>NC_139395.1:58290000-63090000 GCF_054392235.1 Sus scrofa
ACAGTTAAAATCCCCCTTCACAGATAATAACTGAGACTCACCAAATGTAATTACCTAGTTTAATGTGTCACTCATATTAAGAAGCAAAACTGGAATTTTGATGTGGGCTTTGTGGCTTTAGAATTGATGCTTTTAAAATAATGGTCCCAAGGAACATCTTCTTCTTTGGGATGAATCAGAGGATGAAGGAACAATAGCTACCTCTGTCTTAGTAGCTCTAAGTTATTGAGTTTGTTCCCCTATTTTTAATTGCATGTGAGTATATCTCTAACAAAACCCAGTACAAGTATCTCTTTATGTCAAGGAGTTTAACCTCATCACAACTAACATTTGGGCCCAATTATTCCTTGTTGTGGGGGCTACCCATGTACTGCAGGATGTTTAGCAGCATCCGTGGTCTCTACTTCTCAGAGGCCAGTAGCATAACTACCCCCACCCTGCTCCCCAGCTGTGACAACCAAAATGTCTTCAGCCTATGCTGTTTGAAGAAAATATCAATAAATTATAGGCAAGTCATTATTTTACTGGGGTTCTGTGACTTCCATGTGTATAACATCACTTGTCATCTTGCTCACAGTGGTTCTTTTTGAGCATTATCTGACTTAACAATGTCCAAGCAGGAACTGAGAAATCTGCAATGTGAATGACGTGGGTTAGTTCTTGATCCTAGTTTTAAAGGAAGTGGCCACAAAGCGTTGAGGCTCATCCTTTCCTGTAAGCCATCTATGCTTCCAGAGTGTAGAACCTTTGTGGGTATTTAAATGCTTTTCTCTCGTCCTTTTAATCTTCCTTAGATCTCTGGCCTATCTTGCCTGTGATTAAGTTTACAGTTCAGCTAATGATTTGCTCCAAGTTTCCTGGCTTGTAAAATTGCATGCCCGGCATATAAATGTGTAGGATTTTGACCTTATAAACCAAGTAGCAATTATCTGCATATCTTAAGGCAAAGGAAGCCGCCTTTGACTTTGAAAATATCACCAGGAAGACATTTTATTTTAGGAAGTCAAGTTTTGTGTTCCTAAACATCTGCTTATTGGGCTTGTTGGTAGCAGTTTAAAGCAAAGTTTTATTATGAATAGGGGTTGAGACAATTGATAAAAATGAAATTTGAGGGTCAGTGATGTGCTGTGACTCACCTCCCGTTGCTATAATTAAGCTGGTTCTCTGGGTGATTTCTGCTGGTATTCAGTATCCAATGTTCTATCAAAATTTCAATGGAAAAAGCATTGTATTGCTTTCCAAAACACAATCTGGGCTTGGCTTTGATAAATTTTAAAGTAGTCGTCTTTATACTTCTGGATCGCCACTCTTCAATGATGTATCTGTCCTGGTCAGCAGCCTATATATTTTTTTATTTAAATTTTTACTGAAATTACTCATATATAGTTGTGCACAGTAATACGGAGAGATCTCTTATATTCTTTGCCTGGTTCTCCTAATGACATTTTACAAACTATAGTGTTCATCACAGGATATTGATATTGATAACCATCCACTGATTTTTTTTAATGATTTTTATTTTTTCCATTATAGTTGGTTTACAGTGTTCTGTCAGTTTTCTACTGTACAGCAAAGTGACTGAGTCACACACGTACATATGCATTCTTTTTCTCATATTATCCTCCATCACCCTCCATTATAAGTGACCAGATACAGTTCCCAGTGCTGTACAGCAGAATCTCATTGCTTATCTACTCCAAAGGCAATAGTTTGCATCTATTAACCCCAGATTCCAGTACATCCCACTCCCTCCCCTTCCCCCTTGGCAACCTCAAGTCTGTTCTCCAAATCTATGAGAGATTGGAAATTCTGGGTCTATTATAGTTCTCTATATCTTTTTGGATTGTTTGCTCTAGTTCTGTGAAAAATGTCATGGGTAATTTGATCAGGATTGCATGAAATCTTTAGATTGCTTTGGGTAGTATGGCCATTTTTATGATACTATCCACTGATCTTATATAGGTTTCTAAACTGTATGTGTATATTAAAGTGTGTATTATAAATTCTATACAATTTCATCAACTGTGTGGGTTCATGTAACTACCACCATAGTCAAAATACCGAACAGTTTCAACATCATTAAAATCTTCTTTGTTTACCTGTTAAAAACCACACGTACTTTTCCCTTTTCCTTCTATGCCCAACTCTTGGAAATCTCTAATATGTCTTCCACTTCTAAAACTTTGTCACTTCAAAAGTTATATAATTGGAGGAGTTCCTTGGTGTCTCAGTGGGTTGGGTGTCTGACATTGTTGCTGCTGTGGCACAGGTTCAGTCCCTGGCCTGGAAACCTATGCATGCCTTGGTCATGGCCAAAAAAAGAAAGTTATATAATTGGCATCTTACAGTATGTAAGCTAGGAATTAGGTTTTTTTTGCTCAAGAGTAATTTGGGGGTATATATCCAAGTTGTGTGTATCAATAGCCCATCTGTTTTTACTACTGGGTATTATTCCATGGTGTGGATGTGTCATAGTTTAACTTTTCACCTGGTGAAGGATATCTAGGCTGACTATTACCAATAAAGCCGTTGTGAGCATTCATGTAAATGTCTTTGTATAAACCTAAATTTTTATTTCTCTGGGTCAAATGTTCTTAAGTATGCAATTGCTGGGTTGTTTGGTAGTCACATATCTAGTTTTGTAAGAAACTGGTGAATGGTTTTCTAGAGTGGCTGTACCATTTCACATTCTGGCAGCATCATATGGGTGATCCAGTTTATCTGCACCTTGCCAGTTTTGTATTGTTACTATGGGATTTTTTTTTCTTTTTCTTTTTCTTTTTACAGCCATAACTACGGCATATGGAAAGTCCCGGTCTAGGGATCTAGCGGTCAAATCAAAGCTGCAGGTGCCAGCCTACACCACAGCCACAGAAACACCAGATCTGAGCTGCATCTATGACCTACACCACAGCTTGTGGCTATGCCAGACCCTTAATTCACTAAGCAAAGCCAAGGATTGAATCTGAATCCTCACAGAGACTGTGTGAGGGTTCTTAACCCTCTAAGCCGCAACAGGAACTCCGACACTGTGTTTTATCTTACTCATTCTGATAGGGGTGTAGTGATCTTACTGGTTTTTTTTTTTTTTTTTTTTTGTCTTTTCTAGGGCCACACTTGTGGCATATGGAGATTCCCAGGCTAAGGGTCGAATCAGAGCTATAGCAGCTGGCCTACGCCAGAGCCACAGCAATGCAGGATCCGAGCCGAGTCTTTGACCTACACCACAGCTCACAGCAACGCTGGATCCTTAACCCACTGAGGAGGCCAAGGATCGAACCTACAACCTCATGGTTCCTAGTTGGATTCGTTAACCACTGAGCCACGATGGGAATTCCACGATCTCACTGTAGTTTTAATTTGCATTTTCTTGATGGCTGATGATGTGAATCGTCTTTTCCTATGCCTGTTTTCCATCTGGATAGCCCCTTCAAAGCAGTATCTCTTCATCATGTCTTACGCCCATTTTCTGTCCTAACTGGACTTTTTTCATTTATACTTCTGAATTTTGAGAGTTCTTTATGTATCCTAAATACTAATCCTTTGTTGGATTTGTGGCTTGCAAATGTTTTTCTCTGACTGCAACTTGACTTTTTATTCTTTTCGTCTGAGTTTTCATAGAGCACAAGTTTTAAACATTGATTAGCTCCAGTTGATCAGCTTTTTCTTTTGTGGAACATGTTTTTGATTTCAAGTGCAAGAACTCTTTGTTTGCCCCTGTGTCCCAAAGACTTTTTCACAAGTTTTTCTTAAAAGTTTTAGAGTTTTACATGTAAGCCCATGATCTGTTTTGAATTAATTATTGTATAAGGTGTGAAGTTTAGGTCAATGTCTCTCTTTTTTTCTTGGCCTGAGCATCTATTGAAAAGACCATACTTCCATCATTAATTCTAAGTTTTCATTAAAGGGAGTTGAATACGTTAGCATGGGCATGTTCTTAGGTCCTCTTATTTTCCATTGATTTATGCCCCTGTCCCTTCCCCAGTGCCTCACAGTCCTGATTACAGTGACTATATAGTAAATCTTAATATCAGGCAGAATGATTCTTCCCATTTTTATTCTTCTTTGTCAAGATTGTTTTAGCTCTTCTAAGGCTTGTGCCTTTCCATATAAATTTTACAATAAGCTTGTTTATATCTACAAAAACTTTGCTGGGACTTTTATAGGAATTTCATTAGCACTATAGATCAGTTTGTGGAGAATTGACATTTTTACTATGTTGTGTCATACAGTCCACAGACACAGTGTGTCTCCATTTAGTTAGGTTTTCTTTGATTTTTTTTTTTCATCATCATTGGAATTTCAGCGTATAGACCCTGTACAAGTTTTGTTTAGGGTGTATCTAAAATTTCATTTGCTTTGGGGTAATTATAAATGGTATCGTGTTTATTTCTGTTTGTCCAATGTTAGTATATAGCACTGTGATGTATTTTTCTATGCTGATTTTTTGTTCCATGACCTTGTTGAATTCACTTATGAGTTCTAGGATGTTTTCTTTTGTAGAGTCCTTGGGCTTTTCTATGTGGACAATCATGTCTTCCACAAATAGAGATAGTTTTATTTTTTCACTTTCGTTATCTATGCCTTTAATTCTTTTTCCTGCCTTTTTTAGTGCCTAGAATGTCCAGTACTTTGAAGACATCCTTCCTTGCCTTACTGTCAGTCTTAGAGGAAACACATTCAGTTCTTCATTCTTAAGTATGGTGTTAGCTTGATTTTATTTTGGTAGATGATCTTTATCACATTGGGGTAATTCATCCCTGTTTCTAAGTTCTTGAGAATTTTCGTCATGAACGCACATTGGATTTTGTCAGATGCCTTTTCTTCGACAATGGATATGATCATAAGATTTTTCTTATTTAGATTGTTGATATGAAAGATTGCATGACCTACAATTTTTTTTTAAGTCTTCATGTTCAGATTTTATTTTCATGACATTGAGTTTGGGGCAGGAAAGGGGTCATGAAACCTACTTCTTTGTTATTATTGCACAGAGGTGTGGTTACTTCTTTGCAGTGGTGCCGCTTCTAATTCTGTCTCCATCTTGTTCTGACTTTATCTTTGTTTCTCTTGCTGTATCTCTACAAGTTATAACTCAGATAGTCCAGGTTAGAAAATTTGGTGCAGGTACTGTTAGCTAATATGTTAGAATCATCTGTGTTCATATTTAAACCTAGCCTTTCTGATTTGATGGTGAAAATAGGTGTGGCAGATTACATTGCATTGTTTCTTCCAGGCATTGCTTCTCTTCAGTATATAATTTTTCAGTAGATTCTCTTTGCTTATTGGCCAAAACATAAGGAGAAGAACTTTAAATGGGAAGAGGATCATTTCTTGGTGGTTCCCTTGCTGCTGAAGTGATTAAATACAGGAGAATAAAGACCCAAAGGAGAGTCATAAAAACAACAACAGATAGTTCCCTTGTGGTGCAAGAGGTTGTGCATCTGGCATTGTCACTGGAATGGTTTGAGTGGCTGCTGTGGCACAGCTATGGCCAAAACAACAACAACAAACCCAAACAACAACAGTAAGAACAAAGAAAAAGAGAAAATGATTGTCTTGTTTCTAGGGTTGGGTTTGAATCTGGGTTCTGGAAATTTGGAAATTAGTGTGTTCTGGGGTAACCTGCTCAGTCTCTTATAACTTTTTAAAATCTATGAAGTGAGGACATCTCTCTCAGGTGGATTAAATGGAGTAATGCAAGTCACTTGCTGTGGCTGGTGTCTTGGAACCTCATATGCCCTGTGTACGTGGTGGTCCGTTCTAGTCATGGTGTGCTTACTTGTAGGATAGGTGAAAAATTCCAGCAGGGAGGAAGAATGAAAAGTAAAAAGTGGGTACAGAATGAATGCTGAGATGGAATTGCTCCTATTATTAAATCAAAGGAACCTAAGGGAAAAAAAAAATTTTTTTTTCAGGAAAAAGGCCAAAATGCCTTGAAACAGTTATGAAAGAGAAGGTGGTGAAAATCTGTGAATTGAAGGTGGTTTCTAATGACTTGTTAGAAGGCCGAGAGATCTGTGCTGGAGAGGTCTCAGCTTGGTTATAATGCTGCTGGCTGTTCTAAACGGCCTGCAGGACAGATGGGTGAGCCCTTCTGGAAGACCTGCAGGTAGTGGGGTCCCAAACTAGGTTGCCCTGCAGACTCATCTGGGGTGTATCTGTTACATGGACTCATTTTTTGGATTCTAAGTCAGTAGGTTTGGAGGCGGGCCCAGGAAGCTCTATATACTTCTTGAAACAAAGATCCCAAGAAATTTTGAAATGGAACCAAAGGGTGAATTGGAACTACTAAGATAACATTATTTGAGGTTTTGCAGTTCTAGTAGCTTTTTTTTTTTTTTTTTGGTCTTTTTGTCTTTGTTGTTGTTGTTGCTATTTCTTGGGCCGCTCCTGCGGCATATGGAGGTTCCCAGACTAGGGGTCGAATCGGAGCTGTAGCCACCGGCCTACGCCAGAGCCACAGCAACGCGGGATCCGAGCCGTGTCTGCAACCTACACCACAGTTCACGGCAACGCCGGATCGTTAACCCACTGAGCAAGGGCAGGGACCGAACCCGCAACCTCATGGTTCCTAGTCGGATTCGTTAACCACTGCGCCACAACAGGAACTCCTTTTTTTTTAAGTTAAAGTATAGTTGTAGTTCTCTGGTGGCTCAGTGGGTTAAGGATTCAGCATTGTCACTATAGTGGCTCAGGTCACTGCCATGGTGTAGATCCATAGTCTGGGACCTTCCATGTGCCACAGGTGCAGCCAAAAAAACGGTATAGCCGATTAACAATGCTGTGCCAATATCTGCTGTACAGCAAAGTGACTTATTCATATATATATATATATATACACACTTACATTTTCCATATTCTGTCCCGAGACTGGATATAGTTCCCTGTGATATACAGTAGGACTTCATTGCTTATCCATTCTAAATATAATAGTTTGCAACTACTAACCACAAAATCCCAGTCCCTCCCAGTCCCTCCCCCCTCCCTCTTGGCAACCACAAGTCTGTCTAGTAGCATTTTAAGTTCTGCTATCAATTTTGTATGCAATCCCAGGAAAATCACTTAACCTTTTTGCACCTTCCTTGACTCAGGCTTTTGAAAGAGGAGGCATAAGGGCTGAAAACTCTGACCTACTTTACATGGTTGTTATAAAGAATTACTTGGGAAAAAATAACTGGAAAGCATTTTGCAAATAGAAATTGCTCTATAAATGCCTTTTAAAAGAAATGTAATTTTCTAACACAGTTTTAAACACAAATAGTCCTGTTGAGTGCATCAGCTCAAATTACAAGTATCAGATGACATGGCATCATGATGGCCAGAACCCAAAGTTTGGAAGCAATAAGGAAACAACACAAGGTTGTAATGTCTTCTTTTTTCTGTGTAGTTGTTAAAAAATAATGCTGATGCTAACCTCTCAAATCCACATTTTCCCATTTGGTTTGTTTTATATTTTTAATAGGCTACTCCCACCAATTTGAGAATTTAATTGGAAAAATAAATGACTTCTACCACTGCTGCTGTGATGTTCATGCTCCCTCCCCCAGTCTCTCAATTAAAGGCTTGCTCCTTCTGTCACAGACACATCTGTGGTTCTGCTGGCAGTCTGAATTGATGCACACCTGAAGTGTTGGCGGAGAAACTCTTAGCCCAGTCCCCTGATGCAAGGTGTGTTCTTCTACCATGCACCCATCCCCTCAGGAGTGCTGGAAACTGCTCCCCTTCAACTCTGCCCCAGTGCAGTTCCCAAACCACCCTTTCTCCAATACTGAGGCCCATGGAGGCCTGTGAATGCAGAGGTACAGAAGTTACATTTGGGATTTACAGATTATAAACTCATTTTCCCCCTCAAAAATTGATGGCAGGGTTGTTGAGGTAGTATCAGATGTCAGAAGGGTTAGAGGTAAGTGCCTGTTAGAATTCAGAACACATTGTTTTGGGCATTTGTCTCTATATTAATGTTCTGTACGTTAAAAAAAAAATGTAGGTGCCAGTATAGAATAGTTGCTCTGGAGTTGAACTGGCCAGTCTCAAGAGACCTAACCTCACCAGGCCTCTTTTACCTCATCTTTTATGTGGGGATGCTAAAAATAATTATTGCGTAGAAGTGCTGTGAAGATCAGTGGAAATAAGCATAGAAAATTCTTAGTGGGGGGGTTGGCCCATATTAAATGTTCCACATAGTCAAGCTGTCTTAT
Source organism: Sus scrofa (assembly GCF_054392235.1). Classification (NCBI taxonomy): domain Eukaryota; kingdom Metazoa; phylum Chordata; class Mammalia; order Artiodactyla; family Suidae; genus Sus; species Sus scrofa. Next base: position 58,298,202 of record NC_139395.1, read on the forward strand.
CTACTGATAAACACAGAGATGCCTTGTAGAAATAGAAAGCAAAACAGGTGAATGAATGTGGATCTCAGAGATTGGAGTAGTCGGCATTTAAGTGTTGTTTGACCCAGAAAACCAATAAATGCATCTCCATGTATTGTTCACATTTTTTCAGTATTTTCTCTTAAATTATATTTTGCTCTCATATGGGTATATGTTTTCAGTTTTTGGTAGTTGAAACCACACAGAGGGATGATGGTATATGTTTGTGTTTTTTTTTTTTTTTTTAACAATGTGTTATTTTTATAGGACAGTGAATTGAAGGCTGGATTGCTTAAATGAAGAGCTGCCTCTATTTTTGACTTGCATTGTGTAGTGTTATTAGATGGCTGTCTACTCTTAATCAATAGATGCCTCTATTGATGGCCGATGATAGGAGAAAGTGTTATCAGTTGTTCCCTCTGGGTGACATTGACATCAGGTAGAATTGAAAATAAGAAAATTTAGAGTGTAATGCTTGAGTTCCCTTGGGAGTTATAAATTAGAAGGTAAATCTGCCCAGTAGTTGCACAGTGTATATGCTTCCCAGTTTCTATTGGAGATCCCTTAACCCACCGAGAAGTGATATCCTTTTGAGCTGCCCATTGAGACTAGAACGAGTGTTTATAGCATCCTAGAATCTTCAATCCAAAAAACTTAGAGCCTTTTCACACTGCCTTCGAGATAAGCCACCTGCTCTCCCAGGGTAACCACCTGCTCCTGGGGTCTGAATCATTCTATTTTAGACAAATTCAGGATCTACTTTGCATAGAATACCTCCTCTTTGTTTTATTTTTTTATTTTTTTACATTTCACTGGAGTATAGTTGACTTACAGTGTTGTGCTAGTTTCAGGTGTACAGCAAAGTAAATCAGTTATACATTCTTTCTCAGATTCTTTTCCAATATAGGTTATTACAGAATATGGAGTCGATGTCCTTGTCTTTTATTTTAAAATTGATATCATTGCCAGATTCTTGCATCATTAAAAGCTCAAAGAGAATCTACTTAATAAACATGACATTTAAAAAATAGTGTTTCCTCATAGTTATGATTACCTAATTTTATGCCCTTTATTTTTTTCCTCACTGGAGATTTTTATCTTGTAATGAAACATGGCCATAATGAGCAAATTGGATGAAAAGGTGAAGTACACCGTCTGGTGAGTTATTTCCTGTATGGATTGTCTCCATCCCTCCCACCATGGGGTGTGACACATACAGCTTGCTCTTGAGGCCTGAAGGGAGCCTTCTTGTTCTGTCTCCTGGGCCCACTGGGACTCAGAAAGATGGCAGGACTGTCAGGGTGGCCTCAGAGTGTCTTTCTGCCTGCTTGAAGGGAAGGACTAGGTGGGAGAAGATACACAGAGCAACTTCGTATTGTGCAGTTGTTAATACTGCAGAGCCGAGGAGCATGTGTGTAGAGACAGAATCCAGGCCCACGAGAGCAAACTCAGATTCATGGAGGCTGAGCTTCCATCCCTTATACTGTGGGATTTACTAATACTTTTACTTCATCAAATTGATGATTAACCGTACTTTTATTTCCCCATTGTTTGTAAAATCTAGTCACTCTCTTCAGTACCCCTAGGAAAGAAATCTCACTATTAGTTTAGTTATGACATATTGCTAAGGATACCATCAATTATAGGATCTGTCTTGATTTCAGAGAGATACAGATGTTAGTTTTAAAAGGTGCAAGCAATCGCATCATGAATTTGTAAGGACCACATAAGTTAATACGTGTTTTAACACATAGTGAGTGCTCAGTAATCCCTAATTTTCTTCCCTTCCTTCCCTCTCCCAGTGGTGTTTTCTTTCTAATGAGTGCATAAATCTTTTTTGAGCACGTAATACACATCTGGCACCTATCAGGGAACAAAGTAGGCATGATTGCTGCTTCTAGTGGATCTGGTACTCTGCCCTGTGGACATAATAAAGGACCTACCATCTCAACAACCAGCCGGATTGGCCCTGAGCTCCGCTGTCCTTTCCCACCAGAAAGAACTGTTTTTCTTGACCATGATATTAAGGTTGAATGTGAGTATCAATAGCATATAGTCATACAAGACTGTCAGATTCCTTATAGTTTCATTACCTTCTAGCGTTTTCTATGTACCTTGCCATCTGGCTAAGCCAGTGACTTATATCAGATCCCTCAAACAAACTATGCTATTCTCCATCTCTTACTTCTTCCTGTGCTGTCTGGTTTCTTCATCCTGCACTCAGCCGTGAACACGCAGGTTCCCCAGAGGTCCCAGAAGCATCCTCTTCTTTCCTGGTACCTTTCCTCTTCCTTGCGTCTGAGTACAGTTTATCTCTGTTGCATTTGCTTCTGCGATCATACCCTCTGGATGCAGCAGCGTGGGCATGTGAATATAGGCTCTTTAAGGAAGGCCGGTGAACAATAAATGCAGGCCAAAGATACGTGTTTTTATTAATGCATATCAGCAAGCCACACCGAATTACACAAATGAATATTCTCTGGTTTAAATAAATTAAGTCCAGGGCCTTCCACTTGGGTCATATGGCAGTCCTGCACTTACTCAATTCTTCCTTTATATTTTATTAACGGGAAGCATGTCATTAAAATCTGAAGGTTCTCCCCACCCCTTTCCTTTTTATATGTATCTGTTCTATCGTCTCATGTTTCTGGACTGACTTAAACTTGTCAGCCAGAAAGACAGATGTCATTCAGTACTGGCAGCAAGAGATGCTTCTGTTAATAGTCTTTTTCACATCTGGGTGTTCAGTTTCTCCTGCAGGGGCTGAAGGAACCTGATGAGCTTTGGCTATTTTTTTCCCATGCCAGGGACAGATCCAGCCCGGGCTGCTCTGTGCCTCCGCTCTGGCACAACCTCACCCTGTTCTTCCTCCTTCTCAACACCCAAGTGCAGCTGTGGGGCCCTTCGTCTGTCTCAGACTTGCCAGTACCCACCACTTGAAACCGGGCCCTAAGTCTCCATCCAGAAGGAGCTGAGAGGTTTTTTTTTCAGGACTCAAGAGACTGTGAAAGTCTCATGAAAAGGAAAAATTTTGTGCCAAAAGAAAGAAGTGCAAACACCCTCTGTTTTCCGCCTCTAAAGCTGGGCCAGTGGTTTCCGCTGCTGTGTTTTCTTAATGTCATTTGACTAACCATCTCCCTACAGGCCCAAGCAAATGTGGGCAGTGCTGATCGAGCCTCCAAGGATCCTTTGAGAGTTACTGTGATACAGTATTTTGCTGTCTGCAGCATGGCTACAGATTGCCTGTTTCAGAGGATTTATAAAACCTTCCTGTCAGATGCCCACAGCCCTCTTGCTCATATCTACTTAGTTTTGTGGTCAGCTTTCTAACTCTTACATAATCCCCAAGCACACAGCAGAGTTTTTCACTGCATTTACATTGTGACTCAGAAGTTAATGTAGTCTTTTAAAAAGCCATCCCTTAAGTGGTTTACGAAGGTGTAAATCTAGTCTGTAAAAGCCAGGAAAGACATCTATATGTGAGTATAACTGGCATTTAAATCTATATATGGCATTATATATATGTGTGTGTGTATGTATGTGTGTGTGTATACAGTTGACAAAATCAACCTCATAATTTTATACTTGGTTTTCATCCCAGTAGATTGTTAAATATTACCAAAGTATAAAGTGATCTTTCATTTTAATCAGAAAGACTTTCTTTTTGATGCACAAGAGCAAAGTTGTAAATGGGTAGAAAATTGTACATTTGGTTCCTGCTCTCTGCCTTTTCCTCCACTTTGATGAAGGAAGAGCTTTTATCAGCTCAAGGAAGACCTCAAAGGAGCTGCTTTTTTTTCTTTTTTTCTAAAAGAAAAGCCTCCTCCCTGCTTAAAAGGTAGCAGTACTATCTATACATAATTGAAAATCAGATGTAATAATTGGAAGATGATTTTGGTAATGTGACTGCAGTAACCCATGTAGTGTGAATTATTTCATTTATATGTCATTCTGTGAAAGCTGAGCTGGGCACATATACTTCAGTGGAATAAACCGAGGTTAGAGAAGTATAGGGGGCTTACCCATATGATCATACAGCCACTTATGTGGTGAACCCAGGACTCCAGGATTCATTTCCCCTTCTTTAAATGGTCTGCCTGCCATGCACTTTCCAGGAATCACATTCGACTCTAAGGGCATGTCTACTAGTGGCTGAGTAATTCTTCTAAGATCGCTTCCCTTCCGTCTCTCGATACTGTTAACTCAGTCCCCAAGATTCTTTGTCTGCTTTCCAAACTTCATTTCCTGGATTGAGCTTTCATCTTCTCAGGGTGTAGGTGGTTCTTTAAATAGCAGTTGCTTGGCATAGCTTACTAGTTCGTCCATTTCTGTTACACACTTAACCCACATCCCCAGGCCTTGAAAATGTCTTAAATGCATCTCAGAGAATCTTCTCAGAGTTTTGGCTTATATCTGAATGAAAGACCTACACATTCAAGAGTAAGCTTCTGAAATCAAACCAAGCCGGTTCAGATATTTGCCCTATTTTGGTTACTTTTCAACCTTGCTAAATGGGAGAAACAGAGGTATTATTAAAGTGCTTTCAGCAGAGCCAACAAAAATTGAAGACCCAAAGATTCTTTACTCTTTTTTGTGTGTGTGCATTTAACTTTCCAAATACTTATCTGGAAGAAATGAAGCATATTTAATATTTTAATACTCACTTCACATTCACTGTATCTTCAGAAAAGAGGTCCTTTGTGTTTTAGAGAAAATATGCTCTTCAAAAAGAATCACATGAATATTAATTTTTTTCATTAATGTGTTTAATTTTAGGAAGCTATGAATGTGCTTTATTTTTTAGGTTTTCATTTGGTTTCACAGTTGCATGTGTCATCATCAAAGCTGGAAAGAATTCTGTTTTGTCATGGAGAAAGTAAAGTCATATTTGAAGAAATTATTTTAATGTCTGAGACTTTAAAATCATGGGATTATATTCATATTATAGAAATTCAGCCTATTTGAGGTAGGTTTTAAAGCTCTGACTACTGTTGCTTCTGGTTAAAACATTTAAGAAAAATATTCCGCTTTCTCTTTGGGAAAGAGCCCTATTTTTCTCTCTTAATAGGAAACAATTAATTGATCCATTAAGTGGAGTTATTGCACATTTGATTTGAACTTAAAACACACCAAGTTTGAACAGATAATGCATTTCCTTGAGCAGTTGTTTTTTGAGGTAGTTTCCTGTTACCGTGTGCTCTTCTTTCCCAGTTTCCCTCCATTCTTTCACATTAATGGTGTTATATAATAAATATTCATTATAGAATATGTCTGGTTTATATTGTTGCTAAAGTAAAGCTTAAGAGTGATTCTTAGAGTTCCGGTTGTGGCACAGCGAAAACAAATCTGACTAGTATCCATGAGGATGAGTTTGATCCCTGGCCTTGCCCAGTGGGTTGGGGATCTGGTGTTGCTGTGAATGACAGTGTAGTTGCAGATGTGGCTTGGATCCCCTTTCTGTGGCTGTGGTATAGTCTGGAAGCTGTAGCTCCAATTAGACTCCCAGCTTGGGAATTTCCATATGCCACAGGCGCAGCCCTAAAAAGGAATTCAAAACAAAAAAACAAGAGTGATTCTTAAATGAAATACTCATGTTAAACCTATCAATTGAAAACCTTAATTCTAGATCCTATAAGTACTTCATCTCTCTCTGCTAATGGAAGACATCACTATTTGATCAGATGGTCTTCCTAGCAGGGTCCAGATGTGCCCTCCTGATTCTTTTCAGCTTTGCTCTGCCTACTGCCTCCATCAGTCATGGAATGATGAAATCTGCAGGTCATGGGTTTTTTTGTTGCTGTTATTTCTTTTTTGGGGGGTGGGGGGTGGGGAGCGAGGCATGCAGACATTCCCAGCCCAGGGATTGAACCCACATCAGAGCAGTGACAATGCCAGATCCTTAACCCACTGAATCACCAGTGAACTCCTGCATGTCATCTTTGAATGTGAGTATCTTTATTGACAGTCCTTTTATTATGCAATACTATACTGAAGGAAGGTGCAGAAAAATTACTCTAGGAATTTATATTTCTGGTTTGGACAGTTATTTCAACACCAGGTAGAACCATAAGCAAAGTGCAGATCAGAGCATCTGTCTGTAATTAAGAGGACAAGGATGATCACTATCGCCCAAGAAAATCCTGAGTTGCTCTGATTTTATCTGAAATCAGACTGTCAGTGAAACTTGTTTCCCAGTTGTAGTAAAATAAAAGCTAAAGAATTTGTTTCCTTTGTAAGTTTTGAGCAGGGGCATGTTTAACTCAGCATTTAAAATCAATATTTTAGAAATGGAAATCCAGTTATGATATATATGTTGGGAGGTCAGGGGCTGCATTTGCCCCCAATTCCACACATAAACTTTGGAGGGCATGGTTAGAATTGTGAGTAATTTAGGATCAACAGTACAATCCTGTATAATTTAGTGACTCAGCACAGTAATAAACCCTGGAACCTTCTGCTTCTGTGTTCCTTCTCTGAAGGAATTAAGGGCAGAAAGGAAGAAAGCAAACATGAATTAATTTGATTTTATGTGCTTAAGCAGACATAATGAGAATCTGTTGGTGTGGCAGAAGTTACCACCAATCTACATAAAAATGAATAATACTGACATTAAAAGAAAGAGCATTAATTATGTTGCTGTGATTGCAGACTTAAATCATTTCAGGGGCTCATGCTTACACATAAGGGCCTCAAGTCCCTGAATGTTGGACATTATGTAGAAGCTGATGTGGCAGAGGCCTGAAACATTGCCCCGCTTAGCCCATGTGAAATTCCCTGGTGTTCGCTTCCTTCACTTCCCTTTGCACTAAATAATGCCATCTTTTCTCAGAAAGTCTAAAAACGCTTTTGTGTTTTCAAAGAGTAGAAACGAAATGGGTTTTCCCACCCCTTTTGTTAACCAGGTACTTTTAATAGCAAGGCTATTCTTGGCTTCAGTCCTTGGCCAATTTTGTCATAATTTTTTGAGCATGTTGGCGCTCTCATGCTCAAAGATCAGTTACCAAGAATTTCAGATTTCCTGTTATGAGAGGTCAAGCAAATGATACAAGTTACATAAGTGTTTCTTGGACCATAAAGGAGCTGTTCTCTCAGGCTAAATGTACCCTTTCCAGCTAGCTCATAAGAATCTCTGTCAACTCTGGATTTTTACATTTTTTAGGACTGTGCAGTCTAAATGTGAAAAGTAGCACAGCCATTGGAAAAACAGCTAGAATTGATGAGCTCTGTTAGAAATATATTGCTAATATTGCTACTTGATATTGCTGTCAATGTCAAGTGATATTTATCACTGAGAATGATAAAAGTTTGTTTCAAAATAATGTAGAAATTTAATTTTGAAAATTTGGGTGTAGGTTCAGAAGGTATCACACATTTCATGGTGTGTTGTCATTCTTGGTTTGCGAAGAGGCCCTCAGTGATTTCTTTTATCTTTTTACTTCCTTATTTTTTCTTTTGGCCGTGCCTGTCGCATGTAGAAGTTCTCTGGGCAGAAATCAAACCCATGCCACAGCAGTGACCTGGGCCCCTGCAGTGACAACTCCAGATACTTAACCCACTGCACCGCAAGAGAACTCCGTTCCTTATTTTTCTCTTTCACTCTAATTCCATTTTTTCTTTCCCAAAGATACTCACTGGTAATGTTTTTATTTTACCTGAAAGGTTTTGTGTTATAAGATCCAATGTATTATTGTTTGTTTTTATAATGATTTTTATTATTTCCATTATAGCTGGTTTACAGTGACCTCGTCACAGATACATATATACATTCTTTTTTCTCACATTATCATGCTCCATCATAAGTGACTAGACATATAGTTCCTAGTGCTACACAGCAAGATGTCATTGCTTATCCATTGGTTAACCAATACCACCTATGAAAATCTATCTCCATTGTTTCACATACATCTTGTTTGTTCATTGCTTTTGATTGCTGTGCAGTATTCCCTGCAAGTACCCATCCCATTCTACTTTCCATTCCCAAAGAGAAGGACACCTTGTTTTCTGTAACCTGGGCTTTCATATACAGGACTGCCATGGACATCTTTATACATATTGCCTTATGAATCTTTTCATATAAAGATTATATACATAGATGTAGGTGTGTGTCCATATATGTTTGTGCATTTGTGTATCCATCCATCCATCCATCCATCCAAAAATGTATTTCTTAAATTATACAAATTTGGTGAATCTGGTTATTAATGAATATCACTAAGAATTTCTCTTATCACTTGCTAGAATGACTGTATCATCCTATACCACCACTGTCTGTACATGGGATTCATATGAGTTTACCAATAACTTGCATTGACTGATATTCTTTTTTTTTTAATTAAAGTATAGTTGATTTACAATGTCCTGCCAATTTCTGCTGTACAGCATAGTGACCCAGTCTTATATTATTCCCAGTCTTATATTATCCTCCATCATGGTCTATGCCAAGAGACTGGATATAGTTCCATGTGCTACACAGTAGGACTACAAGTCTATTCTCTATGTCTTTGAGTCTGTTTCTATCATGTTGCCTGATATTCTAATTCTTTCCAACCTAGTGGGTATATAATGGTAACTCTTTTAATTTTGCCTTTCTTTTGTTGCTGGTAAGGTTGAATTTTTTTATGTCTTTAACCTTTTGATTTTCCATTGTTGGAAATTGCCTATTCAAATCTATTTTTGTTATAAAAATTGTATTTCCCTTCTTTTTCTTGCAGTAGTTAACTGTGTTTTCTTTACTCTGTTGAAGAAATTGAGCATATAGTCATTCCTGCAGTGCTTGGAGCAGACTTTGTGACTGTGAGGTACTCCCTGAGATTAAGCCTCGCATTTCTTTTTGCCTCTAACAAGGTAAAGCCTTGCTACTTCTATGCAGCTGTTCCCCACCTGCTTTCCCTACAAAGGCTCCTGACTCCCGGCAATGCAGCCAAGAAAACAGGAGCAAACCCTGTCAGCTCACTGCTTTGCCTAAAAGTTCCAGTGGCTCCCCTTGGCTTTCAGGAGCAAAAATCTGAATCTTTGCTGGGTTGCAAATTCCTCCCATGATTTAATGCTTGCATCTGGTCATCCCGTGTGATCTGTGTTCTAGCCACAGAAGGCTGCTTCCTCATTTTTACAGGGCCTTCTTTGGCCCAGCACATGCTGTGTCTTCTGCTCTTACTGCTGGCCTCCTCCGCCTGAATAATTTCTCCTCTCCTAGCTTCTCAGGGCATCTCCAGGAAAGCCCTCCCTGATCCTCACACTTAGGTTGGATCTCTCAGTCTCCCATGGGAACCTCTACTTGCTTTCAGACTCCTTCTATCCCTGCAAAATTTAATACATTTTTGGGGTTTGAAGCCAAAAGGGTGAGGCACTTGGGAACTCCATGAGGTCTTTGTTTCTCTCTGCTGTTTCTCAAGCATGTAGCTTAGCACTTGAAACACAAAAGCACAGTTAACGTTTGTTGACAGAGGAATAAAAATGTATACACATTAAATGCTCATTCCATGACTTTGGCTTTGTGTCTCATTTTCACTAAACACTTGGATCAATGTGTCCATTTGAAACTAGTTTTGATTCTACCTTTTACATTTACTATATAAATGTATTTAATTGCATTTTCCTTGTTGATTGAATAAATTTACTTAAATGTATTTCTTTCAGTTAACACTGTCTACAGGTTTATTTTTAATAGGGTTGTGTGTGTATATTATTAGCTTAAATATCATTATATATGGTGCTACTGTGTTATGGTTTGTATAATGTTCCCCTATTTTGAAGCATTAGGTTGTTTTCAATTTCATTACTTTATAATGAAATATAATATTTCTTGGTATAAATTAATTTCTTTTTTTTCCTGGAGTTATTTCTTTGGAATTACTGCTTTTGAACAGCTCTTATTAAAGGCTGCTAGATCATTTAGGAAGATTAAAGTTGGTTTCATTGCTAGGCAGTGTGTACCTGTTTTTCTAGAGCTCCACCAAAATTGAGTTTTATAATTTCATTGTATTTTAATAGCTCTGAAGTGTAACTCTGAAGTTGTTTCAATTTGCGTTTCTTTCTCTGTTGGTAAATCTGTACATTTTCCACCAGGATGACTTAGGCCTTCACTTCCCTCTGTTGAAATGGTCAGTGTGCATTTTTTGATGTTCTCCTAATGAAATCAAATCCTATCTTCTTGTGAGTGCCATAAGATGGAGGTACCAGGACCTCATCTTCCTGTTTACTCTGTTTTGGAGTATTTTGGGTACCTCACAGGATTTACTTCTAAGAATGTTTTTTGGGAGAGTTTTGTGTTATTTTGTTTTTGGCCTCATTGTGCAGCAGCTAGATGTGGGTGAGATCTCAGTCCCCAGACCAGGGCTTGAACTTGGGCTACAGCTGTGGAAGCTCTGAGTCCTACAGGGACCAATTTGTTGATTTTGGGGCTTTTTTCTAAGTATTCTTTGATACTCTTAGAAATATGAAACAAGATGGAGTCAGACTGAGAGATGCTTTTTCCTTATCCGTAATTCCCATTTAAAGGTTATGGCCCCTTAGCACTGCAAAAACCAAACCCAAACAGGGATATTTCTGTTCATTTGGGTGAGAAATATATTCTCCTGAAGAGATAGGAATCCATGTAGCAGAGCATGTGTTTTCTTGGTCCCCTTTTAAATGCAAAAGTTATTTATGGATTTGCATTCCATAGCGTCTCAGCATCATTTAGAATTAAGCTTTGCTTACTGAACTCAAACTGCAAAGCTTCACTTAAGCATGACTCAATTACCCTTTAATGTACCAAAAAAAAAAAAAAGGCGAAGAAAAAAATCCATTGGAATTTGTCATTATGATTGATTCTTGTGCACAGAAGACTGGCAATCTTTTCCAAAACTTTCATGGTTGTTTTTTTGATCTTTTGCTTTTTTGTTTGATATACTTGAATAATCTGCATAGTTTTGATATTTAATTCCCCTTATTCTTGTCATTTGGGAGCTAGGTTTGGGAGGTTGGCATTTCTTTATTCTCCATGCAGTTAGGGGTTTCTTCTAAAGCATTTAAATTATGCAGAGCCTAGAATTATTTCAAGAGTGGTTTGATAAGGGTATTTTGGGTGACTAGGAGGAAACAGACTGCATGGATTTGAAACAAATCATAGCTTGAGGTTTAGGTTTGGAAGTAATTTTTTTTTTTACCCTTTAAAAATACTTCTTTTTCTTCTAATTTCTTTTCTCTCTACTAATTTTTCTCATGCTGAAAATAACATGAACTTTTTACATGGGAAGGAGGGGCTGCAATGGACAGCTGGACTGGATGTTCACTGTGTAAGAGCACTGGCCAGGGGTACATGGTGGCTGTATTCCAAAGCTAGGGGCACCTTTTTCCAGCTGCTACAAATACACTGTAGGAGAGGGTAGCCATCCTATGAATATGTGATTTTAGTAGTTGTCAAGAGTTTTCTAGGTTTTGTAGTTCTCTGAGGGTTTCTTTTCCTTTCCCTTTTAAAAATCTTGCTTTTGTGATCTTTAAGAAGGGCTAGCCAGTGGTCTGCCCCTCCCCCTCCACTTTTTTTTTTTTTATCTGTAACATAAGCCTCAATAAGTCATCACCTTGGCTTCATCCTTGTTATCCTGTTCGTTTAAGCTGAAATGAGTGTCTTCCATTATGTTATCAATCTCTGAGGGAATACTCTCAGCTTTTAGTTGTTTCTGATGCTTTCCTCTCACCAGCAGGAATGTCTGGTTATTCAAAGCGGTGTAAACTGAGAGGCATGGTCTTAAGAATTCAGCTCTCAGAGATTAGTACAAGTCTGCTAAAGAGTTTTCTTTTGTGTCTGTGCTATAACAACAACAACAAAAAACTTCACCATTCTTTCAGTCTCATTGAGTGTATTTCACAGTGGGGGCACAAAGGCGCTGGTTTATTTCCCATCTGAATGGAAAACGTGGGTCATGGAGCTGTCTTGGTTCTTATCAGAGGCATTTTATTTCCCATCTTTAGTGGAAAGGGACTTCAGGCAGATGGGCCTGTAATCAGAAATCAGATGAAGGTCAAAATCAAGATTCCACTGGTATCTGGCTTTTAAAATCCTTTGACCCATTTTTCTTGTTGGAAGGAGTTTATTTTCCTTGACAAACTCATATCTTTGTGATTCCATGTTGGCGTCAGATATAAAGTTCGTAAGATGGGTCTTTTACTCTAAGACACAATTCAGATCACTGCTCCCTTGGGGATTTTAGATTTTTCCTCCTTGTTCATGTTTATAGAAGCCTGCCAGTGATTCTCAGCCCTCCTTGGCTGTTCCTTGCCATCTGGTCGTCATTATCTGTCTCTTTCAGGCTGTGAAGACAACAGTGGAGGAGGCGAACATTCACCCATCCCCTTGTGTCCCTGGTTTAAGCATCTGAAAGTATTCTTCCTAAGTCAGAATGGACTTTGTCTTTATGAGTGGTCTTTTCGCCTTTTTTTTTTTTTTTTTGGTCTTTTCGCCTTTTCTAGGGCTGCTCTCTTCGCATATGGAGGTTCCCAGGTCTAACTGGAGCTGTAGGTGCCGGCCTAAACCACAGCCACAGCAACAAGGGATTTGAGCCACGTCTGCAACCTACACCACAGTTCATGGCAACGCCAGATCCTTAACCCACTGAGCAGGGTCAGGGATGAACCCGCAACCTCATGGTTCCTAGTTGGATTTGTTAACCACTGAGCCACGACGGGAACTCTGAGTGCAGTTCTTTTCAAATGATATTAGTTTTTCCTTTTTAGTGTAAACTATCTGCCCAGTTTCATTAGCTGAGTCTCTTCCTAGCTTATTCCCAAAGAAGCAAGAGATTGATCCTCGAGAGAAAGTGTGATTTCTTCCATATTTAAGTGAGTTATAGAATGAACTGGCAGAATATGTACATCTAATAAGTCATTACCTCTGCTCTGAAGAGGAGGAGGGAATGGGTAGGGAAGAAGATACGGGCTTTATAAGGGTTTACATTTTTGTTTCCCCAAACATGCTTGTATTTGACTCTTTTAATATAAGAATCTGTTACTTACAAAATAATTTTATTTATTTTTAATTTAATTTGAATTTTTTAAATTTCCCCATTATTTTTTTTCTACTGTACAGCATGGTGACCCATTTACACATACATGAATATATTCTTTTTTCTGACATTATCATGCTCCATCATAAGTGACTAGACATAGTTTCCAGTGCTACACAGCAGGATCTCATTGGTAACCCATTCCAGAGGCAATAATCTGCCTCTGTTAACCCCAAGCTCCCCATCCACCCCACTCCCTCCCCTCCCATATGAAATAATTTTAAAGTGGGCAAAATTTAAGACAAATAGGTCCATCAGTAACCCTGCATTCCCTTCCATTCTAGCATGTTTGGAAGCAAGGGACTCTTTCTCAACCACTTGGCCTGCTCTGTGTTTTCTGAATATTCCAGAACATCTCTCACTTCTCTGGTTGGCTTGGGTATGGTGGTGGCGGGGGCATCGAGCTGAAATCCCGATTAACGTTGAAGTATTCATGTTTCTTTACCATTTTTAACCAGAGACGGCTTCAACTTGCAGGAAGGCATTGCTGTTTTGTAAATAGAGCTGCTGAATATATCTTATTTGTCATCATCTTATTATTCCTTGGCCTGTTTCTAGAGATCAGTGCAATAAAGTTTCTGAATCCTCTTTCAGAAGCTATAGCTTGAACCCTTGCTGAGGGAGGTCTGATAGAAACTCCCCCTCCCTGCTGCCCCCCAACAAGTTCAGGAAGTGTTTGTGTCTAGTTATCTGCCAGAGAGTCAATGGAAATGGAAATGAATTTTTCAACAAGAGCGCTACATCGTAGGGGATGTTATTAGACTCTACCAAGCATCGTATCATCACTTGATTTAAAGCCAAATACCTGAACCCAAGGAATATAGGAAATCCCAAACGGTGACTCTGCATTTAAGATAGCTTAGGTTGCTTTTATAACTCAAATAATTGCAACTCATTCTTGAATTAATGGGTTTGGGTCTGTGTGACTTAGCACATATAAAAAGAAAATTGCAAAGTAAACTACTCAACTATTAATTCTTATGAATAGAATATATGCATAGCACTGTTACTCAGATATGAGTATTTTGGCACTTTACTCCCTCAGCCCAAATGGAGTCAGTTGCTTTGACATGGGGGAAATTTTAATTTATCCTTTAGTCGAGAAGCTGAAGAAACTTCCTCCTCTGGAGCTATTAAAAATTGGCTCTGTGTTTTTCTTTGTTGGCATTTGTAAATTGAGATTTTCACAGTGTCTTTGACTCACGTTTGGTGCTCTATAGGAAGCCATAGTATTTAATGAAAATATAGTTTAATTCAGAAATAGGACAGTGTTGAAAATTATTTTAGTAACAAGATTATCATAGTTATGAATTAATTTTGAAAATCCTAATTTTAGTGCTAGGACACCCAAGAGACCATCTATTTTAACCTCCCCCCCCCCCCAGTGTTTTTTACAAATGAATTCTAGAGGTGAAACCATGATCAAGCTGTGCTTAGAATAAAATCTCCTTTTCAAATCAGGTACCTTCTTATGTATACTCTCATATGACATGTGATCATTTAGGTTCCAGACAGAGTACCATGGGTGCTGTTTAGTTATTTCTCTTGAAATCTGTTTTGAGAGAAAATTTCTAAATATATATAATTGTTATTGTGTGTTTCTGTGCATTTGAATTACTGCTTATATGTTCATCACTAACTTATATTGGCCACCATACCTATTCAAAATTTCTATATATATTTAATTCTTCATAATAATTCTGGGCTGTATAGGCACTGTTATCCTGCTCATTTTTAAATGAAGAAACTGAGGAATAGGAATATTAAATCATTTGTCTTAGAATATGGTAGATTCATTTCCATTCCAGATCTCCAGCTTTTAATCACTATTTATAAAACTCTAAGCGGTGCCTAAGTTTAAACATTCTGAAGTTAAAAATTTTAAATCGAAAATATTTTAAAATTCTGAGGATGTGAAAATAACAGAAACTAAAGTGATCATCTAAGGATATCCGTTCTTGTGGATAATTTTCCCTTGTGTCCTGAGCCGTTTGTTCTTTGAAGCCTTCGACCTGCCTTTGCCCCACTGATGTGTAGGACCTGGAATCAGTTGTACTGGCTGCTGGCAGATGTGTTTTGGGTCAAGGTGGCAGCCGATGCTTTCTGGGTCCCCCGCAGCTGTGGAGACAATATGAATCTGTGCTGTGGAGGTCTGCCAAGTCAGATGCTCGAGGCTCCTCATTATGCTTCGGGAACTCACACTTTCCACAAACCTCCTGCCCTGCAGCGGCTCACATCAGTGCATTGCCATGTCAGGCTGAATAATTCGCAGCATTTAGCACTTAAATTGGCTCATTGCAGACAATCCAATTAGAATAAAGTCTATTATCGTTTTGGTACCTTGGAATGAAATGGAGTGTTTAAGCGATGAACATGCCACGTTGCCTGGCAGTTGCTCCGAGTCTAACTCATCTTCATCTTGCAGGTTCTCTGCTTTTTGTAAAATGACGCCTTGCCTTGGTGTGAGCCATATAAGAAGTATAGTGGCATACCTTTCTCATGCAGACTCTCTCAATATGTCCGGATTGGGAAGATCCTGAGAGCGCCACAAACACTGCTTCGAATCTCGGTGACATATCTCACTAATACAGCATGTTTAATTAAGGTTGCTTTTCAAATTGAAGTCGAGAACTCAAACAGGTATTGATCTAGGAGGCAGCTGCACCCTGCAACAAAGACATCAGGCAACTTAAGGATCAGTAAAATAAAAGTTTGAGGTAGGAAGCAGTTTATAAAACTCTTATATTTCTCCCCTGTATCTTGGCCAGTAATGAATGAGAAGTAGGAAAGAAATTGGGTAGAAGCAGTGTGGTAGAGAGATGACTCCCGAAAGATGCTCAACAAAAAGTCCTTGCATTGAGTCCAGGAGAGAAGGCTGATTTCTGGGTGTGGTATGTTTGTGAGCAGAAATTTTTATATCAACTGGAAAAGTAGGCCCTTCTTGGGAGACTGACTCAGAAAGAAAAAAGCAGTTGTTCCTAATTGATGTCATAAGGATAGAGATATATTCAGATTCACCAGGTTATAAATGAGGAAAAAAATCAGTTATTGACTGGAGATACATATTTTTATTTACTTTTTTTTTTTTTTTTTTTTTTTGTCTTTTTGCCATTTCTTGGGCCGCTCCTGCGGCATATGGAGGTTCCCGGGCTAGGGGTTGAATCGGAGCTGTAGCTGCCAGCCTACGCCAGAGCCACAGCAATGCAGGATCCGAGCCGCGTCTGCGACCTACACCACAGCTCACGGCAACGCCGGAACCTTGACCCACTGAGCAAGGTCAGGGCCCACAGAGCAAGGTCAGGGATTGAACCCGCAACCTCATGGTCCCTAGTCGGATTCGTTAACCACTGCGCCGCGAAGGGAACTCCTATTTACATATTTATTTTTATTTACCCTTAGATGTATCACAGCATTCTGGAAGAACATGGATTTGACATTCAGTGCCATCATTTTTTAGTAATGTGAGACAAAAGCTAGAGGGATGCCCATTAATCTTTTTTTTTTTTTTTTTCCTTTATTTTCTTTTTTGGCCACCTCACAGTATAGAGTTCCCAGGCCAGGGATCAGATCCCGAGCCACAGTTGCCATCTATGCCGCCCCTGCGGCAATGCCGGATCTTTAACCCCCTGTGCCGGGCTGGGGGTAGAACCTGCATCCCAGGATTAATCCTTCTGAGCTTTATCTAAAAATGAGTGTACTCTCCTCCTGTGCAAATAGTAGTGAGGGTAAGAAATAGCATGTAAATGCCACCTGCATCTAGTACAGTCTATAAATGTTGTCTGTTGGCTTATTTCAGCTGTGAGCTCACCAGGGACAAGGAAGGTGCCTGGATTTGCTTCCTCTACCCCTTTAAGATTTTGAAAAGGCTGTATTTGAATTAGTCACCATGAATAGATTAGAGGGCGGGGGTGGGAAATGCCTTGCCATCCAGTGAATATGGCGGTGATTTAAACCATCTCTCTCTACCTCTTTTTCCTTTTTGTCTAACATACATTTTCTATGGCTGGCCAACTGATCCTCATTGATTTCTTTTACACTGTGAGTCAAAAAGGCTACCTCATTTCCTGGGGAAAGCCTGGTTCTCTCAATATCCTTTTATCCCTCTGTAAATGGTGTTAATGGCTCCTTGAGGAGAATTCACTGGTTGTGAGAATGGGACTGGGAAACCTCTGTAGTCTGCTCCCACACTGTAGAAGGTGAGTTGGGTTTTAACTTGGTTCCCTGCTGGCGAAAATGCTCCCAAAGGTCAGGGCTTTGGTACTTGTAATTCTTGTGATCCCCTGCTTTTGAAGTCAGAGACCTGAACCAGAGGGGTGCTGTCCTTGGTAATGGCTGTGTGGGAGCTGCAAAGGGAGTGTTTTGACAGGGAGTCTAGTCAACAGATAATTGCTTCTCTTGCTTCCTTCCAGATTCTGGGTGGAGGGTTAGAAATGCAGATGTGGTTAGTCGTGCATGACAGGTTGTGAGAGTGTTTGGGGCCTTTCCAAAGTGAGAAAAGTGACAGAAATAGCAAGACACCTAGAGAATGATCAAATGGTTACTTTCCATTTATGCTGCAACACATTGAGAGCAAAGGAAGAGCCAGACCATACCCAGATATATTTGTCAGTGGACCTTCTTATTTACTAATCTACTGTCATATTCATTAAACAAGGAGGCCATGAGATGGAGGTGGCTTTACTGCCCCAGGGCTTGTGTAACAAACCAAAACCTAAGCCTGTAAATGCCTCAAGGTTGTGGAATTAACACCTAAGGACAACCAAGCATAGGCAGCCAGCTAGGCTTCAATCTACAACCTATCAATAATTTCCTTACTTTGTTGTTGCAGGTGCAGCCTGAGAAAACAAAACAAAACAAAGTCCTTACTTTGCTTTCACTTTTTCTCTATAAAGTCTCTCTCCAGACTCTTCCACTGGTTGTTCCTGTTTTGTGCTGCCCCGTTTGAGTTGATTTTTGATCAAAGAAACTCTTTTTCTCTGCTTTAGTTTATCTTTGAACACTAGTTACCTACCAAGAGTAAGAAGGCAGCATTTTTAAAAAAAAAAAAAAAACAAAAATGCTTCAGAAATTGGCTTAAAAATGGTTAGCCATGCTTCCCTTTACTCGTCTCTAGTAGTTAGCTGTGCCCTGAGGACTGGAGCTCGGGGATGCCGGGACCTGGTTTAAGAGCAGTTGCCTTTCGTTGCTGTCTGTTGAACCTCTTTGTTATTCATGACAAGGTGGAAAAATCACTGTACTGTGGGACTGGAGTCCCAGGCACCAGTTAAGAAGTTCTCTTTCTTCTCAGTCATAGCTCAGGGTGTTGTCACTGGGAAACCCAGCTCTGTTCTAGCTGCGAGGTAGTCTCAGAAGGTGTGATGCATTCTTTTGCGGAAGAGCAAGATGTTCCTTGGGTAAGGAGCAGTGTTCCTTGACAGGGAGATAAGGTGTGGCTGGACTTGTCCCCACACCTCAGTTCTAGAACAGACTCCTCCTCGCTTACAAATGTGCTTTCCAGATTATTTCCCACTCTGTGCTTCCTGGAGGCCATGTTCAGAAATGATCTCTATTTGCATGTTCTTCCTGAATGTGAGACTGCCACAGTTTGTACATTGATGAGGCTCTGCTGAGTACTTAAATTTTTTTAAGATAAGATTTTATTCTTTTTAGAGCAGTTTTAGGTTCTCAGCAACGTTGAGAAGAAGGTACAGAAATTTTCCAAATACCTTCTGCCCCACAAATGCAGTCTCTCCCATTGCCAGCATCCCCCACAGGAGGGTACAGTTGTTATAAATGATGAACCTGCATTGACACATCACAGTCATTATCCAAAGTCCGTAGTTTACATCAGGGTTCACTCTTGGTGTTGTACATTCTATAGGTTAGGACAAACTTATAATGACATAACCACCCCTGTAATGTCTTACAGAGAAGTTTCACTGCTCTAAAATCCTCTCGGCTTCGTCTTTTCATCCCTCCCTCCGTCCTATACCCTGGCAACCACTGATCTTTTTACTGTCTCCATAGTTTTGCCTTTTCCGGTATGTCATACTGTTGGAATCATACAGTATGTAGCCTTTTCAGATTGACCTCTTTCACTTAGTGATAGGCATTTAAGGTTCCTCCATGTCTTTTCATGGTTTAGTAATTTACTTCTTTTTAGTGCTGTATATTTTTCCATTGACTGGATGTATTTATACATTCACTTGCTGAAGGACATCTTGGTTGTTTCCAAGGATTGGTGATTATAAATAAACTGGCCGTAAACATCTGTGTGCAGATTTTTGTGTGGACATAGGTTTTCAGCTCCTTTGGGTAAATACAAATGAGCATGGTTGTTGTATCATGTAATAAGAGTTTGTGTGGTTTGGTAAGAAGCTGCCAAACTGCTTTCCAAAGTAGCTGTATAATTTTGCGTTTCCAGCAGTAAATGGGCTCCACATCCTTGCCAGCATTTGGTATTATCAGGGTAGCAGTTTTGACCATTTTATTTTATTTTATTTTATTTTTTTGTCTTTTTTTGTTATTTCTTGGGCCACTCCCACGGCATATGAGGTTCCCAGGCTAGGGGTCGAATCGGAGCTGTAGCCACCGGCCTACGCCAGAGGCACAGCAACGCAGGATCCGAGCCGCGTCTGCAACCTACACCACAGCTCACAGCAACGCCGGATCGTTAACCCACTGAGCAAGGGCAGGGACCGAACCCGCAACCTCATGGTTCCTAGTCGGATTCGTTAACCACTGTGCCACGACGGGAACTCCTTGACCATTTTAAAACATGTATCTGTTTAGTGTTTTGATAATTGTGATTCTCTATATTGGGATAAGCATATTAAGACATTTTAGGATAGAAATATGGAAAGGTTGGTTAGGTATAAATTTTCAGCTATAAAGTGAATAAAGTCTGAAAACCTAATGTAAGACATGGTGACCACAATGAAAACACTGTAAAAAAAAAATGAGATGGACATTCTCCTATTTTTGAAATAGTTTTTGTTTATTTTAAAAACTGTGCATTTTAAAAATACTGGTGTGCTTATCGTTAAAGAATTGGTAATACTCAACAATTTTAATGATACAATGATAAAGGTGAATTTTGAATTGATGACGTCTTAGATTTGGTGAAATATGATTTTCTTTGGTTTCTCCTGTTCAATTGTAAGCGCCCCCCACCTCACACCCCCCTTCAACACAAACAAAAACTTTCTTTTCTTTCATTGGGCCCCACGAATCTTGGCCTACAATAGACAATTTTAGATTGCAGCAAACTGAGGTTCTTGTTACAATAGAAATCCCAAGGGTTGATTTTCATCTTCTCGCTCTTTTCTATTCGTCCTCCTTTCTTCCTTCCAACTTTCCCTCCCTCCCTGTTTCCCTTCCCTTCCCTTCCCCCTTCTCCGTTATAAAGGAATAAGAGGGTACACAGGTTTTATGGAGGTCGGTAGAAGCAGATCTGGAAAGGAAAATGGCACATTGGGATGTAATACCTCCTACTGAGGTTTTTAGTGGATTCTGAACAGACAGGTCAGAAAATTGGTTCCCTTCCATAAAGTCTTCATAAAAAGCAACAAGCAGAGTCTATGCATATTGAGTTTAATTAATCCACATCTTAACATCTGTATGTGTCACTTGAGATTCTCCAGCCTCTGTATGATTAACATGATACATGAAGCATTCAGTATTTTTAATTGTATCAAGCATGGACTTAGAATAAAGGAAGCTCTTTCTCAAATGCTACTTTTACTTAGCCGACATACTAGGGTGCATGTTATCTGCCCCTGGGATCCTTTTCTCAAGAAACATGCTTACTGCTCCTCAGCTACAGTGTCTAGAATCACCTTCATGGACTGGATTCCTGGGCAAAAGTTATTTTACAAAGAATTCTTGAAAACATTCCTCTCCTCGATTACTGTCCTGTGGGAGATTTGCTGAGGCATTCCACAAACATTTTATGGATGAGTTTGTGCTAAACCACTGGACAAGCAGGCTTTCCACCTTCAAGGGATAGCTGGTCTCTAAGGGGGGGACCAAAAAGAAAACTGGCAACAGTAGAGGGATTAGAGGGTAGAAACCATTGGGCACTCCTGTTGTGAGTGTGTGTGTATTATTTCTGTGGAACCCGAGAGGAACTGGTCTTTGGAACAGGTTTAGTAGCCTGCACTTACCATTTCCTGTCTGGAGTGTATTTCCCTCTCCACCCTCCATGGGGACTTCCACTTCCAGGGCATATAATTTACTCTTTAGCTCAGTTCTGGTCTCTGTTCAAACTTCACCTTCCCTGAGAGGTCTACCAATAAAGCCCCTCAAAGATAGTTCCTCTGTCATGTTCCATGCCTCTCTCCCCACTTCCTTTAATTGCCATCAGAAAAATCATCCCACCAGCCATTGTTGTCATATTCTTCCTTTGAAGGTTCATCCTTTGAATCCTGTTGTTTTCCCAGTGCCTAGAGCTTACTAAGATCTGATTAAATGTATTTAGTTATTAATGCCGACACATCAGCTCAGTTTTTTCCATAAATTTGAGCCCTTCAATTCTGTGTGTCCCTTCCCCAAACATCAAAGAACTAAGCTTTATTTTGCAGGTGTGTAGGTTGTGACCCTGAGCTGCATGATGATAAGTAATGGCTTTAGAATGGTCCTAAGAGTGGGCTTAGAGATACATGATACTTGCTCTTCCTGTGCATTTCGTTACTTGCTGAGTGAATTCACCAGGCTTTTCCCAAAAGGTGAGACTTCATATTGAAACTGTCTGTTACATATTTCTATGAGGAGGAATATTGAGACATAGCCTGCCATAGGTTTTAATGATCAGCTATGTATTATTTTTAATAACTTTTCAGTCATAGGTACATAATATGACATGGGGAGGTTCCTTTTTGGTAAATTATGGAAAACAAAAGTATTTGGTGTCAGTAGTGTGTGGGGAAAGGCAATAAAATTTTACAAAGACAAAGCTGGTAGGTAATGTATTTGATTCTATTTTTGCTTTAAAAATGAAATAGCAACAATCATCTTACCGTCTAGTAAGTATTTACCTCACAAATGTGCAAGAGACGTATTCCTCTTATGTCTGTTTTACAGACTAGAGAAGCAAGACCAAATAATTTGCCTTGATGCCAAGTTCTAAGTGCACAGCATGATTTTTTTTCATCATTGTGCTATTATGCTAAAAAATATAGTAGAATGTTTCAACTGCTAATTTTATCAAGGAAACTACTCATCTTTGAAAATACCTAGTAAGCATCCATTTCCATCATGCTATTTTGCTACAAGACAATTTTATAATAATGGTTAGATGTTCTCTTTAAGATATCCTGTAGTAGCTCTTTTGCTCTAGGAAGTTGGGGCTTTTATCATCCTGGGATCTCCTATTTCTTTTTCCTTTTCTTCCTTTCTTCAAAATTTATGTTTCCTCTTGGGCTCACAAAAGGCTGCCCACTATTGTGTATTCTCTCTGCTGTGGGCTTGGGTTGGCCGGAAAGCAGCCTGGCCATCCCGCTGTTTGCCAAGGGTCTGGCGGTCATGCAAATACTGACCTGGACTTCCAGGCCCCAGGACTTGCTGCTTCTGGATATGGTGAGTCCAGATTTGGAAACTCCATTCTGTCGTGCCTGTGAGCAATCTCAGAGGAAGGAAGTGGTTTGGTGGAGGATGAAAAGCAGGTTATAGTTATTAATAGGAGTTTATATTAAGAACTGTCATTTTCAGCATATTCCAAACACCCTATTGAAGAGCCAGAGAAAGGAACGGAAACTTAGAAATATCTTGATTAAAAGTCTGAGCTGAACGACAAATTGCACAATGAATGGAGCAGCTCCTATGTGCCTGATACTGTGCTCAGAGCTGGCAGCTAGTAGCAAATGAGCTAGCTACAGAGTTCACTGTCCAGCTGGCAAAGACAGCTATTGAAGAGGTAATTACTCACACTGGACGTGTTACAAAGGTGAAATGGAGGTTGGAACGGGGAAGTGTATGAGGAAGTGACTTAATGATCTAGGCCAGAGGTCAGCAAAGTTCTATTGAAAGGGGCCAAACAGTACATACGTGAGGCTTTGAGAGCCATATGGCCTCTGCTGCAGCGTCTCATCTTTGTCACTGTAGCATAAAAGTAACCATAAGCAGTAGACAAATGGATGTGCCTCTGCTCCAATAAAACTTTATTTACAAAAACAGATGGCAGGCTGTGGTCCATTGCTTGCTAACCCCTGATCTTGGCTTTTTTTCCTGCTTTCCCTCTGTGGTCTTCTGTGTGTGCCCTTTTACCCCCATCCTTGTAACCTTGTGGCTCCCAGATGGCTCCCTTGGCCTCCTGTAGCCCAGACTCATAAGGCAGAGGTTGCAATGGGAGGCAAGGTAGGAGGGAAAACAGGTTTTTCATCACAGGTGGTCCAGCTAACTTCTCCTTCAAAATCATTGGCCTAAGTTGGAACTTGTCCCCCCGCTATGCCAGTGTCCAGCAGAGAGGACTTCAGTTCCCAGGACCAGGCTGGCTCAAGCATGACTCAGCCCATGGGTTGATTAGATTGCTGCTGAGGAGGGAGCCCACAGTGTTGCCTTAGGAACTGAGCTCCTGGCTGCATACAGCTTGATGCTCTGACCAGGGCCATCAGCATCACTTGAAAGCTTAATGGAACCTCACACCCCACCCAGAATCAGAATAGGACCTGCATTTTAACAAGAGCCTCGGGTGATTCACAGACACTTTAAAGCTTGAAAAGTGTTGGCCCACGGGGTCAAGAAGGCCATTTTGAGATTTGGACAAAGAATGGATTGAGTGGTTAGTAACCTCACCTTGGCTCCCGTTCAGGCAATGCCATTATGGTTCCAGTTTGTACTATTCTTTCACATTTAAAAGCTTAGTGCAGGAGTGCCCCTTGTGGCTCAGTGGTTAATGAACCCGACTAGCATCCATGAAGACACAGGTTCAATCCTTGGCCTCTCTTGCTCAGTGGGTTAAGGATCTTGTGTTGCCCTGAACTGTGGTATAGGTCGAAGATGCAGCTAAGATCCTGTGATGCTGTTGTTGTGGGGTAGGCTGGCAGCTGTAGCTCCGATTGATTTGACCCCTAGCCTGGGAACCTCCATATGCTGCAGGTGCAGCCCTAAAAAGACAAAAGACAAAAAAAAAAAAAAAATCTTAGTACATTTTATGGCGTTCATTGTTCAGAGTGGACCACAGTTATTTAGAGGACCCATCTCATTCCTTTTTTTTTTCTCCTAGCAAGTGTTTATGATGTTGTGAGATTGAAAATAAAAACAAGACCTGGACAATAAAGCAAAATTTGTAAACATTGTTTTTATCCCACATTTTAGTACATATAGATAACATGGCATATTAGTCTTTATTTTGAAAATAATTTACCGTCATTCATGATGCGCCGCTGCATGAGTGCATGTGACTGTCAAGTGTCTGATTCTATATTTGACTACAGGAAACTCCACAGTTAAACAGCCAAAACCCCTTTCAAGATTCTGTTTCTATTTTTTGTTCTGTTCATTCGATCTTTTCCATTGGTAGGCACATTTGCTTCCAAAGCATGAAGAAACTTCTTTTTTTCCAGCTGTATTCCACTCAAAATGCTGAAGACTTCCCCAGGAAACAAAAGCCGGGCTAACTGGGAATGCGGTTGGTCTTCTGGTACATCTTTAAGATCCAGACAACAGGTCTGTGCCTGTTGTCATCTTTGCAAGACTTGTGACCCATTCCAAGACAGGACTCTCAACTGTCGCTTGGTATTTTCATTAGCTGGTGTGCTTTGGTGAGCTCAATACAAGGAGACGCCTATTGAAGACTATCCTTGCCAGCTGGACAGGTCTCCCTCGTAGCCGTTTTGAGAATGGTTATATCCTGCCCTGTTGAAACAGGATGAAGTTGGCCACGAGTGTCGGCCAGAAGCCCTCTATCCCATTTATGCGGCTGTGCTGGCTGGGTTCTGAGAAGTGCATGATTTCATTTGGGAACTTGCTGCGGTTTGCTGCTAACCATCTGAGTCTGCAAAACGATGCCTTTTAAGCATGACGGGGACAAAATAACCCTGGGGCTGTATTTGGTGTGGTTTGTCTGTTAGGTTTAAAAGCTCGCTATAGGATTTTCTTGCTTTGTAAAATTGAGGCCTCCTTTAAAATCATTTCTATGGTTTATAAATCAGATTATCTTCCTCTTGTAATGGCAGTAGTTGATGTTTAATAGAAACTATAGATAAGATTCCTCTGCAGAAATTTCATAATTGTTTGGTAAAGTTGGACGTTTTCCTCTCTTACAGTGAAGTATGTTGTACTCAACGAGGGTGGGCCTCTGGGGGTGGGGTGGGAAGGGGTCTTCAGGAAGCCATCTGTTATTTGGATGTTTTTTTCTCTGTCTGCCACCCATCTGATTCTGAAGGAGAGTTTTCCATGAAGTTGTGAAGAAAGGTAAATTAGCCAGGTGATGGATTATGGGCCATCTTTCTTCTGCTATAAGGAGTGTGAAGTGAGAGGTGAAGTCAGAGGCACACAGTCACTTCATTTTTCAGTGGGAGGACAAAGCAGGGTTGCATGGTGCTTTGGGCTTCCTCTGATTGCCCACCCTCTGCTGCTTACAGTGCTTCTGCTGGCTCTCTTTGCCCCTTCTTTTGCCCTCTGAACATGCGCAGAAAGCCTTGGAGGCGTGAGCGCACAGTGTGCCTAGTCTCCCTGCCTGAACAAGCCCCACCATGAACACTCAGGAGATAAAGCGGTAACCGGCATGGGTGTGTTAACCACACAGGATGTAACGATGTTCCATCTCAAGTGAATGCAGAATGAAGCCCAATCACATTTTCCAAATCATACTTGTTATTTTGCCTCCCTATCCAGTTTTTATCCCCTTGCTTTCTATTGGGAAGATTAACTTTCATGAATTTACTGAAAGAAAAATCATTGCAATGGTCAGGTTGCAGGAAGACAGGATTAATTTATCTTTCATGAATGGGACCAGTATTTCCCATACCAAGCTGCTGCAGTTTATGAGCTTTCAAATGATAGGATATTGTTTGGAAGTCTCCGTGAAAATGAAAGCTTTTATACCCTTGTGATATTATGTCTCCAAGAAGACTGAGACACCAGTGGCTTACTTTTTTTTTTTTTTCGTTTTCGTTTTTCTTTCTATTTAAAAGTTTTAGGTGTATTTTCGAAATTACAAAGATGTTGGAGATAAGGGGGTTGAAAATGTCTTATCTCTTTTCAGACTTGATATGTTTTTATAAAGGTATCAACTATATTGTGACAGTCTTTAACTATGATAAAATGTCACTTCACTGTAAAACTGTGTGATTGGAAAAGTATAGTGTTCTTAACTAAAGGTGATTTTGGTTTCTTCCTTGCCCCCCTGGGGACATTTGGCCATAGAGACATTTGTGGTCATCACCACAGGGAGGGGTGTTACTGCCTGCAGGAAGCAGGTCAAGGCCAAGTATGCTGCTAAAGGTCCTACAAAGCATAGGACGACACCCCCCCATCAGATAGTTAATATGGCAAAAAACATCAATAGTGCTGCTATTGAGAAACCTTGGAGTGTCCTAATCAAAACCAAATGTGCTGCTTCTGAGCTTTCGTTATTTAATGTGACATTTAAGACCTTACCAAAAATTGGTCAAAAATGTCATTTATCGCAGGCAGAAGGCATTGTGTTTGTTTTAAATAACAAGTGTGAAGCTTGTGAGCCAAATTGTTTCTTAGACTTTCTTTTCTCTTTGGGGTGATTAAGGTGCTCTTTTACATTATAAAATTCTAGTTTATTTTGAAGCATCATGTTCAAGTTTTAAAAAATCACACTGCCTTACAAGATAGATTTTACAAGATTTCTTTAGCCATGTTCTCTTTTAATTCATTGCTTTTCCAGTGATCTCATGTTTAGTCCTAAGTTTCCTTTCTAGGCTGGAACTCAGCATTTAATTGTAAAATGAACAGCCCATCCTGGTTCCATATGATTTTCATTGTGAACTTCCTTTGAGAAAAGCTCATTAATTGAGCCAAATTGTCCTCTGGATGTGGGTTTTTCATTGGAGATCCCTGCCCAAAAGGTGATGAATTCAGTTGTTCAACTCTTTTCAGTTGTGACCTGAGATGAACAGAAACGCATTAGAAAAATGAAGCACAAGGTTGTTGATCAGGCGCTGTGTGAGCATCTTGCTTCAGGTTCAGTTCCGGCAGCACGGCTGATCTGTCCTTTAGCTACAGTGTCAAATAGAAAGAGCTATGTTTAGGTTCTTTGCAAAGGGACAGACATCCTTTTGACCTTGAGCAGCACTAAAGTTTTCCTGTGTACAATGTGAACTCCCTGTTTTTTATTTTCTTTTTTGGTGTGTATCATATGAAAACAGATCTGTGCATATCAGTTTTTACTAAATAAAAGGCACTGAATTGTCAGTAATGAAATACCAGGTTTTAATTAAAGTTATTAGTAATGCCCTTTCTTGCTCTGGGGACTTAGATATTGACATATTTAATGATAAAATAACAGAGAGAGTGGGTTTTTTTTTTTTTTTTTCTTAACGCCTACAAATTGCTTTTAATTCTCCATGATCAGGTTGACAATTGCCAGTGTAGGTATTTATAGAGAAAGATAAAGTCGGAGCTACCTACACTGTGTCTATAAATACAGCTGAATGTATAGAACGTGATGGTGACAGCCATCTTGGCTCTCTCAGATGTGAGTGTGTTTAGGAAGATTTGAATATGGAAGATTTGTATTTGAATAAATCAGTTTTTGTATTTTGTGTGGCTTTTTACTTTCAAGGGTGACTTTGAAAGAAATTTTGCCCGGGGACACCAGAGAGTTAGCTTCAACACATTTCATCTGGAAAATGGTGATTTTCTGGAGAATGGAGCTGGGGCTCACACCGTCTCTGTCTCTCTCTCTGTCTCTCTCCCACTCTCTCTCTCTTCTCAGGAGTGCCTTGAGGAGTTAACAGCCCAAGGATAACTGCCTCAATTCACTTTGGGGTGTAGAACTGGATATTACAAGTCACTTCTTACTTTTGACTTGAGACTAGCAACTCTTTTCCTCATCAGGTGGTTAAGGACACATTTGGAGCAGGAATGGAAGAAGCATCCTGAAGGCTTTTTGAAAAACCAAAGACCTCAAAACTCTGAATGGGCTGGAGTCTGTGGTTCTTTTTTTGTGGAGCTGGACATCACCTCAGGGTATTTCCAAATTAAATTAATAGTTATAAAATAATAGTGGCACTAGTACTTGAACCACTGCAAAGTGGCCCTCTAGGAGAAGGTAGTGCAATCTTCCTGCATTGCTTGGAGAGGACCCAAGGCCTTTGGGTGTCCAGTGAATCTTGCCATCTGGCTCCTGCTGGGCCCCCGATGTGGCCTCACCTTGTGCCGTCTCTTCCTCCTTGGACTTCAGCTGTTTTCCTACTGCTTCATGTTGCCTGGAAGCCTCTGCTCCTGGCTCTTACATGTTGAGTTTCTTCTCACCCTCAGCGTCTCTTCTTACAGGTTAGTTCCTTGTTGAAACTGCCTCCCAGTAAAGCTTTACCAAACTATCAGCTTGAAAAAGGAGCAAGCCAGCCCCACATCTATAGACTTCATCATATATGCATGTTAGCTATAGTTATTTAATTGACCTTGAGAGTAAATCTGACCTTATTAACCACTGAGCCATGACAGGAACTCTGCAAACCAGCCGTGAAATCAATGCTGTGTATTTTGGGGTAGCTTTGAAAAAGAAAGAATATACCTCTACCCCCCATAAAACCCCCAAACAAAAATAATGCCAGGAGATTGTTCAAGAGTGATGATCATGTTAACTCTTTTCAACGTTCTGTCCTTGTAGGTTGGGGGTCGACACCACAACTAGACCTAATCTTTATTAACACATGGTCTTGGAATTCCCGTCATGGCTCAGTGGTTAATGAACCTGACTAGCATCTATGAGGACATGGGTTCGATCCCTGGCCTCGCTCAGTGGGGTAAGAATCCGGCTTTGCCATGAGCTGTGGTGTAAGCTGCAAATGCAGCTTGGATCCTGCATTGCTGTGGCATGGGCCAGCAGCTGTAGTCCCGATTCATCCACTAGCCTGGGAACCTCCATATGCCACAAGTGCAACCCTAAAAAGACAAGACAATAAAAAACAAAGACGTAACAACACATTGTTCGTGTTCTTACCTCCAAAGAGATACCTTTGGGCCTTATGTTTTTCAAGATGATTCTTGAATCATGGTGCTTTTAAGTTGCTTGTCTTTCTTATCAATTAGCAACATTTCGTTTATCCTAAATATGGCAATTAGTCTTCATTTGTATTTTTAGTTTTTCACTTTTTTTTTTTTTGCTATTTGAAACATATTTTCTGTGAAAAATATTTTCTCTGCCAAAATCAATTTTCTTTTTTTAAATGAATAAGGTCAAACTTACTCTCGAGGTCAATTAAATAGCTACTACTATGTGCATATATGATCAAGTCTACAGATGTGGAGCTGGCTTGCTCCTTTTTTATGCTGATAGTTTGGTAAAGCTTTGCTGGCCTGGGAGCAGCATCTTTGGATTGGATATTGCATAAATTCTTGTTACACAGCACTGCATGGAATTATCCCAATGTGGGCATCGGTGTTGAACACAGCCAACCATAAAATTCCATTTCGTTTCTGTTGCATAAACATAGGATCACAAATAGTGTGATTATTTCTGGCAGCCTCAGGCATCTTAGCTAGGAGGAAGATGTAGGAAAATATGAATACTTAAATGTATTATGAGCTTCCCAGCATGAACTGACCAAGTGCCTTTGGCAGTAGCCTTTAAAAGGGTCAGATATAAAAACATCTAATCCCATCATTTGCTGAGTTCTTACGGTGTGCAAGGCACTGTTTTCATGGTTCATTTGCCTTATCGCAGGTAGCCTTCAACACTGTACTGTGTTAGATGCTCATCTTACAACTGAGGGAATGGTGACCCAGTGAGGTCATGAGACTTGCCAAAATTGTACAGTTCAAGACAGAGGTAGGATTTGAACCCATATCGTTTGACCCCAGAACATTCAACAACCACCACCACTACCAACACAGCAATCTTGGTCACGTGGTCAGAAACAATTGACTTGTCCTACCATTTCTTTGATGTTTATTGGCTTTCCCTTGCAGATTTCCAGGGCTATTCGGCCATGTTCTCTTCTTTGTCTCTTTCATTTGAGAGGCAGGTAGTCCCTCAGAGACATGAGGAAGGCTAATCTTGACCAAGATCAACCTAGAGGAAACCAGTGAAACCCCTCATTTGCCCTTTACTTTAAGCTAAAGAAGCTAAAGTCCAGCATAGTTATGTTGGCTGTCTGCAGAGGGGACTGCCAATTATGAAACCCATATGGTGAAGGATCTGTGGTCAGACAAGCAAAACTGTTTAAGCAGAGCGTCTGCCGCGATTCTGTGATTCAGATCCTCAAAGCAAATAGATATCTTCAGGAAGACACAGCCAGGGATGATAAATATGTAAAACCAGGGGAGGTATAAGACCTGAGTCTACCCTGAGCCTGAGTCTACCCTGTAGGGTGTGTGCTCTCTTCAAATTAGAAAAGTAACAATGTGAGTTCCAGTTGTGGCTCAGGTGTTTAAGTGTCTGTAATGTTGGGGTTCGGTCCCTGGCCTTGTTCAGTGGGTTAAGGATCTGGCGTTGCTGCAAGCTGTGGTGTAGGTTGAAGATACGGCTCGGATCCCTGAGTTAACTGTGGCTGTGGCATAAGCTGGCAGCTGCAGCTCAGATTTGGCCTGTAGCCCAGGAACTTCCATGTGCTGCAGGTGTAGCTGTAGAAAGAAAAAAAAGAAAAAAGAAAAGTAACAATGATAAAAATCTTAAAAACATACTGGCCAATCAGAATGTTGCTAAGATAGGAATTTGTGCTTTCTGCAGTTATAATGTCAGCTAATGAAGCCAGAGTCCTTGTCTTTGTATGATCTTTTTTGGCTATCATTTAGTAATTGTACATACTGTGTCGACACTCCTTAAAATTGTTGTGAATGAAGTGCAAGCTTAAGTTTCCTCATCAGTAAAAAGGCCATGATAACAGTTTACAGCTCAGGGTTGTGAGGGAATGAAAGGAGAGTCTCACAAAATACAATCTTCTTATGATGTCTGGTCAGTATATGTGATAACTGAAATATTGGCCATTAATAATAGTTTTCACTCATTGATTAATTCTTTCCTACACTATCATGCCTTGCTTTATTCGGTAGCAATAAACTTTTGGGAGAGATCATCTGAGACCACTAAGGAATGATTCACATTGACAGTGGTGACTATCATCCATATTCTGATGCTCTTTTAGTTGCATTGTGCTTCTACATTTTTTTTCTTTTTCTTTTCTTTTTAGGGCTGTATTTGTGACAAACGGAAATTCCTGGGCTAGGGGTCTGATGGGAGCTGCAGTTGCCAGCCTATGCCACAGCCACGGCAACACCAGATCCAAGCTGTGTCTGAGACCTATACCACAGCTCATGGCAACTCCATATCCTTAACCCACCGAGTGAGGTCAGGGATTAAACCCACATCCTCACGGATACTAGTCAGGTTCTTAACCCACTGAGCCACAATAGGTACTCCATTTCTCTCCATTTTTGAGAGTTTTTCAGACTCCATATCTCACCAGTAGTAGTGAGATAATACCCCAGATTTTCCTCTTGTCTCCTCAGTGGTACCAGTCTTTTCTTTCTTTGGCATTTATATCAAACATGTAATCAGTTGATCAGCTAGTTTGAAAATAGTCTCCACTGTAGAAAATCACCCCATTAGGTATCTGTGCCATCAAGCCCAGGGAAAGCAAATTTCCTTTCTGTGAGTAAACCGCATGTGGATCGAGCTGGGGCTCTATCTTTTACTCCTGCACCTGTGTTTTCATGCCTGAATATTTTATGGATTCAAAGATGCAGTTATAATTACCTCACTTGTGAGAACATTTAGCTTGTTCTACTGGGTGTTTTGATTCTCAGCGACAGGGGGAAGTGTATCCAGGTTACATATCCTAGTTAAAGTAAAAAGGAAGGTATCAATCTTAAACATAGCTCTCATCACATCAAGTTCTATATACATGTATATATTCAGTATATAGATGTATATTTCATATATGAATTAGAATCACTGCATATTCTTTTTTTTTTGCTTTTTAGGGCTGCACCCACGGCATATGGAAATTCCCAGCCTACCCCACAGCCACAGCAATGCAGGATCTGAGCCGGGTCTGTGAACTACACTAGAGCTCACGGCAGTGCTAGACCCTTGACCCACTGAGCGAGGCCAGGGATCAAACCTGCACCCTCATGGATAGTAGTTGAATTTGTTTCCACTGCACCACAACGGGAACTCCGACATTGCATATTCTGTACCCCTGGAGAGTGATTTACAAAGTGGATTATGTTCCTGCATTTCCTTTGAATCTTGGATTTTCTGAACGCAGCGCCTTAGACCGCTCGGCCATCCTGACGGCGGGCCAGAATCTTGGATTTTCTATAGTGATTTGCCATTCACAAAATCATCCATAGATATGTATTTGGAATCTTGTTTATATGTAGCCCAAGTAACAGTGACTTAAGCAATATAGCAGACTTCATCCTCATGTAATAATCTGCACTCATTTCGTTTAGTGTTGATGTGGTGCCAGTGTCAAAGACCCAGGCTTCTTCTGTCTCCTTACTCTGCTGTCCATTAGTGTCTGATGATCTCAAGTGGATGCCCCAACTTCTTCCATCTCTACCCTCCATCCAGCTGGAAGGTGTGTAGGAAAGTGAAAGGTCTGTCCCATTCCCTTTAAGAGCAAGTACTTTGAGCTATACATTCTGTTCCCTCTCTGGTCCTGTTGGTCAGAATTTACTCACATGGGCAAACCTAGTTGCATGGGAAGCTGGGAGATGTTGTCATGAGCCTGAGCTACCATTTGCCCGGAGAAAACTTAGGGAACCTCTTACTCATTTTCTTTCCATTGAGTTGATGTAGTGTGTGATCTTCTCACCATGAGAAGATCACGTCCTTTCTAGTGCCATGATGATAGGCACATCACCGGGACGTGACATGGATGGCTTGACTGAATGAGTAACATGGAGCCCAGAGCCCACCTCATCTTTGGAACTTCCTGACTGGGGAGTACCACACAGATCTCTTCCATCTCCTTTTCATCGCTCTTCTTTCTATTTCAGGGTTTTACAGAGTGACTCCATCCCCCGTCCCTCGTATGTGCATTTACTTGGTTTGAAGACAACTGCCAAGTGCAGCTCTCTGTACTCCCCACCCCCCCAACCAGCCCCAGCACCCACATTTCTTTTAACTGTTGTACATTTTCATAAGCATTTCATGAGGTTCTTCCCCCACCCTTGTCTCTCACCTCCAAGCGTATTCCAGTTTTGCTCATTTCTCGTTTAAAAGTGTGATCCACAGGATTGAGCACAGCTTCTCAGTTTTGCAAGTAACAGATGGACAGAAAGCAGTCTGCTTCATGTACTTTTGATGGACACCCTGTCTTCTCCAAACTCTTGACTGCCACTTCTATCCGTGTGGCTCAGAGTGGCAAAGATATGCATGTGCCTGCATAGCCGCCCACACATGCTGCCCTGCCAGAAATACACATTACATAAACTTTTTAGCAAGTGGAAGGAATGAACTTTCCTCACCCTTCTATAAGAGGCTGGAAGCAGCACCCACATAAGCAATGCAGAGAATCTGGGCATATGGAGTCTGTGGGTCAGCAGTTATTCTGTGTCACTCTTAGTGTAATAGAATCAGTGTAGGGTTTTCATTTTGACCATTGGCTTTGCTGCTGATTTCATCTTTTTTTCTACCATCATTTTGAGGGGCTCTCACCTTTTAATTTTTTTTTAATGTTACATATTTGCAAGCTGTCTCAGTTCCAACGAGGTGCTGTTTTAAATATGTAAATCTTAAAATGATAATAATATTTGCCACCCTCATCTAACCCTTGGTATGACCTGAGTATTTTTCTAAGCACTTCGCTTAGAATATTTAATAACCTTCTCCTAATGGAATAGGTAGCATTTACATCCTCTTCAAGAATCTAAACAAGGCAAATAACCTACCCAGTTGTTGTTGTTTTTTTTTTTCCTTTCTCCAGAGATGAGGTTTAGGTCCAGGAGGTCTGATTCCAGACCTCGTGCTTTTGAGCGATCATTAAGCTCCACTGTATTCACTTGTGACTATGGAGCTCCACTTAAACCAGGGCTGTCATCACAGTTTAGTGTGCGTTCAATAAATGATAAATAAAAGCCAGAAAATCGTCACAGCAACCTTCCCTCCTCCCTGGTGAGCATACAGGAGCACGTACAGACAGGAACTCAACAGTCAAATCAGAACTGAGCCCAGTCTACTGGAGAAACAAAAGAGACCAGAGTGGGGAGCTGTCTGTTGAAAAGGTCTGGTTTCTGTGGCAGCCACGTGGCTCAAATCACGTCTCTTTGCTTTTCCTTAACATGTCTCTGCGAAATAGGGTAATCGCATTTCAGTTCTACTAACACTGTGACGGCTCTGGGCTATCTGTCAGAGCCCCAAATTCTGGATGTGGAAATCGTGTGTTATTTTTAGCTGACACGTGAGGAGAATTACCAGAAGCAATAATGGGGAGGGAATACCTTCTGTGGTTTGACTTTATAAAAAACACCACCTGCCAAAACATCCCCTTAAGAAAGCAGTAAAGATGTACTGTATTTGGTTTCGAAGCAAAACGGGATCCTTGAAGAAGTTCAGAAAAGTGAGGTACACTTAAGAAATGCTTCCTTTGAAGCCTCAGAAGGATCTTGCAAATCAAGCGCTCAGGCGTACTAAGCCTTTCTTTGTAGACCTCCCCCAGCATGTTCTGAGTTAAAATAGGAACCTTCTTCTCTCAAGACAGTGCATTGTTGCCCCCTGTCACTAAGATGAGATGGAGAATCAAAAGAAAGCACTTGGTATTTCACCTGCACATGTCTCCTCTTGAAAGATGCAGCAGAGAGGACATCTCTTCTGTGAAAGGGGCTTCATTTTTGAAAGTTAGCAAGTGGAGGGATTGACTATGCCCCCAGGTAGGCCTTCCCCGCCAGTTCCTCTTCAGGAAGAACTGCAGGCCTTTTCACTTTGACCTGGGTCTCACCATCCTTGCACCTTGTCCTTTTGAATCCCGAGGGCAAAAGCTCCTGCAAAGTTGACTGCCTTCTCCCATCATGGACTTGGTGAACTGCAGACCTCGTCAACTAAACCCAGATTCTTAGATACTGGTTATCAGATCCAGAGTCTCAGAAGCCATTTGAAATGCCCTTCTTCTCAGTGAGGGTTTAAAGCTGTTACTTCCATTATTCAGAGCAAATGCTTAAAAATGTAAAACCAACTTGCCTTTGATGAAGACAGCTGAAAAAAAAAATCTCCCTTTATGAGTTCTCTGTTCACTTCTTTGAGGCCTGGAAACTTGGAAACATTTTAACAGCTTCTTGCTTATTTTAGAGGCAAGAAACATGTAGTCAGAGTGATCGCATTTTTAGATTTATAACAGGTGACGGCGAAAGGAGAACATTGTGCTCACGGAACTGCTGTGCCACTTCCAAGTCCCAGCTCCAGTATATTTATTAACATCCTTTGAGTAAAGTCTTAAAATTATCTATTAAGCACAATTTTTCACTCTTTCTGACAGATTACTGGTGCTGCCAAGAAGCTTTTAAGCTGTAAATGAAAAGGAAAAACAATCCTGCATTTGATCACAGATATTTTTTTTTCTTCTTCTGTGAATTATCTTAGAATAGAGTTTTGCTGTGAGTGCTTTTATTGGAATTTAAAACTATAATACTACCTTTTCCTTCTGTGTGGACTTAAGATTCCCTACTGTTCTAAGACTGCATTTGAAGTTATCTATCTTATCTTAGTAAAGGTTTGAAAAATATTCTTCCTTTTAATCTAAATTTCTTTTCTCTGTACTAAATCTGAATGACACATTTTAACAAAGATTTCATAGAGAGAGATATAGATAGATAGAGGTAGATAGAGATAGATAAATTTTTTCCCCCCTTGGGACATATTTTCCTTTCTTTGCCTTTTTTTTTTTTTTTTTTAAACTTTTAAAATTTGCTCCAGATTTGCTTGGATAACCTCATGGTCTGGGTGTATGAACTCTTGTATGGCCATAAACTTTGAAAATGGGTTTTAAAAGAGTATTTACATAGTCTTATCCCACAAATTAGAGATTTCTGATCTGGAAAAATACTTTCGGTATGCCTCATCTATTTTCCTAGAGTTTTATGTAAATTGAAATTTATTATGAATCAAGTTCTATTTTAGGTGTTCTTGAGGAATCTCTAAATGTCAGTAGAGAAGGGAAATTGATTTAGCAGTCACCACTCATCATGTTTGAAATGTGTAAGTGCTTCACTTATATTGCCTATATTTTTCTAATAACCTTTCAGAAGTACCAGCTAATGAAAGTGTTACCCATTTTTCATGTAGGGTGTGGTCAGTTGAACTATTACCATATTTTATATAAAATTGAGTTTAAAATGGAAAATGATCGTTTTTATTATAGTCTATTTTTCTGGAAGAAATGAATGGGTAGGTCTTCTGGAATGAGAAAAGTTGTTAGCATCAGTTAATAACGTTTTCATCATTCAATATCTAGGTGTGGTTGGTGTCCATATTTTTGCTTTGGGTGTGAAAAGTTTTATAAGTGGCTTTTAATTCCCATTATGTTTCTGTGAATGAAAAGTAAACTCAGATACTGATAATAATTACCTGGAATGGCCCGCTGATGTTCAGTGTAAATGTATCATTTCAATTATAATATGTAGTATGTACTGAAGCCGGTGGGAAACCCAAAGTTGGTACAGCTGTACTGTCCACATTTGCCATTTTGACGGCTGTTTGAGTGCTGTGAAGATTAAACCAAACTGGGTGTCATACTAGCAGTGTGTTTTGGAACATTTCGTGTTGGGGAGAAATTAAGGAAACTTTTAAAAAGAAAAGATTGTTTTCTGGTGC
The DNA here is from genome assembly GCF_054392235.1 of Sus scrofa. NCBI lineage: Eukaryota > Metazoa > Chordata > Mammalia > Artiodactyla > Suidae > Sus > Sus scrofa. The sequence goes on from NC_139395.1 coordinate 58,335,192, forward strand.
AAAGCACTTCATAATTACACTAGGATTGTAAAGCTTGGTAGAATTAGTTGACATCAGGTGGTTCTAAGCAGATTTTCAAATAAGCTCCGTCCCTCCAATAAGTTTTAAGAGAGGATGCTTACATAGCAAAATCGAGTAAATATGTGCAGAGCTCTTAAAAAGTCATAAGTGATTGAACCTTAAGAAAAAGCCAGTACTTAATGAAATTGCAATGTGAAGATATACTGCTTAATCTATCCTCAGAGCAAAATGCCAGGCAAATACAGAGAAATTGCCGAAGAGTTCGTAAGATTTTTTTTTTTTTTTTTTTTTGAGGTATAGGCATGTTAAAAGAGTAAGGCATCTCATTTTGGAGAAAGTAATCCATATTCTATTTGAAAAATCATGATCCTAGAGTTTTTTATTAATGGTATGTGAAATAAGATAGTTTGAGAGATTTGGTTAACTGTATTCTCCTGCTTTAAGACAAGGGTCCAAATAATGCTGACTTTTATTACTTAAGAAAGAGTAATTGTCTGTTTTGGAATGCTAATAAGGAACCTCTAGTTTGCTGTTTCATGAAGAGGTGAAGTTTCTGCACCTAGAAGGACATGAGCAGTTCAATGTGCTGCCCTCTGACCATGATGCATTTGGTGGGTGTCCACCCATGAAAGATGCAGAGATAGAACAGAAGAAAATGCTGGAGACCTTTTGAATTGATTTGATTTGCATTGAATGAATGCAGTCTGGACGGGCTTGTCTTCATCACTAACTTGTTTTGGATGTGGTTGTGTTACTTAACTCCTTTAGCTTTAAAAGAATACAAGTCGTTTTGAAGGAAAATACTGAGGAACTAATCATTCAGATGGTAGATTGTTGTGGTACCAGTTGCAAACGTCACACGTGAATGAATGAAATCCAAGTGACGCTGGACTTCAGAACCTCTACTTGGAAAACTTTGAGAATACTTTGAAAGCAGTTCAGAGATTTTTACTTCATCTTTACCAGTTACTGGTTTCTGTCCTAATTGTTTCTGTGTCTCATTTGCATTTGCTCATATGTTTTCTCGTGATTATTTCCAGTTTTGTTGTATCAGTAGGAATATACATTTTTCCTGGGAAGAGACCAAATTTAGTCTGTTTTTTTACTGAGTCCTAAGGATTCAGTAGATGCTAGTTACTGTGTATGGTGATCTAACAGATGTGGTCCAGTTGAAGCAATTCTGCACTTGAGTTTGGACAGATTGGCACTCTGATCCCAACACCAGCCATTGGTTCTTCCTGGGCAAATTAATTGACAGCACTGTACATTCTTTATGTATTAAATGGGAAAGGAAAGTCTTATCCCATAAACCTGTTGTGTGGCTCAAAGATGAAATCAGTTATGACTCTGTAGGAAGCACTGTCCTCTGATTCCCTAACATTCTTCATTCATAAGTTTATTTAGCCCAGTTCCTGCAACATATGACTCATTATTAGGATTCTCTATGTCAGGTTTTCTCGTGGGGCCAAATGGTCAGTCAAGAGACTAGGCTCAGGGGGATTTACGAATGAGCCTCAATTTACGAGCAATTAGTTAGAAAAGTTGGGCATTACACCCAGATCTGGGTTGTTTTTGGTTGTTTTTGTCTGTGCTGCACTGTAGAAACTCCGCCCCAATCTTGAAACAAAGGAATGATTTAAATGTTGAAAATAATCAAAAAAACATTACTATCCATTAGCTATCTTTTTAAAGATCAGTCACAGGGTATAGAAAATGTGACTTTTTAAATAAGACTTAGAACAAGCTTTCTTCCCAAACATAAATTATGATGGGAAGTAAAGAGTGAAGTTTCCTTCAAGTAGACATTTCAGACTTCCAGGATTTTGTTTGCCAGTAGGAAGAAGGGCCATCGTTATCATTGGACACTGGTATACACCGAGTTTTGTCATGTGGCTGAGAGCAAATCTGCTTGCCAGATGCAGAATGTTGTCTTTGCTTTACACCATTGAATATTCCAGTTATGCCAGTGGGTCATTTCAAAGTTCAAGAAATTTGTGTATAAATCATTGTTTTCAGTTCAAGTTTTTTTTCCCCCTGATGTTTAAGCACCAGATGCAGAAAAATCATCTTGTACAAACAGATACCCTAAAAACAGTTATTTGTATTATGAAAAGAATTGAATTTGGGGGGTTTTGGCCTAATAAGCATATCCTAGTTGAATTTGGGTATATCATTTTATTGTTCCGAGCCTGCTTTCTGAACGTGCTGATATATAAATGCTAATAAAAATGCATATAATAGTCCTTCCATTGTAGGTCTGCATGGCAACACTGAAGAATATAGAAAAATTAGTAAATTCTTAATAAAAGATATTTTCATCATATCGTTGATTTGTCACCATCATCATCATGCCCTAAAAGATTTCATTCTCTTGATGAGATACTTGGAAAATTTTCATACCAGTCACTTCATATGGGTCCTTTTAAACAAAGCATGAATGAAATCGAGGACTCTGCTATCAGCAGATTGTCTAGCTAATGTTTAGCTGATGGGGTAGATATTATCACCAAACCCAAATGCAGAGAATAGAGAAAAACAAGAAGCAAGGGTTTTTGTTGTTGTTGTTTGGGATTTTTCGTTTTGTTTTTTTCCTTGCCCACAGTATGCAGAAGTTCTGAGACCAGGGACCAAACCCATGCCACAACAGCAACCCAAGCTGCTGTGTTGGATCCTTAACCCACTGCCCGCAAGGGAACTCCAAGAAGATTTGTGGTGGCAGTCTCAAATTTGGAGTAATCTCATTATACTTCCATTTGTTCACATTTAATGTATATTGACCCAACTGCTCTATGCCTGGGAACTTCCAAAAGTAAACCTACATTTATTTTCTCTATTCACATGTTGTTACTAAATTAATTAACAAGGAGTATTGTTTATGGAGCACCTCATGTTTACCCAGGCACTGTCCTGTGGACTCTGAATGTAGAATTAAAATCGACAGTGCCCAAGAGTGTCCAGCAGTAGACATGATTGCTCTTCCTACCACAGAGGTGAGGGAAATGAAACATAGAGATGTGAAGTGGCTTGCCCAAGCTACATGGTTATCAAACATCACCATTGAAATGGTCTTTCCTCTGTCCAGCCAATTGTTTTGCTTGCTTGTTTGATTGATCCATTCATTATGTTTTTACTGTGGTCTCTCCCCTTGGATCACCCTGTAAGGTGTTACCTCAAATATTGGACTTGTGATTCAGTTCCTGAATATTCTGACACAGAATTAACAACTCGATTTGCTGGAAGGGTTTTAAGACATAGCAGGGTGTTAGTGTTCTGTATCTAACTCATCCCATCCCAAAGCCAGCTCCACTCTCAGCAGCAGTAAGTGAAATCATACCAGATAATAAGTTGGAAGTTGTCTGTCAGATGTACAATCCAGGCTGTGCTCGGAGAGTCACTTTCACAACTGGCAGAAGCTGAGAAACAAAATACAGTTTTTAATGTGATCAATTAAAATGTTAATTCCCACTCTGCCTGAGAGGTTTGGAACAAGGAGCAGAAAAGGATTGAATTTGGGGAGCAGAGGAAGATTTAATTTAGAAATGATTTCATATAGACTTTGGTTTTTATTATTAAAAATAATGTAAGGATAATGTCAGACCCATAATCCCATGCTTTTCTGGGGTACTGTTTTATAGGGAGTCTGCTACCCTCTCTACTGCATGGATTACTGTGTGTATTTTAATCCAGATGGGAGGCTTATCTGTGGGTAAGCAAGTACAGGTATATTCCATTGCTGATAGATTTAGCTCTGTCTTGATTTTCTAATTGAGAGGCCCAAAATACCTGTGCTCAGTAATTAGTATCGCTTATTGCATCCGTGTGCTATTTTGGCACTGCTCTCTTCTGTTGCAGAAATCTGAAGACATCTGTTTACTTTCAACTCTGAAAGACCTTTTCAGGCACCTAAATATGTAGGACATGAGCCTGTTCTTACATTAGCATTCCTTTCGGCACCTCTTCTCTTCTAGAACCTTTTTACCAAATTATTAAAAAGGAGTGAAAACATTTGAACAAATTTAGACATGGTATGATGAGAAATGACAGCTTCTAATAAAGGAAAGAATGTTCTGCTAAAACCCCTTCTTGGGGGAATGAGTGCTCTGGTTAAGTCAGGGAGAGTTTCAGAGGTTTCCCGAGGAGATTTATTCCTTTATAGCAAAGGCTCAGGTTTCCTTTGAAAATCACCAAAATGGGCTGACCAGGGTGATAGTGCTTTTATTGGCAGTGATAATTAGTCCAGCTTAATTATGTCAGCATTTGGGCTTTTGATCCCCTGCTAATTTGTGTGCCTGCAGAAAGAGATAAAACTTTGACAGACTAGAGGTCAGTTTTGTGGTTGGCCTATGTAATGAGTATCTCTTCAAACTGTACAGAATGACTGTATAAAAATTCACAACAATTTGCAAAACTGCCTTCCACCAGAGTGGACAGTTCTTTTTTTTTTTTTTTTTTTTTTTTTTTTTAGCTTTATAGTAATGTAGCATTTTATTATTGTTTTTAAAAGCATAAACATTTTGTTGAATAATAGCATTCTTTTGTTTGTTTGTTTTTATAATGATTTTTATTTTTTCCATTATAGCTGGTTTACAGTGTTCTGTCAGTTTTCTACTGTACAGCACTGGGAACTATATCTAGACAGTTCTTGATTTGTGTGTGAGGAATTACACATATAAAATACATGATGCAGGGATGGATTGATTTTAGCTGGAGGCTTCTGACCAATGCCTGGCTGGTAGAGGATGAGAGATTGAGATAAAGTACCACGAAGTTCTAGTGAAGGAATGTGGGTGATATTTAGGAAATCCTCAGGTTGGGAATGGGATCGGATGAGGTGAGGAAGTACATGTATCTTTTGGACTTGTTCATTGGCATGTGACAGAAAATCCAGGACAAACTGGAAGTGGAGCAAAAATTGGAATGTATTGACTGAAGGTGCTGGTTCAGAGTCTCAGCTGGGCTGAGTCAGTGTGCCTCTGCCTGAGTTGGCTTCCTTTCTAGGTGGATCCTTTTCTTGTGGTGGACCCCAGCATTCATAGACTTAAATCATCCTTATGGCTTGCAATACCAATATAACGAAAGTTCCTTTCCCTGATGTTTCCTGCAAAGATCGTATCTTGGACCAGTCCCGCTCTGCATCCAGAGGGATAAATGTGTCTAATTGCTAACTTTGGATTTTTGCTTCCCTCCTTTTGCAGAGGACGTCAGACTTTGGTTGCCTTTTTCAGAAACACTGAGTATGGATCGGGGAGATGTTTCCCCAAAAGGAAATCTGAATGTGTCATCAGAAGAAGAGAAATTGATACAGGCTAGGCAAGAACACCACCTGTTTTGTAGGGAATCAAGGAAGAAACTATGATCTTATCGTGCATTTATTCACTCATCCTTTCAAAAGTTATTGGGCATATACTATTGCCAGACCTCATTATAGGGGCTATGAGATTAACAGCCCCCATGACCCCCCCAAATTCTTTTCTTTGTAGAGGTTATCACATTTTCATGCTATTGTTGGCCGAGTCAAGAATGGAGTATGTTCTCCAAATATGGAGTGATTGTTGCTGTAGATACAATAAAGGGCAGAGGGATTGAATGAGTAGCAAAAGTAATCACGGAAAGAGGGGTGTATTAGAGAAAAGGAACAAAAGGATGGAAAGAGGTTTCAATGCTCCTAAAGAAGAGGCTAACCTCGGACATCTGAAACCTTTTATAAAACATAGAGGGACTTAACATGTGTGTAAAGAGCTTCTTTGTTAATTTGGAGTGAGACTTAATGCATTTACCTTTGAGGATGCAATCATGATACTGTGTTATTTTAGATGCTTTGCCTGCCCTAGAAGAATTACCAAGTTGATGACCTAATAGCTTGTTACCACTGTTAATGTCAATGATTATCTTTGTCACAGTGGGCATATATAGCTGTTAGGGAAAGAGAAAGGCATTTCTTCTCCTCTGTAAGTAACACAGCTCAACTTGCTAAAACTTCAAAGGAGATGCATAGGTACTTCATGAACTATATAAGCAAAGTCATGCCGTGGCATGTGGTGTTTTTAATGCTGAAAGGGTCTCACCAATGGCTTGATTTCCGCCCCCCCCAAAAGGTCTTCATTGTTTAGAATCCCACCCTATGCCTTAAAAAACATGGCTTGTGATAGGGCTTTTTATAACTGGGGAAAGAATGGGATTAAATGAGCAGATGAAAGGGGGGAAAATGCAATTACAGTTTTTTTGGTTTGTTTTGTTTTTTGTTTTTTGTTTTGTTTGCTTTTTGAGGGCCACACCAGCAGCATATGGAGGTTCCCAGGCTAGGGGTCAAATTGGAGTTATAGCTGGTGGCCTGTGCCACAGCCACAGCAACATATGATCCGAGCCACATCTATGACCTACACCACAGCTCATGGAAATGCCAGATCCTTAACCCACTGAGTAAGGCCAGGGATCGAACCTGAGTCCTCATGGATGCTAGTCAGATTCGTTAACCTTTGAGCCATGACAGGAACTCCAATACGGTTTTTCTTGTTGATGGTAACAAAATCAGGCTTCTGTAGCTGTTAATTTTTCAAGGGATACAAATAGGAAGAAGAGGATGTAACATAGGCTGGTTAGAATAGTAGCGACAGAAATCAAGTCTGTGGAGGAGGTGGGTATGGTTGGGGGAGAAACTGTAATTCAGGTGAGGCTTTATGTAACATTTACCATGTGCTACTTGCTCCCCAAGAGCCTGGTGTACCTTACCTTTACACAGCTCACTTGCTTGGGAACAAACATTGTCCTAATTTTACGTGTGAGGAATGTGCAGCAGAGAGAGGTTATGGAGCCAAGTTAACACAGCTGGCAAATAGCAGTTCAGACAGAGAAACTAAGGATGTTTCTCTTCCAGCATCTTTGGTTTTAATCATTGCCTTGAATATCTGGAATCATAAGGGAAATTTTGCAAAGGTGATCAGGTCCCTGCTTTTCTAGATTCCCTGAATGGCTTTGCATGGCCAATAAGATAAAGTCTTAAGTTACTTTGCATGGGAGACAAAGTTCTTTCTGAACCTGCTCCTTGACATAGTCCCCAGGTTTCAGTGGAATCATTCTGTCTTTCCTGACTTCCATGTTGTTCCCACCCCTCTCCCATCTCCAAATTGCTGCAGTCTTGTTTCCTATTGTGTGAAATTGCAACTTTTTTCCCCCCACATAGTAGGTACTCAGTGATGTGAATCCTGAAATAAAAAGTATAAATAGTAGGTTTGAGTGGGGTTAATAATCGTTGGAAGAATTTTCAGAGCAGCCATCATGCCTTACATGATTTTGATTAATATTTTTTTTTTTAAATCATTAACTGCAGGTTCTTTTGAGGTGGTTGTGTTAGGAACCGATTGCATTTGCTCCCTTGCGCCCTGGATAATTGGATAAAAAAGTCTTTACTCACCTGGGAAATCTTGATTCGTACCTGAACTGCCTGATTCAACTCTCATTAATTATTTTGCTATATTTATATCTGCCAGAAGAAATGTGAGATTGGGCATTTTTAGATCCATAGGTTTAAATTATTATTATAAGGAGTCAAAACTGGAAAGAAAGCTCAGGTATTACCTGGCATGCTATAATCATAAACATTTTCAGGAGTTTCTGCTGTGGTGCAGTGGGTTAAGGATCCAACATTGTCTCTATAGTGGTGTGGGTGGTTGCAGAGGAGTGGGTTCGATCCTCAGACCAGTGCAGTAGGCTAAGGATCCAGCTTTGCTGCAGCTGTGGTGTAGGTTACAGCTCCAGCTTGGATTCAACCAACCCAGGAACTTCCATATGCTGTGGGTGTAGCCAAAAAAGGGTTTGTTTGTTTGTTTTTGACAAATAGAATGTCTTGGGATAAAGTATGGAGGCTTTGCAGTAATTCTTTGTCCTGTGGTGTGGACAAGCACTGCTTGCATAGATGACATGGCAGTCTTGGAGCCATGTCATTTTCCCCTTCCACCTCACTGTTTTTACAGAACTTGCAGGAACTTGGAACAGGATAAAAAAACTCGTTTCCTTAAGTAGTGCAAAAAGTTTCAGATTGTCCCAGACTCCTTAAAAACAGTAATCATTGTCAGATGTGTTAATGCACACCCAGGCAGAATTTAGGAATGCCTCCATCTTTTTCAGTTGGTTGTGATCTGATCTTATCTTTTTGATTAGAAAAGAGTCTTCTTTCTTCCCAGTTGAGCTCTTTCCCCTGGTTATTAGAATTAGAAGTGACAATCACTTCTAATCTAGTCTACCCAGTGTTTTCAAGGAGACCCCGTCTATAAACTATTTAGGAACGGTGATGTCCTTTCTCACTGGACCAGAGGAGGTCCTCCAGCTGGAGCTTTTAGGGTTCATAACAATCCTAGCCTTTCAGATTGGCTTAGAATTCATGTTCCTTCAACCTCTGTAGACTATATCTTTGTGTTATTTTGGCAATATATTCTTTCACTTAGTGTTACAGATTTCAAATCAAGGCTGTATATTTTCTTTAAGCCACCTTTTCATAAACACTCTTCATCTTTGTACGGTGGTAGGAATTCTTTACACGTCTAGACCTGGATCATTTAGCAGCAGGATGTATTTCAGTCTACCCTCTTTGGTCTTCCTGAGGGCAGGGGCCTCACTGAATGTCCCTGTGTATTTCCCATGCCCAGTTCAGTCAGCGCCTGGCTCTGGGGCAGTCTGCGGAAACTGTCCACAGGCGATGGTGTTAGGACTTCTTGTTGACAACAGTTTACTAGTTTTTTACAAAGCGCCAAAAGGGAATGCTCAGTTGCTGATGGAGTTGTGGCTCTGTTTCTATGAAGTCTTCTTTATTTAACTGGTATTAAAGAACTCAAGGGAGTTCCCTGGTGGTCCTGTGGTTTGAATTTGGCACTTCAACTGCTGCAGCCCAGGTTCAATCCCTGGTCTGGGAGCTGAGATCCCATATCACGCAGTGGCCAAAACAAAAGAAGAAAACAAGTAACTAATCAAAAATAGTAGACTCAGAATTCCCCCGACCTCTGAAGTCAAAGAAACCACCACAGATGTTGTAGGACCACCTTGGCACTTGGCCTGTCAGCCAGGATTTTATAGTTTTTGTGGGCAATTTTGCTTTGAGCATTGAAGGAGAATTCTTTGCAGTTTTGTGATCTGGGAGTGACAAGCCATCATTTTAACCACATCAAGGCTCTGAATGATAAAAGGGTTGAATCACTGTCATTCATTAAATTCTTTTAACTGTTGGAATTCCTCTAAGGATCCATCTGGTGGCCCCTTCTTGACTCACTCTATGCACTGTCTCCCCAGGCAACCTTATAATGGCTTCAATTACCATCTATTCCAAAAGCATTCTCAATTTGATATTTCTGGCTGAGATCTCCTTTTTCATCTTAAGGCCTCTATTGCCTACAATCTCCTTCATGTGGTGGGAAGGGGGCATCCTCAGGGAGCCTTAAAACCAAGCTCAGCATTTGCCCCTTCTTTTGCTTCTCGACCTTCACCCTGTTCCCTTTCCTGTCCCTCCTGTCCTGATAAGTGGCAGAACCGGGAGTCCATCTTCATTAACCTCACACCTGGGCTTCCCCTCTTCCTCCATCTTCATTAACCATTAGCTCGCTCATGTCCTTACCTCTGAAGGTCTCTTAAATCCTTTTCTCTGAATTCTCGCTGCTACGACTTTATAACAATCTCTTGCGTGGATGACAGGTTTAAGTTTATGACCCCGCTTTTTTGGGCACAGAAATCTAGAGCATCTGTTAAAAGTAGAAATGTCATAGTGTGACTTCTCTGACGACAGCTTCTCAGTAACTTTGCATCAGTCTGAGGATCCATTGCAGGATCCATCAATGGCTTTTCTTTATGATCTTGCCCTGCCTACCTCCCTTGCCTCACATAGAGTTCACAATTTCCCCTACAAGCCTTCATGCACAGCTGAGTCTACTGTCAAATTGTTCCCTCCTTCCATCCTTTCCACCTTCACCTGATTGGATTCTAAGTCCATGCCAGGGCTTGGTTTAAGTCATTTCTCTCCCTCCCCATTAAGTCAGAGCTTTGCTTGTTCCCCCAGTACCCTGCACCATGTTGTTATGCTGCTGATGGTTAAGGGTTGCTTGAGAGGGGTAAAAATAGAAGGAAAAGAGGCTCTGACATAAGCATTCAGCAAAAGGAATGGATAGAAAAGGAACTGAGAGTAAGCCTTGCTCTTGTTGACTTTGTTCTTTGGTATTTAAAACTCTGGGCTTAATCTGAAGTCTACAGGCTCCCTGATTTCAACTATATGATATCCTGGAAAGGCAGGGTAAAAAGATGTGTGGCTGCCAGGGGTTGGAGTCGGGGGGAGGGATGAATAGGTGAGCACAGACGATTTTTAGGGCAGTGAAAATACTCTGTATGCTACCGTAATTGTGAATACATGTCTTTATACATTTGTCCAAACCCACAGACTGTCTAGCATCAAGAGTGAACCCTTGTGTAAACTGTAGGATGTGGGCAATTGTGATGCATCAGTGCAGGTTCATCAGCTGTAACAAACACACCATTCCAGTATGGGATGGGGGATGTTGGGGGGTGTTAGTAGGGGGAGAAGCTATGGGGGATGTTGCTAGTGGGAGAAACTATGCACAGGAGATAAATGTGAAATCTCTGTACCTTCCTTTCAGTTTTGCTGTGAACCTAAAACTGCTCTTAAAAAAACCTTCCACACACCCCAGGCAGAATCCCTAGTATCAGAGCCTCTGTAGGAATGTGAACAGCTCTGGATACCAAGCAGCACTTCTAAGGGTTTACCTAAGGGGTCCCTAGTAAATTAATGTTGGATATTGCAATGGCAATTAAGCTATGTAGTAAACACGACTGTCATGGTTGTTCTGTGGGGGAGGGGAGCGTCTTCCTGCAGGCTGGGCGTCTTCCCTGCTGCTCTTCTAATTAACATAATTTCTAGCCCTGAGGCTCACTGCTGTACTTCTTCCTCCAATGTAGAAGGACTGTGGAGATGCATCTTAGACTCCTTTAACTCATATTCAACTCCGCTCAGTGAACGTGAGGGGAAAGGAAACAAAGACCTTCCACGTAAAGAGTGAAGAAAGTTCTACCAGCCACTTCACCCTAAAGCACATAGACTCCAGAGAAAATGATGCACAAATCTGCTGTTCTCTCAGGATCTGCAACCTATTTATATAGTGACTTCCCCTGTGTGATTCTGAATTTTAAAGTATGTCTAGTTCCTGCATAAGGAAAAGGTGTAAGACAACTGTTGTATTTAGTGCTCTCTGTACGAAGAGTGATGGGTTGGAAGTCAAGAGAGGGTGGGCTCATTGGCCTTCCACACTGTCTCCCTAAAGGATTCCGGAGGGTCATTTTGTTGATACCCAACCTGCTTTCACAAGTGCTCCTTTAGCACTTAAATTCCTTTTTTTGTAACCCATTGAATTTTATTACATTTATAGTTGTATAATGATCATCACAACCCAATTTTATAGCGTTTCCATCCCACACCCCCTCACCCCAAACCTGTCTCCTTTGGAAACCATACGTTTTTCAAAGTCTGTGAGTCAGTGTCTGTTCTGCAAAGAAGTTCATTGTGTCCTTTTTTTAGATTCCACATGTAAGTGATAGCATATGACGTTGATGTCTCACTGTCTAACTTCACTTAGAGTGATAATTTCTAGGTCCATCCAAGTTGCTGCAAAATGCCATTATTTCTTTCCTTTTGATTTTAGCACTTAAATTCTATCCACGCCCAATGTTCCACCCCAACTCCCCCATCATATGTACTGATCCATTGCTGAGGTGTGAATGTATGCATAATTCCATGCTAAGCTTCTATTGTTTGAAGCTAATTTTATATAACCCATAACGATGCTATGATGGGAAGCAAAGCAGGGGTAAATTTGCACATGTTTATTTACAGGTGAGTGTAGTGTTAATCAACAGAGTCCAGGCAAGCAAGAGTGTTGAAATGCAGGATCTCTGACTCTCAGAACTGGGAAGAGATGTAAATACCATCTGCTCCCATCCTCGATGGTCTGTGTAAGATAAAATGAGAGATAAAAGCAGGGTTGGCTTGTAGAGCTTTTCAGTTTAATGAAGTAAGCAATAGGGACCTGCAGAGGCTCATGGGGGAGATGTTTCTTACAACCCTGAAAAATGGCACAGTTTGGGCAGGCAAGATTGGAGAGGGGAGCCTGGACTCAGGAGAGGCAAGGGAGAGAATTTAAGATGAAGATTTTTTTAGAGACTGACACTTGTAGGATACTTTCCTTTATCCCTTATGAAATCCCAGACTACATCCATTATTCTTTCTTGAGCTAAGTTATTGAGGGGGTCCACTGGAAATATTTTGTGGTGAGATTATGGGAATTCGGCAGCATAAAGTAGAAAGATCAGATGTACAGGAGAGAATATCTCAATGGGATGTGCAGTGGAGGGTTAACAATTCTGATGGGAAAGGAGTTGCTGAAGAGAAATCAGTCAGTAAAAGGGATGCGTGTGTCGGAGTTTGATTGGACAATACCAACATATCTTGGGAAAGTGCCCGAATAATGGTCTGATTGAATCAACTTGTGATACGCTGTTAAAATCATAGAGTATTATTTCAATTTAACAATCATACATAATGGCATCTCCCAGCAGTTAATCTAAAATTAACCCCCATATTAGGTTTTAGGTGCAAGCTGTGGTTTAGGCTGAAAACATCATGAATAAGAATTACTGACTGCTCTGGACCTGTGTGTATATGTCATATCCTTGAGTTTCATTATTAACTTTTTTCTCTTTCAGTGTTTTTCAAACCTTCATCATTGGTACCAAGTCTTTATTATTTGTGACTCAATAGGACGTTAGATGTTTTTAACTGGAAAATGTTAATGACTATTTTTTTATGAGAAGTAAATGTTGTATAAATTGAATTTTAATGCTTTTATTGTCCCAGAGGAAGATGAAAACTATTAGCTAATGATGATGATAATGTTCAAATTGTTTTTAATTTTAAAATAATATTTACAACCTCAAATACTATGCTGTCTCATTTTGGACTTAGGAAAAGTTTAGGAACATCTACATAAACATATATAAATTAGGCACCAGAAAGAAGATGGTTTAAAAATACAGCTATAGTTTAAATCTATCTATACGTATGTTTGGAACTTGAACAATATAGGTATCTGGCTAGAAACCTGCCTGCTCAATTATGACTAAATGTCAGATTCCCCTACAGTTACTCATTATTAAAAATATCCATCTTAAATTTACCTTTTTTCCTTTTTATTATTATTATCTTTAATAGTTATTTCCCCAATACATTTTTTTTTCTACTGTACAGCATGGTGACCCAGTTACGCATACATGTACACGTTCTATTGTCTCACATTATCATGCTCCATCATAAGTGACTAGACATAGTTCCCAGTGCTATACAGCAGGATCTCATTGCTAATCCATTCCAAAGGCAATAGTTTGTATCTTTAAGTTTACTTTTGCAGGGAATGTGCTTGTGATTATCAAACTGTGTTACTCTGGGGAATTCAAGATATGTATTATGTTTCATTTCCACTGAAATAATATCATTCACAAGCACACATATCAGTATGTATATACAAACATGCTTGAGAAAGTTCTCCTTTAACAATAGAAGATTTTAATATTATCTGTAAGAAAATAAAACTCTTGTTTTGTGTTACTAGAGAGTGTCACAGAATTCTTGGTTTTTTTTTTTTTTTCTTTAGTCCCAAAATAGGTAACACAACATAATATGTTTTGCTCATTAAAGGAAGAGAATTTCGATTTCAGAGTCAGAGTTGCCAAGTTCATTTCTTTCTAAAGGCATAAATACCAACCTCTTAGTTTAACCTGATGTGAAAGAGTATGTGAATTTAATGAAACGTATTTATTGAAAAAATGGAATTTTCTGCCTCTAAGTTATCTTGTATGTCTTTATTTCCAACAGGTATATATGATTCCCATCCTTCAAAAGTGTCATGAGGAATTGTTTTTCATTTTTGTTCCATTAATTAGAACAAACTGTTTGCATTGTTTATATCACCAAGACACCCAGACCTCACACACATACATTTGTTCTACAGGGAAAGAAAGTAATAGAAGGAGAGACAGTATTTGATACCATTATTCTAGCCATATGCAGAGTCAACTCTGAACCTTCTTGCTGCAACTTTTTGTTAGACTACTATCTTTGTCGCTCAATGTTGCTATTCACTGAAAAATTTAATTAGGCTCTTTTAGGTCACAGTCTGGTCAGTTTAGCAAGATTTAAGAAGACTGATTATTTGTCAGTGTTTAATTCTAAAAATCAGTTCAATATTCAACTCAGTGGATGCACAAGGCACTGAATGTAGAGGGTTGAATGCAGGCAATTGAAGTCAAATAACCTAAAGACGATGTAGTGGGGCAAAAAGGATTGTTATTGATATGTTAACAGGAAAGAATATACTGAGACTTGCATATCCACAAGCTGAGATTTTTGTTTGTCAGCCATGGAAGGTACCATGGCTTTATCTTTCGAGCCATTTAGGGCTGTAGTGACATTTCCGATTGGACTAGTCATGTGACACCCAGGAGGGGTTTTTAGTTATTGACTCTTTAGCTATTTTTCTTAGTCCTGAAATAGTTCCTCAATGCATCTCTTGCCCCTTCTGAACATTTATTAATGAAATTGCTTTGTGTCATACCCATCCCTATGATTTGCTTTTTTTATTCTGTTAACTTGTTTAAGGTAAATAGGAAATTGGGTTGAAAACTTGTTAGTATGCCGCATTAATATTAACTTGAAGTCTTCCCCCTTGTATCACTAAATCACTACAAATAAAAACTGGTACTGTGATGCACATTGCTTGTCTATAAATATCACCTGAAGCAGAGAGCAAATAAAGCCGTGTGTGTTTAACTGGGAAAGAGTTGAAAATTAATGCTGAATCAAATACTGTCACACAGATTAGTAGAGGCATCTTCACAGTCAGTCTCCAATGCCTTTCTCTTTGCTGTGAACACTGAATAATAATTATTTTATGAAGGTAGTGCATTGTAAATATTTATAAACAGAAATGTAAAACAGTGAGACCACAGTGAATAAATTATTTTGAAATATTTTAAAATCCAGTTTTTATATGCTTTTTAGTAAAAATTATTCATGGTGATCAATATTTCTTTCTCACTTGCCATCTGCTCTGCTTCTTTGGCTGTGCAGTTCTAGGTGAATGATGCACTGTGCTGTATAATGCACTCCACAAATTTATTGACTCGGATGCAGCATTTTTACGAAGAGCATGCAAACATGTAGTCACTGAACATAAGTCTTCTGGGGTAGGTAATTGCCAATTCTTTCCCATCCCAAGGAACAATCAGGTAATCATTAGGCTTGCCACACAGATGTCTGTCTCCTCTCGTCGTGCAGGTGGCAGTCAGTAGTTTCTCTATCAGAAGGTGGAAGCAACTCACTCCACATTTTCCTACAGTGTAACTGGTCAGAAGAATTGTATCCTGCATGTTGCAGGAAATTTTGATATTTTCCTGTTGCATCTGTTTGTGAAGAAACCCCGTTTTCCTGCAATTCCACTTTAATTGATTTCTCAGCAGCCAGTTTTGCACTACTGAGTCACCCCACCTGAAAGCCTCAGAATAGGGTCTTTGGGCTGGAACAATGGCACTTAGGTGGTTTGGCCACCTCTTCCTTAATCTGAAAGCAGATGTCTGTAGCCAGTTAATAATCTGTGACTCTTGTACTTTCCTTTCGTTATCTGGCTTGGAGGATTTGCTTTAATGAGGTTTATGTGTTTTGCTGGTTTGTTGGATACACTTTTCATTCCCTCAAGCAAACCATTGTAGCCTTCATTATCATTATTACTATTTTCTTTCTGCATGTCATTGGGCTAGTTATTAATACTCAAGGAATTTTCTTAAATCTGGTAAAATAACAGCAATATAGTGATGGGGACTGTCTTGAGGACAGATGAGGATCAAGGGTTCTTAATGCTGCCTCTCCTGTGAAGCCATCCTTGATTTTCTTAATAGCCCTGTCCAGAGATGAAATTAATAGCCCTCTCCAGAGGGCTCCCTCCAAAGTTGCTTCCATAATTGCAGATTTTTCCTTTGTTGCTTTCTTTTATGAGCCTGCCCTGTGTAAGTTGTCTTCATGATTGTTTCCCTCCTGGATGGCAGAGTCTTCAGAGACAGGAATTGTTATTCATCTTTGCTTCCCTCCACAGAACACAGAACATGTGCTTGTTAATTACTTGTTAAATTGGAGATTGTCACATTTTCTAGACTAAATGCCCTCAGCACCCTCGTTTCACCAGTCAAGGATCGTTGGGTGGCAAGAGTAGAAATTCACATCGATTCTCTTTGGGCAAAGGCAGGCATTTATTTGGAGAATACAGGTGTGTCCCTCAGAGCTAACGCTGGGAAGTAGATCCAGCCAGGATGCAGGTTGGGAGAGGGACTGTTATGTGAAAGTCCTAGGTACCCTGATTCACTGTCTATTTATCTCTTGAAGTGATTGATGGTGCGGCTGTGCCATGATCTCAGCCTCTGAGAGTTGGTCTCTGTTTTTGGATCTTTTTCCCTTCCTGGATCACTAGAGCCTATAATGGTCTTGCTCTTCTTTCTGCTCTTGGAGGAATGCACAGTTCATTCATCTCACATCTACTTGGGCTGATTCCTACCCTGCTCTGCAACTTCCTGTGCTGCTCTGAGGTTTGTCTTCTGCGTTGCAGCTTCTGTTTGTTCATGTGCTTTCATGTGCCCTGAATGGCCCTCCCTCATCTTTATTTGTCCATCAGGGCTCAGCTTAAGTGTCACCTCCTTAAGAGCCCCTTTATTGTGCGAAGTCTCCCCTTCCCCTCCAAGAGTGCTATTTCACAGTCAGTTATTTCATATTCCTTTTCTTAAGGTGCAATTACATATGTATATGCTTGTTTACTTGTTCATTGCCTTTTTCCCCTGCTAGAAGGCAAGCTCTTGAAGGCTAAGGCCATCTCCACCTTGTTGACCTTGGATCCCAGTGTTTGGCCTGCTGTGGGAGTGCTGTAAATGTCCAAGGTTCAGTTGTCTGGCTGTCATATATCTCTCAGGGCTATGACACAGCCTCTTCCAGGACAACTGAAACCGAACCCTGCATTAGCCCACCTGTATCAGGGTGATAAATTCCCTGTTTGTGTAGTCAACTGCCCTGCCATGAACGTAGTACTCTGTAATGTGCATAATATAATCATTTAGCTTTTGGGCTGGTTTTTCTGCATCATTTGATAAAGTCATAAACTTAAGTTATGAAGTCAACTCTATAGAGATTATGTCTAAGTAAAACAGATCAATGGGATTTGTCTCAGGAACAAGAAATTTAATATACTTCATTTGACAGCCAACTAGAGTCATTGTTTTTGCTTCCCAAATGCGAGACTAATCGTCCAGATATGATGGGGGAGGTGTTCTTTTTGTTGTTGTCATTGCATGTGTGTGTTTTGTTTTTTGGCTTTTTTTTATGTGCAAGATAAGCAGTTTTGTCCCCCTTGCTACTGGATCAGAGAATGAGATGGTTTTGGTCTGTTTCTTTTGGCAGTAAGAAATAATGGCTTGGTAGTGGGACTTGGGACATATCACGCATTCTGACTAGTGTCTCCCAAACTTAGGCACCCCAGCTTCTACAATTGTACAATTAAGGGCATACTATAGACTGGATTCAAATCCCATCCCTTCACTGATTAACTTTATTATATTGGGCACATTATTTATTCTGTTAACTTGCATTCTTTCGTTTATAAGATAGGGATAAAATAATACAGTCTGTGCAGGAATATAGGTAAAGTTTCATTCAGATGATATGTACTGTCAACACAAAGCCAAACAGACAGTTGAGTATTTATAAACTTGGGCATCATCTTCATTAGCGGCAGCATCTTCACATCTTCATCATTTTCATCTCTCCAAGAGAGCCTTAAAAGGAGGCACAGGTGAATCATTCTATGGAATGATTGGTCAGTGGGAACCTGCTGTAAAGCACAGAGAACTCTATCCAGTATGCTGTAATCATCTTTATGGGAAGAGAATCTGAAAGAGAATGGTTGTGTGTACATGTATGACTGAATCACTTTGTTGTGCAACAGAAATTATCACAACATTGGAAGTCAACTATACTTCAATAAAACTTTAAAAAATGAAAAAAAATTTTCAAAAAGGAGGCACAGATGTCACTTGGAAAGAGGCCAGGAAGGGGAAAGGGTGGTACCTACACACATAAACATTATCTTGGGAAAGATAAATGAATTCATGTTTACACATATTTATTACCCACTGCTTTGGGTTTAGCTTTCCTTACTGTTTACGAATGGTATCTTTAGGAGTTGGTTGTGGGGATATCGCTGGGCACCCTTTTCCCTTAGCTGTTGGGCTACCTTAAGGCTGAGGTACATATGGACGTCTTCAAATTCTTATATTTGCTTGTCTAAGTAAAACAACAATAAACCATTTTACTTCTCTTTATTCTTCTCTTCTATTTTCTTAGTGGAAATGTGGCTTTTAATACTTTGTTTTGTCCCCTAAATAGAGAAGTTCAGGCAAATCATCCTTAAGGGTTAGCCACTCTTGGTTGAAGTCTTGTTCTCTTTGATTGGCACACTATTTTAAAAATAAGAATTCAGTGGAAGAAGCCACTCTTGCTTGAATAATATGAAGATTTTTCTGGGTCTACATTTCTCAGTTTCAGCAGTCCACCAGAGCTGAGTGGAAGTTGGCCTCGTTAGACCAGTTGTTCTCAAAGTGTAGTCCCTGGACCAGCAGCATTAGCATCACCTGGAAACTTAAAAACACACATTTCCAGATCCCACCCCAAAGTTTCTAAGTTTGAAACTCAGACTTGTATCAAGCTCTTCTGATGATGTCTACTTAGCTAGAGATCGAGATGTACTATTTGAGGCAGAGCTTGTGGTTTGAAATTCTACACAGTCCCCACCCTTCTCTGTTATCACACACACATTTCCATTCCTGCATTAAATGACCTCCCTTGCACCTAAAGCCATTTTGATTTGGGGAGACTGGTTTGGATTTTAGAGTTTAGTTGCCTGTGTGTAGATTTGTGTTCTGCTTCAAACAGATCTGACACCTTAAGCTTTTAAGTCCCCTGAGCTTCTTTAAGCCTGAGTAAGAAATGCATGGTGAGAGGGATGTGTCTCTAAGAGTGTGTTTAACACTGTGGAAGACTGTTGACATCTGTGTTGACTCTCAAAACAAGATCAGGATAATGGACTGTCTCAAAGGGACGTATTGGTTTTATTCCTTAGGATAGAAGGGAATCACCTCTTCCAAGTATGCTAGAAAACTTGGGTTTAGAATCAGATGCACCTGGCCGGCACAGCTTTGTTCCTCAGACTGCATGGCTTAAACAAATGTCTTTAACCTCTCTAAGCACAGCTGTCCTCATCTGTAAAATGGGTATAATACCACCTGTCTCAGGGAGAAATGTGAGAGTTGAGTAATGTGCATATAGGAAACTTCTTAACTTCCAGGTCTATTTTTCATATTCACAGTCAAGCTTTTCTGGAGAACACACAAAGACTTGCAGAAGTATAGTCAAATTGGTGAACCTACAGATTAATAAGTAAGCGACATATATAATCAATCTTCTATGACTCATTTTTAGTTACTGTTTTTAGTGCTTACTAGGTATCAGGCCCTTTTAGAAGCTAGGACATTTTCCAAGTTGGAGATGAAGAGAAGAGGAAGTTAAAGAGCGTAGGAATAGAGATGGTTATGATTTCACTTATTCTTTCACATAGCTTGGTTTAGCATTCTTTATTGACGACAGCAGCTCATTTAACACATCCAGGAATGTATAACCAGCTGGGAAACAAACTTTTTAATTGTATAAGTGTTGAAGATTAAGATAACTCTGGCTTGGGTCTCCAGTGTCAGAAAGTGAGACATGTGGACAAGGAGAAATCTTGACAAGGCTCTTTTCTTCTGCAGAAGGGGGTGGGTACTCCAAAAAACGTGCACACCCAACAAAGGACCCTCCCCTATTTATCCCTAATGCAGGTGATTTACCTGTCTCCTTCCCATTGGTCAGGTCACGGTTGGCTAATTGAAACAAGTTGTTGCTGGGAAAAGAGGTAAACAGGAAGGGGGTCGTGGGGGCATTTCAGCGGAAGCCAGAGCAAGATGGCATAATCAAGATTTCCTTTGATAGAAAAGACATTATGTTACTTTCCACATAAGTACAGTCTCAAGTAGCATGTGGAATCTGCTTCAGAAGGAGCAGAGCTCAGCAGTTAATGTGTTATCTTTTCAGGGACATAAAGCTGAGTTGATGGGACAGAGAGGACAACTTCATTCTATCATCACTAAAGTGGTTTGGAGACTTTCCCAAAGATATTGGCAGGATGGCTTTATAACTTAAACCGTGACTTAGAGGATGAAATTAATCAGTAATCATCACTGAGGTAGCAAGTAGTGAATGAGGTGGCAAATATCAAGGGGAAGATCCTTTTTTGTGCATTTGAAAGATTTCTTGAATGTTTACCCTCCCCCATGGTGTCCACTCCAGGGCAGCAATATCTTGTGTATGAGTTAATGATCCACCCCAACTGCCTTTGCCAGAACAACATGTTAGCTGGAGATCAAAACCCCATGTCTGTCGTGGTTGAATTCCAAACAGCTAAACTGCCCTTCACTGCAAGGGAAAGCCACACGACCTGCTCTGTCTTTCTCCAGGCGCCTATGAAGCCAATAATTCTCCATTCATGTGAATCTCCTCAGGTCTTCATTGCCTCAGCCCCCCTTTTCCACTCTTTATTGTGGTTCCTTTGTCTGTCCTTGTTGTATCCCAGCTTTACACACGTGGCTCAGCCTGAGCTTAAAGCTTTGTTCTCTCTGCTTGTTCAAAACCTTTTTGATGAATTGCTGGGTAGTTCCCGCCCACACTATTGTCATTTGATCGCCTCGTCTCATTGACCTAGAATTTTAGAGGAAAATGAAGTCTAGATTAGAGTCTCTCGGAAGTATCCAGTCTTTTCTTTTTTTAAAAAGAAATCTAACTCAAATGCAAAAATTGTATAATTAAGGAATCTGGGCCAAGTACAATGTTAACACTTTTAGGAGGGACCTGTATTCATGAGTAGAGAATATATGAGTTGTTTTATAGTACCTGCAGAAGTGGAGTTTTAGCTTTGCTCAGTCAGTCAATCACCTTGGGGGCCTACTGTATGTTCAGTATTGGGTAATTAAAATGTTCAGGGTTCTCCTGTCTAATACTTGATTTGTAATGCGCTGTTTGCAGGGCATCAGTTCATTATAGAGCTGTTAGTTAGATACAGTTATCTCCCCATTTGACAAAACAGGTAAACTGAAGTACCAAGAGTTTAAGAGTCCCTTACCAAGTGGCAAAGGTGAGATTTGGTGGTCTGGTTCTAGAACTCACGGTATTTATCCTTAGGCTATTCATGGCTTCTTTCCTCATTGAGCTTGTCCCCTAGTCAAACCTGATCCATACAGTTTTATTTTTAGTACTAAAGCAAACCTTTCTTCCATTGCTAAAAGCAAGTCTTTAACTCCAGCTCTGTCTGCATTGCCACAGGATCCAAATTAATGGAGTTCAAAGGAATGAGATTTAACCATAGTTACCATGCCTCCCCACCTGACATGTGACTTGCGTTGTCAACGAAGTCTTCCATATTGACTGACACTTACATGTGATACTTGGTTATGGAGTTTAATTTGGGAAGTGGCTTGCATGCTTAACTACCTGCTGGTGAATTTTTCAATGCCATGGGATGTGTCAGAGCCAGTGGAGCATTGCAAGTTAATTACTTGTGTGCACAGCGGGCAGTGCAGCAAACGGGCAGCCCCTGGTGATAGGAGGATGAGACAGCACTGGAGACACCAGAGATTCGGCTGTTAATGAGTCATCTTGATGAGTAGGGAATGAGAAATGTCAAGAAGGCCAGGTATGGCCTTGTTCTGATGGAATGTTTAGCTTGTGAACCAAACCATTGTTTTGAGTAGGTATGCTGATGTGAGGTTGACTTCTGGTGTCACTGATGGAGTTATATGACAGGGATTCAGTATTTTTAATGTCACATCGGTTCCAGATGCAAAACATGTGTTCAGATGACTAGAGCCACTGACTTAGTTCCCATTCATTTATTGGTTTGTTTCCCACTATATTCACTTAAGAAAGATTTACTGGGTGCCTACTATGTGCCACATACTTTTGCTATCCTCTCTGGGAATAACTGGGAGCAAAATAGACCGGTGGCTCTAGAATTTTATATAAGAATCAGCCCACTGCAGTCTGGGAGGAAGCTAGAGCCAGTGGGATTTTTCTTACACCCATATTGGTATAGTGAGTACTTTGCTTTTACGTAGCTTGCATGTTTATTTTAAAGGCAACCTTGGGGAAGTTCCTGGGCAAAGGTCTCTCCTAGCTATTTTTGAAGGCTGCCATGACAATTATGGTTGGGCTAGTGGAAAGTGGGAATTGTCACAAACAACATAGGCTTCAATACTTTGAAGAGAATGAGTGGAACTAAGATTAGTAGCCCCAAAGGAAAGCAACTTGGTTTTCTGCAGCCTATAACAAAGTAAACTGACCCAGAATAGGGGACCAAGGAAGAATTTCTTGAAAAAGTGACTCTTCTGCTATGATTTTTGCATGTGACACAGAGTCTTAGCCTGACGTGGGCCACTGTGACACCAGGCACAAGGCCTGCCACCAATACCAGTAGGCTGACCTGGTGCAGAAATGGACCTGTCAGTTAGGACTTCTGATTGTCTGTAATTTGATTTCTCATATTAAACTTTAAAAGCCTTTTAAACAAACCAAGCAGAATGGAGTGTTAAAACTCTCAATTAGAAAAATTGTATTATTACTCATTTTATCAGTAAGACTTTCAATTCCTCTCAGCTTTTTCAACTTCCTAATCGTCATCCTACTTGTCTGAGGTAGTAAGAAATATTAATCCACCATTGGAATGGTCTACAGCCTCCTTTCGAATATTAGTAATGTATCGAAGCATTAGGCTGCATTTTAGATTTCTAAATTTGTTCTCTTACTGGGAAGGGAAGGTATATAGTTAAAAGCAAAGAAAGACTAATGATATTATAATTGATAATTGTGGCCTTCTGATCAGAAGGCAGTGTGTTTCTCCCTGATTTAATGCACGTGACTGCCACTGAACACTGACTATAAATTTAGCTCATTTAAACAGATGCTTTCCATGTCAGTTAAGAGAGCCATGTTTATCTCTGACTAGTGTTGTAGGGAAACTTTCTTTGAAGTGAAATTTCAGGGTCAGAATGAATGGATGTTTTTAAAGATGTTTATATAAACAAAAGGTTGTGTGTGTTTTGTGACTACATGTGTATTTGTAGATATAAAAATGGCTTTGAGATTTTTCCCTAGTGAGCATATCAAAGAAGTATTTCAAATAACAGTAAAAATGCCAAGGAGTTGCTGGAGATGGGATTTAAGATGGCAGAATAGAAGGATTGGAGTGCAACTTTTCTCCTAAAAACAACAAGATTTATAACCAAATGCTGAACAATCTTCAACCAAATGGACTAGAAACCTTCCAAAAGATATCCTACCCCAGAAGAAAAAGAGGAGGCCACATCAAGAGGTAGGAGGGGTGATTATGCGATATAAGCAACCCCATACCTCCTGGGTGGGAAGCCCCACAGACTGGAAATTAACTGGTTCACAGAGACTCACCTACAGGAGTGAGAGTTCTGAGCCCCAAATCAAATCCCATGCGTCGGGATCTGGCAATGGGAGAAAGAGCCCCCGGAGCATCTGGCATTGAAGGCCAGTAAGGCTTGTGCACAGCAGCTCCACGGGACTGGGGGAAATGGAGACCTCATTCTTAAAAGGTTCACACAGACTTTCATGTGTACTGGGTCCCAGGGCAAAGCAAAGTCTCCATAGGAATCTGGGTCAAACCTGACTGCAGTTCTTAGAGGACCTCCTGGGAAAACAGGGGTGAATGTGGCTTGTTGTGGGGGAAAGACACTGGAAGCAAAACTCTCCAGAGTATTTGGCAGTGTGCCTTTCTCTGGTGATGACCATTTTGGGAAAATCTGGCCCCACCCATCAGAACTGAGAAGCCCCAGGGCAAACAACAATCCAGGTGGGATCACAGCCCCGCCCCTCAGTAAACAGGCTGCCTAAAGACCCCCCAGGCACACAGTCGCCTCTAATCTCACCCAGAGACAAAGCCTGACCCACCAGAGGGATTAGAATTGCCTCCTCCTACCAGGGGCAGACATCAGTCCCTCCCATCAGGAAGCCTAGAGCAAGCCCCCTACCAAATCCAGCCACAAGGGGGGAAGACACCAGAAGAGAGGCTACAACTCTATTATCTGTAAAAAGGTCACCATACCAAAAACCTATAAAAATGAAAAGACAGAGAACTATAACTCAGATAAGGGAGTAAGAAAAAAACCCCAGAAAATCAGCTAAATGATGAGGAGATTCTCAGCCTCCAGGAAAAAGACCTTAGACTGTTGATGCTGAAGATGATGCAAGACATTGGAAATAAACTGGAGGCAAAGATGGATAACTTACAGGAAACACTGAGCAAAGAGATACAAGATATAAAACTTAAACAAGAAGAGATGCAAAATACAATAACTCAAATAAAAAATTCACTAGAAGCAGCTAACAGCAGAATATAGGAGGCAGAACGAATAAGCGAGATGGAGGACAGATTAGTGGAAATTATGGGTGTGGAACAGAAAAGAGAAAAAAGATTGAAAACAAATGAAGAGAGTCTCAAAGAACTCTGGGGCAATGCTAAACACACCAACATCCACATTATAGGGGTGCCAGGACAAAAGAGAGAGAAGGGGACATAAAAACTATTTGAAGAGATAATAGCTGAAAACTTCCCTAACATGGGAAAGGAACTGCTCACTCAAATCCAGGAAGCACAACGAGTACCATATAAAATAAACCCAAGGAATACCCTAAGACACATATTAAGCAAACTGAACAAAATTAAAGACAAAGAAAAAATCTTGAAAGCAGCTAGGGAAAAGAAACGAATAACATACAAGGGAAATTTAAAAAAATATTAAAAATGGTATATGACTAACTTTAGATGTAATATCATGGTCTTCCATCAGGAATATAATATATATGTTAATGTATCAAGCATGCCTCATTGGAAGTTGAGTTTGAATGAGGAGAAATTCTGTTACAATGACACCTTATTCTTCCAGGAAATAATTGTTTCTGGCATAAAGCTAAATGATTGATGCCATTTTGACCCTCAGCAAGGACTACATTTAGCTAATAAAATGGTTTGAACCCTCAAGTATAAAAAAAAAATTATTTTACAGCCTTTGTAATTGTGGCTCTTAGTATAATCTCTGTGGGTATTTAACTTCATATTCTGTTTTTCCTCCTTTTCATAATCATTTTCCTTGTTGAATGGTCTTCAGGGCTATGTTCTATTCCACCAAGTGAATACCACCATTTGTTATTGGGACAGGAAGTTGTTCTTCCTTTTTGGCCTTAAGAATCAGGATATGAAATCAGTCTATGCATAACCCTCTTCCTTTACTAAAGGGCATTTTCTTAGTTTCTTAGATAAGCACATATAGACCCACTAGTTTTAAAAGTGAAAATTGGGAGTTCCCATTGTGGTGCAGTGGAAACAAATCCAACTAGTATCCATGAGGATGCAGTTTTGATCCCTGGCCTCGCTTAGTGGGTTGGGAATCCGGTGTTGCCATGAATTGCAGTGGAGGTCACAGTTGTAGCTCAGATCGCGAGTTGCTGTGGTGTAGGTCAAAGATGCAGCTTGGATCCCATGTTGCTGTGGCTTGCAGCTGCAGCTCCAATTCCGCCCCTATCCTGGGAACTCCCATATGCTGCGGGTGTGGCCCTAAAAAGGAAAAAAAAAAAAGTTGGAAAAAATTTAAAGCATTAATACGTATTGTGAGACTTCATCCCCAAATATTTGCCCTATATTATCATGCCTCTGGCATTGTCTGAGAGTACATCTACCCTGTACTCTGATCAGTGGTGGTTTCCTTTTTTTTCTTTTTTTTTTAAAACCCGTGTGAACTTTATTTATTCATTTATTTATTTATTTATTTATTTTTTTGTCTTTTTGCCATTTCTTGGGCCACTCCTGCGGCATATGGAGTTTCCCAGGCTAGGGGTCAAATCAGAGCCATAGCCACCGGCCTACGCCTCAGCCACAGCAATGAGGGGATCCGAGCCGCATCTGCAACCTATACCCCAGCTCACGGCAACGCCAAATCCCCAACCCACTGAGCAAGGCCAGGGATCGAACCCGCAACCTCATGGTTCCCAGTCGGATTCAACAACAACTGAGCCACGATGGGAACTCCAGTGGTGGTTTCTTATGTGAGAAGATCTATTTGATAAAGATTCTGAACACACTAAAATCAGCAACCATCTCTGAGTTGTCTTTGGGCTGTTCATTTAAACTCAGCTGTATTCTCACCTGTTGAATGGGAGGTAGGGGAGGACATGGGTAAAGATCATGCTATGGTGGTGCTTCCTGGGATCAATGATGCTATTTCAGGGGATTATACAAAAAAGTATATGGTCATGAAAGTGATCCACCTTCAAGGATATTGGTAGGGTAATTATTCTTCGTAAGTCACTTTCATTTAAACTCTTCTGTTCTTCTGAGACATGGTGTCTGTTCACCACACAGTTTATTGAAAAGTTGATGTCACGTATGATTAAGACTAAGAGTACAAATGAATCTCATATTCACCAGAATTTGTATTCCCACTCCATGTGACTTAACTTCTTTGTATATCAGTTTCCACATCTATAGAATGGGAATGTAATACTATATTTGACATAGGATGAGATGAGTAAAATAAATATTACAGGCCAATTTTGTGGTTCAGTGAATGATCCATTAATGGTAGATAGGGGCAACCATAACAAGAAAGGCAGAAGTTTTCGGTCTAAGAATATGTTTTCTTTCCATTGAGGCAGAGAGCCTTGTCCCTCAATAGTATTCCAATGTACCCAGGACACAGAGCTCAGTACAACTGAGCCTTGAAAAAACACTTTGAATGAATTTTGTATCAATGAATGCCTAATAGGAACAGTAAATGATTAACAATATGTTGTGGATGAATTAATTATTCTTCTCTGAGGGTTTAATTAAATACACGAATTTAAAAAATAACAGTTGGTCACACAGGAGTCCAATACTGAACTGTGTGATGCAAGTTGTCTTTTGCAGAAAAAGTATTGAAGATGATGGGGAAGGTTTCATTTGGAGGTGCAGGACATGGGCAAGTTGGTTAGTGAAGGGCGATCAGGGAATGCAGTGAGGAGGTAAGGTGAGTCTAGGTTTTGCAAAGAACAGCATTTAGAATGATTTTTCCACAAATATACTGCAGACTCAGTGCCCTTCATTTCCTCCATCTTGCACGTGCTTTGTGGACCCTGATGAGCACATCTGGCCTTTCAGGACTAAAATGTGTGGCATCTTCCACCTGCATGAGGCCAGCCTGGGGAGCAAAGCACCTGGCCCACATGTCTGACAGCTGTGATGGGGAAAAAGAGACACAGGGATAACGGTTTTCCCCTTGGAAAGCTTCACTGGGGAGATAACATTCCCCATGTGCCTTCTCAGGTATATCTGTAGGATAGATTTATTTACCTGGGAGTACAAATTAGTAGGAAACCAATGAGGTTGTTTTTGAGATTGCATTTCAAAGTAAGTTTGGGATGATTTTGAAGATGATCTATCACAAGCCATAAAGAGATTCCTGTCATTGCTTTTTAGCATGGATGTTCGTTGGACTTTACTTGTAAATATTCTTAAGCAAGTTAATGAAATGCCACATTTTTTTTTTAACTATGTAAGGTATATCTGCCATTTGCTTGTTTTTGTAATGTCAATTCAAGTTAATTTGATTCATCAGCATAGGTTATCAGGGTGACTTTTTGGATGGTATTGAGAAACTCCATCTCCCATTAGGAAAAAGAAAGAACGGTTTTAACTCCCCTGTAATCTCCTGACTTCTGTCTCTGTTTTAGGGTTAGGAAGAAGACTATACTTAAGGAGTTTTCCTTTCTACCCTGCTTTTAAAAATAACCAACAAAGAAATGCAGAAAACAGAGGAATATCTCTATTTAAAGAGGCCAAAAAAAACCCCACAGTTGCTATTATCTTCAAATTTGATGTTAATATTTGCTACTTTTTGGAAGGTCATTTAATAGCTTTGACTACGAATAATAAGAAATACTTGAAAAGACAGACACCCAATGTGTTTTGCTTTGAAATTTTAGTTGTTAATGCGTAACAAATTAGTCATAAATATGCAAGGAAAAAAACACCTTTGGGATTAGAAGATGTTGTTTGACATAATTAATAAAGGTATATTCATAGTGGTGTCTTAATTGTGGATGTTCAGAATTTATTTTGAACTCTCCCTGAAAATTCTACTATCTGAATCTGCATCTTCAAGTCACATTTAATTCTTGGCTTTGAACTTAGTAGGACTACAGTGGCATGTTAGGAAGAAAATATTTGTTAAAGGAATTTGAACCAAGTTAGCTCATGTCTAAAAAGTTAGACCTGATACTTATGTTAAATCTCCTGAAACATTCTAAAACCCTAAGGTTAACAATGTGATGTTAACTTCTTATTTATTTATTTTCTGTCCTGTTCTTAGTTCATTAAAGTGTCATGGTGGCTTGAATATTAGTGAAATGTAGTTTCAAGGAGACTTTGGTTTAAAGTGGCTAATTGAAGGACATGGTTGGGTATATCCAAGCAAAAGACGGTTGAGGACCCTTGTCCCATTGCATTAGGACTCTATCAAGCCATTCCAAGGAGAAAAAGTTTTTCTTACTTGGCAGAGGTAATGCTAGGAAATCAATATGTGTTTGGGGGTTTGTTTTTTTCTTTTTAGGGCTGCACCTGTGGGCATGTGGAAGTTCCCAGGTTAGGGGTCGAATTGGAGCTACAGCCACTCTCACACCATAGCCACAGTAAAACGGGATCCTACACTGAAACCCACACCATACCTCACAGAAGCACCGCATCCTTAACCCACTGAGCGAGGCCAGGGATCAAACCTTCATCCTCATAAATACTAGTCGAGTTTATTACTGCTGAGCCACAATAGGAACTCTGGAAATCAATATTTGTATGTTGATTCCCTAGGTACGTTACCTAGTGTTTCTGTTTAAAGAGCAAGATTCAAATTCTACTCATCTTGTTGTTTCTACTGATTTCAGTGTGCTGGGTACTGCTCATGACCTTTACCCAAAAAAATTGCATTTTGTAAGTAAAGGGAATTGTAGATTGATGAGTAGCACTTGCCCATGAGCAAGTTACTTCAAAAAACCGTATTCTAGAAGACTGAATTGTATAACTAGGGAGGAGATGTAATGTAGGTAGATTTCCCAGTTAAAAATTCCTCTTCAGATTGTTTTAATGGAAGCATTCTGTAACTGGCTTGTGGTGATGGTTGTACAACTTTATAAATTAACTAAAAAAAAAATCATTGAATTTTTGAATGATTGAAATGGTTGAATTTAAGCATATGTTTTATACCTCAGTAAAGTTGTCAAAAACCCTCTCTGTTTTAAACTAAGGGTACATGGTTGTATATATTTGTTAGACTATATATTGACTTGGGTAGATACCTTGTTGTACATGACAGGTGTATCCCTCTCCTTACATTGTTCACATTTCAGTGGGAACGGTGAGTAGACAAAAGACAAGTATGTTGGAATATTAGCAGGTAAGTGCTATGGAAGAAAACATAAAAAGAAGAATGCACATTGGGTTGAAGGGTACAATTTGAGTGGCAGGGCAGGGCATTGAAAAAAACAACATGTAAGTAATGGTCTCAAGAAGTGAGAGGTTAGTTGTTACTCTTGAGAGGACAGCAGGAAAATGCTTGACAGGTTCAAGGGATAGTAAGGTGGCCTGTGTGACTTACATAGAGGGATCAAGGCAGAGAGAAGTAGGAACTGCAAGCCGCAGGGTAATTGGGGGCAGGAAACAGATGTGTTCAACCTTTTAGACTGTTTCGTGGGTCTTTGGCTGTTCCTCTGAATGTCGAAGGATGCTGTTGAAGGGTTTTTAAGCCAGTGAGTGACATGATCTGACTCATGTTTTAACAAGATCCCTGGCTGCCATGCTGAAGGAGGGGAAGGTGGGTCATCGAGTCAGGATAGGAGACAGGAACTGCAATCCCAGGAGAGGTGATGGTGGCCTGAGCCAGAGCGGTAGCAGGTGAAAATGGGGAGACGTCATCAGCTTCTGGATCTGCTGTAAAGGAACAGGCTAGGATTTGCTGCTGAATCTGGGGAATAAGCTAAATAAGGACTGAGGGATGATACCAAAGTCTTTGCCCTGAGCCTTGAACGATGCCTATCAGATGGTACAGACCCCAGTGTACCAAGTTCAGGATAAAAGAAAGATCTGGAAACTTTAGGTTTGTGCCTAAAATATCTGAGATTGATTCAAGTCAAGGCTTTTGTGATCAGATGTCCCCAAGGGCCTGCAGCATCTGCTTCAGCATCTCATGAGGGATTGGAATCAATATCCCTTTCAGGGCGGCAGCCTTCACAGGCTGGCAGGGAGGTGTTACTCTGAGGTTACAGGTCACCAGCAATTCCTTTATCCACCCCTAGATTCAGAAGGAGCATGCATGCCCTTTGGGGTTCAGGATTTTTGAGACTAATGAGATCTCAGGTCAAGGGCAATGCTGGTATTTACTCACTATTGGCTTTGATACAATAGGAACAGTGGAATGGTTTGACATTTCATTTGCTATCCTGCAATTCTCTTTCAGATCTCACCCAAAGAGTAGAAACTTCCCTAGTTAGAACTATTGCAAAGGAAATTCAGAATGAAATATTAAATAAAGTACTTTAAAGGATGCTGAGAACCACAGTGGTTTAGAAAGATGGTCATGTGACACAGTAAGCATAGTTAAGAGCCTGCTGCTTAAAAAAAAAAATCACTTCTTTTTCAAAGTTTTTTTTTTTTTTTTTTCCCCTCTTGTTTTTCTGATGTAGACGTTTGGGGAGGGAGTTGGGGAGAAAATTTAATGCTAATAAATGAAAACAATGTATCCTACCTAGACACTTTAAAGGTGTAAATACCCCCTTAAAAAGTGGTCCCACAGTTGGGTACATAGGCTCCAAAGAGAATGAAAGCTGATTACAGCACGTTCCTTCCTCTTTGTCCAGAATTTTGCACAAATGATTATTTTGTGTTGAGGCTTTGTCTGCATTAGCAGTTTTATCTGCAAGGAGGGGACTTCTACTTTGCTAATTAGTGAGCTTGTTTTTTTACAACCAGGATCCTACTGTTTTGGAAATCACTGAACATTTTCTCTGGGATATGAGTTCCTGGACTGAAAAATTCCAGCTACGTTCATCAATATGGTGGCCAGGACTTGACCTATGCTTGCATCATTTGGGGTTGCAGTTCTAGGAATCGAGAAGGGAAATTATATGTTCTGTCTCCTGCTTAGTCATAAGCTATAGATCTAACTTTAGTTTCTTTTTAATCCTGTTCCTTGTGCATCTTGCCAAATAGGATTCTTCATTGTAGTGTTTTTTTCTCTCTTTTTTTTTTTTTTTCTATTAAGCATTCCATACAAGTCCCCAATGTAACTGTCAGATTGTGCTCTGTCTTAGTAATTTACCTCGACTATTGTCAGGAATGTTTTTTCTCATGGCATTAGCAATACTTAATCGCCTCGTTGAAAAATTATAGGACCAAAACCCTACCCAGCCATACCTTAAGCCAACATTTTTTCTTTTCATGTATTTCTTCCAGTTATCTGCTCTGATGCCTTTAAAGTATATTGATATTGTTTTTAAACATTTTTACATCTTTTGTTACCTGAAGTAGGGCAGACCTTCTTAGTACACAAATGTATGTGATTTTAATTAGGTGTACATGTAATTTTTCCTTCCATCTTAATCTCAAAATGTTCATGGCGTTAGTCTTCTCATATTTAGTAGGCTAATTTTGGGACATTCTGCCTTTCTGTGAAGGGCTGTCTTTAGACAAGAACAGCAGTTGCTTACTCACTGCATTTTCCGGATCAGCCTCCTTAGCTTTGGGCCCCACCTACAAACATGTGGTTTTATTGGAAATGTTAGTAATTTTCTTTGTTGATTATGAGGCGCCAAGGTCTAAGCTTCTGGTAGGCTAGTCTTCCCAACCTGTGGCCTTGGCTGAGAGATTAAATCCTTTGTAGAGCATATTTTTGGATTTATACACACAATCTAAGTTGAAATTGACCTCCAGATTTGGCTAATGTCAAAACTGCTCAGAAGATTCCACCTATTCAAATATACTTTAACAGGATATTTACAGAGGGGTCTCAGGAGCTGTCTTAGATTGAATCCTTCTTCTACTGCTTGCTTAATGGATTGATCTATATATCAAATAAATTCACCTTTTAGGCATTGTGTCTTCATCCATAAAGTGGGGATAATACTGTCTGGAGCAAATAAGATAATCCATGGACCTCGGTCCATTGTCAGTGGCCTGTAAATATTAGTATATGAAGAATGTATGTGAAGTGGGGGTTAAAAGCTGCTTATTAGGGGAGTAATCTTGAGCAGCTTACCCTCTGACCCTCACGTGACTCATCTACGTAATAGGAATGATAGTGACGTTGATTTCAGAATTGGGTGAGATGATTCTCATTAAGCATGTCTTTGGCAACGTTAGTACTCGGTGTCAGCTCTTGATATTGTTTGTGGCTATTTCCATTGTTCTCAAAACCCAGATTCCTTGGTCCAGCTCTTGGAGGTGCCGAAATGGGAGCCTGAGAGTATGGATTTTCTTTTTAATGAAGTTTTCTAGTCATAAAGTCGAGCATTGATCTTTGGGTTCAGTGTTTAGGAACCAGTATTTCCATCATTCATGGCCATCAGTGGGCTGCCATCTCTTGCCACTTAAATCCAGAAATGAAAGTGAGTTTCATTGCAAAAAATTCCTAATATTCTTTTTCTTCATCTTCTTCTCTTTTTTGTTTTTTTCTTTCTTTCTATGGTCACACCTGCAGCATATATGGAAGTTCCCGGGCTAGGGGTTGAATCAGAATTGCCACTGAAGACCTACACCACAGCCACAGCAACAACAGATCCAAGCCACATCTGTGACGTATGCCACAGCTTGCGGCAACACAGGATCCTTAAGCCTCTGAGCAATGCCAGGGATCAAACCTACATCCTCATGGTGACAGTATCAGATTCTTAACCTGCTGAACCACTACGGGAACTCTCCTTGTAATTTTTTATCATTTTACTTTTCCTGGTGACCACTTTCTTTGCTGTGAATATAAATAGATTCCATCTGTAATTCTTTTTGTTTGTTTGTTTGTTTTTATCTTTTGTCTTTTTAGGGCTGTTCCTATAGCATCTGGAGGTTCCTAGGCTAGGGGTCCAATTGGAGCTGTTGCCGTCAGCCTACGCCAGAGCCACAGCAATGCCAGATCCAACCTGAGTCTGCAACCTACCCCATAGCTTACAGCAACGCCGGATCCCCAGCCCACTGAGCGAGGCCAGGGATTGAGCCCGCAACCTCATGGTTCCTAGTGGATTCGTTTCTGCTGTGCCACAACAGGAACTCCCCAACTGTGATTCTTACAATTGCATTTGTTAATTCTTCATCAATTATCAGTTTATTCCCTAAAAATAAACTAACAGTTCCTCAGGCTCATGAAGATTGTCATCAGACATCTTATTTTGATCACATATTTCTGACAGAATGAAAAATAATACAGCTCATCATTTTGTCTTTTCACTGATTTGCTCTTTTTTATATTCCCCTTGTATGTTCCATTTATATCACACAACCCTTAGCTATCCAATGCCTACACTTCCCAGTGTGGGTAACAAGGTTGAGGACATTAAAATTATGTCCTGCCCTCAAAGCACTATGTTCTGATATTCTGTAGGGAACTTCCTGTTGGCTCCCTTTTTATTCTTTTTTTTTTTTTTTTTTAGTTTCTCCAATAACATTATTTTTTTTCTACTGTACACCATGGTGACCCAGTTACACATACATGTATACATTCTTTTTTCTCACATTATCATGCTCCATCATAAGTGACTAGACATAGTTCCCAGTGCTACAGTTAGCTCCCTTTTTAAAGCTCTGCCAGTGTTGAAAACATCGCTGGATTTTCAGGTACAACCAACCCAGGTTGGATTTCAGAGAGAAGGCTTGACAGGCTCTCTCTTGATATTCTTAGAGTTAAAATGGAGACATGAAGCTTCATAGTAGATTGAAAAACTCTTCCCAGGGAATTCTGGATCATGCACTGCTGTAATGATGGAGAGTTCTGTCTTGGGTTTTGGCCTTTTGAGCATTTTTATCATCAACTTGACAAAAGAGATGGATTTATTAAATTTGCGAATAGCGTATTGCCGGGAGGCCTAGGTCTGAAATGAGATGACAAAATCAGGATCTCCTCAGCTCCTGAGAGGCAGGAATGATGGGTGAAAATTAAATATGATGTAGTAGAGAAACACCAGGTGGTGCAGCCAAATGGAAGAGCTGTACAGATGTTGGTTCAAATCACACAGCCTTGGTGCTTGCGCTTCAACTGAGCGAGTCTCAGTTTTCCACCTGTAATCATGGATATATTAGTAGCTTTCAGGGTTTTCATTTGGGGTTATGACATAAAATCACAGGGAGGAACATAATGAGTTCTTATTAATAATATTGGCTCTTTTTATAGTTGTCTGATTTTAAAGTTAAAATAGAATTTCTGCTTTGTTATGGACCTGACAAAAAAAGACCTAAGAATCTGTTTTGCCCACAGATTTCTATAATGCTTTTCTTTTCGAGCTTATTTTCTGTTATTGACCCCTCCCCAAGGGCCTTTTAAGACATTTTCCCCCCAGCCCATGAAATTTTAATAGCGTAGGTAGACTGTATATCTTATTATGTACTCTATGTTTAGCTGTGCTTTTCAAATGAAAATAGTAATATATTTCACCCCAGAGAAAAAACCTTCACTCTACTGGGGCAGAGAACCCTTGTTAGAGGGTTGCCATAGTGTATTAAGACCTCGGGAGTTGCAAAGTCCGTCAAGAATGTTCTTAGGTTAAGAGCTTAGAAGTATGTGTTCAAATTTCTTAAATGTTGTGCTTGACAAAGAGGAGGGGTTTGGGGGAGAGATGGAGGAGAGGGAGGTTGGAGTTAGCAGATGTAAGATATGATACATGAGAGGGTAAACAACAAGGTCCTACTCAATAGCACAGAGAATGATATTCAGTGTCCTATGATAAACCATGGTGGGAAAGAATATTTAAAAAGAATGTGTCACTTTGCTGTACAAGAAAAATTACCTCAAGAGTTCCTATTGTGGCTCAGCAGGTTACAAACCTGACTATTGTCCATGAGGATGTAGGTTCGATCCCTGGCCTTGCTCAGTGGGTTAAGGATCCAGTGTTGGTGTGAGCTGCAGTGTAGGTCGCAGATGCAGCTCGGTTCCTGCCTTCCTGTGGCTGTGGTGTAGACCAGCAGCTGCAAATGGGATTCAACCCCCAACCTGGGAACTTCCATAGGCCACAGGTACGGCCCTAAGAAGACCAAAAAAACGTTATTACCAAATTTTCTTCCATAAGTTCTGTATCAGCCTCTCAGTAGCATCAATGAAAGTGCTTATTTGAATGCATCTTTGTTAATAGTGTATAATCAGACATCTTGATGTTTACAAATTTAGTAGATGAAAGAATGCGTCTATATCATTTTAGTTTGTACTTTATTATTAGTATGGCACAGCAACTTATCAAGGGCCATTTATTTATATTTCCATTTCTGTGAACTGTTGATTCATATTTGTTGCCCTTTTTTGTTGTGTTTTGGTGGGTTTAGATTTTTTTGTTTGTTTGTTTTTTAGGGCCACATCTGCAGCATATGGAAGTTCCCAGGCTAGGGGTTGAATCTGAGCTGCAGCTGCCGGCCTACGCCACAGCCACAGCAACGCAGGAACCCAGCTGATCTAAGCCACATCTGCGACCTACACCACAGCTCATGGCAATGCCAGATCCTTAACCCACTGACCGGGACCAGGGATCAAACCTGCATCCTCATGGATACTGGTTGGGTTCATAACCTGCTAAACCACAATGGGAACTCCCTGATTTTTATCTTTTAAAAATTTTGTTGGATTACAATTTATTTACAACATTGTGTTAGTTTCAGGTATAAAGCAAAGTGAATCAGCCATGCACATATCTGTTGCCCATTTTATGTAGGCTTTTGGTTTTATCAATTTCTAGAATGTCTTGAAATACTGAAGTACTTTCTTTTCTGTGTGATGAATTACAAATATTTTTACAGATCGTTTATCTTTTGATGTTTCTTATGTTGCATTCTGCAATCAGAAAATTAAGTATTTCTTTAATGTCTTTGATTTTATCAGTCTTTCTGACTTTAGGGTTTTACACGATATATAGAAATACTTTCCCTACTTGAGATTTCCCACACTGCTTCTTGTGCTTTTACTTACTTTAAATGTTTAAATCTTGGAACCATTGGGAATTTATCCTAGAGTAGGGCTATTTACTTTTTAACCATTGGATATGGAAGTAGTTTGCTTAGCACATTCTTACTGATGGATATTTACATTATTTCCAGTTCTTTCATGTTGTAAACAAAAGGCTAGATGGTAAATATTTTAGTTTCTTTGGCTCTTTTACAACTATTCAAGTCTGGAGATAAAAGGGTGGAAACAACCATGGATAATATGTATATAAATGGGTGTGGCTGTGTTCCAATAAAAGTTTATTTGCAAAAGCACCTTGTGGGCTAGATGAGAACCACATGCCATAGTTTGCAAACTCCTGATTTATAGCATGGCTTCTCCCCATAGATCTGGAATTGACGCCATAGTCTGTCATTTACTATGTGAGGGTGAATTTCCTAGCTTCTGAGCCTCAATGTCTTTATCTGAAATATACTTTCAAGTGTATTTCTGTCAAGTAAGTATATATTTGGCACACATTGTTGAAAGGATCAAAGAAGATAAAATGTTGAAAGTTTTCATCACAATGCCTGGCACATAGTGAATATTCTTCAAATGAATGATGCATTATTGGAGTCCATTTATTGATGTATACTTTTAAATGTCACGCAGTCATTTATAATAGGGCTGGAGCTAGGGTATCAAAAAAACTCAGCAATCAAAAGAAATTATATTTTAATGCAATATCTGTGATTACTGGTTTTTCCTTTGTCTCATACTCCAGTTTGACTTTGCATAGGACTGTTACTGATATCTTAACTTTAAATTTTTTATATTTTGCTCACTTTAAACTTAAAATACTTCATTGAACTATTATTTTTATATTTTGCTTCATTTGAAACTTAACATACTTTATTGAAATATTATTTATTTTGATAACTGAGTTTTTGTTAAGTGCCTCACCTTAATCCTAGCCCTTCTGAACAGATAGATATTTATTGAGTATCTTCTGTGTACTGCATGAACCAGATAGAAAAGCCTATTTTCTCATGAACCATATACTAGAAAGAGAAATGAATGAGGCTAAGGAAATATAGCATGGATGATGGGACTGTTTTAAATAGCTAGATTAGCGAAGACTCCTCCAATCTGTTGAAATGGAAGGAAGTTCTTTTGTCACTGTTGCTTCTGCTAAATTTCTTCCATTTTCTGTCTAGATCTCCTTTATTAGAAGTTATCCACACTATAAATTTATTGAAATAGGAAAAGTGTAAGTTAACGAGAACTATCCACAGTGTGTCAGAGAGACAGACACTGAATCCATCATGTTGTTTTGGCTTTACCTCATAAATGTGGCGCTTTATGTCTAGACATTTCCCCAGATAGAGTTTAATAGTTAATACACCTTGGAGCATACATTCCTCCTTTTACCGTTGTTGCAGGAAGGGTGTTAATCATCCTGTCTACACCCTCTGAAGTGCTTCCAGGTCCCACACACCCCCCTCCACTCCGGGCCCCTCAGCTGTTGAGTGAGCGGCTCATAAAACTGTTTTTAATTCCTTGTTTTTTTCCCTCCCAGCCCTTATGTCAGGAGTTGGTCTGTACACTCTTAGCCCTTGCAAACACCAAACTCCTGAATTCTGTCTGGGAATTTTTCCTACCTTCTGCTCTCTATGAGGATTTCTTAGGCAAAGCAGCTTATATTCCACAGCACATTTTTGGGCTTGGTACTGACAACAGAGAGAAGTGGTGTGAAAAAGGCCTTCCCTCCAGAGACAGGAAGTCCGGGCATTGTCTGAGCCAGACTGAACTAAACCTTAACTGTCTGTTTTATTTCCCACCCTGGGGTGACCTTTGGGAATAAGGCAGGGTCACCTCAGCAAGTCTTCCCTACATAGTAA
This sequence comes from Sus scrofa, assembly GCF_054392235.1. Lineage (NCBI taxonomy): Eukaryota > Metazoa > Chordata > Mammalia > Artiodactyla > Suidae > Sus > Sus scrofa. The sequence continues at coordinate 58,373,549 of NC_139395.1, forward strand.
CTTGTGCTGTGACTTGTCTCTGAGGCAGAAGACTTCAGGGAGAGGCCATTGTTTCCACTAAGACTTCCAGGGATTCTTGTCTCATGACCTCTGTGATACCAAGAGTGTGAATTTATAGCCCAGGGACTTCAGGGCCTATTCCCTCTCTTTTTGTCTAAATGAGATCTTTAAACCCTTAGTGGAGTTTATCTTCTCCAGGGAAAGAGGATAGGAAGGAAGTGGAATCAGGAGATGTTATCCTTATATATAATTTAACTTTTTTCTTTTTTTCTTTTTTTTGGGGGGTGGGGGGGCTGCAGGTGTGACACATGAAGGTTCTCAGGCTAGGAGTCAAATGGGAGCTGCAGCTGCCGGCCTCCACTTCAGCCACGGCAACACGGGATCCAAGCTGCCTCTTTGACCTATACCACAGCTCACAGCAATGCTGGATCCTTAACCTACTGAGTGAGGCTAGGGATCAAACCTACATCTTCATGGATACTAGTCAGGTTTGTTTCCACTGAGCCACAAGGGGAACGCCAACATTTTCCTTTTAGTGATGAATGTAGAAAGCATTAAGCGATTTAACTGTTGGTCTTTTTAAACCAACATTCTGATTATCACCTATATTTTCTAGTCACAAATAGTAGGAAGCCTATTGAAACTGTTTTGAAAATAGAAACACTAAAGATTGTGAAGTCTAGAGCTAAATTTTGAGTTTCAGCGTTTGTTTGCTAAGGTTCTACCTCTATTTTTTTAAAAAATTAATTTATGTTTTTGCTTCTGACTTTTTTGCTAGTCACCTTTGGCCTGCAGCTCATTCGGTCTTGGTTCCAAGTCATTCCATGCCCTGCTGCTTCCTCATTGACATTCAGGGAGGAAAGGGTTTCTCTCAGGCTCCACAACCTGAGAGTCGAGAGCCTGGTTTTGATTGGCACCAGCCTAAACCATTCCCTGTGACCAGGGGAGTCTTGTGTACTAGTTGGGTTAGTCCTGGGTTAACACCCCTTCCTGAGTCAAGGAGGATGAGATTAAACTAATGGCCAAATAATCAATAAGGTGCTATTTCTGGAGCCAAGAGCAGGGTCACACCATCTGTATTAGGCTTTGATTGTGGTTCCCAGAAGAAAGCATAGATTATGATGATTATGATTTTTTTTAACACTTTTGTATGTGCCATGTACTGTTGGATGTCCTCTGTAAGTAATTATTTAATCCTCACTGCATCCTTGTGATTACTTTCAGGATATAGCCAGTGAGGGTGAATGTTAGCTAAAATATGAAGAGAATTGTATATGCCCATTTGATTCTTCAGGTAGCATTCTTGTAGAATTTAGAACTCTTTGGCTTTTTTTTTTTTTTTTTTTTTTTTTTTTTTTTTTTTTTTGCTTTTTAGGGCCGCACCCACAGTATATGGAGGTTCCCAGGCTAGGAGTCGAATCGGAGCTTCAGCTGCCAGCCTACACCACAGCCACAGCAGCATGGGACTGAGCTTTGCCTGTGGCCTACACCATAGCTCACGGCAAAGCTGGGTCCTTAATCCACTGAGTGAGGCCTGGGATCGAACCCGCATCCTCATGGATTTGTTAACCACTGAGCCACAAAGGGAATCCCATAGAACTCTTTGGAGTTTTAAAGACAGTAAGATATAATCTTGTAATTTATGTGTAAGGAAACTGAATCCTCATAAGACTTGGCCACCTGTCACATTCAGCTCCACTTTCCAGAGTTGAAACGGAAACAAAAAGAGCAAATTTGTGACGTTTCTGTTACCACCGTCACTCTGGCACTCTTGACAGATATAGGTAATTGATTTTGTTTTTATTAATAATAATCATACCATCATTTGAAGGTAACATGTGCGTTTAGACTTATTTACCATCCCTGAACTAGAACTCGAGTGGCTAGTCTCCTTCCCCAGTGCTCTTTCCCCAATGCCGTATGACGTTTTTTGTCTCTGCATAATTATTTATGTTGTTTTATGGGGACAGTTAGAATTTTGAAAGAACAGGAGTTCCCTCATGGGTCAGCAGGATAAGGATCCAACGTTGTCACTGCTGTAGCTCTGTTTACAGCTGTGCTGTGGGTTCGATCCCTGGCCCTGGAACTTCCACATGCTGTGGGTGGGGAACAAAAAAAGAATTCTAAAAGAACAAATCTTTGTCCTATGAAGAGTGTTGATTACGTGAAGACATACTTGACTTGAACGTTGAAGATTTCAGGCCCAGAACCAACTTACCAAAGGTTTATAAATTCTTGAGGTGTTTGGCATTGGACAGTAAGAATTATGACTTTTTGTTAATAGTTCAGATGCTTTTTGTTATCAATTCCATGTTGTATCCACAAGAAGCAAAATAAACTAAGCCCAACTTTAAACAATATGAATTAGATTTTGAGTGAAAAATCCATCCCAATTAGTAGTAAAAATTTTGATTGCATGTTTGGATATGGGTGGATTCAACTTGAAAGATATAATGTTTTAGTCCCAGGTACATCAAAATGTATACTATTACAGACTTTATCTTTGAAAAACCTTCAGAATCCTCTGTTCTGTAAATTATATACATGCTCACAGCACATTCTTTACTACTGTTATCGCATATACCCATACAGACATCACTAATCAACCAACCAATCAATCACACAATCAAACCATGTAAGCCTCTACTCAGCCTGGAGGTCTGTGGCTGAAAACTACCAAATAGTTATGATTGGTGATCTTTACTCTTTGTGATACCAGGTTTTTTGTTTGTTTGTTTGTTTTCCCAGAACAGCAAAATAGTCTCCAGAGAGAACTTCAGAATCAGGATTAGAATCTGGGACCTCTAATTTATTTATTTATTTTTTATTTATTTATGTATTTATTTTATTTATTTTAATTTTTTTCCTGCTGTACAGCATGGGGATCAAGTTACTCTTACATGTATACATTTTTCTTTTTTCCCACCCTTTGTTCTGTTGCAGTATGAGTATCTAGACATAGTTCTCAATGCTACTCAGCAGGATCTCCTTGTAAATCTATTCCAGGGTGTATCTGATAACCCCAAGCTCCCAATCCCTCTCACTCCCTCCCTCTCCCGTTGGGCAGCCACATGTCTGTTCTCCAAGTCCATGATTTTCTTTTCTGTGGAGATGTTCATTTATGCTGTATATTAGATTCCAGTTATAAGTGATATCATATGGTATTTGTCTTTGTCTTTCTGACTTACTTCACTCAGTGTGAGAGTCTCTAGTTCCATCCATGTTGCTGCAAATGGCATTATGTCATTCTTTTTTATGGCTGAGTAGTATTCCATTGTGTATATATACCACATCTTCCGAATCCAATCATCTGTCGATGGACATTTGGGTTGTTCCCATGTCCTGGCTATTGTGAATAGTGTTGCAATGAACATGTGGGTGCATGTGTCTCTTTTAAGCAGAATTTTGTCTGGATAGATGCCCAAGAGTGGGATTGTGGGGTCATATGGAAGTTCTATGTATAGATTTCTAAGGTATCTCCAAACTGTTCTCCATAGTGGCTGTACCAGTTTACATTCCCACCAACAGTGCAGGAGGGTTGGGACCCCTAATTTAAAGATTGGTGTTGTTTCACATTTTACCTGAAATTAATTTTAAACATCTAGTCCAAAAATAGAGGTTCTAGCCCTAAAATAGAAGCTAAATAATATTTGGTATTTTAAAAAATGAATAAAATAGTTCCCATGTCTAGTGTTACTGCCTGATATTATTTATGGTATCATGGTTAGATATTGATAGTTACCTTAAAACACCCACCATTGATGTGAAAATGGAGGGATTAAAGTTTTTATACCCAAAATTTAAAAACAAAAAAATTTGCCTATTTTATTACCTGCAAAGTAAATTTATGTTTCCTTAACTGGCTTAAAAACTAGAAAATTCCTATCAGTAGCACTGACAAACTGTATACTTATACTTGAATAAAATGAAAACAATGGAGATTAGCAATAGGAATACTTTTCAGCACTTTTTCCTTTTTTCATAAATATAGCAATAAATGCACAAAAGGTAATTAAGCTACCAGGAGTGGAAAATGCAAAAGAATCATAAGTTAAGTCCCATAAAGCTTTTTAATTAAAAAAATGGAAGAGTTTAAAGATGTGTTTTAGATTTGAGGAAAAAAAGCATTAATTATAATGTTAGGTAAAAAAAATATATACGCATATTTTTGCATTGTTGCTGTTGGTTAAAAGTAGACATCATGATGCAAGGTACTAACCCTGGATCCAGGTAATACTTTTAATATAAAATCCTTGAGGGAGGCATTAATAAGCATATTTGACTAGAAATAGCACATAACATGTATATTAGTTTTGTTTTTAATTAGATTTAGACAGAATTCATTATTTTTAATGGCTTTTCATTAGCAAATAGAAACCATTATTTGGATATATTATGGTAAAATAAATTCAAGGTGTATGCTTATTTTCTGCAAAGAACCTCTTATGTATTTAAAGAAATGATTGTTTGGAATACAAATCATAAATATTTCAGATTCCTTCCTTTTAGACAAAAGTATGATTTATATGCTCTAAAAATAGCACTTCTGTCTCCTTTCTCAAGTCAGATAATAATAGCGAGAAGTGAGATGTCTTACTTAAACTATAGAGAAGTCTTGGAAGTTCCTGTTGTGTCTTGGTGGTAATGAACCTGACTAGTATCCATGAGGATGTGGGTTCGATTCCTGGGCCTGCTCAGTGGGTTAAGGATCTGGCATTTCCATGAGCTGTGGTGTAGATCACAGACATGGCTCATATCTGGCATTGCTGTGGCTGTGGCATAGGTCTGCAGCTGCAGCTCCCATCTACCCCTAGCCAGGGAACTTCCACATACCATGGGTGTGTCCCTAAAAAAAAAAATAAAGTCTTATTGCTAACCAGTTATAGTTGCTCATCTTAGATGTTACTAGAACTGGGAGGCAAAATTGAGCTACTTCTTGCAGATTTTTATTTGATTTTTCTTTGAATACAATAACTTAGTTTTGGCTCCGAATTTATGCATGTCAACCAAGTTCTTTGAGTTAAATCTGCCTTAAAGAAACACTGAGGCGTTCCTGTTGTGGCTTAGCAGGTTAAGAACATGACATAGGGTCTATGAGGATGTGAGTTCAATCCCTGTCCTGGCTCAGTGGGTAAAGGATCTGGTGTTGCTGCAAGCTGTGGTATAGATTATAGATATGGCTCAGATCTACTGTTGCCCTGGCTGTGGTGTAAGCCTGCAGCTGCATCTCTGATTCAGCCCCTAGCCCAGGAACCTCCATATGCTGCAGGTGTGGCCATAGAAAGATATAAAGAAAGAAACACTGAACATCAAGCAGGATCTCAGATGTGGGTCCAGATTTAACAGTATTTGCCATTATTTTCACATGGGGAATTGTCTTCCTTAAACAGACCAGTTGGAATTAATCTGCAGTTGTATGATTTATTCACTCTACTGGAGAAATATGTCTTCTTGGTGCTCGTCGACTGAATTGTATCATCTCAGAATGCGAAAAATAATAGGGACTTGTTAACAATACAATAAGGAGGTAGAAGTGGGTTCTTTTAAGGCACAAATGGGCCATAAATTAAACTAATAGTATTGTTTCTTAAGTATAATTTTTTTGGTCTTTTTTTTTTTTTTTTGTCTTTTCTGTGGCCACACCTGCGGCATATGGAGATTCCCAGGCTAGGGGTCTAATCGGAGCCGTTGCTGCCTGCCAATGCCACAGCCACAGCAATGTGGGATCCGAGCCATGTCTGCAACCTACACCACAGCTCACAGCAACGCCGGATCCTTAACCACTGAGCGAGGCCAGGGATCGAACCCACAACCTCATGGTTCCTAGTCGGATTTGTTAACCACTGAGCCACAACGGGAACTCCTTAAGTATAATTTTTAGAGTTGAATTTCTCCAACTTTATAAGGTTTTTATATAACTTTGATGAAATATTGTTCAAAAACTTGTGCGTTATCTTTGCACCACTTCTCTTTTTCTTGGACATTGGTCTGTGCAAATTCCTTCTTAGAATTTGCATTATCTATAAATCAGTGTGTATCTCCATCATCTGCTAGGCTGTGGACCTGCTCCCGAAATAAATAACAAACAGCAAGTCCAGTAAAATCTGGATATTAAAACGTAACCCCATTTAACACATAAACCTTTTGTGAGGTTTCATAAATATGTCTGCTTCTAATCACAGTAACCACAAGACCCTGTAGACAAGAATCAAGAAGGAGACACACAGTGATGTGTTCCTGTTAACCGACTCCAACCCTTATTCAGGGCTCATGAGTTCTTCACTAATTTCCATGCTTGGTTCCTTTATTCAGACCTGAGTACCACATTGTAATCTCTGCCTGGGCTCCTAGTTTGCTGTGTGACAGTTATTTTAGCCTGTCCTTGTTTGTCATAACCTCAACGTTTCTGAGGAACATTGGCCAACTCTTTTGTAGAATACTCCTCAGCTTGGGTTGGTCTGATGATTTTGGTTGTGAGTTTTTAGAAAGAATCCCACAGAGGTGATGGGCCCTTCTCATCACAGCCTATCAGGTGTGTATAATAATCCATGATATCCAAGGTGAGGTTGACCTTCATCACATGGCTAAGGTGGTATTTACTAGGTCTCTCCACTAGGAAGTTGTCTTTTTTCTCTTTTTCTGCTTTACTCTTGGGAAGTTCATCACTAAATGCAGTGGGTGCTGAGATTAAATTCACCTCCTCATGGGGTCACCTGTACTTTTGACTCTTGTCCTTTGACCAAGTGGGAGGCACTTGGACCTAGCAGATTTCTCTGTACTTCAGGAAGTGACTCCCTTCCAGTGTGTCCCCTCTCTTTGTCTGCTGCAGAATGCCTCATCCACCTACCTTAGTCCATATTTGGACTGAACCATGGTTTCCTCCATTATCTACTCTGGTTCTTGAAGGGTTTACTTCACATTTTAGCACACAAAAAGCAGTGACAGTAATCACAGGAGCCACCACCTACTGAGTTTCCCTTGTTTAGCACTGTTCTAAGTACTTTATGTGGATTATCTGATGTAACCCTCACAACCACCCTTTGATGTTGACACCACTTGTTTTCCCCATTGTGCAGATGAGAAGACAGAGCTACAGGAAGCTTAAATTGCCCAGGGGAGCCATAAGGGTCCTGTGGCAGCTGTACCCCCAGCAACCATTTCTTAGCACTGAGCTTGGTTCTGAGCTAGTGTTGAGTCAGTATTGAAATGACTATAGTGATGAACTGGTGAATAAAATTAATTTTCCTCCTAGATTGACCTTCTTTTATTAGAGAGCTGTGTTAAAGCATAGGGAAAATGAGAGTCTTAAAAGTAATCATGCTTCTCGAAAGGCATTGAAAGCAAAGTTCTATCACATTCCTTTCTTTTAAACAAATCGTAATCGCCCTTGGTGGGCTTGTTAAATTTGCACACAGTTCTGTCATGTGCATCACATATTTGCAGCTTATTTTACCTTATCATTATTCAGATTAAGTTAAAGTATTAATGAAAAAAGAGAGGAATATTTACTTCTGAAATTGACAACCTAACTCTTGAGCTCAGGAAAAGAGGAAGACTTAGGAAGAAATCAGCAGATAGAAGTATAAAATTAAAACCAAAATAATTCACAGAGAACATGCTATAGTGTCATTAGAGTACAGAACTATAGAAAACTCTTTAATCTCATCTTCCATTTCATGTATTTATGCATATATATATGTATGTATATAGATATGTACACACACACACATATACTAGGGATTCACTGCATGTACGGTTCTGTGCTAGACATTGCGTTAATGTCGAACAAGATGGAGAAGAAACTCATTCTCCTAGAGTGATGAGCTAGTGGGGAAGCCAAACATTAAAGAGTAAACCATAAATTACATCTGTGATAAGATGTCCAAAGTAAAGCATGAACCTTTTGCTCGGATAACACAGAATCTAGTGCCTTTCTCATGGCAGCCTCCCTGGCAAGGGGATGTTTACACTGAGATCAAACCTTTAGCCAGAAATTTCAGATGCATTCATTGAACTAAAAAGAAAATATTTTTCATTCTAAATTGAGTGAGAATTACTGTTAGATTTCTTAGGTCCTAGTATGTCTCCATCAAGACCTCATTCAGGTGAATGGGAAATTACTCAACAGGTGAATGGGAAATTACTTTTGGTGGTCAAACTGCCCTATTTGAGGAAAGTAGCCTTGCATATTAGGTTGTCATGTCAGAGTTGGTGAGCTGCTGAAAATGCGTCCAGCTGCCAAAATGCAAATGTTTTATGAAAGAGTCAATAAGATGAAACTAAAATGCACATGACTTTCTCTTCTTATTTTAGATAATGTCAGACTTGAGAGAGGAAGGCTTCTTGCAATTGCCCATCCTCCAAAGCTAGGTTTAAGCTCACCCCAGTCTTTATTTAGTGTCATGTTTTTTACTTAAAAGCATTTATTCAAAGCTCTGAAAAACAAAGCATTTAATGCTATGAGACTTGTGCAACTAGAAATGATTAATGATATAATTCTCAGTCTTTTATAAAGTGTCTTAACACTGAAGAGATTTATACAGTGTGGAATGGCAGTGGTGCTTCAATGTGAGAATAGGTAATCAATACCTGCAAGCTTAGAAAAAGTGTTCTATTTCCTCCACTAATGACATAGGGGTTTTTGCAAGGCAAGGGTGTCTGGAGCATGAAGCACTCCAAAGAAGAATTAATTTAAAATCTGAAGTGGAAGATCAGTTTCAATTAAAATTGCACTTGAACGTATATTGGATAGAAGTGTGAAAGCAAGCATATAGTCAGCTTAAATCTTCAGATTGTTACCAGTGAACAAATGAATCTCACTGGTATGAACCCTGATTATATTTTTATAGAGTGCTAAATTATATTTCACCCATGTCTGGAAGGTTATGATAAATAACATGAATGGCAAGTACTTTTAAGTGGTTGCAGAGTTTGTTTTTTTTTTTTTTAAGTGGGATAACTACCAGGTGCCTGTGTTTTTACAAATGATGGTTTATGTTCTTCTTTCTTTGGAGTCATATGTGTTTGGATTGATCTTGACATACATTTTTTTTCCACTGAGTGTAATTTATTGTAGTAGTGAGTTTCTCTCTCCCTCTCTCTCTCTCTCTCACACACACACACACACACACAGAGGCACAATTTAAACATTAGTTTTCATAATTCAAAGTTACAGGCCCAATTGTAGCTAACTAGAGTTTATAATTGGATCAGCCATCAAATATATCAATAAGCACTCTATTCACTTTTTCAGTGGCTCCTTTTGGCATCTGAAAAAAAAATTTAGAATGGATAGGGTTATTGGAACCCCGCCTTCTGAGCCCTTTCCCTTCCTTTTTTTTCCTTTTCTTTTTTTTATTGTCTTTTTAAGACCGCACCAGAGGCATACGGAGGTTCCCAGGCTAGGGGTCAAATCGGAGCTGCAGCTGCTGGCCTATGCTATAGCCACAGCAACGCAGGATCCAAGCCACATCTGTAACCTATACCATAGTTCACTGCAATGTCCCATCCTTAATCCACTGAGAGAGGCCTGGGATGGAACTTGAGTCCTCATGGATACTAGTCGGATTTGTTTCCACTGAGCCTCGACAAGAACTTCCACCCCTCCTTTTTTTCTTCAAATATATTGATGTGAGATGAAGATAAAGTTTGGCTCAAACATATGCAAATGCATACTCTCTTCCTTTATGACTCATAATATGCAGCCTTGGGAAATTTTAGCCAAGAGGTAAAATGACATGCGGGAAAAGCCCTTGACAGTTCCCAATTTAGTTGGAGCCCTACAGTAAAGAAAACGGTGATGTTAACGTTGTCTTGCAAGTGTGATGGCACTCATAAGTGATTTTGAAAAGTGCCCTGAGGTTGCTAAATCTTTGCTAATCAGTGTACATGTTCTTTCTGATAGTCTCTTTTATCTTACTGTTTGGGATGAAGATTAGGGAAAATGAAGCCCGCACAGAGTGAGGCCAAGTTATTGGCCAGATGGCAAGCATATGAATCATTTTCAGGGAACTTCGTCAGTTGCTCTTGCAGCCATGAAGCTTCCATTACTGTGATCTAAAAGATTTTCCATGGTTGCCCCTTTTTTCATGGAACCTCTGTTTATATCAACTGTGAGCTGTATCAGATTTAGGGTGATGGGGAAATCCATGGCCAATGAGTGTTTGGTGGGGTTTGGGCACAGGGGTGGACCTGTAGGAAAATATACCTTGGAAGATGCAGTGCTTGACTTTCCTATGTTTTACTCATTTCATCTCCTTGAGCCATCAGGATTAAGGTCTTATTTTCTTTTAACAGGTGCCTATGGTCCTGAGCACTGGGTCACATCTAGCGTCAGCTGTGGGGGCCGTCACCAGTCGCCTATAGACATTTTAGACCAGCATGCACGTGTTGGTGAAGAGTACCAGGAGCTACAACTTGATGGCTTTGACGTTGAGTCTTCTAACAAGACCTGGATGAAAAACACAGGGAAAACAGGTAGGCTATGCCTTCTTCACCTGTATACAGGACAACAGGAAATGTTTCTGGTGTCTCTGGTATTTACCTTACCATGTCTAGTGTATGTCACTATAGAGAATGTAGAGTTGAGTGAGAGCTTTGAAATTGGTCCTTGGTTTGAGAATTGGCCACTTGCATTACAAGCTACATGATTTGGGGCCAAGTACTTAACTACTTCGTGCTTTAAAAAGTTTTAAATATATAATAGGATAAAAATAAAAATTTACGTGAATAATGAAATTATATCAACATCATAGAGTTGGAAGGATTAAAGTATATAGAATGAACTTTTAGAAATCTTTTCTGTCTAGTATGGTGGCCACTAGCCCTGTGTGGCTATATTTCAATTTCAATTTTAATTAATTAAAGTTTAGTAAAATTAGAATTAACTCCCTCAGTTTTACTAGCCATATATCGTTTTTTTGTTTTGTTTTGTTTTCTGTTTTTCACTTTGTCAGGTTTTCTGTTTGCAATGTTTGAAAGCAGAGAAGACACACATTCAGATCTTTGTAGTTGGGAGGGGAAGTTATTTTTTTTCCAGCTTTATTGAGATATAATTTGACATATACCATTCTGCCTTTTCATTGTATTGATTGTTTGTTTTGCAATGCAGAGCTTTTCAGTTTGGTGTAGTCTCTTTTGTTGTTTTTGCTTTTGTTTCTTATGCTTTTGGTGTCATATCTAAATTATCATTGCCACACAAATGCCAAGTAGTTTTTCCCCTATGTTTTCTTCTAGGAGTTTTATAATTTCATGTCTTAGATTTAAATCTTCAATCCATTTCAAGTTAATTTTTGTGGGGCATGTAAGGTAGTGGTCCAACTTCATTCTTTGCATGTGAATATCCTATTTTCCCAACACCATTTATTGACAAGACTGTCATTCCCCCACTGTGTATTCTTGGCTTCTTTGTCAAATATTAACTGACCAAATATGTTTGTGTTTACTTTGGGGCTCTAAATTCTGTTCCAGTGGTTGATATGTGTATTTTTGTGCCAGTTCCATATTGTTTTACCATAGCTTTGCAGTATAATTTGAAATCAGCAAGTATAATGTTATTTTGACTAATTCTGTGGAAAATGCCATTGGAATTTTGATAGAGATTTCATTGAATCGATAGGTCACTTTGGGTAATATTTTACAAGCCACATTTCAGGTACTCGGTAGCCACATATGCTAGTGGCTCCCATACCAGGCAGCACAGAGAGAAAACATTCCATCACTGCAGAACGTTCTTTTCTTTTTGCTATTTTCTTTTGGGCCGCTCCCGCGGCATATGGACGTTCCCAGGCTAGGGGTCGAATCGGAGCTATAGCCGCCGGCCTACACCAGAGCCACAGCAACGCTGGATCGAGCCGCGTCTGCAACCTACACCACAGCTCACGGCAATGCCGGATCCTTAACCCGCTGAGCAAGGGCAGGGACCAAACCTGCAACCTCATGGTTCCTAGTCGGATTCGTTAACCACTGCGCCACGACGGGAACTCCTCCCAGAACGTTCTTTTCAGCAGCATTATGCCAAATGTGCAAATGGAAATAAAATTCTTATCTTCCTTGAGAATTTACTTTGTTAATATTAGAATGCAGATGAACACTGTCTTGTCCCTTTGTGTATCACACCAGCAGTTTAATTCTACTTGCTTCCTTTTACCCACCACACCTGTTATGTGGGGTCTGCGAATATGAAATACCACATTTTCAACATTGTTAATACAAAGAGCCTGTTTTCCTCTTAATCACTATTGTGCAACTAGCAGTTACAGATTATCCATGAAAGTAGCAGAGAATGCCTTGCTGTGCATTTTGATCTGAAAAATAAATACCTAGGTGTTATGTTGCATCTTTGACTAGTGCTACCTGGGATTCTGTTGGTGCTAAAGATATTTTTCTTATCTTATTTTTCAACATTTGTAACACAGTTTATTAAAACTCCCCTCCATTCCCCCACCCCCCTTTTTGAAATGATCCCTTTGTCACCAAGGATCTCACTACAATCACTCTCAGATATCCCTTCAGGACTCTTGGCTGCCTGAAGCCTTCATGCTGAGCTAAAATGACTTCATTATCTGTTCTTTGGTCCCATTCATGTTGTGGGTCACTGAGTTGCCTTTTTTTAAAAAACCTAACTGGCTGTACGTACAACTTTGGGGATCCATTTTCTTTCTCCAAGCCAGCATTTGTCTGAGATTATTCTTGGCTGATTGCTTTGGGTTGGCCTGATTTGTTCTCAGAATTGCTTCCCAGTCACTCAGCACAGTGATTCCTGGCTTTGAGCTCTTTTTTATAATGTAAACAGTTCTCCCTGCCTTATAGCAGGCTATCTTTTCCTGTACCTTATTCATCCATTTGACCATCTGCTCAGGACAACCTTGTGTACCACTGATGTTATTTTTACCTACCTTTTCCCCCTCACCTCTCTATTCCCTCAATATAGATGGTGTGCTTGTTATTACAATTTAGAATTTCTCTACCAGTGGCACTGTTTTACATTTCAAATGTGAGTGTCCTTTGGAGAACAGTGGTGGGAATATTCCTCAGACGACCTGAATGAGGTGGATGGGAGCTTTGCCACCCTGGGGTAATCCAGTCTTGGAGTTGAGTTGCCCCCTCAGTGCCACATTCCAGAAGCCTGCCAAAGGCAATTCGCTGGGCTCTCTGATACGGTTTTCTACTTGACTTGCAACACTTGACAGCCTTCTGCAAAGATAACATGTTTCAGTGACAGCTTTCAGCTTGGTATCGCCAATGACAGGTTTTAGACGAGTGTAGGGTTCACTCAATGCAAGTTGATTCATGACCTTGATCTTCCAGAAGCTGATTATCAATCTCTGTCACTCGGCTGGCTTCCTAGAGTGATGCACAACTTGTTGCATGTCTGGGAGTGCATGCATGTCCCTGATTTTCGAGCACAGCCATCCAAATGTGAATGTATCTGTCTCCAAAATTTCAGAAGAAGCCCGGCTTTTTGAGAAGCAGAAATAAAACTTCTCAAACTGTGTTTATTACTACAAAATTTACGACATCATACTAGATAGGCCAGTATCTCATAAATAATCTAACATGATTCTGTAGGAGAGGTTTTTAGAAAGTGCCAACCATTTATATGCACTTTTAAATGGGAACATTGAATTGTTTTTCTCTTCTCTTAAGAGTTTCAATTTACAGTGGGCTAGAATCTTGGGTGCGAAAATCAACTTACGTTATTTTTTTTTAAAATAAGCGTGAACCTAGAAACATCTTATTTAGCAGTTCTTAAAATGCCAAGTGAGTTCATAAATATTCCAGTATTTTATAGAAATGATTTGGTTGCTTTGTCTGTGACACATGGATCATGTAAATTGAGTTGAACACAGTACACATACAGTGCAGGTTAGCAGTTGATAATATCCACAGTGAGTAATACTGTAGGCAACCTGGATCATATCAGTTTAAAAAAAAAAGCGTATCATTTTACTATAGTTTTTATATTAAAATATAGTTTAATTACAAATTTACCATGTTATACCTATTTTTGCTGTACAGAAATGTGACTCAGTTATACATATATGTGTACATTCTTTTTCACATTCTTTTCCGTCATGGTCTATCCCAGGAGACTGGATGTAGTTCCCTGAGCTATAAAGTAGGATCTTGTTTATTCACTCTAAATGTAATAGTTTGCATCTACTACCCCAAACCTCTAGTCCACTTGTACTATAGTTTTGTAAGATGTATGAAACTGGATTTTGGGAAACTAGATAAAGGGAACACAGGAACTCTGTGTTATTTCTTAAACCTGCGTGTGGATCTATATTTCAGTTATCAGACAGATTAAAAGTTTAATTTCTAAAACCCATACGTCATGAGCTGCATTGTCTGTCTTGTTATGGTCATTCATTTTATACCTAACTTGCACCCCTAGATACAGGAAAAGCTGATTTTTCTTTAATCATTAGTTTTTAAGCAACACATATTTTTCTTCCCCAGAAGTCCTTTTTTGAACCTTGTATTTCTAGAAAATAAATTCAGGAAAGAATATTTATTTTTTTCTGGTGGAAATTTACAGGTCACTTATCTGTAAAATAGACTGTCTTTGTATATTAAAATATGAATATAGAAAGTTAATATTTAAAGCAGCCTGTTCTATACATACAGTAACTTTGCCATAAAACAGTTTTAATGTTCACATCTGCCTTAACCCCCTGAGAGGGCTATATATTCAATCTAGCATAATCAATAGAGCAACGTGGTTATACCTAGCCTACTTCTCAAAAGTTGTCTAAAATATCTTTACAAGACAGATAGCATCTCTCTATTTCTTCCTGAAGAGCCATAACTGTCTCTTGTGCCAGTTCTCATTTGATTTCATCTAAAGTTATTTCCCTTTCTCTCATTTTTGCAGAATGAAAAGGTAATGCATTCATCAAGAACATTTCAAGATAATCTTATGTTCCTAGCATTAACTTCTAGCTAAATGATCAGAATTTAAGACTTAGACTGCACTTCTGATGTATGTTAATAAGCCACAGTCTCCTATGAGTTTTAAGTATTTGGAGAGTATTTTTGTGTTTTTCACTAGTTTTTCTTTCACTCCACACCAAGGAAAATAGTAAATGCAGCTGCCATAATGCATGTTACTTCCATGTTCACACTTTACATGGGTTTACTATAGATAGGTAGATAGATAGATAGATAGATAGGCAAAGAGATAGATGTGTGTGTGTGTATATACATATATACAAACGTGTGTGTGTGTGTGTGTGTGTGTGTGTGTGTGTATTTTGCCTCACCCATGGAATATGGAAGTTCCAGGGCCAGGAATTGAATCTGAGCCACAGCTGTGACCTACGATACAGCTGCAGCAACACTGGATCTTTAACCCAGAGATGATGCCAGATCTTTAACTCACTGTGCTACAGCAGAAACTCTAACTGTATCTTTTCTTTGCCTACGTTCTTATTTGTTCACATATACCACAGTGTCTGGCATAAATGAAATCGAAATAGTTGCTAGACTAGTAAAAGTACATCAATGGTAGATAAAGTTGGTATAGGTAAGGAGGTCAGGAACCGTGTCCTAATATGTTGCTGAGCCCATAAAATTCAGACAAGGATTACAAGACTGTTGCATCCACTTTATTTTGTGCGGTCCTTGGAACTTTATGCTAAAGCAGCACCGTAAGAACCTACAGACTTAAACTAACAAAAGAACAACTTCGGAGTTACTATTGTGGCTCAGTGGGTTAAGAACTTTACTAGTATCAGTGAGGATGCAAGTTTGTCCTTGGCCTTGTTCAGTGGGTTAAGCATCTGGTGTTCCCAGAAGCTGTGGCAAAGGTCGCAGATGTGGCTTGATCAGTCGTTGCTGTGGCTGTGGTGTAGGCCAGCAGATGCAGCCCCTTTTCAACCCCTAGCCTGGAAATTTCCATATGCCTCAGGTGCGGCCCTTAAAAAAACCAAAAATAAATAAATAAATAAATTCTAGTTTCAAAAAAGAAGAGAAGAACAACTTTGCAGGCTGGTATACAGAGAAAAATAAAATGTTAACAACCTCAGTCATTTCCATGTGCTGCTTCTCTAACTAAGTATGTGACCCTAGCTCAGTATAAGAGGAGCTTTTGGCGTTGTTGCTCTGCTTGCCCACCAGGCAAGGATCCCCTGGGACCAAGCAAGTGTCTGACAGTGGAAGACACTCTGTGTTCCATGGGTCACTGAAGCTCATAGCTCAAGCTAACTGCTGTCTCTGTGCTGTCCTAAAGAATCAGTGTTCTGGTCCAAGGTTGGTGGAGAAACTGACAAGGGTCAGCACCCGACTGCTGTTACGGGCTCCTTACAGGGTTTCCAAGGATGATTTTCATGATTCTTGATTTCTACCCAAATTCATGGACTTGACTGCTTGCTCCAGATGTCATTCCACAGCACCAGCATGGTTTCCCAAGGGTCACATGCATAGACAAGCCTTTAGTGGTCCCGAGATTGGTAAGAGAGTTTCGAGGAATTCTGTTTATCTTCTCCTTTCTGACTGTTGGGGATTTCCCTTCTTTCAGTTTCTGTTCTGTTTCTCTTCTTGCTGTTCTGTTGATAAGTATCTGTCCATGGGCTTACATTTTTTTTGCATTTTGTTCTCTCCCACCTTTCTTTGCCCATCTCCCTGAGTTTCCCCGCTCCTCTAACAAGGCCCAGGATCTTGCCTATTGATCTGTTTTCACTTTCTGCTCAGAACTTTGGCCCCCTTCTCTCCCTTCTACCTGTCTTCTTTATAGCTGACCACAGATGAGAACCAAAGTTTGAAAAATGTTTTTGCTTCCTGTATTTATGGAGTAGAGATTCTGGTATTGATGTTGAAAGCCTGAATGTGTCCTCATTCCAAAAAAAGTTCTGTTCCTGATATATTGATGGGAAGGGTTTCAATGAGAGAAACACACAGGGACCCCTCAATTGTATGTTCTTGGAGTTTCCAAGTTTTCTTGATGTCAAACCATTAAATTCCTTTTATTACATCCCCCAACCCCTCGGAGGTATCTTTATGATACTTGATAGCTATAAACGTAGGCACTGAAGTTGGACTAGCATGAAGTCCTCATTCCTGAATCACATTTTTTCTTTAAGCTCTGAGTTTTGTTTTATGCCACTAATGAATTGGCCATTTTGTTTACAAAGAGGCTGCCAGAGTTTCTGATTAGAAGCACACCATCAGCCAGATGGACAGATGTTTGGAAACATCTGGGTGTTTAGCACCACTCAAACTGGGCATGCCCAACTCTGCCTTTGTAATACCCCAAAGGACTTCTGGTTAGTACAAGGTTGCCCCCCAAAGAAAATTTAAGTATAATTTAAAAAGATCTTTTCTTTTTTGGAGGGTGTGCTAAAAGTGCTTTGGCTTTTCATTTTTAAAATTGTCCTATTTCCAATGCCCAGATTCTTGGGTTCTTTGCAGCCTATTCTATTGTCTTGCCTGCACCCTGGAATTCAAGTCAGAGCTATTTCCCTGGGTCTCTCTTTGGCAAGACACATAGGACAAGCTGTTTCCTGCCTGCTAAGCCTCACTTCCTTTCCCTTATCCCCACAGCCCCAGTCCCTGCACTCAGGTGGTAGAAACTATTTTCTGGGTAGAACGAAGCCTAATTTACCAGCAAACCAGCACTATTTTTCATAACTAGACTCGTGTCAATTTTGAATTTTTTGTTGTTGTTGTTGTTGTTGTTGTTGCTATTTCTTGGGCCGCACCCGCGGCATATGGAGGTTCCCAGGCCAGGGGTCGAATCGGAGCTCTAGCCACCGGCCTACGCCAGAGCCACAGCAACGCGGGATCCGAGCCGCGTCTGCAACCTACACCACAGCTCACGGCAACGCCGGATCGTTAACCCACTGAGCAAGGGCAGGGATCGAACCCGCAACCTCTTGGTTCCTAGTCGGATTCGTTAACCACTGCGCCACAACAGGAACTCCCAATTTTGAATTTTGAGGGTAATTTTTGAAGCCTACCTTTCTTCTTTTAGGGCACAGATCCCCTGCTAGGTTGTCATCTGTCATATCTTAGAGGATTAAAGGGTCACCTAATCCACTTTGTTCATGTTGCTCCGTTTAGCAGTGAGTTAACTGAGACCCAGGATAATCCCATAACTTGGCTCTCTGAGGTTGTGCCAACTCACTTTGTCCAATGCTCCTTTTCTCCCAGGCCTTCTCCATTTAGTAGCCAGAAAAATCTTATTTTTCTAACCCAATCATGTCTGTCTTTCTGTCTCTCCCTCTTTCTTTCTTGCTGTCTCTCAACCACATTGAGGACCTCTCCATTTCCCTTGGGGATTTTGACAGACTACACACTGGCCTTGCTTCACTCTGGAGCCCCTGTGACACACCCCACTCCCTGGCCAACAATCACCTTGCCTCCACTACCCACAGGGGGCCTTTGCGTGGCCTTTTTCTTATGCTGTGCTTCCTCTTGTCAGCTCACTTCCTCCCTCAGGTCTATCCCATCGAGTCTTGTTGAAACCCCTGCCCCTTCTCCCATCAGGGGTTGGATGCTCATCTGTTTCCATCTGTCCCACTTGCAGGGTTGCTTCTCTTAACTCTTTCTTTGCTGGGCCTGTCTTTTCCACCAGGTGTACATTCTGTGAGGGCAGGAACTAATGTCTGATTTACTTACCTTTCCTTCCCCAGTAATTACTTGATAAATACTTAAAAAGATAAATTAGGGAGGTTAGTAGAGGCTAGAACTAGAGTTGGTATGTCTTGACTTCCAGACTATAGCATTTCCCTTTTTACCAGGAGCCCCAAACCATCCCCTGATGGACACTGAAATTGTGGGTGGTCTGGAGGTCTCATTATTACCATCCAGTATAATGGTAGTCTTTCCCCATCTTACAGTTAAAAATTGGTTGGGAAGTGGTGGAGGTAAGATTGTGAGGGGCTCATTTTCCTTCTCATCCATTTTTTTTTTTCTTTTTTAATTTTGGTACCTGCTGCTATTTACTCAGGTTTTAGTGTGAATAGTTGCTTTAGGCTAGCATTGTATAGACACAGTTTAATTTATAAACAATTAGTGGATGCCCTGCAAAGAATGCTGTGAATGCCAGGTACTTGGTCATCCCGTCAATCACTGGAGAAAAGTAATTCCTTATCCGCAGTGTGAGTCCTACCTGCCCCTGCACCTGTGCCTGGCATTTTTTCCATTATGGGAAGTTCCAGGCCCAAGGGGTAATCTGTGGAAACTCTGTATCCTCCCCCTAGGATAATAACTTTTCTAAACTACACTTATACAGTGGCATCTATTTTCTAAATATAATGTTCAGGTGATGTACCACATTAGAATTTGACTTCTGGGTACACTACAAAGAGATTACCACTATGTCTGGTTACCATCGGTCACCATACAGATGAGGGTGACTTCACCTGTTTCGCCCACCCCTCAACCTCTCTTCCCTCTGTAATCACTCCTCTGATCTCTCTGTCTGTTTCCTTTTGTTTTATCTGTTCATTTGTTTTTTGCTTTGTTTTGTTTTATATTCTACTTATAAGTGAAATCACACATTTGTCTTTCTCTTTCTGGCTTATTTCACTTAGCCTAACACTTTCAAGCCCATTCATACTGTTGTAAAAAGCAGAATTTCATTCTTTTTATGGATGAGTAGTATTCCATTGTATATACATATACCACATCTTCTTTATCCATTTATCTATCAATGAACACTTGGGTTATTTTCATATCTTGGCTGATTTAATAATGCTGCAGTTAACATAGGGGTGCATATATATTTCAGAATTTTTTTCATATGTTTCGGGCAAATATCCAAGTGGAATAGCTAGGTCATATAGTATTTCTACTCTTATTTATTATTACTGTTTTTCATAGTGGAAAAATTGCCACCATATGTGCTCAAGGAGTTTTCTCTCTTTTTTTTTTTCACGCCCTAGCCAATACTTATTTCTTGTTTTTTTGTTTGTTTTTGACAGTAGCTGCTCTAACATGTATGAGGTGATATCTCATTGTGGTTATGCTTTGCATTTTCCTATTAGTGAAATTGAACATATTTTCATGTTCCTGTTGGCCATCTGTATATCTTCTTTGGAAAAATGTTTATTTAGATTTCTCTGTCCAATTTTCAGTTGAGCTGTTTGGTTTGTTTTTGTTTTTGTTGAGTTGTATGAGTTATTTGTATTTTTGATATCAACCCCTTATCAGATATATGAACTGCATATATCTTCCCTCTTTCAGTAGGTTGCCTCTTCATTTTGATAGTTATTTCTTTCACTGTGCAGAAGCTTTTTAATTTGATGTGGTCCCATTTGTTTATTTTTGCTTTTCTTTTTCTTGCCTTTGGAGTAGGATGCACAAAACATCAAGAAGACCCATGTCAAAGAGCTTAACCCCGATGTTTCCTCCTAGAGATTTTATGGTTTCAGTTCTTTTACACTGAAGTCTTTCATTCATTTTGAGTTAATTTTTGTGTATGATGAAGATCATTCTAGTTTCTTTCTTTTTCATGCGACTGTCTAGTTTTCCTAACACTATTTATTGAAAAGACTGTCCTCTCTGCATCATACATTCTTTCTTCTTTTGTTGTAAATTAATTGTCCATACATATGTGGGTTTATTTGGGAGCTTTTATAGTGCTATCTTCATGGTATAATATGATGAATTAATTACTGTTCTGTGCACTCTTTGTCAACCTTGTGATCTCATAAAAGAAGACTTGTTGCATTATTCCAGTTTTACAAAATAGGAACCGAAGTACTCAGAAATGCAGTAATTTTCTCGCACCTGGATGGGGCAGAAAATTTGATCTAGGGCTCAAATTCAGACCCAACTGTCTCCAGAATCCAGCTCCATTTATACACCCATGCTCATTAATTTTACTTCCTGTATCAGGAGGGTGTAGACCCCAAAGTCCTTAAGTGGCTACTGCTATGGACTTTGAACTCTAGACTAATAAACCCTAAATTTGAAGCCCACAGTTCCTTCTACTGCCATCATTCTGCTCTGATTTCATCACAATCCATATTAGCAATTGGACCACCAGAGGGCCTCTTTCTACAAAGTGCACACCTAGGTACCTTTCCTGCCTCCTCCTAGCCCATCATTCTCTAGTCCTTAGCTGTTGCTTGCTACCTTCCTAAATGTCATCTTATCCAGATTCAACTCTTAGTACTATTATTTTAAGACTTAAATTAAAATGTATTTATTTATGAATTATCGTAGTATTATTTACTTGCTTTTTTCTTTCAGTCGACTCATTTGATTTTAATTAAATGAATTAATTTTGAAAGAAAACATTTTATCAATACCTTTGTATAAAACCAGTGCTATTTGATACGAATAGACTTATGTCAAAAATTATGTCTATAATCTATGAAAATCAAAAGTACCAACATTATTAAATTCTAGCTTTTCAATATGAGGAAACGAATGCATATCATTGAAGGTTGGAGGGCATGTTATCAAATTGTGGTTTTCTTTTCATGTGACCAAAAGGATAGGAATAATAATCTTCCTTCCACTGAGAAATCTTTTTTACTCAGTGTTTTAGTAAATTCAAAGCAGCTGCTCAACACTTAAGACGTCAAGTATTTGGGCCACACCTATCTTTGCTTTTTGTTAACCCTGCCCGATTACATTTTTCGTGGCAAAGACAATATTGGTCTGAAAGTGGGGAGTCGCCCTTCTTTGGTGCACAGGAGCTCCAACCGTGTCCCCAGAAATTAGTTTGACAATAACCCGCACTGAGTGTGTTTGCTGAATCTCTGACACTGTGTTTAGTGCTTTCTGTGTGTGATTTCCTTTAGGCATTGAAATAGCCTCACCAGGAAGGCACCATTACTGCCATTTGAATAATGGGGGAAACTGAGACACAGAGAAGTCAGGTAACTTGCCCGAGGTCACACAGCTGTTAGGTGGTTGAAGGAGAGTCTAACCCATCTCTGTCCATGGTGTAAACTCATGGCTGTTAGCATTCTGTGCTCTGTAGCAACTGCCTTGGGTACATTTTGTTGTGAAACAGAGCCCTGTTATCCTTGGACATCAGTGAATTGTTACATTGTGGCTGCGTAGTTTCTGTCTTCTTCGAAGTGTTATTTGTAAACAGAATATAAACTGCTGTTGGAAGGTAGAGGCAGTTACAGTGCAGGTAGCAAGCTGTGTGCTCTAGTAAGAAGTACTGTGAAATGAGAAATGAGATTAGTGTTTCAGGTTGTACAGTTCCCTAATTATGCTTTTAATTATTCATATAAAACAAGTAAAATGACCCCTGACAGAGACATAAATGATTTAGGTAAAATTAAATATTTATAAGATGCTGTTGAGTCCCTGGATGTATTGTAACAGATGTACTCAAAATGCTTTGCCTTAGTCCTTTGGATGCAGAATGTTAGGTATAGAATTTGTAAAAGGCTTAGAATAATCAACAGTGTTTAAGACAGTACTGAGCTTGTTCCTAGGTGTTTTGGCTTTGGAACATTGATTTAATGTAATAGTTTATCTTTTAAAATATATTGTATTCTAGGGAATCACCAAATGACAGCTCTTCCTGCTTATTCCTACTTTTTTATAATGCTTAAAAAAAAAACAGGAGTTCCCATGCTGGCTTAGTGGAAAAGAATATAACTAGCATCCATGAGCACGCAGGTTCCATCCCTGGCCTCTCTCAGTGGGTTAAAGGATCTGGTATAGGCCAGCGGCTACAGCTTTCGTTCAACCCCTTAGTCTGGGAAGCTCCATATGGTGTGGCCCTAAAAAGACAAAAGAAAAAGAAAAAGCAAAACCAAAAAATCAAAATGAAGACGAATATTCCAGGACATGTGAAAATTACATCCAAATTTTACTGTGCATAAGTACAGTTTTATTGCAGCATAACCTCACCCGTTCATTTACATACTGTGTTTGTTTGCTTCTTGCTATAAAGACTAAGTTGTAGCCAGGTGCGTAGGACCCATAAAGCCTTAAATATTCATTATCTCACCTTTTACACAAAAAGTTTGCCAACCCTTCTTCTAAACCATGCGTAGTACACAGTAAATGTAGAACAGTGCTGCAAGTTCAATCAGCATAAGAAACACTGGCGTTTGCTTCATTCTATCCTTTATTTCTCTGTCTCACTAATTGAATGTTCACTGTATATTTTTTCAGAAGCTGGAGAAAAAACTGCCTTTTGAATGCAAAAAAAAAAAAAAAGGATTTATACAAGCAGATTTCCTTCACTTGCTTTTGATGCTTCCTTTGTATAGAAAAGTGCTGAACCTAATTGTACTTATTTTAGAAATGGGTCATTAGTCTAGTCCCTATCTTTTATGGTGACCTAATTTTCATGGAGGGTTTCTCTCTAAGGCTTGAACTGAGAACTCTTTAGGAAGAGGAGACAATGAGGACATGCACACTTTCCCCTGCCTTAAACAGGCTTGGCTTTTGATCATAAACAATTCAGCATACTGGTTGGCACTTTATGCTTAGTTAGCAACCAATAAGTGTTTGTTGAAAGAATGAATGAATTCATTTTATTTTATTTTATTTTATTTTATTTATTTTATTTTATTTTATTTTATTTTATTTTATTTTATTTTATTTTACTTGCACCTACAGCATGGGGAAGTTCCTGGGCCAGGAATCGAACCTGCGCCACAGAAGTGACATAAGCTGCAGCAGTGACAGTGCTGGATCCTTAACCTGCTGAGCCACCAGGGAACTCCAGAGTAAATTCATTTTAGACAACAACAAAAAAGGGGAGGTGTATCACCTATAAAATAAAATCTCTTTTTTGTCCCCTTGGATATAATATTCTTTTTGAAAAAATAATTTTTCGGCTGGTATAAATCTGAGTTATTTTTTCTCCGTTTTTTTGTTTGTTTGTTTGTTTGTTTGTTTTTCCACTTGTTTCACAGAAGATGTGATTTTGAAATTTAGGGTTTGAAATGATTGAGGTTCTCTCTATTAATAACTTTTTTTTTTTTTTTTTTTTTTTTTTTGTCTTTTTAGGGCCATACCCATGGCACATGGAGGTTCCCAGGCAAGGGGTAGAATTGGAGCTGTAGCCACTGGCCTACACCACAGCCACAGCAACGTCAAATCCAAGCCACATCTGTGACCTATACCACAGCTCATGGCAAGGCTGGATCCTTAACCCACTGAGCCAGTGATCGAACCTGCCTCCTCAAGGATACTAAATCCTCATGGATTAGTCAGACTTATTATGTGTTCTTTCCGGTGAGCTAAGCCAAATTTTCTTATACTTAGAATCAAAAGAATTAGTAAAGTCAATCAAAAGAGTTAGTAAAGTTTATCTAATAGTTATTCGAGTGACACAAAGAGTAGAATTTTCACTGTATTTACCTAGACACCATTCCCAAATGTGAATGCAATCCCCAATCCCAGCTAGCTTCTCACTGTTGTTGCCTTAATATTGGTAGAACCTGCAAATTTTATTTCCTGATATCTTGTTTAAATTTTCTGATCAAAGAAACACGTCTTTTGTATCCAGCCTATATATTTCCCGTCTTATACCAGACCTTGAATCTTGGGGTAGCCCAGGAATCTCCCTTTTCAGATAATTTTGATCATCAAGCAGATTTAGGAAACCCTGATTCAGAGCTACTTACTCTGTCATTGTCTCTGTTTTTTTTTTTTAATTTATTTTTTTCAACTGTGAAATGGATAAGAAATTCTGCGAGCAGGGTCACCATGCTGTTCAGTAGAAAATTGACAGAACACTGTAAACCAACTATAATGAAAAAATAAAAATCATTATATTAAAAAAAAAGAAAAGAAATTCTGCCACCATGCCCTGGGAATTTTCATGAGTTAGAGTCAGCTGGTTCTTGAGAACATTCTGCAGCTAGAAGGTGCTGATTTATTCAGACTAATGTTTTTTTGGCTTGCTTTTTAACAGGTACATGAAGAAAGAATTCACATCATGTAATCACATACTTCATTTGAAGCAACAGTAGAAATCTTTCAAGTTTGGTTTTGAAACTCATTTCCCTTTCCCTTCTACTTTGCACAGTTGCCATCCTTCTGAAAGACGACTATTTTGTCAGCGGCGCTGGCCTGCCTGGCAGATTCAAGGCCGAGAAGGTGGAATTTCACTGGGGCCACAGCAATGGCTCTGCGGGCTCTGAACACAGCATCAATGGCAGGAGGTTTCCCGTGGAGGTGAGAGAATCTTGAGATGTCAAGTGTGGCTGTGCTTTGGGTCCTTAATGAGATGCTTCCTCTTCATCCCAAGTCATTTTGCAAACCAAACTTGTACTGTCCCTGCCCTTGTCTCAGGAAATCTTTAATAGGCAGCATGATAGGTAGATATCCATCCGCAAGTTTTCCACCTTTGTTTAACTGGTGAAGCCTATAGAAGTTGTGGATATCATGGTTAAATGGACTCACCCAAGTTGATGGTTTCAAACCACTGGTTTCACTTAACACAGTTTCTTTCTTTCTTTTTTTTTTTAATTACTCAATGAATTTTATTACATTTATAGTTGTACAACCATCATCACAACCAAATTTTATAGCATTTCCATCCCAAATCCTCAGTGTATCCCCCAACCCCTCAACCTGTCTCATTTGGAAACCATAAGTTTTTCAAAGTATGTGTGTCTGTTCTGCAAAGAAGTTCATTCTGTCCTTTTTTCAGATTCCACATGTAAGTGATAGCATCTGATGTGGGTGCCTCACCATCATCTGACTGACTTCACTTAACATGATAATTTCTAGGTCCATCTATGTTCCTGCAAGTGCCATTATTTCTTTCCTTTCGATGGCTGAGTAACATTCCATTGTGTGTATGAACCACATCTTCTTTATCCACTCCTCTGTCAATGGACATTTAGGTTGTTTCCATATCTTGACTATTGTAAATAGTGCTGCGATGAACACTTGAATACATGTATCTTTTCGAGTAATGGTTTTCTCTGGATAGATGCCCATGAGTGGGATTGCTGGATCAAATGTTAATTCTATTTTTAGTTTTCTGAGGAATCTCCATACTGTTTTCCACAGTGGTTGCACCAATTTACATTCCCACCATAGTGTAATAGGGTTCCCTTTTCTCCACACCCTCTCCAGCATTTATTGTTTGTAGACTTTTGGATGATGGTCATTCTGCCTGGTGTAAGGTGGTATCTCATAGTGGTTTTGATTTGCATTTCTCTAGTAATTAGTGATGTTGAACATTTTTTCATGTGTTTTTTGGCCATCTGTATGTCTTCTTTGGAGAACTGTCTGTTTAGATCTTCTGCCCATTTTTTGATGGTGACACAGTTTCTTTTCCCTGTCCATTTCTGAAACCCTGTTTTCTGGAGGTGAAATTCTGTACAAAACTCTGGTGACTTGGGTTTTCACCCTTTAGAAAAGAGAAAAGATAGTTGATACCTGAAGAGGAATCTCAGAACAGTCTCTCAGAAGGGAAGCTGTTTTAAGGTTTGTGCGCCATCAAGAAAGAGGCGGTTGACCAGTGGTCCTGTGACTTGCTGTTAACTTTGCTGGGATCTATGGTGACATTTCACCACCACTGTGTCAGTTTTCTCAAAGGTCCATGCTGCAAGACCACAGAAAGGGTGGGTGCAGTAGGTTATGTGTTTCTTTTTGGTGAGGGAGGGAGAGAACAAGTCTCCAAATTCCTTTTAAAATCTTTAGTGGGACAACACATCCATTCTATTGCCAGCCTTATTTTTATACCTTTAATCATGGTCAGAATATGGATATTCTTTCACTGGGACAAACATATTTGTTGGTTGTTTGGATGCCCATGTGGTAAGCTTTACAAGTTTATAGAAGAGAGTGGGTTTGTATTCAAAACTATGGCTGGACTCAAATATGGGGTGACAACTCTTAGTGTTTTATAGCTTGTATAAGTCATGACCTACTTTGATCATCTGTTGAATACTTTACATCCCCCTCCACAGAGATAATACGTGTATGTGCACACAGATTTGCCCATAATTTATAGGAGCTCATCACTCACCCTTGCTTCCTAAGCCATTCATGGATCCTCTAGGCAACCTTGAAGCTTAGGTGAAAAGCCCCTACAAGATCAGAAAATCAATAGTGTTTCTATGTTTACTGGAGTTCCCGTTGTGGCTCAGCGGAAATGAATCTGTCTAGTATCTGTGAGGATGCAGGTTCAATCCTTGCCTCGCTCAGTGGATTAAGGATCCAGTGTTGCCATGAGTTGTGGTATAGGTCACAGATGTGGCTCCGATCGGTGTTGTTGTGGCTGTGGCGTAGGCCGGCAGCTTCAGCTCCATTTGGACCCCTAGCCTGGGAACCTCCATGTGCCATGGGTGCAGCCCTAAAAAAGACCAAAAAAAAAATTTATAGTATTGCTATGTTTATAGACACTTATATTCACATATCGATTTGTTCTTATCCATGATTGCTGTAGAAACCTGAGATATCCATTCTGAGAAAGTGCTGCATGTTTTTTCTTGTTTATCAGACAAATTCTCAGTATCAGAATTTTTTCTGTGTTAGGATTTCTCTATCTCTATGACTTCTTGTCCTAGTCACATTAATTATATGGTTTACGGAGTAGGTTTTTCTACTTAATGGGTTCACTTTATCCTTTTATATTATATGAGTCATTTCTTAAGAAATCTTTGTTTTATTTGTACTTGGAAAACTTATTCCTAGAAGCAAAATTACATCAGATTTTTAAGTTTGGGGTTTCCCTTGCCTTTGCTGGCCAGTTCCCACTGGCAGTGTGAGTTGAAGGAAAGTTTGTGTTCCACTAGCATTGTTCTGATGCCTCTTTATCCTAGAATTGGGTTACCATTTGTTCAGTCAATGTTGTTCCAGGCAAAAGACCTGGGATTGAAAGTTTGAAAACTTAATTTGGCAGCTGCCTTGGAAAAGAAAAACTCTGAAAAAGATTCACAGGACAGACTTGTGGTTGCCAAGGAGGAGGAAGGGTGAGGAATGGAAGGATTGGGAATTTGGGATTAACATAGGCAACTAGTGTATGTAGAATAGATAAACAACAAGCTTCTACTCTTCAGCACAGGGAACTATATTCAGTATTCTGTAATAAACGGTAATGGAAAAGAATTATAAAACAATACATATGTGTGTGTGTATGTAACTGATCACTTTTCTGTCCAGCGGAAATTAACACAACATTGTAAATCCACCATAGTTTAATAAAGTAAAAAAAAAAATTTTTTTTTTAAAGGAGTTCCTGTTGTAGCTCAGTGGGTTAGGAATCTGACTAGCATCCATGAGGATGTGGGTTCAATCCCTGGCCTCGCTCAGTGGGTTGGAGATCTGGCATTGCTTCAAACTGTGGCGTAGTTCATGGATATGGCTCAGATCTGGCATTTCAGTGGCTGTGGTGTAGGCCAGCAGCTGCAGCTCCAATTTGACCCTGAGCCTGGGAACTTCTTTATGCCATGGGTGTGACCCCAAAAAAAGGAAAAAAGAGAAAAACTCTTGCAGAAGGAACAGGAACTTCTTCCTCATTCTTAACCACATCCCCTAATGTCTGTATCCTCCTCTTCTATTCTGGAGAATTGAAGAGACTAGATATATATTCTTTTGAAAACTTACTACTTTAAATGAATTTTTTTTCTTTTTACTCAAAGAGTACCATGAAATTCAGAAACTAATTAGAAATGGCAGCTACAATGCCCAGAATTACTGTTTGACCAAGTTACTTGAATTTATTTCTTCTAAGTAATGTCAGATGGTAAGGCTGCCTATATTAATTGGTTCCTCATTGAAGCCCATCTGGTTCTTAGGTTTTTTTTTTTTTTTTTTTTTAATGTGATAAACATGTTAAATTACTTAGTGGTTATATTTGGAGGAACTTGAATTTCAAAGAGCAAAGGTTACGGGATCAAATCTAACTTTAAAATATGTACACAAAAGTTGCTCACTTTCGTGCAAAACATATCTATAATATTTTATGTTAAATTGCTTTGAGTTTTTTATTAACACCAACTCTCCTTCAGATTTTCATACCGAACATCTCAGTCTTGGTTTGTTTCTTTCCACAGAACTGTATTGCTTTTTCAAGAAAGTAAAATGAAAGTGAGAAAATCATGATATACCATGTAGTAATTGATCAGCAATGGGGACATTATTTATTTGTCTTGTATACAGATTCAGAGTTGAGTCATTGATTGGGCTGGCATTGGTAGAATACAGCAATATTCTCATCCAGTGACAATATCCTTCTTCTCAGAGAATTTTAGGCATTTTCAGGGGACATTTTTGATTGCTACTACTGTGGGCAGTGGAATGCTATCCAGATTCTGGCGGGTAAAAGCCAGAGATGCTGCTAAACATTCCAGTTCATAAGTCAAGCCCCCACAACCAAGAATGAACCAGCAAAATGTAACAGTTGGGCAACTCCAGAGTATGTTTAGTGAAATCCAGCTTTCCGTTACTTATGTGACATTGTTTTAAGTAGTTTGAATAGAGAGGACTTATGGAAACTCTGTTCCCTCCTTTTGCAGTTTTTAGAGAGGAGATGACCTTTACCTTATGGGTCAGAGCATTGCTGGTCCTGGCTCCTTTAGATTCCAGTTGCAGTAGAGGCATGGCCTTGGATATTTCAAAAGTTGCCTCCATGCTCCTGTACTGCAGGTTGAATTTTAAGCATATGCCGCACAAAATTCTGGATCTCCTCCCTGAGGGCAAGTTGCAAAAAACCCAACTTTGTAGGTTTTTCTGCTTCCCAGGAATTCTTTGAGGTCATCTCCAACAACTTTGACCACATCCAGAAATTAAGCCTCTCCACACTCTCCTGGCTGAAATCCTGAACTCAGTCTTTTTAGTTCTACATTTAAAAACATCCAATCTGATAGAAAAATAAATGTCTGTATAGAAACAAAATAAAAGCCCTTTGATAGTAGCATTCTTTATAGTTTAGTTTAAGTAGAAAAAGAAAGTTGAGGAGTTCCCATCATGGCTCAGCAGAAATGAATCTGACTAGTATCCATGAGGATGCATGTTGGATCCCTGGCCTTGCTCAGTGGGTTAAGGATCCGGACTTCCTGTGAGCTGTGGTATAGGTCGCAGACACAGCTTGGATCTGGAATTGCTATGGCTGTGGCGTAGGCCAAAGGCTACAGCTCTGACTTGACCCCTAGCCTGGGAACCTCCGCATGCCACAGGTGCAGCCCTAAAAAAGACAAAAAAGAAAAAGAAAGTTGAAATCAGATGACAAGGCCGTGCCTAGGTGACTAAACCCACTTTGGACCCTCGTTTGCACTCACTGCCTACTTTTTAGTTTTTTTATTTTGTTTTTGTTTTTATTTTATGTTTGTTGGTTAGTTGGTTGATTTTTGTTTTGTTGTATTTTAGTTTTGGCCACCCTGCAGCATATGGAGTTCCTGGGCCAGCGATCAGATTGGAGCCACAGTTGCAATCTATGCTGCAGCTGTGGCAATGCTGGATCCTTAATCCACTGCCCGAGGTGCTGGGCTGGGGATTGAACCTGCATCCCAGCACACCAGAGACACCACCAATCATGTTGTACCACTTATTAGCCTTATGTCCTGTCTAACAGCAAAGTGTTCTTGAGTGCTTCTGTCCTTTAGATGCTGAGTTACAAAGCTGAAGCAGGGTCCTACTTCAGCAGAGTCAAAATATTTATATTCTAGTCATTTACACAGAAATGACCAAGCAGTTATATAAAGAACTGTGTAATATCAATTGTGATATAGTCTCTGAAAGAGAGGGGCTTTTTATCATGAGATGAGGACCCTAGTGGAAACAGATATAAAGATTTAAGATATTATTAAAATAAGGGAAGAGATTAATTGGAGCCTGCCCGTGGAACAGGGACGTGCAAAGGCCCTGAAACAGATAATACTCGGTAAATTAAAGGAATAAAGAAAGGTCTATGGGGCGGGGGGCGTGTGGATAGGCAGGATAATAGCCCCTCCTTGCAAAATGTCCACACACAAATCTTTGAAGCCTGTGAATATAGTTATTACTTTACATGACAAGAGGGACTTTGCAGATGTGACTCAGTATCCTTAAGGTCCAAAGGCTCAAATATTTCAGTGATTAAACGGTGATACTCGAGTTTTTCCATGGCTAGTCCACTTTGTATTATCTCTCCAACCAGTCATCTGTGATGGTTCCTACCCTATCCCAAATTTTCTCCCTACCCTATACTCATTCCCTGTTTTAAATAAAAGTCCACATAGCACTAATAGGAACTGAGTCATGTGGTGTTTCCGCTAATAACTGAAGTTGGAGTTAATGCAAAGAGAAACCTCCAGATAAAACCTCTGAGAGCTCCATTAAGGTGGAGGCTCATTGCATGCTTATGGTCTGAGGTAATTAAAATCTTGTTTATTACAATGAGAGATCGCAGGAGTTGTTGATTCAGACTTATTGGTGCTTTATGAGTTGAAGTCTTCAATAAGCTTAAATGATCCAAATTGATTGTATGTGCCCTTTCCAGTGAAACTCACAGCTGCTTCATTTCAGCTCCATTTAGAGAATCTTAGCAAGTGAATAGAGGCAAAGACATTTTTCCTAATACATACCAGGCATGCATTACCATATGGTATAGGTCTACAATCCCTTAGCTGAGACCCTTGAGGCCAGATGTTTTAGAATTCAGAATCTTTTCTAGAGAGGCATGATGGTACATATGCCAAATATATTTACACAGGGACACGTTGTGGGGTCTGGGACCATACCCCTTTGAATGCATTCATATTTCTGCAGCATGCCGATGAATATTCACACTAAGTGGGAAATGTCAATATTCAAAGTAGCTTCACATCTCTTCGCATCAGATATTACTATTGAATTAGTTTTTGCACCAAATCATAACAATCACCATCCCTTTGATCTTGGAGGCTTTTGAGATTTCATAGTCACTAATAAAGAATTTATGGACCTGTGTTTTTAAAACTGGCTCCAGAGTGTGGCACTGGTGGTTTATGCTCTCAAAGAGCATGGTTTTTTCCACCCATGACATAAGCACTGAATTATTTGTCTACCTGGTGGTTTGGACACGTACAGGTGCTACTCTCATCTTGCTCCCCGCTCGATCCTGGTTGTGTACAACATTCTTATTCAGAGTTAAGGTTTATCCAAAGTTGGAGAAGTTGCTAGTGGAAGGCTGACTTGTTCTGTGATTCATTCCCATTCTGTTTGGGCCTGCAGTCACTTCCCTTTCCACGTCTGTGAGTATGTTACCTGACCTGCTCCTGTGTTCCCTTCCATCTGCCCAGCCCCTGACTTCCTACCTAGAGTCAGACTCCCTGGTTTGCTTTTCATCTTGTGAAGTAGGTCCTGGTTCTTCCAGTGCTTCTGTTACAACCTGGTTATCTGGGTCTCTTGCCTGGGACCACTAGGTAATATCCAGGGCACCCGCATCCCTCTTCCTTCTCCCAGGTGAGCTCACGCCCCTGTGCCACAAAACGATTGTTTAGTGTTTCTATCTTGCTTTGTCATTAGAGAAAACTGTCTTTAAAGAGAGTTTAAGGTATTTTCTATTAAACATAACTTCCATAGCGTCACACTTTTTTCTTTTGCCCTGCCTTGTACTTTATTTAAATTCCTGCAGTTGTTTCAGGTTCTCTGAAAAGCTGCTTTGTACACAGAGTGAGTCCTAAGTTGATGGAACTCAAGGCAGGGCCTGGTTTCCTTGTCCTGCACCCTCATGGATCACAGGATGTGTTAAAGAGATTGGTTATCTGGCTATTTGGCAGTATAGCCAATAGTGTTTTTCTCCAATGATTTCCATCAAATGGCAAGGGAATTGCTTGGAATTTAATTAATGAGTTGATTAAAACAAAGATTCCATTTAAGAGCAGACTGTTTCATCCTTTACTGGCTAAGATATTTAATTTCAAAATCAAAGCTACAGCTACCAGCTAACACCACAGCTCATGGCAACGCCAGATTCCTGACCCACTGAGCGAGGCCAGGGATCAAACCCACATCCTCATGGATACTAGTTGGGTTTGTTAACCACTGAGCCATGACGGGAACTCCAAGATTGGTATTCTTATATGTTGTTGACTAGAATATAAAATAAGGTGTATATACTTTTCAGGGGGCAATTTGAACCTCTTATAGGGCGTCTGTCTTGGAGAAAGGATTTTGTGCTTAGAGAGACATGTTTATATATATATGTAAACACCCTCATGGATACTAGTCAGATTCATTTCCTCTGTGCCAAACGGGAGGACAACGGGAACTCCCAAAGTATTATTTTAAAATATGTATTACTTTTCTCTCTTCATTATCTGTGTTTACTTTTATATATAAGTAAACAAATAATATTTCCAGGCTAGGATACCAAAAATGACTAAACTTTCTGAATTTTAAACTGCTTTTTAAACTAATATCGTAACCAAGGGAAACAGTGTTTTAAGATCCTAGGGACAACTTCGGAAATGCCAAGTCTTGATTTGAAAAAGTTAAAATCTACTTTCCTGATCTATAGTAAATGTTAAAGAAGGTACTGATTTCCATAGCGTTTTAGAACATAGTAAACCCTGGAGAATGTACGTTTTATAAAATACTAACAAGATTACGAGATATTTTGCAGTAATCCTTCTGTTACAGTGTTATGAACCATATTGTTATTGAGAAGTACTTAAGTCTTCGATGAAAAGCTTCTCTGAGGATATATCATATTTGTCTTCTCAGATATGAAGAGATTCAAAGTAGTCTAGCTTTGTTCATTATTAGAAAGATGAATGAAGTAAGGCTACTCTGAGAGTGTCTTTTCATAGGCACCAACTCTTTCTAGATACTCATCATCCTTTTCCAAGTCCTTTTTGCTTTAAATCAGTACTTTGGTTTAACTCACTCTGTTAGTGGGAATGAATGAATTTGTGTTTCTATCAAGTTTTTGATCCCCCATGTGTTCACTTTTCCATGATATAACTTATTTTGCTAATAGTTATAATGAAAGTCCACTTTTTTTTTTTTTTTAACCTTTGTGGTATTTTTAGTACACTTGATTCTGTTACTATCAATAGTTTTTGATTGTCCATTCTTTCAAATTTAGGAAGCCTGTACTACCTTCATTAAGTAAAGATGGAATGGAAAGTAGACTTAAATCGGAGCTGATCAAAGTTTTATTAGCTGCATGTGAATCTTCTAACTCACTTCTCCGTGGAACCTTTTTGACCATTTCACCACTTATTACCCTTTGTGTCAAATGAGCATTTGAAGAAAGAAAGTGAAAAGTTTTGGATACAAGTCTTTGTTTATCAAGTTATTTTATAGGTAAAGGCTGATCAATGAATGGATTTAAACTTGGTAGATCTGATAAATAGTTTAGACTTGAATTCATATTACTGGGCTTAGCGTCATAAATTACTTAGCTTAGCTGAAGGACTTCACAGTAAATTACTATTACTTAGCCTAGGACTTTGTTGGAGTTCCCAGTGTGGCTCAGCAGGTTACAAACCTGACTAGTATTATCCATGGGGATGCCAATTTGACCCCTGGCTTCGCTCAGTACATTAAGGATTCATCATTTCTATGAATTCTGTGTAGGTCACAGATGTGGCTTGGATCCCACGTTGCTGTGCACCTCCAATTCGCTCCCTAGCCCAGGAGGTGCCCTTTTTATTGAAAGCAAATAAATAAATAAATAAGACTTTGTTTTTAGTTATTCAACGTGAGATTTTTCTTATTTGCCTGTATCAGATAATGGGAAGTTATTTACCATATTTTCAGCAAAAAATCTGTCTTTAAAAGCAGGTTGCTACCTTTGTTGTTTTGATCTAAACCTAGTAATTTCTTGTTGTTTATTAGTATGAGAATTATCTTTCTGGAGTGTGAAAGTCATGCTTGTGACCCTAGTTACAAGAGAGACATTTATGTGATAGACTGGGTGGTAGACCAGAAGGCTTTCACATGTGGGCAGTGAAGTCAGAGTAAGACACTGTAACAGAGAGTGGGATGAAGCACTAAAAATTTTTAATATATGGTGTTTTCGCTGTCACTACCCACCTCTGTGCTTAAGAGAACTTATTATAAAAAAAAATTATAGGTCTGAATGTATATATTTAGCAACATACACATTATCGATGCAGATGTGCTAATGTTACTATGGGGAACCTTAGTTACATTTTGCTTTGGCATTTGAGAATTTAGTTTTGCAGCCTTGGCAAAAGATTGAGAAGGACTCTGAGAATGTTTGGTGTTTGTGTTCCTCTACTTTTAATTGTTTTTTAGGAATTCGATTCACTACAGTGGAAAACCATTTTTCTAATTCTTTTCATGACTATTTTTCCTTTATTTCCGTAACCAGATTTTTAACTGTATTTTTGAATTTTTCTGACCTGGTTTTAGGACTTCAAAAGGAGTCCAGGATTTTGTTTTGTTGACAAACGTGAAATGTAACCATTCTCAGGTAATTTTTTCCTTTGAATTCTTTTCATTTGGCCCCAATTATTCTAGTGGTTTTTTCCTTGAATATCTGCCTGTCTTTATAAAGATCATCAAGTTTCAAAACAACTCTCTTTTGAACCAGTGTAAAAAAATATAAATGTTTCAGCATAAAGACACTAATAAAAAGCAATCTGAGTGGAAAAAAATTGTTAGGGAGGCTATGTTTAGACCTCAGTTATAACCTAACTAATTTTGATAGGAGTTGTAAGAGAAAACCTCAAGCAGTATCTT
The DNA here is from genome assembly GCF_054392235.1 of Sus scrofa. NCBI lineage: Eukaryota > Metazoa > Chordata > Mammalia > Artiodactyla > Suidae > Sus > Sus scrofa. The sequence continues at coordinate 58,409,117 of NC_139395.1, forward strand.
TGTCAAGTATTGTTGTTTAGAAGGCAAAACCATTTTTATAGTTTTTCTCATATTTTAGCAATACATTTCTAATCATAAGTTTTTCAAAAGGTTAATAGAAATTGCAGTGCTTTATTGTCATGATGCTGAAATGATTTCTTTTTCAATAAAGCGTGTATTATTAAAGAGAAAAATGATTTTGCGACCCATGCATTAAAGTATGCAATGCCATCTGTCTTAAGGCTTGGTAATCAATGGTGTAAGTGAGGCTGGTTTATCTCTCATAGATTACTAGTGTCATTGCATAAATAGCTATAATGGAATTGATCTCTTGGGGTAAAGCAGCTTTTATCACATACAAGGGTTTGATGATGACTGTATTAAACATTGCCCTTTGATTATTCTTAGTCTTTCTTGAATACAGAGGTTTTAGTAGTTCGTGGTTAAAGATTGAAAATGCAGCATTTCTGATATTTAAACATTTTTTTGGCCACACCCCTGGCAAGCAGAAGTTCCAGGGCCAGGGATTGAACCCAAGCTACAGCTGGGGCCCAAGCTATAGCAGTTGACAATGCCGGATCCTTAACCTGCTGTGCCACCAAGGGAACTCCCTAAACATTTTTTACATTAACTACTTGTCTTGGACATTACTTCCTAGACATGTCCTTATATTGCATGTCTCTTGACTTCTCTATAACTCAGTAAAGTATTATGGTTACTGTACCATGACCATCTCTGTTGTGTTCATTTCAGAGGCCCAAAGATAGGTGTGCCTGGGTTTGAATGCCAGCCCTTTCACTCCTTCCTGTAGGATCTGGACAAGTAACTCGCCTACTGCAAGCCTTAGTTTTCTAATTTTAAGACTGGGTATGAAAATCTTACTTAGTTGTACAAAACAAAACAAATATGTGTTGACTGTACTTGGCAGAGTGCCTAAGGTGAAGGCAAATAAATGGTAAAAATTAATAGTATTATCAGGAGTTCCCGTTGTGGCTCAGTGGTTAACAACCCGACTAGTAACCATGAGGTTGCGGGTTCGATCCCTGACCTTGCTCAGTGGGTTAAGGATCTGGCCTTGCCATGAGCTGTGGTGTAGGCCGCAGACACAGTTTGGATCCCGTGTTGCTGTGGCTGTGGTGTAGGCTGGCAGCTACCCCTCGGATTAGACTCCTAGCCTGGTAACCTCCATGTGCTGCGGGTGCGGCCCTCAAAAGACCAAAAAAAAAAAAACATTGTCATTATCTGCTCTTATTACTGTTGAGTCAAAACAAGGCTTATTCACAGTAGTCATTTGGAGTCAGAATAGGTATTGTATTCTCTTGAGAAAAAGGAAAAATGTTAATTTGGTTTCGTTTTTCTTTTGTTATAGCATTCCTCCACTCCCCCAGGGGCTATTTAATAGGGTAAATTGGGGGTGAAGCTCATTATGTTCATCTAAGATGGCTTCTCTGCAAACGATTTAAAAAAAAAAAAAAATCGCTAATGAATTGGACAGGGAAGACCTCCCTTCTGGGCAGATCTGGCTGGGAAGAACACTGTTGATGGCAAGGCAGTAGTGTTCCATCCAGCACCTCACTGTTCCCTCAACAGTCCCCCTTAAGCTGACCTCCACTGCCTTTACTTTATTCGGGGGTTCTGGTCATAGAAGGTGACTGGCAGCTTTACTCCTGTTCCCCAGCCACAGCCTTCTTCCTTCTGCTACCCTCATTCCCTCTGCTAGAAAAATGCAGTTTCTACCCAGTGGGCTTGTGTCAGAGCACATCAGCTCCTCAGACACCCCACTCGGCAGCCAGAGTCTTAGATGTTCAGGATCCTGGCTGAAAGCAAGTGTCTGCTTAAAAATAATTTGTCCCTTACCTGAAAAAGCCTCTACGCCATGCTAAATCTAATTTCTCCAAATATTTTCAAGTGCCGCCTCCTATTTTAAGCCAAGCAGCTGACAAAAATTTACCTGTAGGCTACCTTAATCAGATTTTAACCTAGTCAGAGGCCTAGCCAAAGAAATAAACTTACTTTGTGAGCAGAGATTTCCAAATCCATCAAAACACATGCCCTAGGGCCAATGTCATTTTTTAAAAAGGATTTGCTAAATGATCGCCCGGGAAACGTGCATGTGTGCATCTACAGGACAAGGCCAGGGGTTAGAAGAGAGGCACATTTTTGTGTTTCAGTAAGTAATTTTCCTTGTTATCATAAAAAATCACATCCCTTGTTGGAAATCTGGTCGGTGCCCAAATGCTCCGGGCAAGTGTTTGCAACTCGTGATTATTTATTCCCCAGATCATTTTAGATGTGCTATGTGTGAATCAGCCCAGCCTGCATTTAAGGCTTGAAAAATGTTCTTTAAGATTCCTTGGTATCAAAGCATCCATTAATTACTGAAAGGATAAGACAGTGGTTTACTGGAAGTCTGAATCTGCATGGTTCTTTGTTCTGAAGGGAAGAAAGGGAGTCCTCCATGGAAAGGAGAACCACTTATAAAGATACCCTTTTAACATCCTGTTTAAGGACAGGCATTTTTTTATTATTCTTATAAAGAATTCTTTCAAAACGATCTTTCTGGGGTGACATCCGCATTATTCTGGAAAATATTCTTGTGTTTCCAGCAATGATACACTAATTACTGCCTATACATTTTTAATAGTTTAATCTGTCATATTCTAGGACAGAAGTGGTTCTGATTCCAAACAAAACTGAAATGCATGACCAAACACATTATGAAATATGTGGTTTCATTAAATCCTGTTGTTAATTCAGTCAGAAGAAAATTGTTTAGTTCAAACAGAGGAACAGGAGTGCTGAGGTATTATGATTGCATTTCCAAATAGGCACATACCTCACTATTCATTGTCAAACTTTGCTGCCATATTCTGGTATGTTGCCTGTGAGCACCAGAAAAGGTAGACATGCCAATATGAAAGCAGAACATTGTCATGGACGGTAGTTTTGTTAGCACTCATGGATTGCATGGAATATAAGTCAGCTTAAACATAAAAGAATAGTTTATGAGAAAGACAGAGGAGTGCCTCACGGAACTCCAGGACACAGATGTGAACAAAAAGGGGCTGGGATTTCTCTTTGTGTCATCATGGTTTCTTCTTTTGCATTTTCTGCATAAACACATTCTCTCAGTCAGTGTGGTGTATTCTGGCTCTTGATACTCTTGAATTTGTGGATTTTTGTTGATACTCACCACAAGTCTTTTAGACCTAATGCCAAAGACCCAGGAAGGACACTGAAACTTGTCCAGTTGGGTCAAGAGGTCCTTACCTGGTCCAGTTGGCTATGACCACGGAGTACAGAGCACATATGGCAGACCTGGTTCTATTCCTATATGATCCTCTCTCTGTGGTTGTTTCTAGAGAAAAGGATGCTGGCAGAATCCCTGAAATGTCCCTCTTCTCACACAGTAAGAACCTTTTATTTTTACCTCTAAAAGACTATGAGTATCTGGGCCAGCAGCAAATCTCAAGAGTGGTGGTCTCACAAGAACTCTGTGTATCACCTGAACATGATTTAGCAAGCATGGCTGACCCAGGTCTGAGTTAAAGTCCATTAGAAGATACTCCTATATTACTTCCTTCTCACAAATCCATCTTATGTTTTCAGAAGCTTTAAATTTGCCTCCTAGAACAGAAGAGAAAGGTGTCTGTTATTTAAAGACAGTCTCATTATCAAAAGGCTACCAGGGGTGTCCTAGCAATGATTCACATTTCTAGCATGCCCTTAAAAACTGCTAAAACACTAGGTATTATTTATGAACAAGTCAAAATAGCAGCATGTCCTCTGAAGGGATGCCTGGGTTATTTATTTATTAATTTATCTATCTCCATTGGAAAACTTACCATCTGGATGCTGTCCACATTTTAAACACACATAAATTAAAATCCAGGGCAAATTGACTGCAACGTGCGTGACCTTCAAACCCTCTGTTCTTCCAGCCAGCTATTTCCTGTTCTGATGGCACTGAAAGGAGGGAGGACAAAGGGGAGATGCATATACACAAATATATCTGCTCCCATTTATTTGGTGAGATCAGGTCTTCCTTCATAAGACCTTGAATTTACTTTAAACTTTATGTTACGGGCAATGGTAAACGTGAATTACGAATACCATGCTAGAGTAATATTCCTAAAATAACACAGTGCATTTCCTCTTGCCTGGCCACCTTCCACCTGTCACAAGACATTGTCCAATCTGATTTTCCAGCCTGCATCTTCTGGTTTTGGTTGAATGACTTCATAAATTGCTTTTATGATTATCCTTACATTCAGTTAAAGGATATGAGTTTGATGAGTAAATATATTGTTTACAATTTGCGTCTATCATTTGTGTATTCTGAGCTACTCAAGTTTTAAATTGCCTGAGGCTTTTAGTAAAATCATTTGTAGCCAAATGCAGGTTTAACTTTATACATATATATGTTCTATATATATGCACACAGTTCTAAAATGATGGAAGAACTTTCCCTGTGGTTTCCTTTTCTTTAGGAATTTTATTTTATTAAAGTATAATTAATTTATAATGTTCCTTCAATTTCTGCTGTACAGCAAAGTAACCCAGTCATACATATATATACATTCTTTTCTTTTCTTTTCTTTTTTTTTGTCTTTTGTCTTTATAGGACTGCACCCGAGGCATATGGAGGTTCCGAGGCTAGGAGTCTAATCGGAGCTGTTGCTGCCGACCTACGCCAGAGCCACAGCAACGCAGGATCCAAGCCACATCTGCGACCTACACCACAGCTCAGGGCAACACCGGATACTTAACCCACAGAGCGAGGCCAGGGATCAAACCTGCAACCTCATGGTTCCTAGTCGGATTCGTTAACCACTGAGCCACGATGGGAACTCCTTGTGTTTTTAACTTAAGTCACTTTCTGCATTTCTTTTATCTGAGTCCATTTTGACACATTTTTTCCCCAAAAGCTTAGTTTGTTAAAAATATTTTTGTTATTACTGGTATTTTTACAGTAACCTGTCAACCTGTCAAAATCCTCATTAATTAATAGTAAAAACAATCTAATAGAAATATTTCTTTAGGGAATTATTACAAGTAGATAAGCGGACAAAATGGACAGCAAACTAATAATTATTTTTAATAGGTGGTATATTTCTATAAAATAAAACTTTCAGCCTGAGGATTTATTGGAGAATTGTGGTTAAAATTGGGATTAGTAACCTTGAGCACGTTTCCTAATAATGGATAAAGGGAATTGGGCTTTTACTGGAAATGCCATCATTGAGCAATCAGTTGACTTTCAAGTGAGTTTTGAGGAGGCATAGATCTTGGAATGGTGGAGGATTCATAAATCATAAAATCCAGTTTGAGATATGACACACTCATAAACAGTTAATGGATAGCAAATGGTATGGAATGAAGAATTTTGCATTGTAGGCAAATCCAAGGAGATGATGTTAGTGTCTATAGTGGGACTAATGGTGCAAAAATCTGAACAAGACAAGGAACTGTCATTGACTTCTTCAGGATGAAGGCTGATTCACCTTTGCAATGAGGTAGGAATTTAGACTGACCCCCCCACCCCCACCTGCCTCCGCTGCCTTTATGACCATAGAGGCACTGAGCACTGACCAGTCTCTGTGCTAGGTGAACAAACCAGAACTAGTGCCCTGATTGCAGATACAGAACAACAGGTGACCTACAGGCTACATTGGAGGAAAATGAGATGAGTATTTACCTAGCCTGGAAGCTCAGAGACACCTTCCTGAGAGGAGGTGAAACCTAAGGAACATAGCAGGGCTGGCTAGGGGAACATGGGGAAAGGCACAGTCCAGGCAGAGGGCAGAACAAGTCAAGGCAAGACTTTAGGGAAGAGAATGGCATATTGGAGGAGAAAAGTCCAGGATAGCAGGTGGACAGAATGAAAACATAATAAAACGCAAGACCTGACTTGTCCACTGGAGATTTGACAGTGATGAGTTTGGATTGTATCCTAAGGGAAACGAAACTCCTTTCAAGTGCTCTGAAGAAGGAGAGAGATGTGATGAGAGTTATCCGTTAGATAGTAACTAGGACTGTGGTATGGACAGTGGAATGGATTGAGGAGGCCCATAGTTTGAGGTCACCTTGGGCGACTTCTAAAGTAATATAGGTAAATGATGGTGGTTACTTATCTGGATCTGACTGGAGGCAGAGGCCTTGGAGGAAGTGTACTGATTTGAAGGATACTTGGGAAATGAGGTTGGCAAGTCTTTGTGTTGGATGTAGCAAGAAGAGAGATGATGTCTAGGTTTTTGGTTTGTGCAACTGGGTCCAAGGCAGTGCTCGATTGAGGCAGTGAGCCCTGTGGAAGGGCACGGATGCATTTTGGTTGTTGTAGTTGTTGTTTTGTGGCAGCACCTACGGCATATGGAAGTTCCCCGGCAGGCCTATGCCACAGCCACAGCAACACCAGATCTGAGCCCCATCTATGATCTACACCACAGCATGTGGCAATGATGGATCCTTAACCCACTGAGTGAGGCCAGGCATTGAACCTGCATCCTCACAGTTACAATGTTGGGTTCCTGACCCACTGGGCCACAGTGGGAACTCCACATTCCATTTTAGAGGTACAAGGTATGTCCAGCTGGAGATATCTAAGAAACCAATGCAGTTAGATGAATCTGCCACTCAGGAGACAAGTCGGAAATAAAGATTTGAGAGGCCTGTATATGCGTGGGGAAATGAATGCCTTAGTGCTAGGGAGAGCAGCTAAGGAAAAGTCGGGTTGGATGAGAACTAGTTTTAAGCTGAGAGTTACTCCAGACTTTAGGGGACACTTGTAGGAAGAGGTCCTGCAAAGAAGGCTGAGTTGGAAAAGCCAGAGAAGTTGAAGGAAAAACCTGTGCACACATAGGGTGAGGGACTCATTTGTTTGGAGAAATGCAGGGGCAGTCAGCGGTGTCTGGTGTTGCGTCACCATCATGAAGAGGTAAGGACTTCAGTGGAATTCAGCTACAAGGAAGCTTACTGGTGACCTTTCCCCCAAGCACTTGCTTTAGATTTAATCAATATGGATTTTTGTTTATTGATTGATTTAGTCCTTTTAGGGCCATACCCACAGCATATGGAAGTTCCTAGGCTAGGGGTCAAATCAGAGCTATAGCCACCAGCCTACCACACCCACAGCAATGCCAGATCTGAGGCGTACCTGCGACCTACACCACAGCTCATGGCAATGCTGGATCCTTAACCCACTGAGCGAGGTCAGGGGTCAAATCTGTGGGTACTAGTTGAGTTCGTTACCTCTGGGCCACAACAGCAGCTCCTAATCAATATAGATTTAAATAAAAGTATTCAACACGCCATTTATGGAGATAACTGAATACTGAATATACTGCTACAGGAAAGTCCCAAGTTCCCAGTGGCTAAACTGGTAACACCAATAGACCCTTTGTGGTCAGAAAGGAATGAAACAACTGGATTTTATTGAAGAGCATTCCAGTTGCACAAAAGTATTGAAGGAAGGAGGGAAGCAACAAATCTGATTTAGTGAAGACATTTTCCTTGACAGCAGGATTTACTCCTGGGTTATAAATTTGCCATGATCGAGACTAAAATGCAGTGAAAGTTAAATTTCACCTATATCTCATTCAACGCCTAACGTGATTTAAATGACAAGATTTCAGAATTGACATGTAGCCTTGGATCTAAATATATTTTTTATGGCTGGAAATTTTAATTTCAGATCAGTGAAAAATCATGACGCCTCTTCATGTGTAAGAGACTTAAAGAGCGTAGCGCTAGGCCAGTGCAGATGGTTTTGTCAGGCAGAACTATTAATGCTAAGGGGAATCAGATGGCATAATTTGCACAGGCTTATCTATAAATTCGCTCCCTGCAAGATAATATTGAAATGGTTGAATGAGCGACCTAGTTCTAAGATAGAGACTCGATGAGTTCATCTTGTTTTAATCTCACGTTGGATGTTCAATTTGCTGGTGACATGCTGGCACAGACATCCTATAAAAGTATTACGTGCGCGTGACCCCGCTCCTGCCTCCCACCCCAGCCACATCTGGAAATACTCCTTCTCTTGTTCCTTCCACTCCAGTTTTGGTGGCCTTTAAAATCCTTCCAAGGGCTTTGCCTCTTCCTGCCTCAGGACTTTTGGACAGGCCCTCCTGGCTTGTTCTACTTCAGAACAGACTCCTCCTCTTTGAAAGTCTCTGTTCACTTTGTCTTTTTTGGAGGAAGCCTTTCTTCTTTCTTCCTTCCTGTGTTACTTACTCTCATTGTCTCTGTGCTTTTTTGAAGGAAGACACACAGGAAGAAAGGAGGTTGATAACAACCACTCTGACTCCCCTTAAGGTTTCCATGACCTTTCTTATTACCTGATGATGCTTATAGAGAAAATGACAATAAAAATTCATGTTTATTGGATCCTCATTAGGTACAGAGCATAGGGATTGTTTTAATTCTCACGGGACCCTTGTGGTGTCGGTATTCTCTTCCTGCACATCAAATGAGGACACTGAAGCACAGAGAGGTTAAGTCACCCAGGTAGTAGACACACTGAGAAGTCGATGCAGTTCAGACCCTGGCGTGGCTCCCTCTGTGAGGTCTGACGTTGAGGTTTTTGAAAGACAGCTGCTCTAAGCTGTCTGCTAAGTCGCTTGGTAGGATGTCTTTCAAGCCTCTTTCTTTTCTGGTGGTCCTACCTAAGTTACACTTAGCCATCTTTGTCCATCAAAATTCTCAACAGCTGGGGTAGATTTCTCTGTTGTGATGGTGACTAATCCAGTCAAGTGACTGAAAGGAATTCCAGCAGTCAGCAGCCCCTCCCCTAAAAGACGGTTTAAAATAGCCATTCCAGCAGAAGAAAACTATGAATGATTTAAAAATAAATAAAATGAACATGCTCTGATGGCTTTGCTGGGTTTTCCAGATGATTGTCTATAGTGGACTTGGCTAGTCACTGGAGGTGCCGGTTCGATAAATGTAATGGGAGCAATCTCACTCTATTACTTTTAAATTAACTTAGTCTGTGTGGCTGTCCTTGTCCGTGGCTCACTCTTGGGGAGCAGGACTGCACTGTATTGATTCAGGTGATGGATGAGAATATTAAGCATCCAGAGGCTGGACAGGAGCCCTGCCTCTTATGCTCCACCATCGCAGACCCCTTACCTCTGAGTAAGTTAGTGCCACCCAATGGTAACAGCAGAACCCTGGGGTAAATTTAAAGTTGAAGTCCAAACATCAAGGCTCTGCTCGGAGCTTGAAAATGGCACTGTTTTCAGACTCTGCACTGGGGGGTTCTTTTCTCTTCTCCAAGTACAAGTCAAAGCTAAAACACAGAGACTTGAATTCCTGGTCATCGGGCAAGCTTGATATTTCACAAAACTTTGCAGCACCTGGAAACAGGGAGGTGACCTCTTCACACACAAAAGCCAACCAAAATGATTCAGCTCTCATGCCCTGAAAAATGGATGGGGTGGGGTGGGATGAGAAGGTGTAAAGATTCTTCCAGGACATTTCAGAGTAATTGTAGCAATAATGCATTAAAGTGTCAGTAGGAGAAATGATTAATTGAATTTGCCTTCATTTTTCTCATTTATTTGCCTTTGGTCCTGTCTTCACTAGCCTCTATTAAAAAAAAAAATACAAGTAGTCCTGACGCTCTGCCCAGTCCCTAGCATTCTCTCCGAAGTCCTTTATTATTGCAAAGTGACACATGTGAAACCTTGCCACTGACATTCATAGACTTAGAATCTTACTCCTTCAATTGCTTTATTAATGCTTTGGCTTTCAGCATAAAAGCCAGCACACTGAAAACCACAGAAAACTTCTGATTATGACAATGACATTTTTCATTCTCTAATGGAGGAGCTATAACTTCCAGGTGGAAACTTGGCAGGTGAATCCTGTGGGAAATTCCTTATTTTAAATGCAGCCCTTATCGAGAGTAGCTTTTCTCGGGAGCACTGGCTAATACTTAAGCCTCACACAGTTGTAGGTGCATGTCTAGCAAATTGGTGGGAGCACTGTTAATAATTTTTAGCTATAGATTTTACAAGTGAAGAATTGATGCCATGTTAATTCAGTGATGTATTCAGCATATTATTAAGTGCTCACTCTGTGCTAGCTACCATTATATACACTTGAGATATGTCAGTGAATGGACAAAAATTCTTGTCATTATGGAATTTACATTCTAGCAAAGAGTAGGCAGCCCCCAAAAATGTATATTTTATTTTTAACTTACATTATAAAGTATTATTTGTTAGGTGAAAAGTACTTGGGGGGGAAAAAAAAGTAGAGACATTCACGGAAGTTGGTTGGGCCAGGGATTTGTTGGGGGTTGGAGATTATAAGCTTAACAGGCCTTATTAAGAAAGTGACACTTAAGCAGTGCCTTGAAGGAAGTGACTCTGGTCTGGAATATCGCAGAATTTTCACAAGGAATTCCAGATTAGGTGGGGAACAAAGTCCATATTGGAGAGTAATAAATCCTGGGTTATTTGAACCTAATAATGCCTTCCTTTTTTTCTTTCTAACTTGAGTCCTCTTTCCTTCCATCCAAGATCTGGCATTATTTGGGGACAATGACCCACCCTCCTGTGGCTCCTCACTCTAATGGCAAGGGAGTGAAATCAGGAGAATTCAGAATGTGACATTTGTGTGTGATATTCACAGATGGTCATGAAATCCATCTGAGAGTTAAAGAAATGGGAGGTGTTGGCCTCAGGCATGCTTTGCCTCGCTTTTATTGGCATTCACTGTGATTCACTGACCTGATTCAGTTCTAATGGTTCACTTATATATGCAACTTCTTGGGACCAAAAAAGATAAAAATGTCCCTAGAGCAATTTTACTGAGATTTTGGTCCAAAAAGAAACAGTGTAAATAAACAGCAGGAAAAGCAGTAGCGAAGGCAGTGTGCTTAGGAATGAGACAGAAGACAAATACGGGGTAATTTGTACCATGCTCTGATTAAATGGCCATGAGCAAATCATCAGAGCCTCCGGGGCACCTTTAGTCCTCTGTGCTTTGGCAGTGGGATGACACACGCATGTGTACAGCTCTGCACTCAGATAACTGAGGCTTAATTGCCACTCCTTCCCACCACCCTCAGTTCCACACACAGAGTGTTCCCTGAGGTACACAAGCTAGTTATAGTCATCATTTAGTGATAATAATCTTTGAGTGCATTATCTAATATCACAATAACCTTGTAAGAGGAGTGCTTTTTAAAAAATCTTCCATCTTCTGATATAGAAACTAAGGTCCTGCGTGGTTAAATTAGTGATGCCTAGCACACACAATTAGGGAAGGGCTGGGGTCGGTGTAGGAACTCGGGCAGCCTGGCCCCAGAAATCAAGCAAGAATACATTCAGGGAGTTCCCATTGTGCTCAGCAGGTTAAGGACCCAATGTTGCCTCTGTGAGGATACAGGTTCAATCCTGGCCTCGCTCAGTGGGTTAAGGGTCCATTGCCACAACCTTCAGCATTAGGTCATAGAGGTGGCTCAGATCTGGTGTCACTGTGGCTGTGGCGTAGGCCCCAGCTGTAGCTCTGATTGAACCCCTGCACCAGGAACTTCCATATGTCACAGGTGTAGCTGTAAAAAAGAAAAAAAAATTCAGTTATATCCAGATAAATCCTTTTTATAGACATGATGCTGATGATAGCAGTGATGGAATTTGTCTCTTGATGTTCTGCTTCCTGATTGGCTGAGCTAACTTCTCCGGTCCTCATCTCTCCCTTTAATCTCTCTCTCCCTCCCATATGCCCTCTCTGTATAGATGTTCTTTCTCTGAAAGCCTGAAGAGTTTATAGCTCTTTTTAAAGTTGCTTACCCTCTCTGCTGTCATTTTCTCACAGTGTTTCTGGAAAATTTTCATTCCTTTTGCTGACTAGGAACATATGTGGAAAAGGAACGGTACTTGGTTTTTCTTTATATCCCCTGGCAGTGCATGTTAGAACTCAATACATACTTGTTGAATTCATCCATATACTCATTGAAAAGTACTTACTGGGAGTTCCCTGGTGGCCTAGCAGTTAAGGATCCAGCATTGTCACTGCTGTAGCATGGGTTGCTGCCGTGGCATGGGTTTGATCCCTGGCCCAGGAACTTCCACATGCTATGGGCGCAACCAAAATTTATAAAGAGGTTTTATTGGAGTTTCCATCATGGCTTAGTGGTTAACAAACATGACTAGTATCCATGAGAGCACGGGTTCGATCCCTGGCCTTGCTCAGCGTGTTAAGGATCTGGCTTTGCCATGAGCTGTGGTGCAGATTGCAGATGCACATTGGATCCAGCATGGCTGTGGCTGTGGCGTAGGCCAGCAGCTATAGCTCTGACTCAGCTCCTAGCCCAGGAACCTCTGTATGTCATGGATTTGACACTAAAAAACAGGGGGCGGGTGATTTATTGAGGGTCTATTATCCAAGCAGGGGTCCTCAACAACACCATTGACATTTGGGACTATAATTCTGTGCTGTGGGTTGCTGTCCTATGATTCGAAGAATGTTTGGTAGCATTCCCTGGTCTCTTCTCAGTAGATAGCAGTAGCAGCTATTCCAAGTTTTAACAATCAAAAGTATCTCTAGACATTGCTAAATGCCATTTAGCAACAATTCAGCTGTGGCTGAATGTCATAGCTCAGGCTGCCATAACCAAATACCAGAGACTGGTTAGCTTAAACAATAGAAATTTATTTTTCACAGTTCTAGGGGTAGGCAAGGTAATTTTTATTCTGAGGCCTCTTGCTTGGCTTTTAGGCACATGACCTCTTCTCTGTGCACTTGGTGAAAGAGAGGCAAGCTATCTAGTGCTGTCTTCTAAGGGCACTAATCTCATTATGAAGGCCCCAGCCTCAGGACAGCATCTTAACCCTGATTACCTCCCCAAAGCCCTATCTCTAAATGCCGTCACATTGAGGGCTAGGCACCAACATATGGGGGCAAATGGGGGAGACAGACATTCAGTCCACAACACTAAGCTTTGAGGGGTTGGAAGGATAAAGGAGCATGAAGTGAAAAAGATAGGAGTTCACTCACACTCCAGCTTATTATTTGGATAAGTTATTTAACCTTTCTTAGTTTCTGACCTGCTAAATGGGGGTGAAACTGTTTGCTTCATGGATTTGTTTTGGAGATGAAATGCAACAATCTATCCTAAGATATCTGATTTTAAACAGGAAAGAGATTTTATTTCTTCTTTGCTCTCCATGAAGTCTCTCCATACATACCCTAGGTGGGTGATGCAGGCACTTTCAAAGTTAGAAAAACACACTAAAATAAGTTTTTAACATTTGGTCTAGTTGTCACAGAACATTTGATTAAATTTATTATTATTTATGCAATGAATTATTATGCTTTATTTCTTTGTCACCATGTTATGTAATTGTTACACAATTAAAATGAGGCAGATATATATATGTATATGTATTTATATATATGTACATACATATATGTCTGTTTAATAAAAAATATCTTTTTAGTCTCCAGGTGACTCTATGTGTTAAATATTTTTAAAAATACATATTTATATATATACATAGAGAGAGAAGTAAAAAAGAGTTATTTTTTATTTTTTAATTTTTTTTGTCTTTTTGCCATTTCTTGGGCCGCTCTCGCAGCATATGGAGGTTCCCAGACTAGGGGTCGAATCGGAGCTGTAGCCACCGGCCTATGCCAGAGCCACAGCAACTCAGGATCCAAGCCGCGTCTGCAACCTACACTACAGCTCATGGCAACGCCAGATCCTTAACCCACTAAGCAAGGCCAGAGATCGAACCCGCAACCTCATGGTTCTTAGTCGGATTCTTTAACCACTGCGCCACGACGAGATCTCCAAGAGTTATTTTTTAAAAGCTAAATAGAAACTTCTGGAAAGTTCTCTGCCATATCTTGTAAGAATCAGTGTTTTCATGCAATAGAAAAAAAAAAAACAAAACTCTTTTCCTCCAATAAAGCTGTGGAAACAAGATGAGTAATAGCAATGTGAAAACATAGAATGTTTTCCAGATACTTCTTATGTTTGTCCCACATTTTTCTTCACTTAAGGCAAATTATGGTCTTGTACATGAATTTGAACTCCAGATCCATTTTGGGGTAGGTCTGAAGAGAGTCTAGGTACAAAGCTGTTATTTGCCATCCCGAGGAATTAATTTTGTAGATGATGGCTAAACAAATGTGGCCACGTGTGTTGAATTGATTTCAGAATATGTTTGGGGTGATGAGCTGTGTAGGGATTCCTATAGCTGTTGAGCCTTAAATATGCTTTATAATGATTTTGGTCTCCTGCCAGCACAGCTGTAAACACTTGGCACCTTTGCTTTGTAATAGTTACAGCACTTGCTTTTCCCCCCCAGCATTAGAGCAGTGCTAATCATTAAGTATGTTTAATAAAAAATATCTTCTCAGTCTCCGAGTGACTCTATGTGTTAAATATTTTAAGAAGTTATTCCACTCAGTGAGACACTCTTGACATTAAATAGATTTAATAAGAAATTGTTGGTTTCTGATGGTTTTCTATGTTAAGTATTTTTTATAGGTAGTTACTTTTCCAGCTGACAACCAGCTCCAAGTCTTCAATATTTAAAAATTGTGTTTATAGCTGCTTGGCGCATCTGTGTATAAAATATAGCATGAAGATTGCCTCTAAATTTTGAAAGACTCTTCTTAATGAATATGAGAAGAAAGCATTTTTAATTTCTAAACATGTTTGTATTTCATACACCAAGGTAGATTCCAAGTTTCACACATTGGAAACTGGTATTTCCAATTTGTGTATTTCCCCCCAAATATGGGGTTTAATGTCTTGTAAGATGCCAGACACAAAGGCACACCTAAAGAAAGAGATTCATCTAGAGTCAAGTACATATAGGGAATGTGCTGTGGGTAATGATTAAGACATATAATTTGGTTTCCCATGGAAGCTCCCTGAGACATCACAGATAAGTCAGTCTGTCTTCACATAGTTGATTTGAAGGTACATGTGGTTCTCATGAGTAGAGATTTAAAGTGGAACACAAGGAGGTGATGTCCTGGGATCCAGCGCTCAGTCGGTGACCACAGGTAGAGCTGCATCCCCCTCTTGATTTGTTTTGAGGGAGCTTCACCCTCTGCAGTGCACAGCTCTTAAAGCTAGGGTGAGCTCTCTGCCTTTATAATAGTTTTAATAAGTTTGCCAACACGGATGGGGTAGCTGACTTGGGCAAAGCCCTGGGGTTGCCATGCCACAGGAGGGAAGTATACAGAGTAGACATAGGTGAGGATGTTGGCCAGACCAGGCTTTGAGGCCTGGCTCTGAGCACTTTGCTGTGTGAGTCTGAGTAGAGACTCTTAACCCTTCAGTGTATCAGTCTCTTCCTCTGTACTGCATGGGTAGTAATAGCTGATTCTTGTGGGATTTTTGAGAATGAAATGAGCTGATGCATATTGACGTTTTCTGCTCAGCACCCACAATATATTAAGTGTTCATTAAATATTTAATGTTTTTATTTTTGTGTGTGTGCAATTGAATAACAGAATTAATTCTTAGCAGCAGTGTTTCAGAGAAGGATTGACTTGGAGAAGCCTTTTTTGGATGCCAGAATCGATCAGTCCACAACTCAGAACTTCGCTTCTTCCCTTATAAGACTTGAAGAACATCAGTTTATTGTTCCCATGTGTGAGTGGACTGGTGTCAAAAGGTTGGGATGATACCATCCGTGAATTCTAAAATATATGGGACTGTCAGGCTGAAGTTAACAAAGGACCGAGGGTGTCTTTGGATGTCTTCCCCTTTGTAATGCAAGAAGATTCTCCCAAATTTCTCCGTTCAGATAAAACCCGTGACTCCTTACTCTACATATTCAGATTTCTCCCACTGTGCTTAAAATTCACCTTTTGACCATTCTCCCCTTCACACCTAACATTCTGGGAGGTTCTCCTGGATTAATGTGATGAGCTAAAGGGGTCTTTCCATTTCTGTCTGCAGAATTTTCTACGAGATCTTCATCCTCAGATGGTAGAGGTCATAGTTGTGATGGGGATGGTGGTGATTATGGTGATGGGAATAATAGGGATGACGATGGTATCGGTGGTGGTGGTGATGGTGATGATGGCAATAGTGACGATGATGGTGGTAGCAATAAGGACTATGATGACGATGTTGAGGAGGTTGGTGGTGAATTTGGGACGGTAGCTCCCTTGTCATAACAGTTACCATGTGACTGGCACAGTGCTAACTACCTGGCTTGCATTATTTCATTTAACTCTCATAACATCTTTTTAATTCTTTATTATATCACTTCATCCCTCTTGAATGGAATGGCTTTAGCTTACCCAGGGCTTTAACCTGGGAAGTGGTGAGCTGATGTTAGAACCCAGACCTACCTCAGCTCCTGCTTAGAGTGTCACTGAAAATCCTTCTGGAGCACCTGGGATTAAGGATAATAAGCACAATGAAGGGCAAGTTTGGCCTGTGGCTTCCCCTCCACCTATGGAGGCAGAGATGTGAATAAGGTGTCTCCTAAAGTCATGTTCAGGGACTAGTGTGGAATAAACTTGGACTTTGAAGGTGGGATGCATGTGACCAGGTATTTTCAGAACAAGTCCATGATAGCTCACTATCCACATTCTAAAGACCTGCGATTTCTGCAGCATGTCCTTAAGCTGAAACCCTTGCTGTGCTTAGCCTTCCTGATGATCTAAGAACTATCCCAGGCCTTGAGCTCTCTTTGTATAGAATTAATCCTCAAGCATGATGTTTCTTTGCCTGAAACTTCTTTCCTAGTGCTCCTTCACTCCAATCCATGGCCAGTCTTTATTGTTGCTTTTCCTCTGAGTTTCATCTTAATTGCTTTATCCTTGGAGCCTTTAAACTCTAACTTCCTCCTCCGGGTACCTTTTTTAGGTGTTCTTATGGCAGCTTCTCCTTTCATAGCCTCTGTCGCATCATCCTGGAAGTGATTGTTTCCTTCTTGTCTTTCTCTGAGACTGTGAGCTTTCTGGACATGCTAACTCTCATGGCATCTGTTCATCCCTGTGTGGTCAACATTTAGCACATGTCTTGGCTTAGTCAGTATCAGTTGCCTGCTTGAATGAATTCATGTCATGTCTGTACCTCAGAACCACATCAAGGAGCGTGGGGTAAGAATTGGCATTGTGACCTTTTATCTTTTGACCTCCATCTTAAAAGGGTCAAATTCTCCACTTATATGCAATCAGTCACAGTGCAGTAAAAATCCATTTCTAGTTGGAAGATACTCTTCAGGGTACACTTTGGTTTTGTGACACATGTGCCAAGGAGGTTATTAGGCTAGATGGGAATAATAATTTCATCAGTTTGAAATTCTCATTTTTAACAGAAGGCATAGGGAAAGGCAGAACTCATTTTCCTATTCTGTTTAATTTGATCATTTAAAAATTATCTTAACAAATACAAGGAAGCCCAATATGTTTTTTCCATTAGTGTTCTCTATTTATTTTTTAGAATCAACTCTACATATATACCTCCAGTGTTTTGCCATCCAAATGCAGTATTGTTTATTTTCATATCCTATTTTCTCTCTCCAGCAGCACACATCAAGACTTTTTAAATCAACATTCAATTATCACCAAATGACTTTTCTACCTGTTTCAGAATGATTTTAATGTGGTGGTGTTTATTTTAGTAAAGAATTTTTATATCTGCCTTGGGATAATGCAATTAAAATTTTTCCTCTTATGCAATTACCGTAGAACCCTTTGCATGAGAGAATAAAGGCAACAGAGAAGGAAACCTTTTGTTTTATTTTTATAAAGGGCAGGCAAGATATTGTCCTTTGATTTGAAAGGTCTTTTTTGACCCTCTGTTTAAAATTTGGCAAATCAGTGGGTATCATGTGCTTTAGGATTTAAAGCACCTTAATTTAGGTATAGAAAAATAAGCCTTAGTCACCACTCAAGTTTTTTTCTGAAGTTCTGCCTCTTTTATAATTAGGATCATGGTAGCCTCTTGTGGCTCCAAACAGGTAAAAGGCCCAACCTCTGCCCAGGGGGTGGAATAATTCAGTTAGAACAAAAATACATGAGAGAGACAACAAAATAAAAGTGAAATGAATTTTTGAAACCTCCATCAGAGCCGTTAGAAAACAGGAGAGGGAATTCCTATTGTGGCTCAGTGGGTTATGAACCTGACTAGTATCGAAGACGTGGGTTCAATCCCTGGCCTTGCTTAGTGGGTTAAGGATCTGGCGTTGCTTGTGAGCTGTGGTGTAGGTCACAGATGTGGCTCAGATCCCATGTTGCTGTGGCTGTGTCGAGGCCAGCAGCTATAGCTCCAATTCGACCCCTAGCCTAGAAACTTCCATGTGCCACAGGTGTGGCCCTAAAACAAACAAACAAAAAAAACGACAGCTTTTCAAAAACTATAGCAGGGCCAGTACAGATGGTAATTACATACAAAGAACTAGAAGCAACGTGGAAGATTAAGATGGAAATTTTCAGTTTTCTTGAGTCAGGAATTTGGAGGATAATTTGCTACTGATAGTGATGGAGTCAGAACCCTCTACTAGGCCCTGAGCCCCTCCCACTCTCTTTGGAACCTTTCTACTTTTTTTTTTTTTTTTTTTTTTTGTCTTTTTGCCTTTTCTTGGGCCACTCCCATGGCATATGGAGGTTCCCAGACTAGGGGTCGAATCAGAGCTGTAGCCACCAGCCTATGCGAGAGCCACAGCAATGTGAGATCTGAGCCGTGTCTGCAACCTACACCACAGCTCACGGCAACGCCGGATCCTTAACCCACTGAGCAAGGCCAGGGATCGAACCCACAACCTCATGGTTCCTAGTTGGATTCGTTAACCACTGGGCCACGACAGGAACTCCAGGAACCTTTCTACTTTACTGCCACATTTCACATGCCACTTTTCAGTCCATCTGATTATGGATGCAGATTCTCAGCTGTGCTCTTACTAGCTGTGTTGTACTGAGCAAGTCACATAGCTTCTCTGTGCTGACTCTCCTTATTTTTAACATTGAGTTAATAGAGACTCTTACCTTTTAAGATTATTATAGAATCAAATGATCTAGTGCATTTAAAGCAATTAGTTCAGTGTTGGCCACACAGTAAATACCCCTGAAATCTTAGCTGCAGCTATTAATAAAAAAATAAAAATAATCAATGACATATATTATGCAGCCATATTGTCATTATTGTTAATATCTTTCTAATCTCAGATATGTCATTGCTCAGCCCAAATGCCAGCTCTTCCATTAAGCTTTCCCTCTTCACCCATTGGAATTAATTACCCTTCTGTATTCTTATTTACTTTTCCTGTATGTTTATTATAGTCCTTAATACTTAATGGATTTTGTTATGTATGTCCTGGAAACTTGGGACCATTTCTTACCCATCCTTTTAATCAAGCCTGAGTACAGTAATTATTTTAAATTAAATAGCACTGTAGTAGAGGAGAGGATAAAAGATTGTGACCTGGATGAGTGTTTTAATTTGCTTTCATTGCAAGACTGGGGAGGGGTGGTGTTGCGAGGTGAAGGCAGCTCCTTTCTGACACTCGAAAGCATTGTCCCAGATATTACCCTGACTCTTAGCTGTCTGTTGGGATGTTCACTTAGATTTCAGTTGTTGCTTTGAATGATATAAACTCTGTCCTAGGTTGAATATTCGTTACCCAATTCAGGAAGAAGTTTCTCCAGATGGAAAGCCTTGAATTATTTATGCAGTGTTTATCTCTGAGTTTACTTCCCATCACAACCAATTAAGGCTATTTGCTTTCATTAAAAATAGCATTTTCTCATTTGGGAAAACATTTATCTGAAGGAAATTTAAATTTACCCACTCAGAAGCTCTAAAGCTGGTGTCGAGTTAGCTGTACAACCTTTAGCCAACAAACAGAAAAGAAAATGCATTTTTTTCTCCTCACTGGACTGTCTTTTTTTTTTTTCTTTCTTTCTAATTCTTTAGAAGACTTGTATTATGTAAGTCCAACTTCATCTTGTCCAGTTTTTAGATTTTATAAATCTATAAAAACATCTTTATATATCAGAAAGCTTATAAATATCACGTGGAAGTAGATTGCATCTGTCCTGAAACCTGCTGTTTTCTGTACCATGTCAAGTGCTCTTAATAACCAGTGATGATAGTTGCACACAAGTAGAATGGTAACCACCTCTTGACACTTAACATTTTCTGATCATTACCTTGAATAAAATGTGTTAAATCTTCTCTTTGTATGTCACGATCTATGTAACTTGTGGTTCTGAGCTCCTCCGTCCCCCCCCCCCCCCCCAGTTCTAGGGGTATTCCACTAAAAATTGAATTCAAGCTTTACCTTTTTAAAATGCAAACTTACATTAGTTCATAGGTTCCATGTTTGAAATGAGACTGAGTTATTACACTTTGGGTGGGCAAAGTGGGGCAAAGCAGTAGGACCAAAAACTGAGTGATCGTTCAGCCAGGGCATCTCCAGGACAATGCTCCAGCTGGGCCACCAGAGTCTGATTCTTCATTAGGAGCTAGTTGATGCTCAAGACAGACTCCACTCCCTTATCTTCCAGACATGAAATGATGGCATAAAACAGCACCTGCCTCCCTTCGTCATGGAAGGCCGTAACTGTCAACTGTGGGATGCTCCAGTTTCCTCATGAGGGCATATCCCTCTGCATTCTAAACCTTTTCACAAGGCCAGTTATAACCTGTTAGGTAAGAACGGAACTGGAGTAAGGCTTAAATTGGATGCTGTTAGTGATGAATGGTATCAGGCTCTCCCCCCCAAAGCATATCCTGGTGCTCTTCCACCCACTCTGCCCTGGCTATGCTTTGAAGGTACATGTAGGGATGAACCCTACAGGATTTCTCCAGTTTATCTCCCTTTCATGTGACTGCCCACCTTCCATTGACCTTTTCTTTCTTTAGGGAGGATAAGAGCAGTATAAAGTGGAGAAATTACACATACCTTATATGTGTACTTTTTGAGCCCATGCTGCTCCTCTCGAATTGATCCGAGAATCCTTTCCCCTGAGTCTGATAGGATTTCCTAATCTTTCTGGAAGATCAGAAGCAAACAGCCACCACCAGCATTCGCGTGCTAGATTAAACCCATTTGCTGCATTCGATTTAAGTTCAAGTCTTTCTTCCCTAAGTTCAGCTTGGGAAACTTTTTGTCTCTTGCTGATACATGCTGATTTTTTTAAAAATCAGACGTTCAGAATGCACGTATCACTTACAATCTGAAATAGTCACAGTTTCCCAGCCAGAAATCTTTGTATGATTTTATTCAAAGGAAAAATATTCACAAAACCCTTTTCAGGGAACTATCCTTAAGTTTGCTGATAACTATTTGTTATTTATCAAGATTGTTTCGACTATTCCTTAGAGGATGCCCTACGCATCGGAAAATATGCTAATAATAACCACTACCCTTTAGTGGGCACTTACAGGGTGCAAGATCGTGTGCTGAGCTAATTATGAACATTATGCCATTTAATTCTCACAAATGAGTGCTAAGTAGGTAATATTACCATCCCATATTATGGATGATATAAATGGGGCTTGGAGAGGGTAATTTGCCCAAGCATGTAAGTAACAGAGCTACAAATAGAATCCAGAATTACAGCCCCTATCTGTTGGATTTGCAAGTTTCATCTCAAATTTAAATCATAATATTTCTGTTTAATATATGCAGTCTGACACAACCCCATTTTCTTCAATGTAATTGCCCTACGCTGAATTTGAAAGTAGCTTCTAGAAAGCAGGATTATTTGGATTTCTTGGTTTGCAACTTCCTATTATTTTAATAGTATCGCTGGATGTCTTGCTCACAGTTCCAGACTTGCATTAGTTCAAGTTCTGTATAAGACTTTTCTACCCTATTCAGCTGTCACCTTATGTGATATGCATCCCCCCCACCCCAATGCTGGTGTCAGTGCTGAGTTTCTCAGACAGTACATGCCTCAAGATGGTGCGACCCCTTCATCCCAGATATAAATCATTCCACCAGAGGCCCTGGAGTTCATAAATACTATAAGCTTTTCACTTTTCCTACTCTTACTGCTTCCTCCCTTTCTTTTTGAAAACAGATTTCAGGGTTAGATTTACACAAATACAAAAAAGCCAGCGCAGTTGTTTCGCTCTAGTCTGCAGTTAAAACAGTAGGATGCATAGCTAATTTCACTCCTATTTTTTAAAATGTGCGTTAGTAACCTGACACTCCATTAATTACTGTATTTCATATTGGGAAGCTAAACTTGCTTTTCTTAGAAGCCTGCTGAAAGTAAGACAATTACCTCCGCAAGCCACTGCCAAGTGTTTCATATTTAATATAACATGTTAACATAATAATGCTGGTTCTTGGAGAAAGGAGGGTGAATTTTATACTGATGATAAAAACCTTGCTTTAAAAAATAAATACATTTTAAAAGGGAGAAATAAAAGTGGAAATGAATGTTGCTTTTTCCCAGAATTAAGAAAAACACAGCCTCTTGAGACAGTATCTTCATAAGCCAGAAAAAGCTAGTCAAGTTCAGATGGTTGTTGTAAACTTGTTATTTGGCAGCTTGCAGTTTTTCTGTTACTTGCCTTTGACTCCTAGAGGGTGAAGGTGGGGGGAACAAAACAGTCTAGAGTGTATCCTTATTTCTCCCAAGATAGGTCTTTTGTGACCTCTAAGTGTAGACAGTTGGGTAAAAGGGAAATCCTCTGTTTGTGCAATGGAAAACTGCAAACGCTATTAATCACCTCTTTTAAAATTGAGATGCAGAAAAATACTGTGATGTTATCAATAGAAAGAACAACCTTTTATATAAACTTATATCTTCTTACCACCTTTTTAATTTACCACCCAGTCTCTCTTACTGCCTGGAAATCCCTTGAACACTTGTAGACTGAAAGTGAGGGAAGCTATATATTAGCAGACTGTGACTGTTTTCAGAAAATATTTGTAGTCCCTCTTCTCCATCTAGAATCATGCAAGTTACCTGCGCCACGCAATTGCTATGTCATCTCATTTTATTTGATCTGTAAAGGTGAATGTGTTTTTTTCTCCCTCCTATGAGGAACAAAGAGAATATGTATAATTCAAAAATTGGTCCAGTGAAGGCACATAACTTTCACTTAATTGAAGGCTCTGCATAAAGGAAGTCTGAGATAAGCCTGAACAAGTAGCCAGCTGCCTGTTTCTCTCTCTGGCCTTTTCAAAGGGGATACAACGTACAAATGAAGATTTTGTGACGTGAATGAAGAAATATAAAAAAATTTGAAGTCGATAACCTTGAAATAGTTTAAGAAGGTGAAGATCCTAAAAAGCATTAAAACAAACAAACAAACAAACAAACAAACAAAACCCTGCAGAATCTGAAAAAGAAAAGTCTCTCATTTTTCTACCTTTGTATCCTTCAACTAAGGCAGGACTCAGGCTATTTCCTTTCCATTTGATATCTGTGTGATGTGAGCATCATGCTGCTCTTTTAAGGATTTAATCCAGGTTATACAGGGCTCTTTTGCTTTGAAAATGAGATGGTTTATAGAATTTTTTCCACTTCCAAATAAATTAATAGGTGTGTAGCCACTTATTAGCTAGGTCGAGAAGTTTTTATTCAAAATAATTTTGAAAGTTTCAGTCTGGTAAAAACGTCTTTCCCATTTGATGTATACATGTATAGTGAAAGTTTACTTGTAAAGATGCTCATCGTTTCATGTAATCAAACGAATATTTACGTGGTAACTCTCCAAGAGATGTGTAGGATTTTCATTGTCTTGTGCCCATTAAAATCATCAACTGAAATGGAACAGATAAATAAGCGGTGGAAGATGCTAGGAGGTAATTTGCTTTGGAACTTGCATAGGTTCTTAATAACATAACGCATTGATAGGAAAGCATCTGGAGAAACGTGTTACTGAACTCAAGTCCATGTGGCAGACCCACAGTGAGACCAAACAGTATTGAAATGTTGGAGTTTGGAGCAGAGAAAGATTTATTGAAGGGCTGTGCATGGAGACTGGTGGCTTGTGCCCAAAAAGCCCCAAACTCCCTGAAGGCTTTCAGGAAAGCTCTTCGAAAGGCAAGGTGAGGGAGGGCCCTGGTTAACTGTTGCAAATTTCTCAGGCATCCGATCCTTTCTTCTTGTAGCTGTCCACATAGGTCAGGTCATGTCATGATGGTCCTGTAAACCTCCAACAAAACCAATGTTATTCTCTGTTCTGCAACTTTTTATCTAAAACTGTAATAGTCTTAAAGGCCATAGACTTAAGAATAGGCTATCCTATATATTTCAAGCTGTAGGCAGCATCCTTTTGTAAAAGGTGCAGAGCCAGGATGATTAAGCACAAGTGACAGAGGACAAAGATTAAAGTAAGGTTAAAATAAAAGGAACAGGTCTAGGAGTTCCCGATGTGGCTCAGTGGGTTAAGAATCCATCTAGTATCCATGAGGATGTGGGTTTGATGCCTGGCCTTGCTCAGTGGGTTAAGGATCCGGTGTTGTCGCAAGCTGCCAAGTAGATTGCTGATGCAGCTTGGATCTGGTGTTGCTGTTGCATAGGCCAGCATCTGCAGCCTTGAATCAACCCCTAGTTGTGAACTTCCATGTGCCGCAGGTGCGGCCCTAAAATTAAAAAAATTAAAAATAAAAATAAATTTTTTTAAAGAAACAGGTCTAACATCGAGTCAGATTTTTTCTTTCCTATTACAAACTTATAGGTAGAACATTTTGAGTTCTGCAGAACTCAGCTTGCCTGGTAAGTCAAGGAAATTTCAAACAGGAAGAAAAATATTTCTGAGCCATAGAGATAAATTCTGAGGGAAGCTAAAATTTGTTGGTTGAAGTAAAGTGGTGTTAAGTAATTTTCATGTGGATTTCTATAGAATTTTTCTCACTTATTTCTCTTGAACCTTGGAAACCATCCCCAAAATGGTGTTAAATTGGGAAAATGTTAGAAATAATTGAATGTGTGATTAAATTGACCTCAAAGCTACTGATGGGGAGTCCGGTTATTGCTCAGCAGAAATGAATCTGACTGGTATCCATGAGGATGCAGGTTCCATCCCCGGCCTTGCTTAGTGGGTTAAGGATCGGTGTTGCTGTGAGCTCTGGTATAGGTTGCAGACAGGGCTCAGATCTGGTATTGCTGTGGCTGTGGCTGTGGCTGTGGCCAGCAGCTATAGCTCTGATTAGACCCCTCGCCTGGGAACCTCCATGTGCTGCGAGTGTGGCCCTAAAAAGACAAAAAAAAAAAAAAAAAAAAGCTGCTGATGAATTAAAGAATTAAGCTTGTTGAGTGTTTTAGTGGACATCAGTAGTAACAGAGTATCAATAGTATTAATAGGATAATAACTAAATAGAAAAATTATTAAGCAGGTGTTCCCATCGTGGCTCAGTGGTTAACGAATCTGACTAGGAACTATGAGGTTGCGGGTTTGGT
Source organism: Sus scrofa (assembly GCF_054392235.1). Taxonomy (NCBI): domain Eukaryota; kingdom Metazoa; phylum Chordata; class Mammalia; order Artiodactyla; family Suidae; genus Sus; species Sus scrofa. The sequence continues at coordinate 58,434,452 of NC_139395.1, forward strand.
CCCTGGCCTTGCTCAGTGGGTTAAGGATCCGACGTTGCCGTGAGCTGTGGTGTAAGTCGCAGATGTGGCTCGGATCCTGCATTGCTGTGGCTCTGGCATAGGCCGGCGTCTACAGCTTGGATTCAATCCCTAGCCTGGGAACCTCCATATGCTCCCAGAGCGGCCCAAGAAATGGCAAAAAGAAAAAAAAAAAAATTAAGCAAAAGGTACAAAGAGATTATCATACAAAGTGAAGTAAGTCAGAGAAAGACAAATACCATATATTACCTATATGTGGAATCTAAAAAAAGAACTTACTTACAAACCAGAAATAGATTCACAGACATGGAAAACAAACTTACATTTACCAAAAGGAATAGTAGGGGTGGGGGAAAATTAATTAGAAGTTTGCAATTAAAATATACACACTACTATATATAAAATAGATAACAAAGAATTACTGTATAGCACAGGGAACTATACTCAATATCTCTTAATAACCTACAAGGGAAAAGAATCTAAATAAGAAAGAGGCCTGGGTCACTGCTGTGACACAGTTTCAGTCCCTGGTCTGAGAACTTCCACATGCCACAGGTACAGCCAAGAAAAAAAAAAAGAATTAAAATAGAATATATGTATATACAAACACATACTCTGACCTACTAGATCAGAATTTCTGGCATAGGAGCCCAGAAATGTGCTCTTTCAACAAGCCTCCTTGTTGGCCCTGATATGCAACCCGGTTGTGGATCTACTGTACCAGGAAGGAGTGCTCTAAATGTGAATAAGTATCCTAAGAGTTGTTTATGGGCTATTTCTATCATACCTGCAAACCAGTTTGGAGTTTCTCAGAGTTAGGAGCACAGAGCTTCTGATTTGGAAATATCATGTTAAATTCTTCAGATTTCAAGGCTCCTTTACTCTAAATTTGTTGGAACTCCTGATCTTGAATTTAGGAATCCATATTTTCTTTAAGGTTCCCTGGGGAATTCTGATACGTGATAAAATTATTCTCCAGAAGTTCCCAGCGTGGCTCAGCGGAAACAAATCTAACTAGCATCCATGAGGACGCAGGTTCCATCCTTGGCTTTGCTCAGTGTGTTAAGGATCAGGTGTTGTGGTGAGCTGTGGTATAGGTCTCAGATGTAGCCCGGATCCCACATTGCTATGGCTATGGTGTAGGCCGGCAGCTACAGCCCCGACGCAGCCCCTAGCCTGGGAACCTCCATATGCCACGTGTGCAGCCTAAAAAGACAAAAAGACAAAAAAAAAAAAATTGTTCTTCAGAATGGGTTGTGTCACGTTGAACCATTGGGGTTGGGTAAATGTGTTTGTTTAGGGTGTTCTTTTTATGTTTTGTCAGTTAAAAGAGAACTTTATTAATATTTGATATATCCATGGCAGCTGGCACCCTCACATGGTCCGTGTGCCAGGTGGTCACATGTCTTAGGTGGCAGGTATCCATTGGAAAGAATAGGATTGCCAAAATACATGAGCATTCAATTGTTTTCTGCATATTGCAATCAGTTGTTTTTTATGTATTCCTGTATAAGTGATTCTTTGGGTGAATATTATGTTTGTAACTAAATCACCACTCCCAAAATAGACAAATGGCTTAATCAGCATGATCTCTGTCAGCCTTCTTATGGGTAAAAATTAATGAAGATATAATCAGATCTGACATGAAAATTATAAATTATCAAGACAATTTGATATATGCTTTTATATCCCTTACCATTAACCATCAACCTCACCTTAAATATATCTCGTGAAGATATATTTTAATAATATGATTTTGTAATATTTTGAGGTAAGCATTTGTTTCACCTCTACTGAATCCATCTTTTATTTCTACTTCTGTGTGTGTGTGTGTGTGTGTGTGTTTTGTTTGTTTTTTTTTGTCTTTTTGCCTTTTCAAGGGCCGCTCCTGTGGCATATGGAGGTTGTCAGGCTAGGGGTCCAATCGGAGCTACAGCCACCAGCCTACGCCAAATCCACAACAACACGGGATCTGAGCCGCATCAGCGACCCACACCACAGCTCACAGGCAACACTGGATCCTCAACCCACTGAGCAAGGCCAGGGATCGAACCCGCAACCTCATGGTTCCTAGTTGGATTCATTAACCACTGCACCACCATGGGAACTTCGACTTCTGTGTGTTTTAGATGAACATATCCATATTGTGTTTAGTACAGTGGTATAAGTATATAATTTATCAGAAAACAAAAATAATGGAAATGCATGCATAAGAAGAAGTTTGTACCATAGGGTGGGGATATGATCTGAAAAAACAGAAACCACTGCTCTCTAAAAAAAAGAAATGGCCACTCTTTAGAGCTCTGGCTCCCATTTTTTGTTACATTTAGTTATTTCCTCATCACTTTAAAAACACAAAACAGAAGAAGAAAAAATAAAACTGCCATTTAATGTTAGATTTCAACCATGAGGAAAATACATCATCTGTATTTACATGTTCATAAATTGCCTTCACTGTGTCAGATTAATTTGCATATTGCTTTGTTACCAGAATAGAGGGAAATACCCAAAGTGGCCAGATCAGCTCATACCACATTAATTTTTAAACTGTTCTGTTCTTTAGATCAGAGTCTCTTAAATCCATTTGCTTTTCCAGTTTCAGAATCATCTGACAAAAGGACACGTTTTTGTGCATTCTCTAGCTTCGGAAATTTTTTTTCCAAGGGTACATCAAACTCTTGACAGATAGTTGAATGTCATTTTTCTTGGTTTAATATAGATAGTATTCATATTTATAAATGTAATTGCTCTCCAAAGGAAATCAGTAATTTGTAAGCGATTATCTGTATTTTGAGCTTCACTGCCTTGCTTTTAATGTATTTGAAACTTCTCTAGCTGGTACTTAATATTCTGAAGGCATGGTTTGTTTGCTGGAAGAAAGATAGGCATGGCTTCTAGTTCACACCTGTGGCGCTAGGGCTCAGAAGGATGCAGCGAGTTATAGTCAGGGCCCTGCTCCAGGTCTCCAGGGGGTGGTCTCCATTCTGAAATTTCTTCTCATCTAAATGTAAACTAAAATCTTGGCATCCCCAGTATTCTCCCTCACCCTCGGGATTTTAAAGGGTCAGAAAGCTCAAACTGGCAGTTAGATAAGTTGGCTTCCTAGCTCTTTCAAGCCAGCTGTTCACACAGTGCTGAATTTTTAAAACTTTCAATCTGGTGTAACATACCTAGAGTCAAGTTTTCACATCGTAAGTTTAGGGCATGATGGATCGTACATGCATATACACCCATGTAACTACCATCCAGATCAACTTATGAATCATTTCCATCACCTTGGACATGCCCTAGTGCCTCTTCCCAGCTGGTAGTAACCTCGTCTTCACCCCTCAGCTCTTCCCATGGTGGCTTTGGTCCTTTCTGTCCCCGTTTCCCTTTTCCTAACCAAAGTTAATTGCAGCCAATGTCCTAGTTCTTTTTGGGGACACTAAAGCTTGTATCGCTTCTAATGTTCCTAGTTATTCTTGGGACACTAAAACTTGTATGGTTTCTGTAGCTCTGAGCCAGGAAAGAGCCCTGTCTGCCCCCCAGGATCTTCCAGAAGGCTTTCAGTAGTATTTACAGTATTAGTGAGCTACCATTATTAGGTAGCTGCTGTTTTGGATTATGGTTTTGTCTTCTCTCCCCAGTTGGTCTTTAATGTACGTGTCACCTGTTCCGAGAAGCTTTTTAAAGATGTTAGTGTCTGCAAACCCATTCGTGAGAATCAGTTGATCTGATTAGCATGCTGTTTCCTGTCGGTAGTGGGAGACATCCAGGGGAGAGACATGGACCAGGTAATTTGATGAAGAGCAAAGAATTGGGAAATTCAGTGGTTCTTCTGGATACCTCTTGACATTATCTGGTTGCCGGAGAAGATCGTAAGGAAGAAGAAGAAAGGTTAACAATGGAGCTAAAAGCCACTGCCTTACCAAGCATTTCTTTGGGATGATTGAATTCCTTCAGGTTTATGGAAATGAAAACAAAATAGGTTTGTTTTATGGTGTTTGTACCTTTTTTAAAAAATCACATTTCATGGTCTTAAGGGAATTGCACTATTTTTTAAATTAATTAACCGTGTGACAGCATATGACAGGACATCCAAAGATGAAAAAAATGTGCTTTCTCACTTTACTGTGCTTACATGGGAGAGGCATTGTATGTTGCCAAATAAGTTTATAGATGACTTTCAAAGGTTGAATTATAGCCTATATTGGGAGCAGAAAGAAGTCTCTGCCTCTGGGGTCCTGTGGAGAAGCCACTCAGGCTTACTGGTCAGGAAGTACTTCACATAGCAGTAACACAATTTGAATCTTGAAAGATGATGAGTGGGAGTTTTCCAGGTAGAATTACATCTTAAGCTTTTCTGCTTCTGGTTGTTCTGAATTGATACCCTCACATCATAAATTGCTATTGTGCTTAATATTGTAATTAAGGCCCAATTATGTTTCAAGTATTAGCAGAATTGAGTCTACGCTTTCACTGCATTGCAAAATTTAAAGTGGTAATTAATATAGAACTATTATTATAGCATTACACTCATTTTAAAGATGGCACTGTACTTTTTTACGTTTTGGATTAGTATTGCAAAATGTGTTAGACAAAAAGGTGAAGGTGCAGCAGAAGTAGAGCTAAACAGCTCAAATCACTGGGGGCAGACAAGCTAATGGAAGAATAGCTATTGCTTGTTGATCATCTAAAGTGGGCCAGTTGTTTGGCTTCATTTTGTCACATATGCTTTTCCTAGCAGCTTCAGGAACTGGATTTTTTTTTTTTTTTTTTGTCTTCTTGCCTTTTCTAGGGCCGTTCCTGTGGCACATGGAGGTTCCCAGGCTAGGGGTCCAATCAGAGCTGCAGCCACCGGCCTACGCCAGAGCCATAGCAACGCAAGATCTGAGCCATGTCTGCTACCTACACCACAGCTCATGGCAACGCTGGATCCTTAACCCACTGAGCAAGGCCAGGGATCAAACCCAAAACCTCATGGTTCCTAGTCAGATTCATTAACCACTGCTCCAGGACGGGAACTCCAGGAACTGGATATTATTATCATTATTATTTTTTTTTTTTTTTGGTCTTTTTTGCCATTTCTTGGGCTGCTCCCGCAGCATATGGAGATTCCCAGGCTGGGGGTCGAATAGGAACTGGATATTATTATATTTAATCCCGTTAAACAGATATTGAAAACTAAGATGTGTCAAATTCCCTGGATTAGTTTTCTAGGGCTGCCTTAACAAAGTACCCTTAATGGGAGAACTTAAAATAGGGAAGTTTGCTGTTTCTCACTTCTGGAGGCTAAAAGTTTGGGATCAAGACTTCAGCAAGGTTGACTCCTTCTGAGGGCTTTGAAAGAGTCTGTTCCATGCTTCTCTCTTAGCTTCTGGGGATTTGCTGACAGTCTTATAGATGCATCACCTGCTTTCATCTTCACAACGTTTTCTCCTTGTTTTCTCCTTTTTATAAGGACACAGGTATACTGCATTAGAAGCCATCCTCATGACCTCATTCTAACTTGATGATGGGCAAAGACCCTCTTTCCAAATAAGATTATATTCACAGGTATCGGTGTTTAGGACAACATCTTTTTTAGGAAATACAGTTCAAACCAGAGCATTGCATAAGTTCAGCCAGCTAGAAAGCAGTGAGGCAGGATTCGAATTCAAGTTCATGTTACTTCGTAGCCCAAGGCTCTAAAGGCTCTACCTTCCTGCATTAGCCCCAGTGTTCATACTCAAATACATCATGTGCTTCTTCACTCAGCAGTCAGTAGGCAAATATTATGAGGCAAACAGCTTGCCTCGACAGCATTGAGGTGGGGATATGCCTGGGGATATGTGAGAAATGTTAATCCAGTCCTCATGAAATGGGAAGTTTTTGATCTCTGCTGAAATGTGGTGCCTTCTGTGTATGTGGGGCTTCCGAGTTGTTGTCCATTGAGTCTAAACAGAACAAGGCAACTCAAACTTAGCAGTGCCTTCTGGGGCTAGTTTATTTTTTTTGTGTCTTGGGCATTGTAGGGTGTTTACTAGCATCCTGAGCCTGTACCTACTATATGCCAGTAGCACCTCTGCCACAGCGGGTCAGTCAAAAATGTCTCCAGACATTGCCAAGTGTCCCCAGGGAGCAGCATCACCCCTGTTTGAGAATCACTAGTTTAGAAAGAGAGGATTGGAATAGCGGCTAAATTGCTTGCCTGCACTTGCTGTACTTTGCCTGGACTTCATCTTTATTTAGGGCGGCTGCTGGTGGAGAGTGTGAGGAAGACAAGCTATTTTTGTTGAATTTACTGGAGGCTTTGTAGTATCTGTAGACGTCTGAGAAGGAGGACGACCGAAGAATGGAGGATGAAAGACCCAGAGCCTGTTAAACATGCTCTCTGAACAATGTGATTTTTTTTTTTCAGGCAAGCTAGTGGTTTGGGAATAAATTTGAGATAAAAGTAAAGATCTTTCATCTGAACAACAGGAGGTTATCCATGTTTCCGGGAAAATACAAATAATTCTGATGCCAGACCTGAAGTTAATGCTTTTTTTTCTTACTATTTTGGGAGATGTTGCAGCTAAGACCAGGGTTTTCATGGGCCTTTGTCTTAGCAGAGGGGTGGTAAACCCAGGCCATACCTAAAGGACAGTTTGTGAGACTTTTACGTTGATCTTTATGTTGAGAAGGTACTGCCATTCTCAGCTGGACATGGGAGTGTTCTCAGAAGGTTCTGACTTGAAGTTCATTTCCCCTCATGCCTCATCCTCCTCCAGTTTACGGTGTTTTCTCCTGCTCAAGAAGGTGGGGAAGTACCACTTTTCCTTTTAGAGAAATGCTTCTTTGTGGGTGGTTTGGCCAGGGTACCCATAGAACTCTGTTTCTTGAAAGGTGTTGGGCTATCTGCACCCTAGGGTGTTATCGCGACCCCATATCAGTCAATATGTTTTCTCTCGTCCCCAACCATTACCATGGTTGTGTACACTGGTAACGGTTCATAAATCTGGAAAATGAACTCAGAGCTTTACTGCCAGGAATGCCAACTCACAAACATAACTCTGCCAAAGCAGTGCCCGAACAGGTTCACAGTTCCGAGAGCCAGTGTTGATGGCTTGGAAGCCCAATAGAATGCTTTGGAAAAAGAGAAAAATCCATCTGGTGTGAGGTTAATGTTCCAAAAAGGTAATGCCCAGGAGTTCCAGATGGGTCTTAACATGCTGTTTAAGACTCAGAAAATTCAGAGTGGTGTTCTACACTATGCTGTGCCCTTAGACTAAGAGGAAAAAGCAGCATTTCTGTGCAGCACAAATAGACAATCATGTGGAGGAATCCGTGGGTAGGAATTATTGAGCCAGTGTGTTAAAAATACTTGAGATGTAGGTGTTTGAAGAAATAATAAAGCCCATTACTCCAACCTTTAGACCAGGACATAGGCTGTGTTAAGATGGAATGCAGTTCTTTGAATAAAAATATAACCCCTACCAATGACCCCTTTGAAAACACAGCAATGCGTGTGTGAACGTGTTTCCCCTAGCATGCTAAGCCTCATGGATCCAGCCTTTCAGAAACAGAATGGAAAATTGTGTTAACCTAGCCATATTCTTTGCACAAACTAAGTAGGTTTTTGTTTTTTTGTTTGTTTGTTGGCTGCACCCAGGGCTTGCTGAAGTTTCAGGGGCAGGGAACGAACCCGTGCCACAGCAGCAACCTGGGCTGCTACAGTGACAACACACCAGATCCTTAACCTGCTGTGCCACAAGGGAACTTCATAAACATTGTTTCTTTATTGTGCAGTGTCTGGTAAAACTCCATTTCTAACCTCTCCTTAGTAGCAGTGGAGAAAGCCTACATTGCCTTATATTGAGGAATGAGCTTGACAGAGTGATGCCATTGAATGTTTAGTTTGTGTCTATTTTTTTATTCTAAAGCCTTCCCCCTCCCCCATTTTGTTAGTGTTCAGATAATAGCTCCTATGGACTCTGATGGTTCTTGTTTTTGACTTGTGTTTATGGCTCTGGGGAGTTTGTGTGTCAAGTATGTGGATCTGTGCTAGGCTACAGTACCTGCTTAGGTTAGGCTGTTTCTGTTAGCTTGACCCTAGTAGGAAGTAGGAACCAGGTTGAATTCTGAGCACTAACAGCATCTAGCAGGTAGGACAGAGATTGAATTGAAACTAAAGCAGTTGTTCAGATAAACCACATCCAGGCTCCCTGAAGAAAGAAAATAGCCCTAGTGGTTAGAACTCACTCAGGTTGAGATTTCCAAAGCAAGGCTCTTAGCTGCTCTCAGTTGCATAATGGTATCTGCTGGGTGTTTTCTGCCCTTTGCCTGAGTGATCATCAGAGCAGAAAGTGTTGAGGGCTGCAGAGTAGAACACTGCGTTTGATGGGCTGAAGTGAATAATCCTCCAGCATTTCATGGGTCCCCTGGGGCACATGCCCAGGTGTCTGATCTGTTGAGGAGGAGCAAGGTTGGGTCCCTGGCTGCTCACCAGCTGTTCTTGAAGCAGTTTCTACATTTCCTATAACTACCTTTTCCAGTCTAAAATGGGGACAACAACAACAACAACAAAAATAAATAAAAATTAAAATTAAAAAAAAATAGGAGTTCCCACCTTGGCTCAGTGGTTAATGAATCCGACTAGGAACCATGAGTTTCCGGGTTCGATCCGTGGCCTCGCTCAGTGGGTTAGGCATCAGGCATTGCTGTGAGCTGTGGTGTAGGTCGAAGACACAGCTTGGATCCCGAGTTGCTGTGGCTCTGGCATAGGCTGGAGGCTGCAGCTCCGATTAGACCCCTAGCCTGGGAACTTCCATATGCTGCAGGAGCGGCCCTAGAAAAGGCAAAAAGACAAAATAAATAAATAAATAAAATAAAATAAAATGGGGACAAAACAGTACCTCCCTGGCAGTTGTCATCACGAAAAAACTCCCTAATTTTTGTAAAGCATGTGGCCCAGTGGCTGTTTCATAAATGGAGCTCACAGAAGTATTAATTATGATTTTTAGCCTTGGAGCGTCTTCACCTCTGGTTCCTTGGAACCTCCTTCTGTCTACCTGCTAGCAATCACCTTGAAAATAGCTCAAAAAATTGCTTTTAAAGACTCTGATACACTCCTGCAAACCCTCACTATCCATATAACAAGCCAGAGAACGAGAACTCACTGATCTTACAGCTGTCAACCTTGTAAGAATGTGGACGGAGGTCTGGTAGAAGAGAGGATTTGCTTCAAAGCATCCTAGTATCTTATTTAGAATGATCTTAAAAACCATCTGGTCAGGAGAATGAATCTTCACTGCTGGGAGTCAGGAGACAGTTACTCTTGGTTGAGGGTAGTAACCAGATGGAAGCATATGGGGCTTCTGGGGTCCAGAAGTTACATGAGTGCTTGCTCTGAAACTTCATCAAGGTTACTTATAAGTGCATTTATAATGCACAATCTTCCAGACACATGTCAACACTTTGTAAAGTTTGATAACACATCTTGTTATCCATGTACTTTTTGGTTCTTCTTTGAGTCTTTCTTTGTGGTTACTGTCTTTTACTTATTATTTCCAAAATTTACAAAAGAACATTTTCTCAGTGAAAAAATCTTTACACAGTCCTGAGCATAAGAAGTAAAAATCGAAGCCATTGTTTTCATCCCTATCTCCTTTTTCAGTTTTCACAATAACCATAGTTACATTTCTTATGGATTATCACAGGGTTTTTTATTTCCCCTGTTAGTATTTCCCTATTTTTCTTTTACTTGAAAAATGAGACGATTATGTGCATTGTGTTCCTTAACTTTCCTTTTTGATTCGACAGCATCATGGGCATCCTTGCATATCAGACATAAAATCAACACAATTTTTACGAGTTGTGTAATATTCCACAGGATGCGCTCAATTTATTTAGTCATTTTCTTATTGATTGACAACAAATTTATCTATGCTATTTTTCCATTATAAATAATGCTTCTTGAACTCCATAAATGTCCCTAGTAACATACACAACACTTTGTGAATCCCAACTAAGACAGCCAATTTGAAGCTCCTTTTGATTTAAAATTTCGTCTTCTTTAAGATCTTGGCCTGAAGTTTTCTGGGGAAGACTCTCTATGGTGACTGAAATCTCAAATTTGGAGATAATGAACCAAGCTTCCTGGATAGACCTGTGGGTGCGTTCACTGTTATGTTATGTATTATAAATTCAAGACAAGTGAAACAAGTGTTGGAGCCCAATTATATGTAATATATAGTCCCTCTGGAAGTTTCCTAGGATTAGCTAATCAGGATAGCACATGAATAGAGCCAATCAGTAATATAATTATCGATTGACACTGTCTCCTATTGACTCATAGCTTCATAAAGCTAAAGCTTTGATATTTTATTGTTTTCGTCCCCTCCCTTAAACTCTGTCTTTATTCCAAATTATTAACAGATCCCTGCAGAGATGTAGCTAACAGAATCTGAAGATGTTCTCATTGAAGTTATTAACTCCCTTGCAAACCAGCAAGGTATTCTCTGGCTTGGACCCAAAGCCTAGAAAACATTGCCTGGTTTTCTCTTAATGCTGAGATTTCTAGTTTGACTAGTTGACTTTCAGAGAGTGCTGTTTGTTTGTTTGTTTGTTTTCCTTTAAAATGCAGTACCTGATAGAATGGATGGATAGAGGGATGGGTTGTTACTTGGTAAAGCAAGTTCCTTAAGATATTAATGGTAGAATCTAGGTGGTAATATATAGGTATTCACAGAACTATTCTTCAACTTTGCTATTGTATTTAATTTTTTTCATAATAAAATGTTGGTGGGGAAAGGAATATGGAACAAAATGAGAAATGGGAAAACCTGGTTCAACAGAGAAATTACCCTGAAATCATATAAGCAACGAATTTACTATGTTGTGAGCTGAACAGAGATGTCTAGATTTTTTGAAAAGAATTTTCATATGGTAATTATAATAGTCATAGTAAAAATGAGGAAGAAGATAATATTGATATCCTCCCGTAAGTTCTGTGACATCTTTATTTTTCCTGTGGTGTTTAATCCTAACACCAAACCTGTACATTTATAGCCAGACGTCAAACCTCTCTTTACATCATTATCATCCAAAGTAACCTAATTATATCATCTCAGTTTTTCATGTTTGGAAACAGGGAATCTAGAAATTTTAAGTGATTTACCTCTGATTTTAACACCAGATGAGGCAGAGATCGAATTGGAACTTACGTTAGAAAATCTTATCTGGAGTTCCTGTCATGGCTCAGTGGTAACAAACCCAGCTAGTAGCCATGAAGATGTGGGTTTGATCCCTGACGCCACTTAGTGGGTTAAGGATCCAGCATTGCCATGAGCTGTGGTGTAAGTTGCTGACATGACTTGGATCCTCTGTTGCTGTGGTTGTGGTGTAGGCCAGCAGCTGTAGCTCCAACCCCAAGCCTGGGAACCCCCATATACTACAGATGCAGCCCTAAAAAGACAAAAAAAAAAAGAAAGAAAGAAAAGAAAATCATATCTTTGCCAGTCCATCGTATGTTTGCTTTCATGGTATGATTCAGAAATCTAAAATCATACTCTGAGGAATTCACAGAAAGGAGAGTCATTCAGCCAAGAATATTTTGAACTGTGATCAAAGCGATGATGGTGGCGGCCTCTGTCTTCCTCACCACTAAGGCCTGCAACCACTTCCTAAAAGCTTCTCTCTAAATCACCCCTTTTAGGTTGTACTCAGTACATCAGCAGAGCTGGTGCTCTGCCCAGCTTTGGGCAGCCTTGTTTTGCTCCCTAATTCAAGGGTGTTTTTCTGACCAGAGATATGGTCTGGGAGAATTAGTACTTGTGTTTACTAGGTGTGCACACTGTAATTTTATGGCTAGGTAGGTGGGAAACTATTAGACTAAATAAATATACTTTTCAACAGAGCAGCTGTGTTAAATGAATCGAATAGTCTGTGGAGATCAGAAACAGTAGCTCAGCAGTCTTTTTTTTTCTTCCTTTCTTTGGAGTGTTAGGGAGCTTGAATAGTTGTGTTTCATTGCACGCAGAAATTAATGAAGAGTGAATCCTGTCAAAGTGAAGTCAAGAGTAAATAAAGCAGGATCATAGCCTGTGTGAGGTGCTTCTGTCTGTTGCTCAGAGCTGACAGATTCACTCCTTTGGGGGTACTGTGCTGATGAATCTGGTCTTCTGAGTTGGGTCCCCCAAATAGATCCATTAGCTTTACCTTCTCCCTCTGCAGTGGTGGTGGGGATTTTGATTTTGTTCTTCTATTTTTCTATTTTTTTTCTCATTTGAGAGGAGATTTTTTTTTTCCCTCTTAGATGAACTATATTTAAATGCAGCAAGTATTTTAAACAGCTGCAATAAAACAAACCACCATTCTTGGCTCCAAACCAATCCAAGTCCCCTCCCTAGAGAAAACCGATGTTGTTATTTTGTGTTATTTTCCAGAGTCTTTTCTTTCTTTGCCTTAGTTCTGTATATCTGTGCATATACATACACAACAAATATTTTGATTTTTGGCATTTTTAAAGTCAAATGTGTTTTTATTCTGCGTCTTAACTTTCTCCATTAAAAATGTATTTTTGCTAAGTTTCATTGTCAGTGTCTCCTTGTTGATATCTTTTCTCCCTTGCATAGGTTATCTTCCCAAGTTTCCTATTTATTATGCATGTGATTTTCCCCCCCATTACCAACAATATGGGGCAAGTAAATGTACTTGTGTATTTGTTGTTGTATTTGCAATATTTGTGGGAAAGCCATAATCTTCTGGTTAAAGAGCTTCCTTAAATTATAAAAAGGAGGATCATTAGGAAAAAAATGAATAAAAAGATCCTCATTCTTACTGGTTATCAGGAAGATTAAAAATTGACAAAATCTTCACTCAGTGTGTGAAAAATAAGGACTCTTAAATCCAATGTTAGCAATGATATAGGAAGTTTTTGTTTCTTTTTTTTTTTTTTTTTTTGTCTTTTCTAGGGCCTTGCCACGACATATGGAAGTTCCCAGGCTAGGGGTCTAATCAGAGCTGTAGCTGCCAACCTACGCCACAGCCACAGCAGGGCCACAGACCTACACCACAGCTCATGGCAACACTGGATCCTTAACCAGCTGAGCAATGCCAGGGATTGAACCTGTGTCCTCATGGATACTAGTCAGATTTTTTTCCCCTGAGCCACAACGGAAACTCCAACATCAGTATTCTTATACATTGTTGACTAGAATATAAAAGGTGTGTACACTTTTCAGAGGGCAATTTGAACCTGTTATAGGGCATCTGTCTTGGAGAAAGGATTTTGTGCTCATAGAGGCATGTTTATATATATACACATATAAATATATATATATATTTTTTTTTCTTTTCCCCAGCACTGATTTTTAACCTTTCTGGCTTGCAGAGCCCTCGTTGAAGATATTGATGAAAGCCATAGGCCATGTGACATCAGGGCTGAAAATGTGTCTGCTGTAGCGTTATCAGTATGTAGTAATAGCTGGAACTCTAAGAGTTCATATGATGAAAAGAGATAGGCACTGTCCAGGGTACACGGTACACACATGTACAGCCCTTGGGAGTATTTCAGGAGATGTGCACCCCTTCTGGAAGCCAAATTCATAGCTCCATAAATTGGTTTCCTTCCTCTACTAGTCATCTACCCAAAGCTGTTGGCTTTAAGGAAGGCTTAAAAATCAGAGAGGGTTTGAATAGAGCATGGCAGTGCATTTCCTTGTGTGTGAGAAAAAACTTCCTTCTGTTTATTTATTCCACAGTTATTTAATGAGTACCTACTATGTGCTTGGTTCTGGGGCCAGCACCACCCAATGGGAGAGGTCCCAGCATAGTGGACTTAGAAGTGTCCCTTGGAAGGGCACCTCCACCAGAATTCAACTGAAGACCAAGGGAGCTGAGAGCTGTTTTAAATAACTGATGTTTGGAGTTCCCATTGTGGCGCAGTGGAAACGAATCCTTCTGGGAACCATGAGGTTTCGGGTTCATTCCCTGGCCTTGCTCAGTGGGATAAGGATCTGGTGTTGCCATGACCTGTGGTGTAGGTCACAGACATGGCTCGGATCCAGCATTGCTGTGACTGTGGCGTAGGGCAGCAGCTGTAGCTCATATTTGACTCCTAGCCTAGGAACCTCCATATACCACGAGTGCAGCACTAAAAAGCAAAAAAACAAACAAAACAAAACAAAACTGATGTTCTAGTTTCATTGACCCAGCTAATTTAAAACATACCTCATGGGGGAGATTGCCCTTAGAGCATTAAATGGTATGGTTTTGATTTATAGAACTTGAAAAAGCTTTTGGGAAGCATCCAGGTTGACTTGCATGTGTGTTCTCAGAAATGTTTTGTATAAACTTGTTTCTTACGGAGACCCTGTGTTGTATTAGCAACATTTCGCTGCAGATGACAAAATGAGGTTCTTTGGGTAAGATTGCACAACTTTTCTTTGTGCACAAGCTTCCTTGCAGGCTTCTGGCTGGGAGAAAGGGAGGGATATAATCAACTCTGTACCTGTGTTAATTTTATTTAGTTTAATTGCAAATTCATTGCGTCATCATTTCCCCAGACCCTATTATGAAGTAGAAAATAAAATATCAGAAGCAAGGGAAGAACCAGAATGGGAACTTTGGGTGAGTAAGTAACAAATAAACTCTATTTCAGGTTTCTTATATTTCAAAACAGGAGACAGATTGCTGATTCCTAGTTGGTTTTGAATGATTTATAACCTTTTATTTGTGGTTGAGTGTCACAGTCTATGTTGTCATGGAAATTCTATTGAATTTATAGGTCCATTTATCCAAAATGATTTTCCAGACTTCATTTCATGGTGAATCATGTGGCTGTTACTCCCAAGTACAAAGCAATTTCTAAAAAGTTTCACATTACAAAGAGCACAAACACCTCAGTGGTTATTTTCATGTTTTTGAAATACAAATGAGTTCCAGATGCACCTAGGAATCCCCTCCCCCTCCACTGTATCCAAGGTGTTAAGCTCCACTGCATTTGAAATCCATGCTTATGTACAAAGTAGCTATGCAAGCAAGGGAAGGTTGTTTTAATAGAAAGAAGATTATTTCAGTAAGGCCAACAGGTGGAAGAGGTCTTGATGTTCCTAGTTTATGGGTTAGGGCACTAGATTCTCCAGTCCTTGAGCCCCATTACAGCAGATTTGTTTCTTCTCCCTGAAAGTTCAAAAGTAGGAAAGAGAAAGAAAAACAAAAGTCCTCACTATATTCATTGACTAGGTTCCATGTGGCAGTGGGTGTAGGCAAAGTTATGCCTCAGCACTACTGATGTTTTGGGTAAGCTAATTATTTGCTTTAGGGGGGGACTGCTGTATGCATTGTAAGGTGTTCAGTAGCCTCTCTGGCCTATACCCACTAGAGGCCAGTAGCATCTACCCCCGGTTACACTAACCAAAAATGTCTCTAGACATTGGTAAATATCCCCTTGGGTCCAAAAATCACCCCTGGTTGAGAACCACAACTCTGGAAGCTTTGTGCTAGGATCCTAGCAATAGATAAAAGGCAGTTCTCATTGCTCATAGGAATTCTGACCAGGATACTGTATGGAGGGGATTTTAAAAGTGTGGTCTCTTGGAAGTTCCCATTGTGGCTCAGCCATAAAGAGCCTGTCTAGTATCCATAAGTATGTGGGTTCCATCCCTGGTCTTGCTCAGTGAGTTAAACAATCCGGCCTTGCTGCGAGCTGTGGTATAGGTCACAGACTTGGTTTGGATTTGGCATTGCTGTGGCTGTGGCGTAGGTTGGGATCTGTAACTCCTATTCGACCTCTAGCCAGGGAACTTACATATGCCACAGGTGCGGCCCTGAAAAGAAGAAAAAAAAAAAAAAGAAAAAAGTGGGGGCTCTACAATCAAATGCCTGGATCTGAATCCCAGCTTTATTACTTCTTAGAGAAGACCCACCATCTCAGCCTTAATTTCCTTTTGTATGAAATGGGGGAAATAATAGTACCTATCCCCCAAATACCCCAAGACTGAAGGAATAATTCATGTACTCTAAGAATTGGATACATTTAAGCATTTCCCCCAATTGCCTCTTGGCTTTATTTTGCACAGTCTGCCTCAAGGGAAAGGGTGGAAAGAAGCTGTGCTGGGTCCATGTAATTGTAACTTGGTCCTAGGCTGGCCTGATCCTGCACACACCCTGGGCCTGCCACTGTAATTTGCTCCATCAAGCAGGTAAGTTCTCCATCGCCTTACCCCCCAGTTTAGAGCAGCTTCTGTTGAAGAGAATGGGTACAGAGTAGGAAAGCAACTTTCGCCTTGCTCTCCATTATTATATGAGAAAACTGTATTTTGTTTATCCCAGTTTCAGAAGTGCCGCTGTTTCACAAAATTTATTTTTGAAATACATACAAAAAGGAAAACTTAGAAATAATCAGTGCACAGCTGCATGAATGTTCATGCTCTCAGAACCAAGCCCTAGATCAAGAAAGAGCACTTTCTTGTGCCTTCCTTCCCCAGGATCCTTCTTCCACTTACCACTCTGCCCCCTCTCCAGGGTAACCACTGTGTTTTTATTTCTCTTAGCATTGTTTGTGAGATTCATCTATGTTGTTAAATGCAGTTGCAGAGCCTTCTATTAGGTAATCCATTACTGATCAGCGTCTCTCTCCCCCCCCCCATTAGCTAATTTTTAAAGACACGTAAATGAGTTGGGGACATACAGTGTGCCAAACATTGTGGAAGGCCCTTTACTTGAATTTTTTTTTTTTTTTTAAATCCTCAGTGTAGCCCAGTAATGTATTTCTAATCCTCAGTTTCCTCATGGGAATGCTTAGACTCAAAGAGTGACTAGCATCATCTAGTCACACAGCTATTAAATGATAGATTATAGCTTACTGCCCTCTTTTCTGAGTCTGTGATAAGGCTAACTAGCCAGCATGTAGCCAGATGCTGAACCTACTTCATTCGTGTCCAAACTTATGCTGAAATCTGAGAAATAACTCATGAATCATACATAGTAAATCCCTTAGTTACTGTTGGAATCAAGAGCCTGAACTCTTCTTCACCAAGAGACAGTTGTACAAGTTAAGTGTTTATTTGACTAATCAGATGCATCACTGAACCAGAAATTCCAAATTCAACCAGCAAATAGCCTTGTGGTAGGCATAAACAAGTTACATGCAGAGGCTTTTAAAAGGGATCCCCAGAACACCCCAAACACCTGATTGTGTGTGAGTCATAGCCCTGGTGTGCACTTTGGGTTCTTCTGCTCCAAAAATTTGGGTTCCTGCTGTAAACAGTAGATAATTCCAAGTTACAAGGCAAGGGAAAAAGGGAAATAATTAAGGATTAGTGCACTTTGTGGTTAATAATATTGTATTAAGCAGATGTTTCAGAATGTTTATTCAAATGCTACCTTCTCTGTAAAGATGTTGAATACCTGCTATTCTTTGGGGACTGGTTCTTCTAAAAATATTTTTCCGGGGAGTTCCCGTCGTGGTGCAGTGGTTAACGAATCCGACTAGGAACCATGAGGTTGCGGGTTCGATCCCTGCCCTTGCTCAGTGGGTTAACAATCCGGCGTTGCCGTGAGCTGTGGTGTAGTTTGCAGACACGGCTCGGATCCCGCGTTGCTGTGGCTCTGGCGTAGGCCGGTGGCTACAGCTCCGATTCAACCCCCTAGCCTGGGAACCTCCATATGCCGCAGGAGCGGCCCAAGAAATAGCAACAACAACAACAACAAGACAAAAAAATATATATATATATTTTTCCATTGAAGGCTATGTTTTGCTACACCTTGTATGTAGCATGACTCCCTAGGATGGTTGGCTGGCCGATGGAAACAATTTATTTTCACCTTAATTTACATATCCCTTCTGGTCATAAAGTCATAAAGATACATAATAATAAAAAGTGAGAGCTGTTGAGTTTGTTCTTATTTTTCCAAAGCATGTGGGTAGTGAATCTTTATTATAAAGATCCCATGAGATAAGTATTACCTCTCTTTGACAGAAGGGGACGCTGAGCTTTAGAGATCTCAGGTGTCTTCTGTATACAAATCAGGTCTGATGCAGCAGCCCCATGTCTTTTGGTTTTCATTTAATATCACCCAGTTGTGTTGTCTGTCAACTTCATGGATACTTTTCTCTAAGTCACAAGAATGTGAACTGGGTTGTAATCGGGGCTGTGTTCTCCAGGGGAGAAGCAGCCTGTTAGAAAGAGATGAAGAGGATAGTGCTCAGAGCTCAAAGAAATGAAAAAGTAATAGGGTTGCAGAATGCTTTTATAACATAATGCACAAATACGTATAAATGTATCTAGGTATGTTTTGCTTAAACCCAGTAGTGACGTTTAGGATGTATTAGTCAGGGTTCACCAAAGAAATGGACCCGTTGGAGTTATATATGAAAGAAAGACAGACAGAAAGAGAGAGAGATTGAGATTTTAAAGGAATGGCTGCCTTCGTTGTGAGGCGGGCAAGTGTGAAATGTGCAGAGCAGGCTGGAAATTGCAACAAGGGTTGATGTTATAGTCTTTACTCCGAAGTTGGGAAATTCAGGCAGAGTTTCTGTGTTGCAGTCTGGAAGCAGAATTCCTTCCTCTTAGGGAGCCCTCCAGCTTTCAGCTGATTGGATGTGGCCCCCCTACATTATGAAGGGTAAGCTGCTTTTCTCAGAGTCTACTGCTTTAAATAGTAATCACCTCAAAAAAGAAAAAAAGAAACCTTCACAGTAGTATCTAGAATAATGTTTGACCAAACAATTGGGCACAATAGTCTGTGCCAAGTCAACACACAAAATTAACCATCACAGGGGGTAAAAATATAAGAATGATCCTTTTATTGTTTTTATTTTATTATTTTTTTTATGGCCACACCTGCAGCCTATGGAAGTTCCCAGGCCAGGGGTTGGATCGGAGCTACAGCTGCCGGCCTTCCCCACAGTGGCAGCAACACCGGATCCAAGCCACAGCTGTGAACCATGCTGCAGCTTATGGTAAAGCTGCATCCTTTACTTGCTGAGCAAGGCCGGGGATCGAACCCGCATCGTCACAGAGACAACATCAGGTCCTTAACCTGCTGAGCCACAACAGGAACTCCAATAATGATCCTTTTAAAAAGTAACTGGGAATAAAAACTGTTTACCAATAAAAAACAAAATACCCGTATCATAGTTCTGAATTTGGTGTTTGTCATATATTTTATATTGTATACATAGAATGTATTTATCATTTTTCTCCATAATTTAACTAAATATATTTTCTTTAGTTGGAGTGTTAAAATTTCAGGCTAGAATTGCTTAGGTAGAAAATGGTTTGAAATTCCTTGCAGTTTAAAGAGGAAGTAATATAATCTGTGTTTAGCAGAACCATACCCTCGGCCACTTAGCCATTTCATGGTGATTTGGGCTTACAGTTGCATCTTTCCAAACATTTTCTCCAGCGGTTTAAATCCATTCATTCTCAGTATCCTGATCTCTCCTTGTTGGTCATCTTGTTATGTTATTTATTCATAGACATAATAAGAAACTCCCTATAGTGTTTGTGGCTTTATCATTTGATTGACTTTAGTTGCAGCCACCTGGAGCCTTGACTCATTTTTTTCATTCTAAATGTAAATCACTAGTATTTACAATGGACAGCACTATTCAAGACACAGGCATTATTAACCAGTTGGGCAGCCTTCCTGCCTGCATCAATCTTCTTGTCTAATGGCAATCATAGAATGAAAGAATGAGAATGTGCTGTGTTGAGTGTGTGTGATCTGGCTGGGTAGTAGTTAGGATACAGCATAAGCTAAACATCAAGTTAGAATTAAGAACCCATTGTACAAAAACCTTAATTCTGACATCATCATTTACAAATGACTTAACAATTGGAACCAGCAGATCATTAACTGTATTTGATTTTGACTTTGTCTTTACCACACATTTTTATTCTCAGGCATCTGTTTCTTGTCCATTACCATGTTTTCAACTGGCTTACTACATGTTAGCCCCACGTATGTTCAGAAAAATATGGTTTACCTCTTCATTTCTGTTATCCACTGCCTCCTATGTGATTTTAAATTCTGTTGCCTTTTCAGTCACCATCTTTCTATCTCTTTCTTTTTTTTTTTTTTGTCTTTTTTTAATATATATATATATATATTTTTTTAGAATTTGAAATGTGAGCTGTTGTTGGTTTTTTTTTTTTTTTATTATTATTTTCCCACTGTACAGCAAGGGGGTCAGGTCATCCTTAGATGTATACATTGCAGTTACAGTTTTTTCCCCCACCCTTTCTTCTGTTGCGACATGAGTATCTAGACATAGTTCTCAATGCTATTCAGCAGGATCTCCTTATAAATCTATTCTAGGTTGTGTCTGATAAGCCCAAGCTCCCGATCCCTCCCACTCCCTCCCCCTCCCATCAGGCAACCACAAGTCTCTTCTCCAAGTCCATGATTTTCTTTTCTGAGGAGATGTTCATTTGTGCTGGATATTAGATTCCAGTTATAAGTGATATCATATGGTATTTGTCTTTGTCTTTCTGGCTCATTTCACTCAGGATGAGATTCTCTAGTTCCATCCATGTTGCTGCAAATGGCATTATGTCATCCTTTTTTATGGCTGAGTAGTATTCCATTGTGTATATATACCACCTCTTCCGAATCCAATCATCTGTCGATGGACATTTGGATTGTTTCCATGTCCTGGCTATTGTGAATAGGGCTGCAATGAACATGCGGGTGCATGTGTCTCTTTTAAGTAGAGCTTTGTCCGGATAGATGCCCAAGAGTGGGATTGCAGGGTCATATGGAAGTTCTATGTATAGATTTCTAAGGTATCTCCAAACTGTTCTCCATAGTGGCTGTACCAGTTTACATTCCCACCAGCAGTGCAGGAGGGTTCCCTTTTCTCCACAGCCCCTCCAGCACTTGTTATTTGTGGATTTATTAATGATGGCCATTCTGACTGGTGTGAGGTGATATATCTCATGGTAGTTTTGATTTGCATTTCTCTTATAATCAGCGATGTTGAGCATTTTTTCATGTGTTTGCTGGCCATCTGTGTATCTTCTTTGGAGAAATGTCTATTCAGGTCTTTTGCCCATTTTTCCATTGATTGATTGGCTTTTTTGCTGTTGAGTTGTATAAGTTGCTTGTATATTCTAGAGATTAAGCCCTTGTCAGTTGCATCATTTGAAACTATTTTCTCCCATTCTGTAAGTTGTCTTTTTGTTTTCTTTTTGGTTTCTTTTGCTGTGCAAAAGCTTTTCAGTTTGATGAGGTCCCATGGGTTTATTTTTGCTCTAATTTCTATTGCTTTGGGAGACTGCCCTGAGAAAATATTCATGATGTTGATGTCAGAGAGTGTTTTGCCTATGTTTTCTTCTGGGAGTTTGATGGTGTCCTGTCGTATATTTAAGTCTTTCAGCCATTTTGAGTTTATTTTTGTGCATGGTGTGAGGGTGTGTTCTAGTTTCATTGCTTTGCATGCAGCTGTCCAGGTTTCCCAGCAATGCTTGCTGAATAGACTTTCCTTTTCCCATTTGATGTTCCTGCCTCCCTTGTCAAAGATTAATTGACCATAGGTGTCAGGGTTTATTTCCGGATTCTCTATTCTGTTCCATTGGTCTGTCTGTCTGTTTTGATACCAGTACCACACTGTTTTGATGACTGCGGCTTTGTAGTATTTCTTGAAGTCTGGGAGAGTGATGCCTCCTGCTTGGTTTTTGTTTCTCAGGATTGCTTTGGCGATTCTGGGTCTTTTGTGGTTCCATATAAATGTTTGGATTGTTTGTTCTAGTTCTGTGAACAATGTCATGGGTAATTTGATAGGGATTGCATTGAATCTGTAGATTGCTTTGGGTAGGATGGCCATTTTCACAATATTGATTTTTCCAATCCAGGAACATGGAATATCTTTCCATTTCTTTACATCTTCTTTGATTTCTTTGATTAAAGTTTTATAGTTCTCGGCATATAGGTCCTTTACCTCTTTGGTCAGGTGTATTCCGAGGTATTTGATTTTGTGAGGTACAATTTTAAAAGGTATCATTTTTTTGTATTCCTTTTCTAATGTTTCATTGCTGGTATACAGAAATGCAACTGACTTCTGAATGTTAATCTTATATCCTGCCACTTTGCTGAATTTATTAATCAGTTCAAGGAGTTTTGGGGTTGAGTCCTTAGGGTTTTCTAGGTATAGTATCATATCATCTGCATACAGTGACAGTTTGATCTCTTCTTTTCCTATATGGATGCCTTTTATTTCTTTTGTTTGTCTAATTGCTGTGGCTAAGACTTCCAAAACTATGTTGAAGAGCAGTGGTGAGAGTGGGCATCCCTGTCTTGTTCCAGATTTGAGTGAGAAGGCTTTCAGTTTTTCCCCATTGAGGATTATATTTGCTGTGGGTTTATCATAACTGGCTTTGATTATATTCAGGAATGTTCCCTCTATACCCACTTTGGCGAGGATCTTGATCATGAATGGATGTTGAACTTTGTCAAATGCTTTTTCTGCGTCTATTGAGATGATCATATGATTTTTGACCTTTTTTTTTGTTAATGTGGTGTATGATGCTGATTGATTTGCGTATGTTGAACCATCCTTGTGAACCTGGGATGAACCCAACCTGGTCATGGTGTATAATTTTTTTGATATGTTGTTGGATTCGGTTGGCTAAGATTTTGTTGAGAATTTTTGCATCTATATTCATCAATGATATTGGCCGATAGTTTTCTTTTTTGGTGGTATCTCTGCCTGGTTTTGGAATGAGGGTGATGGTGGCCTCATAGAATGTCTTTGGGAGTATTCCTTCTTCTTCAACCTTTTGAAAGAGTTTAAGGAGGATGGGCACCAATTCCTCTTTATATGTTTGATAAAATTCACCTGTGAAGCCATCTGGTCCTGGGCTTTTATTTGTAGGGAGTGATTTTATGACCTCTTCAATTTCATTTCTAGTGATCGGTCTGTTCAGTTGGTCTGTTTCTGCTTGATTCAGTTTTGGCAAGCTGTAAGATTCTAGAAAATTGTCCATTTCTTCCAGATTGTCAAACTTGTTGCCATACAGTTGTTCATAGTATTCTCTTATGGTTTTTTGTATTTCTGCTGTATCCGTTGTGATTTCTCCTTTTTCATTTATAATTTTGGTGATTTGGGTTCTTTCTCTCCTCTTTTTAGTGAGTCTGGCCAGGGGTTTGTCAATTTTGTTCACCTTTTCAAAGAACCAGCTCTTGGTTTTATTAATTTTCTCTATTGTTTTTTGAGTCTCTATTTTATTGATTTCTTCTTTGATCTTTATAATTTCCTTCCTTCTGCTGACTTTAGGACTTTTTTGTTCTTCTTTTTCTAATTCGTTTAGGTGGAGGGTTAAGTTGTCAATTTGGGATCTTTCTTCTTTTTTGAGAAAGGCCTGGATTGCTATAAATTTCCCTCTGAGCACTGCTTTCGCAGCATCCCATAGATTTTGAGAGGTTGTGTCTTCATTATCATTTGTTTCAAGGTAGTTTTTAATTTCCTTCTTGATTTCCTCATTGACCCATTGGTTTTTTAGTAGCATGTTGTTTAGTCTCCATGGAGTAGGTTTTTTCTCTTTGCTTTTCCCATGGTTGATTTCTAATTTCATGGCATTGTGGTCAGAGAAGATACTTGAGATAATTTCTACGCTCCTAAATTTATTGAGATTCGCTTTGTGTCCCAATATGTGGTCGATTCTTGAGAATGTTCCATGAGCATTTGAGAAGAATGTGTATTCTGCTTTTTTTGGATGTAGTGTCCTGAAGATATCAATTAAGTCTAACTTTTCTATTGTTTCCTTTAGGATCTCTGTTGCTTTATTGGTTTTCTGTCTAGAGGATCTGTCCATTGATGTGAGGGGGGTATTTAGGTCTCCTACTATGATTGTATTCTCATCAATATCTCCCTTTATGTCTGTTAATATTTGTTGTGTGTATCTGGGTGCTCCTGTATTTGGGGCATATATGTTGACAATAGTAACATCCTCTCCTTGGATGGATCCCTTAATCATTAAATAGTGTCCTTCTTTGTCTTTCTTTATGCCTTTTGTTTTAAAGTCTATTTTGTCTGACATGAGCGTTGCGACTCCTGCTTTTCTGTCATGTCTATTGGCGTGAAATATTTTTCCCCACCCTTTCACTTTCAATCTATATGTATCTTTTGTCCTAAGGTGAGTTTCTTGTAGGCAGCATATTGAAGGTTTTTGCCTTTTTATCCACTCAGCCACTCTGTGTCTTTTGATTGGGGCATTCAGTCCATTGACATTTAAGGTGATAATTGATAGATGATTATTTATTGCCATTTGAACCTCGTGTTCCAGTTGATTCTATGGTTCTCCATTTTTTTTTTTTTTTTTTTTTTTTGGGTGGATGGTCTCCTGTTATTATCTGCTCGAGTGGTTTTTTTTTTTCATTTTTTGCAAATGCAATATTTGGTTTTGGCTTGTGATTGCCCTGTTTTTTAGGTATGCTAACCCCTTCCCATAAATGTGTGTTTTAGCCTGATGGTCCTGTAAGTTCAAACACTTCATTACTATATTAAAATTAAGAAGAGAGACATACATATAAACAAAAAGGGTTATTTACCTCCTGACATCCCTGGCCCACATTTTATGGTTTTGATGACTCTTTTTTATTTTTTTCTTTTTAATTTTATTTTGTTTGAAGCATGTTCATGATTAAATCTGTATGCTGGCTTATTTGAGTGACTTCTCTCTGATTGCAGTTTCCTCAGTCCTAGTTCTTCCTCTTCTTCTTCTTCTTTTTTTTTTTTTTTCTTTTCTTTTTTCTTCCCTTTCCTTCCTTTCTTTTTGGTTTAGAGAAGCCCTTTCAATATTTCCTTTAACCTGGGTTTTGTGTTGCTGTATTCTTTAAGTTTTTGTTTGTTGGGAAAAAATTTTTATTTCCCCTTCTATTTTAAATGATATTCTTGCTGGCTAGAGTATTCTAGGTTGCATATTTTTTCCTTTTAGCACTTTAAATATCTCTTGCCATTCCCTCCTGGCCTGTAGTGTTTCTGTAGAGAAATCAGCTGATATTCTTATGGGGGTTCCCTTGTAGGTAACATTCTGTTTTTCTCTTGCTGCCTTGAGGATCCTCTCTTTATCACTAACTTTTGCCATTTTTATTATGATGTGTCTTGGTGTGGGTCTGTTTGGGTTCAGTTTGTTTGGGGCCCTCTGTGCTTCTTGTATCTTGAATCCAGTATCCTTTAGATTTCGGAAGTTTCCAGCAATAATTTCTTCAAATATATTTTCCATTCCCTCATCTTTTTCTACTCCTTCTGGAATTCCTATTATGCGTAGATTGGCCTGCTTTATATTATCCCATAGGTCTCTTATATTGCTTTCCAGTTTTTTGATTCGGTTTTCTGTCTGTTGACCAGATTGAGTGATTTCCATTATTCTATCTTCCATATCACTGATTCGTTCTTCTGCATTATTCATTCTGGTTTTTACTGCCCCTAGTTCAGTTTGCATCTCTGCAAATGAATGTTCTAGTTTTTCTTGGCTCCTCCTTATATTTTCTAGTTCCTTTCTGAGGGTATCTGCATTACTGTTCATATCTTCTCTTAATTCCTTCAGTATTTTCACTATTTCTCTTTTGAACTCCAGGTCTGTCAGACTGCCGAGATCTGTTTCATTGTTGACTGTTTTAGGTGAGTTCTCCTGTTGGTTTGACTGGGAGTGGTTTCTCAGCTTCTTCATCTTGCTTGTTGTTTTCTTTCTCCTGAGGGAGTTGTACTCTCCGTGATCGGGCAGTGTTTGCCTTGTCACTGCCATGGAATATTTCCTGAGGGCTGGCGTTGTTGGTCAATCTTTTTTGAGGCAGTGTGGCTTTTCTGGAGTGTTGATGGGGCTAACAGTGTTTCTTTGAAGCAAAGGAGGACTTCCTGAGGGCAGACAGGACTGAGAGGTCCACACCGCGATGGTAGCAGATTTCACTTGGCCATGCAGAGCTTGCTCTGGTGTTTTTAGGCTGTGGGGTTCTTGCAGGGGGTTGGCGGTGTTGGGCAGCTACTTTTTAGGGGTGCATCACCTCCTGGGGGCTGGAGCAGCTATCTGGGGCACTGAGAACCAGTCTGGCTGAGCTTGTTGCAGCTTTTCTGGGCTGCAGGGGGTCCTGCCTGGAGCTGGCAGTCCTATGCAGCTGGTCCACTAGAGCATCCCCTGGGGGCTTGGGCGGGCAGCAGGGCCGTTGGAAACCGAAGAGGCTCCTCCCCGGGGCAACCCGACTCAGAAAAACCGTCGGAGAATTAGGCCGATCTATTCACAGCCTGGCTAAGCTTGTTCTAGCTTTTCTAGGCTGCAGGCCTTTTCTCGGGGGCTGGTGCTGTTTGGTGCTGCTCTGCGGAAGTGTAGCCCCTCCAAAGGGCAAGCAGGCCTGTGCAGGGACAGCCCCTGCGGTGGTAGGCTTCAGGCAATTGTTGAGGCCAGCCCTCCTGGATGGCAGGCAGCCCCAGGTCCGTGAGAGCATAGGGCGTGGCGGGGGTGGGGGGAGGGGATGCACTGGGAAGCAGAGTTTTCAGCTAGCTAGCGGGCCTGTAAGCTTGCTGTGGCGTGGGGGGTATTCTATGGGGACCCACCCCTTCTTCTCTCCCCTCCCCAGCACGGGCGCAGACCAGGCTCTTCTCTCAGGTTCCCTCTGATGTGGCTTTCCCCTTCCCCACTCCTGGAGTATTGCTCCCTTCCTCTGCGACAGCTTTGTTTTCTAGTCTCCCAGGCAGTCTCTGCCCCGTCAACTGGTTTCTAGACCTCCCAAGCAGTTTCTGCTCTGCCCCGCCCCCCTAGCCCGGGGACTAATCTCTGGAGCCGAGGTCTCGGTGCCCAGCCCCCACCCAGGCGGCGCCCCCCGGCCCTTTCTCGGGGACTAACCTTCTGCGGCGAGGTCTCGGTGCCCAGCCCCCCCCCCCCCCCCCCCAGGCATCCCCCGGCCCTTTCTCAGGGATTAACCTTCGGAGGCGAGGTCTCGGTGCCCAGCCCCCACCCAGGCGTCTCAATTTTTGGTGACTCTGCCCGTAGTTCAGATGGTCCGTTGGGTTCTTGATCAGCTTTTCCGTACTCCAACTTACTGCTACACTCTTCTCTGCATCTGGAGATTCCTCCGGTTCATTTGATCTTTCGCCCGGTAGGTGACTTTCCAGGGTGCGGGATCCCTTTCTCCTCCGCAGTTCCCTTTCGGGAGCCCCCGTCTCGCTCGGATTCGCCTTCTCTCACTCTCCTCTTTTCTCCTGTTCTGCCCAATAATGTCACGAATTTCTTGCCGTTATTGGAGTTTAGGTTCCTCTGCCAGCGATTGGTTGCTGTTCTGTGCGAGTCATTTATTCTGTAGATGTGCTTTTTTTGTTGTGTTTATGGGAGAGGGCGAGCGTGTCTTCCTACTCCTCCGCCATCTTGTCCTCTCTCCTTAATAATTTTTTTTTATTTTCCCACTGTACATCAAGGGGGTCAGGTTATCCTTACATGTATACATTGCAGTTGCAGTTTTTTCCCCCACCCTTTCTTCTGTTGCAACATGAGTATCTAGACAAAGTTCTCAATGCTATTCAGTAGGATCTCCTTGTAAATCTATTCTAAGTTGTGTCTGAGAAGCCCAACCTCCCGATCCCTCCCACTCCCTCCCCCTCCCATCAGGCAGCCGCAAGTCTCTTCTCCAAGTCCATGATTTTCTTTTCTGAGGAGATGTTCATTTGTGCTGGATATTAGATTCCAGTTATAAGTGATATCATATGGTATTTGTTTTTTTGTCTTTTTAGGTCTGTACCCCCAGCATGCGGAGGTTCCCAGGCTAGGGGTCAAATTGGAGCTGTAGCCCCTGGCTTATGCCACAGCAACACCAGATCCGAGCCGCCTCTGCAACCTACACCACAGCTCATGGCATCGCTGGATCCTTAACCCACTGAGTAAGGCCAGGGATTGAACCTGTGTCCTCATGGATACTAGTCAGAGCCATGACAGGAACTCCCTCACCATCTTTCTCTTCTCTGTGCTTTTCTTTTGTGTTCTTCCACTCTATTAAAGATGAGCAACCTTATCCTGGGAAAGTCCAGAGTTTGTCATTAGACTGCCTTTCCCCTGGGTTGTCCGAATGCCATTTCCTTACTTAATTCATATTAAATTTTTCTTGGGCCATGTATATATGTGGAGGCTGTGCAAGTTGATGAAATATAAGTTTTTTTGAGAGGAAATTAAAATGTAAAGTTTTCTAGATTGCCAAAGAAAGTACCATTGGATTTTCTGCTCTTGTGTTAGGATCATTCCCTCTTGCCACCATTCCAACAGAAAGGAGAGAGCCGACTTACACAACAACTGCAGCATTAGAGAGTAGGAAGTGTACCTTCAAGAATATATCCCCTCTTGCCCATTGACTATATGTTTAGTATTCATGTACTATATGCCTCACCTGACCATTTGACATTTATTGCTTTATGTTCTTTCATGATACATTGACCTACAACTCAACTTTGGCATTCAAAAAAAAAAAAAAAAAGTTAACCTTGTTTTATTACTGATATTTTAGTCTTACCAAGCCCAAACTGTGTCTTCATCTGTCATAGTGCCTTGTAGATAAAAGGCAGTAAACGAATGTTTGTGCCTTTTGGATGAAAACACAGTGATTCAGATCTTGACTAGGATTGGAAAGGTTAGGTTTCTATCCCAACCCCACCCTCCTTCCCTCAAAGCTTTGTAAGTTTAGAAGTACTTGGTTTCTCTAATAATTAGTGCTGTTGAGCATTTTTTTGTGTGCCTGTTGGCCATCTGTGTGTCTTCTTTGGAGAAATGTCTAATCAGGCCTTCTTCCCATATTACAAAGCTATAGTAATCAAGACAGTGTGGTACTGGTACCAAAATAGACATACAAACCAATGGAGCAGAACAGAGAACACAAAACTAAACCCAGACACCTTTTTTCAATTAATCTTCAACAAAGAGGGGAAGAATATAAAATGGGAAAAAGACAGTCTCTTCAGCAAATGGTGCTGGGAAAACTGGACAGCAGCATGTAAATCAATGAAACTAGAATACACCCTTACACCATGCACAAAAATAAATTCAAAGTGTCTTAAAGACTTAAACATAAGACAAGACACCATCAAACTCCTAGAAGAGAACATAGGCAAAACATTCTCTGACATCAACTGTACAAATGCTTTCTTAGGTCTGTCTCCCAATGCAACAGAAATAAACAAATGGGACCTAATCAAACTTACAAGCTTTGGAAAAGCAAAGGAAACCATAACAACAAAAAACAAAAAAACAACCTATGGAATGGGAGAAAATAGTTTCAAACAATGCAACTAACAAGGGCTTAAACTCTAAAATATACATATTATTTATACAACTTAACAAAAATCTCCATCTACTTATTTACTCTCGCATTTAAGATAGCTTTAAAAGTTAACATAATTCAGTAGATTTCAACTGGAGAGGAATAGCTAGGAAAATTGATATTTCAGACCTATGCTGCTGTTCTCTTTATGAGACATTTTATTATCCTGATGGGTGGAGCTATGACTCAAAGATTTCTAAAAATGAATTTCCGTACACAGTTGTATATGAAAATGCCCTTGAAGAGGTCTTAAAAGTATTTTGTATCACACACTGTTCACGTGATGCATTAAACAATGCTGCCCCTGCCATGGGCTAAGAATAAGAAAACCTCCTGTGAACTTAGTTCATTTGAGGACCTGAAATTTAAAAGGAAAGTGAAGTGTAATTTTCTGAATATACTTGTGTGGAGTTTCTTTCTTGAGTTACTAGCATTGTCCCCACAGCAATTCAGCCAGGATTAAATTGTTTTAATCTGCACCCCATTGAATAGACCACTCTCAGAGTAAATTCATGGTGTCTGTAGCTGTCCAAACATAAAGGCAACACATTTGTAAGAGGCTTCCTGTGTCAGTGGGAATTCAGTCTCATGAAAATAATTCACCATTAAGAAAGAATATTCTCCAAAAGAATCTACCTGTCCTTCTCCCATCCACTTGGGTATCTGACTTTTCCTATAAAGTACCCTGATTTGGGCTGCCTGATTACACCCTTCAGAGAAGAAATGTCACCTTGTTCTTAATATCGTGGTTAATTTAGTCAGCAGGACTCTGTTTACATTTGATCTGTAGTTTAGCTGGTTTCTCTGATTTTTCCTGCTGGGAATTAATCTTTCAATATCAAGTCTCCAAACTCCATCTGGGATATGGTTATTCAGAAAATAGCATCATGTCATTTGGAAAAATGGAAACACAGAGGTCATGGGAGAGAGCTAATGATACAGGAGATTTGATTTTCTGTAAGGATTAGTGGTCATTCTAGAAGATTCAGTGAAATCACATTCTTTTAAAAAAATTTTTTTATTAGAGAATAGTTTACTTAAATGTTGTATTAGTTTCAAGTATATAGCAAAGTGAATCAGTTATACATATATATCCATTCTTTTTCAGATTCTCTTCCCATATAGGTTATTACAGAGTATTGAGTATTGAGTAGATTTCCCTGTGCTACTTATAGTATTTGTTAACACTAACCTCCTAATTTACCTCTCCCCCAACTGTTTCCCCTTTGGTAACCATAATAAGTTTGGTTTTGAAATCTTTGAGTCTGTTTCAGTTTTGTAAATAAGTTGTTGCATAAATAATTATTTTGTATCATTTTATTAGATTCCACATATAAGTGATTTGTTTTTCTGACTTACTTCACTTAGTATGATAATCTCTAGATCCATTCATGTTACTGCAAATGGCATTATTTCATTCTTTTCTATGGCTGGGTAATATTCCTTTGTATATATGTACCACGTCTCCTTTATCCATTCTTCTCTGTCAGTGGACATTTAGATTGCTTCCATGTCTTGGCTATTGTTCATAGTAATGCAATGAACACTGGGGTCCATGTATTTTTTCAAATTATGGTTTTCTCTAGATAATGTACCTGGGAATAGGATTACTGGATCATATGATAGTGGGAATCAAACATATCAATGCAGTGTATAGTGAGTAGCACTATGCCTGGACCTCACCTATGCTCAATAAATCTCCATCATCATCAGGTTAGCATTTGGTTTTCTAATAAGAATAATATGGAGTTACCATTGCGGCTCAGTGGAAACGAACCCAACTAGGATCCATGAGGACATGGGTTCAATCCCTGGCCCCAATCAGTGGGTTAAGGATCCGGCATTGCTGTGAGCTGTGGTGTAGGTCGCAGATGCAGCTTGGATCTGGCCTTTCTCTGGCTATGGCATAGGCCAGCAGCTGTAGCTCTGATTCAACCCCCAAGCCTGGGAACTTTCATATGCTGCACCTGTAGCCCTAAAAAGCAAAAAAAAAAAAAAAAAAAAAAAAATGTGATTACTGTATCCTACCTTAAGAATGAATGGATCTTATAGATTCATGCATATTGTATCATATGGTATGATTCAAGAATCACATTCTTGGCTTGGTTTCCTACTTCAGGGTCTTTAACTCTATTAAAAATTTGCTTCTTAATGGAGACCTTTCACCATGACATGAATATTAGGTATTAAGAAGGTGTTGGTGTTATTTCTTTTTGGCCCAAAGGCATTGTAGTTCTGTGAGAAGATATGTGTTTTAGTGATACCTACTGAAGTATGTAAGGGTAAAATGATATGATGTCTGGGGTTTGCTCTCAAATACTTTAGCAAAGGAAAAAATACAAATAGATGAACATTTGGCAAAATCTTAGTATTTTGGGTAATCTGGATCCATTGTATTATTTTCTCTACTTCTGCGTAGGTTGTCCTAATGCATTCTCCTAATACACTTTTAATTGTTCTTTTACAGATGCAGATTTTCTTTTACAATCCAGATGACTTTGACAGCTTTCAAACTGCAATTTCTGAGAACAGAGAAATCGGAGCCATGGCCATATTTTTTCAAGTAAGTTAAGAGTGGCTCAAGTATTTCAACCAAAGAGTTCTCTCTCTTTTTTTTTTTAATTCACCGAATTGTTCCATGTTTAATGAATGCATCTGTTTTCTAGTTCACACCTGTCTAAATGAAAGATATTTCATATTGTCTAATGTGTGATTTAAAATGTAAATAAGTATGTTTAGAAACATAATGAAAATTTTTGCATGAATTATTCTGATTTTATTGCTGCTTGACTGGTGCACAGATTGAAGAACACATTTATCATCTAAGTTACTTCACTGCTGAAGCATTTTGAACAGGTTCCTTCAGCATATTAAGAGGATAATATAAAAAAGGGGGGTGGTTTTGTTTGGAGCAACTCTAAAATTTGACGTTACTTTGGAAGTAGATTAATAAGTTGCATCAGTTATTTCTAAAGAGACCTCTTTTCTTTCTCCCCCAGAAATCCCCACTGGAACTAAAATTTCTATTGAGACCATTTCCATTTCATTACATTTACAGTCTCTCAGCTTTTCTTTCTCCTTTTTATTGTGTTTGTATTACTGAGTATTCCTGGCTCATGTGTTGGTTCCATACCTAGAAGGCAAACCTTTGATACTTGTGTAGATAATGCTATCCAGGCTTTTTAGTAAGTGGATTAAATTGAGTGCCTTGCCCAAATAGCCTGGAGGAGACCTGGTACTTTTTTTGTGTGAAAAGCTAGCTTGAGTCATAAGTGTATGGCTAGTCTTCCAGACTTCAAATTTGCCTAAAGACTACATACAGGTATTCCTTCTACCAGTGAGTCACCCTTAGAAAATTATGTCTTTCTGACAACTCAAAGGAACATTATTGGCATTAGAACTTTCTTCAACTTGGGTCTTTAACCTCTGTCTTTTGGGGAAAGCTTCTTTGTCATTGAGTTGGAGCCATTCTTATTTGGAGTATGTTCATTTTCACTACCCTTTTAGGGGTTAGCACAGAGTGAACTCTCCACTGCTCCTCTCTCTCTCTCTCTTTTTTTTTTTTTCTTTTTTAGGGCTGCACCTGCAGCATATGGAAGTTCCCAGGCTAGGGGTCTAATCTGAGCTACAGCTGCCTACCATAGCCACAGCAATGCCAAATCTGAGCCATCTTCAACCTACACTGCAGCTCATGGCAACGCCAGATCCTTAGACCACTGAGCAAGGCCAGGGATAGAAACTAAGTCCTCATGGATCCTAGTTGGTCATTACCACTGAGCCACTAAGGAAACTTCCTTATCTCGCTCTCTAAATACCCCCCTCCCTTTTCTTTCTTGGTTAATGGCTCAAGTAGGAAATTACATGTGAAAAATTGAAAAGCCTAATATTCTATCCAAACTTCATAAACACTAAAAGTGGTGGTCAGCAGCATTGGTTATGACACTGGTTATCAAACTGGTTTCTGACCTACTTTCGAGTGGGCTTATTTCAGGGGGTCCTGACTGGCATTTTTAAAGTAAGAAAATAGAATGATATAAAAGAAAAAATAAAATAAATAATATAATATAAAAATAATATAAACAAAAAATGATCTGGAGATTTCAAATTCATACATAATAAAGGTAAATATTTTTGTAGAACTTTATTTTTTAGTTGTTTATACACAGACATGAATACTCAGTGTGTATTAGGTCATGATATGAAATGTGTTGCTTATTGTGGGTCATGATCAAATATTTTGGGAGGCATCTCTTTCTGCTGCATGCTATGCTGATCTCCCCATGGTCCCCAGTGTTTTCCCACACATCCCCTCCCCTGGTTATTTTCATGAACCACAGTAAAGCATAATATTTTTAGAGCTTGTTCAATGGAGTCAAAAATACTTGCTTTTGAATCTCATCTCTTCCACTTAATAGCTGCAAAAATGGTGATGTAGTTGTTCAAACTTTGCAACCACAGTATATTGACTGTGAAATGGGGATAGCGACTTCTACCTCATCAAGATTGTAGGCCCCAAGTGAAAACCCTAGCATGGGTTTTTGGCACATAGTAGACATTTGGTAAATGCCAAATAAAATATGTGTCTGTATCCAGCCATATCCAGACATCTCTGTTTCTGTGGGTGGTGACCCTGTGGTGTATATGTCTTCTCTTTATGAACAGGGGTCTATTCTGCACTGGTCTGTTGCCAGCTCACTGCGGTTCTGTCTGGACCCCTTCTGCATCTGGGGGTCACTGGAAATTCCATTCTTAAATGATTCCCATTTACATAGTTAAATGTTCTCTGTTACTGACTCCCTGCCAAGCTGCTTTTCCTGTTGCTGGACCTCCACTCCTGCAGCCTGGTCATCAGACCTACTCCTACCTTCTCTCTGTCATAGTCAGCCATGCCCAGTCCAACAAGGTTCTATGGGATAGGTCACTTATTTATAGGAAAATAAATTTTGAAAATGTTTTTGCACGTACTGGAAAGTCTTGTTCACTATATATGCTCTATCCAAAAGCATTCTATTTTTCCAGCTCTAAACTCTTGTTAAACATAAGACCAATTAAAGTATGGGACAGGAGAGGCACATTGGTGTACAACCCAGCAAAAGACCTCAGTGTGAAATCTATGTTTTGAATTTTTAAAATATTTCTAGGACATGAGTACTAGTTCACACAGAAAGAAATTTAATGTGTATTTCATCTGGTTAGTCCTTCTCTAAACGTTGGTTTGCTCTAAACGAAATAGATCTCAGACAGTATAAAATAGAATAGTTTTTTGTTTTGTTTTGTTTTTTAAGATAGCAGCTGTTTTGAGCTGCTTTCTTTGTGTTATAAGTCCACATATGCATTTATACATCTGAGTTCACACTATGTCATGCAGTGGAAAGAAGATGGTATAATTGTTAATTGAATTTGGTAGTCTTGTTAGAACCTGTATTTTGAGATCTTCGTGTTTTCAGTCTTTCTATAAGAATCTTAAATAGAGGACTGTGGTGTTTCTCCCCTAAATAGAGAAATCTTGATCTATATTTCCAAATTCAAATCTTGCATTTACATTTTAGTATTAAAGAAGTATTTATCATTTTCTGATTTAGTGCCAGGTATGGTACTAGTTTTTAGATTAAATGTATATGATAAATGTAGTGAGCTCCTGCCCACAACGATGAACTCAGTGTCACATTGCCATGTGATTATGACTAGAAAGAGATGAGTAGAGAAATCCATCCACTTGTAAAGAGGCTGTGGTCTGACTTGGTGCTCATAACCCCACACATTCATTATCCAGAGCGACAGGATGTGAATGACCTATGAGTGCATGTCTGGGCCAGGCTAAGGTCTGTGCAGATGTTATAGCCTGATGCCAACTTGGTCCACATACCAGGATAATTTTCTTACACGTTCAATTTTTCATCATCTTTCTTTTTTCTTCCTGATCATGTGCCTATTATTTTGGATAATCTGGACTCTCTTATTGCCTTTGTTGTGATTAGATATGATGCCGTTCTTAATGTTTCAAAAACACCCACAATAAGCTCATATCTAACAGGCACGTGGTTGATCAGGCAACCATATATTAGCTGAGATAAAGGCTGCCTGCAGGTGATCCTGTTGTGGTTCATGGGCACCCTTGTTGAACCTTCATAGAATTTACAATTCTTTTCTTTGGTTAAATGTGCGAGATTTTACATGAAATGTCCTGATGTTGTAGTTGAGTAGAGGTTGTCTGTCTTTGCTGGAGGGGGTAGAATTTCCCATTGCAACACAGTCTGTAGGCACTCTTCTTCCTGCCTTAATGTCATGATCAACTTGACCTTAAGATCATGACCTCAACCTTGACTTCAGTAACTTTGAATAGTGCCTGACATCTTTTGGTTACAGAGTTGAAGGTCAGTTTTAGTGTTGAAAGATAGTGAGCCAGGTTTCCCCTGAGTGCTTTGTGTGAACTCAGGTAAAGGAAAGATCACCTCCATGTATGGAAGATAGCCAGTCATGGCAGCCATGTGTGATTGTGTGCCTTTGGGGCCCATACAGCTTTGGAAGGTGCATTCACTTCATAGCTACTGCTCAGTGGAATAATTATTACAGTTTTCCAACATGTGTTTGTTGCATCTGGAGGAAGGAACTCCTTTTTTCTAGTTCACACACCTTTGGAATAGCAGCCTCTTGGAAGATAGAGGGGAAAGGAAGGGGGATGTTTGATTTTAAAGAATTTTTAAAATAAGTAAGTTAAAATTAGAAACTGATGAGGGATGGAGATATTCGTTGTTAAACCACTCAAGGGAAAAAATAAATGCTTGTTTAGCTAATTTATATAAATGAAAAAATTAGGAGTTCCTGTCGTGGCTCAGTGGTTAACGAATCCGACTAGGAACCATGAGGTTGCAGCTTCGGTCCCTGCCCTTGCTCAGTGGGTTAAGGATCCAGCGTTGCTGTGAGCTGTGGTGTAGGTTGCAGACGCGGCTCGGATCCAGCGTTGCTGTGGCTCTGGCGTAGACCGGTGGCTGCAGCTCCGATTCAACCCCTAGCCTGGGAACCTCCATATGCCGCGGGGGCGGCCCAAGAAATGGCAAAAAAAAAAAAAAGACAAAAAAAAATTAAAATACTTTTTTTCCTGTTGTTAAAGTAGAACATCCACTATGTTTTACTAGTTAGCCTGATTTGAATTCTTGCGGAAACGTGAAATACCTAAAGTCATTAAAATGTTATTTTAATCTATAATTCTGATAACACTTTTCTTGGGTTATCTGTTTAAAGAAGTAAGAGATATAAAAATCTATGTTTACTGGAAAGTTAAAATAACAATTTATGGAAGGATATTTTGCTTTGAAAATAACTCAAAAGATTTAATTAGCTCTGATATAACATTATAAATCTTCCTCGACTTATGATGGATTTACATCCTGATAACCCATCATAAGTTTAAAATATCTTAAGTGGAAAAGGCTTTTAGTACGCCTAACCTACCGAACGTTATAGCTTAACCAGGATTACCTTAAATGTGCTCAGAGCACTTATATTAGCCTAGAACTGGGTTCAGTACTCTAACCCAAAGCCTATTAGTTTAACAAAAAGTCTAATAGCACTAACACAGAATTTTGACTATCTCATGGAATTTACTGAATACTGTAATGAAAGTGAAAAGCAGACAGGTCATACTCATAGTCACGTGGCTGACTGGGAGCTGCTACTTGATGTCTTGCTCAGCATCAGAAGAGAGTATCTTAACGATATCGCTAGACTGGGAAAAGATCAAAATTCACAATAATGTGTGTCACTTTTAATCCATCATAAAGTCAAAAATCCTAAGTCAGGGACCTCCCTAGTGCCTCAACGGTCTAAGGATCCAGTGTTGTCACTGCCGTGGCTCAGGTCACTCCTGCAGCCCCAGTTTAATCCCTAGCCTGGAAACTTTCTCATGCCACGGGTACAGCCACAAAAAAATAAAATAAAAAAATAAATAATAACAATAATTTGAAAGTCAGGGACTGTCTGTATAAAGCAGTAAATATTCAATCCTCAGAATGACCCTACCTTTAACTTAATCTGTATTTTTTTATCTTTTTTTTTTTTTTTTTTTGTCTTTTCTAGGGCCACACCTAGAAAAATCTCTTGGCATTTGGAGATTCCCAGGCTAGGGGTCAAAGAAGAGCTACAGCTGCTGGCCTACGCCACAGCCACAGCAACGCCAGACCTGAACCACATCTGTGACCTACACCACAGCTCACAGCAGTGCCATATCTTTAACCTACTGAGCGAGGCCAGGGATCGAACCCACAACCTCATGGTTCCTAGTTGGATTCATCAACCACT
This sequence comes from Sus scrofa, assembly GCF_054392235.1. Classification (NCBI taxonomy): domain Eukaryota; kingdom Metazoa; phylum Chordata; class Mammalia; order Artiodactyla; family Suidae; genus Sus; species Sus scrofa. The sequence goes on from NC_139395.1 coordinate 58,472,012, forward strand.
GCACCACAACGGGAACTCCTTTATTTTTTTTTAGATCAAGAGTCTTCTATCATTGCCCTCGGAGCTGGGTTCTGATTTGGTTTTTCTTTGTCCCAGTCTGTTTCTTCATCATTCTAATTGAACACATCCCTCCACTATCCCATGAGCATCTATATGCCTTCTAACCATGCAGCTGTCTTAATGGCTTTCAATCTCATGCTTATAGAAGTTTGGGATCCCCAAACTTTTTATAATTTTGATTACTGTGGTTTCATTGCTTTGATTATTGTGTTGTTTTTTTTTTTCCAGGAAACACATAAGATTATCTTTGATTTTTTGATGGGGAGGGAATCTTTGTTTTACTACCCAGATGCTATTGTTATTTGAATGCCAGAAATTTTATTTCTATTTCCTGATTCCATTGAATTTTAAAATTATAAATGCATGATTCTTTGAGAACATCTATATTTAGAAGGTTGGCTCATATGGTTTTCTTTCTGGCTTCCTTGTTAGACCTTTTTGGGTGCAGTCACAAAGATAAAATTTTTGTCACGTCTATCTCCAGAGGCCCAAACAACAGCATACTTCTTGTATATTTAAGAAATATACAAGGTTGTCTTAAAGTATGAAACTCTGGAACCATTCAAATATTAGGGAAAAAAGGAGTTAGGAGTTAACCTATATTCAAAGTATGTGGGTTTGTTTTGTTTTGTTTTGTTTTTTTTGCTTCTTAGGGCATATGGAAGTTCCCAGGCCAGGGGTTGAGTCAGTGCTGCAGCTACCAGCCTATGCCACAGCAACACAGGGTCCCTAATCCACTGAGCAAGGCCAGGGATCGAACCTGCATCCTCATGCATGCCTGCCAATCAGGTTTGTTACTACTGAGCCACAAAAGGAACTCCCAAAGTATTTCTTTTTGACAACCTATCTTCAACAATTCTTCAGCCACCACTGAAGCTACTTCATTTAATGTTAGCAGTTTTGCTTCTACTAGGAGGATTGAGCCCCTTTGCACACTTTTTTTTTTTTTTTCTATTTAAATTTCTACCCACTCTCCAACTGCTGTCCTTTGGTATTCTCTAAGGTCTATGGTTCTTTCATTTTGGCCCCCTTCCTTTGGCCCTTCCTTCATCGTTGAAAGCAAACTTCAAAACTCAAATGTTTCGAAAGTTGCTAACCCATTCTTTATACCGTGTCGGTGGTACAGACTGCTTAATTATTTTTCTCCATCTGGAGAGGCTTAGTAATTAAGTGAAATGGCAGCACCTGGGATTATTTATAGATGGTGGGAAGGCAGGAGGAGTTCTTGATGACTCATCCATCCAGGGCTGGCGAGGAAACCTTTTTCTCCCCTTCTCTGGATTTGACTTCCCTCCCCCCGCCCCACCACAGAAGGAAGATGTGATTTGTCCTTCCTTTAACCCCCTGTCTCTCTTAGCATTCCATCTTGCATTCAAGCCGTTAATTTCCTTGCTTTCTTCTGCCTTTGTACTGTAAGGTCACTGAGAGTCTTCACTTATCCATCAACTGCATCTCTTGTGAGTGACTCCCACTGTGACTTGGTTGTGCACACACTTAGCTGAATTCAGTGGAAGCTTATATAAGCTCTAGAGTCTGGACTGGAACAGAACAAGCTACTCACCTGGTAGCTAAGGAGTGTTAGAAACAGGCACTAAAGTGTGTAGGACCAAAAAGAACAATTTTTTTTTTTTTTTTTTTTGGCTGTACCCGCAGTGTGTGGAAGTTCCTGGGGTCAGGGATCAAACCCACGCCACAGCAGCAGCCTCCACCGCAGCTGCCGAAACACTGTAGAACAGCAACTCTTGAGTTGGAGGTCCATGTCTTATTCCTCTTCTCTTTGTATCCCACCACCCCCCTTTTCCTGGCCCTTACAACAATGCCTTGACTTCAGTTGTTGCTCAGGAAATGTGGACTGTGAAGGACTAAGATAAAGAAAACTTTTCAGGATCCCCCAAGATTAGTCATTTGGCTTTTGGGGAAGGATATGTCTAGGTGGCTGTGTAAGCTTCAGCTAAAAAAGGGTAGTGGTTATACAGAAGAATAAGGCTATTGAGATGATGAAGGACATTGAATATAAAGCGTCTCACAGTTCTGATTCACTGAGGAGGGGGCTCTGACCTTGGGCCCCACAGAATCTAACGTGCTGTTAAAGCACTGTGTCTCCATTTATGCCTGTAGTTGAGAAAAATCATCAGGGCTTGAAAATTCCTCAAGGTGTAGTACATTCAGAGGCCTTCAAGGAGTGTTTTAGTGCCGAGAGTATCTGGCTATTTCTATGTCTGAGAATATTTTCATAAAGCTTGCGACCGAAATGGTTTTATCCCAGTAGATGGTGGGTGGAAAGTATTTTTTGGATTATTTTGCTATTTTTCATTCTAGCTTGCTTTTGTCTTTTTCTTGCACATTTCCTTCTTAAGGTTTGCTGCCGTGTGTTTCAGTGCATCTGTGTGTTGTGGGGGTTTTTGTTTCTTTTGCTTTTTTTTTTGCTTTTTCTTCCTCTTACAATTCTTTGTGTCTATGTTTTCCTTCCCTCTTCTCCCCTTTCTTCCTTCAGATTCTCCAAGTGAACAAAATATAATATTTTCTCCTTTATTTATTCATACACTCATTGGATAGCTCATTTGCTCATTCTGCAGTATACGTTAAGAAACTTTTCTGTGTCATTCTTCATGACCATTGCAAGTGTTTGCTCAGAACTGTAGCACTTATTCTCAAAGCAGTTAAAGAACCATAAGTTTTGAAAAAAGTTGGTCTTTGAATCCTTTTTTTTTTTTTTTAGGGCTGCACCCACAGCATATGGAGGTTCCTAGGCTAGGGGTTAAATCGAAGCTGTAGCTGCAGGCCTGTGCCACAGCCACAGCAACACAGGATACGAGCCGTGTCTGTGACCTATACCACAGCTCACCGAAGCACCAGATTCGTAACCCCCTGAGCTAGGCCAGTGATCAAACCTGCGTCCTCATGAATGCTAGTCAGATTCCTTAACCACTGAGCCATGATGGGACCGCCTAAATCCTTTAATAGGAGCATCGTTTTGTCATTGGGAGATAGGGGAGGACAGATACGGTTAAGTACATAAAATACCAAGAAAAGAATACAAGAGTTACATCTTTATATGTCTGTATAATTTCGAAATGATAAATATTTCATTTTAAGAGTGTGAAGTTCTTATTTGCAAGTTTTAAAACTGGACTCTCCTCCATTTTTCTTTTTCCTTCCATTTTTTTCTACAAAGCAAAACACCGCTTTTAAAATAGAAATCATCCTTTTTATTTACGGTGACTGAAAGTGATCGTTTTATTTTTTTTTTAACCATCCTGGGGAATCTTTTTCTTTGTTTAATGAAGAATGCATTTTCTATCATGGCTATAGATAGTTCTAATTTTTTTTTTTTTTTGACTTTTGACTGGTCCTTTTGGCAATGTGAAACAAGGGGCCCTACTCCTTAGGGGAAAAAAAAAATGAGGGAGGGAAAGACATGGAGAGAGAGAAAGAAGGAGGAGGAGGAAAAAAGGAGAGAGGGAGGAGAGAAAAAAGGAAATAAATAGTAATTATGCCCACCTATCAAATACCCACCAAAAGTAAAAGACAAAAAAACCAAGAACTACTTTTGAATCAGAGAATGTGTGAGTTTGTTTCAATAAGTTTTCATAACTTCCCTCTCAGGCTGCTTTTTGGGATAATTGAAATAAACTAATATGATTCTTAATTTATTCTTTTCCAGTTGCTGCTGTTTGAATATTATCCTCTTCACATTTTCCACATCCTTGATTTTCTCCAGTTATAAGTTCAGTTCTTTCACTGCATTACCTAGAAGTGTAATTTCACAATGTTTTGGGCTGATTAAGAAGACTTTTTATATATACACACACAAAAATTAAAATACATATGTTCCAATTAAACTATTTTAACAGCTAATTGATTTCATAGGACTTATGATTGAGTGAAGGTCAGAGTCATTTTTAATGTTCGGATGCAATTCTGGAATAGATTTGTGGATGTACAGCATTGAATTTATAGCCTATCAGGTGTTTTTAGTACATCTCCTATCTGCAAATGGCCTGTGATTCAAATTTCCTCTTAGCGGACATTACAGAGGACTGTTTAATAATTGGCGAAGCATTATATAATTAAGAGTCTTTGAAAAAGACCATGTGGAAATCTTTAATTAAATCATTGCACTTCAAGGACAGTTACCAAGTACTTTGCCTGTGTACATCACTAAATGATAGTTTCGAATCTGTCATTTAGTTTAGAATTTCGTTGTTTTGGCCGTTAGTACTAATATACATCATTGAATTTGATTGTCGTAGTCTCAGATAAAATACTAGAAACTCTAGTGATCCCATTAAAATGACAGAATAGAAACTGGTTCTCGGAGAGTTAAGTGGTTGACCATGATCCCTTAGCTCTTTGAAATCTGCTAAGCCAGGAATTCTAGTTTTGTGATTCCCAATCCATTGGTCTCATTTTTCTGAGTTTTAGTCTCCTTGGCATCTGATCTCGTAGATGCCTTAGCTGACTAGACCTTCTGGGAGAACTCTACACACAAAGCACTTTGCACCCCAAGGTTAAAAGCCAGTGACAACTCTTGTCTCCTTTTTCTGCTTCCCTTAGACAAACTAGCTGAAAAGATGCTTCTAAATAGATTACGAGTACTGCTAATAAAAGTTACTATTTATTGCTGGCTTAGTTCATGTAAAATGATAAAATAAAATGCCCACATTAAACATCGTGTTATTTAATCTTTACTGGGACCCTCTCAAAGTATTATTATGTCCATTTTACAGATACAGAAGGTGGAGGCATGGAGCTTTTTTCAATATAAGTTATCCAAGATCACATCAGACAATAAATGTTGGAGCTAGTATTTCAACAGCAGTAGGATATCTCCAGGCTCTGTGCTCTTAGGGGAAAACTGAATCAGAAAAATTGGCTATTGTGTTGGAGAGGATAGAGAAAGAAGTATATATATCATTGGTTCCAGCTATTATGTGTATATACGTGCTTCAGGGCCTCTCTTAATTTTTTTAGTACCTGGAGAGTTATTTTCTTATAACTTAAAATGATCTCCTTATTCTTTTTGCCCATAATTAAAACCTTTGGTCCTCTTTCTAAATTCTCTTAGCCTCTGTGCCTGTAATTTATTCTATAGATTTGATGACAGCTTTGTTTCATCTCCTTCCTCCCTTTCATAAGAAGAATATTGAAGAAATGATGTGGTTAGATAAGGATACTCTATGTGACCGGAGTTAAAACTGAAATAGTCATTTATTAACTTTTTTAATGGCATTGGTACTTATGGGGAAGGGCGCAGGGAATTTTGCCCCCAGAAGACACAAGGCTGTGTCTGGAGACACTGGGTCATTGCCCTAGGGTAGTGGTGCTACTGGCATCTGGTGAATAGAGACTAGGGATGCTGCTCAACATCCGACAGCCCCAGCAACACAGGGTTAATCTGGCCCCAAGTGTCAGTGCTGACATTCAGAACCTCCCACTTTGAGGATGCCAGGTGGTTTTAATCCCAGTAGAAGGAACCATGAGGGCTTTGGGTTATTCTGCTGGCTGGTGGCCATAGGAAGAACTAAACAATCCCAGGCCTGATAATTCCCCTAGTCCCTGGCTAACCAGGGTTTAGTCCACTGGATGCTAAGATAAGGCGTAAAGACTTACATGCCAGAATATTTAAATCAACCCTGTTTCTTGGTATTTCTGCTTCACCTTGTCCACCTTAAATTAAAGAGCCCATGGGGGTATTTGTTCCCACACACTGCAGTGATTTGTGAAACAAGCACCAGTTTAATAGAACATTCACTGAGACATAGAAAAGTAAACAAAGGTAAGAGCATGTGCCAATGTCTTTGAACTGGAAAGCAATAGGAACTGGTTTGAAAAACTCAAAGATCAAGGCAGCTCCCTCATGAAGGTTGTAAGAGAATCTGCCCCAGTAAATAACAGCACTGTCTTATTCCCATGGTGTTGGAGTAGTATTTTCCCAGGGCAGAATTTTAAAGCTATTAATGCGGCTTCATTGTTGAGGCTTGATACTGCTTCTTTCGAAAGCTTTTTACCCTTTGGCCAGCTAGGCATTTTCCCAAAGGAATGATGAATCATCTTTTTTCTTTCTTTCTTTCTTTTTTTTTTTTTGGTCTTTTGTCCTTTTAGGGCCACACCTGCGGCACATGGAGATTCCCAGGCTAGGGATCTAATCAGAGCAGTAGCCGCCAGCCTAAGCCAGAGCCACAGCAATGCCAGATCTGAGCCGCATCCGCAACTTACACCACAGCTCATAACAACGTTGGATCCTTAACCCACTGAGCAAGGCCAGGGATCGAACCCTCAACCTCATGGTTCCTAGTCGGATTCGTTTCCTCTACACCAAGACTTGGGAACTCCATGATGAACCATCAAGGGGGAAGGATCCTGAAGTTACTACCTGCAATGCTGCTACATGGAGTTGGCCTTGTGCAAAGCTTGCAACTCTCTTTTGTATTCAGGGTTTACATTAAAACTACTGTTTGTTTCCTTTGTCTGTAGCATCTTAATAGACATGGCTCTGCTTATCTGAAGCTCAGAGGTTTTGTTTCTCAGTGTGTTCTGGACGATGCCTGCCTGTCTTGAGTGTGCCTTTTATTTGGTAGAAATCTATTCAACCATTTTTACATGGTATGGGAGCAAGCCAGGAAGAAACTCAATTTTATGTATGTCTGTGAACTTTTCCTGATTTCCCCAATAGCCACCTCTTCCTCTAATACTTTTGTCTTGGTAGCAGTGGCCAACTGTGGTATTTTTCAGGAATGCAATCTTGCAGTTTGTGAAGGAGACTGAGACTCTTGGGAGAACTTCTGTAATACTTTATCCTTCCTGCCTTTTAACTTGGAACAAGTAAGCACCCAAATGGGAGACAGTAAAAGGCACAGTATTTGGGGCACACACTGTTTCATTATTGGGACTGCCTAGCTGTCTTTTGAGGAAACTATTAGGCTGAATCCCCCTGATTTGGCTTTTGTGGGAGCCATGAAACATGCCTATGCCTTGACTTGCCTAACACGTTTATACAGCAGATTTTGTTTTTCTTAGCCCGTGGTGTTCTCTATGTATGTACTATGTTACGTGATTTTTATGTGTCTACAAATTCCTAGGTAGCTATCTGTGAAATCATAAATAGAATTAATTAATTTAGGCCTTGCTTATTTGGAATTTGCTTTTGTCCAAGGTGAGGCAAATGGGGACTTAGCTAAGAAAGCTTTAGTTTGGCGTACCAGTACTGTAGGTTACATTGCAGAGAAGGACTGCTTAATCTGTGTGTATCAACTTGGTGTTATCAACCAATTTTGTATAGTATTCATTTGATAGTAATCCTTTGGTTCTAATAGAGAACTCTTTTCTACCATATAAATGGGTTTGGTGAGGAATATTCTTAAAAAATCACACCAATGTGAAGCACATATAATGGAATAAAATTCGGTATCTCTGAAATCATACCTAGTTTGAACTCTTTGATAATTCAGTTCCTGGGACTTCTTGATTTATTTTCCTGAGGTCTCCCTTAGCTTTCTGCAAAGTTTTCCCTGGTGGTGGGACATCCTGGAACACCATTCTAATGAGGCTTCGGTGAATTATTTCTGTTTTTAGGCACTCTCCAATGGTGGCTGCCAGGCACTAGTTATATTTTTTTAAAAAAACCTGAACCAAGGAGTTCCTGTCGTGGCTCAGCAGAAACAAATCTGGCTATCCCTGGCCTTGCTCAGTGGGTTAAGGATTTAGCGTTGCCATGAGCTTCGGTGTAGGTTGCAGACGTGGCTTAGATCCCCCATTGCTGTTGCTATGGCGTAGGCCCATGGCTACAGCTCTAATTCGACCCCCTAACCTGGGAACTTCCATATGCCTCAAGTGCAGCCCTAAGAAGACAAAAACAAAACTGAACTGATTATAAGGTTTTAGCACCAGATGTCTCAGAAACATAAGCAGCTAACACAAAGCCAGTTCCTAGATCATTCAGGGAGGAAATGAATGTTTAGAGCCATATCTGAACTTGGTAGCCTGGCTACCCTCTGTTTTTGTTTTGTTTTGTTTTGTTTTTCATTCTTCAATGGCAGTCAGCCTAAAGCTTTGGTTCCTCTCTGTTTTGAACTATACAGCTAAACGATGTCCTCGCTGCAGTATAGCAGTTTAGACAAAATCCAAAGTCTTCTAAAAAGAGACTTTACAATTTCCAATTCTCTTTGAATAGAAACGATAATAATAATTAAAAGGAGGTGATAGTTGTAGATTCTAGTCAAGTGACAAGCCCTTTACCAGTTCTGCCCAGCATTCTATATGCATTAGCCCAAATAATGTATGCATTATCCTATATAGTATCCCACATAACCCCAATAAATTCTGTATTTATTTTCTCATAACAGTCCTCTGAGAAGGAGATGCTGATTCTAGAACTTTTCTCAGATGCTTAGATTCCCTTTGATTATGAAATCAACATCTAGGAAAGACATAAGTAAGAGTTGGGATTTAGGCATGAACAGTTCTACACTAAAATTCTGACTTGCCGCTCACTGATCTGTTTCTTTGGACAAATCTTTTCATTCTCTCTCTGCCTCAGTTTCTTTTTCCATAAAATGGAAATATCAACATCTGATATTTGTAAACTTCAAATGAAATTAGGTATATAAAAGCTTTCTGGAGTGGAATTTGAATGACACTGTAACATTTGTGATATTTTAACAGATATAAATAAATAGCAATTTGGATGGTGTTGATAATTAATAACAACTAGAGTTCCCTTTCATGCTAAAATCAAAGGGAATACTTTGAATGATTACCTCCCTGTATCCTAAAGCCTGGTCCAGAATAGACACATAAAAATGATCGTATTGGAGTTCCCTGGTGGCTCAGCAGGTTAAGAATCCAGCAGTTGTGACTGCTGAGGTGCAGGTTCAATCCCTGGCCCTAGAATTTCTATATGCTGCCGGCATGGCAAAAAATAATTAAAATAAAAGGAAATAATCACACTGCTTTGGGTACATGAAGTGGATGCATCCTCCCAGCCTCCTTGCATTCTGGTGAAGGGCACTTCAGCTCCCTGATTGCCTTGGCTGTGAGACAAGGCTCTGAAGTCTGAGTGCTGTTATTAGAGCTGTAACTCAGTAATTCAGGAGGAGGCATCCAAATTCACATTTCCTCAAGGAGCATCCACACATCTCTCTTACTACTTTGAAGAGGAGCTAAAGTAATTAGCCGTAACACCTTGGATGGTGAAATATAGTTATTTAATTGAAGGAGCCTGTCAGCTGCAAGAGAAACTAGTAACACATTGACATGGGCCCAGATGCCTACACATGGTGAGGAAGCCTGATGGAAGTAAAAGGGCCCATCAGCTCTTCCTGGGCCCCCAAGAGACTGCTTCATTCCTAGTAGTGAATTCCTCTCCAGTGTTGAAGCTGTGAACCAGGCAGCCTTTATGTGGCCTTATTTGTGCTGGAAATGTATCTTCTTATGTGAGGAGGTCCCTTATGAGTGTCTCCTTGGATAAAGTCATTGCCAGCAGTGATGATGTGATTGTTAGGGATTTGTAGATACTGTGGTCTGTGCATGATTGTCTGTGCTGGTGATTGATTTCACCCGTCCCCATGTTCGTTGCGGGCTGAAGGTTGGGTTGTTAGTAGGAGATGCTTACCTTCTGCATTTTGGCAGCTGTGACTCTGCGTTCCCCCTTGTCTAAAGGGACATCATCACCCCCTTACACATGCCTGTCCCTCCTTCTCTCTTGTGGCCGCTCCATTGCCTTCTTTGTTCATTCCCTTTGCAAAGCTGCAGAGTCAGCATGGTGCCCCACATGCAGTGGGCTGCACAGTGTCCAGGTGATTGATAAAACATGGGTCCTGTCCTCAAGGAGGTGACTCTGATGAGCTGTAATGGAAAAAATAAAAATCATAAAATAAAAAAATAAAATAATAAAAATGGCTATAAAAGGGAGGTGACTTTGTGTGTGTGTGTGTGCACGCGCACACACACGCACCCTGTAAGCTCCTTAAGGCAAGGATCTTTGCTTGTTTGGTGTAAGGATCTCAATGCTTTTACCACAGTTATTGAATGCAAGTGAGAGCCATTAATTGAGAGTCGGCTTAAGGAAGAAAAGAGACTCTAGATCTCAGTTGTTTGATTAAATCCCTGTTCTGTCCATCAGTAGTAGAAAACTTCAGTGAAATTCACTTAACCTTTCAGCCCCTCAGTTTTCACACCTGGAAAATGGAGAAAATTGTAAGATACCTACCCCAGAGTGTTGTTATAAGGTTGTATTAGTCAATAGGGTGAAATGAACATGCGTCTGGCACATAATAAATCCTCAGTAAATGCGAGCTCTCCTTAAAATCTAAACAATAGCAGGCATTGACATGGATGCCAAAAAACTTAGTCACCTGGAGCAACAGTTATTCAGAAGGAAGAGTGAAGAATCTGCATTGTGTGAGAGAGGAAGGGCGTTCTCCCCTGAACAGGGGTCATGACAGGTCATCTGTGATTCGTTTTTCCTCTTCCTCTCCAAACTTGTGGCGGGAGCAAAGAATGGTTATCCTCAACAGTATCTGCACAGCAGAGTCACTAAGCAGGTATTACATCAGCCTGGTGCTTGAGTTTCACTCCCAAAGTATAGATGTCATTGGCCTGGGAGGTGGCCTGAGCAGCAGTCTTTCTCTTGCCCTTGCCCTTGGCCCTTGGTAATTCTTAGGTGCAGCACATAGCCAGTAACTGGCTCTCAGGGCACCCTTGGGTTCCTTGAACTGTCCTCTACTCCTGTTCGCATCCCAGCTTAGGCAGCTGATGATTCATTTGGGCCTTACTGATGATCCGCTCTCCCTCTGCTTCTCAAGGTAACAGCAGTCCTATTGGATTCTGTTCTCATTTTGTAGTGGACTGGTTTTAGGAAGTGCTGTTGTCTGTCGGTCACTGTACCCAGTCCTGTTACGCAAGATGATATTCTCATAGGTGTAGGGGAACCCAGTCGTCCGCCCTACCTGCTATTTTGAGTCAGAAGAAAGTCAGGTAGATTTGTTAGTGAGGAGTTCCCGTCATGGCTCAGTAGTTAATAAATCTGACTCGCATCCATGAGGACGCAGGTTTGATCCCTGGCCTTGCTCATTGGGTTAAGGATCTGGCATTGCTGTGAGCTGTGGTGTAGGTCACAGACATGGCTTGGATCCTGCGTTTCTGTGACTGTGGCTGTGGCTGGCAGCATAGCTCCCATTCGATCCCTAGCCTGGAAACCTCCATATGCCATGGGTGCAGCCCTAAAAAGCAAATTTAAAAAAAAAAAAAAGAGAGAGAGAGATTTGTTAGTGAAAAAGCAGATTGAAGAACAAAACTGGGACCAGAGGCTTCAGAGGCTTCCTTGAGTCTACATGCTTCTTCCCCTGCATAGGATGAGCAGACAGACGGTGTAAGGATTTGGGACTGGGGTCTCTGGCTGCTTAATCCTGGAGGTGGAAGCCCAGGCATCCCTTCTGGCTGGGGTGGGGCTGGGAGGACTGGGAAAGCAGCTCCAGGGAAAGGGTAGAGCCTGCATTTCCTTTGTGTGGCCCAGGATTAAGGGGCCCTTCCCTGACTTGGGGAGGGTCAGTGGAAGGGAGCCAGGAAGAGGGAGCTACAGGGAAGAAGGTGCTTCTCCCCACACACCTATGAATGACTTTCTGTCTTGGTACAGTCTCCACTGAGTGCAGGAGGGGACGTGGCAAAGAGCAGAGCTAGTTTGTAACTCACCTCTCCCTCCTTCTGCTCCTTCTGTTGCTAATCAGACTACTGAGGAGAGTTTTATACTTCTCTGGGCCGTTCTGTACTCATTATCTTCTTCTTTTGTTTGTTTGGTTTTGATTTTTTTAAGGCTGTACCTGCGGCATATGGAGGGTCCCAGGCTAGGGGTTGAATCGGACCAGTAGCTGTCAGCCTACACCATAGCCATAGCAACATGGGATCCAAGCCGTGTCTTCGATCTACACCACAGATCATGGCAATGCTGGATCCTTAACTCACTGAGTGAGGCCAGGGATTGAACCTGTGTCCTCATGGATACAAATCAGATTTGATTCTGCTGAGCCACGACAGAAACTCCCCGTTATCTCCTGTGACTCCTCAAACTTGTGCAGTAGGCACTTCTATTCCTAACTGACAAATGATGAAACCAAGGAACAGATATACTTGATAATTTGCCAAAAGTCACACGACTAGAAAAATGGTAGGATTTGAACCCATCCTTCTTACTCTGGAGACCCTTACTGTCTTCCCAACCTCAATTTTATGTTCCTCCTACCAGCCTAGAAATCTCATCCCCCTGCTTTTTCTTCCCAGAAGTGTAGACCTGGTTTGAGTGCCCTGGTGACAGTATTCAGGACATAAGGCAATTAGGACTTTAAGGAAAAGTCTTTATTGGGGATATTTGTGTTTTTGAGCCACCTCTCCTGCCAGAAGCTCTCTTAAATTTTGGATGATGCTAAAGTAGTGAGAGCTATGTGTTTTCCACCACCTGCCTCCAAAGCACATGATTTTAATCGGCTGCCTGTGGAATCCAGCTTCAAGCTCATTGACATTGGATTTTTATGCTTCTTGCCCTACAGCTCCCAAGTTTGGTTGTTTCAGTAGAAGACTGTGAATGTTCTATGCTAGGAAGATCCAGGCACTGTGGCAGCACCTGCTAGAGATCTCGGTAGCTGAGCCAGGCCTCCCCCAGCCCAACATCCCCCCTGAAGCCATCCAGGGCCGATGCTGAGAACTCACTAATGCACTGGGCCAAGAAGGGTGTTTGCCTTGTGAGACTGGAGAGTCCTCAGTTGGTTGGCAGACCTCGTGGCTGCTGCTGAAACTTTTTGGAAGCCCAGAAGCAGTTCTGTTCACGTCTGGCTGTGTTCTGCCAAGAGGCTTTTTTTTTTTTTTTTGACAGTCTCAGATCAGGAAGGCTGTGACCTGCTTGCTGCAAAGGAGCACTTCTACCCACAGGCCGCCTTTGCCGAGCAGAATGATAATCTACCTTCAGTGTGTTGATCTGCCAGAAGGGTCGCAACATAATCATCTTCTAGTCTCCGGCTTTATAAATGATGAAATGTTGCACAGCATTTTTCTGTCGGGCAAATGTATAAAATCAGCCCAGATCCCCAGCAAAGTACCATACCTTCAATTACATTCTTGTTATAAAAGCTTCATTTAAAAATTCTTGGGCCATAAAGCAAAGTGAGAGCAGTGTTTACCATCACAAGTTGTTAAGCAGAAGGACTTGATGTCAGAGGGGACTCTCTTAGGCAGCGATGTTATCAGTTATTGAGAATGCAAAGCTACATCTCCTGTGTGGCCTTGAGCGAGGCAAAGAAGGATGTGTAAAAGGAGATTTCTGCAACTTGGTTTGGATGTCACCAAACTGGCAGCTTCTAAGGCTCTTGTGGCTACAAAAGGCAATATTGGGATATGACACCAGCACAGTGGATCAGGTACCATCCTGAAGCCTCAGGGGAAGAAAAGCATTACTATCTAGACCTTTCCAAGTTAGTTGTATGTGATAAGCTGACGTCTTTCAGTTTTTATTCACTAAAGATTCCTTGCAGCCCTGAACTTGACAGGTGCATTCCTGGGCACCAGGGCTGCCTCGGTTAGGACATACCTGTGTGACTTTGGTCCTTGTGGTCATCACGATCTTTAGGAGAATAGATATTAATCGTATAAATGTGCTATGGATGCAGGGTTGTTAAGGATGAGTGGTGTTAAGCCCAGTGAAGGAAAGAGACTTACTTTGTTTTGAGAGTGTGTCATGGGGATCAGGCCTTGTTTAGGGTCAAGAGAGGCTACCTGAACAAGAAATGATTGCAAAGACTTTCGCTAGGTCCAGAAGCTCTCAGCTCTGAGGGCATAGCATGTGCAGTGACCCCCCCCCCCCCCAAGATGGGACAACAGAATGACCTTGAACCTGAAAGGAAGCCACTAGGACTGGAGCTCGACCCCTCAGAGCCTTGAAGACCATCATCTCGGGACTCAGATTATGGGGAGCCATTGAGAAACTGACTGGGTAAGAAGACTGACTTGGTTGGCGTTTTAGAGCAAATTGGACAGTCTGTGGTCAAGGACCAAGCTAGAGAGGAACCAGAGGATGCTTTGTCATCCGTTTGTCATAAAGAAAAGAGATGGTGGTAGCTGGGACCTGGGGAAAAATGATCTCTTTCTATTACCAAGATTGTAGGAATTTTATGTTCTTATGTAGGAGGAAGAAAATTAGTTTCAGGCTCTGGGAGACTGCGTTTGAAGCAACTTGGTGACGAATGAAAATAACACTTCTGGGGTAGGAAAGCAGGTCAAAGGGGTTTTATAAATGCTGCTCACGATCAGGTTTGTAGCAACATTCCCATTGTTGTTTTGATCCTGGCAATTTTTCTACGCTCATTTTCACTGATTTTTGTGTTGGATGTTTTCTCCTATTGCATTTATTTATTTATTTATTTTTTACTTGTTTTTTGTGCATTGTGTGGGAGTATTGAATGGTCCTTATGTTGTCTCCTGGTTCCATTTTAATATTAGAAAGCTGGACCCAGGTATGGTGATGATTATCTGTTTGCGTGTGCATTTTGTTGTGCGCCATCTCTACAAATAAGGGCTGACTATGAAAGCTAATTTTGTAGCCATAGTGTAAAGCCCATAAACCCATAGATGGAACATCTTGGGGATTACATTAGTGTGTTTCTGCAAATAGTCCTTAGGTGTCTAATATATAAAAATTACAGTTGTCATTCAGAGTATCATATTATCTTTCCACCTTCTGTGTTTAATGACAGATTGATGACCAGGCTGGAGCCTGATTATAATGATCAGAATAAAAGAATAAATTAGGAGTTCCCGTCGTGGCGCAGTGGTTAACGAATCCGACTAGGAACCATGAGGTTGCGGGTTCGGTCCCTGCCCTTGCTCAGTGGGTTAACGATCCGGCGTTGCCGTGAGCTGTGGTGTAGGTTGCAGATGCGGCTCGGATCCTGCATTGCTGTGGCTCTGGCGTAGGCCGGTGGCTACAGCTCCGATTGGACCCCTAGCCTGGGAACCTCCATATGCCGCGGAAGCAGCCCAAGAAATAGCAAAAAGACAAAAAAAAAAAAAAAAAAAAAAAAAGAATAAATTAGGTGGATGGTTCTAAGCTTTGGTGGCCTTTAATACCAATCACGTGTTAAAAGTGCTTTGTTACAATTTATATTTCAAAAAACTTTCCATTTTAAGCTTCATTTGTAGTGCAGAAGGATTTTTGAACATGTGCAATTTACCAGCTCATCTTAAAAACACAAAGCAAAAAGCCATCCATCTTAAAAGTAAAATAATGGGGCTGGACTGGCTTTAAAATGACACCATTTGAAACACAAAGAAGCCCCCACCCCCTGTTAACTGTTATTGTGCAGTTAAGCAGAGGGTGAACTCAGATTCTTTTTGTAACCGGTTGTCTTGTTCCACTTATTCCTATAAAGGAGATAATTGGTTGTAAAACCTAATGGTATAAAATAGCATTGATAAAGGATGGCCCTCCCAGTTCCTTTAGATTTTCCAGCTGAGATCTGAGAATAAGACTTCTATTAAATGCAGTTCAGGATGTTCTGCCAAAGGTGATATTGCTCCAAACCTGGGACTGGTCCAGCAAGTGAAAACCTAAATAAACCCCACAATAGCACCTAGTGTTCTTTACAGGAATCCTGGCCTGAGCATTTTCACATAAGTAAATTAACATTCGTGAGTGTTTTGACGTGCTCATGTTACTAGTCTGTGAATACAAATTAAAGGGTCATACTTTACCTTAGGGGCAAAAGAGAACCCCTTCTACCTCCCTCCCCCAAATTAGAATATACCATAGCAGAGTAGGATCTATCTTAAAAACAAATTTCTAGGAAGTTCCATTGTGGCTCAGCGGTAACGGACCCAATGGAATCCATGAGGACATGGGTTCAATCCCTGGCCTCGATCAGTGGGTTAAGGATCCAGAGTTGCCGTGAGCTGTGGTGTAGGTCACAGACGTGGCTCAGATCTGGCGTTGCTGTAGCTGTGGTGTAGGCCAGCGGCTGCAGTTCCGATTGAACCCCTCACTTGAGAACTTCCAGATGCTGTGAGTATGGCCCTAAAACAACAACAACAAAAAAATAAACTGCACTCAGTCTGTTGTACCATCTGTATCTAGAAGGCTCAGAAAATAGAATATCCAAGAACCCCAACAGTCCAATAATTAACTCCATTGTATTATGTGTATTAAATAATAATGAACATCGTATTAAGTTATATATTTAATAAATAATAAATATGGACTGACATGGTCAGAAAATATCAAAACTAGAAATTCATTTTCCTAAAGGACCTCTTCTATGCAATTTCTATTCTACTATAGTCTTGATGTTTTGAAACTTGGGTTAAATTAAATTTATGCATTTTTAATACATAGGAGAGGTGTTTATTTTCTTCATCCATCCTCATTCAATTTTCTATTATTTTATAAGGTACACAGAGTATATTATTTATGTTTTTAGAAATGTTTTAGTGGGATGACAAACGTGATTAAACATCATCATCTCATGAAGAGCCCTTTAGAAGAGGAGGCATTTGGGATTCTCAGAAGCAGTTTTGATAAAAAAAAAAGTTAATGCACAATACAATGCTAGGAAATTAACTTCGGTCATGAAAGTAAGAAATAAATATCCCAAAGTAATAATTACTGCCATCAGACCTTCTCAGGTTTGAGTGGTCACTCTTTGGAGATTGACTAATCCTAATTAGAGATTATCTCCACTATGGACACTAAGCTTTTGAGAAGTTACATGACTAATTGATAAAAGAACTAGAACAAATATTTTAATACCAGTTTACCTTCGTACAGGGCGTGATGGTTCATCATGTGCCATTATTTGTATTGTTTGGTCCTTAAATTGGTAAATAAAGCATTGTAGATTCCATCACACCACATACTTCATCCACCTTTTCTTCTGGTCATTTTCTT
Organism: Sus scrofa; assembly: GCF_054392235.1. Classification (NCBI taxonomy): domain Eukaryota; kingdom Metazoa; phylum Chordata; class Mammalia; order Artiodactyla; family Suidae; genus Sus; species Sus scrofa. The sequence continues at coordinate 58,488,996 of NC_139395.1, forward strand.
AAAGCTGGAAGAAACACCTTTTTTGGGGGGGGCGGGTCTTTTTGCCTTTTTCTGGAGCTGCTCCCACAGCATATGGAGGTTTCCCAGGCTAGGGGTCTAATTGGAGCTACAGCTGCTGGCCTGCGCCACAGCCACAGCAACACCAGATCCAAGCTGTGTCTGTGAAGTACATCACAGCTCACGGCAACACTGGATCCTTAACCCACTGAGCAAGCCAAGGATTGGACCCGCAACCTCATGGTTCCTAGTCGGATTCGTTAACCACTGAGCCACGACAGGAACTCCTAAGAAACACCCTTTAGCTTTTCTTTCTGTAATCTTTACTACCTTCCAGGAAAGCTGATGTGTCTATAGCTGTTGGCTTTCTCTTAGGTTCCCTGGGTGGATAGGTTAAATGAATATTCTGGAAGGGATGCTAAGTGTCTTTATATTTACCCTCAGGAAGATAACAATCATGGGTAGTTCCTAAACTTCCGTGCTTAGAGCTCATTGTTAACAGATGATAAAACTGGCTGCGTGAACTTGAAGGGTTGCAGCCACAGAATGTATTCTGATTTTAGGGCTGGGAGAGTTCAGATACAAGGTGTCTTGGGAGTTCTGTGGTGGCTTAGTGGGTTCAGGATCTGGTATTGTCACTGCTGTGATGCAGGTTCAGTTGCTGGCCTGGAAACTTCTGCATGCCTCTGGTGCCGGGGTCAGGTTGGGGTGGGGGAAGATGTCTTCGAAACAAGAGTGTCTATCTCAGAGTCACTGTACACACACATTCTAAGTTGATGAATTTTTATGCAAATGTAGAATTTATAGGCACTTGAGACAGGAAGTGTCTGTCATGAGCACCAGCCTGCAAATACAGCTGTGTTTTCTGATTTACTCTTAAAGTTCCCATATTTAGGAATTCTTACCATTCGTGCTCGAATTGGGGCCCTTGTCTGGGATTTAACTATATTTGCTTGTGCTTGTGACTCAGAGTAGTAAGTGATATAATTCAAAGTTGGATTAGTTTAGGATTTTTGTAACCATCTTTCTGCTTTTACCACAAATTCTGATATAAACAAACCCTCATTGTGGAATCTGGGTTTTTAATTCCTTACCACTTTTCACTACATCCACTAATCTTTCAAAACAGTATATTGGGCCTGAAATGTAATCCTAAGAAAATAGCTCAATTGTCAAGAAAGTTTTGAACACAGATGTGTTGATTTTATTATTATTTATGGTAGTGAAAATTGGTGAAACAAACCCAAATGCCCAACATTTTGGAAATGATTAAGTAAATTAGGCCCACCCTAAAGTTGGAATATTGTGTAGCCATTAAAAGTTATACTGTATGGGGACTTTTAATGACATCAGTCGCATTATTACTTAATACTATTGTTGGTAAAATGACAATACCATAAGTGAACAAAGCAATTAAGAATAGCAAACACAAGAGTTCCCTGGTGGCTCAGCAAGTTAAGAATCCGGTGTTGTCACTGCTGTGGCTGTGGTTCCTTCTGAGGCATGGGTTAGATCCCTAGCACCGGAACTTCTCCATGCCACAGGTGCAACCAAAAGGGGAGAAAAAAAAAGAATAGCAGATACATATATGGTTCCTGTTACCAGGAATGCACCTGAGCACTGTACATGTCATGTCAGTTTGAGATAAATACTTACAGTACTTGTGAAGGAAATATTTTTGGTAGTTCACTTTTAGATAAGGAAACTAGAGTCCAAATGTTAGGTTACATACTGAGTAAGTGGAGGAGGCAGGGTTTAGCCCCTAACTCAGCCTTTACTGATGATCTGTCCAATTGTAATGTTCCTGACATATGGTCTCGTTCTCACTGTAGAGTATGTTCACATGTGTATGGAATATTTCGAAAGGCATGCGACCCAGTTTCCAGCACTGGTGACCTACGTGGTGGGAATTTGGGTGGCTTAATCCTGTGCTGGTCTTTTCTGTATCTTACAAAGAATATGTGATATTTCTGTTTTTAGAACATGATGCAGTTTTAAATAAGTGAATAAATAGGAGCCTTCTTTACATTTCCCAGAGTCCCTGGCTGCTGAGTGAAAACTGCCCCCTACCCTGTCATATCCATGTCTTCCAGTTTCCAGGTAGTCAGACCACTGTGGCCAGGCCTCCTCTACCAAAATGTGTCATCACTTCAGTCCAGGGGTAGGTCTGGCCACACACCAAATTCACCTGGACATTTTTCTGCTTTCCAATCATAAGCAAAAATCCAGGAGGCACATGGGAGTGTCTGAACTGAATTCTGGATCCCTCAGTTCCCATCTCATAATTTTTTAGTTGATTGGGCTAAAGGCGTGGGTATTCTAGCCATAGAATAAATACTAGTAAAGACTTTGTGGAATAAGTAATGGGAAGCATTTTCAAATGGTGCATTGTTTCTGTTGAGCAATGGACAGATGGGTTGTTTATGTTCTTTTGAATACAGCCTTTTAATTCCTTTGGCTGCCAAAAAGTAAACCCAGGTTCTTATGTCTCTTTCTCTACCTCTCTGCTAAACCATATTTAAATGTTTGTTTCTATAATGCAAGGATAAAGTAGCACCCCAAATGTTAAAAGTACCTATTAAAAGGCATTTGAAAGAGTCCGTTTCTTTTAAAAATCCATAGGAAAATATTTACCAATAAAATAGAATTGAGGATTTACCTTAATAAAATTGGAGAAGTATGAGGTTGTAGATGAAAGAAGATCAATCATGAAGCTGATCGGTACATAGGAGCTCATTAGACTACGCTTTCTACTTTTGTTTATGTTGAAAATTTTTTTAAAAATGAAGCAGACAGTTAACTGCTATCTCGGGTGATTCTATTGCATCATGAAACGCAACAAATTTAGTTTGAAAGGGAAATTTTCTGGGAAGTTACATAGAACTTTAGTCTGTGAAATGCCAAAACAAGCAATTGAAATGTGAAAAATTCTGACAGTCTATCACATTGTTTGCCTACAAGGCTTAACCATGCCAAAGAATAATTTGACTGTTTTTTGCAATTCAGCTAATCTTAGCATAGCAGTATTAATGGATTTAGATATATTTAAGGATGGCTTTTGAGCCGTAAGCCTTTCATAAACTCTTACCACCATCTTACCCTTGGACTTTTGTGAAAGTATTTAAAATGTTCACTTTGATTTCAGACTCTCCACCTCCACGCCATCGCGCATGCTCCACACCATCCCGCGTACCAGTGGCACTTTCCCCTTATCATTATCCTCATCTAGCACTCGGCAGTGAATCTCTTACGTACTTGTGAATAAAATCCAGATGTTTTAGTCTAGGCCAAACCTATCCTTGCAGATTGAGTTCTTCTGCTATGAACCCTTTCCTAGAAATGGAACCACATAGTCAAAAAAGAATAGGTGATTTAAAAACTCCTGATATTTATTTCTGAACAGTCTTCTGAAGTAGTTGTGCCAAGTTGTACCCCCCACCAAGTGTGCAGCAGTGTGCATGTCACCATATGCAAATAAACAGTGAGCATTATTATTTTTCAAAACCTCTCCTGATACGATAGGTTAAAAAAAAAAAAAAAGGCCTCTCTGTTTTTAAAAAAGATCACTGAAGATGAACACTTCAAATTTTTATTGATATTCATTTTTTTCCATTTAAAATATATTTGCTTATATCTTTCCCTATTTTATTATTATCGTATTCTGTAGTACTATTTTAGAGCAGGATAAAGTGATGGCTTCATTTTCATTTTCAAGTGAAGGCTTTCTGAAGGGTTCCTGTTTCCTGACCCACTTTCCACCCTTAATACCTGGTCTTGCGCAAGCTTAGGTACTTAAACATTTGTTCACATACATTAACACTTTTCTTTTAAAAATGAGAAGAATAGGAGTTCCCTGGTGGCCTAGTGCTTAAGGATCCAGCATTGTCACCTCTATGGCTCTGACCACTGCTGTGGCACAGGTTCAGTCCCTGGCCCAGGAACTTCTGCATGCCGCATGGCCAAAAAATTAAAAAATAGAATGCTATCCATTTTGAGTAGGAATTTCTTTAGCATTCATTGGTAAGAAATTACTTTTTTTTCTTTTTATAGCTGCACCTGCAGGATATGGACGTTCCTAGGCTACAGGTTGAATCAGAGCTGCAGCTGCAGGCCTATGCCACAGCCATGGCAGCACCAGATCCAAGCCACATCTGTGACCTATGCTACAACTTGTGGCAATGCCAGATCCTTCACCTACTGAGCAAAGCCAGGGATCAAGCCTGCATTCTCAAGAAATGTTGAGTCTTTAACCCACTGAGCCACAATGGGAACTCTGTGAAATCGCTATTTTTTATGCATGCTCCTGAGAGGTGAACCCTAGAGAGGTCTGAGAGGGCAGTGGCTGTAAATCAGGAAGAACTGCCCTTTTGATTTATAAGCTTTTCTCTCCATTATCTGTAGCGTTAAGTAGGGAAAGGAAGTGTATTGTACTGAAATTTGAAACTTGGTCCCGTTATATGACAACAGTAATTTCTCTGTGCTCATGCCCTCACCTTAATCAAAGACTTAGTATGATTACCAGGCTCTGAGAAGACACTTTTAGCTTGTTTCCCTAAATTATTTTAGCAGTATTTTTTTCTACGGACTTGTCAATCTTGATACTAAGAATCAGAAGTCAGACCACGAGTCTTTTTGTTGTATCTTATGAGCCCAACTTTTATAGTATCCTACTTCCCTTCTTTCTTCCATTTTTGATACTATAAGATCATTTGTTAATAGGCATTTTCTCACAAATCCTATTTCTTCTCAGATTTCCTTTATTTTGAATTTCCAGCTTTGGACACTCAACCAAAAGACTAGGATCTTTCCGCAGCATGCTTGGATTCTTTTATAACACGGGGAGTCTTTTGCATTCTGGCTGTGCTGGGTAGATGTCCATTAAATCAAACTCTTAATGAGATTTTGTAGCTCTCATCTCTTGCCAGCTCCCCACCAGTTACAGTGTTAAGAAGGGTTTTGTCTTCTCTTCTCACACATGTCTGCATTTAATTCTTCTAAAGAAGTGAAATAAGAGTGGTACACTCTCAACACCTGTGATTCCAATCTCATTCTGAAAAAAATCTTTCCAGTTCCCATCATCTGAGATGTACCTACAAAGGCCAGCCCTAGAAAGAACTATTTAATTCCCACCAGTTTGTTCCTTCTTCTCAGTTCCCATGAAGAAATTCAAGCCTGTGATGTTTTCTCCTTCTTTTCATTTTGATGTCATCTGGTGACAGATGGTGAATAAAAGCAGCAAGCACAGGCCATGTGGCAGAGTATCTGTGTCTGCATTTTGATGATACCTGTCACTGGAGAATCTAGGCACATATATGGTAACACTGTCCAGGGACAAGGTAGAGGAAGTAGGCAGCCTGGAAAGCCCACCAGCTGAGGAATCGTATTGGGGTCCCAGAAGCTTATGTAATATTGATGTGATTTTGCAGTTAGATCCAGATTTTTAAGCAACCTGCATAATGCAAGAGTTTCTCATCTTTGAGTCACATTTTCTCTTACTTGACTTTCTCACCATCAGGTGCAGGACCTTCTTGCAGTAAAATCATCAGTGAAATAGAAGTGTGGTCAGCATTGTGCCATTCCCTCTGATGAACCAGTGTTCGATCAGGTTCTAGAATATTAGGTATAGTTTTGATACTCCCAACTCGCAACTATGCTTTGGTCTCGAGTAAGTTGGAGTTTTGCCCCTAGATCTGTCTGTTATCAAGTCTGCCTGTCATGTTCAAGTCACTTGGACTATCCAACCTAAAACAATCCACTAGCAAATTCCGTCCCTAACTTCTGGCCAAGCTAACATTCTGGAAGGTAGTGCAAAAACAGAAGAGCTGATAATTTTGACCTCTTGACATTATACACTTTTCTCACACAAGGCAAAAAAAAAGGAAGAGTAGGCTTAAATTTTCCCCATCATCAGGTATGTCTTTCTGTTGACCTCCTAGTACTCTAGTGTTCACTGTTCCTCTCTATCTCTCATTTATATGTCTATGTAATTTTAACTACTTATAGTCTCTTTAATGTCACCAACAGTTCATTCTAAGATTCTCAAACTATAACAAAGCTCTTCCAACGTGAACTGATAAACCTGATCCAGCATGGCTCTGTACTCTGACCATATGGGTAGAGGGCAAGTTTTGGTCATTTTTGAGTCTGAAGGGAGCTATGTGACTTGTTTGTCTCACTCAGGTTGTCATTTGTATGGTGCCCTCTGCTTCAGAGCACGCACCATGCCACAGCCTACGCTTTCTGCTTCATGAGAAGGAGCCCTCCTCACTTCACTCCCTACCATGACGCAAAAAGTACTTTATGGCAGCAATGGTTTGGAATCTTCCAGGGATTTTTTTCTTTCATTATTATAAATGGCAGAAAGACATGGTTATAATGCTTTGTCACCAAGCTCATGGACTCAGATGCAGAGTCATGGTGAAATCACTGTATGAGAGTGCTAATCTCCTTTCATAGTGTATTGCTTCTATTATGAGCAATTATTGTCTTTGTTTGCTTTGTTTTGTGAGATAAATATGCAATGTGGGCAAATATGTGAGGAAATCCTAGAGCTTTGGAAATTCCAGAATTGCACTTTAATAGCCAAAATTAAGTCGCCTCTCTATGTGATACTGAGAAGTCCACGCTAAAGGGCTTTCAGTCCTTTGTCTTGTTATCTGGAAATTGTCTTTCTCTTGGTAACTGCCTTGGCTTTATTCAATTGCTGATTCAGTCATTCACTTAGTAAATTATGATGAAATAGCTAGCAGGCACCAGGCACTGTTACAATTATTGCATAGAAGAATCAGTGTTTAGTGGGGAAATGCAGAATGATGTCTGTGCTTATGATATCAAGGACTGTTGACAATAGTGAACTTGAGCATAATTCTCCATTTCTTTATCAGCCTTCCTCTTGATGAGGAACAGAATTTACTGAACTATTCCATTGGGAAAAGGCCTCTCATGCAGTGCTTGTGAGGGTCTGATCTGGAAGTGTCTGCAGTGCCACCTGTGACCACAAGCCCAGAATTGTAGAGTTTTACATATTTTTTTTTAACCTGAAAAATCTACTGCTTGAAGTTTATCCTAAGGAAATTAACTTGGATCTGCATATAGCCATAAAGATGTTCATTCAAACTTTAAAAAATAATAATAATAAAAGTTTAAAATAACCCAGGGTATCCACTAGTGGGATAGTTCACATCCATGATGGTCCATCTGTGCAATCAAATCATAAGCATACACTAAAAGTGATGTTGAAGAACAATCAAATCATTTTCCTACATGTGCGAAACAGGATAATATAGGGAGCATCTGAGAATCTAACTTCTATGTTGCTGGTTCAGTGACTCTTGACAAGCAACTTAGCATCTAGTGTAAGCCTGAATTTCTTTTCTTCAAAACAATAATGCTTTATCAATTGCATTGGTTCATTGTGAAAATTAACAAGATGATTCATATAAAGTGCTTAGCACAGTACTTGGCACATAATAAATATAAGCTGTGATGAAGAATTGCTATTGCATTGAATGAAAACTGGAAGTTCATTTATCAAATTGTTACCATTGCTTACATTTGATTGATAGAATAAACTTCAATTTTTATTTTTTTTAGTCTATAAATACTTTCTAAGTTTCCTGTAATTAACATGTCTTGATGATTATAATAAGGAAATAACTCTTTCTTTATAGAACTAGAGCTTGGTGGGGGGGGAACACCTCTAAGTAAAGAAATGTGGTCGTTTGGGAGTTATGAGTACCTGTATTTTTTACTAAAAGGTTTCATTGTTGTCATGGAACTAGGAGGATGCAACAGTTTTCCAAAGATATTTACGACTGGGGTTTCACGAAGACAAGAACATGATTTAGTTGTCATCAGTAGGAAAATTCATTGTATTTCTAAGGCATGTATATTAGCAGCAGTGGTCAAATAGCTATATTAATGTTCTGGTGTGTGATTTGGGTTAATTACTGTTATAGTTTTATTAGGCTTTGATGTGACTTTTTTTTCCCCAGCAAATAAAACTTGAGGAAATTCAAGATTGGTGTTAACTGTCTTAGTGCAAATGAATTTCTGATATGGACAGGTGAAATCAACAGCTATAAAACCACAGCATTGATGGGAAAGTGAAGATTTTCTAATGTACAAGCAGTGTCGAAAGGCTCATTTTGGTTTTTACTTCCCCTTGAATGTGTGTTAGTTTACTCACCCAGAGATGATTTATACCCAGCGGTTGCTGGGATTACATTCTGGAGAAGGGTGTGGTGGAGTTGCCCCTGAGTGGACAGGAAAAGAACTTAAGGGAGCATGGAGTAGGGCCTCTATTGGGATAGATTCAGCATTTCCTGTTTGGACAGTTGAGGGTCTCTAAGTCTCAGATCCTACAGCCTCTAGAGATAATGTGGAACCCTTGACACATATTTTGGGGCATCATGTACAAGTCACTTATCCAGTAGCAAGATGTTCATTGTTCACACATTACCTTAGACCTTGGGCCCTTCTCAAGTTTCTTAATTCGCTCATTTAATAAGTGTTCAGTGAACCCTGCACTCTGTGCTTAATTAGGAAATAGCAATGAGCATGGCAGGTGCAATTGTGTCTTCAGTGTGAGGATTTCTGGTACAATTATTTTCTGTAGTAATAGAACATTCTCTTGTATACTCTCAAATTTAGGGACGATGTTCCCTTTCTTATCAATGTCAAGATTATATCACCATAACTGATCTTTATCGTCATATATTTAAAACAGAATCCTCAAATTTTATTCCCACGGTAACCATACTGGATTGAATTATTATGTAATATTTTTGAAATATATTTTGCCCAGGTAAAATTACATTCTCTATACCAGAATGGAGAAGAAAGTGATACAGGCAGATTTACTGTCATTTCCTTGGTCTTGCCATCATGGACAAGCTGGTCTTTCCATGGTCTTGGCAATGTGAAATCCAGACACAGGAAGGGACGATATCACTGGCTTATGGTGAATGACTTTTTTGAAAATGTTAGGTGGTCTAGCATCAGAGTGAGTTAGCCTGTTTGTGGACCGTTTTAGCAGACATCATACAGTAAGCAGGAAAAGTAATGAGAGCCCTAACTCAGTCTGGAAAGTAAGATCATAGCATGTAGAACTCCATTAGGGACCAGGGAAGAAATGTTGTCTTTCCTGGGGTGTCATGTGATTCTCTTCCAGTCATTGTCCTGATTTTATTTCATCCGCTGCAACCTCTGAGAGACCTCACCATGTCTTTAGTGATACTGCTTTTTCACTGGAAGCAGGTAACTGATCTGTTTCATGGAGCATAGCTCTTTTTTATGTAACAGTTTCATGTTGGAAAAAAATCTTCTCAATTTTATTTATTCTGTAGCCCTCTATGTCTTTGAGTGTACTTCTTATGCCCACTCTCCTTTCTAAGGGTTCGTATGGCTTTATCAGACAAATAATTGATATTAATTAAGAACCGTTTTGAAAAGAAGAATGGTAGCTGTCTCTTTTCTTGATTATCTTCACTAGAAATATCAATGTCAGGCTACTCTCAGCATTAAGAACTTGATTTCCTATATTGAGCCATGATCTCTCTCACCTATAAATTAGAGGCATTCATGGTGTTCCAATTAATATTGAGGAACGAGAAAAATGTGAAACAGCTCCTTGTAGAAATGGAAAGTACAGACATAGCATTGGTTATATCTCACTTGTCATGGTGGATGTGCCTATGATGAATTACATCTCAATAAAAATTTTGTCAATTGTATTAGGTCCTTAGGTGCATCATGGGAGCTTGCTGTTTCAACTATTTGTATGGTAAGTTATTTATACAATGTAGCATGCTCCTATAAAATTATTAATCACCTCCAAATTTCAGTTGCAATTTTTATGTCCCCTATGTCTTCATAAAAGGGAGGTTTCTGAGCCAGTAAAGGTATACTGACATACCTACAGCATAAAAAAATGTGTCTGAAATATTGGTACAACATATACCGTGATGATAAAGGCAGCTTTTTATAATTCAACCAAAATGTTTCTCAGTTCTAGGCAATAACCTATTAACTTGAAGAAATGTTTGTTTTGGCTATAAATAACACTATATAAAATGGATTAAGACTTCTCTAGAGATATCTTTCCATGTAAATTGAGTTTTGAGTAATGTATGTTACGTATTATAGAAAGTTTTTTTTAGCTGATTTTGTAACAAAAAAAGTGTAAAACATATTTTCTAGTGTCTGAATACTGATATTCCCTCTAGAAACTGGCAAAGTAACCAGAGTCCTGGTCAAAGATAAAACACTGAAAACATTTATTTGTTTATTCATTGATTCTTTTTTTTTTTTTTTTTAAGGGCCACACCTGCGGCATATGGAAGTTCCCAGGCTAGGGGTCGAATCAGAGCTATAGCTGCTGGCCTATGCCACAACAACGCCAAATCTGAGCAGAGTCTACAACCTACACCACAGCTCATGGCAACGCCGGATCCTGACCCACTGAACAAGGCCAGGGATCGAACCCACAACCTCATTGTTACTGGTCGGATTCATTTTTGCTGAGCTACCACGAGAACTCTTATATTCATTGATTCATTGATTACATATTTATTGAGCATCTACTTGCAGCAAGTGTTGTACTAAGTTCTTCCTATTCCCTGAGTCTCCTCTTATGGAGAGAAAGCTTTCACTCAGTGCTTTATAGAATTTTTGGCATCTCTTGATGAACCAGTAGAAATCTCTACTTTCTCACTCAACCTCTCTTAACAAAAAGTGAGCCATTTAGCCATTTACTATCATTCTTCTTTGCCCATGGTTGTCCTTGCTTGAAAGCATTTCTCCTTTGGCTGCTGGTAAGTTTTGCCTCTAGAGGGCACTGGGAAGGGCATAGCAAAGGTTGACATTCCCCTTCCTACTTTTAGGAGCTACTGATGGGAGTGGTCTGCAACTGGTTAGCAAGAGACTGGCTCAGGGGCAGTCTTCTGGGCAGCTCTCACACTAGCTCCAAGCTCACATCGTCCAGAAAGTATCTTCCCCACTAGACGGGCTGCTCCTTTAGACCAACTCCAGCCCACTAGTATCCTTAGCAGTTCATCTATACTATGCCTATGCTCTCTGGTGAATTTCTCCATCATCCAATGAACCACTCTTTCATTTATGTTCTGATCAACCCATTTTCCAGCAAGTTTCTCTGGTACTGGTGGGCCAGTCCTATGGACCATCACCAACACATCACCTCTGACAAGCGCCATGCTCTGGGTTCCAGGTCATGTTGCTGTGACATCCACATCCTGTTCCAAATGTCTCAGTATCAGCCTTCTTCAGAGTTCTTAATTTCTTCCTTGCTCACTCCATCTCTTCTAGAGTTAGTGGCCACTTTCTGCATTTGTTTCTCCTGTTCCCCCTAAAGCCCTTTCTCCCTACTACTCACTCATTTTTGGTAATTAAACACCTTTTCCTTGATAGCAATTCTTTATATGAAATTTTCCCTATTCGAATTACTGGCAAGGTTTCTGTCTTCTAAAATGGAGCCTGACTGAAAGAAAAGGGACAAGAGAAAAGCCACCTGCAAGAAGAATTAATTGCTATTGAGCTGCCAACTTGTGACCAATACCCTGTTTTCTTCCACCTTCTCTGATATCTCTGCCTAATAACTGATTTTATTTTAGGATGGATGACATCAGACATTCCATAATCAGGTGCTGAATATTCCCACCAGCATTACTGCATTGAGTACAAAATAAGTAAATACCCTTTTATGCCTTTATAGTATGAAGGCATTTATCCACTCAGCAGAGATTTATTCAGCAACGCTGGCGTGCTTGGCACTGGAGTAGATGCTAAAAAAAGGAATGATACTCAGGCCCTGCCTTGCAAGTTTGTCAGGGAGACAGGACCTGGGTGTGTGAAAAGTTAACCAACAATGCAATAGAGTTTGCATTAGCATTTGTATTGCTTCATATTTCTAGACAAAGTAATGTTGCAGAACACCAGTATCCTGTTCTGTGCAATCCGTTCATACTTCTAAGCGTATGAGCATTCATTTGTCTTTTCAATTGTTTTCCATTTTCTCTACATACACAATACTTGCTGATAAGAATTTCAAGGACTACAAATTGGTAGGTCCTCTGTAATCACTGAAAATAGTTTATGACACTAGGTCTTCAAAATGGTGTCTGACTATGCACACCTTGGGACTTTAGGAGACATTTCTTCCACTGCATAAATTACTGGAAGTCAGCTGTGTGGGATGAGACAGGAGCGTTTTGTGGAATCTCATTGGTTTGGGGAGTGTAGGGGTCTGTGTGAAGATATTCTTTGGGAAACTTTATGCAGGCAGATTCATGGAGCTAAATTGAGAGTCTGGTATCCCTTCATATATGTGCACTATACAGAATAATATTTAAAATGTTATCTTTTAAAAAGAGTTCTATTGAGTCCCTTGAGTGGAATTGTGTGCCTTTCTCTGTGCATTTCTTGTAGAGAGGTTAAATCACACAGACTGGCAATGCTTAGGCCAACTGGAGCTCTGAAATGTTGCTGAAAGGGGTGCTCTGACATTTACTAAACCAGCCCTCCCTGGCATCTACTTTGAGGAGTGCTAGTCCTAGAGATGTTTGACCTTGATCAAATTCTGGGAAATATCATCTAATCTAGAATACCCTCCTCCTCTTGGAGACAGTACAATTTAGCATCACAAGGGCTCTTTGATAAGTCACAAAATGAAACGAACCTATCATTTCCAACAAGGGATTTTGGACATATTGTTCACCCTTGATCTTTTTTTCCCCCTTAAATATCTGTTGTCCCACCGAAATATTGTTTGCCCTGTGCACATTAGGGAATTTGTTGCTTTTGCATGATCTTCTTTAAAGAAGCCTTCACCCAAGTGCGCGCACGTGTGTGTGTGTGTGTACGTACCTGTATGCCTTTTTACAAAAGTTTTTCATGGCTCATTCCATCCTTAAAAATTAGGAGGATTGGGTAAATGGTCATGGGAGCTGGGAAGGGAAACCATGCATATGGGGAATAAGAATTATGATAATGTAGACAACACTTTAGGGTATACCAGCAAGACCATGAGTGGCCTAAGCTTTGAGGCATATACCTCCTATTTGTAGGTCTGACTTTTGGCCAAACCATTTGTTCTCTCAAGGCCTTCGTTGCCAGATTTGTTATATGAGAGTAATCACTTATTCTACCACATAGGGATATTATGGGCAAAGAGAAATAATGACTATAGAACACTTGACGTAGTGTGTGGTTCATGTAAACTCATTAAATACTGACTGTTATTATTTTGCAAAAGAATAGATTGTGGCCAACTTTTGGGATGGTTCTTTGCAGACGCTACCTAAGCATCATAGAGGTAGTGACCAAAGTCATTTTAAACTAGGGTGGCAGAGGTCCTGCTGATAAAATGAAAAAGATTGTAACTGATACCAGGTTAAGCCAGAAACATTGCCATGTCCCTAAGGGGGGTATGTGTGTGTGTGTGTGTTGATGTCTGTGAGGTGGGGTCCTTGAGGAAGGGGCAAGAAAAACAGCAGCTCACACTCAAGTTGCTCCTCCAGATTGACATCACATGTCCACTCTTGTCCTTTCTGCTGTGACAGCTTTTGCAGCAGTTACTTTGGGGTACATTTCTTGAGGTCTTCTCTGCCTGTCATCGTGAACCATGTCGCTTTAAACTCTATTCCACTGTAGAGAATCACATGCATCACAATTCATAGTAGAAAAATAATGATTTCTGTCTGAGAGCTGATTTCACTGTGGGCCTGTTTAGGGAAACAGCCTCTTATGCTTAGCAAAACTTGGCCTGTTTTCCTTGCCCAGGTCAGGGGAAGGCCAGGCTTGCTACAGTCCACTGAGATATTCAGTATCCAGATTTTCTGCCTCCATCCAGGTCCACATGGAAGGAAAGGGCGATTAAAGATTAGTGGTGTAGGAATGTAGTCTGTTGCCAGATACCAAGAAGTTATAGTCTGGTTTTATAACCTCTGACTGTGTGCCAGAAAGACAGCAGCCTATTGGAAACCAAAGCAGCCCTTTTGCGACAACTTACCTACTGGGTTGTCTTTGCCAAACTTGTTTGCTGTAATATAGACATATATGAACTTATTCTTTATTTTTATGTATTTAATATAAACATACCAAATATGATATATATACATAAATCAAAATCACAAAAGACACATATTACATTTGATGTATATATAAGTTAATTAAAATGATATATATATATAGGAGCAGAAGACAAATCTGACTAGGAACCATGAGGTTGCAGGTTTGATCCCTGGCCTCCCTCAGTGGGTTAAGGATCTGGCATTGCCATGAGCTATGGTATAGGTCGCAGATGCGGCTCAGATCCTCTGTTGCTGTAGGCTGGCAGCTATAGCTCCAATTAGACCCCTACCTGGGAACCTCCATATGCTGCTAAAAGGACAAAAGACCAAAAAAATAAAAAAAATTAAAAAAAGATATATATAAATATATCAGCATTTGAATATGGTGTCTTTTCAAAAGGAAATTCATTTTTTTTTCTAGTCCTAAAAATAATCATGTTGTTCACATGACTCAAGCACGTGGTTCCATTAAGGAGAACGGGGAAAATGGGATGTCCTTGACCCCAACCTCAAGAGGGAATTGCTGATGTTTGCTGTTATCTGCTGTCAGATGTTTTAAAAGCATTTATAAATAAGCATCATCCAAGTAGGATGAAACTCTATGATAAAGTGGTTTTTACCCTAGTAATATGTCATAGTCACCAAGATACAGATTTTCCTTACCCTTTTGTAACCACTTAATAGTGTTACACTGAATCATAATTCATTCAACTAATTAGCAAGTAATAGATTTTTTTTAGTTGTTTTGAACTTTTTAATATAATGAATAACACCAAACTCTTATAGTCACATGTTTTTAAGCCTTTATCCACTTATCCACTTATCCAAGTTTTTTTTTTTTTTTTTGCATAAACTCTTTAGATTTCCTGGGTCAGTGAGTAAGCCTTAGCTTTTCTTTACATAAACTCTTTAGATTTCCTGGGTCAGTGAGTAAGTATTAATTTTGAAAGGCTATCACAGTTTATACCACTCTAACAATTATGCCTATGCTCCTTTGATAAGTTTGTCATCAGCCTAGGGTATTTTTGATTTGGTGGTGGTGATTTTAAGTCACAAGGTTCTTGTGCAAGTATTGAATCACATTCTTCCTCCTTTCCATCTGTATTGCTTATTTACTTCCCATACTTCAGTTGTTTAAGTTAAATAGAAAATAGGAAACAAAAACAGAAAAAGAAACTTTGCCCCCTAAAACATACTAAGTTAATTTAAAAAGCAACTTTTTTCAGCCCAAAATAAATATGGCAGTTTATACACTTGGGCTAGTATTAGTGGACATATCTTTGCTAAAATGGGATTCAACTGAACACTTTCATTGTTTGGAAGCACCGTCAAAACTTAGAGATTTTCAGCCATCATATTTGTCTCCTCTCTTATCATCCAACCTCCTGATTACTCCTTACTCCAGTGGCCTGACTTCCAACTGGACAGAATTTTAATCTCTGTCTGGTTTTGTAGGAGGTGTATACATAGTATCTAAAATTCATAGATAAATGTCCTGTTGCTTTATCTTCTCAGCACTAATGCAAATGACTGAAAATCACAAATGAAAAATTTCCTTTCCCTCAGGAGATTGAAAAGAATGTTTATCTTTGGCACAGACTAAAATTTTGTTCTGTAGTTTTGAATATCAACAGATTTTCAAAGGGTTGGGAATATAAGCAGCTGGGTAACTGCTTTGTGGAAAGTGATTGATGATGGAGCAAAGACTCCAAGACTCATGTTTGCTTTTCACTAACAGCTAAACCCAAAGAAGAGAATTAGTATGTCATTTCTATATGTGCTTGAAATAAGTGCTATTAATTTCTCTTTATTATCTAAGAATTTCAAAACTAGATTATAGAGTGTATCAGGCACAGTGTTGATGGATCCAAGGACATTCTCATAGTGGGAGAGAATATAAATAGGAGGGTTGGTCAAAAATAAGCTTAATGTAAAGTTTTTAACTAACCAATCACGGTTTGCATATATTGAAAGCCACTTTTCCAAGTATGCACTGTATATATTTACGATTATAGTCAGTATTCGGGGTGATTGTTCAGTGAATGGATGATCCACGACAGCTCTAAGAGGTTACTAATGCTTTATTTCAAAGTTGAAGGAAATAAATCTCAAGGTTAAGGGACTTGCCCACAGCCAGATAGCCAAAACTCAAACCTCAGGGTCTGTCCAACACGTATTGAAGTCCTTGTACTCGATGGTAATGCCCTCCTAACTCCCATGGTCATGGGACTGATTGAGAGTCCATTGTCATGATTTTTGGTACCATTTGAATAAGGTGAAATTCGACGTCATGGTTGTCCTGCCTGTTTTCTGGAAACGTTGCACCCTGAGGTGCTTTATTGGCTGAAAACCTTTCCATAAACAGCCTCACATTGGTGATGGTTTATATGACAGAAAGAAAAGTAATTTTCCACTAAAACAGTAGATTTTTGGATAAATAAATCATGGTAGTTTCACATAATTGGATTCTCTACCGCAGTGAAAAAGAACAAACTACTACTGTATGAAACTTGGATGAATCTCACAGATACAGTGATGAGTGGAAGCAGGTGAAACCCAAGACCAGCGTCTGACTCCATTACTCTGCACATGTGACATGAGGATGTGTCAGAAGGAGTCCTCAGGGGTACTGGAAATACTTGTCTTCATCTGGGTGTATATGCGCAGCTGTGAAAATTCATAGAGATGGACACTCAACATTTGTGTACGTTACTGTTTTGTGTTATATCACTTAAAACGGACATAAATTAATGGAAAAAATAAATCACAACACACATGTGACCTAGGCCCTTAATGTCTGGGGGAGAGTCATTTAATTTCAGAATTGTTGCTTAATGAGACCTCTGAGTGGCTTCAAACTTACATCTGACAACCTTGAGAGTACACAGGCAGTAATTTAAAATAATTCTGAAGTTTCAAAGGAACCACTTTATATATCACTCCATCCCATACACTGAAGCATAGGTAACATAGTTACTGGAGAACTCTCCAGGCTCTGCCTTCTGGTGACACTTAGCATGGGTGCATACACTTGGAGACTTTGGCATGTCACCCTATTCTTATTCAAAACATCCTGCTTTAATCATTTACTGAGGCTTAGATTGTGTTGAAAAAGGCAATAAAGCAGCAATACCTTTTTTAAAGGTTTTATCTGAAATGATAAGAAAGTTGGAGAGCTGAAAGGAAGCCTCTCCAAGTTCACTGACAAACTGCTTTTTGTGGCTTATTCTCTACACTTTCCTGCCAACAGAATTATCGCACCACGTCTCCCATAGCAGTGCTGAATTCTGCAGATTAATGTTCAAAAATTACGCTCACAGTTCTCAGTGCGCTCTTAGCCTTTTGGAATTACTTTAGCAGTGATACCAAGATCTGAATAACACACCACCTGTGAAAAACCATCTCTAGATTTTGGGTGATTTTCTTATGATGTTATGCCATATAACTGGGGCAGTTTCATGCCATCATTGGAAGCTTCCCTGACTGGGAGTTGAACCTTTTGTAACAACTATCAATCAATCAGTCTTTCCTCAAAGGTTTTTTGAAGGCTTCGTGTGGGAGAGGCTCCGGGCTTCCCCACAATGCCTCTTTAGACAAAACTGAACTCAGAGGCTGGCTGACATAGTGCTAATACTATAACTGCTAATATTCATCTCATGTAATTTACAGGCTTTGAGGACATTACAGACAAAAGATTGTCATTCTCTTTTCTTCTTTTTGTTTTTGTCCATCCGGTAGATATCTCTGCAGTTAAATATATTCTGATTCAGTCATTGGCACTTTTAGATGCTTAGTAAATATTTGTTGAATGTATGAGTTAGTGAGTGAACTGTTGAAAAAATGGGTAGATGATTGAAGGGATGAGATTTATCACTGATAATTTAACAAATATATTTATGATTCAAACCTTTTGAATTCTTCATATATGCTTGGCACTGTGCTAAAAGTATCTCATGTGGATTATCTCATTTGACTGTCTCAATAGCTCTTATTATGGAAATACTGTTAGTATCTCCATTTCATAGTCTGAAGAAATGGAAGCTTAAAGGAAGTTAAGTAACTTATTTGCCTCAAGCTGAGATTGGCAAACTTTTTTTATAGCAGGCCAGATAGTAAATATTCTTGGCTTTTCAAGCCATAAGGTTTCTGTTCCAACTACTCCATGCTGTCTTATAGTGCAGAAGCAGGCACGGCCAGCGTGTAAACCAGTGGGCATGGTTGTGTTCCAATAAAACTTTGTTTACAAAAACCATCAGTGGGTGAGAATGTCCCAGTGACTGTAGTGTGCCGACCCCTGTCCCACCTCATCAGTGATGGAGCTTTGATTTGAACCAGGGCAACATGACTTTGAAGCTGTGTGTTTAATTAGGAGCAAAGTATGATCTATTAAAAAAAAAAAAGGCAGGGATCTTGCTATAGCAGTCCTTTATTAATTCTTTTCATCCTCCTCCTCATTATTATTATTATTATTATTATTTAATCTTTTGCTTTTGGCTTTCAAAATCTCCAGAGTCCCTTTGTAGAAAATAAAACCAAAACCTCCCTCAGCATAAGATCCTCTGGTCAGTAGCTACACTGTGGGGAGTAATACCTATTGTCAGATACATCCTTTCAACTTACTCTGGCAGGTCAACCCTGGGAAGTGTGAGTCATCATCCATTGGGCCACAGTGGGTAAGGCAGTTGCCTCAGGTCACACAGCTAATATACAACCAGGACTTGAATCGAATTCTTTGAATATAAATCCCAGAATTCTTTCGACTCTGTAGATAACCCTGGCTAAAGTGGGTTTTTTTGTTTGTTTGTTTGTTTTAACTTGTACCCCTTGTTTCTCTCCCCTTCCCCTCTTTAATAGCTGCCTTTTTTTTCTTTTCAGAAAACAAACATTTATTAGTGCTTACTCTATGCTGGCACTATGACGGAGCTGGTTATACAAAATCGAATTAAATAAAGTGTTAGCCAAATATCCAGAAATGGGCACCTGATTGATATAAAAAAGGGATTGACTTGGTTTATTAGAACTGCAGCCTGAGGGACATGGATTCAGGAAACATTTGACCTGTGTTCCACTGGGCTACAAAAAGTGAGAGGCTTATAAAGGCACAAAAACTGTAAGGTTACGATAAGCTACATAAGGTGTTTATCAAGAATTATAACTGGAGCTGGCAAGAAGTAAGGGTGCTTATTAAGTGAGGATTGGTTGGGGTCTGAAGTGGTTGCATAGTTACAAGTAGGGGAGACCTTGAGACCATCAGGCTGCAGCTGGCAGGTGTTGCTTCGAATACGGCTGGTGGTATCCATGGCTCTGGTATCGTTCAAAGAAAGTTCAAGTTCTTAGTGCTGCTGGGACATATTTGAGAGAAGATCCTCAGTGACAGCCTGATTCCAGTTTTGTATGCCTGAACTCTGACTGCACCATTATAATTTTCAATTCATCATCCAAAATATGAGCCCTGCCTTAAGGGAGCTCTCAGCCTCGGTCAGGAGGTGGGTGTATAAAGGGGTCATTAAAGTGAAGTGTATAACTGCTGTGAGAGAGCAGGTGTTAACAGGTGGTGCCTTGGTGACATTTGGAGGGGATTAGGACCTCTGACCTGTTTAAATTTTGAGGACCTTCCAGCCTCAATTGTCTGTGATACACTGACCACCTGGGCTGACTTTCAGGTATTGACAGGAAGAGATTGGTGCTTGGAGAGAGCTAAACAGATCGGTAGTTGGCAAATATATGGGATGAACCAGTTGGGACTGGTGGCCAGGGAAATCTCCTTAATGGAGTTACTTTGAACTGAGATCTGAAAAGTAAGAACCTGCCCTGCATAGGGCTGAGTGAGGTGAGGAACATTCTAGATAGAGGGTCATAGAGCAAAGCCCTGGAGGCAGTGAAATGCTCAAAGTATTAGAGGAAGAGGAAGGAGACCAGTGGGGCTGGATTATAATGAACCATGGGGATAATAAGATAATTATAATATTATTACTAAGCAGTAAGAATTTATAGGTGGCCTGGGCCCAGATCCTGGAGAACTTTTAAGCAGGCCTGGGTTGCAATTACATTTACGGTTTTGTTTGTTTGTTTGTTTTGTCTTTTTGCCTTTTCTAGGGCCACTCCCACGGCATATGGAGGTTCCCAGGCTAGGGGTTAAATCAGAGCTATAGCTGCCGGCCTATGCCACAGCCACAGCAACGTGGGATCCGAGCCGCATCTGTGACCTACACCACAGCTCACGGCAACGCCAGATCCATAACCCACTGAGTAAGGCTAGGGATCGAACCCAAAACCTCATGGTTCCTAGTCGGATTCGTTAACCACTGAGCCACGGCAGGAACTCCCATTTCTGGTTTTTAAAGATCCTTGTAAACTCAGTAACTCTTACTGTCAGAACCACCTGGAGAGCTTGGAAGCACTCAGATGCCCAGGCCACACCTAAGGCCATTCAGAACAGTGTTTTGTCGCTGTCGTTGTCTGTTTCTGTTTCTCTCTGAAAGCTGATTAGAATTGTTTCCAGTGGGGAGCCAGGGAGAACCACTGGTGAAACTGCTGTGTGGAGAAGGACTTCCTGGAGAGTGCAGTACAGAAAGCATGGAAACTAGTTAGCAAGGCAGTCAGAGGTTGCCAAGGCAGTCAGAGGTTCAGGGTGGTGATAGCCTGGGCTACAGTCAGAGTGGACGAGCTGGAGAGAAGTGGTGGGTAAATTCAAGTTATGTTTAGGAGGTAGAATCTTCTGGGCTTTCAGATGCATCATATGTGGGTGTGGCAAGAAAGGAAGGAATAAAAATAATTCTAAGTTTGGGGGATGGATCTACTGGGTTGCAAGATGTCACCATTTTATCAAAATGAAATTCTGGTGTGGTGATGGAAGGGTCATGATTGACTGAATTTAGCTTGGAACAGACCAAACTATTGTTCTGACTGTAACCGGTAGTAGAGTTATTATTTGGAGCTTTGTGGGTTTTGGGGTATGCCTGTTCGTGGTGCCTCTTTGGGGAAAGAGTGGCTGTAACTTCATTTGTAAAGCATCTTGGATGTGTTAGTCACTGTGCTAAACATTCATTTAATCCTCTTACCCACCCTATGAAATTATGGAGGAATTTGCAGATGAGGAAATCGAGGCATAGTGAGATTATAATTAACTATCCTATAATCACACACAGCTGTTCAGTGAAAGAGTTAGGTTTTGAACCTCAGTCTACGTACCTGGTTTCAAAAACTGCACTTCACCACTGCACTGGTCTTATGGGCTACCATTTCAGATGAGTTCATCACATTCAACTGCAGGAAATCCATCTGCATTGTTTTTTAAAGAGTGACTTATTCTCAGGTTATTGACAATGGCAGTTTTTATAAGATAAGCTTCTTCTTAGTTAAATGTTACCTACATTTCCCCACTGGGGCCATTTTTTCCATCCGAGCTGCTGGAGGAATTGAAAAATCCCGAGTACTATTGGTTAAATAACTAGACTACATGCTCTATGAAGAAGTCATATTATTTTCTCAAAGGAGAGAAAGTTGGCCCAGTGAGGCAATGATGGCTGGGAACAAACTTTCTGGTTTTCCATTTTGTTCTGCTGCACATGGCACATTCTATCAATCAAGGCCTGCAGGGAAAGAGTTTGTCTTTCCTTGTTGCAATTTAATTTTATCCTCTGTTGAACTCAGGTGCATTTTAAATACAAAGCCAAGCTGTTCAGTTAGCATTAATCTGTCCTCCTTGAGATGGGGCTGGCCTTTGTTTCGACGTATCACTTACTTAAAGGGAATTTCTTTAATTTGTGGATTCGTAGACCTTCTGTCCACTTAAATAATCTTTTTGTGTCCCCCAAACATTGTTTACTGAAGGATGTTTAATCAGATACTCTCAACCCTTTAGCAATGTCTGCCAAAAAAAAAGTCACAGGTTTGTTGGTGGATGGAGTGGGTTGTTAAAAAGTTGATTTTAGAGGACAGTGACAGGGAGTTTTAAGTCTGGTGCCAAAGCTCTCCGTGAGTGTGTGGCTTGGAATAGGGAATGCGCCCTGTGAGGTATTGCTTGGGAGAGCGGATTGATACTTAATCAATCTTCGGAGACCACATTATAGGAGCAATCATTCAGTGCTCCCAATGAAACACAGAGTAGAAATACCAGCTTAAAAAAAAAAAAAAAAGAATGTTAGGGTGTGTAATTATTTTTCACTTGGCTTGCTTGCTATGAATCAGAAACAACAGCTGCTCATACCCATTCGTTTTGCTATGCACCTTGCCCAGGGACATCTTTCACCTAAGAAGGCGCTGCAACTTACTGGTTTTCTATGTTTGTTTAAACAAAAAGGCTACTGAAAACACTTTGCCCTGAAATAGATTATCAGTGATTATTGTCTCTGGGGATTGCTGACTCGTTTTGCCACATTTTCCTGATTGGAGCTTGGATTCTAAACATATTTATTGCTTCCTTTCAAACTCTAGAAACTTTGATGTAACGTAGCAGCTCAGGTCTAAGAGGGTTAAGGGTTTATTCATGAGGATGGGAACTGCCTTTAATAGCTGATGCAGAGTGAGGACAGAGGTGGAGTGTGAATTCTTTATGGAAGCCAGGGCCTTCATCCCTTCTGTGGCAACTCAGCTCTGTCAGGAGAAGCACTGTGATTTGTCCAATATCATACCCAGTTCTTTTTCTTTTTTTTCTTTTTTTCCTTTTTATGGCCACATCTGCAGCAAGTGGAAGTTCCTGGGTTAGGCCTTGAATCAGAGCTGCAGGCCTATACCACAGCCATGGCAACACTGGGTCCAAGCCACACCTGTGACCCATGCTGCAGCTTGCAGCAATGCTGGACCCTTAACCCGCTGAGTGAGGCCAGGATTGAACCCAAATCCTCAGGGACCCAATGTTGAGTTACTAATGTGCTGAGCCACAACAGGGACTCCCCAGGACCCAGCTTATGAAATGTGAATATCTTTGCTGTATAACAAATTACTTGAAGCCTAGAGGCTAAAACAACACACATTTGCCATCTCAGTTTCTGTGGGTTCTCAGCTTCATGCTTTCTCAGAGGCTGCATTTCGGGTGTCAGCCAGGCTGGTGTCTCATCTGAAACTTCATCTGGGGAAGGATCTACTTCTACTCCCACTTGGGCTGTTGACAGAATTCTGTCCCTCTAGGGGCTGTTTTACTGAGAACCTCAGTTTCCCTTCAGTCCTTCACCATATGTGCCCTTCTAGCATGGCTGTTACTTCACAAAAGGCTGTCAACCATGTAGGCAGTAGACATCTACTAGAAACAGAGAAATTAGAATCTCTTATTACCTAATCAGAGAAGTGACTTCCCTTTGCCTTTGCCACGCCCTATTGGTTAAATATAAGCCACTAGATCAGCTCCCCTCAAAACGGGAGGTTTGTTGGGCTTTATAGCTGGAGTTGGGGTGCGTTGGGAGATATCTTAGAGCCAGTCCACCATAGCATGCAATAGGTACTCAGTATTGTTGGATGAATAAGCAGAGGAACTGGCTTCTTCTGATTTGGACCAAAGACACTGTATCATTTTTCCTTCTGTCATGTAGTCTTTGTATAAATGACCAAAGTTTATTTTAATATTTTATATATGACATAATATATTGTACACATGATATTTACGTTGTATTCCCCCATTCTTCATAATGCCATCTGGATGCTTGGTTTATCCAAAATGATGACTTTACCTACTCCTAAGGAGGAATTTTTTCAAGAGAAGGATCAATCTGATGACCCTTTGAGCCAATACACTTTGCCTCATGTTTATCTTGCTGCATACGTGGTGGGAATTTAGAGAAGTTCTCACATCATGCTTTCTGCATTCCAAGTCTTTTGTAAATGGAGTGACCCGAGCAGCTTTTTGCTTCAAGGGAATGAAAAAGCAAGGGTGAGAGTCACATCTAATGTGTTTTAGTTCAAGTCACCTGCTACATGTGGAAACCGTCAGCTCTGCTTTCTCCCCCAAGCCTTTGATATTATTGTAGCTTTTCAGTGCATGGCAGGATTATTAATAAGAGAAAGTCAACATTGTCCAGCATTGCCACGCCAGACCGAGAGAAACTTGGAGGCAAGTCACTGAACCTGAAATAAGCTTCTCTTGCCCCAGGCTTCCCCACTTTTTAAAAAAAATTCAAAGGTCATGACAGTATCTCTGTGACATGGTTTGCACTGTAGTTTAATGAGACTCTAGGTCATACTTTGCTAGGTTGCAGTTTCTTTTTTGCTTCTTCGCAGTTCAAGAGCCACCTTTGCATTGAGAAGACTGGCAGGGGTGGTGCAGGCAGACTCTGGGACCCTGTCTTGAACTGCTGTAAAGGCTTCCCCACTATTTTCTTGGCTCTGAAACACAATGCATTAAAAAGACAAAGAAGGATAAAAATCACCATGTGGGCCCCTATGGAAGTTCCACTTGCCAGGCGCCCCAGTCTGCCTACTCCGTCCCTCTCTTCTGCTTTGGCTTTGAAATTGAGTATTGTGTGAGGCCAAAGCTAGAGAAAATGGCACTGTATATCCCAGCCTGGGGCAGTTTGATCCTCATGAAAATGAAAAATCACTTGTATTGACAATAGGCATGCCTGCTGCTGGCAAGATCTGCAGATTTGCTACTGGGCCTTGCTGTCACCCTGCTGGGTTGGTTTTTCCAGTAATAGACTCCTCCAAGCCAAGTCAGACAATTAAGTGGTAAATCCTCCGGTGAGCTAGAGAGGTAGGGGCAGAGGGATAGTGATTGGTCAGTGTAAGTAGACCAAGAACATTAAATTCATTTCCTCCCGTAGCCTTATCTGGCCATGCATCTGAATTATCTGGAGATGAATGTCTTGCGAATTGACTAGTTTCCACAAATATTATGAATTAACAGGAAGTAAGCCATGTCCACGCTCAAGCTCCACTTGAAGTGGGGAGGGTGAATCCTATTAGCATTTATAATTGTGTTGCTTTTTCATATTAATCCCTTCCCATGGCTGAGGATTTAGGAGTTTTCTCATCTGGTGATGGAAACCAGTCCCAAGAGTGTGTCCTGTCAAGTACTGGAAAATAGATGATGATATGGGGCCGTCACCTTCCCCGCTGACAGGAGCACTTCCTTCTCTGGTGAGATGCCTCTGTGATGTTTTGCATATCTATTAGATTAGACTTAACTATGATTCTGGACATTTATTATTTGAAATTAAACTAAGCCTCCTGGCCAGAAATCCATACTTGGTTAAATTGCCATTACTTGATCGGGAAACAAAAATCCCATTTCATTTTCATTTCATGGAAACTCCTACAGCTTTACAGAGCTCTGTCTTCCTTGGCCATGACTCCTAAATTGTGTCTCTGTTTTCTCCTTGACTTTATTCCATGGCAATTTGAGGTGCTAATTGCACCAATGCCTCTTATTCCGCTTTTTGCAATCGCACTGCAGCAGTGACCATCAGGAAAGAATAGAAAATGTTACTGGGATGTCAAAAGGGGAAAAAAGAAACTTTTGTATTAGAAACTGAGACCATAGGTTGACAAGAAGAAAAGTCATATTTGTATCAAAAAGAAGAGCCAAGCAAAAAACAAAAACAAAACAAAACAAAAAACAAAAGATGTTTTCAGTGTAGATCTGTGGTTAAGAGTTTGATGCTATTATTATATTCTTGAACATAGGCACATTTCTGAAATTATTGACAAGTGTTTAATTTATTTAAAAAGGAATCCAATAGGTATCCTGTTTCTGGAGAAGCCCTAACTGAAATATAGTTCTGTAAAAATAGCCAAGTTATGAATGATTTTTGCCAGGAAGTTCTTGACCGCAACTTGAATCAAAACCCGGTGAGTGGTACCCAAGGTGTTGGAGTCAGAGTGAAATAATCTGCAGCATCCTTAGAACACGTGGATCTTTAGGTGAGAGCTGTGGAAGAAGATTCAGATTTGAAATCAGATCTCATAAGAAGTGGTTTCCTTGTCCTGATAAGACACTTAAGCTTCTGACTACACAGTTACCTGCTAACTATCAGCTTGGATGGATCATCATCTCTGCAATTCAGCAAGGACATGCAGAGACCTTGGTCCTCCTGTTTGTCACTGTCCCCCACAGCCATGGTTAATGGTGTAGCCATTTACCCTCATCAGGCATAAATCCTTTTCCCCACAAGAGGATATTGGCTGGATATGATGTTTATAGGACTAAAGGAGCAGCTGGCGATGTCGGACTCGGGGCAAGTAGGTTGTTTTGGCCATCCTATTTAGCAGATGGCCAGGACTTGATTGATTGAAGGTTATTAGGATCCAAGTCAAGGGCCACATGGCACAGTGAACAGAAAAAGTCAATGGCAGCACATATCCAAATGCAGGCACATGCAGTCTGATGAGGCCTCTCTGCTTCCATTTCATTTTGCTTCAAGAAGGATTAAATGCATACCCTCCTGAGGAGCCTGGGTTGTAGACACATCTCTAGAGAATATCGATAACTTGGTTCCTAAATTGATAGTTGACTGAATCCTATGGCTATTCTTTGGAAAGAAAATTTTATGAAGTTTAGATTTCATCAGCATGTATATACGTTTGGCCTTTTGCCCAAACCTACATGTCATGGTTTCCTGTATTGCTAATGTCTCTATGTCTTTTGGTTATATCCAAAGACAACTTAAAAGCTTTAATTCACAGCCCTCTGTCGAATCTGTATGCCATCCTTTTGAAGATGACTAATGCCATGAAAGCTACTCCGAATTGGAAGTGCCCCAAGCTACATTTTGCAATGAGAGAACAAACTCTTCAGGGAAAGGGGGTGTCCATTTCTTCTAGTCCATTTTAAGCTCATTTGTGCAATTGCTGCCTTCTCCGTCTTACTGCACAACTCCTTTGATCTTAAAGTGAAAGGAAGTAAATTTCAAGAGCCAGGAAAACTCCTTGTGTGGCTTTTGCAGGAGCAGCATATTACAAAATTGAGCAGATGTTAAATAAAACATAAATTTGGATCTTTTGAAATTTGAACTCAAGGAGGTATTGCTTTTAGAGCCAAGTGCATTGAGAGGTCTCAGGGATAAAATTGCTGTTGTTTGACATTCATTTCTATTTGAATATTTGGGTCATGTTGCTGCCCAGTCATATTTAGCCCTTATTGAATGTTGCTTTGGTACTTAGCATTATATTCCAATCTTCATAAATTTAATTCCTGTAACATGATGAGATTATATCCCCATTTCACAGGTGAGGACACTGAAGCTCCAAGAATTCCATCCCATCCTCCCCACCCCACCCACCACCCAGACTGCTATACCGAGGACGGAGACCAGAACCAAACAAGGGTTGCTTGTGTTGCCTTCCTCCCTTTAGGCGTATTTCAGAGCTGCCCAATTGCTTAGCTTACTTCCCTGAATTTTTTTAAGTGGCATATTGATTGAAGCAGTGGGTGGAGGGGATTATTTTAGTTAAGAGTTATGCCTTACTGGAACAAACCCATGTGTTAACATGCTTTTGCGATTCCCACCCAGAGTTTGAGATTCAAGACATGGACTGGAGAGTAGGAAGTTAATTTGACTAGCCAATAATCTGCATTTTTCTCCCTCTTTCTTTCCTTCTTCTCAACCCTACTCCTATAAACCAACAATGGAGGCAACTGAGCATTGTCAAAAACTTTTCATTTTCAGGACTGTTTAGAATTTAGGCTCTGAGCTCAAATGAGACCAGGTTTGAATAATCAGACACCGAGGTACTAGAGTCAGAAGCAACTAGAAATTGAAGGTGAATTATGTTGCCAGGTAATTTTGCTTTTGCATGGGCTACAAATGTTATTGGTGGATGTAAGTCATGGAGGATTAGGAACACATTCTTTGAGCTTTCATGTTATCAGGTAACATGCATTAAAGATCCCCCTGACTACAAAACATTCCCCCACAGTTGGGCTCAAAAAAATCATTGTGTCTATGAAATGTTGCCCTGGTAGGGGAGGGGTAACACAGTTTCGGAGAAGCGCATGAATTAATCAGGTTGACACAAAGTGCTGTGTCTTGTGATGTGGCATCTCATTGCGAACCCTTTAAGACAAACCATAAATAAGTCAAGTGTATGGATTAAGAAATTTATTAATATTATAGCCTTTCCCCCAGCTTCTACTTCTATACACAGGAAATTCAGTGAAGTTTTGCTCTGTGAGAGATGATCCCAATTAGTTAAAACAACAATTATTTTATTACTTTATGATTCTCTATGTTGGCAGGTTATTTCTTCTGGTCAAGGCCAGCTTGCCTGGCCTCTGCAGACCGCAGGTGGTTCATTACCTGGCTGGTGACGGATGGTCTCAAATGGACTAGCTCTTTACTATCTGGTAGTTGGCAGGCTGGTGGGTTTAGAATGGCTTCAGCTGGAAGAGCCTGTGTCTGCTCCTTGTGGTCTCTTGTCCTCTAGTGTGCTAGCCTGGCATTCTTCACCTGGTGGTTTCAAGATTTCAAAGATTCACAAGAGACATTAAGCACTTGCCTCTGAGTCCTATATAAGCCTCTCCCTGCATCATGTTTGCTAATGCCCCTTTGGCCAAAACAAGTCAAGTGGTCAAGCCCAGTTTCAAAAACTGGAAAAGTTGGCATACATTCTTGATGGGATGAGTAGCAAATCAAATTTCCAAGGTGCATGTGGCAGGAGTTTGTGGCCACTTTGCCATTTCTCACAAATGTCAGAGTAACTTCAAGGGGTTTAACTGGCATTAACCTCTCTACCAGACTGAATCTGGATAAGGGAGAAGGGATATCAAGATTGTCTATAATGTCAGTTTGCTATGGGGTACTTTGAGCCGTTAGTTTTTTCAATCACTTTCTAAATTTTTATTTTATTTTATTTTATTTTATTTTATTTTATTTATTTTGCCTCACTTGTGGCATGTGGAAGATCCTGGGCCAGGGATCAAATCTACACTACAGTAGCCAACCCCAAGCCACTGCAGTGACAGTGCTAGATCTTTAACTCATTGTGTCACATGGGAACTCCCTATTCTTTTCTTTTAATTCCTTTTTGTTTTTAGGGCTGTACCTATGGCATATGGAAGTTCCCAGGCTAGGGGTAAAATCTGAACTACAGCTGCCAGCCTACACCACAGCAACAGCAACAATGGATCCAAGCTGCATCTGTGACCTGTGCCACAGTTTTCGGCAACATCAGGTCCTTAACCTACTGAGCAAGGCTAGGGATCGAACCCTCATCCTCATGAATACTACTTAACTTGCCGAGCCACAACAGGAACTCCAGGGAACTCCCTATTCTGTCGCTTTTGAAATTTGGCCACATTTCCTGATAGACTCTTTTATCTTGCATTCTTGAGTTGTGTTTCCATTTTTGGTCATGTTTTAATTTTTTGATTAAATCTGTGCTGTGGTGCAAACAGGACTTTTTTTCAGTTTGTTATATTCTGTGGATGCTTGCCATTTATGTGCCATTCGGATGTTTTGTACTTCAACCAGTATGTTAAATCCTTCGCTTTTGAGCTTCCTCTCAGGAGTTTTGGAGGTATACTCGTGACAACCTCCAGAATTCCACCACTGTGATCTGATACACTGGACTCCTAGTCCTTTTTTTTTTTCTTTTTTTTTTTTTTTTTGTACCTGTATTGTTTATGATGTCTTAGAAAATTTCACCTCATTTTATTAGTCTATAAACATAAACTGGTATATAATCACACCTGTGTTTGAATTTAATCATAACTTGGGACTCCAGACATTAATATATAACTACTGTTAACTCACAGAGCACCCAACCTGGGGTTTTCGGTCTCAACTTTTGCATTATTGGCATCACGGGCCACATAATTGTTTGCTATGAAGGGGCTCTTTTGAACATTATGGGATGTTTAGCAACAGCCCTGCCTCTACATGCTTGATGCTAATAGCCACACCCCCTTCACCTGTACTTGTGAAAACCAGCAGTGTC
This sequence comes from Sus scrofa, assembly GCF_054392235.1. NCBI lineage: Eukaryota > Metazoa > Chordata > Mammalia > Artiodactyla > Suidae > Sus > Sus scrofa. The sequence continues at coordinate 58,518,947 of NC_139395.1, forward strand.
TGCCGACATAGTCAAATTTCCTCTGGATGGGAAAGGGGAGTAGGAGATAGGTAAAAATGCCTCCAGTTTGAGAACCACTGCTTTAACCTGTACATGCTAAGGCAGAAGAAAAAAAGAAATGTGTTAAGTGTGGGTTATTACTAGAGAGCAAACTGGAATTTGCAGCCCAACAGGGAGAATCTATAAGAGGGGAAGGGGTATGGAAAAATCTTCTATTACCTTAAAATTTAACCTAAGATGGCCCTGGATTCCTCTGGATTAACCAGGAAACATCAAGTTAGGTCTTGCTACACAATGAAAGCTTCATCACTATCTCAGCCTTATTGTGTTAGAAGTGGATTAAAATGTAAAATATCATCCCAAAAAAGAAAAATTCAGGATATGCTGACCACAGATGATGGACTTTGGAAAACTCTTTGAAAAAAGCTAAACATATGCAAAAGTAGGGAAAATTGTATCCTGATCCTTCTGATACTCATCACCTAAGATCCTAAATGACCGATTAATGACCAGTCCTAGTGCATCTGTATTTCACTCTTTCCTGCTGCTGTCCACTCTTGAGTTATTTTGAAGCAAAATAATTTCAATACGTGTCTAAAAGAAAGAACTTGGAGCTCTCTTGTGGCACAGTGAATTAAGGATCCAGTGTTATCACTGCAGCAGCCCAGGTCGCTGCTATGGCTCGGGTTAGATCCCTGGCCTGGGAACTTGCACATGCCTCAGGTGTGTCAAAAAAAAAAAAAAAATTTAAAAAAACATTAAAAGCAAAATTGTAATACACTGGTGGAATTTTAATCTTTTAGAAAGGGCATAAATGATAATTCATGCTGAGGAGTATCAAAAGTTAAGGGGAAAAGGTGAAGGTCAAGATCAAAGAGGCTTTGACATTTCAGGGGATTAAAAACTCCAGGGGGAAATGAAAGTGGGAGCCACTGACTTTTCGAATTCCTTTCCTTTCTATTTCTTTCCTGCTTGAGTGACTCTTAGAGATGCCTCTTATCATGTCAGTTAAGGCACAGGGGACTGGGATCCTCAGAAAGGAGAAGAGGCTGTCAGGGAACCAATCCATTTTCTAAAAAGAAGAGAAAAAAAACCACAATCACAAAAAGGTACTGAAATATTCAGTCAATGATGGATTGCTCTCTGATGACTTTCAATGACTTCTTCGCCGATTGGGGTCTACTTTTAATAAAACAAAGTGAGAGGAAAGCCCTGCAGTTGCCTTTTAAGATTTTGCTAAGACTTTGGTATTTCTCTCCTGTTCTAATGTATTCTAAGAAGTTTCTTTCTTTTGATTTAGATTTCCTCACTTGATTTTATTATGTCATAAATCTCCTGTGTTTGGTAAAAACCATGGTGTGTGTGAGACCCAAGCAGCTTGCTAGATAACATCTATTTCTCCCCCCCTCTTCTCTTTAGAAGATTAAACTGAGGCTGTTGTGTCTGATGCCAGAATAGATTTAACCAATCATGTTTCCTTTACATATAGGTCAGTCCAAGGGACAATTCTGCGCTGGATCCTATTATCCATGGGTTGAAGGGCGTCGTACATCACGGTAAGTAAGCCATGTACACTTCCTTTGCTGGGATGTGAAAAGGGATAAGGTCTCCACCTAAAGGAATGGGGTTATCTGCCAGAGGACGGAGCCCGACACTCATTCTTCATCCACTGATGTTGAAGCGCATGAGAGGCATTATTTGATGGATAAAGAGCACACCCATTTATTACCCACAAATGGATCTGGGTGAACAGTAAGCCATTTGTTTCTCTTCCGGTACCACTTGAAATGCATATGCTGTAAATCAGAACGCCCTAAGATGTACCATTCATATGTGCTGAACCTGCCCCTTGCTTCACATCTATCCTAAAAGTATTCCCCTTTCAAGTAACTCTCCATTTATACGTTGCTTGATTTGCCTCTCAGATGTAGAGAAAAATTTAAGTTGCCGTGACAAGTCATTAAACTTTGCCGCATGTGAATAAGCATCATCAGCTACTAGAATGGAAAAATGCTAGGCTGGGTTCTGTGCAGCAGACGTCTTATCCTCAGGCATAAAACTGGGAGAGAAAGTAAGATGGATGGGTTCTGTCTTCCCCAACTGTTTTTTATTGGAGGAATTTCCCTGCAACTTTATTATCAGCGATGCATCATTACCTATGACATCAGGATCCTCTAATTTCAAAAGTACCCTTGTCACAGGGAGGTGTGGAGTCCAGAGGTAATGTAATGATTTGCAAAGTTTTAATAATCTAATTAGAATTCCAAAGACATTGACAGAAATAGCATTAGTAACCATAATAAATCTCCCCTTCATCTTCACAGCTGTGATAAAACATCTTCACACTTTCCTGGGAGGATGTCTTTAGACATTAGCCAACTCTACAGAGCTTAACAAACTTCTTCCCCTCTTTCTCTCAGGGAAACAAAACTGGTTGTCACTGGTCAGTTGAAGTAAGTAGGGTTTTGGGTTAATTGTTCTGCTCTTATAAACTGTTCGATCGTGCAGCTGTCAACGGTAAAAAACCTAGTGAAAGGAGAAAGATAGAATGACTAAAAACACCTCATCGAGGTTTTCACTGTAGGAAATTTCCCATCACTCTTTCTCCATTTCAGTTGATGTCTCTGCAGAAGACCCTCACACAGAGCTGGGAAGTCGGTGGTATGGACAGGTCCTCTGGGGAACAAAACACCTTTGCCAAAACTTGGGCTGTCCGTCCCTTTGTGATTTGATATTGATAGTAATAATGGTGGGTATGGTAGGTAGAGAAATTTGCACCGTACTCTGGGCAGCCTCAGAAGTGCAAAGAAAGTTTGTGTTCTGGGCAACACGCTGTGTTCTCTGAGCTCTTTTCCAGAAGCTCCCCTTGAACACTCAATGGACAAAAACACCTTCTTGAAATTCCAGTCCGTGGTGTAGATTATGAGTTTGGGGGTTTGAAATGTACTCAATGATGGACATACCTTCCTTCCCCCTGGCTCTTCTTCCTTTTGTCATACAAAAACCCCATGAAGAATTCTAGAATCTAGAGTTCCTGTTGTGGCTCAGCAGGTTAAGAACGAAACATAGTGTCTGTGAGGATGTGGTTTGATCTGTGGCCCTCGCTCAGTGGGTTAAGGATGTGGTGTTGCCATGAGATATGACATAGGTCACAGATGCAGCTCGGATCCAGTGTTGCTGGGCTGTGGTGTATGCCCGAAGCCACAGTTCTTATTCGAACTATAGCCCATGAACTTCCATAAGCCCCAGGTGTGACCGTAAAAAGACAGAAAAAAAGAGAAAGAATTATAGAAGTTTCAGAACAGGTACCTCTTCTTTAGCCTGAGAGGAAGCGCCTTATCAGCTTTGGCATTTAAATAGGTCTGTGTAATCTCATTCCCACACTGATAATGGAAGGAGATTCCATATGTAAAGGCAAGCAGTAGGCTTCCTTTAGCCCCCAGATCCCCAGATTTCAGTAAACCCACTGCATAGTGATCATTTGATTCATGAGTTATGTTCCGGCATAATCATGTTATCCTTCCCCATTATCCACAGTTACCCTTTAAGAGGCAGTTTTACGTAGGGATATGTTACCTGTCACTGGCAAGATAGCAGAGTTGCCTGGGATATGGTTTCACCTCCACCACCTAATTGAAAAGTCAGAGGAGACCTGCAAAAAAAATGCCTGCAAAGGAACTTGACTTATTTACTGAGCAAAAGTGTTGTGTGCTCACTGTATCAACTCCTGGGTTGATGCACTGTTGAGAACAGATACAGCCCAGCCCTCCTGGACCTGGAAGTTTCCCTGGAAGGGAAGGGAATGCCAGTCCCTCTCCCTCCAACCAGTGGGACTGTTACCCCTCCAGCCTTTGCATCTGCTGTGTCTGTTTCCTCTGTCAGAAAAGTTCTTCCATCAGCTCATAGCAAAGGTGTCTCCCTCTAATTATTTCAGGTCTCAGTTCAGATCTTGCCTCCACAGAGAATTCTTTCTTAATTATCCTGTCAAATTTCCCACCCTCTCCCCCCTCCCAATACTCCCTGTCACATCATCTTAGACTTCTTTCTTTGATGCACTTAAAAGTATCTCAAATAACCTTGTTTGTTTATTTACTCCAGTATTACCCTCTAAAGCGTAAGCTTTATGCAGGCAGGACCCACACGTTCATGAAACCTTATAGATGCTCAGTAAATATTAGCCAAATGAGTGCATCGAGTAAACTCACAAATAAGTCAAAAATATCCAAATATAAAATTGGAGGAAAGGGAGGAGGAACTAAAAGGCACTCAGGTTTTGCTTTGATTGGGAAGAGAAAGAAGTAGGATGATGTCTTAGAAACTTGATTTTGGTTTTTTTTTTTGTTTTTTGTCTTTTGTCTTTTTAGGGCTGCACCCGTGGCATATGGAGGTTCCCAGGCTAGGACTCGATTTGGAGCTACAGCTGCCAGCCTACGCCACAGCCACAGCAACTCAGGATCTGAGCCACATCTGTGACCTACACCACAGCTCATGGCAACACCAGATCCTTAACCCACTGAGCAAGGCCAGGGATTGAACCTGCGTCCTCACAGATGCTAGTCAGATTCATTTCTGCTGTGCCACAACGGGAACTCCTGGAAACTTGATTTTGCCCTCAGTTCTGGGGCCATTGCTGACTCCCATGGTGATAACCCTCATCCCTTCTGTCATTCTTTCGAGAGAGGATGAACATCTGAAATTGCTAAAGAAAATTTTTGTTGGAACTAGAAGCATTTTAAGTTGAAGGTCCTATGAGGGATTTGAATGATCTGTTAATGTGATGGGACATAAATAATCGTGCCCTTCACAGAGTCTTTGGCTGGGGAACAATGATAGAGATGTGTATGAAGAAAAAATCAATATGGATTTCTCTTCCAGCTCAGAATTGGGTTTTATTTCTTCACTCTGGGAGTTATATCTTAGAATATTAATTCTTCATTAAGTGAATTTTTTTTTAAGTAGGAAGGATCTTGTGTGTTCCCTCAGCTGAAATGGCAGTGAGGGATCTGGTCACACCAGACACCCATTGCCATTGGGTCATTAAGGTCCTCTGTGAAGCAGATGCCAAGATGGCATTTTGAGTGCAAGTAAGTGTTTTGATAGGAAAGGAGTGCCTGGGAAGAATCAAGAGGAGAGGGAGAAGGGGTGGGCGGGGAGCATGTTAGGACCTAACCCAGGTCTGATACCTCTGAAAGGAGAGGGAAGCTGGAAGATTAGCTGAAGGCAGCTCTAAGGAAGTTGGGACTGGCCCCTTGGAGGACACCAGAGCCGACACTGCCTATGAGAGGAGTCCTCTGTTGCACAGGTGACAGGGATGATCCAGCCCTACCGAGTGTCGTCATTGGCTCGAACATCCCACTGCAAGTGGCCTCTGTGTGAAGGCTGCAGTGGAGCCTCAAGGCACAGCAACTAATAGGCCTCCTCCCAGCATCTTGTCTCTAGAAGGAAGATCTTAGGGGGACCTCCCGTGGCTGGCCCAGAGGTTCACATCTTCCTTCCAAAGACATTTTCCTAATCACATTGCCAAAAAATTGATGACTTGATCCTCTCACTTTGAAAATCCCCAGAGCTTCTCACAGGCACTGTTTGTTCCTTTGGTGCATAGTTACTAAATGCCTAATCTAAGTCCACCACAACGCTAGGCGCAGAGAACACAGCAGGCATGCACCAGCCCTCTGGAGAGACATACAGTTAAGTGCGTAATTACATTAAAAAGTGAGAAGCAGCAGATTTAACTCAGACTTGGGGGTATAGAGCAGGCATCTCAGACAAAGTGATGCTTAACATGTAAACAGCATGTGGAGATTTTCCAGGCAGACAAGGGAACATAAGTTTTCGGGCAGCACCAGTATAGCAGTGGCATGTTGGAGACTGAGCTCTGGGAAATTGCTTCTTGAATATTGGGGAGATATACCTAAAAATCTCTTGGCAGCAGAAAGTGCTCTTTCTGAGATGTTGATTTGTTAATGTAAATTATAACTTTGACAAACTTGAGAAGCATGGAGAAATAGAAATAGAATGAAGAGAGGTGATTTGCAATTGATTCCAGCCCTGTCTGTCCACTGAGCAATAGATGGAAGGACTGAAATGTATCTAATCGAGTATTTTATTTACACTACTGCCAGCATCCCCTGGAGAGGAGAGATTTAGGGAGAAATTGTGAATCCTATTCACCATGCTAATCCAGTCATTTGTGATGCTTTTTGTATATAAGAACCAGGACTTTCAAGTAGCCACACCTGATAGAAACATTGGATTCAAAAAGCTGAGTCTAGTTGTTATTTTTTCAAAACCCATTAAAAAATAAATAAACTTCTATGTGAATTGGTATAAAAAGGTACCAATTCCCTTATAAGTAGTTGTACCCAATTGACTGGTGCTAAGAAATGTACATTATATCTTATCAATTAAAAAAGATGTACTATTTTTCTTTAGAGTTTTTTGAATTATGTATTTTTTTATTATTTTGCATGATATCCACCCAAAGAAAATCCACCAGGCTGTATGAGTACATATTCTAAAAAACTGTTAGCAAGGCATTGAAACACTAACCACTCCTTCCCATCAGTCATTTAAGAAAGATCAGTCTTTTATTTTTGAAGGGAAACTTGTTTGTGATTATTTGATTACAGAGCTTTGACTGACTGTCCCTCTTTTCCCATCCCCAACCTGGCTCACCGCCAAGTCAAGGTATCTTCCTCCTTCACAGGAACTATGGCGGGGGGGGGGGGGGGGGTCAGGGGTGCAGTTAGAAATTGCCTCAGACATCAGTCAGAATGAGATGACTTTTTTCCCTGTCCTCCTTCCCCAAGCTCCTCTGAAAAAGTTGGTTCAGTAGTCCCACAGCCATGTATGTCCCTTAGAAGAACCCAAATAAAAGCACACCAGGAGTTGTACACGAGAATGTGAGAATGTCCATGGCATGGTTTTTCCTAACTGTGCCAAACCCAGAAATGCCTCAGATGCCTATCATTAGCAAGCTGGATAAACATAGGCAAGTGTAGTCCTACACCTTACTTACCCAATGAAAGTTATCAGCATCTGAAGTTCCTATCGTGGCTCAGTGGTTAACGGATCCAACCAACTAGGAACCATGAGGTTGCAGGTTTGATCCCTGGCCTCGCTCAGTGGTTTAAGGATCTGGCATTGCCGTGAACTGTGGTGTTAGGTCGCAGATGCAGCTCAGATCTGGCATTGCTGTGGCTCTGGCGTAGGCTGGCGGCTACAGCTCCGATTAGACCCCTAGTCTGGGAACCTCCATATGCTGGGGGTGCAAAAGGGCAAAAAAAAAAAAAAAAGTTATCAGCATCTAAGTACAGGTGAATTATCACCTAAAAGCAACCTTCTAGTGATGTCACAAAATGAGGCTCTTGCAAGCTTTTCTTGTTAAAACTCAGCAATGGAAGTTGGGTCTATGAAAGATCAAAATTTCCTTTGCAGAATAATTCCCCAACTGACTAGTTTCTTCACTGGGCTCACTTTGGGGGTGTTTTCCCCCCATCTCTTCCCTGCCCTGGGATACACATCCTCAGCTCAACAGATCCAGATCCAGGGACAAAGTCCTAGAATAGCTAGACTCAATCCAGGCATCTAGCAGAAAGGGAGGTGGTAAAGTTAATGTGCAAACATATGTGACTATCCTGCCAAATGACTGCATTTAGTGGTGAGAACTGGTACATCCACGTCTGTTCTTTCTTCATATCTCACCTGCTGGGACTTCAGAAGAAGACAGATCCTAAAACAAGAGACATTTGGAAGAAAGTAAACTATTAGGCAGAGATGGTCATCTGCATTATTATAATCCAGCAGCAAGAGATTGAGCAGAGACGAGTTGATGTGGATTAGGGGTTCTTGCCTGTTTTTTGTGTAAGTGAACTTTAAGCTCCTTTAATCACAGAGTCCATCCATCCTTCTGTCCATCAAGTGCCTAGTAAGTGCTGGTTCATTGGTTTTGGGAGGAATGATCAAGAGGATTTCCCCTGCCTTTGGAAAAATTTTAATCTCATAAGTAATTTTTTCCATCCTTGCCTTTCTTGATGCTGAAGGTCAAAGAGACTATTATTTGCTTGCAGAGTCATCTCTGGCACTCACATGAATAAAGCAGTTGAAACTTTGGAATGAATTTTTATAAAAAGTCTGTATTATGGAATCCTGTTAGAGAAATGGAATTTCGTATTTTTTCACTTGAAATTTGACCCTTAGGAACACTACTGAACACGGATTCTAGAACAGTACTTCAGAGTTCCAGCCATCTTGGGTTTGAATCCTGGCTCTCCAGCTTGGAATCTGTGTGATCGTGTATAAATCCCTGTATAGATCTCTCTGTGCCTGAGGTTCCACCTGGGGAAATAGGAATTAGGAAATTATCTGCCTCACGGGTATTCGTGCTAAATGCTTTAAGACAGGGAAAGTACCAAGAAGGAAGGGTGTGTGGCCTGAAATCACAAGTCAGGAAATAAGAGTCCGTGGGCCAAGTCTGGCCCCACTGCCTCTTTTTGTAAACAAAGTTTTATTGGAACAAAGCAGTCCCATTCATTTACAACTCTCTCTGACTGCTTTTGCACTACTGTGGCAGGAGTAGTTGTGACAAGGAGACTCTGGCTTGCAGAGCCTTAAATATTTACTTTCTGGTTCTTTATGGAAAAAGTTTGTCAATCCTGCCTCATCTCAATGGTAGCTATTACAGCTCTACTAATAGGGTTGCCTTCACACAGTAGTTTATTTGGGGACAATGTAAATCCCCACTTGGGTCATTACATTTGACACATTTTACAGAGGTGGGCTTCCGTTTTGATTTTGCCAAAATTACCACATAATCCAAATGTATTTCAATGGAATTAAAGAGGGTTCTGTTTTAATGTTAACCTTTAAGAACAATTATTCAAATTTTCTCCCTTTTAAATGGGAAACCCAGTGTTATATTATCTACAAGCTACTGAGAGTTTTGAACATCTTAACGCACGACAAAATTATCCCTTTGAAGTTTATGTTGCCAGCATCTAATTACATGGAACTTTCCTGAAGTGTGCTATAAATATGCAGCACCCTGGTCTTGACTAATTGGCTCATGTCTGTTATGGATCCAGGAAGGGCAGATGCTTATCTGAACCCTTTTGATCTCAAAATCAAACAGGCGCACTTAAGCCATTTCCACAATTTCCTGGATTTCGGCCTATCAGAACCACTACTGTAGATATGGGCTATTTCCATTTCTTTTCTTAGCCAAAGGCAGGAAACGGGATGCTGAGGGGCTTCTGTTTTATCACTAATAGCATTGTTAACAATCGTGTTAAGACAGAAAAAGACTTCAAAAGTGATTCCTCCAAGTCCGTGAGTTTCTTTTCTGTGGAAAGGTTCATTTGTACCGTATATTAGATTCCAGATATAAGGATATCATATGGTATTTGTCTTTCTCTTTCAAACAGACTTGTGGTTGCCAAGGGGGAGGGAGTGGGATGGACTGGGAGTCTGGGGTTCATATATGCAAACTATTGCATTTGGAATGGATAAGCAATGAGATCCTGCTGTATAGCCCAGGGAACTGTTGTCACTTATGATGCAACATGATGGAGGATAATGTGAGAAAAAGAATGTATATATGTATGTGTGACTGGGTCACTTTGCTGTACAGTAGAAATTGACAGGACACTGTAAACTAATTATAATGGAAAAAAATAAAAATCATTACATAAAAAGAAGTGATTCCTTTTAGATTAGATTTGCATTGGAGGCTAGTTCTCATTTGGCCAGCCTTCTTCGTCAGTATGTTATCATTTGAATGGGACTGTGGAAGCCCAGGGAAATGTCCTTGTCCTGATTGTTTCACTGGGATGTGGAGAGCAAAGAAAGATTTTGAAAACATGTCTAAAAATTCCATATGATATAATTTATATGTAGAATCTAAAAAAAGACATAAATGAACTTCCACGAAATGAAAACCGACTCACAGAACAGATTTGTGGTTGCCAAGGGGGAGGGTCAAGGGCCGGGGGATGGATTGGGAGTGTGGGATTAGCAGGTGCAAGCTCTTATATATAGAATGGATAAATTACAAGGCCCTACGGTATAGCACAGGGAACTCTAATCAATATCCTGTGATAAACCCTAATGGAAAAGAATATGAAAAATAGAGTTCCCATTGTGGCTCAGCAGTTTAAGAACCCGACTAGTATCCATGAGGATGTGGCCTCAATTCCTGGCCTTGCTTGGTGAGTTAAAGGATCTGGTATTGCTGCAAGCTGCAGCGTAGGTCACAGATGCAGCTCAGATCCATATTGCTATGACTGTGGCATAGGCTGGCAGCTTTGGCTCCAATTGGACCTCTAGCCTGGGAACCCAGCAAATATGGCCCTAAAAAGAAAAAAAAAAGAATATGAAAAATAATATAAATATATATAACTAAATCATTTTGCTGTATGGCAGAAACTAACACAACATTGTAAACAACTATACTTTAAGAAAATAAATGGAAAAAAATGTCTCTCTCCAGTTACCTACTGCGAAACTACTTGATGAAGTACTTGGGGCCGCCTGGTGTGACTTTCTTGCCCTATTCTATGCATGTCACCTTGGTATAGGAAAAGCGCTGTCATGAAGTGGCCAAGAGCATAGGCTGTGGATGTGAATACTAGTTCTGCTTTTGACTAGTTGTACAGCCTGCATATGTTACCTCCTTGTGGTTCGGTTTCCTCAACCATATAGGGAAGTAATAGTAATACCTTTATCCATATTGGTTTGTCCTGAGGAATCAGTGACTTATTGTACATACCTGTGCCTGGCATACGGTCAGTACTCAGTGTCAGCTGTAATCACTGCCAGTCCTCCCCCGCCACACACAGCATCATCATTATTGTTGTTGCTTATTGACGTGAGGATGGGGAAGGCCATATGGTGACAGGAAATGATTGGGAGCTCTGAATTCTGTCCCATCACTGCCTGTATGTTGCTTGACTTAGTTGGGTCCTACGAAAATAAAATGAAATGAGGAAGGCAGTGGTAAGGAAAAAGGGTAGTGGACTAGGGACCAGAAAGAGAATGAAAAGAAGAAACAACCTCTCATCCATTAACCCCTGGCTGTGTGCATACCTCTTTACATACAGTCTCATTTAATCTCAGCAGTAGCACGGGAGATAAGAATTCTTAAACCTTCATACAGATGGGTAAACTGGAGTTCATAGAGATTGACTAGTTTGTCCCAGCTCATGACAGTAGAGCAGTGTTTTGAACCCAGTTGTGTTGGACTCAGATGCATTCTCTTTGCAGATCTGCTGGGCTAGTTTCTTTTCTAGCATCAACTAACTTCCTGATTATTGTCAAAATCACTTAACTCTTGTGTGCCTTGGGTTCTTCTCTGTAAATTTGTGCCTTGGGTTCTTTTCTGTAAATTAAGTAATTGCCTGAGCCTCAAAAGGAAGCTAAAAGAATATATACACCATGTCAGTTACGGCGGCCAGAAACATGTAGGTGATGCTGGGTTTTTGTCACTATATAACCCTATGTAATTTAAATGTCATGTGTCATGTCCATTTCCTTAATTGTGGACAAGACTGTGCTCTCTGTCTAGTTTCTCTTTGGAAATATTAATGTCAACATATGCTTTATTCAAACATAAACCCTGGAGTTCCCGTCGTGGCGCAGTGGTTAATGAATTCGACTAGGAACCATGAGGTTGCGGGTTTGGTCCCTGCCCTTGCTCAGTGGGTTAACGATCTGGTGTTGCCATGAGCTGTGGTGTAGGTTGCAGACGCGGCTCGGATCCAGCATTGCTGTGGCCCTGGCATAGGCCTGTGGCTACAGCTCCGATTAGACCCCTAGTCCGGGAAACTCCATATGCCACGGGAGCAGCCCAAGAAATAGCAAAAAGACAAAAAAAAAAAAAAAAAAAAAACATAAACCCTAAATCAAAATGCTGCATTTGGCCAACAGAAACCATGAATAAACTCAAGGAGACTAGATGTCTTTGAACCTGGGTAGAGTTGCTATGTCATGACCTTGGAGCAGCTCCCTGGGTCCTTGAATACAAGAGTCTGATTAATCAGATGGGCTCTCTCCCACTCAAGCAGGCCTTGCTCAGACCCTGCAATAACATGCCATAATATGGGCCTTTCAGATTTTCTCTGGACTTTGCCTATGGGGACAGCCAAGGAGTATGTAATTAAAAACTCTGCCCCCTAGTGGAGGCTGTTTTAGGGGCAGAAATAAGCTCCACACTCTGTACATATCCATGTAGTTTGCTCCATTCATGCTTGAATACTATTGCTTGTTGACATCCCTTTTAAAAACTGTCCCCATCCCCTTCACAGAAGAGCAGGGGTCAACAAACCTTAGTAAAGGGGTTGATGGCAAATATTTTAGGCTCTGTTGGCCATACACTCTGTGCTGCAACTATTCAACCACATAGTTACAGCCTGAGAGCAGGCATAGATAACCCTTAAGTAATGGCATGACTGTGTCCTAGTAAAACTTTATTTACAAACACAGGTACTAGGCTAGACTGGGCTACAGTTTCCCCACTTCTGACTCAGAGCTCCTGAGTGACTTAGTTTGATCAACTTTTTCAGCCATGTGTTAAGGATCTACTCTCTAAGATACTGTCTTGGGTGCTGAGCATACAGTAAGGGGCCACAGTCTTGATATAATGGAGCCTCTAGTCCACTTCAAGAAAACAAAAAAAAAAAAAAACAAAAATGAGGGTTCCCATTGTGGGTCAGCAGAAACAAGCCTGACTAGTATTCATGAGGATGTGGGCTCAATCCCTGGTCTCACTCAGTGGGTCAAGGATCCAGCATTGCCGTGAGCTGTGGTGTAGGCCGCAGAGGTGGCTCAGATCCCATGTTGCTGTGGCTGTGGCACAGGCTTCAGTTGTAGCACCAGTTCAAACCCCTAGCCTGGGAACTTCCATGTGCCACACCTGCAACCCTAAAAAGAAAAAAGAAAAAAAAAAAAGCAAAACGCAACAACACCCACAAAATTATTATTAACCAGTTACACTGACTGTGAGACACAGGTCTGTACAGTTGTGACCACTGTGAGGCATCAGCCCTCCCAAGATGCTGATACCCACTTGACAGGGTTGGAGGCCTTTCTGTGAGAAAGACCAGTGCAGGGCCTGGCACTGAGTTGTCAGGCACCGTAAATAAAAGCTAGTGAAAAGACAAAACATCCAGTGTGGAGTGGGTCTGGGGTTCAGGTCAGTAGAGGGTAAACTGAGGCTGGACAAGAAACAGTATAAATAGATGGGTATCTGCTGCTACCTGGTGCTGTGAGCTTCCTTCACTGCAGTCACAAAACAGGCTATGGACCCTGCTTCTAGTCAACTCAGGAAGCTGATGGGGATCTTCAGTGTGAATCCTTTTGGGTGCTATCAATATCTTGTTTCATCAGGTCTGCAGCTCTCGTTCCCTTCCTATTTTTATTGAGATTAATTGACATATCATTATATTAGTTTCAGGTGCACAGCATAATGATTTGATATAAATATATATTGCAAAATGATCACCACAGTAAGTCTGGTTCACCTCCATCACTATATATAGCTGCAATTTTTTTATTTCTTTATATTTTAACAGCCTTAAAATCGAGATGTACCTTCCAGCTGATATTATGTCATTGTTTAATTAGCAACATGTTGCCTTTATGAGTGGTTTTGAAATGATGCATCTTATGATTGGTGGTGACTTGGAGATGAAAAAATGTATCTAGAATCTGTTGGTTATTCAAAATATACCAAGTGCTGTGTTTGTTTGTTTGTTCTCTTTTCACATCATTATAGGCACCAGGCAGTGTTTTAGATGGTAGATACAGAGAGTAAATGAAAAAGGCAAGGTCTTTGCCCTTATGGAACCATCAGGCACTTTGAGAGACAGAAAGGAGACAAGTGAACACATCCGGGAAGGAGATAAACCAGATGGGATATAGATAGTTAATAGCAGTGGGAACGTCCTGAGATGGAGCCCTCAGGGTTGGCTCTCAGGAGGTGACATTGGAACTGAGATCTAAAGAATGAAGAGGAATCACCAAATGGAGTAGGGGTGGGGGCCGGGCAAGTATTCTAGGAAAAAGAGAACGGAAAGGTGAGGATGAAGGTGATGGTCAATAAGGAAGAGGATGGGCTGCTGAGTTAGATCATGGAGAGCCTCATGGCCATGGTGAAGAGCTGGGATTTTACTCTAGACGAGGTAAGAAGCTACTGGATGATTTTGAGCTGGGCCATGTCGGGATTAGATTTATGTTTAAAAAGCTAAATGAGTTCTTCAGTTTTTGGAGAGATTTCATCACCTCATTGTGTTTATATCAGCTGTAGGCAAGGAATCCAGGACCCAGGGATACGGAATCAAGTAGTAAAAAGGGAGACCCAGACTCCACCACACACACACCTCGTTGTGTGGTCTTGGTTCAGTCACTTTCCCTCTCTGGTCATCATTTTCCTTATTTGTAAATGAAGTAGAACTGGTGTCCTTTGAAACTCTTTGGGACCCTGCGGTTCTCTGTGATTCATGGGTGATTTCCCCAGGATCCCATTGTTGTAACTTCAGTGTAGTGCTTGTTCCTTAAAATCATCTGTCACGAAGCTAAATCTCGAAAATGGTCCAGCCCCACAGCCCCACTTCATTGACCTGCCTTTGCCATTTCGTCCTTCTTATTGATGGCAGAGAGATGACATGTCTAATAGTCAACACGCAGTGAGATAGAGCAGGTTGCATTTTTATATTTCCATCATAAAATTAGTACCTCAGCTCCCTCTGGCAGGCCTCTGCAACCATCTTAATTACAATGTAATGCTCCCTGACTTCCTTGATGTCTTCTAGATGCCAGGCTCCTAAAGGCCCTGGCTGCTGGCCCTCAGGCTCTTACTTTTGATCCCAATTTCCTGTTCCTGTTGGGCAGGCCCTTCTGTCACCAGCCTGTCAGATCCATCACTCCTCCCAGATCACATAGACCGTTTATGCCAAGTCCAGACTTAACCTAGAGCTGCTGACTCAGTGTCTAGTGTTTTGGCCTCTTCACAGTTTTTGTCCAAATTCCAGATTATCCTAACCAGCAGCAGATTTTTTTCCTCCCAGAGCTGTCAGATTTGGGGCTCTTAAACTTTTCTTCCACTTCCCTTTTTTGCTCCACTTCACTCTAGCCACACACCAGGCAGAATCCCTTTGCAATGGCTTTTCTCTCTGGCTAGAAAATTCTCCCCAGGTAGCCACATGGCTTGCTTCTGCCTTCAAGTTTTGTGGTCAAATGCTTCCATCTCAGCCAGCCTGCCCTTAAGGTGTTATTTTCAAGACAGTGGTCAGGAAAGACCTCATTGAGAAATGTGTCATTCAAATATGACTGAGTTGTTAGCAGCTGAAAAGTGTTTGGTTCTAAACCAGTCATGAGTAGAGCAGCAAAAAAAGTGTTCCAGGCAGAGTAAAGAGCCAGTGCCAAGGCCCTGGGGTAATGTGATCCTGGAACAGCCAAGAGGTCAATATGGCCCAACCTAAGAGTCAGCAAGTAGCAGTAGATGAGGCTGCAGAGGGTAGAGGAGCCCATTGACACAGTCCTGGTAGAAACTGGCTTCTGAAGTATGGTCAGCATTAGTAAAAATGCAGAATCTCAGTTCCCATCCCAGACCTACTGGATCAGAATCTATAATTTAACAAGCTTCCCAGGTGATTTGCATACACATTAAATTTGAGCAGCACTGTCATAAATCTTCCATTTAGCGTGACCTAGTACCCAGTTTTTTTCCACTGTCACCTCTCCCTACCTTCCTCAATATGAAGCAGAAGGCCAGTCCTACCCCAGTGATTTTAAGCTTTTCAGAAAAAATGAATAGCTTTTCCTTACACAAAGTTTTGGGAAACCCTAAAGAAACCAATCATTAGGCAAAATACCAAAGCTTTGGGCTTTCTAGTCTTAGTTTATATACTTCCCTAAAGTCGGTTGATTCCTTGTTTTGGGAGTAGGACTGTTTTTCTTTCTCCAAGGACCACTACATTCTGTCCATACACCTTCTAATGAAGTACTTTGTTCACGTGTGTGTGTGTGTATGTGTGTGTGTGTGTGCTTTTGGTATAATTCCGTAGTTCTTGATACGACATAGTTCTCGTCTCCATGTTGATCATCATATTTTATAAAGACTTTCTTTTTTCACATATAACCAAAGCATTGAAAGTATTAGGTTATTAACACACTGGAAAATGCAATCAATCAGTTGATTATCATCTAATGTTTTAATGATCACATTTTTAATCCAATTATGCATGTTTGAATCTTTCAAATTTTCTTTAATTAAAGATTGCCTCCTGGCACTGCTATCAGAAATAAGAAATTGAACAGAATCGAGCCAGATATAATTTAATGTTGAAAGGAAACTGCAAGGATAACTGGGCCGCTCTAGGTTTAATGGTTGACCATGACTTTAAAGCCCTCATACAAAATTTTCTAATTGATAAGAAAAATTTAATCATCTTTAGATATACTCCGTTTGCATTCAAATAAGGTATTTCTTTTTCTAAATAAACCTCCCCTAACTGATTATTCATATTACCGTTCAAAATGCTTAAAAATGAAAGACAGAGTTGGGTGAAATGTAGACTACTTAATACAGTGTGTATTTAATATAAAAGTCATACATTATTCATTTTCGCAATTTGAATAACTTTGAATTTAGCATCCCTGTTCCTCATCTTTTCCTTTGATGAACAATTAATTATTAAAATATAATATTGTCTGCATACAGCACTGGGATCCTTGAAAGTGGAATGTGAGAGTCATTCCTTTTCAATTCTTTTATCTAGTAGTGCACAGTACCTGCTTATTATGGTATAATGGAATGAATAGTGGAATAAGAGTGTTTCAAATATTTTTCTCAACTAGTTAAGTGTCTTGGATAGGAATGTTTTGAATTCAAATTACTAATTAGGATAAAAGTTGGAGGCAGGGTGCTCTGATGAGGATGGCTTTGGACTCAAACTGCCCATAATTGTAATAGGATTCCTTTAACAAGTGCTTGTCTGTGCTTACTCTATGGCAGACACTCTGCTAAGGTCTTATCTAATGGTAATTCATTTAATATTCTCCTGATAAGGTAAAACTCCAGATGAGGTCAATATTATTATAATCCCATTTTACAGATGAGAAAACAGTTCACAGAGAGGGAAGCTGGTGGTCTTAGGTCAGACCTTCAAGTAGACCAATTAGGATTCACATCCAGGGGCCTGGCTCTCGCACATCCCTCCACTTTATAATGTGTACATTTATTAAGATTTTCGCAGTGGGAGGGTCCTCATTTTAAACTAAAAAGTGGCTTCTTTTCTTTTTTTTTTTTTTTTTTCTTTTTTAGGGCCACACTCAAGGTATATGGAGGTTCCCAGGCTAGGAGTCGATTCGGAGCTACAGCTGCCAACCACAGCCGTGGCCACAACCATGTGGGATCTGAGCTATGTCTGTAAACTACACCATAGCTCATGGCAACACCGGGTCCTTAACCCACTGAGCGAGGCCAAGGATCAAACCCACATCCTCATGGATATTAGTTGGATTCATTTCCACTGTGCCACAATGGGAACTCCAAGCTTCTTCCTTCTTTCCAGAGTCTGTACTCAATAAATTCCAGTCTTGTCCAGCCAGTTGAGTGCCTTGTGGCTTATTCAGGCTTTGTGGGCAGGGCCAGAAATACAGGGGTGCCATTTATAAAATTATGTCTGACTGACAGGTAAGCATTAGGAGCATCCCATTCAGTGGAGTACTCCTATCAGACTGAGCAGGAAGTGGAATTTTCAGAAAGATCTGTGAAAATTAATGTTCAGATTGAACTTAAAAGACTCAAGAGAAAAAGACAACTCAAGAATTCTGTAATGTATGTTCATAAAAAATGACCATTAATGGCACCTGAACACATAGCATGCCCTACCCCCAATTCTGGCTCTGACTCCCAAGATGACTTTCTTTTTCTTTTCTGTTTTTTGTTTTTTGTTTTTTTGTGTCTTTTTAGGGCTGCACCCTCAGCATATGAAAGTTCCCAGACTAGGGGTCGAATCAGAGCTACAGCTGCCGGCCTACACCACAGCCACAGCAACACCAGATCCTTAACCCACTGAGCAAGGCCAGGGATTGAACCTGTGTCCTGATGGGTGCTAGTAGGGTTTGTTAACTGCTGAGCCACGACAGAACTCCCCCAAGATGACTTTCTAACACTTGCCCCCACCCTCCAACACTTGGCTTGAAATTGAAAGGACACGGTATGACCCAATGACCAGATCCATTCCACTGACTTTTCTTGTGTGGCCCCTGAGTTGATGTGAACCCTAAGTGAAATGTTATCCTCCCCTCCCTCCCCCAACCAAGAATTCCATTCTTCTCATTAGGAGATGTACATCTTTTAAAATTGTCTTCAGTTGCTACTAGCATTTTTAACATTGTTACTAAGGTTGTGGAACTGTGTTTGTTATATAGGAACCTATATAACATCTTTGATGTTACCTCTTGTCCTGAAAAACCTAAAATATTTACTGTCTGGCACTTTCCAGGAAAAATCTGCAAATTCCTGGCTTAAAACAGAAAATAAGCTGGCCCACCCTTAGCTAAGTGCTTGCCTTGGTAAATCAGGGATCACCAGACACTGTGCTAAGCCCCTTACTTGTATTAGCTTGACTAATAGTCGCAGCAACTCCTGAGGGGTAAATAGTCTCCTTAGTCCCCTTATTCCCATTTAACAGATAAGGGAAGTATCTCAGAAAGTTTAAGACTTTTCCCCAAGGTCACACAGCTTTTAAGTATCAGTTGGTTCTGCAGCTCATGCTAGAACTTTGGCAAAGAGAATACTAACCTAGAATGCTCAGGTTGATGAAAACTATCAGACATGCTGCTCCTTTGAGGTATTACTAATCTAATTAAAAGATAAAACACAGCCACAAACATTCAGGGAAGTACGTGGTTATGTAAGATATACATGGCTAGGTCTTGGTAGTTTAGAGGAATAATAATAACAACAGTAGTAATACAAGTAATAAGAATTAGAATAAAAATCATATCTATCATGTATGAGATGCTTACTATATTCCAAGCTCTTTCTGAACCTCGTTCTTGTATTGATTTATTTAATCTTCACAACAGCCTAGGAAGATTTAGAAACTCAGATCATGCAGCTCACTGGTGGAGGAGTGGGATTTGAGTCCAGCAGACTGAGAATCTGCTCGCTTTACCAACCCCTGTAAGAGATGCAGAAATGAGGTGCTGATGAGGTAGTGGTTTGATTTTTGGTTTTCAGCACTACATGGTGTTTTTTGCTCCTAGGCTGTTTCAGATCTTTAGTGGTTTCTTTGAAGAAAGAATCCCATTCGAGTCTCTGTATACTCAAGTCTTTGACCTTGAGCCTATTACTTCGCCTTGGTCTCCCATTTCCCCAGCAACATAATCAAAGAATTGGCCTAACTTGGTGGTTTTTAAAGTGTCCCTGGGATTCCCAGCTCAGCTTCAACACCAGCGGCTGCACTTGGGCTGAGCTGCTTGACTCCTGTGTAAGATTTTGCTTAAAGAGATGTTCTTTGGTCCCAAACCCACTGAACTAATATAGTCTGAGGCCCTTTTAGGCCTCAGAATCCTACTATCCAGTGGCAGTGATGGTGGTGGAATCAACCAAGCAGTAGCAGCCCCCCCATCCCTGCCACTAGCTTTACCCACCCTGCCACTCATCTGACAATACCATCTAACCAATTAAATCAAAACCTGCATCTGGAAGTTCCTGTTGTGGCTCTGCCTGTTAAGGATGCTGTCTTGCTCAGTGGGTTGAGGATCCGGTGTTCCAGTAAAACTGTGGTGAAGTTCACAGGTACGGCTCGGTTCCAGCGTGGCTGTGGCTGTGGTGTAGGCCTGCAACTGCAGCTCCATTTTAACCCCTATCCCAGGAATTTCCATATGCCTCAGGTGCGGCCTTAACAAGAAAAAGAACACAAAACCTGCATCTGAAGCCCTTGCATTGGTGCTGGTCAGAGAGGCCCTTCTACATTTGTAGCAGCGATCAGGCCTGCACTTTCCCTCAGTCCCTGCCAAATCCAGCCACCTCTGATTGGTGGGGCAGGTGTTCCTGATTTATCTTTTTATGTTCTTTAAAGCCACAGCCTCTTCTTGGAGTGGGTGCTTTAGATAGGAGCTTTGCTGCCGTGGGCTTACAAGGATTGTCTTGTTACTACCTATCTGCAGATAGTGTGCTTAACTGCAACTCTAATATTGGGGCAGCCCCCTAGGGGGAAATTCTAAAGATATTCTGGTCCTTCTGTTCAGAGCCCTTGATCCTACAGTAGGTTGGTGTGCTGCAGCATGACGCCAGGAAAAATGCAGGCAGTGATTTTGTGGTTCATGATGCCAGGCCTTATGCCTCCTCTGTTGCTTGGGGCCTTGTATGGACTATTTGCACAGCCTAGGAAGTGCGGAGATGGCCAGCAAAGGCCAGAATATCCCCTCCTCCCAGTCAAGCCAGTCTCAGCCAAGCACCAAGCATGCTTGCAGAGTTCTCCCCCATCATTTGGCTGCTGGTAACCCCAGTTAAATTAAAGCCCAGACTCACCAGTGGATGGAAGGGCCATACTGTTATTCTGGCCTATTGTGTAACTAAAATTGCTTTTGTTGTTTCGATTATAGAACCCTATGATTTGAAGACTTTTGCATTTATTTGTTAGTATTTCATTTTTCCCTTTAGAAAATGAATTGCAAACTTTTGTGAGAAGCAGCCAAGGTTTCCAGGCTCATGAATAACCGCTTCCACTTTACTCTTCACTGTTGACCTCGGGCTTGGTGATTTTACCTCTCTGTGCCTTGAGTTCCATAGCTGGAAAGTTGGAGTATTAAAAGTACATACTGGGGCTCCTGCTGTGGCACAACAGGATCATCAGCATCTTGGGAGTGCTGGGACACAGATTGAATCCCTGGCCCATCACAGCAGGTTGAGGATCTGGCATTGCCATAGCTGCAGCTTAGTTCAAAGCTGTGGCTCGGATCTGATCCTTGGCCCAGGAGCTCCATATGCCTTGGGGTGGCCAAAAAAGTGCATGCTCTGTAGGGTTGTAAAGGGACAGAGTATACTGATGGCTCAAGAATAATGAAAGCCTGGATTCCAGACTCAAATACCTGGTTGTACATTCCAGCTCTGTATATTAGAGATGATAATAGTACTACTGCATGGGATCATTTTAAGTATTAAATCAGTCTTTGTAAAGCTCATAGAACAGAACTTAGGACATACAGTAAGTGCTGTTTAAATATTTCTAACATATAAATACCCAGAATAACGCCTGGCATGCAGTAAAAGCTAAATAAATAGTTTTGTTCAACAAATCCCTACCACAAGGAAATTGCCGTTTTCATTATTCTCATATAGTTGATTTCTGTTGGGTTTTTGCATTATTCCCAAGTGTCATAGACCTCTTGAGTCTAAGGATACATATTTGCCCAAATACCTGTACTAGATGTTCTACATAAAAGAAGAGGAGGGAGGAGGTGTGATACTTGGCAATAATATTCCTGTAAGTCACAGGTATGTCCATGAAATAACCCGGAGGCTTGAGATCCCTGAGAAATGTCCAGGTACCCATGGAGGAGCTAAAGCAAGCCATTAGCAAGACTGCAATCCTTATTACATCTCTGAATGGAGAGAGGAAATCCAGACAAATTCAGGGCTAGACATTTGAAGACCCAAGTAGAGACCAAAACCTTCTCTGATTTGTGAAGGAAACTGGATGATCTACTGACTCTGACTGGGAGAGTTATGATACAGCACCCTCATCTCTGTTGCACTCTTCTTTCCTGCCTCAGGACTTTTGCACATGCTATTGCCACAGCTTGAAATGCTCTTCATCTCCCCTTTTGCCCCCACTGAACAATATTCACCTGATTAATTTTAGCATCTTTAGCCAAGTCAGAATTATGCCAACTCTGGTGTCAGGGTGACTGGGTTCGTATCCCAGCTTTACTACTGAGGAGCTGTGTGACCTTCGGCAGATAGTAACCCCTTCTATACCTTGCTTTCTTCATAGGGTTATTGTGAGATATCACTGTTGGGTCTCAGCTTAAATGTCATTTCTTCTACTTAAAGGAAAACCCCTGAACATTTGTTTAAAATGGGGTGGGGAAAAGACTGTTTTCAAGGCCATCATTTTAGGAGTTCATGGTCATACCTGGGTTAGGTGTCACTTTAATTGGGTTAAGCCTTGGGGAAACCATAATGAACATAACCAACTTTGGAATTGCACTTGATAATTAACTGGCTTAGAATTTTCCCTTCCTACTTGGTTTCTCATGGGTGTCCCCAAATTTTTGCTCATGATTATTAGTTTGTAAGTATTAAATGGAGAAGGGATCTATGATGAAACCAAGTCTGTTTCTTTTCTTCAGGACTTATTGACTTTGCTGTGCTAGTGTTTTGTCTATTTCCTGGGGGAAGAGGGAGGGACCGCAGTGTTGCCCGTGTTGTCTATCATGGGAGAACCCATTTTTCCATGAAATACAGTGCAGGGCGGTGGCTCTGAGCACACCTTGGGAAACAGTGTTTTGCTTTCCATGGTGTCTCCCACCACCAAATGCTAGTGCTTCTCAGGATGTAAACAAACACAGGACTTGCAATGTGGCACCCATGTGCCAAGAGTTTTGACTGTGCATCTGCAGCATTGCAACTTAACCACTGTGCTTTTCTTTTCCCTCTTCCCCCAAACAGAGAAGGAGACCTTTCTGGATCCCTTTGTCCTCCGGGACCTCCTGCCTTCATCCCTCAGCAGCTATTACCGGTACACAGGCTCTTTGACTACCCCACCGTGTAGTGAAATCGTGGAGTGGATAGTCTTCCGGAGGCCTGTCCCCATCTCTTACCATCAGGTAGCTTTTTAGCCCCCAAAGGGGCCTCTGCATTTACTTGTGTTGTCTTGTCTTAACTGTTTATCATTGCTAGAATACACCAGCGTAAGGATTTATTGTTGTTGTTGTTGTTGTTGTTATCCTTTGCTTCTCATTCTTTTCATTCTTTCCAAGAAATGTGTTTTTGCACCCAAGAACTGTAAAATACAAAACATGGTTTCTCAGTTGCACATTAACTAGCTTAGAAGAATTGCAGGCATAAAATCATGTATCTTGTAAGTGTTCGATCTTGAGGGGATAATATCTATCCTCTGTGATGATGTCTTGTGCCAGGAACTCTTTTGAGCTCTTTCTATGTATTCACTCATTTAATCTTCATGAACAACAGTCTCATGAGGCAGGTGCTATTTGTACTCGCGTATTTTAGAGAGGAGACAACAGAAGTGAAGTAACTTGCCTAAGGTCACTCAACCGGTTACCAAGCCATGGTGTCTGATCCTGGAGATGAATGCTCTGAGCCACTAAATCTACCCAAAGTTCAGGGGGAGAAGAATGTATACATGAAGAAATGAAAGAAAAAAACCATTGACTGAGCTCTTTCTATGTGGCAAGCACTTTATATCTGATCAGTTTGTTGCAAAACAATATTGAGACTTGGGTATGCCACACTAAGCTGGTACATAGAAGGATATGGTGGCTTGGAGGGATTAGTAACTTGCCCAAGGATTCATGGTCAATGAACATTGGAGCCAGAAACCAAGTTCGGGGTTGTCCGATTCCAAATCCATATTGCTAATACCCTATATTGAGTGCTTCTCTCTGAGTGTGGCCTGGCGGATGTTGTAGGAAGGTGAGTTTAGGCTGAGCTGGTAACTGTGGGTAGGAGTTTGGTGAAGTGGAGATGAGGTTGGGGCAGTGTCAGAGGAAGAGGACCCACCAGGGGATGAGGGGCCTTGAAATCACCTCATCAGGAATAATAGAGGCAAAGAAAAAATAGGATATGTGTACGTCTTCCAAAATGCAGCATGCAGTGAGGGAGAAGAGCAGATTTCTTCTCCATAATTTTAGAAAAGAGAGCCTAGACCAATGGTAGGATTTAGAAGGAAGGAGATTTGAGCTGTTAACCAGGACTATCTAAAAATGGAAAGTTCTTAGAGTTCCTGTTGTGGCTCAGTGGTAACAAACCTAACTAGTATCCATGAGGATGTAGGTTTGATCCCTGGCCTCACTCAGTGGGTTAAGGATCCGGTGTTGCCAGGAGCTGCAGTGCAGGTTGCAGACACAGCTCTGATCTGTGTTGCTGTGGCTGTCGTGTAGGCCAACAGCTGCAGCTCTGATTTGACCCCTAGCCTGGGAACCTCCATATGCCTCAGGTGTGGCCCTAAAAATGAATAAATAAGTAAATAAGTAAGTAAAATTAAAATGGAACATTGTTAGCAGAACGATTCCTAGAACTGCCTCCCCCAAGTTTGAGAGATAGCACTAGGGCTGATGTAGAGGGAAAAGGGGGGCGTTTTGAAATTATGCAATAAATATCCGTAATATAACCAAAGAAGACACAAGCAATAAGATTATAAGCCTGGCTAGTGTGGGAAAAATAGTCCAAAGATTTTTCTAACAAGGGCATAGAATACAGAACAGGGAGTGGGGGGAAATGGGATTGAATGATTGTCCACGGCTGTGTGGAGTGGACCCACTTAAAGTAGGTCTTCAAGAAACCATAGCAGGGACATCCCGAGATGAAGCTGTCACGACCAGGACTGTAGCTAGAAAGTGAGGAGCAAGTGTACTCTCTGCCTTTCAGGGACCATACAGACTCTTACATCTTAGTTTCATCCACGCTTTGTGACTCCGTACTTTTTCAAAATTCTGGTTCCTTCTCTCTCTCAGTTTGAGTGTGGGTTTTCTTTGGAGGGGAGTAGAACCCAATATGGTTACTCTAATATTAGTTGACCTTTCAACTCAAGGGCCAGCCACCAACTGATAACAGTCTGGCCAAGTATTCAGGAAGAGATCCAAATAGATGTTGGCCAACCCAGCAAATTGGCTGGCTTTGGGTCCTGTGTTCATTTTTCAGCAAATCAGCAGAGGTACTGGTCCTGTTCTGAGACATCCAATGTTGCCTTGGGGAGCAGGGGGTGGTAAATGGAGCAGGTCACCTAGAAGGAGCTTTGTACAGAAGAGATAGCCCATTAACAAAGGTAGGTAGTGTGGGGCCAGGGGAAACATTTATTTGGCCTCTCTGAAGTTGGCAGATGCTTTACTTTCAGACCTTTTTTTTTTTCTCTTCATTCCATTGTGATAAAAAGAAAGACTAGCAATTTAGTGGCTGAACAGGATCTGCTGGACTTACGGAGATAATGAAATATGAAAAAAGTTTTCTTCCTAATGGTGAAGCCAGCATTGTTTTATTAAAATCAAATAAAATTGCAGCCCAAATATTTATATCCTCAAGATTCATGGGACAGAGCTTTGAAAAGGGACCCCCTTTTGTCAGTTAAGATAAATGCTTTTGTCTTCAAAGATATAAAGGTTTGAGATAATGAGGTTAAGAAATTCAAGTTTGGCTTTTTTTCTCTTCTTTTTTTGGTAGGATGCCCTGTGAGGGGGAGGCATAGAGAGGCAATTGTTTAGCCAGGTAATTAACAGTTACTGGGTTTCGTGGCAGTTTAGTGGATCTACATAAAAGGCAAAGTTTTAGGCTTGGGTAGCTTGTCAAGTATTTGTCAATTAGAAGCATTTTGACATTTGGGAACTGAGTATCCAGAAAATGCTTTGTTACCATCTTTTTATTCTACCCTGCACCCATACATGTGGGGAGAAAAATAATTGAAGGGTTTTTCTCTGGGATTTTTAGTATGACTTCTCTGTAGGTACTATTGTTTCCAGAAACTAGTGAAGAAATAAATTCATCTCACTGACCTCCTAGTTTCTTTACCCTAAACACTTTACTGTATCTGGCACAGCTTCATATACCCTTTTCTTTGTCCCAAGGGAAGAAACAGCTCATTTTCACATGGCCCAGCTGGATCCTTGAGGGTGAGCTGAGTGGAGGTCACAGCTGTGTAGGTCCACGGAAGGGAACGTGTTGGCCATCTGAGTATTATCATTTCAGATCTTCCCACCCTGACCCTGCCAACATTCTTTCTGGAGTTAGCACAGAATGTTCATTTCAGAAAGGCAAACAGCCAATTCAGAGACGCCAAGTAGACCGAATCCCATGTCTGCTTGTATCAGGAAGAAAACATTCCTGGTCCTTCATCCTTCTTTTTCTCCAAAGGCCCCTCTTTTCTCTCATGCAGAGTGGCTCCCTGTCAGCAGTGAAAAGGACAGCCATGTTCCCCCTAAAATTAATGCTTAGCACAAACTGTCGGACTGGTAAGATGTGAATTTCTTTGAAATCTTCCAGAGTAAATATGAGCAACTGCCTCTTTTCCCTCTTTTGTGCTTCTTGGGCATTCAAGTCAGTGAGCTCTGACTCTGGCTCCTGTGATAATCTAGATCTCAATATGATGTTGCTGATGGAATCACAGGTTGGCTTCCTTGGTCAGCAGTCAGCCTGGCTTATGTGGCTCCACTAAACACTGACTATAAATATCAGGCCAAAAGCACCCCACAAAAATGGCAGCACCCTCAGTCCTGGCGTGGGAGGTCAAAGGAGCAGAAGCAGTGCATGGAGACAGGTGCCTGCCTTGTGTTCATGATCATCAGGGAACTTGATCATTTTTAGTCCAGCATGTGTTTTCTTCTACAACAGTGGCTCTCAGATGATAGCACTTTGGCCATGCCAACTTTTCCTTTCCAGGACTATTGGCTTCTGCAGTTTAAAATATGATACTGCCTATAATTTTCTCTAGCCATGAGTTTTCCTTAAATGCTTCTTGGAGGTTCTGTTAAAAAGGAAATAAATATCAAAAAGGTTAGTTTATTTTTTCTATTTACATGACTTTTTTATTGAAGTACAGTTGATTTACATCATTATGTTAGTTTCAGGTATATAGACAAGTGATTCAGTTTTACATATATATATAGTATTCAGTTTTATATGTATAGGTTATTATAAGATGCTGAATATTATTCTCTGTGTTATATAGTAAATCCTTGTTGCTTATCTGTTTTATGTGTAGCAGTTTGTATCTGTTAATTCCATACTTTTTTTGTTGTTGTTGTTGTTGTTGTTGTCTTTTTAGGGCCACACCCGCAGCATAGGGAAGTTCGCAGGCTAGGGGTATAATCAGAGCTGCAGCTGATGGCCTACACCACAGCCACAGCAACGGGGGATCTGAGCCATGTCTTCGAACTACACCACAGCTCATGGCAACGCCAGATCCTTAACCCACTGAGCAAGGCCTGGGATCAGTCTTGCATCCGCATGGATCCTAGTCAGGTTCATTAACTGCTGAGCCATGAAGGAAACTCCTGTTAATCCCATACTTATAATTTATCCTTCCTCTGCCTCCCTTTCCTCTTTGGTAACTGTAAATTTGTTTTCTACATCTGTGAATCAGTTTCTGCTTTGTATATAGATTCACTTAGTATTATTTTTTAGATTCCACATATAAGTGGTATATTTAATATTTGCTTTATCTCTCTGACTTACTTTATGTAGTCTGATATTCTTTAAGTCCATCTATGTCGTTGCAAATAGCAATATTTCATTCTTCTTTAAGACTGAGTGATAGTTCTCTGGGTGTCTGTGTGTACATAACACATCATCTTAAACCAGTCATCTGCGGATTGGCATTTGGGTTGTTTCCAAGTTTGGTTGTCCTAAATATTGCTACTATGAATATTGGAGTGCAGGTATCTTTTTCAATTAGAGTTTTTGTCTTTTCCAGATATATGCCCAGGAGTGGGATTGCTGGATCATACAGGTAGCTGGTAGCTCTATAGTTTTTAAGGAACCTCCATATAGTTTTCAATAGTTGACTGCACCAATTTACATTCCCACTAACAGTGTAGGAAGGTTCCCTTTTCTCTACGCCCCTCCAGCATTTTTTAGACTTTTGGATGGTAGCCATTCTGACCAGTGTGAGGTGATACTTCATTGTGGCTTTCATTGCATTTCTCTAGTAATTATTGATGTTGAGCATCCTTTCATGTGTCTCTTGGCCATCTGTATGTCTTCTTTTGGACAAATGTCTGTTTAGGTCTATTTTTTGATTGATTTGTTTTTTTTTTGATACTCAGCTGTATGAGCTATTTGTATATTTTGGAAATTAACACCTTTTTGGTCACATCATTTGCAAATATTTTCTCTCCCATTCCATAGGTTGTCTTTTTGTTTTGTTGATGATTTCCTTGGTTATGAAAAAGCTTTAAAGTTTGATTAGGTCCTATTTGTTTATTTTTGGTTTCATTTCTTTTGCTTTGGAAAGACTAATCTAAGTAAACATTGCTATGATTTCTGTCTGAAATGTTTTGCTTACATTCTCTTCTAGGAGTTTTATGGTGTCATGTCTTTAAACCATTTTGAGTTTTTTTAAATATGTAGTGTGAGGGAGTGTTCTAATTTCACTGATTTACATGATGCTGTTCAGCTCTCCCACCACCACTTGCCAAAGAGACTGTCTTTTCCATTGTATATTCTTGCCTCCTTTGTTGTAGATTAATTGACCATAGGTGTGGCTTTATTTTGGGGCTCTCTATTCTGCTCCATTCAGATGTCGTCTTTGTGCCAATACCATGCTTGGTTTTTTTTGGTTTTTTTGTTTTTTGTTTTTTGGTTTTTTTTTTTGGTCTTTTTGCCTTTTCCATGGCTGCTCCCATGGCATATGGAGATTCCCAGGCTAGGGGTCTAATCGGAGCTATAGCCGCTGGCCTATGTCAGAGCCACAGCAACAAGGGATCCGAGCCATGTCTGCAACCTACACCACAGCTCATGGCAATGCTGGATCCTTAACCCACTGAGCAAGGCCAGGGATCAAACCTACAACCTCATGGTTCCTAGTTGGATTCATTAACCACTGTGCCACGATGGGAACTCCAATACCATGCTGTTTTGATTACTGCAGCTTTGTACTATTGTCTGATGTCTGGGAGGATTATTCCTTCAGTTTTCTTCTTTCTTGGCAGCAGTGCTTTGGAATTCAGGGTCTTTTGTAGTTCCACGTAATTTTTAGAATTATTGGTTCTAGTTCTGTGAAAAATGTGACAGGTAATTTGATAGGGGTCACTTTAAATCTGTAGATTGCTTTGGGTAGTATGGCCACTCTAACAATATTAGTTCTTTCAATCCAAGAGCATGGCATAGCTTTCCATTTCTTTGGATCATCTTCAATTTATCAGTGTTTTATAGCTCTCAGCATATAAGTCTTTCACCTCTTAGTTAGGCTTATGATAGATACTTTAATGTGTTTGTTTGTTTGTTTGTTTTTTAAATGACTGTCTTATGGGAGTTCCCAGGCCAGAGATAGGTCTAATCAGAACTGTAGCTACAGGCCTGTGGCACAGCCATGGCAGCACCAGATCCAAGCGACATCTGCAAACCTACACACATTGGGTCCTTAACCCACTGAGCCATGATGGGAACTTCTATTTTATGGTTATTCTGACCTGATTTTAAATGGGATTTTTTTAACTTTCTAATATTTCATTGTGAGTATGAAAAAGAATGCAACAGATTTCTAAATATTAATCTTGTATCCTGCTAACCTTCTGAATTCATTTATTACTGCTAATAGTTTTTGTGTGGCATCTCTAAGGGTGCATGACTTTTTTTTAACCAATGTTACCTCTTCATAAAGACTAGAGCAACTCTTGAAATAAGACCTTGTTCTATATGGAGCCAAGCTGCTAGGGTTCCATCCCTAGCTACATTCATCATGCAGATTATCCAACAACACTATTGCTCTGTGCCTCAGCTTTCATCCATAAAAATGGGGATGAAAATACCCACTATATGGAATCTTTTCTTTTTTTTTGCTTTTTGCAGTGGCACCTGTGGCTTATGGAAGTTCTCAGGCTAGGAGTTGAATCAGAGCGGTAGCTGCTGGCCTATACCACAGCCACAGCAACACAGAATCCAAGCCACATTTCAACCTACACCACAGCTCACAGCAACGCTGGATCCTTAACCCACTGAGCAAGGCCAGGGATCGAACCTGCATCCTCATGGATGCTAGTCAGGTTTGTTAACTGCTGAGCCATGACGGAAACTCCTGGAATCATTATTAAGATTAAACGATGCGTGGAATATGTGTAGAATGCTTAGATTCAACCGCAGGAAGTGCTCAGGAGACCTTAAGTGATTTTTTGTGATTGTTGCTTTCTTTCTGTTGCTGAATCCTCTAGGGTCACTGTACAGTAAAATTAATGTAAGCCATAGAAATAAAACAAGCCATATGCATCATTTTTAACTTTCTAATAGCCATGTTAAAACACATAAAGAGAGAGAGTTCCCATTGTGGCTCAGTAGTTATAGAACTCGATTAGTACCCATGAAGACCTGGGTAGCCATGAGGATGTGGGTTCTATGCCTGGCTGCACTCAGTGGACTAAGGATATGGTGTTGCTGTGAGCTGTGGTGTAGGTCACAGACACAGTTCGGATCTGGTGTTGCTGTGGTTGTGGCTGTGGTGTAGGCTGGAAAGTCCTAGTCTGGAAACTTCCATATGCCATGGATATGCCCCTAAAAAGAAGTTACAAGAAACAGGTGAAATTACTTTTAATATGTTTTACTTAACCTAGTATATCCAGAAAATTATCATTTCAACATGTAGGGCTGACCACATTTCTAGTAGCTACTGGCGGCTGCACCTCTCACATTTATCTCAAGGCCATAACAACTAATGAATCACTTAATTCAGAAAGTTTCTATATACCATGCAGTGATCTGAATAAAGAAGGGGTTTTTTTTATTTGTTTTTTTGGCTCTTTTTAGGGCCGCCACCTGAGGTATATGGAAGTTCCCAGGCTAGGGGTCAAAACAGAATTATAGCCACTGGCCTACACCACAGCCACAGCAACTCGGGATCCAAGCCACATCTGCAACCTACGCCACAGCTCATGGCAACGCTGGATCCTTAACTCACTGAGCAAGGCCAGGGATCAAACCCTCATCCTCATGGATCCTAGTCAGGTTCGTTAACTGCTGAGCCATGAAGAGAACTCCCAAGAAGGTTTTTTGAGTGGTGAGTGAAGATTCTATTATTAATATTCTATAGCAGATGGCATTCACCGTTAATTATGGTTAAATCCTTTTCTTTCTGTAGAAGACCTTTCCATAATCACCTTCATGCAGAACTGTCTGTAGCTTCAGGAGGGACACAGCCCTGTAGTTAGGTAGCTATTCTTGGGTTTTATTTTTACAGTGATGGTTCAATGAGTAAATCTTTGGATGCTCCAGGCCATTGGGAATGTAATATTCCATCATTATTGTCTTATTTACTAATGAGGCAGCCAAAGCCTGCCCCGTCACCTCTCAAATGTGTGACGGATCTCATGTCCCCTTACCTTAGATGTGACATTACAGTTCCTAATCAACGCTGGAGTTGATTATTATTCTCATAATGGACTCTGGCTTTCATTGTCATTCTATGTCCATCCTATAAAATATTGTGCACATCAGCCTTTTAATGGTTCAGAAGTATATTACTTTTGATTTTCTCTCATCTGCCCCCTTCTGCTGTGATGGTCCCATCCCCACATCTTATGGACCAGAGCTCTTACTACACAGGAATGGCATGAATAGATTTCAACTTTCCTTTGATTCAGACCAACAGATTAAAAACTAATTATTCGCTGTAATATTTTTACAATAAAAACTAAGTTGAAATGATTTATATACACTTCCAGCCAACACATTTGCAATTCAAGGTTAAAATTGTTCTTGAAACAGCACCAGTTAAAATGCAATTACAACTCCCCAAGCAGGGATAAAAGAAAGAAATGTTTTACATGTTCACTTCAAAAGTTAAAAAGTCAATTTAATATTACAGAAATAAAAACTTTCATTTTTTTCACTCAATGATAAAGACTTCATTAGTTATATTAAAGTAAAAATAAATCCAAGTGTGTTTATTACCTACCTCTGGAAAAGACTAAAATAAGGAAAAGTGAGGGCTCCATGAAGTGGATTTCATTTTCTCCTCACACCTGCCATCTTGCTCACAGCTCCCAGTTCTTCCTGTGTTAGCCCATAGGCTGTTTCTTTCCAGAGTATAGAAAAATGCAAATGGATTTATATCACCTGTAGTAAAGTGGCAGGATGAGTGTCCTGCGTGGTAAGGCTTTGGGGAGTCGGCTCAAATAACATCACATAGAGCATCCACTACAGTATTGCTTTTTCATTAAATAACACTGAGGGCCTGTTATTCGTGTGACATGAAGTGGCTGAGAGCATGAAAACCAGAGTCACACACCCATCCTTCTAATCCTCACTTCACCTCTCAGTTCCTGTGTAATCTCGGGCAAGTGACTTAATGTCTCTAAGCCCAGGTTCCTTGTCAAAAATAATAATAATAATCTGACAATGACACTGACTTTGCCAGATTTCTATGAGGATTAAGTAGGAGAAAGCATGTAATGCTCTTAGCACATTGCCTTGTGCATAATCATGCTCAATAAGGAGTTCCTATTGTGGCTCAGCAGGTTAAAAACCCAACTAGTGTTCATGAGGTTGAGGGTTCAATCCCTGGCCTTGCTCAGTGGGTTGAGGATCTGGTTTGCCACAAGCTGCTAAATAGGTTGCAGATGAAGCTCAGATTCCACGTTGCTGTGGCTATGGCGTAGACCAGTAAGCTGCAACTCTGATTCGACTCCTAGCCTGGGAACTTCCATATGCTGCAGATGCGGCCCTAAAAAAATTTTTTTTAATTAAAAAACAATACTAATGTCAGTAAATATTAGTTGCTAGTGTTAGTGATGTAATAATAATATTATAATGTTACTTTAATATTACTCTGTTGAGCTAAGAATCAGCTAGAAACCGAAACCATGTTTTCAAAGTGCTCAGCAAAGTACCGGGCACCTAATGAGTTGGATAGATAGATATTATATGGTGGAAATATGCATTATAAGTATACATAGACACTTTTTATGTACTTTTGTATACATCATATATTTATAAGATTGTACACATCCCTAAACAATTCCTTTTCCTACTTATTATAAACCTTATACATGTATACTGTACTTACACTATACATTATGCATATATAATGTGTCTATATATGTTAATAATGCATATAAGTACATGATATATGTATCATGTACATATATGTGTATAATATGCATTATAAATATACATACATAGATAGATAGTCCAAGGAAGAAAAAGAGGGAGAAGCCATAGGGCATCTTAAGGTTATTGTAAGCTTAGCTCACAATCATAGTTCCCACATTCCTAATAAAACAATAATAATAATAGTAATTACAGTAATGCTTATTGAGCACTTCTTGTGTATCAGGAACTCTTCCAAACACTTGATACATAGTAACTCGTTTAATAATAACAAAAACCAGATAAGGTGGGTGATGGTGTTATCTCCATTGTACATGTAAGAAAATACTTTGACTGTAGTCACACATTTAGCGGGTAGGGTTTAAAGAACAGTGGTTTTAACCCAAGTAGTGAGAGGAAGCATTTTGACATTTGAAGACCAAAGCACATGCCAGATCATTAGGTCTGTGTAGTAAGAATGGGAGGCTGTTGAAATATATTGAACAGAAATGTGTCACATTATCTCGTGTGCAGTTTAGAAGGATCACTGTGTGGCTATTAACTCAATCGAGAGGAGTCAAGCAGATTAAGCAAACATGTGGACCAGTCAGAGGCCAGAGAGACACTACTTTGTAGTTTGTTCTGTGGCTCCTGCGTTACACAGGGCTGCCATCTTGCACAACTCCAGGAGGCACCTTCTTATTGTTATCGGCTCCATAAATGGCATCCCATGGAATCCAACAAAGGAGAGGTCCAGGT
Source organism: Sus scrofa (assembly GCF_054392235.1). NCBI lineage: Eukaryota > Metazoa > Chordata > Mammalia > Artiodactyla > Suidae > Sus > Sus scrofa. The sequence goes on from NC_139395.1 coordinate 58,552,686, forward strand.
GGTGATCAGGTTCACCTCCAGCGCGTGTGGGTTGCTAGGCAAAGGTGAGGACCGGGGGACAGCCTGAAGCTATGTGATGAATAGAAATAGACTTCTGGCCCAGATGAGCGCTGATCACAAGTGAAAAGCATAGCTACCCTTGGCCAACCCAGGGATCATGGACATTTTCATTCAATGGCCAAGCATGCCAGTGACCAGCAGGAGAGGCCACTAGCATGGCAATCTTCATTTAACGTAGAGGAATGACGGTTTTAGTAAACATCGATGAGTCTGTTACAGCTTGTCCTCCTTTCTCCTCTTTTATGTGACTGTCAGTGGAAGCTATGATCCAGGTGACAATTTAACATCATTCTGGTCATCAGTTCACTCTCAGAACTGTCACGTCCTTCCTTCGAAGTCTTTGGGCAAGTTGAGTTAATGACAAGGAAGTGGCTGAGCTTTTAAGCCAAAACATGTCATTAAGCTGTAAGAGCAGTTTAAGCGAAAGCATTTTTGTGTTAAATTCAGAACCTGCCTCTTTTTACAGTTATATGACTAATTCTTTCCTGAGGCATCAGAAATAAACTTTTTAGGAGAACCAAATGCTAGCTGTGAAAGAAGCAAGCAGTCAAGAAAATAAACAGACCTTCGAGTCACACTGCCGTGTGTCTCCCAGGCCATCCTTTCCTGGCATCTCAGAAATTAAAGTATTTCAGGACAGATGGCTGTCTCTTCCAGAAAATTTCTGGTCTAACTTGCTATGTATAGTAGCCCAGTCCATTTTTTCTTTAAAAAAAAAAAAAAAAAAAAAAATTTACCCTGAAAATTAAGGAATTCCTCTCTCTATTCAACTCACGTCTCTACAGCTTTAATTTAAACCAATTTCCTCTTATTTGGCCTTCTCTGGACATGGAGAAAAGCTGGTCAGCATCTTTCACACCAAGGCCTTTAATCATATTACTCTTTACTCACCTTTTCTTCAGGCTAAACAATTCCACTTCCTTTAACCTTTCCACACAGGATTTACCCTCCTTCCCTTTAATCAGTTTGGTTAGTCTTCGCCTTAGACTGTCCTCCAGAGGGTCTTTGTTAATTTCTTCCGTGCAATTTTAAGAAGTTATTTTCTCTGAGATCTTGAAAGCTTCTCTCATTTTCAGATGCGTTCAGTTCTGGTTTAGGGTAGTCTTTTCAAATGAGTGCACCTTGTTAGGTTGAGTTGATTTTTTTTTTTTTTTCCAGCACTTCCAATTATTTTCATCTGACCAGATCATATTTGGACAGAATCAACAGCCCAGTTTTCCTAACTTTTCCTTCTTTCTTTTTTTTTTTTTTTTTTTTTTTTTTTGTCATTTCTTGGGCCGCTTCCATGGCATATGGAGGTTCCCAGGCTAGGGATCGAATCCAAGCCGTATCTGCAACCTACACCACAGCTCACGGCAACGTTGGATCCTTAACCCACTGAGCAAGGCCAGGGATCAAACCCGCAACCTCATGGTTCCTAGTCGGATTGGTTAACCACTGAGCCACGACGGGAACTCCCCTAACTTTTCTGTTTTTATGGCCTCTCTCCCTTCGTTAGAAATAAACAAGGAACATCAGAAGGAAGACTGGGAAGAAAGGCAAATTTTAAATAGCAACCATGTGAGTCTTTAGAAGAAAAGTTCTGTGACTTGTAGAGAATTAGAGTAACATGGGAGTAATGGGCTACTTTTGCTTTCAGGCTGGTTGAGCGACCACCTGCTTCTATTCCCTTGATGAAAAAGCAGAAAAGGTTTCATGGCTTATTATCACTTTACATGGGCAGCAGAATTGGAGGCGAAGTGGAATGATAAGTGAATGCATATACTGAAATGATTTTTCATGACTATGTAAATTCAATGCCTTCTCATGCATAGAGAGGGAGTTTCAGACTGGAAGCAGGTCATTTTCTGCATCTTTCTCTCAGACTGTTTGAGAAATGCTGGGGTTAGTTCCAGGCTTCAAGATGTCTATCCAGAAAGACAGGTCGTAATTCTTTTTATACGTTGGTGCTAGTCAGCTCTTGGTCCTGGAAGCCTAGGGTAGCCCCTCAGTGCCTGCTTGGGTAGTGTTTTTCTAACACCTCTCCAACTGGTCATTCTTTCCTGCAGAAAGCATTATGATTTGGCATTCAAGCAGCCAGATGGGCCAGGAAGAATTCATTCATCTTCTCTCTTATTTATTTCATTTTCTTCCCCCCAGCTCAAGGCCTTGTATTTTTGGTGACTGGGCTTTTTATGATATGCCTTATTTCTTTGGTGACAAGAATAACTTTGTGGTCCATTGAGAACAAATCTCTGTCACTCAACCCCTGCTCTATTCCTCTTATATAATAGGATGACCTTTTTTTTTTTTTTTTTAATAAGCAGAATGTTGAATCCTTTTTGATAATAGACATATGACTCTGGGGTCCTGAAATGTCTTCTTCGCTTTTCTATGAAAGTTTTCCATTTGTGGAACACATTTCCTGGTAGTACTATAATGGGGGTTCTCTTGTGGCACAGCAGGTTAAGGATCAGGCATTGTCACTGCAGTGGCTTGGATTGATGCTGTGGTGCGGTTCATTCCTTGGCCCAGCAACTTCTGCATGCTACAGGCGCAGCCAAAAAAAAATTAATAATGGCAATAGCAGCTAATCTTTACTAAGAGCTTACTGGTTGCCACATAGATTTTTAATCTTTTCAACAACTTTACCATAGGTAGTACTAGTACTATATCTGTTTTACAGATGAGGAAACTTGAGTTATAGAAAGCTTGAATAATTTGGCTATGATCACCCCTCTGGTAAATGCTGAACTTGGGCAGTTTAACATACGTGTCAGGGATTTAGCCACTTTGTGATTTAGCAACTCCTGAACTAGATCCCTAGTAGGTAAGGAGATGCTTAGTAAGAACTAAGTCATGGATACTTATAGAGTTCTTCTGTTCCAGGACCTGTTTTAAGCACCACACAAGGATTATCTCATATAATTCTGACCCAAACCCTCTCAGGTCAATGCTGCTATAATCCTCACTGTTTTTTTTTTTTTTTTTTTTTTTTGGTTGGTTGGTTGGTTGGGTTTTGTTTGTTTGTTTGTTTTTGAGGAAGAATTGAGTCTTATAGAAGTTAAACAACTTTCTCAGGGTCACAGAATGGTTGAGATTCAGCGCTAGAATTCCCACTCAAGTGGTCGGCCTCCAGAACCTACCAGTTTCGCCATAGCTCTGCTTAATAACTGTAACACTTAGGAGTTCCCGTCGTGGCGCAGTGGTTAACGAATCCGACTAGGAACCATGAGGTTGCGAGTTCGGTCCCTGCCTTTGCTTAGTGGGTTAATGATCCGGCGTTGCCGTGAGCTGTGGTGTACGTTGCAGATGCAGCTCGGATCCTGCGTTGCTGTGGCTCTGGCGTAGGCCGGTGGCTAAAGCTCCGATTCGACCCCTAGCTTGGGAACCTCCATATGCCATGGGAGCGGCCCAAGAAATAGCAAAAAAAAAAAGACAAAAAAATAAATAAATACTGTAACACTTAACCTGTAACACTGAAGTTCTCTTCAGGGAAGGCCCTGCAGAAGGCCACTTGTCTGAGACACAAACTACCAAGGGTTCTACACACCCTCAAATGAAGTGTTTTCCTGGTTGGTTGGCAGGACAGAAATGGCAGCCAGCTAAGCCCATTGGCAGTGATTCTGGAAGGCAGCCTGTATCTTGCTGGGTCTCTCCCACTCCACTTTGGGCCCTTCATACCAATTTATGTTCTTGTCTCCCCTGCCCCAGCTTTGGGCCACATAGCTTTCTAACTGATGTTCCTTTTTCTCCCTTCTCTGGTTCTCTGTTCAGCTCGAGGCTTTTTATTCCATCTTCACCACAGAGCAGCAAGACCACGTCAAGTCAGTGGAGTATCTGAGAAATAACTTCCGGCCACAGCAGGGCCTGTACGACAGGGTGGTGTCCAAGTCTGCCGTCCACGATGCCTGGAACCACGACATGACAGATTTCTTAGAAAACCCACTGGGAACAGAAGCGTCTAAAGGTACGTTTGGATTAAGTGCCCTTGCCCAGAGGAAGATTCCTTATCATAAATTACTTTAAATTAAAAGGAGTTTAAAACCAGCCAAGAATTGGAACTTGGCATTAAAAGCATGTTTCTCTGCTAAAAGAGACTTATCTGGATGATAAATATAAGCGGTTGTGGGAATATCTTCAGTGAAATAGATATGTTCAGAATTGCCCTTTTGACTAGTAACAGATCAGTCCTTCTCTCTGAAATGTAACCTGGTAGCATCAACAGGAGCTAATTGATGGCTAAAGAAAGCTTTTTGGTGTCTGACTTGTTAACTGTTTCCCTGCTGCGATCCAGTGTTTGTCTCTGAGCTCAAACTTCAGAACCTCATCTTGCTCTCAAGACTCTAGTCTGCGGCTTCCATACCAGGCAAGACAGCCTCCCTCTACCTCTCCACCCCCACCAGCCATCATAAGGCCTTTTAAAACTATTCTTGAACAGCTCAATTCCCATATCTGATAAACATACGTTTTGTAATTTTCATGTACCTTAATCTTTTCCATTTCTCCTTTCTCATGGGAAATGACCACCAATTTCTCCCCCAGGAAACTGGAAAGTCTGCTTCCACCCTTGCAGCCTAAGCTTCAAGCTCTGTGATTTGTCCTAATTGTGGTTTAAAGCTCAGGAAACACTTGGAGGAATAAGGCTTGTCAAAGAGCTAGTGTTTGGAAGATAGGAAGGAATAAGAAAGAATTTCCTTTGGGTGTGAAGAGATGGATCTTTCCCAAGCCAAAGCTCTCCTTTGAAATCGTGAGCTTGGGTTATATGGGAAGTGCTTTTGTCATTTATTGACCCTGGAAATAGGCTGTGGTATTTTTGGTGTGATTCGTTATATGGGAGGTTTTGTTTCAAGAGTGTCTCCACCTTCAACGAAAGGGGCCAGTTTACTGGCATTTGACCTTTATAGGAACAGGAGGAATGAGATTATATTCCACAAATAACTGCTTTGACATGCACTTTGATTTTTAAGAATGAGCCCATTTTCCAGGCTCATATATCTGAAAAGGAGCTGAAAGAAGAGGAAAGGGAGATTTAAGAATGGGATCATTTCCTTCCTGTCTGTGTGACTTTGTCTGATGATGGTGAGGAGAAGCCAGTTTGGCGGGGTTCCATCCAGAAATACTTGCAATTCAAGTAATTTGGGGCTCACCCTTTGTCAAGGGTATCATTTATCAGCAGGGAACAATGGGAGAGTTAGGAAGTGTGCGAACCTATAAAATATCTAAAGTTGGGCTGGCATAGAAAACCTCAGTAGAGTGTTTTGTTTTGTTTTTGAATCCAGGTTAAAAATAAAGATAACAACCAAACTCCAAAGCTTTCTCCCAAAAGAACTTGCTTGGGCTTCACTGTTTTGTGAGAAGTGAATAGAGAGGACATGTGGGGGATGCAGAATTTATGTCACGAGTGTAAGATCTGGTAGCTCAGAATTGCTGAGGTTATGACAGTTACAAAATGGCATTTGACCTTTATAGGAACAGGAGGAATGAGATTATATTCCACAAATAACTGCTTTGACATGCACTATTCCTAATAAATGGGTGAGCATAGGACATATCAGCTGTATAGAGGGGTTGCATAGCCCTTCTCACCCAAGATAGTTAGAGAACATACTGGTTTCCACTGCATTAAATGGTCAGAGTGGGCAGGATCTTCCACTGAATTGGCTTCTCTGAATTTGAGCAGAGCCCTGGACCCATCATTACATAGAGGGAATCAGTTCTTCATTTTACCATGTCACAGTTTTCATGGTGTCCACTGCTGATTCTTAAGATGTGTGATTTTGAAAATGGTTTGTAGTTTTTCAGAGTTCCCTGCTGGCTTAGCAGGTTAAGGATCTGGTGTTGTCACTGCTGTGGCTCTGGTCACTACTGTGAAACATGTTCAATACCTAGCCCAGGAACTTCCCCATGCCATGGGCACAGCCAAAAAAATTAAAAAAGATCATGATCTTCCTAGAGATAGAGAAAGATGTAGATGCGGTCCTCTTTTTTTAAAACATATTACTGGTATGTAACATACAGAAAAGTGCATACTAACATGTGCACAACTTGATGAATTTTTTTTTTTTGTCTTTTGTCTTTTTTGTTGTTGTTGTTGTTGTTATTGTTGCTATTTCTTGGGCCGCTCCCGCGGCATATGGAGGTTCCCAGGCTAGGGGTTGAATTGGAGCTGTAGCCATCGGCCTACGCCAGAGCCACAGCAACACGGGATCCGAGCCGCGTCTGCAACCTACACCACAGCTCATGGCAACGCCGGATCGTTAACCCACTGAGCAAGGGCAGGGATCAAGCCCACAACCTCATGGTTCCTAGTCGGATTCGTTAACCACTGCGCCACGACGGGAACTCCAACTTGATGAATTTTTGCAAACTGAGCATACTTGAGTAACAAACACCCAGATCAAGAAATTGACCTCATCTGCTTCCCAGAAGCACCTTATTCTCCCCATTCCTAGTCACTGTCCATTCCCAGGGGTAACTATAATCATGAATTAGCCTCGCCTGTTGGTCAGTTTCATGTAAATGGAATCAATCAATCCTCATTTGTTTTTAAATGATGTTCCTATTTGTTTTAAATTTCAGTGAACTCTGGTGCATGTGACCAAATGCTCATGTTTGTATTCCTCAAGAAAACTCACATAATCCCACGGCACCATAGGTTGAAAGACAGCCTTGGATGCTGCCAATCATCAGGCAGCCTAGAGAGCTTAGCATTGACCTTAGAGATGTGAGTAGAAAAGAGCCAATCAAAGGAAGAACTTCTTTCTCTCCTCTAGTCTTCAGCAAAGAGATTTTAAAAAGGAAGGATGGTATTCTGTAATCTTTAGGTGGTTCAAAAAGACTAAAGTCTATCTGATTGGCATCCTTTATCTGATCATTATTGAAAGCTTTCATTACCTAGAGAGCTGTGCTTTTGAGCATGGACCTATGCATTTATTGGACTGTTGTCACAGAAGAAAGAAAAAGAAATTAATTACATAGGGCAGGAATCTGTAAACATTTAAGTAAATAGTTAAGGACCAGGTAATAGGTCATACAATCTGTTGCTGCAACTACTCAGCTCAGCTGTGTAGCATGAAGGGACTCATAGACAATATAGAAATGAATGGGTGTAGAAAATGTCTTCCATAAAATTTTATTTGTAAAAATAGGTGGCAGTCCAGATTTAGCCTGGGAATCATAATTTGTTGACCCCTGCTCTAGGGAATGGCTCAAACTAAGATGGAGAAATCCAACCTTAAGCTTGTTTTAAGATAAGATGACAGTGGCCATGACTGTGAAGGTCTTCATTCGTTGGTTCTGCTTTTCCATGACAGTACAAGATCTTAGGACTAATGAGAGGTTTATTAACTTGGTAACCATTCACCAACCCATCCACCTTAAGACCTGCTCCTCTTCCCACCACCGCTAAGCAGAGCCTCAATAGACTGACTCTCCTCCCTACCTCCCTTGTTCCCCGGCTGTGATCATTAACTAGCATTCATTGAGCAGCCCTGTGGGGATGCCTGAGCTGACGTGCCCCCACCCTGCCCTTCTGTCAGGATGATTGGACATACTGGAATACGGAAAATAGAAGCAAGCCTTTCAGTCCCAAGCACAAGACACATGGCTGTGTTTGACACCAAAAAGGGGGGGGGGGAGTCATCTTCATATTGTATTGTTGCCGAAGAAAGACTTATAATGGATGTCATCCGTTAAGAATATAAAGCTTTGGTTTCCAGTAAATGGAAACAATATGTAGTCTTGGTGGATTGTTCAAGGGACATCCAATTCACCACTCTGCCCTTTGTCGGTAAATAACTTGGACAGAGTTTAGGATTTAATGGGCTGTCATTTTAGTTATTCTGCAACACATCCCGGGCACATGGAAGAGCATTCCGGTGATTAAGTGCTGAATACTGTCTATTGTGGAGACTTTTGGAACAGTGAACAGAGAAAAATAACTTTCCTTCCAACAACATGAAACATATGGTTTATTAATTTAACGAAACCTGTTCAAGCCACAGTGGAATCAAAACCACTTGATCTGATAATTTGATTTGATGGCTTAATTAAAGTGACACTGTATAATGTAATAAAAAGCAAAAGAAATGAAGAGGACACAAGGCTGCCTGTGTACCCTCCAGTCTCCTAAGCCAAAGCTCTGTTTTTTTGGAGGACTCTCTTTGTTAGCTACCTTTTCAGTGCTAAAGATTTCTTTCTTGCCTTGGTTAAAAGCAGTTTTTAAGGACATGTACCAGTGTGTGTGAGAATGCCTAAATAACTAGCCTATTTTAAATCAGAACACATTGAAAAGGATCATCACGTTTTCTACCCAAATTAGCAAACAAAGAAGTAAATCCATGATTGCTTTTAAAAAGAGTGTGTGACATTGAAATCATGGTTTCCTGCTATTTGGGGAGAAAATAGTACTGTTGCTCTATTTTCAGTTTCATCATTTTCACTCACTGGATTAATGAGCTTGAATTACTTTATCTTAATAAAAGAAACTCTGATATGAGCCCTTAATTCCTTTGAGGCAGCTGCCCTCCCAAAAACTCTGCCAAAAAGTTATCTTGGTACTTCTAGAAACTTTCAGTACAGCAAAGTGCTAAGGAGAACAGTTTTTTTTTGTTTTGTTTTTTTTGTTTTTTTGGGTTTTTTTTAGGGCCTCACTCGAAGCATATGGAAGTTCCTGGGCTAGAGATCAAATGGGAGCTACAGCTGCCAGCCTACACCATAGCCACAGGAACGCAGGACTCAAGCTGCATCTGCACACTACACTGCACACCACACTGCTGCTTGTGGCAACACTGGATCCTTAACCACTGATAGAGGCCAGGGATCAAACCTTCATCCTCACAGATACTATGCTGGATTCTAAACCCACTGAGCAGCAACAGGAACTCCGGGAGAACACATTTTGATGGAGCCCCCCTTGGAGTGTTTTTGATCCCCTTCTTTTAAAAATAAAAGAGTTCCTGCTGGAGTTCCTGCTGTGGTGCAAAGGGATCAGCGTGTCTCCTGATCCCTGACCCAGCACAGTGGGTTAAGGGTCTGGCATTGCCGCAGCTGTGGCTCAGATCTCATCTGGCCGGGGAACTCCATATGCGGCCAAAGAAGAAAAAACAAAACAAAAAAACCAAAAAAAAAAAAAAACTATTACTACTACTTTTTAACCTTGGGATTGATTAAGAACAAAGTCCAAAAGTAGAGCTATTTTTTAAGACTCTCCAACAGCCTGGGTTTTCATAGTTTTAAAGATCATGCTGTCTTCTAGCACACATTTTTTACATGCTCAGATTTCCCATAACGACTAATTCTATGTAAACAAAGAGTTGGTATAAGTTGCCTTTGATTGGCTGACATAAAGTTGATACATCATAGACACTTATTGTAGCATTAACTACTTTTGGCTCATATTCGTAGTTTTGTGAGTTTCTTTTCATGTGTCAGGCGTCTTCATCCACAGTTAAGAGCTTTCTGTCAGAGCTATGCCTGGTGTAGCTGTGGGTAAAAAGGCTGCATAGGGATGTTTGTGGGCCAGATGGTATGCCAGCCTTTTCTGTTCATATATGTTTTATTTAATCTTCAAAGCAACCTCTGCCACAATTCACTTTGCATTTATCAAATATTTGCTGAGTATCTACGGATTTTAGGCACCAAAAGTAAAAATAAACAAGGGAGAAGCATCTCTTATGGAGCTTGAGGGGAGTCTTAGGTGGGAAGAGGAAGAAACAAACAAATTAACCATTGATGAAGCCTCAGTGTTGTTCTGCAGATCAAATAGGGTGGTTTGCTAAAAGTGGCGGTGTGGTAAGACACAGAGCCTCCCTGGGTAGTGTGGGGTGGTCTGATTAAGGAGCTGACCCTGCAGAGTACTTAGAGGGAAATGTCATTTGCAAAGGCCGTGAGGCACAGGAACCAGGAGGGTGAAGTCTGAAAACACTTTCTTTTCGGGGCATATGGAGGTGATAAGGCTGGGGGTCCAATCAGAGCTATAGCCACCAGCCTGCGCCACAGCCACAGCCATGCAGGATCCAAGCCGCTTCTGGTCTGTGACATATACCACAGCTCACGTCAACATGGGTTCTCAGCCCACTGAGTGAGTCCAGGGATTGAACCTACATCCTCATGGATACTAGTTGGGTTCGTTAACCACTGAGCCACAATGGGAACTCCCACTTTTCTTGATAAGGTGTTAACACTGTATTCTTGACAGTGGGGAGCCTTTGAGGGTTCTAAGCAGATGTGAACAGGGTTTTAAAACCATTACACTGACAGCATTGTGAAGAAGGTTTGTAGAAGACCTGGCCTTTGGCAAGGCCAGCAGAAGCCTGCTGGAAATACTCCCAGTGGGACCCCACTGGGGAGGTTAGGTGAGGGTGATCTGATGGAGAAAGAAGTGACCCATTAGGAATGGATTTTGGAATAGAGCTTCTGAGATTTACTAATGGTTTGGTGAGGGCGAACAATGAGGGAAATGCAGTGTTATTATTTCTTTTTAATAAACAAAGGGTCTGAGATTCCAAGCGAGCAAATGGTCCCCCAGAGCCTTTCAGCCAGGAAGTGTTAGAGCTGAGATGTGAACTGAGATCGTCTGTCCAAACGGCATTATTCTTTCTCTTTCCCAAGGGACTGCCGACTTCCCTATGAATCCATAGGCAGTGGTAGCCTCTGTTTTAAATGTCATCAAGTGGCTTGAGCCACAGTTTATCACTCTTTCTCTGAAAGAAGGAGCTTTAAAACTCAAGATCCTGGGGGCAATCAGATGCTCTTCCTAAACATCAGTTTATCTTCCTGAGAGGAGACAGGGCTGGTCCTGATGTGCTTGGTTTGCTTTTGGCAAGTTGTCCTGGATCCTCAGGGCAGAGGTTGCTGAGGCCTCAATCACAGGGTTCGTCCCTGGTAGGGTCAGTGCATCCACTTGACCTGGATGGTGGGATTTCCTAGGCTAAGGATCTTGTGCATCCTTGAACAAACAGGACCTAACCCAGTACCTAAAACATAGAAGGATGGTCATTGTTCATTGACTCACTGAGTGAATGAATGGGGAGATAATATAAGGGCAGTAGGCAAGAATATAATTTTGAAGTCAAGCAAACCTGGACTCAGATTCCAGGCCAACCATTTTACTCCTCCATGTCCTTGCTCTAGTTAATACCTAAGCCTCGGTTTCCTTTCTGTAAAATGGAGATAATAAACACACCCCCCTCCTTGGCTGTGGCCTTCAAAATGAAACAATGTAGGGAACAAACAGTACAGAGCCCAGGACACAGAGAATACTCTACAGATAATTGTACTTTCTTGTCAATAGGTCAGCAGTCCTTCTTAGTATGTTCAGAACAACCTGTTACAACGACAGAATTGCCAGAGAACACATTTCAGAATAAGAGGGCCATGTTCTCTTGCTGGTAGAAGTGCAAAGCCAGGTTGTCTGAAATAGTTAAAATTTTCCTAATGACTCCCACAGTCCTAAGATGGTCCACACGTCCTGTCCCACTCCCCAGCCCCACCTCGCACCTCACTTCCCTTTGCACCCTGCAATTCAGTCCACCAGCCACACTGCAGTCCCAGCAGACTCTTCCCTGGAAGGCCCTGGCCCCACTCTGCGCATCATTTGTCCCTGGTCAGCCTTCAAGGCTCAACTCAGAGGTCCTTCCCCATGAAGTTCCCTGGCTACCTGGACCCAGACACTGTCAGGGCACCAGTACCTTCCTTTTGTAGCACTTCTCAGCATTGGAATTTTACATGCATATGCCTTTTTATTTTATTTTTTTTTTTTTCTCCTAATACCTAGCCCTCCCACTTCCTTATAAGCTCCATAGTGGGCAAAACTGTTTCTTGTTTCTTTTTTGTTGTTGTTGGAGAGAGGGTGCAGTGCTCATTGTTGGCTCTTCAATAAATATTGGACTGGATGGATGGATGCATGCATGCATGCATGGGTTAATGGATGGACGAAGCTAATCCACATATGCAGGTGGCCAAAAGTAAAAAGATTCTTGCCACAAGAGTTGGCACATTCGAGGTATTTATGACCTGGCCAGGCTAGCGGCTCTAATGGGAGCATAACCCGGCCTTTGGAGTAGAATTCCACACCACTCCCAATTCCTAGAATTGGAGAGTCTCCTAGGATTTGGGAATCCATCTTCCATCTTGACCATAAGTCACTAGGATAGAAGAGTTTATATCAAAAAACCATGAAGAGGAGGCTTTCTTTTCTGTCCCAAGGAACAGCCACTCTACTATACCTAAGAGTAGAGAAAGGAGGCACTGAATGTGGCAGGTGCTGGGTCAGATCACTCCCACACAGAACTGCTCCATGGCTTGGGAGCTGTTGAGCTGATCTTGGTAACAGACACCAGGGGCTGTCTGTCATTTTCACACTTTATAAGTATCACTAATTACTTGCTCCTCTGTCTCCAGGCAGGTAGGCAGAGTGTGATCTTCAGGGCCAACTTAGCTACCCTCCTGTGACTCCAGATTTTCTCTGATCTCTAGAGGAGTCTTCCTTGAATTTGGGTTAGTCTGTGCAGGCGCCTGGTGCTTGTGAACCGCAAACTGAAAATTAATAAAAAGCCACCAGCATCCTTCCTCCCAGGGTGACACCCTTCCCCTTTCTCTTGCTAAGTAAGCAGGAGGCTTCTCCGTGAAGCAGGAGGCTCCAAGATGTTTGTGTGTGTCTCCTGGAGTCTCTGGAGGAAGATGCCTGGGAGACAGACCATTTCTTCTCCCCATTCTTCCCATTCATTATCCCACAAACCAATACGAGCTAGTTGAGGTGCTAGGAACATGGACCCAACTGTTCCTTGGCCCCCTCGGGGCCTAAGCAGTGCTCTTACCGCCCCACCCCCAGCCTTGAGACTGTCTGAAAAGGCAAAGAGCACCTCTGGAGTCATCTTTTTCTCTTTCCCTCTACGCACACCTAGAGGTCATCACAGTTGCTGACTTCACTCCTGGGCCCTCTCCAGACTGTCTTCTGATTCCAAAGCACTGGGTTGGACCAAGATGAGTGTCGTGGCTGTCCCGTGTCACATCTGTGCCTTTGTAGACAAGGTGACATTGGTATATCTGACACTGAGTGCTAAGAGGTATGATTTGTCTAGTGCATGGAATCCTCTGATTTCCCTGCAGAGGATTCCCAGAAGAGAAGAGCCTTCTAAGTGAGGAGTGTTCTGAGCATCTCAAATGGTTGGTTTTCACCAGCCACTTAGAAGCCCAGCTCCTTAGAGCATGTGAATCTGCATGCATGCTGGGGGCAGCCAGGAGGTAGAAGCAGCTCCTTCCTTCCCAAGCTCTGCACAAATGTGTTCCCACTGGGGTCACTAGGGATCACGGCTTGCTCACAGCCTGGTCTCTCCAATTTGAGTGGCAGGCTCTTTGATCTCTTGGGTTCTCTTGACCAGGCCAGGGAGGGGGTGCTTTAAGGCAGTCCCCAGATGTGTAAGCTCCTGGAACCATACTAGAGAGGTCCATCCTTAGCAAATGGCCTTTTGGTGCAGGTGGCACATCTCGGGGTTGAAACAATGTTGGAATTCAAACAATGGAGCTCATTCAGTGGCCTCCTTGAATCAGAACAAGTAAGAGGCAGGTGCCAAGGAAGAATCAGATTCAAAGTGGATAAGGTGAATGCTGGAGGACATTAAAAGGAGAACACTTCTTTTAAATATGGTAGGTACCTAGGTGCTCCCTAATTCTAAGAGAAAAGTTATTTTAAGGACCAAGTTGAACAAAGAAGGAGGGCACCTTGACCAGTTGGATGATAGTCATCTAGAATCAAGGATTTAAATAAAAGCCCGGCTAAACCCAGCAGTATGGATCACTCGTCTGTTGATCTCTTGACATGGTCATTGGGATCACTTAAAAAGGTAGTTCATGGGATCTTAGGTCTTGGATGGTGTTTACAAAACAGTTTCTCATTGCCAAGGTCAGCTCTAGGACTCTAAATGTCCCAGGTGTCTCTTGCCGATAAACGAGGCCATGACGTTATCTCAGCCATGGGAAATAGGAGACTGAGAAAAAGCCCAGCTTCACTATAAGGGCACTCAGATCTGCACTCTGGTTTCTGGTCCTAACGCTCAGTTGGGGCCCAGGTTGAGAGCAAGAAAGCAGGAGAAGGGGGATGTTAAGATGTACCACATAGCAAGGATGCTGTCCTCAACTGAAGTGAGATAGGTGCATTATGCCCTTTTGGCGGGAAATTGCAACATGTTAAAGTTGGAAGGGAGGGATGTTTGGGGCACATGGACTCCAGCCTTCTCAGTGTCTGAGAAGCAGCTGTTCTCAAGCAGGGCTGGGATGGTGCATTGCTCTGAACTTCACCAGCTTCCTTAGCACTGAGCTGAACAATGCTTTTTCTTGTATAGGACAGAGACACCTCCCCTGGCCCTCCGCTCTCAGAGGAAGAGGGATATCACATAGGAAAAAGACTCCAAGGAAGTAGGAGAGGTCAGGAATAGCATAATGTGGGAAAGTCAAAACCTCATGCTTGGTGGACTGGAGAATTGAATTTCCGTTTGCCTTCCTGGGCGCTGACTGCTGCTATTGCACTTTGAGCATGTGGCTGTAGCATATGCACAGAGGAGATAGATGATGGGATAAGGTTTTCCCGGGAGTTCCTGTTGTGGTGCAGTGGAAATGAATCCAACTAGCATCCATGAGGATGCATGTTCGATTCCTGGCCTTGCCTAGTGGCTCAGGTATTCGGCGTGAGCTGTGGTGTAGGTTGCAGACAAGGCTCGGATCTGGCGTTGCTGTGGCTGTGGTATAGGCTTGTAACAGCAGCTCTGATTTGACCCCTAGCCTGGGAACTTCCATATGCCTTGGGTACGACCCTAAAAAGCAAAAGGAAAAAAAAAAATGTTTTCAACTTGCCGTCTTCCAGGGTAATTGCCATATAGAGCTTCTCAATTATTTGGCTGAGAAACTGAACTGCACACTAAGGCTTATTCATGGTATTGGAAGGGGTGCTGTTGGGTGGTATAGAAAAGAACTCCACAGGTGTGTAAGGAAAACTTAGTTCTTTCTCCTAAGTAGGAAGCCGCCTGGTTCTCTGCCTCCTGGGTGGGAGAAAGCAGTGAATTGGTTTTTTGATTGTTTGTTTCCTAGGTTAGATTGAATAATTTCTAAAAGAAGTTTTTTTGGGGGGTCTTTTGTCTTTTTAGGGCTGCACCTGTGGCAAATGGAGGTTCCCAGGCTAGGGGTCTAATTAGAGCTGTAGCCGCTGGCCACAGCCACAGCCACAGCAACGCCAGATCCGAGCCGCGTCTGCAACCTACACCACAGCTCACGGCAACGCCAGATCCTTAACCCACTGAGGGAGGCCAGGGATCAAATCCACAATCTCATGGTTCCTAGTCAGATTTGTTTCTACTGTGCCACGACAGGAAATTTTTAAAAGAGTAAGCAATACTTCCAGTACTCTTACCACTTGGGAAATTACAAGGGTTTGAGGAGCTCTGTGCCAGGTACTTGGGGCAGAGACCAATATATATATTTTCTTTTGTCTCGTAGCAGAGTTTGCATTATTTAAGACCTCATAGATTTAAAACTTGAAAGCAGTTGTCTCAGGGATTGGTGGCACTTGCGGTCTCCAACATCATGGAAGGTGGTCCTCCAGCAAGGCTCTGGCTTCAAGTCAGAGCTGCCCAGGAATGAACCCAGCTCCAGACACTGCTTTTAAGACCTGATCTCAACCATCCTCCTCCTTCTCATTCTCTGCTTGCCAAGCCATGCTAGTTTTCTTTCCAGTTTTCCCACCCCAGGTCCTTTGCACAACCTGAATTTCTGTCTGCCATATCTAAGCCTCTTTCCTCCCTGCTCATTTTATGAACAATTAACCATTGTTCATATTTTAGTACAGACATCAGTGTGTTCAGTAAGCCTTTCCTGACCAGTCCCTCAAGTCTAGGTCAGGATCCTTTATTAAACCTTTTTACAGAACTACTATAATATTTTCCTTAAAAACATGTAATCACATGATCCTTAATGCTGGGAGTATTTAACCTTTTTGGTGCCATGGGCCCTTTTAGTCATCTGGTGAATCCCATAGACTTCTTCTCATACCATTGATTTTAGATGCATAAAATAAAATAGATTACCAAAGAAGCCAATTATCCTCAGATATTATAAAAATAGTTTTCATTGTAATATAAAAATTGATCTGCTTCTTGATGAAGGCATTAAATTATAAAGTTGAGCAGCTGGTCTAATAACTATTATAATTTTGAAATAATGAGCATGAAGGAAATTTTGAGATACTGGCAATAACTGTAATCAAATAGGAATCTGTCTATGATTTCTATTGGTGATGTCACACGGGTTCTGCCAACATTACTGCAGTTAGTTTCTAACATTTGAAACATAAGGAAATGCTAAATTTTAGTTAGAGATTAGTGAAAATCAAAGTGTGTTTTTTCCCAAGTGCACAAATTTCTGTGGATTCTATCCAGAGCCCCTAAGGATCCTCAGTTTGAGAGATATGCTTTAGCTTAAAATTAATTGCTCCAATAAAGCAATTAATGGCTGTTTGCCCTCTGGGTTGTAATCTCCAGGAGGTCAGGGACCATGTCTACTTGTGTTCACATTTATCCCTAGTTCCTAGTCGTGGTCCTGCCATATAGTAGACACTCAGTAAGTATTTAACAATAGCTACTCCTTAAAGCATCCTTCCTACCCATCAGCCAGCGTGAGCTTGTGCATTTCAGGCATTTATCCCTGAAGCTTTTACCCGAGCTTTATCCAAGACCACACTGCTGGTATGGCCAGAACCAAAGTAGTCTGACTCCATTCAGGCAGCGAATGAAAGACCCTCTTGGATCTCAGACTCTAAAACAGAGGTAATGATGGAGCTGGAAGCCCCACAGAATGACACTGGGGATTTGATGACGTAGTTTGTGAAACATACTATCTCAGCCCAAAGTCGGCCTACTTAGATAGTACTTGTACCTATTGCAGTATCACTGCAGAACAGCACATGTAGAGGCCCTGGACTGAGCACCCTATACCACCATACTTATTTCCAGCCACCCTGTGATGGCTTGAGGGACCATGAGCTTAGTCTGTGTTTCTGATAGGGGAGAACAGTAATTGGGAGGCACCCAGTTTCAGAGGGCCTCAGAGGAATCGGAGGCTGCTAGGGAAGTGGTTAGGAGATCCACACTCTCATCTGTCACAGAGAACAAAGGAAACCAGGAAGGGAGAGGGAGCAGGAAGGAAGCTGTTTGCACGAAGTATTGTTAACTCACAGAGGAAGCACAGACCTGGGGCTAAAGTAGTGATGCCCTGTGCTGGTGTGAGTCAGTTTTCACCTTTTAAGTGCTTTGAGTAACCCTCCCAACCTCTTTATTACCACCCTGCAGATAGGAAAACAGATGTGGGAGATGTTTGTGGAGAAAAGGCACGTGATGTCCCGCCCCCGCTGATGTCCAGTACCACAGACCCGGTTCCAGTCTGGAGCCCTCTTCCCACTCTGGGTCTTTGGCTCAGCCCAGTGACTGGGTCTCTGTGGACCCCAGGGTCGTCATTCATCTTTAGTGGAGAGGATGCCTCTGTGGACCACCTGAGGTGAAGGCACAGAACCTGGCCCATCATGACATGTGCTTGGCCACTGACAGCTCCAACTAGATGGAGTTTTAATGTGGTAAATCCTGAAAATGCCAAAGCTGAGGTCTTGCTTTAACTGGGTTCTGGCACTCTCTCCGGGTTCTAGCACCTTTGGCCATGCAGTTTGCCTTTCATGAGCTCTCAGTGGTGGTGGCAGGGGGAGGTGACACCCTGGAGCACCAAAATGCCAGGTTTGAAGTCCTACATGTCGGCTTTGGGGGATTTCATGTTTACCCAGACCTTTTTGATACTGCCCTTCAGAAAGAGAGATCCATCCCTGAGGCCATTTCTTTGGAAATTTCCCCTAAATGATGCTGCATTCAAGGGTTCTTGAGCTAAGCCAGGTGATAAGGAAATGATGGACATTTAAGCTGTCTGAGGCTCGGCTGGCGGCTCTGTGCACCTGAAATGTTTCCTTCTGCTTTAAGAGGAGGTAACACCCCTCCTCTCCCTCCCAGCCAGACAGGTAGGTCCTTGGCCAAGAGGCATCTGTCTACCCCCCTCACCCGTGGTCCTCCGCAGGGTGGGGCTGCTGTGTGATGTCACACCTCCACCCCCAACCCCAGAGGAGGCAGCAATTTCCTTTCTGTTGACAAGCTTTGTGAGAGAGCAGATCGGATGGCACCAAATTGCCAGGCTTGAGCAGTGCTGTCTGTCTGATCCCTGATCAATAAGTGGCACGTTGGCTCAGGTGTGAAACTTGAAGGGATCCAGTGATGGGAGCAGGCCCAGGGAGGATTTCAAATCCAGATAGTTTCAGGCACTCGGAAGGTACACTGACAAAGAATGTATCCCATCAGTTTATCGGGAAGCGCCCCATATGAAGAGGGGTGGGGGTAGGGGAATCTATCACATACTTGTGGAACCACTGAGAAAATGCCCTTGATGTTGATTGAGAAGCCAAGGACCTTGCGTGCTCTGCTAGAAGCCTCTTCATTATTTAATGAAGGCTGGGATGGTAATTAAAGGTGGTTCAGAAGGAAGGCAGGAATTTGTTGGAGCTAGCACCAAGCGTCCTCCGAGATGCCTATGACCGGCAATCAGACACTGGTGAGGAGGTAATCAGGCCCCGAGAAGGGGAGGCTGATGACAGCAGCACCTCACAGGGGATATTTAGAGAGCTGGGTGTGGAGCCTCCCACATGGTTAAAAGGCTTTGATTTTGTGCAGAAGAACATATCAAGACAAGTGGCCCACTCCCTGTGTTGAGTGTGGTTGTGATGGCCGTTGTCAAGGGTGTTGGACTTATTTTTGTTTGTTTTTCTTTTTTTCATTTTTTAAAGTTTTATTGAAGTGTAGTTGATTTACTATGTTGCAACAAGGTAACCGGCTGTGACAAGACTGAGATCCATGGGGATACAAGGCTGGAGACATGCTGGGACATCACTGGTGTGGAGGGGGGGCACGTCACTGGGAACTTTGGGCCAAGGGAGGGCCAAATGGCGGATTCCATTCACCCATCATGCCATTTATTCAACCTGAAATATTTATAGGAAACCCACTGCCTGGCAGGCACCAGTTTAGCACAAAGGATGACGTTGCAAATGACAGAAAGGGCACAGCCTCAGGGAGCTTATATTCCATTGGGGGAAGAGGGCATGCGAATACCCCTTACAGACTGTCCATGAGGTCCACAGTGCAACACTAAGTCCTCCTGAGCCCAGGAGTCTCTGGGCCCTGCAGAGGAGGGGCTTCTCCAGCTGGGCGAGGGGCAGTGTCTGTGAAGAGCACAAATGCAGTTGGTAAACATGTTTCAGAAGTTTGGCCTGCCTTGATCTTCTGCATCTGGAATCAGCCAACCACTGACCCCTAAGCCAAAACTCTCCCACCAGCACTTTTTGTACAGCCAAGAGCTCAGACTGGTGTTTGTGTGTTACACAGTTGGAAAAAAATCACAAGCTTTCCTGACCCATGAAAACTGTATGAACTAGAAATGCAGGGTCCATAAGCAACATCATCAAAGCACCCCTACTACTCTGCAGATGTGACCTTCGCTGCTTCTGTGCTTCACAAGCAGAGCTGAGTAGTGGTGACAAAGACCATATGGACAGGGGAGCCAGAAATGCTCACTCTCTGGTCCTTTACAGAAGTATGCCACCCCCTGTTCTTGGTCCTCCTGATAATCTGCAAATGCTTCCTCCAAATCTGGCCCAGAAAACCCACCCTCTCAGGTAGACAGAGAGCAGAAGAGAAATTTCTGCTCCACCTCCTCTTCCCATAGGCTGGGATGGGGGTCCTCAGCCTGCCAGCCCCTGGCCCTGGTGTTCCGTGTCGCCTGCCGCAAGTGTGGCCCTTTGGAAGCCTCTCAGTTATTGAATCCATCTCCCCTCAGCAGGTGGTCCCATTAGAGTGAGGCCAGACCCGCCACCTTCATGAGCTTAAACCAGTATTTTCCCGTCCATTGGGATAGTGGGACTTGGTACCGTCATTCAAAATAGTGATACCAAGTGCTTTTTGATAAGAAAATATTTCCACGACTTACTGAGTAAAATATAGCAGCAACAACAAAATCACTCCCAGAGCCATAATGCATAATAACCCATTCAACATCAAATTGTACCAATGTGGGAGTTCCCGTTGTGGCTCAGCAATAACAAGCTCAGCTAGTCTCCGTGAGGACACAGGTTTGACCCTTGGTCTTCCTCAGTGGGTTAAGGATCCGGCATTACTGTGAGCTGTAGTGTAGGTTGTAGATGAAGCTCCAATTCAGCCTCTAGCCTGGGAACTTCCATATGCTGCAGGGGTGGCCCTAGAAAGCAAAAAAAAAAAAAAAAAAAAACCACTGTGTTTTTGCACATGTATCTAGATGTTGGATCCTCAGAATGTTAATAGTGGTTAAGTTTGGATACTAGGATTTTGGATTTTTTTTTTTTAACTTTCTTTTTCTTACTTTTTTGGACAACTTGAGATTATTTTTAAAAACATCCACGTGAATCATCTTAATCAGCAAAGAGCCAGCTATTTTAATTTTAAAGAATGAGAATGGTTGCATCCGCATGTGGGTGATAGAATTATTTATGTGGTTATGATGTAATGGTTAGAGATGCATGCATCCCCATACAGCTCACCCCCAATTAGAGCAGGAGAGTGATGGCTTCAGAATAAATGAGCAAAGAGCAAGGAAGGGGGTGAGAAAAGATGTAGAAGTCAGAAAATCTGAGATGGTTATTATTGTGAGGAATAGAAGCTTCTCAATATATAAATCTCCTTGGTTCATCATTAGTATTTGGAAAGATGGGAATGTAGATCTTTTCCTGATTCCCCCTCTGCACCCTCTTGAGAAACTAAACCCCTTAGACGGTGGTGTATTTTTAAATGGTGTGTTAGCGCCACCTAGTGTCAACATGCTGTCATTTCACCCTCATCTCGGTGGGAACCTACCATCACAGTCTTTGTTTGATGTCCCTGCTCTGGTGGCATTTGCGCAGCAGGCAGCGAAATGCCTCCCGGGGTTCTGCAGGGCAGTGGGAATGCCTCATTAATTTATCCCTTCCTTCCTGTCTCAGTCGCACAAAGCGAATCTGTCCGACTGAAGAGGGGGTTTGGCAGTTGAAGAGCAAAAGGATGCCTCCCTGTCAAAACCAATCTCCGCTTTTCTCCAGCAGCCAGCTCCTTAAAGCTGGGTCCGTGCTTCTCTGGCAGGAAAGCCACCGTCCCCAGGGCTGCCTTGGGCTTGGAGCTCTTGAGGAGCAAATAGGGGACTCCGGCTTGTGGTGGGCTGCCCAGCATGTAGCTGCGCTCCTGGGAGAAGCCAGAACCAAGCCTAGGACCTCTGGCCCATCCCTTCCAAGGCTGCTCCCATCCTGCTCTCCAGACCCCAGCGTCGTCCTTGCTGCTTCCTTCACCCTCATGCTCCTAGTCCAGCACCTCCCCAGGCCTCTGGGTTTTCCCTCTGCAAGTTCTAGAACCTGCTGTTCTGTTTGACAAGCACCCGGCCCTCTACACTACCTTCCTGCAGGCTTCCCTCCTCAATAGCTGCTCTGGGTTCCTTTACCCTCAGTTGAAGCTCCAGGGAGCTTTGTAAAGTACAGACCTGCTTGCATTGTTCATTTAGGCCTGCAAGGCCTCCCAGCTTGTTTCCTATGCCTAATCCAGCCCCATTGCCTTCCTTTCAGTTCCACAAGCCTCCTCCCATCTGTGGCCCCTTGGCTTGCCCTCCCCTCATGCCCTGACTCCAATATGGTGAATCTCCACTCAGTTCCCAGTTGGATGTGCCTTCCTCAAAGGAGTCTTCCCCCCACCCCCCATGGCCTGAGTCACATCCTCCTATAATTTGTTTGGAAAATACCATATACCTCTCCTCCCTCCAGCCCCCACCCCCCATCCTGGTGTGTGGTAAGCAGCTTCATATATGCTAGTCTTTGGAGAATTCCCCTCTCCTCCGTTAGACCAGTGGTTCTGAGCCAGGGGTGACTGGCCCCCCCTAGGGACATTTGGCAGTATCCACCTGGGGATATTGTGGGCTGTTTTAACTTATGGGGAGTGTTACTGGTGTCTAGTGGGTAGAGGCCAGGAATGCTGCTACAAGGCATACAACAGCCCCCAAGAGCAAAGAATCATCTGGCCCAACAGGCCACTGGTGCTGAGGTTGACCAGACTGGAAGCCCTATGGAGCCAGGAACTCTGGCCCCTGAGAAAGAGCACATTGGAGGTCCCAAATATGTTAAAGGCCAGCTTGGTGCTCTCAGCCCTTATGGATTTGTTCTTAGGTGGGTGGACAACCACCATATCCCTTCAGACCTGACAACTACAAAGAATAAACAGGAAACTTAACCTTGCTTTTCCCGCAACAGGATAATTACTCAGGGACCTGCTGGTCCAGCCCCCCCCCCCCTTTTAAATGGCCGTACCTGTGGCATCTGGGGGTTCCCAAGCCAAGGATCGAATCCAAGCCATAGCTGTAATTTATGCTACAGCTGCAGCAGTGCCAGACCCTTAACCCACTGAACCACAGTGGGAACTCCCCAGAGCCCTTTTTGTGTGTGTGCTTTTGCTTTAAAATTATTTAAAGCCTAATTCTAAATTGTATGTTTTTTTCCACTTTTATCTTTTACAGTAAAATTTCATCTACAATTTTAGTTAGTTGAGGCATAACATAAGCCAAATGGCCTGGCTTCTAAAAAACCTTCATTGTGCAAGAAAAGTCCAGATGACTATGCACAATTAATAGAGGTTAAAGCGTTATGATAACTGAATGGAACACATGAGGTTGTGGGGGAGAGGGCTATAAACAATCTTTTAGAAACAGTTGGGGAAATTTAAATAGGGACAATGTATCAGATAGTGTTGTTGAGTTTGTGTTTATTTTCTTTGGTGTGATTGGGGTATTATGGTTATGGTCTCAGTCAGCTTAGACTGCTCTAACAAATTGGGTGGCTTACAAACAACAGAATTTCTTTCGCACAGTCTGGAGTCTGGGAAGGCCAAGGTCAAGGCACTGGTAGACTCATGTCTGGTGAAGGCCCACACTTCTCATTTTGTCCTCACATGGTGGAATGGGGGAGGGAGTTCTCTGGGGTCTCATATCAGGATGCTGATCCCGTTGATGAGGGCTCCACCCTTGTGATCTAATTGCCTCCTGAAGACCCCTCTCCTAATACCATCCAATTGGAGATTAGGTTTCAAGATAATGAGTTTGAGGGGCACACCGATACTCAGACCATTGCCTTTAGAGAGGGGAATGTCCTTGTTCTTAGGAGATACAGACCAGAGGGGTTTGTTTTTGTTTTTGTTTTTTTCTTTTTTTTTTTAAGGTCTTTTTAGGGCTGCACCCACAACATATGGAAGTTCCCAGGCGAGAGGTCAAATCAGAGCTGTAGCTACCGGCCAACGCCACAGCCACAGCAATGCCAGGTCCGAGCCATGTCTGTGACCTATACCACAGATCACAGCAATACCGGATCCTTAACCCACCAAGCAAGGCCAGGGATTGAACCCACATCCGCATGGATACTAGTCTGGTTTATTACCGCTGAGCCACAACAGGAACCCCCAGACCAGTGAAGTACAGGATATCTGCAGCTTGCTTTCCCTGACTTAGCAGGAGAACGAGAAAGAGAGAGAGAGGGAGAGAGAGGGGTGTTTGTAGAGAGAGGGAGGGAGAGCAGATGTGGCACAGTGTGACGGGAGTGTGGGTATGTCCTACCCTGCCACCCTTTCAAGGTCTCTGTCCTGAGAAGCAGGGCAGCCCTGAGCTTGGTCATGTGTGTTTCAGTCTGCAGCTCTCCGCCCATCCACATGAAGGTGCAGCCCCTGAACCAGACAGCGCTGCAGGTGTCCTGGAGTAAACCGGAGACCATCTACCACCCGCCCATCATGAACTACATCATCTCCTACAGTTGGACCAAGAACGAGGATGAGAAGGAGAAGACGTTCACAAAGGACAGCGACAAGGACTTGGTAAAACTGCTTGTTCTGACTCAGGGACCTGCTGCCCTGGCAGCTAGGAGAAGGGCCCTGTGCCGCTCTTTGGGGTGCTTTGTCTGTCATCCCAGCTCCATGATGCCCCCTGCAGGCAGGAACCACCACGGGCCATTCTGCCACTCAGCTGATGCCCCTGTGACCTGGGGCTGAGCCTGCCTGGGCTCCACCCTGCCCTTTCACTTGGCCATTGCACCACCAGGAGAAGCGAGTTCATTTCTTTGTAGTTGGGCCTTTCAACATGGACCACTTTTTCTTTCATTATTTAAAAAGAAAAAAAAAGAAAAAAAAGCTTCCCTGAAATCCTTGTCGTCTAATAGCAACTGTTATAAAGGTTAAACGAGTGACACAGGTGTGCCACTGGGCCTGGCACCTAGTAAGTAAACACTCTGTAAATACCAGCCATTATTAGTACTACAACTGTTCCTCCCCCTCTTCCTCCTCCCCACTCCCACTGCTGTCACCCCACCATGCAGCTGCCCGCAGACCCCACCACTCCCTTCTGTCACATTCGATTCGCCTTGTACATTCCTACCTGCTAGACCCCAGTGACCACATAATTTGTAACCACTGTTCACAGACTCTCAGACACTGAAAGCCCCACCTCACTTGAAGCTACACATGCCCAATTCAACTTTTCATCTTAAATGCGCATCAGTAGTGGCCAGCCCCCAACAAGGACCCACAGAGCAGATGTTTGCAGAAGCCTTCTCCTTCCTCTGGAAAAGCATTCTCTGGTCTTTACATCTTTGCATAGAAACTCAAAGTGACACGTTCAGGTTTGAAAGCCTTGCGTTTATTGTTAATCAAAACAATTCTTTGGAATAACGAAGCCCATGCTTTACATGCACATGACAAATGTAATAGCACTGAGTGGGATCCTTAATGGCGGTTATCACGTTTTTTTTCTCCCAATACAGACTCCCCAGGGCCCATTCAGTGAGTTAGAGAATAATACTTTGCGTATTCCTTTAGATGAAGATTCTTTTACTTCATTTCCATTTATATTTTCAATTTCCCCACTAGACATTGTTATCTGGGTCACATTAGGGAATGATGAGCTTCATGAAATCGGAGAGGAATCTATTGAAAGGCACCCAAGGTTATGATGTGTTTTAACCTTTCTCTCATCAAGACTGGAAGTCCGTGAGGGATGTTTCTCTTTCTGAAGTAAAGATGGCTTGCATTAATCAGCAGAAACTATCTAGGTGCTTATTCGGTTTCTTATTCTAAGTGGAAAATAATTAAACATGCAAAGATGAATAGATACCACCTTGGAGTGAATTCTAATAAATCCCTGCATAGATGGAGCAAAGATTTTGCTCTGAACAGAAAATGGGGTCAGAGGTTTAGAGAACAAGGCACAAATTAGTATCAGAGAAAGAGGGAGATGTAGAGAAAAACATGCTTTGACAGCAAGTTCTTTTTTTGTAAGAATTTCTAGGGGTGATTATTTTCTTTGGGGACACACAAAATTAATTTTCTTAATGCCTCAAGAAGTCGAGAGCACAGGCTTTGGGTCAGCAAAGCTATCCTCCAACTTCGCTGTTCCGATGGCCCAGAAACCTACAAGTCCTACTGCACATGTTCCCGGAATTTCCCAGCATCCCTTTCTCTCTCCCACCCTCACTGCAGACCTGTGGGACCTGTCTCATTGCCTCCTTCTGCCAAAAGAGAGAAAGGAAGCTGAAAGTTAAATAACTTGACCCCAGCCTACTGCTCTCACCTGGAATCTGTTTGCAAGGCAGCAGCTGTGGCCACAATAACATTTTAATGCCTCTTCAGAGGTTTTCAATAGCTACGTTGGAGGAAAACCCACTCAGTGCTTAAGCTCCCAGAGCTGCTTTCTGTATTTGGCCCAGAACTCACAATTCAATGACAAGACATTTCATGCATTAGGGAGTCTTTGAAAATAAGTTGCTTTTGTTGTTTGTTTCTTCAGAAGGCAGGCCCTGCCAGCTTTTTAGGTATTTTTCGTTCTCTGATTTTTGAAGGCTCTTGGAATAAAGTTCTGAGGGATGGGGATCTGGATTTGGCTGGTGACGCTGGACCAAGGATTGGCAGACTTTTTACTAGAAAGGGTCAGATAGTTAAGATTTAAGACTTGAAGGGCTCTATGGCTTCTCTAGGCAACTACTTGAGTCTGCTGTCATAGAGTGAAAGCTGCCATAGACAACGAGTACATGAATAGCGTGACCATGTACCAATAAAACTTTATGTACAAAAAAGCAGACAGTGGGCTGGATTTGGGCTGTGGCTCTCACTTGCCAACCCCATGTCATGCCAAAGGCATTCTTTCCATTGCATGGTGTGGACTACCTGTAAACAAGGTTTGACTGACCTATTTTGTGCAGCACTCCCAAAGACCCTGGGGAGGGGGTGTGGTGGGTGAATACTGCTCTCCCCACTTAGCAGTTCAAGGGAGCAGAGACCAAAAGACATTGAACAAGTGACTCAGAACCACACAAGTAGGGAGTGGTGAGACTTAGGTACATCTCCTGTTGTCTAGCTTCTAAGCAGGTGACCTTCTAGCACCATGCCCTATATTACTCCAAGGTCGAGGTACAAGGGGACCTTTAAACTGCGAAGAAACAGACACGCAGGGGTTTTGTTATGGCTGTTCTAAGCTCAGCATGGTCCTTGAAATTCAGTATAGTTGATAATTCTAGAGGTTTTATAGGATTAATTATTACCACTTACAAGGTAGGGTAGTTTTAATAGAAACCCAAGCCTGGTGGATATCGAGAGGATTGAAGGCATGTTCCAAGCCAGAGTCAAGAGTCAGAGCCGGAACTGGTTTTTTTTCTCCACCCAACACATTTCTAGGTTGAGAACAGATTCCCAGACAAGGTTACTTCTGAACGCTCGTTCCTTTCCAGGTGAGCCTTTTGAGAAAGAAAACATCCTGAGGAAGCATTGTGTCTGTCAGACTTTGCTTTGGTACCCAGAAACCTACATCATTTGAGGTTTGGCTTTAGGATGTCAAGTGTGCACTGGCTTCCAAAGCCAGCTCACTGCCTGATTTTTCCTCCCCTGCAGAAAGCCACCATTAGCCACGTCTCACCCGACAGTCTCTACCTGTTCCGTGTCCAGGCCGTGTGTCGGAATGACATGAGGAGTGACTTCAGCCAGACCATGCTCTTCCAAGGTGAGGAGGCTGCCCTTGTTGTCTGCCCTGCATCCCGGAGCCTGTCCCCTCTGTGCTTTGTCTTCTTTCCCATTCAGGTGCTTGGACACAAGAACACGAGCCTGGCCTAAGAATCAGTGTGGGGTTTGTAATTGCACCTGAAAAGTCTCAGGAATTTAGGCCCACCTTTTAGGTTGGGGCCTTCCCAGGCTGGAAGAGGGCAAGAAGAGCACAACGTTGATGGTTTTTTAAATTCTTATTTTCCAACCTCGGGGAGCCGGGTATTTGTCTAACAGCGTCAGATCACAGAATCACCTCCTAGTCGTGTGGAGGAGTATTGTCTTTGGGTGTCTAGCATGACTCAGCTAGCTGATTTAGGGTCTGGTGGAAAGGTCCAGACCAGCCCTAGGGTGGGCAAGAGGAGCGTTCACTCTGGTGCAGAGTTGCAAGGAGCTCTTCAAAACTTCATCATCAGGATCTGTTCTATATCAGCGGTATATTTGTTAAAAGCAAAATCAGTGCAAAATATCCAAGAGCAAAATAACAAAAATTAACAAAAAGACAGGATTTACTCTGTCTTATGGCCCCCACCAGATCCCAGTCCTGGTTCCAATAGAACTTTATTGGCAAAAATTGGCAGCCAGCCTGTGGGCTCTAGTTTGGGGACCTGATTTCGTGAGGCCCACTAGGACCAGCATGGAGGGAGGGACCAGGGAGTTGAGCTTTGCTCTGCCAGTCTGCCGTCTCCCTGATAAGGTTCTACACTTCCTCGATCCTCAGTGTCAGAGAAACCTACACACCAGGCCAGGGGTACTTAACTTTTGTGAGTCATGTCTCTGATGAAGGCTTTGGCAGCTTCTCTAGAAAATGCCAGAATTGTGCATATTAGAGCTTCAGGAGTCCCGTAAAGCCTGTAGGCCGTGGACCAGCTGTGTTTTCCAGAAGCCTGTGAGAAATGCACATTCACAGGTCCCTCCTAGACCAGTTGCCTCAGAGACTCAGAGAATGGGAGCCAGGAATCTGATTTTTCACCAGATGTGCCCATTCTAGATTGAGAAGTGCTGGTTTAGAGCCTGGGCCCTGGAATGAGAGCCCCAAGTTTGAGTCTCCTGGCTGCCACTTAGTGTTTCTGTGACTCTGAGAATGTTTATTAACTTCTCTAAGCTGCAGTTTCAGTCCAAAAGTGGTCCTCGTGAGAGTAGCGACCTCACAGGGTCCTTGTAGCTGACAGGGGATGATGCATGTTATGTCTTTAGCACAGTGGCTGGTACCAACTATAAATATCCCCTTATTAGTAGGCTTAATATAAAAAAATAGTAAGTGATGAAACCAGGGTGAGCAGCCCTTCGGCTGAGATTCCCTCCGTAGGTCCTTTCCAGCTTTACAATTTTGCATCGAGTATTGAAATATTCTTTGCTAATGTTCTCATTAGCTCATCCTTCCATTTAAACTAATTGAAATGATCATGGCTGTATTTTTTTCACAAATAAGTCACACTCACTTGTCCACCTGTGCCCTGAATGTATTGGCCCGTGTGCTGTGTTGAGGAGGGTCTGAGAGCCGAGGCCAGGTCTATGCCAGCCCAGGGTGGGGGCGAGGCAGGGGGAAGCATGGGAAGCCAGGGTGGAAGCTTGCCGAGGCCGGAGCCCCGAACTTTGGGCCCATAAATCATGATTAGACCTCCCATGTGCTCCAACCAGGAGCCTGGGATTTGCAGAACTGCCTTTCCTGATTAATAGACCCCTGAGCTCGCTGGCTTCTGCACAGACTTTGAAAAATTAAATGTTTGTAACGTAATGCAATTCCAAAAAAGCCTCGTCAGCGATAAATTCCAAGCACGGAATACTTAAAACATCCAATCACACCGACTTGAAGAGGGCCAGTGTCTCCTTGGTCTACAGACTTTCTTTGCCCAGAGGTGGCCATGCATTTACTCCTTTTCTGTGCTGGCCTTTGTCCCTGCATGATGACATGGACACGCGGGTCCTTTACACCTCCCCACAGTGGCTTTAGCATCTTCCCTGCCACATCCAGTGGGCAGGGTAGAAATGAATTCTTAGGTCAGCTAGCACATTTTTTCTGATGAATCAGCTAGGAGTTTATGAGCAGCAGAGGCCAGTGTATAAAACTGATCAGCTATTAGGACCTAACTTTTAAAAGAGAAAGAACAAAAGCTTAGGGAGTTTCAGGGACATCTTGTTGAAAATAATTAGATTTCCCAGGGATAAAGTTGACATCTAGTTTGCAAGCATGAGGAAGCCACATGGGATACTTACATTATTATAATATGTAAAGCAATTATGTTCTACAAAAGGTAACACATATGTCATACTTACCTGACGGTGGTAAAAATGATAATAATAATGGTAAGCAGTAGCTGTAGAGTAGCCCCCAGTTATAGAGTGCTTGCCTGTAAGTTATTTCATCTGACCTCATGGCAGTTTGTGATGCAGGTGTTACTTTACGGAGGGAGAAATGATGCTTGGGACAGTTGAGTAACTTACAAAAAAAATAGTAATAATAATAATCACTCGGCTACAAAGCGTAGTCTGATTTCTTATTCCAAAAGCCCAGTCCTTTATACACAGCAGCAGAGCACCCATAAAGCATAAATGTTACCCTGTATCCCCCATCTTTAACGAACAGCTAAAGAGATTGATTACTAAGTGTTCAAAAGCCTTTTTTTGCAATTCTCAACGGTCATGGGAAATAAGGTCTCTTCAGCTTTTCCTTTGAGACCCATTCGGCAGCTTGGCCAAGCCAATGGATCCCCTCTCGGAGTGGCTGAAAATAAACAAGTAAAATACATCGGAAGGGAAACCAATTACATTCAAATACAGCTGTCGCAACATTTTAAACAAACAAATTTGGAACGTAGTCATCTATGTGCTTCTTTTATTCAAAGTATTAAATGACAAGGGGCAGGTCTGTAAGCGACTGTGATTTCTGAGTGGTGATGAACGTAAATGATATTCTGAAATAGCTACATCAGCTCTAAGGCAGGAGGAAAATAGAGCATTTCAATCAGAGACACAGTCACAGGATGGTCCTGATAACACAGGTGAAATCTGAGGCCTGCATCCCTCGTAAAAAGAAAGGATGCGTCTCCGTGACGGCTTCGTGGGATTCTGGTGTCATTTTTTTACCCTGTCCCTGAATCCCACCAGGCTGGTGGACTCCTGATCTGAAAGGTCCTATAGAAACTTCCTAGTCACCACGGCTAGAACTGACCCTGATGGAAACTGTTCAAGATCAATAAAAAGCAGGTCTGTTGGTGGAGTGGCTGCTGAGTTTGTTGGCCTTAAATTAAGCCCTTTGTAAAGTGCAGGGAAAGCAGGTCTCTTAGGAAGTCTTTTTTTCTGTCTTAACAAAGGAAAGTGTGTATACCTGTCTAAGGCGGTGCAGTATTGATCCTGAAGCAACTCACTGATGGTAGCAGGTTATATTTAGTGCCAGGCAAGAGCTGTTTGCCTCCTAGGCTGCCTTATTTGACCTGGTTGTATTGACATCTAGATCGGTCTGTTCTCCACATTTGTGTCTTCACACATTTCACTTTCCAACTGAGCCAAATGAATATATTGTTAAGTTGGGGGTTGCAAATGCAGGTGTCCCCAGCCAGCAGGAAACATGGACAAATGAGGGGAGGGCCATCAGCAGGAAATCTGAGATGTGTGCCCATCCAAAGGGGGTGACAGACACTTAGCCCTGGCCAGATGTTGCCCTCAGGGAAGGTGAGCTCAGTTTTGCTAAATATTGTGGTTTTTCAGGATAAGCAGGAAATTGGGATTTTTAGGTGAAAGCTATTTATGATGTTTGCAGCAAATTCATTGTTTAAAAAAGCTTCCAGGGAAAGCAAAACAAAACAAAATATGTTGAGTACTTGCCCCACTTCTGGTTTAGAGAAAAAAACTCCAGCAGGTACAAATGTTACTTATTTGGGGACTTAGCAGGGGTTTTTTTCTTTTTTCTTTTTTTCTTTTTTTTGCTAATTTTTCAGTGCCAGGTACATGTAGGAAGCACACTTTTAGTTTATATGGCACTGTTTTTTTGTGTTTTGTTGTTGTTTTTGTTTTGTTTTGTTTTGTTTTGTTTGAGGTAAGCTCAAAGAGGGACTTGGAAATATTTTTTAAGTTATGCAGTTTAGCAGTATTCACAATAGAGAAAAGGTGGAAGAAATCCAGATGTCCATCCATAATGAAGGGGTAAATAAAACACAGTATGTACATATAGAAGAATGTTATTCAATCTAAAAAAGGGAAGGAAATTCACAGATGAACTTTGAAGACATTATGTTAAGTGAAATAAGCCAGGTATAAAAAAGACAAATAAATATATATGATTCCATTTATATGCGCTCTCTGGAGTGGTGAAACTTACAGAAAGCAGAGAGATGGTAGCCAGGAGCTGGTGGGAGGGGGAAACTGTTCAAAGGGTACAGAGTTGCAGTTTTCTGAATGGAAAAGTTCTGGAGATCTGAGGCACAATGATTTGAATACACAACACTACTGAGCTGTACACTTTAAGTGTTTAAGATTTGTCTTATGTGTATTTTACCACAATTCAACATTTTGTTTAATAATAACACATGGGTGAACAGAACTGCAAGAAGGAAGAAGCATCAGAAAGAGTAATCTGTAGTTCACATGAAAGAATTTGACCATTTTATAGCAACAATGGCAACAGGTTATATAGGGTTTCAAAACTTAAGTAGAAATAAAGTATAAGACCATACACAAAAGGTGAGTAAGGAGAAGTAAAAGTACTAATTTCAGGTAAACTGTAGTAAGTTTAGCATGCATCTTATAATCACTGAAAGGATAATATAAGAAATTATAACCAAAAAGACAGCAGAGAAGAACAATGGAATACCATGATTCATTTAGATGCAGTTCAAAAATAGATAAAATGCTGACGGGGTCAGGGCTGTTGTTACCTTAGGGAAAGGTCTGGAGGATACACTGGGTGGATATGAGAGACATGCAGTCCTGCTGGGGTGCTGGAGAATGCCTGTGTCTTAATATTGGGGGGCGGTATTTACACTGGTGTTTACAAAGGCAAATATTAATTGGACTCTGCACTTAAGATTTGTGCATTTTACCATATGTTTTACTTCAATAAAACAGAAAATGATTACTTTTTTTTTAAGTTTTAAACTAATAGCTTAAGACAAGAGTCAGCGAACTATGGCCTCCAGGCCAAATTTGACTCTCTGCATATTGCTTAATGACTTACAAGCTAAGAAGGATTTTATGTTTTTAAGTAGTTGGAAAAAAATCTAAGAGGAATATTTATTTTATTACATGGAAAGTCATGTATTTCAGATTTGTATAGGTAAGTACAGTTTTGTTGGAACAACAACAAACCTATATTGTTTACAGTATAATTTCTTTGTTTCTCAGCTAATACGACTCGAATATTCCAAGGGACCAGAATTGTCAAAACAGGAGTGGTAAGTAGAGAATGTAATCACTTTGTCACTGGCTGGTTGGTAATTTGCATGCAGTTAAAACTGTCAACACTAGGTGGCAGCATGGTGTTGTCAAAACTGCTCTATGTGAATCATTAAAATACAGAAAAACTTGCATTATTCACTCTTTGTAATTCAATGCATTATAAAAATAAGCTGTGCAATAGAGTTAAACCAATAGTGTTATACTGTATAATTTTGTCAAGATAAAAATTCGCCATACTTTTAATTATTTATTTGTGAGATCATAGGATGTAAGACTGCGAAGGAGTAGAGATGTTTAAAATTGAAAGATTGTCATTTGCCCAAAGTTACATGGATTTGCACATTTCTGGAGCCTCACTAAGTTTACCCCTTTCTAGTGCAACTAATAATTCTAGTATTAATTACAATGTTGGCGATAACAATAAAAGTCTAGAACTTAATAAGCTTTTCCTATGTTTCAGGCATAGATTATTATTCTATTTACTCTTCACAGCATCTCACAAGATTGGTGTTACTGTTGCTCCCATTTTA
The DNA here is from genome assembly GCF_054392235.1 of Sus scrofa. Lineage (NCBI taxonomy): Eukaryota > Metazoa > Chordata > Mammalia > Artiodactyla > Suidae > Sus > Sus scrofa. The sequence goes on from NC_139395.1 coordinate 58,585,837, forward strand.
CACATGAGGAAACCAAGGCTTAGAGGTGGAGAAGGGAGAGTTTATAGAGCAGGGAGGGGACATGGCCTGAACTGGGAGCCCTGGGACAAGAGGCTTGCTCAAGAATTCCAAAAACTCTGTGCTTTTTTTCTTAGTTGATACCTAGGTACCTAGAATGGATTTTGTCTTTCTTCTTAGAGAAAAGATGTATAAACCCAAGAATAATAGAGCCCAATATCCAGGCAGAGTTATAGTAATGTGCCCAGCATTTCCCAGAGAACAAGTGTGGGATCGTGGACTCAAGCCTGTTGGACTGCTCTGTCTCCAGTGCCTTATTTTTTAATTTTATCTTTGTTTTTTTTAGGGCCACACTTACAGCATATGGAAGTTCCCAGGCTAGGGGTCAAATCAGATCTATAACTGCTGGCCTATGCCACAATACCACCAGATCAGAGCCGCATCTGTGACCTACACCACAGCTCACGACAACACCAGATCCTTAACCCACTGATCGAGATCAGGGATCAAACCCGCATCATCATGGATGCTAGTCATATTCTTTTCCACTGAGCGATGATGGCAACTCCCTTCAATGCCTTATCTTATATCTGCCATTTCATTAGCCAACTGTAGAACTCAACATTTTCCAGCTTGATCATCCTTAAACTAAGTCTTCAAATTAAAACTTGTGGATAAAGTGATGAAATCTAAGTTGTTCTGGCTGTATGTACTGTTTTGAACTGTATAAAGGATGGGATAGAATTATGGATACTACACACTAGGTTATAAGAACCAAAATTAAACTAATAACTCAGAGCAACACTTTTTATTTTCCTCAGATACCACGTGCAGATAAAATCTCACCACTGAGCCCCAATTAGTATGGTGGGAATCATGAGCTGAAGTTTGGACAGAGGCAGCCTTATCTCTGCCTCTTAAATTCTCTGCACCTCATTTTCCTCACCTGTAAAATGAGGTGATGATTATGTGTGTCCCCAAGGTAGTGTGGAAAACCCTTGCACCTTGCTGGTGCTTGCTAAATGGAAGTCTTACTCTTACCTATGTAACAAGCATAGATTATGCCATGGATAAATCCAGAGACTCTTAAAGGTACGGCAGATGTTCAGGACCCAACATGGTGATGCCAGCTGTAAACCAGCTCTCAAAGCTTGCAGGATAGAGCATGGCCCCTGCTTCTGACCCTGCCACTGAAGGCGTGGGCGGGCCACTGCACTTCCTACTTCCTCACTTTAAGATGCCGAACCAGATCCGGTGGCGGTGGGAGTTGGGGGGGGGTGCTTTTCTAGCCCTAAGGGCTCTGTATTCTCCACAATTGCTAGGGGTATATAAAAAAACAAAGGCTTCTGCCTCTTCCACTGTCACCCAGCAAACAGGTGACCATCTGATAGTACCAAATTATTGCTTATTTGATGTTTGTCTTTCAAACAACGTGAATGCTGCTTACTTTCTTGCACTCAGTCTCCTTCTGAGTAGCATCAGAGATAAGTTGTGTTTCATGTGCTGGTTAAGATAGTTGAGTAATTGTAAAGCCATTTAGAGGAGAGATGGTCAGCCAGGGATCACCTAATGTCAGCTTTGGCACCCTGCTTTGGAAAATCCCATGAGTAAAATAAAAAAGACTACTAAGACCCCTGGGGGTCATACAGGCCTCATTCTCAATTCCAGTGGCTGATACTCTGCTTTCTCTTCCCCTGTGCCTTCCCCCAACCTCTCTCTTGACCCTTTTAAGCCCACAGCATCTCCTGCCTCTTCAGCCGACATGGCCCCCATCAGCTCGGGGTCTTCTACCTGGACATCCTCTGGCATCCCCTTCTCATTTGTTTCCATGGCAACTGGGATGGGCCCGTCATCCAGCGGCAGCCAGGCAACCGTGGCCTCCGTGGTCACCAGCACGCTCCTCGCCGGCCTGGGCTTCAGTGGTGGCGGCATCTCCTCCTTCCCCAGCACCGTGTGGCCCACGCGGCTGCCCACAGCCGCCTCGGCCAGCAAACAGGCCGTCCGGCCCGTCCTGGCTACGACCGAAGCCCTGGCTGCTCCGAGCCCCGATGGCGATGCGGCGCCAACCAAGGACAGCGAGGGTGCTGAAGAGGGGGAGAAGGATGAGAAAAGTGAGAGTGAGGACGGCGAGCGGGAGCATGAGGAGGAGGGCGAGAAGGACTCCGAGAAGAAGGAGAGGAGTGGGGTGACCCACGCCGCCCGCGCACGCAACCCCACCGAGCCCACCCCTGCGCCCTCGGCTCCCGGTACCGCAGCCCAGGAGGGTGGGCATCAGACTATAGCTGGGCGCCAGCGGGACCACGCTGCCTCCCCCACCGCCCGGCCCGAGGAGGCCCAGGACCCCCGCCCGGTCACCTCCACCCAAGTGCCCCCCACAGTCACAGAGGAGCATGAAGAAAAGAGTGATCCCAAGAAGCCAATCACGCCGTCTAAGAAGCCTGTGTACCGAGGGGACCGATTTTCGGAGGATAGCAAGTTTATCACTGTTAATCCAGGTAAGTGACCTGCTGCTCACTCACTGAGGGCTCTACACTGCCGCCAACAGCCTCACCCTGTAGAAAATATTTGCTGGTAGGGGAAGAAGATCCAGAAAGTGCTTAATATTCCTGGAATTGTGCGTCCCTGGAATAAAAATATGTCTCTATTTTATGCTTATTCTTTTAAGAATAACCTACTCTCTTATCCTTGCTGGAATAAGTCTTGCCTTCATATTATTTGTTTGCCTCAGAATAACTCTAAACACGTCAATCACGCAATGAAGTAAATGAATTAAAAAGGCATTGAGGGGAGTTCCCATAGTGGAGCAGTGGAAACGAATCCAACTAGGAACCATGAGGTTATGGGTTCAATCCCTGGCCTCAATCAGTGGGTTAAGGATCCGGCATTGCCATGAGCTATGGTGGAGGTCGAAGACGCGGCTTGGATCTGGTGTTGCTGTGGCTCTGGCGTAGGCCGGCAGCAACAGCTCCAATTAGACCCCTAGCCTGGGAACCTCCATATGCCACCATGGGTGTGGCCCTAAAAAGACAAAAAGACAAAAAAAAAAAGGCATTGAGGAGTTCCCATTGTGGATCAGTGGGTTATGAACCCAACTAGTATCCATGAGGATGCTGGTTTCATCCCTGGCCTTGCTCAGTGGGTTAAGGATCCGGTTTTGCTGTGAACTGTGGTGTAGGTCACAGACACAGCTTGTTGGATCCTGCGTTGCTGTGGCTGTGGTATAGGCTGGCAGCTGCAGCTACAATTCAACCCCTAGGCTGGGAACTTCCATATGCCATGGTTTGGCCCTGAAAAGCAAAATAACAATAATAATAAAAATTTAAAAAATAGAAATAAAAATATAAAGGCATATATCTGAAAAAGTGGATTCATTAAGCTTGCATTCCTTATTCACTTCTTTAACACCTGTATTTATGGATTGCCTATTTGGTGCCCAGCCCTGGGCTGGGTGCTAACCCAGGTGAGCACCTGTCCCTGCCTCTTGGAGCTCAAGAGTGTAAATTAGGAGAAGACCGCATTGAAGGCAGCTGGCCCTCGCACACATGGCAAAGTGAGGAAGCAGGCATGTTAGAAAGCAAGCAAGCAGGTTCACCGGCAAGCCAGAAAACTAACTAGGAGATTGCGAAATGAAAATGAGAGCGGAAATAAATGGGGTGCTGTCAAAGAAAATAATCAGGGCGAGGGGAGGTAGCTAAGTTAAGGCCACTGTGGGGAAGTGAGGTTTACATTAAAACTAAAAAGGTGAGAGGCTCCAGCGTGGTTACCCCATGATCCTGGCCCAAGAAACAGGGCTCTCGATCTCAGAGCCCCATTTGCTCTGTGAATTATCCACTTTGTAGATGCTGAGACCAGGGCACGGCTGGTCTGGCCACCCCTGGGAAGGTGTGTGATCCCCATCACCCTGAGCGGTGACAAGTGTGTGGCTCTGTCATACGCTCCAATCTTAATGAACATCCCGATAGTTTCTGCAAGGGAGCCCTGAGCCTGAGCGGTTGTTATTGTTGTGAGGGGTTTTCTTAATAAGAAATTCTTTCTTTTGCCAGACTACAAGATGTTTAGCAACAATTTTTTTTGCATCTAAGCTGTTGTGGAGTTATAAGAGTGCAAAAAAAAAGCAACTGGTAAATATTTATTTGCTTTTGCACTTGTAAACATTAAAATTCATCTAAAGCTGAGACCTCGTATGTTAAGATACAACTTAGAATAAATTTTCATGTTTTGAATTACGTTCTTCCCTAAAGCTGGTATGGACTCATTTTTTGAAGTGTGGGTTTCCTCTGGGCGTTGCTCAGTTTGTCCTAGTTTTAGGGAAAGGTGCAGAGTAGCCTCTGAATTGAGTGAAAGAAATATCTATTTGTGAAGCTGTTTGAAGCTATTCCTTCATGAGCAGTGATGGTCCCTCCAGGAATTGCTACGAAATAGTTGGATTTCTTGCATTTGAAGATATTAGAGAAATATTTATGGGGTACCCACTGTGTGGCAGGCACTGGACTAGGCATTGGGAATAGACCGTAGATCAAACCAGGTGTCTGCTCTCTCTTTTCCTGTTCTAATGGGGGAAGCTTGAGAATATTGCAGTGAACAAATTCATAATGGCAAGTGCTGGAGTCAGGGACAGTATAGCATTAAGTGGTCAAGGAATGGCATTTGAGTGGAGACCCAGCAATGAGTAAGAGCTAGTTATGCTGTGATCTGTGGAGGAACGTTCTAGGCTATAGAAGCAACAGGTCTAGTTTGGATCAGTCAAGGAGCCATCAGAAGGCCAGGGTGTCTGGACCACAGTGGTGAGGGATACAGCATGAGTTTGAAGATGGGCAGAGCTCAGATCAGGATGGGACTCAGCTTGGCTGAGGATTTGATTCTAACTGATATGGAAAACAATTGAGGGATTTCACCAGGAGAATTATGCATTTGATGAACTTTTTCAGAAGATCTTTTAGGCCTCTCTGTGGACATTTGGGGAGGCAAGAATAAATACAGGAAATCAAGTTAGGACGTGATGGCAATGGTGGCTTGGACCAGTGTGGTTTCTCCAAAAACAGGTGGTAGACCTGGTTGAGTGGCTCTGCCTCTGCATTAGGGGCTGTAGCAGAGTAGCCTTCTAAGCCTGGTTCTCTTAAACATTTTTTTTTGTCCACATTCCTGGAAAGTATGGCTGCTAAGAGCTTGGGTTGGAGTGTTGACAGCTAGGGACTGGTGAGAATGGGGGCCCAGCGCCTGGTCCAGGTGAATGGACATGAGACATTGCACTTGGAGTCCAGTTCCAGCTTCCAAGGAAAGGGGAGATGAAAAGCATGGTGTAAACCTTGGGGGTTGCCACCTCCATGTATGGGCTTCAGCCTTGCCAGCATCGTCACATCTTCCCAGTAGACTCTGCCCCTTAATCATGCAGGGTCCTCAAGCCAATCTTTGCTCAGCAGCCTTGCCTATAAAAAAGGGATGACTAAAGCCCTTAATGCCGAAGGAGGTATAGATAAATGGAGTCCCCGTTTTGGTCAGTGACAAGGAAGGAGGAGCTTTCTACCCCCTGAGAGCCACACCATGGCAGTGGCGACTAGGAGGAGGCCCCTTGTAGGTCATTCTTCTGCAGTCGTCCCTGGACATAAATGTGCCTGTGGAGACTGTGATCTTCAGTGAGCTGGCATTAGAAATTACCTTCAGGAGTTCCTGTCGTGGCGCAGTGGTTAACAAATCCGACTAGGAACCATGAGGTGGCGGGTTCGGTCCCTGCCCTTGCTCAGTGGGTTAACGATCTGGCGTTGCCGTGAGCTGTGGTGTAGGTTGCAGACGCGGCTCGGATCCCGCGTTGCTGTGGCTCTGGTGTAGGCCGGTGGCTACAGCTCCGATTGGACCCCTAGCCTGGGAATCTCCATATGCCTCGGAAGTGGCCCAAGAAATAGCAAAAAGACAAAAAAGAAAAAAAAAAAAAATTACCTTCAGGAAGTTCCTGCTGTAGTGCAGTGGATTAAGGATCTGGCATTGCCACAGCTTTGGTATAGGTCAGATTTGATCCTTGGTCCAGGAACTTCCATATACCCTAGATGTGACCAAGTTAAAAAAAAAAAAAAAAACACCTCCAGGAACTCCAGTCCATCCCCAGCACTGGTAAATCAGAACATCGCCCTTGCCGCCTTCATCTCACCTCTTCACAAAGCAAAAATCGATCTTCCTTTAGAATTTCAGGCAGTTCCAGTTTGAGAGTGCTGGTGATGATTGGTGAAGCCAGAGATAAAAAAACTTTTTCTGCAAACGGCTAGAAAGCAGACATGTTCAGCTTTAAGGGCTGTAGGTTTTATTGAAACCAGGCATCTCTCTCTGATTGAAGCAGAAATATGTGTGTGTGTCCATGGGCTAATAAAAGATGTGAGGTGCTTGAGGGTAAAACCCACAAACCCCACCGCATCAGTCCGCGACCCCTGAGGTCTCACCTCACCTCCATCCGTCTAGTCCTTATCCCCATCTGCTTTCAGCTTGGTGTTTCTTTTTTAAACAAAATCACCATCATTTTAATGTTAGTGGTGACTTCTTTTAAAGACTTTGAATGTACACTCTGTTCCACGTTTATTTTTTCTTTGCATTGAAACAATTATTTCAATCAATATTTAGTCTTCGAAAAAAAGCATAACATTTACAATTACAAACTGTGTTACATTTTTACCAGCCTCTCCAAAAGGCTTGTTTAATTTCCCTTGATGCTTGACAATATCTTTTTAGGTTCTGTGAGCAGTAGCTTTTAGTATTAACTTGCAGGGAAGGAGAAGAGGGGAATCCTTCTTTAGAAGAAGCAGCAAACTCAGAGAGCAATCAGGCAGGTAAGAGCCATGCTCCCTCCCTCAGAGCCACAGCCTTGATGTGGTATAGACACCCCCAGATGCCAGTGGCTGCAATAAAATGTTCGTGGGGTGGTATGCAGGACAGCAGGCCCCAGCAAAAGCATTTCAGGGTAGGAACTGTCTGCAAACTCATCATTTTTTTTTAATTCTTTTTTTTTTTTTTTTTTTTTTTTTCCTTTTTTGGACGCCCTGTAGCATATGGAGACCCTGCCAGGGATCAGATTTGAGCCACAGTTGCAACCTACTCCACAGCTGTGGCAGTGCCAGATCCTTAACCCAATGTGCAGGGCCCAGGATGAACCTGTGTGCCACTGCTCCAGAGACACCACCAGCTGCATGGCACCACAGTGGGAACTCCTGCAAACTCATTATTTAATGCTGGTGCTTTCCATTTTTATTTGCTTCAGTCAGGGACGTTCCTCTTTCAGACTGAATCTTGCTCAGAATCCCATTATGTAAACACTCACTGAAAGCTTGGGGATTACCTCCTCTGAGTCAGCACCCGAGCCAAGTATTGAAGGGGTTGTCCAGTTCATGGCTCAGGAAAGCCCATGGCCAGCTCTTGTCCTGCCCTTGAGCTAGGAATGGACCAACTTGGTCAGAGATCTGAGGCTGCTTTGAGCCAGGGTCCAGGGTGCTGCACTCCAACCACCCCACTCCTTTGAGAAAACCCTGAGGTACCTCTTTGGAACTTTCACGCACCAAGGAACCCAGCTTGAAAACCTTTGGTTTTAGAAATAATTACACATGTTCCGTGCTGGTGTTGTCTATGCTAAAAGCCAAGCTGTGATGTCACTTGTCCTGCAGCACCCCCTAGAGGCATGTGCTCTAAAGATTAAGGAACATAACCCTGGGCAGAACCAGGATGTGGCAAGAAGGGGGTCAGACATGGGCCCTGACCTGACTCCACTGTAGTGCTGCTTGCCTCCTGGTTTTGGGGCAACACAATATGGTTTCAGATGAGTTATTAGTTATTCAATGAGTAATTGTGTACTTTTTAAAAGATACCATTTTTCACTTATGGCAGAGGTTCTTAACCAGAGATGGTTTTGTGCCCCTCCCCTGCAAGGATATTGGGCAACATTTGGAAACGTTTTTAACTTTTTTGGTTATTATGACCGAGGAGAGGGCTGCTCCTGGCATCTCGTGGGTTGAGACCAGGGATGCTGCTAAACACCTTGCAGGGCACAGACCAGCCCCACAGCAGTTACCTGGTTCAAAATGTCAAGCGTGCCATGGTGGAAAAGCTCTGATTCCTAGTATTAACATAAAGTTTCCTTTTCAAAGAAGTTTACTTGAGGGAAAAAAAAATGGTTAATTTAAGGTCAAAAAAAAAGTAGCAATACAGGCTCATGAAGATAGAGTAGATGTCATGAATGTGAACCTCACCTGGAGTATGTGGAAATATATATTTTATTTAAAATAAATTAGAACCAGAGTTCCCGCTGTGGCATACTGGGACCAGAGGCATCTCTGCAGCACCAGGTCACACTTTCAATCCCCGGCTGGGCACAGTGAGTTAAAGGAGGCAGCGTTGCCACAGCTGCAGCGTAGGTAGCCACTGCAGCTTGGATTGGATTCCTGGCCTAGGAAGTCCATATGCCTCAGGGAGTCCCCCCCCCCCCCAAATAGTATAAAATAGAACAGGCTCTTATATGGACTACCATAGTAGTTTTCAGCCCAGGCTAGTTTACTTGGTCAGGTTCCTTTGGGGGAGATGCATTTCCTATGTAATTCTTTTTGTTCTTGGCTGTGATCTTCCTGGGAGTGTTGGAAAGAACTTTGGGCAGCCTGGAGGAGTTATTTGGCACCAAGGTAGTTTCTTTTCCTTCCAGAAAGTGCCTGGGTCCTTGGAAGTTTCTGTCCCCCACGGAGTGATCTTTGAACTAGGACACATTGTATATCTCCTAGTGTAAGAAACCAGACCCCCCTGAAAACAAGGAGGTTTGCTGGGAGGCTGTAGTCAGGATTCAGGTTGTAGGGGGTAGAGTGTTTGACAGGAGTCCCCACGGATGGCAGAACCACTGGTATTGCAATGGCGTGTCTGTGGTGGCAATTTTTGGTAGGTCAGGACGTGCCATATTTATGTGACTTGGAATTAAATTGGGATTTCTCAGACACCCTCAATTTTCCAACCCCTAATTGAAATACGTAAGGCAGATTGTTGTTTGTTTGAGGAAGTGAACTCTGTGTGAAATTGTCAGGAGAGCTTATTCAGGAGACCCCTGGTGGTGATATAAATGGAAACACATGATGTTCTAAATCCTGCTCAGACTTGGTAATGGACACATGGAACCAGTGTCTGGTTGCAGGAGAATATATGCATTTGTTACCCATAGTCATGTCTCTGCAACAGTGGATTAGCTAATGCCAGGACCTTCAGAAAAATGAAGACAAATTTTGTGGCCCTGTTAAAAAGCAGCTCCTTTTTTTACTGCACACCTGTTATAGGAGCTATCATACACACACACACATACACACAAATAACAAGTGTTGGTGAGGATGTGGAGAAATTGGAACTCTTGTACATTGTTGGTGGCAACGTAAAATGGTGCAGCCACTTGGGAACCAGTATGGAGAGTCCTCAAAAAATTAAAAAAATAGAACTACCATAGGATCTAGCAATCCCAACTCTGGGTATTTACCCAAAAGAATTGAAAGCAGGGTCTTAAAGAGATATTTGTACATTCATGTTCATAGCAACATAGTTTATAGTAGCCAAGGGGTGGGAACAACCCAAGTACCCAATGACAGATGCATTGATAAAACAAAATGGGGTATATACGTATAGTAGAATATTATTCAGCCTTTAAAAGGAAGGCAGTCCTGTCGCATGCTACAGTGTGGATGAACCTTGAGGACATCATGCTTAGTGAAGTAAGACAGTCACGAAAAGACACAGATATATGTGATTCCACTTATATGAGGTATCTAGAGTAGCCAGGTCATAGAGGCAGAAAGTAGGATGTTGGTTGCAAGGGATGGGGTGGTGGTGATGGGGAATTGTTTAATAGGTACAGAGTTTCTGTTTTGCAGATGAAAAAGAGATTCTGGAAGTCAGTAGCATGAACATTGTAATGGACTTAGTCCTGCTGAACTGTACTCTTAGAGATGGTTAAGGCAGTATTGGTAACTTTCATGTGTGTTTTATCACCATTTTTTTAAGTGGCCCCTTAGGAGTTCCCTCGTGGCTTAGCAGGTTAAGGATCTGGCATTGTCACTGCAGTGGCGCATGTTTGATCCCTGTCCCAGGAACTTCCACTGCTGCAGGTGCGGCCAAAAAATACAAGCAGTGCCTTAATTCAAAGCTGTGGGTAGTGTTTAAGGAGTGGCATTACCAGAACAAATGCAACCCAGCTGCATGACTGAATCAGGCTCTGGATTTCTGAGTGTGCAGGTGGTCCTGCTCTTTATCGTTCGTGAAAAGTGAAGGAATCCAGCTCTCCTCAATTCCTGATAGTGGCCTCTTGGATCAAGTTCATTGTAGTCTTGACCACATTCTTGGTCCTGAAGCAGAAAGGGGGCCTTTACCATGGGGTGGGAAGCGCTTTAGATGGGTCCATCTGATGTCTTACTGCCTGTAGCATTTATAGTACATTGTACTCCGTTTTTATTTGCTTCTACTGGGATGAGAGCCAAGCCAGTAAAAGGCAAACAGCATTAATTCAGTGATGACATATGCCACTGAAAACTGTTTTTCTCTTTTTTTTTAATTTTTTTTAAAAAGCAGAATGGAGGCACTTTACTGAGCTTCTGGTGGATGCTTAAATAAAAGCTGGGAGGGGGGCAGGCTATGGACAGGTCATTCAACCTCACCTCCCTCCTGCAAATGCTCGGCGAGGATTAGATATTAGATAGCATTTTGCTCTTAGTCTCCTTTGGACAATGTTTCTGAAACAGGCTCATTTGCTAAGTCCCAGCTCTGGCCTCCCTTCTTCTGTCTGACCTGGCAGCCCTTCATCTCACATCACAACCATGGAAGGGTAGGTAGATATACGTTGATATTCCCTTTCCGTTTTCATCCTCTTACACGCAGATTAGCAAGATGCAGCCCCGGAAAGAGTATGAAGAAGGTCCAGGTTCACAGAGGGGAGTGGCCCACATTGTATAGATGGAGCAGCAGTCTGATTCGTTTCTAATTGGTTGGAAAATAAAATCTCTTTGAAAATAAATATTGCATTGGGAGAGCTGCCTGGTACAGAAACAGTCTCTTCTCTTGAGCCAAGATAGTGATTTCAGAATCCTGGTCAGGAGTTTATTAAACCATGATTTTTACTTTTGATCATAAGGCCTTTATAAAAGCCCCAAGTATGTGTTGTTCTGCTAGTCCCTTGTGGGTCAAAGTACCATTCTGAAGCCTGAAATTAGACTGGCTAGAGGGAGCTGGCAGCAGAAGTCAGGGTGAAGAAAGCAGGTCTGGTGTGTGACATTAGGGAGCAGTGAGGACTGTGGCAAACTAATGAACCACATCCTGTCTTAGAGAGCATGCTGCTTGGTTCCAGCTGACGTTTTACATGTGGGAATGTGGGCCTGTGTTGACAATCTTGAATATTTCCAGAAGCTTCTATTTTTTTAATTTTGATTTTTGATTTTGATTTTTTGTTGTTGTTTTTAACTCAATTGCTTATTAAGTGTTGGCAGCTAACTCACAATTTAGTTAATAAGTCCCAAGGGAGAGATGCCATGCCAGACACATCTGTGGGCTGCCAGTTCACACAACCCATGACAGGCAGGAGTGGAAGGGTTTGTCCTACTGGGAAACCAAACTGGCTGACGAATCAGAGATGGAGGCGAGAAGGAGCTGCATCAACTCAGGGGTCCTTCCCTTGTCCTGGTGTCAGGACTTGGGTGTTACAGAGAGAGGAGAATCTTCCAGGAACTGGGCAGCCAAGCTCTGCTGGAGCTTTCAGGAGGCAGCTAGTTATAAGTGAAGCTCTGAACAAAAGTGAACTGCTCCTAACAGTTGGGAGCATCCAACTGTCTGCACTGTTGCTTGGTTCCATTGAAAGGAAAAGAATAAACATCCTCTGGACACCTCCTTTGTGTCAGGCACGGTGCTTAATGCTAGACTGCTCAGGTCTGGCTTTCCAAGGATACAGCCCATGCAATCACACAGGCCTGTCCTCAGAAGGCCCTGTGCTTGCCTTCGTGTTCTGCTCTCGCCATCATGAAACCCTTTAATCATTTTTGAACATTTTGGATCTGACACAATCTGCTTTGCATGGATGATCTCATTTAATCCTTCTAAGTCCCCTAAGAAGGGTGCATTATCATCTGTTTCCCTTTGAGAGAGGAGCAACCAGAGGCTCAGAGACAGGCAGTCACTTACCCAAGGTCACACAGCTAGAAAGGCCTGAGCTAGAAATTGTAGTTAGGTCTGCCTGACTCTTGAAGGGCAGGCACCCTCATGAAGGTTCTTGCTGTCCCCAAGGGCGCTGCTGAATCCCTCAGTAGAGTGACAGGACCAAATTTCACGTGATTGTGCGGCCAAGGGATAAAATTGGCTCCTGGTACCATGAAGACAAGGCAGGGCTGGGAATTGTAACACGAAATCAGCTTTATCATCCCCACATGGAAGTCCAGCAGCACTCACAGTTTTGCCTGACTTTTATGTAGGAGACCTGTGCAAACCCAGCTGCCTGCCATTGGTCAAAGCCAAGCTCAAACTACCGTCAGAATCATTTCCTTAGGTCTCACACTGCAGGCTGTTGCCGGTCTAAATTCTGCTCCATAGAAACTGCCATTTGGGGGCTGTTCTGAGAGGGTTTTTTTTTTTAATTGTTATTTCCCCAATACAGTTTTTTTTCCTACTGAACAGCAAGGTGACCCAGTTACACATACATGTACACATTCTTTTTTCTCACATTATCATGCTCCATCATAAGTGACTAGACATAGTTCCCAGTGCTACACAGCAGGATCTCATTGCTAATCCATTCCAAAGGCAGTAGTTTGCATCTATGAACCCCAAGCTCCAAATCCACCCCACTCCCTCCCTTTCCCCCTTGGCAACCACAAGTCTGTTCTCCAAGTCCATGATTTTCTTTTCTGTGGAAAGTTTCCTTTGTGCCGTATTTCAGATTACAGATATTTTGGATATTGTTCTCTCCCTCATCCCCTCAGAAAAAAAAAAAAACCTACACAGGTGTCATGAGGTTTTTTTTTGTTGTTGTTGTTGTTTGCCTTTTGCTATTTCTTAGGCCACTCCCTCGGCATATGGAGGTTCCCAGGCTAGGGGTCCAATCGGAGCTATAGCCACCGGCCTACACCAGAGCCACAGCAATGCTGGATCCGAGCCGCGTCTGCAACCTACACCACAGCTCACGGCAACGCCGGATCGTTAACCCACTGAGCAAGGGCAGGGACCGAACCCGCAACCTCATGGTTCCTAGTCGGATTCGTTAACCACTGCGCCACGACAGGAACTCCCTCATGAGGTTTTAGAAAGAGAAATGGCTCAGTCATGAAACCTGGGTGGGAGCCAGCCTACTGAGGCCTCCTCCCCACTGTGCAGGCCTGTGTTCTCTCCCCTGACAGTGAGGAGGCTGTGTTGATGGCTCACAGTCTTCTCTGGATCCTGGAGCTGAGAGTCAGATGAAAATCTAACCCTTGCTTTGTGAGGGAGACAGGAGGGACAGGCAGAATCACCAACACATGGGGTTTCAGAGATGATGTAATGTGCCACTGACTCTCACAAGCCGACCGTCTTTCCCTAGTCCCCCATAAGGTCTAGAAATTCTGGAGTGGTCACTGTTTACTGGCTAGGATCGCAGAAATACCACAGAGGCAGTATCTCTAGGAACTGTGTAGAGGCCTTGGGTGAGGGGCAGTTTTGGCCAAGGGTCCTTTTCAGTGATAGAGGATGAGTAGGAATTTGTATCCTGACTCCTCCACACACCTGCCCAGGCAGGAATCCTTTTCTCTAAGAAGGCAAGGAAAGAAAGACGACGTTGGGTGTGCAAAGGCTTCCTGCGCTGGACACCGAGTTCACTGGACGTTTGGCCTGTAACATCAGCCCTCCTGCCCTGTTTTCCATTTGCAGGACCATTTGGGCTTTGAGATTCCCTGCCACCAGCCAGATAATTACCTGGCTGGGCTGCCTGCTGCTGGAGCTCGGCAAGCTTATTCTCATTTGCAATTGGTTAACCCAGCGGTCCGTAACCAGAGCTTGGTGATTAAAGCATTATGTCAAGGGAGAGGTTGCACATCTGATGCTTGTCTGCCTCAGCTTACAATCTTGCAGTGGCAAGTTCTGAGGCCCCAAACCAGTTCCCTTAATTCAGCCTACAACCCTTGCTGATGTGGCTTCTAACCCTCCCTCTCAGCCCCTCTCCCCCTCCTTCTTCTACCCTCACCCTCTCTGATGGAGGATGCCCTCTCTGGGGAACCCACCTGCCCTTGCATTTGCCTTGGCTAACTCCCCTTCAGGCTTCAGGTCCCGCCCTAAGGTCAGAAAGCCCCTCCAGAATCCCTGGGTGAGAACAGCTGTTCTCCTCAACCCCTTGTGCTTCCCCTGGCGCCACATTCATTTGATTCCAATTGCTTGTTCACATGTCTGCTCCTCCCCATTTAAATTCCTGCCCTGCGGGCACAGGGTTATTCTTGTCTGATGTGCTGCTGTATCCCCATCCGCTAGTACCATGCCTGGCACTCACTCAGGGCTTGGAAAATAGCTGCCTGATGGAAAGCTGTGGAGCAAGGGATCCTGAGAACTGGGCTGGCAGTTAGGAAGGCACGTTATAAAGCACCCATTGTCCTGCTGTGGTTTTTTATCAGAGTGCCTCACTTGCCTGTCCCTGTCTTTTTACCTGTGAGCTGGGCCTAAATCTGGCCCTGCCTGTGCATGTCACAAAAGAGGTGATCAAGGCGCACTGCCTTCAAGGAAACCTGGTAAAAGCTCTATAACCCACTTCTTCATTCCCAGGCCTTGCCTCTTTAACAGTCTGCTCCCAGGGCCAATTATCTCTTTCCTGTTTAGCCCACCTTCTCTCTCTTGCAAACCCAGCCTGATTAGCCCTGCATTTAGTCCATCCTGTGGAGGACGCTCGGGGCTGGCTGAACACTGGCCTCATTTTAGCAGAGCTGGAGGAGTCCTTGCTGAGCACAAGCCAGCCAGCTGCTGCCTTTGGATGTTTCCTTGGGCTTCTCCCTCCCCACAGTGAACCTTTGCTTTCTTGCCCCCTGCCTCTCGTGACTGTCTCTGTGCACCTGTGCTCCTTCCAGCCCCACGCTTCACCTGACCTTCATCTGGGCCACCTGGAGATTTCCAGGCGTCTGCCCCACAGCACAGGAGGCTAAGTTTTTGGTGTGAGGCCGCCGGGAACTTGTGAAGATCCTGGGGGCCTGAGAGAGGCAGAACAAGGAGCTGCTGGGGTAAGAGGCGCTGGTTGACCAGAGAGAATCCTGGACCATTTCACAAGCTTCCCCTCTTAACCCCTAGACTGGCTCCTGTTGAGAGGCTGACGTGTGCTGGGAGCTGTGCAAGGCATGGCTGCTCATCTTAGAGCTGTTAGAAGGGTGGGGTGGGAGGCAGGTAGGAAATGGGATCAGAGAAAAAGCTTTTGAATTAAATTTGAGGATCTCTGGTGACCTGGGGGGTGGGAACCGACGCACAGAGGGGTCTGGGTGCACCTGATGGGATTGCTGTTGTATTGAGTGGCTGGCTGAGATTCTGGGGGAGAGCACTATTGCCCTAGCTTGTGTCCTCCTCTCACCCTTGGCCATGAGATGTGGACAGTTGTCCCATCAGGACTGTCTGTTAGGGAGACCGCATGGTTTCCCAAAGCAGAATTGGGGTGCCGTTTCCAGAGGAAGGGGTAATGGGCGCTAAGCCAACAAAACAATCCCCATTGTAGTCACAGCCAGTCATCTTAGTAAAACCCTGCTGCCCCACCTGCGAGGCTCACCTGCCTCTTTTCAGAGGCAAGTTCGGGGCTACGTTGGGACTTGGGCACATTTCTTAGGTGTATCCCAAGGCCGCTCAGGGTCAGTTACTTTCTTGGAGTGAGGCTGGGTGTCTGTCTCCTGTGCAGCTCTTTTTACAAACATCTTGAACTCTGTCTGCAAGTCCATCCCACTGGTGGTTAAAAGGCGCAGCCTACAGAGAAGGCCCGGTTTGCGTTGGGACTCAGGAGGAGACGGTGTGGGCCATAGATCACCCCTCTCATCTTTGGGCAGCCCAGTTCTCCAAAAACCACCCAAAACCGCAGCCCAATTCTCCATCACACTCTGGCTCCCTGGCTCCTTTTCTCGGCTAACCTCCATCCGCTAACTGACATGGTTTCTCTTTGCAGCAGAGAAGAACACCTCTGGAATGATGAGCCGCTCCTCTCCAGGGAGGATGGAGTGGATCATCCCTCTGATTGTGGTATCAGCCTTGACCTTTGTGTGCCTCATCCTTCTCATTGCTGTGCTCGTTTACTGGAGGTGAGTCAGCCAGGCAGCCCTGACAGGGTGATGTGGGGGCTGGATTCTGCTGTAACTACGCTGCCCTTGTCGGTGGAGGGGGTGAGGGCTGGCCCAAGGGGAGGGAAACCCGTGGGGCCTCTTCATTCAGAAAGTAAGGTAATGACTGATTCACTTAGCTGTACACCTGAAACTCACATAACATTGCAAATCAACTATACACCAATAAAATTAAATTAAAAAAAAAGAAGAAGAAAGAAGAAAGATTAGGTAGCAGGAGTGTTTCTAGTACCACCAACCTGAGAGTCTGCAGGAAATCAGTGGGGTAGAGCCACTATTGGGATTAAGGCACTTAAGATGAGCTCCTAGGATTTAATGCCAAAGAGATTTTTGGCTAGGAATCAGGGAGATCCAGGTTCAAATCCCAGCCCTGCTATTTGCTGGCCACAAACCCCATTTCCACTTTGAGCTTTAGTTACTAAACCTGCACAGTGAGTTAATCAGTTTCATAGCATTTCCCGTTTCCCTGAGACCGTGCTCCCCTTTGTCATAGCCACACAATTGCTCCTCCTGACCTTAAATTTTTTTCATAGCCTTTTGCTGAAAATTCAGTGATAGGAAAGTTTTTGTCATGTTGTATGGTATTTAATACACATGAGCTAAAAATGGCTGATGGAAAGCCCTCCTTATTTATATTATCATCCTCCTTGAACTGGTTCTTACTGCCTCCCACGGGAAGCCTGCTTGCAGCTTCTATTTGAAACGTCTGTGTTTTTTTTTTTTTTTCAGTGATACACTCTCATTTAGTTTAACTGAGTGAGGCAGGCTGCCCACTGGGTTGGCCTGGCTGCCTTCACTGCTCAGACTAAGAGAAGAAGTTCCTGCCCCCTAACAAGCTTCATCAGTTGTGAACAGGTGTCATGTTTCTATCCCTCCCTTGCTCTTTCTTTGGTTTTTATTTATTTTGACTGCCCCACAGCATATGGAGTTCCCAGGCCAGGGATCAGATCCGTGCCACAGTTGCAAACTAAGCCACAGCTGCAGCAATGCCAGATCCTTAACCCACCAGGTTAAGGATTGAACCTGTGTCCAAGTGCTCCCAAGACACTGTAGATCTTGTTGTGCCACAGCAGGAACTCCTATGTATATATATACACACACACATATGTATACATATATATGTGTATATATATATAATACATTATGTGTGTATATATATGTATGTACATGTATATGAATAATATATGTTTATATTCACAGCTTGTTTTAAAATAATCGGAGCTTTAAACTTCTTCTAGTAGATTCTGCCTGTGAGCTTTTACCAAACTCCTAACACTAGTATACAAAAGTGAGCATGAAGAAGAAAGTTCTTATAGAACAAGCAAAGCAAAGTTGCATTAGCATTAGGATGGGTGAGTTAGCTAAGCATGAGAACAGCCTAGAGGAGACAAGGACCTATTTTCTGTCCAATTTTTTTCATAGTTAATAATGTGAAGTAAGGGAGAATTGGGGAGCTCACGTAGGAAATGGGTAACACAGCAGAGACATATATTTCCTCTGGAGATGCAGTTTTGAAGCTAGAACAGTAGTGCTTCTCGCCTGCCTTTTGAGGCTCTTTGAGAATAGATGATGGGCAAACAGACTTGACATGAGGAAGAGTGCTGAGGCAGATCAAAACCTTCTGGAGCTTTTCTCCACTAGTGCCCTGCTGTAAGATGTTGGTGTTTGCTAAAGTTTACATGGTCCTATTTTGGCACTAGCTGCTGTGCCAAGCCCTTGGCAGGTACCATCTCACGTGATTCCTTTTTTTTTTTTTTTTTTTTTGCTTTTTAGGGCTTCTCTTATGGCACGTGGAGGTTCCCAGGCTAGGGGTCAAATTGGAGCTTCAGCTGCTGGCCTGTGCCACAGCCACAGTAACACAGGATTCAAGCCACATCTGTGACCTACACCATAGTTCACGGCAATGCTGGATCCTTAACCCACTGAGCGAGGCCAGGGATCAAATACACATCCTCATGGATACTAGTTGGGTTCATTAACTACTGAGCCATGAAGGGAGCTCTTGATGTAATTCTTAAAACAAGTGTATATGGTGAGGATTGTTACCATCTGTGTTTGTAAAGGAAGGGACTACAAGCTTGGGGAATTGACTTGCCCAGGGTCCTGCAATAAGTGGGAGACTCTAGTTTTGAGCGCAAGATGTCTTCAGTCTGGAACCCATAAGCTTCCTTAACCACCGAGATATATACCCAGTGCTGTACCCAGTGCTGTGAAAGCTGAGCATGATGGATGTTCAGCCAAGTCAGATGGAGTCGGGGTTATTGGGCCTGTTGCGCCAGGGCCTCGTGGTCAGACTCGCCTGCCTGCTTTAACCAGGGGAGGCAAAGGGAACTGACATTTGTGAAGATGCCCACCATGGGCTAAGCAATGTGTGCTCTTCTCATCCACTGCTGGTCAGAACCATGCCTGTTCCAACCACACCTTAAGCACAGCAAAAACAGAGTCATGACGCTGCATGCTCAGGAGCATCAGGCCCAGTACTTTCAGGAGACGGAACAAGGAAGACAGCTTGGCATGTTTTGTGGTTCTGTCTCTGGGATCTGCTGTCTCTCTCTCTCTCTTTCACTGTATGGCCCTTTCTCTTGGGCAGGCCCTCTGCTATCTTTACATAGTGGCCTCTGGCCCCTATTTGACTTTGGACTTGAATCTCCTGATTCCAGTGGAAAGGGACTCTTTCTCCTCCATCAGTGCCAGTGAAGTCCCAAGATGACATTTCTTAGGACTGACTCAGGTCTTTTGTCCATCCCCAGAGCCCTCTGGCAGCCAAGGGGATGAAGACTTGTTGTGCATGGGTCTCATATGTAACTCTGGAACTCATAAATGAGGTCATTGCCACAGAAACCATGTGCGTTGAAGCTGGACAACAGATGTTTTCCCAAAGGACCATCAAGACCCAGAGAGATGACTGACTGGATGCAGGTGCCAGGCAGACAGAAGCAGGCAGTGTCCCCTCTGAAAGCTAGGAAGTTGGAATTAAGGAGGGGAGGGGTTTCCACTGAGAATTAGAACATGGATAGCAGGGGGAATAAACCCGAAAATAGTGGAAAATAAACATGGCAGGTGTATGAGCTCAGCGTGGCCAGCCTTGGGTTTTCAATAGGACTCTAGTGTCACCAGGTGTGTGCCATGCCCTGGAAAAAGGGAGTCTGCTTTCAATATCATCTCAACTCCAGAACAGTTGGAGAGTGCATTTAGGTGTTTAGAAGGTTCAGCTAGGTGTTCGCTATTTGAGAAATAATAAAGCTATTTTACAATTACATGGGCCTCAGATCCCATGTGGGAACTATTCATGTGGTGCTTACAGAGTTGATGCCTCCTACTGTGCTGGGCCTGGTGATCCAGAGCTGAGGTCTCTTCCCTCAAGGCCTTCACAGAAAGGCTGCCGCCACCCCCACCACTACCTGCCCCCCTAGGGGCCCACAGGTGATGAATAGAGTAGAGTATGATGAGTGTGTGGGGAGGAGAAAATTCAGGTTGCTATGGCAGCACGTAGGCGGGACTTGGAGTCGGCCTGGGAAGTGGGGGTTGGTCAAGGAAAGCTCTCTGGAGGATCTGGTGCCCAAGCTGGGCCTTGAAGCAAATAGCCCAAAGCCAGTGAAGCCAGAGGGAGAGAACTCAGGCTATCAGAAGCAGGTACCTGTAGTTCAATGTTGCTGGAATAAAGCATGAAGACTGGAGGGCCTAGACCTTGAAGGCCCAGATGCCACTGCCTGAGCATGATGGAAAGACATGAAGGGCTAAAGCTGCAGGAAGGCAAGATAAGAAAGAGGCAACACTGGGCCAGAATCAGACAGCCTGGATTTGGGGCCAAGCCCCATTGGTCACTCACTATCTATGTCAACTTAGAGCATATATTCCTAACAGGAGTATGATTGTCCCCAAAGGGGTGAAAATGGGTTTGAAGGAGGTGAAAAATCTTTTTTGTGTATCAAGGGCAGATATATATCTATATATAGATATAGATATAGTACATACACAGATATAGTTTGTCACTGATATTAAAATTTCATTGGGAGGATGTGAATAGGAAAAAAATGTCTATGAAGACCCATTAGGGAGTGTCTTAGATAATACTCCTCCACTATCTTCCACGTCCTCCTCTGCAAAATAAAGTCAAGAAATGTGCCCATGGGTTCACGTGAGGATTGGGTCTGAGCTCCGGGAAATGTCATCTCAGTGCCTGGTACGTGGTAAATATCAGATCTCTGACTTTAGGGAAAAATACAAATTTAATTCTGGGTCCTGCTGTGCCTAAAACGAAGCTGTTGTTCTTGAATAAAGAAAATGAGATTTACAGATCTAAATGAATGTTGTCCCAGAAATGTAATCATAGTGTAGAACTACACACACTCCCTAGTCATATGTCCAAGGCTTGAATCATTACTTGAAAATAACGTGTGGAGTTTCCTTCTAGAATTCATTCCTTGGCGTGATTTCAGTTGTGCAAAGTACTTATCCTAGACATGGCTTGAAAGTTAACTGTTTTGGAGTTCCCACTGTGGCGCAGCAGAAATGAATCCAACTAGTATCCATGAGGATACGAGTTCAATCCCTGGCCTCGCTCAGTGAGTCAGGGATCCAATGTTGCCATGAGCTATGGTGTAGGCCGGCAGCTGTGGTGCTGATTTGACCCTTATCCGGAGAACCTCCATATGCCTCAGGTATGGCCCTAAAAAGCAAAAAAGAAAGAAAGAAAGTTACCTGTTTGGAGCTAAACATAGTATAAATTTAGGTGAACCTACTGAGCAGAACCACTTTGGACCAAAAAAAGGCAAGGGTGACTGACTGTAAAGCTAATGAAATTGACTTGGATGATGCTCCTAATGGGCTTAGAGGCAATTGCAGAGGCGCCTACCCCCAAGTCATTAAAGACAAGACCCCACCCACACCCCCCGTCCCTCCCAAAACAACTTTGAAGCCCAGTGGTCAGTGTGGGCAGGACAGAGATAGGGTGCAGATACCCCCAGCACCCAGTGACCTAAGGACATAAAGTGGACTTCTCACCTTGTGAAGTCTGAGGAGCTTGGGCAGCCCTTTCTCACCTGTGGTGGAGGAAACTTGATAGAAAAATTGATGAGGCATCTTGCTTTCCCCTTCATGGCCCAGAAGTGTAATTCTTCTCTCCAGGTTGCTCCCTGTTGGTCAGAAGTGGTCACACACCCCAAGGACATATAAGAATTGAGGGTCACACTGGTATTTGAGAAGCATGGCGAGAAGTATCCTTAAATATATAGGCCCATTGGCATCACTGGGTTAAGAGTGTGTTTCCTGCAAAGGACACCATTGGAGGCCAGTCATTAGTCTCGTATATCACATTTGGCCAAAATGAAAAAATAAAAATCATTTTAAAAATAAAATTAAAAATATAGGTGGCGAGCTCATACATATTTTGGTCAGCTGAAAGGTACACAGAGGTCTCTTGGGGGCTATTTGAGCAGCATTTTTCCCAGTAGCAACATGGATTTGTGGGAGCAATTTCTTTTGAAATATGGTTGGCTGAGATGTTACTGGTAGTTCTTTTTTGAATGCTCCTTTGCAAAGGTCTGCTTTGAAGAGATATAGTCATATCCATAACACTGTAGACATTGCTGTCAAGCTAGGAAGAAACTTGGAGAGTGCTTGGGGACAAGGATCAGGGTGGTGGGGCAGCTAAAAAAGATAAAATTAAGGAAAATATCAACTGACACCGCTTGCTTCCATTTTTATTTTTATTTTTTTATTTTTTATTTTTTGCTTTTTTGGGCCGCACCTGGGGCATATGGAAGTTCCCAGGCTAGGGGTCGGGGCAGAGCTACAGCTGCAGGCCTACACCACAGCCAAAGCAACCCCAGATCTGAACCGCATCTGGGACCTACACCACAGCTCACAGCAGCGCTGGATCCTTAACCCACTGAGCAGGGCACAGGATCAAACCTGCAACCTCGTTCCTAGTCGGATTCATTTGCACTGTGCCACAACGGGAACTCCTTTTTTAAAAATTTTATTTTATTTTTTGTTTTTAAATGGCATCATGTAGGGGTGCAGAGCTGAAAATGTTTTTATTGAAATGAGGGAGAAATCAGTACTTCTTAAAGTGTGCTGCTTTGGCCTTATTCCTAAAGATGGTACCAAAACATACCTTTTGAATGACTACCCTCAGAAAGTGTGTTCCAAGAGCTCCCCCCACCCATCCCCCGTCTTACCAAGACAAGCTGTTTACGTGGCATCAATGTGCTGACATTCCTGAAAAGACTTGGAGCAGCACAGCTGCTGCCGCTCAGAAGAGGAAATTTTGGAGAAGGTTTCTTTGCGATTTGCATAATTTAAGGTAGATGCGGAGAGAAGAGCTCTACACAGGGTGTCCAGGCCATGTGCTAAGGCATGCATCTTTTTTATTTATTAAGTTGTTCCATAGAAGAGCTTAACAACCGTGAGCAAGACATTAGCGTCCACATAGAATTAGGAGTTCTGTGAAGGTATTTTAATTCCTTTTCTGCAGTCTTGAGGGAAATTGCTTTGAAGGCGGCTCTCCTCTCTCTGATGAGCAAAGAAAGGCTTACCCTGAAATAGCTTCTGATAGCTTTAGGCCTATATAGCCAGAACATTTTATTGAGCATGCACCATACCATACATGTGCTAAGGGAATTACACTGCCACCCAGTTAGCATTCCAATCCTAGGAATTACTACATCCATTTTGCAGATCAGAAAACTGAGGCTTGGTAAGACTCACAGTGCTCATCTTTGCTGGATCCTGGATTTGAACCCAGCCAATTTGACTTTATTGCCTGCTGTGTTAATCTTTACTTTATTTTGCCTAGATAAGGAATAGCATGTCTGGAGGCATTTACTTCCTTCCACAGCCTGTTTCTCTAGCACATGTTTGTGTGTTGTAAAGATCCCATCATTTGTATTTGCCAAAAGCACAGAGAAGAAAACTTAAGGGCCAACCATATTACCAGGTGTTTCTGAAGCTGAGTAGATTTTGATGTTGAATAATATCACCTATCAGTTCTGTTCTGAGTCCCAGCTCATCAGTGCTGTCTTACCTTGTGGACAAATTGAGCATCTGAGTGATCATAATTCTAGCTTATAAAAGAATTTCCGAAAGTCTGGAACAGCTTTACTTCTCAGGTTCAGATAGGGCTGAGCTAGCTACACGGTCTCCAGAATAGAAAACTGGAAACTCTTAAGTACGAGTTGTAACATCTAACCCACGTTTGTTAAAGTTGGGTTAGAGGGGGAGTTCCCTGGTGGTCTGGTGGCTAGGATTTGGTGCTTTCACCGCTGTGGTACAGTTCAGTCCCTGGTTTGGGAACCAAGATCCCACATCAAGCCATTTCATGCCATGGCCAAAAAAACCAGTTTGGTATTAGAAGGATTTCACATTCTGATCTGAGAGATCACTGTCCTTCAGCACATGACCGAGCCATCTGTAAATTCTCTGCTAGATCAGTCCATACCAGTTTAGCTTCATCAGCAGATAGAAAAAGGTCTCTCTTTTATTCTCATCTTTAGACTTTCAGAAGTTTTGCCCGGTGTTGGTGCCTCTTCATTAATAACACTGTTTATGAAAGCAAGTGTGTTTTATTGATATGGTATTTCCCCCCCCCCCCGGATGTTCAGAGGGAGACAGTATAATAAATATGAATGGCAAATGTGGGGGGGGGGTTGAGGGGGGTAACAGAACCTCTGACAAACAGATGCATGTGAGGTCAAGTGTGGGCATGTGCTAACACCCTCCTTGCTGGAGGAATGGGTGACCACGTGTGTGTGCACAGTGGAACTCGGATTCCACAGAGCTGCTGTGAGCTGGGCACACGCCCTCTGCCCATCTGCTCTCGCAGCAGGCGCTTCCACGTGTGCTCTCTGGTGACTGAATTTGGTTTAGACATTCCTCTCATCCCACCCCCTTTGTCCGCAGGAAATGCACAAAGGAGACAAGTGCAATAGCAATGATTTCTCCCATGCACTTGATTGCGAGCACACAGCAGGGGCGGGGGGGGGGAACACTGCCGATCACTAAAGCCAATAATGGTGAATTAACACAAAGCAAACATTACCTTATGCTGTTAATGCTCCTAGCAGGCATGGGTGGTGACCAAGGTGTCAGGGACTGCATCACCTTTTTCCCAAGGGAGGAAATAGTGTCCAGAAGTGGAATGGACTTACCCAGGATCACAAAGCTAGTATGTTTGGAAGTGTAGTTGACCTTTGAACAATGCAGGTTTGAACTGCAGGGGTCAACTTATCCTCGGATTTTCTTCAATAGCCAATACTACAATACTACACCATCTGCCTTTTTTTGACTCCACGGAATCACAGACACAGAGGAACTGCAGATGCCGAGAGCCAACTCCGTTATATGTGGACTTTTGACTGTGGAAAAGGTCATCACCCTAACCCCATGTTGTTCAAGGGTCAGCTGTACTCACACCTAGGGCTTTATTTTGTTTTACTGACCTAAGACCCTTACAGCTGACATGTATCGTCCTTCCTTCATTTGTTCAAAGACATTTCTTAAGCATCTAGTTTGTGTCAGGCACTGGAGATGCAGCAAGGAGATGGAGTTCCTGCCTCCGGGAGCTTGTAGGTTAATGAGGAAACGAGCAGGTAAACAAAGGTTATCCCAGATAGGATCAAAAGCTAGTGGCCTTCTGTTTTATGTAGCTCACATGTTTTTTAAAAAATCTGAATTATTTTGAAAATAGGAAGATTTTGCTTTAAACCCCAGCCATCTGGGTTCTCATGATAAACAGGGAGATCTGACACCGGTGTTCTCACTTTCCCTTGTAGCACTGGTGGGCTGAACAGAGCTGACTGTGGCCCCTGCTCGCCAGTCTGCCCATCTCTGCCCTCCCCTGCTTGGCACAATCCCAAAGCCAGTGCTTCAGAAGGGAGACCGTGCTCTGGGAGCGGCTTGACCGACCATCACCCAAGTTGGGCAGGAGGGAGTCAGGAAAGGCTTCTTAGAGGAGAGGGTGCTGGGCTGTGATTTTCACAGAGCATAGAAGAGAGACAGATGCTCTAGGTGGAGGGAACTGTCAGAGCTGATGGAGAGGCACGTGGTCATGGCAGGTTCGGTAGTCCATGGGGGAAAAACACCCTCAACCTGCCCTTTCTCTATGTAAAATGAAGTCCATTTTCATTGCTAGGAACAGACTCTTTTGGAAGCGATTCAGGGCATGTACCAAAGCTGCTCTTCTGCATCTCGTGTAAGGGAGGGAAGGAGAATCACAAGAGAGGTTTATAGGCAACTTTGCTCCAGTCTAGAAAAAGCCAGGCTTCCAAGTCGTAATGTTTTGGAGGCTTGGTATGATCACCTTTATCTTTTCTGAAGACAGACCACTCGAGGGACCACTTGTATGCTAGACATCGTTTTTTCTTTCATAAACTGGTGATTGCCCAAGTCTCTCATCTCTTTCTGGAACCTGTATGTGTGGCCATAGTTCAAGAAGTTTTTTTTTTTTTTTTAATTTATTCATTAGGAATAATTGCTACAATCCAGCTCTTCAAAGACTGACAATGTGTGGAGCCAGTGGGGAGAAGAAAGCACATTTCACGATGCCAAGCCTCAGAGGGTTGAGTTTCTGATGACACTGTGGTGTTAAACTGTCTTGCTCTGAGCTGCTAAAAGGCATGGGGGTGGGGAGCCCTCAGAGACCCCAGCTGTTCCTGAGGATGGGTCCCTATTTTTTTTCCCTCTCTGTGCAGCTGTGTGCAGGAGGATCTGGGTCACATGGCAGCTAATAGACTGGTCCCAGGCAACTTTTTCCTCAATAACTGTTTCCCAAGTGGCTACTCAGGGGCCTTTCAGAATTTGCAAGAACTGTCAGTTGTTATAGTAACCAGCCCCCTGCTGTCGAGTTGGCCCTGAGATGCCAGTCGACGCTCTCGGAACCAGATGAACACGTAGTCATTTAGACAAAAGTAGGGAGAGATTCACAGCTCAAGGTTGTCATTTAAACACATCTATAATACTTAAAAGACCTGACTGACTCTGTTATGAACTGTGAAGTGAATGGATACATTTTTAAACCAAGCTCACTTTTCAGGAAAGGGAAAATGTTCCCTTATAACCTTCAGTCTCTGCCACATGAGCAATGCCTTTCTTTGGATTTCTCAGAAGTGTCCTCTGCCCCAGGGCTGCTCTGGACTGTCCTGTCCGGTTCTCAGGTAGCCCCCTCGATTATTTGAGATATTAGTTTTATGGCATTTGCTTCTCAGTGAAGTGTTGTCAGTTTACAGGGTGGTAGTTTTAAGCGCCTGTGATTGTGTGTGAGGAAAAACTGCGGAGATATCCGGCTCGGCTCCAAAATTCCCGAAAGAGTGAATCTGGCAGAATTCAGAGTAGGGCTAAGGGTTGAGAAGAAGTCTAAATATTTTAGGAAGCTGCAAATTTCAAGTTCTTATGAAAATTTGCAAAAACACTCCAACACACTCGTGATTTCTTCAAATTGATGTTGGTAGCCACACTGAGTTATGTCTGTGAGGTTTTGAGGACAGTTGTTATTCCAGAATGTACTCCATAGAGGGAGACAGGAAGTTCTGAACTACAGCACCCTCCCCACTTTCCC
Source organism: Sus scrofa (assembly GCF_054392235.1). Lineage (NCBI taxonomy): Eukaryota > Metazoa > Chordata > Mammalia > Artiodactyla > Suidae > Sus > Sus scrofa. The sequence continues at coordinate 58,612,687 of NC_139395.1, forward strand.
CCCGCAACACTTTAATCATTTAAAAGTTTTGACTCATCCCAAATTTGGTTTCTGTGCCAAACACACTGACCCAATATGATGGAGTCTAATAATTATCAAAAATAAATAAAAACCTGTAGTGAGAGAGAAGAAAAATGTAATAGTTGAGAATTAGAGGATGTCCATTCCTAGAAAGCCACCAAGTAAACCAGAAGTTCACAAATGTTCTTTGGAGTCACATACCTGAATTCAAATTTCCGTGTGGGATTCAGTAGACCTTCCAAAAAAAGAACCTTCCTGTATCCAAGTTGTCTTTACCTGTCAACAGAGTTCAGAAAGCATAGGAATCCTTCCAGTGTGAAATCACATAGCCCAGTGTGACAAGAGTGCCTCTTTCAAATGCTAGAGCCAAGTCTCTGATACTCTGGTTATTTAACTTTTAAGGGAAAATTAGTATATAGTAAGAACCCACTAGCTGCTACCCCTACCCTGAGATGCCCTTGTATGAATTTCCCCCATCTGCATTATAAATGAGGAAAGCATTTGTCCAGAGATGAGAGGAATGCATGGGCAAAAGACAAAACCCCAGATTGGTCTAACCCAACTCAGAGAAATTTGTGGTACCCAATAGGTTGCTACCAAATTCCATTTATTCCAGTGGTATTTGAAGCCATCCTCTTTGCCAGGGGAGCATATCAAAAGTGGAAGGATCACAGGTCATCATTGGGTTTGTGATATCCTTACCTTCTGTTAGCACCAGGGGGGTTATGCAGGTTTCTAATATGTAAAGACAGCTTTTTAAGAGCAAAGCATCTGTTTCACATTTCTTAACCCTCAGTGTAAAAAACCTTAATAAACCCAGGCATCTGTGTGTCAGCTTCCTCTTTGGAACTTGGCCCCAGGGAGGCCTGTTGGTGGGGTATGTCTGCGTTAGGTGGTGGGGGAGGGTGTTGGTGGAACTCTTGGTGGCCAATTGAAAGTACTGTCTCTACACCTGTTCTCTTTTGTTTTTTGTCCATTTAGAGGGTGTAACAAAATAAAGTCCAAGGGCTTTCCCAGACGTTTCCGTGAAGTGCCTTCTTCTGGGGAGAGAGGAGAGAAGGGGAGCAGGTGAGGGGCAGTCAAGCTTAAGGTGGGAGGTCTCTTTGGCCGGGACTGGCTTGCCGGATTTCTGTTCTGTTGCCACGGGCATTGAAGTCCTCTAGACAGCACAGCGCTGAAACTCACCTGTCCTACCCCAGCTCCCAAAAAGTAAGACTTGCGATTACCAATGCAGCTTGCGGGTAGCTGGTAGCATTAAAGTATGTCCTGTGTGTGCTTGCTTTGCCTGATTTTGCCATTTGCGGGGAGGTTTTTATTTCTAGGATCGGGGAGTATTCTATGTTTGTGTGTCTGTATGTCTGTTGCATCCATTTTCTATCTGAGATTTCAGATACTTGCATGTTTGAGAGCTTTAAAAGAAACACTTTATGCATGCAGTTAGCCTTATGAGTGAAAAATATCTTTTAGAAACCTAAATTTATAGATGAGTTAAAGAGTAGAAAGGGAAGAGAGACATAAATGGGCACACCTTATGTGTTCTTCTGTAAGAAGGGTAAAATTTTTTAAATGAATAAAAATTTTAAATAGCTTGAATACTTGAAAAAATTATTACCCTGGAAAGATTTATAATAGACCTTTAGAAGTTAGGATTATGTAATCTTAGTCACCATACATGAGCCTTGGACAGTATTTCTGTAAGGCTTGTCTAGGCAACCTTCACAGAAGATAATAATCAATACTTTAATATTAAATGGCCAATTATGATAGTTCACTAATCAATATTTTTTGTGAGTCGTTTCATTAATTTCAATGAACCATTTTGTTGAATTGACTTAGCATTTTTACAGGGAATTTTTTGTCACCATTGGCTATGGGTAAATCAAATTATTAGATGAAATTGTAGATATCCACTCACTATAATCAGGGGTGGCTGTGAGACCTAAGAAGTTGTAGTATAAGAATTGTGGAAGATAAATGAAAAATTCTGCAATCTATCTCCTTTTAAGCTGAACGGTGCAATTTTGGCCTTGTAGGGAAAGGCAGTGACTGCTGACACTGGTAATGTAATTATTCTTTCTATGATCTCTTTTTACTTATGGAAATCTTCAATTTGGAATCCCATTTGCAAAACTCCAAGGGTAAAAACTGAAATAGAAACCCCTCTAGATAGCTTTGTCTTTAAAGATCTAATTTTAAGAGAGAGACCTTGGAGTTCTCTCTATGGCACAGTGGAAACAAATCCGACTAGGAACCATGAGGTTGCAGGTTCTGTCTCTGGCCTTACTCAGCAGGTTAAGGATCCGGCGTTGCTGTGGCTGAGGTGTAGGCCTGCAGCTGTAGCTCCAATTAGACTCCTAACCTGGGAACTTGCATATGCCTTGCGTGCAGCCCTTAAAAAAAAGAGAGAGAGACTTTGAACATCACTTAAATGCCTAACATTCATGCCCAGTCCATTATAAACGTAATGTGGCTTTTTGTGTTTCGGGGGCAGGGGGATTTTTTTGTGGGGTTTTTTTGGTTTAGGGCCACACTCATGGCATATGGAAGTTCCCAGGCTAGAGGTTGAATCAGAGCTGCAGCTGCTGGCTTATGCCACAGCCACAGCAGCGCTCACGGCAGCACTGGATCCTTTAACCCTCTGAGCGAGGCCAGGGATCACTCTCACATCGTTATGGATGCTAGTTAACCTGCTGAGCCACAACGGGATCTCTCCCATTATGTGGTTTTGACTGTAACACTCTTAAAAGCCAGCATTACCTCACGGATGGCACAAAAATAAATGCTCTTCCAGTTTCTAAGTCCAGAAATGATGCCATAGCCAGGTGGGCTGTTAGTAACTCTAATTTTTTGCTTGGCCCCAAATGTGGGAGTGGGTTCGATCTAAAATACATTTTAGATCCCGCGAGGCTATGTTTTGTTATAAAGCACTCCATCCCTCCAGTATCTTCTCTACTTCTGAGTGCCAGAAGCTGGGGGGAAGCACAGTTTTATGTAGGTCTGGAAGTTGAGAACTATCTTGGGAAACTACAAGTATTTATATTCAGTTACTTGTGAACCATATCTTTTCCTTTACTTTTTTTTTTTTTTTTAATTGTATAGCACCTAAAAAAGACATTTTGGTTCAGGGAGTTGTGGGTTCTGACTGAAGCTCAGGGAGCTTTGTAAGTTACTCAAGGTGACCTGAGCCTCCTCAACTTAGCTAGAAAAATGGGTCTAATGATAGTTGCTTTTTGTGTGTGGTTGTTTTGAAGATTCAGTGAGGTGGTGTATGCGAAATGCTTAGTGTGTGAAGTTTGTCACCCCATTAGAAAGTGAGGAAACTGAGACTCTTGTGCTAGGGCCACCCTGCTCAGGTAGCCTAGAGGGGACTTCCCTGCTGTGGTCTAAGTCCTGAGCAGTGCTTTGTCTCCTCACTGCTCCACCCCCGACCCATCCTGTGCTGTGCTGACCAGTCCAGGATGCAAACAGAAGCCAGACAGATACCCTTTCCTCAAGTCTCTGCTCTTCCTTCTTCTGGCTGCCCTGCCATACTCTTTTCCTCCAGAGCCTGCTATTCCTCATTCCTCCTGAGGGTTCTGTGTCCTGAGGACCCTCCAGCCAGCCCACTCTCCCTTCCTCCCCCGCAACCACTCTGTCCCCATGAGCTTTCATGGAGACTGACCCAATTCCATCCTCTGCTGCTCTATAAAAAGCGTTCTAGGGAACGGGGCCCCCCTCCTCCCAGGCTGCTGTGGGAGGCTTTGCTTCCATCAACCCCTCCACCTCCCGCCTTTGCCCTTTTGTCTAACCCCACTGGTCTTAACAAGCCCCTCCCCTGGAAGGAGGGAGGGGGCTGTGCCCTCTGAGAGTTGACAGAATAGCAAAGATGACAGCCGTTAAGAAATGATTGCTGATGATCTCCCCAGAAGGAGGATGAAAAACCAATAAAAATCAGACCCAAGTATTTAATTTTTCAAAAAAGTCGTAGATTTACATTTTAAAGAGGTAATACTTGACGTGGTTCAATAATCAAAAAGTTTGAAGTTATACATACCCCTGATCTCCATCCTGTCAACCACCCACCCTACTTCCCCCACCCCCGAAAACAGATAACCATGATTACTAGTTAGTTGTCTTTTCTTAGAGATTGTTCTCTGAGTGTGTATATGCATCTGTACGTATCTCTATCACCTTGTCTCCTTTTACAGAATAGAATACCGCATACACTATCTTAAACGTTGCTTTGTTCCTATAACGTGATTTTTCTCTATGCATGTGTAGTTTTCTCATTATTTTTTTTAACAAAAAGCACAATTTTTAAAAATTAATTGTATTGTGATTTATTTAACCAGTCCCCTGTGGCTGTCATTTTGGTTGTTTTCAAGTCTTTTGTTATGACAGACAATAGTGTGTTGAATAACTTTGTGTTAATTTTGCAAGTGGATAAGTCTGTTTGTAGGATAAATTCAGGAAATTGTATCATGAGCTCCATGCACTTGTAATTTTTGTTTGTTTGTTTTTGTATTTTTAGGGCTGCATCCACAGCATGTGGAGGTTCCCAGGCTAGGGGTCCAATCGGAGCTACAGCTGCCAGCCTACGCCAGAGCCACAGCAACACCAGATCCATGCCGTGTCTGTGAACTACACCACAGCTCAAGGCAACCTCCAGATCCTTTAACACACTAAGCGAGGCCAGGGATCGAACCTGTAACTTCATGGTTCCTAGTAGGATTTGTTTCCACTGTGCCACGACAACGAGAACTCCAGTGCACTTGTAATTTTGATAGATGGTGCCATATTGCCCTTGCCACGGGGTATCAAGGTGGGTTTCTACCAGCAATGCGTGAGCATGCACGTTTCCCTACAGCTTCTCCAGTATAGTGCATTGTCAGACTTCAGCATTTTTGATACCCTCAGAGGGGAAAAGAATGGTGTCTTAATGCAGTTTTAATGCGTTTTCTATTATTATAAATAAGGTTGAACATTTTTCATATGTTGTTGCCAGTTGTATTCCTTTAACTAGAAATTGTGTATCTTTTGTTCATTCTTCCTTTGCATTGTTGGTCTTTTTCTCATCAAGAAAGAGATCTCTTGTCAGCAATATGGGTTGCAAACGTTTTCTCCCTAATCTGTGGTTTGCCTTTTGACTGTGTTTATGCTGCCTCTCTGGTGTTTATATAATCAGATTTATCCATAAATTTCTTTTTGGGCTTCTGAGTTTTGAGTTATCATTAGAAAATCTTTATTCTGAGGTTACTTTTTTTAAAGTAATTTTATGGCTTCAAATTTTAATATGAAATTCTTAAATCATTTGGAATTTTAACCTGGTTGATAGTGTGATGTCTTAATCTACTTTTTTTCCCCCAGATGGTCCCAAGTATTTAAAAAGTATGACAATCTGGGGCTGTTGAGTGAAGAGGCACATAATACCTCTCTAGATCCTTAAAATAACACTCTTACAGCAAAAGTCTGACTTAGTTCAGTCAGTATGTTAATGAAATAAGTAGTTGCCAAAGGTTTTTACCAGACCATTTTATGATACCGATACTGAATCATATGCGCAGTAAATAAAATGTGGATTTCCATTTCCTAGCTCCTGCCCTAAATGAGTTGGATCACCCTGTGCCTATAAACCTCCCCAGTCCATAGGGAACTGTGTCAGTGCCTTAAAATAGTGGCAAGATAGGGTAGAATGCTCCCAGAGTACAGAAATTGAGAACATTGCAAGCCAGGGTCCTACTAAGTGTGAGCCGACTTCAAGCCTTCTTTCTGGGGAGCAGCTGGGAGCACTGGGGCAGACTGTTCCTAACTAACTTCCTTAAAGCCAGCTGGAACGTAAAAACTGCCCTGTTCAGGTTCTTGGTCTCATCAAAATGTGGTTTATGAAATGGCCTTTTCCTCTCTCACCACCTAGAAAGTGTTACCTGTACTTGGGGGTGTCTGCAGGGCTTTCTTGGCAAACTTAAGGTGTAGCCAGGAAGTATGTTGCCTTGAGACCACCTATGTGGACATAGTTGGTTAATTCTCTCCTATCTTCCTAAGATACTAATTATAGGCAGGTTGCATCCTCCAATGAAATCCTCACTGCACAAGTCAGATTTTTTTTACTTCCAAATGTAACAAAAGTTGAATGGGACATCTCTCCTACCCATGTGAGACCCCAAATATTTTAAAACATTTTCTCCTCATTTGATACCTCTTTGCTCTGTCACACCTCACCCATCCTCAACATGATTTGCTCCCCTTTCTGTTCCCTTCCTCCTGTCACCTCTTCCTCACACCTGACAAGCCCCACCGATCCACAGTATGACAACCATCTGTCCCAGGATTTCCAGAATAGCCCTGATATGAATTATGCCATTAGTATCCCCACAAGGACATGGGTCTTTGAAAGGTCCATGTCCCTTTGATGGTTTGGAGAATATGCAAATGAGAAGCACAACTCTGAACTCTTTTTTTCTAGATGATCCCTTCCTGAAAAGATACTGTGAATATAAACTGAATTTTGCAAACAGAGTGATTTAACATGCAGTAAAAGAAACAACCGCAAGTGAGTGGTTGCATATGAAACATCTCAACTCAGAATTTACACTGGGCTCTTTTCCAAGTGGGACCCCTACATTATTTCTAGCAGATGCCCCTCTTTGAGGAAAAGCCCTTCATTGCCCATGGCCTCCTCCTTCTATTGTTGTCTTTGTCACTTCAATTTCTTGAAACATTTTGCCCTAATAAATCAATCCATGTCTTTTTAACACAGCCCTCAATCATCTTCCTTAAAGGCATGGGGATGTGTCCCCACTTTCTATTCATAAGTGGCTCTTATTCACACATGGTTTACTACAACAGCTCCATTTACAAAAGTAAATATTAACGTGATTTCTGTACTCGACAGCATGAGAATAAACGGGATTATTAGCAGGCGCGCCACTGTACATTTAAATGAGGGCAATATATAAATCAGCTAAGATGACTTAATTAATATGCAACAGCAGTGCAGCCAACTGCCCGTTCTAGCCTGCAATTAGCATTTTGAGCTGCATGCCACTGACAAACTCCTTGTCACTCCACTGTGATTATAAAACCATTGAGCTTAATTTGAAGACAGTGGCTTGGTTTCTAATCCCTGTATATCAATATTTGGTTATTTTGTAACCCCAGGTTTTTCATAGGAGTCTAGACATTGTGCTGTGACTCTGCTCTCACCTGTACCCCAACTCTCACAGCAGTGCTGAAGGCAGTGTTGCTGTAAGCCCAGGGCCCTGGATGAGGACTGAGTGACACTGCAGGCTTACCAAAGGGATGTGCGTTTTGACCTGGGTGTCTGGAGTCCTTAGAAGCAGTCCCTGTAAAGCAGGTCTGGGCACCTGCCTTTAGAGGAGCAGTGCTGGGTGGAATTCCAGATATTGCCAATATTTGGTCTTCCAGCACTTTGCTTTGGAAAAGTCTGAGTCACATAAATTATTCCCAGCTTCCTGCTGGAAGGGGAAGAAAGAGATCTAAGTAAGAAAATGGTTAGGGCATATCAGAGGTTGTCTAAGCAGATATTTGGGAAAAGACAATTAGCAGAAAGGAAAGCCTTTCTGCAAGAAGTCTGGTCACTCTGACTTAAGATGAGTCTTGGAAAGAAATGAGAAGGTGATGATGCAGAGTCTAGAGGGTTCCTGCTTACCTTTGTAGTCTGCTGCATTTTGTTTGAACAGGAAGCCTCTGTAACTTGAGTATTTATTAACAGTTAGAAAGCACTGCCAGAGCAGCTGGGAGTCTGTGTGTGTGTGTGTGTGTGTGTGTGTGTGTGTGTGTGTGTGTATGTTTCATTAGTCAAGAGGGCCAATTAAACGCACCGGCGTCCTGTGCTGGCAGCGTGTGTATTTCCGTGGGGAGCTCCAGGGATTGGCATTGATGGCTTACTGGTCTCGTTCAATATCTACTGCATCCTGATTAGAAGATGTACTTTGACATGGGCTGTGCTTTCTCAAGTATAGAATTTTTTTTTTTTTATTTTTGAAGACGTCTCTCTTCAAAATATATGCCTTGTTCAAAACAATGGAAAGTTATTTTTAGGAGTTCCTGTTGTGGTTCAGTGATAACAAACCCAACTAGTATCCATGAGAATGTGAGTTCAATCCCTGGCCTTGTTAAGGATCCAGTGTTGCCATGAGCAGCGGTGTAGGTTGCAGATGCAGCTTGGATCCTGCATTGGTGTGGCTGTGATGTAGGCCGGCAGCTGCAGCTCCCATTTGACCCCTGGCCTGGAAACTTTCATATGCCACATGTGCAGCCCTAAAAAGGCAAAAAAGAAGAAAAGAAAGAAAGAAATGTTGTTTTTAGAAATTTTCATCTGAGACCTATTGTTAATGACTGTAAACCTAGAGTGTCCGCAGGTTTTTAGATCCCAGGCTGATCTGTACATGCACAGTCCTGCCACAAGGCTTTCCGACACTGGATGAGTCTGGACCACAGGTTGTAGGTGTGGTCTTGAGCTGCCAGCGAGGATCCTCTTGAGTCTGATGGGCTACTGGAGAAGATATGGCACACTATCTTCTTAACTTCCAGTCAAGCCTTTCTTAGAAATCTTGAAATATATGGGCCCACTTTGGTTTTCTTTTTCTTTCTTTCTTTCTTTTCTTTTTTTTTTTTTTTAATAGCGGAATCCCCTGGTGGCTCAGTGGGTTAAGGATCAAATGGCTGTGGCTCGGGTTGCTCAGCATGCTGCAGGCCAGGGATCAAACCCACAACCTTATGGTTCCTAGTTGGATTCGTTAACCACTGAGCCATGACAGGAACTCCCCACTTTGGTTTTCTAAACGGGGATGAATGAATGGAGCATGATACAGAAAGCTTGTTTCCATTCTGCTGCTTAGAACTTTCCATAAGATGCACCTAGTTGAGCACCTTTGGTCAAGAACCGGAAGCATTTGCCTTGCCTTGCCTTGAGGGGCTGTGTTGGGTGAAACGTGCATATCTTTAAACAGCAGGTTCATTCAGTGTGAGAGACGCTTACTCTGTGAGAGATGCAGGGAAAGTGGGATCCATAGACTCCTTTTTTCTTTTCATTCTGGCCCAGATCCCTGCCGAGGTGCACCTGTCTGGGAGCATTCTGTGAATGTAACTCACTCGTGGTATTTTCTTCACAGGGGTGGGTTTTTGAAAGTCATCTAACTCAGTGGTTTTCAAATTTGTTCAAGGGACAGGACACTGGGAATTCAGGATTTTAGAACATCAACTTAATATTGAACTTAGAATCAACAACTTCAGTTTCATAGAAAGTAAAATTTATTTTGCTGGGAGACAAGTAAAGCAGGCCACAGAGGTGGCTTAAAAAGAAGATTTAGGGTAAAACACTTTCATTTGAGAAATCTGAGTTTTGCCTGTGCTTTGAGAAAAAGCTTACTTGATATAGTGCAGAACACTTGGCTCCAACTTAGAGAATTACGTCCTATTTTAGAGAACTTAGATTCTAACAGAAACAAAGCAGAAGGCCTTCCTGTTTCTATTCAAGTATGTGCAATACAGCTTTTCTTTCTGTTTTTGAAATGAGTATGTTAACGTCCTTGATTTTTTTTTTTTTTCTTTTTCTTTGTAGGGCCTCATCTGCAGCATATGGAAGTTCCCAGGCTGGGGTCAAATCAGAGCCGCAGCCGCCGGCCTATACCACAGCCACAGCAACACTGAATCTGAGCAGCATCTGTGACCTACACTGCAGCTTGTAGCAATGCCAGATCCTTAATTCACTGAGCAAGGCCAGGGATCAAACCCGCATCCTTATGGATACTAGTAGGGTTCTTAACCTGCTGAGCCACAATGGGAACTTCCATCCTTGGGTTCTTAAAACTATTTTTTATCTCACAGGGGACACTTTAAATTCTAGAGTCTTCCATGGGCATTTTTAAGGTGCCTTCTATTGAAGATTGTTTTATTTCCTTAGAGCTTTCTTAGAGTACTGGACACTCTCGGGAACCCTTTTTCTCTTATAGTGTTCCTTTACCAGAGACAGTTACATCAGAGTCTGTGGGGATGTTTTTCCAGTACACACAGGCCTGTGCTCCACCCTGGGCCCACTTAGCTGGAATCACTAGGAGTAGGGCTTATCCAGCAGAGTATTTTAAAAGCTATTGGGTTTTAAATACCAAATAGATGCATGCTTCTGGTTGATAACCACCACTTAATTGAAACTTCAGTGGGTGTGTGTGTTTGTGTGAGAGAGAGAGAGAGAGAGAGAGAGAGAGAGGAGCTGACTGACTGACTCTAGGACCCTCCAAAACTAACGTGAACCTAAATTCCTAAATTGGAAAAACTCAAGAGTATCAGGAAAATACATGCTGAAAGGTAGATGAGGGGAAGTAAAAGATAAACAAATGTGGATCATTACTAAGCCAGTCAGGGTCAAAAAAAAAAAAAAAAAAAAGCTCTGTTTGCAGCTCCTTAACAGGGACATGTAGTGCGGGGGTTGCTATTGGGCAGCGAAAGAGGAAAGAAGGAAAGGGGAGGGGTGAAAACAAAATCTGTGGCGAGGATTCATTGGACTATAAATTTACAAGTTAAACTTGTAAATGTGTTTTTTTTATTCCAAACATATCTACTTTGGTGTTTTCCCTTTTTAAAGCACTGGCATAAACAAATGCTCACTGTGAAGAAATAATTTTAGAAAATGGCTCTTGATGATCATAGAATCTGTTTCATTCAAGGAGGGATTTTAGAGTCAGCAACCTGAAAGAAAAATCAGACCTAAATAGGACATTGAAATTGCACGCTCGGTGACACACTTGGGCATTTTCAGAAATTTTATCTCCATTTTCCTGAGCTCAGAATTAGAGACAATACTGCCTCTTCAAAATACATCACAACTGAGACATTTAGAAACATTAACACTTGGATTTTCTTTTCCTCTCCTCCAAAATCACTGCCTTTACTTTTTTCTTCCTGAAAACTACTGAAGGTCAAAAAAAAAAAAAAAAAAAAAAAAAACCAAGGCAAAAAACAAACAAAAAAACTCTCATGAGACTTCTCTGAAATGATAAGTTGAATAAAATGCCATGTGATATTGACTGTGAACCAGCTACTTTTCTTAGCTATTAAAACCCACAATGTAGAATTTATACCTACAGAGGAGGGTTTGTCCTCTGTGGTCAGTGGTAGGGAAAAGTGGACCACAACCTAGGACTGGACCCAAAGTAGACCCCCAATCAGTAGTTATTCTAGAATAGTAATAGAATAATAAATGAAGTATTTAACAATGTGGTGCATCCATGAAGGGGAAGGTTAAGCAAACATTACTTTGAGGATGTCAGTTCATATTTCTTATCAAGCAGATATGTATAGTATGATCTCATTTTGTTGCAAACAAAACTATCTGCCTGTGTGTATTTGGGTGAGATTAGCAGAGTAGCCCCTGATGGATCTCCTCGCCCCCTTCTTGCTGCTCTGTACACCATTCATCCCAGAGCAGCGAAAATGAGCACTTCAAAGGAGATGAGTCAGACCATTCCAGTCCGTGGATGGCTCTTGAGTTTGCTCCCAGACACCAGTGAAATCTGTAGCTTTAGATTTGGCATGACCTGCCCCTTGCCCACTTCTCTGGGTCCACGTCTTTCCTGGCTCTGAAGTCCAGCTTCCTTTCAGTTCTTACAGTATGTGAGCTTGTTCTGTTAAGGCTCTTTAAGCAGATCCTGGATCTGCCTAGAATATCGCCCCTACACCCTCCCATGGCTGGTCCTCCTCCTGCAGCTCTCAGTTCCGATGCCGCCTCCTCAGCAAGGTCCCTTCATTCACCTCTCCCATCACTTATCACCACCTTACCCTGTTTTAGTTTCTTTATTACTGGTGACTATTTGAAATTATTTGTTTACTTCTTTTTTTATTTTTTTTAAGTTATTTTTTCCACTGTACAGCATGGAGACCAAGTTACACTTACATATATACATTTTTTTCCTCCCTTTGTTCTGTTGCAATATAAGTATCTAGACATAATTCTCAATGCTACACAGCAGGGTCTCATTGTAAATCCATTCCAAGAGCAATAGTTTGCATCCAATAACCCCATGCTCCCGATCCCTCCCACTCCCTCTCTCTCCCTCCGGGCAACCACAAGTCTATTCTCCAAGTCCATGATTTTCTTTTCTGTGGAAATGTTCATTTGTGCTGTATATTAGATTCCAGTTATAAGTGATATAATATGGTATTTGTCTTTCTCTTTCTGACTTATTTCACTCAGTATGAGAGTCTCTAGTTCCATCCATGTTGCTGTAAATGGCATTATGTCGTTCTTTTTTATGGCTGAGTAGTATTCCATTGTGCATATATATACTACATCTTCCTAATTCAATCATCTGTCGATGGACATTTGTGTTGTTTCCATGTCTTGGCTATTGTGAATAGTGTAGCAGTGAACATGCGGGTGCATGTGTCTTTTTCAGGGCAAGTTTTGTCCCTGGGATATATGTCCAAGAGTGGGATGGCTGGGTCATATGGTAGTTCTATGTATAGATTTCTAAGGTATCTCCAAACTGTTCTCCATAGTGGCTATACCAGCTTACATTCCCACCAGCAGTACAGGAGGGTTCCCTTTTCTCCACAACCCCTCCAGCACTTGTTATTTGTGGACTTATTAATTATGGCCATTTTGACTGGTGTGAGGTGGTATCTCATGGTAGTTTTGATTTGCATTTCTATTATAATCAGAGATGTTGAGATTTTATCCATGTGCTTGATGGCTATCTGTATATCTTCCTTGAAGAACAGTCTATTCAGGTCTTTTGCCCATTTTTCCATTGGGTGATTGGCTTTTTTGCTGTTGAGTTGTATAAGTTGCTTGTATATTCTAGAGATTAAGCCCTTGTCTGTTGCATTGTTTGAAACTATTTTCTCATTCTTTAAGTTGTCTTTTTGGTTTCTTTTTGGTTTCCTTTGCTGCGCAAAAGCTTTTCAGTTTGATTAGGTCCCATTGGTTTATTTTTGCTTATTTCTATTGCCTTGGGAGACAGAGCAGGAGGCATAACTCTCCCAGACTTCAAGCACTATTACAAAGCCACAGTCATCAAAACAGTATGGTGCTGGTATCAAAACAGACAGACAGACCAATGGAACAGAATAGAGAACCCAGAAATAAGCCCTGACACCTATGGTCAATTAATCTTTGACAAAGGAGGCAAGAGCATAATATGGGAAAAAGAAAGTCTATTCAGCAAGCATTGCTGGGAAACCTGGACAGCTGCATGCAAAGCAATGAAATTAGAACACACCCTCACACCATGCACAAAAATAAACTCAAAATGGCTGAAAGACTTAAATATAAGACAAGACACCATCAAACTCCTGGAAGAGAACATAGGCAAAACACTCTCTGACATCAACATCATGAATATTTTCTCAGGTCAGTCTCCCAAGGCAACAGAAATAAGAGCAAAAATAAACCAATGTTTACTTCTTGTTGTGGATTTCCCTAAGAGAACAGAAGTGCCATGAGGTCAGGGATCCTGTCTGTTTTGCTTATTGTTCTGCTCCCAGCCCCTCACTGTCGATGATCAAGGAGAAATCAATAAATGAGGAAAAGTGTGGAAGCATATATATACCACAGAATGTCACAAAATATCACTCAAATGCTTAACCAGGCTGAAGGAAATGTTGTTAAGGTGTCCAAGAAGTTCAGAGAATGTGTTATCTGCATGTTCCTTGGGGTGCAGTGGGTACACAAGAAATGTTGGCTGGATCCATTGAAACTTTATTCTAAGGGAAGACATGTCCCCCAAAGCTCTGTAGTTGGGTGCCCACCTGAGTCCTCATGGAGCAGGGGGAAGCCCATATAACCTGCATCAAAATGCAGAAGTAAGGAGCTGTCTGTCCCTGGGTTTCTGACCTTCATCCCAGTGCTGTGCTCTTCTCTGGCAATCACACAGTTCTTTGGCTCCAGGGAAAATCCATTATAAATAGCAGCACATGGGGCACTAGAGTGGGATTTGCTTCAATACACACTGCTTTTTTCAAAAAAGAGATTGTAGAGCCTCTCGCTTCACATGTAACTGAGAGTCTAGGCAAACTCTCTGTCCTTATCCAGAGAACCTACTGTGTCATTAATCCTTCATAAGTCACTTGACATTAACAGTAACTTGGCAAATGCTGATTCTTCTTACTAATGCTTTATCTTTTAGACATTTAATAAGTAATTATCATCTTAAAATAGAATAGTTATTTCTTTGTTGTTGTGGGGTGTCTTTTTTTTTGCACTTCCCTCCACCCTTCCTCATTAATGTCTGTCCTGGTAAATCATGTGCTGTTCGATCCAGTGTTACTTAGCACTTCTTTGGGCTGCTAAATACTTCAGCGGTCTAACATCTTAACAAAAGTCGATTTCCCTCAGCTGTGATGCTGGGTGGTGTAGGTTCTGGTGAGTCTGTGAGGTCCGTATCCTATGTGTTTTAACTCTAAGGTTACATGCTGGAGAGTTGTGCACATTGAGGGCAGGAGTGTGGGGAGGAATCCAAGAGTAGAAAACTTGACGACTAGTATAGAAACAGAAATTTTTACCTCACACAATAAAATCATGTCCTTTTTTTTTTTTCTTTTTTTTTTTCACATGGATGTGCATCATTTCACATGCACTGGAAGATCCTGTTAGCACCAGTGCCCTAAAATACATTGTGCATTTCATATCCACATAGCATAGGTCAGACTGACTGACGGGCTGCTCCTTCCAAATTTAGGGATAGGCAGCCAGACGATGAGTGATGGAACTTATTCTATTATTCATACTATAAGTGACAGGCAATTCATAGGAAAAAAATCATTGTTCAGTGCATTGCACGAGCAATCCCATGAGACGTGTGCCAGGAAGGGGAGTGATTTATGTTCAGGACCCCCTAACGGGAGGAAACAGCTATCCAGACTGCTTCTTAGAGAGAGCCTGAACGTCCAATTGGTCCGAGCTGCTTTCCACCTGCAAGGAAAACTCTACACAGTGACGTGAGATCATTTCCAATTGCGTGTATAACAGGTGCATATAAACCTAAGGGGGAATAATCTCTAGAACCTAGAGGTCTCCATTCCTACTGAGATCTCTTGTGCTCTCTGGAGTTCCCTGATTTTTCCACACATCCCCCCAACCCCTGCCAACCCCCTTTTGTTTGGTGTCATAGAAACACAGTGCACCCAACAGAATCACCCCACAGCACCTTCCTTTAGATGAGCAAAGACAACTCCAAAGAAAAGTTGGCTTACTCCAGTGGTAGGAATCTGGCCTCCCGAGAAAGTGAAGCTATAATGTTTGTATGTGGGGCTCCGTGAGATGTCACGGGCTTGGGATGGGTCCCGGGGACACTCAGCACCAGAAGGATGCCGCCTGCTCGGCTAAAAGACCCAGCAGCGGAGCCAGCTATTGTGAAGCCCCTCTGCCAGATGAACACGGACCCTCCTCTGGTCACAATAGCCATTCACGCTGAGCAGCCTCATTAAATATTCAGCCTGTGCATCCGGCAGCTCATTAGGGCCGCGATGAGCAGTGACGCGGCTGCGGGAAAGCTGAGGGCCGCCGGCAGCTGTAGGCAGAGGCTGAGTGAGCTGCCGATGGCTTTTTCCTTCACCGCCTGCCCTGTGATGACCAGTGTTTGCTCCCTGCTTTGTCTGAAGTCCAGGTAAAAACAAAACAGAACCCCGGGACAAGCAGATGACACTCGAGGGCTTTAGGTCCTTACCTCTGGTCTCGTCCAGCCAGGGCCTGGGACATTGAGTGCTTGCCCCCTGGAAGCCCTCTGACCTCCTTCAGGAGCTGTCTGGGGCTCTGGGGGCCTTCACCGAGCACCAACAATGTGCTGCTATTGTGGGCTCAGGCCATCTGATGACTGCATTTGGGAGAGTTCGCGCTGGGTTCTGAACTTGGTGCTGAAGGCTTAGAAGAGTACATTTTTCCTCTGGAACAGGGCGAATTTAGGAATCTCATGGGCTAATCCTCACGCTTTGTGTGGCAAGTTTCCTCAGTCCATGCCAACTTTTCATGTGTCTGAGTGGTTCATTACCAAGCTTCTCCCTTTTTACTCTCAGGATGGGTATGGTGGACTGAACAATGGATATTCTTCAGCTATTTGGGGATCTTTCAGGAGGCTGGATACTGTCCTTCTTGTATCTTGTTACTTTCCCAGGGCTCTGTACTCAGGGCTGTGTGAAATATAAAGCTGGGAGAATCTGTGAAAGAAGGATTGGGAGATGATGAACTCAAAGTGTATTTCTCTTCTCTCATCGTTTGCATGTTTTTCTCTTTTCTGCACAGAAAATGTTTTCAGACAGCTCATTTCTATGTGGAAGATAGCAGTTCACCTCGGGTGGTCCCCAATGAAAGTATTCCTATCATTCCTATTCCGGGTAAGTAAGACACAACTCCTGTTTCCAGTGGGCTAATTGTTTTTCTCTTTTGTTCTCCATGTTATGTGACAGTCATGACAAAATACTACTTTTCTAGCCTTTTAAAGCTTGCCTAATATAAGCCTTCATGAAGGGTAATTTAATGAGATCGTCATTCTGATAGGCAATTGTGCTTGCTTTAAAAAAAAAAAAAACATAATTTGAAATACTGTATTTTTTTTTTAAGTTTTCTCTTAAGATTCCTTACTCTGAAAATAATTATCTTAGGGTTAGAAGTTTTGGTGCTTCGGCTGTTTGTGGGAATTATCTTAGGGTTAGAAGTTTTGGTGCTTAGGCTGTTTGTTTCCCACAAACAGGGAGCTACTCTTGGTCTGGTATTGATTTCATTTGTCCTTGGTACAAACCAGAAACACTTGGTGGCTGTAGGTGGAGTGGACTAGTAAATCCACTTAAATTCCATAGACAATAGAAATTCACCAGCGTGTGAGCTGTGACAGATAGATAGCATGAGGTATTTAGTGATGGTGTCCACCATTTTTATTTAGCCAGAATTGAACTTTCCTCAGGGTTGCATTCTGCATTTGCAAATAGCTATCTTCAGATATCTTATACATCCATCCTCTTGACACTATTCTTTTGTAAACTGCAGCACTACTTTTGTGTGTGTGTGTGTCTTTTTAGGGCCGCACCCATGGCATGTGGAGGTTCTCAGGCTAGGGGTAGAATTGCAGCTGCAGCTTCTGGCCTACTCCACAGCCACAGCAATATGGGGTCCAAGCCATGTCTGCAACCTACACCACAGCTCATGGCAATGCTGGATCCTTAACCCACTGATCGAGACCAGAGATTGAACCCACGTCCTCATAGATACTAATTGGGTTTGTTACTGCAGAGCCACGATGGGAACTCCCTTCTTTTTGCTGAGGCACTACTTTAAATAAATGCCACCTCCCACACACCTTCAGACCCCCCCATCCCACTTGTCTGCCTCTTTCTCCAAAACGGTTTTCTTTGTTATCTACTGTACCATATGTTTTACTTGTTTGTTTGTAGTCTCCCCCCACTAGAACGAGAGCTTCCTAAAGCCAAATGGTTGTCTCCTTAGTGCTAGAATAATACCTGGCAAGTAGCAGGCATTCTGGAACTCTCTGAATGAATGATAAATACCAGCATATCCTCCTTAAGGTTCTTAAAAGGCCGAAGCTGTGAGCTCAGGGGTGCAGTCCTCCCCTGAGTACAAAGAAGGAATGATTCTCTTGTTTGCACATCTTCTCTAGATGCGGTTATGGTCGGGGACTTAATTGGCCCTATTTCTGCATATGTTAGGTCATTAGATATTACTGGAATTGGCCATGTTCCCTCCATTCTGGTTGGCTTCTCTCACTAAAGCTTGTCACACAGAAACAAGAGCAGTAGCAGAAAAGTCTCTGGTTAAGCAGCCTACTGGATCGTTTTGTGGCTGCTAAATGATTCCTGAACACTTGGGATAGATTCTGTATTACCTCTGTTCTTCTCTACTAACCCTTGCTCTTGACTGTCGGTGGAGGAGATTTCGTTCTTATAGACAGGAACCAGTCCTCCGTCCAACATGAAATAAGTTCCGTTGAATCTACCAGATTTGTGCAGCAGTGTGTATGTAATCATTTTCCTCTTGCATCGCCTAGAATATGTGTTGACCTCTGGAAAATGCCTGGGAGGCTCTCTCATCTGAATTGATTGGGTCAATTGTTGGGTCGCTGTGCAGTCGAAATCCATTTTAAAAGGTTAAATGGTGAGATACTTCTTGGGCTGTCTCAGTTGGTAGTTTCTTTTCCCACTGGATGTGGAATCAGAACCCCAAGGATCTTGCTCTGCCTCCACCGTGAAACCTTTGGTCAGTGTCCTGACCTCTCTGAGCTTTAGTTTCCAGAATCTGCAGAGTGAGCAGGCTGTCTGCTTCACTTGTAAATGAGGTGGTATTAAAGATCACTTGAGATGGTGTGTGTCAAAGCACTTTGGAAACCATAACGTAAGCCAGATGTGTCGGCTGCAGAAGCTTTCCTTCCCAAGTCCTGACCCTGTTCATCCCAGCAGCCCTAGAGAGCAAGCATTTACATGGTACCCAACCCTAGAGAGCAAACATTTACATGGTACCTAGCCCTAGAGAGCAAGCATTTCCATGGTTCCCTAGAGAGCAAGCATTTACAAGGCTGTCCCGAACACTGCACCACATGCACTGGATGTAACTAGCCTTGCAGTGCTCTTGGGCTTGAACTGTAGAACTTTCAGTTCCCAGGAATCCTCAGAAAATGCTATCAGTCACGCCTGCCTTATCACACCTCTGAGTTAGGTGTCTTAAACCAGAAATGCTTTTGAATTTTTTTTTGTCTTTTGAGGGCCATACCTGCAGCACATGGAAGTTCCCAGGCTAGGGGTCAAATCAGAGCTGCAGCTGCTGGCCTGTGCCACAGCCACAGCAACATAGGATCTGAGCCACCTCTGCGACCTACACCACAGCTCACGGTCATGCCTGATCCTTAATCCACTGAGCGAGGCCAGGGATCGAACCCACATCCTCACGGATACTAGTTGGGCTCCATACTGATGAGCCATGACAGGAACTCCAGGATTTTCTTTAAACACCTTGATTTTCTCTTGATTCTTACTCACTGGAGGTATAAGTACATGTGGAAGGAAAAATGTCTTCAAATTCTCCACTGACTGAGAAATCCACGGTAGGCACTTTTACTTCCTATGGGATAGTAGATGAACCCTTGATGAGTTGTAACATGTTTGTTGTACTGTACTGTACAGAAAATGAATTACTCTAGGAGTTCCCATCGTGGCTCAGTGGAAATGAACCTAACTAGCATCCAGGAGGACACAGGTTTGATCCCTGGCCTCGCTCAGTGGGTTAAGGATCTGGCGTTGCCATGAGCTGTGGTGTAGGTTGCAGACATGGCTCCAATCCCACATTGCTGTGGCTGTGGCGTAGGCCAGCAGCTACAGCTCTGATTCAACCCCTAGCCTGGGAACCTCCATATGCCATAGGTGTGGCCCTAAAAAGATGAAAACAAAGAAAAGAAGGAAGGAAGGTGTGGGGAAGGAGGAAGGAAGAAAGAAAGAAAATAAATGAATTACTTTAAATGCTGCAGTGTAGTGTGGCACTAAAGGACTTAACCTGGTGAAACCAAAAGTGAGATGACTCTTGCGCTATTTCCTCAGATTTTTACAGGTAGCAGTAGCCTTTACTGGGGGCATGCCTGGAAAGAAAACTTATTCACCCTTACTGGGAAGAAGTTACCCCACATGACCTTTCTTTCAAAATCTTTCACCTTGATCACATTCTCTTGTTTTGCTTTTTTTTTTTTCTTTCTTTCCTTTTTTTTTTTTTTTTTTTTTTTTTTTGTCTTTTTGCCATTTCTTGGGCCGCTCCCACGGCATATGGAGGTTCTCAGGCTAGGGGTCGAATCGGAGCTATAGCTGCCAGCCTACACCACAGCCACAGCAATGCAGGATCCGAGCCTCGTCTGCAACCTACACCACAGCTCATGGCAACGCCGGATCGTTAACCCACTGAGCAAGGGCAGGGATCAAACCCACCACCTCATGGTTCCTAGTCGGATTCGTTAACCACTGTGCCACAACAAGAACTCCTCTTGTTTTTCTTAAGCAAAACCCCACAGTCGTATTTAACAGTTAACACTTGTAAAATATTTTGTAATTTTAATTTAACAATCCATGGTTGTACTTTATTCTTAAGATTTCTTCAGTTTTACAGTATAACTGTGTCTTGCATAAGAAAAATCAATGTAAGGAAAACATAGTTTGTTTTTTTAATCATGAGGGTTTTTTTTTGGGTGGGTTTCCATTCTGTTAAAGCTTTTGGCACAATTTTTCTCTAAGGGAGCTCTCTTTGGGATCATTTTAAAGAATTTATATTAGGAATTATCTAATTGTTTTTATTTCTAAAAAGAGCAGGATATTTACAGAGCTCATATGGAATACTGGATCTCACTTAGAGTCTATCTTTGTTCAAAACCTAATGAGAAGACCGTTGGGCCCAAAATGTATCAACTTCTCATCACTTTAACCCTTCTTTTATTGTCACTGATTGTTTAAAAAAGATATTTCCAGACCAGTACACTGAACCATTATATTGATTAAAAATGTGGGCAGCAGGGTGCGATCGAAAATTAAGGTACAAAACTAGTGTAAAATAAAGTTCCTAGGTCATCTTTGTAAAATGTCTGATATTCAATAGGACTTATTTTACAATTAATCTTTTTCAGAAACAGCATCACCTAATATTTATTGAGCGTTTATTGATCAAACTACGTGCTTTCTGTTTATTTTCACTACAAACCCTGGGGAAACGGGTACAATCAGTATTCCCATTTCACAGATGAAGAAACTGAGGCTCTGAGGCATCATTTAATTGCTCGAGGTTACATGGATAAACAGTGGAGCTAGCATTGCAATTCTGTGTGACTTCAGAGCACAGATGCTTAGAAATGGCTCTGCCACCTCTTGGCACGCTATTCTGACAGTTCTGATATCTCAAGTCTTCAGCCTTCTCTTTTGGATTTTGCTTCATTAAATCAAGGCATTTTCAAATACATGGGAATATTCTCTTTAATTTTTTTTCTGAGTTGTTGATCTTTCTCTAGCATTGATCCTCTTGCTTTTCCCCTCAGTTCTCTTCCATCCCCCTAGAGTTTGTTTCATCACTCTTAAGTTGAAGTTTCCTCTGTATCAAAAAATTCTCTCCTAGTACCTTTGTTTCCTAGTCGTTTTTATTCTCTTACTTCCTAAGAAAAAGACTCACCCCACCAATACCTCCATGCCCTGGGCAAAAGTAGGTCTGGGTGATTTAAATGACTTGGGGAACAATTCACAAACATACTGAATACATTCAGACACCAAATCAGCAACTTTGGGATGATTCTGCCATGGTTTGAATTCACATAAACAGCTCTATTCTTAAAATCCCAAAGCATAAGTAGAATCAGTGAGTTACACTGAATTTTAAAAAGTATTATAAAAGAGGCAAAAGATTAAGGAAAGCTTTGCTAACTTCTTGGTACTCATCTTTTGGAGACAGCAGTTGATAGGAATTTTTGAGAAATTTAGAGGTATCAATTTTACTAACTGTAACTAAAATTTAGGAATTTAGAATCTTCAGAGTGTCCTGGTTTAATTGACAAAGACAGACTTGTAAGAATGAAGTTTTTTTCCCCCTGATCTCACTTATATCTATGTAAAATGTGGAAATGACAAAGCCAGTATGGTGGCTTAGGTTAAGAAAGAACTCATGCAAGAATATTACTCATGCAAGAGTGAGGTGCTTTTGAGGTTACATTCTGATCACTGGAGAAGTGATGTCAGTTCTTTAATCAGGAAATTCTTGAACTATTGTACCTGCTTCATGTACGATGCATGGGAAAAGTGGGGGATTTTCTTCCAGGTAAGTTAAATTGTGATTTCTGCAGGAGAATGAAAGGGGCTTTGACTCTTAGTATTTTTTACTAATGGTTTTTCAGAAACAAACGTTCCATGGTTACTGGTCTCCCATTGTTCCTCTGGGAGGGTGAAGCATGAATGAACTTAATAACCTAGCCGTCAGTCACCTTAGAGCTTTCTGTCTTCTAAGATATTGAAGTAGTCTCAAATTTCTGTTCTTTAAGATCCGTATTATTCTTAACATCTACAAGTACTTTTAAAAATCTAGTATTTCCAACTTTGGGATATTCTTTTGAAATAATAACCTTGAATTATATTTTTGCTGTAGTTATTAAGGAAGCATTACAGACAATATGTTGTCTACAAATTATATTCACTGTATTAAAATACTTATTCTTTTATACTCTCATTATGTATAGCTTTTTAAAATCAGAACACAGCTTATGAAATTTAGAGCATGTTGAAAGGGCTTTTCCAAATATGCATACTGTTAAGCAAAAATGTCCTTTTAAATGCTTTTCTCTGGAAATTAGAAAATCTAACTTTCTAATAAGAGCATTACAAAACAAAATGTTGCTGCTAACCAGTAGCTTAGAAATCCAGAAATGATTCATGCCTTCCCCGCAGTTAAAATACATCTTAATAATTTGAAGGTCACTGGCTTCAGCAGGGTGCCAGCATATAAAGGGATTTTAAACATGCAGTTTAAAACCCTTGGGATTAAACCAACCTTGTTGGCATATTTTATTTATACAGAGATTATCTCCAAAGGAGATTCATTGGTCTTTTGACTATAATGAAGCCCTTTCCTTATTGACTTCATTGTGTCATAAATGAAAAGAGATTTCTTTTTATGGCAGGAAATAAAATGTTCCAATCTCCACAACACTCCTTGCATCCTAAAAGTCTGATTTAGACAAAAATCTCTTTGTTGTGCCCTAACTCAGGAACTAAAAAACGCCATCATCTTCGTTTATTTCCTATGTACTTTATCTTCCTAGGTTGACGCAGGTATTGCCAAGCACAGAGAGAGGCCTGAACTTTGTCTCTGAGGAGGGGAGGGGGCAGACAAGAAAGGAACTGAGCTCCCAGTGTTGAAATCTCTGCACTAGAGGGGTGGCTGGTCATCCCTGGTAACAGCCCAGTCGTAGGACTTGGGAGGTCTGAGCACAACTGACTTAACCCAAGTACTGTGCTGAGCTTTTATCGGTTCTCCCTGAACTCAGATAGATTTGGTTGGGATTTGGAATAGGGTTGAGGAAACTGCTAAGGGTTAAATGAACTTTACAGAGATTCATCTCAGTAAGTGACTCGAGGTCCTCTGGAATCTTAATGGTAATGATATATTTACCTATAGTCTGCCAGGGCTATTTTCTTAGACCTTAAGCCAATTACCTCCACAGCTAATAAGCAGGAAGGTAAATACTATGACACTTTATCTACCTGGCATCATTAAGGTGATCAGAACAACAGTGTGAATTTTCCAGGTAACTAAAGTTTACTCTTAAAGTCAAAGCAGTTTATTTCAGCCCCTTCCCCCCCACCGCCCTTTTTTGTTAGAGAGTTTCTTCAAAATATATGATATGGTTCTCTGCCCTCTCAAACCATGTATGTTCAATTTCAGGTCTAGAGAGGTCATATAAAGTGGAAGAGGCCAGCTTAGGAGTCAGTCTGGTCCCCATTCAATAATGACGGTAAATCATGACTAAGTTCTTTGGTTCTCTTAGCCACAGTTTCCCCATCCATAAAACGGGGGCAATGACAGCCTGTAGGTCATAGGATTGCGCGTGTAAAGCGATGAGCACCTAATAGTAAATGATAGTTTTATGCATTTACGAGATGCCAGGCGCTCTTAGAAGCACTTAGGTTATCTAGTTGACTCTGCATAACACTCTCTGAATGAGGTTGTTACTATTCCCCTTTGAGAGATGAGGAGAGGGAAAGAAGTCGCACCACCAGGCAACGACTTTTTCCTCTGGCTTTTTCCTCTGTCACCACTGCCTCACCTGGTACACAAGAGGCAGTCGGTCAGTGGTGGCTGATATGAATAACAGCTACCCAGTTTTACTGAATCACAGGCTAAAAGCGGCTGAGCCTCTGCAGCGCCTCCCTGTGGTGGATGTTCGCAGACAGCCTCTGGTGCAGATTTTTTTCCTTTGGAGTATCAAACTAAACATTTCCAACAGGAAAGCTGAGTTTTTCACTCTTTGCTTATTTATCTGTTGTTCTTTAAGATGAAGAGTAGCAAGTTGAGCATATGTGAGTTGGTTATAAGTGTAGACCAATGCATGGGTGATTTCCCTCTTCTGACTCTGAAGATACAGAGTACAACAGAGACATAACCACTGACTTGGAAGCAACTTTTCTTTATTTTCAAATGCATTTTTCTATATTTTCTGAAGTTTTGCTTTTGAGGTCAACATTAACCAGCTATTTTTTCCTCCTCGGACTCTCTCACGTTAGTACTTTCTTCTCAGTAATGCTTTGCTTTTGCTCCCTACAAATCAGTGACTATTTCTAAGCTTCATCAGAAATGGTACCTTAGGATATTTTGTTGTGGGCTGACCAAAATAAAAGACCTCGTCCATACTGAATTTCACTCCTACCACAAAAAGCCAAAATCTTGGGACAAAGTGTAAATAATATCACTTAATAACAACACACCACTTTTCAGAGCTGATTCTCAACTGACTCTATGAAACATTTTATAGTGGGGTGACTTAGTGATAACAGTAGTAATCCAATTTTTGCCTAATTTAAACCTCTGGTATCTGAAAATACTATAAGTAAAACTATTGGCACAAAATTATACTGTTACATTTGATCAGATTAACTAAGATGCTCTCATTCCTCACTTTCCCTTGAAACTGTGCTCTGAGAATGAAGGCAGAGTGTCCCATCACATGAGAGCACAGACTGGGATGAACACATCAGGATTCACGTCCTAGCTCTGCCACTAAGGAATTGTCTCTTTGGGCAAGTTTGCCTCCATTTCCTTATTGTGATAAGATGATAACATTCTCTTTACCTAGTTCTTGTGAAGATGAAGGTGTGATAAGGATGGAGCACAGTCCCTGGCAGTCAGTAAAGGCTTGGTAATTTGGTGGTTCTCATTTATATCAACTCTGTCATTAAACTGTTTTATTTTATCATAATAATCTAGCTTCTAATGTGTAGTCAGTGCAAACATCTTTACTTTGATTCCAGCTCACCTTTTCTTTCCTGTATGTTTCTCCCCATCACCACTGCCCCAGTGACATTTTTCACCTTTGTCATCAAATCTATCCCTTTTATAGCACCCTGTTTTTGCTCTCACTTTCTTAGGTTTATTATAACAAATGTTGCCCTTGGGCAGACACCATCCCCCTAATATTTGGCTAAGTCCTAGGTGCTCAGTAAATGTCTCATGCAGTGGTTTTCCATGCATTCTGACCCAGCTCACAGCTGTTCTCTCTGAATCAGGTGTTCTTTACCTTGGGTATGAGGTGAACCTATACCACCAAACTCTGGGCTTCAGTGAATTTTCTGAACTTGTGTTCTCAACTGTAAGATGTTTATGAAAAGAGTACATGTCTCTTAGAGCTGTTGAGAGGAATGGATACATGTTAACATATGTAAAAGATACCAAAAGTGCCTGGTCCACAGTTAGTGCTGTGAATAGTCTTACCATTTGTTAATGAAACTCAGAGGTATAAGTGGATATGCACCTTCCAGATGGAGATCTTCTTATAACATAGGGTCTCTCCAGATAAAAATTGAGCAGATCAGGTCTATGATGTTGTCCTAATTGCTTGGCCTTCTGCTACTTATAGTAATTTTATAATTATCTGACTCATGTTGAGAAAATTTTAATACAAAAACTACAAAAGAGGGAAAACTCTTAGGATTTATAATTAGCCGTAGCTTTACATTCATCTTAATATTGGGGGAAAAGATTTATGATCTCTCAGTTTCATTTATCTTGATTGAAAGACAAATAATATATTATCTAGGTAGCAGACAGTGGTCAGTGTAGCATGCAGGCATGTCCATAGTATTTTATGACATTATTGGTGGTGCCTGGAAATGCAGAGGGGTGTGGTTAGATTTGCTTGGATAAGGAAGCAAATTGGAGAGACTAGGGAGCTGTATATTTCCATGATTATCATATTGAGCTCTGCTGGATTTTGCTGCATCTAGCCATGGGGAGCAGGCCAGCTGAATTCTGCACATGTATGGCATTAACTTGGATAGTACAGTTGGCTTTTAGCAGGAAAAAAATACAATAATATAATAAATTGGGAAGTTCCCTTCGTGCAATGGTTAATGAACCCAGCTAGGATCCATGAGGATGTGTGTTCGATCCCTGGCCTTGCTCAGTGGGTTAAGGATCCAGCATTACCGTGAGCTATGGTGTGAGCCAAAGACGAGGCTCAGATCCTGTGTTGCTGTGGCTCTGGTGTAGACCTGCAGCTGCAGCTCCGATTCAGCACCCTGCCTGGGAACTTCCATATGCCATGGGTATGGCCCTAAAAAGCAAAAAAATAAATAAAATAAAATAAAAAATTGTTAACCTGAAAGTATTTTTCAAATGATTTGAGGTGGGCTCTGACTTTTAAAACACTGTACTGTGTGCCTTGTGGGGTAAAATAGCTCTAGAGCTGACTGGTTTTTTTCTTACTTTGAACTCAAGTGCATGTGCTTAGTCATGGCGCCATATGTTTATTGGGCATCTCCAATCCTAAACTGTAGTTATGGAGTACATGTTGCCCTCAACCTGTTACGCTATTAATCAAGTCACTCTGCTCTTAGAAACAGTGTTGTGTCTTTCCTTTCAAAATAGGAGAAAAGGGCTGCCTGCAGTCCATATGCTGGAGTGCTTATGGGGCTAGGTTTTGTCCCATCTCATTTGTTTTACCTCTTGTCCAAAGATGAGTTTATTCTTGGGTTAATCTTTTGGAGAGCTCCAATTTTGTACATATCAATCTTTTTCTCAACTTAGGATCTTTTCTTTGCCACTTGATCATTATTATAGTATCTGCTTACTTCTAGACATTTTAGTGATCAGATAATTTGAGAAATTTTTCTTGAACTGTGCATTCTGCTAAATATTCTGGGGAAACATTTTGGCTGGCTTACTTTGTTAATGCTGGTTACATCATTATGGGAGCTATAGACTTCTTAGGCGTGCAAAACGATTGAATATTCATGAACATCTTCAATCCTGAAATATTTGTAAATAACTTGGCAATTTTTTTTCATAAGGTGGCCTATTAAAATGATTAGGTCTTTAATTGTTCACACAGAAAGAATTGGTGCTTGCAGAGCACCACCTATTTGATAAGTAACATTTCTCTGCTGAGCAATTTGAATTATGAACACATATCAGTCACCTTCCTTAAACAAAGTATATAAGAGATGCTTTTTTCCACTTAAGAATGATTCAAGTTTGAAAATGTCAATAGATGCAAAAAGCCACCCTAGAGCTTTGCTCTCTCGGAAGAAAGTAGAGAAGGAATGACATAGTCAATGTTAACTGTCACCAGATGAAGAGAAATCAGATTGTCAGGCCTGGATCTATAACATTCTTGCCAAAGTAGGACCTCATTTACACATACAGATCTTCATACCCTTTGCTAAGAAAAGCATCTGTGGCAGTTTAGATGTTTGTGCGTTTGCCAAAGATCTTTCACTCTGAATAAAGTAAATGTCATGTCTGTTGTTTATCTCAAATTCGGCAGAGTATTTTTAAAAGGAAATATTTGCGGGGGAGGGTCGAGGGAAGAAGGGAAGGAGGAGGTTGGGGAGCTCCAGTTAGAGGGGTGTGGTTGTTTTCCGGCGCTACTCGAGTAGCAGAGAGGATCCGGGTCAGTTGGCTTAAAACACACTTTGGGCTCCCAAACTGAAAATGTCCTTTTGAAGTGACAACACTGCAAAGAAATTGGAATGTGAAATCTTCCTGAATCTCTACCTAGTCTGTCAACACCCCAAAAATCCGGTTAATTCCGTCAAATTGGTTATTTGGCATTGTGTAGACACAGCTGTCTCCAACTACAAATTCGAGCACCTAAACATAGATGACATTGTATCCGAGGCCAGCTGGTACAGTGGCACCTATCTGTAATTGTGTATAAAAATTGCTTAGACTTCAAAGATGGGGAATGGAACTAAACTGTTCCAACTTCAAGCTGGACCCCGTTGAATAGCAATTCTTTTAAAAACCAAGGTTGTGATAAAATTTCTTAACAAATAAGTATTCCAGGTAAGTTCAAGATTTTAGTTGAGACTATGATGTGGTGATTTACATAAGTAAACTGCCTTGAATATAAAACATAGAGGTAATTCTTGACAGACCTTTTTTTAAAAAAAAAAAAAAACAAACCTTTTTTAACCTAGCTTTTAGGCATTCAGAATCATAATGCGACCTTAATGTAAAATAAATCCAGAGACTTTTCTTGAAGATATCCTGCTCAGGTGATAGAATTGTGTCACTCTTTGCAAAAATCAAATATTTGTCTTCAGTCATTTCTTATCTGTGCTACTTGTTTTATAGAAGTGTTCTGTGTGACTCCAAATATTATTTTGTTCCTACAGATGACATGGAAGCCATTCCTGTCAAACAGTTTGTTAAACACATTGGTGAGCTCTATTCTAATAACCAGCATGGCTTCTCCGAGGATTTTGAGGTAGGTTTCAAAACTGAAGTTCATGTCCACAAAACTACGTCTTATTTTACATGGGTTTTTGTCACCTTGAAATGAATGTATTGCAAGCATAACAAAACAATAACTAGTAAATCAACTATAATGGAAAAAATAAAAATCATTAAAAAGGAGTTCCTGTCAGGGTGCAGTGGAAATGAATCTGACTAGGAACTATGAGGTTTTGGGTTCCATCCCCGGCCTCATTCAGTGGTTGAGGATCCGGCGTTGCTGTGCCTATGGTGTAGGACGGCGGCTGTAGCTCCGATTAGACCCCTAGCCTGGGAACCTTCATATGCCGAAGGTGCGGCCCTAAAAAGAAAAAAAAAAAATAAAATAACAGAGGAAAGTGGGGACGGAGTCTTATTTCTTTGCACCTAGAGTTTTAACAGGCCTTTTTTGCCTGGTAAGAGTAAGGTGGAAGGGGGCTGCTGGCACTCTTCCTGAACATGCAGCTCTGTTAAAAACTTACTCAGTGGGAGGAAGAAGGTTAACTCACATTCCCTCTTTGTCTTCATTCTCTCTGGGACAACAGTTAGAATGCAAAGGACAGGGCTCCCAACACCACATCATTTCTGGGACTTGCAAGGTACGGTGGAGGCAGCAGATCTGAAGCCTAAGGACTCGGATGCTGGCTCCACTGGTGCTGATCTTCTTCATCCTCGAGCCAATGCTGTCCTCTCTGATCACCAGTTTCCTCTTTGGTAAAAATGACACTGATGTCACCTCCAACCTCAAAGTTGTTGGAAAACACAAATGGTGAACATCTTTGAAAGTGCCGTATTAACTGTGAAGCCCATGCGATGGTCAGTCATTGTGGTTTTGTGATTAGTAACCCCTGGGGAATTATTGGTCCTTGGAGAGGAGACACGGGTTAACACAGCCTTCCGATTTTAAGAGCTGGCATGCAAGAAACAAGGTAGAGAGCAGCGCGCACCCCCTGCCAGCTCTGGGTTCCGTGCCAGTTCGGCAGTGACAGGGTGTCAATGAGGAGCTATTAAACAGACTGCCCTTTTCTTCACTGAGGCGCTTAACTCAGGCACATCTCTGGCAGCAAGAGTTGTGCCGAGGAGGCCAAGTTTTCATGGCAGCTCAGCTGTCTTCTAGCTTTGTGGGTAAGTCGGTTCCTTTCTCTGTTTCATTTCAACTTGAAAAAGGGAAGTGAGGATGGTGGCGCTCACCTGCCCATCTCTTTTCACAAAATTGCCTCCAGGAATCAGTGGAAGGTGAGCACTTTGAGATCAGCTAGGAGGCATGCAGCTGGTAGTGCAGTGACTTTGCATGGAGAAGTAAAAATAAAAAGAGGACGAGAAGCCCCTATTGCTATGCAAATTTAGAGTCCCCAAAGGCACTTATGTTGGCAACTCGTTTTATTTTTTTTATT
The DNA here is from genome assembly GCF_054392235.1 of Sus scrofa. Classification (NCBI taxonomy): domain Eukaryota; kingdom Metazoa; phylum Chordata; class Mammalia; order Artiodactyla; family Suidae; genus Sus; species Sus scrofa. The sequence continues at coordinate 58,642,540 of NC_139395.1, forward strand.
TAAAAACAATTTTTTTTTCATATTTTTAGGGCCGCACCCATGGCATAGGGAAGTTCCCATGCTAGGGGTCAAGTCAGAGCTGTAGCCTATGGCATATGCCACAGCCACAGCAACATGAGATCCAAGATACATCTGTGACTTACACCACAGCTCACCGCAACGCCGGATCCTTAACCCACTGAGCAAGGCCAGGGATCGAACCTGCATCCTCAGGGATGCTAGTCAGATTCATTTCCACTGAGCTACAACAGGAACTTCTATATTGACAACTTGTTCTAAATGAAGGCTTTCTCCTAGCTTTTTTTGTTTGTTTTTATTTCTTGAGCAGAATCAAAGCAAAGGTGGTTAAGAGAAGGACCGCTCTGATTTATTCTGCAAAGTCATACATTTCATGAAACAAGCAAAAACGCGTCCATTGTTTAATGCAGCTATTAGATGCTGACCAAAACAAGCAAAAAAAAAAAAAAAAAAAGTGCCTATCCAACTACAAAGAACGTGGTTTAAAGTCAAACATTTTGTATTCATGAGAACAGCAAATGTGTGTGGTGCTAAAGTGATTTAGTTCAATTGACTGTTGGCTGGATGACTGAGCAAGAATATTGAGGCATTTAACAATGTTGATGGTATTCAGGACAAACATTTATCCTCTAGAGAACAGAATTTGATCAGGATGATCAAATGCAGCTCCAGTTTCTCAATTATTTATGATTTGAGACCCCAGTGCTATTCATCACAGCTGGTTTTGACACCATTTAATTATTCAAAATAATCAGCTACACCTCTGTAAACTTGATCTGACTTAAAATGGGCTCCACTGCATCAAAATCACGCCTGTTAACAAATCCTGGGCATCTGTACCCAGTTTACATGCTTAAAAAAAAAAAAAAAAAAAAAAGCCATGGCTAGGAGCTTTCATCACCTCTGTTGAAATCTGTGGCTGAAATATTATTAGCTGGTAGTTTGGGGATTGGAAAGGGCAGGGCCGGGAGGAAGGGACCACTGTTCTACTCTCACTATTGCACTCTGTCCTGGTTGGAAAGGTTTCACATCAGAGCTGTTCAGGCTAGGAAGAACATCCTTTCTCCTGCAGAGAAGAGTAAGACAACAATGTAAAGGGGGAAATAAGAGAGTAGAAAAGCTCGCTCACATACTGTCGTCTCATTTAGGGGAAATTTTAAGTATTTTAAAACAGTAGTATTCCTTTTTGGTAGCTCTACTGAAAAGGAAAATGGTAACAGGCTGTATAACACACTATCAAGGTTTTTCTTTATATATAAATGAGAGATAGTAATAGGCTATAAAAAGAAGGCACAAGAGATTTTGTATAATTTAACAACAGTAAAACAAAACCCTTATCATGTTGAGAGGGTAATAACCTCAACCCCAGATTTCCAGATCCTTTTATGTGGAATCATGACAGCTGGCATCTCCTTAGCATTATTGCCTGGACTATTTCACTCATTCCTCAGAAATGCCCCCATGAGGTATTTATTGTTCCCATTTTGCAAATCAGGAAACTTATCCATGAGAAAACTGAGGCATTGGGAGGTTCAGTTATGAAATGGCAGTAGTAGGGTTTAAAGCCAAGCTTTCTGACTCAAGCCCACATATTTAACCTTGATGCCTTCCATACTTTGTGTAATTTTTTTTTTCTTTAGGGCCACACCTGTGGTACATGGAAGTTCTTAGGCTGGGGTTGACCTGGAGCTACAGCTGCACGCCTACACCACAGCTCATGGCAACACCAGATCCTTAACCCACTGAGGGAGGCCAAGGATCAAACCTCCATGTCCTGTTCTTAACCTGCTGAGCCGCAACAGGAACTCCACCTTCTATACTTTCATTAGAGTAAGTAGTATCCTATAATGAGCTGAAGTCAAAGGAGAAATAACCAAGATTATCAGTGATTATCTAAAACTGGTCATACAGCTGATGGGCCAGTGAGTTCCTTGGGAAAAAAAAAAAAAAAAAAAAGGAGAGGGGAGAGCAGTCAAAATAAGGAGCCTCCCACTAAGAGTACTAGGAGCCTGTACATGATCTTCATGGTTTCAGGCCTTCCCAGATTGCTAAGAATCTGACTGTTAAAAACCTTATATATCCTCAGAATAGAGGCCTGAAGTTTGTCCAAGAACTAATTTTAAGATTATAGAGAAAACCAAAAAAAAAAAAAAGGAGTTCCTGTTGTGGCGCAGCGGAAATAAATCTGACTAGAAACCATGAGGTTGCAGGTTCCATCCCTGGCCTTGCTGAGCAGATTAAGGATCCTGCATTGCCATGAGCTGTGCTGTAGGTCAAAATGTGGCTCAAATCTGGTCGTGTTGTGACTAAGCTGTAGGCTGACAGGTACAGCTCCAACTCTGTCCCTAGCCTGGGAACCTCCACATGCTGCAGGCGTGGCCCTAAGAAAAGGAAATGAAAAAAAAAAAAAAAAAGATTATAGGGAAAACCACTTACCCGGTTACTATTTGGCCAGTAAGAGGAGATAAAGCAACTCATTTTGCAGTTTCTGAATACCTGCTATTCTCTCGCCAGAGCATAAGGTACAAAGATCACTTGGACAGAGACCTTGTCCTCAGGGAGTTCCGTCTGGTGGGGATGGGAGAAGACCAGAGAGCACACAGCCTGAGAAGAGAGATGGCAAAGCAAAATAAATGCTGTAACAGAAGTGAAGTTCTGGATAAGTGCAGAGGAGAAAGTCTTCTATGTTTTGGGGTTTTTTTTGTTTTGTTTTGGTTTTTGTCTTTTTGTCTTTTTAGGGCCACACCCTGGCATATGGAGGTTCCCAGGCTAGGGGTCGAATCGGAGCTGTAGCCGCCGGCGTACACCAGAGCCACAGCAACGTGGGATCCGAGCTGCATCTGTGACCTACACCACAGCTCACGGCAACGCCAGATCCTTAACCCACTAAGCAAGGCCAGGGATTGAACCCTCAACCTCATGGTTCCTAGTCGTATTTGTTTCTGCTGCACCATGATGGGAGCTCCAGAGAAAGGCTTCTATGGATTTTGATTGGGTATTTCCAAATAAAGTCTCTTTGCCCCCTCTTATTTAAAAATCTTGGATGGAAGTGAAAAAAAGAAACAACTTGGTGAATAGCTCTACTATGTTCAGAACTTTGCTGCTTGGAGGAGAATGAGAAAAATGATTCACTGGTAATTTTGAGTCTTTGTCTAGAGGTGATGGGGAAAGCCAGTGTTTTGTCCTTGTCAGATAAATTTTGGAAGCTGGGGACATTACACCTCTACTGGATTTTGCAGTCGCTGGAAATAACATCAGTCCTTGTCTCAGGATAGCATTCAGTGACTATTCCCTTGGCTACCCTAGCTGACTGCAACCTCACTCTTCCTAGGTCTCCCCAGTCATAATCCAGGAGGCTTCCAGAGGTACGATGCCAGCTGTGAAGTTTCAGAAAAGGGGGTGCTCCAAGGCCCCGGGGGTCAACAGATTTAATCACAGGGGTCAGAAGCATCACAGGTTTAACATCTAGTGCAGAGGAGTTTCTTTTGTGGCTCAGTGGAAAGGAACTGACTAATATCCATAAGGATGTGGATTTGATCCCTGGTCTTGCTTAGTGGCTTAAGGATCCGTCGTTGCCACGAGCTATGGTGTAGATCACAAATGCAACTCGGATCCTGTGTTGCTGTTGCTGTGGCTGTGGCTGGCAGCTGCAGTTCTGATTGGACCCCTAGCCTGGGAACTTGCATATGCCGCATGTGAAGCCTTAAAAAGCCAAAAATAAATAAATAAAAGCTGAATGCAGAGATGAAGCCAGAGGTCCAGTACACCTGGACAAGAATCCACTGGGGGATCAGGGCTATTTCACTTAACTCCAGTTGAGCTAAATTTGGGCTGGTTGCTCATCTTAAATCAAGAGAACAAAGCTTTGTCCACCTGAGCCCATGCGCCAAGGGACCAGTGGCCACAGTGGGGTTATGTAAGATGCGGAGTACTCGGGTTGCCGATGATACATACTGGGGAATTCCTGGACAGAGGCAAAGGCTGCAAAATAATGCTGCCTGCAGAGGGCAAAAAATGACCCTGTTCCTGAGCCTCTGTGACAAAATGCCAGTTGAGTCTTAAAAGTTCTAGAGGAAAACATTTCAAACCTTTAACTTGAAAAAAAAAATTGTGGTTAGGTTGAGGTTATGAAGCATGAGAAAAATGCATTAGCCAAATTTCACAAATCCTACATGAAAAATAACTGTATCTTATAGACCAGCTGCAGGATGATAGACACTGATTTCCTCTCCAAAGATGGTTTTCCTGGAGGGTAAGGCAGTCATTTTAGATAAAAACTTGGATCTGGACTTAAGGACAGGCATATTTAGCGAGGAAGATGGCAATGAGGCAAAAAGCAGGCGGTTACACAGTCTCTTCAAGGAACACAGAGTTCTAACTCTCTGGCACTGGGAAGGGAGTGGGTGGAAAAGAGGAAGCAACCTTGAAAGCCTGGCTGAGGGATATGGAATCTCTCTAGAGGTTTCTGAATAAGAGAATCATGAAGTCAAAGCAGCAGTTGAAGAAAATCAGTGTGGCAGCAGATACCCTGAGCAGAGGACACTGGAAGCAGGACCGGGCAAGGACCAGCTCTCTGTGTGACATGAAGCAAACACAAAGCTGTGGTCATGACCTGAACTCATCAGTCTTCTGTAAAACAGTCCCCTGAACTCAGCTGTGGGCTTCCTGAATGCAGACACTGAGGAAATTACACATTCTCCAACTAACACATAGTTACCAGGTCCGAAATATTTCCTTCTCAGCTTGCTTTGCTGTGAAGCTGAGTCATCTGAGAGATTTTGAGATCCATTTTTTTGGTTGAATTGTCTTTCCAAATTGAGCTACTGAATGGGAGGACAGTAGGTCTCCGTGTGCCCTTGGAACAGCTGTGCACATCCACAGCCTTAGGCAGGAGTGACATAGCCTGTGGCCCTCAACTTTGAGGGGTTTTGTCTCTTCATTTTTTAAATTGTATTTTATTATTAATAATTTTTTTTCATTATAGCTGGTTTACAGTGTTCTGTCAATTTTCTACTATACAGTAAGGTGAACCCAGCCACACATATGCATATACATTCCTTTTTTCTCACATTATCATGCTCCATCATGAGTGACTAGATATAGTTCCCAGTGCTCTACAGCAGGATCTCATTGCTTATCCACTCCAAATGCAATAGTTTGCATCTATTACCCCCAAATTCTCAATCCATCCCACTCCTTCTGCCTCCCCCTTGGCAACCACAAGTCTGTTCTCCATGTCCATGATTTTCTTTTCTGTGGAAGTTATATTTTATTTTAAATCTGTTATTTCTGGCTGGCCCTTTTCTGTGGTAGCATGCCTGTTCATACTCAGAATATTCATTTTGAGAATCCCAGCTCTGCTATAGAGACAGTAAAATACAAACAAGCTCAAATCTTGAACTATTTCTCAGAGTGCTGAATAGGTAACTTAACTCTACACACTCTATCAGCCAGTGTCACTTCAGAGGGTTTTAGCACCTATTAAAATCACATTAACTTTGAAATGCCAGTTGTGATGGAGAAAAGCCACTCCGGGATCAGATGATGTTATCAGCATCTAAATGAGCCAGGCAGTACTGCAAGGAATTACTGATGACATTATTATCTGCAAGACAAAATCAGAAGGCCTTAGGCAAACCTCTTGGGTTCTAATAAAATCAGATTTAACATTATTTATGACTATTCTTTGTTTTCTGTCATTCACATAATTGGAAAAGTGAAATAGAGGCAACGGATCAGACCAGGGTTTTTAGATAACCCAGAGTTTGATTGGCCATATTGAATGATTGCTTTGAACGGTGCAGACAGCTGCTCCCAAACAGTCTTGGTCAATTGCATTATACTCTAATAGAAGCCCCACCTCAGTCCATAGTGTGTGGTCAGATCCATGCAATGGGGGAAAAAAAATCAACAAAGGGTGTCTCAAACTAAAGTTCAAAAAGCTGAAATCTCAGCCCAAGATACCTGAGCAACAGCCCTGAAGAGGTACTTGCCAAAGGTATGACCTTCAAAACCCAGAAACAAAAGCATGTCAGCTTAGTTCAGGGATTTGGGTACAGACTGAATGAATGTCTACCAGAATACAAATCCATTGTCAAAGGTTTTCTGCCCCTGAAACTATGCAAAAGAGATGCCTCAGGCTTTCAAACCAGTTTTAAAAGGCAGGTCCCCCAAATATTCTGAGTGTGGCCAGCATTGCTTCTGTTCTTAGAGACGTTAAGGTATCAGACTTGTAATATTGTGCTCATGCTTTACTATTTATTTTTTTATTTTTTTATTTATTATTTTAGAGGAAAGAGCCAAAGGCAGCCTTAAGGCCCTTTGAGCTAGCATTTGCCAAAGTGTTAAGTTATAAACTGTTATAGATGGAATAGCAAACATCAGAGTTGATCACCTTGAGTAAAAAAAAAAAAAAAAGATAAAGAATTGTCATGAAACAAACTTTCCCCAGAGATGTGTTGAATTAATGACTGTGGTGCTCTTCCTCCCTCCCTTCCTTCCTTCAACTGGGAATGTCTACAATTATAAAAAATTCAACATCCAGCCTCTAAGAATCTGGTGTCCATGAATATGGTTTCTTTGAACAGATAGTGACCCTTTGTTTTTATACCTTAGTTAAGGTCTTTGATGGTGGTGAGTTCCTCCTCAGGACTCTGTGGGTATAAAAGACTGCCAGTTCCTGATTTCATTATGCGTGATGTAGAGGCTGTGGAAATCATCCGTAATTGCTATGCAATTCCTTTGTGAAGAAAAGTCGGCATACTTGTAAACTCTGTTACATCTGTTACATGTAAAACATTTCTCCAGATAATCTTGTGTCACTTTGTTCCTGCTCTTTGTTACAGCTGTGCACTGCTAATTACTTCCCTTATTAGTTAGCTCTAGTACTTTCTTGGGTTTGAAGCATACGGCATAGAAAAATGTGGCTGTTTAACAATCTTGTATTAGGCTAATGGGTCATATTTCTATCCACAGCAAAGGTAACCAGAGAAAGATTTGCTTCTCCCACTGCTATTTTTCTAAAGGAGGATAACATAAATAAAATTGGAGTTAACCAACAATGCCTCAGAACCATATATATTTGAGTCAGATGTGACAACTGCCTGGGTTCTGTATTAGTATCATTTCAGGATTGAGTCTTTACAGTCATTTCATAGCCTGTTAGTTATAAAACAAGGCCATAAGGACTATTAACATATTGCAGATCATGGTGGAGATTATTCTTCTGCCTGAAATGTTCCTGTTCATCCTGTTCAGACCCGGGTGAATCATCTCCTGTCTAAAGCCCTCTTCTGTGTTCCCATCACGGTTTCTTCAGGCTTCTTTCCTACTGTAATCAATCACATTTGATCGTCATCACCTTTTTGCATGTTTTTCTTACCCATCCAACTGCAACGTACTCAGAGATAGTGTGTTGTAATCCCCATGCCTAGGCTAAATACAGGAATAAATAGGTGATTGATGAATTAGTAAAGAATTAAATCCTCTTATCTTGTTCCCATCCTTCCTACATTTGTAGGGAATATGTCAGTAATTATTTCCGTAGTTGATCTGGGGAGGTCGTGGTGGCCGGTAGCTAGGGAGTGAGTAAACACTCTATGCATTTGGATGTAAATAGTTCCTTTCTTTCTATGACCTTATTGTTAAACGTCTAAAGCGTGTCTAAAAATCTTTGAAATCTCAATGTTTGTCTTCTTTACTAGGAAGTCCAGCGCTGTACGGCTGACATGAACATCACTGCAGAACATTCCAATCATCCAGATAACAAGCACAAAAACAGATACATCAACATTTTAGCATGTGAGTAATAAACTTTATACTGTCTTCAACTGCAGGGAAATCAAATCTTCTTGCTGGTTATCAGCCAAAAGGCAAGCAATCAGAATCAGAATGCCAAGAGAAAGTCACACTTGCAAGTTAACCTCCCATTAGCCCATCTTCAGTGGTGTACAAGAAGTGGGGACATTTTCTGCCCCCTTAGTCTTTCATTAAGCTGTCTGATCTCTGCTTAACCATCAGGTTATTGAAGGAAATGTTTCCAAGCTTTACCGTTCTCACATGAATTGTTTTCATATCCATTGCTGGGAACCAAAGTTTAATGTCATGTGGCTATCTTGGCATTATTGTTAACCAGTGAGAGCCAAGTCTTTTAATACAAAGAGAGATACTGAGAATTAAATCAAGGAAGCTGAATTTCAAAGCAGTGTAAGATTAGGTAACTGGTTTATACCAGTCCTTGCAGACCCTGTCCTTAGTCCTGTCTAATACATTTCCAGGGTCAAGAATACCTTGGAGGTTTAAGACTCAAATAAATGTTCCTCTTATAGAGTCTCACGGAATACCCTAGGAGAGCAGACTACTGCTACAGCTAGAATGCAACTTTTCATAGACACTGGGGCTTGGGTCACTGGCAGAAAATATATGCTTCAGTATTAAGGGCAGTGGCAGAGATGTTTGTGGCCAAAATACGCTATGGTCAGGAGCATAGTACATATAATTTTATATAGTAACACATTTAAATTGGACTAAATTTGCATAGTACTGTAGACTTTGAATAATACTTTAGTGAGATATAATTCACATACAATATAAAATTCATCCATTTCAACGTTAATTTGAGGTTTTTGGTGGGTTTTTTTTTTTTTTTTTTTTTTTTTTTGGTCTTTTTGTGTTTTCTAGGGCCGCACTGGCGGCATTTGGAGGTTCCCAGGCTAGGGGTCCAATTGGAGCTGTAGCCACTGGCCTTCACCAGAGCCACAGCAACATGGGATCTGAGATGCATCTGCAACCTACACCGCAGCTCACAGCAATACTGGATCCTTAACCCACTGAGCAAGGCCAGGGATCAAACCCGCAACCTCATGGTTCCTAGTTGGATTCGTTAACCACTGAGCCATGATGGGAATTTCCGTTAATTTGAATTTAAGTTTGAAGTGAATTTCAGTGGTTTTTATCATATGCACAGAGTTGTACATCCATCACCACAACATAAATTTATAGCAGGAATTCCCTGGCAGCTCAGGGGTTTAAGGATCCAGCTATTGCTAGTGTTTTGGCTCAAGTCACTGCTGTCGCATGGGTTTGATCCCTAGCCCGGGAATTTCCATATTGCTGCAGGTACAGCCTCCAAACAATTTAGAACACTTTCAGCACCCCAACAGAAAACCCCTTACCCAGTAGCAGTCACTCCCAATTCCTCCCTCTCCCAAGTCCCTAGAAACCAATTACCTACTTTCTGTCTTTATGAATTTGCCTATTCTGGATATCCCATAGAAATGGAATCATATAATATATGGCCTTTTGTGTCTTGCTTCTTCTACTTGGCATGTTTTGTTTTGTTTTGTTTTTTTCTATTTTTGTGTTTTTAGGGCCACACCTGTGGCATATAGAAGTTCCTGGGCAAGGGGTCACATCAGAGTTGTAGCTGCCAGCCTGTACCACAGCCACAGCAATGCCAGATCCAAGCCGAGTCTGTGACCTACACCACAGCTCACAGCAACGCCAGGTCCTTAACCCACTGAGCAAGGCCAGTGATTGAATCTGTGTCCTCATGGATACTAGTTGGATTTGTTAGCACTGAGCCACAATGGAAGCTCCAACGTGGCATATCTTTAAGATGTACCTGTGGTATACCTTACATCAGTATTTCATTCCTTTCTGTGACTAAATAATACTCCATGGTATGAATATACCACACTTGGTTTATTCATTTCTCATTTGATGTACATTTGGGTTATTCTTTACTTTTTGACTTTTGGGAGTAATGCTGCTATGAACATTTGTGTACAATGTTTTTTATAGATATATTTTTAATTCTCCTGGGTATATCTTTAGAATAGAATGGCTAGATCATGTGGTAACTTTATGTTTAACAGTTTGAAGAACTACCAAACTATTTTCCAAAGTGGCTGCACCATTTTACATTTCCAGGAGCAGCAGACCTTTGCCAACACTTGTTACTTTGGTTTTTTGCTAATAGCCATCCTAATGACTATGAAGTGGTATCTCACTGTGGTTTTGACTTGCATTTGCCTAATAATTAGTGATGTTGAACATCTTTTCATGTATTCATTGGCCACCTGTATGTCTATTCAGATCTTTTGCCCATTTTTTAAATGGATTACTTCTTTTTCTATTGTTGAGTTATAACAGTTCTTTATATAGTCTAGATACAAATCCCTTATCAGGTGTATAGGCAGCAATTTTTTTTTCTCTATTCAGTACTGTGTCTTTTCACTTTCTTGATGATGTCCTTTGAAGCACAAACTTAAAATTTTGGTGAAATCCAGTTTATTTTTTCTTTTGTTGCTTGTGCTTTTGATGTCATATCTAACAAACTACTGCCAAATCCAAGATTATGAATATTTACACCTGTTTTTTGTTGTTGTTGTTGTTGTTGTTAGAGTTTTCCTGGTCTTGGTTTTTCCATTTAGGTCTTTGGTCTATTTAATTTTTGTATATGATGTGAGGTAGGGGTGCACTTTCACTTCTTTGCATGTTCTTGATACCCAGTTGCTCCAACACCATTTGTTGAAAAGACTGTTCTTTCCTGCATTAAATTGTTTTAGCATCCCGTGAAAATCAACTCACCATAACTGTAAGGGTTTATTCCCAGACTTTCAATTCTATTCCATTAATCTGTAGGTCTGTTCTTATATCAGTACCTCACTGTCTTGATTTAGGGACTGTAGCTTTGTTTATATATATATATATATATATATATATATATATATATATATATATTTTTTTTTTTTTTTTGTCTTTTTGTCTTTTTTGTTGTTGTTGTTGTTGTTATTGTTGCTATTTCTTGGGCCGCTCCTGCGGCATATGGAGGCTAGGGGTCGAATCGGAGCTGCAGCCACCGGCCTACGCCAGAGCCACAGCAACGCGGGATCCGAGCCGCGTCTGCAACCTACACCACAGCTCACGGCAACGCCGGATCGTCAACCCACTGAGCAAGGGCAGGGATAGAACCCTCAACCTCATGGTTCCTAGTCGGATTTGTTAACCACTGCGCCACGACGGGAACTCCTGTAATATATTTTGAAAATGGAAACTGTAAGTCCTCCAGCTTTGTTCTTTTTCAAGATTGCTTTGGCTGTTCTCTATCCCTTATGTTTTCATATGAATTTCAGGATCACCTTGTCTGTTACTGCAAAAAAAAAAGTATAGCTGGAATTTTAATACAGATTATGTTGAACCCTAGATTAATAGGGGGAGCATTGTCATCTTAAAAAAACGAGGTCTTCCAGTTTATGAAGATGAGCCCATCTTTCCATGTACTTAGGTCATCTTTTATTTATTTCAGCATTGTCTTGGAGTCTGCATTTTACAAGTGTTGTGCTTTTGTTAAATTTATTTCTAACTATTTCATTCTTTTGGATGATGTTGCAAATGGAATGTTTACTCAGATATTTTCAGATTGTTAATTGCTAGTGAATAGAAATACAATTGATTTTTGATTGTTGATGTATCTTACCATCTGGACTGAATTCATTTATTAGTTTTAATAGGTGTATGATACTTGTTATTTCTTATCTTTTTGGTAATAGCATTCTAATGGGTGTGAGGTGATACTTCTTTGTGGTTTTGATTTGCATTTCCCTGAAGATTAATGAAGTTGAGCACCTTTTCATGTACCCATTGGCCATCCATATGTCTTTTTTGGAAAAATGTATATTTAGGTCCTCTGTCCAGTTTTAACTAATTACTTGTTTTGCTAGCTCTATGAATTCTTAGTATATTTTGAATATAAATCCTTCTTCAGATATATGATTTGCAAATGTTTTCTCCCATTCAGTAAGGTGCCTTATTTTGTTGATGGTTTCTTTTGCTGTGTAGAAGCTTTTCAGTTTAATGTCATCCCACTTGTTTATTTTTGCTCTTGTTGCACTATCAGATTGAAAAAAAATCACTGCCAAGACCTATGTCAAGGACCCTTTTTTCTCTTCTTTTCTAGGAGTTTCATATCGAGTCTCAAAGTCAAGGTTTTAATCCATTTTGAGTTAATTTTTACGTATAGTGTAAGATGGTAATACAGTCAAATCCTTTCACATGTGGCTGTCCAGTTTTCCCAATGATATTTATTGAAGAGTCTGTTCTTTCCCCATTGTATATTCTTGGCTCCTTTGTCATAAATCAGTTGACTCTATTTGCCTGGGTTTATTTCTGGTCCTCTCTTGTCCCCCACTGATCTCTGTGTCTGTTTTTATGCCATTACCATACTGTTTTAATTGTTTTATCTTTGTAATATAATTTGAAATTAGGGTGTGTGATGCTTCCAGCTTAGTCCTCCTTTCTCAAGATCGCTTTGGCTGTTTGAGGTCTTGTATGGTTCCATATACATTTTAGGATTATTTTTTCTATTTCTGTAAAAAATGCCATTGGAATTTTGATAGGGATTGTATTGAATCTTCAGATTGCTTTGGGTAGTATGGACATGTTAACTATATTAATTCTTCTGCTCCATGAGCATGGAATAGTTTTCCATTTATTTGTATCTTCTTCAGTTTCTTTTATTAATGTGTTAGAGTTGTCAACATACAGGTCTTTCACTTCCTTGGTGAAATTTATTCCTAGATGTTTTCTTCTTTTTGATACAATTATAAATGGGATTGTTTTCTCTCCTCTCTCTTTTTTTTTTTTTTTTTTTTTTTTTTTGTCTTTTTGCCTTTTTTAGGGCCACTCCTGCGGCATATGAAGTTCCCAGGCTAGGGGTTGAATTGGAGCTATAGCCTCCGGCCTACACCACAGCCACAGCAACTCAGAATCCAAGCCAAGTCTGCAGCCTACACCACAGCTCACGGCAACTCCGGATCCTTTAACCCACTGAGCAAGGCCAGGGACCGAACCCGCAACCTCACGGTTCCTAGTTGGATTCGTTAACCACTGTGCCACAATGGGAACTCCATGTTTTTCTCTATTTCTGACAGTTCTATATTAGTGTAGAGAAATTCAGCAGATTTTTGTGTGTTGACTTTGTATCCTACAACTTTACTAAATTCATTTATTAGTTATAACAGTTTTTGACAGAATCTTTAGGGTTTTCTCTATATGATATTATGTCATCTGCAAATCATGATAGTTTTATTTCTTCCTAATTTAGATACTTTTTATTTCTTTTTCTTGCCTAAATACTCAAGCTAGGACTTCTAATACTATGACAAATAAAAATAGCAAGAGTGGACGTCCCTATCCTGTTCCCAATGTTAGAGGAAAAGCTTTCAGCTTGTCATCATTGAGTATGATGTTAGCTGTGGACTTCACATATATGACCTTAGGATTTCTAAGTAGAAGATCATGTCATCTATGAATGTAGTTTTGCTTCTTCTACAAAAAGTTTTTAAAGAACCAAAAGTCATTTTTGGATAAGAGTATTTGTTTCACTTATCTGAGAGGATAAGGAGAAAGGGAAAAAAGGAGAACAAGGAAGAAGAGTCAGACTTTTATTTTCTTGTCCGTCTTTGGATGGATTAACTCTGGCAGTATTCGTTGACCAACCCACTCAAGACTCACCTTCCTGAGACTGTGAGGACCTATCCAACTCTATACCTCATTTCTAACCATATGAATCAGAGATACGCACATATATGTGCTTTGCATATGTCCACACACATCATTCTCTGTATCACAGCAGCCTTTACTTCTGGTGACCTCACTTCCTCAGCTAAAATTATGTGACAAAGAAGGAGGACATCAAAGCAACTTCTGTATGACGGGCCCAAGGGTCATTATATTTTGCTAGAAAACCACCTTTTCTAGTTAGATGTATTTATACTCTCACAAATTCGTTTGAGAATTTACTTTCACAAATTTAAATGAGATGCTTGTTTTCATAGGTTCAGGGAGTTGAGTTTTGGTGTTCTGTTGGCCAGTTGGTCAGCTCCTGGGCCCATCACTATCCCCTTGGTCTACCCTTATATTAATACATTTTCATAACAAAGAATAAGATGGAAATGTCATGGAACAAGTAAGAAATACTAGCCCTGTGAATGTGCCAGAAATACAGTATAGGAAGACTCTTCTCTCATGAAGCCATCCAGCTTTCAAGGTATATGTGGATGTCACCTCCTTTATTGATCTTTTTAGCCAGTCTATTACCTTTTAGATTAAAGATGAATTTTGCAACTTGAGAAGTATGTGTTCTTATTTGTCAGTATGAGAAATAGCAATATAATGCTACTAAGGCATAAGAGTTTGGATCCAGATGCCTTAGAGGAATATTTTCATTTGGGTCCACTTATATCAAGCAGCCTTTGTTCACATCCACTGCAGTCTAAGAGATTGTCAGCACAACAAAAGCAATTCACAGTTTCAAGAATGTGGAGGGCTTTCCAAAAGTGCTTGATATAGTGTGAGGTCAGTAATGTCTAAACTAATCCACTCTTTGGACTTCTTTTTGAACTAGCCTTTTGTGATCGAGACTATAAATAGAAATGTAAATCAGCTTTTGCCCATTCTCTTTCTAGCTAGGGAAAAATGGAAGTATGACCTCAGCTTCCTTTTTTTTTTTTTTTTTATCCTGTAAATACAAACACATTCTGTTGGGCAACTAGAGGAACATATCATTGCTCACCTTTTGTTCAGAGGCAAAGGTTAAGTGGATCTTAAATTTGATCATGGATTTCAGATTTCTGTGATGAGATGACGCTTAGGAGCAAGCTCTGGTTCCCTCATTTACATAAGGTCTGTTGGGGTGTTGGGGAGTCCAGTGAATTTAGCAGTGTTATCTCCTGGAAATAGATGTTCTGGAATTGATAGAATAATCACCATTCTATATTTGTATCAATGGGGAGGGGATGGGCATGGTAATCAAAGGCCTTGGAAGTTGGTTTTAAAGTGTAGGACAAGGAAATTTTGGAGGGTTGCCACTTTAATTACTTTACATGAACTCATAAAGACCTCATTTTACATTTCTTGCCTATTGGCACTCACAGGTCAAAACATGAGGTAAGAGTGTCCCTGTGGTTTAGAGATGGGTTTGAATGCTGTACCTTTGAATTTTTAGTTGTTCTTCTGCCGAAAGCTTTCTCGGGGCACTCTGGGAGATGCCACATAGCCTCTTTGCCTTGTTTTGTACTTTAGAATGCTGCTAGTTTTTAAATTATACATTTTGTTTTTGCCTTTTTTTTTTCTTATCCTCTGTAGATGATCACAGTAGGGTGAAGTTAAGACCTTTACCAGGAAAAGACTCTAAGCACAGCGACTACATTAATGCAAACTATGTCGATGTAAGTCAGAAATGTTTTTATAAACCTGTTTCTGATAAATGAAGATTACCACAGAGACTATTGAATGTGTTGTAATACTGCACACAGCTTTTTTGAAAAGCGCAAGCCTATTCCGTATGTAAGGCACTTGAATTATTAACTGGTCTGTGATAACTGCTTTCATCTTACTTTGTGCTGTGTCATCTTTGAAGGGTTACAACAAAGCAAAGGCCTACATTGCCACCCAGGGACCTTTAAAGTCTACATTTGAAGATTTCTGGAGGATGATTTGGGAGCAGAACACTGGAATCATTGTCATGATTACGAACCTTGTGGAAAAAGGAAGAGTAAGAGCTTCTTGGCTTAATTATGTACCTTCATTCAAAAAATATATATATATATTTATGGAGTATAGGATAGAAACTTGACAAGGCCTAAAGAGTTAGAGAAATAATGTGTCCTCCCTGCCAGGAATGTGAGCTTGGATTAAACACAATGATCAGGATGAATACGGTATTAATTAGAGAGATGCTACAGAACACGTGAGCGCTTCCTTGAGTCCAGAGACTTTTTATTTTAAAGAGCTAATATTTGAGATGAGACTTGAATGATGGAGGAGGAGGAAGAGTACACAGGCTTGAAAAGAGAGGGAAGGACATCCCAAGTATAGGGGTAGACAGAACAGAAGCAGGGACATTGGAAGAAACATTATAGTCAAGGAACTACTAAAAGTTCAAATTGGGTGGAGTGAAGACTGCTTAAACACCTTGACCATCACTAAGAGGACATTTTATTAAAGATGATAATTCATATTTAAGTTATTGGATTATGACTTTCCATTAGATGTTAATTTAAGCTGGAACAAGGATCAAGCTCAGGTTCACTATTCAGAATCACAAATGCCTCACTTTGACTGTGGAGTCCCTGTTTTGCCTTTGGTGACCCAATTTTTTTTTTTTTTTTTGGTCTTTTGTCTTTTGTCTTTTTTAGGGCTACACCTGTGGCATATGGAGGTTTCCAGGCTAGGGGTCGAATTGGAGCTATACCTGCTTGCCTATACAGCCACAGCAACTCAGAATCCAAGCTGTTCTGTGACCTATGCCACAGTTCACAGCAACGCTGGATCCCCAACCCACTGGGCAAGGCCAGGGATCGAACCCGCGTCCTCATGGATACTAGTCAGGTTTGTTAACCACTGAGCGACGATGGGAACTCCATGGTGACCGAATTTTTTACCATGAAGGCTCTGACAGTTACAAGAGACTTTCTTTTAACCGTGAATGCAGCCCAGCCTCCCTAAAGACACTTAAAGTCCCTTTATAGCATACATCCTACCCACATTTCTTATAGGTCAAACATACAGGATTTTTCTGGGAGCTTCATAAAGTACATGATGTGTGAAAAGATGATCATGAACACTAGGCTCATTTCTTGCATAGTCCTGCCCAAACATGCCCCAAGATTAATCCCTTCAGGGGTCACACCTGCCAGCAAGGATGTCAGCCCATGTATTCCTTCTTTAGTCAGCAACGTGGTGATATTACCTATGTTTTAACATTGTCATTTGAAGTCACATTATCAGCAGTGGAACTGTGGCATAAATTACAATTATCTTTTTTAATATATAATTCAATGAATGTTATTACATTTGTAGTTGTACAGCCATTATCACCCTAATTTTAGAACATTTCCATCCCAAACGCCCAGTGCACCCCTCCCTCCCATAAATTGCGACTGTAATTCACAATTTTTTTCTCTTGCAGCGAAAGTGTGATCAGTATTGGCCAACAGAGAACAGTGAGGAGTACGGAAACATTATCGTCACACTGAAGAGCACAAAAGTTCACGCCTGCTATACTATTCGTCGTTTTTCAGTCAGAAATACAAAAGTGAAGAAGGTATTGAGGGTATGGGGTGGGCTGCCGTGGAATCTCTTTTTAAACTAGTATGAAAATTACTGTACGACCAAGGCCAACTCTCGTAACCCATGTAGTTTTAAAAAAAGTATTCTTGAAACATTTTTTCACAACTCCTTTGATTGACATCAATGTATGGTGTGAAAGATATTGGCAAAGCCCATAATAGAATTTAACTGGCCTGATGGAGCTCTTTAATCTCTTCAGGAAGGAGGCTTCATTTGAAAAAAAAAGAAAAAGACCTCTGAGATTTTGCTAACCAGCAAATATGGCAGCATCTGTTTGCAGATTTAGCTTTTTAATTCCAGTTTTCTGACAGCCTTAAAGCCTTGTTTCCCAAAGCATGTCCCAAGGAATACTAGCCCTGCAGGATGCTTGCAAAAAATCACATTCAGGGATTCAACACGTATGGAAAATGAATGATATATGTTCCCCCTTAGACATTTACAATGAACACAAGGAGTCAGAGTGCTAGACTTAAGAAACTGATAGAACCTTGAGTGTTTCCTCATGTAACTTAACAACAAAACCTTTTTCTATGGAACTGTTAATATCCTGAGATTCACACCTTGTGGAAATGCTGCTTTCGAGTTATCTCAGTTTCTCTTGTTGGAAAACCACCATCCCACTGAGACGTACAGATCACTGTAACGGTACTGTGAGCTCAAGACAGATGCTCCTTAGGAAAATGTAAAGTATTACTCTCTGGAGGCTTAGATGTGACAGTTGTTTGTGGCAGTGGTTCCTAATTTATTTTTTTAGATTCCTGGACATCTTTGAGAATGTGATCAAACTGTTACCCTCTTGCCCCAGAAGAATTTACATTTACTCAAACTTTTATACACAATTTCAGTGGCTCTGAAGCCCACTTGCAATCCTAGGTTAACAGTCCCATCTATGGAGAGCCTTTTTTCCAAGAATGGCAGAAGTATATAAAAATCAGTAGCACTGTTTTTGTCTGTGTTCTCTATCATAGCTCTGTTAGCTGGCTCAAGCTAACCCATAACCAGTTTATACTCATAGAGTATAAAGTTCATTACTCAAGGAAACACCTCAGCTATTTAAACATGGCCCACTTCCTCTTATTTTAGATACAGCTTAAGTCAGAGGGAGAAGTCAGATAGGAACTTAAGGTGTTTGGCACACTGATGAGAGGAAAAATTATTAACTGAAAATGAGGAACAAATAGGAAAATGAGAGGTAACAGAAGAATTAAGAAGCCAAAGCCACCCAAGGCCTTTGTAACACTAGGGCAAACACCCTACAAGCTTCAGTGTCAATGGATTTAAGACCATTCTGAGTCATTCTGAGTCATTGAAAAAAGGTCATTCTGAGTCATTGAAAAAAAAAATGCTGCTCAGAATGAAAAAAAATTAATTTTAGAGGTATTGGTAATTAAAAAAAAATCACAGCAAGAGATCTATTTGGGGACATTTTTCATCCACAGTGGTTAAAAGGTAAAAATTGCAGCCACGTAAATGAAAACTACACTAAAAAATTCAGTTACGAAAGTGACACGTAAATTGATAGTTGCCTTTGCCTCTAGAGGTTGAGAATCATCTGTCACTCAGGATCTTCCCCCAACTGCCTGGAGGTATGGCATCCCCTGCCTCCCAGCTCCTGAAGGCCCGACCTGCACTGCAGAGAAAGAGTGGGAGACCTGGACCAGGGTCAGATGAGTCGGGGCAGGAAGTCAGGAAATGGAGGCCTTGTGCAAATTACAAAATGCTTTGGGTGCTTCTAAATCCAGAAAACCGATACCTAACCTTTGTTCTTGGTAGTCCTAAACCATTTTCCCTTCTAAGGGGTGTCTGATCCTTCCCATCCAGCCAGGTCACATCTCCATTGATGACATGAGAAGGCCACAGGGAGGAAGGGACCACGCCCAGGATCAGCCCTTAGGGCCAATGGAGAATAGACCCCACGTTTCCTGATATCCCCACATTACTGTTATCTAGAATGCCTACTCTTGGTTTAAAGGCATCTTCTCCCACCTTTCTCATAGGGCCAGAAGGGAAACCCCAAGGGACGTCAGAACGAAAGGATGGTGATCCAGTATCACTACACGCAGTGGCCAGACATGGGAGTTCCTGAGTATGCCCTCCCGGTCCTGACCTTCGTCAGGAGGTCCTCAGCAGCCCGGACGCCAGAAATGGGCCCTGTGTTGGTGCACTGCAGGTAGGCCCGACCTCCTCTTTCTTCTGCCTGGGAGCCAGCATTTGAATCAGGCCGAGCATGGGATGTGGCCTTGTGATGGACCACAGTGGCCCTGCTATTGCTTTGATTTAGAAACTAGTCTCTGCTGAAAACTAGGACCACAGAGACCTGTTAGGATTCTAGAAGGCAACCATATTCTGCTCACATTAAGAAATCTGCTACTTGGAGTTCCCGTCATGGTCCAGCAGAAACAAATCTGAGTAGGAACCATGAGGTTACAGGTTCCATCCCTGGCCTCGCTCAGTGGGTTAAGGATCGGGTGTTGCTGTGAGCTGTGGTGTAGGTTGCAGATGCTGCTCAGATCTTGGCGTTGCTGTGGCTGTGGTGTAGGCTGGCAGCTGCAGTTCCAATTTGACCCCTAGCCTGGGAACCTCCATATGCCATGGGTGTGGCCCTAAAAAGCAAAAAAAAAAAAAAAAGAAAGAAAAAAAAGAAATCTGCTCTTAGAGGATGAATCTCCAGTTTTTATAACACCAGTTTATTATTGATGAAATCCCCAGTGTTTATAGGGAAATTGTTGGCGGTTCCAAATATATAAAAAATAACCTTAAATACAAGTTTAGAACTTTTCCACAATAGAGATTTTGAGTTTTGGCTTTTCTGGAGGGTTCCTCCAAATAATATTTATATATGAAAGGATTTCAGCTTATACATGCTATATAAAATACCTATTATAAAGCACAGATAATGCATGTTTTCCCTCCTTAAGCTACCTTAAGTAACAGTAGTCGATTGCTTAAAAATGCCTTTCTTGGGTTTCATTTGGATTGCTTGGCTTTTTTCACTTTGGTATTCAAATAGATGTTGCTTATTTTGTGAGGTATGTTACAAAGCTGCACAGCCTCTTCTCAGCATTTCTTTTGGGCTGTTCTCATGATACGCTTCCACAGGGCAAGTCCTTTGCCTATCTTCTCTTTAAAGTCCCATGAGAACACTACATTTTTGCTAACCCACTTAGAATCACAAAAATACAGGTGAATGCTATCACAGAGTTTGGGTATCAACAGACTTGTGTGAAATGGGGAACCTCCTTGTTTGGGGGATGGGGTTCTACTAAAAGAAGCTTCTTGTAGCACTGCAGAATTTGAGTCCGCCTGAGTTGTTTTGCCTCTTCCTTCCTTCCTCTCTCCCTTTTTATTTTATGGCTGCACCCATGGCACATGGAAGATCCCGGGCCAGAGACTGACTCTGAGCCACAGCCATGGTCCATGCCACAGCTGCAGCAATGCTGGATCCTTTAACCCACTGTACCAGGCCAAGGAATCCAACCTGTACCTCCACAGCGACCTGAGCCACTTCAGTCGGATTCCTTAACCACTGTGCCATAGCAGGAACTCCTGCTTTTTCTTGAATAACAATTAGGAAATGGGAATAAAAGAAGCCAACTTTTCCAGATGGACTCTTCTTATTCGACACCTGGATTACTAAAGTGTCCATTTAAATAGGAACCCCCTTTCTGCACACACTGGGGGAGTTGTGCAGAAAGGAGGTTTACTGGAAAGGAAAATGACTTCTCCTGGAATCCCTAGGGGAGCAGGAGAACTAGGCACTGCCTCAGCAGGTCTGGTTCTGGTATAGAGATAGGCTGCTGTGCAAGGAGAGACCTCTCTCCACCCCTGGCATCACAGAGTTGAATCCTCTGCCTGGGCTACAAGGGAGGCTGAGAAAGCAAATATGTAACTACATGTATTTTTTTATGTACTTATATTTATATATATTTATACATACTTATATTCACATATATACACACACACATACCATATAGATATAGATGTAGATATAGATAGAATATCATATAAATATATATATATTTTTTAAATATGGTATGAAGGCAATCTTCCCTCCCCATCAAGACTCATGAAGGCAGAAATATTCTATGGGTTTCTGGATGCTCTCCATATGTCATAACGTATGTCAACTACACTAGGTTCTCTAAACAACAGGGTCATTGCTAAGTGCTTTTGAGATACAGATGACAGTTTTTCAAATCCCTGGTTCATGATGTGGTAGAACGGAAGGTGTACTAGTGGAGGGTCTGTGTGTCTTCCAGCGCTGGTGTGGGCAGGACAGGCACCTACATTGTGATAGACAGCATGCTGCAACAGATAAAAGACAAAAGCACAGTTAATGTCCTGGGATTCCTGAAGCATATCAGGACACAGCGCAACTACCTCGTCCAGACTGAGGTAAGGGGCAGTGGTGGGTGTGGGTGGGGGGTGGGCGGCTGCCAGTGCTCTCGTGTGATTCTAGCACAGGCTTTAATGGAAAGTTGAATGATATTGAGGAGACAGATGCCTTCTCTTTGGGCTAGAAGGAATTTACAGGTTTGTATTAAAACATGTCCTGACCAGGATACTCTTTGGGTTACAGTTTCCTGTTTCTGTGTGGATCTTAAAGAAAGCAGTTACAGTTGTTTCTAATGCTGTGGTCATGCTCTGGGGAATTAAACATGTTGTCTGGCCTGATATACATACACACACACACACATACACACAGACATAAATACACGTACATTATATATATAATGTATACATTATCGTATGTATCATATGTAATATATCATATATACTCATATATAGTGTATATTTACATATATATGTAAAATATGAAAATATATTATCTCATATGTAAAATATATATGAGAATGGCTCTCAAGCCCTTCACTGAACACACATTTCTTCCCCCATTGCTTGTTTTGGGGCATGGTATGGCATACAGAACTAAACTCAACAGTCTCCACCCTAAAATAACTTCTGATGAATAAGCAAGTAAGTGTTGACTGGAGCAAATGCCTGGCTTTAAATGCAGGAAGGTGTTCACCGGGAGGTCTCGGTTAGGGGAAGAAGAGTGGATCAAACGTACATGTCATGCATGGGACAGAGAGGCTATTCTGTCCCAGCCTCCCGCAGAGACTACCATGTAATGTACCTTTTAGGAGCAGTACATTTTCATCCATGATGCCTTGTTGGAAGCCATTCTTGGAAAGGAGACCGAAGTATCTTCAAATCAGCTGCATAGCTATGTTAACAGCATTCTCATACCAGGAGTGGGAGGCAAGACACGACTGGAGAAACAGTTCAAGGTAGTGCTTTGAATAAATTTCTTTGGCAGAAAAGCAAGGAAGTAAAAGAAGTGCTTTGAGTTGGGAGGTCATGTCTTTTTTGCATGAATGTATAGATGAAAATGGATTACTCCTCAAATGTAATACCTGGGAAAATAAAGTTTCAGCCTATGTATGAATTGTTGGTATCCAAGCAGATGGTGCAGTGCTTTATTTTTTTCTGTGCCGTTTATGACTTTATCTGAACATAAAGTATACGTCATCGTGGCCTGGGACAAATATTTGAGTCAGTCACTGCAGTCCAAAATGTTATCCTCGGTATTTTTTCCTGAACTAATCTCTTACCCTTATGAAGAATGGCTATTTGTTGACATATGAGCCTAAAAGCAAAGCTCTTTGAAAGATTTTCCTAGAAGATAATATAGAAACCTAAAAAAGAGTTACTAAAGAATACTAGAGAAAAGTTAACTATTCCTAAGTGGTTGTTCTTTTTCTTTAATAGGGGCTGAAGTATAAAGGCAGTTAAGGTATATATGGAATTGAGTGAAAAAAGAGATTATAAGGACTATTCAAGTAATTAAGATCAGAAAAGCTCACCCATCTTAGAGTACCAAGTGCTTCCCTATGTATTGGTCTCTCATTAGACTTTAAAAATCTGGCTTTTTTGGCAAATTGTTTTATATGTAATTTCTCATTTTGTGTCAAGATGGAAAGAATGAAATGAAGCTCTGCAGTTTTAGTTTTTATGGTCAAACTTTCCATAGACACTGAAATCTCCCCTTGGATCTTAGCTGAAGAAATGAGACTGTCAAATAAAGGATAGCAAGTAGTAGGAAGTGAAAAATAAATTAATTTCACCAAGTTCAGTCATAACAATTTTAAATTTCTGGTTGTCCTTTTATAACATCCTAAGTACTCTAAAAATCATTTGAAGTAATTATAGTGAGGACATAGTGTCACATTTTGAATGTTTAAAATTTTTCAAAAATATTAAGTACCAATATTTATTGAGAACCCAGTAAATTCTTTATCCTCAAGAATCATGACTCACTCTTATTACTATGAAGCAGTCTTTATTCTAGAGGTGACCCACCTCAGTCTCATGGACCTCTGAGGAATTACCAAAAAAAAAAATAAATTCACAAGAGTAATGACATCATCCACAGGAAAATCCACATTAATGCAATAAATACTGCTTACACAGTGCCTGTCATCAAGGAGCCTAAGGCCTAACAGTAAATAAGATAAGCATGCATGCAACCAAGATCATTGAGAAACATACCACTAGTAAAACACAAAAAAAGTGTTCTTTAGGGCACAGAAATGTTTTAAATTCATTAGTAATCTGATTATTGGTCATTCTGCCAGGTCATCAAGAAAATGCTGTAAATTATACTTTTGTTTTTGTTTTGTTGTTTTTTCCAACTTTACTGAGAGAGAACTGACCTACATATAGCATTGTGTAAATTTAGGGCATACAACATAATGATTTGATGTTTATGTGTATACTGAGAAATGATTATCACAGTAGGTTAGTTAACACATACACAATTAAAATCCTTTGAATGAAGACTAAAATATTGCTTTTCTTTCAGTTGGTCACACAATGCAATGCAAAATACGTGGAGTGCTTTAGTGCCCAGAAAGAGTGTAACAAAGAAAAGAACAGAAACTCTTCAGTCGTGCCATGTAAGATCTTAAGATCAGTTCAGCCTGATTGTGTTCATTTTTTCAATAGACTTTATGTATTTATGTAAAGAGGCAGCCACAAGGGGAAAAGTTATGCTCAGGCCAACTAAAGCAGTTTGGTCAAAATGGAAGGGGTGACTGTTACACCAGCAACTTGCTGCATCCATGTGACATGAAATCTGGCTTCAGTTCACCTCAAAATACAAGAGTTAGACTATTTCTGCCATGTCTACCTTTATTTTTTTTAAAGCAAAGTTACTATCACTGTGGCATGAATGTCCCTTTAAAACAGAGTCCCGAATTAATCTGTACAACTGCACTACAGTATTAAATTATTTTGGCTACTGAGACCAAATTACTATTGTTGATAGGTGGTGGCCATTGTGTACAGAACTCAGGACACAGCAGAGGATAGTGTATGTATGCTGTAGAGACAGGCATGGGTGATCACTAGAGCGATTATCTCTACTGAAAAAGGCCAGTATTTTCTAAGCCTTTCCCAAGGATAAAGAAGATATGAGTAAGGGAATGGCAAAAGTGCCAAGTGCAGTAATTGTAGGAATATTAAACCAGGGTCAAAAATGACCTGAATTGCTCTGTCATCTCTGCACAGAGTGTTCCCTTAGTGATCTGCTGGGAAAGGCTCTCCCACAGGGAAGTGTTTTTCCTATAATGCTGTGTCCTGGGAATGTGCATTCAAGTTCATTTTACATTCTGCCTTATCTGATACACTTTGGTTGCTTAAAAATATATAGGTAAGTCTTGAAAAGAAAGGGAGCCAAGGGGATCTATTACTCACCAAGTAAACCTCAGAAAGCACTGTTGGTTCTGTGTGTGTCATAAGGCAAACGTGGTGTTTTTGTTTTTTCCATATGATAGCTGAGCGTGCTCGAGTGGGTCTTGCCCCGTTGCCTGGAATGAAAGGAACAGACTACATTAACGCTTCTTACATCATGGTGAGCGTCAACAGCTAATTATAAAGTCAGTTAAACTGAAAGGTGCTCAAGAGCAGATACCACCCATGTGACTTTCTTTCTTCAAATAATTTCTCTCGATGTGTAACATCAAAATTGCAGGGATTTCTGTATAGAAACCTCTAACAAAAGATACTTCATCAGTGAGGATACAGAAATGCTTAAATTAAGAAAAGTGCTTGTTAAGAAATTAATTTTATCATAATTTCACCCATCAAGTCTTGGAATAAATGTTGAAATTACTGTTAAGTAAAAACAGCAGGGGTAACTGGAAGTGAATTGGATGGGGAGAGAAAACTATCTATACGTGTTTGCAGAAGTACATCTAAAAATTAGCCAAATGTACTGAATGCCTTTTTCAGTGATGTTAGTGAGGTCAGAACAGTGTGGCTCTTATTTCATGAATGTATTTTCCTACCACAGAATTAGAATAAAATACTCACAGTCACTGGTTTTTCGTCTTCCTAACTGAAGGGCTATTATAGGAGCAATGAATTTATTATAACCCAGCACCCTCTGCCACACACTACGAAAGACTTCTGGCGAATGATTTGGGATCACAATGCACAGATTATTGTCATGCTGCCAGACAACCAGAGCTTGGTAAGTAAAGCACATCTGCTATATATTAATGAGCCCGTGAGGCCATAAGCATAAATTACCTTGCGACAGGGAGTTAGTGTCTGTACGTGCTAGGAGGGAATTTAGACTTCCTGTCTTTGAACTCTGCACCATGATATCACCCCTCAATTTTACTGTACACGGCAGCACCATAGGAGGTTTTGAAAAAGGTTCTTTTAGTAACCTCACCTTAAGCCAGTCTCTTAGTTGCTATGTGTCACTTAGTTGCTATATTGTTGGTATTGAAAAGTAAATGGATAATAACAGTAATTAACATGTATTGAGTCTGTAACTGTGCTTTTTTGTGTATTAACTCATTTAATCCTTTCTGAAACTCTATGGCATAGGTATTGTCACCATCTCCTTTAGTAGCTGAGAAAACTGAGGGAAGTAGCTTGCCCAGCAGCCTATACAAATAATTGCAGCCTTGATTTGAACCCGAGTCACCTGTCTCATTTTGCTATTGTATATGTCCCACCCCACATCATAGAAATGTTTCCCAGCACCACCCCCCAAAAAAGTATTAAAAGTACAAATAATGCATCATCATTTTCCCCCATTGCATAGACCCATCACATCTATTACAAGCAAGGAGATAAGGCTTTTTTGTTCAAACTTAATGTTGCTTTTTCAGACTGTGCCTCTTTCTCCTCCCTTTAGTTCCCCCTTATTGAGGTCTCGAGACTCTAGAGGAGAAGGGTGAGGAAGCTGATCAAAATAAGTGTTTGCACTGAGCTTTCATTGCATTCTTAACTTTGGAGTTAGTTAGATCTTCAGAAGTTACTATGAGGACATGAAGCCCACAAAGAAAAACAAAAACAAAAAGGATCTGCCTCCACGAGTGTCAGAGTAGTGAGTTTTTTAATCAAGAAAGAACAGCATGTGATTGAACCCCTAGTCTTGATGACATGCATTTGACTGTGTGCCCAGTCAGTAGAACTTGACTTTGTCGCTTTCTGCTCCAGCTTCAGATCCCAAGACTGCTTCTGTGCGATAGAATGGCAACGACGTTGAGAATCTGAAGCTCAAAACTGGAGTGTAAATTTTCAAATTAGCTGGCAATAGGGGTCTATTCTGTTTGGCATATGGAAATTGGAGGCATTTAGGGTTGTTAAAACCTGCATTTGTTGGATGAGTCAGGGTTTTGTTAGCCTCACTTAACAGCGGACGGTCACCAAAAGCATCTACCCAAGAACTCATTTGTATGGGGAGGCCCGGGGGAGGCTGGACCAAGTAGGCTGTGGACAGTGAAGATACAGGACTGGCCCTGGCATCTCAGTGTCTCCCTGAGGCCTAAGGAGGCTATGCTGGAATCACTCATAGCTTTGGGGTCAAAAGTCAGATTCAGTAGTGCGTGGTTTTTTCCTACAGATTTTTTTTGTTTGCTTTATCTTTTATCACAACTCTAACCTTCCAAGACCATGGTTCTGTGACTAGCCACAATGTCACTGAGGCCTAGGCATCCTTGTCCTATCTGTAAGCAAAATGACCATGAGACCAGAGCTCCTCCTGAATTAAGAAGTAGCATTTCTTTTTCATAGTTGGTCAAGCTAATAGGTTAGTCCCTAGTTTATGATCTGTGTTCAAAAGGTTTCTCTGCCTTTCCTTTATCATTACTAAAAGTGCTTTGGACATTTAGATAATTTCCAATTCGTGTTCATCATCATAATAGTTTTTTGAGGTATGTATAGTTTTCTTATTCCCACTTTTCAGATATGGAAATTAAGGCTTAGATAGATTAATTTATTTGGGATCACGTCCAATCCTATGTTCAATCTGTGTATATGGCTTACATTTTAGAGGCCTTGTTCATCACTGTGTCTTTAATATCTGTTAAAAGGACCCTAATTCCATTTCCTTGGACAAAATGTATTAAAACCCAAGACAGTTACAGACTTCTTTTGTATAGACTAAACCCAATTGCTAATCTGTTTCCCCTTATGCTGAGCTTTAAAAATAAAAATGTACTTGGCAATAAGCTATATTGAAACTTGAAAGGGTGATAAGTCTTATTGGACTGTTGGCTCATTTCTAATGCAACAATGTAAGATTAAACAAAACGTTCTTTGTTTTGAACATTATTCAGAATTATTTCTGACTTTAGTAGTAGTATCTAAGCATTTTAAGGAAAATGCCCAGAGAAATCTATATATTACAGGCAAACTGTAATTTGCCACTTGAACTGATTAGAAAAAGAGGCAGGGAGGGCTCATCAAAATCATTGCCTTTCTCACAGTCTCCAGCCTAGGCAACAGTTATCTTTTTCTTCGGCCTCGATAGTTTTCAGGGATAGAATTTAAATATCAAGTCTGAATATCTGTTTTTACTTTTTTGATTGAATTATAGTTGATTTACAAAATTTTGTTTGTTTTAGGTATACAGCTAAGTGAGTCAGTTATATTTTCAGATTATTTTCCATTATAGGTTATTATAAGATGTTGAATATAGTTCCCTATGCTATACAGTATATCTTGATTACTTATCTATTTTATGTATAATAGTTTCTGTCACTGGATATCTCTTTTTAATCTTAAAATAGAGGAATGTTTAAAGCTTACCTGATTCAAGGCTGAAAGACTTTCTGTTACCATCTTGTGAAATCGAACATTGATAGATTAACTTTCCTTTTATGAGATTGACGTGCTGCCTGCTGTGCTAAGGCAGCAGATTAACTTTCCTTTTTAAAAAAGCACCTTATATTAGAGCCAATGTGCTTATTTATGGACCCATCTTAGCCTAGTGTTTCCATCTATAAAGATAGATGATAAAAAATCCCTTACCTCACTAGTACTGAAAATTAAATAAGATAATGTATATTAGGAGTTCCCGCTGTGGCAGGATCAGTGGCGTCTCTGCAGCCCCAGGACAAAGGTTCAGTGTCCAGCCTAACACAGTAAGTTAAAGGATGCATTGTTACCACAGCTACAGTGGAGGTTGCAACTGTGACTCGGATCTGATCCTTGGCCCAGGAACTCCATATGCTGTGGGCTGGCCAAAAAAAAAAAAAGATAATGCTTTTAAAAGTCCTTTACAAAATGCTAATCAACTATAAAACTAGTAATAACATCTATAGGGGAGAACCTGCTAATGTCTAGCATAGAGAACTCTACCCAATATTTTGTGATAACCTATAGGGGAAAAGAATCTGAGAAAGAATGCATACGTGTATAAGTGAATCATTTTGTTGGGCAGCAGAAATTATCACAACTTTGTGAATCAACTATACTTCAATAGAACATTTTTAAAAACCCATGGGAAGCAACAATTAGCTTACCTTAGTTGCTTAAGCCATTGTGAAATAATAAATAAAAATTAACTGACCTGGATCCTATCTCCTCTTTTACTGTGACAATTATATTACAGAGCATTTCTTAGCTAGGGCTAAATATGTCCCCTTTAGAGGGAGCCTTTTCGGTTGTTAGAGTAACATTTACAAGAGAATAATAACCACTAAAGTCAGCATGATTAGACAGGGATATAATTCAATGAACCCAATTTAAAAGATGATGTGAGAGGTATGGGAAATGGCAAACATGTGAAATCATTTTGCAAGAATATTAAAAAACAAATGGTTGACAGCCCTGCGGAGGAACTTTTTTCTTTTGGTTCCCATAGGCTGAAGATGAATTTGTGTACTGGCCAAGTCGAGAAGAATCCATGAACTGTGAGGCCTTTACCGTCACCCTTATCAGCAAAGACAGACTGTGCCTCTCTAATGAAGAACAAATTATCATCCATGACTTTATCCTTGAAGCTACACAGGTAACCTAAACCTCACTTCCTCAGTAGTAGCCATACTTGGGCCCTGGATTATCCCTCTAAGTAATAATGAAGTAATTTACCACCCGTAAGACATGCCCGGGCAGGCATTTTGAGGGTAACTTAATTTTAAATATGTATACTTCCTTTTTTGCTTCCTTCAAATACTTGCTTTTTCCAGCTGGAAAGATGAAATGTAGCAGTTCCTCTGATTGAGCATGCATACAAATAGGCCTGTTGACCTAATTATAAAAACAATACACTAGAGCTCAGTTATTTTCTTTGCCATCAGAAATGTAAGCCTTGCAATATGTTGCAGAGATGATAGTATTAAGACTTTTTTAGTAAGCAACATTTTGATGCACAATTAACTACCTTCTTTATGGGATAGATAAGGGAAGGTATCCTATATTAGTAGTTTCAATAATGATCTCCTTACTTGTAACTTCCTTGTTTTTTTTTCTTTTTTTTTAATGATTTTTATTTTTTCCATCATAGCTGGTTTACAGTGTTTTGTCAATTTTCTACTGTACAGCAAAGTGCATAGTCACACAAATATATATATAGCATATATATATATATATATGCACATTCTTTTTCTCATATAGAATCTTATAATTTGTTGTCCCTTAAAATTTCTGCCTGAACAGGACTCTGTTTCACGATCATGACCTCATTTGTTAATGTCAGGCAGACCTCCCCTAGTGTTTTCCTTCTTACAGCAGTTGGGTTAACCTGGCACTGTTCAGTACTCTATAGCATATACTTGGTCAAGAACAAGTTCTAGTCATTAGGTTACAGACATTTAACCTGGAAAGGAAAGGATGGGCTATGACTCGTGTTGTATTGGCTGCAGGATGACTATGTCCTAGAAGTTCGGCATTTCCAGTGTCCCAAATGGCCCAACCCAGATGCCCCCATAAGCAGTACTTTTGAACTGATCAATGTCATCAAGGAAGAGGCCTTAACAAGGGATGGCCCCACCATTGTTCATGATGAGTACGTATCTGTTTCTTCATTTCTTGTTTCATTGTACACTGGGGGAAGGGAAAACAGATTTTTAAAAACCTACTCCCTCTCTCAGCTTGTGACAATTCTAGGTTATTTCTAATGTGTCCATGCGCAAGATGTTGTAGTTCTCTTTGTTTTTTAACGTGTCAAACCCTTCCAAGGCTTCAGGCTCTCCTGGAGTGTAGCTCCTGGGAAGGTGAAGGTACTCTATCTTGGCCTACCAAAATACATTGGCATGCGTTCTGAGGTTCCTGGTTCAGTCATACAAATTAAACAGTTTATATTAATTATTTTTAAACCCTTACACTGCATTTCAGCAAACATGATTAGGGAAGAAATTTTTTAAAATATCATTGTGGATTTGGTAGTGAAAAAGTTACTTTTATTAATGGTAATATTTACAGTTTACAGTGTTTTGAAGCTTACAGCACTATCTTTGGGGTTGAAAGGTAAAGCATATGAATCTCAAAGAGAACACATAACTTGCTTCTGGCTCAGAGCTTCTAAGTGTCCGAATGGAGTTGAAACCCAGCCCACTTTCTCTTTAATGAGCAGGAAAAGGTCATAGATATACCTTATGCTATACAAATAGCTGAAGTCAAACTTCGTACCTGGAGTCGACCTGCAGGTCAGTTGCAAATTGTTTAGAATCTTACCAACCTTTAGCCACTGGCCCCAACCATATATCCTAATCTCTGATCTGGCTCTAAGGTAGCTCCCTTGATTAGCAACTTGTCAGGGCATCCATTCTGGTCATTACCAGCTACTCTGGCAGCACAGATAGTAACAAATTTCAGAGTAAAGCCTTTTGTGTATGTAAGTGCTCTGAGAGGAAGTGAACAAAGACTTTCAGCCAAGGTCAGCACCTTCACCTCACATCCACAGTATGCTACTATTTGAAGCGAGCCATATGACTGGCTCCTTCCAAAGAGTTTGATGGGGTAGTGAGTATTTCAAACTGTTGACTTGACTCTTAATTAGATTAAGAATTAAGAATAATAAAACACCCTAAGTAAGATACCTAGAAATGTGACAACCAGCAGTAGTGTTTAAAGAACACAGACAACCTCCAAAATAACTGGGTAGTTGCTACTAGTCAACGAAACATTAGGATACGCAGATACAGCATAAAGTCAGGGCTGCTTCTAGATATTTTCCCCCCACTAATCTGGGTTCACTTTTCAGATAAGATACCTCCTGAATTTTACCTGTTTTTATCAATGCAGATCAAATTCTGATGTCGCTGCCCAGTTCTATGATAAATACTTCAAGGGTCTCTCCTGAAGTCAGTAGTTCAGCTAATCTTAGATTTTCAGGGTAAAAGAAGAGGGAACGAAAAAAAAAAAAAAACAGCAACAACCAGTGAAACAATTTAAACAGAACTGTTTATAAACTGTTTGATACATTTAGCTATATTCAGCTTTGGGATAGACTGTCTTAGTCAGTGATTTTTATTTTATGCTACATGCCGAACATGTCACCTCTGGAATTAATCACTGTTGCATGTTCTTAGGCCAAAATAAGAAAAGAGCAAATTAATCCTAAACCAGTGAATCTTCACGTATTATATAGGTGAACTGGATTAAAAGCCACCTAAAGATATGTGTTCATTTATTTATCCACCATCTTTAAGAGATAAGTGAATCCATTAACATGATTTTTCAACATTACTCAAACACATTTTAAATAGTTTCCAACTCTAGTGCAATACTCTGAATGCCTCTTACCTTCCAGTTTCCATCTTACCTACTCTTTGCACCTTTAAATATCCCTTCCCTGTGGCCTACAAACATCTCAAATCCAGCATAGATAAACCCAAGCTTACATTCCCAGCCTGCTCCCACCCACTTGGTTGTACAAAGCAGAAACATATCCAAGGCCTTTTTTGTACCCCTCACTTCCACATCTAACTGGCCATAGGTCTTGTCAATGCTACCCATCCTCTCAGTACCCTGTTCTAATTCTTTTACAATCTGGTCCAAGTTTACTTCTCCAGCTATCATCCTAATCCTCAGCTGACTTCCTTCCTGCAGCCTACCATGCCCCCACAAATACTATTCTAAGTGCTCTTTGACTCATACACACTTCAAAAGTCACTCTTTTTTAAACTGTCTCTGGAGTTCCCATCATGGCACAGCAGAAATGAATCCAACTAGGAACCATGAGGTTTCGGGTTTGATCCCTGGCCTCGCTCAGTGGGTTGAGGATCCGCCATTGCCGTGAGCTGTGATATAGGTCACAGACGCGGCTCGGATCCAGCTTTGCTGTGGCTATGGTGTAGGCTGGCCGCTGTAGCTTCTATTCAACCCCTATCCTGGGAAGCTTCATATGCCGTGGGTGCGGCCCTTAAAAAAGCAAAAAAAAAAGAAAGAGAGAGAGAGAAAGAAAGAAACTAACTATCTCTGACTCATCCCAGAGGTGAGGATAGTCCACAAACCTCACATCCTTACGAATCCCATTCCCGTTTATCATATTGTAACTACTTGTTCAGGGCTGTCATCCCCACATTGCTGAGACCAGCAATGGTAACTTCTTTATCCCTGTCTCCATAGGGTGAAGCCCAATGCCAGAAACATAGTGGCTGGTGGATAAATGGTGGTATGCATGGGTACTATGTTTCAAGTTAGGATGACTTACCCAGCTAAGGATATGAACTCCTCTATGAACTTGCCCCAGATAGCCTTGCTTCATCTTTTGTTTACTGTTATTGTACTTGCTGACATTCACCTGTGAACTATAACACCAACTGACAAGGGGTTTTTTTTATTATTATTATTTCTTGCCTTTTTCTGGGGCTGCTCCCACAGCATATGGAGTTTCCCAGGCTAGGGGTCTAATCAGAGGATAAGGTTTTTTAAGCTCTGTCAAAATAGAAGTGGGCAGGCTTGGAAAGAAGGTCTAGTACACAAACTGTGTGATGTCTATCTGGTCTTCACAGCTGTGTATCAGTTTCTAGATAAAATGATGTAAGGATAAACTTTCTCAACAAAAAGTAAACTGATTCTGCTTAGGCACAGGCACAGTTTAAAGGCAAACTGCTTTATTCATAGCATCCTATATTCATCTGCTCAAGACAGTTCTATCCGGAGGCTGATCTGTATCATTACTGTCAAATTTTAAACACAGAGCCTGTGTTCCTACAGAAGTTTGGAACATAGCCATGGTTTTTACACAGTTTTGTGAGATAAGAGTAGATAGACCTTCACTCACAAAACAGAGGCCAGTTTCTTGTGCAAATACTTAATGTTAATTATTCACTCTGAAGCTGTGTCTGTCACCTTACTGGATACCATATTGGGATAATTTCATTTAACAGTTCTCTGGGTGTGATCTGAGGATACTTAGTTTGGAAGCAGGCGGGTTGGGGGGGGTGCTCCAAGGCCCTTCCAGGACAACTATTTTATAGTAATATGAAGATAATGATTGCCTTGTTCACTCTTATTCTTTTCTTTAGTGTACAGTGGAGTGATATCCCCACGCTGACAGCCAATGGAATATGTGCTGGCATGGTTTTGTGTTTTAACATTTTCTCAGTTCTAATGTCTCCTATAGTAATTATTGATAGATATAGCCCAAATAAGCAAAAGCTCTTTGGGACTCTTCAATAAATGTTCATTTGAATTTTGCCATGGGACAGTCCACAAGAAATGCTGAAATAGATGGATTGCTTTCTGTATCAACTGCTGCAAAGACCCCCTCAAATTAGAATTAATTCAGTCCTTCATTTAATCCTCAGAATCACCCCACTATGGGGGTAATTTTAGGATTCTTGCTTCATGTATGAGGAAATAGGGGCTGCAAAAGTAAGTAATAGGGCCTGTGTACACATTAGTGTACAGACCCAGGACCAGTTACATAATGTGTGGGGCCCAGTGAAAAATGAAAATGCAGGAATCCGTGCTCCAAAATTATTAAAAATTCAGGATTTCTAGATGGCAACATCAGAGCATTAAATTAAGTGCAGGAACTTCCTGAGTAGGGGCCCCATCAAAGAACAAGGCCCTGGGCAACAGCCGGGTAGGGGTCAAGCCAGAAAGTTTGTACCTGCCTTGGTCAAATCCAGATCCATCTAATCTCATTGGTTAACACTGCCTTCCAATAGTTTTCACAGCAAGTAATCCTGCACTTACCTCTCTTGTGTCTTTAGACTATGTTTTTTTTTCTGTGCTTTATTTTCTCATCCACGTTCAAAGTCTAACTTCTTCAAGTTCTGTGATTTTACGTTGCCATTATTCCCCAGGATTGATGCATATTCAAGCTTTCTACTGATTTCATAGGGAAGCTTCACTTCCTTCATAGTGACAGGGTTAAATTCTGCATTGTATTCTTGGTTACGCTTTTTAAAGCAACATCATAGAAGCAAAACAACAATAATTGTAATTATATGAAATAGTAAAAGTATAATTAAATGTCTGTAGGTTTTATACATATTGATGATACAAAGAGTATCAATGTGTTTTAAAATGAATATACACAGAGTCCCTTAAAAATATTACTACATTTTGGGAACTTAAAGTACTTTCATTTCTTTGAGGCATAAACAAGGGAAGATGACATTTTCACAGCACTAGTTAGGTAAGTATTGCTCTCAACAGGGCCTTTTGAGAAAGTGGCAAACAAACTACCAAAAATCCGTAAATTTATATACTATTCCTGTTTTAGCTAAGTTATAAATTACTTGAATCATTTTTTCCACCAAGTCCCTGTAATTTTAAGCGCAAATGCATGAAACTTGACAAACGTCCTTTAATCCTACTTAATTCCTCAACTTCTAAAAGAGAATGGCCTTTATTTTTTCAGTCTTTAAAGACTGATACTTTAAAGGATCTGTGCATTTGATTGATTTTCTAATCATGTTTAAAGTCTTATTGTGTAGGTACTTCCTTTTAATTTAGGTACTTATTTAAGAATGCCTAAGTATAGGAAAGGCCAGAGTAATCCCACATAGAGCATCCACTGCATAATAAAATACATAATACCTGACTTTCCTATCCAAATGGCTTTGTTAGCTTGAAGTGGAAAAAGAAAAAAAAAAATCCTGACAGTTTCACCAGAACAGATTAAAGCAAAGGTTAAATTCTTCCACTATTAAAAAAAATCGATACAAATGATTTGGGGCAGGGGGGTTGGGACCTCTGAGATATGCTAAAATGAAGAAGGTAAACTCAGTTCAATTTAAAATCTGAAGAAAAAACAACATGGTGAACAAACAAAAAAAAATACAGTGAATCAGGGTAAATAAAGCAGTCTGTATAATAGCATATTTAAATAATATGCTATCTAATAATATGCTCAGAGATCCAGAGGAAGACTGTGATGAATTAAAAACATGTATTATGAAGCAGGAACAAATTTAAGGCTAAGAAATGGAAAAATAAGAGGCTAGTAGTAGAATGGACAAAACTGAAATCAGACTCAGTTAAATCAAAGCTAGATCTAGAAGTTCTAAAACCTGTCTAAGGGGTCATCCATAGAAGAGATGAAAGAGGAAAAAATAATGGCTGAGATTCTCTAAGAACTGAATAAAGGGATGAATTCTTAAAAGGAATGATCAGGATAAACTGATACACTCAGAGAGATGTGAATACCATAATTAACAAGGCTGATGCAATAGTGACCTGTGAAAGTACGTTCCCAGGAGAGACTGTATGGAAAGCTGCATTGTCTCTTCAGAGACAAATGTTTTATTTATAAAAATTGACCGGAGTTACTGTGGTGGTGCAGCGGAAACGAATCCCACTAGGAACCATGAGGTTGCAGGTTCCATCCCTGGCCATGTTCAATGGGTTAAGGATCCGGTGTTGGCGTGAGCTGTGGTGTAGGTCGCAGACATGGCTCGGATCTGGCATTGCTATGGCTCTGGTGTAGGCCAGCAGCTATAGGTCGGGTTAGACCCCTAGCCTGGGAACCTCCATATGCCGTGGGTATGGCCCTAAAACAACAAAAGACAACAACAACAAAAAATTGACCATAAATGGAATTTGAACACATTCCCAGACAACTGATCCCATACAAAGCCACTGACTGCAGTGCATTAAATTTGAAACTAACCATGAAACGAGACCTCAAATCCATATACCCAGACACTAGAGTCCTTATATCTAGAATTAGAGGTAATTCATTGGTTAAAGAGGTAGTGAAAATAGAAAATATGGAATCTTAAAACTAAATGACAATGAAGGCACTACATTTCAAAACCTGGTAGGAAGTAACCAGACTACTCTCAGAGAAAAACAATGTATAGCCTAGGCTACATATTTTGAAATAAATATTAAAAATAAACTAAGCTTTCATCTCAAGAAGCCAAAAAAAGGACCAGATAAATCCACCAAAAGTACAAGGAATTAAGAGATAAAAGCAAATAGCAATGAAATGAGGGCAAGGAGAAGAAAGTCAAATTTAAGCAATAAATCTAACAAAAGTTACAAAAAAAAATAGAGAAGGCATAATTTATATTGGAAAGGAAAATCTACCATCCATTTACAGTTCTCAAATATTTTAAAAATTATTAATTTGCTTATGTGTGATAATATGTTTATTTTTTAAAATCCTATCTTTTAGAGTTTTATACTCAGTTATTAATGAGTAAAATACCTGGGGTTTGTTTCAAAATACATGGGCAGGAAGTAGACATGAAACAAGACCGTCTGTGAGCTGATGAGAGTTTTAATTGAGTGACAGCAGCATGAGGGTTACTATACCTTGTATATGTGTTATTTCCTTTAATGACAGATTAAAAGTAATAGAAATATTTTAAAGGTAGTGAAGTAAACATTTAAAACCCTTTAAACTCTATGTGAATAAATTTTTAAGCCTACCAAATCATTAGATATTTAGTGAACACATGGTCTGTACTAGTATCTGTTCTGAGCCACTGACATGTATCAGCCCAAATAGAAGCTCTAGCATCCCAAACTATGATGCCTTGAATATTCAGTTAGTTCCCCTGAATATTCCTTGTTTCTTCAACATCAAAATGGGGATAATAATAGTCCCTGTAGCATTGGCTTCTTCTGAGGATTAAGTCAGCACATGTAAAATACCTATAAGAAAGCCAGACACACAGAATTTTCAGACCACTAGGGCCCAGTAAGTTTTGACCAGGCTACTTTGGAACAGTAGCATACAGAGAGAAGATTTAACATGACCTCGATTAAGAAAAACAAGGCTAGCACCAGAATGGGACAGTATAGGCCAATGTTAACTTTTTTGAATATGGGTAGTAGGGTCTAAATAAAATACTGTCAAGTAAAACCCATCATGGAAGAGACTTATCCTAGGAATATAGAACTAGTTAAATGCTACCAGAAATTTCTCTGTGAATTCTGGACATTATTAAAAGAATTTCTTAAAAAAAAATTCAGTAGATGTCAGCAAGCATACAGTTACACCCATTCATAATTTCCTTCCCCCAAAGAAAACACTCTTAGCAAACTGTAAGTCAAAAGTATCTTTTTTAGCTTGATAAATGTTACTTCTCAGAAGCCTATAGCAAATATTTTTATTTAATATTAAAAACTTGGAGGTTTTAACATTAAGGAACACAATATGATACCTCTTCACGGTGTTAGAATGCAAAACTATTGATATCCTAGCCAAGGCAGTAAAAGCAAAAGATTTAACAACTATCAAAGAAAGAGACAAAAACAACATTATTGGCAGATAAAGATGTAGCCAACTTCCTGGAGAATCCACAAATTATTAGGACTTAAAAAGAGTTCTCTACATACAGCTGGATACAAGTTCACCAGGTGCAGATCAGTAACTTCTCTATACATCAACTGAAACCAAACAGTAATATCTTAAAAGGAGACCATTCTTCAGAGTAACAGGAACTCTAACGTATCAAGGAACTGCCCTAAAGTGAAATTGGAAAAGACTGTGTAGAACACTATAAAATATAATTGAAAACAGTAAAAGACCTGAGCAAATGAAGACAAGGCATCGTGTTCATGAACAGGAAGATTCAAAAAGATGTTCATTTCCTCAGATCTGTCTATTCAATGCAACCTAATCAATCCCAACAAAACTTTTTGGGTTCCTTAACTGTTCAGGATCAATTTCAGTATGAAACCAGAATGGGATGGGATGGAAAGGTAAAGCTTTATGGAAAGGAGTATACAAGTAAAAAATATTTGTTTGAAGCACTATCCTGTAGACATGCCTTATCAGATATCAAGTCTTACTAAAATGCTATGGGAATTTAAACAAATGTGGGGAAATACAGTGTAAAAAGCAGACAAGCAGATTAAATAGCCACAACAGAGAGTTCAGAAACAGGCCTGCATATATAAGAATTTAGTATATAATTTTTAAAAAGGCAGCTCAAATCAATGAGGAAAGATAAGACTATTCAATAAAATGTTGGGGAGTTCCCACTGTGGCTCAGTAGAAATGAATCTGACTAGTATCTAAGAGGACTCAGGTTCAATCCCTGGACTTGCTCAGTGGGTTAGGGATCTGGCATTGCTGTGAGCTGTGGTGTAGGTCGCAGATGTGGCTTGGATCCTGTGTTGTTGTGGCTGTGGTATAGGCCAACGGCTATAGCTCTGATTTGACCCCTAGCTTGGGAGCTTCCATGTGCCATGAGTGCATCCCTAAAAAGCAAAAAATAAAAATAAAAAATAAAAAATGTTGGGACAAGTGGTTATTGATTGAAAAAATAACTAAAATCAGATCCCTACCTTACATCAAAGCAAGAATAAGATTCCAATGAATTGAACAATTAAGCGTAAAAAATAAAATAGAAAAATGTAGGAGAGTATTTTTAAAATAGTGGGTTAAAAAGTGCCTTCTCAGAGGAGAGAGATGAAGGCAGCAGAGTAGGAGGATGTGGAGTTCACTTCTTCCCACCAGTATATCAAGAACACATTTTCAGAGGGAATAGTCCACACAGGACATCTGCTAAACACTGGCAGAGGAACTCAAACACCTGAGAGGACAAGAGGGATTTCTTTGTCACTGGGTAGGACAAAAGAGGGGGAAAAAAATACATGAAAAGAGACAGAAGCAGGTTGGAACCTGTGGCCCAGTGAGGGAGCTGAAGGAAAGAAGAAGGTGCCACACCTGGGGAGTCCCCTCACCAGTGCGGAGACCAGCCGGCACAGGAAAGGTTCTTCGGAGGCTTAGAGGAGAGCATAACAGCCAGTCTGTGGCAGGCAGAACAGAATGAGACATACACAAATGGTCCATGCAAACACCCTGTGCAGCACCCCAGCCTGGGACACGTCCATGGGTAGGAGCTGAGTGCCGGAGCAAGAGGCTTGGAGAAGAGACACAGAGACAGAATAGCTTTAGTCAGACTCATCAAGAAGAAAAGAGAGAGGGCTCAAATCAATAATATTAGAAATGAAAAAGGAGAAAGACACCCCAGAAATACAAAGGATCACAAAATACATAAGCAACTATATGCCAAAAAATGGACACCCTAGAAGAAATAGACAAATTCTTAGAAAGGTACAACCTTCCAACACTGAGCCAGAAAGAAACAGAAAATATGAGCAGACCAATCACAAATACTGAAATTGAAACTTTGATTTAAAAACTTCCAACAAACAAATGTCCAGGACTACATGGCTTCACAGTCTAATTCTATCAAACATTCAGAGAGGAGTTAACAACTATTCTGAAACTTTCCGAGAAAGTTACAGAGCAAGAAACACTCCCAAGCACATTCTATGAGGCAACCATCACCCTAATGCCAAAATCAGACAAAGATACTACACACAAAAAAGAAAATTACAGATTAATATCATTGGTGAACATAGACACAAAAATCCTCAACGAATGATTTGCAAATGAAATACAACAATACATTAAAAGGATCATACACATGATCAAGTGGGATTTATCCCAGAGATAAATTCAATATCCCTGGGATATTTCGGTATCTATTCAAGGATTCTTCAGTATCTGCACATCAATCAATGTGATAC
The DNA here is from genome assembly GCF_054392235.1 of Sus scrofa. Classification (NCBI taxonomy): domain Eukaryota; kingdom Metazoa; phylum Chordata; class Mammalia; order Artiodactyla; family Suidae; genus Sus; species Sus scrofa. The sequence continues at coordinate 58,682,950 of NC_139395.1, forward strand.
ACCACATCAACAAACTGGAGAATAAAAACCATATGATCATCTCAATAGATTCAGAAAAAGCTTTTGACAAAATTTAACGCCCATTTCTGATAAAGTATTCCAGAAAGCACTTTATGCTTCAGAAGGTGGGCATATATTTGCAGCAACATGGATGGAGCTAGAGAATCTCATCCTGAGTGAAATGAGCCAGAAAGACAAAGACAAATACCATATGATATCACTTATAACTGGAATCTAATATCTAGCACAAATGAACATCTCCTTAGAAAAGAAAATCATGGACTTGGAGAAGAGACTTGTGGCTGCCTGATGGGAGAGGGAGGGAGTGGGAGGGATCGGGAGCTTGGGCTTATCAGACACAACTTAGAATAGATTTACAAGGAGATCCTGCTGAATAGCATTGAGAACTTTGTCTAGATACTCATGTTGCAACAGAAGAAAGGGTGGGGGAAAAATGTAATTGTAATGTATACATGTAAGGATAACCTGATCCCCTTGCTGTACAGTGGGAAAATAAAAAAAAAAAAAAAAAAAAAAAAGAAGGTGGGCATAGAGGGAACCTACCTCAACATAATAAAGGCCATATATGACAGACCCACAGCTGACATCATTCTCAATGGTGAAAAGCTGAAAGCACTTCCATTAAGATCAGAAACAAGACAAAGATGTCTGCTCTCTCCACCCTTATTCAACATAGTTTTGGAAATCCTAGCTATGGCAATCAAAGAAGAAAAAGAAATAAAAGGAATCCAAATCGGAAAAAAAGTAAAACTATCACTGTTTGTAGATGACATGATACAATACATAGAAAACCCTAAAGATACCATCAGAAAACTGCTAGGATTGGAGTTCCCATTGTGGTGCAGCAGAAATGAATCCAACTAGGAAACATGAGGTTGCGAGTTTGATCCCTGGGCTCACTCAGTGGGTTGAGGATCCAGCATCGCCATGAGCTGTGGTGTAGGTCACAGATGTGGCTCAGATCTGGCATTGCTGTGGCTCTGATGTAGGCCGGCAGCTGTAGCTCCAATTCGACCCCTAGCCTGGGAACCTCCATATGGCATGGGTGTGGCCCTCAAAGACAAAAAAAGAAAAAAGAAAACTACTAGAATTCGCCAATGAGTCTGGTAAAGTTGCAGAACAAAATTAATTCACAGAAATCTCTTGCATTCCTATACATTAACAACAAAAGAGCAGAAAGAGGAATTAAGGAAACAATCCCATTTACCATCACATCAAAGAGAATAAAATACCTAGGAATAAACCTCCCTAAAGAGGCAAAGGACCCTTATTCTAAAAACTTGAAGACATGGATGAAGGAAGTCAAAGATGATACAAATAGATGGAAAGATATATTATGTTCTTGGATTGGAGGAATCAATATTGTCAAAGTCAATCTACAGATTCACTACAACCCCTCTTAAATTACCAATGGCAGAGTTCCCATAGTGGCTCAGCAGAAAAGAATCTGACTAGAATCCATGAGGATACAGGTGTGATCCCTGGCCTCACTCAGTGGGTTAAGGATCTAGCATTGCCAGGAGCTGTGGTGTAGATTGCAGATGTGCCTCGGATCTGGCATTGTGGCTGTAGTGAAGGCCGGTGGCTATAGCTCCTATTCAGCCTCTGGCCTAGGAACCTCCATATGCAATGGGTGCAGCCCTAAAAGAAAAGAAAACACACACACACAAACAAATTACCAATGGCATTTTTCATGGAAGTAGAACAAAATTTTAAAAATTTGTCTGGAAACACAAAAGACCCCGAATAACTAAAACAGTCTTAAGAAAAAAGGAGCTGGAAGAGTCAGCCTCCCCAGCTTAAGACAATACTACAAAGCTACAGTCATAAAAACAGTATGGCACTGGCACAAAAACAGACACATAGATCACTGGAATGGGATACAAAGCCCAGAAATAAACCCATGCATCTATGGTCAACGAATCTACGACAAAGGAGGCAAGAACATACAATGAAGAAAAGACAGTCTCTTCAATAAGTGGTGCTGGGGAAACTGGACAGCTACATGTAGAAGAATGAAATTAGAACAGCATACACAAAAATGAACTAATAGCATACACAAAAATGAACTCAAAATGAACTAAAGACCTAAATACAAGACCAGATACTATGAAACTTAGAGGAAAATATAGGCAGACCATTCTTTGGCATAAACTGCAACAGTTACCTTTTCAGATCAACCTCCTAGAGTAATGAAAATAAAAGCAAAAATAAATGAGACCTAATTAAACTTAAAAAGCTATTGCACAGCAAAAGAAACCGTTTAAGAAATGAAAAGACAGCCCACAGAATGGGAGAAAATCTTTGCAAAAGAAGCAACCGACAAGGGATTAATCTCCAAAATATAAAAACATCTCATGCAGCTTTACCAAACAAACAGCCCACCCAGTCAAAAAAAAAGGTCAGAAGATCTAAATATAGACATTTATCTAAAGACAGACAGATGGCCAAAAAGCCCAAGTTACTTGTAGATAAGGTAACAAGGACCTACTGTATAGCACAGGGAAATTTATTCAGTACACTCTAATAACCTATATGGGAGAAGTATTTGAAAAGGGATGGATGCATGTGTATATAAAATGTGTATATAAAATATATACATAAAACTGATTCACTTTGCTGTACACCTGAAACTAACACAACATTGTATGTCAACTATACTTCAAAAAAATTTTTTTAAAAAGGAAAGCATTCTCAAACAAGATTCCAAAAAAGCCAACAATAAAAGACTGATAAATTTGATTACATCTAAACTACATTTCAGCATAATAGAAATGACCACAAACAATGTTAAGAGAAACTAGAAAACATACTTGCAGCATATACTACACATAATATAAAATAATTCCCATTTTAAAAAACTCATTTGAAAGAGACATACCTAGTAGAGGAAGGGTCAGGTAGATTAATAGGGCATTTCAGAAGAGGAAATCACTGGTGTTCAATAAACACAGCAAGGAATTCAGCTCCCCTGGTAATCAAGGAAATGCAAATTAAAGCAACAAGTAAGATCCAATTTTTCACCCATCAGATTGGCAAAAGCTAAACTTTAAAATGATGAGGATGGAGTTCCTGTCGTAGCTCAGTGAAACAAATCTGACAAGCATCCATGAGGACACAGATTTGATCCTTGGCCTCACTCAGTGGGTTAAGGATCCAGCACTTCACAAAGCTGTGGTGTAGGTCGCAAGATGCAGCTCGGATCTGACATTACTGTGGTGTAGGCCAGCAGTTACAGCTCCGATTCAACCCCTAGCCTGGGAACCTCCGTATGCCACAGATGCAGCCCTAAAAAGACTAAAACAAAATAAAATCATGAGGGGGAAGAAGTATTCTCTTGCTTAGAGGAGTACAGACAGGTAACAACTACTTGGGAGAGAAATTCACCTGTGTCTTTAAAACTGTAAATGGGCATACCTGTGTCCTTGTTCTTCTCTTGGTAAGGTGCTAATCTGTACTGCTGTAATTGTGTGTGTGAGGTACAAACAGCCAGATGAGCATTTACGGGGAAATGAGGAAGTCCAGTCTGCATGCAAATGAAATAATGAGCTGGATTGACATGTACTGATATCCCTAAATTTGGGAAGGCTGTACCCCAAAGTACAACACTTTTTCCTTTAGATTCCCTCTGAAGTTGGGGTGGTAGTTAGGGAGACGTTGGCCTAATTTGTATTACAGAGGTGAGGAAATATCTCTAATGTTTTAATTTCGTGTAAGAATAAATTTAGAAACTGCCTATTTAATACTTTTTGACAGAACAGTGGGCACCCAGGCATCAAAATTCTAGTCTCATTTCTACCATCAAATGGCAACACCACCTCAAACAATTCATTTAATCCATCTGTTTTCTCATCACTCACATGGAAGTTCTGTGCCATCACAGGTTCCTGTAAAATGAAGACAATAGCCTGGCCTGATGAAAAAGTCTGCTGCCCTTCTAAGCCATTTCTATGCATGTGTGTAAAGCAAAGATAACCATATTTTTCCAAAATTTTTATAGAAGGTGCTTATACTTGGAAAGTTTCACTGCAGTGCCAGAAATAATTACCAAATATGAAACTCATTTTGAAAATTCTCTGATTGCATTTTGAACCATATATTTCCATTTTTATTCATATTCTGGAAGTTCAATTTAGCTGTTCAGGATCATTAAAAGTCTTTTTCCAGAGCCTTTCACCACTTTTGCCTTATCCAATGGCCTCTAGTTAAAATTCTCAAATTATTTTTTCCTATTAGATCATCCAACTTGTCCCTAACATCAAATCTTCTACAGCCTTCCCAGGTCTAATTCTGAACCTCTCACTGCATATCAGATAGTGAGCAAAACATCTGGTAAAGCCAATGTGAGAGATTTCATGTTCATCAACAAATGTCACCTTTATGCTAACCTCTCAATCTCTCCCCTTGTCCTGCATTTCATTCATTTTTGTATTCTAGGATAGGTATTAATGCAGTCTCCTTAGCTTCTATGGAAATACATGATGGCAATTTCATTCCAATATATTCAATCCTGTTGTGAATCTGAAAGAGCTTTTTCTCCCCTTTCCAAGATACGGCGCAGTTTCTGCAGGAATGTTGTGTGCCCTTACCACCTTGTCCCAGCAACTGGAGAACGAAAATGCTGTGGATGTTTTCCAGGTTGCAAAAATGATCAATCTTATGAGGCCTGGAGTATTCACAGACATTGTAAGTACTTTGCTTATGGGCGAAACCTGTACAGCATCAATTGAAACTCAGACTCATCCTTTAGAACAGTGGTTCTTAACTGGGAATGATGTTGCCCCAGGTGATATTGGGCACTGTTGGAGACTTTTTTTTTGTTACAACTGGGGATAGAATGAAGTGAGTAGAGCCTGGGGATGCCGCTCAGCATCCTGCAATGCCTAAGATGGCCCCTCGGAAGGAAAGAATTATCCAGCCCAAGTGTCCAAAGTGCTGAGGTTGATAAACTCTCATTTCTAGAGGATAGTATTCTCTGGTTATAAAATACATATATATATCCTGGAGTTCCCATTGTGGCTCAGCAGGTTAAGAACCCGACTAGTATCCAAGAGGATGTGGGTTCATCTCTGGCCTCGCTCAGTGGGTTAAGCATCTGGCATTGCTGCAAGCCGCAGCTTAGGTCATGGATGTGGGTCGGATCCTATGTTGCTATGGGCTGTGGCTGTGGCATAGGCTGGCAGCTGCAGCTCCAATTCAACCCCTCGCCCAGGAACTTCCATAGGCCACAGGTGCGGCCCTAAAAAGACCAAAAAAAACCAAAACCAAAAACCAAAAAAACATATCCTATTATCTATAGTGAACTATCAACACTGAGAATTCATTCCAGAGAACAGAGATCAAAAGGACACAAAGAAGGCATAGGTCTTGATTATAAAGGATTCCAGAGGATTATTATTACTATTTCTTTTTTTTTTTTTTTTTTTTTGGTCTTTTTGCCATTTCTTGGGCTGCTCCCGCTGCATGTGGAGGTTCCCAGGCTAGGGGTCGAATCAGAGCTGTAGCCACCGGCCTGCGACAGAGCCACAGCAACGCGGGATCCGAGTGGCGTCTGCGACCTACACCACAGCTCACGGCAACGCTGGATCCTTAACCTACTGAGCAAGGCCAAGGATTGCACCTGCAACCTCATGGTTCCTAGTCGGATTCATTAACCACTGAGCCACGATGGGAACTCCCAGAGGATTATTTTTTAAGTTTCTTAGACACATATTCCTGTTTTTCTAGTGTATGAAAACAATATGTATTTTCACAATATGTATTTCCACCTGAGATGAAATGATTAAGCTGTTCTTTGGCTCAAATGGTCTTCCTCTTGTTTTGCAGGAACAATACCAGTTTGTCTATAAAGCAATGCTCAGCTTGGTCAGCACTAAAGAAAATGGAAATGGTCCCATGACAGTGGACAAAAATGGTGCTGTTCTCATTGCAGATGAATCAGACCCTGCCGAGAGCATGGAATCTCTAGTGTGATGGGAATCCAGAAAGGGCACTTACTTTGTAAAACTTCTGAAGACTGAGGACTTTTTTGAGGCCTTTTTTGCCAGACTCTAGGTTATACAATAACCCAGTTACTTTTTTACACTGATAAAAGTTTTGATATTTATTTTTTGCCATTTTATGTCTTAATGGTATCCTACTGAGCATTTGCACCTCTGTTCATTTCACACAGTGAAACGCAACTTTACCTAGTTTGCACTATCGGATCAGTGTTACTGCCTATAATCTAATACTAAAGCAAACCCTGAGGTGACATTCCATGACAACACACATGCTACTTTTTAATTCAGTACAGTGAAGGTCTTTGTTTTGACAGTGAATCTTGATTTCTTTTAATTATTATTATTATTGCTAAAGCAGTTGCAGTCTACTAGCAGGCAATGCTGTACTTTTCCTATCTCCTCTCCTGTTTTTTTAAGGCACTGTTCAATACTGTATGCCTTCTGTATTCTAGTGGAGTGGATGAGCACTGTTTCCTTTTAAAGAACAGCAGGTTTGGGGGAGCTACTAAGAAGGTCTGTCAAGCTCATGGCCTTGAAAGAGTTCCATTTATGATGGTGAAGATATCCATTAAGGAATTAGAAAGTTTAAGAGTTACTTCATGTGAACATCACTTATTAGTTACCAAGTTATATTCATAGCTTAAAAAAATGCCCAATTGTGTCCAAATAAAGGATATCTCTGTATGACAGTTTTCACGGTAGCTCTGTGGACAGTGTGTGTTATTTCCATTTTGACTCTCTGCAACAGATAGACCCCAAAAATCAGGGCCATCTTTTGCAAGGGAGAGATGGCGATATTTTACTGAACTCACTTTCAAAACCCTTGAGTGAATCTCTATCCGTGCTTCATGATTTATAATACCATACCTCACAGCAGGTGGAAAAATGAAAATCTTTGCAAGTGTGTAATTTTGAAACTACACTTCTGAGCAATTGCTATTGAACTTTGAGCAATTGCTAATTGCCCATCTTGCCTCTAAAATATTCCTGTTACTCCTATAGAAATCTACTCTACTACCTATATAGTTAACATTCTTTTCTTTCTTTTTTGCCAAATATTTCATGATAAATCTCCTAATTACAAAGATTCTTCTATTTAGGATTAAACTGAAAATATTGTGTTAGCAAAAGTCCTGGGACTCTCTAGATGCCCACACATGGATAAATCTGATTTGGAGAGAGAAAACGAGAATCTTAAGTAAAAGGTGTGACATTTTCAAATAGTTTTTAGAAGCAGAAGACAGCTTTCTGTTACGTCCTTTAGCTGCCAGAGCAGATACACTTCAGTAAAAGAGGCTGCTCATTGTAACACAGAGCCCAGGGAAATTATTTCTTGGAGCCCTATTCACCCTGCAGTACATGACGAGAAGATGAAGAGCATCAACAAAGAATTTCAGTTCAGCTAGTTAGAAAAATAAGCTACTTACTGAGATCTGTTTCTTCTACTGCGTATTTGCTTTTGATGGACAACTTCGTTCAGAAGTGAAACCATCACCAGAACTCGGCCTGTTAAGAAGAAAAGGGTTTGGGTTATTTTTTTAAATGTAAATAAACTTCTACAAAAAAGTCTACCCTGGCTACTATCATCCTATCTGGATAGGCCTGGAAACTTTCATGATAATCAGCACTGACATTCTGCTAATCTTGAGTTGGCTTTCTGTGAAGTTGGTCAAAGTGGAGCTGAAGGAACAAAGCTGTTAGGAGAGAGGGGCTACAGGCCCCACCCAGGGTTCTAAAGCATAGTTCAACGGAGCTACGTAACATGCCAGGGTTCATCTCACCTTCTCATCACATAGATTCAGCCACACAGAAAGGTCCACTATTCACAAACTGTGCAAACTACGTTGAGAAAAGATGTACAAGTGGCCAAGTTTCCTAATTTGTATGTGCTAGGGGACACTTGACACCTCTGCCTCCCCTCTGTTGCCATCAGAGGTGACACAAGGAAGCTCTGCCTAACACTTAAGAAAAAAAAACTTTAACACAGGAATACTACAACTGCTGGATGGTGAAAGAAATCATGAAGGGAAAGGTTTCACATCATAGCAAGGAGTAGATCCTTTTAGCCAATTAAGTAGGTTAGTTTAGTTGTATAGAGTATTGATATGAGTTAGCTCTTCTCAGTAGAGGGCACAGTGGACTTGACTTCCAGAAGTAACATTTGAGGTGGGGTTCATGGTCCCTCCATAATTTTTTCTTAACAAAAGTAAACACTGGTTACAAGACACGTGGCAAGTATTCCCTTCTGTGCTGTTATAGAGGACTCAGGTCATGAAAATGTATACCCTCCAATTCTGTAACCAGCTCTTACATCAGTATCAGAATCATTATAAAATAGAGGGAGAGCTAGTAAACACATGGAAATATTACAGGGGTGGCTCAGCAGTTCTCTGGGAGCAATGGTGTGTCTATAGCAGGCTGGAACCAAAGTCTTCAAAATCATGACCCAATGAAATTTGAGCAATTGCTATTTGCCCATCTTGCCAAAGTGGTGCAAACACACTTCACAGAAGATAGTTATATTTAGCAGTTCCTCACTTTCACCACACAGTGTATCCTTACTATTATTCTTCATTTTTTATTGCATTTTTCCAGAGGCCAAGAGTTTCAGAGGTAGTGTTTTCTTTTGAGATGTAAGCACATTGCTTAACTACATAACAAGGCTATTAACCACTTGTACTCAGGAGGAAAGGAAATAGCTATTGCAAATCAATGTGTCCTATTTTATAAAAATAAGCTTTGGGGGTATATGAATTTAGCTTTAGGTAAGCAGAATGCACACATCACTCAAAACCGAATTTCGAAAATCAGAACCAGTGGCCATGCTGTACATCAGAAGAAACACACCTTATTTGCCATCAAGAGAACACGTTCTTGCATCCAAAAGCCACAATTTCGTCTTTTATATTAAAGAAAAAAGTTAACTTCTGAAAATTCGAGATGATTAGGATTAAGTGAATAGGTTTTCCTAATTTTTATGTGTGGCACTTTTAGAGTCTATTTCAAGTTGTCAAGTCCAGCAAAGTCAGAGAAGTTTATGATATTTAAGGTCTAGCTGTCAGAGTTTTTAGCCCAGAGTGACATACTGAAACCAACAAATAACCTTAATTATTTTATAATGACACAGCACAACTGCCTTGTTATGAATTTTTTCTTAAATGCATAAATACTGTATTTAAAATTTAAAATATAGATACCAATTTACCAAAGATACATATTACTAATTCTAAGCAAAAAATTTAAGAAAGAAACCCAAACTCATCATAATTTAAGAAATAATAATCCAAATGTAGTTTGTCATAAGAATTTAGCAGTTATACTGGAAAGTGCATTTTCAATTCCTATGTCCTAAAGTTTATGTTCAGATGGTGCCAGTGAATTTTTATATGAAGGGAAAATGCCTGCTTTTTTTTTCCTTTTTTTTTTTTAACAGCTCTAATTTCACTTACCCCTTTGCGCTTGCCCTTAGTTGCCATTTAACACACAATATTGGCTTTACTTATCTCTAGAAAGAAGGCATGCTACAAATAGGAAGGAATTGTAATAATGATATTTGGCCTCTACTTTGTCTTAGCTGTTAAACTGTTTTTAGTATTTTTGTTAAATATTTGCAAAGGGAAGCATTTTCTACAGAGGATAATTAATTTCAAGAAAAATATCTTGAGTTTTAAGAAATAAACATCTCCAGAAAAGGAGACAGCCGATTTTATAAAATGTCGCAACTCTCCAACATTTGGGGTAGTGACTCCTTTTTTGTTAGGACATTTGAAACTAGTAAGCAGCCATTGTTTCTAAAAAAAAAAAAGAAAAAAAGAAAACTCAGCCTTCGTGTTGATTCATGTTTCTTTCACTTCATTTTGAAATAGCTAAAAGTCATTAAAACTGTAAATATTTTGTTGCTTGGATAAGCATCTCCTGAGAACTTTGTATCTATGGTATATAATCATAGAATTTTATATTTTCATATAAAGCTAATTTTTTTCTAGTTTCAACTCTGTCATAGTTTTTTTTTTTCTTCCTTTGTGGTGGATATGTGAATTCAACTTTCTGTGTATTGAAGTAGCAAGAACCATCTTTGCATTCCAAAAGAATCCAACATGTGTTATTTCTTTGAGGCAGTGATTGTGAAAGTTGGGATTTCTTTTTTAGTTTCATTGACCATTTGTGCAATAGGAATTAGACATAATTAGTCACTGAATACATTCATTGCATTGACCCATTTGGAAAAAGTGTTGTTTTTTTAATTTGTTCAGGGGGAGGGGTTTTGTAACCTGAGATTTTTCCCTTTTTTCTTCTGTTTAAAACTATATCAAATCATTCTATTATAGTGTTATTTAATATGTAAATTGTATTGCTATACATAAAATAAAGTATGGTTTTTGATGTATTCATTCGTGATGAGCATTTCTATGAAAATATCTACATTCAGTAAAATCAAATTACTCATTTCTCTTAACAGATCACATGTATACCCACAGGCCCTTAGTCTTAAGTTTTCATGATAATAAAATGATTTATAGGGAGTTCCCATTGTGGCTCAGCAGTTACGAATCCAACTAGGATCCATGAGGACCCAAGTTTGATCTCTGACTTTGCTCAGTGGGTCAAAGATCCAGCACTGCCACAAGCTATGGTATAGGTCACAGACTCAGTTTGATCCCACATTGCTGGGGCTGTGGTGTAGGCCAGCAGCTGCAGCTCTGATTTGACCCCTAGCTTGGGAACTTCCATATGCAGCACATGCAGCCCTAAAAAGCAATAATAATAATAAAATAATAAAACGGGAGTTCCCGTCATGGCTCAGTGGTTAACAAATCCGACTAGGAACCATGAGGTCAGGGGTTCAATCCCTGGCCTTGGGGTTGGGGATCCGGCGTTGCCGTGAGCTGTGGTGTAGGTCGCAGATGCAGCTCGGATCCCACGTTGCTGTGGCTCTGGCAAAGGCTGGCAGCTACAGCTCTGATTAGACCCCTAGCCTGGGAACCTCCATATGCCATAGATATGGCCCTAGAAAAGACAAATAATAATAATGATTATTAGGAGTCATCTATACACAGGCAGAAAACCAAAAGAAATGTCTTCTCTGAATTCTTCCCCTTTTAAAGACTACATAGTGACAAAGTTTCCCCTGCATATTGATTTAAACTTTATTCACTTTATGAGTCTGCTGCTAAGTTATAAGTAGAATTATTTTCTCTAGCATATCAATTAGATTTATAGTGACTTCTCCCTCTTCATGTTTACTGTGTAGGATGAAAGGTTTATCCAGATAAGACTTTGGGAGAATCTATGACATGAATATATATAATACTACTTCTACTTATAAGGAATGTTGCCATTTCCAAACAGGAGTCCCAGACTTGGCAGCTTAGGTCCACCATTCTCTCTGCTCTGCATTAGGAATAAATCTCTTCCCACTAGGGCTCCAATTTGTCTTTTCCACAGAGCTGAAGAACGGTAGTTCATTCTGCAAAAGTTAACTAGGAATTTAAGGAGCAGTATATTAATCTTTTCCAGTGGTATCTAGAAGGAGGATCAATCCAACACAAAAGAATGAATCTCTAGTGATACAACCCTCCTCTTCCTCCAATTATACTCAAGGGGACTGAATACTCTGTATCATTGAGTACACAAGAGATCTCAAATTGCTGACCTGTAGATCATATTCACTCTACAAATATATTTAGGTCATAATTTTTAAACTCAGTATTTTCCAACATCTAAAATATGAAAACTTTAAGATTCAGATTTCAAGCTCTTTTTCAAAAATCTGGGTGGTTTTTAGTCAGAATGGCTATTGTTAAAAATCTGCAAATAACAAGTGCTGGAGAGAATGTGGAGGAAAGGGAACCCTCCAACACCACTGGTGGGAATATAAATTGGTACAACCACTATGGAAAACAGTATGGAGTTTCCTCAGAAAATCAAAAATAGAATGACCCTATAATCCATCAATCCCAATCCTGAGCGTATAACTGGACAAAACCATAATTCAGAAAGATACATGTATCCCTATGTTCATAGCAGCTCTATTCACAATTGCCAAAACATTGAAACAACCCAAATGTCCATCAGCAGAGGAATAAAGAAAATGTGCTACATAGATATAGTAGGATATTACTCAGCCATAAAAAAGAATGAAATAATGCTGTTTGTAACAACATGGATGCCACTAGAGATTATCATACTAAGGGAAGTCAGAAAGAGAAAGACAAATACCATATGATATCACTTATATGTGGTATCTAAAACATGGCACAAATGAGCCTAACTACAAAACAGAAACAGGAGTTTCCGTTGTGGCTCAGTGGTTAATGAATCCAACAAGGAACCATGAGGTTGCAGATTCAATCCCTGGCCTTGCACAGCAGTTTAAGGATCTGGCATTGCCGTGAGCTGTGGTGTAGATCGCAGATGCCTCTTGGATCCGTGTTGCTGTGGCTCTGGCGTAGGCCAGAGCTACAGCTCTGATTAGACCCCTAACCTGGGAACCTCCATATGCCTTAGGTGCAGCCCTAGAAAAGACAAAAAAAAAAAAAAACACAAAAACAAACAGAAACAGACTCACAGACATAGAGAACAGACTTGTGGTTGCCAAGGGATAAGGAGTTAGATGAGGGATGGACCGGGAGTTTGGGGTTAGTAGATGCAAATTATAACATTTAGAATGGATAAGCAATGAGGTCCTACTGTATATCTAATCTCCTGGGATAGATCATGATGGAAAAGAATATAAAAAAGATATATATGTGTATATACATGTATAACTGAGTCACTTGGATGCACAGCAGAAAGTGGAACAATATTGTAAATCAACTATAATAAGAAAAAATTGGGGTTCTGTTACAGCACAAAGCTCATGTTCTCACATGATCATAACAAGCAGGAGAGGAGTAGCTGTTGTCTCTTTTAGGTGATTCATGTACTCTCCAGTTCACCAGAGTCTACATCTATTCCATTACATTAGGTCTACCCTTCATCAGCCTAACTTGCCAGATGCTATAAGCAGATGCCTATGAATTTTGAGACCATCTTCCATCTCAGGCTGCTAAGCCATCAACCAAAAGCAGCATTAAAATCCTAAGAAGCCAGCATGGGGCAATGGGGTTCCCACACATCCAAAAGCTTCTAAGTCCACCCAAATGGCTCCATGAAACAGCAGTTATGACTGTTCAAAAAAAGTAACAAATCAGTTCTCTATTCCATGGCTTTTACTATCCAGGATGTAACTGTAGACAAGGAAATTTTAATTCTGCTACCAAGAATGCAGCAAAGACAGGAAGAGTGCAAAAAGCCACTAATCCAAAATCCCATTTTCTTTCTTCTTCCCTCCCTTCCTTCCTTCTTCCCTCCCTTCCCTTTTCTTTCTTTCTTTCATTTTTTCTTTTCCTTTCTTTGCTTTTTTAAGGCCGCACCTGTGGCAACTGGAAGTTCCCAAGCAAGGGGTCAAATAGGAGCTACAGCTGCTGGCCTACTACACAGGCACAGCAATGCCAGATCTGAGCCACACCTGCAACCTACACCACAGCTCATGGCAACTCCAGATCCTTAATCCCCTAAGTAAGGCCAGGGATTAAACCTGTATCCTTTTGGATACTAGTCAGTATATTACCACTGAACCACAATGGGAACTCCCCAAAACCCCATTTTCTAACAGTTAATTCAGACTGTTGAGATCACTAAGATTTAAGAATGTATCATTACTAACCATGCCTGGATTCGGAGATGGGATTACAAACAATGGTTTAATTCAATGGAATCCTTATCATTTTACCCACTCTCAACACTATTATTCAACACAGTATTGGAAGTCCCAGCCACAGCAATAAGACAAACAAAAGAAATAAAAGGTATCCAAATTGCAAAACTCTACTTAAAAGAGACACATGCATCCGCATGTTCATTGCAGCACTATTCACAATAGCCAGGACATGGAAACAACCTAAATGTCCATCGACAGATGATTGGATTCAGAAGATGTGGTATATATACACAATGGAATACTACTCAGCCATAAAAAAGAATGACATAATGCCATTTGCAGCAACATGGATGGAACTAGAGAATCTCATCCTGAGTGAAATGAGCCAGAAAGACAAAGACAAATACCACATGATATCACTCATAACTGGAATCTAATATCCAGCACAAATGAACATCTCCTCAGAAAAGAAAATCATGGACTTGGAGAAGAGACTTGTGGCTGCCTGATGGGAGGGGGAGGGAGTGGGAGGGATCGGGAGCTTGGGCTTATCAGACACAACTTACAAGGAGATCCTGCTGAATAGCATTGAGAACTTTGTCTAGATACTCATGTTGCAACAGAAGAAAGGGTGGGGGAAAAATGTAATTGTAATGTATACATGTAAGGATAACCTGACCCCCCTGCTGTACAGTGGGAAAATAAAAAAAAATATTTAAAAAAAAGAGAGAGAAAGGAAAAATAAAATGGATCATAATACAAATTAAAAAAAAAAAAGGTATCCAAATTGGAAAAGAAGAGGTAAAATTGTCACTATATGCAGATGACATGATGCTTTATATAGAAAGCTCTAAGGACTTCACACAAAAATTACGAACTCAGCAAAGTAGCAGGATATAAAATTAACATTCAGAAATTGGTTGCATTTCTGTATACTAAGAATGAAATATTAGAAAATGAATGTCCAAAACAATAGTTTTTAAAATAAGACCACAAAAAATTAAATACTGAGGAATAAACCTGACTAAGGAGGTAGAAGATTTATACACTGAGAATTATAAAACATTAATTAAGGAAATTAAAGAGGATTCAAAGAAATGGAAAGATATCTCATGCTCCTGAATTGAAAGAATTAATGTTGTTAAAATAGTCATACTACCCAAAAAAACAATCTACAGATTTAATGCAATCCCTATCAAATTACCCATGACTTTTTTCATAGAACTAGAACAAACAATCCAAAAATTTATATGGAACCATAGAAGATCCAGAATTGCCAAAGCAATCTTGAGGAACAAAAACCAAGCAGGAGGCATAACTCTCCCAGACTTCAGACAAGATTACAAAGCTACAGTAATCAATACAGGGTGGTACTTTTACAAAAACAGACATACATACAGACCAATGGAACAGAATAGAGAGCCCAGAAATTAAACCAGACACCTACAGTCAATTAATCTTTGACAAAATGGGAAAAAGACAGTCTCTTCAGCTGCATGTAAATCAACGAAACTAAAACACACCCTCACACCATGCACAAAAATAAACTCAAAATGGCTTAAAAACTTAAACATAAAATAAGACATCATAAATTTCCTAGAAGAGAACATAGGCAAAACATTCTCTGACATCAACTGTACAAATGTTTTCTTAGGTTAGTCTCCCAAAGCAACAGAAAAATAAAACAAAAATAAACCAATGGGACCTAATCAAAATTATAAGCTTTTTTAAAGTAAAGGAAACCATTAAAAAAAAATGACAAGACAACTACAGAATGGGAGAAAAGAGTTGCAAATAATGCACCAACAGTTCTTAGTCTCCAAAACAACAACAGCAAAATAACTCAATGAAAAAATGGGCAGAAAACCTAAAGAGGCATTTCTCCAAAGAAAACATACATTTTGCCAACGGGCACATGAAGAGATGCTCAACATTACTAATTATTAGAGAAATGCAAATAAAACTACAATGAGGTACCACCTCACACCAATCAGAATGGCCATCATTAATAAGTCTACAAATAACAAGTGCTAGAATAGTGAAGAAAAAGGAATCCTCTTACACTGTTAGTGGGAATGTAAACTGGTACATCTACTATGGAGGTTCCTCAGATAATTAAATATAGAATAACCATATGATCCAGCAATCCCACTCCTGGGTAAATATCCAGAGAAAACTATAATTCAAAAAGATCGATGCACCCCTATGTTCATAGCAGCTCTATTCACAATAGCCAAGATATTGAAACAACCTAAATGCCCATTGACAGATGAATGAATTAAGAAAATGTGGTGTATATATACAATGGAATGCTACTCAGCCATAAGAATGAAATAATGCCATTTGAAACAACACAGATTTAACTAAAGATTATCATTCTAAGTGAAGTCAGAAAGATAAATACCATATGATATCACTTACACGTAGAATCAAAAATATGGCACAAATGAAACTATCTACAAAACAGAAACAGACTCACAGACATAGAGAACAGACTTGTGGTTGCCAAGGGGAGGTAAGGGGATGGACTGGGAGTTTAGGGTTAGTAGATGCAAACAATTACATTTAGAATGGATAAACAGCAAGGTTCTACTGTCTATCACAGAGAACTATATTCAGTATCATTGGATAGACCATAATGGAAAAAAGTATAAAAATGGATGTATATATGTATATAACCAAGTCATTTTACTATACAGTAGAAATTAACTCAACATTGTAAATCAACTATACATCAATAAAAAATATTTTTAAAAACACAACCAGGAGTTCCCATTGTGGCTCAGCAGGTTATGAACCTGAAAAGTGTCCATGAGGATGTGGGTTCGAACCCTGGCCCCGATCAGTGGGTTAGGGACTGACGTTGCCATGAGCTGTGGTACAGGTAGCAGACACACCTCAGATCCTGTGTTGTTGCTGCTGTTGCTGTGGCTGTGGTGTAGGCCAGTAGCTATATCTCCCATTTGAGCCCCAGCATGGGAACCTCCACATGCTGCAGGTGCAGCCCTGAAAAAAAAGGACGAGGGCAGAGCTTCCTTGCCTGCCCACTTGCATCTCTCACAAGCATCATATCCTAATAAATCTATTTCTTGCCTATCAAAAAAAAAGGAACTATTGTGTGTTGTAAGGAGGACTGACAAGGTTAAATTTGTTTTGTTTTGTTTTGTTTTGTTTTGTTTTGTTTTGTTTTTAATGGCTGCACTCTGCAGCATATGCAAGTTCCCAGGTCAGGGGTCGAATCAGAGCTGCATCTGCCAGCCTACACCACAGCCACAGCAATGCTGGATCGTTAACACACTGAGCAAGGCCAGGGATTGAACCCACCTTCTCATAGATACTAACTGGGTTTGTTATCTCTGAGCCACAATGGGAAGTCCTAATAGTTTTTCCTAAATCACATCAAATGTTAACTCTAGACTTTAAAGATGTCATCATTCCTCCCCTGGGTCCTACCTTTATCTGATATTGTATTTCATATCTTTAATTCACACCTTTGTTCTAGCCAAATTCAATCTCTTCACTCACTGATCCATAGACTATTTCATTCCTACACTCACACACTTATCCCTGCCACTCCTCTCACATTACTCCTACCCAATGAGCAGATGATGGCTTTCTCCTGGAAACTTTTTCTGACTAGTTAACCTATAACTTTTAATAGGAAGCAGAACTACTTGGTTCATATACTCTTAATGTGACAGCTTATCCCAAATCTCTTCTATATCTTGTTAAGCCAGACTTGCTCCTGAGAAATTAAAGGTGGGAGTGAAGAATGAGGCCATGAGGTGTATGTTACCATATAAGGAAAAATCAGCATTAAAAAAAACAACAGCCAACATCCCCAAAAAGCCTTTGGTGGAGGGGCATCCCTTTAACACTATAAGGCCACAGGTAGAATATATATGAACATATACAGACCTGAAAAGTTAAATAAGTACACATGACAGTTTATCATTAGGTCCCAAGTAGATTAGTATTGTTAACATAAATGTCATAGGAGTCCACAGCAAAAGTTCAAGAAGGAAATGCTATGCCAGTTGTACCTTTAAAGATGAATAGATTTTGAGTGACCAGATAGGTAATGAATGATATTCTGTTTATGTAAACGTTGGGGAAAATCTTGCATAAACAAAATTTTCATCTTAAAAAATTAGAACTTGGAAAAACAGCACGAAGGTTATACCATGGAAGACCTTAAATATCAAGATAAGCAGTTTGGACGGAGTCTAAAGGTGAGAGTCATTAAGGATATGGGTACATCAATAACGTTACTGCCAAAGAAAGACAATGAAACAGACAGTCTGAATTGAGTCAGTTTTCTCAATTTTTTCATAAAAACATACCTCTTCTCAGAGGTAGATCAGAATTTTCCTGCAAAGCTTTGGATAAGGCTCATGGTATTTCAAGGGGTCCTTAGGAATGATTGCAAAATTTAAATACAAATAGTACACCTCTCTTTTTAAACAGTAAATCAGAAATAAACAGTATTTGTCAATCATATGAGAATCAAAGAAATACCTCAAATTCCAATAGATTTGTTAATTCTACTCTCCAGAGAAACTTTACTATGTAGGTTTGAAAACACTTTAAAATTAAGTTTAGATTATTTACTTCGCAGTAATTTTAAGTTTCAGGATGAAAAGTAGATACTCAGTTCTATTGTATCTAAAAAACATGGAAAAATTAGTTCACAAAGCCTAATGAAAAATAAAAAGCTGGAGAGTTCCCACTGTGGCTCAGCAGTTAAGAACCCAATATAGTGTTTGTGAGAATGGGGGTTCAATCCCTGGCCTAACTCGGTGAGTTGCTGCAAGCTGCAGTGTAGGTCACAGAGGCAGCTGGGATCTAGTGCTGCTGTAGCTATGGCATAGGCCTGCAGCTACAGCTACAATTTGACCCCTAGCCCAGGAATTTCCACAGGGCACATGTGTTGCTGGAAAAAAAAAAAAGGAAAGAAAAAAAGAAATAAAAATAATAACTTTGTGGCACACTAGGTTAAGGATCTGGTGTTCCCACAGCTGAGGCATAGGTTATAGCTGCAGCTTGAATTCCATCCCTGACCCAAGAGCTTCCATAGGCCACGGGTGTAGCCATAAAAAGAATAAATAGCTAAAGATACCACTTTAAGATTTATTTTCAAAAATACACATTTATTTGCACATAAATAAATGTACAAATATTTTTATTCAAAAAAAAGTTGGAGTCCCCGTCGTGGCGCAGTGGTTAACGAATCCGACTAGGAACCGAGGTTCCAGGTTCGGTCCCTGCCCTTGCTCAGTGGGTTAACAATCCGGCGTTGCCGTGAGCTGTGGTGTAGGTTGCAGACGCGGCTCGGATCCCGCGTTGCTGTGGCTCTGGCGTAGGCCGGTGGCTACAGCTCCGATTCAACCCCTAGCCTGGGAACCTCCATATGCCGCGGGAGCGGCCCAAGAAATAGCAACAACAACAACAACAAAAAGACAAAAGACAAAAAGACAAAAAAAAAAAAAAAAAAAAAAAAAGAAGTTCATGTGCAAAAGTAAGATTATACCAAAAACTATAAGAAAATCTTGATTTTAGCAGTCGAGATACTTTAACAACTGAACATATTTTCTATGTTGTGTCTACTGTGAATTACTTCTCTACCAAAAACTCACATACACTGATACACAAAACAAATAAAATACTATATAATTAATTATTTAACCTTATTTCTCTGAATCCTTAGTGATCTGACAGCAATGCAAAGTATTACTATGAAACATATCCTCAGGATTTTACTGTGAATGTGAAATGCTAACATGAGAGTACAGGTTCAGAAGGGCTTTCTAATAGATTTTATGTTACTGTAGTACTCCACATGCAACATCACACCACAAATTTACTAAGTCATAAGAAGGGAGCTGTACAAAGGATGTTTAACATACCATTTTTAATTCTATCATACAATATAGAAAGTCAAATTTATAAAACTGAAAAAACTAAAAACCCTATTGGGGCCATTAGCTACAATGATGGGCAAATATATCAAATTATAGCATGGAGATACTGGAGTTATAACTTGCTCTGTCTTCCTAACTGCTTCTGCATCTCTTTCCAAACTGGAGGTCTCTCTTCTATCACTCACTACTACAGTATTAGCTACTTAGATCTTTCTTTTTTTTTCCTTTTTGGGCCACATCCATAGCATACAGAAGTTCCTGGGCCAGGGATCGAATCCTAGACACAGCTGTGACCTATGCCACACCTGCAATGCCAAATCCTTAACCCACTGTGCCAGGCCAGGGATCAAGCTTGTGCTATCACAGAGACAATGCTGGATCCTTAACTTGCTGGGCCATAGAACTCCTACTTGGATCTTATTTATTCATTTATTTGACAATTCTATTTTGCAGAATAGGGCTAGGTGGTATTCTAGGCATTGAAGATATAGCATTCAGCAAGATAGATAAGGATCCTGTCCTCATGAAATTTATATTCTAGTGAGTAAGACAATAAACAACTATGCAAATATTATCCAATATATATTTGTACACATGTGTATTTGTGTATGTGAATATGTATCAGGATGAAGTATGTAGCATAAAACTAATAAGAGGATAGAAAATGATGGTGAAAGGGGTTATTTTTGACAAGGTGGGCAAGAAAGGACTCTCTCAAGGTATGACATGTGAATAACATGAAAAGGTCTGTGAATGTCCATCAGTAGAGGAATGGATACAGAAGATGTGGTACATACATACAATGGAATATTACTCAACCATAAAAATGAAATCATGCCATTTGAAACAACATTGATGCAACTAGAGATTATCATACTAAGTGAATTTAAATCAGAAAGAGAAAGACAAATACCATATGATATCACTTATATGTAGAATCTAAAATATGACATGAATGAACCTAACTACAAAACAGAAACAGATTTATGGGCAAGGAGAACAGACTTGTGGTTGCCAAGGGGTAGGGAGTTAGGGGAGGGATGGAGTGGGAGGTTGTGGTTACCAGATGTAATCTATTATACACAGAGGGGATAAACAACGGGATCCTACTGTACAGCACAGAGAACTATGCTCAATGTTCTGGATAAACCATATGGGAAAAGAATATTTTCTGAAAAGAATGTATATATATGTATAACTGAATCATTTTTCTGTACAGCAGAATTAAAACAACACTGTTAAATCAACTATACTTCAATTAAAAAAAAAGAAGCCAGGAAAAAGACAGAAAGAGAGAGAGGGAGGGAGAGACAGAGAAAGAAAGAGAGAGAGAGAGAGAGAAAGAAAGGAGAGAGAAAGAGAGAGTGAGAGAGAAAGAGAAAGAAAGAAAGAAAGAAAGAAAGAAAGAAAGAAAGAGAAAGAAAAAAGAAAGAAAGAAAGAAAGAAAAGAAAAGAAAAAAAAGAAAAAAGAAAGGGAAAGGAAAGGAAAGGAAAGGAAAGGAAAGAGGCAGGCAGGCAGGCAGACAGGCTCTGTAGTAGATGTTCCAGGCAGGGGGAGCACTGAGGGCAAAAGTTCTTGAGACAGGATTGAGTTTGGTGGGCATGAGCAAGATCCAAGTGAATAAGGGAGGACCTGGTGAGAGATGAGAACACTGATAAGCAGTGCCTGACCAGGCAGAGCCATGGAAAGGAGCATGAATTTTCCTTGAAGGGCAATGAGAAACCACTTCAGGGTTTGAAGGAAAGCTATAAATTCTGATTTATGTTTTGAAAAAAAAAAATCACTCCGACTGTAGAGATTGTAGAAAGGAAAAAAATAGAAGAAAGACTTGTGTGTGAGAGGAAGCTGTCATGCACAAGCCTTTACTACCTGCATTTTTTGGATCTAAACTGGGTGACACATGCTACCCATGGCAAGTTGCTTCCAAAATTTAGTTTAAGGTTATTCTCTGAAAATGAACTTAGGAACAATCAAAAGGCAAAGAATGGGAGCATTCTCTTTACTCAAGAGAATGACAGTGAAAATGAAATTGAAGACTTTTAGAAAAATCCCAAAAGCTAATTTTAAGAGAACTAAAATGGAAGCTCAAAAAAAGTATGATTAGATGACAACCATAAATAAAGATCTAAATTAATCAATTTGAGCAGGAATTCCCATTGTGGCTCAGTGGTAACAAACCCGATTAATATCCACGAGGATGTGGTTTCAATCTCTGGCCTTGCTCAGTGGGTTAAGGATCCAGCGTTGCTGTGAGTTGTGTTGTAGGTTGCAGACATAGCTTGGGTCTGGCATTGCTGTGGCAATGTCATAGGCAGGCAGCTGCAGCTCTGATTTGACCCCTAGCCTGAGAAATTCCATATGCCGCAGGTGTTACCCTAAAAAGCAAAATAAATAAATAAAATTTTTAAAATTAGCTTACAAAATTAGCTGTACACACTGAAGGTTACAAACCATCAGCCCACTAGTGTGTGTGTGTGTATGTGTGTGTGAGTGTGTGCACATGTATGTATGTTTTTCTGTTTTTATTCAAATTAGATGCTAACACTGAAAAAAATGTAAAGATTTCACATGGAAATCTGAATTTCTGAAGTTTCTTGACTTGAAAAAATCAGGTCTGGCAACCTTATATTCATGCAAGGAAACAATTTATTAGAGATGAGTAGCAAGTACAACAATCACTATAAAATTCTTGCAGAAACTTTTCTAAAACAAATGGATAAACCATTTTACTTCAGTTGTTGGACTGTTTTTATGTTACTTATACAAAAAGAAAAGGAAAAGAAACAAAGCATTTATTGTGTTGCCAAGTTATATTCAACAAGCCTTTATCAAGAAACTATTATAAACCAACACCTGCTATTAGGCGTTTGGAGTCTAGGGAAATAACACTGTAGAGGGCAGAGGAACCCTCTACAGTAGGATCACAACTCTTATTACAGAGCCTACTTATCATTTATTCTACCAACTTAAAAGGCAGGTGCTTGAAATGTTCAAGATCTAGCATCCAGGAGGCTACTCTGGACTTCCACACCTTTGTGGCTGAAAGGCAGAACCTCACCTATGCCCTGAGGGCAAGGCCTTCAAGGCTTTGAAGGTTCACAGGCAGGCCCTTTGCCCTGGGCATCGGCTACCACCTAGGCCTTGATCCACTGTCTGGAAAGAAACTCAGGACATAAATTGCCGCACACAGGAAATGAAAGTCAACCAAACCAAAAGGATTTAGTTATTTCAGATAAAATCTGCAATCAATAAGATTTTTTAAAGAGATCACATCATCTCCTTCACTAAGCCACCTGACAAATCAGCTGAGACTGATCAGGTCTACTTTAAGTCCTTTTTGTTCTATTTGCTAAACACCACATCAATGTACAGAAGTTGTAAACCAGAGGTGATTGAGGTGCATTTTATGTCTACAGAAAGATATCTACTCAAAGAGCTGAGATCAAGAGATGAGAACAAAGTATGATCTGAGAAGCTATTCCTTTCCTTTATAAATACTCTCAGAACCATAATTTTAGTACCTTAAAAGAAATAAACTAACACTGTGAATTAAACACTTGTAAAAAAAAAGTCTTTAAAAAAAAAGTTTTTATTTATTTATTTATTTTTTTTGTTTAAAGGGCCACACCTCCAGCATATGGAAGTTCCCACGCTAGGTGTCAAATTGGAGCTGCAGCTGCTGGCCTACACCACAGCCACGGCAATTCAGGATCCGAGCTGCATCTGCAACCTACACCACAGCTCCCAGCAATGCCGGACCCTTAACCCACTGAGTAAGGCCAGGGATTCAACCCGAGTCCTCGTGAGTACTAGTATATACTAGTCAGGTTCGTTACTGCTGAGCCACAACAGGAACTCCAAAATAATATATTTTTAAAGGCACAAAATAAAATTGGTCTCAAATGAACATGCTTGAATATTTGAGCCACATTTTGGAGTGGACTTTTATGGAACAAATTTTTTATGAAAATAGGTTTTGCTTATATTAAAAGTTTCCAAGATGTTAAATATGTTATTGTTTTCCCCATAGCATATGGTTTGAATTGATACTGGTAAATAACTACATGAAGCTAAATTACACTGGGTTAAATGTTAGTAAAAATGGCAAAATAAAATATAGGCACTATACCATTGCACAGGTGTACGCCATATTACTAGCTGAGAAAAAAATCTTGCAATTACAGGACTATACTATTTATTACATTTGTGTGTAATTACATTTTGTACATGTTTGTTTAGTAATATCAATCCAAGACATCATTTTGAGAACATAATTAACTGGATGGTAGAACAGAATGTGTGTGTATTTTACTATTTTTGTATTTCTGTATTTCAAACAAGTTGGCCTTTGTTAGCTGTGTTTAACTGCCATCTAGAGTTAAAATGAATCCATTTCTTTTTCTCCTCTACCACTCTTCAAAATGTTAGGCCTATGAGCCAACAAGTTTAACCCCTATTTCATATCAAACAAATATTCTTCAGACAACAGAATTATAAAAGGATAACTATCCAATTTCTCAAAGTACTGTTAACATTCCTACCAGCTGCAAATATTTTAGGTTAACTCCAAAGTGAGGGTCACATTTAATCTAATTAAAACATTATTTTTGAATGTATAAACAAATCAATGAGTAGTACACATTTGGACTTGGCGAAATACATTAAAACTTTAAAGAAAATTAATTTCAGTCTATTTCAATGGCCTCCTCTTTGTATATTTTTCAGAGCCCAAGAAATGCAGACTGTGTATAAACATGTTCAGGAATCATTTTTTTATAACTGAAAAATTTGATTATGAAAATTAGCCAAATCCCAAGTGTATATTTAACGAATCAGTGTTATTAATATTCTTATGTTTAAGGTGGCATTTGTATTCAAGTCTGAAGAGAAGGTTTGTAAGAATAAACTATCAGTAAACCCTTGCTTTCAATTTAAAAGTCATTACTGAAAGCAATACCAAAGGAATAATTAAAAGAAAAATAAAATCAGATTTGAAAATAAGACAATACTGTAACACAAGGAGAAGTGTATTCACATAAAATAATTAAAAACAAAAAAACTGGAGTTCCCGTCGTGGCACAGTGGTTAACAAATCCGACTAGGAACCATGAGGGTGCGGGTTCGGTCCCTGCCCTTGCTCAGTGGGTTAATGATCCGGCGTTGCCGTGAGCTGTGGTGTAGGTTGCAGACGCGGCTCGGATCCCGCGTTGCTGTGGCTCTGGCGTAGGCCGGTGGCTACAGCTCCGATTCAACCCCTAGCCTGGGAACCTCCATATGCCGGGGGAGCAGCCCAAGAAATAGCAACAACAACAACAAAAACAACAACAACAAAAGACAAAAAAAAAAAAAAAACTAGGTAAAACCTTTTCTCATGCTGCTCTCATATAATGTGCTTGGTATCTGTATACCAAGCACATTAAACCACAACAGCCTTCTGACAATATTTTTACATATCACTAGATTCCAAAACTAGGAAGATGCAAAGCAGTAAGGTTTCACTTCTTCTTTTTTCATAGTGAAGTACACAAAACTTTTCAAGTGGATGCATACATTAAACAATGATGAAAAACTAGTTGGCTGGCTCAAAGAGCCTTGAATGATTGCAATAAACAGTTCCTAGCATTACAAAATGAAGGTACTGTCTGAATACAACACTTACCAAGTAGTCCAGTATGCGTTTAAGAAAGTTTTTGTTTGTTTGTTTGTTTTTTGTCTTTTTATCTTTTTTAGGGCCGTACTGTTGTAGAATTCCCAGAAATCACCTCAGAGGACACTCAAGGAAGATGGAGAACCACCTTATTATGCCACGGGTCCTAGGGGAATCGCTTCCCAATCATGGACCCTGAAGAGAAGGGGAGAGATACATTTATAGTGCTTGCTTATGTGTCTAACACGCTACATTAACTTTTAGTTACATGCAGGATACAGAAAGATGTACAGCTGTGCAGAATGTCTTACACTGTTACTTCAATGATTAACCTCAAGTACAATCTAGCTATTTTCGAATATCCTGAGAACAATTGGGTCCAGAGTTTTTCAAGTATTAATGACTTTGTTTTTCTCAGAGCCCTCATATGAGTCACCTTAAGTTCAGCAAGATGGACAGTGGCAGCAAGATGGCTTTGCTCTTGTCAAGCTCCCTATTCCCTTTTTCCACACCCCTACAGCACCTGCAGTATATGCAGGTTCCCAGGCTAGGGGGTCTAATCAGAGATACAGCTTCTGGCCTATGCCACAGGCAGAGCAACGCCAGATCCAAGCCACATCTGCAACCTACACCACAGCTCATGGCAACACTGGATCCTTAACCCACTGATTGAGGCCAGGGATTGAACCCACAACTTCGTGGTTCCTAGTCAGATTCATTTCCATTGTGCCACAATGGGAATTCCTTAAGAAAATTTTTAATTGCTTAATAGTGGACTAATGATAAAGCTGTTACAGGATTTATGAAACCCATACCAGGGAAACAAGAGAGAAAATAAACAGGTAGGAAGGCTATGAAAGGGAAAATTCCTTCTTCAAGTACAGTAGGATAAAAAAGTAGTATTGGGGAAATAACAATAAAAATAATTTTTAAAAAAGAAAAGAACAAGGAGTTCCCATCGTAGCACAGTGGTTAACAAATCTGACTATGAACCATGAGGTTGCAGGTTCGATCCCTGGCCTTGCTCAGTGGGTTAAGGATCCGGTGGTGCCATGAGCTGTGGTGTAGATCGCAGACGTGGCTTGGATCCTGCTGTGGCTCTGGTGTAGGCTGGTGGCTACAGCTCTAATTAGACCCCTAGCCTGGGAACCTCCATATGCTGCGGGAGAGGCCCTAGAAAAGGCAAAAATACAGGGAAAAAAAAAAAAAAAAAAAAAAAGAACAAGAAAAACCTGAGTTGGGGAGTTCCTGTTGTGGTGCTGTGGAAATGAACCCAACTAGTATACCTGAGGATGGAGGTTCAATCCCTGGCCTCACTGAGTGGGTTAAGGATCCAGTGTTGTAGCTGTGTTGTAGGTAGTGGAAGCAGCTCAGATCTGGCATTGCTGTGGCTGTGGCATAGGCCAGAATTGTAGCTCTGGTTTGACCCAAGCCTGAGAACCTCCTACGCCAAGAGTGCCGTCCTAAAAAGAAAAAAAAAAAAAAAAAAAAAAAGAAAAAGAAAAGAAAAACCTGAGGGGAAGGATCAAGACTGCAGAAGAGTAAGACATTGTTCTCACCTTCTCCCACAAACACATGAAAAAAACACAACTACATGTAAAACGACTCACACAGAACATCTACTGAACACTGGCAGGAGAATTTAAACCTCCAAAAAGGGCAAGAAACCCTCTACATAACTGGGTAGAACAAAAGAAAAAAGAGAGAGAGAAAGGAAATCAGGATGGGACTAGCATTCCTGAGAGGGAGCTATTAAAGTTGAAAGGAACCCACACCCTGGGAAGCCACTTAACCAATGGGGAGATCAGCCAAGACGGAGGGACCTCAAAGTTGCCAAGGAAAGTGCAGCAGCTGGACTGAGGAGGGCAAAGAACAGCAAGAGCTGCACAGATCATCTGTACCACCATGGACACCACAGCATGAGACGCTTGGGTGGGGGCTGGGCACTGAGACTCAGGCTCCAGTGGTCAGTTCCGAGGAGTGAACTAAGTTTGGCTGTGTGGAGACAGCCTGAGGGGCTAGGGAGCAGTGTGCCACAGGCTGGAGAGAAGAATACTACAGCCGAAGAAACCCTGGGAGGAGGTCTGGGCCAGCAGGAGAAGCAAGGTGCCATTGTTGGGGAGGGCGAGAGGAGGAGGGGAGGACTGCCATAGGAATCTATTTCCATGCACACGCCAGGGCTCTCAGAGGGTGGGACACCTCTGGCGCAGGCTACAGGTGGCGAGAAGGCACTTGCTCAGGCTATAGGAAACTGGGCACCTCTTGTGTGGGCTAAGGGCAGCGGGGTAGTGGAGGTGGCTAAGCGAGCTGCCACACCTCTTGCATGATCTACAGGTGGCAGGGGCAAACCACAGCAGTCATTAGAGAAACCAGAGGGAGGCATGGCCCGCCACTACTAGGGGTCTGTCAACAGGCTTCACTTGCAGCCCCAGTCACCTCAGAGGTTGGCAAAAAAGAGGGCACTGCAACTGAGCACCACCCGTTTTGGTCTTGCTCCCCTGGGAACACACCCGCCCTGCTGCTGCCACTGCCAAATACTTGAGGCAGCACCCATGCATGCCTGATCACTGTCATTCCCTAGGACTCTGCAAATAGGAGTAGCCTGTGCAGCAACTCCTGTGTGGACTAAGTGGGATGGGGTACATCGTGCATGGTCCACAGGTGCTCAGTGCAAACCACCAGTTTTCTCTGATTCCAGAGGTAGACATGACCTACCATCACTAGGTGTCCTTGAAAAGGCACCACTTGTGGCCCCAATCACCTCTGAAGGCATCACAGAGGAGGGCACTGTGACTGAACACCACTGGTTGTTGCTCTCTCCCCCCTTGGGAACTCACACACCCTTCCGCTGCCACTGGCAAATGCTCCGGGCACCATCTAAATCTGTCTGAGGCTCATTACCCCTTCTAGGGGCCCTACAACCAGGAGTAGCCTGTGCCATCTTCCTGCAGGTTCCTGCTACTGTCAAGAGCTCAGCAACCAGACACTGACTACTACCCTTGCCCATTGCCTCCTTCTCCCTGGAAACACATTTAAGGGGCTAACAGCCTACTCACACCAAAGGAAGAGACAGCAAATATCCAAATTCCCATGCCCAAAATAAATAGTAACCCCCCCCCCCCACAAGATACCAAGGGGCATTTTTACATTCCCAGTTAAAAGAACAGATTTCACCTAAAGCAGCAAACAATGAAACAGACCTCTGCAGTCCAACAGACACTGAGTTCAAAAGGGAGATAGTGAAGATACTAAAGGAATTAAGAGTGAGTATGAAGGAATTAAGAGTTGAAATAAACAGTAATGCAGATTACTTTAGAAAGGAACTAGAAAATACGAGGATCCAAGAAAAATTAGAAAATCCATTTGCAGAGACTCAAACTAAGCTAAAGGCACAAAAGAGCAGAATGAATAATGCAGAGGAACAAATTAGTGACTTGAAAAGTAGAATAATGGAAATCACCCAATCAGGATAGCAGACAGAAAACCAAATGAAAAAACATGAAAGCAATATAAGAGATCTATGGAATAATATAAAGCATGCCAATCTATGTACAATAGGAATTCCAGAAGAAGAAAAAGAAAAAAGGATTGAAAATATACTTGAAGAAATTATGTCTGAAAACTTTCCAAATCTAAAGGAAACAGATATTAAGATACAGGAAGCACAGATGTTTCCAAACAGGCACACACAAAGACCTATTATAAAAAAAAAAAAGGCAAAAGTTAAAGATAAAGAGAGGATTCTAAAGGTAGCAAGAGAAACAAAATGCATTAATTATAAAGGAACCCCCATAAGGCTATCAGATGATTTCTCTACAGAAATACTACAGGCCAGAAGAGAGTGGCAAGATATATTCAAAGCTCTAAAAGGGAAAAATATGCAGCCTAGAATACTCTACCCAGCAAGAATATCATTTAAAATAGAAGAAGAAATAAAGAATTTCTCCAACAAACAAAAGCTAAGAGTACAGCAGTACTAAACCCATTCTAAAAGAAACAGTGAAACCGCTCTGTAAATAAAAAAGAAGTAAGAAGAAATAGGATGGAGGAAATCACAATTGGAAAGCAATCACTTAAATAAGCCAGTACACAGATCTAAAAGGGGGGAAAAAAACCTGTTGAAAAAGTGATGATAAACACAAGGAACAGCAAAAAGACAAACATGAAGATGTTAAAAGAGGACTTCAAAATCAAAGAATGTGGGGAAGGAAAGTAAGAATATCTAGGCTCTTTTTTAATAATGTGTTTGAGCCTATATGACTATCAGGCTAAAGCAAGCAGATATAGAAAGAGGTGAACATACTTGAAAAACAGGGCAACCGCAAATCTAAACCAAATATTACATTCATAAAAACTAAAAAGAAAAGGACATAAGCATAAAATAAAAGGAAATCATCCAACCAAAAAAAGAAAGGAACAAAGGAGAAACAGAATCAACTGAAAAACAAGGTTTAAAATGACAATAAATGCATATTTATCAATAATTACCTTAAATGTCAATGGACTGACTGCTCCAATCAAAAGACACAGAGTGGCAGAGCAGATAAAAAAGCTAGAGTCTACAATATGTTGTCTACAAGAGACTGACTTTAGGTCAAAGGACACATATAGATTGAAAGTGAGGGGTTTGGAAAAGCTATTTCGTGCCAATGAAAAAGGCAGGAAAGCAGGAGTTGCAATACTCATATCAGACAAAATAGACTTTAAAATGAAGTCCATGAGGAAAGACAAAGAAGGACACTATTTAATCATAACAGGATCCATTCAAGAAGAGGATATTACAATTGTCAATATTACACCCCTAATATAGGAGCACCCAGATATATACAACAAATACTAACAGATATAAAAGGAGAAATTGATGGGAATACAATCATAGTAGGAGACTTTAATACCCCACTCACATCAATGGACAGATCCTCCACACAGCAAATCAATAAGTCAACAGAGATTCTAAATGACACAATAGAAAAGTTAGACTCCATTGACATTTTCAGGACACTACATGAAAATAAAATCAGAATACACATTCTTTTCAAGACCACATGAAATATCCTCAAAGATTGACCACATACTAGGGCACAAAACTAACCTCAACAAATTTAAGAATATCGAAGTTACTTCAAGTATCTTCTCTGACCACAATGGCATGAAACTAGAAATCAACCACAGGAAAAGAAATGAGAAAAAAATGACTACATGGAGACTAAATGACATGCTACTAAAAAACCAATGGGTCAATGAGGAAATCAAAAAGGAAATTAAAAAATACCTCGAGACAAATGATAATGAAGACACAGTCATTCAAAATCTATGGGATGCCTCAAAAGCAGTGGTTAGCGGGAAATTCATAGCAATACAGGCCCTCCACAAAAAAGAAGAAAAATCTCAAATTGACAACTTAACGCACCACCTAAATGAATTAGAAAGAGAAGAACAAACAAAACCTAAAGTCAGCAGAAGGAAGGAAATCATAAAGATCAGAGAGGAAATCAATACAATAGAGATTTAAAAAATAGGAAAAAATCAATAAAACAGAGAGCTGGCTCTTTGAAAAGGTAAACAAAATTGACAAACCTCTGGTCAGACTCACCAAGAGAAAAAAACCCAAGTAAACAAAATAAGAAATGAAAAAGGAGAAATCACAATGGATACTGCAGAAATAAATTTAAAAAAAAAACACAAGAGAATACTATGAACAATTATATGCCAACAAATTTGATAATAACCTAGAAGAAATGGACAACTTTCTCGACACTTACAGCCTGCCAAAACTGAATCAAGAAGAAATAGATCAACTAAACAGATGGATCACTAGAAATGACATTAAATACATAATAAAAACACCCCCTACAAACAAAGGTCCAGGACCAGATGGCTTCATAGGCTAATTCTACCAAGCATACAAAGAGGAACTTATACCCATTCTTCTTAAGCTTTTCCAAAAGGTTGAAGAAGAAGGAACACTCCCAAGGACATTCTATGATGCCACCATCACCCTAATCCCAAAGCCAGGCAAAGATACCACCAAAAAAGAAAGTTATAGGCCAATACCTTTGATGAATATAGACGCAAAAATTCTCCACAAAATTTTAGCCAATCGAATCCAACAACATACAAAAAAGGTCATACACCACGACCAAGTGAATCACAAAGATGGTTCAACATATGCAAATCAATCAATGTCATATACCACATTAACAAAAAAAAAGTCAAAACCACATGATCATCTTAATAGATTCAGAAAAAGCATTTGACAAAGTCGAACATCCATTCATGATAAAATTCTTACCAAAGTGGGTATAGAGGGAACATACCTTAACATAATAAAAGCCATTTATGACAAACTCACAGCAAATATAATAATTGATGGAGAAAAACTGAAAGACTTCCCACTAAAATGTGAAACAAGACAAGGTTGCCCATTCTCACCACTTTTACTCAACATAGTACTGGAAATCCTAGCCTCAGCAATCGGACAAACAAAAGAAATGAAAGATATCTAAATTGGAAGAGAAGAAGTAAAATTATCACTGTATGCAGATGACATACTATATATAGAAAACCCTAAGGACTCCACACAAAAGCTGCTTGAACTGATCAATGAACTCAACAAAGTAGGAGGATACAAGATTAACATTCAAAAATCAGTTGCATTTCTGTATACTAACAATGAAATATTAGAAAAGGAATACAATATACAGTATCTTTTAAAATCACACCACCAAAAATTAAATACCTAGGAATAAGCCTGACGAAGGATGTGAAAGACTTACACACTGAGAATAATAAAACATTAAACAAAGGAATTAAAGAAGATTCAAAGAACTTCCATCCTCCTAGGTTGGAAGAATTAGTGTCCTAAAAATGGCCATACCACCCAAAGCAATCTGCAGATTCAATGCAATCCCTGTCAAATTACCCATGACTTTTTTTCACAGAACTAGAACAAACAATCCAAAAATTTATATGGAACCATAAAAGGCCCAGAATTGCCAAAGCAATCCAGAGGGAACAAAAACCAAGCAGGAGGCATAACCCTACCAGACTTCAAGCAATATTACAAAGCCACAGTCATCAAGACAGTGTGGTACTGGTACCAAAACAGACATACAGACCAATGGAATAGAATAAAGAACCCAAAAATAAGCCCAGACTCCTATGGTCAATTAATCTTCGACAAAGGAGGCAAGACTATAAAATGGGAAAAATATGGTCTTTTCAGCATGTGGTTCTGGAATAACTGGACAGCCTCATATAAATCAATGTAACTGGAACTCACCCTCACACCAAGCACAATACTAAACTAAAAACAGATTAAAGACTTAAATGTAAACAAGACACAAATTCCTGGAAGAGAACATAGGCAAAACATCCTCTGACCTCAACCATGCAAATGTTTTCTTAGGTCAGACTCCCAAGGCAACAGAAATAAAAACAAAAATAAATCAATGGGACCTAATCAAATTGACAAGTTTTGTGCAGCAAAGGAAACCATAAAAAAAAAAAAAAAAAAAAAAAAGGAGTTGCCATCATGGTGCAGTGGAAACAAATCTGACTAGGAAGCATGAGAGCATGAGGTTCTGAGTTCGATTCCTGGCCTCGCTCAGTGGGTTAAGGGTCCAGTGTTGCTGTGAGCTGTGGTGTAGGTCGCAGATGCAGCTCAGATCCTGAATTGCTGCGGCTGTGGTGGAGGCTGGCAGGTGTAGCTTTGATTTGACCCCTAGTCTGGGAAATCTCCATATGCTGAGGGTGTGGCCCTAAACAGCAAAAAAAACAAAAAAACAACTTACAGAATGGGAGAAATTAGTTTCAAACGATGCAACCAACAAGGGCTTAATCTCTAAAATATAAAAACAACTTGTACAACTCAACAGCAAAAAACCAACAACCCAATTGAAAAATGGGCAAAAGACCGGAATAGACATTTCCTCAAAGAAGATATATGGATGGCCAACAGGCATGTGAAAAAATGCCCAACATCACTAATTATTAGAGAAATGCAAATCAAAACTGCTATGAGGTACCACCTCACACCTGTCAGAATGGCCATGATTAACAAGTCAACAAATAACAAATGCTGGAGAGAGTGTGGAGAAAAGGGTACCCTCCTACACTGTTGGTGGGAATGTAAATTGGTACAACCACTATGGAAAACAGTTATGGAGGTAGCTCAGAAAACTAAATATAGAACTATCATATGACCCAGCAATTCTATTCGTGGGCATATATCCGGACAAAAGTTTCCTTGAAAAAGATACATGCACCTGTATGCTCATTGCAGCACTATTCACAATAGCCAAGACATGGAAAGAACCTAAATGTCCAATGACAGATGAATGGATTAAGAATATGTGGTATATATACACAATGAAATACTACTCAGCCATAAAAAGAATGAAATAATGACATTTGCAGCAACATGGATGGAACTAGAGACTCTCATACTGAGTGAAGTCAGAAAGAGAAAGACAAATACCTTATGATTTCACTTATAACTGGAATCTAATATATGGCATAAATGAACCTTTCCACAGAAAAGAAATGCATGGACTTGGAGAAAAGACTTATGGTTGCCCAGGGGGAGGGGGAGGGAGTGGGATGGACTGGGAGTCTGGGGTTAATAGATGGAAACTATTGCACTTTGAATGGATAAGCAGTGAGATCCTGCTGTAATAGCACAGGAAAATATATCTAGTCAGTTGTGACAGAACATGATGGAGGATAATGTGAGAAAAAGAGTGTGTATGAGACTGGGTCACTTTGCTGTACAGAAGAAATTGATAGAACACTGTAAACCAAATATAATGGAAAAAATAAAAATCATTAAAATTTTTTTCAATAGTCTCCACTGGGAAAAAAATAAAAACACAATCCTTATCTAAATAAATAAATAAATAAATAAATAAATAAATAAATAAATAAAGCCAGGAATAATATACCAAAAAAAAACCCAAAAAAACAAAATACCTGAGTTAAAGAGTTCAGTAAGACTAGTGAATGAACTAAAAGCCACTGGAAAATCAAGACAGGATAGGGGTGGTTGGGGGGCAGGGCAGGCCTTTATAAATTATACACAGCTGCAAGCATGTCAGTTCAAGACAGAAGAATTACATAAGCTTTAAATTACCAAAACTTGAGAAGTAACAAGTATACACATTTTTATATACAAGACATACAAATGATTGGCTAAGAATTATAAGAGTTGTAATCTTTAAAATTCTAATACTAAAAAAAAATAAAATTCTAGTGCTTCCTCAAGTGATTTTAGAACTGGTGAGGATTTTCATTTGTCCCACTAGAAAGAAAAGGTATATGCAAAAGTTCACTGGATATCTCAGAATTGAGCCTAGTTTGTGAGCATGGCCTTATTCTCTCAGCCCAGAATGTCTATACAATGCAGGCACTAGCTGTGATAATGATTTATCAATTTGCAGAGTTTTATCTGACTGGACCTAGATTGGTAGCTGAGTCAATGACCAAAGATCACCGAGAGTTACCTAGCAGTAAATTATCTCTGGCCCAAACCCATCAGGGGCCTATTTAAAGCATTTCAGATATATTTGAAGTATAGAATATTTTTCCATAGCAAAATGGACAGTCTACAACTATGGAAAAAGGTAAAATTCTAATGATATTATTTCCAAGTGAAGAAAAGCAGAAATAGAGGAAAGTGGACTGACTTTACCAAATTTCACCTGCAATTTCCCGAAATAGGAAGAAAAACTAACTTCATTTCAGGCATGAGGTCTTTATTTTCTTAATATATGACTACACAGGATAAATCCCAAAGAAATCTAAAAAGTTAGCCTCTATATAAACCATAACACAATTTACTGTTAGTAATTTGCAGCCTATGAAATTGTCAAGGATTCTGCAGTTCTTCTAGTTAATTCTTACTCTTTAAAGTTCATCCTCCCTTTTTCATCCTCAAGTCTTCCTCTTCTGACCTCATTTCTGTTCTCTACTTACTAGTCTCATCTCCAGTAATTCCTTCTCTTTACTCCTATCAAAGCTTTATTTTATATTCTCTGGCATAGAAGTGAAATCTTCAAAATGGGGGGAAACAAGGAGAAAATACTCTTCTCTCTCTTTTTTCTTTTTGGCCATGCACTGAAGTCCCTAGGCCAGGAATTGAACCAGAACCACAGCAGTGACAACACCACATCCTTAACCCACTGAACCACCAGGGAATTCCATAACATTATTCTCAGTCCTTCCTTTCTGCTGGTTCTCACCCCAGATGTGTTCTTAAGCAGATACTACTGTGCCCACTGCATACTTGACATAGAGGGCTTTATATCCCACTGACCTGCCACCTGATATATCCACCCAATCACAAAAACAGACCTCTAAATCCACCTGTTTTCCAAACTCTTCCTCAGTCTTCCAAAATGCTATGTAGACTATCCCAACTCTTAGTGGTCTCTTCCATCTTTTCTAGCACTCTCATAATCAGCATGATACATTTTAATTCCACATCCTCAATATAATGTATCTAATTACTTAGAATACTAACACTGAACAAGCTGGAGTTCATTTATTGATCCCAAGTCAGTCATTTCTCTATGCCTCAGTTTTCTCAGTTATGAAAATGAGGATAGTACAAGTTCAGCACCTGTGCTCATAAGGTTGTTAGGAGGATTAGAAGAGGTAGTTCATGCAAAGTGCCTAGTACAAAACAAGCACTCCATCAATACCAGCCATTTTTATGTTGTGAATCATCATTCTCCAGCTTTCTGCATATACCCTAAGAGCCTAGCCAGAGTCTAGGCTCTTGAGGGCACAGATTATATCTTATAGATGTTTAATAAATACATCTTTATGACTAAATGTCATAATAGTTTCTAAATGATAAGGCTCAGGGGAAAATTATAGCATGCTAGTGCACAGGACAAGTCTAGGGTTAGGAAATAATAACTTCATTACATATTTAGAGAAGGCCTCATTATGGGCCAGATGTTAATTTGTAGGTTACAATAATCTGCACAGCAGACCATGAATATCTCACTCCAGAAAGTACCTAAACTTTCTAATAAATACAGAAGTTGTACATTAATAGCATTGTGCAACTGCCAGACATTCTTCCTCCCCAGCCAGGTATGTCACAGAAAGGATCCACCATTATGTCAGAAAGAGGGGAGCTATCAAAGCAGATCTTTAGGTAAGGAGTAAATACTTTTAAAGGACACTATAATTATCACAGTCTGTCTAGAGAACCTCTAAGTGTTTTTGATATATCCCTGATCACTGATCTCCTAAAAATTGCAAGAATAGTTCCAAGGTGTTCCTGAGTTTACTGCTATGGCAGGTAATGACCTAAAATAGCTGGCCTCAAAGCTGAAAGAGCTGGGTCTGTCCCCATTGCATCACTATGCAAACTCACACAAAGAAGGGAAGTGAGCAAAGTTTGTCTTAAGCAATATACCAATGCTTTAATGTACCATCTCCCAGTTCTCTACTTCATGCAATCCATTACCAAGTTAGGAAAAATCCTTATTTAAATTCCATGAAAGATAAATAAGAATGGCTTGTAACCAAGCAATAGCTCCATTTCATTCCTAGAACACAGGACCAGTCAGGGTTCTATTTTTTATCTTTACTAAATCAGGCTGTGTAAGAGCTAAATCAAAATTCTAGGAACTGAAGACAGAGGTCTTACAT
Source organism: Sus scrofa (assembly GCF_054392235.1). Classification (NCBI taxonomy): domain Eukaryota; kingdom Metazoa; phylum Chordata; class Mammalia; order Artiodactyla; family Suidae; genus Sus; species Sus scrofa. The sequence goes on from NC_139395.1 coordinate 58,719,908, forward strand.
TATGATGGAATTTCAACAAGGGGGGGATTATTTTATCCATTCATTCAAAAAATTTACTGAATACCTATAGTCAGGCAGTTCCTGTTGCTCAGCAATAAAGGAGACAATTAAAAGGAGTTTCCAATTCTAGCCGAGGTGTACTGGTAAACAAATGAGTAAGTGATTAGAAAATATGTGGACTGTTGTGTTCTGGAGAAAAGTAAACCAGGAGAAGGAGCATAAGCAGTGAAGAGATGGACTTGGGATCTTATACTAGGGTTTCAGGGAATGCTTCACTGAGGAAGTAGCAATGAAAGTGAGAAACTGAGTCTAAGTCAGTTACCTGGGAAGGGGCTTTAATTTTAAAGCAAAGAAAACAAAAGTGCAGTAGTCCTGGAGTTCCCAACAGGAAACAAACTGGACTAGTATCCATGAGGATGTGGGTTTGATCTCTAGTCTAGCTCAGTGGGTCAAGGATCCCACGGCACTGCCATGAACTGCAATGTAGGTTCAAGGCGTAGTTCAGATCTGGCATGTTGCTGAAGCAAGAGCTAAGTTTTCTGTAGGTATCTGGGAAGTTAAAAAAAAAAAAAATTAAACACCTTAGCTTGGAGTTCTAGCTCTTTGCCCTTTACCAACTCAGTAACCTTTACGAAGAAAACATTACCTTTCTGGAGCTTCAATTTGTTTCTCCAAATAAGGACAGCAGCACATAACTCAAAAGTTATTCCAAGGAGGAGTTCCCATCGTGGCGCAGTAGTTAACGAATCCGACTAGGAACCATGAGGTTGTGGGTTCCATCCCTGGCCTTGCTCAGTGGGTTAAGGATCCCACCTTGCTGTGAGCTGTGGTGTAGGTTGCAGACGCAGCTCAGATCCCGCTGTGGTGTAGGTTGCAGACGCAGCTCGGATCCCGCGTTGCTGTGGCTCTGGCGTAGGCTGGTGGCTAGGCTCTGATTAGACCCCTAGCCTGGGAACCTCCATATGCCCCGGGAAGCAGCCCTAGAAAAGGCAAAAAGACAAAAAAAAAAAAAGTTACTTCAAGGAGAAAAAAAGATGTCAAATGAGGAGAATAGCATCTATCGAATAAGAAGAATAGCATCTATCTGGAATTCCCATAGTGGCGCAGCAGAAACAAATCCGATTAGGAACCATGAGGTTGCACTTTCGATCCCTGGCCTCGCTCAGTGGGTTGAGGACCCGGCATTGCTGTGAGCTGTGGTATAGGTCGCAGAGGCGGCTCGTATCTGGTTGCTGTGGCTCTGGTGTGGGTGGAAAAAAATTTAAAAAGAATAGCATCTATCACTAGGCCTTGTGGGGATTCATTGAATGAGATATTCCAAACAGAGCCACGACACACAAATTACTCCAGAAATGAAATATCAGTACTATGGTCCCTATGGGGGGTGCCCTACAAGCGGGCAGAGCTCTGCTGGCAGACTCAGCATCAGACTCCCAGGGAAAAGCTCTTTGAAGCTCCACAGGCATTTGTGGAACTGACTGTAAAGTTCACTTAAATACTTAGGACGATTTAGAAGTTTTTTTCCCTTCCAGTCTATTGTGATGTTCTGGCTTCTAAGAAACCATTTTCACTCTCTGAAACCTTTTGAACACATGCAGATCACGTTTTAAAAGGGCTAGAAATTAATCTACCACCAAATGGAATTTTTCCCACGGCGTTAGCAACGTCCTTTTTTCCAGCCCTCACTTCCTCAGAGCAGCGTCACTTTACCCGCATTTGGTGCCGGACGCCCTCCTTTTATAACAACGTGATGACATCCCCTCACGTCGCGCTTGCGCAGACATGGCGGTGTGACCACGCCCAGGCCCGCGCTGAAACCTAACATCCACAGGGTCTCTGGTGCCTTCCGGGAAAGGTCAGTGCGGGGTTCGGAGAGTGAGGTTCCACTGCAGGTAAGTGCCTGAGAGTGTCCGAAGGGCAGGTGGTGGGGAGGATGCTGCGAAGCAGGAAGAGGGAGGGTGATGAAGAAAGTTCCTGAGTCCTGGGAAGCGGGAGTTGGAGCGGTGGGTGAGCTGAGGACTCCGAGAAGCTACGAATCTTCGGTTCACAAGGCAGGCAGTTTTGGGGTTTGTCTGAAGTGCTGATGGCAGCCGCAACAGAAAAGAAGTTACCATGCACTCACTTCCCGGAATTTCCTTGACGCTGCTTTCGAAAGGGGGAGGAAGGCGGCGAGGATTGGCCTGCAGTGATTTCATTGAAAAATATCTGTAACTGGATCCCTTCCGGGCGAGCTGTCCACGGTGCTGAAAACAGAGCTGTGCCTTGAGGAGGAAACCCGTTGAGGGCAGGGCGGTGTTTCTGTTTCCCTTGGCTGAGTCAGTGTCCTACACTCAATGTGCGTCACTGAGGGGAAGGCTCAATTTTTAAAAAAGTACTATTACTAATAATTATAATAATAATCAAGGAGTTCCTGTTGTGGCTCATTGGTAATGAACCCAACTAATATCCATGAGGACTCAGGTTTGATCCCTGGCCTCACTCAGTGGGTTAAAGGATTTGCCCCCTAGCCTGGGATTTTCCATATGCCATGAGTATGCTCCCCCGCCCCCAACAACAACAACAAAACAGAAACAGATTCACAGACAAGGAGAACAAGACTTATGCTTGCCAAAAGAGTTTTGAGAAAAGGATGGAGTGGGAGGTTGGAGTGGGCAGATGCAAACTATGACATTTAGAATGAATAAACACCAAGGCCCTACTGCATAACATGAACTAGATTCAGTCTCCTGGGATATATATGTATAACTGGGTCACTATGCTGTACAGCAGAAGCTGGCACAACATTGTAAATAAACTATAACTTTAAGAAATAATCAATGCTGGACACTCCAGCAATGAGCAATCAGAATAAAAGTAGGAAAACCAGTGCTTCATTCCAAGAATGTTATTAATTTTATATTTATTTTATTTTACATTTATTAAATTATAACAGCTCAAATTGCATTCTCCCTTTGGGCAGGCACCTTTAGCTCTTGCATCCACCCCACCAGATGATCTGCCTTCAGACACACAGCCCTTAAAGTAGTTGGCTAGACTTCTCTCTGTATTGGCCCAGGTGCTTCAGCAAACGTGAGATGGTAGAACTGGTCAGTCTTCCAGTAAAGGAGAGACCATGAGTTTCTCATACTTCTCTCCCTCTCTCTGTGTCTGAGAGAAGGTGTTCCCTGTGTTAAATTTTACAGACCTGATTTTATTTTCTCTTTGTTGATTAAATAAAATGTTTACTAGTCTTAGTACCAGCTGCTTGTTTGTTTTGAATTCTGATTAAGGGGAGTTCCCGTCGTGGCTCAGTGGTTAACGAATCCGACTAGGAACCATGAGGTGGCAGGTTCAATCCCTGGCCTTGCTCCATGGGTTAAGGATCCAGCGTTGCTGGGATCTGTGGTGAAGGTTGAAGACATGGCTTGGATCCCGTGTTGCTGTGGCTGTGGCGTAGGCTGGCGGCTATGGCTCCAATCTGACCCCAAGCCTGGGAACCTCCATATGCTGCAGGAGCGGCCCAAGAAATGGCAAAAAGACAAAAAAATAAAATAAAAAAATTTTAAAAATGAATTCTGATTAAAGTTAAAGTATGGACAAAAAGAGGGGAAATGTGTTGCATTTACCTATGTTCTAGTGTTCTGGGACACATCTGGCATATGTAAAATTATGCACTGTGAGTAAAAATGTTTTTAAATGCATCTTTCACTTTATACATTATTACACCTCAGGCTGGATTTTTTCCCTTCTGAGAGAACCAATAGGTTGAGGTGCTGAATCATCAAATGTTGCAAAGCTGAGGACATGTGGTATAAGTATCTTTAAATGTTCTTATTATTTAGCAGAAAGCTTATAAAAGCAGCTTTGATTAAAGATGACATCCCTGTTTGCTGAGGAAATTTGCCTTTCTAAAAGACATGAAGAAATGTAAGTTTTTTAAGAAGTCTAATCTCAGTGTGTAAATTTTACTGTCTTTATTAGTGAAACTATGTGCACAGGAAGACTTAAAAATCTGAAAAGGTATTAATTTTCTGACACTTGCGAGATTTTGGTGTTAGGGAATGTCATTGTCCCTCAAGAATAACAAAAGTTTTGGAGTTCCTGTCATGACGCAGCGGGAACAAATCTGACTAGAAACCACGAGGCTGTGGGTTTGATCCCTGGCCTTGCTCAGCGGGTTAAGGATCCGGGGGTGCCATGATCTGTGGTGTAGGTTGAAGACATGGCATGGATCCTTTGTTGCTGTGGCTGTGATGTAGGCTGACAGCTATAGGTCCGATTGAACCCTTGGCCAGGGAACCTCCATATGCCACGTGTTCGGCCCTTAAGACGAGAAAAAAAATTTTTTAATATAATCATGTTTTAAGTGTTTTTACTTCTTGTTACTAATATCTAGATAAATTCATTCTTCCTCTCACCCTTTCTAGGCTCCAGACTGGTTTTTTTTTTTTTTTTTTTTTTTTTTTGCTTTTTTAGAGCGGTGCCAGTGGCACATGGAGGTTCCCAGGCTGGGGTCGTATCGGAGTTATAGCTGCCGGCCTACACTACAGCTCACCACAACGCCAGATCCTTAACCCATTGAGGAAGGCTAGGGATCGAACATGCAACCTCATGGTTTCTAGTCAGATTTGTTTCCTCTGCACCACCACGGAAACGCCCCCCCCCTTTTTTTTCCACACTGGTTTTTAATGAACTTGTCTAAGCCTCTTACTGGCTGGCATTCATGGGCATGTACCCTGCACAGGCACAGGCTCTGCACCTCCTTTAGCACTCTGATGTCAATGTCTTTCAATTCCCAATAATTTTTTAAACAAGGGCCCCCAATTTTTATTTTGCACTGGACCCTGTAAATTAGCTGGATAGTCCTGTACGTCTATTTAGTATTAACCCTTCTCTAACCTCTCTTTGTGGGCTCTCATGTTTTCCTTTCCTCTAATTACCAGGCTCTTTTCTGTGACCTTCTAAGGTATTCTTCTTATGAAAAAGACTGTTCAAAAACCTGGGTTTTTAGTTCTCCCCTCAAGAACAGCCCTTTGCAACACAATGTTTCTTGAGAATCTCCATTATTTGGGAAATGGCTAGACTTGTGTACCATTTGTGTATTTTTTCTCATCTGATCATAAACTTGTAAAATGAGAATGGCAAGGTAGTTTGATAATTTACAACATTCTACATGTTTCTTCAGTCACTGCTTTACCTTGTGAGTATGCATGAGTACACACAGCCTCTCACTCATATATGGAACCATCATCTTTCACTTGGAAAAGGAGGGAAAAAAATATTTTTATTGCTTCTTCAAACATATGGAAGTTTAGCACAATTCTAAATGTGTAACATAAGATTCAGGGGTACTGAAGTGTTAAGCAGAAGGTTTCGTATAGCAAGTTATATCAATGTATGTGTGAGGGGAGGTATATATAAGTATGTGTACAAAGGGATATGTGTTACAGTTTGCATTTTCACTAAATATTTTTCAACACTCAAAAATAATTTTAAAAGACCATAAAGGTTTAAAAAAAAAAACAGAAGCATGTACTTACGGCATAAATATGAAAATAAAAATAATTTTACCCAGACTTAAGACTTATTGAACTACTAAGTTTTTCAGTTTTAGTAACTGACGTAGTAACTGGCTTTCAAAATAGGTTGAACTTGAAGTGAGAGGCAATTATGAAATGAATTACTTATATTGGTCATCAATAAAATGTTTCCTCATTTAATTTTATATCATCTTCATTTTCTCTAGAGTATCACAAAGATTAATGTTACTTCAACAAATGGAGAATAAACTTGGAGATCAAAATAAGGAAAAGGCATCTCAGAGGCAAGCAGCTGAGAATGCTTTTAAAAGGAACCTTAGTCTTTTAAAGGTAAGATTCTCTGACTTAAGCATAGAGATTTTCCCCACTTTTGCAAAAAGGTTTTAAGTGAATTTCATAATTTTGATTTCTATAATTTCTTGGTTTTGAATAACAAATAGAATTAATGATGCACAACCTATGTTAACTGGACAAATGGTATATGGGTTCTCATTTTTTAAACTGAAAACTTGAAGTTTGCTTATGCTAAATGATTTTAATCAACCAGAAAAATCGGAGGAATTTTAAGGTCATCTTTGTGCAAGAAGTAATCAATACAAGACGTAGCTTGTATCTTCTATTTGTAAGAAGATCCTGAAACAGGATAAAGTAACTATCACATATTGAGAACAATTTGATTTTGCCCTGCTACAGCCACGGTCAACATACAGAATTCCTACATAAGATAACAGATTTCTCAGATCTTTTTGATGGTGATGGAGGAGGTGGTCAAAGCATGTAATTGCGCAGGGCCTCAACCATTTGGCCAGTGTGCCCATTTGGAGTAAAATCATATGTGTAACATTTTTGGCTGCTTGCTATACTTTGCTTCCAGAATTGTATGGCTTCATCCATAATTAAAACCCTAAAGTTTGCTTCCATTCAAGCTTCCAAGAGATCCTATGACTAAAACATTTGGTAGTAAGGCTATATTATTTAAGTTATAAAGCAGTGTTTTCAGTTTTTTATTGTTAAATATTTTCATCGATAGGCATGATGTAGTTATCTTCTGTCCTCACTAGAGGATAAAGGAAGAGGAAAATTCAGTTATCTTCTCAGCTTCTGGCAGTTTGATCCACAGTAATTTAAGTCACAGCCATAGTGCTACCAAAGCATTCTATATTGCCATATGTCTTACTTGCCCAATGGTGTTTGCAATATTTATTTTTAAATGGAAATATATAGGATAATCTAGAATTTGCTCTGAAAAGTCAGAAAAACTAAATCAGAAGTCTTGAAGGCTTGATTGCTACTTTCCTACAGCAAGTGCAGGTAATATTAAGTGTCTTTCTTTTAATGAGCAAGTATTTGATGAATGCCTGGAGGGTTCTTGCTAGTTCTGGGCAGAAATTGAGGATAACAAAATAAGAATAAATTAGAGTTCTTTAGATCAGGTAGCTTACAGGTTCAGTTGATGACATAAGGTTGTCAGGCACAAAATAGAGACCTTATTTGATCAGACATTAATTATGTAGACTACTCAGTGCTTTAGGAGTAAGTGTAAAAACTCTGAGAGCTAGAATATTCTATAAGGTCTTAGAGAGGAAGCTAAGCTGGAGCTGTGTTCCAATAGGCAGATTGGAAAGTCATTCCATTGGATTCTTAAGGAAGAGCCAAGACCAAAAGAATAAATGGTCTTGCTAATGTTTACGGGATCCTGAGTTAACTAGCTTGCAAAGTCACAGGAAACAAGGTTGACTATGCATCATGTGATCAAATGATGAAGTTGAATTTTGATATGTAGAGATAACATAGTACTGAAAGTAAGCCAAAAAAAAAAAAAAAAAAGAGAGAGAGAGAGAGACTTATATAAGAAACATATGAATGGGTCTTAGATTCACTTTACTATACACCTGAAAGTAATACAACATTGCATAAGTAAACTCTACTCCAATAAAATTAAATAAAAAATTAAAAAAAAAGAAACATATGAGTGGGTCTTCAAGAAAGATTTATTTGCTTTTTAGATGCAAAGTGATTTCAATAATGGAGAGATTGGATTTAAGGAAGGGAGCTAAGAAATCATTGTCATATCCAGGAGGAAGATAACCTAGTTTCAGAGTCATGAGAAACCAGTTTGGTACAGTATTTTTTACCATAATTATCAACTAATATAGTATCACCATAAAAAACTTGAAAGGGCAAAGATGAAAAAGCATACCTTCTTTCCAAATCATCCTGTCCATCCAGGATGGTAAATTTCCTTTCAGTCTTTTTATGAACATTTTCCAAATATCTATTTCCAAGCACTCAGATACAGTACTTGCTGTTAGAAATGCAGTTTTTTCCCCTATTTTTTAAACATACTTTGGATAATTGGATATGCATTTTTTGTCCCTTTTTCCCCCCTCATATTTTTTAAACTTCAGATATAATTTTAGTGGCTCTACAATAGAAGTTATTGTGAAAGTAAAATAAATAGGACTTGATTACAGAATTTGAGTTGGGAGAGACTTTTTTTTGGTCTTTTTTTTTTTTTATGGTAATACCCACGGCATATTCTCAGGCTAGGGGTCAAATCGGAGCGTAGCCGACAGCCTACACCACAGCCACAGCAACACAGGATCCAAGTCACGTCTGTGACCTACACCACAGCTCACGGCAACCCACTAAGCGAGGCCAGGGATCAAACCTCATGTTCTCATGGATCCTAGTGGGGTTCGTTAGTACTGATCCATTGATGGGAACTCCTGGGAGAGACTTTTAAAAGCATACAGATTAGAGTCTCATCAAAAGGTTTTCTTTTTTAGCATAAAAACTTTTTCCAAGCTGTAAAATAGATAGAAGTGGACCTGCTTTGGCCCAAAGCCATATGCATTCAGCCCTTCCTGGCCTGTACTGCTATGGTTCTAAGGAACTGTAAAAACCACTGATCCTGGGTAATCCCTTAAATTAGAGATGAGGAAACCATCAGGTAACTACTCCTAATCCTCCTTCTCAAGGCCAGGTTAAGTTATGTCAGGATAACGGATGCTTAAGTACAGAATGCACTTTAAAATGGTGCCATTGATAAATTCCTATCATGGCTCAGCTGAAATGAATATGAGTAGTATCCATGAGGACACAGGTTCGATCCCTGGCCTCACTCAGTGGGTTAAGGATCCTGTGTTGCCATGAGCTGTGGTGTAGATCAAAGACGTGGCTCTGATCTGGTGTTGCTGTGGCTGTGGTGTAGTCCAGTGGCTACAGCTCTGATTTTGACCCCTCATCTGGGGACCTCCATATGCCACAGGAGCGGCCCTAAAAGACAAAAAAAAAAAAAAAAAAAAGGGTGCCATTGAAACTTGGCAGCATTCCTGTTATAAAGATAGTAACAAAATAAGGATGCCCTTATCGCTGTTCATTATTTGACTTTATTCACATATTCTGAACAGTATCATAAACACAAAAAGGGCATAAGCTTTAATTTCTGGAAAGATACTAACTCTAGCATCTTTCCATGATACAGGTTTATACTCAGAGCAGCCAAAATTGTTTTAAAACTAGTATGAGTTGAGTAAAATTAATGGATAAAACTTAAGCATATAAAAATCAATCATAATCCTATATACACAGCTGGAGAATAGAGATCACACTCACATTAGCAATAACTTGGGAATTCTCTTGACAAGGGATAGGCATGACTGGTATGAAGATAGTAACAGTAATAACAATTTAGTGGCAGCTTTAAGTGAAAACTTAAATGGAGACATAGGCTTTAACCCTGATTGAGGAGCCTATTACTTTTCTAAGTTAGTTGTCACATAGTGTTTTTTTTTTTTCTTTTTTTCTTTTGGCTACGCACGGCATATGAAAGTTCTCAGGCCGGAGAGGGAATATGAGCCACAGATGCAACCTACATCATAGCTGTGGCAACAATGCCAGATCCTTAACCCTCTGTGCCACAGTGCGAACTCCGCAAAGTTATTTTCAGATTTAATACAATCCCAACAACAACAAAAAAATTCTCTACTTGCATTTGAAAACAAAATATATTAGCAAGAATATCCAAGAATGATTTTAAAAGGGGAACAGAAGAGACTAATCCCATCAAAGAATCAAACATATTAGTAAGAGAATGAATAGGAGTAAGTAGTGAAGGAAACTTATAGTGAGGATTTAGTCAATAAGAATTATAGAAGATAGTGGCTTTGAAAACAGTCTCAATTATTTTTTTCTATTAGTATTAATAAAATGAAATATTACATTGAGAAGACAGAGAGCATTTTATTTCCACAAATACTTCTGTGATGTGAACTATCATCTCTCCCACCTTTCCCTCCATAAAATTTGGTTTAACCCCAAAAAAGGCGATTTTGTGGTTACCAACATCCTCTTGTGAGGAAGATGGGAGCATCCTACAGCAGATTAGAGATACAGCAAGTGCTTCCCTTCAGCAACAGCCTGGAAGCCTCCATGGGGGAGCTGGCAGAACATTCAACACACTGCCTCCCAGGATGGCCAGTGACTTCCCAGCCAGTGTTTCTCCTCTTTCCTCCTCACATTTCTTTTTTCTATCATTTGTACCCTGATCCCACACTTCATGCTTTAGTATCTTATTTTTTTCTGTCCCAGAAGGTGCTGCTCCAACAGATTAAAAGATTAAACCCAGCCCAGGCCTCCCTGGGTTGGGAGGGACAGATCCATGTAGGGAGGAGGAAAGAGAGAAATCTTGGGATAAGACTTTTTGTGTTCTTATCTTTTTCCTAATCAGGAATCAACTCATTCATAAAGGCTCCTGAATCATGCCAGAGTAGCATTTATACCATCATCCACACTGGAAAGTTGTTTTTTTAATTGTTGTGAACAATTTCATACCTAGAGAAAGAGGAACAGAAGAATGTTTTTCCAGGCCCTTCTCACCCAGATTCAATCCTTATCAGAACACAGACTATCTTGTTTTGTCTGCACTCTTCATCTCCACCCCCCACCCAAGATCATTTTGAAGCTAATCCTCAGACACTGCTTTGTTTCATCTGTAAATATTTTAGTATGTCTCTTTCTGTATTTCACTGTTTATCACTGAAAGATAGGCACTATTCGAAGCAAAATTGAAATATCAGTATCAACCTAAGAAATTAACAATAAAGCCTCAAATATCCAATCAGGTTCCAAATGAAATCCAATCTGTAATTGCCTGATAGGTCTCCTGCATTTCTAAAATTGTCCCCTGCCCCTCCCCCCACCCCTTGAATATATCTGATGAAGGAATTGGGTGTTGGTACTATAGAGTTTCTGGATGTTGCTAATTCCATCACTGAGGTACCCATTTAACATGTCCCTGTGTTCCCCCTAATTCCTTTAATTAACAGATCTAAGTTGTGATATGCAAAAGAAATACAATTCAAGCCACATAATTTTAGATTTTCTAGTAACCACTTTTTTTTTGGCTGCACACATAGCATGCTGCATGCCAAAGTTCTTGGGCCAGGGATCAAACCCATGCCACAGCACTGATCCTAGCCACAGCAGTGACAACACCAGATTCTTAACCCACTAGGCCATCAGGCAACTCCTAGCAAACACTTTTAAAAACCTCAAAAGAAACAGAGAATATATTATGAAAGTTTCAATCATATAAGCTATTTCAAATGTAATGGCTATAAAAGTTAGTAAATATTTTATATGATTTTTTCTTACTAGCCTTTCATTCTTCAATGTGTATTTTATGCTTACAGCACAGCACATCTTAGTTCAGTTTTACATTTCAAGTGCTCAGCAGCCACATAAGGCTAAGGAATGCTACATTAACTGCTGGTAAGAGAGGCCCCATCAGATTCAGGTTGTATGTTTTGAGGAAGAACACTTCCATAACGCCTGGTTGTCTCTCTTTTTGTGGAATGTTAGCAGTCATTGATGATCACTGCCTGAATACATTCATTAGGGGTTGCAAAAAGCATATTCGAATTCTTTTATCCTTTCCCATTCCTTCTCATTTATATTAAGAGAAACTTCCCCTCATCCATTATTTGGTAACACTGAAGTATACTTCGCAGAGGAAAAAGCATGAGGAGTGCCCGGTTCTCTCTTTTTTAGTTTTCAAAACAATAGATTGGTTCTCTAGTATCCTCAAAAAGTGACCAATTAGGTATTGTTGGTTTGGATTGGGTTCGTTTTTGAGGTATGTGATAGATATTTGAAATGCTTCAACTGTTTCCATTTTTATTCCAATTTATTCTCAATTGTCCCCTTGTCCAAGAGGGAGCCTCTTCAGTTTAGCTCCTGAATGCTTCTTCATCTTCTTCTTTTTTTTTTTTTTTTTTTTTTTTTGGTCTTTTGTCTTTTTAGGGCCACACCCATGGCATATGGAGGTTCCCAAGCTAGGGATCTAATCAGAGCTGTAGCCACCGGCCTATGCCACAGCCACAGGGAACAGTAGATCCAAGCCACGTCTGTGACCTACAGCTCACAGCAATGCCGGATCCTTAACCCAGTGAGCGAGGCCAGGGATCGAATTCAGAACCTCATGGTTCCTAGTCAGATTCGTTCCGCTGCAACACACGGGTACTCTTTGAATGCTTCTGATGGGATCTTAACAGTCTAACAATTTCCTTTCTTTCTGGTCTGATGAAATCTTCTAGGCTTAAAGTGCATTTGCTGCTTTGAGTGGAATTGTTGTTCCAAGGAGCCCTGGATCCTTTTGATAGGAAATATGTTTAGAGCCCCCAGTTTAGGCACTAGTGGTGTCTATTGCCTTTTTAAAAAAGAAAAAAAAAAAAAAAAAAAAAAAAAAAGATAAAAGACACCAAGAGTTCATATCAGAAACTCCAGAATTCCAGTTTGCAAGACTTTTAACTTAAAATCATGGATCTTGTACCTCTAACTTTTTTTCTCAAGCCAAAAATCTGTTCCCAAAGAATTTTCCAACACCAACATAACTACTTATTTACTTTATCCTGTCATACAAACAGCACTGTTACCACTAATGTGATTACTGAGAATGGTTTTCAGTAAGATACTTTTTACAAGCCTTTTTGCCCTTAGGGTATTTTTCCCTAAAGATGCTCAGTCAAAATATTGTTTTCTAAGACCATTTGATGTACTTCTCCATGTGGTTATACCACCAACCAGATAGCAGTTAGATTTGTTTCTTTTCATTTTCAATTTGTAGGGATCAGTTTTTCACTTGTTCTATCACTGTAAAAAATTCTAAATGGTCTAGTGACAAGTCTATACACAAGACAACAAAGTATAGTCAGAGAAAGCTGAGCAGCTAGCCTCTCTTCCTTTCTTTTCTCCTCTTTTCCACTTGGGCGCCCTTTTTCTTTAAAAAAATAAATAAATTTTGGGAGGAGTTCCTTTTGTGGCTCAGCGGTTAGTAAAACCTACTAGAATCCATGAGGACGCAGTTTTGATCCCCGGCCTCACTCAGTGGGTTAAGGATCCAGTGTTGCCATAAGTTGTGGTGTAGGTCAAAGACGGCTCAGATCCCACGTTGCTGTGGCTCTGGTATAGCCTGGTGGCTACAGTTCCAATGGGACCCCTAGCCTGGGAACCTCTATATGCTGCCAGTGCAGCCCTAAAAAAAAGACAAGACACAAAAACAACAAAAAAAAAGAGAAGCCAAAAAATAAATGTTTGGTTTATACTCGGGAAACTTGGACACCTCAGTCTGTATTTATATAATGACTATGTAGTACCTAGTACATACCCTGTGCTTTAGAAGGTGCGGGTCACATTGCTGAGATTTTGAGTCAGGCTATGAACTCATGCTTGATCCTCTGTGTTGCTGGTGCTGATTGTTTTTCTGGTTTTTTTTTTTTTTTTTTTTTTTTAATCTAGAGGAAGACATAGTCGAAGCAGTTTTTTAGCAAAACCCATCAATTCCATGTTAGCTGTGGACTGAAGCAAAATGAGTCTAGGCATGAGTCCAAGAGAGTACTGAGTACTTGTTGAATGAGTAAGTGTAATTACAAGGCCACGGCATTGAGAATGGCATGGAAAGGCTATGGGAAACATCCGGAAAGCACAATGCATGGAGCTTTGAATTATTAAATGACAGGAGTGAGAAGAGGATACAGCCTAGGTATCTGGGTGGATGGAACTCTAACTCTCATGCATTCAGGAGGAGAAGATGGGCTTAGTTTTATCAGGTTGAGAAAATAGGGCTGGGAAGAAACTTAGCCATCCTTTTCCAGTAGTAATTGAAGCTGGATAAGAGACAATCTTGGAGGGAGAAAAAGTAAAAAGTAAAAAGATGGGGACAGATGTCACAAATCTTAAGAAAGCTCCACTGAGGATTAACAAGAGAAAAAGGAACCAGCCAAAGAGGAGGAGGAGTCCGAGGGGTAAGCCAAACATCTAAGAAAGTGAAATATGACTTAAGCTAAGGAAGAATTTATTGGCAGGGGTAATAATCCCTTGTCGAAATGGTGCAGAGATGACAGCTGGGTTGGTAACTGTAGGCCTGCTTTCCAGGCCATGCTTCCCTTCTCCTGCCCCTTCTGAGGCCAGTCTGCTCTTCTCTAAGAGCTACTCACTACCTTATTTTCTGATCCTTAGGAAAAATGTTTTTTAATCTTGCCAATAGCTGTTAGATCTCAAGATAACTTTGTAACTTTTCTCAGAGTAATGGTAAAGGTGGGGTTATGATTTTTCATCTGATTTCTAAAAGCAAAAAGTGGTTTTTCCAAGACCTTGTCACATCTCAGTGTAATCAGCAGAGTTGGTCTCCCGGCTCTGTTGTATCATTGGCAGTAAATGCGTCTTTAGTGTGTGTCTCAGCATTCAACTTCTGGTCTGGGGTAGACATGCTAAGAGATGGCTTTTTCTCCCTAAATTGTTGTTTTTCCCCTTCAAATCACCTTCCTCTAGACAGCAGGTGCATTTGTGGTTGTGCAACTTTGGGGAGTCCCTTTAGGGAATTTCCTGTTTTTCCCTTTTCCATTTCACACCCATTCCTTGCTCCCGCCGCTGCCATCTGCTCTCTCTTTTCTCCTGTTCGGCTTTGGCTTCTTCACACCCCACTCCCACGCCCTTTTCCATCGCTCTCCGTCTGTCCAACAGCCCTGTACTTAGATCACTCCAGTGCTTGTACAGGGATCGGAGAACTTTCTCTTTTCTATCAACTCACTAAGCTGAGAGGAGGGACACAACTTACAACCAGTGCCCCTGAACTTGGCAAATGGAAGGGAGCACAAGACAACAGAGGTGCTGAACAGGGGAGTGTTAATGAAACAGGGCTCAAATGTTTCCCTAACAACTTGCAAAGTCTTAACTTTCTGAATATGCACTTTTTGTACAGATCTATGTAAAATCTTTACCTGGGTATAAATTAACCTTAAATATTCTTGTGTTTCTACAACCCTAAGAGAAAATACAAACATCTATAAATATAACTATAAAGTAATGCACGATGCTTGAATGCAATCAGCTAAAATATATACTACCTATCAATAAAACTTTCCCTTGAAATGAGCTTAGAAATATAGATAATATAGTTGGAAGGCTCTAATATAGATAATACAGTTGAAATCTTGAAAGGCTCTTATTGCAGAGTATGCTGGGATGTCATTGACCTTTTAAATATGGGCGTGGGGGGTGGATTTGCCTTGGTGTAAAATTTAAAAACAGAATCTTGAACCAAGTGATATGTGTGTCACTAATGTGCCACTTGCATGGTCTGGACAGATTAGAACTCTTCACTTTGAAGGTTAACTTGGCGTGGGTCTGAGTATCTGATTGTTTTTAGTATCTGAATATTTGACTATTTTATCCATCTGGCTGTTTTTAAAGGATTTTAAAAGCTAAGTTAGTACCCTGAGCAGTTTTAGAGGAAGTTCTTTTTCCAAGAATTATTGGCATTTACTAACTACTTAAAATGAAAAAGGCAGAACTTAGAAGTACCACCCCCACCCCCTGCCTTTTATTTTAAAATAAGAAACCCTGCGTTCTCTGTTTGAAACTGGTTAATTAAGCAATGATCAGTTCTCCAATGGTGCTGCCTCCATCAGTTCAAACCCTGTATCCAGAGCAGAGCTGAAGTAAGAGATCTGGGATATAGATACTACTATTACAGGTGCCATTTGTGTGTGTTGTATCAATACATTTTGTCTTTAAAATGCTGATATCTGTTACAGGATATTGAAGCGGCAGAGGAGTCTCTACAGACCCGAATTCATGCACTTCCACCACCTGAGGTGGTTTCTCTTGAGGTGAGAACCTTAAGAAGCAAATGTCAAAGGAGAGACCCTTTTCTGTTAGTAGTGTATTGTAAATTAACTAGTGTTTGTGTGTGTTTCCCAGATTTCTTCATTCAATAAAATAAACAAGAGGTGTCTGATTGATCTATGTCCACAGCACCATGCTTTGTACCTAGTAGATAATCCCTATGTATCTTGGTTTTTTAAATTTATATGAAGGGAAAATTTCATCAGGATCGTGTGTCTTTTCACAAAGTCACTTAAAAACAACTATCTTGTTAAATCCTAACAGACAATATGCACTAAATCTAAAGATGCCAGCATGCCTAACCAAAATGCTTTTCCTGTTGGCTGGTGTTAGAAGTAGCAGTTCAGTCTCTTCACCAAAAATGCAACCAATGCTATTTAAATGCATATTATCATGCAGTATAGTGTGGCTTTTGTCTGTTTTATTTTGCTCAGTTCAAGAACAGATTGGGAAGCTGGTTGGCAAAAATAAACCCTATTTGGTATATGAATGTCTTTGTGCTGAAAGAGAATTTGCTACATATAGAATACTTTGATTTCATATTTTTAATGACCTTTTTAAAATACAGTTTTGCTTGCTGCTTAACCAGGGATATAAATAGGCTCACAATTAAAGGCTGAGAATTTGCCCCCCAATTTTCTGTGTCATCTAGAGTAATAAATACATTTTTAAAAAAGGCAGTGATCAAGGATAGAAAAACTCCCATCCAAAGTTGTGCCTTGGGCATGTCTTTTTCTTTGTTGAATTTTCCAATACCTTCCTCTGGCCCTTAAGGGGCCCACACAATAGGGGTTAATCCAGCCATGAATGGCGATGAAACTCCAAACCACAGGCCTTGGTTGGTATTTTTCTTAGCTAGTCTTGCACAGCAGGATGACCTTTATTTTAAGTATGTGAGGCTATTTCTCAGACCACATGCATAGATGCACAGATACACAGAATCCCTCACCATTTTCAATGTTCAGGATCCCCAGCCCTTTTTAATACCCAGAGTGAGTAATTATGTGTCCCCAGTGCTATCTAACTCTTGGGCTGAATTTCCCAAAATGAAGTTGATGGTAATGATCTCATATAAAATGCTCTCCTAAGACACAGGGCTTTTGGTAGTTTACTGTTCTCTGGCCTCCTTAGAGCACTCACCCAGGAAACCATCCACGTTCATAGATGCAATATAGCAATGTGGTGTGAGCTTTTATCGCTTGTAGGCTGCTACAGTCAGGGCTATAACACAACATCTCAACTGCCACGTTACTTGAATTAAAAATAGTTAGTTGATATTATTTTCTCATTCTACCCCAAAACTGGGGAGGAAGTTACAAGGTGCCATATCAAGTGCCCTTCTAAAAGACAGCGCAGATGCAGTGTTTTTCCCACATACAATTGAGTCAGTTCATCTGAATCCTCTTACCTACTCCTTCTCTTTCACTTCCTGACCTCATACCAGGTCAGATTTTTTTTTTTTTCTGTGAACGCTAAAGCAGATGTTCCTGTTGAACCATTTCATTGTGATAACTTCAGCTTGGGGGAATTTTTAGGTATGGCATTGGGAACTTTGAAAACTTCACGATCCTGTAGCCATAAATGATACTACTGATAGTAATCACAAGATTGGCCACAAGAGGGCGTGTAAAATCACAATAAAAATTCTAAAACCTGTAATACTGCCAGGCTCTGGTTTTACTGAGAAATTTGAAAATTAACACTAGTAAGTAGCCAGATTTTTTTTCTAAAATTAACATAAAATATTCTGTAGAGGAAGTGCATTCCACGTATATGTGTGAGTGTATGTGTGTGTACACGCACACACACACACTTAAGTGAATAAACATTTAGACTATTATGAAGAGCCAAGTTCAATTGCTTGATACGCTTTTTTACTTTTGAATTTTTTTTTTTTCCAGACTCTTTACTGGGCATCAGTAGAAGAATATATTCCCAAATGGGAACAGTTTCTTTTAGGAAGAGCACCATATCCCATTGGTGTTGAAAATCAAATTGAAGCAGAAAATACCATTCAAAATAAAGCAGCAATAGCTTCTTCGCACACTGTTTCAAAAAACCTGTCTAGTAAAGCTGAGCATTAAAGAATGTGCAGGTCGCCACAGGAACTTTAGGAATCAAATATGTTCACATGGTCTCATTACCTTTCCACAGCAAGGAAGATTTGAGAATCCACTGGCAACTTTCAGCTTGTCACTTAGAGACTTAGAAACTTATTTCAATGTCATGGCTTTCCACCAAATCCATGGTAGTATTAAAAACTGTGATTGAAAGGTGGAATGTTGATTAAATAAATTGCTAGGTAAGTGTTGTGTTGTTTTCATTTTGTTTTGTTTTGTTTTTGGCCACCCCTGTGGTATGTGGAAGTTGCTGGGCCAGAGAGCAAACCCAAGCCATGGCAGCAACCCAAGCCACTGCAGTGACAATGCTGGATCCTTAACCCGCTGTACCACAAAACAACTCCCCTGGGTTTTTTTAAAATCATTTACTGCCATTCTAATCCAAACAGCGAATACCAGTCACTAGTTCTGACTTGACATTTTCCAGAATCTTTACTTTTTGGTTATTTTACTATGGAGATAAGGCACAGGATCAAAGTAGTTGTTTGCTCACTACTATTGTAGTTTTTTAACAAATGCAAAGACAGTGACAACAGCTTTAGCATAATGCTATTGATCAGGAAATCGATTCATAGGATTTGTCCTTCATAGATAATCAAACTGGTAAAAATTCTGAAAGAAAGAACTGAACCAAAGAGCATTCCATATATAGCCAGTTTCAGGAGGGCTCAGACTACATTCTGAAAAAGGACACCTCTTAAGAGGGGCTTGGTTATTAGACTTTGACTTGGTTACTTAAAGACTGCCAACCCTATGAATGCAAGTCACTCCTCTCTCTCATCTTTTCCTCTTGCAATCTGCCCTTCCCTCTCTCTCCTGTCTATTTTTGTTATTTCTCCAACGACTGTCAGTCAGAAAGCTTTGGGTCACAACCCTAAACAGCTCTGAGACTCCTCAATCCACCACTGCTGGAGTGCTAAAAAAAAAAATGATAATAAAAATTTTTTAAAAATTCCATTTTTCTAATTATACAAGTAGCTCCTGTTTAGTCAAGGGAGACTACACTGCCATGAATGATTTTCCATTTCAAACTGGTGTGCAATTTTAAAAGATAACAATAGGACAAGCTCCAAAAGAAAATGAGTCCATTGTGCTGATAAGTTGCTTGAAGCTACCATCTTGGAAATATCCGGTTGAGTGGGTGTTGGTGTGGGTAACAATTATGTTGTTTTCATAATATGCGCTGGCAGATGAGCACACTTCTCTACAGTGTTAACAGTTGTAATTAAGGAATAAACAGCACAGAGTGTCAGTCCGATGACAATTTCATCTATAGTGTCACAATACAAAATGTCACAAAATATTAGAACTGTTATATAACTATAAAAAGTATCGACTTTAAAAAGCCAAAAGCCCTTTAACAAGGAAGTCACAGAAAGAAGAAAAAAAGAAAACTGGCATAGAGACCAGAGCAATTTTATACCTTCTCAAGAAGGTTCTGTCACAAAAATAAATTGATATCTTTTTTTTTTTTCCTGTTACATTACAGTTTGGTTTCTAGCCATCCAGTTGATTTAGCAGGAGAATGCAGGGCTTTTTAGCAGCTTTGAATTGGTAAACAGATTTAGATGGAGTAGAGAGAACATGAGGAAGTTGTTTTTTTTTTTTTTTTTTAACATCCAATCTTTCCTAGCATATGCACATAAGAAGGTGAATGAAGCAATGTGAAACTTATTTCTCTTTAGTCAAGTGAAAAAAAAGGCTAAACATTTGTTGAGATGGGAAAATATTGTGTCAAGCAAGTAGGCACATTCCAAAATTAAACAGTGGTTGATAACGTGAACGTCCTCAAATATTTGCACGTGCGCTTCCTTGGAGTTCTGTAAATTAAATCACCAGTAGGTTCGATTACAATACAAAATGAATAGCAATTTAGCCATCTCAGCAAAGGTTCAGGTTTTTTCTGCCTTACATGGACTAAGTTGCTAAATAGTTTTTAACAAGAGTGTAAATTTAATGTACCCTGGCTTATGACTTAAGGCATCAGGGAAGGTTTCAGTGGTGCCATTTCCCTGATTTCTAGTTAATACCTCAAAAACTCCCTGGCCCCTACAAAGCTTTACTCCCCTCCCCTCCTTGTAGAATGGAACAGATTGCACCACATGGTGTATGTTTAAAAAAAAAAAAAAATTCCCAAAGGGACCTGGATACCCCATTAAAGGGCTTTATATTCCTCATGGCAAATTAGCTTTACAAGTATTGTTTTCTGTATGGTGCAGAGAAATTCCATATCTGATGCATATTTTGTACACAATTAGTAGGACTCATTCAAGGATAAAGAAATGTCATCTACTCATACTTTTCCCTCTCTGATTCAGCACTTCTACCATACCCTACATTGCACCCACTATTCTTTATAAAAACTATGAATTTTTTATTTTTTTAAAAAAAAAGAAGAGTAGGGTTTTCAAAATAAAGCTCACTCCAAAAATTTTTCATAGCCTTTCCCGGTTTGTTGCACATGCATAAATATTCAAACCTCATGCTTTGCTGAAACACATCTAATACAGGATGTTATTAAACTAGAAAATGCTAAAGATCAGAAGGGGCTGCAATTTTTCTCTGAACTTCAAAATATGAATTTTACTAAGTAGTTAGGAAAAGGGCTGATACTCTAGAAACCAGACATCTGGTCTTTCCCCTGCGTAGGGAGCAGTGTGAATGAAAGTGATGTCCAATGGATAATTTTTCTCTGCCTTCTGTACAAGGTGTTTTAACTTGTTAGCTTCAGATTTAGATGAGAATTAGAATAATCTTTATGGTTTTTACCATCTTGTCTTTCCTGCCTCACCCTCCCTTTTCCATCAAAAGAGAGAGAGAGAGATGTGTGGGTATATTTATTTTTGATTCAAAATTACATTTATTTGGAGATTACTTTGTCACTTGAGACAACTGGAGATAGATTGGGAGTGAGGTGGAGAGGGGGTATGTGAAAAACCAAGGTTTGCAATCACCCATTTTATACAGGAGGAAGATATTAAACTAAAACCCACTGTGATGTGGGTTTTATTGTATAAAATGTAATGTGCAAGGCCATGAATTTGGCTTATCTACAAAACACATTATTTTCCTTCCTTAGCTTACTGTCTTTTTAGTCTAAGCCAATTCACTTTTTTCTTCTTTTTTTTTTTTTTCTTTTTGTGGCATATGGAAATTTCCAGGCTAGGGGTTGAATCAAAGCTACAGCTGCAGGCCTATGCCACAGCCACAGTGATGCGGGATCTGAGCCATATTTGCGATCTATACCACAGCTCACAACTCATGGCAATGCTGGATCTCCTGATGGAGGCCAGGGATTGAAACTGCATCCTCATGGATACTATTCAGATTCGCTTCTGCTGTGCCACAATGGGAACTCCCCCTTTTGCTTTTTTTTTTTTTTTAAGAAAGACTTATTTAAAACAAAATAGGAGTTCCCACTGTGGCTCAGTGGTAATGACCCCAACTAGTATACATGAGGACTCGGGTTTAATCCCTGGCCCCACTCAGTGGGTCAAAGATCCGGCATTGCCATGAGCTGTAGTGTAGGTCACACACACACTCGGATTCCACATTGCTGTGGCTGTGATGTAGGCTGGCAGCTGCAGCTCTGATTTGATCCCTAGCCTAGCGAACTTACATATGCCATGGGTGCAGCCCTAAAAAAGGCCAAAGAAATAAAAATAAAAATAAAGTTTCTAATCTCCCTGAAGAGCTTCCCCCACCCCTTTTCAAGAATTCTCAAACAGAATAGCTACATGGCTTACAACACTCTTCACTTCAGTAGTCTATTTTGACCTCTTTCACTTTAATTAGGATACTATCTTTTTTTTTTAAGAGTTTTTGACTAAAGTCTACTCTTAAGAGACAGTAATAACCAGATGGTGAATTCAAACAGTAAAATAAGCTCTGGAAAATATGGAGAAGGAGCAAAGGAGAGAAATTAGTTGGATGAAGTTTCAAGGTGGAACAAGAAAGTCTCTCTCTCTCACTGGTGGTCTTTCTGTTTCTATAACTTAGAAGTTAATTTGTCTACATAGGAAGTTTAATTCCCTATTGATAATAAGAGAACGTTTAGAGTTTTCTGAGACAAACATGGGGACATGTCAAACTTCAGCAGTTAAGGAGGACTGATTTGTGGGTTTGACACCAGGCATTGTGATGTCCCTTTCTAACTGGAACTGAGATTATATCCTAACATCCAAGACAAAGAAAACAAGTCCAACAAAGACAGGCGAAAAAATGCTTCCAGACATCATCTTACCTCTCAGAGTCAAGTTTCCTTGCTTTTAAGAAACTGGACTGGGTCCTCTGCATTGTAATAATTTTTTATAGTTCTTGCTATTTATTTATTTTGTGGTTGTGCCTGCAGCATGTGAAAGTTCTAAGGCCAGGGATCAAACCTGTACCATAGCAATGAGAATGCCAGGTCCTTAACCCGCTGCACCACAAGGGAAACCAAGTTTTTGCTACTTTAAGAACTCAAATTTGTGTCTCAAAGACGGAGACTGAGACTCAGCTAAAGTACAAACCAGTACAGTTACATAAGTGAAACAATGAAGTGTTCTTATCTGAGGAAGTAGAGATGATTTAGTTTGTTTCTCTCATTTTGATTATAACTGCGTCATTTAATCTCCAGCATTAAGGTTAAAGGATTTTTAAATTTTTCCATCTTAAGTCTAGGTTGCCAGCGTAGACATTTTCTGATGTTTTACACAATACCATGTCAGAGATAATATAAACAAGGAGATGAAACTCCATTTGTAATTTTGTCTAGTCCATTTCTGTCTTCTTTCATCTTCCAATACAAAATAATTATTTTTATACTGTATCTCCAACCATTTATAAGGCCTATAACATTCATTCAACATATACTTGCTCTACCCCAGGAAAACAATTACTGAGTTATTCAAAAGAAGCCAAATCTAGAGGCTTTTAAAATGATAACCAGTAAACACAAAGGTAGATAACATTTGAACCTCACTCATTCATTCATTCATTCGAGAGAACTTACTGACTGCCAACTATGTAGAAGACAAAGTTTTAAGCACCAAGAATACAGAACTAAACTAAATGGCCAAAAAAACAAAAAAGCAAAAACCTATCCTCATGGAATTTATATTCTGGAGGGAGTGGTGGTGGGCAGAGTTGAAGGTGATGAAACAAACAAAAAAAGAACACACAATCTTTAGATGCTAATAATGCCTAATATAGCATAAACATCTAAAATGTCTTCTCAATGGAAGAAAACTAGGCAGATTTCATAGCTTCTCAGAAAATATGACTCCAATAGATATTTTCTTCTCTATTCACAGATCTTGGGTTGGGGTTGTCTAGCAAAGCAACACTGCCACTGCTACTAACTTGGAAAATGTATAAGTTTAATGGACAGGTTTATGATAAAGAATGCAAAAAATTCTCATTATTTCAACAGACCTTTTTTTTTGGCATCTAGACTGAATTTAAAAAAATTTTTTTATTAAAGTGTAGTTGATTCACAATATTGTGCTAATTTCTGCTGTATAGCAAAGTGACCCCATCATACATATATACACATTCCTTTTCTTTCTTTTTTCGTCTTTTTGCCTTTTCTAGGGCCGCACCTGCGGCATATGGAGGTTCCCAGGCTAGGGGTCTAATTGGAGCTGTGGCTGCCAGCCTACACCAGAACCACAGCAACTCGGGATTCCAGTTGTGTCTGCAATCTACACCACAACTCACGGCAACGCTGGATCCTTAACTCACTGAGCAAGGCCAGGGATTGAACCTGCAACCTCATGGTTCCTAGTCGGATTCGTTAACCACTGAGCCATGACGGGAACTCCTCCTTTTCCTATGTTATCTTCCATCATGGTCTACCCTAAGAGATTGGCTATAGTTCCCTGTGCTATACAGTGGGACCTCATTGCTTATCCATGTTAAATGTAATAGTTCACATCTACTAACCTCAAACTCCCAGTCCATCCTACACCCTCCACCCTCTCCCTTGGCAACCACAAGTCTGTCTTCTGTCTATAGGTCTCAACAGACATTTGTATATCAGTGTTCATAGCAGCATTATTTCTAATAGCTGAAAGGTGGCAACAAACCAGATGTCCACTACTGGTTCAAGGAATAAACAAAATGTGGTATACAAAAGAAAGTGGAGGGTAGTTATACTTCTATCAGGCAAAATAGACTTTAAGCCAAAAACAATAACAAGAGACAAAGAAGGGCATTATGTAACAGTAAAGGGGTCCATTCATCAAGAAGATATATCAATCATAAAAATGTATGCACCCAACAGTGGAGCACCTAAATATATTAAGCGAATACTAACAGATCTGAAGGGAGAAATAGACAAAACCACAATAATAGTTGGGGACTTCAATACCCTGCTTTCAGCAATGGATAGATCATCCAGACAGAAAATGAATACAGAAACATTGGACTTAAAACATACATCAGACCAAATGAATTTAAGACATATTTATAGAATATTCTATCAAACAGCATCAGAATACATATTCTTTTCAAGGGTACACAGAACATTCTCTATGAAAGATCATATGACAGGCCACAAAAGTCAAAACAAATTTAAGAAGATCAAACCATACAAGTATATTTTCCAATCATAATGGGATAAAATTAGAAATCAACAACAAGAAGAAAGCTGGACAATTTACAAGCATATACATTTGTTAAAGGCTTTGCCACATTCTTTGCTTTTGTATGGTTTCTTGGCAGTTTGAATTACCTTATGTCTAGAAAGTCTTGAGAACCATTTAAAGGCTTTACCACATTCTTTTTTTTTTTTTTTTTTCCTTTTTTGGGCCACACCCATGGCATATGGAAGTTCCTGGGCCAGGGATGGAATTCAAGCTAGAGCTCTGACCTGTGCCACAGCTTCGGCAACACCAGATCCTTAAACCACTGCACTGGGCCAAGGATTTAACTAGCACCTCCACAGAGACAAGCCAGACCATTAATCCACTGCACTACAGCATGAACTCCTTTACCACATTCTTTACACTTGTAAGGTTTCCCTACAGTATGGATTTTCCTGTCTGCTTAGATTTAATGATTGATTAAAGACTTCCCCACATTTATTACACTTTTTTTTTTTTTTTTTTTTTTTTGCTATTTCTTTGGGCCACTCCCACGGCATATGGAGGTTCCCAGGCTAGGGGTCAAATCGGAGCTGTAGCCACTGGCCTACGCCAGAGCCACAGCAACGCGGGATCCGAGCCACGTCTGCAACCTACACCACAGCTCACGGCAACGCCGGATCGTTAACCCACTGAGCAAGGGCAGGGACCGAACCCGCAACCTCATGGTTCCTAGTCGGATTCGTTAACCACTACGCCACGATGGGAACTCCCTATTACACTTCTAATGTTCCTTCCTAGACACTAAACACACTCTTGAACAACCAAAGGGTCAAAGAAGAAATCAACAGAGAAATGAGAAAAATCTCAGAACAAAAGAAAACAGAAACAACACACCCAAACCTCTGAGATGCTGAAGAATGCAGCAATAAATGAAAATATTTAGAAAGTATAAAGACTTCAAAGAAAAAACCTAACTTTACATCTCAAGAAACTAGAAAAAGAAGAACAAAGCCCAAAGTTATTGGAGGAAGGAAATACCAATTATTAGAGTGAAAAATAAATAAAAGAGGCCAAAAAAAAAAAACCCTGAAAAAAATTTCAATTAAACCAAGATAAACAAAATTGACAAATCTTTATCTAGACTCATTAAAACAAAAGAGAAAAGGCTCAAATAAATAAGTAAATACCCAAGTAGCTAAAAAAATAACAAAAATGAAAGAGTAGACATTAAAATGGACATCACAGAAATACATGGGAACATAAGAGACTGCTGTAAAGTCAACTAATATTTGATAAGTGAGCCAAGACAACCAATGGCCAAAGGATAGTCTTTTCAATAAATGGTGCTGGGAAAACCACATGCATAAAAATAAAACTGGACCTCAATCGTACACCACTCACAAAATTTAACTCTAAATGTTTTAAAGACCTAAACATGGAGTTCCCATTGTGGCGCATCAGGTCAAGGATCCGTCATTGCCTCAGCAATGGTGTAGGTAGCAGCTGTGGCTCAGATTGGATTCTGGCCCAGAAACTTCCATGGCCAAAAAAAAAAAAAAAAAAAAAAGGATCTAAATGTAAAACCTGTTACAGCAGAACTCCTAGAAGAAGACATAAGGAAAAATCTCTTTGACATAGGTCTTGGCAATAATTTTTTGGATACAACACCAAAGGTGCAAGCAACAAAAGCCAAAAAATAAGTGTTACTACATCAAATTAAAAAGTTTCTGCACAACAAAAGAGACAACAAACAAAAAGAAAAAGCAACTTACGGAATGGGAAAAAATATTTGCCGATCATATGATGGATATGCGGTTAATATCCAAAATGTATAAAGAACTCATACAACTCAATAACAATGACACCAAAACAAATATAAGAAATGCTATTTAAAAAATGAACTTAGGAATTGAACAGACGTCTTTCTGAAGAAAATATCCCAATAGCCAACAAGTACCTGAAAAGGCACACAATATCACTAGTCACCAGAGAACCAAAACCAAAAATGAGATATCACAGCACACTTGTTAGAAGGGCTACTATCAAGAAAACAAGAAAAAACAAGTGTTGAGAAGAATGTGGAAAAAAGGGACCCCCTTGTAGATTGTTGGTTGGAATATAAGTTGGTTCAGCCACTATGGAAAACAGTATGAAGATTCCTCAAATTAAAAACACAACCACTATAGGATCCACCAATCCCACTTCTGGGTATATACTCAAAGGAAATGAAAACAGAATTATCAAAAAGCTATCTACACTCCCATGTTCATTGCAGCATTATTCATAATAACCAAGATATGGGAAAAAACCTAGTTGCCCATCAACAGATGGATGAATGGACAAAGAATATTTGGTATACATTTACATGTATATACACAATGGACTATGACTCGGCCATTAAAAAAGAATGCAGTGATGCCATTTGTGACAATATGATGGACCTTGAAGTCCTTATAATTAGCGAGATAAGCCAGACAAGGACAAATATTGCATGACACCACTTATATATGGAATCTTCTAACAGCCAAACTCATAGAAACAAAGAGTAAAATATGGTGGTTACCAGAGGCAGGGGGAGTGGAGGAACTGGGGAAATGGTAAGAGTACAAACTTGCAAATAGAAGATAAATGAGTTCTAGATACCTAATGCACAGCATTGTGATTATAGTCCCCAGCACAGAATTATATACTTCAACATTGCAAGAGCTTATAACTCAAATGTTCTCACCACAAAAAAAGAAGTGATAGTTATGTGACAAAGGTGTTACCTCAAGCTACAGTGGTACTCAGAAGGCAATATAGAAATGCATCAACTCAACATGTACACCTTAAACTTCACAATGTTATATGTCAATCACATCTGAATTTTGAAATGTGGTTCAACCATAAAATGGAGTATTAGTCATAAAGGAATTTTTTTTTTTTTTTTACTTTTCAAAATACCATTATTCACATAGAACACATTTCTATAGCATTTAGTATGTGCCAGGAACCATTCAAAGCATGTTACCGATATTATTTTGATCCTTATTCTAACCTCATGTTGCAATTGCCATGATCATCCTATTTTCAGGTAAGAAAACAGAAAAAAAAATAACTTGCCTGAAGTCATCCAGCTAATAAGTCAGGGAGGCAAGACTCAATCAAGGCAGTCTAGCTCCTAGTCCATTCACTCAGATAATGTCTCTCCCTGCCTGAAAGCATCCATTATTTTCTCATTTTATGCAAAGTCCAAGTCCCTACAATGCCTAACCAGGTCCTATGTATCTCCGGTCTACCTTAGATGAACCAAGCAGTCTTCCACATCAGGGTCTTGGAGCTGTCCCTCCACCTGGGGCACTCTTCATAAACACATGTATGGCTTGCTCTCCTGTCTCCCTAGTTCACACTCAGGCTTTGCCCATCTTCCCTCGTTTGCTTTACTTCAGAAAGGACACATGCTACAACATGGATGAACCTTGAAGACATTATGTTACGTGAAATAAGCCAGAAAGAAAAGGTCAAACGTGGGATGAGCCTACTTACAGGAGATACCTAGAGTCATCAAATTCACAAAGATGTAACATGGAATGGTGGTTGCCAAGGGATGGGAAGTTAGTGTTTAAAGGGCACAGAGTTCTAGTTTGGGAAGATGAAAAAGTTCTGGAGATAGATGGTGGTAACAGTTTCGTAGCAATGTAAATGTGCTTAATGCCACCCAAATGCCCATTAAAAAAAAAAAAAGGTTAAAACGGTAAATTTTGTATTAGGTATATGTTGCCACAATAAAAACAAATCCTCACTAAACATAACCTGCATACTTCCTTTGTTCAAGCTATTTGTTGTGATTTGTGACAACCAAGTGTACATAAGTAGGTTAACTCCTCCTAGATACCTTCCCTATCAACTGTTAAACACTGCATTATTCTCCATGTGTTTAAATTCATTTGACCACCTGCCTTCTGAAAGGCTGGTGTTCCCAGTAGGGATTTTATGTCTGTCAAACTCCTTACCAACAACATTCGTCTCAGGGCAGCCACTAACTGCTACTCAATTTCCTCAGTGGGTTGAATTAGATCTGTGTGGTACAGCAGAGCTTTCTGCAATAGTGGGAATGTCTAAGCTTGCACATGTGGCTATAGAGCATTTAAAGTGGAGCTAGTGCCACTAACAATCTACATTTTTGCATGTGGGTCTTTTGTCTTTTTAGGGCCGCCATCCAAGGCATATGGAGGTTCCTGGGCTAGGGGTCAAATCGGAGCTGTAGCTGCTGGCCTACGCCACAGCCACAGCAACAATGGATCCAAGCCACATCTGTGACCTACACCACAGCTCACAGCAACATCGGATCCTTAACCCACTGAGCAAGACAAGGCATCAAACCTGTGTCCTCATGGATGCCAGTCAGATTTGTTTTTGCTGAACCATGACAGGAACTCCAGAATCTACATTTTTAGTTAATTTCAATGATTGGAAAAAATTTTATGTATAACAACTTTCAGTTGTAAGTTTTATGAAATCTAAATAGAAATCAAGTATTTCCAATGAAATTTTAGCATTCAAATGAAGGTGTGTGATAAAGTGTAAAATACACACTGGATTTCAAAGACTGTGAAATAAAAAATGTAGCTTGTTAATAATTTTTGAATTGATGACAGGGAAATGTTATTTTTCACATAGTGGGTTAAATAGATTATTAAAATTAATTTCACTTTTTCATTTTTACTTTTTTCTAAAGTAGCTGCTTTATAGTTTACTGAAGAGCATTCAACTTGACAGTTCCTTGAATTAATAACTCTAGAAGCATTTTAAAGAACCCATTCTCATATTTAACAAAGAAGACAGTAATTATTGAATTGGGGGGAAAACTTAAATAGTTAATTGACATTTCATATTTTACTTCCAACACAATACGTCAGAAGGTAAGTGAAATTTTTTTTTTTTTTTTTTGCCATTTCTTGGGCCGCTCCCCCAGCGGGGGGATGTTCCCAGGCTAGGGGTCTAATTGGAGCTGTAGCTGCCAGCCTACGCCAGAGCCACAGCAACGTGGGATCCAAGCTGCGTCTGCAGCCTACACCAAAGCTCACGGTAATGCCGGATCGTTAACCCACTGAGCAAGGGCAGGGATCGAACCCGCAACCTCCTGGTTCCTAGTCGGATTCATTAACCACTGCGCCATGACGGGAACTCCCTTTTTTTAAAATTTTTTTTTTTTGTAAGTGAAAATTTTTAGGAGCAGAGGAGAATATTGTTTTACCCTCAGAGCTGTATTTAGATGTGGATTCATTTTTAGAATCTCAAATCTAAGCACAATTTAAGCCTAGGATACATTAGATAGATGCTCAGTAAATATTTTGCATCAATATTCAAACTAGGACTTGCATTTTGACCAAACTCTTAATTAAGGTACATTTGATAAGAGCATTTATTAAAGATGAAACAACACGAGGCTGCCATCCAGATAAAACAATGCAGCATTGGTTTTCTTACAGTACAAGATAAAAAGAAGTGGTGTAGTGAAATCAAAGGTTTGTTTTTCCTCAGAACACCTTAGAAATCATTGGAAGCAAGGCTAATACTTAGCATCTTTTATAGGAAAAGTACATTACAGACAAATACTATTAATCATCAAATTATCGATGGTGAAGTGGAAGCACTGTGACATTCAGTCACTGTCTCAGTCACACCAGGGGTTCCTTTCTTATTATACCTGGGGATTCAGTCCTCTGCTTCCTTTCCCCCTATTCCCACACCACACCTACTGGTTCTCCAGAGGAACCACAGCAAAGCAATTACCTGTTAAGATTAGGTTGAAAGGAAACACTGCTTTTACAGAGCATGAATTTTAACTCCATAAACTTAATAGGCTGAGTCCAAAACCCTCTTAACATCATTGCCACTCACTAGTGAAAGGCTTGGAACAAAGACCTTTGTATTAACCTTCATTTAAAATTAACTTTTTAAAAAACAAACCCAGATACACCAGGTCCTCACAGTGTCCTATTCTGCTGTCCTGAGGAATGGTGATATTTTATCAACTACGTAGTTTCCTCTTCATCTGGAGGAACTTTCTTTATCCACTCCCCTACAATGCTCATCATATTAACACTCCTCTAACCAGGACGAAATTTCCTTTTGTCTCAGCCTCCCTTTAAAAAAGGTGTTGGAAGTAAAATCCCAAAAATATCGATTAGTGAGACCCAGAATAGCCTAGGGTTTATGGGTAGAGATCAACAATGTGGCTGCCCCAGGAACTCTTGTCTATGGGAGAGTCAGGTGCAGAGACAGGTAAAGCAGAGCGTTGTAAGAAGACCAAGGTAGGACTTCTAACAGTCTGGGAAATAGGGATGATAGGTGGGGAAGTAAAGGGAGTTGGGAGAAAGAAACCAGGGCTACATTCTTTTTTTTTTTTTTTTTTAAGGACCACACCTGCAGCATACGGAGGTTCCCAGGCTAGGGGTTGAATGGGAGCTGTACCCACTCGACTACCCTGCAGCCAAAACAACACAGGATCCGAGCCGCATCTGCAACATACTCCACAGCTCACAGAAATTCTGGATCCTTAACCCACTGAGTGAGGCCAGGAATTGAACACATGTCCGCATGGATACTAATTTGGTTCATTACCACTGAGCCACAGTGGGAACTCCCCAAGGCTACTTTCTAAACAGCTCTGAGAAGAGTAGAAATCAGCCAGGACACTTCCAACTTTAAGATGGCAGAGAAGCAATGGCAACAGCTCTCTCGCTATACCTAACCTTTTCCTCATCTCTGATTTTCTCCCCAGCTTTCTCTACTGAGAATTTTTAAGTAGAAGTCTCCATTTTTACTACGTCCAGGGTTTGTCCTAAATACACATCTTCCCCAAACCTTTAATAGCATTTGACATAGCAAATACAAGCATCTCCCTCGTTCTTGAGATGCTTCTTTTGGTTTCCAGAGCCCTGACAAGCCCATCTACTGGTTTCTCCTTCCTAGTCCCTGCTTCCTAGATAACGGAGTGGCCCTCAGCTCTGTCGTTAACCCTATTCTGCTCTCTAGCTATTCCTTCAGTGATATCATCCAGTCTGTGGTATTAAATATACTCCCCCTAAGGGGGCAATAGCCAAATATATATTCTCAGTTCTCTCTTTTTTTTAATTGATTTTAATGCCACTGGACACTTGGGTACCTAATAAGTATCTCAAATTGGCTACTTAATAACACATCCAAACAGAGCTCTAGATTTCTCCCCTCAAGCCCATTCTTCCCACAGTCTTCTCCATCTTTGTAGGTCAGGTCAAAATTTTAGAGTCAACCCTAACTCTTGCATTTCCCCCGTTACCATACATAATCCATTAGCAAGTCACACTGGCTCCACCTTCAAAGTAAGTCTCATATCTGACTACTCCCCATTACCTCCATCACCATGATCCCACACACCTTGGCCTGGACCACTGCAGTATCCACTTGACTGTTCTTCATACTTCCACACTTGCCCCTCTTTTCACAACCAGAGTCATTGAAATGACATTGTCCTGGCCACAAACCTCCAAGGCTTACCCTTACTCTGGAAATGAAGTCAGAGAACCTTTACTGAGGACTCCAAAGTCCTTCATGATCTGGATCCTAACTACCATTTCAACATTTCCTACACTCTGCCCCTTGACTCCCGAGCTCCCATTCCTCACTCTCACCTCAGGGCCTTTGCACTTGCTGATGTACCTCCTGGGAAGGCTCTTTTTTCCCTTAATTCATTGAAGTCTTTGCTCAAATCCCACCTCTTGGGAAAGGCCTTCCTGATTACCTTCTCCAAATAAGGCTCTCCCTCTCTTATGCCCACAGTTTCCATCCACCTTGTCTGCCTCATCTTCACAGTGCATGACACACATCAGCCCCTACTGCAGTGCCCGGCACCTGGCAGGCACTTGAGAAATATCATTTGAATAAGTTGAAAGAGAAAGAAGTTAATGCCTATATAACCCTGCTCAGGAACAAGAGGAAAAACCAATAAAGAGCCAGAAACAGCAGGGACGCTGAGAAGTCAAGGCAGTGAACCAGGGCCGGAACAAGCTGCAGCTCAACAGGGCAGCCAGAAATCAAAGATGCACAGAAGAGGGAATGACAACCTGCCACCCATGGTCGGAAATAATGCTGTCTCAACTAGAACCCAGGAAATGTGAATTAAACCAAGACACCATTTCTTACCCATTTCCAGTCATCAGACTGGAAAAATTAACAAAGTTCGATATCATTAAGCATAGGTAAAAATATGGGGAAAATGTCCCCTCCTACACTGTGACTGTAAAATAGGTGTAGCCTCTTTGTAGGGCAATTTTGTAGTATCTATAAAACCTCCAAATTCGCATACCCTATGACCTAATATTACCATTTATATTCTAGAGAACTATACAGTTGGACAATGAGGCATTTCAGGAATGGTGACTGAAGCGTAGTTAATAGTATTAAAAATTTTAGCAACAACTTGGTATCCTTAGAAGAGATAGAGAAAAGCTTGTCTATTCATATAATGGGATAACTAACATACAATCAATGTTCAAAGGCAGGGACAGATCTACATAACAGGATCTCTCTTCAAGACACACTCCCCCCCCCCTTTTTGGCCACACACCCACAGCATGTGGAAGTTCCCAGGCCAGGGATCAAATCCGAGCCATACCTATCACCTAGGCCACAGCTGCAGCAACACTGGATCCTTAACTCAGGGCACCAGGAATTGATCAGGCAATGCCACAGAGACAAGCCAGATCATTAACCCATTGTGCCACAGTGGGAACCCCTCAAAGACACATTTTTAAGTGAACAAGGTAATGTGCAGAATTATTCACTTTATCATTTCTATTACAAATGTATACACAGAGGATCACTACATGTTTCACAAGGAAATAATGTTTTTGTGTAACAAAGGGCACAAAATCAAGTAAATTGTCCAAGGAGACCTCATTTTATAGTTAACACTTTAATATTTCACATTAATTTATGTAAAGAGTATATACATTTTAGGAGTTCCCACTGTGGTGCAGTAGGTTAAGAATCTGACTGCAGTGGCTTGGGTATGGGTTCAATCTCTGGGCCTGGAATTTCCAAACATCTTTGAAAAAAAAGAATATATACATTTTCAAAGTATAAGGAAATTATCTGAGTGAATTGGGTTAGGGATGGTTTCAGATCAGAACTAACAGCAGAAAACCTGGAAATCATGTGGCATATTTTAAGAATAGGTATATATTGTTGTCTCTAGTATAATTCGTAGCTTTGATGACTGCGGGAAATTTCTCAATAATTGATATTGACCTTACATATTTTAAAAATGGATTCTCTTAAATCATTAAATTTCTCCTGCAGCCTTGCAAAACAGTCATTGTCTAAAGACTATTTCACAATTTACAAAAACTCTCCTGCTAAAATCGTTATATTCTTTTAGACATCATAAAAACCACAGAGGCTGACTACAGCACCTAATAAATTACCCCCGCCCTATCTCTTTGAAATTCCACAAAAAAATACTTACTCTAAACAAAGACAAAGATGCTTAATTATTAAGACGTTTTCAGCCTGCATAATTAGGTGCTTTATGGTGACAGCACTCAGCCCATTAGTCAGCATGTCATTTGCCTATCAAACTTACATTGGGCTCAACTGTGTTAGATACTCAGGCTACAACAATGAGCAAGGACAATCCCCACTCTCATGGAGTTCACAGGCTAGAAATGGAATGAGATGTTAGACGGATTACCACCACGGACAAAAGTAAAGATGCAACATGGATAAATTCTACAAGGGAATGGCCCATGGTGGTTTAAATAGTATGGAGGAATGTCTTAAGGTCACAGAAGGTTTTTTCTGGGGAAGGGGAAACTGAGATTTAAATGAAGAAAAGAAAAAATTAGAAGAAGCAGCAGGGGGTAATAAAGTTAATTCCTCTTGATAAATGGCACAGCATAGGCAAAGGTCCTGTGGCTGGAAAGGCAGAATGCTAACATTTGTGGTTTTTTTTGGGGGGGGGTTGTTTGTTTCTTAGGGCCTTACCCACAGCATATGGAAGTTCCCAGGCTAGGGGCTGAATTGGAGCTACAGCTGCTCGCCTACACCGCAGCCACAGCCACAGCAATGTGGAATCTGAGCTGGTGTCTGTGATCTATATATACCACAGCTCAAGCTGGATCCTCGACCCACTGAACGAGTCCAGGGGTCGAACCAGCATCCTTGGATGCCAGTCAGATTTGTTTCCACTGCCCCACAATGGGAACTCCCTAGAATGCTAATATTTCAACAGACCTTTGAGAATACAGAAATAATTTTTTTTGTTGTTTTTTGCTGTTTCCTAGTTGGCTGACCTAGAGAAAGATGAAGAGAATATGACTACATCACATAATTAAACACTTGGTCTTGCCATCTTGCCCTGAATAATGCTTTTTTTAGTGGCAGAGAAGGCTCCATTGTTTGAGGATGAGATTGTAAACCTGAGGCTGCTTCTCCTTTAGTGTGACTTACTTAAGTACCACAAAGAGTCAAATCAATAGCCTCTTAGAATGAATAGCTTGTATATTCATATATTAAGAAAATTCTGATACCTCATTTGGGAAAAAGAAAAAAGAGTCAAAGCATTTCCATAGCTTTGGAAACAGAAGAAACAAGCAATTGATGGCTGAAATTTTTACTTTATGCTACTTTTGGACATCTACAGAAACTGCTTATCTACAAGAAGAGTTTACCCCTGAGTTCCCAAAGAAAATCTGTCAATGCCTTCAGCAATACCATCCACAATGTTTGCTGCAACCCACATTAAGAAATCTATGTCAAGCTGTGACTTCCCACCAACATACAGACACATAAATAAAAGTTTCCTGTTTCAATTAAGCCAATGGTAAAGAGATTTTTCAAAAGAGTTCACTGAAGAGAATATTTGAGTATTTTGGAGATTGGCTATTACATGACATCAACTGTTAATTTCATTAGGATTGTTAACAATTACATTGTGGTTATGTAAGAAAATGCATATACTTAAAATATATATACACATCCTGAAATATATGAGAGTGAAATGAAGTAATGTCTGGGATTCACTTTAAAATATAATCGACTAAAAAAGAAATGAAACTGGTATGGCACAAATCTTGATAACTGTTGGATCTGGGTAATGAACATATGTGGGTTTATTATATTATTCTCTCTACGTTCATATATGCTTGAACTTTTTCATAATTAAAAAAAAAATAAGTTCACATGAACTGAACTACTCTTACCCTAAATCTGCATAATGCTCTTTCAATTTTCCTGTTTTCTTTTTTAAACTAAATAATAGAAGGTAAAAAGGATGGTGGAATGACCCCTAAATTGATTTCATGATGCTCTAAAGGTTGGTGATGCATGGTCAGAGACTTCTAGCTACCTGGCTTTCCGTTGCCCATACAGAATCACTCTAAAACAAAAGACTCTTTCTGGTCACTTGAATGCAAATCAAAAAACGAAAAGCCTAATTCTCTTCAATGCTTCCAATTTCCAAAAATGTAATGCATCCTGACATTTCCATAGTTGTCTATTTAAGTTCAATGTAAATAGCTGCTGCTACTTTGGGAGCGCCTGATAATGTCTATCACAGTACAAGGATGTATGTCTCTCTGGTGACATCTAAATGTTGATCTTGTAAATTCTACAGCAACACATAATGTAGTACAAAGATATGCCAAGGAGCATCAAAAACATTTTTTTTTCAAAATCTGGGTTTAATATAAATGTCAAATCAAATTAGAGGAAAACAAATTACAAAATGTATTCAGATGCCTTCAGCTAATTAATTCTCTCCATTGATAATATTTTGAACTTTGGACACAGAGGTTATTAACTGCTTTATTTCTGTTGTTAGTTGTAATTGCTAACTTACAAGGCAAGTTGATTGGATAGACTGCTAATTTTTTTTAAAAGGCAAATTCTATTTTTGTATTAAGTGGGAGTTTCCAACATTGAATACATTTGTCTATCCTTGGTGTTTTTATTATACTGAGACATGGAACTAAAAAGCCCTATGAACCAAAAGATGATCACATCACACTCAGCCTTCCTTTTGCTAACCTGGGAAAAATCATCCATCAGTTCTACAAGGACCCTGACTTCCTGAATTTGGCTGGCTATCTAACATTTACATCACTGCTTCCTCTGCCCCCTTCTTAACTGCAACTTGATTTTATTCAGATGTCACCTTTTTGCAAGCCTTAAGCACTTCAGGGCAGCTGCCCCACCCTGCTTGGTATTTCTGGGTGAAACACTCCATTTTATCTAAACCAGTCATGCTAATTCCCTTCTCCCATTGATTGGTTTAGGAATAAACAAGATAAAAATCCTGGCCAGCCAGGAGGGATTCTGGAAAAGGTCCTCCTGCTCCTCAGAGACAGAAGAATGTTCATTTGGACAATGTCAGAGCTGCACATGAGGCTGGGTTCCCGCAGCATCTTTCTACAAGCCTCCAGGAAGACTTCACCTAGAAGGGGGCCAATCTAAGACAATCACACAGCAACACACCTGAGCTCCTACTTGCAAGTTTCTTACAACATGAAATGATCAGTTTCCTCATCACTCAAGCCTCTTGCATGTTGCTTGCAGCTAAGAGTTCTAAAAGTGACACATCAGCATTTTACAAGTTTAGACTAAACTTCCCATCTATTATTCATTAAGTACTTAGTGAGCCTAAACTAAGAGTGGAGGATCTGTGACTCCAAAACAGCTGGTCATTTTAGCTCAAAAGCAAAGTAAGTTTATGAGTTGATATGGAATCAGAGAAAAACACTAATGGTACACATGTCTGAGAAACAGGGAGAGGTTGGATAGAAAGCAGGAAATGTTGACAGGAAAATTGATGCCAGAGGTCCCTAGAGGCAAAGCGGGTTAAGGATCTGGCATTGTCATTGCAGCAGCCCAGGTAGCTGCTGTGGCGTGGATTCAGTCCCTGACCCGGGAACTTCCACATGCCAGTGGAAAGGAAAAAAAGTTGGGTGCCTCCACTAAGCCTATTAGAACATTGGGGTAAAAACTCTTACACATCTAGATTTCACATATCATCAACCCTAATAAGTTTGGAGGCATGATACAAGGTGTTAGTTGCTACTGAGGAAGTTGAGACAAGCTGTACACTTAAAAAGACATCCAAATGGTTCAAATTCTGAACACAGACACAAGATTGGCTGACCTATTTCATTACACGGTACTGCGCAGTGTATATAAGCAGGTGATTTTTGATGTTAAGTGTCAGCAGAGGGGGAGATGCCAAAGATTTGGAGAGAGAAAGAGAGAGAAAATTAGAAGACTGACTAAATTTTAACAAGAGATCTTTTTGTGGGAAAGAGCACGCTAGGCCACCCTCATTCTGCAACTGATGAGAGCTTACTGGGCAAGACACGGGCAGAAGTGCTATATCACTCTCAAGGTGTTGTATAATGTCTCCTTGTGTTTGTAATGTTTAGAAAGTCATGCCTGGTGCAAACGAAGGTAGGTAGGATTTAGTTTCATTACATTTAGGAGGGTAATCTTAAGATAATTGTTTTGATGCTAAAAACACCTTGAGATCCTTGAAAGAAAGGAATGATGCAATTTTTAAATGAGAAGAAGTATATAGTTTATATAAAAGAGTTATATGCTTGGCTATGCTATTTAAAGCAAAGTGATCATGGTATGTTTGTTTTAGATTATTTGAGAAATGACATTCAATTTTAGAACACTGCCTAGCACATAGTAGGCATACAGATACTGGGCGAAGGATTATCTGTTGACTAATTAGTAGAAAAAGTTTAAAATTATGAACACTCATTCAGCTGAACATGGGGGAACAAGCTTTTTTAACTTCTAAAACTTCTAAATAAGCGTAAAGTCCCTTTTTGGCATAATATACCTTGAGAATAAATTATTTCTATTATTACCTTTGGGGTTTTTAAAAAGCTGACAATTTTTGAAACTAGCAAATATATTTTTAAACAGTTTCTAAAACTATATAAAGCTTGATAATTAGGTGTAAATTGAGAAGTGAGTGGCAATTCTATTTAAACTCTTTAAAATCCATTCTGCACTTACAAGTATTCTTAATACGACATTTGAATTTTAGAAAAATTCGAATGGATTTGTGTAGGCATATCTGCCTGCTACAGAAGCTTCCATGGATTTCAAATATATTTCTTTATTGCTATTTAAAATCCCATAAAATAAGTTTAATAATTCAACAGGATTTTCATTAACAGGGACAGAACATTATAAACCATATTTGAAAAGTGTACATTTAATTCTAATCTGACCCACACATATACTATTTCTTAGAAGCTTATCAAATCCAAGCCTCTGAAAATGCATACACTGTAACAGATTTTTCAAAAACATGATGGAAAATATATACCACCCAGCTAAACACTCTCTTGATTTAGAATCGAGGCCTATATGTTTCTATTTCCATAGTGACTATTGCTGTGGAATCGACATGTTTTAATTTAGATTTGAGATTATAAACATCATTTGGAGAGAGAATTTTTTTCTCTCCTACAACTTCTGAAAATTGATCAATCTAAGAGCTACAGCACAGAAGCAAATTCTGAAGCAGGATTTAGAAACTATTTGGCTTAAGGGGCATTTGTGATTAACAAAAGATGAGTTTTTTACGAAAATTCATGGCTTTTAAACCCTTAAAATGTTCTCATACTTTGTAAAATATGCTAAAGAAGGGATTTCCAACCACACTTCCCTCAGAAGCATTTAAACTGTGCCAAGATATACCTGTTTTTATTTTTTAATTTAAAAATTTTTGGCCACACTCGTGGCATGTAGAGGTTCCAAGACCAAGGATCAAACCTGTGCCTCAGCAGCGACCTGAGACCTTTAACACACTGTGTCATAAGGGAAATCTGATACTATACATATACATATACATATATATATATATATATTTTTGTGTGTGTGTGTGTGTGTGTGTATGTGTGTGTCTTTTTGCCATTTCTTGGGCCGCTCCCACGGCATATGGAGATTCCCAGGCTAGGGGTCGAATCGGAGCTGTAGCCACCGGCCTACACCAGAGCCACAGCAATGTGGGATCCGAGCCCCCGAGCACCACAGCTCACGGCAACGCCAGATCCTTAACCCACTGAGCAAGGCCAGGGATCGAACCCCCAACCTCATGGTTCCTGGTCGGATTCATTAACCACGGAGCCATGACGGGAACTCCTGATATATTATGTTTTTAAGTCAAAGTGATAAGTACAGATTCTGCAAGTATTTTCACCTAAATTTCCTAAAAAGTTAAAATGAGACTTTTTTTTCTTCATCAGGTGTCTGAGAAGAGTAGTTAGGATGTGACTCACATTTAGGTCAAATAAAAGTTACCAATTCGGAAATCCAATCCATAGATGAAACAGACTCATGGATATAGAGAACAGACTTGTGGTTGCCAAAGTGGGGAGGGGGGAGGAATGGGAGTTTGGGATAAGGAAAAGCAAACAAGGTCCTACTTGGGAACGCTATTCAATACCCTGTGAAAAACCATAGGAGAAAAGAATATGATAAAGAATATATGTGTATAACTGGATCACTTTGCTGTACAGCAGAAATTAACACAACATTGCAAATTAACCACACTTCAATCAAATACAATTTGTTTTTAAAGGTAGCAATCCAAATTGCTGATGAAAAGAAGAGAATTTCTATTAATTTTTTCCAGTGAACCTGTTTGGGAACCCCTACTATCTCTGTGCTCAAGAAGGTTGTAAATGAGGGTGGGTAGAGGTGAAGAAACAGGTGCACGAAGAAGAGGCTGCTATGTGCTCTAGCGGCAGACAGCTTGAGATGCTGGCAGAGCAGAAAGCAAGAAGCCAGGGAGGAAAGTGAACCCAGGGGAAAAAGAAGGCAGGTAGGAAAGTACCTCAAGCTCTCTGCAAAAGGAAAAATGCTGTATACCCTAAAAGGAAGGTCTATTTCTTTCTTTCTTTTTCTTTTTTTTTTTTTTTTTTTTTTTTTTTTTTGTCTTTTTGTCTTTTCAGGGCTGCTCCTGCGGCACATGGAGGTTCCCAGACTAGGGGTCCAATTGGAACTGTAGCCACTGGCCTATGCCAGAGCCATAGCAATACCAGATCCAAGCCACATCTGCGACCTACACCACGGCTCACAGCCTACGCCAGATCCTTAACCCACTGAGCAAGGCCAGAGATCTAACCTGCAATGTCATGGTTCCCAGTCAGATTCGTTTCCACTGAGCCACAACGGGAACTCCAAGAAGGTCTATTTCTTAAAACAAATACTAAACACTCAGACAATTTTGTTTCACATGGTTCCTAAGATTCACAGAGCCCAGCTCATCCCATACCTTGTGCCCTGAAGTGATGAGAAAGTCATACAACAACAATGTAATTCAACTATACCTCAATGAAAAAAAAAATAATAAAAAGAAAGCTATACCAGTTAAGGTAATCTTTGAACTGCAGCTTTTAGCTTTGGACAAATAAGGGTATAAAAACGCTTCATAAATCTAACCTCCTCAACACTTCCTGAATGCCTTTTTTTTTTTTTTTTTTTGGTCTTTTTAGGGCCCCACCCTTGGCATATGGAAGTTCCCAGGCTAGGGGTTGAATCGGAGCTGCAGCTGCACCACAGTCACAGCAACACGGGATCCAAGTGGTATCTGTGACTACACCACAACTCTTAACCCACTGAGCGAAGCCGGGGATTGAACCTACATCCTCATGGTTATTAGTCAGGTTCGTTACCACTGAGCCACAATGGGAACTCCCTGAATACTTTTTTGTCTTCTCTTTGAAGAGGAGAGCTTAACCAAAAGCTTATACATCCCAAGGATTGCTAGAACTATCCCATCCTTAGAAGCCAGCTCCTCAGCCCAGAGAGGGTCTACAGTGTGAGTCTGCAAAGGGGAAGCTAGGAGAGAGGTCAGGGAGAAGAGAAAAAAAATAATGGCAAGAAAAGACATCATTTTGTTTTATTAATGATTAGCCAGAATCACCAGTGATAACAGAAAGCTAAGGCTTTGCAGTACTATTGCTGTATTATTTCTCTGAAAGTCTTTTCAAGGGGTTGTGGAAGATCTGTAGTTTATCGAAATGTCTGGTATACTCTTTGAAGGGACCATATTTAGCATCTAGGTGACAAATTAATTCATTCTCTGAAGTGATATTTAGTGAAAGTGTGCTGTAACTCCCAGGGCCATGAAGAATAATGAGGCAGATCAGAAGGGCCAAGATATCCATTCATTCCATATCTGCTGAACACCTATTATGAGTTAGGTAGTGATTCTGGGATCTAAGGAACGCAGCAGTGAAGAAAATATATAAAGATCCCTGCCTTAATGGAGCCTGCACTCTAGTAGAAGCAGACAGACAATAAATTAAGAAGGGAAGGGGAAGAAGGAATGAGTGGGAGTCAGTCTGAGTGTGTGACTGAGGGTGTGTATGGGAAAGTTTCCCATTTCAAATGGATGGATAGGGGAAGGCCTGGCCTCAAAGAACAAGATGTGAGCAAAGACTTCAAGGGAGAGAGATAATCCATGGGCAAAAAAGGCTCCCAGAGGTAGGCACAGCAGGTACAAAGGTCCTGAGGCAGGAGCTTGCTTGGCATGTTCAGGAAACATCAAGAAGGCCAGTGGAGCTGGAATGGAGTGAGTGAGGGGAAGAATGAGGGAGGGGATGAGCTCAGAGATGCCAGGTCCAGAGGATGAAAGCAGGAGGAAGGGGACTTTAAAAGCCAGAGAAATGCTTTTACTCTGAGTGGTAAATGATAAATGGTTTTGAGCAGAGGACTGACATGACCCAGTGTTTTCCAACAAATAGTTACTGAGCATCTACTATGGGCCAAGTACAGTGTTGAGCCAGACACGTGGGCACTGGAGATGCACAATGAACATGGCAGACATCATTCCTACTCACATGGAGCTGAGATTGAAGCAGGAAATAAAGAAAAGCTAGCAAACCAGCTTACAAAAATTATTACTAGTTGTGATAACACTGAAAACGAAATCAAGGTCCTTGCATAATGCTAGATGGGGTGAAGGGAACAGGTGTGGGTGTTCCCTTCTCATAGGCCATACTGGAGGTGAGACTTCAGTGAGGCAGAGGGCTAAACATAAGATTGGGGAAAAGACTGCATCAGGCAGTGGGAACAGCATCCTCAGGGACCCAAGTTATGAAAGGATGTGGCTGTTGCAAGGACAGAAAGATATCAGTACAGCTAATCCCCAAAGTATGAAGGAGAGTGGGACACAGGATGGGCTTGTTGAGTAGGCTGAGGGCAGAGTAGGCTGGATGGTTGAGTCCTGGAAAGAGATCTTAAGAAGAAATTGGTGACCCAATGCATAAAAATAGGAGACATCATATGAGACCTATAGATAAGAGCTGTGAACATTTTGAATGAGGAAGGAAGCTTGTTGAACTAAGTTCGAGGGGGCATAAAATTCAGCCAGGTCCAGGAGGGGAGAAGACTTCTTGATAAGGTGGAAAGGGCACAAAGGGAGGTGGCCCTACTATCAAATGCCTACTCAGCCCATAACAGCCGGACCAAACGTGATCTTGGGGAGCTTCCTTTTCCCCCAAATCAAAGGACATGTGTCTTGAAGGTTTAAGAGAAGTAAAAACAATGTTCAGAGCTGTTCCCATTGTGGCTCAGTGGTAATGATCCCAGTTAGTATCTATGAGGACACAGGTTTGATCCCTAGCCTTGCTCAGTGGGTTAAGGATCTGGCATTACCATGAACTGTGGTGCGGGTTGCTGATGTGGCTCGGATCCCTCAGTGCTGTAGTTGTGGGTGTAGGCCGGCAACTACAGCTCCGATTCGACCCCTAGCCTGGGAAATTTTATATGCTGCAGGTGCAGCCCTAAAAAGGCAAAAAATAAAAAACCCCAAAATATATAGTGCTCATAAAATTCCTTGTGCATAGTAAATACCAAATAAGTGCTTATTTTCATGATAGGATAGAAATGCTGTTGACCTGAGTTTTTGCCCCCTCCCTCCCACCCCGTTTGAGAGAGATCATGGAGACAGTGACAATGACCATCTGAATGTTGCCTATTCTTTCCAAGGAGGAAGTACCTACCTTTATTCAGATGTAGATGTGATGTGCGCCTATGAGGTGCCAGGCCTGGAGCTGAGCACCGCACACACTGGTGACAATATGACCCCACACTGTAGTCCTTTCAGTATATTTGTGCAGCCAATAAGAATGGAACAAGTAAATATATAACCTGTACAAAGTACTACAAAGGAAAAGAAGGGAAGAAGTGTGGAAGGCGGGGGAGAGAAAGGAAACACATCTAGGGTAATGAGGTGGAGTCAGGGCAGCTATAGGCTTTTGGCAAGTATCAGACTCTTTGTAGGCCAATCCCACTCCAAGTGCTATTACGGGGTCTGTAACCTGTTAACACCTTCCTTTCCAGGACAGATCTTTCCAAAACATGCTACACTCCAAGGATGAGCAGGAGCCAGCCACAAGAAAAGTGAGGGAAAAGGACGGCCACTCTATAGGCTGAGAAAGGGAACAGCAGGTGCAAAATACCAGGAAAAACTCAAATAGAGCAGGAAATCAGCCACCATTAAAAGACAAACAAGAGTAGGATTGCTGGGTCATATGGTAGT
Organism: Sus scrofa; assembly: GCF_054392235.1. Classification (NCBI taxonomy): domain Eukaryota; kingdom Metazoa; phylum Chordata; class Mammalia; order Artiodactyla; family Suidae; genus Sus; species Sus scrofa. Next base: position 58,763,886 of record NC_139395.1, read on the forward strand.
TCTATGTATAGTTTTCTAAGGTACCTCCTTACAGTTTTCCATAATGGTTGTACCAATTTATATTCCCACCAGCAGTGCAGGGGCGTTCCCTTTTCTCCACACCCTCTTCAGTACTTGTTATTTGTGGACTTATTAATGATGGCCATTCTGATTGGTGTGAGGTGGTACTTTGGGGTTAATAGATGCCAACAATTGCCTTTGGAATGGATTAGCAATGAGAACTGTGTAGCACTGGGAACTGTATCTAGTCACTTATGATGGAGCATGATAATGTGAGAAAAAAGAATGTATACATGTATGTGTGACTGAGTCACCTTGCTGTACAGTAGAAAATTGACAGAACACTGTAAAACAGTTAACATGAAAAAAAAAATCATTATAAAACAAACAAACAAGAAACTCATGGGGAAAGGAAAATCTCTTCTCTCTAGCAGACACTTTGGCATTTATTTCCCCAGAGGATGGAATGTATAACACTGGCTTCCAAAGCTATTGATTTCCCATGATCTAAGTAGAAGCAATGTGAGGAGTACTTTAAGCGTAGAGCTTCCACTTGCGAGTTCTACAAAGTGCCCCTCGAGGGAGGCAACTGCAAACATCAGTGCATTCTTTCTCCAACGCAATCTTCCTTTGCAGAAGACAGTCAATGGTCTTATGTCAATTTTATAGATTTGAGAGAAAAACCATAGAGACGCTGCACCTTCTTCAAATTAATCTTAGGCCTACAGTTCAAATCCCACATTTACTCTGGCTTACTCAAGACATGCATCTCCACTCTGCCCTCTTCCCCAGAGAACACCTGCACATCTTATCATAGATGTATAACATGAGAGGAATTTATAGGAGAGAAAAATGTGGCCAAAAGGACAATGTATCTAAAAGCCATGCATTTTCATGAGGAAGCTACAAGTGTCAGAGGGCTGTGTTTTGCTACATTTCTTCTTCTGTGACCTCTGTGCCATGATGGAAATTGGCTGGCACCTTCCAGTTATTCCTACACCCCCCAGCTGGTACTAGCCTTCAGGTGGGCTTATGTGCACAGACTTACAATATTCAAGGTTAAAGAGGTAACTGGACATCTTTAAGAAAAATCTGATCAAGGAAGCTGTCCTGTTTTCTGCCATCTCATGAAGAATATCAGCATAACATAACCCATTGTCCTTCCCTTTAGCTACCAGGATACCCTGTGTCCATCACAGCCAATCTTCTCTCAGTAACCCTAGTAGCTAGTGTATTTGCCTCCTATTTTTTTAACCTTGATTTTCTCTTTTTATTGAATATATGAGGTTTGGGGTGAAATTATACCAACTGATTTTTGGAAAGAGACAAATGATAGACACATAATGCTTTTTGGCCCATATGTGCACCAGGTTTTAGGATCTGTGTCCTTCAATAAACAAAGCACAGATTTCTAGGCTCAGACCCCCAGGAAGGAAAGCCAGCCTTCTCTCAATGCACTGCTCGATCTCAGCCAATATCTTTCTGAAGTCTATGCTGAGACCCTCTTTTTCAGTAGACTTTAGTTGTTCCTACATCAAGGGATTGCTGGAAAAAATTAACCAGATTCTATTCTGAGAGCTTGCTCTTTTTTATTTTGGGCTCCTCCTCCCCCCCCACCAGCCTTTTGAAAATGTAGTTGATGAGTAACAGTGTGTCACTTTAAGGTGCACAGTATGTTGATTTGATACACATATATTGTGAAATGATCACCATTATCATGCTAGCTAACACCTCTATCACATCACATAATTCACATAATTACCTTTTTTTGGCAGTGCAGATATTTAAGATATACTCTCAACAACTTTCAAGTATAAAATTCAGTAATGTTAACTATATTAGCAATGCTGTATATTAGACCCCCCACCCAAAGCTTATTACACTTCTAATGGAAAGTTTGTCCTCTTTGACCAACATCTCCCCATTTCCCTCCCTCAGAGTTCTAAGCAAAACCATCCTCAGTCTCCTCATGGGAGGGCTATATATATATGTATGTGTGTGTGTGTATATATACATATATATATATATATATGCAGATACACACATGTATATATTTTATATATATTCTTTTTTGTCTTTTTAGGGCCACACCCATGGCATATGGAGGTTCCCAGGCTAGGGGTCAAATCAGAGCTGCAGCTGCTGGCTTACACCACAGCCACAACAATGTGGGGTCCAAGCCATGTCTGCAACCTACACCACAGCTCATGGCAACACCAGTTCCTTAACCCACTGAGTGAGGCCAGGGATCGACCTTGAGTCCTTATAGATACTAGTCAGGTTTGTTACCATTGAGTCACGATGGGAACTCTAGGAGTGCTATATTTTTAACTTTTCCCTTCCTTGAGGTGCTTGGCTCAGCCTCAACCCCACCTCTGAAGACATTTTTATGCTGAATATAAATGTGAGGTGTGGATATGATTATAGAATTTTCTTCCTCTAAAAATTTTTCATGTCATGGCCTTGGGAGTAGACCATGTATACTTGAAAGACTCTCAGAAGTAAATGAAGATACTTATGTAGGCAATAAAAATGAAGGGGGAGGACAATCCAATTTTGAACTTCTGATGTTCTGTTTCTAAGGATTACAAGAAGATGGGTTATGGGTTATCAGTATCTTTGGGTTATCGGAAAAATCTCTGGCCAATTTATGTGGAAAATTAATTCATTGGAACATTATGGGGCAGCTGAGAGAACAAATGGAAGGGGGTTCCCTTTGTAGCTCAGGGGAAATGAATCTGACTAGTATCCATGAGGATGCAGTTCAATCCCTGGCCTTGCTTAGTGGGTTAAGGATCCAGTGTTGCTGTGAGCTGCGGTTTAGGTCGCAGATGTGGCTTGAACTGGCATCGTGTGGCTGTGGCATAGGCCAGCGGCTACAGCTCTGATTCTACCCCAGCCTGGGAACTTCCTATGCTGTGGGTTTGGCCCTAAAAAGACCAAAAAAAAAAAAGAGAGAGAGAGAGAACAAAGGGAAGGTTGTGACAGCAGGTTTGGAAGGGAAGGAATTAGGGCAACTCAGGATATGAAAGCAACAAGCTGATCCACAGTCTCCTCAGAATGAATGAGTTTCAGTCATTTGTAGTTTTATTCCTCTGCTGAAGGGCTGAATTCCAAAGAAAGCATCTCTGTGATCTAGCTTATGCTCCATGCCTGTCCCTTGGCTGGTGGACATGTCATTTGGTGGTGGGGGGGGCTTCTTCACAAATCCAAATGATCTATACTCAGAGGGGAAGGGCAGCTCCCTCTGTGCAAAATCAGAATGTTGATAATCAGAAGGGAAACTGGACAAGAGTCAGGCAAAAACAAACAGAACCAACCTTACACTTGCTTATGGACTGCTCATTAGTGGCAGTCATTGGCATTAAGACATCCCACAAACCTCATCATTCCATTAGCTGGGTAACAGTTCACTCTATTACTCCTCTCTCCAGACACCACAGCTAGGTCTCTGACTTCTGTGACTTCAGGAAGTGAGAGAAAAAGAGTGGTATCCTGGAAAGCTCTCACCCAAAAGTCTGTTAAGAGTCTCAAGTTCCTAAGACAAGCAACCACCTCCTTGTGGAAAAATATGGCCTACCCAATATAACTGTTAAACAGTCACATTTAAGTCAAGGATGTGTTGCTTCGGTGATTCCATCTGGAGACTTGGCTGGGAATCGCATGCTTAAAAAACATGGCAGCAGTATCTCTTTCTATAAATTTTTTTTACTTTGATCAATTACCATGCCATTCAGTGGGAAAATGTTATGTGGGTCAATGGCCTGTAGCATCCACTGCCCAGGGGTGCTTTTCCTTTTCTGTAGTATACATGGGAAAACACTTTTTATGAGTCCCAAAGAGATTTGAGCGGGACCAACCAATGGGCAGTTAGAAGCTTTGGAAGAGGAGTGGCTTTGTGATTAGGTCCAAACGGATTGATTCCAGGGCCAACTTGAAATGTGTTGATGCTTCTCTCAGTTCTTGAGCGCAAAAAGGATTGAACTGTACTGAGACTGATATCAATGACTTATTTCAAGCAGTCTTCTCCCACACATGTCCTATCAGGTCACCACTCTCTTTGATTTCCTTCCTTTCCTGGTTTTGATTATAATCTGAAGTTGTTTCCTGTTTCTTGTCTTGTTCATCACTTATGTCCCACCTTCATGATGCTAAGAACCACAAAGTCTGTCTTATTTACAGTTGTATCCCCATCACAATGCCTGGCACATAGCAGGCCTCCAATAAATATTTGTTTTACACCTGAATTGCTACAAAATGAGGATGGCAGTGGCTCCCCAGAAGACTGAGCGGGGTAACCTCCCTGCCCATGGGGAGGAGAGGAATCAGATTCCAGCTCTTAAATTTAGCATACCCATTATGTGCCAAGGCTTGGGTACATGGCAGTGAACCTTGTGACAGTGAATCCTTGCCCTTGTAAATGCATATAGCACACACACACTTTGCTAAAGAATGCTGCACCAAGGAGCTCGAAATTTGAAGGGTAATAACTGTAGGAGTGGTAATCAGTATGTAGTCAGAGTAAATGGCTCTAATTTATTGCATGTTAACTATGTGCCAGGCACTTTACACATATTATCTAATTTAAGTCCTTCTAACAACCTTGTTAATGTTAAAGAATTTTAAAATGGGCAGCTGGGTCTCAGCATTAAGCAGCAGCACGCACAGTCACACAGCTGGTGAGTACTGGAATCAGCTGGTCAATGGGACTCCAAAGTCTGTAACAAATATTTCGTCTATATTCCCTGGATTACTCAGAAACAAGCAGGCTTCAGTAGCCAGACAGATGCTAATAAGAGTACTAGGGTACAATCTCTGCTCTAAAACATCTCTAGCCTCCAACAGACCACTCCATTGGGCCATGCAAGACATTTAAGATGCCTCACCTTCCGGTGATGATAATTACAAACACTTACCTGAATGTCTGCAATGAATCAGGTGTTTGACTTGCCCCAATGCACCGAATCATAACAGTCCCATGTCTTGCATGTTATTGCTGTGCCCATTTTGCGGAGGAGAAATCTGAGGTTTAGAGAAAGCAAGACAGAGTCTCCTCAGAAGCAGAGCAAAGTTTCAGTTACACCTATTTGGTATCAAACCCAGCCATACCAAACCCCACCCAGTTGCATCTTTTACCTCTGGGCTTTCATTGAGGCCGTTTCAGATAGCTCTTCCTCCATTTCTTCGTTGCTAACACCTCCTGCTCTTCAACCACTCAAATCCGGCATGACTTCCTCTGGAGAGGCACCTCAGACCTCCTTTTCTTCTGCTCAGCCTCAGTTAGGAGTCTCAGGGCAAGAGCAGAGAAACCCCATGTTAGAGCATATAGCTATGAAATCCACGTGTGCATCAGGCTTCAATGACACTAGAGGCCAAAGGGCGCTTTTAAGTCCTCTCCCTCTCCACCTCTGATACTGTCAGTACAGGAAGGTCTTCCCTAACATTATAACAAACATGCATACACTAGATCCCCAGACTAACACTAAACAGGCTTATGAATCCAAGGTAAAGGAGCTTCTACTCTGGCCTCAGTTCTGTTTTTATTACCCCATCTGGGTCAGGTGCGCAGGCCTGAGCCATTCACTGTGGCCAGGAAGATGCTGTGCTCTGATTGGCCAAGCCTGGTCACATGCCTACCAATGAGGGCGGGACCAGTCCCAGATTAACCTTAAGGACTGAGAATGGGGGAGGGGTGGTGTCTCCAAAGGAATGTTGAATATTGTTACCAGAGGGAGAATGATGATCAGCAGTCAAAAAAAGCAGATGTCCACTACACCCCCTACCCTAGACTGGATTGAATGTCCAATTTCACTCTTATAACCAAGTATATGGGGGGCGGTTTCCCTTGTGGCTCAATGGGGTTACCAACACAACTAGTATCCATGAGGATGTGGGTACAGGATCTAGCATTGCCTTGCTTTCGAACTGTGATATATGTGGAAGCCAAGGCCTGGATCTGGTGTGACTGTGGTGTAGGCCAGCAGCTGCAGCTATGATTGAACCCCTAGCCTGGAAACTTCCATATGCCACAGGTGCGTGTGGCCCTAGGAAAAACAAAACAAACAAACCCAAAAAAACAAGTATGTGGGAACTTCTGTTGGATGTGATTTTCTTCCCTACTATACTATAAACTGCTGGGCAGAAGCTATGTTCTTTTCTCCCTTGCAACTCCAGCACCCAGCATAGTGTCTGATACATTAGAGATGTTCACATCATATTTGTTGGATGAATGATCAAATGCATTAGTTTATGAAAAGCTGATAGTGTTATTTCATTTTTCAAAGGCAGCATCACGGTGAGATGGAAAGGACAGATGTTAAATCAGTGTTTCTTCACGTGTAGTCTGGGGAAACAACCAACTGCTTCACGTTAAAATGCAGATTCTTGGGCTACAGAACAGATCCATTGACCCAGCATCTCAGTAAACAGACCTCAGGTGCATTTTTAGCAAAAACATTCTGTGATTCTTGAACACCTTCCTGTTAGAACCATAGCCCTACAGTCAGACAGAAGCATCTGAGTCCCCACTTCACTGCCTTCCAGTTGTATGAACTAAAGGGAGTCATACACTGTCAGCAACTTGGTTTGCCTCTCTTTAAAATGGGTCAAGAAAGCTTATCTCCTGAATATGGAATGAGGAGTCGACAAGACAATGCCAAATTTCTTCATAAAGTTCACGTTTTACTACTTGAGTTTTTCTAATAACCACTGCTGACTTCTGGAATACATCCTATGTGCCAGGTGCTATTCTAAGTTCTAATTATATGTGTTAACTCATTTAAGCCTCATGACAACCCTGGGAGATAGGTATTTTGTGTTTTTTTGTGGGGTTTTTTTGAGGTATAATTGATATACAACATTACATTAGTTTCAGATGTGATAGGAACTGTTCCTTTTTTTTTTTTTTTTTTTTTTTTTCAGATAAAGAAGCAGAGGCAAAGTAATTTTCCCTGATAAGTGCCTGAGCTAGGATCTGAACTCAGTTCTGGTACAAGACCCCCCCCCCCCATGCCACGCCCCACCCTGGGGCCCCAACTCATTTGACTTTCTCCTTATATAGATCTATTATCCTTCCCAAGGCAATTCACTCCCACCCACTTGGGGGGTGGGGAGAGAACAAAATGAGGTCATTGAAACTCTGAAGAAAAAGAGCACCAAAAATGAAAAACAGTGAAGAAAAGAGAGAAACAATGGCTAGCTAGGTCATGTGACCTTGATGAGCTGCCTCCATAAAACAAACCAAAAAACCCAAATTATATCAGACTCTGATCAGCAACAGAAAAGTCTCATTTTCTCCCCTCTTTCCTGAAATATACCTTTCTAGGTTGTCTAACACCTCTGTGCTTTGAAAACCAGAACTAGTCTTTAATCTTAGATGACTGTTTTTATTTTGAATGGGTATACTTTTTCTTCCCCATTCTTTACTTCTAGGCACCAATGTATTTTTTCCATGAAGCATGAGCGAAGCCTGAAGTGCAAGCCAAGCCCTCAGAAATGTGATAGCTGTTACCAAGGATTTGAGAGTAAGAATACAAAACCTAGAATCAAGATGTCAATGCTGCACTCTAGTATCAGAAATGGCACCAGTCCCACATCAAAGATGGAATAAATAAGGCATTAAGAAACCACAGAATTTGTTCTGGTTTCCTTAGCTGGTGGACTAAGTTGAAAACCCCATCACAACCATGAGATTCTCTTTCCCTGGCTTTACTGGACACTGAATGTAAAAGAAGCCCAAATGCTTCTGCTGTCAGGATGCCTGGACACTTATGTTTAATTAAGATGTAATATTGTGGCTCACATTGACCGACTTTGTTCAAAATGAAACATTAAAAGGAGGTGGTCTCAAATCCAGATGAACTGTAAGAAATGATTTAGAGAGTTCCCATTGTGGCTCAGCGGGTTACAAACCCAAGTAGGATCCGTGGGGACGTGAGTTCGATCCCTGGCCTCCCTCAGTGGGTTAAGGATCTGGCATTGCTGTGAGCTGTGGTATAGGTCACAGATGTGGCTTGGATCTGGCATTGCTGTGGCTGTAGTGTAGGCTGGCAGCTGCAGCTTTGATTCCACCCTTAGCCTGGGAACTTCCATATGCCACAAGTGAGGCCCTAAAAAGCAAAAAAAAAAAAAAAAAAAAAAAAAAAAAAAAGGAGAGAGAGCGAAAGAGAAGGAAATGATTTAAATCCTCCATCACCTGGTCCACAAAACCATGTGCATGATGAGTGTCTTCATTTCCCTGCTACCTCTGCTCCATAGAGATTTCTGAAGGCAGTCAGCTGGGGATGAGAGTTTTGACTGGCCACTAGGAGGGAAAGTAGAACTGAGGGTGAATGAGTGGCATGTGATACCCCAACTGGGGGGGTGGGCGCTCTGGCTTCAGAAGAGAGAAGAGAGAATAGGTTGAGGCATGCTTGGTGCTAATGACTAGATTACCAGAACTTCTAGGGGAATCCTCAAAGGCTAGCCTGATACATTTTTCACTCCTGAGAGAAGCATCCAGAGGGTAGACGGTGGGCACGAAGAGCTTCAGATCAGCTCCTTCGAAGGCATGAGGCAGGTGGCTGGAGTTTGCTCTGTGATGGCGAGCCCACCGTTCAGCTTATTTTCTAGCTCTTGGCCAGTTGAGCTCTGTCCCTGTCTGTCCAGTGTCCACCAAGAGGCCTGGCCGTGGCTCCCTTTTCTTGGGCTGTGTACTTTCAACCAGTTTTGAGCAGCCCCATTTCAGATTGGCCTTTTTATGTTTGATATAAAGAATAGTTGTTGGCCAATTTCATCTTTTCATCGCTGTTCTCTAGGCCTGAATCCAAGCAGTTTGTCAGATGCTCATTAACTCCCCCTTTGGCTCTTTCTAGTGTGTCTCCTAAGCTCATTGTGCCAAGAACTAACGCTTTCTTTTACACGATTCTCTTTCTCTGCTCCATCAGGGAGACAAATTACTTTCCAAAAGGGATCGCCAGGGATGGTTTAATGAGAATTTCTTTGGGGCTAGGCATGGAACGCAATGTAGTTAACATTCGGTGGACTTAATTGGACTTTTCTTTTCTGCCTCTTTTTAAAAAAATCTGAAGCTATCCTGTTAATCTCTCATTTGTAATCAATTGTGTTGACTAAACAAAAGTCTAGGTCGTCTTTTCTTCCTGTCCCAGACAATCCTTTGTTGCCTCTAAATGCCTCATTCTTGAGTGATCCTGGTCGCGTAGATGGGCCCGATTGTTGACAGTTCATTATTGCGCTTTTGTCCATTTAATCTTTCTTGCTGTGTTTTGCATGTGCATGCCTTAATGAGCTCCGTTGGCAATTAACATGTTTCTAGGAGCAAACTGGTTGCTCAGACGTTTGAGAGGGAAGTGCAGGGAAAAGGGCAACGCAGCTGCCTTGAGGTTGTTTATTTCCCAGCGTTTTCTCAAGACTCCTGTCCTCTCTTTGGCAGCAACCCCCCCACCCAACCCTCACTGTTATTTACCCCTCTGCTCCCCCAATTCATTCACCACCAGCACACCTGGATGCCTTCTTGCTGTGACTCTTGGGCCTGGTTCAGGCGGCTCCCTATCCTCTTGTGAGCCAAACAGTAAAATGAGGATCTTATAGACTCACTTCTGCAGCCAAGGCAAGAGTAAGTACAGTGCCCCCCAAAATGCGTCTGGATGCTGGCAACTTCTCTGTGTCGTTCTTTGCAGAGAGGAACCTCTTACCCGCCTAAGGCAATAGGACTGTACAATCTGTTATGTATAAGGCTGTGGCTTTGGAAGAAGGAGGGGGTTTTTTTTGGGTTTTTTTTTTTTTTTTTTTTTTTGAGTCTTGCTGGCAAGATTGCTGAAGTGTGAGCAGTCATGGACAGAACAAACATCTTGTAGGGGAAAAGATAATTGGAGTCTTTTTTGTGTCTGTGACAGGATTCCCCTCCCCCGCAATTTGATTTTTTTAAAAATATTTTTTAAGGGCGGCCTCTTCAATTTAATCAAGGTTAGAATATTAATATGGAGCTGATGACTACCTTGTTTCAGTCATTTATTAATAATATGAACTGCAAGTCATGCAAACAGTTTAATATTAAGAGTGGGGGAAAGAAATCAGAAAACAGACCTTTTACCCATCAATTCCAATGCATGGGGAATAACTAAGAAGGATCCCAGTTAGGATGGTTCCTGAAAGGGCTCAGTGTTGGCATCAGAACCTGCACTGGCTGTGAAAGGTATTGAGTAATTCAGACAGAAGTTTCCTTTTCTCTTCACACTGTTTTCTGGTGAAGGAATCCTTTCTTGAATTCTACACCTGAGGGAAGCAGACATCTTAAACCTGGGAGGCGTGACTTCAAACCTGAGGAAAGGCAAGCTAAGCCTACGTAAGCGCTATAGTACAGAAGAGCTCTGTTTATGTACAGTTACCGCCAGATGTGAAATAGCACCTTCTCCGGTGAGAGCGATTGACAGGAGCTGATGTGGAGGTTAAGTAAGGAGCAGATTATGAGGAAACTACCTCAAGGAAGTTGGAGTATTCCTGTAATTCTGCTCAGGCTTATCCCAGCTCCATAGTCACTTGCCTCTCCCTGTCAGCAGAGATGAGCTAAGAGAGAAAGGCCTCCTCCTCCACCCTTTATTTCATTTGCTGTCTGGTTTGCAAGCACAAGATCTTCATCCCTCTTCAGAACTGTCACCCGGAAACAAATTTCTCCTTTTTATGAGATGGGCAACCCTTTTGATCTTTCCCCCATGAAACCATTCCAGAATTTCCTCGAAGAAAGTTCTCTCAGTTGATGGTTAGAAAGTTATTTCCCTGGATGGAGGTGTCCTATCTTTTTAAAAAAATTTATCTTCCTTCTTAAAGGGAAAGAGGACAACTCAATCACGATTCCCATAACTTTAAACTTTTAAACCCAGTTCTCTAAGAGTGCTCTAAAATGATGCTTTTGCCCTAAATTTTATGGTGTCTACCCCTTGCCCCAAATTCTGGAACTATTTAGGAAGAAGGTGGGCTCGCCCTGATCCGGTGTCTGGTCTCCAAGAAGCCCATCTGCCAAGTATCCTTACAGGGGCGCAAGAAGTAAACGATTTGTGGTTAAGGCCGCTGTCTGAGGGCACCCAAGAGCTCCCAGATACGGGGGAGGGGGTGTGTCTACGAGGCGGGGCTAATAAAACCTAGAAGGATACCAGGAAAGGAGCAGACTCCCCAAAACCAGCCCGCAAGCCCCCTGGGGATAGAAGTCTGGGAGGAGCAAGTCGTTATTTCCATATCTTTAGCCGCCAAGTCCTCCTCGCCCATTGTGGGGTTTCCTGGGGTTTGTGGCAACCACGGAGATTTCGGAGTTAAATCTGCATATCCCTCTGGGTCCCAATCTCCCCTCTGCGAAATGCAGCCAGATCGAGCTAACATTTAAATTCCTCCTCGCTTCCTCGTTCTCCCTCCCCTGGCTGCGTCTTCCCAGACTTGGGGGGGGGGGAGGGAGGGAGGAGGAATACACACACACACACACACACACACACACACACACACACAAAAACGAGGACGCTCTCCTTTCAGGAAATGGAATTCTAATGTACACGTTCCTATTTCTGAATCGGAGATACTAAAAATACCCCCGCGACAGCCTGAGGAAGCTGTCGCTGTCCTCTGTGCAAACAAAATCGACAATTCTCCTTCCCCGCGCAATGGGTCTGCGATGGTGAGGGGGTGGGGACCCAACCTTTGGCTGGGACCTGGACAGAGCTTCCACCCAGCAGCCGAACGTTTCTTCCCGGGTCCCAACCGAGATATTCCTCCTCTACCGACGAGGACTGGAGGCAGTTTGGGTTTTTGAGAAGCCTAGACTTCGAATTCTGAAACTTCCTAGTTCTATGACCCTAGGCATGTCATTTAGCTTTTATCTGCTTCAATTTCTTCGTCAGTCCACAAGGTGGGAATAATCATTGCCAGCTTGCGAGCTGTGACCATTCGAAAGAACGTGCCTGGAGTGGAGCAAGCGCTCGGGAAATGTAAGGTTATTTGATTGTGGGAGCTCCTGGCGCAAGCAGCACTGAGCGCCTACTGTATACCGCCCATTGGGATAGTCCTCACTCAAATCACTTTCAGAGTTACTTAGGGGGTTCCTTTTGCACTAACCATCTTTCTCTTCAAACAGCCTCCACCTGCAGTAGAATTCGCTTGAGATTAGCACACAGACGCCGCGGCCCTAGCCTTTGCAATGGTGAGGCTGCGTGGAAGCGCGGTCCCCGGCCCCGCGCCACATTTCCTACCGGCACTGGGGAACATTGTTCCAGAAAACGTGGGCTGAATCGCGGCGCGAATATTAGGAGCGGGGGCGGGGGGGGCGGCGGAGGAGAAGGCCTAGCGCGCCGAGGCAGTAATCCGAGCTCTTGATTATCCAGATTCGGATCAAACGGGGCGGCGGCGGCCGGCCCCCTCCTGGGAATGATTAGATGATTAATGTAATGCTGTTTGAAGGGTCTCTGTTTTCTCTCTTAATTTGGGTCATTACTTAGAAAGCAAGCGTGAGATCATTTCATCAGCGTGCTCGGCGGCGGAGATAGCTATTCAGGAAATGGGCTAACTGCGCGGTAATCAGACGCGGAAGGCGGCGGCTTGGAGCTGCGGGAGCCCGGGTGCGCCCTCCCGCGGCAGGGCGCGCGGCACCCGGAGCCCAGCCCCAGACCGCAGTATGGGCCGGGAGCCACAGTGCTCAGGCTAGGTGCGACCACTGGCCTCCAGAAACCACTGGGCGGAACAGTGGCTCCCGTTAGATCACCCAGGGAAGGGACTTACCCAGAAGCGCCCCGGTGGAGCAGTGCCCCTGGCAGTTCACTTTCGTGCGGCGCAGCGCTTTTCTCCAGACACGCATCTAAAACCTGCTCTCCTACATCCAGCCACTTTTAACCCCTTCTTATTTTAATTTTCTCACCCAAATAAGGCAACACCCAGAATCCCTTGGTCAGAACAGGCTCCAAATAAAAACTTGGTACCACGTGGGGGCCGCCGTAGGCCTTTGCGCCTGGAGCGGGGGCGGGAAGGGGGGCATCCGAACTGGCTTAACGCCGCAGGAGCTCTGGTTTGGCCTCACCTAGGTCCCAGTGCCCCAGAGGAAGTCGCATTTGGGCGGGAAATACTATAAACACCTATTTCCTTTTCGTTCTTTGGGGTTGCTGAGCCGATTCGTGGCGAGTTGTGGGGGAGGGGAATAAAAGACGCACTAATGATTCTGTTTATTGAGTTATATATGTATATATTCCGTGTTCGCTTGTACAGGAGGATTTACATGGCTGTATAAAGATGGCTGGGGGCGCCGCGCTCTTCCGGGACGTTCACGTGATAGGCTGGGGTTAAAACCCGAAGCCTGAGGAGAAGCCAAGGCCTGGAATTAAATACGTTTCTGCGCACTAGGTTTAAATAAGTTTCCCAAATATACAAAGGTGGGAGCCGGGCGATTGCTGCCAGTCATCGAGGAAACGTTTAGCTTTCCAAAAATATGCTGGTTTCGATAAATAGATTTTAGCCTCTCTGCTATAGCTTTTTTTTTTTCCTTTCTTTTAATTTTAGAAATAAGTTTATACGTGTGATCTGTTTGGGGGTTGGATGGGGCTGGAAGGGAGGGCGAGGCAGTAGCTCTCAGCTCTGCACTGTCCGAGTCAGGTCCTTTGTGGAGGGGGCAGCGGGGCCCACGCTGTCGTGGAGTTTGCGCACGTGTTTCTTTAAGTCAAAGTTTCTGCAAAACCCTTTGCCGCAAGTGGCGCACGTGAAAGGCTTCTTGTCGTTGTGGGTGTGCATGTGGAAGGTCAGGTTGTAGACCTGGTGGAAGGCCTTGTTGCAGATGGTGCATTTGTACTGCTTCTCGCCGCTGTGAGTCAGTTTATGGTTCTTGTAGTTCCCTACAGGAGACCAAAAACAAAAAAGGAGGGGTGGGGGATGAAGTGGGATTGGGTGGGGGGTGTTCTTGGGGTTGGCTCAGGTGCCCGCGCAAAGAAGGCGACGCTTGGTTAGGCGGGCGCGACCTCTCCGAGTGAAGAAGTTGTCAAACTTCGTACGCATCAAGCCCGGGGCTCTCACAACCGGGTGGAGGGTAGAGTCCCGCGCAGCCGCCCCGCTTCCCAGCCCCGCAGGGGCCAGGCCCGCGCAGCGTCCCTCCCGCTGTGCTCCGCCGGCCTGGAAACTTTTGCGTGGCCGGGAGACACATCGGGTCCTTCTCCCGGCTGTTGCCTCGCTCGAAGAAATTCGCACGAACCCGGGCTTCGTCCCTTATTATTATTATTTTTCTTCTCATGTTTAAAGTTACTCCCTCTGGTCCCCTAACTACCACTTGGAGATCCGAAAGTGCCCTGGAAAATCCAGGCGGGATGCTGGGGACAGTAGAGGTTTCCCCCAGTCTAGGCTTTTCCCAGGAGGTGGACTTTGCCTTGATTTTTTTTTTTTTTTTTTCCCTTTCAAAGGAGAGTCCCGGCTACAAAGGGAAGCTTTTTCTATAGGGCAAATACCATGATTTTCTCCTACTTCCTTCCCTTCTGCCCCTTCCTTTTCACCTCCCAAATTAGGAGTCTCGCGGTGCAACCAGCCTGAGTCCAGCGAGGTCTACTAACCTGGCTCGAAGAGCTTCCACCCAAACCCTGCACAACCCGATTCCAAAGAAATGCTGAGCCAGAGCCTGAGGCTCTCGCGCTCCCTCTCTCCGGATCCTTCTTTGCCTTCCCAATAACAGTGACCCGCTGAGTCCCGAGGTGAGGTGAGGAGAGGGCCTTGACCCGCACATTACCTTTTTGGTGAAAGCCTTTGCCACAAAATTCGCAGACGAAGGGCTTGTAGCCCGCGTGGATGCGGATGTGCGTGTTGAGCGTGGAGCTGCGGTTGAAGGCTTTACCGCACTGGTTGCATTTATGCGGCTTTTCCTGCAGAAAAGGGCGCGCTCACTGTAAGGCGGAGGCCGGTCCTGGGAGAGGCCACCTCAGGGGCACCTTGAAGGGACAGGTGCCTCTGGTAGGGGGGATGAGGGGAACCCTTGATCATCCTCTCCCCAACGACTTGCTCGGGCGCCGGGTGTTGGGTTTGGGTGGGGCGGGATCCCGGGGCCACGTACCTGCGTGTGGATAATTTTGTGTCTGCAGAGCGTGCTGGCCTGGCGGAAGCCTTTGCCGCAGACTTTGCACACGAACGGTCTGGCTCCGGTGTGGACCGGCATGTGGCGGGTGAGGTTATAGTGAGCGTTAAATACCTATGGAAGCACACAAGGCGGCCTTGTGGGCATCTGTCTGAGTCCAGAGTCAGCCTGGGGAAGGCACAGCCTACCCACCTTCCCAGCCAAAACCCCTCTTAGAAACCAGAGCCCTTTTACATTTTACAAAAAGCTTCCCAACCCACTGCTCATGCCAGTCCTGTGTAGCCACTGACAAAGGCATCCCCATTTTCCAGAATAGGAAACTGAGGCCCAACTGTGCCTACAGCTATGGGGAAGCTCTAAATTGAGAAAGGGGAAGCCCAGGCTGCCCCAGCAAAACAGCCGCCTCAGCTCATCCTTCCCCCATCCTCTCTACTCCAACCCCACCACCCCCCTCCCGCAAACCCTGGGCCTCACCTTGCCGCACACCTCGCAGGTGAAGTTTTTGGGCTTGCCGTCCGCAGAGCCCCCGGGCAGCTTGCTGTGGCCCTTGACGCCACTGCGCTCAGCGGTCAGGGCTGAGTTCTCCTTCAGCACCTGCTCTAGCGGCGCGGGCAAGCGCTCCTTATGGGCATAGGGGGCCGGATGGGGGAACTTGTCCGCGGCCAGGCCAGCTAACTTGGCGTTCTCCAGCAAAAAGAGCTTGGGGTGGGCAGCCAGGGCGGCGGGGGCCTGTGCATTGAGGAGGCCAGACGGGAAGAGGAGCTCAGATGGCTGGTACGCAGCAGAGTCCAGGTAGTTGAAGTAGTAGAGCGAGCCACTGGCCGGAAGCCCCACTGCCTGGTTGATGACCTGCGGCTTGATGACCCTGCCCGCGGGCAGCGCAGACGGCGCCAGGCCCAGCTCGGCCTTGCAGCACACGCCACAGTTGGTTTTGCACAAGCCGCTGGCGCCGCACACTGGGGCCCCCCCGCCGCCACCGCCTCCTCCTCCTCCTCCACCACCACCGCCACCGCCGCTGCCCGCCCGGAGGCTGCTTTTCCAGAGCTCGGAGTAACTGAGCAGCGTCTTGGACGGCACCTCGTAGCCTAGGGGCTGGAGGGGGATCATACAGGGCAGCGGCGAGCAGAGGTTGAGCAATTTCTTGCCCTGGCCACCGTCTGCCTCCAGCGCCCCCGGCCGGGGCTCAAAGGGCGCACGGGGTTCCGACGTCTTAGCCATGATGCGCTCGATAGAGAAGGCCAGCGTCTTGGAAGTGGCCGGCGACGCTCCAGAGCGTGGGCAGGCCGGGGGCACCATGGTCTCCAGGGAAGCCGAGCTTGCCATGGCGCGCGTAGCCGAGCCGTGCCGGACTGGGCCAGGGGGCAGCCTCTCTCCTCTAAGTCTGCATTCCCAGAAAAGGCAGGGAGGGAAACCGCAATTTAATAAGCACCTTGTCGGGTCCAGGTCACCCATTTGCATTCGAATGAACAGGGGCAGAACAAAGTGCACCCAAGGGTACCAAATTACCGCCCATTAACCCGGCCCGCAAAGGAACCCACCAGCCCCTGCCCTGGGACTTTGAAAGGGAAAAAGCGGGGGGGGGGGGGTTACAGAGGAAAAAGAGAGAGAAAAAAAAGAAAGAAAGAGCCTCAAATTAACCCCCCTGAGCCGCTCCCTGGACCCTGGCCTCCGCCACTCGTGCTGGGAGCTGGACAGTGAAGGGGCAAAGTTAAAGAGGACCAGGAGAGCCACCTCGCATTTACCTCTTTCCCCCACCGCCAAGGAGATGCGTTCCGAGCCATGCAGCGTGTCTCCTCTGTCACATTTTGATGGCAAACATCTTCCCCTCCGCGTGAGATCACTGTCTTTTACATTCAGCTGACATCACATGAAGTCACTTGAAGTGGAATGACATGGGCGGCGGCGCGGCTCCTGTAGCGGCCCCTGTGTTCCACCGCGCCTGCCGGCCGCCGCCGCCACCGCCCCTCAAACTTTAAAAGGAGGCAACTGGCGCCCGCGCTCCCCTCGGGAAAGTGCGATCGGTTCGCGAATCGGGAAGGAGGGAAGAGACGGGAGGGGGAGGGGGAGGAATCGTGATGGTTTTGCCGGTGGAAAAAAAAAAAAGGCGGGGGGAGCCCAAACCCAGGCAGAGTTCCGTGCGTGATTCACAACTTTGGGGGCCTACAGGTTTGGGGGATGCGGGGAGGGCAGGAGTGTTCTGGATGCGCTGCCCTAAAGGGCTCCGAAGGTGTCCGTCTAGTTGCCGAAGTATCCCTTAGCCCTCTGCAGCCGAGCTGGGCATCGTGCTAATAAACTGCCATTTACCCACGGAGCCGGCGCCAGCCCCGAACACGCGCAAATGATAATTACCTCATTAGGATGTGGCGCATGGACGCGGGCGCCGCGTTTGGAGGGGAGAACTTGTTAATGGGGAAATATTAATTTATGCAAAAACAACGAGCCCGCCTTGGCTGGCGTCGGAGGTCGGGAGAGAGCTCCCACCGCCTAAGCACGACCCGGTAGCGTCCGGAAGAGCAAGGCCGCGCGCCCAGATCCCAAGGGCTTCCGTGCCTGGCGGGTGCGCCTCCTCCTTACCCGCCCTCTCTCCCCTGCGGCTGCGGGAGACTGCACCGCGAGCTGGAGGGCTGTTTGAGACCCTAATCGATCAGAATCGCTGATTTGTGATCGGGTTTCTGAGGCACAGCCCGGCTCTGCTGCTGGTTTAGGGCTGTGTGCGGGGAGAATTCGGAGGGCAGCTCTCCCCGCTGATGGGTACTTACTGTTTGTATAATTGAGAAGGTCCAATCTCCACCTGTTTAAGGCGCAGATTGAAACAGCAGAACCTCCCCTGGATCCTATTAAAACGTTTTTCCTCCTAAGGCCATTCAGTCGAACCAATTTTCCGAAGTGATTCATAGAGCTGAATTCTGCCAAGGCAGCTCTTTCACTTTTAGCCACTAAAGCACCGCGTGGAACCGGGTTTTGTGTTTTTCTAAAATAAAGAGAAGGATTATCAGAGGGGAGAGGGAGGAGGACTGAAGGGGGGCGGGCAGAGACTTAGTGTGGCCAGAGGTACACACAGAGGGAAGAAAAGGCCCTTTTCTAGACAGGCCCCAAGTAAGTTCGGAGGAATTCAGCGTTCTGTGCCTCGCGCACAAAAGCAGCGCTCTCCGCGCTCGGTTTGGAGGGGCTGAATTCATCTGTTTGCAGACCATTCCACCTGCGTATCACAACAAACTGCTCAAAGACGCTCCAGCACTTTCAACAGGCCGGGTGCTCTTGGCGACAACAAAAGTGATCGAGGCTGAGGGTTCTTATGGGATGGGGGGGGGGGTGGCTAGCAAGAAAGAGAGGAAGAGAATTAGGTTTAGGAAAGGAGGAGGGGGGTACAGTTTTTTTTTTTAAACTTTTGGACGGTTTTGTTTGCGGGACAATTATATCTTGCCAGCCAGCTTTTGCAAGACCACGAGCTTTGTAGCTGCGACTACAGTTTCAGAGGATTAAGGTGGGTATAATATGAGCAAACAGGGTTGAGAGTTTGATAGTGAATTCCATCTCCAAAGACAAACGATCTTGTGGGGCCCAAGAAAGTGCTGGGGTGGGGGTGGGAGGGAGACAAAAAACCCTCTCCTTTTTTACTCAAGAACAGGTCTTATGAGGCTAAGTACCCCATCTCAGGCTTCCCTGCAGCAAAACGTCCCAGGAAAACCACCAGGGAAAAAGATAAGTCTAGGTTTAAATTCAGACAAACCACTCCTTTTTCCCTTTCAGAACTTCTTTCTCCTACCCACTCCCCCTCTGACGTTTTATTGCAGACAGCATATTGACGTGGCAGGTATAGGAAAGGGATAGTGTCCTTGGAAAGGGAGGAGAGGGAACAAAGAGAGAGAGAGATCTCAGGGGGAAAGTGGCCTGGATGGTAACTGTCCTGGGTTAATTTTTCCACTCTGCCAAGCTTGGAAACTACCCCTAAATTCAGCAGTCTTGAATCTGTTCCCTAACCCCCCCTCCACCGCCACCCCAACTTTCAGATTTCAAAACAAAAAGGAGGCTAGCTCCTCTGGAGAACATTTTCATACAGCCCATTTAATTTAGATGTTTAGAGAGGCATGTTTCCAGACTTAATATACCCCCATCCCTATGTTAATGTGAAAACAAGAACACAGATGAACTCTACCTCCCCTCCCCCCCCCACCAACCACCAAACCACCACCGAACAGGAAACAAATCAACGACTCACCCTGACATTGAAACAGTATCAGTACACCCGCAGGGTCTCAAACCCCGAATTTCTATCCCGACTTTCCTGTGGATCCCATTCAGCCATCAGCACTGCACCCCAACCCCCTTTCCAAATTGGGTAATTGTTGATCTCGGCAGCAGCTCGAAAGATCTGCTGGTTTGAAAGCTCCATCAGGCTGAAAGGCTTCCAAAGGCTTCCCGTGAACCTGCCTTGCCATCCCTAGCGCTTTTTGTAGCTGCATAAGCCATCTCTCTCTCCGGCATCACAAAGGAGTGCTACCTCCACAGAAAGAAAACATTTGGGTAAAAACAAGTTGCCCCTAATGTGCCTCTCTTTCCAAATGTTGGATGAATACATTGGCTTTTATTAAAGTATTTAATTAGCTTTCACAAACTTCTCCTTCCCTCGCCTGCAGATTATATTGAAGTGGAGGGTTGGAAACTATTTTACACCTTGCCACTCACATGTTAATTAATCTCTATCTAACCCTAATTGCAGTTTATTCAAGCACCGCTCAACAGCTCACCCACACAATAAACACTGATCCTACTTTTATACATATTACTTCACGTTAACACATTGAGTAATTAACTCCAGTACCAACTAATAGTGCAAACAAATATTTTCTGTAAACGAGATGATTTCAGGCAGAATAATAAAGGACTATGTGGAGGGAGTGTAGAGACTTCCATTTGCTGTCCCCCAACCCTTCAAATTCATGCTCAACTGCAGCATCTTTTTTTCCCCTGAGGCTGAAGTGCTTTTTAAAAAGGGAGACAGTATTACATTTTGACAAATTTTGGGAGTTGTTGGAGGGGTTCTGCGAGGATAAGGGTAACATGTTTTCTACGTGCACATTTTAAAGAGGGGGGAAAATCTGAAATAACTCCACATGAAGGGTAAAAGGAGTCTCCAGAGATACACAGATTTCAGAGATGTGGATCCATTCATGGTAAAGTTTTCCACAACCTCCCACTCTAAAGAAATCCTGTCCTGGGAGTTCTAGTGTGGTGCAGAGGGTTAGGGATCCAGCTTGTCACTGCAGCAGCTTGGGTCGCTCCTGTGGCAGTTGGATCCTTGGCCTGGGAACTTCCACATAGGGGTTGGGTGCAGCCAAAAAGAGAAAAAGAAATCCTATCCTTTAAAGCAATGGTTTTCCTATAGAGGTGAGCAGAGACCATCGTGATAGATTAGAAGTCCCAACTCTCAAGCTCCACTACGGAGGTGCCGGGGCCTTGAAGTCAGTTGCCAGCATGACTGAAGCGAGGCACCGGACTTGGAGGTCCTCGGCCCCAGCTCAAGCCAAGCCCACTAGGCCTTACTCAGCGCAAGCTCTGCCCCACGGACTGGATTCTGAGCCTGGGCGCGCACAATTTCAGCACACCCAGGGCTGTGGCTGCCAGTCTCAGTGGATGGTCGGGCTGCAGCGCATCGTGCTCCGCCTCTGAGCTCTAGACCCACCCTGGTGTCCCCGTCCGCCCTGTGGCCTCAGCTTTGGGTCCACCTCCTTCTGGGTGCCTCAGCCGAAAGCCAGACGCTTTCCCCTAGGCCCATCTGGCCCATGCTTGGACCTCCACACCTCGGCCGGCGGTGGGGAAACGCTGCCAGATTTAAGCCTGACGCCCCTCCTCAGCCTGTGCTCTTCCCACGCTGCAGAGCAGGGTGCCAAAGCCCAGTGCCCTGCAGCTCCGCTGGGCCTGACCTGGACTGCGACCTTGGGGATCTACGGCTGTGGGATGCCATACAGGCCAAGCCTCTCGCACACCACTGATTGGGGATCCAGGCTCAACTAAGGACTGGAGCCTAATGTTTTAATTGAAACTGCAGGTTTAAGCACAGCTGGCAGCTGTCTATTGATTTTGCAGAGGCTTCTTTTGTGGGAAGCATATTAAATATGACTGGAACGGCTAGAGTCCACTCCTCTGCCCCCTCCCTCAGGCCTTTTTATGGTCACTAACCAGAACACTGTAAGGATGACTTTTATTTGAATTTTTTTTTTAATGCCAGAAATCGCCCTCACTTAAGAACAAATTACTAAGGGACGCCTTCCAGGAGAGTAGACAACTTCAGAGGAAAATCCCTTTCTGGAGCAAAAGCTCACACATTTGCACCCCTTCTGGGATCACAGAGGGTAAAGTCAGGCATTTCTGCTCCAAAAAGTATTCCAGCTCTTGTGGCTTGCATCTCTTGCTTCGAGATGACAAGAGTCACTGCTATTTTAAATACTACTACTATTGCTATTATTATTATTTTATCACCTGATTGTTAGGTTGCAATACATAATCTATCTTCTTGTGCCATCTCCCCAGGGAGTTAAGCAGCTTGGAGGAAGACAGCCTTGAGGCTGCTGAGTTTAGGAAAAAACTCACTGGGCAGATTTGATGTTATTTCTCCCCATGGCTCCATAACTCGTTTGGAAAAACAAAAACAAAACCAACAAACTCAAACCAAACAAACTGTATGGTTTTGGGGTCTTTCTCCCTTCTTTCCTTCTTTTTAAAGGGACTTTTAGCATCTGATTTACATCGTGCTGCGCTTAATCGCTGAAAACAGATTAACTTCTGAAGAGAAATTCTTCTGCTATCCTCCCCCCCCCCGTGCCCAAATTTTATTGAAAACATTCGAACTGGCTTGCCAGTGGCGAGCTTGTCCAAGGCGCAGGGGCCTCCACCTTCGGTGCGCGGGGTTTGCAGGATTAGTGCAGCTGGGAGACAAAGAGCCACGGATACCCCGGCCAGACGAGGCCCGGCGCGCCCGGAGAGCTCCGGGGTTCCGGGTACCGGCGAGAAGAACGCGAGCACAGTCTTGGGCAGGGGCCTCCAGGGACAGATGGGCCAGAGCCGTCTGCATCTGCCTGCGTTCTAGGGGATGCTGCGGCGCCCACAGGCAGGGTGGCGGAGAGCCCGTCCCACTGCACCGGGCTGTTTCGCAGCGCCCCTCGCATTAGGGGACTGGTTTGCAAATCGCAATGCACCCACAAGCTGGTTTTCACCCTCGAACAGGAGAGGCGCCTATAAATCAAGGGCAGTCGGCTTTGCAGCCAGGCGTGGAGGAGGACGGTGGTGCAAACCTATCACGATTTCCAGAACCCTCCCAACCCCCTCTGCGCTCACATCAGAGGACTTTCACTGCGTCTTCGGAAATCTGGGCAATGTGCGTGCTCCTAGGCCAGAGGGAATCTCCCCAAAGAGCAGATCTGCAGTCTCTACACGCGCAAGTTTGGATGCTGTCCTCCGCTTTAGATGCACATATAACCACCCATGTATATATATAGATATGTGTGCGTATTGTGTGGATATGTATATATATATATTCGCTATCAATAACCCTTAACTTAAAAATGCCGTTTGATTAGGATTCTTCCAATACCTGCACCCAGAAATTTGCCAGTGGACGTGTTGTTTGCGGAGGCCAGACGTAGCAGCGGGAGGCAGACACCTCGCGAACGCCTTTTCTTCTTGACACGCGATTTTGAAGTGCAACCCAAAGAAACAATAGTTTACAAACAACAATTATGATAGATTTTACAACCATGTACATTTGTATGTATATATATATATATATGAAATATATATATTGAAATAAAAGGCATTTTGGTGAGTGACAAGCCCGATGTAGTTCGGGCGCTGTTGATTTCTGACTTCCTGGGAAGATGGCTTAGGATCCTCCGCGTTATTTAACTTGGCAGCTAGTTAAACTCCGCTGTGGAGCCTGCCCAAAGGTATTAGCATTAAGTGCTAAGAGCTGGAGTTAAGCCGGCAGTGAAAAGGAGGAACTGGAAGGGCCAAAGGGGTGAGAGCAACTGATTCCAGGTTTCCGCCAAACTTCTGGAAGTTTGCTGGGCAGGGTAGGTCTGAGTTGGGTGACCTATTGTATAAGAACCTCAAACGCTGTTGTGGCTTTACAAACACATCTCTCCGTTCTGTTTTATTTGGTTGGTTGGTTGATTGGTTGGTTTGGTTTAGTTTGGCTTTGCTAGGAACTTCCCAGGTGTGGGTGAGAATGGAAAAGTTCTTTCTTGCCCAGGTTTCTTGAGTTCTCCCATGTTCAGCCAAATCCCATCTTCTCCTCACCTAAAGAATTTTGTCTGAGTGTTCACCCCTGGAGTTTGCAGTTTGGCTTAGGTAAAGACCAAATGGGAACTGCAAAAAATGCTGGGTAGAGCTCCGTCAACAGTGAATCAATCTCTGCCACCATCACTGTCTCCCTAACACACACAGTCCCTCCCTCTTGGGGGTTTAGCTAGGGTAGCAATTAGTAGATGTTAACTTATTACTGAGGGCCACTTATATGCCAGGCACAGTACTAGCTAAATACCTGCTTTAGTTAGTTCTCAGTTCTGTCCTATGAAGTCAGTGTATATCATCAGTGTGCTCATTATAGAGATTTGAAAATTGAGACCCTTCAAGGTCAGATATCATGTCCAAGGTCACATAACAGGTGAGAGGTGGTTTCAGAACCTGTACTCTTAAGAACCATGAAAACCCCCCAGCTAAACAATTAGCCTGAACTGGATGGTGGAGTGTAAATTGGGACAAACACTTGGGAAAACTGGTTGGCAGTATCAATTAAAGTTGAATATTAACATTTCTTATTACCTAGCAATGCCACTCCTAAGTATATATGCAACAGAAATGTTAATGTACTTAAGTTAATCAAAAGACGTGCACCCAAATGTTCATAGCAGTACTATTTGTAATTGGAAATTTTCTGAATAACCATTGGGTGGAGTCCATACAAAAATAGAGTGGTATGTTCACAAAATGAAATACTATATACATCAATAAGAATCAAAAAGCCACTGCTACACTAAACAGCATCAATGAGTTTCACAAACATACTATCGACCAAAGCAGCCAGAGCCGAAAGACTATACATTGCATGATTTCATTTAAAGTCCAAAAGGGGCAAAATTTGGGAACCTGGGGCAGGGGCACTCCTGGGTTGCTGATAAGCGTTTGTCTCTTGATCTGGATTCTGGTTGGTAAATATTCATTGAACTGTGTATATTTATTATTTGAATATTTTTCTGTATGTCTATTGTTCTTCTATATATTTGTTAAGTACACTTATTTGTTCACATTTTAATGTACTGATTTTAATATCTATCTGTTAAAGTAGTGACTAATCAGTCTGAATTTGTCTGACACTTCCACCCTC
The DNA here is from genome assembly GCF_054392235.1 of Sus scrofa. Taxonomy (NCBI): domain Eukaryota; kingdom Metazoa; phylum Chordata; class Mammalia; order Artiodactyla; family Suidae; genus Sus; species Sus scrofa. The sequence goes on from NC_139395.1 coordinate 58,788,344, forward strand.
CAGCTTCCCAAAGAGATACTTCTCCTTACCTGTGTCTTGAGTAATGCACCTTGAATTTGCTTCTCTTCACTAGACAGCCACATCAATGAACTGGCATCTCATTTAGACCTAAAAACAGATGCATTCAGACTTCCAGCAGAGTTGCTTTGGAGCCTGTGGAGTTGAACCAGCTTCTCAGAGAAGCTGCAATGGGCTCAAGAATGCTTAATCAGGGTAACTCATCTGGAACATTTTTCTCACCCAAGACCTCAACAGAGCTTTGAACTTGGAGCTGTACCCTTTGCTGCAAGTGAAGCAGGTAAGGAACCTCCCTTCAGGAACTGCCTCAGTCTTTGCAGAGACACAATCTGGCAGGTTGTTCTGGGCGGCAGAGATCTAGGTGAATGTGGGAAGATAGGGTTCAGTATGTTTATAGCAATTGGTGTTAATAGGAAGCTTTGGCAAGTCCTTAGAGCTCAACTCCCTGGGTCTTGGCCCTAGACAAGACCAGGGGAAAAAAGAATCTTGGCTCTCTGGCAAGTGACCCAGCCAGTTAGCCAAACTAGCAGTTTTGCTTTAGAGGAGGATGGGGAAGTGTTATTTTAGCAGGAATAAGTCTTGGGATACGGACATCAAATACTTGACAATCCCTTAGTGCAAAGCCAAGGTGAATTCTTCCAGTGGCAATGGTTGTAAATCTGATCTCAGCACTTTAAGAGATCAAGAACCCACAACTAAAGCAATTAAGGTGGAGGTGAGGAGGTAACGGCTGGTGCTCTCATTTAGCCAGACTAAAAAGAAAATTCTCTGGTCCTGAAAGAGAAAGACAGATAAGACTCAAGGTGATATAATGCATTCACTATTTAGCCAATACACCTAGCTTAAAACTTTCTCTGCTGGGTACCCACCATCTAGATGTCAATGCTTAACCAAAAGAGACACAATCCCTACCCTTATGCCACTTACATTGCTTCATTCAACTGAGGCGCATGTATGTGTACCTGCCTGCCCAGAAATGGAGAAAAGACAATGGTATGGCTTGGGTGGTCTAAGATTCTCAAAAAGGGCAGAATTAGAGGGAAGAATTCAAAAAAAACAAACAAAAACCATACCCAAAGAACTCTGACAGTGAAGTTAAAAAATTTAAAAAGTGCTCACTCTGGGAGTTTCCATCGTGGCTCTGTGGTAACGAGCCCAACTAGTATCCATAAGGACTTGGGTTCAATCCCTGGCATCTCTCAGTGGGTCAAGGATCCAGCATTGCCGTGAGCTGTGGTGGAGGTCGCAGACACAGCCTGGGAACTTCCATATGCTGCAGGTGCGGCCCTAAAAATCTTCCCCTCGCCCCCCGACCCCCAAAAAAGTTCTCACTCAAACAGAAGCCATGGGCTGAACTCATAAATACCAGGTTTCTGGAGGCATTTCTATGACTCCTCCTTTGGCAGCTTATTGTCTAGTGTTTTTTGCTAGAGATAGGATTCTGGTCTGGATGGAGCATGGCATCTCTTAGGATATTAAGACACACCATGAAACTCCTTCCTGGTCTTTGTAGGGCTGAATGTCTTTGAACCAGAGTTGGTTCTGGAATCAGATCAAGTTAGAAGCCTGGCTCGTCTATGAGCTGTGGGTTCACAGATAGGTTACTAAACTCTGCAAGCCTCAGTGGCCCACCTTGGATGGGAGGGGAACACCTGCTGGGCGGAGGGTGATAAGGGCTAAATGAGAAAACACACAGCTTTGGCTCAGCAGCCATGACTGGCCAAAGGAAAGCCCTTATAGAATGTTTGCTACAGTTATTTCAACAATTGTTGTTATTCATAAATATGGTCCTTCAGTCTGATTGCCGAAGAGATAGTAGAAGAGAGCAACACACTTTCTGACTTTGCTTTTTACTTATTTTCTTCTTCTTCTTCTTTTTTTTAAGGGCCACATCTGTGGCATGTGGAAGGTCCCGGCTAGGGGTTGAATCAGAGCTGCAGCCACAGGCCCACCCACAGCCACAGCAACTAGGGATCCTCATGAATACTAGTCAGGTTCATTACTGCTGGGCCAAGATGGGAACTCCTGTTATTCTTCTTTCTGTAAATAAATTGAGGTGTTTTTTTTTTCTGGTTTAAAAATTAAGCAGTAGAGAAATATTGGGAAAAGTAGGGAATTACAAAAAAGCATATTAAAATTGAGCATCATAATACTACTCAGAAGTCACACACAATTCTTTGGCATATATTCTTTCTCTGCATTTACAAGGTGACATCCTATGATACATACTGTTTTATAATTCGCTTTTCCTTTTTATGGCCACACTTGTAGCATGTGGAAGTTCCTAGGCCAGGGGTCGAATCTGAGCCCTATCTTTGACCTATGCCACAGCCATGGCAATACTAGGTCCTTAACCCACTAAACAAAGCCAGGGATCGAACCCGCATCCTCACAGGGACAACCTTGAATCCTTAACCCACTGAGCCATAACAGGAATTCCAGCTTTTCCTTTTAATATAGTATGAATATTCCCCCATATTTTAAATACACAACTAAAACACAATTTAAATGTCTCTGTGGTACTCCACTCTCTGGCTTTAACTTGAGTTAAACAGTCCTTTGTCGTTGGATACTTAGGTTGTTCACAATATTTTTTTTTTTTCCTTGCAATGGTTCCATCAGGAACATTCTCACATATAAATTTTGTGCATAGTTAATCCTGTAGGACAAATTCCCAGAAGTAGAATTACTGTGGCAAAAGATATGCACATTTTTAAAGCTTTAGATGCTAAGTGACAAATTGCCCTTCAGAGAGGGGGTCTGATGCTTCTTGGCCAGTACCGTAACTAACACTGGGCCCTGATGTTTTAAAGATCCCTACCAATTTGATAGATTCCCCAAATGGTATCTCATTGTTATTTCTGCCTAGATGTTCTTGCCCAGAGTAGACTCAGAAGCCCAATTACAGAGAACCTGGAATGTAGACATGCAGTCACAGACCTGGGAAACAGAACAGAAGAAGAAATATGGGGAAAGATGTCCTAGCAAGAGAACCATTCAGAGAAAGGGGGAGGCCAGTGTCACACATTTTGGGGCACCCAAATGGTTCCAGACTGCTTTAGGTTTTGAGCATTTCCTGAGGAACCTCCTCATGCCCTGCTCTTCAGAAGCCACCAGTCAGAAAGTAGGCTGCTGCCCCTCTACATCTTTAGATCCTTCTTCCTTTCCCAGGCCAGCTCGCCCTGAGGTCCTGCAGCTGGGTACTGACCTGTAGCTGAAGGTCCAGCCCTGAGAGTGGGAGCCTTGGGCTAATCAGGCGGAGGTCATCCGTCCCCCTCCCAGAGGCAGCTGGGCCAGTTCAAATCTCTCACCGTGCGTAGAAAAAAGAATCAGAATCTCCAGGCAAAGGAAGCAGTAGAAATGAGAAGAGCGGTCCCGTCCCTGCCACGCAAATAAGAGAGAGGGTGTAAGGAGGATTATTTACTCCCACGAGCTAGATTTTCATGCTGGATTTGAGCTTCTCTGCAGCCAGAGAACTGCATGTTTTTCATTACCCCTTTGATTTCTGCATCTTTACCAGTGACTAAAAAAAAATAAACCAAACATTAATATGAGTTTTCAACAAAAGCAAAATACAGAATAAGATAATAAATACCTAGCCCCAATAAGACCACTTCATGGCCAGTCCTAATTCATCTGCATCCCCATTTACCCTCCCCTTCATATTATTGTAAAGCAACTTCCAGGCATACTATTTTGTCATCCATAAATAACTTAAGTATCTCCATAAATAACTTAAGTATCATCACCTAAAATAGTGACAATAATTTTTTACATTTAATTTCATTGGAGTTTAGTTGACTTATATTGTTGTGACAATGATTTCTTAACATCATAATTTCCAATTTTTTGTCTTTTTTTTTTTTTTGTCTTTTTAGGGCTGCTCCCATGGCATATGGAGGTTCCCAGGCTAGGGGTCTAATCAGAGCTGTAGCTGCCAGCCTACACCACAGCCACAGCAACGTGGGATCCTTAACCCACTGACCGAAGCCAGGGATCGAATCCGCAACCTCATGGTTGCTAGTTGGATTCATTAACCTCTGAGCCATGACAGGAACTCTGAATTTCCAGTTTTTTAATGTGTCAGAATTTTAAGTGATCCTTGGTTTAAATTATGATTCAATAAGGTCCGTACACTATCATTGCCTTTTAATATCTTTTAATTCGTAGAGTTCTCTCCATCTCTCTCCCCCCCCCCCACAATTTATTTCTTGAAAAAAATATCGTTTTTTTTTGTTATTGTTTGAGAGAGTTTTCATAGTCTGCATTTTACTGACAGCATCCCTACGTTTTCGGCAGTTTTAAAAACTCATGTCTTAAGATGCTGTCCTTCTTACTGACACTCCTTCTCGAATGTTCCTTCGAGAGTAAATCTTTGCTGTCTAAATCCCCTGGTCTGTGTGCCTGGAAGGCAGGGGCCTCTCTCAGTTCCTGCCATCACTCACACTAACCTGCTGGAAACTAAGCACACCTGGATTGTTGGATGAATGTAATAATTGAAAGAATTATGTTCTCTTTTCTTCACATTTCTGCGATGTAAACCCTTGGACTCAGGTTGCAGCACTGCATTTGTTACTCCATGTATTTTTTCCCACAAGAGGCTTCATGCTGGTTTTAAAAACAGACTTTTTTGGAGTTCCCGTTGTGGTGCAGCAGAAACAAATCCAACTAGGAACCATCGGGTTGTGGGTTCAATGCCTGTCCTTGCTCAGTGGGTTAAGGATCTGGCCTTGAGCTGTGGTGTAGGTCGCAGATGTGGCTAGGATCTGGTGGTGTTATGACTATGGTGTAGGCTGGTGGCAACAACTCTGATTAGACCTCTAGCCTAGGAACCTCCATATGCCGAGGGAGCGGCCCTAGAAAAAGGCAAAAAGACAAAAAAAAAAGAAAAACAAAACAAAACAAAACAACCCCCCCCCGAAAAAGACAAAAAAATAGACTTTTTCTCTACTGTCTTGCAATGATGCTGCACACGGATCAAGATTCTGAGTTACCTACTGTAGTTCAAAGGCTGCCAAATTTTTCATTCTCTATGATTCTGGAATGTATGCTGGTGCTTTCATCCCCCTAAGATTTTTTACATAGTTATTTTATTTTATTAAAAAAATATTTTTATGACCACACCCATGGCATATGGAAGTTCCTTGGCCAGAGATGGAATCTGAGTTGCAACTGTGACCTACACCATAGCTGCAGCAATGCCAGATCCTTAACCTACTGTGCTGGGGGATCGAACCCATGTCTCTGCAGCCACCCGAACTGCTCTGGTTAGATTCTTAACACACTTTGCCACAGCAGGAACTCCAAAGTTACTTAATTTTTAACTAAAGAGAAGGAAGCCTTCCCAGACTTTTCCCTGGATATTGAGAAGGTATTTATTTTCATTCCAGAAAAAAGATTTCCTCTAGAACTCCTGCTCTCTCCCACCCACACCTCCACAGGTCTGCTGGGGGTGGAAGTGGAGGTGGCACAAAGTTCTGTACAGGAGAAACTTAACATACTATAAATAAGAGCTTGCTTGTGGAATGAAAGAAGAGCCATAGCAAGAAAATCTCTATCCCTCTCATTAAATTAAATTGGAGCACATGCTTATTTAACATAGTGGAGTGGGAAGAATTCTCTTTTGTTTGCAGATTAGATTAAGTTTTCACAGAGAGCACATACAGGAGTAAATAAATTAATATTGATCACTAGTAGATCAGTTTTGTGTTTCCAGACTCAATGACTTCTCGGAGGCAATAAAAATAATTGCTAACACTTACTGAGTTCAGCAACATAATTCAGTATGCAATGAAAACCGAGTCTCCCTTCCACCTAAATCTCTGGTCTCTTTCCCAGGAGGCAACCACTTATGATTTCTTATTATGTGCCGGATCCTTTGAGCTTAATAATTATTTCTAGTTTCGGTTATTACTGCACACATAGTGTGACACTATGAAGGAAATGGACCAGTTAGCCTCATTTTAAGATGACGTAAAGAAGACTCAGTGGGTAGCTGTGATTAGCCTAAGGCCACATGTTTAGGTGAATGGCAGCATTGACACCCATAACTAGCAAGCATGGGACCCCATACCGTTGCTCTTAACCATTAACTCATCCTACCTAGAAACAGAGAAACATGTCTTACTGATATCCTCCAATAGTAAACTGTAGACTATCATTGGTTGAATTATTTTGGCCAGTTTGATGGTCTGAGTTTCTTTCAAGAAATTACAATTCAGAGTTCCCATTGTGGCGCAATGCAAATGAACTGGACTAGTATCCATGAGACAAGGGTTCCATCCCTGGCCTCAGCGTTGCCGTGAGCTATGGTGTAGGTCACAGAATTGACTTGGATCCTGTGTTATGGTGGCTGTGATACAGGCTGGCACTGCAGCTCCCATTCAACTCCTAGCCTTGGAGCTTTGATATGCCAAGGGCACAGCCCTAAAAAGCCAAAAGGAAAAAAAAAAAAAAAAAAAAAAAGAAAGGAAAAAGAAGAGAAAATTAAAAACAACAGCTTACATGGTTTGCATAAAAAAGGAAAAAAGGAAAAGACACTGTTGCCAGTTTATAAGTAAGGAAATTAGGAAGAGAGATAATGGATAAAGCAAGGAGTCAAATGGGGAGATGAAAGATAAGGAGCTTTGGCAAAACTTTTCAACTTTCCTGTGTGTGTGTGTGTGTGTGTGTGTGTAGAGCATGTAAACCATGACTCCTTTGACAGTCTGGTAAGACTATCAGATTAATGATTTTAAATGCATAAAATAGGTACAATTCCAAAGGAGGCCAACTCTATTATTGTACAGTGATCAAAATCTTTAAAAGATAAATGTGTGGCACAGAGATATATATGCTTTTGTTTCAATGCATTAAATAAGATCTAGTGGCAGCTGTAATAACGAAGGTAATTTGAAAGTACTGATGAGTGTAAATGATATTTTGAGATATTGCAACAACTGTAATGTGATATGAAAATTTCTGTGATTTCTCTTGGTGACAAAATCACAGGCAATGCATGTGCTGCTGTGGTTTGCTGTCTTCTTTTTTTTTTTCAATTTGAGTTCATGGACCTCTTGAATTCTAGCCAAACACTCCAGGTTCAGAGTCTCTCCTTGGTAAGAGGACTTGAGCACCTTCCATCCTGTACTTCAGTTCCACAGTTTTCTTGTCCAGATGATGCTCTGTTGGGACACTGTAAACAGTAAATTTAATCAAGCAACACTCCTTTTTAATTTGAAAAGGTAAAAAATGCACATGGTTAAAAGAATCAAACATACAAATAGTATGCGCTGAAAAATACCTCTCCTTTCCATCTCAAGTCTGCCGCCCACTTTCACAGAGGTAAACATTGTTACCAGTTTCTTCCGAATCTCTCCTGAATCCTCAGTGCTTTTGGTCACCAGCAACAGACACTGACAGCAGAAAAGTTGTTGCTGGAGTAGCTCATAAGATCCGCTGAAGGCTGGAGAAATAGGCTTGGTCAGGAGCCAAGGGACAAGTGAGGCAAGGCATAGCTGAAAAGGCCCAGGGAAAGCTTTGCTTCAGCTGCTGCTGCTGCTGCTGGGCAACTGTCCTGCCCCTGGATGGCTCTGGTCTAACCCGCAGCTGCAAAAAAATTCTCTAATGCTGCAGTGCCTTTGAGTCCTTCTCTGAATGAGCTTCTAACAAAAGGTCATGCTTAAGATATTATCCTGGCTATTTCCATTTTACAGACAAGAAAACTGAGGCCTAGGGAAATTAAGTAATTCACCTGAGGTCACATGGAGACTGATTACCACTGACTGTCTGAAATCTGGACCAAGGTCAGCCTAACTCCAGAACCCAAACCTGTGCTCTTAATCTCTACCTGCTATACCTGTTCCCCAAAGGTCTACAGATCCTGCAGCCTCTGCTTTCACCTTTACTTCAGTATTTAACTTATGTGGTTGGAGCCCTGAACCTCTGTAATAACGGGATCTAGGTCCCTCTCTATCTCAAGGATCATCTTTTTCTTACATATTAGGGAGAGATGGGCACTTGTTTCACATCAACTCCTAAGTCACATCCTAATTCTGCTCTTGTCCTTAGTTCACTCTTCCCTGGGACAGTAATCTTCCTTTCCTTGCATTCTCCAAAGAAACATTAACCCAAGACTATCCAACTACTACAGTGTTGTTATGGAGGTATGCTGGCAGAGGGTAGACACAGCGTGAGTTTATTTATTTATTTTTTAAGGTGCAAGGATGATTTCCAATTTCAGACGTTAAAATCGAAAAAAAGTTTTGTCTTAGAATCAATGAAACATAAGAAACAATTTGATGAAGCTCTCGCCATGGTATGGTGGGTTAAGAATCTGACTGCAGGAGTTTCCATCATGGTGCAGCGGAAATGAATCTGTCTAGTCTCCATGAGGATGAGGGTTCGATCCCTGGCTTCGCTCAGTGGGTCGGGGATCTGGTGTTGCCATGAGCTGTGGTGTAGGTCGCAGATGTGGCTTGGATCCCCTTGCTGTGGCTGTGATATAGGCTGTCAGCTAGCTGTAGCTCCGATTCGATCTCTAGCCTGGGAAGTTCTGTATGCTGCAGGTGCAGCCCTAAAAAGCAAAAAAAAAAAAAGAATCAGACTGCAGTGGGGCTTGGGTTGCTGCCAAGGCACAGGTTTGTTCCTGGCCTAAAACACTGAGTTAAGGATCTGGTGTTGCTGCAGTTATGGCGTAGGTGGAAACTGCAGCTCAGATTTAGTCCCTGGCCTGGGGCATTTCCACATGCCACAAGTGCAGGAAAAAATAAAGAATTAATTTGACAAAAAGCTGGAGAATAAATGGATCAGAGATGGTTTTACTTCTTTTCAATGTAGAAAGAAACCCATTTCCTTGATTTGAGAGAGATTGATGAGATCATTAGTCTACATTAATCTGTCCAGAATTAATTTATCTGAATTATTCTGAGCTTTATAGAGAGATGGACATTTCGTCACCCTGCCAGAAATTACTTCCTTCATAGGAGTTCAACTTGCACTATCACAAAACTAGAGATTGTTGTTTAATTAAAGCATCCTCTCAAGAGTTTAAATTTTCCAAATACATTGCAATGTCAGTATTCTCCATATGCTCTGGAATTTTTAGTCTGTAATCTTGATGTTTGGTTGTTTGGGTTTTTTTTAAATTTTTTTGAAGGATGATTTTTATTTAGAATGAAAACAATTGCACTAAAGAACACTGTGGAGGAATTTGCTGTGCTCAAAACTCTGTTCCAGGAGGTGACTGGGGAGTGAGGTGCCTAGTGCAGCACAATAATACAGTGACATTCATAGAGTGACTGAAACCTAGTGACAGCTTCCACTTAAGCGGTATTTGTCTTTTTATGTAGCCTTTGGTTTTCTTTTAAGTGTGTTCAAAAATTTCCAACACTCTCTGCAATCCTTACTATCTTCAATCACGTTTCTGCTTAGAGATTTAAGCAGAGTCTTGTTTGTTCTTTGCAATTGTATTCACTACCCAGGAAACAAGCCAACTTGTTTCTGACGGACAGAGGGAAACATGCCAACTTAACCATGTTTACGATTGCTTTTTGCCATCGCATGATCAATTCTTAGGAAATAAGAAAAAATTTTATTTGGGCACTTTGGGCTTTTTGTTGCCTTTGCATTCCTTTTATTTTGTAGTTATGTGTCTGTATATTAATTGTGATAATTTTATCCCTCTGTTAGCTGGTGGCTTTTTGATTAATTCATTGTGCTGTGTTTTCCTTTGACCTTCAGTGTACTGTCGTCAGGGTAGAGAACTCTGCTGGCTGATTACACTCTTGCTGGCCCTTTTCTTCTCTTTTGCTAAATCACAACAAATGCAGATTTACAACCTTAGATGAAATGCATAGTTTCATAAAAAGGAAAACAGATGATAACTTTAGTATGTCAAAAACAACCGTGAATAAAAGATGAATATTGATTTTTAAAAATTTGTTTACAAGAATTGCAGAATTGTGCATAATTTTATTTCATATTTGTTAATCATGTGCTGATGGAAACTGGCCACAAAGAACACACTTATTTTGGATTTTAAAATTTCAATAAAATGAACTTATTAAAATTTATGCTGCAACAATAATGATACAACCCTTGCTGGTTGATTGACTTCCTAAAATTCTCACAGAAGCCCAAGTTTATGACTGCATGACTATTCATGCCTGCATGAGAAATTCAGGTCACATTAGTGGTGGGGTGGATGGTTTTCCTAAAGCTGTTGAGATTCTTTATCGTGAGTCATTCTTTCTTCATAAACAGAGGATATGGTAATAAATTTAGTTTATATTGTCTTAGTCATGATCATACTCAGGTGTGCTTGATGTCGGCCCATTCAACTCAACCAACATTTATTTTCCAGGTAACAGACTGGCTCAGAAAAATGGGTGCATGGTCCCTGACCTCAAGAAGCTGACAGTCTAGCAGAAAGACATACACATTAAAAATCATTATAATATAGTGCAGTAGACTGGGATTGAATTTGGGGTGTTTCAGAAATTTTTCTTTTTCCCCAGAAAATTCTTAAGTCACACATTTCTAACAGTCTCCTGGGTCACTTCCACAGATGGCTCATTTCCACCATTATGTTCGATCCATCTACATTTTATCCTGGATTTTTAATTTACCTTATTTTGCTTTTATTTCTCCTTTGATTAGACAATCTCCTGAAATACAGCACAACCATTAAAAGTAATGCAGAACATCTATATGTGCAGACATGGAAATGATTCTATACTGGTAAATGAAAAACATGATATATCTCAGTAGGCTCAGGCTGAATCCCATTTGTGAAAATATATTTAAAAAAATATATAATATAAATATATCCAACTGGATATTGGATATATATGTTATATATATAAATATATCCAATATACTTATATATAAATTGAACATATTTGGAAGAATATATGCCCATCTGTTAGCAATGGCTACTTTGGGGAAATGGGTTGGTGAAGGGAGAGGCTTCAATTTTTTGTTTCGTATAATTCTGTTCTATTTGATTTTTTTAATTTAAAAAATTTCTTTAAATATTTTGAAAAAATAAAAATCCTAGTTAGCTCTCTTTCATGTATACCAAAAACCCAAACAAAACTAGATGTCCACCTATGAAATCTTAATCCACCCTTCCCATCTTAATTTCTCCTAACCCCTTGCATAAATCTTTCCATGAAGCCAGGCTCTCCTAACACACTAAGCATATTCATTAATGCCTAAGTCAACATGTCTTTGTTGAGGCCTCACTATGTGCACTGGGAATACATCAAAGATCAGAGAAAATAGCAGCTTGAGCCAAATGGCACATCCTGTCACCTACCTCAGCTTTGGTCTATGTGTTTTCCTTTCCTCTCTGTGGGCTCCTCGAGGCCCCCTCCTTCAGGAAGCTTTCCTTTTCCTTCTCCCTTCTTTGAATCTTACAGTATTTAGTCTATGTAAGTCTTTTGAAGAGTCAATTCACCTAGACTAAAGGTTCTAAGAGAACAGTAATCCGATGATTTACATTTTTTGTACTTTCAGCCTTTGTTTACTAATCATATATATAGTGAATTTAATAAGGAAGAGCAGGAGAGTTCCTATTGTGGCTCAGTGGAAATGAATCTGAGTAGCATCCATGAGGATGCAGGTTCGATCCCTGGCCTCACTCAGTGGGTAAAGGATCCAGTGTTGCTGTGAACTGTGGTGTAGGTTGTAGACAGGGCTCAGATCTGGCATTGCTGTAGCTGTGGTGTATGCCAGCAGATACAGCTCTGATTTGATTCGTAGTCTGGGAACTTCCATATGCTATGGGTGTGGCCTTAAAAAAAAAGGAAAATCAGGAAAGCTGTCACAAATTATACCCTCCTGAATTGGAGAAGAGCTACATGAAACATGTAATGATGCAATAACCCACTCATGAATAGTGTGATGAATACCATGAAAGAGAAGGAGAGAGTGTCATGCGGATATACATCAGGGAAATCAATGCTGAACTGAGGGTGGGGTTTGCAATGGCCTCCCTGGGGATTTAGTTGGGCTTTGAAGGAAGAGACGAGGTGTTTAGGGGCAGGGGTCCAGGTGGGAAGAACCATGGTGCACAGCAAGTGAAAGAGGCAGGGGTAGCTGTAACCTAGAGAGAGAGGAGTAGAGTTAACAGAGGCGGCTGGAGGGTTGGGTGAGGATCAGCTTGTACATGGCCTTGTCTGCTAACTTTGCAATATTTGAGCTTAATTCTACAAGGGGAGCAATTGCATTCTTTTAACTGGAGGGTGGACAAGACCACACTTACCTTTTAGAAAGGTCCCATTGGCTAATAAGAGGGAATGGATCAGAGAAACAGTCTAAGCATTTCTAGCAGTGCCCAGTCAGTATGGACTCAACTCTTTAGGGCCTGGTCATTAATACAGTGAATGCTCCATCAGGTTAACATTTCTCTCTACATTTAGATGTCCCACCATCCTTCTGGCTCATTTTCCTATGGCATCTTCCCTACCAGTCTTCAAATAACTCTAGAATTTTCCTCTTTAAGAAAAGGGGAAAAAAAAAAACCCCAAAAAACTTAAACCTGCACTTCACAAGAGAGGCTACCCAAATGGCCAATACATGTTAAAAGGCAATCAGCTCCATTTGTGTAATCACTGAACTACAATTATAAACCATCACATCACATCAGAATAGGAAAATGAAAAACAGTGACCATACTTAGTACTTAGTAATGCTGAGTATTGTCAGGGACTTTTATACTCTGCTGGTCAGAGTGTAACTGTGTTCATGCTCTGGAAAGATGGCAGTATTTCCTAAAAATGAACAGTGTATCTTTACCCTATGACCCAGCAACTGCACCAAAAGATACATCCAAAAAATTCATGGCAGTATGATTTATAAGAGCCCCAAACTGAAAACAAGATGTTAACATGGATAAATAAATGGTAGTCTAGTCATACATTGGCATACTACAGAGCACTGGGAAGAAATGAACCACAGCTACAACAACAGTGTAATATAAAGCAAGAAGAAGCCAGACATAAAAAGAATATGTGCTGTGAGTTTACCTGCATGAGTGTTTCAATTTAGCCAATGCAATGAGAAACCAGGATAGAGGTTACCTTTGTATAGTGGTTACCCCTAAGAAGCAGAGAGAAACTGTAAAGGGGCACAGCACTGGTCTATCTGGGGGTGTTTGTTTTGTTCTATTGCTTGACCTGGTGGTGGTTCAAAGAGTGTGCTCACTCTCACAAATCACTGAGCTGTATACTTAGGATTCGTGCACTCTTTTGTATGCATATCGTATTTTCATTTCAAAAGATGGAAAAAAAGACAAAAACTTCAGATTTCTCAAAGGAATAAAAGGAATTCCAAAGGAATAAAAAAGAAAGCTCAAGGTCCCCAAACTGTCTCCATCTCAGTTTGCAGTTTATGCCAAGGATGACCTGAGACTTCAGCTTGCAGAGCTCCTCTGATGCCATTTCCTCCTCCACAGCCCTTGCTCCAGGGGTGCCACACTGGTGGATGATATTCAACAGGAAGGACCCTTGGTGCTAGGCTGTAGTGAATTCTCCTTTTTTTTTTTTTTTTTTAACAGCCTTGGTTTAGGGCCTTTTGTAAATTGCTTCTTTTTATGCATTTTGATTAGTTGGCTTCCTCACTCACTTACCTCCAGGCTCCTGAGCAGTTTCTTTCTTTTTCCAGCTCCTAGACGCTGGGCAGACACGCTCTCTTGTGCATTCTTGAGTTGTTTGTAATTGTTGCGAGAAACATGCTTTAGTTTTGGCAGCTAAAAATATCATTAGTACAACTACATCCTGCGAAAGTCTAGCTTTGCCACACTGACTTAACTCTGTGCTGTTGGGGAGCAAAGACTTTTCACACCTGATGCTATAGCCTCATCATTTGCCTGAACAGTTCTCTACTAGTCTCTCTAGATTAACGTTTCTGCATGGAGTTGTGTAACCACTGGGTAAGTTCCCTTAAGCTTTCTGATCTCAATTTCCTTGTCTATAATGAGGATCATACTAGTCCTCACCTCTTACGATTGTTGTGAGATCTGAATGTGGTAATACATGCAGAAGGCCTGGCATAAAATAGTTGCTAAATAAATGGGAGTTATTCTGAGTACTAACGGCAGGGAGTACTGGATGGGAGTTATTCTAAGTACTAAGGGCAAGGAGTAGTGGTGATTTGCACCTGCAGACCTCAAGGATTAAAGAGAGTGAGATGTGCTATTTAGAGGGCTTGGTCTGTCGAGATCCACTAGTGAACATTCTGCCTGGTCCTAGAGAAAAAGTGGTCATCTCTCTAGAACCTGAGTCAGCCCCAAGGAAAGGTCAGCTTGATTTAGCAGTAGACACAATAAAACAGGTAAGGCTACCAAAATATTCGATTTCTTTTTAACTTAGCTGCTTATATGGCTGACAAGGACTGGGGAGTGAGAAGAGTACTCCATATCTTAGAGAAGCTTGTAAAATGCTCTAACAAATATATAAGAATCCTATATAATTGGCACACGCTTTGTTTGAATGCAAACACTGCTGTTAAAGTGGTGCTTAAAAACAGTTTGTTGGCCTTCTCTTCATACAGGAGAAACATTTCTCTCGTTTACACTACTCTCTTGCTTAGCAAACCCTTATTTATCCTATAATGCAAGTGTAATCTGCCCAACATGTCCAAATGCCCACAGATTCTGAATTAGCGGAGTCTGAATTAATGGAATTTTAGGCTGTCTCTTGTGGAGACAAGCATTTGAAAACTATCCACTCCAGCAGTTTTGAGAACAATCTCTGAACGTTTCTTCTCCTCTTCTCTTTCCCATGTCTTCCTGCTTTGTGTGTTTCAGTTCTGGCTTTCAAAGGAGACGGAAAAAAGACTCAAAAGTGTTCTTGGGACATTTCAATAGTTATTTATTGAGAAGCCACAGTTTTCCACACTTTCATAACTGTAGGCTTTATATAAGGCAAAAGCAAGATGGATCCACTACTTTACACAGAAAGAAAGGGCTCTGCAGAGGACCCCAGGGTCATGCAGTTACAGATCAAAATGCAATGTACATGACAGATATAAAAAACAGTGTGGAACAAAATAATTTAAATTATGGCTACAATCTACTGAAAGAAAGATCCATATCTTATTATAAACACATTTATAGTCTAGGGTCATAATTTAAATATTAAGGTCTTTTTTTTTTTTTTTTTTACATACACAGTTATCGAAACATAAAAGCAAATGTAAGATTTAATAGGATAAACTTTGATAGAAGACAGTCGCTCTGAACTGTGCTGGATGTTATATAGGATCACCCTTGCCATGGCAATTAGGAAGATCGAACCACTGGTATGTAGCCATCCTTTTTTGGGTAACTATCTGGATAAGTGAAAGGATGGGGCTAACAACGACATCAGGGGTTCATTTTGCAGTTTTAGGAGAACAGAAAGAACCAAAAGTTGGCTGTTGGAGCCTTGCCTTTTGTTTTCCGAAAAACAAAGTAGATCTATGTGTCTTAGTTAAATTACTTTGTTATACTCATTTAAATAACTGGCATCCACATACGGGAAACAAAGAAAGTACTCGGTGTACTCGCCCTCACTTCCATTTACCGTCAATGCACACACAGCACATTAATGAAGCATCATTGAATTCTGCTGATAACAGGGATACACCTAGCAATAGAGCTATGTATTCTCCATAAATGGTATTTAAAGAATGGTGCTCCATATTGCTTGTAAACATATAGACATGGATTCAGGAAATCGTGGAGTTAAAGGTTGTTTGCTAATCTTGGTACCACATAGCTAAAATGGCAACTGTATTGGTACACTTCTCATGGGCATGGGAGTTGACAGAAAGTTCCCTAATGGGTTAACTAATGGACTAAGGACATGCATTGATTACAAGACTCTGTCCTAGTGGACTCCAGGCCCGAGTGTTCTAATCATCCTCTTCGTCTTCCTCATCACTGTCCTTCATGCTGATCCCCTGCAGGCCCCCACCCTCGCTCACAGAGGCGGTGGCCTCCTCCACAGTGAGACGGTTCCGGATAGTTTCGTAGGTCTTGCTGTTTAAGGTTGAGTCCAGGACCCCTTGCAATCGGAAATCTCTATAGGTTTTCTACGGAGGGAAAAGATGCAGTGATGAGGGAGATCTCATTGCCATGAAGGGAGGGAGAGGTAACAAAGCAAGGCTGGGGTGAAGAACATTGACCAGAGCTAAGTGTCACACTTCATGCACTGTCACGTGAAAAGCCACCATGTTCAGATTTCACTTGTACTGAAAACTGAGATTTGTTGAATGACAGAAAATGAGAAATTGTGACAGGATAAACTGTATTAGATGAGACAAAGCAAAGAACATAAGCTTGTATTTATTCAGTTCTGTAAAGGGAACTGTTCCATAATTGTTTTGATTCTTTTTTTTTTTTTTGGGTCTGGTTCTTTCTCTTAGGTTAGCATGATATTGTTTGATAGACAGTATGAGGGGCTACAACACATAAATAATGGATCAAGTGATTATGGTATTTTGTGATTTCTGTTGCAGTCTGGTCTTTAGTAATTTTGAGGCTTGTAACTGCATATCCCTCTGTCTCCTTCACAAGGCAGACATATGCATGTTGGTATATGAAACTTATTACAGGCAGCAACAATTACGGGGAAGATGGGGCGCTAATGCCTCATCAATATGTTGCAGGCATGTGACTCATCTCTCGTCTCCTTGGGAAAGAAGTGTATCTATTCTGTTCACAACTTCATGGTCTCAGGCGAGAAATTTGGCTCTTTTTCAAGAACAATGGTTTGGTGTTACTGTACCACAAGTTCTTTCTTTGTTCCTTCAGGCGATTTCCCTTGGATTTCCTTAGGTATCCCAGGGACTGTTTTTCTAGGAATCCCTTAGCGTTAACTGAACATGACCAGAAGCATCTGGCTGTTGTCTACTTCACAAAGCGTTTTGTTGAAAAAGGTCTCTCTCTAACTACAACTCTTCTCATCACACTGCATATCATTTCAGCTACTGATTCTGCTGTTTGTTTCCCCTCCTGATAGGGGAAACTTGCTAAAGGGGCAAGAGAAGGAACACTAACACACTTCAACACCACTTGCATCGTGATTTCGGTTTTTGGTAGTCCATCTGATGCAGTCCTAGTGTCAGTCACAATGGCACCCACTCTTGAAGGTCACAGGCGGTCATGACTGCAGAGTTAACTAGAGAATGTGGTTCAGCTCAGTGAAGTCCAGTAATAAAAGATCATGGATAGGATGACCACATGGTCCCTGTGCAGTTTATGTCTTTGTCCCAGTGTGACTATCTGTGGCACTTTCTTTCTCTCTTAAAAGTAATCTGTTTTCGACACTAGATTAAAAGGTCATCTTAACTAAGGACTGAGCTGCAAGGCTCTCCTAAGTAGCTACAGGAGCTGGGTCTTCACCCGGAGGGGGGAGAGGAAGAGGCTGAGTAAACACTAGGTGTGGTGTAGACAAGATAGCCAGATGATTTTTTTTTTTATTTTTCTGGACTTTTCAATCACTTAGCATTGATTGGCAGAATATGATGGGAAAAAAGAAAGATAGAAATCTCTTGAATATTCTCTTCTCTATTCAAATCCAGAGCAGTATGTTTCTCAAGTAGACTCTGAATGTCTAAGGGCAGGGATCATAGAGTCATTTTTTTAAAAAAATACTCCATCTTGTGATATATAAGTAGGGGCTCACCTAATATTTGTCCAGTGTTGGATGGATGGGTAAAATGCTTGCTGGATGATAAATGAATGGATGAATAAACAGAGTGGATGGAGAGGCAGGAAAGAAAGCCTGTTATCACTGGAAGTTTGCCTTGGAGAAGGAGGCCTCTAGGTAATGTACTTAGTGAAGAGGTGGCGAATTCTGCTTTATCCCTCTGTGTTGTGGTTCTAGTTCAGCTGGGCCCATTTTGGGCCAAAGTGAATGAGTTCCTTTGGCCGTGTCATTTCTGTGTCCTTTCCCTGTGGTTCATGTCTGTGTTGATTTTGGCAGAGGGCTAAGAATATACCTCCTCTCAGATATAATTTTTTTCTTAATAATATATTGCTAATTCCTATTGTCACAACAAAAATCTGGAAATATCAGTTATCAGTAATGGGAAGATATTTTAAAATAATAAAATTAATGTCTTCTTTTCAAGTCTACCCAATAAGGGTCAAACAGAGAAAAATCCCCTAAAGAGTATTTATATCCAGAAAGTGGAATTTGAGTGGCCAGGCAATGGTTAGTAAGCTTGCCTTAAGGGAATAAAAATTTAAAATATGAAAATTAGGTTGAGTGCATACATTTCTTTTTTAAGAGCTGCAGTATACTGCTGTCTGTAACCTTCCCTGGGAGAACTCTTTGTGAGATCAAATGCATATGATAATAATTCTCCTTAATTACACTCAACGGAACAGTAATTGGTTTTAAGTCAGCACTGGGGTTGAGGGGCAACTTCAATGCAATGGTGCTAATCCGAAAGAGACTAAGAAATGGGGGCGGTGGTGGTGGGGTGAGTGGGGGCAGGGGGACTTTTGGCAATCTGTTAAGAAATAGAAAATCAGCTGTGTTTTACTGTTAAAATATTTTAAAAGAGACTCTGTACTTTGAGATTTTTGCATACGAATGTTTTAAAACCCTCCACGGTGAAGCATCAAATGGAAACTGAAATGATCAAAACCGTATTTACCCCCTTCTGTGATCTTATTATTTCATGTAAACCACTGAGATTTCACGCTGAAATAATTATCATTAGTCCAAGGCACACACACATAAGAACAGGGGGAAAAAGCTACATTCAGGGTATGTTACCTCACCTTCATGAACCTTTACATTAGATTGTATACACACATTGTAAGAGAAACTACTTCAATTAACTACAAGAACAATATTGATTTGCATCCTGATAATGATCACAGGACATATTTAGAAATAGCTGGAGGTAAATATTTCTATTAAATTAATTTTGGCAAGTTTGCATTTAATTAAACCATAAATGAAATTAGAAATTGATGTGATTACCATAGTGGTACCCAAAAGCCAGCTTTTGAAAATGTGATGCAATGGGCAGGATGGCCCCTGCAAGATTTTTGTGTGGCCAATGCATAAAGCATTTTTCCAGTCTGGGTAAGATACCCAGTTCCTTTTTATTAAATTTGCCTTGGATGTCTGAGTAATAAATTAACCATGCATCCCAAAGTGATTTCATCAGTTTTTCCTGCCTGAGATACTGTTTATAGAATCATCTTGTTTTATATGTAAACTAATATTCTTTGTGATAAGGAAGTTCTGCAGCTTGCCAATGAAATGGATTTCTGTGAGCTGTTTTCAAAGGAGAATCATGATGTTTTCTTTTACCTTTACCATCCTAATTAGTGTTTTCAATTGATAAATGTGAAGCTGTAAGTCCATCCGGTCCGTCAACCAGGTGCAGATCACATTCATGGAGCTGTTGTACCATTGCTGAAAAAAGAGACAAAAGTTCTCCAGCCAACACATCATGGAACATTGAAAAAGCAGAGAGGGAACAGGCCATGTATGAGCCCCCTGATCTGTTCCAAGAGGAAAACAGAATGGTTAAAGAGAATTTGAAAGCACAGAGATCAGGAACAGTAACTGACACAAAATCACAAGGTACCAGATCAGCCGAAAAGAGATCAGCTTGGACTTTAGAACAGAACTCTTCCACAACACACACCTCTTATATAATAATTCACAAAGACCAGCTTTTGCTCTTCTGATTCTTTTCTTTGGTTCATTTTACTCAGTTGAGATTTAAGTCACTGTGTATTTCCTCATGCTACTGACTCTCAGGCGCCCAGAAAGATATGGGTTTCTTTCTCCACTGAAACAACTGATGCCACTTGCTACTCACCTTGTGACAAATCCAGAGCCTGTCTGTTTAAGACAATTCTGGGCATCAGGCTCGGAGCCTTAGGAATTTTGAGCAAAGTTTACCTTCATTTACCCTTTGGCATTTGGATAAAGACAATGAAGAAGGGTTTCTCTTTAAGGGCCAAATTACACTCTGGGCAGCTTATGTGGCCTTACGTTGGCTATGCAATCTGTTTTAATCTTAACACCAAAAAATTATGGAAGATGAGAGAAAAAAAAACCATCTACAAATGAGCTCATTTCAAGCTGTTGAAATCATACTTCCCCTTAAGGGGGTTAAATTTTGCTTCTTGTCTGTGAAAAATGCTTGAAGCTGTGTCACTTTAGACTGCCACCCCTGTGGTGCAGGGAGTCTCTGGTGCGGTATAATTTTGCAGTACTGCTCATATATTCATAAATCTCACTCGGAGACATATGAACAGTGTTATGAAGTGTCAGTACGAAAAAAAAAAATCTAATCTTTTAAACTTCACCAGGTTTCATTACGCATTGCCGCTTATACCAAACAATTTACAAATAAAATGAAAAGGTGTGGATGGACCTATATATTTATTTATAGGGCGTGTATATGAACTGTGCACAGAAAAGATATAAAAACCAAAGTGGTTAGAGAATTGAAACATTGCATACTCTCCTGCTAACCAGCACACACACATGCGCGCACGCGCGCACACATACACACGCATACACGCACACGCACACCAGTGGAGATTTGAAAAGCATAAATAAAAACATGTTTCTGATGGTAACTCCACCCTTTCTCACCTAAAGATCATCCAAAATCAGTTTATGCCTAACACTCACAGTTTTTCCGAAGCCTTGTTTCTGACTTAATTTCTTTAAAAAAAAAAATTAATTTGGGTTTTTTTTACTTGCAAGGTAGAACTGCCAAGTTTCACCTTGCAAGAAACGACACAGTCTCAGCCATGGCGTTCAGAAGCCCTCTTTGCAATCTTTCGTCTCTAGGCTCCTTCCTCCTCAGAGCCAATTGTGGCTCTTCTTGGAGCCCAGCCGCAAACAGAGACCACACCACCCCAATCAAGGCAGCACTGCAGCCTCACAGCCAACTTCTGCTCTTTTAAAGATCATGGAGGCGAAACTGTCAGTTTTGGGAACCTTCTGTCCCTCCCCCAGGGAGCAGGCGGGGTGAGGGATGGGGACTTTTTTCTTGAGATCTGCAGTTCCCTCCCCGTAGGGTAAGGAGGGGCTTTGCCCTGGTCAAGGTGCTTCAGGCAGGGCCAAGTTTTCCCCTCTAGGAGAGAGAACATTTTACTGAAACTTTTTCTTTGGTGGGGGGAATGTGATGATTTGGGGGTGTTTTTGGCACCTCGTGCCTTGGGGTTCTGGAGCTTTAGCTGCCACTGCATCTGGGTTTGTGAAGCAAGGGGCTGGGGACAGAATATGACTGGGTCATGGGTGTTTCTGTAGCCCTACCTTACTCTCAGCAACTGGGGGCTCTCCTGTGTTTACCCTAGGCCTCGACTCCCACATTTACTGGCTTCATCTGACATGCAGTCTAGGGGCTCAGATAATCTATTCTGAGAATAATGAGCAACACCCCTTGCCCCCGACCCCCACCTCCTGGGGTTGGAAAATGACCTTCAGAGGAATCTGGGTGACCTCCTAGCCAGCCCGACAACACCGTGGCCCCACCGTGGGTGCACGGCAGGGACACAAAAGAAGAATGTGACACTCTGGCTTCTAGGCAGAGGTGGCATTTTGCTTTGGCTGTGACAACAAGCAAACCGGTGCTGGCTTCTATCACTGCCAGCAAGTCTTGTGCAACATGCCTTTTTCTCTTTGCTGAGAGACATGCCACCTTTCAGGGGATAAAAAAATAACGAGCCCCCCTATCTCCCCATTTTATATAAGTAATTCCTGTTCTTATAAGAGGGCTTGTGGATAGTAAAAAGGAGAAAGGAAAAGGGAGAATACTGTCAATACACTTACTCTGCTGCTGAAAGGGTAGGGAAGTAGGAAATGCATGCAGCGATGGATCAGTGCATCACACTCACAGATTCCCACCCCAGGAGAACAAGAAAGCCCTGGAACATCCATGCTTCTCCTCCTGGATCTCACATCTAGCAAAAGAGGTGTAAAAAATGTATGATGCCCCATTGGCTACACATCGAAAGAGGCAAAAGGGAGTAAGTCAACTCCTTTCCAAACCTTATGCTCAAGTAGATGAAATTGGAGGCACTTTTGGATGAAGCACAGCGCTAACTTGGTTTTCCAGAAAGGCGCTTAAAGGCACTTGGATGTCGAAGAAAGCAAGAGTCACTGCCTTCTAGAACTTGAAAATCTTAGAGGTGAAAGGGATCTTCCATAATATCCTCTGTAGAGGAGGAAACTAAGACCCAGAGAGGTGAAGTGACTTGCCCAGGGTCACACAGCTAGTTGCCCAGTATTAGGCACTGGAGGGGAAGAGCCGATTATCTAATTACTCCTCCCTAGCAGCAGGGGTGGGGGGGAACAGTGTGCAGGGCGTGAGAATTGCTCTTGTGTAATCTCTTCCCAACTCTGCATTCAGGGATATCACACTGATAGCTGGAAATGGGCCTCAGTGGGAGTTTTTACCCTGTGGAAACTGGCAAACGCCACAAACCAGGGCATTCTCCTTCCCAGAAAGCCGGTTGTTAAAACATTTTATCAGCATATTACTGGGTGTCAAGGGCTGTTCCTTCTTTTCCTCATGCAGTTCACAGTGCTTATTAATCAGGGTTGCTTTATTTGAGATGGATGCTAATATAGCAGATTTGTTATGATTCTTCAAAAGAGGAAATTAATAAAACGTTGTAAGTTCTCCCCCACTTTTTTTGTCTTTGGTTCAGATATGCCTTTTCCAGAGATATCCTGACACCTGGGCACTAAAATTTTAGTGAAATGCACTCCAACCCTTAGAAATCAAAACTGTGAGCTGACAACACATGTACTAAGTATTTACTTATAACCACAACCCCTTTGCTGCTTTCCCTCAATTCAAGCATATTAATATGAGACTTCTTACATGAGGTTACTTTAATTCTAAAACAGCCCCAGAGAGGTAATATCCCCAGGACCCTGGCACTTCTAAAGAATGTTATCTAGGGATAATTCTGTGACGGTTTTAGGGTTGGAAACCAAAAGGACGCCCATCACAGCTATGGCCTGCGGGATAATAGGGTGCTTGGAAAGTTGGGAACTTCTTGAGTAGCTGCAACCAGATCTGAAAGCTCTGCTTAAGAGAAGCTAGAAGGCTTATCTAATAATTTTCTATTTAATTCTTCTTTCTTTCTTTCTACAACATAGGCCTGAAGAGCACAGGCCTTACCTGTCTTTTACCTGGGTTACTTATATTCTCAGAGACTCAGTTTCCTGATCAGAAAATGGGGAAGAATCAGCCTCTCACAGGCTTTTTGATGATGAAATGAAGGGATGCTAATGAAGCTCACATTACAGTGCAATGTGTATTTTGTACTTGGCACATAGTAAGGCCTCAATAAAGGTTGGCAGCCACCATCTCTCTGCCCCCCCCCCAATCACCACTAACATCTTCATCATCATCACCATTACCATCATCTCTCACCTCTTTTTTTCTCTCTCTTCCTCAACCTAGGAAATATCACAGAACAAGGAAGAAAGCCACAGCAAATAACCATAGAAAGACACACAGTGACAGAAAAATTCTTACTGGAATATCTCTGGAATCATATGCACACGTCTTACAGGACACAAGACTAGTTCTTAGGAAAGGAATTCCACTGGAAAGTTATTTTGGGTGAGATCACCACCCAGACCTACAAAACCATTCTGGGTGCATTATACACATTTTACCTTATTTTATTGTCTTTTTAGGGCCACACCTGGGGCACATGGAAGTTCCCAGGCTAGGGGTTGAATTAGAGCTGTAGCCACCGGCCTATGCCAGAGCCACAGCAACACTAGATCCGAGCTGCGTCTGTGACCTACACCACAGCTCACAGCAACGCCGGATCCCCAACCCACTGAGAGAGGCCAGGGATAGAACCCACATCTTCATGGACAGCAGTCCAGCTTGTCAACCACTGAGCCATGATGGGAATTCCCATTATACACATTTTAAAACTACACTGACCTAGATTTAAATATTAGATTGAAAGGATTCAAACAAAATAGTGATTTTTCAAACCTTGTGTGGATTGGCTACTTATTAGCTGGATAAACTCAAGCAGGCTACTTAACTCTCTGACCCTTAGTCTCCTCTAGGGTTAAGACCAGTTCTTACTTTATAGGATTATTGTGAAAGGAGATAATTATGTAAAGAGCCTAGCAGAGGGACTGTCACATAGTAAGCACTCAATAAAATTTAGCCACTCTTGTTACTATTGCTCTCAGACATGTAACACAGGTATCCTTTCAATGTATAATACAGAACGATTTTCTCAATCTGTTTCTAATAGAAACTCACATGCAGATATACCCAGGTCACACATTCTGTGCGGCAAATACACCCACTTCGTGCAGAGAAATCCTTCCCTTTCTTTTCTTTTCTTTTCTTTTTGTTTTTTAGGGCCATATCCATGGCATATGGAGGTTCCCAGGCTAGGGGTCAAATCAGAGCTACAGCTGCTGGCCTAGGCCAGAGCCACAGCAACGTGGGATCCAAGCCATGTCCTCAGCCTACACCGAAGCTCACCGCAACACCAGATCTTTAACCCACTGAGTGAGGCCAGGGATCAAATCTGCATCCTCATGGATCCTAGTTGGTTTGTTCCTGCTGAGCTACAATGGAACTCTTTTTTTTTTTTTTTTTTTTTTTTTTTTTTGCTGAAATTCTTATACGTAGTGTGTCTCTTCTATAATGTGGGGGTTCACTACAGCCAGGTGTAGGGTGAGGTCAGTGAGGCAGTTATGTTACAAGTGCAGGCTCGGATGCTGCCTTTTAAAATATTTTGCTCATCATGGATTTTCTGAGTTCATTTTGGTTTTTAAAAACATATTAAAATATTGATCTTGATTATTCTATTTTTGGGTTCCTCCTTAAATTCTGCAACAGAGAAGTGATTCATTCACCTCTCCCTAGTCCCTGTCCTTGGGTTCACTGTTCCCTCAGGAACTTGATCCTCTGGAAGCGCTGCAGGATTGGGAGAGAGGATGAATAATTCACACTTCACTGGACAATATAGGTTCATGAAAAATGGACTTTCACTTGGCTTTGGGTAATCCCTCGTCAGCAGAATGGAGTGATATTACAGTGATTGCTACTGCCTTTGTGCCTCTCCCAAAGGCCACCTCAATGAGTCTAACTTCTTGACCCTCCCACCCCTATCTTGATGTTAATTCAATGTCCTCACAATGTTAGTGATTCATTTGTTTTCAGAGCCAGCTACATAAGGAGTGAGTGGCAACGGAAAGAAGGAATAGAGGCTGAAAAGGAAATAGAACTACTCGAAGTGTTTCTATACTCAGTAATTACAAGGGTAATGTACCTGCTTAACTCATGCAACCCCCGCCATTAGTATATACCATTCTACCATTTTTAACAAAGTACTATTTTGTACAGGATTCCTAATACACACATACACATGCACGTGCAGAATTAATAAAAATCACTACCTACTCATTGAACCCTGAGTCCTTATAATATACAAGCATTATTTAATTTCATCATTGAGTTGAACTCTTAAGACTGTCAATACTATTAACAGCCCTATTTTGGAGATGAGAAAAAGGGGCATAGGTAGGTTCAATAAGCAGCCTGTGGTCCCACAGCAAGTAAATGGGGCGACAGGCTTCAAGTTGTTTATTTTCCATTACATCTGTATGAGTTTTCACATTCAGCTCAATCATTTAAAAAAAGTAATGGCTTGCTTATATAGAAACAACTACTTTCTAGGTGCCTTTTCATCAGTCATTCAACTCAACTTCTCAAAGGAGAAGTGTGTGGGGAGGACAATGCTGTGGAATTTGTCTCCTTCAGAGCTTAAACTTGGCCTGGTGTTGAAAAGATTCTACTTTTTATGAGTTTAGAAAGTTGCTAAGCAGAGTGTGGGGAGTCAGGGGTTTTCCCATGGAAAACCACGCAACAGCCTTAAAGAACTAATGGATGAGAAACAGTCATTGCTGACTCTTAAGGGAAATGATTTGAAAAGGTTGGATGGGAAGGAAGGATGCCATTTCTTAGCTAGCATCAATGTATTTTTAATTCCTCTCCCTGTACCTTAGCTAACCTCTTCTTACTTTCTCTTAGGTTGGTAACTCAGCAATTGCTACTGGGCAGTTTGTGTTTTCAATGAGAAATTCAACCAGGAAAATTGCCTTCGTCACAACAGCTTGAATTTTCCTAACAGAGTTTTGGATATACAAAATTATGACAGTGATCAAAATTTCAGTTCTGAAAAATGATCCATCATAAGCTTTAAATTTTTCTGTGAAGAGGGAGAGGAAGACAGAGTCTTAGGGAAATTCAGTTTCATGTTAAATTAAAGAAGACGTCATCAGAAAGTGCTTTAAGAAACAACATTTTAGGGAGTTCCCATCGTGGTGCAGTGGTTAACGAATCCAACTAGGAACCATGAGGTTGCGGGTTTGGTCCCTGGCCTTGTTCAGTGGGTTAAGGATCCAGTGTTGCCGTGAGCTGTTGCATAGGTTGCAGACATGGCTCAGATCCCGCGTTGCTGTGGCTCTGGTGTAGGCTGGCAGCTACAGCTCCGATTCGACCCCTAGCCTGGGAACCTCCATATGCTGAGGGAGCTGCCCTAGAAAAGGCAAAAAGACCAAAAAAAAAAAAAAAAAAAAAAAAAAAAGAGAGAGACAATATTTTAGGCAGAGTCACAAACCCAACGAAAATAATTTAGTGAAAAACCCAGTTCTTCCTGTGTTGCTTTTTCTTTAAAGAAACATTTTATTGGAGTATAACATGTATGCATCACTTTTAGCAAAACACACACACACACACACACACACATACGTATTCAGAGCAAGACATGCTGTTCCATGAAAGGTAATATTTGGCCCAATATGGTGAAAATGAGCTCTTTTAGAAATTAGTGGTATTTGGCCCAAGGACCAATAACCACACCATACACAAACACATATATTTACATACCTTCTTTGATTAAAAATTGTGTTTCAATCTAATATATCCTAAGCAAGAAATTCACAAGGATCTGAGCTCATTTCCAAATACACATTTCCTTTGAAACTGGCATGTCCACACTATATATATGCCAGGCAGGCAAAGCACAAAATGCCTGGGCAGTTCATGGCTGAAGTCTTAAGAGTTGAGTCTTTATTACCATCTATAGTCTCACTTCACAGATGAGTAAACTGAGGCTCAGAGAGTCAAGGTGTCATCCAGCAGCGAGCAGAAGATGAGCCTGGATGGAGCATAAGGCTGAGAGGCAGTACAACCCCTAGAAGCTAAGAGAATGGACCTGAGTCAAGCCTGTCCGATGTTTGAATCTTGACAAATCCCTTAACCTCCCAGTGTCTCAGTTTTCTCATCTGCTAAATGTGGATGATTATACAAACCGCTTAGGGTTATTGTTGGGATTAAATGAGTTAATATGTGTGTCCTATTTACAATAGCGCCGGGCACACACTAAGCGTTAGCTGTTATTATCTTAGCTACACTATCCAACACAGCTTCCAGAATAAGAAACAGTATCTCCCTAGGTGCAAGCTATTCAGGGGTGTGCAAAGCCTCCTGAGCAGCATCCGTTCTTCTAAAAAGGTCTGAGCAGACAGGTAATTTGCAACCTCTTGGTAACCAACCTGTTATTTCAGATTGAAGAAACACAGTGAAAGCTGGAGGATTGTTATCTTTTCTTTGGAAAGTACCAATTCGCCAATGCAACACATCAGAGAAATTGCCTGAGCACCTTGCCTGAAGTGTCTAATGAAGAAAGCACATTCTGTGTATTGGCAAGGAGTCAATGGGGAAGATAATACTTTGACCACACCCATGTGACTAAGTTCTTCATTTTGCTTCTTGTAACAAAAGTGGGTTATTATTAGTGAGGGAGGAAAAACCCTCACAACCTATTTCAATTGCTATATTGAAATACTGTAATGAAATCTTTTATATTTGAAGCTTTCAATGCATATTTCTTCCTTACAGTTTGGGTAATTTAAGAGCATGTGAAAACCCTTATCCAGGTTTCTCTATCCTTCTACCAGAGTCCCCATAGCTTCACTGGCCTGGGCCACAATTCCACAGCCTCAAGGGTTTCTAAGGGCTAAGGATCGCCAGGGATCCAGTTGTATTTGGTGTTCTAATCCAGATTCAGAGAGGGTTTGACAAAGAAACCTTGGCATGTTTAAGACATCTGTGCCAAGTGGAGAAGTACTGAAGATAGGACCCAAGTTTCAGAATTTGTAGAGCTCCCCAAGGGCTGAACCCACATTTTCTAAAAGGGCATATCATCCGAGTACTTGAAAAAAATGGGTATGTAGTTGAAAGATGGAACCTCGTGCCTTAATTGAGTGTTACTATAATTCAGAATTTGATTTGCCAGTGTAATTGCTCCTAAAAAAGGGTATTTCCCAGTCACAGCTTCAGGAAGCCCAGCTAAAAGCAAAGGCACCAAAAATAACTGGACCCCCAAATCAGAGGTTATAGATAATCCGAATGACCACCTAGGTTTTCCCAAGTATCCTTTTTAGTTGAGGGTGGTTTGTGTTAAACATCTGTACTTCTCCGAATATCTAAAAAACCATTTCATTGAAGTCTTTCTGAAGCTGTCTTAGTGTTGCGGCTTTTCAGGGTTCCAAGCTCTGGATAGCATCCCCCTGAGAGTCCCAGATGGATGGGAAGTCAGAGGCAACTTGCTGAAACCAGGCTTCCAGAGACCGCCCTTATCTACAACCTAGTTCCAAGAGCACCCAGCTACTTGTTTGCTTTACCTTCTTCTCCTAAGGAAGAGATAGTGCGAATGAAATAATCATTTTTTTTAAAGCTTTGATTTAAATTGCTACTGCTGAAACACTTTGCTTCTTTAGGAACATGTGCAGAATTGAACATTTGGGAGCAATTTTATTTTAACCTCCTTAGAAAGGCCCTAGGTGATACCTTAATATTCTTTTATTAAAATAAGCAGTTATCTGCTCAAAACCAAATTTCAATACTCTAAATCTGAAATGTGGGAAATATCCAACAAGTGTGTTTAGCATCGACATTTCAAATGGACAATCAAAATGATGGATCTGTACCTGGAGTCCTGACTTAATGCATTACAGCCTTCTAACCAGTCAGTCCTGTCACTATTAATTGCCTGGGAGAAGATACAAGGGAAGTAAGAGTCCTGAAGGATCCTTTCCGAAAGCAAATCAAGCAGCAGAGTTTAATTTAAAGCTTAGCTTATGCAAGCTATACCGGGGACTCTGTCTGTAAGACACGTGTGTGTGTGTGTGTGTGTGTGTGTGTGTGTTTTAATGGCTTGATGAACTTGTTGACAATCTCAGTAAGCTATCCAAGCTACCCAAAGCCACACCGGAAACGAGTTTGTCACTTCTGAATCAAGCAGACTGTATGAAACCCAACAAGTCACAAATCCCCTTGTATCCTGCCCAACTCTATGTCTCAATATGGTGGATGGTCACCTGCCAGGAGATGTGAGAGTATTCAAAAGGCTTGCTTTCCTAATTCTCCTAAGATATTACTGGAAAGTTTACCATCTCTGAATGAGAAGACTAAGTCCCAGATCAACTCATAGCTATTTACCTAAAGACAGACAGGTATAAGACAGGAAAGCAGAGGCACTAAAGTGCGTTTTGAACTGTGAATGCTATCTCAACTTACACCAAATGCCACTCTCCACCATTTCAGATCCTGAGTAAGTGCTATTACAAAAAGATGGAGCTCCAGCAATTCCACTTGTGAGTACAGAGGCAGAGAAACTGAAAGCAGGATGGGGAAGAGATATTGGCATACCCCCTGTTTATAGCAGTATTATTTGCAATAGCCAACAGGTAGAAGCAACTCAGGTATCTGGTGACAGATAAATGCATAAACAAAAGGTGGTATGTATACATGATGGAGCATTATTCAGCCTTAAAAAGGAAGGAAATCCTGTCACAAGCTATAACATGGAGGAACCTTGAGGATATTTTGCTAATGAACTAGGGAAAAAAGACAAATACTGTATGATTCCCCTCATATAACATGTCAAGAATAGCTACATTCATAGAACAAAGAATGGTGGTTGCCAGAGGCTGGGGCCGGGGGGTTGGGTGGGGCAGGAATGGCGAGTTATTGTTTAATGGATATAGAATTTCAGTATTGCAAGATGAAAAGAGTTCTAGAGATTGGTTGCACAACCGTGTGAATACACTTAACACTACTGAACTGTACCCTTTGAAATGGTTAACCTGATCAGTTTTATGTTATGCATGTTTTTATCACAATTAAACCAAAAAGAAAGAAGTGAAAAAATGCCACCCATGCAGAAAATAAACTTTGCTTTAGAAAGTACAGGTAGGCAGCCGTGCACATATTCTAATCTGGAACACCCAACCATGTTTCACAAAAAGCCAAACAATTATGTGCACGAGGAACACGGGCATTTCCTTTAATCCCAGGACTGAGACAATTTCTCCAGGCCGAGTTCTGCGGCTGTGAAGAACAAAGAACATATCTGGTAGCATTTGCTCAGTCACTTATTGGGTTTATTTAAAACATGCCACGGGGCCAACATTTCTAAATCTGTGAAATCGAATTAAATGAAGCCCAGAGATGAGAACTGAGAATCCTCCTAGAGGACTGGGTCTAGACAACAAAAAAGGATGCCTTTTTTTCCCACTTCGTGACACGTCACCTCATATGTTTTCATGGAGACTCCCCCATCCGCATCCCCGGCCCCCCTGATGTTCCAGGAGCAGATTTGATGAAGCGGCACTCAGCCCCGAGACCCCAGTTCCCTTTGCCCACAAGGGCAGCTGCTCCCCCATCTAGAATCATTCCCCCTGCGACAGACTTATTAAGGTTTGGAATGTGTGTTCAGGAAGCCCTTATTTTAGGAAACAATTAAGTAGAATTAGGCTAATAATGCGAGGCAGGCAAAGCTTTTGCCCTTTGCTGAGAAATAACTCCTACATGGAACAGTTATACTAATAAAAATCATGTATTTGTTAAATGCCTCAAAATGATCTTTGCACCAAGCTCGGCAATTAACACTGCCCCACTGAGGGGCATTTATTCCCCAGGCTAAGGAGGATTAATCTCTGTGTTTGCTCCACCAATGTCTTCCTTTGCTGAAAATACAGTAGGAGGCTTTGGGCTGGAAAGAGAAATTTCTGCAAGCGGGAAGTTCACAGGAGGCTTAATTTCCTTCTGGTCTTAGAGGGTGGCAAGGTGGACAGGAAGGGCTGGGTGCTCCCTGCCAGGCCCACACAGAGGCCCATGCCAAAGATCTTCTTGGGCCTGTCCTTGACCGAGAAGGAGGATGGGAAAGCCTTTCTTCCAGGGGCCTGGGCCTCATCTACTGAGGGGACTTTCACCCCCAAACCCCCAATCCCAGTCTGCACAGTAGCCAAGCTAACTGGCCTTCTTCTGGGCCAGAAGCTACAGATTTCCCACCTCCAAGTCCGGGCAGGAAGTGACCGCTGGGCAAAAGGGGGACACAGACCCTCCCGTTGGACGCTTTGTCTCCTTGACAACACCCCAGCTGGTGGCCCGAGGAACAGACTTAATTTCTTTTCTTTCTCTGCCCACCCTCCCCGCCCCATACATCTTTCCCTCTTTCTCTAGACGCAAACGTACGACATCCAACATAAAGTTGCCGAAATAGCAATCTTGTCTCTGAATATATAAATTGCAAAAATTGATATGAATAAATCTGCAAGTAGCACACTGATTGTGGCACATTTTATCAAAAAACGGCGCTCGGTTGCTCGGTGGCTGGGGAGGGGGGTGGTGTCATTACACATACAGAAAAACATCTGCAAACTCCCAGTTTCTTTACTTAGAACTGAATGGAGGCATGACCTCCTGTTCCTTGCCATGAACCCTGAGTTCACACTCATATTTTACATGTTACAGGAAGCCACAGCTCGCCCCAGGGGTGCTGCAAACAGACACGCAGAAGCCAGATGTAGCCCCCCCTGCTCCTTAATGCACCTGAAGAAGCCGGCAACTCAACATTCAAAAGCTGACATGCTCGTAGCTTAAGGTCACTTCAGATTTTGTAAAGCGGAGGACAAAACCAGGAATGCTTCTAGGGCTGGGCTGTCAGCGGGGAGGCGGAGGGATTACAAGAAACCTGTGACTCTGCCTCTTTCTGCCTTTGCTGGTAGTTTTTTTGTGTGTGAACAAGTGCCATACAACAGATTGAGCCTCGTATAAAGGCCTGAGACTGTGCAAGGGCCCCCCGCTGGGCCTCAGCTGTGCTTGCAATTAGCAATAGGCACCGAGTGATTATTGTTGGGGTAGCGGATGGCAATGCGAAGTGACAAGTTTTATGGGGGAAGTTGGGAGTGGGGGTGCTCGGCAAGTTTCTCTTTCTTTCCTTTTTCTTTCTTTCTTTTCTTTTCTTTTCTTTTTTCTTTTTTTCTTGTTCTGCAAAAACCCTTCCTTGGGTGGCTGCAACCTCCCGTTGCACTGAAAGCTATTTTTTTTCTCTGCTTCCCCCCCCCCCCCCCCGCCCGGTCATTCAAAAGAGTCTGAACAAAATCGGTGAAAGAATATTTTTCTCGGTCCTTCAGAACTCGGGTTTTCTAGGTCAGAGCTTCCTTGCTGCCCTATTTAATGTCAGAAATACCCATTTGCCTCAAATTAGCAGAGATCTTGGAGGAGAGGGCAGGAGATTAAGCATACAAAATTACTCAGCAGGTGACGGTGGGGTGGAATTGAGGGTTGAGAAGTCTTTAAAACTGACTACAAGACATTATATACTTCTGACAAAAGAACATAGTAATCCTACCTGCTTGCTTTAACCACTGTTGTTTGCCTATTATTATGTGCTTTAATGCTCATGAGAGCAAAACTATTGCTGATACTACTCAATTACCATAGTAACTCACACCAGTGACCTCTTATCTCAAGGCTCCCAGCCCAGCTGAACCAATCCAAAGAGTTTGTGTCTTTTTATTGATTTAAACAGCAACATATACTTGGACTGGAAAGCTCCAGAGGGAGGCTACTCCTCTCTTTGTCCAGGATCAGAACTTGCTTTGCAGTCTGGAGTAGAGGCTTTTTCACCTTTTGAATCCAAGGTGTTTCTGAAGTTTATGGACTGGAGGCTGTGGGACGCCTTCAAAAACATGATGAAGACACAGAACAATGCCTGGTAACAAGAAAAGACCATGTGTGCATCAAAGACGAGCGGCCTCCCAGCTGCATGGATAGTCGTGTGCCCCACTTGGGCCTTTAGCTCTCTCTGTCTCCCAAGTTTGGGAGGAGGAAAATGGGAGCCTCTGACTGGGGAACACTGGCTATTTTATCATATCAGTGGGGTTAAAGGCAGATAGGACAAAACAACTATGCAGAGGGATTTAATTGTGTTTTTCAAAAGAATTATAAGTGATATTGCCTAAACTTTTCCAATTTTGCATTTCCCCCTGGCCTGTGAATGTATCTGTGAATGCATATATGCATACTGTGTACTCTGTCTTAATACTATTGGCTATTCAGAGTCCAAGGGTTACATTTATATGTTAAACATCCTGACAAGTCCCACCACAGAGAAACCCTGTGAACTTTGCTTTATATTTTCCATTTTTTTTTTTTATATTTTCCAAATGAATGTGACTCAAGAACCACTTTCCATGAGCCACTTAGTAATCTCTTTCAGGGTCCTTATGTTCTATTGAACCCACATTGGAAAGAAATTCTATAGTAACATCAATAATAATACTGAACAACAGCAATGGTAAAAAAAATAAACAGTGAGCCCTTTTTTCTTGGCAGGCACAATTCTAAAGGGTTTATATGGATTAAACTCATTTAGTTCTCCTAAAACCCTCAAGAAATAGTTACTTTTAAAATCCCACTCTACATTTCTATAGCATATCATATTTATATGAATTCATTCTCCATGAAGAAGAGAGACAAGGAAATGTAATAAGCCATATGTAATAAATTGGCTTGTAATGTTCATTCTATTTTTCCTGTCCTCCAGAGATCTGGAAGCCCACAGGCTCCCTAACCATGTATTTTTCTAGAACTCCATGCCCTATTTAATATCCAGTTAAATGAGGACCGAGGCATGACTCTCTGAAAAATCCTTCCACCTTTGAACTAAAGGTACCCAAATAGTGAAATATAACTTTCCCCTCTGTCTCTTTTGATTAGCCTCAAAGCCCTGCTGTCCCGAAAGAAAGAATCCAATTTAGGTATCAAAATTAGATCTGTGCTTGCTTGTACACAACATGGCTTCTAAAACTGCTGGACGCCTCAGTAATTGAATAAAAATGTAACTAGTGGTCAAGCTCTGAATGAAAGATGGAACATGGGCCCAATACCAGCTGTTCAAATACCCCCTGGCTGACCAGCAGGACCTATCACAACAAATCAGGACATACTTGTGTTTGGGACTCTTGTTAACTAGACAAGGTTTTGTTTTTTTAGCAAATGTCAGAAGATGATACCGAGCTTTCGGCAAGCAGACCTGGAAAACTGACATTTAAGGGAAAAGGGAAAAGCTCTCTTAGGTACCTGGATTTTCTTAGACTATTTCTTTGTCCAAGAGATATAAATAATGAGCCCAATGTGATTAATCCTCAATCAGCATCTAACCAGGCCCTGTCTGCCACCTGGGCTGCCTAGGGCAGGTGTGCAGTTTGGATATTAACAAACTCACCATGGTTAACAATACCTTTTTCTGGGGCCTATTTTTCTCTGGATACGTTGGGGATTTAGTCCTGGGCCTCCCTGTGCATTGAGAAAATGGACCCCCATGCCTTTAGCCTTCGTCCTCTCAAAGGAACCTACTGTTTTGAGAAAATGTATAGTTACAATCCGAATTCACACTTTTCAAGTCATTTCAGTCACTTAGAGCTCCATTATGTCAAAAATGAAATTCTAGTTTTGGTGGCACATCCTACCACCTATTATCCATGTGAGAAGTGTGAATAATTTATCTGAAAACTATTCTCTGCTATGCATACAAGGACTTCAGAGGCAGGAGGGAGATGCATCCTTGGAACTGAAATCAGATTATTCACAAACAGCATCCGCCCATTGCCTGATTGCTTCTTAGGTACGGGAAGTGCATCGAGAGTTAACAGCATTAACTCGCAAGCAGATTGACGTAAGCAGCTGAATAAGAAATTTGCATACCATATAGAAATGATTATAGAAATCATACTCTAAAATAAGGATTGTAACTCTTGTACGGAACAGAAAGATACAGCGGAGTGCCAACTTTGTCTTTTGAAAACGGGGTTGGTTAATCACATTAGTGCTAATTTCATCATTTGCACATATTAAACTTTCTCTAGTCATGACTCATGAGAGTTTTGTGAGTTGAGGCTGAAGTTCTTATGCAGGAAAATTCACAGTGACTTTAGGGCGTTGTTTTTCTGGGCTAAGGTTGTTTTAATCCCAACTCTCAATAATAATGAAAAAAACCCATGATCTGTACATTCACATAATTTCTATGTTATGCCATGGAAAACATTCAGGTAAATGGGATGCTATGGGTCCAACCACACAGAAAGTTTCCAAGTATAAGATGACAGGCTACTAATATACCATCGAGGAGGCACAGTCCAGAGTCCCCAGGATTCCAACACAACAAAAGCCAACAACTAACACACACACACACACACACACACACACACACACACATGCGTGTGTGTGTGTGTGTGTGTGTGTATACACGTATATGTACAGAACCCTTTTCCAAAGTCCTCTAAGCAGTGTAAAAATTATATCCATGTCAACTTAGTCAACCGCGTTCTATGGAGGATGATTTCTCATAAGGAAAATACCATCTTCTTAGGAGCCAGAGATGACATTAAGTTTCCTGAGAGCAGTCAATGGGATAACACTCAGGTGCTGGTTTAAGAGCCCTGGCTTTCAAAGAGAAGGTGGTGGCATGAAGGTGGGAGAAAAGATAGCAGGTGGACCAGTCAAGACTTAAACTCCTAGGAGGAAACATTTAGGGGTGTGTGGTGACTGCCCCTATAAAGGAGAACAGAAAAATTTTGATGCCTGGTGCTCAGAGATGAAGAAAAGAAAGACAAAGTGCTGCTTTTTAAAAAGTTAACATGTGTTTTCACCATGTACAGCTGGGTTCTGCTTCCCAATGGCGCCCTTTCCTCTTGCTTTATTTTTAATCTCTGGAAACAACATTCCCCTCTTACCACTTGTCACTGAGCATGACTCTAATTTTTTTTTTTTAATCTTTCTAGGAGGGAAAAAAACCACCCTCACATTTGCCAGATCACTAAGCCAGACCTTATCCTGGGGGAGCCCACCACCCTATTTCTGGAAAGGGCATAAACCCCCAGACCACCATCCATACACAAGACATACATTTGACCCTCCTGGGTGCTCTCAACATCTCCAGATGGTTTTGGATCCACCAGCTAGGAGAGAAGAAGGCTGCATTAGGTCCCCCATTGAAGCATTCAGATGGGTCCAGGATCTGAGCACATAGAGTTAAACTGTAAATTAGCCATGAGTTAATATGTGCAGGCTGGATCCCCCTGCCTTGCCATTAATGCTTTCCGTCCACAAGGCTCCCTCCCCCTTCTCCACCCTCCCTTCCTTTTTTTGAGGCGACAGAATAAGAAATTAAACACTTGTGGGTTCATTCGAAAGAGTGAATGAAATTGAATAAGCTCTCAGTACTTGAGGCGCACAGCGAGTGCCTGAATGGGGCAAACCTCCTAAGTTGAATGGAGTGTCTTTTGGGACCAATTTGTCTCTTTTCACTCTTTATTCTTCCCTTTTTGCTGACAGATGTACAAAGGCGGAACTGCGCCGTGCAGCTTATCCGCAGGCACCCACAGCAGCTGTCACTTTTGTCGAGCAAGTTAATCAAGCAAATGCCACCATATCCCACTTTCTATAAGGAACAACATGTTATAGACAGTAGTCTTGCTAGAAAGAGACTTTATTTTAACTTTGATTGGCTTGGTTCCCCTGCCCCTCCCAATGCTACCCCCTTCCCCCCCAAAAGGAACAGGGTGGGGGATTATGCCCAAGCCAAGGATTTGGCTATGATCACGTTAGATTTACTAATAATATTGTATGGGAGACTGATGACTTGATGTGGAGTTCTTTCCTAGGGGCGGAAGGATGCCCTGGATGTGTTTTTTTTTGAGCACAATATTGTTTGTGCTGGACTCTTAGGCTGCATGGCTCAAGTTATAAAAAGAAAAGCTGAGGGCAGAAAATAGTATTAGGTCAAAAATGTCTTGGATAAATTTTATTCTCTTTTCCTTTGTAAAGCAGGCTGCATTATTTATATATTTCTTTTGATAAACTCCTTTGCTTGGCCAAACTTACAAAGACTACGCTAAACACAAAATAGCATGTCTTTATGCATCTTGCCGTTAGTGATTCTTTAAAATGTACGCCCAAATTTATTTCTAAAGTACATCAACACAGGCAAGCAGGCCTCTGTGTCTCTAATTCTCTGTGAGCCAAGCGGGGGGAGTCTTTAAAAGAATTCTAGCACGTCCACATCCACATACTTCCGTGCCCCACCACTAGTAGGTGGTGTCCAGAAACCACAGGTGGAAGTGAGCTTCAGTAAACAGTGTATAATGCTGACCTCAGCTTCTACCCCAGCAGCCCCCACTCATTTAGGAAATTTAGGAAACCCAAAGTAGACATACTTTGAATAAACAAACTCTTTAGAAACAAAGCATAGAGACAACTTTTCAGTGGCCAAGGGATTTTGCTATGTTCAAGGGCTGGCTGACAGCTGACATCTATCTGGTAAGCTCTTTAAAGCTTTGAGAGTTAAAAAACAATTCCTCCCTCCCATTCCCTCTTCCCTTTTCCCCCTCCTCTCTTCCCCTCCCTCCCTCCTTTTCTTCCTTCCCTCCCTCCTCCTTCCTTCCTTTCTCTTTCATTGCCTTGTCACATAAGCTTTAGCCAGGATTCAGTCAAGGAAGGACTTTGGTGAAACCCAATCACAAATTTTCACATCGTTCACACCTTAGGCATTATTGGATAATAACCACGTAATGACTTCATTGCAACCACATTTGTATTATGCATGGATTGTATGACCATGTTATTCTGTAATGCTGGATTACTTTTCCCCTTCTGTAAAGCACTGCTGATCTGTGAAACCTCATAGTGCCATTGAAAATGTAGCTATGTGGATAAGTTAAGAGTCCAAAGTGCCTCATAGGAAAATCTTAGGCATTGTTGTTGAATTATACCACTGTGTCAAGATTTGCTTAAGGAACTTAAGCTGCTACTCTAAACCATTTATCAACTGTCTGGGATGCAATGGTATTGTGTTACCATCATTCTCCCTGCCCCAAATAAGCCACAAAACGTAATTCTTATGGAATAAAAGATCTCAGACAGAACACAGAGGGAGGTACAGACTGAAAGCTGAAACCCACCCCTTAGTTGGGCCTAGGTAGAAGTAGTTTTTGCAGCACATATGGTATGCAAGCTTCCCCACTGTGCTGTGGTCCCTCTCTGCTGAGGATGGGGTTTCACCCTGAAGTGGGTGCAGTATCGCTTCCTGGGATCTCCCACTTTCAGGTATAGGATCTGCTGGTGTTGGTGGAACTTGAACCCGGTGACAAGGTCCTCACAGTCAGGAGGAGGGAGGGTTGAGTTTTCATTAAGTGATCTGCCTGATTAGCTATGCAACTCCCATCATTGTTAGTGGGCAAGCTGTGACTAATAAGCCACTTTCTACTTGGGGGTTACATTTTCAATTTCTGTCTTAAATACTCTTGTAATACCATGTAGGAAATAGTGACTGTTATAGCACAGTCCCCAGTGGATGCATGCAGGGTGCAGAGCATTCAGGGGAATGGGAGTTTGGGGGCACATGTTTGAATAGAGTTTGTTTGTTTGTTTAGGAAGACATTATGGCTGGGTGTCTACACTACAGCAGAAAGAAAGGAGTCTGCTCTAGGACTGATCACTTCTCAGGCTTCTGAATTTAATGAAGTCAAATGTACCTCTCTCAGTGACTCAACTTCTTTTTCCGTAAATACCTATCTCACAAGGAAGTTATAATAGTTACACAAATGATGACATTTAAGTGCTTAGAGTAGTACCTGGTTCATAGATAGAACACAATAAATACTGGCATTGACTGCCTCAATAGGGATGTTAGGTAACTACCTCCTAGGACTGCTAAGAGAACTTAAAAGAAATAACACCTTCGATAAGATGATGTGGTTATTGCTAACGTACAGTTGGGAAATATACCTAAAAGAAAGCTTAAATAAATTGTATCATTAATATTAAACAGCCATTTATTAAACCCCTCAATTGTTGGGAATCTTTCTGTCTGTTTGCATTTGCCTTTTAGGAGAGCGCTCTCCTTTTCCCTCCCTCCAAAAGTTCTCTTTGGGAATGAATCATAAGAGCAGCTTTCAGGAGTTCTTGCCATGGCACAGCAGATTAAAAATCTAACTGCAGTGGCTTGGGTCCCTGCAGAGGTGCAGGTTTGATCCCTGGCCTGGCACAGTAGGTTAAAGGATCCAGCATGGCCACAGCGGTGGTGTAGGTTACAGCTACAGCTTGGATTCAATCCTTGGCCCAAGGACTTCCATATGCTGTGGGTGTGGCCATAAAAATTTGAAAAAAAAAAAAAAAGGAGCAGCTTTCAGAAAATTGTATGCTAGTAAACATTTCAGCTTCTTCCTTCTAAGGCAAGGGGTATGAAAGAAGGAACAATGTATTTGGAGTTGGGGAAGTGATTAGCAGTACAGTATTGGAAAAGTCACTCTTTTTACATCTTCATGACTGGATAGTGTCCCTTGGGGTTAAGTGGGGTAAAGTCAGGGCCCTGAAAGATCTTGACCCAGAGAATTAGATTCTGTTTCAAATGCTTGGTAAGGCGGAAAATAGAACTCAGACATTTGAGAAAGTGTTTCAAAGGTAGGGGTTGGAACAGAAAAGGTTTTCCAATAAATCTAACAAGTTAGCAACAACAACAAAAAAATCAAATGGGCCAAAATAATTCCTTCCCCATGAAATTAATCAGAACACTACATGTTTAAGAGTTCTGAAAACAAATCAGGTGACAATTGCAAAAATCCATAGAAAGATACTTAAAGGATTTAATTATTTTTTTGAGTTGGAATTAGAAATAGACATTATCTTCCACAAGGTCCACAAGATAGGCTAGAGATTCATCAATACCTATTTAACACACAGTTATTGAGGGTTCACATATTCCAGAACAGGGGGGATAAAAATGGTGAATAAAATAGATAATATCACCACTCTGGAGGGGTGGGTGGAAAAACCATAGTTGAAAGAGATGAGGTCTTTGGGGCCTTGGGGTCCTGGGAAATTCTTTTTGACCTTTAGGTTCCTGTTTTAAAAATGGAAATAATAGTACTTCTCCTATCTCTTTGTATGGTTGTTACAGACATAAAAATGAAAAAGTTATAAGGTTGTTTTGTTGGACACAGAGCAGGAAAAGCATTAATAGAAATAATAGAGCTAAACATGTCATTCAGTATCTTGTATCCTCTAAATCAGTATTTTTCAACCTTACCACTGTTGAAATTTTGGCCAGATAATTTTCTATTGTTGGGGGGTGGGGTGGGTTGCTGTGCCATGCAGGGTAAAGTTCACCATCTACCCATTAGCTGTTAGTAGCATTTCTCCCCCTCATCCCTGTTTGTGACTGTCAAAATGTCTCCAGGCATTTCCAAATAAACCCTGGGTGGACAAAATCATGCATAGTGGAGAAACACAGTTCTCAATCAATGGTTCTTAATTGAATCAAACCCCTGGACCTGTTTAAAAAAAAACAGATGCCTGAGCTCTATCTTAGATCTACTAACTCAGAATCTATGGCAAAGAACTGGGATGAATATGTCTCTAAAATAAAAAAAAATATGTAGCCCTCCAACACCAAAGCCTATCTAATTATGATAAAAAACATCAAACAATCATCAACAGAGGGGTATTCCACAATATGTCTGACCAAAATTCCTCAAAATTTCCAAGACGATCAAAGAGGAGCTTAACATGAGACCCAACTAAATATAATGAGATATTATAAATGGGATCTAAGAACAGAAAAAGAACATCAGGTAAAACTAAAAAGTATGAATAAGCTATGGATCAAAAAATACATTAAGTAATTCTGATGTACACCCCTGGTTAAGAAGCAGACATTAAAAGACAATACAATAATACCTATTAATATATAAAGACTTTAGCTCTTAAGATTTTGGAGCAGCTAAATGCCTACAAAGCAAACATCCAGATGTGTAGATTGGAGTCATCATAACCTGGGTGAAGCTATCACTTGTTTAAGTTCTG
This sequence comes from Sus scrofa, assembly GCF_054392235.1. NCBI lineage: Eukaryota > Metazoa > Chordata > Mammalia > Artiodactyla > Suidae > Sus > Sus scrofa. The sequence continues at coordinate 58,829,591 of NC_139395.1, forward strand.
GAAAGATCTCTTCAAAGAGAAGTCTCGCCAAGACTGATGAAACTACAGTGTTGGTGAACCAGGGATTCTCCCAGAGGAAGCAGTAATGTCTCCTTGTTTAGTGCCCAAGGACAGAATCCTACCTCTTTTTCTTTCCCAAATCCTAGATGTCTGTAGATTCAGCCCAGGGCTGCCTCTTCTGGGGAACTATGTCTGAGGCTCCATCCCAGTGGGAACCTGCTCTACTTTAAAACAGATTTTCTTAAGGAAACGCTCCTACACTGTTGGTGGGGATGTAAATGGGTGCAGCCACTGTGGAGAACATTATAGAGGTTCCTCAAAAAACTAAAAATAGAGCTACCATAAGATCCAGCAATCCCACTCCTGGGAATATATATATCCAGAGAAAATTCTAATTTCAAAGGAAACACACACTCCAGTATTCATAGCAGCACTATTCACAATAGCCAAGGTATGGAAATAACCTAAATGTCCATTGACAGAGGCTTGGATAAAGAAGATGTGGTACATATATATAATGGAATACTACACAGCCATAAAAAGAATGAAATAATGCCATTGGCAGCAACATGTATAAAACTAGGTATTCTCATACTATGTGAGGTAAGTCAGAGAGAGACAAATATCATATGATATCATTTATATGTGGAATCTAAAAAATGAGACAAATGAACTTATTTACAAAATAGACTCACGGACATAGAAAACAAACTTATGGTTACCAAAGGGGAAAGGTTGGGGGGGGAGGGTAAATTAATAGTTGGGGATTAGCAGATACAAACTACTACATATAAAATAGATAAACAACAAGGTCCTACTGTATGGCACAGGGAACTATATTCAATGTCTTGTAATAAACCACAATGGAAAATAATCTGAAACTATATATGTAAAACAGAACCACTTTGCTAGAAACTAACACAGCATTGTAAATCAACTACACTTCAATTAAAAAAAAAAGATTTTCTTTGGGGATCCTGCAGCACAGCTGGGCCTTTTGTTACTTGCTATAATAGTCTCTGACCATTTCATCTCTGGCTTTTCAAATCCTATTGATGTGGAATGTATCACTACTTTTCTTCTCTCTGTTGCAAAGCCTGCCTTAGCATTAGGTAAGGATGGGCATTGGTTTTTGCATTACTACCACTACTGATGGAGACCACAACAACAAGAAGAGATATTTGTGACTAATGTCTATGCACCAAGCACCATCATGGTATAGGCATTCCCTCATTTAGTTCTCCTAAAGAGCTACATTACTGTTTTTATCCCTATTTTTTTACAGAGGAGGAAAGTGAGCTTTGATAAGGTTAAATAAGTTACCCAAAGTCACACAGCAATTAAGTGGCAGATGCAGAAATTGACCTTGGGGATGTCTTACTGCAGAACCTATGCTGCTCTTACTGCTTGATGTAAAGGAGATGGTTCCTGGGAGTTCCTATTGTGGCTCAGTAGGTTATAAACCCGACTAGTATCCGGGAAGATGGGGGTTCAATCCTTGGCCTCAATCAGTGGGTTAAGGATCTGGAATTGCCATGAGCTGTGGTATGGGTCACAGACACAACTTGCTGTGGTGTAGGTGGCAGCTTCAGCTTCAATTTGACCCTTAGCCTGGGAACTTCCATATGCTGCATGTGTGGCCTTAAAAAAAAAAAACGGGACAGTTCCCTAAAAATTGGAAAGGGCACCTTCTAATAGAAGGAAGCTGTAGTGATTCATTTAATGGGACAAGATAGAAGTTTTTACTGAAGTACAGAAGTTTCATGGGAACTACTCATAGATGAGGGCTAAGTTCCAGCTGAGAAAGGTAGGTATTGATGATCTTCGGTTTTTAATTTTTAGACCTCAAAAGATGTCTTTGGATAAAGCCTGTAAAAAGGATTTTTGAAACTAGATTCTGATACGTCTGCCAAGTAGAGTATTTCTTAGAGACAGTCACTGGAATCCCTTGGTGAGAAAATGATCCACAGATAATGCTCATCATTTATACCAAATTTAAACTTAAAGAGCCCATATCATTAAAGGATTTTTAAACTACTGACATTTTGAGCTGGATAATTCTTTCCTGTGGGGCTGTCCTGTGCATCTAAGGATATTTAACAGCATCCCTGGCCTCTACCCACTAGATGCTAATTGTACCTTTCCATTTGTGACAACCAGAAATGTCTCCAGACATAGCTGAATGTCCCTGTGGGAAAAATCACCTTGAGGTAAAAAACAGTGAGCTTTTAACTCTCCAAACTAGTGAGGTACCAAACACCTGTTCCCTGCCACCCCCAGGCCAAATAATAACTTTTTTGAACAAAAGGGTATGAGGTAGGCTCAAGGATGTGTTGTACAACACGGGGGAATATAGCCAATATTTTGTAATAATTAAATGGAAAGTGACTTTTAAAAAGTGTATAAAAAATAGGAGTTTCCGTCGTGGCACAGTGGTTAACGAATCCGACTAGGAACCATGAGGTTGCAAGTTCGGTCCCTGCCCTTGCTCAGTGGGTTAATGATCCGGCGTTGCCGTGAGCTGTGGTGTAGGTTGCAGACATGGCTCTGATCCCGCGTTGCTGTGGCTCTGGCGTAGGCCAGTGGCTACAGCTCCGATTCGACCCCTAGCCTGGGAACCTCCATATGCCATGGGAGCGGCCCAAGAAATAGCAAAAAGACAAAAAAAAAAAAAAAAAGTGTATAAAAAATAAAAAGTTTTAGGGAGTCGTGGCTCAGCAGTTAATGAACTCCACTAATATCCATGAGGATGCAGGTTAAATTCCTGGTCTTGGTCAGTGGGTTAAGGATCTGGCATTGTTGTGAGCTGTAGTGTTGGATCTGGCATTGCTATCGCTGTGGCCAGCAGCTACAGCTCCAATTTGACCCCTACCCTGGGAACCTCCATATGCTGTGAGTGTGGCCCCCCCCAAAAAAAGACCCAAAAAAATTTTAAAAAAGCAAATGGAAAGAAAAAATGACTTAGAGAATTTCATGAGGAAACTCATGAATTTAACTTTGCTTATTTTACATATTATTTTATGCAATATTATGTATTATGTGTTCTTTCCAAAATTTTTTTACACAAAAAATGGGTGGGGCTTTCATATCCTGGTTAGCAGGAAGATATGACAATTAATAATAATTCCATCCTGGGTAAGACCTGGAGATTTGCTGGTATAACTGGCATTAGTCCAGGGATGGTTAGGGTGAAGAATTCTGCCAAAGGCAGTCAAGGTAACCCAATGTGGCAAGTGGCGTTATCATTATAAAACCTTCTGACTTGGGAGTATTCATACTGGTGGCGAATCGCTAGACTCCATTAACTTGATTTTTAGTCACCTCAGCAGGAGTTAAATAGAACAGGAGGCTGTTAATTCTCTTCTATTTATTTTTTTTTATTTTTTTTGTCTTTTTGCTATTTCTTTGGGCCGCTCCCATGGCATATGGAGGTTCCCAGGCTAGGGGTCGAATCGGAGCTGTAGCCACTGGCCTACGCCAGAGCCACAGCAACGCGGGATCTGAGCCGTGTCTGCAACCTACACCACAGCTTATGGCAACGCCGGATCATTAACCCACTGAGCAAGGGCAGGGACCGAACTTGCAACCTCATGGTTCCTAGTCGGATTCGTTAACCACTGCGCCATGATGGAACTCCTAATTCTCTTCTGAATTGGCAATTGGGAATGAATGCAGTGTTCTAGTTGAGCCTTCTTTCCAGGTTTTTGGACACATGAAAATAAGTTGTAGCCACATGGTAGAAGCAACAATTTTTTTTTTTTTTAAATCAAGGTCCAGGTGCAATTATAAAAAGCAAAGCAGTTGGGGGAGGCCAAAGTGGGAATCCGTACTGCTGATCTAACACACTTCTCCAGATCCCTCCCATGGCTCAGAGAGGGACTGACTACTCTGGAGAGAGACAGTGAGGGGATGAAGAGTTTGGGACGTCTCCTAAGCTGGTCCTCTCATTGCATGAAGCCCTTCAAACATAATCTACTTCCAAGTCCTGCACAGCTCCCAAGCTAACTCTGGGCTTGACAAGTGGATACTTTGTTGTTGATGTTATACACACTCATCAAGTGTGTGTGAAGGTGGACGCAGAGGGACATGCGACACGCTGCCAGGTAGGGCTCCCATGTATACATGCAGCATTAACCTTTTTTCTTGCTCATCCAGATCAATGGCTCTCAAACAGGAGTGATCTGGACACCCCCACCCCCTCCCAGGGGACATGTGGCCACGTCTGGAGACATTTTTGGTCGTGACTGCTGAGAGGGGTTTGCTACTGGCACCTAGTGAGTAGAAGCCAGGGATGCTGCTCAACATCCTTCAATACAGAGGCCAGCAGCCCACAACAATCGCCTGGCTCAGAATGTCAGTATTACAGAGGGCAGGAAACTCTGCTCTTGGGAGGGAGAGACCTATAATAACCTACACATTATACTACATATGATGAAATCATTTCACTGATTACCACCAAGATTTTTGAAAAATGGAATAGAAAATATCAGACTGCATCACATAGAGGGTAAATATTGTTTCATAAATGATTTTGCATGTGTGTATGCATGCATGTGCTTGTGTGTTATGTGTGTATACATAAATACTGGTAAAATTTGCTTCTTACTGTGAGTCATGGGCAAATAAGAGATTTGCTGATCTTACTCTGTACTTCTCAAACTTTAATATGCCTTTGAATCAATGGAGGATCTTGTGAAAATGTAGCTTCAGATTCATTTTGGCTGGGGTTAGGGCTGAGATTCTGTGCCTCTTACAAAAACTCCCAGGGACAGCTGATGCTGAGGGTTCAAGGACCACATTTTGAATAATATGAACCTAGATTATATTTAAATTCATTCATTAAAAATTTTAGGGCAAGTGATTATGACTTTAGACATGATGAGACAGTGAAATCCTTCAATAGTAGCCTCTACAGAGCCTGGTAAGGAGAGAGAGGGTTACTTGGTTAATTACTAGGACTTAGTAGAACTCTATCTTGCAACACAGTGTGATAATATTTGTTCCACAAAATGTGCCTTGGCTACTGTGTGTGTATGTGTGTGTGCTTGCACGTGCGTGCATTCAAGTACATGTGTGATATGTGTAAGGGTCTGTCACTTCCTGCCTCCATGCACTAAGTCTGCCATAAGAAAAAAAACAAACCTTTTCTAAGATAGAAAAGTATTGTGTGGGTCACATTAGCATGGATACTGTGACCTTAATGTAACAGAGCAATCAGCCTGGCTTCTTAGAATGATTATTGGAACATTCTTTGCTGGAAAAGAAAACAAATTAACTGTATTCACCAAATGTCTCCTGGAACACAGAAAGCTGTTCTCGTAAAGGCACTTAGCAAAACTCTTCCTTGCACACAGGCGCTAGAAAAAATTCAAGACTGGTTTTTATATAAGGTTTGCCTGAAAGTCAACAAGATCGATTTCTGTGAATGGCTTTAGATGAAGCTAGCCAGATTAGAAAGAGCTACTTGAAGACATGTCCCTGAAATATAAATCTGTAAGCATGATGCTAACAGAAAACAAATACTTCCTTTGGGATAGTAATAACCCATTTGATACAACTAATCCAAATATATTAAAACTACCTTATTTTTTCTGCATATACGGTTGGTGAAACCTCAAATTGCCTAGGCATGGAGAGAAGCCTTCCCATATTCATATGGACTAGAAATGTGTTTTTATACTTATGACTCCAAAAGAAAAATAATGAATTGTTATCATTTACTTGTTATTGTGAAGGCCATAGGGGAAGAAAAGATGTATATTTGCATATGAGTTTCATTGCAATAGGGCAGCAGAGGCATCAAAACACTTCTTTCCAACCCCTGTCATGTTAAAGATCAAAAACTTCTATTTTGAGTGCCTTATTCTTTTGGCTTAATATTTTGTTAAAATTGCAAATATTCCAACAAGGACAGCACTAAATCTTCTTCATCTTAATAGAGGAGGAAATAGCACATCTGCTAAAAGCAGAATTCGATGATGGGAAGTAGGGAAATCATGAAGACAGTAGGACTTTAAAGGGCACTAGAGGATAAAAGTCATGAGGATGAACTTGGATTGTCTTATACTCCTAGCTTAGAAAGGTCCTGAGTCTGAGGTTCACACCCAAGAACCCATACCCTAATCATATGTGTGTGTGTGTGTGTGTGTGTGCATGTGTGCATGCATGCGTGTGTGCATGCACATGTGTGTGTGTGTGTATGGATATATATTCCTTATAACATTACAAATCAAAGTGGACAGGCCTAATACTTCTCATTTCCCTCTTACTCTCTGTCCAATTCCCATATTCTTCTTGGGAAATGACATTCCTCTATAGCTCTAATGCAAGGCCCAGGACATGGTTTAACTGCCAGAATTTACTTTGGTATTCCCAGTTATGTGTGTGTGGGGGGGAATCCATTGTCTCTCCTTTCCTGGTTCATTTTGGATTTGTTTTTACGTTCCAATATATAAAATCCACACAGAATCTAAAGGGTATCCTAGTAGTCTGGAGAACAAGCTGTTTAGTCTCATAATTGAGGATGAGAGGGACAAGGTCATAGTTCAATTAAAGTTTGATCTAAAGAGTATCGAAAGCTCAGCTTCAGACTGATTTGAAGGGCTTAATTTCACATTGATAACTGCAAGGAAAATCCTCAGAAAATTAACCAAGATACCTTCTGAATGATCTAAGGTGCAGAGGGAAGTTAAAGTTCCTGGTCTAAGATTTTTACCAAAGCAGTGAGATAAGAAATACTGGAGGAGTTCCCATTGTAGCACAACAGAAACAAACCCGACTAGAATCCATGAGGAGGCGGGTTTGATCTCTGGCCTCGCTCAGTGGGTTGGGAATCTGGTGTTGCCTTGAGCTGTGGTGTATGTCACAGATGTGGCTTGGATCCTGCATTGCTGTGGCTGTGGTATAGGCTGGCAGCTGTAGTTCCGATTCAAACCGTAGCCTAGGAACTTCCATATGCTGAGAATGTGGCCCTAAAAAGAAAAAAAAAAAAAAGAAATGAACCAGGACCTCAGACATACCCATCTAGCTCATAGCTCAGGTATCTGTGCCTTAGTATATGAAATAAAATCCCTGCAGCTTTTTGTATGGCCAGCTTGTTCCATGACCTCTGTGGATTTCTTGCTGTCTAGCTTTTTTTTTTTTTTTTTAATACTTTCAGAAATTCTCCCTACATACAGAAAACAGTTTTTTTTTTTTTTTTAAACCCTGGTTGAATTATGCTGAGTTACTAATTATGTCCAAAAGAGCTACTTGGTTGAATTCAGCTAGATATTTTTTTTTTTCCTCCTCAAATCAGTTCTATGTTTAGATAGTAATAAACTCCTCCAGTCTGCAGAACAATTGGCACGGCGGTCCCTTTAACAAGTCGGGATCATGAAAAAAGGGCCAGTGCTGGTAAAAAGAAATTTAAAGTACATCACAACCAGATAAAACATGTGGCCCTGTATCCCTGTATCAGAGCCTGGGTTGCAAAAACCAACCATAGAGAATATTTTTGGGACAAGAGGGAAATTTTGAATATGGACAGTCTATCAGATGAACACTTACTGACATGGAAAATCAAGACCGTTAACTTAAAAACAGCAATTTTTACTCACTTATTTTGGTTAAAAGAACTTAATGTATCCTAAGGACATATAAAAAGATCCAGAGAATAAACACTCAAATAAGAATCTCTGCCTGATGGACATGTAATGTTTTCTTATTTTTGCTTAGCTATATTTTCGAAATGTCTCCAGTGGACATTTATTCCATCTGTCATAATAAAAGGTATTAACTCCTCCCCTCTCCACCCCAAAAACTCCTCATGTTATAAGGCCAATTCTGATTTACATGCCAATGCGATGCACTTTTGTTTAGGGAGGAGGGACAGGTCATTTTAAAGTCACTGGAAGGAACAAATAGTTCTGTGAGACAATGAGGATTATGACGATAATAAAAGACTTGCTGAATTGTTAACTATGCCAGGCTACACCAGTACTTATTTAGTCCCCACAACAAAGGGAAGAAGTCATTTTCTTTACAGATGAAGAAAATGAGGCTCAGAGAGGTTAAACAATTCACCTGAAGTTAAACAGCTCAGAAGTGACAAGACCAGGACCCTTCTCCTGTCTGGCTTACTTCAAAAGCCCCAGTCCTGACCATGGCTCTTCTGCCTGTTTCTGTGCTACATTTTACCGAAAGTAAAAAGGTACCAGGCTGCTGTACATTTATGTAATCCTAAGCAAGCTTGGGGTTAATGGCTGAAAGTGACAGCAAGATTCTCATAGCATCTTGGAATGAAGATGGAGCTTTGTTGAACAAGAAAAAAGATGCCTGGGAAAAGCCTTTCCATTTAGTGATGATGAGGATGAGGATGTGACGATGATGGTGGCTGACACTTACCAAATGCTTCCTTGGAGCCCGATGCTTGCAGGAGCTCACGGCACATCACCCTCATAATGATTCCATGAGAAGGTTCTGCTTATTACCATCTCTGTTACACAGATGAATCAGCTGAAGCTCTGAGAGATTAAACACCTTGTCCAAAGTCACCCAGCTTGTAAGGATTAAGGGTGAGGTCTGAAGGCTCCAGAAGCAAGGCCCGTGCTCACTACCTAAGAGCTCCCATGAAGGGACAGCCGAACCTGCTTATTGCTTTAGAGAGGAGCTAACTCACTATCTTAGTGTCTTGAATGCCACATGCCTTGATTTCTCTCATCACCCCCCTCAAACTGCAACCTATCACACTGGTGAATCTTGTGTACTTTTGGAGGTAGTTTCCCTCACCTGGACAGGTGGCCACATACATTATAGCATCACCTAATAGCAACAATAACAAGGCTTTCCTTCTGGCCAGTCTTTCTGTGCTTACTTCCTAGAGCAGGGTGGCTCCTACTCTGATTGATATATGTTCATGTAGAGAGTGCACTTGTAATTTAATCAGGTCATTAAAAATAAAGTTCTCTCTGGCTTCATATAGAAATACAGCAAATATATTTTAATGCACAGAGGTTTCATTTTTCAAATTACCCCTTTAAAGGGACACATTCACACTCAATTACTGTGCTGACACATAAAGTGGACAAATATACGGTTTGATAATGGAACAGCAAATTAAAATCTATGCAAGGCAAAGGATACGGAGTGGCGGCCCCATCCGAACCCGATCGTGCTGCCTGATTAAGAGCTTACGAGGCAGTTTGGTGAGGGGCCCTTTCCTGATCTGATAACTGCCACGGAGAAGCCAAATGCAGAGTCAATCTGCAAGTACTTAATCCTCCAGAAGGCAGATTAAGTGTATAATTGACCTATATAATCCATGTATCATCTCCAGTCAACTGTTCTCTGGGCCCGGTTCACAGGGATACGGGGCCTGAAGAAAGGCAGTGTGGATGCAGCATTACCCCCACTGTGGATGCCATCCAAGTTCGAGATGGCTTTTTAATCACTCATCTCCGAGCCTGTGAGGTTTAAGCAGATGAATTCGCCCTAAGCACATCTCTTTTAATCCCGATTTTCTTCTCAGTCTGTATCTTCAAGAAGTACAAGGAGGAAAGAAAATAAATTAATTTTTGTTTAGACCTTGAGATCTTAGGTGCTTCTCTTGATGATCTGATCTCTAATTTCAAAAAGCATGTTTTTGTTTCGGGGAAGATGTTGAATTAATCACCAGAGAAGGGGGGAAAAGCCATCTGCATGATTTATGGACACTCAAGCTTTAAATCACTGTCTTTGAGAGTTATTTCTTGGGCTGTGCTTTCCTTTTCAGTTGCTGCTTTAGGAATATGGAGATTATTCAGCTCCGTGTTTTATCTTTTCTTTAAAAGTCAGCAATAATTTTCAAAGAGGCTGAGCTCTCACTTGAGTCTGACAGCAATCGGATTCTCTTTTGAAACAGTCAGTATCTTTAACATAATTTCAATTCCTTGTCATTATACATATTGGACTATTCTCTTGCCCTACACTCCTGAATGTTTTTGTCTCAAAATGTTATAAACTGTGATGTTGCAGCAACTGAAACCAGTTGACAAGGGCTAAAAAAAATGGACAAAAAAGCAGATGAAAAAATGTACAGCTGCATATCTGAAATGCCAAGAAAAATGGGATTCTTTTTCCAGCCAGCACTAAAGTTTTCTTAGGTGTGTGACTAAAAAGGTTGCTGGCATTTTAGAGAAGATATAGGTAAAGCAATTGTTGATAAACACAGAATTTTTCACTGCACTGAAAAGACCTGGTTGAGGCAATGTTCTGCCTGGATTTCTTCAATCCACCTAGAAAATGTCTGTTTAAAAAAAAATTTTGGTGAAGATGAATTTGGAAAGCTGCTCTTAAGTTACATAATAAAATAGATAAAAATGCAGAACATTAAATATAGAGCCCCAAATGCTATGCCGATAATCTCCCACAAGCACCCAATTCCAGCCAGAAGTACAATGACGAGGCAAAGAAAAAAAAAAAACAGCTCAGACAGAGAGAGAGAAAGTGTCCTGAAATACAGGCCTGGTTAAAACAGAAGATGTGCTCATTAAATGACCAACTATTAGTTCAAATAGTCTCAGATACAGACACACACTAAAGCCATCCAGCCTTTTCCACGAGATACATGAAGAAAGACAAAAAAATGGGAATATTCCTGCAGAGAAAGAACTTAAAGGACTTATCAGGTAAATAAAACTAAGACTTTGAAATACAGCTAAAAACACAACAGGAACTCTGAGAAACATGCGTCTGAATGACAGATGCCAGCAGGAACTAAAAACCAGAGAATGACACAACAGTCAAAATCAACAACCTCCAAACAGCAAACAATCTCGGAGAAATATATATTTTTCCTCATTCTGAATGCTAATTTTCTATTATTCATTTTTGCCATTTATCAAAATGCAACAATTTGGAAGAGAAACCTCTCAGATCAACAAGTTTTTCTCAAGAGCTTTCTGCCAATTGTTTAGAAACCCGCCCCAGGACCATTATTGTTAAGAAGGGAAATGAAAAAGTAACTTCAGCGTAGCAAGAAATTTAGGGTGGGAGGTTTTGCAGCCCCTTTTGCCTTAATATTCTGATTCCCTCGTGTAGCGGGGTGGACATGAGCGCCTTGCAGAGCGTGTATATGTAAAGAAATAAACACCATGCCTGAGGAAACAGAAGCCGAAAATAATCAAACATGTTGGTAATCTGATGTTTTGCTGCTAGATTATAGAAAAAACACTAAGTACTGAATTAAATTACCGGGGCTGCATGGTAATGAAGCTTTTTGAGAAGCTCTGGGTTTTTGCGAATGACAAATGTTTTAAATCCATGACAGATTCAAGAACTTTTTTTGCACTACATCAGTTAGGTTGCCTAGCACCAATATTCTGTAAATTAGGGGAGCAGGTTATTTGGAAAGTAAGGAAGTAAATGGCAAAGAAATTCGTTATCGCTAAATAAGCTACTGAACATTTTTTTCCACAGGGGTGGGAGTGATGCTTGGTGAATGATTGTAATAGTTAAGTTTTACAAGCAGATATTCAGGGAAGAGTAATTAAGATTCCTTTGAAAAAACATAACTGGGACACTATGAGATTCAATTGTGGGGATTCTTATAATGTTACTGATGCCATTTTATGCTGGTCAGTATAATTCCACAAAAGAACTTGACATACTCGTGGATTTTTGAATGACCTGAAACGAAATTTGCAGCTTGAAAAGCATACTCTTAGGGATGTTTCTTTCCATTATCGATTCACATAAATGACCAGAGGGCTTGAATTTGCCTGCATTCTTAAACAGTCGGGCAAGTCCAGTTTTACCATCTGTGCTAGCCAAGGCTACACTCTTATTTGAAATAAAGACTCAGTTGTGCTTTCCCTTTAAAAAAAAAAAAAAAAAAGCCCCAGAAAAGGACACTTTGCCTTGCTGCCTTCAACAAAGCTACCTTAAACAAAAATTCCCCCTCATCCTTCATTTTAAAAACAATAACGAGAGCAGGGTAGGTTATTTGTCAATGAAGCAGTAGGCTGAACTGCAGATTGAATGTCAAATTCAGTACTGGATGTTTGAAAGTTTTAGAGTACTCAGGGATTTTCATATACACCCTCACACGGGAACAAGCACACACACACACACACTCGAGGGCCACACAAAACCGAGAATCAGAAGATATTGATCAAAAGGGAAAAAACCAAGTCAACCTAGGCATTGAAAAGAACAACCCACAGGCTTCTGGAAAATTGGTAGCCTGGAATTTCATTTAGTGGTGATGGGCAGAGTGTCCACCCTCCAAAATGCAGACCCGAGGGTGCTGCCTGCCTGCTTTCAATGCCTATTGGCTGGGCGATTGTGTCCCAGACATTCTAGGCTCAGTACTTTCATAAAGGCACACATGCAGAGAGGGGCGAGGACCTGCCGGTGAGCTTTATGCATGTATGAGGCATTCTCAGTGGATGTGGGCCATGCTAGAAGATGTACACAGGAAGATTATTTGATTCTAATTCATGCCACTTGATATAATGTGATAAAACATTTGACATGAGAGATAAGTTCCATTTTAATCCAAGGGAGGACGGGTGGGAATTAAAAAGTAAGAAGGGTTTTTCTCAAAGAAAGGTGATGCAGAGGAAAGAGCGGTTTTGAGCACAGAAAGGGGATGATTAGAAAAAAAAAAAAAGAAAGAAAGAAAGACAGGAGCCTTTTCAACACATGAGGAAAGCAAATGAGCTGGAAGACAAAGCATATAAAAGTCAGGAGCTGCAGAGTCTTAAGCAGTGCCAACAATGAGCTCACTTAGCCATGGAACAAAAACACACACACACACACACACACAAACTCAATGTAAATTGCTGAACACAATCACAGGAAAAATATAGAAACACGGATTCCATAGTAGACCAAAACATTAATGTTCGGGCTGGCACTAAAAATACGGAAACCTGGACAGGAGGAGCTCACGCTTCACAAGACAGAAGTAGGCTGTACAATTAGAGCCACACGGAGACAAGTATGTCAGCTTCCATGCACTCTGGCCGGGTCTACACTGGCAAATTCGGTGGAAACTTGAAAGAAAATATCTGGCTAAATTAGGCAGCCCCATCTGCTTTGGCCTGAAAGAGGCAGGCGATTTGAGACCAAAGCAGATTTTTTTTTTTCTTTTTTCCTTTTTTTTTGCTTTTTGCCTCAGTGGCTTGCTTTGGAAGGGCAGATGTAGTCTCAGTGGAAGTAAGATTGCTTCATAATGATTAACCCTCGGAAACCTGCATTTTTCTGAAGTTTACTCAGTCTGGCAGCCTGATGAATCTGCTCTTTGTCCATCAGCGGCTTCCCCCGAATCTTCAAGTGGGTGGGTGGGGAAGGGACACCTTGGTTCAGAAGGGCAAAGGACCAAGGGATGAACAATAAATGTTTGCCAAAACATAAACAATACATGTATGCCCAGGGCTAACTAAGGATTTCTAGTTCTTCGGAAACAAAATCATCTTTGACGTGATCAAAGATGCAACATTGACTGCAAAGTCACACATCACAGCTGGTGGCAGGGAGGTCTGCCCCTCAGGAGAGGTAGCTGGCCTCAGCCTCCCAGCTGGCAGGGCATATCTCCCTAAAGGGGGCCAGACTGCAAGGAGGGGAGCCATGACCGGGGAAGGTCTTTGCCAGTTAGAGGAAGCTGCCTCACAAGCTTTGTGCACGGAGAAGCCTGCCTGCTTTAGGCTGTGCGCCGTCCTCCGTATCACACAGATTGGGACTGAGACACGGCCACACCAGAGTGGGGTCGGAACAGACACACAACAGAGAGGAGCCTAAGGCAGAGGGAGAGGAAAAGATTTTGTTTGCATTAGGACCAATCCGTTTTCTCAAAATGTGACTTATCCTCCTGTCTCTTATTTTGTCACATTTTGGAGGGTCTCCTCCTTGGCCTTCAAGGAGGAGAAGGCATTTACTTACATCAAATAACCTTTCTATATACATCTCCTCATTGACCTTATCACGGAGGACATCCTGAGAGTGGCGAACGAAAGTCACATAGGCATCAGCCACGTCCATCCCGGGTTTCTGCAAAGAAACAGGAGAACATGAAAATGAAATTCTCAGACAGTGACTTTGTCTCCACTACCTATGCATTTTGCTCTGCCCACCTCACACAGCTCTACCTGCCCACCCCCCACCCTAGAGCCTTTGCTGGCATCTGAGGCTAGCTCCCCAGTGCTGAAAGCTATCCTTAGCACACAGGATTGCTATCCAGAGCTGATACTCAAACCTCCTGCTCTTCCTAGAAATTTAACCTAGCTGAGAAGGGAGTTGGGATTACAGAGCTTTATGGAACATTTTTCTATTATTATTATTATTATTATTATTATTATTATTATTATTATTATTTTCTGTCTAAGATACTCTCTTCACTGGAGAACCCAGAGACCTTCCCTGGTTTTTCCTTGGATTGAAACCTCTGCTGAAAAATACTCAAATATACTTTGTCTTCCACTGCCTGTGCTTACCATAGTATTAGAAAAGGCTCAGTTTTCCCCCATCCCCTCTTGAAAAATTGAGAAAGTGCCAAGTAAAGAAACTGTATTTCAGTCTATAGCCCCTCCTACCCAGCTCATATTTTGGGGGTAGTTTAACCTGAGCACGTAATGACTGTTTCCCAGTTAGTTTACTCAGAGGAGGCATTCAACCAGTTGACTTTGCTTCCCGGCACTGTCTTACTGTCCAGGGATTAAAACAAGATGTGGAGGGGGAAAGATCGGATTTTTAAATAAATTAGATTTTCTGGAAAGGTAAGCAGGTGGTTTACCCAGGAGTTACAAAATCATTTATCATAAGAAAAAAAAGTAAGAATGCACAGTGCTTGAGATGTTGCAATCAAAGTTATCTCCAAAGAAACCTATTAAAACACTGTAATATGGGTCATTAGGATAGCTGCCACCAACCCCTTAAATTTCCACAGTGGAGACGTATGTTGGCTAATAACTAAAAAGATTAGTTTTCATTACTGTGATTTACCTTAGATCACAAAGTATCATTTCTCTATAAGACGTGACTGTCAGGCACTGCAAATTGAAGTTAGTTAACACTTCTGTGTAATTTCCAGGGTGAAAATGAGGAAGGTTTGGAAACAGTAGGACTGTATTTTTTTTTCCTGATACAAAGCAAACAATTATCAAGCAAAGGGCCAATGCTTGGCCCCTGGGATGCTAGTAACATTTCTTAACACCTGCTGAAACAATGACAAGGTATTAATTTGAAAAACAATGAGGACAACCCAAAGCCACAGTAGTCAACTGTTACACTTTCAAGCAATTTTCAGCAAATGGATTGAGCAGGTTGCATGATTGTCCTATAATTGTTGCAGTTTTACCATACAAAACAATAGAGGTTCTCCAATGAGATGTTAAGTGATAGCTATCAGTTCTCAACTGGCACCTCTCCTCCTCTCCCTTTGGCAGCCACTCATCAAAGGGCATCCTCAGTAGGGCTAGGGACCCCTACCTGGGGCACTTGAGAAACTTATTATTATTATTTTCATTTCTTCCCTGGTGATGCCTGTGGCAGATATAGCCTTTTCCTGGACACATGCAGCCATCTCAGAGCTAAGATTCAAAGCCAAACTCAGCAGACCTCTTTGTAACTACAATGTTAGGAACAGCGATCTACAATAATGATGATTTTCACCACTCCTTTGGTTTTTATTAAATTACTGTCCTCAAAGGGGAATGTAATTTAAGTTTTAAAAACTTGAGAAATAAAATCATTGCGGTTTAGCTCATCCAGGCAGTTAAAAAAAAAAAAAAACCCGAAAAGCCAAAAACCCATGACACTCTAAGTTTTGACCAAGTTTTATTTTTCTTCATAGCACTTAGCAATGTCTTACAAAGACATAAATTTATTTGTCTTTTGTCTTCACCCACTAGAACATAAGCTCCATAAATACAGGGACTTCATTTGATCTATTTTCTATTGCATAATGCCTGGCACATAGTAGGTGCTCAGTAAATATTTGCTGAATGAAAAAAATCACGAATGAATAAGCCCCTGCTCTGCTTCCTTTTTTCTCCCCTTTTCTTTTTATAGCAGCACCTGTAGCATATGGAAGTTCCCAGGCTAGGAACTGAGTTGGAGCTGCAGTTTTGACCTACACCTCAGCTTGTGGCAATGCCGGATCCTTAATTCACTGAGCAAGGCCAGGGATTGAACCTGAACAATCACAGAGACAATGTTGGGTTTTTAACCCACTGAGCCACAATGGGAGCTCCTCTACTTCCTTTTTAAAACTCCTCAGTCACATTACATAGATTTTCATTGAATCTCCTCCAAACTGGAACATCTGAAAATCACTTCAATTTCTCTAGGCCTTGGTTTCACCATCTGTGATATGGGATTGATTATAGCTCCCCTACTTACGTTAAAGGATTGTTTTTATCATTAACTAAAAAAATGGAAGTTAGAATGCCTTAAAGACTGTAAATTGCTATACAAACATGAGCCACAATGATTATTTTCCCCCAAGCCCCCCAAGATTATATCACTTCATGGTCTTATCTACCTTTGGAATCTACTTTGGAACTAAGAAGAAAAAAGGGGCTTCAGAGAAATGATCATCAAAATAAAAATGACCACGTCTCTGCATGAAAATACGTTATCTCATGATAAGAGTTTTTCAGTCCCCACTCACAACCAATTCCATCAAGTCTGCTTTCCACCCTTTGGTGGACCAGGAAGGAGAATGAAGGGACTTATGTGAAACAGGTGTGCTGGTAAAATGATCACCTTTCTTGACACTCTGAGCTTGAGGGAAGAGGCTGCCAAACTGTAGCACCAGATATGTAGACTCAGTAGTCCCTGAGATTTGGGACTATCAGGGGCAGATATAGGGCCTCCTATATTTTGGGAGGCCCAGGGGGGAGCAGGTCACTATGTGGCCACTGGGGGAAGATAAAGTCACAAAGGTGATCCTTGGTTATAGAGAAAGGGTTAAAGTATTGCCAGTTCCCTATTTAAAAAGACAGGGAAGAATGTGCAATGCATTCTAAGCAGGTTTTCGACCAAAGTGGTTAATATAAAAACTATTCGCAATAGCAAAAAGACAAAAAAACAAACAAACAAACAAACAAAAAAAACAAAAAACTATTCGCAGACCAATAAGCTAACTGTAGTTATAGATAGAAAATATTCTTGACTAAACAAGTGATGCTATTAGATAAATTAAGTTTTATACCACACTGCTATCTAAACACAATAGGAAAATATTCAGGTGATGGTTTTCAATATCTCACAATTATATTGTTTCTTTTAAACGTGGCTTGGGCAGATTGATGGAATAGGACGTAGATTTTAGAAAATAATTAAACAAGGAACATATAAATCTCTGTATAGTTAAACTTCTTCCATGTATGGAAGACATAATTTGCGAAGAAGCCACTTGGTGGCTTAGGAAAAATAGGATATTTTAATCGTAGCTTGCTCCTCCCAGGATATTTCTGAGCTTGGGAAAACTAATTCAGATTTTCAGCATCCTAAGCAAGCCCTAATTAGGAATGCAAATCTGCTCCATTTTGAAGGGTCGAATACTACATCTAAGACAAAGAGATATGCTTTGGGGATTATACAATGTTTTGAATGATGGGCAATAGTGCTTCTCTCTATTAGTGTAGCTAATTAAGAGACAAACCTCTAAGGTAACTAACTACTAGTCCCCACAAGGAACTAAACCAACAAACTATGTGCCAAAACCCTCAAAGGGCAACAGGAGTAAACTCAGAGTCTTCAGAGCTAGAAACAACTTGGAAGATGATTTTACCCAATGGTTTTTAAACCTGGCTGCAATAAGAAGGATATGGGAAGCTTAAAAAAAAAAAAAAATTGATACCTAGACCCCATACCCAGAGATTCTGCTTTAAATTGGCTAGCAACCTCACATTAATACTCATACAAGCTCCCCAAATGTTTCCAATATATGACCAAAGTTGAGAATCATTGATTTAGTCCACTGTTCCCAAGGTTGCACTATGTATCAGAATCAAGTGGAGAACTTGTTAAAAAGAGACTTTCAGGCTGCACCCTAGAACTACTGAATCAGAATCTCTGGAGGCGAAGGGCTAGAACTTTCCATTTAAAAAAACCCAAAAAACCAAAAAACCAAACCAAAAAATCTTGGAAGTATTACCTCTGCATATTCTGGTTTGGGGACCCCTGATTTAATGGGTGAGTCACTGGTGAGCTGGTAAAATGGCTCTTCAAAACAAAAACAACAAAACAAAACAACAAATCTTGATCTGTAGTGCTTGCCAATTTCCGTGGTGTAAATAGTTTCTCCATGCCTGATTTTAAGCTAACAATATGTGTGTGACTAAGGCAGAGTTGGAAAGAAATGCATACAACTAACTCGTGGGAGCCATTGCTGTCAGGTTTTATATATGGAACTGCTAAGTCCTTGAATCTTCATGGTCCCACTTACTTGCCAGGTGACCTTGACCATGCCACTTAACCTCCCTATGCCTCAGTTTCTTCAGCTGTGAAACAGGATGATCATATTACTTCCCTCATGGGGTTGTTTTGAGAAGTAAACAATGTATATATAGTACATGTGTATAATGTATTATTATTTTTAGAACATTGTTTATTAAAACATTTATTATAATATTATTTGCTACAAAAATACTTTAATCAGGAATTTCCTTGTGGCATAGTGGGTTGAGGATCCAGCATTGTCACTGTAGCATCTTGGGTTGGTGCTATGGCTGAGTTTAATACCTGGACCAGGACCTTACACATGCTATGGGCACAGCCAAAAAATCCCAAAAAACCCCACTTTAATTATCTTAATTTTAAAGTTTAGCTTTGTTCTAAGCTGAACTATCTGGTTAAATCATGGTGAATAAACACATCTGTAAATGTGTTTTTACAATCATATTTTTCTAATACTCACTAAATCATTTTTCAATTATCCAAATAAAGATGTTTGTCCATGCACTATCAGACTTCATCTTGCAGATGACACAGTGTTTAAGAGCATTGGTTTAAATCTCAGCTCTGTCACTTACCAACTATGGGATCCTGAGCAAGTTAATCTCTCTGTGCTGTGGTTTCCTCATCCTTAAAGTGGGTGTATTGCCAAGGTTAAATACAAAGTGCTAAGAACTGAGCCTGGCACACAGTGGCTTTATAAGGTTTTGGTGCACATGCTGTTATTAGAATATTCTTATCATTGGTAGTATTTTGGAACATGCTGAATCTCTGGAGGGAGGAAACTCAGCTGATTCATTTTTGTTCCTATCTTTACAATAAATCTGAACCTGGGTTATTGGAATTAGGCTGAACTGAATGCAATTGCCAATACATGACTTTTTTGACCTCCACTAAATCATTTGACCTCCTCAGTAATTTCAGTGAAGAGAATCAACTGCTGGATCATTTTTTTTCCCCTTGCCTACTGGTTGCCTGTTGAAACCTCACTGGTAAGATCCCCTTCTGCTTTGAGGTGTGACAGAAAACAGACCTGACATACCAGATCTTTGGGTTGGGGACTAGAATTTCCATTTCTACTACCCCTGAAGAACAAGGCAGGCCAGGATTGAGGTCACCAAATTCATCCCTCCTCCCATGCTCTGTGCAACAGAGCAGAACACCTCCCTTCTCTCAACCCAAGGTCTCTGCTCCTGCTGCTGGAATCCCTAGTGAGTGCCAGGTAAGGTGCAGAGTGTCATCTATATGTGTGTCATTTAATGTGCTCCGCAAATCTGTGATGTGGGTATTGTATCTCTATTTTAAGGATAGAGAACCAGGCTTAGAGAATTTGAGCAGTTTTCTCCCTGTGAACTGAAAGTTTATACTTGGGGGCTTCAGAAAATAAATTACTTAACTTCTGTCCTGGCCCCAGGGATGTAAGCTTTTTCTCTCTTCCATTATAAAGACTATCTACGCAAAGGAATCGGGAGGTCCCCCAATGAGAAGTATTATATAAATTCAAAGCATAATTATTGATTGTACATTCTTTCATTAAACAAACAAAATGTATGCTAATGGTAAACTCACTCCAATTTTCCATTTTGCCATCCTTTGAGAAATAAGCCAATAAACCATTACACACTTAGCTTCCTGGGGAAATGAATTTAAATGTTAATATAAATCCTTTTAGAAAAAAACAAATTTTAACAAATAAGTATTTGAACAAGGAGGGTACTTAACCACGTTCAGAATGAGAAATATTCAGTACAAGACCCTTGGTGGCTGTTGAGATAAGCTCTCTAAATTTAATATTTTATAATAGACTCACACCTCTTTTGTTAGAAACGGAGAAACAGAATCATTTTATTTTCCCCTTTATTGGAATATAGTTAAATCTCTCCAATTTTATTTTGCTAATAGGCAGGGCAAAATCTGTCTATAAATGTACCCTGATTTATCACAGGTAATCCCACACTCCAGCATTCATGTGCAGTACTTAACCTCAATTTAAATGTAAATTTTGGGCAACTTTGAGTGCTTTATCTGTGAACTTTGAGAGCTCTCTTCATTAATGAGGTCTGCACTAATTATAAGCAACTTTGTAAGGTTCCTTAAAACAATTGCAGAACTGACCCCCAAATGAACAAATTTGGAATTTATTTGTTTAGAAAAAGAATACTGGCACCTTGTGCAAATTTCTAGCTAAGACCCTGCTCCCAAGGTGGGCATTCAGGGAGGCAGAGGGGGACCAGATGATAACAGAATGAAATTTACCAGGGAAACCAATGAACTCTGAAATGAAAGTGAACTGGCTTTCCCCTCAGATAGCATCTCTTTTCCTGTTGAAAGGAACCCTACCCTCTTCTCATCTCAAAACAATTTTACCATGAAATATACTTGGCTTCCTTTCTTCTGGTTATTTGAGTCAGGAATATACAATTTAGCAGCAACGAATGAGAAGAGCACCATCAAAATTCTCGTGAAAGCCAAAACCTTCCCCCCACCCAAAACAATTTTCAAATACTCACAGGTACATCCACATATTTGGAAGCTGCCTTCACCTAAGGAGGAAAGAAGAGAATGGGAGTGAGGCTGGTGTTTATGTTTTATTGTTCACAGCTCAATGCTGTATCACCATCTGAGTTAAAACAATATGCTGGCACACGGAGCTGACCAGGAAACACAGAAAGGTACTAAAAAAATAAAATCTGTTTGCTATATTTTTTTTTTCCTGCAAGCCAGACCCACTGCTTTGGAGAGAAAGAGAGAGAGAGAAGAGGGAGGGAGGGAGCGAGAAGAGAAGAGAGAAAGGGAAGCTTTACTGACTGAGATTCTGTAGCTGGGGTGGGAAATGTGCATTTTCTTCCCTCCCTTTAAAAGGAAGAAAAATGACTGGAGCTAAATCCAAAGTGATGAGTGGGGGGATTGTCAGTCTGGAAATAAGAAACCAAGGCCCTTGTCGCTTCCTTACCTTGGAGTCTTTGTGTAATTTGGCAGCAGGTTTGTCCTAATCGAATCTGTTTGAGTTCTCAGTTTCTGCTAACGCTTTTAAAGAAGAGAGGATGTGCTGGGTGGGCACCCTTAACCCAGAGGGAGGTGTGTGTCTCTGGGTGGGCGTCAGGTGGGTACCAGAGCCTTTCAAAACTACCTGAAGGCTACTGTTGTGTATCCTGAGACTTTAGATACTAAAAACCCCAGAAGGGAAGTGGGTATGACATTTCTTTTTTTGCTTTTTAGGGCCTCACCTGCAGCATATGGAACTTCCCAGGCTAAGGGTCGAATCCGAGCTACAGCTGCCAGTCTATACCACAGCCATAGCAACTCAGGATCCGAGCTGTGTCTGTGACCTACACCACAGCTCACGGCAACGCCGGATCCTTAACCCACTGCATGAGGCCCGGGATCAAACCTGCATCTTCATGGATCCTAGTTGCATTTGTTAACCGCTGAGCCATGAAGGACATTTATTTTTGGTTTGGGGAGAAGGAGTGCAGTAGAGTATGGTGTTTGAGAGCATGGAGTTTGGAGTCAGATCTGGGTTCACATCCTGGCTCTGTGACTTACAAGCTATGTGACCTTGGCAAGTTATTCCATCTCTCTGAGCCTTGATTACCTCGTTTGCAAAATGCACATACACTGAGATACCTGTTGCAGAGGGTTGATACATAGGTGAATGCACGCAGAGTCCCCAGACACAGTGAGCTCGGAACAAATGCAGGCCAAGGTGATGGATTTACAAGCAGATCGCGGGAGGGGGCTCTAGATTCTTTGAGAAGTCAATGAATAGGAGGTTGCCTGATTTTCTATGTGTTTCATTTTGACACAAATCACATATGTCCCTCTGGGCACAGGCAAAACTGAGTGGCTACATTTGGGGGCCAGAGAGGGTTTTCAGTTTTGTTGGCAACTACAAAGACTGTGTTGCACACCAAGCGCTTAGGATAACTTTCACATCTCAGGGGGGCTGCCTCTTGCCACTTGGCTGAAACCAGTATTAGGAATTACCATCTCTACCCACAGGTCTCCCAGGAAAGTATCCATGGGAGTGTTTTTCCCTGATGCTCTTTTCTCAAAGCCACTTATAAAATTGTCAAGATGCAAGAAAGTGAAGCCAGTGAGCCAATGGGTGGGGTGGAAAGAGCCCAGGATTTAAAGTCAAAGGTTCTGTATGTGACAGAACTAGTGGACCTTGGTATGATCACTTTGCCAGATTTTCTCTTTGTAGAGTCTCTTTGCCAGGTTTCTCAATATCTAGAACAGGGAGAAAATACCGTGTACTTTGTAGGACTGAGAACCGGATCAAGGGACGAAACGTGCAAGAAAATGTTTCAGAAACTTTAAAGGGCTGAACGCATATAGATTAGGTAATTAAAAAAAATTTTTTTTTCTGCTTTTTAGGGTTCCCAGACTAGGGTTGAATGGAGCTACAGCTGCTGGCCTATGCCACAGCCACAGCAATGCAAGATTCAAGCTGCGTCTGTGACCTACACCATAGCTCATGGCAATGCTGGATCCTTAACCCCTTGAGCGAGGCCAGGGATTGAATCTGCATCCTCATGGATACTAGTTGGGTTTGTTATCACTGAGCTATGATGGGAACTCCCCAATTAGTTAATTATTGAGAGGGCAATGCTTTCTACCTTCTGGAACCATCACCAGCACCCAAGATGATTCGTAGAGTCTCCTGTGACAGATTCTCTTAAAACCCTACATTTTTTTCTTTGTAGCACTGGTTGCAATCCCAATCCCAATTTGGTACTTTTTTTTTTTTGACTGCACCCATGGCATGTGGAAGTTCCTGGGCCAGGAATCAAACCTGAGCCACAGCAGTGACAATACTGCATTCTTAACCACTAGGCCAGGGAACTGCAATTCAGTAATCTTTGTGCAATGTCTGTCTCCCACTGAATGTCATGTCTTGTCCATGACTGTCTTCCCAGTGACTCACTTGGTACCTGGCTTAGACAAGGCACTGAGGGAAAATTTATAGATGGAAGGAAGAAGAAAAGGCTAGTGACCAGTGATAATGTCAGGATGGTTGAGGAATAAGCAGACCAGATCAGGAAGCCACTGCATGAGTTAGTCTGAAAGCCAACATGCCTGCAAAGGCTGATGGGTGAAGAAAACCACTAGGGGCCATTAAGGGGATATATGAGGAAAACTTTGCAGAGTTTGCATAATTAACATTTTACCAAATGATACCCAACCCCAAATCTTTTCCCTTTATTCCTATTCTATCTAGAATTTTGTTTGAACAAGAAGGTGGCTTTCCTTCCAATTCTCCTCCATGTACATGTAACATTTGTATGATGTTTTTCACTTTGCAAACACCTTCATGTACAGTTTCTTCCTTAAGCCACCCTGCACTATTTATGACTGAGGACACTAAATCCCACAGAATTTAAGAATTTATTTGATCATGATCTCAGCCAGAAGGCAGAGAAATCTGGGCTCACATAAGTCCAATTTTTCCTTTTGAACTTCTGATCTTCTCACAATGTTAGAAAGTGTGGGAATTCAAGCATCAGTGGTCAGGGCAAATGCTGATGAAATTACTCTTATCAGCTACAAACTGCCTCCTATGCTCTACAGAGTGCTTGGCAGTTGTTAGGAGTTTTGCTACAGCTTAAATGATCAACCTTTAAACACGCCTACACTTACCACCAACATGCAGTTTCAACCCAAAGAATGACACCAAAGTTTATTTTTTTCAAGTAGAAGATAAGGCGAGCTTTATCTCATGATGACAACTATCCCCTCTCCTAATTTGTTAGGTTTTTTTTTTTTTTTTCAATCTGCCACGTGCTGACTTACACTTAGTTTTATTGATCCCCCTGACCCCCCCATCCCCAAATAACAGGAAAAAAAAGCTCAGAGTAAAACGTGGTCCTATTATGATTTAGAAAGATGTGGTGTATCAGTTTTGGTCCTGGCTACTGAACTTTAAGGAAGAGGTTGAGGCCAAAGGGCAGTCTGGAAGTATCTTCTACAAGGAAAGTAAAAGGAGTTCCCGTCTTGGCGTAGCAGAAACGAATCCAACTAGGAACCATGAGGTTGCGGGTTCGATCCCTGGCCTTGCTCAGAGGGTTAAGGATCCGGCGTGGCTGTGAGCTGTGGTGTAGGTCACAGACACGGCTCAGATCTGGCGTTGCTGTGGCTCTGGTGTAGGCCAGCAGCAACAGCTTTGATTTGACCCCTAGCTTGGGAACCTCCATATGCCACAGATGTGGCCCTAAAAAAACAAAAGACAACAACAAAAAAAAAGTAAAAGAGAAGTTGTCTTGCCTGCAAAAGAAAGGGCTAATGGCAAAAGAAATGATAACCTTCATGTAGTTAACCAAGGACCTTCCATTAGAAGACTGAACTTGGTCATGTAGCACAGAATCAGGATGAATGGGTAACACGACAGGGCCTGAGAAGAAGGGACAGACAGCTATCTCAGTCCAGCCAGGCACTGATGATCTCTGGTGGTTGAGACCTCCTTGCTGGAGGAGCTCCAGCAGAAGGTATGTGCGGTGCTCTCCTGCCTAATGTCAACAGTGCTACATTTAAGTATCATGGTTCCTTTTTTTTTCTTTTTGGCTGCACTTGTGGCACGTGGAAGTTCCTGGGTGGGGGATAAAACTTGTGTCCCAGCAACAACCTGAGCTGCTGCAGTGATAATGATAATCCTTAACTTACTGCCCCACAAGGGAACTCCCAGATTTCTTTTACGTATTCAGAGGGCTGTGTTTTTCAGCCAGCTATACTCTAAATAGAAAGGAAGGACCAGATTTTTGCAACCCACCTGGGACTTGGAATTATTGCCAAGGGTCAGAAAATCCAAGTGCACACTGGGCACTGTGTCCAGATCAAATAAACAGTGCACCTTACAATCTACACAAGACTGTTTCTTATTACATGTATATATTGTTTTGATGCATAAAAATTTTTCTTAAAAAGCACCATTTTATAAAATTTTGTTGGTATGCATTTTTTTCCCCACCAGTGGTTATCAAAAGTTTGTGTGTGTTTATGTATAATTTCCTTTTCTTTTTTAGATTTTTAAAGGGGAATAAGTTCTAGGGAGAAACGAGCTGTTTCTGCCCTTTTCTTTTTTAACTGTAAAAGAAATCTTCTTGTGCAATGGCTAAAGGTTGGGTGGAGAATTGGCAGAATTAGAAGTCAGGTTTTCCCATATTATAGCTTGGTGACTTTGACCAAGTTATGTAACCTCTGAGCCTACTCCTCTGAGATTACTGTAATGCTCCTCAAAGGAATAGGGAGGGGATTGAATTAGGTAATCCAGCTAAGTATGTAGAACAGAGCTGGGAACATGGTGAAAGCTAATAAATGTACCTACTCTTACTGGAAATATTGGCTTACTGGTGTAAAGCACCTGCTCCTTGTCCTGGTGGTCAAGGTGAGAGTTTCACTGCTCACCCTAGCCCACGGGCAATTTCTTGCCATAAAAAGGATGCTGAAATCTCCCCAGGTTAGCGGCAGGTATGCGAGCTGGTTCTCAGTCAGGCAAACTTCCTGCCAATTCTGTGAACACGGTATGCTCTGGACTCCTCTCCAGAACACAGACAGAAGCAAAGACCTCTGCTCCCCGCCCAGGCTGGCTGAGCTATGGCATGAGGGAAAGGGCAGTTCCCCAAACCAGGGTATTCAATCATGCATCCTTACTGCTTTCTGTTCCAAAGCCATGTGCCTCAGGGCCTAGGAGGCCAGGCTGAAAGACAGGGGTTTCCTCTCCCTGCCCTCATGGGAGAGGCTAGAACTGTGACTTCAGCCTGACTTTATTTTCCCAGACCCCCTGCTTTCTCACCATCCCCACTCTAGTGGGACCAAAAAAATGCCCTTTCTCTAGCAGGATCCATGAACACCCCACCCCAAGCCTGACCCCTTGACCAGAAAGAACCAGTTCTGGGAAGGGATGTTCAAAAAAGAGACACAAATAGGAGAGGCTGATGGAGACCAAGGATGAAGGTGGGGGGACCAGCTGTCAGTGAGCCACCTGTTCATGTTTTCTGAGGCTTGCAGCAAAGAACAATTCTTAGGTACAAGGCATGGCATTAGGGGCTCGGATGAAAGCAATCACTCCTTGATTCGTGGTCCCTTCCTTGGATGATGTCTAAACGCGCAATCTCTCCAAACACACAGGAGTCATGTCTACCCAAGGACTCGTAGCTAGTGCTCTTGAGTGCTGTGATGAATGAAGGGATTGCACATGTTATATTTAATCCTCACAACCTAGGATTAAAAGGGCCCTATTAATATTCCCATTTTACAGTTGAAAAAACTGAGGCTAAGAAAAAGGAAGCAATTTAGCTTAAAGTTACCCAGCTAATAAGCTACAGCTTTGGACAACCTGTCCCCTAAGCTGTCCATTATTCAGTTAAAAAGAAAAGCCTATCAAACCACTTTTTATTAACTAGTCATATTTAAGTCTTGTTTCTTTGTGTGTGTAGACACAACCTAAAACAGCTTTTTCAGGAAAAATATTTGAGAGATTTGAATAATGATCAACACCGACTCAGGGCAGAAGGTCCAAAACAGTTTCTCTGGCTTCAGTGTCCCAGCTAATTACCTCGACCCTCCACCTGACTTAGCGTGTGTAGACAGGCTTAATGGTTACTCTGTTGAGCTCCTCCATTATTTTTCAGGTGCCCAAAGGTAATCTTTTCATTGAACACTCACCATTCCGGGATTTTCACAATGCTGATGACTAAGGGATTTTCTTCTGCCTGGTCCTAATAAGGGGACCTGAGTTAAT
This sequence comes from Sus scrofa, assembly GCF_054392235.1. Lineage (NCBI taxonomy): Eukaryota > Metazoa > Chordata > Mammalia > Artiodactyla > Suidae > Sus > Sus scrofa. The sequence continues at coordinate 58,856,751 of NC_139395.1, forward strand.
CATTGTGCAGCTTTGATAGGGAGCACGGCAGGGGCTTAAACCACTTCTCTTGCTTCATTAGGGGAAAAAGCAACCCAGGTGCAGACCACGAGGACCTCAGGGTTTGATACTATTAAATCAATGCACGGACAAAAAAAAGTGGATTAGGCTCTTTTTGCAAATAGAAATCTGGTGGGTAAGACTCAAAGATGGAAGTAAAAAGAAGTTTGAACATATATCACTGCATTAGTGACTGCCTGAGCTCTCCTTTCTCCCCACGGTCTCTTAAAAAAAAAAAAAAAAGGCAAAAATCAACCAAGGAAACGATTTATTCTCTGCACGAGCTGACTCCACCCCTGCCCATTTGACTTCACAAGAGCTCTGAGCTGATTTCTCTGTCTTTGCCCATACACTGTCGACCATACTGCTCTTTCAAGGGGCCAGCCGCGTTTACTTCAGTGTGTGACTTGTAAAATTTCCGCTATAAGGATAATGATGCTATGTCACTCCTTCCTCCACTTCCCTAACCCAGATGATCTTAGAGATTCAGATTTTATTTATTTATTTATTTATTCATTTTTGAGCATTGAGGCAGTTCAATGTGTTGATATGCTATAGTGCCACTACCACTTATAAAATAATTTTATCTTTAATAGTTGAATTTTATCATCTATCACCATCCTCATGTCTAAAATGTAGGCTCTATGAGGAATATGAACTTCTTTTTCTCTCCTCACTATGCAGACTGGTATATAGTAGGGGCTCAATAAAAATGTGTTGAAAGAATGAACTTTTGAGCATGGTATTTAGAGGTTTATAGTGCTTTTTTTTCCTCTTTAAAAAACTCTCAAAAAAAAAAAAAAAAAAGAGGAGTTCCCATCGTGGCGCAGTGGTTAACGAATCTGACTAGGAACCATGAGGTTGCAGGTTCGGTCCCTGCCCTTGCTCAGTGGGTTAATGATCTGGCGTTGCCGTGAGCTGTGGTGTAGGTTGCAGACATGGCTCAGATCCTGTGTTGCTGTGGCTCTGGCATAGGCTGGTGGCTACGGCTCCGATTAGACCCCTAGCCTGGGAACCTCCATATGGCACAGGAGTGGCCCAAGAAATAGCAAAAACAAACAAACAAACAAAAAAACCTCTCTCTCTCTCTCCACACACACACACACACATGTATATTTTCTTTTTAGGTCTGCACCTGTGGCATATGGAAGTTTCCAGGCCAGGGGTCGAATCAGAGTAGCAGCTGCCAGCCTACAACACAGCCACAGCAATGCAGGATCCAAGCTGCATCTGTGACCTACACTGCAGCTTGCAGCAATCTGAGATCCTTAATCCATTGAGTGAGGCCAGGGATAGAAACTGCATCCTCATGGGCACTAGTTGGGTTCTTAACCCACTGAACTGCAATAGGAACTCCTTCTTATTTTTTTAATTCAAGTACATGATTTACAATGTGTTGGTTTCAGGTGTATAGACACATACATTTATAGATCTATTCTTTTTCAGATTATTTTCCATTATTGGTTGTTACAAGATATTGAATATAGTTCCTAGTGCTATGCACCAGGCCTTCTTGAAGTTAGTTTTTAAACTATAGCACTCTTAAAGAATCATTTAAGAAAACTACAACCAAGCACTACCAATTCAGAAGGAAATGACATTGTTGCTTCAATGAAATGAGTGCACAGGGGCTCTTGTTTCCCTCCGCTATGGACAGGACAGTGTAGAGGTAAGAGCTGGGGGCCAGGAGTCAGACATGTGGGTTGGCATCTGGTTTTGTCAGCCACCAGCTGTGGGCCAGGTAATTAACTTCTCTAAGCATCAGCTTCCTTCTTGGAAAATAGAGATGACAGTATTTCCTCCTTATGGGGTGGTTGTACAGATTATTAATTAAAAAAAAAGATTTCTTAAGTGTTTATTCAAAGCATTTGACTTATATTAATTCATTTAGTGTGTGCCCAGCATTAAGTAATTTAATGTTTGTGAAAACCTTTGCAGAGGGCATGGCACATGTACATGTTAAATGAACGTTGGCCATTATTTTTACATTCTCTTTTCCTTTCATGTCCAAAGGGCTGATTTGATAGTCCAGGTTCCAGGGCACAGGGTGTGCTAATTTGATGGTGGGTAGGGTTGTTCAACTTGAAATATTTGCACACTGAAGTGTGGTAGTTCTGTTTCATGGTTAGAATGCTTCATGAGACTCACGATTAATCCTATGGTAAGATGCCTGGTCCTCTTACTTCTACTCTTCTTTGCTGGCCTTGTACCAGGTTGTGATCTAGACCCTTTCTCTGATTCTGGTTCTCCTTGGCTCCTCAGGCCCAAGCTCTTAACAAAGAGATCCTGGGAGACCAGCATGGCTCCGTAGAGTTCTCTGCATTGTAATATGGACCCTAAACACAGTTCATAATGTGGCATCTTGTGGCCAAAGAGGCCTGCCATCAATTGTTATGTTCCCTGTGGGTGTGCCACTCCCACTGAGTCCATCCCCCTTGAGTCTGTTACTCCAGTGATGAAGAGAATAGTGATGGAGATGATACCATATTAGTCCTGAGCCTGATATGCCCGCTTTGCTTTTTCACCCTTGAAAGCCAGCTGCCACTAAATGTAGCTGTGCAGAGACTACCATGTCATCAGAAGCCCGGGGACATGGAGAGGCTCAGTAGGATGGGGAAGAAATAAAGCATAGGGATACACTCAACTTATCAGGCATACAGCTCCAGCCCAGCCAAGCCAGGGGCCCCTATCAGTGCTCCATGGAACCAAAGAGTCTTCTATGCAGGCTTTTCCCAGATTTCTGACCCATAGAAATGTGACCAAAATAAACTGTTTTAAAAAGCTACTGACTATGCTACAGTGTGTTATGCAGCAAAAGATAACCAAGATATTCAAGAAGGTGTTACCTGGTCTCACATTTTCCCAACTTTACTCCTCACATTCCTGGAGGATGCTATGGCGAGGTTGCTGTCAGTCTAGGACAGGATTTGAACATTCCTGGGCCTACTGGGTATACAAACACTAATGAGTTGCCTGATTTTTCCCTTGACCCTCAATGGTATTTATTGAGCATATACATATGGAGCACTGTGCTAGACCCTTTATGTATAATATACATATATATATTTGGTTTTTAGGATTGCACTCTTGGCATATGCAGATTCTCAGGCTAGGGGTTGAATCAGAGCTCCAGCTGCTGGCTTACGCTATTGCCACACCAACGCTAGATTTGAGCCACATCTGTGACATACACCATAGTTCATTGCAATACCGGATCTTTAACCACTGAGCAAGGCCAGGGATTGAACCTGAAATCACATGGTTACTAGTTGGATTCATTTCCAATGTGCCACAATGGGAACTCCTCTTACATATAACTAACCCTGTTAATCATCCCTGTAGAACACAACAAGGCTTTTTACCACCCCCCACTTCACAGATGAGGACACTGAAGTTCAGAGAGGTTAAGCAACTCTCAAGAGATGAATCAGAAAGTGGTAGAGCTGGAGACCAAGCCCAGGTCTGGTTATTAAGTGCAGAGTCCTTTCATAACATCAAGCTGTTGATACTCTGAAAATGATGAGTCATTCTAAAGCTATTTCTTAACTAATGATCACCTGGGCTCTGAGAGGAGAAGGGGCACTTACTTGTGGACTGCGGCTCAGACAGATCTTGGCTTGAATTATGCTCCATCACTTACTTGTTGAATGAGCTTAGGAAAATTGTTTAACCTCCCACAGATTCTACAATCTCATACGCAAAATGAGGACAATGAGTATCTTTTTTAGAAGGTTCTTGTGAGGTTGAATAGGTTGACATCATGCTAAGTGCTCAACACAATACTTGGTAAAAAGTAAGAGCTCAAGAAGCATTAGTTAATACTATTTCTAGGGTTTAACTCACTTGAAGTTAGGGGGAGGGGGCTGTACCAACAAGGGTTGGCAAACTTTGGCCTGCGGGTCAAATCTGGCCCACTGCCTGTTTTTATGTGGCTCATGAGCTAAGAATGGTTTTCACATTTTTATTTTATTTTTTATTTTCTTTTTTTAAATTTTTTTTTTATTTTCCCACTGTACAGCAAGGGGGTCAGGTTATCCTTACATGTATACATTACAATTACATTTTTTCCCCCACCCTTTGTTCTGTTGCAACATGAGTATCTATTTTCTTTTTTTTAGGGCCACATCTGCAGCATATGGAGGTTCCCAGGCTAAAGGTTGAATCAGAACTGTAGCTGCCGGCCTACGCCACAGCCACAGGAACACCAGATCTGAGCCTTGTCTGTGACCTACACTGCAGCTTGTGGCAACACTGGATCCTTAACTCACTGAGTAAGGCCAGGGATCAAACCTGCATCCTCATGGACAATATGTTGGGCTCTTAACCCACTGAGTCACAATGGGAACTCTGGTTTTCACATTTTTAAATGTATTCTTTTCCTTTTTTTTTTTTTTTTTTTTTTGCTTTTTAGGACTGCACTTGAGGCATATGGAGGTTCCCAGGCTAGGGGTCAAATTGGAGCTACAGCTGCTGGCCTACACCACAGCCACAGCAACACAGGATCTGAGCCATATCTGTGACCTACACCACAGCTCATGGCAATGCCAGATCCTTAACCCACTGAGCGAGGCCAGGGATTGTACCTGCAACCTAATGATTCCTAGTCAGATTGGTTTCCGCTGCACCACGATGGGAACTTCTTAAATGAAAAAAAAAAATCAAAAGAATAATTATATGTTCTGACATGTGAAAATTACAAGAAACTGACTTTTCAGTGTCCATCACACAAGTCTTACTGGAACACAGCCATGCCCACTCATTTACATCTTTTATATTTACATTTTATATTCATTTACAGCTGCTTTCCTGCTACGAGACTGAATAGCTGTGACAGAGACTGTGTGACTTGTAAAGTCAAAAATATTTACTCTCTGGCTCTTTCCAGAAGGAATTTTCTGACCTCTGGAGTAGAACTTGCTTAAGTGGAAACCAGTGGAGTGTGGGTTGGGGGAAGAATCATAAAACATAAATTTCTTATCCTAATGTGACTGCTAACTAGTTGACTACTTGTCTAACCTGTCAGCCTCATGTCCTTATCTATTATAACAGGACACAGAGGTAAGTCTTTTCTCTTAATTCCTTCCAAAAATATGACTCTTAAATGGTATACAAGAGAGATTCTATGAAGGGTGTGGGATAGGAAACACTTCCTACACCTTGAAAAGGTTATAAATATTCTAGCAGTAAAACAAAAATGTCTATTAATATTTTAGTATTAATAAGAGCTCTGAAAATGAAGCTCCAGGAAAAACTATAGTAACAGGGAAAGGCAAAAAAATCAGAGATAAATAAAGACCATTCACGCAGGTACCAGACAATGTAACAGGCCGCAGTGGGTAGACTTGGCAATGAGGCATCAGGATTGCAATAGGCAGCATGCGTTGCTTATTTACCCTGTGCCAGGCACTGTTTCCAGTGTTTCTTATGAACCATTTCATTTAATATTTCCAGCACCTTTGAGATGCAGTCTCCTTATCTGCATCTTTTCAGGCTATTGTGAGCACTAACAAAGATGATACACATAAAAGGACAAAATAAAAGACATAGTAGAGTTCCCGCCATGGTGCAGTGGGTTAAGAATCTGACTGCCGTGGCTGGGGTCACTGAGGAGGTGTAGGTTTGATCCCCAGCCTGGTGCAGTGGGTTAAGGATGCTGCATTGCTGCAGCTGTAGGATAGATCACAGGTGTGGCTCAGATTCAATCCCTCATGGGAAATTCCATATGCTGGGGGTGCGGGCAAAAATATTGAAAGAATGAAAGGAAGGAAGAAAGGAAGACAGACAGACATGGCAAGTTCACAGTACATGCTAGCTGCTATTACTATTGTTGGGGTTACAAGCCAAAGGGACAGCCTTTCTATTCTATTAGCAACATCTATTTTTATTAGCAAAATCTGCCAATTTGCCCTGAGTCCATACTTTTTTTTTTTTTTTTTTTTTTTGGTCTTTTTGTCTTTTTGCCTTTTCTAGGGCTGCTCCCGAGGCATATGGAGGTTCTCATGCTAGGGGTCGAATCAGAGCTGCCGGCCTACGCCAGAGCCATAGCAACGCGGGATCTGAGCCGAGTTTGCGACCTACACCACAGCTCATGATAATGCCGAATCCCTAACCCACTGAACAAGGCCAGGGATTGAACCTGCATCCTCATGGTTCCTAGTCAGATTCGTTAACTACTGTGCCTCAGTGGGAACTCCCTGAGTCCATACTTTTGCCCATGTTTCCCCCCTGCCTCCAGTTTTCATGCTCTCTCTCTCTCTTTTTTTTTTTTTTTTTTTTTTTTTGGTGACAAAAATCTAAAGGGCAGGTTTATATCTAGATGCACACAGCCCCTATGATAAGCACTGCTCAGGCCAATAACATGGGAGAAGTATGATCATATCATTAATCAGAAGATTGGAAATATTTGAAAAAGGTTATAGGGACTAGAGTCAGTGGAGGGAAATGCTTGAGACCTCAGAGTCTGGGGATGGACTGTATGGGGCCAAATTCTATATTTGTATAACCGGGTTACTTTGCTATACAGCAGAAATGACAGAACATTGTAAATCAATTATAATAGAAAAAAACAAAAATCTTAAAATTCTAGCTTTACTGCTTACTAGACAATTTACTTTTCCATGCCTCACTTTCCTCATCTATAAAATGGGATAATAATACTCTTCACAGAGTTGCTGGTTTATTAACTGAGTTTCTAGAACAGTTCCTGCGGCATAGTAGGTAAGAACTATGTGTCAGCTGTTACTATCATTTCTGTTGGAAAATCAGATTTTTCTATGGAGTCAAACTGGTGTATTAAGTTTGGTCTGGCCCTGCACTATCTGACAGCTCCAAAGGGCTACTTAAATTTAAATAAATTAAAGAAAATGTGGGTACATATACACAGTTGAATATTACTCAGCTATAAAAAATAATACCATTTGCAGCAACATGGATGGACCTAGAGATTATCATACTAAGTGAAGTTAGACAGTGAAAGACAATCATATGATATTACTTATAGGTGGAATCTAACAAAAGGATACAAATGAATTTATGTGCAGAACAGAATAAGACTCACAGACTTTGAAAACAAATTTATGGTTACCAACGGGGACAGGTGGTAGGGGGATGGAGGGACTCGGGGTCTGGGATTGGTGTATGCACACTGTGGTATATGCAATGATTGACCAGCAGGGACCTGCTGTATAGCACAGAGAACTCTACCCAATATTCTGTGACAGTGTATGTGGGAAAAGAATCTGAAGACGAATGGGTGTGTGTATATGTATAACTGAATCACTTTGTTGTACAGCAGAAATTATCACAATATTCTAAGTCAACTACAATAAAACTTTAAAAGTGGGGGGAAAAGCACACGAAAAAAAGAAAAACAAAATGCAATGAAAAAATCCATTTTTTTAAGTTGTACTGGCCACATCTCAAGTACTCATGAGTCATATAGGGCTAGAGGCTACGGTATTGAAGAGTTCAGATATAGAATATCTCCAACACTGAAGAAAGTTCCATTGGACAGGGCTGGTTTCAACTCAAGAGACATTCTTCAATGTAAATTCTTCCATTTTTTAGAACGAAGAGATGTGTCATTCAATTCTCATGTCAGAACGAGAGATCAGCGGGGAGAAGAAGCAGGGGAAGGAGGAGGCCGTGGGTGTCAAGAGCCTCATCTTCTGAGTGAAACAAGAACTAACGGTAATGGGTACTGTGGAAAGTGAGAAAGATGCCAAGAGAGGAAGGGTAACACTGGTTTAACAGTAACAGGAGGTGGGGGAAGAAGTAGAGAGAGAGCGAAGGGAGTAACTATGCTAGTGGACTATGCTAGGGAGGCCAACAATCTCTATGATCAAGCAATCAAGAAATAGCAATATAAGAATTGTACCGAAAGCTATGAAGAAAAAAGCAAAATTGTTTGAAGGGGTCCCTTCTGGGGTAAAGGACTGAGGGTGGAAAGGGACAGAGAATTGTTGCTTTTAAAAAAAATTATTATTGTGAGTGTTTTTTATACTCTTTCATACTTTAACTACACATTTCTTTCATAAATATAGAGCAAAAAGAACAAAATCAGCGGTAGCATTTTCAGCATTCTAGCATCTGCGGGAAGAATGTATCTTCTCCAGGGTGACTTCTTCAAGGATTGTGGTTGATTGGAATCAAGATTCCGAGAAGCAAAATGTAGCAACCCCACCCCCCCGCCACCACCCAATACATAATCTGGATGCTCTAAGTGCATCTTGGGAAGAGGAATGAATTATAAGTGCCAACTGAGGGACTGACGGCTTGGGGGAGACAGAATGTGCCAGTGGGTGGATGTACTGGGACTATGTGTGCGGGTGAGCAGTTGAGCAAACCTCGGTGGCTCCTGCTTGGGGCCAAGTGACAATTACAGTGAAAACCCCTTCCAACACTTTCTGAGCACTGGAGAAAAACACAACCCTTGAAGAAGATCTGGAATCCTAGACAGTATGATGGGTTCCCAGAGCTCTGCCACCAGAGGGGCTGAAATGTCTTCAGTGTTTGCTGAAGATCAGTGGTGTTTCTGGCCAACTGTAAAGTGCTCTGCCCATATCAGCACTGTGTAAATGCTGCACAGATGCACATTCATGGTGAGGCCATCTTCCCTTGCTTTCCCTTTTAAGAGGGTCAGCCTTTATCAGTGCCATCTTAACCAAGGTGGGAACTGTGACATCAAGAATTTTTGTTGTTGTTATTGGTTTTATTTTTATTTTATTTTTTTATGGGGAGGTAATCAGATGGCCATCGCTCAGAAAAATAATAACTGGCTTTCAAAATCTGATGCACATGTGAAAGAAAAGAGTTAAGCATCAAAATGTTTTAAAATAAAATTTCTCTAAATTACCTATAAAGGAACCACTGTTCATTTTTTTTTTTTTTCCAGATAATAGAAGGAGATAGTGGATTCTAAGTCTGGACTCTCAAGATTATTCTTTCAATGGTTGGCTACATGAACTTTGGAAAAGCAGTTTGTTTAGTTTTCTCATAGACAACAGAGAAATACTCATTACTTGATATGTAGTCAAATATAAAAATACGGGAGCATTTACCAGTGGCCAAAAACCTAATTTACCCTAATGCAATCCTTTTTTTTTTTTTTCCTTTTAGGGCTGCACCTGTGGCATATGGAGGTTCCCAGGCTAGGGGTCAAATCAGAGCTACAGCTGCCGACCTACGCCACAGCTGCAGCAACGCAGGATCTGAGAGGCATCTGTGACCTACACTATAGCTCATGGCAACAGCAGACCCTTAACTCACTGAGCGAGGCCAGGGATCAAACCTGCAACCTCATGGTTCCTAGTCAGATTCATTTCTGCTGTGCCACGATGGGAACTCCCTAACTCAATTCTTTTAAGAACTTGTCTCCTCATGTTACAAGTGACAGAGGGGACTGTGCCTCAGAGAGGTTAAGTTTCTTCCCCCAGGGAGCACAGCCAAAAAAAAAAAAAAGGACAGAGCTAGGATTTGAACCCAAGTGGATCTGATTTCAAAGAACTCACTAATGCATTATGTTGCACCCTTTACTGCCCTACCTTTCTCACAAGATAATTTATCAGAGTCTGAATATAAAATATAGACGATGGCTTTGGGATGTACTTTGAAAAAATGTCATATTATGATGATGATATTCACCTATTACCACAAACAAGATTGATGTGACAATAGATGCAACCATCACAGATAGTCTGAAATGACCCCTGAAGCTTACTGTAGAGCTTCAGAGGGGCTGGGAGAAGGTGGGAGAGAGCACAGGCTTTCCTGGAAAGCATTCTTCAGCAAGAGCACAGGCTGCAGGGCTGCCGGTGGATTGCATGGCTTCTGTGCATGTTCATAAATATTGATTGTGATTAAACTATTATCATAGTAATGAGGGTAATAATACCTCCTCCAGCCCATCCCACCACACTACTCCACCGTCTCCACCTTTCATTAAACAAAGAGCTGCTGGCACTGCTGGGGAGTTGGGCAAGAGGCAGGGAAATGATCTCTATTAAGCAAAAGCATTCTGTTCCATGCGCTGATTAGGAAGCTGCAGCCTCATTAACGAGAAGAATTGTTCGCGTCTCCCGTTGCTTGGGGTACTGTGCTCTGAGACTGGGTCCAGGAAGTATGTGTTCTCATCTCTCTTCCCCCTGGGGCTTCCGAACAGATGCCCAATTGAAGGAGACCTGTTTTTCCTTCCACTCTCCCCCACTTCTGTCCCAACTCTTTATTCCCAGAGAGGATTTCTGCAAGATTCAAGGGCTCCTCCAAACCTACCCTTTTAATGCTGCTGTGATTTAACAGTGGTTGCAGGGTTATTATTTGCCTGGCATGATTTACTAGTAATTAACCCTCACAGCAGAGGCATGATGGTTTTCATCATTTACAGATGAGGAGACTGGGGCTCAGAGGGGTTAAGTGACTTCCTAAAAGACCCAAAGCTGGAGGCATCATGGAGCTGGTATATGGACTTGGGTCTGTTGGACTCCAGGGCTTGTGCTCCTGAAGAATGCTGAGCTGTTCCTCTATTTATTTACATGGTATCCTCTCATCTTAGGAGAAACTTGGATGTGCAAATTGGAAAGTTTTAATTTTGTAAAATCTCCAAGCAGGCACAAAGACTTATTTTTATTTGGTTCTAAGTGGGGAGCCTTTGCCACCTTGGGCATTTCTGGGTTTTGCTTTGCCTTATAAACATCTCTAAATGCTAAGAAGCTCAATTGAATGCAAACTGGAAGCAGGCAAGGGCCACAATTTGCATTCCTGCTTCTGCATGGCCTTGGTCCTGAGCCAATGAGTCCTGTACTGTCATTACTGAAGAGTAATGTTCCTGCACGAGGGGATCACCTGTCACCCCTGCTGCCCCCTCCTTCTCCCTGCAACTGCCTCAGTCTGAACTCAAGGGTAGAGATTGTTTACACAGCCACTGCAAGTGAAAATTTGCTTCTGGTAGCTAGCCTGGGTCTGCTACACAGCAGAGAGGTTTTTTTCATTTCCTTTTCTTTCCCCCTCATCTCAGTAAAGAGTGGGGAGAACAAATACATGGATAAGATAGGAAATCTGGGGTCTTTGCCTAAATGAGCTGTTCAAGTCATTTTCCTTCTCTGGTCTCAGTTTACACAACTGCAAAATGGGGTGGCTAGAATGTATCACAACTTTCCAAATTTCTGGCATCAATACCACCTCTCTGATTTGGGCTACTGCCCATGTGCCATCTGTATTATATTTACTTATTTACTTAATATTCTCCTTTAAATTGGCTCACTTTTAAAATACTTAATTATAAAAAGAAGCTGAGTGTCACTACCGTAAATGGAAACTCAATATCACTTGCAATAAAAGAAGGAAAGCATAAAAATAAATACAACATAAATAAAAGTTATCACATTCCAGGTAGACGAGGTTGCCTGCTGAGGGTGCTGAACTTGAGGTCTGCTCTTTCCTTCTCTCTCTCTCTTCATTAGACATGAAGATTTGAACTTTTAGAGGACTGTGAGAGGCAGATAAACACTCAAGGGAAACTTTCTCTTTGAAAGCAGGATAAGGATGAAAATAAAATTTAAAGAGAAATAACCCTCTCACAATTTGATTGCTGTTATTTAAAACTGAGGTTTTGCAGCATCTAACATCATTTGTACCATGTACCATGAGGTCCATATCATAAGTTTGGAAAGCACTCAGTGACATGCTAAGAAAAAAGAGGAGGAGGAAGAGGTAGTGGAGGAGGAGAAATAACCCTGGTTAGTAGTGTTCGCCAATTTCTGGGTGTAAATACTTTGACGCTGGTCAGTTTCAAGCTACCAACAAGACATAGGTAAACACAGACATGAAAAAGATTCACAAAGACTTGGCTCGCAACAGCGGGCAGAAACTGAACATGTCACTGGACCAGAAATTTCTCAGAAGTTCCTTCTGCTGTATGCACTCTAGAGAGCAACTTCCAGATAATAGGGATAAGATCATCTTTTTTTTTTAGAAAGTCTTTCCCAATCTACAAGTTTTGCTCAATAATTTACAAAGAGCACTCATTTAAAACAAGGTTGAGTAATCGATTCTAATATTCAGTACTCAAGTGACATAACCACAGTAACAACCACAATCATAACAGTATTACAAGTATGGATACCTATCTATTTCAGGTATATAACATTTTTCTTATTTATTTCTAACAATACTACATGATACAGGTCTTACTGTTGATCCCGTTTTATAGGACAGTAAACTAAGGCAAGAAGTTAATTAATCTGTTCCAGATTATATTCTGGTAAGGAGCAGAACTAGACAAGCAAGTAACCTTGGTGTATGTTGAAATAAACCGGATTTGATTTAACATATGCTCAGAGAAGGGGATATTTAATTCTAGTTAAGCAATTATTTTGGTTAATAGAGAGGCATTCTAGAGACCAGGTATGAATGAAAAGTTCTTAAAGAATTTAAAGCATGAGATGCTAAAAGTACATTAAACTTAATGGAAAATATCTCTAGTGAATCAAATTTTTGAATATGAGAATGTGCTGAACTAGAAGTTATAAGAGAGTTTTGGTTGATCCTGTTATGGATGATAGTTTAGGTTGCTTAGGAGAGATGATTGCCATACTAAGGACTGAATCAGGAGAAAATTGTTGGTTAAAATCACTAAGGTCATTTAAACATTCCTACAGGATTAAGGTGAGCCTGTGGGCCCCCTGCAGTGTGCAGGGCCTGTAGAAGGGTGATGCTTACTTTGTATCTAACTTTCCCAATGACTCCCTGAAGTAGGCATCAGCACCAAGCTACAGATGAAACTGAGACTCATACCTGTTCAAAAACTTGCTCCCATTTCTGTAAGTCTGGCTTCATGATCACCCCTCTCCCTCTAACTTTCTGGTGATCAGCTTCCCACTGAATGTGGCTTGGCGGTCAGGTCAGAGTCTCTAACTTTTAATTTCAGAACAATTATTTCCTGTTTGAAGCCACACATGTGTTTGCTCGGTATTTCTTTCAGAGCTGACACATCTATGACCCTGTAGTTCAGCGCCTCACAGTCTGAAGAAAACACTGTGTCTGTCCTGTCTATCTTCAGTTTGAATGATCCTCATCTGTTTATTAAAGAATATTAGGGAAAATGGTTAACTTGAGATGATTTTTTTTTCTTCTGAAATCTGCCTTGGACAGCAGGTATGTTAATTGTCAACTGTGTTTTCAAGGCATGAATTGAAATTGGGGATGATGTCCTACTAGGTGGTAAAATTATCTGTCAGACCCCAAAGTGGATGTCAAATTCTCAAACACTGGAGAGCAGCTGATGAAAGAAGTCCATAGAAGACATGGAAGATAAGTGCTTTGTAATTTTTGAGCGTTTCAGGGCATGGTGTCTTTGTTGGGTCCATGTGAACAAAATACATTAGACAGAATAAGTCTTGCCTTCTGCTGTCAAAGCTTCAAGACTAGAAGACCACGAGCCCAACACCAGCCTGTAGCAGCTGGCTGGTCTCTCTATGGGCTCCCTTCTCCAAGTGAGTCAATTTTCATAATGTCCCCAGGTAAACCCTTAAATTATAACCACATGACCAGGCTCCTGAAAACTCTGTCTCCATCCCTGTCATTTTCTTCCTTTTGCTCTGGTTTCGCCCTGAGTCACGTGAACTTTCAGTTTCCAGAATGTTCCAGACTTTCCCTTTCCTCTCCATGTCTTTGTACCTAGCGACAGTCTTTGTTTTCTTCTTTGCCAGGCAAAATTTTATTTATCTTTTGGATCTCAGCTCAAATGCCTTCCCTCCATGGTCTCCCAGATGAGGCAGAGTCCCTTTAGGCTATGGTGCTGTGACACCAGCTTCTTCTCTCTCTCTGAATAACTGCCAATGCTTGCAAATTGTCCCTTGAGAATATGTCTCCCTCATGGAAATATACAATAAGAGGCATTGTTCTTACTCATTGCTAAGCTCCCAGTACCCAGCACATAGTAGGAACACTACAAACATGTGTTAGATGAAGGAGTAGCTTAAAATGAAAGATTAAATGGGGAGCCTAAAGGAAGTGGGAAGATTTTGAATGTCTAATTCTCCGGTTTCATGGCAAGACTGATTGGCTGGTGGGTAAATGATAAATTTTTTCTTTTGCTGGTAAGATGTGAAAAATGGATGACTCTTTCCCTTGGGAATGATCACAGTGAGTGGATGGTTCTTGAAAAAATCCCTAAATGACTGCGTCTGTGGGTTTCTGGGCTTCTATGGGGAATAACATCGTGGTGATAACAAAGGAGTAAGTCTAAGACGGAGTCTTAGCAGCTCTGTCGCTGTGAACATACTGTTCAACTTCCTTCATCGGTAAAATGGGGGAGAATCATCATATCTATGACATGGGGTAATTTTGAGGATCTGATAAGAAAAGGCACATAAATCACTTGGCACAGAGCTTGGCACATGGTATATTCAATAAATGTGTGGGTTTACAACCATGGCGGGCACTTCTGTCCAAGGAAGACCCCTCCACTCTGAAGTACAGAAGCCAAATGGCTTGAATCATATGAATTCAGTATGTGACAATTTCATGAGGTTCTCTGAGGGTGAACCAAGACCTCTTTGTCTATACCGCCATCACCAGCCCACACTATATAAACCCACACTGGTTATTCCCTGAAGCTAAAGCAAAACTGGAATGCCATCAGAGATAATATTAACAAACCACTATCAATACCCATCCCATGCTGCCACAGGAACTGCCCCTTAACCGAAATACTCTGTGGACCGAAGGGAATCCCCTTGATCCAGTTCTGGCCTTTGACCAAGGTGGCAGTCTTGCTCTCTGGCTTACCATCAAAAGCCCTGCACTAAAGCAGTCCATGCTCCTGGCTGATCTTCACTAACATTAGCCCTGGTCTCGGGAGAGAAGCACATCTACCTTGTTTCATTTCTAAGTGGCAAAACAATTTAAAATGCTGGCAAGAGGGGAAAAGGGGGAATGAGGATAATTTGAGATCTAGGAGATTGGACATACTGTAGGGTTAGGGCCCCCAACAACCCTAATGTGTGCTTTACTCTCCCTGGCTTGAGTGGCTTCCATGTTATATTGTGACAATATCCAGTGGATGTGGTTGATGGGGGACCTTGGGTGAAATGCACGGGGCTTCAGGGGATTGGATGTCATTGTTCCCTCTGCCAGCGGTGGGACTGGGCTCCTAATACATTTTCACTTTTCCTTGGAGACTCTACAGTTTAGAGGGAGAGAGGAGGCTGGTCTGGCTGGAGGGCTTAACCTCTTGGAGCCTCAGTTTCATCATCTGCAGAAGAGCCTTACTGGAGTGGGATTGTTCAGAGAATTCGAGAAAAAATATATTTAAGGCACTTAGCCCTGTGCCAGGCACTTAGCAAGTGCTTAAAGGCTAGGAGCTGAAGATCTTGCAGCTATTTTGGATTTCCCAATTCATCTCACATAGCCACCATCATATTACACTGAAAGGAATTCAAAGCCGGGGGTGGTCTTGTGTTCCAGGTCACACCGCTCCTTAGTGAGGGGTAGGGCTGAGGTCCTAGCCCAGGTCTCTCCACTCCATGATGTCTTTTTTTTTTTTTTTTTTTTTTTGCTCTACCCCACTGACTCTGAGGACTCAGTCGGCTCAGCTGAGCTCTTTGATACATCATAGTTCTCTGGCTTTTCATCTTTGCCCCCTCCAATTAAATCTTTATCTTCAACATCCACCCAATCCCTAAATCCTGTTCATGCTCCTTCCAAAATATCCTGCAAAAATGCCTCCTGCTTTTCTGCCACGTGGTCACTGTAGTTGCTGTTCTGTCCAGAAGATTCTCCCTCCTCCTGATCCATGACTTATCCCTTTAAATTTCAGCACCCATGTCTCCTCCTTGGAGAGACTGGCTGGGATGATCCTAGCTGAAAGAACATTGTCCCCCTGCACCCCCTTTCTCTCTGTTCCCTCTCTCGTTCCAGTTTGTGGCCTGTACAGCACTGCTCTATTCTAAAATTTTCTTTCCTTTTTAATACTGTCTCCTTTCCTAAATGTAAACTCCGAAAGGATAGGGAACATGTTATCCTTGCTCACTGCTGTGCCTCCAGCACCTGGCACAATCCACGACAAATAGGTGCTCGGTAAATAGAAGCTGCATGCATGAATGAACGAATGAACGAACGAACAGATCCACCAACAGAGTATGTGGTAACACCTGGATAGGACCAAAGAAAGGATTTTCACTTGCTGGCAGGGGGACCTGGACACCTGCTTGTCCCCCTTCCTGGCCTCCTAAAAGAACAGCGCGAGGCTACCCACAAGACAGGGATTCTTCCAAGTAGGCAGCCCACACAAAAGCACATCTTGCAGTCAGGGGAAATGGGCGGATAGTTGCTAATTGCGACTTCCAACTGGGCTGATCTTTCAAAAGTTCGAAAGGCGCCTGCCTCCATCAATCCCAGGCTGCCACTGCTGCTGGGGCTGGAGAGGGAGGAGAGGAGGGGCGTGCTTGGGCGCCTCTTGGGCTGGCACAGAGAAGCCACATCTCCTCCTCCCTCCCCCCACCCCCCAGCTCCTCTCCAAGAGAGGAAGCAATGCAGATGGAGACGAGAAATAAATATTCCTGCCTGCTCTGTGCCACTGCAGACGTTTTCCAAAATGTCTGGCTTGGACCATGAAATCAAGCCCACCCAGGAAAGGAGGCGCTCAGCGGGAGAAAGAGGGGGAAAGGGTGGCATATTTGTCGGTACTTGTCAGCTTTCTGGGGGGCAGAGCACATGGCTCAGACTTGGCAGTCCCACTGAGGTGGGGACGTGGTAAGTGCACAGTAATACTTGAAGAATTGAATCAGAAATGGGAGCGGAGTTAAGGAAATCCTGCCAGAGTGTCAGCACCAGCTCGGTGCCTTTGTCCAGGATCCTAGGACGCACAGCTGGCTCTCTCATTCTGGATTTCAAGGCTCTTTCCACGGGACCTGCTGCCTCTGCTCAACCCTTGGCCCTACACCCCAGTCTGGGGTTGTGAACACAACTGGGCTGCAGGAAGTCTTCAAAGGCCCTTTAAAATGCAGGCAGGAGCTCAGAATCCACGTGTGGAGAAATTCCTGCCACCTCTGAGCGCGGCTCGCCTTCTCCAACCCTGGAACACCAGCAGGGATGAGAACACGGGCTGCAAATGATAAGTGGGTGCTTTTGGCCTCGGGGTAGCCAAATGTGTGGGAGAAGTGTCACTAAGGGAAGTTACAGGCCCAGCAACAGCCCCAAAGTGTTCTGTGGTTACGAGGACTTCACAAGGCATGCTGCGCGGCTGCAAAATGTCTCTGAAAAGGGAGATGAGAGGATGCGAATTTCAGCTTGAAAACTCCTGCATGGGATATGCTAGGGCTTTGTTTCTAATCCTCCCGTGACAATCTCCCTGGTCCTGTGCCCTTGATGTTGTTGCCACCAGACCACCTTTCACTAGTTTCCTTGGCAAGGCAGTAACATGGCTGGGGCCCTTGGTGGAGTGAATTCTGCTCAACGAAGAGCACGGGGGCTTTTCTGATTTGCCCTTGGTTCAAATCCAGTGCAGTAAAAACAGTTGCTCAAAACGAAGCCTCAAAGAAAGTGGTATCTTTTGTGGGTGTCGGGGGAACATTTTCCAGAAATGCTGCATTTAATTCTGCCTCTTTTCACCATTTCCATGACTTCACTGAAGAATGAAAGATTATCTAATATTTCCCACTCATGTGTCCTGAATCCTTCTTTATGAATCTTCCCCACTCATTTGCCCATCTGCCTTCTAGTGCCAGGCAATTGCCAGCTGAATCCCACTCTCTCCAGGAAGCCGTGCAGGGGTGGGGAGAAGCTGGCAGAAGACCTGGGTTCCTGTCCCCATTCTTCTCATTGCTGTGTGACCTTAGACAGATTAGTCCCTCTCTCTGGGCCTTGGGTTTTTTTTTTTGTTTGTTTGTCAAAGGAGTTGGTTGGATAGATTTCTTTTTCAGCTGTGGCACATTTCGGGTGGTTCTATGAAGTGAATCGGATCGAATTCCTACTGTTACCATCCTCTTCCTACCCTAGCTCTGCCAATAATTCCAGGGATCAAGGCCATCACAATTCTGGGATTGGGTTCAGTCCTTTTACTTGGGAAGGTCACAGCTGCATATCAAAACAAGCTGGACATGTAGATAGATAATGTGCATATGTATAATCTAAAAATTGTTTTAAATGTTTTCTATCTACATTTCCCTTAATTCCCAGGAAATCTAAGGTGTGGGTTAGGGAAAGACCAAAGTAGGGTGTATTTAGAAAGGACTTGTGATCATGTATGTCTGCACTGTATAATAATCATATTAGTTATCTCTGCCATTTATTGAGGCTTGCTATGTGCTAGGACTATGTTGAACTCTTCCGCTTAACATTATTATCCTCACAACAGCAGGTTATGGAAAATATTATCCATGCCCCACTCCCACACAACATTAGTAGTTGACCACAATTAACACACGTACACGTAAACCAAAAACAAACGGGCTCAATGGCCCTCCTACAAACCAAAACTGAAACCAATCTGAGGCTCAGAGAGGATGAGATAACTAGATCACACGGCTGGTTAATATTGGTAATGGGACTGGAACTTGGTTCTGTTGGTTTCCAAAGATGATGATGCGCTATTCTCTGACCTGCATTGGGCCTTGTCTTGGCATTCAGTGCCTCTCTAGGAGATTCTTCATCTCCTAGAAGAGATGTTTTAAAGACCTAGAAGTAGTAGGTCCTAAACTGATTGCCTTTCCTATGGTGTTGCTAGAGGGGAACAGTTGGTTTCAGAGCCAGCAAGAACCTTGCTCTCAGAAATGACAAGAAAGCACGAGGAATGGGACATTTGAGTCCCCCCAAGCAGTCCATTTATAGTGACCATCTCCACTGATCACTTGCTTACAGAGAATTAGGCTGGCTTTTGCCCATGACCTAGCTTACCTCTGTGCTTATGCCCAGTTCTGGCACAGAATTAGAGACTCTCAGAATGTATAAAGATTGGATCATCAGCTCCAGAAGTTGTAAACTCATGTTCCTAAGCCGAGGTAGTTATGGGAATGAGTAAAAGCCAAGAGGGGCTATAGGAAAGTGACAAATAAATATCCTGGACTGTGAGGACCACCTGACTCAGCTCCAGAGGACGGCTGCTATACACACACACAGCCCAGAGCTGCTGAACGTTCACTTTACAAAGAAACCCTGGAACAGTGACACCTCTGAATTTTCTTAAGCGTGGGCAAATCGTTCAGTAAAGAAAAGTGTACCCAATGCAATGAGGACCAAATAAAATCTATTTACAAGCTCTATCTGACTTGTAGATCTCCATATGGAACCTTTAAAATTAATTTTCCTCATTTGCAGATGAGGAAATGATCGCCTGGAAACATTAAATGATCTCCCTGGGACAGCTAAGGTGGCAGAGGCCAGCACCTCTCCCTGTGGATACACACATGTAAAGACATATGTAGGTGTGTCTGTGTACGTGCGTATACACACATGTATTTTATGAAATGATTTTCGATTACCTACTGTCATGAAATGTTCTGTGGCTTTTCCTGTTATTATTCTACATTGGTGGTTGACCACAATTCACACACATACACAAACCAAAACCCAACAAGACACAGCAGCCCCCCTCCCTAAACTCAAACCCCAACTAGAGCGAAAACTGAAAAGAAAGAAGCTCTTTACTTACGGTAAAGGACAAAAAAGAAGAAAACAAAGTCCCCTCGTCATATCTGGATAATTTTGCCAGCACTCCTTCCAGGATTGTAACGAACTAGTAAAACAGCAAAAAAGCATGATTATTTCAAACTGTGACTGTTCACAATAAAGAGCAACATTTCCCCACCTCCCAGACACCAGCAGTGAGCCCTCGTTCGTTTGTAAGTTCTATTATTTGGTTCATATCTTTGGGGAAAGGAAGAGACTGGCTTTACATAGAAATATTTGACTTATTCGGCTTTCTCTTCATTATTATGTGATTGCAAATATAGAGTGTTACAGAAGTGCAAAGTGACAAAATATTATTGAGTTGCATATAGCATGCGATAATATTAAATGCACTTTTCAAAATCCAAAACTGCGCAAAGCAGTTTTTACGTTACATATTAGCACTACATTTAATCCAATCTATTTTTATTTGTATTTTATCAGTAATTTGGGGGAAACAGAAGTTCAGCACTGGCAAATATAAATGTCTTCCCATTCAGCATTACTTAGTTAAAATTCTATAATTCATGAGGGTGACTGAAATAGCTTTATCTGACTTTTATGTTTTATTATGACTCTCACTGCATGTGAAACTAGGGGAAAGGGGGTTTTCATGATGGCAGAATTCCTTATTACCGTTTAACTTTCTGGTTTTTTTTTTTTTTTTTTTTTTTTAAATCTAACTTTGTCAGTGCTGAAAAACCAAACAAATATTTCCCACATAACCTAGTGCAACGTTTGGGGACAAATTCTTATTAAGGTAACATATGTCACTTCATCAATTCATCTTCACACGGCTCGCAATCATCAGAAACATCATTCGGAGCTGAGGCTGGGTGACGTACAATCTTATTTCCTGAGAAATACAAGTACTCAGCGCAACTTTTTTTAACGTGTTACATTTTAATGGAAACACAGACATAACAAAGCAATATTCACAATGAAACATTTCACCTGAAGCTGAAGGTTACCTTTGCAACCAAGAGTGTTATCATTTCTTTAACAGTTTCTTCAATTAGTTCATCTATTTTTGAATGGTATTGATGCTAAGGAACACAGAAAAGACAAATATTAGCATGTTAGAAGGTGACGGCATCACATCCGTTGGTAATTTTTAGACAACACAATTTATAAATAAAGCCTGGCCTGCAGACCTAGTTTATTTCCATAGTTCCAGAAGCAGCTGGAAGATTCTGATTCTGTCTTTTGATGAAAAAAGATCAGAACCTCTTTAAAAAATCATCAGGCGCCTCGTTCCTGACTCAAAGCTTTGGCTGGCTTTGATACGTGGGGACACATACACTTACAAATAGCATGCATGGATGGCTTAACGGCTCGCCTGGCAGTGTGTTGATCTGGGTCTTACAAAGCAAGATACCAGAATCATTTAATACAGGGGATGAAAATTGTCTTTGGGAAACTGCTGGGCAATGTGACAGGAGTCACAAATTCTGAAAGGAATTTGACCAAGACACTGAATGATTTTGCAAAAACTGTTCTCAAACCAACAGATTTGTTGGGATCCTGCCTCAGAGCTTCCCAGTTCTATCTCAGGTGTGGACTCAGTGTGATGGCAGTGTTTCTTTCAGGACCTTTGTGGCAGCCACTCATTTTCTTCATTTGTGTATAAGCAGACCCAGGTTTAGAGCCTCTCCTGAGATGGCTGCTAAGTTTTTCAATTTCTCTAACTGCCGCTGTCAATTAAACTTAAATAGTAATGCAAAAACAAACCCCTACACAAACAAAAATCTGCTGCAAATGCCAGGAGAAAAGGAAAAGCGATTTCAACAGAAGACAGTGTATGCCAGCTCCTTGACATTTATTAGATCATTTTAGTATCCATTTGAATTATTCCATATTTCCTTAATAAAAAATAACAATGCAAAACATTGCTATTTGGAAAGGAAAATGCACTTACCCACTCTTTAGCAAACTTTCAGAAGGATGATTAATTAGGAATAGAAAAGAAAAAGGAACAGTGCAAATAAAAATTAGGACAAAAGGACACATAAGAAAATAAAAATTAAACAAACCATCCAAAAAGCTATGAAAACATACAGAAATAAAAAGGCATAGTAATGTGGTTTGATATTCTGATAACTGGCAATCAGAATTATTGAAAGTGAGCAAAGGGATGTGAATTAAGTTAATGCACTTAAGGTCATGGGTGAATTTTGATTGTAATTGGAAGACCTAGATAAAGTCCCACTAAGAAGTTAGGAAGTCATGATGTCTAAGAAAATATAGCTCAGTTTCTTCATCTGTAAAAACACAGATACTACTACTACCACCTAGGACCAAGAAGGGGATGCCAGTAAATATGACTGATTTTGGAAAGGGAATGAGGCAAACCTGTATAACAGTATTTAGCAGGTCTGTCAAATTATTATTATCTTCATTACATGATGATGATGATGATGATTAAACATCAGGGTTAAATCTTTTCTAGGCAGTTCTGCTTTCAGACTCATAAATCTATTTTGAAGATCAAGTTGAGGTTCTAGATGCAAAGACATTTTGTCAACTGTAATTGCAATTCAAGTGTGATTATTTGTTCAAGGTCATCAAGGAGAAGATCAGAGTATGGAGAGATAGTCTTGTTGCTCAATTATCTATCTCATTTTAGTTTCCTTGTATTTGATTAGAGGAAAATAATAAAGTGAATGGCCCATGTTGTATAGGCCTGATGAATTAGGATGCATGTTGGCTCTACCACTAGCCTCGTGACAGGATTTACTAGTAAGTGGCATAAACCTGAGGGTAAAAGTGAAAATTATCTGCAGAATTCTGTGCTAGGAACACAAAGAAAGATGTCAGAGCGAAAGAATTCAAGAGTATTGAAAGGGCTCCAAATTCATTTTTAGGTCTTGAGATAAGATCCAGAATCACACGCTCACTTTCCCTCCTCATGTGACTGCCTCACTCTGCTTGCTTTTCTTTGGAATTGCTATAAATGATTCAGATTTATTAAATTAATTATGAGTTTAACTAACCCAGAAAAGCTAGTTGCGGGCAAAACAATATGATGTGAAACATTAAATGAGGGGCTTCTAACCAACCAGAGAACATCACTGAGAATAGAAATAATCTCTTGAAACACTTGGCTGAAATGGCAAACAGAGCCAAGAGCAAATCATTCTCCATGCACCAAGGAAGATTTAGGCTCTAGATCTGAGGAGTTAACAGTGTAATTCTTTCTCAAAAGACAAACAACCTTTCTCTTCAGAAGTGGGAGAACCTCAAATCTTTTCATTCTCTAAGGAATCTAAGCTAAAGTACATGGAGACATGGTGGCTTTACGGGAAGCGACCTCCGATATTTTCATGTAGAACATGGCCCTGACTTTTCTCCAGGTGGTACCACCGTCTTTCCCTTTCTGTCCATATGAATATTATGTCTCCATTCCTCTGCACCTTTCTTTTGCTCTACTTAGGAAAACATGTGTTTGCTATGCTTATTCTGCCTCTTATTTCAGAGGGAATGTGAGTATGTCAATTTCCATTGGTCCTCATCTCCTCAATGGGGCTAGGATTATTTATTCCTGTTGTGAATATAGAAATTGCATTCACCTAACAAACTCATGAAACCATGTTTGTAAACACAGGTTAGGAACTCAGAATTCTGCGATCTGGCAGAATTACTACAATTACTAATTCACTAGCAGGGTGTACAGATTTTTCTAAACTCATCCAATATCTATACATCTTATTGTATGTAAATTATAATTTGAGTTAAATAAAACCTACTTTGGGAAAGACTAGAGCAGGATAGTATCTACCCTGCTTATCATGTAGCAAAGGGATACATATCAAAGCAATTCAAGTAGTTATAAATCACATATTCCTTTGACCAGATGCTCCTGAGACTTATTTGATTGGGCTTGCTTTTCTGGAGAAATAGTAAGTATTCTGCCTTCACTCTGCTCTTTCTTGGGAGATATATTCCTCTATGCAGATATGAAGCTCCAGGAAGGGGTATAAATATGACTGGGGCATCTTTTAATTACCATCCCCCAAATAGATTATCTTGTTGCAAAATTTCTTACAGTCAGATGAACTTTCCAATTCTCTCTTCATCCTAATATGGGTATAAATAGGTATCCTTACTATTTTTGCATTTTCCAGTCCTCTCTGTTGGCCTTCTTAGATTGACTTGACCCTAATAATAATAACAATATTCCTAAGTTACATTTTGGGGCACTAGGTCATGATGGCAACCAGGGAACAAATCATCTTCAATGGCATGGAAAGTTTGAAGAGTTTACTTCTGCTTCTGATCAGCTAAGTTACTGAAAATTCACAGTCACTTCGTGAAAATTATTCCACTTGACTTCCTGTGCTGCACATTTTGCCTTGTCATGGAACAGATTGTGTGTATGTTGTCTTTCTGTTAAGACCATCTGACCTTGGAAATGAGATGAAAACACACTAGACCAAGTGAGAAACTATTTAATACACAATTTCCTCTCTATTGGTGCTTCACAAATTTTAATTAAAAAATAAATATTTAAGATGGAAAAGTATGCTTAACAAATGTTTCAACAGCTGCCTTTAAATGAGACTTTACCCCAGGGATGAAATTCAGGAAGTGATCTTAAACTTGGACAATACTGTATCACCTGGTCAGTATCTAGTCCAAATACTTTGAGGGAGTTGGAATCCAGGTGAAAGCAGGTATTAGTAACTAGATCTATATATAATGTGAGAGTACCATTCAATAATCACAAAACGAAGCTACCTAAAAACACTGGACTTCTCTTCCCCCCGTTTCAAGATATTTCCAGCCATCCTTGGCCAATCTCATTTCAACAACTTAGTTTTACTTTGGAGGCGAATATCCCTGTTTTATAAATAGATAAAAATTAAGAAGAGACTGTTCACATGAGACATCCCATTAAAATTCTACTCAAGGTCACAGCCATAGAGCCAGGTCCTTCAGAGGAGGTATGTATTTATAGACAATGATGTCTGGCTTCATTCTCACTGTTCTCAGTCACTTGGAATTTTAAGGTCAGAAGAGGCCTCATTTCTCACAATCTGGCCACTTAGGTGTCTCTGATTCAACTATACTATGGGGAAATGGCATAACAGGTCTCGCTAGTATGGTCTGGGCAAGTGACAGGCTTGGGATAAGAATAAGAGACTAGAATACAGAATTGGATGCCCTTAATAAAGATCATTTACTCTGGGTGTGTGTGCACTAGTTCTGGGAAAATGGAAAACACTTACGAGTCTCAATTATTGTTTTCATTTTAAAAACAAACAAACAAACAGCACTTGAGTCATTTAGGGGTAAATAAATGGATGTCTTTTCTGTTATATCAAATACAACAGTGTCCAGGAAGAAGTAGTTAATGCTACTTAACCTTAAAAATATTACTATTGGGGAATATCCAAGACAACTTTCTAATCTCACAGCCAGAAATTAGGAAGCTTTATGCCTAATTTTGACAAACTCCATGTCTCTCAAAGGTTGAGTGTTGTCTGCTATTATCTCTCATTTGATGAATGATGACAGCTGGGTTATGAGAGTAAGTGACTTGCTTACTTATTTGCTCAAGGTCACGTAGTTTGGCAGCTAAGGTGTGGAGTCCATTTGATATAGTTTTTAAGCTGCTAGATAATTTATTCTAGAAGACCAAGACTTCAAGGTTAAGCCAAGGTCATTCTACTTCAGGACAAATGTGATTAGTGGTAAAGATAAGAGACAGGGTGCACTGTGACAAAACCAGCTTATTATTTCCAACCAGGGTCTAAAGTCTGTCCTAACTTACCTGTTTCCAACCAGGGTCTAAAGTTTGTCCTAACAAGATCCACAGGTCCCCTACAATTATATAGTGAAATTGTGTCAAGGTATTTTTTTTCCTGGGAAATGGGTTCATACATTTCATCAGATTTTCAGTAGGGTTTCCATCAATCTCCTCCCAACTCCTATAATCCTCCTCAAACCTCAGTTCAAAAACAAAAGATCTGAATGACTAGGCTTGTTTGAAGCAATCATTAAGCCATCCGACCAGGTATGTGGGAGTTCTCTAAACACAACCACAACTGAGACAATCTGAAGAGGAAGTGTAAAGCTGCCAAGGGGAAAGGGAGGCAGTGCAACCCTTCCCTACCCTGAATGACATCGTCCTTGTGAAAGAGTTAAAATGGACCTCTCAAGCAGTTGTAAGGGCAAACAGATAAACTGGACTCCATAAAACTTAAAAAAACTCTTGTGCTTTAAAGAATACTACCAAGAAAGTGAAATAAACAAACAAAACAGAAGGCAAGAAAATAGTTGCAAATTACATATATGATAATGGTCTAGTATCCAGATTATATAAAGAACTCTTATGAATAAACAATAAAGGACATCCCAATTTAAAAAATGAGCAGAGGATTTGAATGAATAGACATTTCTTCAAAGAAGATATACAAATGGCCAAAAGCACATGAAAAGCTGGTCAATATCACTGCATATAAAAACCATAATGAGATACCATTTTACATATACTAGGATCGCTATTAAAAAGAGATAATAAGAAGCACTGGTGAAGTTTCTCTTACATTGTTGATGGGAACATAAAATGGTGCAGCCACTTTGGAAAACAGTTTGACTAACCCTCGACAAGTTAAACATAGAGTAACCATATGACCTGGCAATGACATGTCAAGAGAGTTGAAAACCATAGGTCCACATGAAAACTTGTATAGGAGTATTCATGGCATCTTTACCTGTAACAGCTAAAAGGTAGCAACAACTCAAATGTACATCAACTGATGAAGTGATAAAATGTGGTATATCCATATACAGAATATTATTTAATATTATAAAAGGAAGCAACAACATAGATAAATCTTGAAAACATCATGCCACTTGAAAGAAACCAGTCACCAAAAGCTACACAGGATATAAAATGCTCATAATAGGCAAATCCTTTGAGATAGCAAGAGAGTTACCTAGGGTTGGGGAGGGAGGATTGGGAAATTACTACTAACAGGTCTAGGTTTCTTTTGAGGGTGATGAAAATGTCCTATAATTGAATGTGGTGATGGTTATACAGCTTTGTGAATATACCGAGAACTATTGAATTGTCCACTTAAAAAGGGTGAATTCTATAGTATGTGAATTATTTCTCACTTAAAAAAAAAGTTCAAGGGGAGAAAAGTTCAGCAGGGATGAGATTCTGGAAAGTTTGAATTTGAAGAGTTCTTGATGAACTTTAAAGATCACCAAAAACAGGGTTTTTAAAGTGGGCTCTGCAAAGCCTATGAGGTTGTTGAGAGTTCCCCAGAGAAGGGTGGGAGGGTAGGTGATTGGTGGGTGGTGAAGAAATGCCAAGGTGAAGAGGAATATTGTAGCTTGTGCTCTGGGCCCACTCCTCCTTGACCCCTGCTTCTCATTTCATCCAGAACAGCTCTCATTTATTTGTTTTGTGGGCTAGCCTTCTTAGTAAGGTGTGAAGAATCAATTCTGCAGCTAAAAACAGCCTAAATAAAACTAAAATAGTGGTATCATTTTACAGATGAGGAAACTGAGGTTTAAGGAGGCTGAGAGGAGTTCCCTGGTGGCCTAGTGGTTAAGGATTTGAAATTGTCTCAGGTTTGATCCCAGGCCTAGGAACTTATGCATGCTACAAGTGCAGTCACTCCCTCCCCCACAAAAAAAGGAGGCTTGGAGATTACAGTTTGCAGCACAGTCAGGGCAAACACCCCAGGGTCTGGACACCTAACCTATGCCTTCCTCAGGAGGCTGTTCTTTATACCTCAGCCATTCTCCTTAACTCTTCTTGGATACTGAGTCTCCACCAGTGGTTGTCAAAATGTGGTCTCCAGACCAGGCAGCTGCATCAGCATCACCGGGAAATTCATCAGAAAAGCAAATTCTTAGACTGCAACCCAGACCTATCAGAAACTTGAGACTTCACAATCTGGGTTTTAAAAAGCTCTCTAGGTGAGTCTGATACACTCAGAGATTTGAGAACTACTGCTTTAGGTCATTCACATGAAGCAAATGGAGCCAGTGGCACCCTGCATTTGACCCCAGGGCCTAGAACTGAGCCCCTAGGGAAGGTCCCTAAAAAGAAAATCAACCAGGAGCAGAAGCTAACAGGGATGGCTGGGGAAACTGATTTGGAGGGGGAAGAAGGTTACAGCTGATCTTGCCAGGAAGAGAATACCACCAACCCACATTTAAAAATGGAAGGTGCTGAAAAGAGAAAATAAATAACGAATAAGGAGCAAATACAATTTAGTAAAAATTCTGAGCATGTAAGGCTGGTATCGAAAGATCTGATTTAGGAGCAATTTATGCCAATTGGCAACAACATGAGAGTTGCCAGAAATGTTTCTGAATTAATTCTAAATTGGTATATGAATATCTAGCTGGCTTAAGGCCATCAGAGAAAAATGATCATGATAGTCTTTAATCAAGCCCAAGTTGCTGTTTCTTTCTCCTTTACTTTTTAAATACCACTTTAGAATTGGAAACTTAGCAAAGGACTAAACTTTTTGGTCAGAGAAGATTCACAATGAACTCAGTCGTAAGGAAAATTAAAGTCTGTGATTTCTTGGAAATTCCAAGCCTGCTCTCTGGGGACTAGGTAGCAGGGTGATCTAGCGTTATATATCCTGGAAGTTGCTTAACAGTAGGAGGCATGCTCTCCTGCTGTCCAGATGTTCAAAGTGATAAAATACACTTCAAATGTGAAAATGACTTGTATTCTGGCAAACAGATCTGTTGGTGATGCCAGCCTAATAAATAAGGTCATCAAACTTCATCTGACTTAAAGGAACTTTACGACCACCCCGACTCCAGCCAAGAATCACTTTCAAGTGTGTAACAGAGTCATCAGTACATGCCTTAGAGATTTACTTAACAAACAGATACTAAACATTCATCTGTGGCTTAATCCACAAATGTTAGAGTATATTTCTGAAACTAGCAGACTAGTGTAGATGGAAGGAATCTGTGAAGTTTTCTTCTACATGATCAATGGAGGGGGGGAAAAATCTGTATTTTTTTTTTTTTTTTTTTTTTTTTACCTCTTGGCCCATTTCCATGCTGCAAAGTTTTGTTGATTGAGCTTTGGCATCAACCATAACATTAAACATGGTGCATATTGACTGTGGGACTCGAAAATCTGTTGATCGACTGGTTTTTTGCAGCTTAACTTCAAATGCAATCCTGGTTCTATTAAAACAAAGTAGGAAAAGACCAATTCAGCATTCAGATGGCAGCAGGTGGAGGAGACATTTTCTGAGGGGTCAGTGAAAAAGAAAATTGAAGGCTGTAATCAGTTTCAATCAACAATGACTTCACATGTGTTCCTTTTAAAATGACTTCCCCAGCTAAGGCAGGCCTATTCACAGAGACGGCCACGTAAACCCTTCCTTTCTCACCAGTACATGGAACACCTGTAGCTTGGACTGTTTCAGTCTATAGTTTACATGCTATGGAGAACCCTAATTGCAGGAGAATGAATGAATGAACAAAAACCCAATTACAGTATTAGAGCATATATAAGTTCTTGCACATTGGCAACTACCTTGAATCACTTCATTAACCACCCCCCCAAAAAAACCCCAAACCCACAAAAAAGCAGCTTCTGATCTTCAAAAATATCTCATGGGGTGGGGAATATCTCAAATGACATTTATTATTTTTTTTTCTTTCTAGTTTGAAAGAGAGTGACATAAAAAAAAATCCAACTAGCTTATTACATTGCTTTAAAGACTTAAAAAAAAAATAAGATGGCTACTTTTGGGGAGATGAGGAAAATTAGGAATGGTCCTGGGGGAATTCTACTATGTCTGCCTGTTTGTATGTTTTTGCAATATAATACATTATTTTGCAACAAGAATATGTTCTTTTTATAAGTAAAAATGTCATAATATACTTACCATCACAAGTACTGTACAACTGTGGAAACTTAATGTGACATAATTTTGACATAGGTCAAATTATGATCCCATCAATGTGCTAACTGCGCACAGGAAAAACCTAATCCGATGTGGCCAGCTGGTAATAGAGGTGTGAGATTTAATCTGTGCTATCAACTTTGTAAAGGGGACCAGTTAGATTTTAAAAGGTTTCAGAGAAGTGGGTCACATCATCACAAGTCTTTAAAGAAAAGCACGTGGTTAGTAAGTGGTTTTATTAAAGCTCCTTTCGTCCAGAGCATCTTTTCAGCACTGTTCACTGTCAGGTTCTGGAGATCATACAGCCACCAGGAAGGCACTGCTTTAAGAGGTATTTGTAGCAGTTTTCTAACAGTGCATAGGGAGGACCACACAGCTAGTTAGCTCAGGAAAGGATGCCAACTTGCTAACACACCCTGGGTGCATGCAGGAAAGCCAAGTATAATTTCTAAGGTTGGAAGCCCAGTTCTTAAGAAAAAAAAAAACTTAAAAAAAAACCCTTAAAACACTCCTATATATTATATGATCATGTTAAAGATAAATCTCTCTTGGCTCCTAGAGACTCGGTGCACTGAAGGAGCTTTCTAATCATGATGATCATTTTAAGCTACGTGGAAAATACATCACTTTCTGGTTTTGTGAAAAGGAGGCCTGATGGGGACTGACTTGGACAGGTCCCTGTGCTGATCTTCGGAGGTTTGTGTGCCAGTTCCGGCCCAATTTGAGAAATGGAAATGCTAAATCACTCCCTTACAATGAAGTAATCGTCTTCTGTTTTCACAGGAGAGCTGTTCATAGCCCTTGGAGTGTGCGGCTATGAAAAGAGGAAGCTGAATGCAAAATTAATATGGACTGAGAGGGCTCTATTGGACTGAAGAACCATAAATGGAGAGGTCACTTAATTCACTCACTCTCTGAGGGCAGAGTTAGGGCACCTTATTTTGTGTGGCACACAGGACCTGATATAGACTCGACTAGAAGCCTGTCAAGTCCATCAAACAAATGGTTTAAATTGCTTAGAAACTTGGAAATCTGGTGTGCCTGGTTGACTTTTTGGCACTGAATATTTACATCTATAAAATAATGTCCTTGTCCTTCTAGAACAAGGCCCTTTTACTATGTGCCAAAGAGGACAGCCAGTGTTCTAGGCTTTACTAATGTAGATTCTGTGTCTTACAACACCCAAGGATTTCTTCACATTTTACCCTCTGGATCTGGAGGTCCAGGGATGTATTTGCCCCTATGCTCGCTCTTTTCTGCTTTTGTTGGGGGCCTCAGTGCAAAGGGACATCAGGGCATGTATGCGTCCAGTGCCAGGTTGGACACGTGCAGTTGACTAATTTCTGTTCGTAAAAAGGTTACTTAACAGCCACTATGTGCCAGGCATGAGGCTGAGACCTGGGGCTGGTGGGGGCGGGGGGTGGTGAGGATTCAAAATTACCAAGATACACTATCTTTGAGGTAGCTGATCTATAAAGACATGTGGTAAGGGAGAAAACAGAGTCATTATCTACCTTTCACAGCCATATATCTTCCCTTTTCCTCCCAGCATCTCCCTACTTCTTATTCCTTACTCAGAAGTCTGGCTTCTTAGAGGAAGGCAGATGTGTCTTTCTGTACAAGGGCGAGCCCAGATCAGAGGCTAGTAAAGGTTCATTCTGGTGCATGGTAACCACTAGTACAGATTGAGGGAGAACTTTTCACCACAGGGAATCTGCCCTGCAAGAAGATTTGGGTGAAATTTTTGGGCCCTAGTGAAAGGCTTGTATTCCCTAAAATTGATAGAGACCAAGTAGGGAAATGGTGGAATTTAAAACCTTAAGGAAAGATTTGGACCTTTGGTTTGAGAAATAGGCCTACCTTTAGTTCTAAGAGTGGAAAGAAATGAGCAAAACACAAAATCTGAATCACCAGGACTTTAAGTTCCCAGAAGTGCCATTGGACCCCTGCCAGATTCTCCACAACACATGGTTCCTCCCCCAGTTCCTGCTGAGATGCTCACCTACCTGGGACTGTGTTGTTCTTTTGCCCTTTTGGTTTCCAGTTTTGATGCTATTACTTCTCTTTTCTTCTTCCAAGATATAAAATAATGAATTCAGATCACTCTCAGCCAAACCCAACCCCCATCACACACAAGTGATCCATCAACTAAACTGCATAACATCTGGTGATCTGGAGAAGTCTGGGCTGCGTGGGGATTTTGTGCCCCTTTTTTTCATAAGGAAAAATAATAGAACCGTTATGAACTGGAAAAGGAATTTGGTTGTGTGTCTGGGAATAGACAGGGTGATGATAATGATGTCAAACCAGACACATCTCATTTCTGTCTCTGATACTCAGATGGAGATACTCTGTGAGGGAAGGGATGTGACCTTTCAGTCTTCCTAATGTGCCAAGAACTTAGCACCATACCCAGTAGACAGGAGGAGCCCCTTTTTGTTGAATGGATGCGTACTGTCCTCCATTTTCTCTCATTTCTCTGGAAAGTCTACCTAGGAACATCAAGTGCAGCATTCCCACCTCAATCCTATATGCCATGCTGACAAAATGGACATGGGCAGAGAGTCAAAATGCACAATTAATGTCTCATGCCCCTTTTTGCTATCTAGCTGGATTTGGGGCAAGACAACTGAATAGTGGCACATAGTAGATGCTCAGGTCGGACATACAAAGTGAATGATGTTGTGAAGAGCCTGTAGACACTGCTGGAAAGTCAAGAGATATCTGTTCCTATACTGGATATGCTGTAGAACTGTAGGTGCTTCTCTATTTTACATCCAGCTACCCACCCATACCACACTCATATATTAACAAATATTTATTAATTAAATATTTTGTGCAAGACACTTATGGGTATCCGGGATAAAGAGACAGGAAGGACCCTTTCCTCATGGAGCTAAATGAAAAAAACTGGTAGCTGTGCTTTGTTGGGTTTGGGACAGATGTGGGGCATGTGAATTGGGTGGCTCTGGTCCAGCTCACTTTGACCAGCAGTCACCTCCAAAACACTCCAAATTATGGCCAGCTGTAAGAGTGGCTACTTTGCCTTCCCAAGTCAGTGTACAGTGGGGAAGGTGTGTAGAACCTGTCCAGCCACTGATGCTCACCTTTTGACACAAGATTCAATCATGTCACTTGCCATCAGCTTCAGTCGTTGTTCCAGGTGCTTTCCAAACTCTTCTTCAGGCCAGTGCAAGTCCCGAAT
This sequence comes from Sus scrofa, assembly GCF_054392235.1. Lineage (NCBI taxonomy): Eukaryota > Metazoa > Chordata > Mammalia > Artiodactyla > Suidae > Sus > Sus scrofa. The sequence continues at coordinate 58,889,559 of NC_139395.1, forward strand.
GAAGGTCTGAAGGGCATCAAGTTTCCAGAACAGATCCTCTGAAGTGCCTGATCCATTACTGGCAGGATAAAAATTAGAAAATAAGAGTCACCCACTGGCCTAGGGTTATGAAAAAAGCTGACACAAAAACAGCTGGGGTCTAGAAGGCTGAAGGCAAACAGTGGCTTCAACATACAAAACGATGTGTCTTGGCGGTGGAGGTGGGGGCCATCTCCATCGGCAGATTTTGAGTTTTACCATACAAGACTTAGTCGGCTTTGTTTGGCCAATTATTCCAGACCAGTGAGAAGTCTGAGGAAGGTATTGCCCCGTAGCTATAACAGTGTATGGTAAAAATCAGCCTTCTTTCAATAACCACATTAACACATGTGATGATTCAGATGAAGGCCACAAACCAGAGGGAGAAGTAGGTCTCAACGGATAATAACTACATGGCAACATGCAGTTATTAGAATTCAGGGTTTCATGCATTGCCCCGGCTCCCCACCAGAGTGGAGAACTCTTGGAGACTGCACAAGACTTTCAGTTTTAAAAGAACAGTGCTAACAAAGTGGTGAGCGAGGACCCACTTTCTCTCTTGAAGAGCTGGAAAGAAACTGGGGTGACTCCAATTGAGATGAGTACACCTGGATACCTCGAATCCAAGATTCTTGCTCAGTTTGGTTATTATTCCAATTTTCACAGACCAGCCTGTGGCACAGGCAGCCCCAGGACAAGGTGGGGTGGGGTGGGGGAGGTGAGTGGACAAGGGATATTTGCAAAGCTTTAGGGCTCAAAACCTGAGCTCTTTTACCATTGCACCATCTTACCCAGTCCTCTGTACAGATGGAAAAATTGGTCTTGATTGCTTTCTGTACAATGATGTCTAAGAAACTTTTACCTGGGGCATCGACGGAAAGCCTGTGTATGGGAAATGCTCCACCTCTCACCCTCTTGCCCTTCTCTGGCTGGCTTTCTCTTTTGTAACAATTCCATTTGGAGCTCTGAGGGGTAGTCATCCCCCACCCCCTTCCTCGCATACCACTAATGCTAACACGGCAATTTATAAAATGTCCAACATACCATGCATTACCACTTGTTCTGACATCGTCTATAGAAACAGATGAGAGTGGGTGTTTCTATTGTGACAGATGCCAGCTGCATTGAATTAATGCTTCAGAGAGAGAAATATAGCTAGTGCATAAATGCATACACAGCTACTGCGGGAGGTGGGGGGGGCAAACTCCCAACATGCCAGGAGTCAGCCTACGGCCTGGACCAACAGGGTAGTTTTCAAGGACAGACCAGTCTGAGGTCAGTACATAGATGTATCTGACACGGAGCAGGTAACATGGAAACACGTCCTTAAAATGAAAGGTGGCAAAGGAGGAAACTGAAATTATGAAAAGATATAGAATCAGGCATTTCCTGGTGGGTGACTGAGAATCTACACCTTCTTTTCAGATACTGCTGTAAGCACTGTTTGAAAGTGGGGGAACGCATTGCTTCTCTGTGAAAGTTCAGCCTTCCCCCATCCCATCCTATGCTTGGGAAAAAGAAACCCCAACTTTCTCCTATCTAAACCCCGTTTTGGAACTGCACGGTTGTATGTTTTAAATCATTAAGTACATATGAATGCAATAATTGGTATTTATTACAACAACATTTTGACACCCATCTGGTTTCAGAGTTTCAAAAAATTCTTCTAGGGTTTTTTTTTTTTTCTTTGAAGAGCTTATTATTAAGTTTTGACATGAGGAAAAGAATATTTTCTTTTTATTTTTAAGATAAACTGTTAATGTTAAGGCAATAGCACCAAGATTATTTTGATTGTTGAGCAGTTACCAAAATGTGTTCCCACTCATGCCTTAATTAATTGAACGGAGACCATTATCTGCTTGATTACAATGTCTTGATTCATATCTTTTCAAAAACAATGTCACAGAGCATGCACAGAAAGAGGTAAGAGAAGCTTTCAGATATTTATCTTTCCATTTTTAACAGCTACTACCTAATCTAACTTTTCAAATAGTCATCTTAGCATGAATATGATTTATGGGATTTTTTAGAAGTTTTTTTTCCCAGATACACATTTTGGAGGTTTTAATTTGTCTTTAAAAGAAAATCAGATACACTGACCAGGTGATTTTGTTGTGAACTTGTGAGCAAAGAGGGGTTTTTAAAAATACTAGGCCACTTTGGAGGAGCCAAGTAGAGTAATCATTTTGAAGTCCTGTTCTCTACCTGGATTGTGTAGAAATAAAAATGTTGAGGGCCATCTTGATGAATGTGATTTCAAGATTCAAAACATCACTGCCAGTTTCAGATCATTTTTTATTCCTTTGATAATAACACTTCCCTTTGAAAATGTGCCAATTTATTCTTTCAAGAAAAAGGCTTATCTGGCCTATAATTAGCTGTGGTCTAAGAAAAGGATCAAAGGAGGGTATAGAATCTCTAAACCTTCTTTCACTTATTAAATCATGCATGTGGTTCTAGTTTAATTTCCCTGAGGTAGGATTTCAGGGTGCTGGATCTTCTTCTTGCTAAGGAGAGAAGATTCATTTCCTAAGCTGGAAGAAGAGCCTTCTCCATCACCACCGTCCAAACTGCTGGCTTTAAAGGAGTGACCTGAACTTCAAGAAAAACAAAGCCCATGCCTTGGTGGCTTTTGAATGAAGGTAGAGAATGGCCCTTGAAAGTGAGACCACAGATGACACAGCTACCCACAAATTTAATTATCTGTTGTTTGAATCTTGCATTCTCAAATTTAGAGATCTTGCTACCTACCTCTCAATGCTCCAAATTGTATTATGACCTTGGAATGCAACCTTACATCACTTTTACATTACTAAGGCTTGATCCACTCAGAAATTTTCATTTAGTCCCAAACATACTGTTACTATATCCTGCCATTTGTTGACACCAGAAATATGCTTTATGGTTTAAACAGTCTCCGGGAATTTTTTTATTAAAAAAAAAAAAAAACCCACAAAACAAAAACCAAACCCAAACCAGCTTCTCAGTAGGTGTGCTTTCCTCTTTGATTTGGATCAAGCCAGAAATGACTGGCCAGCTCAGGAAAGGGGTTTCCTTGACTATTTTTGGACGATTAACTCTTAAAGTCATGTCACCTGCATTAAAAAAAACAAACAAAACCTTTCCCCAAACATGGGAAGAAGCCTTTTGCAAAAGAATTCAGGACGTGAAACATAGTCTTCAAACGTTCAGTGGGCGGAAGACAAATTGTTAGTGCTGTATATATAGCAAACGTCTTACAAACACGCTGCATGCCAGAAATAAACAATATTGTCTCTGTATGATCAGCAAAATATGTCTAATTATCCATCTCCATCTCTGTTATATAGGATGTATAGAAATAAACAATGCATATCCATGCCAAGATCACTTAAATTTAAATGAGATCTAATGGGAACTGAATACACACTCAGCATCATATATAGCAGCCATCCATGACGGTGCCGAAAAAGTAGGCATTTGTGGGATGCCTAGAGGGATGTTAACTGGTAGATTTGGTACTTTGGGAAGGTTCACATTAGGTAGGTTCACATTGGGTAGATTACTGGTTAAACTCCTGTGGAAGAAACAGACAGAAAGAAAAAAATACCATCACAGTGACAATGCAGATGTGGCAGAAGCACAGAACAGTTGTAAATAAATTGGCTAAGTCTACAGCAAGACAGTAGCGAAAACTTAAGCGACACATTTCAAAAAGCAGCTTACAGATGGGGAGCTGTGATGCGGCTCAGTATATAGAAAGAAATGACCAAAGTTAATGGAGAAAACAATTAACTACAGAGTGACTTAAAAGCATGGACACTCATGGAGACCTATATACAATGATCATTTTATTTAAATGCCTTTGTGATGGGCTGTTTCCAAATCCATTACCATGAAGGTCTAGACCTTGTCTCATACAAAGAACTTAAAAAGTTCATGGAATTCTTGGCACTGCTGTGGCTAGGGCTGCAGTGAAGTAGTTGAGATGGGTAGAAATTGTGGAGCACTTTGATTTTCTTACCCTTATTTGCAAATTGGTTTTGATGGAGGCACATTTCTTTAGTCAGAGAGTAGACACAAGATGTAGCAGGAAATTCACTCACTTGAATGCACGCATAATGGTAATGGACAGAAATGGAATTCTTTCCAACCACTACTTCTGAAGACAGGTGGATGTACCATGAGCATCAGAGTTGATGGCAAAGATGAAGGAAAGTGTATCAAGAAGAATGATTAGCTTTGCATGATTTTATAGAACATGTAAAGAAAATGGAAATATCCCTTCCTGAACTAAATGCAATTAAAATGGAGAAGTGTTTACATTCAAAAAAAGGAAAAGAAAAGAATCTCAGATTCAGCTTTCAGAGTAAATTCTTTGGCCATAAGTGGATTTAAAATGTGGCTTTTTTTCCCAAGTAATTACCCTTAAAAGTGAGATAGAGATCAGAAGAAAGGCTGATGGGGGCTGGCAGGGAATGAGAGGGAGTATTCCGTTTCTTGATCTGTATGATTGGGACACGGATGTGTTGGGCTTGAAAAGATTAATGAAGCTTCATATTTTCTGCAAAAAGTTAAAATTTATGTTAAAAATGAAGCAACAATTAAAAATTGTGACCTTGTATCAGCTTTTTGTTTTTTGAACAAAGATTGATCAACTGATGTGATGAAAGAGAGATGGATGGCTTTATGAGTAAAGAGAGAAAATAAAACAAAACAAAAACCCCAGAGCGAATCAACCATATCTCCTTGGAGGGACTGTGTCATATACTGCTCAACGAGCTGGCATCGTGTGCTTCTGTAGTGGCATTTCAAGGGTGTTCCATCCAGCCAAAGTCACTGGCACGGTGGAGCCCAGCCTAACTCTGCATCTGAGAGGAGCCTTCCTGTTTAAGTGGAGTTGACAGCATTTTGGCAAAGAAGTTGAGGTTTTCTTTTTGGATCTTGCAGAAGAAGTGCAAGTTTTGCCAAAGCAGCTCTGCCCCGGGCAAGCTGTATTTGACTAACACAATCTTGCAAGGGCTGGAGCTGCCTCTCGGCTTGCTTAGAGGGGCAAGCCTACTCATAAGTCTGAAATTTTGGACGCTGGAGATAGCCTGGACACCTGCCTCTCTCTAGAAACGAGCTGCCCTTTCATGATGGGAATACAGCCCCGGCTGCCGGATGGAAAAACCTAGAATGCAAAGTTCCAACCTGGCATTCTTCTCCTTAAGGGAGACAGGTGACTCACAGGACTGTCCTTTACACTTCACGTTTGGGGAGAGCCAATTATACTTTTGTACTCAGGACGAAAGGGCACTCTCACGGGAACGCTCAAAAGAAGATTAGCTAAAGCGAATATTAAGTGGAAGGGAAAAAAATGGAACTTCCACTTCCATGTTTCTCTGTTGAACTGGGGAATTTGCTTTTGAATTCAGTCCCTGGTGGTTCTCAGTCTTAAACACTGCTATGTAACGAAACCGTTGGCGATTTCCACTGAGACATGTGTAAGCCTATATAAGCAAATGTGATCATTAAATGATACACACACTGAATATTGATCAAGGAATTAGGAGATCTTTAGAGATGGCAGCCTGGAAAGTTAAAATGTCAATTCTGAGCAAATTAAAAGTAGCTAGGAATGAATAACATACAAATGTATGCAAAAGCAACTTAATTTAAACATATTAGCGGATGGTGGGCACGCATATTAGAAATGAGTTTCGTTTTGCACATGAAAATTAAAAAAATGCTTATATTAATGAAAACACATTGTATTTGTAAAATATGACACTTTGGCTGGGCTGCACTGGACTCATAGAAACATCTCCTTCTGTGACATATTATTATGATATACTTGTAAAAGGCTGAAGAAACATGCTTGATATTTCTGTTTTTAGCTAAATAATATTGTGTATTATTAATGATATTAATAACTTATGTTAATAAAGAGACAATTCCAAGCATTATATATGACTAACACATGTGAGAAGGGGGGATTTTCCAGTAGCACTTAGGTCAAACCAGGCTCCTGGAGCTGCTGATGGATATAAAAAATTATTATTTTAGAGGGCCCTTTAGCAACTACCTAAAAGCAGGTTCAGCATGCTTCTCGGTGAAAATCATAACTGGATATCTCTGGATAGTGTAAGAGGTGTAAATTGCAATCCTAACAATGGATACATGTTAAAAGTTAGACTCATTCATTTTGGGGACTGCTGAAAAACATTTGCTCCCATTCATGTCAAAAGACTCCTCCCTGGATTAAAAAATACTCATCTGCTCTCTCTCACCCTGATGAATGTTACAAATGTGTGTATATCTCAGCATTTCCACAGAGGGCAAAGTCACTCCTTACTTCTAGAATTAATTCTAATACAGTTGTGACTCTGCACAGAGAGGGGATGGTTGAGTCATCTCTCCAAGTTTTCTGCTTTAGATTTATGGATGGGGTTACATTTAAGACACAGAATGCCTTCCTCTTTATGAGCCATTTGTTGTATGAATTATGTGGTACCTTTTGTCTTCTTTTGGTGCTCTGAACACTAAAACCTCTCTCTTTGTTTACTCTTACATCTAATTCCTACTTTGGGGCGTGGAGCACTCTATTATCTTCCTAGAGTTTAGAAAAGTGGTTCCTCAAGCTTTTTTTCACTATCACCACCAGACCCCTCAACTGCTTTCCCCATCAAAGTTTAATACCACCGATATACTATACATCTGTTTGTGTACTGTATGTAGATCTATGCTTTATACATATTTATGAGTATGATTTTTTTGTTTGCCCTCTCCCTCTCAAAATAACCAATTTCCACCATCTTTGGGAGCTGTAAAGCCCTTGTTTAGAATGTGTGGCCTAGAGAATAAAGTTCTAAACCTCATGGGATTTTAAAACCTCCCAGCTACCGCTCCAATCTTATAGTTTGTCTCCTTTATAATTCATGCTGGTCCAAACCAAACATTCATTGTTTCTGCTGCCTACCTGACTTTCCTCCCAATTTTATGTCTGCCCATCTTCTTTCCCAACACCTTACCCTTTTTGAGATACCCTCCAAACTATTTCCTTTATGACTCCTCAGTGGAGGTTCATTCCCTTCTATCTCTTGCCCTCATAACTCTTCCTTAAATTACTTGTACATTGGTAAATACTGAAAGTCATTTTTCTTGTGTGCATGTTGCTCAGACCCAACTACATTAAAATCCACAATCAGGGGATTGCATTTTCTTTTCTGTGTTCCTCCCCAAATAGTTTTCCTGTGGTAGCCTGACAATTTTCAGCCTGTGTGGGTTCCTTAATTAAAGTCAGCTAATCAGTAAATAGTTACTGAACACCTGTTATGTCCCAGGCCCTGTTCTAGGTGTTAGGAAGGCAAAGGTGATTGAATGTGGATATGGGGTAAATATGGAAAATCACATATTCTCGAATGTTAGTGTTGGAAAGTCTTGGGTATTCAAAGTTCTTTTTTTACAAAGGAAGATGCTGATGTTCAGGAAAATCATATGACTTGCTCAAGGTCACTCAGCAAGTTACTGGCAGAGTTAGGAGTTGGCTTTTAGTCTAGTACTTGTCTATTTTATACCAAGCTGCTAAAGTATCTTTGGTCTGACATTTTATTATCATTAATATAGTGACATCTTTGACAATATTGGAAAAGAGATTATTTATAAAATACTTTCCATGTGTCTATCTCAGGCAGAGAGATATAAAGTGCATTTTGAGACATGAGAAACCCAAAGTTTTCAGTGTGCACATATCAAGAAGCAGTGCTTGGTCCTCCAATTCAGAATCATTCTGACCTGAAATGGGTAACAATGAAGTGTGGATTCTTTGTGCTTGAAAGTGTTTCAGTAGAGACTGAAAGATGATCTGTCAAGGAAAGCATAGTGCAGAGGGGTTTCTAGACTTGCAAAGCTTTGGATTAAATGCTTTCTAAGTTTTCTTCCACAGAGAATGCCAGGATGACTTGGCTGGTAGAAATGTTGTCCATCTGCTAGGGAGGACCCAAAGTTCATATTCAGGGCTGCCTGGAGGGTTCCGAACAACTCATGACTTGTCCTGATGGATGTTCCTGAGAGGCTTATGGGCTCCAGTCTGGGCTTGTCTGGGAGAGGCTACCTTCAGCTGTGGTTAGAAGCTAGGGGATGACATCTTCCACCAATGCATAGAAATTCAAATCACAACTCTCATCTGGCTTAACAGAAACAGAGATACAGTTTCCCTTTTATCTCCTTGCTGAGATGGAAGGCCATCTTTCGAGAGAAAGAAGCAATAAGGACTTAGTCATTTGACCTTTTCTAGCAAATAACTTCAGTTGTATCAAACCCAAATGATGATTACATCTCTGTTTTCTTTTAATGGGCCATATTTTGAAATAAGAAAATCTGAAGAATAGAGAATAAAATTTGTTTTTAGAATCTTCCATATATTGGTAGCATTTCTTTGTCAGAGTTCTTTTTTTTTTTTTTTTAACATTTAATGTATTTTGTTAACAATGTGGTGGGGGGAGGGGCACTGAACCTACACAGGTGAAAATCCACATACATTATATTTAGCCCTTGCATCTGTGATTCCACATTATTCTCAGTTCCATATCTATGGATTCAACCAACTTATGACCATGTAGTACTGTAATATTTGCTACTGAAAAAAATTCACATGTAAGTGGACCTGCATCATTCAAACCCATGTTGTTTAAGGGTCAGCTGTACTTGTTTTTCTTGAAGTAAGCTTTGCAGTGCATTTCTCAGTCATTTTACCTATAATCAGGTGTCTATAATCATGACTTTTGAAAAGTGGAAAACAGAACAATTGAAGTATAACAACTGTTTAAGAGAAACTATGCTGTATGAGTGTGTATTAGAGGATCATGTGGCAAAGCAAAGCAAATCTATTTATCTAAGTCAGCTTCTCATTTCTGAGTAAGCTTGATGAAAAACATTCCAAGAAGATCATTCTTTACTTGGAAAAAAAAATAAAGAATCTCTGCTTCTTTATCAACCTGCTATCCAGGTTCAGAGAGAAGCTCATCATTCCTCTTTATAGGTAAAAAGTAGAGAGAGTCATTCTCCTTAGTACATAAGTGTGTTCCCAATTTTTTTATACCCTTTGTTTTGTGCCGGCCATTCTGCAAATCTGTCCCATAGCATCTACATTCTGTTTACAAATTAGCTAATAAAATGTATGTAATTTCAAACGATTTTAACTTATGTTTTACTTGACACCTTCTAGTACCTCTACCTACTCTGAAAAGCATGTACTATTTAGCATGAATTAAGCAAACCAGTCATATTCACGAGTCAATAGCACAGTTTGGGACAGCAAAAAGCTACTTAAGAAAAAAAAATACATCCTTATAAAATATTCTCAGGGTTCTAGTCACAAACGATTAATCCTTTGCCAATTTTTAGATCTTTAAATTACTGATCAAAAAATTCATTCTTCATTTTCTTTACTCATTAAAACAAAAATCCAGATAAAATATTTCCAGACTAAGACTTCCGATTATGAAAATGACTTTGTTTCTCTTTTTGCTTCTGACTGACCAAGTATATGTAATGCTTCAAAAGGAAGAACAGTCATTGGCTTGGTTTCTGAAGAATTTAACAGGTTATAAAATGACATTAGTGACATTATCATAGAGCTTCATGACAATTATCAGACATTGAGTCAAGACTTTTTAAAATTAGTTTTACAGATAAGAAGACAGTTATAGAGGTTTAGACCCTTTCCCTCTGGCTGGTAAACGGAGGACAAGGTCCTAACTTAAGGGCTTTTTAAGAAAGAGTGAATGAAGGAAGCTCCTAATTTCCTCCTGTGTGTGTGTTGGTGGTAGTAGCCTCCACATTTAAATCCAAGAAAGTAAAAGCTATTTCAAGACCATTGCTATTTTCAAAATGCAAATATTACTCATTTTAACCTTTTCCTTTTTCACAACTGTTCTGCACAGTACACTGTCTTGATTAGAGTGAGCCATTAAAAAAAAAAATGCAGTCACTTGTTATTGCTTCATCATCAAGGGTCCTGGTTCTATTCTCATGAGTTAAAAAGCAGCAAGGCCATATTAAGAGGCCATTATAAACCTGAGAATAACAAGCTAAAATTTAGATTCTTTTTGGTACTTGCAAATGAAGAGCTACTGGCTATTAACCTGCTCTCAGTAGGGTAAGTCTAGAAACCTCTCTTGTGGCTCAGATGTGGAAAGAGGGGGTGTGGGCTGAAAAAGCTATTTTGCTCTGATTTAGTCATTAATCAGAATCTTATTCAATGTAACATTAGAAGGAGGATCTTAATTCAGAAAACTACTTAAAGACAGGGCACAAGTTAAGGCTTCCAAATTGAGAAAAGTGTCTTAAATATCTGCTCCAGAGTGCCTGAAAGTATGCTGTGCATATCCCACTCCGCTCCATGCTGGTTGCTGCATCCCACAGATGGAAAGGACCAGAGAAAACAAACCGGTTCTCTTACAGGAAAACAAGATCATCTAACTGAATAAAGCTGTTATCTGGGTTTATTGGTACTTTTCAAACCATACTAGAAAATTCTCTCCATCTAGGAATTCTCCACTTCTCCAGAAAGGAGAGTCCAAGACTGACCCTCTGGCAGTCTTGAAAGTCAGCCTTTCTTCTTGCTGGGAAATGCAAATGGCATGGGATCTGCCAGACCTTCCAAACAGGATCTATGTGCCAAGGACTTGTGGAAATTGCCAAAATCACAATCTATAGGATTTCCGGTTATTAGTCCCACAGGATAGATAGCCCATTAAAAAAATGGCAGTGTGATCAAATTCATTTAGGAAACTCTGGATTAAGCACAGTCAAACAAGTTTCTGTATTACTATATTGTCAGGGTTTGAAATACACTGGTGTGCTCTGCAGCTCTCCAAGAGGCAAGGGTGTGGGCTGGATGAATGGGGTACAGGGAGTTTCCTGCACATATCTGGCCACCGAGTCCTTTATTTGAGGAGTGTCTCAAAAGCCCAGACTAGGAAATGACAAACTCGAGCCCACAGGCCAGTTTCCTGCCTCTGAAAATAAAGTTTTATGGGAACACAGTCCCACTTATTTCTTGAGTTACTGTCTTTTGCTGCTTTTGTGCTACATTGTAGAGTTGAGAGTTGACAGAGATCATATCACTTGAAAATCCTAAATATTTACTCTCTGGCCTTTTACCTAATAAGTTTGCTGACCCCTTGCCTAGCCCCTATGGAACATACTGGGAAACATTAATTCCCAGGGATAAAGCCACTGGAGTAAGATACACAGTACAAATATCACAGCCAGGTTTATATCCCGTATTGCTTATGTCTTGTGCAATAAAACAGAGATTCCATTTCATAACACATTCCTCAAACTTTTCCTTCCTCCCCTCTTTGGACAAGGAGCCTATGAGAATCATAGCTGGAAGTAAGTCTGGTATTTGCTCTGTGTCCATGTTAACAGTGAAAACCATAAGACACCACGAATCCATTTCTGTATGACTCTCCAGCCATTTGCACCCAAACTCCGATGGTATCAAAAGAGGTTTCCTTACTTGACTGGTTCCCATGACTCCCGCTCAAAGCCCCTGTGAATGGATTGTGCAATTGAGGACTCCATCAAATCCACATATCTAACCACAAGTGGGGCAAACAGGTCTTGCAGGTGTTTGTGAAATTTTCCATTGCACAAATTATCTAGAACAGATAAGCAAAAGTGTGGTAAGAATCCACAGTTGCTTTATAGCATGGAGTGTATGTACACAGAGAGGATAGTCTTCTACATTAAATACACTGCTTTTTAAAAAAAGACAAAAAGATAGAAGAGGAGAAGAAGGAGGAGGGGCAGAGGAAAGGGAGAAGGAGAAGAAAAGAAGAAAGTGTACCAGTAGCATCAAAGCTCATGCTTCAATCTGTGGAAGGAAAACAGAATTCAAAAACCTTTTACTCATTTGTGACACTCTTCTAAAAGGGAAAAAATGAATAATTCTTCCTTAAAGAACAACAGAAGCAACAATTGATACTGTTTTTTAGACTTCACACCTGCTTCCTTTTCTTCCCCTCTTAAGTTACCAGGAAGAAAGAACATTCTCTACCCTTCCCTACCTTTATCACTCTCCCTGGGTAGCAAGGTCTATTTCATGACTATGTGTTGATGTAAGGTACTCTGATATGCTTGGGGGTGTTACTGAGCTAGAAATTGCTTTTCTTTTTTTCTTTTTTCTTTGTTTATCTTTATAGGGCTGAATCAGGGGCATATGTAAGTTCCCAGGCCAGTGGTTGAATCAGAGCTGCAGCTGCCAGCCTACACCACAGACACAGCAATGCCAGATCCAAGCCAAATCTGTGACCTACACCACAACTCATGGCAATGCTGGATCCTTTCCCCACTGAGTGTGGCCAGGGATTGAACCCACGTACTCATGGATACTAGTCGGGTTTACTACCAATGAGCCACAATGGATACTCCAGAAACTGCTTTTCGTCTAGGAGGCATCTTTTGAGAAAAACTCAAAATGTGTAGTGGGTAAGCTAAGTAGCTTGTTCAAGAGCAAATGAGACACACAGGTACAGGCATCACTTTCCCCCTGTTCTGGGGCTCTTATGTCTCATGAAGAGAGAGCAACAGGACACTTGTTGGAAGAAAGGGAATGTGCATTAGCTCTAGGTTTTGTTTTTGTTTTTTTTTTTTAAATAATCATAAAGCTATGAAGACCTGTGTCCAACCTGCAGTCTGCCAGGGATAAAGACGTTTTAGCAACCTGGTTATGGGCACACTACTTAGGAAAGTCAAACAGTCAAGGATGATACATACGATCGGTCCGCAGAAAATCATTCAGGAGCTGAAACAGTGGAAAACTGTCCCATGTGTCTGGGGGCTGCACCTCTAACGCTGCATCCATGTCCACTGCAAAGAGTGACAGGAACGTCTCTGCATGTTCCACCATCAAATCTGACCACCACGCGAAGGCCTTTGAAATTTGGCAGAAAAACAATAGACAAAGAGGTGATAAGCTGCTGCTCTGACCCAAGATGTGAAGTCCAGCCCTCACTGTTCAAGACTCTGTGCATCCAGCAGGGTTTGGTAATTTTATTGTAAAGAGAACAGCATTTTGGGATACAGCTGGGCCTCGATGTGTCCCAAGGTCCTGGCTTTTCATGATTCCAGGCCTGCCTTAGAAAGTCTTTATTCTGATCTGCAGGTCAGAGAATGCAACTTGTAGAAATGACAGGCATGGAACTTCTGTTCAATTTACAATAACTCAGTATGTTTTGAGTCATGCTCTTTATTGCTCTTGTTGGCTAGTTTTTGCTCTAAAATATTAGAATTTGGGAGTTTCTTCACTGTGTTTATGGGTTTTCTGCTGGTCTAACTTGAAAATTGGCAATTATTATTTACTTATGTCTACACATCTGGGGCTTAATTGTCTGGTCTCACACAAGCTCAGCAACTCATGTTTCCCTACACACTGGACATGTTACTCCTATTTCATACCAAGGCGAAGGAAACCACTGTTGCAATTGCCACCAAACTTTTGAGTGGAAATCTCTTTAAGCAGGGAGCCTCTGGTTTTGCATCCTGTCTCTAGGAAAGATCAGGCTTAAGGCAGGAGATACTCGGTAAGATCAAGACTTACTTTTCTGAGGGTTGGACACATATGTACATTGAAAACCAAAAATATCAGTGAAGTAACTCATTTTCATGCACGTGGGTCCTTGGAAATCATTGTGCAGGGTCTCAGAGGTGGCATTCACATCAGATGGGTCAGATGTGAATGCAATTCAAAGGCATGCATGCATGTGGACTAATCATTTCTGGCAGGGAGCATGCAGAATGAGTGGCAGTGTCAACAAGCCCCCCCTTCCCCCCCCTTTTTTTTTCTGATTTCGAAGAGAGCAAGAAAACAAAAACAAATCACCAGCCCCTTCTAGTCCCCCACCTCCCTGCCCAATGCTGTAAAGTATTTACATGGGAAACACTTTCCGGAGCATTCACCGAAAAAAAGATGGGGCGGTATTTGGAAACATGAAAGATGATTGTGGAAATAATCCCATAAATGAGAGTTTGTTCAATGGCCAAGCTCTTCTGTGATCTATCAGTTATTTGGGGATATTCTAACAGCCACCAGGAGGCAGAATAGGAGTTCACCTCTTTTCTTTCATGAGATTTCATTTTACTTACTTCTCCTTTATCAACATGTGGCTGGGTTGCAAATTAAATGGAAAAAATCAAGTCATGGACCATTCTGCAAGGTCAGCTTGGCTGGAAATAGACACCTGCTGTTTCCATTTTAATTTACAGTAAAACCTCACTAATTCAGAGCAACAGGAGAAGAGACATGAAAGTCTGTCGGCAGAAAAGCCTAAATTATTAGGCTTGTTAAAAAAGAAATATTATTGTGCTGCTTTCCAATGCAGTCTGTACCTGGGCACCAAAATAAAATGTATTCATTAGTTATCACCTAAACATATCATAAATGTAAAAGTTTTGTTTTTTTAAGACCCTCCAAATAATAATAGAGAAATTCACCTATAAATTGAAGTCAAAGAGATGGAAGCTTTGACTTTCTTGCTCCCGGGATGAAACTTGGAAAAAGAAACTTTAGAATTTCCAGACTAAGTTGAGTTCAAGTCCAACATTTTACTTAAGAGAAATTAAAGGGGCCACATCTGCAATTGAATTGTCACAAATTACAAGTACTTGGGTCTGAATCAATGAGGTTTTATTGTAGTTTCACCACTTGGGGATGAGAACCCTGGGGTTTGGGCTTGCTCCACAGACGACCTGGCCAAATCCAGCAGAGGAAGAAATCCTCCGCCCCACCCTCAGAGCTCTCCTGGCCACCTCTCTTTTAGGCAGGGACCTTCTAAATGTTGACACTTGGTGGAGCCCCACTCCCAACTCCCAATCCTATATGGAGGGCTGGCCCTCAACAGTCCTGATGCAGGATTTGTGTGTGCACAATTCACAATGGCACACCAACTTATTCTTTAGTTATCTGATTCACTTTACATCTTCAGGGTTAGTCCAAGAAAAGAGTTACTGGGGAGACTACATTGCTTTCCCAGTTACAATTGTGCTCTAGGATGACAGGAGAAAAAAAAAAGACCCACACAAAATGAAACTAAACAAAAATCTAATCCTGAATGCTTGAAATTAAAACATTTTCAGCCCAATCTTACACCTGTTTCTTACCAGCGTTATAGAAAAGTTGCAAACCAGAGGCCATAAGAACCACCTATTTCTATTTTCTACAGAAAACTTAATCCCTTGTTAGAATATGATAAATTACTGAGCAATTATCCACAGTTGTCACATTAATAATCACATAGA
This sequence comes from Sus scrofa, assembly GCF_054392235.1. Lineage (NCBI taxonomy): Eukaryota > Metazoa > Chordata > Mammalia > Artiodactyla > Suidae > Sus > Sus scrofa. The sequence goes on from NC_139395.1 coordinate 58,904,844, forward strand.
TAGGTAGCCCTGCAAAGAACAATGACTACTGTGATATGAATTACCACCACTGAAGTCTGGCAGGGAAACTTAGGATTCTAGTAAAAAAAGAAAATTTAAATAGGGGGAGGAGGGGTATCAGAGAAGTAAAGTCCAAATTGATGTTTATACACTCAAGGTAATTCTTTCGGAACCTCATAAACCCGACTCTGCGAGAAGGGGGAAAAAGTTTCTGGCAAGGGCACTAACTACTAAAAAACCATACCATAATTTTAATTTAATGAACAGAGTCTGTGTGCCTGGGTTGGGCAAGGCAAGGCTTTAAAATAAAACAACGATTATATTTATTTATTTTATTCTTGCTCAGACAGATGAATGCTATTTCTGTACACAAGCTAACTCAATGTTTACGGGCATCTCAAGTCTTCAGAAATCTTTTCCAAAGACAAGAAGGAGTTGTACTTTGGCTTCTACATACTTACCCAGTGTTTTTCATTTTAAGGCAAAGATGTATGCTCAGGGGCTACAATCAACCACACTGGACACACTATATAGTCTGTACACAAACTACATGTATATATGTACCCCTCTGTGAACCACAATACATATATACATATACATACGTATACATAGAGAGAGATTGCGAAGGTGAAGCAACAGTACATGAAGGCATAACTCCTCTGTGTGTGTGTGCATGTGTGTGTGTGTGTGCGTGTGTGTGTGCGTGCGCACACATATAACTTAGGCTCTGAGAGCAGAATTAAGCTGTAATTTAGACATGTGTGACAACTGCTAGTATATACTGCACGTATGTATAAATGACACATTCTTAGCTGGTGGGAATTTTTTTCTCCTGAAACATTTAATTACATTATATTGGAATTAAAAAGCATTTTAAAGATTATTATTATTATTACTGTTATTATTTTTGGTGGGGAGGCAATTCTACTTGTTATTTTTGTCTGGTGCATGATTGCACCAAGATCCATGTTGAGGATTTTGTGGTTTTCTAGAGTTTATTGAGCACCTGAAGAATATGGCAGTGAGTACTGGTCAGTAGAAAAAAAATTTCATCCTTCACCAGCATCCTTCTGGCAGCAGAATCTTATCCTCAGTCCATAAGGGCAAATTCTGCTTCTATGGTTGTAGTCTAGAGGCCCTTGACCTGGCTTTACCCTGGGATCAGCTGGGCAGCTTTAGAAATTACCAGTACGTGGCCCCTCCCTATGAGATTCCAACTAACTGAGCTGGGGTGAGACCGGGCATCAGCAATTTTTAAAATCTTCCCAGGTGGTTGCAATCTGTACGGGAGCATTGAGAACAGGTGGTTGTGCCTTTCTGGACCACTCTACCTTGAAACAAGCCCAACATGTTCTGTTTCGTTCATGTACGTTCCACACAGGCTTTGTCCTTTTTATGCTTACATATTGGTGCATTTTGCTTCCTTACCGATGTGTTCCTAACAGTACAGTAGCCTAGCTTTGTTGAGTGCTCACTATGGGTCAGGCGTAGTCCCAGATGCAGTATTACTAGCCTTCCACCTTAACGACCATCTGAGGAACATTCTATGATTATCTCCAATTTACAAGTTAAGAGAGATTAAGTAACTAGGTTGATATCATAAAGCAAGAAAGAGGCAAAACTGGACTTCAAATTCAGCCACAAACCTGAACTCCTGACCATTCAGCATTCTATCACCTGAAGGCCAAGGCTGTCTTAGGCCTTCATGTGTGTCAAAAAAGTGCTGAGATAGCTGCTCTTGTCTCAGTGCTCAGGGGTAGTTTTTGACTGATTGAGTAATTAGGCTTTGTGATTGGGCGAAACAACTAATTTGAGATATAATCCTGTACATGCATCTAAAAGCAAACTGGGTCTCTGAATTCCAAAGCATGCTGAAGTTTTCATTCCTAACTCCCAAAGTTAGAAAATAAGAACAGGATTGAATTTATTTCTACCCTACTTATGAATGGCTTTTGAATAGGTAAGATTAAAATATTTTAAGATATTTTTGTGGTTATGAGGGCAGTTTAAGACAGTGATTAGCACATAGTGGAAAAGGGTTGTTCAGAAAAGTGAAAAAAATGCTTTCTTTGGAATATCAACTTTTCTGTGGTACCTCTGTGAATAGTTTGGGAAAATATCCTCTTTTCTCAGAATGCAGCAGCCTTGGAAAACAATTTGATTAAATCAAGCATGTATGCCAATTTTCTTCTATCATTCACATAGACAATAACTATGAGGGAGGAAAACCATCTTCTTTGCATCCGTGTCTTCAAAAATTTGGTCTGACATCTGGGGGAGAAAACCCTCAACACCCAAATCAGAGGAGGGCTGGCCAGACCCTTCCATGCCTCTGGAGACGATTTTGTGGGTACCTGGAAAAAATATACTTACCATCACTTGAACCCCAGATGCCCCCCAACCTGAAAAGAACATCGTATGAAGTTGAACAAAATTCTAGCCCAAATTAATTTTATGTCTGGAGGTTAGTCTTAGATTTCTATGATTGGAGGGTGTTGATCTGGCCCCTCTGCTCAGCCTTGGCTGTGCCTTTGCTGGGTGCTGTAGGAGTTCATTATATCTGCCTCAAGGAGTCTTCACCCACTTCTCAGGGGGTTTTCGGGGAAAATGACGATTCTTTGGCACTCTCTCTATATATAAATACTGTATATATGATTCACATACAGACAGCTGTAGAGGAAGATTAGTATCACTCTGGCTAGCTACGGGTGACTACGTTCAGTACTCATCTGTTGGAATAAAGGTAAGTACAGACGGACATAGGAACTATGACAGGCTACGGGGACAGAGTCAAGGCAGGTAGGAGGCATGTGTTGGGATGTAACTGCAGTCGTTAAGTCTATCACTTGCTTCATGCACGCACAAGAGGATCACCCACATTTCCCCTGCTGTGGAGGGCCACCCATTTCACAAGCAGTTCACTGGAAATTGCTGTTACATTCCTTGGGTCAGTGTTAGGAAGCAGGAGCACTGGGAAAAGTCCCATTAGAAGACATGGTACCGGAAGGGCATGCACAAACTATGACAGCAGGTGGCTGACTCATTCATTTCAGTCACATACCTCTTTCCCCTGCCACGATCAGCCAAGATTGAATGGAACAGTAGAAAAACAGGGAGGAAATTTAAATATGCAATCAGGCAATAGTCGGGACAATTGGCTTTACGGTGTATTATATATTATTGAACTATACTATCAATTTTCATTTAGTCATGGGAATGATCATTTTAGGTGCTTTTGAAATTAGTTTTATTGAATGTTCCCTTTTCCCCCACCTTTTGCTACAGATGTGATTGAAGAGGAAGAGTGAAAATCAGTCCAGTTTTCACAAAGGCTACTTGAAGAGAGATGATTTTAAATCCCAGTTTTGAAATAAGCAGTGAGAGAACAGTTTGATCATAATGAAATCTTGGAATCTTTTCTTGGCAGGGTTGGGTTATTAAGTCCTTTCAGATTTGGGATTTAGTTAGCCTTGAAATCCCTTGGTTTAAAATGATCAAAATAATCATTTTGACAGTGGTTTATTTAAAAAAGTAAGCTGTATTTATTTAGATGTATGTTGGAGAATCGACAAGTTGAACAACACAGAATAATTTGTTTCTGTCACGCATTTAGCAACCCAGGTCATCTAAGATTAACAAATGAAGACTAGTGCAAGCAGACTAAGTTACGGAGATAAATTAAAAAAGATGGCTCTCGATCCACACACCAAATAAAATAAATCCGAACAACAGTGGTGGCAACAGAAACAACCACAAAGGACCAAAAAGTATTTTGTGTGTCCCTGACAATAACCATATGATGCTTGAATAATTATCTTGAAAATATACTCACCTCTTTGGCTTGTTGCTAGAAACATCTGAAAACTTAAGCTGAAACGTACAACACGCAACCCCTTTTTGGTTGTTTTAAACAACCTTCCCAAGGCTTCTCCTTGCAAAACTTCCACTTGCATTCTCTTTACCATGCCAGTTAAAAGAAAATAGGTGTTAAGGCATCTTATTGACAAAGTCGCTGGTAGCATCAATTTTACAACCTCACCTAAGAAACACCAAGAGGCATTTCCCACCATACCTGCTTACCTCTGCATGGTGTTCCTCATTCTGTTGAAGAACTTCAATGACTAGTTCAGCAAGACGTATTGTGTCTTCCAGCTTTTTGGCAGGAGTGATTAACCGGCCTACATTTTCTGTAGTACAAGAATTTGTGTTAAAATTCAGCGAAAGCGTCTGGCTAGTTTTGTGGCCATTAGAATTAGTGGATAATAAATTTCAAATAGTTACCAAGTTTTTAGAAGTTTCATGCAAATGTTGTGCCACATAATTAGTAGTGAGCAAACCATAAAGCCATTTTTAAAAATTATCATCATCAATATAATACATTTTAAGAAAAAGCAGTGCTCCAGCTTCAAATTTGCTTCTTAAGCTATATTAAGACTATGACAGCCCATTGCAAATTTAGCGACATTTTGTACACACGTTCTTTAAAGACAGCATAAATGTACTATCTTTTATCCCTCTCTAGGCAGTGGTGCTACCTGAAGTGGGAAGATATAACAAATCTTATTAGTCTTGTTTGCTGCTACTTTTGTTTCCTGGATTTGTCCACAAATGTTCAATACTACAGCATTGTTTTTTGTTCTAGGTCTGCATGTATAACAGGTATGGGAATGTTCATTTTTTAAAAAATGGGTTAAAAGGCCTGGCTGTTTTAAGTTGTCTAGGGAGGATATTGAAAATTAATGAACATTCCTGGGCTATGAGGTAGGAAGTGGGATAGAAATATTAAAAGAGTGTTGGGTGTAGTTTATTGGAGGAAGTGGTTTGTGTCACTCTTTGGCATAACTGATCAGTTAGGTGGCAACAATGTTCCCCATTTTTTTCTTTTAGTTTTGATTGTGTTGAAAGGGGGCCTTTTATCTGAGGAGAACAAACTGAACCTTGGTTTCTGTCCTGTCCTTTATAGTGTCTGGCAATGTTACCAAAAATTATGATTTTTTTCCCCCTGTGGGGGGAAAAGAGTAATATTTGAAACATAATTAATGAAATGGCCTGAATTCAACCAGTCTAAACTCACAGGGGAACCTGTCTTTCAGGCTTAGACTCCTTCACTCCTTGAAGCCTCAGAGTCATTTAGAGCCCATGGGGTGTAACGGCAATAAAGGTCCTTCAGCACAATTCCATGAGGAGGTATATATGTGCACAAAAGGACCGCAGAAATTTATTTTAATATCTTCATCTGAAGTAGATATGTTTTGGCTTCAGGATTTTTCTTACTATAGAAGATTACTTAGTACTTCACAGGAAGCACTGGTTTGTTGCTGTTGGTAGGGAGTACACAAATGGTAGGAGATTGCTAATTAAAAAAATAAGCAGCTCCTCATAATTTTTCCTGTGTGCATTTGTTATGTCAGCTGATTAGTAATTTAGGATTTAATAACACAAAACCAAAATTCCATCAAACACTATGCAAAAAAAGTAGTCCAGCCAATGGGACCTAAGAGGCATGGATGAGACTGGGTAGGAATTATTGAGGTGCTGAAAGTTTCACTCCAGCAAGGCCTGGTGATGGGTGTGAAAATGGGCTTTCTGGACTCAGGCCAATGGAATGTTCCCCTGTCTCTGCCAGGCTTGGGTGGAAATGTGGCTAGATATAAGGTTAGGGCATGAAGGTGGGAGCTGGGGTGAGGGGAGTAAATATGTAGATTAGGCAGAGAACATCCAACCCTCAGAGTAAGGAGATGTGTGGAGTTTGGAGGCTGACAGCTCATTGCCTGGCCCAGACCAATAAATACTTGGAGAAAGAATGAGGGATAAGATTGATTTCTGTGCTTTTGGGGGACCCAATCTGTTTATAATTTCATAAATGAACTGTCATAACTTCATTTCAGGCATTTCTACAACATACTGTGTATATATGTTGGGGTAATACGTGTAGAGTGAGGTATTTGCATTTTGATAGTAAATATGCATGGGCTACTATTTTTTTGTTAGTTGGTATTCACATTTACACATCAATTTGCAAATTTCTCATCCTATGCGTATTACCCATTTGACACATACACCCACATACACACATCACACACTTACATACATTTTCTAGTAACCAGACAAGCCTGCACATTAATACAAATCTGCAGGAAATCCCACCTGGGGCACATCTTGGAAATCTCTTACTGTCCAAATAGAGAACATGTTCTTTTGGGGTGAACACTCACCAAATGTAGGGGACTTCTAGCTGACAATGACACATGATGTAGAAATGGAAATCATTCCTACCAATATTTTTATGTGCTTTTATTTCAAAACTGTGAATGATTTTTGTGTTTGGAGAAATCCAAGACATGTAAGCTAGGACCACATGAAGATTTGTTTTAATATGCAGTGCTCTTAGATTGACTACCATATATATCAATAGATACACATAAAGTGTACGTGTGCACACAGTCATTCTATGAGTGTGTACACATGCACGCAGATATGTGTATGCCTAATGTATATATACAGACAGTATGTTTAATACAACCTCGTGCAATTTTGCTCTAACATGCAACCATATAAAGTAAGCAGGTCATGTAGCCTTTCACCTAGAACACTGGAGCTTCGAATGAATCCAAGTAGTCAGACTTCCATTTTTTATTAATTAGCTGCAGTCCATGAACTGTAGATAAGCTCCTTTATTGAGAGAACCACTCTATCCTCCTCTTCACTTGCACTCCTAACGCACTAGCTAAGTTGTAAAAAATGGCACTAAAAGCAACTGCTCTAAGATGTTGTCTTTAAAGAAAACATTGTGCAAAATCTAGCACTTCCCCCTCCCCGCAACTGAGGTCAAGGAGAAATTTGTGCTTAGAAATGACTTTTTTTTGGGGGGGGGTCACTTCTGCTGTCTGGAAAGGTGTTGCAATATTCCTACCATCCAATCTTGTCCTAGCTGGAGCACTGAAGAAGGGGAACTAAAAATACAATATATTTAGTAAACATTTCATACGACAGAATTGAAGCTCATAACATATAAAAGAAAATCGTCATGCAAAATGTTATGCAACAATGTTATTTTGTGCTGACATTGAGATTTGAAAATGTTGCATATGTCAGACATAGCTAGACAAAAAAAAAAAATGTGGACATTGGGAAATAAATGCTCCCTTTTTGAGTCTCTTAAAACCTATGGTGTCAAACTCGAGAGTCTGAGCCTCAGGTTAGTATTCTAAACAAAATTTCAAGAGAAATGAACAGAAAGCAAACTAAACTAGAAAGCTGTCAAATAAAGGAAAGGTAGAAGTGTACAGTACTTGGTTTTGGCCTAGGCATGCCTTTGAGCCTCTGATATAACATGCTGGTCTGCGTTTGGGTGGGTGGAGGAGGCCCAGGAGGTGACGGGGGAGCTGCTCGGGTAGGTGAAGAGAGACGGTAAAAAAGTAAAGAGACAAAGTGACCATCACAAAGGGTGACAAATAAGATGACAAACTCCAAAAAGAACAATCAAACAAGCAAAAATGATCAAACACGAAGGGAGAGCTATTGCTTTCCTGGCATGACTGCAACATTCCAGAGGTGTGACATCATGTGACAAGGGACGGGACTCTTACCAGCGTCATCAGCACCACCGTACTGAGACACTCAGAGGCTGAATGCAAATACTGGATGCCTTTATCCAGATGGATACACATGAATGATGGTGGCAGCATCATTGGCCGAAAGAAGATAGAATTTTTGTACAATGAAGAACACCTACACGCTAATAGCTGCTTCCTACTTTCAGAGGATCAGAGGTAGCACATGATGTAGATGCAGCTAGAGGATCTGGCTTTTTGCCAGCAGTACACTACTAACTTTCTATGTACTTTGGACCTTCCACCAAGTCTCTCTGTGCTTCTGCTTCTTCCTCTCTCAATTGAGAATATTAACATCTTTTTTTGTGTACCTTGCAAGGTTGCTGATAAGAGCAAATAAAACAATGCACAGGACAGATCTCTCTAAAGTTTCAGTGGTCTACGAATGCTTATTGTTATCTCCCGCATTGTGAGAAGGCAGGAATTAATTGCTTTGCAAAAGCAGATGAAGGGCTGTGATTAGTTCAAGTGAGCTAGGGAATAGTCTTGCTCCCTTTGTGGAATTTCAACATGTCAAAATCTGTCATTTTGGGGAAAAATGTGTGGTATCTGATTGTTTCCAGCTCATTTAATTATTTTCAATTTGGAATTCTCATGGCTTTTATATTGTGGGTTGAATCATATATAAAAACTTGCCAGCTTATCAAATATGTTACTTGCTATTCCAAATGTTAGAATACCGTAATCAGCACTTGACCCATCTGTCATGTGGTTTACAATATCAGCACAGCAAACATCCTATAACAATAGCCTCTTCCTCAATACAGGCACAGAGCACCATCAGCTTCTACATTTCTCTCTCTTTAATAAGTGTCTCATTAACCTTGGACCTGGCCCTTTCTAATGGTTCTTGTTTATAAAGCAATCTGTACAGTGAGGGGGACATACTCCATTGCCAAGTTTGCGTCTTGATTTGCTTGAATTTTCAAGTGGGAAAATGAATTTTACTGTAGGCATATAGGAAATGCAATTCTAGCAACAATAATTAAAAATATGAGAGATAAGGATAAATATACTATTCTGGCAAAACCATCTATTAAAAGCAAAAGTTGACATCATCCTTTTTTTGTGGGACCACCTCAATGTTTTAAATGAAGGACTACAAAAAATTTTATTCACCAGGTCCTCTTACTTAAATCTTTTGTTTGGGAAAGATTTGTGTAAATAATCGAGAAAAATTGGTTGTAAACGATACCTATATAAAGGAAGACAACTACAGATCTCTTTATAAAAAGGGACTCTACATTTTATGTTTTGTTAAAATCCAGTTTTCCACCAACAGCCGTGTGGAAAGTTGGGTTCATCTCTGGGAACACCTCCTGCTGGCTCTGGCTCTTTGAGCAAACCTGTGTTTCCTGAGTGTGCAATTCTCAGGAAAACTCCTCCTTTATTCTTCCCCAGATAACAGAACATGTATAAACCACTCAACCTGGTGCTTTATCAAACAATGAAATGTCCACAGGCTGATCCATAACTGGCGAGGCAGCAGTTACATATTTCAGCTCAATGGGTCTCGATGAAAATTCGTAAAGGGATTCCCTCCTGCCAACTGCCTGTCCAGAATTCTGACAGTGAGGTTTGCCACCATAGAAAAACAAGCTCCCTATTTTTTTCCCTCACAGAGCAAAACAAAAACATCATACCTTGGTTTCCAACTTCATTTACCCAATTACCATTGCTCATGTTTACACAATTAAATCTGCTTGGCTTCCAGAGAGGGAGTTTAAATGTGACTGCAGAAAAATAAAAAGAGAATTCCTCTGCATGCTCAGCTAAGCCAAGGAAGAGAGGCATCCAGGAGTGAGAGACTCTCCAATTAGCCCTTAAATAACCTGACCATCTCTAATTCCAGCAAGCGAATTGCCAGTCCCCGAAATATCATATGAGAGATGGATATTGTTGATGGAAAGCCCACTTACAACCAAGTTCCAACCTATTTATGTGTTTGTATTATGCTATTACTGAAAATAACTAGTCTGTACTGATTCACGTGGATTTGAGGGTAGCAGTGGATAAAAGCTAGAGTAGGAACAGAAAGCTCAGTAGAGAGCCACAACATGCTTTCCAGAGTACTCTGCCTCCCTAAAACGATGACTCCATGGACCATACACTCAGCGCAGGGTTACAATTCAACATGCGGAAAGGCCCTCATATGTACTTGGTTCCCTGAGTCTTCATCACTCCATTTCAGAAGATTCCATCTTTAGGACGGTATAAAGCATGTGGTAGTAAGGACCAGTGGATGAATCATGGATTGTTTTCTCTAGTCTTTTTATTGCAGCCATCTTTGTCTCTTCCCCATAAGAACATGGGCGGCATGGCCTGTCCACTCTTTCTCTAACTTGTTTCTTCATTTTATGTCCCACTATTCAGGATCATGAGCCCACACTCTTGCCAAGGGGGTAGATATGCAACTCAAGTCTCATCATCCCCACCTCAACTGTTGCTAAAGATTCCAAGCCAGCCTTTAGTTCCTTCTCTCCCCTGAAGTTCACTGTTCACGTGGCATCCATAGTGATTTCCATAAAGCATGCATCTGAACCTGTCATACTTCTCCTCAAAAGCCTTTAAGAGACACTACCCCCCACCCAAATAACAAGAGTTATGCCTTCATAACAAAGGCTCAATCCCTCTGTTAATACCTCTACTTGAGCACTTATAGTCCCTTAATAACAAACAATTATATGCATGTTTGTTTCCCCTTATGCCCTGTGAATTCTGTATTTTTAGGGGCTAGAACAGTACCTGGCCCAGGGCAGGTCCTCAAATATTGGTGGAAGGAAATCCTGCCCAATGCTGTGTTTTCATGGAAAAATCCAATACTCTCTGATTGCAATGTACATGAAAACTGTACAGCAAATTTTATCTCTTACCCAACCCCCTGGTAACCTGACAAATGCATTAAGCTGAATTACTGAAAAGCAAACATTATAACTTAAATTTACAAACCAGAGAAGAACTTCAGGCATCTTAACGGAATTAAAAATGATTTAAGATAATTATAATTCTTTGTATTTAATTCAAACTCTATCCACAAGAAAGAAATAATGGTATTATGACATTTCCCCCTCTCATTTGGTATCTTTGTGTCTCAAAATTAGGCTTTGTCCTTGAGACTGGGCTGTTGCACCTAAGAAAAGTAAACTTACTTCTTGATAGACACAGTAGTGGACATCTGTTATTTTTATAGGCAATGTCGCCTTGCTCAGAATTGCCTCTCTTCCACTCCATGTGGCTCAGGTGGGAATGTCAAGCAATGAATCCTCCAGGGGCAGTTATGTGAGCCAAGCCAGGCCAACCATAGCACCCTACACCACCATGGGTATTATGACTGGCTCAGGAATTAACATGTGACCCAAGCTCGACCAATGAGAAACTTTTCTGGAATTTTATACCACTTCTTAAAAAGGAAAGCTCTTTCCTCTAGGGCCATCAGCTAGGATAAAAAGCTGGGGCTATCTACGGCTACGTTACTCCCAACCTCACTACCATGACCTCCAATCACATTAAAGAAGCCTGTCAGCTTGGAGAAATAAAAACACACCATAAATTTTTATTTCTGAATCCAGTTCCTCTATGCATTTCCTAGCTACACAGGCTAAAAATTACCTTTTCTTGCTTAAGCTATTTAAGGTTGTTGGTTTTGTTGTTGTTTTATTGGTTTTTTGTTTGTTTGTTTGTTTGGGCTCTTGCTATAGCAAAAATATTGATTAATAGTACTGTTAAATATTCACCCCGTCCCTAAACAAATTTTCACATATATGGCCACAAGGTCTCTGGGGCAGGATCTTGGGACATCTGGAAGGATGATGAGTAGAGGAAAACATTTCAACAAGGCCTAGGAACAACCCAGACTTTTCTTCTTGGGGAACCAGACCCTGACCCCCATGCCCCTCCTCCCTAGACCCCAGGCTTGGTGAAGTTGCCTTGCACTTATTCCTGCAGCATCCTGCAATCCCTTCTACAATACAGCCACTTATTCTATGCCTGTGTTCTCCAGCTTACTGGGAGCTCCCTGAGGGTAGGGACCTCAACTGTGTTTCCTCATTGCTCACTCCCCTGGTGCCTGGCACAGTTCCTGGAACTTAGTGGGTATTTAACAAATATATGTGGAACTATATTGCAACATTTTATTTTGAAATATATGATAAAGAGATAAATCAGCTGCCTCCTATATTCCACTGACATCCACACCCTAACCTCTGCATCAGCAGCTTCAGCATCACCTGGGAGTTTGTCAGAAATGCAGATCTCCAGGCCTGGTCCCATACCTACCAAATCAGAATTTACATTTTAACAAGGCCCCCAGAGATTTGTGTAAACATTAAATTTTGAGAAGCATTGCTTTATAGTCCATTTTTGAACTCAAATATTATGTCTATATTGCAAATTGGATTTGGAGGTTTTGTTTTAATTTCTTTCTTTCTTTCTTTCTTTCTTTCTTTCTTTTTTTTTTTTTTTTTTTTTGGTCACACCCATGGCATGTGAAAGTTTCCGGGCCACAGCAGTGACAACACTGGATCCTTAACCCACTGCACCACAAAGAAACTCCTAGAGGTTTCCTTTTAAATAATAATAACATTATAAAATCATAGGTAGGTATTCAGCTATATAATAATAAGTGCTTACTATATATGCCAGGCATCATATTAAGAGCTTTATGTGGAATATGTGTTTTAATCTCTCCAACAATCCTTTGAGAGGAAGAACTGCTATGAGCCCCTTTTACAGAAAACAAAAGTGAGGCTTAAGGAGGTTAAAAAACTAATAGGAGCCAAAATTGTGATTTAAATTTTTGGTATAACAAATCCTGAGTGCTCAGGCTGTTCCTGAGGTTCTGTTTTCTTGGAGCTGAACATGTAGGATTCCAGCATGTGGATGGTGGATGTCTTCAGCTGTCACACTGGAAACTCGGACCACTTAATACATTGTAAGTGGAGCCATTATCTCTCAGTTGAAGCAGCTTGAAGATGGGGGTGGGCTGGGGTGGAGGTGAAAATCCTGAATAGCCTGCAGGACCCCAGACTAGAGTCATTCACTGCCTTTCTTATTGTGAAACCAGTTCCTTTTCTCTAAGCCTTGATGTTCCCATCTGTCAAAGGAAGGTTTGGAATTAAGTTCAAAATCTTGTTTTGGTCTTATAATTTTATCACGAAAAACACAAGTATTTCATAGTATGGAAGTTGAAAGTGCGGGCTTTGGAATTAGCCTTGAATTCAAATTCTGTCTCTGCAACTAACCAGCTGTGTGACTTTAAATGAAGGGACTTATCACTCTATTTCTATTTCTCCATAGTTCTATAGACAAAAAGAGTGGTTTCTTATTTCATGGAGTGTAAGAGGCACATTTTAACATTTCCAAAATTGGATGCATCTTACACTTGATGGAGTGTCACAGTTTAGTTGGCAGCATTATTTTATTCTTAAAGAGTACATAAATTAATGGTGTATCTTATAATTGATGGATTTTAGAGTCAATGAAATATGCTAATAAAATACTTACAGAATTGCGAAAATTAAATGAGATATGCAAGTATCTACTTAGCACATACTAAATTCTCAATAAATGACAGTTGTTATCATGATCAGCAGCAGTAGTATGTCTTTTTTTCTGGTAGAAGAGATATTAGTTTCATGTTTATTGGATCATGGCATATATATATATATATACACACACACACACACGTTAAAATATACACCTATTTTAATGACTGCAGCTATGGCATATGGAAATTCTCAGGCCAGGGTTTAAATCTGAGCTGCAGTTGTGACCTATGCCACAGCTGTGGCAATGCCAGACCCTTAACCCAATGTACAGGGCCAGGGATTGAACCTGCGCCCCTGCAGTCAGATTCTTAACCCACTATGCCACAGGGGGAACTCCAACTCATGGCATTTTTTTTGTCTGTCTGTTTTTTAGGGCTGCACTTACAGCATATGGGAGTTACCAGGCTAGGGGTCAAATCAAAGCTGCAGCTTCTGGGCTACACCACAGCCACAGCAAGGCAGGATCTGAGCCATGTTTGTGACCTACACCCCAGCTCATTGCAATGCCAGATCCTTAAGCTACTAAGCAGGGTCAGGGATCTCATGGATACTAGTTGGGTTTGTTATCATTAAGACACAATGGGAACTTCCCAGGGCATATATTTTTTTAACACATCCTCTCTTCTTCCAAGATCCTTCTTGGTGATGGTGTTTGAAACATGTCTCTCCTTGCCCCCCTTCACTTTTTATAAAGTATAGATGAGGAACTAACCTACAGAATAATTTGGGCTTGGAAACTCTGATTGATATATCACTAAAAGAAGAAGAATGAAGAGGCAAACATCCAGTCACTTATGTATAAAACATGAAGCAGAAGATGGTCCTTATCTGAGGATCTTGCTGAGATGGGATGTGACCTCACTGGTCTTTTGGGTGGGTGGTTCCACACTGTGTGTTGGGACAAGCTTGTTGGTCTCTCTTTTCTCCTTCAACTGGACTGGGACCTATGAGACATTTGATGGAGACAGGGAAAGATACACAACCTCAACACTATAGAATCTGCATGGACGTCCTTTGGATGGATTTGACTTGCTCTAGAAGGTTCCCGTCCATTTGGAAATAATAATAATAATAAAAAGTCAGTTCTTGGGTAATCTCAGGAATCTCTGCTACCTCAGGAAGACTTCACAGTGAAAAGATGGTGGCAATTATCTGGTTCCAGAAAGAGCCACTTTGTTTTTCTTCCTGAATTAAAAGTTTTAAGTACTTTTGAATTTAGCCATTGAGTGAAAGGGTATTATCCAAGTGCCTGCCACATTAGTTGGAAAAGCTGCATGATGAAGAGAGACCCAAAAAAAAAAAAAAAAAAAAAAGGTATTTGAATTTAAAATGATCTGGGTTGGGGCGTTCCCATTGTGGCTCAGTGGAAACAAATCCAGCTAGCATCCATGAAGACATGGGTTCAATACCTGGCCTTGCTCAGTGGGTTAAAGATCCAGCATTGCCGTGAGCTGTGGCATAGCCTGGCAGCTATCACTCCAATTTGACCTCTAGCCTGGGAACTTCCATATGCCATGGGTGCAGCCAGATAAAAGCAAAACAAAACAAAAAATCTGGTTCAAGGAGATGCAAACTATTGCATTTGGAGTGGATAAACAATGAGATCCTGCTGTAGAGCATGGGGAACTATATCTAGCCACTGGTGACGGAACATGATGGAGGATAAGGTGACAAAAATAATGCATGTGTGTGTGTGTATATATATATATATGTATGTATGTATACACACACACACATACACAACTGTGTCACTTTGCTGTATAGCATAAGTTGACAGGATATTGTAAATCAACTATAATAAAAATTATTTTAAAAAATAATCTGCATTCAAATCCTGCTTGATAATGTCACATAGGCTTTCCAAATCTCAGCCCTCTCAGCTGTAAGAGGGGCAATAATGAAGACTTCTCTATGGGACTAAGGGAAAGACTGAACCAGGTCCTCCATACCAGGGCCTTAGCATGGTGCTAGGGTCCATCTCTCTCTCTCTTTTTATCTAATTTTGCAAATTCTTGCCATATTTGAAGGAAAAATAATTTTATTTCGAGTTCCAGTAAAACTGCTTTGATGCTCAGAAAATTATGTAAGTATTTAGCCAAGATTTCAGGCAAAACAGCAATAGGAGTTTAGACTTTCTCAGAGCTTGCTGGGTTCAGAACGTGTGACGGTTTTAATGGAAATGTATTTAAAATAATAGAATTAATTTGCAGGAGTCACAGCTTTTTTTTTTTTTTTTTTTTTGTAGAGTAACAGCCTTTTACATCTTTTTTTTTTGAGATACTGTAATTAAACTGAACATTTATTTCTAATAATGCTACCAGACAGAAAGCATAAGTCCGCCATAATGCCATCTGCAGAGTCCCGTAGCCTTTCAAAGCGCAGCCTGACTAAAGGACTCCCTGGCCGTCCATATTTCACCCCGATTTGCACGTGTAACTCCAGCTGTGCCCTGCCACCTCCATGCAATTGGTTTTGCATACCTATCCATGTATTCAGGCTTTGTTTCCTCTAAGGACATTGAAAAGGGAGGGAAGGTTAAGAAAAAGGATCACAAGGTCAGGAAATATGTGATTATGATTGAGCTCTATTTTACCTAGAAGAGCCCTTGGACATACTAAGCTTCAAACGCAACTCTGCTTTGACCTTAACTTCTAGGTCCAGTTTTACTTTCTTCCTCCTCCTCCTCAGTCTTTTCTCTCCATCCCTGCTAGTGTGTTTTTTTCTGAAATGCAAACCACCAAGCCATCCCCTTACCTAAGGAGCCTTTAATGGTTCTCTATAGCCTTTGGAAGTAAGACACGTGGATTTTTCTTGTGAACAATCTGTATTCACATAAGGGTTTGTATATATTTCAGGTGAAGAATATTTGGACCATGAGAAACAGTCTGAACTCTGTGTTTTTTGGGGATGTAAAGGAGATCGTGCCTCCTGCTTCTGTTGCCATCAATAGCACCCATTCCTGCCGTCATTTCACTCTGTTTTGCAACCACATTGAATTACTTAGTAGCTAAGAGTATGGCCTAGCATCTAGACAAATATTCTGACTCTACTAACTTACTCTTCTAGGAGCAAGTTATTTAAACTCTCCATATCTCACTTTGCTCATCTCTAAAATGGGAATAATAGTAGTAGCTACGTCATAAGGGAGTTGAGGATTTAATGACTGTATACATATAAAATATTTAGAGTCACACCTGGCATGTGATACACACTGAATAAGCTTTTGTTATTTTTATTGACTGTATGCTTTTTTATGTATTTTGCATGTATTACTATGTTTATCTAGGATGCCTCTCCACTTTCCAATCCCATCTCCTTTTCACTGATACTATTTCATCCTACAAGATGCAGTTCAAACTTATCATCCTTGTGAAGACTTTCATGGTTTTCTGACAATACCCTCTGACACATAAATGTAGCAACTGGTGTTACTGCATATTGAATTTGTAATTTGCACTTAGGCACCCATTTACACATATGCTCTACAAGGCTAACAGCTGTTTCCTCTTGGTTACATAGTCCTTGGCTGTTACCACTGTACCTGACACGTAGTAGGCTCCCACTAAGCACTTGTCTAATGAATGAATAAATGAATGAGTTAATGAATAAATGAATAAATGAACACCTTCCCTTTTAGGGAGAGAAAGGCTTGTATGTTCTGAACATAGGTTTGCGCATCTTCAAATACTTATTGCATACCATCAAAAATCCTTTCTGAATTGATCTGAAATACATTCAACTTTGATTAAATGCTCATTATTTTTTGAGAATCCTTTAGGCTTTAAAACAATGATCATACTGTAGATTTATTAAAATTTTAAGGTAGAGCTTTCCTCAAAATAGGTTCAGAAGTTTGAGGGCCAAACAGGAAGAAAATTCCAAAGCCAGCGAACTTTTAAAAACTTTCCTCTCATGAAACTTCCAGCAAGGGCTCCTGTTCAGCCACCGGTGTGTGTATCCTGCCTCATCACGTGACACGTACAAGAACAACACGGACACAACTCCTCTCTGCCTTGGCTGATACACATTCATTAAAGAACACAAAATTCTCAAGAGGGCAGGAAACAGAAAAAAAGAAATGAAAAACAAAAAGGAAGATTAGTTTGGTTCAGTAATTAAAAAAAAAAAAAAAAGCACGTGAGGCCAAATCACGTGGCATCCTGAAACCAAAGATGAAATGAAACTCCACATCAAACCAGAGTTCTGTTCCTTCAAAGCTTATGCCTTTACAGAAATTCTGCTCTATAGAGGTCAACATCTAATGGGCATGAGATATCATTAGACAGCACAAATTAACTCCTTAAGTATCATTGCAACTCCACATCGGTCCTTGGGAGTACATATCTTAAGGAGCTATTGAAAAACAAAAACAAAAACTAAATATAACTCAACAGTCCTGATAGGTTTATAATGCATAGACAATTGGTTCACCTGCGTCCTTTTGATTCTCTATTTGAAAGAGAGAGCACGATAAGGAGAGAAGAGAGAGAGAAACAAGAACACATATGCAGGATTAATGAGCAAGTGAACCAAAATGCCCCCCACTTATGTGTGATACATGATATTGGAAAGAAAAAGTTGCCCCTGGGTTCCCACCGCCCGGAGGTGTGGGGGCCAGCAAAAAAAGGCTCCTTCACAGAAGTGGAAAATGCTGCACAAATAGAAAATTAGTAAAATTAAGTTTAATGTGAAATCAAGCTATGAAACATACATGAACTATCCAAGTGACAATTAAGTCATATGTTCTAGCCAGAGCTTAGAGGATGAGGACAAGTCAAAATCTCCAGAAAGAACAAGGAAAAGCTTCCAAGCTTGAGAGAGAACAAACAGGAGGCATTTAAGATCTATTTTTTACAGAGAGTTGACCACCTTGTGTGATCTTATACCCGCAATAGTTTGACATCTTAAACATGGGAAAAGAAGGCATGGTTTTGCCCCAACTGTCCTTTAACTGACATCTAACACATTGCTCCCCGCCTAGCTGCTACCTTTTGATTGTGTACCAGTGACAAGCACTTTACAAATTGGGGTTACACACAAGCAAAGTAAAAATGCATTCAGGTCACAGACAGAGAATAACTGAAAAACTTACAGACAAATCTGAGTTTATCACAAACAAATGGCTTAATTGTCTAACCTGTGTTAGGCTGATAAAAAGTGACTGGACTTCTCACAGTGGGTTTCACAAACAGAATCAACAGACAAGCCAATGCTAAAAAACTTGAAGCAAGGAGAGTGAGTTGGTTTGGACCTGGATTTTCTTGAAATAATGGAAACAGAAAGAGTGAAGACAGCATGGCGAGGAGGTGGTAGGTACTCACGAATGGTTAAATCCATCACTTGGGAGGCCAAGCAGAAGACAGGATGCTCATACATTTCTCTCTTTTTCCCTATAAAAGAGGATTTGGGCATGCAAGAGGCTTAGGTCAGAGGTAAAGAGGTTAAAGGTCATAGGTTAGAGGAAAAACGTTACATTAGCTCAAAGGAAAATAGCCACAGAATATTTTGGGATAAACACAGGATAAAAGAAAAAGGAGTTTCAAAATTGGAGATCTACTGGATTAACCATTCAGCATGCCGTGAGTCACGAGAGAGATTGTGACCATGATTTTACACGTCTCTTCAGAATTATTTGCAAGAGTACAATGACCAAAAACATCATGAATAAAGGGAAACAGAATCTCATTGACTGAAGGCTCCAAGATACTAAGGATTTCAGACTTTAGTATCTAAGGCTCTTGAGGTATTTCTTCATAAACATAGTCTCCAGCAATATTACTACAACTTCTTTCCAAAATTCTCAGGGAACTAAGCTGTTAATGGTCACAGAGGGGCTCAAATGTAAAAATGGAAGATTTCTTTTCTGAAGGTAGGCTCATAACCTTGTAAAAGAAAGTTGTCTGGTAGTAATATCTTTCAAGCTGCAATGTCTCAGCCTATGGTGGACTATGTTCATGAAAGAAAACCTGATACATGCAGCCAGAGGATGTTGGGTTGTCTGAATTAACAATCCCAGCATGCTTTGAAATTGGTGTCACAGCCACTTTTGCAGAGGTGATGTCAAAAAGTGGCTGAGCCAATCACGGACAAGGAAGGAGAGAAGCGGAAGAGAGCAGGTAGTGTGGAATGAGGTACTTCTCTGAAAAGAGAGTTGGAAAAAAAAGATTGGTTTCTTCAAAGAATCCCCAGACCTAAAAGTCACAGTGCAAAAGATAATTAACACAACCAAGAAGAATTGAGGCACAAAAGGAAATTACAGACCAGCTGATCTACTTTGGAAATGAATGCATTTTTACTTACAGATCTTAAAGTTTGTTTTTGGATATATTTATCTGAAAGAAGAGAGCAGATCTTACCAAAAGACTGGTAATAGCTAGACCAAGACCTACGTACAAGGCAGCAGACATGGCAACTGAAAGTTTCTTGATCCCATCCCATCTCTGGCCTTGCCTAGAATTATTAGGTACCCAGTTGACTTTACCAAATACAACCAATCATTATGTCCTGGGAAAGTAAATGCTGGAATAATTATTTGCTAATATAGCCCTTTAACGATCTTCTTGTTCCTCTATTTTTGTCACTCATTACCAAGTCAAGAGTTGATAAACATCCTTTTAGTGCCCAATTCTTAAGTATTTCTCCCTGGATGCATAACAATGAATTCATTACCACTGGTACACAATTTGCATTGTCAGACAGACAAAATTGAGAGAGGGAGGACATGTAATGTACAGAACACTGTGGATTTGACATGATCTTAACCTAATTCTCTAAGGAAACAAGGATTTTGGCAGGGTAAGTGATGGGGTTTTGGTAGTTGATTAGGTCTCTCTTATTTTTTTCCCCAGTCATGTCCTGAAGGCAGACAATGGGCATTTCTGGTTTTACTTGGGTGTTTCACATGTGAGAGAACATTAGATTCCAGAATGCGGACACACTGAGTTTTGCACACAGAACTTCCACATTTATACACTTACACCACTGGTCAAGTTGGGTGTGGTTTTCAAATCACCCTATAGCAGCCAACAGGGTAACAATGAAAAGTGATTAATACCTTTGTAAATGAACAGGTCCCAAAGAACCATATCTTCGCAAGTAGAGTGAACTCAAAGTGCCTTAGGGCGATTACTTGGTCATCAGTGACCACTTCCCTAAAACTTGAGAGGGCAGTGACAACAACCATCCTAGGTTTGGGGTAATAAGAAGGAACAAGATCTAAAGCAAACCAGGAGCCATCAGAGACGGCCGAACACTAGCCTGCCATCAAGTTTGAAAAGCTACCAAAAGACAAGATACTTTCAAGGGGCAAGAAAGAGTTAAGCAAAATCTTGATGTTCCTTTATTCAATTCTCGTTTTACTTCCTAAGTTATCAACAGTGGACAACAAACCGTTTTGTTTTCCTCTATTTAAAGAAGGTAGCAACCCTATGGAACTCTTTCACAGGAAAAATGTTAGCCACAGAGCAAAGGTAGGGCTAACACAGACTCTTCGAAGGACCTTAGTTATCTGATAACATCCTATATTCAATACTCTTCCCTGTGAAGACTGTTCCTGAACCCCTCTTCTTTAATTCATTTACATGGCCACAGCTGAGGAAGCTATCACAATTCAAGTGCTTTCAAGTTTCAGCTTAACATTCTGAGATGGGCCACTGTTTTCTGATGCCCATCAGGAAAGAGAGAGACTTCCCCAGGGAGGCATACAAAAATTTAACTTAAAACCTGGGGGCAGACGGGGGCCTTACCTTCAATTTTGGCATACTCTGAGAGCCGAGAATAGTTGACTAAAGCAGCCTGCTCTAGACATTTACGAATGACTGTTTTTACCTCCTCTTGTGGCACTGGAGTTACAATATCTTTCATCAAAACCTATAGGTGGAAAAACAAGGTTATTAAGATGGTTCAGCGACATGTGTTATTCATTTATACTTCTTAAAGAATTCAGTTTAAAAATTGGTGTAAATGCCTCCTTGCAACTTAGTACTGATCAGGAGTTATTGTTAAAGAAAGAATGAAAAATTCCAATGCACGGTTAAGATGCCAAAGCCTGTCCATGAATCACAGAAGGGCTAGGAACATCTCTTCAGTATATCCTAACTGTTTGAGAGTCCAGGGATAGAATATCTACAATTTTGGTACTTTCTTCATATTTATTCTGGTATCTGATGAATGGCAAACAAATCCTTTAAAAATTACAAACAAGGTCATACGACCACAGTATTTCATTACAATTATGTTCATGTCTCTGTGTATATATCATTTGTCTTTTACTTTCACTCTTACCCTTTCCAAGAGTGAGAGAGTAGCTTTCAAAGCACCTTCAGGTCGACCAAATGGAAAGCAATACCTAAAAAGGACAGAGGAATTTTCAGGTTGCCCAAACTGATTACATTTTAGCATGAAATATGCTATATTCTGATTCCTGCAGCGACTCTCTGAGGAACGGCGAATGCTTTTTATTTTGTCACATTGTGTTATGTTAATCTGAATTCACACCATATATGTGTGTATATAATGTATATATGTGTATGTGTGAATAATGACTAAAGAGAGACTCTGCAAATGTCTGCAAGAGAAAAGAATATTTCCAGTGATGACATCAGGCTCTGTTTAGATTTCTATTGTGAAGGAGAACCACTTTTTAGCTCAAATGTGACCCTCTATAGTATTATTGAGACCAGCATTAAAAATACTTGTTGAGAGCTATAATGGAAAAATTTAAAAAAGAAAAATAATCATACAAAAAAATAAAAAAAACTCATTGAAAGAGGCTAAAATTCACACATACTTATTTAAAACCCTAGAGGATTAAGATAAGAAATTAAGGAGTGTATTCTGAGTGAATTCATGCTTCTGTTAACTGTCTTTCCTTGATTGTAGTTTTTCATTGTTGTTTGATCTTTTTTATTGTCAATGTTATGTTGCACGGAGTGTAGGACTGATAAAGATTCATCCAGGAGGTTTGTAATGGCACAGAGAGAATTATGTCAGGTACCACTAAGAATCCTAATGACTATTTCAGGCTGTCACAAGCCTTTTGGGACACTCTTCCTCTTGGTACACAGGGAGTAGGGAGGGCTACCAAAAACCAGGCTATCCTAGGTCTATGCCACTTCCCACTTGCTGGCTGAGTGGCCTTGGACAGGTTGCTTAATCTCTCTCAGTCTCAGTTTACTTGTTTGAATGGGGACTATCAAAACTACCTTACACAATTGTCCTAAGAATTAAAAAAATGACTTCATACTTATCTAGCCTCTAGTTCTCTATGGTACACAGGAAGAATTTAATAAATAGGAACTATTTATGAGCTCTTATTTGACATTTCTTGTCCAGAGCCACAAGTGCAGCTTTAAAAATGTCTAGTTTGCTCTATATGGATAATCAGGCTATGCGGTGCAAGGCCCAAGTGCCAAACCTGCTGGCTATTATGAAGGGAAAAGTCAGACCGTCAAAGTGGATGCAATTTTCTTTCCTTCTCTTTGATGCTCCCTAGTTCTGTTTTCAGAGAACGTAGAAGGAGAAGGTAGAGATGCTCTTCTGGTTACCACTCCCTTCCCTGTTCATGAGAACTGATTCACAGGACTTCTCACTGTTTTATTTAGAAACCTTGAAGAAGCATCAAATTCAATGTTTTGGTAGATTTTTTAGATAGACTGATGATAACAAGGAAGTCTTTGTTCTTTTAGTGGAAATAATATGAACTTAAGATTTCCAAGTCTCCTGGCTACTGTCTTGGTCGGCTTTTTCATTCAGTTATTTCTAAATATCCAGTGTGTCTCTGAGAGATCTACCGTTTTAGAAAAATCAAGCCCTTAATTTGTCTCTTCCCAATCTCATTCTCCTAAAAAGTCCATTAACCCCAGACCCTTACCTAAAATGTGTAATCTGATTTTCCAACAGGACTCGGAGTCTCTCTTTGATTTCTTCAAAACGTTCCTTTTCTTCAACAGTCACAGTTCCAATTCCATCAGGCCTGAAAGAAGACATGTCATGAGGTGACGGGAACCTCATATGCTGACACCATCAAATCAAATCTCTAGCAGGAGGAAACTGTCTAGTTTAGAAGAACAACTACAGTGATCGATGTGACCTTAGGAGAAGTTCTGCTCTCTAGTGCTGGTGACTAGAGGGGAAGGGGTATTTTGAGGTAATCCTTTAGAGACATTTGCAGAACTGTCGCTCATTTATTGTGAAATGGTAAAATGTACAAAGTGGTGGCTTGCAGGTTAAGTCCAGCTTCCAGACCTGTTCTGTCTGGCTCAAAGCCTCTTAAAATCTTGAACTGCTTTGCAACAGTTTCTAAATTAGAAAAGTTTTATAATATGGCCTCTTGAAGATTTAGAACAGCTAGCATTAATTGGTGAGTGGCAATTAATGGCTTAGCTGGGATGGGCACTCACCTGGTCCCTATCTCTAAGTTACATTACCTGTCTCTCCTGTAGGCAGTTAGGTTTGGGACTCCTGAGTTACACAAACTCCTATGAAAACCAGCTGTCCTGTAAATGTCTGTCTTTCCCAGGGCTAAATGTTGTTAAATGACTTGCTTTCAAGCTTCTAATTACAGATGTTCAGATTAATTTAAGCACTCAAGTATTAACTAAAGAACAAATTACAACACATTGTAGAAATTATAAAACCTCAGTGAAAGAAAATGAAGAAAACGCAAATAACTGGAAAAATATCTTGTGTTCATAGGTTAGAAGATGTAACACTGTTAATATGTCCATGCTATTCAAAGCCATCTATAAATTCTATGAAATCCCTATCAAAATTCCAATTGGGATTTTTCACAGTAATAGAAAAAAATTCTAAAATTTGTAAGGAAACATAAGTAATTCTGAAAAGGAAGAGCACATTTGGAGGCATCACACTTCCTGAATTCAAACCATCTCACAAAGCTGTACTAATCAAAACAATATGGTACTTGCATAAAAACAAACATATAGACCGTTGGAACAGAACTGAGAGTCTAGAAATAAACCCTCGTATATATGGGTCAACTAATATTTGACAAGGGAGCTAAGAATCCTCAATGAGGAAAGTTCAATTTCTTCAATAAATGGCATTGGGAAAACTGGATATCCACAAGCAAAGGAATGAAATTGGACCCTTAGAACACTCACAAAAAAAGAACTTGAAATGGCTTAAGGACACATGTAAGACACATGAAATTAAATCCTGAAACTAAATATCCTAGAAAGAAACGTAGAAAAAAAGTTCTTTGACACTGGTCTCAGCAATGCTTTTTTTGGATATTACACCAAAAGCAACAAACAACAAAAGCAAAATAGATAAGGTAAAAAAAAAAGGTGACACCAGAGCAAACTAAAAAGCTTTTGCACAGCAAAATGTAAAGACAATCTATGGAATGAGGGAAAATATTTGCAAACCTTCTATCTGATAAGGGGTTAATGTTCAAAATATAGAAGTAACTCATAAAAACAGCAAAAAACCCAAGTAATTTCATTGAAAATAGGTAGAGGACATAGACAACATCTCTCCAAAGAAGAGATATAAATGGTCAACAGGTACATGAAAAGATGCTCAACACCATTAATCATCAAGGAAATACAAATCAAAACTGCAATGATTTATTACCATACAATGTCATAATGGCTGTTATCAAAACAAAAAGACAACAAATAAGTGTTAGTGTAGAGAAAAATGACCCTTTGTGCACTGTTGGTAGGAATGAAAATTGGTACAGACACTATAGAAAATGGTATAGATGTTCCTCAAAAATTAAAAATAAAACTGCCATATGATCCAGCAATCCTATTTCTGGGGACGTCTGAAAAAGGAAATCACTATCTTAAAGATACATCTGCACCCCTATGTTAACTGCAGCATAATTTACAATAGCCAAGATAGGGAAACAACCAAAGTTTTTTGTTGACAATATTATCTATGGACAGATGAATGGAAAAGAGAATGTGATATATACACAGTAGAGTATTAGCCACAAAACATAAGGAAATCCTGCCTTTTGCAACAACATGGATGGACCTTAAGGGCATTATGCTAAGTGAAATAAATCAGACTATATAATTCCACTTAGATGTAGTATCTTAAGAAGCTGAACTCATAGAAGTAGAGAGTAGAATGGTGGTTGCCAGGTCCTGGGCGAAATATGGAAATGTTGGTCAAAAGGTATAAACTTCCAGTTATAAGAAGAAGTTCTGGGATCTAATGTACCCTACAGTGACTATAACAGTATTGCATTATTTACTTGAAAGTTGTTAAGAAAGTAGATCTCAGAGCTGCTACTGTGGCTCGGTGGAAATGAACCCAACTAGTATCCATGACCTGGGTTCAATCCCTGGCCTCGCTCAGTGGGTTGGGGATCTGGTGTTGCTGTGAGCTATGGTTAGGTCACAGGCATGGCTCAGATCCTGTGTTGCTATGGCTGTGGCATAGGCTGGCACCTGCAGATCCAAATCGACCCCCAGTCTGGGAACTTCCATATGCCACATGTGCAGCTTTAAAAAGCCAAAAAAAAAAAAAAAAAAGAAAAAGAAAGAAAGTAGATCTTAAATGTATCAACACAAAGGGATGTAGGTGTAACTACTTTTACTACAGTAATCATTTTTCAATATATACCTGTACCAAATCATTACACTGTACACCTGAAACTTACACGTATGTATGTCAATATCTTAGTAAAGGTAGAAAAAAGAACAAACCATATAGGCTATTTTTCAATTGTAGTGAACTATTGCTCATTTAATACAAAGAATGACTCCAGCATAAATAAGGGAATTTCAGCTTAATTACAGCATTCTCATGTTTCTGAATCACCATTAGGTTCACACACATTTTCCTTATTTATTTCCTTTGGCCCATTCACGTAGAAAATACAAAGGAAGGCTGCATATTTAAAGCCCAAATTTATCTGTGCCAAATTAGACATAGGATAATCTGACCCATTCAAAGTCTTCAGCATCCCAGATCTTGCAGTGACTTGTTTTGACTACTGGCTGAGCCAGTTTGCAGATTGGTGTGTCACCATGAAACTTCTATTGGAACATTCTTCAGTTTGCAAATGCAAGTCATCTTGAGACCAAACAAATGGTCTTATTTATAGGCCTTCTCAAGGATCCAGCATAAGTTGGGAAAATCCTGTATACCAGACCAGTCTGACTGCACAAAAGACTTGGCAAATGATAGCTGCGTACCTCCTGTTAGGGGTTTATTGGTCAGCTTCCCTTCTTTTTAAGTACTAAAAATGCCCTACTTGAAAACATCCCTAAATAGTAAAAGCCTGTGTAGCCCATCTCTTCACGCCCTCCTGAATTTACAGGCAAAATGGTATCAGGTAGGCTGTTCTCTTGGAATCTATACTTGTGCCCTTATTTTCAAAAAGATATCTGAAGTGTTAATTTATGAAGTTTATTAAAAACGTTTTTTTAAACACAAAAGACCCACAAATCTCTAGTCAGATCTCAGGATTAGTTCACTGACCTCACGAAATACATGTGACACTTTCTGCAGTAGTGGCTCATGTTTGTTATACTCTATAACTTCCTTTAACTGTGGCCTTTGGATTTTGCGGACACAAAATTCCACTTGCTAATGCACTGAACCTTACAATTGGTGTGTGCAGGCATACAATCGATTTGGGGAGAAAAAGGAGCCATTTTAGGTATTTTGTTTCTTAGCAGGGAATTAACCCAGAGAAAAATGCTCTTAAATATAAGGTACAATTCAGAGAGGAGTTTATAGATCACAGGGAAAAGTCTGAAAACCATTTACCACAGGGAGCCCAGGGATGTGTGTGGACATTATTAAGAAATAAACCTTTCTGTGAAGAAAATCATTCCTTTCTTAACCAACAAGTCTTCCAAGGCCATTAGGCAGTTAAAAGATAGCTCTTAGTTTGTATTTGAGATGATAAAAACTGAACATTTAGTATGTGCCTGGGCTTCGTGTAATTCTCACTACAAGGGGTATTATTACAAACATAAATTTGGATTATGATGTCCCCCCTTCTGTTCTGATGATTCACATTTATAATTACTAAAGGTATTGGATGGCAGCTTCCATGTTTCCTTGGACTAGTTTGTGAACACTGTTAATCTCCCTATCCCAAAAAGGTTAACAACTAAAAATTATTGTCCTTCTTTCTTGTAGTTGCTTTGTAACTGCCTATGTCAGTGTGAATAATTTCGTTTTAAAATAAATGAAACAAACTCATCTTATGTCTGTAAGACACATGGCACAGAGTTCAGCAACAAAAACAGGTAATAAAGCACATCACAGTTTGAACATCCAGTGCAAATTTGTTTGTAATGGTCAGAATTGCTCTGAAAAGGTACTGGTAACAGGGGATCTTATTTTACAAACCGAGGAAGAGATGGGCAGGAATCATATCATTTGTCCAGGGTCACAGCTTGTAACTGTATCAGTTATAAAGAAAAAATAACCTTTATGGATATTTTGGTTTCTCATCATTATTACTGAAAATTCTGTCAAACATCAGGTTCTTTTTCCTTGACCCCTTTAATCAGTCCATGTTAATTTTACAGGTTTAGGGGGATTTCTATAGATCTACTAACTGGAGAATCAGTATTTTGGGGAGCACTATCTTCACAGAAGTAATAAAATGCTTTCCCCAGAGCAGTGGTTCTCAAACCTGAACTTGTCTCAGAATCACCTGGAAAGCTAGTGACAACTCAGACTGCTAAGGCACCCCAGAGTGTCTGATTCAGGAGATCTTGGGTGGGGCCTGAACACTGGCATCTCTAACAAGTTCTCTGGTACTGCTGGTTGTGAGGAACCTTCCTTGAGAACCTCTGCCTTAGAACAGGAAAATATCTGGTGGGTGGCTGAACACAAGAAAGAGCATTTTTGATTCAGGGCTCCCAATTTCCCTTCGATTAGAGTGAATTTGGAACGAAATATCTCCCTTAGAAAGCACATGGTCCCTTTATGAAGCTAACAACCCCTTCTGAAAGTGGCCTTTGCACCATTCTCAGGATGCCATTCTAAGCAGCGCTGGTTGCAAAATAAAGAGAAGAACTGTATTGGTGTCTCTCAGAAACCATGCTTTTGTTTCTCTATTCCGGAAACATTTGGGGGTGATTCTATAATTGTCATAAAACTGGCTCTGCATCTTGTTCCTTTCTCAATACTTTTAACACTTAAGGAATCACAAAGAATGAGAGAAGAGGAGGGATAAAGTTGGATTTTAAACTCCTACCTAGCAAATCCCAGGCTGAGCTGTATCTTTACTCATATGTGCCTAGAAGCCTGCATCCTCTGCCCTCTTGTATCCTGACTGCTATATTTTCTGTTCATGTTTTTGTGCTTCTTAGGGTCTGTTGGCACTTCCTAAGGGCACTTAAATTTCCTTGGGAGGAATGACTTTGGCTGCACTGTGGGTACTGCTGAGGCAGAGGGTGAATTGAGGTGCCTATTCTCTCATTGTCAATGCAGAAGGCTGCCTGCAGGCCAGCTCCTCCATTTCATGGTCATTGTACAGCTAAGCTGGACTAGGAACTACACTCAGCCAACCGGACACCCTTCCCTGGAACCTTAATGTCAAGTAAATGATGATAGGATTAGAAGAAATAGGTGAGATTTGCTCATCCCAGCAGCTGTGCCCTGACCAGCCAGAACCCCCAGGTTAGCAGCTCTTAATCTCTGAACATTAGAACCAAGAGAAACTTTAAGGGGTCTGACCCTCAAGCACTGATTTAGTATGTATGCAGGGGGGCCAACATTGTCATATTAAACTCCCTGGGTCTTTCTAATGTGCAGGTAAGGGCCGAACCACTGCTTTGGCTCTGTTTCCTACTTTTCTACAGCTATTTTGATTCCAGTTTCCCCTTCTCTTTTTTGGAGGCTCTTACCATCCCAATAAACTCCCTTTCGCTTAGATTATCCAAAGTTAGTTTTTGTTCCTCACATTGCACTGATGTAAGTTCATCAAGTACATATCCCCTCTTTTCTCATGCTTCCAACTTCAGCAGAAACATTGATGCCTTGGAACCTGGCTTTAGAAACGCACACAGATACATACAAACAAGACAAGGAAATGTGGTTGCTGGTTCTAAACTGCACACTGGCTAACCACTCACTTCTTGTATATCATGATCCTGCAAACTCGAGACAATATGCAGGTCAAGTGCAGTCATTTTTGGAGCCCCGTGGATGACTGGAAGCTCTCCCACCTGCAGGCCATCATTGGAGCCAGAAGTGGGTCTCTCTGGCCACAACAGACTATATTGCATCTGACACAGCAGGCATCTCTGGAATCCACCTTTCAAGTTTTTGGCAAACCATTTTCTCACTGTCCTTCACAAAGTTGACATTTTCGGCAGCATGATAGGAAAGATGTCACGTCGGCTGCTCTTCAAGTTCTTGTCACAGTGGTTAGCACCAGTTCTGTCATCTTCACTCTCCTCACAGTCTCCCATCTTGAGCCATGTCACAAATAATAATACATCTAGAGTTGTGTTTTTCTTTTCCTTTTGTCAGATTGAAACGACCCTAACCCAGCTGCCCATACTTTAGGACTTGTTATGCAAATTCATCTCCCCTTCCCCAAATGCTTCTGAGCTACAAGCTTGTTAATTAATGTCTATTGTAGGATTAATCCAATATGATTAAGCATGAGGCTTTTTTAATGTGAAGCATTGCATTTGGATATTTGAAATTAAGTGTGAACAACGGAGCCAAAGAAGTAAAGCTACCTTGTGTTTTGTGAAAGTGAATTGATCTCTTCGGGGTTGTTAAATTGTTGCTACACACCCAGGTGTGCACAGAGAGTCCTAGCATTTAATTATCTTACTAGCAGGGTTCTCCACATTATATTAAAAGCTGGGCCACAAAACCGTTGTTTGGAAGGTAAAGTATCTTTTTAAGAAGGTCAGGTTACTAAATTAATTCAAAGCATACAAGGATTGATGTGTTCTGATAGTGCATCGATTTGGTGATCAAGTGCGGAATCCAGGGTAAAAAGAAATGTGTGAAGTCAACAAAAGAGGAAAGAATGTCTAGTCCACCTCTCTGCATACAGCCAGCTTTAAGCTCCAATCACTATCAACAAGGGGTAAAACTCCAGCTGAAGTGGGAATATACTTTCTCTCCAAATGCAAATGTCCACATATGCCGGTGCAGGCACTGTAAACATGATATATTCTCTCTCTCCAAATGGATGCATGCCTGCAGACCGCATTATGGATCCATGAAAACGTCCTTAAACAAGCATGATAACTGAATCCTACCCGCTACAAAATTGTTCCAGCCCAGAAAGATGAGAGCTGAAAGGGTCAGAGTGGAATTGAATACTGTAGTAGATGTTCCTTGCAACGATCCCTAAAGAGAACATTTAGACCAAACACACTCTCTTAACTCTCTCTTTTTAAAAATTGACTTTTTCTAGCAGTTCTTTAACTTTACAACTTTGAGAATGATAATCCTAGCGTGAAATACTTTCCTTTGTCTCTCTCAAGTGGTTAAAAACTACACATTCAAGACAGGACCAAAGCATCATCATCTCAAATGGAGACATCCTCACTTGCTCATCTGGATGGTTTGTATAATCTCTAGGTTAATTATAAATTGTAATTAGGACTCTCACATCCCATAGTCACTGCTTCATTATGAAAGGCTAGCTTTACCCTTTCTTTCTCCCCTCCCTCCAGCCTTGCCCTTTTCTAATTATGCCCTGATGCCCTGGGGCTCAGACACGCTGCTAAAACAAATATATCAAAGTGTTTGTATCACAAAGAGTAAGATAGGAAGCAACCACAAGCAGTTTCTACAACATTACAAATGTGTGTTGAAATTACTTGAGGTTGGCTGTAGTCAATTTGAAAAAGCGGGTGGAGAGGGCAAAAGTATAACAGTGAGGTCTTCCTGAGTTGTTTTCTATTTTTCTAAACATGCAGCTATAACCCAACAATGTCAGAAGGTGTCTTCACTCTTTTATAGCAATGGGGGGTGATGGGAGAGTCTCTCTCTACTGAACAGTCTTAAAGAATGTGGATGCTATTGGCACAAGGACATTAAAGTGTCTCAAGCTCTGCTCAGGTACTGAATGAAGCAAGAGCCCACAGATGGTTAGAGAAATGGTGTAAAATGTATGCACTGCAGGAATTTATATTATGTTTATTTCCCCAGAGGACTGATTTACGAAATTTGTACTACAGAGATACTTCTTTTTAAGGACTAAGAGATGAGGTTCTTTATTTCTAGACAAACATGGATAATTAGGCTTTAAATTCCACCCTGAACACCCTCTGACCTTATATATAGCCTTCTGAGTGGTCAGACCAGTAATATGTGTGGCTTTTTGGTAACATACCCATATTGAAAAGAGTGTCACATCTGAAAATATATTTTTGCATCAGTGAATCCAGTGACCACAGTATGAGGACATACTGTGGGAATTTTAGAAGGAAAATGCCCATGACTTAGGTGGTTTTTATAAGCCAGAAAGACTGCCCTGATGGGATAGGTAATTTAGCACCTTTTATAAGATTTTATGTATCTGAGTTGGAAAATCTGCTATTCTTCTAGGGCAAATATTTCTTACGAAGAGGGTCACATGGATTAATAGCATATGAGATCTAAAAATAATTTCTCCCTGGGTTGTAGATTTTCTCTTGAAATGTGTTTGGACTTTTCCCCCTCTCCTTCTTACAAATACTTCCAATTAGGTGAAGTGGGTTCTTTGGGACTTAGAAGACCATGACTTAGCCACATGTAAGGCCAAAACCACCTGCCCAGAGCTGGGAGGCCAGCCAGCAATGTGCTCCTGTCCACAAGTGCAATAATGCCTGTGTTAGTGTGTAACATGAGACCAAGAACGCAGACGTGACTGTCACCCTCCAATGCCTGCCTGCTACCAAACTGCTGGATTGAGAGGTTGGTAAAGCAGAGCTATCCCTGTTACAGTCTTTTCTCTCTCTTTTGGGGAGGGAGAATTAAAAAGCACCAAATGTCATGTCATGATGGGTGCATATGTGTATAATGCAAAGAAAGAGACGGGGGTAGGAGGGGAGGAAGGAAAGAAGAGAGGGAGAGAAAGGAGATAGCAGTGGAAGGAAAAAAATATATATATGCAAAATGACTCATTTACTGCCAGGTAGGCATTCCCAAAGAAATAAAGGAAACCATCATGTGACATGGATTGGGAGTGCGGGCACAACACTGGAGACAAGGGCATTGTCAATCCAACAATGGCTGTGGTCCAGAGGACAGAAGACAAGAGACTTGAACTCTGGTAGTGGCATTGAAGAGAAGGAGAAGTGGATGGACTTGAGAGATACCTAAGAGCACTGACAGGGCATGGGAACTGAATCCTTGTGATGTGATGAAGAAGGGGGTGGCAAGGATGGCTTCCAAATTTTTTTCTTGGGCAACTGGTTGGATAGAACCACTTACTGACTTAGGCAACCTGATGGAGTTAACAGAGAAGAAAAGTGAGCTCCATCTGATTGTTCAGTTACTCAAATCCAAGTCACAGGGATTGCATGGTCTCTGCACACAACTAGCACCTTGGCTCCAAATACATCTTCCAAAAGAATCCTTGGATACATTTTCAGAGATTTTAGGACTCATGCCCTCTTACATCTGCTTGCAGACTCATTAATCTATGCAGCTTACTTTGGATTGGGGAGGTTGGCATTATGGATTTGTTAATTGCTGATACAATGTACTTTCTCCGCAGGCCATATGTGAAGAGCAGCACTGGCATTCAAGAAATGTTAAATAATAATGTAAATGAGAAAAATTTCGAATCCCAATAATAAAGGGATCCAAGGAACATTGACGCAACTTGCAATCATCGGAGCTGTTTGATTGCCTTGTCACTGTGGGACAGTGACCAAAGTGATGTTATTCTAAATGTCATCTAGAAAGAATACTAAAAATATTATGGTGAAAATTAAGTACTGCAGCCTTAGGAGCTGATTTAAAAATTAGAAGATATAGCGATTTACATCTGTGGATTTGATGATCGCCAAGTGCAGCCAGCTGAACATGCTCACAATTTCCTTTTCTTTCTCTCTGTCTTTAAGAAAATGGGTTCAGTTTTAAAGAGCTGGTCTAAACTCATTTTCCCTCAGTCAGTGGTTCTGAAATGTTGCTACATATAAGAATCATTTGAGGAGATTTTAAAACCATGATGCTTAGGCCATATCCCAGATTAACTAAGCCAAAATTTCTGCAGGTAGGGCTAATGCATTAGCCTTTTTTAGGCTCCGTGACCCCAGCATGCATGCAAGTTTGACCACCAAGGTCTTGAATAAGTAGGACCTGAAGACCAAATGTCTTAGAAATACATGAGGAGGAACTGACTAAAAGTGGAAATACTTGGCTCCATCGAAGACTTGCTGAATCAAATTATTTGAGGATGGGACCTCATACTTGACATTTTAACAAACTCCTCATGTGATTTAAATACACGCTAGAGTGTGACAACCCCTGAACAAGCTGCAACTCAGTGATGGCAACTTTTGGACACAGAATATATTTGTGCAAAATAAACTACAATCCAAGTAAAAAGGAGAAACTTCAGCCTATCACCTGGAAGTCTGATCTGTGTGTGTGTGGGAGGGTTGTTTGCAAGGGGCTGTTCTGTGCATTGTAGGATATTTAGAAACATCTCAGGCCTCTACCCACTAGATGACAAAAGCACCATACTTCCCCAGGGTGACAACCAGAAATATCTCTAGACATTGGCAGGTGTCACCTGGGGAAGGGGTCACCCCTAGTCAGGAATTACTACTCTAAAAGATGCCAAACATATGGTTCCATAAGTTCTTTTTCTTCTTCTTCTTTTTTTTTTTTTTTTTTTTTTTGGCTTTTTAGGGCCGCACCTGTGGCATATGGAGGTTCCCAGGCTAGGGGTCTAATCAGAGCTGTAGCCACCGGTCTACACCACAGACACAACAACACCAGCTCTGAGCCATGTCTGCAACCTACACCACAGATCATGGCAACGCCAGATCCTTGACCTGCTGAGCGAGGCCAGGGATCGAACCCACAACCTCATGGTTCCTAGTCGGATTTGTTTCCACTGCTCCATGATGGGAACTCCTGGCTCCATAACTTCTACTGCTTGGAATTATGAAAAGCAAACATTTTCCTGATTGGCCAGAAATGTCTACTTTGGATTGGATGTTTTAGATTCAAGTAGGTACAGTGTTTCACAGAGATGTGGCATAGGCTTCCAGAAAAGGTGAAATAAACTCCATCACCTGAACAGTCAGTAATGATTTCCAGCTGCAGTAGAACAGGACTCTGCTTCTGCCTTTGGAGCTGCTGAGTTATTAACAGGTAAAAAATTAGTAATTAGGTAAGCAACTACTTTTCACCTAAATTGGATGTGAGATGATAGGATTGAGCTCTCTTGTTCAGTTAAATTCAGCTAAAGGGTAATCTGTTTCCAGAGTCATGAATTCCTTCTTATTGTGGGTCAAAGAATAGATAACATCTCCATATAGGAATAGTGTTCATCCTGGTGAAAGAGGTAGGAAAATGCTCTTTTCAGTACCAAAAGGCTGTTAATTGGTGTTCAAAGGAGACTCTGTCTGATGGGGTCTAAAACTCCAGATATACCCTGGCTTTTTCCATGAGGCCAGAATTACCAGGTGGGCCAAACTGATTTTGGATATCTTTAGAACAAACATGGAAAAGTCTTTAATTCAGATGACTGCAATGGTATCTCACATGGAAATGTTGAAACTCATACCAAATGGCAGAATTTGCATCTCACACCATACACAGGTACTAATGATGGCAGAAAGGTTACAAATTCAAGCGCCAAAGCCAGTACATCCATGTTTGAATTAGGCCCACGCAAGTATTTGCTATGGAGCAAGTGACTGAATTTATCTGAGTCTCAAACTCCTTATCTGTTAGATGAGGGTAATAATAGCACAGATCTCATAGCAATGCAATAGGATAGAATGACATAATATATGTAAACAGCACTTCACACAGTGCCTGGTATACAACAAACATTTATTAAAAGGTGGCAATTATTCTTTTTTAAAGTAAACTTTATGAAATCTGACAATGGACTATTTTACTTGTTATTATAACCCACAGAAGATAATTTTAGAGGATAACTGGATATTGCAAATGCTATGATTGTATGTGCTCATTTTGCAATGAGAAAACTGAGGCACAGAAATGAGATATGATAATCTGAGATTTATACAGAACAGGCTCTAAAACTCAGATCTTTAAGATATGTGTACAGCACTGATGTAGTGCAAAGAGGAAGAGCTTTGAACTCAGAATATCTGAGTTTGCCACTTAAATTTACAGACATTCAGCTTCATCACCTGCAAAATGGATGTAAAAGTAAGTATCTAACCTGAAAATGTTATAGCAAATGAGAAAGAATGCATGAAAGTACCTTGTAAACTGTACAATACCATACAACTGATAGTTAATACTATGATTTATTCGTCCTTAAAAAGTGAAATGCAAACACAGACCCTGGAACACACACATAAGCCTCAAAATGCCTTTCAAGATCCTTTTGGATAGCTTTTCACCACACAGGGAGAATAAGTTAGTCTCCTGCAAGCATGGACATTTACTCTCTGTTCTGCTTCAATGAAGATCATACCAAAAGCAGAACCTTGGACAGCAGCCAGAGAAGCTCCCTTCAGACACCTGCAACATTCTCTATGGGTTTGCTGGATGCAAGCTACTTCTGCCTTGTAGTCTGACTCTCACAGGGAAACGCAAAAGCCCCACTCCATCTCCATCCTCATATACTCCAAGTTCAGAAGATGGGTGTCTACATGGAATTGAGGCTTTTTTTGACCTTCACTATAGGACCTGCATACACTGAATTGACAGGCTGCTATATTCTCTAGAAAGTGAAAATTGGCATTTTCATTTGGTCTGCCTACAAGTGAACTATATATTAGGATGTAGGACTTATAGGACTTAGAAATATTCAAGTGAACAAATTCATACCGATGCATAGAGCATACCTTCTTGTGAACTTTTTGCAGTTTGCCAATGCCGGGGTCAGAACATTGGTTTCAAAACCTCAACAACAAAATTTTTAAATGTCCATGTTAATTTTGGGTGAGAAGGGATGGTAAAAAAGGATATAATGGTAACACTGGAGATAACTGTTCATCTATTTTAAAAGGGAAAAAGCCACCATTGTGCCATTTTACCAATTCATAAAGACAGCATCCCTAAAGGAAACAGGAAACAAGAGCAGATAAACATAATTTTAGAACTTAAAAGTGCTTTCAAGGTGACCTCATCATATGAATGATTCTAGTAAAAGTTACTAATTTAGTGATAGACTTCATGTTGTGTCTTCATTATAAATCATTATTTGAAGATGGATTTCTTTCATGAGATAAACGTGAAACTGAAGGTGTTTGGTGAAAATGATGGACTTACTATAAACATAAATCTATCTCATGCCAGTCCATTTTATTTGCTCCTTAAACATAATTTCAAAATTATAAAAGAGCGGGTTGTTTATTATGATTGACTTGGTAAGGTACCAGGCTCCTAACTAGATGCCACTGGAAAAAAAAAAGCAATCTGACTCATGAATCTGTTTACATATTGCTCAATTAGGTTTTTTTTTCCTCAACATGAACATGTTTTAAGAGTCACTAAATACCTGACTCAAATTCAGTCCTAATACATGGTATTTTTGCCCATAGCTAGGATTTTTTATTTATTTATTTGGTCTTTCTGCCATTTCTAGGGCTGCTCCTGCACCATATGGAGGTTCCCAGGCTAGGGGTCAAATCGGAGCTGTAGCTACCGGCCTGCATCACAGCCACAGCAATGCGGGATCTGAGCCACGTCTGCAACCTACACCGCAGCTCATGGCAACACTGGATCCTTAACCCACTGAAGAAGGTCAGGGATCAAACCTGCAACCTCATGGTTCCTAGTCGGATTTGTTAACCACTGAGCCATGACAGGAACTCCCATAGCTAGAATTTTTTTTAAGGAAGTGTACTTTTGAACAGAGACTCCAGGAATACACAAAGCTTGCTTTTTGCTGAGGTGAAAGTCTTGGCATAGACGGCAGTGGGGGTTAGGGGAGGGTCACAGACATCACAAACACAAGCTAATACACATGTAACTGCTTACCTTTTGGGCTCTGTATTTGCCTGGGTTTTGGGGTTTTTTCTTTTTTTGGATTCCTTTTTGGTATCTTTTTTAGCCTCTGGTTCAGATGGGGAGGGAGTTTTGCTCCCTTCAGGGTCTGTATTTGGTGGCAGCCCACTAAGGTACACATGCATTTGTTGACTTTGGAGAGGGGGTGGTCGCATGGGGCATGCACAGAGTGTGGCCAGCCACAGGAGAATCAAGAGCACACACACATGCACAAACAAAAGAAAGAAAAAGAAGGATGCATCAAACAGCAAGAGCAAATGCATTCAAACTAAAATAATAAGCAAACAACAACAACAAAAAAAAAACTGATGCAAACTTGCATAAGGAAAATCAGAACTGAAAAGAAAATAAGAAATCCAAAACTGTTTCCATGACAAGATGTATAAACCTAACTGTGAATCAAGTGGCAGTCTTACAATATGAAATCCAGACAATGTGTATCATAATTCATGATGATGTTTACCAGGGAGTTTACAAAAACACTTCATTATTTTATAACACTTTCTTATTCAGTAACATATGTAGAATACAGTGTGACAACCCAGAGAATATAATGCAACTTCTCTCTCTCTCTAAAGAATTCAGTCCAAGAGGCTGTAACAGATAGTCATCAAAGTGTACATATTTATAAAAAGCAGAATTATGCAGATATGCTCCCCAGGTATCAGAGTTTTCATGAATATCTTTTATCCAAATGAAAGGTCATGTGCTGGGCTAGCAAACCTTATAACAATGGGAGGTGATGAAAATCTTGTTGCCTGTTAAATATTCAAACTTACAATGCTATTGTTATCTAGTTCTAAATGTTGAAGTTGCATCTCATAAAACCTACCAGTGCTAGGGAGGGGAAAAGCACAGAACCAACCATTAGATATTTCAGAGTTGTATAGCTTGCAAAGATAAAGACGACTGACACAATTCTGATATAAAATAAAACGCGGTGTGGAGTTCCTATTGTGGTGCAAAGGGATCAATGGTGTTGCTGGTGCACTGGGACACAGGTGTGATCCCCCGCACAGTACAGTAAGTTAAAGATCCAGCGTTGGCATTGATGAAGCTGTGGAATAGGTCATGACTGTGGCTTGAATCTGATCCCTGGCCCGGGAACTCTATGTGCTGTGGTGCGGCCAAAAAAGAATAAAATGAAATGAAATAAAATAAAATAAAATAAAATGCAGTCAATTCTGGATTCTCCCACATGTGAATTTTTTTTAGAGCACCACAGACAGATTCTGAAGCCACCTAGTTTTCCCTGGGTGTGCCTTCCCTGGTTATTGGCTGGGGTTCCTAGGATAACATAGACTTGTCTTTATAGTAATATGAGGTTATATACACTGGGATAGTAAACTGGCTGTGGCAGTGTGGAAATTTATTCCATGTCTTCAGAGCCAAATGGTAATGTTCTTAAATTATTTGCTGCTTTGCATTATTCAGAACATGGATCTTTTCCTCCAGGAGCTGGGCAATGTCTAAAGAAAGTAAGTACTTACTATAGAGTTGGGAGAACTGATGCTCTGGTCTTGTCTACAAAACCTATAAGGGGGGTTGATGACACTGTGATCTCTGAAAAGTTCTTCTCTGCTCTCTGGTTAAACTCTAAGTGTCATGATTATCTTTGCCTTCCAGCTTCACTTTGTGTGTCTCAGCTTTTGAATTTCCACCACAGAACATTTGTACATGATATTTCTTTTGCCTGGAACTCCTACTACAGTACTCAGTCCAAGCATGGCTTCCTTAAGGAGGCTCTCCCTGTCACCCTGCCACCACATCTGAGTCCTGTTCCTTTATTAAATGCTACCATGGAACTGTATTCCTTTTCTCAGAGAGCCAATCTCTGTGGAACTCTGACATCACTTAGTGTCTGGTTTTTGCTCACCATGTACCAGAGTGTCTGACACTCAGCAAGTAATCATTAAATATTTATGGAATGAATGAGAGTAACAATGGCAAAAATTTATTTAGCCCTTTCCATGTTCCAGGCATTATGCTAAGACCTTTAAATCCACTTGCATCCTCTCAAGAACCCTATGGGGACATTAACATCCCTGTTTTACAGATGGGAAAACAGTGGCACAGGGGGTTTAATTACCACCCAGGGTCATGGCTAGTAAATAGAGGAGTCATGAATTGAACCTAGATTGTTCTAGTAATTAGAGACCACTCTAGGATTCCTGTTTGCCATTTCTTTTTCTTTTTTCAAGTTTTTTTTAAATTATAGTTGAATTACAATATTGTACCAACTTCTGCTAATTTGTGCCATTTCTTTTAAGTCTCTTGAAAGGAGAAGAAATTAGGATCTGTGTGTTCTTTTTGTTTGTGTGGCTGGCACGCATGTGTGTGTGTATAAGTGTGTGTGCATGTGTTTGTATTACTGAAGGAATAGGGATGGATAGAGAGTTAGAGATGACCCTAAAAGTAGAACTAGTCATAAACTACTGCCAGTGCCTTAAAATTTTTTAAAAAGGAATGCCTCTGGACATGTGCTTACCTGTTCCCGTGGACGTGGGATGCACAGAAGGCAAAGCTGTAGTGAAGGAGCGTGGGATCAATCATGGCGCCATTTTCTGCCCGTTCAAGCAGGTCTCTGAGGTAGCAGAGGTGTCGGTGACACCCTCGCACTCCATTTCGGGCGCAGTACTCGTCTAGGACAAACACCTGGCCAGGACTGAACCAGCCCTGTTTGGGGAATAAAGGAGAGACTTTCTTTTAAATACAGGTTTCTTTTCTTTTTTTTTTTTTTTTTTTTTGGCGGGGTGGGGGGAGCTGCTAGAGTTGGGGAGTCACTGGAGAGGGAAGTTGAAAAACAGCCAGTGCTAACTAACACTTACTGATTGCTTATTAAGTGCCAGCCACTGTGGCCAGCACTGTGCCTGCTACCTTGTTTAACCCTTACAACGGCCCTAAAAGGTAGGTGCTGCTGCTGTCCCTCTTTAATGGGGAGGAAATTTCAGCTCAGGGAGGACATGGAATTTCCTGAGTATCGCACAAGTAGTAAGTGATGACATTCAATTAGCAGAGGGCCTGATTCCGGAAACAGACTCGCCCATGAGGCTCAATTGTACACCTTAAAAGGAGTGGGGATAGGGCAAAGTCTTGGTTACTGATAAGAGAAGATAGTAACATTAATGCCTTCCATTGGTGTAGTGCTTTTTCCTTGACAAAGGCCTGTCAGGTGAGCCCCCTCCGCAATCTTGTGAAGTAGATAGGGCACTTTATCTCCATTTCATAGATGAGGAAGTAGAAATAAGAGCTCACAAATAATACAAAACAGGCAGGACTCAAATCCAGCTCTGTCTTATTCTAAGTCTTCTGTTTTTTCAGTACTCTGGAGCATTAACAAATACTAGGATTGGTCTTCAAACATGCCAGGACTTCAAAAATCCTTTTGTTTTGGAAGAAAAAAAATTTTTAGATTTTAAAATGAAGATAACAGCAGAACTTTCAAAGAGAACAACATGACTAAGTTTTCAAGTTGTGAATCATATATGATTCAATTAAACTGAGAGGAGCTTCTTATTTTCTCCCACCGAGTTATGTGTTTTCTTATTATTTATTTGCTTGCTGAAGGACCACACAAAGCTCTGCTCTAAAAGAGAACCTGGGTGGAATCTCCAAGTCAGAGCAGATTGGGAGGTCCGATGGGGTAGAAACATCACTGTTTTATACATGGGAAAGTGCTGCCTCCGTCATGCACTCCAGGGATGCTCAGAAGGGCCATGTGACTTGCTGCTCAAAGTCATCCTTGGGACAAGTCTGCAATCAGATCACTTCTTTCAGTTTGGGTACCTTTCTGAAGTGGGAAATAGTCCAATTTAGGTGGTACTTTGTAAGCCTGGAATTTAGGATTGTTGTAAATCTAAATTTAATTTTACTTGGAGGGTCTTCTCTGAGTCATCTTTTGAATATCTCTCCCTTTTGAAAGAGAAGAGGCAAAAGGAGCAAAAGACTGGGTGGCAGGTAGAGGTCACAGAAGTGCAGCAAGGGAGGCCTCTGCCACACACCAATCTTGTATTAGTGATCTGAGGAGTCTTCGATTGACAACATGCAGCTCAGCGATGCATCCAACGAAAGACGGCATCTTTCCTATTTCAAATTATAAGTTACTGCAGAGGGCGGGAGAGTAGTCGAGGCAGTGGGCTGCCCCTATAGGCAACTTCTTTGCCACTCCATCTGCTACCCCAAATGCTAAATCTTAGAAACAACACTGCTGTGAAAGATTAAAATATATTTTCTACGACTCAGATGACACCAAGTCTTTTGTAGATGCCAAAATAGCTGCTTTGAAAAGAGTTGAAGAAATATCAATTAGGAACTCAGTCGAAGACACAGAAAAATTTATGTATCCCTGCTGGTCGGTCTCCAAAACTAACTGAAAAAAAAAGATTGTAATAATGAGAAAATGGAATATATAGAGGCAGGAGATAAGGTCCTTTTAATTGCTGTTACTTTTTGAGATTTTGGGAGGATGATTAATAGATACAGGTAAACAAAGAGGGAAGGAAATGATTTGACGCTATTCATAATTAATTTTGGATTTTTAGGCCTATATATGACTAAAAGGAAGCAAGCTTCAAAATTTCATATCTGGTTTAATTTTTTAGTGGGCATTCACTAATTCTCCTTAGTGATGAATTTCTTAGGGAAAAAGAAAATCATCTTAAGAAATTAAGATTTGAAAAAAAGTCTTGAAAACAATACATCTCAAAAAAATTCCTCAAGAGATGAGAAATTACGCATAAAAGGAAATGATTTAAGTTCAGAGGCATATTCTTACAAGTTTCACAAATGCAATTTATAATTATGTGAATAATTACATAATCGTAGGAAGCACATTTGAGAAAAATTGCCTTGCAATGCAAGGTAAGCTTTTTTTTTTTCTTTTTTAAGTCAAAATGATGTGTTTCTTTCCAATTTGGCAGAGTGCATACTCTTCTGATGAAGTGCTTCTAAACCTGAGATAATCAATGAATCTTTTATGAGACGAAGATTAATAACTTATTCCATATACTCCCGCTTCTGTTTTTAAGACTATTTTATCTACCATTTTTAATATTTTGGCTTCGGCACAGGAAAAAAAAAAGGAATTTAAAACAGAAATTAGTCAGAATAAAGATATAGCCATGTCATTTAGAAAAAAATAGATTTTTCTTATATTTATGTTAATATCAATAATATGTTAATATTAATTATATACTATTAATAATATACTTAGTATGTGGAGTTAGAGATAAGGCTTTTCTACTGGGTAAAGCCATTTTATTCTTTCCTCTCAGCTTTCCCATCTATAAAATGGGATTAATAACCTTTATCTTTGAAATGAAGTAAAAATTTATGGTTTGCAGAAGGAAATAAATCAAGTCTCTTTTAGGCTTTTGGATGTAATAGTATAAAGCCCAAAATATATCCTCAGAAATCCAATACAGACATAATATTGAATTTAAGTTTAAATGATTTAAATCTAGGCTTAAAACAGGATTTCAAGAAATGTTCATGTTCTTGCTAGAGAGCTGGACTTCTAAATGCCTAAAGCACCATATAACAATTCCTTCTAAAGGTGAAAAATGCTTTTAGAACTATGAAAAAAAAAAAAAGCCACCCAAACAAATCCAAACCCATTTAGCTTATGAAAAAGGAAGTGAACTTCACTTATAAATCATTTTGATCTTAAAAAAAATAAACACAAAGAAGACATTCATTTCTGAGACAAGAACACAGAGTCTTATCATCTGGTTTGAGATGGGAGGGGGATCTTAAAGTCTAGGAAAAATGAGGCGATTTTTACAAGTTCCCCACAAGCAGGTGCCAAACTCGATTACCCTCTTGAGAATATTTCTCATGTAGCAGCTGAAAAGGGGGAAGCTCCGACACGGAGGCTGGGGGGTTGGATCTGCCTCTACTGATAACTTCCTCCCGCTGTATCTTCTTTCTTTGGTAAGTAAAACTGTCTCAACCCAGGAAATCAAGAATACATTTATAATTGTTAAAGGGGCTCTGCAATGGAGAAAAGAGCTTGACATAAAGGTAGAGAAATATTTTATTTTGTAAAAGGTTATCACGTTTAAATTGCTGTAGACCAAAGAATATACTTGCCAGGCAAGAATAGGAATCATTAAGTCTGTGATCCAAAGTAAGACGTTGCACCATCTCAAAGAGGGAAGCGTGGTCAAAGTTACAGGGGTTGGAAGAGATAAATTCATCCATGCCATGTTTTTGAGCTCTATCTGCGTCTGTTCATTTATACATGTAGAGAGAGACACAATTTAGAGAAACACATCACATTTTCTTTGACATTTCAAATACACAGGAATTCACTAGGCATTACGAATGCTAGCTGTTTCCTCGTTGCCTCCCACCAACATTCCCAAGATATTCTTTTTACCTCCCATTGTCAACTTGCATCACTTACTGGTGAGTTTATTGCATTTAGGCAAAAATATAT
The DNA here is from genome assembly GCF_054392235.1 of Sus scrofa. Classification (NCBI taxonomy): domain Eukaryota; kingdom Metazoa; phylum Chordata; class Mammalia; order Artiodactyla; family Suidae; genus Sus; species Sus scrofa. Next base: position 58,948,571 of record NC_139395.1, read on the forward strand.
TGGCATCAACATGTTTATCAAATGATCACAACTCCAGTGCATTTATGTTGTTCTGTAAAAACTAAGCACATGACTATAACTTCGCCTGTGTTTCACCAAACACTGAAAGCAGATCGGATCTTTGCTTATAAAAGCCTAGTTAGCGCTTAGGTTTTTAATAGATTCTGCCATTCCAGTGGTTATGTCTAGAGCAATTTCTCTACAATTATTGGGATTATCTGGAAAAAAAGGGTTATGCTGATTTTCAGCAGAGTGACAATATTCGTATCTTCCCCTTCCAAATCCCCATTGCCAATTTGGTTGCACAAAAGGTTTGGGTCCCCGCCCTCCAAAATTAAAACAAAATAATAACAAAAGATTTTCACTGAAGTCTGGAGGATAAGTTAAATGGGAATTTAGTTTGTGACAGCCAAGGACATTGCCTTAGAGTGTGCTTACTTACTCAGTTAGCAAAGCTTATGAAAGACAAATTTACTCAGCAAGGGCTATGATCTGCCATTTATTGTGAATTAATAGTCTCAATGTATTCACACTTTTCCTTACAGGGTGAAGGCTGTAGGCAAAACCTCCTAAGGGCTAACTAATTAATCTCATATGTGTAACTAAAATAGTCTATATTCCATCAGCAAAATAACTTAGAGAATTCGACTTGAGTGAGGCCAAGTACATCCCAAAGAGGGAGGAACGAAGGTCCTAGACATTAAAAGCATCGGCTCACTCCATTTCATATTTACTCACTCTCCTGAAATGCAGATTGCGGAGAAAAAGAATCTTATATGAAATCCAGCAAGAGTTTCTGCATCCCCTTTGCTTACAATATTCTACTGGAATACGGGCACCTGCCAGAGACAGCGATGCTGTCAAGATACGGGGAAAATGGATTTCTGACTTGAGAGGGTGTTTGAATAATATTTTCATACCTGGCCTTCGTCCCAGCCATTTTTTTTTCCCTCCGTGCTTGGGGTATGCTGGAAATGGGGGTTATCGTAGCAGTGTGATGTTAAGATAATGACTTCTCCTCACATTATTAATTTTGCATATCATTCCAACCTAAATGTGTGACAGGTCAGATGGATGCCCTCTTCTTGTTAGGTTTTTAAATCTCCAGTCATCTTTCATAGAAGCCCCAAGTGGTCAGTGTTTGAATAGGATGTGTTGTTTATGCCCAAGACACACAGAAGCAACAGTTTCCAGAAGGCAAGTTGAAGAATATGAGTTTTAGTAGCCAAATTGCTCCATGAGGAGGAAAAAAAGCAAGGTTTTGGAAGGGACAGCACATGAACAGGAATTATATTAGAGAATCTGAAAGACTCTGCTGGGTTAATTGCTTCGGACTTGTCTTCAGGAAAGTACTTTCAGTTTGAGGTTAGGTGCTATACCTAGGAGGATTCTTTTGTCTGGTAATTTGGTCTCAAAGCTACTTTTCTCCTTTGACTCAGGATGGCCAGAAAGAGAGGTGGCCAGGAAGCTGGTACTGGGGAAAAATCTAGCTGCTTCTAGGCTGTGTGTGTTATGTGTTTGTCTCCTCTGGCCCAAAGCAAGTGTCTTCAACCTGCTCTAAATTTAGGTCCCCCCTGCCTGATGGCACCCCCTCTAATCCAGGTGGTACCCCTCCATTCTTTAGGAGAGATCCTGCCCTCCCACCTCCATTCTGTCAGTCCCAGGTGAAACTAAAAGTGGGGTATACCAACTGCTCATCTTGTTTCAGCCTCATAAAGAGCCTCCCTCACTCGGGGCTTCCCAATTCTAACAGAGAGAAGAGACATTTTAGCTAGCACTAGCTCCCTGCTCTGAGATTTCTCAGAAGATGCTGCAAGCTGACAAACTGGTCGGGCCCTTTCCTTCACCAGTTTGGCTCTGCTATTTTATTGCTCCTCCACTGTGATGGTGCAAAGGGTCATTTAGCTAGAAGGGAGGGGCCTCTTTTGTAGCTGTGAAAACATGGCCCAAGTTTTAAGTGACTTAACTTGTTATTTGTCGAACCTCTTGAAAACTTTGTGATGAACTATTTTGCCTGGTTGCCCACTCAGGAAATGGATCTGAAAAGAGAGCTTGGCTCCTCCGTGGAGACCAGGATACAGACCCCTCCTCACCACAATCCATCATCACAATACAGCTTCACTACACTAATTCTTGACTTAGAGTTCATTTAAAGAACAATCCCATCTTCACTTACATTTTAAAGCAGGCTTTAAAATATGCTTAAAATCCGCCTGCCTTCCTTTTTAGAAAAGTAGCCCTTTCAACATAAAAATTCCATTTCCCTTTTTCCTCTTTTCCTCTCTGTCAGTTCAGAGGTAGAATGAGCCTGGGACTGACTTAGATGGCCTGGATGCCAGAGTGAGCTGGGGATACCCGCTGAGCTGTTGATCTGTCTGAGCCTCAGTTTCCTTGCGTGTAAAATGAGCTGAACTTTCAGTTCCCTTTCTGCTGTCTCTGTCATTTAATCATCTTTAAGATCCCTTCACACCTTCCCTGTGCGTGGGATGGAGCTTAATGCAGTGGGAATTTCCAGCAAGTGAAACGAGCAGCCCCTGGATTTTGCTTACACAAAATCATCATTTACTCAGAATTAGGCTCATTATCTAATGGTTCCAACAACTCAACAGTGCTTAACAGGGTAGCTGGCTCCCATGAAATTTCTGAGAGTTTCATTGAGCTTATTATATTCAGGAAAAAAAAAAAAAAAAAAGAGGAGCGGTAGGGACAGGAATGCTATTTTAAGGTGTCAGGGGAAGGGATGTGATTTTGAAGCTCCATCCAAGCAGGGATTTTGATATTTTTGTTCTCTGCTATATTCTCAGCATCTAGAACAGTACCTGGTACACAGCAGGCACTCAAAACATATGTGTTAAAATAATGAATTTATTTCATCGAAATAAATGAATTCACCCTCTCAACAACGATTTTCTATTTCTTGATTTTAAGGAATGTAGATACACTACATTTAATGGGAGCTGTTGACTTGGGCCAGGATAGCAGTGGGTAAATGGGTGGGCTGAAAGGGTGGCAAAGATTGGATTCCAGACCAGCACTGCTGTCACAGGGTGCAAGATGTGAGGGAAGGTGATGGGTGTTTCTGAGGCTCATTTTCTTCTTTTGTAAGTTGAGAATGGTGTTTGGGTCTCCTTCAGAGGGGGCTGTGGAGAGCATCTGATGAGGATAATCTGGGAGGCCCAGCACACACTAAGTGCTCGAAAAACCTTCGCCGTGAATGAACAAGCAGGCTTCTTCCTGCTCCCGAAGCCAGTTTGTTTAACGTTTTTAGTGAGCCAAGGCTGTATCCACATTGACAGCTAATGTTATAGGTTGCTCTTAAACCGTATTGTTTCTAGGGAGCTGGGAGTCCTTCCCTTCTGTTCTGCCCCTGTATAACCAATTCCTACTCTCTGGCTCTGGGTTTTTGCTGGGTGAGGTTCCAATTTCTCTGTGGTCAGAATACACACTCACCCACCCACCCACACCATTAAACCCCTTTGTAGATAATATGTTCCTTGAGGGTGACTTTCTGCTCTGTTATTTCCTCTGCCAGCTCCCAGAGAAGCCAGGTCCTTAGGAGGTGTTTATTAACTGACTTATTCTGACACCTCCATCCCAGGAAACTTCCCATTGACTTTATTAAGGAGTCACACACATGGGGATTCAGATGGCATCTTGCAAATCCAAAAGTGGGAACATGTGCTCTTAGGGGGGAAAATCTTATAAAAGGAAACAGAATTCTAGGTGCAGGTGTCTTTGGATACCATTCAGATTGTCTGCCTGTGTCTCCATACATGTCTAGGACCATATGCATTACATATGTTGTCTATTTTAAAATAAAACACTGCAGTGGTCCAGCTGTTCCAAATTCTGTTTCAAAGAACTTGTGGCTGCTTCTCAAGCAACACCATATAGTCATCCTTGCACTGTCCCAGTCTGTTCTACAGTGCTGAACATTAAAAAAAAAAAATGCTCCCTGAAATTCCATTTTGCTCTGTACAAACAATTGGAATTGGTTGATTAGAGAAAGAGAAAACTCCAATGTTGACATTAGCAAGGGGAAAACAGCTCAGAGCAAAAAGATGAGAACATTAATTCCTGGATTCAGGACACCTTGGGATCAATTTCTTTGCCAATATTTAGCATGTGTCAAGGAAGTGAAAACGAATTTGAATACTGAGTAAAATAAAATGAAGAGGATACAGCAGAAGTTTAAAACTCTAATGATGTTTAGAGTATCTCTTGTTTTAGGAGATGCATACCAGTATTCTTTTTTGTTAATATGTATATTCTTTTTTTTTTAATTAAAAAAAACAAAGATTGACTGCATTTTAAGAATTGACTTTACCTTTTTCAGACCTGGCTGAAAAACTGCTAAGTCCTACATGGCCTGCAAGGGCTTCAAATGTATTCAAAATGGGCTACGTAATTTTAGAAGTTCTGGTGCTAGGGCATAATTCAAACATCTCTTCCAAACAATGCTACTTATTTCACTTGGGGTTTTAATTACATAAAGATTTTGAAGTCCTATAGCACAGACATAGGAGAGTGACTTCAGGCTCAATTTAGGTCAATAAAGTTGATAGTGGTACCTAAACTACATTTAGAAACTGAGAGCACTATCAATGATACCTCTGACACAGAAGCAGGCTGATAGACACTCAGATTTATGAAAGGCAGGCATGCTTTCAAGTAGAAATGAATTAAAATCTTTACTCCACATTTGAAACACTTTTAGTTTGGCATTTAAGGAATGCTGGGCAAATAATGGTTCCTAAAATGTGATTATGTGGATTTCATTCTCTCATGTAATCTACTTAAATTTCAAATGATTTTTTTTTTTTTTTTGGTCTTTTTTTCCTTTTCTAGGGCCGCTTCCCGCGGCATATGGAGGCTCCCAGGCTAGGGGTTCAATCAGAGCTGTAGCCGCCGGCCTACGCCAGAGCCACAGAAACATCAGATTCGAGCCACGTCTGCGACCTACACCACAGCTCACGGCAATTCCAGATGCTTAACCCACTGAGCAAGGCTCAAACCCGCAACCTCATGTTTCCTAGTCGGATTCGTTAATCACTGCGCCACGACGGGAACTTCTCAAGTGATGTGTTTAATTGACCATCCTACCATTTATATTTTTCTTTAACTGATCGCGATGCTTGGGTTCATTTCAGGTTTGATATTCCTTTCCTTTCCCCCCCTCACAATGGGAAAGCATATAACATATTTTTTCTTGATCACTTGTCTTAAAAGCAAGCATATTTTTGTAATCCTGTTTCCCATATAAAATTTTTTAAAGATAAGTCTGTAATAAGGTCTACCAAATGGGATTTTCTTGGCGGGGGGGGGCGGTGTGTGAATAATATAGCTTTCATATTTTCATTTTATTGAGATTTTCCTATTATTCCAACAGCGCAGGGAATGAAGACAAAAGGTCAAATCTCTTTATTTTGTAATATCACATTTTGGAAATTTTTATAGGTAAGGGGAAAAATTCTGCTGTTGAAAATAGCTGTAATTGTCTTGTTAATAAACTGGCTGAGAGAGGCTCCTTTCTCTAGTGAATCCCTTTTATAGTAAGCTGGAGGTAGCTGTTTTATCACTGAAATGTAGAGCACAGTTACGGCTGTTTTTACTCCTGATGGATGCTAGAGGCAAAAGACTAGCGAATGCAACTATAAAGTCATTGTGAACTCAAACTGCGAATTAAAAGGTGACTTTGTATCTTTCTTATATGGAAAATGTGTGCTTGTCATATCTGCTTGACAGTACAAGAGTGAATGTATGGTTTGGACAATAACGAACAATGACAGTAGTCAACCTCATCAGAAGACATGAAATAAAGAAATGACAATGATTGATGGCAGCTGGCTGTTTACGGATTTTTCTAGAAGAGTTTTTCTTGGCATGATCAAGTAACAAGGGGATGTTGTGCCCTGCCTGAGCTCTGCACATCAAGCAAAAGACTGGTCCTCCCCTGCCTGCTGCCCTTGAGGAACAACTTAATTCTTTCATGGTCCCTTTGACTAAATCAAGCTAACTTGCATGGCCAGGAGAGGATGGCTTCTTCAGAAGCTATCAAGGGCCACAATGCATTTTGCAGAAATCTCTGGCAATATACCCAAGGGGATAAACATGTGATGTTTATTTCAATGTTCATTTTTATAATTCTTCCTAAGACAAATGCTTGAGTGGAAATCTTATCAAAGATTTTTGTCAATGATCTCAAAACAAATAAATAAATGCTTTGTAATTTTCCCTGCCGTAGTTATTACATTTTCAATTAATTTACACAGTACCTGATGATGTTTTTGTTTCTGCCACATAATCAAAAATAAATTTTCTACAGTTGACTAATACTGCATCTTACTGTAAATCACTGTAGGTCATGAAAATACTCAGATGATTAGTGAATAGTATGTTAAATGTGTCTGAAGTAGTTGTCTACTGAGATCCTATCAAGGTACTTTGAAAAATTTGGACCTGATTATAGGAGTCTATCCTTTTAAAAAGTCATTTACTTTACAGTGAGAAGGAAAGTGATTAACAGTGTGGTTTTGGGTCATGCAAATTAATACTGAATTAATTCTCTGATGTTGCATTCCTGCAATGTAGCAACTGCAAGTTGACAATATAAGAAGATATAGCAAAAATCTCATGAGTCAAAACTATAGAAAGGAATTAAGGCAAATGACTATTTGGAAATCTACTATGAGAGCAATGCGTTGCTGTGCAAATACAGGTAAATTCACTAAAATGAAATTCATTCAGTCATCTATTCATCCACTCTTTCTTTCATCCTTTAAAAGAAGTAGAGCAAAATCCTAAATTCCCACTAAGTTCACATTCTCTAGTAAGCTTTTAAAAATGCCTCATCAGACATGGAAAGGAAAGGAAAGTTAAATTAATTATCTGCTTGAAGGGGTGAAAAAAAATCTGTCTGCTAGCCAGGGGTACGTTTATGCCAAATAAAAGAAAAAAAAAAGAAAGAGGTAAATAAAGCAAAATAAAGAAAGAAACAAAAAGAAGAAAGGACTATTATTTAATGGTCAGGAGGAATGATGTGACCTACGACGTCTAAGTTAGCATTCAGAATACTCAAGTACATATTTGCCTGCTCTCTTGACCAATTTTTCTACCTCCCTCTTATGTCGAGCCTTCTCGCAACACATTTTTGGTGGACAGCTTTTTCCTCTATGAATAAAGAAACTGTGTACTCTTTTTTACTAATAAATGAACAGTTTTTCTGAGTTTTAAAGTTTCTTTTCTTCCCTTACAGGTGTTTTTTAGAAAAATTAATGCAAATACAAATGATGTCAGAAAAGTTATTGTTGTAATTGTTCTTGGGAGAGCAGCAGAGAGATTTGAGACCAGAGGTCAAAACCCTCCAGGACATGGTGAGACTGAATCTGAAGCTTTTGTGAATCAGCTCCATGAATTCAATTGCGTCCTTCATTTCCTGTTTTTGTGCATGGTAGTTCTATGTATTAGAGCTCTCTTTTCAAAATGAATCCTCTATTTGGCCTTTGAGCACACCCTCAAGCCAGCTAGAATGAAATCTTTCGTGTTCAAATAAGCATTTACTTTATTAATTGTGTTCTGTAATTTCTTGGAGTCTTGCTCAGCTAACATCTTTGGGTTTCCTACCCCACCTTTCTATTGTTAAGGTATCCATGGTTACCACACCATTGGTTCTCTGACCATTCTAACCTTTGGAATGGGAAAGGACAAAACAACAACAACACATTGTCAGAGTGCAAAATGATCTGTTTTCAGGCATTAAGCAGTCAGGTAGCTGTGAATTCCACAAAACAAAGGCATTATTTGCCCATTTTGTTGTGATGTTAATATTCTTGGAATTAAAAAAAATTAGGAGATGTTGATGGCTGGCTTTACTCAGAGGATCATTTGATGCCAATATGAAAGCCAAGGAGAGGAGGCAATTATGCACACATCACATGCATCCTAGTTTCGGTATGGAAGCTTACATTTCAAACCTAAGGTCAGGAAAATAACATGAGAAGTTTTACTACAAAGTCTAGACATGAGGAAGATTTCAGAGGAGAGGGAAAAAGCACATTGCAGGTGTCAGATAATCTAGTCTGATTATCTGAGCTGTGCTAGCTATAGGGGAACACTTACCCTTCAGTCCAGCTAGAAGTTAGCAGGGTAAGAAGGAACAAACCAGAATAACATAAAGACTAGCAACAAGGCTCAGGAAAGCAGACAGGAGTTCTAACCTAGCAGCTAAAGTTCTTGGGTTCGAGCAAAGATTGAACAAGAAAACTTAAATGAAACAAAACAAAACAAAAAAACCAAAATCAACCCCCCCCAAACCAATAGTAACCAAGATCCCCCTAACTTTTGAAGACTGCTCAGGTGGTAGCAAAATTAGAACAATTCTCAAAAACATCCAACTTTAGGGATCTATCATGTGATTAATAGTTATTAGTTGAGAAATCGACATTAATATGAGACTCATTGCAAGTGATATATCAAATAACCATTGACCAAATAGCAAGGCTTAAAATACCCCCTCCCCTCCCACTCTGAATGAGAACAACGGAAGTACTGATTTTTACTGTTCCTCTAACACAGATTGGACAGGGATCAGGTGATTCAATGAGAGGCCACTTGGCGTAATAAATTATGGCAACACTCAACTATAGATTTGAACGTCATTTCCAACGTAAGCAACAATGCCTTAAAAATTGGAAGGTTGCAAGTATTTGTTTTAAAAAGTTGTATAGTTAGGCACTGACTTATTTTTTTTTCAAGTTTTAACCAAAAATAAGAAAAGGAAAAAAATTAAATCAACAACAACATACACCAAAAAACCCACAAAAGAACAAAAAAGTTTTAAAGTTTGGTGGAACCCTCCCCAAATCATTGTAGAGTCACATACAAACTAATGAATAGCAGGATCTATTTTTTCTTTTTTAGTTTTTCCAATTTTATACAAATACTCCACTCCACTCTTTCTAGACGTGTCTTTCATTTTGAAATTGCAAAAAGTAAAAACTGTACCCAGAAGTCTGTTAGACTGAATTTAGGAATAACCAAATAAACTCACAATTAGTCCCAAGTATTCCAAACTGTAAAATGTTCCATTCTCAAGTTTCCCTTGAACAGACAGCGACATGACAAGACTGGAGTGTTTATTTTTCTCTATACAAAAAAATCTCTCCCATTTTTCTGTAGCTCCCCTTTGCAATGTAAATATTAACAAAGTGATTACAAAGTTACCTCATTGAAAAGTTGCCCTTAAAAATCCTTCATTTGCAAGAATGGCAAATACTTTGAGCAAATACTCAAAAACAGGGATTTGATGAGATGTGTACAGAATTAAGTATTTAACAATGACCCTTACCGCTTAGAGCTCAAGGACATCTTTTTAAAATGCAATACTTGATTGTTTTTACTCTTTTTGTTAGAGAACCTGTGACTGACTTAATGTTTGTGATGTTAAAATTAAAATAAATCTATGGATAGACCGAGAATCAAATGGCAGTGAAGGCTCAAAGTTTGCTGTTTATTACTATGCCGTGATTGTTTCTCATGTTTCTATAACCTTGTTTTGTAGTACCAGGTGACCAACTGGTCCCAGTTTGCCCAGGACTAAAGGGTTCCATGACACAGGACTTTAATTGCTCAGTTGAGGCAATTCTGGAGTTCTCCTGTGGTGCAGTAGGTTGGGGCTCTGGCAAGGTCACTGCAGTGGCTTGGGTCACTGCTGTGGCATAGGTTTAATCCCTGGCCCAGGAACTGCCACATGTCACAGGGTGGCCAAAAATAAAATAAAATGAGGCAAATATTAGGCAAATCTGGATGAACTGGTTACCCTAAGAATGAATAAACAGTGTGAGTCTGACTGAGTTATACAAGACCTGATCTGTTTAAGAGAGACAGTTTGAATTTAGCAGTTTAAAGGCAGCACTGAAGTAATTGTTGACATAACCACCATTCTGTGGCAGACTCCACTGAAAATGATGAGAAGCACCCCCTCTACCTCCCAGCCATTTTTTGGTTGTTTTGCATAACTAATCAGTGACACCACAGAATGTAAAATTCTTGGTTCCTTTTTGGATCTTTCTCATGGGTTTTATATACCCCTAACTGTGAATGATCACATGGAGAAGGTTGAGTTGATTAAATCCCGACTGATTCTGATGCTGGTTTCTAAATTATGGGCACAGAGCCTCACTTTCTGGTACTCTGGCTGCAGATTTTATTAAGTGCCTCACCTAGCAATGGATAGACTCTGGAGCAGGTGAAATTTCTGCTTCAGAGATAGTAAAGTAACTATGGGATTATTGAGTTTAACGCTATTGGATTGAAACTCTAGGAAAAGATTGTTATTTACTACAGGGTCATGGTGTACAACTGTACACAGAGGGCACTGTACAACTCAATAGGCACCATTCTCATTTTTGTCTATGGGAAAAGTGCTTCCTGCAGGGCACAATCTTCAGGGCTAAAAGTGATGACCTCATTCTTACAGAACCTTGGAGTCATATTCATATTCTCTGGAGATAAATCCAAGAACCATGAATTATCTGACCTCCTCATTCACCTCTCAGCCTACCTCACATGCTCCCTAGGGATTAATTCTCCCGGCCTCAAATCAAATTTCAACCTTTATGAATTTGCTTTGGATGCCCCATTTAATATAAGTTCCCTCTGTCAACTAGTATGGCAAAATACATCAAGTTTCTATGTACTCTATTGAATCTTCTTGCTGATGCCTAGTGAGTAGATTCTAATTTCATTGCTAAATGAATCCAACCCACAGAGGAAATTCTATATCCAGAGCCCTTGTGTATATCCATGTAGAGACATACATCAATAGATCTTCTCTTCAGCAGCCTCCGTCAGTAATCTCTTTTTTTTTTTTGAAAAGTATCTGGTCTTCAGTTAATTTTACCCCTGAAAGGCTGTCCACTTTCCTACACTAGAGAGAAAAAAGTGGGGATAATCATGAACCAAGTAGTAATTTCTTAACCTGGCAGATGATAGAACAGAGACACTGAATGTAAGGTGAAATGACTTCAGAAGAAATGGAGAGTATTTGGAAATAAGACTGGGATTTTCCAAATATCACCTGAGATACACACTTTATGAAGTTGATTTGGATGGTGGTTAAAATTAGGCATACTTCCCCTGATACATAGATAATTCCAACTCAGAGGGATATAACAGAATGTGTTGTGTCAAATTTATCAAAAAGGAGCCCTTCAGGCAAGGTGAAAGAAGAGATTCCATTGCAGAGGTTTTTCAAAAAAAAAAAAATATATATATATATTGGGTCTATTTTATCTCAACTAATGACTAAAACATTTAGAAAGAAATGCTACTTTCTTTCTTTTTTGCTCTCAAATATATGCAAGTGCCACAAATAAAAACAGAGAAAGATAGAAGAGAGTAGGGAACTTGGTGGTGGTTATAGTCAGAAGAGCTGTGCATCCTCAACTTCTTCCTTATTCTTTCCATGAGATTGTGTGATTATTTACAATGTTCCACAGGGAATGCATCTTTCTTTAAAAAAACATCAGTACTGGACAGGAATTCCTGGGAGCACCTGATGGATAGTATTTGTTTAAGAACATAGTCTTATTAGACAGAAACAGACGTGGCAGTAGAATTCATTGAAAAGAGAATTCTGTTTAGTTGCTGTAGCTACTAAATTATTTGATCCACATTTTGTTTAAGAGCAACAGAGGAGAGACTATGTTTAAGGTCAAGTTTCTGATGTGGGACTTGCACACTTGCTTTCCCTTCTGCTGTAATTGCCTTTCTGTAGATATTTGTGGGGTTAACTCCCTTTCTTTTGGGCCTAAGCTCAAATCATTTGTCTTATGTGCCCTCTCCCCACTCAATCACCATTGCAAGGCATTCTTTATGGTATTTCTCAATGTCTGAAATTATCTGACTTATTTTTTCACTTGTTTGCTGTCTGGACTTCCCCATTGGGATGTAGGTATCTTGAGAGCAGGGACCTCATCTGTCTTCCCCATCACTATGTGTCATCACCTAGACAGGTGCTCAGTGAACAACAGTGAATGAGTGAGTTCCATGCTAAAGTAAGGACCTACCATGATTACTGCTAAAAATGTATACTTGACCTATCTCTAACTGACCTGTTATTCAGGGTAAGGCGAATATCTCTCCTTAGGGTTAACGTTTATAACTAAAATGAATTGTTTCATTTGGTGCTATTATGTTTCCATTTTCTGTGTTTCAATAAGCATCTCCAGTGTATGCTGTCTTTCATTTTACCTTGTTTATCTGAAGTGTCACAAGATCCATCCTAGGTAACGAGTAGGCATGGCAAAGGGGTAAGAACTTAAAACAGATGCTGAGGTAAGACGGAAAGAGACTAGAATATGAACTGGAGCTGTTTAAGGAGACAGTTTCATTTTTGGGTTCTGGTATTTTAGCTCAGAATGGGATTTTAGGTACTGTGTTTTGTTTTGTTTTGTTTTTTCCCCCACTGCATGTGATAATGTCATCATTTATTTTTAAATGGTTCTAAGTTGCAGATTTAAATTTATTTCAAATCAAGCCCTATTTTAAAATTACTTTTAATAGGAGGAAATGATGCAAGAATATACATAATCTACTATATTTGACGGACTCAAACAAATACATGTTTGGCTGTGAATTTCAAACTTTCTCCAAAACAAAGAGCTAAAAATGCACCTAAAAGATATTTTACTTTGTTTAGTCCTTGGGGGAAAATGTCAAGTATTGCACTTTAAAATTACTTTTATCTAACATTTTTGTCCCAAAGTTTCCCCTCTGAATTCACTATTTTTTTCCAGCAAACATGATTTTGTGAATCCTTAATCTTAAAGCAACTAGATTTTTTTCTAATTCAACTTTAAAAGATTGACTTTACAGAGCTATTTTTAAAAAATAGCGTATTTACTTACAAAATTGGGAGATGGGGGCATCCAGCTGAGGCACATTCCCTCCCTTGGCGTTGAGTTTTTGGACTTGGGTTGGGGGCACAGGCTTGTGTGACTGCCCGGTAGCCCGATACATAGCCTGGACCCAGAGAATTCGATCTTGCTCATCATCACTTGCAAATATCACGGTGTCTCCTTCTTTGACTGCATTGAAGAAAGCTCGGCCACCCTCCAAACCTGGGTTAAAAGGGAGGAAAAATTACTAAGTTGAGCTGCAAGGTTCTCGGCAGGACTAAGCTCTGCGAAAGGCTGTTTCTGTGCTTTCCCTTGGGGTGAAAAAAGGAGGAGTAGCAACATATTTGATTATAGGATGGGAAGTCAGATACCCACTTGGCTACAAAGTAGGGCCTTGATGTCCAACAGGCATTTTGAAACCTGGCTCTTGTCTCCTGCCATCTTTTTTTGGTTGGGGGCAGAGCTGTCAATTGAGTAGCCTACTGGCTGGGTAAACATCTGTCTATAAATCATACTATTATTTTTCTCATGTTTAAAGACAAACAAACCAAACCAAACAACAACATCTCCTGACCCCATCTCTCCCTTCAGTACAATATCGCCCTCGTGTTCTTCTCTTTATAATGCAAGGAAGATCTCTAGCAAGTCTTCTCAAATTTTAGTGCACATGTGAATCCTCTGGGCATCTTGTTAAAATGCAGCTTCCGATTAAGTACAACTAGGGCTGGAAACTGAGATCTTGCATTGCTAACAAGCTCCCAGATGATGCTGATGGTGCTGGCTGGAGGATCATGCTTCAAATAGTAAGTTTTATTATTCTGCTTTAAAGTCTCTCCAGTCTGGGGAGTTCCCGTCGTGGTGCAGTGGTTAATGAATCCAACTAGGAACCATGAGGTTGCGGGTTTGATCTCTGTCCTTGCTCAGTGGGTTAAGGATCTGGCGTTGCTGTGAGCTGTGGTGTAGGTCGCAGACACAGCTTGGATCTGGCGTTGCTGTGGCTCTGGTGTAGGCTGGTGGCTGCAGCTCCGATTAGACCCCTGGCCTGGGAGCCTCCATATGCCATGGGAGTGGCTCAAGAAAAGGCAAAAAAAAAAAAAAAAAAAAAAAAAAAAGACAAAAAATAAAAATAAAAAAGTAAAGTCTCTCCAGTCAGGCTGCTGCCCCACTGAAACCTGTCCAGATCACCAGTGACTTTCTCACTGCTGAATCTAATGATCAATTCAAAGGTCCCATTTTATTCCATCCATCACCTCAGTCAATTTTCTTTGAAAAGCTTTCTCCACTTGGCTTCAGGTCATCTGATTTTCTCTTCCTCCCATGGCTGCTGCTTCTTACTTTTGGTTGCTGGTTCCTCCTCTTCCACCTCTTTATCCTGATCTTTAAATGTGGGAGCATCTGGTCTTCTGCCCTTGGACCTCTTCTCTTCTTCTTCTATACCCAGTCCCCTAGGTTTGTCATCCACTCAAATACCATGAATATGCTCATGGTCCCTATACTTCTAGCTCTACCCTGAACATCGGATCTGAACATCCAGTGGTTCTCTTGACTTCTCCATGTGGATATATAACAGACACCCCAAACTTATCCCATCTAACACTAAACTCCTGGTCTTTCTCCCAGACCTCCTCTCCATCTCTGTAAAGCTGAGCTCATTCCTCTGAGTGCTCAAGTCAACCACCCTGGGGTCCTTTTTGATTCCTTATTTTCTCTCATTGCCCATTCCAATGACATTCTGAAGGCTCTACTTTCAGGATGTTATAACAGAATGTCCCCTCTTCTTTCTCCAGTGCTGCCACCTTGAATTCAGGCATGCTCATCTCTCCTCTGGATTGTTTTAAATAAGCTACTATTTGATCTATCTGTCTTAATCGTCACTCTCCATAGCTGATTCTCAAGATGGGAGCCAGAGCAATTGTTTTAGCACAAGAGTCAGGCCATGCCACTCCTCTGCTCAAAACCTCCCAGTAGCTCTGCATTATACTCAGAGGAAAAGTCTAGGTTCTGACAAGGCCTGCAAGGCCTCACATGAATTGACCCTCCACTACTTCTATCCACCTCTCCTACCACTCTCTCTCTCATGTGCACCTGTATATATGATCATTAATGATGGTCATGCTGGCCTCTTGCTCTTCCTTCAACACTCCAGCTGTGTTCTTACCTCAGGACATTTGCACTTGCTATTTCTTGTACCTGGACCTCTTCCTCCAGACAGCTGCATGAGTCACATTCTCACCTCCTTCATTTCTCTGCTCAGATGTCACATGCTTACTCAGGCCTTCCCTGACCTCTGCATCTCCTACTTACCTTTCTTGCATCATAGCCCTTACCACATCTAACAAATTATATAATTTATTTTACTTCTAAAGATAGGGAATTTTTGTCTTTTTTGTTCACTACTGCATCCCTAGAACCTAGAATAGTGCGTGGCATAGAGTAGGTGCTCAGCAATTAGTTGATGGATGAGTGACTGCTCTATAGAGCCATCTTGTCCCATAGGCAGTTTTCAAAGTTAAAACTCAGAGAGAAGTAGGAGGAGGCTCGAGGAGGCTCGTTTTGGTCTCAAGCCAGAGTTATACTGTGTCTGTCAACATAACCCAAAAGCCTGCATTTGGGGTCTTCTGGGACTCTCTATCCATAAATAAGACTTCAATATTTTTACCAAGTTCCTCATCATTTTCCCCTTCCCCATTATCATTTTAAACATGAGAAGACGATAAGGGGAATGATTAGCATCCCTAAATTTCCAACAAGGCTCAGTCACTAACCTCTTTGACATTTACATTGGAGAAGATTTCTGGTGATGTTATGACTTCTCCATTGTGCCGATAATATTAATTCAAATGTCTGTTACATGAGAGTGATTATATGTTGGTAGTTTTGCAGTTAGAATTGTCAGGGCTTCTAGAAAAATAAATAGCTATTTTTTATATGAAGCAACTAGTGGTACAGCATTTAAAAAAATATATATATATATATTTTGTATTTTTAGGGCCGCACTCATGGCATATGGAGGTTCCCATGCTAGGGGTCCAATCAGAGCTGTAGCTGGCGACCTACACCACAACCACAGCAACACAGGATTCAAGCCGCATCTGCGACCTACACCACAGCTCACGGCAATGCAGAATCCTTATCCCACTGAGCAAGGTTAGGGATCAAACCTGCATCCTCATGGATACTAGTCGGGTTTGTCAACCACTGAGCCATAATGGGAACTCCCAGCATTTTTAATAAAAACTTTTTGGTGGTTATGATTATGAAGGTTTGACTCATTTCTTATGGATCATTTTAAAATGTGTGATTTGGGTAGGATGATGTACAGTTAGCAAGCTGGAAAAACGTGATAAAATGAATGGATGGAATCATAAGAAGGAAAATTCTGCAAGGTGAGACAGGAAGAAGAGCTGTGAGGGATGCTTTAAGCCCGAAAAGTGGGCCCCAGGGAGTTAAAAGAGTGGGGTCAGCAGAGCTTCTGTAGTCCAGTCTCATGGGAAACTTTGGGATAAGCTACTATGACACTATAGGTGAACTCTAGGCTAGGTGTCATTGCCCCACCACCTCCCCTCTGCCAGGGCCTGCAGCTGGGAACAGTGACACTGTTTTCTTGGAGCTACTACCAGAAAGTCAGTTCATGGGGTTGCCCCAGGAAGTAGAGAGGTGGAGATGGAAAGATGCTATGAAGTTTTCAGATTTGTGTTTAATCCGTTCAACTGTCCCATGAACTAAGGAGTATCATTCTCATTGTATCAATGAGGAAATTGAATCACAGAGAAGGTGAAAACTAGCTCATGAACACAAAGTGGGGCTGTAACCCCAGCTGTTTAACTCCAGAGCTGATGATAATAACCAGTACTGGACTCCTGCAGAGCCTGGATAGCACACTTGGTGCCTAGTAACCACTCTCTGAGGATTAGTTATTAACAGGGTCAAGGTGAATCGTGGAGTGAGTGGGCCAAAGAGAAATACCTGAAGCAACAATGATAATGACAGCAGCAGAGAGCAATGGAACTTTTTCAGAAAGCACTGGAGACCAGAGACACTTCAACAAGAACCAGGAGAGAGCAGAGCAACCAGGTGAAACAAAACCAAAGGGGAAAGCAATATGAACATCAACATGTGCTCCAAGGTAAAGCAACAATTTCTGGGAATGCAATCTGCAAAATGCAATGTGTGACTGTGCCTGGGCTCTGCATGGAATACCCCATAGGTACTGACCTGTCAAGAACTAGAGGACACGTCTAGGAAGGGCTGGAGGTAGACCAAGCAAGGAATGTTGGCCAGCTCCCTGACCAGGGATTGCTGTTCCAACAACACAAAAGGACACAGTCTACTTGTGATGTAAAGTTATCAAAGACTTTTAATTTAATCATTTAGTAAATTGTGCCACTGAATTATTCTGAATGACTATCCTCTTATTTGAAGACTTAATTATTCAACCTAATAGGAATTGAGAGACTGTCGTATCCCCTTCATACCGTATTCAGGGAAAGGTCAAGTGAAGCACTTTCATTGTTAGCGTATGATTGAGGGACTGAATGTAAAACTTACTTACAGTTATTTACCAATTCTTCAAATAAATCTTTCAAGGACCCTAAACAGGCAGAACTGATTTAAAGCAAATGCTTGTGTCTGGATGATGACTGGATCTCAGGTTGATACAAAAGCAAGGACATCCATGTTACAAGGCTACCTGCCCCATAAACATCTCCATCAGTTGGTTCTATTGACAACCAGGAACAAGCGAAGATGAGGAGGGGCCAGATGGACTCATAAGTCCTGTTTCATTTGCACACTCACTGTTCAGGGAGCATTGGGGAGAATCCTCAAATCTCTGAGGACACTGGCTAAATTGTACATTACCTCCACCTCCAGCGGACAAACTTTATTGTACATGAGACTCCCCTAACATACTTATTTAAAGGATTCTGCCCTCTCCCTTCTGGTTCTTGGTTAGGTTTGGGGTCCAGGAACTACTACTTTTAACAAGCACTTCTTAGGAAATTCCAGGTTGGACTTTTTTCATGACATTTGGGAATCTTTAAATCTCCCTTTTCATTGAATCATTGCTAAGAAAATAACTAGGTCTTGGCACATGGAAAGACAGAGAAGAAGCTGCTTATTATTTTCAAGAACATAATCAATTTACTTTCAATTTGCGCCCCTGGTAAAGGAATTTATAAATTATATCCCATGGGATCAATGTGAAAAAGAAGAGAAGTATTTGTAATATATATGGTCAGTTACTCCTTTGCTTATAGATAGAAGAGCTTTCTCCAGGCTCCTGCTCTTCTCCTTTCTAAAGGAAGAGAATTCTGCTTTTATATGATAAAATAACAATTCTAGGTTTGCTATATAGCTGTACACATAGCTATGTTTTACTGCAAGTGCCAGAGGCTTAGACCCCAAGTCCCAGCTCTTTTTCTTCCTTGGCAGAATGAGATGACAATCCTGGTGTGATTTACTTGGTGAATTGTGATAAAATCCAATGCAATCACATAATACTGAACTGCCTTAAAAGCAGTTAGTCATAAGATGGTGCTGTTCTTCCTTCTCATATTAGTCATTTAGTCTCCCAGTGTATTTATCTGCCATGCCCATGACATGCCGAAGAAGTTCTGGGGCCAGGAATGAACATGCACCGCGCAGGAGTGACAACACAGGATGCTTAACTCACTGAGCCACTAGGGAACTCCACGGCCTCCCACTTTAAAATGGAGGTCTTAGGAAAGAGGGATTCTATTTCTTTGAAGGGAACTCGATGATTTGAGAACACAAACCATCACGAAAGGACATGAGGGCTGGTTTCTTAATGCAGGAGCCACATCCTTTCTATGAGCTGTTGCATGAAACTGTTTCAAACTCATCATACGTTCTATTCATTAGCAGGGATTTCAGGGCAGAGCCTTTAAGTCTTACCTGGTCAGCTCTGTACCTCTCCTGCAGGATGCTAATTATATATGGAAGTCTGGAGGTGGGGGTGGGGGGCTGGGGGGTGGACCTGGTCCAAGGCCCTCAGGGCTGGGATTCTGAATCCCACTGAGATGCTAATTTTCCTAAGTGGGCTGGGTCAAAGGCCTTCCCTGCCACACCTTTCCAGGTTAATACCCCCATCTTCTCTCAAACTGTTTTTCTTTTATGTGTATTTTGTTGCATGTGGAAGAGCAATATGGGAGTAGAAAAAAAGGTTTTGGGCCAAATAATGCAGTATGGTTGGAAATGCTTTCCTTGTGCAGATTTGGCATAAAAATAAACTTCTCTGGGAGAGGGCTGCTGGTGCCTGTTGCTCATTAATATGCTGAAATGATTTCGCACCCCCCCCCCCCATTTTGAAGGTTCCTTGAGGCGGATTTCTATTCATTTTTTTTTCTGGGGAAAAGATAAAATGGGTGGGGGGAGAGGTGTGAGGGGGCAGGATGTAGAACTTATGCAATATAGAACTTATGAGAAATACTAGCATTTGTGTGGTTCTCTTAGTTACATAAGGCTGAGGAGCTTGGATGTCTACACTGTGGGTTGGTGTCTTTTTAAGAAAAAAAAGCATTTAGGGAAAACTTTCAAGTATCATCAGCTTACTTTGAACTGTAGTTAGCACATGTGGATGTATAGGGCAGGTTTACTTGGACACAGAGATTTGGCAATACTTGCCAAGCCCACATACCACTGGAGAACAAGATACACACACACACACACACACACACACACACACACACACACACACACACACACACACACACACACACACACAGGTCCTCGGTGTATATGTAGGACTTCTTTTTCAGGAATTCCTTTTTAACATTCTAGGGTGGAATATATATTTGATGTGGGCACAGCTACAGAAAAGGAAATTGTATTATGTTTTCATTTTGGTTTTATGAGGATCCCCTGAGTCAAATCAAAGACCTTGATTAGAATGGCACTTACTTAACCAGGACGGAAGCTACATAAGATGGGAGGCCGTGGCTGTCGTGGTCAGCTACGAAACCCTAGTAACTTGGCTTAGTGTCCAACATGTTGGAAGTACCCAGCAAATGCTAGTTGACTGTTCACTTGGGAAGCAGGGAGTTACGTGGGTTCATGGCTTAACAGGTGAGCAGGTACCTGGCTGGGGGTCTGTGTAATCCACAGTGTAGCCATCCAGTTGTAGAAGTTCCTGAGGCTCTGCTTTTTTCTCCCGGTAACTGCACATGGCAAACGTGTACTGACTCACCTGAAAAGGAAAAATATTGATTGTGAGGTTGGTTCTCTAGAGCCCACTTACCTTGGGAAAAAACCCTCCCCGTTCAAACCTGACTTTTCCCGAGGCCCTGCACTCAGGAGCGAGCTTCAAATTAAGTTTCTCCATATCCTGACTGTGTGGCTTGGAGCAAGTTCCATAGCTTCTCTGGTCCTGTTACCTCATCTGTAGATGGATATATCTGAGAACCTATCTTCTTACTGGCCTACTATGTGGATGGATTGAGTGCACATGTGGAATGTGTTTAGAATCTTTTCCTGATGCTTAGGGGGTACTTGATAGAAGGTCGCTGCTATCATTACTGCTGCTGTTTATTGGGTTAAGCTACACAAAATTGTCAGGTTTGTAGGTCAAAACTTGCTGCCAAGCAGCAATGTTATAGGTTCTGCCTAATATGACTTGGCTGAAACCATCAAGCTCTCAGGCACAAACCAGGTCTTTCAGACAGAAGTCAGGGACTAGACTTTTATTTATTTGTGCCCCCCTTTTCCTTTAGTATTTTACCACTTGCAGGCCAATTCTCGGCGCGGAGCTGCGCCTCTCACTCCTTGCCCCCCTTCCCACTGAAGGAGTGATTTTTGTGGTTTTGCAAAGTCTCTGCTCCAGACAAGCGCAGGAGTGACATGCTGTCACAAGCAATGAGTGCTTGATCTCTAGGTGCCAGTCATGGTAGAGCTACCCTCAGCCCCAGATGGCGTGGCCGTTGTCACTGGTGCAGCCCTCACGGCCTACATGGGTATCCACCATGCCAGTGCTAGGCGGCTGCAGGCCGGCCTTCAGGATCCTGTCGCTGTGGTACAGCCAGACCCAGGGTGGATACTTGGCTTTTCTACTTCTGGCTTGTCTGCAAGGAGACCTGGGGAGAGCAAGCGTCCTTCCAGCTTTGAGCTAAAAGCTTAGGGGCATATTTACCATCCACGGATGTCACATGTCTTGGCAAAGGAGTGCCACATCCCTCATCTCTTAGCTCCTTTTATTAAAAGAGACATTTACTGAGTGAACTTTGATCCCTGCAGGGGATTTTTTTTTTAATCTCCTTCTCCAGGGGTCAGGTTTTTTTCTTTTTCTTTTTTTTAATGGTAAGAAACTGTCTCTCTCAAACCCTGCACACATTTTCTACACAGTCCTGGGCCTGCAGGTCCCAGTAGCAAGATAAAGGGAGTATGTGGGAGAATGTTTTACTGATTGATTTATCTGTTGCTGCCCTCTGTTGGTCCTGATAAAAACTTTCTGCCCAACTTGGGTTTCTTCCTCATGCACACAATTTGTAGATCAGTAACTTACATTACAAGGTCTTGATGGGCTTCAAGGGAAACATAAAGCCACTAAGAGTATCATCATATGTGGATATGTAGTATTCTTTGTGCTAAGTAGAATGACCAGTAACATCTTCTAAAAAGGATGAAGAGTGCAAGTTTTGGAGGCAGGGTGTCACATAGGCGCAGGTCCCAATCCCAGCCCTCATAAGCTGTCATCTATGTACCTCAGAGTCCTCATCTGTGTTTTACCTGTGTCTCACTGTGGCTGGAGGATTAATAGAGTGTTGATGGGCTTATCACACTGTGTGTGACACTCACCTAGCAAATATTCAATATATGTATTTATATAAGCAGTTTCCTTGCATTTGGCACTAACATTCTAAAATAAAATAGCTGAGTAGGTGTATTTGGCTACTAGATTTTAAATCCTTTGAAGGCATGCCAAGAGAGTTATAGAGTTATATGTCATGGTTATATTCTCCTTGCCATAAGTAATACTACCATGTAATGGGCACTCACTACTTGAATCTGACTGGTTCTAGAAAGTTAAGTGTGTATAATCCAGTTAAGAAGTTTTCTTTCTACAAGATTTACGTTATTCCCCTGGACAGCTGACCCCCCAGGTTACATGGCATGACAGTGAACACAGATATTGCTACAGCTACGCAATGATTTTTTTTTTAACCTCTCTGGCAATACAGAGATGATATAGTTTGTTAATGTGATGATTAGCCAAACAGAGTTTCAGACACTCACTCGAGATCAGAAAAATATCACAACAGAAGGGTGTTATTTCAAGATTCAGGCATTTACTATTACTACACGCTTGGGGCTTTTGGATTTTTCCTTTTCTATTTCAGGTCCTTGCTTCTTGGAGTGCTGTAGGCTGCTGCCCCCTTCTGGTAATATTGTTGAAGTTGTTCTGGACAAGTCGGGGTTCAAAGAAACTTGGGTTTATTAGGACCATTTAAATTTGGAATTTGTTAACTTACTTTAGGGGAAAAAATGAGATGAGAAGAAATTATTTATTTTGGAATATTTTTAGTTACTTCAAGGTTGGATTTTCTAGAGCACTTGAAGTGTTTGAGAGCTTGCTGACATTTTTTTTTTTTTTGAGCTTCCATAAGGCATCAATCACTGAAAGCTACTCCCAAAGAAATGCATGTTTCTCTGCCACAGGATAGTTCTATTTAAATGGTATTTTGATGAAAAGTTAATGAGATAGCAAGTACTGTTGTAATAATGGCATAGAAGAGCCTTGAAAGCATGCTGGAAGAGAGGATGGAATAGAAAGATCTAGTGATCTCAATGAATCCATTGATCTCAATGACCAGAAGGTGCCTGAAAGTGCACTTTGGAGAGAAAAGCTTACGAGAGTCCAGTTTTCACAGTTTTGGGATTTTCAGCTGCTTAGTACCTTCTCCTGGAATTGTGAGATGGAATGTTGGGACTTCTGAAGGTACAATCTTTTTTTTTTTTTTTTTCGTCTTTTGTCCTTTTTAGGGCCATACCCGTGGCATATGGAGGCTCCCAGGCTAGGGGTCTAATCGGAGCTGTTGCTGCTGACCTACGCCAGAGCCACAGCAATGCCAGATCTGAGCCGTGTCTGCGACCTACACTTCAGCTCACGGCAATGCTGGATCCTTAACCCACTGAGTGAAGCCAGGGATCAAACCGCAACCTCATGGTTCCTAGTTGGATTTGTTTTTGCTGCACCATAATGGGAACTCCAGAGGGGACAATCTTTGAGGATTTTTTTTTTTTTCAAAGGTGGCTGGATCTCAGATACACAAGGAACTCCTCAGCTCATTTCCAAACACTAATATAAACTAGGAAAAGGTTTGAAAGAATGTTTCCTAAAGAGTGGACTGAGGCATCTTCAGTAGAGTATGTGTATGTAAAGGGGGGATGAGGTTATACAAATGCACATTCATTAAGTCAGACCAACTGAATCGGAAACTCAGGTCCAGGTGGGCTTCAGGAATATGTATTTTCCATAATTGTCTCAAATATTTCTTAATGCATACTGAAATTTGAGAACTGCAGTTTTAACAAACAGGAACTATCTCAAAACTTTAAAGTTGCCTTGAGTTTCAATATATTTAGAGTTGGGGTATGAGATAAGGGGACAGTCCTTTCTTGTCCCTAATTTGCCCCTCTTCTTCCTCCCACCATGCATGAAAGACTAAAACACTTGGATACACAATAATAAATACATTTTGGAGTTCCCTTCTTGGCGCAGCGGAAATGAATCCGACTAGGAACCACGAGGTTGCGGGTTCCATCCCTAGCCTCGCTCAGTGGGTTAAGGATCCATCATTGCCATGAGCTGTGGTGTAGGTCACAGACGTGGCTCGAATCTGGTGTTGCTGTGGCTCTGGTGTAGGTCAGCAGCAACAGCTCCGATTAGACCCCTAGCCTGGGAACCTCCATATGCCACAGGTGCGGCCCTAAAACAAAGACAAAAGACAAAAAACCCCACAAAAAACATTTTGTCTAAGTCCTCCTTCCTTGCTTTTACAATTGTTCTTTGAGAATGACTCAGCTGTTATTTTTTTTTTTTTTGTCTTTTTGCTATTTCTTTGGGCCACTCCCGCGGCATATGGAGGTTCCCAGGCTAGGGGTCTAATCAGAGCTGCAGCCGCCCGCCTACGCCAGAGCCACAGCAACGTGGGATCCGAGCCTTGTCGTCTGCAACCTACACCACAGCTCACGGCAACGCTGGATCGTTAACCCACTGAGCAAGGGCAGGGACCGAACCCGCAACCTCAGGGTTCCTAGTCGGATTCATTAACCACGCGCCACGACGGGAACTCCTCAGCTGTTATTTTTATTGAACCCTGGTCCCTAACCCTTGTCCAAAGCTCACATACAGACATCTTAGAAAAAAGTTCTTAATTTATGGAAGATTCATCCATGCATTCATTCAACAAATACTTTGTGGCTGGGAATATAAAGAGGTACAAAACCAGCTATGGTTTCTGGCCTCACGTCTAGCGGGAGGTAGACATTAATCACATTATCTGAGAAATGTGTAACTTTAATGATGCTAAGTATTAAAAAGAAATGTATGGTACTGTAAGAGCCTGGGGATTTGGTCTAGCTGGGTGGTCAGGAAGGCTCTCATGAGGGAGCAATGACTGCCTGAGTGAAGATGTGAGGTTGGAGAAAGATTTTATGAGGTGAAGCACAATCCCTGGGGACTAGTGACCATTTTTAATGTAATGTGGTTGTGAAGGAAGGATCACAGAGTCTAAATTCCATATTCTTGATGAACAGCGACACAAAAGCCTTATGGTGGAGCAGAGAGAAAATAAGTTTTGTAGCTATAAAGACTAAGATTTTTATCCTTAGATCTGTTATTTTCTAGCTGTGTGATCTTGGGCAGGTCAGTTAACTGTGCTGGACTCAGTTTTATCTTAAACTGGAGATGATGATAATATCTGTGGGACACATTTTATGTCTATATGTAGAGCATTCATCTCCCTCTGGTAACTAGAGCCTGATTTTCCTTGGGGAACCACCCTCTTTTCCACTGCCAGCCCATTTAGTGTGTCCAAAGCTAATTGTGCCTCTAGCTGGAGGCAGAATGGGTAGAACAGGTGGTCCTGGCCAGTCAGTACCTCCTTAGCTGCAGTGATTGGTTCAGGGATGAGCACATGACCACATCAGGCCAAGAAAGCTTAGTCGGGGCTTCTGCTAAAACTATTGGGCATGAAAAGCTGTTTTTCCTCTGCAGGTGCTAAACTGTTTTAAGTCCTGACCTTCCAGAGTCACTTCCTGGGACTTGCTTGAGGATGAAGCTGGCTTAGAGCAAAGCATAATCAAGAGACTGTATAGATGAGAAGCTAAGTCTTGGTGACTTTGTTTGAGCTCTGGACCTAGCTAGGCCAGAAAACTCTTTAGTTAATAATTTAATTAACTAACCTATATAAATCTTCCTATTCTAAACTTAAGCTAGTTTGGGATGATTGTCATCATTTACAAACAAAATATAAATATAAATGCCCTTTAGGGCAACCGTGAAGTCAAGTGAGAAGAATAAACATTCATCCAGAGTTAACAAATCATTCACTGACTTATAATGTCTTACAATTCACCTTTAGAGTTAACTTATTTTAATACTATTTTCTGGATGGCAACTGTTGTATTATGAGGTATTTTATATTATTAGACAATATCTTATCTCATTCAGATTTAGATTTTTTTTTTGGGGGGGGTCATGCACAGGCATATGGAAGTTCCCGGGTCAGGGATTGAACCCAGGCCACAGCAATGACAATGACAAATGCTCCACTGCTAGGCTACCAGGGAACTCTGGGATTTAGATTTTTTTGATGCAGAAAAAGAATTTTTAGGCTTTATATTATCTCTAGGGAATCAGAAATAGGATATGGATTTAGTGACCACATTGATTCTGAGCAAGATGAGTTCTAAGACATTATATATGCATAAATCTTTTTGAGCACAGGCCCATCTAAGCACTTGGAGTCATGGAAGACACCTAGAAGCAGAACACAAGTGTTAGGTTTCACATTGGCTGTCTGTGAGCCATTGACCTTGGACATGTTATTTAACCAGCCTCTGCCCCAGTTTCCTCCAATGAGAAATGGACATAAAACTTGTCCTCACTAGAGCACAGAAGGGTTGTGAAGATCAGCTTGATGACCGCTTTGTAAACTCCAAGGCGTCATATAAATACAAGAAGTTCTTATCATCATTAGAGGAACCAGAGGATACTATGGTCTGTATAACGCTAAATGGGAAAAAAATACCTTGGATATATTTTGGATGAAGACCAACCAAAAAACTGATTTTAATGAGAATCTTTGGGGCATGGGAGAAAAAGATGCTAGAGGTAAAGCTTTCATCACTAGCAATGGTTTGGCTGCAGTTCCTAACAATGGTAATGGTGTGTTTGGTCCTTAGCATGGCCCCGAGGGTTTAGAATGAATTTACCCAGCAATATCTTAACTCAAGGTCCTAGGGACCCATTTTCCCTCAATCTTTGTTAGGATCTGCAGCCATGTTCAGAGGGCATATATTGGAATTTCAAGGAACACAGGTGAGAGGCTTTGTCAGGCCATTTACACATAATCATAATCATCTTTTTAGCTACTCTGATGCTCTAGTCCTTGGAGAACATGAGAGGGTGTGGTCTAAAGGGAATGGGAGACTTCAGTGTGAAAGGGACAATGACTGACCTCTGAGGCAGTGCTTCTCCAAAGCTGGTTTCTGGACCACCTGCATCAGTGTCTCTTGGGCTGCTTGTTAGGCATGCAGATTCCTGAGCTCCATCTCAGAATCTACTCTGCATCAGAGACTTCTGGATGGTCCCTGGGCATCTGTATTTTAAACAACACTCAGTGCAGGCAGGCCTGGACCTACTCAGAGCACATGTGGAGGAACACTGAAGTCTTTGGCATAGAAACACTCTGAAGCTGCTTCATTCCCTTCAGAGATGGCAGGGCAGATTCCAGGCACATCCATCATAATTTCAGCCTTAGTCCTTAAACACGGGAACTGCTGCTTTGGCTCAACACCCCTCGAGGAGTGGCCTTTGTTCTTTGTTAGTGGGAAGCCTGTTTACAATCTAACTTTTGTTTCCCAAAGTAGTAGCTCTGGAAGAGAGAATTTAATACTTCTGCATTACAGACAAAGATGGAGACTACATGCAGATTTTGTGTGTGTGTGTAAGAGAGAGAGACTGAGAGAAAGAGTGAGGGAAGGAAGGAAGTGGAAAGACTCAGGGAGAGGGGAAAGAGACAGAGACAGATACAGAGACAGAGAGATTGGAAAGTATGTGTTGCCAGCTCTTTATAAAAACACTGCCTGAGACCTAACATCTAAATGGACAGGAACAAGCCATCAGCAAGTCACCTTAGGCAGAAGTGCTTCCTGTGTGGCGGTTTGACACTGTCCTCCACAGAGATCCCTCTGAGGCTCCTGGGGAGCAGGGACAGGGTTGGGGGAATCTGCTTCCTTCCCCGGCTCCCTCACCCTTCCCCAGATTTGACCAGACTGGCTCTCCTGTTTTTGCTTCTGCATTCTGAGTTTCTGTGGAATGGTGTGGTGGCTAAGAAGAAACTGAAAATCGTTTGTATGTAAGACTGAATTCAACACTGTAGGCAACTGTGGGCAGTGATTGTCACTGCTTGAACTGTCATCTTTCTCTTCAAGCAACTTGGGATATTTCTGCTTTCCCCGAACTGAGCCAGGATAGAAGGCCATGAACTTCTCTCCGGTACCTCTGTTGACATTGGGGTTGTTTCAAAGGCGTTAAGTTTTTTTTAACCCCTGTAAATGTCATCACTTAAACAGTGAACAGGGAAAAATGAGAAGAATCAAAAAACAACGTTGTGAAGTTCCTGTTGTGGTGCAGCAGAAACAAATTTGACTAGGATCCATGAGGATGCAGGTTCAGTCCCCAGCCTTGCACAGTGGGTTAAGGATCTGGCATTGCCTTGAGCTGTGGTGTTAAGGATCGCAGCCGTGGCTCAGGTCCCGTTTTGCTGTGGTTGTGGCATAGACCAGCAGCTGTAGCTCTGATTCGACCCCCAGCTGGGGAACTTTCATATGCTGCAGGTGCAGCCCTAAAAAGAAAAAGAAAAAAAAAAAAAAAAAAAAAAAAGAAACACACACACACGCACTGAAAAAAACCAAAACCCAATGTTGTATTTTTGAGGCAGACCACCAAAGTTTCTCTTAGACATTGTTGTGGTGAACAGGATAAACATGGAAACAGAATACCTGAGTTCTCCTCCTGGCTCTGCCATTACCTTTATGATGGTGGGGCTGTCATATTACCACTGCAGGCCACAGGAGGTGTGAAGGGGAGAACTGAATTTAGGTTGAATCATAAGGTTTATTTTGGAGGATCCCTTTATCCAATGCACCTCTATGGCTCTTTAAAGTGGACGAGAATCACATGGATATGAAACATCTCGTGAAATGCTTATAGGAGAGATGCTGAGCTTTGGATGGGGTTTGGATGCTCTTTTATGATTTCAGAAGTGAGCACAGAGTTTACTTTGTAGCTGCTGAGTGATTTTTATCTTTTCCTGGTAAAAGGTTCAGTGTGAAGACACTGAAATATCTGTGTTCCAATGGTACTGTCTGAAATAATCATTCTTTTCCTTTTGGTTCAGTATATTGTAGAGACATGGCCTCACTAGTATTTTCAGCACAATTCCTTATTTTTTTTTCCCCCTGTAGAGTTTTTTCTTCTCTAAAAATTTCCCCAAGATAAGAAGCATTTTCCAAAGTGAGAGGTCAGTTACATCTCCCAAGTACTCTGTTATTTTAAAGATTCTCAGAGAAAAGTCTTATGTCTAATAATTGGCTACTGCAGGGTGGGAGGGGAGGATCTTGTCACATGGCAAGGCCACCTGTCCCATTTCCTCTGGGAAGGTGTCACCAGCCACTCTTCAGGCCATTTTCCTTTCTCAAAACCACTTGAAGCATCACCTGGACTCATGCTGTCTTCCTTTTCATTCTTTCTTCCACCAAGAGTCCCCTGAATGGCCAGGCCAGACACTGAGCTGGAGTGTATGTGTGTGTGTGGGTGTGTGGGTATGTGTGCATGTGTATGTATGGTGGGGAGAGGGCAGGACAGCTAGATGAATCAGAAACAGAACTGGCTCTGAAACAACACAGAGTCTGTGGAGGGAGGCCAGGCAGACCCACAAGTGGTTCTATGAAAGCTATGAGGCTACGTGAGAAGCATGGAAAAGGGAGAATCCTCCATAATATAGCACTGCCTCTTCTCATGTCTCTTGTCTCTTCACTTAAAAGCTCTCTTTAGAGTGGATATCACCCATTTTTGCCTGCTCAGCATCCATTTCTTTTTCTGGTAATGGGCATCCTGATTTTGTCTTGGAGACAGCTCCGTGATTCAAGGCGCCATGGTCCGCCCCTGGGAAAGCTGGGTATGTGACAGGGATGGACCAGTCTAACTCTCTCTCTCATGTGACCCTCAAAAGGAGATGCAGGGATAGAGAATGGTCAGAGCTGACTGGTCTTTCAGCCGCACCAGTGACACTGGCCATGGTTCCCACTATCTGAATTTCTGGGACTCCTCTGGGTTGTAGCTTTTTCTTTTTTTTTTTTTTTTTTCCTTTTGTTTTTTGTCTTTTTAAGGCTGCACCTGCGGCATATGGAGGTTCCCAGGCTAGGGATCCGATGGGAGCTGTAGCTGCCATCTACATCACAGCCACAGCAACGTCAGATCCAAGCCCTGTCTGTGACCTACACCACAGCTCACAGCAATGCTGGATCCT
The DNA here is from genome assembly GCF_054392235.1 of Sus scrofa. Taxonomy (NCBI): domain Eukaryota; kingdom Metazoa; phylum Chordata; class Mammalia; order Artiodactyla; family Suidae; genus Sus; species Sus scrofa. The sequence goes on from NC_139395.1 coordinate 58,978,242, forward strand.
TAACCCAGTGAACAAGGCCAGGGACCGAACCCAGCATCCTCATGGATACTAGTCGGGTTCACTAGCCACTGAGCCGTGATAGGAACTCTGGTAGTAGCTTTTTCAACTATCCTATGATACAACAGCCTTCCAATGCACTTAAAAAAAAAAAAGCCCTTAAATACCTGGAGTCCATTTCTGATGTTTGCCTATAAAGAACTCTTACAGAACATTTAGATAACAGGGGTGGCTATGCTGGTATGGGAACAGGGAGTATATGGGAAATCTCTGTACATCCTTCTCAAGTGGTCATAAGCCTAAAACTGTTATTAAAAAAAAATCCTTTAAAAAGAGATTTTGAAAAGAAAAAAAAAAAAAGCTCCAGGCAGGATGGGAGGGAGAGGAGAAAGCTGTGATGAAATTCTGCTCATAGAAACTTAAATCAGCTACTAATCCAGAATTGCACAAGGAGAACTGTTCTAGGCACTAGAAGATTTCAAAGGGTTGTCTTCAGGGGGTTAAAGTCTTGTTACTGAGATAGGACAAAAACTTGAGAAGTTAAATAAAAACAAAAGATGTAACTTCCAAAACTGTGAGATAAGTAAAGGGAATTAAGTAGAAAAAATTCACACACACACACAAGCGCATACTTGCACAGTGCCACCTCCCCCCCCCCCCCGCCCCCCGGCCAAACTCTTTGGACATGAGAAACCAGGACTCCTAGTTCTTTTCTAAGACCTACTAATGTGCCCTCCACAAAATAAGCACTCAGTCGATAATGCTCAGCTGATACTCTGAGGAAAAGTCTGTCAGGGTAAAGTGGCTTCTGTCACTTCACTGTAGCTTACTGGAATGGCTGGGAATAATTCCAGAATTTTGCTTTAATTCATTTAAAGTTTTTTCTGTATCCCACAGCAGTCCTGAGAACAAAGATGACCTCTTGCTCACAGCCAGAAGGATGCAGTTTGCCTTAGAGGTACAGGCGAGCCTTGAGTAGATCTGTAGAAGGTCTAGCCTTAGAAGCTCAGGGTTGGCAGAACTTTCAGGACCATGTAGTCCTAAGAGGTGGCTGCTTTATTGTGAGTTTTCAGAGTTGGCAGTGTTTAAAATACTAGTCAGTACTTATAGACAGCACAGTAACTGGGGAAATACCTTTAGTCATGAAATTAAAGATGACTCACATTGTGACATCTTTCAGAGTACAGCAAAATTATTTTTTGGCAGATCGAATTATAGTTTACATGCTCTGATGGAGCTTGTAAATTAAAAAGAGGCAATGGCAGATTCCTTTGTAAACTGAAAAATCCTGATGCAAAAAGCAAACAAACCAAAAAAAAAAAAAAAGAGTGGGGAGATTTTCAAGGACACTTATTACCATTTCTGGATTTTTCCTTAACTTCCCAGGAAAGCAACAATACTATTTCTATATTACCAATGTATTATTAATATCAATATCTGGATCTACATATACACAGATCTTCTTTGCTCCATGGTTAATAAACAGTCCCAACTGGGAAAGCCCAAAGTACATCAAAAAGGAAATTCTGCAGGTCTTAGAGTCTGAGTTACATGAACATCCATGAAACAATGTCTATAGTGATTTGCGTTCAAAAAAAAAAAAAAAAAAAAAAAAGGGAAGGGAAGTTGAGGAACAACACGAAGAGTTTGGTTATTGGAAAAGTCTATGTAGAAAGATATGTTTAGACTGTTAAGTATAATTACCAGGGTCTGAAAGCCTCAGACGTCAAGAAGAGTGGAATGCTCTTCTCCAGGTAATTCAAAATCAAACATGTTAAACAATGAAAACATGTAAAAAAGTCCAAGTAAATTCTGACTTTTCTTAAAATGACTACCTTAGTGTGTTCAGAAACAGGAAATTCTTCTAAACCAGTGTTAATGTCCTTAGTGCCATAACCAGGCACATGCCTGCTTCCTTCCAGGGCTCCTTCATTACCAGCAGGGGTGGGAGTTTACTGCCCCTACGTCTTTTACATATTTCTGTATTGTTAGAATGAAAAAATAACAAGCATGCATTGATTTTTAGAATTTTAAAGTGATGTAAAAATAGGACAAGGAAGACAAGGGAGCTCTCGGGGTACTGGAAATGTTCTATACCCCTCTGAATGGTGGTGGCATGGACATAATATACAGAAGTTCACTAGTTAAATGCTTGAGCTTTGTGCACTGTGGGTAAACTATAGCAATTAAAAGCATTAATTAGTCCTATCAAATCTTTAAAAATGATGGCTCTTAAGACTGATATTAAAGTTGAAGCGTTACCTGCACCAGTACAAAAAATCTTTTTTTCCATCTCTTCCAGACATTCTTACCGATGGCCCATAAATACCTAAAGGAAAGAAGAAAGACCAGAGATGCATTAATGCTTGAGCAAGTGTGCTGTTTAACTGTCTTTACTTTGAAGTTGGGTGCTCATAAACAAGGACATATGCATGGCTTGGGAACAGAAAGCACATTCTGCTGCTGTGTGGTTGAGGATAAGGAACAGCAGGTACGATTTACTTTCACTTATAGAAGGAAATGTGGCCCATCATCAGACTTGACAGATTCCTTGACTGATTCCAGAAAGCACCTTGGAAAATGTTACCTTGTGCCTTAATTTGTTTATGTGCTAGAAGTCTTGTAGGTAGGGAAACTCCTGAAAGCTGTTGCACAGGAGAGAAAAAAAAAGTGCTAAATCTTACAACTCCAACTCTTTCTCCTCTTGTCAAGTCTCATTCAGGAAAATCTTGCCTCGTTTGCTTTTCAGTAATTCTGGCAAACACAGGTACACTACAGAAAGGAAGTTTCAAGTAGACATAGAAAGTTCTCTTTACAACCCTCCCTCTCCCCCAAATGCTCTTCTGTTGGTGGAAATTAATCTTTAGAGAGAATTTTTTAAAAAGATTTTAAATTAATTAATTAATTAATTTATTTATTTATTTTGCTTTTCAGGGCTCCACCTGGGGCATATGGAGTTTCCCAGGCTAGGGGTCTAATGGAAGCTACAGCTGCCAGCCTATGCCTCAGCCACATCAGTGCAGGATCTGAGCCTCATCTGCGACTGACACCACAGCTCACGGCAATGCCAGATCCTTCACCCACTGAGCAAGGCCAAGGATGGAACCCTCAACCTCACGGTTCCCAGTCAGATTCTTTTCCACTGCTCCACTGTGGGAACTCTGAGAGAAAATTTTTTTAAAAGGAGGATTAAGAAATACAAAGCCACACTTCAAAGCTATCTGAAGTTTTTATTTATTTATTTGTCTTTTTAGGGTTGCACCCATGGCATACGGAAGTTCGTAGGCTAGGGGTCCAATCTGAGCTGCAGCTGCTGGCCTACACCACAGCCACAGCAACATCAGATCCAAGCTGCATCTTCAACCTACACCACAGCTCACAGCAATGTTGGATCCTTAACCCACTGATTGAGGCCAGGTATAGAACCCTCATCCTAATGGATACTAGTTGGGTTCGTTGCTGCTGAACCATGACGGGAACTCCTATCTGAAGCTTTTATGATCAGTGTTACTAATTCATTCATCAGTTATTCCATTGGTCTTGTGGATTGACACACGTTGAATTGGCATTGATCAAGGAAGTGAGGCTGCTGGTTTTGAGGCTCTACTAGATCAAATGAGGAAAGATCTGATCATACTCAAATCCTTTCTAATCCTCAAGTTCCAACACTGGCTTTACCTGCTATCAAAAACCATCTGTACAACTTCCAAATCCTCACTTCACCTGGAATCATACATAATTTCCACTTTGGAATATAATGAAGAATGTACCTAATTAAAGTGTACACTGTTTGACAAATATCAGGGCCTCTTAGGAGTGGCTGGTAGCTAAAGTACTTCCGTTTTGGACCAGAGACCCAAGTCACTTGGGTCCTTCTGCTTCTTCAGGCTTACTCACTCCTCAGTCAACAAGGACAGCTGTGAAGTTGCTTATGCTGATCAGACCTCTACTCTTTCAGTCCCAGACCACACTTACTGCCATGGACAACCCAAGACGAAACTCAACCCCCACCCCCTTTTTAGGGCCGAACCTGCATCATATGGAAGTTCCCAGGCTAGGGGTTGAATTGGAGCTGCATCTGAGGTCTACATCACAGCCACAAGCAATGCCAGATCCAAGCTACATCTGCAAGCTGCATTACAGCTTGAGGCAGCACCAGATCCTTGACCCACTGAGAGAGGCCAGGGATCAAAGCTGCATCCTCACAGAAACAATGTTAGGTTTGTAACCTCCCGAGCCACAGTGGGAAGGAACTCCCAAAGATGAAACTCTTGATGGGTTTCACTAGAATGATTTTCATCCTCCTCCTGGCTGTGAGACTGATCCTACCATCTGCAATTCTAGCATGAATTTCCCTGCTGAAATTCCTTCAGTGAATCTCCCCTGCTTACACAAAAGGAGCCCTCATGTTTGGCCATTCACCTGTACTTTCATGATTTATTCCAAATCAGTCCATCTATTGTATGATTGACTTACCTTTTTTCTTTAAATTGATTTAACATAGAATCAATTTGTTTTGAAAGGAAATTTTATATTGTAGCTTTGATATACTCATATTATATAACATACATTAAAATACATAAATAACTGTTTAACTAATATATGCTTGTCTGTGTATCATTGAACAATCTCATGTACCATCAGTGGTAAGAATATACTTGGGGAAATCTTCACCAATAGAGACCAAATGAAGCATCCTGACCTGGTCTAAAAATGTCTTTGTTTCCTGGCTATGCTTCACTTTCTAAATTCAGCTTCTACCCTGAGATTATCTGCAATTTCTGACCACATCATAAAGTTTCAGACCCCTATGAGTTTGCACATGTTATGGTGCCTGGCATACCTTCTCTCTGATCCTTATGTTAAAATTCATACTCTTACTTAACATCATTGCCTTTTTGGGCCCCACAAATAATTCTGCTGGAAGTTACAATGATCACCCTGCTATAATTTGTTTTCGTATTCATTGCTCCTATTGGACTATGAGTTCCTTGAAGGAAGAAAACTTGTTCTTTCCCCCCCCCCAAATTCTTTCTAAATTGATATATTTTGATATATGGCAGGTCAATATACATTTGTTATATTTCAGATAGTTTTGAGTGCTGTGTGGTCTTGGGAAACCAGAGCAACCTTTATAAAATCCTCTGATGAGTTTCAGACATTGCATAAAGACACAGACTCCATTGCCAAGTTCTTTGAGTTTGTTCTCTGCACAATCCCAAATAGATCCTATCTATTTCTGTCTTCACTGTTATTCCCCATTTGAGCTTCCATCTACTCTACCTGGGCCACAGCAACAGGCTCCTATCTGGTCTTCCAGCTTTCACTCTAATTCCATTCATTACACAGCAGACAGAGTGATCTTTTAATGGGTTAAACAGATCATGAATACACCCATTCTAAACAAGGATGGGAAACTATCAATGGGTTTTAAGCAGGGGAGTGACACAATTATGTTTCTATTTAAGATGATACCAGTGGCTGCTCAGTGGTTAATGCACTGCAGATGGAATGGTTAAGAGGTAAATCAAGGACACTAATGAGATGGTTACAGTGGTACAGGCAAGAGAGAGGGTGGTGGCTGGACTGAGGTTGAGGTCCTGGAAATGATTGGCTGGTTGGTAAATTTATCAGCCCAGAGGCCAGCATGGTTGGCTCTGGTTACACAGATCAGCTAGACAAGTTCTCTTAACCTTCTTGAAATAAGGCTATTATGTATCCATGGCAGAAATGGACATAAAAGGGAGCCTTAGCCAGGCCTAAGAAGAGACAGGGTTAGTGGCCTGTATGGATTGGGAGTATAATCTTTCTCACTGTTGTTGGGAATGTAAATTGGTAGAACCACCATGGAAAACAGTATGGAGGTTTCTCAGAAAACAAAAAACAGAACTACCATATTATCCAGCAATCCCACTCCTGGGCATACATCCAGACAAAACTATAATTCAAAAAGAAACATGCACCCAAATAGTACCAGCGCTATTCACAATAGCCAACACATGAAAACAACTGAAATGCTCATTGACAGATGAATGGATTAAGATGTGGCACATATATACAATGGAATACTACTCAGCCATAAAAAGAATGAAATAATGCCATTTTTAGCAACATGCATGCAACTAGAGATTATACTGAGTGAAGTATGTCCGAAAGAGAAAGACAAATACCATATATCACTTACATGTGCAATCTAAAATATGGCACAAATGAACCTATCTATAGAACAGAAACAGACTCACAGATACAGAGAACAAACTTGTGGTTGCCAAGGGATGGGGGAGGAGCTAGGAGTTTGGGGTTAGTAGATGTAAACTATGACATTTAGAATGGATAGGCAGTAAGGTCCTGCTGTATAGCACAGGGAACTATATCCAATCTACTAGGATAGACCATGATGGAAAAGAAAATAAAATAAGAATGACTGAGTCACTTTGCTGTATAGCAGAAATTGGTATAACACTATAAATGAACTATACTTTAATAAAAAATTCAAAAAAAGAGCATACGGAGCTCCTTTTGTGGCTCATTGGTTAACAAATCCAACTAAGAACTATGAGGTTGCAGGTTCGATCCCTGGCCTCACTCAGTGGGTTAAGGATTCTGCCTTGCCATGAGCTGTGGTGTAGATTGCAGATGAGGCTTGGATCCCGTGTTGCTGTGGCTCTAGTGTAGCCCGGTAGCTACAGCTCTGATTAGACCCCCTAGCCTGGGAACCTCCACATGCCACGGGTGTGGCCCTAGAAAATACAAAAAAAAAAAAAAAAAAAAAAAGAAGCATAGTCTTCTCATTCTATTTCTGCTTGTTAATCTGAGATGTTGGACAAAATGTAAAACTACTTGATGCTATGGAAAACAGAGTTGGGAAAGGTTCCTCTCTTGTAGAGTTGTTGTGGGGGTTAAATGGGATGATGCTGGTGAGGTATGAGTACAAGCAATGGCAGGAAATAGATGCACAATAAATTTCAGCCTATTATAAAACATCCTAGGGGAAAGCATAACATTACTACTAGTTAATAAAAGCTAAATATGTGACAAGAAATCTCCTTGGATATAAGTACCTGGGCAAATAGATGAAATAAAAGATAAATAAAGACAATGGGCAGAAGATTTCATAGTTTTAGTAATGCCTGGTAAAATTTTAACAGTCTCATACCTTTCTGGCAGCTACTACCCATTTTTTCTTTCTTCTAACTTGAACTCACATAAAGAGATGCAAAACAACAAACACAGCTACTACAGCTAATGTGTTTAAGTTTTAACTGATTAGAATGGAAGTAGGAAGAAGAGATCACTTGAACCCATAGGATATAATTCCTATGAATCATTATTTTTTCCTGCATTATAAAGATATTAGTTACTTCTGGGTGAAGTCTTATCAGTCTTTTGTGTTGTGCCAGGAACTTTACATGAATTTACTACACCCACCTGGAGGGGTTAGCTTGAATCTGGAGCCATGCTGCCCAGGTTCCTGTGCGACCTTGGCCAAGTTACTGGACTTATCTCTATTTCAGTTTTCTAATTTCTACAATGGAGATAATGATTATGGTACCTTCTTCAAGTGTTGTTGTGAGGATTAAAGCAGCTAATGAAATATAAAGTCCTTAGAACAATATCTGGCACAAAGTAAGCACTTATTACTAGGTATGTCATTATGTTATTATTCCTATTGACTCTTGAGGAACCTGACTTCAGAAAGTTCAAGTACGTTCCCCAGGGTTCCAAGTCGGTGAGTGACATTGCCAGAACTTACACCCAGAACAGTTTGGTTCTAGAACACCCTCCTCAGCACGCTACTCTTCCTCTTACTATGGATGACAAATGTTGCTTTCTTTATTGAACTAGGAACATGACTGGATATTCTAATCAAAAAGAGAAGATTTCTGGTTGAAGGCTACTGAATGGGAAAGATGAGTGGGAACAGAGAAAAATGAACAACTCTCCTTTGGAAAGTATCATTTGATTTGCAGGAAGGAGGGGCTTTCTCTCTGACATTTTCCTCAGCATTCACTGCTAATTTGGCACAAATCAGGAGGTACCAAAACCAAAAAAAAATTGAGGGCTACACTGTACCATTTCTGCTAGTCAGTTTTGGCTCTATACTTTCTTAGGTTGATGCATGCTCCTTAAACAGAATGTAAAATACCTGAAGGAGATGGAATTCTGCCACTGGAGACATATAGGGGGCTCCCCTCCCCACTCCAGCTTCTCATTCTATAGACAGATCTACCTGTGTGGGAATTAGTGGACCTCAACTCTCTCTTTAGGCCATCTGGGTATATGGGAAGCTGGATTCACGAACAGATAAATTGGCATTCTAATGCAGTGAGAAGAAGTTTAGCCAATGGGTTGCATCTCAAACTCAAGGTGAAAACACCTAGGTGGGAATTCTGGCCTTGCCATTAACTGTCTTTTGGCTTAGCTGCCGCATGCCTCAGTTTAATCAGTAAAGTGGGAATGGCATAGGCTCTACTCCATTTGGTTGTTTTGTTATGACTGATGGACATGATACACGTCAAATTGTTACCACAGTAACTGGCAAAGAATAAGTGCTCAGTAAATTTAGGCATTACACTCATTTGTTGCTATGCTTAGTAGTAGCAGTAGTAGTACTAGTAATAGACTACTAGTAGAAATAGTATTCCTAGTGGAAATTGCATGTTACCAACTTGGTAAAGGATTCACCTTTGGATTTGCTATTTCAATTTGGGTTCAGCTTTTGGGCATATATCTATTAGGAAATAATGCAAGATACACATATTTGGGTTTGGAGAATCAGGTAATATTTTGAATCTTGTAGCATTTTCATAAAACCCAGGCCTCTGGGTCACTGACAATTCTATCATTTACTGGTGGCACTTTAATTACATGAGAGTCCAGAGCAAAGAACTGAGGTCTACAAAGAGATGATGAAGATACACTTGGATTCAGCTCAACTTCACTCCCCAGAGTCTCAAGCAAGTGCCTTTATGTCCTGTTGTCCTGGGACTACTTGGCAGAAGGGCACACAGGATGCTTGTAACTTGGCATCTGTGTGAAAAAACGGGACCATGTTCCTTCATGTGGTGTTTGTGAATATATGTGAAATACTACCTCAGCTCTGTTAGGTAAGTATCTTCTGTGCTTAGTACTAGCTGTGTATATGGTGGGTACTCAATAGCTAGTCTTGGGGACATTTTATTGTATGTCTTAGGGTGTACACTATTGTACCTGGGGATGAGCATCCAGTGCAGGGAGAGCTGAGTATGTGGCCCCTCAGGACATCTGCCAGAATCACCTGTCCCTTACAAAGGGGTAAAGATGGCTGAGAGGGACATGGAAACCAGGGCTGCTGAGCTTCCATTAGCTAGAAGTCAATGAAGAGCCTAGAAATGAGAAGTCAATGCTGCCTGAGTCGAAGTGGAGAGTGAGGCTCAGCCCTAAGGGTCGAGGATGCTGCAACTGTTCTCCTCTGTGTCCCTGTGTCCCTGTGTCACCATGTGCTCAGACCATACCAAGCGGTAACGAGGCAGAGCCCCTTTTTGCCAGAAGTTTTTCATGAGAATTTTTTTTCTAAGAGGAGCAGTCACAATGAGACAAAAACTATTATTCCCACTAGGATGCTTCCCTCCCTTCCTTGGGGCATGAAAGAGAACAAGGAGAATGCTAAGGCTGCAGATGCCTCAGTGTTCTTGCCTCAGCCTGGCAGAAAGACGCATGGACTGAGAAAAGGTGTAAGGTACTCATGAAAGCAAATGACATCAGTGATGACAACCACCATCATTACCAATTCTTTTGTAGCAGTGCCTCTTACCAGGTATCAGATCCTGTTCCAAATGCTTTATTTACATTGATCAACTCATTTAATCCTTACAATCCTCTGAGGCAAGCATTATCATTACCCCCATTTTACGCTGAGCAAAATGAGGTCCAGAGAGGATTACATTCTAGGCAATTGACCTAATTCACATTTAAATATAACAATAGAACAAAGAAGATAAAAATGGGATCATAAGATTATTCAATTAATTTTTTTAAAAAAAGCAGAAAAAGAGGAAAAGGGAATAAAGATGAGATGGGATAAATAGGAAACAAATAGCAATATGACATGAATGTAACCATATTGATGACTATATTAAATAGAAATAGGCTAAATAGGCCAATTAAAAGGAAGAGATCTTCAGGTTGGATTAAAAAAAACTACACCCAATTGTATGCTCCCTGCAAGTAATGCGCTTTAAATCTAAAGACATAAATAGGCAAAAAAAGAAAGGAGGGGAAAGGATTTATGATGCTAATATTTTTTAAAAATCTGGAGTAGCTGTACTTATTAGTGTCATGCAAAATAAATTTCAGGGCTAAGAATAATACCAGGGATAAAGAAGATCATCTTGTAAGGATAAAGGAGTCAATTCATCAAGAAGATACAGTAATCTTGAATGTTTATGTATCTAATAACAGAGCTTCAAATTACATGATACAAAGATAAGTAGAAATGTTAAGCAGAAACAAATAAATTCACAACCATGGTCAGATTTCAACACCTCTATCCCGGTAATTTATAGAAAATCAGTAAGAATTTAGCTATCAACTAACTTGATCTAACTGATCTAATGATAGAAAATAAGCCAACAGGGGGAATAAAATGGAATCAAAAAAATATTCAATTAGGTCAGTTTAGGTGGTTCAGCTGAAAGTCTGTGCCAGTATGACTGGTGTCATGGAGACTTATGGAGAGAGGAGTGGAGGGTGATGGTTTTGAAGGACAAGAAGTCTTGAGCAGGAATTCCCATCGTGGTGCAGTGGAAATGAATCCAACTAGGAACCATGAGGTTGTAGGTTTGATCCCTGGCCTTGCTCAGTGGGTTAATGATCCGACATTGCCGTGAGCTGTGGTGTAGGTCACAGACATGGCTCGGATCTGACGTTGCTGTGGCTGTGGTGTAGGCTGGCGGCTACAGCTCTGATTAGAGACCCCCAGCCTGGGAACCTCCATATGCCTCAGGTGTGACCCTTAAAAAAAAAAAAAAGTCTAGAAGAGTGGTATGGCTAAGAAGATAAGAGAAGGGGATTTTAAGAAGTGTGGTTAAGTCTTATAAGCTGTTTTCCCTTTAAGGCTTTTAAAACATAAATGGAAAATCAGAATTGTTTTAAATTACTCCTGCTTGGTGGACTGTGGCTCACCAAATGAATCCAAAATGGAGCCATGGGAAGCTCTGTATATTATTCAAGTTTCAGGTCCTCAGTTAAGTTAATTTCTTTCACTTCATACTGAAAGGAGGAACTCAATTCTAGACCTGGCCCAGATGCTGACTCTGACTTGGGCAAGTTTGTTCACCACTCTAAGCCTCAGTTTCCCTGTTAGTAAAGTGGAGATTCAATCACATTCCTTTACTCAGCAACTAATTTATTGGACTTTTACTACATGTCAGGCTCTCTACTTGCTTCTTTGAACAAAAGAGACAAGTGCCCCTGCTGACAAGGAACTTGAAGTCCAGTGGGGAAGACAGATAACAAAATAATAAATGAAGAAATAGATGTGTGAGATGACTATAAGTGCTCTGGTGAAAAGAAAGCAAAGTAAGAGACAGAGAGAGGACACAGGTGGGCCAGGAAAGGTCTTCTGATAAGGTGCAGAGACATGCAGAAATCTTGGTGAGCTGTGTGGACTTCTGGGTAAGGAAGAAGGGGCATCCACATCAAAGGAGACAGTGAGGACAGGACACTGAGATGGGGGCGTGCTTGAAGGCTTTGGGGAGGAGCCAGGAGGCCAGAGATGCTGGAGCAGTGATCAAGGTTGGATGGCAGTAGAGTACTTATCAGATAGGACCTTGTTGCCATGGAAATTACACTTCTATTCAAAGGAGGTGGGGAATCACTGGAGGCTTTCTAGCATTTGAGTTGCAGGATCTGACTTGTATTTTTTAAAAATGACTCAGGCTTCAGGGTGAGAAAGAGACTACAGGGGGTAAAGGGCAGCAGCGAGAGGCTTATGAGGCAAGTGCAACAAGTGAGGGGAGAAGTATAGGAGGCCTAGATTTGAATGGTCATGTGGAGGTGGAGATGGGAGGCTGAACTTTGAGATCTGCCTTGGAGGTGGAGAGAAGAGAACTTGATGATGGATGAAATGGTAAGAGAGAGCAAAATGTCAAAGATGATTGCAAGGATCTTGGTTTGAGCAACTGAGTAAAGGGAGAGGCCATTTATTAAGATGGAGGGATTAGGAGTTCCCATTGTGGCTCAGTGGAAATGAATCTGACTAGTATCCATGAGGACGCAGGTTTGATCCCTGGCTTTGCTCAGTGGGTTAAGGATCTGGCGTGGCTGTGAGCTATGGTGTAGGTTGAAGTTGAAGCTCAGATCCTGCATTGCTGTGGCTGTCGTGTAGGCCAGCAGCTACAGCTATAGCCTGGGAACCTCTATATGCCATGGGTGGGGCCCTAAAAGGACAAAAAAAAAAAAAAAAAAAAAAAGGGATTATAATATTTAGTCCTTGGGAGGCTGTTCCAGGGATTAAATGAGATAATATATGTGAATGCACTTCCTGGACTTGACAACACCCTCTGGATAAAAATGATGAAAAATTAGAAAGCCACTGAGGAGCTGCTCATTCCCACATATTGCCAGTACTCATGTCATAAGGCCAAAAGGCAGTGTTAATGTTCTCACTGATACCATACTTTTCTGTTCAATAAAGTTATTCTGAATGGCCCAGGGGCTCACTGCAGAAACCGCAATCCACCAACAAGGAGTAATTCACAGGAAGTCTGATGGTTCCTTTAGGATTTAATAAACATTAAAGTAGATACAATTTACAGCCTCAACTGTGCTGCTGCTGCTGCTTTTTTTTTTTTTTCCTTTTATGGCCACACCTGTGGCATATGGAAGTTCCTGGGCCAGGAGTTGAATCAGACCTGCAGCTGCCGGCCTATACCACAGCCATGGAAACACTGGATCTGAGCTGTGACCTATGCTCCAGCTTGTGGCAACGCCAGATCCTTAACCCACTGAGTGAGGCCAGGGATCAAACCCACATCTTCACGGAGACAAAGTCGGGTCCTTAACTTGCTGAGCCACAATGGGAACTCTTCAGCTGTGTTTCTTAAAAATTCCTTTCTCTCTCATTCTTGAAGCTGTTTTGATATTCCGACCCTCCTTCCCCATATAATAAGGCTTCGTACAACTATTTTAGGTTTAAATTTTTAAAAAATGTAGTTCACAAACATTTTTATTTTCTTTGAATCATCCCTTGGGTAGCTAAGGGTAAGCACCCCTGATTTAGGCCACAGTGGGTCTGACAGTGTTTGTAAGGCATCCACTGTCCACTTCTTAAAGCTACTCCAAGCCACCCTCATGTATTTCCTGGCAGGGGTGATTTTTAAATGTCAGCCTAGTAAAATGAAATAGCGGCGGATTCCGTTAGATGAATTTCTTCTATTACTTGCAAGGTCAAGTTTGCCTGAAATATGCTAATAATGAATCAACAGAAGAACTACTTCATCCAGATTGTCTGGAGAAATGATGAGAATGTGGGAAATGGGAATGTGACCAATGAGGAAAATGATACCTATGTCAAAAGTTTGCCGTGAGGACTGAAGGAGAGTGTTTGTAAAACTCCTTGTACAGAGCCTCAAAGGGGCTTAGAAAGTGGCTTGAGCTACCCATCTTTTTCAGGAAGTTTTTTTTTTTTTTAAAGCAGTTTAAGCACAGATATATTCATTCACATTTGTTTCTTTCTCTTTTGTCTGCTCTGTCCTCCTTATTTTGCCCTCTTTCCTCCTCATTTTGCCCTCTTTCCCTCCTTCCTGATCACTCAAGCTCTTATTCCTTTGACAAGTATTTACTGAGTATTTATGAGCCGGAGCATTGCTTAAGACACAAAATCTGTTCCTGTGTGCTATAGGAACCTAATGGAATTCTCAAACCCTCTGTTTTGAAACTAGGATGTTTACAATGAAGGGGGAAGAGGTATTAGGGGGAAATTCCATTAAACATTTTTGGAATATGCCAGCAATATAAGAAGAAGGAGGAGGAGTTCTCCTGTGGTGCAGCAGGTTCAGGATCCTGTGTTGTTACTGCAGCAGCATGGGTCACTGCTGAGGAGTGGGTTCACCCACTGGTCTAGCAACATCCACATCCCACAGGGACAGCTCCCCCCACCCCCGAAAAAAGGAGGGAAAGGTGACCTTAGAAACATTTCAGGAACATTTCATGAGATGCTAACTTAATGGAGGTGAAGCTGACTGCCCTAAATCTGCGAATAGTTTGGCCTGAAAACAACACCATGAACATTCTCCAAATCCAAGCCCGAGTTCAGATTTAGGTACCTGGCCTCCATTTGGGAGGGGATCTTTGCTTCCTCTGCAGTTCTCCACACCTGATCCCCTCCAAGGCCCTGACAGGGAAGTATCTACCTCTCACTGGAAGCTTGAGCTTTCTTTGCTCCCTAGAACTCTGAGGTTCTAAGGCCAGGGCGCTGTCCTTTACTCTCTGACCACCTGCTGCTTCCGTCCACTCAGCTGCTGGGCTGCGTGCTCCCCATCCTCATCACACCCCCTTGGACCTCTCACGTGCTTCTGTTTAAACCTGTCTTAATCAGGGGCTAGTCTCTGGTAGAGGGTTTCTAAACTTGCCAAATCTCTAGCACATAGCCAAGCTTCAATTTTCATGAAAGTTTTATCACTTTTAGCCTTCTTATAAACACAAACACCCCCAAAGAGATTGAGACATTTCTCTAACAGGAGGGGTTAAGCAGAATGTAGCTGATTGGCAAATGTTTCTTGCAGAATCCTTGGAAAACAATCCATTGCCTTCCATTGGTGAAACATTCCTCCATTCAGAGTTAAAAGGCCCAATGCCTTTCTAAGTGGTCACATTTTTTGTGATGGTAGGGCCCAGCAATTTAGTTCAATAGGCCAAGGCCCAGCATAGACCCCAGCTGTCAAAAACACTTTCTATATAAATCGTTGCCTTGAGTGGTACAATAAAACTACCTATTCTTTTTTTTTTTTTTTTTTTTAAATTTTATTTTCCCACTGTACAGCAAGGGGGTCAGGTTATCCTTACATGTATACATTACAATTACAGTTTTTCCCCCACCATTTCTTCTGTTGCAACATGAGTATCTAGACATAGTTCTCAATGCTATTCAGCGGGATCTCCTTGTAAATCTATTCTACGTTGTGACTGATAAGCCCAAGCTCCCGATCCCTCCCACTCCCTCCCCCTCTCATCAGGCAACCACAAGTCTCTTCTCCAAGTCCATGATTGATTTTCTTTTCTGAGGAGATGTTCATTTGTGCTGGATATTAGATTCCAGTTATAAGTGATGTCATATGGTATTTGTCTTTGTCTTTCTGGCTCATTTCACTCAGTATGAGATTCTCTAGTTCCATCCATGTTGCTGCAAATGGCATGATGTCATCCTTTTTTATGGCTGAGTAGTATTCCATCGTGTATATATACCACATCTTCCGAATCCAATCCTCTGTCGATGGACATTTGGATTGTTTCCATGTCCTGGCTATTGTGAATAGTGCTGCAATGAACATGCGGGTGCATGTGTCTCTTTTAAGTAGAGCTTTGTCCGGATAGATGCCCAAGAGTGGGATTGCAGGGTCATATGGAAGTTCTATGTATAGATTTCTAAGGTATCTCCAAACTGTTCTCCATAGTGGCTGTACCAGTTTACATTCCCACCAACAGTGCAGGAGGGTTCCCTTTTCTCCACAGCCCCTCCAGCACTTGTTATTTGTGGATTTATTAATGATGGCCATTCTGACTGGTGTGAGGTGGTATCTCATGGTAGTTTTGATTTGCATTTCTCTTATAATCAGCGATGTTGAGCATTTTTTCATGTGTTTGTTGGCCATCTGTATATCTTCCTTGGAGAAATGTCTATTCAGGTCTTTTCGCCCATTTTTCCATTGATTGATTGGTTTTTTTGCTGTTGAGTTGTATAAGTTGCTTGTATATTCTAGAGATTAAGCCCTTGTCAGTTGCATCATTTGAAACTATTTTCTCCCATTCTGTAAGTTGTCTTTTTGTTTTCTTTTGGGTTTCCTTTGCTGTGCAAAAGCTTTTCAGTTTGATGAGGTCCCATGGGTTTATTTTTGCTCTAGTTTCTATTGCTTTGGGAGACTGACCTGAGAAAATATTCATGATGTTGATGTCAGAGAGTGTTTTGCCTATGTTTTCTTCTAGGAGTTTGATGGTGTCCTGTCGTATATTTAAGCCTTTCAGCCATTTGGAGTTTATTTTTGTGCATGGTGTGAGGGTGTGTTCTAGTTTCATTGCTTTGCATACAGCTGTCCAGGTTTCCCAGCAATGCTTGCTGAATAGACTTTCCTTTTCCCATTTGATGTTCTTGCCTCCCTTGTCAAAGATTAATTGACCATAGGTGTCAGGGTTAATTTCCAGATTCTCTATTCTGTTCCATTGGTCTGTCTGTCTGTTTTGATACCAGTACCACACTGTTTTGATGACTGTGGCTTTGTAGTATTTCTTGAAGTCTGGGAGAGTTATGCCTCCTGCTTGGTTTTTGTTTCTCAGGATTGCTTTGGCGATTCTGGGTCTTTTGTTGTTCCATATAAATGTTTGGATTGTTTGTTCTAGTTCTGTGAAAAATGTCATGGGTAATTTGATAGGGATTGCATTGAATCTGTAGATTGCTTTGGGTAGGATGGCCATTTTCACAATATTGATTTTTCCAATCCAGGAGCATGGAATATCTTTCCATTTCTTTACATCTTCTTTGATTTCTTTGAGTAAGGTTTTATAGTTCTCGGCATATAGGTCCTTTACCTCTTTGGTTAGGTGTATTCCGAGGTATTTGATTTTGTGAGGTACAATTTTAAAAGGTATCGTATTTTTGTATTCCTTTTCTAATGTTTCGTTGCTGGTATACAGAAATGCAACTGACTTCTGAATGTTAATCTTATATCCTGCCACTTTGCTGAATTTATTAATCAGTTCAAGGAGTTTTGGGGTTGAGTCCTTAGGGTTTTCTAGGTATAGAATCATGTCATCTGCATACAGTGACAGTTTGATCTCTTCTCTTCCTATATGGATGCCTTTGATTTCTTTTGTTTGTCTAATTGCTGTGGCTAAGACTTCCAAAACTATGTTGAAGAGCAGTGGTGAGAGTGGGCATCCCTGTCTTGTTCCAGATTTGAGTGAGAAGGCTTTCAGTTTTTCCCCATTGAGGATTATATTTGCTGTGGGTTTATCATAAATGGCTTTGATTATATTCAGGAATGTTCCCTCTATACCCACTTTGGCGAGGGTCTTGATCATGAATGGATGTTGAACTTTGTCAAATGCTTTTTCTGCATCTATTGAGATGATCATATGATTTTTGACTTTTTTTTTGTTAATGTGGTGTATGATGTTGATTGATTTGCGTATGTTGAACCATCCTTGTGAACCTGGGATGAACCCAACCTGGTCATGGTGTATAATTTTTTTGATATGTTGTTGGATTCGGTTGGCTAAGATTTTGTTGAGAAGTTTTGCATCTATATTCATCAATGATATTGGGCGATAGTTTTCTTTTTTGGTGGTATCTCTGCCTGGTTTTGGAATGAGGGTGATGGTGGCCTCATAGAATGTCTTTGGGAGTATTCCTTCTTCTTCAACCTTTTGAAAGAGTTTAAGGAGGATGGGCACCAATTCCTCTTTATATGTTTGATAGAATTCACCTGTGAAGCCATCTGGTCCTGGGCTTTTATTTGTAGGGAGTGATTTTATGACCTCTTCAATTTCATTTCTAGTGATTGGTCTGTTCAGTTGGTCTGTTTCTGCTTGATTCAGTTTTGGCAGGCTGTAAGATTCTAGAAAATTGTCCATTTCTTCCAGATTGTCAAACTTATTGCCATATAGTTGTTCATAGTATTCTCTTATGGTTTTTTGTATTTCTGCTGTATCCGTTGTGATTTCTCCTTTTTCATTTATAATTTTGGTGATTTGGGTTCTTTCTCTCCTCTTTTTAGTGAGTCTGGCCAGGGGTTTATCAATTTTGTTCACCTTTTCAAAGAACCAGCTCTTGGTTTTATTAATTTTCTCTATTGTTTTTTGAGTCTCTATTTTATTGATTTCTTCTTTGATCTTTACAATTTCCTTCCTTCTGCTGACTTTAGGACTTCTTTGATCTTCTTTTCCTAATTCATTTAGGTGGAGGGTTAAGTTGTCAATTTGGGATCTTTCTTCTTTTTTGAGAAAGGCCTGGATTGCTATAAATTTCCCTCTGAGCACTGCTTTCGCAGCATCCCATAGATTTTGAGAGGTTGTGTCTTCATTATCATTTGTTTCAAGATAGTTTTTAATTTCCTTCTTGATTTCCTCATTGACCCATTGGTTTTTTAGTAGCATGTTGTTTAGTCTCCATGGAGTAGGTTTTTTCTCTTTCCTTTTCCCATGGTTGATTTCTAATTTCATGGCATTGTGGTCAGAGAAGATACTTGAGATAATTTCTATGCTCCTAAATTTATTGAGATTCGCTTTATGTCCCAATATGTGGTCGATTCTTGAGAATGTTCCATGAGCATTTGAGAAGAATGTGTATTCTGATTTTTTTGGATGTAGTGTCCTGAAGATATCAATTAAGTCTAACTTTTCTATTGTTTCCTTTAGGATCTCTGTTGCTTTATTGGTTTTCTGTCTAGAGGATCTGTCCATAGATGTGAGGGGGGTATTTAGGTCTCCTACTATGATTGTATTCTCATCAATATCTCCCTTTATGTCTGTTAATATTTGTTGTATGTATCTGGGTGCTCCTATGTTTGGGGCATATATGTTGATGATAGTAACATCCTCTCCTTGGATGGATCCCTTAATCATTAAATAGTGTCCTTCTTTGTCTTTCTTTATGTCTTTTGTTTTAAAGTCTATTTTGTCTGATATGAGCGTTGCAACTCCTGCTTTTCTGTCATGTCTATTGGCATGAAATACTTTTCCCCAGCCTTTCACTTTCAATCTATATGTATCTTTTGTCCTAAGGTGAGTTTCTTGTAGGCAGCATATTGAAGGTTTTTGCCGTTTTATCCACTCAGCCATTCTGTGTCTTTTGATTGGGGCATTCAGTCCATTGACATTTAAGGTGATAATTGATAGATGATTATTTATTGCCATTTGATCCTCGTGTTCCAGTTGATTCTATGGTTCTCCATTCTTCTTTTTTTTTTTTTTTTTTTTTTTTTTTTTTTTTTTTTTTTTTTTGGTTGGATGGTCTCCTGTTATTATCTGCTTGAGTGTATTTTTTTTTTCATTTTTTGCAAATGCAATATTTGGTTTTGGCTTGTGGTTGCCCTGTTTTTTAAGTATGCTAACCCCTTCCCATAATTGTGTGTTTTAGCCTGATGGTCCTGTAAGTTCAAACACTTCATTATTATATTAAAATTAAGAAGAGAGACATACATACAAACAAAAAGGATTATTTACCTCCTAACATCCCTTGCCCACATTTTATGGTTTTGATGACTCTTTTATTTTTTTCTTTTTAATTTTATTTTGTTTGAAGCATGTTCATGATTAAATCTGTATGCTGGCTTATTTGAGTGACTGCTCTCTGATTGTATCTTCCTCAGTCCTAGTTCTTCCTCTTCTTCTTCTTCTTCTTTTTTTTTTTTTCTTTTCTTTTTTCTTCCCTTTCCTTCCTTTCTTTTTGGTTTAGAGAAGCCCTTTCAATATTTCCTTTAACCTGGGTTTTGTGTTGCTGTATTCTTTAAGTTTTTGTTTGTTGGGAAAAATTTTTATTTCCCCTTCTATTTTAAATGATATTCTTGCTGGATAAAGTATTCTAGGTTGCATATTTTTTCCTTTGAGCACTTTAAATATCTCTTGCCATTCCCTCCTGGCCTGTAGTGTTTCTGTAGAGAAATCAGCTGATATTCTTATGGGGGTTCCCTTGTAGGTAACATTCTGTTTTTCTCTTGCTGCCTTTAGGATCCTCTCTTTATCACTAACTTTTGCCATTTTTATTATGATGTGTCTTGGTGTGGGTCTGTTTGGGTTCAGTTTGTTTGGGGCCCTCTGTGCTTCTTGTATCTTGAATCCAGTATCCTTTAGATTTGGGAAGTTTCCAGCGATAATTTCTTCAAATATATTTTCCATTCCTTTATCTTTTTCTACTCCTTCTGGAATTCCTATTATGCATAGATTGGCCCGTTTTATATTATCCCATAGGTCTCTTATATTGCTTTCCAGTTTTTTGATTCGGTTTTCTGTCTGTTGACCAGATTGAGTGATTTCCATTATTCTATCTTCCATATCACTGATTCGTTCTTCTGCATTATTCATTCTGGTTTTTACTGCCCCTAGTTCAGTTTGCATCTCTGCAAATGAATGTTCTAGTTTTTCTTGGCTCCTCCTTATATTTTCTAGCTCCTTTCTGAGGGTATCTGCATTGCTGTTCATATCTTCTCTTAATTCCTTCAGTATTTTCACTATTTCTCTTTTGAACTCCAGGTCTGTCAGACTGCAGAGATCAGTTTCATTGTTGACTGTTTTAGGTGAGTTCTCCTGTTGGTTTGACTGGGGGTGGTTTCTCAGCTTCTTCATCTTGCTTGTTGTCTTCTTTCTCCTGAGGGAGTTGTACTCTCCGTTATCGGGTAGTGTTTGCCTTGTCACTGCCCTGGAATATTTCCTGAGGGCTGTCGTTGTTGGTCAATCTTTTTTTGAGGCAGTGTGGCTTTTCTGGAGTGTTGATGGGACTAACAGTGTTTCTTTGAAGCAAAGGAGGACTTCCTGAGGGCAGACAGGACTGGGAGGTCCACCCCACGATGGTAGCAGATTTCACTTGGTTCTCAGCACCCCCTGGGGTCTTGGGCGGGTAGCAGGGCCCTTGGAGACTCAAGAGGTTCCTCCCCAGGGCAGCCCGACTCAGAAAGACCGTCTGAGATCTTTTCCCGATTCCGCCAGGCTTGTTGCAGCTTTTCTGGGCTGCAGGGGGTCCTGCCTGGAGCTGGCAGTCCTATGCAGCTGGTCCACTAGGTCTCAGCACCCCTTGGGGTCTTGGGCGGGTAGCAGGGCCTTTGGAGACTCAAGAGGCTCCTCCCCAGAACAGCCCGACTCAGAAAGACCGTCTGAGATCTTTTCCCAAGTCGGCCAGGCTTGTTGCAGCTTTTCTGGGCTGCAGGGGGTCCTGCCTGGAGCTGGCAGTCCTATGCAGCTGGTCCACTAGGTCTCAGCACCCCCTGGGGTCTTGGGCGGGTAGCAGGGCCCTTGGAGGCTCAAGAGGCTCCTCCCCAGGACAGCCCGACTCAGAAAGACCGTCTGAGATCTTTTCCCAAGTCGGCCAGGCTTGTTGCAGCTTTTCTGGGCTGCAGGGGGTCCTGCCTGGAGCTGGCAGTCCTATGCAGCTGGTCCACTAGGTCTCAGCACCCCTTGGGGTCTTGGGCGGGTAGCAGGGCCCTTGGAGGCTCAAGAGGCTCCTCCCCAGGGCAGCCCGATTCAGAAAGACCGTTTGAGATCTTTTCCCGATTCGGCCAGGCTTGTTGCAGCTTTTCTGGGCTGCAGGGGGTCCTGCCTGGAGCTGGCAGTCCTATGCAGCTGGTCCACTAGGTCTCAGCACCCCCTGGGGTCTTGGGCGGGTAGCAGGGCCCTTGGAGGCTCAAGAGGCTCCTCCCCGGGACAGCCCGACTCAGAAAGACCGTCTGAGATCTTTTCCCAAGTCGGCCAGGCTTGTTGCAGCTTTTCTGGGCTGCAGGGGGTCCTGCCTGGAGCTGGCAGTCCTATGCAGCTGGTCCACTAGGTCTTAGCACCCCCTGGGGTCTTGGGCGTGTAGCAAGGCCCTTGGAGACTCAAGAGGCTCCTCCCCGGGGGAGCCCGTCTCAGAAAAACCGTCGGAGAATTAGGTGGATCTATTCACGGCCTGGCTAGGCTTGTTCTAGCTTTTCTGGGCTGCAGGCCTTTTCTAGGGGGCTGGTGGTGTTTGGTGCTGCTCTGTGGAAGTGTAGCCCCTCCAAAGGGCAAGCAGGCCTGTGCAGGGAGAGCCCCTGCGGTGGTAGGCTTCAGGCAATTGTTGAGGCCAGCCCTCCTGGATGGCAGGCAGCCCCAGGTTCGGCGAGAGCGTAGGGGGTGGCGGGGGTGGGGGGAGGGAATGCACTGGGAAGCACAGCTTTCTGCTAGCTAGCGGGCCTGTAAGCTTGCTGTGGCGTGGGGGGTATTCTATGGGGACCCACCCCTTCTTCTCTCCCCTCCCCAGCACGGGCGCAGACCAGGCTCTTCTCCCAGGTTCCCTCTGAGGCGGCTTTCCACTTCCCCGCCCCTAGAGTATTGCTCCCTTCCTCTGCGACAGCTTTGTTTTCTAGTCTCCCAGGCAGTCTCTGCCCGTCAAATGGTTTAGAGACCTCCCAAGCAGTTTCCGCTCTTCCCCGCCCCCCTAGCCCGGGGACTAATCTCTGGAGCCGAGGTCTCGGTGCCCAGCCCCCCCCCCCCCCCAGGCGTCCCCCGGCCCTTTCTTGGGGACTAACCTTCGGAGGCGAGGTCTCGGTGCCCAGCCCCAACCCAGGCGTCCCCCGGCCCCCTCTCGGGGACCAACCTTCAGAGCTGAGGTCTCGGTGCCCAGCCCCCACCCAGGCGTCCCCCGGCCCTTTCCCGGGGACTAACCTCTGGAGCCGAGGATTCGGTGCCCAGCCCCCACCCAGGCGTCTCAATTTTTGGTGACTGTGCCCGTAGTTCAGATGGTCCGTTGGGTTCTTGATCGTTTTTCCGTACTCCGACTTACTGCTACACTCTTCTCTGCATCTGGAGATTCCTCCGGTTCGTTTGATCTTTCGCCCGGTAGGTGACTTTCCAGGGTGCGGGATCCCTTTCTCCTCCGCAGTTCCCTTTCGGGAGCGCCCGTCCCGCTCGGATTCACCTTCTCTCACTCTCCTCTTTTCTCCCGTTCTGCCCAATAATGTCACGAACTTCTTGCCGTTATTGGAGTTTAGGTTCCTCTGCCAGCGATTGGTTGTTGTTCTGTGCGAGTCATTTCTTCTGTAGATGTGCTTTTTTTGTTGTGTTTGTGGGAGAGGGCGAGCGTGTCCCCCTACTCCTCCGCCATCTTGTCCTCTCTACCTATTCTTTTTATCCTACTTGAAATTACTTCATTGGCCACTCCTCTCAAACCTTAAAGAACTGAAGACAATCATAAATTTTCTACTTCTCAGTTAATTTAAATGCTACGCTAAACACTAAAACTGATTCAATGTGAATTGATTGTTTGAAGGTCGCCTACGGCAACTGCTCACACCTCCTGACGTGGTTGCTGACGAAGGTGTGAGTGTAGGATTCTCAAAGACCTGGATGTTTCTAAGAAGGTATGGGAAACCAGTCAAACTCCCTATGCCAGAATCGCCCCCGCATGCTTCTAGGAAGGTTTTGAATTGTACGGGAAATCCCATTAGAAAAGAATAAAGAAATAACTCTATCCTGACAGTTTAGCAACAATGCAAATATGGTAATCATGAGAACTGAGGAACTTAGTGTAAATATCAAAGACATGTATTTGAATAATCCCTCATGTATTTCTTTGTAATTTCTTCCATGTAGTTCTTGGGAGATCAGTTTTGATTTTTAAAATGAATGGAGGTGTGTCTGAAACCACCACTCGGAGAAGGAACACTTACCCAGAATGCTTCATGTTTTGAGGCTTATCCATTCGGACAGCAAGTTTGATTTTGAGGTCTTGATCGGGGCAGTTTTTGGAGACTGTCATTTTGTGCCACTCTGACTGTTTGGGGCTGTTTGGGGTGGGGTGAAGAATAACCTGCAGGGAAAAAGGACAAACATCTTAGCTGGAAGACAGAAACACTGTTATGGACAGGTTTCCACAGATGAGAAACCTGGCTGTTGAGAACTGAGCATCTCATCCAGGTTTCAAAGCCAGTGGGAAGACAGGCAAACAAAGTGGAGGCCTGAGCCTCAAACTCAGACCCCAGGCTCCACTTACCAACTGCGGCTGGCTCATGGCTCATGCTGAGCAGCTGGCATGAGGACAGAAACGGCATTCTTTGTTCTCTTCTCTCCCTCCATGGCTAATTCTGTACAATCAAGGATCATGATGCTTGTGATCCTGCTTTTATACTTTTAAAAATTCTTGTTTAGGACATATGGAGGTTCCCAGGCTAGGGGTGGAATAAGAGCTGCTGCTGCTGGCCACAGCCACAGCCACAACCACACAAGATCCAAGCCACATCTGCAAACTACATCACAGCTCACAGCAATGCCAGATCCTTGAATTATAAAAGGAAGAAATGTCCTTCTAGATTAGAGAAACTTCTTGTCTGCTTTTTCCCATTCCCTCCAAGGCTGCAGGAGAAGATGGAAGGGACCGCATGTGA
The DNA here is from genome assembly GCF_054392235.1 of Sus scrofa. Taxonomy (NCBI): domain Eukaryota; kingdom Metazoa; phylum Chordata; class Mammalia; order Artiodactyla; family Suidae; genus Sus; species Sus scrofa. Next base: position 59,002,541 of record NC_139395.1, read on the forward strand.
TGAGGAATGTGAGACTTGAGATGGGAAGGGACATGCTTAGAGACCCACTTTCAATCTGATTTCACCTGGACTTGACACTTGATCACCCAGGACACAGCTCTGTCCTGGGAGAAAAGGAAGCAGACACAACTCCAAGAAGGCTTGGCTCTTAGGGAATGCCTTTTACCAGGTGCTTCAGAGATGGCGCTATGACTTGGGTCTTTTGCCTCAGTTTTCATCATCGTCACAGAGGCTGTAAGTGAAGCCAGAAGGGGACCCACTTCTCCAGTAAATCTACTTTTTACCATGCAATGAAAGAGTTCTCCCTCGGGAATCACATGGGATTGAAGGAAAGCGCATTCAAGGAGTGAAGTATCTGGAAAATCCCCAAAATGAAGGGAAGAAGAACTAAATATGGGCACAACAAAAGCTGGGCCCACTATGATCTGCTTCTGGGATGGCAGCGTGCCCTGGTTTGTTGTGTGCTATTTGGGGTCTGTTTTCAAAACCTCTGCTTTCTTCCAGTGCAGGGGAAGCAGGCGCCTTTCACCTCTGCGAGGGGGTGGGAGAGGCGCAGAGGCTTGGGGTGGGCACCCGGGCCTTCCAGACTTCACCAATGTCATGCGAACTTGGCTCAAACTTGGAGGGTAGAAACACATGGCTTCCAGAGTGACTGTGGAACAAGGCTCTGAGTAGAGCAGGAAAACATGGCAGGATAATGAATTCTTTCCTCTTTAACAGGCTTTGCTTGCATTGATTTTTGACCCCTTCTGATTCTTGGCCCAACCCTCTTGTTTCCAGTAAATTCCCTCTCTCCAATAAAAGAAAATTTGTACATTCTTGCTTAACCCAGCATCTGAGCATTCTCAAGATCTAATGATGTGATTAAAATGCAAGAAACCCTGATTTTCCAAACTGGAGGCTGCTATATATATATATATATATATATATATATTTATTTTTTTTTTTGATCATGCCCTACTTCAACAAAACGTTTTTAAGCAATTAGCCAAATACCCGTAAATGGATCACTACTATCAATATAAATGTACAGCTATGAGTCAAATATATATCCATGTATCTTTTACAGGATGTCTATTTACTATGTATTAATATACTACATTATTTCATATATCATAAAACACACACAAACCTAGATGTTTTAAAAAGACTGAAAAACTGTTTTTAAATAGTTTGCTAACAATGGTGAGTTTGTACTATTATTAGCTATATTTTAAGGTACCATGTACATGTAAGGTAAGAATCAATGATACTGGATGAGAATCTGGGGTTCAAGTTGTCTTGTAAGAAATTTCATAATGTCTGGACTGATGCTTCACTCTGAGTACACCAGAACTGTTTCTATCCCGTGCCATGGATAATAGGACTCCTGCCAGCCTGACTGGGGTCAGCTCCATTATTACCATGTTGCTTGCCAGGCTTGCAACATCAGTATCATCTTCAAATCATAGCTCTTATTTGGTCATTGGCTCATTTTGAGAGGGTTAATTTGGTTAAAATTCTATCATAAAATGTGCCCGTTCCTTTAACTGGCACTAGTACACTGCGCTATGCTGTAGGACACTGGAAATACATGAGTAAGTCAGGGTGCTACTGGGTTGTGGAAACCCCTCGTGTTATCCTTCAAGATAATACCCATCCCTCTGTGTCACCCTGTACCATGTTCCATATCCTGAGACTCCAGGCTTTGTGAGGTAGAGAGCGGGGCCTGCTAATCTCAGTGAAGCTGACCTCTTGCCCTGAGCCAGTGTGGCTGGGGGGTGACATGCCGAGAAGGAAGGAAAGGGAGGAACTGGTAAGAGAAGCCCTATCAAGGCCAGAACAACAGCAGGTAAGGCCCAGGGCCTCCTTCTGCTCCCATTCGTTTGGCAAAATCAGATCTGCCATATGGATCCTAGGAGTGTTTCCCACTAGCAATATGGTGTCCATTCCTGATGCAAATGGCCAGTCTTTACTGGCCCCTCCACAAAGACATCCTGCTCTGCATAGTTGCTTCCTGTGGAGACCTCCTCTCCAGTGTATTTGGAGAGATGAGATCACTGCAATTCTCCTCCACTTCCATCCCCACCTACCATGTGCCCGACGGGCCGGTGACTCCTTTGCGTCGGCCGTGCTGAATTATTAGGATCCTGAGGGGGGCACATGAGCCCAAGCAGTCCAGACACCTCATCTGGACATTCCAGGCTGCTAATCGAGCACTTTGCTATCTCAGCTGAGGCCCATGTGTGCTGTGCTTTGATGTGGTGATGCTGATGTGGGAACACAACCCATCCCATGCGGTAGGCTGCATGCCAGCCTACCCCAGCTTCTCTCAGTTACCTGGGCATGCAGGCAGGTCCTGCTGGGGTCGGCTTTACCTGGTTGATTCCCTCCATCACTTAGCCTGTATATCTCTTTACCTCTGCATTCCCCCAGGAAGTTATCTCTGCCCCTCAGACTAGATTATATCCACTTGCTATGTGTTTTCTCAAGCAGAGTACTTGTCACACTGCATTGTAATTTCTGATTTTATATCTATATCCTGTATGTCTTGTGAGGTAAAGGATTTTTGCCTGTCATCACTCCTGTGTGCTCTGCGTAGAGCACAAACGACTGGACATAGTGGTCCCTGCAATCATATTCAATGAATACAAGTGTGATAACCATTGCAGCATTGGCAAGAGTTTAGGGAAACAGGCACTCCTTCGTGCCTTTTGTAGAATTATAACCTGGTGTATACTCTTTAGGGGACAATTTTGTAGTATCTATCAAAATTCAAATTTCATCCAAGATTTTTTTGAAATTTATCCTATAAACACACACACACACACACACACACACGTGTGTGTGTGTGTGCAAAGAAATAAACTTAAGGATATTCACAGAAGCATTGTTAACACAGCCAAAGACTGGAAACAACCTAAATTAATTATAATACCTCTACACAGTATATGTAGCCATGAAAACAAGAGGGAATGATATGGAATAATCTCCAAATATTCTGATATTTCAAGCAAGGGGCGGAGCAGTGTGTATATAGTAACTTCCAACTGTGTTCTTTCTTTCTTTTTCAAAGAGGGATATATACAAATATGCTTCCATATGCTATTTTTGTATGTATAGAATATTTTGGGAAGAATAAAAAATAAATTAAAAACAAAGTTTTTCTTTGGGAAAGAATACCAGGGTTAGGTGGTGGCATCATTAGTATTCACTGTATATCCATTTTAATTATTTTTTTACAATATGCAGGAGCTACTTTTTAGTCCCAAAGTTTAATAAAAATGTGCATGAATGAACATAGCACTGGAATTTAGAATGTGGCTGTGTCCTGCTGAACCTGGGAAGAATCACCGCAGAGAAACACTTTCCCAAGGGGTGCAAAGAATCACTTAAAAAAAAGATAGCTTTTGTCACCCAGCTGTGGCCTATGGGGGTTCTGCCAGCAGAGGGCGCCTGCCCCACCAGCACAAGGGCCGGGCAGGCCAGCTCCTCCGCAAGCTGGCAAGTTCTTAGGCAGGAAGTATAAACTAGTTATCTGGGGAACTATGTAATGAGACTGGAGGAGAGCATGATTTATTAAGAGATTAATGGCTGTGAAAGCCATGGCATTTTCGTGGCCTTCACCACAACAGGAGAGCCGAGAGTTTTATTTATGCATAGGGATGATGTGGTACAGTAAATAAAAATAGCCCTAGAGATGGAGTGACATCATTACTGGCAAATCATTCACCGTCTCTGGACCCCAGTGTGCTGTCTGTACAGGAGGAATAACAACTGTCCCTTCCTCACAGGGCTCTGGTGAGGAACCAGGGAGGGGCTGCACATGGAGTCCTCAGGACAATGGCCTGGCCGGTGGTAAACATGCACTGGCCCCTACTTATAGGGGGGTGGTGGTGGGGGGCTTCCTGCCTCCCACAGCCATCAGTTTTCTCACGTATAAATTCAAAGAGTTTGATTAGCCTGGTGGTTTTAACTTTTCCCGGTGGAAACAGCTTTGAAAATCTGGTGAATTCTTTAGATTAGCAAGTCCAGAAAAATGCACTGATCTCCCTCTCCCCAACATTTCTAACAATTTCAAGGGGCTCCTGAGACTCAGGGGTGGGCTCAGGTTGACTTGACTCTTCTAACACTAATATCCTAGGTCTCTGAAACACTCACAATTTTTCATTCAAGTCTTCGTGGAAGAAGAGAAGTTTGAAGAAAAAGGAGAGGTGGGCTCCTTCCCCTACTACTTGTGTCTCTCTTTCCCTAAGGACAGAAATGAATACTTTTCATGTTCCAAAGAAAACAGGTAAACCTCTTCTTTTCTTTCAACTCGTTTCTTTTTTGTGGGGGACATTCTTTTTGTATTAGTTTTGTTTAGTTTTTGTTTTACTTCTATCTGTGGTCTATGTACTATGCCTGTGATTCCAGCTCAGCTCTATAGATAAAAATCAGCTTTTGTTTTGTAAAAAAACAAAAAACAAAAACAAAAACAAAAAAAAAAGGAATGAAAAAGAAACCCTGGGTAATATGTTCTTGCTGGGATTCTTAGGTGTGAAGATCTGTGTGCTTGCCTTGCGGTATTCTATCATTGTTCTATAGATCTTAGAGGCTCAGAGAGGTTAAGTATTTTGACAAATGTCACATAGCTTTCAGAAGGGATTACACATTCAACTAGTAGAAAGGAAATTTATTAAGAGTCTATGTGCTGGGCTCTGGGCACAGATATAGGATGGTGAACAAAATAGTTTGTTTTGTGGCCATATTTCTCCTACCACAGGAAAAGGCATGGGGGCAGGGGCAAAAAAATAGGTAGGAGATTAAGAGATATGAGCCACCATATGTAAAATAAGCAAGATACAAGGATATATTGTACAAGGAATCTAGCCAATATTTTATAACAACTGTAAATAGAGTATAAAGTATAAAAACACTGAGTCACTATGATGCACATCTGAAACTAATATAACATTGTAAGTTAACTACAGTTTATTTATTTATTTTTTAGGGCCACACACACACCTGAGGCACATGGAGGTTCCCAGGCTAAGGGTCGAATTAGAACAGTAGCTGCCGGCCTGCGCCACATCCACAGCAATGCAGGATCCAAGCCATGTCTGTTACTTCTGCCACAGCTCTCGGCAACAGCCGATCCTTAACCCACTGAGGGAGGCCAGGGATTGAACCTGCATCCTCATGGATGATAGATTTGTTTCTGCTAGCCATGATGGGAACTGCTGAGTTTAATTTTTTTAAAAAGGAAAAATACTTTAGGTTTCTATTCTCGTGGGGCTTCCACTGGGGGAGATAGAAGCCAACGTTTCTGCACATTCTCATTAGTGATCAGTTCAGAGGAGGATGTGAACAGGGGGCTTAGGCAGTTTAATGAAGGGTGATGGGCAGTCAGCAAAGGGATCTCCGAGGAGGAGGTGGCATGTATGTAGAGATGGAAATAGCCTTTGGAAGAGTTGGGTGGTGGGGAAAATGGTCCAGGTGGAAAGAAATCCTCCCAAGATGGGAAAGAATTTGGTTTATTTGAGGGACTAAAATTTGGCCAGTGATGCTGAGGTCTACTGGATGAGGGGAAAGGGGACAGCAAACAAGGCTGGGGAGGTGGCCAGAAGCCAGATCATGCAATTCTTTGTGGCCTGTACTACAGAGTTCAGATTTTATTATGAGCAGTGTGGAATGATGGGAGCATTTTAAACTAGCATGTGACTGATCCAACTTATGTTCTGAAAATGCTGGCTATTTGAGCAGAAATTATCACAACACTGTAAATCAACTATATTTCAATAAAACTTAAAAAAAAAAGGAAAAGAAAACAACGGGATAGCACAGGGAACTCTACCCAATATTCTGTGATAATATATATGGGAAAAGAATTTGAAAAAGAGTAGATATGTGTACATATATAACCAAATCACTTTGTTGTACAACAGAAATTATCACAATATTGTAAATCAACTATGCTTCAATAAAATTTTTTAAAAAGAAGAAAATACTGGCCATTAGCTACAGAGACCATAGCTGAGATGTAAGAAGAAACATCTTTATTGTCTCAGTGGTACTCAAAGGGATTGGTATAACCCCTCGAGATGTTTCAGAAATTTAACAAAATAACTGGTATTGGGCTCTGCTGGTATCGAATGGGCAGGGCCCAGGGATAGTAATCATTCTGCAACAAGAGAGCTATTCCTTCCCAATGAGGAATCGTCCTGCATCCTGACTTTTTAGTATTTCCACCAGATATGAATGGAGGTACAAAAAACTGCTGATAATTAACTGCATCTAGATCCTAAATCTTTTTTGGCACATACATTCTAAATGTTTTTGGCATGCTTCCAGCAAAATCAAGGAAGCTTTGTTTTCAAGACTGGTTTACTGTTGCAATAAATGACTGATACGCAGATCTTGGATTTTGCCACCTGCACAGTGATTCTCCATCTGGGAACAAGTAAAGGTTCCTCCCTTAGATCTTCTAGTACAGTCATGCTTGAATTTTTACATTTTGAAACTATTATCAGTTGATTCCTTTCTTTTTTTTTTCTTTTTTCTTTCTTTCTTTTTACTGCCTCACCTGTGGCACCTGCAGCTTCTCAGGCCAGGGGTCAAATCAGAGCTACAGCTGTGACTTGTGGCCATGCTGAATCCTTAACCCACTGAGCCAGGTCAGGGGTCAAAACCAAATCCTTACAGAGACTGTATTGGGTCCTTAACCCACTAAGTCACAACGGGAACACCTGGTTGTTTCTCTTTTATTTCTCATTTACATTATGCCATTATAATGATTTTAAGATTGTTATGTGTGTTGGTTTGTTCAATTACCTAATAATTTTGCTTCAAGATGGAAAGGGTACTGCACGTTTCTGCTCTCAGGCGTGTCTGGGTCTCCCGGTGCTGAGAGATCCTGACCTATTTTTTGCTATGTGCATGGATTTAAAGAGGGGAAACTGAGGCTCCACAGCTGGGGGACTTTCTTAAGGTTACAGGTCAATGAAGAGTGAAGCCAGGGAATCCAACCCCGAAACTGGGCCTTTCAGCAATGTCACTGCTGCCCCTGGGGACCCAGGAACACATGCTCCCCAGAGCTCCTTGTGATGGAGAGTCCTTGTAATGGGCAGTGCTTACCCGTCCCAGCTCCTTGTCCTCCAAGGCCAGGACTCCTGTGCTCTCTGTGAACAGCTTCACCTTCACAGCGGGCAGTGCATGGGTCGTAGAGAAGTCACCCTGGGTGCCCCAGCTGTGGACAGAATCAGAAGGGTCAGCATGGAGACCTCCACCTTGATAATGCTAAGCTCAGCCACCTCCTTCTTGGGATGGGTGAATGCACGGTTAACCTGAGGCATCGAGGCATTGCTGGCTGTCACATTCCCCTCTCCTCCCCTCCCCTCCCAAGCTGCCAGAGTGACAAAAAGTGTTAATTAACTTGCTAGGCAAATGCAAGACAGATGCTCAGAAAGTTGCCACGGGTCTTCACAGAGCTGTAAGAAATCACTTGGAATTAGCATGAAATCAAGTTGGTGAGAACTTTCGTCCATGCATTTGCTAACCCTTCAAACTATTCCAGGGTAACCACTAATACACCCTGTAGGCTTTGAATCCCCAGTTCGTAGAAACTTCTGCTCTAGATTTTGAGATGGGGCTTTATTTGGCAGGAGCCAACAGCTGACCCTACCACGAGACTCAGTAGTAGCAGGGAGGTGGGAAGTCCCACCACCACTGACATCTACAGAGATGATGAATAGAGGAATAGATGGAGCTTAGCTCTGCTGAAGAGGAGTGACAGGTGGAAGGATGGGATGTGAGAAATGCCCTTCCCCATTCACTGGTCTCTGGGAGTCAGGGGAGATCTCCCCTGAGAAGTGCGTGGCTTTTATCCAGCATCTGGGTAGAACACTGGTCTGGGCTGACATGAGCCCTGATGGGCCCTCAGGTGTGACCTTTTCATTCACTTATTATGATTCTGACTGAGCCATCTCCATACTCTATACCTGACATCAATGTGATCTTCCCAAAGTGTCAACTGAATTGCATGAAGCCCCCACTTAAATCCTTCCATGGCACCTGTTCCACTGCACTGGGGCAATCCCAACCCCTGGGAATGGTTTTCCACTCATCCACTCAAGTGTCACAGGCCTTCCGATTGTGCCCCTCAGGGCTATTACCTGTATAGGCCCTTGATGGCAGTGCTTCTCCTCTATCTTTCACCTGGCTACTGCTTCAGGGCTCAACTTAAACAACGCTTTTCTAGAGAACATGTCCCTTGATCTCCCAGTCTAAATTAAGTTCCAGTGTTAAACTCCCTTGAACACACTGCTTAATTTTGTGTCTTAACAATCACTGGATTTGTAATTATTGATTTACTTGCATGAGTGTTTAATAGCTAAATCCTCTAGTTTTCTGTAAGACTGTGTGTTCTGTTTATATTGCATGCCAAGTACTTAGTATAGTGCTTAGCATGCAGAAGACAATAAATATTTGTTGGTGCAAATATATATTCTTTTACAGAACTTGGAAACAGGAATAGATATAACTTTATATAGAGCTGTTGTTGTTTTTTCATTTTGTCATATATAATGTCCAATTTTCATGCTGCAAAATAGCCACTGAATATCACCTTTAATGACTATAATATTATACCTTAGGGATGCACCATAATTTATTCAGCCATTGTCCTGCTATTGACATGGGGCTGGACATTACTGTTTAATGTCACCTCTGTTTATTTCCTTTGGAAATAGAGAGTTAGCTGGGAGATTGTGTCTTTACTCATTTATCAACAAATATTTCAATGCTCCTACAGTGCTGCCAGACTGTGCTCACCAGTGATCACTTTCAAAGCTTGGGATACCTATTTCCAAAATGCTTTCCACCAACCTGGTGACTGTCTTCCTATCACCTAGGAAGGAGGGTGCAAACCACATGGCTTCTTGCCCGCTCTGTGTGTCCCTAGTCACTTCTTCTTCTGGCCTATTTTTGTCATGGTTATTCTCACAGGCATTTCTTTGATTACCAGCAGGCTTGACTATTTTACTCTGTGTTGATTGGTTGTATTTCTTCTTTGGTCAGATGGACTTCTGGCTCTAGTCTCATAGTTGCACCCAATCAAATAAATCCCATTAACTAAACTCAAAGACTTGCGGACTCTGGAGAGTTGACGAGAGCGCCAGAACAATGGAGATCAGGGACACCCAGTTTCATGGGGATCCAGGTGTGCAAGAACCACTGAGGAAGGTGCAAGGGAGAAAGGAGGGGATGTGAAGAGGATAGGAGACAGAACAAGAAGTGACACTTTTAATACACTGGCAAAATGTTAGCTGTACAGAAGGAAGATCCTCATTTTGATCATCAGCCACAGCAGCAAGTTCCTAGGATAGAAGATTCTTTGTCCTGGCAAAGGAGATGTAACAAGGCCTAAAGATTTGATTAGTTGCTTAAAACTGTAGGACTTGGAGCAAGTTAATTAACATCCCTGTACCCTGGTTTCCTCAGCTATAAAATCATATTTCACAGAGTAGTTATAAAGAGTAAATAGCAGCAGGCTTGGAACAGGACAAGAGCGTCATGCCCAACCCCAATTTTGGCCACCTTCCCTTCCCTAAATAGGGACATATATAAGATGTATTCTAGAAACAGTGATGATCACTTACATTTTATGTTATGCATTCAACACACATTTATTTAGCACATACTAAGTATTTGACTCTTTGCTGGGCAAGCAAGGTGGACATTGTCCTTCTTACTACACAAGGGATGAGGTAAAACAGTTTATTTTGTGCCCATTTCATAGGTGAGAAAGCTGAGAAGAAGCTCAAGATCTTGGCCATTTTATTCCAGTGAATTGTGATCAAGTGGGGCTAGAATCCAAATTTCTTAATTACCATTTTACAGCTCTTGCTGCTGTTAAAGTCATGATGATCAACAGCAAGCATTATTAATGGCTGACAATTATGGCAAAAAATATGATCACTGCTTTCCTATTTATGGTCAACTGTGCTCTTAATCATTTTGGACATTTCTCATGCTTGATCATGGAGATAAGGAAGATTCCTGCTGGAAACCAAGAGAGTTCTCGAATGAGATGCTCTAACCTAAGCTACAAAGAAGCCTGAGTCCCGGTACCCTGGGGGCCCCACACTTTATCCCTATGACAGGATCAGTGGGCATGAACCCAGTCTGTCTGTACCCATGCTGCTACCCAAGGGTGCCTGGTTCAAAAGGTATTCAACACGACACTGATGGTGGGGCAGGGCAGGGCAAGGTCTCTGAGGCCCCATCATCTGGATGGGGTTCAAGCCGCTGGAGGCTGTTGTAGCAACCCCTGTCCATTTGGACAGTGATTTGCTTTTCCTTCCCACCAGGCCCACAGCTGTGCTTTTGGCTTCCTACCATGACACTTGGCTCACCTCAAGTTGCTAGGTCACTACTAAATTCCAATGTATCTGCCAGATTTCAAAATGGCGACCTGGCCCAATGGAGTGGACAAAAAGAGAAAGTCCCCAGTCTAATTAGGACCGGTTTTGTTCTTTTCAGGGCCCAGTACAAAAGGAAAATGTGGGGCTCCTTCTTCAAAAAGGAGGGCAATGTACCATTAAAGATAAACACAGTGTCTTCCTTTCTCCAAGTCGTTCCTCTTCCCCAACACATGCCCGTTATTCTATCAGACTCCACTTAACTGACATAAGGTCAAAGATAAAATAATTAATAATGTCAAGACAGTAATACAGAGCATGAAAACAAATGGTCTGAGCTTGGGGCCTGGGCAGTCTCAGGGTTCACAAGGTCATGAGTGAGACTCTGACACTTAGTGTGGCCAGAGGATGGGCCATGCTGAGGAGGTTGGCTGCCCATCTTTGCTCCTTGCTATAGTCCTAGGACTCTGTGGAAACCACTCCCAGCTTCTTTTTGTCAATGCTTCCTATTTTTAGGAGCCCCATAGGTACCTAATTATCTATACCTTTCTTCCCTGTCTCTCTCCCCTTTGGGAAAAAAAAATCATGAAAATGGCCACTCTCTGTCTTTTTCCAGCCATGGAAAGACATGACTATAATAAAAGCAGCTACTATTTATTTAGTGCTTACTATGTGCTGGTCACAAATTCCTCTCTCAAAAATATTAGATGGTCATACATTCATTTTTTAAAGCCTTCTTGCCCATCCTGTCAAATGCTTATAACTACCATCTCCATAGCTGCTGACGAGGAAACCGAGGCTCAGAGATGTTGGTAATGTGTCCAGGATCATACACAGGGAGCAAATGGTATGTGACTCCACATCCCAAAATCTTGACCAGGCCACTCTGTTGTCTCCCTCCCACAGGCCACCAACTTGCTCCTCTGCGTCTGGATCCAGTTAACATCAATTACCTTTGTAACTCAAAGGAAGAGTTCTGTTTCAAAACGGACAGGACTTTGGGCTGCCCTGAATTAATTTCACATGTTTAATATACTACACAGAGCATTACATAATCAGTGTGTGGTGGAACCATAGCCTTGCTGGGGGGAGGGGGCACACATTGGTAAATGAATCTATTTCTCATTGCTGCATTCTTCTCTGCACATTTCTTTTCCTTTGCTGTGCACTGACTGACTATTAAGATGAATGCCTCTTCTTAAGTTTCCCAGGACTGAAATAAAATTCCACTTTGATTTGAAAAGACCAGAGGTTGATAGTATTTATTGCCAGCGGCAGTTGGGAAGGTTTACTAACTTCTCTCTGAACACAAGGTAGAAAAAGTCCAGTGGGTGAGGTGTCTCACTTCTGTGATCTTATCATATCTGCCACTATAGTCACACTGTACAGCTGGCTCACAAAAGCACTAAAAATAACCACCAATTATCAAATGCATATGGTCTGCCAGGCCCTGGGCTGAGTGCTTTTCATAGATATCCACATTTAATCCTTCTGACAGCTCTGCAAGGTATATTCTGTTATTATCCCCACTTTATCAATAGAGAAAGTAGGATTTGGAAAGATTAAGTAATGGGGCCAGGGTTTCAGGCTATCTCAGAGCTGGGTTTCCAACTAAGAGCTGCTGACCCCAAAGTCCATTTATTAGATATAGCACTTTACTACCCCTCCATATCTCATAACACAGTATTAGAGTGTATTTGACAAGATCTGTGTATATCTGGTTCTCTAGATGGTGAACACCTTGGGGCAAGAAGTATGGTGTGATTTTAAAAAAAAAATTCCTATACTGAGTGCAGGACCTGACACACAACAAACATTTGTTTAATGACTAGGAAGATGTGACAGATTCAGGCGTCACCTGATTCAGGTGATTGTGGAGAGATGTGACATAGGAGATATTCAGAGATTTGATTGTCTCCTTTAAGCCAAACTGAGGACTTTATCCCCTTAAGGACTCAATGTTTTTCAGAGCACACCAAACTCTCTGAAGGTACATGCTGGCCGGCAGCATGAAGAAGGGACCCAGGAGACACAGCAGCCAGGACAGCACTTGGAGGAGCAGGGCATAGGTCTTTGAAGGTCAAGGAGGGGTTAGCTCAAGAGGTCAAGGGCTGGAAGTGATGTGGATGCCAATGGTATAATGTTGGAAAGTGCTACTGAGTTATAAAATAAACAACTGTCATTAGTTTTCAACCAGAAGCAATGCAAGCAGAGACTACAGAAAATGCAGTCACCTATGGGCATCTCCAAATATGAAGGAATATGTATTGAGACATGTATGTCCATTCTAAATCAAATAACTTTTGCAAGAGAGTGGAGAATAAAGAGAACAGTCCAGCTGATGAACCTGTGTGCACAAGTGGTAGTGGATATAGTTCTGACTTCCAATGCTAAGACCTTCACTTTGCCCTGCATTTGGATAACTCTTTCTGAATGTCTGTTATGTACAATTCACTGTTATGTACTGCTGTGGATCCAAAGGTGAATGAGATGTTGGTGCTTCCCTTGTGGGTATTATATTCTCCTTAGGGAGAATTCATGTCCAGAAATGATAACAAGTCAGAGCCTTGGCTTTCACATCTGTAACCAGGGATAAGAATAGTACTGCCCCCAGAGGGCCAAAGGAAAGATAAGTAAGGAGATAAGCTGTTGTATGTATAGTGTTCAACTCAATATCCAGCACAGAGAAAGCCCCCCAAAAAGTACATTTTTCATTTTACACTTACAGACCAGGGGTTGGTAAAGGTCTATGTGCCAAGTCTGGTTGACCAGCTGCCTACGTAGTATGGCTGATGAGTTAAGAAGAGTTTTTACATATTTAAGTGGCTGAAAATATTCAAAAGAAGAGAAACATTGGGACACATGAAAATTAAATGAATTCAAATTTCAATGCCAATCAATACATAAAGCTTTATTAGGACACCACTATGCTCATCCATTTACGAATCACCTAGGCTGTTTTTCATGCTTCAAACGTAGAGGTGAGACGTCATGGCGGAGACCTTATGGCCAACAAGCCTAAATTATTTACTTTCTGGTCCTTTACTGAAAATGTTTGCCAACCCCCACTATACCCACACTTAAATTGCTGCCGGCTCAGTCTAATGGGAGCGCTTTGATTTTCATTAGCAGATTAGAAGTATGCTCACCAGAGCACATCCACAAAGATAAACTGTCAACATGCACTTACAAGGACAGTTCACCCCATGGTGATTCAATTTGCTGTTCTCAATTCTTCATGGAGCGCTTGCTAGAACTCTTGGTGTCCTAGAAAACGTGAGGTGCTGGATCACAGCATTTCAGACACGTGGTGTCCAAATGCTGCTCGCAGACCCACTTGAGCTGGCTGCCTCCTTTAGTCACACCCCATCAGTATTAATATCAAATAATAAACATGAGTAGCAGATAATTCATTGGGTGGAGGGGGTGGAAATGACTTTTAAAGTCACAGTACATTACTTCTCCAAACCTATTCAATAGGGCCATGGCTTTGAAGGTGAACGCTTTGATCTGGGGAAGAAAATAAAGGAGATGGATGTGCTTGGGTGGAGGGAGAGAGAAATCTATGGGAAAGGCAACCTTCTACTGTGTGTTTGGAGAGCATCTGCTTCATCGCAGTCACATCTCTGTTTACTATTTAAAGCCTCTTATTTGCAGAAGCCTCCTTAGACCATATGTTATCAACAAATGTTGCTAATCAAATACACACAGTAATTTTCATTAGAATTTCCCCATCCCCCTCATGAACAAAAAACATTTGCCACAAAGGGAATATACCTCCCAAAATAACAGTAAACATCCACTGCAAACCTTTGACAACAGAGTGGTACTTATGAATGTGTGTGTAAGCCAAGAACACATCCACTTTAGGCAAATAAGGACCCTTGGAGAATTGGATTTTGTGCAGTTTGGTGTTGGGGGATGATGTCATTAGTTGCCATGGTGATGCTCAGCATAAGGCCATCATTCATGCCACGGAGACTGGATTTGCATTTATTCAAGGTATACGGCTCATGTGAGCCGGGTGTTAAATTGGTAAGGTTCATAAAATTAACTGTGGGCTTTAACAAGGGAGACGTGTCATTTCAGGGAATGAGAGTCCCTTGGTCCCGTTGCTAAGAGGGAAAGTTAATAATTGCCTGGAGACGACTGCATTAAAATCCTTTGGCCTGCCTTTCAGGCAGACGGCATGATGTCCTACATCAAGTGAATCAATTGTGCCGTCGCCGTGTGTTTCACGCAAACTAATTGATAGGATGTGCTCTGGGGTCTTTAATGTACTAGAAAAGCTAACCTACCTCTTATCTAAATAAATGAGGCATTTGCTTTGTAGAAATTGGTTATCCCGGAGGAGGAGGGATGGAGTCTCCGGCTTGCCTATCTGACATTTCCACTATCTCCTCTCCAGGAATCCAAAATCAAATGTGTCTAAACCTTTCTCCCCTCAATCTGTTCCTAAAGGAACTGCCAGCCACTTGGAAAAGAAAGGTTGGGAGTGCCAGGAAGAAGATGGGGAGAATATTTATACAGAGTGGACAGTTAGAACTTAACCGAGAAGCATTCATTAGGGGTACCTCTTTATCTGGTTTCTTGTTTGTCTCTTCCTGCTAGAATGTAAACTCCCAAGGGCAGGGATATGTGTCTGTTTCCCCGCTAAGTCTGAGGAGTGCAATATGCCCAGCACCTAGCACAGTGCCTGGCATAACCGATAGGCATTTAGTAAAGGAATGAGTTTAATGAGTTGTGAATTGCTCCACACACATACGTGCACATTTGAAGATGAGATCCAAGATGAAAGCGAAACTTAATTCTCCTGGACTTACATTCTTTGGGATGGTTAAAGAAGAAGTACAGAAAAATTCTCTACCCTAAACTTTGTTAAGGGTAGGGATCAAGCCCATTGCTGTTACAGCCCAATGTTTAGCTCTGCCTGGTGCATAAGAAACATTCAATAAATCCTTCTTGCATGAAGGCCAGAGATCAGACACAGGAGATCTGTGTATCAATCCTAATTTTCTCATTAGCTATGTGACCATGGGTAAACCACTGGCAGAATCTCAATTTGCTTATCTCTATAATGGGAGTAGGAAGGCTGATATATTTCGTCATCCTAAAGACAAGAGCCTGGGTATTTGGTTTCTAGAATTTCCTTTTGATTTCTTCTTAGAGTATCCATCTCTGCTAAAATTACCCTTCTGTTCTTGTATGTTGTCCTTTTTTTTTTTTTTTTTTTTTTTTTTTTTTGCCATTAGCAACCTTAGCATATTATCATAGTTGATTTACATTCCTAGTCTGGCAATTCCAACATCTTGACCAAATCTGAGTCTGGTTCTGATGCTTGCTCGGTCTCTTCGCCTTCTAATTTTTGTTGAAAGTGAGGTACCATTTAAATGGAACCCTGTGTGTCTCTAGCAGCAATTCCTCTTCCTGGCCTTCCATTCCAGTAGGCTCTGATTCTCTGTATCTGCCCATCTCTCTACATTCGAGGGCAGCAGTTTTCGCTGTGACCTAAATTCTCTGATGGATCTAAGAGCTGCTGATTTTCAGTTAGTTCGGCCTTTTTCTTGTTGTGAGGACAAAACCCATGACTTCCAATCTCTTCACATGCCAGACTGGAAACTGGAAATCCATTAGAGCCTGGATCTGTCAAAATCCTATCCAGCTGTGAGATATTACACTGTGTTCTTTACGGCAGCTGACTCATGAGAAAATGTATAGATGGTCAAAAAAAAAAAAAAAATCTTAAAAGGGAAAGCCAAGGTTGGAACTAAGTAATAGAATGGGTATGGGATTAGGGTGGTTGGTGTAGTATGTGATGCTGGCGCAGTGGGGTAGGCCTGGGGTTGTGTGTCTTGGGGTTTTGTGGGGTTGGGATGGAGTGAGGAGGAGTTGTCATGGGCCAAATTACAAAGATGACAGCATGTCACGTGGGTTGAGTGTCAGGGTTACCTCTGGAATGGAGTTACCACTTGGCCCAAAGGTCTTCTCTGTCATTGTGAAAGGGGGTAAATTTTTATTACTGGAAACGGTGGCTGTCTCCCCAGTCTGAGGTTCCCTGGCACCTCCATCACCTAATCCTCTAATCATCTGTTTTTTCCAAGTTGCTAAGGTCCATTAGAGAAGATGAATTGTTTGCTGCCTTGCAGACATTAAAAGAGTGCTTTCAGGAGGTTGCTAAGAATATGTTCATTCACTTTCTTTTCTCTGTGACTCAGCCAACCAACTCCTATTTAATTTCCTACATTGGTGTTTTCCTTCCTATCATTGCTCTTGTAACCTGAACTGGTTATTAGGGTTGCAACCTGTGATTCTCATAAACTGGGAGGCACTAGAGTTAACTGTGCCTTTAGAACCTGAACCTGCTTCAAGACACCTTGCAGCCTCCAGAAGGCTCACAAGTATACAGTCAGTGAGGCTAAAGCTGTCAGGAAACCTGCCCAGGGGGATTACAAAACGGACTACAAAACCCTTTGCATTCCAGCTAGTTCTACTAAGCATGAACCAGATGAGGAAAAACAACTCGGGATGGTAGAGCAACAGACTCTGAATGGACAGGAGCCCTACATCATGTTGGCCGTGCCTCTCATTTACAAATGAGGAGGCTGGTGCAGTGGGGACAAATTTTGGAGTCAGGCTATTTAATTTCTATCACTTAACAGTTGTCTTATCTCAAACAAATTTATTAGCTTCTCAGATCTCAGTTTTCATGTCTATAAAATGGGTGCATTAACAATATCCTTATAGGGTTTCCTATCTGCCTGTCCCCCAATTAAATGAGAGAAGCACTGAGTATCATTTACATTCCTAACAAAGGGCAGCTTGCATTATCCAGGAAGTTCAGGATTAAGAGGGCAGGCTTGGGAGCAGCCTGCATTCCAAACCCAGCCATGCCACCCTCTACTTGAGTGACTTTAAACAGCTGACTGAATGTCTCGTATCCTCTGCTTTCTTACCTGTCAAATGGGGATATTAATAGTGCTTCCTTCATAGAATTCTCTTGATTGAATTAGAGGAGAAAATGCTACCCAACCTGATCACCAAAAAGCCCTCCCCAATTACTCAGGGCATTTCAGAGATACACAACAACTTAGTCCAAGTGCTATCACTAGAATCAAACATCAAGATGTGAGCAAACCTTGTAAATGTTTTAAAAACCATATGAGCAATAGCTTTTGTGTTTCCTCAGTCAGGGAAAAATACAATTAGGGCTTGAATTTGGGTTGGTGTTTTTGGCAGCCATGGCAAAGGAGTAAGAGCTGAGAGTTCACTCTCACTTTCTCAAGACTTCCTTTTCTTAAAGTACCTGAAACACTTCCTCTCACCCCATCCTGGTGATCTTTCTTCTCTGGCTTTCTCTTGGTCCTAGGAGGTAGATCATGTTTTTATTCAGAGATTCACTATCTTCTGCCTCCTCCTAGAGAAATTTTTTCTTCCTACCCCATTGGTACTGGGTTTTTCCACATGACTACTTGCTTTGACCTCCTTCTGGGTAGAGTTTATAAACCCACAACTTGACTTTGAAATTATTCCTGTGACTTTCTTGGGCCAATGGATTATGAGGAGATGTGATGGAAGCAGAGGCATGAAATGTGCTTGAATGGTTGGGCTTGGTCACCTGAGCTTCTGTCATCACCATGAGCAGAGCATCCTCCAGGTAGCCGTTAATCCTACAATCTGGATTCAACAAAGAACTATATAGAGCAGGCATGAGCCCAACCCAGGAGCAGACCCAAGGTCAATGAGGCCCACAGCCTGAAACAGAGACACCCAGCTGAGCCTGGCAAGATTCAGCTATTTCCCAAACAACTTGTAGATAAGTAAATGGAATAAATGACTATGGTTTTAGCCATTGAGTTTTGAGGGCAGTTTGTTACACAGCAATAGCTAGCCAATACAGTGCCTTTATCTGGTGCTTGATCACATAATTTTGGTTCTATTCTATGTCCTGTAGATTGGTCTGGAGTCCTGAGCTAGAATAGCACATACTGGAGAGCTCAAACACATCTCATAGTCTTTTCATATTATTAAAAAATCTATTGCTGCCACTCAATAAACACCTGCCTAATGATCTTGCTGGTTTGAAAAAATCATTCCCAGTTCATACGTCCTCATAAAACCACCTCTCTGCTTCCCAGTGTCAAATGAGGCAGTCTCTCCACAGTGGAAGAGCTGGACTAAGGCCTTATTGTGCTGGTGAAGGCTGCCACAGGCATTGTCTAGGTCCCCTAACAAGCAAGAGTGTCAACACCTCCCAAGGCCAGGGCAGGCAGCCAGTGTCTCTCACACCACTTGTGGTCAAGTGTTCCCAGGGGAAGTCCTAACCACATCAAAGATGTTCCAGAATAAGTCTCTTGCATGGAAGGTGGTGAGTATTAAGCCAGCCTCAGTAATACTTGAGTGCCCCCAACACTGGTGGCTCTGTTTAAGTGGGTAGCCAAGCTGTGGTGGGCACACACTTGGCGGGGGGTGTTTAGGGATGGCCATTCAGAGCTTTGGCTGCCTTCCAAGCAGCTAGCCCATCCTGGGAGACCTCCCAGTTGCCTTTGTTAGAAAGGATTCTGAGAGCTGTTGGTGGTTTTGCTTTCCAGGGCTGGGTTCCCATCATCCCACAGAGAGGGATCCCTGAAGACACTCTTTTGAGCCATATTTGTCTCTTGCCCCATGGATGGGCTGGTGAATTTCTCCTTTTTTCTCTCTGTTTCACTGTTGTGAGAAACCATTGGGAGTGGCCATGAATGCCAGGAGCCTCAAAGGAAAATGGTGAATGGGCCAGCTGGCCAAATGCCCTTCAGTAAGGACTGAGATGTGGTCTCAGAGCACTGGGGAAATTGCTCTTAAGGCTAAGTGCAATGGCACTGGCCCAATGTGCAGCCAGAGAGCTGTTCTTGAAAAGTGACAGATCTCAGTTGTAGATTCAACCAGTCCATGGTACAGTGACATCATCTTAGCTGAGTGAAAATACCACCAATGTTCCCAGTCAAATCTGGCTCACCTTGTGCTAACCACTGGCATCCTCCACAGGACATAGCTACATTTACATCCCACCCACATAACATTAAACATACAAAAAGGACTCTAGGCCATCTTATAAAAAGTGTATAAAAAACTAGATGCAAGTCAAACTGCCATTGACTAGTGAATGCAGGTTCACTTGAAGAGGCATGATACTCAATATTTTGATTTTTCAGATATCTTTCTTTTAGAGTTAATACATTTCCTTTGACGTTTAGCTAGTTTTTGAGGGTCTTGAAAAAGATATGTGCCCCAAGCATGGAACCTACTTGAGTCTCACTGGTAAGATGGCTATGCTGGCAAGAAATGTCTTGGGCCCAGATGTAACTAATACTCTATGATGGGCTCTTGGTTTTCACTGTGAAATAATAAATATAAAGGCTCACCAATTGAGAAGAGCTAGAATGAACTTTAACTTCCCTCAATGCTGACTTGCGTGCATCTTCCCAATACAAATCAGTTTCCTACCCTGTGCCCAGGAGGTAAGCAGGCAGATACTTTCATCTATCTCCTACCTGCAAGGTCCATGGGCTCTCCTTGGCTCAGTGCCAGGGCAGACATAAACCAAAAGGAGGGAACTGAGCCAGATGTCCCCAAAATGCTCAGTGCAAGAGCCAGTCACTCACCCCTGGACTAAGTTTCCTCACTGTCTATGGATTTGACAGTAACAAAACCCGCCCCCTGGATAGATAAAGGCCATAAAAAGTTTTAGTGCTTCACAGGGGCTTACCCACATTAGTTTTCTTTTGACATGGGGGCCTTTTTTTGTTACCCATACTGCCTGCTTCCTTCCTGCCCACATCCTCCTCTTCCCTCTTTACAGATGGACACAAGCCTTGCAATGGACTCACCTGAGCCCATCAGTTCAGGGCCCTTCTCCACTCCTGCTTGGCAGGGGATCTGTTTTGCTTTTTCAGGCTTGCACCACACTAAAGCTCAATGTCTTGGAAAATTGAGAGGCAGAAAATGAAGCCAGGGGTGGCCAGAGAGGAACTCTGAGGGTGAAATGCTTAGAGATGTGAGCTCTATGGCCAGGGGTGGCCAGAGAGGAACTCTGAGGGTGAAATGCTTAGAGATGTGAGCTTCTAGTTTCAATCTCAGAGCTGTGTCATTATTGGCAAGAGCCACTACCTCTGGCAGCCTCAATATCCTCATCTGGGGACTGGGGATGAACAAAACACCCACCTCCTGGGGTTGTTATAAAGAAATCATATCATGCAGGTAAAGCACTAGCAGAGTGAACACAAGATATGGCCTGGCTGAATGAATGTTAGCCACTGTTATTAAAAGGCTTCTTGAGGTGATAGGGATTTAAAAGAATCTTTAGAAATCCAGGGGGTTGAATTTGGAGGCTTTCTTAAAGAAGGCCATGACTAAACTTATGAAAAACCTCCCTTTGGCAGGGCCGGGTTGTTAGGACCAGCCATCATTCAAGTACTGCTAACTTCTGTGCATCTTGATGGACTTGTTTGTAGAGATGTTTTTTTGTTGTTTGTTTGTTTTGTTTTTAAATCAAGATAACTACTTAGAATCATTCAAATGGTGAGAGAAGTATGAGTTCCCTCTCCTGGTTCTTCTCCTGCCTTACTGGCCTTGCTTCCTCTGTCCCCTTTGCTGCTTTTTCTCATTTTCTCTCTAAACCTCACACGCTGGCCTCAGTCTACCGACCTCTTCTCTTCTCTGTTTCTATCAGTAATTCTCAATGGGGGTGGTTTTCTGCCCCCCAGGACACATCTGGCAATGACTAGAGACATTTTTGGCTGTCACGACCATGGTGGGTCCGTATGCTACTGCTGGCAACTAGCAGGTAGAGGCCAGGGATGTTGCTAAAAATCCTAGAATGGGCAGGACAAATCTCAACAACAAAGAATTATCCAGCTCAACACATGCAAAAGAATGAAATTAGAACACTCCCTAACACCATACACAAAAATAAACTCAACATGGATTAAAGACCTACATATAAGACAGATACTCTAAAATTCTTAGAGGAAAACATAGGCCAAACACTCTCTGACATAAATGACAGCAACATCTTCTCAGATCCACCTTTTAGAGTAATGACAGTAAAAACAAAAATAAACAAATGGGACCTAATCAAACTTCAAAGTTTCTGCACAGCAAAGGAAACCCTAAATAAAACGAAAAGACAACCCATAGAATGAGAGAAAATATTTGCAAATGAATCAACTGACAAGGGATTAATCTCCAAAGTTTATAAACACCTTCTGCAGCTCAATACCAAAAAAGATACAACCCCATCAAAAAATGGGCTGAAGATCTAAACAGACAGTTCTCTAAAGAAGACATATGGATGGCCAAAAAACACATGAAAAGATGTTCAACATCACTATCAGAGAAATGCAAATCAAAACCACTATGAGGCACCACCTTACAGCAGCCAGAATGGCCATCATCAAAAAGTCGACAAACAATAAGTGCTAGAGAGGGTGTGGAGAAAAAGGAACCTTCTTACACTGTTGGTAGGATTGTAAATTGGTGCAACCACTGTGGAAAACAGTATGGAGATTCCTCAGAAAACTAAACATAGAACTACCATTTGATCCAGGAATCCCACTCCTGGGCATCTTTCCAGAGAAAACTGTGACTCGCAAAGACACATGTACTCCGATATTCATTGCAGTACTATTTGCAACAGCCAAGACATGGAAACAACCTAAATGTCCATCGACAGAGGAGTGGATCAAGAAGAGGTGGTACATATACACAATGGAATATTACTTAGTTATTAAAAGGAACGAAATACCAGCATTTCTAGGAACATGGATGGACCTAGAAATTATCATGCTAAGTGAAGTCAGCCATATAATGAGACATCAACATCAAATGCTTTCACTGACATGTGGAATCTGAAAAAAGGACAGACTGAACTTCTTTGCAGAACAGATACTGACTCACAGACTTTGAAAAACTTAAGGTCTCCAAAGGAGACAGTTTGGGGGATAGGGGAATGTGCTGGGGTTGTGGGATGGAAATCCTATAAAACTGGATTGTGATGATCATTGTACAACTACAAATGTAATAAATTCATTGAGTAATAAAAAATATCAATGATGCATAGAAACCCTGATTCTACACTGATCACACTAATGATGTCTCATAGACACCCCCAATTTAATATGTTCAACACTCAACTTCTAATTTTCCCCACCTCAAATTCAAATCAACCCCCCTGAAGTCTTCTGCAGGCCAGCAATGGGCAATTCCAACCCTCCAGTCTTTCCAGCCTAAAGCATGGAGTCGTCTGTGACCCCAAAAGATCTGTTGGTCCTTTCTCCAATACATAAGCAGACTCTGACCACTTCTCACCATTCCATTGATCCCACCCTGGTCCAAGGTGCTGTCTTTGCTCCCGACTTATTACAATAGCCTTCTGACTTGTTTTTCTACATTTTCCCTGCACACTCAACCCCCACCCCCCAGAAGTCAGAGTGATCCTTTAAAATTTAAGTCAGCTCTCATCATTCCTCAGCTCAAAGCCTCCCAAAGCTCTCTTACCTCAGTCAAAATAATTAACCAAGATGTCAATGGCCCCTAAGACCCTACTGAAATTGGACCTTCATTGCCTCTGAGCTTGTCACTTTCACTGTCATCCACTCAGCTACAGTCACACCAATCTCTTTGTTCTTCAAAAACGCTGTACACGCTTCCATCTCAGGGTCTTTGCAGTTGCCATTCCCTGTGTCTGAAATGCATGAGCCACTCTCTCAGCTTCTTCCAGGCTCTGGCCAAAGTCACTTTATCAGTGAAGTCTTTTCTGACCATCTTGCTTAAAGGAGCATTCCCAGTGCTCCTTATTCTCCTCCCCTACTCTGTTTTCTCCTTAACACTTACTGTCATCTGACACATCTCACTTTCCTTCTTGTCTGTTTACTGCTCGTCTCCTCCCACTAGAGGCCACCTTCTGTGGAGGACAATAGTTTTAGTCAGCTTTGTCCTCTACCATATCTCTCTCTAGACTGAAGCCCTACACATTTTAGACACTCCACACGTATTTGTTGAATAAATAATCAGTTCTGAAATAGAGCTCTTGATGAGTTCTAATGTTAGAATAATTTTCTTTCATTATCAATAGAATATTGGCAGGCCAGGTGGGAATCTCATCTTTGCTATATATATATATATATATATATATATATATATATATATATATATGTATAATTATGGGAAGCTACTTAAATTCTTTAGGCCTCAGCTTCCTCATCTGAAAATGCGTTGGACCTTCAATTCCAAAGCTGCCATGAGGCTAAATGAAATAACACATGTAACACCCACAAGACACAAAACTCTGATTTATACCTATAAATCATAATAGGTATAGTGATAATAATGGAGCTGACTTGGGGAGTTTCCTCTAATCTGAGGTCCCATGATGAATTCCCTATTTATTTTATTTTATTTATGTTATTTTATTTTACTTTTTATTTTTACAATATATGGAAGTTCCTGGGCCAGGGGTTGAATGAGAGCTGCACTTGTGGCCTAGGCCACAGTCATAGGGGCTGGGGGCAATA
Organism: Sus scrofa; assembly: GCF_054392235.1. Classification (NCBI taxonomy): domain Eukaryota; kingdom Metazoa; phylum Chordata; class Mammalia; order Artiodactyla; family Suidae; genus Sus; species Sus scrofa. The sequence continues at coordinate 59,026,467 of NC_139395.1, forward strand.
ATCAAAAATTGGGGACAACAGGGAAGTGACTGGACAGCTACCCTTGCCACTCACTCTGAGTTTTCCAGGGAATGAGAAGCGGGTTTACTGATTTAGCTTCAATATTCCTCATTTGTTGTTGGGAAGATGGGTGAGGTACTAAAATAGAGATTTCCTGGCTCTAATACTAACTATGCAAAAATGTGTATAAAGAGTAGCCTTCCCAGAGTATTTATTTTTGATATCTTCCTTGGTGATTTTGCTGCTTGGCTATGCTTGTAAATTACTGTGGAGTCCAGAGTTTTCAGCAGCATGCGAGACAAATAGCAGACAGGCCTACAGGAGATACTTTAAGATTCATGAAGATTAAGATGCAGACAGGCCTCAGTCTCTCAATCACAGATTTCCCTTCAATAGTAAGTAGGTGTCCCTTGGTAGAAGGACAGAATAACAGATGCTGACCATACGTACACGTAAACTGTCTTTTTTAGTTTGTGAGCTGTTAATGGGAACAGTGGCTCTGGGAACAGTGATTTTGTAAGAGTTACTGTAATAGTGACTCTTAGTGGGAAGTTATAAGTGACTCCCCAGCAAACGATGATGATAATAATAAAGCTCTGACTTCTGGCTGATTATGTGCCAACCACTGTTCTAGGGACTCTGACGTGAATCATCTCATTCATTAAATTCAGAATTGAACCTGAGTTGAATACACGTTGACTGTCACATGGCTGAGTTGGGGGAGGTCAGCCAAAGTCAAGAAGGCTTGATTCATGAAGTATGTGAGACCCAATGTGTACTTGATTCCTAGAAAATGGAGCGGGTTGAACAAAGAACAATTGGCCTTAGTGTGATTGGTTGCAGAATATTATGGGAATAGTATGCAACCAATAGATATGAGACCAACCCAGGGTGAAAGGAAGAAGGTAGAGAAGCAGAGGAGGAAGAAGAGGAGAAGGAGGAGGGGAAAGGGGAGGGGTGGAAGAGGGAGGGGAAGAGGGAAGAGAAGAAAAGGAGGGGGAGGAGGGGAAATGGGAGGAGGGTAGGGGAAGGAAGAGGAAGGAGAGGAGGAGAAGGAAGCAGGAAGTGGAGAAAGACGTTTGTCTTTGAGTAAAATGTTGTGATAAGTAAACATACTGAAAATTGGAATTCCCAGTATCCATTATTGTTTTAAAACCCTCCCTTCACAGCTTCCAGCTTCATATAAGTAATAAGACATCTTCCTGACCTTCTGAGTACATACAGGCACACAGCTTCACCTCCCTTTCCTTGAGGGAGGAGAGCAACATCAATAAGACACCCCTCTTCAATTAAGCTCCAGTGCACACCCTCCTAAAGAAATCTGTGTCTATTTTTTTTCTCTGCCTGCAAAAGCCCTCCCTCCCTCTGATCTGTAGCTTAGGCTCTGGCAGTTCATTATGAGCACAATAAAATCAGGTTTATTCCCTCCATCAATCAACCAAGAAAATTTATAGAATTGTGGTCATTAATTCCATCACTTTAAGGGGGAGGAGTGATAATTTCATTATCCATTATGATTGCTTGTAAATTTTTATGAATTATTTGCATCATTAAAAATTCAACATGTGCCTGACATGAAAATGCAGAGCTGTCTGGATCAGACAGAATTTTTTTCTTCTCCTTCTGCCTTATGTCAGGCACAGATACTGGTGATGTTCAGGGTGTTGAAGCTTTCTCTTCTTCATAGAGGGTGGCAAAAGCAGAGCTATGTGCCAAGGGAGAGTGAGAAAATATGCCAAAAAAGCATTAAGTGACACAAATGAGTGACTGACATGTGATTTAGCCCTTCCTACAAGAGTGGTACCGCAGGATGGTTTTAATGACTGACATAGTCATACCTTACCATGAAGAGTTAGATGGCAATTTGATGGTCCTGTCCAGGGACCTTGGCTTGGCCAATATTTTATCTTTAATTATGGGTCATGTTACACTATACCTTATATATAATTTTGCATTTTTGTGTACTGTTACTGTCTTGTCAGCTTGGGCTGCTCTAACAAATACCCTAGACTTGGTGACTTAAACAACAAACATTAATTTTGTTTGCTATTCTGGAGGCTTGGAAGTTCCACCACCAGCAGATTGAGTGTCCAGTGAGAAACCTCTTCCTGGTTGCGTCCTCATGTGGCAGAAGAGATCAGCTCTCCTGAGTCACTTTTATAAGGATTCTAATTTCATTTATGACAGCATCACCCTCATCACCTAATTACCTCCCAGAGGCCTAACCTCCAAATACATATCACATTAGGGTTTAGGGCTTCAACGTATAACTTTGGAGGGGTGACACAAACATTCAATCTATAGCATTCTGCCCCCAGACCTCTTAAATTCCAGACCTTCTCACAGGGTGAGAATGACACACCTTCATGCTGTCCCTAAAACTCCCCTCGAAGTCCAAAGTCTCATACAACTATCATAAGGACATTTGCCTGGTCATTGCTTCATCTGTAGTAATGGATCATGTTACAGCACATCTTGCCTGCAGTTCCACCTATTTTGTATACTGTTGACAACACTTATTAACTAAAAATTTCATAGATGTAATGCTCAGCACTGTATAGACATCACCTGCTTGAATCCTTGCCACAACGCTATTACGTAGGTATGACTACTTCTATTTTACAGGTTTCTTTCTTTGTGTGTTTTAGGGCCACACCCATGGCATATAGAAGTTCACAGGCTAGGGGCTGAACTGGAGCTACAGCTTCCAGCCTACACTGCGGCCACAGCAACACCAGATCCTTAACCCACTGAGTGAGGCCAGGAGTCAAACCTGTGGATACTAGTCACATTGGTTTCGGTTGTGCCACAAGTAAGGTGTCCTAGAGACTCATCAAGGCTGCAGGCAGTTTTGGAGCATCTAATTCAACAGGTATTTATCATGATATATAGTCTATCTATATATTGTTATGTCTATATTTTAGTAAAGTTGTGTGAGTAAACTTAGGGACATTTTTATTAGAAATAATTTTTAAAATTCAAATGTCCTTCTAACCTTGTATAAAATCCTGCAGAAAAAGATAGATACCTTAAATTTGACTTTATGGTATCTTGTTGCCATGGGGAAAGATGTGGGGTCAATTTCTCTGAAAACATTAATTGATAATCTCCTTTTTGTCCATCACAAGGTTAAGTTCTAAAGTGCTCAAAGATGTCTGGCTCCCAGTTTTTGTCCTAGTTCATTTGAAGAGCTGAGTAATTACCTCAACAATTAAAGAACTGCACAGAGGAACTAAACAGTTTAATATAGTTCAAGAAATGCCCCAGGTAAAATACAGTCAGCTAATAAATGGATAATAGAAGTAATGACTACTGTGATTCACAGGAGAGTGAGACTGATGTGGTGGCAGTGATCTGGGAGTCCATCAAGGTGGGGGAGGGAGCAACTGGAATGGGTCATAAGAATGGATAAAAGATGGATGGGCAGAGGGAGTATTCCGGGGGGGGGGAATTGAAAGCAACTGTTATGAAAAATCCTTTAGTATTTTCTTATGCTCTTAGGATAGATTTCGAACTCTGTGTTCATTTCTTCAATCAATAAATACTTATCAAGCACCTTATGCTTGGAGTTATTACAAACATGATTTTTTGCTTTCATGAGTTAATAAGCTGGTGGAGAAGCCCAACATGGAACAAGGGCATGCATGATGATATTTACCATGGGGAGAGTAGATGTGCTGAAGGATCATGTAATGTGGGGGAGTATTGAATACGGGGATGAGAGAGGGGAAGCATTTTCAGTAGTTATATAATAGCATCTAACACACATGGAGTCTGTTCTTCACTTTCACAGAGAAGTAATGGCTGTCATAGAGGATGGCTGACTTAGGCTGCTTGATAAAGGGTAAAAATGTTTAGGTTTGATATGATATATGAGCTATCACAGAGCAGACAGAGTTGGTCCGGAGAAAATCACTGAACTAGGTGAAGTTCACAAATATCTCTTATTTTCTTTCCTGCTCAACATTTTGCCCCTGCTTTTAGTTATGGCATTCTAATTATTCCTTGGGAACCACCCCTCCCTGACCTTGGTTCATACGGTTTGAGTGAAGCTGACCACACTCCTGGATTGAGATGTGGCCATCCTTGACACTACATTTCCTAGGCCACGATGGCTAGGGGTAGATGGTTCAGGAGTAGATCCTTGGCTCAACTGATGCAGTAAGAGTCAGCTGTAAGACTTTGGCTAAAATACAGGGAAGAAGATGCTTTTTCTTTGGGCGTTACTACATGCATAGACTATAGCCCAGGAAATACTGTCAGCGACTAACTTGTCTCAATGAAAACGAAGTTGCCTGAGAATGAAAAGAATCCAGAGCCATAGAGCTGAAGGAAGGAGAAATACTTGATGACATCTGGATCACTTGAGAATCTGGATCAAGCCATGCCTGCAGCCCTAAACTCTTCAGTTAAATGAAATGATAAGATCCGTTCTCAGCCTAAGCCAGTTAGAGTTTTATTAACTGCAACATAAGAAGAAGTAAAGTAAAATTCCACATACCCATATTTCTTCACTTGCCTGTTCCTTGTTCATTTACTTCTTCTCATGCATCTCTCCCTTTCTGATGCCTACTGCCTCATGATCAGAGTCTGACATTTTGCTCGTTGAAATACGTCAGCACTACTCCATTATTTGGACATCAAGAATTCTTCCTAATCAAACCTACTTGCCCTGAGTTATATTGATTCTTAATGAAATACAGATTAGTCTGAACCCTCCAAACTTCCTTTATCTATTCATTCAACTCATTTATTGGCTCCTAGCAGGCCTAGGCACTATGCTATATATGTTCTTGCATGGAGCTAGCCCTCTAGATTAACTGTACAATAATCCAATCTTACTTAGGTAATGATGACTAGGAATGATCTAACCCAGGGATCACCATACTTGGCCTGCCATCTGATTTTGTGAACAGAATTTTACTGAGGTACATCCATGCCCATTCATTTATGCATCATGTGTGTCTGTTTCACAGGAGAAAAGCAGAGATGAGTAACTGTAACAAAGCTGAAGTATGTGTCCTACAGCCCTTCATAAAAAAGTTTGAGCAACTATAGTCTAAGCCTTGTTTCCTCACAAAGGTATGTGCAGCATAACTGGGATCCCAACAGATCTGGTGTTTCAGTTCAGTTCTTTTTTTGTCTTTTTGTCTTTTCTAGGCCTGCACCCGCAGCATATGGAGGTTTCCAGGCTAGGGGTTGAATCAGAGCTGTAGCCGTGGGCCTACACCACAGCCACAGCAACACCTAATCAGAGCCAGGTCTTTGACCTACACCACAGCTCATAGCAACACCTGATCCTTAATGCACTGAGTGAGGCCAGGGATCGAACACGCAACCTCATGGTTCCTGGTTGGATTCGTTAACCACTGAGCCATGACAGGAACTCCAGTTCAGTTCTTTTTAATGGTAGAGGTAAATAAAGGGCAAACTTGAACTTTCAGGAGCCTTGTGGCACTATGTGAAATACTGCTCTGCGAGCATTTATTCAAAGTTATTGATTTAAAAAACCCTCCACATTTTGTATTCTCTCCCATAACTGTTTTTTGTTGTTGTTGTTGTTGTTGTTTCAGTATAAAACTGTTCCCAATTTTACCAGGAAGTTGACATGACAGGAAGATGCTGCCTGCTGACCTTTGGGACTTTGGGTTCCATGCATGTTCCAGCTTGAAAAGCATGGCCTGCATTCAAATTAATATGTCTCTAAAGTGGGACTTTTCAAGTTGGGGCTTAGGGGAGGGGAGGCTTTCTCTAGTTTCTGCAGCCTCTCTGCCCCCATCAAAGAGACGACAGCAATAGGAAAGGTCAATCCTTCTGGGTGATTTCTGGCCCCAGCAGCTGCTCCTTCTGCCTCTTCGGAGTATTGAGAATTTACAAGGGTCCTTTTTGGTGTCCTGTTTTTAAAGGTCTTTTGAAGCATTACAGTTTTTCTAATGAGAAGGGACATTTAGATATTATTCCTCAGGCTGTGTGTTATGCCCTTCGCCTGCGACCTCGCTGTGAAGTGCTCTGCTGGAACTCATCTAGACATTATTTATGGGCAGAGATTGCTTAAGGATGCATTTCTTGGTTTGAGGTTATGATTATGGATTTTTTTGGCTGCCTTTGTTTGGCATGTTTGGCAGCAGAAAGACTGTACTGTATGTTTGGAACACTGTATTGGTATTGATGCACAAAAAGGCACTCAGTATTTATTGGGTGCTATTGATTGTCTTTTACTCTTGGGGAACTGGGGTCTGATTATATTGTCAGGCTTTGTTTAACCCTCTTGAAAGGAGAATCACTTATCAGGACAGACTCAGCCCCTCTTCTTGGTAGGGTGGGGTTGCCTGGTAGCATTGAGGGACTGTCACCACTGAGGGTGGTTCAATGCTCACTCATGAAAGACACTGACTGAGGGCCTACTATGTGCCTGGTCTGTGCTAAGCACTCTGCCTTCAGGATCTCACTGAATCAGTACCACTGTCATCATCAGGTGGGGCTTTCACTCCCATTTTACTGATACTGACATTGACAGTCTTGAAGCAACTGGATCAAGGTTCCTCAACTAAAGAATAATAACAATAATAGTTAACGTTTACTGGACATTTGCTCTGCTAGGCATTGTGCTTAAGGGCTTCAAACCCAGTATCTTGTTTCATCGCTGCAGCAGCCGCACAGAGCAGGTACCATCATTATTGCCCTGCTCAGAGAAGGAAATGGAGGCTCAAGACATTAGAGAACCTGCTGCAGGTCACCAGACCAGGGAGGAGTGAAGCTGAGGTTCCAGCCCAGACAGCTTGACTTCAGAGTGAGTTTTTAAGAAACCTGTGCCAACCCACACACTCTAATGTTGGGAAGTGGAACTGGGATTCCACTAATGTGCTGCCTCTTGAAACCAGCAGCCCTTTCTCCTATCCATGCTGGCCCTTGACCTGCCAGGCAGTGTCCAGACTAGTGCCTTCCTGACTCTGAGCAGAAAGGAATTCCAACTCCCTGTGCAGATCCCAGGATGCAGAGTGATAATAGAAGGAGCCTGGGACAGAGAGTTCAGAGGCTCGGCTTCCAGCCCCTGCTAGAGTTCTGTGCAACTCCGAGCATGCTCCATGCCCTCTCTGTTCCTTCATTACACCAGTACAGAGAGGAGGCTGGGTTGGAGGAACTTAACACTCGCTTCTGGGTCCAGGGTCTTTGTTTCTGTCATTTAATCTCCGCCCAAGATGTTAGACATTTTTCTGTGACTCCTGTGTGAATACAAGATACAGACAAATCTCTGGTGGGGGGGAGCCTACTTTTTGGGGAAGTGGGCTTTGAATGTCACATTCTGGAACCTAACTGGGACTATTTTTGTGTCCAGAGGGCCTCTACTTGGATGGGAAGATGGAAGGCAGGGGGCAGAGGAGCAAAAGCTGGCTGCCATTAAGTACCAAAAGGGGCTACAGGCAAGTCAAGAGTTGTGGATGCCACCCAAGCAGAGCAGAATGGCAGCCTTCCAGGCACAGAAATGCCTGCTGAGTTGGCAGAGTCTTCATGACCTGAACTCCCCTTTCCTCCCTTCTAATGGTGACCTCATCCTCTCTTCAACCCCCACCCCCCCAGTCCCACTGGCTTCTAAGTTCTTCTTGAGGCTGCTTTCCCCACCAGTAAGATAGAAATAAGAGAGTGCTGATCCCACTTGTCCCCACGCAACTTTCCTGATCATTCCAGCCCTCCCACCTCTCCTTCCTGCAGTCCTCTACCTTGCAGAGTTTCTTTAACTGGTTCCCTTGTGTCAGTTTTACTTTGGGGCTGATGAAAATCCCAAGGGAAGCTGGCCCAGGACTAAGAAGGCCCTCTCACATCGCAGGGAACTGGGTGTGGAAGGGAGCTGAGCTGGAGTTGAATGTATCTGAAATCTGTATGATTCCCACTCCCTACAAAATGTATTTATGACATTTCGACCATGTTCCAGGTTGAGCACTCAGTGCTGTGGAGATGCTACAAGGCGCAAGACAGACGTGGCCCTGTGACTTGTGCTCCAGACCTTCAGTTTTTTTTTTTTTTTTTCTGGACCAAGAACTTCTTCCAAAGTCTAAACAATCATGCCTAGAGGCTTATGCACATCTGATTTTTTTTCCAGAATGTGGTAATTGTGGGCTTTCCTATTTTAGCTAGGACGTTAAAGGTAGACACTCAGCCTTGATCAAGGAAAGAAATACGAAAATGTTGTGTAAGTGAAAAGGCCAAACATCATGTATCCTGGTATTTTTAGGGATCCTACTTCCTTATTATTACATAATTCTTTGTTGTTTATCCCTGAGCTGGGCTTTGAGGATACACTGGCCCATTTTATCCCTGTTACTGATAAGACACTGAGACCCAAGTAAAGGATTCCTTAGGCCCAGAAAAAAAGGAAGTTATGGTAGGATTTAGCCACTAGATGGCAATCCCAGGCCGTGAATGCTTCCCCAATTTTGGTGATAGTGGACTTTCAAGGAGGGCATAGCTAATGCTCAGCTGTGGTGGATTTTTAATCTCGTGCTCCCAAGCACTTTCCCATTTGCTGTAGAAATATTTCAGCTGCTTTGGCAATGTTCAAGAACACACCAGGTCCTCTGCATTCTTAACTGCCTTGTTAATTCAACCATGTGGAATTGATAATTAAGAGCAACTGTTGCATGGGTTAACAGTCATGTGTAATTTAAAAATGCACCTTGGGCGTTTAAAACAAACAAAAAAGGGCCCAGATCTGCTTTATACAAAATCCTCACAGTGATATAAAAGTTAAGGTATCTCAAGAAAATTTTACCCCTTCTTCTCGAGGAGTAGTCTCCTCTATGTGGGGTGGAGATAGGGCTTCAGTGGTTATGTCTATGCCACGTGGCTCTGCTCTTGTCGGGAGCTGATCTTGTCAGACAAAGACACCAGGCCAAAGCACAGCCATTCTGGGTCTCATATTTTGAAAAGTCTGAACTTAGATCAGGGAGACTGAAGGGGAGGGTGGTCAGTTTTGAATGGAAAGTGCCACTAGATTAGTCTTTATTGGTGGCTAATAACTCCCGAGTATTTAATTAATACTGAAACGCAATCCTTCCATGTCCTCTGACAGAATCATTTTAATCAGATTTCATCCTAGGACACTGTAAGGAAATGGGCTAGACTGGAATGGATTTCTACTTATTTTTGGCACAAAAGAAGATAATATGACTCAAAAATAAAGCCCTAAGTTGATTTACAATAATTTCCTAGTCTCCTTGCCTCCCAGCTGTCCCTTGGTCCCCCTTTGGCAATAATATGAAGAGGACTAGATCTCAGACTGGCCATTTTTTTGGTGTTAACCACAAGGCAACCAGACCCTTCGATATACTTGTTCATTGATGATATTGCCCACGAGGCCAATGAAAACAGAGTATAAGTTCCCACGGCTGAAGAATTATTTTCTTAAACTACTATTTCAGTCAGTGGAAATAAAATGGTTTAATATCACAGATAAAGCAGATGATTGGTTATATCAATGGTTCTCAGCTGGGGGTGATTTTACCATCCCCTTTCCAGTGCCATCTGGCAGTGTTGACATTTTTTGGTTGTCACAACTGGGCGTGATGACGTTACTGGCAATTTCTTCAGCTTATATTTATAGACTTTTTTCTCTTCTTTTCTTCCTTACAACCTTTAAGACCCCTTTAGAAGTTTTTAAAGTCCAGGGTTACTGAAAAACACCGTATAATGCACAGGGAAACCTCTTGTGACCAAACATTAACTGGCCCCAAATAGCAATAGTGCTGAGGTTGAGAGACACTAGCCCTCAGTGGAAATTTTAGGTAGTTCTAGGAGTTACCCAAGTCAGAAAGAGGACTGATAGGGCTGTCTCTGCATAGAAGACAAGGTCTGCTTCCTTAATTTCTGTCTTTCCCGCTCTTTCTCCTTATCTCCATCCAAGTGTATGTGCATAGCCTTCCCAGCTCCAGCTGTTTGAGAATTGCATCAGACCATCCATCTGTCTCCAGGAAAGAGGAATCCAAAAATGCAAATGATTTGTTCTCTGTTAAGTATACAGCTGTGGAAAGAACTATTTAAACCAGGGCTAGCTATATATATATATATCTATATATATATCTATATCTATATATATATCTATATATCTATAGGAAACTATCCCCAAATTTCTCCAACCCCATCAAGAATCCCCTAAAAAAATCTTTTGCTAAGAGATTAAATTGCCCATCTCTTTTCAGGTGAACTTGCTTCCTGCTTTCCTGAGAACTTAGAATTTTTCAGAGACAGATGTATTTAACTTCTTTCCCTTGTATATTTAAGTTTCTCTACATTCTGCAGGGCAAGTTACCCAAATGGGACTGAGTCTCAGTTTTTCTTAGCTGTGAAATGGAGATGATAAAACATACTTCACAGAATTGTTCCGAGGTGGGTGCACACTAGAATCCAGATGAGGAAAATCTTTTCTCTCTGGACCCTTGTCCACGGACTGGTTCCACCCCCACCCCACCCCGACCCCCCAGGAGCCATGTCTGCAGCATGTGACCTTGCCCTCCAGGGCTTCAGATGACTGAGCCAGGGATGAGCACCTGACCCAGGCTGAACCAATCAGGTTCCTTCATTGCAGAGTTTGCAACTTACAATGGGGAGGCCCAAAAACAGGTAACCACTGCTGCTGGGTCACACTGATGGCAGTTCTCGAGCATTCTTTGTCTACTATTCATTCTATCCCTTTTAAACGTCCTTGTGTCTTTAAGTCCTTTTCCATCAGTTAAATTTTCAAGACTGTTTTTTTGGCCTTGATTCAACCTATATTTATAGATTTCATTCTCTTCTTTTTTTCCCTTTTATGCCTTTTTAGAACCTATGCTCCTGACACAGTCCTGAACTTGCAAGCACTTCATAGCCAAATTCAAAGGGCATTTCAAAAGCCATCTCCTCCGGGACCATTCTTTGGTTTTCCCAAAAAGCAGGAATCTGCAGTTCACCTCAGAACAGAATCTTTTCTATTTCATATTCGTTATGAATACACATGACTTGTTTTTCTGTGAGCGTGCATGCACCCTAAGGGCAAGGTCTTTACTTTTCATTTATTCATCTTTGGCCTCTAGCAGTGTTTTACACACTGGATACTCAACTGAAATTGATCAAATTCATGAATTATTCACTTATTTGTGCCCTGGGGACTTCTTTAATAATTGTTATCTCATCTTTTTCAAGGCTGTAATGAAAAGCTAATGAATATCCAAATAAAATTCAATAAATCTAAAAGGATAAAAAAATAAAATAGAATTCAGAGAAAAGTGAGGACCTATTTCAAATGTTTCCTTCCTTATGGTACTCAGCAGAAGAGAAACCCAGAAGCTTCTGGAAAAACCACCTGAGAAATCCAGAGTAGAATTAAACCCTTCAACAAACACTGGGCATTGTGATTCTCAAAATGCAGATCTGTCCTAGAGGTGATTTTAGGTGGCACAAAGATGAGGCAATCAGTAGCCACACGAGACATTCTCTTCCCTTCCTTCTGATTGCCTCAGGAAGCCCATCTCGATGTGGCAGAAGAACGTCTTAAATATGCTTATCCTCTTTTGTTTACAAGAGGTGGCAGTTTTGTTGACATTTGGAGCCTCCTTCTTCAGGGAACAGAACCAATGTAGAATTTACCAACATTGTTTTGTTTCCACTGAAGTTATTTTTATGGTGACTCTATTTACAATCAGACAGAAAAAGATCCCCTTTAAAATCTAAGTGCAAGAATGGGAATATATTTCTAAAAATATGTGAAACAAGTAATAGTGCTGGTAGTATGCAGGTGTGGTGTGAGGGTGGTCGGAGTGACTGCAGTTTTAGAAAGATATAGCGAGTGCTAGATACTGCATATTTAACTGCAGTGAATGTTAAAAATGTCAGATTTGAAAAAGGGAGGGTGACTTACAAGTTGATATATGTCCCAATTCTTCTTAAAGCCAAATTTAGAATAGATTTTTCTATGAAATCTCATCATTAATATGTATATTCGAGGATTTATTTTTATATAATGTTAAGTCCTTAATTCCTCTCAATCATTTCCATGTTACATCCTACCTTCTTACTGGTTTCTGTGTGTGTATCTGTGAGTGCATGTGTGAGTGTGTGTGTGTACCCTGCTTTCAACAGAACACTACAGCAAACATGAACTGTCAGATTCAGATTCTGACAAATGAGGCAAACTTCTGCCTAATCCAATTATTCTGTATAATTAAAGCAGTTAGTTTTGAATTACAACTGAGCTCAATTTTAAGGAGAAAAATAAATCACTCTTTTTAATTTTCTAGTGCCTTAGTTTTATCCAGCTTTTCCAAATCGTACTTATGGCCTGCCTATAAAAATAAACCTAAATGTAAATTATGATTTAAATCCCCATGGGCAAGCTGTTCTGCCTTATTTGTTAGAAAGCAAATAAGACCTACTTTATGGCCTGTTTGTGGAAATGAAAATTTCAGACCAAGGGATTTTAAAAAGATGTCAATGATCTCGATGCCATAGCTATACAAAGGACTAAACACAGGAATGTTCTCAGAATAACCTGAGAATCTTTAAGACAAACCATTATTTGATATTTTTCTTTTATATTATATGAAGATATGGAATTTTAAAATGTATATAAATACATTACTTGTGTTCACCACTTAAGCTATTTTTAAACAATCTATTGAGATGGAGGGCTCTAACCTCTGAGTTTTTGGTAATTTAATTTTGATCACTGGAGGTCAGTCAAGCCTGCATTTGGACCCCTCCCTCCTTCACTTAACTGTCACTCAATCCCTTTAAAACCAGTGGGAAGAAATAGGATTCCCTCTTTCCTTGTAAACCATTATGATTTGAGATCTCAAATATATTCAGCCTCAAACTGTCACATGAAATTCTAATTGAGAAACCCCAGGGTAAGCAATGTGTTCGTAAATCAGTTGTTGCAACCCTGGCCTGGAGGAAGTTTTTGCAGGTAACATTTTTCGTGCTCATAATGTCTCAATATTTAGGTCTGCTCTAGTGTCGGTGAAGTGGAGTATTCCCCCTCCTCCTCAGCTCAGATTCAAGAATGAGGAAGAAACAAATGAGGAAGGTGTTCTGCTGTGTGACTCCCTCCCGGGGCATAACCAGACTGGAAAGACCCCACCCCCAATGCCCGCATGCACAGAGGAATAAAGTGCAGTGCTAATAGCTTCTGCTGCTACAACAGACAATGCTGCCTAAGTGGTTTTCACTTCTTGGGGCCATGACACAGTCAGGGCAGCATGCAGATGAGATGCAACTCCACATGCATATCTGGCCAGAAAGCAATCATTTTCTCCTAGACTCAAAAAATAAGTAAACAAATAAAAGAAGCATTAAAAAACACAAAGACAATCAGAGAGCTGCTAACACAGAGACAGCTTCGCCTTGTCTGTGTTTGACTCAATTTTTGTGTACGTGCAAAATTTAGTAACTAATTACTAGCACCAGGCTTTGTATGGATGGTGACTTATCAGGTGTGGTGACAAGTGAATGACCTGTCCTTCTGCCACTCAGGAAATGGCACCACAGCTATCTGGTTGCTCAAACTCAAAATCTAGATGCTATCCTGGATGCCTCTCTGCCCCCATTACTTCTACACAAGCACACATTTAATTTAACTGCTGGCTTTTTAGTAGCATTTTCTAAAACAGGTTTGTTTTTCTCAACTGTCAGCCTAGTCTAAGCCACTGTCACCTCTTGCTTGGACAGCAGCAACAGGCTCCTCACTACTCTCCCAATGTCTGTTCTTTTTCAAAAAGAACATAGATGGAATGATTTTCTTCTGACAGTTTTTAAAATAACAGCATTATTGAGGTCAAATTTACATACCATAAACTTCATCTATTTTAAGTACATAATTCAAGTAAATTTACAACATTGTGCAATCCCAGTTATAATCTAATTTTAGAATACAGTCATTACTGCCAAAAGATCATTTGTGCCTGTTTGCAGCCAGTCATACTCCTACCTGCAAGGCAGCCTTGACATTGAAATCCCAACTCCAATAGCACCTTTTTGGGGAGGGATATCCTGACTGGCTAAACTAAAGGGAATTTTCTCCCTATCCAGTCATTCCCTATTCTATTACCCTTTGGTTTTTTATTTTCATAGTACTCTCAGCTGTCTTAAATTATCCTACTTGTTTGCATATTTATTGTCTGTCTTCTTCCCATAGAATATAGGGAGGGGACCATCTTATTCATTGTTGTACCCTTACTCCTAGAGCAGTATCTGATTCATATGTTAAGACAGCAGTGAAACAATTTTGTTGAATGAATAAGGAAACAGGTATGAATACAAAAAGAATAAATAGAGTAAATCAGGATGCACAGTGGATCCCGAGATGTACCAAACCATAATCTTTCTTTTGGTTGAGTTGATAATATTTTTGGATCTACATTTTCTGATTTTTTTTTTAAATAAGTACTCCTATGAAGAAATTTTAGTCATTTGTCCCTTGACTAGATTTAACCTTATGTGGAGAAAGCATGTACTTCCAATCAGCTGCACTTTGGGTCTAGAGAATCAGTGTGAATACTCCTGGTTTGGAGTTTTATGTGATTTATCTCCACTTTTTAACAAGGTGTTTGATGTCAATTTCAAGAGCCATGGTTTCAGTCACCCTGGCAACCTAAGTTTAGAATTAAGCCCTATTAACTGCCTCTCTATTTAGAGTGTCCTCAAGGTTATGTAGGTTTCTCATCTTAAGTGCCTGAATATTTTCCATTTCAAATATGGGTCAAATCTTTTTCTCAGCTTACTTTTTAAAAAGAATAATAAAAGCCAAAAGGAAGAAAGAATCCTTTCCTTGGATTTATATATATGTGTGTATGTGTGTATTTTCTCTCAATTTATATATTATTTTGCTTATATAAATTGAAATATTTATATTATTTTGAAATTATATATATTATATTACATATATATATTTTTTGGCCAGCATTCCCGGATTGGATGAATTACAACATTGCTAAAATGGCCATACTACCCAAAATAATCTATGGATTTAATGTGATCCCTATCAAATTACCCATGACATTCTTCATAGAGTAGAATAAATAGCCTGAAAATTTATATGGAACCATAAAAGATTCAGAATTGCCAAAGTAATCTTGAAAAATGAAGCAGGAAGCATAACTTCCCAGACTTCAGACAATACTGCAAAGCTGCAATACTCAAAACAGTGTGGTACTAGTACAAAAACAGACATACAGATCAATGGAACAGAATAGAGAGCCCAGAAATAAACTGAGACTCCTACTGTCAATTAATCTTCAACAAAGGAGGCAAGAATATAAAATGGGAAAAAGACTCCTCAGTGTAGTGCTGAGAAAATTGGACAGCTGCAATATACATCAATGAAACTAGAACACACTCTCACACCATGCACAAAAATAAACTCAAAATGGCTTAAAGACTTAAACATAAGGCATGACACCATAAAACTCCTAGAAGAAAACATGCAAAACATTCTATGACATAAATTATACAATTTTTTTTAGGTCAGTCTCCTAAGCAACAGAAATAAAAACAAAAATAAACAAATGGGACCTAATCAAACTTACAAGCTTTTGCACAGCAAAGGAAACCATAAACAAAACGAAAAGACAACATTCAGAATGGAAGAAAATATTTGTGAGTGATGCAACCAACCAGGGCTTAATCTCCAAAATATACAAACAACTCATCTAACTCAACAACAACAAAACAACACAATTGAAAAATGGGCAGAGGACCAGAATAGAAATTTCTCTAAAAAACAAAACAAAACAAAACAAAAAATACAAATGGCCAGAAGGCACATGAAAAGTGCTCAACAAACATTGTTAGTTATTAGAGAAATGCAAATCAAAACTACAATGAAGTACCGCCTCACACCAATCAGAATGTCCATCGCTAATAACTCTACAAATAACAAATGCTGGGAAAGGTATGGAGAAAAGGGAACCCTCCTACACTGTTCATGGGAATGTAAATTGATATGACCATTATGGGAAAACAACATGGAGGTTCCTCAGAAAATGAAAAATAGAACTACCATGTGATCCAGCAATACCACTCCTGGATATGTATCCAGAAAAAACTATAATTCAAGAAGATACATGCACCCCAATGTTCACTGCAGCAGTATTCACAACAGCCAAGACATGCAAGAAACCTAAATGACTATTGACAGAAGAATGGATTAAGAAGATGTGGTATATATATATATATATATATATATATATATATATATATATATACATACAATTGAGCATTATTCAACCCTAAAAGATGTGATAATGCCATTCACAGCAACATGGATACAACTAGAGATGATACCAAGTGAAGTAAGCCAGAAAGAGAAAGACAAATACCACATGATATCACTTATATGTGGACTCTAAAATATGGCAAAAATGAACCTATCTACAAAATAGAAGTAGACTCACAGACATAGAGAACAGACTTGTGTTTGTCAAGGGGAAGGTGGGAGGGAGTGGGATGGAATGGGGGTTTGTCGTTAGTAGATGCAAACTATTGCATTTAGATTGGATAAGCCACAAAGTCCTACTATACAGCGCAGGGAACTATATCTGATTTCTTGGGATATGTAGGTATAACTGAGTCACTTTGCTGTACAGCAGAAATTGGAACAACATTGTAAATCAACTATATTTTAATACAAGATTTTTTAAAATGAAGAGAAATTAGGGGCTCTTAGAGCTTAAGTCACACAGTAAAAAGTAATACTAAAAAAAAAAATAAATTGAAGCCAGCATTATTAAGCTTTGTTCTACTACTCGTTTGGAAAACTTATTTTCACTTGAATTTAACACATACAATGTTGATATGATGTCCTGATCCCTAGTGGGTTAAAAAAAATGGGAAGGAACTAATCAAAAAGCTCTTTTTAAAAAAGAATTTATGTTGTTACTAGTTATTGTAGAAGACTTGGAAAATTCCAGTGCTGAGCTGTGTTCATTTCCTGTGCATTGTCTCTCCCATATAACATAATCTGTGACTTTGTTTCCCTGATGCTTCCATCACTCAAGATCCTAAAAAATATAACTAAGAAATTAATTGTTCTCACCTCAATGTATAAATACCACAACATAATCTGCTTGCTTAGTTAAACGAAGTACCACTCTGCTGTTTATATAATAATTCTAATTGTGAGCCTTTTTATGTATCCAGACAAATGGAGCAAATTGAGATTGCTCAGTGAGGCCAGAGAATGACCTTTATCTGAGCACAATGGCTTGTTTGTTGTTTGTGTACAAACAGCTGAACCGCATCTTAATAGCACACTCACATTTAAAAGCTGTCATGAATTTTCAGAGGCTGCCAGAGACAAAGATGGCATTCTGATGGTGGAAGCTGAGGGCTCCCAACAAATAAACTCAGCGAGTGACTGTCAGCCACACACTCTCGTCACCACTGTATATACAGGATGATGGAGGTTTAAACTGTGCATTCTCTGGAATAGGGTGACCAACTATCCCAAGTTGTCCCAGGACACAGGTCTTTCAGTGCTAAGACTGGTAAGTCCTGGGCAAAATGAGAGTTGGTCACCCTACTCATCAATACATAGGAACTAACTAGCTATGAACCATTTTTCTAGGAATTTCTCCAAAAGAAGCAATCATAGATGAGTATAAAGATTTCCATACTATGTTATCTATCATGTGCCTACATGTGTGTGTAGGAGGGTATGTACACACAGTCATAGATACAGAAGAGCAAACTGGAAAAAGACACCAAAACTTTTATATTCATCATTGATGGGTATTGAGACATGAGTAACATTTAATTTTTCTTTATACTTTCCTTCAATTTTTGGCAACAGATATATGAATTTTTTATATGAAACATCAAATATAATTTTTACAACTAAGCCAATAAGACCAAGCACAGTGCTTTGCACAATATAGATACTAAGAAAATATTATTTGAAGTATATGTCCAAAGTAGGTATTTCCTGCCCAGACTTTTCAGCAGCTACATATGGGAGGATAGTCCTAGGTCTAAGATTCCACTGTGAGGCTGGAGTCAAGCCTGATTTACTTAAACATAATTAAACATGATCTTCATGTAAGACCAGTACCCAACATCCACATTATTTGTAGAGAGCTACTCACTCCCTTGCTCAGTGACACTGGAGCCATTGTAGGTTACATCTTGAAATCCTTTCACAGTAAGACCTCCCTTCCAGCAGCAAGTACTGCTACAAGCACAGTGCAATCTGATGTTTAAACTAAGTAGGACATGTAACCTTGAGGGGAAGTGAATGCGTTAAATTTCTTTTTTGGTTTGGTGTCAATGTCACTCTCACATCAGCATGTAACATTCTGTAAAAGACGTGTCTTTGCTAACGTGGTACAGCTGTAGAGTAATCCTTGCAGAGAATAAAAGACCCAGCTAGGGAACCGACTGTCCCAGTTCCCAGCTGTACATCCATTACACTCACGAGGTTGTAAGAGATGCAATTCACTCAAGGTCATTCACCAAGGCACCAGAACCACAACTTAGAAATTGGCAAATGATGTGTGAAAATCAAAGTTTGGGGGGTAATAAACAATGAGAAACACGAGAGACCCAAGCGATGGCACAGGCTAGAATGCAGCCTCCAGAGGGCATAGTGCTCCCCTTGGAAAAGAGTAGAAAATGGAGATGAGGAGGAGTGTCTTGGTTTGAGGCCCCAGTGTTTCTCTCTCTTTTTTTTCCTTAAAAACTGAAGTATAGCTGATTTACAATATTGTGTTAGCTTCAGGTATATGGCATGGTGATTCAGGTTTTTTTTTTTTTGCAGATTATATTCCATTTTAGGTTATTACAAGATATTTGGTATAATTCTCTGTGCTAAACAGTAAAATCCTTGTTGCTTATCTCTTTTATGCATAGTAGTTCGTATTTGTTAATTCCATACTTCTAATTTCTTCCTCTCCTTTTTGGTAACCATAGTTCGTTTTCCATGTCTGTGAATCTGCTTTTGTTTTGTATATAGCTTCATTTGTATTTTCAGATTCCGCATATAAGTGATATCATTTGGTATTTGTCTTAGACTTATTTCATTAAACATAATATTCTTTCAGTCTATCCAGTTTGTTGCAAATGGCATTATTTCTTTCCTTTTTATGGCTGAGTAATATTCCATTACACACAGACCATATCTTCTTGAACCTGTTCCTTCACTCCTGTTCCTCTGCTGCCACCAGCCACCATTATCTCCCACATGACTGCAGCAGCCTCACAACTGACTTCCCTACTTCCAGGATGACCCACGAAATCATCATGCAGTAGCCAGAAGGATATTTTAAATACATAAATACCATCAGGTTACTTTCAGGCTTAAAATCCAAACTTCTTACCTTGGCCTCCAGACGCTATGGATCTGCCTTCAACCAAACTTGCTGATCCACTTCCATCCTCCTTTAACCCTGGCTTTGCTCCAGCCCCTCAAACATGCCAGGTTCCTTCTAAGGGTCCCTGAATCCTCCATTCCCTTGCCCAGCATGCTCTTTGTCTGGCTCCTTCTTGTTCAAATGCCACCTCTTCAGGACATTTTCTGACCAACCTAATAACAACAGCTGTTTCTTCCCAACTTGGTTAATCTCCATCAAATCACTCTGCATCTTTCCATCACAGAAAAGCTGAAGGTGACCTGAATCCACATTTGGCTGAATGCTAAATGGACTGAGGGTGACAAATATCCGGCCAAAGCTGATTACTGAAATCACAAAATAAGCTCCTGAGAATGCGCAGATCAAATGAAATTATTAACAATTTAGTTTTTATTATAATTTTACTATTAAAATTTTAATAGTCACAATTTAAACTTCTGTTATTGTGGCATGGGAACAATAATTTCTTAGCACTACACTTCCTCTTGGTGCCACTATATGGCACATTTAAAGGTAGATGCCAAAGAGATGTTTACATTGCCTTGAGCTTGGTGAAGAAGTGGAATAACTGGGACCAGCTGTGGGGAAATGTTAACGGTGATAGCAAATTATCAAGCTTTCCTTCCTTCCAGATAGCAGATTATCTTATTTTGTACAACATGAAGAAGGCTGGTATAGCCAATGGCCTACAAAGATTAGAATCATGATAGAGCCTAATCTTTATTTTTCTGCTTTCTATGATTATTTAAATTTTACAAAGATCTCTTGGCTCAAATGGAGCATGATATTCATCTTAAAGATATCAGGTTATATTCTTCAAACATTCATCTATTTATTTAACTGTTTGAAAATATTCATTGCTTTTCCATATAAAATAAGCAGATTTTAATGGCCAATTTTTCCTTATGTTGACATTTTGACAATGAATATGTGTGTGTGTATATGTGTATACACTGACTGATAGAATTTCAACATATAAGGCACATATAAAAGATTCTGACTCTAACAGCATTTGGAATGCTCTCTAATACTTGGAAATGAATATTCACATATTAACAATAAAGCAGAATGATATACCTTGTTGTATTACAGATATTATCACACTGGCTATGATGATTATCTATATGATTACATGATCACTGACCATGCACAAGTGCAGAGATGCCAGAAAGGACTTTGAAATATCGTTTGACTATTAGGCCTTCCAAAGGCAAGGCTGAAGCAAAGCTACATATATTTTGACTAAATAGTAAGGCCAAAGCCAAACTTGGATGCATCTCTACCTATGATTTACAATGACCTTGTCTGTTGTCTGTCCCATTAAATTATGGGTGCCATAAGGGCAGGATTTTTGCTTCCTTGGTTCACTGCTATATGCCCAGCACCTTGCACAGTGTTTAGCATAGAGAAAGCACTCACATAAAAGAGAGAAAGGAAGGAAGGGCTAAATCAATGAACAAAGCAATATGGTGAATGTATCTTGGGCTCCTCTCCGTGTGATCTGATTCTTTCCGATTGACAAATATTTGTGGGACCATCAAGCAGCAGGCCTATGGGATGAATTCTGATCACAAACAACCAAAAGAGCACAATGAGTTCTTCCAGAGGCTGCAATTTTCAGAGACCAGGCTGGTTTTGAGATTTGTTTTGTTTGTGGTCTCTCTAAAAGAGGAAAGTGAAAAAGAGATAAGCATTTTCCCAGGTCTTAAATCTTGATTCATTTGGCTCAATGGAAGATCATCGAGTTCTGTTGTTGGAGCAGACAGTCTGCGATTTGACACAGCAGGGAGAAATACAGGTGACAATACATGGCAGGGCAAAACTGGGGCTTCAGATCTTGAGGCTCCTGCCTCTAATTCCTTTTTCTTAATGGTCCTCAAATATTGGTGATGTAACTCTATTGTACTACTTGATATGTGACGTAATGGCAGACAAGATGTCTCTTTATTCTTATCACTCTAGAAAATTTATGAAAGAACAAATTCAGAAGCACAGAACTCTGCCTTAACTAGAATGCCTGGCAGCCTATTTGCTAAATGTCAATGTACGCCCTCAATTTATGGAGATTTAGTTTAATTTGTGATATACCTACTGATCCCTTGGTGTCAGTGTGTGTGTTTATGTGTGTGTGTGTGTGTTTTGTTTATTACTTGAAAAGTGACAGGGGTTTGGTGCCAAGAAAAACTCACATAATGGGTTTGCTTATTTTTCAGATTTTTTTTTCTGTTCATTTGACTATCAAGCACTTATTCAGGTGGAGAAAATTCCATCACAATTATCATCATGGCTATCAGTATTCTAAAGAGGTTTTCAGGACTACCATATGGACCCACTTTTTAGCTTTGCCCAAAGCCCTTCATCATTTGCCATTAAGGCTTGGATCTGAGTCAATCAAGATTCATTGACCATCTACTGCATGTAAGGCATTATACAACAATTAGCTGGATATATATATTTTTCTAGGTATGAGTAAGGCATCTATATATTGTTGGGGCTCACAGCAGGCTGCCCCAAGATGTGCCACAATGGCATATTGATCATTTTGACTTAAAGTTACTTGGAAAACAGCTAGTAGAAGAAAATGATATTAAAAAAACACTCTGACCTCCCTCTTTCCCCCTGACAGTGGGAAATAAATCTCCTATGTAAAAATATCCTCCCTACAGTAGGAGGATAGAAAGCATTCATATTACCAGAGCCTGGGATTCAAGGTTAAGAAAATGATGCAAACAAACTCTGTTATTCCTTCATTAGTTTCCTACCCAAAGCACAAAGCTTCTTATTAAATCTTTAGAAATAATTATTTCTTTGTCTAAAAATTATATGAGGGGGAGGGATAAATTAGGAGTGTGGGATTAATACATATGCACTACTCTCTATAAAACAGATAATGAATAGGGACCTACTGTATAGCACAGGAAACTAAATATTTTGTATAAGGGAAAAGAATCTGAAAAAACGCATACGTATGTATGTATAACTGACTCAACTTTCTATACTCCTGAAATTAATACAATTTTGTAAATGAACTCTAATTCAATAAAAAAGGGAAAAATAAAAAAACCCAAATAAATAAAAGTAAAGTAAAAATGATATATAAGTAGGGATCCCATTTGAATGAGACCTCCTGGGTGTACAGATGTAATTTTTTTTCTGTTAATCTGTTTTGTGTCGATTAAATTATTAGACCAGCCAAAGAACTCAAGGGGGAAATTTCCCCCTCCCCAATAATACGAATGAACACATTCCCAGGGAAGCTACAATGGGCAATTAGTTGAGAAAGGATCTTAAGCTTCTTTGGTTCACATCACTCACCTTTGATGGCCTGTGCTACCTGTTTTCTTTTCCATCCTGGTTCTGATGATGGCAACAAAAATTTTAAAGATAAGAACAATAGCTCTTACATTTGTGCCAAGTGTTTTGCATATATTGTTAAACTGAATTCTCACCAACAAGACTATGATGTAAGTGTTGTTAGTTTCATTTTATAGATGAAAGAAACTGAGATTCAGAAGGATTTAGTAACTTACCCACTATACCAATGTCAATGACACAATTGTCTCAGCCAAAGCTTTTGCTTTCATGCCTCTGCTGGGCCTTATTTTCCATATCATCACTAAAATGTTTCCAACTAGATTCCATGTACTGAAGTCTTTCTAAAATAGCAGTTCCACCCTAAACCCTCTGAACCAGAAGCTATGGGGCGGGGTGAGAGCTTTAAGTCCTTACCAATGAGCCCAGGGAACTTTGAAGGATTCTAGAGTTCAAGCATCAAAGCCCCAAGGTTTCTGAACACCCTGATGACTGGTATCATGCCAGGAAAAGCATCTGTCTTCCTCAGAGGCCCCATACTCACGGGCATCTCTGAAGTGAGGTGATGTGTATGTCACAGCACAGGGGGTTTTGCTGTTAAACAGATAGGATGCTTACGAGCAAGTAGAAAGTATTATCTCAGCAACACTTTGCTTCTCTTGAACAAAGGCTTGGATCCAGAAAGAAGCTAGAGTGGGCTTGTGGAGACCTACACTGTAGGGGCAAGATGCTTTGGTGTGCTGTGGCTCTGGATGAGGACCCAAGGAGGACACCGCCCTTATCCATTCCTCTCCCCTCCAGGAACCAGCTCTTGTATTAGTGAGCAGCCCAGCCTTAGGGTGTGTTCTCTCACTCTGGAAAGCATTTTGGCAATAGTGCCCTTTTTCCCTTGTTGGACATAGCTATTTGCTTTCCGTGTGCTTAGAATCATACAGCTTGGGTTTGGGATTGGTAAGCTTTTTGGTTAGGGTGGCTTCCTAACTCTTCAAAGCTTCTTTTCTTTATAATAATATATAAGAGGGGAAGTGCACATCTATTTCTTAACACTACTATGTGGGATTCAGTGATATTACAGTGGGCTTTCAGCTACTAGCAGTATTTCTTAAGAGGCTATGATATGACATTCACTGGACTCAGCTATTAGCTTAGATCATTTTCAACACCAACTCCATGGGCCAGGATGTATTAATGTTTCAGTTTCAAATGGAAAGAAACTAAAGCTCACCTATGAGAATCCACTTGCCCAAGGAAGGTAGTAGGGGTGGGATTTATACCCAATTCTGATTCTACCATTTGGTACCAAGAAGTTTAGTGCCTGGAGCCTGGTATATTTTAATAAATGGTAGGAGCAACTGTTATTGACAATGATCTCCATGAGGAAGGATGATGATCATGAGCTTTAGTGTCTCTCATGGAATTTTGTGAGCATCTCCCGGGCAGGGGCTGCCTCTGGCTCATCTGTAGACTCAGGCATGTAGCAAGGCAGCAATGAGGCTGCATTTGGGGAGAATCATGCCTGCTGAGCTGAGTGTCTGCATCAAGGCGGAACACCTGTGCGACAGCACATTCATCATCATTTAAACATGGGCAGTGATTCAACCCACAAAATAACTGTTTGTGGAAAGGAAATGAATCCTGTTCGATAGTTTTGCTGAATAGTCAATGCTAATTAAAATACTTTCTTCCAGAGGAGCGATTTCTTTCAGAAAGGTAGGGTAGCAGAATGAGTTATAAATACAGACTTTGGGTTTGGCTTCTAGCTGAGTTATTTACGGTCTGTGAAAGTCCGACCAAGTCACTTAACCTCTCCAAATCTCAGGAGTTCCATCAGTACAGTGGAAATAACAATAATACCCATATTATAGTTTAGTATGGTATCAAATAAGATATTGATTATGAAATATTTAGTATAGTACATGGTCCATAGAAAGTGTTAAGTCAATGTAAGTGATTACTATTTTAGACCGAGGTCATTTTTTTTCCATCTCTCCCTTCTCCCTCTGAACAAGAGTGAAGCCATGATAACCGCCAACAAAATTATTATGTGACAGGCATTGTTTTAAGTCTTTTATGTTAATTCATTTAATTTTCAGAAAATGTAAAAAATGAGGCACAAAGAATTAGGTAACGTGGCCAAGGTCACAGAACTGAGATGTGGACCTAGCACTCTGGATTCCCATTCTGTGCTCGTGCCCAAGACACTATAGTGCTTCTAGGCACTGAAAAAACTAAACGAAACCACTCCTGTTTTCTTATTACTGAGAATTTAGGGTTTCTGGGTTGCATCTCATTATTACACGTAAGTGAAACATTCCTTCCTATATCCTCTCTAATCACTAAATAACAAGTACAGTGGTTGTTTAAGCTTGGGAAGACATGCATTCAATTGGATTTCCACTGAACAGTGATGGGCAATCAGTCCAGATCTCAGCTTACATCAGCATCAGATATAATTTGCAAGTAAGCTCAGGCTAAGTATTCAAAGAGAACAAGAAAGGAAATGAACCTACTGTCACTTGGTTCTTAAGGGGCTATTAAAAATAGATCCTTGCTTCATATCTACCCAAAGCTGCACTACTCATGAAATCTGAACTTTCATGGGGACTCCCATTTGGATAGAGTACTATTAACTGCCAGACTCCAGTCATCACTTGATGATCCAATTATGGAACTCCCACTAACTCTAGGAATGTCACCAACTCGATGTTACTTGTAATTCCTGAAAATTCTATGTTAAGGTCTACCATTACTGCTCTTCTCCGGATCAGCCAGATGAAAAAAAAAAAAAAGAAAGAAAGAAAGAAAAAAAACCCACAGAAAACTATAGCATTACTGAGGGGGGAGGAGTCTGGGATACCATTTCTCAGAACATAGGGAAGCTGGGAAACTTGGTGACCTACATAAGAGAGGATGGCTAATTGAGGATGGAGTCAGATGTAGCACTTGGAGTACCTTTTCCAAAGCTTGTTCTCTTGTGTGCTGTCCTGTCCTTTTCTATCATCTACCTTGATGATTGTTGTTTTACCAGCCAGACTATTTTTATCCTCCAGCTCATGAGCAAACACACACTGGTTTTCAACAAAAGTTGTGGCTTTGAGACCAAGCTTACTCATCTCTGAACATCCCAAAGTATGATTATAATTTTGCTTCCTCCCAACACACATATCTTCAGGGAGTCTAGCAAAATTGAATTTCTGGGTTAGCATTGGCCTTTACCATTTATGATTTAATTAACTCCAAAAGAAGCTAAGCTTTTTTTTTTTTTTTTTCTCAGAAAGGAAAAATGAGAGAAATAGCACCCAAGTTTCCACTCAGTAGTACATAAACGTCTCCTAGACTGTGACCTTGAGCTGGACTCTGGAGAAGGATGACAAACAAGCTGATTCTCAGGAGGCCTCACTCCTTTTTCCATGTGTTGGCTTTGCAGTTTTCAAAAGCTATAGTGGCTCCTGAAGAAATGATCATCCTGTGCCCAGGCACTAAGTTGTTTCCAGCCAGCTTTTCTCTGGGCTCTGCAATTCCAAGAGTCTGCCTGTATTACCCTTCACTTTAACACTAATATCTGACAAACAGTATGTGCTCTGTATTTGTTGACAATACACCTGTCATTTCAAGGTTACTCTGGTCCTTAAAGATGTTTCAAGGGCTCGAGATGGAAATCCAATCAGAGCCTCCCCAGTTTAAAATCTTCCATTGGTTTCTCCATAGTCTTGGAATGAAGTCAAATCCTTCATGAGGCCTAGAAGGCCCTGAGTTGTCTGGTCCTGCTTTGTGCTCTTTGGACTCTATTTCCTATAGCACATTCCCCTTCACTGACTCATCTCTAGTCCTATTGCTTTCTTTTTGGTCTGAGAACATATCAAGCCCCTTCCTACCGCAAAGCCTTTTCACTTGCTATTCCCTATGTCAGGAATGCTTTTCCTAGCTCTTCTAATGGCTGAATCCTTCTCATCCTTCAAGTATCATCTCATATACTACCTACTCTGAGTGGGCTTCCTGAGCCAGTTCAGTACCCTATGTCTTTGTTGCTTTTTATTGTAGCACTGTGTTCATTTTTTTTAATATAATGATTTTTATTTTTTTCCATTATAGCTGGTTTACAGTGTTCTGTATTTCGTACAGAAACACATCACATCCTGTTACCGTCTTTTATATTTATGTGTTCATTTGTTTACTGTCAATATCCTATACTACAATGTATGCTACATGAGGCCAAGGCTTGACCCGTTATTCATGGGTGTAGCCCCAGTACTAGCTGGGAACAAGTAGGGCACCCTGTGTACAACCATTGAGGGAATGTAAGAGCCCACCCTTTAAATCATTCCCTTATACCTAAATTTCAAAGCGGCCATTCAGGAAATGCAATCTGTTTCCATTTAAACCATTCCAAGGTTCAGTACACAGAAAACATTTTTAGCTAAATTGAGGAAGGAAGTACCATTAAGAAGATGATACATGAGGCAAGAAATTGGAGGGTGCAACTTCCTTTTCTGACTTTGTAAATGACTTAATGTGGAGGCGACTTAATGGAACTGTATTTCTATGAATAATTGGGGTATAATAAGCCCAGCCCACTCTGAATCATACTCTTAGGACAAATAATATATTTCATAGAAGAAAATGTTGTAGAAAGTCAGCGTGTTTTGTTATTACTATTATTATTTTTTAAATAGGGTCTTATCAGATAAGATGCCATTAGAAAATGGTAGGGCTATACCAAGATTCACCAGTGAGGCTATTTTATTTTCTTATTTCCTTGGAAGATGGCAGGAGACGGTTTGATTGTATTTTCAAATCCCTGATAATAATGAAATCCATACATCATGAAGCCCATGGTTTGTCAGGGAATAAGAAAGTTGTTAAATAATGGAATACCAAGTGGCATTCTTGGTTTCAATTCAGTATGTAATTGCAGATGAGTTAGCACAATATTGGGCTGCTGACGCAAACTGCCTTTCTTTTCAGCAAAATTACCTAAATTTCTCTCATATTTAATCTTCAGGACATGCCTTCATTGGAGAGTAACATACTCTGTACAAATCCACAAAGACAGTCATCTGGGGAGTATATCTTGTACTCACGGAATATATCAGATTTCTTTACATCATTGCTCCCAAATTAATTTGCATATCATCTTTCCAATCTTCACCATTTTTACATACCAACCCAAGACACTTTCATGATTATCTTTTATCATGTCTCAATACCACCTGTGCTATTATTTATTTAATACAGGTTATTTAAATTAATTCACTTTCTAAATGCTAATATAGTTCTTTAAAAAGGAAAACTTATGTCACTGCTGCAAAAAACAAAGCAGCCCCACAAGCCATGAAGGGAATGTTACACATTACATTACAATCTGTTCTTATATTCTTATGTGTTTATTTGTTTGTGTCCTTCACTGCATGGTTTGTGAGGCCAAGGCTTGACCTCTGCTATTCATGGCTGTATCCTCAGCATTCATTGGACTTAAGGAGCGCATTCCATGTATACTTGTTAAGAGAATGGAAATGCCTACCTTTCATATAATTCTCTGACATCTAAATTTCAGAGGAGCCATTCAGAAAAAAAATGCTCTTTCCTTTAAATCCATTCCAAGGCCAAGTACATAGAAAACATTTTTGGGTAAACAAGATCTAAATAATGTGATTAAATTCCAATTAGAAGCTCTTGCCTGCAGCAGGTAGGCTTTTGGAGGTGTTAACGATTCACCAGAACCAACCAAAACATTGTCCTGGACTGGATCAGAAGAACTTTTTAGTTCTTTCAACACATGGAAAAGGAGTAACTTCCTTCTCACATGAATTAATGTTGCTCAATGCTATGTCTTGCTAACACCTAACATAATCTCTGTTATCAACAGAGTAAGAGTGCCATCCTTCGAAAAACACTGCTTTATGGCAAGAAAATTCCTCTGCCCTATCTCACAGGAGATGGACAAATACACCTGTGGTCTTGAAGCCACCAAGTATTTCCCTTATCCACTCCTATGCTTTCCTGAGATTGCTCATCGAAAAGTGGGATTTCAAGTACTTCTGCCCTGCCTCAGCACCCTCACTGGTTTCCCATCAGAAGCAGTATACACATGAGATTCTGCTGTTTAGCACTGGGAACTATATCTAGTCAATAGAACATGATATAGGATAATGTCAGAAAAAGAATATGTATGACTGGGTCACTTTGCTATACAGTAGAATTGACAGAACACTGTCATTCAAGTATAATGGAAAAAATAAAAATCATATTTAAAAAAAAAAAGAAATGGCATATTGCATCTATTAACCCCAAATTCCTAATCCATCCTACTCTCTCCCCCTTCCGCTTGGCAACCACAAGTCTATTCTCCATCTCCATGATTTTCTTTTCTGTGGAAAGGTCCATTTGTGCCATGTAGTAGATTCTATATGTAAGTGATATCATATGGTATTTGTCTTTCTCTTTCTGAGTTATTTCACTTAGTATGAATCTCTAGTTCCATCCATGTTGCTGCAAATGGCATTATTTTGTTCCTTTCTATGGAAAAAATAAAAATCATTATAAATGAAAATACAAAACAAATCCTAACACCCTTCAAAAAAAGAGAAGGAAATGGTATATTATAAATGGAGGCAATATTTTTAAGGTAAATATATCTATTGAAAAATTTTGGTCATATATTCTGGCTCCCTACACTAAAAACCCATGAGAGGAGGACAAAAGAATTGAGAGGATATATAGTCAGCTTGAAAATAACCCATGTGTAGAAAATAGGTTGATAAAAGGTAGGATGAGAGGGGGCTACAAACACACAAACACATGCACATGTACCCTTTTTACAACCACAAAGTATATTTAAGTCATGAACACAGCATTCTTATATTATGCACCTAGTTCAAAATAACCATCTTGGGGCAGAGCCATGGTTGTAAGTAAAGAGGTAGCCTTGAGAAAGGAGGTGAGAGAGAGCTTGGACCCTCCATCAGTAGGTTTGGACCATAGAGAACAGCATTTCCAATGGATGCTAATAGGTGTTAACTTAAAAATGTTTGGGAAACTCATGGATAAACAGAGCTAAAAAGGTTCACTTTCTATGGTAAATCTTCAGAGTTTTTAAAATGCCAATGTACACCGTGAATAACTCACAAGAAATGTAATGTCTTTTATTTTCCAACCTCACTTGACCATGGTACCAGTCTCCCTATCCTTGTTTTTCTTGGAGTATTTTACACATTAGAGTTCTAAAAAACACTCTTGGACAAACCAGGTTATGTAATGCACTCCTGCATTTGTGACTGTACCTGGAACAAAAAGGAAAAAGCCAAATTCCTTGTAGACACATGACAGGATAAGATATTAGAGTTCTAGTTTTGGGGTAAAATACTTAGTGATAGCAACAATAGAATTTATAAGTAGTAAATAAAACAGGCTTGAACGGAAACTTGGTTTTTGAAATGTATCAATAAGGTATGGCATCAGCTGGCAATGGGAACAGTCAAGGACACGAATCAGAAGATGAAGAGGGCAGGAAAAGGGCTAAAACTTGTCAGATGATGAAGTGGAGTTGTTAGAACAGATGACAGATGACCCTCCAAAGGGTATGTATGGGGATAATCAAAATCAAGTAGCAGAGATGACAGAGACTAATAATGGGAGAAACTGTAAGCAAAAGCAGGGAGGAAAAGGAGAAGAAACAGAAGCTTCAAAGAAAAGAAATGATGGAGCAGATTCTGAGTAAGTTCAAACATGAGAGGGAGGGAGAAAATGTACCTGCACAGGGGCTCATTCATTCTATCAGACAAAACTGGGGGCAGAAGAGAAGTACAAGCAGTGAACTATGACCAAGAGAAAGGTAAAGAAGAGAAGTAGATAAATAATTTTAGCTTTACAAGGTAGATGAGTACAGATTATAAGGAGATTTTATAAGGATAAAGAAAGAGGAAGAGACATGATCTTTGATAGATTTCAAACTCTGGGTATATCTCTTTGAGGTACTCTAGAAATAGCAAATGCAGGACACTCATACCTCTTTCTTTACAAGATGATCACGCACTATTTTCCTATGAATACAGATTTGGCTTCAGAACCCTTCTCAACACAGCAAGGAAACTACTACCGACTGATGTGACTTGACACTAGTTATGAAAGTTACATTCTTACTCTATTAAAAAACAACAACAACAAAAATACAAACAGCTCATGCAGCTCAAAATCAAAAAATTAACAGCCTAATCAAAAAATGAGCAGATGATCTAAATAGACTTTTTCCAATGAAAACAGACAGATGGCCAAAAAAGCACATGAAAAGATGCTTAACATTGCTAATTATTAGAGAAATACAAGTCAAAATTATAATAGGTATCACCTCACATTGGCCAGAATGGCCATCACCAAAAAGTCTACAAACAACAAATGCTGAAAAGGGTGTGAAGGAAAGGGAACCTTCTTACACTGTTGGTAAGAATGTAAAATTGGTACAACCAATATGGAGAATAGTATGGAGATTCCTTAAAAAAACAAAAAATAGAGCCACCATATGATCTAGCAATTCCACTCCTAGGCATATATGTAGAGAAAATTATAACTTGAAAAGATAACATGCAACCTAATGTTCATTGAAGTGCTATTAACAATATCCAAGACATGGAAGCAATCTAAATGTCCACTGACATAGGAATGGATAAAGATGTGGTATACAACAGAACATGAGTCAGCCATAAAAAGGAGTGAAATTATGGCATTTGCTGCTACATGGATGGACCTAGAAATTATCATACTAAGTGAAGTAAATCAAAGACAAATACATGGTGTCACTTATATGTGGAATCTAAAAAAATGATACAAATTAACTTATTTGCAAAACAGAAATAGATCACAGACTTCAAAAATGGATTTATGGTTACTAAAGAGGAAAGGTGGTGGAAAGGGACTAATATTTATATACTACTATATATAAAATACACAATCAACAAAAACCTACTGTATAGCACAGGGCATTCTACTCAGTATTTGGTAATAACTTATATGGGAAAAGAATCTGAAAAAGAGTGGATATATGTTATACGTATAACTGAATCACTTTGCTGTATAGCTGAAAATAACACAACATTGTAAATCAACTATACTTTAATATAAAATAAAAATTAAATTAAAAAGAAAACACAAACAAAATCCTCTGAGGGATTTTGGTAAAGACCCACTCATTAACTGAGGAGGAATAGAAAAATTATACTTCTGGCTTGAGAAGCAAAATACTTCAGTGTGAAATGTTTATTAATATGGACATAATAATGCTCATGTATGGATTAAAGTAAACATAAACATGAAATAAGAGCATTTCAAGTAGTAAGACCAACGCACTCCATATTTATTTGTAATGTGAAACTTTTTTTTTTTCTTTTTAGGGCCACACTCGCGGCATATGGAGGTTCCCAGGCTAGGGGTCTAATTAGAGCTGTAGCTACCAGCCTATGCCAGAGCCATAGCAACACGGGATCCGAGCTGCATCTGCAACCTACACCACAGTTCATGGCAATGCCAGATCCTTAACCCACTGAGTGAGGCCAGGGATTGAACCCGGAATCTAATGGTTCCTAGTCAGATTCGTTTCTACTGCACCACGATGGGAACTCCCGTGAAACTCTCTTAAACATTCACAGATACATGAAAATCAGCTCATCACTCACCCTGGCAACTGGAACCTTTAAGCCTAAAAAACTGATATGAAGTGCCTTTCAGGTTAAAATAGTCCATATCAAACAACAGCTTCTTAGAATAATCAGTGATTTTTCTTTGCTTCTCTAACATATGACACCATATTGGGCTCAACATCTTAAAAGGCTGGAATCAACACCAAACAGGTTTTAATTCCCCCTCTATGACCTATTTTTTAAAAGCACAGATAAATAATGCAACAATATAACAGCACTGATTATGATTGGGCCATGGTGACAGATGGGTGAAAAATTGGGAGTTTATCAATGATGGTAAAAAAGAAAGTGCACTCATTTTCAGCATGAAAGTAAGTTTTAAGAAAGGGAGGAAGGATAGTGTGTGACAAGGTGTGTTGGTTTCCTTTTCCTCTTGCATACACTCATTAATTTCACCCGGATCTGGGCATCTGAAGCTTTTGCCTATTCACACAAAGAAGCACTTGAAGGCATACAATGACCTCAGATTTCCTCTAGTCAGGGAAATATTCAGTGTTTTCTTTGAACTGTTTTGTTTGAACACCCTGGGAAGTTATTCATGTTCTGCCAAACAGCTCATAATGCTTTGAGGGAGGAGAGACAGTGAGTAGCTGTGAGGGGTTATCCTTTTTATGACTTTCCTCTGAATTAACAGCAATAAAAAAAGATGCTCATTAACCTAGGCTGGTTTAATTGAGATAGGAAAGAAAAGGATTTTGAGTGGCAGTGGGTAGGGAGAGAAGAGAGCAGTGATCTCTCCAGAATTCATGAAGACTAAGAGTCTATTGACCCGAATAAATGAATCATCATCACTCCTGGGAACTGCTGCCTTAGAGTCCTAACTGGTCTCCTGCATCGGCACTGGCCCTTTCCACTGCAGCCAGAGTAATCTTTTCAAAACACATGTCTAATCATATATGCCCATCCTTACCTCTCCGTGGTCTCAAGAGGTACTTTAAGGTGTGGCCCCTTCTTGCCTCCTTGGCAGCTTACGGAATACCTTGTTCTCTGGACCCCAGCCTCACTGGCCTTCTTGCAATAGCTTCTTGCCACAAGGACTCTGCTGACCATAGGGCCTTTGCACAAGCTGACTCTGCCTATAATGCTCCTTCTACTCCCAATCCTTTTGCTCAACCTATATAATATGAGCCCAAATGTCTTACAACTGCTCAAGAAGGCCTACTTAGACTGTTTCCAAAAATTGGTTCAGGTCCCTTCTAAAAGCACTCTTTCATTCTTGGCATTTATAACCCTTTGTAATTATATATTTGTGTTATTATTATTTTTTTTATTTCCCCCACACACACACCCCACTCAACTGTAAGCTCTGTAGGGCTACAACAGGGACTATTTTCCTTTCTACTGCGCAGTAGTGCCCTGTATATATACACTGACAAATACGCGTTGACCTAACAAATTCTAACAACAACAAAAAAATTTTTGGCCACTCTATGGCACATGGATTTCCTGGGCCAGGGATCAGATCTGAGCTGCAGTTGCAACCTAAAGCACAATTGCGGCAATGCCAGATCCTTAACCCACTGTGCTGGGCTGGGGATTGAACCTTCATCCCAGTGATCTCAAGATGCTGTGGGTCCTGTTGCACCACAGTGGGAACTCCTTGACCGAACACATTAGTTGACTATGCCTAATGTGACATATTTGCTGATGCATTCATAACTGTGACACATAATGGAAAGAATTGCCTATACTGCAAACCAAATATTATTTAGTGAATATACTAAGACAAATTTCTATGAAATTCTCTTGCACATCTTACTTAAGGCTGAAGGCTATGACTAAACGCTCTAAGGTAAATACATAAAGCCTCCAGAAAGAAGACTATGTCTTAAATTTCATTCTGTTCTCTGCTCTGAAGGAACTGGAATCCTTATTATAGCTGCCAAATAAAAAGTAATTGTCATTTTGTTTGGAAAATAAACATGAGTACATCTTGCATGAACTTCTGGAGAAACCAAACCTTTTAGCTTGGAGTTAGCCAAAACGGTGGCAATGAGAAGAACTTTCTAGAAGATGAACCAAGGAGAAACATAACTTACGTTGGTTTGGAAGCCTCGGCCTGGTCAGTCTGCAGTTTCTCTCCTCCTTCCACTTCCATTGTACAATATACAATGCGATTTGGAGCTAAGGATTTGAGGCCCTGGACTTCCATGATCACCACCTGGAAAAAGAATCCCAAACAGCAGAGCTTATTGCCAAAGCTCATTGACAGCACCATCCAGAGGAAAATATACATGAGTAATTACAAAAAATCCAGTAGGTATCTGATGGCTTCTATCAGGTTTCTACCAGCTATTCTGGGACAAGTCTGGGAGGGAGATACAACTCTTCACAGTGTAACTTATTTCCTCTCAGATGGAAAGACAAGGTTTACTAATTCTGATGCTCACAGGGGCCAGACAGGATATGTGAAAAGAGCTACACTTTTCTGTGTTAAACACCTAAGATTATTTTTCATTTCACGAAAAAATAGGATCTCTCCTATTTAAATAAAAAATATATAGTCTAGCTTTTAATTTAGAACTTGGAAGAGACATAGGCCAAGGGATTAACTTTTCTATTTACAATAAAATAAGTGATAACACAAGTGCTAAGATAAAGCACAAGTACCATTCAGCATTAGAGTCAGAGATGCAAGAGGGTGTAGTGGGGACTATGGCAAACTGAGAGCCCTATTTAAAGGGAGCAGTTGCTACACAGTTGCAGCCTATTGTTGCTTTGTTTTACCCCAGTCCAGAGTTGTCAAATACTCTACTTTTCCTACCAGAAAATGGAAATCTGAATCAGAATCAAAGTCAGAAATACAACTTTAAAATTTTGACTGTACTTCTAAAAGGAAGAAATGAAACATGCAAACTCTGTGCAGGCCAACATTATTAAGATGTTTTTGTAAAATGCCTGCAGTTGCACACTATCTTTTTAGACTGAGGGAAAAGGCTGGTGTTTTGGTGGACCTAGTTGTATCATATATAACTCCTGGCGTTCCCACCACTAACCTTAAACTCTATTCAATCACCTGCTATTTTCACAGGTAACTTTATGCCCTCTCACTCATCAGAGAGAACAGAAGGGAAAGGAGGGAAGATGAGAGGAAGAGAGGACAGAGATACTGACTTGAAAATCTGAAACAAATGACTGGCAACAGAGATCTATAAAGTGCAAGATATATTTTAAAAAAATCACTGAATTGTACCCCAAAAGAGTGAATGCATTACACAAGGAGGATATGGATATGTAAAAATATATACTTTTTTTGTTTTTAAAATTGGCTTGATACAAGGAAGCACAATAGGCTGGCAATGAATAGCCAGACATCTCAAACTTGGAGTGAATCAGGATAAACTGGCAGGTTGCTTAAACCAGATACTGATGGGCTTCATCCCCAGAGTTGCTGATAAGTAGATCTAGGGTGGAGGCCAAGACTTTTTATTTCCCTGGTAATGTGGATATTGATGCTGCTGATCCTGAATTGAGAACCAGTGTACTACACATGCAATGTTGGGCAAATCTTAACTTTGAAGTCACTTCACCTTGCTTTCAAACCTCTTCAGTATAGGTTTCCTCATCTGCAAGATGGAGATAATGATACATGTCCTCCCTCTCTTTATGGCTGTTGTATGAGAATTGCAGGAGATGATGTATGTAATTGAACATTTTTATGCTGGGTAGAATGTAATATCAGATGAAAAGAAATGAGAGGTGTTGAAGAAAGAGTACAATTTATGGAATTTTAAAGATCTGAGTTCAAATCCTGAATTTGCATCTTCACTAGCTGTGTAAAGATTTGCAAGATTCTTAAACACTCCAAGGCTTTGCTTCTGTATCTGCAAATGCCTTGAAAGGTTGTAGTGAGGATTCACTGAGTGAATGATGGTATAGCATTCCACTAATACCTATTGTGTTTCATCAGAGCACTCTCCCTGCCCAAGGCTATGCCACTTGTAATCCTGGACTTCAGTTCTCTTGCTCCAGGTAACAGCACTCTGCTGTCCCTTCCAGCCATGCAATTCTCTAATCACAAAAATTATGTTCTGTGCCAGCCCATAAATTCAAACCTAGACTGCCCTGATGACAGTCCTCTTGCTCCCTTTTTTTTACCTCCCTCACTGTGTCTCCCCAAACACATTCACAAATAGATACTCAGTGCTTTTTGCTGGCTGTTTTAGTAAGATGTGCAATTTAGTGTTCTAATTAAAAGGTATTTGCATTTCATTTGGTACTTGTACTTACAAGTTACAGCCTGTTTGAATCATGTACACATGGGAGTATGGTTAAAGACTCGCCCACATGTATATTTTGGATAATCAGCTGCATAATATTGAGTACTGATAAAGAATTAGAAAATTACAGATTTAAAAGCTTCATGAATATCAATCAAACACTCCCCCACCCCTTTTATGAGGAAGACAAGAGGCAGTAGAGAATAAATTGCCACCTTTAATTGGCAATCATCAAATTCAAAGACACCTAAGAAAAAGCATTTACTAGCTCAGGTGGCAGTATTTTAAAAAAAGGAAGGAAGTTTCTGTGAAATTACACTGATGATTTTTTCACACACCAAGTACTCTATATTTAATTGAACACTACCTCTTCCAACTGCAAAATACACGTTGAAAACACTGTAATGTGACTATCTCAACCTGAGCTGAGCGCAGTAAAACAAATTACCTGCAGTTAATTCACAGCAAGCCTTAACGATGTTCTAGAATATTAATTTAGTCTTTACGAATTCTAATTAAATCTACAGACATTTTATCTATTTTCTTGGATTTCCCAGGTCTTGGCTTATCATAAAATCCTTGTGGGACTTTGAGCTTTCATAAGTTATGAATAGTTTTTAAACTTTGGAATGCGTAAGAAGCACCTGCATGGCTCATTAAAATGTACAGGCTACCCTCTGCCTAGAACATTTTTTTCCTGACAATTTTATTGAGGGATATTTTACATATCATATAATTCAAGCATATATTTCAATCATTTAAAGTATATAATACAGGAATTTTAACAAGTTTACTAGGCTGTGCAACCATGATCATAAATAAGTCTTAGAACATTTTTCTCTCCCCCGGTAAGGTCCTCCATGTCCATTTCTACCTCCTGCCCTATGTAACACTAATCCACTTTCCATTTCTGGGTATTTTCCTTTTCTGGACATTTCATATCAATGGAATCAAATATTGTGTGGCCTCTTGTGTCTGGCTTCTTTCACTAAGTATAATGTTTTTGAGGTTCCTCTAGATGAAAGCATGTACCAGTAGCTTGTTCCTTTAGCCAGTGAAGAGTATTTCATTATGTGGCTGTCCCACATTTTGTCTGTTCATTCACCACTTGATAGACATTTCAATTGTTTCCATTTGGGGCTGTAGTGAGTAACACTGCTATAAACATTCGCAAACAAGTCTTTGTGGGGACATGTGTTTTCATTTCTCTTGAGCTGGTAAAGTAGTTGGAACACATGGTCATTTTATATTTAACTTTTTGAGAAACCACCAAACTATGTTCTAAAGTGACTACACAATGATATATTCTCATTCTCTAGGAATCTGGGTCAACAGTTCTGGATGGTGCCAGGAATCTTCATATTGAACCAGTTTTCAATTATCCTGATATAGCTAGATCAGATCCACTCCTTAGATTATATGTGTGAAAAACAAATGTGTGAGTAAAAAATAGAGAGCCATATTGACAAGTTAAGCATCCTGCCACAGTTCTGGCCCAAAGGGACTCTTTCTTGGGGTGATAATATAAATTTAAAAAGTCTCCACCTCAACAAGGGGCTCTCTACAGGGTAGCCAATGGGAAAGAAAACTGTCCACACATCAAAAAATGGTGCTAGATCCCTTTTTTCCTAACTTTAAGACAGGTTGCCAAAATTTCAAACATTCTAACTTGCATGAGGCATTTAAAAATCACCTTTGGCAATGCTTTTTAAGACATGGAAAGTAATGCAACATGAAATTTAGTAGGTGGTTCTCAAGACTGCATTTCTTAAGGAAAAGGATGGGCTCCTGGAGATGGGAAATGACTAGCTGATTAGCTGACCTGCACTTTGCAAGCTGTTATTTTAATAACTGCTCCTGGGGTATAAAGAGGGAAACAAGCTGATTGGGATGCATCTAATCACCCAGGTCCTGCCTTCTATGCCAGGAAACTTTCAAGGGTTTAGGGCTTTTTACCTCCAAGGAGAAAGACAGCACGACATCTGACTTAGAGAGCTGGTTCTCGCTCTCCTCGCCCATGTCGATGATGGAAGCGTTGTGGCTGCGTTTGAGTTTCTGAAGCTTGAACTCGCCGCCTTTGGACACTGGCATGCTTTCCAAATTGGCCATGAGCAGATTGACTGAAGACTTCAGCTCTTCAATGTACATGTTTTCCATTTCTTTGGACACAAACTTGGGGAATTTGCGTTCCTTGGAAAGAAAGAGAGAGGAATGAGCAGAGGAGTAAATGGAGACCCGATTTACATAGAAGGTTTTCATCTTGCAGCCTGAATTTGTGGTGACATCTAGCGCTAATGAAATTTGCCCAGAGACTGGGGCATTGTGCTAGAAAAATGATCAGCCTAGTTGAGTAGACAGCTGCCTGCCTTCTAGTTATTTATAATCTCTAACAGGGAAGAAACACGTATATAAACATATAGTAACAAAGTGTCAAATGTTTTACTGTAGTTCTATCTCCCCTTTCAATTTTCTCCAGGAAATTTGATTTATGGGAAGAAAAATGGGGTGATATTTTTCAAATCTGGTTTCAGTTCAAAGAGTTTTTCTTTTTAGCAAAATGCAGCCAGTTGTTTTTAAATTGTGGAGACAGAAAGACACCCTATTTCTGGATACCTATAGAGATTTTCTCACATGAATAATTCAAAAGGATTTGAATCATTTGAATAATCTCATTTGAGATGTTTTAAACA
Organism: Sus scrofa; assembly: GCF_054392235.1. NCBI lineage: Eukaryota > Metazoa > Chordata > Mammalia > Artiodactyla > Suidae > Sus > Sus scrofa. The sequence continues at coordinate 59,065,748 of NC_139395.1, forward strand.
TTGCCTGTGGCTATTTCTAAGAAGAATAGTTAACTGTTTTCAAGAAAAATTGAAAAAAATTAATGAAGTGATGAAAACTTTGATTAAAATTCCTTAGAAAGGAAGATAAAGTAATTCAGTATGAGAACTGACCTCTATTTTTTCCCCTTCTTATGAATTCATCTGTAAAGGCAACATGCTTTAGCTGGGCTGTTTCTACATACGTCTATATTGTCCAGGCACCCTGAATATACTTTGATACTTCACCTTTACAAAGAATCATTTCATGAACTTGATCTCCTCAGTCTAGCTCCATAACAGAGCAGATAAGGGCCTGCCAAATCAGTTTGACATTTTTTTTTTCAAGTGACAGAAAAATCCAATGTGAACTGGCTCAGACAAATGAAAGAAATTTATTAGTTTGAAAAGGTCCTGCAGTAGAACCAGCTTCAGGCTGGGCTATAATCAGGACTCAGATGATATTATTATAATTAAATTTTTCCTCCAGGTCTTGGTTTGGGTTCCTCTGAGTTGGGTTTCATACTCAGTCTGGCTCCTCTTAAGGTTATGAAAAGTTTGCTAAAAATCTGAAGCTCTCACTATTACATCATATTATCTAAAGGAAAAGTGAACATCTTTTCTTGTAATGCTCACAGAATAGGGAGCATCTTTTATCTTGGAATCCTCACCTGAAATCTGATTTATGTACCTACTCTGAACCAGTTTGCATGGCCAGTGGCATGTCATACTGAATTATTTAGACATGAGTTATTTCTTCTACCCCTGGGTTCAGAGTAGAAGTTCAACTGGATCACACAGAACATAAATTGGTTTGCCAGTTCTGGGTGGTAGAAAAATACTATGTCTAATATATGGGCCCCTGACTCAAAGTCAACCAACTAATTCTACCAAGTGGCTGGCAATCAACTGGATTTAATGTCTCAAGCAGTTGCACTGAGAGATACTGAGAATGCAATCGGTGGTGGAATTAAAACAGTAAGATCAGAGAGACTCTTGGGTGGCTGCCATACTGTCCATGTTGGAACAGGTAAAAGCAGAACAAGACACGTGACAAAGAGAGAGAGGTGGAGTGATAGAAAGAGGGAAGTAGAGACAGAGAGGAGGAGGAAGGGAGGGGCAGAAGAAGCTCTGGAGTTACAGAAAGGAGCTTTGATTTTTATTGGTTTTCCAATTCTAAGCCAAGTTGTTCCTCCTGCATTTTAGATCCTTGAGATTTTCTAATTTTCCTTTTAATAATTCCCCCAGCCCACAGCTAGAAAGGTATGTCTTCCTTTTCCACCACAGAAACTTCACTGATATTGGCATAGTGGGTCCTCTGTATAGAGCTTGGAGATGCCTTTGCCCTTCACCAGTTTTCTTCCAATCTGGAGTCTGTAAGTGTTTCTCTTACCACCTGCCTCCCTAGGTGACTCTCAGTCATCTTGTCATCTTTCATATTTCAGCCTCAGGACTTCACTTCACTGGGTTGGATCCCTCTTTTATCCTTTTTTATAACACGCAGTTCACCTTTTTGATAACACTTATTATAATTATAATTAATGAAACAACTTTGAAATTTATTTAATGTTTTCTCCTCCTGCCGGACCACAAGGCAGGACCATACCTATCTTGATAGCCCTGGTGAACTCCTGTTGTCTAGTATAATGTTTGGCACATAGTAGTATTCAATACCTATGAGTTGGGATGACTTGTCAAAAGGTCCATATTAAATATCAATGCAGCTGAAACTCACCTATGAGAAGGAGGTGGAAGGATGATAAATTAAGTTCTGGAAGCACACTGAGATTCTGCTTTCCCAGGTAAATGTGTATGGGAGTCTGATATCCACCCAGAAACCTTTCATTACTGGTTCCTTCAGAATCTCTTGATATAATCACTTCCCACTTTTAATATTGGGCTCAGCCCGCTGCGTGGTGCTTTCTAAACACACTGTGAGTGAATGTGAGAGAAGGAGCAGGATGGGTCCTTCAGAAATGAGAAAATAGGTTGATGAGCTCGGCAGGAACTTGTAATGATGCAGTGCAAAATTCCTTTATCTTTCAAATTTCTGCACATTAGGCTTGTGTTTTCATTCTTGAGCTCAATTGTGAGCCTCAAGAATATGGGTATCCTTTACGACAAAGGCTATAGTTTTCTAGGACACTGTTACTTAGAGAACACAACCATGCAAACTATGTCTGGCACAGTGTTAGGCACAGGGGGATCATAAAGACTGCCCTGGAGCTTACAGCTAGTGGGGAGAAAGATCTGAGGGAAATATCAAGGTGGATGCTATAATTGAGGTAGATGAGAAATGAGCTCTTCCTGAGAGAACCAGGGGTGGCTTTCCAGAGGAGGTGGCCCTTGAGCTGAGAGTCTGAGGAAGAGGATGAGCTTGACAAAGGGGTTGAGTTGGCTGAGACAGGGCCATTTGTATTTGCTCTTTTTCATGAAAAAATATAACAGGCAACCATGAATCCAAGAAGGTCTATAGAACTGAACATGGTCACAAAATATTTCCTCATCTTTTTTGAACATGGCTTTTCTTAAGAATGAGGAGAAGAATGAGGCAAGTTAATCCATGTCAAAGGCTGCCAAACAGCAATGGTTACATACTAAAAGTCTGAAGGCCATTATACTGACCTATTTCATTCCTCCTTGTATTGAGGCCCAAATCTCATAACTATATGGGAGACTGGGGGTGCCAGGTAAATGAGATTTTGATTTTTACTGGCAGCTGTGGAGAAAAACCATTATGTCTGTGAAGTGGGTTCTTTCCTGCCAATCAGCTGGGAGAGACTTACTATTAAGTGTTTTCCCTTCATTATATCCACCTCTGGGACTCACTTAAGGCCTTTTAACTCCACAGTCTTAAAGTTTTGAAAGAAGACCCAGTGCTTACTGACACCACCACTCTGGCCCAGAGCTGGCCTCCAACAAACGTTTTGCAGCAGGGTATTGGAAAAATCCAAAGAATAATCACTCCTCTCAGACCTTGGATATTTCCTAACGACATCATAAAAAGAGGCTCATAAAACTGAAGTCTGCAAGGGAAAACAAGGCCATTTTTCTGTTCTGAGAACTTAAGCCTTGAGAAGGAATAGCATTCTGTCAATCCATGCCGAGGTTCTAAACGGGAGTCTTCAGCAGCAAACCCATTATAAACACATTTCAAAGCTGAAGTTGTGCCAAATAAGGAAAATGGAGTCGTCCATCTCGACTGCTACTTTTCCAAGCATAAAAGGAAATTGGCCTTGACAAAAAGACTGTTTATTCATATTGCTTTATGAAAGATCTAGCATATGCACAGAGGAGGTCTTCAAAAGAAATTCTCTGCCAGAATTTTGTTTTGGGCTGATAACATTCCATAGTGGGGATGGCCCCTCAAGGATAATTCCTACCAGAGTTACTAATGCTCGGCCACACTGAGGGATTTGGGGAATATATTGAAAAACAGCATTTTAAAGTGGTAACAGCTTTGTCAGTCATTTGCTTTGCTTTTCTGTCTGCATTTTTACCCATAAGAGAGTGAGGTGGGTACATGTAAAAGCTGGCCAGGCTACCGCCCACTCAGATAAAGCCTCCTTAAACCCCAAAGGCTCAAATGACATGTTGTGGATGATCAGAAGGGAGGCTGTGGCTGAAAGACACTCTGTAGATGGGGTGCTTGTGGACAATGTCACTCATAGTCAGTACAATCTCTCAGACATTTCTCTGGGTTCCTATCATGTGTCAGATGGTACAGTTGTCACTGGGGATGAAAGTCAGCCAAGAGTTAGGTGTCCAAGGTTGGGGGGAAATGCCAGAAAGTGACTACCAGACTCCCTGTGACACATGAAGTAACAGAGGCATTTGCAGGGTACAAAGGAACACCAAGGTACCTGACTGGTTCACAGGGCTGAAGTAGACTCGTCTTTGAATCCTGAGCCTGCCATTTACTAACAGCTTTCTTTACCTGTCCAAATTGTAGTTTCTATATGTGAAGTGTGAATAATAAGTACATACATATATGTACACATATACTCATGCCCATATACATATATACACATACATATATACATAGACACATATACATATTTACATTGAGTGGCTTGCTACTTACTCCCACCACTCTAATGACAGACCCAACAATTATGATGGTGATGAGAGTAAAGACCATGATGCCAGCTGGCAATTACAAGTTCATTGTCCTGTGCACTAAGCAAAGCCCTTTACGAGCTTTACTTCATTTAATCCAACAACCTGCTGAGGCTGGTGCTATTATTTATTCCCATTTTCCTAACAAAAATGAGGCATAGAGGTTAAGTCCAGAGTCAGTAGAACTGAGTTTGAAACCCGGAGCCCATGTTGCTAGCTACCATGTGATAGGGCTGAGTTATCTGGCCCCAAGTGGCCACAGGGCCAAGGTGAACCCTGAGGGGCCTCTCAGAGGGGTTCCCCAACACCACCTCTGCATGGCTCACAGGGGTCAGATGGCTTCTCCATAAATAGTGGCCACTCCACCATTACCAGTGTGGAGGGTGAAGTACAGGGAGTGATGCGGGGACGGGTGGCCATGCTAAAAGAGAAAGGTCTTGGCAGTCATTTGTGAAAATCAGCATCACAGCTACTGAAGGTCCAGGTATTTCCATTCCCTGGACTGGCCCTTTCACTCAAAGCTGTCCTTGAGAGGAGTAGTCTGACTTCCTCAGCTTTTATGAATGAGGTGGACTTCCTGCCCCTGAATGAACCTCCTTGGTGTTTAGATTTTTCTTTAAACTCAGATTCCCCTGAGTTCTGCTACCTGACAAAGGCCAGAGTCATGGAGAGTCTCCCTACACACATTCTTTCAGGCAAAGCTGAACAAAGCTTCTAGCATGTGTCTAACACTCTGCTACTTCATGACACAGGGGAGATGCCAGGTACAAGATACTTTTATAAGCTGGGGGTGCTGTCACTTTTTGGTAGGAGAGGGTTCCACTTTTATCTGATTTCTGGCAAGGCATGGACAGCACTTTTCCTTCAGGGAAATATCTGGATATTATTTCTCACTTAGGCATATCATCCGTGTTTGCAATGGGACCATGGTATGATGGTAATTGTGCTCTGCCGAGAATAGGGGTTTATTTATTTATTTATCTTTTTGGCCGTGGAAGTTTCCAGCCAAGGATTGACCCTGCGCCACAGCTGTGGCAATGCTGGATCCTTAACCTGCTGTGCCACAAGGGAACTTCCAAGAATAGGGGTTTAAATGGCAACCCCATGTTTAAATGATAGCTTGAAAAACCAAGGGTGCTGAAGCACACTTGACCTCTGTCACTAATATTACAAAAGGTGTACTATTTGTCATATAATTCACTCAATAATTTCAAAATTTACCCCAAAATGTGGCCAAAAGAACTGGCAAATATCACAGCAGCCCTAATGCCACAATCTTCTCATTTAAGCTTCAATGTCAGTTTCTGATCAGACAATTTAAATAACTGAAACTTAATTCCTGGGTAAAATTTGGGGACACTTTAATGTCAACATGAGAGGATTTGGGAGTATGTTTGAACAGGGATTAAGAAGTCTTTTCTACCAGATTTTTAAAAAATGCATTCAGATCTCTTTGTGGAATTTTTAAGGCAGCGTGTCTGATGTTCACAGTGAGGGCTCACACAGCCATCTCTATCTCATGGTTCCTTGGATGTTGGTGTGATTGAACTGAGAGATTAGAGCCTAGGGTTGTGGGTAGAGGAAAACCACCTTGCAGTTTCCCCACTTCTCTCCTAAGAAGAAAGGGCAAACATATGCCTTTCACAAGTATGTGGTGATGGACATGCTTTTGGCAGAACCACCAAGGTCCCTATCACCTCTGTCCCAGATTCCAAGGAAATAAAATTAGAAGGGATTCAGAACTCCCAGAGCCTATTCTGCCTGCTGCTATTGCTTCGTTTGGGCTTCTGCATACACTGAAGGGAATGCACAACCAATTTCCATGGAAGAGAGAAAGCAAGTTTCCTAGAGAGGCAACATCAGGGAGAAAGGAACTGGGGGCAGGCTTGTCCTGGTGTAACTCCCCACCTGTCATCTGACTACTCAAAAGAAAGAATGTGAAAGTTGGAATCAGAGCACTCAGCTTTCTACTTACTAGCTGAGTGCATTTTGGTACATCACAAACTCTTCCATGTGCTAAACTGGGGAGAAATATGGGAACTCCCAGGATTGTTTGTCAGAGGTCTAAATGAGAGTTTATGATCACTTTCACAGCCACTGTTGGACACATTTAATGAAGAAGTGATGAGAGAAGAGAGAGGTTAGGATGTGGTAAGATGAAGGCCTGGGTGAAAGGCATATGGGATGCTTGGATTGGGTTGATGGGGAAATGAGGGCTGTGTTTGGGAAGGTACTTTGTAATGGTAGTGTTCACACTGGGTAAGAGAGCAGATTCTGGTCACTGAGTGACCTTGGACAAGGCCTCTGTCTCTGCTTCAGCCTTGTCTATGAGATGGGGATATTGATAGCACCTTTCTCATAAAGTTGTTGGAGGGTTAGATAGGTTATCAAGTGTAAAATCCTTAGGAGAGAGTCAGACACAAAGTAAACACCATATAAGCAAGAGTTATTTTTTTTTTTTACACATCTTGGAGTGTCTCCTAATTCATAACAACCACCCAACCCACAGCCCTACCTTGTGAGTACCACAATCACCCTCTATGATACATTTCCAGAATCTACATGTTCTCATCCCCTTTCCATGGTGGGTTGGGTGAGTGCTGCAGGAGTTGGCCCTTGAACCAAATTGGGCCAATCAGAGGCTTGATTCTTGAAATTGTGAATATGAAGGGGGTAGTGAGAAAAGAGGAAAGAGAAAGTAGGGAGAATGATTTGAGACAGAGGTTGACTGGATGAATGAATTCCTAACTGGCCATCCTGGAAACATAGAGAACTGTGCAACAGTCATGTCTCCCACCTGAGAAGAAAAGAAAGCTGCTTTACAAAAAAGGAAGGAATAATGAATAGGCCACACAGAATCAAGAGATGGGGAAAAGTTCTGTCCCTGTGGTGCCCCTGGTTCTACTTCCTTCCTTGGTTTGGGCTGTACCTTGCCTGTGGGCTCTGGGAGACACTCCTGACCCCAAGAATCAGTCCTTTCTTTTACATAAGCTTCCTTCAGTTGGTGCTTCTAATTTGCATTCAAGATGCTCTGCCCATCTTTTAATTCAGAGAACAGAGTGAATTATGTATGATGGATGACATCTATCTCCAGGAATTTCTGGTTATGATATTTATAGGAGCTGATGTTCCGCCATATGGGTTGAATTGCACACCCTCAATAAAATTCACTGTGATGCCAGAAATAGAAAAATCAGGGCATGCTAAAAGAAGATAAGCTTTGTGTTAATATCTCTTCATGAACTAGCCCATATATGAGATCCTGATATTTTATTTCATTTTTAGTAGGTAAGATGTTTCTTACTTTTCTTCAGTAGTAGCCCAGTTGGTTTAAGCAAACAGAGAATTTACTTTTCTTGGACTTCAACTGAACTGAGTGAAAGCAGTTATACAGCTGAGGGTCAAGAATAAGTAGATCCAGGGGTTTGAACATCCTGAGAATCTCGGTATATTCCATCTCTCTTATCTCTCTTGAAGCTATCTATGTTGACTTCATTCTTTAATTTTCCCTACATGGAAGAATTGAACATGGCTGCACACATCTTTCTACCACTAGAAGATACAGTTCTGTTGGACCACAGTCCACAGGTCCCAGTGAAGGAATTCATGGGTTTAGTTGCATCCATTTCTGGACCAATCACTTGTGGCCAGGACAGGTTTGGAACCAGGATTAATTCTACTTAGGTGTAAAAGTCACTTCCAAGACCAAGTAATTGTGGCAAATGAGCCATTGGCATGAATGAATACTGCAAAAGAAGACATTCAATTTCTGTCTCCTGGGGAGATCGGGAGAGAGCAGTGGGCAGACTCTCATAGAAATCCTCAGTAATCTGAATGTTAAATATATCCTCTATATACTTTGAAATTATTCTCCATCCTCTGTGAATAATGACCAAGTTTCGCTTTAATTGCCTATTTCATGGTCCAAGAAAGTCTAGTTCTAAGTTTTGTCTTTAACATCCTATTTGGTATCAGACTATCTAGCAGCATGGACCTGGGGACAGTTTTTTCTGACTTATTGTCTAAAAATGAGCAACTTGGCTCACTATGCAACAGCTGTTCACCACAGACTACACAAGTTTCCTAAAATATCATGGTATGCCTCAAAGTAAAAACAAACAAACAAACAAAAAACTAAAGGTGCCATGAGCTTGTTTTTGAAGTGTGTGTTTGTGTGTGTGTGTGTGTAAAATTTTTCTCTAGGTGGCATGAATACTTATTAGGTGGAAAAGGAATAGATGCCTCAGGGCAGGGCATAGACCAAAGGACCTCTATTTGCTGGATAATCTGCTAAGGAGACACCGGGAGTTTACAGAAGTAAATTCTAAAGCCTTATTGATGTTTACTCCCACATCAAGCAGGATTTTCAAACATAAGAACCTTTGACACTGCCTTTAGCCAAATAACTTCAGACTATTTTTAGCCACCAGACTGACTCTACTAGAAACGCTGAAGGTGTCCAAAAACAAGATGCAAAACATTTCAATAAGACTGCTTGAGCATGGATGGGGATCTTCCTGCTTCTTGGGATCTCTCTTTGGTTTCTCTTCCAGGAGAATTCCTTCCCACGGGTACACATCCTGAGACACTTCTTTCCATAAAGAGGAAGGTTGAATGCCAAGCTCTACTTGGTGTCTCTCCCCCCTTCCAATTCCCACGGCCCACCCTCACATGAACACATACCTTGTGGCCACCGTGGGAACCAGTAGGATCCTATTATGTAAAATATTGATATTTTGTTCTTCATGGATATTTTTGCATTCATTATAGTTTTCATTTTTTAAGATGTTTATTGTTTCTGTTATAGTTGATTTACAATATTCTGTCAATTTCTGCTATACAGCAAAGTGAGCCAGTTATACATATATATCTCTGTGTGTATGTGTATGTGTGTATATATATAGATACACACATTCTTTTTCTCACATTATTCTCCATCATGTTCCATCACAAGTGATTGGATATAGTTCCCTGTGCTATGCAGCAGGATCTCAAAGTATTTAATTAAATATTATTTATGTTGATGACTGCATCCCTCACCCATTTTGAAATTTTGTACCTTAGCTTAGCTTAGTACCTGACCCAGTCCTGATGTTGAGACAGACTTGTGTAAAGGGTCCAGTGTTGCCTCCTAAGTAGTACCTATCCTGTTCAGCCTAGATTTTCCCATCTCTATAACAAGAATGCTAACAGCAATGTCCTTCTAGGATTGTTTGGAGGATTGGATGAGGTGGTGCACATAAAACACTTAACATGCTTGACACAGAGTTAGTACTCAACAGATACCATTAGTAGGAAGACTATTAACAGTAACACACATGGCACTGCTGTAAGAATAGGAGATAATACGTAGGCTCACAGTCATCATAGGAGGACATAAACCCAACCCTAGAGCAATCCTATCTACCGGGAGACTCAGACATGTAAATGGATAGTCACTCTTCGATGAACTGTCATAATAAAGGTTTACATGTGGTGTGAAGAAATCACAAAATGGGGAGCACTCACTCAGTTCTTGGGGAAGGGGTTCTGGGCTGAGGACTGAAGGCTGAGTCAGACAGCTTGCTAAGGGGAGGAGAGAAGAAATGTCCTTCTCAGTGGAACCAGCAGTGGGTACAAAGGGACCAAGGCTGGAAAGGACCCGGGATATTCAGAGGGTGACATTCTGTGTAGCTAGAATGGGGAGTTCTGGTGAGAACCTTGTGGGAGGGGAGGCTGGTAAGGAAGCATAATGGTCTGTGGACGAAAAGCCTTGAAGATCATGCTAAAGGAGTTGGACTTTGTTCTGGGGCCAAGGGAGGATTGTGTTGAAGGATTCTAAGGCTCTGTTTTGAGATGTTCACAGAGGACGTTTAGAAGGCAGTTATGTAAAGGACGGCCAGGAGTGGGGAGGGAGTGGGTCCAGGAATACTCATGAGGAGGCTAATGTAAGGTCCAGGCGTGGAAGACGAGGGCCTGAATCGGAGCCTTAGCAGTGGCACTGGAAAGGAGTAAAGGGATCTGACCCACATTTTGGAGGCAGAATCAATGAGCCGTGGCAGACTGTGTGTGAACTGTTGTAGGGAGGAAGGAGAAAACGACACTGACTAGGAGGTTTCACCCACAGGAAATAGACAGAGGCCAATGGAAAAGGAGTTCATGTGGGGATGTGTACTTGGTGGGAAGAAGAGGATACGAAGTAAGATTCTGACCACATCTAACTTGAAATGCAGGGACTATCCAAGTGGACATGCTCAACAGACAGATGGAAGTCTAAGTCTGGGACTCCAAAAAAAAAAAGTGAGGCTGGAGCTTGAGTACTGGCTGGGGCATAGAAAATACGTGTGCTGTCTCCAGGAGAGGTGCCCTGAGAAAGGAGGCCTCAGGACCCAATCAGAGTGACTGCCCCCTTCCCTCCTGCTCTCATTCTCAGTTTTATCTTTTCATGGTCCTTAATAATCAGTTTTCTTCCTGAGTGAGACTCTGGCCTGGTCCCCCAGCAAATGTCCCCAGAGTTTCCTTACCCTGGCTATTTGGTCTGCCATTTGGAGGCGTCCATCCAGCTCTCGTCTGATCTGGGCTGCTTGCTCATCTGGATTGTCCAGCTGCACAAAAGCACAAACATGGAGACATTCAGTCTGGGTGACAAAAACCAAGATGCTCATGACTTTCCATTTTACACCCCTAATCTGTGCTCCCATGAACACAGTTAGTTCTAAACTAAATGTCAGAACTGTGTAGCATTCCTGCTGTGGCATAGTGGGTTAAAGTTCTGGCATTGTCTCTACAGTGGCTCAGGTCACTACTGAGGCATGGGTTTGATTCCCAGCCCGGTGCAGTGGGCTAAGGGTCCAGTAATGCTATAGCTGTGGCAGGAACTTCCCTATGCCATGGGTGTGACCAAAAAGAAAAAAGAAAAGTTAAGAATCATGTGACAGACAAAATCCAATTTGAAGGAAATCCCAAGTTAAATCTTTTCAGTGTATATATGTATGTGGACTGGGTCACTCTGCTGTGCAGTAGAAAATTGACAGAATACTGTAAACCAGCTACAATGGAAAAAGAAATAAATGTCATAAAAAATATTTTCAGGCAGAGTGTGATGTGGTAGGCAGGACATTGCTAAGAAAGTCATTTGAATGAACTTGGATAAGAATCACATCTAAACTTCTAGGTAGCAGTGCCACTAATGAGGTGGCACTCCTATTTTGGAGTCCAATGAAGAAAGTGTTTATTGGGCAGACATACAAGGTAGGAGAGGGTACTATAACTATTAATAACATATAGAGCATCTATAGTGTCTACATGCCATATATCCTGCTGCTCTCCCACCCCTGAACCATAAGTCAACTACAGCATTCCTTCTCTCTGAGTCCTGAGACCTTCTCAATACTCCAGATGGCTGCTACTGCTCAGTTGGTGTTGATACCTAATTGAAGTCTCTTTTCATCACCTCCGATGGGTAGACAACTTAACTTCTCTGGTGTCAGTTTCCCCATCTATGTAATGAAGGGGTTGGTTATACAATCTCCACCATCCCTTTTACATCTTTCTATAAATCTATGAAAAATATTGGTAAATATTTCTATAAAGGACCATATTATTAACACTCTGGGCTAGGAGAGGCCTAAGATCTCTGTTGCAGTGACTCAGCTCTTCCAATGAAGTGTGAAAACACACAGACAATAAGTAAAGGAATGAGCACTGCTGTGTTCCAGTAAAATTTTATGTACGACAGATGGCAACGGGCCATAGTTATTGATCCCTGCCCTGTGGACTGAAGTTCTCTAATTCCAAGCAAGCCTTGTGTTATCTTTCCAACTGTAATAGAGTCTGCTTTGTTCAATAATTTATAATTTATTTCATTCACGGAAAAGTTTCCTAAGAAGGGAAGAGTGACATTCAAATCAGATGTGCTCTATTTTTCTTTTCAGAAACTAGTAAGTGAAAACAAAAAGTAGATAAAGAAATATGTGTTCCCTAAGTCCCTTTCTTTTAAAAGCCATTTTTGTTTATAAAATTGAAAAGTATGAAATTTTTATTCAGGAATTTGAAAATGAAAACTGAGCTCCATGATTAAAAAATCTTATTTATTCTATGAAATGGTATAAAAATGTTATTACTAAGATGATGTAAATGAGAACACTGGATAAATTATGGTCATATTTTTGAAGCATCATGAATAGTTCTCTTTGGCTTGTTTTACAAAACACCTAAGAATCCATCTGATTTTATTCTGTGCATTTACCACCCTGTCCAGTTCAGGAGTTGCTTTATCTTCTCTTTTCCATAAAGCTTGGATTGCAACTCATTGCCATGTATTCTAAGGTAGCATTTTCTAAAGGATATTCTGCTGAACAACAATCTTATTAGATACTCCAAAAGAAAGTGTTCAGAAAGGCTCCAAAAGAGTGGTTATCTAAGTGTGAGCAATGCTATGTTGACATGAACAGTTTCTGAGAAGTCTGCAGTAAGGAAATCTGTCAGACTTTGACTGACCCAACTATTATTTAACATATATTTTTTAATTTTTTGCATCATATCTGGTGAACATGAGTTGGAAATCCCATTCTAGATAAATAAAGAGAATCACCAGAGAGCAGTCATACCACTGATTAGTGGTCCATCCATGACCACATGTGGGAAGCATGGTTTTCTTAGTGCTGGTTTTAATATCAGTGAACTGTTTTTATTCTGTTCCCTTGGAAGCCCAAGACTTCATATCCACATGCAAACCCATAGGGAACACTCAGAAGTGTCTTATTCAAAACACATATGTAAAGAAAACTTCATACTACTTCCCAGAGAAGAAGGAAAATGATTTGGTTGGGGCTCAAGTTGGGAATTCTGTCAAAAGATATGGTGTTCACAGAGGTTAAAACCAAAAATACAGCCCAAGACAAACATGGCCATTATGAAGCTTCACAGTGGTGTATGAGTTTTCCCACTGGCTTCATTGAATACAACTAGAAACAGCAGAGAATGCCAGCAATGAAGATGAGCAGGTTAGGTCTACACAAAGCTTGGTTCACTCATTCATTGGTTCACTTACTCATTCATACATCAACTTTTTATGAAATGTCTTGCTATGCAAGATACTGGAATACAGAAAGGAACAAGACAGCCCCAGCTCTTGCTACCATGGAGCTTGAGTCTAACAAGAAGAAGTATCATTGTTTGAACAATTTGGGCACACAAGGGAGGGAGTTAGCACGTAGTGAACATCCTATTTCAAGACCAGGTACTATATGATCTATATTGAAGCCTTTTCTAAGGGGTCCCAAGAAATAGATGTTAAAGGGCATTCTCCCAGGAAAAGGATTCTGGGGTCAGGAAACACCGCTCCCTCCTGAAAATTTATGACATATTAGCATAATTAAGATAAAAAATTCTAGAGTAAATAAGCCTATTTAACTGCATTTAACTTTGTCTTTGACACAATTATTTCACTGAAAACCAGTATTCCACAGAGAAGTTTGGCAAATTCCTCAAGTGGAATAACTTTATGAAGTCGGCACCATTATCATCTCCGTTTTACAGGTGAGGAAATTGAGTCTCTGTAAGCTTCAAGACTGTGGTAAAGTTGTATAAGCCATCTGAAACAGAGTCTGCCCTGCTTCAATCTGGACCTGTCTTGTTCTGCTTTTTGTTGACTTTCTTCTTTACTGTGTTGTTTTGGTTTTCTCACTGGCCCTGACAATTAACTCAGCTATTTTGTTCAACTGAACACATAGGGCCATCACTGAGGGGCTGAGAAATGTTAACACTCCATCTCCTGTCACGGCTGATTTCTTTTGGGGAAACTGTAGCAGTGCCAGAGCTCTCCCTAAGAAATGATACCTGTGGAGTTCCTGTTGTGGCTCAGCAGAAAGAAATCTAACTAGCATCCATGAGGACAGAGGTTCGATCCCTGGCCTTGCTCAGTGGGTTAAGGATTTGGCTTTGCTGTGAGCTGTGGTTAGGTCACAGAGGAGGCTTGGATCTGGTGTTGCTGTGGCTGTGGTGTAGGCCATCGGCTACAGTTCCAATTAAACCCCTAGCCTGGGAACCTCCACATGCTATAGGTGCAGCCCTAAAAAAAGACAAAAAAAAAAAAATGATATCTGTGGGCAGATCCTTATCCTGGCTTTGCCATTTAGTAGTTATGTGATGCTGGCCAAGTTACTTAACCTCTCTGTGCTCAGGTCTTCTCATCTGAATAATCAAGATAATAAGTCTACCCAAAGGCTGTCATGAGGATTCACTGAGACCACAGACATAAAGTATTTAACCCAGGGCTTGGCATGCAGCAAACCCTCAGGAAATGATGGCTGCTCTTTGTTATCAGAACAGTCCATGCTGGCTATATTTCTGACATGGGCCACATGGGGAGTCAAAGTTTCAGATGAGAAGGTGTTGGATGGGCTAATGTCCCACCCCTGGGTGGATGGGGGTCTTGGTCTGATAGTCTGTGCCCGGAAAGGAAGGTGATGGGAGTTTCCATCTCTGGATGAACTTCCTTGGCTTCTCAGTGTATCCCCCCATTCTCCAGGGTCAAGTCCTTTGCTCCACTGGACTTTAATTGGCAGAAGTGACTGGCAGGTGAACATTGCTGCTGGAGAGCTAATGATCCAAAGGGAAGATGAAAACAGAAATGTAACCAAAGCTCCCTAAAATAGCCTGGCATGAGAGAGAAGCCATCCTCTGTGGAAAAGCTTGACAGCCCTGCTGTATGAAACCCCTCAAAATAAAGAAAAATCAAGTAATTACCTTTCAAGTGCTGGAAAGAAAAAGCCAGAGAGTGAGCTTCCATGGAAACGAGGTTCTGTTTACCTAGCTGGTCTTTTCCACTGAGCAAAGGATAGATCCACTGGCAAACCAGGCCAAGGGCAAACCTTTCCCTTTGACAGCTCATTAGGGTTAAAATATGTACATGGGTATGAAAGCTTTTTACCTAATTAGCCAAATAATCTTCCTACTAGCAGAGGTCAAAGAGAGGCAGTGGGTTGTTTTGATTTGCCAGCCCAGCAAAGGGAACTACTTCTCTGGGCTTTTCTTTAAAGTGATGGAGAACAAAGCTCAGTGCTGGGTAAGTGCACACAGGTATCATCTAGGATGCTGGTTCAAACCCATCCCAAGGTCAGGGAGTCTCTCCATTTACACCTCTGCCCCTACAGTCAATGCAGACAGGAGAACTCAGACCAGCAGCTCTCTGGGGTTGGTTTGCACCGGCAGGAGCACTACATGGTGGAGGACCTCACAGCGCCCAGTTATCCCTCTCCCATGTTTCAAGACCCTGTCAAATCTATTAACCTCTTCGAGTCTCAGTTTCTGCAGGGTGGGGACCATCTTTATTTTGTATAGCTATTGAATGAGACTACATGCTTCAAGGGAAGTCAGGCCAACTGGGGTCCAAATTTCTGCAATTCCCTTACTCAAAGCCATGGAACAAGTGGCTAAACCTCTCTAAGCCTCAGTTTTACTGTCTGCAAAACCAGGGATGAGATAAGATACCTACTTCAGTGTGTAGATAGAAGGATGGAGAGAGATGACTATGAATGCATAGCATCTAGTATGGTGCTGACATAGAGTAGGTCCAATAGCTTAGCAACTAGTTTCTTGAATTATCAATTTCAATTTTTAGAGTGGAGGCTCATCAGATGTTAACTCCCCCTCCCTGCCCTTTGTGATTTATGAAAGAAACCAGGCGGGTAGACAGGGGAACCCTGGAATGGACAGTAGGTGCCTGTATTCTGGCCCCAACTGGCCCTTAGCCAGGGGATCTGGGGCCAAAGTCATAACCTCTTTGTCCAAAACTCTTTCATCTGAAAAGTGATGAACCCTAGGTGATTATGTTCCAGGAGTCTCTGAAAAGCCAGGATGAACATTTCTCAAAGTTGCATTCCGCAGAACATCATTCCTGCATACCCTCTATGAAAAAGACTTCTGCAGCCAAATAAAGTCTGCTTCCTCTCTCCCCTTCCCAGAGAAGCCACCAGACATGTTAGTGAGAAATGCTACATGAAGGCAAGCTCACGTGGGTCCAAACTTATCTGACAACATGGGTAATATGTTTGAATACTCCAACACACTTCAGGCCATGCTCACCTAGGCAATTCTCCTGTTAGCTTCACTTTTCTCATGTCCAAGGACAGAATTTGGGAGGAGAGAGAAGGATGCAGAGAGGAAGCAACCCCACTCTGCAAAAAGGTCTATATCTCAGTGAAAGGAAAACACTCCATCTGACCTTTTTGGCTGATACAGATTGCACCAGATTGCTGGGCATCCTCATTAGCCCTGAAGCCCTGGAGGGTCGGCCTTGACGGTGTGCCCGGAAGACATCCTTGGGTACCACTTTTCCTATGGATGCCTGAATCTTCTGGGTCTCATGCATCATGATGATGTGGAGGAGAGTCCAACTCTGGATTCTTCTACAGTCCTCACTGTTACTGCTAAAGGCAATCCGCAATCAAGCAAAGAGAGGATGTGATTCAAATATGCAGAGAATTTAAACAGAAGCAAGCAGATTACTTGGTGCACTGTTTGACTAACTGTTCTGCTTTCTGGACACATCTCTGGTCCTCAGCCTCAGAGCCAATGGACAAAGTTTGTCCTCAGAACTATACTCAACATGATCCAGAACTGTGGCTGGGAGGACACTTAGGAGGTAGTGACCTCAGGCTGGGGCGGGGCTCTGTGGCCTTTTGGGTGCCACCTCCTCTGCCTCAGTCTGCTCTACTGGGTCCCCTGCAAGGCCTTTGGAAGGGTTTGCTTTCTCCTGCTTCCAGATCTTTGCATGCACTGTCTCCCACACCTGGAACACTCTCCTTTGCTCCCTTCCTTGACTGATCACCACTTCCTTCATTCTTCATCTGTGCAGTAAACTCTTCTCTGACTCCTCCAGATTCCCTTCTGTCATATATTCTTTGGGCACAGTGCACCTCTTGTTTATTAGCATTTATCACAATTATAATTCCACACCACTCATGTGATTATTTGATCTCTACCTCCCAGACTGCAAGCTCTGTGAGGGAAGGTGCCTGTAAATTTGGTCAGCTCTGCATCCCTGGCTCCTAGCCTGGTTCCAAATAGAGAGTGTGCTCTGATGAATGCCTGGCCAACCAAAGGACTGAGTTAACTTCAACCTAAAGAGGGAAAAGGACCCACCCACAGGCACACAATCATCAGCGAGAGAGCTGAGACCAGGTTCCCAACCTGCTAACCTTCAGTTCTCTATGTCTTGCTGCTTGGCGGCTGTGTCCTGGGAAGCGCCCCTTTCTGCAGAAATAGGTCAAGACTGAACTTAGCTGGCCTATCACCAGTCTCACTGCAGATAAAGCATCCTTAATTCTTGACTATGGGGCATGGAGGCAGGTGTGCCTGTCAGCAGCTGTGGTGCAAGCCACCTGCTGACCTGGGTTCAGCTCAATCTGTTCCCCTTGTTTTCTCTCCATTTTCCAGCCTTGCCCCTGGGCGCCCAGGGACTCAGTCTGAGAAGGAGGCTGCCAAGAGCTACTGCAGAGAGGGCAGAGGCGCCTCCCATAAAGCACTGGCACGGCCCTCCTATCCTCCACAGCCCTGCATTTTTTATCCGCCTTCAGAGACAAACTGCTCCAGTGAATGCTGCCTGCCTGGTGCACTGCGGTCTGGAAAGTTACAGCCAGGACAGTGTCAGTTCCCAATGAGGGGATGTGGGTATTGAGCTCCTGCCTCCAGAATGCATGGAGGTTTGCACTCAATGTCTGGCTGCTGCCACTCCCAACACCTTTCTTCCCATCTCTTCCTTCCAGCCTGCCTTCCGTCTGTCCATCTCTAATGTGGAGGCTGCACAACAGGGTCAGACCTCTCTTGTCCAGGATTCACTGTTGCCTTTCCACTTTGAAGCCCAAGCAACACTGAACAAGCTATGAGATCTCTCTAAGCCTTAACTTTTATTTTTTCAACCCTCTTAGCTCTACAGCTGGAATAATAATACCTCCCTGGTAGGACTGAGGAGAGGTTAAATGATGCACTGTGTGTGTCTGACACTTAGCGGAGTACCGGCAGGCAGTCATTTTCAGGAAGTCTTAACCACTACTGGTACTTGGTATTCCGTGGCTGTATACCTCTTCCTTACACAAATTCTGATTCTATTAACACTTAAAGTGGAGGATCAGGTTTCCCCTGCTTTCAGGTAGGAAACCAAGCTTCAAAAGATGAGGTAGTTTGCCGACAGTTTCCGAGACAGCCAACCCTGCACAGAGAGGGTAATCCTGAGAAAACAGGGCATGGATTTTAGAATCAGAAAAACTTAAGATCAAATCTTGCCTTTGTCATATACTCATGGTGTGACCATGGCCAGGGTACTTAACCTCTTTGAGCATCTGTACCTGGAGCTCTAAATAATACCCTCAGAGGACTATTGTAATGGTGACATCATAGACATCTCCACACTGTAGAGGTTTAACACATTGTAGGTTTATTATTACTTCTATTATTATCACTGGGAGTGAGTCTGGTGAAAACTGCAGCTGGGCCTCTGACGTGAATCTTTACCAGGGCTCAGTTCCAAGGTTATTTGAAGAGAAAATGTGGAGTTTGGTGTCCTGGACACACTCAATTATATTTTGTTTTTGTAAAAATCACCCAAAGAGAAAACGCCGCACTTGAAGAAGAGTTAAAACCAGATCATTAGTGTCTATCTCTATGATGCCTTATTTCCTTTCTAAGAGAAGACCTTGAGTAGGTCAAAGTTTCCATTCTGAAGGATGTGCTTCTCCTTGATTGCAAAATGCAAGGTTTAGCTCCCAGAGTTTGTGAGCCAATAAGAACATCCTCTGCATTTGAGTCACCCGTTTTATGTCTTCTCTGACTTCTGGCAATGCAGTAAATATAACCCAAGAGCTCCAAATGTAGTAATTCTCTGAGTGAGCAGCAAACAAATACATAAAAATACCCCAAACATAAAGCCAATTCATTCCTTTATGATCCTGCAGTGCTCAACTGGTCTTTCTCTAGTCCTACTCTCATCCTGTGACCTCCTCTCTACTTTTTTCCATTTCAAATCTGACATCTTATCCAGGGTCTGATTTGAGACCTGCCTTCTTTAGGAAAGTCCTCCTTGATTACTTTAGTCATGTATCAACCTGCTTCTATAGGTAGCTCTAACCAGTCTAGTATCTCAACCTCTTACAGATCACATGTTTCCGATTTCCCTTTCCTGCCAGACTAGCTGTGGGGCACAATGGTCTGGAACCCAGGGAACTGGAAATAGTCAGACCTGAGCTCAAATTTTTGCTCTGACACTTATCAGCTCTGTGACACTGGACAATATGCTGAACTCTCTATGTCTTCCACTTCATCTGTAAAGTGGGAGTCCTAATAGTAATAATGCCAACAGTAGAGGTTTGTCATGAGAAGGAAACAAGACAATACCCATTAAGGACTTATTGTGATGCCTCAAATAGGATACAGGGCCAGAGAGTCAAGGCTGTTCTTTAGTACCGTTGAGGCCAGAGACCACAATTTTTATCCAGCATGAAGGATGTAGCTGTGATTTTTATGGATCATCTTAATGATCTTCACAGCTGGGACTGGGAGATGGTCCAATTCACCTGCACACACCCAGAGACACAAGAAATTGCAGCTATTCAGAGAAGGAAGCAGGCATCATCTGTCAGGGTGGGAGTATGGCAGCTGAAGCCCAGGGTGTGGAAAAAACAGGCGGTTTTGTGAAGAGAGGATGCATAAGACTACGTTAGCTTATTCCTTCTTAACTATGAAGTCACACCTTCAGTATCTCTTGAATCCGTCGATTCTGTTTATCCACTTCCCTAGGACAAGCTGTCACCGTCTCCATTGTGGATCCCTTACCTGTTTACCTGCTTCCCCTCAGACATAGTTGTTCAACCTGGCCATACATTAGAATCACCTGGGGGACATGAAAGATAATCATGATATCCAGGCTGCACCCAGACCAACTAAATCAGACATTACCGTTGGGTACAGGCATCAGTTTTTTAAACTGTTCTGATGATTCCAATGTGCAAAAAGATTGAGAACCTTTACCAAAAGTCAGTGGTTCTCAAACTATGGTGTATTTAAGAATTGACTAGAGAACTTGCTAAAACACTGAGCCATGGGCCTCATCCCTGGAGAGTTTTGATTCTGGAGGTCTGGGGTGAGAACCAAGAATTTGCCCTTCCTTGGTGATGCTGGGAAGCACACTCTGAGATCAAGGATGGAATCCATGCTCAGCAGTGCTCTCTGCTCATTTTTTGGGCACAGGCACTTGCTCACATTACTCTCCTGCTTAAGACCCTGCAAAAATATTCCATTATCCTTGGCAACAGAAGCCTGAGATCCTTGTTAAAGTGGAGGAAGCACTGCCATCTGGCTCCTGCAAAGTTTTCCAGCCTTTTTTCCACTGCTCTGTCCTGCCTCCAAGCTCAGGCCATTCTGTGCTGCTTCAAGGTTCTCAAACATGACATACTCATCATACCCCAGGCCAAGGCACACTACTCTGCCTTCCTATGCCATCTTCATCTGGCTAGCACTTATTAACCCAACTTCTGGCCTCTATGTTTCTTCCTTAAGATCCATCCTAGCCTCAGCTAAGGTCATTTCTTCAAGGTCCCCACAACATCTTGAACCTCCTCTTTTATAACTCTCATCACATTTGAGTTTTTTGCTCCAGGTCATGTTCTCTGCAAGACTACAAATGCCCTGAGGATGGGAACACTGTATGTCCAGTTCTCTATAAAATCTCCTGAGACTGGGCATATATCTGGACAAAACAGATAATACACCTGTATGGTCATAGAAGCACTATATTTACAATAGCCAAGATATGAAACAACTTAAATGTCCATCAACAGATGAATGGATAAGGAAATGTGGTACAGGAGTTCCCATCATGGCGCAGTGGTTAATGAATCCAACTAGGAACCATGAGGTTGCGGGTTCGGTCTCTGGCCTTGCTCAGTGGGTTAAGGATCTGGTGTTGCCGCGAGCTGTGGCGTAGGTTGCAGACGGGGCTCGGATCCCGCAATGCTGTGGCTCTGGCATAGGCCAGTGGCTACAGCTCTGATTCAACCCCTAGCCTGGGAACCTCCATATGCCGTGGGAGCGGCCCAAAGAAATAGCAAAAAGACAAAAAAAAAAAAAAAAAAAGACAAAAAAAAAAAAAAAAGAAATGTGGTACATATATACAATGGAATATTACCTAGCCATAAAAATGAATGCAATAATGCCATTTGCAGCAACAGGATAGACAGAGAGATTATCATACTAAGTGAAGTAAGTCAGAGAAACAAAAACATCATACGATATCAGTTACATGTGGAATCTAAAATATGATACAAATGAACTTGTCTACAAAACAGAGACTCACAGAAATATAAAAGAGACTTCTGGTTGCCAGGTGGGGAGGGAGGTGAGAGGGATGGGCCAGGAGCTTGGGATTAGCAGATGCACACTATTATATATAGAATGAATAAGCAAAAAGTCCTACTCTATAGGATAGGGGAATCCATTCAATATCCTGTAATAAACCATAATGGAAAAGAATACGAAAAAAACATAAATATATATATGTGTGTGTGTGTATAAGTGAATCATTTTGCTGTACAACAGAAATTAACACAACATTGTAAATCAACTATATTTCAATAAAATAAACTTTAAAAATTAATTAACAAATTTTAAAAATTCCCCAGGAGTTCCCACTGTGGTTCTGTGGGTTCGGAATACTACTACAGCAGCTTGGGTTACTACTGAGGCATAGGTTCAAACCCCAGCCAGGTGCAGTGGGCTGAAGGATCTGGTGGTTTCACAGCTGAGGCTCAAATTCAACCCCTGGTCCACGAATTTAGATATTCAGCAGGCATGGCCATAAAAGAAAAAAAAAAAGTCTCCATAGACTGATGCCTGATAGGTGTGCAAGAAGTATTTCTAGAATTAACTTGAGATGGAGATAATAATGTCCACTTGGCAATTCCTTTTTTTTAACACTCTTCTTTTAAAAATTTATTTCTTTTCTTTGTTGGCCGCCCCACAGCGTATGGAGTTCCCAGTCCAGGGATCAGATCCAAGCTGCAGTTGTGACCTACACCACAGGTGTGGCAACACCAGATCCCTAACACACTGTGCTGGGCCAGGGATCGAAACTGCATCCCAGGACTCCAGAGACACCACCAATCCCACTGTGCCATAACAGGAACTGGCAGGGATGTTTTCCTAAATTAATGAAACAAGTTTGTAAGCTCACTTAGTGTGGAGTCTGACACTTAATAGGTACTCAAATCATGACCTAAATAAAAATCTGAATGCATATGGTTTAAACTTATTAAATCCTTGTTGAATATAAAACTGAAATTGAAAAGGGACAGATGAACTGATCAAGGTGGTGTCAGAAGTATGAACCAGTTTAGTGCTGGGAAGCCAATTTCCTCATCTGGAAACTGGGAATATTAATACTTAACTCATCATTTAAAAACTATTCATTAAACACTTGCTTTATATCAAGCACTCTACGAGGTGTGAAAGCAGAACAAAGAACTTGCCTTCTATGAGCTTCTGATCTACATAAGAGTCAACATACCTTAAATACCGAATATACACTATGGCCTGGCATTGTACAGAATATTTCATTCTTTGTCTTGTTTAATCTTTGAGATCATAATTATTTCAATCAACACCACTTTACAGATAAGGGGACTCAGACGAATCAAAGTAACATCTGCAAGAAGTGGGAGAGCTAGGATATGAATTCAGATCTGTCTGAATCCAGAGCACATGTTTTTAAGCAGCTTGCTGTCACAACACTGGAGATAACTTCTAGAATTCTTTCAAAAGTAAAAAAGAAGGATGGAGTTCCCGTCATGGCGCAGTGGTTAATGAGTCTGACTAGGAACCATGAGGTTGTGGGTTCTATCCCTGGCCTTGCTCAATGAGCTAAGAATCCGGCGTTGCTGTGAGCTGTGGTGTAGGCTGGCAGCTACATCTCTGATTAGACCCCTAGCCTGGGAACCTCCATATGCCGAGGGAAGCAGCCCTAGAAAAAGCAAAAAGACCAAAAAAAAAAAAAAAAAGAAAAGAAAAAAAGAAGGATTATCAACCAATTAGTAAACAATTACACAAATGTAAATTATTTTATTGTCATTAGTTTTAAATTAGTTTTTACTAATTTCTGAAATTCTATGAAGGCAGTTGATGCAATAGAAAATGATCATTTCTCCAAAAAGAAGCACAGGAGATTGTGATATGAACGTGATAGGACATAAAATGCTTTTTTATGCTGTTACATAATTTTGATATCTCAGCAGCCTTGAATCACAGTGAAAAGCAAGTGATAACTGACAAAAATAATGCATTCAACAGGAAATTCAAAAAGGATCCACTGATATCTAAAATACCTCTATATACTAATAACATCAAATGCTTATGCTAAAAGTGCCCACTATGTTAGAAGGAAGTGAATTTCATTTTCAAATATTGATAATGCAGTATAAAAGTTATTCTCAAGGACAAAATGAAGTCAAGTTTTCCACCTTTATGTCTTTAATGAATATGTATGTGCATGAAGGTGTGTGTCTGTGTGTAGATGTGTACACATGTACAACAGAGACCTCAAGTAGTAAAAAACATAGAGCTGTCTGTCAATTGAAATTGAGGGGAAGTAGTATAATTTCCAGGATATGTGAGAACTGTCACATGCACCTCTGTTTCCTTTGAGCAGCATGTCACAAATATAAGACGTACTTAATTTCTAGTCCCAGGCTGATCATTATACAAGTCCCCAGGAGGAAGTGGGTCTATTCATAAGTCTACCCACATGTATCATTATTTCATTTTGCCTGCCCTGAAGAGTGTGCCTACCTTGTTGAAACCATTGTTCAAAGCCAAAAATATTTACAAAGGGTGTGTTTCACCTTGATTAAGACCTGTCAGAGAAACAGTTAGCTCCTGCTATCAAATCCATAACCAAGGAGATATATTTTATTAGTTATTTTAAAAACACCTGTGCATAAGAGAAAGAGGTACTATTAAAAAAGAGGACGGTTCTAAGTTTTCAGCAGATGCTCCCATCTGTTGAAATGAAAAAAAAAAAACAACCCACCCAAATTTAAGCTTCCTGTTTGGAATAATCTGTATTATGGGCTATAGATGAGTGAAGGCATCAGGATATCATCTACTAACACAGGTGGCACATTGCCATAATGAAAATATAAGTAAATACTGAAAAAGTAAATTTGAAGAGGGAACAAATTCATCAGGAGAGGCTAATTTATTCCAGTAGTGAATTAATCTGAAGCCTCAGTGGCTTAAGACATCAACGGTTTATTTCTTGCTTATTCCATTTGGCCAGTGTGGATTTCAGGGGACTCTGTTCCACAAAGTCACTCAGGGACCCAGGCAGATAGAAGCACAACCATTTCATGACCCCCATCTCAACATGTGGCTTATATGCTCACTCTGACAGGGGAACACAGAGCATGGACAAGTCATAGCCTGTTTGCTAGAACCAGTCACATGGCCCTAACCTAACTATAAGGGAATCTAGAAAATATAAAAGAAGACATAAAATATTTTGTGAACATTACTGTCTCTGCCAGAAAAAGCTACCATGGATTCTGGTTAAAGTGCTCATAATATAAAATCTATCTTGAATATCTGGAAATTGTTTGATTTTCTGACCTGACCTGTGTGGATAATCCTACATCATTTCAAATTAATGCAAGTGAACGTGGTATAACACAATTAAATTTGCATTGTGAAAGGCAAATATGGCTGTGGCTTAGTGGAAGGAAATTAAAGAGATACTCTCCTCTGAGAGAGAAACTTGCAAATAAACAGTATTTTAACCAGTATAAATTGAAACAATTTTCACTGAAATATGCAATTCTGGCACAGAAGAGGTTCAAATCAAGATGGCCTTAGGGGCTCAAAACCTAATTTATTTCTAATGTACTTACAATCATCCAGGCTATGGAATACTTTGAGTGGCAGACCACCATCAAAACAGATGAATTCTTGTCTCCTGAAATTTTATTTGTATTTCAAGACTAATCCTCTGTGAAACAGTTATTAAGATTAGATAATCCATTTGCTGATGTTACCCTTTCACATTTGCAAAAGCACCGAAGTTGAACTTTCTTAGCAAAGGGGATGCTTTTTAGGGCCTTCAGAGAGAAAACTTCCCAGCGATTGTAGCAAATCCACCCCATTCCCACCTCACAAATTTCTATAAAATCTCAAAGGAAACAAATTTAGTCAGGGATCTCAATCACCTTTTTAAAAAGAGCAAGCAGAGAAAATTCACAATGGGAACTGTGTTTTTAAAAAGAAATAGCATATATATGTACCAGGTCAATGACCTGCCCTTTTTGTGCTAGCATTCCTGGAGACAGGATTGATTAGCAAAACGATGCCTTTCAGGAAGATGTTTGTTGTATTCTAAGGCAGCAGAGTGGAAAAATACATTTCTGAAAAATGGTTTTAACATGAAGGGAAAACCAAATGATTTCCAGGTGAATAACTCTGCTAGTGTCTGACACAAAATGTGTGTTCAATATATATTTATTAAGTGATAGCCTATAAATACCTTATCCTTCTTGCAACAGGGAACCCTCAGCATTTCTAAGCTGATCTATGTGTTTTTAAATTAAAAAAAATATTCTCTATGAGATGGATGGATCAGCTGCTGGCCATTTTATTTGAATAAAAAAATGGGCAGATTGTACAGCATAGGGAATATAGTTAATATTTTAAAATAACTATACATGGAGTATAACCTTTAAAAATTATGAATCACTGTGTTGAACACTTAAAACTTACACAATATTGCAAATCAACTATACTTCAGTAAAGTTTTTTAAATTAAAAATGGTTTAAACATTTCATTTTCATGACTCGGAATAAAAAATGTTTTTACAAGCCCATTCCTTTGTTTTCTCTAAAATAACACCTTTTTAAAAGTTAACAAAAAAAAAAAAAGAGAGAGAGAGAGAAAGGGAGAAATCTAAAAGTATAGAGTTTGGAGAAAATGAGATCCTTAGGTACAAAAATCCATCAAAAAGTTGGAGGGACTGTATAGAGATTATTATTACTGTGGTTGTTTATATGGTTTACCTGCTTTTAACTCCTAGAGGCTTTCTGCTGACCTTTTAACAAAATGTGTACTCCTCTAGTTTCTTACTGTGAAATTCTGCCTTCGTGATATCAAATCACAGTGCCACAGGCCCCTGCTGGTTTCAGACAGGGCTTAATGGATTCTGTCTCTACAGTTTGACATGTGCAGTTGACTTGGAAAATGGCTGATTAAAAAATTTAGAGTCAACATATGCAGCCAGCCTGCACAGAACAAGATAACGCCCTGGGTGACAGCCTGTGGCTTTGATGTAGGACAGTTGGAGGGGATCCTATGCTGCTGATAGGAAGTCAGACTGCAGTACCCAGCAAGGAAAAAATTGTGAAAAATTCATAAGCTTCCCTATCATTAATAATTAATCTCCGAGTCAACAAGCACTGGCAATTTATACTGGCCAGCACTGGGAAACAGCCAGGACCAGAGCTCTACCTCCCTTTGCAAACCTTTCTGAAGCGATTAATTTCATGACAATCTTCAGTTTCTTATCAGAAAAGCAGGGCTGCAGAAATTCAGGAGACAATCCTCAACATAAACCGTGACGTTAGCTTCATCATAACTTAGAAGATGAAAGAATTAGCTCTCCTTAGCCACACTCTCCCTAAAAATGGTTTAGATTTGCTTCTTAACCTGGTGGAGGTGGTGGGGGGCTGATTTTGCTCCCAAAGGGAATATCTGGTAAAATCCCACAGACATTTTTAGTTGTCACAACTGAAGAAGAGTGTGCTACTGGTATCTAGTGTGTAAGAAGCCAGGGATGCTGCTAAACATCCTACAATGTACAGGATGACCCCGACAATGAAGAACCATCCAGCCCCAAATATCAACAGTGCTGAGGTCAAGAAACCCTGCTATATACAGTGACCTCAGGCAGGCAAGCTCTTTGCCTGACAGCATTTGATTACAGGGGCAAAGAGAATATGGCTCAGCTGACGGGGAGGCTTAACTTCATCATGTTAATCTTCTAGCTGTTAAACTCTTCCCAGTATTATAGCTCGGCTGAAATCTGAAATAATTTGAGGCAAGAAAGATAAGAATGGGAATGTGGGCAGTTCATACTGTGGCTAAAAAAATCTGAGACAGTGACAGGCTTGCAAAAATAATCTAGGTAGGTATTTGAGGAGCCCTGCTTGAGAGGCTATTGCATTTCAGTGTGTTTAACATAGGTGGGATTCACCACTGGAACCGTGAACAAGAGTGTTCCCAGTGTATCAGCACCACTGGGTTCTGTGCACGCCCCTGCCACAGGCTTCCTTGTTCCAGAAGAAGGCTCTGCAGGGTCCCTGGAAGCACATGACGTTCTCTAATATTCTGTTGGGTGTGCGGTGATTGTTACATATTCACAAACCAGGATCCTGAACTGTTGCTCAGAGGCGAAGGGTGACCCAAACATATAACCACCTCTCCTTGATTGAAAAGCCTGAGATGCATCTTAGAATTGAATGAGAACCCAAAAGTAGAAAACCTGGGGTGGGATGGAAGCACAGGTAAGGAGGATAAGATCTAGGTAGGTGATCTTCAGTCCCTTTAATCTAACTTATTTTAAAATAAAAGCGGAAAAACCCTGCCTTTTTTTTTTTTTTGGCTTTTTTTACGGCCACACCCCTAGCATATTGAAGTTCCCAGCCTAGGGGTTGAATTGGAGTTACAGCTGCTGGTCTACACCACAGCCTCATCAACACCAGGTCCAAGCTGTATCTGCCACCTACACCACAGCTCATGGCAACACCAGATCCCTAACCCACTGATTGAAGCCAAGGATCGCACCTGCATCCTCATGGATACTAGTCAGGTTCATTATCACTAAGCCATGACAGGAACTCCCCGTGCTTCTTTTCTAATCAAGCCAAAGATTTTTGCCCTCCTTCCTCACTCAATTTAGGTTTTCCAATGTCACTATTTCATAAGGAAGAAAAAAAATTAATGCTTGATTCTAACATCTGTGTTTCTAGGGATTCTCCCACTGAAATGAGAAACCACACTAATCATGTGTAGAAGAACAGGCTTGCGATGAGTTCATTTTACCCAAGAACATCTTAAGCCAGTTTGCTTTCTCTGATTAGCTTCGCAGTGAGTGGGAAGTTGAGATTCTGGGACCCAGGCTTATAATCACCCTTCCCTTGTTAAAGTTTTCTTTAAGTGTAAATGCATGTTTTTTTTTAAACATATAATTTCTACATGAACAGAGCTGCACATAAGAAACATGCTGACCAAAGGAAATGTCTGCCATGAGGTATCGAATGGGATTCTTCCTGTTTTTCAGGAAATGGAGACGCAAACTTCAGGGAAACATTCACATCCTCCAGGGCTTATTAAGAGCTGTCCAGCCCGACATGGCTACCCTGATCATCTTCCCGACACCCTCCCCGCCCACCTTGTCCCTGTGTTTATGGAAGCAGAAGACTGGGAAAGGAGACGAGAGGAGAGGGAATGATCAGATCAGAAAGAAAGAGAACTATTGGGGTTCTTGGGATATTGTCTTAGGGGCAACTGTGATGGCTTTTCTTCTTTTTATTTCTTTTATTTTCTTTTTCTTTCCTTCTTTCCTTCATCCCCCCACTTTTTAATTAATTTTTTAAATGGTTGCACCAGAAGCCTATGGAAGTTCCCAGGTCAGAGACTGAATCAGAGCCACAGCTATGACGAACACCACAGGTTCTTTAACCCACTGTGCTGGGCTGGGGATTAAACCCTCACCTCCACAGCCACCCAAGCTGCTGTAGGTAGATTCTTAGCCCACTGCACCACAGCAGGAACTCCTGTGATGGGTTTTCTTTCTGCCCTCTGGGGCACTACCTGCTGCTTCTCCTTTAAGAAAATAACTTGGAGAGATTGGGGTACCTGCAAGAAGAGCATCTCATTTTCCTGCTGGATGTCTGCCATGCAACCTATTGGCTGGCCTAGGTCTAGTTGAGCAGATCTAAAACATGAAGAGAACCATAGGAAGACAGCAGAGTGATGGCGGGGTGCACCTATGTCCTATTTTTACTATGACTATTTGGTGGGGCAAAGATGCATGGGTTTCTTATGAATCAAGTACATAGAGAAGAAGAAAGTTGAGCTAGAGCCACTTTAATGTAATCTTGTTCTAGAGGATGGATGTTGGACCAGGGAACCCCAGCAACAGGTGGCTCTGGAATGGAGCCCCAGGGGTAGGAAGTGAGGTGTGGTCAGGTGACAGGAAGTTTTTGAAGAAGGTCTCCCTCATGAAAACACATCTCTGTATGACCAAGCTCTCCCAGGCTGCACAGCCCACCTCAGATGTGCTGTTGCCCTGTCTAGAATGTTTCTACTGTCATCTATGCCAAGCCAATCCCTGCCATTTTTCCTCTCTAGGGCAGGTTTCCCACCATGTCCTGTCTTTTGGATTCCTTTCCCAAAGGCTCTCATGAAATCATGCACCTATCATCATAGCAACCAGGTTAGTTTACAACTGCATCTGTTAGTATAATTGCTGATTAATGTCTGCTTTTAAGTCCCATGGTTTTTGCTCAACAAGATAATCTTAGAGATTGGCACAGAGCCTGGATTATCAAATTCTTGAGGACAGAAAGAAGGAAATGAACCCTCTGTATGGAGCCCTACCAGTGACCTCTTCATAGCATTTACCGCTATAAAACTTGGTATTATCCTTTGTGCTCATATCTAATGCTCCTATGAGACAAGACACTTCTGAGGGTAGGAACCATATTTGGTTTCTCTCCTGATCTCTAATAGAACAATGAAGAAAGAAAGAAATAGTGGGCAAGATTATTATTTTTTTTTGTAAATATGTTCATTTGTATTATTTTTAATTAGAGTCCACATATAAGTGATATCATATGATATTTGCATGTGGTGTTAGAGAATATTCTAGTTTCATTGATTTCCATGTAGCTGTCCAGTTTTCTCAGCACTACTAATTGAAGAGACTGTATTCTTTCTATTGTATATTCTTGCCTCCTTTGTTGTAGATTAATTGACCATAGGTGTGTGGGTTTATTTCTGAGCTTTCTATCATATTCCATTGATCTACATTTCAGTTTTTGTACCAGTACCATACTGTTTTGATACCTGTAGCTTTATAGTATAGTCTTAAGTCAGGGAGCCTGATTCCTCCAGCTCCATTTTTCTTTCTCAGAATTGCTTTGGTTATTTGGGGTCTTTTGTGTTTCCATACACATTTTAAAATTCTTTGTTCTAGTTTTATGAAAAATGCTATTGTTAATTTGATAGGGATTGCATTGAATCTACACATTGTCTTGCATGGTATAATCATTTTGACAATATTGGTGTATCTTTCCATCTGTTTGTGATTTCTTTCATCAGTGTCTTACAGTTTTCAGAGTACAGGTCTTTTGCCTCATTAGGTAGGTTTATTCTTAGGTATTTTATTCTTTTTGATGCAGCAGTAAATAGGATTGTTTCCTTAATTTCTCTCTCTGATGTTCTGTTGTCAGTTTATAGGAATGCAAGATATTTCTCTGTATTAATTTTGTATCCTGCAACTTTACCAAATTCATTGATGAGCTCTAGCAGTTTTCTGGTAGCATCTTTAGGGTTTTCTATGTAAGTGGGCAAGATTATTGTTGTTTGATGAACCCACATGAACAAAATCCTACACTAGATTTTTCTCATTCAAAGCTGACCCCCAGATAATCTTGTTTTGAAGAACTATGGTTCTTCATTCACCGACTCAATGGCTTGAATGTATTTACATGATCCCCAAGATTCCTCTGCTTTACTCTAAATACCATATGAGGACTTCCCATAGTGGTGCAGGGGAAAGGAATCTGACTAGGAGCCATGAGGTTTCAGGTTTGATCCCTGGCCTCACTCAGTGGGTTAAGGATTTGGCATTGCTCTGAGCTGTGGTGTAGGTCATAGACGCAGCTTGGATCCTGTGTTGTTGTGGCTGTGGTGTAGGCTGACAGCTGTAGCTGCAATTTGACCCCTAGCCTGGGAACCTCCATATGCTGTGAGTGTGACTCTAAAAAGAAAAAAAAATAAAATAAATAAAATAAGATGAAAAATTAAAAAAAATAAATACCATATGATATCACTTATATGTGGAATCTAAAACTTGGCACAAATGAACTTATCTACAAAAGAGAAACAGAGTCACAGACATAGAGAACACACTTGTGGTTCCAAAGGGGGAAGAGGGAGGGAGTGCCATGGATGGGGAGTTTGGGGTCAATAGATGTAAACTATTATATTTAAAATGGAAGCAAGGAGGTCCTCCTGCACAGCGCAGGGAACACTATCCTACCTTTTGAGATAGCCCGTGATGGAAGATAATCTAAAAAAACAATGTATATAAAGTGAATAGGTCACTTTGATGTACAGCAGAAATTGGTACAACCTTGTAAATAAACTATACTTTAAGATAAAAATAAATAATTGTGATTCTTAAAACAATCCTGTTCCAGACTGACTTATGCAATAGGTA
The DNA here is from genome assembly GCF_054392235.1 of Sus scrofa. Taxonomy (NCBI): domain Eukaryota; kingdom Metazoa; phylum Chordata; class Mammalia; order Artiodactyla; family Suidae; genus Sus; species Sus scrofa. The sequence goes on from NC_139395.1 coordinate 59,097,379, forward strand.
GGGAGGGACAAGGAATGTTGGATGTGGAGGAAACAGAGGCAAGAATGACACTTTAGATGACACTTTAGGCTTTTTTTTTTTTTTCCAGAGGACTTTAGTTGGGAAAAAAATTCCTATCAAGACATATCACCTTCGCACCTGTAGAAGATTAAAAGGTATTTATTGCAGGGCTGCCTTATTAACTAATGAATTTGAAGGCAATAACAAAACAATCAGAAGTTACAACAGTGAGCTATTTTTGGCAGCATGAGGGATGAAGTCAATTCGGAAAGAGGAAGGCTTCCTTCTTTAATAATTGAAATCCTATTTCACAGTCCATAGATTTTGTGACTGTGCCTTGATACCACAATAAAAGTATTTCTGGAATCAAGGAAAGAACTCAGTTTTTTTTTTTTTTACATTAAAGATAAGTGTAGCAGCTATTTTTCTCACTGTTTATTCTGCCTTAGCATAGGGAAACTGTACCCCTAGGAAGCCAGTGAATCACTAAAAGACCTGAAAAGGCCAGGATGGACACACTTGGTCTGTTATGTGAGATACTTAAATCATAAAGGAGCTTAATTGAGAACCCTTGCAAGGAAATCCCAAGTACTGGAGATGTTGGCTCTTCATGAGTGCTCGGTGTACTTCCTATGCAAGCACTGCTTTGTTTTTGTGTGTGTGTTTTTTTCCACTCAAAATATTGTGCTTCAAAAATCATCTCTGAAAACTGCTACTGTCCAAGTCATAGGATTTCTAAATTAGTCCATTTTCATTATCACCCTTACTTTGCTATTCAACTGAGTTGGAAGCCAAGAGGTCAGGAAACTAGTTTAATATTTCAAAATTCTTATTTAAGAGATCTGGCCCACTGGAAAATAAGTTTCTAAATAGGATTATGACAGAGGCAGTTCATCCTTTCCTTCTCCCTACAAATATTTATTAAACATAGATTGTGTCAGGCAATGTGCTAGCCATTAGGTCTACAGTGATGAACATAAATGAACTAACTGGCCCTTCCCTTGTGGAATTTATAATTTATGGAAGGATGCCAACATTAATCAAATAAGCATGCACATTAATGTATACTGACAAATAGATAACTGTTTCAAGTGATGAGAACAAGATTCAGTGAAAGAAGACTGACCTAGAAGCTCCTGAACTGAGAACTAAAGACATACAGAGATTAACTTGGCAAAGAACTAAGAAGCACACTTGGGACAGGCATGGTACAGTCAACCCTTCATACTCATGGGTTTCTCAAACTGAATCCAGGCAACCACGTATCCAATCATCACTGACTGAATCTGCAGATGTGAAATCTGTGGATACAAAGGATTGCCTGTACTCTTTGTATTATGCCATCCTGAGAAAGAGAAATGGAGATGGAGAATCAGGCTCCCAGACTTCAGACTATACTACAAAGCTACAGTCATCAAAATTGTATGGTACTAGCACAAAGATAGAAATATAGATTAGTGGAACAGGCTAGAATGCCATTTTATAAAAGGTACTTAGCATCTGAGGACTCTGGCATATGCATGTGCTCTGAGAACCAATCTCCTGTGGCACAGTGAAGGATAGTGAAGGATGAAATACGTGTAAAGGGCCAGTAGCAGGAGGGAATGTGGAAGCAGGTCAGTGTGGCTGAAGGACAGGGTGAGGGAGAGAGTTGTGCAAATAAGGGTAGAGAGATAGTCAAGAGTTAAGTCATGGGGTCAAGGAAAGACTGTGCATGGGGTCTTGTAGGTCATGGGAGGGTTATTCATCTGTATCCTAGAATCAGCAGGAAATCACTAGAAGGTTTAAAGCTGGAAGGTAGGATGGGAAACATGGGGAAGGGGGATGAGCAGCTCAGACTGGCATTTCATATAGTTAATGTGGAGAATGGGTTGGAATGGTTAAGGATAGACCCTGATGATGTGGCCAAGTCAACTGAAAATACCAAGTGCCTACATGGGGCTAGGTGATTTGTCCTGTATGTAAACTTATTTGTGACTATAATCCCATAGAGAAGATTTTTAAAAAATATTTAAACAAACTTTTCATTCTAAAATAATTTTAGATTTATAGGAAAGTTGCAAATATAGTGGAGAGTTCTCATATACCTTACACCCATGACCACCTATTATTAATATCTTACATTACCAAGATACACACTAGTATCAATACACTGTTACTAGCTAAACTCCATAATTATGCGCAATTCCTTAGTTGTCCCCTAATGTATTTCTCTTTCCAATATTCCATCAAGGCTACTCCATTACATTTTGCCATTATGTACCAGACTCCTTTAAACTGAGAGTTTCTTAGATGTACCTTGCTTTTTTTTTTTTTTTTTTTTTTGGTGTTGTTGTTGTTGTTGCTATTTCTTTGGGCCGCTCCCGCGGCATATGGAGGTTCCCAGGCTAGGGGTCAAATTGGAGCTGTAGCCACCGGCCTACGCCAGAGCCACAGCAACGTGGGATCTGAGCCGAGTCTGCGACCTACACCACAGCTCACGGCAACGCCGGATCCTTAACCCACTGAGCAAGGGCAGGGACCGAACCCGCAACCTCATGGTTCCTAGTCGGATTCGTCAACCACTGCGCCACGACGGGAACTCCTGTACCTTGCTTTTGATGAACTTGACAATTTTCAGCAGTGGTTATATACTTTGTAGAATGTCCCTGTATGTGTAACTGGGCCACTATGCTGTACAGTAGAAAAAAAAAATTGTATTGGGGAAATAATTAAAAAAAATAAAATAAATTAAATAAAGGGATTAAAAAAGAATGTCCTTCATTCAAATTTTTCTCATAGACAGACTGAGTCTATGGATTTTGAGAATGAAACCGTGGAAGGGAAGAGCCATTTCCACCATAGCATATGCTATATGCATACATGATATTGGCCTTATCATTGATATTAACCCTGATCACCTGGCTAAGGTAATGTTTTCCCCACTGTGAAGTTAGCTCCTCTCCCTCTCCTGGTTTTGCTCTCTTTGAAGCAAGTCACTAGGTATATCTAAATTGAGTGGGCAAGTTTTACTCCACATCCTTGACTATTATCTAAACAAATCACTTAGAAATCTTCTGTGTAGGAGATCTGTCTCTTCCATCTATTTATTTAGTCATTTATTTATTATTGTATGAACTTAACAATATTTATGCTTTATATTATAATAATCCAGGGCATCATTTAATCTGTTGCTCTGTTATACATCTGGGTACTGGGAGTTCTTTCTATTATTCCCATATCCCTATTTATACACCCACTATTGTGGGTTTTTTTCTAAGCACCTCTTTACTTTTTGACACTACTTGATGTTCCAGGTTCATTTTGCATATTGCCTACTGCAGCCCTAGAATTATTCATTTTTCCAAGAATCCCCGGTTCCTTTTATGAGCATTGGATATGCTCATTGCTGCTGGGAGAAAAGGTTTTGTTCTTTAATTCATATGATAACACTGATGATTAGACAGTATAAATGACTTGCCAAAGTAGAGACATAGCCAAAATTCAAACAAACATCCTTTCCTCCAATCTCCTTTGTAAGAATACTCATTCATTCAAAAAGAATATTCGTTTCAAAATGAAAGTTTCATTTCAACCCACTATTTCCCTGGTTGGCCTATGTACTCTGGGGGAAGCTGAGCCTATTCTCAGCTCCAGGTGAGGGTCCCCTCTGTCTTAAGCTGTTCAGCAGATCCCACGTACCCAGCCACAGTGATTGGCTCATGGACAGGATAATGTGGGATAAAATATATGCACCAATCAGACACAAGATAATATTTTCTAGAGGGTTTTTGGGCAAGAGACTTCCTCACTCTTTTGAGACAGATGCTGGGGGAAAGCTCTCTCTTCCTGCTGGATGTGAATGGAAATGTAAGAAGAGACTATTGCAAGATACGTCTGTGCATTGTGAAGGAAACAAAGGGGGCAAAGACTCTGTTCCTGAACTAAATAGTTTATGATCAAAGTAGGGCATAAAATGATATAGAGCTGAAAATTATGCTATCAATTAAAGATGTTAATTCACCTATTCATTTACTTAAACTTATAACACATCTACTTTGCTTCCACAAAAGAATTAGGTAGTTTCCTAACAAGGCAGGGTTGCAATAAACCTCTATAGGATAAGAAATCAGTTAAAAAACTGAGAATGTTCACTTCACTCAAAAGCTAAGTTCAAAAAACTTACTGAAAGTGAGCAAAAACAACACTCTTGATTCTTTATCATCAAAGGAAAAATGAGGAACATGGCGAATTACTCTGTTTTCATAATCAATTTCAAAAGTACTAGTTTTGAACTCTTGGGAGGAACCTACCACCAGACAATCTGCAAAACACACACTGAACTTCCTAACTGTTGGTAATAGTCAGAGTAGTTTCACAAACAATGCAGGAACATTCCTATGAAGGCCATTTCTTACATCCATTTTCAATCAAAGCCAAGGGTATAAAGGGTAGTTCTGGGATGCTTTACAAAGACTCCCCAGGTATGTGGCCTCCTAATGAACTTGCTAGAGGAGAACATTCCAAAGAAGCTCAGGAATAATAATTAAAAAAAAAAGTTAATGGACCCCTTGACATTTTTACTAATTCAATCCCCAAATTCTTCTCTGATCTTAACTTTCCTCTCAAAATGTTCATATTTATCACTCATTCCATCAATTTCACCTTCCTAAGGACATCTTTCTTTGAACTTTCTGACCTCCAATTAGGACTAGTTGTTTTCTGCAACTGGCCCATAGATTTTTACCCTGGAATTTTCCCAGTCATGTGAGGAGGGGGGATTCTCTTTACTTTTCTCCTGACCTGTGTTGGATTGCCTTTTCCTTGTCTTAAGTATTCCTCTTTCTTGGGTTACTTTCATATTTTGGTGGAATACTCCCTTTGGTAGCTTTCTGAGAAACAATACAGGGAACATATTTTTTTGGGGAGGGGAATTTCATGTCCAAAAATACCATTTTATTTCCTCAAACTTGAATGATAGCTTGGGTAAACAACTTTCTAGTCTGGAAATAAAAGTTTCTAGAAATTTGATGGCTTCACTTCCTTGTCTTCTAGCCTCCAGTGTGGCTGCCGAAAAACTGAAAATACTAGCAAGGAAAAATACAACAATACATTAAAAGAATCATATCCTATGATCAAGTGGGATTTATTCCAGGGATGTAAAGAATCTTCGATTTCTGCAAATCAATCATTGTAATACATCACATTAACAAATCGAAGAATAAAAATCATATGATCATCTCAGTAGATGCAGAAAAAGCTTTTGACAAAATTCAATACCAGTTTACAATAAAACTCTCTAGAAAGTGGGCATAGAGGGAACCTCCCTCAATATAATAGAGGCCATTATGGCAAACCCAGAGTTGACATCACTCTCAATGGTGAAAAGCTGAAAGAATTTCCATTAAGATCAGGAAAGAGACAAGATGTCCACTCTCAAAACTTCTTTTTTCTTTTTGTGGTTGTACCTCCTGCAGCATGTGGAAGTTCCCAGGCTAGGGGTTGAACTGGAACTGCAGCTGCAGGCCTATACCACAGCCAGAGCAACATTGGATCTGAGCCACATCTGGGAGTTATGCTGAAGCTTGTGACAACACCAAATCCTTAATCCACTGAAATAGGCCAGGGATCAAACCTCACAGATACTATGGTGGGTTTCTAACCCACTGAGCCACAATGGGAACTCCTCTCACCACTTTTATTTAACATAATTTTGGAAGTCTGGCTATGGCAATCAGAGAAGAAAAAGAAATAAAAGGAATCAAAATTGGAAAAGAAAAAGTAAAACTGTCACTATTTGCAAACAAGATACTATACACAGAAAATCCTAAAGATGCTATCAGAAAACTACCAGAGCTCATCAATGAATCCAGTACTTACAGGATTCAAAATTAATATGCAAAAATCTCTTGCATTTCTATACACTAACAATGAAATATCAGAAAGAGAAATTAAGGAAACAATCCCATTCACCATCTCACAAAAAAAAAAAAAAAAAAAAAAAAAAAAAACCTAGGAAGAAACCTGCCTAAGGAGGAAAAAGCCCTGTACTGTGAAAACTATAAGACATTGTTGAAAGAAACAGAAAATGACACAAAAAGATGGAAGGATATATATCATGTTCTTGGATTGGAAGAATCAATACTGTCAAAATGATTATATTACCCAAGGCGATTTATAGATTCAGTGCAATTCCTATTAAATTACCAATGGTGTTTTTCACAAAACTAGAACAAAAAAATTTAAATTCATTTAGAAACACCAAATACCCTGAATAGCCAAAGCAATCCTGAGAAAGAAAAATGAAACTAGAGGAATAGGCTACCTGACTTTGGTCTATACTACAAGCCTACATACAATAGTATGGTACTGGTGAAAAAAGAGACATAAAGATCAGTGGAGCAGGATAGAAATCCCAGAAATAAGCCCACACACCCACAGTCAACTAATCTACAACAAAGGAGGTAAGGATACATACAACAATGAAAAGACAATCTCTTCAATAAGTGGTGCTGGGAACACAGGAGAGCTACACATAAAAAGAATGAAATTAAAACACTCTCTAAAATCATACATAAAAATGAACTAAAAAATGCATTAAAGACCTAAATGTATGATTAGATACTATAAAACTCTTAGATGAAAACTTAGTCAGAACTCTCTTTGACATTAACCACAGCAATATCTTTTTGGACCCTCCTCTTAAAGTAATGAAAATATAAACAAAAATAAACAAATGGGACCTAATTATACCTAAAAACTTTTGCACAGCAAAGGAAACCACAAACAAAAATGAAAGGACAACCTATGGAATGGGAGAAAATCATTGCAAATGAAGCAAACAATAAGGGATTAATCTCTAAAGTATACAAACAACTCATATAGCTCAATATAAAAAAAATAAAACCAAAACAAAATAAAAATAACCAAATCAAAAAATGGACAGAGGACCTAAACAGACATTTCTCCAAAGAAGATACATAGATTGCCAAAAGGCACATGAAAAGACGCCCAACATTTCTAATTACTAGAGAAACACAAATCAAAACCACAGTGAAGTATTACCTCACACCAGTCACAATGGCCATCATCAAAAAAGTCTACAAACAATAAATTATTGAGAGGGTGTGGAGAAGGGAACCTTCCTATACTGTGTGTGGGAGTGTAAATTGGCACAACCACTATGGAAAACAGTATGGAAGTTTCTCAAAAAACTAAAAATAGAACTACCATATCATCCAGAAATCCCACTTCTGGGCATCTATCAGAAGAAAACCATAATTTGAAAAGAGACATACACCCCAATGTTCAATGCAGCAGTATTTAAAATAGCCAAGACACAGAAGCAACCTAAATGTCCATCAACAGAGGAATGGATAAAGAAGATGAGGTCTACATATACAATGGAATATTACTCAGCCATAAAAAGAATGAAATAATGCCATTTGCAGCAACATGGATGGATATAGAGATTCTCATACTAAGTGAAGTAAGTCAGAAAAAGACAAAGATCATGTGATATCACTTACATGTGGAATCTAAAAAATGATACAAATGAACTTATTTGCAAAACAAAAACAGATTCCTTGACTTTGAAAACAAACTTATGGTTATCAAAGGGGACAGGTCGGGGGGAGAGATGGATTGGGGGTTTGGGATTGGCATGTGCACACTATTGTATATGGGATGGATGGTCATATGGGGACCTGCTGTGTAGCACAGGGAACTCTACCCATTATTCTCTGATAATCTATGTGGGAAAAGAATCTGAAAAAGAATGATAATGTATAAAGTATAAATTATTACAACATTGTTAATCAACTAAATTTAATAAATTTTAAAAATGGAAAAAAACCTCAAAATCTCTTAAATTACTCTTTGTTATTTGAACCTATTCTTGTCCCACTCTCTATAAGCTTGAGAATTCTTCTTTGTCCCTGATGTCCTAAAGTTTGAGTCTAAGTGTTCTCTGTGGGTCTGTTTTCATCCACTGTGCTGGGCACTTAGGGAGATCCTTCAATCTGGACCACGTTTCCTTTAGTTGCATGAAATTTTATTGCTATGTGATGATTGTTAGGGTTTCCGCACCTTCATTTTCTCTGGGCTCTATTTCTGAAACTGTCATTCCGATGTTGGACCTTCTCTTATGTTTCCCATTAAAAAAAAAATCTTTGTCTTCGCTTCATATTCTAAAACATTTTCTCAATTTATCTTCCAACCTTCCTATTGAATTTGTAATTGCTGCTATCAAAGTTTTTGCTTCCAAGAGCACTTGTCTGTTCTCTATTTTTTTTTTGTAAATAATACACTGTTCTTGCAATACCATGGTGGCAATATTTTCTTGGATCCTACCAAGGATGTTAACATCTGTTGACATTTTCTCCTTCCTCATGATCCATGTTTTCTCCAAGTTGTCTCTAATTTTCCTGTTTGGACTCTATCTTCCATATTAGAGGTTCTTCAGTTGTCTGGCAATCTTTGGTTTCTGGTCATTTTTAAGAAGGGAGTGAGGAACAAACACTATTTGGATGCTTTGAGAACTTAACGGGGCTTTTGACTTAGAGTTCATTTAACATGATCTGGGTGCTTTATTTGAGGGAAATCCCCAATGTCATTATCTCCTGCTGTGCCCTATTGAGTGTGTCAGGTTCCCCAGAGAATCCTGCTTGGAGGATGAAGGCCTAACTATCAGTATCTGGTTGCTGGATAGCAGAGGGAAGCTGAGGATCTCAACATTCATTTTGCATCTGTTCACTTAATCCCCTTGCACAATATCATCTATACTCTCAACCATGCTAGTTGCACCCTGTCAATAGTTACGGTTTGTTTTTGTTTTTGTTTTTTTAGGGCTGCACCCGCGGCATATGGAGGTTCCTGGGGTACGGATTGAATCAGAGCTACAGCTGTCGGCCTACACCATAACCACAGCAATGCTTGATCTGAGTGCGTCTGCAAACTACACCATGGCTCACCACAATGCTAGGTCCTTAACCCACTGAGTGAGGCCAGGGATCAAACCCGCAACCTCATGGTTACTAGTCAGATTTGCTTCTGCTGCACCACAATGGGAACTCTGACCCTGTGTTTTATTCTCGTCACTTCTCTTCTAGGAAGAGTATGATTGGAGTTCTGAAGACAGCAATGCTTTTTAGACTTTTAACCAATCTTTATTTTTAGCTTCCTCTTAAACTTCACTTTCAGAGATAAATATTGGCACAAATTCCTGAGCCATTTAAGGATATATATCATAGGGTACTCAGATTTCTTTATTGCTGGTATAAAAATTATGTTTCTTTGGAGTTATGAAATCATTTACTTCTTGCCTATTTATTATCCAACTTGCATTATTTTGTCATTATCTCTTCTCCTCACCCCTTTTAATTATTAGTTTGGAGAGACTATAGAAGGGAATGATGACCTTATATGTATTTTATACACCATCTTTTAGTCAGTGACCTATAAATTGTGATCTACTGAGTCATGGGGTTCCCTCTAGGTCCTTTGGGGACCACGGAAGAGAACTGTATAAAGGTCAAGGGTAGGGCTCCAGACTTTCCACCCTTATTCCATGAACAGCATCTCTAGACTTTAAACCATGTCACATATCATTTGAAAAAAAAAAAAAGGATTCTGCTGCTAAAAACAATTGCATGGCACTTACAAAAATCTATATTTGGCCCTGAAAGCTACCCACATGCATGCCTAAGGATAGAGAAGAGGGGGGCATACAGATATTAACATGTTAACACTAGCAGCCTCCAAATATGGCCTTTAACAAGTTCCTTCTCCTACTAAGCTGTGTCGCTCCTGGTGTCAGGAGGTGGAATCTATTTCCTCTCCCTGTGAATTTGGCTGGCTTTGTCATTGGCTATGATCGGCAGGATTTAGCTCATTACATTCTGGAAGTTCTGAGCTCAAGCCTTAAGTGAACTGGAAGCATCTAGTTTCAGTCTTTTGGTGCCCAGTTGTCATGCTGTGCAAAGCCCAATACACAGGAGAGAATTAAAGGACTCTGTAAAGACCAGCAGTATTAATTGCACGCCACCTGAGGAAGCCATCATTAATGTTCCAGCTCAGTGAATGCTGTGGGTGACTGCAATCCCAGCTGATAGCACTGAGAGTAGAAGAACCATCCTTCTGAACTCAGCCAATAAATAGAATCCTGAGAGATAATAAAACAATTGCTCTTTTAAACTAAAATTTTGGAGTAGCCTGCTATATAGGGACAGATAACTAAAACAGAACATTCCAGGGGCCCTTTGTTTCCTTCTCTGTATTTTTCTGATTTTAAAAAATATTACTTTGCAATATACATGCTATTTAATCTCCCTTCTTTAAAAACACGTTATAAAAATGTAAACGGAGAAGCAACTTTTTTGTCATCATGATTAAGTTTTTGTAATTAATAGCATGCAAAATGGCCACCAAGACATGATGTGGTTATGAGCAGAATAAAGCTAACAAACTTATAGGTATCCAACTTGACCTGCTAACATATACTTGCGCATGTGCACACACACATACACACATCTGACACAAGTGATCACGTCTGAAGGAATGAATAATCAAAGAAACAAACAGTAAATAGACTTTCTATGGAAAAACTGGGTGGAATATAAAAATACTATATAAATCACGAGGGATCAAACCCACATCCTCATGGATACTAGTCAGATTTATTTCCACTGCACCACTATGGGAACTCCCCTGTCAGGGTTTTACTCCCACTCTTCCTCTTACAAGTTGGGATGTTGAGTGAATTACTTAGCCTCTGAATCCTTTCCTGTCCACTTGAACAAGGAACAGTTTTAATTCATATGATTGTGTTAACTGACTAAAGGATTATTTTTGCAAGTTAGGTATTGGCAAGAGAATTCTAACTGTGTATACTATCTAAATACCTTTAAATATAATTTTTAATAGTATACTATATATTAATAGTAAATTATTTTTAATTCAGGAGCATTAAGTACATTCACATTTTTGTGCAACCATCACCACCATCCATCTCTAGAATCTTTGCATCATCCCCAAACTAAAACTATTTTTTTTTAATCCATCAACTGATTCTGGTCACATTCATCCGTTTTTTATTTTATTTATTTATTTATTTATTTATTTTGTTTTTCTGTCTTTTCTAGGGCTGCACCCACGGCATGTGGAGGTTCCCAGGCTAGGGGTTGAATCGGAGCTGTAGCCACCAGCCTACGCCAGAGCCACAGAAATGTGGGATCCAAGCCGTGTCTGTGACCTACACCACAGCTCACGGCAACACTGGATCCTTAACCCACTGAGCGAGGCCAGGGATCAAACCTGCAACCTCATGGTTCCTAGTCAGATTCGTTAACCACTGAGCCATGACGGGAACTCCTCATCCATTTTTTAGCATGGTACCTAATACCTGTTAACTGTTGTATAACAATCAGGGATCATGGGGCTTCATTTTAGCTTTTGAATTTCATTTTTTAGCAGCTTTAATTGTAGAAATTAATATTTCATTACTCTTATCCTTTCTTAGAAGTCTTTCAAAGAAAGAAGACTCTTTAAAAAACAGAATGAAACTTATTGTATCTTGAATAGTCATAATTTAAGATGCATTATGGGATCTTAGCAATTTTATTTTTCCTAGACCCTAAAACAGTTTGCTATTCATCACCTTAGGCATTATTTGATATTACTTACCAATTACTCTCAATGATGCTAAAAAAACCACTAATGTGAAACTTTAAAAAACATGAATGTCTGCTGTATAACTACCAAATAATCTATGATAATCTATGTGGGAAAAGAATCTGAAAGAGAATGGATGTGTGTACATGTATAACTGAATCACTTTACTGTACAGCAGAAATTATCACAATGTTGTAAATCAACTATACTTCAATAAAACTTTAAAAATGAAAAAAGAACACGAATGTGAAATATAAAAATAATGGAAATGCCTAAAAGTTTGATGCAATAATGAAATAAACCATCCCTATTACATCTGTTTTCCTGTTATCTTACCCCAAGTATTATAGCATCTCTCAAGGATTAAGAGAAGAGAGAGGATACCATCCTTGTAGTTTAAAAAAATCTTTTAGTCAACACAGATGAGAATTTGTAATTTTTATTTTCTACCTATAATGGCAAAAAATAAGGAAACTTAGAGAGGAAGATGTTTCATAATTATTCGATAAATGAGAACATTAATGCAAAGACTAATTCAGACTATGAATCTTCAGATGACAATATCCTAGGCAAATGCTCTCAAACTCTAGAATCATTGTGAGGACACTGTATTTCCAAGGACAAAAAGGCAATGCAGTGTTCTCAATCGGTTAGTCACTCAATAAGAATTTTTATTATGCACCATGCACAAAAATAAACTCAAAATGGCTAAAAGACTTAAATATGAGACAAGACACCATCAAACTCCTAGAAGAAAACATAGGCAAAACACTCTCTGACATCAACATCATGAATATTTTCTCAGGTCAATCTCCCAAAGCAATAGAAATTAGAGCAAAAATAAACCCATGGGACCTCATCAAACTGAAAAGCTTTTGCACAGCAAAGGAAACCAAAAAGAAAACAAAAAGACAACTTACAGAATGGGAGAAAATAGTTTCAAATGATGCAACGGACAGGGGCTCAATCTCCAGAATATATAAGCAACTTATACAACTCAACAGCAAAAAAGCCAATCAATCAATGGAAAAATGGGCAAAAGACCTGAATAGACTGTTCTCCAAGGAAGATATACAGATGGCCAGCAAACACATGAAAAAATGCTCAACATCGCTGATTATAAGAGAAATGCAAATCAAAACTACCATGAGATACCACCTCACACCAGTCAGAATGGCCATCATTAATAAGTCCACAAATAACAAGTGTTGGAGGGGCTGTGGAGAAAAGGGAACCCTCCTGCACTGTTGGTGGGAATGTCAACTGGTACAGCCACTATGGAGAACAGTTTGGAGATACCTTAGAAATCTATACATAGAACTTCCATATGACCCCGTAATCCCTCTCTTGGGCATCTATCCGGACAAAACTCTACTTCAAAAAGACACATGCACCTGCATGTTCATTGCAGCACTATTCACAATAGCTAAGGCATGGAAACAACCCAAATGTCTTTCAACAGATGATTGGATTAGGAAGATGTGGTATATATACACAATGGAATACTACTCAGCCATAAAAAAGAATGACATCATGCCATTTGCAGCAACATGGATGGAACTAGAGAATCTCATACTGAGTGAAATGAGCCAGAAAGACAAAGACAAATACCATATGATATCACTTATAACTGGAATCTAATATCCAGCACAAATGAACATCTCCTCAGAAAAGAAAATCATGGACTTGGAGAAGAGACTTGTGGCTGCCCTATGGGAGAGGGAGGGAGTGGAAGGGATCGAGAGCTTGGGCTTATCAGACACAACTTAGAATAGATTTACAAGGAGATCCTGTTGAGCAGCATTGAGAAATATGTCTAGACACTCATATTGCAACAGAACAAAGGGTGGGAAAAAATGTATACATGTAAGGATAACTTGATCCCCTTGCTGTACAGCGGGGAAAAAAAAAGAAAAAAAAAGAAATCACCACAGGGATATATATATATATATATAAAGGAATTTTATTATGCAATGTTTTGTCCACAAAACGTAGACCATTCTGTTTTGCTAAAAAGGTGAATGTCCATATTCTTTTATATTTATGATGACTATACACTAAAATGTTGCTTGATATGGGTCCTAAGTGGATAAGGCAGGTATATATCAAAGGGTGGATAAAAGAAAATAGATAATATAAATATCAAAAATTCTATTGATCACTCTAATTTATGTTAATAAATCTGAAATGCTTTGCAATTATGGAACAAGGATGGCTGTCCTCTCAAAATTATGAGCCATCAAAAATTTTCAAAAGTGTATTTTGATGATATTAACTGCAAGAAGATAAAATCAGAAGTAATGATAAGCTATAACTTTTAGAGATATATTTGAAATCTGGAATCAGATTTAAAGATGGCTATGCCCCAGAATCACACATGACAGTTGGTGACCAGTTAATGGCTTTCAAAGTAAGATACCCATTTTTGATATATGTACCTTCTAAACCAGGAAAACATGGAATAAAAAAATTGCTATTTGCTATTATGTAAATTTTTAATAAAATTTCTAATAAAGTTGTTTTTCATCCTAAAAAATATACTACACAAATCAAAGAAGTAGTGATAACGATTTTAGTGTTTGGAAGAGAAGCAGGGGAACTTAAAAACAATCTAATCCTAGCATTTCAGTTTTAGAGCTTAGTAAAGTGAAGTCAGGAACATGAAGTGACTTGTTCACATCTCTAGAAAGTGGCAGTGAAGAAGACTACAAAGGAAGCACCATGCTAGGAGAATAAGTTAACTCATGCCAGTGAATGAAATTAAAAAAAGAAAACTACATTTTTCTTGACAAACAGAAGGGAATTTTACTTCTCTTGATGTAACTCTTCAGAAGCATAAAATACTGGTGCCTTCCTATGGAGGGAAAACAACAATAAAGAAAATATTTATTCAAAGTTACTTGGGAAAGTCAGGTGTGAGAGGGAATCAATGGATCAGCTGACATCAGAGGGCGGTGGGCAGGAAGAGGTCTTTGGTCCCAAATAAGAGAGCATTCCCCTGATTTACTGAGGTTTTTGTTTTTTTTTTGTTTTTTGCCATTGGAGTTAATGAACATTGTGAGTTGTGATGTAAGAAAAAAAAAGTGATTAGTCTGTGGACAAGCAGAGGCAGATAAAATCCCCTGGTTTGATGAAGATTTATCATTTCCATTCTTTCCAAGTTTGCCTCAGAAAACACTGTTTATGGAATATATTTCATGATGGTGTTGCACCTACCTTGTTTCAATGAAGTTCAATTCATTTGTGTTTTAGTGTGTATCTCCTCATGATCATTTATTTAACATTACGCATTTTGATAACATCTCTCACTTAGGGAATATCCCAGAATGCACTGGGTAATCAGGCAGGAATGTATTTTAAGCCATCAGGGACTAGGACATTAGTTATCATTACAGATACCCTTTGGTCTCAGGTTTCTCCCCATACAGCAATACCCAGAAGGCGCTGGCCTCATGCTAATTCTTAGTAACATAATTGAGATAATGGTGATGGCTGTGGGTTGCCACCAAGCAGCACAGCTGCAGCAGCTGTCACTGTAGCCTGGGAGCAGCCATCAGGAATGAGTTGCTTCCTTTATGGGCAAAGGCTTGCAGCTTAAAACAGCACGAGGAGCTTTGTTTATGGCAAAGAGGGATCAACAGTCTTGTTTGTGTAGATTAGGGTTGAGGGGGGACCCAGAGGGGGGTGGCAAATCTCTTCCATCTGTTCTTGTTTTTCTAAAAGGCTGATGTGAGTGAAAAATTTTAAATGGCTAAAATTCTCTGCTCATTGCCCTCAATATCAGTTTATAGGTTTATAAGTTCACACTGACCTCCTCCAGGAATTTGTGAAAAAGTCCCAAATGGGGCAGGAAATACTGCAAAGTGCCATCTGATTGAAGTAGAAATGATTTCAATCAACAGCCAGGGACATTTTATTGGGAGACTGTTAATAAGTTCTAAGAAAAAAAAAAAGCACTTACATGCTGTCAAGAAAAGGAACTTCTTCTTGTTTTTAACTAAATGACAAGAAGGTACACTCTCAGAGAAGGAGGCCTCTGAGATCCCAGGGTGCCAGGCATTTAGAGCCAGGATGGATTGGCTTGAACATTTTCAATTTTCAGGGGTTAGTATCATGACTACTTCACCTTTTGGTTAATATTATCTTTTGTATATTTTGAAATCTTGCCTTAAATTTCAATGTTGTACATTAAGAATTTTTAATGCTCCTTCCTGTTTACGGTTCATATTTTTTGCTTCTACCTTAATATGACTATGGTAAAAATCCCTTTTAAAAAGGATTTACAAAGAGATCATCTCCTCTTCATAACAAATGTCCAGTAGGTGGCAGTAGCAGTGCTGTGAGTTGGGTGGGACTGAAATAAGTCATACCCATTTCACAGTTGAGGAAATTGAGGCCCAGCAAGGTCAAAAAAAATTTCCAAAGTAAACCATTCATCTAATCCCATTCTGCATTTATTTGACAACTATTTGGCAAGCAGACACTATACTATGGGCAACCACATCACAGAGGTGAGGTAGAAAAGTACCAGGGTTAGGAAGATGTGTTTGGGAGCTTGGCTCAGGATTCAATAAAAAATTTCCATCACATCATCAAGATTTCTCACTCTCAGTCTTACTAACATTTTGGAATCAATAGTTCTTTTTTTGTGGGCAGACTGTGCCGTGCATTGTAGGATGTTTAGCAGCATCTATGGCCTCTACTCAATAGAAAACAGGCACACTACTCCCCTACTTGAGATAACCAAGTGTCTCTAGTGTCATTGGCTAGTGTCCCTGGGTGTGGAGGGTTGGGGGAGAGGTTACTTCAATTGAGAAGCACTGAAATAATTGAATTTGAAGGATGGATTAAGAATATGTGCCTTATATATACAACAGAATACTATTCAGTCATAAAAAAGAACAAATAAAGCCATTTGCAGCAACATGGATGCAACTAGAGATTCTCATACTAAATGAAGTCAGAAAGAGAAAGACAAATACCACGTGATATCACTTTTGTGTGGAATCTAATATATGTCACAATTGAACCTATCTACAGAAAAGAAACAAACTCATGGACTTGGAGAACAGATCTGTGGTTGCCAAGACGGAGGGGGAAGGACTGGGACTTTGGGGTTAGTATATGCAACTACTGCATTTGGAGTGGATGAGCAATGAGGTCCTGCAGTATAGCCCAGGGAACTATACCTAATCACTTTTGATGGAACATGATGAAGGATAATATGAGAAACAGAATTAACTGGGTCACTTTGCTGTATAGCAGAAAATGTCAGAACACTGTAAATCAGTTATAATAATTTTTAAAAAAATAAAAATATTTAAAAAATAAAAATGAGTATAATAGTCCCTACATAACTGTCTTACTGTGGCTAATGAATTGACTGGAAGTGACCATTAATGGGAAGTTCTGATTCTCAGGTCATCCAATGTTTGCAGAGTTCCTTCTATGTGCCATGCCAACAAGAAGGTGGAGAAGATCCAGACCTTAACATCCAGACCTTTCCTTTTATCTATAGTGTCCCCTGAGCCTCACCACTGGCCACTCCTCTAAGCCTCCCAACCTGCCCTGTCCTTGCTCCTGCCATCCGTAAACATTTTCCTGTCCTAGTCTGTTATCATCTTTCACCTAAGTTGTCAGGAAGCTTACAGGTTTGAAAAGGCTTTTCTCAGGTTGACATTTTAGAACTTGCCATGCTCAGAGGCTCCGCGTCATGCTACTGTCCCTTCTTGTGAACAACCCACACGACAGTTCACAAAGCCCTCTGAATGGCTAGCATTAGAAGGAATGAGGGATCCTGGAACCCACTGTCCCTAAGGGGTCCATGGTAGCAGTGAGAGGTGACATGGGAAGAGAAGAAGAGGGAAAAGAGGTTACCGTTATCAGCTATTTGCTCTAAGTTCCGGGGGTGGGGGGAAGGGAGGGGAAATTTTCCAGACTGTGAATAAATGTGTGACAAATGATTTATCTTTTGACTTCCTTTGTTACTAAGCTGTGATTTGACAGCTTTTAAGAGTTTTAGTGATATTTTTTGGTAGAAAAACTTCCTAGTTCTAACAATGACTACATCTCAAATAAGGAAGGGCGAATGTTAGATTTCATCCAAGCAGTGAAGTGTTTTCTATAGACAAAACAGTGCAATTAATTTTTCCCTGCTGCACCTGAGCTAGAGGAAAATGCACTCCTCCATTCCCTTTTTTTCTGTTATTACCTCAGATGGCTTATAAAGACTTTTCCTATAATAGGAATTGTGACTCTAAAGAGACTGCACACAATGAACTTTAAAATCATAATGTAAACATAATTAAGAGATAATGCCAAGAAGACAGAATGTCATCTTGAGATAACGACCTCCAACTGCTCTAAAAGTGTAGAAGGAGAAGAAAGCCAATGCCCAGAAATGCAGGTTGGACATTAGCCAAGACCTTCACTTGAATGTCAGTGCTCGAGGGCTGCCTGAGTGATAACAGAATCCCTGCTTTACAAAATGTAGTCAATTCTCCATCATTCGCAGGAGGGAGGTTATAGGGCATAAAACAAAAGACAACATATTAATTTTAATCTGGGTGATGTATTTGTATAACCCCTTGGACACAAGTGTACTTTTCATGAAAGAATTTCTTTCTGCTAAGTTGCCAAAATTTATCAGACCCCTGTTCAAGTCTTTCAAAGCCTCAGGTTCTGCTTCTGGTTGGTAAATTAATTCATGCAAATGTGCTAATAGCTTTTTGGGTTATCTTTCCCAGCAGGTACACTTCCCTTTTAATAAATGGAAGAGCTTCCAGAAAGAAGCATCTCCTAAAATGGGCAGGAAGGGCAGGATTTCAAAAGGTAGCACTGGGAGATGAGCTGAGAGTGTATTCCAGATGGAGGAAGCAGCATAAGCCAAGTATGGTGGTAGGAAAACTCAAAGCAAGTTTAGAAGCATGACAAGTAGTCTGGTTTGACAACAGGGCAAAAATGGTCAAAGAGGATAACAAGCACTTTAGCTGGGAAGAGTATAATTCTTGTCTAGACAAGAATCCCAAACAGGTACCTTGTCTGTCAAATTTGGAGTGAAGATGTGCTTTGATTTTCCTGTGCAATATATATATATAGTCTTTTTGCCTTTTTAGGGCTGCACCTGTGGGATATGGAGGTTCCCAGGTTAGGGGTCAAATCTGAGCTATAGCTGCCAGCCTACACCACAGCTACAGCAACGTGGGATCCAAGTCATGTCTGAGACCTACACCACAGCTCACGGCAACACTGGATCCTTAACCCACTGAGCGAGGCCAGGGATCGAACCCGTGTCCTCCTGGATACTAGTCACGTTAACCACTGAGTCACAATGGGAGCTCCTATTTTCTTAATCAGGATTTTTAGCTTCTCTTAAAAATCTGGAAGATCTGGCCATAATGGCCCTATGATGCTGCTAGAGCTGGAGCAAATTATCAGCTGCCTCTGGTGAGGTTCTTTTTCCCCAGGTGGCTACAGTCCCCACCAACACACAACACACCAAGGAAAAAAGGAAGTTGTGACTTACTGCCAATTTTTTCTAATGCCAAAGAATCACAATCTCCAAGAAGATGCATAGTTGTATTGTCTTTTGTTCTTATACTGAGGGTCATGAAAAAGAAGTTGAATGTCCTTTCACCAGACTCACTTCTGTCATTTCTATTAACTCTGCCAGCACCTGAGATTCTGATCCCTGCAGTTTAAACAGAGGAAGACTTAAAAAGATTTTCAGGGTGGGGGTGGGGGTGGGGTAACATGACCAAAGCATACCTCAGTTTGGGCATGAGAAACCACACCAGATGGAAAAGAATGAAGAGGGCTCTAACACAGAGCAGAATTAGCACGTGGCTATAGTACTACAAATCCAAGTTCAAAGGGTCTGAAGGAGACTAGCAGAAGTAGCAACAGATTGGGCAGTAACAGATGCATGGGTGAAGGAGATAACATTTTGAAGTTTTTACTTTAGCTTCCTGAGCATATGACATTGGAAATTCGCAAACTTGGAGAAGGAACTGGTAAGTTGAAGTGAGCGATGAGCTCATTTTGAATATGTGTTTTTAAGGATACTGGGCAGATTAGCTGGAAATAGGAGATGAGGGCATAACAGAGAGACTGAAGCAAAGGACAGGAAATTGTGAATCACTTGAATGGAAAAGGCAATTGATATAATGGGAAGGAAGATCACGAAGGCTGAGAGACTGTATGTAGAGAGAATAGAAGTCCATGTAAGAACCATGGGAAGAACCACATTTAGTATCTCTTAGACTGCTCAGAATGCTATAAAAAATACCATAAATTGTACATGTATAACTGAATTACTTTTCTGTACAGCAGAAATTATTGCAACATTGTAATTCCACTACATTTCAATAAAACGTAAAAAATGAAAAAAATACCATATATTGAATGCCTTATAAACAACAGAAATTTCTCATAGTCTTGGAGGCTGTGGAAAGCCCAAGATCAAGGCAGATCCCTGTCTAGTGAGGATCCATGCCCTGGCTTACGGATGGCCACCATCTCCCCACGTCCCCTCATGGCAGAGGGACAAGGAAGCTCTCTGGGGTCTTTTTTATAGGGGTACTGATCGCAGTCCTGAGGACTCATGACCTAATTATCTCCTATGGTCCCTGCATCCAAATACCATCACACAGGGGACTGGGTTTTAACTTATGAATTTTGGGGGGGACACATTGAATCTATGGCAAGGAGCCATGAGGAGACCATGAAGGAGTCAGAGAAGGAGCAACCAGAGAAAAGGAGGAAAACCAAGGGAGCAAAGCAGGATGAGAGGTGGGGAGGAGGAAAGTTTGAGAAAGAAGGACCTGTGATGTCAAGTCTGTGGCTTGAGGCAGAGCCACTGAGTTTAGAGGAAACCAGGGAGGTGACGCCAGATTCAGAGAGGTAAAGGAGAGAGTTGAGGAATGATGTATATTAATGAATCTATCAACTAAATGACATAAAGGCTTTATCACCATGGTTTCTGAAGCTCAGAAGTCAGAAAGTGAAGAGTAAGTAAAGAAACTAAAGCATCACCAAGAAGTATTTTAAATAATTCCAGCCATTTACTAGAATGTGGTCACAGAGAGTAGTCAGGCTTCCCACTGTCACAGTGACATTCTGAAATCATGCATAGGTATTTTTTGAAATGAGAAAACGTGTTTGGGGTTGAGCATGAATGCGTGGCTTTTGTTTTATAAACCTATCTGTCATTATGACATCAACGACTTGAATTTCTCAAACCATTGTCACACCTCTGTGTGATACAGAATAGAGCATCTATGGTAGAAATATTCTGGTCTTTGCTCTTTTCTCCTGGCAATGGTGCACTGCTGTTCTTTCAGTGAGCTACTATGCCCTAATTCCATCTTGTTATGGTGGAATGGAAGTCTCAAGCAAGGTAGAGCCACCCTCCCTACTGTCCTCATTCTCCTACCCAGTCTAACATATGGGCAGAAGACCTAGTAATGCCAATCCAAACTTCTCCTGAGTATCTTAATCTTTAGGACAGAATAAATAACTTGGAATTAAGTCAATAAAATGATGGCTGTGAAGATGATGCTCAGTAGCATTTGCAGTTGTTACCATCAGAATGGTGCTGTTCCCATCAGTCCCCACATCTGACTGTGGTCCTTTACTGTCACTGTTGTTTAACCTGGCTGGCATCAGTTTAATTTGCTTGCTACCCAAACAGTTTCACTGCTATGTATCTGTTTAAGAAGACGTTGGTGAATCTTACTGATGATATGATTCTGGGACCTGGAGATTTCCATGATTAACCATGAACATTATTTGTAAACATACCATGAACATTAGCTGCCACCACAGATCCTCCTTGGGATATTCTCCTATTGCCCTGTGGGAGCAGGACCAGTGTCTGCTCTTCATTGCTATAGAGCTCATTCTTGGGGCACATGGCAAATGCTCGTTAAACAGGTGAGTGACTATATACAGGAGGAGACCCTCTTTGCCATCATGGCAGCCATACAGAGCTTTACATCACCCTCATAAAGATCCTCCAAGGTGAATAGTGGGCTCCTCTCTTTATGAACCAGATGAGTGAAACTGAGCCACAGGGGAAGTCAATGCCCGACTTGGCAATAAAGTACAGTGGCTCCAGGTACCATTATCTTCTCTGGATAAATAAAAGGAAGCACATGGGCTATCTCTTTTTTCATGGCAGCATTGTGGTAAGCCAACCTCCACCCACCAAATACTGCTCATCCCTATCAATCTTGCTGAGCCCCAGACGTTTGGTCTTCAGGTTGGAAACCTCAATTCATGAGTAGGCTGGATTACTACATGAGTTCAAAAGAGACAGAAACACACGAGAGACAGAGAGAGAGACAGAGAGAGAGAGAGAGAGAGAGAGAGAGAGAGAGAGAGAGAGAGAGAGAGAGAGAAAATATCCCACCTTTGGATATTTGGGACTTGTCACAAAATTTCTTAAATGCACATTCACTTGCACACAGAGTATAAAACACACCTCAAAAATAATTCTTCCAATAGTAGCCAGTAATGATATTTCCTCTCCTGGAAGCCATGGGTTAAGACAGTGAATGAATAGATGGTACACCCCTTTTGACAACGTGGTCTTCTCTTGTGAAATGTACATAAAAGTCCAGATACCCATGGATTTTCTTTTATAAACACTGTCAGGTCACATCTATCATCTAAAATTCTCAACCCCACTGTCATTATGAAACCTGTCAATGCTAGTATTTTCAACTAGGTCCTCAAACTCTGGTGTGCATCAGAATTATCTCAGAGTTAAAAAATATATTTACATATGCTCAGAACTCACCCCAAATTTTTGGATCAGGATTTTGAGGGGATGGAGCTCCAGTCCTTGCATTTTTGTTCTACTTCCTAGGAAATTCTTATGCTCAACGAAGTATAAGTACTGCTCAGTATAAAGGAACTGTCCGATCTAGAGAAGACAAATACCTGGCACACTTAGTGCAACATTTTTCTCCTGCATCATAGCAAATATCACTAACTCATCTCTGCACTCTTTCCCACTAAGCCACAATTTTGATCACCCCACAATGGCCATTTAGTCAGAGTAGGATCAGAAGAAAAATCTATGTGCTGGTCTGGAAGATAAACCCTATATATTGTTCCAGCCTTCTGGAAGTGGGTTGGATCTAATAAGCCCACATCCTGTCGTCCAATTACAGACATTAACTTACTCCTATAACCATATAGGATACCACTCTTTTTTTAAACGGAGGTATTATTGACATAAAAAATTGTTAAAAAAGTAAAGTATACAATGTGATTATCTGATATATGTATACATTGTGAACAAACTCCCACCATCAAGTTAGTTAACATACCCATCACCTCACATATATACCACATATACCTTTTTTTTTCCTGATAACACTTGAGATCAGCTAAGTAAATATCATTTATATAACACATTACTATCAATTACAGTCATCATGTTACACATTATATCCTCGCTAGGGGCAGGGAGGTGGGGAAATAGAAGAGGCTGGAAAAGGGTACCAACTTTCAGTTATAAGATGAATAAGGTCACATGTCATCATCTTATTCCAAGCCACCATCACTGCTCACCAGGATGGTTCACTAGCATTCTACCTGGTCTCCTAGTTTTGATTCCTGTCTCTTGTACTACAGTTTCCATAGAGAGCTGAAGTGAGGTTTTAAATATCAAAATCTGGTCGTGTTTTTAATGTGAGTGGTGCTTTTTTGTTTGTTTGTTTGTTTGTCTTTTAAGGCTGCGCCCATAGCATATGGAAGTTCCCAGGCTAGGAGTCAAATCAGAGCTATAGCTGTCGGCCTACACCATAATCATAGCAACTCAGAATCTGAGCCGTGTCTGTGACCTATACCACAGCTCACGGCAATGCCAGATCCTCAACCCACTGAGTGAGGCCAGGGATCTAACTTGCGTCCTCATGGATACTAGTCAGGTTCTTAACCCACTGAACCATGATGGGAACTCCAAAGTGTATTGAATTTATAAATTAATTTAGGGAGAGTTAACATCTGTATAAAGAAAGTTATGTCAAGGTCAAGCTTAGAACTATCAGTGTCTCTCATTTGTTTATAGAGTAATCATGGCCTCTCAGCAGATGATCTGTCTGACCTCTACACACTTCTCTAATATCATCTTGAGATGTTCCCCCCATTGACCTTTTTGGTTTTTAAAAAATATATAGATATTTTTATCTTTTTTTACTGAAGCATAGTTGACTTACAACATTAGTTTCAGACGTGCAATCTAGTAACTCAATATTTGTATAGATTACATGCCATGCAAAGTTATTATAAAATATTGCTTACATTTCCTGTGCTATACATTACATCCTTGCATCTTACTTTATAACTGGTAGTTTGTACCTCTTAATCCCCTTCACCCCTTTCGCCCTTCCCGTTACTGCTCTTCCCTCTGGTAATCACTAGTTTGTTCTTATCTGTGAGTATGTTTCTGTTTTCATGTGTTCATTTGTTTTGTTTTTAGATTCCACATTTAAGTAAAATCATACAGTATTTATTTTTGACTGACTTCATTGAGACCCTCCAAATCTATCTCTGTTGTCAAAAATAGTAAGATTTTATCTTTTTTTTATGTCTGAGTAAAATCCCATTGTGTGTGTATATACACCACATCTTCTTTATCCATTTTTCTGTTGATAAATACTTAGGTTGTTTCACACTCTGGCTATTGTAAAAAAAAATGCTGCTACGAACAATGGGATACATACATCTTTTTTAATTGGTGTTTTCATTTTCTTCAGATAAATAACCGGGAGCGAAATTGCTGAATCATATAGTAGTTCTATTTTTAATTTTTTTGAGGAACCTCCGTATTGTTTTCCATAGCAGCTGCACCAATGCACATTCCCACCAACAGTGTATGAGGGCTCCCTTTTCTCCATATCCTCACTAACACTTGTTATTTGTTGTCTTTAATGATAGCCGTTCTGATGGGTGTGAGGGAATAGCTCATTGAGGTTTTCATTTGCATTTCCCTGATGAGTTATGATGAACATTGACCCTTTTTGTTTTTTCCAATTTCTTGAACATCAAGTTTTTCCCCAGTCAAGAACCCCTACACTTTCTCTTCCCTCTCAGGAATATTCAAGTCCCTTTCTACTTCCATGCTGGTTCTTCTCCATCCTTCAGGTCTCAGCTTAAATTCAATTTCTCAGAGAGGTCCTCCTGATCACTTTGTGTAAAGCAGTGCTCATTTTCTTCCACCCATTACTCTTTATCACATTGATCCATTCATTTCCTTCCTGGTCATTCTGACAAGACATAATTACTTTGTGCACTCATGTGGTCATTTTTTTTTTAACTGCCTGTTTTTCACTTGGAGTAGTAAGCCACATTACAGAGAAGGACTAGCACTTGTCATTATTATCAACTTCATCCCCTGCACCCAATATCATGATGGGCGCAGAGCAGGTTCTTAGTACATATTTGTATGATGCTGGGGCTAGGAGTCTGCAAACCTTTTTCTTTCCTGCTTTGCCAGCCGCTCTGTGTTAGGCTCTGACAATAGAGGATGCTAAAGGAAGGCTGCAAGGTGGAAGATGGAGAAGGTACTTGCCTCTTCCTGTTTTTGCTTCTTTTGGTGTGAGCTGCACCTAAGCAAATGTATACCTCCTGGAAGCAGCAGTGTTTTCCCTCAGCAGCAGCTCAATCTCACATGCAACCTTTCCATCACTTGCAGAACCAACCTCAGAGGGTACCAGCCTCACAAGGCCCTGCCTTTGAGCTTAGAGCACCAGCACTGTGCCCAGCACCCTCCTCAGAGGTCTGGGTTTCAGCTCTGTGGTCCTCTCTTCCTTAAACTTCTAAATTTGAATAATTCCAGCCCATTCTTTTCTCCCCCCTCACCTCTAGGTACAGTGGCAGCTTCCTGCAATTGCTGCCCCTGCGACATCTGACAGTTTTCTTTTTAACTTTGCAGTTACTCGCTTAATAACTTTTTAAATAGTTAACCATACTTTATATTAAATCCTCTCTGTTCAAATAACTGAACTGGTTTCTGTCTCCTGACTGGCCCTGGCCAATACATGCAGACAGAGTGATAGCAGTGGGTGCTGCCACAGCCTAATAGAGCAAGTCTCAACCTTGCTTAGGGAGGAAGTTTGAGAAGAGTAAGAGGAAGGCCTATTGGCAAAGGGAGAAAATTCTCTTATTTAACAAACCACCAAAACAACAGAGAGATGGAGGTGAAAACCCTCTCAGACAGTGAAGGTGTTCTGCCTACGAAGAAGGAAGAGAGGGAAGAGAGACCCAGCTAGAGGCAGGAAGACCTATGCTCAGTAGTACCACACTAGGGAGAGGGGGCTGCACCTCTGCCTCTATCTCTGTAGTGGTCCAGAGAGGCATCCACATCAATCAGGAGGCCGATTAATCAGAACAGGGTTCTCTGCACAGGAGGACATTCTGATGGATGGCATTTCCAGAGCACCTCCCACAGATACCCTTGAATGTGGAAACTGACCTATGGACAGGGCTTTGCAGTTTATAACACATATTTATAGATTATCTGATTCAATCTTTGTAAGAACTTTGAGAACTACAGCAAGGCAGTCAAGTACATGAGCTTTGAAGACACAAAGCTCAAGATTGATCTTGGCTCAATCACTTTCTAGCTATGGAATTCTGGGCAAGTTACTTAAATACTTGATCCTTAGTTTTCTCTTTTTCCCAAGTGTACATTATGGGAAAGTCCACTGTCCATCTCATGGGGCTAATGATTGGGAGAAAGTACATAAAGCACTTAGCACCTTGCCTAATACAATCAAATGTTCAATAATGCTTTCTCTTACATCATTAATGAAAACAGAGGGAAGCAGGGAGGTGAATTTACTTGCTCAAAGTCACTAAGTGATGAATGCAGGCCTCACATTTGTCTTTACCCTCGGGTCCCTTCACACTTTTTCAATGGAAGCACTGCTCTTCTGGAAGCCCCTCTGCAAGGGGCCAGGCCACTGGCCTACCCAGGTGTGTCCTGCAGAGGCACCGTCTCACACATAGGTTCTGATGTGTGAAGACTTGCTCAAATGCAGCTCCTTGGCCCCTTTCCCTGGTGCAGATGAGCGAGTCCCGGCACTGCCATCCACAGTGGCTGTAAGTCAAGGCTCCTCTGTTCATCCTCCTGGACTTCTGTTTTCTCAGGTGGAAAGGAAACAGGATGAAGGAAGATCACCTCCTGTGCCAGTGGTTCTTTTTAACTCTGCCTATACTCTGGCAACACCTGGAGAGCTTTTGGAAAAAATACTGCTATCTGGGTTCTCACTCCCAGAGATTCAGATGTAACTGAACTGAGCTGTGGTTTAGACACTGGTCATTAAGAAAAAAAATCCTGTTGAGTCTACTGTGAGGCCAGGACTGACCAATATTGTGTGGGTCAGTGGTTGACAAACTATAGCCCATGGGCCAAACCTGGCCAATGGAATGTTTTTATTAAATACACTTTTATTGGAACCCAGATACCTTGTTTGTGTTTACCTATCATCTATGGCTGCTTTGGTGCTATTGAAGCAGAGTTGAGTAGCTGCAACAGGGATCATATGGCTCCCAAAACCTAAAATATTTACTAACTAATATTTACAGAATAAGTTTGCCAACCTCTTATTCTAAAGGTTTGTATGATCTCTATGGGTTCATGATTACTATGTGATAAATTAGATAATATGGTCAATCTAGAGAAGTGACTTTCAAACTTTCTAGACCACTCTCTAGAGTAAAATAGAATGTATATCTGTGGTGGTTTGAAAAAATTGTGTCTACAAACTCTTTGGTCATCTTCCTTTCTAGTGGTGGAGCCTAATTTTTCTTGAGTGTGGGCTGGATTCAATGACCCACTTCTAAGGAAGAGAATTCAGCAAAACGATGGTTTGTGACTTTGGAGATGAGGGCATAGAAAGGCATCATGGTTTTCAGCTTGGTTGCTCTCTCTCTCTTGGATTCTTCCAGGGATTAAATGAGGTAATATAGGTTAGGCATTTGGTACAGTGTCTGCTACATAGTAAGTGTTCCTTTGGAAGTCTCAGTTCTCATTATAATTATCATAACTCAATCCCTGAGCATGTCTCACTCCTTATTAGGGATGATTTTTGAATTCTGAAGGAAGGAATTGGGGGGCTAGTCTTATGACTCATTGGTGTCATTAAAGTGGGAATTCTAGGACTATCACCATAATCTCTATTCAGTTTTTACCATTCCTCCAGCATTGTACTTGTGCTTCATATGCTTTGTCTCTCTTTATTCTCACAGGAACACTATAAGGACTGTCAGTTTATACTTGGGAAAGAATTTTTAAGTAATGTCTCCAAGGCTACATAGCTGGTAAGTGGTAGAGGCAGCATGGGAATCCTTAGTTGGATCCCAGAAACTGCAGTCTCATTCATATTATCCTTCTAGGATAAGAAATGGCAGCTAATTTGGGGAAAAGTTACTATTATTAGCGATGGTAGTTGTAAGGAGTGGAGGTCCAAGACTAAAAAATTCCAGTCTAGGGGCCCCAAACTATCCCATTTAAAAGCACTGGGATGAATAAAATATGGATGGAAGTGTATCTCCTGGCCTCTTCCAGAAGACCATGAAACTACTGTGGCATCTCTCTGAAAAGCCTGAGGGTGAAGTGATGCTTGGAAGAGATGCCCTGCTTGTCATCTGATCTCACAGAATATACCTACAGGCTCCCATCTGCAGGCCCTGCCTTGGGGCATGGAAGTGGTTCAGAGAAGAGTATGTTGCAGAATGACCAAGAACCGAATATAGCCTTGTGTCCCCCAGCAGAGGGAGGTCTGTTTATTTATTCATCAAATCATCCATTCATGCAAACATGTGAATGCCTGCTACATGCCAGGGACTGTGAGACACACATAAATAAAGAAAACATGGTCTCTGCCTTCAAGGATCATGAAGAGCAAGGCCCATGTGGCCTGTTATAATGCTAAGGGTTGAGCGGGACAGAGGAGGAATGAAGTGCCATGGAGCTCAACTTGGGAAAGCTCCTGAGGATGATTCAGAGGGGGACAGACATGTGGAGACCAGTTGCGCTGTATCATCAAGAAATAAATGGACTAGTGGCAATGAGACCATAGAGAAGGGACCACACATGAAAAATATGGACTTGGGAATAGTTGGTGACTGACTGGATGAAAGCAAAAGAAATACAGGAGTTACTGGCATGAGTTTAAGTCTGTTTCTAGCAATCTCTGTCCCAAAGAATTTTCTATGATGCTGGAAACATTTTGTCTGCATTATTCAATATGGTAGCTGCTAGTCATATACAACTACAGAACTCTTGAAATGTAGCTAGTACAACTGAAGAGTTAAAATTTTAGATGTCCTTAATGTAAATTTATAGCACTTCCAATGAATTGTCCCATTTAATTTTCACAATGAGTCTATGGAAGAGGTAGCACCCTTAGCTCCATTTCACCATGGATAGAGAAACTGAGGCACAGAGAAATGAAGTCACTTGACCAGAATGACCCAGCCAGTAAGTGGAATTTGAGCTGAGACATCCTTGCCCCAGAGCCCATGCTCTAACTCACACTACAATTATGTTGGCATTTTGCTCAGACAAATCTTTTTGTAGAGATAAGCCCCTCATATATAACAAACATGTTAAAATCTTGTGAGATTTTTGACAGTAGAATTACGTACAAGGTATTAAGGCAGCTTACTTTTTAAATGAATACATTTGTGAACATCCTGATTCAACTTTTTGGTGAATCTATAGAACTTTGCTGAGAAAGTTCACACCTCCAACTGAGTGACTCTACTTAATGAATTCTGAAAATGGAGTAAACTGCTCAAAGGACTCCAAACACTTCTCTACCAGAAGTCCCTTAATCTAGGAAGGGCCCTCTCAGTGGCGATGGAGGATGGTTCTGTAGTTAATTTAAGGGAAATGAGTGGGCATTTTTCGACTTCCAGCATTAGGGAATGAAGGTCAGCACTCATAGCTGGAGATTGTTGTATGGATTGGAGAAAGCTCCTGGGAACATCCTTCTACAGTACTCTAAGGCTACTGACATTTGGCCTCTCCCACCAGGAAGCCACAAGTGAATTGTGACGACAGTTTTTTCTTCGGTGGGATTCATGGCAATTTGAAGAGAGCCATCTTAGAAATGACAGACCACAGGGAAAAAGTCAGAATGAATTAAGGGGCTCTAGGCTAGATTTGAACCAGTGGCTCCTAGGGTAATGTGGCTTAATGACAGGAGACTGCCAAGGTCTTATAATGTGTGACTCCAAGACACAAATCAGGCAGATCATACTGAGAAGAAATACCAGGTTGTGTTTTCCCTTTGCTACAATAGGTGAAATTTTGAGATGAGTTAAGACCCCCCAAGGAGCCCATGGTGCATATAACACAATGTCCAACCAACTGACCCATTGCTACAGCAAAGCACGTCCCCTTGCAAGTCCCCTTATCTGGAATTGGGTGTCCTCAGGTGAATTTCTGGCAACATGGAGAATGTTTAGCTAAAAGATGGTAGGTCACCATGCTGTAGATCTGAACTCTGATTCCATTCATTCACTTCACCCATTTATTCAATACCTACAACATATCAGGCAAGATTTTAGGTACTGGGGACATGGCACTGAATGAATCAAGTGAGTTCTCCACTTACTTGGAATTAAAATTCTGGTGGGGAAAGAAGGCAATAAACAGGAAAATTAAACAAAGAAGACAATTTCAGATCCTTACGCTTGTGCTACAGAAAATAAGCTGTTATGGTACCAGAGTGTCATTGAATAGAGAGACTTCTTTTGGCCCAAGTGATAAAGAGTAACTCCAGTCTTTACACTCAGGGAATATTCCTTCTGTACTCTCTGAATTTGTTCTACCAATCACTCCTGGTAAATTGTAGCTATGAGATAGTTGTCTGTGCTATACTTATGTGAGTGTACATTTCACTTTGACTTGACTCATTCTATTTTCCATTTGACTCACATATGCTTTAATGATACCAAAGGAAATTGGCTGGTATCCATTGGGGTTCTATTTATTTCAACTGCTGTTTTCGTTTTTCATATTTTTGCCTCCAACTAAAATTTCTAATTTGGTCTTTCTTTCATCTGGCAGGCTTTCTTTCATGTGCCTGCTCTTGGACTTAGTGCTAAAGATGATGGATTTATTACATGGAAATTCAAGTTATTATTGACGAGAGCTGGGGATCACTGAGGATGGTTTTCTCCTCTAGTACGAAGCTAATACCAGTCAGAGATGGCACTCTTGAACTTCTAAAAGGGTGCCTCAAATTTTAGCAGGCACAGGAGGATCTGGTATCAAATAGTACTAGATACTGTCTTTTTTGTGTGTGTCTTTTTAGAGCTGCACCCAAGGCATATGTAAGTTACCAGGCCGGGGGTGAATTGGAGCTACAGCTGCCAGCCTACGTCACAGCCACAGCAACGTGGGATCCCAGTCGTGTCTGCGACCTACACCACAGCTCACAGCAACGCCAGATCCTTAACCCACTGAGTGGGGCTAGAGATTAAACATGCTTCCTCATGGATACTAGTCAGGTACATTACCACTGAGACATAATGGGAACTCCAGTCTTTTTTTTTTTTTAATAGAACTTGTGGGTATTTCATAGATTGACAACATTTCAATAAATATGCAAACCACAGCTTGGAAAGATTCATTTTCTCTTTTCCCTCTACCATTTCTGGAAAGCCCATATAGGGAAATAACTGCTAGTAGAGTCAACAAAGTAGAAGGATCAGAGCACAGAAAACCCGCATATAAATTAACCAAGCTGAGCATATCTGCGCTTTGATGGTGTTTACGATTCCAGATTGGTACTAAAAAAAAAAATCTGTGATATCTGATTGAAGCATTGTGTCCACTGACATTTAAGGTAATTATTGATAAATATGTATATATTACCATTTTAACAGCATAAATTGGTACAACATTGTAAATCTGCTATACTTTAATAATAAAATTTTTAAAATGTAAAAAATAATCTATGACAAAAATAATAATCCTGAGATAACATAACAAAGGAAATATATATATATATGACTGGGTCACTTTGAAAATGGCACATCATTGTAAATTAACTACATTCTAATTAAAAAAAATCCACCCTTAAAAAATAAAGTAACATTCCTCTAAGACAAAAAAGGTGCTCTGGGGGAAAATTAATAAAATCATCTTCCTTTTTTGTGTTTTCCTCCTTAATTGGATGATAGCTTTTGCAGGATCCCTTTACCACTGGTCTCCCATGCTCTAATTCCGGAAAGGTAAGAACTAGAGTGAAGTTGTGTGGGGCTCCCCCCGCAGCTGCTCTGGCAGCATCCTTATCCTTGTAGGCATCTGGGCACACTGAAGAATTCTCTTCCTTTTTCCAAAAACACCCATCTCCCCCAGCTCACTCTTAGCTGTTCCTGATTTCCCATCAGGGAGGCCTAGAAGGGAGCCTCCCCGACTCGCCTCCACCCCATTCTGCTTTCACTGGAATGTCTGTCTGCACATGGTGTTCACACTATACATCTGCTCAGATTTCCTCTGATGATAAGGACACCAGTCATACCGCAACAGGGACCACCCCAGCCACCTCATTGTAACTGGATGACTTCTGTAAAGCCCCCATCTCCAAATAAGGTTACATGCACTGAAGGTTAGGAATTCCAACATGAGTATGGGGGGGGGGATACAATTCCCTCTGTAACAAGAAACTACGATAATTTGCATCCATGACACTCAATACAGTGCCTGACATGTGGGAGACACTCCATAAACACTTCTAGAATGGAAGAATCAAAAGCTGATAATGGGCCCTGAGGCAGAAACACTGAATTGGTAATTTTCTATAAAGAAGGGTGATGGGATAGGGCTTCATTGTCAGTTACTTTAGTCTCTAGCCCCACGTGGCTACTGAGCACCTGAAATATGGCTAGTCCAAACTGAGTTGTGCTATAAGTGCAAAATGCAATCCAGATTTCAAAGACATCATAAAAAAAGAGTAAAACAACTTCTGAATAATTTTAATATTTGTTATGTTATTGAAAAAATAATGTTTTGCTTATATTGAATAAAATAAAAATATTATTCAAATTAATTTTACCTGCTTATTTTATTTTAATGTGACTACTAAAATTTTAAAATAATATCTATATCTTGCATTTTATTAGTATTAGACTTGACTGATATAGGGAGAATTTGGAACACAGAGAAAGCATTGATGTGGATAGAGGGAGAAAAAGTTGGGAAAAAATAATATTTGTGTGTATTGGTCTGTATATATATTGTATGTGTGTGTATTATATATATATATATATATATATATAGAGAGAGAGAGAGAGAGAGAGCATGTGAATGTACATATATTATGTATCCACCAATGTGCTAAGTATTCTATATGTAAAATCTATTTTAATCTTTACGATTTAATGTGGTGAGTATTATTGTTATTATGGTAATCTCCATCTCACAGATGAGAAGAGTGAAGTACTGGAGGTCAGGTCACTTGGCCAGGGATACTATGAGCAGTGATTTAAACTCATTCCTCCTGGCCCCAGAGCCCACTCCCTCAAGCACACACTGTTTCCTTTTCACAAAGGAGCCATCTATTTGAAGAAGGCAAAAGCATTAAAAAGAACCAAAGGCTGAGTTGGGGTGTGTAGAACCTGTAGAAAAATTCAACCACCTTCCCCGTCTTCATTAGGACAGAGCCTAATCAGGCCTAATGAAGACGAAATCCAGTTGAGTCACTGGTGACCTGCTATAATTGCCTTCACTGATGGATCAATGAGAAAGCAGAAAGCTGAGCAGCTGTGGCCTCTGCAGTAGCCGCACAGGACGAAGAAAGGGGCAGGGGCGCAGTGAGCGCTTTTCGACTTTCTGGGAAGCCCAAGGGACTGGAAGTGGAACAGAAACCAAGTGCAGACAGAACAATTAGCTACCAGCCTCTCTCTGCCAGGGCTCCACTCCAGAAGAAAGCTCTGTGGGATGTGAGGAAATGAGCTCCAGTATCAGGACACCTTCCGTTTCACTGCAAAGGCATTTGAAAGTACTTGCTAGAGCAAAGTCAGAGCTTCCAGATCCTGTGTCCAGCATCCACCAGTTAATATGGCTTTAATGGGGGTATCTCCAGCTCCCACTCAAACAGGGGGCTCTGTCCAAGCAGTAGGGATCAATCGGGTCGCCCCTCCTCATTTTGTAGCACTAGTCCCTCCAGGAAGGGAGACAAAGCAACAGGACATTTTTTTCATAAACGTTCAGACTGAGGTCATTATGAGAGATATGTGCTTGAATTCTCATTCCCCAATTTATTAGCTACTGGACTTTAAACAGATTGTCTCCAAATTGCAGTTTCCTTCCACGTAGAACTGAGTCTTATTTCATGCATATCATCAGAGTGTTGTTGCTTATTATTAAATTGTATATGAAGTTCTTGGCCCAGTAACCCATATATTCAATAATTACTTGTTTTTCTCCTACTATGCACCAAATCACGTATTACTTATTATTCCTAAAAACACATTCCTGAGGTCCAAGTCCAGACCTACTGAATCAGAATCTCTGAGGTGCCATCTGGGAACCTTCTTTTCTTTTTTTCTAGGGCCACACACAAGGCATACAGAAGTTCCCAGGCTAGGGGTCGAATTGGAGTGGCAGCTACTGGCCTATATCACAGCCACAGCAACGCCAGATCCTAGCAGCATCTGGATCCTTAACCCACTGAGCAGGGCCAGGGATTGAACCACCCTCGTCCTCATGGATACTAGTCAGGTTAATTACCACTGAGCCATGGTGGGAATCTCCCTTGGAACCTTATTTTCAAAATGCTCCCCAGGAGTTCCCGTTGTGGCGCAGTGGTTAACGAATCTGACTAGGAACCATGAGGTTGAAGGTTTGATCCCTGGCCTTGCTCAGTGGGTTAAGGAGCTGTGGTGTAGGCTGCAGATGTGGCTCGGATCCCGCGTTGCTCTGGCTCTGGCGTAGGCCAGTGGCTACAGCTCCGATTTGACCCCTAGCCTGGGAACCTCCATATGCCGCAGGAGTGGCTCAAGAAAAGGCAAAAAGACCAAAAAAAAAAAAAAATGCTCCCCAGATGACTTGAAGGATACCAGTGAAGCTGGAGAACCTGTAGGTTGCATGCTGACATCGGTAGCACTAATCATTACTTGATTTCACTTCATAAAAAGGCTTGAGAACAGAGATTCTCTCTCTCCCTAGTCTCACTTCTTATTAGCAGGCGAATCCTTCTGGACCTATGACTGAGTGAATGATTCTATCCCACGAAGCTTCTAGGTGGTTCCCAATCTTGGTTACATGTTAGAATCAGCTGGGTTAGGACAGGAGAAGTTTTTTTTAAGAAATATTGATCCTTGGCCTCTACTGCAGATCAGCTAAATAAGACTTTTCACTGGTGGGGCCTGAGAACGCTAACATTTTTTTAAAATTGGGGTACAAGTGCACAAATCTTAAATGGATAGCTCAATGAATTTTCATATATTAGATACAACCATTTAACCACCACCAGATCAAGACATGAATTATTGTCAGCCATCTAGGAAGCTTTCTCACATCTCTCCTCACCTTACCTTTACTCCCTCCCATTAATATATTTTATTTTATTATATTTTCCATTTTTAAAAAGGTTTATTGAAGTGTAGTTGATCCACAAGTTGTCACAACATTGTGGATCAACTACACTTCAATAAACCTTTTTAACAATGTTGTGACAATTTCTGCTGTACAACAAACTGACTCAGCCATACATACTTACAAATCCATTCCTTTTCAGATTCTTTTCCCATATAGGTTATCACAGAACATTGGGTAGCATTCCCTGTGCTATACAACAGGTGCCCATTTGCCAGTCAGTCCATATACCACACTGTGCATATGCCAATCCCAAACCCTGAGTCCATTCCTCCCTCCCCACCTGTCCCTTTTGGTAACTGTAAGTTTGTTGTCAAAGTCTGATTCTGCTTCTATTCTGGAGATAAGTTCATTTGCATCCTTTTTTTCTTCCCCCATATTCCATGCTTAAGTGATATCATACATGTACAGCTAGGTTTGAGAATCACTAATTTGAA
This sequence comes from Sus scrofa, assembly GCF_054392235.1. Classification (NCBI taxonomy): domain Eukaryota; kingdom Metazoa; phylum Chordata; class Mammalia; order Artiodactyla; family Suidae; genus Sus; species Sus scrofa. The sequence goes on from NC_139395.1 coordinate 59,133,094, forward strand.
TTCTAGACCAGTGGACTTTCCATCTAGGCCTCATCCCACCACATTTGCGAACTTGTCTTTGGGTAATTTTTAATCTTAAGTTTATCAGGGCAAAGAAGAAATGAAAATACTTTCCATCTAACCCAAGCTTATCATCGCTGCCTACCCATGCAATTCCTGACTTATGATTTCCTCTGTGCCTATTCCTTCATGCTCTTGGGATCCCCCTGTGATTGCCACCTTTATGAGGTTTGTGCCCCATACCAGCAAGCCAGCCTCTGGTTTTAGTTGCAGCAGGAAAGCAAACAAGAAGAAAAAAAGTGAAGGTTCTTAATCTTTCTTGCACCACAAACACCTTGGCACAGACTGGTGAATTCTGTGGACCCCTTCTCATCATATATTTTTAAATTTATACAATAAGATATGCAATAATCTTGATAAACAGACATCAAAATTATTTTAAACATCATTAAAAATAAATGTGCTTGTTTAATAACTCATCAACTAACAAGCTCTAGCAACAAATCTAATATCTGTGGTAATTTTGATGGAGTGATGAGTATAAACAGCATTTCAGGGTACCTGCAGCAACAACAAAGATAATACACAACATTTGTTGATATCATTATAGTTTGTTGCCTACATTTATACCTGAATTACATGCTAAGTTTCAACTAAATGCTAGTAAAAATAAAATAAAGATGTAGGTTTTTTTTTTTCCTTTTGAGTTCACAGACTGCCTGAAGTCTTCTTAAATCCCCTGAATGAGACAGTTTCAAATTCTTATCTTATTATGACTTTCTGGATCAGAAAAGCTCCTAAGGGTAATAAGCTGGGCCAGCTTGGTCGTATTACCTACAAGGAAGCTGAGATACAGGGGACTGAAGTGACAGTTCAGGGTTACAAAGCTGATCAGTGAGACTGGATTCCAAGTCTTTCCACAAGTCTACACTCCTAGCAGCTTGGAATAACCCCATTGTTCTCTTCACTTGTACCAGATTTGCATAGTGTTTGCTATTTATTTACTTATTATATTATGTATCACAGTGTTGCTTTATATTCTAATAGCTACATGAATACCTATTATTTCTTCCCTATTACAACTTAAAGTCTAAGACCAAGGAATTCAGTCTTATTTTCTTTTGCGACCTAAGTAGCGCCATAGTGGATGCTCGATAGCGAATGAAAAAACCCAACATATTCCTGAGATGTAGCTTTTCGGTCCTTCTAAAACATCCCAAAAGATATTTATGAAATGGGATGATGTTGTCAATTTTTTGCAACTTTAAAAATCTATTTCAGAAGATAGATAGGCTTCATTCTTTAACAACTGCAAACACTTTCGATTGTATGGTTACAGCAAAACATTCCTCAAATATTAGCATTTGGGTTATCTCTAATTTTTAGCTATTCAAAACAATGCATATTCATGTATATAGTTATTTGATCCCTTATACAGATACTCTCTAAAGCAGATTACTAGAAGTAGAATTATTGGATCAAATGGTATTTATGAATAAAATTTGGCAGGTATCATCTTATTTGTCCTGTAGAATGGTGGTGCCAATTTATATTTCCAACAGCAATATGCAAGGATGCCAACCCCCTGCACCCTTGCCAACACTAGGTATTGGAAGTCTCTATTTTTCATGACTGCTAATATGATAGGTGAAAATTCCGACACTGCTGCTAAAAATGCATTTCTATGCTTAAGAGCAACACTGAAACATTTTTTCATACGCTTAATTGTATGTTGCATTTATTCAGTGATTGTGCCCTTTACTCATTTTCCTGTTTGGGTTATATACATGTTTCTTAGATGATGAATTAAAACAGAAGTCTTGTCGCCTGCCTCTGAATTTCATTTTACCAATTAGCATCCTTAACTTGATCAGTTAAGAAATGAATCATTTCTATTTATACAAAATATGAACAGTCAAGCATTTTTTTGGAATGAAGGTAGGGCTCTAAATAAAAGATACTTAAAGGAGTTCCTGTCATGACTCGGTGGTTAACAAATATGACTAGGAACCATGAGGTTGCGGGTTCGGTCCCTGGCCTCGCTCAGTGGGTTAAGGATCCGGTGTTGCTGTGAGCTGTGGTATAGGTTGCAGACGCGGCTGGGATCTGGCGTTGCTGTGGCTATGGCTTAGGCCAGAGGCTACAGCTCCAATTAGACCCCTAGCCTGGGAACCTCCATATGCTGAGAGTGCGGCCCTAGAAAAGATGAAAGAGACAAAAAAAAAAAGATATTTAAAAATACGAAAGCTATGGTTGTATGCAATTTGCCTCAGTTCTCTTCTTTGACTTCACTGGAGTTGTTTAGCCCTCTCTATTTCCCTGAGTCCTTGAAAATTGCTCAGAAATTGTGCTCTACAGAAATCCTCTGACAGAACTCAGTATTATCACCACCATTTCATACAAGGAAGAACTGGCCAGAAAGGTTAAGACTCAAGGTCATAAAGTTAATGGATGTAAATGAGCCAACATCAAACCAAGCCAATTCCGAGAATTCTAGAGTTAAAGCATCAGGACCTTTTAGCAGTGAAGGAATTGCTAATGATTGTATAGTTTTGCTTCATGACTGAATCGTTGCTCATTTTCTCCTTTATGTTACAATAATAGTACTGGCTACTGTTGATTGAGCTTTTTTACCAGTGTCAGACACTGAATTTTATGTTATCCTCTTTAGTCCTCATTTAAAACTCTGTGAGATAATGTGATGGGAATTTGTTTTGCTATTGTTGATAATTTTTGCCCTATCCACACTAACCCTCTTTCTCCTGGTAAAAGACAACAATTTCCTCTGGGGGGAGGGCGTGACCTCTTCCTCACTGTTCAATCCTGGTGGGACCTGTCAATTAAGAATCCTTGTCATTGTGACCCAATCCTGACCAGTACTACGCTCCAGGGACTTGAAAACTTTCTCTTAGAGTTGATTCTTCTCAAGGGTTATGACCTGTGGAGACTTTTCATTAGGTCCTGTTACTTAGATCCCAATAGCCACCTGCCTTTTCTGAACCTAGTTTATGCCTATCTCTTTGATTCTCTGAATTCTGCATTTCCTTCTAATACATCCACCTTCGTTTAAACCAACAGAGCAAGTGTGTACTTTTACTAGTCCCATATGTGCACATGAGGTAATTGAGCTTCACACAACTAATAAGTTAAGAAGCTAGCAAATATCAAAAACCTGTTCTATCCTAAAAAGTTCCTTGATACTGACATGTAACCAAGGTCACAGTTAGTTGGTACAAAGGAAAAGCAAGCAAGCCAAAAAACTCTGTTTAACTTTTCTGTTCCAAAGTATGGTAGATAAGTTTAAAAATCTTCCTCATAATGAACATATTGAATATACAGTATTAAATAGCTTTATATCATGTTTAATTAATTGCCCATTTTGCTTACTTTTTCATCCCCAGTACTACACAAATTCCTAATTTTGGAGAGATTGTTTCGGGAAGTGGACTCCCCATTAGGCCAATTTCAGGATTCCCACAAAGGAAACTTTGCCTTCCCACCTCCTGCTTTGGAACTGCTGTTTAGCTGTGGTGACTGGAAACCAGAAGAAATCCTGGGAAGTCCAACCCCGCAGGGCTGTGATCCCAAAGGCAAGGGGAAGAATTGGGGAGGGGAGGAGATTGTTCTGTGCCAAGCAAGTGCCTCCTAAGATAAAAAAGAGAAGCCTGCCTGCAAAGTATCAAGTGGTTCAAAGAAACCAATTAAATGGATAGAGAAAACAATTGAAAAAAAATCAGTACTTGACAAAGTTCCCAGATATAAATAAGACATGGTTAGGTGAGGGCCCTAAAAAGAAGATACCCAAGAACACAATGTTTTTGTCATTTCAAGTTTTTGCTGATGCAAAATCTTCTTACTGATTTTTCCTGGGGTCAGCAAAGCTTTCATTTAAAAAAGTAATGTTTCTACTTCTGATCAAAAAAAAAAAAAAGACTTGAGAGATAAAATGCCCAGTCACAACATATGAACCTCATTTACAGACCAATTCAAACAATATGTTAAAAAAAAAAAATTTAGGTACACACACAAGAAAACAGGAAAATGTGATTACATTCAATATGATATGATATGGAATATTTATAAACTTGTTTAAGGTGTGATATTGGTTTTGTAGTAATGATAATTTTTTTTGTCTTTTTTTTTTTTTTTTTTTTTTTTTTTTTGCTATTTCTTTGGGCCGCTCCTGCAGCATATAGAGGTTCCCAGGCTAGGGGTCGAATCGGAGCTGCAGCCACTGGCCTACGCCAGAGCCAGAGCAACGCAGGATCCGAGCCGCGTCTGCAATCTACACCACAGCTCACAGCAATGCCAGATCCTTAACCCACTGAGCAAGGGCAGGGACAGAACCCTCAAGCTCATGGTTCCTAGTCGGATTTGTTAACCACTGCGCCACGACGGGAACTCCGATAATTATTTTTTAAAGAGTCCCTATCTTTTAAAGATATATATTGATTCTTTTCCCAAACAGATTGTCACAGAAATTATCACAACCTTGTAAATCAACTATATTTCAAGAAAACTTTTAAAAATAAAAAAATAAAGATACATCCTAAAATAGATACAGATGACAAGATGTGTGAAACTTGTTTCAAAATAATCTAAGGGTAGAGGATGAGATGGGACAAAGATGAAACAAGAATGACCATAACTCACTGTGTGGCAGGTGATAAAAGGTGGATGGTATCTTCATAGGGTTTCCTTATGCTATGCCTACTTAACACGTGTGAAAGATTTTTTTATAGTAAAAAAAGTCAAATAAAAAAGGTGAAATGTATCTCTTAAGTTAGGTGTAGGGGTACATTTTATTAATTTTTTTTTTTTTTTTTGTCTCTCTCTCTCTCTCCCTTTTTTGTTAGGGCTGCACCCAGAGCATATAGAGGTTCCCAGGCTAGGGGTGGAATTGCAGCAGTAGCCACAGGCCTATGCCACAGCCCCATCAATGCAAGATCCGAGCCACATCTGCAACCTACTCCACAGCTCACAGCAACGCCGGATCCTTAACCCACTGAGCGAGGCCAGGGATTGAACCTGCGTCCTCATAGATACTAGTCAGATTTGTTTCCATTGAGCCACAATGGGAAATCCTATTACTATTCTCTAAACATTACATGTACTCTGTATACACGATAGATCTGTGAGATGACATTAATTTCTTTGATTTAGCCTATGTCTGCAGTATTTACTAGTTTCTGAATATCCTTTGCATGAGTTTCATTTCTACTCAGCTCCTGGGCCTTGGACAAGTTACTTTAACTCTTTCTATATCTCAATTTTCCCACCTTTAAAATCAAGATAAAGTGCACCTTATAGCATTTTTAGGACTATTAAATTGACAATCTCTATGAGGTACTTAGCTTGGAGCCTGAGATATCCTAAAAACTGAGCAAGTGGTAATTACTACTATTATAATTATTAATAGTATATTTTTAAAAATTGAGCTATTTATCCATTCAAAATTCACTGAATGCCTATTGTGTTTTTGATACGTTTTGAGGAGCTTGTTTTTCCTCAGAATACCATAAGAAGAAGGAATTCGATAAATATGAGAATTAAGCACTAAACTGCATCCATTTAAGTCACAAGAGACACCATAACCATGCTGTATTCCAGCAAAATAGTTTTCCTGAATTTTAGGAACCACACATTAACACATGCACATTAAATTTATTTATTCATTTATTTTTTTGCACATTAAATTTAAATGCTATTTGAAGATACATAAGGTCTTTTAAAATGAGATTTAAGACATTCTGCTTAGTAATTTAAAATTCAGTGTAGCATTTATAATACTATCAGACTATGTAAATTCATGTGTATCTCTTGTTCATAGATGAGAAGACAATACATTGCGATGCATGGGACAACATTTCAATTTATACCACTGTAAATCTAGATCCAATAAGAGAATGGTAGAAGAACGTCTGGAAAAATCCAGACAGCTTAAGGTCCAGGTCCTTGAATAATAGTTTTTAAAATGTGAGCCAGATCTTTACACCAACTTGGAACATTCTGTATCATTTGCATGCTACATAGTCTGACAGATCAAAGCTCTTTGCCATTTTCTGAAGGTGGCATTACATTAGATACTGTCACCCAAACAAGAAGACTTCACTGCTATTTTCTACCATTTTATCAAAATCAAACCTTTAGAAATGACAGAATTGGGGCAGAGAGAGATAACATGATCTTTATTTTTTATATAAGACTTACAGGTTATCAGAATAATTAGTTGAAGAGTGTAGTGGTCCCTCATCTACTTGCTTTGACTCTCTGACTTGTATCATGTAGCTTGATTAACTTTTTGGCTGAATTAGTGGATGTTTTGGAGTCAAAACATCACAAGAAAATCTAATGTTCACGTCCCAAATGATTCTATGTTTCTAGTCTCCTGGTGGTGTAATTCAGATTCTAGAAATATCAATGGCTCATAATATCAACTCCAGGCAGGAAGAGACAATAAAAAGACTGGAGAAGTCTAAAGTGTAGGCATCCAAGACAGCTCTTTAATCTTAGGTTGTTTCAGAACTTCTCAGTGGCCCTGCAATGTACTCTTGCAGAAGTAGGCATGGGAAGTCTATACATTGAGACTAATCAATTTTGTGCTTTTCTTCTTCTATATGCCAATATTTCCATTTATTCACTCTTCTTTCAATAGACCCATTATACTGAAAACTAGACAGATAAAACAATCAATGAAGAGTTATAGTACTTGTCCATCACAAAGATGAGATTGGATTTGCAAGAGTTCATTACAAAACCTTACATACTGTCATAGTAAACACATTATTTGTTGAATGAAAGAACAGAGAAATGTCAAATATTCTGGTGATGATACAAATTAGTTTTGTGGTATTTGGTATTTATTACACAACTGAATACCTCCGCTGTATCTCAAACCTGGCACTCCATACCTATGTGTATGCTTCCTAAACATGTCCACTTAGCTATCTATAAGAAGTATCGACATTAATTTGCACAAAAGAGAAAACTTGGCTCCACCTTCCCCCAAACCTGCTCTTTTCTCATCTTGGACAATAACACCTACATCTTACATTGCTCATATTTAAAAACCTGGGGCTCATCCTTTTTTTCCTCACATCCCATATTCAGTCTAGCATTAATTCTTACTCATCCTATATCTGCACCTTCTGCTGAATCGGACAGCTTCTCAGCATCTCCAAACTATCATTATCTCTCCCTTGACCACTTCTCAGTTCCTTTCCCCACCCCCCAGTTTCCCTAAGTCCAGCCTTTTGCTTAGTTTCCATAAACCTGCCAGAGTATTCTCAAGGCATACATTCTTGTTCACCCTTTTGCTTAGTTTCCATAAACCTGCCAGAGTATTCTCAAGGCATACATGAAATCTTATCACCACTCTGCTTAACAATTCACCAACCATATCCTGTTGCAGATAAAACAATTCAAGTTCCTGATCATGGACTACTAGACACCACAAGAGCTGGATCTTGTCCGCCTCTCTCATTTCCCACATTCCTCTCTGTTTTCCATGCTCCTACAACACCCCACATTCATTTTCTCCTTGCTGTTCCCTCCACCTGGAAACATGCTTCTACCCAGTTCATAGTTGCCTCCTTCTGATTATATAGTTCTTGGACCACACGTCACTTGTTAGAGTGACTTTTCTCCTGTCCACTCCAGCCAAAGAAAACGGTCCTCCCCTCCCTGACACTGTATCCCATAGTCTTTTATTTTATTCATAACACTTACTATCTGCAATTACCTTAATTATTTACATGCTTATTGTCCATCTTCTTTCATCAGCATGAAAGCTCCACTGAACTGAGAACACATCTGCTCTGTTCACATCTGTCACATTCCCACCACCCAGCACAGTATTGAGCTCATTGAAGGTTCTCAATAAATGATGGCTGTTTGAATGAACAAATTAGTGCATATTAAAAAGCCCATCCAAAGAGAAAGACAAATACCAGATGATGTCACTTGTATATGGAATCTAAAATATGGCACAAATGAATCTGTCTACAGAACAGACTCACAGACACGGAGAAGAGACTTGTGGTTGCCAAGGGGGAGGGGGGAAGGAGTGGCATCTACTGGGAGTAGATGCAAACTTTGCATTTGGAGTAGATAAACAATGAGGTCCTACTGTATGGTGTAGGGAACTGGATCCAGTCTTCTGGGATAGACCATGATGGAAGATAATATAAGAAAGGGAGTGTGTGTGTGTGTGTGTGTGTGTGTGTGTGTGTGTGTGTGTGTGTGTATGAATGACTGGGTCACTTTGCTGTATTGTAGAAATTGGCATAACATTGTAAATCAATTACAATTTTAAAACTATGTAGAATAAAACCTAAACTACCAAAAGAAACTTAGTTAAAAAATTTTTTTAAAGATAAAGAGCCCATCCATTCAAATGTTTGAGGGCCCACTCTAAAAACCATAAATTTTTTCTGAGGGTGCAAATGCTAAACAATTTCCTCTCTTACAGAGTTTCCATACTGTGTCTTTCGACCCAAAAGGAAAATGACCAGAGCACTTGCTGTTTTTCTGCCCAACTCTGAAGGGCAACAGCCAGGCACTCGTCCTCCTCTATGGTAAGCACGGCCAGGTGAAATTCCTAGAAAGCTAGTTTGAGAATTCTGGATGCTTCCAAGGTTGAGTAACCATTGCTCTATTCTTCACATCCATGTAAAGACACAGACGTGAGACTGGGTGGGCTCCGTGAATAACAGCAGTTTTGGCAGGAGATCTGGGAACGCTAATCTTCCAAGGCTGAGGAGGTGACACATCCAACCCTGCTCGTCTGACAGTCTGAGCGCAACCCACGTTCCGAAGAGGAAACTGCCTTTCCTTCTCAGTCTGTGGGAGGCCACCCGGAGTGTGAGAAGTTCAAATAGAATGAGGACACATTAGCTGTATAGAAGGTGGCTCTGGGAGTCAGGTTTGGAGAGAGGCTCAGAGTCTTTGATTAAAAGGCTGTAGGTAAAAGGGCCTGATATTTCAGAACATTGCTGGTGAGGGAAAGGAATCAAGGGTCTTCCAAACACAAGGATTCCTTTCTAAGTTCCGAGTTCTTAGGCACATTATCTGGGTTCCTATGCCAACCCTTGCATTAAGTCCTTCAAAGGCTTCCATTCACAGTGGAGATAAAGATCCTAACCAGACCCCTCCTGGGATCTGCATGGCTTGGCCCCTGCCTGCCTCTCCTCTGTCCTACTCTTGCCAACAGAGCTGTTTTCAACCCCTCATATTTTTAGTCTCTGTCCTGGCACAGGGGCTTTGCATGTACTGTTCATCCTGCCCTACAACTTTCTCATTCACCCTCCACTTTGCTTAGTGAAGGCTATTCCTCCTCCACATATCGAACTAAAAAATCAGTTAAGGCTAGCCATCCCTGACCTCCTAATCTATACCAGATTCCCCAAAGAGACTGGTTTTTTTCCTTTAGAGTTTTTATCTCAATTTAATACTACAAGCTCATTGGTGAGATCTTCAATCTTGGTTCCCCCCCAAGTCTGTAAGGTACATGAGTGCAAGCATTTTGTTTTTGCTTACCACTATATCCCCAGTGCCTAGCCCAGTGCCCACCTGCAGCAAGTCTGTGTTCAACATAATTGACTCATCTGTAAATAAGCGTGATACTTCCCTGGAAAATATATACACATCCTGAAAAATGCAGCTATCGCCAAGCGAAAGAGTTCATCCTACCATTACGCTACAGGTCTGTGCTGATCATTTGAACTTGTAGCAAAACTTACCCAGCTCTTTATCTAAGCTAACATGGTCAGAGTCAACTGCCTATGACTTTGGGACTGGGTGGGATTGAGGAACTAGTTCTGCCAAGAAGTCATGAGCAAAGGTGCTGTGTGTCCTTTCTTGGGTGAGCACCTTTTTGTGCTGGTGCATCCTCACCAGAACTTCCTTTTGCTATGGCACAGTGGAAACATCATTTGAACCAAGGGCGAACCATCAACCTAGATCAATAAGTAATTATTATGGGCAGAGCTCCTTTGTCCACCTCTGTTGGATATATTAATATAAAAGAAAATCATGCGCTTGTCTTCTAAGCCACTGAGATTTAGGGACTATTTTTTACTACAGCCCAATGGAACTTATCCTGACTGATGTAAGAGCTGGATCCAGACTTCTTTGCTTAAAAAGTAACAAGAACAGAATAATACTAATGATAATAATAAATATTTATTGAAAAGTTACCATGTATAGGGTATGGTTTTAAGAGCTTTAGAGCAATCATATTATGGCAGTTTCTCTCTTTCTCTCTCTCTCTCACACACAAAAAGAGTATAAGGGAAGCAAATTTTTTTTTTTTTTTTTTTTTTTTTTTTTTTTTTTTTTTGGTGCCACATTCGTGGCATATGGAGGTTCCCAGGCTAGGGTTGAATTGGAGCTGTAGCCGCAGGCCTTCAACACAGCCCCAGAAACACAGAATCGGAGCCACATCTGCGAGCTTCACCACAACTAACGGCAATGCTGGATCCTTAACCCACTGAGCGAGGCCAGGGATCAAACCCGCAACCTCATGGATACTAGTCGGATTCGTTTCTGCTGCGCCACAACAGGAACTCTGGAAGTAATGCTTTTATTCTTAGTTTACTGATGCAGAAATTAGATTCACGGAGGTCATTTAAATTGGTCAAAGTCAGCCTGCTTGTGAGAGGTGAAGCCTGACTCTGCCTTGTTCCAAAAACCACATGCTGTTACCCACAAAGAAAGCAGGTCTGCCCAGTTGAGGGAGAACCACATGTGGGTGGATTTACCCAGCACAAGTTTCTCACCCTCAACAAATGACATTCGGGGCTGGGTAATTCTTTGTGGGGGGCTGTCCTGTGCCAGTGGCTGTTTGGCAGCATCACAGCCTTCAGCTTCTACCTGAATCTGATACCACACTTCCCCCCAGCTGAACCCCAAATGTCCCCAAACATTGAAAATATATGGGAGAGGAGGGAGGGAAAAAGTGTTAAAATTGTCCCCAGCTGAGAACCACTGGTCCAGCAGCTGATTCCACTCATCTGCTGAGAATGAGTACCAGTACTAGGCTCTGGCGGTGGTGCTGGGCAAGTCAGACATGGCTGGGGTTTTCAGAGAGCTTCCAGTTTTGAGAAAAGAGCCAGATGTTGACCACATAATTCTGTGAACATTTCCTTGTAGAAAATGCTACAAGGGAAAGTACAGAGCCTTCAGTTGGGACGAAAAACATTCCTGGACCTGGCTGCAGAGAAGCAACTCATAGTGACTAGATTTTTATCAAGAAAAGATGTTATAGGTCTCCATGGAATGCCAGTAGCTTCTGCCCAACAGTGACCAGGCTCTAAATCACCTTAAACCCTCCCAGCTCAAGGGACCTTGCTACCCAGCCTTAAAATTGGCAGACAGGTGGAGAAAAAGGGACACTGTGTACAGAGTCCCCCCCTTTAGTGGCATGGGGTGAAGGGCTTGCCTCTGTCATCTGAATATACATGAGCTAGACTCCACCAGGGCTTTTTACTGTCAAGTGGCTGTCAGAGGGCTCAGCGGGTCTGGGGATAATGTACTCAGATGTTTATCAGGCCAAACAGAAAAAGCATCCACTGAGACTGAGGCAAGTGGAAAATATATTCCTCTAAAAATAAACCTGATTTTCATTTCAAACTGGGTCAGTTTGGCTTGGGAATTATTGGGGAGTGCAGCTGAGCTGCTCTGGAGATGAAGTGGAACACTGGCTAATTTAATTTGCATATGCAGCTTAAAATGCTAGCTGCCTAGATGCTGGGGGCTTGGCAGCACCCTCTCCTGCCTCTGCAGGTTCTGTCTGAGAGGCACTGTGGTAGCCACTGTCTCAGAGAAGAGCAGGTTTCACTGAGAGCCGCATATCTAGGCTAGGGCAGAGGAAGGGCACTGGGTAGAGGGCATCTAAGATCAGGTGGCCTCACTCAGGTTCTGTTGTATGGTTTTCTGATGCCATAGGACCATGGGATGCGAGCCAACTGTTTCCCTGCATGCAGTTCACCTTGATGTGTGTGCAGCCAAGCGCTCGTGTGGAACAGGGGTGATGTGGAAGTGAGGGTACCTCTGCAGGGCATCAGGTCCATCCTTGCTTTCCCAGCTCCAGTCACTCTCAGGGAGAAACCACAGACTCTTTGGAGCCCACTCTCTCCCCTTTATTCCTCCTCCTCCACTTGTTCCCATCCACTTAACTCTGGCTTTTCTCATCTGCTCAGAAACTTCCCTTAAGAACTCATGGGCTCTCACCTGAGCATCACTGCCAAACCATCTAGCTTTGCAGTCCACAGATCTGGGGACTTGATGGACTAGGAAATAGTAATTTAAAAACAAATTGAGGCACAGACATACATTTTGTCTTGTCAGGTAAAGACGTTAAAAAAAAAAAAAAATCCCGGAGGTCCCATCATAGCGCAGCAGAAACAAACCGGACTAGGAACCATGAGGTTACGGGTTTGATCCCTGGCCTTGCTCAGTGGGTTAAGGATTTGGTGTTGCTGTGGCTCTGGTGTAGACTTCTCTATCTTGCTTCCTTTATTCTAATCTCTATTCTAACAGAACAGTCCTGGATGATGGAAATGTTCCCTATCTGTGCTAAGGGGTAGCCAAGAGCACCCCCAACCCCTATCATGGCCAGTGAGCACTTGAAGTGCGGCTAGTGTGACCAAGGAACCAAATTTTTATTTTTAGTAAATTTTAATTAATTTAATGTTAAAATAGATAGAGACATGTGGCTATGGCTGGTGCTCTGGACAAGGAGGCATAGAACGTTCCCTGTGAGAACAGAGGTAACAATAGCCTGGAGTCTAGAGAGATTCTTCCACAAATGTTCAAAACGAAAGTAGAGTGTGGCAGGGCCATATCCTCTGGGTTTGAACCCTAACCTAGCACTAATTAGCTATATCTCCTTGGACAAGCTTTAAAAACACACACTGTGCCTCCATTTCCTCAACTGTAAAACAGGGATCATAACAGCACCCACTTCATAGAGGTGGCTGATGATTAGTTGAGTTAATGGGTATAAAAGCCTTAGACACCGTCTGGCATATAGGAAGCACTAGAGTGTTTGCAATTACTATTACATAGTTCATACTGCAAGGCTCCATGATTAAGTTTGAATTAGCTGCTGAAGACACTAGTTCTCACTCCCAAGTTAATGCTCTGGAGGTATTGCCTTCCCAAAGACAAGCCAAATGGTAGGACCTCACATTATACTCACAGAGAAGGGAATGGACAGGGGAGAGAAACAAGCTGAAGGAGGAGCCATGTGTGGATACTTTTTAAGCTCCATCCTAAGATAATTGAAGAAGAAGCAAGTTTCTGCTGGACAGTGGCTGTCTACAGCTATGGTTAGTGACTGTGGCCTGGCATAGATCCACCCTGGTAGGGGGCCAGTGGAAGACATGACCACTTTGGGTCCAGAGAGGGGCTCTTGAATTCATTTGGTTGCCACAGTAGTCACACCAGTTTCCTTCATAGCACTTCATGGTGTAAGCAGTGCATTTATACCTCTTTTCCCAAAAAGAAACTCTTAACTTTCCCACATTCAAATTTGAAATAAAACTCTAGCTCTAGATGAAATGAAAGAGCCATACTCCTTGGACTCAACAAAAACAATTCTAGGGTTCCCAGTAGACCAGGCCTTGGCCACAAATATCAGGGGGACGGAGAATTGCCTACTCCTGGCAGGAACCATCCACCTGGCCTTCACAGGAGGAGACACACAATTATCTTATGACATAAGACATACTCTGCTAGGAAGGCTAATTTGCTTTATCCTTAATTACAGGGAGCCAAGATTGCTCAGGTTCCAGTTATTCTGGGGATGTGCAATATCTATGCAATATCTTCAAGTGACCCATTAAATGTATTGATCAAAGACGACTGATAAGTAGTACAGGATTCTGGACAAAGGAAGTAAAAACAATATTTGGCTTAAAGTAATTAACTCTTCTGCTTCCAATCAAGGCACCCTCAAACAAAAATCCTCTTCCTTTACCTCTACCTCCCGCCAAAATGAACTCGGACGTCTATCCAATAGCATGTCTAAGAGTAATTAGAACAGCTTTATCCATAGTAGCTCCAAAGTGGACATAAGCCAAATGTTCACCAACAGTAGAATGGATAAATTACGCTGTATTCACACACTGGTAACTCTATCATTAGTCACCTGTGGCAATAAAAATGCATCTTACAAATGTAAAGTTGAGAGGAAAAAAAAGGAGCCACAAGAGGAGAGATATATACAGATAGATAGATTTAGATTTTATAATTGCATTTATAGGAAGTTTAGAACAGGCAAAATCAAGCCTCAAGAATCATTTCAGTTGGCAGGCAATCTCGGGAGAAATGTTGATGTGAAAAAGCCCAATACCTAGTTTTTCTCTGATTTCACAGTTGTCTCCATAGCAATCATCAGACTCTAAAATGGGTAGCTTCTTCAACAAAAGAGACATTGTCCTTCTCAATAGCTACCTGGGAAAGTGGCCAATACCCTGTTTAAGTGGCGTCTCTAGAGACGTGCGCTGCCCACACGTTTTCCCACTAGGGAAAGGTTTTGTGAACAATAATACTAATACAACTTTGAATGAGAACACCATGGAGGCCTTTATAGCTATTGTCTTGAGGGACAAGACTAACATTCATTTAGCAGTGAATGTTGTTATCTCAGTCCTGGGAGCCTGTGATTCATGCAGTGGACAGTGGATACAGAAAATGGAAATCCTCATGAGGTTTCCCCCCAATACTGAGTTTGCTTGTTCCTAGAGTTTAACTAAAGTGAGAACATTCTGACATTTTGGTCTTGTTCTTTTTCTAGAAGCTCAGGAGAAGGGGTTGGTTTTAAGAAATGGCATAAACTCAATTTTGGTCCAACTTGTGCCTGCATAGCTCTTATCGATTTATTAATGGCCACTGAAATATTATGTTTTTCAATTACCTCACCTGCAAAAAAAAAAATAATAAAGTAAAATGTGCTCTTCTGGCCTTGCAGGATTATCTACGTAATTGAAAAACATAATATTTCAGTGGCCATTAGTCAGGTGAAGGCCCTGCTCAAGGTCACATAGCTAGTAAGTGTCAGGGTGGGAATTCAAGTCCAGAAGTGTCTGTCTGCAAAGTCACTTTCTCTTTACTGTATTGGCTGTCTAGCATGGATTGGTCTCTTAGACTTTTGCAGGAAGGGAGATGTTATATACTCCTTATTACCTTTAAAAATATGTCTCCAACTTAATTATGAAAGTCTTTCTTAAATCTAACAGTCATCTCACTTTTTCCTTAAATAAATTCATTTTAATTCTTTGGAAGACATTGAGAATCACATCTCAGCTTTTCTTTTACTTCCTCTATCCTCATCCCTTTAACTTTCTCTCTTAACAACAATTACTACCAAAGAACTTCAGCAGCCCCTCAAATGTGGCATTGGAAACTGGAATTTGAACTGAGCGAACCTCTGGATCCAGTGAAATTTCAGATCTCAAACTAAAGTTCTCTCAATGATAACAACGTGAGTAAATGGCTAAGTTAACTTATTCAGAAGGCTCCTTGGCAAAGTCTCAATGTTTGTATTTAGATATGATGAATGTAACAGCTTTCAGGCAACCCCTTGGATAAAGGGGAAAAGCAAATGAAATAAATATTTTTTCATTCTCCTTTCTCTTAGAAATAAATTTTGTAAGCTTGGCTTTAGGGGCACGGAAGTTACCAGAAAGATATGTGTGTATGTTTAAAATGTTAAGCAACTTCATGCATGCACTAGTATTGGATAAATATTTGAAATTTGGAGTCAAATCTGCAGTCCCTCCAGCAACCTGCTAGTTTATTTCAACTTCAGTTTTCTTATCTCCAAAATGATATTAACAGTATTTATCTGCAGAGATAATGCATACTGATAACCATCCCTAGCATAAATGTTAGTCACTGCTATTATTACTAGCTTTTGTAATTAACCTTCTGGCCTTAGCATCTGGGATATAGAAACACCACGTGTTTTTGAGTCAGGTGGTTACAACATCCCGAAATATTTACATCACTGAGTCCACTATATGACTTAGTGTAGAAGTCTGTTTTCTTAGTATCTAAATTGACATGGAGCTCAGTGCTGTCTTTGAGGGTCTGGAATCTTTCTATTTGTTTCTCTGAACATAATCACCCTATGATGGAGTGACTCAAGCCTCTCTTTTAAATAGTCTGTAATGGTGAGATTCTTTTGGAAAAATTGCCAGGGAATGGATGGGTGGAATGAGTTTGCAAACATACCTCAATCCTGCCTCCAACTTAAACCACAAAGGTGCGGAGTAGGTTACTGGAGAGACAACGTATTCATTCAACCCAATAATGAGAGGAGGTGGTTTGAACAACAACCAAATTGATGTGTAAAATGGGGTTTAAATTTTCAATCTTTAATGTCAGAGAGTCCTGGGATCAAATCTCAGTCCTGCCACTTAGTGTGTGATTCTAGGCAGGTTACTTAGGCATTCTGTGCCTTAGTTTCACAATACATAAAATGAAAAGAAGGACTCCTCTCATTGGCTTGTTGCATGAAAATGAGATTATCTGACATGCCATAAGCACAATCCAAATTGTTATTATTACATCACTGTTATTCTTGTTGTTTTCTGGAAATACTGGGGAACCTTGTACAATGTGCCTTTAACACTTTCTCATTCTATGTCGATAGGGAAGAAGACCTCCTTTGCATCCATGGTTGTTATAAATGCTGCTTGCTAAATATTTCTAGTTCTCCTCTCTGTTGGGATCATGGTAAGGCTACACTTTCTTGTTTCTTTGTGGTTTGGTGAGACTGGTGGTTTGTTGTGGAGCAAATGTTGTGAAACTTGTGATATAAAGCACTGAATTGCTGCTTCAGACACACCAGAGTACTCTATTCTATCATGGCACCCATGACATTATAAATGTTGGCTGTTCCATCAGCCTGAGCCTCTGAGTACCTTTGAAGTCCAGAGTCCTTCTGTCACTCCACAATGGTCACATAGCATGAGCAAGAAACAGATTCTTGCTTTTTTTAGCCCCTGAGATGCTGGGGTGATTTGCTATTACAACCTATGTAGCCAACTCTGACCATACCATATCTCTAACTGATGGTCCAGGGGTTTTCAGTGGGTTGTAATTTCTGCCCTCCCCTATGGGACATTTGGAGGCATCTGGGGACATTTCAGCTGTCATAAATGTTAGAGTGTGTGTACTACAGGCATCTAGGGCCAGGGATGAGGGAAACATCCTGCAGTGCACAGAACAATCCCCCAAAAGAATGAAATGTCTTGCCAAAAACACCAATAGTACTCGAGTCTAGTACTGAACCTCCCCGAGACCCTCATACTCCCCATGCTCTTAAACCCGATCCCCACATACAGCCCCATCATCAGAGAATGCACCCATACAGCCTATGCATGTCACAGGGACCATGTTCATTCTTACCATATGCGATTACCTGCGACACTGAGCCACACTAGGACCAAAGCATTCTGCCTCAAGGATTCTGCCAATCATTCTTGCAAAGGGTACCCCTGGGGCTGAGCCAGGCTGGAAGTCCAGACACTGCAGGAGAAAACAGCCATCTTTTTTCTGAGGAAACCTCGTTCTGTTCCTCTATCAAAGCTGCCACGGTTGCCAATGAGTTATACACTGGCCTCACTTCTTCTGGAAAAATTACAGAAAAATCCCTAGTCTGGCTCATTAAACATTTCAGTGTAAAAGTGGAAAGGAATGGAAATTTGATGTAGGTATGAGATGTTCATTTGGGCCCAAGCTTCTAACAGTCTGATACCTGTGGTCAAAGCCTCAGGTGGCATATTAATTAACCTCCTTCAAAGAGGCAATCATATTTGACAGAGGTGTAAAAATGACAGGCAAGGTAGGTACCAGGACCAGAACCCAGACCTTCTGCTGACTCCCAAATATTCAGTTTTTTCTAATACGCATCAGAAGGGGGAAAGGCTTCTTGAGTGAATGATGGTGATGGAACTAGCTTGTCCTTGAAAGTCTGGTGGCCCTGTGCACAAAGGGCGTGTATCAGCCACTTTCCAGGTATGAAGCATGGAAGAAAGGGAAGGGAAGTGACAAAAACCAAACATAAAGGTCACTATCATTTGTGTGATTGCAACTCAATATTTTCTTAACTCCCAAATTAGGTACTCTATACTTGTCACTACAATGTATTAATAACTGACACCCCAAAGATGGTTTGCTTTGTTGAGTGCATAATCTCAAATCTCAGCACAGCAGAGTCCCCTCCCCTGGGACAGCTCTAAGTCCCTGAAAACTATTCAAAGGATGGTGATTCCAAGTGGCACTAATTTTACAAAGCAAATAATCATAATAGGAAATAATAATACAGGTTTTTTCCCAACATATATTTATTGAAGCCTAATATGTGTGAGGCACTGGTTAGAGAGGAGACATCAGACAGGTTGGGTTCCTGCCCTCAGAGAGCTTACTTCTTGAGGGGGGGGTAATGATAAGTAAAATAATTATGGATGGCAATTTGCGCCAGAAAGGAAAAAAAACAAACAAAAAAAAACAGGGTGCTGAGTTTAAAGAATGGTTTGAGGTCTATTCTGACTTATAGTCCTCAGACTGTTTCTCTTTTATGTTTTTTGATAATCTAAATCCTAAAGTGTGTTAAAACAATTTTTTTAAAGTTGCAAATGTAAGATAGCCAATAGATAATCAGGTTTCCATAACAAAGATTAAAGTTACACTTCCAATTAACTTTCATAAAACAGATATCAGACCACTCTAATCTAACTCACTACTTTGCATGCATGTGTGCACGGCTGGGGGTCAGCCATCTCTACACAAACAAAGACGCTGGTGTTGGACAGAAAATGACTGAAACCATGCTTCATGATTGAATCTAATTAGCAACATAGATTAGTTACATAGAAATGTAACAAAGGGAATGATGCCAGAAGACATTCATGGATGCTTCAGAAATTGACGAAACTTGCCTGAGAGCTGAACCTAAGGTTTTAATTTTTGGTCTGATTATTTGTTAACCTGCAAACTTTGAAGGAACCTAATTAAAGTCAATGAGAAATAATCTCCATTTAAAAAGTCTTAAATCCATGTTTTTGGGCAGAGCTCTTGTGCTTTTTTTCCCAAGTTCATGTCATATATCAATTCAAAATTCAAATGAAAAAGCCCTTATTAATAATTTTGTTTCTTCTCTTTCCTTTATTGCTCTCTTTCCCTCTTATTTTATGAGGCATAATATTTATTTTGATGCATATTTTATTCATGAGGCATACATATTGTAAAGTGTAAAGTGCAGAGCTTGGTTAATATTCATAGACATGCATCATGTAATCATGACCCAACTCAATATATGGAACTGTACTATCCAAAAGAACTTGGTGTGATGATGGAAATGTTCTGTCTGCATTGTCCATTTTGACAATTACAAGCCATATGTGGCTACTGAGCACTTGAAATGTGGCCAGTGTGAATGAAGAATTGAATTTAAAATTTTGTTTAATGAGGCTGATGGCTGCCATTTTGGATATTATAGTAAAGGGCATTTCAAGCATTTCAGTACCTTCGAATCAATACCTACTCAGTTACCCCTCCCCACTCTGCTGACGCAATTACTATTCTGCTTTCTATCAACGTAGATGAATATTTCCTGATCTTGAATTTTATCTAACTGAAAATAGTGGAATATATACTCTTTGGGTTTGGATATATTCTCTCAATAATACCTGTGAAACCTATCCTTTTTGTTGAATATACCACCAGTCTTCTTTTTAAATTGCTTGAGTATTACATTGTATAAATATACTATAGTTTTGTGTATCAATTCTACTGTTGATGGATATTTGGATTGTTTCCGCTTTTTTGGCTACTGGCAATGAAGTTTCTATAAATATTCTTGGCAAGATCTTTTAATGTGCAAATATACTAATTTCTTCTGGGTATGTACCAAAGGATGGAAATGCTGAATCTTATCCTCCCAAAAGCACATATAAGAAATCTAGTACTGTCATTAAAATAAAATTTTACTTTTGGATTACAGATATTTTTAAAGAGTACAGTAATACTTTTGTGCTGGCCAAGGGAATGTACACCTGATTCAAGCACTATTTTGCAATATCTAATAATTTTAAGAGCAATTACCTTATATCCCAGTAATTATGCCTTTAGGTATGTTCCTTGGAGAAATTCTTATACATGTGTACAAGGAAACGTGTAAGAATAACATAACAGCAAAAAAAAAAAAAAAAAAAAGGAATTCTTTTATTTTTTGGCCACACCCATGGCATGCAGAAGGTCCTGGGCCAGGGATCATACTTGTACCACAGCAGCAACAATGCTGGATCCTTTACCCACTGAGCCATTAGGGAACTCCATAAATGGAATGTATTTATTGAGTAAACAAAAAATATATCCACAAAGGAATGTCATCCAGAAAAATGAACAAATAGAGCTACATGTATCACTATGACTGAATCTTTCAATATAAGGATGAGCCCAAAAAAACAGTGCCAAAAAAATTACTAAAGACCTACTAAGGAAGGATATATATGAATGTATTAAGAAATGCATCATAAGGATAAACAGAAACAGAATGGTTACTCTATGGTTGGGGCAGGATGAAAGATTGAGATTTCAATTTTACTAATGACATTTACCTTTAGCTGGGTAATAGGTATGCAGGTATAAATGTCATTATATTTCATACCTTTCACATGTCTTAAATACTACCTAATAATAAGGAAAGAACTTGTCAAAGTGGTGGAGACTGCTAGGCATGCCTTAGTACCCATGCCACTTTCTTCTTACCAGATCTTGAAGCTCTTATTCCCCACAAAGTTTTAGCTGAGCACATGCATGCCCAGCTAAAACTACACTTGTCAGGCTTCTTTGTAAAGACATGTGGTCATATAACTAGGCTCTTACAATGGCATGTGAATGAAGCTGAATACAATTTCCAGGTTACATCAGAAAAAGAAGCAACTTGCCTACCACACTTCCTCTTCTCATTTGGTTTAAAATGAATGTGTTGTTGGTGAGACAGCTTAAACCACGTGCATATAGACACCGCCCTGTTTTGCCCATTAAATGTCAGCTTCATGAAGCAAGGGATCTGGCCCGTCACTTTCACATCTGTATCCATAGTCCCTGGAACATTATCTTGCATGTGACAGGTTCAATTCATGTTGAATAAATGCATGATTGAACACTGTTTCATCACTAATGGTGTGCAGATCCTCCCACCAAAGAGATGGAGTCTATTTCTCCTTCTTCATACACACCTACATACCTAACTTCACTTTCACCTCACTATTTTATGAGGTTTTGCTGATTTTATTATAATCAAGACAGCATTTTTTTTTTTTTATTAAATTTTATTTTCCCACTGTACAGCAAGGGGGTCAGGTTATCCTTACATGTATACATTACAATTACAGTTTTTCCCCCACCATTTCTTCTGTTGCAACATGAGTATCTAGACATAGTTCTCAATGCTATTCAGCGGGATCTCCTTGTAAATCTATTCTACGTTGTGACTGATAAGCCCAAGCTCCCGATCCCTCCCACTCCCTCCCCCTCCCATCAGGCAACCACAAGTCTCTTCTCCAAGTCCATGATTGATTTTCTTTTCTGAGGAGATGTTCATTTGTGCTGGATATTAGATTCCAGTTATAAGTGATGTCATATGGTATTTGTCTTTGTCTTTCTGGCTCATTTCACTCAGTATGAGATTCTCTAGTTCCGTCCATGTTGCTGCAAATGGCATGATGTCATCCTTTTTTATGGCTGAGTAGTATTCCATCGTGTATATATACCACATCTTCCGAATCCAATCCTCTGTCGATGGACATTTGGATTGTTTCCATGTCCTGGCTATTGTGAATAGTGCTGCAATGAACATGCGGGTGCATGTGTCTCTTTTAAGTAGAGCTTTGTCCGGATAGATGCCCAAGAGTGGGATTGCAGGGTCATATGGAAGTTCTATGTATAGATTTCTAAGGTATCTCCAAACTGTTCTCCATAGTGGCTGTACCAGTTTACATTCCCACCAACAGTGCAGGAGGGTTCCCTTTTCTCCACAGCCCCTCCAGCACTTGTTATTTGTGGATTTATTAATGATGGCCATTCTGACTGGTGTGAGGTGGTATCTCATGGTAGTTTTGATTTGCATTTCTCTTATAATCAGCGATGTTGAGCATTTTTTCATGTGTTTGTTGGCCATCTGTATATCTTCCTTGGAGAAATGTCTATTCAGGTCTTTTGCCCATTTTTCCATTGATTGATTGGTTTTTTTGCTGTTGAGTTGTATAAGTTGCTTGTATATTCTAGAGATTAAGCCCTTGTCAGTTGCATCATTTGAAACTATTTTCTCCCATTCTGTAAGTTGTCTTTTTGTTTTCTTTTGGGTTTCCTTTGCTGTGCAAAAGCTTTTCAGTTTGATGAGGTCCCATGGGTTTATTTTTGCTCTAGTTTCTATTGCTTTGGGAGACTGACCTGAGAAAATATTCATGATGTTGATGTCAGAGAGTGTTTTGCCTATGTTTTCTTCTAGGAGTTTGATGGTGTCCTAAGACAGCATTTTAAGATGGAAAAGCAATGCCTATTTGTCTCAGAGCTATATAGTGAAGCAGGTAGAGCTTCTCAATGACAAAAGGATCAGAAGAGAAAATGTCCTTTTCTCTGAAAGGCATTTGAAATAATGGGAAAAAGCTGATGACTCTCCCAACTGCTAACTGAGAACATTTTCAAACTTATCTTCCTATATTTGCCAATGGTTTCCTGAGAACAAAGTACTTCCACATTTAAAAATTGTGCTTCATGTTTCATGTGTAGAGGTCAGTGACCTTTAGGTTCAATGCCCTGTTACATGGTTTTTATTTTTATTTTTACTACAGCAATACAAATATTATTTTTACTACAGCAATAAAAATTATTATTGCCTATTCATTAAAAGAAGCAGGTAAAGGATGTCAGGCATATATTGGTTTAAGAGGTTCAACACTAGCATGGATTAAAAATAATGATGTCAACAATATCTGTGGTATATTTAACGGTGGCCACAACCCTTCACTTGGATTATGGCCACACCATTTGGAAAGTGACTGTGAAGATCCTCCCACCAAGAGATGGAGTCTATTTCTCCTTCTCTTGAACCTTGGCTGAACTTGTGACTTACTTTAGCTAAGAGAAGTGACAGTGTGACAGTTCTGAACCAAGACTTCCAGAGGCTTTGTACTCTGCCATCCTCTTGCTCAGTACTCTGTCCAGCAGCCTCGGGAAAAAGTCCACGGAGTCCATGGAGGATAACTGTGTCATCTCAGCCCAAGTCATCCTAATCAACTATTATCAACTCATCCCTAAAGAGAACAAAACTCCCCACCAGCTGTAGAGCTGACAATAAACACATAAGTGAACCCCAAATTGGAGAAGGTTCCCAGCTCATTTGTAAGCTTGTGAGCAGTAATAAATGCTCACTGTTTTAAGCCACTGAGTATGAGGGTTGTTATGCAGAAGTGCCAGTGGATACAGGCATCATGGCAACAGTAAAATAAATGCACCTCTTAAAGACAAGAGCTTTGCAGGTTTCAATCTTTGAAAGGTAACATCCTTAACTAAGTTTGGCTTTTTAACAAATGGGGATTTCAGACTTCTGTTTACTTGTTCAGTTCCCCCAAGTTATTCAAACTCTACTCTCACTCTTGGATAATGAGAAAAGCTATGCAGCTTTATTTCTCAAATATAAACCCCAGCCAACCAATCTTCTTCTTCCCATTTTCATAGGAGGAGTCCCTTAAAGTTAACACATTAGCATTGATGCCAGAAAGCCAGAACATCAGTAAAGTCTTGAAAAGTTCAACTCAGATTGAAAACAGAAAATGAGAGGGGCAAAAGAGGAGATTCTGTAAGGAGTTGAAATAATAAGGAAAGTTTAGAAGTTAATATCGAACCTCACTATACTTGACATTCTACAAGACACAGTTACACAGTATATATCTTACTAAAGATCTGCTACTTATAAAGTACACTTGTTTTTCAAGGTCACTTGTATTAGTCAGCTATTGCCCTGATAAGGCTGCATGACAAATCACTCCCAAACTCAGTAACTAATACAAATAAATGTTTGTTATCATGTTCATGGGTCTGTGAGGGGTTCTGATCTAGACCAGCCTTAGCTATAAAGTTTACATTGTGGGTTGCATTAGACTGAGAGTTAGCAGGGTTGGGTTCTACTCTGAGTTTAGTTAAGTTTGGTTCCATGTGAGGCCCAGGCTGGACTAGTGTTCAGGAGTGAACCTGAAATATGTACTTCTCTTGGAAGATCACCAAAATGCAATGACAACAAAACCACATATATAAGGACATTTCAGGTTCTCTGCTCTTCAACCCTGCTAACAGCCTGTTGACAAAGTTCAATGTGACAGTGGGGTCTAAAGTTAAGAGATGGATATGCTTACTCAAACCCATGAAAAATGGCAGGATGTTTAATTCTAAATATAGATGAGTAAAGAATTAGAACAATTTATTTAATCATCCATGTTATATTTTTTAATGATTTTAATTTTTTCCATTAAAGTTATTTACAGTGTTCTATCAATTTCTACTGTACAGCAAAGTGACCCAGTCACACACACACATACACACATTCTTTTTCTCACATTATCTCCATCATTGTCCATCATAAGTGACTAGATACAGTTCCCTGTGTTATACAGCAGGAGCTCATTGCTTATCCACTCCAAATGCAATAGTTTGCATCTATAACCCCAGACTCACAGACAATGCCACTCCCTCTCCCTCTCCCTTGACAACCACAAGTTTGTTCTCTAAGTCCATGAGTTTCTTTTCTGAGAAAAAGTTCATTTGTGCCATATATTAGGTTCCAGATATAAGTGATATCATATGGTATTTGTCTTTCTCTTTCTGACTTTCTTCACTCAGTATGTCTCTAGCTCCATGTTGCTGCAAATGGCATTATTTTGTTCTCTTTTATGGCTGAGTAGTATTCCATTTTATACACACACACACACACACACACACACACACACATCTTCCTAATCCATTCATCTGTTGATGAACATTTAGGATATTTCCATGTCTTGGCTATCATGAGTATTGCTCTGGACAAGGAAAGTTTTGTCCAGAGAATGGGATTGCTGGGTCATATGGAAGAATTAACATCATAAAAATGGCCATACTGGAGTTCCCATCATGGCTTAGCAGTTAACAAAACCGACTAGCATCCATGAGGATGCAGGTTCGATTCCCGGCCTCACTCAGTGGGTTAAGGATCTGGTATTACTGTGAGCTGTGGTGTAGGATACAGACATTGCTCAGATCCTGTGTTTCTGTGGCTTTGGCATAGGCCAGAGGCTACAGCTCCAATTGGACCCCTAGAACCTCCATATGCCACGGGTGCTGCCCTAAAAAGACAAAAAGAAAGACAAAAAAAAAAAAAATGGCCATACTACCCAAAGCAATCTGCAGCTTCAATGCAACCCCTATCAAATTACCCATGACATTTTTCACAGAACTAGAAAAAACAATCCAAAAATTTATATGGAACCAGAAAAGACCCAGAATTGCCAAAGCCATCCTGAGGAACAAAAACCAAGCAGGAGGCATAACTCTCCCAGACTTCAGGCAACATTACAAAGCCTCGTAATCAAGATAGTGTGGTACTGGAACCAAAACAGACATACGGACCAATGGAACAGAATAGAGAATCCAGAAATAAATCCAGACACCTACAATCAATTAATCTTCAACAAAGGAGGAAAGAATATAAAATGGGGAAAAAACAGTCTTTTCAATAAGTGGTGCTGGGAAAACTGGACAGCCACATGTCAATCAATGAAATTGGAACACACCCTCACACCATACACAAAAATGAACTCAAAATGTCTTAAAGACTTAAACATAAGACAAGACACCACTGAACTACTAGAAGAGAACATAGGCAAAACATTCTCTGACATCAACCTTATAAATGTTTTCCTAGGTCATTCTCCCAAGGCAATGGAAAGAAAAGCAAAAATAAATCAATGGGACCTAATCAAACTGCAAGCTTTTGCACAACAAAGGAAACCATAAAAAAATTAAAAAGACAACTTACAGAATGGGAGAAAGTAATTTCAAATGCTGCAACTGACAAGGGCTTAATCCCTAAAATATACAAACAATCTACACAACTCAACAGCAAAAAAAACCAACAACCCAACTGAAAAATGGGAAAAAGACCTGAATAGACATTTCTCCAAAGAAGATATACAGATGGCCAACAGACACATGAAAAAAATGATCAATACTACAAATTATTATGGAAATGCAAATCAAAACTACTATGAGTTACCACCTCACACCCGTGAGAATGGCCATCATTAAGGAGTCAACAAATAACAAATGCTGGAGAGGGTGTGGAGTAAAGGGTACCCTCCTATAACTGTTGGTAGGAGTGTAAATTGGTACAACCACTATGGAAAACAGCATGGAGGTACCTCAGAAAACTAAATACAGAACTACCATATGACCTAGCAATCCCACTTTTTGGCATATATCCAGACAAAACTTTCCTTGTAAAAGATACATGTTACCTTTATGATACAATTTCTTCACATCTCTGGTCTGTCACTGGACAAAAAAGGATAGTAGACATCTCAGATAATCTCTCTTCATTCAAGTCTAAACTGTAGCATTCAAATTCAACTCAACTAGTACCTCCTCTACAGAGTGGTTCCTGATCAATCAAAATTCCATTGTTATCTGAGATCTCCAAAGTCCTCTAGCTGTTGAGGTTTACATCACTGTTCCTCATTGTCATTAACTACCATGATCAAATCAGGCTAGTGCTCACTGAATCTTTAGTACAAGGCAGGCTCTTACATCTACCTGGTGGCTATCAATATCACTGCTTTATAGAGATGGTAATGAACTTGCTAAAGGGTTAATAGATAGTAGTAACTCCACCTGGATTGATACCCAGATGTGTCTATAAATGTGGTGTCTCTACCAGATCATGCTACCCCTATACATTACAACTGACTACTCTGTCAATATTGACTTTGTATTATGAAGAGATTTTGCTTGCATGTTAGTTTTGTTCCTTCAATTACAATGTATGCTTGAAGGCAAGGACTTTGTGTTTTTATGCTGCTTCACATTTTTCCTTAGCATGTTTTGATTAGTTGTTTGATTTCAGGAACTGATTTCAGTGAACCAGCCCAATACTAAACATAATTCAACAGAATGGAAATTTCCTAAGATGCAGGAATTAGAGTCAGTAATGGTGGCTAATAATAAGTAGCATCAACTATCTTACTAGTTGGATACTATCATTATTCTCATTTCATTCATGCAAAAGCTGAGGCTGAGAGATGTTAATTCACTGGCTCATGAACAACATAGTATGGAGCAGAGCCAAAAAGCAAATCTAGGAGTTCCCGTCGTGGTGCAGTGGTTAACGAATCTGACTAGGAACCATGAGGTTGAGGGTTCGATCCCTGGCCTTGCTCAGTGGGTTAAGGATCCAGCATTGTTGTGAGCTGTGGTGTAGGTTGCAGACACAGCTTGGATCTCCGAGTTGCTCTGGCTCTGGTGTAGGCCGGTGACTACAGCTCCAATTTGACCCCTAGCCTGGGAACCTCCATATGCCACGGGAAGCGACCCTAGAAAAGGCAAAAAGATAAAATAAATAAATAAATAAATAAATAAAAATTAAAAAAAGCAAACCTAAATCTCTGTAACTTTAGAGTCCTCTTTTTTATTTTTTACAACTGATGGCATTCAATGTTTAATTTCTGTACAATATTAAATTATAACTATACTGAAGGTTTTTAGCTGTGAAATTATATAAAGGTAAACCCTAATCATGGACAAAACCTTGGCTTGAGCAACAGTAATAATAAATAATTCATGATAATAGTAAATAATGACAGTTTAAATTTTCTTTTAAAAAGGTATGTATACGAAGCATGGTGCTAAGTGATTTTTTCATTATGTTATCATGGCATCACAATAAAGGCAGTAAAACACATTTTGTGTTAATCCCATTATATAGATGAGTACATTGAGGCTTAAGGAAGTTAAGTGACTTGTCAAGATGTACAGTGGTGACAGAAAGTCACTGTTGATTTCTTTGTTTACTAAAATGTACTTTTATAAAATCAAAAAGAAAAAAAGATTGCAATGAGTCTGGTATGTTAAGAATCTAACAACACACACCATCATTTCTCACTGTTTGTAGAATGGATGAGCTAAGGTTTATACTAAAACCTTTTGGGTTTAGGAGTTCCCGTCGTGGTGCAGTGGTTAACGAATCTGACTAGGAACCATGAGGTTGTGGGTTCGATCCCTGGCCTTGCTCTGTAGGTTGGGGATCCGGTGTTGCAGTCACGGCTCAGATCCCACGTTGCTGTGGCTTTGGTGTAGGCCAGTGGCTACAGCTCCAATTCAGCCCCTAGCCTGGGAAACTCCATATGCCGTGGGAATGGCTCAAGGAAAGGCAAAAAGACAAAAAAAAGAAAAAAAAATAATAATCCTTTTGGGTTTAAAAGGTAACATCTTGGATTCATAGGACAACTTTTTAGAAAGTAAAAAATTCTTTCTGATGTGATACATTATTTAACTCAGGGGTTAACACACTGCAGCCCCTGAGTCAGATCCACCAGCATCCTGATTCTCTAAGTAAGGATGTACTACTAACACAGACAGCCATGATGATTCCTTGCATATTGTCTATGGCTGCTGTTGCTACAGTGACAGAATCAAGGCATTGCTACACAGGCTGCAGAGCCCACGAAGCCTAAAATATTTACCAACCCCTGGTTTAATTCTTCATTTAAAACCCATGTACTGTGAATGTTTATGCATACTTTTGTGGGTGTTCTTTCTACAAAGAATGTTATGCACACTTTTGTGGTGTTCTTTCTCCAAAGAACAACTTTGTTCTAATTCTGGGGTTCCTGGGCCCTGGAA
Source organism: Sus scrofa (assembly GCF_054392235.1). Taxonomy (NCBI): domain Eukaryota; kingdom Metazoa; phylum Chordata; class Mammalia; order Artiodactyla; family Suidae; genus Sus; species Sus scrofa. The sequence continues at coordinate 59,162,038 of NC_139395.1, forward strand.
GAAGATGCTCATGATGGGGACATGAAGTAGTCACCTTTTCAAGTCATCCAATTGGCTCAGTCACACACCAGCAAAGACAAGACAAGACAAGGCAAGCGTTTTCTGTTCTTAACCATTCGCCATCACTACGAGGCTTGAAGTATGTTTTTGAAAATGAAATCAGGATATATTTGTACTGACATAGTAGAGGCTAAATAAGTGAAAACAAATATAAACCCAATCAGTCACCACTGAATAAAGACACACCCATTAGAATCATAATAAGAAAATATAGAGAACTGAGTTGAGCTTCAATTGACCTTTCTTTTTCCTCCAACAAATTTTAGGGAAATAAAGAGCAGGCTACACAAAGACTCTTAAAAGGCTAAGTAAAACACTCATAGACCCATCTTCCAAGAAATACGCAGGATCAATGAAATTTCTACTCTCCAGAACCTTCTGTAACAAAGGAAAATCACCACTATTTTCAGCAATTATGTTAAAGAGCTGATTTTTTAAAAATGAGAATTGCAATGTATATTTCAGGTTCTCTCTTGGGGATTTTTTTTGTGCATATTTTTTTTTTTTTCCACACAGGCAGTATGTGGGAATTCCTGAGCCAGAGATCGAACCTATGCTACAAAGCAGCAACCAGAGCCACAGCGGTAAGAAAGCAGGAGCCTCAACCCACTAGGCCATCAGAGAACTCCCAAAGAGCTGATTTTTTAAAGTCATAAAACCTTGAATTCAAATCCTGATTTTGCTACTGACTAGCTGTTTGACCTTGGAAAAACTGTTTAACTTTTCTCTCTTTTAAGTTGCTTATTAAAATGTAGGTAAAAATATCTAGCTTACAGGCTTATTATGAGGATTAAATATGATAATATATGTAAAGTACTAGGCTTAGTGCATAGCACGTGGTCAAGGCTTCATGTTGGGTGCCATTATTACTGTTTAAACTGGAGGTCAGAACACAGATGAGAGGTCTCCCCTGAATCAAAGTCCACCATGAAAGACACTCAGAATCACTCACAAGCTGAGCAGAAAAGGGAACTATGATATTTCATGAATGTTTTCAAAAAAAGGTTAAAACAAAAAAGGTTTATGACAAAATTTAATCAGTGCACTAGTTTCTATTACCCAAGTTTCTGATAACTGCAGGTTTGAAACAGTGACGAAGAGAAGGTAAATTCAAATAATTACCATGGAGAATCTAGGCTTGTGAAATATGTCAGGCTTGTAAGATACCTCCATGTGCATAGCTGTATTAGCAGATTTATAACAACTTCCATAATGGGCTGAAAGGTGGCAAAAGAAAAAAATGTGATTTCTTCATGTCCTTTTCTGAATACCTCTTTAACACTTTTGATTACAATTCTCTGGTTCAATGCTTATGAAAGCACTTGGAATAAAAGAGAATATCTATGATTCCATTTTGGCAACAAAGGGAAGAGCTTTCTCAAATGTCTACAGCACTTTTGAGGCCCACATAGAAAATACCCAATTCCCTGTTCCTCAGATGCAGAATACCCACTGCCTCTCAATTTCAACTTTCCCTTGCAGTCTTTCTCTCCACAACAGCAGGTACAATCAGGTAGAAGTACCTGGCCATGTGTTCCAGGAAGAACTGATAGAGAAGTCAGAACTTTCTAGTGAGCCCATTATGAAAACTCATGAGGGGATCATCAGAAAATTGATGCTCAGGGAGATTAGTTATTGCTATCTGGCCCTGTGCCCTCTGTATCTTTCATGCCCTCTAATTTTGTTCCTGCTAACAGTCTTGAACATTCTCATGTGGTGTTCACATCTTGGTTTCTTTCCATATCCCCAAAATGGTGAAATTAAAATCTATCTGGCAAGCAAAGCCACTGAAAACCAGCTGTCCATCAAATATCTAATGGCTCTTAGAGTTGGCATGTGACTGCAGAAAGACAACATTTAACTTCTGAACTCTTTCTGCAACCCTGTGATGGAAGAGACAGGCTGAGTGTGACCAGAGACAAAGTTTATGCCTAGAGACATACCATGAACCTCAGATGAAACCCACTCTAAAATCAGAGAACTGGCAGGTAGATTCAGGTCTCAGATTGACAGGCTTGCTCCATTTCTATCCTTTGACTAACCAGAAATAAACAACCAAACACACACCTTTGTGGAATATGAGCACTTAAGCCTCAGGAGACCATAACTGCCTTGGAATATGCACTTACTGATTTAGTCAATATTTATTTGAACATTTATTTTATGCCCACCATTGTGCTAAGTTGGCCATATAATGGTGAAGGCAGTAGACATGGTCCTTGCTCTTAAAGAGATAATAAGACAGGGAGATAGATAAGTGAATGAACAGTATGCAATAATTTCAGACTGTGTGAAGTTCTATGATGGCAATAAACAAGGTACTATTAAAGAAAAAAAACATAACAAGGAGAAGCTTATTCTAGGCAGAATGATACAGGAGATTACTTTTAAATTGATGTAACCTTAAAAGGTTACATTTAAATTGATACTTAAAGAACCTCTAAGAAGAACACTGGTATAGGGGAAGAACACTTGTGGCAGAAACCCTAGGATGATCCCCAGTGAGTCATACCCTACTATAGTCACTTTACCTCAAGGGTGAAGGACTCTGTGACATGTTTCTAATAGTTAGCATATGACAAGAGTGAAGATATTTTGCAGATATAATTTAAGTCCTTAATCAGTTGACTTTAATAGAAAAGGATGATTATTCTGAGTGGAGCTAACTTAACCAAGCAATCTTTTAAAAGAGGATCTAGAGGAGGTCCCATCGTGGCACAGCAGAAATGAATCCAACAAGGAACCATGAGATTGTGGGTTCGATCCCTGGCCTTGCTCAGTGGTTTAGGATCCAGCATTGCTGTGAGCTGTGGTACAGGCTGCAGATGTGGCTCAGATCTGGCATTGCTATGGCTGTGACGTAGGCTGGCAGCTACAGCTCTGATTAGACCCCTAGCCTGGGAACCTCCATGTGCCTCCAGTGCAGCCCTAAAAAATAAATAAATAAATAAATAAATAAGGATCTAGAAATCACAGACTTGAAGTACCCGAGATCTTCTCTCTCTGTGTTGCTAGCTTTGATGACCTCTACAGCTACAAGGATATGAGATTCATCAGCAAGATGAAGAATCTTAGAAATGGATCCTTCCCTGTTGAGCCTATAGATGAGAACATAGCCCAGTCAGGTCCTGAATTCCAGTCTCATGAGGCCCTGATCAGAGAACTCAGTTGACTCCTGGACTTCTGATCTAAAATAACTAGGAGATGATACATGCGTATTCCATTAAGCCGCTAAATTTGTGGTAATTTTTACAAAGCGATACAATGAAAACTAACACAGTACTCCAAGCAGGAAAAGACTATAAAGTTATGGGGAGTTTCATTTTGGTGAGGAAGGAGGAAAATGGCCAGGAGGTAGACCATGGGTTCATTTATAATAAAATAGGAAAGGCTATGCATTACCCCAGTATCTGCCATGTGGTGCTTAGTACAGCAGGTACTTAAAATATCTGTTGAATGAATGAATTTATGAATAATGAAGGTACACTGCTTAAATAAAAGTACTTAATACTAGGCTTCCATTTCCACCCTCTCAGATTTTAAAACATTTCTTCAATATGTATTTATTGAAAGGCCATTGCATATGAAGAACTTATTGCTGTCAGAGGGGAGGGCCAAGAAAAGTGATTAAGAAATAGAGTCTGGCCAAGAAGTAAATTCTGACAGCAGATTACTAGAAATGCCTAGATTAGGAAAAAAGATATGTACTTATATAGCAATGAAAGACTCTATAATGAGGTACAGATACAACCCAATAATCCAGGTCACAGCTGAAAGCTGATAATTTGAAGTCTCTCCTCAAAGTCTAATAAACCATTTGAAAACCTGCCAAGTGTTAATCAAGTCCAAGGAAGAGAGCCTAGTAATAAGATAACCACACCACCAAAGGCCACATCTATGATGAATTGGAGGAAAGGAAAGGAAATTTTAAGTATGTTAGTAGTTCAGTATCTTGGGGAATTTAAAGATGTTTATAGATTGGAAAATTATATTCCGTGTGTCTCTAGTCAAATCTTCTGGATTATGTGAAAAATCTCTAGAAATTCAGAGAAGAAAAATGAAGAGAAGAGTGTCATCTTCCATTAGCTGGAGTTTGTATGTGATTCTTGCTGTCCAGGAAATGACAGCTGAGAAGAAGATTTAGGGTCATGCTATTGATGTTTCCAGGAGCTTCAGGTGGGATAAATAAGGGCATAGCCAGAAATGCTGTTCTCAAAGAGTAGAACTGAAACAGGAAGAAACAACTAAGTTTCTTAATTTGTATTCATCCATATCCCCTTGGACATTAGCTCGGTTGCTTCCTTAAAAAGGATTTATCTTCATTTTAAAATAGATAAAAGTGTAGATTTGCTGCCTTCTAAAACACACCTCGGCGGTGTTTTTCAAGGGGAAATGCCCACTAATTTTGAAACAAAGCAATTAAGGATAACTCATCAAGTTAAGGGGGGGGGGGTTAGAAGTTGCAGATATCTGGTATACCCAATTGGGATTAAATCACCTGCAGACGTGGAGGCCAATAGGGAAAAAGCAAAAATGGTGCTTCATATTTTTAAAACACATCATCATCATCTCTGCATTTTATGAAAACAGAAAGTGGGTCTGCATTAATCTCATTTCTCAGATGATACCATCCCTTCTCGAAGAGGTTATCCACTTTTTTTGAGTTAGGTTTAGAATTCAACTCAAATGCTCAAATAGCTACATAATTGACTGCTTCCTCTCAAGAGTTTAGGAAAATAAAAACAACACTGATTTCACAATAAGGATTTCCAATTATTTTACATGGATGATGACGCTGAGAATGAACAAGATCTTCCATGAGATAGTACCATGCAATCTCAAACAAAATCAACTTTAAAAAATTCTATGCTTAAATATGGAGACATTCATTAAGCCTCCCTGCTTTTTAAAAAATGTTTTGATAGACATGGTTCATTGTACAGCAGACAACTGATATGTAACTAATACAGTCACTCTTTGGTAAATATCATTTCTCATTTGAAAGGCAAAGTGCAGTTACTGCCAGCACCTCATTGAGAGATCACAGAAACCATCAGAAGCAGCACCAGAAATCAGATTACAGCTTACCCTAAAATGTGACAAGTATTCAAGGAAACATTTCTGGGTTAGGAAGTACCTATGAACTGCTCTGTCTGTAAGGGGAAGTTCACAAAAATAGCAAACAAAACAGAAGACAATATAAGCAGGGTGAGAATGAAAGTCATGTGATTTTCAGTTCTGTATCTTTGTTTCTCTGAGCTGACAGAGTTCTGCAGAGCTGAGTGTATTCTATGATAAAGTGAGTGAGTAAATCTATAAATTCTGAAACCCGATTGTAGGGCATGAGAAGTACAGTCTTCAGGTGAAATCTGTTTTGGTCAGTCTGGGGCTATTTCCAGGGGTGGTGTCAGACGGATCTACCCCATCAATGTCAGTATCTCAAGGCACTGGTCACCACAGCCAGGCCTCCTCATCACTGGTGGTATGATATGATGTAAGAGGCAGGATGAAGAGCATCTATCTTTCTTTCTTCCTTCCTTCCTTCCTTCCTTCCTTCCTTCCTTCCTTCCTTCCTTCCTTCCTTCCTTCCCTCCCTCCCTCCCTCCCTCCCTCCCTTCTTTCTTTCTTTCTTTCTTTCTTTCTTTCTTTCTTTCTTTCTTTCTTTCTTTCTTTCTATTTTTGGCCATATCCACAGCCTATGGGAGTTCTCAACAGAAACCTAAGCTGCTACAGAGACCACTCTAGATTCTTAACCTGCTGTGCTACAGTGGGAACTCCAAAGAGCTTCTATTTTAATGGTTAACGTTTCACTTTAACGCACTTTCATTTAAAAAAAAATCTAGTCCTCAAAGCTGTGATTTCACATATATCACTTCTAAGGATAAAGAGAGGATTAAAAAGTGAGTTACAAGTTGGTTTCATTAGGAATATTAAATAAATAATCATACAGGTAGTACTTGGAAATGGCACAAATCATAAAAGTGGTTTATCAATAGCTGAAGTCTAGAATACAATACTGAAGATAATTTCCTTTTCATCCTATTGTTTTGATAGTTTCTTTGTTGAGATTTATGCTATTTCTTTCTATTTACAAAATACTTCCATGACTAAGGCAGAAAATGTGGAAACACAGAAAACCTCAAATGAAACCATAAATATCAACCATAATGCTATCCCTAAAGATAAGCATACTTAAGATTTTATTTCTTATCCATCCTTTTTCCATAAAATGGGATTATGTCTTTAATCTCTGGTTCATAGCCTGATTTTTTCACTTAGAAATATCTAATGAACACTTTCCAATGTGATAAGCTTTCATCTTTAAAAACTATGTGAGTAGCTGAAGAGTATTATCTCATGTGGCTAAATCAAAAATCTAGTTAATTAATCTTACTGCTGAGAATTAAAGTTGCTTCCATTTCCTCATTGTAATATAAAATGCTTCAATAAATATATTTGGACTTAATATTCTTATACAATCTCTGAGTATTTACTTATAACAAACTCCTAAAGAGAGAGGCACTAGGTAAAAAGATGTGCCCTTTATAAAGGTGTTTTGTTGCAAGTTACCAGATTATTCTACAGAAAGTTTACAATATTAAATTAGTTCACCAGTAAATTATGAGAACATCCATTTTTATAACATTTGTAATATACTATTACTACCAATGTTATATCTCTTTTAAAATACTTTGTCACTACAATTGTATAAATCAGATTACTAAAGACATGGAACTTAAAAATAATCATATAGTTAGAATTATTTTTTTCTTTTCTGAATTACCTGCATATTCTAATTTCTCAGTAGTCCTAATTTCTCTTGAGGTGAACCACTGAAGCAATAATCAGATGTAGGTGTGAGCATAAAATGTAATACTAAATGCCTTAAGTATTTCTGTCCCAAGAAGTTTTCTTTACACTTTTTATAATTCTCTTTTAGTTAAGGAGACAATCATCATTTGGGGGAGAAAGGACATTATCCTTTTATGTTATTGTATTTTTTATTAACTCATAGAAAAGATCCTGAAAATATGAGTTGAATTAATTCACTTTTAGGAGGAAACAGTAAAATATGGTCTTGACACATCCGTCTTCAAAAAGTTCAAAGTCACTGAGCTAAGAAATGGCACAGCAGGAGATTCATTCCAATGATGCTGAGGTTTGAGTAAGAACAGAAAAACTGTAAGCTGTCACAATAAGAGGAAAAATTCATCCCTGTAGTTACTTTATGCCTTGCAGGTTTAGCAACACTTGAAAAGTGCTCCCTCCCCCTCTCCTCGTCTCTCTGTCTATATATAGTCTTTTTAGGGGGTACAGCATAAGGAGGTTCCCAGACTAGGGGTCAAATTGGAGCTGCAGCTGCTGGCCTACACCACAGCCAGCAGCAATGCGGGATCCCAGCCACATCTGTGACCTACACCACAGCTCACAGCAAAGCCGGATCCTTAACCCACTGAGTGAGGCCAGGGATCGAACCTGCGTCCTCATGCATCCTAGTCAGGTTTGTTACTGCTGAGCTATGATGGAAATTCCATGACTAGTTCTATAATTTTGAATCTTATTTATAATCCAATAAAGGTGGTTGATTATCAATGTTTTTGAAGCTAAGACAACCCATCTTCTTATGGTCAAAAAGCTGGTGGTGGTAGATGGTAATGTCACCTGCTTATACCATTCTACAAATGTCACATGAGATGCAGTAGTATTTTAATTAAAAAGAGTAATTACATTTAATTTCATATTGAGATTTATTTGAGAATTTCAAAATACCTGACCCATCAGAGAAACTCCCTACCTTCAGGGAGGCAATCAGAGCTCTGAACTGAAGTGGGCTGAGAAGAAAACATGGTGTCAGGAACGTGTTTGAATGTAATGTATATATGATATTATGAATAGACTCCTATTAACTAAAACATCCAGAAATTTGCAGGTAAGCTATAATGGATGATAACAACAGGCTACCTACCAGTTAAAACAATCTGACACCATCCATTTAGTAATTCAATAGGCATTTATTGAATACCCACTATGTGCCAAGAATTATTTCACACATTGGAAATATAACCAAATAAGGCAGAGAGATGAATTGCCACACTGGTGCAGCCAACATTTTGGTGAAGGGCAGGCAGAGCAGGTGAGACAGATAATAAATAGATTTAAAAAAAGGTAAATAAGAAATGGAAAGTAGCAGTACAGGCTTTGATAAAAATAGGACAGAAGAATGGGAAAGAGAGTGACTTAGTGAGGTGTGAGGCAAAAGAGAACTTTAGATGGAGTGGTCTTAGAAAACCTCTTGGAGAAGCTGACATTTAAGCTGTGCCAGGCATGCAAAGGCCTTGGCAAAGAGCATTCTAAAAGAGGGAAGAGCAAATGCAAAGATCCAGAACCAATTTGACGTGTGGGGGAACCAGAAAAAAGGCCAGTGCGTAAGCATACAAGGAGAACAGTATGATCAGTGCTGATGCTTGTACTGCCTCCAGCCTTAATGATGACTTGGGAGGTCATTCTAAGTATGATGAGATGCCACTGGAAGGTATTTGGCACAGAAGTGGCATGATCCAATTTCCAATTTAAAAAGGTCACTTTACTCATACTGCTCAGTAACAAAAAGCAAACAACCCAATCAAAAAACAGGCAGAAGATTTAAACATTTCTCCAGAGAAGGCAGACAGATGGCCAATAGGCACATGAAAAGATGTTCAACATTGCCAATTAATAAACAAATGCAAATCAAAACTATAATGATATACCACCTCACAACAGTCAGACAAAAAAGTCTATAAATAGCAAATGCTAGAATGGGTGTGGAGAAAAAGAAACCCTCTTACACTGTTGGTGGGAATGTAAATTGGTACAGTCACTACTGAAAACAATATGGAGGTTCCTCAAAAAATGAAAACAGCACTATCATATGATCCTGCAATCTCATACTTGGGCATATATCTGGAGAAAACCCTAATTCGAAAACATTCATGCACTCCAATGTTCATGGCAGCACTATTTACAATAGCCTAGACATGGAAACAACTTAAATGTCCACTGACAGGGGAATAGATAAAGAATATGTGGTACATATATAAAATGGAATAGCACTCAGCCATAAAAAGAATGAAATAATGCCACTTGTAGCAACATGGGCCGACCTAGAAATTATCGTATTGAGTGAAGTCAGTCAGAAAAAGAAAGACAAATACCAAGTGGCATCCCTTATATGTGGAATCTAAAATATGACACAAATGAACTTAACTACAAAACATGAACAGATCATAGAGAGAACATACTTGTTGCCAAGAAGGAGGGATGGATTGGGAGTTTGGGATTAGCAGATGCAAACCATTATATGATAGAATGGACAAACAAAAATATCCTACTGTTTAGCAAAGGGAGCTATATTCAATATCCTATGACAAACCACAACAGAAAAGAATATAAAAAAGAATGTATATACATGTATATAAGAATGTATACACGTGTGTGTATAACTGAATAAATTTGCCATAGAATAGAAATTAACACAACATTGTAAATCAACTGTACTTCAATAAAATATTTTTTTTTGTATTTTCTAGGGCTGCACCCGCTGTAGCGGAATCCTAGCCGCATCTGCAACCTACACCACAGCTCACAGCAACACCAGATGCTTAACCCACTGATTGAGGTCAGGGATTCAAACAACCTCATAATTCCTAGTTGGATCTGTTAACCACTGAGCCATGATGGGAACTCCTTCAATAAAATAATTTTGTTTAAAGATGGCAAAAAGACATCAGAAAAAAGAGATCACTTTAGTTGATGTGTGTTAGGTGTATTATTACCATGAGGCAAGAAGAGAGGCAGGGTTACCAGCTAGGGAGACAATGTGGTCATCCAGGTAAAAGATGTTGGTATCCTGAATTAGGGGGTAGTCATGAGGACAGGAAGAAAAAGCCTTAGAATCCTGTAGTTCTTATGTTAAATATTTAATGGCATTGTTCTGTGGCTGTCTGTTGACTTTTTGCCTCTTGCAGTAGACTTTAACTGTTACCATTTATAAAGTGCCCCATGTTGCTCTGAGCTTTATAGACATGATTTTTTTTTTTTTTTTTTTTTTTTTTGGCTATACTCCTGGCATGTGGAAGTTCTTCCATCAGAGATCAAACCCATGCCACAGCAGTGATAACCCTGGATCCTTAACCACTATACCACCAGGAATTCTGGTATACACATAAATACTTACAAAAATTGCCTCCCTCACAAGTAGGGAGATTAACTAATTCCCAAGACCTCAAAGTTAGTGAGGAGTCATATTAAGATTTATCTAGGTCTGTCGCATTCTAAGCAAGGAACAACTCTTAGCCAATATAGTTTACAGTGTCTGCATTTACAGTTTCTTTAGGGGCAGAGTTGGTGTAGGGAAATCAAAGCACAGCTAAATTTCTGTAATAGTTCTTAAAAGTAAGGGGCAGCAAAATGAACTAGAAGTGAGGGTTTAATTTAAAATGCAGATTTCTGGGCCCTAGCCTGAGAATGCAGAACCAGAGTCCCTAGGGTTGAGAACTATAAATGTGCCTTTTAAAAACACTACCAAGTGACACTCAATGTGAGTGGTTGTGAAGACTGCAAAGTAGGAACACAGTACATATTTGCTGAATAAAGAAATATAATGAGGAAAGATCTAGGATACTTCACTCATCCAAACTTTGAATCGGAGAAAATATAAACCCATTTTGGAGTTAGCCCAAGTAGAGTCTCAGCTGGACACCTCAGAACCAATTGGAAATTTATGATGTGACTAATATATGGGTATGACAAACTCAGGTCTTCTGGAAGCTTTTTGTTTCAAATAATTATTCTTGTTGATCAGGTGCTAAGTCCAACTGTCTCCCCGACTGATGAAGTACAAGCTCTTCAACTGGCAAATACTATCTAGTCTAAAGGTAAAGATATTTTTTTTTTTAAAAAATCATCATTTTGATTTTTTAGCACTTTCAACACATGGGCCAGCCCACCCACTGGACACATTACACAGCACTGAGGGCCTACAAGATTTTTAGGGGCTCACAGAATGTTTTAATTTCTTTTAAAAGTCAAAAGAAAAACCTAAATGTAGTCTAGCCTGGATTATATTCAACTTTGACCAATGCAGTTGTAAAACATAACTTAAAAATTTTGTTTTAAATCAAGAAATGGCACATGAAGGCAACAATCCCAAGGACACACAGAAGTCATCATGTGGCCCTGTTCACTCACAGTTTGGGGCCCAGGTGACAGACACCTTACCTGGCACGCATTGTATAGGAGCTGATGTTCAAACTTCTTGATCCCAAGAATGTTCTGGAACATCTCGTAGAGCTGCTCTTTGCTCAGAATCAATTCGGAAGCTGCACTGGCAGTCATCCGGGCCTGCTGCTTCCTGGGGTCCTCTTCCCCACGGTAGATTGCATCAAACTTGGCCATCCAGGAGCTCAACACTGTCTCCTTGCTGAGGCCATCGATCTCAGGCAGGCTGCGTACCCGTTTCTCGATGTGCTTCTTGAAGACTTCTCGAGAGTCGTTGGCAGAGCAGCCCCCACTCTGTACCATGCGGGCCACGCGGTCACTCTTCAGGAAGACCTGAATGCAAGAACAGGGCCAGGACAGATATCAGCAAGGTGGCCCTGAAGGAGCCCTTTTGCTGTGGCTGGGTGATGGGCTGACCCTTCCATGGCAGTCACAAGAGTCACAAGAGGTACCAAGGAAGGTCACATCCTGCCCCACTACCTCCTAGCTGTGTGAACTCAGAGAAGTCACTTCCATGTTTGGCATTTGTGTCCAAATGGTACTCACTAGGTTGCTGCAAGGATGAAAGAAGACAGTCATATCTCGAGAGGTAGCATGTGGTATAGAGAATCTGCTCCTCAGACTGCCTGGGGTCTTTCTCTGCCATTGAGTGGCTGTATTTCATTTGGCAAATGAACCTCTTTGTAACAGCTTTCCCATCTGTAAAATGGGGGTAATAGTAGTCTCTAGATCACAAGTACTTTTCAATGAGGCTTAAATGAGTTAATATATGATCATCATTCAGAACAGTTTGCTTTCACCCCAGTGCCCACCAATTGGGAGTTTACACAAGCTACATGATGCTGGGGTGTCATACAAGGTGGCGAAGCTGCTGCCCGCTATGCACAGAGAGGAAACATCTGACACTTCAGAGCTGTGTCCTGGTGACACTTCAGAAGGTGCATAAATATCCTTTCAGAGGCAGAACAAATGTTCGCTCCCCTGTCAGATTTCAGAGAATGCCTTTGTTAGGCGATTGCTTGGGGGACATCTCACTCCCTCCCACTTCATCACAAAGCCTTCCTTGGGGAGGAAAGATCTTAGAAAGGTGGGCTCCATTTATTGTCAATTTAATGAACTCATTTAGAAGGAAGGAGGCTGAGGGTACGCTTCACAGGCTAGAGGCCATGGCCTACTCCACTGTGCCTGGGAAATGGTATTCAGTTGAGACCTTAGAGTTCGTTTAAAAATCAATTACAAAGAAAAAAGTTTCAAATGAAACCTCAGGCCTTACAAGTCTTAATAAGCAAAGGAATTCACCTAAAAATCTTCAATGCTTAACACAGGTAATTTCTTCATCTAACACACTGTATCTTAGTTATAGGTCTAGATCTCAAAGAAAATCAAAGTTTGGAAGCAAAAAATGAAGTTTGTGGAGGAGCAGTATAACTGTGTGACAGGAGCTGTAAACTGTGGTCCCGGGTCAGCTCTGCCACTACCTTGCTGTGTGACCTTGGGTATGTCACCTCCTCTCTGATCCTCTGGTTTCTTATCTGCACACTGAGGGAGGTGAACTATAAGATGTTGAGGCTATCTTTTCATCTGTTGTATTTATACTCTTCTTCATGAACCTGTTCACCCTTTCTGTGGGCGTTTACATGGTGGAAGGCCCAAGCCACATGCCAGGGACACAGAGGCAAGCAGAAGAGATGCACATCCAGCTCTAAGGCCTCCATGACACTGACCTAATAACTCCATACAGACATCATTACAATTGAGGACAAGTGCTGACCAAGGGCAAGTGCACAGATTCATGGGGGCCAGTATGCCTTTCTAGAGGCAAATACTCCTTTGAGTGAAATATGTGAAAGGTGGCTAGGAAAATAGAGAAGGAAAGAAGGAACAATAAGGGTAAAAACCCTGAGGGTCTGAGGAAACAAGGAGATGCCAGAGTGGCTGCAAGACGGACAGAAGGGGTCAGATGGCCAAGGGCATGAAAAGTCACATTAAGAATATTGGTCTTCATTCAAAGGCCACTGGGAAGCCCTAGAAAGCTTTAAGCTAGGACGTGTTATAATCAAACCCACATTCTCTGGCTTCACTATGGAAAACAGACCTCAAAGGACCAAGAGAATAGACAAAAGGCCAGGTAGGCAGCACCTTAGGAGCACAGGTGAATGATGATGGTGGTGGGGGTGCAAAGGGGTTTATTCTGCTTTGTCAGCTCTAATGAACATCAGAGGTGACCCAAAAACATTCAGTCAGCAAGGAAGCCACACTCTTTATCTGTCCATATCAGTGGCCCACAAACCTGGAGCAGGCATGTTATAAGCTCTCAGTGCCATATTCCTTTCTCCTGAAGCCCTTCTACAGCTGCCACTTGTCATCTGTCTGTGTCTGGTTTGTACCTGGCTCCAACTAGACTCTAAGTCCCAGGAAACTGTTTTTCCTATCACTTCTTCTGAGTGCCTAAGACAGGACCTGAGACATGGAGCTACATTGAATGAAAGAATCATGAGTGAACACAGGAATAGAGTGGGCATCTCAAAGCAGAGACCCTATGGAGATTATATCTGGATAGGGGCGAGAAGGGAAAGGAGAAACCAGCAAACACAGTATATTGGTCTCTTAACACAACTGACTGAGGCTACATTTTCCATGGGACCTAACAGCAGGTGTAAGAAATGTGGCTAGTGGTACATTGGGCCCAGCTGGCATCTGTAATTGGGGACCCCTGGATCCTGCCCAAATCATTTGCTCCACACAGTCCCTTACTTTGTACATAGTAGCCACTTGATAAATATTGTTGAACTACTAGTGGATGACTTCAGACAAGTCACTTAATTCTACCAACCTCCTTCTCCTTCTCTGTCACATAGGGTTCAGCCAGCCAGTCTTCTTTGACGAGATCAAACGGAAAGGGCTCTGGAAAGTGGAAGTCTCCCTCTGTCCACAGATAGACTGTGACTGCCAGGCCCCAGAATGAAAGGAGATGAGTGGAATGTGGACAATGGCAAGGAAGGAGGTGGAAGAGCAGGGAGACAACAAAGTGCCAGAAGGAGGCAAGACAGCCCTGGGAAGAGAAGGCAGCAGCAGAAAATGAATTTTCCAGGCACAGGTTCTGCCTTGGCTTCTCAGGCTATCAGAAGGGAAGTGGGGCCAGAAACAGGCTTGCATGTCTCTGAAACAACCCCTGAAACTCATCTTTACTAGGGGCTCTATCTGGTAGTTTTAGTTTTGTTTTCTGTTTTATTTTTCAATGACTGTTGTGAGGGACTTCTACCCCAGGCACAGCTCTGCATAGCATATCCATAATTCCTCCTCATCCCTCTGCCAACTTCCAGACAGGTCATAATGGGAGAGGGAAGATAAACAAATAAACATGGAATGGTGAAGGGCAGTCAGTTCATCAGTCCTTCCCTCCATCACCAGAGCCAAACAACCTCAAGGTTGTTCTAGAGACATGCAGGCACACGGGTAGTTAATGACTGTACATGGTACAGGGAGAAGCTGGTGCAGCCCCTGCTTTTTATAGACAGGCTGACAATACAAGGTGCATCCTTTCTGGCTCTACAAAAGCACATAGTTTCAACATATATGAGAAAAATACCTAGATATGAGAGGAAATAAGATAATAAACCTCCACAGCAATGTGGTTGTTACTAATGAATGGGGATCAGAAAACGGGAGGAGCAGGCTTGAGCATCAGATGATCTGGGATCAAATCCTGGTTCTCCCAGATACTAGCATTATCAGCTGAGCAAGTTGTTAAGTCTTTCTGGGCTCTAGTTTCTTCATCTTTTTTTCTCTTTTTCTTTTTCTTTTTTTTTTAGGGCCAAACCTGCAGTATATGAAAGTGTCCAGGCTAGTGGTCAAATGAGAGCTGCAGTTACCAGCCAACACCACAGACACGGCAACAGGAGATCCGAGCCACATCTGCAACCTATGCCTCAGCTTGTGGCAACACCAGATCTTGACCCACTGAGTGAGGCCAGGGATCAAATCTGCATCCTCATGGATACTAGTTGCTTATATTGCTGAACCATAGTGGGAACTCCTCCTTATCTTTCAAATGAAACTCACAACAATCCTAGGATTGGAGTGAGGCTTCAATATATGTCAACTGGTAAGTGTGGTGACTACTATAAGAATATAATAAAAGTGAGCTACTATTTTTAAATATTAAACATAATATATATTTCATTAACTTCAAAAGATGTGCTTGATATGTTGCTAAACCAGAGACTTCCAATGGTAGAGGTGAAGTTGAGTTGGGCATAGGACCATGACCCTTGATGAAGAACATCATAGGTAAGAAAACTTTTCACTGATGAAGGTATATCATATCTATGACTTTTGCAGATACAGAAAGAAGATTGAAAACTACTGTGAAATGAAACATGTGGATTGATAATATTTTTAGTTATTTTTATCTTAATGTGAAAATTCAAAAACTATCATTGTCTGTATAGATACATCAAAAAATACTTGGAAAGACACATACCAAAATTTAATCATGGTTGTCTGAGATGATAGGGTTGGTTACAGGTATTTTTCTAACCATTTCATTTATATTTTTCCCTCCTTGGTCTATTTTTATAATTGGCATCTTTTACTTTCATAGTCACTTAAAATGTCTCTTTCAGCACGGAAAATTACAAATTTTATCTTTACTGAAACAAAGTACATGTTAATTTTTAAAATAAAAAGCATCTTTGGGTCTTAAATATAGTCTTTGTGAAAAAGTAAGGGCTCCTGGGCAAACTCAAGAAGTACATTTAGAGCAATGACCTGGGTAGGTGGAGGGTAGGTGAAGAACAAAAACAGTTCCCTCTCCCATTTCTGTGCCCTTTTCCCCTGCCTTGACCTTGTACCTCCTGTATCCCATGTCCAGGCCGCAAACTAGGGAGGAAACTCTATAACTTTCAACTCTCTTCGATCATTTATTTCTATGAAGTAGGTGGATACTGCATCACTATTCTTCCTCTATAACCTTAATATATTCATAATGACACTTTCCAGTCCTTAGATCATGGTAAATTTGTGTGTGTGTGTGTGTGCGTGTGTGTGTAATTTAATCTGGACAACAATTATGCAAGGGTCTTACTACAAATGAAGAAGCTGAGGCTCAGACATGGCTGAGGCCCCAAGGCCAGGGCACAACAGAATTAGAATTCAACCCATTTTCAGACACTCAACTCACCCGCTTGACCATTTGGCCATGGCCTCTGCCTTCCTTGCCTGGCTTTTCCTACAAGAATGAGAGCCTTTAGAATGGCTAATTACTCTTTCCCTAGGGGTAATTCTGTTTTAAGGCCACTGAGGAACTATAGCAGTTTCGCTTAGTGGAAAATATTTAATTTCAGAAAAATATCGAGGTGAGATCCGACATCTACTTCTTTTAGATTAAAAAAAATATCCAGCACAAATGAACATCTCCTCAGAAAAGAAAATCATGGACTTGGAGAAGAGACTTGTGGTTGCCTGATGGGAGGGGGAGGGAGTGGGAGGGATCAGGAGCTTGGGCTTATCAGACACAACTTAGAATAGATTTACAAGGAGATCCTGCTGAATAGCATTGAGAACTATGTCTAGATACTGTGGTGGTGAAGTGGGTTAAGAATGTGACTACAGTGGCTCCATTTGCTGTGGAGGTGCAGGTTTGATCTGGCATTGCCGCAGCTGTGGTATAGGTCACAGCTATGGCTCGGATTCAGTCCCAAGTCTGGAAACTTCCATTTGACTTGGGTATGGCCAAAAAAATTTTAAAATTCAGTCATAAAGACAAAACAACGTGTGTTACCCTGTGCAGAAGACACCCTCAGTTTTTGCCTGCCAACTGTCTGTCCCCTTCTGAAAAGGATACCTTGTTCTGAAAACGCCTTTGTCACTGCACATAGTTTCAGTGGAATGGTCAATTGCAGAACCTTATCCTTCCTTTTCTAAGTGGTTGGCTGGGACCTGAGCTTGGCCATCAGACCCCCCATCTGGGGCTCAGATTCAGAGTGGGTGGCCTAAGAACGGAATATGGTTAGATGAGAGTATGTCATGGGCTATGCATTAGATCCTGCTACCTGCCTTCCCAAGGTTAAGCTGCCCTGGCCTCCCTCTTTTCATCAGCTTGGTTATTTCCTTTAATAGCAAAACAACAACAGTCACTGTTATTATTGTTGTAGTTGTTGTTATCATGAGGACTTGATTTAGCTACACTTTCTGTTGCTAGCAGCTGAAGAATTGGGTCTAAGACACCATGCAAAGTGAATCTGGAGTTTCCATTGTGGTGCAGTGGTTAATGAATCCAAGTAGGAACCATGAGGTTGCGGGTTTGATCCCTGGCCTTGCTTAGTGGGTTAAGGATCTGGCGTTGCCATGAGCTGTGGTGTAGGTTGCAGATGTGGCTCGGATCCCGTGTTGCTACGGCTCTGGCGTAGGCCAGTGGCTATAGCTCTGGCGTAGGCCGGTGGCTACAGCTCTGACTAGACCCCTAGCCTGGGAATCTCCTTATGCCGCAGGAAGCAGCCCTAGAAAAGGCAATAAGACAAAAACCAACCAGGGCTTTCTTAGAGAAGAGTAGCTCAACAAACAAAAAATGGCACCAAGCAAAACTCAGTCATAGCAGTGTTGCTGGTCAAAGGCCAGATATCAGGTGCTGTATTCTAAAATGTGTCGATATGTCTTCCAACTCATCCTACAATCCCATGTCCCACTAATCCCCACCCCCCTCCAGCCCCCATGTTTCCTTCCCGACAGGGTCTCAATGAGGAAGGTTCTGTAAAACCTTTTCATTCACTGCTTCTCTTGGATATCGGGACCAGTAATGTGAAGGAACCAGAATGACGCAGAGAGATGGGAGATGGGGTTGAGGATGGAGGGTGAGATAACTTACATTTTACACTTCTTCAAAAAGTTGAGAGTTAGAAAAGATGCAGGTGCTGTGGGGTAGGCTCTCTGATGTCATAGGAAAGACTAAGGATGAAGTTGCTGGGCTGGAACTCAGAGCATCCACTACAGTACCCAGCCCTCAAAGCCATTATGAAAGAGATTAAAGGATTAATCTCTTGCCCTGCTACATCCTCTCTGCCAATCAGGGCCACTGGGGAAGGACAGAATAAACCTGCATGCTCTTGAGATCCATAGGGGACCTTGGTCTCCCTTTGTCCTGGCCCAGCTCAGGTTCTAGGCCTGACTAGCAGGCAGTGAATGCTGGTCCAATGGCCTCAGACTGGGCTGGTTGCGAACAGATGAAAAACAAACAAACAAAACAGTGGCTGCCCACACCTTTCATTTAAAAAAGACTGCTCTTTAAAAAAAATAAAAATTAAAAAAAAATGAAAAAAATTACTCTTTACTACTCTAGCATGTTGACAAACCACTATTGTCTTAACAAAAGAATGCCATTGCCTGAAATTGACTTTTCCAAATATAGTAATCTCAGAACTGTGGAGAAAAAGGTTTTTTTTAAACGTCTTTATCACTGGTAAACCGAGATGTATATGTGTTGGTATAGTAGGGTGCAGTGTGTGTGTGTGTGTGTGTGTGTGTGTGTGTGTGTGCACGTGCACATGACAGAGAGGGAGGGTGTTGTTGAGAATTAGAAGGAGAATATCTGTTGGTTTTGCTTGCTGAGCCCACATTCCCCCTTCTTCTGTTAAAAAGCAGCCCAGGGAGTTCCCACTGTAGCTCAGCATAAGGAATCTGACTAGTATCCTTTAGGATGTCAGTTCAATCCCTGGCCCTGCTCATTGGGTTAAGGATCCAGCATTACTGTGAGCTGTGGTGTAGGTCACAGAAGTGGCTGGGATTCCGTGCTGTGGCTGTGGTGTAGGCCAGCAACTACAGCTCTGATTCAACAACTAGCCTGGGAATTTCCATATGCCGTGTGTGTGACCCTAAAAAGACAAAAAAAAAAAAAAATTTTTTTTAAAGCAGCCCAATTTCTTAATGAGAAATAAACCATTTTTCAACATAAATGGTTCTGGTAGGACTGAGCCTGTATTCTGGCTCCAGAGTTGGTATCTGTCCTAGGCCTAATCACCAGTCTGTCTCAAGCCTTCCCCCCTATTTAGATCAGCTTGAGAATGGACCCATGGTCCATGCTGGTTCAACCAAGTCACTCTGGGGCCTTTTGCTGGGACTTTCAGCAAAGAAGAACTTTCTTTGCCCCTGGAGTTGCTAAGTTGGTGGGATATGAGTTTCCAGGGTCTTCCACATAGGAAGAACCCATCCAAGAATGCAGCCAACTCTGGAAAGAACATAGCTGGGGTGTGTGGAGCATGACACCATCTGACTGGCATCTTTGGGGTGTCTGGATCCAGCTGCAGATGAAGCCATATCTATTTAAGATAAGTTGCTTTTAAGTTGCTTCAGCAAACCAATCTCATTTTTGGCTTTGACCCAGGTGCCTATCACTTGTATGCCAAAGAGTCCTGACTGAAACAGAGACTGACAGAGAAGCCACCTGGATCCCAGAGGAGGGAAGAGGAAGAAACTCAGCTCATCCACTACCCAATATTGAAGGGAGAGAGAAAAAGAGACAGGGAAGCAGCTTGGAGAGCTCCCAAATGAAGCATGAATCCTGATCCCTGGGTGAGGGACCTTTGCTTCAGAGGATTAGGCTTCCCAGGAAATGTAAATCTCAAGACTCTAAAGCTTTATTAATGAATAGGTAAATAATTAATACCCACATTATTCCCTGTTACTTGGCTCTTAATATTAAGTATTCAGTCACTTCTTAATGTCTGTATTCTCACCAGATGAAAAAAGAAGCTCTTTCAAATAAACTAGCCACTATAGAAGAAAATATCAGGACCACTATAGACATAATGGTAATTTCCAGAGACTCATTAACAAGCTGATGACTATTAATTTTCAAATTTAATTAATAGATAAAAATGGTACTTTCTTGTAATTTGTGTCATTAGTCAAATGAGCTTTCTAATTAAGATTTGTAATCTACAAATTTACAAACTGGTGAATGACACTAAATACGGGGAACTACTGATAAGGATCTGCCTGGTCTGGACTGGCTTTCAGAATGTGAAAAAGAGGGTAAAATAGTTTCATTCCCTGGCAGTCTCTAAACAGAACCTTTCTTAAATATATTTAGGTTATTCACTGCAACACTACTGATTGCAAACTTCATTCCCATTCTTCATTAAATCCAACTGAAAAATGTGTTTCATCAGATAAAGCACTAAGCTCGACCCTTATTGGCGATAATACTACTTGTGAAGAGAAATAAAAGTTTAAATGTGACAAATGTAGACAAATTTTAGACCTGATACCTAAAACAGATCCCAATAAAAATTTCATTGAGGAAATGGTGTGCGAATTGAGTCTGTGGGTGGACCCAGCGAACATCATCAGAGAGGTTAAATGCTGTTTACTATTAAATGCTAATTAGCAAACCAATCAATAATATTTTCACAAGCTCTTACTGCAATCTCTCTCCACTCTCTCCTTAAAAGAAGGAGTCAGGTACTTTAGCAATAGGAAGGATAGTTTTTACCCAATCAACTAACATTTTTAAAGCATCTACTGAGAAATGGAACATCCAAAAGGAAGGAGAAGCATGTGCTTAGAGCATCAGTGAAACAGGAGCACCTATGTTTTTGTTTTAAAATAATGTTCTACCTAATAACTGAAAAAAAAAAATAAAGGAAGGAAGAAAACCAGCAAAGGAAGCTCATGTGAAAAAAATCAAAAGTTTTTTTGATTTCCTAACACTTACTTTACAATATATTGTTATTATGTTGAATTGCACCTAACAAGATACCATCAGTTTTTTAAGGCTTAGGGTTTGGTTGCTAATGGTTTTAATCCATCCTTAACAATAGGGAAGATGTTTGAGGCATAGGATTCAAAATACAGAGAATATCTGGTTTACATGAAAATAGATTAATATCAAGTTTGGTATCTTTCAAAGACCAAATAATCATTTTTGAAAATAGGTACATATGGTGAACATTACCAAAGGGAAGTTATGGCATGTCCGTTTCATGAATGATGTACAATCGATAGCCAATGTGTGTATTTTGGAAGAATAATTACAAAATCAAAAAATACTAGTGGAATTCCAAATTCACTTTGCTGGTAAATAAACCTTTGAGGTCTAGAGGTGAAAACTTATGCATGATGCACACTCAAGATATATTCTCTCATTTATAGGTTTTCACCTGAGAACAGTGCTGCATTTTGGATGATGTTCTAACTTACAGGAAGGAATTCACAGCACTATTTTAATAGAAAGGACAAGGAAGCTAATAAAGACAGTATCCTTCAGAGGTGTTATCATCCTTTAGAAAGCGTGTAAGTGGCGGGAGAATGCTTCAGACTCAGTTCAAGTCTTAGTTTGTGGCATTTTAACAGCTGTTTGACTTTGAGTAACTGACCTAACTTCTTTGAGCTTCAGTCTCTGCATCAGTAAAATGAGAATAGTATCAGGACCTCCCTCAAAGACTGTTGTCGAGATTAAACAAAAAATGGTATCAAGCACTTGGCACACTGCCTTGTGTAACAGTCTGTTGGTAAAGAGTGGCTTCTATTTTACAGTTTTCCCCCAAAGAAAATGCTGTTATTGCTTAATACTGTAACTGATCACCAACTCCTTAGCCTCAGGGGGGATGCCCCTGTGGCAAGCCAAGGCTACCATTCTCACTGATCAGTAGCTCAGAAACTCTGGGCTTCTGGCTTAAGTAGTGTTGCCATTCTTCTGCCTGGTGAATCTTACCTCATAGTAACTCTGGACAGCATTCATGAAGGCTTCGTCAGCCACGATTTGGGTTTCCCCATTGAGGAAAGCCTGAAACCGGTCCTTGACAGTCTGCAGCTGCTGCTTGCTGATCTGCAAGAAACAGAGAAGGAGGGGGACTGTGAGGACTTGCTCTAGTCAAGGATCAACATTACACTGAAAATGCCAGGCCCATTGGCGTCCTGGAACTGGCTTGTGCAGGCCTGTGAGAGCTGGATATTATATTTGCATGAATTCTGTGAGCCAGATGTTGAACACAGGCATTGCTAAAACATAGCATAAATTACAGTTGAATTATACTAAAAAAGACAAGGATAGTACACATTCAAAATTCATGATTCCTGATTATTTTTATCACATTTCATATTATCTGCTTTTTTGAGGTTATTTATACATCTATTGTATTTGTAGGATGAAAGTGATGCATAATGGGGTGATACCATGCATTTCTTCCTAATTTTGCATTCAATGATGTTTTATTGGAAGCTAGATATCAGCCAAGATGGGAATATTTATTTACACCATGGAAATTGGCAAATGCCACAAATCATGGTTGGAGGTTTTGTTTTGTTTTTGTTTGTTTTACTGAGATGTTGTTTTTCAACACACCATTGCTCAGGCCGTTCAGATGGTATGAAATGAATTCCTTGATAAAGATATAATAATCAAAATAGTACAGTACTGGCATAAAAACAGACGCATAGATTGATGGAACAGAATTGTGAATCCAGAAATTAACCCACACATACATGGGCAACCAATATTTGACAAAGGAACTAAGAATACTCAATGCGTAAAGGATAGCCTCTTTAATAAATGATGTTGGAAAATTAGATATTTACATCGTGAGAATGAAACTGAATTTCTAGCTTGTACCACTCACAAAAATTTATTCAAAATGGATTTTAAGACCCAAACCTAGGACCTGAAAATGTAAAACTTCTAGAAGAAAACATAGGTTAAAATCTTCTTGATATTGGTCTTGGCAATGATTTTTTTGGATATGACACCAAAAGTACAAGGAATAAAAGTGAAAATGAATAGGTAGGATGACATCAAAGTCTTCTGCAAAACAAAAGAAAAAATCAGCAAAATGAAGATGCAATATATGGAATGGGTGAAAACACCTGCAAATCATCTATCTGATAAGGAGTTAAATCCCCAAAAACATAAGGAACTTATACAACATAAAAAAAGATTAAAAAATAGGCAGAGGCCTTGAATAGACATTTTTCCAAAGACATGTAAATGGTCAACAAGTACATGAATATGTGCTAAATCTTACTAATCATGAGGAAAATATCAATCAAACCAAAAATGAGCTATCACCTCACACCTGCTAGAGTACCTATCATCAAAAAGACAAGATAGAAGTATTGGTAAGGGTGTGGGAAACCTGCGAGCTGTTGGTAGGAATGTACATTGGTGCAGCCACTATGGTTTCTCAAAAAATTAAAAAGAGAATTACTACATGATCTAGCAATCCCACTTCTCGGTATACCAAGGAAAGAAAATCACTATCTTAAGGAGGTAACTACACCTCCACATTCACTGCGATATTATTTACAACAGCCCAGACATGGAAACAACCTAACTTATTTGTCCACCAATGGATAGTTGGATAAAATGTGATACACATACATATACATATTTATACATATATAATAAACACACACTGGAGTATTATCATACACACACATACACACAGACATGCAGTGGAATATTATTGTCATATAAAAGGAAAACCTGCCTTTTGCAACAATGTGGATGGACCTTCAGGGCATTATGCTAAGTGAGATAAGTCAGAAATACTGTATGTTCTCACTTATGTGTGGAATCTAAAAAATATGAACTCATAAAAGTAGAATAGAGAGTAGAATAGTGATTATTGGGGCTTGAGGGGTAATGGGATCAAAGGGTACAAATTTTTAGCTCTAGGACGAAAAAGTTCTGGGATCTAATATGAATGGCATAGTCACTATCATTAACAATACTCTACTAAATGCTTAAAAGTTGTGAAGAGAGTAATTTTTTTTTTTTTGTCTTTTTGCCTTTTCTAGGGCTGCTCCGGTGGCATATGAAGGTTCCCAGGCTAGGGGTCTAATCAGAGCTGTGGCCACTGGCCTACACCAGAGCCACAGCAACGTGGGATCCAAGCTACATCTGCGACCTACACCACAGCTCACGGCAACACCGGAAACTTAACCCACTGAGTGAGGCCAGGGATCGAACCTGCAACCTCAGGGTTCCTAGTCAGATTCGTTAACCACTGAGCCATGACGGGAATGCCAAGAGTAATCTTAAATGCTGTCACCTTAGGGGCAAAATGGTAGTTTTGTGAAAGGATATAAGTGTTAACTAACCTTATGGTGGTAAGATTTTGCAATATATACAAGTATCACATTGTCACATTGTATATCTTACACATATGTATGTAGTACTTCAATAGTATCTCAATAAAGCTTGGGGGGATATTCTGCTAAAGTGCAACATGGCAATATACAGAGGTTTTCAAACTTCATAGTTTTTACATTCATGATCACATGAAAGGTGATATTTATATCCAAGATACACTTCCAGGATGTGACATAGATTATTTAGGCAGTAGGTTATGTGTAATCCCCGTGTTTTATCAATCTCAGCTTTCTTCCACATTCCAGAAAATAATTCCCGAAAGAGTCCTATTTATTCTCCTTCTTCTACCCCTCATCTGGCTGGGTCCCAATGTCCCTCAGTCTCAGCACAAACAGTACTAACTTATGAAGCCCTTGCTAACCTGTAGCCTACACCTTCCTGCTACATAATTCCAGGGCATCTCATTTATTCTTACAACTTGTTAGTTATGGTTAAATTTGTTAGATGATCTGCCTTTTCTTGCTATTTCATTCACTGATGTTTCCCCAGGGCCAGCTTAGTGCTTTAACACATGGCAGGCATTCATGTTCAATGAATAAATGAAGGGTAGGGAAGATAAATTATTTTCAAAAATCCTTTAATCAGTTCTCATTTATATAAAAAGAAAGCCAGCTAAAACCTTTACTCTTTCAGCCATTATTTATACAAAGTTACACTTCATAATTGGGTCTGAGCACTGCTGCTCTGCTAGAAAAAGGGAGAAGATCATTGCAGTCCTATTGACCGTTGTGTCATCTTGGATAAGCCACTTATATTCTCTGAAATGGCCACAGAGTTAAAAGCCTTTTTGGAATAGGGCCGGGTTTAAATAAATAAATGATATCTTATTCTCAGTTTTCCCACTTGGGAAATAGTGATAATTCTAATTACTTGCCACCTTGGGGTAGTTATAGTTATTCAATAGCATAATATGAGATCCTTTACAAAATTGTGAGTCTCTCTATACATTTAGAGTGTTTCCATCATTAGAGTCAATGCAAATTTTTCTAGTAGAAAATAAAGTTTAAAGCTATTGGAGACCGAAGGCTGGCTTCAGTTTGACTCCATCAGGAAATGGATCAAAACAAAAGAGATCTTTGAGAACAGACATAGATAAAAGTCAGGGTGCTTTTGCTAATTTGTCTACTTTGGGAGAAGCAGGGAATAGTGAACTTGGGAAGCAAATATGGAGGAGTTAGGTTTTTTAAATCAGATTCACAGTTGTTTTGTTCTAGATACAAAGTCCAATGTCAGCCGCTTGTGTAATTTTCTAGTAACCTTACATTTTCTAGTCACATTTAAAAAAGTAAAAAGCAGGTGAAATGAATTTTAATTGGACTGAACATGTAAAGAATATTATCACTTTGACATGTAAATATATAGAAAATTTTCAGGGGCAAGGGGTTCGTCTAAGACATGTGGAAGTTCCCGGGCCAGGAATAGAACCCCTACCAGAGTAGCCACCCCAGCCACTTCAGTGACATATATAGAAATTATTAATGAAATGTTTTTGCATTTTTTTACACTTTTTTTATTGAATCTTGTATACTTTACACCTAAAGTACATAATAACCCCACTGCAAGTGTTCAATAGCCTCATGTAGCTAGTGGCTGCCACACTGGACAGCAGAGTTCTGACTATGGGATGAACTCACTTCTAAGCTGCTTCACCTTTTCTGTTCTGCCCAAAGATATTGGTTATCCATGGTGAATTGTATAGAAAATCATGGTTATTTCATATATGCTTGGAATCATTTACACTGAAATATTGGGCTGCAATTGATTTGCTCATAAAAACATCATCATCACATGAATGTCTTTAAAGCAGGCCCGCCTTAACTGGTTTAAGTCACACATCTCTGCAGGATAGAACCACCTGAGACATGGCCACAGGATTGCTTGCCAGAATTCCTTCCAAGTCTGGATTCATACCAACTCTGCATGATCTGGGGGGTAGGATGGAGGGATATGATGGGGCAGGGGAAGAGAGGAAGACCAGCAAACCATGCTTTTGCCTTAATACTTAAGTAATTGAAATAAAATGAGGTGCACCCCATCCAAAGGATGAAGATTGTTTACCCAGGCCAAATCCATTATCACTCTATCCTTTTGTTAAATAAGCCTAGTGCTCATTTATTCAAGAAAGATTTATAGAGTACCTCCTGCCTTTCTGGCCCTGAGGCCCACAAAACACACTCAACCTCTCATCTCACTGGCCAGGGCTAGGCACTGGGGAATCAAAAGAAATAAGAGACTGTCCTCAAAGACCCTTGGGTCTAGACGGAGGGAAAAGGATACCCAAAATGCACAAAAGTATGATTTAGGGTTTTGGAGGAGAAAGATTACAGAATACAAAACTCAAAAAGAGAGAACATGTTGGAACATTCATTTCAGTGGAGTTCAGAAAACACATACCATGAAGCCCCACAAAACATCCCCCACTTCCCTGGAGACTCCAGGCTCTAAGCAGGAGAGTAAGGAACATGAACTCTAGTAGCAGAGTTTACATCTGGGCTTGACATATGCCAGTCCATGTTCACTATTTTTCTCACTGCTAATTAAACTAGTGTCTATTTAGTCAATTCATGAGTTGTGTCTCACTGGACAAATGGCTAACCTCTCCACACCTTAGTTTTTTCAATTGCAAAATGGGGCCAGTAGTGACCTCATGGGATTGTTGTCAGGATTAACTGAGATAAGTAAACTATTCACTGTAGAACTTGGCACAGCATGAATGCTCAATAAACAGCTGCTATGATGGTTAATCTTATCTTTGAGCCTCTGTCCTTTCTCTTTCCTTGAGGAAGCATCACTGGAAAAATTCCACATGTATCTTCAAAATCCAGTCCATTTGTTCCTTCCAAGATTTCCACTTGCTTAGGACTTTGTTCACAGCCCTAAGGGTATCTGCATCACACTGTGAAGTAGTTCTTAAAAACCAGTGCTCAGGGCAGGGTCAGGAGTGAGGAGTTAAGAATGCAGGTTTGAGGTCAAAGGGCTGTGTTTCAAATTCTGATGATACTACTCATTTCCATGCTGGGTGATCTTGGGAAATGTAGTTTCCCTAAGCCTTGGTTCTTTGTGTATAAGATGGAGATTATAAAAAGTATTTCCAGCATTGGTGGAAAGATGAACAGGAAATGTGATGATGTACCAAGGATCATATTGTACTGTCTGGGACAAAAAAGGAGTCCAATGATATGGCACAGACAAAAGAATGAATCCCAGACACTGCATGATGTGGCCTCTGTCCACTCCTGGCTTTCTTTCTTCCACTCTGCACTCCACTGACTCTGCTCTGGCCACGCTGGGCTCTTTTCTCCTCAAATGCACCCTGACTTTTTCTTGCATGGGAGTTTTGCACTTGCCATATTCCATGCTCTTTTCCTGCCTCTCTCTGTAATTGCCACCCTCTCACCCTTAGGACTCAGCCTACCCAGCATCTCCCAGGAAGGTCTTCACAGATCATCCTGTGAAGTTTAGTCATCCCCAAACTAATCATTATCCAGATGCCCTAGACCCCGTGCATTTCCTCCACAGCCATTATCATAGTCAGAATTCACCTTTTTCTAAGATAAATGTATTTTATTGAATTGTAACATGCATGCAGAAAAATATATACCATAAGCACAAAAAAAAAAATCTTTACAAAGTGAACTTTCCCATCGGACCAACACTCTTATCAAGACATACAACATTACCTGGACCCTGGAAGCTCTTGCATGTCCCCAAAGGCATTGCCCCTCTCCAGAAAAGACCTGACTTCTACCATCACACATTGATTTTGTCTATTATTGAACTTGATGCCAGTGCAATCAAGCCTTATGAAATTCTGGCTTTAGGCACATGGTTGGGGGCAACAATAGCTTATTTATCCTCATTGCCCACTAGTATAACAGGGTGTGACCCTAACCACTATTTATACATTCTCCTATTGATGGACATTTGTGCCTGTTTATTTATTTTACAATTCTGCTTACATTTCATTGTCTATCTCCCCCTAAGAGCATCTTCACTGGTACAAGAACCACATCTGTCCTGTTTATTGCTGTGCTTCTAGTGCTTGGCACATAATGAGCACTAACCAAATAACTGTTGAATGAATACATAATCTTACTGATTGTTCAATATACACCAGGCACAGTGTTAGGCTCTTAGAGATTCAGAGAATGACCAAGGCACAATCTTAGATCTCAGTTTTCTTACAGTGTTGTCAGAGATCTTATGCATCTTTGATTCCTTAGCATCCTTTTGCTGATTGCATGAGTGAATGAAAATCTCTCTTAGGAGCTCACATAAATAAGCTAAAAGACAATCTACAGGACAGAATTTATCTCTAGGTAAAAGCAACTGACCTAGATAGGATAAGAGCCCCAAAGTGACCTTACACAAACACGTCAAGACAATTGGCCCAGAGTAGCTGACTGTACAACTCTAAATAGACAAACAGGCATCTATTAGCTGCTTACAGACAGAATCCTCCTAAAATAGAAGTCCATCTAAAAGTATTCAATATGTATGGAAACTACTTGTGCATCAGATTAGAATTCAGAATTGAAGTAATGAGTTTCAAGAGCAGAAAACCCTGAAATGATGAAAGGTAATTATTACAGAAGAAAGTGCTACAGCAGCATTTGCTAGAATGATTCAAGCTTTCTTGGTTCAATCCACCTCATTAAGCAAGGCCTGAAAATTCCCGCTGCATTTCAGGCAGTTTGGAATTGACTGCAGCCTTCTGGAGAAGTGCGAAATGGAATCTAGAGTGAAGAGAAAACCACACGTTCTAAGTGCTGGTCTCAGGAGAGACCATGTCAGAGTCAAAGCAAGCTCAGGTCAAATCAGGGCTTGAATACAAGTTGTTACGCATGTAGTTAATTTTGATTTTTTCCCCCTCTGTAAATAGGAGATAATATTATCTACCTTACAGGGTTTTTATGAGAACTTGATGAAATAATGCATGTAAGGTACATATAGCATAGTATATAGCATAGGGTAAAAAGAAAAAGGACCCAATGAATAAACAAAAAAAAAAAAGGAGTATTATTTTTAGGATTTAGGTTTTTTTATTGTTATTTTCCCAATACAATTTTTTTCTTTTCCCCCTTTCATTACTTGTTTATCTTCTTTCAATGCTCATTTTTCCTATTTATTCAGTTATTTGAAATTACATTTACCCTCTCATATTCTCCCCATTTTATAGGCTGAAAGTACTCTTTTCCCATTATCCTTGTAGCTGTAAGTTGCCATGTGACATTGGCAGAAAGCTATCAGGGTCTTCTGGAAAAGCTTTTGAATATAATGCTCATAAAAGGAACCTACCTGGTAATATAACTCTTTCCTTTCT
Source organism: Sus scrofa (assembly GCF_054392235.1). Taxonomy (NCBI): domain Eukaryota; kingdom Metazoa; phylum Chordata; class Mammalia; order Artiodactyla; family Suidae; genus Sus; species Sus scrofa. Next base: position 59,191,824 of record NC_139395.1, read on the forward strand.
TGCTGCCTCCCTCTTCTACTGAGAATACAAACATACTGTTTAGAGCTGTGGTATTTATACTGTGATCATGAAGGAAGGTTCATGTTAGTACTTACATTTTTGAGGAGCTGCACCCATCTTTGGTCTTTTCATTATGTAGGGGGAAAAAATGAATCATTATTTTTTCAAGTCATTGTGTGTTTTTCCTTACTTGCAGCCAAAAGCTTTCCTAATGGATACGTGTAACTTTCTCTAGGTGTGAAAGAAAGCATACTTCTAAGGCACTTATTGGTTAATATGCCTGACATGACAGCAGCAACTATATTATAAAAGAGGGAAGAAGCAATGCTCACCCTAAAAGAATGATTCTAAAATGGCAGCATCCTAAACATAGGGAAAAGGTAGTAGAAAATGTTTGGGGGTGTTAATAGATGTTCCAATTATACGTGCAAGTGGAGCAAGCCCTTCTCTAAAGTATAAGGTCAGCACTGTATATTACAATCTATTATTATGAGCTATGCTTCTCCTTTTATAAAAAAATTATTTCATTAGAGAAAACTGGCAAAAATGTCAAGTGCTTTAAAAGCTGTAAGTCTAGAGAGATGAAGTCAATATTTACTTATCTTTCCTTGAAGGTTATCAAGATTTATATTAGTCCATTAATTTTATTCATAAAAAATGTTCTCTTATGACCTGAATAGACATTTCTCCAAAGAAGATATACAGATGGGCAGCAGGCACATGAAAAAATGCTCAACATCACTAATTATTAGAGAAATACAAATCAAAACTACAATGAGATACCACCAAACACCAATAAGAATGGCCATGATTAAAAAGTCAACAAATAACAAATGCCGAAGAGGGTGCAGAGAAAAGGGTACTCCCCTTCACTGTTGGTGGGAATGTAAATTGGTACCACCACTGTGAAAACAGTATGGAGGTACCTCAGAAAAATAAATACAGAACTACCATAAGACCCAGCAATCCCATTCCTGGGCATATGTCCAGACAAAATATTCATTGAAAAAAATACATGCACCCCTATGCTCATTGTAGCAATATTCACAATAGCCAAGACATGGAAACAAGCTAAATAAATGTCCATCAACAGATGATGGATTAAGAAGATGTGGTATATATACACAATGGAATACTACTCAGCCATAATAAAAACAAAATAATGCCATTTGTAGCAACATGGATGACACTAGAGATTCTCATACTAAGTGAGGTAAGTCAGAAGGAGAAAGACAAATGCCATATGATATCACTTATATCTGGAATCTAATATATGGCACAATTGAACTTATCTACAGAAAAGAAACAAACTCATGGACATGGAGAACACACTTGTGGTTGCCATAGGGCAGCGGGAGGGAGTGGGATGGACTGGGAGTTTGGGGTTAGTAGATGCAAACTTGTTGCATTTGAAGTGGATAAGCAATGAGATCTTGCTGTGTAGCACAGGGAACTATATCTAGTCACTGGTGATAGAACATGATGGAGGATAATGCAAGAAAAAGAATCTATATATGTGCATGACTGGATCACTTTGCTGAAGAGCAGAAATTGACAGAACATTGTCAATCATCTATAATAATAACAATAAAAGTCCTTTTCTTACAACCAGACTAAAATGTTTTCTACTCTGAATGAAGTCTTGCTTTTGGGAAAAATAAAATTCATAACATCCTAACCAAATATTTACTTATTTACATAAAATTTTTATCTTCTATATTATTTATATTTATATAACACATGCTGTGCAAAGGTGTTATTCATTTTACTTGAGGAAAAAAATAAATTTGAAAGACTTCATCATGGAAAAATAGGACAATAATTCTGAAATGGAAGTTAAAAGGGCAAAAGTATTGAAGATGGAAGATATTAAGATGGTGCTGTAACCCTGGATTTTTCTTTGGATCATGATTTCCCAAAATTCAACTGTTCAAGTAATGCTTTTATGAGTATGCCTTCTCTATATACCAGCTGTACTACTATTTACTTAAAATTTTGTCCTGAATATATTTCAAATAACTTCATTTTTAACTGAAGCTTATTCTAAGCAGTACTATCTGTGAAACAACAGGCTTTATGTACTAGAGCAATAGCTAAAATATATACATAATATTATCTTATTTGCATCTACCACATTTTATTTTTTTATTTTTTATTTTATATTTTTGCTTTTTAGGGCCGAATCTGCGGCATATGGAAGTTCCCAGGCTAGGGGTCGAATTGGAGCTACAGCTGACTGCCTATACCACAGTCACACAGGATATGAGCCGCATCTGTGACCTACACCACAGCAACACTGGATCCTTAACACACTGAGTGAGGCCAGGGATCAAATTCGCATCCTCAATGATCATAGCTGGGTGCTGAGCCACAAAGGGAACTCTGACCACATTTTAAAAAGAGCTTCTTTAGGAAAAACAAACAAACAAACAAACAAACAAAAAAAAAACAACAAAAAAACCCAAATCTATCTATAAAAGTTCTTGCTCTTATTTTAAAAAAAATTAGGGCAGCAGCTGAATATTTTTAAGTTAATTACTACCTTTAATAAAATGACTCTGAAATTTTAAATTATTAAATAATGGAAGGACCAAGCAACTGTGTTATTCCTAAAGACCTATTTGGGCAGGTGAGAAAGAAGAAAGCATTCCTTGACCATAGAAAAGTGACCTTGGAAACAGAATTTCAACACTGGTTAAGATGAAATTCTCTCAGATAATAATTAGGAAAAGTGAATCTAAAGAATGAGTCTAATAGCTGGATTAAACATGGTAATAAGAGGAAATAATAGGAAGTAAAGGATACAGGTGAAGGAAAAGAACAGGAGGAAGAGAAGGAAGACTGTACACACACTGAAAAGCTCTTAAAAGTTGGAGCAAATATCCTACCCTTGAATGCAATACTAATATATTTTCTAAAAAAATAATTTTATATTTTTCCAAATTGGAAAAACTCAGGCAGTATTCACCTAGAGTCTTCTGACAAGTGGTCAAATATGGTGCTTTAGACCTGAAGGCCTCATAGTTGTTTTGGTTGCTGCAGTTCTCAAATATTATGGATTCAAGTCTCTTTATCCTTTGAAAATTTATTGAAGACTCCATGTATAATTTTCTAAGGTACCACCATACTGTTATCCATAATGGTTGTACCAGCTTACATTCCCACCAGCAGTGCTGGAGGGTTCCCTTTTCTCCACACCCCCTCCATCATTTCTTCTTTGTGGACTTATTAATGATGGCCATTCTGACTGGTGTGAGATGGTATCTCATAGCAGTTTTGATTTGCATTTCTCTTATAATCAATGATGTTGAGCATTTTTTCATGTGTTTGCTGGCCATCTGTATATCTTCCTTGGAGAACAGTCTATTCAGGTCTTTTGCCCATTTTTCAATTGGGTCGTTGGCTTTTTGGCTGTTGAGTTGTATAGGTTGCTTGTATATTTTAGAGATTAGGCTCTTATCAGTTGCATCATTTGAAACTATTTTCTCCCATTCTGTAAGTTGCCTTTTTGGTTTCTTTTTTGTTTTCTTTGCCATGCAAAAGCTTGTCAGTTTGATTAGGTCCCACTGGTTTATTTCTGCTGTTATTTCTGTTGCTTTGGGAGACTGACCTGAGAAAACATTCGTAACGTTGATGTCAGAGAATGTTTTGCCTATGTTCTCTTCCAGGAGTTTGATGGTGTCTTGCCTTATACTTAAGGCTTTCAGCCATTTTGAGTTTATTTTTGTGCATGGTGTGAGGGTGTGTTCTAGTTTCATTGATTTGCATGCCTCTGTCCAGGTTTCCCAGCAATGCTTGCTGAAAAGACTGTCTTTTTCCCATTTTATGTTCTTGCCTCCTTTGTCCAAGGTTAATTGACCATAGGTGTCTGGGTTTATTTCTGGGGTCTCTATTCTGTTCCATTGGCCTGTATGTCTGTTTTGGTATCAGTACCACACTATCTTAATGACTGTGGGTTCGTAACATTGCCTGAAGTCTGGGAGAGTGATGCCTCCTGCTTGGTTTTTGTTCCTCAGGAGTGCTTTGGCAATTCTGCGTCTGTTGTGGTTCCACATAAATTTTTGGATAGTTTTTTCTAGTTCTGTGAAAAATGTCCTGGGTAATTTGATAGGGATTGCATTGAATCTGTAGATTGCTTTTGGTAGTATGGCCATTTTTATATTATTAATTTTTCCAACTCAGGAGCATGGGATATCTTTACATTTACATCTTCTTTTATTTCCTTGATTAATGTTTTATAGTTCTCAGCATATAAGTTTTTTACCTCCTTGGTCAGGTGTATTCCCACATATTTGATTTTTTGGGGGGTGCTATTTTATTTTATTTTGTTATTATTATTTTTTTGTCTTTTTTTTTTTTTTGCCATTTCTTAGGCCACTCCTAGGGCATATGGAGGTTTCCAGGCTAGGGGTCAAATCAGAGCTGTAGCTGCCGGCCTACACCAGAGCCACAACAATGTGGGATCCGAGCTGTGTCTGCAATCTACACCACAGCTCATGGCAATGCTGGATCCTTAACCCACTGAGCAAGGCCAGGGACCGAACCCCCTAGTCAGATTCACTAACCACTGAGCCACAACGGGAACTCCAGGGTGCAATTTTAAAAGGTATTTTTTATTCCTTTTCTAATTTTCATTGTTAGTATACAGAAATGTGACTGATTTCTGAATATTAATCTTATGTCCTGCTACTTTGATGAATTTGTTGATCAGTTCATGTAGTTTTTGGGTTGAGTCCTTAGGGTTTTCTATATATAATATCATGTCATCTGCATACCATGACAGTTTTACCTCCTCTCTTCCTTTCTGAATATGTTCTTTGAAAAGGTAAACAAAATTGGCAAAGCTCTGGCTGGACTCACCAAGAAGAGGAGAGAAGAAACCCAAATAAACAAAATAAGAAATAAAGAGGGAGAAGTCACAATGGATGCTACAGAAATAAAAAAAAACCATGAGAGGATTTTATGAACAATTGTATGCTAACAAATTTGACAACCTAGAAGAAATGGACAACTTTCTAGAGACTTACAGCCTGCTAAAACTGAATTAAGAAGAAATATATCAACTGAACAGACTGATCACCAGAAATGAAATTGAATACATCATAAAAACAATCTCTACAAATAAAAGTCCAGGACCAGATGGCTTCACAGATGAATTCTACCAGACATATGAAGAGGAACTTATACCCATCCTCCTGAAACTTTTTCAAAAGGTTGAAGAAGAAAGAACACTCTCAAAGATCCTATGACACCACCATTACCCTAGTTCCAAAACCAGACAACGATACCACCAAAAAAGAAAACCAGAGGCCAATATTTTTGATGAATATAGACGCAAAAATTCTCAACAAAATTTTAGCCAACTGAATCCAAGAACATATCAAAAAGATCATACACCATGACCAGGTGGGATTCATCCCAGGTTCACAAGGATGGTTAAACATACACATATCAATCAACGTCGTACACCACATTAACAAAAGAAAAATCAAAAACCATATGATGATCTCAATAGATGCAGGGAAAGCATTTGACAAAGTCCAACATCCATTAATGATCAAAACTCTTACCAAAGTGGGTATATAGAGGGAACATACCTTAACATAATCAAAGCCATTTATGACAAACCCACAGCAAATATAATACTCAATGGACAAAAGCTGAACACCTTCCCACTAAAATCTGGAACAAGACAAGGATGTCCACTCTCACCACTGTTATTCAACATAGTAGTGGAATTCTAGCCACAGCAATCAGACAAACAAAAGAAAGAAAAGGCATCCAAATAGGAAGAGAAGAGGTAAAACCATCTTTCTCTTTGAATGAATCATTTATCCATACGCAGTTTTTAAAAAATAGCTCACATTGGTTATAGAGAAGTATTACTTCATTTACTTCTGAAAATATTTTAAATATTGATATATTTCATTACACAGTATTAAAAAATCATGTTACTATCACACTGGCATCACTAAAATAGTATTTAGGTGTTGGGAAACTGTCAAGCTACAGTGGTGGAGGAAATCTCAGATTTTATCACTGGCAAAAAAACACTGTCACTTTTCTGGAAGTAACAGGCTATTGCCATTCATTTTCCAGAAAACATTGGCTAAACACTTAAATTTGAATAACTTCAGTTTTTCTGGCAGTTCTTTCAAGTAAAATTGATGCTCCATTTAAAGCAAAAAAAAAAAAAAAAAAAAAAAAAAAAAAAAAAGGCTACATCATTGGCAACTCAATTATTCAAGCCCTTCCAGAAGACAAACATTGCCTTTTGTTATGTAGCCTAAATATTTTATTTCATTATATAGAATATTGAAAGAGTATACTCAGGGTCAGATTTTTTTTTTCTTTTTACAGCCGTACTGGTGGTATATGGAAGTTTCCAGGCTAGGGGTTGAATCGGAGCTGTAGCTGCTGGCCAATACCACAGCCACCGAAGTGCCAGATCCTTAACCCACTGAGAAAGACCAGGGATCGAACCTGTGTCCTCATGGATACTAGTGAGATTCTTTTCCACTCAGCCATGACAGGACCTCCCTCAGGGTCAGATTTTAATGAAATTTGACCATTAGTGCAAATGCCAACACATTGGTGCAAAAAAGCAAATAGGTCTTAGTATTGTTAGGAGAATCTTGTAGCCTCCCAAGGATATGTGGACCATACTTTGAGAAAAGATCAGAGTGATCTAGTGAATTACCAAACTTGACCAGCTATTAAGGCTGCAAGGAAGGCAACCAGGTGGAGTCAGGTAGGGTCTGATCTTGGAGAGGGAAGCTAGGCACAGAATATAGGGCAAGGCCTTGTGTGCCCAAGGGAGGAGTTGGGATTTCATTCAAAGTAGGATGGGCAACAACCACTGGAGTGTCTCCTTCATGTCCTGTCAAACCCGACATGATTTGAGAGCATGCAGGATCAGAAAATAGTCATGAATTCTCAGGTTCAGTGAAGAACCAGGAAAATGTCTCATGCAAGCTCTAGGCCATCTAAGGAGAGAGGGTCTTGAAGAGTGTCCAGAATCTCAGCTGGCAGAGATAAGAACAGCAGGGAGAAGAGGAGAGAGGGATGGAAAGTGTGAAAATGAGTGAAAGGGGCATTCCAAGATGGGGTACAAAAGAAGTGAACAAAGAGTGATGAGAAAATGTGGGCCCTATTTGGAAGAACACAGTGAGAAATTCTTAGGTCAGTTTGTAATTTAAACTGTGTTGACTTAAAAAAAAAAAAAAAGAGGTGCTCTTAGCGTAAGCATCCAGCATGTACACAGGATAGTCCAAAAATAAAGTCACAACCACCTACTGGAAATGGAACAGCAGATAGTTCCACTTGGCTGGAGCCCAGATTACAAACACCAGCACAGCAACATATGAAATCAGGAAATTGCTAAACACTATCCTGAGTCATTTGAGGTTTAATAGTGAACTTCTCAGTAGCAATTATTTACAGAGAAAAGTTGGAAAAAAAAACTGCTTGCAGCTTATGTATAGGTTATAGAAGTTTCTTTAGTATAACACTGAAATCCTACACAAGACCCTGTGTCCTTGTGTTTTGAAATGAAGGCTTTTCCTTTAGCCTCCCAGGCTTCCCCTCAGTCTCAAAAGACAGATTCAAGAGTTAATGATTAGGGGAGTTCCCGTTGTGGCACAGCGGAAACTAATCTGACTAGGAATCATGAGGTTGCAGGTTCGATCCCTGGCCTTGCTCAGTGGGTTAACGATCCGGTGTTGCCGTGAGCTGTGGTGTAGGTCACAGACACGGCTCGGATCTGGCATTGCTGTGACTCTGGCTTAGGCCAGAGGCTACAGCTCTGATTAGACCCTTCGCCTGGTAACCTCCATATGCTGAGGGTGCGAACCTAAGAAAAGACAAAAGACAAAAAAAAAAAAAAAAAAAAAAAGAGTTAATTATTAGGACTTATTATTACAGTGAAAAATTAGTTAAAGCAGTCTCGATTATGTTGTATCCTGTTTTCGCCCACTCCCTCACTCTAAATGGCGTTTCACAAATGACTTCTTCCTTGATTAATTGCTTCCTTTTTACTAAAGATTACTTCAGTAAATCTTTACTAAGGGCCTAGTGTTTTCCTTTGAAACCACCTCCCCAACACTTCTTTTTGTGAGCAAGCCTTACTACAGAGACAAGGTCAAGATGACCACCAGAAAGTCACTGGACACTTGATGCTAGCCCTGGTGACTTCAAAATGATCTATGGAGGGAGAAGAAAGCAGGCACTGTGATCCCTATCAACAGCCCTTGGTTTTGTTTGTTTGTTTGTTTGCTTTTTTTCCAAGCTAATATAAGACCTCTTGCTGCCCCCTCTCAAGGCAGGACACTGTTTTGAGGGCCTTAGCTTCTTTTGGCCTCCTTTGCCTGGCAAAGCAATAAAGCCGTTCTTTCTGCTTCACCCAAAACTCTGTCTCAAAGACTTAATTGGTGCCAGGGTATCAGCTCCGACACCTCATAAACCTGGACTAGGACTTCACCAACACTGATGTAGGTAAGAACCTTGTCCTGTTGGTTATGGACAGTGAGAGAATGTCCATAACTAGAACACTTGACTGGCAGCTGCTAGGGTATCTGGAGGGAGAGGAAGATTTTTTTTTTTTCTCCATTCCTGATCCAAAGTGGCAGAGGAAAGAAATGGGAACAAGTTAGAAGCTGTTCTGAAATTGTGAAATACTAAAAACACTAGTTTAAAAACATTAGCAAACCCTAATATAAGGATTGGACTTAATCTTTTTGCATCGATATTGGCTCACGGGTTGTACTGAATGTCACACACTAGTGCAAGATGCTAATAGTGGAGATTGTGTTGAGGGAAGGGGAGATGCTGAGTATGTGAGAACTCTATACTTTCCACTCGATTATTCTATAAACCTAAAGCTGCTCTAAAAAATAAACTGTGTTAATTAAACACCACACACACACGTACAGGTTTTCTATAAATGGACCCAAATATAGCAGCATGGATGATGCAGACCTGAACCTTGATGGGGGAGAATAGAAAATCCTCCCACTCAAGCTTGTCCTGAGATTCAGAACAGGAAAGAGTCAAACAGCAGCAGTGCTCTTGAGCTCCCTAGTTCAAATGCCTTGTGGCAATATGAACCAGCTGAACTGGACAGAGATTTTAGAAGATACTTCTGCATTCAAAAATGAGTTCTGGCTTATTAAAATATTATTTATCATTGGCTCAATTCTCTCCCCTGAGATTTCATGTTACTGATAATTTAAAGGCATCAGTGATGTAATTACCATTGTTCTACCCAACAGAGAAATAATGTGGGTTCGTTTTAGAAGCAGCTGAGAGGGTAAACCTCCTTCAATTTGAGTGATGCCACTTGTCCTATAAAACAGACAAGCAGTGTTGATTTCATGCACTGGTAAGCACATTGGTAGACCGCATGGAATATTACTAAAATGTCTTTAAGGAAAGTTCCCTTTTTACCCACTATAAAATTTGTCTCCAATTGGGGAACAACATGCTTCTATGCTGTGTCTAGAACATTGCCTCCCTGGGCAAAAAAAAATTTTGAATTTCATTTTTTAATAAGTCCTCACAGCTTCATAGATGCATTGTTCTTTTGGGGGGTATTAATGCCATTTAAGAGCCTCTGCTACTGTCTTCTCTCTTCACTATCTTCACTTGGCTAAAACTTACTTGTCTATTGACATATGTGTAAAGTCACCTCTCTCTAATGGCTCCCCCAGTCCCTAAGCTCGATCCCCTCATCCCGTCTCATGGCATTTATTATATTAAAATAAAGGCATGAACTCATGTCTATCCTTCCCACTAGACTGCTAAGAAAAGGAATTTTCTTCTTTTTTTAAAATCACTGAACCCCAGTTCTTAGTAGCAGCCAAAAGATCAATACATTTGGGAGCTCCTAATTTGTATCAGCACTGCTCCTGAAGTTTGTAGAAAATAACAATGCTTATGCCCCTCCTCCCTCACAGACCCACTTGATCAGAATGTCTGGAGGTGGAGAGCCAGGTATGCCACAAGTTTAGAAACATAAGGAGCATTTCTCATGCACAGCCAGTGCAAGAATGAATTGAATGCTGAATGAACTGAATGCTGATGCATTTTAAAAAAGGATTAAAGGTATTTTCCTATTCCCTCTTTAGAAGTGAGTTGAATATTCTGCAAATTCATGTGAAAAAGGCACTCGTTTTTTTTCTATACAGTTCCAGAAAAGTAAACTAAGGCTAAGTAGCAGGTACAGGGCAACTGATTTAGGGGTAATATGAGGACAGACTTTTATATGGGACTTTAAAAAATGGATTAGGTTGCTCTTTGATGCAGTTTCTTGCGATCAAAAGTATTTGGTTGTTCAGAGGGGATTTCTCATTGAACTGAGAGTTGAAGTATGTGGCTCCCATAGCCCCTGGCCCACTGACTTCATGGTGCTTTATTCTACAGAGGTATTTTCCAATCTTTGAAATGTATAATCATCAGGGACAAGGAGCAATTACTTATCTTCTCTGAAAAAGATAAATAAACCCATGGCTATGAATTTCCATCTGGGAGAGCTGCAGTGATGTGCTGGTAAAGGTCTTACAACCAGATCTTTAGGGGAAGAAGGGGTTTTGTTTTTTAGCATTTTCTGGTTTCCATGATGTAAACATGCCCACCATAATGGATGTCAAGCTACCAACCTGACCTTATCTGGCTGGCAAAATTCCTAAAAATTTAACATTCGGTCTTGAGACTAGTTGCAGCACACTTCTGCCAAGCTGCCTCCTCTTTTCATCCTCCTCTCCCCCTTTCCCCCATTTCTCCCTCCCTCTTCATCCCTCATCTTTTATCATTACATGATTTTTGACTGGAAAGAATTTAAGTAAGCCGAAACTCTAAAACAATTCATCTCACTTCTTTACAATCTAGAATTCTCATATGAGTCAAGCACTGGGAAATACTCATTCTGGTTCAAATTGTCTCCAGGCAGAGCTTTACTCATGCCTGCCATGCTGATTCTCTCCATTTCTCACACCAGTTTTAATACTAAACTCCAGTAAAATGTCCCTTCCTCTAGGAAGCTGTCTCTGAACATCCAGCTATATACTCCTAAGGCTCCTTAAAATTGCAGTTCTCACCACCTTTGTGTTTATTTGTTGAATGCGCATCTTCCCTACGCTAATATGGCCATAGGACTTGGAATGAATCTGTTCCACTCAGTTTCCTGCATTAACAGAGTGTTTGATACATAGACGTCACTGATTTGGTATTTGTTAGATAATCATATATTTGGTATTTTTAAATAATCAGTTTTAAACACCATGGATACAGATTTTTTAAAAGCTCTAGGTGGAGAATGAAGATGACTGTGTATTCTTCCCTGCTCTACTCTCTTTGAGCTATGTGACTTAGGGCATTTTACCTAACTTGTCTTAAAATGGAGGTACTGGTATTTACATTCAGGGTTGTTGGTGATTAAATTAAATAATTTATTAAGATAAGCTATCTAAAGCTTGGAAATAAAGCTACAAGCTGACTGTGTCACCTTTTTCGGTTGCAGGCTAGTGTCTAACAAGCCTACCCAGAGGTCACTGCATTCTCAGAAGAATCACAATTTTGTTGGACTTACTCATTGCTACTGATTAGAGCTCAGACACTATGAAGCTAGAGATTAACTAATAGAATACTGATAAATTGCAATGGATTTCTGTCTGATATAAAGAGATCATCTCTAAAGTTACAGATTTATTTACCTATAGGACAATAACCAATTTTGAATATAACTTAGCAAACTTATTTAAGCATCCCTTTGCTGGCTGACTACATCAATCTCTTGTCTTTTAATGCTCTTTGAACCAGCTTCCCATCCTGCTGGTTCTTTTAATAATGAGTTAAATAAACCTTTGATAAATATACTACGTATTTACAGGTGAGTTATGTTTTTAACTTTTTGAAAAATACAATTTGACAATATGTTGAAAAATGTGCTTTGACAAGATATAGGAGTTCCCATCGTGTCTCAGTGGTTAATAAATCTGACTAGGAACCGTGAGGTTGTGGGTTCGATCTCTGGCCTTGGTCATTGGGTTAAGAATCCGGCATTGCCATGAGCTGTGGTGTAGGTCACAGACGCGGCTTGGATCCCGCATTGCTGTGGCTCTGGCATAGGCTAGCGGCTCTAGCTCTGATTAGACCCCTAGTCTGGGAACCTCCATATGCTGTGGGTGCAGCCCTAGAAAAAGACAAAAAATTAAATAAAAAAATAAAAAAGATATAAAGATTTATCATGGAACTTGGCTGTTAAGTGCTACTACCATAACAGTGGAATAAGTATTAATCCTGATCTTTCTCCAGGATTCAGTTTCTAGTGTATAAGAATAAAAAGTTAGGCTGATGTTTATTAGGGTCCTATTTGCTTTGATGTATGATTCTGGCTGCTAATGTCAATGAGATCAACTGGATATAGGCAACCTTAGGTTACCAGAGATGTGCTTTCCTGTGTGGGGAGAGGACACACACTTCCTTAGTCACAAAACCCATAGCCAGGAGGCTTGTCCTGTGGTAAACTGCACAATCTCTCTCAGTAGTTAGTATTCACTGCCCTTTGAGCTCAGAGCAGACAAAGGCACCAGCCTCATGGCAGCTGAGTTGGCTGCTGCCAAACACAAGAGTGGTGAATCTGAGGGTAGGAAAAACTTGAGGATATGTCAGGACATGCACTCCATTGACACACTTCCATTTAGAAATACAGAAGTCATTCTTGTATAAACTCCCTCCTTTCAAACAACAAACAGCTTTGAAGTTGGGCGTGGAAACTCAGAGATGAGCAGATATGCTGCGTCAGCCTCCCAGGCCTCTGACACACAGGGATGAATAGAAAATGACACACTGGACACCCAGCACAGGTAGCTAAGAATTCTCAAGCAGAAATGGAAAGAAATCACTTCTGGAAATAGCAAGGTGAATTCTGCTGGGAGGGCACAAAGGACTGGAGTGCAGAGAAAACTCCTGGGAGCCAGGACATGCTTTGTTTGTATAGGGGGCAGATGGCAGTGGGAGCCATCTGAGGTGTCCCATGGAAACCAGTTGCAAAAAGCTTTGCAACATAGAGACCACCTTCTGGAAGTCAGCCTCTTGGATTTTAGAAATTGAAAAGAGACCAAACCGGCTCTACATCCTCTACTTCACTGAAATTCCTTAATTCCTTTTGGTCCCCATATTTGATAGATTGAGTTTCTTCTAGTTCCAAGAGGCTTGCTTGCTTGCTTGTTTACTTATTTATTTATCTATTTATTTTGCTTTTTAGGGCTGTACCTGCAGCATATAGAATTTCCCAGGATAGGGGTCAAATCGGAGCTACAGCTGCAGGCCTATACCACAGCCACAGCAATGTGGAATCCAAGCCACATCTGTCACCTACACTACAGCTCACAGCAATGCTGGATCTTTAACCCCCTGAGTGAGGCCAGGGACTGAAACTGCATCCTTGTGGATACTAGTCATGTTCATTACTGCTGAGCCACAAAGGGAACTCCACTAAGAGGCTTTTTAAAGGAAAAGTTGAGTATCAATTTCTTTTTCTTCCATTTCTTTTTAAAATTTGCTTTATTTTTACCACACCTGACACATTTGGAAGTTCCCAGTATAGGGGTCACATCAGAGCTACAGCTGCCAACTGATGCCACAGCAACAGTGGGATCCAAGACTCATCTGCAACCTACACCACAGTTCATGGCAATGCCGGATCCTTAACCCCACTGAGCAAGGCCAGGGATCAAACTTGAATCTTCACAGAGACAACAATGGTCCTTAACTCACTGAGCCACAATGGGAACTTTTGAATATCAATTTCTAATCATTTGCATGCTAATATTCCTCGCCTTTCTATAGTCCCCCCAAACCCCCATCAATACTAAGTTGACATCTGCTCTACTTAGAAATCTATACTTGGTAAGGGTAGTGGTGAAAAGAAGCATCCTTCTGGAACAAGTTGAAAAACTCTGGAAAAAGGAAAGGGTGTCCAAAAGCAGGAGAAAGAGAGAAATGAAGAGTGAGAGGAAAAAAAGCTTCCCCCACCCCTTGGTAATTTTTACACAAGGCAAACAGACTAAGGGGGGGATCCTTAAAGTTTAACATCAACACTGACCAAACTTCTGGAGCTCAAATTCATTCATCTATCCATTCATTTATTCATATATTCAGTCAGTTACTTATTGAGTATCATTATATGCTAAGCACTGTTCTCAGCACTGAGTATTCAATGGTAATTTTAAAAAGCAAAAATCCTTGCCCTTTTGGAACTACCAGTCTGGTTGATCCTCATGATACCCAATAGATGGTATGGGTTCATGCCCAGCATTTTACTTAGTGTGTAATAAAAGAGGAGGTAAATTCTGACTTATGGTGTCCACAGGGAAAAATTATCTTAATGGGTCAAGTGTGGCTACGAAGGACAGCCAAATTTCTTTCTCTAGAAGGACATAGAGAGTTATATTATGTAACCCTGGACAGGAGGAAAAATAGTCAAAGAAATTGTCTTTGGTATTTAAGCACAGCATTCCAGGAGTTTTGAATATAATCAAGACAATTATCTTCCCAACAGCATCATCTTCCATCCTTCCAGAATATTCCTGTGGTTCCAAAAAAGAAAATAAACAACACAGGGTGTGGCTTTCCTTGAACAAAGATGGCTTGTGTGACCAGTCAGATTTGAGTGAGTTTCATGGATGCGTGTGCTTCTAATTTGTACCCCAGGAAAAGGCTGATTTAGATTTGGGCACAGTTGGGAATGGTGCACCCTAAGTTTTCCCACCATCAAGAATTTCAATGTTTTCCTCCAAGAATTCAAGTTTTGAAAATTGTCTCCCTCCTAAAACTCTGCATTTATCACCTAATAGTATTTTCTCTACTTGTTTTTATTAATCAAAGAGCAAGTAAATTGTGAACTTCTGATCAGCAGTTAACCTCCACACTTAATTGATACAATTCCAGATCCAATGTTTGAGGTATCCTGGGATAATAGAGAGACAGCAGATAAAAATCTGGCTTTGGGAGCTAGACAACAAGGTGGGTTTTAATCCTAGCTCACTACTTAGCAGTTGTGTGACTTCAGGTAACGTACTTAGCCTATTAGGTATAATTATAAAGTTAGGTGAGACAAGTTTAAGAAAATATATATGCAAGGCTATTCACTCAAGTATTATGTATAATTACAAATGCCCATTATTGGGGACTAGTTGAATAAACTATTATACCACCATGCAGTGGAGTATTGTATCATTATAGGAAAGAATAGTTTCAGATACTGATATGGAGTGACCTCCGGCACACATTATTAACAGAAAAAAATAATAGGCAGAGAAGTGTGTGGTATAGTATGGTGCCATTTATCTAAGAGAATGGGAGAGAAATACACACTACACACACACTCTTATACTTAAAGCATGGAAGATAAACCAAAGCTTAAAATGAAAATTATTGCTAGACTGTGATCTCTGAATACCATTTCCCTCGAAAATTGGCCAGGGTTCCTTGGCTGATTCCCTGTCTGAAGCATGTAATGTATATGATGACCCTTATCTTAGCAGAAATTAAGGAATCTATCAAAGGCTTCTGGGATCTTGTTAAAGGGATTCAGGAACCAATTGTAGGAGGTTACCACTGGCTGTATGTGATTTGAGAATAAAAATTATGACTACCCAGAACATCATGTCAAGTTGTGTTTAAATCATAAGAGTACTCAAAGAAAACAACACAGAACAAAAACCATAATTATCTTCCAAGAATGCTAAGGAACCACCTGTTATTTTGATAATATAAATAAAGAGTAAGTATCAAGCTTTTTTTTTTTTTTTGCCTTTCTTGTGTGAATCTGGCTCAGAGTAAACAAAAAACTGATGAAAGAAACTTTCTCTTTATAGACCTGTTCCAGCTAATACCTGAAAAAAGAAAGTCTATCACCCTGTCACAACCCCCAATAAAATAATAGACTTAGGTGTTGTCATCGAGGGCTATTAAGAATCCCAGAGGTGCATTTGTGCCATCTATTAGATTCCAGATATAAGTTATATCATATGGTATTTATCTTTCTCTTTCTGACTTACCTTTCCACAGAAAAGAAAATCATGGACTTGGAGAATAGACTTATGGTTGCCAAGGAGGATGGGGAGTGAGTGGGGTGGATGGGGAGCTTGGGGTTAATAGATGCAAAATATTGCCTTTAGAATGGATTAGTAATGAGATCCTGCTGTGTAGTGCTGGGAACTATATCAAGTCAATTATGATGGAGCATGATAATGTGAGAAAATAGAATGTGTACATGTATGTGTAATTGGGTCACTATGCTATACAGTAGAAAAAATGTATTGGGGAAATAACAATTAAAAAAGAAATAAATGAGAAGGAAAAAAAAGAATCTCAAAGGGAGAGAATTAGTCATTATGTGACTACTGATGGAAATACAAATACTGCTTTTGAAGTAGTCTTATAAAAGATAAAATCTTAATGTGATAATCCACTGGTCCTATTACCAATTTATGGGGATTGTAGATGATCATGTTAAATAATAAAAGTGGATTTAGGACAAATGACCAGGTATCATCAACAACAACAAAAAAAAATGCAAGCAAAATTAATAGTAATAATTTTTTAAAAAGGAGAAGGGAAAATCCATAGATTGAAGGATACACAACTATCATACCAATCAATTTTAACATAGGGACCTTATCTGGAATCTGATTTGGATGAACAAAACTAAAAAATATTTGTGAGATCTCAGGGAACTTGAAAACTGGCTGGATATTTGATGCTACTAGGAGTGTTGTCAAGAGGCCAGCCCTCCCCAGCGCAAATTATGAAAAAAATATTTTCCAAAAGGGTAATTATCATCAACAGTGAACTATGCCTCATGCATCCTACTTTGAGACATTAGCTAATGACCGCTTGAATCCATCACAATTAGCAAGATGTATAAAAACCAAGCATCTAGGACAAAAAGAAAAACTCTTAAAAAATTGGTATTATGGAGAAAGCAATTTGAAAGCAAATACTGTTTTTGGAAATGATTCATTTATTGCATGATGTCAGAGCATAGCCATATAGTTGTTGTATCTCTAAAAATCTCTTTAAAATATCTCAAAAAATATATAAACCTGACGAGTCAGTGTTCAGAGGTTTTGAACTCAGAGTTTTAGTAAATAAAAAAAAAAAAATTCCCATTGTGGCTCAGTGGAAAAGAATCTAACTAGTATCTACGAGGATGCAGGTTCAATCCCTGACCTTGTTCAGTGGGTTAAGAATCCAGTGTTGCTGTGAGCTGTGGTACAGGTCACAGACGCAGCTTGGGTCCTGAGTTGCCAGGTCCCTAGCCTGGGAACCTCCATATGCCACAGGTCCAGCCGTAAAATGACACACAAAAAAATTAAATATACATAGGAAGCTTCCCTGTGGTGAGGTGGGTTAAGAATTCCATGTTGCTGCAGCTGTGGTACAGGTTGCAACTGTGGCTCAGGTTCAGTCTCTGGCCCAGGAACTTCTATCTGTGGTGGCTGTGGCTATTTTATGTGGCCATAAGATAAATACATATTATATATATATATATATATATATATATATGCAACATTTATAGAACAGCAATAGATTGACATTGGAAAAGACAACCATTCACTAGGTGGACTTCAACAAAAATCTTTGCATAATTGGTGGGTGGAACCGAGATATGGATATCCTGATTTCAAAAGTGCAGCCAGTGACTCAACTTCCATTTGGATCTAAAGCATCATTTTCAGTTATGACCAAGTAGTAAAAAAATTCAGAACTGAGCCTTTTGAGTTACTAATTTGGGAAGCATTAAACAAAAATTTCAAAAATACTGAAGTATACTCAAGCTTATTACTTCTATCAAAACATTTATTATATTTGGATTTTTATGATATCAAACATACTTCCATACCATTAACAAACATAGAAAAATCAAATATTTTATCTTTCACTCATTCTTTGTTTACATTTTATATATACTTTTATTATGTGTATAGTATAGTAGTACAGTGGTTATTAAATAAATATAAATGGGATATATCATCAAAATGTTTTGGTGATGGAGTGTGTGTCCAAAAGGGTTTGGAGGTCACAGATATAGTAATTAAAGATACTCATTTTGGAAGCAGACTGAGTTTGAATTCTAGGTCCACTGCCCAGTAGCTATGTGGTCTTGGGAAAATAGCTTGGCTTTTCTAAGCCTTAGATTATTGATAAAGTAGGTATATTTTTAGTATCTTCTTTATGCCTCTTGTAAAGACTTAATAAGCTAATAATATACAAAATTGTAACTCTGTCTTTGGCACATGATAAGCATGCCAAAATGTTAGGTTCTAGCATCATCATCATCATCATCATGGCCATCATATCATCATCATGCAGCCCAGCTCTCTCATCACTACTATCCATGTTAGGCTCTAAAGATTAAAATTAAAGTAACCTTCAGTGTGTCTTTGAGAGAACCTCACAGTTGTGTAAGAAATTCCATAACTTATTTTGGCAGTTTTATTAAAGGCACGGCTGCTCAACTAGGTCAGGTGTCCCTCAAGGCTCCTTTGAATGACATGATATGTAACACACACGGTCAACTCTGAAATAACTGAAGGGCAGAGAATGCAATACCTTTCCTCACTAGTTACCCCCTTAATTTGTTTACAAAGTACATGAATGAAAAATAAGAGACTCCTGGAAAAAAAGCAGACAGGGCACAATTCAGCACTTTTTGCCATACATATCCTTTCTCTAACTTCCCCTCAGGTTTTGCTTGTGTGACTGCCTTATATATTGTTTATGAATCCATGGGTTTCCTTAGTTAAGAGGAATTTGAAAAAAGTATGCACTTTACTAGGGGGAATACCTAGGAAGTTGGTGACTCATAGCAATTCACTCATTTCTCAATGTTCACTTAGATGATTCATGCCAGAAACAAGAAAAATCTCAAAAAAAAAAGACAAAAACCTAATCTTTATGTAACAGAATTGGAAAAAAAAGAACAAAAATCAAAGTTAGTAAAAAGAAATAAAACATAAAGATCAAATCAAAAATAAGTGAAATAGAAAATTAATACAAAAGAACCTATAGAAAAGATCAATGAAACTAAGAGTAGATTCTTTGAAAAGATAAACAAAAGTGATAAACTTTAGCCAGAATCATCAAGAAAAAACAAGAGAGTGCCCAAGAAATAAAACCAGAAATGAAAGAGAAGCTACAACCATCACAGCAGAAATATAAAAATCAGAAGGCTGATCTGTAATATGAACAGCTATACACCAAAAAAAATGGATGACTTAGAAGAAATGACTAAATTCCTAGAAATAAAGAATCTTCCAAGATTGAATCAGGGATAAATGAAAAAAAATTAACAGACTATTTACCAGTAATAAAATTGAATAAAAAAAAAAAAAAAAACCTCCCAACAAAAAAAATCCAGGACCAGGTATCTTTACATGAGAATGTTACCCAGCATTTAAATAGGAGCTAATACCCAGCCTTCTCAAACTTTTCCAAAAACCTGAAGAGGAAGGAATGCTTCCAAACTCACTCTACAAGGGCAGCATCAAGACTAGACTAAGACATCACACAAAAAAATAAAATTACAGACAAGTATCACTGATAAACATAGATGTAAAAATCCTCAACAAAATACTAGTAAACCAAATTCAACAATACATTAAAAATATCATATACCATGATCAAATAAGATTGCTTCTAGGGATGTAAGAATGGTTCAATATCTGCAAATCAGTATGATACATTACACTAACTGAGGATTAAAAATCATATGATCACCTCAGTAGAAGCAGAAAAAGCTTTTAACAATATTCAACATCCATCTATGATAAAAACTCAACAATGTGTACAGAAGAAGCATAACTCAACACATAAAGGCCAGATATAATAAGCCCACAGTTAACATCATAATCAGTGATGAAAAGCTGAAATCATTCTAATTCAGGAAGACAAGGATGTCAATTCTTGCCATATTTATTCAACATAGTATTGGAATTCCTGCCCAGAGCAATCTGACAAAAATAAATAAATAAATAAATAAATAAATAGGATTTAAATTAGAAAGGAAAAAATAAAACTGACACTATTTGCAGAGATGATACTATATATAGAAAATCCTGGCCAGAGAAGAAAAGATGGCAGAAGAGTAGGGGGACACGCTCGGCCTCTCCCACAAACACAACAAAAAAAGCACATCTACAGGATAAATGACTTGCACAGAACAGCAACCAATCACTGGCAGAAGAACCTAAATTACAATAATGGCAAGAAGTTCGTGACATTACTAGGTAAAACAAGAAAAAACAGGAGAGTGAGAGAAGGTGAATCCGAGCTGGATGGGCGCTCCCAAAAGGGAACGGAGGAGGAGAAAGGGATCCTGCACCCTGGAAACTCACCTCCTCGGGGGAAAGATCAAACGAACCGGAGGAATCTCCAGATGCAGAGAAGAGTGTAGCAGTAAGGTGGAGTTCTGAAAAGCAGATCGAGAACTGAACGGACCATCTGAACTACAGGCACAGTCACCAAAAATTGAGATGCCTGGGTGGGGGCTGGGCACCGAGACCTCGGCTCCAGAGGTTAGTCCCCGAGAACGGGCTGGGGGGGCACAGCGGAGCAGAGACTGCTTGGGAGGTCTAGAAACCGGTCTGTCAAATTTGACGGGGCAGAGACTGCCTGGGAGACTAGAAAACAAAGCTGTCGCAGAGGAAGGGAGCAATACTCTAGGGGCGGGGAAGTGGAAAGCCGCATCAGAGGGAACCTGGGAGAAGAGCCTGGTCTGCGCCCATGCTGGGGAGGGGAGAGAAGAAAGGGTGGGTCCCCATAGAATACTCCCCATGCCACAGCAAGCTTACCAGCCCGCTAGCTAGCAGAAGGCTGTGCTTCCCAGTGCATCCTCTCCTCCCACCCCTGCCACCCCCTACACTGGAGGGACCTGGGGCTGCCTGCCATCCAGGAGGGCTGGCCTCAGCAATTCCCTGAAGCCTACCACTGCAGGGGCTGTCCCTGACAGGCCTGCTTGCCCTTTGGAGGGGCTACACCCCCGCAGAGCAGCACCAAACACCACCAGCCCCCGAGAAAAGGCCTGCAGCCCAGAAAACCTAGAACAAGCCTAGCCAGGGTGTGAAAAGATCTGCCTAATTCTCGGACAGTCTTTCTGAGTCAGGCTGCCCTGGGGAGGAGCCTCTTGGGTTTTCAGCGGCCCTGCTAGCCGCCCAAGCCCTGAGGGGGTGCCAAGCTCTAGCAGATCAGCTGCATAGGACTGCCAGCTCGAGGCAGGACCCCTTGCAGCCCAGAAAAGCTACAACAAGCCTGGCCGGGCCGTGAAAAGATCTGCCTAATTCTTGGAAGGTCTTTCTGAGTCGGGCTGCCCTGGGGAGGAGCCTCTTGGGTTTTCAGTGGCCCAGCTAGCTGCTCCAGCCCTCGGGGGGAGCCACACTCTTGTGAAACAGCTCCAAAGGACTGCTAGCTCTCTGCAGGACCCCCTGCAGCCTGTTAAAGCTACAACAAGCTTGGCCAGACTGGGAAAAGATCTGCCTACATTCTCAGGCCATCCTTCTTAGTTGGGCTGCCCTAGGGAAGAGTATCCTGGGTTCTCAGTGACCCGGATAGCTTCTCCAGTCCTCAGGGGGGTGCTACACTCCTGAGGAACAGCTGCCCAACACCGCCAACCCCCTGCAAGAACCCCACAGCCTAAAAACACCAGAGCAAGCTCTGCCTGACCAAGTGAAATCTGCTACCATCGTGGTGTGGACCCCCCAGTCCTGTTTGCTCTCAGGAAGTCCTACTTTGTTTCAAAGAGACCCTGTTAGCCCCATTAACACTCCAGAAAAGCCACAATACCTCAAAAAAGATGGACCAACAACGCCAGCCCTCAGGAAACATTCCACAGCAGTGACAAGGCAAACACTGCCTGCTCATGGAGAGTACAACTCCCTCAGGAAAAAGAAAACAACAAGCAAGATGAAGAAGCTGAGAAACCACCCCCAGTCAAGCCAACAGGAGAACTCACCCAAAACAGTCAACAATGAAACAGATCTCTACAGTCTGACAGACCTGGAGTTCAAAAGAGAAATAGTGAAAATACTGAAGGAATTAAGAGAAGATATGAACAGTAATGCAGATACCCTAAGAAAGGAACTAAAAAATATAAGGAAGAGCCAGGAAAAACTAGAACATTCATTTGCAGAGATGCAAACTGAACTAAGGGCAGTAAAAACCAGAATGAATAATGCAGAAGAACGAGTCAGTGATATGGAAGATAGAATAATGGAAATCACCCAATCAGTCAGCAGATAGAAAACCGAATCAAAAAACAGGAAAGCAATATAAGAGACCTATGGGATAATATAAAGTGGGCCAATCTATGCATAATAGGAATTCCAGAAGGAATAGAAAAAGATAAGGGAATGGAAAATATATTTGAAGAAATTATCGCTGAAAACTTCCCAAATCTAAAGGACACTGATTTCAAGATACAGGAAGCACAGAGGGCCCCAAACAAATTGAACCCAAATAGACCCACACCAAGACACATCATAATAAAAATGGCAAAAGTTAGTGATAAAGAGAGGATCCTAAAAGCAGCAAGAGAAAAGCAGAATGTTACCTACAAGGGAACCCCCATAAGATTATCAGCTATTTCTCTACAGAAACACTGCAGGCCAGGAGGGAAGAGATATTTAAAATGCTAAAAGGAAAAAATATGCAACCTAGAATACTCTATCCAGCAAGAATATCATTTAAAATAGAAGGGGAAATAAAAATTTTTTCCAACAAACAAAAACTAAAAGAATACAGCAACACAAAACCCAGGTTAAAAGAAATACTGAAAGGGCATCTCTAAACCAAAAAGAAAGGAAGGAAAGGGAAGAAAAAAGAAAAAAAAAAAAAGAAGAAGAGGAAGAACTAGGACTGAGAAAACCGCAATCAGAGAGCAGTCATTCAAATAAGCCAGCATACAGATTTAATCATGAACATGCTTCAAACAAAATAAAATTAAAAAGAAAAAAATAAAAGAGTCATCAAAACCATAAAATGTGGGCAAGGAATGTTAGGAAATAAATAACCCTTTTTGTTTGTTTGTTTGTATGTTTCTCTTCTTAATTTTAATATAGTAATGAAGTGTTTGAACCTACAGGACCATCAGGCTAAAACACACAATTATAGGAAGGGGTTAGCATACTTAAAAAGCAGGGCAACCACAAGCCAAAACCAAATATTGCATTCGCAAAAAATGAAAAAAAAAAAAAAACACTCAAGCAGATAATAACAGGAGACCATCCAACCAAAAAAAAAAAAAAAAAAAAAGGAAAGGAAGAATGGAGAACCATAGAATCAACTGGAACATGAGGTTCAAAATAGCAATAAATAATCATCTATCAATTATCACCTTAAATGTCAATGGACTGAACGCCCCAATCAAAAGACACAGAGTGGCTGAGTGGATAAAAAGGCAAAAACCTTCAATATGCTGCCTACAAGAAACTCACCTTAGGACAAAGGATACATACTGAAAGTGAAAGGGTGGGGAAAAATATTTCATGCCTATAGACATGACAGAAAAGCAGGAGTCACAACGCTCATATCAGACAAAATAGACTTTAAAATAAAAGAAATAAAGAAAGACAAAGAAGGACACTATTTAATGATTTAGGGATCCATCCAAAGAGAGGATGTTACTATCGTCAACATATATGCCCCAAATACAGGAGCACCCAGATACACACAACAAATATTAACAGACATAAAGGGAGATATTGATGAGAATACAATCATAGTAGGAGACCTTAATACCCCCCTCACATCAATGGACAGATCCTCTAGACAGAAAACCAATAAACAACAGATCCTAAAGGAAACAATAGAAAAGTTAAACTTAATTGATATCTTCAGGACACTACATCCAAAAAAATCAGAATAAACATTCTTCTCAAATGCTCATGGAACATTCTCAAGAATCGACCACATATTGGGACACAAAGCTAACCTCAGTAAATTTAGGAGCATAGAAATTATCTCAAGTATCTTCTCTGACCACAATGCCATGAAATTAGAAATCAACCATGGGAAAAGCAAAGAGAAAAAACCTACTACATGGAGACTAAACAACATGCTACTAAAAAACCAATGGGTCAATGAGGAAATCAAGAAGGAAATTAAAAACTACCTTGAAACAAATGATAATGAAGACACAACCTCTCAAAATCTATGGGATGCTGTGAAAGCAGTACTCAGAGGGAAATTTATAGCAATACACGCCTTTCTCAAAAAAGAAGAAAGATCCCAAATTGACAACTTAACCCTCCACCTAAACTAATTAGAAAAAGAAGAACAAAAAAGACCTAAAGTCAGCAGAAGGAAGGAAATTATAAAGATCAAAGAGGAAATCAATAAAATAGAGACTCAAAAAACAATAGAGAAAATTAATAAAACCAAGAGCTGGTTCTTTGAAAAGGTAAACAAAATTGACAAACCCCTGGCCAGACTCACTAAAAAGAGGAGAGAAAGAACCCAAATAAACAAAATTAGAAATGAAAAAGGAGAAATCACAATGGATACTGCAGAAATACAAAAAACCATAAGAGAAAACTATGAACAACTATACGGCAACAAGTTTGACAATCTGGAAGAAATGGACAATTTTCTAGAATCTTACAGCCTGCCAAAACTGAATCAAGCAGAAACAGACCAACTGAACAGACCGATCACTAGAAATGAAATTGAAGAGGTCATAAAATCACTCCCTACAAATAAAGGTCCAGGACCAGATGACTTCTCAGGCAAATTCTATCAAACATATAAAGAGGAATTGGTGCCCATCCTCCTTAAACTCTTTCAAAAGGTTGAAGAAGAAGGAATACTCCCAAAGACATTCTATGAGACCACCATCACCCTCATTCCAAAACCAGACAGAGATACCACCAAAAAAAAAACTATCACCCAATATCATTGATGAATATAGATGCAAAAATTCTCAACAAAATCTTAGCCAACCGAATCCAACAACATATCAAAAAAATTATACACCATGACCAGGTTGGGTTCATCCCAGGTTCACAAGGATGGTTCAACATATGCAAATCAATCAACATCATACACCACATTAACAAAAGAAAAGTCAAAAATCATATGATCATCTCAATAGACGCAGAAAAAGCATTTGACAAAGTCCAACATACACTCATGATCAAGACCCTCGCCAAAGTGGGTATAGAGGGAACATTCCTGAACATAATCAAAGCCATTTATGAGAAACCCACAGAAAATATAATACTCAATGGGGAAAAACTGAAAGCCTTCTCACTCAAATCTGGAACAAGACAGGGATGCCCACTCTCACCACTGCTCTTCAACATAGTTTTGGAGGTCCTAGCCACAGCAGTTAGACAAACCAAAGAAATAAAAGGCATCCATATAGGAAGAGAAGAGATAAAACTGTCACGATATGCAGATGACATGATCCTATACATAGAAAACCCGAAGGACTCAACCCCAAAACTCCTTGAACTGATTAATAAATTCAGCAAAGTAGCAGGATATAAGATTAACATTCAGAAGTCAGTTGCATTTCTGTATACCAGCAATGAAATATTAGAAAAGGAATACAAAAATATGATACCTTTTAAAATTGCACCTCACAAAATCAAATACCTCAGAATACACCTGACCAAAGAGGTAAAGGACCTATATGCCGAGAACTATAAAACTTTAATCAAAGAAATCAAAGATGTAAAGAAATGGAAAGATATTCCATGTTCCTGGATTGGAAAAATCAATATTGTAAAAATGGCCATACTACCCAAAGCAATCTACAGATTCAATGCAATCCCTATCAAATTACCCAGGACATTGTTCACAGAACTGCAACAAACAATCCAAACATTTATATGGAACCACAAAAGACCCAGAATCGCCAAAGCAATCCTGAGGAACAAAAACCAAGCAGGAGGCATCACTCTCCCAGACTTCAAGAAATACTACAAAGCCACAGTCATCAAAACAGTGTGGTACTGGTATCAAAACAGACAGACAGACCAATGGAACAGAATAGAGAATCCAGAAATTAACCCTGACACCTATGGTCAATTAATCTTTGACAAGGGAGGCAAGAACATAAAATGGGAAAAAAGAAAGTCTATTCAGCAAGCATTGCTGGGAAACCTGGACAGAGGCATGCAAAGCAATGAAACTAGAACACACCCTCACCCCATGCACAAAAATAAACTCAAAATGGCTGAAAGACTTAAATATACAACAGGACACCATCAAACTCCTAGAAGAAAACATAAGCAAAACACTCTCTGACATCAACATCATGAATATTTCCTCAGGTCAGTCTCCCAAAGCAATAGAAATTAGAGCAAAAATAAACCCATGGGACCTCATCAAACTGAAAGGCTTTTGCACAGCAAAGGAAACCAAAAAGAAAACAAAAAGACAACTTACAGAATGGGAGAAAATAGTTTCAAATGATGCAACCGACAAGGGCTTGATCACTAGAATATATAAACAACTTATACAACCCAACAGCAAAAAAGCCAATCAATCAATGGAAAAATGGGCAAAAGACCTGAATAGACTGTTCTCCAAGGAAGATATACAGATGGCCAGCAAACACATGAAAAAATGCTCAACATCCCTGATTATAAGAGAAATGCAAATCAAAACTACCATGAGATACCACCTCACACCAGTCAGAATGGCCATCATTAATAAGTCCACAAATAACAAGTGCTGGAGGGGCTGTGGAGAAAAGGGAACCCTCCTGCACTGCACTGTTGGTGGGAATGTCAACTGGTACAGCCACTATGGAGAACAGTTTGGAGATACCTTAGAAATCTATACATAGAACTTCCATATGACCCCGCAATCCCACTCTTGGGCATCTATCCGGACAAAACTCTACTTAAAAGAGACACGTGCACCCGCATGTTCATTGCAGCACTATTCACAATAGCCAGGACATGGAAACAACCCAAATGTCCATCGACAGATGATTGGATTCGGAAGAGGTGGTATATATACACACTGGAATACTACTCAGCCATAAAAAAGAATGACATCATGCCATTTGCAGCAACATGGATGGAACTAGAGAATCTCATACTGAGTGAAATGAACCAGAAAGACAAAGACAAATACCATATGATATCACTCATAACTGGAATCTAATATCCAGCACAAATGAACATCTCCTTAGAAAAGAAAATCATGGACTTGGAGAAGAGACTTGTGGTTGCCTGATGGGAGAGGGAGGGAGTGGAAGGGATCAGGAGCTTGGGGTTATCAGACACAACTTAGAATAGATTTACAAGGAGATCCTGCTGAATAGCATTGAGAAATATGTCTAGATACTCATATTGCAACAGAACAAAGGGTGGGGGAAAAATGTATACATGCAAGGATAACTTGATCCCCTTGCTGTACAGTGGGAAAATAAAATAAAATAAATAAAAAAATAAAAAAATAGAAAATCCCAAATCTGCTACCAAAAAGCTACATGAACTAATAAATGAATTAAGTACAACTGAAGAATACAAGATTTAAATACAGAAATAAGATATGTTTCTATACACTAACAATGAATTATTAGAAAGAGAAATTATGAAAACAATTCCATTTATAAATGCATTAAAAATAATAAAATGTTTAGGAATAATTATAACAAAGGAGGTAAAAGACCTGAATGCTGAAAACTCTAAGGCACTGATAAAAGGAATTGCAGACAATACAAAAAATGTAAAGATACCATGTTCATGGATTGGAAGAGTTAATATTTTTAAATATTGTTACTATTGTTAATATTGTTAAGATGACCATACTCCCCAAGGCAATCTTCAGTGTGATCCCTATTAAAATCCTATGGCATTTTATACAGAGGTAGGACAAATAACTCAAAAAGTTGTATGGAAACACAAACAACCCTAAAGAGCCATAAGAATTTCGAGAAAGAAAAAACTCCCTTACTTCAAAGTATACTACAAAGCCACTATAATCAAAAAAAGTATGGTATTGCCAGAAAACCCATAAATCAATCAAACAGAATTGAGAGCCCCCAAATAAACACATTCTTCCATGGTAATTAACATATGTGACAAAGGAGGTAAGAATATACAAAGAGGAAGAGACAGCTTCTTCACTAAACAGTACAGGGCAGTTCCTGCCCTGGCTCAGTGGAAATGAATCTGACTGGTATCCACGAGGATGCAGGTTTGATCCTTGGCCTCATGAGTGGGTTAAGAATCTGTCATAGCTGTGAGCTGTGGTGTAGGTTTCAGATGCAGCTCAGATTCTGCATTGTTGTGGCTGTAGTGTAAGCCAGAGGCTACAGCTCTGATTCAACCCCTAGCCTGGGAATCTCCATGTGCCATGGGTGTAGCCCTAAAAACCAATAAATACATACATACATAAATACATAAATAAATAAAGCTAGAAAATCTGGACAGCTACATGCAAAATAATCAAACTAAAAGAACACTATAATTCAACTATACTTCAATAAAATTAAAATAAAAATTTTAATTTATTTATTTAATAAAAATAAAAATAAAAAATTCAATTTAATTTAAAAAATGAGCAGAGGACCTAAGTAGACACTTTTTCAAGTAAGTCATAAAGAATACCAACAGCCACATCAAAAGATGCCTAATATCACTGATCAGCAAGAAAATTCAAATTAAAACCACAATGAGATCTTATCTTATACCTTCAAAATGGCTGCTATTAAAACAAACAAACAAACAAACAAAAATGAGTATTGGCGAGGATATGGAGGAAAGAGATCCCTTGTATGTGGTTAGTGGGAATGAAAACTGGTGCAGCCACCATGGAAAATAATTATGAAGTTTCCTCAAAAAATTAAAAGTGGAGTTCCCGTTGTGGTGCAGTGGTTAACGAATCCGACTAGGAACCATGAGGTTGTGGGTTCGGTCCCTGCCCTTGCTCAGTGGGTTAACAATCCGGCGTTGCCATGAGCTGTGGTGTAGGTTGCAGATGCGGCTCAGATCCAGCGTTGCTGTGGCTCTGGCGTAGGCCAGTGGCTACAGCTCTGATTCGACCCCTAGCCTGGGAACCTCTATATGCCGCAAGAGCGGCCCAAAGAAATAGCAAAAAGACAAAAAAAAAATTAAAAGTAGACCTACCATGTGATCCAGCAATTCCATATCTGGCTATTTTTTCAAACAAAAAACAAAAACATTGATTTAAAAATATATATGCACTCCTATGTTCATGTAGCATTATTTACAATAGTCAGGATACAGAAGAAATGTTAAGTGTCCATCAAGATATAAAATGGAATATTATCCAGCCATAAAAAGAATGAAATCTTGTCATTCGTAACAACATGGAATGATTCAGAAGATATTATGCTAAGTGAAATAAGACAGAGAAAGACAAATACCATATGATTTCACTTATTTGCAGAATTGAGAGATAAGGCAAATGAACATACCATATGTAACAAAACAGAAACAGACTCAGAGATTTAGGAACAACTAGGTGGTTCCCACTTACAAAATAATTATGTCACAGGGATAAAACATAAGCATGGGGAATATAGCCAATAATGTTATAATAAATTTGTATGGTGAGAGATGGTAACTAAAACTATCGTGGAAATCACTTTGTAATGGATAGAAACACCAAATCACTATGTTGTGCATCTGGAACTAATATAATACTGTAGGACAATTATACTTAAAAAATAATAAGATCCATGCCTTCAAGCTGTGTGTTTTAAAAATCTACCAGAATTATCTGGGAGACCCACCACACAGCTGCATTTTTATATCCTGCAATGCTATTGCATGTGTCCTTTAGCCCTTGTTCTAGCTTCTGATGCAATGACACGACTTGTTGTTAAGAGTCTTTCCAGCAGACAGGGCTTCCCCTCAATGATGAGGCTATTACTGTGTTTTCAATCAGATGACTTGTTTATTTGAATAATCTGCTCCCTTGCTCCTCTCTGTGTGCTCAACCAGAGAGCTAATGAATTCAGCCAAAATCAATCTCTCTTCTCACAAAGGGAAGTAGATTTCACTCAGATATTTTTCCAAGAAGACTGAAAAACTAAATTCCAGTGAACTTCGGATTTGAAAGGCTAGTGACTTAGGGTATTTTCCACTGACCTTAAATAGGACTGAAAATAGCAAACAGTTTAGGTTCTAATATTGATCTGCCTACACATTCAATCCTGGTGATTTGGCGCTCTTTTCAAGGATCAGGAAAAAATGACCTCACTGGTTTCTGCTGAGAGCAGGGACTAGCTTCCAAATGGATGGTTTTATAAGGCAGATTGCGGTAGCTAAGAACACAGATTTTTCACTCTAGATAGAACTAATTTCAGGTCACGGCTCTACAGTTCTCAGCTATCTGATTCTAGACAAATTAAAAAATTCAGCTTCTGGGAAGACTAGCATGTACGTGTGGTTTTTGTGAGGATTAAATGAGATACTATGTACATATGATACTATCTATGCACACATGCATAGCTAAAAAAGCACTCATTTTATGCATGCTTTCATCACCACTGTAATGACCATTATTATCACCAGCACCATTTGCATGATTATCATGAAGTTGCCTGACGCTTGGAAGTGAGAAAGGAGATGCTTTGGTTAGAGTTTCAGTTCCAACATTGTTCTAGATCTCTCACATGCTAGCAGCATTTGCTATGCAACTTTGGTCTTATTTTAGGTGAAAATGGGCTCAATAAAAATCTTCTGCAAGATTCTAATGTACTAATCTATCTAATATAATGTACTCATCTCAGAATTTGAAAGCCAGTGTCAAGTGCATAAAGTAAAACTGGGGGAACATAAAACTATACACATATTCAGTGCTCAATCTCTGGTGGCAATCAAGTTCTAGTATCAGTGGCCACTGTTTACTGGGTATTCATTCAGCGTACACTCAGTTCTAAGAGCTTTATGTGAACCATCTTGGGGGTTCTTCTTGACAACTCTGAGACATAGGCACCTCTATTACAAGTGAGGAAAGCAAGACTAAGGGAGACCAGGTAATTTGTACAAAGCCACAGAACCAGGATGGTAAACCCAAGTTCTAACCTAAAGCCAATGTTTTTGATAACCCTGCTACCATCCCCGCAAAAAGGGTGGACTATGTGAGTCCAACCGGCAAACACACACAACAAAGCACTTACATGGGAGATGGCATGTGATCATTTCCTTTGTTTTTCATGTATTCAATAGCATTTTGCTCAGGCTAATGTGTTCCAGTGAGTTGTATTCTTTGAAATTGTGTAGACATCAAGTGGCAGCACGAAGATGTTTTATAGATAAGCTGGCAAAAAGGAGGCAGAAACCAGTTCTACACTGCACATGTTCCAAAAATATTCAGCAAAGGAAACAGTCCACAGGTGAATACAAAAAAAGATTAGTTTGGAGTTTTCAAGAGTTTTATGTTTATTTTTAGACATTATTCTAAATAAACTGATAAAAATATAGTCATGCAGTGAGAATGTCTATGCAATGGAAATAATAATAACTTGAAAGAAAGTAATACTGTAATTAGCATTTATCAAACATCATTATGTGCTGGGCTCTGGGATAATAAATATTTATTGAGGGCCTATTATCTGTTAGGTAGTAATCTAGGTTTTGCAGATAGGCTGAAATAAAATAGCCAGAGTCCATATCCTCAGGGAGTTTACATTTATATGTTTTCTCTTAGATTCATGAATACAAGTTTTTGCAGGGGACTTTGAAAATCTGCAACAGAGGGCTTAAAATCTTTAAAAACATTTGATCTAGTAGTTCCATTTTTATGAACTTTTCATAAAGAAAATTATGTCAATTACTCCTATAAACCACAGGGTGGTTTAAAATAAATAAAAGGAAGTAACCATATAAATGTTGAACAATTGTGATTCAGATGGATACATTTTGATATTACCATACAATGAAATATTACTTTGGTCATGAGCAAAGATTCATAATCTTATGAAATGATTTCAGAAAATATTCATGATATTGCAAGAGTATGATATGTATTTTTATAAACCTCACACAGAAAAATATAAGGTTACATAATCACCTAGTTCATAGTAATATCTCTAAATAACTGCTCAGATGATTTAAATTGTATTCTTTTTTCATATTTGTAGTTTTTAAATTCCTATCATGAGTAGGTACCACTAATACAAAGAGACATTTCCATCCAGATAATTGTTTCCAAATCTAATGTCTCCACTTATATCTTTGACATAGTGAAAAGAAAGGGGAAGTAAAAAGTGCTCTTTAGTGATCATTGTGTTAAAGTCAGATTACCCAGCAAGGTTGGAGATGGAGACTAGATTCACATCACTTTGTCCAAATTGCCATGCCTCTAAGACCAGCTCTATCTAGCACTAAACTGAAAATTATATCTTCTTTTTTGCCCATTTGTAAAATAAAAGCGTTGAACAAAAACGAGTTTTTATGGGATATTGTCAATGAACAAAAACGACTTTCCTTACTCTGCTGACAATTACCTCTAAACCCTAAGACATAGAAGATGAGTCTTTGACAAGATAGCTGTGGAGAAAACTGACTAAAAAGGGCTCAAGAGTGCTGATGTTGCAGATGCGTCTTCATGTGTTTTCCAAGTCTAATTAGAACATTTTCAATAAAAGTTCTGTTGCTTTCGGAGCCATGATAATTTTGTGGTTTGTTATTTTAAAAACAATGGTTTTTTTGTTTGTTTGTTTGTTTGTTTTGTTTTGTGTTTTTCCTGAAGAACATGTTTTGGATCTTAGGCAAAAAGTGAAAATATATTTACCAGTATTCTTTGTACAATGTATACATTTCCCATCAAAGATTTGGGTATCTAATACATGGGTATGGTAACATAAGAGACGACAAGAAAATAGACAATTTTTCATAGGAATAAAATGAGATATGAATGTACCTGGGATTCTTAAAGAAGATTATTTTTTCTATACTAACTGGACACTCTCTAGCTGTGCAGTCCCATAGGACTTTTCATGAGGATGGAAGATCTCTGTACCTGCTTGTCCAATATGGAGGATATAGTCCCATGTGGCACTTGAAAAGTGTGACTAGTGGATGAGAAACTGAATTTTTATTTAATTGTAATTGTTTTACATTTATAGAGTTACACCATAGCTAGTGGCGACCACACTGGACAGCTCAGGTTTCCAGCCTTGCGATATGAAGTGTGGTCTCTGGACCAGCAGCAACAGGGTTACCTGGAAGTCTATTAGAAATGCAGAATTTCATTCCTTACTTGAAACCTATAGAATCAGATACTGCATTTTAACAAGATCCCTCAGTGATTCATATGCAAACTAACATTTGAGAAGCACCACTCTAGAGACAACTGTTCAACTTTCCATTTCATCAATCAATTAAACTGATCTATCCTCAGTAGATGTTAGTATCTGTCCATGGTTCCAGGCATTGAACTAGTCACAGCAGGGAAAATATGAACATATCTGAATGGGCATGAGGCAGCAGAGCATGGTGGATAAGGGCATGAGTTTGGGATCGAAGTGTTTCCCCAATTCACCTTCCTAAATGTGTTATCTTGAGCAAGTTATTTTACTTCTTTGTTTCCCATCTTTAAATGGAAACAATTTGTAAAGATTAATCAAGTTAATGCACATTAAGTGCTTAGCACATGTCTGGCATAGGGCAAGCGCTCAATAAATGGTCCTTGTTGCTGTTGCTTTAATTATCAAGCCTCTTGAGATAAAGCTGCAGATAAAGCACATTGTCAAACCAGTTCTTTAGATGGACCTTTGCAGCAGATGAGAATGTAAACTAGTCCATGCGGAAAAGATGCTGACTCACAGCCTTCTTAGGGAATGTTACTCATCCTAAATTCAGCAGGTAGAACAGATAGATCTTCTGTACAGAGA
Source organism: Sus scrofa (assembly GCF_054392235.1). Classification (NCBI taxonomy): domain Eukaryota; kingdom Metazoa; phylum Chordata; class Mammalia; order Artiodactyla; family Suidae; genus Sus; species Sus scrofa. Next base: position 59,225,707 of record NC_139395.1, read on the forward strand.
TACATTTTTTCATTAAGTAAAATACCATAGGAAAATAAACTGATGCATCTGGGCAGAAAAGAAAGAACGGTACTTTTAATTTTTAAATGCTATGTCCTTTGCCACAGGACCTTGGTAATTTCTCCCAACTAAAGCTCATATGATAATTCATTTATTTAGTAATTATTTTTGATAACCTATTTTGGAAGGCAGTATAGCATAGAGATTTAGAGCATGGATTCTAGAGTACAAGCACCTAAACTGGAAGCCTAGGTCTGCATCATATTAGGAAATTTTTCCTGTGCCTTAGTCTCTTCATCTGTCAAAAGGGAATAACAGTAATAACAACCTCACAGGACAGTATAAAGATTAAATGAGATGATACATTTAGGTACTTAGTAGATTGTGTCCATGTCTTGACTATTGACAGATGAATGGGTGAAGAAGATGTGGTAGCTATATACAAGGAAATATTACTCAGCCATAAAAATGAAATAATGCCATTTGTGGCAACATGGATGGAGTTAGAGATAATCATACTAAGTGAAGTATGACGAAGACAAAATCATATGATATCACTTATATATGGAATCTAAAAAAAATTGATGCAAATGAACTTATACACAAAGTAGAAATAGACCCACCAGACATAGAAAACAAACTTATGGTTACCAAAGAGGAAAGATGAGGAATAAATTAGGAGTTTGGGATTAAGAGATACATACCACTATATATAAAACAGATAACCAGCAAGGACAAGAACCGTATAGCACAAAGAACTATACTCAATATTTAGTAATAACCTATAAGGGAAATGAATTGAAAAAATTAATACATATATGTTTGTATAACTGAATCACTCTGCTGTACACCTGAAACACAACATTGCAAATCAATTGCACTTCAATTAGAAAAATGTTCAAAAATAAAGTACTCAGTAGTGCACTCTCAGTAAATATAAGCTAGTAAGACACTAGAGGAAGAAAAAGCAAAAACATACCTACACCTTAAAAAACAACTCAGCAGCCAAGTTACTTAAAAAAAAAAAAAAAAAGCCTAAAGGTTTGTGATGGAGCACGATAATGGGAGAAAAAAGAATGTATACACGTATGTGTAACTGGGTCACCATGCTGTACAGTAGAAAAAAAATGTATTGGGGAAATAACAATAAAAAATTTTAATAAATAATAAAAATAAATTTAAAAAAAAAGGTTTGCTACTTAAGAAGTGTTTAGAAGTACTCTTCCTCACACAGTAGTTCTATCTCTACTTTGCTCAGTTTTCAAACCAGTGATGGAAGAACTTATGAATGCCAAGTGATAACAAGCATTTACAAAGTTGGAGAAACATAATACACACAATTAATATGGTATAGAATACGGCATCACTGTTTATTTGACTTCTTAGAAAGGGTATATTAATTGGAAAATTTTCTTCATGTTCTCTTTGGAGTCGATATTGTTAAAGGTGAAGTTGAAACATTTATAGGAAGCATGGTCTTTTTGGTATTTCCTGTGAGTTTTCTTGGAAAGAATCCAACACAGACCTGAATTACACAGAATCAGTTTCAGTGGTGCTACTGATCAGATTTATTCATGAACTGAATTAAAAATTATGAAAGAGGTTGGAGCTAATATATGCAGCAGACCATTCCATTAAGCATCCTTTCTCATTTGCCAGCATGACTATTAAACCAGAACACAGACCTTTTGACTCAAACCACTGCTCAAAAATGACTACACTAAATAACCAGGGCCCTTTCCCCAAATCATCCTGACTCTCCCTACAGAGAACTTGGTTGTCTCGCATGGATCGGGGTAGTTCCTGTTATGGCTCAGCAGGTTAAGAACCCAACTACTAGGAGTTCCTTTCATGGTACAGTGGGAACAAACCTGACTAGCATCCATGAGGATGTGGGTTTGATCCCTGGCTTCACTCAGTGGGTTAGGATCTAGCATTGCCATAAGCTGTGGTATAGGTTGCATATGTGGTTCAGATCTGGGGTTGCTGTGGCTGTGCTATAGGCAGACAGCTGAAGCTCCAATTCAAGCCCTAGCCTGGAAACTTCCATATGCCACAGGTGAAGCCCTACAAACAAACAAACAAACAAAAAACCCAACTAGTATCCATGAAGAAGATGTAGGTTCCATCCCTGGCCTCCCTCAGGGCTATAAGGATCTGGTGTTGCTGTGAGCCGTGGTGTACATCACAGATGAAGCTATATGGACCCATGGAACTCTCTGGGGTGCCCTAGAAACTAGGAGTGTGAGCAAGACCCAAGACTCTTGGCTATTCAGCTCACCATGTACCTCTTCTCTTAACACTCCACAAACAAACTAAACCTACACTTAAAAATTGCCAAAATAGAGAGTTCCAATCATGGATCAGCAGGTTAAGAATCTGACATAGTGTCCATGAGGATGTGGGCTCAATCCCTGGTTTCACTCAGTGGGTTAAGGATCTGGCATTGCCACAAGCTGCAGTGTAGGTCGCAGATGAGGCTTGGATTCGGTGTTTCTGTGACTATGGCTGTGGCTGTGGCTTGCAGCTGCAGCTATAATTCTACCCCTGGCCCTAGAACTTCCAAATGCTGCAGGTATGACCCTAAAAACATAAAACAAACAAACAAACAAACCTGCCAAAATGACATCAGGAATTAATGGGCAAGTTTCCAAACCAGCTGAGTGGTTATCATTCTAAATAAAAAGCATGATAGAGCAATGATTAAGAACTTGGACTCTGAAATCAGCCTGGGTTCAAATCCCAGTTTTGCCACTGAGTAGCTGACACCCTGGCAAATTACCAAACCTCTCAAGTTTTCCCATATGCAGACTGGGTGGCAACATTACCCACCTGATAAGGTGGTTGTGATAATTTTTCAATTTTTTTAAATTTTTTTAATACTCAATGAATTTATTACATTTATAGTTATACAATAATCATCACAATCCAATTTTATAAGATTTCCATTAAACAAGTTAGTGAAGGCAGCTTGCATTTACCTCAGTACATATGAAGTGCTGTTCTAAGCACTTCTCCTCTATTACCTCATTACATCTCACACGGGCCACAGGACATGTCTTGTCATCTCCTCTTCCACCCATTTTACAGATGAGGAAATGAAGGCACATACACTTGGTAATTTGCCAAAAGCCACAGAATTGGTAAGTGCCAGACGTAGTATTTAAACTCAAAGAGTCCGACTCCAGAGCCCATACGTTAACCCTCATGCTGTGAGTTGCCTGGCATAAATAATTTGATATTAACTGTTATTGCTATGGTATTTATGCTGGACAATAATAAAAGATAGAGAATGAGTTGTCATTATGGCTCAGCGGGTTAAGGAACTGACATAGACTCTGTGAGAATGTGGGTTCGATGCCTGGTCTTGTTCAGTAGGTTAAGGTTCTGGCATTGCCTCAAGCTGTGGCTCAGATCTGGTATTGCTGGTGGCTGTGGTGTAGGCTGGCAGCTGTAGCTCTGATTTGGCCCCTGGTGTGGGAACTTCCATATGCCACTGGTGCAGCCTAAAAAATATATATATATAGCAGAAATCATTGGTAATGTTCGTGAAGCCATTATCTGTCTGTCTAGGGCCTTCTGATATATGTTTGTGGGCTAGATGATCTGTGGGGTTTTTTTACAAGGTAGGGACAAGTGGTAAAGAATCCAAGAGTCCTTTCCAATGAGTGCTGTGGTCTCAATAGTTTAGGTGAAGACTTTTCCAAACTCCCATTTCTCCATTCTCTTTATTCACATCAGCTCACAGAATGTGGGAGCCTGTACCTATCCTGTGGGAAGCTCTCCTTCAGAGCCTTGTCTCCCTGCCAGCGTCTCATGAACCCTGAGGGGTCCTTTTTCTGCAGGCTTCTGAGTGCCTTGTCTCCAAGTCATCCACAGGCCACCCTTATTTTTACTGACCATCTTCCTTAGGAATTCAGGCCCTCCAATTCTTCAACCAACTTCAACATAATGATGGACTTCTTCAAAATCTTGAATGTGTCCCACCTCAGGGGCTTTGCACACACTAGAAGACTCTCTGAGCAGCTCTTAGCAGGGCTGGCTTGCCATCTCACCATTTTTATGTGTCATTTCCCAAGTCTTCTTCTCAAAGAGGCTTGCTCTATCCATCCAATCTAAATCTCTCCCCACCACCCTTTTATCACCTAACCCTTATTTATTTCCTTGAAGCAGTTTTTTTTTTGGGGGGGGGGAGGCAATAATCTAGGCCTATGCCTAGAAGTAAGCTCCGTAAAGTAGCTTATTTATCGTGTCCATCACTACACCACCTATATTAGCACGTGGATGCTCAGTAAACATCAATTCAACAAACACATACATTTCTTCCTCTCTGCATTAGCTGTATCTCTTATACTTGTCTTCTTGCCTCTCTAGAATTGTATTTTCAAGGTCTTTTCTTCCTCATTGACTTTCCATCTCAGGTTCTTCCTTATGAGCTCTCATTCCTTCCTTCATGTATTCATTCAACAAAAGTTTATTGAATATCCATAAAGTGCCAGACATTGGTACACAAAGATGAATAAAACACATTCTGGCCTTTGTGGAATGTTTACATCTATTTGGGTGAGGCAATGTGTATACATGACTTCAACAGAAGCTTTTATCTGCTACCTCTGTATGAAGGAGTAGAGAGGGACTCTTAGCCACACAAGTGCAGTCAAGGGAAAACCTTCTGCAGGTCATGAAAGAGGAGCTGATTTGAGAAAGACAAGTGGGAGATAGTAGAGTAATGAAAATCTGAGCAGGCATTCCAGGTAGAGGGAACGGCATGAATAATGGTACAGAAATCATGATGGTGGTGAAACTCTAAGTAGTTAAATATTAGATGGTGAGGAGTGAGAAAAGGATGGCATGGGATAGGTCATGGATGGTCATGAATTTTATGCTAAAAAGCTTGAACTTGATTCTACAGGCAAAAGGGAGTTATTCAGAGTTTTATTCAGGAGAGTAAAATCTCCAGCGAAGCTATTAAATTATTTGAATTTTTAAAAAGCAATCTCAAAATTTCCTTGAGTTTCCAAAGGGCAGAAATTCACACTTGGCCAACTTAAGAGAAAGAATAAGGAAGGAAGGAGTTACATAAGAATACAAATGCTGTGTTAAAAAGACATTAAATTCTTTTTTTCTATAGAAGTCCTATAGCAGAGAGAGTCTAGGCGTGGGCATAATTGCAAATCTTTTTTTTTTTTTTAAATACTGGCATCATTTGCTTAAACTAAAAGATGATTTCATTCTGATTGGAAACCATTTCTGATTCAATTTAAGTGATGTGCATAAATAATTTATAACCACTCAAGATCAGCATACTTGAAAATAAGCTAGACTACTTAATAAACTAGTCTGCTTCAGTGTTGTAGAGAAACAATAAAATTTGAATAAATGTAGGGAATACTGGAATCAAAAAGACCTGTGACAGACATTTTTGGGATAAAGAACCCACTGCTATGAAACCATTAGTTCTCAGTACTTTAGTACTTAGTAATCACTTACTAATTAAATATATCCTAGGATACTTCATAGTATAACTCATGATTTTTCTTAAAACTGGAAGTATGCTTATATTCATAATTCTACCAATTGCATATTTTTCCTTTATTCTAAGAAGAAAGTAAAAGGAATATGGAGATGAGTGTGGGGAAATGAATAATGTACAGAGTTGATCTATATCATTCAACCCAAAAGTTTTCCTCCCGGAAGATCAAAATTTGAGATACTGCAGGCAAAATCTAAGGCTTTTACCTCCGTACTCTTTTTGCTTTTTTTTCAGTTATGCCCATTTATTTTTCTCTTTCTTATACAGTGTGCCCACAAACTATGTCCCATGGCTATGTTTGATTTCCTCAGAGCTAATGATGGAGTTGTTAGTTTCTAAATGAATGATTAACATCCAGTACCTTGCATGTGGTGGAGGCTCAAAAAACATTTAATGACTCATGAATGAATCAGTCAATCAACTCTCATTCTACTGCCTCCTGCTTTGTATGGAAGATAGACATTGCCATGAAGGCAGATTTAAAGGGCTCCTAAAAGTTACTTCTAGCAAAAAATCTTGTGAAACTACAAAATGCACAGGTGTAATTCTGAACATCACCTTGAAGAATCCAAGCAAAACTTAAATGTTTAACCTTCATTCATTCACATCAAGAAACACTGAGCACCCTGTTTCTGACACTATTCTTTGGACTGTGCATAAGGCAGACATAGGAGATAAACCATCTACAGGTAAGGGTTGAATACATCAAATATTCCAAATTGAGATAAGTGAAGTAAATAACATCAAAAGAAATATTAAATTTCTACTCATTTTTTAAAGCTCAGTCCAAGTGTTCCCCACAGTGTACCTGGGATGTGTTAGTTACTTTTTCCTGTCTCCTCCCATTAGACATTCTACATAACTCCATTATAGGACATATCACTGTACATTCTAATATCAGTCTTGCTTGTCAGTATTTATATCAGATTAGAAACAAAACTCACACATAATAGATCTTTAAGAATTTGTTGAATAAATGAATGGATGAATCTGTCCTCATTCTTAGAGTATCGGAATCACTCAGGTGCTAATGAAGAATCCATGAATCTCCCTAGGCATCCTAAGATATGTTGGCATTAACCTCACCAACTGATGGTGATACCCTAGAGAACTACTTGTCATTTTCTGCCATCCTATTGCAATGGTCCATCTCTGGACAGCCCGTGGGGGACATGTGTTTCTAAATTGCCCGTCTGCTCCAGAAAAAGAGCAGCACTTCACAGATAGTTGACAATTACTGACAACACTTTACCCTCATGCTCTGAGGGACTGTGCTTTTTCTTAAAGGGAAGGTTAAAGCATCAGCAAGGGGGGTGGTTGCCGAGAGTTAACTTTGGCTTTTGTATCCATCTGGTGTTGACCATCCAGCCTCATGGTAAAGGGCTCCAACTATGAAGACAGACTTCCTAAACTGAAATCTGGGTTCGGTTACTTAACTCTCCCAATAAGTTCACTTGTGAAACTCTCTTAACATCCTGATAAGAAAAAAGATATCTTTACAGACCCCATCTAAATTCCTTCTGTTTTAAATAGTAACTTGTTTCCTCTATGGCACGTATTTATATATAAGCCTGTTTTGTAAAGCAGCAAGAAAACATCAAGATTCCTTAATTCCACAGATTATGGCGTTAAGAGACTGCATTCAAGAGTTTGCTTTGCCACTTTCTATGTATGTGAACCTGGGAAATTTGTTAAACCTCTTGGAGTCTCCATGATGCTTATGTACAAGTTTAGATAATAATGTTTACTTCCAGGGCTGTAATGAGGATTGAATGAGATTAAGTGCTGAATGAGACATGGGGCTTGACTCAATGTCTGGGAAATGTGAGCTCAATAATTACCACCATCATCATCATGGTTGGGCAATAATTCTCCATGGCACTGCTAAAATTCTTGTGGCAATTTTTCTTCACTATCCCTTCAAGTTTGTTTATATGTTGAACACTTTTGTAATATAGAGATACAATTTCTCTACAGGGCAGAGAGAAGATTTGTTTCCAGATGAGGATTAAAGAGATCATCTCCCTTCAGAACAAAAACTAGGCAGGTTTACTGGCAGCACCATATAAGACTGAAGTTCCCTGAGCTCCACTTTGTTCCGCTATGACACAGACTCACTGAATATGCAGTATCCACCTGGGCTCTTCCATGTGGTCCCCATGGGACACGGGGAAGCTGGGGAACCAGTGTAAATAGGCAGGCAGCGCATGCCCCATGCTGTGCCATGAGCAGGAAAGCCCTTCGTCACTGCCACAGGTAGTGTCATCTGGTAGCATCTATGATTCTCTGGCAGGTTAACTGGTTAGCTCACAAGGAGAGTAAAATCTCAGACCCTTTACAGTTCTCGGGAATCATCCTCCTCATCATCATTCTTCTGAGAGAAGAAAATGGTCAAAGCAAGTAGGAAGGTCTTTATCCCAAGTGAAACGCCTTGTGTGATTCAGGGGTAACACTCCCTTTGAAAGCACAAATCCTTTGATTTTTAATATATGACTATAAAAAATTTATTGTATTTTCACTCAGAATCATGTAGGTAAATGGAAATTAAATTAACTGGGTAATTATTTTAAATACCAGTTAACTTTGAGTGTTTTTCCTGGACATGAGTTAAACTGACTGATTAAATATAGAATTACTTTTAAGTTACACATTGCGGATTTGCATTTTCCTTGTTAAAATAAATAGGTTCATTTAATTCTGCTTGTTTTGAATACAAAGAGCTCACAACAGAGACATCCATGCAATCTGGCATATATATTACACTGCCGTGATCTTGCTGAATGTGTTTCCGAATATCGTTTTTAATCTGTGTCATATTAGTTAAACATCTTGGAATAAACCAGAACAAAAACAACAAAGATTAAAACGTTGCCCCCAGAAAGCTCATTTATAAAACATCCTTCTTTGATGTCTTAGTAGTAAAACAGTTTTACACCTAGATCCCCCAGTTTAATTTTCCTTCTATTTTTATACAAAGCCCTTCTTTTGTTTGTTTGTTTTTCCTCTATCAGGGGAAACACATAGCCTAGCTATCTTTGTTAATGTATTAAACTAAGGTAGAGGATTAGGATGGAATTGAATGAGTTAAATGGACATTGGTTTGAGTCCTAGATCTGATAGGGATGGAATGGAATAGTTACACAGGTGGTTGTAGAAGTCCCAATAAGGGACCATAGAAAGGAAAACCTAGGGAAATTTGGGAGATAACTGTAAGTTAATAATTGCTCAAGAGGGCCATCAGAACGTGGCAGGCTTGCTTGACTAGTGAAGGTGCGAGATATGCCTCAGGTCCTTGGGTAGAAGATGGAGTGAGGCCTGCATTCATGTTCAGGCCAGGTGCAGGAGTTTAAGGACCACCCTTCTTCTGGTTTGAATAGGCCCCATGACAGTCCTAGTTTGACCGTATAGGGTCAAATACTCTCTTACTGAATACCAAGGAGGAGCTACTACTCGAAGAGAGAGGAAGAGGCAGGCTTTTCCCACCCTCATTCCCCTTGGATTATAAGACTATAACCCACCTGATTCACAGGGCAGAGCCTCTTTGCCTGCTCACTTTCATCTCTCACAAGTGTCCTATCTTAATAAATCTATTTCTTGCCTATCACTTTGTCTTTCGCTGAATTCTTTCTGCATGGCGGCACAAGGAACCTGAACCTCAGTAAGTCCAGATACCAGGTGAATGATTCTAATTTGGTTCAAGTCCCAATCTGGGTTTAGGCTTGGTTCAAGTCCTGGCACATGGGTTCAAGTCCCAATCTGGTTTCTGGCTAGGTTCAAGCCATAAATGCTATCAGCTTCAGATCCACCTCTGTGACTAATCTTGGATTGTGAGTCCTAACTTCCCTATTGGTAGCATGGACATTATAACAACACATAACCACTAAGATTTACCTGGAGGTATAACCAAGGGATAATGCTCATGAATGCTACTTAAATGGGTACCTATAAAACAAGGAAAGAATAGATGATATACAGAGTAAATGCCCCCAGTGCAATCATTTTGGCAGAGGTAAGGCTGAATTAAAAATAATTCCTGTCAACAAATGCTCTTTGGCTTTATGACTCTGGCTTACTCTAAAATAATCAAGAAGAAATAAGTGCATAGATTTTATGTTTATTTGCCACAGGAATGATGTTAAAGATATTGTCTTCTATACCCCTCAGTGAAGTCTCAATGAAGGCCTCAGTGAAACACATCTTTCATGACTAACTTCCCAGATATTCTTGTCTTGCTCAAGGAACTTCTATGCTATGCACTGACACTGTCCATCATATAACTTTCCTGTTTTTCTATGGACACAAGGAAGCTCTAAAGTCTGTGGTTCAGTATTTAAAACCCAGCCATTCCGACTTTATCATATTGATCCTAACAATACAAGCTACCATTTATTTATCACCAACAATGTGCCAAGTGTTTGCTACAGGTCATCTTTACTCCTCACAGTGATCCAATGAAGCAGCTGTCATCACCCTATTTTACAGATAAGAAAACAGGCTTAGACACGTGAAACAATTTTTTCAGGGTTGCATGGGACATGAAGCTGAGTTTTGAATCCAGGTGATTCTGAATTCTGTTCTTTCCATACTGTCTTACTACTTCAAAACTAGATGATAGTTTTGATCATCTATCCTCTCTAGATTCTCCTGGATCCTGATTTTTCCCCTCTTTAGAGTTATTTATTTTGTTGGACACAATCCTGCAGGCATCACTCCTCAGTCTCACTTTGCTCTCATTCCATAGATAACACACTCAAAAAGTTAACAAATATTAAGTCTCCGCCCAGCTTAAAATACTTCCATTTCCCCACTGCTTTCTGAGTAACTTCAAGCTCTGCATAGACCCCTCCCCACTGCCAGCTGATCTTGTCCCTTATCCTCTCACCAATGTTTATTCTCTAAACTGACCTAGCTCTTTCCTGACTGGAGGCCTCTGCATTGACCAGTCCTTCCCAGGCAAGAAACTTCTTCTCTTCCTTCTTGCCATCCCTTACAGGTCATCTCCTCCAAGAGCCCTTCATTGATCAGATAGTCTAAGGAGGGCACTGGTTTTGTTTTCTGTCATTGCCCCTGCTTCTCTGACAGTCCTGGTCACAACTGGTACTTATCGGGTTTTTTGCTTACTTTATTAATGCCTCTGTCCCACAGTAGGTCATATGCTTGATCTGTCTTTACTAAGGACTGGAGTGAAAACTTATGAATGAATGAACAGGAGCTCTGGGAGGACCACTCTCCCTTTGAGTTTGGAGGAAATGAAACACAGAGTGAAACCTCAGAGCCATCTGGAGGTTAAGGAGTATTCTGCCTTTATACCCTCAACTTTCTCAAAGGGAATGTCTACTGTTGCCAGGGCAACAACTCTGGATAAAATAATACTGAGCCGAAGGAAAGAGAAAAGGGGGAGAGAAATAACACAATCAAACTCTGTGTAAACATGCTCCTTGTTTAAGTCAATGCTGAATTCCACTGACCTATTTCCCATTTATTAGTTTACAAGTTTGTGACTTTTTTGTTTCCTATAGGAAAGAGCCTCACCAGAAATTACAGCTCAGGAATAACAACGTGTTCCAACAGATGGCTCCCTGGTGATTTGAAATGCCCCTAGAAATAGCTCTGTGGTGTTGTTGCCTTACAAGTCCATAACATGAATTTGACATAAGTTAATATTGGGTTATTGTAGTTTGGCTTATAACATATCACATTGATTTCTATTTTTCATTAATTAATTAATTAATACATCATTTATCCATCTAGCTATCCATCATCTATCTACCTACCTACCTACCTACCTATTTAACATAGGGAAGGACAAAGTCACTGAGTGTTGAAGGGCTATATGTGTAATATTACTTCATCATTTAATGGAAGGAGGAGTACAGAAATCTCAAATTTACTAAAAATAAACAAAGGACTAGGAATCATGGATCTTAAAAACAGTATCAAATAATAGAGAGCCCCAACGATGGACATACAGAGATGAAATCCTTTTAAGCCAGGGTTTCTCAGACTTGGAACTATTGACATATTGGGTCAGATAATTCTTTGTTGTGGATGCCCGTCTTGGGAAAAGAAAAAGGGGTAGTAGGATCTTTGGCTTCTACCACTAGATTCCAATAGCGTCACCTCAGTTGTTACAACCAAAAGAATCTCTTGATACTGCGGAGTGACGCCTAAGGGACAAAACTGCCCCCAGGTGAGAACCATGGTACTCATAATTCAGTTGCTAAGGTGTTTACAGCATTTTTTTTTCTGGGCCAGGAGTACTATATACATCATCTCATTTCTGCTCAAAAGCAACCTATAATGTAGATGTTTAACCTCATCTTTCTCTCTCAAAGGAAAAACCCAAGGCCAAGTCAGAGAGTAACTACCCTCAATCCTACAGTTAGGAAGGGGTAAAGGCATGATTCACACTGGGGTTGGTGGGATACCAAACCTTACTTCCAAACTACTATGCTATGGGGAAGAGTCTTTCTCCATCTACATTAAAGATGAAATGTCAGAATTTTATGAACCACCTTCCATCACTTTTCCTTTTCAGCCTGGAGGGCTCTGCTGCTTACTCTCAGTGTACTTCCCAGTCCCATCCATCACCTTTCTTCTCCCGCTTTGTGTTAGGGATGTCGATTTCTTTTTTCTATTTTTTTTGGGGGGAGGGGGAGGCTGCACCCGTGGCATGCAGAGGTTCCCAGGCTAGGGGTTGAATGGGAGCTGCAGATGGCAACATATACCACAGCAATGCAGGATCCACGCCGAATCTGCAACCTACACCACAGCTCATTGCAATACCAGATCCTTCACCCAATGAGCAAGGCCAGGGATCGAACCTGCATCCTCATGGATGCGAGTCAGATTCATTTCCACTGAGCCACGATGGGAACTCCAGGATATTGAATTCTACACATGGTCTTCTTCAGCTTCCTTGTCTTCTGGCTTTCTGTTGGCCTCAGCCAATGAGAGGCACCAAGAAGAGATCAGAGGGTTGGATGAAAGAGAGGTTGGGATATTTATTCCAGTGGCTTATGTTTTGTCAAAGCGTAGCCTGGTACTTTACCTACAGCTCTTATTAGAGGGCCCTCCTTCCCTGCCTTTTTTTGCTATGGGCACTATGACATCTCTGTGCCTTTTTCCTTATGTATTTCCCTTACTCTGTCCACTTTTCTTTAAATAACCCCTTCATTTAGCACACCCCATCTCCCTGTCTGATGATCCAGCTGTTTTTGGTGATCTTTTCGGGGGGCGGGGGGGCAGCGGCAGGATTCTGATGACCAGTAAGCAGAAATAAAAAGAACTAATACAGGAAGAGAGCCTAACTCTTGTCTTGGAAAATGTTCTTCCTAATTGGGGGACAAATCATTCAAACCCAACAGCTAGATAATTGCACTGTGAGTATAGAAAATGCAATATACTAATAATAGTGCTGATGGTTAAAGACTACTATCTGAGCATCCCCTTTAAACCAAAGTATTAAAGTCTTCCTCTCACTTAATCTTCACAATAATTGTATGGTGTCAGTGCTACTGCTCCCATTTATGGTTGGGGAAACAAGATTAGAGAGATTAAGTAACTTGTTTAAGGCCATACAGACAGGAAGTGACAGAGCCTATTACTGAATTTAGTGATCAAAGTAGAATCAAATTGGACTAACATTAACCTCAATTTCAACCCAATATATATATTTTTTAAAAAGTGTAAGAACAAACACATATTTTACAACTGTTTCTAGGCGAAAAGGCACTAATTCAGATGACACTAATGCAGAAATCGTCCTTGCTCAGCGAATGAATTTGCAACTCTTCCTGAATAAGATGCTGGAATCATTATTTCCTCTCTAACATTTCCAGGCTTGAGATAGCAAAAGCTACAGCCCCAAAGTGACCAGTTTTTCAAATCAAGGGCTTTGAAGTTAAGAATTACTTCAATAGGAGTTCCCGTCGTGGCTCAGTGGTTAATGAATGCTACTAGGAACTATGAGGTTGCGGGTTCAATCCCTGGCCTTGCTCAGTGGGTTAAGGATCTGGCATTGCCGTGAGCTGTGGTGTAGGTCTCAGACGTGGCTTGGATCCCTTGTTGCTGTGGCTCTGGCGTAGGCCAGCTGGTGCAGCTCCAATTAGATCCCTAGCCTGGGAATTTCCATATGCCGCAGGAGCGGCCCTAGAAAAGGCAAAAAAAAAAAAAAAAAGACCAAAAAAAAAAAAAAATTACTTCAGAGGGCCTTTGACTTCTGGAAGAGAAATTCTTGCACTTTCAGGACTGTTGTGTTCATGGCGCATTATTGCATAAAATGGGCCTATCAGGGAATAAGACATTTTGACCCCAAAGTTTGACCCTGCCATTTCAATGCTACAAATATTTTTATTACCAACATTAATCAGATTTAAATCAAAACTGGAGAATCTTCATCAAGGCAATAGTTTCTTGGGTAAATGACATTAAGCCAATTTAATTCCTTAATCAAATTTCTATCTAGCACAACTCCAATTTTTCCATTTTCATTTTATTTTATCAAAATGATATTCACAGGGGTGAGATGATTTTTTTAAAAACTTCATAAACATTTGCTTCTTTTATCAGATCTTTTTCACTGTGATTTCAAAGTTTTTTGGGGGGCACAGTGAGTTTCCTCACTGGCTATTATTGCTACCAAAAATGCTCATTTTCCTGGGTCAACTTTCACAAAATCTAAATTTTGTCAAGAAGAAGTTATTTCTCATCAATTTCTAGAAATATTAAATTTTATCATGTCTGGTTTTAGGAATCCTTAATTTAACCCCATCTGAATATTTCTAAATCTAATAATAACCACTTTCCACTCCCAGTTCTTATGTCACCCTGTTGGGTCTATTGTGAGGACTCAGGACTCCAGTATGTGTTAGATGCTAAGCACAGAGCTGGGGTTGGTGGGGAGGGCAGTCCACAGTCAAACCCAGCTTTATTTTCTCCCTGCATTTCTTTTTTTTTTTTCCCACTGTACAGCAAGGGGATCAAGTTATCCTTGCATGTATACATTTTTCCCCCACCCTTTGTTCTGTTGCAATATGAGTATCTAGACAAAGTTCTCAATGCTATTCAGCAGGATCTCCTTGTAAATCTGTTCTAAGTTGTGTCTGATAACCCCAAGCTCCTGATCCCTCCCACTCCCTCCCTCTCCCATCAGGCAGCCACAAGTCTGTTTTCCAAGTCCATGATTTTCTTTCCTGTGGAGATGTTCATTTGTGCTGGATATTAGATTCCAGTTATAAGTGATATCATATGGTATTTGTCTTTGTCTTTCTGGCTCATTTCGCTCAGTATGAGAGTCTCTAGTTCCATCCATGTTGCTGCAAATGGCATTATGTCATCCTTTTTTATGGCTGAGTAGTATTCCATTGTGTATATATACCACCTCTTCCTAATCCAATCATCTGTTGATGGACATTTGGGTTATTTCCATGTCCTGGCTATTGTGAACAGTGCTGCAATGAACATGTGGGTGCATCTGTCTCTTTTAAGTAGAGTTTTGTCTGGATATATGCCCAAGAGTGGGATTATGTCTCCCTGCATTTCTAATGAGCCCAATTCAAAAACCCAAGGAATGAGAAAGGGGAAATCCCCCCACCCCAAACCCATAGCAGGGGAATAGTAGTTTATGTAACCATACTCTGTTTCTAAATCAGAACTTCCTCACCCAGAACCCATAACATCTAATTTAAAAGGTGAACACTGAGAGGTGAATGCACATAATTGTTCGTGTGTGTGTGCTGGGGTGAGGAGTTGGTCCTTAACCTTCCTCAAGCTTTCAAGGAGGCTGATACCTCAACAAAAGCTAAGAGTCAGAAATGTAAATTCCATTAAAGAGCTGGATGTAAAGCACGCAGAAGTGAATCAAGTCAAACACTTCACAATAGCTTTGATATTTAGCTGAGAGAGTGGTTTAATATTCTCATCTAATTGCTCTCACCTCTAGCTGCTGCATATCCTGCTTACTCCTCCCACCAGCCAATCTTAGGAGACACCTTTGAAACACCCCTTCCTTTAGTGCTGTGCATTGCACAGTTACCACTAGACTTAGCTGCTTGGAATTTACCACTCTTCGAAGTCTGCACTGTCTATACTTCAAGCTTTGAGAAAATGCATGCATTTGGCAGTAAGGATTTACATTTATTATATTAAAATAATCATAAGAACCAGTATTTGTAGAAGGGATATGCCATGTGACTGTTAAAAGCTCTGCACTATTCAGACTTATTTCAATCCTATTCCATCCTTCAAAGTCCAGTTTATGGCACTCCAACTCTTCCTGAAACCCTATCTCACATGAAAGCTACCTAATGATTTTGTTCAAGCACTGTAACAGATCATTCACTATTCTTTCCTACAGGGCAAGGACTAATGACTATTAAATAGTTGTAATTAACTTAATTTTTGTTAGAAAGTATCTTTCTCCCCCAAATGAAGGCATTCATTATCTCTCTGTCACAGTTTCAGCAATTTAATTTATAACCTTAAAAAAAATCAAAACTACTAGAGCTCATCAATGAATTTGGTAAAATTGAAGGATACGAAATTAATACACAGAAATCTCTTGCATTTCCATACACTAACAACAAAAGATCAGAAAGAGAAATTAAGGAAGCTATCCCATTTGCTATCAGATCAAAAGGAATAAAATACATAGGAATAATCTACCTAAGGAGGAAAAATAATTGTACTCTTAAAACTCTAGGATGATGTTGAAAGAAATCGAAGGGAGATGACACAAGCAGATGGAAAGATATACCATGTTCTTGAGTTGGAAGAATCAACAATGTCAAAATGACTATACTACCCCAGGCAGTCCACAGATTCAATGAAATCCCTATCAATGGCATTTTTCACAGAACCAGAACAACAACAAAAAAAAAAACTTAAAATTTTTATGGAAACACAAAAGGCTCTAAATAGCCAAAGCAATCCTGAAAAAGGAAAATGGAGCTGGAGGAATCAGGCTCCCTGATTTCAGATTATACTACAAAGCTAGTCATGAAAACAGTATGGTACTGGCACAGAAACAGAAATATAGATCAATGGACTAGAATAGAAAGCCCATAAATAAACCCACACATCTATGGTCAACTAAACTATGACAAAAAAAGGCAAGAATATACAATGGATAAAACACAATCTCTTCAATAAGTGGTACTATGAAAACTATATAGCTACATGTAAAAGAATGAAATTAGAACACCTCTAACACCATAAACAAAAATAAACTCTAAATGGATTAGACACCTAAATGTAAGACTGGATACTATAAACACTTAGAGGAAAACAGGCAGAACACTCTGACATAAATCACAGCAATACCTTTTTGGATCCATCCCCTAGAGCAGCAAAAATAAAAATAAACAAATTGGATCTAATTAAACTTAAAAGCTTTTGCACAGCAAAGGAAAGCATAAACAAAACAAAAAGACTCATAGAAAGGGAGAAAAATTTGCAAATGAAGCAACGGATAAGGGATTAAGCTCCAAAATATACAAACAACTCATGCAGCTCAGTATAAAAAATACAAACAACTCAATTAAAAAATGGGCAGAAGATCTAAATAGACATTTCTCCAAAGAAGACAGCCAAGGGAGTTCCTGTTGTGGCGCAGTGGTTAACGAATCCGACTAGGAACCATGAGGTTGTGGGTTCGGTCCCTGCCCTTGCTCAGTGGGTTAACAATCCGGCGTTGCCGTTAGCTGTGGTGTAGGTTGCAGACGCGGCTGGGATCCCGCGTCGCTATGGCTCTGGCATAGGCCAGTGTCTACAGCTCGACCCCTAGCCTGGGAACCTCCATATGCTGCGGGAGTGGCCCAAAGAAATAGCAAAAAGACAAAAAAAAAATAAAATAAAATAAAAGACAGCCAAAAACACATGAAAAGATGCTCAGAATTGCTAAGAATTTGAGAAATGCAAATCTAAACCAAAAAGAGGTATCACCTTACACCAGTCAGAATGGCCATTATTAATAAGTCCACAAATAAAAGCAAATCTAAACCAAAAAGAGGTATCACCTTACACCAGTCAGAATGGCCATTATTAATAAGTCCACAAATAACAAAAGTGTGGAGGAAAGGGAACTCTCCTACACTCTTGGTGGGAATTTACATTGGTACAACCACTATGGAACACAGTGTGGAAGTTCCTCAAAAAATTGAAAATAGCACTGCCATATGATCCAGGAATCCCACTCCTGGGCATATATCTTGAGAAAAACATATATCAAAGAGTTCAATGTACCCCAATGTTCATGGTAGCACTATTTACAATAGCCAAGATATGGAAGCAAACTATATGTCCATCAATAGATAAATGGATAAAGATGTGGTACATATATACAATGAAATATTACTCAGTCATAAAAAGAATAGAATAGTGCCATTTGAAGCAACATGAATGGACCTAGAGAATATCATACTAAGTGAAATAAATCAGAGAAAGACAAACATGTTATATCACCTTTTTATGTGGAATCTAAAAAAAATGATAAAAATGAACTTACATAATAGAAACAGACTCATGGACTTCAAAAACAAATTTATGGTTACCAATGGGGACAGGTAGAGAGAGGGGTGGACTCAGGGTTTGAGATAGGCATATGCATACTATTGTACATGGAATGGATGGCCACTGGGGACCTACTGTATAGCACAGGGAACTATCCAATATTCTGTAATAACCTATATGGGAAAAGAATCTGAAAAAAATGGCTATGTGTATATTGATATGTACAACTGAATCACTTTGTTATGTAACAGATATTATCACAACATTGTAAGTCAACTATAATGCAATAAAACTTGAAAAATAAAAAAAAACTGTGATGAGAACCAAGGGGGGGAAATCAAAAGATACATTATGTTGGCGTTTGAATTAAAATTTTAAAATACTATATGAATTTTGCTTTAAAGTTTTATAATGGTCTTTTATTTACCTAAATGTCTTCCAAGGTTTTAAATATCTCTGAACTAGCTAAAAGTCCTCAAATGTATTCCCTATGTTCACCCTATGAAAAATTACATATGTAATCAAAGCTATGTTAAATTTTTTCATTCTAAAAACATTTTTACACAGTAATTTACTTAATTTCATTCTAACAATATTTACACAATAATTTCAAATGAAAAAGGCAGGATTCATACTTAACGTAAATACAATATGACATCAGTGACGAAAAAAAAATATTATCCAAAAACAATTGGAAGGAAATGCACACAAATGTTAAAATAATTTTCTTTGGTGGTGATAATATAGATGATTTTTAACATAGTTTTATATACTTCTGCATAAGTCGAATTTGTACAATGAGCATCATTTTACTGGTATAATCAGAAAAGTCTTTTTAAAAGCCATTTTACCTTCTCTGTAGGTTGGCCTTCCACTGTGAGGTGGTGATGCCCAGACAGGCTAGCTAATATGCCCAAGTTTAATAAGCTAGTTAGTATTAGACCCCAAGTTTGGACCTGGAGACTGTCACTCTTCAGAAAAGACTCCTTCCCACAAGGAAATGAGTAACAAAGAGCCGTCTTTCACAATCCATGTCAAGATGCAATCATAAGAATTCTCAGCTTCAGACATGCACATGACCTCATTTTAAAGGCAGCAGAGAAAACAATTGGCATTTGCTGCCTTGGGCCACACATGTTGTCTAGATGGTTCCCAGGCATTAAGGAGCAAGTGAGTGGTTCCAAATAGGCACTCTCCATCATCAGAAAGAAGCCACACATGTTCTTTTAGGAAACTGATGTTAGACTCCTTTCTGAATTATAACACATTGAGTGGAGACAGTCAACTTGAGTCAGCACCCCAAAGCATTAGCCAAAGGCATGGTTTTGCCAGCAACTAATCCATCTGTGCATAAGACGCCCCCTTCCAAAACACTCTTGGCTGGTGACCTTCTGATTCTCTGACTCCCTGGTGGACATTAAACAGGCTTGTGTTTGGGGAGGGGAAGGCATGGGAATAGAAAAGCACGGGTCAAAAGTGTCTCAAGAGAGTATTTTGATGTTAACACCCAATTCCAACATGTATGTGTGTGTTGGGGGGATTATCCCACACCAGGCAATTCTCCATGAGTTAATTCTGAAACTACCTGGAGACAGTGTCAGATTCCACAGGTTAAGGGCTTGGTCTCACCAGACATCCCTGCTCCTTCACATGCCAATCTCTGGTTCAGGTTGTTACTCATGCTTCTGAATAACTGGCTATAAATTAGAGGTTCCCATCATCTCTTTCTTGATTTCCATAAATTTGCTAGAGCAGCTCACAGAATTCAGGGAAACACTCATGGTTTACTGTTTTATCATAAAAGGATATAATAAAAGATACAGGTGAGCATCCACCTAGAAGAGATGTTTAGGGTAAAGTGTGTGGGAAGGGATGTGGAGCCTCCACCCTTTTTGGGTCACCCCACTCTCCCAGCACCACCTTAAGGCTCCCCTAACCACATACTTTGGGGATTTTTATGGAGACTTCATCACGTAAGTATGACCAATCATTAACCCCACTTTCAACCCTTTTCCCTTCTAAAGAAAATGGGAGGCAGGGTTGAAAATTCTAAGTTTCCAATCATGGTTTAGTCTTTCTGATGACCTACTCTCATCCAGAAGCCCATTCAAAGTCTTCTCATTGGAACAAATGACACTCTTGTCATTTAGATCAATACTAAGATTTTGGAGCTCTAAGCTGAGAATCGGGGGAGGAAAGGACCAAAATATATTTTCTCTTATCGCACAGAAGGTCGTACTTTATAATTTTACTACTAAATTGAATTCAGTTTATCTATAATAATATCATTTAAAATGTAATCAATATAGAAAGTTACGGTTTTTGTGGGGTTTGGGGGGGTTGTTTTGTTTTGTTTTTTCTTTTTAGGGCCACATTTTTATTTTACTTTCACAATTCTTCTAAACCCATGTGTATTTTACATGGATGGCAGAAATTTCTAACTTTCCAAATTCTCTAATCAAATCTCAGGAAGAAGTTACATCGTGGGGAAACCTAACTATGGTTGTCCTCAAATTTACAATTCCTTAAAAACTGGCAAGGCATGTTCTGAAAATGCAGATGTGAATTTGTGACCTAGAGAACAGGTTTCAAATGAGGCTGGAAGTGTGTTGCGTGGGCTTTGCAATCGTTAGGGATTATCTCTATGAAACTGCTGAGCAGAGGGAGTATCCCTCTCTTCTGCCTCCAACTGTTTGCGTTACTTTAAAGATCAAAGCAATTAGTCAATGATATGAATCACTAAACAAATTTTCACACGTTAAAAGCAAACTCAATTCTGAGGGCTCCGCAGAGACACAAATGTCACAAAACAGATTTTGCTTGAATTCTTTTTGGTTCCTCCCTTAGCAGAACTCATCAATCCCTTTGCAATTGTTCTGCCCTTCTCTTGAATATGTGTACAGTTTTTTAAAAAACTTAAATTCCTGTTTCTTAGATTTCTAGGAGACTACAGTTCTTAAGATAGAGACAAAATACGTATGCATACATTCACCAAAAGCTATGTACAAACTTGATCATGGTAACACAAACTGTAACAATTTCAAACTGCAAATAGCCAAAATTGGCACAGTTAGCAGAATGGGTGAAAAATCAATGGGACAGTCAATGAATTAGACACAGAATGAAAATGAATCAACTACCGCAGTATGCAACAACATGACGAAACTCACCAAAAAATTTGAGCGAAAGAAGCCAGATGCCGGAGTAATCACACTCTATGATACCATTTATGTGAAGTTCAAAAACAGGCAAAGCTAACTTACAGTGTTAGAAATCAGAATAGTGGTGACCCTCCATGGGAGCAGTGATTGAGAGGGAACTGGACGAAGTTGCCAGGGGGCGGGTAACGTCATTTACCTTGATCTGGGTGTAGGTTACATATGTGTACCTGTAAGATCTTATGATTTTCTCTATGTCCTTTATACTTAAATACTACTTACATAAAGATCACTGGGAACATAAGAAAATTAGAAACTTGGTATCATACACTCCTATCACATGTGTTTCTATTAAACATTGATCAATTTGAAGCAGGAAATCGATGGGTTCTAGGATAGACATTTACAACCAGCCACCTGTTTATACTTCAGGCTAGAAATAACAACAGGAACAAGGTAAATAACTGAAATTTGTCTTCTGTGGACACTAAACAATGGCAATGGCAGAAGCAGAGAGGAGCTAAGCCCTGCTTGGAAGAAAGATCAAGAGGACACATACTTCCTAACCTCTGGGTCAGAGGGACCCCCAACTCCACATGTACAGAAAGATCCCTCTGGGTCAGAAAGAGGGAGGATGCCAGATCATAATAAGTCTAGTTAACATTCCCACAAGGCCTTGCTTTGAAATCCATCTTGACCAAAAGATGTGCATGTATATCAGGAAGGGATCTGGGTCTGATCAGGTGTAAGAAATAAAACAATTGGCCAAAGGAAAACAAAGACCTGCAAGAACTGCCCTATATAAGTGATTTAAATCACCTCTCTGGTGAGATCCTCATTCAGGGAGATGCCTGCACCTGCACTCCTCCTTTGGGTGTATATTACTGCTTTGCTTCTGCCTTAGATAAATAGACTAATTCTCTGAAGCTCTCCCACATGTTGTACTGTGTTTCTAACAATAAAGTCTGTACTTGTTTTTACAGTCTTTGCCTCCTTGAAACATTCTTGCTTACTACAGGGGGCAAGAATCAGGGCAATTCTGCTTTTAGCTTCTATCTAGTCTAATGGCTAGGATTCCTGGTTTTCACCCAGGCTGCCCAGATTTAATTCCTGAACAGAGAAGTAAGATCTTAATAAAGAATTAAGATCACTCACTACTGTCTCTCTGAAATCAACTTTATGCTGCCTCTTGATTTGCCTTTTAGAATTTCTAAATAGGCTAAGATAAAACAACTGAAATGGCTTTTAAGAAAAGGCCTTTTTTTCCCCTTGTCTGTGTGTGTCTTTGTCTTTGTCTTCTCTCTGTCTCTACCTCTTTGCCTCTCTTTCTTTCTCTAGGGCCTTCTGTCTCCCTTGGATGTGCAAATTCACTGAAAAAAGAAGAGTTTAGTAATAAGGAAAATTTTGCATTTATGGACTGTCTCTGAAATCTTCAAATTAATCTTTTCATGATTATGTGGGGATCTTGAAGAGCAAAGTATTTTTTGTCAGTTTCTCATTTCATTTTCCAATTTGAGCTGGAAGAGAGATCAATTTTTCTCCACCCATCTAACTCTCACAGAGCAAGATCACAGGAGATGGATGTATTTTTATAAATCTTTAAATTACTAACAGCATGAAAGATGCTCTGACCCTGCCTTGCTATGAATACTTAGTATATTTAGACTAGATAAGGCCAAAAGGATGAAAGACGTGTTTTGTACACTAAAACTTAGATAGATAGGTATGTTTTATACATAATGTTGTATATGTTATATATATATATATGTTTTATATCTATATCTATTCATTTATCTGAATCACTTTGCTGTATACCTGAAACTAACATGATATTGTAAATCAACTATAATTTTAAAAAAATCTATTCATAGCTTAGGATGGTCACTTGGAGCAAATGAAATCCTTCAGGGTAAGAAAAAAGGAAGAAATTTCCTCTTGATAGAAAGTTTAAAATAAATAAAATAAACTAAAAATCAGGCATGGCTAAAAGAAAATTTTCCGGTACTACTGGGTAACATGACCCTGCTATCTTTGCAAAAACTTGCTTTAGCACAGAATTAGTATGAAGCTATGCATTTAGAAATCCTCACATTTTTTTTCACAGAAGATGTTTAAAAATGTAGTTTCTCTTGGAGTAATTCAAACAGAGCTGACCCACAGACATCACTCCTTCCCCAATTCCGTATCTTGTGCTAATCCCTCCAGCTTTCAAATCTCCAGTTTGCAGTGACAAGGAAATCTATGAATGACCGAGAAGTGGTGTCCAAGCATAGATTTCCTCCACCTTCTCCTTAACCAAATGTTCCAACTGGAGTGGCAAATGAAGTGAGGGATGGGCTGGACTTTTCTTGGCCTTTTCGCAATCATGATCTAATGGGATATCATGAAAGTGTCCAAGGCCAGGAAATGAAAACAAAGACAGGTGATGCCCCTGGAGCCAAGACTATCAGGAGTCTCAGAAGATCTGAACATCCTTCTTCCCTAGGATTTAAAAATCCTCTTCTCACTTACATGGAGAATCAAAAGTTGACTGAGGAGCCTTTCTAAACCTCGGGATGGCAGAATATGTGACAGACACTGCATAATTTGTTTGCTTTTGCTCTCTGGATAACTTCAGAACTTCATATCATGAAAGGTTAAGTACACAGTATTGAAAAGGGTACATTCTTGCTCAAATCAACTGCAACCCACTTTCCCAAGGTATAAGGAAGGGCCTTAGCATGACCCTCCAAGAAACCACATCTCTCAGCATTTTCATGTGAGATGCAATCTATCTGTCATCTCTGTATGAGCTTATCAAGGCAGTAGGCCTTCCTGAAAAAGGGGCATAGTCTGCTGGCACATTTTCAGATGCCTAAGCTTGTAGAACCTTATTGATTCCTTGACTATGATTCTTCAGCGCTTTAGCTCCCTAGAACCGTGAACTGAGGGTCAAAACATCTTGCAAATCTGGAGTTTCATTTAAAGAAATAAATGCCTAGGGTTTATTAAGTAATTAGGCGGAAGTCATTGGTTAATATTTTTCTCCTGAGGGTAAACAGAGGTCCTTAAGTATGTAGATTCTTCAATATACTTGGTCAATCAGTATGAATTTTCAAGGAATTATTAAGTAGGAGCATCACATTTTGGGTCAAGAAGGTTGTCTACTAGACAGAATGGTATGATAGGAATATCAACAAAAAGTTCAAGGGGCTTCCAAACCAATTTCACTTATAAATGAACACAAGCTGCATATAGGTTTCCATGTTCAAATGTCTACAGAACCACATTTCCCACCAAGGGAGGAAAAACAGGATGTGATTTAGAATCTACTACAAATGGACTCAAGAGTTCATATATAAGTAATAACTTATATACAACCCATATTTGGTTTAAATGACTGTGTCCCAGCTAGGAATTTTCTAGCTGAAATTAAAATTCAGTGCCAAGTCCAGAGTGAGAAGAAAACAACATGCTTGGAATCATTTTTCAAATGTTTTTCTTGACAATTTAAAATAATCACCAAGCCAGCCCCTGGATGGGAAAATCTCAAATTATGGTTGCTGAAAACTGTTAAAAATCTTAGCAAATTTCTATCTTCCTCAAATTTGTCTGGATTTCAGACTCATACTGGAGCCTAGGTTCCATCTACTGCATCAAAATCTCAAGAAATGCTTAGCCAGGGAAGCACGCCCACACTCACTAATCAAGAGTCAACAACTCTACTTTTCAAATAGGCAAGACCTGGCAGGCACTTCACAAATGCGGATGCAAGAGTGGCGCTATAAACTTGTGAAGAAAAATGCCCAACATTCTTGGCCATCAGGAAAATGCACATTACATTACAATAAGAGGAGTTTCCTTGTGGCTCAGTGGTAACGAACCCGACTAGGACCCATGAGGACACCAGTGCAATCCCTGGTGGTGCTCAGTGGGTTAAGGATCTGGCATTGCCATGAGCTGTGGTGTAGGTCGCAGAAGAGGCTTGGATCCCGAGTTGCTGTGGCTCTGGCCTAGGCTGGCAGCTACAGTTCCTATTGGACGCCTAGTCTGGAAACATCCATATGCCACAGTTGTGGCCCTAAAGGATAAAAATACAAAAAAAAAAAAAAAATTACAATAAGCATTTCAAATAGGTGAGTCAGAAATGTGAGTATTTCAAGTAGGTCAAACACACCTATCTGAATAGCTAAAATTAAAAAGACAGGTGACTGGAGTTCCCATTGTGGCTCAGCAGTTAAGAAACCTGACTACTCTCCATGAGGATGGGAGTTCCATTGCTGGTCTCACTCAGATGGTTAAGGATCCAGTCTATGAGCTGTGGTGTAGGTCGCAGACATGGCTCGGATCTGGCATCGCTGTGGCTGTGGTGTAGGCCAGCAGCTGTACCTCTGATTTGGCCCCTTGCCTGGGCATATGCCACGGGTGCAGCCCTAAAAAGCCAAAAAAAAATTTTTTTTTTTTTTTAAATAAAAGGTGAAAAATATAGGAGAGGATGTGGGGCAACATTCCCAAGGCAGAATTCAAGGTGTCCACAGGACTGGACTTGTATCAGGAAGCTGTGAGGAAGAATTCGTTTCCAAATTCATTCATATTGCAGGAAGAATACAGTTCCCTGCAGTTGTAGGAATGAGGGCTCTTTTTCCTTGCTAGCTATCAGCCAGGAGCTGCTCTCAGTTTCTAGAGTCCATCAGTATTCTTTATCACGCAGCCACCTTCCTCTTCAAGCCAGGAGTGGTGCATTTGATCCTTCTCAGATTGTAATCTCTGACTTTCTCTTCTGCCCACCAGATGGAGAAAATGCTTTTTTCAGCCACACCCCCAGCATAGGAAGTTCCAGGGCCAGGAGGTCAAATCCAAGCCACAGCTGTGAACTAAACCACAGGGCAGCAACACTAGGTCCTTAACTCACAGTGCCAGGCTGGGGATCAAACCTGTGCCACCCAGAACCAACACCAGAATAATTTCCCTTCTGCCATATAATATAATCAAAATAAAATAATGACGTTATCTTCACAGTTTCCACCCACATGCAAAGCAGAGGAAACTACACAAGGGTGAGTGTCGCTAGGGGTCACTCTCATAATTCTGCCCACATCTCCTGGTTAGTCTCTTTTGCAGCTTTCCTCAAATGTCTGATTCCTTATTCAAAATTTGTCTTCCATATTGGACTGTAAGATTGGAGAGGGTAGGAAATGAATGTTTATTTTTCACAGCTGGTGTCTTAAGCACCAAGCACGAGGCTGAGAGGGCCCTGGTTGAATAAACCTATCAACGAATGGTTGGTTGGCTGGCTGGCTGGTGAGGACAATGGGAAGACGATGAATTTCTTCTAGTTCAATATAGCAGTTGATGCATCAGTCTGTTGACTAGATACAGCAACAGCAGGGAACACAGTCTCGACTGATAGGACTTTTGTTTTCAGGTAGGCAAATGGTGGAAAGAAATTGGATTTTCAGAAGAAAAACCTAGATGTCAAGGTTGAGGTAATGAACCCAGAACCTTAAGATACTCAGAAACCTGAAAATGCTTAATTTCTGTTACCACATGAGAAATGGCCTGTCATTTATTCTGTGACTTTCTGTTGGTTTCTCCAGGGATATCTATCACCTTTTCAAAAAATTAATAGGTGCAGACAATCATGGCAGCTAATGAGAAAACAGAATGTGCCTTTTATAGCCATGCAAACTCAGCTGATGTGATTTAAACCAACATGGAAATACCTTAAAACTGGATTGTGATGATCATTGTACAACTATAAATGTAATAAATTCATTGAGTAATAAAAAAATAAAAATATAAAAAATAAACCAACAGGCATATTTGTGTTGCTAAAATGAAAAACCTACACTCAGCCCTCAACTGAATTGCTGAATGGATAACAGCCTCTTATAAAAAAAAAATTCAGAATGGGTTGGGTAAAAATTTTAAGATATG
Source organism: Sus scrofa (assembly GCF_054392235.1). NCBI lineage: Eukaryota > Metazoa > Chordata > Mammalia > Artiodactyla > Suidae > Sus > Sus scrofa. The sequence goes on from NC_139395.1 coordinate 59,252,824, forward strand.
TATATCTGATGAAATCACCAGACTCACATATATTCCAAGTCGATCATACTTTTGAAGTTTGTCCTCACCAAGGATAATGCAAATGGTTATGTTTAATTATATTTTCCCTTTAGGTGATTCAGTGAGATACGATTTTTAAGTGAATTTTTAAAATATCCTTTTCTTTTAATGTAAGAAAAGTGGTCAGGGGCAGAGAGCCTATAGCTAACAGAACAGCAGACATCAAAAAAGGGCAAGATCAATGTGAATCTCCAGGATTAAAATAAACAGTTGTAGTTTGCAAATTTGCATACATTTTAAGGCCACCTCCTCTCTCCACCCCCTAAAGGCCTAATCCTTTGACTGGCAGTTACAGTCCTATCAGAAAGCCTGATGACATTTATTCTGGTGCACTGTAGGAGGTAAGTAAGCCTTAATCTGTTTAATCGTTTCATCCATGATTTCTTTGACTAAAGGAAAGCAATTACTATTTCAATTCCTGCTGACTGCCTTTCCTAGGAATGAAGTCATGGGGATCAGGAGTCCTGTCAATTCCATCTTCCCTGGACCATAGGAGGTTGCAGGTTTATGAGTCTCAAGAAAGCCTAAGGGAACTCTGCTCCTGTTTTTCGGCCATAGCTCCTGCTGGTAGTCTCTATCTGACTCTCTCTGCAGACATTACATAATACACAAGGGGGAAATGACCTGAAATAATCTCAGATTAGGAGGACTTGGACAAAGAACAAAATCTAAACTGACATCCAAGGCTAGGATTGCCATGACCATCTAACCCTCCTGCTTCTGAAACATTTTGCAGCTAGCGTTTTGATTCCTGTTGCTAAAACCTCAAAAAACCTGATGTATCTTTCAATGTGATATATTTGAAAACCCAGCCAGACATGTGATAGAAAGCTAAAGTGACTGATAAGTTGTATAATGTATGGATATTCAACAGTTATCATCTGCTAAAAATGGAGTTATTTATACCATAAGTGGTATCACTGGGTTTAACAGCACCTTGAATCTGGAAGTCAAGTTTGAGGCTACAGCAATATATCTGAGTTCTCTCACAGGCTGTGAAAGTAATCTCTCAAATGTTGGATGTCAGAGCATGTACAGTGTGGGAAGTCGGAACATGTAAGGAGTATGGAGGGTGAGCTAATAAAAAGAAATGAAGGGTTGCATGCAATGGCAGGAATTCTAGGGCAGTGGAGATTATTAAAATAACCCTCAGGTTCACACCTGGGGTTCCCTCTCTTCCAAAAAAAAAAAAAAAAATCCATGGTGGCAAAAGAAAATAACGTTGAGAGTGATTTTCTTTATAGTGCTCACAGCACAAGCAAATATATTAGTACTCTCTTTTTCTTTAAAAAAAAAAAAAGATAATTCTATAGCATGCGGTTTACTCTACCAAGAACTGATATAATTTGGGGTAAAGACAACAGCCTAGGGAGTGAAATATTTTAATTCTTCTAATGAGAGGTTCTTTGCAGTTCTTCTAAAAACACTTGTTTTCTCCGTCTTCATTCTCCCACATATAAATGCCAAAAAATAGCAGGTAAGGTGGGCCAGCCTGGGGAAAATATGTGTTGGGGGTGAAGCTGGCACATACAGAGCCAAGAAGTGTGTGTACGTATGTGCTTGCAAACACATACATGGGCAAATACCTCCAGCATAAAACCTCTAACCTTCAATTTGCTTTTAGTGGGAAAAGTACTTTTCAACTGGAAAAGATCACAATTGGTGGGGCATGCTTGTCTAAGACGCTTAATAATTTCATAGCTTTTTATTTAACACTGCTGTTTAGATGTTAGCAGGGAGTCAGTTTCAGGAAAGTCAGAGAACTCAAGTTTTTTTTGCGGGATGTTGAAGGGGGGCACTTCATTCCTTAGTAGCTTGGAGGAGAAATTGCTACCATTGGGTGAATACCAAGGGCCAAGTATATTATCAGGTACATTGTCTCACATTAGGGCTTCACAAAGTGTGATCACGCGGGGACCATAGGGTTTCCCAACATGTGCCCCCATGGGGGAAGCAGTGACACCTGGGAACTTGTTGGAAAGGTACTCAGCAGGCCTCATACCCAAGGCTCTGGAATACAAAACCCTGGGGTGGGGTCCAGCAATCCTTTGGGACAAGCCCTCCAGGTGATTCCAAGGAGTGCTCAAGTTTGGGAAGCCCTGCTTTCTATCATTTAAACCTCATGACTGCCTTACAAAGGATGGATTATTATGTGCAGCTCCAGTTTCTTACAGATAAGGAGAATAAGGCTAAGGGAGATAAGGCCATGTGTCACACAGCTGGTCAACAATGGGGCTAAGATTCAAACTCCAGTAATTTAGATCTCTAAGCTTAAATTTTTTCATGTGACCTTCAATCTATTTCCTGTTGGCTAGAGAAAATAGCTTCAGACTTTGCAAACAGCTCTTCCTGGCCCTGCCCAGAAAGGAAGCAGCTTTCCAGAGATGGTGAAGCAATGGTTCTTCCTTTGTATACACCTATGGTCACAAGCCTTCTTTGATCCTCAGACCTCAATCCCCCAGACATGGAATCATACACCTGAGCTGAGAGGTATGAGCAGGACTTAGGGCATCAGTAGCGCAGCACAGAGGGATAACCAGATCTTTGTACTACTGAGCTCAAAGAACTCAGACATTAGCCTTCTAACTACACACTTATAAGGCTGTGGGCTTATAAGTAACTGAAACATGGCCTGCTGTGCCTGATCCTAAATCCTAAGATGACCTTGAGATACAGTTCTTCACTCCACCACAAGAATTCCAAGTTAGGCAACAGAAGAGACAGAGGAATGAGGAAAGAGTCAGACAGATTCTGGTAAAGCTACTGAGACATTTCCAAGACCACTTTGTTCCAGCTGTGCTTTCAACTGATCAGAGTTATCAATAAAGATTTTTTAAAAGGGGGAGGTTGTTGCACTAGGTTCATATTTTCCTTAAAATTGGTGTCATAGTGCAGGTAAAGCTGGTGAGATTTGAATAAGGTTGATGAGTTTTACTCATTTCACGGTTATGGTATCATACCATTGCTGTGCAAGATGTTACCACTGGAAGGAACCAGGTAAAAGGCATCTAGGACCTCTCTGGAGAATTTATTACAACTATATACAATTCTACAAGTATCTCAAAAGGAAAAAAAAATTTTTTAATGGTGTCATGGGGCTGTGGGGGAAATGGGAAGATGTTGGTCAAAGGGTAAAAACTTTCAGATATTAGATGGATAAATTCTAGAGATCTAATGGTGACTATAATTTAATAATACTGTATTTCATACTTGAAGTTTGCTAAGAGATTAGATCTTAGGGGTTTTCAACACACACACACACACAAGGTAATTGACCATAAGGCTATGGGTATTAACTTGACTATAGTTAATTAGTATTGGCAAATTATATTGCCATATCATATTGTCATATCATGACATATGCACATATCAAATCATCACATTGTATACCTTAAAAAAAAAAACTATGTTGTACAACCTAAATACATCCAATTTCTATTTGTCAGTCAAAACTCAATAAACCTGGTGGGGGGTGGGGGGGAGATTGGTGTCATGTATGATGGGTAGGAAGTGATCTGAGCACAGTAGCCTGGGGCTATGCTATTTCAGATCCTTAGATGCCATCCCTTCATGGGCCTTAGAATCCTTGTAGTTTCCAAGCAGCTGAAACGGAGGCTCTCATATCATCTTCTTCTTTCATAGGAGTCAGTGAAACCCAGATGCTTACGCTCACTGTTGAAGCCACACACTAAGGGAGGGTCTCCTTGATCTGGTAATTAGTGGGCCTGTCTAGCACCTATCCTTAGGCATGGTTGCTAGGTAACATGGCCACTCTGCTATTTTGGTCCAGCATCTCTCAACCTAGTCCTTCCTCGAAAGGGGTAGACATGTTGTGGGGAGGGAATCTTTGTTGGAAAGAAATCTGTTGGTTGCAGCCTATTCAGTTTTCTTCTTCTTTTATTTTTTTTTCCCCCTGAGCTGCCAGACGGAATATTTTAAAATACACCTAAGCTGTTCTGGGCACCAAGAATGTCACATCAACTGACTGCCTGTTAATGGTTTTGATGGGAGGCTTGGTATGACATTCTGGCTTTCCAGTAGATGGGGATTGCAGACAATATTTAAGACAATATACTGCAGAGCAAAGTGGGGGCTATTCCTTGATTTTCCCTTCGGTTCTACAAAGGAATCTCTCTACCTTGTTAAGTGGAAATACATGATACTCCCTAAACATATCTTTCCAGGAAGTCTGAAAATAGGATGAATGCTTACACTGGTGGTGAGGTGTGGAAACAGAAGCAGGATGGCCACTTTTCAAGCAAATGTTGGGGGCTGGACAAGATGAAAGTTTATTCTTATTAGAAACAATTACACGAAAGTCATATCATTTAACACTCACAATACCTATGAGGTAAGTATTTTAATCCCTATTTTACAGACAGTTGAGGATTACAAAAGTAAATTAACTTGCCGAGATCCCAGAGCCAGTGCAGATGTTGTACAGGTTATCGCTCAAACTGGATGCCTTTGGACCCTAAATTCATACTTATAGCATTTATGCTGTGTGTGCTAGGTAGACTTTTCCAATTATAGATTCTTCTAAGACTGTAATCAGGAGGTGATTCTTTTGAGTAGCTTTGATATTAAATTAGATATTGGTAAATGACCATCAGGGTTGATATTTTCAAAAATAAATACATCTTGTAACTGAGGGTTTGGGGTGTTTTTGTTTGTTTGTTTTTCCAAGAGTAGAGTGAACCAGAGAAATTTAATGGATCGAAACAATCATTTTGGTCCAGATGGTTCAGATTAAGCTGTGTGAAAAAAAAAATAGAGGGGGATTACAGATGTGTACAGCTCACAATTTGTTGTAAAGAGCTTTGCCACTCTTTGCCGCTTAGTGTAATCATTATAATACCTCTTATGCATACAATGCTTTAGGGCTTACAAAGCACTTTCACATATATTATCTCATTTGATCTTCATAATAATCCTATAAGCTCAGTAGGACATTTCACAAATGAGGAAAATTAAGTTAACAGAGGGTAAACAAATTGTCAGGGCACTGTTTCTCAAAGGGGGAACTTCCAAGTTTTGGCCAGGACACTGCTTCATTGCGTGAAACCGTCTGGTATACTGCAGGCTGTGTAGACATCCTGGGCTCTCATCTACCGAATGCCAAGAACTCTGACTAGTCATTGTCACAACCAACCGCCCCCTCATCCAACCACAATTTTAAATGGGTCCTAAGGGAGTTGAATGCCCCATGCCCTATGGAGAGGCATTGCTATATGGCAGGCATCAGTGTGGGGTCATCCTTTGGTAAGCCATGGAGCAGCGGCTCATATCTGGTCTCCAGAAGGTAATTACAGGGCTCTTTCTACCCTATTTCTAGTCATCAAGTGTGTAGCAGCCTAGCCAGGGTTAGGAGTCTCCATAATGCAGTTCCCTTCATGTCAAGGAGAGTATTTTAAAGCTCCTGGGCAGAAAGATAGGCTTATCACCAAGGAATGAAGCAAATGACTAGTTGGACAATGAGATAATCCTACATTTGCCATAAAAGATTTTCGGTTTTTTTTAACATAAATACCAGAATCTGTACCAAAGGGGCAAATAGATGCAGAAGAGCCTTCTAAGACAAGGATTAGATCTAGGTTTATCTCTCATATCAGTACCTTTTTTTTTGTTTGTTTTTGCTTTTTAGGGCTGCACCAAGGGCATATAGGGATCTAATCGGAATTACAGCTGATGGCCTGCACCATAGCCATAGCCATACCAGATTCGAGCCTCCTCTGCGACCTACATGGCAACACCAGATCCTTAACCCACTGAGCAAGGCCAGGATTCAAACCAGCAACTTCATGGTTCCTAGTTGGATTTGTTTCCACTGCACCTTGACAGGAACTCCTCTCATATTGGTAAACTTTTAATATTTTAATTTAATGATATGTTTACAGTTGGAAAGCCAAATTAGATCTTCATTTAAGTATGCTTTAATTTTTCTTTTATTTCTTAATTTTATTTTTTTGTCCATGTCTGTGGCATGTGGGAGTTCCCGGGCTGGGGATCAAACCCACACCACAGCAGTGACAAAGCCAGATCCTTAACTAGCTGAGTCACCAGGGAAGTCCCTAGCTATGCTTTAATAACATATACATACATACCAACAGATTTTTACTTATTATTCCACTTAAGACATATTTTATATTTCAATTTCTCTGTTGAGGTTGCAAATTGGCTGCTTATGAACCCAACCCTACAATTAAATGGGAACGTTTGCTTTGACCTCCCTGTGTTTCATATTATGAACATGGTTTTGGTTTCCTTTAGTTGATATACACAAGCTCCATTTCATCACAATCCTCACCACTCCCAACTGTATTTCATCTAGTGTATTTTAATCTTTTACCTTCTTTGTATAGTTCCTGTAGCAACTGAATTTTACGGCCATGTAAATGTGCATAGTCTAGGGCTAATTACACAAGAAAAAATGTTTGAGGATTCATGAAAATGATGGCACACCAAGACATATGGACCTTTTTACCTTCTGAAACCTTGGTTTCTCAGGGGAAAAAAACGAGACTAGTGTAGTAAGTTCCCTCATGTCCTATGTTATTGTGAAGACTACATGAATGGATAATGTGAAAACACTTCAATAAAGCCCAAAGTACAGCATCAACCCATCCACAGACTAATTACCAAGGGCCTAGAATTTACCAGACACTTGGTTCTTGGGTCCTGGGCCAAGTTAAAAAATGTGAGACTTCCTGGAACTAGTATTAGCTCTCTAGGCTTTATACTCAATATTAATGAGTACTCACTTATGATGATAGCCAATTTCTTTGCTAGAGGACCCAAAAGTAGTTCAAATTGAGAAGCATGCAAGTTGAAAACTAGAAAAGTTGCGAGAGGTGCTGTTTCAACTCTCCACTTGATTTGGGAGCTATCCTTGCCCAATGGCCAACGTGTTCTCAATAAACAATGGTATCTCCTCTGCTTAAATGTTATCCCTTTCTTCTGCCCACCACCTCCAGGTGGGTGGGTCACCCTCTCTTTGCACCTCTAACTGCCTGTGCTGAGCTCTGTTAAGGTGCCTATCACATTACAATGAAATCTTTCCATTACAGAAAACCATAAGCATCTTCACATGACCCTGTACCAGGTGGAGGTTGGCACCTAGTAGGTCCTGTTGAAAGATCCAACCCAAGCTTATCTTTGAAAATCATTCTGTCTCTTCTCTAGCCCACACCAAGTACCAAAGTTGCCTCTCTAGGTTATATTTTTACACATGAGGATCATCTTCAACATAAAAGAGAACATTTACCCCCACCTGAGTTAAAAGCTTTCACCTACCCCACTTTAGTCACTATCATCTGCCAGCCATTCCCCCCACCACCCTGTTCCAATATGCTTATCAGCCAAATTGATACACCAAGGACAGAAATGCTGGAAATGTTTGTGCTGTTGTCTTCTCCTCATTCTTCCCTGGAAGAGTACATACAGGAACAACAAGGTAAAAAGAGAATATCTATGCTGAGTGCTGGAAGCTAAATTAATTAGAAGCCCCAAAACCCCAGTTGGTCATAAACAAAGTCTCCCTACAGAAAATTGGTTCTATAGTTACACAGACATGATTTAAGAAATCTTTCAATACATGGCATTTTCAGGAATGTTAAAGCTATTACACTGACTGATAGGGTATGCTGGACCTAGACATTTCTCTCCCAAGATAAGACTCCACATTTTCTGTGGGAGATTCAAGTAGATTATTCTTAAATTACAAAAACACAAACACAAGAGATGATCTTGTCCAAGTCCAGGGGAGAGATGACATAGGATATTTCTATTATCCAGTCAGTTTTTTTTATAAATAGATATATAAATCCTCATGTATCCTCATGCAAATGGTGGACTTTACCAACTGCTGTCCATGGAACAATTCCAACTTGCTGGGGAGGATTTATTCCTTCATATGCAAAATGTCAGAATCCTTACATTTCCTAGACATACTACTATAGACAAGTACATATATTTCAAAGATTATAACCAAAATGTTTGCTTGATAACAGAATCCCACCATTTTAAGGGCAGCAGGGCATGAAGGCTTCCTGAAGTCCTGGGCAGCTTTTTATTTTTTATTTTATTTTTTCGGCCACACGCACAGCACATGGAAGTTCCAGGGCCAGGGACTGAATCTGAGCCATAGCTACAATCTACATAGCAGCAGCAAATCATTAACCCACTGTGCCACAGCAGGAACTCCCTGGGCAGCTTTTTAATAGAGACTATTCACGTTTAACCATAGACATAATAATAAGCATCAAAACAGCTAACATCTATTGTGTGCTATATGAGATATAGTGGGCAGACCTTTTCAAATACTTAATCCTTGCAAAAACTCATTGCCGTGAATATCATTATCTTCACTTTCCAGATGAGGAAACTCAAAGAGGTAAAAATAACTTTTGCAAAGTCACACAACTCATAAGTGACAAAGTCACTAGTTACACCTAGGCAGGCTACCATCTTATCACCTACATGAGGTTCTTCTATGACAACAATCCTATGGTCAAAGTCACTGAATATGGAATAAGGATGATGGTTTCATTATTTGGAATGAGCATTGGGCACAAGTCTTTAAATCTGGATTACAGGCCTAGTTCCATCACCAAATTACTGTGACGCCTTAAATCAATCACCTAATTTCTCTTAATCTTTAGGGACTCATATGATTCAGGCATAAGAAAATACAGACCTTTGTAAAAATTAAATAAGGTCACAGATATGATCTTCTAGAATGTAAATTCCATGAACATCTTCCAAACACCTAGGACTATAATAGGAGGTGATCAAAAAATTTTGGTTGATCACGCCATGCACAAAAATAAACTCCAAATGGCTGAAAGACTTAAATATACGACAGGACACCATCAAAATCCTAGAAGAAAACATAGGCAAAACACTCTCTGACATCAACATCATGAATATTTCCTCAGGTCAGTCTCCCAAAGCAATAGAAATTAGAGCAAAAATAAACCCATGGGATCTAATCAAACTGAAAAGCTTTTGCACAGCAAAGGAAACCCAAAAGAAAACAAAAAGACAACTTACAGAATGGGAAAAAATAGTTTCAAATGATGCAACCGACAAGGGCTTGATCTCTAGAATATATAAACAACTTATACAACTCAACAGCAAAAAAGCCAATCAATCAATGGAAAAATGAGCAAAAGACTTGAATAGATATTTCTCCAAAGAAGATATACAGATGGCCAGCAAACACATGAAAAAATGCTCAACATCGCTGATTATAAGAGAAATGCAAATCAAAACTACCATGAGATACCACCTCACACCAGTCAGAATGGCCATCATTAATAAATCCACAAATAGCAAGTGCTGGAGGGGCTGTGGAAAAAAGGGAACCCTGCTGCACTGTTGGTGGGAATGTCAACTGGTACAGCCACTATGGAGAACAGTTTGGAGGTACCTTAGAAATCTATACATAGAACTTCCATATGACCCCGCAATCCCACTCTTGGGCATCTATCCGGACAAAACTCTACTTAAAAGAGACACGTGCACCCGCATGTTCACTGCAGCACTATTCACAATAGCCAGGACATGGAAACAACCCAAATGTCCATCGACAGATGATTGGATTCGGAAGAGGTGGTATATATACACAATGGAATACTACTCAGCCATAAAAAAGAATGACATCATGCCATTTGCAGCAACATGGATGGAGCTAGAGAATCTCATACTGAGCGAAATGAGCCAGAAAGACAAAGACAAATACCATATGATATCACTTATAACTGGAATCTAATATCTAGCACAAATGAACATCTCCTTAGAAAAGAAAATCATGGACTTGGAGAAGAGACTTGTGGCTGCCTGATGGGAGGGGGAGGGAGTGGGAGGGATCGGGAGCTTGGGCTTATCAGACACAACTTAGAATAGATTTACAAGGAGATCCTGCTGAATAGCATTGAGAACTTTGTCTAGATACTCATATTGCAACAGAAGAAAGGCTGGGGGAAAAATGTAATTGTAATGTATACATGTAAGGATAACCTGACCCCCTTGCTGTACAGTGGGAAAATTAAAAAAAAAATATTTTGCACCTAAAACAATGACAATAAATCTCTGGCAGCAGACTTCAGCCTTAAAAAAAAATTTTTTTTTGGTTGAGTGAATGAATGAATGATGCGACAAATGAAAAATCACTACATAAAATGCATTACATTCAGGAAGCATATATTGTATAGCTGATCTGAGCTGACCACATATTAGGTGCCAATAGCCTAACATGAATAATTTCACTAAGACTCAAGAGCACTGTGCAGTGGAGGTATTTGTACTCTCATCCACATGAAACAAGTAAGGGAATAGATGCAGAAGAGCTACAAGTCTTGCCTAAGATTGCACAGTCAAGTCTTAGAGCTAATTCTTGAAACCACATTCCCTCTAGTCAAGATAAGATGGGAATACAAAGATGAATTATGCACATGTCTCTTTCCTCAAGCAAGTTACAGTTCATTGCCAGAAGGTAAGCCATGCATGGAACAGTAAAATTGAGACCAGTTGCTTAAGAGTCAGAAAAAGAAAAACAGAATAAACACAAGAAGTTGGGTATAATTCTGAATGAATTAGTCAAAAACTAGTGTTTCTAAATTCTAGCTACACTTTAGAATCATTGGTACTGGTATTCAAAAATACCCCAAGTAGCTAATGTGCAAGTAGGGTTGAGAGCCACCAATCCATGCAAATCTCTTTTTTTAAAAAAAAAAATTTTTATATCTGCTCCTGTGGCATATAGAAACTCCCAGGCTAAGGTTTGAAGGTGAGCTTCAGGTTTGAGCTTCGGCAATGCCAGATCCTTTAACCCACTTTGTGTGTCTTAGGGGAGGTGTGGATCAAACCTGCACTTCCGCAGAGACCTGAACTGCTGCAGTCAGATTCTTAATCCACTGCGCCACAGTGGGAACTCTGCAAATCTCTTAAAGTGCTTTATGTTAAGCTTTAAGGGATAAGTGATGTGGCATTATCTTAGAGAAATAGAGAGCTTAAATTACTTGTCGAAGGCAGCAGCATAAAATGCTAAAACTGAATCCAGAAACCCAATGCCTTGACCTCAGGGAATATTTTGAGATGAAGATGCTCCTGCTACTTTAGACCATATCGAATAGCACCAGGAAGGTGGTTTCTTTCCCCAGAGGACACTGTAGAGGATAAATTTCAGAGCAGACTTTTCACCCAGAACCATAAATTCCAGCTAGAAGCACATGTGCTACCAGCAGGACTAAGAAATGGAGAGTCAGGAAAGAATCTGCTTAACTCTGTCTCTCCCCACATAGCTCATCATCAGTTTCTGATGTGAAAACACAAAGCTTTGCTTGGTCTGTATCTATAGAACCTAAATGTAAAAAAGACAAGCTCCTGTCCCTGAGGTGGCATCGCCCAGCGTGACGGATGAAACCAACTATTACAACTGCTAAAAAAGCTCCCAGTCTCACAGTCGTACAACTAAAGGGCAGAGAAGAAGGGGCCATCTGCTTTTTCTGGCTGCGGACCCAACCCTGCTTGGAAGGAAGGAAGAGGCCCTCCGCTTCTTTAAAACAACAACAATAACTAACCATTTCTTCTTGTTCATTTTTGGAGGAATTGCTTCTTTTAGGTAGGGAGTGTTTTAAATACATTTGAATGTCTAAAGTTAGGAAAGAGTGGGAAAGCCAGAAGGTACCTCCTTTTTGTTCCCAGTTTGCTTTCAGTGTCTGGTACTTTTCTAGCCTGGGAGAAGAGAGGACAGATTTTTCTATTATCCTGAGATTTTTGACAAATGATAGTTAACAATAATTCTGGCTACTAGTACCTTATTTTTTTTTTTTCTCTTTTAGCTGCGCCTGTGGCATGTGGAAGTTCCTGGACCAAAGACTGAACCTGCATCACAGCAACAACCCAAGGCACTGCAGTGACGGCACTAGATCCTTAACCCGCTGTGCCACAAGAGAACTCCAGTACCTTTTAATACTATTTTTATCCTGGAAAAGATATTCATTATCTAAGTTCTGTGGTGCCTCAGGTTCCCTCATAGGGGGCATAAGGGAGACAGAAGCTGGAGCAGGGCTAAACTTATTTACCCACTTCCTTCCACACTCCCTCCTACATTTTCATGTGTCTGTTAGGGTTCCGTATAAGATTGTTTTTGAGGAAACTATTTTAATTGCTAAAAAAAATAATTGGGGGAAAAAGCATATCATTAACCATGTATATAGTACAACCTCATTTTTCAAAAATATGCATATGTGCATGTCTAATGCACAGAATAAAGGTACTAGTGATTAGTGATAATTGATAACTTTGCTGTTTTGCTTATTTGTATTTTCTAAGTTTCTAAGTTCTCTGCCATGGGTTTTTGTTAAGAAGAAAAACTCACATGTGTATGTAAAAGGAGTCTTCACATGTTCAATGGATTTGGACCTTTGAGGACTCCTTGGCAGTGTGAAGTCTGATACAACATGAAGAGATGCTCTCCTAGACATGGCTGAGGATTACATCCTGTTTCCCACGTGGAAGCATTCACTTTGGGCCAACAGCTCGGGGGAATTCCTCAGCTTTAAACTGGTCCTGCCCATCCTCCCTAAGACAATTGCCATTTCCAACTGGATGGAGAGGGGATATCCAACAGCAGGCAATTCACACTTGGGAACAGTCTAACCCATTTGAGCAGATGCCCTCATTTTATAGATGAGAAAGCAAGAGAAGTGACTGCTGAGGCCACCATCGAGTAGTGATGGAAAATCAGATTCTGAGTTCCTCTAAATCAGCTGCGTATATAGTTAGCCCTGCTTCAGAGACCCACTGAGGCAGAAGCATAGTAGTTAAGGGTATCAACTTAAGAGGTCAGACTACCCACCAGCTGCAGCCACAGGCACCCATCTCCTCCACACTTCTGCTCCTTCATCTGAAACACCATGACTTACTGTTCAGGGTTACTGTGAGGCTCAAATCCAATAATCTCAGGCATGTCAGCTAACACATGGCCAGACCTGGCCTGGTTTCGCAAAATATTTACCAGTAGAGAAGTATTATTATCATATTTCCTTTGTTCCTCCCTTCTATCTGCTTTTTGGAAGCATCAAAATTCAATTTGATTGTAAGCCCAGCCAAGTTGCAGAGGCTGAGCTAATGGGGCAGGTAAGGGGTTCCTGTGGCATTTGAGAAAACAAAGGCTACAATGTTCTCCCAGTGAAAACTCTCTTACACAAATACAGGTGGGTAGCAGTGAGACATATCATAATCCTGCCCGTCATCAGAGTTCAAATACAGAATTTGACTTCCATTTTCCATTTGTTTGGAAGAGGAGATAATATGGAAGATAGGAGCAACATTTATCATTTGGAAATATAAACTGTAAAGTATGATAAAGCAGAGACCTTTATAATTTAACTTGAAATGTTTCTAACTCTTTGCAAAATATCAATCCATTTTGAGAATAATAGATATTGATTGACAAGAAACAATAGCCTAGTGGTAGCTTTTGAATTGGAAAAAGGAAGTCAAAGCACATATTTTTTTAGTTTCATGGAAATAAATGAAGATATACAAGATAGTCGATTTACTTTTCCCCATTATGTACTATCTTGAAATATAAACAGAAAGAAATGATTTTGCAGGTTGCCCTGCAGCAAATTAAAATAATCAAGAAATGGTTAAGGAGATTGCTGTGTCAAATTCAGAAAATGCCACATTAAATGCCATACACTGCAGTTGAATTTTCTTTTTTTTTCTACTATTAATATTTGATGTATTTCTTTCCATTATATTTTATATAAATATTCTGAATACTTTTATTTTAAGTGCTACACAGCAGGATCTCATTGTTAATCCATTCCAAAAGCAATAGTTTGCATCCGTTAACCCCAAGCTACCAATCCATCCCACTCCCTCCCCATCCCCCTCAGCAACCATAAGACTATTCCCCAAGTCCATGAGTTTCTTTTCTGTGGAAAGGTTCCTTTGTGCTGTATGTTAGATTCCAGATATAAGTGATATCATATGGTATTTGTCTTTCTCTTTCTGACTTACTTCACTTAGTATGAGAATCTTTAGTTCCATCCATGTGGCTACAAATGGCATTATTTTGTTCTTTTTTATGGCTGAGTAGTTTTCCATTGTTTTTATATACCACATCTTCCTAATCCAATTGTCTGTTGAGGACATTTGGGTTTTTTCCATGTCTTGGCTATTGCGAATAGAGCTGCAATGGTTGAATTTTCCAAAAACCTACTTTGATTCAAGTCATAGAGTCTCCGAATTCATGTTTCTTGTATCATGTCTTTAAAATGACAGCCAAACATCTTCCTTGCTACTTTTCACATTTGAGTCTCTGTTTTGTTTGTGCTCCAATCTTTATGAGAATCTACAGGCCATGTAAATTAAATATCATTTTCATTTATCTTCATGCTTATATTCCTTATAATCCTGAATTATGCAAGCCAGTACTGGCTGTCATATTATGAAAGAGCACTGCTGTGTGAACCTCACCTCGGGGACATGAAAAGTCATAGAAGAGGCAGAATTGAGCTGTGTAGTCTTGACAAAAGAACTGCCAGGCATCCTTCTGTTTACTTTGATGTTTATCAAGATACACTCAAAACATTTGGGGGAAATTCAGCTTCCCTACTTGGAACCTACAATTGACAAGGACCAAGAGAATTAGAAATGAAAGAGAAAGAGGAAACAGAGTTTACATTAAATTATTTTTGAAAGCCAGCTTGTATTCCTGGAAGCGGGGGAAGGTGTCAGACTCATTCAGTGACCACATCACCTAATGAGGGATTGAGTGCATTAGATCTAGTGATCACAATTCTCTTCATTTTTGCAGTTGAAGACATGGAGACCCAAAGAGGGGAAGTCTTTCACCCCAAGTCAACTCAGTTCCTAAGCAATGAGGCAGATATGTATTGGACAAAACTCCTATTCTCTGCTCTCTGTTGGCTTCCTCTCCCCTCTTCATTTGCCTTCCTTTATCCATTTAGACACAGTGCCCAGGTGAGACCTTTGAAGGAATGATTCAATCACTGTACATTTGTTGAGCACCTTCTTGTTAATCACACTTGGATGCACACTGAATCACCTGGGGAGCCTCTACAATGTACTGATGCCTGGACTTTTGGATCTTTCAAAGGCCCTGGGTAAATCTACTATGCATCCAAGCTTAAGAATAACTGGCCTAATAAGCACGTGGGGTTGAAAGATAAGACAGGCATTTCCCCTGCTCTCCAGGAATTTACTAAATTATCTGGCAAATTCAGATGCAAATAAATAAAAAATTAAGTTTAATTACTCCTAGCACCACTTCTTTCTTTATTCCTTCATTTCTTCTTCAAATATTTACTGAGTATCTATTATATACAAGAAACTGAGACAACAGAGACAGTGTCCCGTCCTCAAGAGTGTACAGTCTGGTGGGAGATATGGGCAACAAAAATAAAAAGGAAGGGGAGTTCTCTTGGTACCACAGTGGGTTATGCATCCGGCATTGTCACTTCTGTGGATCAGGTTGCAGCTGTGATGAAGGTTTAATCCCTGGCCCCAGAACTTCCATATACTATGGGCATGGCCAATAAAAAATAAATAAATAAATAAATACATAAAAATGAAGGTAAACACTGGATTCAAAGGATTCCCCAAACAAAGCCCCCTTGACCAGCCAGGATGCAGCGTTAAGGAAACATCATGTTAAAGAGATAAATGCAACCTGAATTTTTAAGGCTGAGTAGCAATTGGCCCAGGTATGTATGCGTGTGTGTACATAATATGTAATATATGCATACACATATATATGTACATACATAAGCATGTATGTGTATGCATATGTGTATATATGAATATAAAATATATTTGTGTGCAATGCACATGTGTATATATACATATGTGTAGATGTTTGGATATATTATTTATATATATATATATATATATATATATCCGCATATATATAGTCTTTTTAGGGCTGTACCCATGGCATTTGGAAGTTCCCAGGCTAGGGGTTGAATCAGGGCTATAGTCACTGGCCTATACCACAGCCACAGCAACGCCAGATCCGAGTCACGTCTGTGACATACAACACAATTTATGGCAATTCTGGATCCTTAACCCAATGAGCGAGGTCAGGGATTGAACCTGCCTCCTAATGGATACTAGTCAGGTTCATTTCTTCTGAGCCACAATGGGAAATCCTAGATATATAATATATAT
The DNA here is from genome assembly GCF_054392235.1 of Sus scrofa. Lineage (NCBI taxonomy): Eukaryota > Metazoa > Chordata > Mammalia > Artiodactyla > Suidae > Sus > Sus scrofa. The sequence goes on from NC_139395.1 coordinate 59,269,090, forward strand.
GTGTGTGTACATATACATGTATATATATGTATATAAAACAGCAAGACATTCTAGTCAGAAGGAACAGCATATGCAAAGGTTAAAGATGAGAAAGAGCTGTGCATCTTTGAAGCTCTGAGTCTCCCAGTGGGGCTGAAGAAAAAGAACATTTGGAGGAAGGCCAGAGATTCTAGACTCAGATTAAGCAGGATCATTGTTTGCCAGGCTCAGGAGTTGCAGCTTCATTCTGAAGGCTGTGGAGAAACTTCTGAGGAACTTTCAACTAGGAAGGAATCCTGAAATCTTTTGATGAAAGACATGTTTGTTCATCCCAGAATGTCTAAAGTAAACAATTTCCCATCCATTTTTAGGCCATAGAGGACACCTTGCTGGTTAGCCAGAATTTATTAAATATGTTGTAGGTAAATTTTCAGGATGTAGGGGGATGCTTTATGCCATTTCTCAGTATCTTAGAGGGACCAAAGCTCCTCTTTCAGGTAGGATAACAATAATAATGATAATAATTTCTATCAAATTCAACATGCCAGGGAATTTACATACATACATATTACATACATTTTTATCATAACCTCTGTTAAGGTGGTATTATTAATCTCATTTTACACATGATGAAGCTGAGGCTCAGTGATGTTAAGTTACTTGCCCAAGATGACACAGCTTGCATGTAAGTGAGCTGGGATTAAAAAAACTCACATCTGACTATACAGTTAGGGCCCTTTCATCTTATGCTTTTTAGTTCCCCAACTCATAGCAAAGTGTAAGTGCAGAGAACTACAGCATCAACAATCTGCGGGCACTTACAAGGACCCCATGACAATCAATCCATAAAGAAAGACAAGCAAGGCATGGCCAGTTCCTTCCAGTTACACACAGAATGAATGCTAACTAGCATCCAGGCAAGTGGGCCAATGAGGATTTTTGTCTGAGGTAGCTTTTTGTGCTGCAAGTATCTTTCAGAAGCAATGTAGAACTCCCCCTGATTCGTGTCTTGGGCTACTGGTTGTTGCAACCTTTTTAGAGAGTTGTTTCCTTTTGATCTTGTGAGTTACCTTACATCATATTTCACAATAAATTATCTATTGGTTCAGTGCCAGACTCTGAGAGTAGAGCCAAGTAATAGCTATTTATTATCATGGGAAGACCACTGAGCAAGCTATCACAGAGCAGAGAAAACAGACTACGTCAAGTACAAATCTCTGTCCCACGACTTAGGAACTGAGCTAACCTGGGCAAAAGGCTTAATCCTCTTTGGGTCTCAGGGTCATCAACTACAAAAGACAGACAATTGTGACGACTTGACATAATGCATGAAAGTCAACCTTCTGCCACAGAGTCAGCCTTCAACAAATGTACGATGTCCTTCCTCTGATGTGACTAAAGATAAATTAATTAAGCATTGGTGAAATGGCCTCCAAAGGGGACCTGCTAAGGCAGATGGGGGGGGGCTGGTTTACATGCATGGTCTGGCTTTTAGGAAAACAGATATTCCTCTCCCATGTGGGTGAGAAATTCACATGCTCCTTAAGTGTGTTACTGTGGAGTGAGTTCTGAGTGCCCAGCACCCACGCAGACTTGCAAACCTCAGTGATTGTGGAACACCCCGAGACCAGCCCAGGGGCCATTTTATTGCTGGACATATTACTGTCCTCACTAACCAGTGGGTAATGGAATGAGGAATCTTGGAGAGGACTGAGAAACCTGTTGGTCTTCTCATTTGACAGAGGTGGGCAACACAATTTAAAGTGTTATAAAGAGGAAGCGAATGGTTTACAGAAGGTAAAATAAAAAGTCAATGATAAGAAGCAGGAGGGAGTAAGTATAAACTATGTCATACTTTGAAGACAGTCGAAGAGATTTAAGATAATATATCAGTAGGAAAACCCAGTGTTCAAGTCATTTAGCTGAGGTTCTCAAACAAGAGATTCTTATCTGGTCCTTAGGGAGCATATGAAGCCCCTAAAACTGTGTGCAAAACAGTGTGTGGGGGTGTGTGTTTTGGGGAAAGAAAGTTCATGTTCTTTGGACTTTCAAAAGGGTTAAGAGCACAGGTTCTGTGTTCAAATCCTGGTTCTCCTGATTTATAACTTTTTGATTGTTATAAAAGTCATTTAGGAGTTCTTTGTGGCATAGAGGTTAAGGATCCACCATTATCACTGCAGCAGTTCAGGTTCCTGATGTGGTGGAGGTTCAATCCCTGGCCCCAGAATGTCCCCATGCCACAGACAAGGCCAAAAAAAAAAAAAACGTAACTTAACCTCTCTAGGGATAACAATAAAACTTATCCCATCCTGTTATGATGATTAACTGAGTTAATGTTTAGAAAACACTCAGAGAAGTACGTGGAGCAGAGAGGTCCCTTTCCAATGTGGGCAAGGGACGTTAACAATCATCATCATCCCCTGGGCCATAGAAGGAACAGCTGGTCCCTGGGTCCTGGACAAACCCTGCCCTAAAATTAAGGAACAAGTCACTTGAGAAATCTGAACATCAAGTGTCCAATATATAAAATGGGATGATTTGCCCCAGGCACTGGGTAGACCCTCTAAGCCTAAAGGTAAGATAGTGTCCCTTCCCTGCAGGAACTAACTCATGGTCTGGGATGAGCAAATAGATACAAAATAAACATAGCTAATTGAAATAAACCAGCAAACTCAATAACAGAGATAGACTCAGAGGATGCTGGGGACACAGATGGGAGATGCTAATTCAGTTGTGGGGATGAATGGCCTTCAACACCTGTCTGAAAAAGCTTTGCCGACAAAGATGTTATTTCGGGGAGAAGGAGGAAACGGTCAGGGTCTTTTAAGCAGAGATATTAGTAAAGGCCAAGAGTTGAGAAATACTGTAGCATGTTTGAAGGGCCTCCATTGATTCATGGATTTGGAGTCTGAAATATGGAACAAGAAGTGGTGAGAAGGGAGCCATAGAGTAGAGCGAGGCCATGAAGGGCCTGGATGCCTTGAAGAGGAGCTGAAACTTGCCCTGTGGGGAACATGATAGAATGTACATAGAGGGGTGAATCTGGCAGTGGGGGTGAAGGATGCGTTGGAGAGGGCCAGGCCTGGAGGGAAGAAGACTCATTATAAGAGGTTTTGAACACACGCATGTGTGTGCACACACATACACACACACAGAAAGGAGGATGACAAGAACCAGGGCTACAGCCTGAACTGGGTTTGTGGCTGATGGGATAAGACAAGAAAGATACAGGAAACACTGAGGAGATAAACATGGAGTGACATGGTGACTGATTTCACATGAGATGCAAGGGAGACAAATTCAAATCTGGCCACTGAGGTTTCCAGCTTGGATGACTAGGTGCATGGTGATTGCAATGTCTGAAATTAGGAGAGTGAGGGGGGCTAAGCATGTGTGTAGAGGTGATGCGCAGGGGTGGCGACCTCAGTATGGGACATACCAAATTGGAGCAAATTGAGGAAGACACATTGAGTGAATCCAGACTAGGTCTGTAATCAGGATTAAATTAGATAATGCCCATGGATTGCTCCATGAACTACAAAAACTAATTATCCTCATGATCACTGCCCTTAGCTCACAGCATGAGCCTCCCAAGTTCTTATGTAACCTCTCTCAGCCTTAAATTTTCCATCACTTCAATGGGGATAATAACCACCCATTATTTCTAACTCATAAGATATTTGGGTACAAAATGAAATTGTCTATGAAACATCAAGTCCTTTGTGGGAAAGGCACATAAATCTAACATAATATTATTAAATGGCATTGAATTCAAAGAGAAGAGACAGTGTACAACGTGATTTCCACAATATTTAATAATGAGAAGACAATTATAGCTCTGAAATGCATGGTTTAACATGACAGCCAGATTACCATGATAATTTTAATCATATAAGTGAGAACTTAGTTTTCCTATCAGTCATGGGTCTATTGTTGAGAATTCTTTCCTAGAAGATAAAATATTGTGTGTTTTTGTATACCTATGTTTTGTGTGTATGTGTATGTGTGTGTGTGTGACTAAACGTGTGTACCCCCTCACATGAACAGATGGGAAATAATTCATAAACAGCCTGAGTCCCTGGAGGTGTTGGTAAATTAAAGGTGAGGAAGTAATATTTTTATACAAAGTTTTAATATTTTACAATAAATAGTTAACCAACAGAATTAGCTATTAGAAAGAATCAATAGTAAAAATTAAGGACTGGAAAATGAACCTATCTACAAAAAAGAAAAAGACTCACAGACATAGAGAACAGACTTGTGGTTGCCAAGGGGGAGGGAGGAGGGAATGGGATAGACTGGGAGTTTGGGGTGACTAGATGCAACCTATTACATTTAGCATAATGAATAACAAGGTCCTACTGTACAGCACAGGGAAATATATCCAATATCCTAGGACAGACCATGTTGAAAAAGAATATTTTAAAAAGAATGCACATTGCAACACAGAAGAAACTGGCATGACTTGTAAATCAACTACACTTTAATTTTTATTTATTTATTTTTTTTTTTTGTCTTTTGTCTTTTTGTTGTTGTTGTTGTTGCTATTTCTTGGGCCGTTCCTGCGGCATATGGAGGTTCCCAGGCTAGGGGTCGAATCGGAGCTGTAGCCACCGGCCTACACCAGAGCCACAGCAACGCGGGATCCAAGCCGCATCTGCAACCTACACCACAGCTCATGGCAACGCCGGATTGTTAACCCACTGAGCAAGGGCAGGGACCGAACCTGCAACCTCATGGTTCCTAGTCGGATTCGTTAACCACTGCGCCATGACGGGAACTCCTACACTTTAATTTTTTAAAAAATGAAAGAAAAAAAGCCTTAAAAAAATTAAGGACTGGGAGTTTCCATTGTGGCACAGTGGAAACAAATCCGACTGGGAATCATGAGGTTGCAGGTTCGATCCCTGGCCTCGCTCAGTGGGTTAAGGATCCGGTGTTGCCATGAGCTGTGGTGTAGGTCACAGACACGGCTCGGTTCTGGCATTGCTGTGGCTGTGGTGTAGCCTGGTGGCTACAGCTCCAATTCGATCCCTGACCTAAGAACCTCCATATGTGGCCCCAAAAGACCAAAAAAAAAAAAAAGAAATTAAGGATGGGCAATTATCCAAGGTACTTGGTGAACCTTTGGTCCCAAATGATGCAGATTCTTGTTTGTATATCTAATTTTCTGGGTTACTGCCAATCCTTTATGACACATGGACCAAATCAGGAAATCACCATAGATTCAGTCAGTTGAAGCCCTGTTGTGTCGTACTGACACTGGTGACTGCAAGAACCAGTGAGGCTGGTTCATTCATCTAAAAGTCCATTCACTTTTGAGCCAGATGGACCTGATCTACACCAGCCTCCATCTCCAGGCAGTAAATACGATGCCTAAATTCCTCCCTGCAATACATTCTATTCTTTAAAGCCCTGAATATCTCCTCTGAGTCTCATCTACATCCACTGTTAGGCACCAACCAGCACTTGAAATGGGGAGAGGAAAACTGATCATCAAAGCAAAAGAAGCAAGAAAACCATTTATCCCAAAACAAACATAGGGAGGCCACTAGCCCAGATTCTCATGGGCATTCCTCAGAGTAACACGCACAAGCAAATCAGCTGTTTGAGCAGCATACTGTCCTCATTGTATGTATAGTGTGAGTACAGACTCCAAAGCTATGGCTGAGTTTCTGCTCATGTAATCAAGAGTGTTTTCTTTTTCTATAATTTACTCTGAATAATCCTCAATGCCTATAAAAGTGACATTTTGGGCTGTCTCTCTTCTTATTAAGTGATTTCTGCCTATTTTTTTAGACGCAAACCATTGCATTTAGAATGATAAGCAATGAGGTCCTACTGTATAGCACAGGGAACTATATCCAATCACTTGTGATAGAACTTGATAGAAGATAATATGAGAAAAGGAATGTATACATATGTACGACTGGGCCACGTTGCTATATGGAAGAAATTGACACATTATAAATCAACTATACTTTAATAAAAAATCTTTTTTAAAAATGGAATAAGATAAAAAAACTCTATAGTAATACCAGAATTTCCCTCAGAAGGTACTCCGAAAATATGTCTGCCGACTATAAAGTCTCAGAAGTAAGTCAATAAATTATTTCCCTCTGGTTTATGGTTCTCTCCCCTTACAAATAAGATGGAGAAAAATGATTAAGTGGAGGTCTGTAAGTGAAGGCCACTGTTAACTTACTAAAAATGTCTCCACCATTCTTCTCTTATTCATGGACTTTAGCCACAAGGGTAGAGTTAAACAACTTATAGCCTCAGATTAAAACCAAACATAAAATTATTTAAACCACATCCAAGAAGCAAGTAATCCTCAGTGAAACAAACCAAGACACCCGGGATGGTTACAGAGAAGTTAAATCTATATGAACCTTGTTCATCATCAGTCAAGAAAGTATGTTGCTCATGTATCTATTTGGCAATTACAAGAGATGCCAATCATGTAGCACTTACCAGTGCCAAGCCATTGTTCTAAGAGCTTTACAAACACTGCCTCAACTAATTATCATAAGCACCCTACAAGGTAAGGTAATATCATACTTATTTTTCATAATGAGGAAACTGAGGCACAGGACAGTCAAGTAATTTGCCCAAAGTCAAAGAGCTGGTAAATGGTAAAGATGAGATGGGAACCCGGGTAGCCTGGTTCCAGTGTCTGTATTCTTATGCTCACTATGGAGTGAGGATTTTCTTCAGTAAATCTGTCCAAAATACAGACCAAGATAATACTGTTTTTAATTCCACAGCAAGACTGCATCTTTAATTTTCTGCATGGTTGCCTCAGTTATCATTTAATCATCTTCATCATAATATAACAATAACAATAACCATAAGTACTTTTTATTTCATGTCAAGAATGTGCCCAACTTTATAATAGGTATGCTGCCTAGATTATCTCATTTAATTGATTTCTTATAAAAATTCTGCCAAGGCAGAAATTAGCCTCATTTTATAGGTAAGGAAATTGATGTTCAGAGAAGTTAAATGTCTTTCACAAGGTCAAAAACGAAAAGGTGGAAAGCCAGGAATCTAGACTTCATGGCTTCTGATAATGATACACAGCCTCCATCTCACTCAACAGACACAGCCTTTTCTTAGAATTATGGCAATTTGAACATTTTATACTCACCCTCATGATACACAAGATTAGCCATATATATACATGTATAGTGCAAACATCTGTGCTGCTTAACCAAGGTTCTTTGAGTACTCTTACACCAAAACCTGATGAGCCTGGCTGAAAGTTTATGGTTTTCCTAGCTACTAGAAGGCATGGTATTTGTAAAGCATATGGCAAATATGTTTAAAATAAAAAAATATAGTTAATTATAAAGTTTAACATAACCATTAGGCTCTGTTATAATGAAATTTTCTTTCATCTATGTTCTAATGGATAATTAATTTCCTATTTTTTTCCCTGAACTGCAAAAACATTAACAGGTGACTATCAAGAATGATTTTTCCCAGGAGACAAATGATGCAGTTTAAAGTTAAAGTGCATTATTCTTCTAGGTATTAAACGCAAATAATCATTTTGGGGATTGCTAATAATCATGATTAAAGTGAAAACAGTTAATTCCACATTCTTTCCTCACTCTGTTTATGGCTAAAACCACATGTATTTTACAGTACTAGTGATGTTAATAAGTAATGAACACTTACAGCTAAGAAACAGAAATATCTGAGCTTTCTATGCTAAAGACAGATGGTATCTCAGGTTTGTATTTTGAAAAGAAACACAACTGAATTATAAAATATCCCTAAATAATAGTGATGTAAACAAAATAGCAGCTGGGGTGTGTGCTGGGACACAAACACACGCAAACTAAAGCTGGAGGAAGGCTTTACGGAGTTGAACTCAACCTCATCTGGGCCCCAGTAACTTCCATTTTGTTGCTCCACCATTTTCAAAACAAAACTTCTGCCTTATGGTACAAGATGACTGTTCAAGCACCAGCCATCAGGTCTGTTTTCTATCCACTACGAAGAGTGAAAAAGGAAGAAGGGAGGAGACACTTTTTAAAATGACACTTACTGAAAATCACTCAGACTGCTGTGCTTTCATCTCATTTAACAGAATTAGTCCCAATGCAATATCTAACTACCATATGAAGGCTGGCAAGTATCTTTATTTAATATTCCAGATAAAAAATAAGGCCCCATTATTAGGAAAAAGAGAAGAATGGATGTTAACAGACAATTAAAAATTTCTACTAGAGCTTAAAAATGTACACAGATCAATACTCTTTTCCTAAAATAAGACATCACCCTTGGATTTCGTAGATATTCTCTTCTCTAAATCTAGGCCCTTGGCAACTATATAACATCTAAAACCTAATTTAAATTGCATAACCCAGAGCTATGTAGACATTTTGTATATAAGAGCAAATGTTATTGTTATGCTCTTATAAAAAAGTCTTTCATTGAGCCTCTACCACCATGGTCTAGAAAAATAGGGCAAAAAAAACAGTGCCAAACCATCCTCTTAAGTTTAGACTTCTTCAATGTGGAAAAAGTAACATTGACTTAAGATCAGGAAACTTGAAGACAGGTTCTGGTTTTGCCAGCAACTAGCCTCCTCAACTTGGGCCTTGGTTTCCTCGTCTATAAAATAAAAGTTGGAGTTGATGGTCTCTAGGACACCTTCCAGCTTTAAGTATCATTGATTCTAAAAAGCCATTTTAAAGAATCTTAGGAAGCCTGCCAAGAAGAGTATAAAGACCAAATAGGGATTACAAAATGGATGTTGGTGTTTTCCAAACTGTGCTCCCCAGAATACTAATAATGCATAAAGCGTTTCATTAAAAAATAATAATAATCTTTATCAGACTTCTGATAAAGTTAGCAAGCATGTATATCATCTATTAGCACCAAATTTAGTTCATCAAGTTTAAAACACTGGCTGACAAGTCTCTTCTCAAATCTAAGAAAAGTCTTAGAATTGGTTAAACTTTAACAGGAGGGAAAATATAAAACAGTAAAACCATCTTGTTTAGAGCAAGAATTCAGGCTGGAATGTGTGAGGAAAGGATAATGTGATTCGAATTGATAATACCCTTTTTTGACATTAACTGCCTATTTCTAGGAACCATTTTAGATTTTTTCAAAAATGTTTAATTCATGAAAAGATTCCCTCCCCTATTCTTCCAGACTTTCCTTTTTCACTATCCTATACTGAGGAGCACCCTGTACCCAAGTGCATGCCTGTCAAAGTCAAGGACACACACAGCATGCAAGCTTGGAGGTGAAGAGTAAATAATCTAAGTGTGAATAGAAACTTAAGGAAGTCCTAACCATCTACAGTTATCATGGCCTCTGAAGTAGCTGAAGACTAGAGACTTACAGATCTCAAAGGGCAGATTATTTAACAGGGATGCAAATGAGAAAATTAATTTTTAGTATATAAACTAGACAAAGAGATGACCACTCTCTGATTGTTAGTCTCATGTAATTACATGGCAAAGTAAGAGGGTCAGTTTTAGACAAACTTATGGTCAAACTCTTAGCCAAGCTAATCAAGGGCCCTGAATGCAAACAAGATAAACTAATTCTAGTTAACTTAAGAGGAAAAGGAACTTACTGGGAAAACATGGGTAGTCTTCAGGGTCTGCAGGAAGGCAGGAGTTTGGATAACAGACAAGAACCAAAGATAAGCTACTGAGAAAAGCAGGAGATCAGCTTGGAAACACCTGTGGACCCTCAACATCACAGGGTGGGGCTTTTAATTCTGCTGCCTGTATCCCACTGGACACAGGATGCTATCACTGTGGGTGAAGTCAAGTCTAAATGGTTCCTGTTCCTTTGCCCATTATACTGCTCAATCCTTGGTCAGATTTTCAGGCCCTGTCAGACAGCCTCTGAAGTTTCTGCTGTAGAAGATTGTGCTCCATGTACCAAGTTCCCTCAAACAGAAATGTTCAGATGATGGCAGTCAAAAAGGTAGTCCTTCACAAGGAATCTACAACTTAACAGATGTGTGATTCTGAGCAAGTTACTTTAACTCTGAGTCTCAGGTCTATTTACCTCAAAAAGGAGATAGTTAATGCATACTTTAGAGGGTCATTTTGAAGATCACATGAAATTATACATGCAACTCTAGACTAGAAAGCCCAGAAGAAGCATTCAATATATTGGCCTTACGTGCAGTTGACAGGAAAGAAAGGGAAAATGCTTGATTCCATCAACATTAATGGGATAATGATTTTCAAGGCTGTTACTATCATGGTAATTATTAAGAGTAGGCTTTGAGAAGTTAGATTTCCAAACTCCATTTAACCCCTGTTGCCCCGAAGTAGTTGAGGTAACTAGTTGATAAGGCTCTTAAACTTCTTTTAATCTATTAATGTTTCCTCTTCCTCACCTTCTCCACCCTTGCTCTATCATCTTTTCCTGTGATTTTGTTGTCGTTGCTGAAGCGACCTCGTGTTTTATTCTGCAGTTTCTGATAGCCCAGACTTTTCTGATTTCATCCCCATTTGTCATGGGGCATGTTCCTCTCTGTCTCTCTCATACTGTGTGAGTCAAATCTAGATGACTGATCAGATTCAGGTTTAATTTTCTGGCAAGAGTATTTCACAGGCAATGTGTTGTGCTCCCGTCAGGAGACACATAATATCTAGTTATTTCTTTTTTTTTTTATTTTGTCAGCACTTATGATTATTACCTAGATGCATCAATTCACTGTGGGCTGCAATTCTATCATTCTTTCTTCCTATGTTGCTTGATATGCCCTATAAAGTAAAATCTTCTTTTATCATATTGGTCTAAAGTACAGACATAAGGAAAAGCAGGATACATGCTTGATGCTGTAGTTCCCGTTGGGGCTCAGCAGGTTAAGAACCTGACATAATGTCCATGAGGATTCTAGTTCGATCCCTGGCCTCACTCGGTGGGTTAAGGATCTGGTGTTGCCATAAGCTGTGGCTTAGGTTGCAGATGCAGCTTGGATCTGGTGCTGCTATGATTGTGGTGTATGTCTGCAGCTGCAGCTCCGATTTGACCCCTAGCCTGGGAACTTCCAAATGCTGCAGGTACAGACATAAAAAGGCAAAAAAAAAAAAAAAAATGCCCAATGCTTTCTCTTGCCCAGTTTTTAAAAATATATTGCTTTTCTATCATCCTTCAGAAATGCCCAATAAGATGTGAATATCTTCTTAGTATTACAATAAACTTATGGATTTGAATAAACTTGATGTGTTCTCAATCATATCAGATATTATCACTATGAATTGTCAAATAGCCCCCTTTGGACCATCAGAGCCTACTCCTACTCTGCTAGGCTCCTGAGTCCTTGTGACATGACCCTGTAGTCTACACTAACTTTGTCAATACTATTTTGCTTTTTGATACAACAAAATACTCTTGCCTCACCACATCCAGTGACAAAACCCCGTCAGCACTGCCTTTGAGATGACTTTTATATCCACGCTCTTTCCTTTTCCTCAATTCTAAACAGCCACATGAAGAGATTATTAACACTTCCTATTTAACTTGATCCCTTTTCTCTAATCTCTCCTCACCAACACCCCAATGACTTATCCCAAAAAACTCGTGGAAGCATAGTTTTCCCTTATTTAAAAATCTTTGATAACTCATCCATCCTTCTAGACAAAATAAGTCCAAATGTACTGACCTGATTTTTAAGTTTCATCATGATCTGGCTCCAGTTAGCCTCCATTTTACTTTGAATTTCCTTAAGGATATTCTATGCTCCAACCAAATGAAGTCACCTCAAATTCTTTAGAAATGTCCTGAACTTCTCCACCTTTGTAACTTGGCTTAATCTGATTCCTGATTTCTACTTTTTGAAATCACAGTAATATTTCAGGACTCTGATTAGAAGCCACTTCCTCCTTTCACAAGCCATGAACCATCTTTGTTTTTCTTCTGGCATTTCTCACTCAACATTTCAGATGTCAGCTACTTATCCACTCATCTATGTAACACAGAATGAACACATAAATAACCACAAACTTAACTCAAATCAGAGCTATGTTACTGATATTTTCAATATTCAATTATTCTTTTACTTTAAAAAATTATTAAAAGATATGGGACTGATAAAATCTTCTGGCATCGTTTTTCCCCAATTCCCTAGTGATATGTAAATGAGCTGCAAGCCCTAGGAAGCCTACCTAAGCAGTGATTCAAATGCTTTATCTCCAACTTGACATAGTAACTTTGCACAAAGGGAATGAACTGAATTCTGAAATGAACAGCAGAACAAACGGGAAAACTTCACTGTGATCAGTGTTACTTTTATCACCTCTCTCCATAGGCAGACTCAAAAAAAAGAAAGAACCTCCAGAAAATAAAATACAATTCCACCAGGTCAAGTCAGAATGGATTCCATCATACTCAATCACACTGCTGTTCAGTATTTATAGCCAAGGGTCAAGAATACAGTGATATTTTGCGAGAGGGCGTCTAAAATATATATGACAAAATAAGTAAAAGGAAGAGACTAAATCCTCTCTACTTAGTGTCATTTTAAGCTCGGCCTTACTACTGCTGCACAGCATGAATTTCAGCATTTTCAAGGCTATTTGTAAACATAACAAAAAAGAAGAAAGAAAGAAAGAAGGAAAGAAAGAAAGGAAAAAAGAAAAGAAAAAAGAAAAGGATTTATTCGGAATGATAAAAATACAGAAATCTCAACTCTCAGCTCAGAAAGCTTTAAAAGTGACTCACTTGTCAACAACTCCAACCCAGGAATTCAACACTTCTTTAATTATGTGAATTGAGAGATAGAATCTGTGTGGTTGGAAGAGACAGAATAAAATTACTAATCTTCCTGTTAAAACAGTACGTTTCTCTGCATGGTCTTCTCATTGTTTTGCCCTGGGAAGGTCATGGCAAGCAATCAATGCATCTGGTAGCAGGAACATTCATCTTTTTTGGTGTGGGGAATTTTATCCCAGAGTCTCTATATATGAAGAGTATAATTTGAAGCTTCAAATCACACCTTTCTGAGAGAGGACACTTATTAATGACAAAGGGGATTCTGGGCAATGCCGTTCAGATTGTGTGTGCTCTACTGTCAAAGAATATGGGATCAGTAAGCTATCTTATTAAGAGCTATCTAACGAGTTTTATATGTTGCTTTCCTTCATGGATATGGATGAGAATACGACCAGGTGGAGAAAAATCTAGTTTATAAAAGACTATATGTTGCTTTTGGTTAGATGGGACTGTGTAGTCTTAAGAAAATGTTGTTCTGTTTTCCTTAACTACTTCTGAATAGGAAGCTTCTACCCTGAGCATGAAAATACTTTACTATTGTGAATAAATTCATTAAAAAGAAAAATAGTAGTGAAGTTCAAATAGAGATGGAGTGCTGGTTTTTTAACCCTTTTAAATTCAGCTGTCCCTTATATTTTATACATTTTTATTTCAAAGATCCAAAATATTCATTTGATATGTTTAGTCTAGGATTAGGTATTTAGAATGAACCCTATTCAAAACATAGATCTCAGAATCTTAACTGGACTCTCTTGGTGCATACTTAATTTTCAGTAGACTCAAGTTCCAACTATTTTCAAAGAAAACCATAACTATTAATAAAAACAACTGTCTTGATTTTAAGACTTTCAAAATGTATATCCCTGGAAGTATTTTCATGCCATGTATGGCAGTAACAGAGAAGTCAAGGTTGCCAATAAATTACAGGAAAAGATAAACATATTGGAAAAGAAATAAAATTATTATTTTAATTTTAAACAATTCATTATCAAGGAACACAAAAATTAGCTTATAACTATTTAGAATCACAAGTAATAAATATTTTAAAAACTTGTAAGTTTTGCACATGTCAACAAAAACATAAAATGCTGTAGAATTTCTCTTGTACAGTGTAAGCAAGACAGTATTTGGTGGGTGAATTTAAAAATAAATTAGTCAAAGTAGAGAATCATAACACTTAATGTAATATCTAATTTTACTTAAAATGTATCATTGTTCATTCGCTGATATTTTGGCCTAGGGTTACAATCTTGCCTTTATTTATGGGTTTCACATTTTCATTAATATGCATAACATATAGACTTTGATTTCCAGTTCTTATTTTCTTAAAGAGGACTGAAAATTGGAGTTCCTGTCATGAGTCAGCAGAAACGAATCTGACTAGCATCTATGAGGATGCAGGTTTGATCCCTGGCATTGCTCAGTGGGTTAAGGATCTGGCGTTGTGGTGAGCCGCAGTGTAGGTCGCAGAAGCAGCTCAGATCTGGCACTGCTGTGGCTGTGTATAGGCCAGTGGCTATAGCTCCGATTCTAACCCTAGCCTGGGAACCTCCATTTGCCACAAGTGAGGGCCTAAAAAGACCAAAAAATAAAAAAAAAATAAAAAAATAGGAGTAAAAGTTAAAGAAATTGCAAAGCAATTTGATCAAAAAATCATTTAGATATTCATAACTTTTCCACCAAAATGGTACTGTAGCTTTTCCCAACTACAATTTAATGACATTTTCAGATGTAATTGAAATTTCCCAAAGCAATCAACTTGGTTAAAATAAATAAAGACTATCTTTTGTCTTTGTACTCATATCTCATTAAGATATATGACATTTAATTAAATTATGGAATTACAATAACTACTGAAACTAGCCTAAACAAGTTTGGAAAACACAATTAGTCTTGATGAGCAAATATCTCAGTTGATAGGGACAGAAGTATATTTAAGAGGAGCCTCTTAGCCCTGAGCACCTTTGTATTACACAGGGAATAGAGAGTTTTGCTTAATGCAGAGTCTGATAAGAGCACTCAGCTAAAAAATGTTGTAGTTTACTTACTAATTTATTTTGGCCATGCCTATGGCATCCCAGGCCAGGAATCACACCAATACCACAGCAGTGACCCAAGCCACAGCAGTGACAACACAGGATCCTTAACCCTCTGAGCCACTGGGGAACTCCAATGTTATAGTTTAATTAGAACTAAATTGTACAGGAGTTCATGTCATGGCTAGTGGTAACAAACCCGACTAGGATCCATGAGGATACACGTTTCATCACTGACCTCACCTGGTGGGTTAAGGATCCAGCATTGCTGTGAGCTGTGGTGTAGGTCAGAGATGCAGCTTGAATCCCATGTTGCTGTGGCTGTGGCACAGGCCAGAAGCCATAGCTTGGATTTGACCCCTAGACTGGGAACTTCCATATGCTGCAAATATGTCCCTAAAAAGCAAAAGTGAAAAAGAAATAAATTTTATAGTAAATATTTAGAACATGTACATTGAAAACTACAAAAATAAACAGACAGGGAGTTCCCACTGTGGTGCAATGTGTTAAGGATCAGGCATTGTCTCTGCAGTTGTTCAGGTTGCTGCTGAGGTGACGGTTCAATCCGCAGCTTGGTGTAGTGGATTAAGAATCTGGCATTGCTGCAGCCTATGGTTCAGGTCGCAGCTCTGGCTCAGATTTAATCCCTGGCCTGGGAAAGTCCATATGCCATGCATGTGGCCAGAAAAGAAAAAAAATAACCAATAGTAAAAAAATATAAACTGAGATCAAGTTACTTGAATTCATGCAAAGATTTTCTTTGTTCTTAGACAGGATTACCATGAAGATGTATGCTTTTCCTACATTAAATTAAAGATACAATGGAATTTTAATCAAAATCCAAATGATCTTTTATTTCTGAATCACTAAAAAATATTTTCCCAAAGGATAAAAAATGCAAGAAGAGTCAAGGATATTCTAAAGAAATGTAATAAAAGGAACCTCTCTATTAATATATCCTAAAACTTATCATGAAGCTACAGTCATGAAAACACAGTGTTTACAGCGCAGGAAGGGAAAGTCACAGGAATGCTTTTCTACCTAGAACTCAAAAATAAAACCAAATGTTAATATGAATTTAGTGTATTTATAAGGAGGCATTTAACACTACTGGTGAGCAAATATATGATTTAATCTACGATGTGGAGGCAATCAGCTAGTTGTTTGACTAGAAAAGTGGGTTTCACATTTCCTTCATTACACCATGATGTATTTCAAATGAGTTAAAAATAGAAAGGCAAGAAAAGTGAAACCAAAAAGGAGTAGAAGAAAATATGCATAAACAGTTTTATAATCTTTGGGTATAAAAGGTACTTTGTGCATAAAACCCAGAAACTATAAAGGGGGAAAGTGGACAGATTTCAGTACTTTAAAAAATTCTTTTTAGGAGTTCACACTGTGGCGCAACAAGAGCACTGTCTCTGGAGCATTGGGAAGCAGATTTGACATAGTCCAGCACAGTGGGTTAAGGATCTAATGTTGCTGCAGCTATGGCACAGGTCATAACTGTGGCTTGGATCTGATCTCTGGCCCAGGAACCTCCATATGTAATCGGGTGGCCAAAGAAAGAAAGAAAGAAAGAAAACAAGACAATTATGTTCACCTAAACATCAATAGGCTAACATAACAAACATAAGGTCTAACAACAAATGACCAAACATAAATTGCACACATATGACAAAGTGTTAATACCATTAAAATGGAAAGAACCTTTAAAAACAAGTCAAGAAGTAGAAAAGTGAATGTTACGTCACAGAGAATTTATAAAAGGAGAAATATCAAGAAACAACAACATGTAAAAAAGAAATACAAATATAAAATTTTAAAAATCACCTATCAGTTTGACAAAGCTGAAAAAGAACTAATGTCTGGCCATAACGTGGGGAGTCAGACCTACTTGTGCCTCATTCATGGGGATGTGAATATTTACAGATGTTTTGGAAACTGGTAACAAATTTGAAACAAATACAACCTTTATATTTAGCGCATACACATTTGGAGAAGTGTAGAAAGACATGTACACAAAGATATTCATTGTAGAACACATAGAGTAGTAAGAAAGAAATCAATAGACAACTTGTTGAATAAATTATGGTGTATCCATAAACTATATTACTACAAACCATTTAAGAGAAGACATATTTTTATGTTTACTGACATGGCAAGATTTTCTTTACAGACTATCCTGCAAAAATCAGGTTGCAAAACGTTAGATATAGAACTATTATTTGTATACATAATATATATATATTAATCTCCTTCTCTATGTCTTCATGTAAATAATATGAATATATCTTATGTGTAGAGGGGACATCTTTGGGTGGTGGGATTACTTTTAGTTCTACTTTATGTATTTCCATATTATTTGATTTTTCTACAATAAATATGCTTTACTTTTGTTTACAGTAAAATATGTAAACTAGTCAACTTAAGCAGGGCTTAGGAAGACTTTCATTGAATTCACTTTATCATTTCAGTTATAATAAAAGCTAGCACTGCGGTAAGACATGATTTATACTTAATCAACAAACTGCATTTTTGGCCAAAATACACATGGAATTAGAGGGAAATAATCATTATTTTGCTTCTCACATAACTGATAGGGTATTTCTGCATATGCATTAATCTAAATATGCAAAATAAATTTGACGGTTAAGGCCTGAAAATTCAAGTCCCAGATCTCCTATTTTGAAGAGAAATACAGCATGGGTAGGCTAGTTTTGGCTGTAACTCAAAACTACCTACAGAAAAGAGCATGTACATTACTATTGGAAGCCCAGATGAAAGGTAGGCTTCACATCAGACTTAATATTGTGGCCTATTACTATCACCAAAAACTCAAGTTATTTCCATATCTAAAGTACTTTACTGTTTTCACCCTGGGTTTCAGTTTAAATTGGGTCTCCTCATGGTTCTATTATGGCTGCCAGTAGCAACAAGGGTGCATGCTTCCTTAATATGTCCACCAAGAGAGGAGGAGTAAAACTTTTCTCCCAGCATGGAATACAATATAGTCTTTCCCTTTAGTCTGATTGGCTCAACTTAGGTCACATGGTCACCCACAAACCAATTGCATTTCTGGTACACTGCCATGTGTTGATTGGCTTGGACAAATCTGTGTCTATTCCTGATGCTGGGGATGAGGAAAAATACCCCAAAAAATTCTAATTCTGTTTAGCATTGAGGCAAGATAACCGGCAGGTAACCAATACTGTCCACTAAAAATAACATTTTTTTCCTATTTTCAAGGTACAATTAAAAGTTTCATTTGAATCACCTCAACTGACTGGTCACACTGATTAAATTTACTGAATAATTTGGATTATCCACATCACTTTAATAATATGTTTTGCTTCAATGAATTTGGGATCATGGAACAAGTGTAAATTTTCAGCCAAATTAATGCAAATGTTTCATATTGCTATTTTCCCCAAAGATCTGGCATTTTAAGTAGAGAGGTACATTTGTTGTAAATAAAAGCAAAATAAATTACTGCATTCTCTCAATATCTTTGTTGCTATCATATGTGGAAAAAAAATCTTGGTTAAGATTTTGACTTTAAAGCCTACTAGTGAATTGTTTTTGTTCTGAAACCAGAGTTCACTGACAAGATAATATTGAGATACTGAGTTATAGATTTTTCCAGAAACAAAGAATATGCCAAAAGATAGTGATTAAAGAAATCCTTAAATAAAAGCATTTGGATGAGTCCACAAAACAGAAATACACAGAGTTCTCACTGTGAGTAGAGAAGATAAAAATGTTCTTGATCATAAATCCCCCTAAATTTTGGTGTATAAAATATGTAGAATGTAAACTTTGGTTTTCTTTTCCATTAAATCTTTTCTAACATGGTCGCTTATTGCCAGGTCTTAAGAAATAAACAGACACTCAATTTGGCATAATATTTAACTTAATGCTGAAGCAGACCTACATCTCTTCTGTGAATACTGATGGTTTTCTGCACTCAGGCAAAAAAAGGTGAGAGTAAAGGCCTATGCTTTGCCCCTCTGTAAAGAGCTCAAGGCAGCCTTCTGACTCAAATCCTAATTGAATATTGACTAAGACAGCTTTGAGCTTTCAGCACATAAAATGGAGGGGGAAATATGAAAAGCTCTTTGGATCAAACAGCAGACTCATGATTGTTTAGAACTGCTGCTTCAATGGGATCGAGGTGGGGAACTGTGCTTCTGACTAATTAAAACAAGGACAAACCAGTATCTGTTTACTCTGAAAGTCTATAATGCTGAATTATAACACACAGAAGTACACAGGCTGCCTGTGGCAAGTAGATAGTAGAAAGAAATCCTTTTCTTCATTGCCAGGCAAACAGGAGAGCTGGCCAAATAAATAAATAAATAAAAATAAAAAAATTTAAAAAGTGGGGCCACTGTCAAAGCTCATAGGAAGTTGTTTCTAACCTGGCCAGGGGAAAATGCTGGAGCAAATCATGTCCTTTGCAAATAAGACATTCTGCTTGTGTTGACAATATTCTTTGGAAAATCTCAAGCTTCAACTGCCTTAGGGGAAAACATATCACGTCAAGACATTGTCAAGGCTAATCACCCCCTATCTGGCAATCACTCAGATGTCTACCTTATCTGTGATGGGCCCTAGGCCTCAGTACAGTGGTACCACCATTGGAGCTACTCAGGGGTATAGCTCATTTTCAAAGACTCCTGACTGCCTGTCAAATAAAGAACAACATGCAAAGTTTACTAATACTCATTGTTTACCACAACCTGGTCCCAACCTACCTTTCCAATCTTACACCTTGTTCTTGGGTCTACTTTTGAGAGGCTTCTGGTCATTGCTCATGCTGTCCATAGAATGGCAATTCTCCTGCCTCCCCATATTCAAATACTATCTATTCCTCAGCTGCAGTGCAACCTCCTCCAGGTAGCCAACTGGGACCCTCCAGGACTCTCCAGTAATTAAAGCAGTGGTCTGAAGCCCTTCAGATGATGTCATAACCTGGTGATCTAGGGATATCTGATCTATGTCATAACCTGGTGATCTAGGGATATCTTAGACTGAAGTCACCTTTATTCCCAGCAGAGATAACAGAGATAACAATGACAGATGGGAAATAAAACCCCTCTTCATTACTAGAACTCAGATGACTTGGCTGAAGCATTCTTTACTCCTATGCAGTCAAGATTTTTACCATCTCTATCAACAGATGAAAGGTAGAAAAGATGATGGTACCCACTACTGTGCAGGAAGAGAGAGACTCTTGGGAACTTGTGCTTCCCTTTTTATGTAGGTGACTCAAATCACTAACAAACGTAGTCCAATAACTTTTCTGAAATCTTGCCACTGAGATCAGAATCTTTTCACTTAAGGAGGAATGAGGAAGGTTAGAGAGTTTGTACTCTAAACCCTCAAGATGTTTGTGCAAACCTAGGTCAGTTTTGGGGATAGAATCACATGCTGATAGGAACAAATCCAAGCATCTCTCCTAGTCTGGTGGGGCACTCTTAGAAATTTTCTCTCCAGATTCTATAGCTATACCCCAAGCCAAGCCTCCTCCACTGCCCTCCTGTAGGCTTAATATAAACCTGGGCTTGTTATGGGGCCAGATTAAGCTCCATTTTAATCCCTTGGGTCAACTGGAATCTAAAGTGGAATTGCATGTATGTTTCCTGAAATGATGCCAGGTCCAGCTCTATTATCTCTATTTGTGTCATTATAGTCTCCCCAGTGTTATGCAGGAGGGTTTCTGCACCTTCACGGGAAGGTATGAGTATACTGGTCACCAAAATTCAATATAATTTAAAAGACAAGCACCTCACTTCAGATTTTTAAGATTTGTAAGAAGAGAAATGAACACTCATACCCCACACACTATGATGACATACATAAAAATTACTCTAATAACCTGAAGAAAAGGGTTGACAGTTGTTCTAGTAGAACGCCTTTGAACTAATGATTTAAGACACTTTGACTTCAAGGCATTTCTGAGATTTTCCACAAATTTCCCCACAAAAATATAAAGATCATCTGTGCTGGATAAAACATTCAAGCCTAATCTGTGACCTTTTCTCACACTGTGAAAACATTTAGACTCTTCCCTTCTGCCCCTATTCCATATTCTCCACACACTGTGCTTAATCTTCTTAAAGAGCTGTCGTGGTCATGGCATTGCTTGGCTCAGAATTCACAGTGGTTCTCCATGGCCTTCAAGATAAGTTCCCCCGGGCCCCACCCAACCCCATCACACTGGGGTTGAAAGGCATCCACAATCATGAACAAACCTTTGTTCTAATTCATTTTTTCCTCTAATAATGGAATCTTATACAATAGTATTTGTTCAGAGGTGCTCAGACTTGCTTTGCATTATTTCATCATGAATACATTAAAGTATCTTTCATTCTTCCCAAATCCATCACACCCTCATCCCTTGATCTACTCAGTCAGCTTGAGGCCACTTCTTCCATCAAGCCTCGTCAGAGGCTCTCTTATCTGTTAAGCAATAGGGCATGGTGACCAGAGTCTTGAAACTTTCCAGGGGTCTTAAAAAAAATCTAGGATCTCAAATGAAATGTATTGTCTCCAAAATGTAAGAATAAAAATGGAAAATCGCAATTAATAAAGGTTTGGTTAAACGACTTCCAAATGTAGGTTAACTTCATTAATTTTTAAGTTTAGAGCTCATAAAATATCACTACAGTTAAAAACAACAGGTGAGACTATTCTTTTTTTTCAGTTTGCAAGGGATCCTATGAATATACACGATTCCTGAGAAGTCACAATCATGTATTAATCAAATCATATAGACCAAGAGTTTCAAAAGCAATGCTGAAAACATCCTTTCCAGTTTTTCCATGATAAAAAAGATAAGTGAGTGTTGGATGTGAGGTACATTACAATATATTTGCTGTGAGGCTTTATAATAATGAGAGTTAGCATAACTTTCCAAAGTCTTCAATGGTCCTGGATACTTATTGTGAATCTACAGTGAACTCTGCAATGTCAGGGACCTAGATACATTTAGGGCACCCAGGCTGGTGTCACACGGTTTCATCCTGCCAGGAAGACATCTCTCTAGACCCCATTTCCACTCCAAAACAGGATTTAGATTATAGGGAGTTCCTGTTATGGATCAGTGGTAATGAACCTGACTAGTATCCATGAGGATGTGGGTTCGAAACCGATACCTGGCCTCATACAGAGGGTTAAGGATCCGGCATTGCCATGATGTGTGGTGCAGGCTACAGATGCGGCTTGGATCCCATGCTGCTGTGGGTGTGATGTAGGCTGGCAGCTACAGCTCTGGTTTGACCCCTCGCCTAGGAACTTCCATATGCCACAGGTGTGCCCCCCCCCAAAAAAAAAAGATGTGAAAGAAGGAAGAGAAGGAAGGAGGAGGAGGAGGAAAAGAAGAAAATAACTACTCAAAAATGTTTTACCTTTTCAGGGCTGCACCTGCAGCATATGGAAGTTCCTGGGTGAGGGGTCAAATCTGAGCTGCAGTTGCAGTCGACACCATAGCCATGGCAACACCAAACCCAACCTCCATCTGCAAACTACATGGGAACTTGTGGCAATGCCGGATCCTTAACCCACTGAGTGAGGTCAGGGATCAAACCTGTATCTTCATGGACACTATGTCAAGTTTTTAACCCATTGAGCCACAACAGGAACTCCCAAAAAAGTTGTTTTGGAGAAAAATATGAGTTTATCTCAGTGGACTTACTATAAATGGTAGGGAATATTTATGACTCTAAACAATCAAATATTCAGCAATCATAAACTCATGCATCCACAATTTACTGATACAGGCACTATCTACACATAAGATGCTCAGTAAAATCATCTCTGAAGAGTTAGGAGAGAGAAATAGGTATACACTGAAGTAATAGGTGCTCAACGCTATAATGTAATTAATAAAGCACAAGGGTTTTTTTTTTTAACCTTTTATTTTTTTTTCTACTGTACAGCATGGTGACCCATTTACACATACATGTACACATTCTTTTTTCTCACATTACATGTTCCATCATAAGTGACTAGACAGAGTTCCCAGTGCTACACAACAGGATCTCATTGCTAATCAATTCCAAAGGCAATAGTCTGCATCTATTAACCCCAAGCTCCCAGTCTACCCCATTCCCTTCCCTTCCCCCCTTGGCAACCACAAGTATATTCTCCAAGTCCCTGATTTTCTTTTCTGTGGAAAGGTTCATTTGTGCCGTATATTAGATTCCAGATATAAGTGATATCATATGGTATTTGTCTTTCTCGTACTGACTTATTTCACCTAGTATGAGAATCTCTAGTTCCATCCATGTTGCTGCAAATGGCATTATTTTGTTCTCTTTTATGGCTGAGTAGTATTCCATTACGTATATATACCACATCTTCCTGATCCAATCATCTGTCTATGGACACTTGGGTTGATTCCATTTCTTAGCTATTGTGAATAGTGCTGCAATGAACATGTGGGTGTATGTCTTTTTTAAGGAAACTTTTGTCCAAATATATGCCCAAGAGTAGGATTGCTGGGTCATATGGTAGTTCTATGTATAGATTTCTAAGGTATCTCCAAACTGTTCTCCATAGTGGTTGTACCAGCTTACATTCCCACCAACAGTGCTGGAGGGTTCCCTTTTCTCCACAGCCCCTCCAGCACTTGTTATTTGTGGATTTATTAATGATGGCCATTCTGACTGGTGTGAGGTGGTATCTCATGGTAGTTTTGATTTGCATTTCTCTTATAATCAAATATGTTGAGCATTTCTTCGTGTCCTTGTTGGCCATCTGTATATCTTCCTTGGAGAAATGTCTATTGAAGTCTTTTGCCCATTTTTCAATTGGGTCGTTGGCTTTTTTTTTGTATAGGTTGCTTGTATATTCTAGAGATTAAGCCCTTGTCAGTTGCATCATTTGAAACTATTTTCTCCCATTCTGTAAGTTGCCTTTTTGGTTTCTTTTTTGTTTCCTTTGCCATGCAAAAGCTTGTCAGTTTGATTAGGTCCCACTGGTTTATTTCTGCTGTTATTTCTGTTGCTTTGGGAGACTGACCTGAGAAAACATTCGTAACGTTGATGTCAGAGAATGTTTTGCCTATGTTCTCTTCCAGCAGTTTGATGGTGTCTTGTCTTATATTTAAGGCTTTCAGCCATTTTGAGTTTATTTTCCTGCATGGTGTGAGGGTGTGTTCTAGTTTCATTGATTTGCATGCCTCTGTCCAGGTTTCCCAGCAATGCTTGCTGAAAAGACTGTCTTTTTCCCATTTTATGTTCTTGCCTCCTTTGTCCAAGATTAATTGACCATAGGTGTCAGGGTTTATTTCTGGGGTCTCTATTCTGTTCCATTGGCCTGTATGTCTGTTTTGGTATCAGTACCACACTGTCTTGATGACTGTGGCTTTGTAATATTGCCTGAGGTCTGGGAGAGTGATGCCTCCTGCTTGGTTTTTGTTCCTCAGGAGTGCTTTGGCAATTCTGGGTCTGTTGTGGTTCCATATAAATTTTTGGATAGTTTGTTCTAGTTCTGTGAAAAATGTCCTGGGTAATTTGATAGGGATTGCATTGAATCTGCAAATTGCTTTGGGTAGTGTGGCCATTTTTATATTATTAATTTTTCCAACTCAGGAGCATGGAATATCTTTCCATTTCTTTACATCTTCTTTTATTTCCTTAATGTTTTATAGTTCTCAGCATATAAGTCTTTTACCTCCTTGGTCAGGTGTATTCCCCGGTATTTGATTTTTTGGGGTGCAATTTTAAAAGGTATTGTATTTTTGTATTCCTTTTCTAATATTTCATTGTTAGTATACAGAAATGTGACTGATTTTTGAATCTTATATCCTGCTCCTTTGCTGAATTTATTGACCAGTTCAAGTAGTTTTTGGGTTGAGTCCTTAGGGTTTTCTATATATAGTATCATGTCATCTGCATACAGTGACAGTTTTACCTCTTCTCTTCCTATTTGGATGCCTTTTATTTCTTTTGTTTGTCTGATTGCTGTGGCTAGGACTTCCAGTACTATGTTGAAGAGCAGTGGTGAGAGTGGGCATCCTTTACTTGTTCTAGATTTTAGTGGGAAGGCTTTCAGCTTTTCTCCTTTGAGTATTATATATTTTCTGTGGGTTTGTCATAAATGGCTTTTATTATATTAAGGAATGTTCCCTCTCTACCCACTTTGGTAAGAGTTTTTATCATGAATGGATATTGGTAAAGCACAAGGTTAAGAGTACTGGCTAGAGTTAGACTATGTGGGCCCCAACCCAGTTCTACTCTTACTAAATGTATGACCTAAGACAAGTTTCTTAACTGTTTTGCCACTTGGTTTCATCATCTGTAGAGTTAAGATGATTAGTACCTGTCTTACAATGAATAGATGAGATAAAAGCTTATAAATTTCTTGAACAATGAATAGATTAAACATCCAATAAATTGTCACTGACTTACTCCTATTCTTTATAATGATGAGGTGTCATTGCCTACCTACGAGAGCAGTGGGCAAGCTGGGAAAGGCTTTTCAAGATGGAGGCACAGCATGGCAGACACTGTAGCATGAAAGAGCATGCAGCAATGCAAGGAGAAAAAATGCTTACTATAGGCTACAGCCAAAGCTGAGTGCAGAAATGCAGGAGTTGAGCCTGGATGGGGAGGGATGATCTAGTTATGCCATGAAAAAGAGTTTAGAGTTTGTCTTATGTTGGCAATAGAAACTCACAGAAGCATTCTGATCAGGGAAAGGTCAGGATTGGTTTTGTGCTTCAGAATGATCACTTTGGTAGCTGGATGGAATGTGGGCAATAAAGCAATCAGAGAGAATAGTTAAAAGGTTGTTGCACAAGTCCATGCAAGTGATCATGAGAGCCCAAAGCAGGCAGCAGTGATGCAGATGAAGAGGGGGAGAAAAAGATAAAAACTTTATCAGGAGGAATATCAACAGGATGTGTGTATCACTTGGCGGCAAGGATGGGATGATTAACAGTGAAGATGTGAAGGTGAGTTGTGCACTTCAGCCTCTAAATCCTTGGCTACACAGTAGCATCAGAATTGTACTTACCAGAACTGTAAAATAATGCATTTATCTTCACTGAGTAGAATATAGAGGTAGAAAGAGTCTTGGTAAGACATTCTACTGTTGAGTGGTCTAAGGACATCCCAGGGAAGATAGGTTGAAGGCCAGAGCTCTTCCAAGTGTAATTTGTAGGCCAGTGCCATCTGAGAACTGCTTGTTACTGGTCTGCACCAAGATAAAGTGCTAGCACTAGAAATTACATCAAATTCATCACTAATCTGTTCAATTCTACTGACCGTTTTTTGTAGCAAGATTTTTTTGAAGGAAGTGACCAGATTTACATTTTAGTGCAAGATCCTTATCTTGTTGTAGACCCATGACAAAGCATTAACTGATTTCACCAGTCTTAGAGCATGCCTTCTGCAGCACTGATGTAGATGACTAGAGGTGTGATTTGGGGTCTGGTGAGAGGCTTACGCTGGAGCTCCGGATTTGAGAGCAGACATGTAGAGCTGTTGGTAGCTAAAGATATCATCAGTGGTGAGGTTTCTGAGAGGTGGGACAGAGATGAGAAGAGGGATTTATTAGTTTGCTAGGACCCCTGGGACAAAGTACCACAAACTAGGTGGCTTAAACAATAGAAATTGATTGTCTTACATCTGGTGGCAGGGTTGGTTCCTTCTGAGGGATGTGAGCCAGAATACATTCCGTGCCTGCCCCTAGCTTCAGGCCATCTTTGGTGTTCCTTGACTGTAGAAGTATCACTTCAATATCTGCCTTCTTTACATGCTGTTCTCCCTGTGTACTTGATTCTGTGTCTAAATTTCTCCTTTAATAAAGACACCAGTCATAAAGGATTGGGGTCCACCCTAGTGACCTCATCTTAACTAATTACATCTGAGAAGACTTTATTTCCAAATTAGGTCATATTCTGAGTATTGGGGGGTTAGGACTTCAACATATGGATTTGGGGGGGTACATGGGGGGGGGATCAACCTATGAAGATAGTCAAGGATGGAGACCTGAAAAAAACCAATATTTAAGATTCAGATGCTCACTATATCTGCCAGACCTATGAGCTCTGTTCAATGCTCATGTACCTCAACTTCTCAACCAGATTGATAGCTTCCTAGAGATCAGGAAAGCTGTCTAAAATGTCTTTCCATATTTTGCCTACAGAATTTTAGTGAGTTTCTTGTGTGTAGAAGTGGTTCAAAACAATGTTTTCTGATGATGTATAACAAACAAAAATTGAATATGGAAGAGCCCCCAAGAAATGTTTTGAACACAGTATGTTGTGACACACTGCCTTATAGACAACAGTTGCTGTACTTGTCAGAAAAATCGCCAAAGGAAATGTTCAAGATATATTTTAACTCATTTGCTTAAACAACTCAATGCCTACCATCCACACCAAAAGGCTGTTCTTCTGTATGGGCAACAGAAGGCATAATTATTTGCAAGAATTTTCAATGTTTTCCCTTTGCTTTCTTAAGTAGCACAGTAGATTCTCCATACCACTGTGCCTATCTGCCAAAAGCCTATTGGTTTTTTTTCAAAGTGCTATGGCCCCTGGAGGGTTTGAAACCTAGCAGGTACTCCTGGAAAATTTAGGGTTTAAAAGAAGAAGTTAACTGAAAAGTATCTCAGCACTTTCCTACTGCATGAAATGCTCCTGAGAAGCAGCATCAAATGACAGGTTGGGATTTTTCTCCTGTAGGCTGCTAGAGGACATCAAGACATTATCAGTTTGCTCCATAGCTCTAAATTTTGAAAGAGTAGCCAGAAGCTTGCACATTTAAGGGCTTGATAATTCAATTTATTTTTCAAACCTCTCAAATGTTTCCCCGGCTTGTTAAAATGAAAAGAATGGCTTAGCTAAGATAATTTTCCCTTTTGACTAGTGAAAGGTATCAGAAAAATCCATACTTAAGCAGTTTTATTTTATAGGTATTTCACACTCATCTTATATTCTTATTATCACAACCAATATACAATAGCACTATAGTCATTATTTATTTATAGCCTAACTACATTCTAAAAGGACTTTAGATAGCTTATAATGAGAGAGAAAACAGTGCCAAAATCTCCTGAGAATAAAAGTAGAGAAAAGAAGCATATTTATTTATGTCTAAATATGCCGAACTTTAATTCTATTATATGACTTTGGCAACATTGAAATTTGATAATATTTTCAACAGACTAAATATTACTATAGTGCCAATGACTGATTATTGTTTTCTTTCCTTCAGAAAGAACTAAATCAAATAAAACATATGCCCAATATGGAGATACACTTTTCACCTTAGCTTAAGGTTTGGTCACTTAAACATACACGATTCAAGTTCAAGTGAGATTCAGTCACAGCAAGAAATTCTTAAATGCTTATGGTCTTTGAAAGATGACTTTTCTCTATAACAGATCTAGAAATTTGGTATAAATAAACCAGACTGGGAGGTGATTTATGGTGCGTTTCTGCAACATAAATTATTTTGAAACCATGTGGTAATTGGCTTACCCATGTTTTTCACTGATAATCTTTTATAAAAGTATGTAAGTTTGTCTCTATGATAGAGGCAAACTATATTTAAAAACTCCTTCACCACCTCTCCTTAGAAACTTCCTAGGAAATAAAGCATCAGTGCAGAATTTCAACAGTCAATCTTTACAAGAACCTACTGTGTTCCAGGCACTGTTTGAGGAGGTCGAGAATCAAAGAGTAATAAAATATGGTCCCAGTCTTTGGGATTCCTACAGCCTACTGGGAAACAGGCACTCATAGAAAAGGCAATTTAAATATAATGTATAGGAGGAAAAGTAGAAATGGACTAGGGAATTTCAGGAGCATTCAGCCTGATACAATGGTTTGGGTAAGGTATCGTGAAGGAGCTAACGTGAGTTAATGAAGGGATAAACAAGAGCAAATTAAGTCAGAAAGATGTTCTAACATAAGGAACAGAATGAGCAAAAGTATTGTAGTTTAAAATAGCATGGGGGCATTTGGTGGATAAAAAAGCAAGAATACTGTTATTATAATTACTGGTAATATTTGTTGAATATTCATCATATATTAAGGATTTGTTAAGAAGTTAACATAATTTCTTTCTTGTAAGACTCATGATTACTTTACAGATGAGGAAACTAAGATTTAAAGAGATTGGATAATGCACCCAAGAGCACACAGCTGCTAGGTCACCAAACTGACCAGGAATTTGAACCAGAGACTGATGGCCTGCAAAAGTAAGGAAGTGTCTCAACACAAAAGGAATGGGGATATGTTGTACCCTCAACCCCATTTATCCTGTAGATGATGCTATAATGGCAACCATCACCTTCTGGGTCTATTTATCATGTCAATAATAATGATGATCATGATGATGACAGCCATAATGAATATAAGGTTAACTATGCTCAATACTTCACACACAGTTTCATGGATAAAAACAACGCAAAACCGCACATATCAACTTATCAATAATAAGAACACTTGCATACCACTTAGCACATGCCAGGCACTGTTCTAATAGCTTCACTATATTATCTCACTTAATTTTCACAAGAACTCAATGATGGAGGTACCGTTAGTATCACCACTTTATTGATGAGTAAACTGAGTAGCAGAGAGTTTAAGTAAGTTGCCCCAAATCAGAGCCAGTCTGAGGTATGTCCAGGAAAGCAAACCTAGGCATTCAAGTTTCAGAGTCTATGCTCTTAACCACTGTCCTTCACTAGCCATCATATGCCAACAGCAATGACCAGACTTTAAACCACTGATTGAGTTTATCCCCTTTTTTACCTGCTAACAACAGAAAAGTAATTCTGCCACATGCTTGGACTGACAAATAGAAAAATAATAAGGTGATTTTAATTGTCAGCCCTCCAATTCTGTGGAGACTATAAATCTGATCCTGAGAGAGACACTGTTGCCAGAGACAGGGAACAGAGAGTTCCTTATTTCAGTTATTTTTCTTGGATACATTACAGAGGCCAGGATCAGACCATCAATATCTGTGCAACAATGGCAAGAAGAGACAGGTGTTGACAAGAACCAGATAGCTGGTGTCCTACCAACTATATATACATATATATATATATATATATATATATATATATATGGCATAATTTTAGTTAAAAGTGATTAGCATTCCATTATTTAAGTTACAGCTAGTAGTCTCATTTCTATTTCTTTTTGCAGACTCATAAAAACTCAGGTTGAGCTCTGCTACATCTTCCAATTACAAGAGAAGACAGAAATATAAATTTGTTTACTTGAAATATGTTGAAGGTTTTAAATGTTGGGAAATAACTCAAAAATTGGAAAAATACATTGTAGACGAAATACACGTGTGAGTCAGTTTCATCCCTCAAGCTGAATTTCTTGTATAGCCGCCAGCCTTGTAAACTTTTAAGATCTCATCCTACTCATCTAAAATTTTAGGTAGTCGGACAAATCGAACTCTAACTTTATCTCTAACCATCTCAGATTCTTTGAAGACAATTCCTTATTTTGTAATGTGAAAACATACCAAATGCAATTTTGAATGGAATTATGTCTTAATAATAAGTAACCGAATTGTCCTGAAAGAAATATTAACCATTACATGCAGAGATGAAAGTACAGATAATCTGAGGCTGCCCCATCCCGTTTGCATAAGGCAGATGAAAAAACTACCCCAGAGACAGAAGATGACTTGCCTGCCATGGGTAATTTATTAATGGTAGAGTTTGAATTCAAACACAGTTCTCAATATGTATTTCTCTTCATCAGTAAGCTTTCTTTATTCTGACAAGGAAATCATTTGAACTCCTAGATCCAACCATACCTGCAGTCAATGACCCTACACTGGATTTTTCAATTACGTGCGCCAATAAACCTTTCCCCTTCCCTTTATTTTCCTATTTATGTAGCCACTTCAGTTGGGTTTCTGTCACTCGGAATCAATGAAATGGACTAACAGTCCCATAAGCAATGACTCCTTTCCACATACCTGCTACCTCATGCTCTTCTCCAGACTAGAATACCTGTCTTTCCTTAGGCTTACACAAATCATACAAATTCATGAAGATTTTCCCTACTGCTACATCCAGTATGTGTGTATGTGTGCATGCATACACACTGTCTCCCCTTCTCCTACTTTACTATTTGTAATCAGCATCTTAAAATCAAACACTATCTTATTCTCAACTCATTTGACATGTATGTATGTTATCTTCCAAATTAGAACAGAAGCTCACCAATTCAGAAGTGTAACTCAAAACTGTCTTCTGGTTCTGCCACCAAGCCTGGGAGAGAACTTTTTTTTTTTTTTAGAACTTAGGTCTAAGTTAGTAGAACTCTCCTAATCACTCCAACTTAAATTTGGCCCCACTGGTTTTATTTCAAGGTGATAGCCTATGGTATGTCTTAAATTTGTTTTTGCAGGAGAATGACCTTGGAATCATCTGACTTTTACACTTTTTACACAGTATAATTTTTCAGGAATGAAAGATTTAATTTCCTTTGTTCTTTAGTCCAGTTTTAGGTGAGCAAAATCTATTTCAAGTGTGTAATGAGGCAAGAACTTCTCTTATTACTTTTTTGGTATTATGCATCTTCAGACTGTCTCAGCCAGTACCAGTGCATAACAGTTCCTGCCCAGCACACCAAGAAGATTGGAGGTGGGAGATGCCAAAAAGCATACTTAAGAAATTCAATACTTTCCCTGAAGAAGAGGAAAATGTATTATTCTTTTTGAAGGAATCCTAGTTTAACAGTCATTTAGTTTTCTCAAAAGGTGAGACTATTTTATTTTTAAAATGCAAATCATGGTACACTGACAAAGCAATTCTTATGAATTTTTGAATAGTGGAGCTAACCCCAATGCCTCAAAGCGTATCTGAAGATGCATCACCATTATTGATTTAAAGTACACACACACACACACAAAAATATAGTCACCTAGCACTAGATTTTAAATTTTATGAAAGTTATGGGCTTTTGAGTCATAATGGAACAACCAAGTCCGAGAAGTAAATGAATAAAGATGGAATTTCTGTGGCTAACAATGACTCAACATAGCCATCATTTCAGGGCAGTATATAAGCTGAATCACATGGAAATGAGTAACCTGAACTTAGAACACATTTGGTCTAGTCATAAAGTTCTCTTGAATGAAAAAGGAGTTCACATAGAAGAGACAGTTTTAGGACTGCCCCCTTTCTTTCCTCATATACATAAAGATGCACATGTACACACACTTAGAAATGCACACATAATGTTCATTTTGGACATTTGCAATCCAGCCACTATGAATAATTTCCAGTGAATTAAAAAAAAAACTGGTCATGTTAATCTAAACATTACACAGAATTGTTTTCAGTGCCTACTTTAACATTCCCTCAATAACATCTGTAAGTAGCCAGTTCACATGAGGTAGCTACCCATCACCACTGCTACATAATCTAGACATAATCTAGAAATATATGGTAGAGCTCTGCCACACCAACTTCAAGGTATTCACTCTATAAGTCTGACAAAAATTAAGAAGAAACCTCAGAACTGTTTTTCAAATTGTCATTTATCAGCTGCTAAAACATAGTGACAGCCTGTTGACCAGGTTTTAGTTTTGATCATAAGTTATCATTACTAGCAGGTTATATTTAGATTCACAGTAGTGCAAGGAAAACATACCTACAACTGACAAAACATGTTTCCACCAAGTCTGTTTAACGTCCCTTCTTTTAACTGGGAAGATGTTGGAAATCTTTGGAGTTCTCTTTCTCAGTAAAAGTGAAAGCAAAGTAATTAACTATCAGAGTGATCCAGCAAAGGTAGCTTTTCTCTCTGCTCCTTCCCAATCGTTCCTCTGAGATAAGATACTCTTTTTTTTTTCCAGCTCTACATAGAAAGACTGACAACAGTCTGCTGTTCAGATTTACCAGCTTGACAGCCCATCTCTCTCTTTCATATTCTTTATGAAGTTAGTATCAGATGCTAATTTTGCCCATGTTGACTATTTGATAGGTGCCTAAAGGGGGACAGACAGGCTTCTCTCAACTCAAATAGAAATAACCCTGGGTAAATAAGTACACTAGACATGTCAGGATGCTAGCTGTTTTTCATTTTAGAATGTTCCTGGTGAGTGTTGCCTATTAATAAGATAGGATTTGAAATCAGAGAGCTCCATGCCTAAACTCCCATTCTTTCACCTGTCTACCTAGTACTTTAGGCAAATTACAAAAACTCTCTGGGCCTCGGTTTTCTCTTCTAAAAATGAGGATGATAATTCCTATATTGCTAAGGTTATAAGGAGAACTTAAAATGTTCTAAGATCAGAAACAGGAATTTAGGTTAAAAACTAAAGAAATTTTAAAAAGCTGTACATGTTATTTAACAATAATGTATCACTATTGGTCCTTTAATTGTAATACATGTACTATACTACTCTCAGATAATAGGGAAAACTGTGTCTAGGGTGTATGGGAACTCTGTACTATTTTCTCAATTTTTCAGTAAGTCTAAAACTCTTCTTTAAAATGGTCTAGGGTAAGTGCTTTGTACAAAGTAGGTACTTGAAAAATGGTAGCCAGTGTTATGACATGGTCTATTTGGTTTTATAAAGTCTATTAAACTCTGTACAATATAATCTTTCCTTTCAACTTTATTGAGATGTACTTGACGTATAGCATTGTGTAACTTTATAAAGTATTCAGCATGATTTGACAATATGATTTTTTCTTTCCCCCAGTTCAGCAATTCATTTTTCATAGGCAGATTGTTCTCTGCCCCCGTCACTCTATTCTCTTTCTCAACATCATTTTTTGTCTTTTTCTAGTTCATCCATTTCTATTCATGTTTACTTTACAACTAGTTGATATTTCTCCAAGACTAATTTCAGTTTATCAATCTTATTTGTTGGCTTTAAATTTCACCACAATGATTAAGCAAACTTTTAGATACTTTCAATAACTGCTCCTTTAAAAAAAGAATCCAGTCCTAAGCTTTCTGTTTGGAGAAAAACAGCAGAATAGCCTTTTACAGAAAGGCACTAAACTTAGAGATATAGTTATGGAAGAGCTTGTTTTCTTTGTAATAAAGAGATATTCAGCTTCCCAATATAGCCAACATCCCTGAGGCAGCTTTGCTAGGATATGTATTTAGCAGTAGTCTGCTGCAATAACTAAAATAGTTTGACCAAATGCCAGTGTTATCAATCTTTCCCAGAGTCCCTCTGAATGTTAAGGTCATGTGTAAAAACAGAACTCACTGCCCCTCAAAACCACAACTTTGGATCCAGGTAAAACATACCAGATGAGATAAACAAGCCTCATGATGAACTTTCTCAGGTGGCTGAAGGTTCTGTTTAGAAAAACTGGATCTTCATGAGAATGGCTTTCTTTCCCCATTCCGATGCCATATTTAGAAGGACAGAGCTGTAGAGGCTTTTGATGGATTAAAGAAAGCTTTAAAATTTTTCTTTAAGTGGCAATAGTTTTCAATGCCAAAATAACAGAACATTATTAGTGGGTGTGGTTATTAATAGATTTTGGAAATGAGTTTCTTCTGCTATAAGGACACAATTAACAGCATAATTCCAATCTGAAACATGAATCAGGACCCAAGACCCATCCTTAAAACAATATCCAAAAACTTTTACTGTTCTGAGAATATTTTTGCTCTATTGTAGTTGAAAAAACTCAAAATACAGGTTGAAAAAACAAATGACCACTGATGGGGGGGGGGGTAAAGAGTCAAGTGTGTAGCCCACCTGTGCTTTCTCAACCAGGAAATGAGTTTTATTTCTAATAGGCAAGCTTATGAGAGCTGAAACGAGTCATCAGCTCTGGGCGGTGTGTGTATATATACAAGCAAAACAAACAGAGAAATCTGTGCTAACTCAAGATAAGAGTGGATAAATATAGGAAAACCTAACACTCTACTACACACAACATATAATTCAGCCTTAAATGACAACAACGGAGAAATTCACTAGTTTAAAAAACTGGTCTTCCAACCTTGATGGGGCTACCGCTGGCTTTAACCGCCCCTCTAGGGGTTTAACTAGCGTTTCTGATACTTCAGCTGCTTCGGATTCATCTAAAAGAGACAGAACAGTTTCTTCACTAACTTACTGCAGCTGGGTAACTGACCGCTTCTAGTCGGTTCGCCGCCACTGGCCCTCAACCTGCAGTAACTAACAACTCCTTTCTCTGGCTGGAGAACAACTGATAGAAATATGCACTTTTGTTCCCATGAAAGGTAGCCCGAAACCGCCTCGGCCTTGCCCTAGCTTCAGACACAAAAAGCTTTTGATGCTTGTAATTGCGAGGCTTTTTGCTGCTGCACTTTTTCAAGCTAGCAGCGGCAGGGCTTGGAGAGCATCGGAGAGCCAGAAGGTGGCGGCGAAGTCACCTTGGGATGAAGAGAAAAGGGTCAAAGGGAGGAAGGCAGTGGGAGCTGACCCCGGCTGAAGGACCAGAGGGTGCGCCCCAGCTCTGGGGTTCGGGAGCAGGAGCAAGGGAGTGGCGCGAAGCCTGGCCAGGGGGAAGCGGGGTCCAGGGACCCCGAGGCAACCCTAGTTGGCAATCAGCTGACCCGGGCGGAGGTAGGAGGGTGCCCTTCGCAGAGTCAAGGGAAGCTTCGCCTTCCGGGCTCGTTTTCTCCCGCCTGCCCCTGCGGTTGCTCTCCGCCCGGGTTTGCAGGAGCGCGGCTCGGAGGCGCTCTCCTCGCTCCTCACCGGAGCCCCCACCTGCCAGGCGCCCCCGCCCGCTTGCCCAGCGCACGCCCAGGAGGGCGGGCCCGGAGCTGAGCGCAGCCGCCCGCCGCTGAAGAGTGCTGGGAGCCGGGCAAGCGAGCCAGGCCTCTCACGGAGCCGGGGCTGCTAGTCACTCCCCGAGCCTAGGGGGTCACAAAGCCGGACTTGCTCGCCTCGCTCACTGGCAGGGCCCAGGCTATGCGCTCCCGGCCCCTTGCTGGTCCGGGGCAGCTCCTGGCTTGCTCCAGGCTCGGGGCTCGGCCTCGGGGAGGTACCCTCTTAGCTCCTTCCCCAGGGCGCGGTCTCTTACTCGCCAGCTGCGCCGCCAGCTCCCATTGTTCGCCCCGCCCGCCTGGCGACGTCCCGGAGCTGCTCCCTCGGCCTCCCCGGCGCACCTACCTTCTGCTGCCTCCGAGCCATGTCGGTGGGCTGCTTGGCGTTGAAGGGGTAGGCGATGCAGCGCATCACGAACACATAGAGCTGCAGCCTCTTCTTCCTTTCCTCCTCCTCCTTCTGCAGCCGCTCCAACTCCTCCTTCTCCTTCTCGCTTACCACCGACGGGCTGGGGCTGGAGGGCCGGCCGACACCTGCACGGCTACTAGGTTGCAGCCCCCCGGCCCCGCCGCCGCTGCTCGCGCCGCTGCCCCCGCCGCCGCCGGCGCCCACCCCGGCCCCGGCGCCGGCACCGCCGCCGCTCCCCAGCCCGGCGCCGCCGCCCGAGCCCTCGCTGGTGCGACTGGGAGACAGGCGAGCCCCGGACGCGGCCGAGCCAAGCACCTCCTTGCCGCTTTCCTCTTCCACGATCTCATCCGATTCCTCTTCGCTGGAAGAAGGGTCTAGCATGGTGGCGCCTGGGGAGAGGGGTCCTTGGAACCCCTGGCTTGGGGTGCAAAAGGTGGGGGGCGCTGGAGGCGGCTGGGGGTCGGCTCTCCGGGATGGGCGCTTCTCCCCAAATCAGGGAGCGAGCGCGCTGATGCTCAGCCTCGGCCGCCGCTCGACTGCTTCCTCCGCCTGATGATCGCCAGCTGGGCTCAGACCCAGGAGCACGAGGGGAGGAGGGGAAGCGAGAGTTGCGTCCGTGGACCCGAGGTGGGCAAGGGAAAGAGTCAGTTGCGAGCTCCGAGCCCTCAGCCGGATGCCATCTGCAGCCGCTGAAGGAGGCGCCTCCAGAAAAGATGCCGAGTGTTGCAAGCTGTCGATGCAGCCTAGAGCCGAAGAGGCATCTTGCCGATTGGGGAGGGAGCGGCGCTTACGTGTTTATTGGCTTAACTCTCCCGTGTCCGCGGCGTAAAGGGTGGCTGCAGAGGGCTGGAGCGGGGAGAGCGCGGAGCGTCCCCAAAGTCTCAGAGCTTCCGTACTGACCCTAATGCTTTCCCGCCCTCCTCACCCCCATCCCCTCTTGGATAATTTCCTCCTTGACGCCCAGCTCTCCAGGCTTCGACCTCTCTCCCCCCTTCGCGGACAAAAAGTTTTGGGGGGTAGGAGGAAATAAACAAATCCTGTGATTACTTCTTGTCAGCGAAGAGTGGGCTACTTGAGACACTAAATTCAGAGGTCTAAGAGGAAGTCGGCGAGATCTTAGGGGAAAAAAAAACTGGTTTTTTTTTTTTTTTTTTTTTAAATCCACAGCTTTATTCATACCTGGGGCAGTGAGGCTGCGCAGCTTGTTTGTCCCACCTGTGTAAACTCTGATGCCAGCAATTTACATACGCACATTCTCATTAAAATAAAAGTGAATCAAATTTGAGCATGCAACTTAACTATTTAAGTAGCAGCCCTCCCCTTGTCTACCCCGCAAAAGCTATGATGAACAATTTTCAATTCCGAGAACTAGTAATACTTTATGCTGAGGTGAGCCTACCACAGAAATAGAAGGGTTTCTGATTGCTTAGTCCTTCCTCCATTCTGGCTCGCTGGAAGATCTGGGTGGAGGAGTGGATCAGATAAAGACACCCTAAGAATTCAGGCATCAACAACTAATGCGCTGACTGTCGCACCGTTTTCCTTCCTGCCTCTGGGTTATCTATTAATTCAAAGCAGCAGATGGTGCCTTCCTTCCCCGTGCTGCTTTCACTTAAGCCAATAAACCCAGCGGTCGGGGGGAGCTAGCCAGCGTGCTGAATCTAATCAGCGACCCTCAGATGGATTGAAAATAAACCAGGACCATCCACCCTTGGGTCTTAAGCTATCTTGAGACCTCTCTTCATTTCCCCTCACCCTATCTCCCACATTTATGTATTTTCAAGGCTCTAATTATTCGTAGATACTCGTGGGAGTTATTGTTAAAGTGTAGTGTGAATTTAAAGTTTATATCACATCTGTTTTTATGTATTTTAAATTTTACCATGAGTTTTACTGTAGGCTTTGATATTCAAGAAAAGCTTTCTAGCTAGTCTGAGACTTAAAAATGAATTTAAAACAGCATCTAGTTCCACATTAATTCCAACAATCTGTTTAATTTTTAAAATTATGTAATATATGCATGGGCTCATACTTGACTTCACCACCATACTCACCTCAAGGGCAAAACTTCTGTGGTCATTATACATTCTGTATTATTTAAAATAAGTAACCCAGCAATGTGGAAATTTTTACACTTTGGCAGTTCTCACTTTTAAATTTTTCTAAAGAAGTAAAAGATGTTCAAATTATGTTGTACTGGTTTCCCCAGAAGAGGAAATATAGTAGGCCAATCACTCAATCAATCAACCTTTAGTCAGCATCTTTTTATGAAATGACTATTGTCCTAGGGATAAGTGGGAATTTTAGAAGACATTCTCTTAAAGAGTCTATAATCTCCCTTTGGAAATATAACATAAACTCATAAAAAAGATTGACAGCACTTATTTCAAGGCAATATATCAATAAATTTAAGTTAGTAAACTGCTAAAAGCTTGCTCAAATGAAGCAACTGGGAATAGAAGAGAATCAAAAAAAGAGAGTTAAATTTTAAAGATAGGAAACATAAGAATAAATGGTAAAAAGGGAAGATATTACAAATGGAAAAAGTGATTTGCAAAGCCATAGTGACAGGACAAGGGCCAACAAAAGTACAGAGTGCTATGGGGGGTGTGGTATGGGAGCAGGAAAGGGAAAAGTGAGGAGGAAAAAAAGTTGAAATAATCCATTTGGTCATATGGGAGGGTCATTTTTAGGACACAAAGAAACAAATCACAAATCATTAGCTATGGAGAATGGCGATTTGCTCCTGAAGACCAGACAAAGCCATTTACTAACTAGATAATGCTTCTTTAAGAAAGATAAGGCATTTAAGTATCATCATAGTAGGCACCAGTTCTGTCTTTAGAACCAACTGGAATTTTTCAATCAGTGTAAGAAAGTTTTGTTTCGGTTAGTATTTTTACAATTTTTCTGGAGTTTTGTGGGAGTTTTGCAGTTATATTCATTAAAACATAAACTTGGTATCTACCTCTCATTAATCATATAAATCTATGACTTGGGTATTATATATGACATTACTTAGATAATTCTAACCCTCTGCTCAGGAGAATACAGCCATGACTCCTTAATCAAAGAGACTTAAAAAAAAAATTTACTGGAAATACTTTGTAATTTTTTCAAAAGATGTACATTGGTGACTTTTTAAATGTACATCCTTTCAAAGATATTTTTTACCTTAGCTGAAAGTCAATTCAATGTCCTTGGAGATATTATAACACTTTACTACTGCTGATGATAAGATGTGCCATCAGAACTCCTTACGCATCTAAACCAGGAGGTGTGACTTTCTTTCTTAGATGCAACTTTTTATGAACAAGGAAGAAAGTAACCCTAGAACACATCCAAAGGTTAACACATGGATGTTAACAAGAGGCTAACACTTGTCAAACTTTTGTTAACATCCACGTTCTTCTTTTTAAAAAATACAATTCTACCATAGATTCTGATAAATGTAAGTATTTATACCCTTAAACAAACTATTTTAGGTGCTTGAATACTTGCCCCCAAACTCCAGTTCTGCTTTGTAGGAAACTTCAATAATCTTAAGGTGACAGAATAAATTTTAGGCAGCCATCTGGATACAATATCATGAAGGTAGAAGATACAACATTGAATTTTTTAATCCTATCCACTAAAGCAAAGTCTAGAGGAAATGGAAATGACTGAGATGCTAAACTGAGGTTTTATAAGATAGACCTTAGATTATTTCTATACTCATTCTCCTCTGAAGTACTTGCTGTGATTGTGTGAAAAGCCACAGGATGAGGGAATATCTGACCTGTTGGCAATCAATAGACACTTGATGAAAAGCAATAACGTCCTTATGTCACTCATATAACATGTTTCAATCAAATACAACTGAGTTGAATGCCAATTTTACTGTTTTTTCCATGTGTTTGGCCAGATTAAATATGTATTTTTAAATCTCACAATAAATTTCATATGATCTAGATGTACTCATCTCATCCAATCAATATTGCTTTTTATTTTTTTTTAATTTAAGAATAGCTCACAAGCACCAGAAAGGATAAACTTGAAACTCGTAGGATGCCTAAGGTCAAGTTAAATGTGTGGGTTCTCTGTTTGGGCAGTTTTGTCTTTGCCATTTAACAGCAGCTATTCTGAGAAAAATATTCAAGGACTCAGCCTCAGTTTCCTCTTCTATAAAATGAGGGGGAGTGGTCCTCACTTCTTTTGGAATGATAAGAAAATTAAATTGGATGCTAAACAAAAAGTATTTTTTCAACAGATTTTAGGTTTAAAATTTTTTTTCCAACTGGTAGAGAAGGATTTGTAATAAATAAGGGGGCTAGAAAGTGGATACACATAAGTAGAAGGAAAACAACATTAAAAAATCAAATAACACAAGTTTCTTACCTTACCTACAGAAATAAACTAAAAATGGATTAAACATAAGACCTGAAACCATAAAACTCCTAGAAGGAAACATGGAAGTATGCTCTTTGACATCAACCTTAGCAATGTTTGGGGGGTTATGTCTCCTCAGGCAAGGGAAACAAAAGCAAAAATAAACAGATGACACTCTCTGAAACTAAAAGCATTTGCACAGAGAAGGAAACTAGCAAAATCACAAAAGGCCACCTACTGGATGGAAGAAGATATTTGCAAATGATAAGTGTAGTCAGAGGTTAATATACAAAATATTACACAACAATATCATACAACTCAACATCAAAAAAAAAAAAAAAACCACCCAATTCAAAAATGGGCAGAAGATCTGCATGGACAGTTTTTCAAAGAAGCCTTAGAGACGGCAAACAAGCACATGAAAAGATACTGAACATCACTAATTACCAGAGAATCAAAATCAAAATCACATGAGATTTCATCTCAAATAATTCAGAATTGTCTATTGTCTATTATCAAAAAAAAAGTTAACAAGTATGGGATAAGAAGAAAAGGGAATACTTGTGCACTGTTAGTAGAAATGTAAATTGGTGCAACCACTATGGAAACATTATAGAAGTTCTTCAAAAAAATTAAAAATGAAGCTATCATACCATCCAGCAGTTCCACACCTGGATTCCTATCTGAAGAAAACAAAAACACTAATTTGAAAAGATGTACGTACCCTTATGTTCATTGTAGCATTATTTACAATAGCTAAGATATGGAAGCAACGTAAGTCCCCACTGACAGATGAACAGATAGAGAAGATGTGGTGTATATGTACAGTGGAATATTACTCAGCCATACCAAAGAAAGAAATCTTGCCATTTGCTACAACATGAATGGACCTAGAGGGGATTGCACTAAGTGAAATTAAGTCAGAGAAAGACAAATACTATTTGAATTCATTCGTACGTAAAAATCTACAAAACCAAACAAATGAGCAAATGTAACAAAACAGAAACAGAGTCAAAGTCATAGGTGGTTGTAATGTCTAGAAAAATTCAGTCACTACTTTGTGCACCAGAAACTAACACAGTGTTGAAGGTCAATTATATTTCAAAAACAAACTCATTTTAAGAAAGATTAGATTTGTGGTTAAGGGGATGAGAGGAAGGTAAATTAGATAAAAGTAGTCAAAAGGTACAAACTTCTAGTTATAAGTACTAGTGATGTAATATAGAACACAATAAATAAAATTAACATTGTTGCATGTTATATATGAAAGTTGTTAGAGTAAATCCTAAGGGTTCTATTATAAGGAAAATCATTTTTTCTTTTACTTTTTATCTATATGATATGATGGATATTCACTTAAATTATTGTGGTAAACATTTTATGATGTAAGGCAAATCATTTTCCTATACACCTTATACTTAGACAGTGCTGCTTGTCACTTATATCAATAAACCTGGAAGAAAAAAGGAAAAAAATCACGTAATTCAGAAATAGATCCTTAAATAACAGAATTATTTGCTTATTTATTTTTTTGGTTGGCTTGTTTAGATAGTATTTTCACATCCTTAGAGAATGGTCTATTTTGTTTGCAAAACCTACTCTTCATCATTACTCTTTATGCTATAACAATTCTTGCTCAAGTGAAATGGAGTAGGTTAGTATGGAATAAGAGGTAATCTTAAGACAAAAATAATGGAATCAAGCCACACAAAAAACCATTTTCTTTTACTCCAGGCAACAAAACAAAACGTTTTGGAGTGATAAATAACAGTATTTACAGGAATTGGTCTTAGAAAACCACCTTATTAGTTAAGAAAATGATAAAGAAAAATGGAACAATATAAGTTATAATATTTAACTTGAATTCTGAAAACCAACCATTCTCAAAAGTAATCACATTTCTTATGTATTCAAATTATTTCAATAGAAGTGGGAGCTAGATGTGGTATAGACTGAAATGCAATTTTTACTGGTATTTCCATGGACAAAGTGAAGGACTGAGTCTTCTGTATTGACTCTAGGATATGGTGACAAGGCAATAAATGAATGGGGAAAAAACATTGTCATAGCTCTTTCCATATGAGATAGTAGGTAGACAATTTCTCTTTAGCCTAATTCTGCAATTTGGCTTACACTGGTATATGCTGCTACCATTATATTTTTATCTTCTCAAAGTAATTTTCTGAGTTGATTGCCTCATTGTATTTAATTGGTTTCATAATCTGCACTGGCTTTAGTCTGGGAGGCTTTCTACAGATTGTAAACCATAATGACTAATTGACATTACAGTATTTTCATATTAACAAGTTTTTCATTAAAAAAAATTGAAAATGGTAAATTCCTTCAATTTATGCTACATGGGTCTTTTGAAGGCTAATCTTTTGGAAGAAGCTAATGAGTAAGAAAACAAGGTTAAGAGAGGCTTGATGAATGAAGAGAAAGTTAGCGAAAATTTAAGGGTAGGTCTTGATCAAGGGATAGATACTATCATTTGGGCCACAAGTCAAAGGAGGTTAATCTATTGGAAGAAATGCTTTAAACCAGGTCTAGTCACCTACATGACATTAGCAAAAGGGAAATTCATAGATTAAGACCTAGGCTCCTCTCTCAGAGTGACACTGACTCCTCCATAGGAGAGTCTACTATTCCAGCCCCATTGTCCATTAGAATGCTATTACTCTTCTCTTGTTTCTTTCATCAGTAAGAACTTTCTGCCCAGTCTGGTTCCAAAGGAACATTTAGAAAGATGCGGACCTGCTGTTATTTTTCACTGGCAAGATGTACCTAACAATTTACAATTTGCCATGAAGAGGAATGGACTTCTATAAGAATCTAGAGTTGCATTATGACAGGGCTTAGTATATGACAAACAGTGTAAAAATCCTGTTCTTTCATTGTCCTTTATCCTGTATGGCTCTTGGGAGTGATACACAAGTCACAAATGCAGATAAAAATCACAATGCCATTATGATGAAAACTGGGACAGGGCTCAGTAATCCTCTCCCTCCCACAGAACTCTATAATACTCAAGTAAAACATATATTTTAGACTTTGTTTCTAGGCATAATCTCTGCCTTCACCTTGACCATCCAGAATTCATATTTTTCTGTTTTCATTTTCTGGGTGGTCGCAAGATACTGGAAAATTAAATAACAATTAGGTACAATTAGGCATGCCTACATAAGAAGAGAAAATGAGAGAAAGAGAGAGACAACCCTTCTTGCAGGCCTTGAATCTAGTTATCCCAGTAGCATCAAAAAAGAAAATAGAAGAGCTATATGTGGCTGCCACAGTTCTTCGAAGCACAGTGAC
Organism: Sus scrofa; assembly: GCF_054392235.1. Classification (NCBI taxonomy): domain Eukaryota; kingdom Metazoa; phylum Chordata; class Mammalia; order Artiodactyla; family Suidae; genus Sus; species Sus scrofa. The sequence continues at coordinate 59,312,723 of NC_139395.1, forward strand.
ATGCCCACTCATAAACATGCTTCAAATGGAATATATTATCTGATAAATTTGATTAATATGCCCTCTTCTTGAGGAGAAGGTAGATTCAGAAGCTTGCCTTTCTCTCTACAAGATCATAACTCAAGCTCCTACCTTTCGCCAAGTGGCTCAGACTCTTAGATTCCTCGTTGTCCTACAAAATTAAGAAGCCCGCTGAACTTTGTACTTGTTTGTTAAGAGTGGGTCTCTCTTCATCAGTTGTATTTATTTGATATTCTGGCACTTTTCTTGGCAATATCTTTGAAGGAGATAGCGAACTAATGCATGTTTATGCTTAGAACAAAGTATAGCCCATTGTAAGCCTCTGATAACTGCCAATGGAGATGGTGATACTGTTGATAACTACTGTGAAACTTTCACTCCAAATAATAAGGCTAGGAGTTTCCATCATGGCTCAGCGGTAATGAACCCAACTAGTATCCATGAGGATGCTGGTTTGATCCCTGGCCTCACTCAGTGGGTTTGGAATCTGGCCTTGCTATGAGCTGTGGTGGAGGTTGCAGACACAGCTCACTCCCTGTGTTGCTATGACTGTGGTGTACACCAGCAGCTAGAGTTCCAATTTGACCCCTTAACCTGGGAACCTCCATATGCTGCAAGAAAAAAAAAAAAGAGCAAAAACTAAATAGCAAGCCTAGGCCCTATTTTTTTAGAAGTGGAAAGAGGGGTACAGTTTACTAAGGCCAGTGAGAAACCTCTTACCCTTGAAGAGAAAGGCAACTTAGCATTGGAAACCTGTGGCCAACTGTGGGTCAGCATCAGAGCTTCCACATGGGTTTTGAAGGAAGTGGGCATTGTGTTTTTCCAGTGTAGATTTAATACCTTCCCCTTCTTCATCCATGTTCATATCTTAGTCTACTTTTACATTTTTAGACGGAATACCAGCTTAAGGAAGAGAGCTAAGTGAAAGGTAAGGGCAAAGTCATAAAGCTGGAAGAACTGGCTCGAACTCAAAGGGGAACTCTCAGTATATGGGAACAGGCACATCAACTGTCAGAAATACTTTTCTACTTTTTCCTTGCAGGGCATTACTTCCTGCTATAAAAAGACCAGTATACAGACTTTCCTGGGACTGGTGAAAAATCAATCTCCATTTCAAAGAAGTCATCACAGGAAATGTGATAATTGTTTAAAGAATATTCTGCACTCAAAGTCAACTCACAGTGAAGAGATTGCAGAAATTTAGACCTAAATCATAAGGCCTTATCTCTCCTCCCATTATTATTTATACAGCACAACAAAATGTGACTCCTATGAGTCACCAAGTCATCTGTACTGTCAGCCATTAAAACAGCACATTTACCATGCAACGGCCAAAACCTATTTGATTCCTTCTGAAAATGAGTAGAAAAGGGAAAACCTTATGTGTGTGATGGTGCTTTCAGGTGATAGGTTGAGTAATCACCTTAAACTAAGTTGTCATTTTTTTTCCCCACTCATGCATGTGTATGCTCTCTGGCAACTTCACAGGCAGGGGGGATGGCTTCATCATGAGGTAACTTCATCCTGGCACTCAATTACCTATTCAAGGTTACTGAGGGTGCCTGGGTCTTCAGTCCCTTCTGCCAATTTCCTAGTTGGGTGATGAAAGTGATGAATGTTCAAATTGTGCCCACATTCATGACATACAATATGTGACTTTAAAGTTAATCTCTCATAGAAGAAACTAGTTTAAAAAAAAAAAAAAACAAGGGAAACTGTAGCCTGTTAAAACTTTGTTTTTATACCCAAGTTCACTTTGATCAATTGGCATTTTGGTGATAAAAGAAAACCTCTAACATCTCCACATCAACCTTACATTCCACAACGATTGATATGGTTCCACAGTCAAATATTTGTTCTTTTGTCCTCATAATTACCTTGGCTGTTGCAATGGTTTGTATATTTTTAATATTGTTATAGACATGATTCACTGTTTTACTAATTGAGTTGTTTCTAGAAAGAAAAAAGAAACTCAAATGAGAATCTAAAACATCAAGTTCCAGTTGTGGCTCAGCAGTAAGGAACCGGACTAGTATCGATGAGGATGTGGATTCAACTCCTGGCCTTGCTCAGTGGGATAAGGATCCTGTATTGTTGAGAGCTGTGGTGTAGGTCACAGACACAGCCTGGATCTGGCATTGCTGTGGCTGTGGTGTAGGCTGGCAGCTGAAGCTCCAAATTGACCCCTAGCCTGGGAACTTCCACATGCCATGGGTGTAGCCCTAAAAAGACAAAAAAAAAAAAAAAAAAAAAAAAAAACCCAAAAACTAAAACATTAAATTTTGCATGAGTGGTATGAGTTGCACATTTGAAATCAGACAGACTTGGGTTCCAATCTTGGTTCCACTAGATCAGTGACCTGAAAAAGATAATTCTTTGATCTTCAGCTCTTCAACCTTAAAATTGGAAATAAAAGTACCAATGTGTGTAGATATTTTATGAAATCAAATCAAATTCATGCATCTAAATGCTTAGCACAATGGATGGCACATGGCCAAGAAATGGAAGATATTGTCAACATTGTGCATGAATTTGTATCCTATTGAATGGAAAAACTCAAAGAGACCGATGAAGAGAGAACAGGCCCTGTTGGAGAAGTTTCTACAACTTTTTTTTTTATTATTATTAGCAAGATCTTAACCCTCCATCCCTGAATAAAGAACTTCATTTGAGATAGCTTATAAAAATATATGAAGTTATCATTACATGTTTTATCAAAATTCATCTGAGGAAGAACTTATTTGCCAAATGATCACGAAATAAGGATGTTATAACTAGACTTGTAATGAGGTGGACATTCCTGGAAGGAAAAAAAGAAAGAAAAGGCCATTCAAACATTGCTTTGAGGGCCCAACTAAATAGCTTTTAGAAAGAGCCTCCATTAGTTTGTATTTGCATAACAAAAAGATTCCCCCACCTTCCTATAGTCTTATTTGCAGATTCCCAACTAGAATATTTATTAAAGTCTAGATGCAATTAAACCTTTTGTGAAATTTGTGTTTGATCATGAATAGGGGTGAGTCAGAAAGTCTGTGAACGAGACTGAAACATAAAGGGAAGTGTACAAGAAAGCATTCTCATCTTATATTTAGCAATAACATTCAGATGACAAAAAGGAGATTTTAGAATAAGATGAAGTTTTCCATTGAGTGTGTTCATCGCTAATCTTGGTTTCTTTGTTTATGGCTCTCATTAATTCAACTAACATATGCTAGATGTTGGAAGATTTGCTTATAACATGGTGATGGGAAAGGTAGCCTTACCCTGACCTAATCTGTCTGAATTCTGAGAGTGCTTTTGTATGAAAGGAAAATTTAGAGTCCTCAAATAGCAATGTGTTTCATTAACATAACAAAACCGTATTTCAGATTACTACAAAAAGATGCCATAAAATCTAAGCTTTTATATTTCACTCTAGAAACTTAAAAGGCAGTTTGTTCTCACCTCTATTATTTCTGAAGTAGGAGTTCTTCTAAAACAGTCTATATTTTACTATGAATATTTCATAGAGGTGGTTCCTGAAGAGTTTACCCAATCTGGAGAGGTATTGGGAGGGTTAAGCAAGGTGATTTTTTTTAAAGATAAAAGTGGGCTTAATCTAATTAAATAATGTGTCCACAATTCCAAGCAACTCAGAGCAGAATTATGCATATGGATGGGGTGACTAAGTAAGAGAACAAATTTCCTCTCACTATGATTTTGTAGATTTAAATTTCCCAAAGTAATTTTCCTGCCACCTGACCTTATTTTCCTTACCACAGCAAAACAAATCAACTTGAGAGGAAAAGGAAAGGAAAATGATAATCTATGTTTTTGTGTTCCCAGATTATTTGATTCCCTGGGTAGGCTTCTCTTATAATCATAGCAAAATATTCATAATTTAGAAATTGGCAGGAAATAAACTGCAATCCTTCTGTCCCTGTTGGAACATATCAAGGGATCAGGATTTTCTCTTATTCCAGAGATTCCTTTCAGCACATGCCAATTTTTCAGGACTGGGGATGCCGAGTGACCAGAATTACATGTGAAACTTTGCAGTGAGCCAAGAGTTCTGGATGCATTACCGGGACCTCAAAGGCATTTTGATTCTGCTAATTTAAATGTAGATGTATATTTAATCATTGGGACCAGTATCACTTGTCATTTGAGTAAGATTTGCTGAAGAGAGGATTTGTTAATCCTTATCATTTATTTAGGGCTGGTATATGGGGACTTCTGGTAATGCTTGTTAAGTAACCCTTGACTTTTAGAGTTCAATTCTTTTTTCATTGGTTTAATGAACATACCTATTTATAACCCTTATTGACCCCCTATTATATACCAGATTCTGGGCTAGATCTTGAGAAGACAAAGTTGAATGAGGCTAGCTTTTCGCTTGCAAAGAGCTCACAGTCTAGTTGGGAATATAGGCAATAAAGAAAAATGATAATGTTCTCTGGAAGTTTTAAAGATAGCGCTATAGGTATATAAGGTATTATGGAAACAGCTAGGAGGAACACCTAAAGTTGGCATATGAAATGGTATGAGAAACTAGAAAAAGAAAGTTCACAATAGATTATAGTCCAATATGTATGAAAGATGGAAATTGTACCAAAGACCAGTGATCTGGGGATAATCTCTTTTTTGAAATACGTCTCTATGATAGTGTTAGAAAGGTTTTAAAGTGATACTTTCTAAAAAGAAGTGGACAAAAGGGGTTTTCTGGGTAGGGAGAACTATGTGAGCAGAGGTTCAAGGGCAAAGAGCAGAATGGTAAACAGAAAGATCTATACAGATCCTGAAATCAGAAGAGCCTGGGTTCAAATAGGGACTGTTGTGACTTTCTAGCTCATACTGAACCATGCAAAAATTGCCTAGAGCAGTTGAACCTACTCACAACCTGCTTTGTTATTCTATTTTTAATTGGGTTTTATTGCTAGCTTTAGAGAAGTCTTAGATTATATAACCTTTAAAATTTGTCCTATTTGAGGAATGATGATAATAATCATAGTAATTAATGATGATAATAATGATGATGAATACAATGTTCTTGTATAGGGTTCATATATGCAGACACCATGGGTTTCATATGTTTTCTCTCATTTTTTTCCCAAACTAGTGCCGCATGATCTTGATTTGAACTTGTGCTATTCAGTATTCTACTGTAGGGCAAACAATTTTGAAATTCTAAGACTGCTTCTTGGTTGTAGTTTGGATTCCAGTCATTATAAAGAGCATCAATAAAAGATTTAAGAGTTAAATACTTTACCACAGTAACCTGACAAGTAACATGTATCTTGGGTAAGTTACTTAATGTTACAGATGCCCACATTTTCTTGGCTCTGATATGTGTTTCATAGAATCATTCTAAGGATTAAGAAGTAAGGCTCAAGAAGTTTAACTGTCAGATTTCATCATAATCATCACCTAGTTTTTTTCTCCCTGCTCCTGATGTACACAGCTCCTAATAACAAGAGCAGAGCTCAACTCCTTCTTCTTCTTCTTCTTTAATCTCACTTTCATGGAGGCGCCTCAGTAAAGACATTTGATCTTGTAAGGTCCTCATTTTAGCACCTTTGTTTTTTGCTTCTGTGAGACACCATTCAAATACCATTGCAGACAACTTTCACCTTCTTTTTTCTGCTCCCCAGAAAACCCCTTTGATTCAAGATTCAACTGTTAATAATTTTGTACTTCATTTCCCATTGACAACTTCTAGTCCCTACTGCTGGTCCTTTCCAAATTCCAATTAAGAAATCTTGAAACAAGTTTTTCATTTTTTCTTTGTTCCTGCCATGGCCATTATTCAGCCTCAGAGCTCAGAAGGAATGGCTGTAAAATATCCACTGTCCCCATAACCAAAAGTGCAGGTTATGGTCTGTAATAAAATAATTTTACAGCACTCTTCCATCTCTGATGGCATGAGGGACAGCCAAACATCCAAACCCATAAAATAGCTTTAACCACAGATCTCATAGAAAGTGACTTTGAGTTGAATTTATGAAGGAGCTTGGAGTTTCTGGAGTTTTTGAGGTAAGTCTCCCCATGAACGAGGGAGAAACAGGACCTATTGCTTTGACAATGAGGTGTGAAGGAAAATGCAGGATTACACTGCTTTTGTTCTTTCTTTTTTACCTCCCCCCTCTTCAAGTTTGAACACACCTTCAAGAGGGACTTTCCCCTGAAGATTGGAGTGTGTATGGTGATAGAAGACCCTACTTTGTATTGCCTGTGGCAACTCAAAACTTACCACTGGGGCTGTGGTTTCAAAGTTTGTGCATAAAGTGAGCTGGAAACAGTCTTAAAGATGGACATCCCCCAAGTTTTTGATGTATTAGGTCTGTAGTGGGCTTCTGGAGTATGTGTTTTTGTCAGGATCCCTGGAAGTAATAGGTGCAAATGGTCCAAGTCCGCCCTTTGAGAAATGCTCCTTTTAGGGAATTTCCATTCCTATGACACATGGATGGAGGAGATGGGAAAGATCCCAGATTTTACTTACATAGGAAGTGCTGGACAGAAATGGAAGAAAGAAAGGTATTATCTTCTACTTATTCAAGAAAGAGAATCCTTGTGTTTTTTTTTGGGGGGGGGAATTCAGAATGGGGTCTTAATTACAGTGTTATTCTGAGGGAATCAGAATGAGGTAATATCTAAATCCAGGAAAATGACACTTACTGCCCACAAGTCACCCCTTTTCCTGAAGGGTTTAGTTGGTTCTGAAGATGGGTTTCTTCCCTCTCTTCTCTCCAATCAGCTCTGAGATCACCTAAGCAGCCACTCCTCCAGAGGACTTCTCTGCCCTCTTCCAACATGTCATACTCGGCACCCCAGGCCCTTCTTCTTACTCTTCTTACTCTTGAGTCTCAGGTTTCACTTGGATGGAAACAGATGCCTCCGTCTAGGCAAATGAAGACTGGGAGCCTTTAAGGCCTGCCCCCTTCCCCACCTGAGGGAGGAGCAGCATCTAACCCTGGGGAAGCTGGGAAACCCAGGCTGGAATCTTTAGTTAGGAACGGAACCCTGGTGCACAGCATCCAGGCAGATAACCACCTCATACACCAATGCTTCTGTCACACTTTGTTTCAATCCATAGGATAAAAAGAATCAGGGTCCAAATAAAAAATTTTCTTGTGGGTCCTGCTCAATGGGAAACATTTTTTAAGAAGGGAAAGCTATTTTTAAGGATTACTGTATTGGTCTATTGATTCCCGACCAAAATGATCAAAATGGGTCAGCTCTCCTATGCTGCTAGAGGTATTTTTGAGAAGTCGTTAAATAAATGCAAAGTCACGCATTTGTCACTTGCCGCCCTGACCCACTCTTCTGCACTGCCGAGGGTAAGCAATGATTTTGTTCTTAGCCTATTTTGCTGTCAGCCTATTTTTCATTCACAGAGAATCTCTGACCCCTCCATCCCAGGTTAGGCAGTCAGGAGCCCCAGCGGGATTCTCAGACTCAATTTGCAGTTATTTTAAGAATTTAAATTACATAAGTGAGGCCCTTTTTAGAATCCCTTCTTAGGGTCAGTCTCACACAGGACAACCTTAAAATTGCTGCCATAAGCATGTGAGTGGCTTTTGCCATTCTGTCTTTTATAAGAGCCACAAGGCTGCTACGGGGAAGGGAGGGTGGGGTCTTCTGACCTCTATTCCTAGGGTTGCAAGAGCAACCCTCTTTCACTGAGGACATGAAAAGGGAATATCCTGCTTTGGTTACAAGGGACAGAAACTCAACTCACATTGGTTGGAACAAGGAATGGGGGTGTATTGGCTCATATACCTAAATCCAGCAATAGAGTTTCAAGCAATGTTAGCCCAGAGTTTAAGAGACATCTTCCAGATTCAGTCCCTGTGTCTTTACTTCTGCTTTGTTTTGTGTTGCTTTTCCTCCAGGTCAGGCCTTCTCCATGTCATGTCCTCCAGAAACTCTGGACAATGTCCTTTCACTTGAAAGTCCTTTGGGAAGAAATGTTCTTTCTTCCCAAGAGTTCCCCCCAGAGTTCTGCCTTGAACCTCATTGGATTGCTTTGAGCCAAATGCCACCTATGCTGAATCCCCACGGCTAAGGAAGGGCCTGAGTCTCTGACTGGATGATCCAAAATCACAAGCCTCCTCTTAGAGTCAGAATCACCCACCAAAGGAGGTGAACTATGATGGGAAGGAAAAGAAGCATTTGATCCTCAGAAGAAAATCATTGGATCTCAGAGGGAAAAAAAGAAAAACCACCTTAGTACTTATTATTCAAGTAGGTGAAACAAAGGATGCTGGTGAGTCTCCTGAGAGACTTTTGGATTTGGGGGTATCCACTACCCCCAGTACCCTTATGACCCCAAATTTCATGAAGCGTCTGAAATATGGCCAAGGGAAGAGAAGCAAAAAAGCAAACCCTCTCATGGTCCTATTCTAGCTTGTACTGTTGGAGAGTTTATGTTCAGGAGGCTGAGATTGTGCAAAAGTTTGGCAGATTCTAACTCTGCATATCACAACGTCTCATTCAGCAGGAGAAAAAGTGCTACTATTTAGCGTGTGCCTACCACGTGCCAGGTGCTACACACACACACACACACACACACACACACACACAGCAAATATGCTGATCTATTTAGTATCAAACTATTTAGATTCATAATGCTGGTCTATGCATACTATTTAGACTCATTGCATTGGGGGCGGGGGAATAAATAAAATTTTCTAAAGGCACAGCAGTGGCACAAAAGCTTCTTGAGGGTGGGGAATATATCTTGTTCATTTCTGTATCTTTACCATTTTAGTCTATTCTGGGTACTATGTAAAGTACTTTTACAACGCTAAATCATTTAATTCTCATAATAACCCTATAAAGCAATTAGAGATTTTTAATCTTCACTTTAGAGATGAGGAAACTGAGGCCCAGAAAGGCTACATAGGCAGTAAGTGGAAGAGCTGGGATCGTCTCACACAACCTGACCTCAGAGGCCCTTCTAGAAATTTTATTCATTTTCATGAATGTAAACACAGAATAGGGGGTCCAGCTCCCGGATGCACAATTCTGAAAGAACCATGCTGGGTATCAGAGAGACAGTCTATACATGTACTGTCTGATGTGTTACTGGCCACATGTGGCCATTTATATTAAAATTAATTGAAATGAAATGAACATTTTTTTCCTCAGTTCACTAGTCAGATTTCATGTGTTCAATAGCCACACAAGGTTACTGCTATACAATTCCATTCTTGCAAGAAAATTTTATTGGGTGGAAGTAGTAGATTAACTCCAAATGTCATTCCTAATCTTTTTTTTTTTGCTTTTTAGGGCTGCACCTGAGGCATGTGGAAGTTCCCAGGCCAGGGGCTGAATCAGAGCTACAGAGCTACAGCTGCTGGTCTGTGCCACAGCAACAGCAATGTGGGATCTCAACTACATCTGTGACCTACACCATAGCTCATAGCAATGCTGGATCCTTAACCCAGGAGCGAGGCCAGAGATCAAATCTGCATCCACAAGGGATACTAGTTGGGTTCGTTACCATTGAGCCACGATGGGAACTCCCACCAAATCTTGTTATGAAGATTGGAACTGACTGTTTTCCACAGTGCACCCCTGCCCACTGTGCTGGCTGCCTCTCCATGCCCTCTTCCATTACACACAGTCTGCTCTGGGCATCTCTACAGTCGCACCAGGCAGAAGTCAAGTTTTGCTCGGACATTTAAGGCAGGGAATCTGGCTGCACTGTTGGCAAGGAACTCTGGCAGAGGTGGGGAAGGATTTAAAACTCTGGTTTGATAGATTCACAGACATAGAGAACAGATTTGTGGTTGCCTAGGGGGAGCAGGGAGGGAGTGGGATAGACTGGGATTTTGGGGTTAGTAGATGCAAACTATTGCATTTACAGTGGGTGGGCAATGATACCCTACTGTATAGCATAGGCTATATGTATATCAAATTGGAGATATATATATATATATATATATATATATATATATATATATATATATACACACACACACATACACACACATATATATATATACATAATCTTTTAGGATAGATGGTGATGGAAGATAGTATGAGGAAAAGAATGTAAATATGCATGACTGGGTCACTTTGCTGTTCAGGAGCAATTGGCAAAACACTGTAAATCAAGTATTCTTCAATTAAAAAATTAAAAAAAGGAATTAGAGATTGAAATTAAATGACATTAGAAAGTGAAACAAACAAACCAACCAAAACAACAACAAAAAAACCCCTGTGGTTTGTTATCCTACAAGATACTGCCTGTGGGTTAAAAAGCCTGATCTTTGGAGACACAAAGACCTTGATCTGAAACCCAGATCACCACATACCTAGAAAAGGACCACAGAGAAGCGGCTTGAGCCTCAGATCCTCACCTGTAAAGTGGAATTAATAATAACTTGCCTCCTATCAGCACTAATATCCTTGATGTAGCATCTGCTGGTGGCCAAGAACTGGCGGCACCTGGGGTCACTATTATGTTGATTACACAACCCAGATGACCCATAGTCTCCAGTATTCAGGGGTCACCCTTCTGTTGAAAACCAACAAGACGATATCCTGAGCCAACTGCCAGTAGACCACGATTCCTTCCCCAAGTAATTTCGGGGACATCCTGAAATCTGTCTTGAGGGCTTCATGGCACGCCCTAATTCCTTCTTTGCTTTGGACTATATTTTTAGGGCAACATGGGTCAATTTTATCATCATGTGATGTGTTTCTCTCTTTGTTCTATTCACTCAGCCCTTCAAAACATAAGGATGACCAAGCTGTGGCATTTAACAGACTTAAGGAAGTAAGTTATAAAACAGAAGAGGAAAGGGTAATGTTGGATAATAACCACTATTGTTTGGAGTGTTTGTAGATTGTGCACCTCCAGAGAGGTCTCCATGTCCTCTGACTTCTCACTATGCTACAAGGACCATCCAACCACCTCCATGAGAATGGTTTTGAACAGGAACTTCTTACCTATGACAGAAGGCCAGAGCTATCTCCTACCCTAGAGCTAGTGTTAAATGATCCTCTCCCAGCCCAGCCAAACACAAGTTGGCCTCTATTGTTGTCTGGAGATGACTGATTCAGATAAATAACATCTGCTTCCTGACCTTGAGGGTAAAACAAGTAGCAAGCAAGATGACATGGCAGCTAGTGAAAGGCCAAGTCAAGGAAATACATTTGCTGATTCCTTAACGTCATCTCAAAGTGGATGGAAGGAAATTTCTCTACTTATATCAGGCCCTGTCTGTGGCCGTGATCTCTTGATTTGTTCTGGGATGCAGAGCAGTCAGGTACTAATGTGGCGTGCACACCAGGGCCTGTGGAGGGGCCCAGGGGCTCCTGTCCATTGGCTTCTAATCAAAGCACAAGCTAGATCTCATATTCTCAACCCTTTTCTACAGCCTTGACTCTAGCATGGAGGCCTCTATTTATTTCACAGAGAGAGGGCCCCTGGGTCTTGGCAAGAACAGAGGGCTCAGAAGAGGAAGAAAAGCAGCTATAGAATGGAAGGAAATGCTTAAGTAACCTCAGAAAGGAAATTTAGATCTTCCTCAAAGAATGATCACCTTTGAGTAGCACTTGACAAACAATAGCTCGTATTTATTGCGATTTCATTGTGTGCCAGGCATGGTGCTTGCACTTTTGAAGGCATGATCCCATTTCATTCATAAATCAGTCATAAAAGTAGGTATATTATCCACTTTTTGGAAGCTGAAGCTCAGAGGGCAAGTAATGCGATCAAGAATATCCAGGAGTAACTGGGGAAACCACAGAATCTGTATTCACAACATCTATCTTTGTCTTCAGTGTTCTTCCAGGTATGTAATTTCATTGACCCCAGTGACATATTAGCCCAGGGGGACAGGGCATTAGTTAGACCCATTTTGCAAAAGGAAATGGAAACTGAGAGAATTTACATAACTTCCTCTGTGTGACCTAGATCTCCTTAGTTCTAGTCCTGAGAGTTTCCATGACACTGAGCAGAAATGGCAGGGCTTTCACAGTACAAAATCTTCCCTGCTGGGTTTTTAAAGCCCTCAAGATCCATTTTCATAGCTATTTCTGTGCCAAGGCTTCTGGTGAGGTATAATATCAATAATCATTAAGGAATTGTTATTCATTATAAGAAATCTCATCTCTCAACTGGGCTCCAATTTAAGAGAGTGACCTCTCCCCTTTGCTTAGTAAGCCTTCTTGAGGTCCAAGAGTGCTGTATCACTGCACATACAAAAATGGCTTTCTCTTTGTTGTTTGTATTGCCCCAACTGTTTACAAACTGCTGCTATTTCCAAAGGCTGGCCAAGTCCCTGCCCCCTCAAAAGGGTACTGTCTCATTTAAAACAAAACAAAACAAAAAAACAGGGAGTTCCCCTTGTGGTGCAGTGGAATCTAATCTGACCAGTATCCATGAGGATGAGTGTTCAATCCCTGGTCTCGCTCAGTGGGTCAGGGATCTGGTGTTGCTATAAGCTGTGGTATAGGTCACAGACATGGTTTGGATCCCATGTTGCTGTGGTTGTGGTGCAGGATGGCAGCTGTCGCTTTGATTCAACCCCTAGCTTGGGAACTTCCATATTCCGTGGGTGCAGCCTTAAAAACAAAAACAAAAACAAACAAACAAACAAAAAATTTAAGGTCCTTTTATTCTTCACAAATAGGAATTAACTAGCAATGGATAAATTTAGTATTTTAAGGAGGAGACAAGCACCCTAGCTAAGGTAGCATTAGAAAGGGACTTATCTGTTCCCTTTATTATGAAGTTGTCATGGTGGAGTTCCCATCATGGCACGGTAGAAACAAATCCGACTAGGAAACATGAGGTTGCAGGTTTGATCCCTGGCCTCGTTCAGTGGGCTAAGGATCCGGCGTTGCCATGAGCTGTGGTGTAGGTCACAGAGGAAGCTTGCATCCTGCATTGCTGTGGCTGTGGTTTAGGCTGGCAGCTTTAACTCTGATTCAACCCCTAGCCTGGGAACCTCCATATGCCATGGGTTTGGCCCTAAAAAGCAAAAAAAAAAAAAAAAAAAAAAAAAGTTGTCATGGTGATGAGAATGGGCCATTGGGCCATGACGAAGGACCTAGTGAAGTCACCATCACACTCTGTTCTGTTTTGTGAATTCTCTGTGAAAAGCTCTTTCCATCAAGTTCAGTGGGGTACTTTTGCTTAGTCCTGTGATGTGAAGGGTATTTGTGCCAATAAATTCACTTTGAATTCTGTTGATCATTATCTTTTTATGTTAATAAATGATCCTCAATGGGTCCCAAATATTAAAAGAGAGATAATAATCATTATTTTTAGTTATAACTGTACACCTGGATGGCAAAGTAGGTTGCTTTCTTGAGCCAATAATCTCACTTTGGGTTATATTTCTTACAAATATAAAGCATCTATGTATATCTATTTCTATAAAAATATGGATATATAATATATAAATATATATATGGATGAATACAGATATTTATTGTAACAATGCTATAGTAGAAAACAAAACAAGAAACCAGGTCCATCAATAGAGGACTGGTTGATTAAAATATGACACATTTATATCATGATGTAGTATATAGATATAAATTAAAAAAAAATAAGATCTGCACATATTGGCCTAGACGGATGTTTGTGATATAATTGTTGAATGCAAAAACAAGTTTCAGAGTAGAGTGAGGGATATGATCTCACTTTTGTAAAATACTGTATCCAAAACCCATCTGTGAGCATATACATTTTTACGTGATTGAATGAGCACAGGTGCCATGTGGAATACTACCTAATTGGCGTGGTTACCCAAAAGGCATAGGGAGGGATGCTTGGAGGGAAGGGCGTATTATTACCTTTTGTGTGATTTGTTATGATCAGTACATATTATCCTTTTTCAAAAATCCAGTAAGATAAAGCCAGTAATAAAGGGGGAAGAAGTTGCTTTAAGACAACAGCTGTCCATGCATGTCACTCCTGGCCAGAATTATCTCAGGGGATTGCACAGGTCCTACTGATAATCTTCTGATCATAAGATCAAGCATCTTATGACTAAAAATAATAACAAACCTCAAGAAAAGGGAGGGGCTGGGCTGTCATCTTCTAAAATTCTCCTTGCTGATGGTAATTCCAATGAGACTAGTGGAATGGTTACTGTCTGACAAGAACCAGATAGAAAAATCTATTATTTTTCTGCTTTCTTAGAAAGCATCATATAACTGTGGGAGTATTTCTCAAACTCAGTATTTCTGAAAGAGGAACACTCTTTTAAGCATTCTGAGTGGGAGAAGAAATGCTGGTGTATTAAATTAAGCCCCTAGCAGTATCTGCTTTTAACAAATCTGTTCTTCCACACCTACATCCCTCCCTTGCCTCTTTCCTTCTTCTTCTCCTCTTTCTCTTTCTTGTTTTCTTTCCTTCTTTCTCTTTTATTTTTATTTTTGTCTTTTTAGGGCCGCACCCGTGGCATATGGAGGTTCCCAGGCTAGGGGTCTAATCAGAGCTGTAGCTGCTGGCGTACACCACAGCCACAGCAATGTGGGATCCAAGCCTTGTCTGTGACCTACACCACAGCTCACGGCAACACCGGATCGTTAACCCACTGAGCAAGGCCAGGGATCAAACCTGCAACCTCATGGTTCTTCATCGGATTCATTAACCACTGAGCCATGACCGGAACTCCCCTTTCTTTCTCTTTTAAAAAATATTTAATATCTCAAACTGAGTTAATATTAAATTAATTTACAATTCTTTGGCTTATAGTAAAGAAGTGGACTATTTAGTCTTTAAATTATATTTTTTCACTGATTTACAGTAAAAGTTACAGTAAGATACATTCCCCCACCTCCCCTTACCCCACACACATACAGATGGTCTTGACTTATGATGGCTCAGCTTACAATGTTTCAAATTTACAAGCTTAACAACACAATATGCCTTCTGGAGAAACTGTACTTTGAATTTTGATCTTTTCCTGGGCTGGCAATGGGAGCTACATGCTCCCTGGCCATACTGGATGTCAGATGCCACTGCAGCCTCACAATCACCAGGTTAAACAATAGATACTCCTGCAACCCAAACATTGTGTTTTCCACTTTCAATGCAGTATTCAATTAGATATTCACCACTTTATTATAAATTGAATTTGCAATCGTGAGCAGGAAAAACAGAGCTCCCAGAATAATTAGGCTACCAGACTTCAGACTTTACTACAAAGCTACAGTCACCAAAAGCGTATGATACTGGTACACACACTCACACACACACACAGACACACACACACACACACACACACACACACAAACAAACAAAAGCCCAGAAATACGTATCAGTGGAAGAGAATAGAAAGCCCACAGATAAACATATGCACTTATGGTCAATTAATCTACAACAAAGGAGGCAAGAAAATACAATGGAGAAAAGACAGTCTCTTCAGTAAGTGGTGCTGGGAAAACTGGACAGCTATGTATAAAAGAATAAAATTAGAACATTCTCTTACATCGTGTACAAAAATAAACTCAAAATGGCTTCAAGACCTAAATGTAAGGCCAGAAACTATAAAACTCTTAAAGGAAAGTATAGGCTGAAAATTCTTTAACATAAATTGCAGCAATATCTTTTTGGATCTACCTCCAAGTGTAATTGAAAATTTTTTAAAGTAAACACATGGGACCTAATTAAACTTAAAAGATTTTGCACAGTGAAGGCAACCATTAAAAAACCCCAAAGACAACCCACAGAACGGGAGAAAATCTTTGCAACTGAAGCAACTGACAAGGGATTAATCTCCAAAATGTACAAACATCTCATACAGCTTTATATCAAAACAAACACACAAGCCAATCAAAAAATGGTCAGAAGATCCAGATAGGCATTTCTCCAAAGAAGGCAAAGAGATGGGCAGAACACACATGAAAACATGCTCAACATCATTAATTATTAGAGAAATGCAAGTCAAAATTACAATGAGGTATCACTTCACACCAGTCAGAATGGCCATCATCAAAAAAATCTACAAACAATAAATGCTAGAGAGGGTGTGGAAAAAAAAAAAGAACCTTCCTACACTGTGGGTGGCGTTATGCATTGGTAAACCACTGTGGAGAACAGTGAGGAAGTTCCTCAAAAAACTAAATATAGAACTACCATGTGATCTACCAATCCCACTCCTGAGCACATATCTGGAGAAAACCAATTCAAAAAGATACATGCACCTCAGTGTTCACTGTAGCACTATTTACAATAATCAAGACATGGAGGCAACCTAAATGTACATCAACAGAGGACTGCATAAAGAAGATGTGGTACATATACAATGGAATATTATTTGGCCATAAAAAGAACTACATAATGCCATTTGCAGCAACATGGATGGACATAGAGATTATCATACTAAGTGAAGTAAGTCAGACAGAGAAGGACAAATACCATATGAGAGCACTAATATGTGGAATCTCATAAAAATGATACAAGACAACTTATTCACAAAACAGAAACACACTCAAAGATTTCAAAACCAAACTTATGGTTATCAAAGAAGAAATACTGGGGGAGGGATGGACTGGAGGTCAAGATTGGCATATACACACTACCATGTACAAAATCAATCAGTAAAAAGGAACCACTATATAGCTCAGGGAAATCCATTCAATACTCTGTTATAGCCTACATAGGAAAGAATCTAAAAAAGAATGTGTATATATATGCATAGATATGGCTGATTCATTTAGCTGTATACCAGGAACTCACACAACATTGCAAGTCACCTATACACCAATAAAACTTATTAAAAATAAAATAAAATAAAATAATTAAAAGAATAAAATAAAATAGGCTTTGTGTTAGATGATTTTGCCCAACCATAGGTTAATTTAAGTGTTCTAAGCACATTAAGATAGCTAGGCTAAGAGATGGTATTTGGTAGGTTAAGGGTATTAAATACATTTTCAGTGTATGGTATTTTCAATTTATGATGGGTTTATCGGGATATAACCCCATCATAACTTGAGGTAGATCTGTATACATATAATTGTGTATGTATATATGCGTATGTATATATATGTGTGTGTATAAATACATGCAAAAATACATATATAATACATATATTCTGCCCTTCATGCCCTGGGGTTTAACACTGTTGTTAGAGAGGGCTGACTGTATTACATCATTTTACATAAGAGACTTCAGCATCCATGGATGCCAAGGGGCTCCTGGAACCAGTCTACAAGAACGACTGTATTATTATGATGGAATGCATCCTTTCTATTTGAGGTATATTACCAGAAAAGTCACAGAAAATTCTCTATCACATTACATTTATAATGAAAAGGAACATGTCTATCATAGGCTAAAGTTTACATACTTTTCTCAGTTTATGCTGATTCAGCTTGCATCCTAGTTTTTGGTTTTATTTCTCATTTGGAGGAATCTCATACATTTCAGCAAATAAGATGTCTCTGTTGGGCAGTTTATTATAGACACTTCTAAAAACTGTTAATCAGTCTTTAAGTGAAAAGAATCATGTATATCCATGAGTCAAATGAGCACATAGAAGAGATTTAGTATCTAGTTGATATTAAATAATAGAATTATCAGAAAACAGCATCTGATGTCCTGAATGCCTTCGGGGTTTTTCCCAATTGTGAGAGCTTCTTGCATCTTTCCCCCTTTCCCTCAAGAATTAGAATTTAGCCAGTAATTTCTTTTTCCTCTTTGATGTCTAACTTGGACACCATAATAGTTTTCTAACTTTTGAGACTGCCATATCTAACTTCTTAGAAAGTTCAGCCTTTGTCTCTGCGGGATCTGTACATTCATGTTCTATAAACATTTTTATGGTTGTTGATTTTTGAAACCAGGCACAACACTTACAAACTAAGCTATAACTTTAAATGCCAAGATACTCAGGAGCACTAACTGGAATATTACCCATGTTCGTGGGCAGGTGTTAAATATCCCAAGATACCAAGTACCAAAAATAAAAAGAAACTTCCTGGAGGAGTCCTCTATTGGCAAAGTTCCTTGATTGGGAACCAACATCATTCTATCATTTACTTGCATGCTTCTTCCTCCTCTCTTGTAACCCCACCACTAGTCATAGGATGCAGGTTGCTATGGTGATAGGGGAGAAGAACAATGAATTGGGAGACCATTGTGAAACTATTGCAGTGGGTTCTAAAGGGTATTGTAACAAAGTTTTACTTCTGTCCTCACCTATTTTTTTTTTCTATTTTTTTTTTTTTGTGGTACAGTTATCAAAACTGAGAAACTGTGTGACATTGGTTCATTTTTAACCAAGATCCATACTTTATTTGGATTTCACCAGTTTTTCCATGAAGGTCCTCTTTCTGTTCTTGGATCTAATGTAGGAATTTCCATTGTTTTTTGTTATTATACCTCCCAAATCTCTAGTCATGCTCCCAAATTTCCTGCATCCTGTGACAATTTCTTGTCTTCCTTTATTTTAGAAAGGATTTCATTCTACTCAGAATTTTATCAAAGTTTACTCCTTTGAACTGGACTTGAGGTGTTGCATTACTGCCTTCTCCTGTGGTATTTTTTGTGGCTCTTATAAGGACAAATGTTTCTTAGGACTCAAAAGACTAGGCAAATAATGTTTCTAGTTTTGTCCCCTTCATAGTAATCTTGTGACTGGAGGAGGTCATGACCACCAAGAAGAAGATGTTTCTGACTGGTGACATTTTCCTTCTGCTAGACTAAAATAAATAAATCAAAAAAACAAGAACTTAGTTCTGGTTTAACTTATAAATACTTTAAACCTCCACTTCCAAAATATTCAAATAGTTTTAAACCATCATGGCAGATTATGTGAAAGAGGTATTTTTTTTTCCTTTCCACCTTCAGTGGTTTACAAATAGGAAGCACTTTCCTTTAACAAGGTTCTTTAAACAATCTGTTTAATGCCACCCCACAAAATCCACAACCCAACCTGTTATTTTAGCTCCAGCTATTTCAACGCTGGAGTCCTTGCCACAGCAGAATGTCTATTATCAATCTTGCTGCTTGATTTTTCTTACCACCTCTATATAAGATTTGTTTTGAACTCCAAACTGAACGTATATTTTAGAAATCTTTCTGATTTACCCTCTTTACATTAAATGAGAATATACACTTTGGAGGAGAGAGATCTGACTGATCTCAAATTCCAGATGTGCCACCCACTCTGTGACCTCAAGCAGGTTGCTTCCATCCTCTGTGCCTTCATTCTCTCATCTGTAAAATGGGGACAGAGCTTCTCTCCTGGATTTGACTTTCAAAATCCTTCCTCTTTGCTGAGCTGTTCTCTTTGTCATTATTTCTATAACCCCCAGGGTTAGCCAGAAATTAACTAATCTGAAAATAGAGATGGCTGCTTCTGGTTCTCTTGCTCCTTCTATCACTCTCAAGTATCTGGAGAATAAAGAGAAAGAGTTAAGGGTAAGAGGCATGCAGGAATGTGAGCCAAGAGTTTGCAAAAGTTTGCTTCCCATGGGCATCTGGAAAGGGGTGGGGCTTCTGCTTTGGCAGGTGGGTGGGAGGAGCACTGTACAGTTAATGTTGGATGTGGTGGGATAGGATGGGATGGAACTGGTCGGCAGATCTGCTCTATCTCTGTCTAGAAGCTTGCTGCATGTTTGCTACCCTTGGGTTAGAGGAGAGGTGCTAGGTCTGGTGTCCATATTTGAATTTTCTCCCTAGAGTGGGGCTTGTTTCATCACTCTGTGCCCAGGGGATCACTCCACCATCTATTATGTACTCTGGTATCCCTGCCTCGACAAAAAGCCCATTAAATCTGACTCTGGACCTTGTTGCAGATCCCACTCATACTTCATTTTTTAACGAACGCACTTTGGACCATTGTTTCTGGTGGTTTACAGAGATAAACCTAGGCAATACCTACAGCCTGAAAATAGATTCACACGTTTATATTATTGTTTTTCCACCTAACAGTCTACATACCTGTAGAATATTTTCATCACTCTTCTGGTGGGGAGGTTCTGTCACCACAAGTATTATCAAAAAGAACAAAGAATGAGGTTTTTAGGTAGCCCCAGATCTGTCACCTGATGCTCTCTACTTTGAATTATTAGTTTGGCTGTCGGATTCAATATATACTTCATGGGTACCTAATCTGTGGCAGGTACTGTGTTAAGGCAGTGCTGATGTGTTGACTAAAAGAAAAAATTGAAAAGCACTTAGTACAGGACCTGATATGTGTTTGATACTAAAATGGTTGCATTCATGTCTCTCCTCCATTGTGCACACTCATTGATCTATTGATCAGAGTGGTTAACAGTGCCCAGTGCAGTGGCTTTCCATATTTATAGAAGGAATCAAAGAAGAAATGTTGAAATATTCATGCCATTTCTCCTAACAACCTCCTGCCCTTTAGAGAAAATATATGAAGTCAATACCACCAGGGATTAAGAGAGCAGGGAGTAGTGCCAGACAACTTTTTTTTTTTAATGCTATTCTGCTCATTGTTATGTGGGTGACCTTGGGCAAATTACTCAACATTTCTGAACTTCAGCTTTTTCATCTATGAAACTGGGCTAACAACAGTAACAAACTCCACAGAGAGGCGAGGATTCAACAAACAGATAGATATAGGAACTTTAGCATAGTGGCTGACATGCAATAAGTATTTGATAAACAGTAGGTGTTATGATTATCATTGTTATAAAATTATATTCTAGGAAATGGATACTAATTATTTCATAAGGTCTGAAAAGTAGAGCAAGCTTCTATAAGAGTCTTATGCAAAAGTTTAGCTTTCTATGAGCATCAGTTATCAGTCTAAGTTTCTATTTTCAAAATAGCTGCACCTCTGTTTTTCTGCCACATGCCATAGGGGGGGATCTCAGCGTGGTGGGGGATGCTATTTACTACTGAGATCCTCCTAATTGTTTAAACAGCTTGCAATAAAAAGAGAGAGGAAGGGTAAATATATTATTTGTGAGGGATATTTATCTTTCTGGTGAGACAGTACATTTCCAAGACATTTCTACTTTGGGTATTACCTACTCCCATTGAAGTGGAAATATCAGCCTTAAATAGAATGTTATTACTGACTAATTGAAGTATTTGATGAATGTGTTGAAGAACTATGAGAGAGAAAGAAATGATAGGGGGCGTTAGGAATAAATTAATAAAGGATTAAATTCCAAGAAGATTAATTTGGAGGCGATTTGTAGTATAGATTAGAAAGGGGGAGAAATCCCTAGAGGAAGATTATTAAGGTAATTACAGTATTTGTAATATAATCTGATTTCCTTTTCTTGAGAGAGCCACTAGCCTCGTAAACTAGGGATTTTAGTAAATTAATTAATATCCTGCCTTGATCCTTAAAGGATTCAGAGTGGCTTAAGACTTCTGATATTGCTCTCATTAGAAACTTTGGGTTTTATTGCAATCTGGTTCATTCATTCATCCATCCATCCATTCATCCCACACATGTCAACTGATGGTCTGCTGCATGCCAGACACTGTGTTTTTGTGTTGTTTTGTTTTCTGACTGCACCCACAGCATGTGGAATTTCCTGGGCCAGGAACAAAACCTGCACCACAGCAGCAACCCAGCAACCCAAGCTGCACTGACAAAGCTGGATCCTTAACCCGCTGAGCCACATGAGAACTCCCCAGACACTGTGCTGTTGTTGCATATATATTACTTGATAATATGCTTGTGTCCCTTGGCCCTGTGGAGCACACAATCCAATTCTAGCTGATGAGAAAGTCTGTATCATTTTGTTCTTTCCTGGATTTAAACAAAATGTGTTGTATATTATAAAGTTTTTAATAAACTTCTTGGGTTCAGAACACTGATGTGCCCCTAATCATCTGAAAGTGACAATCTTTGGGAGGAAAAACAGATTATCTCAGGAAGAGGCTGCTCATATTAGGAGTGACATGAAAGACTCAAATCTCAGGAGGTGATCAATCATCATGACTAATCTTGCCAAATAGCTATGGTTAGAGTGGTGTTTAGAGCCCAATTAAATATGACTAAACCAGCCAAGATGACTAAATATAATACCATACAGGCTCACTTGATTTCTCTCATTCCCAACTAGTAAATCTTGACATTTTGAATAACTCTTTAATCAAATAAGCAAAGGTTCTCTCTAGTATAACTCACTAGAGTAGTCAAAATAAAGAGGCAATGAATGGATTGATGAATTTGACTTTCTCCCTTCAGACAAAGGTATCAGGGTAAAGGTGAATTAATTACTAAAATAAGAGAATGAGTGGTGGAAGTTACAGCTATAGCTAACATTAACTGAACACTATATGTCAGGCACTGTGCTGAGCACTCGTTTTATGTACATGATTTTGTTTAATCCCCAAGGAAACTATGCTATAGTATTTTGTTTAACAGATGATACATTCTAAGTTCAGAGAGTTTGGGTTACTTGTCCAAAGTCACACAACTTGTAAGTGGGATGAACAGGGATTCAGCCCAGCTTGGTCTGACTGTTGGAACTTTGCCAAAGTATTATATACTGCTTCCCTATGTGTCCATCCTTCTCTGAAATCTTCTAAGGTTGGCCAGTGGATTTTTTATTTCTTCTTCCTGTTTTATTTGGAAGAAAACTGAGATTCAAAGAGTTTTGCTCAGATAATGGGAGGTGGGACAGATTCAAGATCTGAAACAAGGTTTTTCTGAATCCAAGGTTGGCATTTCTTCCATGAAATTCTATGATGGCCATAAGTCTGGAAAGTCAGGGGAATAATACAGACATAATACTTCTGGATTGTGTCAAATCAATGTGACAAATGCTGTCATGAAGTTCAAAAAAGAGAAACAAGTGAACCTAGACAATAGTACAGGTAGGTGCAGTGGATGAGGCACTTGCATCCATAAGAACTTTTTAATTACATACATGCCAACCCTGAAGTCTCTGTGTCATTTAAATATGATTCCATCAACATTTTCCTCAGTGACTTGTTATTGAACAAATCTGTAGGTGACACAAAACTGTTAGCTTTCTATGAGCATCAGTTATCAGTCTAAGTTTCTATTTTCAAAATAGCTGCACCTCTGTTTTTCTGCCACATGCCATAGGGGGGATCTCAGCATGGTGGGGGATGCTATTTACTACTGAGATCCTCCTAATTGTTTAAACAGCTTGCAATAAAAAGAGAGAGGAAGGGTAAATATATTATTTGTGAGGGATATTTATCTTTGGGGAGACAGTATAAAGAACCAAAGTGAAAGCAGTCAAGGTCCCAAACTGAATGTTAATGACGATGAAGGGGTGTGGATGCTGTGCTCACCCAGGTCCCCTAGAGTCCCCATTGGCTGGACCTCCTCCTGTGTCTGCTGTGAGAGCCAGTACCTTCTCTCTTTGGCCAGAAGCTACCAGGTAGAGAGGAGGAAGTACCTGATGGTTTATTTCACCCCCAGGACTAACTGGTGTGAGGTATTAAAGCCCAGCTCTTCTGCCTCCAGTTGGGACAAACTCTGAGAAATAATTTAGAGTGAAGACTTTTCTGGCAAGACCAGACTGAGGCTGAGATTTCATCTGAAATGGCACCTGTGATTGGCCTCCTCTACATCCCCTATCCTGAGGTCCTTACCCCTTCACTGGATTCTCCTAAGAGCACTAAAGACATTTTGGCATGAATCCTGGTCTTGGGGTCCCCTTCTGTAGAGTCTGACCTAAGATGGTCAGTGGTCCTCCATGTGGGTCTTAAAGGCCTCTTCAAAGAGATAAACTCAAAGAGCCTATGGCTGGGATAAAAATTACCAGAGCCTTATTGCCATTCTACCCCATTGCAACTGTTACTGAGTTCTCAAGCCCTTTCTACACATCCTGGCCTACCCCTTCCTGCCCCCTACTAGGAAAGGTATTTGGGCCAATCCTCACCCTGCTCCTATAGGGGCTATATACACACCCAACCCACCAGTAAGTGTAATCCTAAGACCTCTCTTCTCTCCTTTGTCTCTGGACTATAAAAACAGACATGACCACTGAGCTCAGGGTTGGCTCTTCCCAATTATCAGAAATGTTTCCTGCTGTGCTAGCAGTGTTTCTTATCTAAATAAACTCTTCTTTCTCTTCACCTCACTATGTGTCTGGAAATTCTTTTTCCCACCCACGCATGGACCACAACATTCTAGACGTCAAAGATTATGAGGCTTTCATCATCTCATTCCCAGAAAGTGATAGAGTGATGGAGTAGGCAGCTTATCAAATCAAAGAAGGAAGGAAGGAGGGAAGGAATGAAGGAGGGAAGGAAGGAGGGAGGGAAGGAGGGAAGAAAGGAGGTAGGGAAGGAGGAAAGAGGGGAGAAAGAAGGAAGGAGGGAGGAGGGATGGAGGGAAGGAAGGAGAGAGGGAAGGAGGGAGGAGAGAAGACCTCAAAGATTGTGAAGGAAAATGCTGCATGTAAATGTAAATAGAAAGTGCTTAAGTTCCAGATAAACACACAGAGATACTAACAAGATTTGTGTGGGGCATAATTCAGGCCTGTGAAAATGTCTAAGGAAGCACTAACTTCTAATAAGAGAGAAAGGTTGAAGAAAGGCATGTAGAGAAGGGCTATTCATTCCATTTAACAACTATGCATTGAGCACCTGCTATGTGCCAGGTCCTGAGGCAGGTGCTTGGGACTGAGAAATAGAACATTGCCTGACATTATCAGTAAACAAAGGGTGTCACAGTCATCAGAGACTGCATCCACCTCAAAGGGTAAGCTATGAGCCCTAAAGGAACTCAGGAAGGAACAAACAACACCTGCCATGTAGCAGCCATCAGAATGTAGCCACTCCCAAAAGTGAGCCCTAAGGAAACTCAGGATGTAAAGACACAGGATACTGACCCCAGAGAGCTGAGGTGCTTATCAAAGGAATGATTTCAGTCAGCTCAGACCTTTGCATATTCCCATATATAGAAAAGCACTAAGTTCCTTAACTTGATAAATCTGGTTTTCTTTTATTAACAGTAATCTTTAGGTCCTACTACCTGTCCTTTGTTGCAATACTCCTATATATCCTAGAATCCCACTCACATCCTGAAAGCAGTTTTCTCAGGATTGCTTGAGATGCTGCCTCTGAGGCTCAAGAGCCCCCAGTATTGTCCACCAAATAAAATAATAACTCTCAACTTTCATGTTGTATATATTGTTTAGTTGACAGGACCATCAGGATCATTACACTCATTGAACTTACATTTTAGTGGGAGAAATAATCAAACAATAAACCTAAAAATAAGTAAATCATACAGGATTTAAGAAAGGTATGTGTTTGGAAAAGAGAAAAAAAAATGAGCTAGCTAAGGAGGTCATGGTCTATGGAGGATGAAGAGGCAGTTCATAGTTTTGAACAGTTCAAAATAACTCTCAGGAAAGAGGAGATGTAAATAAAGACCTAGTTTGAGAGAGTGAGGGAAGCAGATACATGGGGGACATTTGAGCTAGAGAATAGCTAGAGGCCTGGACAAAGGCAGGGCTGGGCTTGGCATCTTCAAGGAATAAACAGGTGGCCAGTAGGGCTGAATGTCCTGAGGAAGGGAGAAGAAGGAGGTTAGAGAGGAAAGTGGGGCCCAGAGCATGCAGAGCATTGCAGACTATGATCGGAATTCTGATTTATGGGCACAGTATCACCTAGATCTTGATAGCATGGGCTTTGGAGTTGGGCAGACCTCACTCAGAACATCATCTTGTGTTACTTTAGGCAAGTTACTTAACTTCCTTGAGCCACTGTTTCCTCGTCTATGAAATGGGTTTAGTCATAGTACCAACTTCATGAGGTTGTGAAGAGAATATAATAGAGCACTGTGAGAAAGCTCAATTTTTAAAAAATGTTAAACTGTTTTTAGAATTGAAGTATGGTTGATTTACAATACTCTGTTAGTTTTAGGTCTATAGCATAGTGAGTCACTATTTTGGCAGATTATTTTCCATTATAGGGTATTACGAGATACTGAGTATAACTTCATGTGTTATACAGTAAGTCTTTGTTGCTTATCTATTTTACATATGGAAGTTTGTATCTGTTAATCCCATACCCCCAATTTGTCCCCCCCCACCCATTTCCTCTCCCTTTTGGTAACCATAAGTTTATTTTCCATATCTGTAAAACTGCTTCTGTTTTGTATATACATTCATTTGTATTACTTTTAAGTGATATAAAATATTTGTCTTTTTCTGACCTCATTCACTAGGCAGAGTATACTCTAGGTCTACCCGTATTGATGCTAAGGGCATTAATTCATTCTTTTTTTATGGCTGAGTGGTATTCTTATGTGTAAATTTTTATGTAAAGTTAAATGGGTCTGACAACTCAGATTTCTGGTCAGTATCAAGGCTTAAATGTCCCTTCCCCCTACTCTAGAAGTGATTCTATGGGAAGAGGTAGGAAATTATATTTGGACTCTTAATAGCTTCCCTACATAAAGGAGGGTTTAGCAAAGAACTCAGGGCAGGCAGTCCCTCACAGTTCATGTACTGGGAGATTATGGGGCAGATACAGAAGAGATCATTAATCCAGCCAACACAAGGGATGGAAGCAGGAGTCATAAGTGTTTTTCTTTATTAAAGAAAGGCAAACGGTCCATACCTCCTGCCAAGCTTTAATTCTTTCCAGTCTGGGGGTCCCTGGGACTGCTTGCTCTCATCCTATTCCCCATAGCCTCATTTAAGGGTAAACTGTCAGCTCAATAAACCTTGGATGTTGGTTCTTGGAAGTTCAACTTCTGTTCTTCCTCATCTGCCACTGTCTAATGGAAAAGGGTCTATTGTACTAGGATAACTTTTTCAACGAATGATAACTGAAAAATGTAGCTCCCTAGAAAGGAAAAAAAAAAAGAGCTTTCTTAACAGAGGATGTTAAGGCATAGAGGTTGGGTGCAGGGCTTTGAGTTTGTGCCTCATCTCCAGTCTTTGTTGGGAAGAGATCAAATGTTGAGATGGATGGATTCTTTGCATAATAAAAATAACAGGTAACATTCATAGAGCAATTGTTATATTGCAAACACTGTCCTAAGTGTTATATACTTGCTAATTTTCAATAATCTTCAAATACCAGCATATGCTATGATTATCTCCATTACAGAAACTGTGGGATAGGAATCTTAAGCAACTTGCAAAATTCAAGCAGCTAGTATAAGTAATGGAATGGCTATTTAAGTCTAGGGAACTTGGTAGCAAACTGGATGTGTTTAACCACTGTTCTCCTGTTCTCACAAGTTTTTGTCTTATCTTTCATCTTATTAATACTCTAACAGGGAAATGTTGTGGGCATTGCTCTGACCTTTGATTTATGATCTTTGAGCTCTGGATGATATTCAACAGCATCACCTAATACTTAGCTGCTAATAAACTAGTTTAATTGGCTGACATAAATACCATGCGGCCTTCTGAATTCCAAACCCTAGAACATCTCAATGAGCCTAGCAGTTACTTTCTAAATATATATTGCATCAGAGCTACAAAAAATTCCACCAGGAATCCCATGCAGGTTTGCTTTTTGGCTCAAATTGCTTCAAATTTTATTCAGAGAGCAATCAACGGTGCTTCTAAACCATCCCATTTGGTCCATTGGCACCTTACAATATAGGGCAATTTAAATCTCATTGGGTTGAGCCATGGGCGATCAATTCTGTAATAATTATTCTCTCAGTTTCCAGCTATTTCTATGAATATGGTGTACTCCCACAAGTTTCTTAACAAGTAGCAATTTATAGTGCTGATATTTTGTTGGGAGAAGGGTTGTTACTTCCAGAAGCTCTCCAGGAGCTCCAAAATTGGTCATTATCGCCAGACATTGAATCACAACATGCTTTTTACTCTTAGATTTTCCCAGCAACTTCATCCAAGAGAGGCAGGATTCTGGATGTGGAAAGAACATGAGACTGGAAGCAGGACTCTAAGATTTAGACTGAGCTTTGCCTTTGTACAAATTCATTCTTTTCGGTGAGTCTCAGTTTCACCTTTCCATAAAATAAGGCTTTTGACAAGTCACAGGTCTTACAAACTGGCATTCTCTCATTTATGCGGCAAAAATGCCTTGTGTTTCTAGGAGTCAGTTCTCTTCAAAACAATGGAACCACATAAGGCAAAAAAAATCCAGCATTTATTGCCCTCATGACATTGACATTCTGTAGCAAGATGAGATTTCCCTGAAGTGGCTTGGTGCTATTTCTGGTCCCATATTTTCTTGCATAAATAGAACTTTGCCACTCTTCTCTCCATGATGGAGCCTATTTCTCTCCTTTTGTACCTGGGTAGGCTCATAACTGCTCCAACCAATAAACTGTGGTAGAAGTGATGCTATGTGACTTCCGGGCCAGGACACTTTGCCTAGTACTGGCTCCGTCCCCCTGCCCCCCACTATCCACCTCTTTTTCAAGATGCTCACCCTGGGAATCCAGATACTTCCATAGTGAGTAAGCCCAAACAAATGCATTTATAACGACCACATGATGAAGGGATCCCCACGGCCTGGAATGTAGTAAGTACTTAGTAATAATTGGCTAGTATTAACTTAACATAAAGTAGGAAAAAATAGTATTTTAGCAAGAAAACTAAAAACTAAAATATCAGATATAATATCATCCTTCTCATCTTGCCCCAAACTTGCATCTCTGAGATAGATGAGGAACAAGAATCAGAGAGATTATTTAGCCTGTCCAAGGTCATTCAAGGGACAAGAAGAGATTTTTGGTATAAGCCCCTTTTTCTTGATGCAGAGGGTCCTTACTACCACATCATGGTAGGCCTGTACTTTATCTTACAGGTATAGGATTTATTTGCCTTCATTTATAAAGCTTACATTTTCTTTAAATACCAAAGAATATGCTGAAAGTGATATTTCAAATATCCCACTGGAAATGCAGCCATGGACTAAGTAAGAGAGTGTTAGTAAATAGGAAAGTTGAGCAGCATGTTACTCAGGAACTGACAAAGAATAAATATTTAATATTCCTCAGCTCAAATATGGCATGGAAATGATATAAATGCATAGCACTGCATGCATCTCAATGCAAACAAGGATTTAAGTGACACTGCCAACCTTTCATCAGAATCTGGCTCTAATTAAAAGATGTTTTCTGTAGGTATATTCCTCTGCAACTTGCAAGCAGGCACCCCGTCTATCAGGACTGAGTAATTGGCATTTACTTCTTTCTCCCTCTCTGCTTAGTTGAACTTCACTTACCATCATTTCTCATGATGGGCAGGAGGTGACATGGGCAGACTAAGAATAAGGAGGCTATGGGACAGGAGGCAGGTCCGAGATTGGGAGGGGAGATACCAGGCTTCTAGACCTAGGTCTGTCTCTGCCTCACCGGGTGATGCCAGGCTGGTTATTCCAGATCTCCAAACTTCAGCTTCCTCATTTATAATATGAATCAAGGTATATCGGTGCTGAGAGACAAAATACATTTATACAACTGTGCTAATTAATAACAGCTTCCCTGAAGACTGTGTTGAGAATTCTGAGGTAAATCTAAGTTAGGCAGAAAAGAGCTCTGTGTTTGATTAGCTATGTCTGCCATGGGTGAGAAAAGATATGAGAAAAGATATAACCTACTTTAAAATAGAAGAGTGATTAGACAAATTGAGAGAAATAGGGAGTTCTGTGTTTGATTATATATGTCTACTACAGGTAAGGAAAGGTGTAACCTGCCCTAAAATAACAGAATGATTAGACAAATTGAGAGAAGTTGGGTGGGGATGATGGGCAGGAGAAAGTTAGTGAACAAAGGCAGAGAGTAAAAGTTTGCTGCTTGTCCCTGGTGGGGGGGGGACCAGTAAACCAATTTGATGAGACTGACCCCTTTTTCCATGCGCCCATCATGATAAATACATTTAATTACATTTAATTACATTTACACACCTATTTCTACTTCTATCTCATTTTGGAGATACAGTGAAAAACAATAGCTCCACATTTAGATTCTGGAGTTAGAAAGACCTCAGTTTGCATCTTAGCTCAATAGCACCCACCTCCTACATTTATAAACACAAAAATGGTTAGTACAAATAGATTGTTTAGTACCTGGCCTGTGTCAGGCAATTGATAAACATTAGTTATCATGATCACTATTATTATTATTAGTTTTGAAATACCCAATGGCTAGAATAGGGATGGCATGTGATAGGAACACAATAAATAAATAAATGCAAATGCATAAATACATAACACGCATGGCTATATGTAAGTTGAGAGTTCTTACATTTCAGGTCAGTTTTAGGTTCTGGGGGATATCTGAATATCATACTCAGGAAGTGGATTGTATCCTGGAGGAAAAAGGGCCATTAAAATTTGGAGCAGGAAGGTAGTACATAGCAGCCCTAAGTCCTACTGTAATTTTCATCAGAAGGCATGGGGGTGGACATACTTCTCATCAGACCAAGAGACAATGAGAGGGCTGAAGGGTTTGATCATTATGAACCTGCTGGTGGTCTCAACGAAGCTGTGTTAATCTTTCATGTGGAGCTAGTGCAGAACTGAAACTAGCCATCAGAGAAAACAAATCACTTCTAAAGAAGGCTTTTTTTTTTTTTTTTTTTTTGTAAATCTGAACTGTGTTGCTTGACTGTTGATCAAATCAACCATACAACAGTCATTTCTACTTCATTTGGGGTTGTATCGAAACAATCTCATGCTGCAAGGTTGATTGACTGCTGTTGGCATATAATGTGATTAAGAAACAAAAAGGGTAAGAATGACACAGCTAGAGTTTGGGCTAATTTCATGGCCCCTGGATTGTGGATCTTATCCTCCTGATTCTCTCTTTGCCCTTCCCTGGCCACATCAAATCATGTCAAGCACTAAGAATAGAGGATGATTATCTCAGGCAATTCCTTGTTGTCACTTCCTAGTGAGATGACCAGGAATATTTCCATAACTTCTTGGAGACTCAATGTCTACATTTCTAAAAGTATAGAACTTGCAGTGTGGTGCTGAAGATTCACATTTATGATTGTCACATACATGTGTGGTGGATTATCTATCCTGCTATTTCTGGGCATACAGAGGCACCCAATAGGTATTTATTTATTTATTTATTTATTTATTTATTTATTTATTTATTTATTTATTATTGAGTAGTCAGGTCCTTTAGTAATTTTGCACATCTCCTTTCCTCTACTTCCACAATAAATGTTTACTATCATTATCATCATTGTCCAGATAGTCAGGTTTAGTGACAGACAAGTAAGTAACAAAGAACTGGACTTATTTGAGCTTGCTCAAAAAAAAGAAAGTAAGAAAGAAAGAAAGAAAGAGATTATTGTGAATAAAAACATATAGATATCTCATTTACCAACATGTTAAAGAGAATCAAACACCTAGGAATAAACCTAGCTAAAGAAATAAAAGACCTGTACTCTGAAAATTTTAAGACACTAATGAAGGAAATCCAAGATGACACAAACAGATGAAAAAACAAAAAACCAAAAAACCAAAAAAAAAAAAAAAACCCACCATGTTCTTGGATTGGAAGAACCAACATCATCAAAACGACTATTTTACCCAAGGCAATCCCTATCAAACTACAAATGGTATTTTTCACAGAACTAGAATTAAAAAAAAATTAAATTTGTATGGAAATACGAAAGACTTTGAATAGCCAAAGCAATTTTCAGAGAGAAAAATGGAGCTGAAGGAATCAGGCTTCCTGACTTCAGAATACACCACAAGGCTACAGTCATCAGAAAAGTATGGTATTGCCTCAAAGAAATATAGATCAGTGGAACAGGATAGAAAGCCCAGAAATAAACACATGTACACTATGGTCAATTAACCTATGACAATGGAAGCAAGAATATACAATGGAGAAAAAACAACCTGCTCAATAAGCGGTGCTGGGAAAACTGAACAGCTACATGTAAAAGAATGAAATCAGAACATTCTCTTATACCAGGCACAAAAACACTCAAAATGGATCCTAAATGTTAGACCAGATATTATAAAATTCTTGAAGGAAAATATAGGTAGAATATTCTTTGACATAAATTGCAGCAACATATTTTTGGATCTATCTCCCAGAGTTATGGGAAACAAACAAATGGGACCTAATTAAAATTAAAAGCTTTTTCACAGCAAAGGAAATCATAAAAAAAGACAACCCACAGAATAGGTGAAAATCTTTGCAATGAAGCAACTGACAAGGGATTAATCTCTAAAATACATGAGCATCTAATTCAGTTTTATATTAAAAAATCCAAACAATCCAGTTAAAAAATGGTCAAAAGATCTAAATAGACATTTCTCCAAAGAAGACATATAGAAGTTCAAATACATATCAAAAGATGCTCAACATCACTAATTATTAGAGAAATGCAAATCAAAACTACAATGAGGTGTTACTTCACACTAGTCAGAATGGCCATCATCAAAAAAATCAACAAACAATGCTGGAGAAGGTGTGAAGAAAAGGGAACACTCCTACACTGTTGGTGGGAATGTACATTGGTACAACTGCTAGGAAAAACAGTATGAAGTTTCCTTAAAAACTAAGTATAGAACTACAATATGATCTAGCAATCCCACTCCTGGGCATGTACCTAGAGAAAGCCATAATTTGAAAAAAACTCATGTACCCCTATGTTCACTGCAATACTATTTACAATAGCCAAGACATGTAAGAAACCTAAATGTTCCTTGATAGAGGACTGGATAAAGAAGATGTAGTATATGTATACAATGGAATATTACCCAGCCATAAAAAAGAACAAAATAATGCCATTTTCAGTAACATGGATGGACATAGAGATTATCATACTAAGTGTGTATGTGAAACAGAGAAATGCAAATATTATATGGATCACTAATACGTGGAATCTAATAAAATGATACAAAAGAACTTATTCACAAACAAAAACACACTCAAAGATTTCAAAACCAAACTTTTTTTTTGTAATTATTACTTTTTAATAGTTATTTCCCCTATACAATTTTTTTTCTACTGTACAGCATGGTGACCCAGTTACACATACATGGACACATTCTATTTTCTCACATTATCATGCTCCATCATAAGTGACTGGACAGAGTTCCCAGTGCTACACAGCAGGATCCCATTGCTAATCCATTCCAAAGGCAATAGTTTGTTATCTATTAACTCCAAGCTCCCCAACCACCCCACTCCCCCCCCCCTCCCCCTTGGCAACCACAAGTCTATTCTCCAAGTCCATGATTTTCTTTTCAGTAGAAAGGTTCATTTGTGCTGTATATTAGATTCCAGATATCATACGATATTTGTCTTTCTCTTTCTGACTTCCTTCACTCAGGATGAGAGTCTCTAGTTCCATCCATATTGCTGCAAATGGCATTATTTTGTTCTTTTTTATGGCTGAATAGTATTCCACTGTGTATATATACCACATCTTCCTAATCCAATTGTCTTTTGATGGGCATTTGGCTTGTCCAAACCAAACTTTTGATTACCAAAGGGGAAACTGTGGAGAGAGGTATAAATTAGGAGGTTGGGAATTGGCCTATACACACTACTATATGCAAAATCAATCATATATATATGTGTGTGTGTGTGTGTATAATTGATTTACTTTGCTGTACACTAACTCAACATTGTAAGGCAATTATACTCCTATAAAATTTATTTTAAAAAACACAGAAAAAAATCAGGCAACCTTATAGACATCTAAGGGTCCTAAATAATTGTCTGGTCACATAGGACCAGAAGTGGAAATTTGAAACACAAAATTACTCTCTGTCCACCAGTGGCTTTGCTGGGTTTCACCTCTTCTCATCTCTTGAGTACTGGGTTGTTCCTCTCATACTTTCTCATCTGTCTCTTGACTTGTTGCTTCAGTTCGTCAAAGGTCTAAACTGGCTACCAGCTAGCAGGTCACAGGCACTTATGGCTGCTGCCCACATTCCATGTAAATGAGGGTTGTGTTTCCTAAGACCGCTCCTTGGGATGGGATGCCTGGTTCAGCTTCAGTCTATATATACTGTTTCTTCTTGGGTCAGATATTCACCTTAGTCTGAGTAAGGGCTCATATAGCACATTAAATGGCCATTGCCAATGTCAGTGGGAGAGAACAGGTTCTGTAGCAGATGGTGCACATAGCATAAAGAAACCAACTGACCCATCCTCTGCATAGAACAATGGCTTTTAAAAATTTTGGACTGTGACTCGGTAAGAAGCACTTTTCTATCATGAGCCATCACACACACACACATACACCCCAAACATTTATTAAAGTGACACTTGTGTGATAGTAACTGATAAATACTGATTTATTTCTTTTTTGCCTGATATTTCTTAATCTGTTTTTCTGTTTGTTTGCTTGTTTATTTCATTTTTTTAAAAGTGCTGGTCATGAGCAATTAAATTTCACAACCCACTAAAAAGCTGTGACTCACAGAAAAAAGGCTGACACAGATCATTGAAATTGCCTTTTAATCAATCTTCTCTTTCTAGTCCGTTCTATAGACCCTTGTAAGATTAACCTTCTTTTTTTTTCATTTATAATGATTTTCAGTTTTTCCATTATAGCTGGTTTACAGTGTTCTGTCAATTTTCTTCTTTGAAGCCCAGATCCTATGAAACCTTAATATTTCTCCTCTTACCTATGGAACTGATTGATCCCAAATGCCTTCACCTCTGCACTCTGGCTTCATCACCCCTTTTCAACTTTATGTGTTTGACACAAAGTCTATAATCTGGTGAACTAAATTTGCTCTATGTTTTCCTGTCTCCTACTTTTTTCTTCCTGCTTGGAGTACCCTCCCATATCTTGCTTCTTCCAAATCTTGCTTATTCTTTAAGGTTCAGCTCCTGTTCCATGCCCTGCATCATTTTCCTTTGGTTTCTCAATCAGATGTGGCTTCTGCTTCCTTTGAAACCATTTCCTTTGTAGTTCTACTGATGGAATTTTGATTGTCTAATCAATATCAGAATTGCATTATACTTGCATAGGAGTTTGTTTTCTTGCCCCACTTAGGATTCCTAGAGGTGGGTAGAGAGTGGCAGTTTATCTACTTAAATTTGAATTTTGAACAAAAAATTGATAATCTTTTAGTACATCAAAGTATTGCATGGGATGTACTTATCTGACACTAAAAATTAACCGGGATTTCTGTATTTTATGCAGCAACCCAAGGCCCACTGGACTGTAACTTCTTGAAATTACAACGTACTAGGTAGTATGTGTGATTTACTTTTTATCTGCTTTTCAGGAATAAAAGTAACCTACAAACCCTGACTAAATTATCCTTGGGTGCCCTCTCCGTTTTCCTGGATGCTGCTAAAATCCTCTGATGTGTTTAGACAGAAAACATTCAAACTTGTCACTAAATTATCCCAACAGCAGAAAAGAAGTGACCTTAATATCAGAAAACAAGGGTCTCATGATGGCAAATGAATTCACCATAAGCATGTGCACGCGCGCACGCACACACACACACACACACACACACACACACACACACACACTCTTACTCTTATGGTCTATAACAGCTCTGTTTTTAATGTCTTAAATTGTTCACCAAGGAATAAAATTGATGCTTAGAAAAAATAAAACAGCCTCTTTTACTTTGTAGTTTTGCATAACTCCCACACATTTTTGCTTATCTCTGGAGAGATCCCAGCTGAAGAAGTACCAAGTAGGTTGGTTTGTGTCAGAGCTGAATGATGGGACAGGCTGGGGGCGGCTCTGGAGGAAGATGGTGCTGGGGGAAGTCCAAGCCACAGAGCATGTTTCTGAGTGGGAGGCAGGAAGGAAAGCCAGTGCAGTGTTTCCCAAACCTGATTCATCGGGAGTTTACCTATGTATTTAGCAAGTGCCTTCAGCTGTTCTTACCATTAGGCAACTTGAAGACGCATGGGCACAAGCGTAAACAGCACTGGCTTTGAGATCCAAAAGATGGATTGGTGTTTTAACTCTGAAGCTTACTAGCTAGCTATGTGGTCATGGCCAGTAATTTCACCATTCTAAACCTCAACTTCCAGTGAAATAGTTATTACAATTTTTTAAAAAAATCAGAAAAGCTGCCGCTGGAGTTCCCATTGTGGCTCAGTGGTAATGAATCTGACTAGCATCCTGAAGGTTGAGGGTTTGATCCCTGGCCTAGCTCAGTGGGTTAAGGATCTGGCGTTGCCGTGAGCTGTGGTGTGAGTTGCAGAGGTGGCTTGGATCTGGTGTTGCTGCTGCTGTGGCATAAGCCGGAAGGTACAGCTCCAATTGGACCCCTAGCCTGGGAAATTCCAGATGCTGCCTCTGTGGCCCTAAAAAGACCAAAAGAAAAAAAAAGAAAGAAAAAAAGCTACTGCTAAGAGAAGTCCAGATTCCCAACATAGATCTGCTTATTCTAGGACAGTGCTCAAAACGTGGAACTCCAACTAGGATTCTCAGTAGCACCTAGTAACTAGTTGGAAATGAAAATTCTTAGGCCCTGCCCCAGACCTACTGAAAGAACCTCTGAAGGTGGGGCTCAGCAATTTTATGTGGTTCCATGAGCCCTCCCGGTGATTCTGATGTACTAAAGTTTGAGAACTACTGCTCTGGGGGTTTCTGATTTAACTAATTCTAATTCAAATTATCATGTGCAAATTCTTGCTATTTTCCACATCTTTGAGGGATCAATTAGATATACTAACCTAATTCAAGATTTTAAAATGAAAGGACTTTTTTTTTAACAAGTAAATTTTACTGGAGTATAGCTGACATAGAGAGTTGTGTTATCTCAAGTGTACAGCAAAGTAAATCAGTTACACATATACATATATCCATTCTTTTTCATGTTCTTTTAATATAGTTTATTACATAGTTTTGAGTAGATTGCTCTGTGCTATACAGTAGGTCCATGTTATCTACTTGATTTATAGTAGTGTGTATATGTCTGTACCAATGCCCTAATTTATCCCTACTGCCCCACATTTCCCCTTGGTAACCACAAATTTGGTATCAAAATCTTTTAGTTTGTTTCTGCTTTACAAGTTCTTTTGTATCATTTTTTTTTGTTAGATTTCACATATTAGTGATCTCCTGTGATATTTGTCTTTCTCTTTCTTGCTTCACTTAGTATGATAATCTCTAGGTTCATCCATGTTGCTGCAAATGACATTATTTCATTCTTGTTTGGGACTGAGTAAGATTGCTTGTATATATGCACTACATCTTCTTTATCCAGTCCTCTGTTGATGATGGACATCTAGGTTGCTTCCATGTGTTGGATATTGTAAATAGTGCTGCCATGAACACTGGGGTGCACGTATTTTTTCAAGTTAGGTTTTCTACAGATACATTTCCAGGAGTGGGATTGCTGGATCATATGGTTGTTCTATATTTAGTTTTTTAAGGAACCTCCTTACTGTTTTCCCTAGCAGTTACATCAGTTTGCATTCCCATAAATAGCATAGGAGGGTTCCTTTTTCTCTACACCTTCTCCACCATTTATTGTTTGTAGAAATTTTGATGGTGGCCATTCTGACTAATGTGAAGTAATAACTCATTGTAGTTGTAATTTGCATTTCCCTAGTAATTAGTGATGTTGAGCATCTTTTCAAGTGTTTTTTGACTATCTGTATGAAAAGGGCATCTTTTTTTTTTGATATCAGCATCTATTTGAATTCAAATCTCTTTAGCGACCGGAGCAAGGAAGTCAGATATTTGAAATAGTCTGTTAGGAAACAGACTTGAGTCATTTAATCATATATTCATTTATGGTGTTCCTGTCGTGGCTCGGTGGTAATGAACCACTCTTGGACTAGTATCATAGACTAGTATCCATGAGGACTCGGGTTTGATCTCTGGCCTCACTCGGTAGGTTAAGGATCTGGCATTGCCGTGAGCTGTGGTGTAGGTCACAGACGCGGCTCGGATCCTGCATTGCTGTGACTGTGGTTTAGGTCAGCAGCTGTAGCTCAGATTCCACCCCTAGTCTGGGAAATTCCATATGCTGTGGGTGCAGCCCTAAAAAGCAAAACAAACAAACAAAAAAATCCAAAACATATATTCATTTATTCAAAAACTTTATACGTCAAGGTGAACCAGGAAATGTGCTGGATGCTGGACGACAGAGGTGAAAAAATGAAAATCAAAGAGCAAAGCACATCAGGTCCTGGTCCCTGCCCTCAGGAGCTTACAGACTCACAGGGCAGAAAAACATCAGAAATCCACAGAAAATAGAAACTTTCAAGATAAGAACTAAGAAGGAGAGACATGAGGTATAAAGAGTGGCTGTAATAAAAGGTAGAATCCAATAGAGGAGGAAGGACCTTACGGTCATTTCCCTGAGGAAGTGTTACTTGCATGAGCTCTGCAGGATAAATGGAAATTGGTGTGCAAATTAGGCCAGGAAAGGTCCTTCTCTGTGCTAAGCCCCATGGCAGAGGGGACTATGGTTGGAGCAAAGAAAGCAGGGAATATGTGGTTTAATCTGAATTCATAGGTAAGCTGTGGCTGGAGCAGGTTAGCCAGAAAGGCCAAGTTTAGATGCTCTGCCTTTTCCTCAAGAGCAGAAGGAGACACATTTGTCTCCTCAGGATGAAATTCCCATATTGGGTGCCTCTTATTTAAAATCTCTGTGCCTTTACACTAAGTCAGTGGCCCTCAAGCAAAGGTGATTTTTGTCACCTTGGGAACATTTGGTAATATCTGGAAATATTGTTTCAGTGTTCCAAGTTGTTGGGGGGTTGGGGAGGAGTGAGTAACTGAGATCTAGTGAGTATTGTCTGGGATGCTGTTAAATGCCCTACAACGCACAGGACCATACCTCCAGCAGAGTTATCTGGCCCAAAGCAGCAACATGCAGTGGCCGAGAAGCCCTGAACTAAGCAAAGAAGAGATATGTAGGTGTCTGATTTTTAAAAACCCTGAAGAATATTTTTCCTTCAAAGAGAATTAAAACAAAACAAAACAAAACTTGCTGGATCTCAGTGTTTCTTCTCTAAAATACAGAAATAGTTTGCCTCAGAAAAAGAATTCTGTCTTAATAAAAAACACACACATACAAGGCACAGTGACTCAATGTTGAAGACTTCACATTTTTCAATTCTATAACTGATAGACAGGTATTCAGCACAGACGTGATAAGTTGTGTGACTGCTTCTGCAGGGAATCTGTTCCTTGAAAATACAGGCACACAAATACATTAAAAAATACTCCGAAACTTAAGAAAAAGGGAGAAAAAAGCCTCCTAGGCATTTCCCTGATAGAAGAATTGCAGTTGATAGAAATAGAGTAGTAACAATTTGCTGGCGGAGAGAGAGGATGGGTTGTGAACATAATTGCATATTTCTCTTCATCAAGGCTTTGGTGCAGCCTGAAAGCCATCACCAGACTGTGTTCAAGAGGATGGGAGGCAGCCCATTTCCCTGCAGGAGGCATCTGCTGAGGCGTGAGCAGGAGGCCATCTCCTTTAACCCTTCACTTTTCAATAGGTAGATTGCCACATGCACGGTGACTGTGACTGCAGCGGTCTCGTGATGCCCTTCTGTTTGGTTTCCATTCATTTGGCAGCTTGCTTCATGGCTAGGTTTGTCTTCCCTCTGATTGCTCAGTGGACTCACCCAGAAGTAATGGTCTCTGACCAGGCCACAGAGATCTGCCAGCCTCCTCAGAAGCCAGCACGAGGCCCTCCAAAGAGAAAAGAGCGATGGGAGCACCAGGAGGCAGAGAACACAGCAGCCACTGCATCAGGGACTAAAAAAAGCCCCAGACACATGTCTGATTTGGCTTTGGGCATCTGCCCAATTGTTAATGCTAAGACGTCAACAGCTGCTGTGGCCTCTGCTGCTGCCACAGCTGAAGCTGCCACAAAATAGCTCAGACACTGGACCCACAATTATTTCTTCCTTTTTTATTTTGTAAAGAATATTATGGTCATAGCTATGGAATAAGAGCCATGAACATTCTGGCAATAATCCAGAAGGTCTTCTTGGAAGAGGGGAGCACATCCTAAGGGCAGGTGGAATCTTTACTGACTTTTCTTGTTGCTCCCCTTTTATAATCAAGGACTTTTCTGAGTCCATTTTCCCAGCCCCCTTTAGGAAAGAAGACTGGTCTCCAGGCTATCCCTAGAGTCAGATACTTTATTTAATCTTGAGTGTCCTGCGGGCACTGCCACACCAACTGTGGAACCTCCTCCGTTCTTGGCTTTTTGAGCATTTGTTTGTTTAGGGGCTTGAAAAATATTCATGACTTCTCAGGAATTAAAAATAACCCAAGTGGGCAATCACTTTGCCCTGATCCACTTTCTGAATGGTACCTCCACTAATGACTCCTTATCTAGGCAGGGATTAAGAGAATAATCTGTCTGTGGCTGACTTTCCTCATCTCTAAAATGGGATGACACCTCAAAATGCGGGCCATCTTTGTAAAGTTATGATTAGCAGTTTACAGGATTGTATGCAGAAGGCATTTTGAATAGTGCCAAGCACACAGAAGGGGCTGACACATATTACCTGTTATTTTCGTAATACTCAGAGATTTCAGGCAAAACCCAGACTGAGGACCTCTGTCCTGGTGGCTGTCACAGCTTTTCCCAACACTGCCACCGAGGAGGGCATGGCCTTATGCCGTGATGATTTTTATACTGTGTCCTGGCTCTACCACTCCTTGTACCCTCCCTGATACACACCTACATACACCTATACACACGCGCGTGCACACACACACACACACACACCACAGTTGCATGGATGAGGGATGACCATAGCAGCCAATCTATGACCTGGGATAGCTCTGTATGAGAGGGCCTGGCAAGAGAGCCCTTTATTTTCTGTCCAAGTAAAGATGAGCTCGGGTAGGAGTTCCTGTCATGGCACCTCAGGATCAGGGGTGTCTCTGGAGTGCTAGGATGCAGTTTCAATCCCCAGCCTGGCATAGTGTGTTAAGGATCCATCGCAACTGCAGTTTGAATCTGATCCCTGGCCCAGGAACTTCCATATGCCTCAGGACAGGCAAAAAAAAAAAAAAAAAAAAAATGATCTCAGGGCACTCAGATTCTAGCCCCAGGACTTTGAACAGGGAAGCATGGAGCCCACCAGGCTGTAAAGTTGAGAGGTACTATGTAGAGACGCCAGGGCTGTGATGAAACTAAATGTGCAGAAGAAGCTGAAAGTGCGAAGAAGTCCCAAGAAAACGGAAGCCATGAGTAACAAAAGCAAGGAGGTAGAAATATAGAATGGCAGTGCACAAGGAAGCTAGCTAGCGGTGAGAGGAGAAGCAAAATACACAGAGATAAACAAAGAGTAGTGTGTTACGTCACCTTCCGGACAGAGTCCTGATGGGAAGATCTACCCAAGTTCACTGCTAAGATCTTTGAGATGTTTTGTCTTTCTTCTTATTTTTCTAGGGCCAGTTCATACCTAGGTTTCTGCTTGAGGTCATTCTTTCCCTGATTGGCTATTAACTTTCTGTCTATAACTTGGATTGAGTCTCTTCCTCGTGAGCAAAGAGCTAAAGTAAACAGCAATATAACTGTACAACTTCATATACCTGATAGTTTTCCTGTGGTTTTGTCTTCTTCATTCTTTGTTCCGTTCCACTTCATTGCCTACATTTCTCAAAAGGTTGGGCCTTGTTCTTTGTTCTTGCTTTGTGCAACTTATGACAGTAACTGTGTAGGCTTTTATAATCTCTGGGTACACAGGCGCTTAAAGAAATAGGCACTTACTATTCATTGCTTTAGAGGGGGCAGTGGTATGTTTTAGAAGTAAGCAAATGTCATCACATTTTATTTGTGTCCTCATAATTCACAGATGTTGAATTTTAGATTTTGAGTAAAATTTTGGAGTTTCTGAGTTTTTCCTTTTTATTTTTTTCCCCCTCTTATTTCTGAGGTGAGTCACAGCATGATGTAGAAAATGCTTGGGCTCTGGATTCTGGAGACCACAGCTGAAATCTTGACTATTGAAATAAGTTAAATGTTTTGAATTTGACACTCCCAGGGTTGTTATAAAAATTAAATTAGTAAACTAATGGAAATATCCTAGCAAGTAGTAAGAATTTGATAAACATAGGACTCCTTCCCCAATTCTTAGTGGATCAGGACATGTGGGGCTGCAAACAATAGAAAGCAATTCCAGGAGTTCCCATTGTGGCTCAGTGGTTAACAAACCTGACTGGCATCCATGAGGATGCGGATTAAATCCCTGGCCTCACTCAGTGGGTTAAGGATTTGGCATTGCAGGAAGCTGTGGTGTAGGTTGCAGATGTGGCCCATATCCCGTGTTGCTGTGGCTGTGGTATAGGCTGGCGGCTACAGCTCCAATTCAACCCCTAACCTGGGAATATCCATATGCTGAGAATTCAGAACCTAAAAAGATCAAAAAAAAAAAAAAAGGAAAAGAAAACAATTCCAGCTATCTTAGCTTAGCACACTGGGAAATTCATTTAACAGATAAGAGGGCAAATTCCAGAAATCCAAGGAAGAGGTACAGCTGGGCGTAAGAGGGATTTGAACTACTGAAAAGCCAAAAAGAACATGAGTAAGTATTTGGTTGATATGATGTTGGTAATATTTAAACATATACTATTTAAACATAATTTATAAAAATTAGGAAGCCATTTAAAAGTTCTACAATCAAGAAAAGGGAAGAACCCTAAGAGAAAATAAAGAGTTAAGTACCAGTGCTTTATTCAAAATAATAACATACAAAAAGATTCCTTTGGGACAGCACACATGAGTTAAGAGAAGTGCTGAAAAATGCTAATTACTAGCATAATAGTGAAGCAAATAAAAGGTACAGGCTCCAATAGTAC
This sequence comes from Sus scrofa, assembly GCF_054392235.1. Classification (NCBI taxonomy): domain Eukaryota; kingdom Metazoa; phylum Chordata; class Mammalia; order Artiodactyla; family Suidae; genus Sus; species Sus scrofa. The sequence goes on from NC_139395.1 coordinate 59,355,371, forward strand.
TGTCTAATTTTTCAAATTCTACAGATTTTCTTATGTACTGAAATAATTTTATTTATAAAAAATCTGGAAAGGAATGTCTCCAATATTGCTGTAATTATTGAAGCTGATATTAAATCTTTGATTCACCATTTCACTACTTAAACAAATTCAAAAATGGTTGAAGAAATATCAAAACTTCTCTTGGCATATCTTCCTAATTCTTCTGCCCTATGCCATCCAAGTTTTCCTGCTAATAAGTCCCACATCATATGGAGGATTTGTCCACCCAACACTTCCCAGATTCTATGTCTTCCATTTGTTGATGCTAACACAGACTAAACAGCAGTGTCTTGACCTCAAATCCATATTTCCAGAATTACCCCAGTTGGTCCTTCTTGAATGAGGTATCTAACCCTAAAATATTTATCAAGATGGGGGTGCAACATGTGCCAAGCATGGTGGCCAAAGAGCCAGTGCAAAGGGGAGAGAAAGGTACATGGATCTGCAAGGCAGTGGGATGGTTGAGCATGGGTTCTAGAATCAGACAACTGGTTTTGGTTTCTAGCATCATCATTTATACCTATGTGAAGTTTGGAAAAGCTCCTTAATGTTGCAAGTCTCAATTTCATCATATATAAAATGGAAACAATAAAGCTATATCATAGGTTGTTGAGACAGCTAAATGAAGGGATCTATGAAATATGTTAGGATGCTGCCCTGCCCCCAACCATTATGGTGTGGGAGGCAGACACAAGATGGGTTCCATTACAATGGCATTGCAGCACATTTTGGTGAGTGGATTTTAACTCCTCACAGTCAACTAATCTATGACAAAGGAGCCAAGAATATACAATGGAGAAAAGACAGCCTCTTCAATCAGTGGTGCTGGGAAAACTGAACAGCCACATGTAAAAGAATGAAATGAGAACACTCCCTAATACCATACACAAAAAGAAACTCAACATGGATTAAAGACCTAGATATAAGACCAGACACTATCAAACTCTTAGAGGAAAACACAGGCCAAACACTCTCCAACAGAAACCACAGCAACATCCAGATCCACCTCTTAGAGTAATGAGAGTAAAAACAAAAATAAACAAATGGGACCTAATCAAACTTAAAAGTTTCTGCACAGCAAAGGAAACCCTAAACAAAACAAAAAGACAACACACAGAATGGGAGAAAATCTTTGCAAGTGAATTAACTGACAAAGGATTCATCTCCAAAATTTATAAACACCTTTTGCAGCTGAATACCTAAAAAACAAACAACCCCATCAAAAAATGGGCAGAATGTCTAAACAGGCAATTCTCCAAAGAAGACATACAGATGGCCAAAAAACACATGAAAAGATGTTCAACATCACCCATTATTAGAGAAATGCCAATCAAAACCACTCTGAGGTACCACCTTACACCAGCCACAATGGCCATCATCAAAAAGTCAACAAACAATAAGTGCTGGAGGGGGTTTGGAGAAAAAGGAACCCTCTTACACTGTTGGTGGGATTGTAAATTGGCGCAACCACTGTAGAAAACAGGATGGAGATTCCTCAGAAAACTAAAAATAGAACTACCATTTGATCCAGCAATCTCACTCCTGGGCATCTATCCAGACAAAACCATGACTCGCAAAGACACATGTACTCCAATGTTCATTGGAGCACTATTTGCAACAGCCAAGACATGGAAACAACTAAAATGTCCATTGACAGAGGAGTGGATGAAGAAGATGTGGTACTTATACACAATGGAATATTACTCAGCCATTAAAAGGAAAAAATATCAGCATTTTTAGCAACATAGATGGACCTAGAAATTATCATGCTAAATGAGGTCAGTCAGACAATGAAACACCACCATCAAATGCTATCCCTGACATGTGGAATCTGAAAATAGGACAGAATGAATTTCTTTGAAGAGCAGATACTTACTCATAGACTTTGCAAAATTTATGGTTTCAAAGGAGACAGTTTGGGGGGTGGGGGGATGCACTGGGGGTGTGGGGTGGAAATCCTATAATATTGGATTGTGATGATCGTTGTACAACTATAAATGTAATAAATTCATTGAGTAATAAAAAATAAACAAATAAATGAGAGAATGCAGTCAAAAAATGTTTAACTCCTCAAAAACATGGCATTAAAATGCCAAGACTATTAACTCCCTTAAAACACAGAATCTTTTGTGGAGGCTGTCATAGTTGGAGATCCCAAGGGCTAATTTAGAATTTCATTGAAGAAAGTAATGCATTTTTTCTTTATTTTGAATACACCAATTCTAACAGAGAAATTGCAAATTAAATGAGGTTATTAGTTCCAGAAGAAAACCTTAAACTCTACTCACAGCATTAAATACAGCTCAGATAGAATAGAAGCTTGTTATCAATGGCAACTTTAATCCTGTTGTGTAAAGAGAATTTTAAGTAGAACTCATAAACACTCTGCCTTTAATGTGAATTTTGGCTCTGAATTTGAAAGTGACATTCTTGTTTTAGATACAGCCTGGATTTAAGATTTGAGTGAAGCCATTTTGTCCTGTCATCGTAGCAAACATCTTTCCTTATGAAACATAAGATCCCCTTCACCCTGAGGCTGGAGTCACTCTTTTATACTATGTTAGGCGTTTAAGCAGGGGCCCTAATTCTTTCAAGTCAATTCTTTTCAGTCTACAATATTTTTCATCTACTGCTCAGGGAGACATAAGCCTTGGGGAGTATTAGGTCCATAAAAGCTTCCTCTGAAAGACTCATATTTTATGGGCACTTGGAAATAAAGAACGTGACTGAAATCTGATGATGTGTGTTTGTCAAATAGATATGTATCTATGTGTGAATAGATGGATAGATGGCTGGCTGGCTGGCTGGCTGGGTTGATGGATGGATGACTAGATGGGTAGATATGGGTGAATGAATGGCTGGATAGGTGGGTGGATGTGTGGGCTGGTGGTTGGCTGGATGGGTGGAAGGCTGGATAGTTAGCTAATGAATGTTTGTTTATTTATTTATTTATTTATTTGATTTTCCAGCATCCAATCATGGCAAGATACTGTTACTATTACAACTTTTTCTCCTCTTAGAAATGAATCATTGTGTGCATTCTTGGGAACTGAAAGCAAGTGGGCCAAGTTCCCTTTATTTCCATTTTGTCAAGTTCAGGAATAGGGATTTGACTTTCTTGGCCAATCTGACAGTCCTTTAAAGCACCTGGAATTTGAACAAGTGCTGTAGGTTGGGGGGGATGGGGTGGAGGAAATTATCACCTCAGCAACAGAGGTGCCCTGTGGATCTCTGAATGGACCTGTTCCTACTGGTACAACCACTCTGGTTCCAGATGCCCAGCCCTCTAGAAGTTGCTTGATTTGGACTTGTTTTCTAAGCCTGTTTCTGCGGTCTTCATAAATTCTCTTTAGCTTACATCAGCAAGATTTTTTTCTCTGTTGCAACCTGGAAGTCTGACTAATAACAGATACTGAGAAGTAACTTAGTTCCTAGCAATTCTAAATTCTTTGTGGGCATTAATTTATTTGATATTCAAAAGGGTGCTATGATTAAGTACTTTCATTGATTCCTGTTTTACAGAAGAGTAAACACTGAAAGCCTACATAATTTCTTAGGATCACATAGCTACTAAGAGTAGAACTTCCATTTGAGTCCTGGTAGTCTGACTGGAGGGCATATTTAACTCTGCCTTCTTAACTGTTTTGCAATACTGTTTCTGCAAAGATGACAAAGGGATGGAGGGAGAGAAAAAGCAAGAAAGAGAAGAAGAGAGGGAGTGAGGCATGGGCTGTGACATGTTCACCAACATCTTTTCCTTTTCCTCCTGGCACACAGTTAGGTATACATCCCTGCCTCCTTTTCACTTGGATGCAGACATATGACTGGGTTCTGGCCAATGGGATATGTAGAGATAGGATGTGTGTCCTTTCTAAGTCAAAGTAGTTAAGGTGTGGATGTGTTTTCTCTAAGTCTTCTTTTCTCAACTGCTGGCAGATTGAAGAGGACCCTGAGAGCCTAGAGGAGAGTGGAGCCACAAGATGGAATGGTCCAAGTGGAAAGCTTCCTGAGCAGGAACCCACAAAAGTGACTGTGATGGGAATGAGAAACAACTTTGATTCTCTTACAGAATTTTAGGGATGTCAGGTAGAGCCTCTAACCCACCCTAACATGGGTGTATAAGCAGATAGTGGCTACAGAGATGGTAGAGCAAAGTAAACTTGGATTCCAATGCAGGGAGATCTCTGCCACTTTTATGAGTTTGTGTTTTTTCTACCTGTCAGAGAAATTCTAATTCCCTGGAGATGTCTTCCTGGAATTCCCATTGCTGCATTATAATTTCCATCAGTGCTTTAAAAAGTGTTGCTTTTTTTCAGAGTTTTTTTTTCTCTCTCTCTCAATGACTTCATTTCCTTTCCTCCTGCATCCCAAAGCAGATGGGGTGTGGAGATTGAATAATGTTTTAAAAGCTGCCTTTTGGAAAGCATCCAAAGCCTTTGATTAGACTGAACCTGTACTCTCACCTTTCAAGTACTCTTTTGTTATGTCATACCTTGCATTTTAGAAGTGAACATTTCCCCTCCATGCCCACAAATTTTGGTGCTAGGCAAGAATAAAATATGAAAATTTCGTGGCATCGAGTCTGTTAAATTATGTGCTGATGAGGCTTCATATTTCTCCTTCTAATTAGAGGGTAAGATTTGAGTAACAGCAAGTAAATTGCTGAAACATGTCTAAACGTATTATTTTATTTTGAATGACACCCTGGTAATAAAAACGACTAGTTTCACAACAAAGCTCTTATCTCAAAAGGTCAAAATATTATATATTTTTCAAAAGCTTTCCTACCTGTAAAACATCTTCTGGGAAGTATAACACCCTCCCTTACAGGGAAAATAATTAGCAGGGGATACAGCTGCTGTCTATCAAAGAATTATTAAACTATGTGGGATTACATAAAAAGGCTTTTTCATTGCATTTGCTAAATTGTACAAGAACAATTTTATCAAATACTTGTGAAAGTAATATGGATAACTGCCAGGTTTATTCATCAAAATGGGGGCAAATATACTCAGGATCATGACACAGGTGGTAAATGACATCTTTGATTAACTCAGACATTTGCCTTTGAGCCCCATCAAAATGAAGCGACCATGTATAAAACAATTTTTGTATATTTTCAATTTAGATTGAAGACTCAGCAAAGTACCAGATGACTTCTCAAGGCCCCTACAATGATGACTACTGTACAAGTTACCTTTTTTTATTTACGAAGAGGGCAGAGATACTCAGTACAATTTATGTTGTCAATTGAAACGGGTTTAGCTAAGAATTATATCAATGTGCAAACTATTACATTTAGAATGGATATAAGCAATGAGTTCCCACTGTGTAGCACAGGAAACTATAGCCAATCTCTTGGGGTAGGCAATGATTGAAGATAAAAGGAAGGGAATGTATATATTTGTATGACCAGCTCACTTTGCTGTACAGCAGAAATTGGCACAGAATTGTGAATCACCTATAAGAAAAAAATTTTTAAATTAAAATAAAAAAGAATGATACAATGGAATCATTAATGCATAGTTAATCACAATATCAAAAGATGTAGGCTTTGAAAGAGATCTTAGACATTTGTCTAGTCCAATGCCTTTATTTTATTGATGAGGACATTGGAGTCCAGAGAATAAAGTGCTTTGCTCAAGTTCATCTACCAAATTATTGCTTGATATAACTGAGAAGTCTAGGAGTAAAATCCAACTGAGTTCAGTAACAACTAGATCTAGGGGTCTCCATCTATTACTTGGCTCTGCTTTTTCTCTATGTTGCTTTCTTCTTGCGCAATGATAAGACATTTCCAGTCTTAGGTTCTTTCATTTCAGTGGCTCTGGCCAAAGAGTGCTTCTTTCCTCTACTGAAACACAAGTTCAGTTGGGGTCGTGGCCTAATTCTGAACTAACCACTGGCCAGGGACATTCTACATCCTGATTTACTTGGTGACCATCAGTAAGGCAGGGAGTCAAGTCAGTGTCACGTAAACCATATGTGGATGTGACTGGGAGGTAGTAATTCCCAAAGGCAAATCCAGGCAACATTGCCAGAGAAGAGGAAATGATGCTGAATGGAAAAAAATCAACGAATGTCAGTGATGCTTCATGAATCTCCTTGTCAGACTAATAAATAACTTCATTATTTTTTTCATGGAATATCACAAAGAAATGACTTTATCTTTTTTAATTTAGATCTGTATTGTATAATAAAAATGTAAGTGATCATTATTAGCCATCATTTTTTACGTTAAAAAAGAGACAAAAAAGGATAGACACTAGTTAATCTACTTTGAACTAACTCTGGAACAAAAATACACTTTTAAAAAGAATATCATATCATTTAGTTTGAGGATTGAATGGTTATTAAAATAGAGATTGGGATTTAACAGGTGTTATAGCATTAAAAATAGATGTTTTAAAATGGCTTCATGACTCGATTGTTTGGAAGGCTTGGATTTTTCACTTGAAAGTTAATGGGTTTATTTTTAATGTTTTTCTGTTTTGTTTTTTTTTTTTCCAAATGGAAAGTTAATGAAAAATTTCAGGACTTCTATTTGCAATGCTTCTCTGCAAATAAACCATCAGATGGGTAGTTATTATTATCTCCAATAAATCAAAAGCCAAATTAACTCTAATCACCACTGAAATACCTTTATTGAGCAAGGCATGTTAAGGCAATAGAGACATCCTGACATGTGTGGCTTAAAAATTCTGAACAGATAAATCAACATATGAATCTACCAGTTACCAATTTGAGAGGAAATAATAGATTTATTACCATTCGCATGATCATTAATTTCTTGCTTCTCTCCTGCTTATCTTTATTCTGTGCAGTAAGTGCATAAATTTAGCAATATGTTAAACAATGCTTATAAAAACCAAACAAAGCTGTGTAAATGTAAAGCCCCTATTTTGGTCAACAGCATTTAGCTGAGTGAAAAGTGACCACAAACCTTAAAAGTGGCCCTGGTAAGAGTGCCAAAACTTCAGCTGTTTTGTTTTGTTTCTTTAACAGAAAAAAATTTACCTAATTATTTGACAGTATGGCCTTAAAAAATCAAAATGAATGCAGATACCCCCAACATCTTTAACAATATAAATGCTCAGAATATCTCTAGTGACACTTGGGGATTTGCAAAATGCAGGTTGGCAAACACTAGTCCACTCATGGCTCTTTTCCCATCACGTTCCTTCTTCGAAGGATGGTTGGTTGCTCCCTTGCTTCAGGTGATAACAAGTTGAGCACTTCATTTGGTACTACTGGTGTCTTCCCTCCTACACTTTGTTATAAGGAAAAGTCTCAAGTGTTCACTTCTCAGAGGTCACTATGTCATGGGTGCTCATCAAGTGTCATGGTGGAATGTGGCCTTTGGAGCCAGGCAGAACTGGGAAATTCTAGCCCTTTCTTTTGACATTGGCCCAGCTTTTCACCTGACCTAAGACAGTCTATCTGAGGGAGACATCAACTTCCCTCTAGCATGAGCTTCATGACCCATGACTGGGACCGTCTCAACACAGATCCCATCTCCCATCACATGCCAGCTCTCAGCAGGTGAGTTAATCTCTCCAGGCTCCAGTGTCTTCATATGAAGTGGGATAATAGTGTCCACATCCCTTGGGGATGTTGCAAAGATTATATAATCAGCCATGTGTGCAAGAGAGAATCTCTTCCTCTCAAGTCTTTTCCTCCCCCCTTTCTACCTGTTCTGTGTCTGAAACACTGGCTGGTATGGACTACGTCAATGGACATCCTTCCCCTGAGGATTCTACTCAACAGGAGGGAGCAACAGCACGACACCAGAGGGCAAGAGGAGTGTGAGGTTGGGACATTGGTTTCCCCAGCTCCCTCTCTCCTGTGCTGCCCTCCAGAAAGGCCACCTTTCCTCTGAGTGGACTCTCTTCCTAGAGTTCTCTCCAGCTTCTGGTGACCCATTCCTTCCTTCCCCTGGCTGCTTCAGGCTTACCTTCATCTTTGTAAACAATATCTTTTATTAATGTCTCTTCAAACTTTTATTTATTTATTTATTTTGTCTTTTTGCTATTTCTTTGGGCCGCTCCAGCGGCATATGGAGGTTCCCAGGCTAGGGGTCGAATCGGAGCTGTAGCCACTGGCCTACGCCAGAGCCACAGCAACGCAGGATCCGAGCCGCGTCTGCGACCTACACCACAGCTCACGGCAACGCCGGATTGTTAACCCACTGAGCAAGGGCAGGGACCGAACCTGCAACCTCATGGTTCCTAGTTGGATTCGTTAACCACTGCGCCATGACAGGAACTCCTGTCTCTTCAAACTTTAATGTACCCTCTCATTCCTGTATGCATGCTACATTGTTTCCCAGCACACATACCATGAGAAGGGCTTAGCAAGCACTTATATGGTTCTTGGGAGTGTTAAGTGAAACTATGCACATTGAATGATTGGTCCAACATAGGGGTCAATTCATCATGAAAATAATGTATTATTAGTAATTAAGACTGTTATTAAGTGCTCATTATACACAAAGAGCTATTAAGCGCTCATTATAAACAAAGCACAGAGTAGCACTTCACACTTTTGATTTCATGTTACTCTCCCAACCCTGAAATCTACAAGTAGTTACTATTTTCTCCAATTTATGAACAAGAAAACAGAGACTCAGAGTGCTAAAGTAACTAGCCCCAGAACACATAGCAGGTTTGCTCTGACTCCAAAGCTCATTCTTCTCATCACCTGTCTGCTGTCATAGCTTCTAGTCCTGCTTCCTGATACAGACTTTTGCTTTTAATTAGCATATTATTTTAATAAAATATTAAACAAAAGGGAAAAATTATCACAAAAATTGATAATCTGACAAACATTTCCTCCCAGTGTTAAAAAAACTAAGAATCCAGATACTATAAATACAGTTTACTTTACAGGTACTTGTGGAGAGAATCAACTAATTTACCACGTAGAATATTCCTATCTGTTAACATGGTAGCCATATTTTAGCTTTATTTCCCATATCACAAACATGTCATAAATGGAGAATTTTTAAATCAATTTTCTAAATCTCTGATGCAGGTGTATAGAGTTATTTTTGTGTACTGATTTTATATCCAATTACCTTTCTTACACCCTCTCATTAATTCTAATAATTTGAAGATTATTTTGAGTTTATTTGTGAATGACAGTATTATTTCCTCCTTTCTAAACCTTATACTTGGGATGTATTTTTCTTGTCTTACTCCAAATTAATGCAATCGCCAGGATAATAGAAGAAGTTATATTGGATACGGTGAGGTTTTCCTTGATTTTAAGAGGCATGTATCACCATTAAGTGTGGGGCTTGCTCTAGGCTTTTAATAGGCAAACTTTTTTGGATTAAAGATGTTCCTTCTATTTCAAATCCCCATATTCTATTATTGTCCTTTGATGGAAATTTTTCTTTGTTTATCAGTCCTGTTATAGATACTCTAAAATAAACATTCTTCATTTTAAAGTATTTTGAACAGCAGGCCTAGATTTGTGTCCTCAGTCCAACACATAGATAACCTCAGTGTTTAACTTTTGAGAGATGTAAAAATTAAGAGCATTATTTTTATGTGAAGAAATCCACCCCCTCAACAAGGCAGCATGTTTCAATGAAAAAAGAAAAAAAAAAAAGCTCTAGACTTAGAGCAAGGAGGTCAATGCTCTCAACCTAACTGAGGCTCTTTACAGGTCACTTATTTTCACTGCTGTTGCTCCACCATGTGGGAATGTGTTTGGATGTTTAGAAAATCGAGTTTCTACTAACTGGGCTTCCACTTCTGATTTTTCTGAGACAGTAGGGCATGGAAGATTCAGGAACCACTGCGGTCAGGCCCCTCTTTTCCTTCCAGGCAAGTGAAGGTAAACTAAAGCTTTAACTGGCGCAAGGAGAAAGAGGTTGTTCTGAAGGAAAAGAGCTTTACTCAACCTGAGAGGAAACACAGTTCTCAGTATGTCAGACTTTCCTTCTGAGTGAGAGACAACTGATGTTGAGCTGTTAAGTGAGCTGGGATCAATCCCCTGTGAGCTGGAGAGAGATGTTTCCTTAGGTGGTCTGAGGAGAGGAGCCAGCAGCTGGAGGGGAAACAGTGCCACTGGCTGTTAGCTGAGGTGTGATGTTGAAAAAGACAGACTCAGCCCCTTTTCCGAAGAGAAGGGGCTCTCTGGACACACAGAAATGAGGTCTGCAGGAGCAGATTTAACACTTGTGCTCCTAGGGGAATTTAGGAGTGACTAATAGGAGCTTCTTTTTCTACTTTTTCTGTGGCTGCTGACACTACTAATAGCAAGTCATGTTGTGTCTCTTCGTGTGTAATTGTAGGCCTGTAGCTCCACAGAAGTCAGAGGAGTTGGTTAAATCCACCCAGCATTTCAGAGTGGAGGATTTCATTGCCTCCTCAGAGACATCTTGTGGGTGAACAGAGCTCAGTTTTACTTACGTATATATTTTTGCATTCAAAAAGCCTTTTTTAACTCCCACTTGAAAAGTATCTGTCCATCCATACATCCACACATCCATCCATTCACCACTGAGTCAGCATTTACTGAGTATTGCAATAATAATTATTATTACTAAAAACTATTATTTATTGAATTCTTACCAAATTTCATTACTTTTTTGTTTGTTTGTTTGTTTTTGTCTTTTTTTTTTTTTTTTTTGCCATTTCTTGGGCCGCTCCCGCGGCATATGGAGGTTCCCAGGCTAGGGGTCGAATCGGAGCTGTAGCCACCGGCCTACGCCAGAGCCACAGCAACGCGGGATCCGAGCTGCGTCTGTGACCTACACCACAGCTCACAGCAACGCCGGATCGTTAACCCACTGAGCAAGGGCAGGGACCGAACCCGCAACCTCATGGTTCCTAGTTGGATTCGTTAACCACTGCGCCACGACGGGAACTCCCCAAATTTCATTACTTTTACATGTACTTTCTCATCCATTCTCCACAACACCTATGAGATATTTAACTATTATTATCCCACTATATAGGTAAGGAAAGTGAGGCACAAGGAGGTAAAAGAGATTTTTTCAGAGTCTTGGAGCTAATCGTTGAAGGAGTCATGACTCAAAACCTTAACCATTTTGACCCAACAGCCCTTTCCAGAGGCAACTGAAGTCAAATCATACTGGTTAAATGTTCAGTAATTTTGAGCACCAGTTGTTCTATGCAGCCATGACTAAAAATTAAATTTAACAAACTTTTTTTTTTTTCTTTTTTTGGCCATGCTCACAGAATGTGAGAGTTCCTGAGTCAGGAATCGAACCCACACTACAGCAGAAACCCAAGCTCTTGCAGTGACAATGCCAGATCTTTAATCTGCTGTGCCACAAGGGAAGTCCCACACAAATTTTGATTAAATAAATTGCAATAAAAAGTAATAAATAGTCAAAATCATCCCTTCCTAATTAATTTACTACATTCTACTCTATCCTTGCTCTTGAAGTCTTTTCTATTGAATCTCTATGTTGGAAATACTGTATAATGGTGTGTTATGGGATTTCTTTTTGCAGCTCTGCATCCAATGACATCACATTGGTATGTTGAACTTGGCCATGGTTGGTTATTTACACCATGGAAATAAACAAAAGCTGCATATGGTGGGGAGGCACTTTTTTCTCCTAGGGAGCCAGTTGTTAAGCACCAGTATACCAGTGTCCCTTTGTCTAAACTGCTGTGGCATATAACCTCTACATAATGTCATGATATTAGGTACTAGGCATTATGCTGGATACAGAGGATACAAAGTTGAGTCAGTAACAGTAGAAGAAAGCAAGAGAAAACCTCATCTACTGGAAATTGAAAAGTCGTGGAGGCTGCTTAATTCTGGTTTGAGACATCAGTTCAAATAAATTATCCAGGTATAAGGTTATGCATGGAGAAATAAGACCTAAGGAAGGCAGAAAAAATATAATAAGGATTTAATATAATAATTTCTTCAGTCTCTCTTCACTTTTATTGTAGAAACACCAAACAAATCAACTGTACTGTGAAGTGGACCCATTTCAGGTACAGTGTACCCTGAACTTGAATAAGTCCAATCTTGCATCTTTGGAATATATGGCTTTTCGATCAAGGGAAACACTGTTCCTTATTTGGAACACTTTAAGAACCAACTAAATTAAACCATATAGAGGCTTTGTACAGTCAGGAAACTGAATACTCTAAGGAAGAGTTAAAGCCCATTGATATGGTAATTTCTCCAGCAGATATTTTTCTAATACAATTTCACACCAGCTTGGACAATATGGTCAGCCAGATTCATTCTCAATGATGTTATAGAAATGGATGTACAGAAGGGTGGAAAGCAAGAGAAAGATAAGAGTGTGGTGTACAAGACACACAGGTTCAGCCCCGGCTCTGCCATTTATCAGCAAGTCATTTCTCCTTTTTGCACCTCAAGGGGTCTGTTTATAAAATGGAGGGATTAGATCATCAATATTTTTTCACGCATAGCCTTCAGAAGCATCACCAATTGAGCTACTTAATATACAACCTCTCAGATTTCCACATGCAGATCATTAGCTCATTAGATCTTGGTCATGCCCAACAATTTGCATTTTAAGCTGGGACCTGAGTTAATTCCCCTCTCAATGGTCTGATCTGTCATACATCCACATCGCCAGACTAGGTGATCTCTATTCATACCTGAATCTGTGGCACTCTTGCGTTAAATGAAATATAGTTTCTTCCCTCCCCGCTGCTTTTTTTTTTTTTTTTTTTTTTTTTTGGTCTTTTTGTCTTTTAGAGCCACACCAGCAACATTTGGAGGTTCCCAGGCTAGGGGCTCAATTGGAGCTGTAGCCAATGTTCTACACACAGCTCACAGCAATGCCAGGTCTTTAACCCACTGAGTGAGGCCAGGGATCGAACTCACATCCTCCTGGATGCTAGTCGGGTTCATTAACCACTGAGCCACGACGGGAACTCCTGAAATACATTTTCAATGTTAATGAATAGTTTTTGATTGTAAACAGCAGTTTTAGATGTCACTTGCAATGTACATTTAAGGAAGAGGTATTTTGCCTTGTATTACCAGCTAGATTACTTCTATTTGAGTCCTACCTGTTATTTCCCTAATTTGATAGAAGACATCTGTTTCCTTTCATCACTTTTATTTCTTTTTTTTTTTTTTTTTTTTTTTTTTTTTTTTTTTTTTGTCTTTTGTCTTTTTGTTGTTGTTGTTGCTATTTCTTGGGCCGCTCCTGCGGCATATGGAGGTTCCCAGGCTAGGGGTTGAATCGGAGCTGTAGCCACCGGCCTACGCCAGAGCCACAGCAACGCGGGATCCGAGCTGCGTCTGTGACCTACACCACAGCTCACAGCAACGCCGGATCGTTAACCCACTGAGCAAGGGCAGGGACCGAACCCGCAACCTCATGGTTCCTAGTTGGATTCGTTAACCACTGCGCCACGACGGGAACTCCCCAAATTTCATTACTTTTACATGTACTTTCTCATCCATTCTCCACAACACCTATGAGATATTTAACTATTATTATCCCACTATATAGGTAAGGAAAGTGAGGCACAAGGAGGTAAAAGAGATTTTTTCAGAGTCTTGGAGCTAATCGTTGAAGGAGTCATGACTCAAAACCTTAACCATTTTGACCCAACAGCCCTTTCCAGAGGCAACTGAAGTCAAATCATACTGGTTAAATGTTCAGTAATTTTGAGCACCAGTTGTTCTATGCAGCCATGACTAAAAATTAAATTTAACAAACTTTTTTTTTTTTCTTTTTTTGGCCATGCTCACAGAATGTGAGAGTTCCTGAGTCAGGAATCGAACCCACACTACAGCAGAAACCCAAGCTCTTGCAGTGACAATGCCAGATCTTTAATCTGCTGTGCCACAAGGGAAGTCCCACACAAATTTTGATTAAATAAATTGCAATAAAAAGTAATAAATAGTCAAAATCATCCCTTCCTAATTAATTTACTACATTCTACTCTATCCTTGCTCTTGAAGTCTTTTCTATTGAATCTCTATGTTGGAAATACTGTATAATGGTGTGTTATGGGATTTCTTTTTGCAGCTCTGCATCCAATGACATCACATTGGTATGTTGAACTTGGCCATGGTTGGTTATTTACACCATGGAAATAAACAAAAGCTGCATATGGTGGGGAGGCACTTTTTTCTCCTAGGGAGCCAGTTGTTAAGCACCAGTATACCAGTGTCCCTTTGTCTAAACTGCTGTGGCATATAACCTCTACATAATGTCATGATATTAGGTACTAGGCATTATGCTGGATACAGAGGATACAAAGTTGAGTCAGTAACAGTAGAAGAAAGCAAGAGAAAACCTCATCTACTGGAAATTGAAAAGTCGTGGAGGCTGCTTAATTCTGGTTTGAGACATCAGTTCAAATAAATTATCCAGGTATAAGGTTATGCATGGAGAAATAAGACCTAAGGAAGGCAGAAAAAATATAATAAGGATTTAATATAATAATTTCTTCAGTCTCTCTTCACTTTTATTGTAGAAACACCAAACAAATCAACTGTACTGTGAAGTGGACCCATTTCAGGTACAGTGTACCCTGAACTTGAATAAGTCCAATCTTGCATCTTTGGAATATATGGCTTTTCGATCAAGGGAAACACTGTTCCTTATTTGGAACACTTTAAGAACCAACTAAATTAAACCATATAGAGGCTTTGTACAGTCAGGAAACTGAATACTCTAAGGAAGAGTTAAAGCCCATTGATATGGTAATTTCTCCAGCAGATATTTTTCTAATACAATTTCACACCAGCTTGGACAATATGGTCAGCCAGATTCATTCTCAATGATGTTATAGAAATGGATGTACAGAAGGGTGGAAAGCAAGAGAAAGATAAGAGTGTGGTGTACAAGACACACAGGTTCAGCCCCGGCTCTGCCATTTATCAGCAAGTCATTTCTCCTTTTTGCACCTCAAGGGGTCTGTTTATAAAATGGAGGGATTAGATCATCAATATTTTTTCACGCATAGCCTTCAGAAGCATCACCAATTGAGCTACTTAATATACAACCTCTCAGATTTCCACATGCAGATCATTAGCTCATTAGATCTTGGTCATGCCCAACAATTTGCATTTTAAGCTGGGACCTGAGTTAATTCCCCTCTCAATGGTCTGATCTGTCATACATCCACATCGCCAGACTAGGTGATCTCTATTCATACCTGAATCTGTGGCACTCTTGCGTTAAATGAAATATAGTTTCTTCCCTCCCCGCTGCTTTTTTTTTTTTTTTTTTTTTTTTGGTCTTTTTGTCTTTTAGAGCCACACCAGCAACATTTGGAGGTTCCCAGGCTAGGGGCTCAATTGGAGCTGTAGCCAATGTTCTACACACAGCTCACAGCAATGCCAGGTCTTTAACCCACTGAGTGAGGCCAGGGATCGAACTCACATCCTCCTGGATGCTAGTCGGGTTCATTAACCACTGAGCCACGACGGGAACTCCTGAAATACATTTTCAATGTTAATGAATAGTTTTTGATTGTAAACAGCAGTTTTAGATGTCACTTGCAATGTACATTTAAGGAAGAGGTATTTTGCCTTGTATTACCAGCTAGATTACTTCTATTTGAGTCCTACCTGTTATTTCCCTAATTTGATAGAAGACATCTGTTTCCTTTCATCACTTTTATTTCTGATGGCCTCTAGTATATATGGTTATGTTCTCTGGGTGACAGAAAATTTTAACTGCTCATTTTAGCAGCTAAGAAGCTTTCCAATAATGGATTTTCTGAAAGGGAAAAAAAATATAAAGCTATTACCCTGTGTTTGCTGGGCATGATTCTAAAAGCAATCGGAAAGTGACCAAAATCTGAATGATTGTACTATTGAATTCAAGTCAGTATTGTAGAAAACAAGAACATTGCACTGGCTTTTAGACAGATATCTTATATTCCTTGTTCAATTGAAGTTTATCCTGTAATAAGAAATAAGATTTGAAAATAAACAACTATGTGGTATTATAAGAGGAGGATATAGTCACCCAATCTTTGAGACAACTAGTTTCCCCTGCAAAGTGAGAGTTATCTACTCTTGTCTCTCTCCTAACTGGTTAAGTGCTTTGAATCTCTGATTTCCCTCTGCCTGCCATCAATTCATTCCTCCTCTAATAGTGGCAGCCTAGTTTTCCTCTGGGAATGCAGCTTTCCTCACTCTTAGAACATGTACTCTGTGAGTACAAGGGTGAAGAAGAGGGACTGCGTGCTTCCGGGGTGAAAGGGCATTCCTCTTGGCACAATGATTGGTTCAGGAAGGGGTGTGAGACAATTTGGATGAGTAAAGATTAAGCTTCAGACTTCCGTGAATAGCTGGAGAAGAGAGCTCTTTTTCATTTTACTATATTTGAAGCTATGTGGAATGTGGGGCTAGGGCTGCCAGACCACTATTTTCTCACTTCACGGAATCTAAAATTGGAGGTAACCTGTGGAGAACAGAGCCAAAAAAATTGAGAGAGAGAGACTGAGAGAGGGAATGAAGAGCCAAGACCTCAAGCTGTGTTTGAAGCTGTTAGATCTACCCCCTGGATCTATTACCATGAGCTGATAATTTTATTATTATTATTATTATTTTGCTTAAACTAGATTTCTTTTGGGCACATGCAACTAAACTGATATTACCGCATTCCTTAAACAACTGGTCCAGATGTAAATTGGACATGTAAATTCTCTAAGCTAATGACTTTAGTTTTACTTTTTTTTTTTAATACTGGCAAAATGAAGGTTTATATTTGAAAAAAAAAACCTTTAGTTCTCTCAAGATGTAATAGTTATTAGAATATATATATAAGAAAGAAAAGATATGTAAGAAACTGGTAATAGTATTTCCCTTAAAGAATGGAGAACTGGGGGTTAGGAGGGAAATTCAGTTTTCACTTTTACCCTTTTGTACTATTTAGGTTACTTTTATATGTACACATTTTACCTACTGAAATTCCCAATTATATGATTCTCCAAAGTCAACTTCTTTGATAAGCACTAGCATATTTATTATTTACATACCAAATACATGTTTTCGATTTACTACTTGGTAGCACTATGACACAGTGAATAGATGCTAAAGTGTATTTTTCCATTTGTTAAAATTTCATTTTTCCCCTCAAATATGCGAAAACAATGACGATGACACAAACATTTAAATTAATCATCAGATGCATCAAAATAGAGCATATGCTTTATTCATCTAGAAGTACTTTCTGAATTTTGTAGATAATGTGTCTCCTCCCTCATTTGCAGAGTATTAATTTATCAAGATGCCATCTGTTCAATTCCTCTAATCCTCAGCTCTCCCATTTTGAAGATGAGACATTTCAAAGTAAATGCATCATTCAAATTGAGGACTTAGGGGTGGCTTATGTAATTCTGTTTCATTGCCTCTTCTAGCCTCAGGGATGGGTTATGCCATTTCATTTTATTTCCCATTGTCCCTACATCATCCTATTATTTGGTTTTTGGTGAAAAGAGCTTATTGAAATGACTTAAGTGAACCCTCTGCTCAGAGAGACAGAAAAACAATACCTAGAAATGAGAGCTACAAAGATGAATATTAGTTGGGTACATTTTGATCCTCCTATATTTTCCTTATCTTCATGGAATTAAGTATAATCATCAGAACCAAGTGTCTTGGGAGGCTGGTTCCACTGGTCAGCTTTTAATTTTCTGCTCCCTTTTCTGGATTACAATATTATTTGTAATTTTAATCTGAACAATGAAACTAAAAAGACCCTGTTAAGACTCAAGAATTTAAGGGTACTTTGCCAGTCTAGATAGACTGTTATAAATTTACTCCAAGTTGGTTTAAAGTCAACTAAATAGCATTCAGGATAATATGACTATAATTAACACTAGCTTACTTTATTTCGTAGCTCATGTAAGGTATTTTACCACATGTTTAATACTCATTTGATTCTCTCAATATCTTTATTATTATTTTCTTTTTAGGGTTGCACTTGCAGTATATGGAAGTTCCTGGTCAAGGGGTTGAATCAGAGCTGCAGCTGCCGGCCTACACCACAGCCACAGTACCACTGGATCTGAGCAACACTGGATCTTTAACCCACTGAGCAAGGCCAGGGATCAAACCTGCACCCTCATGGACACTAGCTCAGTTCTTAACCCACTGAACTACAAGAGGAATTCCCAAGTACTATTATTATTCCCATTATACAGATGAGAAAAAGGAGGCATGTTAGTCCAAGTTGAATAAATCATCCAAGTTTTCCAAGGTCCCACATAGAAGAAATGTTAGACCTGGGATTTGAACTCTGGTAGCCTGATTCCAGAACTTGTGACCCTCAGTGTGCTCAGGCTCTAGCAAGGCAGATCACAGCATAAACCAATAGATCAGGGTGTTTCTTTCTCCCTCATCTGAGTTATAGCCTTCTGTCTTTTCATTTTTATAGGTTTTTAGTGTGGTGAACTTTTTACAGAAAATAGAGTTGTAGCCTCTCTTACTTCTGGTGTCTGTCCCCCTTGTGGCTGAAGTTGGTACAGGGCTTGATGTAGGCTTTCCAATGGGAGGGACTGATGCCTGCCCACTGGTAGGTGGAGCTGAGATTAGAGGCAGCTATGTGCCTGGGGGGGTCTTTAGGCAGCCTCTTTACTGATGGGCAGGCCTGTGATCCCACCTGGATTGTTGTTTGCCCTGGGGCTTCTCAGCCCTGACTGACAGGTGGGGCCAGATTTTCAGATTTTCCCAAAATGGCCACCTCCAGAGAAAGGCACACTGCTGCATATTCCCAAGAGCTTTGCTTCCAATGACCTTCCCTCACAACAAGCCACATTCACCCCTGTTTTCCCAGGAGGTCCTCCAACAACTGCAGTCAGGTTTGACCCAGATTCCTTTGGAGACTTTGCTTTGCCCTGGGACCCAGTAAACGTGAAAGTCTGTGTGTGCCTTTTAAGAATGGGGTCTCCATTTCCCCCAGTCCCGTGGAGCTCCTGCACACAAGCCCCACTGGCCTTCAATGCCAGATGCTCCAGGGGCTCTTTCTCCCAGTGCCAGATTCTCCACACATGGGAGTTTGATGTGGGACTCAGAACTCTCACTCCTGTAGGTGAGTCTCTGTGAACCAGTTAGTTTCCAGTATGTGGGGCTTCTCACCCGGGAGGTATGGGGTTGTTTATATCATGTAATTGCCCCTCCTACCTCTTGATGTGGGCTCCTCTTTGTTTTCTGGAGTAGGATGTCTTTTTGAAAGTTTCCAGTCCATTTGGTTGAAGATTGCTCAGCACTTAGTTGTAAATTTTGTTGTTTTTAGGAGAGAAGTTGAGCTCCAGTCCTTCTATTCTGCCATCTTAATCCCATCCCAATAGATCAGGGTGAAAGCAGGCTCAAGTACAGGCACAAAGACATATCAGGATTGATTGAATATGGAGAGACCAGAGAGGCTTCCTCGAGGATAGTATGTAATAGATAGATTTTGAAAGGTGAATAGGTATCTATCAGGCAACTACAAACTGTGTGTTCAAAAAGCAAAGAAGCAGTTTTATTCACTGACCTCAAAAATTTCGCTTCACACCATCATAGCATATATGTACAAATTAGGGGATAAGATGCTAAAAGTGAAAATAAATTTCACTTTGAAATTGCTATTTTTTTCTGCTTTTTAGGGCCGCACCCTCGACATATGGAAGTTCCCAGGCTAAGGGTTGAATTGGAGCTACAGATGCAGGCCTACACCACAGCTACAGCAACTGTGGGATCTGAGCCATACCTGCAACCTACACCACAGTTCACGGCAACACCAGATTCCTGACTCACTGAGTGAGGCCAGGGATTGAACCCTCATCCTCATGGATTCTAGTCAGATTCATTTCGCCATACCAGAAAGGGAACTCCCCAACATTGATACTACTTATAGCTTCCTTCCTGTAATGAATTAGCCCTCTTCAAGTCCTTAGGGATATATTTAGATGTTTGAAGATAAATCACAATGCTTTCCAACATCTCAGAGAAATGCTAGTTCTCATTATGTAATTTTACATGGTGTATTGATTGCATTAAGGCCTCAATTCTTTACCCTCTCATGTAGCCTCAAGTTTTCCCACATGATTTTCCAATTCCTTTCTCTAAAGAGGCAGAATCTACTTCCTCACTTTCGATTCTGGGCTGTCTTAGTTGCATGCTTTAATCCTGGAGATGTTAGCAGACATGACACAACAGATGCTTTAAAAAGCACTTGGAAAAAAATTAGGGTAAAATATAATACCTATTTTGAATAAAATTATAAGGGGAAAAAAATCACTTGGGCATTTTTTTTGCTTGTGCTTTCTCTCCTCCCAACTTGAGACTATGTCTAGGATAGCCTGGAGAAGGACAAAAACCATTTGGAACAAAGCAGAGCCTTTGGCCCTTTTGCTTCTGCCAAGGATACTCCAAAACAATCCACAGCCAGCCAACCCTAGTCATGTGAAAGAGAGTAAGTGCAACTCAGATCAGCCAAGCCCAGCCTGGTCAATGGCACCCTTCAGACTCAGGAGCTTAGTCAATGCTTATTATTGTAGGTTACTGAGTTTTCCATCTGAATTTCCTCTATCTATAGACAGTTTGGGGGTTACAGTAATTGACCTTGCAGTTACCCCAGGGGAAAACATGAAATATTCTATCATTCTCAAGGAAGTGATGTTGCTGTGTCAGTTTCACCAAGTTACGTAGCATCACTGTGACAACAGATAACTGATATCATATGTAAGACCATTTTATCACACCATCAACATTGAAAACTCCCAGAAGTCAGAGTCTTCTATTTATTTTATGCTCCAAATAAATGTGGAAGCAACAGGCACACAGTATATACTTTTTTAAAGGCAAAAACCCCAACAGCAATTCAGCTTCTTCGACAGTAGTAGAATATTTCATGTTTATCCCAGGAGAACTGCAGGGTGAGATACTGTATCCCATCACAGGAATAGCCAGCAGCTAATTTTACACAGGAATAGCCAGTAACCAATTTTACACAGGAATAGCCAATAGCTAATTTTGATACTGTTTTGGAACCAACAGGTAGAAAAAATGGGTATGTTATATAATCCAGTTTTTCTTTTCATTGTTCTTTAAGGAACTTTAAACCAAAGTTATTGTTCAAAAAGCCTTTAAACATCCAAAAGGGAGGAATTGAAGTTACAATATTAGGAACATTTTTGAATGTTTTGTAGTCCAACTCCCTTGTATATGGACAGAGATGAGCCAACATCAATTTCAAATAAAGATTATTTCATTTGTTCCTAATCATAATGATAGGCATTCTCAATATTGAAAACATGGAAAATAAAGTTAAAAGAAAGTAAAAATGTTTCCTTCACTAAAATATAATCATTGTCAGTAGTTGGTATTTTAAATATATTTTTATTTTATTTTAGTAATAGCGGCATAGTTTCAGGCACAGTGCTTGGAATTTTACATTCATTTCTTCAATTGCCACAAAACCATGAGATGATATTATCTCCATTTTTTAGGTAAGGAAACTGAGAATATAATGATAGGAATATTGCTAGCATAGTACCCCTCCCTGCTGATGTAGAAATTCAGCACCCTCTTCAGAAGTCCCCTAGTTAATTTTCCTTTATTTAAATTTTTATTAAGGAAAAGCCAAACATACACACAAGTATAGTGAAAAGGCTCTATACACCCACCATCCAGCTTTGACCATTATCAATACATGCCAGTCTTGTTTCATTAACTACATCCACTTTTTCCTCATGTCCTTTGGTTCCAGTTTTCCATGTGGACTTCTCTGGAGATCTCTTAAGTTTAACTCACCCTGCAGGTCCTCAAGGGCAAACCTGAAATACTCCCATACTTTTAAAGAGGCAAGTTTGTTCTGTTAATCTGGTCTAAAAAAGAAAATGTGCCTGGTGCCTGTTATAGTGGGCCCAGCCCTGGTTACAGTGAAGCACATGGTCCCTGGGAGCTGAACATACAGACACTATCTTGAGATGTACAACCTACCGGCACTATAAGAAGGAACAGGGTACCACACAAACTACAAAGCACAGTCATGAGCTCCATCATAAGTGATAGAAAAATCCCTCTGAGAAAATTTCTCAGCTTAGGGCATTGTTTCTGTAGCTCCCAGGGAAAGTGTTCTAATTGCCAGAATGGACTGATCTCCCTTCACTCCCCCCAAAAGACTAGGCCCTTCCTCATGAGCTGCCCCAGCATGCTTGGCTGTGCCAACATCCTTCGCCCTAAAAGGTATAAGTGGTTAATATTCATGAGGGCTTCTACCAGTGGAGTGTGTAGGGGCATATGGAAACCACAGCCTTTGTTCTCAGCAAGTTTGCACCAAAGTGTCTGAGTCTGTTTACTCACAATTTCCCCATGTTTTGACATTTCCTTGCTGATTTGCCTCTTGAATGAATGCCTCATGAGACATTTGTGATTGGAAGTGATAGCCCAAAGAGCCGAAGATTGGCTTTTCCTGTTGCCATGGGCCATCCGATCTCATTTTCTCATAGAAAAAATGTTGCACTAGAGGCAAAATGAAAAAGGCAGCACTAAATGTCTCCAATTTCTATCTCTTATGCCTAGTCTCTAGATGAGACAGGAAAGCAGAACTGCCACAAAGCTCTGCAGCAGTTACTTTGGTTTGATAACCTTTGTCACTCCAGTCTTCTGAGGCAAGAATGAAGATTTTATGATTATCATTCTTTTGGGATAACTTTACAAGTAAAGCATGTTTGCTGTCAATACAGTACAAAAAGTATAAAAAGTATAAAATCCGAAAAGCAAAACTACCATTCTCATCTCATTCCCCAGCCCTACTTGCTTAGTTCTCTTTAAAACTGATTACTATTAATTTGGCATTCATATATTTACACATTTTTCAATGCTTTTATACATATATACATATATAGTATAAAAGAAACATATATGAACGCATTCACTCACATATGTATGTGGGGTTTTTTTGCATACTGCATTAAATCTAAGATGCCACTGATTATACAATCTGTCATTATTTTATGTAACACCATCAAGACTTTCCCCTGGCCAATTATAACACTCAAACACCATCAATTATAAGACATCTTATAATAATGTGACAATGCAAAAAACACACGTTTTTTAAATCAATGAAAAATGGCATTGTTTTGCATTTTATTTTTTCAAATTAACAGTACAGTACAGTTATATTTTCACTTCAGCACAAGTGGATCCACTTCTTTTTAAACCATTGCATATTTTAAGTTAGCTGTCCCACAATTTACTGAACACTGAATGAATATTTCCCACTTAGTGTTGAACTGCTTCCAAATTTACTATTAAAATAACACTGGATGAATACATATTTGTATAAACCTTTGCATACTTATATGAAAATTTTATAGACCGTATTCCTAGCAGTGTAACTGCTGGGTCAGAGCTTACAAGCCAGTAAAATATTTACAGGTACTGAGAAAATAGGACCTGAGACTTTTAATGCCCATTTTCCAATTGAGAATACTGTGGTTCTGGGGACTCAAGTGCCTCCTCAAGCTCCTGTGGTTAGTAAGAGGCTGAGCAGTTTGCCAGTTGATTTTGGACTAGGACAGTATTCTTAAGCCCACACTCTTCCTCCTTTGTCTTTTCTACCTTGGACAAATCTTCAACAGAACAGAAAATGATTAGTAAGTTTAACGAGCAGGCATTTCAGTCCTTGGAGAGAAGCATTCATTTTTTTTCAAGGCTCTGAACATGACACTTATGAGAACAGCCGTGCACTTTGTGGACATTTAATGACCTGTGGTGGCAAAGACACCTAAATTATTTGTACACACATCTGAGCAAACAGATTCAGGGCTGATGTTCTAGTTCAGTAGAAGCTATTTCTATTTTGTGAGAGGAAAGGAAAAGAAAGTGTGCGGGGGCTTCTTGGTGCTGTGGAGTGGGTGATTTCTGGTGAGCTGTCCTGAGCGAAACTGTCAGATGTGGTGGTCTGTTCCAGTTTTGTAAGCCTTAAGGTTTTCATATTCCTCTCTCCACTCATCAGGAAGAACAACGAGTATGGACCTGGTTGCATCAAGCTAAGCAAATTTCTGCTGTAATTACACTCAGGCAGTACTGAATGGAAATAAAAGTTTATGTGAAAACCCATATAATTATTCTGGTTGATAGTCAATACTACACAAATCTCTTAAAGCAGTGCTTCACAAATGTTACTGAGTATATGAATCCCTGGGGCTCTCACTAATTTTAGAATTTAGATTCTAATTTAGTAGATCTGGGACGGGCTCACAAGCTGCATTTCTGGCCCAGGTGATGTCTATGCTGCTGGTCCACAGACCCTACATTTGAGGAGCAAGGTCCTAGATGAGCAGTCTGCAAATTACAGCCAGGGGGCCAAGTCTGGCCCTCTATCAGTTTTATAAATAAAGTTTTACTGGTACACAGCCACACACATTTGCTTTTGTACTGTCTATGGCAGCTTTCCCACTTCAATGGCAGAGCCACGTAGTTATGGCAGAGAGTTTATGGCCTACAAAGCCTAAAACATTTGTTGTCTGGCCCTTTACAGAGAAAGTTTACTGCCTCTACCCTATATGATTCCCTTGATACTGAATACTTGGTCCTCAGGACACAGTTTCAACATTCATCCAACATCTAATAAACACTGATCTAACACTAATTATGCACTAAACAATGGGATAAAAGGATACAGTCATGAACAAGATACAGTCCTTTTTCTCATGGAGCTTGTATTTGTTTTTCTCCCTCAATATGTGAGCAAGTTATTATATTCGCTAAGGCTCAGCTTTCTCTTCTATAAAATGGGGATTAAAATGCCTAATGCTTAGGTTAGGTGTAGGCAGTGTGGTAGTTACAACACTCAAAAAAGGTTAACTATTATTATATTATTTGTATTATTTTTATTATTCTCCAGATTTCTGAACAATGAACCACTTCCTTGAACTTGTGTGTGTGTGTGTGTCTGTGTGTGTGTCTGTGTGTGTGTGTGTGTCTGTGTGTGTGTCTGTGTCTGTGTGTTTCCTTCCTGGCTATTCAGAAAGAACCAGAGCTAAAACTCACTTTTCCTTAAACTTTAAAAGAAAGGTTTATCAATTCAATCAGAGCTTCTGACATTGAAACTTCACTTTGATTCTGAGACCAAAGCAGGAACAGGGTTCTTGGCTCCCAGAGGAGTCCTTTCCGTTTCTCTGGTTGCTGAATCTGCCTTCAGTGAGGTGCTAATCATGACATGGTCCCTCGTGGGAAAGGGTGGAGGGACAGGAGGGGGGCTGTACTCTCTCAGCAAGAGGGCCAACCTTTAATGGGATTAGTTAACAACCCCCTATGGTAGCCACAGCCAGCCATTATGCTCAAGAGCTAAGGTGGATCTTTAATTCATTATTTACTCAATTTCAAAGAAAGGCTAGAAGAAACTCAAAATTCTCTTTGGGTCACTGGAAACCTGCAGGCATATTTATGTTACTTTATGTTTATTTGGGGTCTTTAATAGATTATAAGTTCTTTTTCATTTTTTTAATTCTTTTTGCTTTTTAGGGCCGAACCTGCGGCATATGGGTCAAATCAGAGCTGCAGCTCTTAGCTGTAGTCACAGCCACAGCAATGCAGGATCTGAGCCACATCTGTGACATATACCACAGCTCGTGGAAATGCTGGATCCTTAACCCTACTGAACGAGGCTAGGGATCAAACTTGAATCCTCATGGATGCTAGTTGGGTTCGTTACTGCTGAACCACAATGGGAACTTCTATAGATTATAAATTCTTCATGGTTGGGAAGGATGTACGCCTTAATTTTGTTTGCTAAGAAGCAAAGATTTGAGTGTCAGGAGCTTAACTGGAGGTGAGAAAACCAGTAGGGCAGTGAGGAAACAAGAGAGGGAAGAGAGGTAGTGACATCTTGCGTTATTGCTAGATAGCAGCATCTGATAACCCCTAGAGTGCTCCTGGGGTTTAACCTGCTGGGGAACTCTGGAAGATGCTGTAGGAAATGTACCTCAGAGTTAACCCACTGAGAGCTGCAGGTGCTGGTGATTTTATACACCAAAGACTGTCACTTTATAACTGGTTAAGGGCTCCTGTGGGATGTCTGTTTATTTTCTGACTCAAAGATGCCACTGCTGTCCACTAGAACCAGTCGGAGAGACTGAGGTGGTAAAGCCAAAGGGGTCCACACAGGCACTGGTAGCCTCTAGTAGCTTAGCTGTTTCTCTTTCCCATACCTGAAGTGTGTACTTATTAAGATAAATATCCTATTGGTTTTTTGTTTTGTTTTGTTTTGTTTTGCTTTTTTTAGGGCTGCACCTGCAGTATATGGAAGTTCCCAGGCTAGGAGTCAAATAAGAGCTGAAAGCTGCCAGCCTTCACCACAGCCACAGCAATGCAGGATTTGAGCTGCCTCCACAACCTACACCACAGCTCACAGCAACATCAGAACTTTAACCCACTGAGCGAGGCCAGGGATTGAACCCACAACCTCATGGATATTAGTCCGGTTCATTATTGCTGAGCCACAATGGGAACTCCAAGATAACTATCCTATTTTGGATGAATCTAGATCTAATAAGCAAAACGCGGACAGTGAGGGAGGAACAGGGCTGAAACTGCTTCAGTGAATGTAATCACTTGTGGAAAAGTGAATGACAGAATGTTTCATTCTGGAAAGATTTTGAAGAAAAAGGAACCTTAATGTTGATAGGGTTCTGCACATGCTACTCCAAAATATGGTACCTATGCCTATGGAAAAGTCTAAGCTGAAGGGGTTTGAGAAGATGGCAGCAGCAGGAAGGTCACTCTGACTTTCTCCCTGCTGAAGTAGGTCATAAAACACTTACCTGAGGGGTGCCTTCCCTACACCCAAAGGAAATGAGCATCCTCATCTGCAGAGACAGAGGAATACTAAGAAGAATGAGAACAAACATGCCTCGGTAAGTTTCCCTCAATTTACTTACTCCACTTGCTTCATACTCTGACCTATCATATTTCTCCACAAATATCCACGCTTCCTCAAACTTAGCATAAAAACTCTAATGTTTAACTGTTTCCTCCGGTCTTTGTTTCATTTTGAAGGCTCCCATGTCCATGCAAAACTTATGGAAAATAAATTTGTATGCTCTTCTCCCTTTCTCAGTTTACTTTCTGACCCACCCAGGAACACTTAGAGGGTTATGGAAAACATTTCCTCACCTACAAGGCTCTAGGTATAAGAGAGGAACTGACAAGCTAATGAAACAAATAAACTGAAGTTCTAATTCCTCACACTTCTCTAAGTCAAGCATATATTTCTGCTCCCCCATCCCAAGTAAAATGCCATACCTGGAGTTTTGTTAGACGTTAGAGATGTCAGTGAACAGATGATACCAAAGATAGATACAAAAGCGATCAGAGGTTGTGTCAGGGACAAGAATTTTATTTTCTTTTTTACAAAAATTATTTAGTTAGTTATTTTAATGATTTTTATTTTTTCCATTCTGGTTGGTTTACAATATTCTATCAAGTTTCTACTGTACAGCAAAGTGACCCATTCACACATATATATATACATTCTTTTTCTCACATTATCCTCCATCATGTCCCATCACAAGTGACTAGATATAGTTCCTAGTGCTATACAGTAGGATCTCACTGCTTATCCATTCCAAAGGCCATAGTTTGCATCTATTAACCCCAGAATTCCAGTCCATCACACTCCCTCCCCTTCCCCCTTGGCACCCACAAGTCTGTTCTCAAAGTTCGTGAGTTTCTTTTCTGTGGAAAAGTTCATTTGTGCCATGTATTTGATTCTAGATATGTGATATCATATGGTATTTGTCTTTCTCTTTCTGACTTACTTCACTTAATATGAGAGTCTCTAGTTTCATCCAAATGGCATTATTTTGTTCTTTTTATGGCTGAGTAGTATTCCTTGGTGTATATATACCACATCTTCCTAATCCAATCATCTGTCAATGGACACTTAGGTTGTTTCCATCTCTTGGTTATTGTGAATAGTGCTGCAATAAACATGTGAGTGCAGGTGTCTTTTTTAAGGAAAGTTTTGTCCAGATATATGCCCAAGAGTGGGACTGCTGGTAGTTCTATATTTAGTTTTCTAAGTTACCTCCATACTGTTTTCCATAGTGGTAATACCAATTTACATTCCCACCAACAGTGTAGGAGGATACCCTTTTCTCCACACCCTCTCCAACATTTGTTATTTGTTGACTTGTTAATGATGGCCATCCTGACAGGTGTGAGGTGGTACCTCATAATAGTTTTGATTGGCATTTCTCTAATACTTAGTGATGTTGTGCCTGTTGGCCATCTGTATATCTTCTTTAGAGAAATGTCTATACAGGTCTTTTGACCATTTTTCAACTGGGTCGTTGGGTTTTTTTTTGCTGTTGAGTTGTTTAAGTTGTTTGTATATTTTAGAGATTAAGCCCTTTTCAGTTGCATCATTTGTCAGTTTGCATCCCATTCCATAGGTTGTCTTTTCATTTATTTTTTCTTTTTATGGTTTGCTTTGCTGTGCCAAAGCTTGTCAGTTTGATTAGTTCCCATTGGTTTATTTTTGCTTTCATTTCTGTTGCCTTGAGAGTCTGACCTAAAAAAACATTTGTATGGTTGATGTCAGAGAATGTTTTGCCTATGTTCTCTTCTAGGAGTTTAATGGTGTCATATGTTTAAGTCTTTAAGCCATTTTGAGTTTATTTTCATGCATGGTGTGAGGGTATGTTCCAGTTTCATTGGTTTACATGAGGCTGAGGGACAAGAATTTAAATCAGTGCCAAACAGTGGGTTCTCAGGAAGTAGTTGTTGAGATAGAATTCATCATGCAGGAGCTTTCTTTAAAGATTCTTGGGCTGGATACTTGTGGAAGGGGGTGGGATAAATCAGGATTAAGTGAATAGAGAAACTGAGCTGGAACACAGGCCCTCAAACAGCTCCTGCCAACTGTTCAAGGAGCTCCATGCCTAGAAAGGCCTAGTGAATTGTCCCAAGTAGGGCTAAGGCAGCCATGTTGTTATACTCCTGGCCAAATCTTATATATTGGCCTTTGGATATGGGCCACCCCAGAAAGTGGAGGTGATGCCTGTAGCCAAGGCCTTCCTTGAAGGGACAGACAGCTGAAGGCTGGATGCTGACATCACTCCTGGCTGCTAGGGCAAAGGGTCCTTCACTGAAGGGAGAGCTGGGTGGAGGATGTGTGTGTGCAGCAGTGGCCCCTACATTGAACTCAGCTTTTCTCCTTCTCCAAGACTCAATCCCCACCACAGGCTTGTAAGATTCTCTACCTTCAACCACCAATGGTGTGTGATTTAAATTCTGATATGATTCTCATGCTTCACAGCTCTTTAGTTCTTTTGGAACCTACTCTTCCTGCACATTATTTGGTGTTGTAGAATTATGTACCATATGTACCATAATATAATTCAAGGATCACTTTATTACACATCACGGTAGACCACCTGTGATATAGGGCAGAGAGGTACCTAAAAGTTGCCCTGCTTGCCATCCAAGTCCAATATTCAGATTTCCACCATCTTAGTTACACCCTCTTGGGTGTACATAACCAGATCTAAAACTCACTTCAGTTTTCATTTTCCTGGTGCTTGAAGTAGCTAGGAGATTTTGTTAATGACCATTTTGTGTTCAATGAAGTTAGGTACACAGTATCCCGCAATGGTGTGTGTGTGTGTGTGCGCACATGTGTGTGTGTGCATGTGTACACATGTCCCAGGAAAAGCTGAGACTAAGCTTTGGGCAGCACCAAGTATATGGCAGCTGATAAACATCAAGATGGGCCATGCTTGCAGGGAGGAAATGGTTGCACAGTCTTACTTCACCACTTGCAACCACAAAGAATCCTCAATATTTACTGTTATATCTCAGAAGGCTTTGCCTAAAACATGGTCACAACAATTTACTCCTATATTTTCTTTTAAGAGTCTTACAGTTTTATTGCCTACATTTAGGTCGGTGATCCAGCTTGAGTTAAGTATTGTGGATGGTGTGAGAAAGGGGTCCAACTTGATTCTTTTGAGTGTGGATTTCCAGTTCTCCCAGCATCATTTGTTGAAAAGACAATTCACTCCTGCCATTGAATTGTCTCAGTATTCTTGTCAAAAATCAACTCAGTATAAATGTGAGAGTTTATCTCTGGACTTCCATCTGTATGTTTATCCTACAAGAATACCACACTGTCTTATTACTATACTTTGTACTAAGCTTTGAAATTGAGAAGTGTGAGTCTTCTTTCTTTTTAAAGACTGTTTTGCCTATTATAGATTTCTTAAACTTCTGCATAAATTTTTAGCATCAACTTGTCAATTTCTACAAAGAAGACAGCTGAGATTTTGATAGGGATTGTGTGGAATTTGTAGATCAATTTGGGGATTATTGTCATCCATCTTAACAGTATTGTTTCCTGATTCATGAACACAAAATGTCCTTCCATTAATTTGGGTCTTCTCTAATTTCTTTCACAGTGTTTTGTAGTTTCCAGAGAATATATTTTGCCCTACTTTATGATTTATTCATTTAGATGTTATTATATTTTTTCTTTTTTGGCCATCCTGCAGCATATGGAATTCCAGAGCCAGGGATCAAATTCAAGCTGGAGTAGCTACCTATGCCACATTTGTGGCAACACCGGGTCCTTAACCCATTGCTCCAGGTGGGGGCTGGAAGCTGTATCCCTTCCACTGTAGAGACATGGTTGATCCACTTGAGCCATAGCAGGAACTCATTGATTTTTAGATGTTATATTTTAAATAATTAAATTAATTACATAAATTAATTTTAAATTAATGTTAAAGTAATTGTTTTTTAACTTTACTTTTGATTATTCATTGCTATTTGTCTTAGCTTGGACTGCTTTAACGAAATACCATAGACTGAGTGACTTACTGAACCCATAGATCTAGAGGCTGGGAAGTTGGAGATCGGAGTGCTAGCATGGTCAGTTTCTGATGAAGATCCTTTGTGGCTTGTAGTTGGCTGCCTTCTCATTATATCTTCATATGGAAGGGAGGGAGGTGTGTGAGGAGAGAGAGAGAGAGGGAAGAAGAGGAACTCTCTAGCGTCTTCTTACAGGGTATTAATCACATCATGAGAACCTCACTTTCATGACCTTACCTAAACTAAATTATTTACCAAAGGCCCCACTTCTAAATAGCATCACATTGAGGGTGAATGCTTCAATATATAAAATTTGGGAAAACACAAACTTTTGGTCCATAACACGAGTGTATAGAAATACAGCTGATTTTTGCAAATTGATCTTGTATACTACGACCTTGATGAGTTTATTTTCTCTAATCAATTTTTAGTGGGTTTTGTGATATTATCTGTATGTACCAATTGCCAAGAGACATAGCTTTAATTACTCCTTTCCAATCTAAATGCCTTGAATTTCATCTCCTTATCCAACTGATCTGGCTAGACTCTTCATTACAACAATGAACAGAAATGATGAGAATGGCTATCTTTGCATCATTCCTCATTTTAGAGGGAAACATTGAATCTTTCACCAATAAGTACAATGTTAGCTATAGATTTTCTTTCATCGATGAAGTTTCCATTTCAATTTTTTGTGCATTTTTATTATGAAAAGTTGCTGAGTTTTAAAAATTCTTTTCAGTGTTTGATGAGATAATCATGTGGTTTTTGTTTTTATTTTAATTTTATTGATAGAATGTTTCATATTGATTTTTCAGTTAAACCAAACTTTCATTCCTGGGATTAAGTTCATTTGAAACATCTTTTTTTTTTATTACTCAATGAATTTATTACATTTATAGATGTACAATCATCATCACAATCAAATTTTATAGGATTTCCATCCTACACCCCCAGCGTGTCCCCCCCAACCCCCACACTGTATCCTTTGGAAGCCATAAGTTTTTCAAAGTCCATGAGTCAGTATCTGTTCTGCAAGGAGGTTCAATCTGTCCTTTTTTCAGATTCCACATGTCAGTGAGAGCATTTGATGGTGGTATGTCATTGTCTGACTGACTTCATTTAGCATGATAATTTCTAGGTCTATCCATATTGCTAAAAACGCTGGTAATTTGTTCCTTTTAATGGCTGAGTAATATTCCATTGTGTATATGTACCACTTCTTCTGGATCCACTCTTCTGTCAATGGACATTTTGGTTGTTTCCATGTCTTGGATGTTGCAAATAGTGCTCCAATGAACACTGGAGTACATGTGTCTTTGCGAGTCATGGTTTTGTCTGGATAGATGCCCAGGAGTGGGATTCCTGGATCAAAGGGTAGTTCTATGTTTAGTTTTCTGAGGAATCTCCATCCTGTTTTCTACAGTGGTTGCACCAATTTACAATCCCACCAACAGTGTAAGAGGGTTCCTTTTTCTCCACATGCTCTCCAGCACTTTCTGTTTGTTGGCTTTTTGAAGATGGCATTCTGGCTGGTGTAAGGTGGTACCTCAGAGTGGTTTTGATTGGCATTTCTCTAATAATGGGTGATGTTGAACATCTTTGCATGTGATTTTGGCCATCTGTATGTCTTCTTTGGAGAATTGCCTGTTTAGACATTCTGCCCATTTTTTGATGGGGTTGTTTGTTTTTTTGGTATGGAGCTGTAGAAGGTGTTTATAGATTTTGGAGATGAATCCCTTGTCAGTCAATTCACTTGCAATGATTTTCTCCCATTCTGTGGGTTGTCTTTTTCGTTGTTTAGGGTTTCCTTTGCTGTGCAGAAAATTTGAAGTTTGATTAGGTCCCATTTGTTTATTTTTCTTTTTATTGCCAATACTCTGATGGGTGGATCTGAGAAGATGTTGCTGTCATTTATATCAGAGAGTGTTTGGCCTATGTTTTCCTCTAGGAGTTTGATAGTGTCTGGTCTTATATCTAGGTCTTTAATCCATTTGGAGTTTATTTTTGTGTATGGTGTTAGGGATACATTCTTTTCCATGTGGCTGTCCAGTTTTCCCAGCACCACTTATTGAACAAGCTGTCCTTTCTCCATTGTATATTCTTGGCTCCTTTGTCATAGATGAGTTAGCTGTAGGTGTGTGGGTTTCATTCTGGACTTCCTATCCTGTTCCACTGATCTTTATTTCTGTCTTTGTGCCAG
The DNA here is from genome assembly GCF_054392235.1 of Sus scrofa. Classification (NCBI taxonomy): domain Eukaryota; kingdom Metazoa; phylum Chordata; class Mammalia; order Artiodactyla; family Suidae; genus Sus; species Sus scrofa. The sequence continues at coordinate 59,388,423 of NC_139395.1, forward strand.
CACCATATGGTTTTTTTGTTTTGTTTTGTTTTGTTTTTTGTCTTTTTGCCTATTTCTTGGGCCGCTCCTGCGGCATATGGAGGTTCCCAGGCTAGGGGTCGAATTGGAGCTGTAGCCACCCGCCTACGCCAGAGCCACAGCAATGCGGGATCCGAGCTGCGTCTGCAACCTACACCACAGCTCACGGCCACGCCAGATCGTTAACCCACTGAGCAAGGGCAGGGACCGAACCCGCAACCTCATGGTTCCTAGTTGGATTCGTTAACCACTGCACCACGACGGGAACTCCCCCATATGGTTTTGATGATTGTTGCTTTGAAGTATAGTCTGAAGTCCAGGAGCCTGATTCCTCCAGCTGTCTTTGGCTATTCTGGGTCTTTTGTGCTTCCAAACAAACTTTAAAATATTTTCTTTGAGTTCTGTGAAAAATGTCCTTGATAATTTGATAGGGATTGCATTGAATCTATATATTGCCTTAGGTAGTATAGTCATTTTGATAATATTGACTCTTCCAATCCACAAACATGGTATATCTTTCCATCTATTTATGTCATCTTTGATTTCTTTCATCAGTGTCTTATAGTTTTCAGAGTACAGGTCTTTTGTCTCTTTAGGTAGGTTTACTCCGAGGTATTTTACTCTTTGTGATGTGATGGTGAACGGGATTGCTTCCCTAATTTCTCGTTCTGATCTTTCATTGTTAGTGTATAGAAATGCCGTCAATTTCTGTGTATTCATTTTGTATCCTGCAACTGCCAAATTCCTGGATGAGCTCTAAATGTTTTCTGGTAGAGTCTTTAGGGTTCTCTAGGTATAGTATCATGTCATCTGCAAATAGTGATAGTTTTACCTCTTCCTTTGCAACTTGGATTCCTTTTATTTCTTTTACTTCTCTGATTGCCACGGCTAGGACTTCCAAAACTATGTTGAAAAGTAGTGGAGAGAATGGACATCCTTGTCTTGTTCCTGATCTCAGCAGGAATTCTTTCAGCTTTTCACCATTGAGAATGATTGTTTGCTGTGGGTTTGTCATATATGGCCTTTATTATGTTGAGGTAGGGTCCCTCTATGCCCACTTTCTGAGGGTTTTTATCAGAAATGGGTGTTGGATTTTGCCAAAGGCTTTTTCAACGTCTATTGAGAGGATCATATGGTTTTTATTCTTCAGTTTGTTAACGTGGTGTATCACACTGATGGATTTGTGGATATTGAAGAACCCTTGCATCCCTGGGATAAATCCCACTTGATCATCATGTACAATCCTTTTGATGTATTGTTGGATGCGGTTTGCTAGTATTTGGTTGAGGATTTTTGCATCGATGTTCATCCATGAAATTGGCCTGTAGTTTTCTTTTTGTGTGGTATCTTTGTCTGGCTTTGGTATCAGGGTGATGGTGGCCTCATAGAATGAGTTTGGGAGTATCCCTTCCTCTGCAGTTTTTTGAAATAGTTTCAGAAGCAGAGGTGTTAGCTCTTCCCTAAGTGTTTGATAGAATTTGCCTGTGAAGCCATCTGGTCCTTGACTTTTGTTTGTTGGAAGGTTTTTAATCACAGTTTCAATTTCAGTTCTTGTGATGGGTCCATTCATCTTTTCTATTTCATCTTGCTTTAGTCTTGGAAGATTGTACCTTTCTAAGTATTTGTCCATTTCGTCTAGGTTTTCTGTTTTATTGGCGTATAGTTGCATATAGTAGTCTCTTATGATCCTTTGTATTTCTGTGATGTCCGTTGTTACTTCTTCATTTTCATGTCTAATTTTATTGACTTGAGTCCTCTCTCTTTTTTTCTTGGTAAGTCTGGCTAGGGGTTTATCGATTTTGTTGATCTTTTCAAAGAACCAGCTTTTCATTTCATTGATCTTTTCTATGGTTTTCTTTGTTTATATTTCATTGATTTCTGCCCTGATCTTTATGATTTCTTTCCTTCTACTAACTTTAGTCTTGTCTGTTCTTCTCTCTGGAGCTGCTTTAGAGGTAAAGTTGGCTTGTCTATTTGAGCTTTTTCTTGTTTCCTGAGGTGGGTTTGTATTGCCATAAACTTTCCTCTTAGAACAGCTTTTGCTGCATCCCATAGGTCTTGGAGTGTCGTATCTTTGTTGTCATTTGCTTCTAGATATTTGTTAACTTTCTCTTTGATTTCTTCAGTGATCCATTGGTTGTTTAGTAGCATGTTGTTTAGTCTCCACGTTTGTGTTTTTTGCAGTTTTTTCCTTGTTGTTGATTTCCAGTTGTATAGCGTTGTGGTCAGAAAAAATATTTGATATTATTTCAATTTTCTTAAAGTTACTGAGGTTGGTTTTGTAGCCCAGGATGAGCATCACATATCTCTTGATCCTGCTTTGTCTTTCTCCTGGCACCAATCACATACAGCATTTTTTTTTAGGGCCACACCCATGGCATATGGAGGTTCCCAGGCTAGGGGTCAAATTGGAGCTGCAGCTGCCAGCCTGCCAGCCTATGCCACAGCCACATGCTAGATCTGAGCCACATCTGCGACCTACACCACAGCTCACTGCAACACCGGATGCTTAACCCACTGAGCAAGGCCAGGAACCAAACCCACAACCTCATGGTTCCTATTTGCATTCCTTTTCTCTGTGCCATGACGGGAACTCCACATATAGTATATATTTAGTGTGTACTTATATATTGTGTGCCTATCCCAACTAAAATGTTAGTTCCAGAAAATCAGGGATTTTGTCTGTTTTTTCCTTGCTCTATTCTCAATATCTAGAAAAGACATGATAGGTACTCAATGAATAACTAACGAATGAATGATTTCTACTTATCTGTGTCCACCATGAAGCTCAAAAAATAATAAATACATATAATATAAATAAAATAAAAATTATGCATGTGTGTGCTGAAGTCATCCATATATCCTTCCTGGTTTTAGGCACCTTCCTCTCTCCCAGAAGTAATTACCACATTGAGTTTGTCGATTATCATTTCCAAGCATTTCTTTATCTTACATACATATGTACTGCTAAGCAGTATATAACATTAGGTCATTATACACTACACTATAGCATAGCATATCACAACAGGAAAGAATAGAGTATTATAGCTGTGTATAATAGAATCTAGTATAATCATATCAAAAAGAACAGTTCTCAAACTTTGCTATCAGAATTACTAGGGGAGTTTTTAAAAAAGCCCAGTGCCCTGTCCCTTTATGGGTTTTATCTGAAAATTCCTAAGGGTGGGACCCCAGTAGTTTCTTTAAATCTCCCAGCTGCTTCTGTGGCAGCCAGGTTGGAGGATCCAGGGCATTGTCCACAACAGAATGTAGTGGTCAGGAGTCAGACTTAGGAGCCAACCGGCCAGGGTTACCATCCTTCCTCCAAATCTCTCCTGAATTTCTAAAGTTGGCCATACAACACACTCTACTACCCCAGTGGGGAGCAGCATGGAATTCTTTCTCAGAAACACTGACCAGAATCCAACTAACTTAGTTGAAGGGCTAGCTTCAGATTCTAGCTAGCATTTTTCTGAAATATTCAACTCTATGGCCTTCCATCTAAGTCATTGGCAATCTCCCCCCTAAAGGGTCAATTCCTTGCTTCAAAACACTCATTAGTATTTCTAAATTTGTAAAACTTCACTGAAGTACGACCTGTATAAGGAAGAGTGTACAAGTCATGGTTGTATGGACTGATGAATTTTCACAAATTGGACACATCCACCAAGATGCTGAACAAGCATCTATATTAAGAAACAGAACTTCCTCAGCCCTGAAGACCCCTCTCAGATCTTCTCCATGCTCTACCTTCCCAAGAGTAACTACTCACTTGCTGTCAAATAATTAATTTTGACTATTTTTGAACTTCACCAAAAACAAAATAAAATACATACTCTTTGTCTAGTTTTTCATTTGGCATAATACAAAATGTATTACTTCTTAATACCCTTTAGGTTAAAAAAAAAGAACTATAAAAATGAAAACCATGCATAAAAGAAAGCAAAAGGCACTAATTATAACTAATTATTGATTCACGACCTGGAAAAATTGGAGAAACAATGTAAGAAGTTCTACATTAATTTATTTCTTAAAAGACAGTTACCCATTTTTCTTCAAAGAATAGAGAAACTTTTAGATTGCCAATTTTACCAGCTCATTCATGGACCTGTCAGTATGCTTTTGCATAATATATATTACTTAGAAAAGAGTGTGAATATAGATTATTTGTAAAGGCTTTGCTAGAAAGGCAGGTGAGGCCAACTTTGTGTGCTCTGTTCATAGAGTACAATAGTCCCTACTCTAAAATTCATTTTTATTTTATCTGTGGTGTATGCTTTCAGGAATAAATGTGAACTCATCATGATCATTTTAAGCTAGTAGAAATACTAGTCTGAGATATCTCTTTTTTTATTTATTTTTTTTATTTTCCCACTGTACAGCAAGGGGGTCAGGTTATCCTTACATGTATACATTGCAATTACAGTTTTTCCCCCACCCTTTCTTCTGTTGCAACATGAGTATCTAGACAAAGTTCTCAATGCTATTCAGCAGGATCTCCTTGTAAATCTATTCTAGGTTGTGTCTGATAAGCCCAAGCTCCCGATCCCTCCCACTCCCTCCCTCTCCCATCAGGCAACCACAAGTCTCTTCTCCAAGTCCATGATTTTCTTTTTGAGATACCTCTTGATTCATTTATTCAACACATTTTGAGCACTACAAATATAACATTGACCAAATACAAACTTGGTCCCTGCCCTAATGGATGGTACAGGCTTATGAGAAACAGATATTAATCAAATAACCATGCAAATAAATATATCCCATTATTCTCACTAGTATCTACCAAACATATACACATATACACTCTTTGCTGTCTAGCTCTTATGCAACCTAAGGGGTCAGCTGCAGTTTCTCTTCCTTAAGGAAGAAGTTCCTGGATGTTCTTCACGTATCTAAAATAGGTCAAGGTGACCAGATTTATGATATTATGCTATAGATTTTCCTCCATTTTTAGCGGGGTGGTAAGACATAAGTTGAGAGTACATGCATTTCACACAGTACTTTGTACAAAATGAATATGCAGCAAACAATAGCTTTTAGTGCATTTAAAATATATAATCTCTGCAAAAATGCTCTAAGCTGTATGAGGGCAGGAACCACATGTCCTTTTTTCTTCAGTAACCCTTGCACTTGGCATGGTGCTAGGCACTCGGAAGACAACACAGCACAGTATTAAATGTAAAGGCACTGGGGTCAGACATTCTGGGTTTGAATTCAGTGCAGAAGTCTGACTTTGGGCAGCTTTTTAAAATACTCTTGCCTGCATATCTCATCAGAAACTAGATTCCTTGATAAAAACTGGATTGTGAGTGTCAGTTGAGTTCATGTTTATAAAGTGGAAGGCACAGTGCCTGGCTCACAGTAAGGGATTTATACATTACCTAGTATTATCCTTAGGGATTCAATAACTACTACAATTCCACTCTGCCTCTTTTAATACTACACTAACATGCTACCAGAATCCAAGAAAATGAAAATCAAAGCCAACAACACTTTCACTCAGGACTACTTCAAGCATCCTGGGCCCTCCTCAGCTGAGTTAACTCAGCCATGGAGTTTGACCCTTGAACCTCAGGAGGACTCATTTAGAAAAAACAATTAATGGAGAGCCTTACAAAAGGAAATTATACTTTGAAAGATTTTACTCCTCTTTCACTATTTCATTTGAACATCGGGGTTCCTTTCTAACTTACACATGGCTTCATGCTTTTCCATTTCTAATGAATTCCAGGATTTTATATCTGAAAAGGAGCTGAGGTATCATCTACTCCAACATCAATGATTAGAGACACAAAGTGGGTGGAACAAGATGCCACAGCCGATCAGGAATGAAAAGGGACACTGTTGACTCTACTAGCTCTTCTTTCTAACACACCACACAATGTCCTCTTGCTTTGTTTAATGTTTGGTCTTCAGCTTTAGAACAAACCAGAGAACCCTGGCCACAGTGGAATCAAGGATATGGTAGTAGCTTCATAGCTTCTTTGTATTTTCCCAAGTGAAGATTGTAGCATAGATAATTAATATGCAAAGCAGTAATAATGTATACACATTGAACATATTAAGAGCTAATATTTATTGCATATTCTGATGTGTCATTGAGTGAAGCAGAAGGTATGTATTAATTTATGGTCTCCTTAAAAAAGAATAAAGAACAGAAGATGAACATTACTATTATAAGTTTCACTCCACTAGAGAGGTTAAACCACCTGTCCAAGGTTACACAGTTTGTAAGAGAATAAGATTTGAACTAGACGATTCTACTCCAAAGCAGGGTTGTGCAAGATAAATATCGTGCAAGCCATATAATACAATTTTAAAATTTCTGCTAAGTATATTTAAAAGTAAAAAGACAGGTGAAATTAATTTTACTATTTTCCACTTAGCCCAGTATATCCAAAGTATTATCATTTTAATAATAATAATCATCATCATCATTTCTTCTTTTTTGGCCACACCTATAGCATATGAAAATTCTTGGGCCAGGGATCAAATCTGATCCACAGCTGTAATCTATAGCTGCGGCAATGTCAGATCCTTAACCCACTGTGCCACAGCAGGAATTCCTGAGATATTTAACATTTCTTTTAAACTTAACAAGTTTTGAAATCCAGTGTGTATTTTGTGCTTAGAGCATATCACCATTTGGATGCTAAATTTCCAGTGGAAATACTTAATCTGTATTTATATTTCATAAAACTTACACATAAGCATTAAGTTAAACATGCCCCAATTGTTCTAAGCATACTTAAAGTTTCCAATAACTGGTTATCCATTTTATAACTTAAATTTAATTTGATAGTAAATAAAATTAAGTATTCAGTTCTCCAATTCCTGTAGCCACATGTCAATTACCTGGGAACTGGAGCTGAAGTGTTGGACAACACAGCCCCCCAAGCATCCTAACCACTACTCACTCTGCTTCCTTTCTCACGACACTGGCAATATCACCCTGCGGTAAATCCATGTCTATAGAATCTAGAAAAGTAAGAACTGGATTCTATACGTTGCTCACCCATGGCGGTTTCACGCATTCTGGGCCCTCCTCGGCTGAGTTAACGGGGGCTTTGTGTAGACCCATGAACTGATCAGGGCTCACTTGGAAAGGGCCTAAACTAAGAACTCAATGAACTCACTGAGTAGAGTCTGAGTGAAAGCAAAAGAGATGTACTATTGAAACAAATCATTCTACAAAGATATAATACCTGGGCCTTCTGAACAAAGAGGACAACTTAGAAAAAAGAGATGGCGCAATTCCCTCTGGGGTTAAGGGACCCAATGGATCACCTCTTCTCTTTCAACCTGAGAGCATGTTTAATTAGTTAGAAATTGTGTATTCTGACGAGTTCCTAGTAAAAATTCCAGCATGACGAAGAGGTCTGGAAATATAAATATTCCTCAAAAAGCACTTATATATGAATCACTCAGGACCTCAGAGAATTGCTTCTTTAATCTGTATTTATATTTTTTTCATTTAATGAGTACTTATTGAGAAGAGACTATATGAAAAATAGTTTGCACGTACTGTCTCATGGGAATCATTGCAAGAACCCCACCAGGAGCTTGATGTCATTATTCCCAGTTTATAGATAATAGAATTGAGATTGTTTTTTTCTAGATCTGGATCTATGCTATGGTGATGTATACAAAGCACTTAGGTAAGAAAAAGCATGAAGCATTGAAAGAATTCAATGAAATTGGTTATCCTAGAGGGAAGAAGCTCAGAATAAGAAATATAAAGCTGGAGTTCCCGTTGTGGCTCAGTGGTTAACGAATCCAACTGAGAGCCATGAGGTTGCAGGTTCAATCCCTGGCCTCGCTCAGTGGGTTGGGAATCTGGCATTGCCATGGGCTGTGGTGTGGGTGGCAGATGCGGCTTGGATCCCGCGTTGCTGTGGCCCTCGCATAGGCTGGCAGCTACAGCTCCAAGTAGACCCCTAGCCTGGGAACCTCCATGTGCCGTGGGAGCGACCCTAGAAAAGGCAAAAAGACAAAAAGATAAAAAAAAAGAAAGAAAGACAGAAAGAAAGGAAGAAAGAAAGAAAGAAAGAAAGAAAGAAAGAAAGAAAGAAAGAAAGAAAGAAAGAAAGAAAGAAAGAAAGAAAGAAAGAAAGACAGGAAGAAAGAAAGAAAGAAAGAAATATAAAGGTCAGATCTTGTGGTAGGCTAAGCAGTTTAAATTCATCTTGAAGAAAATGAGAAGCTTTTTTTAAGACAGAAGACAGATAGGATGTTGTTGTTTTATAGAGTATCATATCAGCTAAAAATCGTTTTGTTGAAAGCAGTAGAAAATCTAATCTAAACTGGAAACATTAAAAAATACTTACCAGTTCATGTCATTGAAAAGCTCAACAGGCTTCAGGTAAGCTTTGATCCAGGTGCTCAAAAATATATTACCAGAACTCAGTTTCTCTCTTATCATTTCTTAACTCTGATTCCTCATTGCTTGATATGAATTTGTTTTGAGCAGTCTCACTCCATGTGTTCTCAACATAAATGTAAACACTTTTCAGAACTACATGATTCCTTATCTCTGTCCAGTGGGAGAGAGAGTGACTGCTGCTCCAGGAATTAACCAGAAATGCCTTTAGTTAAACCTCTGCCCTTCTTTGGTGCTGTACCCATTTCTTACACAGGCAAGGAGAACAAGCCCTTAATTGCCATAGGCCGGGGTCAAAAGTTATATACCTGGAACCAGAGGTGAAGTCAACTTCACCCAGATACACTCAACTAAGATTGGAGCAGTGCCAGAAAAGTTCAGAGCCCTGGCTTAGTGCCATTTTTGCTATTAAGAAAATCTAAACAGGTTGGCTTCTCTGTGTCCTTTGACAACATCAGGCAACGGATATGGGTTTTGCCTCTAGCTGGCTGATGCCATGGTCAAAGCTTCAAGTTTTGATATGACTTAAAAGGAGAATTTTATTTATTTTTATCTTACAGTAAGAACATTTTTATTCTTTTTTAATTTATTTTTTATATTTTTTGTTATTTCCCCAAGACAATTTTTTCTTTACTGTACAGCATGGTGAACCAGTTACACAAACAAGTATACATTTTTTTCTCACATTATCATGATCCATCATAAGGGACTAGACAGAGTTCCCCATGCTACACAGAAGGATCTCATTGCTAATCCATTCCAAAGGCAATAGTTTGTATCTGTTAATCTCCAAGCTCCCAATCCATCCTGCTCCCTCCCTCTCCTTCTTGGCAACCACAAATCTATTCTCCAAGTCCATGAGTTTCTTTTCTGTGGAAATGTTCCTTTGGGCCATCTATTAGATTCCAGATATAAGTGATATCATATGGTATTTGTCTTTCTCTTTCTGACTTACTTCACTCAGGATGAGAGTCTCTAGTTCCTTCCATGTTGATGCAAATGCCATTATGTCATTCTTTTTTGTGGCTGAGTAGTATTCCATTATGTATATATACACCACATCTTCCTAGTCCAATCATCTGTCAATGGACGTTTGGATTGTTTCCATGTCTTGGCTATTGTGAAGAGTGGTGCAATGAACATGTGGGTGCAGGTGTCTTTTTTAAGGAAAGTTTTGTCCAGATATATGTCCAAGAGTGGGATTGCTGGGTCATATGGTAGTTCTATGTATAGTTTTCTAAGGTGCCTCCATACTGTTCTCCATAGTGGTTGTACCAGCTTACATTCCCACCAACAGTGCTGGAGGGTTCCCTTTTCTCCACACCCTCTTTAGCATTTTTTATTTGTGGATTTATTGATAATGGCCGTTCTGACTGGTGGGAGGTGGAATCTCATGGTAGTTTTGATTTGCATTTCTCTAATAATCAGGGATGTTGAGTGTTTTTTCATGTTCTTGTTGGCCATCTATATGTCTTCCTTGGAGAAATGTCTATTGAGGTCTTTTTCCCATTTTTCAATTGGGTTATTGGCTTTTTTGCTGTTGAGTTGTATAAGTTGCTTGTATATTTTAGAGTTCAAAGTGGGTACAGAGGGAACATACCTTAACATAATAAAAGCCATTTATGACAAACCCACAGCAAATATATAATACTCAAAGGAGAAAAGCTGAAAGCCTTTCCGCTAAAATCTAGAACAAGTAAAGGATGCCCACTCTCACTACTGTTATTCAACATAATACTGTAAGTCCTAGCCACAGCAATCAGACAAACAAAAGAAATAAAAGGCATCCAAATAGGAAGAGAAGAGGTAAAACTGTCACTGTATGCAGATGACATGATACTATATATAGAAAACCCTAAGGACTCAACCCAAAAACTACTTGAATTGGTCAATAAATTCAGCAAAGGAGCAGGATATAAGATTAACATTCATAAATCAGATGCATTTCTGTATACTAACAGTGAAATATTAGAAAAGGAATAAAAAATACAATAACTTTTGCACCCCAAAAAATCAAATACGTGGGTATACACCTGGCCAAAGAGGTTAAGGACTTATATACTGAGAACTATAAAACATTAATCAAGGAAATAAAAGAAGATGTAAAGAAATGGAAAGATATTCCATGCTCCTGAGTTGGAAAAATTAATAATATAAAAATGGCCACACTACCCAAAGCAATCTACAGATTCAATGCAATCCCTATCAAATTACCCAGGACATTTTTCACAGAACTAGAACAAACTATCCAAAAATTTATATGGAACCACAACAGACCCAGAATTGCCAAAGCACTCCTGAGGAACAAAAACCAAGCAGGAGGCATCACTCTCCCAGACCTCAGGCAATATTACAAAGCCACAGTCATCAAGACAGTGTGGTACTGATACCAAAACAGACATACAGGCCAATGGAACAGAATAGAGACCCCAGAAATAAACCCAGACACCTATGGTCAATTAACCTTGGACAAAGGAGGCAAGAACATAAAGTGGGAAAAAGACAGTCTTTTCAGCAAATATTGCTAGGTTACCTGGACAGGGGGATGCAAATCAATGAAACTAGAACACACCTTCACACCATGCATGAAAATAAACTCAAAATGGCTGAAAGCCTTAAATATAAGACAAGACACCATCAAACTGCTGGAAGAGAACATAGGCAAAACATGCTCTGACATCAACCATATGAATATTTTCTCAGGTCAGTCTCCCAAAGCAACAGAAATAAGAGCAAAAATAAACCAATGGGATCTCATCAAACTGACAAGCTTTTGCACAGTAAAGGAAACCAAAAAGAAACCAAAAAGGCAACTTATAGAATGGGATAAAATAGTTTCATGATGCAAGAATATTTTTATTCTAAAAAAGTAAATTTTGTGAGGGGATAGATGTGTTAATTAAATGGGAAGAGTTTTTTCACTAGGAAGAGTTTTTTCACTATGTATACATATATCAAATCATCACAACATACACTTAAAATATCTTAAATTTTTATAGATCAATTAGACTTATATACCTACTGAATTTTTTTAAAGGAGAATTGGCAACCATAGCCAATGGTCCATAAAGGGCAGAGGGAGGAAGTGGTACAAAGCAAATGGAAAATAAGTTGGATGTGGTTTGTTGTTTGTACTAGTCATGAGAAAAGATTCATCAATCTTCCCCCAAAACTGTCTGTGACCAAAGGAGACATTTGGACATTTTCATCACCATAATTGGTTGGCCCTTTTCTATTGACAATAACAATCTCTGTCTTGGGAACTCATAGCAAAATGAACTACCATTCTCAGCTCTCACAAGGAGCAATAAATTTTGGCAGGAAAAAAAAAAAGTACATTTCTGTAAACAAAACCAGAGCTAACTAGAGAAGTTAGCTCTGAAAGAAAACTAGAAAAATTAAAATTTGAGTTTCAGGCTGTGAATTACATGTTTTTTCTATGTCTGATTTTTGCTGGTTAATTAGAAAAATTTCTTATTAAATCAAACATTTCTCCCAAGGGATTCCATAAATCTTTACTGTACTTTTTATCTTTCTCAGCAAATAAATTATATTTCCTTTTGGTATTATTTCTACTTTTAAGCCCTAGCATTTTTCATAATAGATACTTATAGAAACTGGTAGTTAATGAAACACTAAAATGAAATCTTGACAGAACAATTTCTACTAGGATCCAAATTCTCTTGGATCGAGAAGCTTAAAAGAAAACAGTGAAGCTTAAAATGAAGTTTTTCACAGTTCTGATACTACTTTTTAGTTTCTGCCCTCATGCAAGTAAAATAGAGGAACTGAGACACAAGGGCAAAATAAATAGATTGGACCACATTTTATTGCACCTTGATGTTAAGAACATCTGTTTGATGAGACTATAAAATTCATATTTAAATCCCACTAGATTAGAACATTAGCCTGATGAGGACAGTGATGGTTCAGCTTAATTCCACTGTCTGAACGTCTTGTACCATAATAGAAGTTTTAGACATTTTTTGAGCAAATAAATTTAAGATGAAGAAACTGATGTTCTGTGGGCCATTGGAATATGCACGTCTTAAAGCAAGTCTTAAAGGGTCAAAATTATGACACAGTTCTCAATTTACCATAATCCAGTATTCTATTATCAGTTGATGATGATAAAAGATAATATCCCTAAAAGTATTGCTGTATCCCCAGCATCATTTCCCCTTTGCCCTTCCCAGTAGTTCCCAATTTTCACTGGAGATCCATAGGATCTTTAAAAGTCTAACTCCATTCTCTGCTCCACCAGCACATGACCAAAGTTAAGTTAGTCAGTACATTCCACCTTCTAGTTGCAGTGATTGCTTCAGAGTAGCCTTATGACCTAAGCCAATCCAATTAGATTGACTCTCAGAACTTCAACAAGAAAGGTTCTTGCATAAGCTTTCTTTCTCTAGATAGAATGGAGTGTCTGTGTGAGTCCTAGAACTCCTTCAAAGATATGCAGAAAAAGGCCTATGGCTGATGCAGTCATTTTTGTCATTATCATGTTGGAAACAAGTCAAATGAAAATTCATATTCACCTGGAGAGTATAACTAAGAGAATTAAGGGAAGAAGAACCAGAATCCATTGTAAATCTCTAGATCAAATCACACTAAAAGTTTGGCTTAACCTTAGAATGGTCTGCCTTGTGAAACAACACATTTCACTTTACTGTCTGGGTTGAATTTTGGAGGGAAAAGGAGTTATGAGTTAGAGCTCTTACTATGTGCAGATATGGTAATAAGCACTTAACACACAATACTTTATTTAATCTTTACAACATCCTATTTTACAGATAAGGAAACTGAAGCTCCACAAAAGTTAAATGATGTGCCCAAGATCATAGAACTATTAAGTGGTAAACCCTTGTTCCAGAGCCCATCCAATTAACCACTGTTCTAGCAGCCTTAAAAACACATTGCCTCCATTCAGACCCTCCCTCCTACTTAGAGCTTTTTAATTTGTATTTATTCCTGCTTAATTAAGCAGATTGTTACTGCCATTCATGTCTCAAGTCAGTTAACACCTCTGAAGTGGCCTCCCCTGACCACTTTATCCCAGGAATTCTGTTTCCCATCACCCTATTTTTTTCCTTCAGTATATTCTTCTCATTCTCTATTTACTCCCCACTAGAATGTAAACTCAATATAGGCAGAAACCTTTTAACTTATTCACTCCCATGTTTTCAGTACCTTGCCTAGAGCTTCGCATGGGGTGGGCACTCAGTACACATTTAATATTTTTGAATGAATAAATACCTCTATTAATTAGGAATGATTATGATTATTTTTATTATGATTGTGATTTATAATCTCACCTCCATTAATACATGTTAATGAAATAAAACTGGGATGGACAGGAATAGAGAGAAAGAGAAATGCTTTAGAGTCCTTGGAGACCGTGATTGCTGGGAAATTTGTTTTGCTGTGGCACTTAAGCTGTTTGATGACTCAGCTGGTCTACATTCATCTGTGAATAGCCAAGTTATCATTTGAAATGTCCTCTGTATCCAGTCATATGCATGGCTGCCCAAACAGCTATTTAAGGGAAAAGGGGAAGAAGTTGATTTCTGGCTCTGTGTGATTCATGGGCACAAGGAGACTTGAGGGGAAGGAAAATGGAATGAAAATAAGTGCTGAAGAAGATCAGCTCTTGGCCAGTTCTGTGTAAACTCTAAGACCCTCTCTTTATCATGCTACTTACTTGAACTCACATCTGCAAAGAGCACCTTTGGAAAAACTTCCAGCCTACAACTGTGCCCTGCAACACATCCCCTGAGCCCGCCCAATTTCAGAACCACTGTGATGGACAGTTCCATGTATAATGGCAGTGTCCCACCTCAAGGCTGCGTCTGGCGGAGTCTATCCACTCAAAAAGGCAAAAGGCCTCCCAAATGTGGGGTAATTTCCTTCTGAGGGGCAATCCTTAACCCATGGAGAATAGAAGTGAAAAGTCAGAGTGCCCCAGTCTCCCATTCTCTGGTTGACAACTTGTGCAAATTTTCCTCGGAAGGTCTTCAGTGGGATTGAGCTCTAGTTGCCAACAGTGTAAAGCAGCTTAATAATGTAAGTTTTATTGGCTTTTCCCCTCCTGGTATCACTCTCTTTTTCACTGTGCTTTCTGGATATCCCCCCAAATAAACTACTTATTTCCACATCCTTGTCATAGGATTCAATTTCAGCGAAAATGCTGAGCAAGTTGCAAAAACAGTCCCCACAGATGTGTGTGAGTGCAAACAGGAGAACTCTCTGGTGAAAAAATGACAAGAAGGGGAAGAAAAGGGTACCTTTTCCTTTGGGCTGACATAGACCTCCCCCCACCCCCACTAAAGGTGGTCTTGTATTATAGCCCATCTGCTGAGTCTTCCAATCCAGGTGATTTTGTGCAGCCCCAAAGTGCACATCATGGTCCTCCTAACATCATCTCTTTCTCTATCTCCTCAAAAGTAGCAAAAACATTTCTAAGGCTTATCAACCTTGATCAACATGTATCAAATTCAAAAGTGACTGTATCCCCCACCCCCTTGAAATCCAGTTTTTCCCATGGTAAATCTATCATGTGTGAATGTATATATTTAAGCCTCTTTGTATAGATGACAATGATTACAGTAGAGATTACATGTGTTTAGGTTTTGTTTATAAATTTCTATACCATAAATTACCTCACAAGTTTATCACATGTGGATATTATTCCCATTGTATGGATGAAAATATTGAGGCTCAGAGACAATAATGAACTTGCCCAAAGCAAAACTGGCTAGTAATCTAGAATATGGTTAACCCAATATTTTAATTCAGTCTTAGGTTCCAAATCTCAAAACTTTTCTACCAGCCCAGACAGCCTCCGAAAACAGTTCAAGAGAAAACCAGATTTTTTTTAGAACTTGAATGTTATTTTTCTTACTCTACTGAGTTCTCTAAAATTTCCTACTGAGTTGCAAAATGATTTTGAAAGGCAAAGATATGGCATGTAAAACTCTCTCTCCCTCTCTCTCTCTCTCTCTCCCTCTCTCTCTCTCTCTCTCTCTCTCTATATATATATATATATATATTTGAGTGGATGAATGATTGAAAGATGTTTAAGGAGAAAATGGAAATGCTTCCTTATTGATTCCCTAATACTGCTATTAAAACCCAAATGATTGACTTATGACAATAACTATAATTATACCAAAAGACTCAAATATGTTTTTTAAAAAAGATTCCAGGCCAGAACTGGAATCTTGCCACTTACTAACATTGAGATTCTGAGCAACTCACCTCACAGGAATATGTGGGGTGTTAAATGAGATAACCTTTTCCCCAGTGTCTAGCACAGCAATTTCAAGAACGTAGTAGGCTCTCAACAATGAGATGTTTTATTCATTAATTAACATATATTAAGGCCTCCTCCAGGCAAGTCGCTGTGCAAGCCACAGGGGGAACTAGTAAAAGACAATGCCTGCCCTCAGTGAGTGCACAGCCTGGGATGGGGGAGGAGGTGGGGAGCTTGTTTATAAATTAGAAGGTAGATTTGAAATACTTGAGTTCTGAATGTCCCCTGGTCATGTGTTACCGTAAATGTTCCCCCCCATTGCCTCATCAGCTTCCTATAAGTTCCAGGAAAATCACTCAGCCACTCTTTTGTTCAGGGTTGTGTGTGAATCATGTTTTCTCATTTTGGATCAGTCTGTATTTATCAAAGCCAACTGACTCAGGAAAGAACTGGGGCACAGAATCAAACACCTGGAGAATTTTCCGCACTTCCCAGCTGTGGACTCTCAGAAGAGGAGTGTGGGCTAAATGGATGGAGCCAGAAACTATGAGTTTTAACTAGTTCCTGCTCTGTGGCTAAACTAGGAAGGAAGTATGCCTTTCAGATCATTTGCTTGGCTGTGCAAAGAGGAGGAAGAAGATGAGGAGGAGGGGAGGGGGGGAGGAGGAGGAGGAGGAAAGGGAGGAAGCAACATAGCAAAACAAAATAAAATAAAAAATATCCCTATGTTTCTTGATCTTCCTTAAATCCACTGGGTTAATTCAGTCCGCCCCTCTTGGCTATCTAGTGGAGGGTGAGCTATTAGAGAGACTCCTTCCTTGAGATGATGGACATCCTAGAGGCTATGTAGCATCACAACCTCAGGGAAGCCTCTCTGATCGTGAACATTAATCTGTCCTAGTTACTCCCAAGAATCCACACTGCCTCCAGCCCACACTGCCCCACAAATTCTGATGATACTCCTTCCCCAGGGTCATGCTTGGAGCCTGGGACCTTTGGGAAGGCTTGGGGCTTATGGTGATTCCCAGATTCATTCCTCTTAGTAGGCTGGGCATCTTCCAAGGCTGCTTCCAGGGACAGCTCAAATTTCTACTGCTTAAGGGTACACAAACACACACACACACACACACACTCACACTCACTTACTTCTGTCTTCAAAAATCCCCTTTTTAATCCAAAGTGAAAAAATGTTCTTCCTTTCTACTCTGGTTTATCCTAGAGGCCCCCTCCCCTCCCTTCTCTCCCTGCTAATCTAGCAAGAGAGAAATCTAGCATCATCTATTCAATAGACTTAGAGTTTTGAGATCAAAATATCTAAAGGGAACTGTTTCTTCTTTCTTATTTGCTGTTAAACTTCCCGAAGGCAAGAGAGCAAGCCTGGCTACCTCCTTGACTGATGGAAGGGAAAAGAAAAATGTATGGAAAAACTATGCAAATGAACATGTCTGAAGATGATTCTACTAGAGCTCTATGCTATTTGAATTTCAATGCAGCAAGCAGGGTAGTCAAGTAGAGTTTTGACTAGATAAATGTTTGATATCATAAAGGATGAGAACTATATCATAATAGCATGTGTTTATAGATAATTAGAAGTTAGACATAAAAGGAAATTGCTGCTGCAATATTTGGTTTTGAGCAGAATTGATTACGATGAGGTGTGAGAAGAAAAGGCTGCAAGATAGTATCATAAGCCATCCAATGCCTGTCCCTAGAGAGCCTGACTTGGCATCCAACAGGATTCCAAGAGGAAAAGATACAGTTACAATAGCCATCATTAACTAAGTATTTACTGTATGCCAGTAACTCTATAATATTATCAATTTAAACTTCACAAAAAAAAGTGAAATGTGAGCTCCAGGTGGGAAAGGATTTTGTTTCTTTCACTGCTACACCTCACAGTCATAAACAATGTCTGGCACATTATAGGTGTTTCATATGTATTTTTTAAAAGAATGAACAGATTGAATTATCTCCATTTTACAGATTAAAAACTGAGATTTGATGGGAAGGAGTGGAGGATCACATAGTTAAAAAAAAATAGAATTTGGACCTAAATCAGTTTAGCACCAAAGATCCTACTCTTTCTAATCAAATTACTGGGAACTAACCAAGAGAAATAATTCAAATTGTGAAAGTCAGAGATGAAAGAGGAAACATCTTTATAGAAATAAAAAAATTATAAAGAAATAGTTTTTTAAAAAACTGTCTGCGAACAAATCAGATAAACTTGGTGAAATGGACAAATTCCTCAAAAGGTAAAATCTACTGAAACAGACTCACCAAAAAAAAAGGAAATTTGAACAGAAACATAGTAAAGCTATTTAGTTAGTATTTTAAAACTTCCTTCAAAAAGAAGCCCAGGTGAAGATAGATTTACTAGTGGATTCTTCTAAATATTTAAATAAGAATTAATACAATTCTTCATAAACTCTTCAGAAAAAATGGAAAGGAAGGAATACATTCTAACTATATCACCTATGATATAAGGCCAGTACAACCTTGGTACAAAATCCTGACAAAGACATCAATCACAAAAAAAAAATTACTGACAAATATCTCTTATGAATATAGTCACAAGAACTTCAGTAAATACTAACCAGCTAAGTATAATAACATAAAAAATGATGTTTAAAAATAAAAATAAATAAAAAATAAAATAATAAAAAATAATAATAAATAATAAAAATAATAATGTAAAAAGTAAAAAATAAAAAAAAATGATGTTTCAGGGGAGATGGGATTAAGATGGAGCTCAACTTCTCTCCTAAAAACAACAAAATTTACAACTAAGTGCCGAGCAATCTTCAACCAAATGGACTGGAAACTTTCAAAAAGATATCCTACTCCAAAACTCTACTTAAAAGAGACACGTGCACCCGCATGTTCATTGCAGCACTATTCACAATAGCCAAGACATGGAAACAACCCAAATGTCCATCGACAGATGATTGGATTCGGAAGATGTGGTATATATACACAATGGAATACTACTCAGCCATAAAAAAGGATGACATCATGCCATTTGCAGCAACATGGATGGAGCTAGAGAATCTCACACTGAGTGAAATGAGCCAGAAAGACAAAGACAAATACCATATGATATCACTTATAACTGGAATCTAATATCCAGCACAAATGAACATCTCCTCAGAAGAGAAAATCATGGACTTGGAGAAGAGACTTGTGGTTGCCTGATGGGAGGGGGAGGGAGTGGGAGGGATCGGGAGCTTGGGCTTATCAGACACAACTTAGAATAGATTTACAAGGAGATCCTGCTGAATAGCATTGAGAACTATGTCTAGATACTCATATTGCAACAGAACAAAGGGTGGGGGAAAAATGTAATTGTAATGTATACATGTAAGGATAATTTGATCCCCTTGCTGTACAGTGGGAAAATAAAAAAAAATAAAAAATAAAAAATAAAGATATCCTACTCCAGAAGACAAAGAGGAGCCCACATCAAGAGGTAGGAGGGGCAATTACATGATATAAACAACCCCATACCTCCCGGGTGAGAAGCCCCACATACTGGAAACTAACTGGTTCACAGAGACTCACCTACAGGAGTGAGAGTTCTGAGTCCCACATCAAACTCCCATGTGTGGAGAATCTGGCACTGGGAGAAAGAGCCCCTGGAGCATCTGGCATTGAAGGCCAGTGGGGCTTGTGTGCAGGAGCTCCACGGGACTGGGGGAAATGGAGACCCCATTCTTAAAAGGCACACACAGACTTTCACGTTTACTGGGTCCCAGGGCAAAGCAAAGTCTCCAAAGGAATCTGGGTCAAACCTGACTGCAGTTGTTGGAGGACCTCCTGGGAAAACAGGGGTGAATGTGGCTTGTTGTGAGGGAAGGTCATTGGAAGCAAAGCTCTTGGGAATATGCAGCAGTGTGCCTTTCTCTGGAGGTGGCCATTTTGGGAAAATCTGAAAATCTGGCCCCACCTGTCAGTCAGGGCTGAGAAGCCCCAGGGCAAACAACAATCCAGGTGGGATCACAGGCCTGCCCATCAGTAAACAGGCTGCCTAAAGACCCCTCAGTCACACAGCCACCTCTAATCTCATCCAGAGACAAAGCCCCACCCACCAGAGGGATAGGAGTCAGCTCCACCTACCAGTGGGCAGGCATCAGCCCCTCCCATCAGAAAGCCTACAGTAAGCCCTGTACCAACTTCAGCCACAAGGGGGACAGACACCAGAAGTAAGAGAGGCTACAACTCTATTATCTGTAAAATGGTCACCATGCCAAAAACCTATAAAAATGAAAAGACAGAAGACTATAACTCAGATGAGGGAGAAAGGAAAATACCCAGAAAATTGGCTAAGTTATGAGGAGATTCTCAGCCTCCAGGAACAAGACTCTAGACTGTTGATGCTGAAGATGATGTAAGACATTGGAAATAAACTGGAGGCAAAGATGGATAATTTACAGAAAACACCGATCAAAGAGATACAAGATATAAAATTTAAACAAGAAGAGATGCAAAATACAATAACTGAAATAAAAAATTCACTAGAAGCAGCTAACAGCAGAATACAGGAGGCAGAAAAAAGAAGCAAGATGGAGGACAGATTAGTGGAAATTATGGATGTGGAAGAGAAAAGAGAAAAAAGGTTGAAAAGAAATGAATAGATTCTCAGAGAACTCCGAGACAACATTAAATGCACCAATATCTGTATTATAGGGGTGCCAGAAGGAGAAGAGTGAGAGAAGGGGACAGAAAAAATATTCAAAGAGATAATAGCTGAAAACTTCCTGAACATGGGAAGGGAAACACTCACTCAAAGCCAGGAAGGGCAACGAGTACCATATAAAATAAACCCAAGGAGGAACACCCTGAGACACATACTAATCAAACTGACCAAAGTTAAAGATGAAGAGAAAATATTGAAAGCAGCTAGGGAAAAGAAACAAATAACTTACAAGGGAGCCCCGATAAGGTTATTGGCAGATTATTCAGCAGAAACTCTTCAGGCCAGAAGGGGGTGGAATGATATACTTAATGTGATGAAAGGAAAAAACCTCCAACCAAGATTACTTTACCCAGAAAGGCTCTCATTCAGATTTGAAGGAGAAATCAAAAGCTTCACATATAAACAAAAGCTAAGAGAATTCAGCAACACTAAACCAGCTTTACAACAAATACTAAAGGGACTTCTTTAGGCAGAAAAGAAAACACAGCAACAGGAAACAAAAATACCACAAATGACAAGGCTCACCAGTAAAGGTATATATACAGTAAAGATAAGAAATCATCCATGCACAATTATACCACCAAATCAGAAATCATGAGAAGAGGTGGGTACAAATGCAGGACACTGGAGATGCACTTGCAATTAAGAGACCAACAGCTTAAAACAATCTCATATAGATATAGACTCTTGTATCAAAACTTCAGAATAACTGCAAACCAAAAATCTACAATTGATACACAAACAAATAAGAAAAATCAACTCAAATACAACACTAAGAATAGTCATCAAACCAGAAGAGAAGAGAACAAGAGAAGAAGCGAAAGAAAAAGAGCAACAAAAACAAATCTAAGCAATTAATAAAATGGCAATAAGAACATACATATCAATAATTACCTTAAATGTTAATGGAATAAACGCCCCAACTAAAAGACATAGACTAGCTAAATGGGTACAAAAACAAGATCGACATATATGCTGTCTTCAAGAGACCCACTTCACTTCTAGAGACACATATAAATTGAAAGTGAGATGATGGAGGAAAATATTCCATGGGAAAGGGACTCAAAAGAAAGCTGGAGTAGCAATACTCATGTCAGACAAAATAGATTTTAAAGTGAAGAATATTTTAAGGGACAAAGAAGGTCACTACATAATGATCAAAGGATCAATTCAAGAAGAAGATACAACAACTTTAAATATCTATGCACCCAACCTAGGTTCACTGCAATATATAAGGCAACTGCTAACAACCTTAAAAGGACAAATTGACAGTAATATGATTATATGGGGGACTTCAACACTCCACTTACAGCAATGGACAGATCATTCAGACAGAAAATCAAAAAGGAAACAAAGGCCGTGAATGAAGCATTAGACCAGATGGACTTAATAGATATTTAAAGGACATTCCATCCAAAAGCATCAGAATACACATTCTTCACAAGTGCACATGGAATATTCTCTGAGATTGACCACATTCTGGGCTGCAAAACCAACCTCAGTAACTTTAAGAAAATTGAAATAATATCAAATATTTTTTCTGACCACAACGCTATACAACTGGAAATCAACAACAAGGAAAAAACTGCAAAAAACACAAACATGTGGAGACTAAACAACATGCTACTAAACAACCAATGGATCACTGAAGAAATCAAAGAGAAAGTTAACAAATATCTAGAAGCAAATGACAACAAAGATACGACACTCCAAGACCTATGGGATGCAGCAAAAGCTGTTCTAAGAGGAAAGTTTATGGCAATACAAACCCACCTCAGGAAACAAGAAAAAGCTCAAATAGACAAGCCAACTTTACCTCTAAAGCAGCTCCAGAGAGAAGAACAGACAAGACTAAAGTTAGTAGAAGGAAAGAAATCATAAAGATCAGGGCAGAAATCAATGAAATATAAACAAAGAAAACCATAGAAAAGATCAATGAAATGAAAAGCTGGTTCTTTGAAAAGATCAACAAAATCGATAAACCCCTAGCCAGACTTACCAAGAAAAAAAGAGAGAGGACTCAAGTCAATAAAATTAGACATGAAAATGAAGAAGTAACAACGGACATCACAGAAATACAAAGGATCATAAGAGACTACTATATGCAACTATACGCCAATAAAACAGAAAACCTAGACGAAATGGACAAATACTTAGAAAGGTACAATCTTCCAAGACTAAAGCAAGATGAAATAGAAAAGATGAATGGACCCATCACAAGAACTGAAATTGAAACTGTGATTAAAAACCTTCCAACAAACAAAAGTCAAGGACCAGATGGCTTCACAGGCAAATTCTATCAAACACTTAGGGAAGAGCTAACACCTCTGCTTCTGAAACTATTTCAAAAAACTGCAGAGGAAGGGATACTCCCAAACTCATTCTATGAGGCCACCATCACCCTGATACCAAAGCCAGACAAAGATACCACACAAAAAGAAAACTACAGGCCAATTTCATGGATGAACATCGATGCAAAAATCCTCAACCAAATACTAGCAAACCGCATCCAACAATACATCAAAAGGATTGTACATGATGATCAAGTGGGATTTATCCCAGGGATGCAAGGGTTCTTCAATATCCACAAATCCATCAGTGTGATACACCACATTAACAAACTGAAGAATAAAAACCATATGATCCTCTCAATAGACGTTGAAAAAGCCTTTGGCAAAATCCAACACCCATTTCTGATAAAAACCCTCAGAAAGTGGGCATAGAGGGACCCTACCTCAACATAATAAAGGCCATATATGACAAACCCACAGCAAACAATCATTCTCAATGGTGAAAAGCTGAAAGAATTCCTGCTGAGATCAGGAACAAGACAAGGATGTCCATTCTCTCCACTACTTTTCAACATAGTTTTGGAAGTCCTAGCCGTGGCAATCAGAGAAGTAAAAGAAATAAAAGGAATCCAAGTTGCAAAGGAAGAGGTAAAACTATCACTATTTGCAGATGACATGATACTATACCTAGAGAACCCTAAAGACTCTACCAGAAAACATTTAGAGCTCATCCAGGAATTTGGCAGTTGCAGGATACAAAATGAATACACAGAAATTGACGGCATTTCTATACACTAACAATGAAAGATCAGAACGAGAAATTAGGGAAGCAATCCCGTTCACCATCACATCACAAAGAGTAAAATACCTCGGAGTAAACCTACCTAAAGAGACAAAAGACCTGTACTCTGAAAACTATAAGACACTGATGAAAGAAATCAAAGATGACATAAATAGATGGAAAGATATACCATGTTTGTGGATTGGAAGAGTCAATATTATCAAAATGACTATACTACCTAAGGCAATATATAGATTCAATGCAATCCCTATCAAATTGTCAAGGACATTTTTCACAGAACTCAAAGAAAATATTTTAAAGTTTGTTTGGAAGCACAAAAGACCCAGAATAGCCAAAGACAGCTGGAGGAATCAGGCTCCTGGACTTCAGACTATACTTCAAAGCAACAATCATCAAAACCATATGGGGGAGTTCCCGTCGTGGTGCAGTGGTTAACGAATCCAACTAGGAACCATGAGGTTGCGGGTTCGGTCCCTGCCCTTGCTCAGTGGGTTAACGATCTGGCGTGGCCGTGAGCTGTGGTGTAGGTTGCAGACGCAGCTCGGATCCCGCATTGCTGTGGCTCTGGCGTAGGCGGGTTTCTACAGCTCCAATTCGACCCCTAGCCTGGGAACCTCCATATGCCGCAGGAGCGGCCCAAGAAATAGGCAAAAAGACAAAAAACAAAACAAAACAAAACAAAAAAACCATATGGTGCTGGCACAAAGACAGAAATAAAGATCAGTGGAACAGGATAGGAAGTCCAGAATGAAACCCACACACCTACAGCTAACTCATCTATGACAAAGGAGCCAAGAATATACAATGGAGAAAGGACAGCTTGTTCAATAAGTGGTGCTGGGAAAACTGGACAGCCACATGGAAAAGAATGTATCCCTAACACCATACACAAAAATAAACTCCAAATGGATTAAAGACCTAGATATAAGACCAGACACTATCAAACTCCTAGAGGAAAACATAGGCCAAACACTCTCTGATATAAATGACAGCAACATCTTCTCAGATCCACCCATCAGAGTATTGGCAATAAAAAGAAAAATAAACAAATGGGACCTAATCAAACTTCAAATTTTCTGCACAGCAAAGGAAACCCTAAACAACGAAAAAGACAACCCACAGAATGGGAGAAAATCATTGCAAGTGAATTGACTGACAAGGGATTCATCTCCAAAATCTATAAACACCTTCTACAGCTCCATACCAAAAAAACAAACAACCCCATCAAAAAATGGGCAGAATGTCTAAACAGGCAATTCTCCAAAGAAGACATACAGATGGCCAAAATCACATGCAAAGATGTTCAACATCACCCATTATTAGAGAAATGCCAATCAAAACCACTCTGAGGAGTTCCCGTCGTGGCGCAGTGGTTAACGAATCCGACTAGGAACCATGAGGTTGCGGGTTCGGTCCCTGCCCTTGCTCAGTGGGTTAACGATCCGGCGTTGCCGTGAGCTGTGGTGTAGGTTGCAGACGCGGCTTGGATCCCGCGTTGCTGTGGCTCTGGCGTAGGCCGGTGGCTACAGCTCCAATTCAACCCCTAGCCTGGGAATCTCCATATGCTGCGGGAGCAGCCCAAGAAATAGCAACAACAACAACAACAAAAAGACAAAAATAAATAAATAAATAAATAAAACCACTCTGAGGTACCACCTTACACCAGCCAGAATGCCATCTTCAAAAAGTCGACAAACAGAAAGTGCTGGAGAGCATGTGGAGAAAAAGGAACCCTCTTACACTGTTGGTGGGATTGTAAATTGGTGCAACCACTGTAGAAAACAGGATGGAGATTCCTCAGAAAACTAAACATAGAACTACCCTTTGATCCAGGAATCCCACTCCTGGGCATCTATCCAGACAAAACCATGACTCGCAAAGACACATGTACTCCAATGTTCATTGGAGCACTATTTGCAACATCCAAGACATGGAAACAACCAAAATGTCCATTGACGGAAGAGTCGATCCAGAAGAAGTGGTACATATACACAATGGAATACTACTCAGCCATTAAAAAGATGAAATACCAGTATTTTTAGCAACATGGATAGACCTAGAAATTATCATGCTAAGTGAAGTAAGCCTTACAATGAGATACCACCATCAAATGCTCTCACTGACATGTGGAATCTGAAAAAAGGACAGACTGAACTTCTCTGCAGAATAGATGTAAACTCACAGACATTGAAAAACTTATGGTCTCTGTCTGAGACAGTTTTGGGCCTGGGGGATGTGCTTGGGTTGTGGGATGGAAATCCTGTGACGTCAGATTGTTATGATCCTTATAAAACTACAGATGTGATAAATTCATTTGAGTGATAAAAAAATTAAAAATAAAAAAAGATATATTTGATGCTGACCCTGGGGTGAAGGAGAGATAGCTTAGCTCATCTTTCAGGGTAGTCAGGAAAGGCCTTTCTGATAAGAAGACATTTCAGAGAGACCTAAAGAAATCAGGGAAAGGAATCAAATGAATTTTTAGGAGGAGAGCATTGACAACAAAGAATGAATTGGGTACTCCTATTCCATGTCCTAACCTAGGGAAGCTGCATGGCTGGGTGGAGAGGGGAAGACCAGGACAGCTGAGAGCAGAGAAAGAGTCTCCTGTAGGTTGGGAAGACCATGTTGGGAATTCAGATTTATTTTTTGTGAGATAAGAAGTCATTTTGTATTTTTGTATTCCTTTTCTAATGTTTCATTGCTGGTATACAGAAATGCCACTGACTTCTGAATGTTAATCTTATATCCTGCCACTTTGCTGAATTTATTAATCAGTTCAAGGAGTTTTGGGGTTGAGTCCTTAGGGTTTTCTAGGTATAGAATCATGTCATCTGCATACAGTGACAGTTTGATCTCTTCTCTTCCTATATGGATGCCTTTGATTTCTTTTGTTTGTCGAATTGCTGTGGCTAAGACTTCCAAAACGATGTTGAAGAGCAGTGGTGAGAGTGGGCATCCCTGTCTTGTTCCAGATTTGAGTGAGAAGGCTTTCAGTTTTTCCCCATTGAGGATTATATTTGCTGTGGGTTTATCATAAATGGCTTTGATTATATTCAGGAATGTTCCCTCTATACCCACTTTGGCGAGGGTCTTGATCATGAATGGATGTTGAACTTTGTCAAATGCTTTTTCTGCGTCTATTGAGATGATCATATGATTTTTGACTTTTCTTCTGTTAATGTGGTGTATGATGCTGATTGATTTGCGTATGTTGAACCATCCTTGTGAACCTGGGATGAACCCAACCTGGTCATGGTGTATAATTTTTTTGGTATGTTGTTGGATTCGGTTGGCTAAGATTTTGTTGAGAATTTTTGCATCTATATTCATCAATGATATTGGCCGATAGTTTTCTTTTTTGGTGGTATCTCTGCCTGGTTTTGGAATGAGGGTGATGGTGGCATCATAGAATGTCTTTGGGAGTATTCCTTCTTCTTGAACCTTTTGAAAGAGTTTAAGGAGGATGGGCACCAATTCCTCTTTATATGTTTGATAAAATTCACCTGTGAAGCCATCTGGTCCTGGGCTTTTATTTGTAGGGAGTGATTTTATGACCTCTTCAATTTCATTTCTAGTGATCGGTCTGTTCAGTTGGTCTGTTTCTGCTTGATTCAGTTTTGGTAGGCTGTAAGATTCTAGAAAATTGTCCATTTCTTCCAGATTGTCAAACTTGTTGCCATATAGTTGTTCATAGTATTCTCTTATGGTTTTTTGTATTTCTGCTGTATCCGTTGTGATTTCTCCTTTTTCATTTATACACTCTGTGACATCAACATCATGAATATTTTCTCAGTTCAGTCTCCCAAAGCAATAGAAATTAGAGCAAAAATAAACCCATGGGACATCATCAAACTGAAAAGCTTTTGCACAGCAAAGGAAACCAAAAAGAAAACAAAAAGACAACTTTCAGAATGGGAGAAAATAGTTTCAAATGATGCAACTGACAAGGGCTTAATCTCTAGAATATATAAGCAACTTATACAACTCAACAGCAAAAAAACCAACAACCCAATGGAAAAATGGGCAAAAGACCTGAATAGACATTTCTCCAAAGAAGATACACAGATGGCCAGCAAACACATGAAAAAATGCTCAACATCGCTGATTATAAGAGAAATGCAAATCAAAACTCCCATGAGATACCACCTCACACCAGTCAGAATGGCCATCATTAATAAATCCACAAATAACAAGTGCTGGAGGGGCTGTGGAAAAAAGGGAACCCTCCTGCACTGCTGGTGGGAATGTAAACTGGTACAGCCACTATGGAGAACAGTTTGGAGATACCTTAGAAATCTATACATAGAACTTCCATATGACCCTGCAATCCCACTCTTGGGCATCTATCCGGACAAAACTCTACTTAAAAGAGACACATGCACCCGCATGTTCATTGCAGCACTATTCACAATAGCCAGGACATGGAAACAACCCAAATGTCCATCGACAGATGATTGAATTCGGAAGAGGTGGTATATATACACAATGGAATACTACTCAGCCATAAAAAAGGATGACATCATGCCATTTGCAGCAACATGGATGGAGCTAGAGAATCTCACACTGAGTGAAATGAGCCAGAAAGACAAAGACAAATACCATATGATATCACTTATAACTGGAATCTAATATCCAGCACAAATGAACATCTCCTCAGAAGAGAAAATCATGGACTTGGAGAAGAGACTTGTGGTTGCCTGATGGGAGGGGGAGGGAGTGGGAGGGATCGGGAGCTTGGGCTTATCAGACACAACTTAGAATAGATTTACAAGGAGATCCTGCTGAATAGCATTGAGAACTATGTCTAGATACTCATGTTGCAACAGAACAAAGGGTGGGGGAAAAAGTGTAATTGTAATGTATACATGTAAGGATAACTTGATCCCCTTGCTGTACAGTGGGAAAATAAAATAAAAAAAAAAAAAAGAAGAAGTCATTTTGTAGAAAAGCTCTGTTCTTTGTGCCTTTTGTAAATGTCTTCAACATTTCAAAAAGTTTTTAAAAGCACATATAATCAGGAGTTCCTGTCTTGGCGCAATGGTTAACGAATCAGACTAGGAACCATGAGGTTGCGGGTTCGGTCCCTGCCCTTGCTCAATGGGTTAACCATCCCGCGTTGCCGTGAGCTGTGGTGTAGGTTGCAGACACGGCTCAGATCCCACTTTGCTGTGGCTCTGGCATAGGCCGGAGGCTACAGCTCCGATTTGACCCCTAGCCTGGGAACCTCCATATGCCGATGGTGCAGCCCAAGAAACAGCAAAAAGACCAAAAAAAAAAAAAAAACCAAATATAATCAGATACAGATATTTTTATCTGAATTATATTATTTGATCCATCATCTCTATAATAATAGGAGCTCAGGGCCACACCATTATACTTTAATTAAAAAAATGTTTAAAAAGAATTCCTCGGGACAAGCTGAGGGCCCCAATAAATTAGTTACACATGGGATGAAAGGACCTAAGAAAGTAAGAAAGGAGAGTGTGTGCACACATGCGTGTGTGTGTGTGTGTGTGTGTGTGTGTGTGTGTGTGCACATGCACAGGGAGTGGTCACTGAAGACAAATTGTACTTTCTCAATGATCAAATAACTGTCCACAATGCCTGGCCAACAGGGACCTGCTCTATAGCACAGGGAATGCTACCCAACATTCTGTGATAATTATATGGGAAAAGAATCTGAAAGGAATGGATGTATGTATATGTACAACTGAATCACTTTGTTGAACAGCATAAATGATCACAATATTGTAAATCAACTTTACTTCAATAAAACTTTAAAAATGAAAAAAAAGATAACAGTTTGTAAACAATGTGCAGTAGATCTCATCTCCACGCAGAGGGTTGTACAACTCTTAAGAGATTAGAAAGCATTCTCAGTGACTTCAGAGAGGGCTAACAGCTCGGGTCAGCCTCCAACTAGGAGGGCAAAATTCTCATTTGCCTTTTGTAAAGCTCTCATTGTAAATGCTTCCATCTCTTCTGTTTACAGTTCAGCTAAGAGTTGAGGAAGGAAAGCAGAAAAGTTGCACTAGAATTTAAAGTGACTCGACTGTTTTTAGAAGAGACTCCAGTTGATGAACTTTTTCCAGCCTCACACTATCTTCAGTCTGTTTGCTGTGGGGCCCACATCCTACTCTGAACATTTTCAGTGGTTTGTACTTTTCATTTGAAGCTCATAAGAAATGCATTGTCTTTGCTTTACGCCCAGCTTCTACTCAGGCAAGATGAAGGATTCTTAAAGACAAATGCTGAACTACTTCTCTCTCTTAAATGTTTGCAGACAGCACACCCAGTGTAGTGACGCAGAGAGGAAAAAATTCTTGAGGAAAACATTGTTTTCCCCCACCCAAAACATTGTCTCCAATATTTGTTAAAATAGGATCAAAGAAACTAGAAATGATCACTTAGGTTTTTACCATTTTCGCCTTATGTTTTATCTTTTTCTGTCAACTATGGGTGTGGAGTGCAGTAACCAAGCTGCCAGAGGGTGAAGAATCCATTTAAAACCAATATATCTGTGCCTGGCTGTGAGGAAGAAGAAAGGTCAATTAACAATTTCATTTTACCATCAGCCTACCAATTCTGATAAAGCTGTATGTTTGTAGTCCACAGAGAAATCTAGTCTGCTTTTTAGGTGTTACTATTTCAACCCTGGTTTTACGAATGATCATCACATTTAAGAGAGTCAGTGTTTACATTGAATGCTCTGTATTAAAATGCTGCATATTGATCTTTGCAATGGTGAAACCATTCTCAGAAGATGAGAAGACATGTACAATATGGTAAAGAAACACTTCTCACTGTCTTTTGGGGAACAATGAAACTATATTTTACTCATATTTCTAAAATTTTCCAGACAATAATAATAGTTCATATTCATGGAGAATTTACTGTGTGCCCAGCATATGTAAATACTTAAGATACACATTTTTCATGCTATAATGTCCATATTGAGCCAGCTGGAGATTTTGTTACAAGAGAGTCTCTGATTCAGTAGGTCTGGGGTTGGACTTAAGATTCTGGATTTCTAATAAGCTCTTAGATGAGGTGGATGTGCTGAATTTCCATCCACATCTTATTAAAAGGCACTATACAGTGCATTATATGATTCAATCAGAGCACAACCCAGTGAGATTGTTAATATTATCACTTCTTTATAGGTCAGGTGTCAGACAGGTTATGTGGGTTGCCCTAGGCCTCAGGTAGGACACAGCAGACCTAATTCTGACTCCAGAGCTCAAACACTCTACAATTATCTTCTAACTGCCTCCTATCAAAATGGAATCACTCTTGATGGATTTAGCCTGTAATTAATGAATAAATTTTTAATAGGCAATAATATATCCAAGCATTTTAGTTTAGTCAAGCCCTTTTCCTTCATTCGAATAGGTTTCTGCAGCCTGTATAAAACTCAGTTTATTAGAGGGAGCTTGTTTTCCTCATTTATACCAGCTCGTAATCAAAAACCGTACTGACATTTTGCAGACTGTTTCTGGCGTACTAACTGTTTTAAATGTTAGTCTGGTTCCAGGGGAGACATTATGGAGAACATCAGTCTCAGCTCAGAAATGTGCCCTGCATTCAAATGCAGGCTGGCTAAGGGTTTCTTTGAGCAGTCCCAAACTAATTATTATGGATAAGCACATTGTAAACATTTGTGTTTGCTATTAAAGCCATTTGTCTACATTCAGTTCAGTTCCAGTAAACCTTTCATCGAGCACCTACTACCAGATCTTAAAGGCTGTGACTGAGGCAGTAGTGGGGAGTCAGAGATGAATAAAGTAATGCACGTTTTCCTTACAGTACTTATAGAAAGGTCGTCACTCTCAATGCATTTGAATTTTGTGTAATTAATGAATATCACAGCTAAAGAATGAGAAGCAACCATGGACATGTTTATGAATGAGGTAATGTCTGCCTGTGTTAGATACATTTGATTTTAAAGAATCCTGAGAATAAACAGATTCAATGCTGTTGATGTGATTTCTTGCCCTCCCCTCAAAAGGAATCATTTGCCTTATGTGAAAATGCTCAGTTGTTCCTGTCTTTCATTGGTTCAAATTAACATCTCCTTTAATTTTTTTTTTTTCTTTTTAGGGCCATACCTGGAGCATATGGAAGTTCCCAGGGTCGAATCAGAGCTACAGCTGCCAGCCTACACAACAGCCACAGCAACAAAGGATCCAAGGCCACATCTACAACCTACACCACAGCTCATGGCAATGCCAGATCCTTAAACCACTGAGAAAGGCCAGGGATCGAACCCCACACTCACAGATACTAATGTTCAGTTCTTAACCCTCTGAGCCACAACATGAACTCTGCTCTCCTTTAAATTTTTTAAAAAGGATTCACATGAATATTGTGGATAGGGACAATGGAAACAACAATAGGTATTAACTGTGAGCATCAAAATTCTTCCAATCAACTAATGTGTATTGAATGCTTACTAAGTGCAATATCATGAGCCAAATTTTTTTTGGAAAGTAAAATAAACATATTAGGCATTGTTCCTGCCCTTAAAGAGCCACCAATCAGTGATTCTTAAACTTTCATGTGCATAAAAATCACTAAGAGTATATTCATACAATCGAATTCTGCCTAACAATAAAAAGAAATGAACAGTTGATATCCTCAAGAATATGATGCATCTCAAAGACATGCTGAGGGAAAGAAGTCAGACATAAGATAGGATATTGTTATAAAATCAACTATTATGAATACACCAGACAACCTTCAGACAGACTCAATTTTGAAGCTGTTGCATAGACACTATGCTTACCTACCCAACCTAAAGAAGACTCTCTTTATTTCTTTCATAGCATTTACCATAATGTGTAATCATACATTTATTTACCAGTTTACATGTTGATCTCCTACCTCTCTGCTAGACTGTAAGTTCCAAGAGGACATTCATTGTTTGTCACTATATTCCAGATGGCTCAGGATCAATAAAATGCTCTGTAGGTATTTGTTGCAATAATGATCACCAGCTCCTTGAGAAGAACACTGGTCATTTTTCTCTATGTCTCTCATAATTAACAATAAGGACACAAAGAGGGCTCTTAAAAATACTTTTTGAATGACAAAGTCACCAGCAACTATAGTATGGCTCATAATTTAGAAACAAAGTGATGTGAAATTATTTATCCAAATTTGGATGGATGACTTTCTAAGCAGGGAAAATTAGTTCATTGAGTAAATGATGCAAAGGAGACTTCATTTAAGCTACTTTAATTAATGGAATAGATAATGAGAAAGATGCTGCTCTAAGTTAATCTTTACTGTACACATTTCAGGAGAGAGCAGAGTCTAGTTAAGTGTTTTTCTCAGTCCTGACAGCATAGCAGAACCACCTAGAAAGCTTTTCATATCACAGGTGCCTGGGTTTTCCTTCCACTCCTTGAGGTAATAATTCTGTTTTGGGGGGCAGGTCCTAAGTATTGATAATTTCAAAGTCTCCCCAGGACTGACAGGACAGAGAATCACTGCCAAAGAGGAGTGTGTATGTAATATAATTTGGACTTTCGTCAAAAGAAGCAGGACTCCAAACCCATCTCTGTCACTTTCCAGCTATATGACCTGGTACGGATTACTTATCCTGTCCCACCCTCAGAGTTTACATTTATAAAAGAGGATACTAATGTCTACCTTTTAAGGTGGTACGGATTATAAATTATTTAAAGTTCCAATACAGAGTAGGTCATTACAATTGATCTCTTTCATTCTTTCTTTATTTAGGTAAGATAATTTTTGTTTGTTTTCTTTTGTTTAGTCCCAAACAACTCAGGTCCATTTATATCGAGCATATGGTGATCACATCTTATCTGGGCTTGAAAAGGGTACTTGCATCTCTATGAGATTAAACTGGTAAATAAGGTGATGCCTTTATTATCAAAGCTAGTTTTTTTTTTTTTTTTTTTTGTCTTTTGTCCTTTTAGGGCCACATCTGTGGCATATGGAGGTTCCCAGGCTAGCAGTCTAATCAGAGCTGTAACTGCTGGCCTACACCAGAGCCATAGCAACACCAGATCTGAGCCGCATCTGTGACCTACACCACAGCTCACGGCAACGCCGGATCCTTAACCCACTGAGCAAAGCTAGGGATCAAACCTGCAACCTCATGGTTCCTAGTCGGATTCGTTTCCGCTTTGCCACAACAGAACTCCAAAGCTAACTTTTGAATGGTAGGCCTCTCTTAACTCATATTATTCTAAATGAGATCTAAAGAAATAAAGTAAATTAATAATAACAGGAAATCAATAGTGATATTTAACTTTTCTGAAGAATTTACCATGGGTCAGAGATTGATATGTAGGCCCTGCATATATCATTTTGTTCACTCCTTAGAGCATCCCTGTGGGACTGGGTACTTTGGTACTCTTATTATTGTCTCCATTTACAATCAAGGAAAATAGCAAAAAGATAAAAAACAACTAGCCCAAGTCCCATAGTTGGTAAGTTGTAGGGCAAACATTTGAATTTAGGGGACTGATTTTAGTCACCCTGTTCTTAATTGTTCCACGACCATCATTTTCTTCCAGAAAAATAGCCCTAAGTAAATCTACAAGACTGAGTAAGGAAAATGACACTTAATTGGTTTGTTATAATGTGTGTTCAGAGATTGAGTGGCTATGGTTTTGAAAAAAAACAAAATGGACTGAGTATATAAAATTAATAAGAACTCCTACTTATCATTCAACTATTTTTGAAAGCTAGATAGTGAATAATCAACTTACATTTTAAGTTGTTTTTGTCTTTTCTTAGGGCCGCACCCTTGGCATATGGAAGTTAGGGGTCAAATTGGCACTATAGCCACTGGCCTAAGCTACAGCCACAGCAATGCCAGATCTGCCAACTACATCACAGCTCACAACAATGCCAGATCCTTAACCCACTGATCGAGGCCAGGAATCAAACCTGTGTCCTCATGGATACTAGTCAGATTGGTTTCCACTGAGCCACAACGGGAACTCCAGTATTTTCATATGTAGTTTTACTTGAGAAGTAAGAAACTTCTTCAAATACATTCTT
The DNA here is from genome assembly GCF_054392235.1 of Sus scrofa. Classification (NCBI taxonomy): domain Eukaryota; kingdom Metazoa; phylum Chordata; class Mammalia; order Artiodactyla; family Suidae; genus Sus; species Sus scrofa. The sequence continues at coordinate 59,422,905 of NC_139395.1, forward strand.
TTGTTATTTTAGTATGTTTTTTGTTGTTTTGCTCTTTAGGGCTGCACCCATGGCATATGGAGATTCCCAGGCTAGGGGTCAAATGGGAGTTGGCCTGTGCCACAGCCACAGCAACACAGGATCCAAGACCTGTCTGCAACCTACACCATAGCTCACGGCAACGCTGGATCCTTAACTCACTGAGTGAGGCCAGGGATCGAACCTGCATCCTCATGGATGCTAGTCAGATTCGTTAACCACTGAGCCACGAAGGAAACTCCTATTTTAGTATGTTTAGTTACAACTTGCCCGTCTATCACTCAGCTGAATTACATCTGAATTCAGGAATCTGTCCCTAGTGGGGGTGAGTCTGTCCCTAGTGGGGTTGAGTTTTATTTAAATCCAAGTATCTCATCCAGGACAACACTATACTCTGAGCTCCTTCGGCCCACTGGCTGCCTAATGTACACGTTAGAGTGGATGGAACATTAATGATAGTTTAGAACGACTTTTTTTTAAGTGGATGGATGGATATTTTTTCAAGCTGAGTTTTACCTGGCATATTTGTCTCTAGAGCTTTGTTGTATTGCTTGCTGAAACTTGAAACATTTCAAAGAGAACATGACTTTTGGTTAAGTTTCTTCATTTCCTTATTCAATGAAAGGAATTCAATAACTAAAGGCCTGAATATAAAAGGTGTTGCGTGTCCAGTTGGAAGGAACATGGTCTCTTCCCCCAAGAAGCTCAGAATCTTGGCTGGGCTGAAAGTAAAGGATGTATATTACTGTCTTATGACTCTGCTAGACAGGCTTGTATGAGGAGAACTAAAGGGGTTTGGAAGGACTGGGTCCTCATTCTTGCCTACCACTCTTCCTGGTTCTATCACCTCGCCTATCCCATCACCCACTGTGGTCCAGCCCTGTACAACCACAGGGCAGAGGTCTTTGGGCCAGTAGAACTTGGCTTGAATCCCACTCCTCCCCTGCTGAGCAGTGTCACCCTAGATGGACTATGTAGCCTCTCTTGGTTTCCCATATATAAGCTGGGGCTAATAAAAGTCTTTCTCTCATAGGGTTGTTGTGAGAATCCAAGAGGTGCCACATAAAGCTTTTATCAGAGTGTTTCACATGTAATGAATTCTTGGTAAATACATAGAATGATGATTTATCTTCTAAATGGTTTTTTTTTTTCAAGTGTGTGTTTCTTTCCTCTACAAAGGAGATCTCTAAGGTCTCTTCCACTTACAGCATCCTTGGATTCTAAAACATCAACAAGTAAACAAGTGCCAGCAAAGGATGGAAGGCCTTTTAGCTCCTGTAATGGACATGTGCATGACAAGACTCTAAACCTTGACTACTGTTTATCTGGAAACACTGCTGACCCAAGAGCAGGAAGTAAGCATCATTATTTTAACATTTTAAGAAAACAAGCAAATATCTCTGTTACTGTTAATAGTGAAGGGGCAACTCCTTCACTAATCAGGGATTCCTATATTTATTTGAGATACTTTCTAGTTTTGGCACTCACAGAAGAATGCATGGAAAGGTCAGCCTGGCTTTCTTTTTTCCTAGCTGAAAACACTTTCCTGAGGTCTGGCTAACAGTCAGACTCAGTGTTTTTATTTATGGCATTCTTTGCTGCATGCCTGACTGACGCCAAACACAGAAGCCTCGATTAATTTTGTGCTTGCCTTATAGAGTGATTTAGAATAATTGAGGCTCTTCAGATTCTCAAGAGTCATTTCCTTTGGAAATGAGTACAGTTTGGGTCTGGACAGAGTAGAGCAATTTGAAAGTAATGGAGTGCCTTAAATCTGTTAAGAGGGCTGCATTTTGCAAACCTCTGGTGTTTGGGAACTGGTGAACATCAGAGAGTGTCAAAGATCTGGGCCACTGCAAAAATAGGATTTCTGTGCTTAATGGCTGGCATCTTGTGAATGCTACCCCTGCCCTCTCACCTTCATTCTCTAATATTTTGGGTTGGCTACATAACAGTTTGCTGAAGCATAAAGTGTGGTGATGGTGGAGTTTAAATCTGCTACTAAAAAACCCACCAGCTCATTTCTCTCTTCTTGGTATTATTGTAAGTGGCTCTTAAAGGGCCAGGCACATGTAAACCACCTTGATTTCTCCTCTTGGCTAACTCCTCCCCCAGACACTTGAGACAGGGCGGGGTCTGAGCTCTGGAGGACCTTCCCCCATACCTGCCAACTCACAATCCCAGGGGATGATTTATCTCCTGAGACTGACACACTGCAATGCCGCAATTCTGCTCTACTTTTGCAATGTGCTGACAAGGCAGAGTGGTTGGTGGAGAAAACACAAGCTAAGGAAAAATGCAAAACCAGGGAAACACGATTAGATTTCTAAAAACAAACTCTACCTACCCTTCCCACACTTTTTATTCCTGCGAAGAAATAATGCTCCTGTCTCAGATCTCCAACCTGACCTTCTACAAGTAATCTTCTGCTCATCCTTCAAGATCCAGCGCAAATTCCACCTGTACTGGCAGCCTCCCTGAGAGCCATGTGGAGCTATAATATGCTTACATGAGTTATCTCATGTACCCGCCCTTCTCCCTGTCTAGCAGGTGATTCCCTTCAAGGCAGGGACATGTCTTGTTCAATTCTCTATCGCCAAACCCTTCACTGAAGAGAGAATATGAACTGACATTTGGCACATCGCTGCTTTATGCCTGGCATGAAATGCAGGCTACCTTCCTCTCCCCAGGGTGGAAAGCTTAGGCAATTCAGGAGCCGGGTACCAAGCATCTCTCAATGCATCTCTTGCTTTGGCTATTTTTTGTGTCTCTTCTAGGTATCCTTTGGGCTCATTTTTTTTTTTCTCATTGTCAGATCTGACTCATGTGTCAGGGACCTGACAAGAGGATCTAGGAGCTGGAAAAATGGACATTTCTCACCTTCTGCTTGACTACAAATGTTAAGGTTTTTAAAAACACAGCTGAGATTTGGTTTGGTGAGACAGGCAAACACAGAAATGACAGTCGTGAAGGAGAAGTTTTTAAATCTCACTGATACATAGAAGTAGGAAGCACATCACTGCTACAAAGGGCCACACAAGGAAGCACCAGGTTAGTCAGAATGGAGGAGCAAGGGGGAAATGTGCTAAGAGCCTTTACTGTGGTTTCTGTGTGAGTCATGGTAAATAGGCTCAGGACTGTCTACTGTGAATAATTTTAGCAGAGCGTGTGGGATAGGGGCTGACATTAGCTGTCTATTACTTGGCCTGGGGTGATTTAGGACAGATGGGCATTGGCCTAGAGTGTAAGGGCTGGATAAAGGAGGTAGTTGGGAAGTATGGGCATAGGATGGTTGCTTTCTATATAAAAGGTACACTCGGCAGGTTGGCGGGGGGAGGGGGAGTTGTTTGCTTTTTCTAGGAATTAAAAAACTGGGAGGGGCAGTTCTTTCCAGGATCAGCAAGGCCTCAAAATGTCAAAGCATCAGAATAAAAAGACATGCTTTCTCCATTAGGTCTAACTAGCTCACCATATGACATCCTTACTTGGTCCTTTCTAAATGATGACACTTCTGCACTGAGGTTTGGAACTAACATCATAATGACACTGCAGATTGACAAGAAAAGCAAATGAAAGGAAAGAAGAAAGGAAGAAAGGGAGCAAGAAAGAAAAATATTTTTCAAGAAAAAATGTAGAGGAAACAAAGGGGCTGAGCACACAGTAGGTGTTCAGAATATATTTGGTGAATAAACAAATAAATAAACAGAGGATAGACTATCAGTCTATTGGTGTATCTTCCCATTTAATCCTATTATATCATTAATATGAATGCAAGTCTCTGGGTTAGCGCCAACAAGGATATTTGCAATTTAAGCCTTTATTTAATTATGTAATAAGGCCCCGGGCTGTCAGTTTCAGCTATCACTGAGCAGATGGATGGATGAATTTTCCATAGCCCTAAAATTACAGTTTGTAAGGAGACTGCCTAGTTAGTCTATTTGGAAGGTGGTTTCTGTTTTCCCACTTAAGGGACCGTTCAATCAGTCACTTTCACTGAGCAGTAGTTCGTTGGATTAAGGATGACATTTTGATTCTAGATGAAACCACAGTGGAAACACTACTCAGGCTGTTATTCTGATTTCCACATTTACCAATGAATATGTCCAGGGCTGCCTCCATTTTTAAAAAATCCTAGTGTAAAGCCCAAGGGACTCCACCCAATATTCTGGGATGGTTTATATGCCAAAAGAATCTGAAAAAGAATGGCTCTGTGTATATTTATAACTGAATCACTTTGTTGTACAGCAGAAATTATCACAACATTGTAAATCAACTCTACTTCAATACAACTTTAAAAAATGAAAATAGAATAAAATAATTAAACAAATCCTATCTTCCAAAACAGACAAATAACTTAAGCAAGGATTTGTCACCTTTACAAATCAACACCTCCAACAAATGGAAGTGTTGTCTACAAATCACTTATAAATCAGCTTTTCAGAGAGGCTGGGATCAGAGAAATCTGGGGATTAGTGGATAACAGATACAGATCATGCCAAGATCAATCAGAAATGATGAGAAAAAAATAATAGGGCTCTAGAGAAACAGTATCAACTTACAATAGTGTGATCTGCATGCAAAATTTCAAGATTGCCTCTGCAAACTGAAGCTCTCTGTGGGAAAGGCTGAAGAGGGATCCTACCTGAAAGTAGCTGAAAACTCCACCTTTCATTGATTAGAAAGGATACAAATAACTCTCATGATTGGCTCTCAATCTATCATAGCTTTGTAGCAGAGCAACCCAGCTGAGCACAAGAGGAGACTGGGGTCAGGAGCTAACATCTTCTCCTTTCCATGCAAGCATTGACTTGTATAAGTTGATGTGTAATCAACTGCAATCAGTTGCAAAATGGCCTCAATTCTTCATACCTTCTCTCCCCCACATCCATACCCATTGCATGGCCAGTAGTTGCCATTGACTGGCTCTGGCAAATTGAAGGTGGTAGAAGAAATAGTGGGCCAGGTCCAAGTCTAGGCCTCAAGAGGCCTGCGTGTTTTAGAAGATTCTGATTCTAATATTGTCAAGAGAGGGGGAAAAAGGGGATTTTTATTTAGCATTTACTTAATTTCAGGCATCTAAATAAGTGTATTAATAAGGTTCACCATAAACATAACCAGAATCAGAATAAAATGGCAAAGACAATTGAGGGTATTTTGGTACCCAGTCCTGAGTTGAGATTTACATGTTTTATTTCACTCTTCATGAAAACCCTAAGAGGTTGGTATTCTCAATGGCCCCATGATGTAAGTGAGGAAACGAATTCTTTTAGGCTAAGTAATTAGGCTGAGAGCAAACATCCGATAACTAGGAAAGCCAGTGACTATATAGTTGCCCTTCATGTCAGTAGATATGGAACCGCAGGTATGGAGGGCTGACTGTACTAGCCTTTTCATATAAGAGACTTGAGCATCTGGGGATTTTGGTATGGAGCAGGGTTTCTGGAAGAAACACCCCTGTGGATACCCAGGGTCAGTGGTATATGCAGTCTCATTTAATGATCTTTGTGAAAGCACCTGGTCCAAAGATGGCATAATTCCTCATTTAATTTGAGTAGGTACTAAGGCTATGTGAACACATGCTCATGTGTACAGAACCCAGGATTCTCTCCAAGGATAATATGCATGCGTGTGGGTAGGGAAGGAAAGATTAGGTGTGAGGAGATGGCTTTTTCCCAGACACAAAGGAAAAGTTGGTCTGAGTAGGTAAGCCTTGATAGTTTTTGCAGCTTTAAAAAAAATGTAGAATAATTAATTCAAAACTGGTAGCAAAACTCCCCAGATAGATTTTCTATGGTCCATCAGCGGCTCCCACTTCCCTCTTAGGCTGAATAGCTTTACGTGCACCAGGGAGGCTGAAGACACAGTCTGTTCTATTTCAGGGCAATACAGCAGTGACAGTTCCCTACTATGCAGTCACTATGGACGTAGAGGATAAAAAATAAATAAAAGCACTTGGCTTCTTTGGCAGACTCCATTTTTCTCTCATACTCCACATTTAACCCATCAGCAAACCCTACTGGCTCCACCTTCATGATCCATCATGTGACCCCCCTTGTCGCATGTTCCACTGCTACTGCCAGCTATTACTTCTTCATTTTGCCTGGGGTGGGGAGGGCTGCAGTACCTGCAAATGGCTCTCCAGGCTTCAAAAGCACAGGCAGATGGATGTTACAATATGAGATCATAGCATTCCTCTGCTGGCAACTCACCCGTGGGTCCCAGCTCATTCTTAGAAAAGCCAACAGCCTTTACAGGGCCTCCAAGAGCTTGCAAAGTTTGGCTGACCACTGTCTTCCTCTGACACACCATTGCAGCCATACTGACCTCCTGGCCCTTCCTACAACATGCCCAGCCTGCCTACCCCTCAGGATTCTTTTCTGTAGTCTCATAGACATCCTCAAGGGCCCTCCTTTATTTCCTTTAAGTCTTTGCTCAGTGTCACTGTGGCTCTATAACCTTCCCTAAGACTGCCACATTTGAACATGGTACCCCTTCCTACACTCCCTACTGTCTGTTCCTGCTTTCTTCTTGCTCCATAGCACATATCATCTTCCAAAATATTATGCAAATTGTTTATTTGTTTATTGTCCTTCTTTCTATAAAGACCAGAGGTTTGTGAAGCCATAATCTTTGTCTCTCGGCTTTACTGATACACTATATTTTCAATGGATTTCAGTTGAATAAATGGCTGGAATTTAACAGCACAGAAGTCAATTAGGTGTTTAACAACTTGGACCAGATTGCCCAGCTCAAAATTCCTGCTCTACTACTTAATAATCTTGGGACATTCACTTCACCTCTATAAGCCCCAGTTTCCTCATCTGCAAAATGGATATGATAATAGAACATGACTCACAGAGGAGATGCATACAGAATAATTAGCCCAGTGTCTGGCATACATTGAACACTCAATAGACATTGACTGTCATCATACATAGTTTAAAAATCAGTGATTAAATTCTCCTTTTGCTTTCTTTGGAGGTACAGTGAATTCAGAAGAAAAATGAGATACGAGGGAAGGGTATTAACACGTAATGAACACCTCAGCTCATTTAATCCTCACAATCATCCTATGAGGGAGAGTTCTTTTCCCTATTCAAAAAATGATATCAGGGAGCCCTTACAAGGGTGAGTAAAATATCTAAGGTCACATAAGAGGCAGAGCTGGGCTTCACATCCAGATTGGCTTTATCCTATTGGTCTTATTCTTGCTCCTCTGCAACCCATTCCATCTCTTGACCCTAGCTGTAGTGATGTCCAGCATCATCATGTTCCCTGAACACTTCTGCCCTGTCCCAGCTCTGAGAGTTGGCTTATGTTTGCTGTCTGGACTCACCTTTCCTTCCACTCATTCACCTTGAAATCCAACCTATCTTTTCGGGCCCTGCTCAAATGCCATCTGTTCTCTTTAGCCCCTAGTATTGTCCTTGGATTTAACTCCTTCCTCTGCTCTGCTTAAGATTCACTACCTTACTTCTAGTGCTTTCTTCTCTACTGTATGCCTCCCACATAAGGGTGGGATCTCTTTGAATTTGGGAATTGCACAGGCTCATCTGTGTGTTTCCACCATATCTGGCACAACACAGTGGAGTCATAACACAAGCAGGTCCAGCTTGTAGGATCTCAACCGTGCTTGTTTGCAATGCTACCATTACACTCATTATTTTAAATATGTTTGAAAGTAAGGCAGCCACAGTCAATGTGTGTTGGCCTAAACCTATGGAAAAAAATGTATGGATAACTCTAAGGTGTTTCTACTAGTGACAAGAGGTGAAACACACTAATCTAAGTGTCAGGCAAATAGGTGGTGTTTCTATATTAACATACGCAAGGAAAGAAATTTAAGTATTAATTATTAATTGGAGTAATACTGAATAAAGAGGATTTAGGTAAGCTGATACAGGGCTATAAACACAAAAGTCACAAAAGTATGACATGCATTGAGTGAATCTGGAGCATCTTTTTTGTCCAAACAGACGAGGCATTCAATAGACATTTACTAAATCGTGGAGTTGATTTGAATTGAAATAAATCATAAATGTATGACTTTGAAATTCAACAGATCAGGAAAAGAAAATCTCTATCTAGCCCCAAAATTGTTTCCCATAATTTGGTACAAAAATAGAAATATTTCTTGAATGCTAAAGATAGCACAAGTAATTGAAGGTGGACTGAAGGGTGACAAATGATTTGATTGGAAAGGAAAATTCATCTTGTCACTTATTACCTGCAATCCAAATTTATGCAAGACCAGCCAGGAGGCAATTTTCATTTTATCCAGGATAAACCAGAGCTTAAGCTACCAAAGCTTGTCATCTTGAATATCTCAAACAGTCATTCAAATGGTTGGTGTCCTCTTATTTAGAATGCTTGCTGTTATAGTAATTGACAGATGCCTTGATTTTTCCAAAATATTTCACAGCGCAATCTCATTATAACAGGATTTGCTGTAGAATGACACTTCACAAAAGACACTAGTTACTGAGTTACAAAGATTAATGTATCTTCTTGTAAGGCAGACAGTCTTGGTGGTCCTACACCATGAACATCCTGACTTCCTAGAACAGTCTTATGGTGACTTAGTTGTGCTTGATTTCCTTCATCCTTCTGCTATCTATTTCTTTTAACTGATATTTCAACAATGTAAGATCACACTCTAGCCACGTCAACCTGGCTCATTCTACCTCATGATGCTAATTCTCCATTGGCCCTTCATATACATTTCCATCCTTCTCCACTTGGCTTTGTGCCCCAAGAGGCTGATCTCCATGGACCGGACCATCTAGGATCTCCTGCTCTTTGGCTTCTGGCTGGATGTCATTAATTATGGGGCACTGGGAAAGTTGAAAAGGAGGAGAAGAGTGATTGGGATCTCTATTTCTGCCAGCTCTTGATCCAGGTGTGGTTGTTTTTTATGCCACAGTTTCTGTTGAACATCTTTCTTTCAAATATAGCAACCAACTCTTCCCTTTCCTTATGCCTTCATACCTAGATGTGGTAGGGGGACCATCATTAAGCTTTATCCCATCCAGAATTCTGTAATCTCTCATTAAACTCTCCCCAATGCCCACACTTCACTGTGTCATCTGTTTCCTACTGTTTGATGAATGCCCAAATATTGGACTATCTCAATATAGTAGTACAATAAAACACTTATTTGTACAGTGTGGGTCTTTATATTTTCTCCTCAAAATAACCCATGATCTTCTCTGATTGCTTTTCCTATAGTCGAGGCCCTGACACTCTCTTCTATCATATCCTCCTGTTTGTTTTTCTCATAGCACCTATTGTAACCCAGAAGTATATTGATTAATTGCTATTCATCTTTTTGCAGTCTTCCTCTTCTACCAGAATGTAAGCTTGATGAAGAGAGGTATAGTATAGTCTTGTAAATGGCTCTGTAGTAATTGATCCATGGTATGCATAAAATAAAAGAATGGGGAGTTACTTCTGTGACAGAGCAGATTAAGGATCCAGGGCTGTCACTGCAGCAGCTTGGGTTGCTGCTGTGATGCAGGTTTGAACCCTGGCCTGGGAACTTCCACATGTCACATGTGTGACCAAAAAGCAAACAAAACAAAACAAAGTAAAAAGAATATTTATCTGGGGAGGCAGCCTGTAACAGAACCCAGTTTGCAGCCAGGAGTCAAGCACATGGTCATGACTCAGTGCTTAGGAGCCATGCAGTTCCTGCTCTCAAGCTCAGCAGGCAGAATACAACAAAATATTGTGGGGCCCTCTGAATTCTAGGTGCAGTTTTAAGTCTGCATCACCCTATCTGTTGTTAGATATTACAGGTGAAAAGGCAGTAGGAGATTCCTCCATGCTAGAAATGCTGTATCTAGCTTTGGCACCTGAAATTGAAAGTCAGGCTAGTAGCCTTTAAACTACATTTGGCTTAGAAAAAAGGTTTAAGGGATGTTCTAACTCTAGAAACAGTAAATGAGATAGGTCTGTGGGATTTCAAAGGGAGAATTGGTTACAGCATCTGTGACCAGCTTGGGTGCTCAGAGAACTTACTACCATTCTTTAATGGGTAGATGAAAAATGATTGATTAAATGGTTTAAAATGATTGTCATGCTTCTAAGATGTTGTGACCAGGTGGTACTCAAAGGTTTTATACATGAAGAAATGGCATCCATATTCTGGTCTGATGTGGGATCTTTTCCACTGTGACAACAGGAGAATTTTCTCTCCTACCAAAGAAGTATCAAGGATCCCACATGGCTGTTGCTCCATTTTTGTTTTTTTGGGTTTTTTTTTTTTTTGTCTTTTTGCCTTTTCTAGGGCTGCACCCGAGGCATATGGAGGTTCCCAGGCCAGGGGTCCAATCGGAGCTGTAGCTGCTGGCCTACGCCAGAGCCACAGCAATGCCAGATCCGAGCCACATCTGTGACCCACACCACAACTCACGGCAACACCAGATCCTTAACCCACTGAGCAAGGCCAGGGATCAAGCCTGCAACCTCATGGTTCCTAGTTGGATTCGTTAACCAGCCATGAAGGGAACTCCTGTTGCTTCATTTTTAATGACTTTATCAATCTTAGGAAACCCCTTCAATGTCACCCCCCATCCCTGCTTGAATTATTTTTAAACTCAAATTGTTATTGCAACTACTGTAGAGTCACTCGCTATGTGTAAGAAATAATACAGACATATATTACGCAATCGTCCTGGTGGTAATATTTTGCAATACTGCAAGATTTTATCCCAACCAAGATGTTGATATTGATACAATCCATTGAACTTATTCAGAGTTTCTTCAATTATCTTGTACTTGTAGGTGTGTGTTTAGTGCTACATCCATGTTCAGTTTTAAATAATAATTTAAGCTAAAATGGACACAGTGGCAAGACAGAATCTGTTTGGAAGCATAAGGAAGTTTCTCTGTGCTGTTTTGGCACAACAATGAACACACAGAAGGACATTCAACCCCAAAATAGCAGCCAATGATATGTTTCTGTGGAGAATGTCATATAGAAAATGAAATAAAATAAAGGGATGCCATCTCATGCAGAGAATGTGGATACAGAATAATGTATAAGAAAAGGACTAAAAGATTGGTGAGTTTTGATGCTCAAAGAAACATGAAATTCAGAGGAATATCTTCATTTGGATTTGGATTTGCTGTTAATATTGTATAGATTTTGAGTTGTGTGCTTTATGAATACAGCTATATATCATGATTTAATTTTTTAAAAACATTATATTTAGTGATCTATTAATAGTTTACATAAAGATTTTTTGGTTCAACTAAAAGATAAGTTCAGCTAACCAAAACAAGAAACAAAAAATAATCGGGAGAGGATGGTCCAAAAGCAGAACATAGAAGCAGAGTACAAAGAGCACCCAGAGAGATCCCCCAAACTCCAAAGCCATGCAAAAATGAAAGGGCAACGATTACTTGCTAATGGACAAAAGGTGATCTGCAGAATGCAAAAGAAAGCAAACTCTGTTTTCAATTTAAGTGATCAAGACTTTATCATAGGTCTAGTGAATTTACCACACAGAGATTCCATAATATCAATAGAAAGCCTATTGTGAAGGTCAGGATAAAGCAAATGAGGACTTTAGTCCACTGAGTTTCTCAGAAACAAGATAATTCAAGTTCTTCCTTCAGGGATCCCTTGAGAATCAGCCTAATCAGTCTAAAGGCTTTAGAAATGCTACCCATTGTGCTTACACTCCTTTCTGCAGGACTCTTAGGGCTGAACCATGTCTTCCTTAATAAAAGTGATTAGCACTTAGCAGCATTCAGCAGGAGGTCCCTTGTCTCTTGCAGGGCCTTCAGAGCATCATAGATGGGAATGCCTACCAAAACTTTCCGGGAAATGCCAAGTAAAATCTGAATCTAGTACATTAGCCATAATGAAAGCTTAATGGGCCCTTAGGGAAGGGGTGGGGTGCAGGGATACAACTAAAAATTGTGAATGAAGATAGAAATTGGGATAATGCTATTAATGAGATTTGTATCCCTAATAAGACTGTTTTTTTTTTCTCCTTGAATCACAGTTTCTAGGCATTCTAATTTCTACAACAAAATACATTTTTGTAAGGATTAGCTTTTAAATTATGGCAAAGTATGGTAGGTTTTAAATTGTTAGGAGGAATGGATTCTCTATGTCATTGGGTCTATTTTAAAAATGACTTACTTACCACCCTCCTTCTTTCTTTCATAGAGGAGAGAATAGAATAGCTTAGAAATTGCCCATAAAGGAAGATGAATTGATATTCTACCCATCATATAACATCAACTTATGCTTTTCCAAGAATGGAGACCATTTAAATTTTTATAATTCCCTTTGGTTTGTTGATCTTAAAAGCTTATCAATTTTCTTGCTCAGCATGAATTTTCATCACTTCCAACTTCAGAAAAGTTTCATACAAGAATAATATTCAAACACTGAGAATTCAGTAAGATGTCCCCCAACTCCCAAACTCCCTCAAATTAAATAGTTTAACTTTCATACTAACAAGTAACTTGAGCATATCAGAAGAAAGAATGGAACTCCACTCATTGTGACATGTTGCTACTTAATTAGATTCAGTGAGTGAGTTGGATAAATGAAATATAAACCTCTATTTTACATAATTAGAATTATTTTTTAACCACTGTGGCTTCATACCACCAGTTCTCCCATGTTTTTCTCCCTATTGGGGTTGATGTTAAATAGTATGAAATGATATAAAATTTAAGAATTATCTGATTATTGTAGTTAAAAGAGACAGTTAAAGTAAATGAAAACATCCAGGAGATGATATATAGCTGGACTATTATCTATATGATCAAATCAAACTCAGTTACCTCCATATAAAGAATGTGCAAGAATGTTCATAATACCTTCTAATAATAGCCCAAACTATAAACAAATGTCCATAAACAGAGGAATGAATAAAAAACTGTGCATATCCATACAATAAAATAATATTTACTAATAACAAAGAGTTAACTACAAATAAATACAACTGCTTAGACAAACCTCAAAAATGTTTTGCTACACAAAATAATCCAGACACAATATATACTTTATGGTTCCATGTATATGAAGCTCAAGAACAGCCAAGATAGTCCATGGTGATAGTAATCAGAACCAGGCTCCCTGCTTGGGTTGTAGATACCACCTGGCAGGAGAATTTGAGAGTTGCCTCCTTGCACCAGGGCATTGGAAGGATGGCAAAATAGCTTCCCACTTGGCCTCACCTCCACCACTTGAGTGGGGGAATCAGAATGTCTCTTGCTTGTCCTGGGACAGGGTGGGCTTGGGGAGGGTGCATTTATTGATTTTTGGTTGGCATTGGATGAACATTAGCAAAAAGGTTTGCTGTTGTTAGTCTATTCTTTTCCCCCTCTTCTCGTATAGGGAGAAGAGGCTTTTCTTGAAGCTTCTTTGTCTGAACTCTTTGGTAGTACAGAGCTGAATCCTTCTGCATAGATAAGAGGCAATAAGGAAGTATAGGGAACTAACTGCTGTGTCATTCCCCAATTTTCAAGGTTCCTAAGCAGTCTGCCTCCTTCTTTCCACTCTTTAGAGTCTTCTTATGCTATTTATTACACTATGTCCAGGGATTTTTAGTTTTAAGAAGGAGAGCCCAGATCGAGTGGGGCTATTCCATCTTCCCCTAAACTAGAAATTCTCTGTTTTAATATCAACATTTAATAGGATAAGCCCTATTAGAATGTACATGACAATTAGATCAGAGCTGCTGCAGTGCACAACCCCAGGGAATGTCTATCATGGTCTATATGAGTGGCCCCCTGAAAATTGTGCAGTACACAGCCTGAGCAACTGTACACAGTAACTCTGCACTAAAGCAAAGGGCTTGGTTTTGTTCATGGCTGTGTTTCGAAGGCCTTGGACAGTGTCTGTTACAAAATAGGTTCTTAATTATGTTTGTTAAATGAATGTTGAATATATGCCCTTATAATTTTGCTTGGATCCATGTTTATGAAAAAGATGCTTTGGAGGTGGTCTTTTATACCATCTACAATATAATATACTCCTCATCTTGATACTTTTATGCAGATGAGAAAAGTTTTTTCCCCATCATCTTTTTTCTCTATTTTCCTTTTTTTTTTCCACAGAAAAGATGAAGTCTTCCATAAATTTTTAGACCAGCAGCTCCTATCACTCTTTATCACTGAGCTCCTGTTTTTTTTTAAAAAAAACATCACATTTTACTTGCCATCATACAAATATTTATTTATTTTGCGTGTCTCTCTCCATTGGACTATAAGTTCCATGACTGCAAGAATTTTGTTTTGTTCACATCCTGGCTTATAATAGGTTCTCAATAAATATTGGTAGGAAGAAATACAGGTGGACAGAATACAACTCACAGGCATCAGAAAATCTGGTACCAGGGGTGGAGCTGGAGGCTGGCCTGTAGTTTGTGTACCTGATTCACATAAGCAACCAGAATAGAGGAGGTTCTCAGTTACATGGGTTGACTGTTTCCAAATATTTATTTGTGGACAATAAAATATTTGTAAAATATATACCCACCAAAATAAAAAACTTTTGCAGTGGAATGGATACAGAAGATATATATATAAAAATTCAGCCATGAGAAAGAAGGAAATTTGCCATTTGTGACAATATGGTTGAATCTTCACAGCATTATGCTGAATTAAATAAGCCAGAGAGAGAAAGACAAAGACTGCCTGGTATCCCTCATATATGGAAATGTTTTTCCTTTTTAAGTCAAACTCACAGAAAATCAGAGGTAAAAAGTGGTTGCCAGGGCCTTGGTGTAGGGAAGATAGAGTTTGTTAAAAGGGTGCCAACTTTCACTCTAAGATGAATAAGGTCTAAGGATCTATAGTGACTAGAGTTTTGATAACACTGTATTGCACAATTGAAATTAGTTAAGAGAATGGAATTAAGTGGTCTCAACTAACCAAAGTAATAAATAAATAAATAAGGTAGGAAGGTGATGGATATGTTAATTAACTAGATTTCACAATATATACAAATATTGTCACCACAATGTACACTTTAAATAGCTTACCATTTTTACATCAACTTTACCTCAGTAAACCTGAACTTTAGAAAAAGAAACAACTTGATGAAATAGCTTGTCATAAAATTAAATAGTTAAAAGAATACATTTTGTAGTCATACAGACTTTGCCATAAATATCGCATTGTCACTTCCAAAAAAAATTATAAACATTTGATAACTTTGGAAAAAGAATCAATAAGGATAGTCAGAATTTAACTAAAAAACATGCTTTTAATAAATATTCACTTATGCAATCTAACTTGTTGAATAATACAGTGAAAAAGCTAATACCATTAAGTGATTGGGAGCAATGCCATGTAAAAATTAGGCTGAAACACAGAGCCTTTGCATCAACAACAAAACAAAACAAAACCCCCCAAAAACAAACCTCTAGATACTTAATATGCTGGAAATCACATTGATTTTGTGTATCTGTTTGTTTGTTTGTTTATTTTAGGGCTACACACGTGACATATGGAAGTTCCCAGGCTAGGGGTTGAATTGGAGCTGCAGCTGCTGGCCTACACCACCAGCCACATAAACTGGGGATCTGAGCTGCATCTGCAACCTACACCACAGCACACACAATGCCAGATCCCCAACCCACTGAGTGAGGCCAGGGATTGAACTTGCATCTTCATGGACATTAGCAGCATTTGTTTCCAGTGGGCCGCAATGGGGAGTCCTGTTTATTTTTCTTATGCTTTGTATTTGTATCAACTATCTTGATCATTTTTTTTTCTTTTGGTTTTAGTAATTTGCTTCCTTTTCTTTTTAATTCTACTTTGAAAAGAAGCATCTCTTGAATTTAAATACCAGAATGGACAGAAATGGAAGCTACCCAAAAGCCTGAGGACACATTTTTTTCCATTGCCAGTGGATATTGATCTACTTCAGAAATTCTTCTTTATTATGGTGAAGGGAAGAACAAATTGATAGAAGGAAGGCAGGATTGTTCATCAAAGGTTAAATAGAAATAGTTATCCTTTCTAGAATTCTTTTCAATGTCCTCATATTGCTTAAATTATGTATCACGCACCTTTTCATGAAATGTCACCAACATCTTTTTTTCCAGTCAGCTTGAATCTGCTCTATATGTGAAACTATTTGTCTTGAGCCACATAATGGCATAGTGTGGGCAACTCATCTTTCAGATGCAAGAGGAAAGAAACTCAATCTCAGAATTATACCTTTCTTATCTTTGGGTAAGGGAAAATGTCTTACATGCACTGTCACTTTTCCTTTAAAAAACTGCCATCTCTTTAAAAAACATTGTTTGAAAGCAGTAAATGATGCAGAACAACAAGCTGTCAGAGGAAAGACCAAGGATATTTTAAGACCTTGCATAGCATTTGTAGAAATTCTCAGCATCAGAGTAGAAATCATAATCTTGAGAAAGACTGCCCTGAATTCAAATGACTGATCTTCTCATGGAGAGGGGGGTATTTTTGTCTTAATTTTTTCCCTTACATAGAAAAGAACATCCCACAATTTGTGCCTTTCCTTGGTTCTTTGCATCATAAAAATTGTTTCAACACAAAAAACGTAAGCTAATGGATAATATTTAATCTTAATTACTTTAGTGTATTCAAAAATAAGAAGTCTAAACATCACTGGGACATGGTAGTGGTGCTGAAGAATAAGGTTAGAAATATTTTTTTATTGGAAGAGGCCAAAAAATATAAGAAGAATGAGATGAATTAATAATGACTATTTAATTCCAACAATGAAGAAAATTGTCCAGTTGGGAGCAAATTCAAATGTGAAGAGAACTATTTTCTTCTCTTGAACACACTACTATATTGTTAATACATATTTTTTATACAAATATTTAATTAACTACTTTTTCTTCCACTGATAAGAAGAAAAATAAAAGACTGAAAGATAATAAATACAAAGT
Organism: Sus scrofa; assembly: GCF_054392235.1. Lineage (NCBI taxonomy): Eukaryota > Metazoa > Chordata > Mammalia > Artiodactyla > Suidae > Sus > Sus scrofa. Next base: position 59,439,827 of record NC_139395.1, read on the forward strand.
CACGCCGACATCAACCAGGAATGAAATACTAAATAAAACCATAAAGAAAATGCCTTGCACTTTCAAAAAAAGAATTATAGGACTAAAATGAGATGAGAACACTTTCATTATTTCCTTTTTTAATTAGCCAACCTGAGCCTATAGCAAGAAAAATCTTAGTTTAAAGTATTAAGGAGATTGAAAATGATCACTATAGCTGTGTGATCCTCTGTACAAAGGCAGACATGAAAGAAAACAATCTCAAACAATAAGTCTATCATTTCTCAGGATCAAGCTTTCTATCTTTGTAGCAGGGGTTTTATCTGAAAGTATCTCTAAATGTATTGTGGTTAGTGGATTGGATTAAACAAAGCAGAAATATCTATAAAGCTAATGTCGGTGAGTAATTTAAATGATAACTAAGTTCTGAATGGCATTTCCATTTCTGTTCTGTTGATTCGACAATGTTAAGTCCAAAACTTTAATTACTTTTTAGCTGGAGATAAAACCTGTATTTTTTTTCCTCATAGTTCTTTTCTTATTTCCAATATAGTTGTAAATCCTATGTGAAAATATATTCCCTTTCTCTTCACTCCCACACACTCATGCACACACACAAACCCATATATCTGCTTATGATTTAGTATAGGGTTCAAAAATCCATGGACCTAAAGACAAGTGCCATAAAGAAGGAGAAAAAGCTCTGTGTAAGACTGTAGGGAGTAGTGAGGAGTACAGCAAACTTGACTGAAAGATGACTTGAAGGGGTCACTGCTAATCATCTTCTGTCAATTATTAACAATGAGAATGTAACTCAATATTTCTAGATTCTTTTTTCGTAAGAGAAGCCATATTACAATTCATATTTGTATCCAATTCACAGTGTTTACATACTTTCAATTAATTCAGCTAAACAAAAAACTAAGAAAAGGAAACAAGCAAATAGAATATCTTTTAAAACAAAAACTCAGGTTGCTGTACTTAACTAGTTTTCTACCAAGATATTGCTTCTGGCCTGGTATGTAATATCAGGAGGCTTAGTTTTCTTTTTTTTTTTTCCATTTTTTATTACTCAAATGAATTTATCACATCTGTAGTTGTATAATGATCATAACAATCTGATTTCACAGGATTTCCATCCCCAGCACAGGCACATCCCCCCATGCCCCAAACTGTCTCCTCTGGAGACCACAAGTTTTTCAATGTCTGTTAGTCAGCATCTGTTCTGCAAAGAAGTTGAGTCTGTCCTTTTTTCAGATTCCACATGTCAGTGAAAGCATTTGATGTTGGTGTCTCATTGTATGGCTGACTTCACCTAGCATGATAGTTTCTAGGTCCATCCATGTTGCAAAAAATACTAAAAACTACAAAGCAACAGTCATCAAAACTGCATGGTACTGGCACAAAGACAGAAATACAGATCAGTGGAACAGGATAGAAAGCCCAGAATTAAACCCACACACCTACAGCCAACTAATCTATGACAAAGGAGCCAAGAATATACAATGGAGAAAGGACAGCTTGTTCAATAAGTGGTGCTGGGAAAACTGGACAGCCACATGGAAAAGAATGTATCCCTAACACCATACACAAAAATAAACTCCAAATGGATTAAAGACCTAGATATAAGACCAGACACTATCAAACTCCTAGAGGAAAACATAGGCCAAACACTCTCTGACATAAATGACAGCAACATCCACCTCTTAGAGTATTGTCAATAAAATAAAAATAAACAAATGGGATCTCATCAAACTTCAAATTTTCTGCACAGCAAAGGAAACCCTAAACAAAACAAAAAGACAACCCACAGAATGGGAGAAAATCTTTGCAAGTGAATTGACTGACAAGGGATTCATCTCCAAAATTTATAAACAACTTCTGCAGCTCCATACCTAAAAAACAAACAACACCATCAAAAAATGGGCAGAAGATCTAAACAGACAGTTCTCCAAAGAAGACATACAGATGGCCAAGAAACACATGAAAAGATGTTCAACATCACCCATTATTAGAGAAATGCAAATCAAAACCACTATGAGGTACCACCTTACACCAGCCAGAATGGCCATCATCCAAAAGTCTATAAACAAGAAGTGCTGGAGAGGGTGTGGAGAAAAAGAAACACTAGTACACTGTTGGTGGGATTGTAAATTGGTGCAACCACTGTGGAAAGCAGTATGGAGATTCCTCAGAAAACTAAACATAGAACTACCCTTTGATCCAGGAATCTCACTCCTGGGCATCTATCCAGAGAAAACCATGACTTGCAAAGACACATGTACTCCAATGTTCATTGGAGCACTATTTACAACAGCCAAGACATGGAAACAACCTAAATGTCCATCGACAGAGGAGTGGATCCAGAAGATGTGGTACATATACACAATGGAATATTACTCAGCCATTAAAAAGAACGAAATACCAGCATTTTTTGCAACATGGATGGATCTCAGAGGCTTAGTTTTCAGTCTCTCCTTTCTGCCCCCTAGCTGAGAAGGCTAGGTCAAGTCTTATAAAAGATTTGTACTGGAAACACAAACTGATTTGAAAATTTTAGAGTATAAGAGAATTTATAGAACCTCTCATCCCACCTACTTGCTTTACAGATGAATTTGCTGACATCTAGATAAGCTCATAGATTTATCCAAGGTCCGAGGGGGAAGTGATGACAGATCTAATGCTAAAAACCTGGCTTCAGACTCCCAGAACTCAGAACCACTCAGTGGCAAAAGTAATGAGAATATTCAGATATGGGGATAAAATCATGGGGAGAGTGCTTAATTTTAAAACATTACTTTTTAAGTGCTGCTAGAAGGGAGAGTGTATTCTATACCTGCCCAGAATACAGCATACTCCCTATCACCATCTTGTCCTTAAATATGAATGAATGAGTGAATAAGCAAAGAATAAAGACAACTAATTACATTTAGAGCCAAAACAAGTCACCATTAAGAAGCCAATGACCAAAATAACTCAGAAAAGGTAGAGTTCAGAGATAAACTGAACTCAGGTAAACTGCCATATTTTTCACTGGAACCATTAAAACAAATGAAACAAAACAAAAAGCTTCTTCCTACTGTAACACTGACTTTGAGCTCAAGAGGAATATAGTCTTTGCTAGATCTGATTTCTGATTATTCCTTACCGATGCTGGAAATTCAATTTACTGACTCCATCAAAGTGCCCTGCAGAGAAGAGTATAAGCCCTGGCTGAATGGAGGAGATAAAAAGAAACCTGATATTAAAGATGGTTTAGATGATAGTCCACCGAAAACAGAACCAAGTCAAGTATGCCCTTGCTTGTGGCTTGTTAAAAAACATTTTTTTTCAGGAAAATGTATATACTTTATGGAGCTTTGTACTAGAATTTAATGCATGTTTTTCCCATGAATGCCTGATGCTCCCATGCTGAAAAAGTTGTCCACTGTCTTCCTCCCCAGTTGGTTTACTGATTAATTTTTCTCTTTTATGAAAAATTGATATATAAGATGAATAAGACAAGTATTGTCCAAATCTTATAAAGTTAAGGGTTTATTTGAAATATTTTTATAAAGTATGAAGCAGAATATACATGACAGTGAATGAATAAGATGAATTTTGTTGTCAATATTCTCATTTTGATGTAAGAGGGTGCATTTCTTCTCTATAAAATATTCCTTGGTGCAGAAAATTTAACAACTTAATTTCTATCTTGTCCTCTAAAATTCTCAAAAAACTGGGTGCAAGCAGAGCATGTAATGGTAGATGGTGAATCTTATGATTATTTTAGTTCTAGATTTCTGGCTGAAATCTAGCTGAAAAGGTCAGGTAGAACTAGATGGGGTATGACCCAGAGTCAGATCAGTGCTGCTGTACAGTATTGACATTGACTGTGGCTACATCCAGTTTGGATGTTTGTAGAATTTCTACCAACTATGGTAGCATCACAGAAACAATGTTTTTGATAAATAAATAAATTTTGAGTGGTAGCTTTTCAATACAAAGAGACCCTTCTACTGAGATGAGAAATGCATTAACATTGGACCATTTGGGTGATTTCTTTGTGCGTGTGTTTGTTTTCAATGTCCTTTTCTTTCCCTAAGCAAGTATAAGCAGATATTTCAACTGAATAAATATGTATTATTTGGCCTATGTGGGTCCAATTCTGAGACACAACTATTAGAAGCTGCAAAATATTCTTTGTGAAAGCAGTAACCAACATTTATTGAACACTTATCTCATGCTAGGCAGCAGACCTTAATTTCCATGTATTATCTCACTTAGGTCTAACAATAACTCTGTAAGTTTGGGCCTATTATCATCTTCCTTTAACATAAGACTTGGATAGCTGTATGTTTAATTTTTTGAGGAACTTCCATTCCATGTTCCATAGTGGCTATACTAATTTACATTCCCACCAACAGTGTACTAGAGTTCCCCTTCCTCCACATCCTTGCCAGCTGTTGTTATATCTTTTTTGTTTGCTTTTGTTTAAATCGCCATCATGAAAAGTGTGAGATATCAGACTGTGGTTTTGATTTGTATTCCCTGATGATTCATGAGGTTAAGCATCTTTTCATGTGGCTGTTGGCGTCTGTATATCTTCTTTGGAAAAATACCTCTTCAGATCTTCTGCCCATTTTTAAATTGGATACAATGCAGTCATTCCATTCCTGGGTATTTAGCTGAATAAAATGCTAATTCACCTCAATGTTCAAAGCATCACTATTTACAACAGCCAAGATGGATGCAGTCTAAGTGTGTCCCATCAACAGACACATGGATAAAGAAATGTGATATATACAATGGAACATTACTCAGTCATAAAGAATTAAAATTTCACCAAAATTCCCTTTGGTCCAAAATATGCTGGAGTCAGTTTCTGGTGCTTACAACTAACCCCCCTGACAGACACAGGTCACTGCTCCACTGCTATTTCCCTGGACCAAGGACTCACCATCTCACAACTGAATGAGTGCAATAGCTTCTGACTGGATCTCTGCCTCTATGTTACCACCCGTCAGCATCAGCAGCTAGCCTCCCATTGCCCGGGTAGGCGGGCATGGCTATCACTTAAAACTGCAAATCAGATTAGGCCATCCGCCCTGACAAAACCCTTCAATGGCTTTCCATCCCATTAACACTAATACCCCAGCCTCTCACCTTGATCACTTCCGTGTTTCAACCTCACATCAGATCACAACCCTCCTCCCCCCAAACACAGCCGTCCTAGCCCTGCCAATCCTTGATTATAGCAAGCTTAGTCCTGCTTCTATGCATTTGTTCTTTTAGAGCTGCTAGATTTAAAAATCTCTTTTGTTACCAGAAGCATAAAAAAATTTATTATTTATCTGAAGTTCACATTTTAACTGGGCATCCTCTATTTTTGTTGGCTAAATCTGTACACTTCTACTTGCTGTTCCTCAGCCCGGCCCCCTCCTCTCTCTTCCCTAGCAAGCCGTCAACTCATTACCTATGGAAAGATGCCCCCTGTCCAACCCCCCCCCCACCAGTCACTCTGTCTTTACACTCACTCCATTTATCAAAGCCCTTACACTCTCTGAAGTTACTTTCTACTTTCATTTGTGATTGTTTGTAGGCTTTCCTGTTTCAGACATGTCACCCCCTAGAAAGTGAATTTAGTGGCCTTGACTGTATTGGCCTCTACTGGAATTATGCTTGTCTGCAGTAAATGCCCAAGAAATAAATATATATTAAGTGAACAAATGAAATTAATGTATGATATTGAGCCAAAGAAGAAAATCCAAGTTCAGTAATTTTCCAGTAGAACCTTTCTCTTTTCGTTTGTTAAATTTTCAATGGTGTGCCAATTACCCTAGAACTTAAAAAATATTCTATAAAGACAAGTAATCATACTGGACTTCTGCAAAAGTCACAATGATGCATATTATCCAATAATGATGCATTCCGTATGACAGCTATGGTTATTTCATGAGGAACACTTAACAGGACACTGACTCCTAGGAATTTTCTTCTCTCCTCAGTTACTTTTCAAATATAATTTGGTTTGTATTCTCCATGTGAAAAGAGAGACAGAAGAAAGACTTGGCTTATTGTTTTCCTATTTCAGTTTGAACAATGAATTGATTTGAAAATGTTGTCCCCCTCACTTTCTAAAACCCTCAATGTTCTTTATGTTGCCTCCAAAATGATGAATAGGACTCAAGGGCCCCCTGAGCTTATCACATTGAGAGACATTGGTTTTTTCCCTTTTTAGCCTAACTTCATAAAAGCCATCAGCATTTTAATGGAGTCAGGTATCTATCTGGAGATTTATAAACCTGGGAAAATGAGTTTGTGTTCCACAATGTAGACATGGATATTTTTATTAATTTGGAGAACTGATTCCCTCAGGAAAATGAGATTATGCTTGAGTTGTTGGCTAGTCTTTCAATCGTTCTGATGTCTTGTGCTTGAATTTATTGAACAGAGCTTCAGAGCCCACAGAGACATGCAGCCTTTCTATAATTTGGGGAAGGCTGGAACCAGACATGAGGTGAAATTGAGAACACACATCACTATGACAAGAATCCCAACCACAACCAAGAGAGGGAGAGAAATGAAGGAAGGTAGAGAGAGAGAAAGAGAGAGAGCTAGAGAAAGAGCACCGAAGAGAATGTTCCAATACTGTAACTAAGTCCAGAGGTAGTGCTGGTCAGGTGAAGTTGATTCAGAGGTTCAAATGAGGCAATCTAACTTAATCCAAGTTTCATATTGTCCTTTCTTGGTGCCATTTTCAATGAGGTTTTCCCTAAACAACCACCACTGGCATGATGGCTACCAGTCTCTCCAGCTTTTTATTTCATCCAGCTAGTAACCTCAGCCGAAAGAAGAACCTCTCTTTGCTAATTCTATCAAAAAATGCTCCAGAGCTGATTCTCATTGGCCTAACCTGGCCCAAGTGCCTATCTCTGGCTCAATCCTGGTCAGCAGGGGGATGAATTATATGGACTGGCCAGCCCTGGGTCAATTCCTTCCCCTCAAAGAAGAAGTGGTGAGTAATGTTAACTTCACCCAAATCATACTGACTTGTGAGCAGGGAAGGGATTATTTATTGAAGAAATTTGGGGTGTTGTTTCTAAATAAAGGGGAAATGATTGTATAGCTTTCTTCTCTCTTGGCCTTCCTGCCTTTTCTCATAATATCTTACTGCTCTTATATTCCAAATGGTTTTCTAACAGCTCAGTGCATTTGGGGAACCCCGAGGCTGCCATCTCTTTATTGTGCCAGGAGGGACACTGAAAATGTGTTGATATAAGCCAGATGAAATGAAAACTTGGCTTTCAAAACAGTGGATATCAGCTAGTAGAGGACATGTGTGAAGCGGTTTTCTTTCAGGCAGCAAAGCAGAGAGGAGATGAAAGACCCCACTCCCTACCCCCACCTCTGCAAGACCTTCACATACTGCATTCCTTCTCCTCCTATTTTTCTGAATTATCTCAGCTTCAAGTGTTTTTGGGGAAAACAAAACAAAACAGGGCTTTGTGTAATAACACGAACTGCCTACATTGTTGATTTAATTTTTTTTTTTAAGGGCTGTACCTGTGGCATATGGAAGTTCCCAAGCTTGGGGTTGAATCAGAGCTGCAGCTGCTGGCCTAGGCCACAGCCACAGCAATGCAACCTATACCACAGCTTGTGGCAACACTGGATCCTTTAACCCACTAAGAGAGTCTAGAGATCGAATCTGAATCCTGTGGATACTAGTTGGGTCCTTAACCTGCGGAACCACAACAGGAACTCCTTGTTGATCTACATTTGACTGATGTATGAAATAATGATGATGTTCCACTTCTAAATGTATAAATCCTTAACAGTGAATGATAACGATACCTATATTTCTGTTTGCTCTCTACTCCCTAGCCGCTGAATGTATAATATTCTAAACAACCATATGAGGTAGATACTATTTGAAGATAAGGAAACCAAGGCACAGAGAGGTTAAGTGACTTATGCAAGGTCACACAGGTACTATGTTATAGAACCAGGATTCAAATCCAGGCAATCTGATTTGGGCAACTATGTTTGAACAACTGAAATTTGTGTGTGTGTGTGTGTGTGTGTGTGTGTGTGTGTGTGTGTGTGTGTGTTTAAGTTTTTGCCTGCATGACCATCCTCACTGAAGCAGTATAGTTTGGCGTGATCAGCCATCCTTTACCAATGAAATAACGGAGGCTTAGAGAATGGAGGATGGCAAGAACCAGGTTTTCTGATTCCCACCTCAGCATCCTCAGGAAGTCTTGGCTCATTTCTAAGCAGTAATGCCTATGTTGTGCTCTCCCATCTCCCCACCAGCCCTTTAAGGCAGACTTGGCATGGGAAAAACAAACATCAGACCAACCCATACTGCTATTGAGAGCAAAGTTCCTGGAGACAGATTACTTTTATTCCAATACCAACTCTTACTTACAGTTTATATTAACATTCTGGGCTTCAGTACCTGTTCCAAAGAGTTAACTATAAGGAGGAAATGAGTTACTGCCTATAAGAGTGTGTAGAACAGGGCCTGGCACATAATACATATCCAAGGACCCATGTGTTCATGGTCCTTCACTCTCACTCACCAGTGCTTTATATTGTGAAAACAGAAAAGTCCTCCAAGGACACAGGGAATGAGTGCACTTGTATTATGTTTAGCTCTTTCTTTCAACACCAACAACTACACTCAATCTCTTTCCCTAGTGCTACGTCTCCAATAAACAGTCTGCTTCTCATGACTGAATACTTTCTGTAGCATTTATCTGTGGGCTTATGAGGAGTGTGAGGGCAGTATGGTAGAAATAGCCTGGGTGTGGTGCTGTCAGGGAAAATGAGATTGAATGTGCGCCCCACCACAGCACTTATCACCTGTATGACCTGGGGGGAGTTACTCAACTACTCTGAATTCCATTTCCCTGTCTGAGAAATGGGAAGAGTTACATTTCCCTCACTGAGTGCTGTGAGGATGACCACTCTATGTGTGGCACATAAGAACCAGAGGCAGCACTATTAGTAATGATTTAACAGGGTTTTTGTTTTATCACTCTTTTCTGCCTGTGTGCTCTTTGCCTGGTCTTTCAGAAGATGTTGCCTGCTACGTGATGGTCTTTGTGGGCAGACTGTTCATGGCACTGTTCTTGTGAGGCCTGGTTCTTGCACTTGGCAAAGAAAGAATTCAAAGCCAAGTACCGCTTAAACAAAGCAATAAGCCAAAGTTTATTAAGGAGAGTACACTTGTGAGAAAATGTAAGCAGGCTCTTCAGGTAAAGCTGGGGGCCTTGGGATATAGGGTTAGGGTCACTTTCACTGGTGTCATTTTGGGGTCTCTGGCGATTGCCCCTCCTTTTTGGGCCATTTAGTCCCTCCCAGACATGGCAGTCCTGGACCTTCTTTATTTGGTCATGGCTCCCAGGACTCCTTGGGAAAAACCCATGGAGGGGCCAAAACTGAAATACTGATTTTATTAAAATGATTTTAAAATGAGAATGTGGTTGTCTGAGGATACACTAAGCTTTGGTAAGCACATGTTCAAGACAAGGGGCTTCCCCTTATTGGTTTTGAGGGTGCTGGCTGACCATAGGGCCAGGATGAGGGATGTACTCTGAGTCAGGTATTATAGAACATTGCCTGCTGCCTGTGGTACCATCTCCTGAGACTTGTTTGTCTTCCCCTGCCCCCTTTTCTTCTGTCATGCTGCCTCTCTCAACAACACAACTACTTACTGGCCAACTTTTTAATCTGCAGACACAAACATTTATAAATTAACTTCTTTTTAAATTAAAAAAATTTTAATGAAAGAAACACAAATACAAAAATAGGGAAACATCTGAGAACCAAAATTAAGCCATGGAACTATCAGTCCTATTGTTGCTTAAAAAAATATATATCCCAGTGGTGTCATACCCCATACGAATTTAACTTACTTGAATTCATCTGTATAGGCTTGGCAAAAAAAGAGAAAAGTGGTGGGTGGGAAGGAGGTGATAGCAGAAGTGAGCAATTTAAATAATATGCTATTCCGTCAGCATGCCTACACTGCACGGAGCTTGAGATGTGATGGGAATCCACTGTTGCTATGTTTATTTAACAGGATGGGCACCTTGCCATGCTTATTTGGATGCTGGTGTTTAAAAGCAATCATTTTTTATTCAACATGTCTGCTAAATGCCAGTGCATTGGTGTCCAAAAGAAAAGGGCGGTCTGTGTGGGTGTGTGGCCCTGGTGGAAGCCAGAATGTTGATGTCCAATGCAGTTCCATTGGAGGGCTTGTCAAGGGGTAAATTCAACTATATGCATTTTTTGTCTTATATTCTGCCTTTGGAGCTTACCCTCTCATGGTTAGAGACACCTCTGCATTATGTTTAAAATCAGTGTCTGTTAAGCCCCCTATGTAATAAATAACGGATTTGCATCAGCAAATTGTAATAATCTCTAGAAGGAGATAATTTGCAAGGACATTAACTTGATAGGCAAGCCACCATTAATTAGAAATCTTAGCATCTTGGCTTGTAAATGGCTAATTAAGCCTCTGTTGAGATCAATTGCAGGTAAGAGGCAACACAGAACAACCTAGGAATATGCAAAGAGTGTTCCCCCTTGAATTTGCCTCTACTCAAAAAGAAGTCCAAGAGGAACTCTAGGTTAAGGGGGGGGGGGAAAGGATCTAACAACAAATTAAAAAGAGAAAAAAAAATGGAAGAATAAGAGCAGTTAAAAGTTAAAATAGAATCCATTAATATTGAAACACTTGTATCACCACATGACCTGAAAATAGTCTCAGAATTGCTTTTTTTAAAAGTGTGTAAAATGTCAGGTTCCCCAGACACACACCAACCATTTTACTAGAATTAGATATTTCTTATATAATTTGACATTCTGTTTTCCCCACCCCACCACCACCACACACATCACAGGAAGGTAAAGTTATACCATTTCAACTGTCAAAAATTACAGAAGCACCACGTTTATATTTAAGTCCTGTCATTGTGTCACTTCTGTCTTTTTTTTTTTTCAAATTTAATGGGCAAAATCAAGATGTACCATTCCTTAGTTTTCAATCTATCCTCTATCCACAATAACCTGGATTTGAACTTTGCTAAGTAAATGCTTGTGCAAAGTCAGTTCTGGTCTCTTTAAGCCTTGATCATTGGCTTTGGTTTCTGGGTGCAGTTTGGACTGAAAGAAGCAAGCCAATAAGAAATCACCAAGAGGAAGGATGGCTGCTTGGGTCATGCCCTTCACTAACTACTCTCCAGAGTAACACTCGCCAGGAAATCAACAAGCTCCTCTTTTCCTCTGACTTACACAACCCCAGGTAGATAATGCCCTCAGGAAGCAGGAGAGGGAAGCTGACAAAATTAAAGCATCCCTACTTCTAGACATCTCACTACCCGGAAATCAACAAAAAGTCAGGTGACCACTTCACACATATTTGACCAACTCTCCTGGTTTAAGCAACAGAAACCAACGCTGGGCATCCTAATCCAAACAAAAGGAAATGCGCTAGAGGGTTATCAGAAGTTTGTGGAACATATGAAGGATGCAGGGGCTTGACTTGGGGCACAGAAAACCTGGAGGGCAACATCCTGGCTGGGGCAGAGAGATGCTGTCACAGGCCACTTGGTGGGATAAGTCATTCCTTCTGCTTTTCTGCTACTAACTCAAGATTCAAACACCTCGAACAGAGAACTCAAATAGCTGAGTTTAGGTAATATGATGCAACTTTAGCCTAATCTAGCTTTCTAAGTCTTTTGGTTATAAAGACTTGGTTTTTAAGGAATAGGCAAGAGTGAAAGTTTCTTATTTTCAGTTACCTGCATTCATTCACCTTTGATGTTTTCAAACATTTATCTCATTGAGTCAATAAGTTGGCGGGAAATGACTGGAAAAGTGTTTATTAAATGATGATAAATAAATGATTACTACTTAATTCTTCTGATTTGGAATTCATGGATTGATCTGTGAAGTAAAACACGAGTTTTCTCCAGAGAGCCATTAAAGTTGAAATTTCTTTTCTAGAAGAATCGGAATCAAAATTTGTTGGACAATTTTTTCAACCATTCAAAAAATGCTTATGGATAACAAAGATTGTTATTTTACTGGTTGCTTAACATGTTCTGCTAACAAATGTGGTTTGAAAATACAAAAAAGAAAAAAAAACTAAATATTTTGGCATTTCAAGCTATTCTCTGGTACCACTCATATTTTAAGCAATAAGAGCTAGGGAAATGCCTTAGCTCCAGGCACAACATAGCCATCCAACAAATAGTGAATTGTGTTAAATTAAATTGACTCAAAATGTTAGTCCAAGAGAAAAGCACCAATTTCTCCACGACTCCCCAATGCAGTGAAAGAAAGATGTGTCTGGGTGTAAGTACATCCTCATATTTTTTGAGTGGGGGCAAGCCCGTGGCATGTGGAAGTTCCTGAGCCAGGGACTGAAGTGGTGTCACAGTGGTGACAATGCTGGCTTTAACCGCTAAGCCATCAGGAAAATCCGTATCCATATATATGGATATGTGGCTCTTTACCACTGAGCCACAGTGGGTACTTCCTTTATTCTCATATTTTTTAATCTTCCACCAGCCAGACTCTCCAAGTTAAGGTAAAAAAGCTCAGGCTCAGAGTTCCCACTGTGGCTCAGCTAAAACGAACTTGACTAGTATCCATGAGGACTTGGGTTTGATTCCTGGCGTCACTCAGTGGGTTGGGGATCTGGCATTTCCATGAGCTGCTGTAGGTCGCAGATGTGGATCGGATCCTGCATTGCTATGGCTGTGATGTAGGCTGGTATCTGTAGCTCCCACTGGACCTCTACCCTGGGAACCTCCATATTCCACAGGTGCATCCCTAAAAAGAAAAAAAAAAATGTGCAGGCTCTCTCCTTTCTGATTCTTCATTAGCACTAGACCTAATTATTTATGTGTAATTTGTTGAAATGACAGTGTTCACTTTTTAAAGTAAGGGATTATAAGTGTTTTGATAAGTAACGTTTAATAACAAAAAGGGTGTAAAATGTGTAAACTATTCAATCTCTTGTTTTCCTCACAAGTAACACTTTTTAAATGCTTTCTATTTCCCATCATTTCATCATAACCCTCTCCTTTACTTTCTCTTTACTGTTAGTGTTGAAATTGGTGTGAGCCAGGCTAGATGTCCAATTCACTAAGTTTTGCAGATTAAACGTGATAGAAAGAGTGCCCATAACTCTTCCATGTGAAGAATCTCACCCCAAGTCCCCCCTACCTCCCCCTGGCCAGGAAAAGTACATGCCACATGAGAGGAGCATGCCACAGTAGAGTTTCCAGTTAACCACATACTATTGCAGTCTAATAAATTAACTCTGCCACTGTCCAATCATTCTCCTTTCTGACTTTCAGTACTTTCTGAATGGCATGGACCTTCTAAACGGTGTGATAAAAACTTGGTCACAGCAGGCCCAGGAGAAGTGGGATGGAATTTATTAGATAAGGACATATTAAAATATGTTAACATAAATACTACTGGATTTGAACATTGAATTTTATCAGTATATAGCTTATGAATTTAACAATTAAATTAGAGATTCCTGGAAGCTTACTCTACTTCTGTCAATCTAAGAAAGAGATTCAAATGTGTGCCTCACAGATGGAGAACTTCCATCATTGTATTTTTTTCTCAACTAACTACAGAGCATCGGTTGGCATTGGGACTTCACATTTTTACTTTCACATTTTCAAGATGGCTATGTCCTCCCCCCATCACAAGCTTCTCCATTTCCCTGCCCTCTTCTGTCATGTTTTTTCTTCTCTTTTGCCACTTCTTCTGAGAGGCAGTTTTACTTCTCATTTTCATGAAACCTTGGTCTAACATCCGTTAAACATTCTCTCCAGTGCCTGGAGCTCTTTGGAAAAGAGATGTTATATAAATCTAATGAATAAATAAAAGACTAGCTATATCCTTGGGCCTTTGCATTGCCTGGCACTGATGAAGTTATCCATTTTCTAGAATTTAAATAAGTATGTTACTGAAATGAAGACTAAATGAAACAGAGTAAAACTTCATTCAAATGAGGAGAGGCAACTCTCGGGTCATTCCAACCCCAAGAAGGCTCTAATTCTAAAACTGTTATTCATAATACATTAAAGTGCATTTTATAGGGATTCCTGCTGTGGCTCAGTGGAAACGAATCTGACTAGTAACCATGAGGGTGCAGGTTCAATCCCTGGCATTGCTCAGTGGGTTAAGCATCCAGCATTGCTCTGACTGTGACATAGGCCAGCAGCTACAGCTCTGATTTGACCCCTAGCCTGGGAACTTCCATATGCCATGCATGTGGCTCCCCCCCCAAAAAAAAATGCATTTTATAAACCTTTACCTTGTCTGCATTGCACTTAAGATGTATTTCTCTGTTGGCATAACACATGCATGCATAGTTAAGAAGCCTATGTGTTTATGTAATTATATTTGGGTTTCTGGTGAAATCCTCTAGGGACACTTGATTGATTTAAAATAAATGAATCTCATTTGCAAGCTTCAGGGAAGCTTGGAGCATTGGATGCAGTGCTGTGTGTGCTGAGCACAGATTCTGGTATCGTTACAAAAGGACCATGGTCATGGCATCTTTTCAGCTTTGGTGATCTCTTAAGGTCACAAATTCTCTACCTAAATATGTATCTCAACATCTAAAAAGTAGAAAAAATCTCCCCCACCACCAACTTTCCCCCAACACTAGGCCTTTTTATTACTCAAGCAAAGGACAATGCTGCTTTTGAAAGCAACAGTTGGTTTCAAGAGGGCTTCTCTCCCCTAGTGCCAATGGCTGGAGCAACAGGAGAAAGGGTGTACTGCACCCTGTGAAATAAAGAAGCCAGTGAAGTAAGCATGTTTACATTTGGAAATATTTCCTATGTGGGTTCTTTCCCTGTGTGAAAATAACTCACTGATGTGGGCATAATGCAGAGTGGAGAGTAGAAGAACACAGAAGGGTGTAATAGATGCTCCCAAGTGGCAAGTTTTCTTGGAAGGAGTTAGGTTTAGTCTCTGAAGCTGTATTCATGATGTGTTTTATTGGCTTCATTGTTATCCTAATAAGATGATTTTGATCTCAGATGTATCTGTCTTATTTGAATATATTGGTCAACATGGTAATGAGCTACTGCTGCTAAGAATTGGTATGCCATTGAATGGACTCCTCTTGGAAGCTTTGCATTTCTTTGTGAAAAATGTTTATAATGTAAATATCTTATAAATTGCCTAATAACTCTAAGCATAGCTGACTGGCCTAAGGGTGAGCATCTGACATAACTTGAGTCAAGCTGTGGATGACTAGTGACCTGTGAGGTGACAGGGTTAAAAAACAGAAAAGAGAAAGTGAGCCAGCATGATTATCTTTTGGGAGTTTGAACTGGGAGACAGAGAAAGAAGGAGGCAATTAGTGATAGTTAAGGCTGTAAGGTTAAATAGAAAGGCCCTAACAGCAGTAGACCTTGGTAAGCTATAGCTGGAAGGAATCTAAAACCATAAGAAAGGGCCAGCTATATGGCAAAGATAAACCAACAAGGCAGAGAGCTAGAAAGTCACATTTGAGGAAGGATTATTGCTCAGTCACAAGTATTGGATATAATCCCTTCATTCTTTCTTTATTTTTCTCCCTTTCTCCCTTCCTTTTTTACTTTCTTCTTTCCCAAAGAACACTTACTGAATGCTTACTGTATCCCAGGAGGCAGACAGGATGATAAACAAGGCAGACACAGTGGCTGCCATCATTACGGAGCTTTAAGTCAAATGAAGGTGATGGAAAAGTACCAGGGCTGTGCTCTAGCCTTGGTCACCAGGGATGTGGGGTAATATAAATTAAGGCATTTGCTCCAACGGCAGGATCTGATGGGCTACAACATGGACCATGACAGACAAAGCTGAGACATCTGGGGAGAAAATTGATAAGCTCCAGAACACCAGCTTTCTCCAGTCTGCTCTCAGCAACCCCACCCTACGCTCCCTCCTCTTGATGCAATATTGTGAATGTGTAATTTTCCAGGAGAGACAGACATTTTTGTCACATTTAACCTGTGTCTTGAAAGATCCTAGCCTGTCCTATAACATCCTATTGAGGCCCTGGTCAGTTTCCTTGGGGTTCTGTGACAGAACTCAAAAATTCTAGAAAAATCTCTAATTAACCTGATGAGTTATTGGAAGTGGGCTCAGGGTCTAAAAGATTGCGTGGCATAAAGGAGATCAGCCTTGTGGCTCCAGAATACATATTAAATGCATGTATGAATAAGGAGGCTGGAGAAGCAAGCAGAGACCAAGTCCTGTCTCTTAGAAGGAAACTGTAGCTGCTTCAGCTACAGAAAGCCTCAGGCCATCACAACCAGGGTATGCGTTCTTTGAGATTCTGTATATAAACCATGCAGGCTTAAAGGCAAAAATCTCTACAAATTGGATTCTTGTTTCTATTGTCAAGATTTCAAGGAATAAAAAATGGTTGTTTTAAGCATAATAGGATGCTTACACCAGGAAATCTACTGTATTAACTACATTCCAAGAGTACTGGGTGAACCTGAAACTGCCCATTAGAAAGTAAAAGGGTATTGAATGAACCCTAAATCCTGCCTTTGTCTATTTGGATGTTAAGTCAGCAACTGAACATTTATCTGGAAAATGCAATCAACACAGAGAGTAAAGTCTGGGTACTTCTAGCCCATTTTCTCTATGGTAAGTTTTTTGGGTCTTAATTTCCCAGTTAATAACTTTCACTTTGCTTTGTAGTTGCTAGTCATATACCAAAGGGCTATATTTTATATATATATGTTTATATATATATAATATTGTATACAAATCTCATTATATATAAATTAATATATTATATGTAAATATAAAATATATATATATACATATATATATATATATCTCATTTAATACTCTGGACAATCCTAGATGATTACATTTAAGTGCCATGTTCACCGAGGAAGTGATAGAAGCAGGTTTTGAGCCACAAAGATTCAAAGGACACAGAGAAGAAGGCCACATGGAGAGGGAGGCAGAGATTTTAGTTCTGCTCCAACAAGCCACAGAATGCCTGGAGCCATCAAAAGCTGAAAAGGGGAAGAAAGGATTCTCCTTCACAGCACTAGAGGATGTGTGGCCTCATCAACAACTTAAAGACTTCTGGTCTCCAGAATTGTAAGAAAGTAAATTCCTATTGTTTTTAGCCACCCAATTTGGGGTACAGTGTTATGGCGGTCCAAAGAAAGGAATACACTCCCCATAAAAGACAACAACCAATAAACACTGCATAAATGAACAGGTAAGTGAATAACTTGAGGACTCAGTGAGTGTTAAGCAATTTTCTACACCAAGCAACGGACTTGTAGAAATTGAATATGCAGCTAGAACTCACCAGGTGCATAAACTGGGATATAAAGAGGTGAAAACATTTACTCAAGGTCCCAAGGTAAATTAAGGACCCACATCTCTTGACACCCCCACCTTCCCACCCACCACCAAGTTGTACTGGAACAGTGTTGTCAGAGTCTAAGGCAACCTGGGGGTAATTAAATCTGAGCTGTGTGAGAGCTTCGTTATGGAGGCAGAACAGAAGTAGGCTAGGCATCGCAACAGATGAGCTAAAAAATAAAAAAGGTACAATTAAGAACCTCTTAACTCTAGTGTCAGTTGCAGAAACTCTCCCACAAGCTTGGAGGCTGCTGAGTGGGAGGCTGGTGTGCCAACCTCTTTCCCTTCTTTGCATATCTCAGCCAACTCAAGATTTTTTTTCTTGCTAGCCCTGAACTTCTCCACCTCTCTGCCTTTGCCCACGCTGTACCCTCTGCTTAGATTGCCCCACACTCATGACTTCATTAAAAATCTTACTTTCTTTAAGACCTAACTCAAATACCAACTCTCCCCTGACCCCTTGAGATTTGTGCTCCCTAGCACTTAAATATCTTAGCATCTTCTGGACCTTAGCTTGCTGGTCCTGGTTTCACCTTGTACTGGCCAAGGAACTATGGATTAAGTACCATTTAATTTCTCTGAGCCTTACTTTCTCCATTCATTTATTCATTCAGTCATGCAAACTTTGATACATTGTGAGCAACTGATATGTTCCAGGTAATGTTCTTAGTGTTGGAAATTGAGGTGGGAGAAGACTGACTAGGACACTACTCTCATAGAAATTGTATTTGAATTCAGGAGGGGCAGATAATAAATATCCAATAAATGACAAACTATCAGCAGTGATAAGTGCTATGATGAAATAAAAACAGAGTGTTTAGGAGGATGCAGGTAATAAGACTAGGGGTTCAGTGAAGAATTCATGAAGGAAGTGATGCTTTAGTAGGCACCTGAGTGACAAAGAAGAGCCAACCTGGAGAAGATGTGGAGACAAAGTGCACTCAGCAGAGAGAGGAGCAATGGCCCCAGCGTGGAATCCATCTTGGTGCCTTCAAGAACAGCAAGTCTAATATAACTGAATTAAAGTGTGATGGGATAAGAGTTACTGAAGATGGCCATAAAAAAGAATGAAATAATGCCATTTGCAGCAACATGGATGCAACTAGATTCTCACACTAAGTGAAGTAAGTCAGAAATACAGGAGTTCCCGTCGTGGCACAGTGGTTAACGAATCCGACTAGGAACCATGAGGTTGTGGGTTCGGTCCCTGCCCTTGCTCAGTGGGTTAACGATCCGGCGTTGCCGTGAGCTGTGGTGTAGGTCGCAGACGCGGCTCGGATCCCGCGTTGCTGTGGCTCTGGTGTAGGCTGGTGGCTACAGCTCCGATTCGACCCCTAGCCTGGGAACCTCCATATGCCGTGGGAGCGGCCCAAGAAATAGCAACAACAACAACAACAAAAGACAAAAAAAAAAAAAAAAAGAAAAAAAAAAAAGAAATACACATACCATATGATGTCACTTATAAGTAAAATTTAAAATATAGCACAAATGAACCTATCTACACAACAGAGAAAGACTCACAGACATAGAGAACAAACTTGTGGTTGCCAAGAGGGAGGAGAGAGGGAGTGGGATGGTTTGGGAGTTTGGGGTTGATAGATACAAACTATTATAGATAGAATGGATAAGCAATGAGGTCCTGCTATATAGCACAGGGGAATATATCCAATCTGGGCTAGATCATGATGGAAGACAATAAGAAACGGAGTGTGTGCATGTGCATGTGTGTGTGTGCATGTGTGTGTGTGTGTGTGTATGTGTGAGAGACTTGGTCACTTTGCTGTACAGCGGAAATTGACACAATATTGTAAATCAACTGTACTTTAAAAAAATAAAAAGTGAGGTGACTTTGGAGAGAATATATTCATATAAAAAAGAGTTATTGAAGATGAATATGAAAAAGAGCACATTCTGAAGGACCTGGTAAACTATGGGAAGAGTTTGGGATTTTATTCTATTAGAAATGAGAAGCCACTGATAATTCTAAACAGGGTACCGTCATAATCAGATTTTCTTAAAAAAAATCATTGCTATGGCTGCTAAGTGCAAAATGAGTAGAGAGTTGAGAGTGAAACAGGGAGAGCATTTAGAGACCATCATAGTAACCTAGGTAAGAGATGGTGGCTTCTGGTGTTGAGGACAGCACAGTGGAGCAGGAGGATGGTGGCCAGATTTGAGACACAATTGACAAGATGGATTGGAAGTTGGGTGTCAAAGATAGAACAAGGTTATCCAGGGATTACTCCTATGTTTTGACGTGGGCCTGTTGAAGTGCCATTTACTGAGTGGAGACTAAATCCACACCCTTGTACTGTCATGATCTAAGCACTGCCAACCCTGGATTTGTGGAATCTGGAATCTGTATTTGTGAAGGACTAGAATGCAGCAGTTAAGAATTTGAACTCTAGAGGTCAATTTAGGTTCAGCAAGTTTATCAACTTCTCAATGGCTCAGTTTTCTCAACTGAGAAGTGAGCAGTAGAGAATGGCTCTTATATTGAAAGATATCGCATATAAAAGGCTTAGTACAATTCCTGAGACATTATGCATTCAAAAATACTTGCAGTACTAGTCACTGGTGTCACCATTACTTTTTCGGCATTCATTCCTTGAAGGAGTATCTCAGTTGTTTAGGCTTCCCTCTGGCTTACCTAACTCCCTAACAGTGTCACACCTAGGCTTTTCTCCCCACAGAATGCCTTGTTACTCTTTATCAAAGCTTGCTTGTTCCCTGGCTCCAAGATCTGTCAAGGTGTTGGCCTTCATTATCAGTTCCATTTGTACAACTTCAGAAAAAAACATCTTATAGAAAGGAAAACTCGCTGAACTTGAAGTCAAACATCTCATTCACTCATACATAAGACGGAACTGCAGATTTTGATAAACTAAAATTGTTAATAAACCCTTCTGAATTTGGAAAGCTGAGATATCAAGAAATTAGGAGAAATTTTGTTGGGATAAGGGAAGAGTTATTATTTACCATTCTAAGAAATGGACTAGCAGCACAACCTTGAATTACAATGAAACCAAAATGGACCTATGAACTAGAGCTTAATGAAAGGATTTGTGGATGGTAGACACTGAAGAAATGCTCATCAATTAGTTTAAAGTAAATTTTTGTGAAATTTTTAGTATCTCTTTGCATTGCATAATTGAACCATGATTGAAGAGTAGGTAAGACTAGAAATATTCAAACAAGAGGAGCAACTTCATTTGTACTAAGTATTAGGGCAAACTTTATCCTCTTCCTCTACAATTTCAATTTTCACAGTCTTGAGTCACCATTATTTAATATCACAGACTTTTTTGGGGCACATTCTCTATGATGAATTACTTATCTGCATAATTTGTAATGATTTTTACTCTTATGAAAGAACAAATGGTAATTAAATGAGGTTCTATCATTTATCATGCCCTTGAGATTTGGTCAGCATGAGTGACAGTTAAGTCTTGTCATTGTAGCTAAATCTCTGCTTACTGAAAATTCCATCTCAGTTCCCACCATGGCTTAATGATTGCACCACATTTAAAACAATTAGGTACATTTCTTGGAAGTCAGATGGGGCTTGGAGCAAAACTGGAAACTCTTGGAGTTTTTATTTGAATGTTCAGTTCAAAATGTAAATGACTTCTCACAATAACTATCAAGAGTAGAGAATGACAGGGAAGTTCATTACCTAATTAGGAAATACTTTTTACAGCTATAAAATCTCTAGTTTTAAAATTAGACTGGTTGTCAACCTATGGGAATTGTTTGAGTCATGTGGAATTCTAATACAATAGAATCTGGATCTTGGCTTCTATATTTAGCCTCACTCAAATTCATTCCTTATTTTTACATGCATACAACCCAACTTAGCAACTCGTAATTACTGGGTAGGAGAAGAGACATCCAGGTTTTTTCTTAGATTGCAAAAATGTCCTGGTCTATAGAATTATTATTCTCAGCTAGTGAGTTCTAATGAGGTCAGAACTTGATTTTGACACTTTGAATTGTTGATAGGGTTCACATGGAAGATAATTAAGCCTTTATCACCATTTTCTGCCCCCTTAACCATCTTGAAATCTATGCTATTTGTCATGGCAGTTCAAATACTTTTTAGATGGATTAAAGTACCTTAATACAAAGTATACCTTAATACAAAGTAAAAATATTTTTGTGACCTATAACTACTGGTGGAAGGAAATTCAACATACATGTCTTAGTTTCACTAATGGGTCATTAATTTTATCTAAGAAAGATCATGTATTTTAAGTAAAACCAAGATGGTCTTACATTCTACTTGATAAAAAAATAGTAAATATACTCAAACATGGACAGGTACAGTAAGATCTTTTTGAAAGAGCCAATATTTTCTGCTATATTAACAGCATAATTTGGAATTATTTAGGGTGTTTTATGAAATGCCTGCCTATTTATTGTACTCCTATTTATACTTCACAGTAAGGTAAGCTAACATTTAAAGGCCAAATATGATTATGGTCATCAAATAAAGAGAATGGGATATAATATTGCTAGCATATAATATGGTCTTTATGCAAGCTCTAAATGGGATAATATATAGTATTCATTCAATCCCAAATATTTTTTTTAAATAAATCAATCTTGAGCACATGGACAAACTGCATTAAAAACTCATACAGACTTTTTTCCCCTATCAGAGCCAGTGGTTCTCTTGCTTCTCACTTAAGTCTTTTACTCAGTTTTGACTGAGTGGGTATTTCCCACCAGAAAGAGAAACTCACATGTCTGTGTCAAAATATTCAATTTGGTAGCATCATGGAGAGCAAAATGGAAATAATCCTATAGTTGAGGGAGCATGACAAGGAAGCCACAAGACCACCACTCAGCTTCAGAAAACCAAGAGAACAGCCAGGCCTCAGTCTGAGAGACCACAATTTCATTCATCAGTCAAATGAATATGCTGTTTGCTCTTCAGAGAGATTTTATATGACATATCCATTTAAAAAACTGGGACTAGCTTTGTTGGATAAAGACTTGGGAATTAGGCAATCTTATTGAACAAGTAGTGATAATTAAACCTTCTAACCCGAGGCATGGAGTGAACCAGGATGAATAGCCAGAAAGAGTTTTATAAGGGAAAACATAAAAATTATGCCTTATAGCAAAAAAAATCAATTCCCTATTAAATCACTGGATAATCCCTTCAATCATAACATTTTGTTGTTTTCTTAGCTGGGAAACCTTGGTGTCTAAGCTTTAGTTTGTCGTACATTTCATCTAAAAAGGTCTAGGAATTCCCTGGTAGCTCAGTGGGGTTAGGATCGAGGATCATTGCTATGGCTCAGGTCACTGCTATGGCACAGGTTTGATCCTTGGCCTGGGAATTTTGCAAGCTGTCTTTTGACAAAGACATTTTAGGTTATCATAATCATCCTCTTCTTCTCTTAACATGTTTGTATTCACTGAATTCTCAGCCTTTAAAAACTTTCTCAGGTTACTAAACTAGCCAGAAGGAAAATCCCTGTCCAACAAGTTTCTCCCCTCCCCCTCACCTCCTTGCCCAATCTCAGTTCCTGGTTCCCTTTTTCTGCCTTTGCCCCCTGGACCTTCTCACTTCAGTGGTCCTGTCAATAGAACCAGGGGTTTTCAGGCACACTAGTAAGGTTTTTACAACTGCTGCCTTGGAGGTCAGATAAATCTGGCCCCAAGTATTGGCGCTAGCCACAGTTTAGCTTAGGGACTCTGAATAAGCTATTTTTAGCCTCTGTGCTTCATTTTCTCCATCAGTAAAAAAAGAATAATAATGATGCCTACCTCACCATAAACACTTCACACTAAGAATATCTGCTAGCTATTTTGAGGATAATTTTTAATCAATTTTTAGTATTTCCCTGTTCCACCCATATAGCACAGTAGGGTGGAACATATAATAATAATAATAATGCCAATAATAATTAATAACAGCATTCATCAAATATTTGCTATGTATTAAGCTTTTCTAAATGAACTATGTTATATTAGCTTAATTTTTACCCCACTGTTCAGTTGTTCTCTTATCCACATTTATAGTTCAGGAAACTGAACCTCAAAAATTTAAAACTTACCCAAGTTCACATGATTAGTAAATGGTCAAGGTGAGACTTAATAAGTCCAGAAATTGCTTATACATACAGTCATTAAGGTTTAGACTAGAGGTCAGCAGACTTGGGATCAAGCCCCAGGCTGATCAGTTGTAAGCTGAGTTACCTCCAGTTATTCACTGCATCTCTTTACTTCAGATTCCTCATCTCTAAGATAAGCTGAAGTGTTACCTCTCTATCCACAAGATATGGTGAGGATTACATTAGGGAATTGGAATACCTGATTAGTTCTCACAAGTGTAAGTTATTTTTTATTAATTTTAGGTAATGTTATAAATGCTGGAAGAGCTGTTTAAATGGAGATGCTGCTGCTGCTGATTTTCAAAGGGCCTTGATCACTGCAGGAAATAGAGAAACAAATTCAGGCTAAGGTCATCTTAGCTCTTGGGAACTTAGGATGCTGTCTTCTTTGTTAATGATATAGTATTTGGGGGGTATTCCTTCACTGCTCAACCTAGTAGCAAGGATCTTACGAACTAAGGTTACTGAGATCCTTCCACTTAAGCCAAGATCTCTGTCTACTGGGGGAAAAAAAATATGATCTGGACACTTGCTTTGGTGAACCAAAAGTCAAGATGATGAGCAAGGTCTTTTCTATGGGAAACTGTTTTATACATCACTACAGCTAGGGTGATCTCTGCACAATCCTAGTCTGAGGGGAACCATCCCCTGGATTAACATCCTTCAATGTGTTTATTGTTCTGGAGATAACATACACAATCCACATCCCAGTCTCCATATCCAGCATGGCTGTCTGTCTCCCTGTCTCCTTTTTTAGCCATAGCACGCCCCTCTCCTCCTAGCTTTACACTCTGGTCTTCTTGAAAGCCCTTCTCCCCAAAGGGCCCTTGCATGAGCTCTCTCTCTGCCTAGTACTTTCTAGCCCATTGCCTTTTCCTTCTCTAGGTGACTCAGCTCAAATATCTCTACCTCAGAAAACTCCCTGGCCTGCCTGATGAGGTCAAATCCCCCTATTAGAAATTTTTATTGGATCCAGTGGCTCTCCTTCACACTCTCAATACAACTGTACATTTATCGACTTGATTATCTAACTCAAGTCTCTCTCCTCCAACAGACCAAATGTTCCAATAAACCCATCTGAGGGCCAAGACCTTCGTGATCCATAAGTATGTGTTGAACCCACGAGTGAGTGGGAATATTTGTTGCCTTTAGTGGGTTCTCCATTCTCATTTGAAAAGCAAATAATAGAAGCCAAGCTCCCCTGCTTTTCATCCTCTTAAATATGTAACTTTCTTCCTGGAAATGATGGAATATGGAAAACACACAAAGCCATCCAAGATTTTCTAAATAGAACAAGGCAGAAAAAGCAAAAGAAAAGTGATATTTTTCTCCCTTTGTATAGAAACAGTTGAGGGAGGAAACAAAGTAAAATAATTAAAGAGAAGGTAAGTAGATTAAATTATAGTGACTTCCAAGAAGCTGTCCATCAAAATTTTTTAAAAAAGAAACTGGAACAAAGGAAGCAATAAACATAATGGGATTGTGAATTCTGATGAGGAAATGTAAGGGAAAAGAATCAGAGCTTCATTTTCTTTGCACCGTTTTTAATTTGATTTAGCATTCTGTCATTGTTGGCTGTGTTTTAAAAGAACGTCTTTCAGGAATTTGCTTGTGTTTCTTTTGCTTTAACCATGACATCATCAAGAGCATGTATGAATGCGATTGTGGAGTGTAGGAGTCTGGTTGGCTCTGCCACTCACTGGCGCCATGACCCCTAATAAATTACTTCTTCCTCTGGAATCTACTTCCTTCATCCATTAAATGGGGATAATAAAAGCACCCATCTCATGCACTTGAGACAAGCCAGTGAGATGATGCAACAAAGTCTTGACACTGCTTGGCATACAGGAGAAGCTTAATAAACATTAGCTGTCATTATTATCGCTGGCAGTTCTTGGTTGTCTTTCAAAATTCTAATCTGAATCCTCATTTTCAGGTAACTGCATTTATCTCAAATGCTAGGTCACTGTTAGGAAGATCATGTATGGATTCATTGCCTTCTTGACAAAAGTGTCAACTCTTCCAGACAGGGTTCCATTGTTTATGTCTCCAGAGAATAAACCAGTTGATTATCTTTCCCTGAATCTGAGACTCTAGCTTTCTCTCACACCTACCTCTGAATGCCTCAGAGGGTCTTCTCATTCTGGCTTATTGCATACTGAAAGAAGAATATTAAAGGAGAATCCTATGCTATTCTAAGTGATATGGGTAATTCATTTGAAGATTCATATCTATATTTTCATGGGAATACTAAGGGATAGAAGCTATTGTTACTAAATAGTCAAATCTAAGACTAAGGAAAATGCTTTGCTCAGAATAATCAAAGAATAGAGGAGTTCCCGTCGTGGCGCAGTGGTTAATGAATCCGACTAGGAACCATGAGGTTGCGGGTTCGGTCCCTGCCCTTGCTCAGTGGGTTAACGATCCGGCATTGCCGTGAGCTGTGGTGTAGGTTGCAGACGCGGCTCGGATCCCGCGTTGCTGTGGCTCTGGCGTAGGCTGGTGGCTACAGCTCCGATTCAACCCCTAGCCTGGGAACCTCCATATGCCGTGGGAGCGGCCCAAAGAAATAGCAAAAAGACAATAAATAAATAAATAAATAAATAAATAAATAAATAAATAAATAAATAAATAAAAGAATAGAGTTGGAGAACACCTAATAAGTTATTCAGTCTACTGGTCCCAAACCTGTCTCCATATTAGAATCACCTGGAAACTTTTCAACCAACGCACAGTCCCAGGAAGACCCCAAACTACTGAATATGATTTCAACAAAGGAGAACCAGGCAGTCTGATGTTTTAGACTTCTCCCTGGGTGATTATGATGATTGGTCAGGGTGGAGAATTCTGATTTGGAACAACAGGTGACAAAAGGGTGTCATCTCACTGCCAACACAGTGGATCAAGTATAACTAATTGAGGGATGAAATGAGAAGCAGTCTGTCACTGTTTCTGGGTCCATTAAGAAAGTGTACTATTCACTTAATGTTTCATCTGGTCTTAGTTTAGGAGAATGGTGGTTCCTGTGCCTTGTATTCACCAGAATTGATCTATTTCAGTATTCTCATTTTCAAGATGTGACATGAGAAGGAAACTGACTTACTCTATCTGTTGGCTATAGCTTATTTCCAACCTTTCCCCAACATCATCAGCTTAAAAAACAATCAGGAATTCCCGTTGTGGCGCAGCAGAAACAAACCTGACTAGGAACCATTTGGTTGCAGGTTCGATCCCTGGCCTTGATCAGTGGGTTAAGGATCCCGCATTTCTGTGAGCTGTGGTGTAGGTTGCAGACACAGCTGGGATCTGGCATTGTTGTGGCTCTGGTGTAGGCCAGCAGCTACAGCTCCGATTAGACCCCCAGCCTGGGAACCTCCATATGCCGTGAGTACAGCCCTAAAAAAAGGACAAAAGACACACACACCAAAAAAAAATCATGTATTTGGTCATGATTTTATGAGTAGCCTGGATGGGTTTTCTGGTCTGGGTTGACTGACTAGGGCTAAATGATCTAGTATAATTTCATTCACATTTCTGCAGTTGGAAGCTGATTAGTCTAGTGGGCGTCATTCATTCACAGTCTGGATATAGGCTTAAATTCAAGCATCATCCAGCAGGCAAGCCTGAATTTTTTCACACTTGGTAACCAGAGAGCAAGGCCTAGCATCCAAGCACTTTTCAAAGCTCTGCTTGCATTTATTTGTGAATGTTTCATTGACTGAAACACATTACTGAGCCAAGCCTGGCCTCAACAGTTAGAGAAAGAGATGATACTTCTTCACAACACAAGATGGGATGGGATGCAAAATAACAAATGAGTGTGCACACAGGCAAAGAACTTTGTGATTATTTTGCAATCTGCAACCCTTGTCTAAAATCACAAGTGATTTGTAGGAGAGTTAGGACCAGAACTCCTGGTGCTTATTTCCCAGTTTTGCCTACAATAAAAACAAAGGAAGTGTTCCAACAATTTAGCCTCTAATGTATATTTGGACTTGAAAAGTAGAACACTCTTGGCAGAACAGGAGCTAGAGATAGTCAATCAGTCTGTAGGATGTGGGACTTGTCTCCACCAAAGATGGCTTTGAGGAAGATGTCCAATGGGTTCTAACAGACTCAGACTGATTTTAACCAAGGTCATTTCCAAGGAACCCAGCATGGCAAGGGAGGTGTGGCAACAAGAAGTTTCTGGGCAGTGGCTACTTAAAATTCATAGAGTAGCAGCATCATGATTCCCTGGGGATCCCAAAACCTGCCAGCAGGACAGGATCAGCCTGGAAGGCAAGAGGGTTCTATTGAGATCTGTGTTGTTTGCTGAGTTCCAGTGTAAGTTCCTCCAGGTTTTGCAATGCTTAACTCGAAGGGAGGCCACTCATATGGACTAATAGGTGAATGGCACCCTCTGGTGTGGTGTTGGGCAATATGGTGGTCCTGGTTTGCTATTTCAACAGGGAAGTGTAGGGCTTTCAGCAAAACCATGCTTTATCTCAGTTAGATGAACTGAGTAAAATCTCTCACATCAACACATCAAGAAGTTGGGATAAAACAGAATATGCACTTGTTTGGAAGGTGATAATAAAAATATTAAGAACTATCATTTATCAAGTACCTACAATGTGCTAGATATTATCCCCAGCACCTGATATATGTAATCTCTAATATTCACCAAAGGTGGGAATTTTTATTTAAAGCCCATTTCCTATGTGAGTAAAGTAAGGCTCAGAGAAGTTATAAGATTTATTTGCCTAAGATAACATGACTAAATAGTTAGTGAAGGCGCTTGACTGCCACCCCAGATCTATCTGATGCAAAATCTTGAGCTCTTTCTTGTACAGCATCTTTCCTCACTTCAGGTGGACTTTGATGGGACCATCACCAAGACCATTAGTGACCCCCCTCTTAAAGGTAAAGTCCACCATTTTCCCCTCAAAGTATAGATAGATACATCAGCAGCTTGAAAACATATTACTTTGACTTCCATTTAGGAAGGCAAAATAGCATAACATTTTATTAAAGTCATGAGTCTAAAAAGAGAAACTTAAAAAAAAAACCTAAATATCATTTTTGCCCAGTTACTTGGAAATAAGGCAATCATCACATGATTACTTATGCTGGTAATGAAATTAAGATAAAGTTTCATCAAAATAGCATATGCAATTTTACAGCCACCGCAGAATCAGTATAAATATGAGCAGATGTGTCTGAGTCTCTTGGATTTATAAATACAGAAACATTGTTCCCATTTGGGGTACAAAAAAAAAAATCATTCTTTACTCTGCATGTAGAACAGTGCAGCTCAGGGCCCAGGTGGGGACAGAGAAGGTGGGGAGACACAGCCAAGAGACCTCTTCATTCCCTGCAGCTTCTGATGACAGATGCTCTTGCCTGGGAGGACCTGTGTATTTCCGGTTGTAGATATATACACTGGGGCTTTGAGATTAAGTGCTGAAGCAAGTATCAAGCCAAACAGAGGGATTTTCCAGATAACACTTTGGTTTTCCTCTTCTAGAAAAATAAGCCATGTCATGTTAACAATGTTCTGAGTTCCAAACTCAGGCAGGTTTGGGGCTCCAAGTCTATTCTCCATCACAGGTGGCTTTGCAAAGGCGAAATGACTTTTTCAGAAGTCTGTTTTGTCTGCCCCCACCCCACCTGCACCCCTGAGACCTTATTTCCTTACCAAAGAGTTAGCAGCTGAGCCATTAGTAAAAAGCCTCTCTTATTCTCTAACAGGGTTGAAAAGAGCTTTGAGTTCCTATTATCAAGACCCCTGAGGGGAGGCACCAGGAGGCACCAGTTTCGCTCAGCAAGGCCAAAAGCATAGTCCTCAAGAGCACAGGCTCAGAAGGGCCTTAGGTTGTGTTAGCTAACTTCCCCATGCCATCTTTTCTCACCTCTAAGATGGCATTTTGAATATCTGCCACCCAAAATGCACTGGAGAAACTGCTTACACAGATGCCCTGGGGTGGGGGGCAGGGAGTAAAATGTAGACCTTTCTCACCATCAAACACTCCTGTTGCAGGCGGCCCACCCTCCCAATCTGGAGCCTCCTTCAACTCTCCTGAATATGACTTTGGCAGAAGACCAGAGCAGCTGAGTCATCTTCAAGGAGTTTTTATCACCACATCCACTCTAAGCTTTTCTCCTGTGGAAAAATACCCAGCACTTCCCACAGCGGTCCTGAGTGCAGGGGTGGGAGCATGGGGGCTTGCTTCCTTCTTGTCCCCGAGCCCAAATAAACAAAGCTTTTCCTTCTGCTCTACTAAGTTAAGCAGAGCTAAGTACTTGGTGGCTTGGATATAGGCTGCAGGACACTAACATAAGTGCCTGCTAATTTGATTCTGTCTCACCTAAGAAGCCTTCTTCACAGGCCAGCTTCTCATCCAGGACTTTTCTGACTCCTGCAGATAATTGGAGCTTCAGAAAGCACACGTTTTGGTGAGCATACAAGTTCCATGCATCATAAAGATGCAGGTGAAATTGAGCTAGGCTCTGGGAGACTCCTGGGCACACAAGAGTTTCAGTGTCCCCCATTTCTTATCTGTAGGAAATAGGCTTCAGTCAGCCTGTTAGAGCTTCCCTGAGAACCAAAGGGTAGGTTCAAACTGTTACTAACATGTCTAACACGGTTGAGAATAACTTTGAATTCCTGCTATCAAGACCCGGGAGGGGAGGCATCAGAAGGCAACTCCTGAGTGCCAGGGTGGAAGAATGGGAGGGGATGCAGATACTAGGGAGGAACTGTCAAGAAACAATATTGCAGCCTCAGGGCAGGATCCTGGTCTCTCAAAAGATACGCATAACAGTATCTCTGAGTTCTGTAGAACTAACCTCCCCCCCAACCCCACCCCCGCCCAAACTGGAAGATATGAATTACTCGATGAAGCATTCTTTATTCCAGAAAGAAGGCCAGAGTACCAAGCCTCAAGGACCATCTGAACACATCCCAGACTGCCTGACATCAGCTTTAAAGATTGCAAGCTTGCATCTAGCCTGATCCTTATCTGTGGTCCTATTTTCCACTCCCAAACTCTAGACCTGTTTCCTATTCTCTCTCAAGGGAGGGCATAGTCTCTAGGGTACTAGCCTGCTATGGCCTCCTTTGCCTGGCAAAGCAATAAAAGCTACTCATTTCTAGCTCACCCCGAACTTAGTCTCTGTGCTTTTACTCTGCACCGGTGGACAGAGGTCTCTGAGTTTCAACAACATGGGTGAGGCTGTGAGTGCTGGTTCCCCGTCACACCCCTAGAAACACTGGAAGCTCCAGAGCTCAGGCCCTGGTCCTCAAATGGAAATCTTGCGTCTGGCCCTCTATTCTCAAATCCAAACTCATACTAGCTGTCCCCTTAAATCCTCCACTGCATCATCTAACAGGCTTTTCACACTTAACACATTCACCAACTCCTAACTCCCCAGCCCTTCCTGGCGGACACCTCTTCCTTGTCATGCTGAGAGATGTTACCTGCTCCTTCTCCTTACTCTAGCCAAAATGTCCAGCCACCCCCAAATCTTCTCCTTCTTTAATTAGTCTCATCTCAGCATGTTCTGTTGGTTCTACCTTTAAGTTATTTTTAGAATCACATATTCTCACCAGCTCTACTTTTCTCCTCATGACCTAAGTCAACACAATCTCTCACTTGGATTCTGCACAGGTTCCTTATCTGATTCTCTCTCCTTCTATTCTGTACCCCTCAAGCTATCCCCAACCTAGCAACCAGAATGGCCCTTTAAGACACACATTGGACCATGCTACTTACATGTCCTAGCGCCCCCCCCCCCATCTCACATGGGGTAGGAGTTAAATTCTTCACCATGGCCTTTAAGTCTGGATTTCCATCTCTTCCTCCACTACTCTCCTTTGCTCACTGCCCTCAGCCACATTGATATCCTCACTCCTTCTGGAACACAGCTCTGCTTCCAAATTAGAGCTTTGCTTCTACTCCAGGATATTTGCACTTGCTGTTGCCTATAACAGAAACACCCTTGATCTCAACCCTTTCCAGTCTTTGCTCAAATGTCTTTTTCTCAGACCAACCTTTTTAGATCACCATATTTTATTTAATTAATTTATTTATTTATCTTTTTACGGCTGTACCCGCAGCATATGGAGGTTCCCAGGCTACGGGTCAAATCGGAGCTGTAGTCCCCAGTCTATGCCACAGCCACAGCAATGTAGGATCTGAGCCGCATCTGCGACCTACACCACAGCTCATGGCAACACCCATCCTTAACCCACCGAGTAAGGCCAGGGATCGAACCCATGTCCTCATGGATGCTAGTTGGGCTCATTAACTGCTGAGCCACAACGAGAACTCCTAGATCACCATATTTTAAGTTGCAGCCCCCACCCTCAGGCCCCTTTTCTTTCCCTCCTTCAGTTTCCAACATAGCACTTGTCATCTGTTAGATAGCAATTTATTTCCTTGTTTGTTTAGAGTTTCCTTACCTGTCCACTGGGATTTAAGCTGAATGAGGGCAGGGCTTTTGTCCTATTTTGTGTTTTGCTATTTCTTGGCACCTCAAACAGTGACTGGCATGTAATATTCATAGTGGAAATGCAATAATTCTTCATGGAATACATTTTTAAAATTCTATTAAAAGGCATTGCAAACTATAAAGTGCTACTATTATAGGTGCAAAACATGTTTGAACTCAGATGATTTCAGTCTATTTCAACGAATCTACCCAATAATCTACCACCTATCTTTGCTTTCTAGCTCTAGATGCATTTACAATCAAAATAAATATTCATGTTATCATCTTGGGAGAGTTCCTCAATGAGATGTAAAGAGAATATCAGTATTACTGGTTAAAAAAGTATAATTTTCCAGGTAAGTTTTTCTGGGTATGAATTCACCTAAGAAGCCTTCACATACTGGTGAAGCTAGTATGTTTTTCTAGTGATGCTGTCTCTTCGTGACTTCATAGACACCAAACCATTCTAAGGGGTTTGATTTGTGGCATAGTTGTTATTCAATGAGAAACTGTGTGCACAGAGAAAAGAGCTCAGGAATTGAGAGTCACATATACCAGGCAGCAAATTCTGCCTCAACTGTGTTGACCACAGGCATTTTTCTGCCTGTAATTTTACCTCAATGACAAAAAAAAAAAATACAAGTATATCTGTGACTATATGCACAGTATGTCCAAGGGGAAAGTGAGGCTCAGAGACTTAAAATCGTGTGCTCAGTGAAGCATTATGGGTGGACAGGACAGCTGGGATTCAAACTCAGATGAAATTTACTCAACACTCATGCCCAATTCCTCTTCACATGTTGATGGGTGTCCTGGAGAAGAGACCTTTTACAAGCCATTAACCAGCCATGGGATCTTCAGGAAACTCTTACTCTTCTAGGTCTGTTTCCTTGACAATATAATCAAGGGATGTTTTACCCCAAAGGAGAATACCTCCTTTCTTAGAGCAAGGTTGTAACTGCTATTTCTTATCAGGACTAAGAAGGGACAGAAACTTGCCAAAGGAATTTACTGTACTTTTATTCTTTAACCAATATACTCCTTAGCAATAGCCAGAAAATACCTAGAACTGTTCTTTCTGATTTCTTCATTTTCCCAGTTGGTCTTGGACACCAGGATGAGCCAAGCTGTCTCACTGCTGGGGGCAAATGACAGAGGGGTTGCTTACAACTCTGCAGGTGTGACTATAAATGTCATGAGACAAATGCAGCCTCCTGTCCTGTTCCCTACAGGGCTGAAATTGTGGGCCTAGGCTTCACTAAATGACAATCTTTAATGTTATCTGCAACCTTGAGGTATGACTTTGTGACTTTGAACTTCTTTTGGGAAATCATAAAATCAAGCAAGCAAAATGTCTAAATCTAAATCAGATGTGAACAGGGTATTTGTAAAAGGAATATACACGTCCTTGGATATTTGGCCAATCTTTAAGTAAAGCATGTATAAATCTTACTATATCCTGCTCAAATCTAACAGTTTATATTGTTATCGACATCTCATGAGCAACTATGAACAGAGACTCTGGGGTCCTTTGCTGGGACATGTCCAAAGAATATTGTAACATGAGACTTAAAATTAACACAATGTGCTTCCTAGATACCTGGTGAAATCAGGAGGGTCTCTAATGGCTTCACTTCGCTCCATGGAAAGGTCACCCTAGCTTATCAAATAGACAAAATGCAGTTCCTAATTCTCCTTGACTAGTAGGTTTCACTTTTTTTTTTTTTTTTCAGGTTTCCAGCCCATGGAATTACTCAAATAAGCTAAATTTATCCTCCCACAGGAACCGGGTCACTTCATCCTCTTTTGTAATTAAAAAAAATTTTTTTTACTATACCTGATTTATAATGTTGTGCCAATTTCTGCTGTACATTAAAGTGACTCAGTCATACATACACACACACACACACACACACACACACATACACATATATATATATACCTTTTTTTTAAATCTTTTTAGAGCTGTACCCGCAGTATATGGAGGTTCCCAATCTATGGGTCCAGTCAGATCTGTAGACACCGGCCTACACCACAGCCCCAGCAACACGGGATCTGAGCTGCATCTATGACCTACACCACAGCTCATGTCAACACTGGATCCTTAACCCACTGAGTGAGGCCAGGGATAGAACCCAAGCCCTCATGGATGCCAGTCAGGTTCGCTAACTGCTGAGCCACGATGGAAATGCCTACCTTCTTTTTTGTGTATTATTTTCCACCATGGTCTATCCTAGGAGATTGGATAGGGTTCTTTGGATAAGGTTCTTTGTGTTATACAGCAGGACCCCATTGCTTATCCACTCTTTTATTTGTCTTTTGTCCTTTTAGGGCTGCACCCGTGGCATATGGAAGTCCCCAGGCTAGGGGTCGAATTGGAGCTGAAGCTGCTGGCCTATACCACAGCCACAGCCATGCCAGATCCGAGCCACATCTGCAACCTACTCCACAGCTCATGGCAAAGCTGGGTCCTTAACCCACTGATTAAGGTCAGGGATAGAACATGCGACCTCATGGTTCCTAGTCGGATTCATTTCCGCTGCACCATGACAGGAACTCCTCTGCTTATCCATTCTGTGTGTAATAGTCTGCATCTACTAACCTCAAACTCCCTGTTCATCCCACACCTTCCTCCTCCCCCTTGGCAACCACAAGTCTGTTCTCTGCATGAATCTTTTTCCGTTTTGTAGATAGGTTTATCTGTGCCATATTTTAGATTCCACTTATAAGTGATACCATTTAGCATTTGTTCTTCTCTTTCTGACTTACTTCACTTAGTAGGATAATCTCTAGTTGCATCCATATTACTGCAAATGCCATTATTTCACTTTTTATGGCTGAGTAGAATTCCTTTGTACCACATCTTCTTTATCCATTCTTCTGTTGATGGACATTTAGGTTGTTTCCCTGTTTTGGCTATTGTGAATAGTGCTGCTATGAACATAGGGGTGCATGTATCTTTCTGAATTATGGTTTTGTCCGGATATGTGCCCAGGAGTGGGATTGCTGGATCATATGTTATTTCTATACACCCCACCTTCTTGATACCACAAAGCCTGCCTTCTGTGGTCCATGACTCTTCACTCTGTCCCTAAGCACAGCCCCCATGTGGCCCTGTGTGGCATGCGGTGTTCTGCTCCCCCAAATTGCAAACATAGGTGAATAGTAAACCACTGAAAATCTCATCTGTCCAGTATTGGGTGTCACGTCTTTGGTGACCCCCATAACCCTAGGGTGGGGATTCCTCCATCAACGGACTCAGTAGAAGCTACTTAAAACAGGTACAATTCATAAAAAAATAAGGCAAGGTAGAGTGTTAAAATTTTAAACAAAGGTGAAGTATTACATAATAGCTCCATCTCAAGAAACAAATTCCTATGTTCTCAAATTAACAACTTCCCAAACTGTATTTTGGTATTATACACACCAGATTTTATGTCAATTCAAGGCTGTTTTCCTAGGTTTAGTTATTTCAAGAATAAGAGTAGCAGGGCTCAGGGTTTCACTCAATAGCTGTGACAAACACATAATAAATGGAAGAGTCAGGAATCAATTGTGTAAAGTTAATTGATTCTCCTTTGGCTGTAATGCATTTTAGTTCAAATATATCTGTTCGGATTATAACTTCAGTTACTGTGTCCAATAAGTAAATCATTGTTCTAAATGGTAAGTTAGGCCAAATTAAATAATAAAAAAAAAAAGCTGGGCAACTACTCAACTAAACTGTTTAAACTCTTCCGCTGAAAGTCTTTTGAAAGATTGAAAGCTATAGGCAGTGTGCCTTAGTAGTTAAAAAAAAAAGTTAATACCTTTTCTGAAGCTCTCTGTCATTAGTGGTAAAAAAGGTTTGGACTTTATAGTGCAGCTGTATTAGTTATACATTGCTGTGCAACAAATCACCCCAGGATTTAGCTGTTTAAGTCAACAAATATTTATTATCTCACAGTTTTCTGTAGTTAGTAATCTGGGAATGACTGAGCTGGGGACCTCTGGTCCAGGATCCTTCCCTTCAAGATTGTAGACCAGCTGTCAGTCATGTCAAGACTGGGTCCACTTCCAAACTCAGTCCCCAGGCTTCCTCCCTTGTGGGCTATGGGTCTGAAGGCCCTCACTATGTCACCTGGGCCTCCCCACAGGGGCTCATGGCAAGGATGCTCACTTTTCCATGACAGAGAGAGCTAGGATGAGCAGGACAGTTCTTTGGTAACCCCATCCTAGAAGTTGTATGCCATCACTTTTGCCATGTTCTATTCCTTAGAGTTGAGTCATAAGGTTCCGACTATTCCCAAGGGAAGCATGTGCATGCCAGGAGGGGCACCAGCAGGGGAGTCAGCTTGGGGGCCATTAGCAGGTACACATGGCATGCCCCATGCTAGTGCCTGCAACAACATCCCACCTAAGAACCTGCACCTGTCTGAGGTCTTTCTGTGGCCACACAGGGAAATCCTGGCTCACAGATGGTACAGACCAGAGCACTGGGTAATTTATGCCTCCAGGAACAAAAGTCAATCAGTAAAGGATGGGAGGATAAGCACTTCTGATTGGCTACACTGCTTCCCCAATGCCCCTGGGGGCACTGAGCTCTAGCTCCTCAGGGTGGTAACCTGTTTGTGAAAGCACATTTTACTTGTCTCCCCTATTCCCTCTCTCTTCACCCCCCCACCCCAATCTGGCTGTATTTCACTTCATTTCTCCTTACTGGTACTTCTTAGAGTCACCTCCCAAGTTATTTTATATAACCCTTGCCCCGTGGACTGCTGCTAAGGGAACTAAGAAAATCTTAAACATTAAACATTTCTTACCCATTAAAGAAATACTGGAAGAAATCACCAAATGCCAAGGAATTGTACAGCTATGTATGTTGTACTTTCTCTCACTTAACAATTACTTATTGAGCAACTGCTGCACACATACATACAGCTATGCACTGAGCACCTCAAATTTTAAAAAGTCAATTTCTGTACCTCACAGGTTACTTTGAAATGATGAAAAGAATGGAAATTTTAATTTCTTCTTAGTTCTCATGTTAGTTGTAGGCTTGAGGGATAAATCTATAGGCTGATACTATTTTCCTCTTTACTCTTAATTCTAACTTTGTGTATAATCTATGTATCTGATGTGTATGTGAGCATGTTTATCTTTGCACCACCTAACACACATTTTGAAGGTAATACATGGAACATTTCTAACAGTTATTTGCTCATCTCAGCTTCCACGTGCCTACTCCCCAGGGTTCAATCCATTCCACTTTTGAAAAGATGTTGACAAAGAAGCAATCAAGATAAACACTGGGATCACCATGCCCAGAAGCCTTTTTGCCAAGCCTGTCACCATACGAAGAAGTGGTCATGGGCAGTCAAGAAGCCAGGAGCTCTAGGAAGAAAGTGAATAAACAGATGGATGGGTGGTCCCTGGCCTCAGCCTAACAGGATAAGCGACACATCCTAGAACATTCTTAGTTCTTCTGGAGGCAGGAAATCCAGCTTTCTCCATCTTAATGGGAAATGTCAGTGAGGAATTATGTGGCAGGAATCCTCTCAAGTAACATGAAACAATCTGAGTACATCTCATAGGAAGCTACCATCTCGGATAAACTATCATCTCTGAAGAACCATCTCCTGAAAAGGGAATTCCTCCCACTCGTAAAATTTCCCAG
Source organism: Sus scrofa (assembly GCF_054392235.1). Lineage (NCBI taxonomy): Eukaryota > Metazoa > Chordata > Mammalia > Artiodactyla > Suidae > Sus > Sus scrofa. The sequence continues at coordinate 59,477,480 of NC_139395.1, forward strand.
CATTATCCCTCATCTGTTCATCAATTCTGGTGATCGACCCATGACCCCCTTGCTTGTCAACTCAAAAGAAAATAGACAAATATAAAATTCCTTCAAAAACAATCCTACAAAATAATTCTTGCAGCAAAATGTATCTCCCTTCAGCATAATCTTTGCCCGTGTTGAACTAGTTGTTGTGAGAGATGGAACTTGCACAATGACAGGAATACAAGAAACGTAGGATGGGCTCCTTGTGGCATGAAGAATGTCTGCTTTCTCACACTTAGCTGACTCAAAATGGCCGAAAGGATTTTCCTCCGATGTTTTAAGAGCACCTGTCCTTGAGAGGAGATGGAGAGTGAGACATTCCAGTTTGAGGAGGTTGACATTTTTAGAAGTGGCAGATCCTCAGCCATTGTGAAATGGCTTTTCAACCTGTATCTGGTGTGATGACAAAAAGACAGCTCAAGTGTGAGGGGCTCAGATTCATACAGGATTATGCTACCTCTTTTACAAAGCAAAAGGGGAAGGAAGTACTCATGGCTGTTGCTGAGAACCAGGATGGCCAGTTATTGCAGGGAAATTGTAAACTTGAGAGTCTGACAAATTTGGACTAGAAACATATCTGCATGGCTTTGGCAACTCAAAGTTGCCAAATGCCAGTTTCTTCATCTATAAAACGGTGATAATAATACCTACCTGGAGAGGCAGGATATAATCTTTCTTTTCACAAGGGAAGCCATCTCCAAATTTTTATACACTTAAAAGTGATTTTAACTGCCTGGGAAATGCCATTCATGTGGCTAGTCATGTTACAGTAGCCTTGAAAAAATTTTAATATATAGTCTAAGGACAATTTACTTGACCTAGCATGTGAAGAAAGGATTCAAAATGGAGAATGGCTTTTATAATTAAAAAAGAGAGAGAGAGAGGCTCCTGCTATCTTCAAAGTTCTGATTTCTATATGACAAATCACAATAAATTTGCCTGACTTGATTTTACCTCTCAAACTTGTTTTCTTTTCTTTTACTTTTTAAAATTAAAGTATAATTGTGTCAATTTCTGCTGTACAGCAAAGTGACCCAGTCATATATATGTATATGTATGTGTATGTGTATACACACACACACACACACACACACACACATTGTCTTTCTTTTATTATCTTCCATTATGGTCTTTCCCAAGAGACTGGATATAGCTCCCTGTGCTATATAGTAGGATCTCATTGCTTATCCATTTTAAATGTAATAGTTTGAATCTACTAACCCCATTCATCATTTCCCCAAGTTTTGTAACTCACCCAACAAGTTCTTTTTAGAAAATTGTCCCAGATACCAAAGCTGATGACAAAGACCTCATCTTTTCATTTATTTTTATTGAAGTATAGTTCATTTACAATGTTGTGTTAATTTCTGCTGTACAGCATATATATTTTTATATTTTTTTCCATCATAGTCTGTCCTAGGAGATTGGATCTAATTCCCTATGCTATACAGTAAGTTCTCATTTCAAGCCTGTGATAACTCCTGAGGACTTAAGTTGTCATCTGCTGTCTTTGCTTTTCTGGCCTCTTTCTATCTTCATCTGGTAATGGCATCTCAGTTTTATTTGGGAGACTGATCCCCCCCGCCACAACTCTCAGACTGTGGAGTTCAAGTGGGGTTTGCTTTCTCCCACTGCCTCTGGCTTGGACGCCAGACTCAGGCATGGTCAGTAAGAGCCACAACAATTACGTTAGAGTTGGTTAGATAAGAATTTTAGCCCACCGTGTGCCAGGTCTATGTTTTTCTTTGGACCTACTGGGAAAGGATTCAATTTCTAAGGGTAAAAATAAGTTGTGAGTGAGTACTCAGGTCCTTAATGATATAACTTGAGCTTCTGGATCCAACTATGTTTAAGCCCATTAATTCGTAGGCTTGTAAAATATGTGAGTCTGTAATTTTTATTTTTATTTTACATTATTTTTTTTGCTCTCACCTACTTAAGTTGAATTTCTCTCTCTTATGACAAGAAGATTATCGCTAATATCTGGGTGCTAATAAAGATATTATGTAACATTTTTGACACTTAACAAACTTCATATATCACTTAAGAAGATTTATATTTCATTTAACCTTTATAAATATCCTATGAGCTAGGAACTAAGATTAGGTCCCACTTGACAGGTGAGAGACTTGAGATGAGGTGCTCTTCAGAAAACCATCTGTGTCTATGTAGCTGGTTAGGTGCTAGAGGCAGAATTTGAATCCAAGTCTATCTGATCTGAGAGTCATGCTCTCCACTTCAACATTATCATTTGTAAAAGAGGCCAATGAACCATTGGCATTCCATGTGTTTATTCAGGATGTAAACTATGACACCAAAGAACATCCTTTTATTTTCCAAGGGTGGTCCCTAATTCTAATCCTCCGAGTTCTTCACCTGGGGTGGTCTTGTAGAAAAGCTTATGGCTCACAGGAGGAGAATGCTGTCAACTCTAGACTCCATGCAACACGTGAGTAGGGAGAAAATGATTCTAGTCCAAAGCTGTCCTTGGACTTTAGCCTTCTCTTGTGTCTGTGAAAAGGGAAGCAGAGGAGAGTGGAGGTGGAGGATTTATGGGAAGATGTGGGCAGCCTGTTAAATTCTAGTGGTTTAAAGGCATTGGCTTTACATTATTGGGACTAATTGAAATGAAAGGTTTGAGGCTCCAGGGAGCTGACTCATTCCCATCATCCTAATATTAAATGAGTTGAGTTCCACTTGGTTAACGGGCTGAACCAAATTTCTCAGTGTTGGCTGACAGCCTCGGAAAGATCGGTTCAGTTTTACAACGTTTCAGTGAGTCATTCCACACACGTTGCTAGGTTGCTAGTGTTGGTTCCCTGAGGGGAGGCAGGAGGAGGCAGAAAGGTTTCCAGGTGAGAGTGAAGGGCTTGGAAGTTCACTGGGGAACAGGAAGCTAGCAGGCACACTTTTATCCAGAACAAATTTGGAGCTCAGTGTCCTTGCTCTTATTCCTGAGTGTCATACTGGTTAGCCTTGTCACTGTCCTCTTGGGACCATGATACATACCATATAGTCTCCAGAAGTGAAAGGAAATGGGTTTATTTTGTGATAAATCCAGCTGATTCATCTTAACATACCATACACACATGCACACGTATTTATGTATACTCATCTGTGTGTGTGTGTATGTATGCATGTGTTTCTTCTGTCTATGAAAGGGAGTGTGACAGACTGAAAAAGGTAAGTACTTTGGAATGGGACAGCCTGGAGTTTAAATCACAGCTCTGCCATGTAGAGTCTGGTTTTAGACCACCTGACCTCCTGGAGACTCAGTTGCCTTCCTTTGAAAATGGGGATGATTTTTACCTTTCATGCACTTTTGGGAAAATCAGAAATAGGGTATTTTACATGCCCAGTACATAGTGGGTATTCAATATAGCACTAATGTGTGGCATTTCACTTCTGAGAGACCTGTCATTATTTCTGACTTAGCCATTTACATCAGTAGGTCATATCAGTAGGCAAGTTACCTAGCCTTCTCTCATTCTCAGTTTCCTGATTTACGAAATGAGGTACTAATACTCTGTAGGACAATTGTGGGATTGAGTGATGCATTATTAACTACTGTAATGATGCCAGTAATTATAAATCCCTTTAATTATGTTAAGCCCTTTCATAAAATGCATATAAAGCATTTGCTATATTTCCTACATCATAAACAATGAATAAATATTAGTTACTATTCTGTTAAATAACAGAAATTATAATTATTCAAATCTTTTGACCTACAATGATGGCAATTTCACATGGCCCACCTGAATATTATTGTTCCTAAAGGTAGATATAATGGTTAAGATTCTGTGTCTAAGTAACCCAGTAGCCTAGATGCTCTTGTTTTGTTTGAATGGTAGAAGCCTGACATTAACTGCTACTTTTCTATTCAGTGCTTTGGGCAGTGAGTGACTGAACTTCATAAGAGTCTAATTAATTCACCAGGTTCCTGTGAACTGCTCAAGAGCTTAAGAAGCCATGTTTCCTTTTTAGTGTTGATGAGGGTGGGAAAATAACCCTAGAAAGAATGACTAAGCTTCAAAGAATATATGTGACTTGGTGCCAGGTTATGTCAGCTCAAGTTCTTCCAGCATGGCAATGATTCCTGATTCTCAACAATTCCTGGCCTTTGTCCTGCATTGAGAAAGTTCATTACACAGTGTTTTGACTTTTCTAACTTGCAGTGAATTCTCCTTGGTTGCATATGGTCTTAAAGGTATCCAAGGGAAAAAGAGATGTTGGAAATCACTTCCGTCTTTGTTAGAATTGTCCCATGGTAATTGATTTAGGCCACCTTGGAGCTCAACAATAGACTAGGTGTGATGCTAGATCAGACAAGAGGTGATGGTGATAGGAACAAGGGTGAAAGACTGCAGTGATGGGGAAATTGGGGATCATAATGTATTTAGGAAGTAGGGCCAGTAAGACTCACTGCTGATTTGGCTATGGACCATGAATAGAAGGGCAAACTCAGGAGTTCTATTGTGGCTCAGTGGTTAACAAACTCAACAAGTATCCATGAGGACAGATGTTCGATCCCTGGCCTCACTCAGTAGGTTAAGGATCCGGCGTGGCCGTGAGCTGCAGTGTAGGTTGCAGACATGGCTCAGATCCCGAGTTGCTGTGGCTTTGGTGTAGGCTGGTGGCTACAGCTCTGATTTGACCCCTAGCCTGGGAACCTCCATATACCTGAGTTCGGTCCTAAAAAGACAACAACAACAAAAAAAAAAAAAAAAAAAAAAAAAAGAAGAAGAAGAAGGACAAACTCAGTTGGGTACTGGGTAGATGGTGCCATTTCCTCAGATGGGAAAGACTGAGGGGAGACCAGTCTTGGGGCTATGAAGGAAATCAAGAGATCTATTCAGCTGGATTAAATTTGAGTTGCCTATTAGAGACCTAAGTGCAGACATCAAGGAAGAAGCAGTTGAAGACAGAACATAGGCGCTCGAGGCATGTGTTGGGGCAGGGAACTTATGAAACTGTTCTGGGAGGGAACCATTAGAAATATGGTCACAGCAACTTTGATAATGAGAGAAATAACAGGAAAAGAAAGCCAGGGGACTGAGGGTCTGAAAGGGCAAAAAGAGATAATGGAGAAAAAAGTACCGAGCATCCATCACTTCTCCATGTAAGCTCATACAGTGTACGAGGCATTGCACTGGATGCTTGTGTAATGCTCATCGAAAACCACTATTACTGCTGAGAAGACCAAGACTCACAGAATTTAGGTAACTAATCAAAGAATCACACCTAGTTATGAGCAGAGTCGAGATTTCCAACAGAAACTACCTGACCCTAACACCTGGGTTCACAGTGAATGAAATACTCATTCCTCCTTATCAGTGAGATAATTTGTTGACAACCAGTAAGGAACAAGACTGAAGACAGACATAGGTTTTCTCTAGCCTGCAAGATGCTTGTCCACAGCTCATCAGGCACTGGATGTCAGACCCTTTGTGTTTGCACAGTACACACTTCATTCAGAGGCAATGGGGAAAAAAAGAAGTAAAAAGAAGACAAAAAAAAAAAAATCAAGATGGTGTCACTTGTTAAGGATTGGGAGCAGAATTTTTAAAATTATTATTATATGTCATTTCTATATGGTACATAACTTATTTGTTTGGTTTTTGGTTCCTATAAACACCCCTTGTCCTTCCATTGAGAATGTTCTGGATTAAAACTGTCCTTCCACTTTTCTTAGGCAGTCAATTGTAATTCCTATTTAATTACTCCATCATCTCAGCACATTGCTACTTTTTGTTCTGACTCTGGAGCGAATTTCTCCAGCAGTTCATTGGCTTATTTAATTGGAATGTCCAAGAGGTGAACATTTGTCAGGCCCGGTTGGATTTGGGAATTAAATCTTATTGTCAGGAAATAGAAGATGACTGGCCACGTCTGGGTCATGACTTTCCCTTGTATGTATAAGGCAGGCAAGCCCCTGGGGTTTACAGTTCCATTGGTGTTGTATGGGATAGGGGAGGAAAGTTCCCAACATGAAAACAACAAAGATCTAGTTCAGTACTTAGACTGGATGGAGGCTATTGCTGTTATTGTTGCCATTACTAGCACTGCTGCTATTTTTATTCCAGCCAGGGCAGTATCTGAAGCCAGACAATAAATCTGAGATTAGCAGTAGGTCCCTGGTTTGATTATTGACACAGAAAGGATTTTTATTTTGTCCTATTTTGATGAGAGTTACATGAGGCCTGAGCTGCAAGCAACTCTGCAATCAGTTTCTGAGATGTTATCGAAACGATGACAAATCAATTTGGAAAAAAGAAAATCCATTGAAATGTCTCAACAGATTCAATCCTCTCTATGACCCAATAATTTAACTTCTTTTTAAATCCAGGATCAGTTCTATGGAGAAGCTGTTCCTTTTCTTCTTGAGTCTAGGAAGGCAAATCTGGCTTATTCTATCTGTAGGATATAGTGCTCACATAACAATTGCTTTTTGATGGTCCTTTTGTGGGTTTCCTATAAGACCAGCCAGCAAAAAGGGTAGTTAATTTAAGACAGTTTACAAACTTGGTACATGCAGCTCTTGAGAATTGTAGAATTATAGCTCTCAGAATTGCCAGAAGGTGTTTAGTTTATTTGGTGTCCACAATGTTCGATTAATTTGTTTAGTTGTGTGTATTTTAAAAGTGAATTATTTCACATTTAAAAAAAAATCTAATTGCTAGCTTAATGGAAGATGTGGCAGGGAAGTGGGCCCACAGTCCCATGATCAGCACTCTGTGGGAGCTGAACAGCAGCTGCCTCTTTAGTTGGGACATAGAGCAATTAGGGATACATCCTGCCACAAGTAATGGAGGTTTAAACCATGTGGACATGGGTTGTTTGCTTCAGAAATCTGGAGGTAGATTTTTGGGGCTTCATTCAAAAGCCTTAACAATGGTATCTCTCTATCTTTTGCTGTCATTCTCAGTGTATTGGATTGTTTCTTCGTCCTCATCATCTCAGTAAGAAAGGAGAGGGGTCATTCAAGGGAGCACTTCTTCCCATTTATCTCTATTTAAGGAAGGCAAAGATTTGTGAGAAGCCCCCTTCCAGTCTTTCTCTGCATCTCATTTGCCAGAGCTGGGTCACACGTCTACCCCCAGCCGCTAGCAAAGGATAATGGGGTGTTGTTATTGTTTTACATCCCTTCTGATTTGTCACCTGGAGTTGAGAACACTCTGACCTGAACAGAGTCAGGTTTCCTATAGCAAGAGACAGGGGTCAGGAATGCCTTGTGTCAGGCAGTCCACAAGCATGGCCATGGATTTTTACCCTCCATCTTACTATGGTCCTCTTTAGGAGTTTTACCCCAGCCACCTTCATTGATGTATTTTACCTCAGTGAACTTTGCACTTGCTCATGTTTTTGGCTCCAGGCCCAGATCAACCTTGATCACTTTTCTGGCTCTGTTCTGGTTCTGGCAAAAACAAGATGCTCCATTTGATAGAATAGGGAATTTTAACTCTAAGTCTCCATCGAATTTGCCCAGCTATGTGACCAGGGACATTGTGCATACTTTTTATGAGTTTCTTAAATGCAAGCAAAGGTGTTTTATTAGTGTTAAGATGCCCAGAATTTATAACAGTACCTGATATCTAGTAGGTATCTAAGAAGTACTTGTCCTTTTTAACTCTTAAAAACTTTGAAATAATGATTAAGAAAAAAGAATGTCTTCCTTGTATACACTAGAAGAATCCTTTGATGTATAGACATTCTTGCCACCATGTAATTCCACTTTATGGTAGAAGCATGAGAAAAAGTGAAAGAGAGAGCAAGCAGAAGGGAGAGACTGATTGAATGGCTGAGCAGATTATGTGTTGCTTTGGGAAGTATTTTGTTTTTGTTTTTAAAACAAGCTTAGGGCGCAAGTGATAACTTAGAATATAAAAGCTGTCACTGAGAAAGGTGATCCAATATAATTTTTCTCAAGATTTCAAATCAATGTATTAAGTCTGATTATGAAATTAAACCAGTGAGATTTTATTTGGTGTTTGGTAGTGTAATCAATTATTTCACATGAACAATCAGAATTGTTTTTTTTTCTTCCATTACATCAAATACATTGTTTATACAACTACATTATTTTCTCCTTTTATTGTTTTAAGATCTCATTGTATGTTTAAAATTTTTTTCCCAGTCGCATGTTAAAAGTAATAATAGTTGCCATACGTTCAAGCAGTGAGTGCTTACTGTATACAAGACTTAGTGCCTAGTATGTAGTAAATATATGGTAGGTAGTTATTAATGTAAAACAAATGAATTCAAGACCAGTAGGGAAATGGGCTCTTGACCCTTCAACACAGACATGAATGAATACTTAGGTGGTATAGCACAGGGGAAGATAACTGGGCACTAGAATCAAATCATCCTAGATTTGAATCCTGATTTTGCCACTCGCTGATTGTCTTTTCAGGCCACCTTCTTAACTTTCTTAAAATAGGAGAATCAATCCTACCCCCTCTAGGTTAAGATTTTTTTTTCAAGTCATGCACGTTAAACCCTTAGTTCAGTGCCTGGCACAGTGTGAAAGCTCATTTGGCATTTGCTGTTGTTATTAATCTCTCAACTATTTTTCAGTGATGTTGCATTAAAAATTACCTAATTCAACGATGTACAAAAATAAACAATTTTTCTTGCCTGTGGGCCTGAGAGTCAGCTGGAGTGGTTCTGTGTTGAGCTGTAGGTTGACTTTTTTGACTCACTTGAGGGTGTGGGTTGGGTTCAGTTCTGATCATCTTCCCCGATCAGTGCCTACCTGGGGATGTTCCTCTTACAATGAATGGCAGGAGCACAAGAGGGAAAAACCAAAGCATGCTAACATAGGAGATACCAATTCCACATCCATATATTATTGGACAAAAGGAGTCACATGGTCAGGCCCAAAGTCAGTGGGCCGAGAATCATTCTGCTTAAGGTAGGAAAGAAAATATTTGCTGAAAATAATCTCATCTACCACCATTTGGAAACTTGGCATCCAAGTAAAATAGCATTTTCTGTAAGTGTCCACCTATCTTAACTGCATTTTGCTTCACAGTGACACTACCACCCCTTCTGTACCACAAATATACATTCTATGTCTTTCTCCCATGTGTTAATGGGATTTGGTTATTTTGAATTAATTCACACCAAAGCAATAGGAATAATAATGTGTTGCCTCTTCTCTGGGGTATTTGTACTTTAAAGAAAATATTCTGCAAGGAGAATGGGTAGCCCCCAGGAGTAAAGGAGTGGTGCTGCTATGTTTTGATGCTAGGGTACCAGGATGTAGGGACAGAGAGGCTCTGTGGATCAGTGAGACCCAAGGCAGCATGGGAAGGCAGAGCACTAGATCCAGCAAAGATGGACTGCTAGAAAGCTATTCTTCTGCAGTGTTGCCAAGAGGTAAAGTGCTTACTAGTAAATTTCCTTCTAGCTAAATCTCCTGGGTTTCTTGGGCTGAGAGGAGTCCTTGAGAGGAATATTTATTTGACAACTTCTGGTTTCTTATTTAATTGGAGCCGCATATCTTCTCTAAGGCCATTTATAAGTTGTACCATGCTCTACCGATACAAATTCTATCCAGAGACAAGATCTGTGTTGGAGTTAGCATTTATAACTTTCTATTTCTATTATAAATTTGGGAGAATATGTTCCATGAGAATTAATGGGAAATTCTTGCCACCAAATAGCTGTCATATGTTAGTACTCTTATTAATGTATTAATCATAATATAAACTTTACTGTGAATGTCTTTCTTTCTTTCTTTCTTTTTGCGGGAGGGGGGGTGCACACCTGTGGCACATGGAAGTTCCCAGGCTAGGGGTCAAATGGGAGCTGTAGCTGCCAGTCTATACCACAGCCATGGCAACACCAGATCCCAGCCACATCCACAACCTGCACCTTAACTCGCTGAGTGTGAACCAGTATTCTCATGGACACTATGTCAGGTTCTTAACCTGCTGAGTCACAATGGAAACTCCCAAGATATGTTTTAATTCTTTTACTGAGAATTATCTTATTTTTTATTAAAGTATAGTTGATTTATCCCAGGACATTTTAAAGCTACCTCTCTGAAGAAGACAGAAAACCATGAGACTTTTACCTTTTATGCTCAGTCTCCATTTCAGCAACTCCAGTGTGTTTCCTGGGAAACCCTACATTATCATTATGGGATGATGGCTTCAGTGAGCTGAACTATTTAATTGGTCTTGTATTAACCCTGAAGTTCTAATAAGTCACTCAGAGGATTATATAATTCATGTACAGCATTCTGTAGCTCATTTATGTTTTAAATTACTTTTGTTGCAGACATTAATATGTTTTAGTCTTTGTCACAAAGCTGGATGGTATTTCAGCGACATTTCCTTCTAAAAGTTTACTATTTTACTCCCCAGTTATTTGTCAACTCTGCATTAGATCCTGGGTATATGCAGATTTAGTATTTCAGTTATTTGTAAGTGTTCCTGACGGTCGATACTCCAAAGGAATTTTTAACTTTTCTAGGACACAAATAGGAGTTGTGTAGGGCCCAAGTCACCTAGCTGGTACATGAAGCTTGCTGAACACTCAGCATATATATTCAAAGGTGTTTGGCTGTTTTGTATGCATTGTTGCAGAAGCAATTGCTTTCCTAATGTAATTATTTTAAAGCTTTTTTTTTTAAGTAGCTAATGTATATTGAGCATTTATGAGATACCAGATGCTTAAAGGAGTATTTAAAATGAATTGTTATGTAGAGATATTGTCATTACACCATTTTCCAGGTAAGGAAACAAGGCTTATGAAAGAGAGGTCTTGTTAAATTTACACAGTTCTGAGTGGTGGATCCTGCATTTGAACCTGGAAAGTGAAACTGCAGAGCCCAACTCCTTGCCTACCTCCCCCTTTCAGCATATATGGTAGACATTCAGAGGTTTACAAAATTGGGAGTTCTTACCTGGAAATTACATGTACTGAAGACGTCAAAGGGGAGATGTTATATTCAGCAGTGAGTCAGATCTCTACTTTCTCTATTAGGAAAATAAGAAAAAGTGATTTGTGAAATTGTTTCAGTGGGTGCCCTAGCCAGTATTTATTCTAATGGGTTCGTAAATTACTTTAGTTGAATATTTATAGAATCATCCAAGACCAAGGGGATTATTTATAGTTTCTCACTTATGCTTTCCCATTTTGTGGGGGGAAGTGTAATTCCAAGAGACATATTTGAGAATTTGGTGGTTTTCAAAGGTCTTGGAATATACCCCAATGGACTATCGATGGCTATTGTATTACCATCATTATATTTTGTTTTTATGCAATAATATTTACCTGCCCAAGGTGAATATAAATGTAAAATAACACACAGAATGTAACATCAAATTCCTAGCACATAGCAACTGGTCATTTATTGGAACTCTTAGAGTCAAAGTTTGTGCCTCAAACTTGAGTTTTTGAGGCACCATATGCAGAGGTAGAACAGACTGGCAGGTTGCCCTGTGTTTAGCATTTGGAGGGATAAGTAAAAAATTGTGAGGCTTCATAGCTTGGGGACAAAAGACAGTTACTGGTAAGAAGGGATGTCTTCCACAACTGATGCCTTTCCAAAAAATTCTCATGATGCTGTGATAAATTATTAAGGCTATCAAAATATAAAGGAAGCTGTTTGGACAAGACAGAAAAATAGCAAGACCCATGAAATAGTGAGACCAAAACTCTAATTTTTTTTTTTAGAAACTTGTTGTCTCATTAATCAATTATCAATATCTCTAGCCTTAGCCCTTTCAAAGTTTCCAGTACCTAATGTTGTTTTAGGGGAATGATTTCTCCCCCATTGTGTGCCATTTTGGTGGAACTGTCACTCCACGTACATTGCTCTCTCCTTGCCAAGAAGTGGACCTGTAACACAAGCTGGACAAATTTTCTTTCTTTCCTTGTGTTCTGAAATTTTAATGACAGACATAGCAAGAAGGCAGCAAAAACCATTGGAGGTGGTTCATTTCAGCTCTGGTGGATGATAAGTCTGTCAGTTTGGTTTTTTTTTTTTTTTTTTTTGTCTTTTGTCTTTTTGTTGTTGTTGTTGTTGTTGCTATTTCTTGGGCCGCTCCTGCGGCATATGGAGGTTCCCAGGCTAGGGGTCAAATCGGAGCTGTAGCCTCTGGCCTACGCCAGAGCCACAGCAACGCGGGATCCGAGCCGTGTCTGCAACCTACACCACAGCTCACGGCAACGCTGGATCGTTAACCCACTGAGCAAGGGCAGGGATCGAACCTGCAACCTCATGGTTCCTAGTCGGATTCGTTAACCACTGCGCCACGACGGGAACTCCCTGTCAGTTTGTTTTTATTGTCACAATTCTCAGAGCATCATGGGTTCCTGGGAGCCTTTTCTCTGACTACTTCTTCCCTTAAATATGGACATTTCCCCCAGAACTTCCAATGAGTTACTTTTGTGCTCAAGTTAGATAGGCCCAATTAATTTCTGTTCCTTGCAAACTAAAAATCCTAACTGAAATAGTTGTGTTTTTTGTTTTTTTTTTTTTTGTTTTTTTTTTACAATTATGTAGAAGGGATTTAATGACATAGTTTTGGGAAATATTTAGTAAATGGTTTTCAGAAGAGGAGCACTATTTGAAATTCTCAGAAACAAAAATATGGCACGATTGCTTTCAGGAGCTTTTCAACTGTACATTTTCTTCCACATCCCAATGGACATCAGACCTGTGGAACTGAAAACTAATTTCTAAACTGATCTCTCCCTGGTGGTTCTAGTAAGGACAGAAACAGATATTCCGAATGTTTGTATGAAAGAGCTCTCTGAACCACTTCCCTGCTGTATACATACATACATATATATTTATGCTCCAAACTTCTTCTTGGAATACTGATTTTATTTCCTTACTTATGTGTTTATTCATTCAACAAGTACTTTTCTTTTTCTCTTCACATCAGGGAACAAAGCATGCTGTTATTGCTTATTCTCAGATTCTTTTAAAAGCCCATGAATCAATTGGGGGATGGGGGTAACCAAATAGAACACAAAATAGGATGATCTCTATGGCCACTGGATTGCCAAAAATACACATTCTGCAATTATCATCAGAATGACTTGTTACCATTTGAAAGTAGATGAAGAACGGAGATGCCAGTTATTCAGCCACATTCAAATCCCAAGAAATAGTTTTCTATCCATTCAATTTTGAGTAAATCTTTGGGTCTGGCTGGGTTTTGCTCAGTTTTTTCCACTCCTTCCTAGTTTCTATTCTGCCAAATATCTAATCATGCTCAGATGCATTCTGCATAATAAACTCTTTGCATTTTTCAGTGACTGTTTTTAATACAATACCCTTTAATATCAGTCTGTTCCTTCCCCACTTCCTTCTTTGGAATAACTAGCTTGATTTGGGCTGAATGCTTTTTTTCAGGGTTAATGGCAAAAGTACTAGTTAAGAGTAATACGGTTTTCACCTTCTACTTGATAGCTATTGGCATGCATGCTAGTGTCTGTATCAGATATTAAGGACTTTGTTGCAATTTAAGACTTGGTTGGTTCTGTCAGATATCTGTCTGGGACCTTTCCCTTGATGGAATCTGTCAGCATTTAATAACTCTATCAACAATGAAGCACAGCACAGGTATTGTACTAACAGGTTACATAGGTGTTTGCTTTGGACTTCCCAAGACAATGACTCTGCCTTAAGGAACAGATGGCTGCCAGTTTATAAGGGAGGTGATCTCAGCAAACAGTCAAGGAATAGGGGAAAAGCTGATGAAGGAAACTCACCTTAGCCAGTTTCTAGTACGGACAACTAGAGCTTCATAGTTTTGGGGGATTCTGAAAGACAGTATAGGACAATGGAATGCTCCAGTGAAGAAGAAGGAAGCTGGGGTATGTATTTACCAACTCCCCAGATAACACTGGTCAAGGGCAGCCCTAAGGGCACTCAGCTTCCAGTCTTCCACCTGGACACATGTGGGTGAAGTGTGCTTCCAAGAGCCAGACAAAAACCCCTCAGACAGAGACTCAGGTATTGACAGTAAGCAGCCTTTGATGTGAAGAAATTGGTACTATGGGCAGGGCACCTAAAGCATCATTTATCCACCTTGCAAATTGCAACACAAAGGAAGTAGGGGTGGATGCTTTATGAAAAGATCAGATTAGACACTGCTTATGCAGTATTCTTTGAAGAGAAAGTCATTCTTATGCCAAGGTTTCTGTTTTTCCAGAGATATATAGAGATTTCTACCTTCTAGACATACAGCATTAAAGAATAATTCATTGGGGTTAATTAAGCCAGCAGGACTCTGTATCATCTTCATCAGAATTTCCCAAGAATGCTTTATAAAAATTCAGATTCCTAGGTTTTAACTCTAGACTGGCAATCAAATCTCTGGGGGTCGGAGGACAGAAAGAAGCTCCAAGAAATATTTGCGAATTCCTCCAATTTGAAAATATCTGAGTATTTGCCCTTTGCCTGATAATCTTAACATCTTAAAATAAAAATACTGCTTTTTTTCATTATAATATTAATGCACACTCAAATCTGTGTAAGTCATCTCTGTCTTATTTCACCTCTACATCTGCAGTGCTTACCTAGCACAGGCTTGTCACATAGTGAATGCTCAATAGGTACTAGTCAAATAAGTGAATGCTTATTATAGAATCTAGAATGCAAGCATTCTTGGTGATTGAATGACTCACACCGTAGTGTGAATAAATTTGTCAACTCTTTTCCTCTAAGGAAGGATGAACAGATGCAATAATAGAACACTGGGAACCAGAGGGAAGGCACTGATAAAAATGGAATAAGGATCAGACTTCCAGCTACAAGATGATCCATCTGCACAAAGAGGATACAGTTAGCACCTGACATGTTTGCCTGCCCAATGTCCATTACTTTGCCATTGGATACATCACCATAATATTCCTTTGGGAAAACACTCCTCCCCTGTGCACAGCCCATAGTGCTTGTGAAAGCATGACTCAGATGTGGCCAGTCATCTTATTTCATCTTCAGGCTCACAGGGAAGGATCTGTGGTTCAATTGGTATCAATTAGAGGTTAGTCCAAATAAGAAATTAAAGAGGATTCTTAAATTCATGGAGAGAGAAGATAAATACCTGTTAGCTTTGCTCAAATGGTTGAATATAGGTCTATACCATCTTTACCATCGCATGGGGAAATGGTGCTTAAGAATGAAACCAAATGAGTAAGAAGGAAAACCAAGAATTGGAGACAGACTCACAAGAACACTATTGGGGTTCCTGGATACAGCCATGTCTGAAGCTCCTGTAACTGGCATGACTTGCCACTTACAGGAGCCAGTGTTGGTTATATTTTTGTCACCTGAAACAAAAAGAGTCCCAAATGTAAAAAAAGATTGAGATTAACTGACATCCAAGGAAGATCACCAGGTTGTCATTGAACATCTACAGTTGTCTCAAAGAAGTGGGCCTGAACCCCTGCTCTCCTAGTTCCTACCTGAGCGAAATTTAGCTGTTGCCTAAAGTTTCTAATCCTCAATTTATTCTTATAGAGAACTTGGAATATAATGTACCTCATGGTGTTGTGAGGGTTATATACATTAAGAATAACCATGAAGATGAAATGGTAGAGTTATTCATTAAAGTTCCTTCAGATGAATTTCCTTCACTTGTAGGGCATCCTTGCCACCACCACTTAGCTAAGAAAGTCCTCTTGATAATTCCGAAAGCCTCCATTAAATAGTATTGCTCATGGATTAAGGCATGCTACATACAGTGGGTAAATTTTCAAAGGGTGTTCAAGATATTGGACAATGTTTTCTCCTCATTGCCAAGTAATTTGTGACTATCAGGGAATATTTTGGCCTCTTGAATGGTGTTTGATCTTCTACATGATGTAAAAGGGAAAGTGTGAAGTTGAAGATTATTATAGACTGTATTTTCCAAAGATTGATATAACACTATCTCCCATTCCAGGTTTTGTTTAGCACTGTGACCTTGCTTCTGCCCATCAAGAGGTAGAAGGTAATTCCCCTTCCCTTAAACCTGGGCATTTCTTAGTGATCCACTTTTGTCACAGAATACAAAGGAAGTGACACCAAAAATGAGTCTGAAGACCTAGGTGAATGCTTGTTCTCCAGATGCTCCTATTTGGGATAATACTTATATAACTGAGCTGCCATGCTATGAGATTCCCAAAGCACATAGAAAGTCCACTTGTAGGGAGAGTCCATGGCCTCTTTGAGTCATTCTGACCCAAGTGACAGGCATGTGAGTGAATACACTTCTTGATGAATCCAGGCTCTAGACAATACAAATATAGTTCGCTCCTAGCCTCAATGTATCTTCAGCTAGGGGTGTATTTGTTCTAAGCACAGAAGAGGTATTCGTATTATGCCTTTTTGAATTCCTGACTTAGAACTTGTTATTGTTTCACACAACTAAAATTTGAGATGTTTTCTAATCATTAGCAATAGATAACTAGAACACATGGGAAAGCCTAGCTATCAAGGAACATCCCTCAGCCTTGAAGACATGATGATATTTATTGGACCAAAACTCTGTCAAACAGGACATACATATACTGGCAAAATGTAAACAACCAAATGGAAAACAAACCAACAAAACCCATCAGAACAAAACTCAGAACATTAGGTTACTAGAATTGGAAGTACATTTGATCATCAACCAGAACTATCTCATTTATAGAGGAGTATACCACCCCAAGTGTTGGTGTTGTAATGTTCAGGAGCCAAGACATAAACATCTATACATATAAGAATGTATACAATGTATAAAAATCTATACATACAAGAATGAGATAACTAATAAGGTAACATACTATCACTGGAGTCTGAGGTCAGCCAGACCTGGGCTCAAATCTCTTTACTCCAACCCTACTAGTTGAGTGATCTTTTACAAATTTTTTTAATCATCTTAAGGCTCAGTTTCCCCTATATGCAAGACAGAGGGACAAATATTTTCTTCATAGATGTATTATATTAAATAAGACAAAGCTGCACTTGGTATATTGCCTGGTAATAATAAACATTCCATGTCTTAATTATCACTGTTATAATAACTGTGTTGAATATTGTGTTCGAAGCCACTTGCAAATTATTTTTAATTGGATAAATCTGACATACAATATTGTATAAATTTAACGTATACAGCATGTTACTTTCATACACTTATATTGTAATGTGGTTACTGTAACAATGAAATTTAACACATCGCATGTTTAGAGTAGTATTATCATCTATATTCAATATACTGTGCATTAGATCTCAATACCTCACTAAGTGCCTAAGATTGTACTCTCAAATACCATTCAGTCTTATCTCCCTAGCCCTCATCTCTGGTTAACCACCATTTTACTCTCTTGTTTTTGCTGTTGTTGTTGCTTTGTTTCGTGGGGGGTTTTTTTGGTTTTTTTTTTTTTTTTTTTGGCTTTTTAGGGCCGCACCTGCAGCATATGGAAATTCCCAGGCTACAGGTCAAACTGGAACTGCAGCTGCCTGCCTACACCACAGCTAGAGCAATGTGAGATCCAAGCTGTGTCTGCACCCTACACTGCAGCTCACGGCAATGGCGAATCCTTAACCCAATGAGTGAGGCCAGGGATAGAACCCACACCATCATGGATACTAGTCAGGTTCATAACCTGCTAAGCCAGTATGGGAACTCCCTGTTTTGTGGTTTTTTTTTTTAGTTTCCATAAATAGGTGATATCCTACTGTACTTACTTGTCTCTTTGCCTGACTTATCTCACTCAGCATAATGTACTCAAGGTCCATCCAGGTAGTTGCACATGGCAAGATACCCTCTTTTCTCATGGCTGAAAAATCTTCCACTATGTATATACATACTCGGTTTTTTTTGTATGTTTTGTCTTTTTGAGGGCCCCACCCAAGACATGTGGTGGTTCCCAGGCTAGGGGTCAGATCCGAGCTGTGTCTGCGACATACACCACAGCTCACGGCAACACCAGACCCTTAATGCACTGAGCAGGGCCAGGGATCGAACCCGTAACCTCATGGATCCTAGTCTGATTTGTTTCCACTGCATCACGATGGGAACTCCTTGTTTTTTTTTTTTTTTTTTTAAACTTTATACCTTATTTTTATTTTTTTCCTTTTTTTTCTTTTCTTTTTTTAAATTGTTATTTCCCAATACAATTTTTTCCTACTGTACAGCATGGTGACTCAGTTATATGTACATGTATACATTCTTTTTTCTCACATTACCATGCTCAATCATAAGTGAACAGACATAGTTCCCAGTGCTACACAGCAGGATCTCATGGTTAATCCATTCCAAAGGCAATAGTTGGCATCCATTAACCCCAAGCTCCCAATCCATCCCACTCCCTCCCCCTCCCTCTTGGCAACCACAAATCTATTCTCCAAGTCCATGAGTTTCTTTTCTGTGGAAAGGTTCCTTTGTGCCATCTATTAGATTCCAGATATAAGTGATAGTATATGGTGTTTGTCTTTCTCTCTCTGACTTACTTCACTCAGGATGAGAGTCTCTAGTTCCATTCATGTTGATGCAAATGGCATTATGTCATTCTTTTTTATGGCTGAGTAGTATTCCATTATGTATATATACACCACATCTTCCTATTCCAATCATCTGTTGATGGATGTTTGGGTTGTTTCCATGTCTTTGCTATTGTGAAGAGTGGTGCAATGAACATGCAGGTGCAGGTGTCTTTTTTAAGGAATGTTTTGTCTGGATATATGCCCAAGAGTGGGATTGCTGGGTCATATGGTAGTTCTATGTACAGTTTTCTAAGGTGCCTCCATACTGTTCTCCATAGTGGTTGTACCAGCTTACATTCCCACCAACAGTGCTAGAGGGTTCCCTTTTCTCCACACCCTCTCTAGCATTTATTATTTGTGGACTTATTAATGATGGCCATTCTGACTGGTATGAGGTGGTATCTCATGGTAGTTTTGATTTGCATTTCTCTAATAATCAGGGATGTTGAGTGTTTTTTCATGTTCTTGTTGGCCATCTATATGTCTTCCTTGGAGAATAGTCTATTCAGGTCTTTTGCCCATTTTTCAATTCGGTTGTTGGATTTTTTTGCTGTTGAGTTGTATAAGTTGCTTGTATATTTTAGAGATTAAGCCCTTGTCAGTTGCATCATTTGGAATTATTTTTTTTAAATCCATTCATGTATTGATCCATTTTGGGCTGTTTCCATTCTTGGCTATTGTGAATCATGCTGTGATAAACAGGGGAATGCATCTATCTAGTCAAACTCCCCTTTTGATTTCCTTTGGATACTTACCCAGTATGGAATTTCTGGATTCTAAAACATAAGCTAACTTTCAATAAAGATGATAATAATATTCTATGGTGGAAACCAGAATAAGAATTCTAGTTAATATTCATTAATATGCACAATCCATGAACTAGATCAAGGTTCCTTTTAAGAATTGCCTCCCTTAATGATCACAACAACATTGTGAATCAGCTACCAGTATATCTCATTTAAGAGAAAGAAATTGAGGAATTTAAAGTATAGGTACTGTGTTCCAGGTCACACAGTGATTAAGTGGTAATCAGACGGCAGAGCAGTAGCTCTTAATCACCATGCCATATTGTGTTTCCCTGTTGGATACATTTCCTTTGAGTTTTTAAATGAGGAGCCCTCTTTTAGGTCAAGCCACCACCATATTACACTACCAGCATGGTCCATGGCACTACAGAAACATGAGGTCTCTTGGAGTTACCGCACTGAGATGCAGAACAGGTAACTGCCCTAATGTATATGCAATGGAGTCACTGAAAGAAAGGGAGACATAACTCAACAGGGAATGAAGACAGGTTCATTGTGGTTCCCCATGGGTGATTCAGCACTTTCAAGGTCAATTTAATATGGAAAATATTGCCAATTCCTATTCATTGAAGACCTGATGCCTGATGCCAAAATCACTTAAATGACTCAGGAAACTCTGTCCTTATCATTTTGCACTGAATATACCTTTTAAGGGTGGGACTGGTGTTTTGCTTTGAATTTTGGCAGGCTGGCAAACATCTCAAATGTTTTCTGAATGATCCTTAGCTTATAGTGCACTTCCTGTCCCATAGGTGTAGCACTAAAAAAAAAAAAAAAAATATTCACTAGATTCTCCCTGCTCAAAGAGTGATCCATGGACCAGCAGGATCAGTATCTCCTTGGGATTTGCTAGCCATGCAGAATTTCAAGGCCCAACCCCACATCTATTAACTCAGAATTTGCGTTTTAATATGATAAATGTGTATATTAATCATGTAAGTTAGTATGAAAACCACTTTCTAGACCCATATTTATTGAAAACTTCCTCTGTGTCACCTATTTTTCTAAGCTTGAAATAAACAGAAATTTTCTGAATTCATGGGGGGAAATGTCTAAGAATCAAGTAAAAAAAAAAAACTCTTGTGCTTACTAATTTTTAATAAGAAAGTAAGAGTAGATGAGGTTTTCTGGGAACCTTGCCCTTTATTAGCATGAGGGACAAGACTACTCCAAAGATCTGAGACCTAAATGAATGGAAGAGGTGAATGTGTAAAGATAAGAGAGAGGGATACTAAGGCAGAGAACAAAGCATGTGCTGTCAGGAGGTAAGAATGAGCCTGAAGTGTCTGGAGAATGGAAGGAAGGTCAGAGTAGTGAGTGACAGAAAAAGACAGGAGACAGGTCATTCATTCAACAAACAGTTACTAAGAACAAAGGCAGTGCTAGGAACTGTCCTAGGTGCTGGAGATATTCTTGTCCACAAAACCAACGTTCCATTCTAAAGTTCTTATTCTAGTGACTGAACCAGATAAGTGACAAATGTGACAGAAACCAAAGAAGGATCTGGTGGTAGGAAGTTATAGAAGGGGTTTTATCTTAGGGGAGGGGGTGGCAAATTATGGAACATGGGCCAAATTCAGATGGCCACCTGCTTTTATAAACAAAAATTTTATTGTAATACAGGTCCTTCTCATGAATGTATACATGTTCTACAGATGCTATCATACAACCATGGAGAAGTTGAGTAGTTATCACAGAGATAATATGGTTTCCAAAGTCTAATATATTTACTATCTGGATGTTCACAGAAAAAGTCTTTCTTAAAAGATAGAGTGTCTGGGGGTAGGGTGAGAGGATGGCTCTCTGGGAAAGCAATGATTGAGCAAAAAAAATAGGCAAGACCCACATGACATAGGGTCATTTATTTTTTATTTTATGAAAGTATAGTTGACTTACAATGTTATGTTAGCTTCTGGTGTATAGCTAAGTGATTGAGTCAAACATACATGTAATTGTTTTCATTTGCTAATCCCAAACTCCCTATGCATCCCTCTTCCACCCCTCCCTCTTGGCAACCACATTTGTTCTCTATATCTGTGAGTCTGTTTCTGTTTCATAGATAACTCATTTGTATCATATTGTAGATTCCACATCTAAGTGATATCATATAGTATTTGTCTTTCTCTTTCTGGCTTACTTCACTTAGTATGATAAGTTCTAGTTCCATCCATGTTGCTGTGAGTGGTATTATTTCATTCTTTTTTATGGCTAAGTAGTATTCCATTGCATATATGTGCCACATCTTCTTTCTCCATTCATTTGTTGATGGACATTTAGTTTTTTTCCATGTCTTGGCTATTTTAAATAGTGCTACAGTGAACATAAGGGTATGTGTCTCTTTTTGAATTATAGTTTTGTGAAGATATATGCCTAGGGGTGGGATTGCTGGATCATATGGCAATTCCATTTTTAATTTTTTTGAGGCCTCTCCATACTGTTTTCCACAATGGCTGCATCGATTTACATTCCGTGGGTTCACACAGGGCCTTTTAGACCATAGTGAGGAATTTAGGTTTTAAGTGTCATAAAATATCATTGTATAGTTTTAACTAGGGGGTAAAATAATTTACTTTTTTAAAAGCTTGCTAGCAGAACATAGGGTTCAAAACTTTAGCTGAGTTTCTGCCAGATTTTAGTCAACAAAGGCACCTGGTGTTGACAGCTGAACTGTTTTCCCTTTGATCTTGGCTCTATCTAGCTTAGGTGGATTTTTGGCCAGACTAAGAACCACAGGATGTTTAATGCAGAGGAGATGTCCCCTTTCCCACCCTTGTGTTTTCTAACAGCATTATGATTACTAGGGCTTTGTACAATTTCCTTGTGAATGACTGACTGGGAACAATTCTTTGAAAGGGATGTAGTAATTTACCCCCATTGCCTGTCTACAGGGGAACAAAGCTGCCCTTATTTTTAGCTTAATGCCATGATTACTTTTGAATGTCTTGGCTGCCTTTATTCATTCATCTATTCAACAAATATTTATCAAGTGCCTATTATGGACAAGGCCGTGCATTTGGCAGGGTAGATGAAAGCCCTACCTTAGAAAGGTCTTATTTAGTGTTGCCAAAAAGCCTGAAGAGGCAGATGTAGGAGAAATTTCCAGGCGACTATACTATTCGAAGGAATGAAAGAAATACGGCCTCTCTAAAAGGATTAGGGCTTTTATATTAAAAAGAGAAGGTTGAAAGGGGATGTAATTGGAGCCATTCCAATCCTGAAGGGCATGGATGCCTTTAACAAAGCCAGAGATATTAAAATGAGGGTCACACAACAGGATAAGATGTTAAGAGTTCCTATACCTGACTTTTATGTAGCACTTAGAACTTTTCAGGTACTGGAAAAAGGAATTGACTGATTTAATCTTCATCATAATTTTTAGTAAGATCATTATTTTAAGAATGAGGAAACAGAGAGCATAAGTAACTTCCAAGCTCACACAGCTTATAGTGGGGGAGCCAGGATTAGAAACCAGAGGTATTGGACCCTCAAGCTAATATGGAATGTTTCTCATTCATTTCTTCATATTCTTGGAATTACTGCGAGATTCAAGAAAAAGTTTGGAGAACAAGGGGCATGGAATGGAAATACTCTATCTTTACTTTTTAAAGCTGATTGTCAGGAAGACAGCTATCTCTCCTAGAGCTTTCTTCTTGTCCCTTTAACAGGAAATGAATGCCGGCCTATGGTGGAAATCTTTATAAGGTGTGGCAAAGAGAATGTAGCTACATTATGAATCACTCTAATCTCTGGCTTGGAATTGACAATCCTGAAATTCCTCATATAGATCCAGCCTAAAGGTAATCAGAGGGTACATGCTGACTCTAAGTTTATTTATTTGCAAAAGATAATGTATAAAAACATTAATAGATGTGACGAAGAAAGCTTGAGAAGCTAATGAGTAACAATGCTAGTTAAAATGTGTTGAATGTTCAATGTGAGGTCAGTTTGTGCTAAACATATTATGCACATGATGTATAATGATCTTATGAGTTAATTATTACTGTTAAGCCTGTTTCATACATGAAGGAATTGAAAATTAGAGATGTTAATCTTGTGTTAGGTGACAGAATCAGGACTTTTTGTGCTTCTAAATGTAAACAAAGTTTATATATGCACTCTATGAGACTAGTGTCATTTTCTCTGTTGCTAACTGCATATTATATCCAAAGACATATGCCAAAGTGAATTTTTAATCTTTAGTTCAACTGACCTGCTAGATTCTTGGCATGTTGGTCAAGAAAGACCATAAATGAAGCTGGTAATCTTTCTGATGTGCAATTTCTGATCAATAGCTCCTGAGAGCCTTTCAGCTGTGAACTGGAGCCATGCTGACCTTTCTATCAATGACTTGGGAAATGAGTCAGCCTGAATTACACTCCAGAGGAGGCAATGCCCATTTCAACTCCAGATAAAGCAAGACATAAATAGGGAAAAGCAGCTTGATAAATTCCAGCCATACCATTTCTGTTAGCGATGAGTCACGTTAAAGACCACAGGGAGAGAAGAGGCAGAGCCTTTCATGGCTTTGCAATAAAGAAACCACTGTTAAATCCACTTCTGTGGCCTCCTTTTATCAGGGCTTTATGCTATTGACATAGTGATGGATTTGCACTGATTGGCTGATTGATCTATCCATTTATTTATCCATCCAACAAATATTAAGTGTGTTTTCTAAATTAATATTCCATTTCATCAGGTCAGTGTCCCCAAAAGTGTGGTTCTCAGATCAGTAGCATCAGCATCACCTGGAAATTTGTTAAAAAATATAAACTCTCAGGTCCAACCTGGACAATCAGAAGCTGAGGGTAGGCTCCAGAAAATTGTGTTTTAATCAAAACCTGCCTGTGATAGATGCTAAATTATTGATCTATGCAACTCCTATGCTGTAAAGACTCATTCTTCCAGTCTTGACTGGATCCCTTGAAGGCAGGACCCTGCTTCTCTAAATCCTTGCTGGGTCTCTAGGGCTCAGTGCAAACTAAGCATATTCTGTTCTCTTAAAACCTCTTACTGAATGGATGAATGAACAAAGGTCCAGAGCTACATATGTGCAAGGAACCTTTTTTTTTCCTCCAGTCAAATTTCATGACTTGTGGACAAGAGACTCAAAAGTAGAAAGTGGGAAGGACTTAGGCAAGATCAAGAAAAGTCCCAAGGGTCCCAGGGTCCCAGGTACTAACTTAATGCCAATGCACAAAGGATATAGTTGATGTATTCCTTACCCTTCCTTCCTTCTGCAGTTTGACACAGTGACCTAGGTCTCCTTCAGGGAAAATCATCAAGACATATAAACCTCAGAATAAGTATATATGTCATGATTTATGATTCTATTAAGAGCTCTGACATGGGAGCTGCTGGCCATCTGCTTGCCATTCATCTATACTGAGAACAGAGTGAGAAGGGATACACTTTATATAGAACAAGAGAAAATAATCTTAGAGAAGACAAACTATTTCCCAACAATGAAAAAAGTAGCATGCATTCTTCACAAATTTCTCATTCATTCACTCAACTGAGTAAATATTTCCTGAGCATCTACTATGAGCCAGACACTGTGCAAGGTGCTGGAGATACAATGAGATAAAGAATCACAACAATTGATTAGCTGCAATGGAACTACATGCTATCAAGGAAAATTATATCATTCTGTGAAAGTTTTTAATCTGGGCATCTAAATACTTCTGGAAAGATTTGGAAGGTCTGACCTGAAAAGTAACAGATAGCCTGGGACCTGGAGGGTGAAAAGGAATTAGTGAAATAATGAGCATCCTAATCTCGGAAATATTTTAAGTATTCTTGTTGAAATAGTTTATCTAGGTTACAGAGGAGGTAGAAGCAGAAGGGAATTTGTGCCCAAAGGTGAAGCCATTGGCAAATTCCCAGGGCCCTATGCCACCTGAGTATTTATACTTTCTGGTTCTAGCAGTGAGAGGCAGTAGGAACTCAAGGCAGGATTCAGGCCAAGGTTAGATGTCTACTATTTTTTGATAAAGGCAAACCTTGGAATAATGACCATGGCCAAATAATCAATAGCCAGTTTCTTAAAAGACAGAGCGAGCTGTGAAAGATAAAGATGATTGGCTTTGACTTTCTCTGTCAGCTGGTGTCTTGCTTATCAGGAGAGCCCGAGGACAAAGATATGAGCAAGGAGATGGGTTTGGGGAAATGCAAAGTCTCGATTCTGCAGAGACATTTCTTGCTTGGTTATTTATTTGATTCTTTCAGAGCAAGAGTGTTTAAAGAGGCAAAGGAAATCATAAATGGAATAGAGTCTAATTTTCACACACTGCTTGCAAAAGACAGACCAAGAGAAAGAGGATTATCATAATTTGTGCTCAAGAAAGCACGTGCTGTTGACTGGGAATAGGACTCTCCCACTGGGAGTAGAATGCTCCTTATGCCAGCTACCACTGAAACATCATGTGGTTTCTAGAACACTGGTGCCAGCAACTCAGCCCATTTTTCTACTAATTCTGTTACACCTGGGGCCAAATGGTACCCAATACAATCCTAGGTGATTAATATCTGTTGCAATTGAGCCTGCCTGTAATGTGGTCATGTCCTGGGTACTAGCACTGTAATTATTCAGGAAGGTCATGGGGCTATTTCTTGCAGCTATAATTGGTGATGACTTCACCTTTTAACAACAGCAGTGTGTCTAGGTCAATCTTACTGTCAAGTGGCAGGCTAAAGTTAAGGGACACGAAAACATTTAGGCTTTTGGACAATAGCCTCTTCCTCTTTGTATCCTGTGTTCTTAGAACAATGATTGACAGTTTGGAGCCACAGTGTTAGGGAGAGGAAGACTTGTGAGGGTGGATCTAGAGAGGGAAGGAATAAAGGGAGAGTAGAAACCTGATCTGAGCTCTAGATAGATGGTTTTCAACTGGATACATATTAGACTCGTTGAGAGTTTCTGTGTGTTTTAACATTTACTGAATATAAGAAGCATAAATAGAACTGTCCACATCAATAGTATACAGCTTGATGAACACATATTAAGAAACATAGTATCAGCAGCATCTCAGAAGCTCCTCCTTTGCCCCTTTCCAGTCATTCATTACCCCCGTCCAAGGGGAAATGCTTTCTAGACTTCCAATGCCATAGAAGAGTTTTGATTGTTTTGGAACATACATATTGGAATAATCATACTCTGCTTTCTGGCTTCTTTCACTCAGCATTATATGTGTGATTTCTCCATACTGTGTGGTATTCATATGCTCATTTTCATTGTTTATTGTGTTCCTTTATGTGACTATAGCGTTTATCTCATCTTCATGGGCAATTGGTTCCTTTTCTGTTTTTGGCTATTGAGAGTAGTACTGCTGTGAACATTTTTGGATATATGTCTTTTTGGTGTACATACAGGGGCATTGCTTCTGGGATGTATTTCTATTAGGAGTGAAATTTCTAGGTCATAGGGCATGTATAAGTTTAGCTTTAACAGATATTGCCAAGCAATTTTCCAAAGTGATGGTACCACTATACATGCCCATCTGTAGTATAAAAATTTCTGGTTACGCCTCAGCTTCATCTACACTTAGTTTTGAATACCTTTGTTATTTTTACCTCTTTGGTGCATATGTAGTCATATTCCTTGATAGCATTTGGTGCACTTCCCTGATGATTAATGAAATTGAGTACCTTTTCCTGTGTGTACTGATCAGTTATATAATCCCTGTTTCAAAGTTACTGCTTTAGTCTTTTGCCCAATTTCCTACTGTGTTTTTTGTCTTTCTCTCTGATTTGTGGGAGTTCTTAATAGATTCTGGATAGGAGTCGGTGATGGATTTATATATTCTATTTTTTTGCTTTTTAGGGACACACTTGTGGCATATGGAAGTTCCCAGGCTAGGGGCTGAATCAGAGCTGCAGCTGCTGACCTATACCATGGCCACAGCAATACCAGATCCTTAATTCACTGAGGGAGGCCAGGGATTGAACCCACACCCTCATGGATACTAGTTGGGTTCATTACCGCTGAAGCACGATGGGAATTCCAGGATTTATGTATTTTAAATATATTCATCCCATAAACTTTCTTAATGCTGTGTTTTGATGTACAGAGTTCTTAATTTTAATATAATCTGATTTATCCTACTTTTCTTGATGGGTAGTGCTTTTAGTGTCAAAATTTTTATCTATTTCATGGTCATAATTTTTTCCTTTTCTCTTTTCAAAGTTTTATTATTTCAGTTTTTATTTATTTATTTTTGCTTTTTTGGGGCCACACCTGTGGCATATGGAGGTTCTCAGGCTAGGGCAGAATCAAAGCTATAGCTTCCAGCCTACACCACAGCCACAGCAACACCAGATCCAAACCTCTTCTGCGACCTACACCACAGCTCGTGGCAACACTGGATCCTTAACACACTGAGCAAGGCCAGGGATCCAGCCTGCATTGTCATGGGTCCTAGTCAGGTTCGTTAACCGCTGAGCCACAAAGGGAACTCCCTACTTTAGTTTCTTTAAATTTAGATACGAAATTCAGTTGGAATCAGCATTTGCATATAGTGTGAAATAGAGAGTCAAGATACTTTTTCCCCCCATTTGGATATATAGTTGATCCAGCTTCCTTTATCTTTTCCAACACACTAGTCTTCCTTTGTTTAAATCAGGTGACCATATATATGTTGGTCTATTTCTGGATTCCTTTTTGTTCCATCTTTCTATTTGTGTATCCTTGTACCAATAACACCTTGTCTTAACCTCCGATAAGAGTTATGGGAGTTTAAGCCATAGGGTCTTGTACTTCAAGATCGCCAAGTGTAACCCAGACTTTTCATTGATTTTAGCATCAACTATCCAACTTCGGTGCAAAAAATCTGTTGTGATTTTGATTGGGATTGTCTTGAATATGTCAATCAGTTTGGGAAAATTGATAAATTTGGAAAATTGGTCTTCATATTCATGTACATGGTATATTATGGTTTCTTGTACAGCATTTTATAATTTTCAGTAGTAAATAATCTTACACATCTTAGGTTAGATTTATTCTTTAGTGTTTGATACATGTTGATGCTATTGAACATGGTACCTGGGCAGCTTTTAAACAATGCTGAGCATAGTCTTCCCTGTCCTGAGATGCTGATATAATTCATCTGGGATGGATGAGGCCCCAGTCTTAGTGTCCTAATACACATCCAAGTTTGAGAACCTATCCTCTAGGTCTAAACCTTTGCCTGCTTTCAGCAAATTAACCAACCCTTTGAGTCATCACTTCATTATCTGAAAACATGTAATAAGAGTATTTTCCTCTCAAGGTCAAGAGTGTTCTGTGTTTACAATTCAATGCTGAATGTGAAACCAAGAAGCATAGTATTTGACCTAGGTGTTTTATTTTTAAAAGATAAGTGACAAGATTAATTTTACTTACAAAATACAGGAAAAAGCACAGTAATCTAAAGTTGATTTGATCACATTCTCCTGGGGCCTATGAAGAGAGTAAAAATAGTCATCATCAAGGAAATGTGATTCTTCTCCTGACTCATAGGAGTGTCCTCCACTATTTCATTGAGAACTGTTCACTCTCTCTTTCACAATAGTTCTAACAGGCTTAGTGATCTGGATTCCCAGACTTCAGCACAAGAGAAGAGGCAAGAAGAATAGACCAGAAGGCAAAACCACCACACCAGGCCATCAGAGGAAGTTACAGAAATAGTAAAGATAGGTGAGCTCCAAAGGACAGAAGGGTGGAGCTATTTAGTGTAAGTTAAGGGAAAAATGAGTCAGGAACACTGGATTTTGTTATGCACAGTTCTGTAACATTATTATTTAAAGCCCAAATCAGCACAAAAAATGCTATAGGTTTTTAGGATGGTAGGGAAGCGGGTAACAAATTTTTAAAAATCTTCAAAAACAATGACTAAGGTGAGATTTTTGGCACCTCTGCTATCTGAAAATATACTTAAATGATGTTGCTTTTCTTTTTAAAATATCAGATAAATTGTATTTTCCTTTATCACCTCTCTAAGGGTAAAGAGGTAAGTCCTCTTGAACTTTTCTCATTTCATTCCACCTTATGAGCAAATAGTATTACTTACCACCTGCACAGATTTGCCAGGGAGGAGGTGAAGGAAGAGGCACCTGTGAAGTCTTTCCTTGATGAGTGAATGTCCCAGATTTAGCTCTTTGCTTTATGACCTTATTTGTCTTTTAGTTAGTTTAGAGCTAATAGTTTCAATCTCGCCTGACTCACACATTTGATTTCCCTATGTTGTCCTTGGAAGCAAATTTAGAAGCAGAATATTTCCATGGGAATCCAAATTATTTCTCCCTGGAGTTACACTGCTCCAGTGTCTGCTCCAAAACCTCTGTACCAAATCCTAAAATAGAATGATCGATACTGCTTTTTATCTGTGAAATTAGACCTAGGAGACCATTGTTCAGCACCAAAGAATCCAGAGAACATGTTTACTCACACTGAGACATGAACCCCAGATAAGTGTCCTCCAAACATTTGGGGAGAGCCCAGGGATCTGGATGACAGATGTTACCATCTGCCTGCAAGCAAGCCAAAACATCTATAGGAGCCAGACTTTTGAGCACTTCTCTACCTGAACTCAGCAAACATTCATTCAGTCAACAAACAATTCTTCAGGTGTCTGCTCTGTATCTGCTGCTATTACCTGGTCCACAAGAGCATGTTCTGACCTACAGGCTTAGACTCTGGGTCCCCAACAACTTGCCATATTGTTACTGAGTATCCCAGGGCAATTTAGTCAGCATTGGAGCTGCTCTATTTTCTGTGAGAAAGATGTCTAATGTATTAGGGGAGTGGAAATATGGTTCCTCAAAAGATATATTCAGCTGGTAATTTGAGGTGGCCAGTGGTATACTATCGAAGGCCGCCTGGGTTTGTGACAATAAGCAAGACTTTGGGGCTTGGTTTCTGGGTTCACGTCTCAACTCTCTACCACCTACAAGCTATGCAATTGTGGGCACATTGCTAACTTTCTTTGCTTCTCGGTTTCCTCATCTATAAAATGGGGATAACTTGAATACCTTCCTCATAGTTGGTTGCTAAAATTATTGAGTTAACATCTGTAAAGCACTTTTGCAAGCAGCTGGTTCTTAATAAGCTGTTCCATCTAGTGGCAAGGGTGTGAGAGTGGAAATGGAAGTGATATGCCCTGGGGGTGGAGAGAAGTTTGGGATCCATGACATTATTTACAACTTCTGATGTTTGGTGATAAAAAACAGACTCATTTTAGTCTAGCTTATTATTCTTTCAAAATTTCCCACAGACAATGCACCCCCTTATTGCCTGTACCTGGGGCAAAGTGCTCCTCACCTGACTCCCTCCCTGTTCACTGGATATGCTAGGTCCCATGTTTCCATTTAAGGAAATACCCCTCTCCATATTACTCAAAGTCTTTGACTTTTAAATTATAAGCAGGCATCAATACATATAAGGGATTTGCTTGAATTGCTACCACTAAACATTTTCTATGTGTCAGTTTCTTTTTTTTTTAAGGTTTTTTTTTCTATTATAGTTGATTTACATTGTTCTGTCAATTCAGTTTCTTTATAGGCTATATTTCACCTAGATGTCACATGAATTTTATGAGGCAGATTATTTATAATCCCCATGTTACAGATGAGGAAACTAAAGTGTCATGAAGTAGTATTTCTCCACCTTGGTACCACTGGCTTTTAGGGCTGGATAATCTTTTTCGGGGGTTGCATGCCCTGGTCATTGGAGAATATTTACCAGCATCTCTGGACTCTATACATTCGATGCCAGGTTGTGACAGGCTTTCCATTGTGAAAACTGAAAATGTCTCCCAATTTTCTACCAAAAGCCTCTAGCTTGTAGTGGAGTAATAAACCCTTCTCCCTCACCATCACCCTAGTAAGGAAATATTTCCATGGAAGATAATTTCTGGATCTTCTACCAGCTAGTAAGTTGCAGAATTAGGATTTAGATCCAGGCTGTGTTAACCATTATGTAGTAGTACTCTTCTGACCACTGTGCTCTGACATGGGAGTCACTGAGGCAAACACAGCACACTCGAGTCCTGGCTGGAACTGCACCCTGCTTACATAATGAAGAGAGAGCAAGAGCATCTCCAGGGAAGGCACTGGTCCCCCTATGGCTAGAGGTGTGGGGAATCTCTCCAAGCAGCCAACACAGGGCAACTTACCTCTACGCACCCCTCTCATACCACAGCAGAAGGAACCCTTCCCCCCGCTCCCGGTGCAGTTCAGATAACTGTAGTGGGTTGGCCAGGTGCCATATCATGTATACACTTTGAGCAGAGATAAGAGGGTGCTCCTTACACTAGGAAAGATATTCCTACGTAAGATTATGAGCCCAGCACAAGGTAAGAGGGCTCTTTATTTCTCAGTAAGGAAATGTCCCAGACTGAAGCCCATTCCTATGTGGCCTAGTGGGGATCCAAAGATGGCACTTAAGAGCCTGTCTTTCCCAACAATTACATTCTCATCCAGTGCAGTGTTTCTCAAAGTGAGGTCCAGAGGAGACTGGCGGCATCGACATTACTTGCTAACATGATAGAAGTGGAAGTTCTTGCCCCCCCACTCCTAAATGTGTGGAATTAAAAGTTTTGAGGGTCAGACCCAAACCTGAGTGATTCTGAAACATGCTGAGGTTTGAGAAGCACTGGTGTAATTCAGTGGTACTCAACCCAGGCTTCACACTAGAATTACATGAGGAGCTTTCAAAAAACACTATGCCCAGACCTCAATCAAGAAGAGCTCATTAGAATCCCTGGCTCTGAATACAGACAATCAAGATATATTATGTTTTTGTTTGTTTGGATCTTAAGCTCTTCATGGTAATTATATTGTGCAGCCCAGGTTGAGGGTCAATGGCCTAGTGGAAAAAGTGTTGACTATTCAGAGACTAGGGGTTCCAATTTCTGTGTGACTTATCTTACCCTATCTGGACAGCAATTACCTAATCTTTAAAATCAAGGTGCTAGATCAGGTACTTCTTGCATTTTCTGGCTCACATTCCTAAGTACTCAACTCCTTGTATCAATTCATTGGTATTTTAAATGATTTATTGCTTCCATCTATAGTGAGCCTGGATAAAACTCTTACATTTTGTGTGACCTGATTTTTTTCATCTATAAACCAGATAGAAGTACTGGTGTTGATAAAAGAGTACATGACTTGGAAAGAGAGAATTCTGACCAAGAAAGTGCAAGTAAGGTAAGCCTTCTTGCTCTGTGGTTGATATTCAGCAACCAAAAGAATTATGAGCAGGTGGCCTGGGACATTTATGTTTGCCTGAATTGCCTTGATGTGGGCACCACTACAGCTGGAGCTGTGCCACCCAGAAGGCTCAGAGATGATTCAAAAAAACACAAACCTCTTCTGTGGGCAATATGGCTAGATTTAGACTATTCTGGACTGACTGAGACACTGTGGGCAGAGCCAATAGCTAGAATTCTGGTAAGGGGAGCCGATAAGAGAGCCTTTAATAGAGATGCCATGCCTTGGTCTCTAAAAGGCTGACATTTTTTTCTAACCAACCTGGTTAAAGTTTCTTACTTTTGTCATTTGTCCCCTGCCCTCTGTTCTTCTTTCTCAGGATATCCATGGAGTAAAAAATTGTACCAAGTCAATACCAAAACAAAGAGCTATAAGAAAGCCATTTTATTGTAGTCTTTTTGAGAAGGAATAGAGAAAGAAAAAAAATAGAAAAACCTCACCAAAAAAAGTGGAGGAAAAAATGCCTTCTGGGGAATCACCTGACTTGTTCATCTCTTTCTTTAGACAGAAGAATAACCTGATATAATTTCCTTATACACTATTAAAGGAAATTGATCCCCGACAATGGAATAGTCAGTAGAAACTCTCTAGAATCAATGCCCAAACTTCTGAGTATGAAAATCTCCTGGGAAGCTTGCTAAAATAGGGAAGTCTCAGCCTTTGCCAGCAATTCAGTTTTAATAAGTGCTTGAAGGTTTCTAATGCCAGGGTAAGGACCACATCTCTAGAAATACTTTTCTGTGGAACTTTTATCATTGAAGTTATTATATTACATCATATTACATTTTATCATTTAAGTTATTAATTATATTACACTATTATTGTAAATGACCCACAATTTCCATCTATATGACACTGGATAAAATGCTTCTACTTTTGTGTCTTGGTTTTCTTGTCTGGGAACTGGACAGAAATATTCAGGTTGGTAAAAGAGCATATGACTTGGTGAGAGAGAATTGCAATTCTTTTGGCCTTTCTCCTTTATGAGACCATATGATATTTTATAAAAGAAACTAGAGCCTAGTTCTGGAAGACAGCTGGCACTTAAGACATGTTTGTTAAATGAATTGATGCATTCTAACAAGTATAAATAAATAAAAATGATGGGATGACAGAAACCTCAGAGAACTTTTTCCCCCTTGCCTTAAATAACTTATAAGATTTGCAAATTTTATTAGAATTTCTAGGCCACTTATTTTAGCATCCCACCCTCCTAGAATAATTTCCAAGTAGTAAACTCAGATCAATACTATCCTTTACCTTCGAAAAATCTATAGTTTTTACTGATTAGAGTGATAGAAAATTATTAATAGTTTTGACCTGATCATGTATTAACAGAAGTCAAAATCTCAGAGTTGGATTTCTAAGGCCAGAAAATTCTTCTCAGCCCACACATCACCGGGCAGCCAATTATACATTTTTTTTCCTTGCTTTGAAATGAGTGATTTAAAAAGCAACAGTGGTTGAAAATCTTCTCTCTCGTTGCTTTATCTCAACCTTTTAACTCTACCATGTAAAAGACTTAGTTCCATTTTTCTTTTTTATACTAGTAGAACTTAAAAGTTCATGTATGGAGTACTACTGAGTAATAAGGAATTACTATTGATACAACAACTTGGGTGCATCTTAAAACTAAAGTTTAAAATTCCAGTCTCAAAAGTTACTTATGTTCAGTTCATATACAGAGCATAAAAAATTAATAAACAGAAACCTCAGTTACACCAGAATTGGGTGGTCAGAAGAGGGAAATCTCCTGCATCACAGGAAAAAGAAAGGGTTCGTCTTTTTGCCTGGCAAGAGCTCAAACAAGGAGAGACTGCTCCAACTTAGCTAATGAGAAACCATTCCACTTTGAACTCTCAATTCCACCAGTGGATTCTGTGTTTGCTATAGCCCTCCCAGCTTCCTTTCACCCTCTTTAAAAGAATTTTCTCTTTGTTGGGTGGGGTAATTGGGTGGGGAACTTGCATGTGACTCCTCATGAATACAGACCTCGAATTGCAAATTTTCACTGATCCCAAATAAGCCCATTTTCGCTGGGGAAACAACTGGCAGTCTATTTGTTTTAGGTCAACAACAGCCTTCTTGAAATGACAAAATTATTAAGATGGAGAGCATGAAGAGGGAAAGGGAAGGAGGTGGCTATGACTATAAAAACGTAGCATGAAAGACCTTTATGATTAACAGTTCTATATCTTGACTGTGGTGGTAATTATATGAATATACTTAAGATATAATTGCACAGAAGTAACTACACACACACACACACCAAACTGATGAAATCACAATGAAATCTGTGGACAGTGCTAATATTAATTTCATGGTTGTGATATTATACTATAGTTACCTAAGATGTCACTATTAGGGGGAACTTGAGGGAAGAATATATGGGATCTCTGTATTATTTCATACAACTCTATGAATTCTCAAAAGTGCCTCAAAATGTTTTTTCCAAAGTACATTTGTATTTTGTATGTCTATGTAGACACACAAACATATTAAAACTATTTACATATCCATCTTAAGAAAGCAGATCATTATTCCTTTGATCACCCCACTGGCCCTTTTTCTGATGCCAATTTCCCTTTCTCACCTCCAAAAGGAAACACTATCCTGAATTTTTTGTTTATAATTATCTTGCTTTTCTTTATAATGTTAACACATGTATATAAAAGGCTATATCAGTACTGGCTGCAGTAACAAACACCTGGATATAACCCAAATACCCATCAAAAAGAAATTAACTAATGTTTTAGTCAATTAATACAAAGGAAAAATCAACATGATTGAAATAAACTAGTCAGATGAGTCAGCAAGAGTGAATCTTAAAAACATAATTTTGACAAGGAAACAAGTAGAAAAAAATACATCTAGTAAGAACCAATTTATACAAAGTATTAAACCTACTTGAAGCCAAACTGTATTGTTTAGGGTAAACCATATTACTATTTTACTTTGTAAACTAAACTATCAAAAACCCTAAGGCTTTGGGGGAATGTGGGAGAATTTCTTCAATTGTGTACAGGATCATCACAGCGGTACCATATAAATGACCTTTAGAATATTCTTTTGGTGACCCTGGTTCCCTTTTAGACTCTGCTTCAATTCTCTGATGAATGATTTGAAGTGAAAATGGTGTAATTTCCTCCATTTCTGGGAAGTCATTTGAAAGACGGTTCTGGCTGCCACTTGAAAATTTCTTTACTGGTTCCAGAATAATAAAAGATCATCTGAATTTCATCTTCTTGGAATACGTGAAGAGAAGCCCATTATTTTGCAGAATTGCTGAGAACCTTTGTAACCCATCATGTGGTTAATGTAAATGCTCAGATGCAAGTGAGCATGGGCTAGGGAGTACAGGTGCTAATACAGATTGGTGCAATTTTTAAAAACTCACCAGTTTGTTTTTCTTTAGTATCAGCCTTTTCCTCTGTGAACACACATTTATATAGCTATGGCTATTCGGATGATTCATGATTTAACAGCATACTAAGAGCCCCTATAACTTTCCAGGTACGGTTCTAAGGACTTCACCTATGTTGAGTTGCTTAATCCTCACAACAACACTGTGGGGGAAACTGAGGCACAAGGGATTAGAGAATCTCTTCAAGACCACATGGCTGGCCTGAGACATATCTAGGATGCCATCCCAGCAGTCCACATTCACAATAACCACAGGTAACCCTTGCTACAAAACTGAAAACATATATATTTGTGTGTTTAATGCACAGACATATATCAGAAGAGACAATGGAAAAGGTCAGTCAGTCTAAATGGTGGAAAACCTGAAATATATATATATGATACATGTGGAAGTTCCCAGGTCAGGGATCGAATCTGAGCCACAGCTGCCACCTATGCCACAGCTGTGGCTATGCTGGATTCTTACCTACTGTGCCATAGCTGAAACTCCATAAACCCAATTTTTAGCACACATGGCTTTGTCATTCTTTAGCTCAATAAACTCATTAAGTAGTATTTATGGAGATAAAACAGGAAGTGTTGCGAACTAGGACTGTTTTCTTTTATGTTAGCCTCTGGCATACGTTGGTCTTTAAATTTCACCACATAACCACACACACACACACACAATTGACCCTTAATAATCTCAGGGAAAAATCTCCAGTGAACATGTGTTAGAAGGAGCAATGGTGGTCGGGCATCTTTATTTTTAATATTCCCCCCACCTTCCCAC
The DNA here is from genome assembly GCF_054392235.1 of Sus scrofa. Lineage (NCBI taxonomy): Eukaryota > Metazoa > Chordata > Mammalia > Artiodactyla > Suidae > Sus > Sus scrofa. Next base: position 59,514,231 of record NC_139395.1, read on the forward strand.
AAGCTTACTTCCTATCTCCCACCCCCCTTTCTCCTCCTCTCCCAGTTAACACTTAAGCTCAGCCAGGCTTAAGAATGCTGCATTGCTTAACTGCTTTCTCAAAGAGAGATCCTTGAATTACCAGAACCCAAGTCATCTAAGGTACTTGTTAAAAAATACAGTCACAGGCCTCGTGACTCAGAATCTCTTACAGATGCACACATTTGAGCATCCCTCTTTTAAAATAAGCACCATCTTCAGATGTGAAGGTGTGGTGAGAAACAGTCCCCAGCTGTGAGCAGAGTGTACAGTAATTGTAACAAAGACATTTTCTTAATTCCAACTGAGGCTGATTATTTTCTATGTTTTTAGACTTGAGAATCTAATCTAATCTATTTTAGACTTGAGAATCTGAAATGCCTGCTATTTCCCTATACAAGGTTCTCTTAATTGATTTGTCTTTCTCACACTAACTGTCAGGTATTATATATTCTCTATTTATTCAGCCTCTGGTAGATATTTACTGAGCATCGTACTGTGGTGCCAGGGCTGTTTCAGGTGCTGGGCATAGAATCCAGTGAAACACAGGAAGGCTGCTTGCTTCTCTTGTGTGGGTCTGCTCTGTAGATGTGTGGGAAAAAGTACATAATAAATGCTGTGATATTAGGTTTTGGTAACTATATGATGAAAAGTATCTTAATAGAATGAGAGGGAAAGTTACTAGTACAAGAGGGGATAGTTGCTGTTCTGGAGTCAGCTCCTGCTTGCCTGCCAGAGCTGCTGGTTACATTTGCAGGAGCTTTTTGGGCTGGTTGTTAAATGCAGCCTTTATTAAAATTTAAATTAAAATTAAGTAAACTGAATTGAAAGTAAAAGCAGTAAGTAGTCAAAACTTCATTTCCTAATGACTGCATTGCACCTCTTGTACCCAAGGGTTATGAAAAGTGTTCTTTCTTCCTAACTGCACCTTCAGGGAGGCGTGTTGGCAGCCTGAATCAGGTCATGGTGGGAGTGTGTATGCCACAGAAATTGGCAGAGGCTACAAATCAGGGCTTGGTTTATGGTTTTGTTGATTGTCTAAACTTAAAGTTATGCAGAGAATATTGATAGTACTTATTAAGCTGAAAAGCATCTTGTATCATAGCTGTTTCAAAAACAATCTTTCAGTATTTGGAAACTCTTATCCAATTCCACATTTTCTATTGACCAGGACATCAGTATTTCCTAGCCCACTCCCAAACACAAACTCCCCCAAATTCAGAATGGGTTATTGAGAACCCAAACCAGAATATCTGCTTTGAGGCATCCCCACTATCAGCTTCATAGGCTGAATCTGACAGAGCACAGTGCTGACCTCAACATGGCTTGGGTTCTTTCCCATTCCTGCTCTCAGTCAAATCTTCAGCTTGGAGACTCCACCACTCTCTCAAGTGCCTCCTGGAGATGGCTTTGATTGAACAAGCCTGAAACCATCCCTCAAGAATGCTACGGCTTGACCTATGATATTGAGCCACCATGTGGCTTCCACTCATGTTCTATTATCAGGTTTTTTTTCCAGCTGCTCTCAGTCATATTTTTCAGTGAAGCTTTTTAAAAACCTCTGTGCCCAGAAAAAAAAAAATAAATAATGAAGACAAGTCTCTGTGCCCAGGAGTGCTAATTATAACACAGGAAATCAAGACATAGAAACTAAGGTCTCTATTTTCTGAGTTATTCAGGTTGGGTTTTTAGACAAGCTGTGTTCATGTACAAGTTCAAGATCATTCTAATGGCAGGATTTAGTGGGATCTATTTAGAATCTGGGTTCAGAAAATAGGGCCATTCTGAACTAAAACCATCAGGAATGGTTTAAATATGGATTTGAAGAAAATCAGAGCTTCGATCTGGATTTGCCTCCCTTTATAGGAGGTAATTATACAGGAAAGAGGTTCAAGGAAGAGAAACCAGAGGCAGTGGGTGGGAGAGGTCAAAAACACGATGTGTGCTGGAGGGGCTGTGGGATAAGGGAAACCAGGAGTAGTTCTTGTTCTTCTCTTTTTCTTTGCCTTCCCACCCTGTCCTTCTTTTCTTATCTTGCCTTTCTGCTTCCTCGAGGCAGCAAACATGGGAGATTATGGTTAGAATTCACTTACTTTTCATCTCACTTCAACTGCCATGAGCATCAAATTCAGAGATACATCCCAATTTGGGCCCTTCCATTTCTGGACTGTGTGACCTTATGGGTGTTTAGAGGTTTTTTGTTTTTCGTGCGGTTTTTTTTGTTTGTTTTTTGCTGTTGTTTTTTGCCTCTTTGGGGTTTTTTTTTAGTTTTATTTTTTATTTTTTTTTAATTTCCCCATACGTTATTTTTTTTTCTACCGTATAGCATGGTGACCCAGTTACTCATACATGTATACATTCTTTTTTCTCAAAGACATGGAAACAACCCCAATGTCCATCAACAGATGAATGGATTAAGAAGATGTGGTATATATACACAATGGAATACTACTCAGCCATTAAGAAGAACAAAATAATCCCATTTGCAGCAATATGGATGGAACTAGAGACTCATACTGAGTGAAGTAAGTCAGAAAGAGAAAGACAAATACCATGTGATATCACTTATATCTCGAATCTAATTTATGGCAGGCACAATGAACCTTTCCACAGAAAAGAAAACCATGGACTTGGAGAATAGACTTGTGGTTGCCAAGGGGGAGGGTGAATGGAGTGGGATGGATTGGGAGCTTGGGGTTAATAGATGTTTTGTGCCTCTTTGAATCTCAGATAACTCATCTATAAATGGGGATTAAGAAGACTCCTTGCAGAGTTGGAAGGATTCATGTTACGACTGTCTATCACATTATGTCTGTCAAGGCTAACAGACAGTGGCCACAAATGTCAACTTTTCTACAATAGCCTTTCCTATGAGATATATTTATCTATGAATTTATTGCTGGAGGTTACTTTGCTCCTGCAACCTTTCTGTTTAGCTATGCTGTTCCCAAGTCTTACTCATCTTGGTTTCTTTGGTGTAGAATCTGCTACATAATTGATAGAGGGCCAGTTGACATTTGATGTATAAATGAATGAATGCATGGATGGAGAAAGGACCAGCCTGAGCTCTTGTTTCTCTAAAAAAGATCTAAGGTAAGACTGTGTATCACTTTGCTTCCTTTTGGTTCCAGTTAACACTTTGTATTTTTTTTTCCACTGTAAGATCACAGCAGGCCTTGATCACTATTCCTGATCTAACATTGCAAGCGTGGCTTCCAGGACACTGGCTAGGAGAAAACAGCAGAATTTGGCTTTGAGTTCCAGGAACAAAGGAGTTGCAAACATTGTTCTAACAGTATTTTATGACATTATTTTACCATTGTATGCTGTTTCCTACATCCTTGCTGCTACATATTGCTTGAAAGTGTCTAAAAAAGGTACTGTAAAGGGAAAAATGAAAAGATGTGTCTCCTATAAAGACTTAGAACAGGGGGTGGGGGTGGGGGTGGGAAAGGGAGAAGATATGGAATAAGGCAACTTGGGCAAGAGACAATAAGAATAAAAAAGAAAAAGAAAGAACATTATAGTAGTGGGGATAAAGGAGAAACATGTGGAAAATGTTCCTTTGTCAACTCTTAGAATGTCAGGTCCCTAAGGGAGGTTCTGAATTCTTTTTGTTTGAATGTTAGGAAGAGACTTAATTTCATTCTCATCAAGAAGGCCAGATGACAGAATTCTCAGGGTTGTAAGGAACCACATGCTCAAATGGTGCAACCACAAACAGTGATTGAGTCTTCTCCTCTGAATCACTGCCTAATAGGAATGTAAGCTGAACTTGATTGCCACCAAAGGTATGAAACTCACTACATACAGTAGAGGCTCATTTCCTACTTGCTCAACCCTGTGCTTATCTGAAATCTATTTCTCTGGAGTTTCTGCACACTCATCTCATATGCAAGCTCCAATTCCTCCTACTGGATGACCTTTGGAAAGTTATATGATCTGAGTTTACTTTCTTCAACTATAAGACTAGTATAATACTATTTAGTTCATCCAGATGTGCTAAACATTAATGAAAAACAATGCATTTACAACAAGTGTCCTAAAGGCCTTCCATGGTTTATTAATTGTGTTTTCCAGGTTTCTCCCCAATCTGAAAGCCTTTTGGTCCTATCATCCTTTAAAATCCTTCCCAGTTCTCAGATTCCATCAAAATTATTTGTGATCTTTCCCCCCATACCTAATCTTTGCATCACCCACACAAAGAACTTATGGAGTTTTAAGAATGTGAAAGGATGCAGTTGACCTGATCTGTGAATTCAGATTCCCAGCTATTAAGTTAAAGGTCTGAGAACTGCTTTGTCCCCTGTGATAGGGATCCCAAAATTCACAGAAACCCCAAGATCCTTTAGATAAGCTACCAATGATTCCAGGGAAATATATAGAGTGGAATCTCTTTGCTAAAAAGCAGAAGTGCTTTAAATTACAAACCAGTCTGGAGTATCCTGCCTCTTTCTTCAGTCTCTCACTGCCCTTCAATGAGTTTGTGAACCAGGAAGGTCTATCAGACTCACATAAACAAATTAACACCAAGAAAGAATGTACAGTCAGCCCTCCTTATCAGCAGGTTCTGCATCCATGGAGTACATCAGCCACAGCTGTAAAATAGCTATTTCCCAATTCAAGAAATTTCAAAAAGCAAAACTTGAAGTTGCCATATCTCAGCAATTTGTATATAGTATTCACACTCAAATAGGTATTGAAAATAATATAGAGACCATTTAAATTACAGGAAAGGATTTCATAGATTATATACAAATACTAGACTACTTTATATAAGGGACTTGGGACTCCACGGATTCTGGTATTTTTGGGGTCCTGGAACCCATCTCTCCATGGATACCAAGGGATGACTGCATCTACACAGTGGATAAATATGCTTATTTCCTCACATACCCTATGATTATTAAATAGAAAGAACTTAGAACGATGCTCAGCTCAATTAATGTTAAGATTGTGCTCACTGTCATGAAAACATTCTTTCCTGATGTTTTCATCATTTTCAATTTTTTCCCAGTGGTTATCTACAATGTAATTAAAAATGGACTATGTGCTTTTTCCTCTAATATCACACACCTCAAATCTCTGCCTTCAAAATCTCAAATCTTCCCCATGTTTTTCATTCTGATTCTAACGTCTTTCTCTTTCCTTATCACCTGTCAGTATCCTCCCCAGCCTTCAACGTCCGTATCATATAAGGAGACCTAACTGTTTTTGTCTTTTTTTAACCCTCAACTGCATAATCTATCTGTTCATCCTCTGACTCCCTAATAGCATTCAGAACATCTCTTTCTGAATTACAGTCACTTGCATTCTTGGTTTAGGATGGAACAGCAGTTGACCCTGGAACAATTCTGGGGTTGGGGTGATGACCTCCTCACAGTCAAAACTCCATGTCTAACTTTGCCGTCAGCCCTCTGTGTGGCAGCTGAGCACCTTGTATTCAACAACTGAAGATCATGTAGTACCACAGTAAGTATGCATTGAAAAAGATTCCACATATAAGTGGGCCTGTGCAGTCCAAACCCATGTCATTTAAAGGTCAACTGTATTAGAACACAGCTTATTTAACTAGGAGGAATGTGCCTCTTTCATAGCTGCACCCCCAGTAGTGCCCAGCACTCCAGGGACATAGTAGGTATCAAATAAACTACTGTGAAATTAAAGAGGCTAGATGCTAATGAGGTACAATCATCTAAAGTACCTTTATATACAACTGGTTGTTTATTAAAAAGAAACTAGTTAAGTAGGCATATCATCATGAAAGGTGGTTTACCACCCCTTTAGCAGTGTATGTCGTCTTTAGGGACTTTCTGCAAAGCATAGCCTCCCTTAATAATCATATTTGAGGTTGCCTTTATGGAAATTTATATCCTAGAAGATAGATTTATGCTTCTCTGGCTTCCCCAGGCTCACAAACCATACCACCCCCTCCTCTTTGTTGGTTTTGGGACATTTGCATCAAATAATCCCAGACAGTGGTGGTTTACCACAAAGAAGTCAATGAAAGCCGCTTTTGATAACAATAAGAATTCCTTGCTTGGTCATGTAAATGTTGAATTTATAAAGTGGTTTCACAGATGTTACTGCACACTTTCAAATGCCATCTGAAAAGACTGAAAACTGTGGTTAAAAAAAAAAAAGATCAACAAAGTTTTCCGTTTCTGTTGATATATTGGATAACACCGAGTTAGGTGTTTTTAGGAGCTTCTCGGCTAATATGGTCCATCCAACAGGAGCTACAAATCCCAGAACCCAGTGGCATCCCAAGTTGCACTAGAGTTCTATCCATTTAAGCACTTGCCCTGAACCCCAAGTGTGTACTCATCCTTCGGCTGAGATGAATGATCAAGTGCAGCTAAAGAGTTATCAGGCAACGTAAATACCTAATGACTGATACTCATTCCTGAAAGCCAGAGGTGGGGATCATATCTATTCCAGCCCTAAAATATGCTTTTTCAGGTCAATCTCCCAGGTCAAAATTGTTTTTGTAGTAGTAGCTGACACATGGTCCTTTTCTGAAAAGCCCAAAAGGGACCTCAGGGATTTATGGCTAGAAGTTCAGACTGGAAAGCCCCCTCAGTTCTTTTCAGTTCTATTGTCTGATGATTTGCCATTTTCCACTAGGTCCCACTATGATCTGCCGTGGCTTGAGAGATTGCCATTGAATCAATACTCACATCATAGTGTTTCAGGCTGCAGTTTCTACAGTATGGGAGGAAGGAGGCTCAGGATGGTTATTAAGCCCCCAGGAAGGGAGGAAGATATGGAGAAGAGAGGTATAATTTGTGGAACCAGGAGCCTTCTGGCCTCCAGAGTGGTGGACAAAACCCTTGCTACCTTCGTATTAAGATGTGCTTTCTATGGATTATGTAATTCTGAGGGGATAAATAAAAGGCCCACCATAATATACCTTTTATTTCTCTGTCAAATTGACCCACTTCAAAAAAAATGTTACAAAAGGAGCCTTTAAGTATATTAGCGATGTTTTATTTCTTATGTTGCGGAATGAGTACCATAGTTTTCTTTGGATTCTATTTTCTATCTTGTGCTACATCTTAAATGTCACAAAATGTATTTTAAAAGGGCAGAGAAAAAAAATCCAATTTATGCCATTCTATAGATGGCTAATAGATGGTTGATTAGTGATGTTACAATATTTTTCCCTTACACATAAATACCACTTCTGGTGATATGGACCCAGCATGGGGGAGGTAGGAGAAATAAAGAAATAAATAATTCATGTGAAAATAAGGTTTCCATCTAGTAATGGAGGCACAGTGACAAGATGCAAAGAAAGGCTTATCTTTCAGCCTTGTGCTAGGGTCCCCATTGCTGGAGCACACTGTCTGAAGAACAGTGTAAAATGTCAATGTAAACAATTACATATATACATATATCGATCATTGTTGTTCAGAATCATATACTGTATTTCTTATACTAAAAGCCTCCATACATTGGGGGAGTCTGGTCTTTCCCTGGCTGTAAAGGAGCCCTGCTAGTGACTTTTCCAGTGCAGAGGAAAAGTGAAAAAATGTTCTAGTTTCACACCAAATGGGCCATGGAAATCAGTTCTTAGAGCTTTCCTGTCTCTTCTAAGGACTCAAAGGCAATGAAATCTGTGACTCTGTTGAGTGGAGACTCCTTCAGGACTTTACGCATAATTTATATATTTTAATGATGGCTAAAGTTGATTAAACCTTCCTTCTGTTCCTAAGCTCCTTACCTATATTATCTCATTTAATTTTTCCAGCAGCCCTATGTGATAGAGACTATGATCAAACCCACTGTACTGAAGAGGACATCGAGGCTAAGAAAGGTTAAGTAACTTGTCAAAAGTTCTCCTATTACTAGTTTTCTGAGCTAGTATTTAACCTGAAGACTAATTTCAAAGCCTACATGCTGCAACAATTTGGCATCCCATCCTCATTATGAGCCATCAGAAGGCTCTGACTGACTTCTTGACTCTGGTACAGGGATGGAGGGCTCCAGACTGGCCTGAGCACAATCAGGGGTCTCTACTAACCCCTGTTATTTCAGCTTTAGCTGTGTTCCTAAGACTTATCCACATTAATCTAGAAGCTAAGTGTCATTTACTAATATGATTCCTCAACTGTATGCCTGAAATCCAGCCATTTTGTAAGTACCTGGCTAGATGTAAGAGAATGGAATAGAAGTTCTCACTGTTGTGTGATTTGATAAACCATTTTATAACATTTCTTAAGACTTTTCAGCTATATTTTGATTTTAGCAATAAGCATAAGGAGAGAGGAAGGGAAAGCATTTCAGTCATCCAATATTAAAAGGATGCATCACTTTGGGATATGTAATTCTTACCCAAGTGTCACTTTGTAAAACTCAAATGTCCTTGGGTAGGAGGAATAACAGGAGTAATTGATATCAAGGTAAGTCTAACAGAATAGTTTCATATCTGGGCTGTGGAATCATACAACTCTGGGTACAGACGCAGCTTTCTCCTAATTGATGGTTAGTGTAGAAAGAAGATGGATAAAACAATTCAAACCATCTGGTAACTAATAAGGCAAAGCAGTTGCCCTATTAGTAATTAGATGGGTACTGTCCAGACCCATCATCATTTTCTAAAATGCAAGCAATAAAAAAAATTTAATAACTTTAAATTGAGATCAGTTCCATCTTAGGCAGGGTAGGCTCCAAGCTGAAAATGATTTCATGGTGATCCAGGTTCTCTTTCTACTTCTCTTGGCTTCTTTTGTGCCCTGTTGGCCCTTCTAAGATGCACTTTCCTAATGGAGTGACAAGATGTCTAAGTCCAGCCTTACATTCAGTTTCAAGTTTGCAACTGGAATGCCTTCTTTTTTTTTTTTTTTTTCCAGAGCAAAAACTAACTGGAGTTAAGTTTTGATTAAAGATATTGGCTTGGCCTAAGTTATATCCCCATTTCTCCAGCAATCACTCAGGTTAAGAAGATAGGGGGCCTCAGGAGCTAGGTCTGTGCCTAGCTTTCCCACAAATCATGTCATGTCAGCAGAGGGGAGGTGGTTTTCTAGAGACAGTTGGAGTATTTCACTAAAAATGTGGGTTGATGAATTGTAGGCAGAAAAACAAAATTCTACACATACACTTTTTCTTTAGAAAGATCTGTGCACTACTGGATACAAATAGGGTTCATTCCCTCACTGGGGAAGAATATACATTCTTCCAAAAGGGAGGTCTGACACCACCTGATGGATGGATCTGCTGCTTTCCAGGCTGTTCTGAGCTCTGCTGTAGCTGCTGATTTGAAATGACCCTTCTTGCATAACAATTACACCTGGCACCCTTGCTTGAGAGCATGAGGGGGAATTTCTTCATCCTTTCTTAAAGATACAATTGTTTCTGACAACCAGTGTCATCTGCAGTGACAGATGTCACTTCTGACTCTCATTCACAGCAGACAGCTGAGCTCAAGGAGACTGCTAGCCTTTGATGATGGTATTAATTCTTACCTAGAAAAGCCATAATACTGAAATGTTTAGGTTTGAGGGATTTTCTTAGTAAAATATATACTAGGGCAAGGGCTTCTGAAGCAATTGCACACAACCCATGTACTTCCCCTAACACCAGCCATCACTTGATATTCAATTTATTTGTTCAAATACACTATCATGTTAATAGATGCAAACTACTGCATTTGGAGTGGATAAGCAATGAGATTCTGCTGTATAGCCCAGGGAACTCTATCCAGTCACTTGCGATAGAACATGATGGAGGATACTGTGAAAAAAAGTATATATATATGCATATATATGTGCACACATATATATATATATAAAAGTATATATATATGCATATATATGTGCACACACACATATATATATAAAAGTATATATATGCATATATATGTGCACACATATATATATATAAAAGTATATATATATGCATATATATGTGCATACATATATATGTATGACTGGGTCACTTCGCTGTGTAGTAGAAATTAACAGAACACTGTAAGTCAACTAAAATGGAAAAAATAACAGTCATAAAATGAAAAATTTATATACTACAATGCAAACTCCAAGAGGGGCAGACTTTGGGTCTTGTTGTTTGCTTTGTCTTTTGTGGCTCTTTGCAACTAGCACAATCTGGGCAGGTAGTAGAAGTTTAAAAATAAAATATGTTGAATACTTCAATTAATAACTGAATATAGGAATTTTAAAAGACGTTTGGCACTCATGTGGGTATATATTTTGTATGTGTGTGTATGGATATAGATATAGAAAGAGGTAGGTATTAAAATGTGACTGTGGTCTTTCATTTTCATCCATTCTTCATATGGGAAATTGAGGTATATTTATTAGGGAATTTGTATAAAACCCAAGAGGAAATTAATGCCATGGCTGTAACACAGATTATTTTAACACTATTGAAGTCTCTTATGGAAATTACTCAGCTGGCTCAAATATCTTCCATTTTTACAGTGTTTTCCAATCCATTTATACCTTAGGCCATTCAACATATACTCACTACAGAATTACTGTTTGAGACATGTTTACATTCTTATTTTGAGGCCAAACTTCACAACTAGCAGTTATTACTCCTCAAAGGACAAAAAGAGACTCAGCAGGTAATGTGACTTGTCCATAAGCAAAAAGAGACAATGGCAGCTAAGAATCACAATGAATTTTTCTAACCCTAGGTCCCATGCTTGTCTCCACTGGGAAATGGTACTTTGTAATCTACTCACTATGGGGTCTTACTGCCCCCTTTGCATCTCAGAAACGCTCCTCTGCCTAGTGAACATGTTGTCTGACATGCCCGTTTACTGAGCTTTGATGATGCATGGTTATAGAACAAGAGCAGTCAGGCACATTATTTTCCACAATTATGACTGATGCTGGAACTCAGTCTAGACTTGCTGTTGATTCCTCATCCATTCTTTTCAGACTCAAGTTAATGAAATGGAATATAAAACTAAAGGTCACAATAAGCACAATTCTCTTTGGGTCTTGAGATCTCTGAGTCACACTTTTTCAATGGTAGATCTGCAGGCAGAATCACAAGTCTTGATTTTGATCAGCTCATCAAAAATAAGGATAGGCAAATAATTTTTCAGTACAAGAAGGATCAGATTTCTCTGTCTATATACTCACTGGAGCTTTTTTTTTTTTCTATGCTAATGTGACAACCCTTGGGTGTCTGACTTAAGATTATAAAGAAAAATATTATTTTTGGACTCTGTGCTCCCTTTAATTTCCAAATTTTCTTAAATGTGTATGTTTTGAAGTTTTAAATCATGAATGATAGAAATAATATTGATAGTGACATGGATAAATAACTATCATTTCTTGAATCTATCTAGTATCTCCCTTCCAATGAGGTCAAGAAATTACCATGACCTATTTTATTGTTCATATATTTTGCTTATGTCCTGTGTGAACAAATTAGAGTATAGGAAGTCTGATAAAATTTCAAAAGAAGGTATTTTAGAGCCAGAGGCATGTCCCTAGATTTCTATCACTTCCATTCCACCAGACTGCTGGTTTTGGTTACACATTTTTGAATACAAGAAGCAGAGTCTTAATGAAGACAATTCAAATAAGCTAGGTGGTGAATTACCATAGGGATATTTTTGAAAGATAATAAATGAGACAGCAAAGATTACATGTAACCTCTAAGGCTTAAATACTTTGCTTTTTTTTTTTTCTATTTTTCATGAGACAGGGGTCTTTTTATTTATCACTGTATCCACAGTGCGCAGAGAACAATCAATGTTAAAGTCTCAACACATACTTAAATAATAAAAACAGTAATATGAATAAAAAAAGGTCCTATTGATTACTTACTAAGTGCCAGTTACTATGCTAAGACCCTTACATGGATTATTTATCTTTTACAACAATCCAATGAAGCTGGCTAGTACTATGTTATCCTGCTTTATAGATGAGAAAATGGCAACATAGTGAATTTTAAGTCACTAACTCAAGATTACAAAGTTAGTAGGCACAGGAACTGAGCTGAGAATATAGGCCTACAGGGAGCCAGGGCCCCTATTATGACTAGTAGAATCCAAACACAAGAACTGCTAGAAACAATCTAGGCCTGGTGAAAAACAGAATTTGAATACCAAGTATTATTTCAGAACTTATTTCTCTCTCTCTCATGGACCACATGGTCTTCTGGTATTTTTGCTAATTTTACGCTTCTTTTAGAAACAGAAAGACCTAACTTGCTTCTTCTTTCCCTCATCTGAATTTGCTTCCTGTGTTTCATGACTTCTGCTTCCTTACAGATTCTGCAGCTTCATAGCTTGGAGTTACCATGATTCTTGCCTCAGGGGACTAAATTCTACCTCAGAGGACTAAATCTACCTTATACTTCCATCTTAAAAAAAGAAAAAAAAAAACTAGTTAATACTTTCTGCTATTGCCAATAATCTTGGTTCTGGCTGCTGTTAAAAAATCTCCATAGACAAACAGTTTACAGACAATAGACTTTTCTATCTCATGGTCCAGGAGGCTGAAGGCAGAGTGCCAGCATGATTAGGCTCTGGTGTGAACCTCCTTAGGAGGGATGACTGACTTCTTGCTGTAGCCTCAGGTGGTGGGAAGAGGTAGTCAAGCAAGTTGCCTTGTGATGCTTATAAGGGCACTAATCCCATTCAAGAGGGGTGTGTCCTCATAACCTTATCTAGTCCTAATTGTCTCCCAAAGAACCCACCTTCTAATACCATCACATGGGGAGGGGGAGGGTTAAATTTTATATTATTTTGAGGGGTCATAGATATTCAGTCCCTAACATCAACCATCTCATTTCTTTAAGAGTTTTCTAATTAAAACTTGTGAGAGCAAGAATCCAGTTAGCCCAACCCACTGGCTGCCTTTACATCCAGCTCCTAACCCAGGGCCACTGGCTGGGGTTTGGGCAGAGGACGCACCATCCTTGGAGTAGAACTGATTCAATGCTTCTCTAGAGTTAGAGGGCTGTCTAGACGTTTCTATGTCTCTAAGACATTGTCCTTCTGGGAGCTTCATCAGTTTGAACTCTTTTTAACCAAACGTGATTTTTAAAAAAATATACCAATGACAAAACAGTTGAAAAATAAAACCAAGTATTTATACTTGCTTCAGAGTATAGCAGTGTTAGCAAGTACCAACATCTTTCTTTTGCTCTTGCCTAGCTTGCCTCTCTGTCACTGCCACTCATTCTCACATAAAATCCTTCAACCTATAGCCTCATACAGTGGAGGCTCAAAGCCTACGTTTTTACATGTCTAAGTTTAGCAAAAAGATAAACTATGCCTCAACCTTTCAACAAGACACAAGCCCTAGCCAAATGAACCCAGACTGTGTCTTAATAGCTCATACTGGGTTATGTGCTCAGTCCTGATGCCAACTCAGTGGTTAGGAAGAGCATGGAAATGATGAAATACTCAAATAGGTCAGTTTGAGTAACTTGCTAGCAATGAGTTAAAGCCAGTACCATGTGAATATGGTGACTCAAAGTGGATCAGGGGGATTATTCAGAAGGAAATGGGGAGCTGCCTTCAAGAAAAGACTGAGCAGTGTTGGGCCTGCAGATTTTCCAAGTACAGCTTAAGATGATATACTGAGTTTTGAAGCTGGAAGGGAAGTGGTAACAGTCCATGCTTTGCATTCTAGGTCACTAGTAGCCTCATCATGACTGAACTCAGGAGAAAGCAAGAAAATGCAGCTTTTCCCATACAATCTTGGCTCTAAGGGCTGTAGCAAGACTTCTAGTTAAGAGTTTAGTAGAATGACAGCTCCTCAGCAGAAATTAATCCATGAGCTTACTTCACAACCCCCCACTGCTACAAAAAGTCCCAGTTTCCTCCCCTCCCAAAGAAGGTTGGATGGGTGTGGCTACCTGCTACAGGAAGAAACAGTCCTTTAAAGGAAGAATTTTAAACCTCATAGGAAGTAAAGATGGAAGAACTGAAGGTTGAGGTATGAAAAAAGGCAGACCATCTGTAAAAAAAAAAAATTTTTTTTTAATTTTGGTTTCATCCTTGATTGGTTGTGTGACCTCATGTAAAATACTTAATTTGGGGCATCAATTTCTTCATCTAAAAGATGATGGAATTGGATAGTTGCTCTACTTATGTTTGGGTTTCATCTGTCCTTCCTAATAGCTTCTTACAATGGAAACTTATTCAATTGCTTTTAGAGCTCTCTCGTTTACTAATACAGGCACTGGAAAACTATATATTCCATGCTAAGCACTACTTTTGCTGAGTCCCATTAATTTTGATTTATTGCATTTTCATTTTACCTCATTTCAAAATATATTTTAATTCCCCCTGTGGTTTGCATTTTGATCCGTGATTATAAAACTGTTCTTTAATTTCCAGATATTTAAGTATTTTCTAGACATCTCATTGTTAATAGCTTCTAACAATATGGTTGTGGTAAGAGAATTTCAATCTTATGATTGGGTCATAAAATAAGTCTCTATATATTTTACATGAATGTGCCTTGTGCATTTGAAAATCGTATTTACTCTGAAACTGTTGGTATATTGTTTAATAAGTATTTATTAGATAAAGTTGGTAGACAGAATTGTTCAGATTTTCTCTACGCTTGCTGGGCTCTTATTTATTTGGTAAGTGTTCTATTAATTGGTGAAACAGAATTGTCTATTTTTTCTTTAGTTCTGTAAGATTTTACTTTGAATACTTTAAACCTTGAAATTGGATGCATATACACATTTAGGACACTTATGACTTTTTGATGAGTTGACCCCTTTAAATTAGGTCATTTGCCCTCTGATGTCTGGTAATACTTTCTCTTGAAATCTACCTTGTCTGACATTAATGTAGTCCTTACATCTTATGCTAAATGTTTGCTAGACTTTTTCCATTCTTATATTTTCAACCTGTGTCATCATATTTAAAGTGATGCTTCTTCTAACATCATTTCAAAAATCCTCTCTGGCAATCCTTTTAATTTTTAATTGAAAAACATGATCTATTTACATTTTGTGTAATTTTGATATAGTTGGGTTTAAGTCTATCCTCTTGGTTTGTTTTTTCTATTTTACCCATCTGTTTGTTTCTTATTCCTGTCTTTGGGTGAATAGAAATGGTTTTACAATTTTATTTCTTTAAAAAAATTTTTTAGTTTTGTATCTTTATGTATTTTTTCAGTGATAGCTCTAGAAGTCAAGATGCTCATTTTCTTTTTATTGTTATTTCCCTAAAACCATTTTTTTCCCCACTGTACAGCATGTGGACCCAGTTACATAGACATGTATACATACTTTTTTCTCCCATTGTCATGCTCCATTATAAGTATCTAGACATAGTTCTCAGTGCTACACAACAAGATCTCATTACTAATCCATTCCAAAAGCAATAGTTTGCATCTGTTAACCCCATGCTCCCAATCCATCCCACTCCCTCCCCCTCGGCAACCACAAGTCTATTCTCCAAGTCCATGAGTTTCGTTTCTGTGGAAAGATTTCTTTGTGCTGTATATGCAGATATGAGTGATATCATATGGTATTTGTCTTTCTCTCTCTGACTTACTTCACTCAGGATAAGAGTCTCTAGTTCCATCCATGTTGCTGCAAATGGCATTATTTTGTTCTCTTTTATGGCTGAGTAGTATCCAATTGTGTGTATATATCACATCTTCCTCATCCAATAGTCTGGCGATGGACATTTGTGTTGTTTCCATGTCTTGGCTATTGTGAATAGAGCTGCAATGAACATGCAGGTGAATATGTCTTTTTTAAGGAATGTTTTGTCTGGATATATGCCCAAGAGTGGGATTGCTGGATCATATGATAGTTTTATGTATAGATCTCTAAGGTACCTCCATACTGTTCTCCATAGTGGTTGTACCAGCTTACATTCCCACCAACAGTACAGGAGGGTTCCTTTTCTCCACACTCCCTCCAGCACTTATTTGTGGACTTATTAATGATGGCCATTCTAACTGGTGTGAGGTGGTATCTCATGGTAGTTTTGACTTGCATTTCTCTAATTATCAGGGATGTTGAGCATTTTTTCATGTGCTTATTGGCCATCTGTACATCTGCTTTGGAAAAATCTCTAAAATATACAAACAGCTTACACAACTCAACAGCCAAAAAGACAAAAACCCAATGGAAAAGTGGGCAAAAGACCTGAAATAGACATTTTTCCAAAGATGCTCATTTTTAACTTAGTACTATCAACCTTCAAATTCTATGGATCTACGTCATGGTATAGTGTGTTACAACAGTACAATTCCATTTCTACCTCTCATCTTTTGTATTCTTGTTTTCATATCTTGCTTTTGCACATTTTCTAAGCCCCACAGAATACTGTTATTCTTTCTTCTTTTAAAGAGTCAATTAAAAAATGTATTGCTACAGATATACAAGTAATAAAAAGGTCTTTACATTTACCTACATATTTAGTCTTTCTGATGTGCTCCACTCCTTCCCTATGATTCAGGCTTCCTTCTGATATCATTTCTTTTTAGCTGGAAGAATTTCTTTTAGACTTCTTATCATATAGGCACACTGAAAATGAATTCTCAACTTTTACATGTATTAAAATGTCTTTATTTTGCCTCAATTTTTCAAGAGTATTTTTTTTTCCAGTCTTTCTGCCTTTTCTAGGGCCGCTCCCTCAGCATATGGAGGTTCCCAGGCTAGGGGTCTAATCAGAGCTATAGATGCCAGCCTACAGCAGGGACACAGCAACTCAGGATCCGAGCTGAGTCTGTGACCTACATCATAGCTCACAGCAACACTGGATCCTTAACCCACTGAGCAAGGCCAGGGACTGAACCCACAACCTCATGTTCCCTAGTCAGATTCGTTAACCACTGTGCCACGACGGGAGCTCCCTGAAGAGTACTTTCATCAAACATAGTAGTCTATCTTGACTGTTTCATCTTTCAGTACTTCAAAGACAGTATTTTATTGTCTTCTGTCTCTCTTCTTTCTGAGAGGAAGTCACCTATCATTTGTATTATTCTTCATCAATATGTATTATTTATCTCCCTTTGGCTTCTTTAAAAAACTTATTTTCCTTTGTACTGCTACACCTGCAGCATATGGAAGTTCCCAGACAAAAGGTTGAGCCAGAACTGCCACTGACCCCTAAGCCACAGCCACAGCAATACCAAATCAGAACCTGATCTGGGACTTATGCTGCAGCTTGCAGCAGTGTTAGATGCTTAATCCACTGAGCGAGGACAGGGATGGAACATGCCTCCTTATGAAGACTACTATGTCCGTAGTCTGCAGCTTCAAGAAGACTATGGACTCATAACCCACTGAGCCACAGTAAGACCTCGTTAAGTATTTTTTGGTCTTTTTTAGCAGTTTGACCTCTCTGTCTAGTTAAGGTTTTTTTTGGTCTTTTTTAGCAGTTTGACCTCTCTGTCTAATAATGGCTTCCTTTTGATTTATCCTGCTAAATAGATGCGTGAGTTGATAGTCATCAATATTCAAATATTTTTCTGTACTGTTCTCTTCCTCCTTCTCTTTCTCTCTTTCTCTGCCTCTCCCCCTTTTCCTTCCTCTCTTTAGGTTTCAGCTTGGATAACTTTTCTTAGCCTATATTCAAGCTCCCTTCATTTATTGTGCTTAGTTTTCTGTTAAACCCATCAAGTGAATTTTCTACTTCTGATAATTTTTTAAAATTTTTCTAGCATTTAAATTTGGTTCTTTTTATAGTGTCTGCTAAAATTCCCATCTGTTCACACATATTGTCCACCATTTCTTGTAGATATTTATTATTTTAAACTCCCTGTCTTATATTATGAACATTTGCATCCTTTCTCTATTGATTATTTCTTATTGACCATGCTTTTCTTTAAAAGCCTCAAAAAATTGTTTTATTGTCCTACATACTGTGTGTAAAAGACCAGAAGAGATGCAAGTAAATATTATTTGTTCCCTGGAAAAGGTATGTTCCTTATACTGTGGAGCTAATAATGTTAGCAGCTGAGTCCATCTAATCCATATTTAGCCTAGACACAACTTCAGTTAGATTAAGTTCACTTGAAGGACTTCCCTTCAGAAAGACTCGTAATCTGAGCCCTGGTAAGGCTTCCTGGATCTCTCTCTGTGTTACAGCCTCTCCTAGCATTTTGGTCTCTGGGAAGTTCTCCTTGCTCTCAGTACTGCATTCTTAGGCAATTTCTCTTGGCCCTCCTTCCCCACCCTCAGCCTTTGGAGGGCCACTAAAGTACAATCTGTTCAGAGTCTGGGATCCCTTGAAAGAATTTCTATCAGCTCTCCTGAACTACTCCCAGTGTTCAGCCTCACACCTCTGAGCATTCAGTGCAAGCCTGTGGGAAAGAGCTGATGAATGGGTGCAGAACTTCTCCACAGTTGAAGCTTCTTAGGATTCTCATCTCTCCTGCCAGCTCACACACAGCCATTAAAAGTTTGTTAAATGTTTGGCTGGTTTATCCTAATCTATGTTTGAACAGGTTCTTCTCCCCAGCACTCACCCCCACCCCCCTGCCCAAGTTCTACCACGGATGAAATAACTATTTGTTCTCTTCTCTCTTAGGAAGGTCTTATCACTTCCTGGAATTTAGTTCATTAAATTTCCTTGCACCCTCAGTGCTATGTAGCTTATCCAAGAAGTCCCTTTAGGGTCATTTTACTGATAGCTTTTAAATTCTGAAGACACTGGAAATCTGAATAAGCTGTTGGAGACAAGGTGAGTATTATATATCCATACAATCAGAAATTGTCTCCTTTTTCCCCTTTTGGGTAATTTTTTAATAGTTGAATAACAGACTCAATTAACAACACAGCAGCCAATGCCAAGAAAAAAAAATTAAAAAGGTGATGTAAGATAGCATACCAATAGTCGCTTATGATGATCCCAAGCTAGGACTCAGAATGCTGAAGCATATCATGTTCTTTTGCTGATTTATTTTTGTTGCTATTGTTGTCTCCTTATAACAAATACTGTTTCATTTGAGTGAAAAAAGTCTTCATGATATGACAGATGATGAGATGGTTACTTTGGCTTTTAGCAAATGCTTAGAAGGTAAATCTAAGCTACATTCTGTAGAGAGGAAGTAACTGACTTCATAGCAAGTAGTAAGGTCATCAGTGGAGACAGTGTCCCTGCTGAGTCTCCTCACTAGGGCTCTAGTTATTTTGAAACTGTTGTGATATTGATGCAGAGGAAAGAAACAGAAAATACTTTGTACTTCAAAGAAGTGAAAGACAGAAGCTTGACTTAGGTCTCAGCCTTTTAGTAAAGCACTGTCCCTTGCTTATTCAAGAGCTCTTGCCTCTTGGCATGCTAGGTCCAACTAAAGTCCCTAATACTATGTCCCATTAATTAAGTCACCCAGTTCACACAGATATAAACGAGATTCTGCTTACTTTCCAAAAACCTCAGCTTCCTAGCACGTTCTTACATCTCTCAATTTTGGCCTTTTATAGTATAAACAGTTAGGGCCCTAGAAAATCTATTAAATCATCTACAAGGGCAAATGAATGACATTAAGTACAAGGTGAGTTTGCAGTGGAATTGATTATTTCTTCAGCTGGTATCATGGAAATCTACTGAGTCTCTACTGCACTCATGAAAAACAGATCATGTTTGACAAATGTGGCTGGATATTTTTATACACTTCCTTTATTGCCTGATAAGTAGGAGTGAAGGAAGTGGGATTTCTCTGAATATTTGTAAGGTGCATGACATTGAACCCATCAGTGGAATGATATCTAACCCTAGCAATTCTTCTTTCTTGGAAGAGTGGAAATCATCTAGCACAGGGCTTAGGAAAATAGGCTTTGAAATTAGACTTCCTGGGTTTGTGTCTTGACTGTACCATTTATTTGGGCAAATGTCTATACCTCAATTTCCCCAGGGAATAGAAGCATTTACTATCTGTCTGCCTCTTGTCATTCTCTTAAACACAGTGGTATTTGTATAGATTTCTGCACATAGCTTGGCTCGCAATTGCCAAGTGGTAACAAATTATAATATATGCTAAGTGGTAATTATAATACATGAAAATTTGATCCATGATAGAAGGCTTCAAGAAAACCCAATAGCAAGTAAAGACTCTGGAGGGCTTTCTCCAACTGTATTTGTATACGCAAGTTATTCTAGCCTGGAGGTCTGAATGGCTATTTTTTCTCCCAGTACAACTGACTAGTAGACAAGAGAATCACTTGCTCAAAATCTTTTTGTTCAACTTTGCAACGCATGATAGATTTAGCAGGACTGTATTGTGTGCTATTCTATTTTTCCCCCCACAATTCAATATTAAATAGAATTTGTACCTAGAGGGAAAGGAGGATGAGAGAAATTCATCTGCATGTTGAGGTGAAACTATGTGGAATTCAAAATGTTACTGTGGATAACTGAGAGCTGAATGTCTAAAAGTACAGGAAATGGGAGACTAAGTCAAGTGCCTGTTATTTATTTATTTATTTATTTATTTTGTCTTTTTGCTATTTCTTGGGCCGCTCGCGCGGCATATGGAGGTTCCCATGCTAGGGGTCGAATCAGAGCTGTAGCCACTGGCCTACGCTAGAGCCACAGCAACTCAGGATCCAAGCCACGTCTGCAGCCTACACCACAGCTCTCCGCAACACCAGATCGTTAACCCACTGAGCAAGGGCAGGGACCGAACCCGCAACCTCATGGTTCCTGCGCCACGATGGGAACCCCTAAGTGCCTGTTATTTTTAAAATGGCCTCACAAAGATCTCGGCTCCCAAATCTAATATTTATGCCTAAACTCAGGTGGAAATATTTCCCATGTTTAATAGTAATGAATCTTACATAATCATGCCAAATAGAGTATAAAAGTACAATTATTAATCTTATCTCTGGTAACTTAAATATTTCCTTATTCCCTTCCCAGTACCAAAGAAAAAGGCAAAAGGCAGAAAAAATAGTGCTGAAGATAACCCAAGAGGGTGAATTAAGACAACGTGGATTCAAACCTTGGCTTTGCCTCTTTGTAGATGCCAAGTCTCAGATTCCCCAATGAAAAAACCAAAGTAGTGATTACCTCACTGGGTTCTTGTGAGTTTAAAGGAGATGTAACATGATGTGTTTTATACATGTGACTCATCCTATCACTACAGAAAAGATTAAGCTTCTAGATGCTCCGTCTTGAGGCTGAAGACGCATGATGGTTCAGATGTGGCCGGGTGTGATTGTGGGCCATAAATTACACTTTCAAAGGTGGCTCCATCCATCTTACTACTTTCACCCATTTACCCATAAAGGCCATCACTTGGCAGCTACTCAAGAGAAGTAAAAAATCCAATTTGGAGGCAAGTGATGAGGTAGCATTCCCTACAGGTGTTCTTTCCTAAATTCAGATTGAGTACACAGCTCTGTGTAAGGGCTTCAAAACTTGCAAGATATCATGACCCTCAATGCCAGGATAAAATAGTGCCAAACCACTGACAGCTGGTTTGGCTGAGTCAAGCATATTGATCAGCGAAGGTCATTGAGATGCATCATGGGAGCTGCTGTAGGGGAAGAGAATCATTGTCTCCAGAGGCATCAAGTCAGCTACAATGTCCCTTTCCTTCCATCCTGGGTGCCAGGACCACTAACATGGATCAAGAGGCTGCTTGCAGCAAATACCTATGCTCAAGGCATTTCACTCTGTGAGCCCTTTTGTGGTTCCTCATCATTTCTGTACAACTCCTTATTTCAATAGGGAAAAGTTGGAAATACTGGCTCTATTCTGCTAATTACATAAAAAGTTAGATGCCTATAATGATAGAGTGGTCTTAACACTCATCTGTCTCAATTATCATTGTCCTTCTCTCGGCTTCACCCAAAGTTTAAAATGGGGGTTGTTTTTAAAATTTGTTCATCCCATACATACTCTTATCCATGTATAGGGACCACTATTCAATTCATCATGCCCATTATATCAATAAGAATAATAAGGACCAAAAAGCAAAAGGAAATTTGCTCAGATCACATCACTATTCAGTAGTTGAGCAAAACTGGAGTTCCTTGATTGTAAACAATAGCAATACAATGTAGTGACTTAAGTAATAGACACATAGACAAGTATGAACTGAAGGGAGAGCTGAAGACCTAGGCATTGGGAGAAATATGAACATGTATCTTCAGTGGTCTTGGTGGCAGGAATTCATTGGTAGTCTCTCCAGGATTTCTCCATCAGGTCATTTAGACTCAGCCACTTCATGCATGTGGTTGTCTAAGAGTCACACTCCTGGAGGGAGAGACTTAATTTGTCATCAATTCTCAGGTCCTTTACCTAAGCAGTGGTCAAGGACTCTGGATCCAGAGGTTGACTTTCCACTAGAATCACACAGTGACAGAGTCAGGGGAAATCACTAAGGGATACTGAGAAAACAGAATGAAAAACATAATATTCCCGAAACACGTGTATACCGCATATTTAAAATAAAGGCAAACTCTTTTCATGAGACAAAGCAATTTAAAAATAAATAAGTCTTAACTTTCCAGAAAGCTGAACAACAAACACTTTTTTATACAAAATGGTTTCTTTTGAGTAGTTTCAGTTTGATGGATGATGACCAAGGCCCTTGGGGCTGCCTCCAGCTTTTCTTCCTGGGATATAGCCCTGTTTCTGTATTGGGAGTAAAAGAAATTTGCTGTTCTGGGGCTTAATCTCCATTGAGAGAATGACCCAGACATGGTGAGGAAAGGCATCTGGTGTATAATACCCTACCTCTCAATGTTCATTTCAATCACTTGGAAAATCTTACTTGCAGGATTTTTCAAAGCTGTATTAATCATATGTTGGACATAGCAAAGAACTCCTGAAGTACAACCATCACCCCAGGGAAAAAACACATTGCCCAAGGACAAGGAAGACTGAGTTTCAGTTCTGTCTCTGACATTTGCTGACTTGGACAAGGCTGCTTTACCTTCCTTGACCTTAAGGCTTTTTTAACCTATAAAAGAAAGATGTTGAAATAGACACTTTCTCAAGAATTGGTAGAACGAATAAATGTGAAAATGGATAAATGTTTTAGAACTTAATAAAACTAAACTCCACACCATGAATGAGCCTTAATTTAATTCTTTTAAAACAAGTATAGGACATGCAGAAATAGAGAAGACAGACATTAGTCAAAATTACTTTAATTGTATCTTTGTTCTGGCTCCAAGTTGTCTTTGTATGAAAATTGTCACTGAGATATTATGACCACTATCATCAGCCCTGTGATGAAGGTGTGATTGTTTGGATGCCTGAGAACTCGTGGATGTTCCTTCCTGAGCTCAAAGTCATTTGGTGGACACAACTGGAGAACTAAGACACCAAAGGGTTTGCCACCCACCCCACCTCGGACCCCCATTTTTAATACTTCATCAAGAGCAGAAATTTGGGGCAATAAAGCATTGGATAAATTCCATTCTCCTCTTAATGGAAACATTAAACAGCAAGTAAGTGTAATTTTTGAACAAAGAATTTTTAGAAGGGTCTTGCAAGTATTACACATTTCATTTCCTTTTTATATCTAATTTAATTTCTTTGGTGTGGACAAGACAGTTTAACAGCCATACTTTGTTAACTTTATTCCTATTCCTTGCAGGCAAAGAGAAAATTAACCACATCAGATGTCAGTAGCTCCACAGAGAGCTTCCTCGAATAATCCAGGCACTCTGCTGGACTCTAAATATAGAGTCCGGATCTTTGCTCTCAAGAAGCCCACAGATGGTGGGGTTGGGAGAGGAGTTTCTTTCCACTCTCCAGTCAATGCATAGTCTATAGGTGTGAGCAATACCTAACTGTGAGGTTGGCTAAAAGCCAAATTTACTTGTGCAGAAGTAAGCCCAGGAAGAACCCCAAGATCTGTTTTGTCTGCTGTCTATCAGGTTAGGTAAGAGGGGAATCAGGTAGAGGAGATGGATTCATTGCAAGTTCTTTGTTACCTCTCTAAATAATCTGCAACTCTAAGGATTTTCCCTGCCCCTGTTCTAGCAGAAGAAAGAAACCAAAAATAGCCAAATGCTCAGACTTATCTGCCACTTTGATATTATTAGACTCCAGGGAGTAGATGTCTCTCATTATTATAAGAGAATTATGACTGGTTCTGTGAACCACAGACAACCTTATCTCCATCTTCATTCTCCCAGGCAGTTATGTTGAACATGTAAATAGTCCCCCTGCTGTGATCATTAGTGCAGCTGGCCAGAGATGCTCTATTTTCAAGATGCTGATTCAAGAATATAGGAGCATCAGGAGCAACGCACCAGGTAAGTCCTCCCCAGTGGCAGGTGCTGGTTCAGTTTGTGAAAACTGTGGGCCTTTGGTTAGGTCAAGGCTCATGTGGAACACTGTCTTCATTAATGTTTATATTCTGTGACAATTAACAGATGCCCCCTTGAATTAGCTGAAACAGGAAGGGGGTCATAGCACAATGATCCAGCATATCAAGCATTTTAGGGAACACTGGTGCTAATTATAGTCTGACCTCTAACGAGGCTGGGCTGAGAAATCAGCACCTACTCTCTGTCTTTGTGAGGCCATATGGTCCCTCATTTCCCCTTATTTCTGCACCTCAGCTTCATTTTTCCCCTTTCCAATACTCCTGGCTCCATCTCTGCACATGTGGCAATAGATGCCTGTGCCTCGACTTCTTCATTTACCCGCCCTTGACATTCACATGTCAAGCAGTAAGTGGAGACTCAAACTCTCATATCTTTGACTCCAAATCCCCAGGACCAGCTAAGTTGGCCCATACTCTCCACTTAGGATCAAATCAGGAATTAGGACTCCTAAAGCCCAAAGATGGACCCCCAGGAAACTCAAGCCTTGCATGAAGAACCACTTACTGAGCAAGATAGCAAGCCCTTCATGTGCATCATCTTTGCCTGAAACTCACAGAAACCCTATGAAGAGCTATGATCTTATTTTAACAAAGCAGACTAAGAAATTTGCCCAGGATCATACACTTTAATGGCAGAAATGGAATTTAAACCCAGTTCTCTTCAACTTCAAAATCGTCTCTTTACCACAGTCCTCTCCTGCTCCAAACAGGGCTTCTACAATTTAAACCAGCTTCAAATCACCCAGAAGGTTCATTGAAACCCAGATTTCTAGGCCATGTACCTGGAGATTCTGATTCTGGAGGTCTAGCAATGGGCTCAAGAATTCACATTTCTAACAAGCTCTCCTAGGAAGCTGATATTACTGGTTGAGACCCACACTCTGAGCAGCACTGATGGTTTAAGCTATCAAGAAATGAACCTTCTCATGAACTGACAAATCTCCAAGTTGTAATAATACCCTAGAAATATCCAGCGTAAACCAAGTTCTCATGACTTCATTTATGTGCTTTGTTTAACCCCAGTGTTTTATACATTCTGGTTTTCATACATGGTTCTAAGAAATAAAATTCTGTCTGACATAGGGACTCTTGGAGTTCTGGAAATATATGCACTACATCATCTTTGGAGGTCATTGTGCAAGTTACCCTTTCTCCTTTTTCCTGTTAGCCCTCCACTCAAAAAAAAAAAAAAAAAAGTCACTCTGAAACTCTTCACAGAAATAATTCTGAATCACACTGCCCAAGTGGGAGATGGCAGAGACCAGTCACTTGAACTAGGATGAATAGCAACTTTGCTCTTCTCACCCACAATTTTAAAAAGTTCTTTGTATATAGTACTAAATATGAACTAACAGCTACTACATGTCATGGGTGAATCTCACACACACATCATTGAAAAAAAAAAAAAGCCAAACATGATAATATACATGCTGCACAGTTCCATTTATACAAAGTTACAAAATAGGCCAAACTCAAGAGTTCCTTTTGTGGCTCAGCAGAAATTAAACTAACTAGTATAGTACCCATGAGGACTCAGGTTCGATCTCTGGCCTCATGCAGTGGGTTAAGGATCTGGCACTGCCGTGAGCTGTGTGTAGGTTGCAGACACAGCTCGGATCTGAAGTTACTGTGGCTGTGGTGTAGGCCGGCAGTTATAGCTCCTATTTGACTCCTAGCTTGGGAACCCCATTTGCCATGGGTGCAGCCCTAAAAAAAAAAAAACAAAAAATAAATATAAAATAGAATAGGCCAAAATCATCCATAGGGATGGAAATCAGGATAGTGGTTGCTCCTGGTGCAGGGTTTCCAACTGCAGGGTATGGGGTGGGGTTGGGGATGGGAGGATGGGAATGACCTGTTTCTTGACCTGGATGCTTGTCACATGGCCAAGTTTAGTTTGTGGAAATTTATCAACTTTCACATGTGTGAATGGACCACTTTTTTTGTACATATATTATCTTTTAGGATAGAGGTTCAGAGGTAAAACAAAACTCATTTGTAGGAAAGCAGAAATGTAAACCTTTGAGATCTTTATCACAACTGTGCTCAACTTACACACCAAGAATAAGCCTGAATGGAAACACTCCAAAATGTTAACTGTGGCTGACTCTGAGTAGTGAAAATGTGCTTGAATTTTATTTTTTTATTAATTTATCCATGAATCATGTAAATTTTTGGCAATATATATGTTATATTAATGCATACATTTTAAACTAAGCTGTAAAACTAAGTTTTTATTCAGATGCTTTTATTTAAAAACACAAATCAATTTTATTAAAGTAGAAGTAGAGGACCCAGTCCCAACAAATTCAGAAAAAAAGAAACACGTGTCTACAAAGGCCTATTTAATATAAATGTCAAAACAAAAATGTGTCATGGGATTTGAGGGACCTTGACTTTATGCTTCATAAATGTTATTTCCCAAGGGCTGCTCCCAGCTTCTATTGGCATTTGTAAAGCAAGATTCGTGAGGCAAAGGCATTTAGTAAGTGAGGAAATGATCATTTCATGAGGTTTCCAAAACAGAATATGAGCATCCAAGGACCCAGTGATAAACAGAGTGATGAATGAGATTTTAGACCCAGGCTCAGGGATGCTCAAACTCTAGGAAATCCACCTCATGTTCTTTAGGACTTTTAATATTTGTGACAGTAATAAAATAGAATAAAAATATCAATGTCTGTGATCAGAATTTTAAAAGCATTCTTTCATTTCTCCTTGAAGCTCTAGAAAAGTGAAGCTTTTCAAAGAAGTGACACTTTTTTCTGTTAGCTCAACATTTTTGACCAAAGGAGCAATAAAAGCTTCTTGAAAGTTTAAGAGAGAAAAGGAATGGTGGTGTGACCCTCTATTCTGGTCTCTCAATATTCCCTGTGGTTTCTCCAGCATGGAAACATCAAACACATGAAGAAAGAGGAAGAGCCATTGGGAAAGAGGCCAGTGCTAAGTTGACTGGCCAGGTGCGCATTACTTTGCTGCATTTTGGAGAAAAATTAAAGTCTTCATGGGTACACACACTTCCCCTAAAAATAAAGAGCTAACCCCTAAATTGACAAAGAGTTAACCAATGATCTGTATATACTATGTACACTCACAGTTATGAAGCAGTAGCTGTGATGTATACATGAGAAGTGGCACAGTGTACCATTAAAAGCATAGCCTCTGGGATTAGTCTCCTTGAGTTTCAATTTTCCTATATATGTGACTCTGAGAAAATGACCGGAATCTCAGCTTCCTCAGCCTAATGTGTGAGTAGTTTTTATTTCTTCCTTACTGGGTGTTTATGAGGATTATGAACAATTGCCCATGTGCCAGTTATTAATGTAGTGCCTCTCAGCTCCCAGATCACCCTTCAGTACTTGCTCTGGAACAATGGATGGAATTTTTAAGCATTTCTCCTTTAAAAGGAGCACAGCATTAAGCTTTCTCAGTAGAGAGACATTGTCAGGAGGAAAAGGGCTTTCCTGCTGGTACAAAGGTTGCCATGTCAGTCATTGGTATGAATGGGAGAACATCTGCTAGGGCTCTGCCCCTATGGTGAGCCTGGAAGGTGGGTTTCTCAGTGCCCTGGCAGCCCTAGTCAGTCTCACCTTCATGGCCCTTTCAACAGGACACTGACATCTAGACCTCCTGCCCACACCACCTCCTGCAAGCTTGGGTGCGTCCAGTTACAATCTTCACTCCACCCTGCCCCAAGAGTTGCCTCCAGCTTGCCCAGCAGCTGTGGACCAGCTCTGGCCCAAGAAACCGGGGAAATTTCATACCATTTAGTGAACGGCACTTGTACCTTCTCCAGTGAGGTTTGAACCCCAGCCTTGGGAAGTGGGCCAAATTTGTCCTTTTTTAGCTACTTTCCCTTAGCTCTCCTACCACATACAGTTATTTTTTTTAAAATCTTATAGTTATTTTTATCATAGGAATCAGTAACCTTTCCTGTAAACCACATAGTGATTTAAACCAAGGAACCTCAGGATCAACAAAAACAGGCCCAAAGCCCAGGGTAGCCAGTGGCCTGTTTTAAACATAGCCTATAATCTAAAAATGACTTTTATATTTTTAAAGAGTTGGGTAAAGAACAGGAAGAAGAAAAGGGAAGACCCCATGATGAAATTCCCTGCTTTCAAGGGATGTTGAACCTCTCCCATGTACATCTCTCTCTCTGTTCTGTGTGACCCACGGATGAAACTCTATTCTCTTTTCCTATTTCCATGAAATAACTCTTGGGGTCTCAGTAAGCATGGAGGACGTGCCCAACTCTGAACCCTACCGTGGTTGTTACTCAAAGGCAGATTGGTTGTACATTTTCTCATTAAGTGTTATCTTTCTTAAGCTCCCCAGTGGCAAATTAGCTAAGTTTGAAGAGTTATTATTCTATACAAGACATCATGGATGCTTTGGGATTATGATGTAACCTAGAAATATTAACCCCTTGATGTGGCCTACAGTCTTGGCAGTTTCCCTTAGCTACCCAATGTTTGAATTAAGTACATAAAAATGGTAGTAGTTCATTATTGAATATTCATTAGATGCTAAACACTGTACTATGTCCATGATATATACATTTTCCCTTTCAATCCTCAGGAGTATCCTACCAGGTAGGTATTATCATCATCTCCATATTATAGTTGAGGAAAATGAGGTTTGGATGGGTTAAATAATGTACCTAAAGACAAAGCTAGTACATGGCAAAGCCAATGTAAACCTCAGTGTGCATGAATTCAAAACCACTATTACTTTCATAATGAAGTAAGGTCCCACTCATTTAGATGCCACTAAATGAAAGTTTGAGGTAATTATTCCATATTCAGCAATTCATGACTTCTTATTTACACACTGCATTCAACACTGTTCTAATCAGCCTCTGTGTCTGGAATAAAAATGGTCTGGTCCATTCCATTTTAATTCAATCCATTAGAAGATTCATATGGCCCCTGATGTATTTTAGTTCCCAGGAGGTGAAAAAAAGATAAACATTTTCTGCCCTCAGTGAAGTCAGAAGTCTATGAAGGGATTTTGGTCTTTATCTTCTTGGAATCTGTTATTCCTCATTCCTCCTCTGTAGTTTGTGGAAGCTGGACTAGTGAAGGGATGAAGGAAGACTCTCAACTAAAGCATTATTGAGTCAACAATTCAAGGCTTGATGTGTTATTGGTAAAGAAGCAAACAGATCTCCCTTGCTCATGTGGGGATAGAAGCTATGGCTCCTGCCTCCTTAATACTGCCAACATTTTACAGGCAAAGACAGCCTTAGATAATTACACTATCATCAACACTTTCTTTGGGATATAATTAGAGAGGATGAACCTTGTTTTTCAGGGGACACTGCCATGCACCCATCCACAGAAATATTTGAGTTGTAAAGACCTCTCTCAGGACACAGCTGGTTAGTCAATACATTAAAACTAACCCAAGCTGGGCCAATCAGATTTTATCTTCCCTAGAATTTTTGTCCCCCAATTCTGTCCTTGTGAGTGGCTGAACCAGTAATAATTAAATTTGGGGGCTGTGGGGTGGTCATAAATTTGTATGTTAGAAGGAACAAATAAAATCTGTCTCCATGTAGAAGACAAAGAATACTGGCATGAAAAGGAAAACAGCCATGATAAATACAGAGAAAGTCATGAAAATGTTTCCATTTCTGGTTCCAGGATGGTTTCATACATTCTGGTCATAATTCCCAAGTCTTTGCTTTATTCTCAGAATAAGTTCCCATTCTTGGTATAAGCTAGCCAAGAAACCAGAACTGGTTTCTGTCACTTGTCATCACTGACCCTTAACTAGGTCAGAGACAAAGCTTTATCTTTCCCAGAGCTGCTGTGTACAGTGGGTCACTGCAAAATACAAGGGGGTGATGGTCACACCATAGGTTGTATTATATAACCATATACAATAGATCCTAATCTTCAAAATCACTGTAACCTTGAGCAACACATTTCCTGTGTTCAACTCAATGCATCAAG
The DNA here is from genome assembly GCF_054392235.1 of Sus scrofa. NCBI lineage: Eukaryota > Metazoa > Chordata > Mammalia > Artiodactyla > Suidae > Sus > Sus scrofa. The sequence goes on from NC_139395.1 coordinate 59,544,466, forward strand.
TATTGAGTCACATTTCTAAGGCAGAGATGGCACCAGGCAGAGGATACAAAGATTAACAATAAAATAGTCACAACCTAGGAAAGCAAATGAATGAAACACAATCCCAACATAACATGTTATAAATGATAGAGGAGCATGTCAGAGAAGCAAATCACTAACTTCCTTCTGGAGATAAGAGGGAGGCTTAATACAGAAGGGATATACAGGCCAAGTTCCAGGCAGCGGGAATAGCAACCATGTGAGTTGAGTAGCAGTGTATGTTTGCAAGAAGTAGGGATGGTTTACAGTGGCTGAAGGACAGTAAGGCATGGGGCAGAGCTGGAGGGAGGAGCATGGGTCAAATCACAAGGAGCTGAGTCCCTCGAACTAAGCAGCTTGTACTTTTAGGCTGCAGACTAAGGTTTCTCATATTTTAATAACATACAGTTCATCTAGGAATCTTGCTAGAAGGTAGATTTTGATTCAGTACCTCTGGGGAGTCTGTATGTTTAACGAGCTGGGTAGTGATGCCAGTGCAGCTAGTCCAAAGAGTCTCTGAGTAACAAAGATGGAAGCAAATGAGTCACTGAGAGTCATGAAGCAGGAACAATATGGAATTCCAGCAAGATCCCCCTGATATGCTAGTGTGGTTCTATCAGGCCTAGAAGGTGGGGAAGACTTAGGCAGGGGACCAGTTATGAAGACATTTCAAGATCCCCATGAGAAATGTCGAGAAGAGCAATTTATTGTGTCAGCTTGAGTGAAATGTCCTACAGAGCAATAAAAAGTCGTTCCCTTCCTCATTTTCTGGATCAATGCTACAGAATAATGAAGACTTTAAATTTATATTCTTAAATAGTACAATATGTTTGCTCAGTGTTTATTTTTGTATGCACTGCATTCTTAAACCAATTTCAAAATCATTTTCCTCTTAATGTGCAAAATCAATTCTACTCATGATCAAATAATTGGCAATCAAATGGTCCTTTCAAGTGGGCTAGATTTGGTGCTAAAATAGTTTGTAATAAAACGAATTTTTTTTGCAAGGAAATGGAGGGCACCGTCATTTTAAGTAGGCTTTAAGTGCAGCAGAAGTGAGGTGGCACCTTGGTTTGAAGAAAAAAAACAAAAAACAAAAAACAAACAGAAACAGATCATGGCGGAAGAGAGCAGACTTGCGGTTCCTGGTGAGAAAAGGGAGGGAGTGGGATAGATGAGAATTTGGGGGGGTTTTTGGATGCAAACTCTTATATTTGGAATGGACAAGCAATGGAACCTACTGTACAGCACAGGGAAGTATATGTTATTGAGTCACTTTACTAAGAGACCTTTAAACACTGTAAATCAATGATACTTTAATAATAATTCTAAAAAAACATTTAAAAGAATTACCTGGGGGCATTTATTCAAAATGCATTATCTTCCCCCATCTCTCGCCTTCCCTTATCCCCTTCCCCCCCACCCCTGCACCCCCTACCCCTCCCTAGCATGTGGAAATTCCCAGGGCCAGGAATCAAATCTTAGCCACAGCTTTGACCTACATCACAGCTGGATTCTTTTAATCCACTGTGCCTGGCCAGGGGTTGAACCCATGTGTCAGCAGGAACCTGACCCGCTGCAGAGACAACATCTGATCCTTAACCCATTGTGCTACAGCAGCCTTATTTTGAGTATCTCATATGGGCTCAGGCACCCACATTTTAAACCAGCACCTCCAAGAGAATCCGGTGCAGGTGAAATACCCCAGAAAAATTAAATACCAATCTAGCTCATTTTGGCAAAAACCAATTGCCTTCCTATAATATGTTGTCATTACCTACTGCTGAATAGTACCACCAAACACAGAAGATGATCCCTTCCTCCAAAAGGTTAGATATTCTTATGAGTTAAGTCATCAGGAGGTTTCATGTTATCTTTACCCAACATCCTTATTTCCACACCATGCTTAAAAAAACACTGGTATCTGGCAAGAGCCATACTGCAAAACTGTCGTTAACCCAAAAGTAATTTCAAAGTGTTCTAATACTCATTGTTCCCTTTGATTCTCTGAAAGAGGTAATGCAACTCCACACTTCCAGGTTTGTGTAGAAAACTTTAGAGATAGTATGGATCTTGCTTAGCATCATATTGCTGGTCAGGAGAAGAAAAACTGCAGCAGAACTTTTTCTTACCTTCAAAACAAGTAAATCTAGCAATCAGAAAATTGTTATGGTCAGCTGCCCCTCTAGGCATCCAAGAAGAGCTGAGGTTCTCAACCCCGGGTGACATCAAAATCACACTATGCGCTTTTTAAAATCGTGATGCCAAAACCGCACTCCAGACTCAGGTGGCAAACAGGCATCAGTATTAAGCTCCCCGTGTGGGGTGACTCCAATGTGCAGCCGCGTTTAGGAAGCCTTGATGTGGAACCTCTGCCAGAGGAGGCTTTGTTGCGGCACTAAAGAAGCTTCATCTCCAGGGAATCTCCATTTCCACACAGACTGCTTACAAAGATGGGTATTTAAATTTATATTCATGTTTTGGATTTATTTTTCTCAAAGAAGGCTCTTTGTGTTAGTTTGGGTCCTCTCAGATGTGGGTATCAAGAGAGTTTATTGAAGAGGACAAAGGGGAGAGAAAGCAGGAGTAGGTTGGGGGGGGTTAAATTGCAATTCAGGTGTGATACCTATGGAGAGAAAGAAGGAAAAATTGGGCTTGGGTAGGAAGAGCTTCAGAACATAGTAAAGTTCTAAGAAAGCCTTTGCCAAGCCAAGGCTCCTTGAACAAGTTTACTCCATGGAGGCATGCAGCACAAGCAGAACTGGTAGGGCTTATAATGTCTCTTGTGCTCAGTCATTGGCTGTTCGGAACAGCTGGAGGGAAGACGACCTCAGCAAGGATGTCAGGAGGTCTAAAGGTGCTGCGAAGCCCGGCAGAAGTTTATCTCTTCAAGGTGAAAGTGCGTGGTGCATCTCCATGGATACCACCCACTCATCTATAGGAGGCTTTGCCCCAAATCTAGACCTGCCCCTTCCTCTGGAGTCACGGCTGGGTTGGGGAAGGAGGAAATGCATTCAAGAGCGCTATGGTTAACTTTGACAATTTCCAGTGGTAATTCACAGGCCACATGTACAACTTCAATTTTTCTTTTAATTCGCCAGAAAGCTTGGCTGTGATATGCTAGTGTTTTCTCTCAAGTGAATAAATACCCCCAAGCGGTGATCAATCTGCCAGGCTACTGTTTTCAGGGACCTACCATTAAGGAAAACAGGTGAAACTTGGATTTATTCATTCAGTTAGTCACACAAGGATTTTCATTAAGTGCTTTTCTGTATGCCAAACACTACGGGATGCATAGAGTTCTGGATTCAAGGTCTGGATCCTATTTTCATGAAGCTTCTATTTTAGTGAGGGGAGCTAGATCAAAATCCAGGGGGAATGAGTAAGTAAATAAAATGATGACAGCCTGTAACAAGTGTTTAAGGACATGAAGTACCTTGATAGAGAGGAACCAGATTGGGTGCTATCTCAGATAAGCTTGTTAGACAAAGTTTCACTGAAGTAGGGGCCATTTAAATGGAGACTTGAACTTTGGGAATCAGAGTAGGGTGAGCAGAGGGGGGCTGTTCTAGGTAGAAAGGAACTCTTAGTTTATTCTAAGTGTTATTCTCAATCTAGTGTGCCCAGGGCACATTGAGCAATGGGAACCCTGGCACAGAATGAGTTTAGAGAGGTGAGAAGTCATACAGACCTTATGGGCTATGGCAGGGATTTTGAATTCGATTTTGTTTTGTTTGTTTTGTTTGTTTGTTTGTTTGTTTTATTTTCCCACTGTACAGCAAGGGGGTCAGGTTATCCTTACATGTATACATTACAATTACAGTTTTTCCCCCACCCTTTCTTCTGTTGCAACATGAGTATCTAGACATAGTTCTCAATGCTATTCAGCAGGATCTCCTTGTAAATCTATTCTAAGTTGTGTCTGATAAGCCCAAGCTCCCGATCCCTCCCACTCCCTCCGAATTCGATTTTGAATGTAAGGTAAGTCACAGCAGGAGTTAAAGCAATATGCCAGAGTCATTGGGAAGGATGGTTACAAGATCTAATACATGCTTTACAGGGATTACTTTGGCAGCCCTGTGAGAACAGACAAGGGGGTAGGAGGAAGAGGAAAGACCAGCTAGACTGAATCTTAACATCCGGTGTCAGGTAGATGCCAGGAGGAGAAAGGGGCATATTAAATGCTTCCAAGGATCATTTTTCTCTACAGTGTCTTGGTATCTTCATGAACATCATCAAGGGTTAAAATCTAATACCTATGAGTTCATATTCAAAATTAAAAATACTTCCTTCCCATCATTATGTTGTAAGCTTATTATTTTCATCTTGATTCATTTATTAGCTGTTTGTAATAAATGTCACTTTACATTGCAGTATTTGTAATTGCTTGTGTTATTTCCAGAGCTCTGTCTCAAACAGAAAAATAATTTATTGAGCTCCTGCTATATGCCAGGCACTGTTATATAGACACACAGATAGGTAGTTAGCTATCTTTTCAGATGAGGAAAATTAGGCTTAAACAGTTGAGAACATGGCCAAGATCACACAATTTAAATGATACAGAGCTAGGACTGACACCCTTGTCTGTCAGTTTTCAAAAGCTTGCGGGTTGTTGTTTTTCTTTTTACAGCCATGCCTGCAGCATATGAAAGTTCCCAGGCTAGAGGTCAAATCGGAGCTACAGCTGCCAGCTTACACCACAGCCACAGCAATACAAGGTCTGAGCCACCTCTGTGACCTACTCCTCAGCTTGCAGCATCCCTGGATCCTTAGCTCACTGAGCAAAGCCAGAGATTGAAGCCGCATTCTCACAGAGACACATCCTTAACCTGATGAGTCACAACAGGAACTTCTCAAAATCTTGTTTTGAACCACTAAATATATGGCCCAAAGATCATGCTGTATCCATTTTTCTTCTCTTGAACTATAGAAAGGAGAGATTTTCATGTCAATACAGAAGTCGCACAACTCTTTAAAGGATTTCTCTGCCCAAAATCTGGTTCTGCGTGTGTTAGGAAAAGTCACACTTAGTGGGTGTGAGATGTTTTGTCTCCATAAACTGGAATTCACCCATCTTTCTTGCTGATCTTACCAAACAATGGACGACTTCTGAACCCCAGTCAACATCCCTAGAATTATCCCTCAGTATCTCACTTGTGAAATGTGACCTGCTTAGAATTTACATGAAACACTTCCCAGAGCTATATTCATTTCAAACATGGTTGTTTACTTAAAACATGTTTTATCTTATTCTCTAAGTAAAACCATTTCCCTAAACACACCTTGTACTTACATGGGGCATCACAGTTTGCCAAACACTTTTGTTTTCTATCTTCCGATTTTTTAGGGGCAGCTAAGACAGGTGATAATCCTCTTTTTAACAGATGAGGAAATTGACTCAAAGAGGTGAAGTGATTCTTTCAAAACAGATTCTATATTTAAGAAGGGCAGGGATAGGAGAAGGACCTGGGCATTAAGATTTCAACACTTTTAGAAATATTAAATGAGGTTAGAAAAGGCCCTAAGCTATTATTATTTAGGGTAAGTTGGTCCTACAAATAAATTTATGCCTACATCAAGACGGACTCCTGGGCAAAGAGCTGGCTGGTGAAAAGTATTTAAGTATCTGCAAGAATGGTACAAGTAACATAAATGTGAGTCTTTTCTATGCTTAGCAGCTCCTGACAATATTACTATATTGATTTCCTGTCACTGTTTCCATCCCTTGCTCCTTTCATTCACAGCTGGCCTCTGTCAAGGATTCTTTTCCTCCCAAGAATTAAAATTCTATTCTGTTCAAAACCAGCTTGAATCAAATATAACTATGAGAGGTGCCTTATGGACAATACAGAGGCCATGCTGATGCTTTAATCTGCAATAGAACACAGGAGGAGCTGAGGAATGTTTGGGCTGCAAAAACAAAACAAAACAACAGAGTCAGAGAGGGTCATAAACTCATTCTGCAAATAATGGAAGGGATCTCATCGAGAAGTGGAACCAAGCCTAGTCAGTAAAGCCTAAAAGATGGAATCAAAAGCAACGAGTAGAAATCACTATATTTGCACACCTATTCAGCAAACTCTGAAAGGAAAGGAGAATGTACATGAAGTAACCTTTCAATCTAGTTTTAGGATTCATGGAAGGTTTTCCTGAGGAAGGGACACTAAATTGAGACCTGAAAGATGCCTTCATCGCAGCCAGATGAACCAATGGGATAAGCATTTCAAGCAGAGGGAACAGTAAAGGGGGAAAGAATTTGGTACATTCAAGGACCTGAAAGGAAGCCAATAGCCTAAGGAGAAGAGGAGACACTTGTAGAGCAAATTGAAACAGAGCAGGAGCCAGACCATGGAGATAGGCTGTGAGAGCAAATCGATTTTAGCTGAATGTAAACAATACAATTCTGTCACTCAGATCTGTCCCCATGTGAACTGGGCTCCTGAGGAACAAGGGTGGGCGAGAGGCTGGGTGAACCTCACAGAGAACGCTGGTTAAAGAAATGAAGCAGGAAACAGGGAAGAAGGGAGGGGGGAGGACTGGATTGCACGGCGTGTTGGGTCTCTTCCAATGCTGAGGGTCTGCAATTCTGTTATTCCAACAAGTGTGTGATGTAGCCCTTCTAATTTCTTACGAATTTCAAGGTTGCTAATCTTTTTACATTTAAGTTTGACATGCAACAAACCTTGGGCAAAAACAAAAGTGAGGGGGAGGAGATATATACAAGGTGGGAGGTGAAGAGGTATAAATGGTATGAGGAAGATCAGAGACTTGAGGTCAATGCTCTTAACTTGGGGGCCGAATTTCAATTATGAGATACAGGACTTACAGTATCACAGTTTGGTGGCTGAGAAAATGGACTCTTGTCTGTTTCCTATTGTATCCCCATACCTAGTGGGGCCTATCTGCTGAATGAATAAATGAATTTAAGTCTCTGTTATGGCGGTGTGCTCACAGCTGCCCCTGGTTTTTATAAAATGTTGATAACTCAAATTCTACTCATAAATTTCCAGCCATGCCTGAGAGAGGCAGAGGGAAAGAAGAGTTCATCAGCACTTAAGTGTAATCCACCCATAAAGCCTTCATTCCCAGGGAAGAAAAATCAGCCATCCTCCCTTTTCATGTTTCCCCGAGGCTCAGCTCCGGTCATTTCTCTTTCCCTTCAAGGCTACCTGTGATATTCATTTGACCTGATTTCTTCTGTACAGTGTGGCAGCTGATGATTAGGAGGCTTGTCCCTGGCTGCATTTAAGGGGCTGGCTGAAACTCTCTCTATGGAGATCCCTACTTTCAATGTGAACCGTCACCCACTTTATTGGCTCGGAGGGTAGACTGTCATTGGCAAGGTCAGCTGCAGTCACAGAGCTCTGTGCCAAGTGTCAAGACCAAGGAAGAAAATCTGGGAAAGGGAACAGTACCTGGGAGCACACACCCTAGTGTCTCCTGTTCTGGGTCAGGCATTCCAGCAAGATCTCTGCGTCAAACAGAGCTCCTACAAATGGCCAGTTAAGAGCAAGACTGACAGCCCAGTGAATATTAGGATATGGAAAGGCAGTCTTCTCTGATGGTGTGGGTTCCCAGAGGCTCCCTGTGTCCCCTGGTTTCAGTTTGGGCTCTTTGCAGGATGAGGACACAGGTAATGACATTCCCTTGTACTTACAGGGGGAGAGATCATAGCAATGCTGTGCAAAGTGGCCTGGAGCCAGAGCCAGCTCGTGGCTCTTCTTTATTAATTGCTTCAGTGGTGCCAGGCACATATATCATATGGGAGTGTGGTGAACACTGTGACGAGCCACCCAGATCCCCCTTCAAGCTGTTGCTGCAGCTGTTGTAAGTGCTTTTGGCAGACAGCATTCTCTCATCAGCCTCTTTAGGAATGCCTCTGCTGCAGAGAGCTGCCTTCCAAAGGTCATCAGCCTCCCTCAGTGACTCACCACCAATGACAGGTCAAGGTGAGCCTATCAAGGTTGGACCATGGCAGCTCTGTGTGGGGTCGGCCAAGGCTGTCATTGGACCACTTCCCTCTTCCCAATCCTGCATCCTTCCCCTCCCTTCAACATGTGTTTGTCCTAAACACCCTCAAAAAAATGTACTACATTGTCTCAGATTCTACTTCAAGGAGAAACCAATCCATGGCCATACTGAAGGATAAAAATGATTGACTGACATGCAATTTTTCTCTGCCTTGCTTTTCCCATGCCCACCAAAAAGGGTCCTGGACTTGCCCACTTAGTTTCTTGTATCTTCACCTACTGAAGTCAGGCCCACCTTCACCATAAACAGAACAAGGAAGAAGCACATGGGAAGAAAGAGAAATGAGAGGATCCGAGGTTCTGCCTGCTCACCAAGTGTTAGGTAAGGGTGGACAACCTCCCCCCACCCCGATCACATTCATTTTGCCTAATGTACAGTAAGCCAAAATTCTGAGACACTAGGCTTTTCGCAAGCGAGAAGATGGGAGAACAAACCTCAAAGCTGCCTGCTGCCCCTGGCCATGCTCCTTTCCAAGGAAAGGGGCTGAGCGTTATGTATGAGATGAATAAAGCAGCAAGGTGGTCTGAGGTGTGGGGAGGATGGGGAAGGGGACTGGAAAAAGGTGCTAGAATCCTTGTTCTGCACAGGTGTAACTAGGCTACAGGCCTCTGCATGCACAATTGGAGGCTCTCAATGCCATCTGAGAGTGTAGTTTTTGGCCCTCTGATGTCAAAAGGCCACCAAGTGGACACTCATGCATGCCCAGTTGGAGGGCTAGTGATCCTATCCAGTCTTAACCGGCTCAGCTAGAACTAAACACAGGTGACTCCAAGTTCTAGGAAAACAATTCAAACATCTTATCTTCTCGGTTGCACGCAGCTTGGAACACATACAGGCTTTTGAACCAACAACTAATAAGAGCTTGATAAGTCAAGGCAGATGAAATGGATTTGACTAATGATTACCCATGATTTCATTATCTCCATTTTATAAAGAAACTGAGGTCAGAGACGCTGCATTCTAGGATCCATTTTTGCTTCTATATGACCCTGAACTATTCTTTTAACTTTCTTTGATCTTGTGATTGAAAGACAAATATTAAATGCCAAAAACTCAAGGAAATGAACTACACATTGAAGTCCTTTAACCATTCTAAGATCTCCAGTTCTTTACAGAATTAAGTTTTTTCCCATATTATGTATGATTATGATATTAATAAGGTAGTTGAAAAGTTTACTTTTCTACATGAACCAATGCCTACATTACATAATTGGAACATCTCTAGTACCTTGTGAAATATCCAGGGATATAATGATTTCCCTGTTTTACATTTGGAGAAGCTCAAGCTCAGGGAAATTAAGTTCTTAGTGCAAATATACTGACTTAATTTTAGATCCCAAACACAGACTCACATCTCCTAAAACTTCTTCCACTAAGAGTGATTCTCTTTAGTTCTGTGTCCTTGTAATGAGCTGGAGGAAAGGAGGCAGGGCACAACCTTTTGAACAATGACTTTGCCATAGAAGATATGACAGAAAAGTGGCCTGAACCTACTAGCCCAAGGTGGAAGACTGGACGTCCAGTAGACTTTAAGCCTCATTATTCACTCATTGTCATACATTACCATGCTAATTGACACACCCACAGGCTTCAGGACAGTTCTGAGCCTGACCCTGAAAACCCAAAAAGTGGGCAGTGGCCTAATTCCTGGAAATCCCCACCCCTTCCCCAAGATAGTTAGACCATTCTTCCCACTCATTAGCCTACGAAATTATCAAACCCATAAAAACAAACTGTCCCATATTTCAGGACTGCTCTCCCTTCCGAGATGCACCACATTCTGTTTATACAATGTGTTCATTTTGCCATGGCTTGCTTCTAAATTCTTTCCTGAACAAAACCAAGGACCCTCATTTGGTGGTCTAATCCAGGGACTCACCCAGACCTGAGACATCATGTACATCCATGGTATGTACTCTCGTACCCGTTTTCCTGCAATAGTGTTCCTTAATCTATTTCTGAATAACAAGTTACCTGAACAATTAGTGGTTTACAGTAACAAACACTTGTCATTTCCCACAGTATCTAAGGGTCAGAGAGAAAGGTGGCCATCAGCTTATAGGCTGGTCCTTCAGTCATAAAGGCTTGACTGGAACTGGAGAACTTGCTTCCAACTCTCGGCTTCAGTTCTTCACCCCATGGACCTTTCCATATGCTTGCTCGAGCGTCTTCACATGGCAGCTGAACTCTCTCCCTGACACCCCCCAAAAAAAAGCTCAATCAAGAGGGGAGACAAGAGGAAACTGCAGTGCCTTTTATGACTTAGCTCAGAAGTCAAACACCACTTATCTCCCACATCTATTCATTTTCGGTGATTAATTAAGTCCAATCTACATTCAAGAGGAGTGGAATTAAGCTTTAAATCTTTAAAGGAGGAGTGACAAGAAATTTGTGGACACACATTAAAACCACCAGTCCTGCTCTTTGGTTGACTTAAACATTGCCTCCTAAGGGGGACAGTGTTGTTCCCCCAGGAAATTCAAGCCAGCACAAAGAACCAGATTGCCAAAATTTTACTGCATGACAAGTTTTCTCAGGTGTCACATTAGGTGACAGTGTGGTAGCTCTTTATTCCTTGGCCAGGGTTGGCTTTTAAAAAAAATTCTAATAATACAGTGATAATAATGCAATGGTGAAGATCTGATAGCCCAGGATCCATTCCTCTTTCTTCTAACTTTACTTGGGAACCCCCCATTCACCTCTCCCAGTCCAAGTGGAACTGGTGATTCAAATCCACTTCCTTTGGGTCTGAAGATGGTCATGTGACCTGGGCCTGGCCCTGAGCATATCCCACTACCCTGGCCACAGCGACTGGTTCTGGGACAGGCACAGAAATTATGTGGGTCTGGTGATAGTCAATCCCCAGATTTTCTTGCAACTACTGGAAGAAATTTTCCTCCTGCACGATTCTTAGGCTCCTTCCATCACATGGGCAGTTTGTTTGAAAGTGAGGTTAGCACCAAGGAGAAATGGTGTGAAGACATGGAAGGAGACTCTTAGTAATGTCATTACTTGCATCTAGAAATCAGCATGGTATTTGTCTTTCTCTTTCTGACTTAATTCACTCGGTATAAGAGTCTCTAGTTTGGGGGCGGGGGAGTAGGATGGATTGGGAGCTTGGGGTTAAAAGATACAGACTATTGCCTTTGGAATGGATTAGCAATGAGATCCTGCTGTGTAGCACTGAAAACTGTCTAGTCACTTATGACAGAGCATGATAATGTGAGAAAAAAGAATGTATTCATGTATGTGTAACTGGGTCACCATGCTGTACAGTAGAAAAAAAAAATAATGTATTGGGGAAATGAAAAAAATCAGCATGATTCAGGTCATGAAGCCAACAAAATTCCAATTTTTTTTTTTAGCTGCAGTCAAAGGGTCCTAATATACTAAGTAATAATATCTATCTCTTGGGTGTTTATAATATACCCAGTACACCTGCTAAGAGCTAAATATCATTCATTTCTCAAATAACATTTTGAGGGAGATACCATGATTCTCTCCTAGGCTCAGTGAAGGTGAAAATGTGTCCTTGGTCACCCTTCAAGGAATAAAGACATCTGAATTTGAAGGAAAAATTTTGCAGCTAGGTAGCTGAGCCACACTCCTAGCACTCCTGACTACTCTTACTGGAGATTTTTAAATATTTACTAAACCAATTAGTTAGGTGAGAGTAGTAATTACAACTGATCACTCAGAGCCTGGGGCTATGCTAAACTTGCCATTCAATCCTCATGTTGACTTTAGGATGGAAATACTGCCATGCTCTTTAACAGACAGGAAACAAACCTGAGGGCCAGTTTAGCTCTATGTCCAAGGTTACACAGCTGGCAGGGGGAGCTGGGATATGTCCCAGATATATCTAAGGAGAAGCCACACATATTCACTTTATTATCAGTAATGATTTAAGAGGTAATAGACTCCATGGGGTATTTCAAAAAACAAAACAAAACAAACAAACAAACAAACCACCAGAGACCAATTCAAGATTTTTTAAAAAATATTTTCTCTCCTTATGTGAGGGAGACCAACACATCTTGGTTCCCCCAGGACTTTCTCATTCTAAAAAAGGGAAGTTAGGCTGGTCTCCCTCCCTCCCTTTCACAAGCAGTGGCAAATGGGAAGACTAGGATATTTGTCCTTGGCTGGCAGGCAGAAAAGAGAATTGGGGCTGGGGACTCCTTGCCACCCAGTTCCCAGAGAGAACAGACCTCATCTCAGGATTGAGGAAAGAAACCAGGAGAAGCCTGCTGTCTTTGCAACTCATCCATGAGCAAAGCTTGGAAGACTGGAGCTGGGGGTGTTCCAGCTGAAGATGCCCTGAGCATCTGTTCTCATGTGCCCTGAGCCTAGAAGATATGCTTTAGTTAATCAGAACTCTCAGTCCCAGAAGGAAGTGGCCTTTGTCAATAAAGGCATCTTGTAACATGGGAAGCTCTCTTTGGAGCAGCTGAGGGTAGTAGGCAGCAAGCAGGTCAAGGAGTCAGGTGTCAGGTTTGCTGTTGCTTGGCCACACCTCCTTTGTTACTTCTGGGTCTTGGCTTCCCTCCCAAAATGCTATGGGTAGTGACTACCTTAGTGTTTTGCAATGCCTAAGAATATGTTAACATACGAAAACATTTTGTATGTTGAAGTGTTCCTGAATATAAAGGATGCTGCTAATGTTAATGTTTTTTTTTACATCACATCTTGAAATAACTATCTTTCTGGCTTAGGTTTTCATTTTTTAAGGCTGTACCTGCAGCATCCAGAAGTTCCCAGGTTAGGAGTCCAGCCTATGCCACAGCACAGCAATGTAGGATCCGAACTGATTCTACAACCTACACGGCAGCTTGCAGCAATACCTGATCCTTTACCCACTGAGCAAGGCCAGGTATGGAACCCGCATCCTCATGGACACCATGTCTGGTTCTTAACCCACTGAGCCACAATGAGAACTCTGGAGTTTTCATTTCTGTTTTAACTATTCACCCTGCTGAAAGATTCTATTCAGAGACAGCATTTACCAACAGCTCTAGGTGATAGTCAAGGATGGCCTCCCAAAGATGTTCATGTTAATTTCTCACTTGTGATTATGTAATGTTACACAGCAAAGTGAATTAAATTGGCAGATGAAATTTAAGTTGGTAATCAGCTGACATCAACAAGGATCCTCAAATGTGGAAGGGAGAGGTGGCAGAGTCAGTATCAGAGTGATACTCTAAAATGACAAAAATGTGACCAGCTACTGTTGGATTTGAAGATGGAGGAAGGGGTTACCGCCAAGGAATGTGGGGAGCCTCTAGAAGGTGAAGAAAGCAATAAAATGGACTCTCTCTAGAGCCTTCAGAAGGCAATGCAGCTTTGTTGACACCTTGCTTTTAGCTCAGTAAGACCCATTTTAGACTTCTGACCCCCACAACGGTAAGATAATAAATCTGTGTTGTTTTAAGCCAGTCAGTTTGTGATAATATGTTATAGCAGCAATATAAAATAAAAGCACTCTAAAACCAAGATAATCCAGCAAGAAATAGTCATAGGATTGTCACATGAAGGGAAACAGCTACTCTCTGGGAGGTGGATTATTTGCTCATGTTTCTCTGGGCAGCCTGACAGTGAGCCTTTTAAGAACTTAAGACATGGCATTTGATGGATGCATCTGCAGTATCTCCCTGGGTTGTTGTAATCCACAGGAAGACAAAGAGGTGGAGCCTTTGGAGGTGAAACTTGGTCAAAACAATTGCCCATCACACTTCTAGTGTATGCTTCCAAAGTCATCTAAACTGCTCTTGGCTCCCCTCTCTACTTTTATTGGAATCAGTGTTTGAGGATAAATGACAAGCCAGCTGGTGTTTCTTGGGGGTTGGTTTTTAATGTGGTATTTTTTTTTCATTCTAAGGAAGAGGCAGTCTAGCAAAATAGCAGAGGGGCTGGAATTTGCAATTAGACTGACAAGGTTTAAATTGTGCCCCTACCACTTAAACGCTGTGTGACCTTGTGCAAGTTATACAACATCCTCAAGTCCTGTTTTCTCATTGACAAAAGTGAGCTGATAAGAGTAGCTCCCTGAAGACATAGGAATGTCAAACAGAATAATGAAGGTAAAGAGTTTTGGATGGTACCTGCCTCGTGATAAATTCTCCAGAAATGTTAACCATTACCATCCATTGCCTATCTCTGATCTGAAAGAAATAAAGGAAAGAATGAAAGCAGCCCAGCTCTTGGAGTATGCTGCAGGATATAGAGGCTGAGGGTAGAGCCCAGAAAATCAAGGGATCTGTGCACAAACTGACTCAGCTGTTGGCAGATCTTTGCATGGTGGCTGACTCAGTCCCGATGAAAGCTTGTTCACTCTGCCAGTCTTCCCAGGCACCTTAAAACCTGTATTTAGAGGCAGTCAACAAGATGTGTGTATACAGTAAGTATTCATCAAAACTCATTTGCAGCCCTGGATGCTAGTTTAGCTGAGTGTATATTACTGAAGGCCTTTATGGCCTTAACAGGATCCAAAGGTTCTATTTGGAGTTGACATAATTCAGTGGGCAGGATGAGGGCTTGGGAGTCAAACAGACCTAAATTCAAATCCTGGCTCTGCCACTTTCCAGCTGCCCCTTTTTCTTAATCAATGGAAGGGAGATACTGTTATCTTTCACTAAAAACTTTAGGGTGAAATGTGATATGCAAATCAAAGGCTTCAACAGTGTGAGGTAGTCCTTGGACTTAGTGTATTACTGGTATAGATCATTTGGGTTCAGAAGATTTGACTAGCACTAGCCCCATTACATAATAGGACTTTGGGGAAATCCTAAACCAATTCCAAGATTGTTTCTCCTTCTGTACAAAGAGGTAATAAAAAGGGATACATGTACTCTTATGTAGCTGTTATGTTTGGCAAAAGAACAAGGCTTGTATATAAAAATCTTTTGAGTCAATTAGAATATTAATTTTCCTGGTTGTGCAAAAAGCCCCTGATGTCCCCATCACCCTGCCCCAGCAAATGGCACATTCACAACTGAGTTGTGTTAAGGTGGTGCGATGTTAGCACTTAGATCCTCTTGGATAATGCCCCATGGGATTTAGTTCAGTAGAGGCAGGAAGGGAAGGTGACATGAGGTAGGAAGAGGGTGCAGACAACAGACAATTGATAGCCTTCCATGTAACAAGCAGGATTGTTTCTGGATTCTAGTAGTAGAGCAGGGGACATCAGCATAAATAACATAAAAGCTAGAATATATAAGAAACTGAGCAGGAATTAAGCTTGTAGGGGCCAGGCACTAAGGCAGTCACTTTCCACAAATAATCCCAGTTTATCTACCTAACCACTTTATAGACTAGAAATCACTTTTCTCATCTTTTAAGCACAGGAATTTGAGGCCCAGACAGGTTAAGAAAACCAGCTAAGATCACCCAGAAGGCCAAGAGCTGACCCAGGATCTGGGTCCAGATACGTTCGGGCCCCAAAACTGGTATTCTTTCCATACATTCCACACTGTATCCTTAAAGTCCGAGTGTGATGATTCCATGACTCTTCTGATATCACGTCAGATCAGACACGAGCAGGATCCAATGCATAAAAAGCATGCCTAAACCATTCAATCAGTGGGCTTCAGGGGACAGATTTGAAACCTTCGATCCTGTGGGTGCATTGCAATAGGCTCAGAATTGCTCGTTTACCCGGTTTCATTGATTGTGGTGTACAAATATTGACATACTTCTCATATACCTTTTCCCAAGGTATCTTCTATAATTATTATTAATAAAACCTGTAACTACCACAATTAAACTGCAAATTCACAAACTGCTACATTGAAGATTTACTGAAGGCTTTTTGTTAACCAGGCACCAGTTAAGTGCCATTTTAAAAAAACTATCTTTTTAAATACTTAAAATGCTCTTTTGAACTAGAGACTACTATTATTATTTATTTTTTAGCGAAGAGGAAACAAAGGCTTCAAGGGGTTAATTATCATTTTGAAAAAAAGTTATATTCTAAAATGTACTTTGGAATTCCTTAATGAAGTTGAACTGTTTATTTACTGTAGGACTTCTCAGAGCCTTGAATGGACTCTTGAGAATCTCCAAGAAAGGGACACTTACTCATTCTGTGATTGCTGACTGTACTTGACACAGATTGCTTTCTCTATTGGACATTTCTTTGACTGCCCTTCTACTACTAGCTTGTCTGCTCTGAGAATCAGGTCTCATGCATTCTACTCATGCCAAGTCTTATCTGATCATCTTGCAAAATCATGATTTTTTTTTTCTTTTTCAGAAGCTCTTCTTGTTTATGGACTCTGAGAGGGATGGAGGCAAGTGTGAACTGCTTTTTATAGAGAATTGAGTCACTGATCATTTGGACTTAACATATGAGACAGTGGCTGTTTCCTCAAGAGCTGCAGAGTTTAGTTCTGAAACAAGGAGATGAAGTCAGCTTTCCATTTTGCACTGAAGAAGTCCTAGTGGATAGAAATAAATGAGAAAAATGGGTTTGCAAAGGAAAGTACATGATGTTCTGGAAAGCTTAAACCTGGAGGAAAATTGTAGGCATGTGTGGTTTCTTTATCCATTCTTAATTTACTTTACTTGCTATTTATCAAATAGCTAGGCATAGTATGAAAAATAAAAGGAGTGTGTGGGTTCTCTGCCCTCCAAGATCTTTTGATTCTAAGTTTACATGCAAAAAGCAGGACAACAGGAACAATGTTTTATTTAAATTATTCCCACATTTTGATATATTTCTAATTAATGTAAAAATCACTTCCTTATAAATCAGATATGGCTCTATGTAAAAATCACTTCCTTATAATCACTTATTTATGTAAAGTCAACTTCCTCCTTTTGAAAATTACCCAAAATTTCAAGGAACACAGAAATATAAACCCTGTTTTGGATTAAACCATGTTTAATTAAATATTTAACTCCCAAACCATACCATGTGAAGACAAAAGGCAGTAGTAGGCACGGTAAATGGCCAAGCAGAGTATCATTTATTCAGACGGCAGATTGTACTGAGTCTTTTCATGAGTAACATCATGAAAGCTCTGGAATGGAAGGCCTTTGATTTTTCAGATTGTGGCAGTCAGCTGTGACTGAAAACAAGGACTTATTTTTCAAAGTCACTTTAAGGAGGAATTGGACCTGCAGGTCCCAAGACCTCTATGACCCTTCACAAGATGCAAAGAATCATCCCTGATGGAAATAAATTGAAGAGATTTCAGAATTGGGATCCCAGGCACAGAGAACTAAGTGAAAGCCGCCTTGGTACAATTAGGTCCACAGCCCCATACCTCTGTCTGAAGGTCTATCATGAAGGTTAATGCCTGCCCAAGCCTTAGCCCCCAACTTAAGATTGGGGCATCTTTCCATGGAGAAGCTGAACCTACACCCCAGCCCCTATCCCCATAAATGGTCTGCTTGGAAATCCAAAAATCCCAAGGAATATCCAGCTGGCCATGAAAATTAAAATGAGCTCATCACGTAATAAGTCCCAATCATACCTGTGAACTTGTCATTCATCTTTTTAATACCTAATTCAAAAACTGAACAGTCAAGAATCAAATATTTGAGAGAAGTCATTGATCTGGAAGGTAAACAAAGGCAGTATGAAGAAAGAAAGCCTGAAAAAAAAAAATCTTCAAATAAGACAGTGCATCTATAAAATAAGAGGTGCCTATAAAAATGGAAAAATTTCTTGGAAACAAACAACTTGATAGTGGAAAAAAATGTAGATTACAGGTAGAAAAGATATATACAAAGAAATCTCATCCAAAAAGTAAAATAATAAAAATGGCAACAAATGAAAGATGGACACCTGGAGGTAAACAATAAGAAAATGCAAAGCTCTATCAAGTAAGCTCATTACTTGGTTAGTTAGAGTTTAGGAGTAAAGAATTGAGAACATAGGAATATCCTGGTTTGGGATCCCTCAGAAGCCAAAATTTAGATACAGGTTAGAGCTTAAATCATTTGGGAGGTGATCTCAGGAACAATAGAGTTGTAGGACAGCGACAACTAATAGGAAGGAAAGAAAGCAAATAAAGTATGTATTACCAAGCCAGTTACTATGATAGGCAATGGGAACTCAATCCAGGTGGGTGAGGCTGGGTCATAGTTTATAAGACACTTGAGAGTTATCAAAACAAGGGCAAGGAGGCTGGCATATTAATCTACCACACCTTATAACTATGCCACTGTTTGAGGGTAGCTCCAGGGATATTTGGCTTGCTCACATGTAATCCAAATGTGCTTCCATGGTCAGAAAGATGAAAAGAATCACTCGTGAATAAAGTCACAGAGATTCACAACAGGTAGCTGTGTACTTTTTCTAGGGATACTGCAACAAAAATCCGTGAAACTGGGTGCTTTAATGCAACAGATATTTATTTCCTCACCATTTGGGAGGCCAGAATTTCAAGAACAAGCAGCGGGCAGGACTGGCTCCCTCTGAAGGCTGGGGAGAAACCATTCTGTACCTCTCCCCTAGCTTCAGTTGGTGTTGACAACCCTAGGCAATTCTAGTCTTATAGCCACATCACCCCTTTCTTGCCTCCATTGTTGTATTTGTCACTTCTGTGTCTCTGGATGGTCCTTTGCTCTTCTTGTAAGGACACTGGTCACTCGATTTAGGGCTGACTTCAACTTAGTAAGATTGCCTCTAATTCCTTAACTAACTCCATCTACCAAGATTTTATCTCCAAATAAGATCGCATTCCGAAGTTACAGGTAGACATGAATTCAGAGGTTACGCTATCCCAGTTACTATAGTAATCCTTTTGTATGGAGGCAAATGCTGAGAGGATCTGGACAGAGAAATAGCATCATATGCTACAAAAATAAAGAATGCTGCTTACTTTGGAGTAAAACACACCTAGGTTTTAATCTCAGGGGAAGAAAAAGCAGTTTATATTAAGTTGGGTGAAATGACTGGACATCTGATTATTTCTTCATATTTTTAAAGTAATTTAGTATCATTCCATTCAACAAGGATTTTTACCACAGAATATGCCTTCTACTGTGAGGACCAGAGAAAATATTCTGCCATAGTTTTGAGAATGAGGACACGTACAATGTAGAAGGACAACATGGACATATATGAGACATTTAAAGGGCAGTGCAAAGCAACTGGCAATAAAGTGAACAATTAAAGCATAGACTTCACTGCCTAAAGTTTGGACAGTAGAAGAAAATGAAAAAATTTTCAGGACCGGAAAACATAAGTCCCTAGATTGGAGTGCCCCATTAGGTACCCATCACAATGGAGACAAAGAGACCTATGCTAAGGTGTCATCATGACCTTTCAGGAGACCAGGGATTAAAAAAGACAACCACCAAATTCTCCAGAAAGGGCAGAGGTACACTTCATACATTAAAAAAAAAAAAATCAAAATGGCATCAGTGAGAGTTTAGAAATAAAGAATAGTTTCCAAATTGTGGCGATTTTATTTTCCACTTTGATTTCTATGCCTGCTAAACTATCACTTACGTATAAGGATAAAGGGGGCATGGTGAAGAGACTTTTCAGACTTTCATATTTCCAAATATTCCCTTCACTGTACCTTTTTCCTTTGTTTCAGCAAAATCCAAGAATGGACTAAGCCAGAGGAATGGAATCTAGAGAAGAGGATCTCCAAACCCAGGTTAAGGGAATTTCCAGAATGTTAGCTAAGAGAGATCGTAGGGTGCCCTTTGCACTAGAGAGATGGTGGTGTAGATTAGAGACAGAACACAAGGAGAAAGTTTTGATAGTTTGTTGGAGACCTAAGATTTTAAGTTTCTCACTGGAAAAAGAAAAAGGAATTGAAAAGTATTTAAGTTATTACAAGAGGTGGAAAGATTTCATTGATTTACATAAAAGTCAGCAATAGAAAGCAGTCGGTTTTCACTCCAGGTGAGACAAAGTGGTTTAAGAGATTAAATGTAATGATGGCACACTACTTCATTTGGCAATGAGAAATATTTACATAGTCATAATAATAAAAGCACTGGTGTGCAGTTCATCAAAAATTTGTGATATCATTATAGTGAAAGGGGTAGAGGTAAGGGAAATGGAATGTAATAGAACTAACATCCTATCTCTAAAATGGAAGTGCATGGATAATGTCAAAATTTGAGACTCCAAGAAGCTCAGGCATATTTTTAAGAAATCTAGGGAAATAACCAGAAAAAAAAATAGCTGAAGAGTTTTAAGTACTTGTCCCTGAGGAGATCAAGAGCCAGTGAATGTGCCTTGGGGGTGTCGAGTATGTCCTGGTGATTTGGGGTTTCAGGTTTTTTTTGAGTTCAAGATTTCTCCAGCTCTTCTTCCAACTCTGTGAGCTGCCTTGGTTTCCTTCATTGTCACGTAGTCCAAAAAATAATTCCCTTTCAGTAAATCCACTTTGTATTGAGATTCTGTAGCAACTAAAGAGTCCAGGTTATTACAGGAAAGATGTGGATCCCATTAATGGATATAACCTGGTGACTCCCTTTAAAAGATTAGCTCTGATCCATGTCTGATGTACAAGTTCTCATTAAGATAAATCAACCAAACCCTCATTATGACATGAGCTTAACCATCCTCTTCATCTTTCCAGGCTTCCCTCCCATTACTCCCAGTTTCATGTCATGCTCTATATGTACGAAACACTTTCAGTTCCCTATGCCTTCTACCCCAACATTCCCCCTGACCAGCACTCTCTCACCAACACACTTTCTCTATAACATCTTTGCTTTTTACATCTGGTTAATTTTTTTTTAATTTCCCATTTTTTTTTCTACTGTACAGCATGGTGACCCAGTTATTATTCTTCAAGACTTAGCTTAACGGTCTACTACTTCAGCCTTCTGATTTAGCAGGTTGGCCTTAACATTCCTCAACTACACAGCTCAGTGTTAGCCCTTCAAACACTATGTTGTAATTCTGAGATTCTACCTCCATACCTCCCTTTAGACAAGAAGCTACCTAAAGATTACATCAGTGTGTTAGTTGTCTTTGTACCCTTAGCACTCATAGTGGTTTGTTCAATAAATGTATATTGAACTAACCAACATAGCTTATGTCCACATGAACAAAAATAAAGGTGATTATCTTGGTGTTTCGATGCATAAAAAAACCATCTCGAATGTGGTAGCTTAAAACAGTAACTTTTTTTTATGATTCTAACGTTCAAGCATGGCAATCAAGTACCACTTGTCACCATTTATGTGGTGTTGTCCTGAGCTCAGAATTTGGCAAGAGCTGGAACATATAAGATTTGTCATTTGCCTGGTGCCTCAGTTGGGATGGTAGTAGTTGGCTGGGGCGGACTAGAACACCCCCCATACACGTATTATTTAGTAGTATCACCTGAGCTCCTTGAGATGGGAACTAGATCCCCAAAAAAGGACAAAAGTGAAAGGTGCTAGTCATTTTAAGGACACATTGTCCGAAATTCACAGAGCCCCTTCTGTTACATTCTATCAGTCAAAGTAATTTGCAGGCCCAGCTCAGATTCAAGGAGGGAGAGTATGTCCCACCTCTAGGTGGGAGAACTGACATGACAAGGCTGGAGGAAATTGTGGGCATTCATCTTTACACACAATCTACATGTGATAACACAATCATTACAGGTAACCTCAAACCAGGTTAATTCCATGCTTACACTTTTGAACTAAAATATTTTTGTGGATTGGATTATCCCTAGAAAAATCAGGAAGTGTGATGGGGAGGAGGCACATTGTTTTGCACATGTGAATATAATGTCAAAGGTAAAAATAAATGATTCAATTCTGATATTTGAACAGCCACAAAGAACCTAGTGCTAATGTTAAACTTCATTAAAAATCACCTAGGTGAATTATATGTCTATTTTCCCTTAACACATACAACATTGTAAATTAACGATACTTCAAAATAGACTTAAAAATTACTTAGATGATATTTCTGAAAATATTTACTATCTTCAGCCAAAATGTAAAATAATGTTCATGTTTAAAATAATCCATTTTATGTAGTCATTCTTTCCTAGGACATTCTTTTGTACATTAATGCTTTTGATAATATAGAACTCTCATACATTAATGAATGGATACACCTGCATTTTAGACATGTCCATTACACTAATTAAAATCTAGTATGGCTGCAGCTTTTAATTACTTTTCATCATTGCTACAGTCAATGAAGCTAGCTTTATTACCCACTGTTGCCTCACTTGTAATAAATCTTTGTAAAACCTGAATAAGAGTTTTCAATTCTGAAATTCCAAGAGACAGGCTTTTCTGTCTAGCTTTGCTTGGAGCAGAGTGCACAAATGAGCTTTATTTACTTGTTACCTGAAAAGACGAACAATGCAAATAAGACCAAATAGGATTTGGGCTTTTTCCTATCTCTACTTGAATATCCTTTTCTTGTAGTTTATTGTCTTTTTCTTTCTTTGTTGGTAACAATTTACCATGTAGGAGAGATGAGTCAAGGCATTGATGGAGGCTTAAGAAAACTAGAGGAAAAATCAGGAATCTTGGATTCCAGTTTTCTTTCTGCCATGTACTAGCTGTTCTTAAGCCTTTAGCAAGTCCCTTCAACAAAGTGAACCTAATTTTCCCAGTTGTATCAAAGAAATCAGCTCATTTTTTCTACTTTCCTCACAAATAAGAAAAACAGTGAAAGGGCTTTACAAATTATAGCTGTCTAAGCAGATGGGAGGAAACCCTTTGGTGAAACCATAAATGAAACAGTACAAACCATCAAAAATCAAAGGTAGATTTGGTTCTTATTTACTCACTTAATATTTATTGTCTAGTATGTGCTAGGCACTGTGTTCATGGCTAGAGATTAATGGTAAATCAGACAAGTGAGTTTCCCCATCTTTGTGGAATCTATAGCCTTACAGGGGAAACATACGTTAAACAAGTAAGCAAATAGTATCTCTGTAAATGCTAGAAAGGAGAGGAACAGGACCCTGAGAAGGAAATAGAGAACTGAGTCAGTAAAC
This sequence comes from Sus scrofa, assembly GCF_054392235.1. NCBI lineage: Eukaryota > Metazoa > Chordata > Mammalia > Artiodactyla > Suidae > Sus > Sus scrofa. Next base: position 59,567,442 of record NC_139395.1, read on the forward strand.
CTTCCTGGTATGGGAAATAAAGCTTAGAGAGTGGGATGGAGTCATATCAGCAGATAAAGGGGCACATAGACAGGTCCCAAGCAATCTATCCAATTCAGTGAAGACTAGGAATTCTAGAAGATCCTTAACAGAGAGAGGGAATGCACATGAGGTAAGAAACTTGTAAACCATGAAGGGCTTTGGCTTTGATTCTAAGAGCCATATAAAGTGACTGAAGGCTTTTAAGCATGAGAACAATCAGGTATTATGCTTTACAAAAATCTCTTTTACCATTGGGTTTTAAGTATCAAGAAGGAAAAATGGGAGCTAATGCAAAGAGCCTGAAAAGTGATGATAATACCTTACCTTGGGGGCTAGCAGTATAAACAGTGGAGATGAGATGAACTCAATGTAGACATTGGAGGTAAACCGACACGATTCATTCATAGAATAATTATAATTAGGAAGAGAAAAAGAAGACTCCAAGATTTCTGGCTTGACCAATTGAAAGGGTGGTTCTGATGGAAATGAGGAAGCTGGAACAAATTTGTAAAGGAAATAAAAATATACCAGCATTGTGCCATGTTAAAATGGACAAAACTATAATTCAAAAAGACACATGCACCCCTATGTTCATTGCAGCACTATTCACAATAGTGAAGACATGGAAACAACCCTAAATGTCCATCGACATGATGAAAAGATGTGGTATGTATGCACAATGGGATACTACTCAGCCATAAAAAAGAACAAAATAATGGCATTTGCAGCAACATGGATGCAATTAGAGATTCTCATACTAAGTGAAGTCAGAGAGAGAAATACAAATACCATTGATATCACTTACATGTGGAATCAAATATGGCACAAATGAACCTATCTACAAAACAGAAACAGACTGACAGAACAGACTTGCGGTTGCAAAGGGGGAGGGAAAGAGAGTGGGATAGATGGGGAGCTTGAGGTTAGTAGATGCAGACTATTACATTTAAAATGGATAATGAGCTTCTATGGTACAGTACAGGGAACTACACCCAATCTCTTGGGGTAGAATATGGTGGAACATAGTATGAGAAAAAAAGTGTATGTGTGACTGGGTCACCATACTGTAGAGCAGAAATTGGCACAATATTGTAAATCAACTATAATTTAAAAAATTTTAAAGAGATTGACATTTAAATGGAGCTATGAAGAAGGCAGCTGGCTAGAGAAAAATTAAAGTCATGCTTCCAAATACCCTCTGGCATAGACTGGGTAAAGAGCCACCAACCCAAGCCACTGCTCTGGTGCCAAGCTTTATCATACCATGCCTGTGACTGGCTGGGCAAGTGGTTTTATTTTCAAGCTTTTCCCATATCCTTCTGAATAGCCCTATTTCATTTGCCAGAACTATCTGTATACCACTGACCAGAAGGGAGGACATAGTTTTCAGACAGATGAAGGTCACCCTTCATCAATCAACTGGTGGATCTTCTGCTTTTCTTTTTCTTTAACGCATTTTTCAAAACCTAAGAATACTGTGTTAAGAAGTGGTAGAATATAGTTATTAGTTTTCCAGGCCTGGGGTCAGTTCTACCAAATACCTAGCTTCAAGCAGAGGCATGCAACACAGTTGTCAAACATACTCCCCCCATTTGGCCTATTCAGTCTACCTAGTGCGGTAGAATGTAATTTTAACTTTCTGCATTTCTCCATCTATAGTTGCTGCTTTCTAGTCTTATTTTGTGATTAAGGTAAAGGAAGTTGATTCAACTGGAATACTTTATTGCTTTCCATCTTTTTCTTCTAATACATAAAACTAGAACTCTCCTATTCTGATACTGCCCATGACTTAAGTGAGGAAATATTGTCCCTGATAGGACTCTTGTAAGGAGCCATTCTAGACTTAAATCCAAGTATCCATACTTATAAACTCAGTGACCTTCAGTTTGTTGCATGAAGGTCTTAGTTTTCCCATTTGTTCAATGGTGTTAAGTACCTTACACCAAGTAAATGAAATGCATAGATCATCTTTAGACAAAGCTTTACACAGTGTTAGGGATTTGTGGTTGTTATTCGTAGATGGAGCCTAAAGCACTGATTAGTCTTGGAGCTGCACATTCCAGGGTCTTAGAGGAGTCCTGGTGAGGAACATAAGCTTATCAGATTGACAACTATCTGATAAGCTTATGTTCAACTGAGTAATGTGAAAGTACATAGTTATGTTGATGGAAGTGACGATGACCTGAGCAGGCACTGTGAAGGAGGTTTGTTTTTCACAGGAGTCTAGTTTCTGTAAGTTTTATTATAGCTTCTTCCAATGATCTGAGCTTGAGGCACTCTCCATTCCCAAGAAGGCATTGGGTATCATGAAGTCAGTATTATTTCCCTGTATCCTACATACTGGATTGGTGTCCAAGCTTACCATCTTACCTGGTAGGCCACACCCAGGAGAGGTGAGGTTAGGTTTGTTGGGGGTGAAGAAGAGAAAAATCTCGATACTTAAAGGTTATAGAAAGCAATGATCAACAAAGAAAGGAGGTGTGAATTGTAGCATACTGTATTTAGAGACAGTCAAATGCTGCTATAAATGACTTTCTTTGGATGTTTGAGTATGCCTTACTTTTATCTAGTGATTTTCCATACATAAAACTTTTTTGTCTTTCATCTTTTTAGGGCTGCACCCACGGCATGTGGAAGTTCCCAGGCTATGGGTCCAATTGGAGCTGTAGCCGCCAGCTTACACCACTGCCACAGCAACGCCATTCTGAGCCACGTCTGTGACCTACACCACAGCTCACAGCAATGCTAGATCCTTAACCCACTGAACAAGGCCAGGGATCAAACCTGCAACCTCATGGTTCCTAGTTGCATTCGTTTCCACTGCGCCACGACAGGAACTCCCATACATAACACTTTTATTGATATGCGATCCTCAACCATTTTACAAATATTGAAAAAGCACCCATTTCAGCTCTGCTAGCTTGGCAGGGAAAATTGGGGAAACTGAGTTTCACAAGGAGACAGGATTTGCTTATTGGTATCAGGTCTATTCAGAGCTCTTGTTTGGTTTCACCCTCGGGAGGTATTTCTAATGCTTTTGGGTTTAGGAGAAATGGAAAACAGTTGACCCTCAGAATTCAAAATTACCATTTCTGTTTTTGACTATTTGTGAACAACCTGAAGCTCCCTAATTTGTAGCGTGTGTGCATATATTTTCATTTTACTGAGGCATGAGTCTGAATTGCTACAAGACTGTTGTGTGGGAGTGTGCGTACTGTACATCTGTTGTTTTTGCCTGCCTGGCACCTATTCTCCATTCTTCAGTGAGAAAGCTTGAGTTTCCTTTGGAACACTGTGCTCATTGCCCTGGTGGGACTGTCCATCAGGGAACCGGAGAAGGGCATGTGATCAAAGCTCAATCAGCTCGATTCTCTTTTCTAGAAATTTGAAATCTGAAATAATATAGGATTGAAGGGAACTGAGGAAGATCTAACCCTGTGATAATATCCTGTCTATCCACTTCTGTTATTTTGAGTGGGGGTCAAATTTTTTTAAACCAGCTAGTAATTATATTGGGATTTGTGGGGCCTAATGTTTCATTGTGCTCAGTATTTCCTTTATACTCTGATCTCCCCTCTTACCCTTCCAAGGAAATTCCTTTTTGTCTTTCATGTTGGCAGAGTCAGTTTCTATAGCTTGCACCAAAGAACTTGACTGACATAAAGTGAGTCTTTTGGCTAAAGAATGAAATCTAGCTGGCTGGCCAACATCCACATACCAGTGAGGCTTTCTCTTCATGCCTCCTACTAGTGTATGGAATAACAATTGAGAAGAATAAGAGCATCTTAGTAAAAGGGCTAGGCCTGTTGATATAAGCAAAAAAAAAAAAAGTCTTCGAAAAAGAACAGTGCTTTCTCAGACATGTAGGTAAGTTTTAAAACAAACCATTAAATTTGTCAGGGCTCAATTCTGACTTGAATACAAACTTTATAATTCAAGAAGACATGATGGATTTAACACATTATTTTAGTAGTAGTTCCCAAGAGAATTTTTAAGTAATCAGAAAAATTTTAATGTTAAAAAGTAACACCTTTTTAAAAAAATATTAAAAGTCAGGCTTACATGTGGGATAGGTTCATCTTAGGAATCCTGAGCTTTCCACGTTGGAAGATGGTAAGTCTATACAAAGCTTTTTACATCCTCGATCTGGGGTTATGCGATGGTCTCAGAGTATATTCTTCCAAGTGACAAGATTTTCACTTTTGTCAATATTTCTCTTTCTATTTTAACAATAACAAAAAACTATTGTTGGACATCCTATTTAGATGGAACAGGGAAAAAAAGTTAAGTTTTTTCACAGTCCTGCATTAGAAGGACTATAAAGTGAGCACTGTTTCTGCCTTTAAATATTTGTCCATCTAGCAGAGATGAGAACATGACCCACCCAGGAAACTGGGAGTAGTGGTCTCATCAATTCAACATCAGAATCACTCAAGAGTTCTCTAATAGTGCTAAACTGAGGGATCCACTAAAACTGGCTTTACTTCAAGAAGCATCAAAATCCTAGCATTCTAGTTCCTTCATTTCCCACAGGAAACCAGAAGGTGCAGGGGGCTAAGTAACGTGGTCAGGGGTCTTTCTTCCGACTGTGGCATCAGTACATGAGAAGTTAGTGTTCCTAATTTCTAAGTAATTTAGTGACTCGCTCAATCTCACAATAATCCTATGAAAGAGATACTATGATGGTTTCTATTTTGTACAGGAGGAGAAAGGAACTCACTGCAATGTTAAGTAAGTTGTCCAAGGTCATACAACTAGAAGAGGTAAAGCCAGATTTCAAACACAGGCTGTGTGGTCCTGCATTGCATTCTTGAAAACATCTATTCTGATACCAAGAGGGTAAGTAACAGTATATTATGCTGTGACTGGACACAGTCAATTTTAAGATGGAGGAGAGTCTATTGAATATAGTTTTCCTTGTAACAATATTGTCTACTTGGATTGCAGTCTATTAAGTTAATTGTATAGATACTATCAAGTGTGAGATACTCTACCAGGTGTTTTGCTGACACTATAGTTGATTATTGCAGCAACACTGCAAAGCAAGTACTATTTTCCTTTGAGAGGAGGAACATGGACTGGTTTGTCCAAAAACACTTTAATCAGTTGAGAACCCAAGTTCAAACTGAGCTCTAGCTGTTCCTAAAGTCTGTGTCCTTTGTTGCCTTCCAAATCTAAGACTTTGGCTTCTTTAGTGCTATTTTCCAACTTACTGAGAAGGTTCTATCCCTCCTTCCTCATGCCTATAATCAGAAAGGAGTTGCATATTCTTGTTCAAAATATATCCTATTCTAGCCAAGTAGTTCAGCCCGTCAAGGTTCCCCATACCCAAATTAACCAGTATTTGGAATGGAAATCAGACAACAAACCCCAGTGTACTGGATTGAAAATTACAACCTAGCTGGGCTGGTGGCTGAAAGACTAATGTGAGACATGTAGATAATAAACAGTGCAGGTTTTGGACAGGAAAGCATGGCATTAAATAATTGCAGCCAGTGAAAGTGGAATGTGGGGCCAAGTCTATGCAGCTATTTATGAAACTGAGAAATGGAATATTGATGTTTCGTACCAGTGCAGAGAGCTTTCTGGTTAATTACATTCCTGGATGAAGCCAGAGAAAAATATGATACTTACATTTTTCAGGGAACAAAATAATTTTCCTCACTCACTGGGAAATCAGTTAACTCTGTAACTCACCTACTGTCTATGAAACTCGGAACAGCATGCTATTGAGTGTGGAACACTGAACCCGTGGCCTTGGTTATGTCCTACTTTTACTACAGATTTACTGAGCACTTGCTATGTGCCAGGCCAAGATCCTTCTCAGAGCTCAGTTAGCTGAACAGCCACAGTGACAAGACCTGTGAAAATGACTAGGTTAAGATCCCATTCCCTCTCCCATCAATCACTACCTTACCCAGGTTTGTTTTTCATAGTGTTCATCACTACTGAAAATTCTTTATTTATTTGCATTTGTGCCTACTGTTTGTCTCTTCAGGTAGAATGTAGGCACCACTAAAGCAAGCTTTTGCTTTTTGCTCTGTTCCCAATATTTAGAACACTGTCTGGCCTGTAAGAGACCTCAGTGCTGAATGCAGTGGAGGAAATAGAGGAAGAGGTGGTGCAATTTATCCAGAGTGGGCTGGAGAAGGCACTGGGGGGGACAATGTTTTGAGCAGAACCTTGGAAGATACATTGGGGTTTATCTATGGAGGAGCAGGTTATGAGCACTGAGGGGAAAAGGCAAGGTAGAAAGAAATAGGTGGATGCAGGAAAATGCATGACATGTTTAGGCAGTGAGGATGCAAAGGCTGGGTCCAAGAGAGCAACTGTAAGTGATATATAGCAGTGGCAAGATGATGCCATATACAACATAGAGATACAATGCAATATGTTCATCTCCATTCACTTGCCCCCAGCTGGCTGGGACCCACTGACTTCCCTTAGCCCTCTTTAGTTCCCAAAAGTACTTTCTCAAAGAAGCCTTCAGCACCTTTGGCTGGGCTCTAGGATACTAACTAAGCCCACAGTTCTCTTTAGCCATCTCCATTCTATCTCCTTCAAACTTGGACACATTAACTTGCTCCACCAGTCATACGGTTCTAGCAAAAGAATTTTTAATTGACACTCCCAGTGGCAGAGATTAAATAAATTGCTTTTGATGGTGAAGATTTTATTAACCTAAGATAATTAAGCCGTGTTTGAATAGATATGAAGCAGCATAAGTGCTTTCCAAATATGTCATAATCTATAATGTGTCACTTTGTAGCTTGCACTCTTTTTGCTTTTTCACTAGCACTGCTGTTTGAATGAGTGCCAAGCTGCTTAGTTTAAACTCTTCGTTGCAATTAACAGAAAGCAACAAAAGCTCAAACTATAAAAGGAGAAATTATTGAGAGAACACTGTGTTATCCATGGGACTCCAAGGCAGCTGGGCCTCTCAAATGACTTGAAAAAGAAATTTGAAACAGGCAGTTTTTAATCTCTTCATCTCTCTCTCTCACTCCCTGTCCCTCATTCTCTTTCTGTCTTTGCCTCTGGCTCTGTCTCCTTCTGTCCATATTTCTTCCTGTGTTGCTCCCTTTTCTCTCTCTCACTATCATTCTCTCCCTCTCTCACTATTCTCCCTTCTACTGGCTTTCTTTGCTGTTCCACGTTCCTGGCTAAGCCTTCCTCACACCTCTCCAGATTCTACTTTCTCCATGTAAGAGGCCAGCTCAGATGACTAATTCCCAAATTGCTCAGATTTCAAAATCCATAGAAAGTGGGAGCTAGTTAGTCCAGCTTGAGTTAGGTATCATCCATGGTCCAATCAACCATGAACAGGGAAAGTCACAGGATACAAATACGCCTAGGGAGCAGGTGTGCAGCCGTCCTTTGGGATAGTAAGGTAAAGGGTTTTTCAGGCAAATGGTATTGCTCAGAGTTGAGCATACATGCACAGAGTATGGATGAAACTTGATAGCTCTATTGTTAATTTAATGTTAGCTGATCCAGAAAGCATGGTGAGAAATATAAGGAATTTCAGCACTTCATGTAGAGTGATTCATCTCTAAGAAAGGTGATCAGACTCTGCCAACGACACGGCATTTACAGAGTTGTAAATCTTAGGCCACCAAAAGCCTAAGAAGCGGATTCATGCAACCCATTGTTGTTTTAGGGGGGACACAAGTACCCATTAGCTGATAGGCATATGCCCATGCCTAACAGTGCCTATTTGCAAAGTGGTTTCTTTTCTGTCCTTGCCTTGTTCGTCTGTGAAATGAGACAGGTAGATGTGACAGTCTGAGCTGCCTTAAGCTCTGCCTTAATTCCCAGTGGAGGCAGAAGAGGCCCCACGAAGTCTGGGCTGCTCTCGAAAGGAGCTGCCTGCCTAATCACAGCTCACATATAGCCTTGTGGCTGTGAGGCCCTCTGAATTCTCCTCAAAGCCATTACAGCTGAACTCAGGATCCTACTTTTTTTTTTCCTCTAGGTAGTCTATTATTAGATCTGCCGACTTTGCAGCTCCTGTCAGATGTCTGCTTCTCAAAGCAGACATTTTTCCGACTTGGAGCCAAACCTCTGAGCTCCCAGGGACTGCGGTTACCTTTGTCATCTCTAGGCAAAGCTTGGAATGCATGCGGGCCTCTGAGCAGGGGCTCCTGGGGCCTCTCCCCCAGCTGTTAACCACGGAGGGAGGTCCTGCATCAAGGCACCCAGCTCTCTTCTGTGGGAGCTGTCAGCATGAGAACCCTACCACTGCAGGCAAAGTCCAGGGCCATGAGGCTCAGATGGAGTGTAAATGATTTTACCTGGAAATGACAGAATTATTCAAGTGGGGCTGTGATTATGCTTAGATTCATCTGGGCACTTGGTAGAGGGTGTAAAAATAATGAAAGAGCAAGGGAGCTGCTGTCAGTCAGAAGGTTTCTTTAGTTCATTTCTCTCCTGTGGGAAATGGGATCTTCTTTCACTCACTCACTGAGCCCCGAGTATGTTCCAGAGTTTTTATATTCACCCAGCGCTCTGCTGGATATGGAGGAAACAGGAATGTGGACACAGGGCTCAGCCTCCAAAAAGGGAAGATGGACTGGCTAACACATCAACATCAGTCCAGGGCTGTGGCCAGAGTGTCTGTATTCCTTCATCTTCCCGAGCTATTTATTTCCACTTACGACTTCTCCTGGAGCCCAAACGGCACCTGCCTGAGAGGCTAAGGTGGTGGCGGTGGTGACAGATCTGATGAGCTTTTCTGGATTTAGATTTCATGAAGTATTTAGGCTTGACTAAGAAGGTGGTAGGGATTTCACAGATGGAAATCAGAGAGGCATTCCAGTGCAGGAACTAGCATCAGCGAAGGACAAGGTGTGTTTGAGGGAGCAAGTGGCTAGGGCAAGACCCATTCGTTACGGTACTGTACTCCACAATCTCTTTCCTGGCTTACCATTTGTTGAACATGAAATGATTGACCATGTATTTAGCATAAATTAAGACAAATACTACAGATACATAAAAATATACCACTCCAATCCTCACTGCATCAGTCAGGCTTCCCCACTCTATATCATAAAGCCACTCTGGCCCATTCAAGTAGAATTAAAATTTATTAAATTTATTAAATGATATTACAAAGCTCAGATAATCACTGGGAAAAATGCTCAAAACCAAGCCACAGCACTGATGCCAGGAAGATGGTGCAGGTGCCTGTACTGGGCACACACATACTACAGCTTGTCTCATAGACACCCCTAGAGCTCATTTAACATGGGATATTGCCTCCATCACTGTCACTGAAAGCGCCAATAGCTGCCATGGCTGTAGAGTCAGATCAGCTCTACTTCATACCAGTATTTCCACATTCAAGTCTGGAGTAGCCCATCTTATTCATGGAATCTAAGCCAGTGCCTGTGTCCCAGCTGTAAGGAAGGCTGGGAAAGCCAGGCTCTAGTGCCTTCAGATCCCCCTGGGAAAAGACTTGCCATGAGGCAGGTGACTCCATCAGTCACAAGAATGGATTTTAGATGCTATGTAACAACAAAATAGTGACACATGTTCCTCTGTAAGGGTGTGTTCTGTGCACAAGCTTGTTTAAAAAAAAAAAGATGCTGAATCTGACTCCAGCACACTCAGAAAACCCACACATGTAGCCCACAAATTTGTTCACCTCTACAAACATGTTTTGCTTGGCTTACATAGTTGTTTCATTTGTTCATTTTTTTTTTAATTTGTACCATATTCTTCAAATGTGTTATTTTTACATAAAGACCTAAATTTCCTTGTGGCACCATGACTTGTCTTCTAATTCAGTAACAGTTAAACATAAGCAAGTCACGGTTACCATTTGGTTTTTCCACACTCTTCACCCCTCTCTACTGTAGTCCCTTCAGGCCACTTAACTCATTCTATTAACTGCCTGCCTAGTAGGCATTGGAGTAAAAATGCTAATATTATTCATACCTTTCTGAAATTTGGTGCTTTTACTTAATAATGGATTTTTGCTAGTTTCAAGGTGTAATATTTTAAGCTACTTAACTGTATTTAGTGTCCTATGTATTCAGCTTTTTTCTTTCTTTTTTTTTTTTTTTTTTTTTTTTTTTTTGTCTTTTTGCCATTTTCTTGGGCCGCTCTCTTGGCATATGGACGTTCCCAGGCTAGGGGTCGAATCGGAGCCGTAGCCACCGGCCTAAGCCACAGCCACGCCCACACCAGATCCGAGCCACGTCTTCAATTTAAACCACAGCTCACGGCAATGTCAGATCCTTCACCCACTGAGCAAGGCCAGGAATCGAACACACAACTTCATGGTTCCTAGTCGGATTTGTTAATCACCAAGCCACGATAGGAATGCCACTTTTTAATTTATTTCACTCATGTTTTAGAGTTTTTAGCGTACAAGTCTTTCACCTCCTGGGTTAAATTTAATCTAAGCATTTTCTTGTTTTGGTGTCATTGAAAACGGAATTGTTGTCTATTTTTCTGATTGTTTTTAGTATATAGAAATGCAACTCACTTTTATATGTTGATTTTTATCTTGCAACTTTACAGAATTCAATGATTTACTTCTAACAGTTTTTGGGTAGCCTCTAGGGTTTTCTACATGTAAGATTATGTCATCTGTGAACAGAGATAATTTTTCTTATTTGGATGATTTTTACTTCCTTTTCTGATGTAATTGCTCTGGCTAGGACTTCTAGTACCATGTCAATTAGAAGTGGTGAGAGTGGGCATCCTTGCCTTGTTCCTAATCCTAGAGGGAACATGTACACCATGGGCTATAATGATTGCTCTGTACTTTCCATGCATGGACTTTACTTTGTTGAGGAAAAGTCTTTCTATGTCTAGTTTGTTTAAAGACTTTCACATGAAAAGGTGAATTTTGTTAAAGGCTTCTTCTGCATCTATTGATATAATTATATGATTTCATCCTTCGTTTTCTTAATGTGTTGAGTCAAATTAATTGGTTTTCATATGTTGAACAACTCATGCATTCCAGAGATAAATCTCACTTAATCATGTTGTATGATCCTATTAATACGCTGTTAAACTTGGTTTCCGAGTATTTTGCTGAGGATTTCTGACATCTATCTACATTAGATAGATCTACATCTAGAGATAATGGCCTTAGTTTTCTTTACTTGTAGTGTTCTTGTCTTGCTTTAGTGTCAGGGTAATACTGGGCTCATAAAATGAGTTTCAAAGCAAATTCCCTCTTTTCAATTTTTGGAAGGATTTGGTGTTAATTCTTCTTTAAATGTTTGGCAGAATTCACCAATGAAGCCATTTGGCCCTGGGCTTTTATTTAGGAGGTTACTAATTCAATCTTCTTGCTTGTCATTGATCTGCTGAGATTTTCTATTTTATCGATTCAGTCTCAGTAGGGTTTATGTTTCTAGAAATTTATTCACAAATGTGTTGGTGGATAGATGTCCACAGCAGAGCCTATGATCCTTTTTATTTCTGTGGCATCAGTTGTAATGCTTCCTAATTTTTATTTTGACTCTTCATTTCCCTTCATCTAATTAAGCACTTATCAATGTTGTTTCTTTAAAAACCCAGCTCTTAGCTGATTTTTCTGTTTTTCCATTTCTTTTGTTCTCATTTTCATTCTCTCTTTCTACTAAAATTTTCAATAAAATCTTAAAATGTGGAGGGGAAACTTCATAATGATAGTTAAGGTTTGTTTTTTTTTTTAAATATGAAAACAAGATCACAGGTAACAAAAGCAAATAGGCAAATGGGACCACATCAAGCTATAATCCACCTGCATAGCAAAGGAAGCAATAAATGGAGTGGAAATGCAACCTATAGAAAGCGAGAGAATATTTCCTAACCATTTATCTGGTAAGGGATTAAAAGCAAAAAAAATTAGGAACTCCTATAATACCATAGCACCAACTCACTTTAAAAATTAGCAAAGGACTTAACAGACATTTCTCTTAAAAAAAAAAACAAACACACACATACAAATGGCCAATATAAGTTCCCTCACTAATCAGGGAAATGCAAAGTGAAACTGTACTTGTTAATATGGCATTTATCAAAAACCAAAAGATATTAAGTATTAGTGAGGATGTAGAGAAATTGGAATTCTTGTACAAAGTTGGTGGGAATGTAAAATGTTATGCTCACTATAGAAAAAAATATTTAGGTTCCTTGAATTAAAAATAGCACTACCATACTCTCCAGCCAATTCCACTTCTGGGTATATAGAATTGAAATCAGGATCTTGAACAGTGATTGGCACTTGCATGTTCATTGTAGCATTATTTGCAATAGCCTAAACATAGAAATAACCTATGTAGGTTGTTTAGCCCATTAACAGATGACTGGATAGAAAAAAATGCTATATATATATATACACACACACACAATGGAATATTATTAGCCTCAAAAAATAAAGAAATCCTGCCATACGTGACAACATAGATGGATGGATCACATTATGCTAGGTAAAATTAGTCACAGCAGGACAAATACTGTATAGTTCCGCCTATATGAAGTATCTAAAATAGTTAAATTCATAGAGACAAAATAGAGAGGTAGTGGTTGCTGGGACTATGGGGAGGGGGCTAGAGGAATTGTATTTCAATCAGCCATCAAGACTTAGATGAACTAAAATCAGTTCTAGAGATATGCAATATTACAATACTGTGCCTGTAATTTGCTGTGCTGTGAAAATGTTAGGGAGATTTAATTATTTTTATTTTTTCCATTATTTTTGGTTTACAGTATTCTGTCAATTTCTACTGTACATGTTAGGGAGATCTTGAGTTAAGTATTCTTCCTACAATAAAAAAATCCATTTTCCCCCAAGGAAATAAAGAAGGATTTATTGTGACTTTCTACCACTCTGAAGAATTCTTGGAAGCCAAAGGCCCCATAGCCTTATGAATACTATTCTTCTAAGAAATCAAGGTATTCTTCCGGGAGGTACAGTGCCTGCTCTCTTTGACAGAAAGCAGAGCCTTCTGGATCTTCCAGGTTTTCCAAAGGTCCAGGAAGAAAGAGAAGAGCTGGGCTGAGTCTCCCCAGAGACCTTCTAGTTGTCTTTGAATTCAGGCCAGTGGCGCTTCCCCTTTGGCCTGGCTGTCAAGGAGGGCAGTTGTACCCTCATGGCATCTTCAGAGCCTGAGTTCTGAGCAGAATGATCCTCGGGTCTGCTTCAGGCTATTATTCCAAAAGACTGTGCCTTGAGGAAATACAAACGCTGCTCAGAAGCTCCATCCCCCCTACTCCTTGGGGCATCCTGAATACAAACTGATTTTTAGGCAGGGATAGGCCTCTGGCTAGAAAGGAAGGCAGCCCTGGAGTCAGAACACCAGACGTGGGTCCCTGCTCTGATAGTGTGACCCTTGCCAAGTCTCATAGCCAGTCTGGGTTTTAGTCACTTTCCTTGCATAGGAAATAGGTAATCGGCCCATGTCCTGGGCTTTACCATTGCTGGATTTTGATTTTAAGCAGAAGTGAGTTTAAATTCCTACTTCAACACCCTTATAACTTGGGAAAGTTCTATATAAACAAAATGCTTTTGTCTACTTGCTATTTCAGGTTTAAACAATTGAATGGACTTTCCACTAAATTTGGATTTTAAGTTAGCTGGATGGTCCAACTTACGATTTAAGTCAGATCACATGACCAGATGTGGATACTCTATATCCAAGGTAAGAAATGACAAGGAAGGCACACTGACTGGTTATGGTGCTCCAGACACCACATGAGGCACTCGGCATGCAGTATCTCTTATTTTCCACCAGTGTTAGGAGGTATGTACTATCATTACCTATCCTTTACAGAGAAAGTAGTAGCAAGAGAGATTTATTTAACCCTGGGGAAAACAGGTAGTTAAGTATCTAAATCCCTTAGCATTGTGCTTGGGAACTGGTAGTCATTGTTACTAAAGTTGCTTGGTAAGCAACTGATTCTAATATCATAGAAGACATAAAATAGCAGCTGTCTGTGCAAAGGACTATGTTAGAGATAATGGTTTTGTGCAGATTCATAGAAGACTTTACATAAGAAAAGATGTCTGACACTGAGCCCAGAGGAATAAGTGGAATTTTCCTATGAAGACAGTTATGCATAGAGGAGGGTGTTGTGGAAGCAATGAGAATAGCAAAGGCAGATATAGCAAGATCTAAGAACACAGGAAGGGCCTGGGGAACCTCAAGTGATCGCAGGTTGCCAAGCCGGGGAGGAAAAGCAGGAGCCCAGCCTGGAATGATAGCACGTCTCCCACAAAGGGGAAAATCTGAAATTTATCTTATGGGTTAGTTAACCTCTAGCCGCATGGCAAACATTTGTGTGTGTACTAAAGCTATTTTCTCTTAAATTTTTACTTATCAACATTTAAAAATCTGACTTTTTTCAGCCAAGAATCTCAATTTCCAGATTCAACCCCCCCACATACACTGGACTCTTTGACCATATTGATTCTCCCTTCAGCGTGGCAATGTCATTTGAACCTGAAAGCCACTGTCACCTGTAGACTGTTCATTACAATCCCCACTGTTCCCAGCTGCTGCACTTAGAAGACACCTTTCTTTTACCTCACCCTCCTGTTCATTTCTTGTGGGCATATGAATTGGCCACCACAGCCCTGGGAAATGTGGAGTAACAATCATCTAAAAATGACTATGTACTTACTGTCTTCCCCTTTGTTAGATCAAAGAAATGTATCAATCACTGTTGTCTCCTTTAAGGTCCCATCACTCTAGGGCTGGGCTGCCCAATATGGTAGCCACTTGCCACATGTAACTATTCAAAATAAATCTTAGTTTCTCAGTCATACTAGCTACACTTCAAGTGCTCAGTGACCATATGACTACCATATTGCATTGCACAGATACACAAGTTACCCTCATGACAGAAAGTTCCATTGGACAGCACTGCTCTAGATACCAGCCAGGGCTCACACACATGAAGCAGACAGAAAAAAATGCAACACAAAACACCAACCAATTGGCTTGAATCGTGCTAAAGAGGATGGAAAAAGGCAGAAATTCTCATGTCCCCTAACACAAATGAAGCATGGTAAAGGAGGTAGACTGAGAGTGGGAAGGATGAGACTGGAAGAGAGAGTATAGGATATGAAGGATATGAGGGGATTCTGTTAGGAATGCTTTGGCAGCAAATCACAGGATATAAGAGTTAGGGTTAGGGTTATGCTAAGTGAGGTTGGCTTTTCCTACACAACACAACTGGCACTGGTTCAGAGACCTAATGATGTCAGGTCCAGGATTGCCAGTGTTGTATGTCCTAGGTGGCCTTCCCTTAACTAGCAGAAGTGGAATGTTTGAGATCTAGCCTTCATGTCTTCAATAAAAATAGGACAAATGAGGAAGAAAGGTATGCTGGCAGAACATACCCCCCTTCCAATGAATATACATATTCATCGACCAGAATGGGACCCTATCATGGCACATAGTAGAGGCTCTTACAGCTTCTAGTACAGGAAATTAAGGCCAAAGAGAGCTGTTACTGGCATTTCAGTAAAGCCATCTGCCATAGCAAGGGGTCAGGGGGATGGGGTGGAAGAGGCAATGGGCTGAAACCCTGAGATTTGGGTTCTAACTGTCACTATCAACTAGCCATGTAAGATTTGGAAAATCTTATTTATGAGCCTCCCAAATCTCATCCCTTTATGATATCTAAGGGCTCCTTTCAGGAGGCCAATAGTCCATGGTATCATGAGATCCGTGAAACCATCCTTTCATCCTTAAGTAGAACATAAAACAAAGACCAGCTGAGAAAGGATGTTGTGTGTCCTAGGTGGAAACTGGAATGAAGGCCTAAAAGAAGGTGTCTGCATGACTCATTGGCCCACCCAGTCCCAGACCTGCAGTCTCTACTTTGTAGGACCTCCACAGGTCAAACCACCAAGCCCATGAAGTGGTTGGCTTTCCAAGGAGAAAGAGCCCCGAGGAGAAAGTTAGATTTTTGTACCATGATTTCAACTGCCATCCCACACCTATAGAACTCAGCCCATGACCCCTGCCTATAAAACCTGATTCTCCCCCAGCCACAGTTCCTGTCAGGATAGGGCTCTGAGTTCCTCTTTTTCAGGGCTCCTGGCCACTCTGGTGGTCAATAAATCTTGCTTGAGAGCTCACTGCTCCAGCACTCTAACAACTTACTGTTAATCAGGGAGTAGATAGTATTAGCTTTCTCTGCTGTAACAAGACATCAGATTCAGGGAAGTCAAAAACACCAATTCTTATTACCTTAAAGTTCTGCAAAAGTCTAATACAGGTCTTCCTGGACTAAAATCAATATGTTGGCAGGGATGCTTTCTTTCTGCAATCTCTAGGAGAGAATCCATTTCCTTGCCCTTCCAACTACAGGTTGCCCTCATTCTTTGGCTCATGGCCACTTCCCTCATCTTTAAAGCCAACAACTTTGCATCTCTCTGTGCCTTTCTTCTGTACTCACTTCTTCCTACTTTCTTCTCTTTACTCCCTATTTTTCTTTGAAGGATCTTTGTGATTATGATGGGCCCATCCAAATCATCCAGCATCACATCCCCTTCTAAAAATTTATCTGATTAGCCACCTTAATTCCATCTGCCACCTTAGTTCCTCCTTTCCAAATAACCTAACATTTTTACAGGTTCTCAGAATTAGGATGTAAACATCTTCGGGGAGTGAGGAACACATTCTGCCTGCCACACAGACTTCAGCACAAACCAGTTGGATATCAATCCAGAAATTCCACTTTTAAGAATTACTCAATAATATAATGGGCTATGTGCATTGCACCTTATCATGTAGATTTTATAATAGCAGAAATTCAGGAAGAAAAGCAATGTCCATGAAAAGGCTGATGGCCAAAAAAATTATATTCCATGTGTAGGCTGGAAAATTGTGCAATCTTATCTATTGCTACAAATGTTATCTATAATGTAGGCAAAAAAGCAGATTATAGATTATATGGTATTAGCCCATTAATACTAAATCTATGGGCACACAATGTACATATTTTCATACATCAAAAGACTATGGTAGATTATTTGAAAACAGTAGGTTTGAGATGCAAAGAGATTATAACTCGCTATTTTTAGAATGATTATATATATATATATATATATATATTCAGAGGAATAAGTATGTCCTTTAAAGAGGAAAAACAATGATGTTTAAAAAAATTCTTTATCACTCCTGAATTATTCACCAGTAGATATTTCTTACAGAAATCTCCCTTTTTATTTGCAAGTCAAACAATAGGGTCTAAATGAAAAACAGATTACACTGCTGGGAGCCATTGTATGTGTGTCCGCATTCAAAAATTACATACAGATCATTGGTTGTTTGTGCCATTTTAACTGTCTTCACTCTTCTATGTTTTTAAATCATCTTTCAAATGCTGTTCCCTTTGTTAATCTAATACATAGATGCTCATTACACCCAGAATCTTGGATTTCATTTGTTCATTTCTCACCCATGAGACAGACTAAATCTGAAATCTTAGGCAACATGGTATTTTGATTTCCAGGTGTCTTCAGAGGGATGTGTTTACCACCTCAACAACCAAAATGTAGCAAGGGCCTACTACATGCTAGTCTTTGATGCTGTCACTTCTGGTTCACGTGAGATCTTCTTTAATTCTTTCCTTTTAAACCTCTACTCTGTGAGTTAGTTTGCACGCATTTCCTTTTCCAACAGTACATGCCTTAATTAAATTAGCATTTCCCAAGTTGTGTGTCTTGGAACTAATGTTCCCTGTAGTGTATAAGTATTGTAAAGATAATTTTTTCCTCCAAAATTTCTCTAATACACGTGCATTTCTCAGGCATGTGCATTTAAATATATCATAAGAGAGGTAACTAACTTGGAAAATGGTGTGCCATTCTTGAGATCACAACATGAAAGGCTACATCCAATTCATCAATGCTACTAAAAAAAAAAAAATGATGCTTGAGATACACTTACCAGTTCACCCTAGAGTGGTATACCACCCTATTAAAGACCTCTGGCATCTGTTATGTATCTTATGAATATTCTTGCAAGATTATATTATATATTAAGCAGAATAGTCAAACATTAATGGTTTCTTGCCAGTTACTTCATCTGTACATCTTACTCTAATCCTATCATGAATTATAATTCATAAGCATGAGGCACCATCAATCCATTATGGTTTTAAAAGAAGTGTTATGGTCAAATAATTCTAGAATTGTTGGCTATAAGAGGTGTCAAGTTCAAGCAGGATGGTGATATCTATGTACATGGAAGTCACTGAGACATTCTCACAATACACCACATGGGTGCTCAAGCCTGAGCAACCTGGCCACACCTGGGCAGCCTCTGGTGACATACAGATGCTCATATTGTAGATCAATTCTAATAAATGTCAATGTTCTACGGAAGGAATCTAGGAACCTGTATTGCTCAAGATCTCTATAAATATTCTTCTGCACTATGTCCACAGACCTGGTTTATAATCCATGAGTATATTCCATTTTGTTAATTTTTATAAAAGAAATTACTCAAGATGAAAATAAATTTAGCTCTTTACCTATTTGAATGGTATAGCAAACCAATGAAGTCTCACAAGGGCACAAGTAAAAATGCAGCTCTTTTTGTAATGTACAATAAATGGTTATTGCTATTACAGCAAGTTTAATACCTGTTCTTGAATGGTACAGCCTACAACTCAGGTCTTAATCAAATTCTGTTTAAATTACCAAGGCAGTTGAAATGCATCCTTCTCAACAACAAAGAAGGAATTAATTATGGAATATAATCTTGGTTTGCTTTTTTAAGTACAACCCCTTTAAAAAGTGGTTTGGCCATGTGTACCAAGAATCTTAAAAATGTTTATTTGCAGCAATAATTTTTACTGCTAAGAAGATCCCTGAGGAAATAATCGGAGAAGAGGACAATGTATTTAAATGAAGTGACTTCATTTGTACTATCACAAAATGTGAAGTAACCAAAATGTGTAAGTATAGGGGACTGTTTTAAGAAATGATCCCATGTACACATGATAATGTTATGCAACCATTGCAATATTTGTAACATATTTGGTGCTAAGAGAGAAATGCTGTACAACCCAATACTGAAGCAGAAGTTTCAATACTCCAAGGATGCCACAGCTGTCAATTTTGGTAGACATAAGATGTCCAAAAGGGGGCTGGATTTTGTTTATGCAGGAAGGGGGCATGTATTAGAAAAATGCAGAGGGACGTGAGGAAGCAAAGTTATGAGGTGAGTAGAGCATCCACAGAGGCCACCCTCCACCCCATCCTACTCCACACACACACACACACACACACACACACACACACACACACCCCTGAAGGTCAAGACTAGAGTTTCTCAGCCTTTGGCTACACATTGGAATCACAGTAGAAATCCTGATGCTCAGGCTCTCTCAAGCCCATCATATTGGAATTTCTAGGAGTCAGGACTTAGGTATCTATGTTTAAGCTCACCAAGAACTGAACATATAGCCAAGTTATAAACATGATTAGAGACAGTTAACAGGAGGATTACCCTTGTGCATCACGATGAAAGGGAGTTAACAGGAGGATTACCCTTGTGCATCACGATGAAAGGGAGTTAAGTCACAGTACCTCGCATTCCTTTTTTCCCCTCCATCTTCCTTATCTACCAGTAGAGCTTTGGCAAAGTCCTCTAAAACCTTCAGTGAAGAACTACTTAAACTTTCCTCACACTTAGTCCCAGGAAAGATGGAAAGGAAGGAGGCATACTGTGGTCTTCCCCCTTTAAAAGTTCCTGCCTCATTAACAGTGGACTAGATGATCCAGGCCCATCTTCCTGCAGTCCCCTCTTAAAGACAGCTAGAGATACACACCAGGGGTTCAGACAAGCTTCCAATTTCAGCCTGCCATGGAGGCTACAGCAGCACTGAGCAGTAATCTACATATTTCTTATCATGTTAGCATATTTATAGGAATGAATCTGTAGTCTCAGTGTTGGTTCTAAGCACACACGAGCTTAGAATTACACATTTTAAACTCTAGGATAGTATATTCACCTTCCCCTTTGCTTTTAGTCTAAGAAAGTTATTTGTCATCAGGAAAAATGACCCTGATATCAGTACAAAGAGATACTGCCCAAATACCTCAGCAACAAAAATGGAGAGAAAAAAAATTAAAAAACTGAAACTAAAAATGATAAGGATGGTTTTCCTCAATTAAGATTTGCAAACTGGCATCCCCAAGCCATACCTAACCAAGAATTGTGTTAAGCTCACACTTATTTACCAAAAGCCTAAATCTGAATCCCTTTAAAAGGGGTGTGCCATCTTCAGCTCATCCCATGCCAGTCTGTATTCCTATACCACGGCCACTTGATGCACACCTGTCACATGATTGGCCTCCACAGTCTGAGTGATTCATTACTGCTAACTCTGTTTCTTGGTGTTTTCAATTCTGGGTTCTCTACAAAGGCTGACATGGAACACATCAGTGTTGCAGAGATTCCAGCCAGGAACCACCTTCTCTATCCTCTCTTTGAAGGATCTTGGACACAAACTCAGATAAAACTGTGAATCACTGGCCAATGTCACTGAGAAACAGTTTTCCAGTTCCACAGAAACTAACCCAAACTAATTACAGGATTCAGCAGGGACAGGGCCTGTGGCTCCATCTGACATCACTCCATCAGAGCACCAGCTGCTGAATTGTTTTTTGGCTACAAAGAGGTGAGCAGTGTTATCATCAACCACCTCGCAGCAGGACTGAGACATTGGGATTGGGGGCGCTGACCCCTTGCAAGGGTGAGCCATCTAACCCACCTTTTCCTTTTGCACAGAGGACCACAGTGAAAAGGCATCTCCCTCTGTTTAAGTGACCCAAGAGTTTGTAACTGTTCGCTCTGCTTTCAGAAAGCCCATAGAAAGGAAACAAATCTGCACTTTATTTGCTCTTTGTTTGATAAATAGAATTCAATATGATGTGGTTTACATTATCGCCCCACAGACCCCAGAGCATTGATCTACACACAAAAAGAATCTGACAAATGTTAGCTCCAATAAATGAATGAAGGAACCTATCCTTAGCCTAGCCTATGGAGTCAAGTATCCAGAACTCAAAGCAATATCTAAAATTTTCTGCAACTGCTACAAACAAAATCTGCTATAAACAAAGCTGTTTCGAGGAGAGTTTCTTTTTTTTTAAATTAAAAGATGTTGGGAAAGATTTTTAGAGGAAGGAGCATCTGAGCAGCAGCTGGAAGGATAAGGAAGATGCACCCATCAGCAGGAATAGAAAAGGATAGACTATTCTGACACAGAAGCAAAAGCCAAAGGAAATTGCTTTGTCATTAAAGAGAATCCACTTCAAGTGGAAACCAAAACTAAGTAAATTCAGGGAAATTTGATTAGAAATTCCTCAAAAATGAAATAAAAATTTATAAAAGTTTAATTTGCATTTTACAATGCATGTATTATAACCAAGGCAGTATGCTAAGTCTTAAGGGATCAAGACTGGGGTCTGTGTGTGCAATACTTTTGACACAAATGTACGACACTATGAAATGATTGACTTCTTTCACTTTCTATTTGACTTTTAAGGTCATGTAACATCATCACTACAGAGACTCTGACACATACCCAGGTGCTAAGGATCCCTTGTAGTTGACTTTGGCTAGAATACAAGATGTACCTTGAGATATTGTGAGTAACAAGAATGGCTAGGCTGAATGGGGCCTTGGACACTGGAATGAACAAGTGGGACTTAAATTAATGGACAATAGGAAGCCCATGACCATGTCTGAACATGAAAGTTAACAAAGCTCTCCTTCAGGAAGATATGCCTGGCAGTGCTAGGGAGGATGAGTTGCAGTGGAGACTAGAGGTGTATAGACAATCAGGAGGCTGATATCATCCATCAGCACTTGTGTTGCCTTACAGCATGTTTGTCTACAGGGAAAGGCAAAGATCCCTCGTTCATCAACGATCTCTGTCCTCCTTTGACTTCCACTGCAATTGATGGTGATGCATACCTTCATTTATCTTTGTAGGATGAGAGACATTTTTCAGAGCCATTTGCATGTTTTAAACAGCCCACACAGAGATGAATGTGATTGGCAATTTGGAACATATTGTCTTTCTTCGGCTCCAGAATCAGGCCTGAGGGAAGAAGGGTTAAGTAAGAAGCAAAACAGCTCCCCCTCACCCTTTCTCACTTCTTTGAAAACACGAAATTAATTTTTCATCTTGTGATGTTTACTTGAGAAGGCAAAATGAAAAGGCTAGACTTTTTTTAGGTTTAAGAAGCAATGGAGTCCCTGACATTAAGAAGAGCTGAATATAGAGCTGTTGTTTTTTTAAACATCTTTCTAAAGCCATTTATTTAATACAACTGTAAACATTTCAGAGCCTCAAATGAAGTCACATCAGTGAGGTGCTTTTCTCAGAATGTTACAGGCAAATCCCTTCCACCTATGGTACTTTTAAAAATGTGAATACATCCACATTTCCCCTTTATTCTCTCTTTTACAGCTCCCCAATCCTCAAATACACACACACAGAAGTGCATACTCTTTCACTAAATAAGGCATCTATTCCAGGAAGAGGATAAATGGAGGTTCAGTAGATGAAAATTAACACCTTCTACTACAAATTCTCTCACAAGTTCTGAACATGAGTACTTAGCCACCCATGAACCAGGAATGGATTTCCCAAGTAAATATTAACAATGACAGCAAGGGGACAACAGGGCAACAGGACAATGTCTCCCCCTTGAAATAAAGGTTTTAAAAGGTGTTGCTAACAAGTAGAAGGGCTTCACATCTTTGGTCCATCTCTCACTTTCTAAAGCTTCCTGGGCTAGAGACTTTGCAAGTTTTTGTTACTCTTCACTGGCTTATATCCTGAGCTTCTCTCCTATCAAAACTGAAGCCTTATGAAAACCAGGAAAATCCTAAATTTGAACATAAAGATGATTTCTTTTAATCAGGTACTTTATCCTCAAGTCTCAGCGACTCTTTCCTGGCAGGATGATGACAGCAGGAAGCACATTTCCTCTCCCCTATCAGGCAGACAGTAAATGTACTGAGCCCTTGGTGTGTGCTGGCAATGCTCTAGCCATGAATGAGGCAGAGAGGTTCCTGCTCTCAAAACATTAACTTTCCTGGAGGAGGAGAAGAAAACAAATAAGCAATAAATTCCATGACTGCTAAAAGCCAGGAGGAGAGAAAAGTACGAGCTACTTTCCACCAGGTCTGCTGGGTCGACCTCCCCGAGGAGGTGACACAAGTTGAGTTGGACTTAAAACATACACATTTCGACTTGAATTCCCATTTGAACTCAAAGTCGGGTTGAGCACATTGATTAAGGTTTAGTTTTCCCAAGACAAAAACCCTTCTTTTCAAAAATTGGTATTTAAATTCTGCGACCACAAAGGTCCTTCCTTTTCACCTTCACGGAATGGAACTATCAGATTTCTGGGCTTTCACAAAACTCTTGAGTATGAGACTCTTTCCAGGTTTACATAAAAGGTTAAATAAACTTTGTGGGGTTTATCATCCCCATATGATGGATGAGGAAATAATTCAGAAAAGTTGAATGAGTGGCCAAAGCTGGTACGTGCCAATAGGTAAGAAGAACCTTGGTGGCTTGGTACAGTATTTTTTAAAGGCTCTATAGGTTATTAAATTCTGATAATGTATTAGTTCTCTAATGCTGCATAACAAATCACCCTAAATTTAGCAATTTAAAACAAACATGATCTCATGGTTTCTCTGAGGCAAGGCCTTTGACTTGGGGTCTCTCACAAAGCTGTCACAGTATCAGTGGGGCTGTAGTCACTTGAATGCTTAACTGGAGGAGGACCTGTTTCCATTACTATTTACGCATTGGTTGGCAGGTCTCATGGGACACTGGCCAGAGCTACCAACTCCTTCTGTTGGGAACCTCTCCGTAGGGCTACTTTTGACATCACAGCCTGCTTTTCCCAGAGCCAAGACTCAGGGAGAAAGATAGAAACTGAAGTTTAGGAGCCCAGGCAAGTCATATGTCCCTTCACTTCGGCCACATTCTATCACTAGATCTGAGTCACTTAGTCTAGACCACACCTAAGAGGAAGGGATTACACAAAGGCGCAGGAACAAGGAGGGGTGCTTGGGAACTGTTTTAGAGGCTGCCTACCAAAAACAGTTATTTTGAAAGTAGTACAGTCAAAATAAATTTTTCATTAGACAGCTATTTAAAAACTCAGTATTAGGAGTTCCCATCGTGGCTCATTGGAAACAAATCTGACTAGTATCCACGAGGACACAGGTTTGATCCCTGGCCTTGATCAGTGGGTTAAGGATCCTGTGTTGCCATGAGCCGTGGTGTAGGTCGAAGATGCAGTGTGGATCTGGTATTGCTGTGGTTGTGGCCTATGCCAGCATCTACAGCTCTGATTTGACCCCTAGCCTGGGAACCTCCATATACCGCAGATGTGGCCCTAAAAAGACAAAAAAATCAAATAAAAATAAAATTTAATAAAAATTCAGTATTGTATTTTGGAGTACATGATTAGATTGAATTGCTTATCAAACTAATGATTAGAGATTAAAAATATCATTAAAATAGAAAAAACCTAAGTCTATAATCATGCTAACCTGAAATTGAAAAATCCACAGACAGATGAAACTTAAAACATGCACATCTCCATTTTATTATACTCAATTTAATACCAAAACAGAGCCATCTATCCATTAATGTCAATTTGAATTTTATAGGTTGTGTTGGATGCCCTTTTTTGTAAACTTCATAGCAATACTTCAGAGCAGGTTCTGAGATTAGCCTTGTTCGACTGAGGGGAGGGACATAGGTACTGAGATAAGGCAACTTGCTCAAGATCAAGAGCAAGTAAGAGCTAGTATTTAAACAAGAAATCTGACTCCAGAGCCCATACTCTCTTAATTTTGGTGAGAACCTGAGCTTGTAAGGAAAATGAACATTTTAATTAACATAGGTTGCCAGCTCACTTGTAAACGGATTACACCACACCTATTAAGACAAGATGAAATGGCTGAAAATTAGGTGCACTCAATTCCACTTCCATTTCCCTTCAAATGGCACCCACTTTGCATGAGCAAATAATTAAGCTAAAGGAACATCTGACCGTACACTTAAGCACACGTCCAAACACTGACTTATTCAACCACCCATCCATCCACCCACCCATTCATTCTTCCAACATTTCTAGCTCATCTGCCTTAAATCCTTATTTCAAACACTGCAGCCAGTAACACTCTGGTCTCAGTAGTCGTATCTACTTGTTCTATTGTAAATTTTTTAAATAAACTTTAAAAAATATATAAGTACTTCCTTTGACTTTAATTTGTTGTAAAATGGAAGCCTTTTATGTGTAAGTTTATTTTTTCTCCAAATATACTTCAAAATAAACTCACAGGTGTTTAAATTTAAAAAAAAAAAAAGATTAGGGGGTTTTACTTATTCCTACGATTGCCAAGCCTTGGCATTCAATCTGTCCCTGACCCGAAATGTTTTAAGAGAGGAACAGATGTGACCCTTTAAGGACCTTCCCCCACTTAGAACAGAAGGGGCCAAGTACCTGGATCCAAAGACCTAGCTTATCCTGAGGCTCTGGGGAGAGGTAATGTTGGGGGAGGTGGGGGTGGGGAGAAGGACTCTTTCCCTCCCCCACTCACCTGCCCTTTGGCTCTGTTCAATTGACTGGTTTGAAATGAGATTGCTTTCCTGAACACCTGTGGGACCAGCCTTGAGTCAATATTTGATATTCATTAACTAATAAACAGCTGGAGACGGGTAAATCTTTTCTGTGAGGGCTGCTTTCTGAGCTTGCAAAATCAATACCCTCCCCTTGCTAGTTCCCCTTGTAGCAGCTGCATTTGGCTCCCTCCTAAACATTCCCTATAAGGTGTGGACATTGCTGCCCACATGGATGTTGTCTCCTGCCAGGCTGGGGCCTCTGACATGTGTGTATTTGGGGTATCTGTGTGCATGAAAACAAAAGGAAGGTTGGCCACTCAGATCTCTAACAGCAAGAGTTCTTCCCACATAGTCTCCCTTCTTTTCCTTTAGTTGTCTGTTCTGACTTTTCAATTCCTCTCCCCATTCTTTCTTCAACCTTTTCCACTCTTGTTCCAGCCTTCCTTATCTTCATCTCTCTCCTGCCTTTCTCAGTCTGCTTCATTCAGTATAGATTTCTTAAGTAATCTGTTTCAGGTCCATCCTTATGGAGGACATTATTTAGTTCAGCGGGAAGAGGTACTAGTTAAAATGATCCCTTAGTTATAATGACTGCAGTGGTGGGGAGGGGTTTGAGTTGTTACAGAATATTAAGTCATGTTCATAGACACTTGTCTTCCATATAGACAATTGCTCCAAAAAAGTTTTATTTCCTTCTCCAAGTTTATAAAATTATTTTCTTACCACCCCTTTGCCGCTAAGCCAGTGTGACAATTATTTGTGAATTATAACAGGTTTGAGAAATATTTCTTTAGGCCCTGCCTTTTTCCTCACAGATGGACTTGGGCACTTTTGCTCTTTATCCCTCATTCACAGGGCTCCATAGAATAATTTTAGTGGCAAAGCTTTCCTAGGCTTTAAGAAAAGCCATTCAGTGTGCTATTTTCAAGTGTGTTAGAGCTACTGCTTGCTGCTACTTAAATATTCTTAGGGTGCCCTCTTCTGTTTCCTTGCAGTAATAGTACAGATTATCACCTTGTTTTAGGCTGAAAAGTCAGATGCCATTATTCTGTAGACATGGAGGCAAGTAGGGTGGTGGTGCCATCCACTCAGCTGGCATCTTGAAGATGCTGAGACTGGACTGGATGTGTAATAGCGAAGAACAAATATGACACATAAGGAAAAACAAAGCAATAGAACCTTTATATTCCATTGATTTGTTTCACGTTAGTCACTAAAAGGGATGTTGCCTGTAGCTTGAAGCACAATGGTCCATTCTCCAGGAACTGCACCTCCTTAGCTTATAGAAAACATCCTGACCAGGCCCACTTGAGAATGGCTACAGGGAAAGAAGAAATTAACACATCCCCTTCTTGAAGTCTGGCCTGAACCAGAAAATACTTGCAACAACTTATCTCCTTCTTCACTTTACCTCCTCAGCTTCCCCTTTTTGTTCCATTAAAAAAAAAAAAGCCTCCAAATTTGGGCAAGATGGTTCTTTGGGACACTAGTCCCTCTTCTCAGTCTGCTGGCCTTCTGAATAAAGTCACTATTCCTTATCCTAACACTTTTTTTAATGATTTTTATTTTTTCCATTATAGCTGATTTACAGTGTTCTGTCAATTTTCTACTGTACAGCAAGGTGACTGAGTCACACATACATTTTTTTCTCACATTATCATGCTCCATCATGAGTGACTAGATATACTTCCCAGTGCTCTACAGCAGGTTCTCATTACAAACTATTCCTTTTGGAATGGATAAGCATCTATTAATTCTAAATTCCCAGTCCATTTTGATTAACCTGTCATGTGAGCAGTAGGAGCTTGGACTTCATAACAGTCTACACAGTTGTCAGATCATAATATTGTCAAAATTCTCTACCAAGTATTTTTGGTCTTTCCTATAAACTCATAATTTGGTCAGGAAAGAAATGTTATCATGATTCGTTACTATAAGTGAAAAGGTAAGAGAAAATCTTTCCCCCCACTTATGGACCCTCCTAAGTGAGAATTACAGTTGATCCTTGAGCAAAGTGAGTTTGAATTGTGCAGGTTCCCTTACATGCAATCCTCCCCCTCCCAAAGTCAACACTATATATAGTATTACACTATCTGCAACTGGTTCAGTCAGTGAACGTACAACTGTGGACTTGGAGGAACCTCAGATACCAGGTCAGACTATAGTTTATAATTGAATTTTCCACTACGTGCAGTGTTGGCACCCCCAACCTTTGCCTTTTTCCAGGGTCAACTGTATTTTCCACTTGTTTAAGCTATGCGTAGCTGAGTATTTTCTCTCCTTTTTTGAGACCCTTTGATTGCAAGCAATTTAAACCAACTAAATTTAGTTTGAGCAAAATGAGGCAAATTATTATAAGGTACAAGGGTACCTCACAGAGCCTAGAGACCACAGGGCCTTGGGCAGAGCCTGTAACTTGGAAGAGCTGAGTCATCAAGACTGATGTTCCAATTGCCCCCATTTCTCACTCAGCTTCCATCTTTTTCTTTCCACTGTCTCATTTTCTGTGCTACTTCCAATATGCATGTCTGAGACCAACACTCTTTTCATCCAAGTCAAATTATTGAGAGACAGAATCAGACTGCCCCTGTTTGAGTCAGGTGTCTAGCTGCGGACAAGTACGGCAAGAGGTGGATGGTGATGCACAAGAAACAGGGAAGTCACTCCTACAGGCAGTTCCTGGCAAGAGTTCTTGGGAAGATGCCCCTGCAACTGATGCCTGAGGAAACTGAACAACAGACCATGAAAGCCAGAGTTGGGCTTGAGTATATTCTGTGCCTTGGGGAACTTCTAAAGCTAATGACCCAGCCCCTCCTGTTACAAGTGGCAATGCCCTGATCACTGGGGCCACTCAAGGCATGGCAAAAAGGATGTACTTTTCAGTCAGCAGCTATAAACCAAATATCCGAGGTCACCTGGGACCCTCTGAAGTTCCAAGTCTGGGAAGATCCCGGAAACATCACTGACAACTGAAATAGAGCTTTTATTGTGGGCTTACTTCTTCCCAAATGTTATTTATTATTATTATTATTACAGCAATGCAATAGTTTTCACCACCCTCAAACTCTATGGAAAGGTGACAAACTGAAATCCCCTCTAGTTTCTTACCCCATCACAGGAGACCATGAATGGTATCTGAAAATATATTACACTAAAATATTTTCCCAGAAATTACACAAAATTGTACATACAAAATATGTAAGAGCTGGAGGTGCATGAAGTGACATCCTTTTTTTTTTTAAATAATTTTTTTATTTTCCCATTGTACAACAAGGGGGTCAGGTTATCCTTTTTTTTTTTTAAAACCAGTTCAGTCACTTGCAGAGTTTGTGCGCACACAAGCACACACAGGTGAGACAAGATTTCCCTTTTCTACCTTGAAATTATATAGACATGTTTAGATTTAGTTGAGAAATATGGGGAATGGTCTCTAGTCCTCCATTCCCCAGGTTCCTTCTCCTGGTTCTCTCAGCTTTCATTGTGGTAAGTTTGAGATTGAGATTTTCAGCAACTCTGAACTCTAAGCCCTGGCCCATCTCCCTGGGGCCTTGATTTATGAAGCTTTCTCCTTTCCTAGTTCTGTGACCTATTGGCTGTTCAGGGCGGGATGCAGCTCCCTACCATTCCTAGAACTACTTAATGCTTTAATTTTGCTACATTCCAGAAAATATGCTTTATTTCTCAAATAGAGCCTTTCCATATGATGTCCCTCCCCAAAAACCCCCTTGCTGTAAAAACTAACTTTGCCTACAAGGTCTTTTGAAGGAAGCTGCCTTTTAATGAATCACAGAAATAGGTAATTAAACTCCACACAATCTGTCTTTACTGAAACCTCTGACATTTATCTATTATTTCTTGAATGTCATGTAATTACTTCAATCTATAGTTTTATGTTAATTATAACCACCACTTTTGAAAGTCTCTTATAATCCAGACACTATGCGAAGTTCTTGGCCTTCCTTAGTTTTGATCCTTACAATTTACAGAAGCAGAAACAAGTTCATTTACCAAGGTTTTAGAGTTGTGCTAACAGAAATATCATGTGAGTCACAAAATTTCAGATTGTGATTTTTTAACTTCAAAATTTAAATTTCATAGGCAATTTAAAATTTTCTAAAGCCATATTAAAAAGTGTATTTTAACTCAATACATCCAAAAGATTGGTATTTAAACATCAATGTAAAAATTTAGTTTTTTGTACCAAGTTCAGAATATGCTGTGTGTATTTCACTTATAGTACATCTTAATTTAGACTAGGTGTAAAAAATGCATTTAGATAGTTCTGCCTCAACATCACTAACCATCAAGTTAAACACAAGTCAAGACCACAATTATACACACAATACTTGTTAGAATGGCTATAATCAAAAAAAAAAATGAAATGCCAAATGTTGGCAAGGATGTGAAGAAAGGGGGAATTCTTGTACACTGTTGGTAGGAATTTAAATTGGTGCAGCTACTATAAAAAAGAGTAACCGAGGTTCCTTAGAAAATTAAAAATAGAATTACCAGCAATCCCACTTGTGAAGCAAACAAAACCACTAACTCAAAAAGATGTCTGCACTCCCGTGTTCACTTATAACAGTGAACATGCTTTATAACAGCCAAAATATGGAAGCAACCTAAGTGTCTATCAACAGATGAACAGATAGAGAAAATGTGTTATGTATACATATACACAATGGAGTATTATTCAGCCATAAAAAGTAAATCTTGCTATTTATGATAGCATAATGCCCTTCAGATCCATTCATAAGTGAAATAGAAGATAATGCATGATCTCACTTATATGTGGAATCTTAAAAAGCAACAGAACAAAGAACTCATACATACAAAGAACAGGTTTTTAGTTGCCAGAGGTAATGGATGAGGGGTGGACAAAGTGAGTGAAGGTGGTCACAAGATATCAGAAAGCTGCTAAGGGAGATTTTAAAATTTCTCATCACAAGAGAAACATTTTAACTATGTGTGGGCATGAATGTTAAACTTATTGTGATCATTTTACAATAATTACAAATGCCAAATCACATTGCACACTTGATGTTATATCAATTCTGAATCTAATAGATATTCTGCCTCATGCTTAGCTCAGTAGCATTTTTCAGTCTTTGCTTTTGTTTCTGTATGACTAGGAGAAGAAGACAACATTCTTGGCATTTTAGCAGAAGGAAATATATAGACAGCACAGAATAATAGAGATGTAATGTTACTTCTACCTCAGGTTGATTCCTATTATTTAACTCTTGAGTTTGAGTCATTAGCACACGTTTAATTGGGCGGCTTTATAGATTTGTCTCATACCTGACCCCTAAATTTGGGTCTTGTTTTCTTTCTTTCATTTATTCTCGAAGAGTTCCAGCCAAGAGGCTAATCTTTTGCTGTTAGTTTTTCTGATCTTTCTAACAAGGGGCATTTGTGGTGAAGGCCTGGCAGAGTCTAGAAGTGTAGGCAGTTGTGGAGGATAGGTTTACTCCTGCTGGTATGTTTGATATCTGGAATCTGAATCCCAGACCAGCAGAGTGGGTTAAGGACTTGGCATCACCACAGCTATGGTGTTGGTCACAGATGCAGCTCGGACTTGACCTCTGGACAAGGAACTTCCATGTCACAGGTGCAGCAAGTTCAAAATTTTTTAGATACCAAAAAATGTCATTGAGAAATGCTAGTAATTTCAGCTGTCATACCAGCCAATTGTCTGGGACAAAGACAAAAACTTCCCAGTGGTTACATGGCTAAGTGTCTTAGTTTAGCTCTAGAAGACAAGCTGGCAATTGAGCTAACATAAGCATGCTTCACAAAATTCACACTTCGTGTATGACAGCTGGAGAGCAAGGACTCCAATGTAGTGTATGTTTCTTGATGGCTAGAAAGGGTTCTTCAGATTTGTCCAGTCCTACTGAGAGTCACTATCACTTCCTGACTGTTTTAATGGAGGAGGAGGATTTACCAGAGAGGAGGATTTTTTGTTTCTGTCCTCAAACATTCAGTTCCTTTATATATTCTGGAACATTGGAAAGGCTGAAACTCTGATTACAAGTCAATCAAGCTTGACCTTCAGTGTCTCAAAAAAACAAAAAAACAAACAAAACCAGGAATAGAAAAACACTAACAGCAATAAGTGATGGCATTTATTAAACACATACTTGGTTGATACTGTGTAGAGCACTATTTTTTTATTACCTTACTCCAAAATTCCATAAATTTAGTAATATTATTCCTTTCTACAGATGAGAAAACTCAAATGCACAGAGGTTAAACAGCTTAAGGCGGCACAG
Organism: Sus scrofa; assembly: GCF_054392235.1. Taxonomy (NCBI): domain Eukaryota; kingdom Metazoa; phylum Chordata; class Mammalia; order Artiodactyla; family Suidae; genus Sus; species Sus scrofa. The sequence continues at coordinate 59,599,370 of NC_139395.1, forward strand.
CTAGTATGTGGCACAGCTGGGACTGGAACAGTCGTATTTGATGCCAAACGTATGCTATTAAGCACTACATTTAATTGGGTCTTGGGTCTGCCCATTATCCCCAGGATTCTACTTGCAGGCAATAGTGGAACTGATATGGCCCATATGCTGAACTGAATACTTTTTCTTAAGTTCTTTTTCAGGGACATTGGTAGTTTCCACTATGGCATTCTGTGGAGTTCATTTACTGTCAACTCATTTTTTTTCCCCAATACATTGCTTTAATGATATTGTATTTAACTCTAGATATTGCAGACTCTGGGTTAAACATTCCAGGTTACATGTGCACAAGAACTCTTTAGATATGCAGCTGCCATCTAATTTTGAAGCTAACTTGGATTGAATGCTCAAGTTCAAAGAAGTCAGAGACAGGAAGGGGAAGGGTACTTGCTGAGAGCTTTGATGTGCCAGCAACTAAGATGATGCTTTGTAAAGTCTCAGTTGCTTTCTCTAAATTGAGTAAATACTATTACTCTTATTTTACATAGAGGGAAACTGAAGCCCAGAATGAATGTATCCAAGGTCCCTTAGCAAGTTAAGTAGTGGGACCATGATTTAGACTCTTGTCGCATTTAAGTTTTTCAGTCTCCCCCTATACTGGACTGCTGCCTCAAGTGGAGATAAAATACTAACTTCTCCAAACTATTTATTGCCAGGGAAATGGCAGCTCCCCAAGCATTTTCAAAGATTCAATTGCTTTCTGAGATGAGAAAACATTAGGAACTGGATGTGCTTTTACGTTTGGCCCAGGTGGGCTGATACCAAAGTGCTATTAACAGAAGCAGCAAAATGGGCCGGTAGGAGGCAGATAGAACAAGTAATGTGTCCAGGTAGTTATCACTCCTATTGAATCTAGAAGAAATTCCATCTGCAAGTATGTTGTGTGTGTGCATTAGGTTCTAAGTAGCTACTCAAAGGAGAAAACTGCATAGAGCCAAAATTCTTCTTAATTCCTGAGAAACAAGAGGTTACTAACAGTTGTCTCAGGCTCCCTTAGCCTGGCTACACTCCCGTATGTTGATCAAATCACTCTCTCTTCAGTGGACTACAAGGTGCAGACACTGGTTTGTGTGAAGGGCCCATGCTGCATGAACAGTGCTTCTCTCTGTGGGTCTGTAAGGCGTGCATACTAGGACAGACGCCTGTACGTGGTCTCCCAGTCAAAGGTCAGGCTAGGGCAGAACCATCCCAGCCACAGGGTCACCATCTTCCTTTCTGCTGTGGCACAGCCTGTCTGAAAGGCTGTTGCTTAGGTGCTGAAGTGGGAATGCAAAACGTATCTGTGTGGGGCAGCAGCAATGGCAGGATGAGCTGATACTGACTTCCATAAATGCATTAATAAGGATTTTTAGCAGCCTGGATGGTAGAAAAAGCAGAGACAGCAAAACATGACATTCCTCTCTTAAAGAGGTGGTATTGATTGGGAGATACTTTCTATCTGCAAGCAGAGATTACAGAAGGGATGGAGAAAGAAAGCAAAAGCAGATACTTTTAGAGTCATTTCCTGAATAACTCCTTCACTAACAATGGAAAACCTATAATGAGTATGTTGTCAAAGGGGCTATTGTATGTTAAATTCACTTATGTGGTACATGGATTAACTAGAACATAACTTCATAGGGTGTTTTGGTTTTTGTTTTAATTGGTCTTTACTATTTGCACAATTTTCATCCCCATTTTGTTGGTTTATTGAATTAATTAGCATCACTCAGAAGGTTGTGTGCTATTGAGATTCTTGAGTTAGATTGGTTTTCTGGTGATCTTTATACTAGCTGTTTACCTCAGGGCCAAAGGCTATTAACGATTTTTTTTCCCCCTCTTTAAAGTCCCAGAAGATATTTCCAGAAAAGGTAGGCTGGGAATAAACACCTCTGGGCTCCTTCCTGACGTGCTGTCTTATCAGCTGTGTGGCTTTCTTTGGTGCCATCTGACTCTCCATGCCTTCATTTGAGCAAAATGAGCATTTTGTACCAGATGATTCCTAGGATCCTTTCCAGGTATTGTCAGTCTTGATTACAATAGCCAACATTTTCAAATTTGAGGCTATCCATTTCCAATTTCATTTGGAGATGCTATCTGAAAAAGCATCACAGTTCCTTTTGTTTAGACTCCCCCCCCACACACACACGCTTGTTGAATTGCTTGAGGGCCAATCCCTCAAATGAGGCTCAGATGGAAGAGAACAAGGGGGATTTGAACTTTACGGATTTAAGCATTTACGCGCCAGCAGGCCAGGTACTCGGGGCAGAGAATAGTAGTATGACAAGCCTTAAACCCAGGATTGGGTAGAATTTCCTGGCTTCACAAGTGGGTTGAGAGCATCAAACTATTTCTAAAAACCTTTCTGCATTCCCAAAAGTGAAGTTTTTAGTGTGTTAACAGGCAGTCTCACCTATTTCTGATTTTAGCTTAGCCCAAGGGCATTTCATGATCAGACATATTTGGGAATTGGAGTTAAATTCTTCCTTTACTGCAGGACTTTCCAGAGACTTCAACACATTAATACACATTTTAACTCCACAGGCAAGAACCACCACTAGGAAAACAGGATTTCCAACTCTTTTTGGACCACAGGACGTTTCCTAAAATGTGTTTCTCAGAACTAGTGTTCCAAGGAGCACAGTTGGGCAACATTGTTTTCAGTGGTCCAGTATTAGCAAGGACAGATACCTTGATTCCCATCATCTGAAGTAGCTGGAAAAAACTGATTAATTTGGGTGGCTGTTTTGAAATATCAGTGATCTGCAGTGCTGGCTAACTATTCTCATAGCTTCCAATGCATTTACTGAAGAAATTCAGCTGACCAGAAAAGCAGTCTGGTCTGCTCACACAGTACTCAGTCAATATTGCCTTGTGGCTTCAAACATTTAACTCCCCATTGTTCTTAAAAGAGAAAAACCTCTGACAAGACCTTCCAAGGTCCTGTGCGGTCTGGGCTGATCTGTGCTCCAACTGGATTTGATACCAGTCTTACTTCCCATGCTAGTTTCCTAGGGCTGCCATGACAAATTACAACTGGGAGGCTTTCAACAACCTAGATTTATTCTCTCAGTTCTGGAAGCCGCACATCTGAAATCAAAGTGTTGCAGGGCCATGCACCCCCTGAAGCCTGCAGGGAGCTCTTCCTTGGAGGAAGGAAAAGCTTTTCCACTTTGTGGGGTGTTCAGGTGTCCCTTGCCTCATGGCAGCAAAACTCCAACCTCTGCCTCTTTCTCCACATGGCTATTTTCCCCGTGTGTCTCTTTCCTCATAATTAACCCAATCACATTGGGTTAACCAACAACCCTACTCCTAATATGACATCTTAGCCAGTTACCTCTGCAATCACTGCTTCCAGATAAGGTCACATTTTGAGGTCTCAAGGGTTAGGACGTCAGCATGTTTTGGGGAACACGTTCAACCCCAAAAACTTTGCTGTGTCCCTCCCCGTTAGGAGTCCTCATCACCTTCCTAATTACCTGTCTCCTCCACACATCCTAACCCCAAGACCTGTACAAAAACACTTCTCCTGGCTAGTCTTCAACTGGTGTCCCTTGCCACTCTTTCACAGGCTCCTTTCTCCCCATTTCCTAGCATCTCACACTACTGTCCATAGCGTTTTACCTCACAATTTTCCATTGTGCCCGCAACTATTGTCTTCACATCATCTTCCTCACCTTCCTTCCTTATAGAAGGGAGGCTGTGACAGTTTTGCATCCAGGTGTTTCCCTGTCACTGAGCATAATTCCTGGTACAGCTCAGTGAAAACTGTGCCTTAGTATTTGTACAGTAACATTTAAATAGACGAATCACTAAAATGGGACCCTTTCTGAACAGACATTTCAGAAAGAAGTCTCTTCCACCTTCTCACTACCACCTAGTGCCTAAAATAGAAGAAACAAATACTCCCTGGGGTGGCACATTCCTCCTTCCTCATGGTGGGGTGAAGGTGAGGGTGCCTCTGCAATGCTGGGGTTGCTGTAAGCTCCTGTCATTGTTCAGGTTCACTCCTACCAAACAATGAAGTGATGGGCACATTTCTGTGTGAGAGCAAGCTCCCTTCTATAGCCTCTTTGTGGAGCCTGTTTGTTCTTCCTTTGACAGGTGCTTGAAAAGAAAAATTATCATTTTCATTCAATCTCTGAGGAATGAGGAGCTCTGATGGCAAAGCTGGCTTAATATTCACAGCCCCAGATGAGCAATAGCTCTGTTACCAGCCTGGTAGGTGTATGTAACATGCTGTCTACCTTCGTTAGAAGCTCCTCATCTGAAATGAGACGTTGCACATCCTTTCATGGGATGATTGGATAACTCTGGCCACAAGCCCCAGGAGCATATTAAATACGGTGGAGAAAATCCACTGGGAAAGTTTAGTTCCGGAATAAGGGTTTGATGGTTCTCTGGGTGGTTGAGAAAGTTTATAGCGAGGAGATGATTCCCTAGAAACAAATGCTTTTTTTCCCCCTCTTCTCCCTTCTACTTAACACGCTTCTCAAATTCTTCACTCCTGTTCCTTTAAGAAGAATTTCCTCTACAGACTCAGGTTTATTAAACAGAAGCCCATTTACAAGTGAATCACCTAGTCAGAGCATGTACAAGTCTTCTTTTCTCCTTAGGCTGCCTGAAGTAGGGAAGGATCCGATCTATGAGTTCTATGGGGGATTCTGTTTCCTAAAATGTAATGAATAGTTGAAAAGCTCCAAGAATTCTTCAGTGAATAAATTCATCCCAACAGAAAAAAAAACCACAATATTTAGATTTTATGTGATTTATCATTAAAGATTATACTTTGGGAGATTAAACTTCAAATGAAACAAAGACACATTTAAATTTAGATTCAAAAAGGAATTAAAAGTGATGGACAGAGCAATCACTTTACACAAGGAAAGGCATGATGTGAGAGGAGCAGGACATATAGACCTCTGATCCTGATCATAGCTGATGCCAAGGTAAGTAGGCACCTGACCTGAGCAGAGCCAATCAGATTCTCTATTCTAGAAATTTAGTGTTGAGAATGAGAATTAGGAGTCACGTCTAGGGCTGTGGCTGGATTGGCTTTATGAGTATCATCTTGTTCTAACTGTAGTAGAGAAGTAGAGGAAACCATGCTGCAGAAGAACAGAGATGAAGACAGCATGCACCAGGCCTTCAGGGAGAATGAGAGAGATTAGTTACCAATTTTCTATTTCAGGTGCCAGGTCCTGTGGGCAAAGTACGGTGTTTTCCGATTAAAGAATGACATTCAGGTTTTGTATTCTTAACCTCATAACCCAGGTTTTTGTTAGTGAAAGTGAAGAATTTACTGACTGATGAATGAGGTAGGGAGGATGAAGACTCAACCCATCTCATTGTGCTTATTCAATGGTGTGTACCAGGACACATGATGAGTCTTCAACTCAGTTTTCCTAATGCGTTCTTCTGATTTCACCAGTCATAATTTGATAACACTAATTCTCTTAAAAGTATATTTGAAATTAGGAACCAGAGCAGGTGGATTTAATCTTTAACTTGACAAATTTATGGCATCAAAGGGAAAAATGACTCATCGGCAGTATTTGTCACTAACAAGATTGAACAACAAGCATTCTTGAGTGCCTTTTATGTACTATGTCTATTATATGAATTTATCTGAAATAAGCCATTTTTGTATCCTAAAAAAAAAAAAAAATTACAGGATACGCATAACAATGTCGTGTGAATCTTGCTGATCTACAGGTAAAACTCTTAAAAAACAGTTTATCAGGGAGTTCCCGTCGTGGCGCAGTGGTTAACGAATCCAGCTAGGAACCATGAGGTTGCGGGTTCGGTCCCTGGCCTTGCTCAGTGGGTTAACGATCCGGCGTTGCATGAGCTGTGGTGTAGGTCGCAGACGCGGCTCGGAAGCCGCATTGCTGTGGCTCTGGTGTAGGCCGGTGGCTACAGCTCCGATTCGACCCTAGCCTGGGAACCTCCATATGCCGCGGGAGCGGCCCAAGAAATAGCAAGACAAAAAAAAAATAGTTTATCAGAAAGGAAAACAGAGACTATGATTGAAAAGCAAGTCATCCTCTGGTCTCTTTAATCCTAATATCAGAAAATGTATCTGTAATTACAGCCTGCAGCATTTTAGAAACCAAGAAAAAATTTCTATTCAAAAGCCCACCATTCAAGCATGATTAACTTTAATGGATCTAAAATACCCTGAAACCTCAAAGGCCCTTCTCCACAGCTCTACCCAGGCAAGATGCCCATTGTCCGTTATTTGGGCAATTCCAAGTTGTTAACTGAGCAGGACCATGAAAGGCCATCCCGGAATAGACTCCCCTCATTGCCATGTCCTCTGCCTGCCTCTTGTCGGTAGATAAAACTAGAGCCTCCTAGGTCTCGCCTCGGTTCCAAAAAGTAAATTTCAGAGAAAGAAAATGCAGGAAAAAAAAAAAAAAGCTTAGCCAATAAACAAAGTCAAGGATTATAGATAATATTCTGAGCCCAGTCCTTCTCTCCAGGTGGCAGAAGTCCCCACAAACACTTAGAACCTCAGACCAGAATGTTGATGTTGACTCCCAATTACCTCAAAATCAATCAAAATAAAGTCCATAAGCTCATCATCAACCTTGAAATTCCCCTCCCTTCACCCATCTTCTATAACATTTCTCCGAGAGAGTTCAGGGGAATTTGTAAGTTTTAAGCACCAGCTGCCCTGGAAGCTTTGCTTGGCGCCCTGCAATCAACACTGCACTTGCCTTCAGCACAACCAGGTGTCAGTAGACTTCAATGCACATGGGCAAGCAGACTCAAGCTGGGTTGGTAACAATTGTTGGTACTGAAAGAGTACTTAAGATATTGGGTTAGAGATGCCAAGATAGAAGTGTTCGAGTTTTATACAAAGTCATCCACTTTCACATAAACATTTGTTTCCAGAGTACAGCGTTTGTCTTAATTATCCTCATACCTTCAGTGATACCATTCTTTGAATTAAAATTGCAGCCAAGTAGACACCACACTAGGAGCTCATCAGAGCAAAATTGGCATGGGGTTTAAATCACTTGGGAAAGATGATCCTTAGCCAATTTATCGCCAGAGTTGGTCTAAGGAAAGATGTGGCTTTCTGACACTTAACCCAGGATTTCCCTAATGCTAGTCAAATCCGACACAAGAGGAGTTATTTTTCACTCTTGCGGACATATGGTCTCCTAATGATGCTTCATTAGTTAAAAAGGGCATCATCTGTTTTGTCTTCCAGAATCAAGGTCTTGTCTGGGCATTTTTAAACATATATTTCCACGAAACTCCTAAGTGTTTGGGGGCTACTTAGTACTGATTCTTATAGATAGGACCAGCATTTCTCAAAAGTCCTGTGAAATGTTCTGCTGAAAAAGTATTTTCTACCCAAGTTTGGCAAGTCCTGCAAAGGCTATTTCCCTTATGGAGGATTTTTTTTTTTTTTTTTTTTTTTTGTCATTTTGCCATTTCTTAGGCCGCTCCCGCGGCATATGGAGGTTCCCAGGCTAGGGGTCTAATCGGAGCTGTAGCCACTGGCCTACGCCAGAGCCACAGCAACGCCGGATCGTTAACCCACTGAGCAAGGCCAGGGAGTGAACCCGCAACCTCGTGGTTCCTAGTCGGATTCATTAACCACTGCGCCACGACGGAAACTCCTATTTCCCTTATGGAGGATTTTAAGTACACAAGGGACTTCGTCATTCCTAGTTATTCTTTATATACCTGGACTTAGTCTAGGATTGGTATATGGTACTTTAGTGAGAAATATAGATTCAATAGTAAATTGTGCAAGAAATCCTTCAGTAATGAAATATTTACCTTCATTTAGCCTATTTCCCCCAAAGTTTTGACCAAAGAACTTTGTACAGGAACACCGTAATAGAAGAGGAACAGAAGACCACATTAAACTGCTTCCCTCATTCTCTGGAGTATATATTCTACTACTTTAGCCCTGAATACCAAGAGTTCAACATTAGAGAAATGTTGCTTGGGCCCAAAGAGCTCCATTTAAATTCCTTTAAGAATGTTCCCATTCCATGGTGCTGGGTTAGTTATGACTTTTACCCATTGTAGCGAAGTTTGCTTTCAGCTCAGAAACTTGAAAATAACCAGAGCTAAGACTGGTAAACTAAAAGTAACTGAATGTGACGTTTTGCAGTAGCCTTGGGATCTAGCCTACGTGAGCAAGAAGAAAGGTTATGCTTCCCTTGAAGCACAGGTGGCTCAAATAAGCTTGCAATCCATTTCTACCCTTTCACCTTGAAAGCTCATGCTTCTCCTTTCTCTTAGCATTAAAGTCTAAATCAATCCTACCCCTAATAAAGATGATTCTCCAGGATAGTCTGCCATCTCCTCGGATGGCTGGCTTTCTGAGTGGAGTTGCTGTTCCTTGCCAGAACCCCTTGTATCTCTTGACTTACTCGCCTGACCTGTAGCTAGCAGCAGAGGCCTGGACTCTATCACACTATGTATTACATTCACAGACCACAATTTGATAATGATAGTGGCTCCATCCTTCTCTTAATATTCACCTTAATTCCTTCAATAAGAGTTTTAAAGAAACTTACAAACTCAGCTATTTAAAAATAGACATCCGGAATGGAAATCTACTTAGCATTTTCTATTTCAAAGGTCAATGAAACGTAAGCAATGAGACAAAGAAAATGGTTAAGCCCTTTTGCCCCAGAACCACCTATGTCACAAGTTCTAGACACCTACTACAGATGTTTGAGTAGTTTACGGGTCCAGCTTAAAACAAAATACCACTTGGGACAGCTTCTCATAGTCTTACAGGCCTGTCATCCTCAAGACCCCGTTAGTACTAACTTCTCCCTTGCTAGGGGGTTTAGCTACCTTGCTTTCCTTTGGCTCCCCTAGCACATTCTGTTCCTTCTCACCTGAGGGTCTTCAGCCAGCTGCCTTAGTAATCATCTTCCCTCTCTTTCACCTAGGTAATTTTTCCTCAATCTTCAGAAATGGGTTCAGGCATCATCACCCACGAAAGAATTCCTGGGTCTCTCATCTTATAACATCCTCCGCTTCCTAACCCCTGTAGGTTTCATCACATTTTTATCAAATAATGGGGTAATTATTAGCTTAATGGCTATCTTTCTCTATGGACTGGAAGTTCCCCAAGACATAGATGGTGTTGATCTTGTTCAGTACTTCCTGAAGTCCTGTATTTGATGGATATTCATATTTGTTTAGATTTTGCAATTAAATGCAATTTAGAGAATTCCATAGAACCTATGTGAACTAACAAGTATTTTTTTTCCCCCTCCTTAAACAGGACATTGTTTTTACTAAGAGTGAATAGTCAGCGCACAGTCAATTGTGGAATCCACTGGAGTATTTAATAAGAGTGTTAGTTTTATGTAATCAAAATAGACCTTCAGTTCAATTGTACCTGATTCACGAATGAAAATAATCATTTTCATTAGTTATCTCTGGCCAGCATTGGTTAAGTACTTGAATTCAGCTGCAAATGCTCTGGGTGCTAAGAATAATGAGAAGACTGTTTTTAGTGACCCCTTTCCTCCAAAAATAGGTATTCTAAGCCAAAAGCGAACTCATGATAATTAGGACTGATTAGGGCCTAAAAAGTTTCATACTACTAAAGTGAAATACTGTTGACCAAAGTGGTTTTTACAAGTCCTGTCCTTTGAATTTCCTTTTTTCTCTATTTCAGGATTCCGCAAGGTTATTCTCGCTCATGTTCAATGCAAGCAAGGTCGATTTGGTGGCTCTGGGTTTCTACAAACCTTATTCTCTTGCCCTTCCCTTTTTAGTCATTTTTCACAATCACCGTTCTTGCCCTTTTAAACAATTCATAAGGCTGAACAACAGGAGAATGGCTGAAGACAGGAGGTAAGACCACTTAATTTGGGTCAAAAAAAAAAAAAAACACCTATTTTGATTTTCTATAAGCAGTTTCTTCCCTTTCTTCCACCTTTTTTCTCTACATCTTTCCTTTGTATTTTCTTAAATACCTAATGGTTATTTTTAGTTGGTACCTCCTACTCTTCTGTGGGTTTTCAAGTGCCTGTATGCCTAACCCATGTTCCTATCAAAAGCTCGATGTTAAGACATGATCAACAATTCATTAAACCAGGATTTTGTTTATATTTGTCAGATCCCACATAAGATTTTCTCTTCACGATTAAACAAAAATAAAAATTTACAGCTTTCACAATTAAAAAGAATTTGTCAATAGGTCATAGGAAGCTTAAGAGATGCAATGAGGGAAAAAGTGCTACCTCACAGAAGTCAAAATCCCAACAGGTTGAGGAGAACTAGTTTTGCACTGGAAACTCTCCCATCATTAGATTCACCCTTAGAATTTGGACAATCTTCAAAGTCACTTAGTACTGTAAATTTCAGTGTTTTTAAAGCAGTGAAACCCATTTTTTGGGCACGGAATTATGATAAGTGACAAACTGGAGCTGCTTGGGTTGACTGAGGGTGTGGGATTTCTAACCTGCCCGTTTTCCTTCCTCTTCCACTCCCATCCCCTCAGTGAAGTTCAGGGCCCATTTTGAAAGCCACTGACCTAATTTTAATCATTGCTGTAGGTGAACATCACTTTTGGTAACCTTTTTGACATCCTCACGTGTGCTTCCCTGATGCCTAAAACTCAGTAAGTAACATTCTTATTGCCATCCTTCAACCTCTTCCCCAAAATCTCAGCTCATTAGTTTCAGTTTAGGCTAGTTGGAAGAGTATCACCGTGCCTTCTGTAACTTCTCATTTTCCTCTAAGGAAAGCTGAGCTTCTAGTTTTTTGCAGAAAGAGTATTCTGTTGAATCCCTTCAAGCCCTGTCTCTCTCTCCACAGATTAACTCTGCTCTTTTGCTATCTTTAGCTGCATTCTGCCTTGGTAGAGAACCGCGACCCTTAAAAGTCTAAGCAATTTTCAATTTTGTTGAAAAAAATTAGCCTGTATTTGAGCTTCCCCTCAGTACGGAAGCAGTTTCATCTTGTTCTGCCACCCTCAGCAAGCCAAAGGGCTAAAACCCAAAACTTTCTAGTAAAAAGAAAGTTTCCAAGAAAGACGAAAGAAGAAGAAACTTCACCCCCACCCTGTAAGAGCCGCAGCCTGGGAAGAGGCGGCATTTATAGGATGCAGAGTAAATCAGCTGGGCGGTCTGAGGGGTGCGGAGAGTGGGGGCGTGGAAAAAGGTGATTGGGAAAAGGTGCTAGAATCATTGTTCTGCGCAGGCGTAACTTGACCACAGGTTTCTGCCTGCGCAACAGGAGATGCTCAGCACCACCAGAGGGTAGAGTATTCAGCCTTCTGACGTCAAAAAGTCGCCCAGCTGACACTGATGCATGCTCAGTTGGAGTCAGTGGGCCTATTTGGGCCTAGCTGGCTCAGCTAGGTCTAGACACAGGTGACTCGAGGATCCTGAAAAACAACTCAGGTAATGTCTTATAGTTTAGGCTCTAGGCGGCCTGGAGGAGAAACAAGGCTTCTGTAGGAACAATGAAAACGACCTTGATGAGTGAAGGCAGGTTTCAGGTGAAATGGATATAACTAATGCCTACCCACGCTCTCATCAGGGTCTTAAATGAAAGTACTCTGCTCAGAGGTCAGGGTTTAGAAAGTAATTTGAATCTTTCTTTCATTGGGGATTTATGAACACAGACTCAATATGTGTTGTGATCTTGAAAGGACACACTGTTAAATTTGAATTTCATTTTATTTGGGGTGGATTGCCCATCCCAATCCAAAAGTATTTTTTAAACTGCTCAGGATAGGAGGATCCCTAAGGAATTGGAAATCCATGTCTTTTCTGAGGAAATCTCAGATATGTCAATCCTTAGGTCTCCCTTTTTATCACTCATTTCCTATTTAGCATCTTTATCACTCCAGTTATTTCTTTGTGGTTAGTTTTTCCCTAATTAGTTTTAAAATTCTCAAGGGCAGGGCCATGTCTTATACTCACTGGAGGGCTGAGCAAACTGTAGAGATGAAAAATTATAAAAACTCCCTAGTTGATAATTCTGTCCTCTAGTAGTTACTATGATGCATGCTGAGGTTATGCTGTCTGTATTTCTCCATTATTCTCTGCAGACTCTTACTTATTTCTTTAATACATAGGCCAAAAGGGGATAGGTTAAAGTATGGAAGCTAATATTTACTCACCTAGTGTGTGCCACATTTTAACACACGTGCTTTGTGTTTTACGTCATTATATCCTTCCAACAATTCTGAAATGTCAGAATTGTAATTGTAACCTTTCTTTAACAGATGGAAGTTAGCACTGGAATCCAATCTTGTTAGAATTCAATGACCATACCTTTGTCTCCAACCTACAATGACCCCTGGGATCCCATAAAAAGTACCCCCAAATCCTTTGCTCTTTGCATCTTGAGAGAGTAAAACTTAGTTCTAAGGACTCTGTTGTTGAAAGATGTTTTTCCTTGAGTGAAACAAGGGGCCAGAAAGGATCCCAGCTGAAAGCTTGTGTTCCCCAAAATGTGTTAACAAAACACAAGTTCTTCAAAATGTGTTAACAAAACACAAATAAAGGTATTATTTTAAGAGTGATTTTGTGTGTAAATAAGTTTGGGTATTGCTGGGTTAAACAACATTAAACTGACTTTTTGGAACTTTTATTAATTCATTCTATAAATATTTATAGAGTACCTGGCACGGTATTATTTGCTAGAATATAGACACCAGTCCTGTTCTCATGAAACTTATGGTCCAGTGGGGGTGACCTATGTCTGTCAAGGAAGATATTTATTTAAAATTTTGGCATGTCCAAAAAATTGAAATTTGGCCAGTGTGTCCAGAGCACCAAAAAGGAGAAAGACAGCATGGAGTCAGCAGAGGTGGGAAGTCCTCACATTACACTGGGCTTTAAACTTCAGAGAGTTTGCTTTTTGTTATACTTAAACCAGAAAAGCCTCTGAAGGGTTTTAAGTGGATACACAATTTAACGTCTTTTAATAGTCACTTGGCTGCTGTGTGGCAATGTAAGTGACTAAAATGGAAGTTCTACAAGGACAGGGCTTAATCTGTCTTATTTGCTGCTTTCGTCAAAGTGGGTCAGTGTCTGGTACCATAACTGGTGTCCACTAAACATTTCTGGAATAAATATGTATTTTGGAAGAGAGCAAGAGTGACTAGAAATCCCATAAGACAGGTATTGTCATAGTCTCGGTTAGAGGTTATGGAGCCTTTACATCAAGATTATGATGAGGAAGAAGAAAAGTCAATGAAATTAAGGACAATTTAGGGGTTTTCTTTCTTTTTTTTGTTGTTGTTGTTGTTGTTTTTGCCACACCCATGGCATATGGAAGTTCCTGGGCCCTGGAGAGAATCTGAGCCACAGCTGTGGCAAGCCAGATCCTTAACCTATCTCCAAGGACTACTTTGGAGAAAGTAATATTAGGACTTCCTGGTGGATTTGACGCTAGAGTTAAACAGGAAGAAAGCGCCAAGAATAATTGAAATATCAAGTAGCTAATAAGTGATGGGTTGATGATTAGGTTATTGTCTCTCAGCTTGCAGGCTGCTCTTCTACATGCTGCCATGTTGTTCTGGGGCTGGACTCTGCAAACCACCTTTCTGCTTTCCCAGCTTCTCCCTGTCAAGCTCTGCCAAGAATGAGTGTGACAAAGACTCTGAAAGCAGGGAGAAGAGCCTGGGTCCTTTCTGGTCACTTTCTGTAAGCTTTCTGCTCCCATGAACGGAGCTCCAGCCTCATCTTCCTCACTCAGGAGAAGCTCTTCCCTCCCAGAGAAGAAGCTAACCCAGTGCAATTTTAAGACACCACAAAACCATCCCCACTGCCCTCCTCTCAGACACACCAGCACTACCAGCCATTCCCACCTCAGGTGTCTGAGCTTCAACTCTAATTTTAATTGACTCTGACCTTTTCTCTTTGTTCTCCAGCTGGTGGCTCTTCCTTCAGTTGCCACTTCCGTAATAACTCAGTGTTCTGTGGTCCTTTTCCATGATCTGGTTAACAACTTTATACTTTATAGGCTCCCAGGAGACTGGAAGAAGGCCTCCTTCCCAGGAATGTGGCCATTCGAAGCTGGGCAGCAAGACACAACGGCTCACGGGAAACAACTGCCTGCAAAGATTAAGCACCTGTAAAGATTAACTGCCCCCTGGATGCCACTTGCTGTTGTTGCACTTCTCTGGTTGTGAGACTCGGACTCCAGCCATCTTATTGTTCTGATTTTTCCCTTCCCCTATAATCTTCCCTGCCACAATCACTAGATCATGGGACTCAACCCCACGCCCCTTCCCAAATTGCATAACCTTCCTTTCATTGTCCTTGCCATGAGTTCCCACCATAGACCCACGCCATGGAGTCCCACCATGATCCTTTATAAGACAAAATTCTCCTCACAGTCAGGGCTGACCCTATCTTGAGCTCAGCCCATCTGTTTCTGATGCCTCAATAAATCTCTCTTGCTTTACTGACTTGGCCTAGTGCACTCCTCCTTTGGTGAACCTAACGATACCTAGCTAACATGCTTTATATTTGAACAATTATCTGTTCAAATCCCTAGTGTGGTTCCTCTTCCCACTGGACCCTGTTCAATGCACTTGGCTTCCAATTTGATTGCATGGAGTATGAGAAAGAATGGAAGATACCCAAATCGAATGCAGAAAGTGAAGAATGTGGATTTAAATATCTTAACTTTGAAGGCCTGAGATAGCCGCAAGTGGTGATGCCAAGCAGGCACTTGGGTAAATAAGTTTAGTGTTCTAAGGAGAAAGTTAAACTTGACATATAATTTGGGAACTCAAGACTTTAGATGGTATTTAAATCCATAGGATGGGATGATTTCACCTAGAAAGATAATGTAAAGAGACAAAGTAATTTGAGATAGAGAAGAAAATGGAGCCCTAGGGCTGGGGTAGCTATTCAATATGCTTATATACATTGTGAATCAGCACTTGCTATGAGAGAGAATCTAATGTATTTGAGGAAACCTTGGTTTAATCTCCCCTTCAGGCATGCAAGGGACGATGCAGGGGAAGGCAGTCTGATGAGCAGCCAGGCCTTGCGGGGGGGGGGCGGTTTCCTCTGGACCACTGAGAACATGTTCCTCATTGCAGGCTACGTTGGACCAACAGGCATTCCTGACCCAGATGCTTAAGGGCAGCCTCCCAGGAAAGGAGACCAGGGAAAAGAATTGTTCCTGCAATCTATGAAGATATGTTGCTCTCAGCTGCAAGAGCTGATCTGCTGGCTGCATAATGTTACCCTCGACTTGACTCCCCCCAAGTTCAGTTTTACAGGTCTCAGTCTTCTCTGCAGCTTCTGGGGCAATTTAAGAAAGATACAGATGAACACCAGTCCCTGACAGTGTCTCACAGGAAGGGGAGATTCCCCTTCAGTGCCTGGTGGATAAGGCCCTAGTGTTAAAAGATATCACTGGGAGGAACTCAAAGCAGCCTAGTGAGCTTGAGAGCTGTGCAGATGGTCTGCATGACTATCTGGGCCTCTTTGGTCAGGCTGGCTGGCTGTAGCCTCATTCCTGACAACATGCTGGTGGCACAAAAGAGTGCAGATGTGAGAGGGTTTTAGCCTGTCATCATCTCCTCAGGAAGAGAGGTAACCTGGCAGCTAAAGCCTGGCTGGCAGGAAAAAAACTTTCAGGGAATCCTTGCCAGGGCCATTTAACACTGAAATCAAAGGGGAAACTCACCCGTAATGCACTAACTTTAAAATGCCTTTCCCTTTCCTGAAGTTAGGGCTATTGAATTCCTCTTTTTCATTTAAAATGAAACCCTCCAAACTGAAAAAGTAGCTCCTGTGTCGTACATTTTATGATCCTAAGCAAAGCACAAAGCAGCTAGGAGATAACAAGATGGGCAGCGGGAAGGACAATCTCAGCCCTGCACCTGTGACGCTGCCCTTCCCCATGTGGAAGTCAGTAGAGTTCTCGGGCTAAAGGCGCTGGCTCTTAGGTCAGCAAAACCAGATTTCAGTCCTGGCATTATCGTTTGGTAGCTGTAGAGCATTAGGAAAGTTTGCCTCTTCTGAGTTTCAGTTTCCTTGATCATAAAACAGAAATAAGAATTTGTACCTTACAGTGCTGTAGGGATAACAAAATTAAGTAACATCTCTAAAGCATTCAGCACAGAGCCCAGCTCATTGTTGATGATCAACAACTGGCAGCTGATGGGAGTAGTTTCCTCCAGGGTGCTGAGCAGCCATATAAACTTCTTTATTAATGGTAATTGCATGTCAAGTTTGTGCCATTTTAGAGAAAACCTTTTAAGCAAAATATTTTTCGTAATAAAGGGACTAGCAATGAATAGCTGGGAGCAAGGCCTTGGCTTTCTAGATGAAAGAGGTCAACTCCTGATTTGGTGTACTTCAAAGTTCCAGATGATTCATGGCTCAGCCAGACCCCAAAGAAAGGAGATAAATGGCAGTACCTAATAATAGAACAGTATCATGAAAATTTAGAAAGACTGATCCAGAAGAGGTAAGAACTGCTGCTATGCCTTGAGTTTGAGAACAAGGGTCTGTCTATTTTAAAATGATCCTCATCCCTTAGACGATGCCTCCTGACTTCCTTCCTCTGAGTTTAAAATCAAATGGTAAGGTGGAATTTATTGGTAGTTTAAAAGAGACCAATCATTTTTTATCTTGATGAGCAAAGAGCATTTCAAAATAAATGCTGGAAAGTTTCCGTTGCATTGGGTAGTGAAAACCCTGTAAAAGGCTACCCTAGATTTAGGCATTGATAACAACTCCCAAATGTCAGTGGTTTAACATGTTAACGTGTATTTCTTGTTGACTCAACCTGCTGTGGATAAAGTACTCCTTCAGGCTGCTGTACTCCACACAGTGACTCAGTGATCTTGGGTCCCTACCTTCTCAAACCCAGGCTCCATACCATGCCTCCAGGACAGAGAAGAGGCTCCAGAATGACACATGGAGGTTTGAGCCTAGAAGGAACACAGATGCCCTCTGCCCCACTTCATTGGCCAATATTGGTCACATCACCCTGCCTAACGACCAGGTGGTTAGGAAGTGTGTTCTGTGGCAAAGAAGGCAAGGAATTCAATGACACAAGCAGACCCTAGTAACACCTGCTGGAGACCCTGAGGTCATTCTGGACACCAGTTTCCAGTCTGTAAAACCTACTCATGTATGAATTTATCTAACATTTCTTGGAAAGCAACTCTGTTCTAGGCCCTGAATGGGGAGATTTTGACTGCTTGGCCCCTTGAATTCTTTGCTGTGTTTTGGAGTTTTCCACCCGATGGATTCATTGGGGAGGTGGGTGTGGTACCACCAGTGGTGGCATCTCATCACATGTGGCGGCCATGGCAGTGTTCTCACAAGGCTGCTACCGTGATTCTGGCCAAGGCTCTGGGCCCACTTGTTCCTGCCTGTTTTCCAAGCCTTGTTTTCCAGTCTTCTGATAATTCTATGAGTCAACAAATAGTCTTTCAGGAGTTCCCGTCGTGGCGCAGTGGTTAACGAATCCGACTAGGAACCATGAGGTTGCGGGTTCGGTCCCTGCCCTTGCTCAGTGGGTTAACAATCCGGTGTTGCCGTGAGCTGTGGTGTAGGTTGCAGACGCGGCTCGGATCCCACGTTGCTGTGGCTCTGGCGTAGGCCGGTGGCTACAGCTCCGATTGGACCCCTAGCCTGGGAACCTCCATATGCCACAGGAGCGGCCCAAGAAATAGCAACAACAACAACAACAAAAGACAAAAAAAAAAAAATAGTCTTTCAGAAAGTTCTTTCTAAAAATAAATCATTTAGAGTTGGTCTCTGTTGCTTACATCTAAGAACTCGACAGGCATAACCATGTTACTGGTACTCTGCCAGGAGACTGTCCACCTATAAGGACTCTCTCCTCTATACTCCCATAAAATGTCATTTTCTTTTTCTTCATTCTGTGGTGGTATTATGTATACAATGATTCTCCTCCACTACTGTAGGTTGAGTTCCCTAGGAGCAGAATTCATGTCTAAATATGTGAATTTTTGTACATCCCATAATACTTATCAAGGTGCCTTGTCTGTGGTAGCTGTCTGACATTTTTTTTTTTTAAGTAGATGGATTTTCTTTACTTCAAAAAATAGGTAAGGTATCATTCTTGACCTCAAAGATTCTGCTAGGGATCATTCTCGACCTCAAAGATTCTGTTAGGGAAGCCAGATGTGGAAATTAATTATAATTTGGTTCAATTAAAGGAAATGAGTGTCCTCTATAAGAGTATGGTAGAAGATGTGACTGATTTTTACCGGGAGGTTAGGAAAAAAATAAGTTCAGTAGAACAGAAGACAGTTGAACCAAGTAATACTTTTTAGGCAAAAAAAGATGGAATAAAGGAAAGGCCTGGTTTTTCAAAAGGAGGCATGAAAGTTCTTGAAAGTTTAAGAAACTTCAGGTGGTCTGGTATGGCCACAGTGTGGTCTTCAGAGCACTGTAGGAGTGTGTGGCCTGACACATAATGAAGGACAAGGCTGTGGGTCCTTGAAAACTACACCAAGGACTTCGAGCTTTATTCTCTAAGCAAAGCAGAATACTGAAGACACTGAGGAGGGAGGATGATATGGTATTATGACCCATACCATCACCCCAAGAAGTCTAAGCCTTTGGTGGCCATGCCCTTCTCAGGCTATGCACTTCCTGAGTGCACCCCAGATTGAGCAATGGGGTGCCAAGAGGCTCTCCAGGTATGCTGCTTCATTGTCCCCATCGTGTGCAAGCCCTACGGCTTCCTGATAAACAGAGTGACTCCCTTGCCAAGACCGTGATGATTGTTCTTCCTACTGCTCCCCTGGCATGATGATTCTGCAGTTCCCATACTGTAGCCATAACTTTTGCACAGACACTTTCACTATATCCTTTGGCAGAAGAGTCCCCTTTGGGAACTAGACCTTTAAACCCACAAAACCCAGAGATGGGAGCATATGAAGCATAATTTCCCCAACTGTTTCACTGAGAGTGGCACCCGCATGTTCATTGCAGCACTCTTCACAATAGCCAAGACAGGGAATCAACCCAAATGTCCACTGATAGATGATTGGATTAGGAACAGGTGGTATATATACACACAATGGAATACTACTCGGCCATAAAAAAGAACAAAATAATGCCATTTGCAGCCACATGGATGGAACTAGAGACTCTCATCCTCAGTGAAGTAAGTCAGAAAGAGAAAGGCAAATACCATATGACATCACTTATATCTGGAATCTAATAGATGGCATGAAGGAAACTTTCCACAGAAACGAAAATCATGGACTTGGAGAATAGACTTGTGGTTGCCAAGGGGGAAGGGGAGGGAGTAGGAGGGACTGGGAGCTTGGGGTAAATAGATGCAGAATGTAGCCTTTGGTATGTATTATCAATGGGATCCTGCTGTATAGCACAGGGAACTCTGTCTAGTCAATTATGATGGAACATGTAATGTGAGAAAAGAATGTACACATGTACGTGTAACTGGGTCACCATGCTGTGCAGTAGAAAAAAATATATATATAAAGAAATAAAAATAAAATTAAAAAGCCATAAAAAAGGAGAGTGACAGAAGCAAGGGATCCAAGTATTATATGTGTCATAGAGCATCAATTAAGTGTCACTCACTGGACACTTAGAGTGTACCCTGTGATGTGGACGATGGCGGCTCATCATTGAGAAGATGGTTTTTTGAGGTGCCACCTCTACTCTGCCTTCTATAGGCCACTCCCTGGCTCTGCACAATAGCAGCTTGTGGGTGATGCAGCATGAAATATGACTACTGGCTATCTATGCTCCACTTACCAAAGGTGAAGGGATACTCAGAGCCATTTGATCTAGCTTTAGACTCCCATTTTAGCATCTATTTTTCAGACCACCCTGGCACTAAGTCTTGAAAGTTTGGCTCTCTGAGAAAAGTCTTCAATAGTGATTAACATGCAAGAGGTTTATTAGGGAGTATTTGAGGGGATCAATACCTTTGAAAGGGAAGGGAAGGGGAGGGAAAGAAAGTACCAAAGTTGGAAAGTGAGAGAGGAGTTGGGCTATGACACAGGCTCAGCAAAAGCCTCATCCATCCCCACGGTAACTCTGAATTTGGAAGAGTCCTCTAAAGTTGTTCCCTATGGGGAAGGGATGTGGCTGGGATTTCCACCGCTGTGTCTCGTAGATATTGCATGTGGGCTGCCTGAGAAACAGGAAACAATGGCTTTGGGAACAATGGCTCTCTTCAAATAAGGCAATCCTTTAAGTCTAAGAAGTGAACACTGTCACTTAATCTTTCTAAAAGGAAAATAGACCTTTCCCTTTGAAAAGGAAGGTCTGGGACGTCTGTACCATGTGGGATGAGTAAGGAAGAAATGGATGACAAAATCAGAGATAGAATTTTACACAAAATTACTTTTGGCATCTTGAAACAAAAACCGGACAACTGCCACTTAACCAAATATAGGTGTATTTTTATCACAATAGGAAAAAACCTAGAGGTAGGCGGTTCCAAGCTGGTATCACATTTCATGCTAGCAAGGCCTCAAAATACTTTTATCTTATATCTTTATCTTACATCAAGCATGTAGGCTTTATCCGCAGGGCCATGAAACAGTCACTTTCGCTGTGGCTGTTACCTTCCTAATCAAGGCAGGAAGAAGACAGGTGAAAGGTAAAAGCCCCATATGAGCTGAATTTGTCCTTTTCTAAAATGATGGGGAGGAAAGCTTTCCCAGAAGGACCCTACCAAAGGTCATCTCGTTATATTTCAATAGCCAGTAATGGGTTATCTGGCTACTTCTAACCCACATGGATTCAAGGAGTTCTGAGTTTGTGACTGAGCTCATGCTGTCACTTACAGCATCAGATTTCTGTGCATAAGAAAGACAAGTACATCGATGTGGTATGAGATGGCACTAGATAGTCAAGCGGTGTTGTCTGCCATGGGCAGGCAGACACCAGACCATATAGGACCTTGCTATCCACAGGAAGGCATTTGGATTTTATTCTAAATGCAATAGGCAGTCATCAAAGGGTTTTAGGGAAGAGTGCATGATTTAATTTATTCAGGCAGCTGGGTACAGAAGGGTTACTGAGAGGGAGAGAGGAAGAGTGGAGGCCGGCTAGGAGCCTGTTGTCTTAGGTCAAGAGGGAGATGAGATGGATCATGTGAGGAGGGTGGGCAGCAGTGCACATGGGGTTTATGAAGAGTCTCTGAACTATAACAGCTAACTGCCACCTTGGCTACAAAAACCCATTCTGCTTAGAATCCTCCTACATGTGAGCAGAGAAGATCCTGATAGGTAAACAGGGGACCAATGTGATCTCCCTTTAACAGAACCTGTGCTCTGGGAGCTGGAAGCTAGCCTAAGCCATCATGTCATCCTTACCTTCAGGTTGATAAGGGATCATTATCTTCATTTTACAGATAAGGCAACTGAGGCTGCAAGTGACCAGACCGCCCTCTTTCACTAATGACTAAAGGCAATTAATTGAGTTCCTCTACCTTTCTCCTTAGTTTCATTTCTCCTTTATTTTCTCCTCATTTTACTACGCTCTCAAGATTTCCAGGTGTCTTCTTAAGTATCTTTTTATGGGTTAAACTCTGACTGAAAACATTTACAAATAGCAAAGAGGAGAGAACTCCCTGGTAGCCTTATAAGTATAGAAAATACGGTTTCTGGAAGTTTGTCTGCAAATAAATAAATAAATAAAAATAGGCCATCTGGCGCCACCAAGTGGCTACTTCAGAAGTTGCATAAGAAAAAGTAAAATCTGTGTCCTGCCCACCTGAGACCCTTGGAAGGACACAAGGTAATAAATGGTTGACATAAATCCTGGAGTGATGTTACTTCATGAGCTTCTCTGAACCCTGGGATTCTCTCATGCAGATTGGGAGGAGAGGAAATAGTCTTTATAAGCTGGGGGAAAGAATCATTGCTTCAGATCTTTCCTTGACTTGACATATTCTTATCTCCACATAATGAATGAGTCCCAGAGAGTTTCTATGATATATCCAAGGCCCTATAGCTGGTAAGCAGGAAAACTGGGACTTGATCACTTCCTTCTGGTTGTTTGTCCAGGATTATGACAACCATCAGTCACTGTTACATATAGACAACAGTGTACAGAAGGAATCGTGTCCTTTTTATTTTTTGTTAAAATAGAGTTGATTTGCAATATTGTGTCCAATTCTGTTGTACAGCAAAGTGACCCAGTCATTCATGTATATATATACATTCTTTTTCTCATATTATCTCCCATCATGTTCTATCACAAGAGATTGGATATAGTTCCTTGTGCTATTCAGTAGGACCTCATTGCTTATCCATTCTAAATGTAATAGTTTGCATCTACTAACCCCAAAACTCGTTGCCCATCCTACTCTCTCACCCCCCTCCCCCTTGACAACCACAAGTCTGTTCTCCATATCTGTGAGTCTGTTTCTGTTTTGTAGATACGTTCACTTGTGACATATTTTAGATTCCACATATAAGTGCTATCACATGGTATTTGTCTTTCTCTTTCAGACTCACTTTACTTAGTACCACATCTTCTTCTTTTTTTTGTTGACTCATTAGTGGTTTTTTATTTTTTTTTATTTTTTTATTATTATTATTTTCCCACTGTACAGCAAGGGGATCAAGTTATCCTTACATGTATACATTACAATTACATTTTTTTCCCCACCCTTTGTTCTGTTGCAACATGAGTATCTAGACATAGTTCTCAATGCTATTCAGCAGGATCTCCTTGTAAATCTATTCTAAGTTGTGTCTGATAACCCCAAGCTCCCGATCCCTCCCACTCCCTCCCACTCCCATCAGGCAGCCACAAGTCTTTTCTCCAAGTCCATGATTTTCTTTTCTGAGGAGATGTTCATTTGTGCTGGATATTAGATTCCAGTTATAAGTGATATCATATGGTATTTGTCTTTGTCTTTGTCTTTCTGGCTCATTTCGCTCAGTATGAGATTCTCTAGTTCCATCCATGTTGCTGCAAATGGCATTATGTCATTCTTTTTTATGGCTGAGTAGTATTCCATTGTGTATATACACCACATCTTCCGAATCCAATCATCTCTCAATGGACATTTGGGTTGTTTCCATGTCCTGGCTATTGTGAATAGGGCTGCAATGAACATGCAGGTGCATGTGTCTCTTTTAAGTAGAGTTTTGTCCAGATAGATGCCCAAGAGTGGGATTGCAGAGTCATATGGAAGGTCTATGTATAGATTTCTAAGGTATCTCCAAACTGTTCTCCATAGTGGCTGTACCAGTTTACATTCCCACCAGCAGTGCAGGAGGGTTCCCTTTTCTCCACAGCCCCTCCAGCACTTGTTATTTGTGGACTTATTAATGATGGCCATTCTGACTGGTGTGAGGTGGTATCTCATGGTAGTTTTGATTTGCATTTCTCTTATAATCAGCGATGTTGAGCATTTTTTCATGTGTTTGTTGGCCATCTGTATATCTTCCTTGGAGAAATGTGTCTTCAGGTCTTTTCGCCCATTTTTCCATTGATTGATTGGCTTTTTTGCTGTTGAGTTGTATAAGTTGTTTCTATATTCTAGAGATTAAGCCATTGTCGGTTGCATCATTTGAAACTATTTTCTCCCATTCTGAAAGTTGTCTTTTTGTTTTCTTTTGGGTTTCCTTTGCTGTGCAAAAGCTTTTCAGTTTGATGAGGTCCCATGGGTTTATTTTTGCTCTAATTTCTATTGCTTTGGGAGATTGACCTGAGAAAATATTCATGATGTTGATGTCAGAGAGTGTTTTGCCTATGTTTTCTTCTAGGAGTTTGATGGTGTCCTGTCGTATATTTAAGTCTTTCAGCCATTTGGAGTTTATTTTTGTGCATGGTGTGAGGGTGTGTTCTAGTTTCATTGCTTTGCATGCAGCTGTCCAGGTTTCCCAGCAATGCTTGCTGAATAGACTTTCTTTTTCCCATTTGATGTTCTTGCCTCCCTTGTCAAAGATTAATTGACCATAGGTGTCTGGGTTTACTTCCGGATTCTCTATTCTGTTCCATTGGTCTGTCTGTCTGTTTTGATACCAGTACCACACTGTTTTGATGACTGTGGCTTTGTAGTATTTCTTGAAGTCTGGGAGGGTTATGCCTCCTGCTTGGTTTTTGTTTCTCAGGATTGCTTTGGCAATTCTGGGTCTTTTGTGGTTCCATATAAATTTTTGGATTGTTTGTTGTAGTTCTGTTGAAAAATGTTATGGGTAATTTGATAGGGATTGCTTTGAATCTCTAGATTGCTTTGGGTAGTATGGCCATTTTTACAATATTGATTTTTCCAATCCAGAAGCATGGAATATCTTTCTATTTCTTTACATCTTCTTTGATTTCTTTGATTAAAGTTTTATAGTTCTCGGCATATAGGTCCTTTACCTCCTTGGTCAGGTGTATTCCGAGGTATTTGATTTTGTGAGGTGCAATTTTAAAAGGTATCGTATTTTTGTATTCCTTTTCTAATATTTCATTGCTGGTATACAGAAATGCAACTGACTTCTGAATGTTAATCTTATATCCTGCTACTTTGCTGAATTTATTAATCAGTTCAAGTAGTTTTTGGGTTGAGTCCTTCAGGTTTTCTATGTATAGGATCATGTCATCTGCATACAGTGTACCACATCTTCTTAACCCATTCATCTGTCAGTGGACACTCAGGTTGTTTACATATCTTGGCTATTGTGAATAGTGCTGCAATGTATAGCAGCTATGGATGGTGAGGAGTCATACACTATCAATTATAAAATCTGTCTTGACTATAGGTGATGTATAAAGATTAGAACTTCTCTGACTTGACTCCTGTATCACTTACTGGCATTCTTTAATAATTAGTAACCTCTACATGATGGGATTTCATCAAATGTATTTTGAATGAAGGGATAAATGAGTTTCCTTTCTTTTCCATACAAAGTAGCTGGAGTGCAAACAAACCATGTCCTAAGCCATTCTACAGATGGTCATGTACCCAGAATATGATTCAACTATTTTCCCATTGGACTTGACTAATAGGCATTTCCTTGACATAGGACAATAACTATGGAAATATGATGATTATAATGTTTGATTCCAAGAAATCAGCCATAAGTTTTCTACATCAGTTTAGTCCCTCAAATTTTCAAGTTGTTAGATGATGTCAACTGATGCTACAGAAAATATAAGTCTGAACAGTTTTATAAGCATGGGATCAACCATCAGAATCCTGTTATCATCTCAGTAGCTTAACATTTAAGAAAGCCTGTTCAGTGATTAGCAGGAGATGTGATAATGAGATCTTAGCTACTCGCTCTCAATTCTGACTTAATCCCACAAGGACCACCAATGGGCCTTAGGATTGCATCATCTCTTCTTTTAACCTCAGAGCCTTTATCTTCCTTCAAAGAAAATTCTGCTGAACTTATAACTCTTTATCCCATACTTATGTCTGTTTAGAGTTCTCTGCTTTCATTATACCAGAAAACAGGGTAGCATGGTAGAAATAGGTGTATCTGAATGCTGGTATTGCCACCTTATGGATTTGTGGCCTCAGGCAAAAACCTCAACCTTTCTGACTTTTGTTTTCATCAGCTACAAATTAGGGGTACTTGTACTTAATTTTCAGAGACACTGAAAGATTAGAGCTGCATCAAGTACTGAACACAGCATCTGATGTACACACACACACATTATATACTAAATAAATGGGTGCAATTCAATCACTATTATTACTATTACTGTTGCAATTTTTCCACAGTGTAGAAATTTAAACTGTATTAATAGGGGAAATCTGCATAGATGTGTGACCATCAAAGAAGCAACTGAACTTCTAGTATCTGTTTTTTGGAGAGTGTACATTTAGTTCAAGTACCGATGCATTCAGTAGAACTTTCACTTGAATTAGTTTAAGTTAATTACATTCATAATTGATCATGACAGAATCTATGTGCTTTTGTAAACCAGTCATATGTTTACCAGTAAGATACAGTGATTCAGTCCCAAGTCAATGCTTATGGAGTACATGAGTGCTCAGATCCTTTGTGATGATGCAACAGTCTTCTATGAGTCCACGGTCCCTGAAGGGCCTCCCTGATCTGGTCTAATCCTCTCAGTTTATAATCAAAGCTACTATGGATTAGAGGTGTGAAATGGCTTATGCATGGTCACATGGTGGGTCCATTTCAGAACCAGAAACTGGACCCACGAATCTACAGCCTTTATCATATATTGATTCTGCCATCCTAAAGTCCCCAAACTTCAATTTTTCTTGCATAACACCTTCAAAATTCTTCCCATATCTGTTTATAACTACTAATATTATTCACTGAATACTTTTATTCAAATCAGATTCAAGGTTGCTCCTAAGAAATACCCATAAAAATCACTGGTTTTTAGATACTTGTTTTTTTCCCAAAAAACTTGTTGAATTGGTGTGAAACTTTTAAAATTTATAAAAACGTATTCATGGAGTTCCCCCTCTGGCTCAGTGGGTTAAGGCCTGGAGTTGTCTCTGAAGCAGCTTGGGTTGCTGCTGAGGCTTGGATTGAATCCCTGACCCAGGAACATCCATATGCTGTGGGTGCACCCCCCAAAAATGTATTCATGTACCATCTTGCATCATCTCAGATACTGCCAGTGGTAACCCAGTACATACGCAGCCCTAGACCTCACAGCCTCCCGGAGTAGGAATTTAAGTGTTTCTCTTTCCTTCTAGGGCTTTTCTTTCCCTTCTTGCACATTTCAGTGAGCAATCTGGACAATCTTATAAAGATGGAGCTTTAAACTACAGTGAATTAAGGCACATGCCTTGATGTTCCAGAAATGTAATTTAAGATGTATCTGAGGGAACTATATTCAAAATCCTATGATAAACCATAATGGAAAAGAATATATTAAAAAGAATATATATATATGCATATATATATATATATATATATATATATATACACACACACACACACATACACATACACAAGAAACCACTCTGCTGTACAGCAGAAATTAACACAACATTGTAAATCAACTATACCTCAATAATTAAAAAAAAAAGATATATCTGAAATAACACCTGTCTCTAATGTGAATATGCACTGCCTGTCTAGGTTCTGGTCCTTTTAATATATTTGCTATTCATGCTTTCTGTTTTCAGAGATTCTGAAGGAAGGATTCCAGTCTACTACAGTAAATAGAGCATGAAAATCAGGTCTGGCTTGAATTTTATCCTAGACATTAACCCTATCTCAGCTTTTGTAGGCTCTTCTTCCTGGCCAAAGTGTGGCCAAAAATTAGCCTTTCTTCCCACTTGTCAAGAACACCTTAACTTTAAAGAGATGATAGATTCATCATATTTTAACTCTTTTTTTGGATTTTTCTAAAATTATAGCCAATTTACAATGTTGTGCCAATTTCTACCCATACATGTTTCTTTTTTTAATCATGGCATGGTGACCCAGTTATACATACATGTATACATTCTTTTTTCTCACATTAAGTGTTCCATCATAAGTGACTAGACAGAGTTCTCAGTGCTACATAGCAGGATCCCATTGCTAATTCATCCTTAAGGCTACATTCCGCATTTACCCCTAGCTCCCACTCTCCCACTCCCTCCCCTTCCCCCTTGGCAACAACAGGTCTATTCTCCAAGTCCATGATTTTCGTTTCTGTGGAAAGGTTCCTTTGTGCCATATATTAGATTACAGATATAAGTTATATCATATGGTATTTGTCTTTCTCTTTCTGATTTACTTCACTCAGAATGAGAGTCTCTAGTTCCATCCATGTTGCTGCAAATGGCATTATTTTGTTCCTTTTTATGGCTGAGTAGTATTCCATTGTGTGTATATATACCACCTGTTCCTAATCCAATCATCTATCAGTGGACATTTGGGTTGATTCCCTGTCTTGGCTATTGTGAAGAGTGCTGCAATGAACATGTGGGTGCATGTGTCTCTTTTAAGTAGAGTTTTGTCCGGATATATCCCCAAGAGTGGGATTGCTGGGTCATATGGTAGTTCTGAATAGATTTCTAAGATACCTCCATACTGTTCTCCATAGTGGCTGTACCAGCTTACATTCCCACCAACAGTGCAAGAGGGTTCCCTTTTCTCCACACCCCCTCCAGCACTTGTTATTTGTAGACTTATTAATGATGGCCTTTCTGACTGGTGTGAGCTGGTATCTCATAGTAGTTTTGATTTGCTTTTCTCTAATAATCAGTGATGTTGAGCATTGTTTCAAATGCTTGTTGGCCATCTGTTTGTCTTCCTTGGAGAAATGTCTCTTCAGTCCTTTGAACATTTTTCAATTGGGTTGTTGGCTTTTTTGCTGTTGAGTTGTATAAGTTGTTTGTATATTTTAGAGATTAGGCCCTTGTCAGTTGTATCATTTGAAACTATTTTCTCCCATTCTGTAAGTTATCTTTTTGTTTTCTTTTTGGCATGTTTCAATTTTAAATGGGATTCTGCACATAAATTTTCACTGGATACATTTCTATGCTGCCATCCTAGTGGCTATATATAAATCAAGCATAGGATAGCAGAGTGGTGAAGTACAGGCACCTGTAATCTCACTGCCTGGATTATAAGGACTCGTCTACTTCCAGTTTTTTGTATTAGTTCTTAGTCCATGTGAATCTCAATTTCATCATCTGTAAAATGGGATGAAATAATAATAATAACAACTACCTCATAAGGCTGTTATGAGAGATAAATAAGGTCCTATGGAAAAACCTCTTAACCCATTGCTTGACACTAGGAGTTTAGTGAATTTACTTTCTTCTATAACAGTGAGGCTGGTTTACACCTTGGGAAATTGGAGTTTTATGGCCCATGTTTTATATAAATGGGATGCTCAGGAGATACCATTTTAAAGGGCATGAAATGACTGGTGGTTTCCCATTAAAAAGGGGAAAATGTTAGGTTACTGACTCATGACTCCTTCTTATACCCCAATCAAGTTCCTAAGCTTCCATCTCAGGAAATTACTTCCATCCCAACATGGATGTAATAAATACTATTGCTACTCCCTCATGAGGATAATGCATTGTTGGGCTGGCCACACACTAGAACCTAGATTGAAAGTGTCAGCATCCTTCTAAGAAAAGGCCATTTTTTTCTTTTAGCAGATCTTAAGGGTGAGAACCATGCCAAAAATAAGCACATGTCTTCACCAGACACTAAGCTGTTCAGTGAAGCAAATGTCAGGGGGAAAAAAAAAAGAAGAGAAAGTTCAGCCCTTTTGCACAGATTTCTTTACCAAAGCCAAGATCACTTAAAATATAAACTGGCTGATTTACTGGAGCATTTACACCTGTTTGCCTTATTTGACAAGATGAACTAACTAGGCTCACTCTCTGTTGTCCTTTTAAACCCTAATACATTTTGTCCTTACTTGGAAGCTGTGTTGCCACCATTAAGAAAACAACATAATCATGTGCACAAGATGAAAAGGCAGAAGTCAAAGAGTTAGAACTCAGAGCTGGTTCAATCTACTGGGGAAAAAAAAAAGAAAAAGAAAAAGAGAGGTGGGGAGCTACCTCTACAGAAGATATGCCAGATTTATGAAGTCATTAAGCAGGGTTACTTCACACAGCTCTCAAAGCTGCTTCAATGAATATTTCTGACTCTTACTGGAACTATAGCTCAAGTTACTAAATATTCAATAATGCATTATTCCTTTTTCCATCGTCAGCACCCCCAAAATTATCTAAACTTTTTATAACATGACTTATAGAAATGATGGTCAGGCAATTTGGGGTCTATTCCTAACTCTACCACTAAGTGTAGAAGCCGTAAGGGAGTTTCTTCCCGGGTCTCATGTCCCTTATTTGTCTAAAATAGAGAAGGTATTATTGCTAACATCCTGTAACTGCATCACCCAGAATGACAAGGCATTAGCAACTGAGGAAATATTTCAGTGTAAGCACGTCATTGATTAAACTAGAAAAAACAAACAAGCAAAGGGGGAAAGATTCATTTAAGCCACAGTTTAGATTCGACATATAAGTGCTATCATATGGCATGTCTTTCTTTTTCTGACTTACTTCACTTAATATGAGAATCTCTAGTTGCATCCGTGTTGCTGCAAAATGGCATTATTTCATTTGTTTTTATGGCTGAGTAGTATTCCACTGAATAGCACAGAGAACTATATCCAGTTTCTTGGGATAGACCACAATGGAAGATAATATAAGAAAAGGAATGTATATATATGTATGACTAGGTCAATTTGCTGTACAGCAGAAATTGACACAACAATGTAAATCAACTATACTTTGATAAAAAAAATGTTTTAAACCCTCTGATTCTCAAAAAAACCAAAACAAATAAAAATACACAATGTAAACAAGTTTTGTTCAAAACTTAAATTTTTGATATACTACCCTCTAGTGGAGACTGGAACCAACTTTGCTAATTTCACCTGAAAGGACAGTCATAGGACAGGAGTAAGGACAGTTTTGTTTAAACTGTAATCATTTACAGTCTTCCTCAAAGTGTAATCCAAAGTCCCAGGGCCTCAGAATTAACCCAGCTTTTCAGAGTCCACTCAAGACCAACTAATCCAGGCTCTTTGAGGATAGTAGGTTCTAAGAATCTGCATGGCTAAGAGAAAACTCAGCTGATTCCTAAATCCACTGGAATTTGAAAAACAGTGTCCTGGCCCCCAAGAGGCCTGGTATGGATGTGAGCATGATCATAAACCTAGTGTGTAGTTAGAAAGCAAATCTCTAAACCTTGAGGAGAGATACAAATGCAAATCTTCTTTTCTTCAAATAAGTAGAAAGTAAATACACCATCAGTCCCCTGTCAACTCCAAGATAAGGGCCATGTTCCTTACACAGCACACAAAGCCCTTCATGACCTAGATCCTACCTCCCCAGCCACCAGCCCCTGGTGCTTCTCTTACGCTTTTCCTCTGCCCCATATTGATACCACTGCCACCATCAAATTCCACTGAGAACTTTTAAATCCCTAAAAAAATCTGTGCAACTGATTCTGCATTTTTAAACATGCTCTTCACTCTATATGGAATAGGCCTTCCTCCAACTTAAGTTTGATTGGAATTATCATGTCATTTTTACTTATCATTAAGCAAACTGGAAAGGATAACACTGCATGAAATTGAGATCATTGTTGTTCTGCAGGCTGCATTTATTCTGTCTGATTTCCATACCCCACTTTTTCCAAGTATTTGCTGTGCAGAGAGCCTATAAGCAATGTTGCCAGTGGCCATGGCCATCCCCTTTCCAATCATATGGCTGTCTCAAGCCCCTTTCTTTTTTACCTAAGTTTAGAATACTTAAGAAATAGATCCTGGGCAAGTGTAAGATCAAAATATCAACATTATTTCTGAAAAAAGCTTGGTTGGAGACTGTAGCTAGATATTTGGGTGCCTTTGGAGGAAAGGTTTATGATGACAGAATAGATGTCCTAACCAAGAACTCCTACCCTGCATAGTTTTGGGGTGAAGATGGGAGAAAAGGAATGATACTCTGCTGTTTCAGTCTTTTAGTAGTTTAGCTCTCTCCAGTTTATAAAAAGAATGAGAGTTGCCTCCAGGAAGGCCCAGCTCTATAGAAACTCTGCAGCTGCCCCTCGTTGGAATTGCTAAATGAGAAGAGTACTTTCTAAGCTCTGAAATGTATTTTTCAATATCTATTCAAATGATGACTTGCCTGTAGTCAGAGTTCTTGTTAACAGCATGCAGTATGTTCTGCTCTGGGCCAGCCAGCTGGCTTGTGCTGATCACTTGTTTCTCATAAAAGGTGTTGTTTTGGGACACGTTACTGGTGATAGGTAAATGCAGTAGTAAAAATTTCAATTATGAACGTGATAGTGAAAGGCTATTTCCTTTCTTTTTTTTTTTCTTTTTTTTTTAATTTCCTTTCTTAACAAAGTTTCTATTGATGTAATTGTAGGTTCACATGTAACTACAAGAAATAAAGAGCAATCCCTATAACACTTTACCTTGTTGTTTCTTCAGTCTGTTTTCTGAATGGGGTGAATTCTACTGTGCCCTCAAGTTCATCACATTTATCCTCTGTCATCTCCACTCTTGGGCCTATCCTGTGAATGATGCATTGGTGGTGATGTATTTTTGAGTTCTATAATTTCCATTTGTCATTTTTTAATAATTGTATTTCCTTGCCGAAACTTTCTATTTTTCCATGTGTTTCAAGAGAATTTGTGTTTGATTGCAAAATCATTTGTATGATGACTGCTTTGAAATTCCCATCAGATAATTCCAACATTTGATTTATGTCAGTGGATGTTGCCATCCGTACATCAGTTGTCTTCTTTCCTTCAAATTGTGGTTTTCTTGGTTCTTAACATGACATGATTTCAAGTTGCACTGTAGACATTTTGTCTGTTATGTTAGGAGACTGTAGGTCCTGCCTACATCTTCCATTTTAACCAGCAGTCACCTGTTTAGGTGTCACTTACTGGTCTTGGCTTACTTTGTGGGCTGTGGTTTCCATGACAGTTTAATTTTGAAAGTCTTTGTGGTATTATTCTGGTCTGCTTGGGTTATGCATGATGTTGCCAGCGAGACTCCTAATCCATTTGGGGAAGAATGACCCTACTTGGGCTACCTTGTCTTGTTAGGTCAGATTTGGGATACGGTGGGTCCAGGTCATCTGCCCCTGTTGGATGACACTGTGCCACTATCCTGTTCTGTAAGTCCTGAGGAAACCCACTCACCTTCAGGTTTACTCACAACCTTTCAGCATGCTCCTCTGTCATCTCTTACGCCGTTCCCAGGGTTTATACAGGGTTTATATTTCTGTGTCGTAAGAAGGAACAGAGGGAAACTCATCTACACTATCTTGCCCTGACCCAAAGTCATTCCATTTCATCTTAAAGAAGAAAAAAGCCTCAATTTAAAAAATAATTCAATCTTTTTTTTCTGAATCAATTTGCATCTGCCATAGGGAAGGGGCAGCATTAATTAGCCTTTTTAGTTTTGCTCCTTTTTCTCCTCAGCAGTTCATTATTTTTCCATGACCCATCTCCCCTCACCTGACCCCCATGACCCCTCCAAACTGCAGAGGTATAATTTTGGAGGGATTTTTAAACGTAAGAAACCAGTATCAGGAAACATTGCCTCCATGTTAGGTTAAATACAAAGGGAGGTAGAAAATAGGGAGGTTTAAGTACCAGCAGGTTTTTTTTTTTTTTGTACCAGCAGTTTCTGTAGTACTATTAAATGAATTCTGTGATTTCAAATAAGAAGAGATCTGACATTTTTTTCATTTAATTTTAATGACTGACGGAGCTTATATGTTTCAACATTCTTAGAGGTTATTTGTATTTAATATGGATCAAAGTGAAACAAAACGGGGCCCTAAGGGCATAATTTCAGAGAATGAAGAAATAAGGATGTTATTTCCTAACAGTGAGTTCTGAAGTGCAGTAGAGGATAATGCGGTATATTCTCATCTTGGAGGAAGCTGGAGTATCTTTAAAGACTGGATTCTAAAATTATCATTGCTCGGCTATGGGTTTTTTGTTTTTTTGTTTTTTCTATTTCTTTTTATGGCCGCACCTGAGGCATATGGAAGTTCCCAGGCCAGGGACTGAATCTGAGCTGCACTGCAACCAAAGTTGTGGCAGTTGGATTCTTAACTCACTGTGCCACAGTGGGAACTCCTTCTTTGTGATGTTTTTAATCATAATATTTCATTTATTTTGGACTTTCAAAAAGTTTAGAGTTAAGATTTTTAGGTGCGATTAAAACCAAGTTTGAGCAATATTGTTTTAGAGAATGAAGTGACACAAATTCCATTTTCCTCTGGGGTAAACCACTAATTAGGCTGGAAAGTACACGCTCTTACCCACTGAGTATAAGCTGTTGTAGCTGTTTTCCAGCTCTCTCTATAGATGTGAACTCAGCATGTCTTTGCTGACATTTTCATCTAACACTCTGGCACTGCTCCTTCAAAACCCACCTTCCCTCTCCCTTGACTGGGATAGTGTGACAGGTGTTAAAGAGCCATCTTACCATTGTCAAGCAAAGGTTTAATGCTTAAAAGACTTATGAGATATAAAAGGTTGTGAGGTGGACTGAGGTGCTCGACAACTTCTTTCCTTTCTTTCTGTTCCTATCGGGCTAAGGGAGATTCAGTTTAATGAGGTGGGGTCATATGTGAGATGGGGCAGGTGTCTGATCTACCTCTCTTTTATTCCTTTACATCTTACCTCTTCACCCCTCATGAGTTGTTTGTTTCACTATTTTTTTTTAAATACAAGACACATCAAGGCCATAACATACAAAGCAATCAATCAACATGGCAAGAGAAGAACTGACATATTTAGCAGAATAATAATGTTCAGCGGGACTTCCTGCTGTGGCACAATGGGATTGGTGGCATCTCTGCAGCGCCAGGATGCAGGTTTGATCTCTAGCCCAGCACAGTGGGCTAAGGGATCCATCATTGCCACAGATGCATTGTAAGTTGCAACTGCAGCTTGCATCTGATCCCTGGCCTGGGAACTTCATATGCTACGGGGCAGCGAAAAAAGAAAAAAAATATTGTTCAATGTACTTTAAAAACTTAGCTCTTTTGTATTTTTCACTTTTTGTTTTAGAAGCATTCATCCCATTTTAACAGGGCTCATCTCCATATTACACACTCTAGGGGAAAAACAAATGCTTTCCCTCACCAGCTAGATAATGTCAAAGGCAGTTTTTCCTTCACTCGTGGAAAGAGAAAAAACTTTTCCTTCAGCTTATGATTTGTGCTCTGGATGTATGGTCCCCTAAAATCCAGAAGGAAAAAAAGAAGAGACAGGTCTTTTGTACAGAGGGATAAGGAAGGTGTGGAAGTGTGTCTGGAGGTAGGGAATGAGGTGACTAATAAATACAAATGATCTCATACTGGGACACTTGTTTCAGAAGACATTGTCTCAACCTATCACGTGCCCAGTGAGTGAGCCAAGGTGAGGAGGATCACTGTAAAGGACACATTAAAAAGCCCATGACCCACAATGTATTGGCTTCACTGCCAGTCACTCAGTACAGCCTTCGTATGAGAATTTCCCATAATTTGTAATATACGCCATGCAGCCTGTGCCAGTTGGGACTCCAGTTTGTACCAAAAAGAACCCTGTTTAGTGCATACCAGCACATCACCAGCAAACTCCCCTGCCCTGGTAGCAACCCATTATACTATAAGACTTTATACTGTTTCCATCTGATGAATCCCTTGCAAGCACCTCAGACAATGCCATGGAAATTCTCAAAGACCAAGCTTCTAAAGCACAACAGTGATGAGTAAGGCCCCTATTAACTCATATATGGTTCAGTCTGAAGATGTTAAAAAACTCTAGGGTCTCTTACCAAACCTTCATCAAGAGTGAAGATGGTGAATATGTACCATTTTGGGGGTTTTTTTTGGTATCTTTAACATATATTCATCGCCTGTTACATTTCCATGTCTAAACATGATATGCTGCTTTTATCTCTGCACATGTAAGTGCTGAAGAACACAACTCACAGAAATAAAGTTCTACATTTGAAGATAAGGAAAAAAACAGAGTGAAGCTTAAAGGTTGTTTCCTTCCTAACATAAATAATCCATAAACATTTGAATTATTAACATTTGGAAGGTGAAAAACAATACAAAATATGTGTTCCATATAACCACACCAGAAGTGTCATATCATGTTAAGTTCCTCAGTTATGTTTATGGTTATTTTGTGTTTGCAGTGAGAAAAGTAGAAACTTGTGGAGTTTTTAACCAAATCTCCGGTTTTTCACTGCCCAACCAGATTGATGTAAAGAAGTTATGCAGGAGTTCCCGTCGTGGATCAGCGGAAACGAATCTGACTAGGAACATGAGGTTGCGGGTTCAATCCCAGGTCTCGCTCAGTAGGTTAAGGATCCAGCATTGCCGTGAGCTGTGGTGCAGGTAGCAGATGTGGCTTGGATCTGGCGTTGCTGTGGCTGTGGCATAGGCCGGCAGCTACAGCTTCGATTGGACCCCTAGCCTGGGAACATCCATATGCCACAGGTGTGGCCCTCAAAAAGACAAAAAGACCAAAAAAAAGAAGTTATGCAACAAAATATTTTGAGTTAAATGAGGACAGTGAGTCCTTTCCAAATATTCCTACACCACAAAAGCTGGCCTTCTGTATCAATAATAGATAGGCCTTTAAGTATTTCAAACCAAAGGAATCTAATACAAGGGATTGCTTGCTCAGATGATGGCAGAGCTGAGGAACTAAACAGTACTATGACACAATGCTGCATCTAGCAAAAGCAAGGAAGCAATTACCAACCTAGGGCTGGAGTGAGAAAAGCAGGGGGTGATTGTATAGAGCTCAGGAGTCAGGGTCCCTGGTGGGGACTGAGGCCGTGGAGGGCGGGAACATCCTCCAAGAACTGCAGCCACACAGGTATTGCAGCGACTACTGGACATGCCACCAGAAACTAAACAGAGTAGGGGATATCCTGGCTTTTCTTCATCTCATACTCTCCACGCTTCCACCCAGAGCTTTCCATTAGCTAAACCCATCTAAAAGCAGAAGGTAAGAGAGCCTGGGAAATGCGGTGTTCTCCAATGTAAAACTGCAGAGACAAGGGCAGAGGAGTGCAATGGGACAGCAGGCAGGCCTTTCCTCCCTGTCCTCTGCTGTAGCTCCTCTCTGAAGTAGCCAGATAATAGAATCTCATACATATTTCTTGAGTTTTCAGATGCTAAAATCACCACCAAATGGAAGAAATTAACTATTTGATGGTCTTGAGCCTGTAGCCCCTCAGACCTATTGGTGCCTAAGGATTGATTAAAGTTAACCCCTGGGACACTGCCTTGTTATCTCACCATCAACCAGTCAGAGAATTGTGCACAAGCTGATCACATACCCTGTGACCCCCTTCCTCCCCTGGCCTTTAAAAATGCTTCGCTGAAACCCTTCGGGGAGTTTGGGTTTGGGGGAGTATGAACAACAATCTCCTTGCATGGCCCACCCCTGCAATAAACCTTCCTCTGCTCCAAACTCTGACATTTTGGTATGATTTGGCCTCGTTGTGTGTCAGGCGCCATGAACTTTTGGTCACTAGCCAATGGGTATGAGAACAAAAGCCAAGTGATGAGCACAGCTCACCTCTAGCTAATGAATTCATGGTAGTTGCTTCAATAGCTTTCAGAATAAGGGCAGACTGTGGAGTATCAGAGGTCTGTCTGTTCAATATCTGCCCTGCTCTCTAACTCTCCCATCTCTTAGCTGGCTAGTCAATGTTGCCTTAAAAATATACACAATGGAGGAGTTCTCGTCGTGGTGCAGGGGTTAATGAATCCGACTAGGAACCATGAGGTTGCGGATTCGATCCTTGCCCTTGCTCAGTGGGTTAACGATCTGGTAACTGGCGTTGCCGTGAGCTGTGGTGTAGGTCGCAGACGTGGCT
This sequence comes from Sus scrofa, assembly GCF_054392235.1. Classification (NCBI taxonomy): domain Eukaryota; kingdom Metazoa; phylum Chordata; class Mammalia; order Artiodactyla; family Suidae; genus Sus; species Sus scrofa. Next base: position 59,636,716 of record NC_139395.1, read on the forward strand.
TGGATCCCGCGTTGCTGTGGCTCTGGCGTAGGCTGGTGGCTACAGCTCCGATTAGACCCCTAGCCTGGGAACCTCCATATGCCATGGGAGCGGCCCAAGAAATGGCAAAAAAGACAAAAAAAAAAAAATACACAATGGAGTATTATTCAAACATAAAAAAAGAACAAAATAATGCCATTTTCACCAACATGGATGGAACTAGAGATTCTCATACTAAGTAAAGTAAGTCAGAAAGACAAATACCATATGATATCACTTATATCTGGAATTTAATATATGGCACAAATGAATGTTTCCATAGAAAATAAAATCATGGACATGGAGAACAGACTTGTGGTTGCCAAGAGGGAGGGGAGGGGCGGAGGAGGGAGTGGGATGGACTAGGAATTTGGGGTTAATAGATGCAGACTATGGACTTTGGAATGGATAAGCAATGAAATCCTGCTGTGTAGCACTGGGAACTATATCTAGTAACTTATGATGGAGCATGATAATGTGAGAAAAAAGAATGTATACATGTATGTGTGACTGAGTCACCTTGCTGTACAGTAGAAAATTGACAGAACACTATAAACCAGCTATAATGAAAAAATAAAAATCATTATAAAATTTTTAAAATGGCCACCTTCATTGTGGCACCTGCATTTTGTGTATGAATGACTAATAGACTCTTCTTTTGTGCAGAGTCATTGCTTCCTTCCAATCAGAGTCCTGTTCTACAAGCTCTACAAATGGGAACTTCATTTAAGACCATCCATCTATTGAGCTTTTTGTCATACATATAGCCTCTCAAAGCTGCTATGCCTGGAGGCTAATAGTGGAATGTAAAAATAGCTTTTCCTGTTGGAACGGCTTTTCTTATTTGTATTCTAAGTAACTCATTTAGGCAGACATGAGATGCTCCTCTTATTTGCATTTATTTTGCCCACAGAAGATTTATGGTTCACATGCCTGATCAGCTTCAAAGAAATAATCAAAATACGAATTGCTTGAACTTTAAAGGCAGGCACTCAGAAAACCTAGGAGAAGGAAAAGAAATTAGGGCACATTTGAAACATAAATGAAAGCAGTTTTTGCCATGGTTATCTTCAGCTAATATCTCCAAAGCACAAATAGAACAGAATTTTGAGAATTACTTACTTCACAGCAACCTCATCCTTTCTGAAATTTTATTTTTGACTAAATGCACCAGAAAAGATATCAATGGTAAAACTCCATTTTCACGTGGGGTATATAACCAGAAACTATCACATGATTTTTCTGGAATTCCATTTAAGCAGTAACTGGTTGTCATCTTTACCCTCAAAAGAAAAGACTTTGAATGAAGAATATGCTATTAAACAAATGTAAGGAATGTTGTTTTTATTTAAAGGATATCATTGGCTATAATATTACATTTTAGCCAAAATATCTTTTTGCTCATCTTCTCTTAGCTTTGATAGAAATGAATGGTTTAACAAAATATCACGGTATTAATCTGGTGGACATTTTTGGTGACAGAATATATACTACTTTTGTTGGTGATTCGCTTAACTGTTAACTAATCAGTCCAGAATTGAGGTAAATTTTATAAACTGTCCAAGTTTCTACAAACTTTAGTGCTATCATTAGGCAATGATTTTGACTTTGAACAGCCTGTGATTATACATTCTCTATTTAATATTCAGTGCATACAGTTATTATCACTTGATCACTGATGTAAGAAAGATTGTTGAGTGTGTGTGTGTGTGTGTGTGCATGCGTGTGTGTGTGTGTGTGTGTGTGTGTGTGTGTGTGTTTCATAAAGAACATTAGCACCCTCTTCTGGATGATTTTTGAGGCTGTAACAAAAATATTCTAACAATCTTTTTTCCTTTCCTAACAATGAACAGCTTGAATATTCATTAAATTTGCTCCTGATTAAAGCACAACCTCTGAGTAATTTAATTATACTGTATATTTCAGAAACACTGGTAAGTGCTCGAGTCAAAAAACACTTCACTGCTAAATGTTACCCAGTGGGAATAAGTGTTAGCTTATGAAAAGGAAAAAAATGCTGCTTCTACATTTCTTAGAATGAGTATTTCCAGTGATTTAAATATACAGAGCTATGCAAGGAGGGAGGGAACACAAGGACAGACAAGGAGAGCAGACATTCTTCTCCCAGCTGCCAGTTCTTGAAAAAAATGGATGCCCTTGCATGCTTTAATACCAGCCACTGACACAATTAAATATTCTTTTCTTCAACTGGATTTTTAAAAGAAAATCAGACACCTTTTAAAGTCAAACTTCCTGGAGTTCCCCAGCTGCTCCTGATAAATACCGTATGAGGATGATGTTGGAGGTGTTACTGAACATGTTTGATTCATTCATTCATTCACTCACTTGCTCCTGCTACAAACAACTCAGTGAGCATCTCCTGCGTGCCAGGTACTCTTTCAGGTACTGGAGATACAGGGAACAGATCCACGTTCCTGACCTCACAGAGATAACACTTCTAGTGAAGAAAGATGGATACAACGCAGAACCATGTACATAATATGTCCAATGATAAATCCTATGTAGAAAAATGAGGCAGGGTGAAGGGGAGAAGGAGTGTGGGTGGGCACCTGGTGGGTATTTTATACAAAGTGGCTGGAAAAGTCCTCGCTGATAAGGTGATATCTGAGCAGAGACTTGAGGTCAGTGAAAGTATAAACCTCCTGGATATTTAGGGAAAGAGAATTCCAGGTGGAAGGAAGAGCATGGGCAAGCCCTCTGAGGTTGCACCTTAATTCCCTATAACTATTCCAAATGCTGTATAGGGGCTCAGCGTATTACAAAGTTAAGAGCCTGCTTGACTTTTGGAATTCAAAAACTTGGATAACAGTCTGTATATTAGCACCTGACAAATGATCTGAAATCTCCGAGCTTTTATTTTCTAATCTATAAAATGGAAATGTATGCAATTTCCTCCTGCCCAGTGTTAACTGTAAAGGCCATGTGAGAGTGTAGACAAAGAGATTAAAATTGTAATTGGCATTGTATGATGTTCAATAAATGATTGCTATGACAAGGGGAAAAATACTTCCCAGGGACACTTGAATTTTTTGCAACATTTATGTATTAATATGAATCCTGGATGTGGAAGTGGAACTATCTTCTAAATACTAGTCTCAAATTATAGCATGAGCAGCGATGTTCCTTCTTCTCTGTGGTCCTGGACAACCTGTTTTCCCTTTATGAACCTTAGGTTTTGCAAAATGAGGAAATTAAATAAAACTGGTCACTTAACTGTAAAGTCTTCACGTAGCATGAGAGCTAGAATTCCTGTTTTTAAAATCCCTGAATATGAAATTTTGTATTTACTTCTGATAAGGATAAGGAGGAACCCAAACATCAGGCTTGCATGGGGCTGAATTCTGAAACATGGAAATTTGGTGGCTAAAGCCACTGGCTGTGGAGCGTGACAATCAGGCCAAGGTGATACCCCAAAAGGTCGTTTGGTTTACATTTACCTTGAGAGCAATACTTTCCTGAAATTCTTGTCTTCCTGAGATAGTTTCAAAGGGATCCATCATCCAGGTCTAAGTCCAGCACTTGGACTATTTCTGGGCCCCTTTCACAGGGTTAATTCTCCTTCCAACCTTTCTTTCCAAATCCCATTGCTTCCCTTTCACCCTATTAAAGAAAAGCCATTTTCCCAAGCTTTTTCCATGATGAATCAGCCTAAAATGGTTAAATGGAAGGTCACCAGACCGGGGGTGGAGCTGACAAAAAGGAGAAGGCAGAAGAGGAAGGAGTCTATCTCAAGCCAGGTCTATGAGGAAAATGTGGCCCAAAATGAGGTGAGGACTCAAGCACCTAGTCTATTCCTTATAAGGCATCTTTCCCTGTGTTTGAAAAACTGTCTAAGGGTCATATAGCTCAGGCTGCTCTATCCATCCTTATAATCTTTAAATGGGATTAAACAGAACTAGGTAGAGCAGTGAAGGGAGAGCTAACTGCCCAGAGGCAAAGTAATATACAGAGGAGCCTTGGCATGGCCAGCTATTAAGTAGCAGTTCCACCAAAGTCTATTCCAAGAAATGCCACAGCTCATATTTAAAATTTCCTTGCTTTTCCCTTGCAGAATATATCAGAACTCTGAACCTGCTAATGCTGATTCTGCCCCTTACTTGGATGTTGACTTTGGGCAAGTTTTCCAACGTCTCAGAGTATCAAGCTGTATTTGTAAAGTGGGGGTAATAATAATTTCCTAGCAGTGTTGCTGGCACATAGTATATTTCAGGACATGACAGCAATTATTATCAGGATAAAGGGAAGTGTGGTTGTTGTAAGGAGTTGCTCAGACTGTCAGGTGCTTTCTAGCTGGAAGACAGGATGCTAACTTGGGTAAGATATGGGTAAGTATGAAACAGAAAACAGAAGAAATGGACAAGGAGAAGATCTGAAGAGGAAGAAGCCAGATATTGTAGATGTTACATGATTAAGATGTTGAAAAAATAATTATGCAGTTGGCAATCAGTCCTTGTTCATTTCTCCTAAAGTTCTTATGTATCTTCTTTTATTTAGCTTTTCTGTATAATTCTCACTGAGAGAAAAATTTACTATAATGGAAACTCTTTGAGGCAGTGACAACGTGAGACATTTGAAATGGATGATCTGAAACACTTGAATTGAGACCCAAACCCACTGTGCTAATTAGTTATTGGAATCTTCGTGTAATTACTGCTATCATGTGACCACTGGACCAAATGCCATTTCGATGAGTCCTAGCTCTGTGTTTGCAGAGTGGAGATATTATAACATTGTTGAAGCATAATAATTACCTCTGAGCAGGTGACTCAGTTTCTCACCTTCAGTTTTATTTTATTGTTCCTAATCCTATTTAACACTTATTCGGTTGTTGTCAAATGCAGTAAAGACTGGAAAGCAGTTGCCTTAAAATTTTATACAATCTTCCTCCCAAAACAAAAAAATCAATCAATATGTAACTTTTGAGAAAAACTCCATTTATATAACTTTAGGGTTAGTTAAAGCCATCTTTTCATGTTAATAAGCAATTGAGGGAAGATGAAGTATAAAAAGCTGAATCATCTGTAAGAATATGCTTAATCTCTCTTTTAATTAAAGACATGGGGAATCAGAAAATCAAGAGACAAAACTTTCAGCTATTACTTTGGAAACTAAATATGTGATAAAAATCTAGTGGATGACGCTATGGAGAAACAGGTATTTCTATACAAGATTGTGGTCTTGTAACGTTCTGGAGGGGAGACGTGGTGATGTCCATTAATATTTACAATATACTTGCCCTTGACCTTTTTTTCCAGGAATTCAGTGCAAGGATTTTTACTGTTAATATTTGCATATAAATTTTCAAGCTATCTGGGCAAAGATGTTTATTGTAGCTGGTAACAGTGACAACATACGGAAACAACATAAATCACTACCTATAAAGAGTCATAAACAGGATATATACACATATATAACAGTTGGTAATTTCAGCTGTTTGGGGAGGGCTATTTGCTTGAATTCCATTTCTGTCTGGTGTACCACATGCCTTCCTTCAGGGGGCAAAGGGCAGAGGAGAATGCAAATATTGAATAAGTAGAAAATATTTGGCTTTGGAGTTTCAAAAGCCTAGACCCTGATATTTAGAAGTTTGTGCAGAGAATAAGGAAACTTACCTACGTGCCCTGGTAAATAAAAACTTCCTAGCTTGGGAGAAGTGAGGGAGTCAGAGGGGAGTATATACATGCATACACATACCCTGGAAAGGGGCCTCCATTGGAGGCTGAATCCAGAGGTGGGAAGTAACACAAGCTACAGGTTATTTTGCTGAGTCTGTGAGAAAATAGAATGTGCTCCTAAGATGCCTAGAAATGACCATACCCTCACCTCTTTCCTCCCAATTTTGAGTATCCTGACATATTGTTAAAAGGGTAGGAAAGGAATGGCTATGTGGTGTGACTAAAAGATAGGTCTGAGAAAGCTGGCAAGATTTCCACCACATCACAGCATGGCACAGTAATCCCTTGTGTCTGAAAGGGACATGACACACAAAGGAGAACTGAGGATCTAATGGGACTAGAGTAGGAGCCGGGGATGGTCACTGGAGAGCTACGTGGATCAGGAAGGGAGGACTGGATGGGACAAATATATCCTGGCATCTGTCAGCATGGAAAGACAACAACCAAGAACAAGATCCTGCAGGCATGACCTCTGTTCTACATAAGCCTCAAGGAACTCAGCTAAATGCCAGGCCTGGAATTGGCAGAGATTAAGTTCTGACCACCAGAGGGAATAGAATCCTAAGATAAAACTAAGACGAATTAAGGAAAAATAAAGATAATTGAATGTCTTCCTTGCCTGAGTTAGTGGGATGAGAGAGTCTCACTCCACATACCATGAAGTAATGTGTATCTATCATAAATAATGAGGCAAAGATATATGCTCCGATGTGAAAGATTTGCAAGATAAATTTTAAATTAAAAAAGGCGAGAGAAATAATTTGAGTAGTGTGCATTTCATTTGAATAAAAATGCTGTATGTTCTAAATGTTGCCAGGATATGGAAGAAATGATTAACTGTGACTCCCTCTAGAGAGTGTAACTCGTCATCTGAAACCACTTTATAGAGATTTCTTTTAAACCAAAAGCTTATATTATTTTACAATACATATTTATCATATGTAATAAAATCATTTTCCTTATGCCCTGTTTTGTGATCCATTACATTTAATTAGAATACCATTTATGTGTAGCATTTATTTCAATAATTTCAGAATAAAGGCTGAAAATATGTGTCCTAAATATCTTTTGATAAAGCTGCCAAAGAGAATTCATTTGGTTTCCTTTTTCAGTGAGAAGGGGGTGTAGTATGGTGCCTTAAAGGAAAACTTCCCTCTATCATTTCTGAAAAAGTGGATATGCAACTTTTCTAACCATAAAGCGATAGAAAACTTTCCTAAAAATATGTCAACAACCAGAATAAAGATGTATGATTTGAAAAATTGGACAAAGTCATACATTTTCATACATTCTAGCATATGGTAAAATATGCAGGTAACAAACACTGAGCATATCATCAAAATTTATATATGCCGATAAAGAATGGATCCTTTAAAGACATCCTGTAGTTATTCAAAGCCACAGCAAACATTCATTAAGCCATTTTTTTCTTTTTGGAATTGCTCTCAAGTTTATGGCATGATGTTCTGACTGTCCTAGCAGATGCCAAATCATCATCCTTTAAGGATCAATTTTAATTTAAATTTTAATAGTGGTCAAAAGCCATTTAGAGTGAAGTATGGTGAATAAAGCAGTCACTCTATTTATTTATTTATTTATTTTTAAGTATTTTCTTTTTTTTCCCACTGTCCCGCATGGGGACTAAGCTACACATACATGTATACATAGTTTTTCCTCCCATTGTTGTGCTGCGATGTAAGTATCTAGACATAGTTCTCAGTGCTACACAACAGGATCTCATTGTAAATCCATTCCAAGAGCAATAGTCTGCATCCGTTAATCCCAAACTCCCAATCCCTCCCACTCCCTCCCTCTCTCCCCGGGCAGCCACAAGTCTATTCTCCAAGTCTATGATTTTGTTTTCTGTGGAAACGTTCATTTGTGCTGTATATTAGATTCCACTTATAAGTGATATCATATGGTATTTGTCTTTGTCTTTCTGACTTATTTCACTCAGTATGAGAGTCTCTAGTTCTATCCATGTTGCTGCAAATGGCATTAAGTTGTTCTTTTTTATGGCTGAGTACTATTCCATTGTGTATATATACCACATCTTCCTAATCCATTCATCTCTCGATGGACATTTGGGTTGTTTCCATGCCTTGGCTATTGTGAAGAGTGCTACAATAAACATGTTGGGTGCATGTGTCTTTTTCGGGAAAGTTTTGTCCGGATAGATGCCCAAGAGTGGGATTGCGGGGTCATATGGTACTTCTATGTATAGATTTCTAAGGTATCTCCAAACTGTTCTCCATAGTGATTATACCAGCTTACATTCCCACCAGCAGTGCAGGAGGGTTCCCTTTTCTCCACACCCCCTCCAGCACTTATTATTTGTGGACTTATTAATGATGGCCATTCTGACTGGTGTGAGGTGGTATCTCATGGTAGTTTTGATTTGCATTTCTCTAGTAATCAGTGATATGGAGCATTTTTTCATGTGCTTGGTGGCCATCTGTATATCTTCCTTGGAGAAATATCTCTTCAGGTCTTTTGCCCATTTTCTATTGATTGATTGGCTTTTTTGGTGTTGAGTTGTATAAGTTGTTTGTATATTCTAGACATTAAGCCCTTGTCAGTTGCATATTTGAAACTATTTTCTCCCATTCTGTAAGTTGTCTTTTTGTTTTCTTTATGGTTTCCTTTGCACATCACATCATGAACTTGATGTGAGAGAATGTTTTGCCTATGTTCTCTTCCAGGAGTTTGATGGTGTCTTGTCATTTAAGTCTTTCAGCCATTTTGAGTTTATTTTTGTGCATGGTGTGAGGGTGTGTTCTAATTTCACTGCTTTGCATGCAGCTGTCCAGGTTTCCCAGCAATTATTGCTCAATAGACTTTCTTTTTCTCATTTTATGCTCTTTCCTCCTTTTTCAAAGATTAATTGACCATAGGTGTCTGAGTTTCTTTCTGGGTTATCTATACTGTTCCATTGGTCTGTATGTCTGTTTTGGTACCAGTACCACACTGTTTTGATGACTGTGGCTTTGTAATATTGCTTGAAGTCTAGAATAGTTATGCCTCCTGCTTGGTTTTTGTTTCTCAGGATTGCTGTGGCAATTCTGGGTCTTTTGTGGTTCCATATAAATTTTTGGATTGTTTCTTCTAGTTCTGTGAAAAATGTCATGGGTAATTTGATAGGGATTGCATTGAATCTCTAGATTGCTTTGAGTAGTATGGCCATTCTTACAATATTAATTTTTCCAACCCAGGAGCATGGAATATCTTTCCATTTCTTTACATCTTCTTTAATTTCCTTGATTAATGTTTTCTAGTTCTCAGCATATAAGTCTTTCACCTCTGTGGTCAGGTGTATTCCCTGGTATTTGATTTTTGGGGGTGCAATTTTAAGAGGTATTGTATTTTTGTATTCCTTTTCTAATATTTCATTGTTAGTATACACAAATGCAGTAGTCACTCAATTTAGATAGCAAAATTTACAGTAAAAGAAAAGCATCATATAGGAGTTCCTGCCATGATGCATTGGGTTAAAAAATCTAACTACAGTGGCTCAGGTCACTGCAGAGGTACAGGTTCAACCCCTGGCCCAGCTCAGTGGATTAAAGGATCTGGTGTTGGCACAACTGCAGTGTAGGTCACAGTTGTGGCTTCCACAACTATGGCAACTGTGGCTTGGACTCAATCTCTGGCCCATATGCCATGGGTGCGGCCATAAAAAGAAAGAAAAAGGTGTGGTATAATTACAAAACAACATGATTGTTCTATAAGCTCTGAAAGAAACAATGCCTATTCCTCAAAGAAACTTGACTGTTTTAAAAAATACAGCATCATTTGAATTATGTTGCCTTCCTAATAAACTACTTTAAATTAACTTTGATGAATAAATTTTAACCTGTCTGCTAAAAACCAACCTAATGACTTATAGTAACATTCTGTTTATTATCATTGTTTTAAAATATGAGAGTACAAGATTTTTTAAGCTATATGTCTAAATACTTTAGATCAACATTTAAACTGGGTCATTAAACCAATTTAGTAGTTGCAACCAATATTAAAAATATAGACGAGGAAATACCAGAATGCCACAAGTATAGTCGACGTAAGTATGACTTTATCAAATTATTTCAGTAATATATTTTTAGTCAAGCATTCCTTATTCAGCAAAAATTTATTGGGCAAACACTCTACACCTGTCAGCCATTTGGACCACCACCTGGTATTCTCTCACCTAGATGTGTCTAACTTCTTTCAGCCTTAACATTCTCTGGAATAATGAATTCCAAGTTTAATTGCATTTTGAAAATTTTTCCAGAAAATATTTTTAAGTGATTACTGTGTGCTAGAACTTTATGTGCACTTTACTATAGTATCTCATTTAATCTTTGTTCTAGTTAAAATTGCTGCATAAAATACCATTCTAAAACACAGTGGGTTAAAACAACAATAATCACTTACCTAGTTCACAAACTTTGAGCTAAGTCAGCAATCAATAGAAAAGGCTTATGTCTGTTCCATGTTGTATCAGTTGGGGCAGCTTCACTGGGGTTGGAGAATCTGCTTCTAGTATGTGTTAATGCATGGCTGGCAAGTTGGTGCTGGCTGTCAGGTGGGAACTCAGTCATGGAAAAAGGCAAGGAGACCCCATGCCTCTCCCTGGTTTCTAGGATTTCTTCTCACCATGGTTGGATGGATGAGTTCCTAGAAAAAGCATCCCCAGCGATAGTAGGTTTCTTTTTTTTAGGTTGTGCATATATATTTTTTATTAGAGCATAGTTGATTTACAATGTTGTGTCAATTTCTGCTGTACACATAATGACCCAGTCATGTCTATGTGTATATCTATATATACATTCTTTTTCTCATACTATCTTCCATCATGTTCTACCCCAAGAGATTGGATATAGTAGCTCCTGGCACTGTATAGTAGGATCTCACTGCTTATCCATTCTAAATGTAATAGGTTGCATTACCAACCCTAAACTCCTAGTCCATCCCCACCCCCAAATTCCCAACCACAGATCTGTTCTCCATGTGCCTGAGTTTGTTTCTGTTTTGCAGATAGAATCATGTGTGCCATCTTAAGATAGCTAGTTTCTTAAACATCCAGAACCTGACACCATGCATTCCATTCATGAAGTAACCATAAAGCCCAGATTAAGTAGGAGGAGACACTGACTCTACTCCATGATGCAAGAAGTGTCAAAAAATTGGGGAACCATGACTCAAACTGCCACATCTTCAAATAGCCACATAAGGTGTATTTTCTATTGATACATCCCAATCTTACAGACAAGGCAGCTGACACAAAGAGATACTTAGTAATTTTCCCCAAAGTCACACAGCTTTTACAGGTCACCTAAGCCCTGGGCCTAGGTCTTTCTGTCTCCAAAGCCAGGCTCTTGTGACTCTGCTATTCTTCTGATTAGTGCATATAAAACTCTACATTGTTCATAATTTATAGCCAGGATTTGTTGTTTCAGGGTAAAAGCCAATAAGTGCCATAAATTGAGAAAAGTATGAGTAAGGATTTACTGATAGTAGATAAAAAGACGAAAGAGCTTAGTAATCTGTGAAAGAAATACAAAAAGGTTGGAAGACACACAATCAAGATAATGCTTGAATTTAAGCAAAATAGTAGTACACGAGAAAGTCATTCTTGACTTATTAACCTTTTTGAAAAAAACTATTCCAGATGGAGATAAACATGTTCCTCAAGTATGCAATGAAATTCTTTTAGCCTTTAAGAAGAAAAGTGCTCTAAATGAAAAGTACTTTTATTATCAGCCAAAACAACCCCTATCAACATTGCAGGAGTATGGGTGATTTTTTTCCTTATGTCTCCAGAACTAAATACTAAATAGGGTCTAGTATTCTTTTTTTCTGTGATGTTAGCTGTAAGTGGTTCTTAGATATTCAACACGAAACTCAGTTCTACCCTTTGAGGTTAACCCTTGCTCTCTAACACAAAATATAAAAATATTTAAAATTCAGAAGAGTGCGAAACACACCATTGGCTTGTTGAAAGAACAAATTTCTTCCTAGAAGGAAAACAGAGGAGCCATTCAAATTCATAGAAATAATTTAAATGTGTTTTCAAGTGTTCAGGATATAGTGGCAGTTTGGTTTCCAGTGGCATTCTTTAACTTCAAAAGGTGTGCTTTCTGCTTTAAAAAAAAAAAAAATGGAAGGACTACTTTTATTTTTCAGGCAGCAATAAAAATCTTAACTTCCATGATGTTCAATACACTAACATGTGGAGAAGCTGACAGTGCTTTTGATCACTATTTTCACACCGCATTTGCACTGCTGGGACAACGCCTGTTGTATTCACTCTTGTAACCCCAATACCTAGTATTGTGTTTGGGTTAAGACATTTGATAAACAATTGCTGAATGAATGAGACATTTCATTTGTTTTAAGAAACAATATTTAGGAGTCCCCATCGTGGCACAGCAGAAACGAATCCATCTAGGAACCATGAGGTTACATTCAATCCCTGGCCTCATTCAGTAGGTTAAGGATCTGGCGTTGCTGTGAGCTGTGGTGTAGGTTGCAGATGAGGCTCGGGTCTGGTGTTGCTGAGGCTCCGGCCTGGGAACCTGCACATGCTGTGGGTGTGCCCCCCCCCCCAAAAAAAAGGAAAAAAGAGATAATATTTAGTCATAGTCCATGTACATTTCATGGGTTGAATGAGTTTGATCAGTATGTAAAAATACATTTTTACCTTGCTTCCCTTAATAGTTAAAGAGCAGCAGGCATATTAGAGACCATCTCTTTTAAACGTTTGTTACAAATAAAGAAATTGGGCCTAGAATCAGAGAACCTAGCAAACCTGGCCAAAGTTCATGGATGCTGCTGAGAGTCAAACCAGGCAGACCCCCATCCAAGTGGACAAGGACTTCGCTACCCTCATTATCAATATGAAAGGGAAATGCAACTGCCCTTTACAGACCAAACATGCACCCGTGTTCCCCCAGATGAGGTTTAGCTTGGAAAAGAGAATTGATCACATAAATGAATTCAAGCATTTGTAATTTCTTTTTTCTCCTTAAAACATTAGCTTTGTTATTATTTTCACTATCTTTACATCACTTTTTTTTAGTACATTCAAATGTTGAAAAGACCACGGTTGTGTTTATTACCATAGTGCCTGTTACCCAGTAAGTTAATAGGAAGAAAACAAATATAAAGCTGTGTTGTTAGAACACCTCCAGGAGTCTCACTTGTTCCATATACTGGTTATACATATGGAGACTGGCTTTCCTACTCTGCTCAAGAGGCAAGATGCCTAGGAACCATGAAGATGGTTGCATTTCTTTTAAAATCAGTGGGAAAAAAAAGAAAAATAATCCAGATTGGATGTTATTCATCCTTACACCAAGAGAAGCACAAGTGTTTTAATGTTTTTATAGAGAAAGCGCTCATGAAGGCAAAACTTCTGAGGGCCCATTGGAAATCATGATGTGGCCCTTGGCTCTCTGGGGTGCTTTAAGAATGGATGATGCTACAGAAGTGCACTGAGCTCATTGAAAATCTACAGACCATGGTGAGAGTGGGCATCCTTGTGTTGTTCCAGATTTTAGTGGGAAAACTTTCACTTTTCTCTATTGAGTATTATGCTGGCTGTGGGTTTGTCACAAATGGCTTTGATTATGTTAAGATATGTTCCCTCTAAACCCACCTTAGTAAGAGTTTTTACCATGAATGGATGTTGGAGTTTATCAAATGCTTTCCCTGCATCTATTGAGATGATCATGTGGTTTTTGACTTTTCTTTTGTTAGCATGGTATTGATTTATTTGCATATGTTGAACCATCCTTATGAAACTGGGATGAATGCCACTTTGTTGTGGTGTATGATCTTATTTATATGTTGTTGGATTCGGTTGGCTAAAATTTTGCTGAGAATTTTTATGTCTATATTCATCAAAGATATTGGCCTCAGGTTTTCTTTTTTGGTGGTATCTTTACTCGGTTTTGGTATTACAGTGATGTATTAGGGTATTAGAATGTCTTTGGGAGTGTTTCTTCTTCAACATTTTGGAAAAGTTTAAGGAGGACGGGTATAAGTTTCTCTTTGTATGTTTGGTAGAATTCATCTGTGAAGCCATCTAGTCCTGGACTTTTATTTGTAGGGAGTGTTTTTATTACATATTCAATTTCATTTCTAGTAATAGGTCTGTTCAGTTGATCTATTTATTCTTGATTCAGTTTTGACAGGCTCTAGGTCTCTAGAAAGTTTTCTATTTCTTCTAGGTTGTCAAATTCACTGGCATACATTTCAACATAGTATTGGAAGTCCTAGCCAGAGCAATGAGACAAACAAAAGAAATAAAAGGTATCCAAATTGGAACAGAAGAGGTAAAATTGTCACTGTATGCAAATGACATGATACCATACATACATAAAACCCTAAGTACTCAACTCAAAAAATACTCGAACTGATCAAAAAATTCAGCAAAGTAGCAGGATATAAGATTAACATTCAGAAATCAGTTGCATTTCTGTATACGAACAATGAAATATTAGAAAAGGAATACAAAAATACAGTACCTTTTAAAATTGCACCCCCAAAAATCAAATACCGGGGAATACACCTGACCACAGAGGTGAAAGACTTATATGCTGAGAACTAGAAAACATTAATCAAGGAAATTAAAGAAGATGTAAAGAAATGGAAAGACATTCCATGCTCCTGGGTTGGAAAAATTAATATTGTAAAAATGGCCATACTACCCAAAGCAATCTAAAGATTCAATGCAATCCCTATCAAATTACCCATGACATTTTTCATAGAACTAGAACATACAATCCAAAAAAAAATTATATGGAACCACAAAAGACCCAGAATTGCCAAAGCAATTCCAAGGAACAAAAACTAAGCAGGAGGCATAACTCTCTCAGACTTCAGGCAATATTACAAAGCACAGTAATCAAGACACTGTGGTACTGGTATCAAAACAGACATACAGACCAATGGAACAGTATAGATAACCCAGAAAGAAACCCAGACACCTATGGTCAATTAATCTTTGACAAAGGAGGCAAGAATTTAAAAGGGGGAAAAGACAGTCGTTTCAGCAAGTGGGGCTGGGAAAACTGGACAGTTGCATGTAAATCAATGAAACTGGAACACACCCTCACATCACACGCAAATATAAACTCAAAATAGCTTAAAGACTTAAATGTAAGTAAGACACCATCAAACTCCTGGAACAGAACATAGGCAAAACATTCTCTGACATCAACCATACAAATGTTTTCTCAAAGTAACAGAAATAAAAGCAAAAATAAACCAATGGGACCTAATCAAACTGAAAAGCTTTTGCACAGCAAAGGAAACCAAAAAGAAAACAAAAAGACAACTTACAGAATGGGAGAAAATAGTTTCAAATGATGCAACTGATAAGTGCTTAATGTCTAGAATATACAAACAACTTACACAACTCAATGGCAAAAAAGCCAACAACCCAACTGAAAAATGGGCAAAAGACCTGAAGAGACATTGAACAGACACATGAAAAAATGCTCCATATCACTGATTATTAGAGAAATGCAAATCAAAACTACCATGAGATACCATCTCACACCAGTCAGATTGGCTATCATTAATAAGTCCACAAACAACAAATGCCAGAGAGGGTGTGGAGAAAAGGAAACCCTCCTGCACTGTTGGTGGGACTGTAAGCTGGTACAACCACTATGGAGAACAATATGGAGGTACCTTAGAAATCTATACGTAGAACTACCATATGACCCAGCAATTCCACTCTTGGGCATATATCTGGACAAAACTTTCCTTAAAAAAGACATATGCACCCGCATGTTCATTGCAGCTCTATTCACAATAGCCAAGACATGGAAACAACCCAAATGTCCATGGACAGACGATTGGATTAGGAAGATGTGGTACATATACACCAAGGAATACTACTCAGCCATAAAAAGAACAAAATAATGCCATTTGCAGCACCATGGATGGAACTAAAGACTCTCATAGTGAGTGAAGGAAGCCAGAAAGAGAAAGACAAATGCCATATGATATCACTTATATCTGGAATCTAATATACAGCACAAATGAACATTTCCACAGGAAAGAAAATCATGGACTTGCAGAATAGACTTGTGGTTGCCAAGGGGGAAAGGGAGGACATGGGGTGGTTGGGGAGCTTGGGGTTAATAGATACAAACTATTGCCTTTGGAATGGATTAGCAATGAGATCCTGCTGTGTAGCACTGGGAGCTCTGTGTAGTCACTTATGATGGAGCATGATAATGTGCGAAAATAGAATGTGCACATGTATGTGTAACTGGGTCACCATGCTGTCCAGTAGGAAAAAAAAAAAAACGGTATTGGGGAAATAACTATCAAAAAAAAAAAAGAAAAGAAATATCTTGGGTTAGCAAATGGTGAAGTCAAAGTCAGTGGCAGAAACTGTGAGGGATCTGTTCTCTCAAAGTTTGTTGAGGAAAAGGATTCATAAGTTTTTCCCATGGACTATCTATCTCTGAGCTACATTTAAAGGAGCTGTTGTGCACTTTCCTGGGATATTAATGGGCCTGAAGGGACTGCCAGGCTCCTAAGCAGCTGCAGCAGGAGTAGGTTACCAGTTGAGGCCAGAGCACATGCCTCAGTTCAAAGGGGGCCAGGAGACTGGTTCCCCACCAGGGATTGAGAGTGTCATTATAAAGGGAAATCTTTCAGGCTGACAGAATAAAGCCAGTTTACAACAATGTTAGTCAACTAACAGCTTTCCTGCACCAATGACCCCTGTTTGCTTCTGTCAGAAAGCTGTTAACAAGGGGGAGGAGAAGCCACGAAAAGGAAGAAGAAGCAAACCACAGTATCCTCCAGCACGTATAGGCTTCCTACCTGCATGAGGTCCTGACTGCTGCATCCGAGAGGAGTTAACTTTTACTCTATTTTGACATTTTGATTACTATATGGGAGTGGAAATTCCACATGTCAGAATCAAGACAATTTTAAATGACCATACAACATTTTATTAAAAGAGCAATCCAGTCATGCCTGAGGCTTGCTGAAGGGGCCTGAGGGAACTCTCCTCCCCACCCCCTGCATCAAATAAATGTTAAAGAGATCTTGAGAAACAAAACAAAACAAAACCTGGCAATTTGTTCAGTGTCATCCATTTCAGCAAAAGTATTCTGAAATAGTTAATCAGTTCAGAAATGGTTTCACAAATTGAGATTTCCTGTCACTTGAATATTCATTATTTCACCGTGTGGAATAATCATTCTTCATGTAATAAACAAACAGATAAAATGAGCACAGAATTTAATGCATGATTTTACACACCAAGCCATAAATGAGGGGAAAGAGTCTCCAAGAGAATTAATATAAAAAGGAAGGTGCCTCTTTTTATAAAGTCAATGATGACACAACATCCAGGCAGCAAAAGAAGAGGGCTGGGTGAAACTAAGCAAATCCCTATTTCATGTTGTAGGCTGCCAATCACATCAATCAATCCGTTCTTGATAAACACAAGACATGTGTTTGACTGTGATCACTTCTGTTTATATAAAAATATTCATGGAAAATATAGAAATATTTTGAAAGTTTAGGGAACTTTAATATAGAGGGGAATTGTGGAATTGTTTATCACTGAAAGTGCATATCCCAAATATACATTTTTTGGAAATATCTTTACTCTTTCAATCCTAGAAATTTCTTTCAACTTCTAAGTAATTTTATTTGTATGAAATACATGTGAAAAGATTTTTCAAATAACTTTAATAAAAATAAATAACTGAAATTCATTTATTTATTTAAGTATCTTGTGTACATCTACTCCAATTACAAAATATGCACAAATTGTTTTCCTAATAATATGAAGATATGATTTGCCTATGAATAAGGAAATTAATGAATGATGGATTTTCCTCACAAATGCTTGACCATGGAAAGGTAGGTTTTAAGAGTTCTAGTTGAAATGAATATTCACACAACTGCTTTTAAAACATGAAAACTCATCTTAGGATTGATATAATAGCCATTCCTTTATGGTTCATTTTTGAAGTTATTATTTCTAATGATCATTTCTCTGATACAAAGGGTGTTAAAAATATCTGCTGACGGGAACACTGCTAGAAAGCCTTTTGTAAGGAACATCTTCAATAAAAAATATCAATTACTTCCCTTCACAGAAGTGATATTCTAAGTCTATCCCATCTTATTCAATACTGTCCCATTCAAACCCACTTTGTAGCCTTCTACCTTTACTGGTCACCTAATAGGTACTGGACACTAAGCTTAGTAATAAATGTGCTACAAATATGAGGAATCCTTATTTTCTACCTTTAAGGAGATCATTTATTCATCTAACAAACATTGGGTGTGAGCCTATTATGCTACAGATTTCCTATGGGAGTTGGAGATACAGTTAGCAGAAATGTGGCCAAGGTTCTGTCCATGTGAAGCTTACACAGTATAGTAGGAAGGTAAATACTGAAAAAGTTAAATCTAAGCATAGTTGTTACACAGAAGTACTGGATGCGTTATGACAGCACATGACAGGGGCACCTAACTCATCTGCAATATTAGGTCAGGCTGTTATGTGGACAGCAGGCACTAAATTATAATATCTGTAGGAGTTCCCGCACAGTGGGTTAAGTCTATGGCATTGAGGCAGCTATGGCATAGGGTGTGGCTACAGCTCATATTTGATACCTGGCCTGGGGAACATCCATATGCCATGGATGCAACTGAAAAAGAAAAAAAAAATACATAAATAAAATAACTGGAATAAATCCAGAGGATTATAAGTGCTAAAAGAAACATTCCAGGGAGTTCTCATGGCTCAGTGGTAGTGAACCCGACTAGTATCCATGAGGACACGGGTCCGATCCCTGGGCTCACTCAGTGGGTTAAGGATCTGGTTTTGCTGTGAGCTGTGGTGTAGGTCACAGACACAGCTTGGATCTGGAATGGCTGTGGCTGTGGCAGAGGCTACCAGCTGCAGCTCCGATTTGACCCCTAGCCTATAAATTTCTATATGCCATGGGTGTGGCCCTAAAAAAAAAGACAAAAAAAAAAAAAAAGAAAGAAACATTCCAAAGTACAAGGAACAATGAGGTAAGAGTGACCAGTTCTAATTGGTATATGACTAAAGAAAGCAGAAATCTGGAAGCCTACCCAGATGCCATTTGAATACAGCAATGAAAGATATTTTTTCAGGGAAGAGTTTAAACCCTCAAAACAAACTTCAAAACGTAATGGCATGAACAAAGTACTACCTTTAGCTCAAATGACGCTATCATCCTCCAGACATGACTTTCATCTTTGGCTCCAAAGTAGCTGCTCCTGCTCCTGTCATCACATATGTATCCTAGCCAGCAGAAAGAGAGAAGGGAAGTAGACCGTATGAAATAACAAGGAAGAGTAACCATAATAAAATGTAAAGTGAAAAATGTAGGTTGTGTAATAATCTATATGGTATTATTTCTGTAAAATATAGCATATATACTATTTGAAATATATAACATGTGTATATTATATTGGGGGATATATACACATATAATATATGTATGTATATTTCCTGAATAGAAGAATATTCTATTCCAAATATATCTCTATTCAGGAAATTGCATGTTCCTTTGGGCAATGGAAGTAGCAGGTAGAAAGAAGGCATTTCTACCTTAAATAGCTCTATATTATTCAAAATTTTATATGTATTACTCTGAAAATAGCTCTAAAATAAAGGATACCAGAAGAGTTAATGTGCTTATATTTCTCCCCATAAACACAAATACACATAACTTACACATTAAACCAAAAAGCATTACTTTTAATTAACTTTATATAGTAATAAAAGCCATCAGAGAAAATACACTTTTCTCTTGGTTAGTTTAAAGATCATGCTAAGGAAAAAGTAATCCAACATTCATTCCATTGAATGAAGAATTTCATAAACATGCTCCATTTCTTATTCTACCATTGAGCATAATAGGTCCCCAGCTAGAGAAATAATAGTACTAAGCAGTGACTAACTTTTTTTTTGACTTCAGGATGTCAACTTAGGATTGCTAGATCTATCATATTTTAAAATTAAGACTTCATTTTTTAGAGCAGTTTTAGGTTCATAGCAAAATTGAGCAGAAGGCAGAGAGATTTCTCATACATGCCGTGGCCCCACACATGCATAGCCTCCCCCACTATCAGCTTTCACTGATGCATCTATACTCACACATCATAATCACCAAATGTCCATAGTTTACATTACGGTCACTCTTGATGTTGTATATTATACGGGCTTGGAAAATGTATAATTACATGTATCCATCATCACAGTATGATCCAGAGTATTTTCATTGCCTTAAAAATCCTCTGAGTGCTGCCCATTCACCCCTCCCTCTACCCTAATGTCTGGAAACTACTGCTGTTTTTACTATCTCTACAGCTTTGCCTTTTCTAGATTGTCATATAGCTGGAATCATACATTATGCAGACTTCTCAGGTTGGCTTCCAATATTTAAATATACATTTAAAGTTCCTCTACATCTTTTCATGAATTAATAGCTCAGTTTTCCTAGGCAAGCATATTCCTATCACCTCATTAGTATTTAACTTCCTTAACACTAAGGTAAAACAAGATTTCCTTTGGATATCTTGAAAATAATGAGAACAGTGCTTTTCTTGGGAATAAATGATGTTCCAAATATCATTAGTAGTAAGACTGAAACTAAAAGGACATAGAAAGATTGAGAATGTGGAATACATAGGAATAAACTTAACCAAGGAGGTGAAAGACTTCCTCAGTTAAAATTATAAAATGCTGATGAAAGAAATTAAAGAAGACTCAAATAATTGGAAGGACATCCATATTCGTGGATTAGAATCCTTAATAAGTTTAAAAATGTCCATAGCACCCGAAGTAATCAATCTACAACCACTGCAATCCCTATCAAGTTCCCACAGCATTTTTCACAGAAAGAGAAAAAAAAAACCCTTAAAACTCATAAGGAACCACAAAGACATTAAATAACCAAAATAACCTTTAGAAAGAAGAACAAAGCTGAAGGTATCATGCTTCCTGATTTCAAAACACTTAAAAATTAAAGCATTAAAAAGAGTTGGTGCCCACATAAAGACCGACACAGACCAACAATACAAAAGCCCAGAAACAAACGCAGTTGCATATATGTTTAACTAATCTTCAGCAAGATTGCCAGGGTTACATAATCAGGAAAGGACAGTCTCGTCAGCAAAAGGTGTTGAGGGGATTGGATACCCATGTGTTCTTACCACAATTAAAAAAAAAAAAAAAAAGGATGAAGGCGTTCCCGTCATGGCGCAGTGGTTAATGAATCTGACTAGGAGCCATGAGGCTGCAGGTTCAATCCCCGGCCTTTCTCAGTGGGTTAAGGATCTGGCATTTCCATGAGCTGTGGTGTAGGTTGCAGATGCGGCTCGGATCTGGTATTGCTGTGGCTCTGGTATAGGCTGGCATCTACAGCTCCGATTAGATCCCTAGCCTGGGAACCTCCATACGCCGCAGGAAGCAGCCCTAGAAAAGACAAAAAAAAAAGGATGAAAATGTGGGTGATCAGCTCCCTGATATTTAATTAGTCAATGGTATTGGTAACTAAATAAAAGATTCATCAGTATCTCCAATTTCCAGTTGTGGTCTGAGAGGTACATATTTTACATTCTATATAATTAGAAGGTACAAAATGTAAATTCAAACTCTTAAGAATGACTGGATTCAAACTTGGCTTCACTGCCATTTAGTTGTATGAACTTGGGCAAGCCATTCATTTGTCCATGTTTCAGCTTCATTATTTGTGAAATCATAACTAACCCCTAGTTTATAAGGAGCTTATCACACTACCTGGTACATACAGGTTCTCAACAGAAGTAACTTACCATGACTCTGTTGATGATATCTGCTGACCATGGTTTGGAGAAAGGATTCTTTCATTTTTCTGTCTCCCCTCCCTCTTTCTTTTTTTCTTCTCTCCTTTGTCTCTTTTAAGTGTTTTTTTTTTTTTTTAACCTGCATTCTATTTCTGGAAAAGAGCCTATGTAATTGTATCTTTCTTCTGGGTATTATTTGCCAAGCAGGTGTAAAAGTGTAGTGCAATATAATTTAGTAAAACCTAATTTTAGGTATTGGATTTGTACTTCTCTCTGTGTGAGCAGATCCAGCAGGGTCCTCACAGAATTGTCAAGCTGTGTGAAAGAGTACATGATCATGAAGGGCCAAAGGAGTCAATTTTCTAATGTCTCATATTTGACTTAATTTGTTTTTTTTTTTTTTTACTTAAAGGTAAGAATAGGAAGGAATAAGTAAACGAGTTCTCATAATTTCTGAACAAGTAAGGTTTCCTTTTGCCTCATTAAGAGCAGATGCAAAAACCATTTTGTCACAGTGCAACACAGGGTCTAAAGGCCATCTGGAGAATTTAATAAAATGGAAAGTCGGTAAAATTTGGATTACATACTTTTACTAAAGATGTGAAAGAATAGATCTGATCTTTCCTGTCTTCATCGTGAAATAAGAATATAATTATTAGAGACTGCAAATACTGCCAAGAAAAGTATTTTTAAGAAAAATCATAAAAATTCCTGCCAAAGTTCTACTTATAAACATCAAAGAAATAAAAAACTTTAATATTAAATTGCTTTTTTTAGGAAGTATATCAGGAAACCTCCCCCTGAAAATGTTTTAAGAATGACCCAATATTCTTACCAACCAGAAAGAAAGAAGCATTTTGGGGAAAATAAATCAGATTTCCAAAAAGAAGGCAACAAAGAGAAGCAAACACATGATTTTCCCAAAGTGTTTATTGTAAGTGGTGGTTGAATGATAACCACTACTTGGGGTCCAAATACCATACACCATCTCCTTATCACTGGGGTAGGTTCTATTTCTTGGCCTTTTAGTAGCTTTCTGTATTAGGTTCTTCTGAATGCTTCACTTGTGTTAACTCATTTACTGTTACAAAGTGATGTGGGTGGTATAGTTATTAACCCCATTTTACAGATAGGAAAACAGAGTGACAAGATTTTAAGTGACTTTTTTGCTTAAGGTCACACAACTAGGAAGTGATAAGGCCAGAATGTGATGAACTCAGTCCATCTGATTCTAGAACTTGTGTCATTATTTCTCATGCTGGACTCTTGCCTGGGGAAGAAGACTTTAGGCAAGGTGTGCCCATTCCTTGGGCTCCATTTAACTCATGTAAAAAGGGTAGTGAGCGGTATGGGATTAACTCAGTGCTGTTATGATCCATGAATCTGTGAAAACAGGGAAGTGATCCAAGGAGAACGTCAAAAATGACAAGCATTTTGGAAAAACAAAGCTAATGATGAAAGACAAAAATAACAGAATGATCGAGCCTTTGAGAAGGGAGAGTATATTTGTAATTATGTTCATGGAATAACAGCATAGTAATAATAGTAGTAGTAGCAGCAGACAATGGTGCCCATCTTTTTATTTCTCCAGAGAAATTTTGTTTATGTTTCAGCAAGAAAAATATTTTTGCCTAAAGCTTGTGACAGTTTCAGATTTGCACAGGAAACTGCATATCATCTTTTTCTTGGAAAGTTATGAGGGTGCAAGAAAAATCATGACTCTGCTGTTTACCATCCATAAAATTTCAGCTGAGATTTTTAATTTCTCTGAGCCTGTGTTTTCTTCCATACAAGGCAAGAAACAGTAGTACATACTTACATGGTTGATGAAGATATTAAATGAGTTATGTCCAGAGAGGTGCTTAGTATTCTGTCCAGGATCTACTTACCACTTAAATACATTGCAAGGGTCATTATTGTGATTACTGTTACTATTTTCCCTGGGGTCAGTGATGAATCCCTTGACATGAGTTTTGGACCTCTAATGTGCATAGATTAAAGCCTGGTCATATTTGCACATATATCTTTTGTTTAAAACAAAGATATAAATAGCAAAATATTTTGCAACTTGAATTTACATTAGCCATCCACATTTGAAGTTTTTTTTATCAATTCTGATTGTCAATTAACAATGATCCTATTTGAATGCTAAAAATTCCATAGAAAACCTATAGAATCTTTTTTTTTTTTTTTTTTGGATAAAGTTTCAAACCAAACACACATCCTTCCATGTTTTATTGCAGCCATTTAAGACTGAAACAGAGATAAACATGGCTTCACTTCATCAGTGGGTTGATAGATAATGCTACATGTATTGTAAAATCAGAGTTCTTAATGTTTCCTCACCATTTCCTGTCCTGTGTACCAGTGGCCCCATGCAAACCAAGCACACAAACGAATATTACACAGATGTGCTATTGGCCTTTGCTTTCGTGCTTACCAGTTAAGAGTTGGAAAGATCAGGTTAGCAGCAGAGGATGAAATAGATAACATTTTTCATGACTTCCACTCATTACTTATTTTCGGTAATTTTTTTTTTGGCTGCACCTGTGACATGTGGAAGTTTCCAGGCCAGGGATCGAACCCACACCACGGTTGCAACCTGTGCCACAGCTGTGGCAACAGTTGATCCTTAACCTGCTGCAGCACAAGGGAACTTTCCTTATTTTCGGTATTTTAAATAACACTAACATATGGGTGGTATTTCCTCCTGTATTAAGTTGCTATGGATAAAATTTTAAATCACTTTTTCCTTTTTGCCACAAGAGACATAGGAAGATGAAACCCAGGTATGTTATTTCCTGAGATGGAGATTTAATTTGCCTGAATAACTCAAGTTCAAGTCCATCTACAGCAGCTTGGTACTTTTTTTTTTTTTTATTTGATTCAAGGTTAACCCTTTTTGAGATTCAAAATGTTTTTTTGAAATTTTGTTTATTTGCTTGTCTTACCAAATATTGAGTGTGAACAAATTCGGTTGATAGCATATCCCACTACAAGTTAAGCCCAGTGAAGGCAGGTATTTTGTCAAGCTGTTTATAGTTTACAGAACAACACTAACTCATAATTGGCTTAAAGTCCTTACTTGTTGAATGAGTAAGTCAAGGTTTCTCAATCTTGGCAACTATGGACATTTCCATATGATTCTTTGTTGTGGGCAGCTGCCCTCTGCATTGTAAGATATTGAACAACATCCTTGCCTCTACCCTCTAGATGACAATAGTTGCCAGGAGTACCCCCTCCCTGTTGTGACAACTTAAAATATCTCCAATTCTTGGCAAATATCTCCTGGGGGAGGGAAAGGTCCACATTGCACTTTATTGAAAACCACTGCAGTAAATGAATGTATTGCCTTCACATGTCAAAGGAAATCTTCATAACTCTAAGTGCCTGGCCAAAAATGAAAGAACATGGAAGCTATCTGATTTACATAAGCAATAGAGGCCACTAAAATGGATCATTTATTCTCCATTAAAGTTAACAAGGTTGTTGAATAATTTCAATATATTTGTTAGAGCAAGAGGGAAATTATCTTTCCTTATCATGGGGCAGAAGACGAATCACCCACTCCCCAAGGTCTACAGCATCCCTCCTATCTCTCCCAACCTAGTTCTTTAAGGAACTTAATGTTGTATCCAGGTCTGAATATAAAGGTTCTAGCCCCAAAGTCTATGGAGCATTCAACATTGCAAATGGGATATGGAACTCTGGGTTATTTTGGTGATGCAGCTGTTGGCAGCTCATACATTTCTGGAACGTGAAAAGCATCCTCTGACAATGTGCAATTGTTGTCTAAGCAACTACAGTGCCACTTGCTACAATTCTGGGTTCCTATACATGTGTTTGGAAGACTTGGAAAATGTGCCACCATATTAGCAAGAAGGAATGTTGGGTGTGAAGAGAGGCCTGGGGAAATAGGCTCAGTAATCACACTTCGTCCTCTCCAAGTTCTCAGCTCAAATGAAATGCAAGTGGGTGGTATTTTAATGAAATCTACCTCTCTGTCTCAAGAGATACAAATGTTTAGCTGACCTTGGTCAAGTTACTGAGCCTTTCTAACCTGTATATGCTGTCCATAAAAGAGGGGATGGCTGTGATGTTTAAAATGATGTACTCAAAACACCTAGCACAGTGCTTGGCATGCAGCGAGAACTGAATTGATATAGCTATTATGATCATTATCATCATGATCAAACATTTGCAGGAGGTGTTATACCTCATAAGCTAGTTGACTATGATGGAAAGAGCAAGGATGCAAGGACAATGAAGTCATACAGACTCAGAGTGGAATCTTGGCTCAGCCAATTAACAAGCTGTGGGAACTCTTGTAACAATCAGTTTAGGTTATGTTGTACTGTAGTAACAGAAGACTTACACATCTCAGTTGCTTACAACTCCAAATGCATTTCTTGCTCAGGTGCAGGTCAGTTAAGATCCAGTTGCGGCTCTGCTCCACATCACTCTTATTCCAGGATCCAGGGGGTGAGAGTAGCCTCTGTGTAATACATTGTATTAGTCGTGGTAGAAGGAAATCAACAAGATGGCAAATCATGAAGGGGTTCTTAAAACTTCTGCCCAGAAATGTATTTATCACATCTGCCCACTCCCACTGGCCAAAGCAAGTAACATGGAAACTCCCAAGTTCAAAAGGGCAAGGAAATACAGTGGAGGGCACTGCAGAGAATGACAAGATGGTGCCACAATCGACCATACCTGTGATGTGGGCCTCCGAGCCTTTGTCTTTGCTTCCACAGAAGCATGAGCAGTTAAAAAGTTAACTAATACACATGGGGAGATTATGATGTGCTGGACTCTGCCCAAGATATGTTATCTACCAAATCTCACCGGGTCCTCAATAACAACCATCTAAATGGAAACTGTTGGCTGAATTTTAGAGATTTAAAAAAAAACCCTGAGGTTAAGTAACGTCACACACAAAATCACACACAAAGATTTGCAGGAAACATGCACACACACACACACACACACACAAAGTATTTGTAGTTGCATAATGGCTTATTTTTGAAACAAGTTGTTTCTAATTGTTTTAGACTCGATCTGCATGTAGGAAGAGCAGGAGGAACAAAACTGGCTAGCTGCAGATGGTGCAATGAGCCCTTTGGAGTTCTGACTCACTAACTTTCCAGTTTTTTCTCCAACACAATCCATGGGCAGGGGACATCTACACTGGGTCCTCTTTCTTTACCAAGTTTTGGCCTGCTGCCTCCCCTTCTCAGACTCCAAACTATTCATTTCTACCTTTCTCCTCAACTCCTGAATATTAGTCATCAACCCCCTCCAATTCCAAACCTTTTTGGCAGATCTTTGTGGTAAACAGATGGGCTATCTGTGTTGCTGGGAGACCACTTCGTAATGGAATTCTGTCCAAAGGGACTAAAAAGAAAGGGGACCTATCAGCTCTATGAGGAGCATTGAAGACTCCTCCTCCCCTTCCTTTCCTTTTTTTTTTTTTTTTTTTTTTTGTCTTTTTTTAGGGCTGCACCTAAGGCATATGGAGGTTCCCAGGCTAGGGGTCGAATTGGAGCTACAGCTGCCAGCCTACACCAAAGCCACAGGAATGGGGATCCAAGCCACATCTACCACCCACACCACAGCTCACGGTGCTCAGGGTGATGTCGGATCCTTAACCCACTGAGCAAGGCCAGGGATTGAACCCACATCCTCAAGGATACTAGTTGGGATGGTTACCACTGAGCCATAATAAAAACTCCCTGTCCTGACTATTTTGAATTCAACTCTGGCTTCATTCTCTGCACCTCCCTTCCATGGCCCTCTACTCCCTCATCTCTAAAATGAGAATCTTAGTACTACAGACCCATCTGGGATTTGTGAACATTTAATGAAGTAATGTTATAAAGCCTTTAACACAATTTGTGATTCATGGAAAGAAAACTGTTTTGTCGTTATATATTATTTCTGGTAAGGTTAGCAGACTAAGGGAGGAAAAGAGTATGAGTTGGGGGAGTGGCGCTCAGTCCTATTTATGATGGATTTGAGGAGGGGGGCTTCATTTGAGGACTCTATCTTAGGCAAAGGATCTTGGTAGAAACAGCATGAGTTTTACAGGAACTTGCATTCCAAACCTTGTTTAGCCTCATGAGCTAGCTGTGTTACCTAGGCTAACTTTGCCTCACTAAGTCTAGTTTCTACTTTTAAGAATGGCATAAAAATACGCCCCTGACCTCATACAGTAGCCATGCGGATTACCTGTCTGGCACACTGTCTCCTATTTTCACAATTCATTCCTCTCCCCTCACCTCTAGCCCCTTTCCCTCCGACCTGGCCCTCTGCTTACTGCTGAGGGAATGGGCAGTGTTTATCCTGTTCCCTGATGTGTCCCAGTACACCTGGAGAACGTTCCAAGAAGGCTCAGGGAATGACCAAGTCATCAGTCTTTCTTTGGTGGTCAGAAGTCACCAGAACGCACACACCTCCTTACGAGGGGTATGGGCTGCCTCTCTCTTACCTGAAACCCCCGTATGCAGGCAAGGAAGCATCTTGCTGAAGGTGCCAGCCAGCTTACCTCAAACCTACAGGCCCCAAATTACCCTGGAGCCTGAGGGCACCGAGCGCGCTGGACGACTCGGCCCCAAGGTCGCGCTTCCGCCTCGCCCACCTCCTGGCCCTCCCCTCCGGACCTCGCAGCTGGCCAATTGAAGCCTCGCCTGGGCAGTTGCGCGGGCTTCCCTCCCACCCCCACCCCCACCCCCACCCCCACCCCGCCCGCCTACCGCTCCCCCGCCCCTCCCACCCTTGCTGCTGTGCTCGCTGCACCCGCGCGCAGGCTTTTGGAGCCCATCGTTCGGGAGCCCGCACCTGGCACCCAGCTCTCCCCCGCCTCGCTCCTCCGGCTTTTCCCGAAAGAAGGCTTCTAGTCCTAGGGACAAGGACAGCGGTGGCCCTCGAACTTCATTTTCCCAGGCACCGCTGGGCGAGAAGCCCGAGCAAGACGAGCTATGGACCCCGTGAGTCAGGTAGGACCGACTGGGAGGCGCGGGTAATGCTGCGGGACCCCGGGGCTCCGGATGACGTTCCTCCAGCCCCTTCTTCACGCTGTGTCTTCCTCTCTCTTGCCTCCTTGGTCCACAGCTGGCCTCAGCAGGCACCTTCCGGGCGCTGAAGGAACCCCTTGCCTTCCTGCGAGCCCTGGAATTGGTGAGTAGTGATGTGTGTGCGGGGAGGCGAAAGAGAGAGCGAACCAGCAGGTGAGGAGAGGTCGGGTGGGGTGCTCCCTGCTCGGTTCCTCTCCAAGCGTGGGATTCAAGCCGCTTCCTTCAAGCCTCCCCACTGCCCAGGTTCCAGTCCGGGGTTGAGGGACAGGACGAAGGGACCTGGCTTGGAGGCGGGAGCTTGGTTTTGCACGGGCTTAGACGAGGTGTCTTCTCACTTCGGCGGCTTGCAGACGCTCAGGGGCTGTGGAAAGGAGCCTCCTGGGGAGACGAGGACGGGAGCAGATGGAGGAGCTGTCCTGGGCTTTGGCTGCTCACCTGGCTTTCCGCGGGGGTGAGGACCTGGGGGTGAGCAGAGTAGCGGGGAGGACTTGGCCAAAAGTCAGAAAGTTGGTCCGCACTCGGGGCAGCCCTCCGCCCCTCCTGCGACGCTGGAAGCGCTTCGCCGCTGCAGCTCCGGCAAGAGAAGCTGCGAGGCTGTGAAAGATGCTGTTATAGAGAACGGGAGTCCTTCCTCCCATCTTAGTTTCTTCACTCTGGCCACTCCTCGAGGGCTTTTCTGATTTCTCCACGAAGAACCTCCTAGACTTCTCTGTGGAGCTTTCTTCAGCGACTGGGCTTTAGGAAGTTGTAGTACTCTTCTGTTTTGTTCCCTTAAAATACAACTTGATAGTCCCAACGCAACTTATCTTTTGGCAGAAGAGTGAAGCGCAGAAACAGTTACCCAGGGGGTCACACAGAAATGTTAGTGTTGCTGGCTTGGATGATGGTTATTCGGAGTGAAATCTGTGGGTCACACATTCTCTCTTGCTAGGAGCTCTGAAAGGCAAGTGAATCTATCTGAACAGAAAGTTCAGAGCCCGTCATATAGCATTAATCACAGGTCCTATCACTGACTAGCTGGGAAATTATGTAAGAGCCTGTTCTGTCCTCCCAGATCTCAGCTCCAAGGGCCAGGATCCTGCTTTGGCAGCAAAACCGTGGTACATGCTTACTTGGATGGTCTACAGGGTAGTCATATTTGGCTTGTTTGTAAACTGCATAAAAATGCATGAATCTATCAGCTGGGCATACATTAGGGCAACGTTTGGAGGGCTGGGACTAGTGGTTCTGGTATGGCTATTCTAAAACTGTTTTTGTCACAGCAAAGTTAAAGCAAGCGGGACTCAAAGTCCAGGCAGCTTTAAGTTGACTTTCTCAGAGTTCTTTCTGCATTCATTCATTTAGCTGTTCAATAAACATTCTTTGTGGAAGAGTGATTTTTTTGTTGTTGTTTTTGTTTTTTTCTTAAAGTAATAGCTCCATTGTCAAGCCATTGCCTCTCAAAACCAAGTTCAAAGACCTGACATCATTTCTGATATAATCTCTTATTGTTTCACATTGTCATTGTCGCTGTCCTACTGTCATTGTCACTTACCTGAAATATTAGTTGGTATTCCCTTCAGTCCTGTTGCAGTGTTTTTTCATGTCACTCCCCATACACAGCCTCTATGATCGTATTTTGAAGTGTGGTAAACCTGGATGAATTTTTTTAAAATGCAGATTTTGGAAATCAAATTAAAATATTGTGAAGGTGGGTGCCTGGGAATCTGCATTTTAAACAAGCTCCCAGGATAAGTTGTATACACATTAAATTTGGATAACCAGCACCCTAAGCTTCATAAAGTCCCTCCAAAACAGCAAAGCACTTCTTACCTTAATGCTCTTGTTATTCCTGTTTATACTATATGGAGCACCCTCACAGCTCAAACTGAGAACAAATGTTTGCTTTTTAACCTCAGCTTAAATATTACCTCCTCACTGAAAATTGTGCTCATATTTGCTCCTTCCCCTTTCCTCTACCCCAAACTGACTGATTCACCCCATTCTTTGGGCTTCTGTTACAGTTACATCTTAACCATTCACTCATGAGAATGTATCACACTGCCTTATAGTTGTTTTTTTCTTGATGTGTATGTGTGTAAATGAGAGAGAACTTATTACATTAAAACTTTTTTTTTAAATCAAAGTATAGTTGATTTCCTTTCTTTCTTCTGAGGCTCTGAGGAAGAAAGGTTTTGCTTGTAAATCAGTTGTTAGGCCATTGTTTGTGGGAAAGAACCTGAAAAAAGGGACCAGAATAACCTTAAAAGATAAGTTAGTTGATCACTGCCTTTGGAAAGAGCTGAGGTCGAGAGATGAAAGCAGGGAGATAGGTGGTTTGAGAAAGTTTATCAAAGTGGAGAAAGGGAAAGAAAATACCTTTTCTGTGCATCCAATAGGTGAAGAGTTCCTCTCAGGTATTTGTTTTCTGTGAGAGATAGTGACAGTGAGAGAGTTTTAGCTCTTCAGTGGCAGGAAATGTGTTCTGTTTGTAGTCCCCACAAGTGTCTTTCATGGTTCTTGGTAAACAGTAAGTGATCAGCAAAAAGTGTAAATTGAGCACAACAAAGCACTAATAACACCCTAGTTTCTCCTGTTCTGTGGGGCAGCAGCTTTGAAGTTGGTAGTCTTTAAAGTCTTGGAACTGCAGTCCTTTTATATTTTCAGTATTCATATGCAGAAGTAAAAGTGTGTGTAAAGGTCTATGTTTAAGGTTATTTACTGTGACATCCTTTGTAGAGGATGCAACTGGAAACAATTAGTAAGTCCATTAGTAGGAAAATTGTTAACATATGATTCAGGCATGCTGTGAAATATTATACTGCCTTTAAAAAGATGGGTTAAATTAATATGCCTTGACCTGGGGTTCAGCATATATAATTATGTTTGATAAAACTAAATGCAGAAAAATGCATTTCATTCTTTGTGTTTGATGAAAGTGTTATGTGGAAGAAAGTGGTTTTCATTCAGCACATGGAAAAAGTGAGCAATCAGATTTCAGAGAAATGGATTGTATACAATATTTTTTTTTTTTTTGTCTTTTTGCCATTTCTTGGGCTGCTCCTGTGGCATATGGAGGTTCCCAGGCTAGGGGTCCAATCGGAGCTGTAGCCACCAGCCTATGCCAGAGCCACAGCAATGTGGGATCCGAGCCGCATATGCAACCTACACCACAGCTCACGGCAACGCCAGATCCTTTAACCCACTGAGCAAGGGCAGGGACCGAACCCGCAACCTCATGGTTCTTAGTCGGATTCATTAACCACTGCGCCACGACGGGAACTCCCTGTATACAATATTTTTGAAAAAAGAAAATACAGGTTTTTTTTGTGTGTGTGTGTATGTGTGATTTGTATAGAGATGTATATATCTCTGAACTGTTGAAATTGATTTTTTCCCAAAGGGTATAATTTGAGGTTCAGTGGGGAGAGGAGAGGGTGAAGAAAAGCTGTGGTCCTCAGGAACAATCATAGGCATATCACTTGCCCACAGTTTGTGCACATGAGTAATTATGTTAAAAAATTCACATTTGAAATGATTTCCTATGGATGGACCACATGAAGCAGTATTACTTCTAAAGACATCCACCACTTTGAGATTTATTGCCTTGGGGGGAAAATGCATTTTATTGATGTGTTCTTTGCTTAGGAAGGGCTTATGGATATAGTAGATTTAAAGTTTAAAAACATATAAAAGTCAAGCCTTCAAGGAAAAGCTTTAGGCAGTTTCAAAGACCTTGAGGCAAAACTTCCAAATCCTTAATCTCTACTTAAATGAGGTCGGGGACTTTTCATTATCTTTTCCATCAAACTCAGAATTCAGGAAATAGTGCTGACTCAGGTGGTCTGTTTCATTTATTCCCTGATGATAAAAAAAGGTCTAGAAAAGTGTCTTAAACCATCATTTTTAAATGTAAAACATTTTTTAGATTGAATTTACCCTGTTCTTCAGACTAAGTTGGTAGAGTCCTGCCTTCCACTGATGGTTCTTATTTTGCTCCTTCAATTCTTTGCCAGTAGAACTTTAGCCTACTTTTTTTTTTTTAATTTTTTTGTTAATGCAGTCTTTCTGCTCTCTATTATTTACAAGGCCCTGGATTTGCACATGTGGATTTAGGTGTAGTGGAAGGTAGGGGCCCCAACAGTTTCACATTGTCCAGGACTAGAATTAGTGCAGATGTAAGGGCATCAGAGAAACTTCATCTCCCCCAAATGCTGTTTTCTTGGCTGGCAGGTCCAGATTCTGTCCCTCCAGAATGAACTGCTGGGGCAACTTGCTTGATTACTCTAGTTTCTATTCTTTGACCTCCATCTCCTATTTTGCTATGCCATTTCTGCTACAACCCATGGGTTCCATATCCCCATTCTGCCTTCCCTGTCTGCCTTCCCACAGGAGGCCAGCTAATCCAAAGATGTTGGATGTCTGATGTAGGAAGTATAGAGCTATTTGATTTCAGTGGAGGCACTTGCTTCCATAGTCTTGACTCTGGAATATAAATTCTGATCTATGTTTTCCAGACATCATACTGCCTGCTTGATATTAATGGTGTTTCTTTTTTTAATGGCATTTCTGATCATGTTATTGATAATCACACAGTAAGCATGTTTATAATATATAATATAATGTAATATAGTATAGTTATCATTTTAAATCCTTAAGCAGAGAACTAACAGTAGTGACCTCTGTCATGCAGACTTCATGTGAGGCCTTATATTGCAGTGTTTTCTATGCATCATTGTGTTGAATCTGTATGACTAACTTTCCCATTTCACCATGAAATTCAGGGGATGTTAATAACTCATCAAGGACAAAACGGTAGGAAATGGCAAAGCCAAGATTTGAGCGTTCTCACTCCAAACTGTATTCTCTTAAATGCTACACTCTTCTGCTTCCTTCGATGTGGCGCACACCTGCTGTACCTTATCCCTAATCCTCAGAGAAACGTTAAAAGGCAGATGCTATCCTATTTTGCAGTGTTTATCTCACCCACTCTATATTCTTGAGGCCTTTTCTGAAAATGCCAGGGAGTGTTTATATTTAGAGACTAACTCATCAGACATCAGTTGTCTTTGACATTGCTTTTTCTTTTGATTATTAATTAACCGAGGTAGAGTAGGTTCTAATTAAAAATCAGTGTCTTTTCACGAAAAAAATATGTAGAAAAAGACTTTGATCATAAAGCCAGTAAGTTTTATTTTATGGTCTCTTTTTTGCTTTTCTTAAAAATACCTGTTCATGAGTCAGACAAGTCTTTTTTTTTTTTTCTAAGTAAACAAGACAGGAATTATATATAACTAGTTTAAATTATGAGCAGAAACCTGCCATTGAGGATCTGATGTAATTTCAAAGCTACATTAATTTGTATTTAATTATAACTTTCTAGCCACTCAGTTAGTGACAGAAATCATAGGCAACTGGGACATAAATCAATACATAGACTTTTCATAAAAGAGCAACTCCCCAGGGGGCTAATGCATTTGTCAGTTAATGCTTTTCTGAGCTTTATTAAGGCAGTTGGTATTTGGCCCCACAAGTACCAAAGATATGTAAAAACACTGTTTATAGATTTGGAATTGATTTTATTTTTTTCACTTCCTTGGTGACCTTGGACAGTTATTTAACTTTATTAGGTATCATTTTTCTCATCTGTAAAATGGAGTAGGATAATAGTTCTTACTTCAAAGTGTTGCCATAAATGATTTAATCCAATAAACCGCCTTTTTACAGTGCCTGAGCTATGAAAAGTGCTCAACAAACTATTTTGAATATGATAATGATGGTAAATAATAAATTGCAGGGACTTTGTTCTCAGGAATTTTTTTGTTGAGTTGTGAGGAGACTGTTTTCCTCATCTTTCTGAAATCATAATTCATAGACATTGCTTATTCTTGAAAGAGTTACATGTATCCAACTGAATTCTCCAGGGTATAGACAAAGGTACTTATAGACTCAACCATGGCCACTTACTAACCACATGCTAATACCCATGTACACCTGGTTCTTGGGAGTCACCTAGACAAAAATAGGATAAGAACCCTGTGCTAATATTATAAGACAAAAATAATAAAAAGTCTCTAAGGAATAGATCTACAGAACCACAGCTTTCCTTTGATTCTTCATTTCTGCAGGTGTATCTTTGATCTTGGCTGTATTTGCAATTATTCTCGTTCATTCTGTTAGCTTGGCCATCCTCTGAGAATCTCACTTCCTCATTGAATTTTGGAGACAACAACTCTTGCCTACTGTCTCACTGTTTTGGAAATTTTAAGTAAGAACAATCATGTGAAACAATTTGTAAACTATTTAATGTTCTCCAAAAGTAGAAGAGAATTGTGGTCATGATGATGACAAAGGAGTAGTTTTTTTTTCCCAATCTAGGTGACTCTGGATGTCATAAAATAATTGAGTGAAAATTAAGGTGTGACGTGATCTTTGCTTCACCATCCATTCTCCAGTCTCTGCCCCAGTCTCTTTGGTCTCTTTGGAACCCACAAGAGAGAATGATGCTACCACCTCAAGATGATGCATCATCAAAACTTGGAGGAAGTCCACCCTCAACCCTTTTAGCTCTCATACTAAAAGCCTATTTCCTGCTCTGTACACCTTTCACATCTCTGAGGTTTTTGAGGGGCCTGGTGATGGGTTCTTGCTGGTTGATGGACTTCCACACATGCCCCCTCCTCTCACTCTCCTTTTCACCCAACCCCTTTTAGCTGGCAAATTCCTCTCTTTTCAGGTGCCAGATTAGATGTTACTTCTTTTGGGAGGGCCTCTCTGAGTAGGGAGGGCCCAGTAGATGAATCAGCCTCCTGATGACTCTCAGAGCACATTCTTTAATGACTTTTCTACATTTTAGCACCTCACCCAGACTAAAGGCTCTATGAAAACAGAGATCTTGTTTGTGTTGCCCATCAGTCCATTCTAAGTACCTAACACAGTGCTTAATACACGGTAGGAACATCTCCAGGGGCATTCTTAAGTACCAGCAAAACACCTAGGCGGTAGGTGCTTAGCAAGTGTTGGTTGAAGGAAGTTGGGGGAGAAAGGAGGGAAGAGAGTGAGTAGAGAATGAAGAAGTGAATCCACGAGAACACATTGGATGGGGTTTCAATTACTTTTTGTGATCTCCATTGTGAAGAGGAATATTGGGGACTCCCATAGAAACAAGGGTACTTGTTAGTAGCTGTTAGTCTTGATGGTAGAGGAGAGTAAGTCACAGGGACTGATTCAGCTGTCAAGGAAAGAGGGCAGCTGTAGATGTATCCACTGCCCAGCAAGGGAGGAGAACTCAGGGAAATAAAAGTGTGAGGTTGGAACAGGCCCAGGCCTCAGGTCTTGGGTTCAAGGCAAACCCTAGCAGGAGTGCAGCCAGTATTGTGCCTTGGCCACTGTCCCACAGCCCTCTTTGCTTGTTGCCTTTCTGCTGCCCTTGGAGCTTATTCTTTCTGTGATTCTAATCTCCTAAGAGAAGGAGTATGATTGGTTTATTGGGTAAATTTTTCAGAGTGGACACAACTGTCAGCCCCAGGCCATATCTGGCTGTGGATGGGCTGCCCTAAGCCAAAGGTCCCCTGCAAGTCCTGTCACTAGTGGCCTGAATCAAAAGGATCATGAGATTGAAAACATGCCCCTGGACTTCTTTTTCAGCTGGAGCCATGGGACAATTCTTCAAGTCCTGGGCACTTTAGGCCCAAGGAGAGTTTTACCTGTCTGGTGGATGGATGAATAAGGAAGCACTATAAAACTTCTCCAGAACAAGACATTATGTCTTTGAGATTTGGAGAGCAGCATTCCTAGAATTCTCTCTGTTGAGGGGCCATTGGTGGGTCCATACTGATGATGTTATCTTGGTCTGTGCCTTTGCCCTGTCAGCATGGGGTTCTACCAGCTTGTAAAAGCCTCTTCGTGAAGCAAACATGGGGGTTTTTCCCTAGTGTTGGGACAGCCCATCTGTGAAGGAAAACGTGTTCCCCCCAAGCCACATGCACATCATCTTTGTTCATATATTGGTAGGTTAATTCAACACTGACACTTAATGTTAGAACACTATGTTAATTAGTACATCAGTTTATTAATGTGGTAGAAAGGAGAAAAGCATGAATGGATGGGGTTTGGGGGCTTGTTTTTAACTTAATATTCCTATGCCAATTAATTTTTTTTTTTCTTTTTTGGCTGCCCTGCAGCACATCGAGTTCCTAGGCTGGTGATAAAATCTGAGCCACAGCTGTGACCTACTCCACAACTGTGGCAATGCAGAGACAACTCCAATCCCATTGTACCACAGTGGGAATTTATATGTTTTTTTATCCTGAACGTTTATTTGTGGGAGAGTCATTGGCTTCCAGTGACTCAGTGGTCTGATGTGTCCTGTTTGTTTCAGGAAGGGGAGAGGAAGATTGGTTGAAAAGCAAGAATCACAGGAAAAATCTGGAAGGTAGCATGGAAATTAAAGTGTCATGGGCTTTGGAATGATCCCTTTGCTAAAATTCTGGCTTTTCTTTCTAGCCGTGAAGCACTGAGCATATTACATAGTCATGCTAATCTCAGGTCTAAGGTCATCAAATGAAGATTATAAGATTCATGTCTTTGGGTTGCTGTATGCGTTAAGTAAGATAGGGTTTATAAAACCCCCAGTAGAGCTTCCTTTATTCTGAGGCTCCCTAACTGTCACTAAGGAAAAGTTTGTTAAAGACAATGGTATGCCATCTAGAAATACAATTAAGCACTTCTAAAATTTCTAGGAGGGTATAAACATAAAGTTTGCTCAATGTGTTTTTGTCGTATCATTTTTCTATTATTATCTCTCTATTGGGAGAACATTCATTATGAGATGACCAGAAAATATACACAAGTGGGGAGCTCCCATCATGGCACAGTGGTTAATGAATCTGACTAGGAACCATGAAGTGAGGTTGCGGGTTCGATCCCTGGCCTTGCTCAGTGGGTTAAGGATCCGGCGTTGCCGTGAGCTGTGGTGTAGGTTGCAAACCCGGATGGGATCCCGTGTTGCTCTGGCTGTAGTGTAGGCTGGCAGCTGTAGCTCCAACTGGACCCCTAGCCTGGGAACCTCCATATGCCATAGCTGCGGCCCTATAAAGACAAAAAGACAAAAAACAAACAAAAAAACCCACAAGTAGTGGTAACACTTATATACAAAGACAGGCACTTAACCTAAGTACAATACGTGTGTTATTTCACTTTAAAAATTTTGAAGGACCAAATAATAACCTCCTCTAATATATGAAGAAACTGAGGCCTGGAGAGATCAAAAAACTTTCTTAAAAATCATGCAGAGAGTATGTGAGAGAGCTAGGACTTGAACCTAGGAAACTGGATACCAGACTCCTTAATCTTAATCATTTTACCTCCCATTAATAGCGATCATTCATTACTTCCAAATCTTGAAATTAAATGATTTTCCCAATGGAAACAGTGGGGACACTGTACATAGTTCCTTCTTAAAGTCATGTCTTCTTATTCCTAATCAGGTCCCCTTTCTACCATCTCATGCTATCAGAGCATAAAGCAAAATTTAGATGCTCAGCCCCATAATGACTAAAGATGTGCAGATCTTCTCAGGGACTTTTTTACTTCTCAAAAATACTCCTAATCCCTGAGGAAATTCTACTGATCGGTGTATATTTTCTAGCAAAATCTTTGTTCACTGGTCCACTACATAATGAAATTCAGGTTCAGGAATGTGTTGTTGAAAATTGCCTGTAAATTTTCTATAGAATTCAGAAAGGATCTGGGTATTTAGCAAGATTATGAACACATAAATTCATTTTGGATGCCTGATAAATTACTTGAGTCAAACATATTCATCATCATGGATGCAAGAAGAGCAAATCAGTTTTGTCTGCCCATTGTGTGTGTGTGTATGTGTATGTGTGTGTGTGTGAGAGAGAGAGAGAGAAAAGGAGAGAGAGAGAGAGAGAGAAAGAGAGAGAGAACAAGCACTGCCCTTCTTTGGATTTGTTTCTTTGAAGGATTTGTGTGCCAAATAAGAAGACATACCCCCTGTGGTTTTAACAAGAAGTGCTCACACATCCATCTGGTCTGCCATGAAACTGCCTGGCTCCTCGTTCATGCCCTTAATTCACCTGCTAGCTTTGCCTGCACCTGATAGACAGTTGGCAGTACCTTTGGGATCCTTCCTGAAGCTGCAATCCAGAAGAACTGAGAAGGTAGAAGGGTTAGATTAGAAGAAAGAGTGAAAACAGAAAGTTACCAGGCACAAACCCATCATCTGAATGAAGAATGGAGATCCTGGGAGATATTTAAACTAGAAAAGGGACTGTCTTGATGAGTAGAGATGGTGATTATGATTTAGAGTGATGGCTTTAGAGCCACACAAGCCTGGGTTCAAGCATAGACCTTGGGTGTGTTTAAGGGCAAAGCATCTTCACTAAGTCTCAAGTTCCTCAGGGATTTTACTCACTTAAAAGATACGTTTACATGGTGAAAATGAATTCATGACTGAAAAACCTTTGACAAACCCTTTACGTCCCTAACATTCAACTTCTTCAACTGTAAAATGAGGATAATATCCATAACACAGATTTGTGAAATCAAATGAGCTAACTTTCTGTATGAAAGTTCCCATCAGAGGGCCCAATACATACTGAACATTCCTAAATCTAGAAACTTAAAGCTCAGTTATCTGGGAGATCTTTACTATAGGAGCAATGCCTGATGTATTACCTTTAATTTGCATCTATAGCTACAGTTGTTTGAGGAAAGGAAGAAGGCGTATTTCAGGAAGAAGGCATATTTCAATGTTTCATAAAACCATACTGTATATAATATCTTTTTTCATCACAATCACATCACAGATTCTATTTATGAAGCAACTGAAAACAAAACATGATTCTATGTATTTGAAATCTGTTTTAGAAGACATGCTTCATTGGTTAAAAAAAAGTGGGGGGGAGTTCCCATTGTGGCACAGTGGAAATGAATCCACCTGGTATCCATGAGGATGAGGGTTCTATCCCTGGTCTTGCTTAGTGGGTTAAGGATCTGGCATTGCCACGAGTTGTGATGTAGCTTGCAGACTTGGCTCGGATTCAGCGTTGCTGTGGCTGTGGTGTAGGCTGGCAGCTGTAGCTCCAATTTGACTCCTAGCCCGGGAACTTCCATATGCTGCAGGTGTGGCCTTAAAAAGCAAGAAGAAAAAAAAAAACCCCACCAAAGAATATATGTGAAATTGTTTGTGGCATTAAACTCCAGATATTCCAGGGAAAATAATGTGTTTATTGGCAAGAATAATAAATTTGAAATGTAGATACTGTTTGTACCTTTTATTGTTATTTTAAATTGCTGGCTGCTTTTTGTTTTCTTTTTAATGCCTGGCTTTATTCACTCCATTTCCCTCTTTTGGTAACAGAAAGAATACTTAGGTTTGACTCTCAGCTCCACCAGTGTCAAGCTATGTGACCTTGGGCACATTATTTGACCTCTCTGGTTCATATTTACAAGAGCAAAATTAATAGTAATTAGCAGGAAGAATTATTGTGTTGGTTAAACGAGATGACATTTGCAAAAGTGATGGCTCATAGCAAGCACTCAGCACATGCTTATTTTTCGTCTTTTCCCTAAGATATGTTTTAGTGCCAATGTAAATTTCTCAAGATTTTGTGAAATTTTAAAAATTTCACAAGGGTCTTTTTTCCTCTGGATGTTCCTAAGTGTTCTTCCTGTCTCTCTCTTTGTCTCTGTCTGTCTGTCTCTCTCCCCCCACCCCACCCCCCATATGAATTCTTTTTACTAGAGGCCATAAAGACCTGGAACATAAC
The DNA here is from genome assembly GCF_054392235.1 of Sus scrofa. Lineage (NCBI taxonomy): Eukaryota > Metazoa > Chordata > Mammalia > Artiodactyla > Suidae > Sus > Sus scrofa. The sequence goes on from NC_139395.1 coordinate 59,677,114, forward strand.
CCATATGAATTCGAATGGGACTGTTCAATTTGGTGTGTGTGGCTGGCAAGGAAAGAATGATTAGACTGGATTGTCAAGTCCTAGATCAGTGTCCCAGACACTTTGGAGCCCCAGGCTGTCCACAGGCTTTGGGAAGGTGACCATGAATTTGTGAAGCTTTTCTGAAAGGAATAACATACTTGTTTATTTTAAAGAAAGACAAAGCCCCCATAAATAGTGGGAGTTCACTAAATGGCTGTAAATAAATGAGCTCTTGTTATGTGCCAGGCTGTCCTAAATCAGTGCTGTGTACATTATACACACGATGTCATTCAAACCTCACAGTGACCTCACTTGCCCAAAGCTACAGAGCTGATAGGTGACCAAGGCAAGATTTTAGGCCACGTCTGTCTGACTTCCTGCCTCTCCCACTCCTGCCGTGACCCAAACATACTAAGCATGTTTGTATTTGGGAGTGCATTTCTTTTGACTTGCTATTTACAGCCACTTTTATTCATAAGTTATTTGTTTAGTAATTGAAAAATCACAAAAATATAAGCAAAAGCTGATAACTAAAAATTACCTTATCCTTCTACTGAGAGAGAATGAAAGTTAATATTTTGAAAAATATTCTTTCAGACATTTTAATGTTGATGTACCTTTTCTTTCCTGAAAACAAAACAAAACAAAAAAAACCCATGATGTTCAATTGCTAGGGCTGCCATATCATAGTACCTCAAACTGGGTAGCTTTAACCACAGAAATTTACAGTCTCATAGTCCTGGAGACCAGAAGTCTGAGATCAAGGTGTGGCAGTGTTGGGTCCTTCTGTAGGCCATGAAGGGTGTTCTGTTCTGTACCTTTCTCCTAGCCTCGGGGGCTTTGCTGTCAATCTTTGTGTTCTTTAATTTGTAGATGATACATCACCTGAAATTCTGCCTCTGTCTTCACATGGTTTTCTCCCTATGTGCATATTTATGTCCAAATTCCCCCCTCTGTACGCACAGGTCACATTAGATTAGCACCCACCCAACTCAAGTATGGCTTCATCTTAACTAATTACATCTGCAGTGACCCTCTTCCCAAATAAGGTCATATTCTTAAGTACTAAAGGTATGGATTTCAACATAAGAATCTTGGAGGCACACAGTTTAACCCATAACAAATGAGTTCTTAGAATAGGCACATTTTGTCATCTGCTTCGTTCTCTTTAATGTATTATGAGTGTGTTACCATGCTACTAGTTAAAATTTCTTTCTCCATAATTTTGATGGCTATATGTTATTACACTATATGCCTATATTAGAAATTATGTAACTAATCTCAACTTTTAGTAGTTTTAAAAATGTATGTTATTTTTAAAACCTGCAAAGAACCCCTTCTGAAGTGTTAAGTATACCTCTGTTATAGTTTACTTAGTGTCTAGATGTAGAATTTCTGGTTCAAAAGGTTATGCATTTTTAAGCTATTTGAAACAAATATCAAATTGTCCTCAAATGAGGTGGTCCCACTGTGGGCATTACCAGTTAAAATATTTTCCATTTTCATAAACAAACATGAGATCTTGATTAAATTTGTACTTTTTAAATTTTGTGGTGAGATTGTGTATTTTTTTCATAAGATGGTTTATATTCTTCTTTTCATTTGGAAACATTTTAATGGACAGAATGGATTTGTAAAGCAATAGCTGAGGCTGCCAAACTCATGATGCTGTTCACATGGACTTTTACATAAGCTGCTGCCTTCATCTTTCTAGGTCACTGTACTACTCCACTATTTGGAAATTATTTACATTACTATACTCTGACTTGGTTAGAGACAAATACTGAGCTATCCTTTCTCTGAATCATGATATTAAATAGATGTATGTGATTTTTGGAATACCAGAGTTAACTTCTGTGTCATGAACCTTGAATAATAGAAATAAATTTATAATGTAAATTTAACCATCCAATTTGCATTTCTTTACATTTTAATAATACGCTTATTTATTACAAGTAACATCATTGTTTTACCTTAAATTATACTCTTAAGTGTTGGTCATACTCAGTACCTTTCTGAAACGTGCAGCTCATGTATATGTATGTTAAGTAACTCATGGATACAAATTAATGCCACACCTTTTTTGAGGCACTTGGAACTTTAATAATTCTTCTGAGGGAAAGGCAGGAGTGGATGAGATGTTATTGCTTCATTTGAAGCATACCTGGCTTGTGATTACGGAAGGCTCTATCAATGAAATAAAACAAATTCAGCAGCTGCCTGATGCCAAGGGCATTTCCGCTCTCTCGGATGACATTCTTGACCACACTTGCTATTAACAGAGATAACATTATGGACGTATTCTGCCTCTGCCTCACATATGGCTATTTTGGGCCACCTTGGCCTCTTTGTGAATTAAAATAACAGTTGTTAACATTTATTATATACTTATATACTTCTGAGCTCCAGGCTCTGTGAAATGCTTTCAACAAGGATGCCATTTAATTCTGGCAACTGTATTACAATGCATGCATCATTATTTCCTCATCTTTAGGGCAAAGAATCTGAAGATTAGGAAAATAAGTTTAAGTGGGTATCGTTTAAATGTGTGCAGTTGCTAACAGAAGAGCTAAAATTTGAATCCAGGTCTTCAGTGCTTCAAAAAGATCCAATGTGCTTATTAAGCCATCAGCTGTAGAGGAAGAAGAGTTCCATTTTCTCCCAGACACCAGATCCATATGGGAAGAACAATCCCAGCCCACCAGGTTGCCATTTATAGCCCAAAGTGAACCCAGATGAGGGGAAAGCCCAAGCATTTAGCCAGACAAATGGTATCCATGGGGCAAAATCCACCAATGTAGCAATTTGACTAAAGCTATTTATTTATCTCAGTTAGGTGGAGAATTCTGTTATGGGCTAGCAGAGCAAAATTTTTGAGTTCTCTTTGCAGTTCAATGGCAAGTACATTTTTTAAAAAATTGTTTCTTATGAGTTCACTTGATAAAACAATAAATGAAAGAAAGGATGGTTTTGATTTGCTTTGAATTGCAAAAGCAATTCTGATTTGTAGATCTCAGAACCACAGTGGCCAAAGGCAAATGATGGAAAATACTCAGAAAGAACAAGGGACCGGTTGCTCCCTACCATATCATTTTGTCAATAACTTCTCTGCCACCCTTTCACCGACCCACATCTGCTTGTAAAAATGCAAAGATCCTTGCACTTATAAACCTTTTGTTTTATTGACTTGTTTTAGGTGACATTCAGTTTCCTCTGCCATATTGATTAGCCTGCCTTTGAAGAACCTGGGGAACATGCCCAAGGCCATCTGGTTGGTAAATGTTTGGGGCAAGAATGCAAACCAGGTCTGCTGGGGGCCAGGCAAATAATGTATAAGGAAGCAAGAAGCAGGCTCCCACAATGGGCAACAGCGGCAGCCAGAGATATTGGCATTTCTGTCTACAGAAGCAGCTTCATCCACTCCAGCCAGTTGTTGCTGAGCAGGAGCATAGGCCCAAAGTGTCTAGATATTTACACTTTTCTTCAGAAAATAGCAATAAGGATTTCGGTGCTATTCTTGCGAGGTTTTAATGTTGGAAATGTCTTCCATTTTTCAAACACAGTGAGGCCCATTCTTTGCAAAATACACAAAGCATCATTTCCTTCTGGATGTAGCCCACAGTCTCCAGCTTATTCCCACCTTACCACAGCATCCTGGCCCCCCTGGAGGCTTTGTCTCCGTGCCCCCCCCCCCGCCAAGGACCCAGCCCAGTTCCTCTTGCACAGAAAGTTCTCAGGAGCCATTTGGCTGATGCATGGATGGATGGGAACTTTGGTGTTCAGAAATTAACCCTAGCTTGGTTTTTGAAATGATAGAATTAGTAAGTTCAAGAGTTCTTTTACCTTCCTCCAGATAAAATTTAAAAAATTTTCACTAATGTCTAGGAAGCATAAAAATATAGGGATTATGTCTTGGGCCAAAACCATAATGTGAATGGAGGCAGTGGCTCCTAGTAGCGACCAGGGTAAGTTAGTGACACAGCTCTGGGTACCAGACAATGCACTGAGAAGACCTGAACTTCTCAGTTAATCAGTGTAACCTCAAATAATTCTGTTCCTAAACAGTGTGGTTTAATTGTTGTTTAAAGAATCAATGAATAAAGAATCCTGATGAGGGAGGATTCTAAATATTTACTTAGAATATGACTGTCCAAGAGAATATTCTGCATGCAGTGTTCTGAATATTCTGTAGTATTCTAAATAGAACATTATATTCTTCACTGTCTGTTACAGTAGTCCCTAGCCACATGTGGCTATTGATCACTTGGAATTGAGCAACCAAATTTTTAATTTATGAGTAATTTAAATGTAAAGAGCTAGGGGTTACCATATTGGATAGCATGTGTGCAAAGAATTAGCCCATCTATCTGTTTGGCAAGGGCAAGATGCTAAACTTCAGTAAAAAACTTAAAAGGGACTGGCTGCTATGTAACAGAAAATATTCATCGTGGCTCTGTTCTTTTTTTTTTTCACTTTTTAAAAAAAATTTATTATAGTTGATTTAGTGTTTCATCAATTTGTGTGTGTATATATATATATATATACATATATATATATATATATACACACACACACACACATTCTTTTCCTCACATTATCTTCCATCATGTTCCATTACAAGTGAATGGATATAGTTCCCTGTGCTGTACAGCAGGATCTCACTGCTTATCCACTCCGAATGCAATAGTTTGCAACTACTAACCAGAGCCAGGAATCCCTAAATTCTAGAAGAGAAACAAGCAATTCATGTTTTTTTTAGTCCTACTGCCTATATTTTATTTTGAGTTAAATATAGTTGATTTACAACATTGTGCCAATTTCTGCTGTATGGCAAAGTGACCCACGTGACTCTGTTCTTTAAAACATTAATTTTTACATTTATTTTGCAACACACCTCATGCAGTTGGTGGCAGGGAGGTTTTCAAGCCAACTTCCAGAAATTTATCAGACCCTGAATCTCCCAAACTTTACCAACTCTTTAGTATGCTTTTTACACATTTTATATATATGTTTATATGTTTATGAACTTTATACATTTGTACATAAATTTTAGAGCTTGAAATAAAAAGATAAACAAGTAGCCTTTTCTGTTTGTATCCTGATATGAACAAGATGACAGTTGTTAAAGTTTGTACTAATTTGTTAGCACAAGAATATCTCATAATAGTAGTTACTGTTTTGTTTTAATGGCTGCATCGTGGCACACAGAAGTTCCTGGGATAAGGGATTGAATCCAAGACGCAGCTTCGAATTATGCCACAATGTGGCAATGCTGGATCCTTTGACCCACTGCATCAGGCCAGGGATTGAAGCCTCTGCAGCAACCTGAGCCACTGCAGTTGGATTCTTTTTTTTTTTTTTTTTTTTTTTTTTTTTTTTTTCAGACTGGTGGAGCAGTTGGATTCTTAACCCATTGCCCCACAGCAGGAACTCCAGTAGTTACTGTTTTTTAATGAGGATTGCATTTTATTCATTCAGGAAGCAGACTAAAAGCAACACAGATTGCTCGTTATTATATAATGCAGATAAATTAATTTCTTCGAGGTTTAGTTATCAAGAAATCATGGTGAGACATTTATTCTATGATTAGCAATGTAGTCTGGTAATGTTTTGACAGTGGCCGTATGAGCGTATCATTAGCATGCAAATGTACATTTAAGAGAAATAGGAGCATGGTAATCAGATTATGAGAGCAACAGTGATGCAGATGCATCATGATTGTGGTGTCAGCCATCTGAACAAGACCTGGGAATGAGTAATTGCATGTGTCTCATACCCTTCTCTCCTCTATTTGTCACCCATAGAGAGTATGGGATTTTAGAGATGGCCCAAGTGTTTTAGTTTTGTAGTGTCTTTGGGGTCCCTTGAAAGCAATACCAAATTCAAAAATGGCATATCTGAGGGCAATTAACTGGGAAGTGATGCCAGACAGCAGGAACGAGGGACCAGGGAAGTGAAATCGGGATGGGAAGGCGGCATAACCAATATAAGAGTACATTATGGAGTTGTTCATCCCTGGGGGACACTGTTGCTCAAACTTATAGGGCTTCCTGAGCAGGCAGCCTCAGGCAGTACCTGTCAGAACTATCTTGGGAACAAAAGGGTGAAATAGTAATCTTTGGGCTCCAATTCCCCATTACACAAGGGTAGCCTCATGGAAGTTAACTCCTGTGTTAGTTTGAGTTCTTCCAAAGCAAACTCTTAGGTAAGGATGATAGTTTATTTGGCAATTAATTCTAGCAAACAGTGGTAAGGGAGTGGAGAAATGAGACAGGGAATGGAAGGCAGTAGGTAATACATTATTTAAAATGTTACCACCATTGGCAAGCAGGTTAATTCCAGTGAGAGACCCTGGGTACTAGTGTGGAACACTCATTGGCTGAAATTGTCACCTGGCTACTTCTAGGAATACTGGGAAATGTAGTTTTTAGCTGTCCGTGCTATTCCCTCCAATAGAACTGCTGTTAAAGAAGAAAGAGAGAGCGGATCTTAGGGAGTTACCAGTTTCTAACACAAATGTTTTTCAGATAGTTGATGAACTCCCCATTTCGCTTTGGCTGAATTTATTTATTTATTTTAAAAATTCATTCTGATCCTTATCAGAGATCATTAAGCAGAAATCATTTGGTTGCAAGGAAAAGGAACCCATTGAAACTGGCTGAGGGAAAAAATAGGATATGTTGGAAAGTATCTGGTTCTCAGAAGGCAGAACAATTGGTCAGACTTCATGAGAGAGAGGAAGATGGAAGGGGGAGCTGGGAGTTGGGAAATTCATGAAGAGTTTTCCACCATCTTGAAGGGCTCTTGTTTCATCTGCCGTTTGCTTCTCTTAGTGTTCTGACTCCATTTCCTTGACTTTTACTGTAAATATCTTGCTCTACTTTTTGTGTTCAAGAAAGACCACCTCTGCCCCTAGCCCAATTCTAACCTCACAGTGTGAGCAGCCAATATTGCTGCTCTGGGCACAAAGTCTCAAGAGTCAGAGAGCAGCTGACTCAACCTCCACTGTGGTGTGGTTCCAGATCTGGGGAGAGGAACAGGACCACAGAGTATACAGAGGCTAGCTAGTGTTGGAGGGAGGGAGAGTCTTCTAGAAGGAGCAATGGGGAGCAGGGAGAAAATGGTTACTATCTCCACTCCCTGACAGTGACTTTTTCAAGTATGAGAAAATGCAACATTTATAAGAAAGCAGAGTCCCAAGGCAGTTGGTAATCTTTGCTGAATCACAAACTCCCAGGAGAATGGTGGTAGGCATTCCCCAGTAATTGAGAAACTAGCCCAAATGAGGTATCTCTGTGGGTGGTGACCACCACTTAGATGTTGGAGACACTCATCTTAAGACTATCTCCTATGCAGGGGTGTGAGGCACTTGCATGTTTTGAACATAGCATTGTTGAATTCATTAATCAGTAGAGGTGCTTGGTATTAAAATTAGCAGCAAATGATGAGTGTCCTTGATTGCAGACTTGGGATGTGTTTTTCACTTGTGCTCAAGAGTGATTTGAATATGTTTTTGATAACTGTTCCAAGTTTCCCTGCCAGTTTTGGAAGAACTCTTCACAGAGCTGGTTGGGGTACCAAAATGGGGAGTAGAAGGAGGGACTAGAACTCACCTCTAAGTGATGCCTTGCAAATGGTACTTTGACAGTTTTATAAAATTTGTTAACCAGAACCTCCTTTTATTTTTTAATTTTTTTTCAGAACCTCCTTTTAAAATGCTACTTATGTTCTGAGTTATAAATGTGAATTCTAGAAGGCACATTGTGTCTGTGTCTTTCTCTCTCTCCATCCATCATGCATCCATCTGTCCATCTGCCTTCATCCTAAGGTAATGTCAACATGAGTCTGCAGATTTAAATGCTTTGGTTTAAAGAAAAAGGGCATGGACTCGGTATTCACTAGGAGTACAAAGGACTGGGTCCCTTACCTCTGGCTGGCATCACATCTTTGAGCAGCCCCTTCTCTGGCTCTCTCCTCCTTCCCTCTCCTTTCCTGGAGAGCACTTCCCCAGGAACTCCAGAACAATCAGATGTCTATCTCAGGCTCTGCCTCTAGGGAACCTGTTCAAAGATAAACATGTTACTGTGGTTAGACCCTGTTTTTTAAAAAGCATATTGGCAAGGGAGCTGTCGAGGGTTGGAAATAGTTTAAGCGCAGTGAAATACGATTTAGTGAAAAGAGAACTGGTTTGAGAATCCATGCTTCAATCTCTGTTCCCCCATGTGACCTTAAACAAGTCACTTTCTGACCTCCACACCCTCATTGGAAAAATAGGAGTGTGAATTGATCTTTCCTGCACCATCTCCTACTAATCTGGTGTTGTGTAGACATAGCCCTTTATTTCAGTAGTGTTACCATGTCAAGTTGGAGAAAGAAATCCAGATATTTAGATAATGCCGTGAATAACTTTTAGATAGGAAATGTGCTTATTAGCATAATACCTAGTGTAGAGTAGGCCTTCAAAAAGTGTTAGGCATTTTGAGCAATTATTTTTAAATATTTATACTTAAAATGGGATACTTTGTAACTGTTGTAACTGTTGGCTAAGATAGCTCAAGCTGTAGGACAACATCTAAAAAAGGTTTCATTACAAGGATTTAGCTAATTTTTTTTTAAGTTGGATTGGTACAGAAGAGATAGCTAGAGGACATGGTTTACCATCTCACATTGAGTTTTATGCATATACCAATGTTCACTAGCTTGATAAATTTATTTTGGTACTGAAGTGTATCAACAATTAAAATTTCCTACAGTCTTCCTTCACCAAAGTAAATGATTTTCTGTCCTGAGGCTGTGATATGAATCTTCCGGAGATGGCATATTTTAATGTAGACAGTTCTTCCAAGTTTATTGCAATAGGCTTATGCTTAAATACGTATGATTTAAGGAGGAAAGCAAAACTATTTTAGAAAATTCTTCATAGAAACTTAGCAGTAACTAGCAGATGGATGCTGATGAAATGAATTTGTGTCACTTTTTGACACCTCTGGATTTTTTAATGTCCCCATCTTGTTTTCTGTAGGGGCTGCTCATCTGTCATTTGTCTCATGAATTAATTTCACTCTATTATTAAAGGTTACTATAAGCTTCACCGAAATATATGTTCATTGAGGATATATGTAATTCACCTCTACAATTCCATTACCAAGAGCTGGGCCTGTTTCACAGTGGGCACCCAGATGTTTCCTAAATGAATGGATGTATGAATAAAATAATTAGTTGTTTTCCCACCTTGAATGCCATTCCTCATCATTGTCCCTTGTCTCATCATTTTCTCCCCTGTTGAAATTTTACCCACCCTTCTAGAACCATCTCAGATTCTTAGATCATTCTTCTTCCTTATTTGAACTTTCATGAAAGACATTTCTTCTGTTTGGGAGACTCATGGTTTTCCTTTGTGTCTGAATGAGTTAGGCTGGTGCTTCCCAACCAAAACTAGCCTTTGCAGGAGGAATCTCTTCATATTGTTATTCAGACATAATAACATTATATCCAAATACACAGGTCTTTAAGTTTGTGGAACAGAATTAAATCTTTTTGGGCCTGACCCCAAGTTCATTATTCAGTCCTCTGCACCACTTTATTTCAATGGTCTTCAGATTATCTAGTTGTATTTTATATTCTTAAGTATAATAAAAATTTTAACATATTGTTTTTCATTATTGAAAGCATCAACAATAGTCACCAACCACCTTGAATAAATGTGCATAATTTATCATATTTTCTTTAAATTTTCCCTTAAGATAAATTTTTCTACATATAACAGTCATCATCATAAACGTAGAAAGTGAGTACAGTAATGAATTCACTTTCAAAAATTTATATTTTCAGAGGTGAAGTTCAGGTATAAAACATTGTAAAACATTCATATAGAAATACTGGCTTTGGAAATATTCTATCCCGTAATTCTGAACTCAGAAAAAAAATCTGAGAACAAAATGCTGTGCATCACGTTATCACTTATCACAAGCATCGTGGCTATTGTCATGGTTCCCTGTGTACCAAGTATCCAATTCAAGCAAGATGATGTAGAGGGAGGAAGGCCTGAATTTGTTCATCAAGACCTTGATTCTGGGTCCTGACTCTACCACGCACTAGCTATTAAGATCCTGGATGAACCACTTCTGTGTATGAGCCGTGCCTGCTAATTTCCCAGTTTTTGGAGATCAAATAGTATGTGAGCCATGTGTGTGATTATGCGTACTAAACTCTATACACACAGAAGGTAATTTATCCTGTGGAGTCAGACAGATTCATGTTCAAGTTTGAGCTCAATTGCTTCTGAGTGTAGGGAAGGTTTTTGATTTTGATCTTATCTGTAAAATTGAGAGTAATACACTTACCTCATGTATTTATTGTGACCATAACATTTTCAAATACATGTACAGTACTTAGGATAAGTACTCAACAAAGGCTAGCTACCAAAGAGTAATGAAAAAGCACTGAGTGAAGACTTTAGTTTGTTCTATTCCCCCTTTTAAAAAATCAGTTTTCCCTTCACAATCATGATCATTTGGACTCTGCCAGAAATTTGGGGTGAGGTTTTGAAAAAAGCTACATCATTGTTTGGTGTTATCTGGTCATCTCCCATAAAGCAGAATGGTCCCTTTGAGTTTTTCCAAGAGAAAGCTGAATTATCTGGAGACATTGGCCATCATGATCTGCTGTGAGGGTTAAGGGCCATAGGGTTCATAGCCCATTGAGATCCTATATAGTTAATGAACCTCTCCCAGTAATTCTGGGCAGCTGAGGAGCAAAAGTATATGGTTGCCAAGGGCTATAGAACTGATCCAACACAAAACCTGAACCAACTGAAATACTACATGAATTCTCCAATAAGTGCTTTTTTTAAGCATTAAAACTTATAAGAATAAAGTATTTTAAAGAAATATTCTGAGAGGCAGTTCTCTTAATTTTATTTTGTAGAATTATTGATAGCTATAATTTTTATAAAAGATGTAAAGAGTGTTTAAGTAGCTAAATATTAATAACAGCTTTAATATAAAATTTGTTGTGCAAATGAACTTAGATGCTGTGTTCAATATAGATTAGCAGGTTTTTTCTTTCTTTTCCACTATGGTTTATCTTAGGATATTGACCATAGTTCCCTGTGCTATTCAGTAGAATCTTGTTGGTTATCTTCCTCATTTATTAGAGCTTACATTTGCTAGCCCCAACCTCCCAGGCCAAACCTCCCCCAAACCCCTCTCCCTTGGCAACCACAAGTCTCTCCTCCACATCTGTGAGTCTGTTTCTGTTTCATAGATAGGTTCATTTGTGTCATATTTTAGATTCCACATATAAGTGATATCATATATGTCCTCTTTCTGACTTACTTCACTTAGTAAGATCATCTCTAGGTCCACCCATGTTGCTGCAAATGGCATTATTTCATTCCTTTTTTTGACTGAGTTGTACCCATTGTGTGTATATATACCACATTTTCTTTTTTTTAATTAACTTTTTTTACCTTTTTTTCCTACTGTACAGTATGCTGACCCAATTGCATATACATGTATACATTCTTTTTTTCACATTACCATGCTCCATCATAAGTGACAAGAGAGAGTTCCCATTGCTACAAAGCAGGATCTCATTGCTAATCCATTCCAAAGGCAATAGTCTGCATCTATTCACCCCAAGCTCCCAATCCATCCCACTCCATCCCCCTCCCCCTTGGCAACCACAAGTATATTCTCCAAATCCATGATTTTCTTTTCTGTGGAAAGGTTCCTTTGTGTCACATGTTAGATTCCAGATATAAGTGATATCATATGGTATTTGTCTTTCTCGTACTGACTTACTTCACTCAGTATGAGAATCTCTAGTTCCATCCATGGTGCTGCAAATGGCATCATTTTGTTCTTTTTATGGCTGAGTAGTATTCCAGTGTGTATATACACCACATCTTCCTGATCCAATCATCTGTCAATGGGCATTTGGGTTGTTTCCATGTCTTGGCTATTGTGAAGAGTGCTGCAATGAACATGCGGGTGCATGTGTCTTTTTTAAAGAAAATTTTGTCCAGATATATGCCCAAGAGTGGGAATGCTGTGTCGTATATGTATAGTTTTCTGAGGTACCTCCATATTGTTCTCCATAGTGGTTGTACCAGCTCACATTCCCACCAACAGTGCAAGAGGGTTCTCTTTTCTCCACACCCCCTCCAGCATTTGTTCTTTGTGGACCTATTAATGATGACCATTCTGACTGGTGTGAGGTGGTATCTCATGGTAGTTTTGATTTGCATTTCTCTAATAATCAGGGATGTCGAGCATTTTCTCATGTGCTTGTTGGCCATCTGTATATCTTCTTTGGAGAATTGTCTATTCAGGTCTTTTGCTCATTTTTCCATTGGGTGATTTGCTTTTTTGGTGTTGAGATGTAGAAGTTGTTTGTATACTCTAGAGATTAAGCCCTTGTCGGTTGCATCATTTGAAACTATTTTCTCCCATTCTGTAAGTTGTCTTTTGGGGTCTTTTTTATGGTTTCCTTTGCTGTGCAAAAGCTTTTCAGTTTGATTAGGTCCCATTGGTTTATTTTTGCTTCTATTTCTGTTGTTTTGGGAGACTGACCTGAGCAAACATTTGCAAGGTTGATGTCACAGAATGTTTTGCCTATGTTCTGTTCCAGGAGTTTGATGGTGTCCTGTCTTCTATTTAAGTCTTTCAGCCATTTTGAGTTTATTTTCGTGCATGGTGCGGGGGTGTGTTCTAGTTTCATTATTTGCATGCCCCTGTCTAGGTAACCTAGCAATACTTGCTGAAAAGACTATCTTTTTCCCATTTTATGTTCTTGCCTCCTTTGTCCAAGATTAATTGACCATAGGCGTCTGGGTTCATTTCTGGGTTCTCTATTCTGTTCCATTGGTCAGTATGTCTGTTTTGGTACCAATACCATTTTCTTTATCCTTTCATCTTTCAATGGACATTTAGGTTGTTTTTGTCTTGGCTATTGTGAATAATGTTCCTATGAATGTAGAGATACATGTGTCTTTTTGAATTAAGGTTTTTTCCAGATGTATGCCCACAAGTGAGATAGCTAGATTATATGGTAGTTCAATATTTAGTTTTCTGAGGAACTTCCATACTGTTTTTCATAGTGGTTGTACAAATTTACATTCCCACCAGCAGCGTAACAAGATTTCTTTTTCTCCATACCCTCTCCAGCATTTCTTCTTTGTAGACTTATTATGATGGCCATTCTGACTGGTGTGGGGTGGTACCTCATTGTAGCTTTGATTTGCATTTCTCTAATAATTAGCGATGTTGAGCATCTTTTCACTTACTGATTGCCCATCTGCATTTTTTTTTTTTTGAGAAATGTCTATTTAGGTCTTCTGCCCATCTCCAATGAGTGCCTTTGACGGTTTTTTGCTCCCATCCTTATTCTAGGACTGTTCAAGAAACCTGTTCACTCCACAGTGATAACATTTGAATGGCAAATTTTCTTGGAACAAGTAACAGCTGAATTAATTTTATATTGTAAATGACTGCTAGCAGATCCTTTTCTGCAAATGAGTTGTCTTATAAGGGAAAGCTTTTGGGAATGAAGGGGACAAAGAAAGTATCACTGATACCAGTCCAGCTCCTAAAAAAGTAAGTAAGACCCTTGGTCACCTTGAGAATCAAGTGAGAAAAGTAAGCGCACGCACGCGCGCATGTGTGTGTGTATGTGTGTAAGACATTTTAAATTGATGGTCATTTGGGAGTTCCCATTGTGGCTCAGTGGTTAACAAATCCGACTAGGAACCATGAGGTTGCGGGTTCAATCCCTAGCCTTGCTCAGTGGATTAAGGATCCAGCATTGCCATGAGCTGTGGTGTAGGTTGCAGATGCGGCTCGGATCCCGCGTTGCTGTGGCTCTGGCGTAGGCCGGTGGCTACAGCTCCAATTCGACCCCTAGCCTGGGAACCTCCATATGCTCCGGGAGCGGCCCAAGAAATGGCAAAAAAACAAACAAACAAATAAATAAATAAATGGTAATTTGAATGTGGCTTTTCTCTGTAAATAATATCAGAATTGGTAAGGTCAAAGGAGAGTCCAGACTGGAGGAATTGCCTAACTTAGAAAGGAATTGATCCTCCAAATTCCAGGACACGCTACAACTTTTCATTTATTGAGAAAATATTTTGTCTTTCTTTCAGAGCCTCCCAGTTGGAACTCTATGATTTAAAAATATTACAAGTGAGAACTGTTTGAATGACTCATACAAAATATTCAACATTTTCTTCTTCTTGGGACTATAAGTATCACAATCTCCCCTTCACCTTTTTTTTTCAATAAAAACATTGTGTGTGTCTCACTGGAAGAAAAGGAGAGGATTTGTAATGAAGGGTTGGCCTTTCTGGAAATTAAATTTATAGTAGTTAATTTTACTAATTAAGCTTAATATAAAATGTAGAATTGTATTGTTCAGTGGTAAGACAAACTAGTATCTTAGAAAATAGGATTTTGTATGGTAATTTTTATTAAATGCTTCTTGTGAAGAAGACTACGAGTGATGACAAGAGTTTTACACAAGTTAAGGATCAGACAGTTCTGGCTTGCTGTCCTGATTCTGCCATGTTACCTGTAGAAAAAAGGGGAGGGTTATATTCTTTTGGAGCCTCAGTTTTCAGATAAAGACAATGGACCCAGTTTAGGAATGACATGGTGTACTTTCTGGTCTCAGAGATGGTTCCCAGTGGCCCCACCTCCTGGTATTCACACCTTTGTGTAGTGCCCTCCCACACTCAGCTGAGTTGGTCTGCCCAGTGGAGAGGCCCAGGAGATGGGAAACTGAATCCTCCAGCCAATAGCCAGAGAGGAGAAGGGGCCTGCAAGCAGTCACATGAATGACCTTGAAAGTGGATTCTCTCCTGGCCAGAGTTGAGCCTGGAGATGCCAGTAGCCCAAGTTGACAGTTTGACTGTGATCTCCTGTCTGGTACCACCAGCTCAGCATTCCTGGGTTCCTGATCGCAGAAATTCTGTGAAATAGTAAATATTTGTTATTTTTAGTAGCTCATTTTTTTAAAGCTAATTTGCTCTTCATTGGTTGAAAACCAAATTTGCATGACGACAGGAAGAAGAGTATTCTTTATACTCTAAAAAATTGAAAGCTTGCTGAACATTTACATAGGAAGTATACGAGATTTGCGTTTTAGATTTTTTTTTCCATACTTAAACCCTATGTTTTCTGCCAGTTCTCAAACTATATTGTGATAAATAAACACCCGGTGAACTTGTTTAAAACATATACACCTAGGCTTCACTACCAATCATTCTGACTTAAAGAATCACAGGCAGAGCTTAGGCATCTTTCATTTAAACAAGCACCTACACACCACCTCTCAGAAGCTCTGCCCTTGTCAAATAGAGCCGTTACCCTTAGAACCAGTTCCGGTCCTTCTTGCATATCTTAGGATAACACCCCATCCCAGTTTGCCAAATACTTTCTCTTGAAAGTGCTCTGTCCCAGGTGATCCCTCATTTGTGGGCACACTGTGATGATTGGTCATTTAGCAGCTTCCCACACCAGCATCTATAGCTGGAGTGCCCTCATCACCCCAGTCTCTGCACCTCTGCCTGCCAAGGTCTCACCCAGCATTCAAGGCCCTGTTCAAATGCTGTGTCTCCATCCCAGATGACTTCTCAGATTCCCCTCTTTTATTCTGAGAGCTTTTAGATTCTCAAAGCATGTTTCCTTTTACAGTATCTTAGAAAAGGAACATTTGTACCTTCTTTATCCTTTGTAAATTCCTGGAGGCAAGGCCTGCTGTCTTATTCATCTCATAATTGAATGTCAGGCTCCTTGATTTGAAGTGTTGATTCAAGATCAGTTGCCAGATTGCTGAGGCCCTGAGGAGCAAACCTTTAGGGCAGGTGACAAAACATCTCTCTTTAGTGAGGTTTCTCAATATGCTCCCTTTCAGTATGTTTGAATTTAGAGAAATCCTCTATTTCTCACTCTGGCAACAGTAAATAGGCTGCCATTATGAAGAAAATGCTGCATCAAGGCAGGTGAGTTCTTCCTAACACCTGATAGTTCCTCACTGGCAGAGCTGACTGACATGTTCCTAGGGCCTTCCACTTATATCCGGCCTCTGCCTACCAGATGTGTCAATGATGAAAAACAATATAAAATTAGTTCGTAGATGGCCCATTAAGATTTGCCAGGGAGTTCATTATAATAATAAAGATCAAAGTAGGGAACTCAGCATGCTTAATTATGACTTCAAAATGCAAAGAAATCCATTCCAGCTCTCTCTTCTCTCATCCTTGAAAAGGATGAAGTTCTCTCTGCCCAGTTTCAGATGGATTCCATTCAAAAGGAAGACTGTGCTTGGGGGATAGGTGGTTTTAATCAAAGGTTCGATGTCTACTCTGTTTTGGCTGGAGGAAGGCAGGTTCATTCAGTTGATCCAGGGAAGGGAGGAAGGCTTTTCTTTTCAACTGTCGTCATTTTTATTGTGCTTGCTCTCCCAAAGTGTACAGTTTTCACTCTCCAGAGAAGTGAAGGCAGAATAACTGGAGGACATTTCTGGGCCATAGTAATAATAATAATTGTTGTAAATTGAATACTGAGTTCTAGGACCTTTGCTATGTGAAAGCATCTCTTTTGGGTGAGGTTTTTCATGGTCCCTTTGTGAATTTAAAGTAACTTTGTGCTTTATTCAGTGGTAGATAGGGCATTTTCCAACCTAGTTTTCCCAATAATACAAAGGAGGCAGTACCATTATTGTCTCCATTTTACAGATGAGGAAATAGAGGCTTGAGGTTCAGTGATTCACCCAGAGTCACACATAAGTTACATAATAGACCAGGATTCAGACCCACACAGACTTCCTTCCAAACCCAAGTTCATAACGACTGCATTACGTTCCCCACCACCCTCACCACTTTCTTAAAAAAGAGAGTTCTAATGAAACAATTTTCTTTTTGAAAAATCATTTCAAAAATGGTTACTCGGACATTAACAAAGTGCCAAGATCACTTCCTTCATTCCTTAATATATGTTTGTCTCCCCAGATGTTGTGTACTGATTATTCATATTTTCTCATTGATTGATGTATAACTTCAAAAATGCTTAATTCTCTTTTCTCTTTGCTCTTTAATTAGCAGCTTCCTCAACCTGAGCTGGAAGTTTTGTGTTCTTTCCTTCTTCCTCTGTCTTCTCCTCACCTCAGCCTTTCTGCCAACTAGTTTTTTTAAGTTGAAGGAATTCTTTATAGTTCAGATAATCAGCCCTCAATTTACATGTTCTGTAAATTTTGGTTTTTATGTATTAAATTGTCTTAGAAAGAGGTCACACATTGAGATGAAGTGAGACATCCAGTGGTGATAAGACTCCTAGGGGATGTCTACTTAGAAAGTTCACTTTCAAGAAAAAAAAGCTAGACTCTGGTCTAATTGCTGTTGAGGGACTAATAAAGATCTGATATCAGACTTGAGAAGGATATAGTTCATGGCTCACAGTAGGGAAAAATAATAAATAAGGGTTTTTACTGTAGGAAAAGACTTCGAAGGACAAAGAAAAAAGGAAGATTATCTTCAATAATACTAGGAAATATTAAGGAAGAGGAAGAACAAGGGCCTGAATATCATTAAATATATGAAATAGTGGAATTAAGTCCTTCATTTTGCTTTGGCATTGAAGTTGAGTGATAAAAAGGAACGTGACCTTTTTTTGTAATGTTTTTTAATTATTGTAACTTCTCACTGTAGTTTAAATGTAGCCTGTAAGACATTCCAGGACAAGGAATGTGTCTAATCAGTGCTGATATCCTTAGCATAGAATGATTCCAACACATAGCAGGCATTCGATGAATATATCCATAATAAAATTTTATTTACTTACATGTTTTGTTCCCTAACATTTTATTGAGATATAATTGACATATAATAAAACATATTGTTACCATTTCCACTGTTTCTCATTCCTGTGGATGGATCCACATTTCCATCTGCTATCATTCCTCTTCTGTATGACGTTCTTTAACATTTTTTTATGCTGTGTCTGCTGATGATAAATGTTCTCAGCTTGATTATGTCTGAAAGAGTCTTTATATAATTTTTTGTTTTGAAGACATTTTTGCTGGGTATGAAATTCTAGGTTGTGAGTTTCTTGCTTTCCATATTTTAAAGATGTTTATCCACCATCTTCTCACTTGTTTTGCTACTAACAAGACATTTTCTGTAATTCTTATCTTCACCCCTCTGTACATAATGTGTTTTTTTTTTCTTCCTGGCTGCATTTAAAAGTTTTCTCTTTATCATGTGTTTTGAGAAGCTTAATTGTGATATACTTTAGTGTTAGTTTCTTTCCTGTTTATTGTGCTTAGAAATTCATTAAGCCTCGGAGTTCCCATAGTGGAGCAGTGGTTAACGAATCCGACTAAGAACCATGAGGTTGCGGGTTTGATCCCTGGCCTTGCTCAGAGGGTTAAGGATCCAGCATTGCCATGAACTGTGGTGTATGTTGCAGATGCGGCTCAGATCCCACGTTGCTGTGGCTCTGGCGTCAGGCGGGTGTCTACAGCTCCAATTCAACCCCTAGCCTGGGAACCTCCATATGCTGCGGGAGCTGCCCAAGAAATGGCAAAAAAAAACCCAAAAAACAAACAAACAAAAAAAAGAAATTCACTAAGCCTCTTGGGTTCGTGGGTTTATAGTTTTCATCAAATTTGCAAAAAAAAATTTTTTTTTTTTGTCTTTTTGCCTTTTCTTGAGCTGCTCCCGTGGCATATGGAGGTTCCCAGGCTAGGGGTCGAATCAGAGCTGTAGCCACCGGATTTTTTTAATCTTCCATGCCTTTATTCAACTTCTTGAACATCTGTAATATAATTATAACTGTTGTAATATCCTTGTGTGCTAATTCTAATATCTATGTTACTTCCAAGTCAATTTCAATTGATTTTTCTTCTCATTAAGGTCTGTATTTTCCCCTTTGCATGCCTGTTAATTTTTGCATGGCTACCAAATATTTTGATTCTTACTTATATGATGCTGTACTTCAAAAATTTCTACGAATATTATTGAGCTTTATTTTGGCAGGTGGTTAATTTACTTGGAAACAGGTTAGTCCTTTTAGGTCTTGCTTTTAGGATTTGTTAGTTAGGACCAGAGGGGTGTTTGATCTAGAGCTAATTAATCCCCACCACTGAGATGAGAGCCTTATGAGTCCTCTACATGATGCCTAAGAATTAAACCCTTTTCATTCCAGCCATTGGGCCCAGGCACAGTTACTGGCCCTGTATGAACATCATGTACTCTTCCCTCTAACCTTTCAGGTGGTCCTCTCCCCAGCAGTGGGCAGCTTCTCCCATGTGTGCACTGACCGGTAGCTGCTAAATACTCAAGGAGAGCCCTCTGTGGGTTTTCCTCTGTCTCACCCTCTCTTAAGCGTCCTACTCTGCAAACTATAGAGGCTTTAGTCTCCTAGACTCTTATATGCAGTGTGTATGTGTGGACTCCAAGTGCTGGATGGATTCTTCTGGCTTTCTGCCTGGGATGGGATTTGCGTGACAGTAGACTGTATCTTAAAGTCCTGTTCTGTGTACCCACTCCCTATCTTTTAGGTCTTCTCTGCTGAGTGAATGTTTTCTCCACTAGAGACCCAGTACCCAGCTGGGTTTGGGGGGAGCTCCTTCCTTTACCCCACACCTTCCACCTCCAGGTACACACCCCAGCTTCCCCTACTTCCCACCATCCCACACTGTCTTCTTTTTCCCTTGGTGCCATTGAGACAGAATCAGCCTCACCTCTCTCTCCATCAGTCTCTTTTTCATCTGGTTTCTTCACAGAAGATATCAACTTTGAGAGGAATATGGATTCTCATTGTTTTAAGCAGTTAAAAAAATAAATAAATCTGCTTATAAAAAGGAGAGTTTATTGACTTAGAAGCCCAGAGTTAGAACTGGGTTTATGTTAGAAGTTCAATTTTTCATCTTTAACAACTTTAACTTTCAAAAAATGGAAACTTCATAATTTTAACTTCACAGTTTTTTCTGTCTCTCAGCTCTGCTTTCGCCTACATTGGCTCTACTCTCAGATTCTTTTTTTTTTTTCAGCCATATATTCTTTTTCAGATTCTTTTTCATTATGTTTTTTTTTTCAAGATATTTAGTATAGTTTCCTGTGCTGTACAGTGGGACCTTGCTTTTTATCTACTATTGGCTAATCCCAAACTCCTAATTTATCCCTCCCTCCACCTTTCCCCTTTAGTAACCATAAATTTGCTTTCTCTGTCAGACAAATTCTTGCTCATGTCAAGATGGCCGTGGCAGCACCAACCTATGCTTTCTCAAGTCCAGCCCAATGGAAAAAAAAGGTCTATTGTTGTTCTAAGTTCTTCAAAAAAGTTTCACACCACTATTGGCTCTAACAGGCTCACATACCCAACACAGAGCCAACACTTGGGCTTTTGCAGAGTGCAGGCTGGCTTAAGCCTTAGAACCAGCAGGGAAGCCTTACCCTGAACCACCTGACATGAAGATTAGGAGGGCTCATTGCCCAGGACAACTCAGGAAGGGGCCAGTGGAACAGGCTCTGACCATGACACTGTCTTGCTCCCAGTGCCTGAGTAAACACGTTCAGACCAGTGTGGGAGAGGGGCTTCTGCTGAGCTGTTCCCTGCCCTACCTTGCTACTGAAAGCCAGCCAGAATGCACATATGTGTTATTCCATGCAGGTGTCCTCCCCACATTCTGCTGAAACTCAGATGGATAAAGTTGAGTGTGCACGAGTCAACAGAAGCCAAGAGAAGGTGGTAGTATTTTTGTTGTTTGTTGCTTCATTTAAAAAAAAAAATCTTTTTGCTTTTTTTGTGATTTTAATTAACTTCTGGTTTTCCCTGTAACATCTTACTCTAAGAAGACATGTAATTTAAGAAATGTAATTATATTGATAAAAGAAGCTCAGTTGTCACTTGGAGAAATTTTTTTCTGTGCCCATGAGAAGACTGGCTGACAGTGGGAAAATGACAGTGAAAAAAATCTCCTGATTGACTTTTCCATAGAACTGCTCAATGTGGTATGTGTAGAAATAAGTAATCTCAAAGATAAAAGCAGGTAATCCACTTTAAAGTTGTGTATATGTGTGTGTGAACAAATATATAAACACACACACACACACACACACACACACACAATTTAATACTCTGTCTAAACTTAATATAGGAAGGACCCTTGTGTTGGAGTTAGGAACCCTGGGATGTATCCATCTCTGCAGATCAATCCTTTAAGACATAAAAAAAAAATCGGAGTTCCTGTCGTGGCACAGTTATTAATGAATCCGACTAGGAACCACGAGGTTGCGGGTTCGATCTCTGGCCTTGCTCAGCGGGTTAAGGATCCAGCATTGCCATGAGCTGTGGTGTAGGTCGCAGACACGGCTTGGATCCCGCGTTGCTGTGGCTCTGGTGTAGGCCGGTGGCTACAGCTCCAATTAGACCCCTAGCCTGGGAATCTGCATATGCCACGGAAGCAGCCCTAGAAAAGACAAAAAGACAAAAAAAAAAAAAAATCTTCCTCCTGGCCTCAGTTTTCTCATTTTTTAAAGGAGAAGGTAGGAAATAAATCTAACATTGAAATAAGTCACACAAAATAATTCAAACAACAAAGGATAAAGTATTCATCACAATCACTCACTCTATAGGTAGATAGTGTTTGATGTATTGGTGATGTTCCATCTGGGATTTTCATTGCCTGTGTGCCCAAAGATACATGCATATGATTTTACGTAAGTAAGATTGACTATGTTTGCTCTTCTGTAACGTGCTGGTCAAAGACTTAATTTGCTGCTATTAAAACTATAAATTCACAGCCTTCTACTAGCTGGGATCTAGGTGCTGCCCAACAAATTCTCTGTTTCCTTAGTCAGCTCTCTTCCTCCTCCCTGCTGTTTTTCAAAGGGACTGTTTTGAACTGGGCCATATTCAAGCTTCCCCTACATCCATCTTTCTCTTCCCACCAGCACATGCACTCATTTCCTACTTTCAGAAAAGACAGAAACCCTTTCATTCAACTTCTTGCAGTAAAACCTACTTATATAAATGACCTGTGTTAATGCACATCCTTTTATCATTCCTTCCTGAAAGAAGTCCTGCTCATGACCGTCCTGTCCACCTGTGTCCTGGACCCCTGCCTCTTCCAGCATGGCATAGCCCCATCCAAGTCTGTTGTACTGAGCTCCCTGAAGGTCTTCACTCGAGGGCCACTAACCTCATCTTAGTTCTTTGAGCAGACTAACCTCTTTCCAGTCTTAGGACTCATTCTTGTCCCTGTTCCTGGAATGCTCTTTCTTCCACTCACACCAGAGCTGGCCACTTCCCACCTTTCAGATTTCCTTTTGGATATCCTTCCTTTGCAAATGCTTCCCGACAGTCTCGGTAGATGTCTCTTCATCTTGATAGATTTTCCATCAGCTCCACGCTTGTTTCTTTCACAGCACTGATCACAGGAGACATTATTGGATTGTTGGTTTGTTTCTTTGTTCATCGTCTTTCTCTCTCACAAAGTTACAAACTTCATAAAGGCATAAACTCTGTTTTTATGACCAGGGCATACTCAGGGCCAAGCAGAGTACCAAAAAGTATTGCCATTATTGAATGAATGAATGGACAAATATCTTCCTAACTTGGGGAACATTTTACTTGAAGAAAAGTTGACCTGATGTTTTATCTAGGCTAATCTTGTAAGTATTTAGAGATTAAATTTGGTGGTATAACCCCAATTCTTCATGATTCTAATCCAGGTCTTCTTGAAATGTATGCACTGTTTTCTTATAACCAATTGAATTGTTACATACAAGTTCATGTGAAAAATAAGATGTGAATAGACATTTTAATATGTTATATGAATTTAGTGCTTTCCCTTACTTGTATGATGAGAAATTAATATGGAAGTGTTTCCATATGAAATTGCCTTTATTTCATGGATATAACACTGGAGAGTTCTGACATAAGACTCTGCAGAGTCAAAACTTATAGTTTATTCAAGAGGTCATAAATAGCATATTTTCCCAGACATGAATCTCGAATTTAGAAAATTAATTCTGTAGGGCCATGCATTTGCTGGTCTATTGAAGTCAATTAAAAAAAATGTATTTGAAAGACACTTATTTATCTACACAATGTTCCCCGAAAAATACTGGCACATAATTTAGTCACTAAATAAGAAATGAATACATTTCCTTTTGACTTAAATTTTTGTTAACAATGGCTGACCTAGCACAGTAATGCCATACTCACTCCTGGCAATTACTGGTTTTATAGAAGAATTACAGAAAAGATAAATGATTATGTCATCTACATCTCCTGTGAAGAAAATTTAGCTTGTACTGAAATAACCTTTATTATAGAAAACATATTTGCATCATTTAAAAAATTATATTAGGAGTTCCCATAGTGGCTCAGTGGTTAACGAATCTGACTAGCATCCATGAGGATGCCGTTCGATCCCTGGCCTTGCTCAGTGGGTTAAGAATCTGGTGTTTTCATGAGCAGTGGTGTAGGTCACAGACATAGCTTGGATCCTGTGTTGCTGGGGCAGTGATGCAGGCCAGTAGCTACAGCTCCAGTTTAACCCCTAGCCTGGGAAACTCCATATGCCGCAGGTGCAGTCCTAAAAAAGCACTAAAATAAAATATAAATTAAAAATTACATTGAGATATAGTGGATGTACAATATTATATGTTACAGTTTTACAATTCACAATTTTTAAAGGTTATATTCCATTTATAGTCATTCTAAAATATCGGCATATATGCCCTATATTGTACAATATATTCTGTAGCTTATTTTATACATGCTAACATTTTTTAATTTATATGACAGCTTTTTTATGATTACCCAAATGACACTTTGCTGTTAAAGTTTGGAAAATATAGAAAAACAGAAAGCAGAAAATAAGCCTCCCTCATAATTATAACACCCAAAGATAATGCCTGATTTTAGATATACTATGTATACATGTTCTACATGATTAGAATTATGCTGTAAGTATTTTTATAGCCTTTTTTCACATATTTTGAAAAATTTTTTATCATGTGGAATTCTCATAAAAGATTACTTTTGCTAATGGCATAGTATCATAACGTATTGCTGTATCATAATTTTAATCAGTCACTAATTATAGGAAAATTAGGTTTTAATTTTTGCTTTTTTATAAATAACGCTATAGTGAACATCTTAAGATATACGTCTTTATGCATTTTTTATTATTTCTGATTATAAATTCTTAAAGTGGAGTTAATGAGTCATTGGAAAGTCGCAACAACTAGGCTTAGTCACTAAAAAGTATGTCAAGGTAAAACAGAAGGAAGAGAATCCAAACTCATGTATGGTCACCATATATTTTAAAAATATTCCTATTTCTTCTGGCAGCTGCTTGCAGACTAAACTGAAGAAAAATATATTCAAACCTTCTAGTGGGGCACATTTTGTAATAAAGGCACATTTTATAATACAGAGAACTTTGGGGTCTAAACTTCTGGACCAGAAAGGCAGAGTCCAGGGAGAGCTCCCTGCTCTGTGTCCACTGAACTGATCGAATTACCTGGCATGTAGCAGTAAGTTAAGAGATGTCTAATCCAATGATTGAGTGAATGAACCATTATTCCTGCCAGAGAACTTTTAGACTCTAAGAGCTCATCCGTACACTTCAGGAATTGTAATTACCAATTTTTTACTGACTTCCTGCGTGGAAATGACATCACTCTGAGAAACAGATATACATTTGAATTGAAGCTTTGTGCTTCACTCTGTGACCTTGTTTCAGTTTCCTCCTCTGTAAAATGAGGATGCAGTATTTGGTTTCCCAGAAGTTCCTGCCCTTCAAAGAAAGTGTAATCCAAAATCTCTTCTCTCTTCCTCTCCTTTGATTAAATCAGTTATTAATTTTGAAAACCAGAAGCATGAACAGTGCTAGGAAACATGTGTCATGGAAAAGTCAGGAGAACTAAGGGCTTTGGTTACATAAGCATGATGGCTATAGATTGGATTCTTAACCCAAAATAACCTAATTACTTAGACTGCAGTTTTGAAGGTTATACTCCTTGGAAAATTTTCACTTATGAAAAGATTTTATGTATTTTGAACTTATTTTTTAATATCAATATTCTTTAGTCTTTTCATTTTGTCAAAAGTAGAACTGCGAGGGGCTTAGTCCATTCCTGACCTGTGAATACAGTAGCACTCTTCTTTATTATCATGGTATACAGTTAAAACATATTTTATTATAGAAAAATGTGGGTCCTGGAGAAAAGTTCAAAGAGGAGAGTGTAGTTTTTGCTCTCCCTAATCTTCCTACATTGAAAATTGTGAGAGTCGGGGTTTCTATAAGAATCCATTTACCTTTCTAGAATACATTAATGTGACGACTATAATGATGATTATGAAAGCCAAGTAGTACGTGGGCACAGAGAAAGGAGAATTTAATTTGAGCCCCCAAATGTCCCATGGTGTGTGTGTCCAGATCTCCTGTGAATTTGCTGGTTTCTTAAAAATGAGGAATATGCTTTATCTTCTCTGTCCTAATACACAATTCATTGCTTAGCACCTAGTAGGTCCTTATTCTTCACTGTCACCTAGGGCAGGAGAAACTTCTCTGCCCCTCTTATAGGGAAAAGAGTTTAAATTTCTAGCCCTGTGTATATGCACAGAAGTTTTCTGTGTGCTTATGCACGTGTCTCCACGTGGGCAGCCAGTCTGAACACAAAGAAAACTCTTGAATAAAATCAGCTGAAGGCCTCCTTGTGATGCCCATTAGAAAGCGCCCAATGAGCCCTCTGAAGTTTCCCTGACAGGAGTCAGCTGAAAAGCAGCCCTGTCAGGCTGGCTGCCAGGGAATTAGCAGTTTTCAGCTCGGAGGAGGTTGAACTTGTGCTTGTCCCTGCCACCAAGGGAGTCCACTGTTGTTACTCTCCTGTTAGGTTTGCAACAGACAGCAGTCAGTGGGGAGAGGTGTTGCCTTACAATGTCCTGCTTGGCCAGGATGCTAGGAAAGATTTTTAATGGGGAATTGTTTGACACTTGACAGTGGTTGGAAAAACACACAGCAATTATCTGCATCCATTGCTTAGAGGCATGTAGGGTTCCCATGATGTCATCCATAAACATTTGTCACGTTATTTCATTTGTAAAGTATAGCATAGACACTGAAGATGTGAACACATACAAACAGCATATGGGGACAGACTTTTGAGTGCCACATGTGGACTAGTTACTGTGGTAGGTACTTTCCTTTCTCTAATTCATTGATTTTCCATAGATTTTCAGGTAAGTGGTGGTATCTCCACTTTCCAGCTGAGGAAACAAAGCCCTAGAAAGGGCAGGCACTCTCTTGAGGTCACACAGTTTGAAGTGGATAAAAGAGCACTTGGATCCCATCTGCCTGGTCCCCCAAGATCTGCATGCTGGACCATTGACCTATTCTGCCTCCACAAATATACATTTATTTTTAAGTATTACATTACTGATCATATACAGGCTTTTTTATATAGGTCTTTAACCCTCACCATGACTCTGTGAGTTAGGTGACTCTGTTCACCCTTTTACAAAGGACAAACTAAAGTGCTAAGAACCTAGTCACTTTCCCATGACACTCAGACTTTCAGGGTTAGATCTGTGTGGGGCCAAATACCAGACCCTTTTCACTCAATCTCAACATCTCCCCTGCCCTTGAGAAGCTCAACGAAGTTCTACTGTATAGTGCAAGGAACTATATCCAGTTTCTTGGGAGAGACCATGATGGAAGATAATGTAAGACACGGAATGTATGTATATGTATGACTGGGTTACTCTTCTGTACAGCAGAAATTGGAACAACATTATAAATCAACTATTCTTAAATAAATATAAAATAAAAAAAGTTCTTCACGGAGATGAATATACACAGATGTAAAGAGATTTACAAGTCCCCATCCAAATATCTGCTCCGTAAGAGTGATCTCTTGTGGAAGAGCTTGCAGAGTCCCAGGAAGGGCCATCTGTTTATAGGGCATTTCTCCTGCATAATCATCCCTTTAAGGGGCAGGGAGAGGCCATTCACTGGGGATTATCCAGTAAGAGCTTCCTCAGGTAGGCGCTGCAAAGAAAGGAATGGAAGATAAGACCTTAAACCTCAAAGAGGCCTTCTTTTCAGAATTCAGGAAGTGCTCAGATGGAAGGGGTAGTTTATGTACATCAGTAGAATTCAAAGTAGCGGGACTCTAGCTGCAGAGTGACTGTGACATTCGTCAGGGCAGACCTTTTGACACTGGTTCCTTTTGAAGCAACAGCAGAGCTTGTGAATTCTTAGCAAGCTTTCTCTTGAGGGCAGAATGTTCAAAAAATGACTCCAGAGGAAATAACAAAGGACCAAATGGAATATTATAGATTTGACCCATGGATTTTTCTTTTTACCTCATGGTTTCATTTCCTAAACTTGTGGGTCCTTTGGAGAAACAGATGGGAACTGGTAGGAATGTAGTCAGTTCCACAGGCATTTACTGAACTCCTACTGTGGAGATGATAGAAAGATGAGTAGATTGAGTCTCTCTCCTTGAACTTGTTAGTAATTGAGATAAAATATACACAGTTTAGTGATGACTTTAAAAAAAAAAAGCTCAACCTAAATGTCGAGAGTTATATTTTATTACTGGATCTTAGTGAGGACTATGGCGAGGAGACAGCCTCTCAGGTAGCTCTGAGGAACTGCTCCAAAGAGGTCAGGCAGGAGAGAGCCAGGATATGTAGGAGTTTTTCCTGAAAAAAAAACACTTGTAATTGAACATCAAAAGATTAATGCTAATCACAAAAATCAAACATCTCAAATAAATGATTTTAGTACTTTTCTATGAATGGGAAGATGCAAGAGTCTGGGCTCATTGAAATGATTGTTTTGATATGCATCATAAAAACCTAGAGCCAGTATCCTGTTTTTCTCCATCCTGAATTCCCTTTAGGGTGCACCATCAGGGCGGCTGCAGTGGCTGATGGCTTCATGTTAGGAATGGCAGGCGGCATTCTTTGTCCATATCAGAAAGCCTCCGTTATCTTGGAGTAATTTATTCCTGAGAAGTTATTTCCTACTAAGGCACCAATAAAAGCTTCTTGGAGGAGGAAAAATTTGAGTATTTGTTTTATTTTTTTTATGCCAGGGCACCCATAGCATACGGGAGTTCCCAAGGTGGGGATTGAATCCAAGCTGCAGCTGTGGCAATGCCAGATCCTTTAACCCACTCCACCAGGCTGGGGATCAAACCTGCACCTGTGCAAAAACCTGAACCACTGCAGTCAAGTTCTTAACCCATTGCGCCACAGTGGGAGCCCCAACATTTGAGTATTTGATCTGGATTTAAAGACCATAGGGCCTGGTAAATTATAAATAGAAAGCTCATTCTAGAATAGGGGAAAAAATCAAAAGGCGAGAGTGAAAGAATGTACATTCAAAGAGAGTATATTAAAGCAAGCTCAAAGTATGACAAGAAATAATGCTTGACTTTTCCTCAGCACTTACTTTGTTCCAAGAATTATGTTAAGTTTTTCACATGCATTCTTTCATTTAATATTCACAACCTCCCCATGAGACAAGTATTATTATTTCCATTTTACTGAGGAGGATAATGAAGCCCAGAAACAGTAAGTAATTTGCTCAGGTCACACAGCAAGTAGCAGAGTCATCATTTAAGCAATATGATTGTAAAATCCTGATGTTTAAACTCTTAACAGTATACTGCCTCAGGAGTTCCCATTGTGGCACAGCAGAAATGAATCCAACTAGTATCCATGAGGATGGAGGTTCGATCCCTGGTCTCACTCAGTGGGTCAGGGATCTGGCATTGCTCTGAGCTCTGGTGTAGGTCGCAGTTGTGGCTCAGACCCCGAGCTTCTATGGCTGTAGTGTAGGCCAGCAGCTGTAGCTCTGATTTGACCCCTAGCCTGGGAACTTCCATATGCCATGGGTGTGGCCCTAAAAAGGAAAAAAACAAACAAACAAAAATAGTCCTATAATTGAGGCTGGAATATTGGCCAATAGCAATAATAATTAATATAAAAATAATATAAAAATTAATAGAATTATTGTAACTATCACTTGACTCCAGTGAATATTTTAAGAGTAAAGAAAATATTTTACTGGGCAAATTACTTTGATCTGACTTACTCCCTACACTAGTTGTATATCATTAATCACATTTTTTCTCTTTCTTTCTTAAATGGCCACACCCGTAGCATATGGAAGTGCCTGGGCTAAAGGTCGAATTGGAGCTGTAGCTGCCAGCCTACACCACAGCAACAGCAACACTGGATCTGAGCCACATCTGCTGCCTATGCTGCAGCTTGTGGCATCACTGGACCGGATCCTTAACCCATTGAGCAAAGTCAGGATCAAACCTGCATCCTCACAGACCCTATATCGGGTTCTTATCCTGCTGATCCACAGTGGGAACTCCAGATCTCATCTGAGAGAGTAACTAACTTGATAAAAGAACGTTAATGAAGTAATAGATCTCAGCTTTGAATCAGTGTCAGTGCCCTTAACTGTTACATTGCATTGCTTCCCAAGACTAGAACCAGATGTTAAGATCCTTGAATTCTAAGCCAGGAAGTTTGCATTTCTACTGGAGACAATATGGAAATATTAAACATTTGTGAGCTGGAAGGTGATATGCCTTGGTCTCGACTTTTGGATGATTAACCTGGAACTGGTACATAGAATGGAGTGTCAGAGCAGAGGGAGAAGTTATAGGATCTATTGCAAGGGTCCATGCAAGAGGTCCAATCCAGGAGAGATTGTGAACCAGGCAATTGCTCCTGAGAGCTCAATAAAGACCCTTGGGTTGGAAGCAGGAAAGTATATGGTATTCAGTTTATGAACGGTTTATGAATGATTAGGCTGCTCTTTTGGTGCCTTGAAATCTAGATCTCTTGCTAGAGACAGAGGCTGCCTATAGTGAATCAGCTGGCCAGGCAGCCTTTGGGGCTAGCAGCTATTTAGTATGGAGAGAACCTGGAGCTTTGATTATCAGACACTGGGGTACAGCTGCAGCCACCCAGATTTAGCCTAGCCAGATGGTGATGGGTAACTGGCTGTTCTCCACAGACCTCGGGAGAGAGCACAACAAATATCACAAGTGAGAGGCACATGGCTCCCCATGGACTCAGAAAACTTGCATTGTGCTTTTCTGATTCTCTTAAGGTATTTTCTTCCCATGTTATCTCAGTTACATGAATTCAGGTTGATAATGGTGAGGAATGTTTTACACAAATTAGATTTTTTAATAAGGCCATCTGGTGGGTTGTTCATATTTATATCCTAATATCCTTCGAAAGTCCTTCTAGGAGGTTAGAAGCTGAAATATTATCTGCTTGTACAGTATTAGTAGAAACTATTTATAGCATAGCAGAACAGCCATTGTAATTACAACTTAATTCTTGGGTGACAAGAGACAGGATGTTAATTAGATCTTTCAGATAGTAGTAATGACCACTTACTTATACCAGGCATTTTTCTCACATGTGATAGATATGAATTCTCAGCATCACTCAGTTGGGGGTATACAAGAAACATAACTTTAACAGCTTCTTTAATAAAGCAGTTTGAGCTCACAGTCTACCTAGTGGTCAGAACATCATCCACCTACTTTGAAGAAAGGTGTGATTCAGAAGTGTGTTAGTTGGTCCAGGTTTGGAATTCAATCATGTTCAAAATCATCCTCCCTTCTATTTATTCCTCCTTTTGACCCAGTGAGGGTACTAAGCTCAGGAGATCTTACTCAGGTGCCAACCTGGTGACAGTTGGAAGTGGGTGTCCATTTATTCATCCAGACCTGCAGGCCTACAGTCAATGTAATTCATTTAGCCAGCTCTTGATGCACCTGCAAACAGAAACTAGAAATCTACTAGTTCTGTCTGGACCCCATTAGACTCCTGGCTCAGATCACCTAGTGAGGTGAAATTCAGCCCTCCCATTATTCCCAGTGCAAACTATCCACATCACTGGCATTTGACCACTATCCTCAGCCAACTACCATTTCTCCCTCCAGACCCATGAGAAATTTTGCATGTCCTGTCCCCACAATAGCCTAGAGCTCTGGAAGTCTTGGGGCTACAAAAGGAGCTGCTTTTTATCTCCAAATCTCTTTGTGTGGGAAGCTGAGACACTGTCATTTTTATTCAGTGGTCTACTTCTGAGGAATCCAGCCCCAGGACAAATGGTGACTGGTGCCTCTCCATTTGAAGGGGGATGAGGTAGGAAGAGAAAAAGAAAAGATGAGTAATGGAATTCTGTTGTGGTGCAGTGGAAACGAATCTGACTAGGAACCATGAGGCTGCAGGTTCTATCCCTGGCCTTGCTCAGTGGGTTAAGGATCCAGCATTGCCCTGAACTATGGTGTAGGTTGCAGATGCAGCTCGGATCTGGCATTGCTGTGGCTCTGGCGTAGGCCAGCAGCTGTAGCTCCGATTAGAACCCTAGCCTGGGAGTTTCCATATGCCACGGGAGCTACCCTAAAAAAAAGGCAAAAATAAATAAATAAATAAAGGCGTCCCATTGTGGCGCAGCGGAAACAAATCTGACTAGGAACCATGAGATTTCAGGTTCCATCCCTGACCTTACTCAGTGGGTTAAGGATCCAGCATTGCTGTGAGCTGCAGTGTACGTCGCAGACGTGGCTTGGATCTGGCATTGCTGTGGCTGTTGTGTAGGCTGGCAGCTACAGCTCTGATTCGACCCCTAGCCTGGGAGCCTCCATGTGCCATGGGTTTGGCCCTAAAAAAAAAAAGAAGGGATGGGTAAATATTTCAAATGATGATTCTGTCATGCATGTGTGATCTTAAATCTCCACAGGACTTCTGGGTAGTAGGACCCATAACCTTAATGAGAAAAATGAGTCTTAGGAAAGTTAAGGCACATATGAGAGATCCCACTGAAGCCAGGAGACGTACAGACAGATCTGTTTGGACAGACCTGT
The DNA here is from genome assembly GCF_054392235.1 of Sus scrofa. Taxonomy (NCBI): domain Eukaryota; kingdom Metazoa; phylum Chordata; class Mammalia; order Artiodactyla; family Suidae; genus Sus; species Sus scrofa. Next base: position 59,709,068 of record NC_139395.1, read on the forward strand.
CTGATGGCAAACAGTGAGCTCTTACTCATCACTCTACAGACAGCAGCTGAGGCTGGCTTATGAGACGTCTCTTAGAATTTACCTCCTAGGGTACATACTGGGACTGTTGTATGAACCAAATGACCTTGTGATAGAAAGGCTTTCTTCTTACATTGTCAAACATTAGGAGCAATAGTTAAGCCATGTCACTATTGTGAAAGTCTCCTTCATACAAATGGGATTATGCTGACATTCCAAAGGACATCACCTTTCTTGGGGATTTTCAAAGGAACTTCAGAGAGTCATTGATTGGGATTTCTCTTTGTTTACTCCAGATCATTGAGTGGCCAATCTTGTCATAAATGTGACATGCTGGCATGATGAAACTGAAAGCCTGGAAGCCTAGTTTCTGGTCCTTAGCCTTCAGTTTCTCACAGTGAAGCCCTGAAACCTGTGTCTTTTTCATCCCCCACCAGTGTCTCTCTCTGTTAAATAGCACCAAGAAAGGGAGTTGTGGTTGTTACTAACTTTGAGATCTTCAGAAGAAGGCAGAAGTTCGTGGCCGGAATTGGACTCGGTAATTCATGGAAGTAATTGAAGGGTTGTGCTTGTACTCTTCCAAGTATACACTGGGCTGGTTTTTAGAGGTGTGATATGGAAATATCTTGGATTAAAATGGCCATCAAATCCATTTCCTCACTCCCAAATGTTACCAAAATGAAGAGTGATATTTTCCCAATCCATTAGAAGACTAAATTCCTTGTAGAAATAAAATGAACCACTGACATTTTATTCTTAGCATTTTTTTTTCAGTGACTAGATATGTATTAATTACTAGCTGTGTTAAAGTTGCAATCATTTGTGCAAATTGGGAAAGAAAAAATAGCCACTGGCTATGATAAGTGGAGATAAATATATACACTATAAAAGGAAACGTGCCCCCACCAAAATGACTAAAATGAACAAAGCAATACCAAGTGATAACAAGGATATGAAAGAATGTACATCAGTTTACCTTCCCAATGCTGGTTGAGAATGTAAATTTATGTAATTTTGGATAACTAGTAGTACGAAATAAAATAAATATATAGGTAGATCGATGTGGAATGTATGTTCAAAATGTCATATATATGTAATTGTATGATATATGCATTTATTATATATTATTAATATTATTATATGTAGTGTAACTTATATAGCCAAGCAATCTTAGAAGTGAAGAGAGTAACTAACTTTGCTGGGAAAAGGGTAGGATGAAATTTCTGGGGTTCTGATAATATTCTTTTTGTTGATCTAGGAACTGAATAAATAGATGTATTCAGTCTGTAAAAATGCATTGAGCTCCTTTGCAGTTTTCTGTATGTATGTAACGTGTCCAGAAATTTGCTTTGAAAAAGGTAGTGTGTGAAAAGGACCAGGAGAGGCCCAGATGGAAAAGCAGGACCAGCTAAATATTGTTAACAAATTATTTGGATATAAATTACAAAATGTTATTCAAATGTAGAGTATCGTGTATGTGGGATCTAAAATAGATTTTAGTGGGCCTATCACTCAGTTTTAACATGACTTTTAAGAAAGTCTACAAATCTTACATCTGTCACAAGACCAGTTATATCATTCAGGATACTCCATACTAAGCTGTAAAAAAAAGTACACATCCTCAGGAAAAGTATGATATAAGCAGAGAGTTCCTTCTCACTTTTCCCTTTATCCTCAAGTTCTAGAAGCTCAAAGCCTCCTCTCCCTCTCTACATCTGTCTAAAATCTTTCTATTCAGGCTGCACATTTCACAATTAAGTGACCTGTTTAGCATTCCTAGCCCGAGTCAGTTCATTTCATATCAAATGAAACTGGTCTATATTTAAAAGGAGGAATTCATAATGTCCCAGCATGATCTAAAAACTTAATCACTGGGTTGAGAGCGCCCAGCCCCCGGTTCCCCTAACATGCCTTTTCTCTCTGGCTTTGACTCACAATCATGTGTTTTTAAAATGGACAAGAGGATGAGCATAAAAGCAAAATTGCTGGTGACTAAGAATAGTAGCCAGCGATCCTGGGAAGAAGGCAGTGCTCCAGGGCTTAGCAGGAAAGCTGTGGAGGCTTGTGCACTGTGGTCATGCAAGCCAGCATATGACTGGAGGATTGATGTGACCTCTGAAGAACCGAAATCCCCAGAGCTGGTGTCTGAATCCTCTATGATTAGATAAACTTGCCATGTTTGTTAGTGGCTTATGTGTAGATAGGAATATTATATGGTTTTACTTTCTTTCTACTTTTTACTTATTATGAAGTTCATGAGAGGTCAGGATCTGTTTTCCCAAATTTACTGCTGCGTCTCCATTTATCAAATAAGATGTACTGTAGTAACTTCACGTTGTATTTATTATCTGAATGACTTGAATACAGTCTGTAAGTCAAAGTGAACCTGAGGATTATCTCAGCTATCCTAGTTTTGGAAAATTGGGCTGGTGCTTAGGTCCTTAGTGCAAAGGTAATAGTTATTATCATTGAGCCTGGAAAAGTAAAGTACCTACTCAAGCAGATAAATGGAATACTTGGACTTTGCAGCAAACTGACTCCAGAGCACCTGATTCACAGTCAAGGGTTACTTATATATTAAAAATAATAGCTAATAACAATGAAAGTTTATGACTCAGCCACTGATCACTTAACCTGCATTATAATTTAATTACCATGATAACCCAAAGGGGTAGCTACTTTTCTTAGACCTATTTTACAGGTGAAAAAACTGAGGCATGGAGAGGTAACTTGCCCCAAATGGTGTAGTTTTTAGTAGTCAAGCCAGGATTTGAACCTAGGATCTAAAATAGGTTAATATATCTACAGCAGTCTAATCTTTTAACTGACCTGTTTGCTAACCTTTACCCTAGTCATCATGATGGAGTAATTTGGAAGAAAATGGAATGAATTTGTACTTAATCCAAATTATTTCTTGAATCAGATAAAATCTCCAAATGTAATGCAGTACATTTCTTGAGAAGAGGACAGTACTGCTTAATGACTGGTAAAGATCACATGTCTTAGGACCATCTTGATTTACCTTGGGGCCTTGAGCAATTCACAGAGTTCCTTTTCACTCACTAAAGTGTCTGTGCCCAGTAGACTATGTGGTTACCCTGTGAACATATTTGTCTCTACCAAAAATGCCCAAACTTCTCAAAGCTCAGGTGTCTAGGAGTTCCCACTGTGGTACAGCAGGTTATGGATCTGACATTGTCTCTGCAGCAGCATAAGTTGCTGCTGAGGCATGGGTTCAGTCCCCGGCTGGGCTGCACAGAGAGTTGAGGATCCAGCATTGCTGCAGCTGTGGCATAGGTTAAAACTGTGGCTTGAATTTTATCCCTGACCTGGGAACTTCCATATGCCATGGGTGTTGGGGAAAAAAAAAAAAAAAAAGCTCAGGTGTTTAGAATAGAGGCTACATCAATGAAGAGACTGGTTTCTTCATCTGACCCAGGACTTTCAGAATCAAGACCAGGCTGCTGCTTGACTACAAACGAGCTGTCCAGGCACCTCTGGATTTTATGCACAAAGGTGATCCCTGATTGGCCAAGTAGCCTCCTATCTTACTTTTCCCTTATTAGAGCAGTGAAGTAACAGCACAGTCTTCTGAAGTTGGATGGCATTCAGGGGGATATGTAACACCGTGTTCCCAGGGCTCTGGGCATCTGGGCAGAGATTTTAGCATCAGTTTGGACTTGCTAGGCTGAGAGAATCCTGTGATCTGACACGTGTTGGCTCAGCTGTTCCCGGTGTTGTCCAGAAGCTCTGTGACCCTTTCTGGGCTTTAAAGTGCTTCTCAGACCTCAGGAGCCTTTTATCCAACCCATGTACCCTACGGAAAAGCAGTCCTGGGGCCCTGTCCTTGCTGGCAGGACTGGTCAGTCTCCTCTGGTCCTTTGGGTATGTTCTTCTGAAATATACGACTTCAGGGACAGACCTTTGCATAAGAGTTAAATACCCCTCCCATGTGAGTGATGTCTCTTCTAATTGTAAATGGTAAAAGCATTGGTTGAACTGGCTTAGGCAAAACAAACAGACACACAAACAAATCCATTCTGTGTCTTGGTTCAGATTCCTGCATGAGATATGGCTAGTTACAGGATTTCAAGTGATGTCTTTGGAATCTATCTCTTTATTTCCAACTCCTGGCTGTTTTTCCCTGTGTTTGTAGATGTGCAGCCACAGTGATCAGAAGCAGGTCCAAGCTTCCATGATTCTTCATGCTTGAGACCTGAGAAAGACCACTTCTCTCTGCATGCATTTCAGCCCTTAAATAAGTGCTCTAACCAAACTGGGGATGAAGGAGGAGACAGTTAACACTTAAAAAGTTTTTATATGCTAGTTGCAGTTTAATGCTTCATTTATATATGTTAGTTGATTTAATCTCTCCACTGGCCCTATGAGAGAGGAATTAGTATTATTATCTATATTTTATAGATAAGGAAACTGAGCTACAGACAAACTAGGTAATTTGTTCAAGGACATATAGCTTGTTATTGGTGAGTGGATATTTTAACCCAGTCTTACTGTGGAGCTCATGCCCTTGACTCTACACTGTATCTTAAGACAATTAATGAGTAGTTCCACCATATGAGGAAGACACATTTTTCTAAAATAAGACTTTTCATTCAGACAAATAAATTAATAGTGATAGAGGTCACTAATGTTGTTCTATAGACCTAGATCATACTTGTGTGGGTCACTGAACTCTCTCTGATTCTTCATCCTCATTGTAAGGAAGGTATTGGTCTAGATAAGGGTGTGAAATACACAACGCCCATACCACAACACTCTTATGCCCATAATGTACCCAAGGCAGACCCTGCTAATCTTCCATCACATCATTTGTCCCTTAGATCTGGATGCAGCCTTAGGATCCTTCTCAACACACTAATCCAGGCAGCCTTATTAACTGGATATAGTTTACACGTGAAAATGAAACCTGTTGCCATTCTAAGATCGAAAGATCTCTACAGGCATTTCCAAGGCTTACATTTCAGAATTCTTCTAAGGCAGCTGAGGCAGTCAGAAAGGCTTTTAGATCACAAAGCATAATCATGAGAGTTTATTAGATGCTCCTGAGAAAGGATTCCTAAGAATCCTTCAAGAGTTCTCTAACTTCTGCTTCAGTTCATCCTGATGAAGTGTTTGGTTTGTTCCATTCTTTTCTTCCTCTTCCAAGAAATGGTGATAACATACCACAAACCTCTCTTGTTATATTCTCTCATGTGTTTACCCCCACTCTCTGAAGTGCTTTCCATCAGAACTCCTGAGACAAGCCAGCAGTTGCAAATGGGCCTGGGCCTCAAAAATAAACCCATGCACATATTTTTACCTGGGGAGCTTGAAAAAAATTCTTTAGAGGGCCTTAGCCTGTTCTCAGTAGCCCTGGGTAGTACACTCTCCCACTTTATGAGAAAATTGAAACTCCAAGAGATAAAAGACTTTTCTAAAGTTATACAACTGGAAGTAACCAACTTGAGTCCTAGATCTCAGGCTTCTTGCAACAAATCTACACATGTCTATTGAGCTTTTACAACCCAGGCTGCGTGCTAAAAGCTGAGGGTTTGGAAGAGGCTTAAGCCAGTGTTGTCTCTCCTGGCAGGTATTTTCTATTTGGCAAGATGGAACAAATATAAAACACTGATGAGATAAAAAGTAAGTGGTCTCAGACAGTGAAAGACAAACATCATAATGATATCACTTATATGTAGAATCTACTAAAAGGATCCAAAGAATGTATTTGCAGAACAGAAACAGATTCACAGACTTTGAAAAACTTATGGTTACCAAGGGGGTCAGGTTGGTGTGGAGGGCATGGACTGGGGGTTTGGGATTGACATGTGCACCCTGTGGTATATGGAATGATTGGCCAACAGGGACCTGCTCTATAGCACAGGGAACTCTACCTAATATTCTATGATACTCTATGTGGAAAAAGAATCTGAGAGAATGGATATGTGTATATGTATAACTGAATCATTTTGTTGTATGCAGAAATTATCACAACATTGTAAATCAACTATACTTCAATAAAACTTTTAAAAAATGAAAAATAAAATACAGAGACTCTTTCCCTCCAAACAAAAAAGCAGTGTTCTATGAGTCCTGAAATTCCCTTTAGCTAGTGTGTAGTCTCAAGGGTAGTGCTTTCAACCTCTCTGGGATGCATTCCCTTTCAAAACGTGTCTAGCATATAGATCTGGAGTAAAAAGTTTCAAAAGAAGCAAGACCTGTGGGAGGAAGGGAAGAAGATGGTTAAGTCTTTTCATTGCTTTCTCTTGCTCATTCTTCTGACTCATCCTTTACATGAAGCTCTAACCTCACTTCCACAGGAAAGTGTTCCCTGATGGCCACATCTCACTCCTGCACTCAGATTTGGTCCCCCTCCTGCCCAAGTGGCTTTGTCCAGCTCCTATGTTAGACTTAAGTAAGTGGCCGTTAAGCAATCTGTCTCTCACCTGGAGTGTAAACTCCACGGGGGTTAAAATACATCTGTCCCTTCTCCTTGTGTCTTCAGGATTTAGTTCAGTACTTGGTGCATAGTATCCCTTCAGTATATGTATTAAGGAAAGAAAAGAGGGAAGGAGGAAAAAAGAGAAGTATATACACCTTAGATCTTAACCTTAATAATAATTCAAAATGAGACTAAAATTCACTGAGCCCTTATGAGGTCCCAGAGTGTTTCTCTCATTTCTGTAGGATATAGGTTTTATCCTCCCTATTTTATAAATAAGAGATCATGAAACTGAGAGGGTAGAAAAAGGTGTTCTATGCATATGGAAATCAAAAGAAAGCTATTTTATCATATCAGATAAAATAGACTTTAAAATAAAGACTGTTACAAGGGAAGTTCCCTCATGGCTCAGCAGATTAAGGATCAGGCACTGTCACTCCCCTGGCTCTGGTTACAGCTAGCTATGATGTGGGTGGGTTCAATCCTTGGCCTGAAAATTTATGCATGCCATGGGTGCAGCAAAAACAAACAAACAAACAAAATGTTTCAAGAGACAAAGAGGGAAACTATATACTGATCAAGGAATCATCCAGAAAGAAGATACAGCAATTAAAAATACATATGAACCCAACATAGGAGCACCACAATATATAAGGCAAATGCTAACAGCCGTAAAAGGAGAAATCAACAGTAAAAAAGAGATCAAAGCCCAGAAAGGTTTCATAACTCACAAAGTCACCCCATTATCAGGCAATGCATAAGAGGATTTGAACTCAGTCTGTCCAACTCCAAGGTTCATTCTGGGGTGTGTATCATTCAAGAACAGAGTTTCTCAACATTGGCTCTATTGATGTTTTGGGGCACATAATCCTTTATTGTCAAGACTCCTTTGTGTGCTGTTGGATGTTTAGCAGCATCCCTGGACTCTACTCACAAGTGCCAGGAGCACCTTTCCCTATCGCTATTTCCAAAAATGTTTCCAGCCCAGGCCACATGTCTCCTGAAGGACAAAAATCATGCCTAGAGATTTTATTCATGCCTTAGAGTAATAAGCCACATCCTAAAAATAGCTGATTAAAACTCATAATTTCTCAAACCATATTTTTTCCTAATCCTTAAGTTTATCTTAACCTTCCTTGGTTGAATTCAAATTAAGGAAACTTTCAAATCCTAGTAAACTCTTTTTTGGTTACACTCTCTCTTTGGACTTTTTAGAAACTTGACAATTAGTAAGTTCCTACTAACCCCCAGCCCAGCCTGGTGTCATCTTTGAATCTGAACAGCAAAGAGAATAGCCTCAGTTTCAAGGGAAGCCAAACGTAAAAGTGATGGTTCAGATTGAAATGAGGCATTTCTGCTTTGCTACCTCTTTTTCATTCATAGCAGTCACCAGTCCAAAGACAGTTATAAAATTAAAGGTGTAACTAAATTTTGTCTTTTCTATCCAACTCATTTTTATAGGTTAATTCACATTCAGTGCAAAGGGGAATTTTTTTTAAAAGCTGAAATGTTTCATTAAGATTTTCTAAACAAACTCTTTAGAATGACACGATGGTCTATAATAATAGGGAAATTGGTGACACCTGGTGGTGGACCACATAAAACTTCTTAGAGTTTAAAGAGGGGGTTTTATTAATTTTTTTAAAAGAATACTCTGTGCTCTTTCATTCGAGTACTGTAAAGTATTTTTGGCTCACAGCTGTTTTAATGGGCAGAGAAAATGGGTTGGCTGTGGAATTCAGAACAGCTAACACATTTTTTCTTCTGGCATGTAAGAACCATGTGCAGGCAGGGACAGGAGGTAGAGGCCAATCCATGTGCTTATAAAATCTCCATCAGGAACTGGCTTTCTCTCTTACAATTAGAAAGTTAAGCTTGGGTCCTTATAGAATGTGGTCTACCTGGAAAGGCTATGGCTTGGACATAGTTGCTGCAAGGGAGAGTCTGGTGAGATGGGAGATCAGTGCCATTTGGCTGGTGTGGCAAAGGATGTAGTCAAGAGAGGCCAGGTTGGTACACATAACAGGCATTTATCACAGCTGCCTTTCACTACCTGCTCTGCTAAAGTTCAACCTGGAATTTCTAGGCAGTTGTCTCAACGGAGTGTGTGTGTGTGTGTAGATGATGGTGCTTAGAGATGCCCTTCAATAGTCACAGGCCCTCAGAGTGAAAGCTGACTGCCTCAGAGGTAAATGCTTCTCTTGTTTTTACAGACGCATTGTGTAGATTTGAATCCTGGGCTGATCCATAATGCTATTTCCCTGCAGTCAACCCTGACTCAGACTCTTGCTAATGTTTGTGTCCTTTGACTCCTTGTAGCTGCTGAAATTAGTTCCACTAGAAGATGCCTAGAAATCCTGCTACTGGAAGAGAGTTTTTATGTGGAACAGGGACAGAGCTGCCAGGAAGGGCCCTGCCTTAATATCTGGGATATAAAGCCAGCTGAGAAATAGTCCTGTATTTGGGGGTACAAAGTCCCCGGGAGACGGTGGTCATGTCAGTGTTGGGTTTGGTGCTATAGGGAGAGAGAACACTAAGTGCAACTGGTCATGAAGGAGGGCTGGGCCAGTGGAACTCACCATACCTGGAAGTGCACAAAGTTTCCACCTTCCATGAGTTTGGTTGACCCCTGTATCCTAGGAGTGGTCTTGCCTTAGGGAAACTGTTCATCTGAGGGCTTCTTCTGACCTCAGTAGCCTTGACCCAGGTTCTCTCTTGACTCACAAAACTTCCTCACCTTCCTGACCTTGTACCTTCTTTGGGGCCATTGTTCTCTGCAAACCCTTCTCTTGCTTGTCTCCTAGGCTTTTTTAAAGGCCTCTGTCCTGACCGCACTCAAGTTCCTGATAGCTTCTTAACGTCTCATTTATCATCAAGCAGAAATATTGGAAACAACCTAAATGTCTGACCATTAGAATTTGGTTAAATATATCGTGGAATAATATACAACAACAAGAAGTGATGACATAGGAAATTCTTTTAAAATATATTCACAATTATTTAGTAAGGCAGAAAAAAAAAAAGATGATAAAAGAGTATACATAATATACTCCAGTGGCCACAGCCACATCTTGCTACTTTGAGATGACACCAGAAATTGTCCCAGGAAAGTACTGAATAAAGGGGTTGAGGGGGCCTGGCTTCACCTAATAGGATTCCAAATACACAAAACACACATATACCCACACAAAATGGAGTAAAATACTGATGAAATATTCACCAAAATGTTAACAGTGATCACCTCCAGGTATTCATAAACATTTAATATTTTATAACCTAAAAAATGTATTTATAAAATCTAGCCTCAAGGCAGTCTAGTGCAGAAATAATAGTCTTTTCAACAAATGGTGCTGGAGCAACTGGATATTTATGCAAAAAAAAAAAAAAGAGAGAGAGAAAGAAACTAGCACTGAGTTTTACCTTTCACAAAACTCAAGTCAAAATGAATCAGAGACCTAAATGTAAGATGCAAAATTATTCAACTTCAGAAAGAGGACATAGGAGAAAGTCTAAATGATCCTGGGTTTAGTGATGACTTTTTAGATCCAACTCCAAAAACATGATGTGCAAAAGAAAAAAAAATGAAAAATTGGATTTTATTAAAATTAAAAACTTCTGTGAAAGGTACTGTTAAGAAAATGAAACGACAAGTCACAAATTAGGAGAAAATATTTGTAGAACATATATCTTATCAAGGACTTAATTGTATCCAAAATACATTTTTTTAAAAAATCTTAAAATTTGACAATAACAGAACAACTCAATTGAAGAGTATATAGACATGTAGCTTAGGAAGATTGTAGATGGAAAATGAACATATGAAAAGATGCTCAACATCAGATGTCATTAGAGAATTGCAAATTAAAACAACACTCAGATACCACTACATACTGTTAGAATGGCTAAAATGTAAAACACTGATAATACCAAATGCCAGTAAGGATGTGGAGCAACAGGAACTCTTATTAATTGATGGTAAGAATGCAAAATAATACAGCCACTCTGGAAGGCATTCTCTAATTATAATCTGTATTCTGGAAAACAGTTTGTCAATCTTTTACAAAGCTAAACTTAGCATCCTATGTGATGAAGCAAGTTTCCCCTAGATATTTATTCACATGAGTTGAAAACTTATATATACACAAAATATGGTCCACAAATGGTTATACACCTTATTCACAATGCTAAATACTGGAAGAAACCAAGATATCCATCAGTAGTTGGATGAATAAGCAAACTGTGGTACTTCTAAACACTGGAATATTATTAATAAAAATTAAATGAACTATAAAGCCATGGGAAACATGGAGGAACTTTAAATATATATTGCTAAGTGAAAGAAGCTAATCTCAAGAGGCTAATTTTTGTGTGATTCTAATTATCTGACATTATAGGGAAGACAAAACCATGGAAATAATAAAATGATCAGTGGTTTCCAGGGCTTCTAGAATGATGAAGGAAGGGAAGAATGAATAGGTGAATCTTAAGGGATGTTTAGAGCATAAAACTATTCTGTGTGATACTGTAATGGTATATATATGACCACATGCATTTGACAAAACCCACAGAATGTACAACTCAAAGAGTGAATCCTAGTGTAAACTATGGACTCTAGTTAATAACATTGTATCAATACTGATTTACCAGTTTTAATAAGTGTATCACAGCAATGCAAGATATTGGTAATTGGGCAGTATGTTGGTTTTTTAAATTGTCCTTAAAATTTTTTTAAATCATCCTTTTCCAACTTACTGAAATGCTAACTTCATCACATAGTAAGCTTTCTTATATACAAAAACTGATATTACTGAATGGGAAAATAGACAAATCCAGAATTACAACTGGGGACTTCAGCACCCTGCCCAGCAATTGATAGTACTACTAGATTAAACATCAGCAAGGATATAAAATATAAGATATATCTTATAAGGATATAAGAACAATGCCATTAATCACCGGGATCCAGGTGACCTTTATAGAGCACTTACTTGGTATTCATAAGACAATCAACACAATAACAGCAGAATACACATTCTTATCATGCACTGATGGGACATTCTTCAAGATAGACCATATTCTAGGTCATAAAACAAACTTCAGTGTATTTTAAGGAATTGAAATCATACAAAGTATGTTCTCTGACTCTAATGGAAATGTATTTTATGGTGGAGGGAGGGAACACATGTAAACCTAAAACTGCTCTAAGAAATAATTGTTCATTTATTTAAAAAGAAATCTGACCTCCAGTAAAGCCTTGAAAACTCTCTTCTGACCTTTGGACTCATGCAAACCAATCTGGCTTCTCATCCACTCACTACCCTGTGATAAGTGCTCATGAGAAGGCAAGCCATAGTGGTGGGAAGTCTAAATGTCTAGTCCTCTCAAAATAACCAAAGGAAGAACCTGGGGATGGGGTTGCCTGGCGTTCTTGGTCATCTCTTCTTGTCTTTTTCTGGACATCTTCAAATAATGAGTCAAGGTGAAGGTGATAGAGTAAATCTCCAGTTAGGACGTATGGCTGCCTTTGGACTCATATGCCTTCTGAATTGTTTTCAGATGTGCATATGTGAGTTTATCATTGTTAACCGCCTGAGATAAGAGCCATTAAGGAACCTTGGAAGAGATCCTCACATGAGGGTCACAGACACATGTAGTGTTATTAATTCTGTTTATGCTTGAGAAAAACTGTGGCTCAGGGAGTCTGAGTAGTTTGGCCAAGGACACACAACTGGTGATCACACACAGGGACCCTGCAGAGACCAGAAATCACAGTCTCTGCTCTGTTAAGGCGGGACTTCCACAAAAAGGGCCATTTCAGCATCCAGCAGTCCTACTACATGACAGCTCCTTTCTGGCTTCCCTTGCCTCCTTCAACTCTTACTCTACATTGAAGCTCCATCACTGCCCAGAGTAGGCTGACCTCACCAGTGAATGTTAGGATACTTTCCTCTCTACCCCTAAAGAGACCTTACTGATGATTTAAGGTCAGGCAGAGACAGTCTCTCTTCTGAATCCTTGCCTCATGTTTTTGCTTTTAATTCCCTGAAGATGATGACTTTTCTTGGTTATCTGATATGATGTCAGGTGCTTGGGTAGTACTCAATAACTTCTAATGAATTAATGAATGATACTTTTATCAAAACAGTTATTTCATGCTAACATGTCATTGTCACTTTTAGTAAGCACATTTTTATGAAGCATGTACTAATCCCAGGGAACCATGAATGAGTATACAGCAGTCAATATGACAGGTGACATCCCTGCTTGCTATCTCCTGGAGAGACAGACAGTAAGCAAATAACAACATTTGTAGTATGTTTAATTTTTTAATTGAATTTTTATTCAGATAATTGTAGATTCACATGCAGGTATAAGAAATATATATCCCAGATGTTAATATTGCAGGGTCTATATTGTTCCAGAATCCAGCTGTCTTCTAGTAGCAGGATTATAGTACACTGTCACAGCCAGGATGGTGACATTGGTACAGTCCACCTGTCTTTTTAAGAATTCCTCAGTTTTACTTGTGTGTGTGTGTGTGTGTGTGTGTGTGTGTGCATGTGTGAGAGAGAGAGAGCACATGTGTGTCTATTTCTGTACAATTTTGTCATACGTATGCTTGTGTATCTACCACTACATTCAAGAAAGAGAACAGTTCCATCACCACAAGGATCCCTTGTGTTGCCTTTTCTAACCACCTTCCTCTCCCACCTTGTCCTGAAACCTTGTGCAACCAGTGTTAATGTCCTCCTTTTCTATAATTTTGTCCTTTTTAAGAATGTTATATAAATAGAATCTTACAGGATGTAATCTTTGGGGTCTGGTTTTCTTTACTCAGGGTAATTCCCTTCAGATTTATCCAAGTTACACTGTGTACCAATATTCAGTTCTTTAAGGAGTTCCCTGGTGGTTCAGCAGGTTAAAGAACTGGCATTGTCACTCCTGTGGCTCAGGTTTGTTCCCTGACCTGGAACTTACACATGCCATGGGTGTGGCCAAAAAAAAAAAAAAAAAAAAACCCATATTCAGTCCTTCTAATTGTTGAGTAGTAAGCCATGGAATAGATGGAGGACATTTGTCTAAGAATTCACTCACGGAAGAATATCAAGACTGTTTTTGATTCATAGCTTTCAGCAATGAAACACAATTTCAGGAAACACCCATATACCTACCACCTAAATTCTACCATTAATTTTTCAATTCATAGACTTTATTTTTAGAGGAATATTAGATTTACTGAAGAAATAGCCAGTGTAGAGTACACATATACCCCTTCTCCTCTATACAGTTCCCCCTATTAGTCATATCTTGCATTCATGTGGTAACTTTGTTGCAACTAATAAACATAAATTGATATATTATTAACTAAAGTCTATAGTTCACATTAGGGTTCACCCTGTGTTGTAGTTCTATGGCTTTTGTCAAATGTTCAGTGTCATGTATACCCCTTTATAGTATCATACAAAATAGTTCCAGCACCTTAAAAATCCTCTGTGCTCCACCTGTTCATCCCTCCCTTCCTCCCACTTGGGATCCCTGACAATTACTGACCTTTTTTACTGTCTCTGTAGTTTAGCCTTCTCTAGAATGTCATATAGGTGAAATCATACAATATGTACTCTCATCAAACTGGCTTCTTTCACTCTGCAGTATACATTTAAGGTTCTTCCATGTCTTTTGTCACTTACTAGCTCCTTTCTTTTTTATTGGTGAATAATATTCCATTCTTTGGCATTTCCACAGTTTGTTTATCCATTCAACTCCTGAAAGACGACTTGGTTTCTTGAATTTCTGGCAATAATGAATGAGGTTGCTCTAAACAATTGCGGGTGGGGTGGTTTTTGTGTGAACGTGTATTTCAACTCATTTGAGTGATACCTGGGGGCACAATTTCTGGATTAGATGGTAGAGTGGGTTCAGCTTTGTGAGGAACTGCTCAGCTGTGTACAGAGTAACTTTACCATTTTGCATTCCCACTGTTGCTCCACTGCCTCATCAGCATTTGGTGTTGTCAGTATTTGAATTTTAACAACTTGGCTAAATTTATAATTTCCTAGTGATATTTGATGTTAAGCACCTTTTCATATGCCTTTTTTTGCTGTCTGTATGTCTTCCTTGGCAAGATGTCTTTTCAAACCTTTGCCCATTTTTAAGGTTATTTGGTTTTTTTATTGTTGAATTTTCAGAATTCTTTATATATCTTGTATACAAGTTCTTTTGTTTATCTTTTGAAAGTGATTTTTATTTTTTTCATTATAATTTGTTTATAGTGTTCTGTCAATTTTCTACTGTACAGCAAAGTGACGCAGTCACACACATATATACATTCTCTTTCTCACATTAGCTTCCATCATGCTCCTTCACAAGTGACTAGATATAGTTCCCTGTGCTATACAGCAGGATCTCATTGCTTATCCACTCCAAATGCAATAGTTTGCATCTACTAACCCCATACTCCCAGTCCATCCCACTCACTCCTCCTCCCCCTTGGCAACCACAAGTCTGTGTTCCATGTCCATGAGTTTCTCTTCTGTGGAAAGGTTCATTTATGCCATTTATTAGATTCCAGATATAAGTGATAGCATATGGTATTTGTCTTTCTCTTTCTGACTTACTTCACTCAGTATAAGAGTCTCTAGTTCCATCCATGTTGCTGCAAATGGCATTATTTTGTTCTTTTTATGGCTGAGTAGTATCCCATTGTGTATGGATAACACATCTTCCTAATCCAATCGTCTGTCGATGGACATTTGGGTTGTTTCCATGTCTTGGCTATTGTGAATAGTGCTGCAATGAACATATGGGTACATGTGTCTTTTTCAAGGAAAGTTTTGTCCAGATATATGCCCAAGAGCGAAATTGCTGGGTCATGTGGTAGTTCTATATATAGTTTTCTGAGGTACCTCCATACTGTTTTCCATAGTGGTTGCTGGGAAAATTGGACAGCCACATGTAAATCAGTGAAACTGGAACACACCCTCATACCATGCGCAAAAATAAACTCAGAATGGCTTAAAGACTTAAATGTAAGATAGACACTCTCAAACTCCTAGAAGAGAACATAAGCAAAACATTCTCTGATATCAACCATACAAATGTTTTCTTAGGTCAGTCTCCCTAGGCAACATAAATAAAAACAAAAATAAATCAATGGGACCTAATCAAACTGATAAGCTTTTGCACTGTGAAGAAAACCATTAAAAAAAAAAAAAAAAGACAGTCTAGGGAATGGGAGAAAATTTCAAATGATGCAACTGATGAGGGCTTAATCTCTAAAATATATAAACAACTCAACAGCAAAAAAAAAAAAACCCAACAACCCAATTGAAAAATGGGCAAAAGACCTGAATAGACATTTCTCCAAAGAAGATATACAGATAGCCAACAAGCACAAGAAAAAATACTCAACATCACTAATTATTAGAGATAATAGAATTAGAGATAATTTTGAAATGCAATCAAAACTACTATGAGGTACCACCTCACACCTGTCAGAATGGCCATCATTAACAAGTCCATAAATAACAAATGCTGAAAGCGTGTGAAGAAAAGGAGCCCCTCCTATACTGTTGATGGGAATGTAAATTGGATATAAGTTCTTTAACACATATGTATTTTGGAAATATTTTCTCCCATTCTGTGGCATGCTTTTTCATTTTATTAAATAGTATTTCACAGAGCTAACATTTTTAAACTTTAATCAAGTCCAATTTATCAATTATTTTCTTTCATGGATTGTGTTTTTGGTGTTTTGTCTAAGAAGTTTTACCAAATCCAAGATCACCTAGATTTTCTCTTGTCTTCTAGAAGTATTATAGTTTTGCATTTTATATTTAGACATATGCTTCATTCCAAGTTAATTTTGTGAAAGTTCTAAGGTGCACATTTAGATTTTTGTTTTGTTTGGTTTGGTTTTTGCTTATGGGTATTTGTTCCAGCAAGATTTGTTGAAAATGCTATTCTTTCTCCATTGAATTGCCTTTGCTCCTTTGTCAAAAGCAGTTGATTCTTGATGCAGATGTTCTTCTGGTCTAGTCATCTATTCTTTCTCCTATGCCACACAGCATTGATTATTGTAGGTGTTTTTTACCAACTTGAAGAAGTTCCTCTTTAATCTTAGTTTGCCTAGAGTTTTTAAATCATGAATGGCTCCTCTCAAGTTGTATATATAAAAAAAAAATCATGAGGCTCTTGGATTTTGTCAGATGCTTTCTCTGCATAGATTGCTATAATCATGCAATTTGATGTGTTTAGTTTGTTGATGCGGTAAGTCACATTGCTTGAATTTTGAATAATGAACCAAATTTGCACACCTAGCATAAATTCCAGGTACATACTTGGTCGTGACTAGTGACCAAGTAGTGATCGGGTATACATTTGGTCATGGTGTATAATTCTTTATTTACATTGTTGGACAAAGTTTGCTATTGTTTTGTCGAAGACTTTATGCATAAATTCAAGAAATATTGGTCTGCAGTTTTAATTCTGTGATGTCTTTGTCTGCTTTTTGTATCAGGGTGATGCTGGTCTCATAAAATAAGTTGAAAGTGTTCCTTTCTTTTCTATTTTCCTGAAGAGATTGTGTAAAATTGGTGTTAATTATTTTTTAAATGTCTGGTAGAATTTCTAGGAAAACCATCTGGGACTAGGATTTCTTTATTGGAAGCTCTTTAATTACAAATTCAATTTCTTTAATGGTTATAGCACTATCCAGATTGTTTATTTCATGTTGACTGAGTTTTGGTACTTTATTGTTTTGGAGAACCAGTCCATTTCTTCTAAGCTCTAGAATTTATGAGTACAAAGTTATTTGTCATATGCCCTTATTATTCTTTCGCATGTGCTTTTAAATAATGATAAGTATCATAAAAAAAAAAAAAACAAGGATGATAAGGGAAGGCCTCTCTAAGGAGGTGATAGGTGAGCTGAGATCTGAAGGAACCAGCCTCAGATAATTGAAGAAAGCATTCCAGGCAGAGGGAGACATCAGCACAAAGAAACAGAAAAACACCTGGAGCAGGAAAAGCAATAAGGAGAGAGTTGGAGTTGAACCTGGAGAGGACGGGGGTTAGACAGCATGGTGGCCTTGGGTCATGGGAAACTCTAAGTTGCTATTGTAGGTGAAGGGGGCATCATTGCATGGCTTAAAGCAGGAAAAACCATGCCTGAATGTATATTGATAAAAGGTCGCTGTGCCTGCTCTGTAGAGAATGGATGGTAGGAGAATCACAAATCAGAAGACAGGTATGAAACATTGGTGATTTTGTCTCCAAGATGATGGTGGCTTGGCTCCCAGGGGCAGCAGTGGGAGACAGAGCAGGAACATGGTTTGAAAGTACCATTTCTTTCACTCTTTGCCCAACAGGCCTGAATTCCTTCTCCTAAGGGCTAGGATCAGCCATACCCTTTTTGTTGTTCTTCCAGCCCAGTTACCTTTGTTCAGACCATCTAAGGTTTGTGAAATTTAAATAAAGTTCAGACTATCAAAAATCATCTCAGCTATATTTTGGCTTTTCTTCTTAGTCCATTCAAGCTGGTGGCACAAACATACCATACACTGGGTGGCTGATAAATGATAGAAATTTATTTCTCCTACTTCTGAAGTCTGGGAGATCCAAGATCAAGGAACAGGCAGATCTGCTGTCTGGTGAGGGTCAACTTCACGGCTGATAGAGGACCACCTTCTTGCTGTGTCCTCACAAGGGGTCTCTTTTTTAAGGTCATTAATCCCATTCAGAACCTTTTCACTTCCCAAAGACCCCACCTCCAAATACCATCACATTGGAGATTAGGATCTAACCTATGAATTTGGGTGGGGACAACACAGACATTCATCTGTAGTTCAGACCATCTAAATCCATGAAGTTTAAATAAATTTGAGACAGTCAAAAATCAGGACAGCAGTATTTTGGCTTCTCTTCCACCATGTAAATCACGCTAAAAATTTTTGTCTAGGCGCATGATTCACAGCCTCACGTTAGAGGGTTTCTTGAAAAGGCTTCAGCCATTTGTTTTGTCAGAGGTTCAGGCCATTGTTCAGCGTTGAGAGATAACAGGAATACAGTTTAATGTGCTACAGATGTCTGGGACGGTGACTCAGGCTCCTGGCAGAAATCCAAGTCAGGAAACCTGCTGTTGCAATTCGTATTCTTCTTCGTGTCAGTGCCGGAAACAGCCCGCGCTGTAATTGCAGAGTTTATAGTGATGTAAATGCAGCCAAACCCCAAGTGAAGCCTCACAGATGTACATCATTAGGAAAGCTCTCAGCCTGTCTTCTCTGCTGTTCAGAGGCGATTCATTTGCAATCAACTTCAAAGACTCTGTGGACGGGAAGAATGTTCTCTCATGCTGTCGAGCTCACTTGAAAATCTGCCCTCCTGACACTTTGATAAAAGGTAATAACCTAGCTTCTTGTGTTCATAGAATGTGCTTATAATAACAAGCCTGGTATTTTTAAAAAGACCCCAAGTATCTTTAAATAACGGAATACATCATTTTTCATTTGAGCCAATTGTCTGCAGCCCCTCCCTTCTCCTTACTTATTTTCTGGTTAGTAAGGAGGCAGACCCTTGAGCACACAAGTCAGAAAGCCCTGGGTCCTTATTTTAAAAGCTCTATTTCCTAATATGAAAGTCCAAAAAAAAATTTTTTTTGGTCAACTTCAGCGTATAAACTTTTTTGGGGGGGTCTTTTTTTAGGGCCGCACCCGCGGCATATGGCTAGGGTGTGACTCCTAGGCTAGGGGTCTAATCGGAGCTGTAGCTGCCAGCGTATGCCACGGCCACAGAAATGCCAGGTCTGAGCAGCCTCTGCGACCTACACCACAGCTCACAGCAATGACAGATCCTTAACCCACTGAGCAAGGCCAGGGATCAAACCCACAACCTTGTGGTTCCTAGTTGGATTCTTTTCCACTGGGCCATGACAGGAACTCATAAACTTTTTGAAATAGAAAATCGTTATATGTAATTGTAATATTAAATATGCATATTATATATCAATATTTAGCTTTTCTCCTTTTTTAATATATTAAGATCCCAGTGGGAAGTAGGTGCACAAGCAAAGACAGTTCATTACTAAGGGGGTGTTAATGAGTGTAGCTGGGTCTGGAGGGCCACCTTGGGGGTCAGTTGCCTGGGAGTGTGTAGTAGCAGAGAAGTTTTTATCATAAGCCCACAGGGATGCAGGAGGAGGCACAAGTGGGAAAAAGGAGCTGTCATGGGAGATTGGTGACCTCCAGTGAGGGGGATAGCTTGGTTGAGATACGCTTACAGGAAGTGAGACTGAGGAATCCCTCACTCTCCCCCTCCTCCCCATCCTCTGATCTTTTGCTAGGCTCCCATTGGCTGAACCTAACCCAAACTGAAGCCCAAGGGAACCCGCAGATGTTCCTCTACCTAGATCACCTCCCAGGGAAAGGGTAGGGGAGAGAAGGGTGGGAAGGGGATCTGGAGGGACAAATTCATATGTTTTTAAAAGATTTATGTCCTCACATATTAATTTTGAAATATTGCCTATGTCAACTATAGAATTTCCTCAAACTATTTTATTTGAACTCTCTTCATGCATCAGTTTTGTTTTCATCACTAGAACCATCTTTGAGTCACCTAATACAGTTTTAAGAAATCTTCACTTTTTAAATAAAGAACTTCTAAATCTTTCTGTGATCCTATTACTGGAATCTTGACCTGTCTCAAATAGACTTTCATGTATTATTATTTATTTCATTCTTCATATAGACACATGTTTATATACTCTGCTATATTACTACTCACTATTTTACTTTTTTTTTTTTTTTTTTGCCATTTCTTGGGCCCCTCTCACGGCATATGGAGGTTCCCAGGCTAGAGGCCCAATCGGAGCTGTAGCCACCGACCTACGCCAGAGCCACAGCAACGCAGGATCCAAGCCGTGTTTGTGACCTACACCACAGCTCACGGCAACGCAGGATCGTTAACCCACTGAGCAAGGGCAGGGACCGAACCCGCAACCTCATGGTTCCTAGTTGGATTCATTAACCACTGCACCACGATGGGAACTCCCACTCACTATCTTACTTCTAAAAATGATTTTAAGAGATTATTTTTAATGCTATTTGTTCTTTGCTCCTAAGAGGTCTTATTAATAGAAAGTATGACGAAATACATATTAAATTTCTTTGTTTCTCCTTTGACCAATTCTATCAGCTTGCCTTAATAAGTGTCCAAAAGTAGGATTGATAGAGGTCACTTCAGAAATGTTGTGCCACTGGAAAATATATAATTGGGGAGGTTTTGTAATGATATAAATGTAAAGCTATTCCTTTTTTCTTCAGAAATCATTTTGTGAAGGGAAACATTGTTTTTCTCAGACATACACTATGCTAAAACTCTAGACCTCAGTTCCCTCATCTGTAGAATAAGAATAATACTAGTTCTTACCTCAGAGAATTCCTGAGAAAAACCAGCACAATGTAATTAACATAAAACTGAGGATATAGTAAGTGCCCAAGTCATTTGGTTTATGTTAATTATTTATCTGTAAGGTTTCTCAGTGGCCCTACATAATCCACAGGCAAAGGGGGTTGCTCAAAATGAGGCAGGTCCTTTTGTTCTCAAGCCAGCAGAAAAAAGTCCAAGCAGAGCAGATTCAACAATAGTATACTGAGAGAAGGAATTGGATGTGTGTAAAATTTAGGCAGAGGATAAACAGGTCTTCATAAACAACCTGTAATCATCCAGGAAGTAGCCTGCCTCCTACCTGAACTCAAACTGGAAATACTGGAATTTATTCACAGCAACCAAATACAAATATTTTTCAACTACACATTTGCGTTTCATTATTGTTAAATCAGGCCTTTAATCTACTACATACTAGTCTGAATAAGAATAATCATCAATAATCTTCAGTAATTTTCTTTAAAGATAGTTCTTTAAAGAAATGGATTATGGGAGTTCCCCTTGTGGCTCAGCAAGTTAAGAGCCTAATTAGTATCCATGAGGATGCGGGTTCGATCCCTGGCCTCGCTCAGTGAGCTGAGGATCTGGCAACTCCCTTTGCCTGGTAAATGGCAGAGCATGGGTGAATCAGTGGTACAGGTCTTGGGTACCAAATGATGCTGTCTTGACTTCCTTTTGATATTGTCTTTTAGTTTCATTTTGGTTCTTTTTCTTGTCTTTCTCATAAAGGTATAATGCAGAAAATTGGAATAACCCATGGAGTTTGTCCAATTATATTTAAGCTAATCAAAGCTTAAATGTAAGCCATTCTTAATACCCTGGCATTATATTTCTAACAGGCAGGTCTTTTGTGGTCCCTTCATACTGAAACTAATAAAAAAAAGCTAATGTGTCATGATTTTCCATTTCAGTGTCTCTTCCACATCATTGTAGGAAAGAAATCTCAATTATCAGAAGACACCTTCCATAATTACAATTATACTTAGTATGTCCAAATATTAAGGGGAAGGGAAAATATGTAGGTCAGTTCTCTTCTACACACACATGTGCATGCACGCACACACACACACACACACACACACGCACACACGCGCACTTATTAACTTCTGGGTAGAGACAGAGATTTTTCCTTACAACAAGGATCTCTATCATCCTAGCTTCTCACATTCCCTAAATCCACTCTAAGGTTTGTGCTGGGAATAGGAGACAAGGAATAGGGGAGTTCTGTCTTGTTCATGGTTTTTGTTTTTGTTTTGTTTTTTTGGCAAATGAGTACTTCAGAATATATCATGATAGAAGCTATATTGCTAAAGGTGTGTGTGTGCACACACGTGTGCATGAATACCTGTGCACACTTGTGCACACATGCTTTGGGATGAAGAGGAGAGAGATGTTGCACCACTGTGCACAGCATCCCAAAGGCATTAGGCAAAAGTGTAAAGTCACATGCCTCAGGGTCCAGGCAGGTCACAGCCTGCAGGAAAGCAGACTGGCCATTGGAAATCCATCACTGTGCTCAGTGGAAATGACACATGCCCTCCATGCTGACATCACAGTCAGAAGCATGCATGTGTGCGTATCAGAGACAGGCACACTATGGCAATTTGGAGAGCCCTTGCCTCTCCTGATAGTTTAACAAGCAAATTAGGGGCTGAAGCATGTCTATAGCTTGGATCTGCCTCAGAGACCATCAGACCTCTCATCAAGGCACAGCTGCTCCTTTTACCAATGAGGAATTTGACCCCCACTGTGGTTACCTAAGGCATATCCTCATGCTCTTGGCTACCTGCCCCATATGAGACATTTTGGTTCCTTCTTGCATATTTTCCCCTCTCCTGTGTAGTCCTGATTGTTTCCTAGATTGTCTTAAAGTGACCAGTTATCCCTCATCTTTGTTGGTTTTACAGGAAGAAATATGCTCAGTGTCTCAAAGGCCAGAATTCTGAGTGATCCACTCACTTGGTCTTGGTGAATTTTTTTTTAAGTTTTATTGAAGTATAGTTAATTTGCAAGGTTGTGATCATTTCTGCTGAACAACAAAGTGACCCAGTCACACATACATACATGTCCATTCTCACTCAGAATCTTTTCCCATATAGATTATCACAGAATACGGGTAGAGTTGTCTGTGCTATACAGCCCAAACAGATAGGCACCACGCATACTGCTTGTTTATTTATGGCAGGTCTTACTCTTTTCATCTGCTTACTTCTGGTTTCAGGAGTAACAGGACGCTCTGTGCCTAATGTATTTGACAGTTTGAGTCCAAACTGCAATATTACATACTTCCAGTAGAGGGCAGGTGTGCTTTTCAAATCACAAGTGTGAGTGTGCAGTAGCTGGGAAATCATTTCAGCTGGCTTTCCCCTAATGCGCCAAGAAAAAAAGAATTCTTGGTTATTTGTTGCTTTGAAGAAATTTAGGCTAGGTTTTTCTTAGCTGAGAGAATTTAAAGTAGAAACATTGGCTTTTTTTTTTTTTTACCTTTTTTTTCCTACTATACAGCGTGGTGACCCAGTTACACATACATGTATACATTCTTTTTTCTCACATTATCATGTTCTATCATAAGTGATTGGACATAGTTCCCAGTGCTACACAGCAGGATCTCATGGATAATCCATTCTGAAGGTAATAGTCTGCATTTTTTTTTCCGTCTCAGGCAATAGAAATTAAATTTGGGGGCAGTGAATGATACACTGAGAAATATTACCTGAGATGACAGATTTCTAAATGTAAATGTGACATTTGGTTTTGTTAATCCCAGGCTGGTTTGGGAGTAAAATCATATGTAGCATAGTGTTCAAAGATTTTTTGATATTCGTGGATGCCTTTATTCAACAATAACTTGAACTAAGAACTTGCTGTGTGATAAGTAAAGTATATCCATTTCTAGAAACTGGGCATACTGCAGAGACAAGAAAAAGCTCCTCCATGAGGTCACAGAATTTACCTTATAAGTAGCAATGAAGTAAAATAAGCGACTACTTAGTAAGGAGAATCTAGTTGCATCAATATTGCTGCAGATGACATTATTTATTCTTTTTTTTAACCACTGAGTAGTATTCCATTGTGAATTAAGTCAGAAAGGGAAAGAAAAATACCATATGATATCACTTATCTGTGGAATCTAAAATATGGCACAAAAATGAACCTTTCTACAAAACAGAAACAGATTCACAGACATGGAGAACAGACTTGTGGTTGCCAAGGGGAAGGGGAGGGAGTGGAATGGACAGGGAGCTTGGGGTTAGTAGATGCAAACTATTACACTTAGAATGGATAAGCAGTGAGACCCTATTGCACAGGGAACTATATCCAATCTCTTGGGATAGGACATGATGGAAGATGGTGTGAGAAAAATAATGTATATATATGTATGACTGGCTAATTATGCTATTCAACAGAAATTGACAGAACACTCTAAATTGACTATATTATACCAAACAAACAAAAAGTCCCAAATAAGTGACCGAATGAATGATAACTGATTGGGATACTACTAACTGCTAAGAAGCTATATTAGCGAGTATGGAGGCTGAGGGGCAGTGTGGTGCAGGTAGTGTGAAAAGTGTTTTCTCACAAGGTGATATTAGAGCTGACCCTAATGAAAAGCAGGAGTCAGCCATGCAAACACCTGGGGGAGGGCATTCCAGATAGAGGGGACAGCAAGGAAGAAAATCCTGAGGTGGAAACCAGAGAAGGAATGCCAGTGAAACTGGAGTGAGGTGAGCTAGGAGAAGAGAGGATGAAATATACTGAAAGAGGTGGTGAGCAACCTTTCACCAAGATGTGCAGGCATTGTCAAGGAGCTGTAGTTTGCCCCATAAAATTAGAGACTTTTAGTATTATCCATCCCATTGTTCTCAAAAGTGACAAAAGAGTCTCCTGAAGAGCTTGTCACATAGGAGGTCTGCTGGAAATTCTTTTTTTTAATTTTTTAAAATTTTTTTCCCACTGTACAGCAAGGGGATCAAGTTATCCTTACATGTATACATTACAATTACATTTTTCCCCCACCCTTTCTTCTGTTGCAACATGAGTATCTAGACATAGTTCTCAATGCTATTCAGCAGGATCTCCTTGTAAATCTATTCTAAGTTGTGTCTGATAACCCCAAGCTCCCGATCCCTCCCACTCCCTCCCTCTCCCTCCCTCTTCCATCAGGCAGCCACAAGTCTATTTTCCAGGTCCATGATTTTCTTTTCTGAGGAGATGTTCATTTGTGCTGGATATTAGATTCCAGTTATAAGTGATCATATGGTATTTGTCTTTGTCTTTCTGGCTCATTTCACTCAGGATGAGATTCTCTAGTTCCATCCATGTTGCTGCAAATGGCATTATGTCATTCTTTTTGGTGGCTGAGTAGTATTCCATTGTGTATATATACCACCTCTTCCGAATCCAATCGTCTGTCATTGGTTGGACATTTGGGTTGTTTCCATGTCCTGGCCATTGTGAATAGTGCTGCAATGAACATGCGGGTGCATGTGTCTCTGTTAAGTAGAGTTTTGTCCGGATAGATGCCCAAGAGTGGGATTGCGGGGTCATATGATAGTTCTATGTATAGATTTCTAAGGTATCTCCATACTGTTCTCCATAGTGGCTGTACCAGTTTACATTCTCACCAACAGTGCAGGAGGGTTCCCTTTTCTCCACAGCCCCTCCAGCACTTGTTATTTGTGGACTTATTAATGATGGCCATTCTGACTGGTGTGAGGTGGTATCTCATGGTAGTTTTGATTTGCATTTCTCTTATAATCAGCGATGTGGAGCATTTTTTCATGTGTTTGTTGGCCATCTGTATATCTTCTTTGGAGAAATGTCTATTCAGATCTTTTGCCCATTTTTCCATTGATTGATTGTTTTTTTTGCTGCTGAGTTGTATAAGTTGCTTATATATTCTAGAGATTAAGCCCTTGTCGGTTGCATCATTTGAAACTATTTTCTCCCATTCTGAAAGTTGTCTTTTTGTTTTCTTTTTGGTTTCCTTTGCTGTGCAAAAGCTTTTCAGTTTGATGAGGTCCCATGGGTTTATTTTTGCTCTAATTTCTATTGCTTTGGGAGATTGACCTGAGAAAATATTCATGATGTTGATGTCAGAGAGTGTTTTGCCTATGTTCTGTTCCAGGAGCTTGATGGTGTCCTGTCATATATTTAAGTCTTTCAGCCATTTGGAGTTTATTTTTGTGCATGGTGTGAGGGTGTGTTCTAGTTTCATTGCTTTGCATGCAGCTGTCCAGGTTTCCCAGCAGTGCTTGCTGAATAGACTTTCTTTTTCCCATTTTATGTTCTTGCCTCTCTTGTCAAAGATTAATTGACCATAGGTGTCTGGATTTATTTCTGGGTTCTCTATTCTGTTCCATTGGTCTGTCTGTCTGTTTTGATACCAGTACCACACTGTTTTGATGACTGTGGCTTTGTAGTATTTCTTGAAGTCTGGGAGAGTTATGCCTCCTGCTTGGTTTTTGTTTCTCAGGATTGCTTTGGCGATTCTGGGTCTTTCGTGGTTCCATATAAATGTTTGGATTGTTTGTTCTAGTTCTGTGAAAAATGTCCTGGGTAATTTGATAGGGATTGCATTGAATCTGTAGATTGCTTTGGGTAGTATGGCCATTTTTACAATATTGATTTTTCCAATCCAGGAGCATGGAATATCTTTCCATTTCTTTACATCTTCTTTGATTTCTTCGATTAAAGTTTTATAGTTCTCGGCATATAGGTCCTTTACCTCCTTGGTCAGGTGTATTCCGAGGTATTTGATTTTGTGAGGTGCAATTTTAAAAGGTATCGTATTTTTGTATTCCTTTTCTAATGTTTCATTGCTGGTATACAGAAATGCAACTGACTTCTGAATGTTAATCTTATATCCTGCTACTTTGCTGAATTTATTAATCAGTTCAAGGAGTTCTGGGGTTGACTCCTTCGGGTTTTCTATGTATAGTATCATGTCATCTGCATACAGTGACAGATTTTTATCTCTTCTCTTCCTATATGGATGCCTTTTATTTCTTTTGTTCGTCTAATTGCTGTGGCTAGGACTTCCAAAACTATGTTGAAGAGCAGTGGTGAGAGTGGGCATCCCTGTCTTGTTCCAGATTTGAGTGAGAAGGCTTTCAGTTTTTCCCCATTGAGTATTATTTTTGCTGTGGGTTTATCATAAATGGCTTTGATTATATTCTGGAATGTTCCCTCTATACCCACTTTGGCGAGGGTCTTGATCATGAATGGATGTTGGACTTCGTCAAATACTTTTTCTGCGTCTATTGAGATGATCATATGATTTTTGACTTTTTTTTTTTGTTAATGTGGTGTATGATGTTGATTGATTTGCATATGTTGAACCACCCTTTTGAACCTGGAATGAACCCTACCTGGTCATGGTGTATAATTTTTTTGATGTGTTTTTGGATTCGATTGGCTAAGATTTTGTTGAGAATTTTTGCATCTATATTCATCAATGATATTGGGTGATAGTTTTCTTTTTTGGTGGTATCTCTGTCTGGTTTTGGAATGAGGGTGATGGTGGCATCATAGAATGTCTTTGGGAGTATTCCTTCTTCTTCAATCTTTTGAAAGAGTTTAAGGAGGATGGGCACCAATTCCTCTTTATATGTTTGATAGAATTCACCTGTGAAGCCATCTGGTCCTGGACTTTTATTTGTAGGGAGTGATTTTATGACCTCTTCAATTTCATTTCTAGTGATCGGTCTGTTCAGTTGGTCTGTTTCTGCTTGATTCAGTTTTGGCAGGCTGTAAGATTCTAGAAAATTGTCCATTTCTTCCAGATTTTCAAACTTGTTGCCGTATAGTTGTTCATAGTTTTCTCTTATGGTTTTTTGTATTTCTTCAGTATCCATTGTGATTTCTCCTTTTTCATTTATAATTTTGTTTATTTGGGTATTTGGGTTCTTTCTCTCCTCTTTTTAGTGAGTCTGGCCAGGGGTTTGTCAATTTTGTTCACCTTTTCAAAGAACCAGCTCTTGGTTTTATTAATTTTCTCTATTGTTTTTTGAATCTCTATTTTATTGATTTCTTCTTTGATCTTTATAATTTCCTTCCTTCTGCTGACTTTAGGTCTTTTTTGTTCTTCTTTTTCTAATTCATTTAGGTGGAGGGTTAAGTTGTCAATTTGGGATCTTTCTTCTTTTTTGAGAAAGGCGTGTATTGCTATAAATTTACCTCTGTGTACTGCTTTCGCAGCATCCCACAGATTTTGAGAGGTTGTGTCTTCATTATCATTTGTTTCAAGGTAGTTTTTAATTTCCTTCTTGATTTCACCATTGACCCATTGGTTTTTTAGTAGCATGTTGTTTAGTCTCCATGTAGTAGGTTTTTTCTCTTTGCTTTTCCCATGGTTGATTTCTAATTTCATGGCATTGTGGTCAGAGAAGATACTTGAGATAATTTCTATGCTCCTAAATTTATTGAGATTCGCTTTGTGTCCCAATATGTGGTTGATTCTTGAGAATGTTCCATGAGCATTTGAGAAGAATGTGTATTCTGATTTTTTTGGATGTAGTGTCCTGAAGATATCAATGAAGTCTAACTTTTCTATTGTTTCCTTTAGGATCTCTGTTGCTTTATTGGTTTTCTGTCTAGAGGATCTGTCCATTGATGTGAGGGGAGTATTAAGGTCTCCTACCATGATTGTATTCTCATCAATATCTCCCTTTATGTCTGTTAATATTTGGTGTATGTATCTGGGTGCTCCTATATTTGGGGCATATATGTTGATGATAGTAACATCCTCTCCTTGGATGGATCCCTTAATCATTAAGTAGTGTCCTTCTTTGTCTTTCTTTATGCCTTTTGTTTTAAAGTCTGTTTTGTCTGATATGAGCGTTGTGACTCCTGCTTTTCTGTCATGTCTATTGGCGTGAAATATTTTTCCCCACCCTTTCACTTTCAATCTATATGTATCCTTTGTCCTAAGGTGAGTTTCTTGTAGGCAGCATATTGAGGGTTTTTGCCTTTTTATCCACTCAGCCACTCTGTGTCTTTTGATTGGGGCATTCAGCCCATTGACATTTAAGGTGATAATTGATAGATGATTATTTATTGCCATTTTGAACCTCGTGTTCCAGTTGATTCTATGGTTCTCCATTCTTCCTTTTTTTTTTTTTTTTTTTTTGGTTGGATGGTCTCCTGTTATTATCTGCTTGAGTGTTTTTTTTGTTTTTTTTTTTCATTTTTTGCGAATGCAATATTTGGTTTTGGCTTGTGATTGCCCTGTTTTTTAAGTATGCTAACCCCTTCCTATAATTGTGTGTTTTAGCCTGATGGTCCTGTAGGTTCAAACACTTCATTACTATATTAAAATTAAGAAGAGAAACATACAAACAAACAAACAATAAGGGTTATTTATTTCCTAACATTCCTTGCCCACATTTTATGATTTTGATGACTCTTTTTTTTTCTTTTTAATTTTATTTTGTTTGAAGCATGTTCATGATTAAATCTGTATGCTGGCTTATTTGAGTGACTGCTCTCTGATTGTGGTTTCCTCAGTCCTAGTTCTTCCTCTTCTTATTTTTTTTTCCTTTTCTTTTTTCTTCCCTTTCCTTCCTTTCTTTTTGGTTTAGAGAAGCCTTTTCAGTATTTCTTTTAGCCTGGGTTTTCTGTTGCTGTATTCTTTTACTTTTTGTTTGTTGGAAAAAATTTTTATTTCCCCTTCTATTTTAAATGATATTCTTGCTGGATAGAATATTCTAGGTTGCATATTTTTTCCTTTTATCACTTTAAATATCTCTTGCCATTCCCTCCTGGCCTGTAGTGTTTCTGTAGAGAAATCAGCTGATAATCTTATGGGGGTTCCCTTGTAGGTAACATTCTGCTTTTCTCTTGCTGCTTTTAGGATCCTCTCTTTATCACTAACTTTTGCCATTTTTATTATGATGTGTCTTGGTGTGGGTCTATTTGGGTTCAATTTGTTTGGGGCCCTCTGTGCTTCCTGTATCTTGAACTCAGTGTCCTTTAGATTTGGGAAGTTTTCAGCGATAATTTCTTCAAATATATTTTCCATCCCCTTATCTTTTTCTACTCCTTCTGGAATTCCTATTATGCATAGATTGGCCCACTTTATATTATCCCATAGGTCTCTTATATTGCTTTCCAGTTTTTTGATTCGGTTTTCTGTCTGCTGACTGATTGGGTGATTTCCATTATTCTATCTTCCATATCACTGATTCGTTCTGCATTATTCATTCTGGTTTTTACTGCCGTTAGTTCAGTTTGTATCTCTGCAAATGGATGTTCTAGTTTTTCTTGGCTCCTCCTTATATTTTTTAGTTCCTTTCTTAGGGTATCTGCATTACTGTTGATATCTTCTCTTAATTCCTTCAGTATTTTCACTATTTCTCTTTTGAACTCCAGGTCTGTCAGACTGCAGAGATCTGTTTCATTGTTGACTGTTTTAGGTGAGTTCTCCTGTTGGTTTGACTGGGGGTGGTTTCTCAGCTTCTTCATCTTGGTTGTTGTTTTCTTTTTCCTGAGGGAGTTGTACTCTCCGTGAGCAGGCAGTGTTTGCCTTGTCACTGCCGTGGAATGTTTCCTGAGGGCTGGCATTGTTGGTCAGTCTTTTTTGAGGCAGTGTGGCTTTTACGGAGTGTTGATGGGGCTAACAGGGTCTCTTTGAAACAAAGGAGGACTTCCTGAGAGCAAACAGGACTGGGAGGTCCACCCCACGATGGTAGCAGATTTCACTTGGTCATGCAGAGCTTGCTCTGGTGTTTTTAGGCTGTGGGGTTCTTGAAGGGTGTTGGAGGTGTTGGGCAGCTGTTCCTCAGGTGTTCAGCACCCCCTGAGGGCTGGAGCAGCTATCTGGGTCACTGAGAACCCAAGAGGCTCTTCCCTAAGGCAGCCCAATTCAGAAGGATGGTCTGAGAATGTAGGCAGATCTTTTCACAGTCTGGCCAATCTTGTTGTAGGTTTTCTGGGCTGCAGGGGGTCCTGCGGAGAGCTGGCAGTCCTTTGCAGCTGTTCCGCGAGAGTGTGGCTCCCCCCGAGGTCTGGAGCAGCTAGCTGGGCCGCTGAAAACCCAAGATGCTCTTCCCCAGGGCAGCCCGACTCAGAAAGACTGTCCAAGAATTAGGCAGATCTTTTCATGGCCTGGCCAGACTTGTTGTAGCTTTTCTGGGGTGCCGGGGGTCCTGCCGGGAGCTGGCAGTCCTGTGCCATTGTTCCGCGGAAGTACGGCTCCTCCTGAGACCTGGAGCGGCTAGCTGGGCCACCGCGAAGCCAGGAGGCTCCTCCCCAGGGCAGCCTGACTCAGAATGACCCTCCGAGAATTAGGCAGATCTTTTCACGGCCTGTCCAGGCTTGTTGTAGCTTTTCTGGGCTGCAGGGGTTCCTGCCTGGAACTGGCAGTCCTATGCAGCTGATCCCCGTGAGCTCGGCACCCCCCTGAGGGCTTTGGCGGCTAGCTGTGCTGCTGCAAACCCAAGAGGCTTTTCCCCAGGGCAGGCCGACTCGAAAACACTGTCCAAGAATTAGGCAGATCTTTTCACGGCCTGGCTAGGCTTGTTCTAGCTTTTCTAGGCTGCAGGCCTTTTCTCAGGGGCTGGTGGTGTTTGGTGC
This sequence comes from Sus scrofa, assembly GCF_054392235.1. Classification (NCBI taxonomy): domain Eukaryota; kingdom Metazoa; phylum Chordata; class Mammalia; order Artiodactyla; family Suidae; genus Sus; species Sus scrofa. The sequence continues at coordinate 59,740,544 of NC_139395.1, forward strand.
TGCTCTGTGGGGTATAGCCCCTCCAAAGGGCAAGCAGGCCTGTGCAGGGACAGCCCCTGTGGTGGTAGACTTCAGGCAATTGTTGAGGCCAGCCCTCCCGGATGGCAGGCAGCCCCAGGTCCAGCGAGTGGGTAGGGGGTGGCGGGGGTGGGGGAAAGGGATGCACTGGGAAGCACAGCTTTCTGCTAGCTAGCTGGCCTGTAAGCTTGCTGTGGAGTGGGGAGTATTCTATGGGGACCCACCCCTTCTTCTCTCCCCTCCCCAGCACAGGTGCAGACCAGGCTCTTCTCCCAGGTTCCCTCTGATGTGGCTTTCTACTTCCCCGCCCCTAGATTATTGCTCCCTTCCTCTGTGACAGCTTTGTTTTCTAGTCTCCCAGGCAGTCTCTGCCCCGTCAAACTTGACAGACTGGTTTCTAGACCTCCCAAGCAGTCTCTGCTCCGCCCCACCCCCCCAGCCCTTTCCTGGGGACTAACCTCCAGAGCCGAGGTCTCAGTGCCCAGCCACCACCCAGGCGTCTCAATTTTTGGTGACTGTGCCTGTAGTTTAGATGATCCGTTCAGTTGTTCTCGATCTGCTTTTCAGAACTCCAACTTACTGCTATACTCTTCTCTGCATCTGGAGATTCCTCCGTTTCATTGGATCTTTCCTCTGGTAGGTGAGTTTCCAGGGTGCAGGATCCCTTTCTCCTCCTCCGTTCCCTTTCGGGAGCGCCCGTCCAGCTCAGATTCACCTTCTCTCACTCTCCTCTTTTCTCTTGTTTTGCCTAGTAATGTCACGAACTTCTTGCCGTTATTAGAGTTTAGGTTCTTCTGCCAGCGATTGGTTGCTGTTCTGTGTGAGTCATTTATCCTGTAGATGTGTTTTTTTTTGGTTGTGTTTGTGGGAGAGGGCGAGCGTGTCCACCTACTCTTCTGCCATCTTGTCTCCTCCAGTGGAAATTCTGATTTAGAGGTGTAAGTTGAGCCCTGTGGATCTGTATCTTCAAGCTCCATGGCTTAGAGATGCAAGGGGTCCATGGACCATATTTTAAAAAAATAGTGAACTTATCGGTTAGGGTTCTAAGGTTGCAAGCAACAGATTTCAACCTAGCTAAGTGAAGTAAAGAGAGAATTTATGGAAGGCATCTGGGGAGCTAATGGAACAAGGGAAAGTTGATAAACAAGACCCAAAGATGCTCTAGGGAGCTAGATGTGCAGAAAAAAAAAATGGGGTATCTTTTCAAGGCAGTATAATGTAGTGTTCAACTCCAGCCCAGGTTCTCTGCCTCCCAGTGCAGACTATTTATTCTTTCATAGTTATTAAGCATCTCCCAAGGGCCAGGCAGTGTGCTAGGCTCTGGTGATGCAGTGATAACAAGAGGGGCCTGAATCATTGTGCCCTTTCAGAATACATCTTCCTTTTTTTAATGTATTAACTCCTTTAATCCTCACAACAGCTCTGTGGATGACTGTCTTTATCACTACCCCCTGTAAAACCGTATTGTTCTTTCTCCATATACATTTATTTGTTAATTGAGGAAACACTTATTAACACCTACTGTACACAAAGTGCTGTGGGTAAAATAGAAATCCACAAAATAGTCTTCATGGTAAGGAAACATATGATTAGGGGAGAAAAGCACCCATAGAACTCAGAGGGGTAAGAGGTTGTTATCAACCCACAGGAGTTGAGATGTCCTGGGAAGAAACTGATTGTCCTTATTCATCTTCCTTGACAGTGAGGGAGACTTGCTGGGGCTGCCTAGAATTAGGCATGCCGTGGGCTCCCTGCTAAGGCGGGACCTCTGATGTTGGCCTTGGGCCTCCTGTGGTTTCAGCAGCACATTCTGGACTTATTTGACATTGATGACAGATTACAGAGTCCTTGCTCATGCAGCCCTGGAGATTTGGGATCATGATGTGGCCAGATCAGTAGGATGATTCAGGCCCTCCGCCATCCCCCTCCTGCCTGACTCACTGATGACTCCAGCCCTCCTCGTTTCAGCTCTACTCGAAGCAAACCCTCCACTTGTAAAAGCTTTCCATCACACTAAGCTGTTAGTGCAGCCAGCTAGGGGGCTGAAGCAGGCTTCCTAATGCTGTGGGTGGTGCTGTGATAGGATTCCAGGAACAGGCATTTCCTTAGCCTGGGGAGAGCTAATTTTTTGTGTGAATTTTTATGCACAAAGCTAGAGTGTTGTCAGATCCTCGTTTTTTTCACTTCTTTGCTCTTCATGCTTTGTGTGATATTTAGAAAGACCATCTGAAACTTGCAATTTGAAGGGTTTGACTTTCTTAGAAGGTTCTTTGTGTGAAAGGAAGGACACAGATTCTGAAGTTAGGCTGCCTGGGTTCCAGTCTTAGCTCTGACACTTACTGGCTACAAGAAGTTAGGCAAGTCCTCATTTGAAAATGAACTCTAATAATAATAACCATCTTAATAGAGTGCACAAGTTAGCAGTTGCCACAAAAGTGCTATGTAGCAGGGTAGCAGACCACCCTGCTACCCAGAGGTTGAGTTATCTAATAAGAATCAGGGGAGATCAGTGGATCAGGCTGATCTAAGATCAGCTCGGCTGGTTCCACACTGCAGGTTAGGGTTTGCTACACATGGCCCTCATCTACCTTGGACCAACAGATTAGCAGCAGATATACTTCTTATGGGGGTGGCAAAGCCATAAAAAGACGAACATGAGGCCTCTTAAGACACAGGCTTGGATTGCCCCACTGTTACTTCTTCCCTGTCCTGGTGACCAAAGCAAGTCACATGGCAAAACCCCAAGTCAAAAGGCAGAGAAATATATTCTTCCCCTTTAGTAAAAAGAACTGCCAAGTTCTATAGCAAAGGGAGTGGCTACACGGAGGAGTGAAGAATAGAGATAAATAATTCATATAATACATAATGTTATTGTGGGAATTAAATAATGTGTGTTAAGTGCTTCGATGCCCGACACATAGTGAACACTGTATCATTATTCTTTTTAAAATGTCTTTTCAGTCTAGAAAAATTTGCAGGTATGATCATGAGCATCTTGAGACAGATTGGAGCCTGCCTTATAAACGATGGACATGCATGTTATAATAACCACCATCAATATTTGTTGAGTGTTTTTGTATTCATTATGTAATGTGACCTTCACAGCAAAGCTGGGGAGTGGGTTTGACTTTGTCTGTTGTAAGTAAGGTGACAAAAGCTCACAAAAGCAGATTTATGGGACAGGAGATCCTAGGATTTCACCTGAGGTTTGTCTAGCTTCAAAGCCTGCTGCAGGCCTGAGACCAGCATCTACTGAAGGCCAGAGCCCCCCCACTTCCCAGATCATTCGGATTTCCAGAGCTAAGATACTGCCATTGGCCATAGCTTTGCCACTGATTGCATGTCCCATTTCCTCCCCCGCACCACTTCTCTGTCCATCCTACACTCATCAGCCAAGGCGATTCTTTAAAAATGCAAGTTTGGGGAGTTCTTTTGTGGCTCAGCAGTTAATGAACCCTGCTAGTAACCATGAGGATGTGGGTTCAGTCCCTGACCTCACACAGTGGTATAAGGATCCAGCGTTAGCTATAAGCTGTGGTGCAGATTGCAAATGTAGCTCAGATCTGGTATTGCTGTAGCTGTGGTGTAGGCTGGGAGCTACAGCTCTGATTCGACCTCTAGCCTGGGAACTTCCATATGCCAGCCATAAAAAGAGAAAAAAAAAATTCAGGTTTGACCATGCTACCCACCTGCATAGAATTTAAACAAGGCACTACTACTTTCAGAAATATTAAGATTCTTAACATCCCCTCAAAGACCCTGATGTTCCAGGGCCTGCTTCCCTTTGCATCCTCCATCCTTCCAGCCTCTCTGGGTCTGGGTGCTCTTGCCTCCCCAGCCCTTGACCAGCCCCCTTCCCTGGCACACAGACCTCTGCAGATGTTCTTCCCCACCCCTGGGCCTCTGTCTCCCTCTTTCCCTGGCTCTCCACCTGGTCAGCTTGCACTCATCTCCATGTATAAGCTGGAAGACTACTTCCTCAGGGAGACACCCCGTTCTCCCCGAAGGTCAGCTCCTGATTACCTGCTTTCTCTTAGGCCTGCGCACTTGCCTTAACAGCACTTGCCAAAGCTGTAACTCTCAGTTGGTAATTGCATGATTCTGAATATCTGTGAAACTCACATCTCTGTTTTAGGGTCTTTAGGACAGGTTTGAGGTGGCTCGTCTGCCTGGGATCTTCTCCAAATGCCCCCTGGCCTTGGGTCTCCTTCCTACTTCTCTTTGGTCTCGGCTCAAGCCCATCTCCTTAAGGAGTAGGACACAGCATTGTTAGTTATGTGAAGCCCCATCCTTCTCTTCTCTAGTGCTTTGCACACTCAGAACTGTTGTATTCATTGTCTGCCTTTTGTAGAAATCCATAAGCTCCATAAATTTAGCAGTGACCACTGTGCTCATTGATATTCCTAGCAGCTAGTGAGGAAGCTTGATTAAACTTGTGTACCCAAACCTCACTGGAATCACAAGGCATCAAGAGTGTGTTCATCACCCTGGCCATCTTGGCTAACTTCTGTGGCACCTTTGGAACTTTGTTCAAGGAACACAACAAACGCATGGCATTTATTAAACACTTACTACGTGTTAAATACTATGCCACATGCTTTACAAACAACATCTCATTTAATCCTCAGAATAACCCTCTTAAGGTTTTGTTAACATTATCTCTATTGCCAGTGGGGGAATAAAACTAGAAAGACAGATGAAACCATTTGTTCAAGGTCAGTAGGAAGTGGTGTCTTCCTTGAATCTCCAAGACTGAGTGAATGCCTTCCTAGTTTCACTGTGCTCCCAAAGGACTCATGACATTTGTCATTGTCATTATTGCCCTGTCTTATGAGACTTTGAGAGCCAGTGTCTCACTCCTCGTATTTTTTTCTTTTTTTTTAATTTTAAATGATTTTTATTTTTTTCATTGTAGTTCATTTACAGTGTTCTGTCAATTTGTACTGTATAGCATAGGTATCCAATCAAACATATATTTTCTTTTTCTCACATTGTCCTCCATCATATTCCATCACAAGTTATCAGATATAGTTCCCTGTGCTATACAGCAAGATCTTATTGTTTATCTACTTCAAATGCAATAGTTTGCATCTGTTAACCCCAGACTCGCAGTCCATCCCACTCCTCCCCCCCTCCTCCTCCCCCTCCCCCTCGGCAACCACAAGTCTGTTCTCCAAGTATATGAGTTTCTTTTCTGTGTAAAGTTTCATTTGTGCTGTATATTAGATTCCAAATAGAAGTGATATCATACGGTATTTGTCTTTCTCTTTCTGATTCACTTTGCTTAGTATGAGAGTTCACTCTTTCTTGTTCCTGTGTCTGCGTATTGGATACCCAATTCATGTTCACAGAATATGAGATATATGTGTCCTGAAACAAACCCATAAGCAGTTTTAGAAAGGGAAAAAGAAGGATTTCCCCAATAGATTAAGAAAAAATGAAAGAAAGTGATGAAATCAGTAGATGTAAGCAAAGCAGAAGTAACAATATCTAATTGAGTTGTAGTAAGAGTGAAATGATTTAACATGTTACCACGTGCTTAAAATAGTGCTTCTGACTTTTAAAAGTACCCTGCAAGTAGTGATCGTCATTATACAAATGTTTATGATGTGGCCTAGACATCAGTGCCATGTTTCTCATATCTCTGGCAGGGTTTAGATCCTTGTCTTAGCTCTGCTGCTGGTTGCGCCTGGAGGGTGAGCAGACCCAGCTCTACTGCTTCCCCAGGGATGGGATTTCCTATCTGAACTCCAAAGATCCCTCCCACATTAGATGGCCTCTTATCAGCCTCTCTGGAATCTGCATTTGTACTCTGGAGCCTGGCATTGCTGGTTTCTGGCTGAGCTAGCATGGTAACCAGGTACCTTGACATTAGGACTTCTGAAGTCTAAAAGTCTAACATAAAATTCCTCTAATACCATTTAATGTCCTTCTATTAATTTTTTTATGATACTAAGCATGCTTAATGCCTTCTCTTCTCTTTTGTATTAAGAAAGTCAGGAGTTCTCGTTGTGGCTCAGCAGGTTGTGAACCTGACTAGTATCCTTGATGATGGGGTTCGATCCCTGGACTCCTTCAGTGAGTTGAGGATCTGGCATTGCTATGAGCTGTGGTATAGGTCACAGATACGGCTCGGATCCTGCATTGCTGTGACTGTGGTGTAGGCTGGCAGCTGCAGCTCTGACTCCACTAGCCTGGGAACCTCCAGGCTCAGTGGGTTATGAACCTGACTAGTATCCATGAAGATGGGGTTCAATTCCTGGCTGTACCTCAATGTGCCACAGGTACAGCCCTAAAGGAAAAAACAAAGAAGTTCAAATATTTTCCATGTTTTTATTCAAAACATACACATTCAACTGCTGTATACCAGGCACTGTGCTGGGCTCTGGGAAGCAGAGGAATGAACATGAGATTCACCCTTCTCCTTCTAGGCCCGATGAGAGGCTAACCTTCAATAAGGAACACATAGAACCTTATCTTCCACTTCATGTAGATGAATCTTATCAGATTCTCCCAGCAAGAGAGTGTACCCGCCTCTGAGTATTTGAAAGTGAATTGAATGTCTGCACAGTAGTAGCTTTCTCCCTCCCAACAGCTCTCCTGTTAGGAAAATTCACCCCAAAGTTAGGTTGTTCGCACTTTGCGACAGAGACTCAATGTAAATCACAGTGTGCTACAAAAAAAGAAAAGAAAGACAAAGCAAACTCCCTGTTGCTTTGAGATGCCTCTGAGATTTCAGGTTGGCAATTGCTGGCTCTCCCAGAAAGATGCTCTTTTCTGTGTGTAGTCGTGCCCCTCTCTGGCACCCCCTCACCACTGAGAAGTCACTTTGAACAGCACTGTTGGCTTGAAGCCTTTGAAGACTTCTTGCTAAGGAGACTATGCAGGCAGCAGCTATGTGATCTTTCTGATTTCGGAGAGGTAGCTATCTTACAGACACACCTGGCTTCAAGTCCCAGCTCTTTGGGATTGTCTTTGTGATTTTTGTCCAGTTTTTTTACATCTCTGAACTTGTCTCCATATTTGCAGAATGAGGATGATAATAATACTATATGCATCAAGGTCTTTGGTTGCAAGCGAGAGAAACTTATTTTGGTAAATATAAGGGGACACAAGGTGGAAAATGTTTTTGAAGATTATGCAGTAACTTGTAAATACTAAGTGAAAATACAAAGAAGCAGACTCAAAGAATGAGAATTAAGCAGCCCTGGGAATTTATGAATTAGGAATTAAGAACTAGTCTCATCAGATTCTCAAAGATGAGTGTGAAAATCTCTACCTAGAGTTACGACAGGCATCTTAAAGTTAATATTTATAAAATAAAACTTGATTATTCCACCAAATCCTGGAAATCCCTATTTTTGTAACCATACCCTCTTTCATCCAGTTACTTTAGCCAAAAATCTTACAGACATCTTTGCTATCTTCTACTCCTACCTCACATCCAGTTCATCAGCAAACATTTTTTAGTCATGCCTTCAACCTATATACCTGATTCTAACTGCTTCTCACCTCCCCTGCATCAACCACAGACCAAGAAGTGCCCCTATTTTAACTGGACCCTTTGCAATGATTTTCTTTTCTCTTCTTCCAGTTTCATTTCTTGCTCCTGCTCCAGTTCTGTTCCACACCAAGCAGTCAGATTAATTATTCTAAAAACAAAATCAAAACATGTAACGTATCCTTTAAACTCTAACGACTTTCCATTTTATTAAAAATAAAATCCAATGTCTTGATTTTGGCCTGTAAGACCCAGCATCATCCAGATATTGGCCTCATCTCCATCCTCACTGTGTAGCTTCCTTCCCCTTTGCTTGGCACGTTAGCCTCCCTCCGTATTCATTGAATAGACTATGACTTCAACCAATCTTGAGTCAATGTATTTGAACAAAAATTCCAGAAAGTTCTAATAATCAAAGCTTGAATTTGCCACATGTGGGCAACTATTTAAATAGCATTTACATTGTATTTACAACTATTTACATAGAATTTACATTCTATTAGGTATTATAATCATCTAGAGATGATTTAAAGCATGCAGCATCTTAGGTTATATGCAAATATTACATCATTTCATATGAGACTTGAGCATGTATGGATTTTGGCAAGAAGGTCTAGAGGGAGGTAGCCTGGAACCAATCTCCTGTGGATTCAGAGTCACGGCTGTATACTGATTCTACTTTCTGAAATCTGTTCCTTTTAGTCCTTTTGCTCTATAGCTCAGCCTCTTATTAGACAATTAATAAGACAAAATTTCTAAAAAATTGCTCTATACCTTCTAAAAAATTGCTCTATACCTTCAGCCTCTTATTAGACAAGTAATAAGACAAAATTTCATAGAGAGTCAAAGCCATTATCTGAACGATTCCTGAGGAAAGTGACTGTTAACACCATTGTAATTCCCTGAATTCCAAATAGTTCCCTGAATATGGAGACTCCATAGTAGTATGACACAAGGATTTCTGCAATGTTCATATGCAACTAACCTGCATTGTAGCAAATACAATGTTTGGTTTTTAATATCATTTGGAGTAATGTTCTTGTGTACTTAGCTATTGGAAGCAAGCATCATTTTTCATAATTATTACTTGTTTTATTGCTATCTGCTGCTGAAAATTCAAAGCTTTTCCCCTTTACAGGATCTATATTATAGGAGGAAATATTAGCTCTTTGATGTTTAGCTATTTAGGCATTTTCTTCTAAAGAAGATCAGAGAGATAGTAATAATAATAATAAATTCTTATGTTTACTCATTTTCTCCTTCGAGTGTTAAAAAATGATAAGCAGGGAGTTTCCATTGTGGTGCAGTGAAACAAATCCAACTGGTGTCCATGAGGATGTGGGTTTGATCCCTGGCCTCGATTAGCAGGTGAGGATCTGGCGTTGCTGTGAGCTGTGGTGTAGGTCACAGACAAGGCTGGGATCCTGCGTTACTGTTTCTCTGACATAGGCTGGCAGCTGTAGCTCCAAATCGACCCCAAGCCTGGGAACTTCCAAAAAATAGAAATAAAAAAGATAAGCCTGACCAACCCCATTTTTCCTATCTTTTGAATATGAATTCTGGGACCATGGAAGTTTCTGAGATTTTACCACTGACTATCACTAGTAGGTGACTGAAGAGTGAAGCAAATTCAGTTCTTTTGAAACCATAGCTTAGAGACAGATGAGGTGTTCCTGATTTGGCTGCTGAAATACATAGGCATGGGTTGTTGTTCTTACACTGATTCTCTCTGTGATCTTAGGCAAGTCACTTTCCCTTTCTGAGCCTCCTTTTCCTCATCCAGAAGGTAGAAATGATGGCTAACTCATGGGCTATTGTAGAGTTTAAGCAAAATGAGCTGTAATCATTTAGTCATTTATTTACTTATTCATGTAAGTATTATTTGAACCCCACTTGGTGCCAGGTAATGTCGAGGTACTTAGAACACAGCCCTGAATTAAGACAGTCTTTACTTTGACTGGTAGGTAACAATGAAAGTGCTTCAAGGCTCACATAATAATATTTCCTTTTGTCTTTTTTTCAACTAACTTCCTTTATAGTATCATTGCTTGCACCAGTTTTGAAAACTGTGCATGGTAATGAAGGAGAGCATTAAGTATTAAAAGAAATTTGTCACTACCACATTGTTACTACTCTTGGTCTATTATCCCTGAAGAAGCAAGTTCTCTGATTTGGAGGGATGGAAAATGTTAACTAATACTACTGGTTAATAATAATATTGAGGAGTTCCCATCATGGCGCAGTGGTTAACGAATCCGACTAGGAACCATGAGGTTGCGAGTTCGGTCCCTGCCCTTGTTCAGTGGGTTAACGATCTGGCATTGCCGAGAGCTGTGGCGTAGGTCGCAGACACAGCTCAGATCCCGTGTTGCTGTGGCTCTGGCATAGGCCAGTGGCTACAGCTCCGATTCGACCCCTAGCCTGGGAACCTCCATATGCCATGGTAGCAGCCCAAAGAAATAGCACAAAGACAAAATAATAATAATAATAATAATAATATTGGAGTAACCATCTGCAAAAGTTTTCCCACTCTCAGATCCTGTTCTTTTTTTTCCGTTTTCTCTGTCACAAAGAAATCCACTGCTAAGTATATTGCAGTATATGAGTGAGTCCATTTGTCTATTCTAGATGAATTGTACTTTTGTGCAAGGTATTATGTGAGTTTCCCAATTTGGATATTAGTGAAAGTTTGTAAAAAGCAGGTGGGAAAGGTATGTAGATAGTATGACTTATGGATTCAGGATCTTCGTGTCAATCCAGTGCCAAATTTTAGGACAGATAATCAAATAGATAGTAGATGAGGAGATACCAAAGGAAAAAAGTAAACTAGAAGTATCAACTTCAGTGCCTCTTTAAAAATTTAAGATTATATTAAAAAAATTTGAACATATCTCAATGTAAATAAGGTATTTGGATAAGTCACTCAAGAAATCCTTGTTAGGTTGGGTAATAGAGACAGTAAATTCTGAATCAATCGAACGGTCAAGCATAAGCTGTGGATTAAAAGCGACCAGTCCAGATGATCTCTGTCCTTGGTCCTGACCCATTCACTGCCACTGATGACTTGTATTAAAACCTCAAGGAGTGGTTCCCAAACATTTGAATTACTTGGGGCACATGGGGAAAATAGGGCTGCTTGGATCTAATGTTGGAGATTTTGATTCTGTGGGCATGAGATGTTCTTCTTTAAAGAAGTTACCTTCATCAGTCTTGTAAATAACATTAAATTGGCGGATAAATCAATATATTAGGTGGCTAAATTATAATCTCAAGTGACCTGAATAAACTGAAACAAGGTCTGAGTTTAATGAAATGATGTTTTAAACAATAAGGGTAAATGTAAAGGCTTACTTTGGAGGGTCTGGAAAACCATCTGTACGGGACATGAAGGGGAGTGTGAAAGCTTAAGATCAGTCACTGCAAAAAATATTTAGATATTTAGCTGACTGCAAAGTACACATATGCCACCAGAGGGCTTTGGCTTCCAACCCCACAAATGTGAGCTGAAGCACAAGATATTTGCCAGAGGACGAGAGTTCAACTGTACAATTTATAATTGATTTCACAGGTTCCAACAAATGACACCCTGTAGGTTCAACAACCAGAATGCCTTCGAGAAATAGAATTTAGAGTTTGGAATGATCTGTAGCCATCTAGTCCAGAGTTATTCACACAGAGTTCTATGGACCTCAGAATCCTATAGGGAGGCTTCCTGACTAAGGGTTGAAGGGGGCCTCTGGGATGGGGGGACAATTGGTGGAGCTCAACACTCCTGCCCCAAATGGAGCTTCAGCCCAGGTAGTTATGCTAGTATCTCCTTTATACTTTAGGTATCCAAATAGAGATTTGTGTAAGAAATTTAATTTTAAATTTTATTAAAATTTAACAAGAGGAAATAAAGCTGAAGAATTCCTGAAAAGTATGTCACCCTTAATATTTGCTGTCAAAAATATCGCCAGGGTATATTTTCTCCAAAAGATTCTCAAAGAGGAAAGAAACACACATAGTGCTCTTTCCATTAATTTGAGGGAAAGCTGTTACCCAGGGGAAAACAAAAAGCCTCTATCTAGCTAGCTAGCGAGCTCCTGGTCAAAATTATTATTTTATTACATTTTCTATTCAGCTGAAAATCAATGCAAACATTTTGACCCTTGGTACCACTTCAGGATGCTGGGTCTATAATAGGAATACGCCTCATTTTCTGATTATTTCTCACATAAACCTGGTGAGCAAATGATCTGTGGGAAGCTTTTGATGTTCTATTCCCTGATTTCCTTTGTTGCAGCAATAGCTCTTTGCTATTTTAAATGATACTGAACATTGTCTGTATAATTCATAAATATTTGCATTTAGTAATTATATCAGTAAAAGATTTGGAAGACAATTATGCTGAATCCATTTTATTTTCTGCAAAAGAGGCAGAATCTTAATTAGTTTTACTTTTGGCACTCATTACCCCATATATAATCTCTGATTATGTATTGAATTCAAGTAGAATTTAAATCTTTTCAAGACTTTCCTGGGATAAAATTGAGGGTTTTCTTTTCTCCCTATAGGTTTCTTTTTCTTCTAAAATGCTAATTTTATCTGGGGGTGGGGTGAGAAAAGAAATGTTTATTGTCTTGCATAAATTTAGACAATCTTTATCGCTACAATTATAGGGCAAGGAGAGTAACTTCACCATGCTATGAAAGGAAAAAGGCCAAGTATGATATAAACCAAAGAAGTTCTCTCTCAGAAACTTCTGGATCAAATTTTTAAGTAAAGAGTGTGCACCTTTCAGAGCTTCCAGTGTGGTGCAAGGGGATCAGTGGCGACTCTGCAGTACCAGGATGTAGGTTCGATCCCTGGCCCAGCACAATGGATGAAAGGATCTGGTGTTGCCACAGCTGCAGCCTAAATCACCACTGTGGCTCAGATCTGATCCCTGGCCTGGGAGCTCCATATGCCACTGGGCAGCCAAAAGAGAAAAAAACAAAAACAAACAAACAAACAAAAAAAAACTGTGCATTTTTCTAGATAACATTGTCACCCGGTAGTTCATTCATTGTCATTCACTTAGCAAGGGTTTATTGTGCTTTCTCTGTGCTATTTGATTCTGTTAAGAAAATGAAGTAAATAGAAGACACAGTTCCTTCTTGTTTGGCAGCTCATCAGTCTAGTAAATAGGATATGGATGCACCTGTAACAAACTTAGTTTTACAGCCTCTATCCAGGAGTTATAATGAGTAATGCAGAGGAAGAGTCATAGGACCATCAGTTGAACTTACCTCTATGCCAGGCACTGTAACTGGCCTATATTATCATATTCACTCCTTACAACGCTGCATTTTGAAAACAAAAAACACCCAAGTCACAGAGTAGTTAAGAAACTTACCCTATTGTTAACACAGCAAGTTTACAGAGTGAGGATTGGATGAGATACTCAACAGTAAGCAGTAATAACCACAGTGCCTGACACACGAAGTGCTTCTTGAGCATCAGCTTGTAGAGCAGGTAGTATCATGGCAGAAGTAGTAGTATGTGCCAGGGTCCTTCCTACCAGCTCCATGAGTTCATTACCTGTTTTGATCCTCATATTTCTGTTGAGAAATGGGCCCTGTGAGGGTAAATGATTTTCTTGAAGACACCAAGCATGGAAATGGTGAAGCAGGAATTCACATATGTTCTTTTTGTCCAGGCTTACCAGCTCTGGAGTTTGGATTTTGTTTTTCAGAGAAGAGTATCCTTATTGAAGTATTTCTGCAAGGAGTGACAGCAACAACAGTGGTAGATAAAGGCTACGGTTGCAGTGATGTTCTGGAGAGACAGGGTGGTGAAGGTCAAAGAAGGTAGAAATTATAGGATCAGTTTGGAGATGATCACATCCATTCAGGGGTGATAAAATTGATGTCATGAAAAGCAAGCTGTTGGTTTTGAGAGCAACAAATAGTCAAAAGAATATCTGGGCCTGAGTGATATGTAGAAGGAAGGATTTATGGAAATTAATGACAGGCTGTGAGGCATGAAAAGGAGAGTTTGCCTTGACCAAGAGCAGGTGCAAGGCTGAGGGCTGTATCTCTTTCTGTCACCTGGTATCTGCATTGCTGAGCAGTGTGTGCCTCCCATCAGGGGCTCTCTAAACACTTGTGATACATTCATGAATGACCAAGCTCATACTAGGCTTCAAGCCTGAGCATCCTGCACCGAAGCAGAGAAAGTACAGGAAAGGACACTGGTTGAGGTAAACAAGGAATGTGAATTTGCAGATGCTAAGCTTGAGGTAAAGTAATTGCAGGTGCAGAGCCAAGCACTGAATATAAGAAACTCAAGTTCAGAGCAAGTTTAGGTCTGGAGATGTCACTTCAGGGCCACCCATGTAGAAGGTGATGGTTGACATTAAAAGGGCAGAGTTTTCTTAAGGAAAGTGAGAACAGAGCAGGTCAAAAGAGTAAGGAGCCCTTTGGTGTGGAAAGTCATCATCCCAAAAGAAGGAATTTATTTCCAAAAGGAGGTGGTGACAACAGTGCCCAGTCCTGCTGAATGAACTGGGGGAAGTAGAATGGAGAGATGGTCTTAAAATTTAGCCAAAGGACTTTATCAAAAAGTTCAGAAAGAGCCATTTTATTTATACAGTGTTGTTTCAAGTCAGATTGCAAAAACTTGCTATGGTGAGCATAGTGCAGTAAAAGATGACCACCCGTTGGTAAATATTCAAATCAGACCTGATCCAGGGGGGTTTCTTAGAGTTGAGTAAGACATTTTATGTGTGGATGTGGTTTATTTTCAAGATTAGGAAAAGTAAATCATCCATGCTTATAGTCTGTGTTGTGGGCTGAATCTTTTCCCCAAAAAAATATGCATGTTGAAGTCCCAACCCCCAGTAACTCAGAATGTAACTGAATTTGGAAATAAGGTCTTTAAAGAGGTGATTGAATTAAATTGAGCCATTAGGATGGGATCCAAACTCAGTATGACTGGCGTCCTTATAAGAAGAGAAATACTCCAAGGGTGTGTGTGGGACAGAGTGTGACCATGTGAAGAGGCAGTAAGCCAAGGGGAGAGGCCTCAGGAGAAACCAACAGTGCTCACATGTTGTCTTGGACTTCTAACCTCCAGAAATGTAAGAAAGTCAACTTCTGTTGTTTAACCCACCCCTTCCCCCCCAGGCTGTGGCATTCTATCATGGCAGCCAGAGCTAAGGCTGCCATTGTTGGGGTGAGAGTTAGTGTGAAAAGAGGGACAGGCAGTGGATAGATGGAAAATAACTGTGTGCACACAAAAACAGTATAAAGTTCGTTAAGATGTTGAGGTAGGTTCCCTCTTTGCCCACTTTCTGGAGAGTCTTTATCCAAAAATAGGTGTTGGATTTTGTCAAAAGTTTTTTCTGCATATGTTGAGATGATCATATGGCTTGTATTTTTAAGTTTGTTGATGTGGTGTATCAGACTGATTTATTTGTGGATATTGAAGAATCCTTGCATCTCTGGGATGCACTTGATCATGGTGTAGGATCCTTTTAATATATAGTTGGATTTGGTTTGCTAATATTTTGTTGAAGATTTCTGCATCTATGTTCATCAGTGATATTGGTCTTTAATTTTCTTTTTTTGTGTGGCATCCTTGTCTTGTTTTGTTATTAGGGTGATGGTGGCCTCATAAATAAGTTTGGGAGTGTTTCTTCCTCTGCAATTTTTTGGAAGAGTTTTAGAAGAATAATAACTCTTCTAAACTCTTCTCTGAATGTTTGATAGAATTCATCTATGCAGCCATTGCATGCTGGACTTCTGTTTTGTGGAAGTTTTAAATCACATTTTCAATTTCAGTACCTTTGATCTATTCATATTTTTAATATGGGAAAAAGAATATATTATACTTTTTATTAGAATATATATCAACTATATACTCTATATATCAACTATATTCTAATAAAAAATGAAAAAAATTAAAAAAGAAAATTATATCTCAAAGTAGATATTAAATATATGAATATGATATATTGAAAAAATCAGTTAAGAAAATAAAACAATTAAGTGCTGATTGCTGAATAACATAGACTATGTGATATTTCTTGATCACTTAATTTTCTTAAAACATATTAACTATTGTCTTCTTCTACTGAACACACCAATTTGTTCCTTTGATGTTTGGAACCTGATATTCAAACTCCTTGAAGTCTGATCTCTTTTTCTATTCTGTGGCCTTTTTTGGCTGTTGTTATTTAATTTATTACTACCTATGAATGACAGAGGTGTTGCTCTCAAGGCCTTCCATGTCATTTTTTAATGTGATCATAATTGGGATATTCATCAGTCATCTAATACCATTTTTTACTTGTAGCTTAAGCATTTTCAGACTCCTTTCTTGTTTCATTATCATTGTATGAAATTCTGAGATTGATTTAAGCCATGGTAGATGAAGCAGATTTTCCTTCCCCACCCACAGTATCCAAAGATTCAGAATCTCCAAGCTTGTCCAAGTCCTTTTCTCATCCCAGGACCATTTGTCATGGATGAATTCTTTCTCGCTTATTTGAATCTTACTTTCTAAAGCAGAGAATAAAATTCACAAGTGATTTGTGTGGCACCATCCTTGTGGATCAACCATATTCTTTCTGTTTTGTTAAAGCCTATATAATCAGCAAATGGCCGGATATAGAGGGATGGAGGAGCAGTGTACAAATGATGCACTTGTAGATGTCAGCATTAAGTGGATGTGTTAATGCTCCATTATTCTCCAAGCTCTCTGTCCCATGGGAGAAGCTTTCCCCAAATCTAGCCCAAGATTAGAACTGTGATATTTTAGAATATTTGGCAAGATTTCATTTAGGAAAACCAGGCCCTTGAGAGTGTCCTGAAAGGATTGACTCTGTCTATATCTGGGATTTCTTTAATCTTTTGACCATCCTTTAAGTAGGTTTTTTTTTTTTAATTTTAAACATATTGATAAGTTGTCTGGTGCACCAGTAAGAATCTATTGGACATTTTCTTTTAATATAACTTCATAATCTTCTGTAGAAGTCTGAATACAGAATTTGTGCTCCTCTGCAGTATTATCCTGGAACTCAACTGTGTCCATCTCACCTTGGGATGGTTAAAGTGGACCAGTACCACACGGCTTTTTATATATGATTTGTGGGCATAACTGAAAGTTTCTGGATCAAAGGCAAAACTGTAGGATGTATCTCTTAGCATGTTTGGGATTTAAAAATAAGAGGAATTTTTCAAATTTTATGTTTTATACTATGAGGTTGAACTTTGAATTCATGAGGGACAACCTTGTAAAAATTCAGTGCTGAGCAGTTGCCGTCGTGGCGCAGTGGTTAACGAATCCAACTAGGAACCATGAGGTTGCGGGTTCGGTCCCTGCCCTTGCTCAGTGGGTTAACGATCCGGCGTTGCCGTGAGCTATGGTGTAGGTTGCAGACGCGGCTCGGATCCCACGTTGCTGTGGCTCTGGCGTAGGCCAGTGGCTACAGCTCCGATTCAACCCCTAGCCTGGGAACCTCCACATGCCGCAGGAGCGGCCCAAGAAATAGCAACAACAACAACAACAACAAAAGACAAAAAAGACAAAAAAAAAAATTCAGTGCTGAGTTCAAGAATCCTATATGATAGAGTACATTAAGAAGCTAAGAAAATATCCTCCAAGCCCTGTTATTGAATTAGAATTTAAATAATCCCATTTTTGTTATATAATTAAATCACTTTTTTAAGATTTTATTATTATTATTATTATTATTATTATTATTATTGTCTGTTTAGGGCCACACCCATGGCATATGGAAGTTTCCAGGCTAGGGGTCAAGTTGGAGCTGTAGCCTCTGGCCTACACCACCGCCACAGCAATGCCAGATCCAAGACCTACACCACAGCTCATGGCAACAACAGATCCTTAACCCACTTCATGAGGCCAGGGATGGCACCTGTGTCCTCATGGATCCTAGTCAGATTTGTTTCCCCTGAGCCATGACAGGAACTCCTTAAAGCACTTTTAGACCCTGAGTCTTCAAGTCCTTCAAATCCATTTATACTTACATGATATTTTGGTTATAGTTTTTATAAATGGAAGTGCCTACCATTAGTTTTTGCTGAGGCCTTAAGTTTACAGTTAAAGTACGTTCTACACAGGCTCCCTGAAGTGCTATTTAATATCAGTATAGTGATTTCATTGGGTACTGCTTAAAAAATATTATCTGGATGTCAGTGTGTCCAAAACTATCTCCAGCCCTGACCTGCCGTTGACACCCATACTTGAATATATAATGCTCCATCAGACACGTCTACTTGGATGTCTCAAGGCATCTAGAAATTAGCATGTCTAAAAAAGGAACTCTTGGCTTTCCACCTTAAAACCTGCTCCATCAGAATTCTTCTCCTGCCAAGAAAGAGCACCACTAACTACCCGACTGAGCAGCCCCAAACCTGAGTCGACCTTGGTTTCTTTCCTTATCTCTCCCTGACTTTTCAGATCCATCATTAAATGCTGTCAATAGCATCTTTTGGATATCTCAAATTCATCTGCTTCTCTTCATCGTTTTTGCTCCTACTCTAGTCCAAGTTGTCACCATCTTTCAAGAGGGTTCCTGTAATAGTCTTCTTTTAAAATTTTTTGTGTTTCAGATTTTTATAGATTATACTCCATTTATAGTTATTGTAAAATATTAGCTATATTTCCTGCACTGTGCAATATATACTTATAGCTTGTTTATTATGTACAGAGTACTTTGTACTTTTTAATCCTCTACCCTTATCTGCCCTATCCCTGCATTAGTTTTCTTTTTTTCTTTTTTTTTTTTTTTTTTTGTCTTTTGTCTTTTTGTCTGTTGTTGTTGTTGTTGCTGTTGTTGCTACTTCTTGGGCCGCTCCCGCGGCACATGGAGGTTCCCAGGCTAGGGGTCAAATCGGAGCTGTAGCCACCGGCCTACGCCAGAGCCACAGCAACTCGGGATCCGAGCCGCGTCTGCGACCTACACCACAGCTCACGGCAACGCCAGATCGTTAACCCACTGAGCAAGGGCAGGGACCGAACCCGCAACCTCATGGTTCCTAGTCGGATTCGTTAACCACTGCGCCACGACGGGAACTCCTGCATTAGTTTTCTAACTCGGACCTTCTTCTAGTCTTGCCCTTCTAAAATCCACTCCCTTTACAACTGCAGGAACAATCTTGTTACTGTGTAAATCAGTTCACATCACTTTCCAGTGAAACCTTTTATGGTTTCTCCTTAACTTTAGAATAAAATACACACTATCATGGCCTGCAAGGCCCTGCATGATATGGCCACTTGCCCATCTCTCAACCTCATTATACACCACTCTCTCTACCTTAGTCACTGTTCTCCCATCACCTTGAGCTATTTTTGTAAATAAACAAGACATCCCATGCCATTGCCTTTGCACTTGCTGAATCTCAGCCCAAAACAGTGCCCTGCCTACCATTCCCCTTCCCTTTCATCTCTTCGTATGTTGAGTTCTTTCTCCTCATTCAGGCTTTAGCTCAGGTACCAAGTTATGGGAGTGACCTTTCTTGATCATCTCATCTAAAGTAGCTACATACATTCCCCTCTGTTTCTATCTATCACATCCCTTATGTTTGATTACTGTCTGAAATTCTTTCCTTTTTTATTGACTTCCTCCTCCTCTATAATGTACACTTTACAAAAAAAAAAAGACCATACATTTGTTATTTGCTATTATATTCCTAGTGCATCAAACAGCTCCTGGAACATAATAAATGCTTCGGTGCAGAGTCATGTCAGTATTGTATTTTTACTTTAGTGTTTTCCACAAAGCCATGCCTTAGATTAATTTCTCTCTTTATCTTTCCCTCTTAAACATCCCACTTTACCAATTACAGCTTACTTAGCTCTGTATGTGTTGAGGTGATAGTTTTATTTTGAAATTCTTAATAGAAAGGTTAAAGAAAAAACAGGAGTACAGTATGTTGATTGAGCTTATAGATTCTGATGCAGTATAAGTGTAATTTATGAGACACAGCTGCTGTTAAATGACTTAAACATTTATTTAGCAAAGGGCACATGAAAAATAAACATTTAATCACCAGAAAAATGTTTTCTTACTGATATAACCCAATAAAATGTGGCATTTTATTTCCAACTTTTTAGCCAGTGGTTCTACAATTTCCTGAAGCTTAAACAAAGTTAACAATTCCAGGTTTAAAAGGCAACTGGCTCTTAAGTTAGAAGTCATTTTCAGGTAAGAAAAGAAGTCTTATCTTATAAGTATAATTATCAGATTTAAGTGAAACTGACAGCCTGGAAAGGTACAATAAAATAGCTTCAGGACAATAGCAGATTTCAGTAGAGTAATGCCAACCTATCATCTTTAATGAAATCATGTACTTTGACTTAAAGTCTTTGTTTAGTGTACTATAAAATAAAATGAAAAAAAATTTTTTGAAGAATCAAATAGCAAGGATGAAGCAAACCAAGTGTGATACACTTTAGATGCTTTAAGAAACCCTGCTCATGAAGTCACAATGCTCCAGAAAATTGGAATCTATGTTTTTAAACAAAACATTGATTACATGGTTTTATACTTAGCAGAGCACTGTAGAGTTATTATTCAGAATGTTTCATGATTTTTTTTCCTCTTACTGACAAGTTGAATCCTTAATAAACAAGTATAGTGGAATTTGGTGGAATATAGGAAACTTGGACTGTCAGGATAAATAGACACAAAATATTAAAAGATCAACTTCACTAAGAAGTCCCATTATATTGCTTCAGAAAGTAAAGAATAAAAATTTCAGGCTAGGAGTTCCCATTGTGGCGCAGTGGTTAACGAATCCGACTAGGAACCATGAGTTTGTGGGTTCTATCCCTGGCCTTGCTCAGTGGGTTAAGGATCCAGCATTGCCATGAGCTGTGGTGTGGATCACAGGCTCAGCTCAGATCCTGTGTTGCTGTGGCTTTGGCATACGCCAGTGGCTACAGCTCCAATTCGACCCCTAGCCTGGGAACCTCCATATGCCGTGGGAGCGGCCCTAGAAAAGGCAAAAAGAAAAAAAAAAATTTCATGCTATAATTCTGTAGAGTTGACCTGTGGATCCATATTGCATTTGCTATGAGAACATAAAATCAAATATTTTATAAAGAAAAATTATGCAGTATAATAAAATATTTTCAAAAATCTCATATGTATTTTTGTATATAAATTATAGATATTTGTAATATTAGTATTATAACTTGGTTTCAAATATAATATTTCATGATGTGACATGATGTTATTCAAAGCCATAGCATTAAATAACCTTAAATCATATAGTGGAAAAATATTCATTTTCAAATTCTTTCTCTCTTTCAAACTTTTATGGGATTTTCCACTGTGGAGCAATGAGTTAAGGATCTGTCTTTGTCTATGGTGGAGTGGATTCTATCCCTGGCCCAGCACAGTGGCTTAAGGATTTGGGGTTTCGGAGTTCCTGTCGTGGCGCAGTGGTTAACAAATCCGACTAGGAACCATGAGGTTGCAGGTTCGATCCCTGGCCTTACTCACTGGGTTAAGGATCCAGCATTGCCATGAGCTGTGGTGTAGGTTGCAGATGCGGCTTGGATCCCGCATTGCTGTGGCTCTGGTGTAGGCTGGTGGCTACAGCTCCGATTAGACCCCTAGCCTGGGAATCTCCATATGCCACAGGAGTGGCCCTAGAAAAGGCAAAAAGACAAAACAAAACAAACAAAAAGGATTCGGGGTTTCTACAGCTGTAGCACAGACTGCAGTTGGGGTTCAGATTTGATCCCTGGCCAAGAACTTCCATATGTTGTGGGTGTGGCAAAAAAGCTATTATGGAATTTTGCAAGCACACACCAAACAGAGAATAGTATATTCGCATACTTATTGCCCAAGTTTATATCTCTTGCTAAATTTAAGAAATTTCCAGCCCTAATTCTTTTAAGTACTTCTAAGAACTATCCTCTTTATCCTTTCCTTCTGGGACTCCAGTGACGTGAGTGTTATATCTTTTGTTTGAGCCCTACAAATCCTTGAGGCTCTGTTCAATCTAGCAAGACAGAAAACCTTTTAGACAATAGCTATTCCACACCAGTCAAGCCCCACTGAAAACAACTGGGGCCCCCACCTTCCCCCCAACTAGCCAAGGTCAAGTGGGAAGAGGAGAGTTCCAAATCCACCAGGCTGTAATGAGGAACCCTAACCACCTGCTTCTCACCCCCTACCAGAGTGACAGAGAAGGCTGTGTAGGTGGGCAGGTCTTTCCTGCCTGTTGGGTGGTAAAAAAAGCCCCACCCCATCCACAGAGTAGCAGAAGACCACCTAGGGTGCCTGGATTTCCATGCCTGCTGGAGTGCTTTGGGAAGAAGCCTGGTAGAATCAGAAATTCCTAGTGGCAGTGTGTCCACACCCTACTCCTGTGGTGTCAGTGGAGAGAAGAGTAGCAAGACACTCCTCCCCAAGCCAGGGAGGATCATTAGAGACCTGTGCCGAAGCAGGCTTTCCCACTCCCAGCAACACTAACACAAGTCCCTTCTGTTCCTTAGCTGTTAGTGGAGGTAGGTGAGGAGCCTGGACTTCTTTCCCACCAGGCAATAATGAAATGAGGCAGCATTCCCGGCCACTCCACCCCAGCCCAGCAGTGTCAGAGGAAGCCAGTTAAAGTAGAGATTTGGAGTATCATGATACTAGACTCTATCTATTCTTTTCATGGTCCTTTGTCTAAATAGAATAGCTTTGTTGTTGTTGTTGTTGTTGTTGTTTTGTTTGTTTGTTTGTTTTTTGTCTGTACCCATTGGTATTTTCAGGGAGCTGGTTGCCTCATCTCCATGTTTGGGGTATAACAGGCAAAAAGCAAACCCAGGGAACTCACTGCCATGTTGTTTCTTCAGTTCCAAGCTCCCTAGACAGCCCGACCTTCTCCTTCTCCCCTTTCATAGTTGTCCTATGTCTGATTGCCATATAATTTCCAGGGTTTGTACTTAGCCAGAAAAATAATGAAAAAAGTGCCTCCTCCCAGCTTTACTCAGGCTGGTTTTTATGTCCTCACCCCTTCCCCTTCTCCTGCCATTTACTTGTTGGAAAAAAGGAGTGTTTTTATTTTTTGTTTGTTTTGAAGAATGTCCAGCATTCTGGATTGCTGTATTTTTATGTATCCCTTAATAGGTTCTTCCATTTCCTGTGTTTCCATAAGCTGCCAATTAGAACCAGAGACTTGATTAACTGCGGCTTTCATTCTTTAGGCAGATATTTTATAGATGGTGCTGTGACCCTCACACCAGGAGATGCTAAACATCTGGACCTCCCACTTTCAGGGAGGTACAGATTATCAGAGAACTAAGGAGTTGTGGCCTTACTCATCCATTATATAGTTTCCTATCAACTTCCTCTGATGGCGTTCACATTCACCTCTCTTTTGGTTCTAAAAAAATTGCCTGCCTTTCACCCAACCACATTCTGAACTAATTGAGAATAAAATTGAGGACTACGAAGCATGTGGCAGCCATTGAAGGGTTGAATTGGGAAAAAATAACATAGCTTGGGACTTATTAGCTCCCAAGAGAAAAGAGTGGATCTGAACCAAGACTTTACCTTTTCCTGCTCACATTCATTAAGCAGATAAGTCAGTCCAGCCCTTCTGAAGCAGCATGAGCAAAGGGATGGAAGAGGCCATCAGTTGCCCTAATAGGACTCCTGCCATATACACTGATAGCAGCCCTCCCTACAATACCAAGAAGTGTACCTTGGCTTCCTGTCTCATCTCTAGCAGTTCAATTGGCAGCTGCAATATAGTTTTACTAAAGGTTAGTAAAATGTTTGTCTTTTACAGATGACTTCTATTTATATCACAAGATACCAACTTTTAATTTTGGGAGTGATATGGGATTTCTTTTGAAAAGATATTAAAACAAAAACATGGGGAGTTCCCGTCGTGGCGCAGTGGTTAATGAATCCAACTAGGAACCGTGAGGTTGCGGGTTCGGTCCCTGCCCTTGCTCAGTGGGTTAACGATCCAGCGTTGCTGTGTAGGTTGCAGACGTGGCTCAGATCCCGCATTGCTGTGGCTCTGGCGTAGGCCGGTGGCTACAGCTCCGATTAGACCCCTAGCCTGGGAACCTCCATATGCCACGGGAGTGGCCCAAAGAAATAGCAAAAAGACAAAAAAAAAAAAAAAAGAAGTCATTTAAAGAATATAAAAAAATGGAGAATAGTATGGTGAAATACTGCTGTGACAATAATTGTCACTAAGCTTTATGTAAATGCTTAATATTTGTGAAACCCAGATTAAATATCTAATGGCATTGTATTGATGTGGACACACAGAGAGGAAAAAATGCCTTATCTAAAACATTTCAAGGCAATCATTGCTGGATGTGAACTCCAGTTACCTAAAGCCTTCTTGGCTGCTCCTTTCTGGCTCTGCTTTTTCCTGAAAGTGCTAAGAAGATTGTGTGACCTCTGCACTAGAGGCTGAGAACATTTGGTTGCAGCCCTGCAAAAGCAGTGCCTGGGTCTCTCCTATTTATTGCTATATTCCCAGCACCTGGTGGAACGTGCAGCCCATAGTGAGTGTTTAATAAACATTCCTAAAATGTGTTGGATACTAATTTATATCCTGCAAAATTTTATCTTTTACTTCTAAATAGAGTATCCTTTGTTGAGATTCAATTAAGGTCAATTTCTGACCTCCTTTCCTCCTCCAAAGTCTGTTTATGACATGATCTTTGCCAGACCAAAATGTGTGATTTCAGGTTTCCTGTATCTTAACTAGTCAGGAAAAAGTCTTATAACTCCTTAACCCTGATCAGAGTTTGTCCTAGAAAGGACATGAATAATACATCCTAAGATAGACAGATGCAAATGGTAAAAATAACCCCTCATTATAATGCTAGAATGTTTAAGCATTTGGCAGAGTTTTGATTTTAAGCCTTTCAATCAGTATTTTTCCAGTTTATTGAAGTATGATTGACAAATAAAAATGGTAGGTATATAGGTTGTACATGTGATTGTTATAAGTGTAATACATAGTGATTTAATATACACATGTATTGTGAAATGATTACCATAATCAGGAAAATGAACACACCCATTACCTCACATAGTTAGCTTTTCCTTGCAAACTTCAGGTATGCAATAGAGTATTAACAGTAGTCATGATGTTGTACATTAGATCTTCAGAGCTTATTCTTCTTATAACTGAAAGTTCGTACTCTTTGACCAAATTCTCCCCATTTCACCCACCTCTAAGCCTCTGGAAACCACCATTCTACTCTCTGCTTCTATGTGTTCAACTTCTCCACATTCCACATGTAAGCGAGATCACACAGCATTTGTCTCTTGGTGTCTGGCTTGTTTCACTTAGCATAATGTCCTCCAGATTCACGTATGTTGTTGCAAATGTCAGGATTTCCTTCTTTTTATGGATGAATGATATTCCATTATTAATATATTTAGATATATTTGTGTGTGTATATATGTGAAATGTAGTGTATACATATATATATATATATATATGTATCAAATTTTCTTTATTCACTCCTATGTTGATGGACACTTTGGTTCTTTCCATATCTTGGCTATTGTAGCATCATGGTGAATAATTCAACAGTGAACACAGGAATGCATATATCTCTCTGAGATACAGATTTCATTTTCTTTCGATATACACTCAGAAGTGGGATTGATAGATCATACGGCACTTCCATGTTTAATTTCTTGAGGAACCTCCGTACTGTTTTCCATAATGGCTGTACCAATTTACACTCTCACCCATAATGTAGAAAGGTTTGTTTTTCTCCACATCCCACCCAGCACTCGTTACCTTTTGTCTTTTTTGGTAATAGTTGTCCTAACAGATGTAAGGTGACATCTCCCTGTGGTTTTGATCTCCATTTCCTTGGTGATTAGTGATGTTGAACACCTTTTCATGTACTTGTTGACCATTTGTGTATCTTCTTTGGGGAAAAAAATCTCTATTCAGGTCCTTTGCCCATTTTTTAATTGGGTTATTACTGTTATTTTTATTTTTTATTTATTTTTTTTTTTGCTATTGAGTTTAGGAATTCCTTATATATTTTCCATGTAAATTCCTTATCTCATGTATCATTTACAAATATTTTTTCTCATTCATTAGGATGCTTTTTCATTTTTGTTGGTTATTTCCTTTGCTGTGCAGAAGTTTTTCAGTTTCATGTAGTTCCACTTGTTTATTTTTGTTTTTGTTGCTTGTCCTTTGGATATCATATCTAAAACAGTCATTACCGAGACCAATTTCAAGAATATTTTCCCCTATATTTTCTTTCAGGAGTTTTACCATTTCGGGTCTTACATTTAAGTTTTCAATCCATCTTGAGTTTTTTTGTTTTCTTTTTTTTTTTTAATATGAAAATAGGAATCCAGTTTAAATTCCTTTGTTTGTGCAGTTACAGTTTCCCCAGCACCAATTATTGAAGAGCCTACACTTTCTTCATTGGATGTTTTTGGTGCCTGTGTCACAATTTGTGGACTGTATATGCATGGGCTTATTTCTGGGTTCTTGATTCTGTTCCATTGGTATGTGAGTGTGTTTTTATGCCTGTATCATACAGTTTTGATGACCATAGCTTTATAATGCAATTTTAAATATTGTATAAATAATGAAGAGAGATGCCTCCATGTCATTAATATTTATAAATAGAAATTTATAGAGTTTCTATGTGCGTAGAGTGTGCTAAGTGCTTGCTAGTGATTTTTCTCACTCGAACATCGTAAAACTCTATGAGTTAGTTGCTGTTGTTATCTCCTTTTCTAAAAGAGATCAAGGGTTACAGGTATTAAGTAACTTGTCAGGTGAAGCATAGCTACTGCCCTTGAGACTGGATTCAATTTCAGATCTTCCTAACCGGAAAGAAGAGCTCTTAACCTCCACTCACACTTGTCCTTGGAATGACAATTATTTAGAAGGCATTCTTGAGGTGCAAAGACTAGCAAGATTTAGATTTGAAAGGACCCCTGGCCCCAGCTCTCATACTTACAGCTTTATGACTTGATGCAACCACTTCCTCCTCAGTGTTTGCATTCTACTGATACCTCTTGTACTATTATTTACTTAGTATGTACTTGATCCTCTTCTTTGAGTAGATGACTCTGAAGGTCAATACAGTGAAGAAAACAGTATTACTAAAATTTTCCTAAATACTGCCCAAAGCTTTGATGGTGACAACCATGTCCTTCCCCCATCCTTCCATTGCCTTTCCTCCCCTCCTCTCTCCTTCCCTTTCTTGTTTGGAGGTTGCCAGTAAGTATTATGGAAGTGTAAAGGCTGTGCTGAGACCAAACTGAGACTCTCTCCTGGGTGTAATAAGGAATACTGAAAAATAATTGAAAAGAAAGTAATTTTTTGATGGTGTGGATTCATCATATAACATTGTGTGTCATCATGTAATATCACCTCTCATTCTAAGTGTGTGCCCCACAGTTTGAGAATAACTGGCTTAAACTCTTTGCAGATTTTTGTCAGAATCAAATGAAAGCACAGAAATGAAATCACTCAGTAAAGTGGAAATTTCTTTTACCCCTCTTTCCTTCATTTTGGAAGAAATAGCAACTCATAATCTTATTCTTAACATTTAATAGTACCTCTGGTTCTTCTGTCTGTATATTTTTCCAAAAATCATCTATGAAATGTTTTCAAATGAGGTAGTGGCTGAGGACTGTGAGTATATAGTTAGACTTTCTATGAGACCAAGTGGAAGAAAACCCTCCATTCAAGTTCAGGGAAACATGTATTTATACTGTTTACTCTGTGAATGATGGAGTCAATCAGCATCTGTTTTGAAGCACATGCTATATGTAAGTCACTCTACAGAGAAGAACCAAATATGGTTCTTAACCTCACAGACCTAAAAGTTTTGCATAGACCAATAAAGTTGAGAGACTCAAAAACGAACATTAGCCTTATCAAGATCATGTAGGTTGAATGCCAAATTATACCTTGGGGATTGTAACTAGGTAGAAGGTCATTCACGTTTATTTCATCTTGCTTAACACCTACTGGGTCCCTGTAATGCATCCGGTCTATGGTTCATAGTAATTATTTTGGTAGCACACAGGTAATATATGCAGAGTACTTATGACAAATGAGGCTCCATGGGGGATGCCCTCACACATTTATCATAATCATCTGTTACTCATCCTTACTTTATATGTAAAAACTGGAGGCACAGAGTGTACGTATGCTAAGTGGCTAAACGGCATTTGAACCCTGTTTTAATTGACCCCATGGCTTCTGCCTTAGCTGCTGAGCCTGATTGTCTCATCCCCAAAATAAAGAAAGAAATTTCTTCTACCCTGTAGGAATCCACATGTTCCATTGCCGCCTGCCATCTTCGAAGGCATGGGGCAGTGCTGAGTTCTGGAGTAATGACAAGGTGTCTGCCTTCTTCGTTAACAAGCTTTGTTTGAATCTTTTCGATGGCATTCTTAATGTTCCTGAAACCTGCTTTGTGTTTGTTTAATTATAATATAGTCTGGCACTTTGACATTTAATTTTCTTGTTTGGTTGTAATTATCTTCTATGAGAGTAAGAGAAGAGTTGGATTATATTTACTTCCTTTCTTCCTTTTTTTTTTTTTTCTTTTTCCTTAACATGCAAATCTGACTGTGACTCACTGTGTTCCAATGAGCCTCTTTTCTGGGTGACTGACCTGGGTTCAGCCTTCAGGGACGGGGCTGTACAGCCAGCCAGAGTCAGCCATCTGGGAACTGGGAGCTGATCTTGCAGGACGCAGCATGGTGCTGCCCCAGGTCAGCATATCAGGCAGGCTGTGTCACAGAGTACACTGTCAGTATCCACAACTGATGGTGAGCCTTGGGCCACAAGAGAACCTCGACAAGACAGTGGGGACCCTGCCAAGTGACCTCTTCTCTTCTATCCACATAATTAAGATTTTTCAAAAGAAATGGTCTTGTCCCTCAAGAATCCCATTTTGCTGGGGTCAGGTTGTATTTGGCCTGGTAGACCACTTAAGAAATCAGGACAGTTCTTTAATAGATCGTGCAGTACTGCATAGAGCAAAACAAACGTCTTCCACTCACACAGTGTGTATGCTTTCTTAATGATTTGACCTGATCCCCGCAGCAGCCCCATAAGAAAGGGTTTCCTCTAATTTAGTTATTTGCATACCACTTTTACAATTTTTATTATATCTGTGTACTACTTTTTATCCAAGTAGGTGACTTTATATTTTTCTTTCAATCACTATTTTTTTAAATAAATATAAACTTATGTACCACATAGTTATGTTATAACTCCAAAATACTTAGAAAGAAAAGTACAAATCTGTGATTTTCTCATAGATGGGCTTCACATCTCTTAACCTTTAGAAATTTCCATCAACAAGTTCAAGTTAATGATCTCTAAATGCCACCAGTCATTGCAGCCCCCACTTCTTTCCATACTTAAGTTTCCCACTCTGGAGTTCCCATAGTGGTGCAGCGGAAATGAATCTGACTAGGAACCATGAGATTGCGGGTTCGATCCCTGGCCTCGGTTAGTGGGTTAAGGATCTAGCATTGCCGTGAGCTGTGGTATAGGTTGCAGACATGGCTCAGATCCAGTGTTGCTGTGGCTGTGGCGTAGGCTGGAAGCAAAAGTTTCTCACTCTGTAAAGAGAACTCTAGCATCACTATGACCATATGTGATTAGAACAACTTTGAATATATTCTCCTAAGTGTTTCTCATCCATCCAGGCTCCTGTTCACTAGCCTGGTTTCAGGGGGTAGAGTAAGACAGAGTGAGAGAATACAGGAACACAGTCTTAGTCAAAGAGGCCAAGATTACCAAAAAGCTGGGCTAAAAGGAGGAACAGAGGAAAAGAAGAAGAAAGACTCATGGGGTGGGGGCTCCTGCAGGAGATCGAGGGGTTTGAAGTGAGAAG
Source organism: Sus scrofa (assembly GCF_054392235.1). NCBI lineage: Eukaryota > Metazoa > Chordata > Mammalia > Artiodactyla > Suidae > Sus > Sus scrofa. The sequence goes on from NC_139395.1 coordinate 59,769,933, forward strand.
TACAGAAGCATCTGTGGGGTGTGAGAGATTGAGGGGTGGGAAACAGCTTGGGGCTCTCCTGCTGTGTGTAAAAGGTTGGGTTTCCTGGGAAGCCGACCATGAGTCTGAGACTAATACTCAGGACATTTATCAGAGAGGACTTGGATCAACACCTGGCAAGAGGAAGCAGGATGAAGCAGAGGAAGAGGATGAGCCACAATGTGGTCATAGAAAGGCTTCAGCTGAGCCTGCAGGATTCTGAAGACAGGATGACCCTTCAGACCTGCCCACATCCCCCGTCAGCCATTGAATGTGGGTTGTCTCAGGAAGAGAGAGAGGACTCTGGGCAAGGTGGCCCTCTTCCTCTGAGGCCATCTCTGAAGGGGCTGAGAGCTGGGTGCTGCCCACTGGGCACTGAAAGCTGGCAGCATGACCCACAGCTTGGGTGATATTTCCCTTCTTCCTGAAGGAGTCCCTGGGGTCATATCACAGCATCTACCACATCATGTATTATAAACTTATCTCCATTTAAGGTTCAGGTTAAGTTTGGAGTTACTTTTTAAGCTATATGTGTATTTTTTAATGGTGTCTTTAAACAGTGACTCTGCAGAGACTGAGCCCATGAGGTCCCAGGAGTTAGAAGATTTATACCCAGAAACTTAATATTAGGTTCCCAAAGCTATTAAATGATACCTGCTCACACAAATTCCTATAAGTAGAAAAGAGGTGGGTAGGGAGATGTTTTATTTTATTTTAATAAAACAATTGTCCTGACCTCTGAAATTAGATATTTTTGGCATTTGCATGAGGAGATTTAGAATGTTGGCTACAACTGGGCTTTTATTTTTATCAACTTATGTTCAGCAACAGTAAGAGTGGTGATTTCTTGGATTTTCTGTCAGAGAAGTTGGAAATAAAAGAATATGTTTTATTGAGCACCTTGGTACACAGCAGGTTGAGAAACATTGCCTTAAATTGATGGACTGTGTGTTTGGACTCCCTTTTCAGACAAGGTTTTTTGTTTTTATTTTTGTTTTGCTCCAGATAACCAAAATGTACCTTAAGCATAAAAAAAGAAAAAGAAAAATTTTAGGTTTATCATGACTGGGACCCAGTCCAAATTATGTAACAGGTTGGCTCCATTCTCAGGCAGCCTTTCCTTAAGATGGTTGTCGATGGTCTTGGACTTACATGCTCCAAAGTACTAAACAGAGAGTGTGTTTCCTACCAATGGTTCCACCCAATGCTGTGGGACTGATGCTCTTTGGATCTGATTGGCTTATTTCAGTCATGTGCCCATCCCTGAACCAATCACAGTGGCTGAGGGGTAGGGTATCCTCATTGGCCAGGTGGATGTGATGTGCCACTCTGCAGCCAGGACATCCCATCAGCCTGTCTGGAACCTTGTGGATTGAGAATTCAGTTGGGGTGATTCCAAAAGGAAAATCAGTATGCTGTCGGTGAAAAAAGGGGTATGTAAATGCCAGTCAGATAAAAACACCTAACATCAACTATCCTTTCAGACCAAAGTGAAAATTCTGCCTCTGCTGCTTTTATTTGGTAAACTACATCAATTATTTTCCCCACTGTTGTACTATATAAAATGGGGCTGATAACCCTGATTTGGCAGGATTAGTTTATCAGTAGTTGTTGTATACATAAAAGCTCTTTGGAACATAGGAGGTGCTCACTAATTAAGAACTATAATTGTAGTTAATAGCAAGCACACTCTTGGCTCTATTCTGATGTTTCCACAAGTATTATCTCGCTTTCCATTAGGAACCTATGAAAGCTGTCAATTTGGACCAAGCACTAAAGACACCTACCTTTTCATAGGATAGTTAATGTTGTCCCAGCACCATGGAGAGAAAAATACATGATATCTCAGCAGTTTCTACCCTGCACACAAATTGGCAACTGGGAAATAGTTCTTTCTCTAAAGATCATGATCAACAAATGTGTTTTGTAGCCCACTTTTGAATTTTAATCAAAAGATTGAACAGAACTAGATAGAATATCAGGCAGGCCTTTCTCTTGATGGTGCATTTAACAAATCAGTGCAGCAAGAATACATTCTTCAAATGGTACCCAGGTGGCTTTAAATACATCAAAGGCAGGAAACTTGGAAAAGGATGAATGAGTGTGAAATTCAAGTGCGATGGGGTTTGATGTAACTGAAAGGTTAGAGATAAATGAGACTGTATACCTCAAAGAGAGGGATCTGGGCTGCTCCCTGAAAGAGAATATGGTATTATTGGTGATTGCTTTCTAAGGACACCTATCTCATTTGCCATTGTGGGAATACAATGTCAATGCTGACGGCACTGTGGGAAAGGAAATAGAGCAGTGTTAGGGCCAGACAGTCATGGGCAAGCATCCTGTTGGGTGAACTTGGGCAAAATGTTCTAATGCCCTGGATCTCCGGGTCCTCATCCCTTCACATGTTCCTAGTGATGGTCTGCCTCCAGCCTGTTTTTTTTTTTTTTTTTTTAACTCTCTTAAAAGTGCACCCCACCTCGGGGCCTTCTCTCACATTATTTCCTCTGCCTGGAATGCTCATCTCTTAACTTCTCCTTGCTGCTCATCCAAGCCCTCCTCCTCCTCCTCCTTGGAAGTTCTCCATGCTCCCTGGGTCTCCTGATGCCTCCAGGGTTCAATGTACCCTTCCAGAGCCCTCTGCCCTCTTTCTTCTATTTCCTCTTAGACTGTCAGCCTGTGAAGCTCAGTGTCGTATCTAATATATTCCCAGGTATGTGCTCAATGCCAGGGACAGTGCTGGGCCAAAGTAAGTCCTCACTATTTTTTGAATGGATTAAGTAATTATCATTTAAATTAGATATACTGAATTTCATCACAACTTGTCTGCTTCTATTAATAAACTTTTGGTCTGTTTATGGGAGAAAATATCAAGAATGGCTCTTCCTAGAATTCTCTCCATCTCTTTTGAGCACCATAGCTAAGCCAGGAAATGGTCTAAAGGAGCTCCTACCTGCTCCCCGCTTCCTTCCCTGGGGCCCATCCTCGGCCACTGCAGACTCTGCCTCACTGTGACATGGGAAGTCCATAAAACTGGCACCGGTGGGTCTTGTGATTCTCTGTTTCATAGCGGCTTTTTTTTTTTTTTTTTTTTGGCTTCCTGAGGATATTTGTATCTGTTAGTCATTTAGGTGTTGGCCATCTACTGAGTACCACTTTGCACCTCTCCCAGAATGGGGGAATCTGGCCTCGAGTTTGTATGAGTCTGAAAAATTATCTTTCTGAATGTCAGTACTATCAATATTACCACAAACATCCACTACCATTTATTGAGGACTTACTATGTGGTGCTTACAATGTTAAGGCAATAATAATAATTTCTAACACTTATGAGAATTTGTGTCATATACACACACTATATATACATATAAAAATATATACACATTATATATATAAATATACATATAAATAAGATGTGTATATCATATATATTCGTTTAAATCTGAGAATTAAATTAACCTTATGAAGGGGGACCAAGTGTAATCTCTCATACAGATGAGAAAAGTGAGGCAAAAATTTAGTAAGTAGGAAATCACAGGAAGATAGTAGCTGAGCTGTGATATGAACCCAGATAGATGGGTTCAGAGTCTGCTTGAACTCCTATGCTAACCTCATTTCAGAGTTGAGGAAACTAAACTTTTTATGTACCTGACATCTCACAGCTAGAAAATAGAGGCAAAAGTAGTAATTCAGGTGTGCCCGACTTTGGTGGTCCTTGACAACCACGTCTATTGCCCTTTCCTAAGCTGTGTTGCCTCTTTTTAGACATGAGTGATGAGCAGAGGTTTCTAAGTGTGAGCTTAGATTAGAAGTAATCTCCAACTCCATTAGGACTGGCAACTCTATTCCCTAACTCAAATGCACTATCAATAATTAATATTTGTGTAATGATAAATTTATCATGGAGAAGAGAAGTCACAAGAATCAGTTTCAGTAATGCTACCAGATGTTCCTCCTTCAGGGTCTTGCATTAGTATACTCAAAGTAGAATATCAGATTGCAGTAAGAGTCAAGTTCTCAGAAATGATCCTGCTGTCTGGTTTCAGATGTAAAAATTGAAGAGATTCTCTGGTTACACTGTTGTATACAAACTTTGCAAATTACTGGTTTCCGTCCCATATTTGCCCAACTCAAGGGATGACCATATACACAGAAGAACCTCTAAAATAAAGTTATTCATTATCCTTGAGGAAATGGCATGTGTGTCTGTGTTTATCTGTTGATGGAATCTTGGAAATCTGTTGCCTTCCCCGTGCTCTTAAGCATCATCTGGGGAATAGAGCTACATCCTTATAAGGCTATCATGAGAACCTAAGGAGGTAATGTATGGAGAAAGTACTCTGAAAAATGCTGCCGTGCTGAACAAATGGAAAGTGTTATTATCATTATCATCCCAGAATTCACTTGCTCTTAAAGGTGCCTGATGGTTCAACCATAATATCCAGCCCAAGTGGAAGCTCTTCTTTTTCTGCAAAGTAATGCTGAACCAGGCCTCCATTTTCTTATTGGGGGAATGTTGCCACTCAGAAGGCAACATTTCCTTTTCATTAGCTTTTCTTAACACAGGTAACATATGAATGAATTATTCCTGGTGGGGGGGGACTGTACTAAAATATCATAGGTAAACCTCCAGTTTTTCTTGACTCACACCCCAATTCCCATCTGGCCTTCTTCCTCAGAGAGAAGCACTGTAGTGAGTATATTTTGATTCTTATCTATATTTTTATGTATTTCTATATGCATATGGCCCTGGAAAACTAAGTGGTATGATTGGAAGTCTTTAAATAAGTAATATCATTCTGTTTGCATTGTTTTGCAATTGGACTCAACCATAAATCACTGAAAAATATGTCCTGGACATTTATTATTTTGTTACATATAGACCTACATTATTCTTTGGAAAAGCTATGCCATATTAAACAGGATAAATATACAAAAAATTAATTTTATTCTTCTTCTTAATGATAAATAACTGTGTTCCTTCCTCCCTCCCTCTCTTCCCTCCTTCTCTGTATCATAGATAAAGCTAAAATAAACAGTCTAATGCATGTCTCCTTGTGCATGTTATGTATTTTCCTAAAATAAATACTTAGTTACTGTTAGAGTAACTATAGAAATTTAAACAAATTTATAGTAAACAAATTTCCAAAGTGGCTGCATCTTTTATATTTATTCCTTTCATTGGTGTTAGAAAATGACTATTTTCCCACATTTTTCATGGAACTATTGACAGATTTCTTTATGTTTGCTAACTGAATGAATAACAAATGGTATGCCTTTGCCGTCTCCTTATTGATGGATGGCATTTCATTTCATAGCCTTTATTTGTCTACAGAACATTGTTTCATTGATTTGTGAAAGTTCTTTACTTCTTATGGCTACTCATTTTTTTGTCTGTTGTATACATATTATAAATATGCTCTAGGTAGATATAATTTTAACACTTAGATAAAAATTTTCCTTTTCATCTTTCATGTTCTTAGATAAATGTCCCTTCCTCAGGAGTTCCCATTGTGGCACAGTGGTTAACAAATCCAACTAGGAACCATGAGGTTGTGGGTTCGGTCCCTCGCCTTGCTCAGTGGATTAAGGATCTGGCATTGCCATGAGCTGCTGAGGTGTAGGTTGCAGACGTGGCTAGGGTCCTGTGTTGCTGTGGCTCTGGTGTAGGTTGGCAGCTACAGCTCCAATTCATCCCCTAGCCTGGGAACCTCCATATGCCGCAGGAATCGGCCCTAGAAAAGTCAAAAAGACAAAAAAAAAAAAAAAAAAAAAAGTCCCCTCCTCAGAGAAATCTTTTTTTGACCTCCCAGATCAGATCAGCTGTCTTGGTGTACTCCTTCAAGACACAGTGTGCTTTTCCTTCATTGCATATGGCATAATACTAATTAATTTTTTCCTAATTTTTATTTCTGTGTCTGTTTCCTGGTCAAATGTAATCTCCCAAGGTCAGGATTGTGTTCAATCTTAGCCAGGACTTTTCCCCAGATCATTGCACTAACACATAATAGGTAAAAAAAAAAAAATAAATATATGTTAAGTGATCATATAAGTTTTGGAATAGGACAGACATGAATTCAAATCTTAGCTCTTCTCCTGGCCTAGCTGTGTGACCTTGAACAAGTCTCCTAAACCTCACTTAGCCTATGTTTTTACCTAAAACACATTTTGTAATTCTCTTTTCTGTCTGTTCTTCATTTTTGTTTAATTTCATGTTGGAGTCAAGCTTTTAGTACTCATTCTAACCCAGAATTTGGTCAAAATTAAACCTTGTTTTGACTCTGTCCAAGGGATTATTTATAGAAAAAACAGAAAACTGTGTTCACTTTGAGGATCTCCTGGTTTGGTCCCTGAGGACAATATTAATTGTGATTCTAAGCTTTCTTAAAAATTGGGCAATTGCATCCACAATTTTTTTTATTATGGTGAAATCTCTTACCTTTAAAACAAATCATTTTCACCTTTTTTAGATCAAAGGAGCCATTCAGCCATCTTCTAAAGAGAAAATGCTCCCTAGATTTCCCTGGGCAGGAAGAATGTCAAATTGCTATAGGCCACACTGCTAAGATATAACCAAAGAAAGCTGAAACACCAGATCTCATTCTGTTCAGAATCACTTCTCTAGAATTTTAGCTCTGAGAAAATAGAAATGTGTTCAAAGAAATAAAAAATGCCTTAAATAATCATCCTTTAAATAGTACTTTAACCAAATGCCAATATTTATCATTAAAGCCATCCTGAGCTTTAGCATCAGATAAACTTCATGATTATCTCATTTTTATGGGGCAGAGTTTATCTAAAAAAATTCAGTTTAAATAGGCATATTTATCAGGTTATGGATCTAGCTTATACACCATGTGAAAAGCAGTGTGCTATTATAACCTACACATGGTGGGTAATAATAGGTTTAGTCAGGACTTGACTACTGATTATCAAACAGTTCTCATGCTTGAGGAGTTAAGTCATACTGGGTCCTGGTTTCTGACTCCAGTTTCTACATTATTCAGAAACTTGTTAATGCCCATCCATCTTTGCCTAAAACACAAGATTATTGAAGGTAATGCTACCAAATGCCATTTGTACTAGTTTTTGATTCGGTTGAATTATTTCCTTAAAATAAATTTCCAAAAGTGGAAATAGATTCTCTATGACTCTTAGTGTGTGAATTCACCCTAGTGTTTTTCTGGACGGGTGACACACATTTTCAGTGCTGCTAGCAAAATATGTGCAATGATAATAATAATAGTAACAAAATGACTAGCTTCTGTTTGTTGAGTAGTTATTGTGTGTTAAACACTGTGCTAAGCACTTTGCACACATTATCTTTTCTGAACCTCACAACAACCCTGTATGGGCTACTATAATTAGGCCTGTTTCCAGATGGAGATGATGAGATTCACAGGATCAGAGAGGCTAGTCAAGTTGCCTAAGGTCACACAGCTCATGAGTGTTGTCCTTCCATTATATATGAAGTAAGAGTAGTAATAACTAGCAATAATTGATCACAAGTATTGCATATTTAATATATAAACATTGTATATTGTACATACATAATCTCTTTAATGTATTTCTTTATCACTGAAACTTTATCTGTATCGGGTATTGTACTTCAAATTTTCTTCGTTCTTTTTTTCTTATTTAGTGAGTAAAAAATCATCCCTTGGGAGTTTTTTAAAAAGGTTTCTTTTTTAATTGTAAATATGAGTGCCTCTTCTATTTTACAGCTTCAGCATCTATAATCCTGAAAATGCACTACATCTATCTAAAGCCCAACTCTCTGTCTTACTTTATCTTGCTTTACTTCAATTTCCTCATCTTTCATAAAGAGTTAATGAGTGAAGACATGCAAAGCATTCAGAGCTGCTCCCAGCCCATAGTAAGCAGCCTAATAAAGTTAGGTATTACTTAATAATAGTAATAATAACCTAATAATAATCACTCAAGCATCATCAGCCATCTATGGTTAAATTCCTGCCCAGAGAGAGACACGCTATTGCTGGCAGCGTATTTACCCCCTTGAGGCTTACACCCGCCCATTGGATAGTCCCTTGTGTGACTTCAGCTCCACAATTATTTAATTCTGGGGCTGGCAAGCCCTCTCCATGAAAGGACTCTGCCCTTCTGTTCAGTGATTCATCCTATCGCAAGGCTCCTCCATCTCTTTCTTCTAAGAAAAGCTCTTAGCCTAAAAATGAAACTTCAAGAGCTCCCTTTCTGACAAAACAGGTTTTATAGAAACTCAAGGAAGGAAATTATAAAACCAATTCTGTGGACAGGTCAGTATGCCATGTCTAGAGGGAGAGGGAGAAGCTTTCAATCACTTGTTCCCAATAGCCTGAATCAGTCTCCCTTTCAGAAACAATGTTTTTTTCTTAGTCTGTCAAGAACACTTCTGGCTAAGTCACTCGGCTGTCCGGTCTTTAGTTTGAATATGATGGCGGGGGAGGGGGGAGTTCTCCCTCCAGCTCAGAGACCACCAGTACTCAAAATCTGACAAAAAGGCAAACGGTCAAATTTAAGTATTTCATACCTGTATTTAATTTTATTTTCAGTGAGAACCCTCTGATTGTGATTCTTTTTTTTTTTTTTTTTTTTTTGCTATTTCTTTGGGCCGCTGCTGCAGCATATGGAGGTTCCCAGGCTAGGGGTCCAATCGGAGCTGTAGCTGCCAGCCTATGCCGGAGCCACAGAAACGCGGGATCCGAGCCACGTCTGCAACCTACACCACAGCTCACAGCAACGCCGGATCGTTAACCCACTGAGCAAGGGCAGGGATCGAACCCGCAACCTCATGGTTCCTAGTCGGATTCGTTAACCACTGCGCCACGACGGGAACTCCTGATTCTTTTTTTAATCATTTATTTATATATTTTTTTTTCCCACTGTACAGCATGGTGACCCAGTTACACTTACATGTGTACATTCTTTTTTCTCACATTACATGTTCCATCATTAGTGACTAGAATGCCATTTGCAGCAACATGGATGATTATGATTCTTTAGTAATAGAATAAGGGCAGAGTTTGAAGCCTTGAGGACATTGACATGAAACTGCAGTGGGGTAGGTTAGCGCTAAGAAGCTTTAAAGAAGGGAGGGAATAGGGAGTTCCCATTATGGCTCAGTGATAATGAACCTGACTAGTATCCATGATGATATGGGTTCGATCCCTGGCCCGGCTCAGTGGGTTAAGGATCCAGCATTGCCATGAACTGTGGTTTAGGTCATAGACATGGCTTGGATCCCACATTGCTGTGGCTGTGGCGTAGGCTGGCAGCTGAAACTCTGATTTGACCTCTAGGCTGAGAACTTCCATATACCATGGGTGCAGCCCTGAAAAGCAAATAATAATAATAATAATATAATAATAATAAATAGAAGGGAGGGAGAAAAGAGGTTCTTTTGGGTGACAAGCTATCTGGGAGTAGTCTTGGCATTGCTATTTACTGAGGCCTGGAACTCACTTAACCTCCCTCTGGAGTCATGGATCTGGAAAATAAGGGGAGTGATTCATATTGGTAGTTTTTTTAACTTCTTAATGCAGTGGAACCCTTTAAAAAATATTTAGTTGAAACTCTGATATATGAAACAGATGGAAATCAATCTACACAAGATAAAGTTAGAACTGAGGCCCCAACGTGCTTGGGCCTTCATTTCACTTATTTCTTCCCTTTATTCCCCCTCCTCCACACCCTCCTCTGTTCTCCTCTTCTGGCAGCTTCTGAGGCACCTTTGAGGAACTCTTGGGACCCAGACTGTCACAGTTAGGAGATCATTATTAAGGTCTTACTAGTTCTGGCAATCTCTGATATCAGAAGCCAGGTGAATACTAGGCTACTGAGTATGATGTAGAAGAAAGACTATCAGCTTCGGAATTAAGCAGACCTGGGTTTCAATCCATGCTCTTCCCTGCACTCACTCTATAACTTTGGACAAGTCAGTTATCTTCTCTATAAAACCCCGTTTCTCATATGAGGAGGATGAATGATTCCTCAAAAAATGTGATAATAGCTCATGACCAGTGTTCATGAGATATTAATTCCCTTCTTTTCTGTGTCCCAAGAATTTTCTTTGAAGGAAGTGAAAAGTGGCATTGAGCTAGGCTTTCAGATAGCTTTGGCCAAGGTAGTATTTGGGGATATGTACATACATATACCATAGTGGAAAATAGGATCTCCAATTATCCTTGGAGATGGATAGAGGAGGGATTTCACTGTTTCAAGAGGATGTGATGAAGGGAAGAGTGAAAGCTTTTTTAGAAAAATCCAGGATACAAAATGACCAAGTGACCAGTTTGGCTATTGGGAGCATGACTCAGCCCCAAGTTTGATTGTTCTTCGCCATCTGTAAATAAAGTTGGCTCCCTAATCAAGAAGGACTCCCCAGGGTGTTGGGAAAAGGGAACCCTCCTACACTATTGGTGGGAATGTAAGCTGGTGCAACCACTGTGAAGAATAGTATGGAGTTTCCTTAAAACACTAAATATGGAACTACCATATGATCCAGCAATCCCACTCCTGGGCACCTATTCAGAGAAAGCCATAATTCAAAAAGATGCATGCACCCCAGTGTACGTCACAGCACTATTTACAGTAGCCAAGACATGGAAGCAACCTAAATGTTCATCAGCAGAAGACTGGATAAAGAAGATGTGGTACCTATATGCAATAGAATATTACTCAGCCGTAAAAAGAATGAAATAATACTATTTGCAGCAACATTGATGGGTCTAGAAATTATCATACTAAGTGAAGTAAGTCAGAGAAAGACAAATATCACATGAGATCACTAATATGTGGACTCTAACAAAAAATGATTCAAAAGAACTTACAAAACAGAAACAGACTCAAAGAATTCAAAACCAAACTTACCGTTACCAAAGGGGAAATGGGGAATGGGAGGGATAAGTTAGGGGGTTGAGATTGACTGCTATATATAAAATAGATTAACAAAGACCTACTGTATAGAACAGGGTATCCTACTCAATACTGTCTAATAACCTTTATGGGAAAGGAAGCTGAAAAGGAATGGATATATGTGTTGTATAACTGATTGACTTTGCAGTACACATGAAACAAACACAGCTTTCTAAGTCAACTATATGCTAATAAAATTTATTTTTAAAAAAGAAAGACTCTGCATTTCAGAAGGTGACAAAGTGGGGTGATCCCGTAGTGGCTCAGTGGTTAACGAACCCGACTAGTATCCATGAGGATGCGGGTTTGATCCCTGGCCTTGCTCAGTGGGTTAAAGATCCTGCGTTGCCATGAGCTGTGGTGTAGGTTGCAGACATGGCTCGGATCCCGAGTTGCTGTGGCTGTGATGTGGGTCAGCAGCTACAGCTCCAATTTGACCCCTAGCCTAGGAATCTCTATGCCACAGGTGTGGCCCCCAAAAGCCAAAAAAATGTGTCAGAGTGACTGCATAGTTAGAGTATGGGCAAGTGTCTTAGGAGTAGTACCTTATAAAATGATTTTGAGTGAACAGTAAAAGCAAATGGAATCTTAATCTCCATTAGCAAAAGGCTGGTCTCTGTCACAGAGAGGCACACTCTTTCTACTCTCTGTTGCTGCAAACATGCATAAAGAATCTGACCACTTGAGGATATTCTTTCAGAGGACTCTGTCAGATGACGGCAACCAAATGAGGCAGGAATCAAAAACACATCCCAGGAGGAATGTTCAAATGAGACCTAGTCTGGGAAGCAGGCAGAAAAGAAGGCACTTCTTGGGCGAGGAAGCAGGAATGCATAATTGCTTTCCTGGTAGGAAAAGCTCATCAGCACCTACAGCTAGAATGACTGAGATGCAGGATGTTGGGGAAAGTTTCTCCAGTCTTGCACCATTGAGCACAAGATGCAGAACCCAGGAGGAAACCATCTGATTAGATCAGTTAAGGTCCCCATGACTCCTCATCGAGGACCTGGCTCTGGTAGACCAGAGTCTCCTGCCAACACTAACTTCCTTCCAAGTAACAGAATTATACATCCACAGTCGTTACCCTGTTACTTTGTAGTTCCTTTCACTAAACTATATATTTTTTTGTATTTTGACTTTGTATTCAACTGTATAATTTGCTTTGACTAGTCCAGTGAGGTGGAAATGAAGTGTATCAGTTAGAAATGAAGTGTGTCATTTCTTAGATTATTCCATAAAAGGTCCCCATACTTCTGCTTGTTCTTTTGTGCCTCTGCTACTTCCTTGAGAAGACAATGCCTTCATTGCTCAATGGAAATGAGAGTCACTTGAAGCAGAGCCACATAGCTGAGTCAACCAACAAATTCTCTAGAGACATAAGAGAGTTCAGGCAAGAACAGCAAAGCCCTCCCACATGAACTATAGACCTGAGAGGAAAAGAATGCTAATTGTTCATATGCACATAAAATGTGGGAGTTCTTACATAGCAATAGCTTGTTTTCTTAATGGGAAACATTGTATTTGTTATCTATTGCTGCCTAACAAATTACCCCAAAACTTAAAGGCTTAAAATAATAGTAAGGTTTTACTATCTCACACAATTTCTGTGAGTCAGGAATCCAGAAGCAGCTTCGCTGAAAGGATCTGACCTGGGGTCTCACGTGAAGCCAGAGTCAAGATGTCAGCCAGGTCTTCACTTACCTGAAAGGCTGGCACTTAGTTTACTTCCAAGATAGCTTACTCACATGGATGAGTTGGCAGAATGCCTCATTTCCTTATCACATGGATTTCCCTGCTCATGGGTCCTCACAACCTGGCAGCTGACCTTCCTCACAGCAAGAGATGTCCCAAGAGGGAGCTCAAGGAGGAAGCCACAGGCCTTCTTTAAGTTAGTTGGAGAAATCACCCACCATCACAGTTGCAACTTCTCTTCCTTTGAAGAAAGTCACTAAGGTTAGCCCCCACTTAAGGGGAGGAGAATTATGTTCCACCGTTCAAAAGCAGGAGTGTCAAAGAATTTGTGGACATATTTTAAAGCCCTTCAGGCAGGTACTAGATTAGATGATCACTGAGTCAAACAAAATGCAGGAGCAGTAGCTCCCCAAAATAAAATAAGGTAATCCTCCCCCCCCAAAAAAAATTTAAGTAATTCCCCACAATAAAATGCTATAGGAAGGGAAGTAGAAACAGAACCATCAAAAAATAAAATAAACACAAAGGGAGGAAATGCCATGTAAATTGGGCTTAGACTCCCTTCGTATGACCCAAGGAAAAGGAATGGGATACTGTGTCTAAGAGCTATAGCAAGACAGAGTGGCCTGGATCTTGTGACTAAAGGTCCTCTGAGATTGTCCAGAAGAAAGCAAAATTGGCAGTAGAGCAACTGATGGCAGAGGGAAGGTCAGGGTATGAGAACTAGATGTAATACACACAAGAAGGTTTGTTTAATTATGATGCTAATGAAAAAGAGATTCCAGCTTGAGAAGCAGAAGTTTGTTAAACCTATGGTACTTTAAAACCTGTAATGCAGGTGGATAAAGGAAAAGAGAAGGATGGAGTTCATGCACTCATAAAGGTATTATGAGGAATTCTGAGAGGGGGGCTACGAGTGAAAGGCAAAGCAAGCATCAAGCATCGGAGAAGATAATTGGATTTGCTGATGAGTGGCCTGCGGGCGTGCCCTCCACACACAGGCCAGGAATCAAATAAATGCTTAATATGAGCCATTCAGTTAAGAGCATGCCTTTGCTGTGGTCAGTTAGATGTAAGAAGAAGAGGATGGTGATGCTTTATGGGTTTGTCACCAAGGTGAGACTAGAAAGTGCTATTCCAGTCATAGGCCAATGGGGCTCACGCCTTGCTACTTTCCATCATGTTGCAGGTGAACTGGCTTAAGGGCAAACAGCAAGAGGGTAGGGAGGAAATACAAATACGGCATCGTTATCTGCTTAATGGCTTACCTAGGTTGTCTGTGCAAAGTTTGCATATGGTTAACTGTGAACTTTGTAGAGTGTCTTGCATCTAGCCTAGAACAGAATACAAACTTGAGGATCAAGTCAGTGACTTAGCTGTTCTGTCCCAAAGAGGTAGAACATCCTTGGTACTATGCCTGCATTCATAGCAGACACCACTGGTTGATGGCTCTGTTTGCAAGTGTAAAGGAGGCCAGGGGAATCCTTATGGGAATCAAAATGGTGCTCCTAACAGCTACTACCAGTCATTCAGGGTTTATTGTGAGGAGAGCCCTGTTTGCCATCCCTAGGATCAGTCTCTCCATAGGGTGAGGAATTCTTGACCAGTATAGGATGAAGAAAGCAGTGTATTTGGCAAGGAAGACACCAGTCTGCTGATCCTCAGAGACAGCAGTGATCTCTTGATACAAAGAAGCCCATGCTATGCATCCTTAATTTCATATATCCAAGCCTCTCTGGTCATAAAAGGAGAGGATTATTACAGATGAAGGGCCTCTACTGTCCTTATTAAAGATGCAGGTGGAAGCTGGGAAAGTGGTTTGAAGAAGACCACTTTCTAGACCTGATAATGTTGGCATGTGGGGCTGGAGAATTCTTTGTTGCAGAGGAGGGGGGATGTCCTGTGCCTCATGAGATGCTCAGCATCCTCTGGACACCAAAGCATGTCCATCTAAGTTGTGACAGTCACATGTATCTCAACAAATTGTCATACTTCCTGGGGTGTTTAGAGGATGCAGAATCTCCCTCAGTTAAAAACCACTGCTCTGGTGGTTTCTGATGATAAAAATCACCAGCATGAATTCCAGCTTCCATAAAAATGTATTTTATAAGCCAATGTCCACAATGATAAGAGCAGAAAGGATTCTAGAAACTCTGTCCTTTGGTCATTTTTCTTTTCTCCATTAACCGCCCGGGCAAAACCTTTGCAGGAAAAAAGGGCCAGCCTGTTTGTGGGTATAGCTGAGGGCACTCCCCCCAATTCTGGTAATTCCAAGACAAAGAGAATGGCCGGGGGGTGGGGACTGTGTATTCACTGAAGGAAAGGGAAACCAGAAGGGCCACAAGTCTTACTTGGGTCATTCTCATCTTCAAGCCTTTGCTTTTGCTGTTCCCTCTGCCTGGATCTCTCTTCCCACAGATCTGTGTGTGGCTGGTTATTTTTGATCCAACAGGGCTCTATCCAGATGTCACTTTTTCTGAGACCACCCAACCAGAGAGCACATAGTCCTCATCACACCTTACTTCATTATACTGTTTCATTTTTCTTCATAATCTTTAACCTCTGAATTTGTTGTCATAATTTGAACATATACTTATTTCCTATTTCCAGACACTCACTGGAGTGTGAGCCCCCCTAGAGCAAGGACCTTATCTTTTTCATTCACTGCTGTATCCCTTGTGCCTGGCACTAAGTGGCAGCTTGGGAAGTATGTGTTGTGCAAACAGGTAAAGCGTGGGATGCTTGATGAAGTCATTACACGTGTGATGGTAGTGCAGATTTGGAGATACATGGGGCATGGATGTGAGCACACGGCTTGGAGACCTAAATTGTTTCATCATATGAAGGGAAAATGGCCTCAAATATGAGACCAGAAAACATTGACTGGGAGATAAGACTAAAAGAGTGAACAGCTATATATGTCTTCTAGAATGTGTATATTAACCCATTAAATCCTCCCAGTGAGCCCATGAAGTAGGTACCTTTGTTGGAGACCACCACCACTTAACAAATGAGAAAACAAAATGGTACCCAGAGGCCAAGGTAGCTTGTTCAAGGTCATACTGCTCATGGTTTGGAGAGCCAAGATAGGAAATTGAACATTCTGGTCTTAGACCCACACCCCAAACCATCACACTAATGGAGGAGGACAGATGAATGGGACCCTTGATGTCCCAGAGGTGAGAGAGAACATGATGTTGGGAAACTGGAAGGAGTCAAGATGGATTATGTGGCAAGAACAAATAAGAGGGTGGAAAGGGATAAAGTAAGCTGAATAGAAAAGAACACCATCAGGGAAAAGCCCACTCATTAGCAAACTTGGAGTCATCCTTAATCCAGCACATGTCTCACATTGCATGTTGACATCAGCCACCCCATGAGCTGTGGTACAGATTTAATTTCTTGTGACCGGGTCCAATTTATCAGTTGGTAATATTTAGAAAGGTATTCATGGTAGCTGTCCTGCCTCCAACCATCATTTACAGGGAGAACAAAAACACTGAGCCCAGGTGCTTAGCATCCTGCTTTGGTTTATTTATTTATATATTTTTTGAATAAAAGGCAACGGAGCATTCGTTTTTATCCTGGAATAGATGGTTTGTCCAGCTGTAGATGCTGTAGAAAGGAAGCTGAATGTTAATTAGATGTCAACAGTAATTATGGTGATTATGTTTTTTGAATAGCTATTGGGAATAGCTGGATCTACATCTAGAATGTGATGTGAATGACATTTTAATAGTTTTTAAGAGAAAAAGAGAGCAGCCTGTTACTAAGGAAATTACAGTGAATAGAATTATAGTAAAATAGATTCCTTAACAAAGGAATATAACAATGATAATCATCACACATGAAGTATACACTGTATATTGAGGGAAATTATGAAAAAAAGTTTTTGAGACAGGATCCATTATTTAAAAGAAAACCAATTATCTTAAATCTTTGCCTCAAGGTTTCATTGGAGTGTTTCCAACTGTAAGTATCTTTTTGATTTTTCTTGGAACTGGGTCATATCGCAGATTTTATAAACCTATCATTGTAATGATATTTTAATTACATGCTTTTTATCTACTACAGGGACTCTGGTTCTGCAACATTTCTTATGAAGTGTTCATCCACTTCATAAGAAATTTTTATTTAATTAATTTATTTTTAGTATTTTTAAAAATAAAAGTTTGGGGCATCAATATTTAAAGCAGATATTTATTCTGCTTTTTTTAATATTGAAGGAGCCCCCCCTTTGTATTTTTTTTAAGAAGTCACCTAAAAAAAATAGAGCATCTGTTTCTTATATTTAACATATTTCATGTAAACCTTGAGGGTAAGGCAAGATTAATCTGGCCTCTCAAACTGGAATTTTAAAATCCACAGAAGGGAGAGGCACTGGTCTAATTCTTTGTCATCACAAATTATCAGCCAGCAGTGTAGATGAACATACAAGTATTTATTTAGTCATTCATTCAACAAACACTTGTTGCAGGCCTACCACATGTCATGTGTCATGGGAGAGGAGTGGGCAGTAATCCACATCATTATTTGGTGACATTATTATGGGGAAAGGACATATTGACCATCCGTATTAGTGGTTCTCTACCACAGCTGCTGCAGCCCAGGTGATTGCTGCCACCCCCCAAATCCCAGGTAAGAAATGTAGTTGACAGTGATAAACAAGAGAGTCTCAGGCCCTATCTGTAACCATCCATGGGAGGTCTTTAGAATTCAGTGGGCAAAGAGTAAAGAGGATGATGATGACAGAAGAAATACCTGAAGCTGTTGGGTCACGTGGGTGGTATGAAACAGGTATAAAGGGAACCTTCTTGGGGGAAATGGCCTACAAACCAATAGGAAGGTAGTACCAAGTGCAGAGCTAGGGCAAGAGGGAGCATCATTGCAGAGCACTGAAGGCAAGAGTGTGGTACTCATCCTTGTCAGCGACAGTAGTCCTCCAAGACCTGATCTAAAGGATGGAGGAGGCTGTGTTGAGCATTGAGTTCTGACAAGTTCAGGGTCTGTGGACTATGTGAAAGCCAGGACTTTCTCTCAAGAGCAATCAGAGGCAGAGATAGGGGGTTGAGCATGAGTGAAGAGATCAGATTAACCTTTGAGGAGGCTGCTTGGGCTGCCTGTGCTGAGTGGTGTGGGAGCCCAAGGGAGAGCAGTTAGGGGGTTCCTTCCTACGAGATCCTGGGTAGGAGATGGGGCGATTGGAGCTACAGGATAGAGAATAAATGGATTTTAAGTAATATTACATATTAAATGGAATCCACAGAGCTTGGTTTACTGTCACTCGAATTCTGTGTTACTGGAGAACATTTCAGCATGTTGAATTCAACAGTAGTAACAAAATAATAACTGTAATCGTAATAATAGCATTTACTGTATTCTGCTCCAGGAAGGGCCCTTTTCATCAGCACTTCTTATTTAATCCTCACACTATCATGATGAATTAGACATAGTTGGGTATAGAGAGAGAAATCGGGGACCCAGGGGAATTGAGTCTCTTGCCCAAGATCACACTATGAGCAGGTAGCAAAGCTGGGATTTGAATGCTGATGGTCTGACTCCGGAGCCCATGTCCTTGCTGGAAATACACATCTGAGACCAGTAATGGGATTCCTAAATATCTGAATCTTCAGATATATGGGTTAAGAATGTAGTTTTTTATAACCAATACTCTGCTTGTCAGGTCCAATATCCTTGTACTTTCAGTGAGATTTATTCCTTTCGCTATGGAAAAAAAAAATGTAGGTTTTGGATAAGAAAGAGAAAAAAGAGGGAAAAAAATCAAATTTTTAACAGCATAAGCATGGACTAGGTATCCAGCACTTTCTATACCAGGTATTTTTCTAGGTGCTTTATTTTTATTCCTCACTGTCCTGGGTTCAGAGGATATATTATTTTTAATGTTCTAAGAAACTCTAGGAGGCAGGTGGTATGCTTCCATTTGATGGACTCAGAACCTGAGATGGACAGAGATTTAGGGTTATGTCCAAGGTCATTCCACTAGAATGAGGCAGAGCCCAGCCATGTTCTTATTTGCTTTCCAGGGCACACCTCCTCTCGCAAAGAAAAAAGGAAGACAGAGGTATGTAAAGCACAGAAAGAAAGGGGAATTCAAAGGGTAGAAAAGAAAAAGGAAATCTTTACAGAGTGTAGAATTTGGAGTTGGACAGCCTCACAAGCAGGCCTCATTAGAATAACTGGCTCTCCTCTCTTCATCTTGTTGCCAAGTTCCTTGAGAGTAGAAATGGTTCTATTAACTTTAGTGCCCCACTTTGAACTTCACAATGGTTGGAAGCCAGGACCAGAACATAAGTTCCAGTCTAGATATTTTTACTGCTGGCAGAAGTGATTTGGTGCCCTTTGGATTGTCAGAGATCAGTCCATGTTGAATAATTGAGACTCCAAGGAATATCAGCTCACCTCTGAATTTTCTGGGAATAGATGATCCCTGGACTCAAAGGCCACCTGTCCTAGACCCAGGATCTTAACATTGGAGGACTGAAGCACAGGCAGTTTAAGTGATTTACTTACTTACTGAGAGTCACACATGTACCTGATGGTAGAGCTTACCCTGAGTTATTTCCATTGCATCTTGGCTTTCCATGGAGAAGTTCCAGGAATAGTTCAGGACTGCAACAGCAACCACCCACTGCAGCACAGACCAGGAGTGGTTCAAGAGTAGTGATGCTGTGTCCAACTGGCCTCTTTATCCCTGTAGTTAATAGAGTGCCTAGTTCACAGCAAGCTCTCAAAAAAAGCTTGAATGAATGAAGGATTACAAGCATCATGAACAACTCAGTCCTGTATATTAAAAAGGTGTTGTAGTCTAGTGATCCAGCCTCTGGTGCTGAGATCAGATTGTCTAGGGTCAGATCATCCCAGCTACATGTTTGACATTTAGTTCTCTTGAATTCAGTTTTCTCATCTATAAAATGGAAATAATACTGTAGTAGGATATTCCACTCAAAGTACTTGATAGGGCTTGATGTATAGTAAGTATTATCTGTAACTAATTTGTTAGCTCTAATAAACATACTAGTAAAATGCCTTACTTTATAATCTTACATCATTTCCCCCAGTTACCTTTGCTCAACAAAAAGAAGAATACATGGACAGAAAACAATCTTTTGAGAGATGAATCCAGAGGTGTAATCTTATCAGGGAGCAAAACCAATGAAGTGAGTAGAAAAGGTACCCAGATATCAGCTGATAACCCAGAGTGGGTGTCTCCATTTTCCCACCCAAGTACAGATGCTAGGGCTCTCCCTGCAACACCCCATGTTGATATTGATGGCTTGTCTTTCAGAAGATTCAAGTGTCCAGGACCTCTAGACATACTAGGGCCATATTTCTGTTGAATGATTCACAGGTATCTTTAGAAAACTGGCTGCCTTGGGTTCTCAGAAAGGGGGCATGGAGGGCTCAGCCATGAAAGTTGAAAGGTTTTGGTGTGGCTTCCCCTTGACTGCCCCCCAAGAACCTTTGCAGTCTCCATGTTGACTCCCCCTCTCTTCCTCTTCATGAAGTCTCTCCTCTCTGACTCTGCTAACCTCCCTCGGATTTTGAGCCTCTCTACTCTCTTCCTCTCTTACCTACCCCTAGGGGCTTAATGACCCTTGTCTTGTCTCCCTCCTGAGGGATCAGTTGGCAGCTTGCTTTCTTCTTGTTCTGATAAAATCATAGCATAAACCCTGTCTCCTTTCTTCATTCCTCAGAGGCTTCCATTTTGATTCTCAAAAGCTTTTTCTTCTCTCAAAAATATTCCTTATATTTAAAAAGCCACGGGTTTCAAAACTATTGTTTCTGATGCAGGCTTTAAGAACATATTGGGAATTCAGAAAAACTGAACATCGATTTTTTTTTTGTTTTATTCTCTTTATATTTCTGCTATAACCACACCAGTTCTCCTTGAGGCAACGTGGTACTTCTGACTGACCAGATGAAGCATCATAGTCAAAGAAGGGAAGAAAAGCGCAAAGATTGAGGTTTCAGGATCATATCTTGCTCTGTGACATCCATGCATTCTGGGTTCTACTTTCCAGTTTCAGCAAATTGGCCCCTGTCTTTGACTCCATGTGGACATGGATCCCTGGACTCTGCTCTCTTGCCCTTCTGAAGACACCAAGTGAGGACTGGGGTGATGTGGGTCTCCCAGAGTTCACCCTTGTTCTTCACATCATCCATTGGTCCTTATTTTATAGATGAGGAAACTGAGATTCAGAAAATTTGAGGCCATCAATTTTGCTGTTCATCACATATATTCAGCTCCTCTTTTAAGCACTGTTCTACCTCCTTGGTATTCAGTGCACCTATATAATTTACTTTGGTAAATAAAATATGAATAGAAGTGGTACTTACGGGTGGAAGCTCTGAGAGCCAATGCACAGTTCACCATGCTCTCCTTCCCTGTGCCTCAACCATGTCCCACATGGTGGGAAATTCCATTCACTTACATCCTGGAATAAGGGCAATGTAACGCAGAGCCCTCTCCCACCCTTAGTGAACAGGTAGCAACATGCAAAAAAAGAAAATTTCATTGTTTTAAGCCACTGGGGTTTAGGGGTTTTTTGTTAACCTGACCTGACCTTGATCATCCTCATTAATACAGAAGTCACTCATTCATGCAATTATTTATCCATTTATTTATTCAACAGATAATTATTGCATATCTACTC
Organism: Sus scrofa; assembly: GCF_054392235.1. NCBI lineage: Eukaryota > Metazoa > Chordata > Mammalia > Artiodactyla > Suidae > Sus > Sus scrofa. The sequence continues at coordinate 59,791,229 of NC_139395.1, forward strand.
TGTGCAAAATATAGGCTAGGTACTGCAAAAGTAAATCGTGTTATTATAGCCTCTGGTAACTTGTTCACCGAAGTCAGACCCTTAATTAAATGATTAAGTTGGGTTTCATACTCAACTCAATGGAACCATTGGATTGCAGAGTTTGTGTTCTGAAGTGCTACATTCTACTATTTCAAATAGAGAATTCTAGAAGAGTTCATGATTGGTTTAAAAAACCTTTCAAGGTCTGAGTCTTGTCTGTATTAGAGAGCATAACAGGCTAAATTCCTTGTGTGTTGTCAGTTCAGTTGTAATGGGCAAAGTGAATTACTTTAGACTCACCACCAAAGAGAGGTTGAACAAGACGCTAAAATTTGCGCCATGTATTATGGGGAAGGCATTGGTCATGGTTTCTGGTTGTCAATCGTATCTTTTAAATACTGTTAAGTTTACAGGATTTTTCCGCTTGATGGTTTTCACCTCCCCAGTGTAGGAGTCTGAAAACTCACTTCCATTCCATTGCAGCTAGACCACAAGGAATATATCAATTCTCCCCAAGAAAATTCATCCCCTTTAGACTTTGATTCAGAAACAAGCAATCAGGGGGTAAAGGCTTACTGTGGAATCCTTTTAGGTGGGGAGGGGCAACAGAGAGGTCCCTGGCATTGAGAGCAGTGATGGCAGGGGTGAGTGCCTGGCATGTGTGTAGTGTAGCATCTGAAATGAGGCTGCAGTGTTGAAAGTAGCTCATTCAGTAGTACCAGTGCTGGGGGGAGCACTTTTCTTCTCATCAGGCTAGTTTTGGAACATGATGTGGGGCATTATTCCTGGAAGTCTGGCATTAAGCCCAGTTCTCTAAACCTCCCAAATAATTCTGTGAACTACCCAATATCCTTTAATGAACTTGTTTTCTGCTTAATCAGCCACAGTCAGCTTCTGTTTCTTGCAAGTCAGTACCCCAGCTGATACAGTATGGAAGCTGAGTCAGAAAAGTTTCAAGCCAGATCCTGAGAAAAGAGAACAGCAAGTGGCAAATCCAAAGGTGTGCGGGTGGGTGAGTGGAGAATTAAAGTCTAGGAAATCTGAAATCAAAGATGGGAAGGGTTGAAAAGGAAGTGAACTCCTGGTTCCCCATGAACACATTGGTGTGAACAGCATCCTTCTGCAGGTCCATGACGCTCAGATCTGTTTATTCAGTCATTCAACAAACAGTTATAGAGTACATGCTATATGCTTAGCCCCATGCAGGGTAGTGGGGGATGCGATGGTGGATAAACCATTAGCCTAAAAGTTTTATGTAATGGGGAGGCTGGTCATAATCAAATGATCACACTAATCAACAAATATGTAATTACAAACTGATAATTTTTTAAAAAGTGGTATTCTGAGTGCATTTAATAGGATGACATGACTGAGTGTGGAGAGCAGAGAAGGCTTCCTGAGAAAGTGATTTTGGAGCTGAGATCAGAAGAGCAAGGACAAGCAGGGGGTGGGAGACAGCAGAAGAACATTTAGGAGATGTGAACAGCATGTGCACAGATGCTGGAGGCAGAACAAACAGGGTATATTTGAAGAACCATGCAGCAGCTGAGATTGAAGGGAGCAGAAAAGATGATAATGGAACGTGCTAAGGCTGTAGTGGTTCAAGGGAGTTAGGGAATACCATGCAGAGTCTGAAGCTCTATTAAGGATTTTAATCTTTTTCGTAAAATCAATAGGAGGCTATTGAAGGGTTTTAAGTCATGTGCTAACACTGTTAGAATTGCAGTCTGAAATGCTATGCTGATTATAGTAGTGACAGTGTGTGTGGTCGGGGAGTGGAATGAATACAAGAAAGTGGATTAGGAACCTATAACCATAGGCTGGACGTGAGTGGGTTGCTAGATCACGCCAGAGCATTGGCAGAAGAGATGGAGAACAATAGAGTGATGGGAGAGATGGAGAGGAGGAAAATCAGTGAACTTCACAATGCGTTAGATGTATAGTTAGTGGACCCCAACTTTTCTGAGTTGGTCAACTTATGCAAAGACCATTGGAATAACATTAGTTTCGACAATGGAAGAGTGGGGATAGTATCTTTTTCATGCTGAGGTGTCTTTGTACCAATAACAATAAAATACATATAGTTGAATATGGGGATCTGAAGCTCTGGAGTGTTTTGCACTAGAGGTATCTCTCTATTGATCCTAAAAATAGAATCTTCTGTTAATCCCATACCCCTAATTTGTCCCTCCCCACTTCCCTCTCCCCTTTGATAACCACGGGTTTGTGTTCTCTGTCTGTGAGCCTAGTTCTCTTTTGCATATATATTCATTTGTATTAATTTTTAGATTCTACAAATAAGTAACATATAGTGTTTGTCTTTCTCTGTCTGACTTATTTCACTAAACAAAATATTCTCTAGGTTCATCCATCTTGCTACACAAGTTTCATTGCTTCATGCCAGGTTTCATTGCTTTTTATGGTTGAGTGATACTTCATTGCATGTGTATACATAGGATTAATACGTATTAATCCTATATATAAAATAGATAAGCAACAAGTGTTTATGTCTGAATAGCCAGATACTTATACCCATTACTTTGTAATAACCTATAATGGAATATAATCTGCAAAAATAATGAATTGCTATGCTCTACACTGGAAACTAACAATATCATAAATAAACTATACTTCAATTAAAAATAAATAGCTGGGTCACCTTGCTGTACAGTAGAAAATTGACAGAACACTGTAAACCAGCTATGATGGAAAAAATAAAAATCATTAAATTAAATAAATAAAACCCCCACCACAAAACTGGGAGAGAAATCAGAATCCTCTGAAGCTACAATCTGTCTAAACCCACACTGAAAAACCCAAGTTATATACATTCGCCCACTGATTCACTTCATTTAATGGAGCATACACCTGGCACCAAGTGTGAACATAGAGAGACAAGAAGGGGGCACAGACTTAGAGGAGCATTTAGTGTAGTTGAGAAGTAGAAAGGTCAATACAAAAGCAGAATAAAATGTAATAAATGGAGTTATGCACAGAAGTCTTTAAGAAGGCACTCTTTGGAGGGCATATTTTAGGGCTGAGGTACAAGTATAAAATTGTGTTCTAGGAATTGAGAACAGTGCTGCAAAGACTTAGAGGCATCAGAAAGTATGTTGTTTTTAAGGAATCACCCATATTATTAAATAAGGCTGAAGTAAGGGCATTGAGGGCTGGAAAGTAGTAGAAGATAAGACTAGAGATTTAGACAGAAGATGGGTATCAGCGATCCTAGAAACATTTTTAACTTTAAGATTGCTCATGTCACAGAAGCATTTCAAGAATGGGAGAATGGGACCAGATCTGTGTCTTACATAGCTAACTCTCCAGTGTTGTGGTGGATAGCTTTAATAAAAGATCAATATCCAATATCCAAACTTGATTTCTGCATCCTTTTGGTAGGAGATTTTATATTTATCAGTGCCTTTAGGGTTTCAAGTGTCCATGTCATTATCTTATCTCATTTGAAGCATGACAATTAGAAAATGCTACAAATCAGTGTACTATTATACTTTATCCTTTTCATGGTTAAATTAGGTAATGCTCACAAAATAACACTGACTTGCTTACTTGTTAGAAGCCATAAAATAACCTTCCTCATTAAGCAACCATTTTCTCATCACAAAATTTGGAACAAGGTACAACATATATTAATCTCTATTTAAGTGACATATATTAACTTCTATTGTATTCTTTGATTCACCATATCTTGACCATAGGTGACTTGAACTATAAAGGTCTCTTATCTTTCTGCCACAATTTTTCGAAAAGCTCAGAGGGTAGCTGTCAATGAGAACGCTGGGCTAAAAGTTTGGGTTTGTTTGGTCTTAATGAGTAAATAATTGAGAACAAATTCTAAGGAGGAGTCCCTGGGGGCTTATGAAATGGCTTATTTGGTCCACCAATAAAGCAAGGTAGAAAATTAAGTTTTGTTAGGCTAAAACCATTTTATTTTCCTTCACTGACACAGGCGATGAGGACAGAAATTAAGACTAGATGCCTAGAGCAAATAGAGCCCCAAGTACCACTTCAACAGAAAACAGTCCTGCTAAGCTAGAACTTCAAATAGCGACACTGTGGATACTTTTAGTTTATCCCATTCAAGTCACTGTGAGCTATTGACTTACTGTGTGTTTTTATGTGTAAGTTACAGGCAGCTACTGCTACTCCTGACTGCTCTTTGGGAATAAGGGACTAAGGGTCTGGGAAGGAAGATCCCCACCGTGTTTTTCATGCTGTCCAGGGCTAAAGGTTCTGGTGCTATGAAAGTTAGGAGGCAGCTGAATATTAGAAAAACAAGTGGTCTTTTAAAAGCAGGAAGCTGGGGTATCATCATATAAGGAGAATTCTTCATTTATTTTTTAGTAATAATTGGAGGTGAGAATAAGAGACTCCAAGAGGGGAAGAAAAAAATTAGAAACAAATACCCTTCTGAAATAGAAACAAAGACCCTTGGCTGTTTCTTTCTCAGGCAGTAACTTGAGTATCTTGATTGACAATCTCTGTTATGAAGCCAATATTGTGAATAAAACAATGATTCTTGTATGGGAAGAAAAGCAAAGGAGGCTTCAGTGGTTTAATAACAGCCTTCTACTGGCTGGGTTGCTGAAAATTTAAAATATAAATTGACAGTAATTAGTTTTGTTTCTTTTATTTTAAAAATATTAAGCATTAAATATCTTTTTTTAAAAATCACGTACAATAGAAATCCATCTTATTCTTTGGAGCTTTATTAGGTTGTGAAAGCTTCACTTCAGCCTGGGTTCTAAGTCTGCTGAATTGAAAGAACTATAAAAAGAGACTTTGCACAACAGATCTGCCAAGTGCCTTCATCATGGGAACAATGATAGTGAGATGTCAGCAGTGCTGAAAAAGAAAATACAAACCTATCCCTGCCTCTTCATTATTGCAATTTAGAAATATTGTGAGTATTCAAGGTGATTACAGAAACTTTCAAAACCAACAGCCACTAATGAAAAACTGGAAAAATTATCTACTAAATATTTTGAAACAATCAAGATCAAATGCACCTGCTACGGAGTTTATTTATTTATTTTGAAGTTAAAAGAAAATGTACTAGAGGTGGAGAATGTGAGAGTCTAATTACTGACTGACTGTATAAACTGGAGCTTTTCAGCTTAGATATATAATAATTCATCCAGTATCATTTGCACATACAATGATATTGACTGGGCATTATGTTCATGCTTATGTCTTTCCTTGAAGTATGTGTGTGTATTTTGAAGTTTACCACTTTCTAATTCACAGTAAGGTAGTCAAGTACTTCCCTCTTATCTCTGAGTAGTGAAAATTTCCTAAACTTTGTGATGTGCTCCAGGAGGCTGGTTCTGACTCCTAAGTGTCAATGGTTAAATTTTCAAGGATTTTGTGAGCTGATTGTTAAACATGGTCATTATTAAAAATTAAATCATATTGACTCATTATTGAATAGGTTATATTTTAAAAGGATAGTAAACACCTGAAAGTCACCATTTTCTAATTATTTCATTGCCTCTTATCTGTTCTCTTGGGGTGATGCCTGTGTATTGTATCATGACAGTTCAGTTCACGTGATTATCTGTAGCAGGAAGCTTGACATTATACTGTATTTCATTTCATTTCATATAAGTGTGTTGCTGTGTAGATCCATATACATACTTATACATAGGGTGTATATCAAACACGCTTAAGGTATGAATGTTATCACTGTTCCACCCAGTAATCTGGAAAGTCTGGTTACAACTGCCTAGATGTGTTAGGTGTTATTCATTTGTACAGTTTGGTGGGAAAAACTATAAAGTGGCATGCTACTACCACGACACTGTGTTTGACTCTGAGTGTAGGTAGCTTGAAGCTGGTCATGCTGGGAGTATTGACACCATGGATACAGATCAGAGTTTAATTTATGGTTTCATTGATTATCTAAACCAGAGATTGGAAAACTATGGCTTGAAAGGCAAATACTGTCCCAGAGAACGAAGACTTTTTAATCTTTTTTTAAGAGTTATTTTTCAAAAAAGACAAATATTTGACAAATCATCTGTGGCAGTTTTTTGTTTTTTGTTTTTTGTTTTTCTGTAAAAGCTGGTAGTAAACGTATTGGGCTTTGTGAGATAGTATGTGTCTCTTACAACTTTTCAAATCACCCTTTCTAGCACAAAAGCAGCCACAGACAGGTTGTAAACAAATGGCCATGACTGAGCTCCAATAAAACTTTATTTACAAAATTTATTTACAGCTGATGGGGCTGATTTGACCCACAGGCTAGTTTTCAACTACTGGTGTAAGTTCTAAACAGACATAATTAACTATGTTCTGCAAGTGTCCTTCTAATAAATAAATAATAACTGTAATAATAATCATTAGCTCTAAGTAGTGCCCTTAAGGAATTAAGAGTATCAATGACCTTTCACTATAGCAAGAAGCAACACAGCTAACTGGAATCACTTGACTGTCCCATTACAGGAAACTTCCATCTCTGAAGGCTCTTTGTTCTATCATGTGATAGCAGTGGTGAAATGAAGCTTTGTGGTTTTAAAGCCCTTCAAAATTGTCTGATTCACTAGGCCACACAGGTAACTCACAAAGCAACAGAAGCTTACAAACAAGATATGTCCACTTACTCAACCGACTGGTCTTTCAAGTGATCTAAAGCCAAATGTTTAGGATGTGCTCTTAACTTTATTGAGACTCTTTTTTGTTGAATCATTGAACATGACATTTAAGTTCACATGGATTAACTCTAGTAAGTAGCCTGGTATTATATTGTATTTCCTTCTATCTTATATGAGTGTTTATATGGAGCCAAATATACATACCCATAGCAGGATGTATATCAAACATGCCTAAAGCACAAATACTCAATCTTCCCACCTAGTAATCTGGAAAGTCTCGTTGCAATTATCCAGATTTTAGGGCCATGAGCCACTTAAAATTAATGGAATATTTGGCTTAATAGAGCCTTAATAGTTTGTAGGCATTTTTTTCCATTTTTAAAGTTTTATTGAAATATAGTTGAATTTACCATGCTATGATAAATTCTGCTATACAACAAAGTGATTCACATTCATTCTTTTTCAGATTATTTTCCCACATAGATTATCACAGAATATTGAATAGACTTTCCTGTGCTATGCAGCAGGTCCCCTTTGGCCAATCATTCCATATACCACAGTGTGAATATGCCAGTCCCAAACCCCTAGTCCATGCCATCCCCACCACCTGTCCCCTTCAATAACCATAATTTGTTTTCAAAGTCTGTGAGTCTTTTTCTGATCCACAAATAAGTTCATTTGTATTCTCTTCATAGACTCTACATGTAAGTGATATCATGATATTTGTCTATAATTTCATCTTGAAGGACAATATTTATATACCTGAACATTCCTTCCACTTTGTGTAGAGTTCCTCCACATGCATCCTAAAAAGGAAGAGTCCCTCACCTGTCAATCAAACTCTTATTTATCTGAGGCCTTGTGGGAAGGGTCCCAGCCTGTCCTTCAGAGGCCCTATAAATAATCGGACAATGTAAGTAATGGTAAACCTGCTGGATGTGTGCTCAGCCCATCTGAGTTCTAGGTCTGGCCTTACCTCTAGGTCACTGGGTCAACCTGGTCAACCTGGACTAGATGTTTCCCTGCCATAGCCTCCACGTTGCTATAACCATCAAAACAGAAGTAGGACTAGGCAGACTGTAACATGCCTTACAGCTCACACTCTGTGATATCAGCTACTTAGAGCTAGAAAGTATTTCCAAGGCACATTATCACGGCCCTACCCACCTTCTGGGGCTGAAGGAGTGTGGTACAAGGGAGAGGGACTAAACTGAGAGAGGCTTGTGGTGACAGAGCTACCCCAGAGGTTGAAAACTGCCGGTCCTCACATCACATCAGGTTTCAAGGCTGATAGTTTGTCCCATATAACATTTAGTGCTTTTTTTAAAAAAAAATATTTACCAATGTTTTAAAAGTCACAATTTCACGTTAAAGTTTGGATTGTCTACTCTTTTTGAAAAATGGAAAAATCTAGCAACCTGGTCCCCACATTTCCTAATTGCAATGGGATCTGGGGCCTAGTAGCAGCTGCTTCCATTAAGTGAGTCAGGGATGCTATAGGATATCCATACCTTGAATACAGTTAGAAGATGGTTTTCCAAAAAGGCATATGAAAGTCTCATTTGAAGGATCACAACACCCTACTTTCTAAGCACCAGCTAGAAGAAATATCATTGTAGACATCGGTTCATAAGCAATACTAGTATTAGGTTCATTTTCTTTGTTGAAAGCAGTCCACTCAGTGAAATTCCAGTTTCTTCACATTAAAATTTTCCTAGGGAAATAGCTGTGATGGTTTGCATAAAATTTTAAGACCATATCTACATAGGAATAAATCCAACAAAAGAAATGAAAGATCTTTATGGGAAGAAATGCAAAATTTTACTAAGATATCTAAAAGAAGACAAGAAAAATTGGTTAGTTTAAAAAAAAAAAAAAACCCATGGGTGAGAAGGCTCAATATTGTAAAAATGCAAATTTCTCCAAATTGGTCTATAAATTCAGTGTAATTCAAATTAAAAAGTGCATCAAATGTTTTTAGATACATTTATTCTTCACTTTATTGGAAGAAGTAAAATCCAGGAAAGGTGAGTTCCCTTCATGGCTCAGCAGTTAATGAACCTGACTAGAATCCATGAGGATGTGGGTTCGATCCCTGGCCTCGCTCAGTGGGTTAAGGATCTGGCACTGCTGGACGCTATGGTGTAGGTCACAGACACAGCTTAGATCCCACGTAGCTGTGGCTGTGGTATAGGCCAGCAGCTACAGCTCCAATTAGATCCCTGGCCAGGGAACTCCATGTGCTGCAGGTGTGACCCTAAAAAGACAAAAAGACAAAAAAAAAAAAAAAAGAAGCTAGGAAAGGCCAGGATAATTTTGAAAGATACGATGAAAAGGGGGAAATGTCATAAATGTTATATGCAAAGATATTATAATTAAAACAGTACAGTATCGGTTCATTCATAATTAAATACATCAGTGCATCAGAATGGAAAGCTGAAATATTATATCCATATATATTTGAGAATTGCTATATTTGACATTTCAAATCAATGAAATAAAGATGAACTATTTCCTAAGTACAGTTAGGAAAATAGACTTTCTTTATAGAAAAAGTGTATTACTAAACCCTTCATACAAAAATAAACTCCAGAAAGATTAAAGATTTTAATGGGAAAAATGAGATGGTAAAACTATGAGGAAAAAAATTAGGAAAACATCTTTATAACAGGTTAGGGGGATTCTTAAAATAAGTGATAAAAACAAATATTTTTAAGATAAATTACTTAGACTTTATTCAAAGTTAAATTATATATGACAAAGGATGTCTTAAACAAAATTATAAAATAATAGTTGATTTGCAAAAGACTTCAAGTTGTATAATGTTAAACAAAGAATTTGCATTCAGAATACATTAAAAAAACCCTCTTACAAATCAGTGAAGAAAAAAATACAAAATAACCCAATGGCAAAAGACAGTAAGAGGCAAGTCACAGGGGAGGACACAAAGTAGGCAGTAAAATACGAAAAGGTAATCAGTCTTTACCAGTAATCAAGAAAATTCAAATTAAAATAAAAGAGATAAAAACATATATCCACACAAAGACTTGTGGTTTTTATTTGGAAACCATAAAAACATTGGAAACTACATAAATGTCCATTAATGTATAGATAAAATGTGGTATAGTCATACATTGAATAGGAAGAAACTAAGTATTGATATACAACAAAATAGGTGACTCTGAAAAATTTTGATGCTGAGTGAAAAAAACTTGCCCCTCCCAAAAGTATATCCTGAATGATTTCATTAATTTAAAAAATGTAGAAAATGCAAACTAATCTTTAGTGAAAGAAAGCAGATTTGTTGTTACCTGGTGTATTCGTTTTCCATTTCTGCATGATAATTATAACAAACATAGAGACTTACTGTTTATTTATTACCTCCCACTTCCAACAGAGTGGCAATCAGCTGGGCTGTCTGCTCAGGCTCTGGGTTCTATTTCAAGCTCTCCAGTTGTTGGTAGAATTCTGTTTCTTGCACGTGTAGGATTGAGGCTCTAAACTCTACCAGCATCTGTCTTTGTTGTGTGGACATCTGTCTCCACATAACAAAGTTGGGTCTGTCAAGGTCAACAAGAGAGCTTGTTTGCTTTTTCACATCTTTGTGGCTTCTTTATCTGACCTTTAGAACCTCTTTTAAAAGGCTCGCATGATTAGATTGACCTATCTGGGATGACCTTCCTTTGATTAACTTAAGTTAATCAACTTCATTGGGGACCTTAAGTCAACTGATTAGGAACCTTAATTACATTTGGAAAATTTCTTCACCTTTGCCACATGATCACTGGAGTGCTGTTTCTTTCCATATACAGGTCCCATTCCCATTCAGGGCAAGAGGATTACACAGGATGCTACACCACAGGAACTTGAGAACCATCTTAGAGTTTTGTTTGTCACACACAGTGTCAGAAGTTGAGAGGGATGCAAAGAGGCACTCATTACTGGAATTTTATTATTATAATATTTTATTATTTTAGTATTACCTCAGTTCCATTTGTATTGGGTAACACAACTATGGTATCCAGAATCTGTATTTAAAAAAAAAAAAGCAAGTTTGTATTGTCTGAATTTAATATGCCACTGTTCCAGGACAGGTTTTTAATCACTCTGTTAACAAACATTAAGAAAATGTATACACTGTGAACAGTCTCTTTGACAGTATGGGACAGTTTGGAGAGTGGGGCATATTCATAAGTTACATGATTAGTCAGGAGAATTTTCCCTCCTGCTCTTCTTCATAAATCCAAACCCAAATTTTATTACACCACTCTCTATCCAGTGAGAAGAGAGAACAAAGGAAAAAGTGTGTATTGAAGGTTATCTTCCTCTTTCAGTCAAATTAAGCAGGGCAGGGAGCCAAGGAGGAAGCAAGACCCCTGTGTATAAATTTGTAATGCAGGCATATCCTTCTTGCTAGTGTCTGTGCCTGATCCCAAACACATTAAATCCATCCCCTTAGGAGAGAAGAGGGAAAGGGCAGAGTCTGCCTCCCTGTCTCTTCAGTTGATCTATACCACGAAATGATGTGCCATTGAAAAATCCTGTTTTCACAGAATAGTACATGGAATGGGGGAGATAATTATGATAGAATCACCAGGAAGGAAATGCAAGATTAGGTCCTATTTGTAGAGTAATCCCCATTTTGATTAAAAAAAAAATAGGCACATATTCATTTGGGTAGAGAAAAGACTGGAAGGATCTACTCTTCACGAAAAGAGTAGTCATCTGAATGGTGGGATTCGTGAATACTTTGCTGCATGCATTTTTTTTCAGACCATAACTGACAATATTTGGAATAGAATGAAAAGCAAGTTTAAGTTCTTGTAATAGGTTTATGCACTAGGAATCATGAACAGCAAACATGGAGGGAGCTTACAGCTCTAGCAGAGGGCTCCCCATGTAAGTAATAACATCTCAAAGTACTCCTCTGCCAATAATGGTATTAGAAGCACCACTTCTGAGCTCTCACTGTTTCCAAGCACTTGGTAGAGAATATCCTATTCATTCCTTGTAGCAACTTCATAAAGACCTATTCACTCTAGCCTAGTTGCTACAAGCTTAGGTTCCACAATCAACCTGCCTAGTTTCAAATTCAGATTTTATCTCTTACTACCTCTATGACCTAGTTGAGTTCACCTTTCTGAGGCTCAGTATCTACATCTATAAAATGGGAATAACAATAGCAGCTACCTCCTGGAGTTATTATAAGTAATAGATGATATCATGGAAACAGTCCTTAAAATATCTTGGCATATGGTCAGTGTTCAGCATTCAAAAAATGTGCTATAATTATCCCCATTATATGAATGAAGACTTTAAAGCTCAGAGAAGCTGAGTTATTTTCCAAGGTCACTTGCCTCTAAGTAGAGGAAGTATCCAAACACTTGTCTTCTCAAGTGTCAAGCTTTTAATCATTATACTAGGAATTACTTTGATTGCTAAGCCACATGAAGCTTAAGACTTTACAGATAATTAACTTGGGCTGGAATTTTTCTTTTTGTCTCTGTAAATAATTTGACTTTCTTTGAGCTGGAATTTAACTTCCAAATTAATTTAAAATAATTTTAAATAATTTTAAAATGCTGTCTAGACTTCCAGCTCTATCAAAATAAATATTCTTGTTGTGATATGTCTTGACAGCTGCATTCCTTGAAGAAATTATATGACAAAAAATGTCTTTCTAAACCTCAAATTTTGAAGACAAAAAAAAACTCATGCTATTTGTTTGAAAGGATGAGTTATATGGAGCAGTAAGCTCTCTATCTAAAAAAAAAAAATGTACTACAAAGCTTCAAGGAGACAATAAAGTTTAAAAGAACCTGTTATCTTCATTTTATTTATTGCTTTTTAAAAAAAGCTAACACTGAGCTGCATATTGATATACAAGATAAACCAGTTCTTGGTATATTTCAACTTGTCTGCAAGTCAGTTACTTTGGTTACAGCTCCGAGTACATGTTCTCCATGAAGAATAAAAGATATATTCACATAAATCATTTCCTCAGCCTATAATGTTTGTATCAGTGAAGATGAAGTAGATGCTGGCCTTGGAAAGAAAAGTGCTTAGAACAGGATCTCAGCAGATTTCTGTCCTTTGATGAACTGAAGGTTGCTGTCTCAGTCATAAGCCTTATGGAAGCTGGAAGCCGTATGGCTCAGGCGTCTCAAGGTGTGCATTTCAATCCCAGATCAGCCATTGATTGACTCCATTGGAAGTCTTGAGCTCCTTATTTAATCTCTCCTGGTCTTGATCTTACACCTGATGAATGAGAAGGGGGTGGATAATAAGGCAGTGGTTTCCCACACTGGCTATGTGTCAAAAAAAAAAAAAAAAAAGCTTAAAAGATACACATCCTCAGGCCCAACTCCAGATCTGCTGCATCAGAATTCCTGGCTATGTGGCTCTGGAGAATATTATATTAAACCAGTTCATTTGCTTATTCTTGTATATCCATTTACTGCACACCAGGCACTGTGCTTGGTGAAACTAGCAGACTGCTGATTTCTTTTTGTTTTTTCTTTTTACAGTTGCAGGTGCAGCCTATGGAAATTCCCAAGCCAGGGGTTGAATTGGAGCTTCAGCTGAGGCCTGTGCCACAGCCACGGTAATGGAAGATCCAAGATTCTAGAAGAACTTCATCGCCATGTTTAGTGGTCAGCTGGCTGTTGGCTGGGCAATGAGAATGACTAAACATGGGTTTTTCCATATTATGCATCAGGCTGCCAGCACGATTCACGTGCTTACTTGAAAAACTTCCAAAAAAGAGAGTGAAAACTTTCAAGATAACTTGAGACAGGCTGGGAACAGGCAAAACTTCATTTCTGCCACATTCTATGGGCCAGAGTAAGTTATAGGTGAGGCCAGATTCAAGCAGTGCAGAAATGAACTCTATTTCTTACCTAATAAGAGCTATAAAGTCACATTGAATGAGTGTGGATAAAAGAAATAGAGCATTGCTTTTTTGCGATCGATATACCACGTATAGGAGTAAGAACTGGACAACATAACTTAAAAATGCCAAGAACTCATGTGTTGACAAGTTAGAGCTTTGGGTTTCTTTTTTTTTTTTTTTTTTTTTCTTTTCCTTCACATTTTTTTCACATAGGTAGCTATTACGTTGTTGATGGAATCAACAATGATTGAAAGCTAAAACACAGTAAGGGGAGCCACAGTGAGAAAAAGATCAACAACTTCATTATTCACTGTACTGAGAGAGTTGTATCCATAACTTGCATATCACAGATCAATTAATGTAGCTTTCTGTTCTCTAATGCATGCAGGTGAGTAACAATTGAAAGATTCTGAAATTGCCAAAGCCCAATAGTTCTCTAAGATATATCCAATGGCCTTGGATCTCAAGTGGAATTAGCCATGAGAGATCCAATTATTCTTACCACTTCTGCATACTCTGCAAATTACTTGGGCTCTCCCTATCTCAGGACTATAAACACTTTAGCAATCTCTGGAACCCTCAGGGAACAATTCTTTCTTAATAGCCATGATTTGTGATCACTGAAGTTTTGTCCATTTAAGAACCAAAGTTTTAGTCCTTTTTAAAAACCTACAACTATTTTGTATAGAAGTCGTTCTTTAAAAGTAAAAGCTGTTCATGTCCTTGTGTTTTAAAATAGAGTTGATAAAAACCATTTTAGCATAACATAGTTTTTTAAAATATTGTTCTTTGCCGTAGTGCAGTGACATCTTCAGAGCTTTGTGAAGCAAAGTAAGGTTTCTTTGCCATTACATAAAATATTCTGAGAATATTATTCTTTCAAGTTCTCATTTATGCCCTTTTTATTGTTTATGTGCTCTCTCTTGCTCCCATGGGCTCTAAGTATGCCTGCCTCTGACAGTTTGTTCCATTTTACTTGGCTTTTTCTGCTAAGCTGTCATCTTAGAAAACCAACTTTATTAAGATTATTTGTAGAATAAGAGTAATTATGCTCCACGTAAGGACCAGGAAGCCTCTAATCTGAGTAAGGGGCATAACCTTTAGTGTACCTTTGGTGACGTGTCATTTGACTGCTTATTTTCTTGGTCTTGCCTCTGTCCAAGGAAAGACAAGAGCCAGATTTGGGGATCCAAAGCACCTCATCGAGTGTCAAGGAGGTAAAGATATTAGTGACCTGAATGAATAAATAAAATACAGTCTAGACAGGCTCACTGTGCTTAGGACATAAAGCATTCCATAACCCTATTTTGCCAAAGGTTAGTTTGTCAAATTACAGACTTTTTCAAAGCATTAGCTTATTTTTACATTGTAATTCAAGGTTTAAGGTGAGTTTGCTCATTTATTCCAGACATTCATTACTCCTGCTCTGAAGATGTGCATGCATGCTAACATGTACACAAACACACACACACACACAATGATAGAGGTAGAAACCCTGTCCTTGTGGAAAGTATATTCTTGTTTGGATGGTAGAAATATAAGCACATAATTGTGAACTCTTAAGAGAGATACCATAACTGAGACATTATCAGCCACTGTGGAAGAAGAGACAGTGGAAGCAGAAAAAGACTCCCTGTATGGATCTCTCTGTCCCTATAAAGTATGGTTGATAATATCCAACTAACAGGTTTATTTTAAGGGTTTATAATAACCCTAAGTAAGGATATATAAATTCAAAACTTATTATATAAAGAATTATATATAAGGTGAAACTTGGATTCGAATCTTGACATCGTCATATGAGCTAGGTTTTTGCTTAGCCCCACATTTTTTTTTTTTTCTGGAGAATGGGGCTAAGGCCTACCTTCTGGTTTGGTGTAGGAAGAATTAAATAAAAGAACCCAAGTAAAATGCCCTACATAGTGCCTGGAACAGAGTAAGTGCTCCACAGATGTCAGCTTTTTTCTCTTTTTCTTCTTCACTGAAAGGGTGGTAAGTGAGCTGGGTTTTGAAGGATGAGTAGGAATTCACATACCAAACCAAATAACAGATCTTCCAAAGGGAAAGAGGATTTTCAACAAAGAAAATGTGGATATTTGCTTTCAGAAGTGGAGGGTGATTTGTGAAGTTGTTGCCCTTCCCTGCCAAGCCAACAGTGCTTCCCTGTTTCTTTCTCTGTCTTCAGTAAAGCTAGTTCACTGACTTAGTGGGTTCGTCAGCTCACCTGTACCACCTTACTAGTATAATATTATTTGAGCTCTCGTTACATTCTAAGAGTGTTGGGACTTTATGAAGGACAGAGAGGAAAATGCCAGAAATCCATAATACTGAATGAACGAATAGAATTTTGAAATTGTATGAAGAGGAACAAAATACCCCTTCCACAGTCATATCCTCATGGTCTGAAGGTAAATCATAGACAAGAAACTTGAAATCCCTTTATTTAGAAGTAGTCTGTTCATCTATTTAATAGACATCTATTGAGCACCTATCATTTGCAAAATGTTGGATTGAAAGGGAGAGCAAACATGACAATGGCTAACTGTGAGTCAGATGGAAGGAAACAAGGACCTTAAATGAAAAAACACAAACTGAATTGGATGGTATGGCAATTGGGTTGGTCTTTGAAGGGCATGTAGGGCTGTAGTTATGTGAGAGGAAGAGTGAAGGCATTTTATTGGAGGGAACAGCACAAGTAAAGGGGAGAGGTATTAAAGCAAATTGCTCAAAAGAGAAGCTTGGTTTGTTCTATAAATCACCAAGCCCCTTAAAAATCAAATAAACACAAAGAAAATATCACACAGGAGACACAGAGCTAGAACCAACATAGTCTTTCCCTGGTACCCTCCTAAAAATGTCTTAGTTTCCTGCTTCGCTTTTTTTTCTTTTCCTGCTGATGACTTGGGCCTTTCAAAGGTGCCTATAAACTGTGTAGCAGTCACTGCCAAGGCCTTGCTGTATCCCTGAGCTCTCACTGCTCCAACACAGGTCCTTGGCATCCTGCAGGGACCCAACTTCTCAGCCTGGGGGCCTTAGCCCCTCCCATGGGATGGGCAGGGATTGGAGGAAAACTGGGCCAGCTTCCTGCCCCTCACGATGACCTGCTCATTAATGCATTCTTCACTAGCTTCCTTCACTTCCCTGACTCAACCCTCCCCTGCCTTTCCTGGAATCATCTTCCAAATAAATGCTTTGCACTTAGAGCATTGTCTCAAGAGGAACCTTGCTTTAAGGGCAGCCAAAGACAGCACGTCAGGCTGGTTTGAGGCAAGAGAGCAGAATCTAGGCTGATTCTGTGGCATGGTTCAAGGAGCATTTCTTTTGGTTGGGAACTCTGATTTTTTTAAGTTATGTTTTCAGGAGGATGAAATGAGTTAATTCACATGAAGCATTCATGCAAGGGCTGAGCACATAAACACCCACTGTGGTCATCGCCGTTATTATCTTTATATTGGTTCCCCCTCTTATCTTTGGGGGTGAGAGCATGCTTACTAAGAGAGGAAAACTAAACATGTAGAGGTGGGCATGAGGGCTCATTAATTCCCCTCCCACCCCCATGGTACAGATTCCAGAAGACAGCCGTTCCTTCTTGAGGTGAGAGACCTCTTCCTCCTGAGAGCCTTGGTTGAATGTCGATCTCACCTTATGGGACAAGTCTCATGGCTGGGTTGACTCTAATTTAATCCAAGCTGTAGCCTAGTCCACTGTGCAGGGATTGCTAACACCTATCAAATGCCCACTAGGAAGAAGGAGGCGAGGACTCTCCCAGCTTAAGACTGAAGAGGTCTGAGTTTGGAGCTGGTAATTCATGTTTATTCTGAGCTGCTCAGGTGATCCAGGTGCACAGCCAGGTTTGAGAACTGTACTTCTCAGTGGCCTTGGTCCCCAGGATTCACATCAAAGACCTTGTGGTGTCCTAACAGAAAGGGGAGGACATTTTCTTTCCAAAGAGAATATAAGGCTGACTGCTCTTACACCACTCCAGCTAATGTGAGAACAAGTTGTGTTTCTAGTCCCTTACAGGCAATTTCTGTGCCCACACTTCCATAGAGATGGGAGGAAAAGGGCTGCTCTTAGACTTGAGATAAGTGACATTCTGGAAATATCAGAATGTCCTGTTCTTCAGCTTCACTCTCTTAATTTGTATCATTTAACAACTTGGGGATGGTTTACAAAGGAACTAACATTTTAAGGGAGACATTGGTAAAGCATTCTATTTTAAAAATAGATGCACAGCTGAAGAGGAAAACTGGTTTCTCTCTGAGTGAATGCACAAGGCATGTTGAACCATTCTAAGCAGGCCCCGCAATAATAAATAGTCAACTAGTCTAGAAAGAGCGGTTGTATTTTATGTTTATGGAAGCAGACACTGAGCACAGATACCAACAGGAACTCAGGAACTCTGTTGAGGGCTCTAAATTTCAGTTCTCAGAGTACCTTCACCAAAGATATCTCATGCTGGTATCATTGCTGCCCTGTGAGATTGGCCAGGGCTGTGGCATCTTTTTTGGTAGGCTTGAGTCCAAGGATTTGAGGAAGATATAAATTAACAATGCAGGAAGTATCCCCAGAGAGGAGGGATATTCTTGGTTTATAAAATTGTAAGAGACTTTATTGGCCAAATGGATTGGCCAACACACACTTAATTTGCTTTAAGTCAAATGGCCAAATCTTATATCATAGGAATCCAGAGGTACCTCCAGTGTAAGACATGCTCAGGCCAAAAAAAGTTATTTTCTCAAAGATTTCGAAGCCCTTAAATTCAAATAACACCCCAGATCTCATTGACAAATCCCGTTCTCCCGTTGCATCACATCGTAACTTAAGACCGGGGTCAGTATGGGAAGGAGGTAACAGAGTAAGGGAAATTGTTTCAGATGGATCCTAACCCAGTAAATCATGGCTGGTGTCCTTGGAACTTCATAAGCACACTCATATGTGACAGATTCAATGTTTTGTAAACTACTGGGGACCTCATTGTCTTTCCTATCAACACCCTGTTTTATGAAGAGCTGTAACTGGTTGTGAGTTTTGGAGGCGTGTTTGTTTTAACAGGGGGATTTGAACTCAGTTTGTTGGGAAGGAAAGAAAGGCCAGAAAGCTGTTCTGTAAGCATTTGACTCTTAATTCTGTCTTGCCTTAAGTGTTAGAGAGGAGAGAAAGTGCATGACACTTGGGTCGTTATCATTACCGTCAGGCTGCTTTCCTGTGTTTCTGTTATCACTCAGCATTATTGTTCCCATTTTACAGGTGAAGAAATTGCAGCTTAGAGAGGCTAAAAGGGCCCTACAAGGGTACACAGTGGGCTGTGACCCCCTTCATCAGTAAAGAAGTCACAGAGCTCATCATCTAATTGACTAGTCATTTCTCAGTGTACTGGACATCATTATGGAAAATGGTCCCCATGTTTTACTTCCCTCCCTCTTACTACGTTACCAACAAGATTCATGTGAAAAAAAAAAAAATGGACCTCAGCGATTCTTTCTCATACAAAGTCTTAATCCTTAATCATAGCAACAACTGTTCATCTTGTGGTTCCACACCAGGCTTTGAGAAATATGTATCAAACCTGTAAGCCTTCGCTTTGTTGATGGAGCTCTCTCTGTTATAAAAAAAAAACGATAGGAGGAAAACAGAGAGCTAGGTCCTTGCTCTTTCTCATTAGAATTATGAGTATGGACTTAAGAAAATGTCTTTATTTTCTCTTCTTGATTTAGCAAAGATGTATTGAGTACCTATTATATGCAAAGCAGTATTGGGTGCTCTGCAAAATTAACAAGAAGAATGATTCTACTGTCCAGCAGTTTAGGGTGAAACCACTGCTAACCACTAATACCAGAACAGTGGGTGTTATCACCAGAATGTATGCCTTTGAACAGCATCATCACTCTTGTTTTCCAGTAAGTATAAGCTCAGTCACAGAGGGGATGGGCGGCTGCCCTCCCTGGATATCTATTCTAAAACTGCACACATTAGCAAGGCTGGTAAAGAGATTTGCAACCAGGACTTTTGAGTCAGACAACCTAGGTTCAAACCCTAGCACTAACACTTTTTAGCTTTACAGATTTGGGCAAGTTACTGAATTGCACTAAACAATAGCTTCCTCATTTGTAAAATGAAAACACATTCTAGATCACAGGGTTGAATGATAATCACATGAGTTAGTACATGAACCGAGCTAAAGCTAATACCCAGAATAAGTATTAGCATCATTCTTTGCATCACAAAGACAATTGCAAGGAATGACACTTGCCAAATTCCTCCATTGCATCAGTGGTTCTCCATGCTGTCTTGGCTTCAGAGGTAAAACTTTTTGTTCTTGTATAACCATGCACAGAAGCCTGGGGTATAGAAGAGCAAACACCATCTTCCCCACCTCCACATATTTACTTTTATAATTAAGATGTGCATCATAGTAATTCAGCACTATTCATTGAGTTACTAAACAAATACATGTTGAGCACTGTTTATACAACAAGTTCTGGTATGTTCCAGGCTTACACAGGTAAATCCTAATGATCCTAAGTACCTTTCGGGCAGGGATCTCACTTTTCTTTTTCACCACTGTATCCACGAACTTCGCACATGCCTTCACATAGCATTTGCTCCATAAACAATTGTTGAACTGAAACTTTTAGACTAAGAAGTGAGTGTCCTTTCATTTTGGATGTATAACAAAGTTCTCATGGATTTGGGCACTGTTCTTCCCTGGCAAACATATGAGCCCCAAGTAGGCTTTAGCTATGATATAAACCCGGAGTTACCTTCTCTCCAGAGTTAAGGTCTTTCTGGGATATCGAGGGAGTTTCTAAAGGTATTCAGTCCCACCATTGGCTTCAGGTATTTAATTAGAGCAGGAAATAAAGCAGACGTTACCCAGCTTATAGTAATTCTGGAGGTATGGCCTGAGACCCAGGAGATTAAGGATGGATCTCAGGGGATCCCTAGACTGCCCTCCACGACATGTCAGAAGGAAGCCAATTCTTTAGAGACCTGATCTGAAGACTCAGTAAATCGACCCAGGTAACATAACTATTCAGAAATGCCAACACTCAAGGCCATTTCCAACGAACACTCACTTACTTTAAGCCATGTGCCTCGGCATTCCCATTGTGGCTTAGCTGGTTAAGAACCCAACATAGTGTCCATGAGGAGGCACACTCAATCCATGGCCTTACTCAGTGGGTAAAGGCTCCAGTGTTGTCACAAGCTGGCACATGTAGGTCACAGATGAGGCTTGGATCTGATGTTACTGTGGCTGTGGTGTAGGCTTAAGCTGAAGCTATGATTTGACCTCTAACCTCGGAATGTCCATATGCCACAGATGTGGCCACGAAAAGAAAAAATAAAATAAAATAAAATAAAATAAAATAAAATAAAATAAGCCATGTGCCTCAATGACATTCCTGTAACTCCTGAAACTCTGCTAAATCTTTTTGAACAGGGCATGGGCTGTCCTTTCCTTTCCAAAATGTGACAGGCTTTTCCCTCTAGAGGAGAAATGAAAGAGCTGTGCATCATCTCCCTAAAGCAAATAGAAGCTGGCAAGGGGTTTTATTATCAAGATTATAGCTGTCCCCATATTGTTATATGCCCTGTGTCCTTACACTCTGCATGCAAGTAGTTTACAAAGACCCAACAGCATAGAGTAAGCAACAGAACTGGAACTCAGATCCATCTGTTTGTGTAATCATGTTCCAGGTAGGAAAGAGCACACTCAAACTGGGTGATTAAAGGGAGTTGTGTTTAAAGGGGGAGGGGGCTTATTGAAAAGGAGAAGGTAGCACTTAAGTAGAGCAAAAAGGAATAGTGTGCACATGCAGCACCTTGAGGCTAGTAACTGAGAAGAGCTGTTACCACCCTGGGCCTGAAGGGTCAAGTGCGGGTAGGAAGGGGAAAGGAGAGACAAAGAGACAGGAGAGACAGTGTGCAGCAATAACAGTTTCACTGCCCTGGTGGTCTCTGATAGGGGGATGGAACCACCTCAGGAACCCATCAGGAGGGACCGAGAGAGTAAGTACCAGATTTCAATCTCCTCTCACCCTCTGACCTCCTGGCATCACTTCCTATTGGCTGCCCCTCCACTTGGAAGCCTCAGGGAGAGGGAGCTCGTGGATATGGTCCAGTTAGGTCAGCCTGGGACACAGAGCGGGTGGGAAGGGAATCTGGAGAGACAACTGTGTCCCTGAAGTACAGCATCTACCTGAAAGGTCATGCACTTAACCATACTTACTCTGCCCCCAAATCCTTCTGTCCTTCCACTTTTAGCAGATCATCTTTGCTTAGCTGCGTCTGTGCCAGGTTCTTTGCTTTAGAGAATTCAGAGATGAATAAGGTGTGGCCCTGCTCCTAAAGAACTTAAACTCATGGTCTTCAGAGAATATGTCAAACATTTTTCACTCGCTGGTTTTTGTTTTATAAATGTTTTTATTATTTATATTGAAGTATACTAGATTTACAGCCATTCAGGTATATAGCAAAGTGCTTCAGTGTATGTATACATAAATATATATATATAATCGTATTCAGATTATTTTCAATTATAGGTTATTACAAGATATTGAATATAGTTCCTTGTGCTATACAGTAGCTTCTTGGTGGTGACCTATTTTATATATAGTAGTGCATGTCTGTTAATCCCAAATTCCTAATTATCTCTCCCTTGATGACCATAAGTTTGTTTTCTTTGTCTGCTCCACTTGCCACTTTCACTATCATTTTTTCTCCTTTTTCCTCCCCCAGTGGGGCTACGTTTGCACCGAGACATCCACACATTCCTCAAAGCTTGTGCCATTACATTTCTTAGCTTCTCTTGTTTCCACAGACTTTTCCTCTGTGCTCAGCTTCTGTTTGCCAGCCTTGAACTCTACTGAGGAATGCTAATAACCTACTAAATGTTCAAATGCTATTGATATTATTTTATCTCATTAGGTCTTTGCAAATTAAAAGAGAGTTAGAGAAAAACACTCTCCTTCAAGAGCAAGAAAAAAAAACAAAATGTCTAGAAAGTTCTGCTAGTTCTCACCCTAGCTACCTGTCTGATGTGGACAGGTAGCTAGTTCTCACCCTAGCTACCTGTCCACATCAGAATAAATTGCATTTTACTCCTGCTAGGAGTTGTTTGCAGTCAAAGTAAGGAAGACATGATTAAAGATTTCAGGGTTGTTCCATAAGTAGATTGAATGTAAGTGCTCTCGTTACTATAGCATGAAAGAGTTGAAATTGCTTGGGAAGCAAAATGGAAGAACCTTAGCCTTGGTCATTTATTAGTATGGCCAGAGTAACGTTCTTGTCTTTGATTACCTCCCTCTCCCTCCAGCAAAGGAGAGATCCTCATGGTGCTGGAATTTTCCTTTCAGTGTTTGCTAAATGCTTAGAAAGCTAGACCTCCCACTGTCCAAACCTGCAGCAGACAGGCCTGGAAGGACCCCTTATGAGAAGCCAGATGTTTAGAAACAGAAGCTGTAAGGGCAAGGCACTGTTGCTTTTACCAGGAGGTGTGTCCACCAGGGGAGACCAGCTTGTTAGTTTAGGGAGAAAAAAGATTCATTTGAAGTTGTCTGAAGGCTGTGCTCAGTTGAAAGATTCGAGCTGAAGACCTGACCATATTGGAAATTAGCATTGCTAATGATGTTTTTAGAGAATCACAGATTATTTTAATCTATTTAACCTTCTCTATAAATACCCAACATAGAGAACATTGTACTATTTTTAATAATCTAATAATGGGTGGATGTTATTTTTTAAGACAATAGTGACAATGCTAATATTTTTTTTCAAACAAGAGCCATCAAACAATGGCATATGGCTTTAATTTTGTCAGTTCCAGTGGCATGTTAGAGAGTGGTAGCCAACTGTCTGAACTGTCTGATAGAGGAAGATAAGGACAGTCTAAATGGCTGGCTGAGATTCATTGAAGGATTGAAGGAGACGTTGACTCAAAGGTTCATTCAAGAAATATTTCGTGGGAGACAGGATTAAGATGGCAGAATAGAAGGACTGGAGCTCAACTTCTCTCCAAAAAAAAACAAAATTCACAACTAAAGACTGAGCAATCTCCACCCAAATGGACCGGAAACCCATACCCTACTCCAGAAGAAAAAGAGGAGGCCACATCCACAGGTAGGAGGGGTGATTTCATGATATAAACAACCCCATACCTCCCGGGTGGGAAGCTCCACAGACTGAAAACTAACTGGTTCACAGAGACTCACCTACAGGAGTGAGAGTTCTGAGCCCCACATCAAACCCTCACATGCTGGGATCTGTCACTGGGAGAAAGAGCCCCTGGAGCATCTGGCACTGAAGGCCAGGGGGGCTTGTGCGCAGGAGCCCCACAGGACTGGGGGAAACAGACACCCCATTCTTAAAAGGCACATGGACTTTCACGTGCACTAGGTCCCAGGGCAGAGCGAGGTCTCCACAGGAACCTAGGTCAAACCTGACTGCAGTTCTTGGAGGATATCATGGGAAAACAGGGGTGAATGTGGCTTGTTGTGAGGCAAGGACATTGAAGGTAAAGCTCTCTGGAAATATTCAGCAGCTGCCTTTCTCTGGAGGTGGCCATTTTGGGAAAATCTGGCCCCACCTGTCAGTCAGTGCTGAGAAGCCCCAGGGCAAACAACAATCCAGGTGGGGTCAAGCAAACAACAATCTAGGTGGGGTCACAGCCCCACCCAGCAGTAAACAGGCTACCTAAAGAGCCTCAGGCACACAGCAGCCCCTAATCCCATCCAGAGACTAAGCCCCACCCACCAGAGGGATTAGAATCAGCTCCACCTACCAGTGGGCAGGCATCAGCCCCTCCCATCAGGAAGCCTACAGCAAGCCCCCCATACCGACTTCAGCCACAAGGGGGGCAGACACCAGAAGTAAGAGAGGCTACAGCTCTATTATCTATAAAAAGGTCACCACACCAAAAACCTATAAAAATGAAAAGACAGAGAACTATAACTCAGATGAGGGAGAAAGGAAAAACCCCAGGAAATCAGCTAAGCAATGAGGAGATTCTCAGCCTCCAGGAAAAAGACTTTAGACTGTTGATGCTGAAGATGATGTAAGACATTGGAAATAAACTGGAGGCAAAGATGGATAACTTACAGGAAACACTGACCAAAGAGATACAAGATATGAAACTTAAACAAGAAGAGATGCAAAATACAGTAACTGAAATAAAAAACTTACTGGAAGCAGAATACAGGAGGCAGAAGAACGAATAAGCGAATAAGCGAGGTGGAGGACAGATTAGAAGAAATTACGGATGCAGAACAGAAAAGAGAAAAAAGATTGAAAAAATGAAAAGAGTCTCAGGCAACTCTGAGACAATGTTAAACGCAACAACATTCGTATTATAGGGGTGCCAGAAGGAGGAGAGAGAGAGAAGGGGACAGAAAAAATATTCCAAGAGATAATAGCTGAAAATTTCCCTAACATGGGAAAGGAACCACTCACTCAAATCCAGGAGGCACAACGAGTACCACATAAAATAAACCCAAGGAGAAACACACCGAGACACATAATAATCAAACTGACCAAAATTAAAGACAAAAAGAAAATCTTGAAAGCAGCTAGGGAAAAGAAACAAGTAACATACAAGGCAACCCCAATAAGGTTATTGGCAGATTTTTCAGCAGAAACTCTGCAGGCCAGAAGGGAGTGGCATGATATACTTAACATGATGAAAGGAAAAAACCTCCAACCAAGAATACTCTACCCAGCAAGGCTCTCATTCAGATTTGAAGGAGAAATCAAAACCTTCACAGATAAGCAAAAGCTGAGAGAATTCAGCAACACTAAACCAGCCTTACAACAAATACTAAAGGAACTTCTCTAGGCAGAAAAGACAAGACAGCAACAGGAAACAAAAATTCCGCAAATGACAAGGCTCACCAGTAAAGGTATATATACAGTAAAGATACGAAATCATCCATGCACAATTATACCACCAAAATCAGAAATCATGAGAAGAGGTGGGTACAAATGCGGGACACCAGAGATGAACTTGCAATTAAGAGAACAACAACTTAAAACAATCTCACATACATATAGACTCTTATATCAAAACTTCAGAATAACTGCAAACCAAAAATCTACAATTGATACGCAAACAAGGAATCTCTGGAGAGGAAATACATCTCATCGTAAATAAGTGCATAATCCACCATGAAGGAGGTCATTTGACATCATTCTTGGAATGCTGAAGTCTTCTTAGATCTGATTCTGATTTCCTCTCCATCAAAGAACTTATGATAATTATAATTAAATAATGCCACTATACAATTAAATAATACAGTTCTACAATTGTATTATTAATAACCATTTCTCTCCATGGTACAGTGTAAAGTCTATAATGTCTTGTTTATCACATCACCTAGAATGGTGTAATGCCTTTATTGTAGAATCAATGAGATGGAACAAATTGTGAGGACATATTTATATAGTTACACTGTTTTTTAACCAACTTATGCATTTTATATTTTACTTATTTTCAGAGGGTGTATTATTTTTGTTATGCTTACCAGTTGTTATTCTTTTTACTATGCTATATAAAATATTTAATGGTATATAAGGCTTTTTTCTTTGTAAATTTTAGTTGCATAATATAACAATTTAATATAATGCTAATTTTTAAAGAAAAATTGAAATGTAATAGATAAAGTTAAGTAGTAAAGATGAAAGCCATAAAATTGGGATAAAGTATAGAATAAATTTCCTATTTGTCTCAGCATATTTTCCATTCCACTTCTCCAGTGGGAATCACTTAATCTGTTTCTTAAGATTCATGTTATAATAATCTGTGTGAATGTAATTGTGTATAAATGTATGTATTTTATTCCGTAAAAAAATAAAAAAAAAAATAAATGGCTGGCTGACAAAACTATTTGCTCTCCAAGGACAAATGTACATTCAAGTATCCAAATATCCAAATATTGCTGTGGGCCTAGATGAACTGAACTCTGGCAACCCAGCTTCTATAAAACATCTGATCAGTATGGTTTACAGAAGAAGCTTTCCACTATCTTTGACATGGCCTCCACTGAAATAAACATGATACAGAAATCCACAACCTTTCAAGAAGATTCCCCAAAAGAGGAGATATAGTCTGTCTGCATTAATATGAATGAATCAGTCACCTTTGTTCACCTGCACTGTGTTCCAAGACCCAGCTCCCTTGAGAAGCTGGTTTCTTGGCCTCTTTCTCAAGCCTAATTTATTCTTTGTTGATTGATTCATGAGACATTATTGAGCATCTACTATGTGCCAAGTCTTCTCTTAAACACTGAGGATGTGGTATTACAGAAAACAAACAGACTTCCTACTTTCCCAGACGTTTTCTCCTAGTGAAAGATGGTAATCAATAATTAAATAAACAAATAAATAAGCAAGAATTAATTGGGTTAGAAGAAGTACCAAAAACCCCGTATCTCTCTCCCACGTGCACATACACACACCACCACCAGCACCACCACCACAACAGCAAAATAAAGGGTAATGTGAAAGAGAGTGGGGAGAGAGGGTGTCTTAGGTCTGGTAGTCAGGGAAGAAGGACACTCTCAAGAGTGGACAGTAGAGCTAAGGATCCAATGACAAAGGAACAGAGTAGGCAAAGATCTGTGGAAAGACTGTTCTAGGCAGAAGAAATAGCAAGTGCCGAGGTATACAAGACTATGGCTGAGGAGTAGGGAGGGAGAGAGTGGGAATGAGATAAAAATAAAAGGGCAGATGGGAGCCAGGGCAGAGAAGACTTTGAAATCATGGTAAAGGTTGGAGTTTTAGGAGTTCCTCTCATAGCTCAGTGGTTGATGAACCTGACTAGTATCCATGAAGATGCGGGTTCGATCCCTGGCCTTGCTCATTGGGTCAAGGATCCGTCATTGCCATGAGCTGTGATGTACGTTGCAGATGAGGCTTGGATTCTGCGTTGCTGTGCTTGTGGTGTAGGCCAGCAGCTGTAGCTCTGATTCCACCCCTGGCCTGCGAACCTCCATATGTCACAAGTGTGGCCCTAAAAAGAAGAAAGAAAGAAAAAAAAAAAGTTGGAGTTTTACTTGAAGCCTACTGGACAATGATTGAAATATTTTTCTTGAATGAGAGTTACGATCTCATTTATACTCTGAGTAGCTCAATCTAGATAACAGGTTTCTCAAGATAAGAGGAAAAGCAAGGAGATCTCTTGGGGGTCTCACAGTGGTCCAGGTGAGAGATGAGGGGAGGAGGACAGTAGAATGCTAATGCCTTATCTGAAACGAAGCAGGAAACAGGAACAGCTTACCCCAACAGGAGAGCAGAATCAAACCAACAGTCTTAGAACATTATCTAGTCAAAGTTGCCCCCAAAAGCTCTTTGGGAATCATTCAGTGGAAACTATTCAATTTAAACATGAGAAAACCTAGAGTTCCCTGGTGGTGCAGTGGGTTAAGAACCCAGCGTTGTCACCACTGTGGTTCATGTCGCTGTGGTGGCACAGGTTTGATCCCTGGCCCTGGAATTTCCACATGCCTGAGGCAAGACCAAAAATTTAAAAATAAAAAAGGTAAATACAAAAAAACCTAAACATGGATAAATGAAGGGACATGCTCAGCCTCACCGAGCAAACCACTCACAATCCCAAGAATGAGCCTCACATTGCCTATCTTCCAGGGGGCTGAATATGGTCAAGTCCACCCAGAAAGAAGCCAAGCCTGGGTGGCTAGTAGACCCCTGTCTACACCTGGGGTTCCCAGTCTCTGTGGTATGAATCTGAGGACTGGGAGGAGCAGTGGAGTTATTTCAGAGTTCATGTAGCCATATATGGATTGTACACACCCTTTGGCTGAATAAATAAAAGTGTAAATGCTGCCATGTGGCATCGAGAACAGAGAGGTTAACAGCTTGATGCCTGGCATCCAGCTAAGTTGAAATCTGGGCTGCGCCAGTTATTGACTGTGTGCCTTGGATAAGTTACTTAACTCTTTGGGTCTTGGTTCCCTCTTTGGTTAACTGGAATGAAGATTGTAACTCTTTGCAGTTTTGTGAGGTCCACATAGGATAACACACTTGTACAAAAAAGAACAAAAATCTTAGCATAGTACATGACACAAGCAGATACTTCAAGACATGATTGCCTTGGAAGACAAAACTTCTTTGCTTTCAGTAAAAACAGGGCTCTTAACATTCAAAATGAATGAAAATGCCTCATTTGCCCTCTAAAGATATGCTTAGGTATGGTTCTGCCCCACAGGTGTGTGGCTGGACCCGTGGCCTCTTAAACCCAGCTTTAATGCTATGGGTGCATCTTTCATTCATTTATCCCACAAATGTTTA
Organism: Sus scrofa; assembly: GCF_054392235.1. Taxonomy (NCBI): domain Eukaryota; kingdom Metazoa; phylum Chordata; class Mammalia; order Artiodactyla; family Suidae; genus Sus; species Sus scrofa. The sequence continues at coordinate 59,820,056 of NC_139395.1, forward strand.
CTGAATGCTAACAGAAATGCCTGGTGGTTCCTAGCCTTTTTTTTTCCTGCTTTGACTGTGTTCATTTGCTTAATTTACTCCCCTGAGTGACTTCTCTCCTTGAAATGCAGTGATTTTTCACTTGGCAGGTGAGAGGTGGCAGAGAGGGGAAGGGATGTGGAAGGATGAGATTCCCATCAGAATTTCAAAGGGGCCACATACAGTTGGAAGCTCCCACCAGTATTCTGGAGCATTCTGTGTGAGAGGCAGGCACATGGCAGGAAGAGGAGAGAGGGGGCTGGAGGATGCTGAGCCCCGATCACATGTGCTTTGAAAGCACTGCCTTAGCTGTTTGTAATGTGTTCCTCTCCAGTCCACCAACAGCTCTGTGAGGAGTTATTATGCCCATTTCACAGAGGACACACTGAGGCTTGGAGACTTTGTGGTACTCCCCGCATCACATGACAAGTCAGTGGAACCCAGGTTGCTTGACAACTCATCAGGCTTGGTTTATTTGGTCCCCCAGGCTCCTCGAGTTGTTGCTGTGTGTTTAGAGAGGGAAGAAAAGAAAGAAGGAGCTGGTGACGCGGATGCTTGGTGCGGTGGTGCCAGTGCTGGTGTGTGTGCAGGAGAGAGAAAGGGAGAGGGACCTAGAGAAAGACTCAGGACAGATTCTGAATTAATAATGACCAAGATAAAGCCTGGCCAGCCCAGGGGAGTATCAGTCAGGCCATCACCAACCACATGAAAGATAAAGCAGAGACGCCAGGGCCAACCTCACACGCTTCCTGTACTGAGTGGAATCCTGAAATGAGGAGCAAAGAGGGGAAGAAGCTTGTGGATTTCTTCCTCCTTTGCTGTGCTGTTGCCCTCTGAGGGAAGGGGCCTTCAGGAAGCCAGTGTGGGGAGAGCCTCTAACCCATGGGCAGCCTCTCCATGAATCCCGTCCCAATCCCACAAAACATGTTGCCTCAGGATGTTTTCAGCCCTTGGAACTCGTCCGCTCATCTCCCTCCTGCAAAGGCCTGTTTGTAGATAAAGCAGACCCAGGTCTTATGGAAACCTCTGTCATCTTTTTGATTTTCAGATTTGGCCGGGGAGACTTGAAGTCACACTCCTGGGACAAATAATCTACCAAGTCCTCATTCTTCCCTTCCCCAGTTGCCAGAGCTTGAAAAGCCCGTCTCCCGGCACCACCACCTTAATGATTATTTATGGATGGTGTGTGGCTTTCCCAAGTGGGAATCAGGCATAACATCCATGCATTTCCATAAAAATGAGGGCCATTTTTTAAACAAACATATACATATGTCCTTAATCTATGCAAATCTATTCACAAGGATTTTATAAATCCACCGCTTCCCACCCTCACCCTGGACACAGAAGATCCCAGCTCCTTTTTCTTTCCCATTTTGTTTTTAAGCACAGGGTTGAGAGAGGAGGGGGCTTGTGGAGTCAAGGGGGAAATGGTTCTCCCTGGGTGGTGCAGCCAGCTTTGCGCAAAGCCAGCGGTCCTGCACTTGCAGTTGGGAGCAAAGAGCCAAGTGTGGGATGGTAACCACCTCCCGCAAAGCAGTCAGCCTCTCACCAGAGGGAAGTATCAGGTTGCTGTACTTCGGCTGTGGGTTGTCACTGTCTAATAATATGACCGTCTTGCCATCTCTCTGCAAATAAGGCAGAAGCTGCTACCTGATTGGTATAACATCTCACTTACCCTCCTCATTGATTTTCTTGTTCTCCTCCTTTGCTTCATAAAAAGAGGGACCAGTGGCTGGTGCTGTGGACAGAGACGCTTGGTTTTTAGTATGAGACAGCCTCTGTTTTCTTTCAGGAGAGGGAAGTTGGATTATCAATTCTTTTGTAAATGTGTATGGTGATATTTGCTCCGGTAAGTTTATATCTCTCTTGATTTACAGCTCTGTGTGTGTGTGTGTGTGTGTGTGTGTGTGTGTGTGTGTGTGTGTTTTCATAGACACATTTAGGCTGTACAGTCACTTATCTTTCCAAATACCATTTTTTGAGATATTTGGTGATAACGTCTTTTTTTTTTTTTTTCACTTTCCTTGCTTGTATTCATATGTTTCAGCCGAAGAGCTGTGCTGTGTGATAGTGTGTCACTTACCGTAGTTGTTGAAGGATGTGCCAGGTTTCTTTGAACAGAGTAAGGAAACTATTTAAGCGAACTTATATTTGGCTTCATAAAAATGTAATGTCATTCTGCCTCCCACCAGGAGTGTTTAATATCTTAAGTATATTCATTGTGCCATAACCTGCATACCATTTTAATTAAAGTTTCTTCCTCGGCATCAGACCAAGAATTTCTTAAACTCTAGAAATAGGTACTAAATACTGTATACTGTGCCAAAAGGGGTGTGCTAATTTCATGAGGTCTGTAAATCAAGGTAGGATGGATAAGATGAGTTTCCTCTAAGATCAGGTTCATGCGTCTTTAAAAGAACTGAATCTAGGGAAAGTATTTAGATCATTAAAGTAAATCTCCAGCATTCCATGAAAAGATATAATCACAAGTGGCTGTTGCTTCCCTTCTCTCTTTCTTTCCACTGTGTATTTGTGCCACCATCTGTCAGATGCCCAGCCCTGGCTGTTGTGTTTCTATATCTGAAGCTGATCAAGAGAAAAGTTGCTGTTATTAAATTCCAACTAGTGTAAAACCACGATCTGCTTATCACTGCTAATAATGATTTTTAAAAGCATTACCTGGTTAACTGCTTTGTTTTTATTTTTTTCCGGAGAGTGTTAGAGGGTCTGAATTCTTTACTGTTAATTCAAGAGTCTGAGAGAAAGTTTATTAATATAATTATCCTAGTCAGAAATGATAAGGTGATTAAGTAATTTCTCTAATAGAAACAAACTGAGGCTTTCATCTCCTCTTTTTGTTACACCATCAACAAATCTGTATAGTCTTTTTCATGATGAAAAAGAGGATATTTTTATAATGAAGGTTAAAGGCACTGTTGACTAAGAAGCAAGAGGAGATCTGGTTATATATTTTCTGGAGATTTTGAAAGTAAAGTTGGGAAGGTCATGTATGCCTAGACCTCTTAGGCATAGAATCTTTTTCAGAAAAGCAATGATTCAGATCCTGAAGTGGTCTGGGGCATCTCATGGGAATACAGTGTCTAGGAATCTAGGGATGTGGTCCTCATGTCTGTTTCTTTGGGGAATTCTGCCCCTCGCACCCTTTGCAAGATGGAATGAAACTTCTCATTCAGAGAAACAGAATTTTGAATCCTGGTTAATCTAGTTTAGCCTCAAAAAGTTCTATTTCAACAAACCCATCTGAGCTCACGTTGCCTCTTATGGTCCCAATAAGCATGTACCTAATAACGGCCTTCGATGCCATAAACCCTCACTGGAACCAAGTGATCCCTAGTTGATGGTTTCTTGAAGAAAAAAAAAAAAAAACAAAAAACTTTTATCCTTGGGCCGTTGGCATTTACTGCCAAGTAAACTCAACAGCTCTGATCATTCATCTCTGTCTCACCCACACTCACTCCCCCAACATCCCTTAATATTTTTGTCTCCTTTCTCTTTACCTGGCTGTTGTAACAGGATATATACAAAGTTTTTAGTTCTAAATGGAGTTTATCATCCTCTCAAGCTGTTTAGTAATATAAATTAATGAAAATGTGAGAGGGGAGTGGACCCCTGCTGGTGAAACATCTGTCTTTTCCTCCAGGTTGCCAGTTTGCAAAACTGTTAGGGCTCCAAGCATGCTTGCATGCACAGATGTCCTAAGGGTGATGGGGCACCTGTATCTTGAAGAGGTCAAGACCTTTTGTGTGACTTAGGATTAGTGTGCCTGGTCTTAAAAGCATCACTTTGGAAAAGTCCAGAGTGCCATAGCCAAAAAAACCGCTGTAACCTTTTCCAAGAAATAAAAACCTGTGCCATGTTGGGGAGAGTAACAAAGAAAATTTTTATTTCACCATGAGACTGTTTAATCTTTTTAGCAAGATGAAGAATGCATTTAGTGAGTATCTACTGTATGCCTGGCACTATGCTAAGCATTTTACATGGTTCATTTCCTTCCATCTTCACAAACACCCCAGGAGACAGATAACATGACCTCCCTGTTTCACAGATAAGAAAACAGAGACAGAGGGCAAGTGTGTGATTTGTTTGAGGCAACACAGTGATGATGATGAAGCTCAGAGCCAGGCTAGCTCATTCCAGAGTCAAGCTCTTCACTTCTCCCCTCAGCCAGGATCTCACATCATCAGTACAATCTACAAACAACTCCAAGGCTGCAGTGATCTACAGGGGCTTCCAATAACACACCATATTTCATGAGTGCTTTTCCCCTCCTGAAGCTGCATAGGACCCTTCTTCGCAGACTGTGCTTTTGTGACTCCAAGCTAATTATGCATTTGAAACTAGAGAACAGGTATTATATTTCCACACAACTTGGGCAGCTCAAAAAATGTGGATAAGAGGAAAAGGAGCCAGCCTAGCAAAAACTCTATGCAAAGGTGGCTAAGTTAAAATAGCTTTTTTAATTGAGCAAAAGAAATCCATCCCTTTGAGTTTTAGTCTTTTGAGCCTACAGTCAAAATAAAGATGTGACAATAACACAAATATCCATACTTCAAGGTATCTGGCTTGTCACTGATGCAAAATATAAAAAGCAACTGCTACTGAATTGATGTATTTATGGAGAATTTGTAGAATTCTTACTTTTTTTTTTTTACTCACTCCTAGTATGATTTTCGTACACCCTTTAGACATCTGGAAAGGGCTGAGGTGGTGCTTCAGGTAGAGTATTGCAAAGTGTCTATACCACCTGGGTAATTAAAAAATAAAAACAGCTGCCAATAAGGATGCTGAGAAGCGTGACAAAGTTGAAATTCAGGATCCCCAGATGCATTCTTTTGCACCTGAGCACTGAACTCCCCATTTGAAAGCCATTTAAGCCAATACAATTCAAATAGATCTTTTAGGAGGAAAATGTGACTGACATAGAATCAATGTTTGAAATGTCTTCTCCGCTGGCAGTTTGCAGACTAGAGGCAGGGCCCACCCGTTGCAAGGTGAGTCTGTGAGATGCTGCGTTTCCTTCCCTAAGTGAGAGAGAAAGGATGTTGAGTGATGAAAATGTTATTAGAGGATAGAACCTAGCCGAGGGCATTCTTGCCATATTTCACCCCAAACCAGAGGGATCTAAAACCATGAATGAACCAACAAACAAAAACAACCCATCACAAATCGGGAGCATTAAAAGTCAAGTTTTGAACTATTGACACAAGATTGACTTCTTGGTGTGGTCAGCTGCATCTAATAGCAATAGCTTTTGAGTTCCCTCTGGTGTAGTCAAGAGTTCAAAATGCAACATTCAGTAAGTTAGGTTTCCAGAATGGTCATCTTTTTTTTGTCAGAGGTTGGTAACTTATTGATTCTCTATTACCTCTTTTTCTTGCTCTTGAAAAAAATAATAGTTGGGTGGTTTAATCAGAGAGTATGGTTTTAGAGCCAGTCAGGATAAAGAAATTTAAATCAATCTGCCTTTTCCAACAGCATTTATGAGAATTTTTAAATATATTAATAGTGATCAAATGGGCACTTTTACTTTAATGAAATATGTTGTATTCAGCCCCCATGTTCATCCAATATAGGCATATCCTTTAAAACTAAGCTTAGAGACAATTTTAGAAAGTTTGTAATTCATCAGTTTCCCTCTCTAAGATAGAGCTTTCTTCCTAGAGGTGACCAAATCCAAAATAAATCATAGTACAGATTGTATTTCATCTTACCTGTGTTTCCTTCTGCCTTTTCTTTGGCTGTGGATGTGTGTAATTGAACACGTTGATCCATAAGAGCTTAAAAATGATCTGTTAAGTATGGAGACAGCATCTGGTGTTAAGACAGAATGAGTGTTGGACGAGGCTTGAATTCGTTATCAAACATTGTAAGCTGGTGTACAAACAGTGCTGGTGGTCCTTTTCCATCTTTGTCTAAGAAAATGAAATCAGGGAGGTTGTCAAGCCCAAAAGGAGCACATGAAGGCTTCAATCCTCTAGAAGAGGCTTTAGGTCAGTGATGTGTCTTGAAATGTTTAAAGATTAAGGGTGAGTCGAAAATGGAAACACCTCAGTCTCTCTGCAGACTAATGGATCTGCATAATTAATATATTTTACAGTGATCATTTTTAAACACAGATTTTAGCCAGAAGTCCTAATGGAAAATGGTTCCTGGGCACCTTCAGATGCATTCCACTACACTTTCTGGAAAACTTATTCCCAACACAGGGCATTAATTCACTGTGGAGCTTTGGATTGGCCAATATAATTGGGTAATCATGTCATTTGGGATCCTTTAGGGACTGGCATGTTGGGCTTATTGATGATCCCCATGTGACTTCTTTATCCATGCTTACAAGAATCTTTAAATCCTCCCAAATTACCATGCATTGTCTCCCTCTAGGCTTTCTGGCAATGATATGACAAATATTTTAGGCTTGTTTTATTTCTGGTACAGTATGGCTTTAAGAACATTTGTGCCCAATATAGATTATTACTGCAAGGACTTTTTTTATCTTTCTTTTTTGGTCATCCCACAGCATATGGAGTTCTCAGGCCAGGGATCAGATCCGAGCCACAGTCTCAACCTAAGCTGCAGCTGTGGCATCACTGGATCCTTAACCCACTGTGCTGGACCAGGGATTGAACCTGAGTCCCAGCACTCCCAAGGCACCATTGAACCCATTGCACCACAGCAGGAACTCCTACATGGACTTTTTAAATCACCATATTGACATCCACCTCTGAATGATTAACCTATCTAGCTTTGGATCTCCTTAAGGAAGGAAGATGGATATAATTTGGCATCCCAATTGCCTTCCTGTAAGAATGAATGGTTGACACCAAAAATCTTTTTTTTTATTTGGGAGCAGATTTGAGGGAAAGATTGGAGTGTTAATGTCACCAGGCTATTCTTTCATTCATGCACTATTTAAGGATGCCTGCCATGTGCCAGATACCATTCTGGACGTGGGAGATACCATGATGAACAGATAGACATAATATCTGCACTCTCAGAACTAAATGCCTTCATTTTCCATTTTCTCATCTAAACCTAGTTTCTTTTTCATGGCCCAGGATGTGTCTTTTTAAAAGCATAATTGAACTGTTCTAGTAAGACATTTGCAGGAAATATGTGCTTTTGGTTCTGTCTGTTCATGCTCAGTGAAGGAACGAAAGTGAATCCATTTATTTACTGATGTGATTACTGTCTGGCTGAAATGGAATGGTCTGAAGGGGGGAGCTAGGGGAGGTCTTGCAGGTGTCTTCTAAGCATTATTTATTACTCTCAGGCATCCTTGGATTTGATAGGCTATTCTCATGCTTGCCTGTGCTGGGAACGGACTGAAAGGGAAGAATCTTCAACAGGATATAAAAGTAAAGAAAATAGAAGAATAAACAGAGAGTGTGCCTAGAGGACATAAGATTTTCACTGGCAATATGAATTAGACCTAATTGGCATTATCAGGTTTTCTCTGTGTGTTCATTCAGTCATTCATTTATTCTGCAAATATATTCATAAATATATTTGAATTCAATATATATAGTGTCCACTTCGTGTCAAGTATAGCACTAGGTGCTAGAGCACTTGAATAAGTATGATATATTAGTTTCTAAATTCATCCAACTTCTAGGAAGCCAGGATTTCTTAGCTTGGACACTATGAACATTTTGGTCTAGAAAATTCATTGATGTGGGGGCTGTTTTATACATTGCAGGATGATGCTAAACGCAGCATCCCTGACTTCTACCCACTAGATGTCAGCAGCAAACTGCCCCCCACCCCGACCCCGCCAAGTGGTGAGAACCAGAATTCTCTCCAGACAATGCCAAACATCTCTTCATTAAAATCTTGCAAGAAACTGAGTAATTAGCACCAGCTCTGACTGAGTCTTCCCTGCACATTTTTACTTTTCTACTTTCAGATACTCTGCTGCATGCTTTGCTCCAGGATTTTTGAGTGGTTCTCCCCACATATTCTGTACAACTTGTCTAATAAAGACAAGTAAATCTTCTTTAATTCTTTTTCTTTCTTTCTTTCTTTCTTTTTTTTTTTTTTTCGTCTTTTGTTTTTTGAGGGCCACACTCACGGCATATGGAGGTTCCCAGGCTAGGGTCTAATCAGACCTGCAGCTGCCAGCCTACGCCACAGCCACAGCAATGCCAGATCCAAGCCATGTCTGTGACCTACACCACAGCTCAAGGCAACACCAGATCCTTAACCCACTGAGCGAGGCCAGGGATCGAACTCACAACCTCATGGTTCCTAGTCAGATTTGTTTCCACTGTACCACGATGGCAACTCCTTTATTCTTTCTTTTTTTTTTTTTTTTACTAGTCTGTCCTTTACTTCTCCTTAACACTTTACCAGGTTCACTTTCCCTACAGAGCCTCATTAGATTCCAGCAATCAACAAATGAGGTGATACTAAAATATAACCTTTTAAGAGATGAATCAATGGAAGTTTAGAATCCTTATTTGCCTACCTTCTTGCAACTAATAATGGATAGGACCTAAATTCACACTCATGTGTCCTGACTAAAAATATCTGATGTTCTTCTATAGTATTATAAACTTTAATGAGAAAACAAAAATATGTTTAAAGCACACTCTCTCTTGGAGACTGTTTTGGAAATAATGGCAGTGTAGCAGTGTCTGGAGGTCCACAGGCTTGACTCCTTACTCAATATTTTTAACCAGGTTGTTTTGAGCTCTTAGGGTTTCCTCAGTAGTTCAGGGAACGTGGACCCATATATCAAAAGAGCCACAGGAAGCCTTCAAGATGGGTAGAGTGGATAGGGCATGGCTTATGAAGTTTAGATGCACCTACGGTATGAGTCAGCGTGCCAGCAGGAAAAGATAACTTCCTCACACCATCGGACCATTTCCTGGTGACGGTGAAACATTAAAACTTAATTTTGTTAAGTTATGAAACTGAGATCCCAAAAGGTGAGTTGTATTTCTCCAGGCCTCATGGTGAATTCCATACAGAAGGATAAGAGCAGGGCTCAGTGTACTTCCAGCCCAGTGAGCTGAGGAATCATTGCCGATGGAGAAAGGCCAGTTTATGGATCTGGCACATACCAGAAATGGATTTTTAAAATAGTGGTAGACATTAAAGACAATAGTAGTTTGCAATAGTGCTTATCATGCATGCACCTGAGCTTGGGTAGATGCATGGCTTTCCAAGAGAGGGCCTCCACCTTACCTGAACCCGCATCCTTGATCATCTGATGAACTGTTAAAAGGATAAATTAGAAGTTTGGGACTACATAAACACACTCCTCTATATAAAATGGATAACCAACAAGTACCTACTGTATAGCATATGGAATTATACTCAATATTTTATAATAATCAATAAGGGAAAAGAATATATAATGTATATATATGTATATATATGTGTGTGTGTATATATACATATATATGTGTGTGTGTGTGTGTGTGTGTGTGTGTGTGTGTGTGTGTATGAATCAGTTGGCTGTGCACCCAAAATGAACCCAACATTGTAAATGACTATACTTCAATTAAAAATAAGAATAAACCCTCTTGCACTGTTGGTGGGAATGTCAACTGGTACAGCCACTATGGAGAACAGTTTGGAGATAACTTAGAAATCTATACATAGAACTTCCATATGACCCCGCAATCCCACTCTTGGACATATATCTAGACAAAACTCTACTTAAAAGAGACACATGCACCTGCATGTTCATTGCAGCACTATTCACAATAGCCAGGACATGGAAACAACCCAAATGTCCATCGACAAATGATTGGATTCGGAAGAGGTGGTATATATACACAAAAAGAATGACATAAAGCCATTTGCAGCAACATGGATGGAACTAGAGACTCTCATATTGAGTGAAATGAGTCAGAAAGACAAAGACAAATACCATATGATATCAGTTATAACTGGAATCTAATATCCAGCACAAATGAACATCTCCACAGAAAAGAAAATCATGGACTTGGAAAATAGACTTGTGGCTGCCTAATGGAAAAGGGAGGGAGAGGGAGGGAGTGGGAGGGATTGGGAGCTTGGGGTTATCAGACACAACTTAGAATAGATTTACAAGGAGACCCTGCTGAGTAGCATTGAGAACTATGTCTACATACTCATGTTGCAACAGAACAAAGGGTGAGGGAAAAAAATGTATACATGTAAGGATAACTTGATACCCTTGCTATACAGTGGGAAAAAATAAATTAAAAAAATAATATTAATAATTTTTAAAGAAAAGATATCTGTAACTATTGAGACCCTTGGCACTTTTGCCAAGATATCCAAGATACAAGACCATTCAAGCCTATTGCTCTGGCAGAGCACTGTTTTCTGCCTGCATTGTCTGAAACAACTGAACTTAGAATGAGAGGAAATAGATCCATATTCCACTTAGGGATATTCATGGTCTTAGACAAATCATTAGCTTTCTCTGGGCCTCAGTTTCTTCATTTGTAAAATGGAGATCATTAATCCCTTCCCAGAGTTTTGGAGAGGATTGCTTCCATAAATGATATGGGAAAACCCTTTTAAGACCACATAGACCTAGACAATCATATCATTATTTCTTTCCCTCTGTAATCAAAGTTCAGACTGCTATCAGTTTTCATTCGGTGCTCTTGATGAGTGCATGAGGTTAGAGGAAATGCCTCCCCATCTACCGAGAAAATGACTGTATTTATGGGATGGGTCTGAAGGAGTCTAGAAATGCTTTGATGGGTAATTCCATCTCAAGGGGAGATTTATATCCATATTATAAATTGCAGAGACAGAGTATCTTCACCGAAGAATAACTGTAATAAAACCAAACGTAATATGGATAAAGCAGTTCCCTATGATCAGCTCATCTCAAGGCATGCTTCTATATTTTCCTTTCTCCTTCCTCAGAACCCTTTCACTGCCATCTGTCCAGGCATAACACATTTGCTGTGGGGTCTTGGAGGAGGGGATTGACATGACCTCTGACCTTAACCCTCTCCTCTCTCCAGATGATTCCAAAAGCCCCTTGGAGAGCTGACAAATTCCAATTTTTTTCCTCCTCCCTAAGGATCCAAACTCAGGAAAAACATCTTGCTGGCTGCCCTGGGTTTCTCATTAGCCCCAGATGCAGGAAATTCAAAGGTTTCTCACTTCTCATATTTTATTCACCTCAAAGCATCTCCCAACACATTTCGTTGGAAAACTCAGTTAGCTCATATTTTTTCCAAGAGCATTATCTGCTGGCAGTCCCCTGCCAGACTCCTTCTCTTCAACTCACCTCTGGTATTTATAAATTCCTCATCATCCGAAGAGTTTGGAAGACACATCATCTAACCCTCCCCAGACCAGTTCCCCAGTGTGCCTACCTTTCTACTCCCACTGCCTCTAAAACCCTAAGAGTGTTTCTCACACCTTTTTTCCCCTATGGATCTCCTCAGGAAGCAAGAATGTTTTCTCAGTCATTTATTTGCTCATCCATTCATTCATGTATGTTTCTGCTGTATTTATTGAGCCAGTAAACACCTGGCCACTATACAGCCAGGCCTCGTGTTAAGGTTTAGGATACAGAGGTGACTAAAACTGATGTAGTCCCTACTCTCCTAAGATTTGCAGTCTAGTGGGGGAAGAGGCAATTTAAAAATTCCTCAAAAGTGAGTTAATTACCATTGTAGTAGGTGCTAAAAATAAAGCTAAGCCATCTTAGGTACTAATTATGTGATAGGCACAGCTCGTGTATTTCATGCATATTAATTCATTTAATCCTCGTAATAACCCTTTAAGGGAGTTCAAAGAGGGAAGGATTAGAGCCCATAAAATCCTGAAGGGCATAGTCTCCTTTCATAAATCTAAGAATATGGGAATGAGGGTCACACAGCAGGACAAGATGCTAAGAGTTCACATAGCTGACGCTGATGCAACACTTACTGCTTACCCTGTGCTCTGCACGTCCCTAGGTCTGCACCTTCACAGCAGCATCCTGAGGGGTCACTGTTATTATTTTCATGATGGGGAAAAGAGATGTAGAGACCCTGAGCTTCTTGTCCAAGGTCACACATTTTATAAGTGATGTTTCTGAAACTATAGCTTAGGTGTCTTTGACCCCAAGCCTGGGCTCTTAAATGTAATGATAACTGAAAGGCTGATTAGGATATTCCTCATTTGGTTCATATTCTGGAAAATACTCTAGAATGGGAAGAAAGAGGATTATTTTAATGCATATGTGATTAAGAAATATAATGATTTATCTTGGAGTAAATCAGAGCTTGTGTGACGAGGAGTATTGCGTCCTTAAATATCCTTAAGCATATTTCAAGGGAGACAACCAGCTGCTTTTACAGCTTCCTATTCAAAGGATGGATTGAGGACCAGCAGCGTCAGTGTTACCCAGGAGATCATTAGAAAAGCAGAATCTCTGGTTCTACCCTAGACCTACAGAGTACTAAAGTCCACATTTAGTTGATCTCCACATAGTTCAGATGCGCAAGTAAGCATTAAAGCTCATCTCTAGAACAAGCTAAAAGATTGGGCCTCCAGATCTGCTCCTGATGCTAACTGACCAGTTGTTTGTCCTCCCCAGATTTTCTTCGCTCTGCATCCTTATGGGTAGAATTAGCATTGCCCCAGAGAATAAGAGCCCGAAGCTGTTGGGAAGATTCTATAGAAACTCTGAGTCTCTTTTTTACCTCTAGAATCATTTTTTCCTAGTGTGGTCCATAGACCACTTACATCAGAATCACTTGGGGATTTTATTTAAAATGATGCTTAGATTAAAAATAGACTTCTCAGGAGTTCTTGTCGTGGCTCAGTGGTTAACAAACCTGACTAGCATCCATGAGGGCATGGGTTCGATCCCTGGCCTCGCTCAGTGGGTTAAGGATCCATTGTCACGGGCTGTGGTGTAGGTCACAGACACAGCTCAGATCCCGTGTTGCTATGGCTGTGGTGTAGACCAGTGTGTGCAGCTCCGATTGGACTCTTAGCCTGGGAACCTCCATATGGCTGTGAGTGTGGCCCTAAAAAGACAAAAAGACCAAAAAAAAAAAAAAAAGTAGACTTCTCAGAGCAGCAGCAAATGCCAAAATATATAGTGTAATGATGTCCTCAAAACCAAGAGATTGTCAAATGAACACTGAGTATCCTTCCTGAGGTGTTTATCAGGAGCAAAGACACAGTAAAGACGTTATCAGACAAACATTAAATCACATTTAATTTTTACATTTCATTAATCCTTTTTGGGAGGAATTACCTCTGTGGAATGTATACTTTGGACCATCCAAACTTTGGTTTCAAATTCTGGCGCCCATTATCTACTAGCCATGTGACTTTTTCTTAAGTGACATACATCTGTGAAGTGAAGAAAGAATTCTCACTACTGAGGTTGTGAGGTTCTCGACAGTGTATACGTATATAGCATGTAGTACTGCACTAAATAAATTGTAATTCTTATAGTTGGTTGTTGAATGAAATATCATAAAATCACTTCTCTTAAATTATCTATACTGTCATAACATAATTATGAAATTATAGATTAGTTGCCATAAAGAAAAACCTACTTTCAATACTTTACAAGTGATATTTACCTTAATCTGGCATGTATATCTTATCATTTCATTCATTTATTTATTCATTCAACAAATGTTTATTAAGATTCTACTAACGGCAAGGAATTTTCCTAGGCATTGGAAATGCAGCAGTGTTATATGTTACTGAATAGGATAGAGATGGTGGGTGGTGGGGAGGGGAATAAACAAAGAGAAAAAAATGTCAGATAGTGGAGACATAGAAATCAGGCAGAGGGGATGGGCTGTTCTTTCAAACTTGTATTTTTTTTTTTTTGTCTTTTTGCCATTTCTTGGGCCGCTCCCACAGCATATGGAGGTTCCCAGGCCAGGGGTCGAATCAGAGCTGCATCTGCACCCCACACCACAGCCCACAGCAACACCGTATCCCCAACCCACTGAGCAAGGCCAGGGATTGAACCCACAACTTCATGGTTCCTAGTCGGATTCGTCAACCACTGAGCCACAATGGGAACTCCAAACTTGTATTTTTATAAATTGAATTAAAAAGTAACTTTATCAAGGGAAGCCTACAGAAAATTTTTAGACGTGTACATAACAATTTTCCATCTTGGTGAATTTTTGGATTTTCTCTTTAGGTTTTCTTGATAGTGAAGCCTATTTGAAAAACTTAAATTGGTTTGGGACTTGGTGAGCATTGGTACCACCTTTCTATCTTCCCACACTTGACAAAGTCATGTTCATTCCATGTGATATTAACAGTAACCTCAGGAAACGAATAGATTAATTGTGTATTGAATTTTCTATCGAGTGAGGGAAACTTTGACTCAGAAACACCATTTTCAGTTGACCAGGGGTTTACCATTGGTAAAGGCTGATAGAAAGACTCAAACTTAAATCCTCTCTCCCTGAATTCAGCATGGACTCTACCATAGTACCTCTTCTTATTTTACAGCCTCTACAAAGCCTCCATGAAATAAAGGTCAGGGCTCTAGGATATTGGTCTGCATTGTGACAACTTGTTGAGGTTATTTTAGGTTTCAGCTCTTACCATTGTCTAAATATGGTGCTGAGGATGAAAATGGGATAAATAACATAATGGCAAATGGAATTTATGAGGCATGGAGCATCAGCTATAAAACCATTTGGAAAATATGGAATTTTCCCAAGCAAATTTACTTATATTTTAGAATAACCTTTGTAAGCATTTTATTCCTAATACCTCTCTTTTAACAAATTCTGCTTAAAATTTAGGAAGAGTTTATTCTTACTCACTCAAAATTGGACTTATATCCTAGTGAATTCTACCAGCCAAACATTCAAATTACCTCGAAGATGTTACGTCCTTCCTTCTCACTCTCTTGCTAGTCCACAAACAAGGCTACATTCTAATAATGAAAATATTAGAGGGAATATGTGAAAAGAGAAGAACACCAGAACTGGCTTTAACTATTTTGTGAATCTTTCCAGCACAATTAGAGCACAACTGGGCTCCAATGGAGCCATGTCTACCTCTGGATCCTAGAACAGCCTCATTAATTTTCTTATCTTATTACATCGAGGTTAAAATCCACATTACCATGTTCAAACTCTGCTTGCTAGTGAAATAATGAAATTTTCTACTGTCATAATAGGTCACATCTTTGTTACTCACACACACAGTGCTATATTTCTTTCCCCCAACTACATATGAATATAAAATTTCCAAAACAATAGGAAACACCCAGCCTATTCAGCCATCCTAAAAACATAGTGCACATGGCTTGCTAATATTTGTGGCCCCAAAGTTCTGACAGGGAAGATATTTATCCAGAACTGTGTCAACTTAAGTATAATTAAAGATTATCAGTTAAAAAGAAAGCCGTTCATAAATAATGTAATGTGATTGAAGGGCAGTTTTCCCCACAATCATAATTTTTAAGCATCTTCTTTTAGTCTCATTTTTCCAGGTCCTCCAAGCTAAGAGCGATAGTTAATCATGGTTAGCCAGGGTGTCTGCCAGGTACAGGTGGGTTGGAGCTAGAAATCAAAACATATCAAGAGTAGAGAGGAACCTGGACATAAAGTTTCAGTCAAATTAGATGAATAAGCTCTACAGAGCTGATGGCCAACATTGCATTTTAGTCAACTATCATTTTTATACACTTAAAATTTATTAAGGGAGCAGATCTCATAGTAAGTGCTCATTTCACAATTTTAAAAAAATAAAGGAGTTACCATTGTGGTTTAGCACATTAAAGGACTCAACATAGTCTCCGTGAGGATCAGGGTTTAAACTCTGTCTTCGCTCAGTGGGTTAAGGAGTTGGTGTTACCATAGCTGCAGCTCTGATACAACCCCTAGCCTGGGAACTTCCATATACCACAGGTGTGGCCCTAAAAGAAAAAATAAAATTAAAATTAAAAAATACTTTTTAGAAAGTAGAGGGACCTGATGGTGTTAGCAAATAATAATGACATTTTATAGTTTGCAAACACAGTAGAAACTCTATGAAAAACCCTACTCATTGCACTTGTTGGATTAGTCACTGTTCTTTATTCCCTCTAAAAAATTGTTAATTCTTATGGCATGTAGAATTCTTGTGAAAAGTTGGTATAGTCAAGCTCTACTGAATCCACCAAGTGATTTGTACATTTATTCACACTGTGAGTGAGTTTTTCTAAACCTCAAAAGGCATGCCCCCTTTTTTCCTCTCATTTTGCTTTGTGTATAGCTGTAAGTGTATGTTCAAATAATCTCAATGCTAAAAGTCACTTGTTTTATCCTGTTTCCATTATATTGTTTACTGTGAAATAGACCTCAAATAGACCCTGTTCTTTTTGCTGTCACTCCCGAGTCTCTGTGTCATGGTTCTTAGCAGAGAGTAGACCTTCAGAAAATGTTGAATGAATAAGTGATGAGTATATAGAATTTGCTCTTTGAGCAGGAACATTGCATTGCACCAGGATCTTTAAACTCCTCAGGTGAACCAATTTCTCTTTGGTTTGGTTTTGTGGGTGTGTTTGTTTTTATTTATATGTTTGTGATTACCTTTTGTATATTTGATGTACAATGTTATATTAGCCTAAGGTGTACAGCACTGTAATTCGGTACTTTTACAGATTATATTCCATTGGAAGTTATTACAAGATCATAGCTGTAATTCCCTGTGCCATACAATATATCCTTGTTGCTTATCTATTTTAAACACAGTAGTTTATATTTCTTAATCTCATACCCCTAAGTTGCCCCTCCTCCCTTGCCTCTCCTCTTGGGTAGCCAACAGTCTCTTTGGGTTTGTTTGTTTGTTTTGTTTTCCCCTGCCTTAAAGTCATTTACCTCAATTCATCCCAAGCCCTATCCCAGCTGTTAAAACAGATTGGAGCTATCCACTGCCAATGAAGACCAAACACAAATACCAACAAAACTGCTTTTCATTTTCTGCCAGAATCAGCAGACCCAGGGGAGCTCCCCTCTTTGCTGCGGGACACCTCAACAGTGTGCTCACCTGGGCTATGTGAAGCCCAGGTGGGTGTCAGGTGGGCAGTGCCCTGGGCCTTTGCTTGTTTCTCCTTACCTGGAGCCATCATTCTCTAAGCTAAGAATGCCTTCTCTTGCTTCCCTCAAAGTACCTCTCCAGAAGTTATCTTAGGCTCTGATACATGCCCCAAACCCTCTTGTTTTTCCTCTCTCACAGAAGAATTAGCTTTCTGGTAAACCCCTCAGTGTTTTCTTTTTGAGTAAATTCTGACTTTCCAGAGATAGTTTTCAATTCCAGTTATGTTTTTTATTCTGACGACTTCAGTCTCTTGAACTGATATTTCCACTTAGAATGATCCCTTTTTATTATTTCATTTTTCTTCTTTAAAGTCCTCATAGGTCATTGTTTTTCCCCCTAGAACTTAAGGACATGTGAGAACCCACCAGTAGGCATAGCACAAGAAGCACAGAAGGCTCGTACATTAACAAGTTCTTTGGTGAAGTTCTTGCATCTACTAAAATAAATTAGGTCAAAATAAGATTGAAGAGAGCTTCAAGTGCCCCAACATCTAACAAAATGACTTTATTATTTAGAAAATAGGAAGAAGTGAAAAGAACTTGCAGAATAAGAAAATCATTAAACTCCTGCATTTATTAAAGGGATAAAGTCTCAGTGGAGCAAATTCTAACTTATAGTACCTTAGAAAGAGGGGAAAAGTCCCCTGAAAAATTATACAGGCCCCTGGAGCTCAAACTGTATTGGGGCACGTTAAGTATTTAGCAAGTATTGGTCCAGGAAGGAAGGAGGCTCTACTGCTATATTCATGCCAGGTAAATGGAATAATTACCTTATTCCTACTGATGTCTTGGATATTATTGATCACATTCAATACAATAACTTTGGTGGTGACTTACCCAGCTTGCTTTTGTTACTCTAAATTAAGGAATTTTCAACCTACTTCTTATGAATTGTTCTCTCCTTTCAAGACCCTCAATTAATTTTCTTCTTACCTTAATCCTAATTGTGTATGTACCTTTTGTGAAAATCAGGGTATTTGGGACACTAAAACTTTATTTGGTTTTGATATATGATAAAGTAATTGAATCCTAATTGTGTATGTACCTTTTGTGAAAATCATGGTATTTGGGACACTAAAACTTTATTTGGTTTTGATATATGATAAAGTAATTGAATCATTACATTAATAGTCTCATTACTAACAAGATTAGGTCTTCCTTGAATTTATGTGATATTTCTTAGCACTATCCTCTGCTTTTCTCACCTTCATTTTCTTCCTTCCTTTCTCTCTCTCCATCTCTCTGTGTATCAGTTAGTTTTTGCAGTGTAACAAACCACCTCAAAATTTCATGGCTTTAATCCATACTATTTATGATTCTGTGAGTTAGCGTGTTGGCCTGAGCTGAGCTGGACTGTGTGTCTACTGATCTTGATGGGCTCACTCATGATGCATCTGTGGACATTTTCTAGTTAGTAAGGTGGTTCTCTTTCTAGAGATTAGCCATCTCTCAGTTGGGAAAATGGCCATGACTAGGCAACTTACCTCTCATCATTTAGGAGGCTAGCTTGAGTTTGTTCTCAGGAAAATCTTTAGACTCCAAGAGTGAGCAGGAAAGCTGCAAGCCCTTTGTAGGCTTAAGCTTGGAAACTCATAGAATGTCACTTTCATCACATTCTGTTGTTCAAAGACTATAAAGCCATCACAGATTCAAGGCTTGGAAAAAATAGACTACAACTCTTGATGAAGGTAGCACCATTTTTGCAGTGTATCCAGCACTCAACTCTGATTTCTGTGACTGTCCCTTAAATCTTGAGTCAAGGGTTCTCCCCTCACCTCCAAAGAATTCTTACTTGCCCAATCTCACCTGAACTCAGACCTCTTTAAAACAGGCCTAACTACTGTCTCCCTTTCCTCGTATCCAATTCCTGGCAATAACACTGTCATTTTCTCAGGCTTTTAATTGTACTCCTCTCATGCCCTTCTCTCTCTACACTTTCTTTATAACCCAAACCACCAAGTTCTGTGGGAATCCTTCTCAAGTATCTCTCAAACCCTCCTCTTTGACCACTCAGATTTCTCCTCGATTTCCTTGCTGCCAATGGTTCTTCCATCTCAAACATCCCATACAGTTTTCCCAACTAATTTTGACTTATTTCTTCCCTCTCCAGCTTTGAACCTTCCATGACTCTCCAAGATCTGCTACACACAGCTCAGATTTCCCTGCCAGAGCCCGTTTTTGATTTGGCCCCACATACTGGCCCCAAACACTCCAAACTGCATCTCTCCTTTATTCAGGTTATCCTCCATCCTTTTTGCCTTTTAAATGCTAAGCCACATAGAGACCAACTTTCCTTCCTCTAGAGAGCTGAAAGGCAGTAGTCAGTGATTTCTCACTTTCCTATTGTTCCATTATATGTTTAGCCAGCACTCTATATTTTGCCATGTAATTACGTTTCATCCTACATAATCCCAGTATTCATGTGCACTAGCGTTGGCTTCTCCAGCTAAGTCTGATATCTTTAAAGTAGAGAAACACATCATATCCTCCTTTTGCACTCTCCGGATCTCATAGGACAGGATGTGGGCAAAATAGTTATTCAATGAAAACTTATTCCATTGAATTAAACCTCTGATTTCATTTAATTACTCCCTTTTTGGAGATATTTTTTCTATTGTTTTAAGAAACAGAAAGGCCTTGGAATTTATCAAGTCCACACAGACTAATACTTATGGGTATGAAAGGAAACTGTGGGTCCCTAAGCTGTTCTTTACATGGACTCTGTCACCTCTTACTCCTGACAGAATGGTCTCTACTACCAAGCTGTAGGAATAGGCTGCCTTCCCTCATTCAAACAAGCCATCCTGGACACCTTCCTTACCCACCACATCCAACTCAGCACTGAATCCTATCATTTTTGCCTCTGGAGTATCCTTCAATATGTCTGCTTCTATCGCTACTCTTACCTGTCTCACTTTCCCTTGTCCCCTTGCAACTTCTCATAAAAGGTCTCACTGTTTTCCACTCTTCTGCCCACCCATATCTTCCTCCAAGGCATTTTCCACATAGTGACAAGAGTGATCATTTCTAAATTCAAGTCTGCTCACCCAGCTTCCCTGCTTAAAATGTCCCAGTAGTGTTCTACTGTTAGGGTAGAGGTCAGTATCTTTAAGAGAACTTGTAACCATGTGGCAGCTAGCCTCTGTCTGCCTCTCCAGATCAGGCCTTCTTGTCATGCCCCACACCTACCTCCATCCAGATCTGTTCCCCAAATGCTCCATCTTCCCACAGGGGTTTTGCCTGTCCCATTCCCTCTGCCAACCCTGTGTACCCTTCATTCACTTATAGACATCCTTCAGTCAACTTGGATTATTGGAGAGTGATTTAGTTAATGTTCACTCTTCCATCAAACTATAATATCCTTGAAGACAAAAGGCCTTTGTTTTTGCTCTTCAGTGCATTTACTGAGCATAGCAGTGTCTGGTACATGTTAAACATTCAATATGTATTTGAGAAAATGAGTAAACAAAAGAATGAATGAATGGCCATATGGGTTCTAGCCCTGCACTCATGCATAAATATGCAAGAGATGTGGTTTCTGCCCTCAAGAGTTTACATTTTTGTTAAGAGAGGAAGGTATGTAAGTTATAAACTATAAAGTGTCCAATAGAAACTTAAAGACAGAGGGATCTTGTGTATACAGGGAATATATATTAGTTTCCCATTACCACAGTTACCACAAATTACCGAAACCTTTCTGACAGATAACGAAAATTTGTCTTAGGGTTCTGGAGGTGAGAAACCTTTTTTTTTTTTTTTTTCATTTTTAGGGCCACATCAATGGCATATGGAGGGTTCCCAGGCTAGGAGTCAAATTGGAGCCTCAGTTGCTGGCCTACACCACAGCCACAGCAACATGGGATCTGAGCCTCATCTGCAACTTACACCACAGCCCATGTCAATACCAGATCCCTGACCCACTGAGTGAGGCCAAGGATTGAACCCTCATTCTCATGGATACTAGTCAGATTCGTTTCTGCTACACTGCAGTGGAAACTCTATGGCGGTAAGAAACCTTAAAATCAAGGTATCATTAGGATTGCATTCCTTCTGCAGGCTCTAGGGGAGGTTTTTTTGTTTTGTTTTGTTTTTGTTTTGTTTTTTGCTTTTTCCCTGATTTATAGAAGCCTTCTGCATTCCTTGTGGCCCCTTCTTTTATCTTCAAAACCTGTAGTCTGTTCTAGCCATATTTAAATTCCTTCTCTCTCTTTTATTCTCTCTCTCTCTCTCCTCTCTGCTTCTGTCATCACATCTTCCCTGACTCTAACCTACCTGTCTCCCTTTCTTATGAACCTGTATACTTATATTGAGCCTACCCAGATAATCCAGGATAATCTCAGGGTCCTTAATTTAATTACATTTGCCAAGTCCCTTTCACTGTGTAAGATAATAACATGGTAGGAGATAATTCATGGATATCTTGGGGAGGGGGCCCAGTCATTATTCTGTCTACCACAAAATTGTAAAGACTGATATAAGAATTGCTTCATGGAAAAAGTGGCACTTGAACAGAGACTTAAAAACACAGAGTTGCTGAAGGCACCCTAGGGAAAGACAGACACATAGGTGAGGGCTTATAGGCAAAGAACAACTAATAATATGGTGAGATGGATTGTAAGTAATTTGTTGTTCACAATAAGTACTGAAAGCTGAGGCCAGAGAGGGAGGCAGAGACCTAAAGACAGAAGGCAGGTGGGGATGGTGGCCTGGGCTAGAGCAGTAGCAAGTGAATAGAGAAACTGTAATCAGTATGAAGAATGTAGAACCAATGAAGCCAGATAACTGAATGATTGCGATGAAGGAAGAATGCAGGGGGCCTTTCAGGTTTTTTGACTCTTGGGGTGGGACAGAAGGAGGTACCTTGGGCTGAGATGCAGCACATTTCAAAGGAGGTTCTT
This sequence comes from Sus scrofa, assembly GCF_054392235.1. Classification (NCBI taxonomy): domain Eukaryota; kingdom Metazoa; phylum Chordata; class Mammalia; order Artiodactyla; family Suidae; genus Sus; species Sus scrofa. The sequence continues at coordinate 59,842,014 of NC_139395.1, forward strand.
CCCATGGGTTCCAAGAGTCACCTTAAAAAGAACACAGCCTTTAAATACTCATTAAGCCTGGAGTCCTAATGCCATACTGGTTAAATGGGTTTGTTGTTACATCGCCAATGTTTCATTGAACTTGCAGCATTAGTAAATGATTGCATAATCATTAATGAGATCTGCTTCCTATGAAGCAAACTCTACATTACACAGTTCTTTCTGCTTCCCTCTGGCATTTGTCTACCATTTCTTCCCAGGAAACATAAACATGTCCACCGATAAAAGCCAAATGCAGCAGCTTCCTCCTTTTGCTTGAGCAAGTCTGACACCTTCTTACATCTTTGTTCTGGCCTTTTTCTGGACTTGTGTCATAACTTTACTTCTAATCCTCTCCCCATAGACCTCTGGTTCTCTTAGGGCTTTGGATTCCATCCCAGCATCTGCCAGATTCAATGGTGAGGCCCAGGGAGATCAAAAGAGCTCAGGTCCCTCCAGGTTCTCATCCAAAGGCAGGTTCTGCTTGTCTTTGAAAGCTTCAAGGTATGGATGAAGTTCAAAAGAAGGAGGGTGTCCCTGCTTTTGGCTAAGAATTCAAGGCACATAGTCAGGTTCAACTCTTGACTTTACCACGTACTTGCTGTAGAATATTAGAGAAATTACAGTGTTATGAGCCTTAGTTTCCCCATTGCAGAATCAGGCTAGTACCTACCTTGCAGGCATGTTGACTGTTCATTTGAGATAATGCATGCAAAGCACTTTGTTCAGATCTGGCAAGTAGGAGATGCTCCCCTCACATTAGTTGCTTTTTTTGTCTATGAGTATTTTATTAATAATAATTACTGTAATGTGGCTTAGAAGTAAATACTAACAGATTTCATACGGTAAGTCCAGACTCCTTCTGAAGACCTGCCTTGTACTGACCCAAGTCTCTCATCTCACATTCTTCCTCTCCTTGCCCAGTGCAACTGTAACAGCTTCATTTCATTCCTCAAATGTTCCAGGCTCTTGCCCTTCCTAGAATCTTCTGCCTGGAATCTTCTCTTCATCCATCTCCAACTCTTCCCAAGGCTGGCTCCTGTTTAGTCCTTTGAGCCTGAGTGTTCCTTCCGTCTTCACAGAAACCTTCACTGTTCACCTTGTCACCTGAGAAAGCCCCTCTGTTATTCCATCACTTTACCTATTCATACCTTCATTTCCTTTATCACAATTTTATATTGGTTTATTGACTTATTGCCTGTTGTTCCCACAGTAGTTTAATCACTGAGAGAACAGCATCCATATACGTCTATATCTGTCATCTCTAGCACACTTAGTAGGCAGACGATAAATGTTTACATTTAGAAGATTTCTTTTTTTTTAAGGAAAAAGCCCACAGACCTCTGATAAAATTGCAATGGGTAAAAAACTATTCCAGGAAGTGCCATATATTAAATTCAACCTTGAGTCCAGTGATGTGAATTTATACTCACTAATGTCTAGTTTAGATCACTGAACTACACTTTATTCCCAGATCATAGGAAATCAGCTTCCTAGGGTTGCTGATAACAGAGGCTATAGAGGCGCCCTTTCTAAATTGTGCATTGATGGAAGATGAGCTGAGACTTAACTCTTTCAAGTGATGTTATCCTCTCACCTCTATTATGACCAGGAAGAGATGAAAACATCAGACCAAGAAAGTATTCTTTGCATACTTCAGTGTGCATCCATTAAAATATGCATTTCCAGCCCATCTCTGCCAAGGAAGTCAAACCACCATAAGGTTTTGATGTTCTCCTATTGGCCTCCGGGGCATGTATTTCTGTTTCCTGTAAGGGGAAGTGTGCTGGTGGGGAGCGTCCAGACCCAGGGCCATCAGGAAAGGGAGTGGAGTTCATGCTGCGCTTCAGGCTGCTCTGCTCTGCAGACACACAAGTTCAGCTGCCAAGGCCACTGCTAACAACATTCCTCAGAGACTGGGTTGTTCCATTAGAAATCCATTCTGTACCACACAGAGTCACTGAAATCTCTCATGTGCCAGCAGGTGCCAGCAGAAGGATTCTGCCACTTTCCCCTATAGTTGAAGGAACAAGAAAAAGTTGTTTTTATACTTTATAAAACAAAAAGTTGTTTTTATACTGTATAAAACAGAAAGTTGTTTGTATACTTTATATACTTTATACTTTACTGTGGAACATGTATAGTTTATCTTTTCAGCAAAGTGATTTACTTTCAGGTTATCCCCCTTGTAAGAAGCAGCCTGGCTCAAAAAAAATCCAGATCCAGGATTTTGTAGTAGACAGAGTTTTGGTGCACATGGAATTAGGTAATGACATAAATCTAAAGGACATGACTTTTTTTTAATAATTTTTTTTATTTTCCCACTGTATAGCAAGGGGGTCAGGTTATCCTTACATGTATACATTACAATTACATTTTTTCCCCACCCTTTCTTCTGTTGCAACATGAGTATCTAGACATAGTTCTCAATGCTATTCAGCAGGATCTCCTTGTAAATCTAAGTTGTGTCTGATAAGCCCAAACTCCCGATCCCTCCCACTCCCTCCCCCTCCCATCAGGCAGCCACAAGTCTCTTCTCCAAGTCCATGATTTTCTTTTCTGAGGAGATGTTCATTTGTGCTGGATATTAGATTCCAGTTATAAGTGATATCATATGGTATTTGTCGTTGTCTTTCTGGTTCATTTCAGTCAGTATGAGATTCTCTAGTTCCATCCATGTTGCTGCAAATGGCATTATGTCATTCTTTTTGATGGCTGAGTAGTATTCCATTGTGTATATATACCACCTCTTCCGAATCCAATCCTCTGTCGATGGACATTTGGGTTGTTTCCATGTCCTGGCTATTGTGAATAGTGCTGCAATGAACATGCGGGTGCACGTGTCTCTTTTAAGTAGAGTTTTGTCCGGATAGATGCCCAAGAGTGGGATTATGGGGTCATATGGAAGTTCTATGTATAGACTTCTAAGGTATCTCCAAACTGTTCTCCATAGTGGCTGTACCAGTTTACATTCCACCAACAGTGCAGGAGGGTTCCTAAAGGACATGACTTTTGATAAGTGTTGAGGAAATTCAGAAGACGTGGAATCCAAAACCTCAATGTATATGTGTGAATGAGGGTTGGCAGGGTAGGAGGAGGGGCATTACACCTGGAAAGTGCTTTGGAAAAGGTGCTTGCCTGAAAGGCACCTGTCCGATTAATATGAGGGATAAATTTTAGTAGGAGGTGTGGCTAATCTGTTACCAGCACCTGATAAGTTGTGCTTCTCTTTAAGAGCAGTGGTTGGCAGTGGTTCTGGAGTTCCCGTCATCGCGCAGTGGAAACAAATCCGACTAGGAGCCATGAGGTTGCGGGTTCGATCCCTGGCATCACTCAGTGGGTTAAAGATCTGGCATTGCCATGAGCTGTGGTATAGGTCGCAGACGCAGCTTGGATCCTGTGTTACTGTGCTGTGGCATAGGCTGGCAGCTGTAGCTCCGATTCCCTATCTGGGAACCTCCGTACGCCACAGGTGTGACCCTAAAAAGCAAAATAAAAAAAGAGCAGTGGTTCTTAGCCTGAGGTCTTTGGGTCACTAGATGTAGTTTATTAGGGATCCCTAGAGGGCTGAATCCACTGAATCTATATGATGTTTTAAATATATGTGGAGATGAGAATTTTCCTATAAAGTAAGTCCATCGCCTTTAGTAGCTTCCCAAAGAGTTAACAGAGGAAAAACACCAGTCCACGCATATTCCCCACATCATCTCATGAGATGACCTAGATGACCACTTTGTCAAATTTTCCCAAAAACATATTTATGTTATTCCAACTTCCACGATGATCTCACACCATGGAGTATTGTTATTTAATTAAGATAACTCTTCTTTATCTATTTTTGTCATATTGTTTCTGCTTTCTTTTCCTTTATCGCTTCATATTTTACCTGGATGGTTTTTATTCTCACATCTAGTTCTTCTAGTTCTGTTTATTTCCTTACAGACTCATTTGAACCACTTGTAGGGGACATCCTCCCCCCACCCCCAACCAGGTACTTTGATATAAACTTGTGGATCTTCCCTGTTTGGAGGGAGATAAGGGGTGTGGTTCCATTAGTTCAACAAATTACTATTAAATGTGTGCTATGAGCTTAGTATTATGTTTACCCTGATGACAGTAGTGACATGTTGGTCTTTGTTTACTTTCATCGAGAACTTTGGCTCTAACATTCTATCCTATTTTTTATCTTCTCTGTAAGTGTGTGGCAGATCCTGGAGGGTTGCTCTGGGTGAACTTGCATTAATTGAGGAGATGATTTAACTTACAGATGTGATGAGAGCACCTCAGGAGTAGGTGGGTGTGAAGGTAACCAAGAGATGGCCCCTGCTCTCGGAGGACTTCCAACCAGACAAGCAAGGAAAGAGCATAGAGGCATCCTGCCATTTTGCAAATCTTAATTATTTCATTTGCAGTTAATTTCTTTCCACCTCTTCTGTAGGTAGTCCAGCTTTTTTGTCTAGTTCCTCAAATTCCTAGTCTCCTCCCTCACTTGCACTCATTAAATGATTTCACTCAATCATCTGCTGGGAAAATTAACATCCTTCCACATAGGACTCCTCAATTTCTCTTCTTTCCAATTCGCTTTAATTCCCTGGAGCCCCATCCAGTGACTACAATCTGTCTCTTAAAGGAAGAATTGTCCTTCCCGTTCATTAAATACATTTTTATTGGGCATCTACTACTTGCAAGGCAGATTCTATTTAATTTCTATTCCCACATCTTCTAATTTCCTCTTGCCCATGGAAATCCCTTCTTTTAGAATTATGTCACTTTTGGGGGGCATAATTGTCTTTGATTCCTATGAACAAATAAAGTGATTTTCTGATGATATTTTAATCTTGCTAGATGTGATAAAAAGTGGTATGAGTTTAACTTGGGAGCCAGAAGCTAAAATGTTTAGAAAAGGTCACTGTGTCTTTTGACATGTCTAGTGATTTTGAATGGCTACATATTTGCCGACTCCTCTGCAGTGCTAGAGTTGATGGGATAATATTTATGTCTGTGCTCATGGCTACTATGGTCTATATGAACTCCACTTAACAACATTAGTACTCAGAAACTAAAACCAATCTATTAAATATTAAGTAATTTGATATTTTATTATCTCTTGCATTTGATCAATAGAAAGACATTATTGAATGATGGTGGGGACTTTTGTCTTATTGTCTAGGAAATAAGGTGCTTTATATGGAATGTATAGCCCCTCAGGCTATGGTGATCTTTCATCTCATTAAAACATAATGAGAAAAGGCTCCTCTCTCGTAATGAGGCAGAACTAAATGGGTTCTTGGAACAATCAATAAAATATTATTAAGAAAGAAAATTTTTGTAAAAGAGGAGAATATATTTTCCTCTAAGTCTTGTGATTTTATAATAATAAAACAAAATTAGACTTCCTTACTTTAAAAAATATTCCTCTCAGAACTCTTAAGATTATTCTTCAATAGCCTCTATAAGAACCATCAAACCTATTCACATTATATTAAATTTTAAAAACTATTGTATTTTATCTATACATGGACATTTATATCTACATCAGTTTATAATATGATCTCAATTTGTAAAGACTTTTAATAATGGAAGATTTCAAACATAGAAAGAAGCACAAAATAATAAAATGGGCCTGTATTTCCTCATGGCTCCAGCAATAATCAACTCATAGCTAATATTATACTCCCATCATTACCCTCTCCCCAAGCATCAGATCATTTCTCCCATAATAAATTGTTTTTTATCTCTCAAAGTTATGGAAAACAAAAACACTGAAGTGCCATTTCACACATCTTAAAAAATAGCAATAATTCAATATCATCAAATATCTATGAACTTTAAAATATGTCATTTAATCTCATGGCAAATCTGAGTTTTGCAAATCTGAATTTTTGATATATCTGTTATGACCTTTCTCCACTTCTCTGTTTCTTTTCATTTTTTGTACATTTTATAGTTTATTGTTGTTATTCTTGAAATGAACAAGGCATTTGCACCTGGAAAGTTTCTCAGGGTCTGGGTTTCGCTGATTTCATCCTTGTGGTGTCGTTTTACATGTGTCTCTCTCTCCTGCATTTTTTATAAATTGGCTGTTGGACATAGAGTCTTGGTCGAATTCAGGTGTTTCTGGTTTGTTTGGTAAGTATACTTGAAACTTGGTGAGATCTTCCATAAAAGGCACATAATACCTAGCTGCTTCTGTTTTTGTGTTATCAGTCATTAGCACTTAGATTGATTCATTAAGGGTTGTGTCTTCGCTTGGGCTGCCATAGCAAAGTACTACAGACTGGATGGCTTAAAAAACAGAAATTTCCTTTTCACAGTCCTGGAAGCCAACAAGTCTAAGATCAAGGTGTTTGCAAGATCAATTTTAGTCTGAGGCCTCTTCTCTTGGCTTGTAGGTGGCTGCCACCTTGACATGTGCTCACACGGTCTTTCCTTGGTCCGTACACATGGGAAGAGAGACAAAGAGAGGGAGAAAGCTCTGGTGTTTCTTCTTTTAAGAACACTAATCCTGTCGGAACATGGCTCCATCCTTAACCTCATTTAACCTGAATTACTTTCTTATAGGCAACATCGCCAAATATAGCCACATTAGGGGTTAGTATTTCAGCATATTAATTGGGGAGGGGCATGTATATTCAGTCCATAATGGGTTGAAAAAAAATGGGTCTAATTCTATTTTCCTTTCTTCATTATTAGGTGAATAGTTCTATGAAGGGAAACTTCCTCTCTACTGTTAGATCACTTACTTGTAGCACTCTTAAAGAAAAGGCAAGATAAAAGATTGATGCTTCCCTTTCACTCACTAGGTTCAAAAAAAAAAAAAAAGGATTTGTTCAGGAGTTCCCATTGTGCCTCAGTGGGTTAAGGATCCCACATTGTCTCTGTAAGGATGCTGTTTCGATCCCTGGCCTCACTCAGTGGATTAAGAATCTGGCGTTGACACAAGCTGCAGTATAGGTCACAGATGTGTGGCTTAGCTCCCATGTTGCTGTGAGGCTGTGGTGTAAGCCAGCAGCTGCAGCTCTGATTTAACTCCTGGCCTAGGAATTTCCATATGCCATAGGTGCAGCGGTAAAAGGAAAGAAAAAAGAAGAAGACGGGAGTTACTGTCATGGTGCAGTGGAAATGAATCTGACTAAGAGCCATGAGGTTGAGGGTTCAATCCCTGGCCTTGCTCAGTGGATTAAGGATCCAGTGTTGCCATGAGCTGAGGTGTAAGTGGCAGACGCGACTCAGATCTGACGTGGCTATGGCTGTGGCTGTGGCTGTAGCACAGCCCGGGAACCTCCATATGCCGCAAGAGAGAAGACAACGAAGAAAATGGATTTATCCACTGGTAAACTTTAACCAATTAAATATTTATTCCTTTTAGTGTAGTTCTGAATTCATGGCTTCAAACTGTCATTTTCTATCTGTGTGGCCTTGGATGAGTTCACTTAAGCCCTTTAAGCCGTGGTTTACCCAGCTCTGAAATGGGGATGATGATAACACCTTGGAGATTTCAATGAGATCATGTCTGTAAAGCAGACATTATAAATAAGTGTATTGCTGGACACTAATAGAAGTTCCCTGAGTGGTAGCAGCAGTTGTGTTTTTAAGATTAGAAATATAGTTGGAAAATATTACTTTAGAATATACTTCAAACTGTCCTTCTACTCTAGTATTTTGGGTATTTTTCAAATGAATAGTTTGCTGTCTTTTAACTGCCTATTTTAAGTTTGCATCTTTTCTATTATACAATCAAAATAATACCTGGTAGCAAGTTCTCTATTATTACAGAGATGATTTGATGACTATGCTTTGGGAGGTTCAGACATTGATTTCCTAGTAAAGAAGCACAGCAATCAAAACAACTTCACAAGGAGTTCCCATCATGGCTCAATGTGTTAAGGACCCAACGGTGTCTATTTGAAGATATGGGTTCAATCCCTGGCCTTGCTTAGTGGTTAAGGATCTGGTATTATGACAAGCTGTGGCAAAGGTGTGGCTTGGATCAGTGTTGCCATGTCTGTGATGTAGGCTGGCAGCTGCAGTTCTGATTCAACCCCTAGCCCAGGAACTTCCATATAGTGTAGGTACGACTTAGATGGAAAAAAATAAAACGTTACAAATATCTCAAAGTATGAACAGTATAGAGATGAAACTTGCCAGTGAGGAGTGCAAAGCCAGTAGAATGTGAAAAGGCCTTTGAATCTCTCCACATAGCTATTTGCATGTTTTAAAATTCTTCTGGCAATAAATGGTTTTATGACTCATTCTGGGTTTCTACCTCCTATATCATGAGCTTAAATATGATGCCTGTTTATATTCACGGCTTATAATTGGTAAGCCTTGGATGTTATTTAATATAGCCACAAGCACAGAAAATGCAAAACAAAGGAAAATCAACTCATGTTCTTTTTATGGGACCCTGTGCTTGTCTTTTTCATTCAAGTGAAGCTGCATTTAAAACAAAATTTTTTTGCTTTAATTTTTTTAAAGGGAAAAAGGAACGAGAGAAACATCTCTGTTTAATGAGCCATGCAGTCTAATGAAAAGAATTCATTGATTGTGGCCAACTGGTTATGGATCAGTATTTTTCTCCCAACTTATCCTATGTTATTCTAATTTGCTTTATGGATATAAATATAACCCTAGTTCATGAAATGTTCAAATTTTAGAGAAGACATGTCAAATATAATAAATTTATTCTGAATAGAATCCCAGCTTGACTTTCACTTTCCATTTAGAGGCCTGGTAACTAAAGCCTACTCTTTAAAAGAAAGGGGTTAAAGTGTTGTGACTTTTCTTTAGTTTAAAACAAAAAATTTTAACCATTCTAGGTTATCATGAAAGCATGACTTCTGGCAAGGAATAATTCATGTCAGCTTATTGAATTACAAAACAGTAGCTGTGTTCCATGCGTTTATTTTGTTCTAATTTTCCTATCAAGCAGAAGTATGCAGTTAAGATATCTATGAAAGATTTTATTCAGTGATATAAAATTACGATAAGTAAGATGGTTCAGGAAGTCCGTATCAGAAATTTATTCTAGAAGAATGTCAAGTTCAAAAACAATAGGCAATAAATTAATTCACAAGACTCTCAAATCAGGTATCAGAGAAATGGTGTCAGTTCTGGGTGAGAGGCTCTGTGGAATTTTTATTTTTTCTTGTTGTTCCATTATAAAGGATATGAGAGAATTGGAGCTGATGCCTTTAAAAATAATGACCATCATTGACTCTAATGAAAGATAAGTTACACTTTTACTCAACTAAGTATTGGCACTTACACTTAAACCATATATTCCCGTGGCATATTTTGAAATAGTCTTACCTTGATTGTAAACAGTGACTTCACCAAAACATTTTAATAAATGAGTGAGTAAAAAATGTGATTTCATTTACATTTTTTGAAAATGTAATTTTTAAAATTTTTAATTGAATGTAAATTCTTTAAATTCTATAGTGCTTTACAGTTTTCAAAAGTTTCATGCACATGATTTCATATAATCATATAATCACTTTTTTCCCCTACTTTTATATTCCCCCCAAATGTAAATAATTTGAAGGTATTATTAAAGATGATTCTGGCAGGGAGTGAGTTTTCTTTGATTAAACATTTTTTCCTCCAAATGAAAGTTAAAAACAGCACAGCCATCTAATGGCAGGCCTGATTTTACTTTGCTCAAGTTGCCCAGAGGTTGTTTAAATAAGCAATTTTGATAAAATCTTTTTTAAAAATTGAAGTATAGTTGATTTACAATATTGTTTAAGTTTCAGGTTTACAGCAAAGTGATTCATTTATATATTTTTCCAGAGTATTTTACATTATAGGTTATTACAAGATATTGACTATAGCTCCCTTTGCTATACAGTAAATCCCTATTGCTTATCTGTTTTTATGTATAGTAGTTTTATTTGTTAATCTCATACTCCTAATTATTCTTCCCTCCCTCCCTTTCCCCTTTGTTAACAATAAGTTTGTTTAATAAAATCTTTATTATTATTATTATTTTATATAGGGAATTTATTTTGTTAAAGTATTATTGATTTACAATGTTTTTTTCAATTACTGTTGTATAGCAGAGTGACCCAATCTCACACAGTTCCCTGTGCTGCACAGTAGGAGCCCATTGCCCATCCATTCCAAATGTTACAGTTTATGTTCACCAACCCCAAACTCACTCTCCATCCCACTCCCTCCCCTTTCCCCCAGCAACCACAAGTATGCTCTCCATGTCCCTGATCTGGTTCTATTTTATAGATAGCATCATCTGTGCCATATTTTAGATTCCAGATATAAGTGATACCATATGGTATTTTCCTTTCTCTTTCTGACTTACGTCACTTAGTATGAGAATCTCTAGTTCCATCCATGTTGCTGCAAATGACATTATTTTGTTCTTTTTATGGCTGAGTAGTATTCCATTGTATATATGTACCACATCCTCTTAGTCCATTCATCTGTCAATGGATTTTTAGGTTGTTTCCATATCTTAGCTATTGTGAATAGTGTTGCAGTGAACATAAGGGTGCATGTGTCTTTTTGAATGAATGTTTTATCTGGATATATTCTCAGGAGTGTGGTTGCTGGATTATATGGTAGTTCTATATTTCGTTTTCTGAGGTATTTCCAAACTGTTTTCCATAGTGGTTGTACCAGTTTACATTCCCATCAACAGTGAAGGGGGTTACCCTTTTCTCCACCCTTTCCAACATTTGTTATTTGTGGACTTATTAATGATGGCCATTCTGACTGGTGTGAGGTGGTACCTCATTGTAGTTTTGATTTCCATTTCTCTAATAATTAGTGATGCTGAGCATTTTTTTTATGTCACTGTTGACCATCCATGATATTTTTGGAGAAGTGTCTATTTAGGTCTTCTGCCCACTTTTCAAACAGTTTTTTTGGTGTGTGTGTGGTTGTTGTCATTGAGTTGTATGGGTTATTTATATATTTTGGAGGTTAGGCCTTTGTATGTTGCATTATTTGCAAAAATTTTTCTGCCATTCTATGGTTGTCCTTTTGTTTTAATGGTTTCCTTTCCTGTCCAAAATCTTTTGAATTTAATTAGGTCCCATGGGTTTTTATTTTTGTTTTTATTGTCAAAAAGCAAGGTGGATCAAACAAGATGTCGCTGTTATTTTAGTCAAGAGCATTCTGCCTATGTTTCCTTTAGGAGTTCTGTAGTATAGTTTGCAGAAGACATGATACTATACTTGGAAAACCCTAAAGACATTACCAGAAAACAGTTAGAGCTCATCAATGAATTTGGCAAAGTGGCAGGATACAAAATTAATACACAGAAGTCAATTGCATTTCTATATACTAACAATGAAAGGTCAGAAAGAGAAATTAGAGGAAACATTCCATTCACCATTGCATCAAAAAGAATAAAATGCATAGGAATAAACCTATCTAAAGGGACAAAAGACCTATACTCTGAAAACTATAAGATGCTGATGAAAGAAATCAAAAGACAACACAAACAGTTAGAAAGATATACCATGCTCTTAGATTGCAAGAATCAATATTTGCAAAATTACTACACTGCCCAAGGCAATCTACAGATTCAATGCAATCCCTATCAAATTACCAAAGATATTCTTTACAGAACTAGAGTGAAATATTTTAAAATTTGTATGGAAACACAAAAGACCCCAAATAGCCAAAGCTATATTGAAAAGGAAAAATGAAAATGGAGAAATCAGGCTCCCTGACTTCAGACAATATTACAAAGCTACCGTTATCAAAACAATATGGTATTGACACAAAAACAGGAGTATAGATCAGTGGAACAGGATAGAAAGCCCAGAAATAAACCCAAACACCTATGGTAAACTAATCTGTGACTGGACAGCTACATGTAAAAGAATGAAATTAGAATACTCTCTAACACCATAAACAATAAAATCTTTTTTGATTACAAAAGTTTTACATACTTACTGGAATAAATTGAAAAAATACAAAAATAATATTAAAATGAGATTTTGCTTCCAAAATTCAGTCCTCAATGTTAACAACTGATAATACTTCAGTGCTAGTTCTCTAGATATTTTCATATACCATTATAAATGTATGCGTATATAAATACTTTTATAAAAATGCAATGCATGTAGATCATATTGGCAGTTTGCTTTTTTTTGCTTTACATAAGGTTACATATAACTTTCTATATTGCTTTTCATACTTTCTAGCATTTGCATAATAGTTCATTGATTGAATGACTCCAAATTTATTTGATTATTTTTTAATAGGCATAAAGATTGTTTCCAATTTACTTTTTCTGCTACAATTATGCATTTTACTTAAAAGATTTCTGTCAGGCATTATATAGGAAAATACAATTCAAGCAGAAATTTACATTTCAGTTCATGGGTAAGTGTTAAATTTAGCATATAAAGCACAGGACTTTCTAGGCACTGTCCAGGGCAAAGGAAGTGACCTGATGCTTGGATAGGTTTGACTATGCCATCTTACCTTTATAAAATGCCACAAATGCTTATTTTACTTCTGCATCTTTTTCTCATATATATCCGGGTCAGACAGTGGCAACTAGCTAACTAAACAACTGCTCCCAGCCCTTGTACCATCGCTTACCCCCTCTGCAGCCCCTTAAAGCTAAGCATTCACTTCCCAGTTTCCCATGCATCTAAGGATGTCCATGGAAACTCAGCAGCCATTTTTTCTGGTGATGCAGCAGAGACCATGGGAACCAAAGAGACATCATCACTACCAGCAGCCATCTAGGTATGGACATCTCAATATGTGTGCAAAACCAAGTCCTCATTGTTTAAGTCACTATACCTGAAGCTTTCTGTTACCTGTATCCAAATCCTTTTCACAAACTGCTCCATCTCCACCTTGCAGGTTTAAGAAAACTATTACATTTAAAATGGATAAACAATTAGGTCCTACTGTATAGTACAGGGAACCATGTCCAATCTCCTGGGATAGACCATGATGGATAATAATATAAAAAAGAGCATATGCATATGTATGACTGAGTCACTTTGCTGTACAGCAAAAATTGGCACAACATTGTAAATCAACTATACTTTACTTTAAAAAAAAAAAGAAAGGAAAATGAAAATGGAAACTTCTTATGCTATGTAAGTAATTTGGGGTGCTCCTTCTGCAGGGCTCCATCAGAATTCTCCAGGTGATTTGTCTGAAGTACCAATTTTATGAGGCTGCTTTTTCTTGGGAAGATTTCCTATAAATCACAAAGCAGCAAGATGGGCACAGTATCCACTTTTTTGATAGGTAGCATGAAATGGAAAGCAGCGTGGAAGATGGTGGAGCTGGTTAAGAACATAGTTATAAACAATGACAAGAAAAAACATACAGCTCAATGGTAGAAAGCTTTTTGACAATGGTTTTCAATGCCTCTAAATAAGATGGAATTATACTCTCTTCCAGGGACAAGTTGCAGTTTTTATGTTCACAGCAAGGTCTCATCCAAGATTTTACAGGGTTGTTCACAAAAACCTTCTGGGTCAGAGTGGGTGCTTAGTCAGTTTCTTTGGGAAAATCCAATTATCAACAAGAGAAGAAACACTAAAAGAAAGAAGAATTGGACCAAAAATGAGTAGAAGTGGAACATTAAGTTTTAGAGGCATTCCTCAGTCAGCTGAGGGCCTTCTGGGCAGTCCCCAGGGTATGAGGAAAGCCACAGTTAATCAAACACTCTTTTTGCACCAGGAAGCATCCTGACAGTATGTATTCCTTGCTTTTCCAGGGCTACTATTGAGTAATCAGCTCCTCTAAACAACTATGTTCCCAGAAATGCCCCTCAGGGGTGCTAAGGACCAATGACTCATCAGCCCAAGACAAATCATAAAAGAAGAAGGGCCAAGAGGGGCTGGAGAGGCAGGAATTGGATCTCTTTAGCCTATAAGTTGTTGAATGATGGACAGGTATGAAAGTGAGAGACCCACAAAGCCCTCACTGTGGGTGGCTGACAATTAGGAGGGACTTGTCAAATGTAATTGGCAGAACTACTCCTGTCAGGCTTCTCCAGTGTTCCTATCATAAGAGATTCTGTCTTTCCCCACTGATGGCCTATGATGCTGCTGAGAGAAGGATTGAGTTGCTTGGGCAAAATCCACGAGCTACCATGGGCAGCCATTTGGATGATCAGGGCTTTGTCTTAGAGATGCTTTATTTCTTCTTCACTTGGCTTTCTGAGCGTTGATGTGACACAGAAAGCCTTATCCAGCCTATATTTATATTTCTGTATTATTTACCTTTCTATAGTCTTTCCAGCCAGTGGGACACCCTTCAAAGCTCTGGGAGACTTTGGAAAAACTAAGATAAACTTGAGAGAAGGGCAGATCCGAGGTCTAAGCATGACTACTTCACATACCAATAAACCATGTGATCTGGGTATGCTGTTTGGCCCAGTTTCCTCATCTGGAAGATGAGAGATTGTTTTCACTTTAGGGTGTTGTTGAGGGTTAAATGAGCTCATGTAAATAATGCCTTTCCTGAAGAGACTGGCACAGAGGACCTAATGTAGTGATTTTTTTTCATTACTATCATCATCATCACCATCCCAAAGTTTATTATTCAGCTTCGCTACCAGGGTACCCATTTCCAAACCCTTCATCATCTCCTCTTCTTTCACTCATTCATTCATATGTTCATTTGCTTGACAACATTGTTGAGCTACCTACCATATTTTGGCACAAGAAGGGTACAAAGAGAACCAAAGTGTGGTCCTACTGGCAAATCATCTACAAACTGTCTAGGGAAGCAAGACACCTGCCCATCTTCCAGCCTCTATCCCTGCCTCCTCTTGATCCATGCTCCCTATTGCAGTCAGTGTGGCCTTTCTGAAATGCATATCCCTCCCCTGCTGAAAACCCAACCCCATCCTAAAACTCAAGTTTCTTCACACTGACAAACTATTTCTGTAAGGGTCAGTTAGTAAATAGGTTTGCCTTTTGGACCATAGTGTATTTATCATTAGTACTCAATTCTGTCATTGTAACCTGAAAGCGCCATAGACCATACCTGAATGGGTAGAGAGGGCGAGGCATGGCCAACGGCCCTAGTTGTCAGATCCCTGCTAGACCAGACCTGGTGCATCCCCGCCACCTCTTGAATGGAGTCTCCACTTGCTTCCCATCTTACAGTGTCCACCCCAGTAGTACCAACTGCACAGCTCAGATGTGCTTTGCTTGCTCACTTGAGTGTCTTTAACTTGCTGCTCTCTCTGACTAGAACAGTCATGTTCTCCCTCTTACCTGGCATGCTTGCCTGGTATCTACTTGCTCTCCATTCCTCCAGACTCCACTCCTCCTCAAGTATGCACCACTTTTTCCTCTAGCATGCTCCAGTGACTGGCACCACCCTAAAATATGGTCACCTTGCCTGTTCATTCACTTGTCTGCACCCCCAAAATAGATAGCAAGTTCTCTGGAGTTGGGGGAGGGGAATATATTTACATATTTAGTCAACAGGTGTTTAAGGAGCACGTGCTTCATGCCAATGGCTGTAACGGTGGCTGAGATTCAGCAATAAACATAGAGAAATATATTACCTTTCCTCGGGAAAGTGGTCAAAATCTAAACATGTGAATACATGGTGCCAAACAAATATAGATTTTTAAATGTCTGCTCATATATATATTAAAAAAAAGAAAAACAGGGAATATGAGAGCCAGAGTGGGGATGGACGGGGTCAGGAGGCCTACTGTAGTCAAATAAGACTTGCTGTTTGCAAAGGAACTCAGCTTATTTAGAGAGTGCTGTGAAAATGAGAGTGTGGTGAGCTCGAAGCTGAGGTTGCATGAGGGAAGGTGCCCAGGGTGGTACTGGTTCTTCCATTAATACAGTCCTAGGGCCATTGAAGTGTCTGAAAAGTCATCAGTGCCTGGTCCGTGTTTGGTAACCACCTCGGTTGCCTCTCCCAAAAACAGATCCTGAGACCTGCTTTTGGGAAATGTAAGGATTTAGGCTGAAAAATGTTACCTGAGAAGCAATGTCAGGAAGCACAAACACGAGTGAGAAAAACACCAACCGTGGGCATGTTTGTGAGCAAATGTTGCCATGGGCAACAGGGGGCTCAATCCCATTGGGAGAAACTATGTTGAACACATCTCAGACTTTCCTCATGGATGGACAAGGACACCCAGTGTTTATCCACCAACTTCCATTCCACATTGTTTGGAAGCTGCCAGGGAACTGACTTGCAGTGACATGCACTGCACCTAGTCACAGGATGAGCACATTCCTTCCACCTGAGAAATCCCTCAGCAGAGAGACGAATGTTTGGGGCAGATGCTTTGATGTGTATGAGGACTGTCCCCTGAAGCTGCAGGAGGCCTCTGGGGTGGGCTAAGGGGATCTAAGCTGAGCATCAACAACCTCTGCTATAATAATGGACTAAATCAGTAAGTGAATAAATGATTGAATGGAAAAATGAATGAATGAATGACTAATTGAGGTGAATCAATGAAATAAGCCCAAGGTGAGTGATAGGAAATAAGCAGAAATATGAGATATGAAATAAGGGGAAATGTGAAATAAGAGGAGTGGATCAGGAGTTCCTGTTGTGGCTCAGGGGGTTAAGAACCCAACACAGTGTTCAGAAGGATGCAGATTTGATCCCTGGCCTCACTCAGTGGGGGAAGCATTTGGCGTTGCTGTAAGCTGTGGCTTAGATCACAGATGCAATGCAGATCCATTGTTTCTGTGGCTGTGGTGTAGTCTGGCAGCTGTAGCTCCAATCCAGCCCTTAGCCTGGGAACTTCCATATGCCACATGTACAGCCCTAAAAATAAAAATAAAAAAGAAGAGTGAATAAATGAAATCAGCCCAAGGTTCTTGCTTCAGAGGAGAGAAAGGAAAACTCCTTTGACGTCAGTGGTCTACTAGAACATAGCTGACTGTGTAGCTCTTTTCCCATTCAGGGTTCAGAGTTGTCATGTTGGTAGCTTGGAACTGGCCATGGTGGGAGTATTTACACCATGGAAAGTGGCAAATGCTATAAACCAAAGCCTTATCCCCTGGACATCTGGTTGTCAGTACACACAGCTTGATAGTAAGAGAAGTACCAATAGTTGGTACCAATCTTCCAGTCTCTTTCCACTCAGTCTCCTTACTCTCACTTATTTTTTTCTAAGGCATCTTTCAGGCCCAAGGATGTGTATCAAGCCTTGGAAAATATTTCTGCCCTGACTTCACTGCAGACCCCTGTCCCCATGAGGGCCATTAATCAGCCTAGATTCCTGTCCTCCTCCAACCTAGTGCTTTCAACTATGCCTTGCAAATTAACCAAAAGGATTAATAGCAGCTTTCACTGATGCTCCTTGTGTGGTTCAATTAATTCAAAGGAGGGAGCTGCTTGCCCTCTTTCCAAGGGAAAACTTTTGGTATCATTAACTGTGTAAAGGTATCCCTACTATGGGGGATTTGGGTTTGTGGATGCTTATTAAGCCAGAAAACACAAGGCAATGCTTCTCTTTCACCTCAATGTATTCCTAATCAAGCTGCATGTGAGGGAAATCTTTGCTGGCTAATTTCATCCATTTAGAGAGTAATTTTTGTTGTTAGGAACAGAACCGTAGATCATCCAAGATGGTAGTGATATGAGAGTTCATTGTAGGAGATTTATTTCAGTCTCCTGAACTCAAGGGAAGTGAATGATTGGGCCAGTGGTTATGATATTGATTATCTGAGAATGTGCCGGAAGGTGAAGTGTCTGCCCTATTTGAGGAGAATTGGGACTTTGAGAAAAGGTGGCAGCTCAGAGCTTTTTTTCATTGAAATATAGTTGGATTACAATGTTGGGTTAGTTTCAGATGTACAGCAAAATGAGTCAGATACACACACACACACACACACACACACACACATATACATACATATATATATATTCTCTTTTTAGATTATTTAGGTTATTACAAGGTATTGCATATAGTTCCTTGTACTATACAGTAGGTCTTTTGTGGCTATTTTACATATAGTAGTGTAGATATAATTTAATCCCAAACTCCTGATTTATCCCTTTTCCCCCTTCCTCTTTGATAACTTATTTGTTTTCTATGTCTTTGAGTTTATTTCTGTTTTGTAAATAAGTTCATTTTTGTCATTTTTTTAGATTCCATGTATAAGCAATATCATATGTTTGTTTTTGGCTTACTTCACTTAGTCTGATAGTTTCTAGATTCATCCATGTTACTGCAAATGGCATTATTTCATTATTGCTTATGACTGAGTGATATTCCATTGTGTACCATATCTTCTTTACACTTTCATATTGATGAACATTTAGGTTGCTTCCATGTCTTGGCTATTATAAATAGTGCTGCAGTTAACATAGGGTGTATGTATCTTTTCAAATTAGAGATTTATCTGGATATATGCCCAGGAGTAGTTCTATTTTTAGCTTTTTAAGGACCCTCCATGGTATTGTCCATAGTGGTTGCACCAATTTACACTCCTACCAACAATGTGGAAGGGTTCCTTTTCTCCACCCCCTCCAGAATTTGTTATTCATAGAGTTTTTGATGGTCACCGTTCTGACTGAACACAGAGCTTTTGTACTTTCACTTGATTTGAATAAATGGACCTTTACCCCTGGGTTGTGCCCCCGATGTCTAGAAAGGTGAGCAAGTATAGTGCACTATCAGAAAGAAGGTACAGGTTTGGCTGAGGATGAACATGGAGCTCAGAGCTTACAGAAAATAACACTTGTGCAAGTGCACACACATAAACACAGTATCTTTACATCTGTCATCAAGTTGCATATGGGCCTTAGAGAATTAGCCTCAGTTGAAAATTTTTGTTCTCTCAAGTTCTCTCTCATCTCTGTCTATATCTCACACACATGGGTCCCTTCAGGCTCTTGTCCCTCTTGAGTCCTCCCCCAGTTCTTCTACCATCTTGGCTGCATAATACCAAGTTTTCCCATCTCTTCCATCTCCCAGGAGAGGACACTGTTCCCCTCAGGAATAAGCATTAGTCTGGCAGCACCAAGCATCTACAGACACACAGACCATCTTCTTGCTAATATTGATGGCCTCTCCAAGCAGCAGTTGTTAAGAAAGTTGATGTCTCTTTACAACATTTTCCAAGATTCTTCTTCTAAAATCCTTTATCCTATCAAGGGTGAAAAGAAGAAGGAAGGGGGGATGGAGAGAAGGAGGCAGAGAGGGAAGATAGGAAGGAAGGAAGGAAGGAAGGAAGGAAGGAAGGAAGGAAGGAAGGAAGGAAGGAAGGAAGGAAAGAAGGAAGGAAGGAAGGACAAAGTACTCATTCTCCTTGGCCATGAGCTTGCAGTATGTGTTTATGAGATGCCAGTGGGACATATGGAAAACCTCAGGCCACTAAAAGTTTTGGGGCATAGAAGGCTGGAACATTAGACAATCTTTATTTCCACATGGCCCAAAATTGTTCTTTTTCTCATTCTAAAGTTAAATAGAAGGCTGCTGACTGAGGAAGTCTACAAACTAGGATTCTAGTTCCAACTCTGCTCTAGCTGAGTTGGGGAAGTGAATTTTCTTCCCTAGTTCTCAATTTCTTCACTAGGGTGGTGGAGGGAAGGGAGGAGGGCGAGGAGGAGAGGGGACACTTTAATGGTTTATTGAGGGTTCTGAGCCTGGTGCTTCAGTGTGTTCTCTCAGCATATGTATACAAAATCATGTGCAGTATGTTACTCTCAACCTATTTCACCATCCAGCTGCCACCTTGGCCTTTCATTGGCTCCTTGAACCTGTCAAGCCTTTCCTCCCCTGGGGCTTTGATTGAAGCTGTGACCTCTGCCCAAAGCACTTCCTGTACCCCACCCTCTGTCACACGTGGCTTCCTCTCCTTTATCCTCAAGATATTAGCATAAATGTGACATCCTCCAATATAATGCCCTATCTAGGAGAGATTCCCCTCCAAACACTGAACACAGTTCATAATTATTTTGTTTATCTGTTCTTTTGCTTCTGTTGCCATCCCCCATCCAGCATTAAGCTCCGTAGCTGGCAGACACCTACTTTGTCTTTGTCTTTTCTCTGACTTTTTTACCTTTCAGTTCCCCACCAGCTGGCACCTGGTAAATATACCATTAAACATCTGCTGAATGAGCCGGTGAATTAGTTCTGATTTAGTGGCCGTAAGCTTGAGGTTTGGAAAAGTTAACTCACTCAGTGTCAGACAGCTACAAGTTGGACTCAAGCTCAGGTCCGCCCAATTCCAGAAGGCTCCTTTCTACTACCTAGAGTAGAGCAGCTGGGCAGACTCAGGGAGGGGAATTAGGGAGTGGGTTTCCAAATTTCCCTCCACTCTGCATTTCTCTACAACACTGAGAGAATTTTGAACCCACAGAGAGTTTTGATTTCTTCTCCCCACCCTGTCTTGATGTATTCTAATTATAGGACCAGGCCCCTGGCTGATATACTCTGAAGGAGTTAATTTCACTCTCCCAAATAGGGAATCAACCATCCCTATAATATGTTATTCACTCAGCAGGATCCGACTCTTCCGATGTTATACAGACATTATCTGTTTAATCCTCACCAAACCCATGCGAGTTTGATATCAGTTACACAGTATGATTTCCCTTTAATCAGAGGGGACTGTGGGGAAGGAAAGTTAACCAGAAAGCCCGTAAGTATCATATTTAACTTGAGTACAATGTCTTATATTTTCCAAGCTCAATAGAAGTTAAAAGAAAAAGAAGTAGTGTGTGTGGTTTTAATACTCCAGTGCCTTCCTTCTATGAGGCAAACATATGGAACTAAATACATAATTATCATTCCATCTTAAGTTCACTGCATGGTAGTATTAATAATATGTTACTGTATATAAAGCACTTTAATATAAGATGAAAAACCAAAGGTAGTTTCTTTGTAGCAATTAAGCCCTGAAATGAAAGGATTTGTTCTTAGGCTCTTCACCTCTAAATCACTATGTTTTAATGTTTAAAAAATTTCTAAGAATGCAACTGTTTGAAACCATTCTGCTATTCTGCCACATTTTCACTATAGGAATGTTAAACTTCACACGTGTGCACACACACGTACACACACACTGTTGTTGACATGAGGAAATATGATCACATATGTTAAGTGCTGGGCGTGATGCCTAGTTCACAGCAGGCATTTAATAATGCTACCAACAGATAATTCCTCCTAACATTTCCTTGTACAAGTGTTGATTACACACTTAGGATTCTTGCCCCAGAGAAATGCACATGTATAAACACCACACAGACCTCTGCATTAATTAAGAAGGAACTGAACATAAATACTCCATCTCAGTGATTTGGGAAGATACAGAGGAGATCCCTGTTGTACAGGTAAGGAAACGACCATCTCTACATCATACCACAGGGCCTTGGGCCCCGCCACTCCATTCTTTCTTGTGGAAGAAGTCAAACCAAAGGTGTTATCACAACATAGCACAAAAGGCTGAGCCATCCAGTAGAGTATGATGATACCTCCATTTAAGCGTTGAACAATTAAAATCATGTCCTCCTTATTCCTACCAATACTAAGATCTGACAAGCAAATGCACACTGTGGGGATAAAGATCTGATTCCCTTCAGCCTTGGTTCTGTGTGTATCATCCCCAGATTTCACAGTGGGTTACAGTAGCTTCTAAATGCCTCCTCAAGTCCCATTGGTGATATAAACTAGACAGAAAAGCAAACAAAGCAAAAATGATTAGTTTTTCTGGATGGTTCACCAGGGCTGATGGTCATATAGATTTAGCTAGGGAGTAAGTCTAAATTTCCTCTGTTATGTCCTGCAAGATCTTGCCAGAAAGCTCATCTACTGACAGTAATAACTTTTGTTAACATTTATTGAGTGCTTTTTCTGTGCCAGGATCTATTCCAAATGCTTTACACACATTAACACATATGAACACATCTATTGTAGCTTTTGGTTAAGTTGTTTCCATTTAAAAATACTGATTTTTAAAAAGTAATAACTTGGTGGATTCTGGCTCAAGATGACACAGTAGGAAGATCCTGAGTTCACCTCCTCCCAAGGACACACAAAAACTACCACCACATATAGAACAACTATCTCCTTGAGAGCAACCTGAACACTAGAAAGAACAGGTTTTCCAAAACTAAAGCTATAAGGAAAAGGCTACCTCAAGATGGGTAGAAGGAGCAGAGACCTGGTCTAGTCAGAATCTATACCCCTGGTTTCCTGACCCACAAGAGGAAATATCAGAGCCATGGCATTTTCCCCTGAGGAGTGAGGGGTTCGAGCCCAACATTGGGGTCCCCAGTGTGAGGGACCTGCATCCAGGAAAATGAGCTCCAGAACATCTGGCTTTGAAAGCCAGTGGGACTTATGTCCAGGAGAGCTGGAGGACTATAGGAAACTGAGACTTTGTTCTGGAAAAGCTCACACACACACTCACTCTCTACAAGTCCCAGGGCAGGGGCAGCAGCTTAAAAAGTACCTGTGTCATAGGAGAAGGAATTCATTGACTAGATTTAGGGTATTCACAGGAGGGGCAGAGATCTGGTGGAACTTTCTCATGGGACAGAAGCACTGCCAGGTGCCATTTTTTTTAAACTCTGTTTCTACCTACCAGGCCTGGTACTGGCATATACCTTTTCTTTCACTCTCCATCAGCTTAGCCAACACTGTGTGAATCACCCTGACATTTTCCTGAGGACCTACCCTGCCCAACCTGCAAATCTCAGGTGATTCCTCCAAAGCAATTGCTACCACATTCCACCCAGCAGACATCCCCAGCTGGCACTGGTATCCCTTCAAAATGCCTCCTGCACCAAGGGTCCAACCCCACGTACCAGCACACCCACAATAATCTCAGTTGGGCCTCAAAGCTACTTCAGAAAGTGAAGGAATAGAAAAGATATTCTATGCAGATGGAAACAAAAAGCAAGCTGGAGTATTAATACATATCAGATGAAATAGACTTTAAAACAGTCTGTAAAAAAACAAAAAGAAGGGCATTACATAATAATTAAAAAAATAATTCAACAAGAGGCTATAACACTTGCAGATATATTTATTTTTTTTTATTTTAGGGCTGCACTCATGGCATAAGGAGGTTCCCAGGCCAGGGGTCCAATCAGAGCTGTAACTGCCGGCCTACAGCATAGCCACAGCAACACCGGATCTGAACCACATCTGCAACCTACATCACAGTTCACGGCACTGCCGAATCCTCAACCCACTGAGCAAGGCCAGGGATTGAACCTGAATCCTCATAGATGCTAGTCCGATTCGTTTCCGCTGAACCATGAAAGGAACTCCCTGTAAATATCTTTGTACCCAACACTGGAGCACCTAAACACATAAAGCAAAAATTAACAGACATAAAAGAAGAAATTGATAGTAATTCAGTAATTGTAGAGGACTTTAACACCTCACTTACATCAATGGATAGGTCATTCAGATAGAAAGAAAATCATTAAGGCCTTCCATGACACATAATATCAGATTGACTTAATATATACAAACTGTTCCACCCCATGAGAGCAAAACGTTTTTCTCAAATGCACTTAGAACATTCTCCAGGATGGAGCACATGTTAGACCACAAAATGAGTCATGATAAATTTCAGAAGACTGAAATCATATCAAGCATCTTTTTTGACTACAATAGTATAAAACTAGAATCTAGTTATAAGGAAAAAACTGGGAGAAACACAAAGACTTAAAGGCTAAACAACATGCTACCAAACAGGCTTCTTCTGATCAATGGGTCACTGAAGAAATCGAAAAATACCTGGAGACAAATGAAAATGGAAACAGCATTCCAAAATCTATGGGAAACAGCAAAGGCAGATATAAGAAGAAAGTTTACAGTGACACAGACCTACATCAGGAAACAAGAAAAGTCTCAAACAATCTAACATTATACCTATAGGAACTAGATAAAGAAGAACAAAGCCCAAAGCTAGTAGAAGAAATGAAATAATGGAGATCAAAGTGATAATAAGTGAATAGAGGCTGAAAAACAATAGAAACAGTCAATGAAACTAAGAGCTGGTTCTTTGAGAAAATAAAA
The DNA here is from genome assembly GCF_054392235.1 of Sus scrofa. Taxonomy (NCBI): domain Eukaryota; kingdom Metazoa; phylum Chordata; class Mammalia; order Artiodactyla; family Suidae; genus Sus; species Sus scrofa. Next base: position 59,866,009 of record NC_139395.1, read on the forward strand.
CTCTAAAACCTCCAGACTCATCAAGAAAAAAAGAGAAAGGGCCTAAATGAATAAAATCAGAAATGAAAGAGGGAAAGTTACAACTGACACCACAGAAATACAAAGGATCCTAAGAGATTACTATGAACCATTATATGCCAACAAAAGAAATGGATAAATTCCTAGAAATGTACAGTTTCCTGAGACTGAATCAGGAAGAAACAGAAAATCTGAACAAGACTGGTCGCTAGTAATGAAATCGAATCAGTAATCTAAATAAATAAATAAAAATAAAAACAGACCCCAACAAACAAAAGTTCAGAACCAGCCAGCTTCACAGGTGAATTAAGCACCCTTCCCATGGTCACATTCCAGAGCCCATGCACTTAACCCTTATGCAATAACTCCTCTCGCTATGTAAGGTGAGCTGGTATACCTAGTGGGGACCCTAAGCTACTGTAAGAAGCTGAATTCCAAAATTAAAATTTAAAATATTGGGAGTATTACAGCATTGATTAGTGTTAAGTGCAGTGGACTAACTTTCTTTGGAAAAGAGCAGGAAATTCTTTTGTTTGCTTGCTGTCTTTGGCCAGATGTATCTTCTCTCTGGAAGACTTATCTGAATTTCTGCTCTTAATTTTCAGTTCTAATTCCCACAGATCCAGGTTCTGTCTGTACCAGGATAGACTATGACACTAATTGGTAACCTTTTAGCAGTTGACTTAGAAAGCTAACACAGAGCTGTAACCAACAAGGGGGCTTGAGGCTGACATATACTGAGACCTTATGCTATGAAATGGCACCTCTTAAATCTTTTCCTCTACTGGTCAACTCTAAAATTCTGTATCTTTTTAAAAATTGATACTATTTCATACTAATATGTGGAGTCTAAAAGTAATAATAATAATAACCTTCATATAAATAGAAAAGACCAGATTTGTGGTTACCAGAGAGGCAGAAGGGGGGTGGGATTGTGGAATTGGATGAACGTGGTCAAAAGGTACAAACTTCTCATTATAAGACAAATAAGTCCTGGGTATGTAATTACACTATGATGACAATAGTTAATAATGTTGTATATGTGAAAGTTGCTAAGAGGGTAGATCTTAAAAGTTCTGATCACAAGGAAAAAAAATTATGTTGTACACCTAAAACTAATATAATGTTATATATCAGTTATATCTCAATAAAAGAAAAATGTTTTTTTTAATGTCAAAAAATTTTTAAAAACTATACTATTTCAAAAGACAAAAACTTTTTATGGCAGAAAATACAGATAAAAAGAAGCAAGCAAGGAGGCATTCCAAATTCTTCCCTGGTGGGTATAACCATCATTAATCCCTCCATGTGCAGCTTTCCAGAGAGATTACCTCTCTACCTTCTGAGGCATGACAGCTCTTTACACAGACAGCTGGTTTCAAACACAGACCTTTTGTCCTTTTGTTTAATTTTTCCACAAACAAAATTACTCCAGCTTTCCAGACAATTTTTTCAGACCCCAACCCTTCCTTGCATTCCACACCATCCACCCAAGACTTCATTCCAGCCTGAGCCAAACATGATGCCACACTTTAAAAACACCATAGCTTCCTTCAATGTAGATGCTAAGCCCCTATATATATCTCATGAGATAAAAGCCATCCTAATCCCCACCTTCTCTTTTGTGTGTCTTTGTTCTCCACAGCTTTTTGCCATCTTTGCATTTGCAACATGCGGTGGCTATTCCGGAGGCCTGCGGCTGAGTGTGGACTGCGTCAACAAGACAGAAAGTAACCTCAGCATCGACGTAGCGTTTGCCTATCCATTCAGGTAGGGAATGGCGACCAGTGCTTGTTCAGCTCCCCAAGAGGGAGAGCACTTCCTTCCTTCTGTGGTTTCTTTCTTTTCTTTTCTTTTTTTTTTTTTTTTTTTTAGGTTTCAATGGAGTATAGTTGGCTTACAATATTGTATTAGTTTCATATGTACAGCAAAATGGATCAGTTATACATATAAATATATCCATTCTGTTTTCCCATATAGGTTATTACAAACAATTGAGTAGATTTTAATGTGCTATCCGGTAGGCTCTTGTTAATCATCTACTTTATACAGTAGCGTGTAGATATTATACCCACCCTCCCAATTCTTCCTTTCCCCAACAGTTTCATCCATAGTAACTGTAAGATTAGTTTTGAAATCCATGAGTTTGTTTCTGTTTTATAAGTTCTTCTGTGATCATTTTTGTCCTTCTCTGGTTCTTAAAAAATGCAATCATGGAGTTCCCGTCGTGGCTCAGCAGAAACGAATCCGACTAGGAACCACATGGGGTTGCGAGTTCGATCCCTGGCCTCGCTCAGTGGGTTAAGGATCCGGTGTTGCCATGAGCTGTGGTGTAGGTTGCAGACGCGGCTCAGATCCTTCATTGCTGTGGCTGTGACATAGACAAGTAGCTACATCTCCAATTGGACCCCTAGCTTGGGAACCTCCATATGCCACGGGTGCAACACTAAAAAGACAAAAGACAAAAAAAGAAAAAAAAAATGCAATATCCCAGGGATTTCTGGGTTCCTAAAAAAAAGGATTCTGCCTGAGCCCAAAAAATACCCAAGCAAATAAAATTCCCAGCCAACACCCTGTGGAAAAGTTATTCCCTTGTATCAACAAACCACAATTAACTTTCTTACCCCACAAAAAATGCTACAAATGGCCCAGTATTGGGGTCATCAATGAGGAAACCTCAGTTGTACAATTCCTTCTTCTCCATCCATATTTCTAATCGCAGGGTCTCCAAAATTCTAGAATTGTGTCACCTCTAATTTCATATTGACTATGCAGTCCTTGCTGATGATGTGTTTAATGATGTTAATATCTAATGTTGTTTCTATGTGCCACACATTGTGCCTAGCTCTTTACCTGTTTAATCTCATTATCTCATTGCCTTTAGGGAGAGTACCTCATTTTCAAATTATTCTTGCCCTTTTCAAATCAGAAAACTGAAGCACAGATACATTAGCCCACATTCCTTTGGCCAGTAAGTGGCAGCATCAGTGTTTGAGCCCATCCAGGTTGAGCCCAGAGCTCACATCTCTATTCCTGTACTTAAATTGTTTGAGATAACTCTTTCAACCTCTTTATAAATTCACTATGAAAGATAATACCTGTCTATAAAATGATGATTAAATACCTACCAAGACTTGTCCCATATAAGACAGCTTGTGATTCTGATCCATGTACCCAAAGTAAATGAATCAAATTCAATTTTTAAATAATTTGTTTCTGTAAAGCTACCAAATACTTGGTACCAAATAACTGGTGTGATTTTTGAAAACTACTTTCAACATAATATTTTGGCATCTTATTAGTATACTCTCTTGTGTGCACTTTAATTTTGCAGACATTTATTGAATATTTGTGTTGTGCCAGACACAGTGCTGGCTTTGGAATTACAGAGAAAAGTAGAAATTAGCCCCTAAAACCTTTTATTAAACAGGCAAATACAATAAAAGGTGAATTCTGAATCCTTAGCTCCTAGCTCAGGGATACCCACAAGTAGCCAATTCTCTAATGTTCTGGATGATAAATGGCATGGATAAAAAAGCAAAGAAAATGTAATGTAATACAACAGCCTTTTCCTTATTAAAAAAAAAAAAAAAAAAAAAACAGGCAAATACAGTGTTTTCCAAATCTTTCCCATGGAGCCCTAGATGTTTAGTGTTTCTGAAAAGAAAGGAAGAGAGGAAGAAAGTAAGAAGAAATGGACAGAACCTAGAAGGGAGAAAGAGAAGGCGGGAAGAAGGGAGAGAAGGAGAATTTTTAAATTACATGATAAAGTAAGTTTAAGAAATACTTCTTGGCGCTTTGCCTTTCTAATACACATTTTGAATCACCAAGAACATCGTGTTTCCCCAAAAATATATTTGACCATAGAAACCCTTTCTCACCAAGCATCTCAGAAGATTTGTATATCTTGGAACACATCCTTAATATATTGAGTGAAGAGTTTAGAGGCTATGAGAGTAAATGTTTTCATGGCAAATTTTAGTTTTGAAAACTCAGAGTAATAAATGAATGAATAGATGTGCAAATACTTATCGCAAGGCTGTAATGTGCCAAACACTGTGCTAGACACTTTCATGTATATCATATCACATAGTTATTACACCATCTCTATGAAGGGGATTCTAGGATTCCGATTGAGAAGACTGAACTAAGAGAAATTTTGTCAACATCACAAAGAAAATCAAACCCAAACTTTGGGATGTCCTATGTTCTAAAATATAATCCCCTGATTGAATAAAAGCTAAAGAAAGCAATGTTCAGGCTGTTTGAAGTGTTATGGTAGAGCCAAAAATTATGATGGAGTAAAGCAAGAAAGTTGAAAAAGTGGTTTGGGGCAAGACTTTAGAAGACCTTGAATGCTCAAGTGATTGAATAGGGAGTAGTTAAAAATGGTAACGAGAGAGTAATAAGGAAAATCATTTCAAAGTTGGGAAGATAAGTTTAGATTTATTCCTACCCAGTTTGAGGTGTTTTCTGTCAGGAAGTTTCGTGTTCGAACCTCATATAAGAAAGAAGAGGGGAAGCTTAGAAATGGAGCTCCAGGAGTCATCTCCATGGAGTGAAAAGTGAGTCCTGGACAAAGAGAGGTCATTGAGAGAGATGGAAGAATGAGCACACAGGGCAAGATGCCCACCCATAAAAGAGGAATGACTGAGGGGGACCGAGAAGAGCCAAATGGAAAAGGGGTGGGACAACCAGCAATGGTAGGCTTCATGGAAGGTAGGAAAACATCGTGCATGAGTGGTACCACTCAGGTCTTCAAAGTGAGGGAGTGAAAACTAAGCAAAGGCCGGTGGATATAATGAATGGTGGGCATTAAGGAATTTCATGAGCTATATCAGTAGGAAAGAAAGCATGCCATGCTGGTGGAGAATGGGACATAGAATTTGGTAGGTTTTCCCTCAGACAAGTAAAATGCAAAATGTTGGAGTTCCCATCGTGGCACAATAGTTAACAAATCCAACTAGGAACCATGAGGTTTCAGGTTTTATCCCTGGCCTTGCTCAGTGGGTTAAGGATCCGGCATTGCCATGAGCTGTGATGTGGGTCACAGGCTCGGCTCAGATCCTGCATTACTGTGGCTCTGGCGTAGGCCAGCAGCTACAGCTCCAATTAGACCCCTAGTCTGGGAACCTCCATATGCCACAGGAGCAGCTCCAGAAAAAGCAAAAAGACAAAAATAAAAAAAATTTTTAAATGCAAAATGCTAAGGCTGCAACTATTTTCCCTTCGGTCTGCATGAGATGATGTTTGTGAAGAAAGACAGCAAGTTTGTTAATGACCTTCTTATAGAGAAAGTGTTCATCTCCTGCTTCTTGAAAGTAATCAGCTCATTTCATGACATGATAATAAACTTGCCACCTTAGCTAGACAGTAATAAAGGTTTCCATAATAAAGGCATAAAAATCTTCCATCACTTGAGAACAGTTGAATATAGAAAATAGTAGCAGATTCATAATGAAAAATAAATTAAGTTGTTATATCACTTCCATGTCTTGAGACCACAATCAGGATAAAAAAATAATAAGCTTTCTGTCAACTTCAAACATTCTTATAGATATGGGAGTAGTAATCACTGCTTTTGATAATTAACAAATTAGTAATCACTGCTTTTGATAATTAACAAAATATTAGGATTAATTTATCCTAATATTTATTGTTGAATTTTCCTAAGTAGTTCAAAATTATAAACAACTTATATGTCTAAAAATAGGGAATCAGTTAAATAAAATATGGTAGGCAGCCACTAAAAGTCATTTTCTCAAATAACATTTAAAGACATATGAAATGCTCTTGGCATTGTATTAGGTGACAAAGCAGACTACAAAATTATTTGTGTATAGATATATGTCATGATTCAAAACGTTGTTTTATTTTATACTGTAGTACATACTCCCATTGTCCATCTCTCTCTGTCCCTCACATTTCACATCTATACTTTTTACTGAAAGCCCACATGTCTGTGAAAGTACTTCATGTAGCCACAGGCACTTTCTTGGTCAATATGCGGGTCAGGCAAAAAAGGCTAGGGAGTTCATGTCTCCTGGAGCAACCCTCATACAAAGACATTCTAAGTGAGGATAAATACCCCAACTTCCTCACCTCCGATGGGGTGTAACTCTAAGCCATGTTCCATACCCATCTTTCAGAAATACCCAGCAGGGTAGCTCCGCCCACAGTGGAGCTGGTTATTAACAAACCTTTTATTACCTACTTTACCTTTCCTGTCTCAATTCTCCACTGCCCTAATGGTGTTTCCAGAGATGATTCCTCCAAAAACAAGTTGCCCTCAAATCTTGATCTCAGAGTCTGCTTCTGAGCAGTCCACCCTCAGACACTACCACTGTGTGAACTACAAACATTAAAGGAAGTGGATGGATGAATGCGTGGGTGAGTGGATAGATAGATGGATGGATATATAGATGGAGGCATGGATGGGTGGATGGATGGATGGATGGAGAGATGAAGAGAGAGAAGTAATAAATAAAGACAGATCACTGTTTCTTCTCACTCTAAATCCTGTTGCACAGTGTTGCTCATGTGAAAAGCAGCTTGGAAAAAATCAAAACTTTCAGAAACATCTCCTTTAGTGGTTTTCAATTCAGGTTTCATATTGGAAGCCATGATTGGTTTTCTCTGTCCGTGTTATTTTAGCATATGTGGTAGGTCTTTTCCTTTTTGTAGTCATAGTAGCATGTACTTCAACCTTAATTTCTGAAAAATAGATGATCACTTAGATTTGAAAGGTGATCCCTGAGGCCCCCAGAATGAATTTGTCTAAGACATAGTCTATACTTTCTCCATCCCAAATATCTTCTCCAAATTTGGCGATTTAACCACATAGCTTTTCTCTTAGGGTAACAACAAAAACCATGTCATATTTTATGGAGATTATGTGATGAACACTGCATCAAATGGTTAGTTTATCTCTAGGTGGTGAGATTATGAATCCATCGAGTATTCTTTGTACACTTGTCCACATTTTCCAGATTTTCTACAATAAGTTTTATGACTTTTTACACTACAAATCTACTGAAGCACATAATGCAGGTTGAACTCTAGAGATGAATTACCTAGGTTCCATCCCTACTCTGGAACTTAACTTGCTATGTTTTGTTGAAACTGTTGCTCACCATCTCTGTTCCTTGTCCATAACACAGAGACAGTGTTACCTATTTCAGAGTAGTGTTGTATTAAATGAATCATATGTAGGAAATGTTTAAAATAAGTCCTGGCACTCCATAAGTTCTCTCTTAGTGTTTTATTTTCACTTTCATGACCAGGAAACAGTAATTTAAAAAGAGAGCTGAAGAAGATGATTATTCTAGTTAATTAGCAAAATTACCCTCAAGACAATGAAATGACCCCTTTATTATGTTATATTTTACCCAGGATGGGAGCTTCCCCAACCCTCTCTCTCTTAAGATGCAAACAGAGAGAGATCTTACATATTTAATGGTGCTGCATTTATTACCTTGCTTTTTAATTCTTTAATGCTTATTTTGGTTGTCCTGGAAGGTATTATTATCATCAGGCCTGAAATTTTTTCCCATTAAACTAATGGGAGAATGAAAGCCTCCCAAGGTACAGAATGGAAGGTGTTCAGTGGCCCCAGCATGACATTCCCAGGGTTGTTGGGCATGAGCGGGATGGGCAAATGGGACTCCAAGTCTGATCCTTGTGATCCTTAAAGCAGAATTTGATGATGGGTCTTCCATGTTGAGGGAAAGGCCAGCCGGGCCAGCTTACTGGGTACTGGCTGCATGAGCAGTGTCATGTCCTCTTTATGACTCTAGCCACTTGCTCTGATTCACCCACTCTCTTTGGAATGTGGAGCCAAGTGGAGGTGGGTGCCAGAAAAGCGGCAGAGTTTAGGCCATTATCCTGTAATGCCAGCTCTGCCACAGGGGAAAGCGTTTCCCCCTGAAGATCCTTACCCTAGAGCAATGGCATTAAACTTTTTTTTATCATAATGGCCAATTTGAGGGGAATAGAAGTGTGAAGGGCTGCCATTTTTTATATCTTATGTTCCAGAAATGCTGCATTTGCAAGTATATTTGAGTATGTGTTTATTGGGTTTCACACTTTGGGGCTCAAATTTCAAAAACTTTATATAACTCCTGTATCTCATGTTATTATTATGCCTTGAAATAAATTTTGTATGTGGTGAGACCTGGTGGTTCTCTGGAGCAGAGTGCTGGGGAGAGTGGAAGGTTGTGTAGCCAAAGGATTGAGGTAAATCTCTGGCCAAACCCTTGGCTTAACCAAGCTCTACCACCCAGCAGATGGGCAAGTTAGAGTCTCCCTGAGCCTAGGGTTCTGTATTCTAAGAAATAAGAGTACTTTCCTTAGAGTACAGTTGTGACCATTCAGTTAGGTCATACAAGTTGTTTGTGTAAAGGTCTGGCCCACATCAAGTGTTCACTACATTGTATATTCCTTGTTGTTAATTGCATGGATAGACTTGGTGCAAGGAATTGGCCCAGGGTACAGTTGTAGACCAAGGACAAGGACTGTCCTATTTGGAGATATCTCCAAGGAACAAAGGATCCATCATTTTCAGGGAATGTCTGCAGAGATTACAGAAAAATGTGGCACACTGGTGGCTGCCATGGAATGGGTTAAATTAAAAAATTAGAGAATGAGCAATTAATTTATTCCACCCCTGCCACACTGTTGGCCTTGCAGTCTGAGTTACTACTAGGTGGATCATTTTGTTGCAATTCTTTGTCAAAAGGAGAGTGGTGGGGAATTCCATACAAGGATGTCTTAGTTTGGCTTCTCCCAAAAGCACACACCAAGACAAGGATCTGTAGTTTTCTTGGTAGGTAATCCCTGGAAATACCATTAAGGCACAGAGTGGTATGACAAGGAAGTGAAGAAAGCCTGTGAAGAGTGGATTAACAAGCGAGGTACCATGGTGGGCACCTGGGGAGATGAAGACTTCCATACTTCAGGGTAATTCTAGCTAGCAAGTGATGAAGCTAGGGTCATTATCCAGCAGCACCTGCTAGCCATTGGTCAAAAGCTGCACCTACAGGGGTTATGTCCCTGGCACTGCATCTAGACCAAACATACCCTAGCAGCCTGTGAAAGCCTTCAAGTTGAGATCATGATGCTTGCATTAGAAAGCCATCATTGTATACAGAAATGGTGAGTACCAGAGAGGTGTGGGTGGGCAACCAATGGCCTCTCACACAGTGAACAAACTCTTTAATCATCTTTCCTAGATCTGTGACTGATCCCTTGTTGGATCATTTATTCATTCTTTCCAAAAATATTTATTGAGTGCTTAGTCTACAAGGCCCTGAACTACATAGACACTTTGGAAGTATTGGTTGGTAAAGTGGACACTTCCCTCATAAAATTTCCCTTCCCTCATAAAATTTTCAATCATTTGGGAACAGGAAGAAGGCAGAAAAGGGGGGGACAAAGAACACAGGTGCACACACACTCACACACTTAGAGTAGAGGTGACTTACAAGAAAAGGTGTGCATTGTACAGAAATGTACAATCAGGGTCGGTGGGAATGGAAGGGGTTAAAGGACCCCTCCCTGTATAGGAGGATCCAGAAGGGCCTCCCTGAGGAGGTGGCATTTAAGCCAGTCAGAAGATGAGAGGGAGAATGTTCTAAGCCAAGGGAACAGCATGGGCAGTGTGATGATGAAGAGAAGAGGGGGAGAAGCTGCGCTGTGTGCATGAGCTGGGTGGGGAGAGCCTCTCTGATGAAGTGACAGTGGAGTTCAGACCTACAAGAATTAGAGAGAGAGAAAGAGCTATGATCCTTGGAGTTACCAGAGAGTGTATTCTAGGGAGAGGGAAGAGCCAGGGCAGGGACCTGATATCTGGGTTTGGGAAGAGTTGGGGAACCTGCGAGGGGGAGGAGGAAGGGAGGCAGGAAATGAGCTTGGAGAAGCAGGCAGCAGCTGGACCACATTGGGCCCTAAGAGCTAACAAGAGGAACTGGGATCTTACACTGAGTGCGATGCAAAGTCCTTGGAGGTTTTAAACAGTGGAACCATGCAATGTATGCTTTTAGCAGATCTTTTTTTGCAGCTATGAAAATAGTTTTTTGGGAGCATGGGGCAGGGAGAAAGTCAGGAGGCCAGTTAGACAGCTGCAGCCATCTGGGGATGGGGTGGTGGGGGCGTAAACACAAGTGGAGGCGGGGGAGAGGGAACTGTATGGTCCATCACACATCAGACTTGCCTGGTCATCCATGTCTCGCCTCTTAAGAAAATTTGCATCTACACCCCAGCCCAGTTTGTCATCTTTTCCCAGGTTTTTCCATCACTTTTGTGAGTGCTGTTGGGTAGCATTTGGTCAATATAGGGATCAACTTTCATATTTTAAGTTTTTTGTTCTTGACGTTGGCCTTGGGTACCCTTGGAGGGGGTTCACTAGTTTTTCAGCACTGTATGAGGATATCATCCAGAACAGTCAAAATGCAAGCTGCCAGCTGACTTAACTTGGATGAAAACTTACACCATCAGGACCTGTTTGTGAAGGCATTTCTTATAGCAGTAAGAAATATATGAAGTAGATAATAATCCCACTTTGTGGAGTATGGTTTGAAACAAGTCATTGACTAGTACCAGTAAGAAAGAGACCTCAGGACAGGTGATTCAATTTTAAAAATTTAACCTAGGGAACAAGGGAGGCAGGGCTTGGATGCTCAGATCAGAGGACAACCCAGAGATTAGTGACTGTGAGAATTCACCACCACCACGAGGTCAGAGCCTGGGGTGGCAAAGTTAGGCCCTTGAGCCAGATCCAGCCAGCCTGCAGCCTGCTTTTAAATAGTTCAAGAGCTGAGAATGGTTTTTACATTTTTTTTAACGATGATCTTTGAAACATTAAAGTTATATAAGTATCTACAAAATATCCTTGGTTTTTACCTTTTGGCCCATCAAGCCACAAGTATTTATTACTGTCTGTCCCTTTATAAAGAAAGGTTTACTGAGCTGTGGGAAAGAGGCATAAAGGGAGGAGGTGCTCTTATTAGAGCTTAGGATGGGCTCCTGTGTGGCAGGAGCTGGGACTGTGGAGAGAGAAGGTGTCCAGATTACCATGAGCCAAGATGCCTATTGCCCAAAGCAGCAAGAAAAAGGGGAAGGGTGATTCTGGCTTCTCCCTTGCTCCTGCCCTCCAGTCTCCCACCAGAGCTCCCCACTGGCCTAACCGAACTGGAAGCCACATGGTAAGGAAATCAGGCCCCTGAGATGCAGAGCAGGGGAGAAGCAGGTCATGGAATTGAGGCAGTGACCAGCACAGAGTGCCTCGCTAAACCTCAGTTTCCTTGTCTGCAAAATGAGCAAACTGGATTGAAGCTTTCTTAAAACCTTTCACTCTATAAAAGCAGAAATACAGCCACAGCTGCTTCTGAGAGAGCAAGAGAAAATGTAAAAATTCAACAAAATTACTTTATATACTTTTTCTTTCAGCCTCATAGGGCTTGTTCTGAGATTTGTCCTATTTCGGCAAAACTCTGAACAGGGCTTTTCAAACCAGGATTGGGGCACGTACTGAAAATAATTGTAGGTTATGTAATCAAAGCTGTTGTTTCTGTTGAGCTCCCTTAGGGAGGTGACAAGTGGCAGAGATTAAATCAGTGTATGCTGGGTGAACCTTTTATGTAGTTCTCAGTCTCACTGTGTGTAATTGTATAGAGCAGGGGTGGCCAGAACCTCATTTCCTGGGAGAAGCTCTACCCCCTAGAAAAACGCAAACATTGCCTTTCTTCCAAGTTATAAAAACACGTTCTCGTTCTTTTCAGCAGTTTTCGTTCCTAGGGGTGGGGGATGGGGTTGAGTTGCCTAGAAAAGAACAAAGGAATTCAGCTATAGCAGCAGCCTGGGAATGTCAGAAGGAAACATCCCACTCACATCTGTCTGTATGTCCCTTGGAAATGTTAGGTGCCTGCTCCATCCCAGTAACCCCCATCTCTGCTTCCTTCTCTGTGGGAACCAGAGGAATGTTGAGGCATTCTTTGCCTCCCCTGGAGCTATCAAGCACGTGACCAGAAGTCACACAGTAGACTGTAGGCGGTCCAGCTGTTGTCAGTTGAGTGCTCAGACCTGTGTGCCCCCTTCTTATCTCCACCCATCCCTGAGAGAGAGGCACATTGGTGAGCTGCAAAAGGAAGTGAATTCTCCAGGGACCAGGAGAAAAAGGAGGCAAATGTTCAAGCTGCCTGCTTGCCAGATGCTCAGCAGTCAGAACTGAAAAGGAAATATATGGGGGCCTGGGGCTTCAAATGGTGACTACTGTGAGGCTGGAATTTGCTTTCCTTCTCCCTCTTCCAGGATCCAGCTGTGGGAATGCAGAGACCTGGCTGGGAGTCAGGACTTCAGATTCTTTCTCAAAGTCAGGTTCAGGGACCTCCCAGAACCTGCATCTGTGTCACGTAAAAAGCTTGTTAAAAGTGGAGGTTGTAAGATCCTACCCTAGACCTACCTGATCAGCTTGACTGCTGGGGGAGCCCAGGATGGATACTTAGCAAGTCCCCAGATGGTTCTTAGTGACACAGAAATTGGAGACCTGCTGATCTAAGAAGAAATAAAGAGGTAGCACTTCAGTTTGCAATTGCCTGATAGTTTGTTTTAACAGTGATAGATTTTTTTGAAAAATATTTGGGATTGCACTTTGGCTTAAGCTAACACTTGCCTTATTTATTATATTTAATAGGATAAAATAGAAAAAAGAAAGTACCATAACTAAGTAAATGGATGTTTCTATTTTCTGTTATTCCCGAGTTGTCTTTTGTAGCATGTATTACTCTTAGAATGAAAACCAATACATGACGAAAAAGCAAATAATAATTTAAATTTGGTAGTAATGGGCAAACTGGCAATTTCATGGTAGTACTTTCCTTTTTTCTCTAATATGCTTTGAGCAAGTCCTCCCAAAAGAGGTTGAACTGCTAGTTGCCTTTCCTCCTTAGGCTAAGCAGCAATTAGGGTTGAAATCAAAAGTAGGATAGGTATGTTAATTGTTTTATTTTGTGTATGTATACACACGCATATGTAAATGACTGACATATAAAATGATTGATAATTATTGATAGGGTCCTTATCCCCTTGACTGTCACAACAGCACTGTAACAGAGGCAGAGTTAGAGTATTTTTATTTCCCTTTTTGTGGATCAGCACACAGAGACTTAAAACTTTATTCAAAGTCACGCACCTAGTAAATGCCAAAGCCAGAAACCTCCCCAAATCTTGTGACCTCTTTGGGTGTCTTAGTGGAGTTGTGTACCTACTACTCCAAACTTTATTTTAATAGCAAGAATGAAGATGAGGATGAAGTGATGATGATCACCATACCATCATTATCATCAAACAAAAGCCAGTGTTTATTAATAATTCTACTATAGGTGAGGAACTGTGCCAAGCACATCATGCATATCGTCTGCTTTAGTGCTGACAACATCCCTCTGAGATAACATCCCAGTAGGATAGCTGCTCTGCACCCCACTTGACAGGTGAGAAAACTAAAGCCCATTGACACTGAATAACTTGTTCAAGACCACACGGCTGTTAAGCAGCAGGACCAGACCTTGAAGAGCTGGGATGGGCTTACCTCAAGGGTCATGCTCTTCATTGTCACACTGTAGAGAGCAGCAGTGATGTCCTTGAGTTGACAAACTACCACGAGAGCAGAGAGTCTTTCCTCACTCCTAGACTTTGAGCCTGCTCCCCACCAGCAGTCAGGCTGGACAGGTAAGAGGGAGGTAGAGAATGGTTCTTGGGGACATCGTGTTCCTTGGGATTCAGAATTATTGGTCTTTATTTTTCACTTGACTTCCCAAGTCCAGGAATAAACTATAAAGCAAAACCCCCTCAGGCAGGAGCTATCATGAGCACCCTTTTTCCTTTCGCAGCTGGCACAAATTTGAAAGAAATGAGCTGTTGCTTATACAGTTTGTGGAGTGTTTTGATTTGAAAGATTCTATGCCAAAGGAGCAGCTGTCACTTGGAGACTGTTGAGGAGTCACATAAATGGCAGGGTTTTCTAAGAATATAGTTGTTCTGAAGGGTTTAGTGCTGGAGCAGATTCTCCTTTCCCAGACAGAGGGATGGATTGTGGAGGGGAGCAGAGGTTGGAAAATTGAGTTTTCCTAGGTAGTGATCGAAGGATTTGAAAATCTTTGATCACAGTGAAGGATCTTTAGTTATAACTCTCCTTAAGCCTGGTACTGAGATATCAGAAATAAGTAGAAAATGCAGAGAATCTATCTGCCTTAAGTACAGAACTGGTGCTTCTGAGATGTACTCAGCTCTAAGGATCTTTCTAAACTAGCCGAGAATTATGTTCAACAATCTCTACATACATGTTTTATTTTAACATACCTACCAGAGGGTTCATTTTTCATTCTTTCTTCCACCATTTTTTATTCCATCATCTTAAACAGTTACATTTTTTATAGCCACATGTTAAATATCTCTTTTTTATTAGAAAAAGGAACAGTATTTTTTTCTGTTCTAAAAATCCCATTGTTCAGAAATTAATGAAGTAGAATATCAGAATCCTCCTTAATGCAACTTCTTAGAGATAATCACTCTCAAGAGTTTTGATGTGTATCATTTCAGACTTTCTTTGCATGTACTTGTTTTTACTCAAACTGATTTTGTTGTAAATATTATTTTGCAAATTATTTCTTATTTTTTAAAAACAATGGTAAATATCCTCCATCAGCCCTTATGGATCTACCACATTCTTTGGCCTCATAACTTTACCATGATTTATTAAGCCAATCACTTATTGATGGATATTTAGGTTATTTTAGTTTTGCACTGTTAAAAACAATGCTACACTTTTAAATAAATTTTATTAGAGTATAGTATGCTCCACTTAAGGTAGTTTTATAACTTTATTTGTAAGGTAAGTTCCTGGGACAAAAGGTTCTTCACATTCTTCCCAATAATAGAATTGAACAAGTGAACAAAATTAATTATTAGTGAGAAGTGTGTTGTTATATAATTATTACACATTTGTATTCCTGGGAAAAATTTGTGAAGAGCAATGTACTCATCTTTCTTTATATCTAATCCCCGGTGTATGTACCTTATCACTTTTCTCCACCCCTGTTGCTTCATTAAATCAGCATTCCTCAGCACAAATCTAATGAGATTTACTAATCAAAGCAACATTCACTGTAGTGCCAGGTACAGTACCTGGCAATGATGGAAATTTGAAAAAGAAAAGAGAATATGTTTGTGCCACATTTTAGACTCCACATACAAGGGGGAGTGGGATGGAATGGGATGGACAGGGAGGGTGGGATTAGTAGATGCAACCTATTACATTCAGAGTGGATAAGCCGTGAGGTCCCACTGTATAGCATAGGGAACTATATCTGGCCTCTTAAGATAGAACATGGTAGAGGATAGTATGAGAAAAAGAATGTGTGTATATGTATGACTGGGTCACTATGCTCTGCAGCAGAAATTGGCACAACACTATAAATCGACTATAGTTTAATTTAAATATTTTTCTAATTTTAAAAAAGAATATTTTCTCTCTCCATTGAGGTTAGTTAGTCTCTTAAAAGAATACTCGATATCACAGAGAGATTACGTGGCTCGTCAGGACCCACAGCAAGTCCTTGATTATACAGGAATTGCACTAATATCCCTGAAACCCTTCCTCGGTCTGACCATCACACAGAGTCACAGTGTAGATAATTAGAAATAAGGCCCTATTCATTTTTACTAGTGACAAGGAGGTCTAGAGCAAATTGCCTAAATTAACAAATTAATATTTACACAGTGTGACCAAACTTTTTAAGAATTCATACATTAAATTAATTTATATCATGGATGCTCATCATAACAAACCCTCACTAAATGTTGGCATTGAACATGGTCTGCCCAATAGAGATTGCAAAGAGAACTCATGTACCAACCCCTGGTCCCTCGCAGATAGAAAAATATCATGAAAGAGTGTGTCTTCAAGTTTAATTTTCAAAAATTGCATCTTGCTTATCTCCGTGTTTAGTTTATTGCTTGTCAAAGTGAGAAAGGACTAGTTTCTCTGATCTTTTCACAAGTCACCACAAGCAATTGTTAAGAGAGTAAATGCTGTCAATTAACACCCAATTAAATAGGACATTTTTTTTTGTCAGTATAAATCGTCTTCTTAGGCTGACATGAACTTTACCATTTTCAAACCTGAAATTATTACTCTGATTACCATGTTCTTTAGAGATGTAATTCAGTCTCTCTGTGGAGTGACTGTTCTCTGGGAAAAAAAAAAATGATAAAGTTTAACATTTCCTTTATGCAGAGAAAAAAAATTAAAGCATAAATATTCCATATTTAAACAAATAACACCATAGAAGAAAAGGAATGTAAATGCCTTATGTTGTACAAGGCTAAATGAAAAATGTAATGTGAATTACTTTCTAGCTCAGCCTCATCATCAGTGCCCAGATGACTGTGTTTCTGTAGTTTTAAAAATCACTTCCATTTTCATCCAAATGCTGCTAGCCAAATAAACAGTGTGTCTCTAACACTTTTGATAATGCTTTCTGGACGAGAAATACAGATAGTATGAAAATAAGCAAAGCATACCCAATTCATCTTTCAGAGTCTCACTGTACATCAACCAGGAGTCCTCAGAGACTTGTCGAACTTTTGAACTTGTCCATTTACTCATTTGCTCAGTCAATGCATGCCAAGCATGCAACCAAATGAGTATAGGTTACTTGCCCTCTGCTTCACATCCAGCCCGTACTTGACCATGTTTGGGTCCTAGGGGCCCCACCCATCTTAGCTAATTGGATGATGGATAGGCACCAAATTATTAGTTGGTCACCAATCTATAAATGGTTGCTGGGACAGAGAGAGACTCATTCATTCATTTAGCACATTTTTGGAATGCCTGCACTGTGCAGGGAAGTGCTCTTGGTGCTGGAGATGAGTGGAGAGCAAGTTGCATTGGGTCTTTCTTCTGGAACTTAACATGGTGGTGAGGACAAGGAGCAGAGACAAGAAATATGCAAAGTAGACTGAGATCATGTTAGATAGGTTCGATGACAGAAACTAAACAGACTGATGTGGGAATGAGGTAGGCAAGGAGGTCCCTTTTATATTGGGCCATTTAAGCTGAGATGTGAATGACAAGAAGGATGAACCATGGGAAGATCTAGGTGGAACATGGAGATGGAGCAGCAGGTGCAAAGACAGAAGGGAACCTGGTGAAGTAGAGCAATAGATAGAATAACAGTGCATAGAGAACACAGTGGAGAAAGCAGAGAGTGGGCTGCAGTGAGTCATGCAGGGGCCAGTAACAGAGGGTCTCCTGGGCCCTGTAAGGCACTTGAATTTTATTCTGGATGCAGTGGGAATGCTTTATTTAAAACAAAAGGAGTGACATGATCTAATTTATTTTAAGAATTGCTTTAGCTACTGTGTACAAAATATATTTTCAGTTTACACAAGAGATAAGGGTGGCTTAAATAGAGTTTTAGTAATTAAGAGGGGAAAAAAACGTAAAGATGTAGGATATGTTTACAAGGGTGGTACATAGAACTGGCTCATAGAAGCTGGGAACAAGGTAAGGCAAGAGAGTGGTAGTGGGAGGTTGGTGGGACATGGATCAGTTGTTCCGTTTTGGACTTAGCCAGTTGAGATAACTACTAGATGCAGTAGTAGTTGTTTTAAAACAGATGAATGAATGGCCTGTTGTAGAAAGTGATAGTAGACCAATCAGTCCCTATTTGAGGAATTTGCACTAAGAAACTGAAGGGGGGAGTTGCAGATGATGGTGCAGTCCAAGCCAGAGAGCCCACGGAGAGGTCTGTATGAGCCAAAATTTTAAGGAAGCAAACACTGAATTAAAAAGAAAACCAGCTGAAGGAAAAAGAATATCAGATCAAAAGAGATAGATATCTCTTGAGGAATCGTCAGAGCGCATGGCCCAAGAGGGACCTGGGAGGTGAGTTGCCTATATCTTTCTTACTTTCTAGTTCTGTCTTGATATGCCCTTCTGAAAATATGCTGTTTTCTTATTGTAGCTTTGGTGGGTCACAGTTTCTTTCCAATAAATTAACCCAATTGAGATGAATACTTCAGTACACTAAGGACCACAAAGATGAGAAAGATAAAGTCATTGTCCTCAGTTGAGTTCACAGCCCAGTGAAGAAGAAAAGATAATAAAAGAATTGTTATGTAAAGTCCAAACGGAATGCTAAGGATGTTAAAATGCTATTTATTTGCTGTTTGGTATTGCCTGTTTTTTTGTAAGCCATCAAAAAAAGCAGATGTACAACTCATCTCTTGGAATCTGCATCAAGTAATAGAAACTGCAAACAACCATTTCTGTTAGGAAATGTATGGCATTATATAAGGTAGAGTTTCCCAAATTTGATCCCGGGATTTACCATAAGTGTATACCATGTAGACTCTTATTTATTTAATATTTTTGTGGGGTTAAACTCACTTTTGTAACTTATATACATACTGTAGCCTCATCCAAAGCAATAAAGCCCTCAAATAATAGTTTGTTTTGCTATTTATAGAGTTTTCTAATATCATAAAAATAAATACAGATTGTGACAGTAAAGAGCTGACCTGTGTGTAGCTAAAATCATGTCACCACCACTAGGGCTACAATTGCCAATTCTCATAAAGACTGACATGGAGAGAAGAACACTAGGCTCAGATGTGCAAGATCTGACTTTGAACTTGACTCCTTCACCAAGGAGCAAATCTGCAGTTCTGGGGGAAGGAATCTCCTTTCCCCTCAGTAATAAAATGAATATACACATTCCCTACCCACGAAGTGATTATAAGGATCAAATAAGCCAGAGGATGTTCAGATGCTTTGCAAAAGAAGAAGTGTCCAGCCAATGATGGTGCTCATTAAGAATGTAGCTGTGGACTATAATGATTATACATATGGCTTCCTGATTTAAGTGCCGCTTGGTCAGTGCTGGCACTTAAAAACCAAAAAGATTATTGTCTCCTCTAAGTTATGCTCCAGAATCCTGCAGCTCTTTAAACATGACTTCACTTATTATCAGAACCACACAAAATGGACTGTACTCCAAATAATTTCCAATTATTTCTAGCAAGCAAGCCTTGTCTTCCCAACTATATAAAGGAGCCCCCAGGGAAGGCACCTTCTTTTATCAAATGAGTTCATTATGAATAGACTGTACATTATAGTATGTGGCATGGCATGAGCAAGGATTTAGTGCCACTTATTGCCTACAGCCCTGGTAAGAAATAATTAAGCTCTCTGAATCTATTTCCTAATTTGTAAAAGGGGAATAATAATCACTGTTTTGTAAGAGTTTTGAGAACTTTAATGAAAAAATGACAGTTAATTGCTTAATGGTACCTCAGCTTTAGCAAGCTCCAAATAAATATCAGCAAGTCTCATTACATTGCATGAAGGATAAGAATTACTAATGACATTGGTGACATCTACATTAGGAGTCTATGATTTTAAGTATCACAGTACCCACCTCCTAAGGTTACTGAGAAAATTAAATCAAAGCTCTGACATGTAAACAGTGACACATGATAAGTGCTTAATAAATAGTCTTTGCTATCTTCATCAGTGTTTACTACAGAAAGTTTTACTTTGAATAAAGCAGGGTATGATGACAAGTTTCTTAGTTGTAGAAAATTCTGTGTTAAATCACAATTGATTGTCTATGTTATCTGTATTCTGTCATCCAAAAAATACTATAGGAATTTAGCTTAATGTCGGAAAATAATAGGTGTTCAAAAGATACTATGCTATAAACAGGAGATATTAGCATCTGTTTGAATACCTAGAGCTCTTTACTGATAAAGAGCTAGACATGTGGTATACACACTACCTACTTGTGGCAACAAACCCTTGAAATGTGGCTAGACTGAACAGAGGTATGTTGTAAGTGTGAAATACACACCAGATTTCAAAGACTTAGAATGAAAAAACATTAAAAATTTTATTGGTAGTGTTTGCATTGGTTAGACATTGACATGGTAACATTTGGGGTATATTGGTTTAAATAGATAGATCCATGTAAATTCATTTTACCTATTTGTTTTTGCTTTTATAATGAGCTACTAAAAATTTTTAAATTAATCACATGGTCTCATTTATGGTCTGCATTATAGTTCTCTTGGACTGCACTAATCTAAGCCATTTCATAGTTCAAATGTTGACAAAATACTGCAGCTCAACTTAACAGTAGCAAAATTTTTTTTGGAATTTTAATGTAAATTATTTTTGTACTAGTTTTTATGTGTTGAAGCCTCTTTCTAAACTTACTGTTTTGTAGCAAGTCACGACTTTAAGTGGGGAGAGATTGGTCGTCTCTTCTGTTACTGGTTTATATCTTAGTGTATGTAAAACATATTATTTTGTAAGATAAAAAATGTAAGGTAGTTGTTTTCCACTGAATTAAAGTATAGAGAAAGTAACACTTTGCCCTAAAACTAACAAAATAACAAACACAGAAATGAATAGTTTATTATTACATACATAATCTTGAGGTGGAATCAATGGCTGAAATTAGGGGATGAGTCTGAGAACAATAGTGGATTGCTTACATATCAATAGTATTTGGATTGGTTTATATTAGTAAAATATTGCTTTCAGTAGTGCCATTATGCCCCACAATAATGTTTTGATTGTAGAAGACTATCATGTCCTATATGATAGACCACATTAATTTATGAATCCAATGGATTTTTACTGAAAATAATCTTACATAACATGCTACATTTCCAAATCTCCATCAGGAAGATGGTATATATGAGAGGGTGGCCTTTTAATGAGTTGATTTAGGTGATTTTTGATATGAACACATTTTACCCAAAATGTGTCAATAATTTTTTAAATCTTATATGGATGCACATGTTTCAGCCCTGTGTAGTTCTGAGTATCCAAGCTTTTGAGCAGGTTATAAAATGAAGAGCCCTTGTCAGCTAAGGGCAGAGAGAAAACTGCTTTACTTTATGGAAATCTTCTTAACAACATTCCAGAAACTTTCTGAAGCATCCAAAATAACTTCCTATAAAGAGGCATTAAGCACCAACTTGCTTTAAGCACCAACTTGCTTTAGCTTAGAATTCATATTTCACAAAATACAACAAACAGAACATCTCTGTATCTGCAGTCCTGTCGCCTGTGCTTTCCTCCTTTGTCCTATGGGATTTTAACAACATGCCCTTTTCCAAATTTACAACTGATTTGCTCTTCCAATTTTCATCTATAAGTCTGTCTTTTTCCTTTTGGAGTGCAGAGAGTGTTAGCTTCCACAGCTAGCCCAGGAAAGCCACATGCATGGCTAAAATCATATGCATTTACAGTGACCACCACAGGTGCAAGATGGGTCCATTCAAAGAGATGCTACAGAAGTTCCCCTAGTGGCTCAGTGGACACAAATCTGACTAGCATCCATGAGGACACAGGTTCGATCCCTGGCCTCTCTCAGTGGGTTAAGGATCCAGTGTTGCCGTGAGCTATGGTGTAGGTTGTAGACGTGGCTGATCTTGCGTTGCTGTGGCTGTGGTGTAGGCTGGCAGCTACAGCTCTGATTGGACCCCTAGCCTGGGAATCTCCATATGCTATGGGTGCAGCCCTAAAAAAAAAAAAAAAAGAAAAAATAGACGAAGAGATGCTACAAATTGAATGTTGTCTCAGAATGTGCCTTGAGGGTCTATTCATGAAGAGAAGCAGTTTTAACTAGCGACTGAAAAGTGAATAAAAAGGACTTCTGTGGATATACTGAAAAGGGCTTTGGAAACTTTCAAGGACTGCAGAGGTTAACTGCAGAGCTTCTATTGTCATTGGATAGTATTTCTAAATGCTGGTCTTCTTATTGACAGGGGTATGCCCCCTGCTTACTCTTCTGCTCAGTCATGATGAGCTGCTTTTGTGGTGCAGGTAGACAGAAGGTTGTGGGGAAGGGACAGAAAAAGAGCAGGACAGCATAGAGAGAATTCTGAGATGATTTTGAAAGAGATATAAGGAAGAAAAGGGGTGTTATTTCAAGAGATGGTGTGTGTGTGAAAGACAGTAACCAAACTAAGAAGGAAGAAGGAAGAGAGAACATGGGGCTTGCTCCATGCTCAGTGATGGCAACTCTTTTCTTGAGCTTCCATGCTGTTCCAGGACTGTGCCGTGTATTTTACACACATGTGATCTTCACAGTCAAAGGTAGTACTAGTCCCATTTATGAACAGGAAAACCAAGCCTCAGAGGCCTAGATGTTAGATTGAACCATATGACATTGCCATATCCCAATCAAAATATTGGCAGCATCATATGATTCAACCTACTACTTTTCACAAGGACACAGAACTGGTAAATTTTGGAATGAGCATTCAAATGCAACTCTACCTGGCCCCAAAACACTCTATTGTCTCACTTCAATGTGAAATCTAAAATAGCTGAACTAATAGCAATAAAGGGTAAAAGGATGGTTGCCTGGAGATGCAGGGGTCACATAAAAGGGGAGATGTGGCCTAAGGTTATAAACTTCTAGATGTAAGGTGAGTAAGTTCTGGGGATCTAATCTACAGCATGGTAACTTTAGTCAACAGTACTGCACTGTGTACTTCAAAGTTGCGAAGATCTTAAATATTCTCATCCCCCCCCACACACAAAAGGTAATTATGCAACGTGATGGAGGGGTCAGCTAACCTTATTGTGCAATATCTGTATCAAATCATCATGGTGTACACCCTAAACTTACATAATGTTATATGTCACATGTATTAATAAAGCTAGAAAAATAAGTGAATAGTAATGATAGATGGGGGGGGGGGAGAAAGAATTTGAATACTTTCAAATAGAAAGGGGGTTGAAAACCACCCTTTACTGGCTCCTTTCATAAATGTACCCTGAAATAGTGAAGGCTCTGAAAAATCCGGCAGAAGAGAAATCTGTTTATCTCTCTTAACCCAGTATTTCCCAAACTCATCTGATCATAGGACCTTATCTTTAATATAACATCTATTGTTAACATCACACAACTATGCTTCCACAGGACACACTTTGGAAATGTTAAGCCAGACATTAGAAAATTTTCATTCTAATTGAAAAAGAAGAGTTCTGTCTCTTAAAAGGATCACTTAAAATTAAAAGCTTCCATGCTGCCTCAGACACATTCTCTTTCCAATTTATGGATCTGCTTTTGACAGAGGCAGAAATGGTGTTCTCTGGGTTAACCCATTCAAACCTACCATGTCCATTCATTAGTCAATGTGTTATATTGAGCACCGACTCTGCTAGCCTGACTTAGACAGCGACAGTGCTGAGAGAGGTGGATAAAGATCTAAGAGCTACGAAGCACCTCATGTGGTGGAAACATCGATCAAATGAAAATGGAGGGGAAGAAAGGGTCAAGAACGTCTCTTGTAATTTTATCTTAGGTGACCAAGTAATTAGCGGATTTTAAACTGGAGGTGTGTCTTAATCATACTCCATTTTCCTTGATTATAAAGAGATAATTCATGAGCATGTAGCCAGACAAAACTTACTAATGAATAATGACCACAGTCTTATGCCCCAGCACCTCACCCATGAAAAAGCACTAGGCTTTATTAATTTTGCTTCCTCCCTTCACCTCCTCTCTGAAGGAAGTGCAGAATCTGAGTAGTGACCAAGATAGTGATGATAAAAACACCTGGATGAACCTGAGCTCTTCTGAGGCAGTCAAGTAAATGTCCCCCAAGAATAAAGTAGGACTGGAATTTGTATTGAGTTGCTGTTGTAGAACACATACAATGTTTAAGAGAATCAAGTGCAATGATTGGGATACTAAATAAGCTACACTCAGTTATATATGACAGTGCAGAGGTGCTGGGCTATGAGAACCTTGGCTTCATAGATAATGAGCCAATTTTAGGGAGTCTGCAAACTCAAAAACCAGCAGTGTCAAGCAAGTACTACCGATGAAGTAGGCAGGGTATGAAAACACCATGGTGCAAAAGGAATGGAAAAACAGCCTCTGCCACTCAGGTCTAGAAAGAACCGATGCTAAAAATAGTGTAGAAAAGTTTTAGGAGAAACTAAGTATTTGCATAATTTCTCTAAGATATTTATAAGTTACAAAGGGGAAAATAATAAACTTGGTAGTGGAGAAACCCAACAGATGCCACCCTAACCAAGGTTAACATCACCAAAAATAAGATAACATTTACATCATGGACCCCATGATGTGAGGCACTGGGATTACAAAATTGCTTCTGTGGCCTCCCTGCTATAAAAGGCATAGCTTCAAGCCAATCATGAGAAAAAAGTAAGTCAACCCAAAAAGAGACATTCTGTGAAATAATTGACTAGTAATTATCAGAAGTGCCACACATAAGACCAGTAAAAAACTTGGAACCGTTACCCATTGTAGAAGAAAAAAGAAGCCTAATAACTAAATGCAGGAGTTCCCTTGTGGTGCAGCGAGTTAAGTATCTGGCATTGTCACTGCAGTGGGCATGGGTCGCTGCTGTGGCATGGTTTCAGTCCCTGGCCTGGGAACTTCCACATGCTACTGATACAGCCAGTGTGTGTATATATATATCAATACTATACACACACACACATATGCACACACACACACATACATACAAACAAAGAATATGGGATCTGGAACAGAAAAAGGACATTAAGGGGAAAACAGTTGAAATTTGAAAAAGATCTAGTTCAGTTTAAAATATTGTGAGATATTAGGGAGTTCCGTCGTGGCGCAGTGGTTAACGAATCCGACTAGGAACCATGAGGTTGCGGGTTCGGTCCCTGCCCTTGCTCAGTGGGTTAACGATCCGGCGTTGCCGTGAGCTGTGGTGTAGGTTGCAGACGCGGCTCGGATCCCGCGTTGCTGTGGCTCTGGCGTAGGCCGGTGGCTACAGCTCCGATTCAACCCCTAGCCTGGGAACCTCCATATGCCGCGGGAGCGGCCCAAGAAATAGCAACAACAACAACAAAAGACAAAAGACAAAAAAAATAAATAAATAAATAAATAATAAAATATTGTGAGATATTAACAATAGGGAAGGTGGATGAAAGATATATAACTACTGTCTATGCTATTTTTTTTTGCAAATTTTCTCAGTCCAAAATTAGTTCAAACTAAAAAAGTCTAGAAAAATAAAGAGAGCAGAAAAACAAAGGAAAAGAAATGATGAGATTCAGAAACTCCAACACAGCACCAACCTGTAGAAATATAGTGTGAGCCATGAATCTGAATCACATATGTCATTTTTAATTTTCCAATAGCAACTTAAAGACAAATTTTAGCAATTTAACCCAATATATAAAAAATATTGTCATTTCAGAATGTAGTAAATATAGGAAATCACTGAGATCTTTTATATTCTTTCTGGTTCTAAGTCTTCGAAATCCAGTCTCAATTCGGAGTAGCTACTTTTCTCATTCTCAAAGGCCACATGTGGCTAATGGCTACCATGTTGGACAGCACAGCTCCAGCACCATCAAGACATGGTGTATGCACCATACATTCTGTATGCATCTCTTATTTATGCTTCTTTCTATGAGGGTTTTGTTCTTTCCTAATATAGACTCCTTCCTTCCTTCCCTCACTTATGAGCTTTATATGTTCCAGGCATTGTTCTATCCATAAAATAGAGAAAAATTCCCAACTTCATGGAGCTTCCATTCTTGAGGGAGGGATTGCCGTAAACAGTAGCTATAGTAAATAAGTAAATCATACAGTAAGTAGGAAATAGTAACTGCTCTGAGGTGGGGGTGTAGGGGCACAAACCTGGGTAAGGTGACTCAGATATGCTGGGGGTAGGAAAACTGAAAGAGGCAGGACCTAAATCAAACCCACATCACCTATGACTTTATTCTGGTTCTTCCCATCCTTTAATTTCAACAGACCATTTTGAGTGGACATAATAATGAGACAGTGAAACACCTGGTTGCCACTTTCAATGTCTGGTATAAAAGAGGTGTTAGCACTCTGAACAGCCAGCCCTCCAGTTAAACAAAGCAGAAATTTGCAGGAGTTACCTTGTAAGGACTAGGGTATCTCAGCAGAAACCAAAAGGTTTTGAAATTATGCAGTCCATTGTCATTTTTTGACCTGAGTCTAAAAAGGTTTGATGAGTAAGATTTGATTCTTTCTTGCCCTGAAATTTGAATAATTACCTACAGCCTGGTGAACTTAACATATTTGAAAAATCGATTTATTTTCCTTAGAGGATGGTGAATTTTGTTTACTCCAGTTCAATGTTTTGTTTTGTTTTTTTGTTTCTGGTCAATAATAGTTACTTATTGAAATACCTCCCAATCTCAGTTCTTTCTGGTCTGGGATGTGAGAAAAGAGTAGCTCCCAGAAAGATTATAAGGAATCCTGCAACCTCTGCCTTTCAGAATCTGAGATACCTTGAAGTTAAAAGGCAGAAAGTGCAAGAGAGACAGAGAGAGATGATTTGTCTAGTATTGTGTGTGTATTCGTCCTGCCTCTGATTTTGTGAGATACTTGTCGGTGTAGATTCTTGGGCCTAACCCCAAATATTTGTAAGGTGGAGCCTGAGAATATAAGTGGTTAATAAGATTCCTGAGTGATTCTTATGCCCACTGGGTATGAGAACCATAAATCCTGGTGCTGGAAGAGCCCAGTTTTGAATCCAGATGCTTTGCTCAGTGGCTGGGTGCTCTGAGGGTCTCTTGTAAGGAAATGACACTGGACTGCCTCCTGCATGTTGGGTCCTCTGTCTGTGAAGCCTTGTAACCAGAAGACAAGAGAATTGGGATCCAGCATCCTACCAAGCCAGGCCCAGCAGGAGGATTCTTCAGAGCTCTTAGTTGTGACATTTTAACTAACTCTTCTTTTCCCATTTTTTAATGCAGCTGGAGTCGAGGCTGCTTTTGTCTCTTTGTTTTGCTAAGGAAAATGCAGGCATTTGTTTCTGCTCCTTTTCTTTTCACTTGGTTTCCTCTATGGCAGGTATTTGTAGTCCAAGGAGGCAAGAAAGAGAACTAGGACAGACTCCAGCTTTCAAGGCCTGCCTTGTGGACCTGGGAAGGGGCATGTCGGGTCTTGAAAGATGAACCAGCAACCTCTTTGTGTACACTATGAGCGTAGGCCTTTTATCAACTGTGGTCCCATCTAAATAGCTTTTTTTAAAGTATAAAGTGTATTTTCAGGGCCTAAGAGGTAACTTGTAATTATGGGCTCTCTAATGGACCCAGGTACTGTTTAAAAGCACCAAATAAAAGAGAAACCTATGAAGTTTGTGCTCTTTAACTAGACCTTAGAGTCCTGGATGAACTTACTTTTTTATGTTACAGTCTCTTATTTTTAATTCATTTTTTTAAAATTACAAAAGTAAGAGATGCCCATTGTACAATATTCAAATAAAACAAATACATTAAGTAAGAAATGAAAGATACCCTATACCAACCACTCCAGTTCTATTCTCTGCCACTCTTTCTGGATTTTTCCATACGTATATACACACATACCATACAAACACACACACACAAGAGTAATTAGGGCACCTTAAATTGTAAATAAGACCAACTCATTTCAAAAATTTTAGATAAATGAGAGGAATCTCAGCTTACATAATCGTACTTAACTGAGGTAAGACTCTGGCTGGATCCAGGGTCTCCAATAGGGTAGTCTCTCCTCTCATCTCATGATTTCTTGGCATGTCCTCTTTCTGTGTGTCTGCCTCATTCTACTCCCTTCAGTTGACTTTCCCCCCATGTTGAAGAGGATAACTAGACCCGCAGACCTGGATTTGGTCTAGATTCAAGACAAAATAGTACCCCATCTCCCTTCAAAAATGTAGACATCCTAATCCCCAGAACTTGTAAGTATGTTGCTTGACATGGAAAAGGAGAATTTAAATGGCAGATGGAACTAAAGTTGTTTATCAACTGACCTTAACATGGGAATATTATCCTGGATTATCTAGGTGGGCCCAAAGTAATCACAAGAGTTCTTAAAAATGAAAGAAGGAGGTAGAGACTCTCATACTAAGTGAAGTAAGTCAGAAAGAGAAAGACAAATACTATATGATATCACTTATATATGAAATCTAATATATGGCACAAATAAACCTTTCCACAGAAAAGAAACTCATGTACTTGGAGAACAGACTTGTGGTTGCCAAGGGGAAGGGGGAGGAAGGGGGATGAACTGTGAATTGGGGCTTAATAGATGCAAACTATTACCTTTGGAATGGATAAGCAATGAGATCCTGCTATATAGCACTGGGAACTATATCTAGTCATTTAGGGAGCATGATAATGTGAGAAAAAGTATGTATATATGTATCTGTGAGTAGGTCACCTTGCTGTACAGTAGAAAATTGACAGAACACTGTAAACCAACTATAATGGAAAAAACAAAAATCATTTAAAAAATAAATAAATAAATAAAAGCTGACTAAGAAAGAAAGAGGGAGATAAATTAGAGTTAGAAAAAGAGATGTGACAATGGAAGCAGGATCAGAGAGATGTAATGTGGGAAGGACGGACGCAAACCTCCACCGCTGGATTTGAAGACAAGCGGAGCCATGAATGGAGGAACTGGATAGCCTCTGGAAGCTGAAAAAGGCAAGGAAATGGTTCCTCCCCACTCAGTCTCCAGAGGGTAATGCAGTCATACTAACACCTTCAGACCTTGGTCATATTTCTGATCTACATAATGATAGTAAATGTGTGTTCTTTTGCACCACCAAGTTTATGGTAATTTGTTCTGGCATCCATGGAAAACTAATAAAGGGCCCCAAAGGCAAAAGATTTCTTCTCCTCAAAAAATCCAAATTTTAAAAAAATCCTTGGGAAGCTTCTTACCAGCCTAGCTTGGTTCTCAAGCAACCTCCGTCCCTGTCACCATGATCAACAAAGTTAGTATTTGATTACCCTTTATGTCAGGCAGAGGGGATCAAGAGATGTGACTGACAGCCCTTCTCCTCAGAATCATGTTAACTGTCCTGAGAACAGAGAAATTCCCCCAGGGAATATCGTGCAGGTTTGTAGTTTATAGTTTGTGGTTTAGAATGGATTTATGATGTTTATTTTGTTCTATAATTTGCTTCATTCTCTTTGTAACATATTTTGGAGATATTTCCACTTTAATTCATATAGATCCTACTTTGTTCTTTTTAGTAGCTACATGCTATTCCATTGGTTAGAGGAACCAAGCTTATTTAACCAAGTTTTCTGTTAATGGAAAGTTAGGATGTTTCCAACTGTTGCTTACAAAAAAGACCGAACAGTGTGTCCTTCAGTATGTCTCTAGGAGCAGTGGTCCCTACCAAATAGGTCCAGGTCTAAACTCTCAGTAACTGTGAGTGGGACCTTGTTTGGAACTAGGGTCTTTGCAGATGTAATTAAGTTCAGGGTCTTGAATGAGATCATTGTAGATTTAGGATGAACCCTAAATCCAGTGACAAGTGTCCTTATTAGATACAAAAAAGAAGAACACATAAAAACACAGGAGAAGGCTACATGAAGATGGAGGCAGAGATAGGAGGGATGCTAAGAATTGCCACATCCACCAGAAGCCAGGGGAGAGGCTTGCCATAAACTCTCCCTCAGGGCCTCTAGAAGGAACCAACTCTTCTGAGATCTGATGTCTGATTTATGGCCTCCAAACTGTCACAAGATAAACTTCTTTTGGTTTAAGCCACCCAGTTAATGGTGCTTTCTTAGGGCAGCCCTAGGAAACAAAAACACACGGGTTGTGGGAGCAACCGGTTCTCCTGCCTCCTTGTTTTTTTTAGCTTCTGTTCATCTCTCAGTCACCTGGGAAGACCAAGGACTAGAAGGTCAGATCACAGAAACCAGAGCCCATAAGAGTCATTTCAATCTCCATTTCTTGTGAATGGGCTTTGTGATTTTCCTTCTAGGCCCATTTTGTTTAAACAAATGATGAAATTAGTTTGCTCTTTAGAGTCAGCTCCCAGCAGCTGTGTGGGCAGGAGGCAGACCTTGTGTGAAAGGAGTGGCCAAGCAAAGGGAAGGCTTAGGCAGGATACTCCTCTCACGTGATCCATTGCACTATAGGTCTTCGGTGACTGTGCACAAGAGGAATGAGTAAATAGGCAAATGAAGGAAGGAGGGAGGGAAGGAAGGGAGGGTGGGGGAAGACAGATAAAGTCAACTATGACTATGACAAAGGGAGACCTTTCAATGAATACCCAGTAGAGCATCTTGCTAAAAATTAAGCCCTTTATATTTAATTCACAAACGTGGCTGAAAATGCTCATAATGTGCTTGGTGTGTACTACAGTCACACAGGCTAGCCATGTCCCCACTGTCACCACCCCTACCACTGCTGTTTCAAGTCACATATTGAAGTGCAGTGAGCGATACCTCAAGCAGAGAGCTAGGCATCTGATTATTTTTTTTTTTTTTTATCAGTAAAGCACTAAAAACAAAACCAACAAAGAAAGGCAGTAAGGCACACAGGTATAATCACAGTAGACAGGGGTCTTTACTGCATTGAGCTTTTTCTCATCTGGCTTCTGACTTATGTGAAAGACCATTAGGCCAAGTAGCTCATGCTGGTCATTAGCAGCTGCATTTTAACCTCAAGCTTGAATGTTTTGGGGAGGTAGGAGGAGAAAGAAAGAAAGAGCAGATGTTGATATGCCTGTTTTCAGGGTGTGTAGTGTATCACTGCCTGTCCTTAAGCCTACTGAAGGAGACAGGGTATGTGATGGAAGATCATGGGAAATGGAGCAGCTCTAAGAAACCCCTGCTGTTGTTCCTGCTAGAGCAGATATAATGCCTGAATTTGGCTGTTGGCCTCCCAGCAGGTACATGGCCTTGGGTCCTGCCACTCCCCCTTCTGGAGTCCCCTCCCCTCATCAACGCCCCTTGCAAATCCTACCTCCTGTCTTCCTACCCTGGAAAGAACTTCAAGAGAACAGTTCACAGACCTTATTAAATTGGAATAGTTGATATGAATTGTAGGAGGAGGCCACTGGGGACCAGTAATTGAATAAAGATGTAAACCAGTGTTAATAAGAATTGGACCAACCAAGAATTGCAGGGTCCCAAGTGAGCACTTTTCTATTTTCACTTTTCCTCAAGCTCCTGATGAATAACCTTCTGCCCTTAGGATGCCTGAGATTTGCTCTTTTGATAGCCTCTGATGTGCTTGTTTTCTCAATGCATTGAAATTTGGTCACAGGGCAGGAGCTAGCAGAGCTCTGAAGCTTCCTCAAGAACTTGGGTCTGTGATGTATGTTTAATGTTTTCTCTCTGTTACAGAGATAAATGTCATCAGTAATTCTGATTGGCAGGCTGGTGTTTAAGGCTTTGGGAATTATCTGAGTCCCAGGGTAGCAGAAATTGTTCTCCATCCAAATATTTACAAAACATAATTAAAGAGATTGATGATGTAGGGTTCTAGAAACAATATGGTAGTGTTACGTTTTCCAGAAGTTTTCCCTTCCTCCATTTCTACTAGTTCCATCATTTCTTTTTTCCCCGTCTCTGTTTTTTTCAATTCATGATTTTTGCTTTCAGCCTGCCAAACCTTTGCAAGCTTCTGATACCTCAGACTCTGCATTGAATTTCTCCCTTGGCCCGTCTTGTTACTGCCCCTCTGTTAATTTCATCTCCTCAATATCCAAAGGCCCCCTCAGGCTTCGTAGATTAAATCTTCCATTCTTGTCATTGTCCTCCTCACTTTGCTTAATTAGATAATGTTGGAGACAGCTTTGAAGATGCGAGGTGCTGTCCCAGTGCTAAGTGGGATGGTTATAATTATTATCTTGAAGCCTCACCGTAATCTGCTTCTTCTCTCTTGTTCTTTTCTCCCTTAGTCATCTGGGTATGAATAATGAACACAGTCTTTCCTTAAATGGAAAAATGGAAATAGAGCTGAGTTCTTTTTTTCCCCCAGGATGCCTGCTAACAGAAATTGAGGCATAGCCGTGTGCTTTTGGCCTGGGAAAAGGGACAGGGAAGGTTAAGACACTGCAGTGTGTATTTTGAACAGTCATAGGCTTAGAGGTTTTTTAAATGACTTCTGTTTTTACTACCAAACCAACAAAAAAATTGCTGTAGAGAATGTGGATAATTCAGAAAAGCACACAGATGAAAAGACATATGACATGTGTTTTCACTTCCCAGATTTTGTGTATATGTGCATATGTGTGTGTGTGTGTGTATATATATATATATATATAATGTCCATATTAATCTATTTTCACACATAAAATAGGGACAACTTGAACATAATGTTTTCTAACTTACCTCTTAAATTTACTGCACTGTGAACATTTAAATTACATTTTCTTCACATCATCATGACCACAGGACCCCCTCTTATACAAGTACCACAAGTTATTTAACCCAGTCCCCATAGGTGAACAATTAGTTGGTTCCCAAACAAGAGTTAGTCTAACAATTAATTGGACTGAAATAAACAATGCTGCAATCAGTATCCTTTATGCGTAGTGAATATAGGCTTTTTAAAATAATTATTTCTTCAGTGACAATCCCTGAAATTAGATTTGCTATTCAAAGGCTATGAAAGTTTAGTTAGCATTGGGCATTGAGTAAGACACCCACAAGGTGGTAACTCATGCTACTCATCTTGGTTTGGATAAGAAAAGGAAAACCCTGTGTTGGAGGGTCTCTTTCCTGGTCTTTCCTCAGCTTGGACGACTAACACCGGATTGGTCTTCTTTCTGGATGGACATGCTTTGGGAGTATCCATTGGATTTTTAGGATAGCTCTAAAAAATGGTCCAGGGCTCCTTGTGACTCATCCCTGAAGTCATGTGTCCCCAGGATATCAGTTGTATCAAAAGCAAATTCATGTTTAAAGAATGGCCCACTGGAAAAATTTACTCAGATTTTGTGCCAAATTAGAAGAGAAATTCTAATGAAGGAAGAAGGAATATTAGTGCTTGTTGACTACCTATGCAGTGCTGACATTGTCTTCTCCTAACGATCTTAAAAGATAGTGAAGTTGCACCCTTTTATGTTTTCCTTTTTCTTTCTTTATCTTTTTTTTTTTTTGAGGACTATACCTGTGGCATAAGAAAGTTTCCAGGCTAGGGGTCGAATCAGAGCTGCAGCAGCTAGCCTATGCTACAGCCACAGCAACGCCAGATCTGCAACCTACACTGCAGCTTGCAGCAATGCTAGATCCTTAACCCACTGACCAAGGCCAGGGATTGAACCTGCATCCTCATGGATACTAGTTGGGTTCTTAACCCACTGACCAAGGCCAGGGATTGAACCTGCATCCTCATGGATACTAGTTGGGTTCTTAACCCACAGAGCCACAATGGGAACTCCTTGCCTTTATTTTATAGTTGAGCTAGAGTCAAATCCATCTCTAACTGATGCCAAAGTCTATGGTCTTTCCTCCCCTCTATAACTCAGTTTTATAGTTTTTACCACTCAGAGCAAGTTTCAAGAGCCATGAAGAATCTGCCTCTGACTTAGCTGTTTTCATCTTCTGTCAATTTTTTCCTTTCTCTTTAAATATCAATTTGGTACATATTTGGCTTTCCGAGTATTAGAAAGCAACATTTCTCTTGTTTTACATGTGGGTCATGTTTTCATTAGAATCTCTGATGTATTAAAGTATTCTTTTTTTTTTCTCCTTACCTAAAAATGTAATATATATTCATGAAGGCTTTGAATACTGTTATATATGGGATGTCATTTAACCTGCTTTGCAAAGTCTGTTTATAAAAGCAACATCTGCTTGTTGGGGGGAATGTTAACATCTTAACTCAAAGGGAACATAAACTGTGGGCTTTAGAGTGATCTTTCTACACATGTATTGACTGAATGTTTAAGGAGATTCTTAAACAGGTGTTGTACAAACCAAACAGTGGACTAGACAAGCTTATATCCATAAATTAAGGACTGTAGCAAAGACGAGGATAATATAGTATGGGTGTTATCAACCCAGGTAGACAGCTTTAGAAGCAATCTAAACCTCTAAGTCTCAGTTTCCTTTTCTGCAGAATGGGAGATAGTAAGGTTTACGTGGACAATCACTCTGCTGGTTAAATTAGTTCATGTGCTTTCAAGTGCTTAGCACAGCACTTGGTACCCAAGTTCGATGTTGGTGGATGATGGTGGAAGAAAAGATACTTTAAGAAGCAGACAAAAGGAGTTCCCGTCGTGGCGCAGTGGTTAACGAATCCGACTAGGAACCATGAGGTTGCGGGTTCGGTCCCTGGCCTTGCTCACTGGGTTAAGGATCCGGCGTTGCCGTGAGCTGTGGTGTAGGTTGCAGATGCGGCTCGGATCCCGCGTTGCTGTGGCTCTGGTGTAGGCCGGTGGCTACAGCTCCGATTAGACCCCTAGCCTGGGAACCTCCATATGCCGCAGGAGTGGCCCAAAGAAATAGCAAAAAGACAAAAAAAAAAAAAAAAAAAAAAAGAGAAGCAGACAAAACCATAGAGTGGATTTTTATTGGGAAAGCATAAAAAGTATACAAGGATGGACTTTCCTAATGTAGACATCAAGGATCTAGCATCCGGCATAAGTCACAACTGCTGCTCAGATCTGATTCCTGGTCTGGAAACTCCATATGCTGTAGCGTGGCGAAAAAGGGGGAAAAAAGTGCTATGAAGAACCCGAATTACTCTATAATTTGTTTAGTTACACTATAAATTCTTTTGGAACCATGTTCCCTTCACCCCAATTTGAGAATCTAAGGCAGCTTTGCATTCTCCTAGAAGCATGCCACATTTTGCAACATCAGAGCAACACTCTATACCAGGATAAAACTGCCCCCAAACATGGAGGTCATAGAATACATTTTCATTTTTCTGAACAAGATCGAAAGGGAGAGGGCTCTAATGGGGAAGACCCAACCCCACAGGCAGAGATCCCAACCACAGCTGTGTGCTGGATACGTTCTGTGCCCTTGAGTACTTAGAGTGTGGAAAAGAAGACAAACAGGAAAATGAAAAAGTGCAGGGCAGAGGGGAAAAGGCAACTGTATATGCAGACACTGAAAGGAATGATTTCATGTTGCAGGTTGGGGAGGAAGGAAAGGAGGGCTGCAAATGTTATGAAAACAATGGGAGCTTGGGCTTAACGGATGCAAACTATTGCTCTTGGAATGGATTTACAATGAGATCCTGCTGTGTGGCACTGAGAGCTATGTTAGATACTTACTTTGCAGCACGACAATGGGAGGAAAAATTATGTATGCATGTATGTGTAACTGGTTACCCATGCTGTACAGTGGGAAAAAAAATTTTAATTATCTCCATAGAAAAATGCAGCAGTGGCCCAGGATCTTTCAGAATCTTGGGAATTTCTATGGACCATGTGGCATATATTACACCAAAATCAAAGTCCCAGGTCACAGGTAACTCAGAAAGTCACCCATGTCCTCTCCCATTAAGTTCATCCTCCTTCTCTTTATGAGAGAGAGGGAGTAGATGATATAGGTGAGTGGAACCTGTCAGGAGACATGCCTTCATCTCTGCTTCATAAGTTCTATCTCATCTATGTTATTCTGTAATGCCTAGAATACCTAAGCCTTCAAATGCCTGAATTCTTTTTTTTTTTTATTTGTCTGTACCCATGGCATGCGGAAGTTCCCAGGTTAGGGAACATAGCAGTGACAATGCTAGATCCTTAACCTGCTGAGCCACCAGGGAAATCCAGAAATTCCTGAATTCTTTTTTTTTGTTTTTTTGTTTGGTTTTTTTTTGGGGGGGGGGTTGCTTTTTAAGGCCACACCCACAGCATATAGAAGTTCCCCAAGCTGGAGGTCAAATCAGAACTACCGCCTATGCCACAGCCACAATAATGCAGGATCCCAGCTGTGTCTGCAACCAATACCACAGCTCATGGCAATGTCAGATCCTGACCCAATGACTGAGGCCAGAGATCAAACCTGCATTCTCATGGATACCAGTCAGATTTATTTCCACTGAGCCATGACAGGAACTCCCTGAAATTCCTGAATTCTTGATATCCAAAGGAAGGTACAGACAAACCATTTCACTATGCATATACAGCCTTGTTTGTGGAGGACTCTAACTGGGTCCCACGCCTAAAGGCCTGCTTGCTCAACAGAGGGCTCTAACATGGACAAACCAGAAAGGGGCACTACTAAGGAAATGGTCTGGTCATTCAGTGATATTTGGGTGAGGTGAAGCAAAATTAGAGCCCTTCTCCACTTTCAAGTGCATTGCTAATTCCATTTACATTAGCCCCTCGATGCTTAGTATTTTCCTTTAGACACATATCATAGCCCTATTCCAGCCTTGGACAAGTGAGCTAACCTCTTTGAAAACTGAGTTGACATGTACTGAATGCCAGCTGCATATGCGATACTGTCCCAGGTGTTTGATGGATGTGGCCTCAGCCCACTCTCAAAACAACTCTACAAAGAAGGAATTATTAGTAGTAGTATTAGATATTGCTCAAGATCACACAGCAATGAGTGGACAGAGCTGGAAATGGAACTCAAGATCTTCAGCCCCAAGGATAGAACCCTCACTGGTGCTTCCAGAACCACAGATAAATTTCAGCATTTGCAAAAAAGAGACAAGACTGATCATTCTTCAGGGCAGTGGTAAGGTGAAATTTACCACTTACTGAAGTGGTAAGCTTCAGCTATCAGTGAATAGTAGGGTCCATGCCCACAAAGGGAATTCTTTTGGAAGAATCTACAGGCATAGAAATCTGGTTGGCCACAGAAAATTCACTGTCACACATCCCTGACCATAGCAAGCCAGCCCACTTGCTACACCAACAGTGCCTTTTATCTGTTCTCTATTTTTCATCTGGCCACATTGTTCCTTTCTACATTATTCTTAAGTGACTGTTCAAATAGGTTAGAATGATGGCATTTCATTTCTCAGTGGTCTTCATTCCTGGCTGCTGTGATCCTTCTTGGTGAACAAATAACTTGGCTTTTCTACAGTTCTCTGGGTTGATATGTTTCGTTTGCAGTTGCAGTATGGTCTTTCAAAGATGAATGATCAGAAACCATCACTGGAAAATCAAAAATGCACTCGGAGGCAGAGAGCCAACATAGTTTTTCTTGTTCCTTTAATTATTGTGTAGATACGCTTAGGTTTGGAGTGTTGTTATTCTTGTGGAGGAGAATTGAAGGCACATAGCTAACTCTTCAGTAAACATTTTTGAGCCCTAGTTTTGGATACAATGCAAGGCTAACACTGGGCAAAGATAAAGGGACTCCCAGAGAAATCAGAATGGAGCTCGTCTTCAGAATGGGCCAGGTAGGGGTTGTGGAAGATTATAGGCTGAGAGAGATAAGACAAAGAGAACTACTGTCCATTAGAAATGTGAAGGAATAGGCTGGGATGATTTACCCAAGAGAAAGACTACTTCCATCTGGAATGATCACTGAAAGCTTCCTAAAGGTGGTGGCGATGGAACTGGACTTAGAAGGACATAGATCATCTAGACTAGGATATGGCAGATCAGGGAGGGTGAAGGACAGTCCAGCTATGCAGAATGTATCTGGAGAGAAGCATATGATAAAGGGAATTTATGAAGCAGATTAATTTTTATAAAGAAACATGACATCATTTGATGAGATAATGAATAGGGACTGAACCAAATTCACATCTCTAACATCATTAACTACCCTTCTCCCTGGCTTGCAATGCCTCCAATTCATTACTGCCCCAGGGCCTTTTCACTTGCCATTCCCTCTGATCTGAACACTTTTCCCAGACCTTTGCAGTCCCTTACTCTGACAAAATCCTTGTTTGTTTTATAGCAAAACATATTAAACATGTCTTGTTTAATACCCTCTGCCTGGCACAGGAAATCTCACATCCATTGTGTTCCTATTTTGTGCCCACCCGTGTGTCAATATCACTTCAAAGTACTAGTTTTTATGTGATTCTAGAAAATTGAAATTTTTTATTTCTTCCTCTGAAAATGAATTTGAAAATACTTACTTCCCTTCAAGCAATGGTTCTCAGCCTGGAGAACTTTAGAATCACCCCTGGACCTTTTGAACACCCTCCCTCCCCTCAGGTGCCCAGGCCTGGCACCAGACTAGTTAAGCCTTAATCTCTATAGCTGAGGCCCAGGCTGTGCCAATATCTTTACAAAACTCCCCTGTGGTTCCGGGGGACCACCATCCCCCCCTCCCCTGAGAACCGCTGCTCTAGGTGGAGAAATCAGGGGTGGTGGCCCTCTGTGATAAGATTTCCCTTCCTTGCTTGCTCTGGTTGGGGGGAGGGAGGGTGAGTAGCTGGATCCAAAGCAAAGAGACACAGTCAGGAAGGCAGGAAGCATGATATGTTCCTGTTATTCCAGGACGAGTAAAGGCGTGTCTGCTGTGTGTCAACAAGGCACTGTCCAAAAGGGGTTCAGGGCATCAGGAACCAGAGAGAAGGGTTGGCAATGAACATTTGGGTCCCCTGAAATGCTCCCTTCTCTTGGAGATAAGACTGCTGCCTGCAGGGTTTGGTCATGAACCAAGGAGGATATTCTGGTTAGAAGGCCAAAGGGGATTTCCTTCAGATCGTCGCTGAACCAAAAGTGTTATTTCCCAGAGTGCAGTAGCATGTTCTACAATCACCGTCCCTTTTAGACTGTGATACAGAGTCATTGCCTTAGTCCACAAGGCTTGCCATGCTCTCGTTCTCCCTTCTGTTCCCACTTCCTGGTGCTTTTCCCCTTCCTGGGGACACTCCAGCCACACTCCCCTCCTTACAGGCCTTGAGGAGCGATTCCCCTCTCTGGACCATGGCCCGTTCTTACCTGGGCCCTTTAAGACACATTAAGCTCTCTCCACATGGTTGCACAATTTGCTCTTCTTAATCTCTGCTCAAATATCACCTCTTCAGACAAGTATACCTCTTCAGAGAGGCCCTCCCTGATCTCTTTATCTAAATAGCACCCTACTTCCTCTCAGTCTCTTGGCCCTGCTTCATGTGATTTATAGCTTTTATTATAGTCTATATTGTTTGGCAGTTAATTTTCCATTTTCTCTAATGGAGTGTAAGCCCAAAGAGCTGGAATCATGTCTTTCTTATTCATTGCCATATCCCAGCTCCTACCACAGAGCCTGGTACCCAGTAGATGCTCAATAAATATTTGTTAAATGGATGAATTTAACAAGGTTTTAGTTTCATTGTATTCATTGGCATATTTATCTTCTCTAAGGGCAGGTGATACTAAACTTTGCATTCAAGGTAAATGCTCTGCTTTTTAAATGAGATAGTGTCAGGAAAGGGGGACTCCATTTAAAGCAAGTAAATGGAAGCATAAGTAGTCCACAGATGTGATATAACTCACAAGAGTGATGAGAATGACTGATGTTTGGGAAACACTGGTCTAGAAACAGATCAGAAAGCCAAGAACAAACCAGGAAGTAAGGGGACTATCATCTAGTCACCCAAGTCAGTTTGCTGAATGGTACAATTCACCTGAGATTTACTGAGCATTGGCTGTGAGCTTAGTGTGGCGGGGTAGGTGTGATGTGGAATCCAGTCCATTTTCAGAGGTAAACCTCCGAGACTGCCTTGGGCACCATGGTAGTAGAAATCTAAACATTATCCATGCTATAAGCAAGGCCCAAAGAGGCCACAGAAGGGTGGCATTTGTTTCTCTGGAGGTAATCAGGAAATCTTTCTCTGAAGAGAAGGGAGTTTTGAACGGGGCCTTGAAGAATGGGTAAACTTTCAACAGGTAGAAATGGGGGCCAAGGCATTCTGGACAGAAGAAACAGCTGGAGCAAAGCCAGACAGAATAGCAGCAAATATGGGGAAGTGAGCCCCCAGGGTACAGTGAAAACAATATTTATGGACATCAGTGGAAAACTATGCAACACTTCCAATCTGCCTGCTTTAATCTCTGTGTAACTTACTCCTCATACA
This sequence comes from Sus scrofa, assembly GCF_054392235.1. Classification (NCBI taxonomy): domain Eukaryota; kingdom Metazoa; phylum Chordata; class Mammalia; order Artiodactyla; family Suidae; genus Sus; species Sus scrofa. Next base: position 59,905,821 of record NC_139395.1, read on the forward strand.
AAAGGCACTTCATATGACTGTGTCCATGTCCTCATGGACAGGGGCTTTAGAAAGGCATCTTTACTTCCAAATAACCAACCTCAAATCCACTATTTTTTTAAATTGAAGTATAGTTGATTTACAGTGCGTTAATTTCTGCTGTACAGCAGTGATTCAGTTATACATACATATATACATTCTTTTTTCATATTCTCTTTCATTATGGTTGTCCCCAGGATCTGCTCTTTATTTCTGCAAAGCAGGTACCTGGAAAATACCATTCTATCATTTCCATTATAAGCAAGCAGGCAGCAATGAACCATTGCCATAGCTGTGTATTAAAACGATACCCATCCTTGATTTAAAAAAAAAAAAAACCCTCTGGAGAATCCCTCTGACAAGGGGACATTACTTGTCAGAACCCTGTTAAGCTCCATGGACTAGGAGCAGCTCTCCTTCAGCACCAGGAATCCAAATATATCTACACTTGGAACTATCAAGAGTCCACCCCAAGCAAAAAAGCTCTTAGTGAAGTCCTTTATCTCAATGGGGAAAAGAATCCTTGAAAAGAGGTTTCCCTTGATAGCCATAAGTGCATAAGCCTCCCTGCTCCCTCTCCCCAGCAGCCCCCTGATGAGTAATTAATGTCCTTTGCATGGCTTTATCCTGCTGCTTTGCAATATTCTGCCCCCCAACCCCATGTCAAGCTCATGACCTCAGTGATCATTTTTAAAAGTTAATATGATTTAATATGGCACCTTATCTTCCCAATGTGCTTGAGAGTTAACATCCTACTGAATTTCATCAAAGGTTTTTGTTTTGAGTTACAGTATGGAACAGAAAAGTCTAGGGAGGACGTTCTGATATTAAATAATGCATGAAGAAAGGAGCCATTCTTCCCAGTATTTCAGGAGCTCATGCTGGTTTCTAGCTTTTCCCACATGCTAATTCATCATTTTGATAAATCTTCCACTTTGGAGAATAACTACAGGAGAGAAATCTCTCTTTTTCTCTGCCTGTGTGGTGGTGGTGGTGGTGGTGGGTGTGTGTGTGTGTGTGTGTGTGTGTCTGTCTGTCTGTCTGTCTGTCTGTCTGTCTCTGTCTTCCTGAATTAAGAAACAGCCCATGAAGTGAATCTCTCTCTTGATCTCCTTTTATCATTAACATCTCATTTTCTACCAAAGCGTGCTTCGCGGAATGTTAACGGCTGTTACACAACCTTAATTTGGAGTCAAATAAACTTTAGGGAAAACTGAGTTAAACAGAGTTAAGCAGATATATTTACTGAGGTCATGGAATGAAGCCTTTAATAGGTGGCTCCACACGATTAATATTCAAGAGGGCTGTGTCATTTGCAGCATTTCCCAAATTGAGTGTTTCCATGGAATCTTTCCTTGATGAAGTGTCTAGAGAGACATGAGTTCATCAGCTAAGTGTTAAACCAGCAAAAAGAGGCCTGTGTTGGCAACAGATGCTCAGATGGCCCCTGTAATAGCTTGGATAGCTTGTTGCCTGAAAATCCACAGGGTAGGCCAAGTCAGGCAAGTTGTGCAGAACTGGCAAGAGGGGTGGACATACTCCCTCTGCATTTCCAGTCCAACTTCGCTCCAACTTTCTCATATGTAATGGGATGGCAATACCTACATTGCAGAATTGTTACCAGAATTGTCAAGATGACTAATTTGGAATAATGTTAAGTAAAAACTCTCAGCTCAGTAGCAGATGAGAAGCATACATTCAGTAATAGTCTCTGGTTTGTCAAGGTCCTTTGGTGCTGCCCCTCAAGTTTTACTATCTATGCAATCTCACAGAAACTTGTTACAATGCAGATTCTGATTCAGGTCTGAGATGGAGGCTGAGATTCTCTGAATTTATTCTCCTAGTGTGAGGACTGTACTTTGAGAAGCAAGCATCTCCAAGATAGCAAAGGAACAGAACATAGTCCCAACTTTTAAAGAGCTATCATATATGGAGAAAAACTAGACATGCAGGCAGCTAGCAATGTGCTGGTACAAACGATCCACTGTGGAGGACAATGTTAGAGCTCAATCAGGGTTTATGGGGGAGTTCTCACCTTGAAATGACTTTGAATGATGAATAGACTTCAAGTGGGCCCAGGATCCTGGGTTCTGGCTGTGCCGGGGAGGCAGCACACTCCCAGAGCTGAAGAAGCACATAGGAGACTCAGAAGATGCTCATGAACCATAGCGCGAAAGACTTGGTGAAGAGGAGGAGGTCAGTATAAAGTGGATCATGAACCTGGACCTGAGTCACAGGTATCAATAAAACACAATCTGGGAGAGGTTTAAGCAAACATACGTTTCCCAGGGATGCCATAACTAAGTACCATAAACTACATGGCTTAAAACAACAGAAGTTTATCATCTCACAGTTCTGGAGTCTAGAAGTCTGAGATCAAAGTGTCAGCAGGGCCCAACTCCCTCTGCAACCTACAGGGAAATCCCTCCTGCCCTCTTCCTGGTTCCTGGAGGATTGCAAGCAATGCTGGAGGATTGCAAGCAATGCTCGGCATTCCAGTCTCTGCCTTGGTCATCATGTGGCATTCTCCCTGTGTTTTTATCTTCGTGTTGTCATCTTCCTCTAAGGGCCCCAGTCATATTGGATTGGGGCCCATTCTACTCCAGCATGACCTCATTTTAATTAATCACATCTGCAGTGACCCTGTTTCCAAATACGGTCATAGTCAGAGGTATTGGGTGTTAAGAATTCAGCATCTGAGAGTTCCCGTCGTGGCTCAGTGGTTAACGAATCCGACTAGGAACCATGAGGTTGCGGGTTCAATCCCTGGCCTTGCTCACTGGGTTAAGGATCCGGCATTGCCCTGAGCTGTGGTGTAGGTTGCAAATGTGGCTCGGATCCCATGTTGCTGTGGCTCTGGCGTAGGCCGGTGGCTACAGCTCCGATTTGACTCCTAGCCTGGGAACCTCCATATGCCACAGGAGCGGCTCAAGAAAAGGCAAAAAGACCAAAAAAAAAAAAAAAAAAAAAAAAGAATTCAGCATCTAGAGTTCTGCTGTGGCTTAGTGGGTTAAGAACCCCACTAGTATTCATGAGGATGCAGGTTTTATCCCTGGCTCTGCTCAGTGGGTTAAGGATCCAGCATTGCTGTGGCTGTGGTGTAGGCCAGCAGCTACAGCTCCAATTCAGCCTCTAGCCTGGGAACTTCCATATGCTGTGGATGCAGACCAAAAAAAAAAAAAAAAGAATTCAGCATCCCTTTTTTGGAGGACTCAATTCCACCCTTAACAGCAAATAGGTATGTATTCATTGGGTCCCAGCCATCTTCTAGGCCCCATCAGATAAACCTCAAAAGTAACTTTTTCCCACTGAGTACTGGGAACAAATGCAGGGCCATAGAGCTGCAGACCTCTGCCTTCTCTATCTTCACCCCTTCCCAAATATGAAAAGATTCCCTAGGACATCCCCAGGATCACTGAACTAATAAGCTGGAAACTCAGGACACTGATGCTGGGAAAACCAGGGCAGTATTAGAATTCTCACAGATGGACACCTTCTTTCTTCATTCCCCTACTCCTCCAGGAATGCTACACCATCCTCAAGGAGCTTCTGAAAGCGTGAGCTCCAGCTGCACCCTCTCTAATGTGTTCACACAACAGGGTTCAGTACAATAACAACATACAAAGTCCTTCTCCCTGGGCTTTCTAAGAAGCGGTGGCCTTCCATTTTTTTTTTCCTCTTTGTTCTTGTCCAGTGGAAGACTAAGGTAAACAGCACCCACAATATGAATGCTGTAGGTGAGTGAAAGGGAGCTCTTGGCTACTTATTTTGTCAAATTAAACTGGACCTGAAAAAAGTGAGAACTTAAAAAAATAGGTGACTTTCTTTCTTTCAATTATACGCTTTGACTAGCTAGATGAATTCATTGTCACCCAGGTACACAACATTTTGTATTCCCAATAACACTGATTCCTAATGCCTTTGAGGTTACCAGCATTAAAGGAAAACCCCTGCCAGGGTGGCCATGAGCAGTAATAACTTTTTCAAGCCTGTTCTGTCAGGCTGATTGTCCATCCCAGATTTATTCAGAGCATCCTTTCTCTGTTAAAATGAGGAAGAACGTTGGCTGCATTATGTGAACAGAAGAAAGGAAGATGTGGAAGTAAAAGGATGTGAATGGATTATCTGTTTTCAAGGCAGCTGAACACAAGGTGCAGGCTTGGTGAAGCCGCTGTCCTCATTTGAAGGAAATAAGCCCGGGTGGCTACTTGGAGGTAGGAGTTAATTCTAAGCCATATTTAAAGACTGCTAAAAAAAAAAAAAAACACGTTGGCCTCAATCCAGGCCACAGTCAATTGTCCCTTGGTTCCACTGACTGAAAAGATACAAATACCAGGCCCCAGACCTATTAGGCACTCACCAGCAAGATTTGCCATCCTTGTGTTCTCAGTCCTGGCCTAAGCAATTCAGCACATTGCCCAAGAAGGCATAAACCTTGGAAACTGTAATACGCCATGCTAAGAAAAAAATAAACGATCCTCTGCAGGCCAGGCTTAATTTTGCAAACTCCATTTCCTGGAGATAATTGGCCACTGGGCACTTACAGGAGGATTAGTGGGCTTGAAGTCTCATCTCCTCCCCTGAAATCTTCCCCAGTCCTTCCAGCCTGAATTAATCTCCCCTCCCTTTGTGCTCCTGTAGCACTTGATCTGTACCTCAATTGTAGCTCTTATCACAGTCTCGGTTGGCATCACTGCTATTTCTGTGTGTCTTATCTCCCCTACTAGGGTATAGGCTCTCTAAGGGACAAGACTCTGTGCTCGTCATTTTTGTATTTCTAGCATCTAAGACAGGGCAGGTATGTCCTCATTAGATATTTATTGAAGAACTGGAGGATGGAAAGGAAAGAAGGATTTTCTGGCATTTTCCATCATTATCAAACATCACTTTCTTCTGTCACACATGGTCTCAATCAAATCCCTTGAAGGAGAGTTCCAGAATGCTTAAGAGATTCTGAAACATAAAAGGAATAGGAGAATTTCAAGGGAATTTACAGATGGGCCTTTTGGGAGATTAAATGAGTTGAGAAACAAATACACATGGAAAACTCCCTGTAGGTAGCCCTGCTTCTTTTGGAAGGTCCATGAATGGGCAAGGATGGAAGCAGACTTTGTGACACTAAGAGTTTTTGAGGTTGCAAGTAACAGAAATTGCCTTCAAGCAACAAGTGAAGTAATTTATTGGAAGGTTTTTAGGGACGTTCACATAATGAAAGGGAATGCTAAGCAGCTGGGCTCCAAAAAATATAGGAAGCGAGGCAGTTCAAGCACATATACCATTGAATCTAAGGAATGGCTTCAATTCACAGTTGGATTCATACACTGCTATAGGAAGGATTTGACTCCGCCCCTCATCCCAGTCAATACCCCTCAAGCTCCAAAATAAAGAAAAAAAATCTGATTGTCTAAGTTGGGCCATACACCTACCCCTTTTGTCTCAGGAATGTTCCTTTTGTAGAAGAGATGCAGTCCCCCCAAAAGATGTGATTCCCCAAAGGAAATCAGGGTGCCGTTAATAAGAGAAGGGAGAGTGAGTGCTTGGCAACCAAAGCACAGCTAACATCCGCTATAGCCTTACCTTGGAAACCTACAGATTAGAAAATGACTTCAAGGAATGAAACTCCCTTATGGCTAATGAGGAAAATGAGACACTAGAAAACTTTTATTTATTAAGTAGATTAGACTTGAAATTCAAGCACAGTACATTTGAAAGAGTGCTGTCAAGTAGTTTTTCCATCATTCATATCACACTCATATTTTAGGAGGGTTTTTTTTTAACCTGTTAAATTGCTTAGAAAACCATTGGGGTTTTTTGTTGTTTTGTTTTGTTTTTAGGGCTCCAGTTCAGCATATGGAAGTTCCCAGGCTAGGGGCTGAATCGGAGCTGCAGCTGCCAGCCTGGCCACAGCCACAGCAACACAAGACCCAAGGCACATCTGCAACCTACATCACAGCTTGTGGCAGCACTAGATCCTCAACCCACTGAGTGAGGCCAGGGATCAAACCCACACCCTCATGGATATTAGTCAGGTTTGTTTCTGCTGAGTCGCAACAGGAACTCCAGAAAAGCATCTTTTATGTAGAAAGATGAAAGGACCAACCTTAGAAGAAGTCATCAAATGATGACTAAATCAGAAATTGAAATTGCTGAGTTACTAAGGTAACTGTCAGCACTTTTCTTTCTCATGCAGGTATGGAATCAAGTTATAGCATGGAGAAAAAAAAACAAGCTGAGTTTGTTAATGAAATGGGACTCTAGGAATTGCGTTGTCCACTTCCAATTTCTTTAATGCATGAAAATTACATTTTGTCAACAGATACTCATAGTGCATCTCCTACTAATACTCTGATAGTAAAAGTAAAATAGCAAAAGTTATCAGTTGAAGCCTTTTAAATGCTTGTGTGTATCAGACATTCTACTAAGATCTTTACATGCCTTTCTCATTTAATATTTATAAGAACCCAACAATAGTAGGTACTCTCAGTATTAAGAAAATAGGAATCAGAGAAATTATGTAACTTTCTCAAGATTGCATAGCTAGTAAGTGACAGAAAGTAAAATAATAAAGTGAAATACAGAAAATACTGATGTGGAAAATGAATACACTGAGTATACATCGATACATACAATTACGAACATGGTTATTTAGAAATTATTTCTGAAGCACTTACAAAGGTCAGGTTTTCAATAGATGCATACTAAAGGCAAGAATTTATAATGTGATTCTAAAACTGTAACTTCCAGGAAATTTGTGGGTTAGGGAAAAAGATCCATCAGTATAAAAGAGCATTTGATATAGAACACAATGACCTGTTATTCCTTCTACTGGCTCTGAAAATGCTATGCAGTTGTTATATTATGACTAATTTGAGAGAAAAAAAAACTAAGTGATTAATTTTTCCACCCTTGAGTCTTTTTGCATTTGAATGGTTTATTAAAGTCAGTAGTGTAATGTAGTGTTCTGACATTTTTTTAAAAATCAGGGTAATCAGGAAAGTGATATTGGCATAAGGTTAGACACATATGTCTATAGACCAATGGCAGGGAACTCGCATTCAGAAATAAACTTTTGGAGTTCCCATTGTGGCTCAATGGGTTAATGATCCAAAGTTGTCTCCTTGAAGATGCGGGTTCAATCCCTGGCCTTACTCAGTGGGTTAAGAATCTGACATTGCCCCAAGCTGCAACATAGGTCACAGATGTGGCTCACATCCGGTGTTACTCTGGCTGTGGCATAGGTCTGCAGCTGCAGCTCCAATTCAGCCTCTAGCCTGGGAGTTCCCATGTGCTTGGGTGCGGCTGTAAAAAGAAAAAATAAAATAACCTTGTACATTTATGGCCAATTGATTTTCAACAAGGGTGCCAGACTTATTGATGGAGAAAGAATAGTCTTTCACAATAAAACTCTTTGATAAAAACATGGGAGTAAACCTGTATGACCTTCAATTAGGCAGTGGTTTTTTAGAAATGACACTAAAGCAAAAAAGAAATAGTAGGCCAATTGAGTTACATCAAATTAAGAACAAACAAACAAACAAATTTGTGCTTCAGAGAACACTGTCAAGAAAGTGAAAAGACATCCCTAGAATGGGAAAAAATCTTGCAGATCATATGTAGCAAAGGGGACTTGTATCTGCAATATGTAAAGAACTCTAATAATTTGACAATAAAAAAGACAACTCAGTTTTTAAATGGGCAAAGGATTTGAATACACTTTTATACAGAGAAGACATACAAATATCCAAAAAGCACATGAAAATATGCTCAACATCACTAATCATTGGGGAAATACAAATCAAACCCCAGTAAACTAGCTCAAATCAAAAATATAGATAATAGTTCTGTGAAAAATGTCCTGGGTAATTTGATAGGGATTGCATTGAATCTGTAGATTGCTTTGGGTAGTATGGCCATTTTTACAATATTGATTTTTCCAATCCAGGAGCATGGAATATCTTTCCATTTCTTTACATCTTCTTTGATTTCTTTGATTAAAGTTTTATAGTTCTCGGCATATACGTCCTTTACCTCTTTGGTCAGGTGTATTCCAAGGTATTTGATTTTGTGAGGTGCAATTTTAAAAGGTATCGTATTTTTGTATTCCTTTTCTAATATTTCATTGCTGGTATACAGAAATGCAACTGACTTCTGAATATCCTGCTACTTTGCTGAATTTATTAATCAGTTCAAGGAGATTTTGGGTTGAGTCCTTAGGGTTTTCTATGTATAGTATCATGTCATCTGCATACAGTGACAGATTTTTATCTCTTCTCTTCCTATATGGATGCCTTTTATTTCTTTTGTTTGTCTAATTGCTGTGGCCAGGACTTCCAAAACTATGTTGAAGAGCAGTGGTGAGAGTGGGCATCCCTGTCTTGCTCCAGATTTGAGTGAGAAGGCTTTCAGTTTTTCCCCATTGAGTATTATTTTTGCTGTGGGTTTCTCATAAATGGCTTTGATTATATTCAGGAATGTTCCCTCTATACCCACTTTGGTGAGGGTCTTGATCATGAATGGATGCTGGACTTCGTCAAATGCTTTTTCTGCGTCTATTGAGATGATCATATGATTTTTGACTTTTTTTTTTGTTAATGTGGTGTATGATGCTGATTGATTTGCATATGTTGAACCATCCTTGTGCACCTGGGATGAACCCTACCTGGTCATGGTGTATAATTTTTTTGATATGTTGTTGGATTCAGTTGGCTAAGATTTTGTTGGAACCACAAAAGACCCAAAATCGCCAAAGCAATCCTGAGAAACAAAAACCAAGCAGGAGGCATAACTCTCCCAGACGTCAAGAAATACTACAAAGCCACAGTCGTCAAAACAGTGTGGTACTGGTATCAAAACAGACAGACCAATGGAACAGAATAGAGAACCCAGAAATGAATCCTGACACCTATGGTCAATTAATCTTTGACAAGGGAGGCAAGAACATCAAATGGGAAAAAGAAAGTCTATTCAGCAAGCATTGCTGGGAAACCTGGACAGCTGCATGCAAAGCAATGAAACTAGAACACACCCTCACACCATGCACAAAAATAAACTCAAAATGGCTGAAAGACTTAAATAGAAGACAGGACACCATCAAACTCCTGGAACAGAACATAGGCAAAACATTCTGTGACATCAACATCATGAATATTTTCTCAGGTCAGTCTCCCAAAGCAATAGAAATTAGAGCAAAAATAAACCCATGGGACCTCATCAAACTGAAAAGCTTTTGCACAGCAAAGGAAACCAAAAAGAAAACAAAAAGACAACTTACAGAATGGGAGAAAATACTTTCAAATGATGCAACCGACAATGGCTTAATCTCTAGAATATATAAGCAACTTATACAACCCAATAGCAAAAAAGCCAATCAATCAATGGAAAAATGGGCAAAAAGACCTGAAGAGACATTTCTCCAAGGAAAATATACAGATGGCCAGAAAACACATGAAAAAATGCTCAACATCGCTGATTATAAGAGAAATGCAAATCAAAACTACCATGAGATGCCACCTCACACCAGTCAGAACGGCCATCATTAATAAGTCCACAAATAACAAATGCTGGAGGGGCTGTGGAGAAAAGGGAACCCTCCTGCACTATTGGTGGGAATGTCAACTGGTACAGCCACTATGGAGAACAGTTTGGAGATACCTTAGAAATCTATACATAGACCTTCCATATGACCCCACAATCCCACTCTTGGGCATATATCTGGACAAAGCTCTACTTAAAAGAGACACATGCACCCTCATGTTCATTGCAGCACTATTCACAATAGCCAGGACATGGAAACAACCCAAATGTCCATCGACAGACGATTGGATTTGGAAGAGGTGGTATATATACACAATGGAATACTACTCAGCCATAAAAAGGAATGACATAATTCCATTTGCAGCAACATGGATGGAACTAGAGAATCTCATACTGAGTGAAATGAGCCAGAAAGACAAAGACAAATACCATATGGTATCACTTATAACTGGAATCTACTATCCAGCACAAATGAACATCTCCTTAGAAAAGAAAATCATGGACTTGGAGAAGAGACTTGTGGCTGCCTGACGGGAGGGGGAGGGAGTGGGAGGGATCGGGAGCTTGGGCTCATCAGACACAACTTAGAATAGATTTGCAAGGAGATCCTACTGAGTAGCATTGAGAACTATGTCTAGATACTCATGTTGCAACAGAAGAAAGGGTGGGGAAAAAATGTAATTGTAATGTATACATGTAAGGATAACTTGATCCCCTTGCTGTACAGTGGAAAAATAAAAATATATGTATATAAATATGTAGATAATAATGGAGTTCCTGTCGTGGCTCAGTGATTACCGAATCCAACTAGGAACCATGAGGTTGCAGGATCGATCCCTGGCCTTGCTCAGTGGGTTAAGGATCTGGCGTTGCTGTGAGCTGTGGTGTAGGTCGCAGACGCAGCTCGGATCCTGCATTGCTGTGGCTCTGGCGTAGGCCAGTGGCTACAGCTCCAATTCGACCCCTAGCCTGGGAACCTCCATATGCTGCGGGAGCAGCCCTAGAAAAGGCAAAAAAAGACAAAAGTATATATATATATATATATATATATTTAGATAATAACAAGTATTGCCAAGGATAAGGGAAAATTTGATGTTGCCTATATTGCTGGTAAGATTGTAAATGCTACGGTCACCTTAGAAAATAATTTGGCAGTTTCTCCAAATGTGACATATATGAGTATGTTAATGTTTAATCATATGATCTAATAGTTCCACTCCTATCTGAAATAAAACCATATATCCAAACAAAAACTTATACAAGAATGTTCCCAGCAGAATTATTTTAACAGCCCCAAAGTGGAAACAACCCAAATGTCCATCCACAGATGAATGGCAAACAAATGTGGTATATCCACACAATGGAAGATTATTCAGCAATATAAAAGTAATGAAGTACTGACATATTCAAGGAGGAAACTTGAATGCATTATGCTACGTAGAAAAGCAAAATATTGTATGATACTATGTATATGAAGTATCTAGAATAGACAAAGTGATAGAAACAGTATAGTAGTAGTTTCCAGGGAATAAGGAATGGGAGAATGGAGTGTGACTACTAATGGATATGAAATTGCTTTTGGGGGGTGATAACAAATATTCTGAAATTAGGCAATGGCTAGCTTGCTTTATAAATATAATAAACTCTGTAAATATACTAAAACATACTATATTGTACACTTTAAAAGGTTGAATTTTATGGTATTATGATTAATTCTATTTCAAAAAAGCTGTTGCTTAACCATAAATACCATGGTCTGTCCTTATCCCTCTCAGATGGTAAGCTTATGAAATGACTTGTAATTCCCCAAACTTGCTGTTTTCATACATTGCTGTAACTATCCACACACTCTGCCCTTTGTCTATAAACATCTACCCTCTTTCCCATTACTAATCTAAACCCTCTTCCCTGCCTTGTACATTTCCTATTCCTCTTTCATGGGTTGGCTCAGATTTTATCTCTACTACAGAATCTCCCTAAATCCCTAGTTCAACCTTGAGCTGCATTTATTTGAGGGTTTCATTGAACCTTGTACACATTTTCATTCCAACCATGGATCATATCCCATGGTGATTATCCTTTTGTCTGTATGCCTCCCCACTAGTGTATAAGCTCCTTGAGGCATTTGTCTTTGTGTTTTGAGTTCTGGGACATAATGAGTGCTTAGAATATTTACTGAATGGATGCTTAAAGATAGAAAACTTGCTGTCTCCTAGTTGAAGGATTCTATGATATCAGGATATTTTCTGATCACAGAAAGTGTCTTGGATTTAGACTTTAAATAATTTTGTGTGATGAATTCAGATTACCCGTGGAAACCAAAGCTACGGTGAATAAATATTTGTGTTCTAAATGTGAGATGCTACCTCTGTCCAAAAGTGTCCCAGGGTAAGCTGAGCTCCCTGAGAGGAGCAAATAATTCTTCCCAACACATGGAATACTCTTATACAATGAACCAGCTATATTGCAGCATCCTAAAACATTCCACTGGAGTATTTAGCTTTGATTGTCAATATTTTTTTTATTTTTATTTTTGTCTTTTTATGTTCTTTTTAGGGCCACACCTGCAGCATATGGAGGTTCCCAGGTTAGGAGTCCATTCGGAGCTATAGCCACTGGCCTACTCCAGAGCCACAGAAACTCGGGATCTGAGCCACGTCTGCAACCTACACCACACCAAATCCTTAACCCACTGAGCGAGGCCAGGGATCACACCTGCATCCTCGTGGATGCTAGTAGGGTTCGTTAACTGCTGAGCCACGACAGGAACTCCTGATTGTCAATAAACTCAAGATATTTTAAGAGTTGAATTGTGGATCTATTGTGGTGGGAAATAGAGCCTCTAGTGAATAAATTTTATCAGGATTACTGTCCTTCCAAAACAGTATCTCGATGCTGCACTACTTAAGCACCTTGCTATTTGAAACATCTGAACAAAGTTATCACATAGGCAAGTAGATTAAGAATGTACAATGAATTTTGACCTGTAAGACTTTTGGACTCAAATCCCAATATATAAACAGCTGATGGCATCAGAGAGATAAGAAATCACCATCAGCGAATACAATAGACCCTCAAAAAATTGCCTCCATGGAGATTACATTATAGAAGTGGAGGAGATTTAAGGGGTCATAGTTTCAAGCAGAGAGAATTATTAGTGTAGAGGTGATAAGATGTTTGGTAGATTGAAGGGAAACAGAGTGACTGGAGCATAATGAACATTAGGCAGCAGGGTGATAATTAATATTATCCCCTGTGGCAGAGAGACTTACTGATCACAATTCTTCACTACCTAAACCAAACTCATTTTTAAAAAGCCGCCTTTTGTCACCATAGTCACATAGAAACAGAGTATATTTCCCTGCCTGTTGATGTTGAGCTTGGCAGATGACTTGCTTTCGTCAGTGGAAGTTGGGCAGAAGTAATGATAAGTCATTTTCCAGATGAGACCTTAACAGGCGTGGCGTAGTCGTGCTTGCCTTCCTGTGCTTCTACCATCATCAGGAAAATAACTCTTCCAGGTAGATGTGCCCCTTTCATCCTAAGCCCCAGGATGACATGGATATACAAAGCAAAGCTATTCCCGCCAACCCAGAGACACAAGGGCAAGAGTAGGTGCTGATTGTTTTAAGCCTCTGAGTTTGGAGATGGTTTATTATGCATCATTATTGTGGCAAGAGTTAACTGATACAGTCTTCACTACTAATCTGACACATTGTAGCATTAACATTCTATTTTTTGCTTTTTTGGACATTATTTATTGTTCGTATAATCTATGGTTGCCAAGACATATCTGCAAATGGCAGGTTGTTTGTAAGTCATAAATAAAACAGACATGAGCCTAGCTATTTTATTGGAAAGAATAAACCTCACCTGACCGGACTCCTAATTTATGCTAGCCATTTGTTTAGTGGAAGGAATACAAAGGCTTTTTCTCTTTTCTCCACTCTGTTTCCACCTCTACACCAGGACATCTGTACTTTCAGTTCCATAGTTTGAAGATTTTATATTACTTTAAAAAAAATCCACAACCCTGTGGCTTGTAGTGTATATTTTCTCATCTTTGTGTGTTAGTATTAGTCACTCAAAAGTGGGGCAATTCCTCAACAAAGTAAAATCAACCAGGCAAAGTGTGAAGTTATTTTCACAAATAAATCCAATTTATGGCACATTTTCACAAGTTGCAGTTCTGAGGTTAAATTTTCCAAAAGGGTTCAAGCTTTCATGCACATATAGTCCAAACTTGAACCTAACAGGACTACACATAGAAAATTAAGCTCATCAGCTGTGGTAAGAAATATCATAGGAATTCCTTGTCTTGAATCTCAATACTAAAACATTTTCTCAAAATGTATCAGTTACTCAGCAAGGAATTCATGGGTGTAGGTCCACACAACATGCCAAGCAATACAGAGGTGAGGAGAGAGGATGGGCAGAATGGGTGATGGCAGTCAAAAGGTACAAACTTCCAGGTATAAGATTAATAAGTGCCAGGGACATAATGTACAGCATGGCGACTGTAGTTAACAATATACTGTATCCTGTATTTGAAAGTTTCTAAGCGAGGAGGTGTTACCTAAACGTGTTGTGGTAATAAGTTCATACTGTATGCATAAATGAACTCTTCCTGCTGCACACCTAAAACTAATACACTGTTATACGTCAGTTGCATCTCAATTAAATAGAAAAAAGTTGTGGTCCCTGCCTTAAGTAAATGTAACCTGGGAGATGATTTTGATAATTGAAACTGCTGGGAGCTCTCTTAATTTGGATCCTCCCTGTGGCAGACCTTGAGGCAGACTTGGGCCTGGGAGGTCATGTGTGTGAAGTGATTCCCAAGAGGCACAAGCAAAAAAGTGGAGGAAGTGAGACAGAGAAGGGAGAAAAGCCAAAAAAAAAAAAAATGCATTAGTGAGCAGGTCACCACTATGGGCAGCTGGGGCCCAGTCCTGCTGGGATCCTCTGAGGAAAAAGACCAGAATCCTAAGACCAGGGGGCAGGGAGGCTGGCACTTTTATCCCCCCATGTTTAAAGGCTCCATTCAAGATTGTTAACCTCCACACTTCAGCAGTGCTTGCATGCAGCCAAACAGAGCTTCCTGGGCCAAGGGAGGCCTTTAGATAGAAAAGGGAGCATACAGTGGGAGGTTAATCACCATCTGCAGCAGCAGCCTGATCTCAGGCAGGTGAAGAAAAATGGTGCAGGACATCTCCTGTGTCTGCCACAGGGTGCAAAGCTGTTTATTCCATCAGATATGACAACAGTCAATATTTACTAAGCACTTACTCTGTACCAGGCAATGCTAAAAACCTCGTTATAGATATCATCTCATTTAATCTTTGTAACCACCCTGCAAGGTAGATGCTGTGATTAGCATCCTCCACAGACAAGAAAACTAAGATATTTGCTAAGGTGACAAGGCAAGTAAATAATGGAGATCTGAACACAGGTTGTCTGACTCTAGGGGCCTAAATAATACTTCACTCATGCAGGGCTAGGTGCAGGAAACAGAAGCACTGGTAACTCAAAGTGGGAGAATAGTGAGCCATGTAGTCCTCAGAAAGCCTTCAGGGTAGAAATATACTTGAGTAGTATATTAAGATTAAGTGGGAAAGTGCAGAAAAGAAATGAGCTATTGCAGGATAAGGATGGAGAAAGAGGAAGGGGGAAGATGGCTGTAACAGGCATTAAATACAGCAAAATGTCCCCATTGGAGAGTACACAGAGTTGGTTCTTATTATGGAGTAAGGCATGTATAATATTGCATGGAACTCTTCGTTCATTTGGCAAATATGTATTGAGCATCTACTTCATACTTGCCTTTAGTGGTAAGGAGATTTAAAAAAAAAAAAAAAAAAAAGCGGAAAAGATCTGCTAGAGAAGAGACCCATATAGTCGATATGTGTTGTTTCTGTTTTCTAGTACTAGAACTCTTTCTTTCAGTAAATAATCCATTCATGAAGGTCATGTGAAGTTCTGCTCCATCTCTTCTTAGCCCCTACACACACACTCACACACATACACACATGCACACGGCATCAACTGCAGCCTGGCCAATTAGGGCACCCAGCCTCTTGGCTTCAGTGACTGTTCAAGAGATGGACACATGGCCTAATTTGGATTTTTGAGCTGGGGGCAGAAAGGGAGATTGGCCTTTGATGATCAGGCCTACTGAGCTGGTGAGATGTGTGTATGAAAGTGCCACCTTGCCCACCTGGAGAAAGAGTAAAGCCAAGCAGAGACAAGCAGAGTGGAGGAATGAACAATCCTTGTCCTGCCTTTTGTTTTTGTTTTTAGCTCTTAGGCTCAGTCTTGATAGTAAACAAGAGATAAATCTTATCCCAAATTTTTCAATAGAAGCCCTTTTAACCCCATAGAGGAAGGGAATCTGGTTGGGTAAGCTTTTCTTAACATGTCGTCTTATTTAATTCAACCAACCAAAGGTGCAGAGTCACAGTGTGCTGGCCTCATCAGTCTGCAGGACATCAGAATGGACTAGTCCTGTCTATTGACCCGAGTCATCACAGATCATCAGACCTACTGAATATTTATATAGGTGGGATTCTGAAATAATTGCATATATTTCAGATGGAAATCTGAACTTGAGGCTAATTTTTCTTCGATTGAAGCAGCCAAATCAATTGAGTACAAAATTCTTCTAATTATAATCCTCCTTTTAGAAAAATCTTTCTCTCCTCATTCACTCTCTTAATCCACTTTGGTTCCTGTTCATTGACTGGATAGCCAGACTGAATGTTGGCATAGGTTGGCCACAAGTGGAATTTCTCTCACAAGACTTAGGAGCCCAGAGAAACTAAACAGAGAAATGCAAAACTAAAAATACTTTCAGAGAAGAGTGCTTTTGAATCATGGAACATATCCTGATTTAACACAGCTGCCTTCGCAAGAGGGCACTTAGAATGAAAATAAAAATCTAGAGAAGTGATACAAGGTAGCACAAAGAGAGGGTAAAGAGAAGAGAGGAGAAATGTATTTTATCAGACCTTTGAGATGGCAGTGGGTATTTCTTGATTGGTAGCTGTTCACAATAGAGGATTAAATGGGCCCCCGTTTTTATCCAGGATGCTCCAGTCCTTTGTAAAGAAGCTAGATTAAAGTCATTTGGATCACTAAGTGTTTTTGAGTACCTGCTATGTGCCAGGACCTGTGCTGGGTGCTAGGGACACAATCTAGCATTCCCAAGATCTAGGGAACTAGAATCTTTTTCTTTCTTTTTCTCCACATATTTTCTTCTATGGGCCTCATTATTTTGGAGTAGTAGGATCAGTTTTGCCTGTCTTAGGTCTTTAAGTCCAAGGAGTGAAACACAACAGTTGATCCAGGTCTAGATCGGATGTTCAAATCTGAAAAATCAAGGGAGTGTTCGGAATAGGAAGAATAGGTGCCAGGTAAGCAGGAACATCAGATGTTTACTATGTAGGGATACTAAGATAAAAAACTCTTTCTCCCATGTTGCAAATGTCTCCATCTCAAGGCCTCAGTCTGTGACTCCCTTTCAGGGATGAGATGAAGGATGGAGAGGTAATGACTATATGTGATGCTCATCACAATGCAACCTCTCAGTCTGACCTCTCTTTTCCTCCCTCTAGCCTGAGAGACCTTGAAAAATAAAATGTCAAAGACCAGGGCTCATTCGTAATCTGAGATAAAGGCATCTGCCTTCTATGAGGCATGGGCAGTCAGGTGGATAGAGAATATTTAGGTAGTATCATTTACAGCTCTAACATGAGAGCACTCTGTCTAGTATTTGCCCAGGAAAGGGAGCTGGTACACACTCTTTGGCTGATGGCAGTAAAAACTTGCTTTGTATGATGATGCACATATGATAGATATTCAGTATCAAGCCATGCAAGCCCATATTATTTGAATATCCAAAATGGGCATAAAAAGGAAACGAGCATAAGAGGAGTTTCTGCTGTGTGGTTAAGAATCCAGCTGCAGGGAGTTCCCATCGTGGCGCAGTGGTTAACGAATCCGACTAGGAACCATGGGGTTGTGGGTTCAATCCCTGCCCTTGCTCAGTGGGTTAACGATCCTACATTGCTGTGAGCTGTGGTGTAGGTCGCAGACGCGGCTTGGATCCCGCGTTGCTGTGGCTCTGGAGTAGGCTGGCAGCTACAGCTCTGATTAGACCCCTAGCCTGGGAACCTCCCATATGCCACGGGAGCGGCCCAAGAAATGGCAAAAAGACAAAAAAAAAAAAAAAAAAAAAAGAATCCAACTGCAGGTGCAGTCCAGTCCGGGGCTGCAGAAGTTCAATCCCTGGCCCAGCACAGTGGGTTAAAGGATCTGGCATTGCCACAGCTGCAACTCAGATTCAGTCCCTGGCCTGGGAATTTCCATATGCCATGGGTATAGCCATTAATAAAAAAGGCATAAGAAAAATGAAAAATTGGGGGAAAGTAAAAAAACCAACATTTAGAGCAGCCATTCTCAAACATTAAGTCCCAAGACCCCTCTACATTTTTGGAAATGATTAAGGGCCACAGAGCTTTTCATTTGTGTGTATTATGTCTATGAATATTTAAAAGACAAGATTTACATATTAGAAATCAAAACTAAAAAATGTACAAAATATAAGAGTATGCAAATATACATTCCATTAGCTATCAGAACAATGGCTATATCTCACAACACGTGGCTTCTGGAGAACTCCACTTGTGAGGGAATGAAATTTAAAATGACAATACCTTAGTATTATTGTGAAAATAGCTTTGATCTCATGCACCCCCTGGAAGGGTTTCAGATATCCTCAGGAGTCTTTGAATCACAGTTTGAGGAGTTCTGATTTAGAGTTTTCAGGAACATTAAGTATTTCCAGGGAGTTACACAAAATATTGAATATAAAATTACTTGCAAGACTTATTTGTAGCATATGATCACATGGTTTAGACACTTCTAATTATCAGGAGAAGAAGCTAGATTTAGCTTCTGTTCTCTTCCATTTAAATATTCTGTGAATTAAAAAGAAAAATAAATAGTAGAAGGGTTTTTGTTTTGTTTTGTTTTGTTTGAAATCTTTCCAATGACTAAATACTATTTTCCTTTTTCAAATCTCTTTGAATCCTTCAGTCGATAGTTTGGTGTCATTGGACTCATTGAAAAACTCAAAGTCTTAGAGTTCTTGTTGTAGCTCAGTGATAACAAACCCGACTAGTAACCATGAGGACACGGGTTCAATCCTTGGCCTCACTTAGTGGGTTAAGGATCTGGCCTTGCTTTGAGCTGTGGTGTAGGTTGCAGATGCAACTAGGATCCCACATTGCTGTGGCTGTGGCACAGGCCGGCGGCTACAGCTCCAATTTAACCCCTAGACTGGAAACTTCCATATACCCCAGGTGGGGCCCTAAAATGACAGAAAGGAAAATAAAGAAAAATTCAAATTTTTTTGGCAGAATCCTTGACAGACATTGTATAAAATGGTCTTTCATTGACTTATTTGGGTGACTTATCTGGAAACGGAAGTTTAGGAGGCTGGCTTGGATAAACAGGAAGGGATTAAGCTGGACATAGTAAAAGATTGCCTGAGGCCACAACCACATATGTAGACTAGAATGCACGAGGGCATCGTGAAGGGACAATGTCTCCTTCTCAATGTTAGCTTCAAAGGAACCAAGTCTGTCCCTAAGAATTCTTTTCCAGGGTCAGTGTGAGTTGGTCCTGAAGGTTTCTAGGTTCACTCCCATCAGAGCTAAAAATGCAAGAAAGCCATTTCTCTTGAGCCAATTTCCCAGATAATTTTGGTGAAAGATACTTCCAATGTATTATCTGCCCTGCACCAAGCCCTGCACCACACTCCAGCACACACACACACACACACACTCACACACTCTCACGCACACACGCACTCACATGCACACACTCACACACTTTTCTTACCAGTCTTCCAATTAAGGAGCATCTTCAACCTCATTCATGGTAGCAAAACAGCTGTGGTGAAATCTCCTTGACAGTTTCAGGTTAATTGATTCTTTGGCAAATTGCTTTTTCAGTCCGTTAATTTTTAACAAACTAGTTTCTCATGTATCAACCATTCTGAAAATTTGCCAAGCGCCTCCTCACTGCAAGTGAATAAGGAAGTGGCTTCGTTGAACGCCTGGTAATAGCTGAAGAACTATTTAATCTGCTGGAGAAGTGTAGCACATGTGGTCAGGGAGGCAAGGTGAAGAAAGTGTCACTGTGCAAGAAGAGACAGACAAATGCCTCTTGACATTTAACAAATTTGTACTGGGTCTTTATTAGGAGCCAGATTTGGCCTAGTGCTTGTAATAGAGAGGCAGCGGAAATAAATAGGATTCCTGCCTTCATGCTGCTTAGAGTCTAGCGGGAAAGCAGGCAAAGCGTATGTTCACAAATAAACAGGGCAACTTCCAACAGGCAGTAGAGAAATAAGCAAAATAAATTACAGCAGTGTAATGGGTTAATGTGTTAGAGAATAACTAGGACTGGGACATGCATCTTAGACTAGGTGGTCAGTGGAGGCCTCTCAGAGGCAGTAACATTTGCATTGCGGAGACCCAGACGAAGAGATGGAGCTGACTGTGGACAACACGGAGGAGGCCGGTTCAGAGGCCCCAGTGGGTGGGGGGCGGGGAATTGGATCCTGGGAAGAGAAAGTAGCAAGAGGGCTTGATGATAGCAAACAAATGGGCAAGATCTACATTAGACGGTGTTGGCCCTCAGAGGCCGTGATGGTGGCAGGAGTTGGTGGCGGGGGTGGGGGGGGGCAGTTGGATATGACCCTGAGTGTAAGGGGAAACCTTGGGGTGGGGAGTTTTATGCAGGGGAGTAACATGTTCTGATTTCTGTTTTTAAGCAATTTCTGGTCACTGTGCAGAAAATGAATTCTTACATGTCATCTTCCAAATTAGAAAAAAGTATGACTAATCCCCTGTTGCTGGCAAAGCATTGGAAACATGGGTGACATTATACTTGCTGACAATAAAGAGCATTTTTTCCATCCCAAGCTGATAAATATGTTGAATAAACTGTGTTTAGTTAACTAAGATGAACAGTGTTTACTTGTGCCTTAGACTTTTTTTTTAGAGAAAGAATTTGTGTATTTATGGTAATATTAACCACTGAAGAACTGGAAATTTATAATTCCATAGTCACTTGACAAGGCAATAACTTTTCAGTGGTTTAAAGGAGATTGCATTTTGTTCTATATGTATATACATTTCTGCCTATTTTATTATAATCTGGGAGATATATTGAATTTCCTACCCAACAAGGGTTCTGTTAGTTTCCCTATCCTGAACATTCAGCAAGGTCAGTTATCATGTGAAGAATGAAATAACAGCAAGCAACAGCAGAAAATGACCAAATAACTGCTTGATAGGGTGCCTTTTTGACAGAGCACTATAGAAATAGAACACGCCACATTTCCAAGTCTTACAATTCTGCATTTTGAAAGCATTTGGATTTAAAAAATCAACTTTAGTAATTAGACTTGCACCTTGAATTTTGAATGTTGGAAAGTATTTGCAATTCACCTAATAATAGTAACTGTAATTGCACGTTATATGCAAGCACTGCCATCAATGCCATGTATTATATTATCTCATAATGTGGGTGGGCTCCAACCAGTCAGCTGAAGGTCTGATGAGCAAAAACTGAGGTTTCTTGTTAAAAGAAAACAGGAATTGCCTTTACATCGCAACATAGAAATTATGGTTTTCCAGGCTTTGGACTCAAGTCTGTAACAGCAGCTTTTACCAGACTCTCCAGCTTGCTGGCTTGCCCTTTGAATTTCAAACTTGCCAGACCCCAAATCTCATGAACATGAATATGTAGCATATTCTGACTGTTAATGAATCAAATCATTTCCTTAACATAGATTCCTTAAATTCCTTAAAATATGTATCCTGTTAGTTCTGTTTCCCTGGAGAACACTGAATAATACACTCCTTTCCCCAGTAGTCCTTCTTCTAAAAATTTATCCAAAGTTATACAGCTATCCAGAGATACATGTTCTAGGCACTGTTTTAACAGTTAAAGATGGGAAACAATCAAAATGTCCACTACTAGGGGACCATTAAGGAAATTATTGTGCAATGTGAAGTTCCCATTGTGGCTCAGCAGAAGCAAATCTGACTAGTATCTGTGAGGACTCAGGTTCCATCCTTGGCCTCGCTCAGTGGGTTAAGGATCCGGCGTTGGTGTGAGCTCTGGTATAGGTTGCAGATGCAGCTAGGATCCCATGTTGCTGTGGCTGTGGTGGAGGCCGGCAGCTACAGCTCCAATTCAACCCCTAGCCTGAGAACCTCCGTATGCCATGGGGGTGGCCCTAAAAAGACAAAAATTAAAAATAAAGGGTTAACAAAAAAAGAAAATTATTG
Organism: Sus scrofa; assembly: GCF_054392235.1. Classification (NCBI taxonomy): domain Eukaryota; kingdom Metazoa; phylum Chordata; class Mammalia; order Artiodactyla; family Suidae; genus Sus; species Sus scrofa. The sequence continues at coordinate 59,927,735 of NC_139395.1, forward strand.
AGCAGTGTGTACTAATACAGGATATTCTACACAGTATGATAATTCATATATCCTGTAGGTATATTATGTGACTGTTAAGAAGGAGAAAGTAGGTCTTCCTTAAAAAAAGGTATTTACTGGTCCTATTTTTAGGTAATAAATAGCAGATTTAAGACCCTGTTTGATTTTCGTTTTTGAAGTTGTTAACACAGGGGTTGAAATTGTGAGGAAACTTCTGTTTCTCTCTTGTAAACATTTCCGTATCAATTGACTTTTTATATGTAGCATGTTTTGAGTGTTTAATGAATCAAATCAATTTGGCCTAAATTCTAAATAAGAGGTCACCTCAGCCAGATTTCTGCTGCCTTCTCCCATGCAACTTGTGTGTGTTCTGAATGTTATAAACTCCTTTTAGTCAAACCTTTTAAATTATTTATTCCTAAAACATTTCTATACTAACTAAATAAAACAAACAGAGATAGGCAGCTGTCTGGACATTCACATGTTGAAAAAAAAAATGGGACTTTTTTGTTTCATAATTCACATGAGTACTGTACCACAGTTCAAAGACAAACAAGAAGGGAAAAAAAGATTTTCCCTGAAATATACAGATAATGACCTCATTATCTATTTTAATGTGACAGTGTATAGACAATCTGAGTTCCCTATGACTCAAATTCTATTTGAAGAAACTAAAATTAATAAATCATAGCCTAACAAGAATGGCAGTGCCTCTCTGCAAGTCATTATCAGAGTTTCATAGAGTTTTTCTTCTTTCATTCTGGCTCCAGGCCATGCCCTGGCTTCCACTAATCCCTTCCTTTTTAATCACCTTGAGGTCTACCCTTTTACTTTGAAATATTCAGCTCTATAAATACAAACTTGTGGAGGGGAGATGAAATTAGAAAAGATCCTTCTAGCATAAGACACTTTAAGTAACTTGGAGAGATATCTTTGTGGCTCATGGAGATGACAGTGCTGGAGGTAGGAGGGGCAGTCATCTTCCAGGCTTATCCGCATATGAAAGCACAGTGAGTTGTGTTAAAAAGAATATTGTTTGCAGTAACCTTGATTGCATTTTCCTATGTCTAGCTCAGTCCCTCTGCCCGATATTTATTATTACTCTCCTTAAAAAAAAAAAATTATCTTCCCTAAGGGTAAAATGAAGAGCACAAAAAGTAATGGAAAGTTCCTCCCGTGGAGACAGTAAGTTTGAATACATTTAATATATAATCACATCAGGGAGAAATGCCCTTGTGTTTAAGAGAAGAAAACATACTGGATTTGGTCTGTCATTTAGTTTTGGTTTTTTCCTTATAAGAAAATATTTTTAGGAGTTCCCGTCGTGGCACAGTGGTTAACGAATCCAACTAGGAACCATGAGGTTGTGGGTTCGATCCCTGGCCTCACTCAATGGGTTAAGGATCTGTTGTTGCCGTGAGCTGTGGTATAGGTCGCAGACGTGGCTTGGATCCCTCGTTGCAGTGGCTCTGGCGTAGGTCAGTGGCTACAGCTCCAATTAGACCCCTAGCTTGGGAATCTCCATATGCTGTAGGAGTGGCCCTAGGGAAAGAAAAAAAGAAAATATTTTTAGTGAATACAGGACATGCTATTGTTGTAAGGCTTGGAGGTGAAGCTGGGAGTTCTCTTGTGGTGCAGTGGGTTAAAGATCTGGCGTTGTTACTGCAGCAGCTTGGGTCACTGCTGTGTGAAGGTTCAGTCCCTGGCCCAGGAACTTCCACATGCCACAGGTACAAGGGGAAAAAAGAGAGAGAAGGTGGTTTTGATTCAACCAAGGTTAAGATAAAAATATCTAGGAAAACAATTCTGGCTGCCTAAACAATGCCATTTACCTCGAGATAAGGAAGCTAGAAATCAGCTCTTAGGTCTAGCAGACATGAGTGTGGGAAGAATCACCAGGTCCACTGACCTTCATGGGAACAAACATCATTACAATCCCTGAGGTGCTTCTAAAAGGATGTTTTCAACGAGATTGTTTTCTATTTCTGCTTTTTTTTTTTTTGATGTTAGCTAGAGCCTAGCAATGACCCTTTTTATTAACAGAGGCATTCCAGACACACTCCTTCCAGTCTCCTTTGCAAGATGAGAACTTCAAACCTGTGTCCAGCTTCAGCAACCTGAGGGTGGATGCTGAAGCTTCTCTCAGTTCTCGCTGCAGATGGGGTATCTCTCAAGACTGTCCTCAGTCCCCACCTTGTCCCCATCCTCTGCCTTTTCCACCCCCAGATAGGTTCTGTAACTAAGGCTCTGTGAAGTCAGACACTCTCCAGACTTTGAGCACAGCATAGAAACATGCTTTAGGAGGTGCTGGAAGGATAAGGGAAAACCTTGCTCTCATCAGTGTGTTAGTCTTTAGAAAGAGTGTGAGGGAGCTCCCGGCATGTCTCAGTGGTAACGAACCCCACTAGGATCCGTGAGGATGAGGGTTCCATTCCTGACCTTGATCAGTGGGTTAAGGATCTGCTGTGAACTGTGGTGTAGGTTGCAGACGTGGATCCTGCCTTTCTGTAGCTGTGATGTAGGCCAGCAACTACAGCTCTGATTCAGTCCCTAGCCTGGGAACTTCCATATGCCACAGGTACATCCCTAGATAAAGAAGAAAAGAAAGAAGGGGTTTGAAATCACTCAGATGCCTGAGGAGTGTGGAATAAGTAATCCCAGACCCCATGCTTTCATCTTGTGACAATTCTTCTGTTGAGAAACAACTGGAAGTGGGGAGAGAGAGAAAGGAGAAAGAGGAGAGAGAGAGGGAAGAGGAGAGAGAACATGAGAATGAGCTGGCTGCCAAAGGGCCCTTAGAAAAGGAAACTGTGGTATAGAAAGTCAGTAAAAAAGTGAGTGATAAAAGCAATGAATAGTATTATATTTTTTTCACATGACAGTTTAGGAGTAAAAGCTTTGGTATCAGATAGACAGTTTCAGGGCTCTTGCTTCCATAAGTTGCATTACTGCTCTGCTCCTGACCTCCCTTGCTGCTAAAATAAGGGGAATAGTACCCACTTTATCAAGTTTGGAGGTTCAAGTGAGATAATATGTGAAAGCTGCTGGCATGGTGCCTGGCTTAGTATGTGCTCAGTAAAGATGTCATTTGGTGATTGGCATCTAGTGGTAGAAGAGGGCAAAGCACTGGCACCATCTTAAATAGCATTACCAAATGCCATGCTTTGGGTTCAGTAAGAAAATCAGGGCAAGTGACGTCAGAGAGGACCTGTCCTTTTCAGCCTCCTGGATAATCTCCACCTGAATTCTTCACAGCCCATCACCTTCCCATCTTGGCTTCTCTAATGACTGGCACACAGTGTTCCATAAACGTCTCTTGAGTGAAAGAAGGACTTGAAAGTTTAGCGGAGATTGCATCTTTTCTCTGCCAACTGTGTGACCTTTGATGATTCTTTCAGTGGCTGAGCTTCAACCTCCTCATCTGTAAAATGGAAAAGGTTGCTGGGGAGAAAACAATGAGAGGTAGTGTGTCAAAGTGTGCTTAAGCTCCCCGGATCTTATTGTGATCTATGATGTGAATCATACAGGCTGAGCAAAGCAAGTAGGAGTGTGTGTGTGAGTGTGTAAATGCACATGGAAAGGCACTTGTTATACACACACACACATGACTAGCCAATGAAAGGAACTAGAGACTCACATACTAAATGAAGTAAGTCAGAAAGAGAAAGACAAATACCATATGATATCACTTATATCTGGAATCTAATATAAGGCACAAATGAACCTTGCCACAGAAAAGAAAATCATGGACTTGGAGAACAGAATTGTGGTTGCCAAAGGGGAGGGGAAGGGAGTGACATGGATTGGGAGCTTGAGGTTAATAGATGCAAACTATTGCCTTTGGAATGGATTAGCAATGAGATCCTGCTGTGTAGCACTGGGAACTATGTCTAGTCTCTTATGATGGAGCATGATAATGTGAGAAAAAAGAATGTATACATGTATGTGTAACTGGGTCAGCATGCTGTACAGTAGAAAAAAAGCATATTGGGGGAATAACAACTGATTGCAATTTTTTTAAATAATAAAGTAAAAAAATGAATAAATAAAAGCAAATGCCAGGATTTACTATTGGAGAGAGAGAGAAATGGAATAAGAGGATTCAAGTGTCTATCAGCTGGTGAGAAGGATTGAAACAGGGCCTAGGAAAATGGCCAGGTGACAAAAAATGATTTGGCAGATGCCCTCTATAACCCTGGCTGTCAGAAATTCAGCAACAGCAGCTTGCTCCCCAACACCCTTCATGCTTCCCACATTTACTCCTGGGTGGGATCACCACCCTTGGGACATGTCATTACTGTCTTGTTCTGAATATTGTTAGGAGCTTTAGTTTCTTTTTCTTCCACATGTGGGGAGAGATACTGTCAACCATTTCAAAAGTCTTATTCCCAGATGCTTGTTATGGTACAGTGCTACCTGAACATAAATCTGTACTCTCCTTACTCCCATTCCATAAAGAACCACGACACAGAGTTCCCTGGGGGCTCAGCAGGTTAAGGATCCGACGTTGTCACTGTTGTGGTGTGGGTTCAGTCCTTGGCCCAGGAACTCCCACATGCTGCAAACATAGCCAAAAAAAAAAGAACCATGGACACTAGGATGATCACAGATCACAATTTCAGTAGTTGAGGCAGTCAGGTTCATTTGCTCTCTGCTTGTTTCTAAAGCAAATGTTAGAATAACCCAGGACAAATTTTGGAAAAAAAGGAAGATTTTAATGACTTCCCATTGGTTGATCTAAAGAGATTGAGATGATTGAGATCTCTCTTTGCAGGGTACCTTGTCCAGTGTCTCATTCATGTGCTTTAAGGTAAAAGCAGAATGAATGTTGGCTTAGACTATTATTCAGTGTAAACTATCAGTCAACCATTAGCTTAGATGGCATGGGAAAGCTGACTTACTCTTCTTTATACAAGCATTCACCTGGAAATCTAGGGATGCTGTAACTTTTGAAGCAGAGAAGCAGGAATTGCCATAGTTACTGGTATGGTTCCTCTGAAGTGGCTTGCACTCAGGACTCACCTCTGCCCTCCACTATCCACGTGACCTCTAGCAAGCTCATTACCCACCTCAGGTCCCAGTTTCTTCATCTGGATAATGGTGAAAGCTCCAGTGCCTACCTTAGAAAGTTACTATGAATATTAAAGTTAGTAAAGAAGCTAGCACAGTGCCTGGAAGTTGAAAATTGTTGGCAGTTGATGTCATAAATGTTTTTATCAAAAAAAAAAAAACAAAACCCACTTGCCTAATATTTTTCAAAGCCCTACAAACAGAACTAAAAACTATGGGTGCCTAGCAGTTCTTTAGTTTACTTGAAGCACCAGCGAAACATTTAAGCACCATTTAAAAGTATTGGTAAAAAATTTTAAAGAGAAACCTACTCTAACATGGAGTCTTTTGTGGATAGACACAATGTAGTAAAACCCAATGAAATTCAATTACTCCTTGATTGAGTCAGGCCAGCTGAGAAGGGAATTATACATTGGAAATCAACAAATTGGATTTGGTGCTTTTGCAGGCTCAGCAATTGCTCCCTGACTAGTTCCTCATAAGATCAGAGGTGGCCCCATCGCTTCCAGATTCTACCAGCTGACATGCTCTATCTGCGCAGAACAGTTTTTCCCTTGTTTAGGTTCTAAATGAATGATATTTGCTTCCAAAGTTATTCTAGCTGCCAGGCACATGCTGACTGTCAAATCTCTCCCTCCCAACTATAACATATATTTATGCATAAATATGTAACCGTTCCTTAAAAGAACCTTCCTGGTAAGACATGTATGTTTAGTAATAGACACCATCCCATAGCATTCAAACTGTTCAGTGATATGAATTATTATGCTCAAACCATTTTGAGCTGGCATGCTCTTCCTTTATAAATGTTCCCTGTTCACTCCCCCAGAAGAGGCACCAGCTTAGAGCTTTACTTCCCTTTCCCCTCTTGCTCCTGATTTTACCCCTTGTAGCCTGAGGGCTAAATTCCAAGCTATAGATCATTGGTATTAATAAGCACAGCAGATTTGTTATTGATTTATTTTTTGCCTTGTGCCAATAAGCACTACTAACATTTACGTAAATCAATACAATAAATTAGCAACGAGGAAAATGTTGCTATTCAGCTGATTGTATAAAGGAAAATGATTTTGTTCTCCCCCTCCCTGCTGCTCTCAGCATATGCAAAAATCACAGACCCAGTCTGTGCTTGTTAACTGAAGGAACTGGCCTTGGGAAGCACTGCTGATCATGACACCTGGAAAGTAGGTGTACTTGTGTCTAAATAGCTGTTGCCGGTGATGTGGCCCTGCCTAGTATTTTTGTTTTACATGTTGTTTATTGTAAGAGATATCTTTGCAGTCTATGTAATCAGATAAAGATCCACTCTCACTATTTATCCCAAAGAAAACAAACAAATTAAGTAGAAAAGATATATGCACCCCTGTGTTCATTGAATCATTATGCATGCTAGCCAAGAAACGGAAGCAACCTAAGTGCCCGTAAGTAGATGAGAGAATAAAGATGTGGTTTATATATACAGTGGGATATCAGCCATAAAAAAAGAATGAAATCTTGCCATTTTCAGCAACATGTATGAATCTAGAGGATATTGTGCTTAGTGAAATAAGTCAGAGAAAGACAAATACTGTGATATCTTATGTGGAATCTAAAAAACAAAAGAAATGATCAAACGTAACAGAAGCAGAATTATAGATAGAAGAATCAGGTGATTGCTGGAAGAGAGGAGGGTGGGGCGAGGAGAGAAATACTTTAGGGAGATTAAGAGACCAAATTTCCAGCTGCAAAATAAGTGAGTCACGGGTATGAAATGTACAGTGTGAGGAATATAGTCAGTAACTATGCAGTATCTTTGTACAGTAATGTCTTAACTACATTTATCGTGATGATCATTTTGAACTGCATAGAAATATCAAATCATTGTATCATGCAATAGGAACTAATGTAATGTTGTAGGTCAATTTTACTTGAAACAAACTCTGAGAAAAAAGATCAGATTTGTGATTACTGGGGTTGGGGGAGTTGGATGAAGACATTCAAAGAGGTACAAATGCTCAGTTACAAGAATAATAAGTTCTAGGGATGTAATGTATGCCATGATAAACATAACATACTTACATGGATGCAACTAGAGATTCTCACACTAAGTGAAACAAGTCAGAAAGAGAAAGACAAACACCATATGATATCACTTATCCGTGGAATCTAAAATATGGCACAAATGGACCTGTTCACAAAACAGAAGGAGAGGGAAATGGGATGGATGGGGAGTTTGGGGTTAGTAGATGCAAACTATTACGTTTAGAATGGATAAGCAATGAGACCCTACTGTATAGCACTACTGTATCCCCCAATTTCTGGGGATAGAACATGATGGAAGATAGCATGAGAAAAAGAATGTATATAGGTATGTATGCCTAGCTCACTTTGCTGTACAGCAGAGATTTACACAACACTGCAAATCAACTACACTTTAATTTTTAAAAAATAAAGTAAAAATAAGAACCAAAAAAAGGGAAAGTTGTTAAGAGAGTACATCCTAAAAGTTGTCATCACTAGGAAAAAATTAAAAAAATAAAGACCCAGGTCTATAACCTGACCTACAGGATCCAGCAGTGACGGTCTCTGGCTACTTCATCTCATCCTATATCACTCATCCCCTTTGCTGCCTTATTCCAGTTCCCATGCCATATTTCTTTGTTTCCCATGTGCTGTGCTCCTTGCCTATGCAGGATCTTGATACATGCTCTTTCATACCTATTTAACAGATTTATTGAAATGTAATTCACATACTCTACAATTCATTCATTTAAAATATTCTATTGAATGGCTTTTAATATATTCACAGTGTACATCCATCCCCATGATCAGTTCTAGAACATTTTCGTTGCCCTCAAAAGAAATCCTATACCACTTAGCCATCATCCCCAACCTCTTTTTGTCTCCATAAATTTGCCTAGTCTGAACATTTCATATACATGGAATCATACAATGTGTGGTCCTTTATAATGGGCTTCTTTCACTTGGCATAATATTTTCAAGGGTCATCTACACTGTAACATGGATCAGTACTTCATTCCTTCAAATTCACAAATAATATCCCATCCGCTGGATGTACCACATTTTATGTATCCATTCTTCACCTGACACACATTTGGGTTATTTCCACTTTGGGGCTATTTCTAGTACAAGTTTTTGTGCAGACGAATGTTATCACTTCTCTTAGATAGGTATTAGGAGTGCAACTGCTGGATCATATGATACGTCTATATTCAACCACTTAAAGAACTACCAGACTATTTTTCAAAGTGACTGCACCATTTTACATTTCCACCAACAATGCATGAAAATTCTCATCTTTCTAATTGGAACTTACCATCCCAAGCCCATTTCATTATTGTAATCTAATCTCATTAACTCTTGTTATTCCAATCTGGTGATATTTTTGGTTATAGCCGTACTAGTGAGTGTCAAGTTGTATTTCATTGTGCCTTTTTTCTTAACTTTTGATCGAGATAATTTCTATTCATTTTTCCAACTGCAGCTACAAAAATCACTTCCACAAGGAATCTTACCTTGACCACCCCAACCCCAAGACTAGCCTCAGGCTCCTCTCAGAACACCTGTCTTTTCCCTCTAAACTTGGGAAAGTTGAGCATGGGCAGAGACCAGCTCATCTCTCTTTATTCCCTTTATCCCCAGAACCTAGCCATCATGTGAAGCATAGAGCTTCTTGTTAAACATGTGTTGAATGGAGGATGAATTACAAAATAGTGAGAAAAATTGGTAGATTATTTAAAAATCACCTATGTCAGAATAATTGGCATAATTACCTTTTTACTCTATATCATTTTTCAGCATTCCCACAGACTAAAATATTAAGAAATACTTTAATGTATCTGCAGTATAATCATGATGAAGGCTTATATTTCCCTGAATTTTACTGAAACTGTACACTTTTCTGGTTGACAAGGAACAGGAAGAGGCTCAGTATACACAAGCAAAATCAAGTGGACTATATAAACAGTTTTCTCAAGTCAAGCAGTAAATGAAAAAGAATAGTTTTCTTAGAAAGGACTTAGAGGGACTGAACTTTCCTGCTTTGGCTGTCAACTAGGCTACACCCCTAGAGATTTCAATGCAGTAGGTGTGGAATAGGGCCTGGCATATACACTTTTATCAAATCCCATAGTTATGATGCTAGCTGTCTATGGACTCCACTTTTTTAAAAAAATGTATCCTAGTTAATATTCTCATTTAATAGAAACAGATTAAAGCAGAAGTTAAAAACTTTCTGGCCCTGTTCACTAGCTATGTGGTTTAGAGCAAATTACTTCATCTTTTCTAAGCCTTTTTCTTCCTGTGTGTGTGGGGGGGGAGGGGCAATAAAGTACCTGTTAGCATTAAATGAAATAATTCATATAAAACACAATATTGGGCATATAAATGCTCCACGGTCAGTTACTATTGGTATTACTATTTTATCATTACATTATTATTTAAATTGTAAGAGAACATCCACAACAAATCTGTTTTAAAGAAATTAAGCCTTGCTTAGTAAGAAAAATACTTCTGAGGCATAAATTGCAATGTATAAGATTCATCAGTGGCTTTATCGTCATTGTTACTTTTATAGATCAGGTGGCCCTTTACTGATATCTCTAAGCCTTCTTCATGTCTATTTCTGAGTGCCTCTCTAATACTCAAAGAATAGTTCAGTCATTTTTGAAGCAGAATTTTGGCTCCTATAATGAAATACAGATCACCACCCAGTTCACACTATGAGCTATTATACTGGATATCACATATCTTCCTTTGGAGTCATTTATTAAGCAGAAAGTACTGCCCTCCAAAATCATATTTTTCTTTCTCTTAAGTAATATATTAGGGCTGGGTGCTGTCTTGATAGAACTTATTCTGTAAAATAGAAATTCTAACAGTTTGATCAAACCAGGGCCTATCAGTCATCTTACAGAATCAAGAATGTTCATCTACTTATCCAAGTCCTGTTTTCTGAGTACCTAACAAGTGTCAGGCATTCAAGATTTACAGGGAAGAAGAAAATCAAGATCCCAAATCAAGTGGAGACAGGGGAAAAAAAAAAAAAAACGATAATTAAATACGTTTCCAAGGCAGTGTGGCTGGTGATGGGTGCTGTGAATGACACTGAATAAGGTGATATGATAGAAATGTCCAAGGGAAAGGAGCTATTTTAGATTAATGGTCAGGAAAAGACTCTTCCAGGCAATGATGTTGGAGCTGTCATCTGAATGCCACAAAGGAACCAGCCATGGGCAATGTCAGGGGACAGAGTGATTGAGGAGAAGGAAATACCCAGTGAAAAGACCCTAAGCCAGGAGCTGATGTAAGACTGGTGGGTCATGTTTAGGAGTTAAGGCTGTGAGTCCAAGTACAGTGAGAAAGTACCAGAGGATGTCATGGTCTAATCTGTCATCATTTCAGGCCCCGACCCTGTCCTTCCTCCCCTCTCTTTAAAGTGACTAGCTCTTGCACTCTTGCAAAACCCAGTGGAATGATGTCTGCAGCATCTACTTGCATGATTCCATCTACAATCTCTCTAATTTCTTTAATGAACCTGTCACAAAGGCTTGCCATGAAGATCCCAAGTCACATCTTGCTTGTGGCATCTAGTTTTCTCTCTGTAGCATTTTAAAGAATCTCTTTTCTGGTACCCTAGGTTACACCAGGTGACGTTTGAGGTGCCCACCTGCGAGGGGAAGGAGCGGCAGAAGGTGGCCCTGATTGGTGACTCCTCATCTTCAGCTGAGTTCTTCGTCACTGTCGCTGTCTTCGCCTTCCTCTACTCCTTGGCTGCCACTGTCGTTTACATTTTCTTTCAGAACAAGTATCGAGAAAACAACCGGGGTCCACTCATCGTAAGTGGTTTGCTTTATGCAGTAACTTTTTCTATCCCTTCTCATTTCTTTTTCCAGTGCTTAGAGGGCTGTGGAGTTACCTAAGCCTTCAAGGCAGGTATTTGAAAGGCAGTCACATTCTTTATCATCCACATCTCTTAGATCTAAAATGAAAACATGACGCCTGTCATTCTTTTGTGCCCCCGCACTGGAGAAGTATTGTAAGAGTTGCTAGGAACTCCTCTGAAATAAAGGGTTGGAAATCTCATGAGATCAAGGAAATACTAGTACTGAGGCTTGCTGCAGATTTATTTATAATTCCTGTATTATGGAGTTTTTCCACCATTTTTTTCTTGCTGGTTATTTAGACAATGTGACTTGTGCTTATTTGAAACATGTTATTCCTTTAGCATATGATAGACTGGTCATAGAATGGCTAAGTCTGAAGACAGAAGTGTCAATCTCTGAATCACAGTCTGTTCCCCACCCCCTCTCCCCACTACCAACCCTCCCTCGCTTTTTTTTTCTTACACAGTAGTTCATAGACTCACTCGGTAAAACCCATCTAGCTTAATATGTCCAAATAAGGACACACATACACCTAGGAGACATCCGCTCCAGAGGGCTGCTTGGGTGTGGATAATTTTAAGGAAATAATTTTAAATTAATCAGCCTTCATATGTACCTTTGACTAAAATGTAGCTTACTGAGAATGTCCTACATCTGAAAATATCTTTCTGCTTCTTTCTTAGTCACCTAGCCCCACCTCATAAAAGAAAAGCCTCATACTTTTCCATCCCAAATATTACTACATGATACATTGCTAGGATGCAAAACCTTTGAGACACTGAAAAAGGACCATTTGAAATATCAGTGTTGATACTGACCAAAGAGAGTGATTCAAATGCCTGGGTAATGTATCCTTTTGCATGTAAGGAGGTTTCCACTTCTTTTCTTTCAATAAAATAGAAAGTCCTAATCTACTGGTCAGCTGATAGATCATTTAAAAAATAGTTTTTGATGACAGATCACTATGTGGTCCGGGACATGTTACTCAGAAAGAATTCAGAGAAATTAATGACATCACTATAACAAACATCCATGTATTCTCATTTCATTTATGGAAGCAAGCCTTCTCAACACATTTGTAAAACAAAAAATGAAAATAGAATTTATGCTGAATCATGTCCCATTTTGAAAGTAAATAATATTTGTCCCTCAAAAATACATAAACCGGTTGAAGAAAAACAGTCCCAATTTCTAATAAAAAGGTTACTTTTTAAATTTAATAATTTTTGGCATTTATAATACATTTATGTTGTTTTAGAAAATTATGCATGAATAATATTTGTAATGATTACCCAACCCAAAATAAATTTTTGATACTTAAAGCATTATGGTCATGGGTAATTTAAAAGTAATTTAAATTGATATGCATATTTGTGTTGCAAAGAAATATAATAGGGTGATCAATAAAATGCTTTCCAGTATAAAAAGTGTTATATGAGGCTATAATTCAATGGTGGAAGTATAATGGAAATACAGGTTTAAAGACAACAAAAGGAACATGTAAAGTATCAACTGTTAGAGAGGAATTTATTGAACGATTTCTAAATGGATAATAGAGAGTATCACATAATGATTTCATTGGATCCATCTAAAAATGGACCAGTGAGCTATATTTTTAGGTACCAATACTTATGCCAGAACTTACATTCTTTACAACTGTTTTAAGTTTCAATAAAAACAAAATTAGATGTCCACTTTATGCAAGTGGGAATAGTTTTTACAAATTATTTTAGGAAATGTGTGAGTGAAATTAATTTTACAGATTTCTAATCTGTGTATAATAGGAGCCGGAGCCTTGAAAGGAACATGTTTTGAAGAGTAACTGAGAAAAATCCCTATTTGTTAAACATCATGATAAAGTTTGAAGGCACTGGAAAAAGATCAGTTTGTAGCACTTCAGCATGTTATTGTGGAAAAAGAATAAATCAGCAGTATTTGAACCTTTGGAAGATGTCTATTTTTTTTCTTCCCAAATTGGAGCTACTAGTCTTAATGGTTTTAAAAAGTCTTTAGGAGTTCCCATCATGGCTCAGTGGAAACAAATCTGACCAGGAACCATGAGGTTGCTGGTTCGATCTCTGGCCTCGCTTAGTGGGTTGGGGATCCAGCGTTGCCATGAGCTGTGGTGTAGGTTGCAGACATGGCTTGGACCTGGCATTGCTGTGGCTGTGGTGTAGGCTGGCAACTATAGCTCTGATTGGATCCCTGGCCTGGGAGCATACATGTGCCATGGGTGTAGTCCTAGAAAAGGACAAAAGACACAAAATAAATAAATAAATAAATAAATAAATAAAAAATCTTTAACAGAGTCACCTACTTTGGGTTCATTCTTCCCTTGATGAGCAGATAGATACACCAAAGAGATTGGTGTGTGTGTGTGTGAGTGTGTGTGCATGCACATACATATGTGTGTGCCATGAAACCAACATGCATGCATCCATTTCTGGATACATTTCGACACTCTCTCAAATTCTAAAGTCTGAGGAAATACTCTGACTTCCAGAGAGAAGTTGACTCAGCTAGTTTGCCCATAAAGTGGTAAAAGATTTTTTTTTTACATTTTGTTATATAAAACTACATTTTCCTCATACAAAGTAATCTTGTGAAGCCATCCTATTTCATCTCTGTGTAAATAGTCTTTCCCATCAAGCAGGATATAATGAAATCCTGAATTGTGTACTACATTGGATAGGTTTTGTTTTATTATTGTGGGAGAAAGGGAGGAGTGGGGAGATAATTCTAGTAATAAAAAAAGGAAAGGCTCCTTGGTGAAACTTCAATGATATTAAAAAACTGTTGTGCTCATTGCTTAGCAGATGAAAGTTAATTTAAAAGTGAGCTGAATCCTAAAAATCACAGAATGAAGGTACAGGATCAGCACAATGCCGTGTCAGCTGGTGGCAACCCTCCCAGTTCTCATCTCACTGTGAAAGGGGCCTTGAGTGGGCAAGGAGGGGTGGGCTCGAAAACCCCCCTTTAACTGTGAGTTAGCAGGGTAAAGCAAATCCATAGTGTGAGCAAGATCTCAAAAAGTTGGGCCATACCTAAGAAAACCTTCAAATACTATGTTAACAGTAATTATACTTTTTTTTTTTTTGGTCTTTTCGTCCACACCCGGGGCATATGGAGGTTCCCAGTCTAGGGATCTAATCAGAGCTGTAGCCGCCGGCCTACGCCAGAGCCACGGCAACGCAGAATCTGAGCCGCATCTGCAACCTACAGCTCAAGGCAATGCCAGATCCCTAACCCACTAGGCCAGGGATCAAACCCGCAACCTCATGGTTCCTAGTCGAATTCATTTCCACTGTGCTGTGACGGGAACTCCCTAATCATACTTTTTTAAAAAGCCAATCCTCTTTATTCAGAAAGATGGCCGCCGATCATTGCTTGTTTATGCTGGTCTTGTTCCCATCTATTCTTTTTTTGTTGTTATTGCCTTCTTTTTCACAAAACACACATTTTTTTTCTTTATTGTGTAGTTGGGAACTCTCTGTCATCCTCTAGGACGTGACAGTAACCATCACGTATGAAGATGAATGTGGAGGAAAATGACGAGGGTGGTAATGATGTTGATGATAACAGCGATAACAACTGACTGGTATTGATTGAGTTTTTATCTCTGTGTGGGGTTTGTTTAATACCCACAATCACCCTAGCTTGTATTATTATTCATATTTATAGATTAGGAAAGGAAAGCTCAGAGAAGTCGCCCAATTAATTCACCCACGTCATATCATAGAGAGTCAGAGGGTAGGGTTTGAACCCAGGTCTCTCCAAGTTTAGGGCCCACATATAACTACCATGCGAGAGGGTCCAAAATCCTGATAGGCAGTGTGCTACAAATTTAGAAAGGTGTGGGTGGCGGAGTTCCCATTGTGGCTCAGTGGTTAACGAATCCAACTAGGAACCATGAGGTTGCAGGTTCGATCCCTGGCCTTGCTCAGCAGGTTAAGGATCTGGCATTGCCGTGAGCTGTGGTGTAGGTTGCAGATGCGGCTCGGATCCCATGTTGCTGTGGCTCTGGCGTAGGCCAGTGGCTACAGCTCTGATTAGATCCCTAGCCTGGGAACCTCCATATGCTGCAGGAGCAGCCCTATAAAAGGCAAAAAGACACACAAAAAAAAAAGAAAAAAAGAAAGGTGTGGGTGGAGCTGGACAGCTGCAGTTATTTTTTTGCTCTAGATGTAGAGAAAGCAAACTCTAGGACTTTCCCCTAGACTTTTCTGCTCATTTAACTGTCATAGGGAATTGTTTTTAATTTCCTATCAGAATCCATTTGGAGTTACAGAATGGCTGCTATGCATCTATGATGCTGGGATAGATGGAGGGTTCTGCTGTTTATCTGTTGCACATGGAGGATGTCAGTGATAGAAAACAAGCTTTAAAAATGCCTAAGATCGATGGCTATTATAAATCAGAGATCGCCAGGACTGAATCCCATACATTTGTAAGCAGTTGTGAGCAATCTCAGGCAGGCTGGAGCCAAGTTTTCAATGGCTATTTTTGAATATACCTTTCTCTACTGAAGATGCTTGACAAGATCACACACCTTTAAGTGAAAATGAGAATCTGAACATCTTTAAAAGTAACATAATTGTTAATGATGCTGAATGACACAGTGGCGAGAAAATCAGGCCAAAGGAATCAGCCAGCTACTGACATCACTACACTAAGTGCCTTCTTGTACAGATGAATAAATGTCATTCTCAGAAAACAGAAGCGGCCACCTGAATGGTGTATGATTGTGGAATTGAAATGTCACCTCTGGTTATATCATTTTGTCATGTTCCTTAGAGTACAGTTTTAAAGCCAATCTCCCGCCTAGATTTCTGAGACAGGATGTTCTGAACCATTTTCAGCTCTCATGTCAAATAGTGACATTGTGAGGCTTTACTGGGGTTTTTTATATTAATATAAAGTAGGTTAAAAAAATAACCTATCTTACTGGGGCTGACAAAGTGCTCTAAGAATGAGTATCTAATAAACACCATCCCACATTTTGGTGAATCCTTATCACAAGGGGTTTGGTTTAAAGTAACTACTCTAAATAGTAAGGAGAATCAATATCCACCTTAAGATTTTGTGGGAAAGGAAGGGGCTGTGTTATTCAAACTCTTCTTTTCTGATAAAGAAGACCAGGCTAACCAAAGGCAGTTTGTGAGACTAGAAATATTTACCCATCGCACACACGTGGTGGTACCGTGGCTCACATTTGTTTTGCGCCCAGTGCATTCCTAATATTTTCATATTTGCTATCCTCCCTCAAAACAATCCTGAGAGGGAAGTAGAGCAATTACAATCAGCTTCATTCTGCAGATTCACTTTAACGCCTCTCTGTTGAGCACCAGGCACTGGAAAATGAGCTCCTGGAGATGAGGAACCTTGCCCATGGTCAGAGAAGTCAATGGCAAAATGAGGACTCAAACTCTGAGGCCAGGGATCTTGAGAATAGTGGCTAGACTCTGAAGCCCTGGATTTTAATCTCCCTGAATGATCTATTATTTTACAGTTGGAAGCCTGTTACTTTATTTATAAAATGAAGCTAATAATAATACACAAGTCCCAGAGCTGCTGTAAGATAAGGAAGAGTTAATGCACTATGTATAGTGCTCTGCAGAGGGACAGTCACTCCAGTAAGAAATCAGTTGATGGAATCTAACTGTCGCACTGTCACTGTCCTTCATTTTCATTATTCTTCTGCCCATTACTGGGTAGGACCTTTGCCCCCATGAAGGGGAGTTGCAGGCACCTCCCTTTCATTGCCTGCAGCACTCACCATTCTCCTTTCTCCAGCCCCCCAATGCCAGGAATGTTCTTCTCCCCCACGTCCAATAGGATCAAGCTTGATTCAGAACTACTTCTAAGATCATAATTGCCAGGTTGAGCCATCCAATGAACCTTTCTGTTCCTAAAACCCCATTCTACTACATGATTGGAAGGTGGATTTTTAAAACCCCCCCCAAAAAAATAAGGCTCCCATTGTGAAGGATGGGCTGAAGCCATCGCTGAGGAAAACAGGAGGCAGGCACAGAGCTGGAGGCACAAAGAATCCACCACAGGTTCTTACTGTCAACTGCATCTTTCTTGGCTGTCATCAGAGATGGAAATCAGAATCATAGTCTCCAAGCTAGTCTGGAATTGCTGAGTGACCTCTCTCTCCTCTTCCCTCTTTTATTTTCTCTTTTCTTCCCTTTCTCTTCTCTCTCTTAGCATGTTAGTTATTCTTCAAGTCTAGATGTATTTCACTTAAATAGACTCTTCAGTGGGTCAAGCAACATGTGTGTGGGGATGAAGTCAAAGCATTCAGTCTGGTGAGGAAAATTATTTAATAATTATGACTCTCCTACAAAAGACCTGCTAAAGGTAGATGGGCTTTGGCAACTAGAGGAGGAAGCGTACCTCTACCAGAAGCCAAGGCACTCCCTCCCCAGGTGGGCTGGACTAGTATTAGAGACAACTCCAGGGCATCTCGTGGTTGATGAAAGGATAGATGAAGGAGATTAGTTTTGAAGTGTTGCCCCACGAATAGTATGTTTGATCCAAAAACAATAATAATAACATCATTTGACGCCCCCAAAGTATGTCTCTTGTTAATGGTAGGGACATCTGTCAGAATCTGGCTGGTGGTGTATGTGTATGTGTATGTGTACATGTGTGCCTGTCTGTCTGTCTATATTTTCCATCACCTCACTCTTTGAACCCAGAAGTGTTGGCAAAACAAAAAGGCATGGACCTAACCTTAAGTGAACTGTTCATCTAAACTAGTATATATTTCGCATCAACAAAAACATTTTTTGGAGTTCCTGTCATGGCTCAGTGGTTAACAAATCTGACTAGGAACCATAAGGTTGTGGGTTCGATTTCTGGCCTCGCTCAGTGGGTTAAGAATCCGGTGTTGCTGTGGGCTGTGGTGTAGGTTGCAGATGTGGCTCGGATCCTGCGTGGCTGTGGCTGTGGTGTAGGCCAGTGGCTACAGCTCTGATTCAACCCCTAGCCTGGGAACCTCCATATGCCACAGGTGCAGCCCTAGAAAAGACCAAAATAAATAAATAAATAAATACATAAATAAATAAATACATTTTTTCTAGACTCAGCACCACAGATGAAGGCAAATAAATTAATCCTTTTTAAAAGTTCCCAGCACACTGTCTACACATTTGATCAGATTTTACATTCTCAGTTCTTTTCCAGCTTTCTTATGATTAGTGGGTTCTTAATTACAGTTTAGACGAGGGTTAATTCCTACCGTATTTAGTACTACGTTTCTCCAATTAACTAGTCAAACAAAGAGACGAGCTGCAATGAAGGCAATGAACTGCTTATGGAGTGAGTTTGACCGTTCTGCAGCCCAGAGCTCGTCCTGTGCTGTGTTGGAGTCGGCACCTTCCATATGTGTCCAAACCCCATCTGTCAGATTTCCTCTCATTCCAGGGAACTTCTCATTCAGTTAGAAAAATCAGGACCTAGTGGAAACTTGGCAAAGGCCCAAATATATCTTTCCTGCGTAATTTTTTTTTTTTTCATTTAAAACAACACATAATGGGAAATATGTGTGCCCCATGGCCCAGGATAGCCAGAGAAAACCCTCCTCCCTTTCTCAGAGAGACCAGTGGTTCTCAGCTCATGGGGAGACAGTTGGGAATACCTGGAGGCAGACTGGATTATCCCTGCTTGTGGGGGCGCAGGGGTATTGCTGGCATCTCGTGGGTGGAGCCCAGGGATGCTGCTGGGCCTTCCACAGTGCATGGACCACCCACCACAAGTGAGAATTATCCGGCTCAAAATGGCAGTAGTGCTGAGGCTGAGAAACCCTGAATGATGCCAACAACCGGCAGCTCTTGAGCCCTGACTGTGTGCCAGGAACTGCATAAGCACTTTTTATACGTCTTCTCTTTAAATCCTTCAGCCCACCCTTGGAGTTTGGCCTTTTAACTCCCATTCTTGAGATGTAGGAATTGAGGTGGAGGATGTTTAAGAGATGTGCCCGAGAGAAAATTCAGGCCTGTTTTACCTCACCTCAGACTTTGCTTCATTTTTTCTGACGTCTTCCCGTATGAATGACTCCCCACCCCTCATAGTGTTCCTTTCTTTTGGTCTGTGAGACTCACTGCTGTCTCTTGGCTTCCCTCATGCCCTCTGTTATCCCTTATATTCCCTTCCTTAGCTACACACACACACACACACACACACACACTCATGCTATCTGAACATCTCTGCCCTGTAGTCCTTTTTCTCCAAAGCTAGAGAAAAAAAAAATGATACCCACCCCAATTCTTTAACCAATTTTAGGTACTACCCCTAGAACTCTTGTATTCTCCAAGAAGACTTTGGGCACTTTTATATTGCTCCTGACTCCATCTTTAGCTGTGAAATTTGAGCCACTGTAAATGTTTCTTAGCAACTCAGGGCACTAGTTTAAACTCAAGGCTCCAAGTCTTTTCTTCAAGACTCCCAAAATAGCATAAAGCTGGGAAGAAAGGAGGCAAAGGTACTTCCCTAGTCAATTAATAGCTATCTACATTTTTTAAAGAAATAATTTTGTCTTATACTAGATTTCCCTATGGTACCCTCAGACATTATTAGGTTTAAGTTTTTGTTTTTTAACCAAACAAATGTTCACATGGTATTTCCTTTTTGATTACAAGACAAAACTCTTCCTTGGATTCAAGTCGTCATCATGGCTGCTTCAGTCCTGCCTGGTCCCAGCCCCCATGCTTGGTACCAGAAACACACTGCAGAAAGATGCAGCTCCTGGCCTCAAGCTACCTGCTTTATTCCTGTTACCCCTCGGGGGAAAATCTGTCATGGTAAGACAGTGGGGAACCACTGGTTCACGAATCCAGGCTCTGTACCCAGAGTACCTGTGTCCACATCTCAGCACCACTGTCTGTCATCTGTGTGACTTTAGACAGGTTACAGAACCTCTCTGGGCTTGCTTTTCTTCACCTGTGAAATAGAGGTAATAATGGTTCCTGGCCTAGAAAGCTGTCAGTCAGGTTAGATGAGTTATTGCACACACAAAGCAATTAGAACAAGAGCAGGTGCCCATGAAGGCAAGCCATTACTTTGATCATCTATCTGGGTGTCCACAATGTGTTTTCTGTGTAGCTAGAGTGTATTAATGTCAGTGGACTGACTGACTAGAAAACAAGTGGATAAGTAGAAACTCTACTAACTCTCATCTTGAGAAATGCTTTGGAAGGCTTCTTGTTGCACTGTTAACATCGAACATTCTTTTATATTGTTTTTTTGGTTCTTGGAACCTGCAGATTCAACATAAGCTGCTGTCATTACAGAGAGGTGCAATCAGCCCAATGATGGGGTCACACTGCCCCCATCACTCAGTTTCCCCCTTTAGCTCTCCCACCCCAACCCTGGCACTCGGATCTCACCCTTTAGGGAAAGAAGGGAAAAAACACAATTCCATTAAATAAACCAGGCTCCAGAGAACAGGAGCTTGAATCCCTTATCAGCTGGCAAGTCTGAAAATAGCAGGAGAGTGTGAAGAGCACAATTGTGTAACAGGAAGAAACTTGGAAAATGGGATTGTTTGGGGCATCCAACTGAGAAACTAGGTTCAGACTTCTACCTTCCTCCTATCATTTTCAGAAAGTCACGAAATATCACCCACCCCAGCCTTGCCATGATGGCAAAAATATCCTTACTCTTTGCTAAGTTTATTTCTTTGTTTCCAGAACAAGCAGATACACACACACAGCTTTGGATTCACTGGGGCTTTCAGCAGTTCTAGAATGGAGTGTCTTCCACTCATACCCATGGTTCATTAAACTTTCAAATAATTGGCACCAAATCCAGAGCTTGGATTTTTTTGCAGCCCTCTTCGCCCTTTCTCCCAGCTGGGCATCTTCATTTCCATTGCTTATTAGCAGGGCTCTAATCAAAGCCACAGAGCCATACAAGGGAGTGCTTCACTATTTGCCCTGGGAGCACAGAGAACGTGACTCGGGTAAATCTGGCCTGGATCCCTTATGAGGGATGTGATTAATTGAAAATACCTGAGAGCTTGGCCAAGTTGTGATCTTCCTTTCACTCAAACACCTACTTATCTTAGACCTGCAACTTAGAATCTATTTCCATGTTGTTCTGAAATGTCTAAGAAACATCTAATTGATTCATATACTGTCTTAAGAACAGTTGAGCCTAAATTGCAGGGAGTTTTATTTATGGTCCAGTGGGTCCACTGCCCAACTGACTAGCCACACCTGGAGGCAGAAAAGTAAAATTACAAGATCAAAACTAAGAACTTATTAACCATGGAAAAAGACAACCTAAAAATTACAGGATCAAAAGTAAGAAATTGGAGTTCCCATCATGGCACAGTGGAAACGAATCGGACTAGGAACCATGAAGTTGCAGGTTCGATCCTTGGCCTCACTCAGTGAGTTAAGGATCCAGCGTTGCCATGAGCTGTGGTGTAGGTTAAAGACGAGGCTTGGATCTGACGTTGCTGTATCTGTGGTATAGGTCAGCAGCTACAGCTCCAATTAGGCCCCTAGCCTGGGAACCTCCACATGCCACAGGTGTGGCCCTAAAAAGACAGAAGAAAAAATAAATAAATAAGAAATTATTCAACATGGAAAAAAAATTTTGGAAAAATTCATGGAAAAATTGCAGTCAAGCCTAGGGGAAAGCAGGCTAAAATGCCTTCGTTTGGGCTGCCATTTACTCCTGAGCACTTTCCACTTAAATAAGATGGAAATCTTGTTTCTCTAAAGCCCTTTAAGGTGGGTATTATTGTGCCCATTTTTTATAGATTTTGGATCAGATTTACAGAGGTTAAGTAACTTGTACCATGATGCACAGAGACCAAGGCTTCACAGACACACTCTTCACCGTGGCACTCTACTGCCATCTCATTTTTACCTGGAAGTAAGAAAATGAAAATCCAAGAATATCTATCTGCCCCTTCAGCACCCCCTGTATGCCAAACACATGGGAGCTGCGATGACATAAAATACCCAAGTCCTCACTCTGCTGGAACTGACAGTCGAGTCAGAAGGACAGGACAAAGACATATCGTGATCAAAGCACAAAAGAAATTAGTTATATTGTCGCCAATAATCAAAATGTCATGTAGGAATCAATGGGAAAGAGTGGGTGCTATTTATTGGCTTGAGTAGTCAAAGAAGGCTTATGAAGTCTGTGGGACTTGACAAAGAATAGAGACCAACTGGGTGGAAGAGAGGGCTTTCTGACCTGGAAAATGGCTTTCTCAAGACTGTAGGGGGAGATAATATAATAGTGGATGCTTTTGTTGGCCTGCCAGCTTCCTTCATAGTCTCGTTCAGTCCTGCTGAACTATCCATCATGGTGCCTCGCCAAGTAATATAAAATGGTCAGGGGACTCAAGCCAGGCAGTCAGAGTCTCCTCTGGGACTTATCTGTAGAGTGAAGTCCTTCTGGAATTGCTAGTTTAGGAAGATGTGAGTCTAGTTGGTAGGTAGTCACGTGGCCCACAATGTGGAAGGAATCTGTGAAAACACTAAAGCTAAGCAGAGATAAGCAGATCTTATATATGGAGAGAAAAAAGAGGTAGAGAGATACAGAGAGACTTTAAAAAAAAAAAGAAAAAGAAAGAACATCTGGATTTGGCCATACCTGAAGCCAGACATACTCTAGAATTTCCAGACATACTCTAGAATTTTCCAGATTTATAAATTACTGAATTTCCCCCTGTGTTTGCTAGTTTGACTTGGATTTCTCATACATACCAAATGAAATATTCTTATCTATGCTTAATTTCTATCTCCTCTATAAAAAAAAGTTATAACAAACCATATGTCAAAAGATAATTACTAAAATTAAATAATAAATATCAAGTATGATGATTAGGTACTGAGCACATAATGAATGCTTAGAAAGAGTTTTTTTATTTATAGGACTAAGAAAGAATAAGGTAGAATAACTCTGGTAATAGTTTAATATTATTATTTAACTCTAGCTCTTTCCATTTGTAATGGCTGTATTATAGTCCATTTTCATGGGATGGTATGAATTATGTAACAATATCTTATTGCTGGAATGTGAATTTTGTGTGGCTTTGAATTTTTGTCTCTTAAGCAATACTGTGATGATCTGCCTTGTGCTGCAATCTTTTTTATTAAAGTTTAGTTGATTTACAGTGTTGTACCAATTTCTGCTGTACAGCAAAGTGACCCAGTCATACATATATATACATATGTATATATATATATATGTGTGTGTGTGTGTGTGTATACACATTGCCTTATATTATCTTCCAATATGGTCTGTCCCAAGAGATTAGATATAGTTCCCTGTTCTGTACAGTGGTACCTCATTGCTTATCCATTCTAAATGTAGTAGTTTGCATCTGCTCATCCCAAACTCTCAGTCCATCCTTGTGCTTCAATCTTGACATGTATTTTAAATCATTTTTTAAAAATAGAAATTGAGTGATTTCTTGATTTTTACATCAGAAGTTTCTATTTTAGGCCCATATAAAACATATCCCTAAGAAGTTACCTCTGAATTGAGTGAAAATTTTGGATTCCAGCTTTTGACTCTACCACAGACGCTGGAGCTTATGCTGTTGGAGAAGAGCTCTTCCCAAAGAGATCTACAAAGAGAATATTCTCTTCAGAGAAGGAAAAAAATACAACTACTTGCTCTCTGAAGGCTACCACCAAAACATTTGCTTTGAAACGTGGGATACTACAGGCATATCAAAAATTCAATTCAACCTATGTTTAAGTATGCAGAAGCTCAGGCTTTAATTACCAGGGAGAATCCCCACAACCAGCATTAACCTGCATGGCGGCGTACGCCCAGCCCCAGAGCTGAGCCCTGCATTCCTGTAGCTTTGGCAGTCTCCTTTCTCACTGAGGATCACTCAGTGAAATTCAAGATCATTAACTGCTCTTCTGGCCACAAATGTAAGAAAACAAACCTACAGAAGTTCCATGTGATGATTTTTTAAAATAATGGAATGCTTTATAAGTCTCATCCTGGGCTGTCTCTAAGGCCTGAAGTTCTGCATGTAGCAAGCCAGCAGATGGTTGGGGAGCAGGAAGAGCAGCAGGCGTCTGTGTCCAGCCCTGCTGGCTGCAGTTGGCTTCCCAAGAGCTTCTGCATAAATCTGGTGGCTTCTTTCAAAACCCCAATTAAGCTATATCCCACAGCCTTCCTTCCCTCTTTTTTTCACTGATTCATCTGTAAATTGTTGATTCCGTATTGAAAAAAAACCAAGACCAAACCATAAGGGATTCATGTTCATTATTAGAGGATCTGGTTGCTGAAAACCCCGTTCTGGGCTTTACAAAATCCTCATGCCTGGAGGATTGACAGAGTTATAGGGAACAGGCCCGGGGGGACTATGGAAAGGGGAGAATTAATTCTTATTAGGTCGAATTTGTGGAGACCCACAATGAAGTGGTTGCCTTTCTTCTGTTTGTTCTCCCAATCTTCACTTCTGATACAACTGCCTTTATGTTATGGGCTGTCTCTAGCTTCTAGAAAGAGTCTTTTTTCATCCTAGCATTCAAGGCACTCCTGACCCATGACCCTTCACCTACTATCCAAGGCAAACTCCTGCAAGGTCCCATATCCCATGTTTTCTCCAAACTGGCTGCTCACTGCTCCCTAAACAGCTATTGATGGTCCTATTTATGCATAGTTACTGAGCACCTGCCACCTGGAAGGTTCTCTTCCCCACTCCCCACCACATCTCAACCTACCAGAATTGACTCATCCTCAAAGACCCATCTCAAATGCTTTCTGTTCCATTCGATATTTCTTTATTGTCCACATCCTTCGTCCAAAAGATATCTGAGTTCTCCCTCCACAAACCTCCACACCTCTGTGTGGAAATCTTTCTTTGTGCAAAAAACTATACTGCTTAGCACTTGAGTTAGATGGAGCTTTGTTGGATTCCACCACTAAACATCAAATATCTGAAGGGCAAGGACTATTTCTAACATAGCTATATGTTCCTAAAGTCAGTATGAAAGTAAAATTAATGACCTTCCAAGCTGGTCATCAAAGATAAGGTCCGGGAGTTCCCTGGTAGCCAGGTTAAGGATCCAGCATTGTCACTGCTGTGGCATGGGTTCGATCCCTTGCCTGGAAACTTCCACATGTTGTGGGTACAGACCAAAAAAAAAAAATGGATAGGGTCTATTGTTTGTATTTACTCAACATAAACTTGTTGAGAGTTGCTGCTGTGTGTCAGGAATTGTTATTAGCACTGGCTGCACACAACCAATGTGTACTTCAAGAGAAACATAGGAAAAACTGCCAGAAAATATAGAATATGCACTATCTAGATCTGGGTCTATAGATACTATAGTCCACTAGGACTGCTACATTTTAAGTGTCAGAATTTCCAAAATCACAGAAGCATCATTGTTATTGACAACACCTCAGCTCAGAAAAAAAACTGAGCTGCTAATTCAAAACACTGGACCCTGGCTTTTCTTGAATTCTGCCTACAACATGCATACTTACTGCCCAACCAAAGGACACAACTTAAAGTGTCTCTGTCATGTACTTTGTACTGATTAGGTATTTTGTAAAGGGGAAAATGGAATCAAAATATAGTCCACTGGCATCCCTGTTTTCTTTGTTCTTCTCTGAAAATGCGAAATTTGGCCTTAATTCATACCTTTCATTTAAAAGAGGTATTTAAAAGAGGTGTTTATAATTGTGCTTCATCAAGGCAAATTCAGATTTATAAACTTCTGAAGCATCCTTTCAGCTACTGGTTACTGACGCCTGTTTCTGCTTATGGGAGGTTATTTGGGAAATGTGTAATCAGAAAGCTAAAGAATTACTCTTGAATTAGATCTATCCTCTTAAAGACCTAGAGATGAATTTTCTCCAAAAAAGAAGTGAAGAACTGGTAGTAGTCTATTTTTTAAATTCACATCATTTCCATTACAGTACATTGCAAATGCTTGTAAAATAAATGTTTTTTCTATTATGCCTAATAAAATAAAGCTAATTCACCAAGATGTTATACTCTTGCTGATATAGAGTAATTTGATGATATATGAATGGATTCCTTGGGTGAGTCAAAGTTAAGTCAACTTGTTTCTCTAAAATAAATGAAATTCCCTGGGAGAAAATTTTTCCTGGCTGGACCCAGTGACTCTGACCCCATCTATGATCCCAGGACAATGCCCCATTTTACTTTTCTGCTTATATATCAGTTTCCTGTGCTGGAAAATGAGCTTCTTGTAGGAAGGACTAAGTTTGTTATCTCTGAAGAACCAGCACTAACTGACATAGCACAGGAATTCAGTAAGTGCTTATTAAAGGAGTGAACTCCATGCTCCAGTATGGGTGTCTATGGTCCTTTAACTAGAATTCCCCAGATCCCCTTGTGTGTCAGTTTAAGGCAATTTTACATCTATCTGAAAGTGCTCCATAGTTCCTGGGTTATAAGAACAAATGGCTTGTTCTGTTGTAATTCTACTCAAAATCTTTCCAGTTGATTTTTTTCTACCTACTGAACCAAATTTCTCTAACAAGCCTCCGTTTTCATCAAAATTCCATTTCTAACTATGCTTTCTTTGTATGTGCTCTTATACCTCAATGCTCTTAGATTATTCAGCCGTCTCTCCTGTCTTAAGCATTGTTCTTGCCACAGAGATTAGTGCCCGCTGCCTTGGAATAAGGCATTATGAGAGGTACCATCCTCTAAACCGGTGTCTCTCCATCCTCCTTTGCCTTCTCATTTAATAGTTTATCTCCCCAAAACAGAAATGCTTTCCTTCCACAAAGCTCTTGAATTAGGGAAAGAGGTCAGAAATTAAATGCTGTCTCATCACTCTTGTTTAGAAATACAGAATCTTTATTGGTTTGTGAAAGGGAGAAGTAGGAACCCATTTTTTTTCCATCTAAAATTGAACAACAGCTAAGCAGACGTGAAGGGATAGATTTAAATTAGAAAGGCTGTATTAGATCAGCCAAAATCAAAGCTGATTTCACTCCAGGAACTGTATGCATGAAAAGGTGTAATTATAAAATGTTGATATTCTGCTGCCTTTATGCATATTCACTTTATGAACTTAGACCTCCAGAAGCCTCCTAGGACTGCTTCCCCATTTTTAATAAATATTGAGAATGAAGCACTTCCTAAAGGAATTAAAGGAGGGAGGAGTTTTTTGTTTTTTGTTTTTTTTTTCAGGCTTAGCAGCAACATTAAAACAAAGAAGCAGCTATTCTACTGGTTTTTTGTGTGCTTTAAGATTGCTACAAATAAAATGAACTTCTGGGGAGTCAGCAAAGAAATGATGGTTTGGCATTTAGGGGGACACCTGATTCCTTAGGGGAGGGATATTATTAATTGCAAGTTCTGAATAACATCAGTGGGTCTCCATGCAGTTGCTGGGAATATTTATCTTGGGAGAAGGAAGAGGTTCCAGAGAATTCCCAGAGATCTGTTAACCTGAAGCCTAGGGCTACAAGCCAGATCATGCTCCAGTCCATAGAATGCCCTAATGGTCAACTCACAACCAGCTGGAGGAGAGCTGGGAGTTGGCTCAGACTGAGCAAATTATCACATGCATTTATTCTCCATTGCTGCCAACCTCAGAACTCTCTTCTTTGAGGTGTCATCATACATCACATCACACTATTATGGAGGGTTGTCAGGACTGCTGACAGGCTGACTTTTCTCTAACATTTCTCCCCCCTCCACCGAACCCAAAATCATAATTAATGCTGTGAACCCTTCAGTTCCATTCATCTTTAAGGATGTAAAACTGTAAATATAATCTTAATGAATACTGCCAGCAGCTTGGAAATCACTGCTTGCCCTGCCCTTTGTCTTACCCACGGAGGCCCAGAGAAGTTGTCGCTTGCCCAGAGTCACATCATTTGTTCTGGAAAGCTCCATCATTGTTCAGCACCTCTAAGTCCATGAAGAAAGGCCAACATGTGAGTCTCCTCATCTTGCCCATCGGCCCTACTGTCCCATTATTTCATGTCAGTCTGCCTCAGGGCAGAGGCTTGTAAAAGGAATAGGTGGGTTATGCTGTGAGGTTTTTGTCCTCATTTGTAACAAAACAAAGGCCCACTTGGGGATGCATGCCTCCACCAAAGTTAGGACAGATTTAACTATATTTTGCAAAGAACATTGACTTCCAAGATGCACTAGATTTCAAGCTGCCAGGTGTATACATCCGTTAGGAAAGCCATTAGTTGAATGTCAGGGCTTTTATTTTTTTCTTTCCCCTCTTAGAATCTGGGTTCTTTTCTTTCCCTGCTGTGGTGATGAAATCTAAAATATTTATGTGCCTTTATAATGACTATTTAGTATTTAATGCACCTGATATTTGCCAAAGTGCTTGACAATCAGTATTTATTAACAGGAAAATAACTGCTAGAAAATCTGCCCTGTGACATTTAGGGAGCCAGTCCTTCTGGGACTATGAAGGCTGTTTCTGGGAACTAGGTTGAGGCCAATGATTCAGACTGAAATTCGTCGGCCAAATTCTGCCTCAGGCCTCATGCTTAAATATCCCCATGGCTTATTAGACTTTGTTCCAAGAATCCTGAAGGGTAGTATGATATTATGCATTCCATTCCTTCCTCAAACACTCATTAAGGATTGACTCAGTGTTGAGGCTAAAGAATTAATAAGACTCTGCTCAAGTCTGAGTTAGGTGCTCTTCTCATGATGCCTTGGGTCCAGTCTTAATGGAGCAAGTGGTACTCAATAGTGGGGACTTTGGGAGGGGGACTTCCTTGGTTGTCACTACTGGAAGAGGTGCTACTGGCATCTGGTAGTAGAGGCCCAGGATGTTATCAGCATCCTAGAGTGCACTGGACGTTCTAACACAGCCAAGAATTAACCAGGTCCAGAATGTTTTTAGTGCTGAGGTAGAAGAACCCTCGGGCAAGCCTCCTCTCTCTGGCTTGTACTTGTTTGGTTATAATATCAGATAGAGTAGCCTCCCCTACCATATCGTAAGGCCTTTGAGCACAGAAACCAGTTCTTATTTTTCATTGTATACCAGCACCTGATGCCTATAATACAGAACTCAGTACACAGTGTTGAACAAATTAATGAAGACAGTATTCCCTCTCTCAGAGAGACCGTGGTCTCAGGGGTAGAGATCAGTAAACAGGCAATTCACAGATAAAATGTATCTGGTCTTCAAAGTATAGTCAGATAAGAGAGCTATTTTGTGTTCCCTTATAAGTTATCATCCAAACAGGTACACTTATGGAGTTCCCTGGTGGCTCAGCATGTCAAGGATCCGGTGTTGTCACTGCTGTGGTTCAGGTCACTATTGTGGCAGGGGTTCGATCTCTGGCCCAAAAACTTCCACCTAGGATCCCCAGCCCAGGAACTTTTGGCCCCAATAGTGGCCAAAAATATATACATATAACAAACAACAGCAACAACAAAACAGGTGCACCTCTGAGAATGGAAGCTAGAACTTTCAAATATTTGAGGCAGGGTAACAGGAGATACCATTCATCAGGCCTAGCCTGCAACATCCAGACACAATCATGGGAACCCCTGGCTGTGGCCACCACAGCACTGAGAACCAGCCAGGAAGCAGGTGCCAGCATTTCATAGAGTCCACCACCACACACACGAGCTAGGGAATAGATATCTGGAAGATTTCATGGTGAGCTAGGAAAGTTTACATTTCATGTCACATAAGTTAATGCAAATAAATAAGACCTTGTCAGAGGCTTGGTCTTCATTCCAGGCCCCCACCCTCTGCCAGCACCTATCTCCTCTGCTTCTTGAACTGCCCCCACCAGCCTCTCAAGGTTTTCAGAGTTTGCTTCTTTCCTGATTATCACAAACATGGAGCTCTCTAAGTTTACCTCCCCACACCCAGTAGCCTTGTTCAGTCACCCAGGCGTCCTCCCTGCATAAGGACCGTTAAAGACTGTAAATAAGAGTAACCTTTCCCAGATGTGGTTCCAATGGCTCTAAACTACACTTGGGCTTTCTACAGTGCTGTGGCTACAGACCAAAGGGCACGGCTAACCCTAGCAAGAATTACAGGGTTATCCCTT
Organism: Sus scrofa; assembly: GCF_054392235.1. Lineage (NCBI taxonomy): Eukaryota > Metazoa > Chordata > Mammalia > Artiodactyla > Suidae > Sus > Sus scrofa. The sequence continues at coordinate 59,957,713 of NC_139395.1, forward strand.
CAGAGAAGAGAGAGTGTTCAGACTCTTGTCAGTTTACTCAAAGGAAGTTTTATCATCAAGCTCATGGAAACAAGATGGAAAGTTTGGGCCTCATGCTTTCTGAGTGGGTAGAATTACCTTCAGCCACAAGCATCCTTTGGTGGCAGATCAGAAAGATCTTAGGGAGAAACTTGCTAAAGAGAGAAGCAAATGACAAGTTTGGTTTGTGATTTCTCAAAGCCTAGGCTTTGAAAGAAAGACACCGAGGCTTCAAGTTAACTTTTTATTTTGTTTTTATCCTAAACTCCATTTCAATGAAAACCAATTGTTTATAATTTTAGTGCAGTTACTATGAAAATAAACAACTACTTTATTATGATCCAAAGTGTCATAATAAATATACGAGCAGATATTAGGGACACTAAAGTTACTATCTTGAACTTTAGGTAAGATAACTTTTTCTATTCTGACACACAACTACAGCAGAAAAGTCCCCAACTGAGACTGTAACGTACTGCCTCTTCCTACACTATACTAAAAAGATTCTCCTTGACACACAGTCAACTACAGCCATCACCCTTGTATACATTTAGAGATTTCACAACTTTGTAAAACAGTTTGATAGCAAGTGGAACTTTCAGGATAAAATGTTACTGGTGAGAGGGTGTGGAGAAAAAGAAACACTCCTGCACTGTTAGTGGGAATGTCAATTGGTAAAACCACTATGGAGAACAGTATGGAAGTTCCTCAAAAACTAAATGTAGAGGGAGCTCTCATCATGACTCAGCAGTAACGAGCCTGACTAGTATCCATGAGGATGCGGGTTCAATCCTTGGCCTCACTCAGTGAGTTAAGGATCCAGAGTTGCCGTGAGCTGCAGTGTAGGTCACAGATGCAGCTTGGATCCCGTGTTGCTATGCCTGTGGTATAGCTGCAGCTCTGATTTGATCCCTAGCCTGGGAACTTCCATATGCTGCAGGTTCGGCCCTGAAAAAAAGAAAAAAACTAAATATAGAACTACCATATGATCCAGTAATCCCACCCCGGGCATATATCTGAACAAAACTTTCATTCAAAAAGATACATGCACACCTGTGTTAATTGTAGCCCTATTCACAATAGCCAAGACATGGAAACCTAACCATTGACAGATGAATGGATTAAAAAGATTTGGTACATATACACAATGTAGTACTATTCAGCCATAAAAAAAAAAAAAGCAAAATAGGAGTCCCTGTTGTGTCTCAGGATTAAGAACCTGACGTAAGTGTCCTTGAGGATACAGGTTCGATCCTTGGCCTCGCTCAGTGGGTTAATGTTCCACGTTGCTGCAAGATATAGGGTAGGTCACAGATGCACCTCGGATCTGACATTGTTGTGGCTGTGGCGTAGGCCACGGCTGCAGCTCCAATTTAACCCCTAGCCTGGGAACTCCATATGCCACAGGTTTGACCATTAAATATAGTAATAATAATAATAATAATAATGCCATTTGCAGCAACATGGATACAATTAGAGATTCTCATACTAAGTGAAATAAGTCAGAAAGAGAAAGATACCATATGATATCACTTATATGTGGAATCTAAAATATGGCAAAACTGAACCTATCTATAGAACAGAAACAGACTCATGTACATAGAGAACAGACTTAGGGTTGCCAAGAGGAAGGGGGGAGGAAGTGAGATGGACTGGGAGTTTGGGGTTGGCAGATGCAAACTATTACATTTAGAATGGGTAAACAGCGGGATCCTACTGTACAGCCCAGGGAACTATATCCAATCTCCTGGGACTGACCATGATGGAAGATAGTATGAGAAAAAGAAAAAACTGGGTCTCTAATGCTATACAGCAGAAGTTGACACAACACTGTAGATAATTCTTAATAAAAATAAAATTTTAAAAAAATATTGTAAGAGTGGAATTAAAGTTTGACCAAAAAAAAAAAAGTTATTGGTATTTGCTATACTCTATTCTAGTCGGCTTTCTCTAAGTACATGAAACAAACACCAGATGGTAATTTGTATAAAGATAAGGGAATTGGTGCTAATTTTAGAAAGTTCTTGGCCATTTCTCTCATCCAAAGTTAGGCAGGGAATTCTCAGTTGGAATGACTTTCTAAGTTCCAAAAAGCAGCTGTCTGGTTTTCGTAACACTGTGCTATCATTCTGCTTAGCAGAATGTCAAGCCAGATCACAGTATTCCATGTGTAGGAAATATGCTATCTAAATCTCCTTTCCAATCATTGGCAAACCTATTAACCAGGACGGAGGTGCACTTCAGAAGCCCGTGAACCATGTGCACATCCACACTGCCCCTAACCAATACCATTTTGAGATAGACTGGATGAACCAGTTTTCAATAGCTGATCTAAAGTGTCAGGTGACAGATCTCCCCCAAAAGGCTCGCTGGTGGGGAGAACTAAATGTAAGGTATGTGAGGCAAAGTCTGGCCAATCCAGGCTGCTGGCAATGTGTGAGACAGATGGCTATGCAAATAGGATTCTCACACTCAGTTGTAAGGTAAACTGTGAACCGGGGAGCAGCAGGTGTCTGGGTAAATGCAATGCTTAAATGCTGTCTCTATGTTTACATTTAGCTCTTAGAAACTGAAATCTTCCTAATTGAATTCAACAAACAGTTATTGAGAAATCATTATGTGCAAAACATTGTGCGAGGTTCTGAGTAAGTTGAATTATAGAGAGACCTCACTTTAGGGCTGTTTGGTGCACTCTGCCAAGGGCTATGATGAGGGGAAAGCAATGAGCAAGAAAAAAATGAACAAGGGATTGATTTCAACCAGAAAAAGGGGAATTTTTGTTGGGGAGCAGGTCAAACGTGAGAGCAAAGCTTGGCTTCTCTAAATAAATGCAGTGGGAAGCTTCTTCCATGACGGCAGAAGTAGAATGGGGGACCAGACATAGAAGAGAATGTGTACGTGTGGGTGTGAGTGTGTGTGAGTGAGAGCAAGTGTGTTTACAAATGGGGAATTAGAAGGACATGGGGTTCTGAGAGGTGGGATCAGCTTAATGGTGGAGCATAGCCTTACATGCTATGAAAGTTCTCTGACCCGTCCTCCCCACCCCCAAATATTCCTAAGGCAGGATGAATTCTAAGACACTTATCTATGCAATTGGAAGTTTTCAATTGGAGAAGGGTGTTAGGAAACCTGTGTTTTAAAAAGTTTATATTAACAATTAATAATATGGAGGTAATAGAGGTGGGGACTGAATAGCAGACAATTGCATTAATCTAAAGAGGAAGCGGCAAGTGTCTAAACATAACATCAGCTCTTTCTTGAGCAACTTTTCTTGAGCTCCAGGCATCAATCAAGGGCTTCACATGCATTACTAACGTAAAGCTCACAGAAATCCTGTGAACTAAATGTTTTTATTCCCATCTCAAGAGGGGCCCAAGCTAACATGGCTGGCGAATGGCTGGGCCAGCAGTGAAACCAGATCTATCTGATCAGGGGCCTGGGCTGGTAAACACCACCCTACACTATCCCACAGGGAGGCAGGAGGGTCTTAAGGCTCCCTGGTGTAACATGAGATCTTGCCTTCGGCCAAGCTAATACCTGCAGATGGAGAAGTAGGTTAAAGAGAGACATGGACTTCATTTTCGAACAAATTAGATGGGAGGAAAGTAGGGCATCCATATGTGGGTAGTAGCAAAGAAATGGGCTGTGGATCTGAAATTCAGAGGAGGTCGTGACAGTGAAAAGAAAGTAAAGAGAGGGGAGTGAAACAAACAGTTAGGACCTTACAAACCCCCGTATTTTAGGGATAAAGAAGAAAAGCACTCTCAGAGAGAACTCTTAAGAATTTCGAGTAATAGAAATGACCATCAGAAGATCTCCCATCTAAAAGATTTTGAAATTAATAAATGAGAGGTTTTCCTTAGCCATCCCTATTCAAAGAGAACATTTATAAATACAGTGGTACTTTTTTCATGTAATTTTAATGGGATAAACTGAACCCAAACCTGTATTTTGATCAAATAACCATGCAAGAGTCTGACATGAACCCAGAACCTCAGAACTTACTGACTTTATCAGGGTGGGTCCAGCAAGTCAACATACTGAGCTGGTAGGATTCGCTGCTGTGAAATATTCTGGAATCACAGATTCTCGGAGTTGGATCCCCAATAAATAGATTTACCATCTTCCCAGACAGAAACATGGGTATTTTCTATGATACTTTCTCTCCACCTCTAAATCAAATCCCTTATAAACTTCATTAAATCCATTTCCTTATTATCTCTTGCTTGACTCTCTGGATTATCTAGCTAATTTTCCTAGTTCTCACTTGAGAGAATCATTTCAAAGTAAGTAATCTCAAATTCTTTTTGAGGTTGGTTCCTCATATCTAGCCATGAAAATAAACGAACAAACACTTGATAGATGTCATTTCAAAGAACACTCTGGTATTTCTCTTTAGTTTTGAATGCCAAGCACGGTGGGGATAGGGTGGGGTGGAAGACCGTTCCATTTAAAATTATGAAAAATGAATTACAATTTTCAGTTGGAAGATATTCCCATTCATTAAACTCATAAATAGCTATTATATGACCCGGTTGAAGTAGGGGTTCTCAGATGACTAAGATGAAATGAGCCCTCACATCCGTCTTGTATATAAAAATGAAAAAGTCAGTGATTGTTAGAAAATGAAAGCTCTCTGCTTCATTGCTTTTTTTGTGAGCAAAGTTCTTCAAAACCTCTTCAGGACAGAGCTCAGAGTTGTTAGAAAGTTCCCCTTGTCTTGTGGAAAATATGTGTATGGATAAAATGCAGGTGGTTTAGCAAACACAACAGTATCTGTGGGAAAGGTTGCATTTCTTTCCCACATTCATGGAATTAAGTGCCCTGGAGCAATTGAAAATGTGACTCAGAAAAAAATCCTTTTATAGCTATTCTTTGCTCATTGTGATACAAATCCTAAGGCAGCCTTGGCCTGTGGGCAGTGAAATGTAGTGTTGCTCTCAGACTAAGGTGAAAAGAAATACCCACAAAAGCCAGGCACACAGAGCAGTACAAGTGCTTCAGAGGGAGAAATTCAATTGGGTAGCTACTACTGAGCGACCAGGAAGCTGAAGCCAATGTCAGCCTTTTAATTACAGTGGTGTCAAAACTATTTAGATAGATTTAGTTACCACTCAGTCCTGAAGCCAGTGGCTTGCTCTCATTCTAGTCAAGTGGGTTGGTACCCTGCATATACTGTCTCACTTCCAGAAAGGCTGTACCTTAGCCACCAGTGATCTGCTTTGGGAATTCATTCTTCTTTTTTTTTTATTATTATTAGGGTATAGTTGATTTGCAGTATTGTGTCAATTTCTGCTGTACAGGTCATATATTTATATACATTCTTTTTCTCATATTATCTTCCGTGTTCTACCACAAGACACTGGATATAGTTCCCTGTGCTGTACAGTAGGACCTCATTGTTTATCCACTCTGCATGTAGTAGTTTGCATCTGCCAACCCCAAACTCCCATCCATCCTACTCCCTCCCCCATCTCCCTTGGCAACCTCAGGTCTGTTTTATATGTCTGCGAGTCTGTTTCTGTTTTGTAGATAGGATCATTTGTGCCAGGGAATTCATTCTTGACAAGTCAGTCTCCTTTCTAAACAAGTCTGGCTTGTGTCTAGTTCACCTGAGAGGAGTAATGCTAACAGTTAATATGTATTGAGTAGTCACCAAAAGTCAGGCATTGCGTAGTTAGAATTTCTTATGTTACAAGTTATTTAATCCTCACAAAAGTTTTAGGAGACAGGCAGTCATTCCCCCCCCCCATTTTACAGATGGGGAAACTGAGGCTGAGGGGGTTTAAGGATTTGGCTAAAGTCGCACAGTGGATCAGCCATGAAAAATCCGGAACCTACTTAAGAACTATAGCAATTAATCCCTATGCTCTCCTGCCCTTCAAAGGGATGAAAAACTTAAGGAGATGGGGAAAAGGAAAGAAGTGATCACCAAGGGGTGTGTTTCCACCACTGTCCTGAATATGGTCAGAAAGGCTATGTCCTAAACCAGAAGAAAGACTCATCCAGTCTCTCTTCCAAGTTGACACTTCACAAATTGCTTCAAGGGACCACTAAGTTGAGAAGCATTCTTTTGAAACCTTTGGGTCAGGTGAGGGCAGGGCTGTTACTAAAACAAAACCAACCAACCAAACAAACAAACAAATCCTGATGGCCATTCCAAGCCCATGAACATAGTGGAGAGAACTGTGTTTGCATTATGATCACTCAATAATATGTGTTTATCAAAGGGCAAAAACTAACAAAGCATGAGCCCATATATAAGATATATAGAAAAAGAAACTTCTCCAACCTGTAGTCACTCTGTCAGCCATCCAATCAAAAAGCATCAGTACCGCACTCACTCTCCATCCCAGCTCCCTCATGGCCCTCACCGTGAGAGCATCTCCCTGAACTGCAGCTATTCCAGGGTTCAGATACATGTTTTTATCTACAGCCCCCAAACACAAAGCCCACAACCTCATGCATGCACAGCAGCAAGGACACCGCTCACTGTGGGAGATTTGAAGGGCTTATCAAAGATTATTTCCACTCTTGGTGATTTTCTCATTACAAAAAGATTTTAGACCCCATCTCCAGTTGTGCATGATTTAACGCTCGTATTTCCAACCCATTTTCAAAGGTTATTGTTACTGCAAGTGTGGATTTCTTTTTACCTTAAGCTACACACAGTTACTTTAACAGGTACCATAATTTGGCTTTCAGATTCTCTCAAAATCATCAAAACAGAGTACTTGCAAAAGGTTTATTTCGCAGGTGTTTCCCACCAGGTTCGATACTATTCACCACATTGCATAAACGGAATGGATGTGGTTCTGAGATCTGGAACCTGGATGTTGTATACTTACCTCCAGAATGGGGTGCAGCTTTCTTTGTGCTGTCCCCCAAAAAACCATTTTCTATTTGACTTCATTTTTGTAATGTTGAACAATACTTTTTCTTTTTAAAAAAGGCATGATATTCTTTCTGAGCAGCACTTAGCAGGGGGCAGCTCTGCAAACTGGTTTATTTACATCTTTAGCTAATTTCTGCAAATTTGTGTGGAATCAGGGTTCTCTTTGTGACTAAGAATATCTTATGTAAAACTTCCACTTTTTAATAGCTAATTTTTCCTCTCATCAACAGGATACAATATGGCACATAATGAGATCACATTATAACCGATTTTAATATACCATGGGTCAAATGGTGCCCTCATAGCATAACTACTCGAGACCAGATTCTAATAAATATGCAGTTTAGCTAAGTACCTATTATTGGGCTTTTGTCTGATAATGTTACTTCTAATCCCCTGATACTCATCCCCACAGGTTTCATTAAGCAGTCAGTTTGGGGCGGGGGGTGGGGACGAGCATATGCGATTCTTCGTTTGTATAATACATTTTTACTCTCTCTGCTTATGTGTATTAAGTAGAACAATGGACTAGATGCAGCAGTAGTTATAAAAATATATTTGACACCGTCTCAATAAGACACAATCTTAGCAAAACTGGAATGATTGAGGGCCCAGGCTCTGGAGTCATAGTGGGTTCATGTCCTGAGCCTCCCATTAGCTTAGTGGGTGACCTTGGGCAATTTCCACCTCGCTGTGCCCGTAGATCCTCACTTGTTAATTGATGGTAATAATAATACCTCTCTTATCACTAAGAATTAAATTAGGTTAACACTCAGCACAGTGTCTAGTATATAGAAAATACTCAATAAATGCCAGTAGAGAGAAAATAAGAAAATTATCTTAAAATTGAATTGGGAAAATGAGACCTCCCCATATGAAAATGAGACAGGACCACAAAGTGTGCAAAATAGCGTGGGAAAGCTCTTGAGAGCAGAGCAGGGAGACCAGTGATGATGGAGTGGACTGGGAAGCGTTCATGGAGGAAGTTTCCACAAGACTAGGACCTTGTTTCTCTAAGTTTGTTCATGGACCAGCAGCCCTGGCACCACTTGCAAGCTTGTTAGAAGTACAGACTCTCAGAGCTATGGAACCAAAATCTGCATTTCAACCAGAAACCCAGCTGACCCAGAGTACTGAAGTGGAAAAGCCCAGCTGTTGGACACATCTTACAGCTCAGAGTTTTCAGGCCTGCTGTTATCTCTTACCACACACATCAGCAATTAGAAAAGGAGAGCCCTGGGGGCAGGAAGGCTGTCTTCCCCAAAACTCCCACTGCAAAAAACTGTGACTGTTATTTTCTAAGAGTTATATGTTGGGAATATGATAGAACTGACAAAAATAAGTGGAATTGGCTAAATAAAGCAAGAAACATAAGTTATGATTCAATTAATATTTATGCCTCGACAGGGTACAAATCACAAATATCTATTTTATCCAGATTGAAAATGAAAACCAAGAAAACATATGATGACTCTTTGGAGTAGGGTTTGGGCAGAAGTCCCTGGTCCCCTCAGGCTTACAAAAACCATGTATTCCTACAGAATGCAGTGACATTTCAATTCCATGCATCTCCCTGTTCATTCTCCACACACACACACACACACACACACACACACACACACACACACCCCAAATGACAACACCATGCTTCCATGAAGTTGCACTATGTACACGACACACTCAGACTCACCCACACCTTGCCACATTTTCACATTTGCCTTCCTTCTGTCCCTAGGCACCTGGTTAAATCTTGCCTGCCAGAGACACAGAGCCTTTGATCTGGAATAAACATATGGGAAATAGGGTAAGAACAGAAGGAAGAACCTGTGGTGAAAATAATAATAGCTATCATTTATTAATTGCTTAAGATACTGTCCCACAGACTATCCATTTTTTTGTTGTTGTTATTGTTCTTGCAGTAACTCTCTAAGACAAGCCATTAATTCTTTACTATTTCAGTTGAGGGCATAAAGAGCTACATGATCAAATAAACTGCCAAGGGCTGTGCAGCTGAAAACCAGCATAACTAAGACTCGAACCTAGGTCTGTCTTTTCCCCAACTGACAGAATGAAGCCAACATCTTTGAATCCAGTAATCATCTTTTGGAGGAATGGCTTCTAATTTGTAATTCAAATGTAATATTTTCCCTCACTTTCACTTCGTATGATGAGTGGGGAAATGATGAAGGAATTTTCTGAAGTCAGGCTGAATTTAAGCTGTGGATGGTGAAGTGCAGGATAATTTCCTCGTTGGTATTTTAGAAGTTCTTCGTCTTAACCATCTGTTGCAGGCTGACAGATGGGTTGATATATGACAGAATAATGGGTCTTCAATTCTAGAAAGGCAGAAGGAATGCTTGAAAAATAGCAGCTCTTTTCATGAACCTAACTGTGCTAACACTGCTTGCTCACTTGCCAAAAAAAAAAAAAAAAAAAAAAAGTCAGTGGGAGGGAAGTGTGAAATATAATCATAATCATTCCCCTAAACAGAAAGTTTCTCACAATTGCCGAAGGTCAAATCCAGTAAAATATGCCTGTTCTAAAATTAGGCTAAAGTTTTCAAATCCGACTACTTAGAAGGGCATGTGCGGGGGGATGATAAACATAAAGAAAAACAATAAAAGCAAATTCCCTAAATCCTACTTTCATCCCTTTTTTCCAGTCACCTAGTTTTTTGTAGGCAGCAAGTATTATGAGTTTCTTATATCTTTGAAATAATTTATGAAATCTGAGATTTTTGAGATCCAAGTGATTTCCACTCTAAGTGACTCTGCCAAATGTGGAGTTTCTTTCTTCTTGCCTAGAGTGGATATATAACAGAGGTCAGGGAGTTCCCATTGTGGTTCAGCGGAAACGAACCCAACTAGAATCCATGAGGATGCGAGTTCAATCACTGATCCTGCTCAGTGGGTTAAGGATCTGGCATTGCTGTGAGCTGCGGTGTAGGTCGCAGACACGGCTTTGACCCCTGTTGCTGTGGCTGTGGTGTAGGCCAGCAGCTGTTGCTCCAATTCAACCTCTAGCCTGGGAACTTCCACATGCTGCGGGTACACACCTAAAAGGCAAAAAAAAAAAAAAAAAAAAAAAAAAAAAACAGAGAGAGACAGAGAGAGGTCACGCCAGATGTTTGACTAGGCACAGAAACACAGGTGCTAAAGACTGTCCCATCCATCCTCAGAGACCTTCCAGGCCAGTGAATGAGGTCAGCAACTGAGCAGAATTTCAATAGTTCATACTCTGTGCCTTCTGAGAGTGTAGCAGTGACCAAGGTATCCACTGATCATGGCAGTGGCTCATTCTCCTAGGCAGAACTTCTTCAAATGGCCTCATATGTCTTAACACAATTATCCCAGGGTTTTTTTCGATCATGTATTATAACCAGATGTAATATTCACACACACACCACACACGCACACACCTGGTTGTTGCCAAATAGATTTGAAGCTCTACCTACCAAGAACTACTGGCTTAGACTTTAGGCCGTATTAACAGAATTTTTGCCATATGAATTTAACCTCAGAAGAGTGAGTCTCTTTTTAAAAGAACGTCAGAATACAGAGTGAAAAAAAAATCTGTCATTACAGCTGAATTCGTTGTCAAATGCCATTGACCATAACAAAATCAGGCCATGACATTTGAAGATGACATTGTTTTTACCCCCATCATCTTCCCTACCATAAATGCAACAAAGAAAATTCTCCAGTCTCCATGATTAACATTGGTATTCAGTTTTAATCCTCACGCCAATCCTGTAAGGTAGGCACCCCTAATCTGTGTTACAGATGTAAACACTGAAGCCCAGAGAATTTTTAACTCTGTGATCAGGTTTGCTTTATTATATTATTTCCAGCTGCACCTACCAACTCTTCCATGTCCCATCTGGAAGATATCAGTAGTGTAGAATAGTAAGTTAAGAATAGGATTATGTTTTCAAAGGAGTGTTCGACAGCCTGAATTTATCTGCTCGGCAGTTCCTTCCTACTCTACTATTATGTAATTCTGGAGAAGGAAGATGTGCATTTTGTTCCAACTTCAAGAAAGGTGATAGCAGGAGAACAGAGAGCAGGATTCAAAGAGGAGTTGATTTGGTTCAGAAGGTAGCCACTCAAAGGTCTGCCAGCATTTTCTGAGTCACAGTTTCTCAGTGTAGCCTGCTTGAAATCATTTCCTATAAAATATCTCCATTTCTAAATATAGGTTGGTGCTAGGAGCAACTTAAATTTATTTAGACAGAAGTTCCCACTGCGGTGTAATGGGTTAAGAATCCAACTGCAGCACTTTGGGTCACTGCGGAGGCATAGGTTCGATCCCCACCTGGTGAAGTGGGTTAAAGGATCCGGCGTTGCTGCAGCTGTGGTGTAGGTTGCAGCTGTGGCTTGAATTTAGTCCTTGGCCCTGGAACTTCCATGTGCTCGGGCGCAGCCAATAAAAAAATTTTTTTTAATTATTTAGGCAAATTAAGAAAAATCCTTAGGGAGTTCCTGTCGTGGCTCAGTGGAAATGAATCTGACTAGCATCCATGAGGACGCAGCCTTGATCCCTGGCCTCACTCTGTGGGTTAAGGATCCGGGGTTGCCGTGAGCTTGGTGTACGTCACAGACCCGGCTTGGATCTGGCGTTGCTGTGGCTGTGGCGTAGGCCAGTGGCTACAGCTCTGATTAGACCCCTAGCCCGGGAAGCTCCATGTGCCGCAGGTACAGCTCTAAAAAGACAAAAAAAAAAAAAAAAAAAAAAAAAAGAAATTACTTTAGGTGACCTGATATTTTAACTATCCATGTCTACTGTTTGCCATTGTTTGGAAGAAAAAACGTAGTTTTGTGTCATCCATTTTTTAAAAACAGTGTGTATGTGGTATCACATATGAATGACACCCAATTTATATATTTATAAATATATATATACATATATATTATACATAAAAAACTGTGATGGAATAGTTTTGTTCACACAATAAAAGAACATTGTAGCCCAGGGTACGTGTGAGACATGAGTGATGAAGTTCAAAGCTGGCTGCTTTTCTTTTGACTTCAAACTTCCCACTATGTCTCCTATATGCAACATTTCCTCCAGATGTTTCATCTATGTGCTGCCTGACATCTGCTGTTTTCGAGACATGTTTACGCTGCTCCGATGTTTCATGTCAAGTAGACAAAGCTGGTGGTTAATTGTCTAAACCTGAGCATTTTCATCTAGTTTGTTCCATGGCAGGCCCAAAATATTTTGGAAATGCTAAAACATAAAAATGAAAAAGATTAGTAAGATGCTTAATAAACATCTCTGAATTCCCAGATGCATCCTTGACTAACTCTACAAATGTAATTTTTCCCAATTATTTTTAAGATATCCAGTCTAGTCTCAACAGTTGCCTCACCTCTTGTCTAGGATTTGGGCATCTTACTTGTTTCTGTACTTCTTGATGGATGTGTCAAAACCAATAAGCAGGAGTTCCCGTCGTGGCGCAGTGGTTAACGAATCCGACTAGGAACCATGAGGTTGTGGGTTCGGTCCCTGCCCTTGCTCAGTGGGTTAAGGATCCGGCATTGCCGTGAGCTGTGGTGTAGGTTGCAGACGCGGCTTGGATCCCGCGTTGCTGTGGCTCTGGCGTAGGCCGGCGGCTACAGCTCCGATTCAACCCCTAGCCTGGGAACCTCCATATGCCGCCGCGGGAGCGGCCCAAGAAATAGCAACAACAACAACAACAAAAGACAAAAAAAAAAAAAAAAAAAAAAAAAAAAACCAATAAGCAGCTCTTTGGAAAGAGTGCCATTTTCTGCATAATCTAGCAACTCACACAGAAGCATTAACAGCCTGACATTTCTCTAGGCTTACAAACCTCTAGAGTGCAAGGGTCCAGAAAGGTAGGAATACTCTTTGGCCAACATTTTGGTATGTAAACAGCTCCTCTCCAGACCTCTTCACCCCCGGTCTCACTTTGTTTACTGCTTGACCTTCTTAGAGGGAGAGTGTTACTAATAAGCAAGTGCAGGCAGCTCATAGCCTCAGCAGAGATGTGGGCCACCCAAATTCCCAATAAACAAGCTTCCCCCATCACACTTAAACCTCCCTCTGGGTGCTGACCAATGTTAGTGTGCTTCCCTCTTGGACATGGAGTAAGCAGGTGGTAGAAAGCTCTCTCTGGATTGTAAATTCACAGACCTTCCAGAGAAGTCATTTTACAGTCTGTTGGTTATTCAACATGAGTCTTCTTTGAGAATCACCCACAGGACAAACCTAAAAGGACTCTGAACACAACCAGATCTGTGCAGCCTTCCCTGTCCCTCTAGACTGGACAGTGCCCCACCTGCATTTTTTTGTTCATTTTGAAACCTCCAAATCCCTTTCCTGCAAAGCCATTATCACCATTTGCACTTTCACCTTCTTCTGTGATCATCTGAGTAAGGTCTCTAACCTCCAACTGAATGGATACTGGGACCATGTCTGTTTTTATTAACTACTGTATTCCCAAGACTGGCACCTAATCAGTTCTTACTAGAGAATTGTTGAATAAATAAAAGAACCACCTCATTTATATGACCAGCAAAACCCACTGAATAATACCAATACACTGTTGTATATTCAATTATTATACATAGAATTTGCCTTTATGCAGGTGTGCGTTGTGTGCATGTGTGTGAGAGAGAGAGAAAAAATCCATTGAAGGTTTACTGTGTTTCAAGTACTAAGCAAAGCATTTTATTGAGTTAACTCATTTATCCTTGGCAAAAAATCTCTGTGAAAAATATATTCCATTGTGCCCCTTTTTTTACATACAGAAAGACTAAGGCTCAGTAGGGTTCCAGAGCTACTTAGTAAGAGTTGAGATTTGAACCTAAGGCTACTTGATTTCAAAGACTGCAGACTGAACCACCAGGTGGTACATTTTTTTTTTTTTCCTAAAGACCTTCATATAGCCCTACCTCCTAAATCCTTGATTAAGTGGAATAATGTATGTAAAGTTCTCAGCACAGTGCCTGGCTTATAGTAAGCACTGAATCAATAGCAGTTATTCCTAGTAATATTATTACTATGACTATAATTTATTTTCAACAGTTATTAATTTTCTGTTATTACTATGAACTTGTTTTGAAAGGTTTGTGCTATTTGTAATGGAAAGTTTAGACAGGGTTGATTGGAAATCAAATCAGGTTTTAAGGAATGTCTTTAACATATGATTTACAATGCATTGCAGCACGTTTAGTGAGGACATTGCCTCCCTCCCCAGATCGCCAAACAGCCAAGAACACCTCCTTCTTGTACCCAGATTGTAAAATCAATTGTTTATGACTAAGTTAAAGGGAGCAATGCTAAGGCTCTTTCTTCAACATTTTCCTTTCTTAAGAAAAGTTTAAAAAAAGGAAAAAAACAGGAGGCCTCAGTTCCACAGCCGAGCAACCTCAAATCAATGGATAAAATTCTCTGGGAACAGACTGAAAAAGAAAAAGTGCAATATGTCAATCATAATCAAATTTAACTTAAAAGAAATGAAATCCTACATTGATTCTCAAGTGTAAGCCAGAGTCTTCACACATGGAGCAAGATGATTGATTGGTACCCAACCCCTGGAACAGAACACCAGCATCCACTGCAGCTCCCTTTCTGCAAAATCCCGATTAGCTGACAGTGTGACAATAGATTACTATGAAGGAATAACATAAAACAACCCAGAGAGTAGAGAGAAAGCAAAGATGTAAACCTCTTGAGAGCTAAGAACAGATCTTCTTTGGTTGGTACCTTCCTGCCTCTGTTCCATATTTAGAACAGTTCCCAGTGCAGAGTGAGAAAATAATGAACATTGGGAGTTCCCGTCGTGGCGCAGTGGTTAACGAATCCGACTAGGAACCATGAGGTTGCGGGTTCGGTCCCTGCCCTTGCTCAGTGGGTTAACGATCCTGCGTTGCCGTGAGCTGTGGTGTAGGTTGCAGACGCGGCTCGGATCCCGCGTTGCTGTGGCTCTGGTGTAGGCTGGCGGCTACAGCTCCGATTCGACCCCTAGCCTGGGAACCTCCATATGCCGCGAGAGCGGCCCAAGAAATATCAACAACAACAACAACAAAAAAAAAAAAAAAAGAAAAGAAAAGAAAATAATGAACATTGGACAAATGATTGGGGAAAGGGTCAAATAGAACTCTGGACAATTGAATGAATCAGGGGATATACAGTCAAACAGATCTAAGTATGGTACCCAATTCCTCTGTTTACTTACCTTCTCTCAGCCCCTCCTCCATCTGTAAAATAGAAAAATTATCGCTATTTCATAGGGTTGTGGTAAGGCTGAACTGAGATGAAACATGTAAAGCAATTAAACGTCATGATGACACATGGTGAGCTACCCATCAAAGCTGATTTGGAATATAATGAGGTTCACCTTCTGATGGAGATTCAAACTTTATTTTTTTAGGGCTGAACGTGCGGCATATGGAAGTTCCCAGGCTAGGGGTCGAATGGGAGCTGTAGCCGCCAGCCTGTGCCACAGCCGCAGTAACACGGGATCCGAGCTGCATCTGCAACCTACACCACAGCTCACCACAAGGCTGGATTCTTAACCCACTGAGCTAGGCCAGGGATTGAACCTGCATCCTCATGGATACTAGTAGGATTCATTACCACTGAGCACCATGGGAACTTCAGAGAGACACAGACTTTAAAGTTCAGCAAACCTTGTTCGCAAACGAAGGCTAGCAACTTAGTAATTCTGAGACCTCCGGCAATTTATTTGATCTTTCTGAACCTTGATTTTTTTTTTCTTCGGTGAGGTGAGGCCAATAATAGCCACCTGAAAGTGTTATCATGAGAATTTAATGAATTATATTTGGAATACACAGAGTCTGGTACATAGTAACTGCTCTATAAATGATAGCCATAGGTATGAACATTGCAAAGTAATTTTTATTATGAGTCAATAAAATCATGGACCTCTAAAGGCAACGGAGTGCTTTTCAATAGATTAAGAACACAGATTCCACAGCCAGACACCCTGAATCCATGTCCTAGCTCTACATCTTCCACACTGGGGGTAAGTCATTTATCCCATCTGTAAAATGGGATTTCACCCCATTTCACCTGTCACCACCCTGTAACATGTTTTGAGAACAGAGGGGTCAAAATCAGACTTTCCACCTACACCTGGCATGAAATGTAGCTCCCACTTTTCTGTGAGCCCATCTCCTCCCTTGAGCCACCAATACTGAAAACCCAAGCCTCCCTTTGACCACTGATCTGCATTTAGACCTCTACCAGACCACTGGGCCGATGTACTGGGCCACCATATCAACCCACTGCGGGTTCCTACAGGCCAGGGGGTACGGGGGGCGGTGTGGGATGTGAGAGGTGCGCTAGCCTTGGAAAAGCTAAGCTGAGGCATGGCTGCCAGGGCCAACTTGGGCTCAATTCCAAGAGAAACTGTGACACCAGTGACCCAAAACAGGACAAGGGACACAGTGAGTATAATAGTGCTTCCATGTGTTAATGGTGGATTTGCGATGTGCTGTCCCAGAGGGTAGCCATAGCAACATGTGACCGCTGACTGCGAAATGTGGCTGATACCAAATTAAGATGTGCTATAGGGATAAAATACACACCAGTTTTCAAAGACTTAATACCAAAAAAATAAAAGGTTTTATTTATAATTTTATATTATATGAAATAATATTTTACATATTGGGTTTTATTATATAAATACATATAATGTATTAATGTAATGAATTGTATCAGGGTGTTTGCTTTTTTTAATGTGGCTACTGTAAAATTTAAAATTACATATGTGGAGTTCCCATCGTGGCTCAGCAGAAATAAATCTGACCTGTATCCATGAGGACAGAGGTTCGATCCCTGGCCTTACTAAGTAGGTTAAGGATCTGGCATTGCTGTGAGCTGTGGTGTAGGTCACAGAGGCGGCCTGGATCTGGCATGGCTGTGGCTGTGGTGTAGACTGGCGGCTACAGCTCCAATCAGACCCCTAGCCTGGGAACCTCCATATGCCACAGGTGAGGCCCTAAAAAGACTAACTAATTAATTAAAATAAAATTACATATGTGACTCACATCTCTGGCTCTCTTTTCATTTCAGAAGAGAGCTCTGGCTGAGTCCCAGTGTTCCCAGTCCATGATGGAGCCATACAGTCCTTTCTGCACCTCAGGCATTCTCTGCCTTGCTACTCTCACTTGGGCCACAAATTATTTACTATCATTCTTTAGATTAAATTATTTTTTAAACTTCAATAAAATGCATTTTTGAAGAAAACCCTGTATGACCCTTCGATGTAGAAATCCAGTATTATTTGACATAAATAGAAAGTAAACGTAAATCAGTAAAAATGGAGCACTATATTCCAGCCAGATACCATTGTTTACCTGAAGGCTCTGAGCCTAGGGCCAATTTTCTTTGATAGACAGATGTTAATTATTTGTGAAATATGTATTAGAGACTTTTTATTTGATCAAGCACCGAGCATGTAGAAGTTCTCAGGCCAGGGACTGAACCCATGCCACAGCAGTGACACAAGCTGCTGTGCCATAAAGGAACTCCTAGAGATTATTAACATCCAGCTGAGACATTCTCCTTTACTACACCTATAAGAAGATTATTGTGAGGGAAAAAAGCCTTTCCTCCTGCATAGCTCAATGTTATTTGTTGCTCTGTGTTCCCACAGTTAAGTAGCCCAAACTTCGGAACACTTGGTCATAATGGAAAACCCGCTCTCTAAACATGGAGCCCAAGGTCCTGATTTCAAATCTCAGTTGCTTTAGACAAGTTGGATACATCATTTAACTTCCCTGAATCTGTAAAATTAGTTTAATTATCTCCACCCTTATGCAGTAATTGTGAAGATCAAATGATGGTCTGCCATAGTGAATTAAAAACTGCTAGGAAGTTGGATGTCATTATTAGTCTTTCCAAATATAACAATGAAACAAACCTTTGAGGGGACAGAATGTTATCCAATCCAGCCTCTGCTTAGCAATTCTCTCTTCCAAAACAAGTCCAAAGCTCTTCCCTGAGCTGAGATTCTATCCTGCTGTTTGATTTCTGTTTCCTGATCCACAGCTTCACTCTGGGACTCGAGGAAGCTGACTTAGCAAAGTGAATCCAGCTACACCAGGACTGAGAACAACTCGTTGCACTTCACTTTCTGGTATAGGCACTTGGTATGGGAACCAGCCACAGAAAACAAAGCAAAGCCATCAAATAGGATAGATAATAAAGTAATTGGGGTTGAGATACTGGGAATATTTGCTAATAGATAAAAATGGGAAGTTGTGTTTACCAATATCCGGTGGAGTAGTGCTGAGCCGCCATCAGGGAAAGATGGAGACCTGGCTCTAACATTAAGTTTTCTGACACCATAGACGACTCCTTCTTCTATGCCCCAGGACAAGCATCTTTAATACATTAAATTAAATTCTAGTAAAAATTAGTTTGCTAACACCAAATTAGGAGAAGTAGGGGCAACAAAAACACACCCAACAGATAAAATGGAAACAAACCAGGGAGCCAGCATGAAGCCAGGCTTCTCCCTCTGCCAAGGAAGCTGTTTTCTGGGATCACTGAAAGATACTTAACACATATTGCAGAAACACAACCATATCCATGTTCTTTGGGTAAAGAGTGAGGCCAGTAGCTCAGAGCTCATTTTATAAACCACTTAATGAACCGTGGGTACATCATTCAGCCCTCTTGGCCACAGTTTCTTCATCTTCAATATGGAGCTAGTAATACCTCTTCTGACTACTTCTTGGGGCTGCAGGGGGCAATTCATCCCAAGTATGAGAGGTTTGGGGAACCATTAAAGCACCTTTCCAATGTCAGCCTCTCTTCTCTATGGGAGGAAATAGCATAAACACAGCTAGCAGAAGATATCTTCAGAGGGTTATCAAGTGTACCATGATAACCTAACAGTAAGATTCTCATCCTGAGTGAAGTCAGAAAGAGAAAGGAAAATACCACGTTATCACTTATATATGGCATCTAAAATGTGGCACAAATGAACCTATCTACAGAAACAGATTCACAGACATGGAAAAAAAGACTTGTGGTTGCCAAGGGGGAGGGAGTGAAATGGATAGCGTGGGGTTATTAGATGCGAGCTATTATATTTAGAATGGATAAGAAATGCGGTTCTGCTTTATAGCACAGGGAACTATATCCAATCACTTGTAATAGAACATAATGGAAGATAGTATGAGAAAAAATATCCATCTATGACTGTGTCACTATGATGTACAGCAGAAATTGACAGAACATTGTAAATCAACTATACTTTAAAAAAAAATTTTTTTAAGTATGTCTTGACTTTATTCCATGCATATTCTATCTCTGTTAGGAAGTCAAGGGTAGCATTCGTAAACAACTGGATTCTTACGTACACCATCAGGAGGAGGTCACTCTCAAGTACAAGGTGCTTACCTATCCTGGTAAAGAAGATGGTTTGAGGTGGGCCACTAACACGGCATTTAATAACATGAATGGAAAAGATGCTGACTATTCAATTTAACTGTAAGCCTTCTAATTAGGTCATGCTAGTATTTCTTTAATATCCCGCTAACACTGACTGATCTCCCTTTTAACCAAGATCCTAAGTTCCAAAGCCTTGTGCCAACATACCCAGCTATAACTTAAGGTATTTTATTTTTACTGTATAGCCTTTATGTTTGCAGTTCTTCTTCTATCTGTGGCAATTTTGGTGGTTTAGTGTTTATGCTACACATATAATTTCCTTCTGAGAACCTTATTTATGTAAAATAACTAATTTTCTTTAGATAAAATATTTAATAACACCAGAAATATGTAGATAAGATCAAAATTGTTTAAGTAATAACAAATGAATAAAACTTAGAGAACATCAACTAATTACCTAAAATACGCTAAAGAACATCTGTCCCAACTTTTCAGAAAACTCATGATATGGCACAGTAATCAAGCCAGGCATTAATTGTAAGGAAAGTATTTGTTCTGTCTGTGCTTCAGTTTCCTCCTAAGAAAAGCAGGCTAACATAAGCACCTAGGCATGAGATTAAGCACCTGTGGGTGCTTAGCAGAGTGCCTGGCATAGAGGAAACACTCAGTAAATGTGACAGCACACTTAATGTGACAGCACAAAAGGTGGCATTAGCTGTTGTTGCAGTTCCTAAGACAACCACTAGTTGGGACAGCTTCTGATGGACCCTCTGCTCCTCACTACCTTGTTCTGTGTGCAGAAGCTAACTTGCATGGATCAGATGGGGTTCCAGTGGGGTGTGGCCCATGGGAGTGAAACGGATTAAATCCATTTCACCTGCCTTCATTAATCAAGGTCATTTTAAGACCTGCATGTCCTCCAAGCAAAAGGAATTTAGAGTCAGCTGTGTCTCATTCCAGCTGAGTTGGTCAAGATGGGATCAGACCAACAATCCTTCAACTGGGCATGCGTCAGTGCCCGCTAGGTGACCTTTTTGATATCAGAGGGTTGAAAAACTCCACTTGCGGAGGTTTGTAGCCTTCTTAACCTGAACAGAACAAGGATTCCTGAACCTTTTTCCAATCACCTTTCCCCAAGCTCCCCACGCCTCCCACACCTCAGACGGCCCTGCCGTTTTATTCCTCATCCCATAAATACCTCCCAAACGTTTGCTTTCTGTGGGTGGGTTTGAAATTTGTTCTCAGTGGTTACAGGCGTTTTCCTTGTAAACAAACCCTCTCTTTGCTGAAATCCTGTGCATCTCTACTTGCTGAGCATTGGGCAAAAGAACCTGGCTCGGTAACAGGAACCTCTACAGGAGATGACGGGGTGGGAGGAAAGTGGGTTCAGAGCTTTGCTCCCACATCTCAGTCTCTGAATGTAGCTTTAAACTCAGGCTTCCACTCAAAGTCCAAAACAAGTTCAGGCCAATTTATACTCTAGCTAGAGTTCTGCCATAGTTGCCTCCATTGCCACATTTTGCATAGTTAGAGAAAACCTGGCTTGAGTCTGCTTTCTGAAACCGTTGACACAGAAACTCTCAATTCTAATGACATTATTAGGTCTGAGTATACCACCTGGTACTGCCATAAGAACAAATGGGGCCACCTGAAGTTCTGTTTGGGAGAGCTGTTGATCTAATCAATCAGTACCTTGGTCACATTGCCATGCTGTTTTTATTTGGTCTAATTAAATGTTTAAAAATATACAAGCTTATATAAAATAGAAGTCCTCTCTAGTCCTACCATTACCACCTGGTAAACTCCCATAAGTTTATATAAATTATAAATTTATATAACCAAATTGGGACCTTTTGTATATTCATTTATTCTATCTCTCAACCAATGTTGCTGGCACTTCTTCTGCCAAAACCCAGCAATAAGCAAGGTAAACAGTCTCTGTCTTCATGGAGCTGACATCTTATTTGGAGAAATAGGCAAACATACACATTTTCACTCCTCACAACCATCCTATGGGATAGATACTATTATTATCCCAATTTACAGAGGGCTAAAATGAGCCTCTGTGTAGTTTAGCAAATTGCATAGGGACACACAACTAATAAGTAACAAAGTCAGGACTCAACCCCAGGCCTATCTTATGACAGACTCTGAGATTTTAACTCATATGAGATATCTCAGTATAGTACATGGATCTCTATAAAATGGTACTAGGGTGTAAAGGGTTAGATTAGCTCTCTCAAATAGCATATTTACTCCAAGGACATAGATCTTGACTTTAGTCTTAAAGTTTGTTTATGGAAAGTGATTGATTGCTAGCTTGTCATGCTGAACTTAAGCAAGACCTCAAGTCTTCCTTTTTAACTTTCTTAGTATTCCTGTTTTAAATAAAAAGATGAATATTCCTGAAAGCAGACCTAAAAGGCAGTGTAGAATATTTAAGCTCACAGGTTAACTGGAAACAGACAGACTGGCTTAGAATCCTGGTTCCCCCACTTACTAACATGACTCTGAGAATTTTATTCAACTTCTCCATGCTTCAGTTTTCTCAACTGTAAAATGGGGACAGGATCAGCATCTGTTTCACAGTGCTGTTGTCAGGATTAAAACAGTTAATTCAGGAGTTCCCATCATGGCTCAGTGGTTAACGAATACAACTAGGAACCATGAAGTTGCAGGTTCAATCCCTGGCCTTGCTCAGTGGGTTAGGGATCTGGTGTTGCCATGAGCTGTGGTGTAGGTCACAGACACAGTTCAGATCCCACGTTGCTGTGGCTCTGGTGTAGGCCAGCAGCTAGCTCCAATTAGACCCCTAGCCTGGGAACCTTCATATGCCATGGGAGCGGCCCTAGAAAAGGCAAAAAGACGGAGTTCCTGTCGTGGCTCAGTGGTTAACAAATCTGACTAGGAACCATGAGGTTGCGGGTTTGATCCCTGGCTTTGCTCAGTGGGTTAAGAATCCGGCGTTGCCGTGAGCTGTGGTGTAGGTTGCAGATGCGGCTCGGATCCTGCGTTGCTGTGGCTGTTGTATAGGCCGGCGGCTACAACTTCGATTAGACCCCTAGCCTGGGAACCTCCATATGCTGCAGGAGCAGCCCAAGAAATGGCAAAAAGACAAAAAAAAAAAAAAAAAACCACAGTTAATTCATGCAAACTTGGAAAAATAAAACACAAGAGCTCAATAAATGTTAGATATTATTACTATTATTTTAATAAGTTTGGGGTTTTTTTTGTAAGAGCTCAATAAATGTTAGATATTATTACTATTATTTTAATAAGTTTGGGTTTTGTTTTTTTTGGGTTTTTTTTTTTTTTTTGTCTTTTTGCCTTTTCTAGGGCTGCACCTGCAGCATATTGATGTTCCCAGGCTAGAGGTCTAATCGAGCTGTAGCTGCCAGCCTTTGGCAGAGACGCAGCAACGTGGGATCCGAGCTGCGTCTGCAGCCTACACCACAGCTGACAGCAACACTGGATCCCCAACCCACCAAGCGAGGCCAGGAATTGAACCCGCAACATCATGGTTCCTAGTTGGATTCATTGGCCACTGAGCGACGATGGGAACTCCAATAAATAAGTTTTAAAGAGGTGGTATTTTCTTCAGTTTCCAGTTGAGAGGTTTCCCCATCCTAACAGCCTTTTAAAGTTTCCCCATCCTAATAGCCTCTAATTTTTAAAAGGGTGGTCAGATTTCCAGGAGTATTTCCAAAATTCTTAAGGCAGTGGAAATAGAGTACTTGCAGTTTGAAGACAAAAAAAAAAGTATTTCTAACTATGATGAGCATAAATAATTCCAGCTACTCATAGTTGGAATTATAGGATATCTACTGGCTACTAACAAATAAGTAAAATCAAGAAAGTAAAACCTAGATTGTGCATTTTTAAACCCCCAAAAGACCTTACTGAATATCTGATGCATTGCTCAAAAATTACTCTTTGAAGGAATGAAGGAATGAGATAGGTACAGATTGAACATGAAGAGAAAGTTGTGTTTGGCACAGTCATCCTGGCTTGTTTATTTGCAACCATTCCTCCATTTTCTAATTCAAACCCTACCCCTTGAGTTTCTTCATTCCAAATTTCCTTACAGATAATGAAATAGCTGTAGAGACTGTATTTTTTGCCTGTTCATTTATACCTATATCTCATTCCAGAAACACTTTCACATGGCTTACAGAGACATATGAAACTCAAGATGAAATTAATTAAAGATGAAGACAACAATAGAAAATGCAGGAAGGGCATAAAAGCAAAAATAGGAGTAGGGTTAAAATACCCAGGATAGTAAAAAAGAAAGAAAGAAAAAAACCTTTGAGGAGATAACAGGTTGGCCCTACATTTTCTAAAGCCAATGTAAAATGGTCAGTTGATGAGTTACATAATTGGCAATGGCCCCTGGATAAAAAAAGACCAATTGCTCAGAAGATTCAGCCCCTTTTAGCTGTGGACCTTCTAGAACATTCTCACAAAAGACACAGTAACAAATCATTCACAACAACAATATTAAAGCATAAGAGTTCCTTCAGTGTAGATCAAGAGATCTTGATGAAAAATAATTGAATCATAGCATGAGGGGAGACTCACAGAGGAAGTGAGATGTGACACTGCCTTAGGTAGGAAAGAAACAGATGCCAAATTTTCTATGTGAGGTATTGATCATTTAAAATAAAAGAGAGGTCTGTTTCTGTTGGTATGTCAAATTTATTATTTTCCTTTCCAAGTCAGTGTTTTTATTATTCTGGGTAAACAGTATGCAGCATTTTTATAGTTGTCAAACATAAATACAGTAAATCTGAAAAATTGTCCTATGCTAGAACATGGTCTGCTGAAGTCTTGGGTGTGGGTGACTCCCACCCCCACCCCCAGTCTCTGAGTCACAAGGAAGGATATGAGAAGTAGCCCCTCATCACCAGAAGCATAGTAAGCATTCATTATTGTTGCTATTATTTATTTTCTAGAAATATTAAAAAAAATCACAAAACTTTTTTATTCGCTTTTCAGCATGGTTCCAGTGCTATGGGATCTTGGACTTTTCCAAAAAGCAAACCAAAGAGTTGTACAAATGCATCTATTTGTTTCTAGAATTCACATTTCTCTTCCTGTCTTATCTCTTTCTGTAGGACTTTATCGTCACTGTAGTCTTTTCATTCTTGTGGTTGGTGGGTTCCTCAGCTTGGGCGAAAGGGCTGTCTGACGTCAAGGTTGCTACAGATCCCAAAGAAGTGTTGTTACTGATGTCAGCTTGCAAACAACCGTCCAACAAGTGCACAGCCGTCCACAGCCCTGTGATGTCCAGCCTGAACACTTCCGTGGTACGTTGCCCTCTACATTTCACCTCCCAAATCTTTTTTTTTTTTTTTAAGGCCACCCCTGTGGCACATGGATGTTCCCAGACTAGGGGTTGAATCAGAGCTACAGCTGCCAGCCTACACCATAGCTGCAGCAATGCCAGATCTGAGTCACATCTGCAAATATGCCACAGCTTGAGGCAGCACTGGACCCTTAAACCACTGAGTGATGCCAGGGATCAAACCCTCATCCTCACAGACACTATGTTGGTTTCTTAATCTGCTGAGCCACAGTGGGAACTCCAACCTCCCAAATCTTTGTTTGCCAATGAAGGGAATCAGAAAAACATCTCAAGAGTCATCTTGGAAATTTTTGCCTCTGAAACTGTGCCCATCTAAGAGGTGACAGTTCACTCTCTGTGCAAGACAGTCCCTGGGCCTTCCAGTTTTCTATTGTCAGAACCCATAGACTTAAATGCTGCCAATTACAGAGTTCTTAATAAGAGCCCAGCAGGTACTGGCAGCTGTTGCTTGGATGACAGTCAAGTCAGAATTCTAAGCCAGAAGCAGATACATAATCTGAACTTTAAGGCTGAAATCTGCCAGAAGTTAAAAGGAATATTTGATGGCATAGAAGTTTCCTGGGAAGAAAACATTGTTCAAGCCACGCATAGGTAAAATACACCCAGTTGGCTGTCTGGAGAAAAATACTTGGACCCAGTAGTGTACAGAAAGAAATGCCGAGTATAAAAAATACGTATAATAGTTATGGTAATTTTTTTAATATTCTCCATGCTCCTGGTTTAGTTGCTTGATAACTTGGGGAAAGTTGAACTACATTAGTTGAACAGAGTCAAATATTATCATCAAGTGTATGGCTTGTAGAGGAAGACAGAACATCTGACAGTAGAGCCACTAAATTTCTTTCTTACTTTATGAGTTTTTTGTGTTGTTCCAAAGAAAGAAACTGTATCTGAGAGACAGAAGCTATAATGGCTGCAAAAAGCAGTAGTTAGCGAAGAATAGAAGGGCCAACAGTGTTTGATGAAGGAATGACATTCCTTAGCAACCCTTACAAAATAATTATCTTTGCTTCACTGTTAACTTATGTTTCTACAGCTTTCTGAAATTTAATCTGAGACTGCATTTAAGAAAGGAAAAATGGGAGCTAAACAGCTGCTGGTGATTTGACCATGAATCTTGCCTTAGTAATAAGATAGTAAACATTGAAATAAATTATGTATTAGGGCCTCACAGTAATTTTTATTTATTAATATATGAAGTACACTTTAAAATATATTATGCTGCTTCTGTACTTTGTTTATAGGCTTAATGAAAGTTATTGTAACCCTGATCTCAGAATCTGAGAACAAAAGATAAAATCATGCAGTGTTTTAGTCCTTCTAGTAAATTATGACATCATGCATAGCCTGTTGAATTCTGTTTCTGATGTCTCTAATAAGTTTTAGGCTAGCAGATGCCAATTTTGAATGAGAAACAATGTGACGTGTGTCTTAAAATCAAAAGGAGAACATATAGAAAGCAACTAATGTAACCTGTGTGGAAGGGCAGGTCTGGGGCTGTTAGAGTTCTGGATCCCTATCTGTGTCTTCATTTCCTATAACAGAAAACTCAATTTAAACTGGCTAAAGTAAAATAATCCTCCTATTCCTAAAGGCCAGCCATTCTTCATACCCCACTTCGGGTACCAGTATCCCTATGTGGTATAATAGTTAGGTCACAGGTAATAGGAGCTGACTCTGACAAACCATTCTCAGTGTATCTTTCTATTTCTCCAGCTTCACCAGGGCAATCTTTTTTTTTTTTTTTTTTTTTTTTTTTTTGCTTTTTTTGCTTTTTTTGCTCTTTAGGATGTTCCCAGCCTAGGGACTAGAGGTCAAATCAGATTTGCAGCTGCTGGCCCACGCTACAGCAACTCAGGATCGAAGCTGCATCTGTGACATACATCGCAGCTCACAGCAGCGCCAGATACCTAACCCACTGAACAAGGCTAGGGATCGAACCCACATCCTCATGGATACTAGTCGGGTTCTTAACCTCACTGAGAAATGTCAGGAACTCCCACCAAAGTAGTCTTGATACATGTTCTCAGACAAGCTAATGTCCTCTCCCCATTCTTTCTCATGTTATACACTGTCTGTTTTCAGTCTTTCTGCTGTCCCACATCTAGGCTAGAATCAAAATCCTCAGGCTGATTTCAGTTACAACAAAATGGCAAGGAAAGTACCACTGAGCTATCAAGGGGGTTGCTAGTTGCAAACTATTACATTTAATACTGATATGTAATGAGGTCTTACTGTACTGCACAGGGAACTATATCCAATGTCTTGGAATAGAACATGGTGGAAGATAGTATGTATATGTATGACTGGGTCACTATGCTGTGCAGCAGAAATGGACATAACACTGTAAATCAGCTATAATTTAAAAAAATAAAAAACAAAATTTTAAATTTTTTTTAAAAATAGCAAGGAAAAGAAATGGCAAGGAAAAGTTCAAGGGCCCATGTGCCCCTGAAATGGACCAGCCCAGAGATCTGTGAGACCACTCTGGTGGCAGTAAATTTAGACATCACCACTCTTTAAATAGATTCATGGCAATGTCACGTTTATGTACTTTTAAGTTGCATTTCCCTGATTTCTAGGTTCTTCTCAAGCATCCCTTTTTTAGAAACCAAGTAGCCGCAGGGGAAAGAGAGAGACCAAGGAATAGAAAACGTGAAATTACAGACCTAGGCAGAGCCGTCCCTTCATATCTGAAAAGATTGCATGATAACTTTTTTGTACTCATATATTGACATGTACTCACAGAGATGTAGTTTAATCATAATCTCCCCTTTGATGGAAAATATCCTAGTGATTGTATACATGGCTTTGAAGTCCTGTGTGTAAATTAGAGTTTTGTCCATGATTGCCTGATTCATTCTGATCACACAGCTGTTAAACTGTAAGTACCTTATTTATGTTTTCCATCTCTCTCAGTAAGGAGCCTAGCACATTAGGTACAAAATAATGTTAAATAAATCTCAATTAACATGAAAGGGAGGAAAGAGGATGGAATAGGGAAGAAGGGAGGGAGGGAAGCCTGGATGAATCAGTCTTCAGTGAGATCAGTTAGGAACCTAGATACTCCATTTTGGCTCTTGACATCTCTTGGGGTTACAGCCTCACTGTCAAAACCTTGCTTCAGTTTCTGCCTCAGCAAAAGAGTCATCTGAACACAATTCATAGAAATGTTTCAGAAAGTGACTTAAAGCATAACTTAGCAATCAGTAAGCATTTACTAACATGTCCTGCCGGGACTGTGTTGCTGCTTTAATCCTCACAGCTATCACCCAAGGAAGGAAATTGTCATGTCATAGAATTTTAAAATGCTCAGGTTCAGAGGCTAGCTGCCTTGTCATAAAGCGAAAAACTGCAAAGCCCAGACCACTCAGACTCCAGAGCCAGAGGGCTTGGCCCCACGGTAGTGTGCCCTGATCCACCTGCTGCTAAAAATCTAGAAGTTTGGAGCCTGTGTTCCAAGCCCCCAGGCCCCTCCAGAATATCCCAACATCCAGCAACCAAGGGATGAACTCTCTTGGCCCATCAGGGAGCTTCCAGAAACCTATTCCAGAGCTGCGGCCACTGCCCAAGTCCATTTTGATTAGTTAGTGTCATGCTGGAGTGGTTACTAAATGCAATGTCATCACAGCTTTGTATCACACAATCATTATCTGTCTCCAAGAGGGGGCTGTTAAAAGTGACCTCCTGTGGTTAATTCCCAGTCATCCAGTCCTCCTTGAAAGAGGCTGCAGAACAACTGTTCTGTTTTGGCCTCTTGAAGCTGCACGCAGTTCTGCTTCCATCCGACACTCAAGACCTGGGGAAATGACACCTGATCCTTTGGATCAATCATTGAGGACACCCTTCCAGAAAGTGAAAGCAATCTCCATATGAAAGTTTCACCCTCAGTCCTTCACACTTCTCTGAAGCCATCCCTTCATTCAGACTTCTGTCTGAGCCTTCACTTCTGAATGTGAGAGGCACAGGAAGCACAACTATTCAAACAGGCACACACTCTGGGTATGCTACCAGGTGTATGCTTGTCTGCATCCCACCTGGACCATCGCTGACTCCATCTTTTTACTTTGATTTATTTTACTTATATCATTTCCACAAATGGAAAAGTAGTATCTTTAGCATTAAAGTGAAGGTAATCTTATAAATTAATGAACCATCATTAAAATGGAAATACTCAACCCCATATGCCCTGAAGATATTTTACACACCAAGGGGATTACCTTGTTTGGGGAGATAGTGATGGATTAGGTAGGGATGCAGACTCTGGAGTACAGTGGGATAGGGTTTAACTTGTCTACTACTTGTCATGTGATCTTGAATAAGATCCTTATCTTTGCTAAACCTCAGTCTTCACATCTAAAGATGTGTATGGTTATAGTAATAGCACCTTCTTTGACTAAAGGAATGGATACACATACAGCCCTTTTTACAATGTCTCACACGTAGAAAGCATTCATGAATAGTCAGATATTGTGGATGAAAGAGTGACTCTGAATGAGAAGTTGGAAGTGGCCTCCACATTGAGGCAAAAAGTGACCTTTTGAGTTGTGAAAGATTTTTCTGAAATGGAGATTTTTCTGGGGTTTCCATCCACTCATTTACTGTGATCCTCCTTTAGGTCTTTGGATTCTTGAACTTTATCCTCTGGGCTGGAAACATCTGGTTTGTTTTCAAGGAGACCGGCTGGCATTCCTCGGGACAGAGATATCTTTCAGACCCAATGGAAAAGCACTCCAGTAGCTTCAACCAAGGTGGATACAACCAAGACAGCTATGGCTCGAGCAGTGGGTACAGCCAGCAGGCGAGTTTGGGGCCATCCTCAGATGAGTTTGGCCAACAGCCCAGTGGCCCTGCCTCTTTTACCAACCAGATTTAACAGGGTGATGTTGGAAATCTTTGGAAGATAGTCTTACCACTTTCCATGTCAGTGGCAGAAGAATTTTTTAAGAGTTTCAATTATTAATGCAGAGAGTGTTGAATGTAAATCAGAGATCTGTAGTCCTCATTAAGGCAGAAAGGCCTGAGTTGTGATAAATGGTACTGAGAGATAAGATGACATGAGGAGATAGATTATTCATTATGGATGGCTAATTGGAGAGTACCTTGTTATATACACAGGTACTTTTATGGTCGTTTTGTATGCGTGTCGAGATAGAAGCATTTTGTAGCTTGAAGTCTCTAGTATGTAATATGCAAAAAGCCAATTAAATAGCATTGAGTTTTCTTATGCATTTCGATGCGAAAGACGTTTTTTTTTTTTTTTTTTTTTTTTTTTTTTGTCTTTTTTTGTCTTTTTTGGGCCGCTCCTGCGGCATATGGAGGTTCCCAGGCTAGGGGTCGAATCGGAGCTGTAGCCACCGGCCTACGCCAGAGCCACAGCAACGCAGGATCCGAGCCGCGTCTGCAACCTACACCACAGCTCACGGCAACGCCGGATCGTTAACCCACTGAGCAAGGGCAGGGACCGAACCCGCAACCTCATGGTTCCTAGTCGGATTCGTTAACCACTGCGCCACGACGGGAACTCCCGAAAGACGTTTTAACGATTTCTCAAAGATGATTTGGTGCATCACAACGTGCATGTATTATTATTTTTAGTTGCAGGCCCTGTAGGATTGTGAATCTCTTAAGTATTGGTTTTAGACAATTACTCTGTATTTTTTTTATTTGTGAATCAATGCTCATATGATTTAGTGCATGAATAAGCATTTCCTCACACAATGAACATTTGAACTGTATTTATGAAAATTTTCCAGTTTGCACCATGAATTTGTTAAATGGACGTTTAAAGAAATATATTCACTACTTTGCATTCTTGCAAATCTGTCTCTCTGGCTTTATCCAATTTTGAATGCATTGTAACTAAGGTTTGGATTTTTTTCTCCTGATTAGTAGATATTCAGTATTCTAGATGGTAATTGCCCAATATTTATTCTATTTAGTTAGCTAAATATTTACATTCTTGTAACTTTCTATGATGTGTTGTGGTTCTTATCCTATGGACTG
Organism: Sus scrofa; assembly: GCF_054392235.1. Classification (NCBI taxonomy): domain Eukaryota; kingdom Metazoa; phylum Chordata; class Mammalia; order Artiodactyla; family Suidae; genus Sus; species Sus scrofa. Next base: position 59,988,393 of record NC_139395.1, read on the forward strand.
TGAACAATAAGCCCACTAACTGTTTGTTGATGGAGAGTTTTTTTCCTTAGAATAATGGAGATGCAGCTATTAGACACCATAATCAAGAAGATATCAAGCTGATAGATTTATGTGTGAAGGACATTCTGTGGAAGCTACACTACCAACTAAACGAATGAATCCTATTTATTTCCAAAGTTAATATGTTCCTCGAACCAATTATTAAAAATTCTCGTCTCAACTTACAAAGTCTGATTTGAATGTTACCCATAAATTAAAAATGACTTCTATGAACCACTCTGTATCCCAAAGTGTTCTCATTAAATATTCCCCAGAATGTATTAATGATCAAGAAAATGTCCATTCACCTCTTTAATTCAGTTGAAACACCAGGGCCCAGCAGTGAGGGCAAGCTCAGCATCTCTATTTTCAGATATAAGTCATTATCAATGTACAAACCCATTGTGTGATCTGTGATGCTGGAAACATTTTAGCACAAAGCAGATGTATGTCTTAGATGATATCTGTAAACAGTTTCTGGATCCTGTTGGATAAATCTGTATTGTGATATCTATTTGAACTTAATAAAGTTATTGCATACAATGCTGGTTGGATAATGGAGAATTACAACAATAGAACCTGATGAGCTTGACCAATGAGAGAACAGAGGGTGAATGCACAGTCTTTCCATCTCTCACCCTGTCCTTGTTTTATGAGCCCAGAGATGTTCATTCATTGATTCCACCATGGCAGGACCTCTTCTATATCCACGGCTATGCAAGGTGCTAGGGATATGATCAGCAGAAGCAAAAACATGCCCTACCTCAGGAAGCTTACACTCTATTGGGGAAGACAGATAGTAAAACATCCCACCCCATTTACACTGTGTGACAGAGAGGCATGGGATTCTATGAGAACATTTATCAGAGGGGACTTGAGCTGCTTGGGGAGAACTCAACGGGCTTGAGGAGCTTGAATCAGCCTTAAAACTGCACCGTTTCACAAGGATAGGAGGGAGGGAGAATACTTTCAGAGAGTAGCCTTGCAAAGTGGTCAGATGGCAGGAGGCAGGCTAGAAGTGTTGAGTTGCCAGAGTGTAATAAGCAAGAGTGGCCTTGTGAGAGGTGTAGCTGCTGATTGGGAGTATGGGTGAAATCCTGCTTGGGGGCCAGGATCAAGATTTCTGTCTTTACCCTAAAGAAGCTAAAGGGAAAGCATCAAACAATTTAAGCAGAGGAGGGACACCATTAGACTGACATTTTAAAATGACCTCAGTGGCTATGGGGTAGAATGGGCTGAAGAAGGCTAAGAGAAAGGGGATAGGAAATAGCCTTGACCTAACTCCCAAGAGCAGTGGGCTGGGAGTGGGCAGAAGGGAACGGGCATAAGTTTACCTCCATCCACCTCTGATTTCCTGGGATAGTGGCTAGATTTGATTGCTTTCTTTAGCCCTATCTGGGAGGAGAAAATGGCCTCTGTTTCTTAAATTGTCATGAACTTTCCAGAGTGAAGAAATCTTCAGAAACAGCAGTTCTTGTTACCAATCTTAACAGTCCTAAAGAACACTGGAAAGCACTGCCTGCCCTGGTTCAGAGAGAAAAATGCTTCCATAGTCCACTGCAGATTTATAGTAAAATGCTGCTGTATTCCAACAAGGATTTCATTAAGCTGGTTTTATTCATTTTTGGTTTCAAGATCATAGCAGTAGATCTGGCCTTTTTTTAAAGGGGAGTAATCAGCGTGGTAGGAGAGTTTGGGTCAATATGTCTGGTAGACCTAATTTGGAATCACAGCCTCATTGCTAACTAGCTATATTTCACCTTCTAGAGCCTTCTGTTTCCTCAGAAGAAGGTAAAGTACACAAGTGAAAACGGTGGGCTCAATGACCCCACCACCTGCGGGTTAGAACCCCTGCGCTGCCATCTCCTTGCCTGTCCTTCATCCTCTGTGCCTTCTCCGAAGCCCAGGTACTTCTCTGAAGCCACAACCTGGAGGCAGGTACAGCCTGAGAACATAAGGGACTTTACACCCCAGGGACCCCTTTCAGCCTTCAGGGTTTGTGATCAGGTCCAAAAGCCCCTGCAGGATGCTCAACTGCTCAATCCTTCACTCTCCCTGTCTCTACAGTACAGATAACAGTAAGGTCTGCCTCATCGGAAGGGTATCAAGAAGGAAAAGGTAAGCCACGTAAAGGCATCAAGACAGCTTCTGGCATAATGTAGGCACTGTCTTAGTTTGGCTTCTAGTGATTTGAGGAGGCAAGAGTAAGGGAGCAGGGAGAATGAGACCAGGAAGGAGGAAAATCTGATAAGAGGGGGCACTAGTGGTTGGTGGTAAGAGAGGTGGGAACCCTGCTCTATCAGGATGTATGAGCAGTGTTCAGAATGGCTCTGGCAATTTTCTAGCAAGGGACAGGAGTGGAAATATTTATCTATCAACCTCCATCCCCCACCAGTTGGGAGCTGCCCAGAGGGCAGGTAACTTTCTCTCATTTCCAGGTTGCAGTTGCTTGTAGGCTGAGCAGGCTCTTGCAACCTTGACTCCCAACAACCCTTAGGTAGCAGCTGACAGTAGGAGGAGGGGAACTGACATGAGTGCTGTTACTGCCCTCCCCTCCTCCACTCTTGGGGCTAGTGGCCTTGAGGAAGGGTAAGGGGGAACCATGGAAGGTGCATGCATGAAGGGGATCACTGTCAACATGAGTAGGAACTATGCCTCACAGCTGCGGCTGAAGTTAGAGAATGGACAAGAGCAATGTCACAGAGCATCAAACCTCCTACAGCAGCCACCAACAAATGTTACTGTTATTGCTGAGGGGATGCAGATAATTCACCTCAGAGGGGAGGGACAAGAACCAACCCAGTCACATGCAGAAAAGCTGATAAAACCATACAGCACTTTACAAAAGTTAGGTTGCTATTGAATGTTGAGATAACATCTTATATCTTCACACTTATATAAACCTTCGTTTTTATAAGTCAAATTTCTAATCATAGTGTGATGAGCAAAATACAGCTCCTGGCATCTTGGAGCTTACACTCAAGACTGAAGCTCAAATAATGGACAAGTAAGCAAACCAAAGACAGGCATATCTTCTTTTACTGAGCTTTACAGACATTGGGTTTTTGGTTTTTTTGGGTTTTTTTTTTTTTAACAAATTAAAGGTTTTTGGCAACACTTTCATTGTCAGATGGTGGTTAGCATTTTTAGCAATTATTTTTAAATTAAGATATTCACTTTTTTAGACATAATGCTATTGTGCAATTAATAGGCTACAGTATAGAGTAAGCATAACTATTATATGCACTGGGAAACCAAAAAAAAATTCATGTGCCTCGCTTTACTGCGGTATTTCAGCAGTCTGGAACTGAACCCATCATGTCTCTGAGATATGCCTTATGTAAGAATACATTTTGATTACTCTGAGGTGCAACAGTGCGGGGGTGGTGGGGGGGAGGGTGTGGGCAGTGGAAGCCTCTCTGAGAAAGTCACATTTAAGCTGGGATGTGAAGAATGAGAAGGAATCAGTGATGGGCAGAACATGTGAAGCAGAGAGGAAGGTACATCCAAGGCCCCAAGGGGGTAACCGTCCAGGGTATCAGAAGGACTGACAGGAGCAGAGCTGGGGGGCTGGGACATGTAAGGGAGAGCCAAGGGTTTGGGCTGCAGAGTTTGGGAGACCCAGATCATGAAGGGCCTTAGGAAGCCACTAGGCAGCTAAGCAGGGCAATGACATGCTTCAAATTTTGGTTTGAAGGAGTTACCATCATGGCTCAGTGGTTAACACGCAAGACTAGCATCCATGATGATGTGGGTTCGATCCCTGGCTTCCGTGGGTGAAGGATCCGGCATTGCCATGAGCTTGGTGTGGGTCACAGATGCAGCTTGGATCCCGCGTTGCTGTGGCTGTGGCGTAGGCTAGCGGCTACAGCTCTAATTGGACTCCTAGCCTGGGAACCTCCATATGCCGCCCTAAAAAGACAAAAAAAAAAAAAATTTGCTTTGAGGAATTCCCATCGTGGCACAGCAGAAACAAATCTGACTAGCATCTATGAGGACACAGCCTTGATCCCTGGCGTCGCCCAGTGGGTTAAGGATCTGGCATTGCCATGAGCTGAGGCATAGGCCAGTGGCTAAAGCTCCTCCTATTAGATCCCTAGCCTGGGAACCTCCATATGCCACGGGTGTGGCCCTCACAAGCAAAAAAAATAAAAAGAAAGAAAGAAAGAAAAAGAAAATTGGTTTGAAAGGATCCCTGTATCACTTTTCCTTGCTTTGATGTTATAGCTCAGTTATATAAGATGTAAGCACTGAGAGGAAGCTGGGTGGAGGGTTCATGAGACTCTGTGTACTACTTTTACAACTTCCTGTAGATGAGAATGCTGAGAATGGGTTACTGACTTCATTTCACACCTATTTCTTGTGTACTTTCCATGTGTCCAGCTCTGTTCCAGGTTGCTGGGGATACAGAGGTGAAGAAGATAGATGTTATCCGTGTGCTTGTGGAATTTACAGCCCAGTGTTGGGCAGAGGGTGTATACAGATAAAGAAATAAGGTTATTTCACATAGTGATAAATGCTAAGGAGGACATGAGAGGCTGACTTGAAGGCAGCAGGACTGAAGGAGGATGGACACAGAATGAAATACCAGAAGCCCTAAAATAAAAACATGGTAGCCTGAATTAGGATGGGGGCTCCATCCATTTTCAGCAACAGCTTAGGCTGGTTCCTGGGGCTTAAATATTGGTGTGTGGAAATCTTCAATCTGGCAGAACAGTAAGGCCTGACTTACATACAGCACTTACGCTTTGGTGTTCAAAAGTCATAATGTATATGATTTCACTTGTTCCTCTCAACAACCCAGTGAAAATGGAGAGATCGCTGTCCCCCTTTGAAAGTGAAGTTCCCACAGAAGTAGACTCTGAGATAAGAATTCAAGTACAAGTAGGGGGTTGAGGAAGGGAGGTGAACCAAGGAAGGGAGGTGAACCAATAAATCTTGCATTAGGGAGGAGGTTCCAGGTGTTGGGAACTGTGGCTCAACCGCCCTGGAGATGACAAGACAAAGAGCAAAACATATCACACAGTTTGACTAGCCCTGCAGCAAAGTACCTGTGGTGTTTATCCACCACCTCCAGTCAGTCACTGGCTGGCTGCTCTGGGGAAGTACCGAGCCCCCCATACCTTCCGACCATGCTGTGCATGGGCCAGGCGGCTACAGCAGACAGAAAAAGGCAGGGTCTCAGGTCCTGGCATTTGGGAGTCAGTGGATCAACAGGTATGCAGTGGTGAGTTCCAGAGGAGATGGTCATGGATAGTGTCCACTGCACTGAGGTTTGGCAATGCTGAATAGGTTCACTGCCTTAATGCTGGGAAAAAGACTAAAACTTAAGTCCCTTTCCTTTTATCCTAAGAGATACTTTTCCCATTAATTCCCAGACTACCCAGCATATAACTAAGACTTTAACCTCAATATGTCATGTGATTGTTATCTAACTGTCCAAAGATAAATTTTTAATAACAACTATAAAGTAACAAGGACCATTTATAGAGTGCATTGTGCCAGCCACTGAGCTAAGCATTTTACCTTTAACCACAACTGTGTGATGAAATAGCATTACTCCCATAAAACAGGTTGGAAAACCAAAGGTCAGAAACTTTAAATAATGACAAAATCCTTTCAATCACCTTCCCTAATAAAAATCGTTCTTAATTGCTATCGTCTACTGAGCATCTGGTCCACACAGAGAACTATACCACCCACTTTATATACACTTTCCTATTTAATGCAAGATGCAATACTAGTTTTATACCCCTTGAGCAGGTGAGAAAATTGAGATTCATAAACACCAGGTAACCTCTTAGCTCAAGGTGACTGAGCTGGAAGTGGGCAGATGCCAAATTCAAATCCAGGTCACTCTGAGTCCAAAACAACTTGCTCTAAACCTTGCTAAACCATAACAGTGCTACCCCACTGTTCTACTATATTTTAAGCCAGATGTGCTTTGCCTGTCTGACTGAGGCACATTCAGCAATAACCCAAATTATCAAGCGCTACTACAGGGATGCTGAGTCCTTAATAGTTATAAGGATAGTTCTTGTCAGAATCATTTGCCAGCTGAATAAAATAAGGCTTAAATCACCGAATAAGTTAATTAAGTCATTAAGACTTCTAAAGGTTCAGTTGAGTGAAGAATGATTTCTTAATATGCTTGACTTGGATTTGGAGGCTTTGCTGGTTTTTAGGGCTCAGCTGAATGCTCTTCTGAGCCTCCTGGCAGCAAGTTCTTCCAAGAACAGCCCTGGCTCCAACAGTTCCCCCTGGGACCCCATGAATAATGGACACTGGACATTAAAAGGCCAGCGTGAGAACAGAAGATTTCCTGGAAGTCCTGTGTTTTGGTAGAAAATATTTTAAGTCTACTTGAGTATTTTCATTAAAGGGGCAGGCCCCCTGGTTTCTTAAACAAAACACTTGAAGGAGGTTGTAATAAATCTGATAGGTTTCCTGGTGGCTGAGAAAGGGTTTGTCTTTGAGCCTCTGCTATATTATTCATATTTTGATTGCCTGACTGCTTGTAGTTTGAGAGAGTCTAATTGGCTTGCACTGTGAACTTGACTCACTGGCTCATATGAACATATAGTCATCTCCCTACTTACTAGAAACAATCTCATGACGTGTATTAACTCTCATACCATTTTGGCCAAGTCAAGAGAAAAGCAAAATACAAACTCAATAGTTCCCTTATTTCAAGTATTTTCCCTGCTTGCCTGTGAATTGACATTCCTCCTTATATTTTTCTCCCCTGTTCTCTTCAGACCTTCGGGTCTCTTCTGATTGATTTCCACTGCCATGTTCCTTCCAGAATGTGATACATTCTGTAGCTTACACATGGCCCTGAGCATCACGGCCTTTTTCTATAAGTCCACTGTTATTCTCACTTTCTGAAAGCTCCTAGACTGTCTATGAAAATTTCACAGTCAGTAATGACATAGGTTTCCACAGAACTTGGTAGCATGGTGCCACATGCACTCACAAGGAATACAAATACAAACAGTCACCTCAAATAAGACAAGTTTCAGATCCATGTCTTAGTAGCTGAGAGCTAGGTTGCATTTTTAAGCATTGATAGAGGTTGGCATTAGCCATATCAACATTAATTGATCATGTAAATTCCTAGCAGTAGCATGTAAGCATCAGCTTGTAGGCAGGTAGACCTGGATTTCCATCTTGGTCTCATCACTGAAACCAGGCTGTGTGATCCTGCGCAAGTGCCTCAACATCTCTGAACCTCAGATTCTCATCCATATAATGGGAAATGAGGATATCAACCTCTCTTTGTTTTCTTTGACTACTGAAACAAATTACCATAAATTTGGTAGCATAAACAACACAAATGTGTTATCACACTCTTCTGTGGGAAAGAAATCCAGCAGAGATCTCAGTGGGATAAAATCTAGGAGTGGACAAGACTCGGTTCCCTTCTGGAGGCTCTAGGGGAGAAGGCTTTTTCTTGTATCTTCCATCTTTTAAAATTTACTGCTGATGGCCCTCTTTCTCCACCTCCAGATCCAGCAACAGCAGGTTAAGTTCTTTGCAAGTTGCATACTCTGACTTCCTCTTGGCCTCTCTTTCACTTTAAAGAAGTTTTGTGATTATGTTAGATCAACCTGGATAATCTCCTAACTTTAAAGTCAATTTATTAGCAAACTTAATTCCATCAGTCACCTTAGTTCCTTTTGACAGAAACATACACATAGATTCCAGGGATTAGGATGGGGGCATGTGCAGGACAGGGTGGGATGGGTGTTATTCTACCCCCCAGCTACCACACTGATCAAGGATGAAATGATACAATGTAAGCAAATTTCATAGCAGATTTGCCTAGTCAGAGTGCTCGGTAGCTTATAATGATTAAAACGGGTAGTTGTTCCAAGCCATAGCATTAACTTTCCTGCGAGAAAATTACCCAGCCTGTAGCATTAATGTGGGGCCGCTGAAAGCTTTTCAGTGCTCATGTATTGAGATACCAGTGTTGACAACGCTCCCAGTCAGGTAGCCAATGTTTATCCCATCCCCTGCTGAAGTGCTCTAGTAAATTAAAATGCATTATTTACAGATTGAATCCTGGAGGTACCAAACATTCTTTCAGGCCAGAGCACTGAAACAGCTGGAGTTTCAGCTGAGAAACAGCTGAATAAATACAATTCTTGCCTCGATCTGTGACAGTCCAGTGGGAGAGATTATATACAGACGTGAAATTACATTATGCAGTCCTTGGTTTACTTGTCCTTTACATCTGTCCCTCTCAAATATAAACTCCATTGAGGGCTGGGACTTGATCTCCTAGACTGCGCACACCTGTGTCCTCAGCACCTGGAGCAGTGCCTAGAATATACTAGGTACTCAATAAGTATTTGTTGAACAAATATAACATGGTCCATTATACAAGCTACTATATGAAAAGTTGTTCATAAAATATGCAAACCATTATAAAATAGGTGATATATCAACTCACTAGAGCGGAAAAAGAAAATAACTCTCCTTTGAAAAGTTTCCAGTGTGCTTCTAGGGAGCTCACAGTGGGCCCTCAGAAAAGGCTTCCTGCCCTGTGGGGCCTACAATCCTGGAGCCACATTGACTCACTGACTTATGTCACCCGGTTTGCAAATTGCACCGCCCCCAGATCACAAGACAGGAATGGCCTGAAGCCCATATGTTAAAAACTATCCACTGCATCCACCCTCCCCTCTGTACCCCTGGCCCCCCAGTAGGTAGTAAATCAGCAAATTTCAGACACTGATAAGCCATGAGGGATACAAAAAAGAGGAATGAAATGAGAGTTCCTGGGGGAGTGAGACATTGGTAGGGAGGCTGCGGGCTATCACAAAACGCCCGGTGGAAGCGTACAAGTCATCTCTCCATAGTGCAGGCACTCTTAACAATAAATATGCTTTGAATGTGCCCCAGTCCACAGAGAGCCCTAAACTCAAAATTTCCCAAAACAAATCTTACCCTTACCACCTGCTGTTTTCCACTAGATTCAGCTCTGTTCCATTCCGTGGTGCTCCATTTGTTTCTTAATGCTGGTCTCCACTCAGTTGATTCACATGCATGAAAGGGTCACTAATGGTTGATCCAGATTATTAGGGGGCCAGTTTTCCATGACACATGCAGTTTTTTGACACCAGGTCAGAGGTATGGTTTAGTGCAAAAGAGGAAAACTTAGAGCCTAGAAGATGCTTATCCTGGTCCTAACCTGTTCTCTGCCATGACTCCTTCCCTCCACCTCAAATGCACACTGTTGGATCCAGCAGAGCCTTTGTTTGTAAGAAAACAAAGAGTGAGTGGGCAGTGTGCTTGGTTGGCCTGACCTCAGAGGGGATTTTGGGTCTCCAGGAGAGTCAACGGGAGGGTTAAGTATCTTCTAACAAGGGGTTAAAGAAGTCACTAAAAATCATTTCTTTTTTCCAGTTTAGAGTTGTTCGTGGGGAACAGAGACTCCTGAAAGCCTCTGATGTGGGAAAGGGAAGGAAATGCTGTCAACCGAACCACTGAAGCTGGCAAACAAGCCCTCCCACCAGATGTGAAAAATGGCAGCAGTCCTCCAACCAAGGGCTTCCTGGGGCCTGAGTCCTCATTAGCGCTCAGGAACCACAGCCAGGCCAGGACAAATGGGGGGCTCCGCAGGTGCCCCCATGGAGGGTGTGTCTCGCTCCTTCACTGCATGGTTATTTGTTTTGGCAACTCAGAGACTTTTATTTTCTCTTTTTTCTTGCAGAAAGTAATATAATAAGAGGTCTCCACATTTTGACTCTCCCAGACTGTACCCCCAGAAGCATTTTCTCAATTCTTATGCATCCTTCCAGAGATGGTCCGTGAAAATGTGAAATCCATCAATTTTCAGTGGGGGCAGCAGTGCCCCCAAAGGGGTGAAAACTGTTTCCGCAAGGGCAGACATAGCTTATTCTTTATGTGTAAAGCACAGATAATACAGTAATAAATAGATACCCTGTATACCTGCGATATTAAATTTTCATGTGGCAGGGGGCATTAGGAAAAATTATCTAAAAAGGTTCCTTAGAGTAGATGTTATGAAAAATAGGTTAAAAAACACAGATTTAATTTCATTTTTTCATGTACATCAACGGCAGCACACAGTCCTGGTGCACCCTTTTCTAGAAGGTAGCTTGTGGGAGGGTGGGATCTTGATCTTGGGTTTCAAATTGTGATTTGAATCATGGGAAATTGACCAAATTTCTTAATGTGCCCCTGCCTTAGTTTTCTCATCTGTAAAATGGGGTGATAGTGGTAACTACCTTGTAGGAGTAATTGTGATTATTAGTGAGTTAATGTAATAAAGCACTTCAAACAGTGCCTGGCACATGGCAGATACTCTGTAGGTGCCAAATCATGATTTCCTACTTAATTGTGTATCTCAGAGATTGTCCTATATTCCTTTTAATGGCTGCATAGCATTCCCTTGTATGCCCATACCATGATTTATCTAGACCAGGAGTGAGCAAATGGTAGCCAAATCCAGTCAGCCTTCTGTTTCTATAAATCCAGTTTTACTGGAACACAACTACGGTCATTTGTTTATACATTGTCTCTGGGTACTTTCCCACTATAACAGAGACCTGGTGATCCACAAAGCTTAAAACAAGTGTTATCTGGCCCTTTATAGAAAAAGTGTGCTAACCCCTGTTTTCATCAATTCTTTGCTAAAGGACATAGACTGTTAGATCAATCTTCTGCTACAACAAGTATCACAGCAATTAACATTCTTGGTCAAACAACTTTGAGCACATGTGCACGAACACCTAAAAGAGAAATTCATGGTAGTGGATTTCTTGGGTCTATATATATGTATTCTTAATTTTCATAGATATTGCCAATTCCTTCTTTAGATGTTTTATTAATTATACTCTCACTGGTGTACAATATTCCTTTTTACCTCTCCCTAGCTTAATTAGGATTCATAATGACTGTGGGTGGATGGATGGATGGATGGATGGGTGGGTGTGTGGATAGACAAATGTAAAATGCAAGAATCTATTCTAACTCATGCAGCTACAAAGAAATTATTCCAAAATATGTCCCAGTGTGTTCCTTCCAAAAGTAGCATATGTAAAGATGTACAAATCAACAATAAACACATGAAAACATTTTCAATATCATTAGCCACCAGGGAAACACAAAACCAACCCACAATAAGATACTACTTCACACCCACTCAGTTGGCTATAAACGAGGATAGATAATAAGCAGTGTTTGTGAGCATGTGAAGAGTTGGAATCCTCAGACACTGATGGCAGAAATTTAAAACAGTGCAGTTCTATGGAAAACAATTTAGTGGTTCCTCAAAAAAATTAAACATAGAATTGCCATATGACCCAGCAATTCCACTCCTAGGTGTGTATCAAAAAAAAAAAAAAGAAAAGAAAAGAAAAGAAAGAAAAGAAAAGAAAAAGCCAAAACCCCAAAAGTAACCCTTGTTCTAAAGTAGACATTTGCAAAGAAGAAATCTCAGAGTATGTGAAGAGATAGAAATTCTTGCTGATCAGGAGTGTTGGTGATTGCTGGAGGTAACCGAGGTATCAGCTCATTTTTATGTGGGTGTTATTTTTAGGTGTACTTTGTGCTCTGTGACTCCTACAAAGGGCTTAGCATCTTAAAATTGGTAGGTAGTGGGATTTGCTCGAGCAGATGTGCCGTGTAACAATTTATCATCATGACAGGTGCTAAGGAGTTCAAGGCAACTTGCTGATGCCCCACTTCCCTGAGTCTGAGCTCAGGAGGAAATATATTTTGTTAGGGAAATTAGAAACCTCCAAAGAGATTCTTCTGTGTATTAATATCTCTGCTGGGCTCAAGATTGGATATTTCTCTTTACAACCTGGTTATCTGTATTTCTATCTATCCAATTTCAACCACGCCACTAGGAAGACATATTGCCAGCAGTTTGAAGTTTTAAAAGGTCAATTTTATCAACACCATATATTTAAGCCCCCTATGCACACTATGGTGAGAAGGTAATCCAAAATACAGTAAAACAAAAGTGCTAAAAAGAAAATCGATCTTGCTGGTATTCTGGCAATCCAAGTTTCTCCAGGCTCAATCACATTCCCTTCAACACAGACGCAGCGGTGATGATTTATATCGGGTTGTATTTTACTTCTTCAGTACAGATTAGTCTCAAACTCTGACGCCAGCCTGGGAAAAAACTTCCACTGCGTTTGAAAAGTCGTGGGCTGGAGACATAAAGTGAGAAAAAGAAAGGTCTGCAGGAAGGCTGTGCCCTGCAGCTCCCTGGGGGACATCAGAGAAGAGAAAAGCAAAGGAAACAGCAGCTGAGAAAGAACTAATCATCAGAGGAGGGGGCAGCTGAGGTCCTGCCGGGACCAGAGAGAAGGCTCAAACACCACCAATGATGGAGCTAAGCAGTGCGACAACGTCTCCCACTCTCGGAAACACACAAAGTGGCTTATTAGAAATCAGGCAGCAGGCTCACGGCCTCTGAGAGGTGCACAGGAGAGAGAGAGAGAAGGGGAAACATCACTTTACCATGTCTCCCCTGGATCCCTTGTTTTTATAGTTTGAGATTTATGTCCTCATTTATTTCTGTGCCTGGTCCCCTAAAGGACTGAAGACAATCTTGATTCTGTATGAGGACTGTACATGGGATTTTCTTAAGGAAAAAAAAAAAAAATTCAGACTTTCTAACTAATTCAGACTAAGGTGGTTATAATTGGAGGGAGGAAAAAAACTGGGCAAATGGGGCACAGAGAGAGCAAGGAAATTTTTCACTATATGCCTTTTATATGTTTGACCAAAAATCCGAAAGGTTGATATTTACTCAAAAATAAATGTTTGAATGTATACTGGTAAACACTTTCAGATGAACTTTGAAAGCAAGCCTCTTCCCCACATAAGCTACCATTTTGGGTAAATGCAAGCAAGCATTGCCTCATCAGGGTCAACAACTCCTTCAATCTTTCCGTCAAATCTCTTAAAGCATTTTTTGTGAAGCTGAGCATTCTCGCCTGATTTCTTCACCCTGTGGGCTTTAAAATCCTAAATCAAGAAACGAGGATTAACCAAAGCGATTAGAGACTTCTCTTAGTGAGTGGGAGATTCCTAACAATAACAAAGCTTAAAATCTTGTTTAATTATATGCCTTAATTGACGGGGTAATGAGCATCAATTGTACATGTATGCGTGTTGGCTGCGTCATAGCAATTACCTGGCATGTTTTATTCATGCAGAGGCTACACACTGTCCAGGGACCATCAGAACCAGTTTCTCCCTCTCGAGCAAATGTCATAAAGGCCTGCATGATGACAGTCACCAGTAGAAAATGAAAGACTCTCGCTTTTTCTCCCATTCCATTGTAAGATAATTAAAGCCCAGACCAATCAAACGCCAAGCATTCTTATTCAGAAATTAAATCTCTCCTATGCCAGACAGGCAGTTAAATGCTTGAAGCCATCTGCAGGCAACTTCACTGCCCAGGCCCATAGCAGAGCCAAGGTGTTTGTTTCATTGTGTTTAGGTGATTTTCCCGCAATGATTGATCAGAGAAAGGATAGGGTCTGACAAGGGAGTCCCCTGCATTATTGACAGGCTCAGGCCCCAGTGTCTGATGGCTTCTGGGTAACAAATCCTAAAGAACCATTTGATTGAAACTGGACAAACAAAATAGGTACCATGTAAAATACATAACATGCGAGGGTCAAATTCTGCTGTGGACTCACCATATTTTCAGGAAGCTTGAATCTCTACCCATCTGTGGGAGTGTGCTGGCTGTCAGCACAGGGGTTTCACGTCAAGATCCCCCTTATAAAGACAAGACCATCTCAGTGCAGACCATGATGAGATCACGACAGCATGGGCATACAGAAAAGGTGAACAAAATGTAGATACAAACATTATTAGATACTCTAAAAAAATAATAAATAAATAAACAAGGACCCAGCTACACAGTATGTGGAGGCCACAGGGAGACTAACCACAATGCATGGCCTTCCACAAAGTCAGATAAAATTATTGGCAAGGAAACACAGTGAGGGTATATAAGCTCTAGTGTGTTAGGTCAGAAAACAGGCTCTTGAGCAATTTATTAAGCCTTCTGTGCCTGTTCATGATTATACTACATGTATTTTAATAAGCTCATGCTTCTAAAATTACACGGGAACTACCATTTCCGAGAAGATGGAGTGGACACATTTTCCCTAATCCTCCTACTAAGTACAACTAAAATCCCCAGGGAATTTTACATGAAACAAACACACGTCCAAAAGATGGAGGACAGAAGACGGACTGTGAGGGACTTCAGGACTTGAACAGCAAGGCAGAGAATTCCCTGGGATTTCTTTTTGCCTCGAGTATCCCAGGCAGGATACCACCTACCAGAAACACCAAAGGGCACAGACAATAAAGGCCCCAACAAAAGCTTGCTCTCTCTCCAGACAAAGGGACAGGAAAAGGACAGCCTAGCAGGACAGAAATCTTTTAGGAAATAACTACTCGACTGCAGCCACATACCTTTATAGACAATTATGCCCCATCCCCACCCACACCAACCAAGATCAAGTGATGAACCTGGACTCCCACCCTCTCCTGGCTGAAATGAGGGGCCCCAACCACTAAGTCAGAGTGGCATCAGAGGAATATGAAAAGGAGGCCAGGACTTTGACCTTCTGAAGGTGGTAATGAGCCCTCCTACCTGCCATGGTGTCAAGTGAGACCATGTGGGGACCCTGGACTTCTACCCTACCTGGTGGTACTGAGGCACTGTCCCCAGCACGGCTAAGAGAACTTGTTGCCAGCAGACCTACTTCAGGAAAAGGGTTAAAGGATGCTCTCTAAACATAATGCACTCTTTATTTGATGTATTTATCTTGTTTCTTGTGTGTCTTCCTACAGGAGTACATGCCATAGGAAGGCAAGGCTCTTTGTCAGTGTTATTTTTTCACTGTTGTCACCTCATTGCTTTCAATAGTTGAGACTTACAGTGAGTGCTCAATAAATATTTGGGAGAATGAATAGCATGTTAATTTCTCTATGTATATTCAAGTATAAATTTATGTTAATGACATTTCTATTCCATATTATTAAGAGGATTAAATAAGATAATGTTCAAAAACACAACTTTCCTAGGATATGCAAAGAATTCCTACAACTAAAAGAAAAAGCCAATAGCCTGACTTAAATTTGAGCAAAGAATTGGAATAGACATTTCTCCAAAGAAGATACATAAATACCCAATAGACACATGAAAAGATGTTTAAAAAAATTAATCCTTGGGGAAATGCAAACTAAAACTGCAATGAGATCCCACCTTATTAGAATGGCTACTATCAAAAAAAAAAAATAGTGAGGAGGGGAGAAAAGGAGTATTGGCAAGGATATGGAGAAATAATCACACCTGTGCACTATTGGTAAGGATGTAAAATTTTGTGCAACTGCTATGGAAAATAGTACGGTGTTTCCTCAAACAATTAAAAAAGGAATTTCCATATGCTCCAGAGATTTAATTCCTGGTAATATACCCAAAAGAGTTGAAAACAAAGATTTTCAAATATGTATTTGTACGTCATGTTCATAGCAGCATCATTCACAAAAGCCAAAATGTGGAAGCATCCTAGGGATCAACGGATGGAAGTATGGATGAATGGATGGATGCATGGATAGATGGGTAGATTTTTTAAAAGTCGGTGTGTGTGTGTAAAATGAGGAGAAGAGGAAATGGGCAATTATTGCTGAACAGCAACAGAGTTTCATTTTTCAAGATGCAAAATGTTCTGAAGATGGATGGTGGTGGTTGCACAACAATATGGATGTACTTAATGCCACTAAACTGTACACTTTCAAGTGATTAACATGGTAAATTTTATGTTGTGTATTTTGCAATACATTTTTAAATTAAAAAAAAAAAACATACCATATACCATATCGACAATATAGTAGAAACTCATTAAATGATAGAGTACAGAGGTGGGTTAACATTTATAGAAACACATTGTGTTTCTTGCCTATAATTATGGCTAATCAACAAGGATCTAGCTGCATAAGTAGGTCTCATTGTCCGTTTGCACCAGCTTGGCAAAATCAACCAAGAAAAAAGGGTGTGTCAGGGAAGGGTCAGTGTCAATGGCTACAGTGACACTTCCATCTAAAAGTTAGATTGCTACCGCCTGGCTAACTAAGACACTGTCTCAGCAGGAAAGAAAGTTTCTAGTATTCTTTTACTGCAGGAAAAATAGAGCCAGTAAGAGAATAACAGAATTGGATTACACCTTGGGAAAAAAAAAAAATCAATATGCTTTATCCCAGTGCCCATAGCCCAATTCTGTAGTTTATTCAACAGAATTTGTGACAACAAAATTGAAGAACTCAGTAAACTAAATTATTCCTATCAAATTCCCATTGAAAGAAAAGGAGCATCTTTACTAACAGAATTGAAGACC
Organism: Sus scrofa; assembly: GCF_054392235.1. Taxonomy (NCBI): domain Eukaryota; kingdom Metazoa; phylum Chordata; class Mammalia; order Artiodactyla; family Suidae; genus Sus; species Sus scrofa. The sequence continues at coordinate 60,004,844 of NC_139395.1, forward strand.
TGTCTAGTTGGAGGAGTAAGTTTCTAAGACCGAGAGGTATTCTTGCCTAGCAGGAGAAGGACCAGAGTTCAAAGAGAAGACCCAGAGGGTCAATGGCAGTTTTCTCTCAGCTGGGGGACCACAGCAAGGTTTGGAGGAAGAGTACTGTCCATGCCTTCCAAACCACAATGGTCCAAGCTGCCTGCATTCACTCTTCTCGAAATAATTCACTTACCAAAAGTTTTAATAAACTGCATTAAAATAAAATTTTCTTTTAAGTAAGAATATATACCCCCATCCCAGATCAAGATAGTCAACATTTTCATTATCCCTTCAGCAGCCAAAAGTCCCCTTATGCTGCTTCACAATCACTATCCCTTCAGAGGGAAACCACTATTTTCATATTTTTTTATAAACAATAACCTTTTTTATTTTTTCTGTTCTGTAGCATATGGAGTCCCCAGGCCAGGGATCGGATCCCTGCTGCAGCTACCACCTACTGGATCCTTAACCAGTGTGCCAGGCCGGGGATCAAACCTGAGCCCCAGCACTCGAGATGCTGCCCAGCGGGTTGCGCCCAGGGGAATTCCTGATCTATTTTTTAATTTTTATTTTTTTTACTTTCTTATTTTTTACAATTTTGAAAGGTTACTTGCCATTTACAGTTCTTACAAAATATTGGCTAAATTCCCCATGCTGTACAACACGTCCTTGAGACTACCTTACACCCAACAGTTTGTGCTTCCCACTCTTCCATCCCTATATTTTAACTTCTGTCCCCACAGACTAGTTTTCCTTGTCCTTGAATCTCATAGAAATGGAATCATACAGCATATATATTCTTTTTTTTATCTGGCTTCTTTATTCAGCATGTTGCTTTTGTGTATTTGTAGTTTGTTGTTTTCTTATTAATGAGCAGTATTCCAAAGGCGATTACCCAAGAGCCAGTAGGCATATGAAAAGTCACTTAATATCATTAGTCGTCAAGGAAATGCAAATTACGAGCACAGTGCAATGCCAGGATAAATAAAGCTTTAAAAGGCTGGCTATGACAACTGTTGGTGAGAAAGGGGGAAAACTGGAATTCTCATCCTTATGGTAGAAGTGTAAAACGAAAAAACTTCTTCGGAAAAGTATTGGACCGTTTCTAAGAAAGTCAAACATAATCTACCCCAGGACCCAGCAGGTCCACACACAGATATATAACCAGAGCAATAAGTGTATATGTACACAAAAATCCTTGTAGAGAAATGTTCATAGCAGCTTAACTCATAATGGTCCAAAACTGGAAACAATACAAATAGCCATCAACTGGACAATGGCCACATAAACTATAGTATATGGAGATCCAGTTGCACAATTGGTCAGCATGTGGTACTTCCATGGACACGTAAGCTATAGTATATGCCAACGAATTGTTTTTGAGGGCCTACTGTGTGCAAAACAATCACACAGTAGGCCCTTCTGCTTGTCATCTCTTCTCCAGTGAGCATGACACCCTCTCCTTGGGGATTCCATTTTACCCTCAGTTTCCTATGACAGCAAGCAGAGGGCACTGGACACTATATACCTCCCAGTATCAGATACATGCCCAGTTTCCCCAGTGGCTATTACATTCCAGATTCTGAGTCACACAGTAGTCAACAGATGTCTTATTTCATCAACATTTCCTGATCTTGGTGCCAGAACCTGAGAGGCAGATACAAAGATAATTAAGACAGGTCTCTGCCAAGGGGATGATGGTTGAGATGGGGCCTGGAATCAGAAAGACCTGTGCTTGAATCCCAGCTCTGATCAGCTGTGTGCTCTTGGGCAAGCCCTGATCACCTCATCTGCGTAAGGCTTTTGCACAGTGCAAACCAGAATAATAATGCCATCAAAAGAGCATTCTATGAGCTGCCTGTGAATTGCACAGCATGATGTCTGCCACTTAGGAGGTTTTTAAATCAATGTTATTTATTATTGTTGTTATTATAATGTTCACAATCTAGAGAGAAGAGACATCAATGAATTTCACATAAAAGCAGATGATCAGAATAGAGGTATCAGCTTGAACAGAGGTAAAATGAGTTTGGGGGATATGGAGAGAAAAAAGAGGCTAATACGGGGTAGAAAATTCTAGTAATATTACTCATAGAGTCGAGTGTCAGCTTAAGAATTGCAGCTCTAGGAGTTCCCGTCGTGGCACAGTGGTTAACAAATCCGACTAGGAACCATGAGGTTGCGGGTTCGGTCCCTGCCCTTGCTCAGTGGGTTAATGATCCGGCGTTGCAGTGAGCTGTGGTGTAGGTTGCAGATGCGGCTCAGATCTCGCATTGCTGTGGCTCTGGCATAGGCCGGCGGCTACAGCTCCGATTTGACCCCTAGCCTGGGAACCTCCATGTGCCGCAGAAGCGGCCCAAAGAAATAGCAAAAAAAAAAAAAAAAAAAAAAAAAAGAATTGCAGCTCTAACGTTAATGACCAAATAGTGCAGTGAGAGGCAACATGATGTCATAAAAAGAGCATCAAGATTGAAACCCTCCAGCCTTAAATTTGAATCTAGATTCATTTATTTATTAGCCATAGGATTTCAGACAAGTCATTTAACCCCCTCTAAACTTCAATTTCATCAATTCTAAGTGATGAAAATTCCCATTTATAATGGTTGTTGAAGATGAAAAGAAATATTTGTCAAACACCTGGGATAGGAGTTCCCATTGAGGCTCAGCGGTTAACGAACTCGACTAGCATCCATGAGGATATGGGTTCGATCCTTGGCCTCACTCAGTGGGTTAAGGATCCAGCATTGCTGTGAGCTGTGGTGTAGGTTGCAGACATGGCTCAGATCCCGAATTGCTGTGGCTCTGGGGTAGGCTGGTGGCTACATTTTTGACTGGACCCCTAGTCTGGGAACTTCCATATGCCATGGGTGCAGCCCTAAAAAAAAAAAAAAAAAAAAAAAGACAAAAACACCTAAGGCAAGACCAGTTACTCACTACACAAATTTTAACAATCACATGAACTGAATACTAAATTAAAGTCTTACACACACTGTTCCTCTTGGGGTGAGAATGGGGGTTCTTTACAAAAAGGCTACATCATGACCACCCTGGTGGCATTCACCTCCTGTCATAACATTACAGCAGTTTAAAGACACTTAGGGAACCTAGCAGCCTTTTCAGCCAGGAAGATGCACACCTACATGAACAATTTTGCAGAATCTAAGAGGTTCAGGGACTTCCCCAAAAAGTAATCCATGGAGTTGCTGAGTTTCCAGCCCCTGGTGAAGAACTGAGCACCTGAAAGAAGACAAAACATCCAAGGCATGTCTCTTAGAACCTCACTCCTATTACCTGCTATTTAATTTGGGCTCAGTAAGGAGCAGAAGAGTGGACCGAAGTGTGAGAGCAAACCTGGTAAAAATGGTCTCCTGGGATTACATTTTTCCTCACTCAAAGAGTTTATGAAACCTTAGCACCATTAATAACATGCTAACCTTGAGCTGACTCAGCCTGTGGAGCCCCATTGCTGCAGCCTTCGGGCAGGTGGGCTTGTGCGCTTATCAGTAAGTCCACATGGAGTCGTTTGTCAATACCCCACTTGCCATCCACACCCTTCCTTTCCCCAAGTTGATACCGACCTCAGTACACTCAAATGCCACCTCGCCACAGGGTCAGACTGATAGAGGGAATTTTTAAAAATGTTTTTTCCAGATGCTTTGTCACTGTGTACATAGCCTAAATGTTCCATGACACTGTGAGAATCTGGTATAGGGGGAAATGAAATATCATGACCTGAACTGTCTGTAGATGCTGCTTTGTCTTTCTGAGAATATGTCAACTTTGATTCAGTCTTGAGAAGAAAGTTATCAATAAAACTGATCCCCTGTATTTCCCTTCCATCATCATCACCACCACCACCACAATCGCTGCCGTCACCACCAGCGCCACTGTTATTAGTACGCTGGCAGGCTCAGAGGAGATCACTCTCTGGAGTCTGAGCCCCAAAGAAGGGTTTTCACAAGGCTTTTATGGGCTACCTCTGGCTGGTAGTGAGCTGGTAGTGAGGTCAGGCAAGGTAGGAAATGAGGAAACAAGTTTACAGAAGCAGATGTGTGGGGGAGGTGTGGTTTGGGCAGTTGGCTGGACTTTGCTTAGTCATCATGGCCAAGGTCTCTCCTTTCTACATTTTTATTGGGACAGTTTCTCTTACATCACCACTATTGCCAAAATGTGGCCTCTGTTCACTGGTGCTGAATAGAAAGCTCAGCGACAGAGTTTAGGGTGATGGAGAAAAAAATAGCTTTATTGCTTTGCCAGGTAAAGGAGGCCACAGCAGGCTAATGCCCTAAAGACTGTGCCTCCCTTGGGAGAGATGAGGAAGTGGTTTTATTGTTTGGGAGCAGAAAATAGGGCCACAGATAAGGGTCAGGGTAGATGATCCTTCAAAGTTGGTATTTAGCGGCCCCAGAACTGGTTCTGCTGGTCCTTCTCTCTGGTTTTCACTTATTGGGGGTTTTAGTTCTGCAGAAGAACTCAAAGATACTGTTATGTATATCCTTGAATGGGAAGCAGGACCCTGCCCCAAGGCTGCACTATCAGGTTTCTTGACTATTCCTCCCTTGTCTCTGCATCCCCCTCCCTTCCCTGATTAGCAACTGTTTGAACCTGCCCTTTGGAACCCAGGGAAGGTCAAGGAGGCTGAAGCTTATTTCCTAAAAAAAAAGAAAAGAAAAGAAATGGGGGACACAGGAAGCCTTGTGCCCAGGAGCCCCACAGTGTACTGCTCAGTGTCACCATCACCTCCATCATCATTGTCATGATGCTTCGTCTTGTCCATTTGTTTACCCATCTCTCCTATTCCATTCTCTGCTCCTTTATGTCCCAGGAGGATGATTCCTCAGACTCCCCCTCCCAGATTTCCTTCCTGCTGGCTTCCTGATTGGTTTGGTCAATTGGAGGTGGAGAACAGAGCACAGGGTATTTCTTCCCCACGCCCTTCTGGTTTGTTTGATTTATAGCCATGGCTGCCTCCTTTCCACCCGTAGCTTTTGTCAAGTGGCCTCAGCTCCAAAGATCCCAGCTCTGTCTGGGCTCCAACATCTGATTTCCTCTCCTTGTCCCTTCAAGACATGGGTGGTAAGTCTCCCACTGTTTCCAGTCTCTGGGTGCCCCAACACCCGTGTTTATTTTCCTGTCACCACTGGAACCATGATTCACAGTGTTGCTGGTACCATCCCAGTTAGATTCTGTGTCCTGCCTGGATCCTGGTGATCTACTGTCATCTTCTCTGTGACTATTGATGGACTGCGCTTCGTGTATCAAACATTGTGCTTTCCTTGAGGAAAGTATTATTTTACAAATGAAAAAGTAGATTTAGCCATCTTAGAAATCTTATCCCAGGTAACACAACTAGTAAGTTGCAGAGTCAGAATTCAAGCTACTCCAGAGCCTCTTTTTACATTCCCAAGAGTTCTCCAATACTGTCTGTGTCAGAATACATGTTTGCTACAGATCGAGGTTCTGAGAAACCGACTCACAGCTCCGTCGAGGAACCCGCTGTAGGTTTTCACGTGCACAAGAAAAGCTGGCTAAGGGTCATCACCTGATCCAAGGGAGCTGATTGCCTGGGCTAAGTGACCGCCTGTGGGGCAGGCTGGCATTAAAACTCTGACCAGTCCAGGCAAAAGTAATTACTTAGCCAATAAGACCTTTACCCCCTCCCATATTTAAATGAAAAATGCTAAGAGAATTAGTCAGGAGATAGAGGGAGGAGAGGAAAGAAAACTGCAAAGAGAAGCAAGCAATGAGTGACATGGCCATATGGTAGAGCAGTGACCAGAGGTGCAGCAATGATAATAATGTCCCCAGAGCCAACCTGAAGCCCAAACAATGGCTATTCTTCGCTTCACTGGTCAGTTCACCAGTGATCTAAGTAATTGTTGGTCATGTCCTGCCTGACCCAGACTCATTTGATTGAGCTGATTTCATCCAGCTTTTCCAGAACGAGCTCTCAGCTAACAGAGTGACATAGCCCTCCTACTGGTCTTCCTGAATTTACTCTGTTCTTTTCTCTAAACCATTATTCACTCTGAAGCCAGAGTGATGTTTCTTTCCAAAGCGTAAATCTAACTTTATTAACCTCCTTGCTTAAAAACTCACACAGTGAAAATTCCCTACAATAGCATGCAAGTTCCTGCATAGTCCACCACCGTGCCTCCTCTTCTTCCTTGGCTGGAGCATCAAGCCCCCTCAGCCTCTCTGGTCCAGCCATCCCGGCCTTCCTTCAGTCCCTCTTGATCAGCACACTCCCTCCTGCCACTGGGCTCAGCACGGGCTGTTCCTTCTGCTGGGACTGTAGACCCCTTGCCCTTTCACCTACTTCCACTCAGCATCAAACATCACTCCCTTGACTTCCCTGCTAGATGTCAATCTCACAGTATCCTCCCAGCACGGTGTTGTCACAGGTGTGACTTCTTACGTAATTACCTGATTGATATCAGTCCTCCCCACCAAGGTCCCTGAGATCAAGGTCCATGTCTGATTTTTCTCACTGTTGTATCCCCAGTAAATTGTAGGGTACGTGGCCCACAGCAGGCACTCAGATATTTGTTGAATGCGCAAATGATTTAATGTCTACCTACAAATAACACTAGGGAGAAACTCTTCCACAAGTGCCACTGAAATAGTTGTCATGGAGCAAATGACAATAGTAACAGTGGGCAAGTGACTGTTGCTTAGGAAGAGCCAACACACAACAGGAGACCAGAATATGTGTGGCTGTGTTCACAGTACCCAGGACCAAGTGCGCTGCTTGGAAGGGGAGCCCAATCCTTCTGCAGCCCCGACATCTACCTTAGCACCTAGGAAAATGCCCAAAAGGTCAGTGGCACTTGGCTCTCCTTTATTGAGTTCATTTGAGCTTACAGGTGTTATTTCCAAAGAGTTCATGTCCACAACTTGGTAGCCAGGATAGTGTGAGTTTGGTGCCTATGATTACCCACCTCAATCCAGCTTTAAATTCGACTGGAAAATTAAAGAGAACAAGGAGTTCCTGTCGTGGCACAGTGGTTAACAAATCTGACTAGGAACCATGAGGTTGCAGGTTCGATCCCTGGCCTTGCTCAGTGGGTTAAGGATCTGGTGTTGCCATGAGCTGTGGTGTAGCTCAAAGATGTGGCTAGGATCCCACTTTGCTGTGGCTCTGGCGTAGGCCAGTGGCTACACCTCCAATTAGACCCTTAGCCTGGGAACCTCCATATGCCATGGGAGTGGCCCTAGAAAAGGCAAAAAGACAAATAGTAATAATAATAAAGAGAACAAATTTGCAGCTCTGACTGCAAACCCAAAAGGTAATACATTAAGACAAATGTCTTTGCATCTTGGGAGACATTTGTTAATCAAAATTGGTAATGATTTTAACTGTACGGCATATTCTTTCAAATGACGGAAATTTTTTTCAGATCATTCAAATGGGTGAAATTATGGCTCATGAAAAATATTCTTCCTTATGTAATTCCCTTTAGGGAACCTACTTCGGTTCAAAAAAATTAATAGGTCTCAGGTATTCTGCTGGGCCAGAGATAGTAGGAGATACAGAGTAACCTCAGAGCTCTTGTTTTCAAGGACCTCACAGACTAATGGAGGAGATTGTAGCAATGGAAAATAACACAAGCCAGGTGTTCCTGTTGTGGAAATGAATCCAACTAGTATCTGTGAGGATACGGGTTCAATCCCTGGCCTTGCTCAGTGGGTTAAGGATCTGGCATTGCCATGAGCTGTGGTGAAGGTCACAGATGAGGCTTGGGATCCAGCTTGCTATGGCTGTAGCATGGGCTTGCAGCTGTAGCTCTGATTCGATCCCTAGCTGGGAACTTTCATATGCCACAGGCGTGGCCCTAAAAAGCAAAAAAAGAGAGAGACAGAGAAATACAGGCCATGCTGAAAGTTTACATGGTGTTCTATACACTTAGGATAAACCGTACATCATTTATTATATGAAGGAGATAATAATGGTTCACAGTATTTAGAAAATAAAAGAGCTCATCAAGAAGGCCATAAAAGGTCTAAGATATCATAGAGTCCAGCTTCCTAATTATACAAGTAAGAAACATGAGGCCCCCAGAAGTCATGATCTCTTGGCTAGTCAGTGCCCATACCAGATCTTGAACCCAAAACTTCACTTTGAAGAGCTGTCAAAGATAAGACCAAGTTGTACTGTTCTTACTGGCTTTCTCCAAACCACTCCAGCCATTGGGGGTTGAAATATCAAGCAAACATGGATTTTCTTTTTATAAGGGAGCAAGATCCATCTCTCTGCCTCCCATCTGGCCCTTTCCACTCTCCTTCTCTTATATCAGGGGAAATAACTTCCTCAAATGCAAATCTGATTATGTCATCCCCTTCCTTCCATGGCCCTTAGCATAAAAACCTGCAGCCTTCCTAAGGCTCACTCAGCAGCTCTGCTCCTGGCCCTTGACTGCAGCCTCAATTTCCACCTCTCTCTCCTCCCTTCTCCAGGTTCCAGCCACACTGTTCTTCCTCTCTTCAATCACGCCATGCTTTTCCCCCACCCTGGGGCTCAGCCCATACTGTTCCCTCTGCTCAGAACATGCTTGCTTCTTCTTCACCTAATGTTGCATGTGGCTCAGATAAAATACCGTTACCCTGAACTGTAGATGGGTGAGTCCTTCCCTGGCCCATCTGTGCTCTGCCATTGCTCTATATCAAATTACCTGTTTAACATCTGTCTTCTGCACTGGACCCTTAGCCCCAAGAGTGCAGGAATTGCTTCATCCCCACCCTCCAGCATAGTAGATTCTTAGATACGCTAAGCTGCTGGAACAAAGACACTTCAAATCCTTGGTGTTTTACAGAGCAGGAAATTGTATTTTTCATGCGACAGTCCAGAGTGGGGGTTACAGGTCCGTGGCACTTTTACTCCATGTCACCATGTAAGGACCTAGACTGATGTGGCTGGTGCCTTCAAGATGTGGCTTCCGAAGTGCCCCCAATCATTTCTGTGTTAATCATCTGGAAACGAAAAAGAGCATGGAAAAGCTTGCATGGAAAGAGATGGCTTCTCTTCTGCTCCTTTTCCACTGGAAGGCATTTCATTACACAGTCATAAGACTACAAAGAAGGCTAGGCTGTGTGGTCCAGCCATGGCCAAGCTCCTCTTCGCTATGTGACCAGGGAGAAAGGATTTTGAAAGAGAGATGGCTGCTCCAACAGAATGCTCAGTGCAAATTGAAAATAATCTTTAGGAGTTCCCGTCGTGGCACAGTGGTTAACGAATCCGACTAGGAACCATGAGGTTGCGGGTTCGATCCCTGCCCTTGCTCAGTGGGTTAACGATCCGGCGTTGCCGTGAGCTGTGGTGTAGGTTGCAGACGCGGCTCGGATCCCGCGTTGCTGTGGCTCTGGTGTAGGCTGGCAGCTACAGCTCCGATTAGACCCCTAGCCTGGGAACCTCCATATGCCGTGGGAGCGGCCCAAGAAATGGCAAAAAGACAAAAACAAACAAACAAACAAAAAAAAACCACTTAAAAAAAAAAAAGAAAAGAAAATAATCTTTAAATCATTATGTTGCTCTACTTTAGATGCTGATTATCAGTACCCAAACTCCCAGAATCATTATGTCTCTTTCACTTTGTTGGCAGAATTTCAGTATCCAAACAACTGGCTTCAATAAAAGGTAAGGCCTGGGGTGACAGAGATGTATGTGTTTCTCCTCTTCCATGAGAGCATGCCAAGAGTTAAATATCATAGGACATCAAAGAATGCCGATGATGTAAGAGACCTTGTGGATGAATCATCAAACATTTATGATGTGCTTTTTAAACATTTGGGAACATCCTGCTGTGTAGCACTGGGAACTATGTCTAGTCACTTATGATGGAGCATGATAATGTGAGAAAAAAGAATGTATACATGTATGTGTTACTGGGTCACCATGCAGTACAGTAGAAAAAAATAATAATGTTTTGGGGAAATTAAAAAAAATGCCAAAAAAAAAAAAACACATTTGGGAACAGAGATCCAGGGACAGGTATTAGCTCCCCCAGACTTAGAGGCCAAGCTAAAATAAGACATGGACCCCTGACTCCTAATTCAGTGTCCATCCCCCCATGCCCAACTTGTCTCCACGGGCAGCAGCATCAGTGTGTCCAGAACAAGACCATCAGCATCTGACTCATGAATGTTCCATGGTACTCAGGATGCAAATAAGTCCCCAGCTGCCTCTGTTGATTAAGCAAAACACAGTGTGACAAACTCCCAAGGTATAAATATTTGCCCTCAGAATTCCAGTTCATAGGTAAAATATCTTTAGAGCTAACATTATCGTCATGGAAATAACAGTATATGAAAAAAAATGTGCTCATATACTTGGATCATTTTCTTATTCCAAAATATGTGGCTTATTTACAGCATAACAAGCATAGCTGGATACTCCTATATTGCAGTTATTTCTCCTCCTGGGTGGTTAGTCTATGCATCCAAAGGATAGGCTTTATGTTTTAATTTAAATAAATCATCCTAATGAAAATAGTATTTTTATACTCTCACAACACGAGACCCATGATTTCTTTTTTATAATTTACACAGTTTCAGGTACTTCTGATAATTGTCCAGGACAAAATATTATGTCCATGACATGATAAATATCCATGACATTTCTCATGTAACAATCCTTTCTGGGGCTTTGAGGGGAGTTTGTAACTATCAGCCTCACTGCCCCTCAACAAACATACACACACATCCCGTTCCTAGCACTAGACTCCTTACATTAGGCTAGTGAGCCATATTTACTCCCACGTCCTAAGAAAACAGAATAAATATGCCTTATCTTGCCAGAATGTTTTCTTCAGTGATAAGAAATTTTAAGTGTTATTCATTGAATCAGACATGGTTAGATCATGGAATGGAAGGCAGTACCAACTACATTTTCTCTTCCAGCTACATGGGTTTAGGCCCTTAATCTCTTGGGGGGAGGTGGGTGGAGATAGGGGTTGAGAACATATTTGCCACTAGCATCCAAAGTAGTTTTATTGTGGAAAAGTTTGAGACGTGCTGGAGTTTTGGGGAAACTATTGATCTAGCAAGAAAAGAGCAAGAGATCTACTAGTTTTTAGTTTTGTCAAATACTAACAAACTTGGAAAAACCACTTTCCTCCTGTAGGTCTTTATTTTTTCATTTGCCAGAATAAGTAGTATTAGAATAAGTTCCAAAATGAGCTGATTCTGACACCTTGCTGTACTAAGGGTTGTGTTTCTACTATGCTAAAGTGTTAGGAACTCACTCGATCAAATGTTTCATGTTTCGTGTTCCACGTACCAAGGCAGGTAAGGAGAGAGAGGCAGAGAGTTGTTCTGAAGCTAAGTCAGTTAAGTCCAGTACACGTATGCTGAGGCCTACAACACACCAGAGTCAGGCAGCGAATGCAAATATAAGATGCAGTGACTGCCCTCAGGGAATACGCAGTCTGGAGCTGAACTGTCCAGTATGGTAGCCATTAGCCACATGGAGATATTGATCCACTTGCCATGTGGTTAGTGTGAATTGAAATGTGCTATAAGTGAAAAATTATGTCAAGACTTGAGAATTAGTAGGAAAAAGTATAACATATCCCAATAGTTTGTTTCTGTTGATCACGTGATGAAATATTTTTGATTCATTGGGTTAAATACTATATTTTTTAAATGATTGTATCTGCTTCATTTCACTTTGCTAATGTGACTACTTAGAAAAAAATTTCATTATAATTATGACTCGTATCTTCTTTTGGACAGCACTGATCTAGAGGGTAATTTAGACAGAGGAACAGAGTGTTTTGGTGTGAGGGTTATGATAAGTTCATGTTTAGGGAAGTAGAGAAGCACAAAGGAAAGGTATGTAGCCCAGTCCCGGGGTTTGGGAAAGAGTCCTACAGAATATGCTGCCCGAGAAGCAGCATCTCCAGGCAGTGTACATCATGGGGAAACAGCAGACAGGCTGTGTGACCTTGAGTAAGCTACTTAACCACTCTGTGCTTCAGCGTCCTCATCTAAAAAGTGCGGATGACACTGGGACTCATGTCCGAGGGCGGATGTAAGAGTTAAAGGAGTCAAATTGCGAACATCCCATAAAGAAGTGGCTGATGTAGAGTATTAGCTCCATAATCCTTTATTACTATTGTCCATCAGAATACAAGCTCCAGGGAATCAGGGATTGTGCTCTTAACATCAGCCCCTGATCTCTCCTCAGAACTAGGACAGGGCCTGGCCATAAGTAATTATTGGAAGGATAGAGGGCATAAGAAACTACAGACAGTTTTTTATATTATTAAAGAGTAGAAAGTGAGCGAGGAAACAGCAGGAGAGGGGGATATGAAGGGCCTGGTTTAATACCCTGTCCACTGCCCCCATTCCCAAGGCAAGAGAACTGAATAAAAGAAACATCCATCCTTTGCATTTTTAATAGCACTTAGCCCTTTACAATATGCTTTCACACATTTGCTCACAACTCTGTGAGGCAGACAGGGCAGGAATTAGGAGGCAACATGCTGGGTTTATTAAGGGAAGAACCCAACCATAAAAACAGGAAACCAAAAGTATCATTAGTATTGGTAGGGTAACCAGAGCTCCTTGTTATCTTTTATTTTTAATTTCTTCTAGTGCTGTTTTTGCCATGAGCATATGTTATTTTATAGTCAGGAAAAAAACGCATGCTGTGTTTAAAAGATTGGAGGAGAAGGAGGAGAAGTGGGCTGGGCCAGATGGAGTCCCCATCCTAGAAGGCAGTCAGACCTGAACTTAATCAGAGGATTGGGAAATGTCAGGATTCCACAGCCTCCATGGAGATGCTCTTAGAAGGAGTTATTCCAAAGCGGCAGATCCATCTTTCTATGGCCTTTCAAGGAAGACAGGCCTTCAAATCTTTCCTCTGCCATTTTTGAGCAATGTGGCCTGAAGGTTTTTAATTGTTTCATGTGTCAGTTTCCAATATATGAAACTGAGACACAAATAGTACCTACCTTTCTGGGTTTGCCAAGCATTAAATAAGATTTTGCTTGAAAGGCATCTGGCACCTAGTAAACAAGAAATGTGTCTGTCATTTGCAGGCTCATGCACAGCTTGAAAGTTCACCCCTTCCTTGCTAGAACGGAACTGGCAGGAGAGTAAGAGGCTATTGTCCCCCATGAGAAGTCTCAGGCCCAGTAAAACAACTCATACTAAAGCTTTCCTAATTATTCTGCATTACCAATAAATAAATCAACTGGTAAAAGTTACAGAAGGGAGGATAATGTGAGAAAAAAATGTGTATATAATATATATATATTATGTTTATGACTAGGTCACCTTGCTGTGCTGCAGAAATGGACAGAATATTGTAAATCAACTCTAATTTTTTAAAAAAAATGTTTTAAGTTACAGAAGGTTTGTTTACCTCCCAAGAAGGTATGCTGCTCCCTGAGCCTGGAACACTCAATGCAACCATCCTCCAAGGTTGCCCCACCTACCCTGTACATGGCAATTCCACCTATCTTATTGTTCTTAGCTTAAATAGTAATCTTCTTACAGATGCCTCCAAAACCACCTAAGTACTTTTCTCCCCAGACCTACTCTGTAATTTCCTATTTTTTTTTTCTGTCTCTGTACTTTCTTTGCCTCACATATCACAAGTTGCACATATGCACATTATGCATGTAGATGGAGAAAAAAGTATCATATATATGCATAAAAAAACCCATAAAAGTATACACTCATATTCTCTTGACTCTTACTTATTCCTCCACTAGATTGCAAGATAGGTGAGGGCAGAGGCCACATGTGGTTGTGTCACTTCGGGTGCTAAGCAGCTCAGGATGTACCAGGAACACAGTAGGTCCTCGATACAAAAGCCACCTTTTACTTAACTGATCCTCTTTCTTTGAATCAATGATTACTGTACGTTCTCTGGGTGGAAAGCTGTGGGATTTTTTTTTTTTTTTTACATTTTTAAAAATTAAAATATAGTTGATTTCCAATGTTGGGCCAATTATCTTGGGTTCTGTTTTTCTCTTCTTCCTATTCATTCACTCAGCAGTATATACTGGCACCTACTACATAGCAGCCATTTGTGCTGGTCACTGGGAATATGGTGATGAAAAGGAAAGCTATGATCCCCGGCCTCATGGAGCTTGCATTCTAGTTGGAAAGAAAGATGATTAAACAAGTGATAATTGTAAAGTGGGAAAAGTCCTTTTAACAGTGGATGTGATGGGGACTGAGAGAACAGAGAGGATAAGAATTTTCTCCACTGCACCTTGTAGAGTACTCAGGTTTCACTCTGTGCTCCTCACTGGAAAGAAGTGAGTTAGTGCCACCATTTCATGGAGTTTAAACCAGAAAAACCAGCTGGGAGATCACTGTGTGTGAAGTCATGAGTCAAAGAGAACACTTTTCTATCATGAAATCAAAGGACTTGTCCTAGATGTCACTCTGTCTCACTGGTGATGCTCTATCTGACATAGACTATAAACTCCACAAGAGCAGGACTTCATCTTCAATGAAGTATCCCTAATGCCAGGGACTGTGCCAAGCACATAGTATGTGCTTTATAAATGTTTGTTGAATAACTGAATGAAATTACACATTTGAAAATCAAGGCTTAGAGAGGTCAGGTGTTTTTCCCAAGGTCACATGGCAAGCAGGGGGTCGATCTCATCCTAATTCCACTAGCCACTGAAAGAATTTTTGTTCTTTATTATTTAAAGATCCAGAGTCGGACACCTCCATGTCCCACCCCCAGACAGGTGACAAAGAGCTCAAGGTCAGGCTCATACTGACACACAGCTTTCAACTTTGTCCCCAAGTTCCTGTGGAAGATAGAGCCTCATGTCTGGGGAAGGTCATTTCTAACATAGGCTACATTGTTGTACACCTCTTCTCCCATAGCTCTGCGCAAGGGCTCAGATCTGGAAAAAGCCATCGCTACTGCTGCTCTGATTTTCAGAAACTCTTCTGACCTTGACGGCAAACTTGGAAAAACTACTGCCAAAAACCTGCTGCGAACCCAATTCAGGAATTTCACAGAGGTAAGAGAATTAACAAACTGGTAGAAAGAGGGAGCCACACCATAATGGCTGACCCAAAGAGCCAACAATTCCAGCACAGAGCCCTGTTATGTTCTTTGTTCTTTCATTCAACAAATGTTTACTGAACAACTACCCTATGCCAGGAAGTGAGTTGAGCGCTGGGATTAATGTAATCAACAAGCTAACAAGCCGGCTGAGAAGAGATGTGCCAAAAAAGTGATTAGAGATGGTCAAAGACCATGAACGAGTAGAGCATGCAATGAAAGAAAAAAACAGGGACCCATCTTGGGCTTTGTGGTCAAAAAAGGGGTCCCAGAAAATTACAGGATAGCTGAAGAATGAGATCGAGGGTGAGAATGACAGCTTGGAGGACTGGGCATAAAGCATGTCAAAGGCCTCTGAGGTCAGTGAGCCCTAGTGAGAAGGTGGAGGGAAGCAGGAAGTTGTAGGGGAGGAGGCAGGGGGAGGTGGAGAGAAGCTACATCTACAGAGGCACAGCCTGAGGGCGGGAGGAAGCCGGGGATGGTTTCTACATCCATGAATGAAGAAATTACATCAGCAGCAGCAGGAGATGAGACTGGGGTGGGGGTGGGGAGAGAGACAAAGAAGAGGAGAAGAAATGTGGGGAGGGAACCTAAACAAAGGAGGACATTGGTTGGGACTAGGGTGGCGAATGTGAGAGGCATTTGCAAGGTGGATGAGCAGGGTCTGATAACTGATGGGCTATAAGGACAGAAGGAGCAAATAATAATACCCCAGGTCTGCCTGTGGGAAGTAATAGCCGGTGGTCCCACCCCCAGAGAAGAGAAAGACTGGAGAATAAGCAGATTGGAGGGAGGGAAGGGGGGGTGCAGGGAGGTGAGAAATTCCGTTAGGAGGTGTCAAATTTTAAATGTCTTTGAAACTTGCCATTGCAGAAACTCAGGCAGCAACAGGGTATATGAGCATGAAGGTCAGAAAAGAGATCTGCAGCAATGAGAGTCAGCAATATAAAAACAGATCGGAAGGGGGTGACCTAAATCATCTGGAGGCATATTCAAATCCTCAGCCATTAGAATACCATCTTCAGTATTTCTCCCACATCTGCCTAGAGCCTGTATTATATTTGACTTAGAACTTTTTAAGTTAACGCTCTACTTAAATGAAATTATTTTATAAGGAGCCTTGATCACCCTTCTAAATGTAAATTCAGTGGGTAAAAGTGGAAGGTAGTAAAAAACACAGTTGACCATTCTTATTTACTCTTTATTCTTGCATCACCTAAAATTGCATTATGTTCTACCAGCAGTATGTGCTCCAAACTTCGGAAAATACTAGCCTAGGGAAAATGTGCAAAAAGAAAAGAGAACCTCACACAGAAACTAAACCGCCAACATTTAATAGTAGCTCAAGTGAGAAAAAGAGTTAAATGGAAACAGTCTCTCAGGTTCTCTGTGTATTCTGAGAAGTTAGAAAGAACTATTATAGTCCCTTTAAAATATAAAATATATATGGTTTAGCATACTACGGTTATATAAGGTGTCATCCACTGAGAGACTCTGGGTCAAGAGTACATTTTTCTATGAAGCTATGGTTATTTCAAAAGAGTATGTATGAACTCGTCCTTTTCTTTTTAATTCCACAAATAAATGATTTTTTCTACAAACAGTGAATAGAATGTTGGTTGCTGGAGGGTGGAGGGTGGGCTGATGTAAGTCAAAGGGTACAGATTTCCAATTATAAGAAGAACAAGTTCTGAGGCTCTAATGCACAGCATGGTGACTGTAGTTAAAATCTGATCTGCATACTTGAAAGTCTCTGAGAGTAAATCTTAAGTATTCTCACCGCACATACAGAGTTAACTCTGTGAGGTGATGGATGTGTTAATTAGCTTGATCTTGGTAATCATTCCACAAAGTACGTGTATTATCACCTTGTAACCTTTAAATATATACATAATTAAATGTGTCAATTATTCCTGAATAAAGTTTTTAAAAATGTGTGTGTGTGAGAAAGAGAGAGACACACAGAAAAGTGACAGGAAAGAAATATTAATAATAGTTATCTATCTTTGGGTAATCTGTTAAAGGGTTATTTTTACATCCTCTTTTTAAAAAGTATTTTTTCTCAGTGTCCAATATTAAACATATTATTTTTGAAATAAAATTTTTTAAGAAAAACTAAGCCAGAAACATCAGGCAGAACTGACAAGAGATCAAAAGTTCTGGGGAGTCTTTACAGAAAGTGTGGGAGAACATATCCTGTATCATCAGCTTCCATCAGAAGCCAAAAGAAATGACAAATCCCAAAGAATGCTGCGTCTACCTGGCAAATTCTCAGCAAGCTTCTAACTAGTGTGCAAATGAGAACCTAGTGGATGGATCACATCATCTGAGGACCCCAGAGGGAAAGAATTCAAACCAAGGTCATTGGGAAAGGCACCTCATGTCCCTCAGGTTAGGCTGAATCCCAGAAAGGCAGCCAATTTCAGGATCTCTAGCAGCAGACATAGCCAGGCCCCATGCCATCCCACCCTCTCCTCCAGGTGAGGGGTTAGACACCAGGCACCAACTCCAGGGGACCTGAGGGGCTCCTCCCTGGTGTCCTCAGTCTCAGGAGCTTCCCTTCATGGAGCATCCCTTCAAATGCCATTGTGGTCCAGCCATCCCCTCTGCCCCATGAGATCCCCTAAGGCAGACAGGGCAGAATATTCTTCACTACTGACTGGCCTTCCTCCCAAATCCTCTCTGCTAAACTGAGCTAGACCTTCTGGCTGAGGCCTGGGTTCTGAGGGGAATATGTCCTTTCTCCTAAACCTAATGTGGGGGATCTTACTTATCCCTCTATAGCCAGCCAGAGAAAATAAAACGCAGCACCTAAAAGCACTGCTAAAAAGATACAAAAGCAAGATGGCGGGCCAGGCCCCAAGAGCACTGGAACTTGTCAGCTCCATGCTCTTATAATATGTAGAAAAAAGAGAGGAAGAGAACCTCCAGCCATCTCTGACCTCTGAGCAAACAGGGTGCTTAACATTAGTAAAAGACTTCTCTCTCTCTCTGTCTCTCTCTCTGATCTCTAGCTCTCCTGGGAGAGGCAGAGACAGCTCCTTTCACTCTCACTGGTAGGTGTGACCCCTAGAGGAGAACCAGCCCAGAGAAACATGAAATGTCCAAGCCTATAAGAGGAGTATCATCACTCCCAATGTGCCTTAGTCATTGCTATGTTGGTTTTTTCAACTAGCACATGGCTGCACGTTTGGAGTTGAACTAAATGCCATGAAGCAAATGACCTTCACATTTTTGATGCCACTTGGGAAGATAGTTCACAAACTGTGGCTGGAACTGAAAAGCATCTCCATTTATGTGCTATTCACATGTCTTACTTCAATCTGTCTATGGGGACCATGAACTTGGGTTTGATTTACAGTCACACTAAATGCTGATCCTTCTTTCAAAGCACATATTTTTCTTTTAGCATGTTTTATTCCATATTTATGAATAATCTTATGCTCAGTAGAACACACAGTTAATACCTCCAAATAATAAAGGGATTGTAGTTTGAAAATCTGGAAACATAGCAATATCTGTGTTTGTAGAGGTGGACATGGCAGTTGAGTGTGGGCTCCAGAGTCAGGCAGCTAAGCAGTCAATCCTGGTTTCCCACTAATAGCTGACTAGCTTTGGGAAAATTACGTAATTCTCACTGAGTCTCTGACACTGCATCTGTATAACAGTGGGGATAACCACAGTATGTATTCAATAAGGCCTCTGTGAGCACTCGGTGAGGTAACCCATGAAAAGGCTTAACACATGGCTAGACTAGTAGAACTGGTAGCAACTTGACATGTCGTTAATAACACGTTTACTATTGCTTATTATCTGTTACACCAAGGTGGCACCATGAATTAGGTATTTTTACTTTTTCTTCGTTATTCTGACAGGGACAAGAAACCAAACCAAGATACAAAGACCTCCTTTCTGAACTCGATGAGCATACAGAAAATAAGCTGGATTTTGAGGATTTCATGATCTTACTGTTAAGCATCACTGTAATGTCAGATCTGCTACAAGATATATGGAGTGTGAAAGTTAGGCAATAAACAGCTTTAAATATATAGTTAGATAAGTGAATGGCAAATGCCAGTGTTAAGTGATTAAAAATTTTTCTCATTTTTAATTAACTGAAGGTACCCAGCATGTATCTATGGTTGCTTGGGATGGTTCTGATTGCTGATATTCAGACCCAGTACAACTATATAAAACAAAAAAAAACCTATGCCAACTCTTCACGAATGTTTAAATAATGCAGCCTCTGGTGTTTTACAATATGATAGGTGTCATATATCGCTGAATATTACATTGCTTTTGCTGAGTCAGTAATGTCTTACAGCACTTTTTATTATAGTCCTTACAGCCACTCACTCGATCATTCATTCACTTATTAAACAATATTACTAAGCCTCTCCTTGATGGTATTGCTGAGAATACAGTAATGAACCAGCTAATCCGTGCCCTCACACATGCCTGCAGAAGTCCAGCAGAAGAGATAGACTACAAGCAAATTATCAATCAATTGTACATACAGTGTAATTGTGATAAGGTCTCCAGGAAGCTAAGAGAGCTGTTATCACTGACCTAGGATCAAAGGTCAGAAAAGCTCTACTTACATTCTGCAAAAGACAGAATTATTGGGGGGAAAACATATCAGCGTTTTCCAGGGCTACAAGTGGGAAATGCAGTTGTTCACAAATGGGCAGGAGGGAACTTTTAGGGGGGATGGGAATGTTCTATATCTTTGATTGTGGTGATGATTACAATGGCTGCACACATTTGTCAGACTCTTAGAAGTACACACTAAAAATGGTGAATTTTACTGTATGTGAATTAATCCTAAATAAACATAACTTAAAATTCTTAAATCCCATAATCCTGGTAATTTCTGGCCATGTTTAACCAACAACTCCTTGAGAAAAGGATCTAAAAGTGGCCGTGTCCTAAGGACACACATCCCCTGTGGACATCCCTGTATCCCTGAGTCTGAATTCTACAAACACGCACAGGTCAACACCTGAATCTTTGAGATAGACTTTCACAAAGATTTTTACTCATTATAAAATTATTGTAGCTTCCTGAGGAGTTCCCATCGTGGCTCAGCGGAAACAAATCTGACTAGTATCCATCAGGATACAGGTTCAATCCCTGCCCTTGCTCAGTGGGTTAAGGATCCAGTGACATGAGCTGTGGTTTAGATCACAGATGCAGCTTGGATCCCATGTTGCTGTGGCTGTGATGTAGGCTGGCAGCTACAGCTCTGATTCACCCCCTAACCTGGGAACCTCCGTATGCCGTGGATCCGGCCCTAAAAAGACAAAAAATAAATAAAATCATTGTAGCTTCCTGAGTTCCTTCCCTCATCTCCCCTTTTCTTCCCAGCCCCACACTGTAAGCCTCAGAGGCACATGTTAAGAAACGCCTTCAGGCAGGAGACCGCTGCCCCTGGTCTAGAGAGGTGTTATCTCATCCTGCAGTGTTCAAATCCACCAAGACCTGACTCCTTGGCCCTCCCCACTTTCCAAACCTTACACTGTCTCTGTCCAAGAGTTTTTATATACCATGTGAGGGAAAGCCCCAGACTCTACCCTCTGTCACCATTTTAATAGGCGGTATGAGTGTTCAACAGGACTTACCCCATGTGTCAGGCACTTTTTTTAGGGGCTTTACAAGTATTAACTCAACTCCCGTCACAACCCTATGAGATAGATACAAGTACTGTCATTTCATAGATGAGGAAACCGAAGCATAGAGTTTTCAATTTTTCCAAAGTCATACAGCTGGCAGGTTGGAGAGTTCTCTACCCTCTCTGTGGGCTCTGTTAATTTTAATATTAAACTGCATCGTGAACAATAATATAATTCAACACTTCAGGCACTGTGCAAGAGAGAGAGAGAGTGGTGCCAGCTGGGTCCTAGAGCACCATTTGGCAGTCCTCAAATAGAATCTGTGGGCTGCTCTCCCTCAAACCCCTTTGTATCTCAGTTGCAAGTAGCTGAATATGGCAACCTCAGTGACCCATTAAAGGTCAAATTCACACCTTTCAGGGAAGGAGAGAACAGATCCTGGCCAATGGTGTGAGGAGGAATCTTGGAGCCAGTCCAACCCTCTGGGCTCCCGGTAAGGATTTTTGAAACTCCATCCCAGATGGGAACTCACACTCCTCCAAGGAGGAAATCAATTATAGAATCTATTTTAGCTCAATGCAAGGAATGAAAACAGAGCAAAAGCTCGGGCAGCATCAGTGACAGATGAGCATAATGCCAAGACTCAAGATCACAGAAGCCTCACCTCTTAGTTCGAGTCCCCAGACCACGAACTAAAACAAAGTTTCCATCTTGAAATGGTACTGTCATCATAGGTGAGATTATGGATGCAAATCTGACCTGGAATCCCTTGGTTGCAAGAAGAAAGTCCACTCAAATCACATACACACACAACATACACACCCTCAAAAGAAAAAGGGATGAGTTGTATTGATGAACAAAGTACAGTGGTAAAGACTGAAATGGAAGGGCAGAGAATGCAATAACTGTTCACAAAATACTCGAAACAGTAATAGAAAGCAAAATCAAGGTTTTGCTCTTAGGATCTCTTAAATGAATTGGTTTCTCATCTCTGCTTCTGTCTGCATGTGGTCTTTCTCTCATTTCTATTTCTATCTCTGCCTCTTTATTTATCTCTACCTCTTGACTAATTCTTTCTGATTCCTGGCACAAAAGCCAAGCACAATGTCCCTGTTGCTACTTTTCTTCTGTCTTTAAATGAACAACCAACACTCAACAGCATCTCAGAAGCCCAAGGCCAGTACCCAGGAGCAAGAACCTACTTGGCTGAATTTAAGCAGGGATGACTCCAATCTAGATGTCTGCTCAGGGATGCAAGTCACATGTGCCCTCAGCAGGGCCTGTGAGAACTGACCCCAAAAGTATATGGATAGGTTCTCAAAGAAGGAAGGGAGTTGCTGGGGGAGAAATGACTGACAGAGGAGGTTATAAGAATCTCTACTACAAAATCCATAACTTGGACCAGCAGGGCAGTGTTCCTGGCTTCTCAGGGAACATGGGAATGGATAGAATAATCTCCTTTGTTATTCCAACAGAAACCTTTCTTGCATTGTCACTGGATAAAAGGAGCTAACCTGAGCCTCCCTGGGAAGTTTTCCTGTGATTAAATAGTTAAGATGTTCCAATACAAGGGCTGCAAGCACCCTTGCAATTTGGTGAGCGTGACAGGAACGTACCGAGTCCTCAAACCCCTAATTTTCTTTATTTTAGCATCTAAAAGTGGGGCCAAGTATGAGATCAGGAATTGTGCTTTAAATAGGACTTTGTGAGGAAGGGGGAAAGGGCTGGAAGGAAACCAACAGGAGGCCTGCTCATCGGCTGACCTTCGGCACTGGCAGAGCTAACGGGAGTTCTCAGCTGAATTCGGAGCCAAGAGAAGGACCAGAAAGGCCAGTTCGCTGAATCTGGCAAAGGCTGACTCAGCCTGTGCACAAGGGACGCCCATGCCCCAGTGAATTCAGGCCTGAACGATGTATTGTGCCAGTTTCCTTTCCTCTCATTTTAATCTCAGACACATGGATTCAGATTTCCCTTTGATCCTTGGGAAGGTACAGTTTTGAAATAAATTCTGGCATAAAGCGAGATCTCCACATAGTTTCCACACCAGCAGGCTTGAGGACTGCATTCCTGTCCCAAGTGTTCAATACTTCACCCACACTTTTGAATGTAACAACAGTGGATGCTCATTTCACACTCATTTTATGACAAAACATGAATTGTAACTAATCAGAGGCTCTTTGCAGTCTTGATTTCTCCCCTGCCACCAGTGTTCAGACCTTGTGGTTGGGAGGTCTATGCCCCTGGAAGAATCGCTGGCCTGGAGGAGTGGACCAGAACAACAGGGGGCTGGACTTCCACCCCAGCTCTGCCACCACCAGCTGTGTAGCTGTGGAAAAACCCTCCACCTTTTCTGAGTCAGCCTCCAGTTTTTCCAAATATCAATGTGGGATCAGGGTGGGGCCTGTTTTCTTAGAAAGTCACTGTGAGATTTAAGAAAGTATATAAACACTTCAGGAATGTAGAGTGGGCCTGCAGACATGTCTCATATCTCTTCTAATGTGTCTAAATGCTGGACAAATGGTCATCATCATTATTCTTGACCACAGCTGCCCCTATTACAGCATCTACTATACTCAAGTACTGCCAGATGGTCTTGTACTTAATTCCCTAAACAACTTTAATCGACTGGTATTATTATTTCTATTCTGCCAAAGGGAATGCAATTTAGAGTGGTCAAGTGACTTAGCAGGGTCACAGACCAATAAGTGGCAGATAAAACCCAGGATTCCAACCCCCATCTATCTTGTGCCACAGTCTGGATCCTTTCTGTGATAACAAGAGTGCATATACAACTACCTAAAACAGAGCATTACCATTATTTAAGGCTTATACCTGATTATAAATTGTTCTCCAAAACAAGGAGGAAAAGGAGGCGGAAGGGAATAAAGAAGGAGAGGAAGCAGCAGAGGCAGCATCTCAATGTCCAGAATACAAAGGGGATCAAGAAGCACTAAGAGAAAAAGCAGTAACAACAATACTTTTCCCCCCTCCTTGTCTTTCTATGTCATTGAGGGAGGGAATTTTGCCTTTGGGAAAAGGCAATGGAATTTTAAATTCTGTGTGGCCTGTAGCCACAGATGTAAATACAGATGGTTTTCCTTGAAGAAAGAATAAATGGCAGGAGAGAGGCCATGGAAGCAGGGAAGGAAGGGCAGCAGGCCTCTTGGGAGGGGGGCTGTGTCCTGGACATGAGGGCTCTTGGCGGGGATGCTGATTTGAAGGGCTGGACCTTCCCTCCTGGGTCTGCTGTGCTCCCCTTCTCTCCAGGTCTCAGATTCTTCCTTACTTCATGAAAGGGTGCCCTGTGACCAGACATACCAATCCCTTCCCATTCTGGTAATCTCTTGTACTAACTAAGACTGGTTTTTGTTGTTGTTGTTTTGGTTTCATTTGATTTTTTTTGACCACACCCATGACACAAAGAAGTTCCCAGGGCAGGATCTAACCTGAGCCATGGCAGCAAACCAAGCCACAACAGTGACAATGCCAGATCCTTATCCCACTGAGCCACAAGGGGACTTCAAAAGTAATTTTTTATTTTATTTTATTTAGGGCCACACCTGCAGCACATGGAGATTCCCAGGCTAGGGGTCAAATCAGAGCTGTAGCTTCCAGCCTATGCCACAGCCACAGCAACAGCAACACTGTGTCCCAGGCACATCTGTGACCTCCAGCGCAGCTCACAGCAATGCCAGATCCTTAACCCACTAAGCAAAGCCACAGATAGAATCCGTATCTTCATGGATACTAGTTGGGTTCTTAACCTGCTGAGCCACAACAGGGACTCCAACCAAAACTCTTTTTTAAAGAAAATTATAGCAAGTGCCAGTGAGATTATGGACAAATTTGAACCACTTAAACACTTGACTCTTCTACTCCTTGTTCCTTTCCTTTGACCTTGGCAATCTGAGCTATACGCCCAATACACAAAGGGCTAATCAGAGAGATGTCCAAGGGAACAGAGAGAGAGAAAGAGAAAAAGAAAAGAAAAACTGATGATTTTCCAGTGCTTTGTGGATTAAAAACATGCAGCTATGCTTTATATGAGTTTTGAAAGTGGCACATAAGTCACACAATTCACATGGCCACTTACTGGCCTGTAAGCAACATTTTTAAAAGCAATAGCCCTGCTTGTCTTGCAGAGAATCCTCAATGCCTAGAACAGCACCTAGAGTACAGAAGGTGCTTGATGAATATGAAATAGACAGATGAATGAATGAGTGAGCCCTTTGCCAACAGAACAGGTGAAAAGGGGAACATTAAGATATTTGCTTAGATACAGGTCAAAAAAAGAAAACATGGTATGCTTTCTTAATAGATGAGCAAGCTGGGTTTGATTAAAGACTGTGCTAGATTTAAAGATTGGTAAGAAGATTTACACTCAGTTGAAGATTGCCTTCGCTTTAGCTTAGCTCAGAATCAGCAACCCAGCAGTGCAGAGAATAGTCTCCAGATCAAAGACACAGAGAGTGAAGCATCCCCATCGTCTAGGGGCCAATGAAGCCCACGCAGAGGGGATAAGCCACCAAGTCCGAGGAGCCCAGATCCCAGCGCCACCCTCCAGCTAGGATTATCTGGAGGCAGAGCCACAAGCGCACTTCCATCCCGTTCTGTGTCTTATTGATTTTTGGACCTCAGACAGGTCCCAAGACACATTTTTGTTTATAAGATAAAGCCATTTCAAAATTCAGTCATTTATCTTTCTATTCAAAGTAACTTCCCTGGTTTCCTCTACTGCTCATGATGGTTCCTTATCCTTTTGGACCTTAAGGTTATGCTTTGACCTTGAGCAGATTCGCAGACCCAGGGGGATAGTTAATTCTGAGAAAGCTTTGGACCTTTCTCCGGGGAGGGAGAAGAGGCCTTGGAAGCAGGACTGGATTGATTTGGTCCTGGCGCAGCCTCATCCTTAGTGGCCTGGAAGAGCTGGGAACTGGCAGTTTTCTCCGAACCTCTCTTTTTGAAGGAAAGAATGTTGGAGGTCCTGGCGGTCTCTGAAGGGCTTAATGAAAATCGATAATGAAATTAAAAGCGGGAAAAGGAGAACTTTGATTTCTCTGACGCTTTGGTCTTCAAGGCAGGCGCTTTGATTCCCCCTGAAATGTCTGTGTGGAATAGTGGAGACCGGAAAGACTGGCGTTATGCGGCACCTTGTGCATGCGCCCCGTCCACAGCCAAGTCCCTCCACTCACCCGCTCCCTGAAATCAGAAAGGCAGGGGAGGTGAAGAACGGAAATCAATCCTCATCTCTGGGTGGTCGTGTGGGAAAGAACCGGGCTCTCTTGACGCTTGAAATCCTCTTGAAGTTAAGCTAGAGGCCAGTGGTCAGGCTCAGAGGAGTGGGAGGCTTTTGTCAGTGCCTGAGGCCACACACAAAGCCAAATTGACTATGATATCATCTCTGCTCTTCATTTCAACTGTTCTGAGCTGCTTTGGGACTGATGCAAAAGCTCTGGAAAAAGAAGTCGTGATAGAAATCCTATCAGTTTTCTGAGAGAACCACAGTCTGAGAAATGAGACTGGTCTCGTGTCTGTATCCTTAGGAAGAGGTTTGGTTGCCCTCATTGGCACACGCAACACACGTTCCCAAAGAGCATCTATCCCCATTGATCTGGGCTGATGTCCTAAGAGTCATATATTTTGAATGTCACACTGTAGCAAATGATGCTGCTGCCCAGCATGCATCTGCTCAGCATACCTGAGTTCCCCTACCACCTCAGGGGACCAGTTCCAGCACAATGACAACTTGCTACTGCGGATACATGTGTTTTTCTTCTCTGGAGCCCCACAAGCTTGCTCCAGAGCAGACAGGGAAAATAAGGGCATGTGGAGCGTTAAAATCCCAGAGGCAACTCTCAGCTCATGAGAAGGAAAATCAGTGGCTAAATCCTCCAGCCTCCCCACCCTATGATTATGAGGCAAGTCCCTCACAGCTTCTCAGAAGGTCCCCAAGGAGATGGAGACCTGGTTGCCATCAGTGTTAATTTACCCTTTGATGTGCCTTTATTACCTTTTCTCCTTTCCTTAATTCTTTTTCCCATTTTCCTTACTTTTGCATCCTAGGCCTGCCTTCCCATTAACTCCTGCACCTAGTTCTACATCTCAGAGCCTGCTTTGAGGGGAAAACCAAACTGAGAGAACCCCTCCCCTGACCTCTACCAGAGAGAACAGTATTTTGCACATCATGAGTAATCAAAAACATTTGTAGGTGTTTTAGGAAATCTTGCTAACGACAATTCCGGATATTCCTTAGGATCCTTTGGGAGATGGTTCACAATTGGAGATCATGAAGATGAGAAACTTTCTCCCTTATAGTGTTTATAGTGTCCATCACTGGTTGAATCTGCGTTCAAGGTCATTGACTCTCAGATCCTTCCAGCTTTTTCTGTGTGTGCTCCCTTGGTCAGGAGGAAAAGACAGTAAGAGAACAAGCACCTAGGGCAAGGGCCACAGGTGTGTATGGTAAGCAGAGTGTGCAGCATATGTGAGCACAGCATGGACAGGGGGCTTGGCCATAGGGGGATGTGGTTTGTGAAGCTCCGAGAAGGGAGATAAGGTTTATGCATTCTCCAAATGTATTTGCCCACAGTATCCTATCCTTTTCTGAGTTCCCATTGTGGCTCAGCAGCAACAAACCCACTAATATCCATGAGGATGTGGATTTGCTCCCTGGCCCCACTCTGTGGGTTAAGGATCCAGTATTGCCTCGGGCTATGGTATAGGTAGCAGAGGTGGCTGAGATCCGGCATTGCTGTGGCTGTGGTGTAGGCTGACAGCTGCAACTCCAATTCAGCCCCTAGCCCTGGAACCTCCATATGCTGCAGGTGAGGCCCAATATATATATTATACATGTTATATATATATAATATATATATGTACATATATATCTCCACAGCATTCTTTTGTATAGAGCATCCTGAAAGACTAGTAGTGTCCACTACTAGTGGACACACATTGTGAGCATTCCTTGTCTAATTCAGTGGTCAAAAAAAGGGCCAGACAATAAATATGTTTGAGCTTGAAGACTATGTGATCTCCGTTATAGCATCCCAACTCTGTTGTATCTTGAAAGCAAAGATAGACAACATGCAAATGAACGGCCATGGCTACAGTCCAGTGAAACTTAATTTACAAAATCAGGCAGGGGGCCAAAGTGACCCTTGACCTGGTCTAGAATGTTCCCATAGCCCTATCCATCTTTAAGATCCTAAGACATGTTTGTGGTTGCCCTGTGCAGCAGAAAGTTCTTATTGACTGATCTTAGCAAAATCTCTGCCCCTCCTCCCCTTGACGCTCCGTGGTAAATGTGTCTCAGATCTCTGTGCCTAGTCTCTCTGGAACCCATCCCAGTCAGCCCTCTGCAGCAGCCTCTTCATCCCATTTTGCCCACAGCCTCTCTGCTGGGGAAAAGCAACTGAGCCTAAATTTAATTATTCTGCTGGGAAAATAAAAATAGTGTTACCCTGAGGCTGTCTGGTGCCAAGAATTTTCCATGGCACGAGAAGAGAAAAATAAATAGCAGCTTGAAATAAACAAGTCCTACCCACACTTCATCAGGGGCCCAAAGAGGTGTGAAAACCCGGGGAAGCAGGAGGTAGGGGGGTCAGGTGGCCAGACCCCACTCCCTCTTCTTTGTTTTTGAGGTTAAAGACATAGGACAACAGTCCATCCTGATACACACACTTAACCTGCATTTATTGACCACCTAAGGAATGCCTGACATTCATTCTTTCATTCAATTAAACACAGTTTAAATGTCTACTTTGGGCTAGACAGAACTGGCTACAGAATTTGTGGTGTCCAATGCAAAAATGAAATGTTGGATTCTTTGTTTAGTAATTAAATTCAAAATGGTAATAGCGGAGCATTTAACCAACTATGGACTCCTATGTGTTGTCCACAAAGCCAGCTTTGGTGTTTAATGTTAATGTTATAAAGATACATATGGTGTTACAAAGAAGACCCCAGTCGCTGCCCTGGAGAAGCCTGCTTTCCAAGGAGGGAGAGAAGATGTGTGTCATAAAAGAGCCATCAGAGCTTCACCCCATCATTTTCAATTCCTTTACCCCTTTTGTCCACATCAGCTCCCAGGGGGCAATCACATTCAACAGCTAGACTCTTCGTCCCTGGGTTAGCATCTGACCACAGGCTGCTGGAGCCACTTTGCCTGCAAGCTCAGAGAACTGGATGTCCTTCGCCAATGACTGACTTGTGCTGGCGTCCATCCAGCTGGCCCCTTGCCTCTGATGGGGTCAAGTCTGCGGCCAGCTGTGCACTGACCCCGAGATGCCTCCTCTGCAGCATTGAGTCATAGCCTGGCTGTGTTGCCTTCCCTTCCTTCTTCCCATCTTACATGGCAGGTAGGATTCTATGTTCTCCCAGTTCTTCCTGAGAACCCTTCCTCATAGATCACCCTGACACAAAGTCTCATGTCAGAGTCTGCTCAGGGGGACCCAACCTAAGACACATGCATGTGAGTTACGAGGGAATGAGGTTCAGGATGAGAAGGACTCAGCTCTTACAGAGATGAAGGAAAGTGCCATCAGCTGGAGGGCCTTAAGTGGCACAGGTGGGAGGAATCCTGAGTGAGCTGGTATCCACGCTGGGTCTCCATTAATGGAGAGCATTTCAAAAGGTGGAGATGAATGGTGGCAGCTCGGGCAGGTCTCGTGCTTCTTCTCTGTTTATCCCTCCGGGTCTTCTCTGCACTCTTTTCTCCCCTGCTCTGTGTCCAGGAGGGCTGACCTGAATGGATGACAGTAACAGGTAACTCACCTTCTGGCTTCTAGTTGAATTAAGCTTGGAGAGGATAGGAAGGTGAAGGAGCATGAGGTGTTTTTCAGGTTGTTTTTCGGCAGGGCGAGGGGGTTTTGTTTTGGCCAAGCTCCTGCATGTAAAAGTTTCCAGGCTAGGGATCAAACCTGAGCCACAGAAGTGACAATGCTACACAGGGCATTCCCAAGCTCCTCTTTCTGTATCTGGCAACAGCCCCATTTCTTCCTTCTTCAGATTTTGTGGTCGTCTAGAACAACTATGGGTTCTGTCCCATCTCACGCTGGCTCGCCTCAACCCTGCCTACATGTATGTAAGTACAAAATCTCTTTTTTTTTTCAATACTTCTCTGCTGTCTGGTTTGAGGGTACCATCAGGACCTTGTGGGGACCTGACTCACACGGATAGGGAGGGGATGAGGACAGAACAGGTGAAAGGAGGGGCTGAACCAAAGGTGCCAAAGCTGTGAGGAAGAGCTGAGAGTGCTAGGATTTAAACCACACATGTCGATTACAGACAAAAACATGAAGAGCCTTGAATGTAGCCTAAGAAATTAGGTCTTGGATGAGCCACTGTAAGTCTGACCAAACTATGATGTGATTGAAAAAGTATTTGGGAAGAGTTCCCTGGACAAAAATTGGGAGTATATGGACCAATGGTAAACTGGAACAGAGCAGGATTTGGAGGCTATGCAGTGATGTAATTGGAGCCAGATTCGAGTGCAGACTGGCTGGACAAGGTGCTGTTGGAAACGTGGTGAGAGGTACAGAGTGTCTGATGCCTTTGTTCATGCTTTTCCTCTTGCCTGGCGCGCCCTCCCTCCCTCATCTGGAATTCCTTCTCATCTCCAGGTTCACCTTAAACGCTATTTCTCCTAGGAAGCCTGTGCTCCCTCCCTTCTGGATTTCCTGAGGTGCCCATGTTAATATGCTCATATAATGCCTTGTACTCACTTAAAACGGATCATACTGCATTGTGACTGTGTATTTAATTTTCCAAGTGCTCCTTTGCACTGTAAGCTGCAGGAGGGCAAAGACCATTTTATAAATGGTTATTATTCTGTATGTATTTCAGAAACATAGGAATAATTGCATTATGTATGCCTTCTGTGTTTCTTTTCACTGATTAGGTTTTGGAGGTCTGTCTTTAAAAAGTGTGTATCTAGTTTATTACTCTGTTTTCTTTTGGGCCATGGCGTGCAGCAGCTTTATGTGGGATCCCAGTTTCCAGGCCAGGGAATGAACCCAGGCCACAGGAATAAAAGCACTAAGTCCTAACCACTAGACCACCAGGGAACTCCTGACCATGTCTGTCTTGATCACTATTGTATCTCTAGAGCCCTGCCTAATTCCTTAGTACCTGATAAACATATACTGGTTGGACCAACAAAAATGGATGGGTGCAATCAGTGGCCTCAGAATGCTGCTGTTTCTGGTATCTATTTGGATAGAATCATTCGTTCATCCTCCTGTGATATTTCCCAGGTTCTGATTTAGTCCTGCAGCTGAGTTTCAGAAATCTCATTTCAGAAAGTAATTAATAGAGTCCTTTTTCTTCCGAAAAAGTTGGAATCTCTAAAGCTGTTTGTGCTCTTGGAGTAAAAGAGGGTACTGACAGGAGGAAGCAGTTGCACCAAAAAAAAAATTATGAGAAGCATTTTTCAGAGTAAACATCATTAGGAGGAAGGAATGATGAAGCTAAAATAAATGTTTCCTGTTGAAGCCTAGTTTGTATCACAAATCATGAAGCCACTTGATTGGATAGCCTGTTGGTGACAAATAGCCTGCAATTCATTTCTTTCTCCAGCTGACTTTTGGCCAACACACTGCAAGATTTACGTCACTATTATTTGACAGCCCCTTTCTACATGCTGGGAGATGAGGCAGGCCTCTGCCCAGAGAAATACCTGGTTTGGGGGACCGGGTCTACTGCATACTACCCCCAATTGTACAAGCTGTTGAACTGATCGAAGCCCTTCAAGGCACAGCTAACACACCTTGACAGGCAAATTGGACAAAGGGACCATTTACAGAAGTGTGGACAGGGTAAGAGAAACCAATAGGAGTGATGTGGCACCTGGTGACGGTGCAGACATAATATCGACAATTTGCAGTTGAGAAAACAGGCATGGATTCTTCCACCCAGGTGATCCAAGGGAGGCTCAAAGAAGAAAACTTACGTGACAGTGTTGTTAATTTTCCAAACATGTTACTCCATCACTCTCCTCTCCTTGCCTCCACCACCTTCAGTCCACGCTGCCCTCTTGCTTTTTGTTTATTGCTCTTCAAAGAAAACACATGTTTATGCCTTTGTGGTTTTAAAAAGGAGTCCCTTCCTTCTAGAAGCTTTCACTGGCTTCCTTTCCCCTGTTTCCCTAGTGTTGGTTCCCCATTCACACACCTGTACCCCCATTGCCCTTTGGCAAATGAATTGGGTGGTCCATCAGCACCCACTGAGTTTACCCTACTCCCAGAATCTGGGGTGGGCCCACAGTCACAGGGCTTGGTTCCGGGATGGGCACACAGTCAATTCAAGTGTTAGTGCTGAAAATGTGGTTGTTACTCTTTAGCAGAAGGACTTCTCTTTTAGCCAGGGTCCCTAAGTCAGTGGAATGTGATGTGGAGAGAGCTGTCTGAGGATGAAAGCACTGCAAGAGGACTTGGGACTGAGAGATGGATCCCTGAGACCTTGTGTGAGCACTTGACTCCAGCCTTGCTGGAGAGCAGCAATCCAGAAAGCCCACTTCCCCCATACCTCTCAGTACTGGAGCCAGTGAGCCCCTGCTTTGGCTTGAGCCAGCTGGGGCTGGCTTCTATCACCTGAAACCCTGCTCTTCTAGGCTCTCAGCAGCCCCTGAATCACACCTGCCAGTGCTTATCTATCAGTCCATATGGTCTGATGTTTTTTTTGCTGGTCTCTCTACCGGATTTTGAGTTTCTCCTTTTCATTTTTGCCCAGGGGCTGGAACAAGGTTGTGAGTAATAAATGTGGAGAGAAAGCAATACAAAGAGTCAGGGCTCTGGGATAAGATAACTCAATATTCCTAGTTTCTTAAAAATATGTTTGGTGATGATAACTACCTTCAATGGCTTTATAGTTTCAATGGCTTTTTTTTTAATATCATTAAAGTATTGAAACAGCTACAGCAAGTAGTTCTGTTAGACCATAGTGCTTATCAAGAAGCAAAGGCTCAGAGATTTCAAATAACTTGTCCAAAGTCACACAGCTAGAAGTGGTGGAGACAAGAAATCTGATCATCTCTGGCTCCAAAGTCCATGCTCTTGTCCACCATGTAAACAGCTCCCTAGCCTTTCTACCTCCCCACTTTCCTTAAGGTATACCCCCCCACCCCCATCCTGATTCACCACTCTTGGTTCTACCGCTCTTGAATTATAGCAGGTTAAAGAAACAGGACTTAATTTCTTTCCCTCTCCTGCCTTCCCACACCAGCCCTGGCCCTTGATGGACCATGTGGCTTCATGCCCTGTTTGACACAAAAGCATCTTCTCCAGTTCAGAAGCACTTGGGGGGCTGAGAATCACGGTGGCACCTGGACCAAGAAGTTCGGACTCAAAAGTTCTGGGAGGATAAAAAGCCTGATACCAAACTCTGCAGAACCTCTAAGTCAGTTCCCCCAAATATCGGTCCTTCCTCAGGGCCTGGAAGCAAATTTAACAGTACGTGAACATACAAGCTTTGAAGTCAAGCCCACTTGAGTTTCAACTGTAGTTTAAACACAACCTGGATAACCTTGGGCAAATCACAGCAGCTCTCAGTCTCAGTTTCCTCACCTGTAAAGTGGGAATACCTGCCGCAGAGATGGTGTTGAGAGAAAATGAACATAATTATGGTAAATTAATGGTATCTGGAACTTTGCAAATATTTCAGCAGTAGTAGCTTTAATTATTATCATCTAAATCTAATATTTTCTGGTGACTGAAATATAAAAGCTTTCAGAAGCCTGGGGAAGGGAAGTTAAAGTCCCCCAGAACTCCACACCCTGCTACCTGTTGTTCCAGATCCATCAATATATATATATATCCGAAAGTGGGGTCCAGCTGCTTGCTGCTATAAAGCCAATAAAGAGGCAAGACTGATGGAAAGTTTCCTTTGTTTCAGAGGCCAGCAACAGGGGAGGAGGGAGGAGGGCAGACTCCCCCCATCCCCCACTGACAATCAGTGGGTAAGAGATTTTAAAGGGGAGTTTCAGGGGTGTGTAGGGGGAGGGAGGGGGCTACATGCAGAACAGCACAGGCAGCTCCAACAGTCATCTTGAAATTGGTCATGCCATGGTCTGATCAGTGTCGTCTTGATTTAAGTACAGTTCATCTTCAGTTCCAGGGTCAGTTTTTTCCTATTTCTTTGAGGCCCATTCTCAGAATTATTATGGATTATGTCATGGCTACAGTCTGGTCATCATGTAGTTAACTTCTTCCACCTGGTGAGGGTTTCACCATCTACAAGACAGTTCGCAGATATGGCTCAGGATATTATCTACAGCCCTTGAGGAGGAACTAAAGGTCCTTGACTTTGCTTAATGACTAAACTCTTTTTATTTGGTCTTTGTTTCTATATTTTTTTATTTTTCTGATTAAATTTATTCTTTGACTAAAGTTTTTCTACAGAAAAGAGGCAGGCAGAGGACATGGGGCGGGGAGAGACCATAGGACCTCGGTCTGCTTCATATACATATATATAGAGAGAGAGAGAGAGCAAAGGCAATCTATTCCCGGGAGCCACAAGTTCAATTAAAATTTGGGGGATTTCAAGAGTTCCTGCCGTGGCGCAGCAGGATGGGTGGCATCTCTGCAAAACCAAGGCCAGTATTCAGTCCCTGGCCCAGCACGGTGGGTTGGAGGATCCAGTGTTGCCGCAGCAATGTGGGTTGCAGCTGCAGCTTGGATCTGGTCCCTGGCCCAGGAACTCCATGTGCCACAGGCCAAAAATGGGGAAAAAACAAACAAACACATTTTTTAAATCAGGGGTACCATGACTAAAATACAAAGGATGAATGAATCCTGAGAGGCAGCTCGCACAGTCTGCCACAGATGGACAAACTAGGTGTTTGTTTGGGAAATGTTTGTAATGTTTATGTCTTTGTACATCCCAACTATTTTTCTTCTCTTTTTTTTAAATGACATTAATTTTTTTCAATTATAGTTGGTTTACAGTGTTCTGTCAATTTCTACTGTACAGCAAAATGACCCAGTCACACACATATATATGCATTCTTTTTGTCACATTATCCTCCATCATGTTCCATCATAAGTGACTAGATGTAGTTCCCTGGGCTATACAGCAGGATCTCATTACTTATCCACTCCAAATGCAATAGTTTGTATCTATTAACTCTAGACTCCCAATACATCCCACTCCCTCCCCCACCCCCTTGGCAACCACAAATCTGTTCTCCAAGTCCATGAGTTTCTTTTCTATGGAAAGGTTCATTTGTGCCATAGATTAGATTCCAGATACAAGTGATATCATATATTTGTCTTTTTACTTCTGACCTCACTCAGTATGAGAGTCTCTAGTTCCATCCATGTGGCTGCAAATGACATTATTTTGGTTTTTTTTATGGCTGAGTATATTCCATTGTGTATATGTACCACATCTTCCTAATCCATTCATCTGTTGATGGACATTTGGGTTATTTCCATGTCTTGGCTATTGTGAATAGTGCTGCAATGAACATACGGATGCACGTATCTTTTTCAAGGAAAATTTTGTCCAGATGTATGCCCAAGAGTGGGATTGCTGGGTCATATGGTAGTTCTATATTTAGTTTTCTGTGGTCCCTCCATACTGTTCTCCATAATGGTTGTGCCAATTTACATTCCCACCAACAGTGTAGGAGGGTACCCTTTTCTCCACCCACTCCAGCATTTGTTATTTGTTGACTTGTTAATGATGGCCATTCTGACAGGCGTGAGGTGGTACCTCATAGTAGGTTTTGATTTGCATTTCTCTAATAATTAGCCCAACTGTTTTTCTAATAGTCTTCCATTGCACTTGATGTGTGAAACTATAGAAGCAATGAGAGACCTTTTATAATTCTGCCAGTGCATAATGACTAAGGAATATACCTCTTTAAGGAAAAGTGACAGGGAGGGCTTGCCTGTTCCCAAGCAGGAAACCTTTAACTCAGTACAAATGTGAAGATGTACAGACCCCTAAGCACAGGAAAAATCAGACCACGAAATTCGTAAACTGCCCACGTAACTCCCCATATGCGTTAGTTAACTAAGGATGCCAACTAAAAACTAAAACTAAAACCCAAAACATGAGGATAGGGGGATAGATGTTTATATATTATGATTATTTATATATTGTATGTATGTGTGCATATGTTTGTGTTGTATATATGCATGTGTATTTATATTGCCCACATATTTTCTCTTCCCATGTATATGTATTTCCCACCAAATGTTTGCACTAATTACAGCTTTCCACAAAATTTATCCCTATTTGTTTAGAATTGTTTTTTATAGACCTTCTCACACTAATATTCAACAAATTTTAGATTGTTCTCACATTACTCTGTTCTTAACAATGACTTTTGTCCTTCTTCAAATACTCTGTTAGGCTATCAACAGATTAGTGATGAGTCTGTTGTCCAAACTGCATTTCTCAAAGGTAATTTTGAACCCCAGGACACTGTGCTTCAGTTGCTAAAATAGTCGCTCTAGAATCTCTTGGAAGTGCCAACAGCTTCATTAACCTCCCACATATTGTTTCACACTTTCGGATTAAATGCTCCTGTCCAGTTTTATCATCCAGACCTAAACACACAAAGCATAAAGCTGGGTTTACATGCAGATTTACCATCCAGGATGACAAACAAATTAAAAATGTTTAAGTGTCAACAACATGATATTGAATTGCAAACAGCTCTGGCTTCATTTGAGTGAGTGGGTTGGGCTAAATCGAACCTGAAGCTCTGAAGTAGAATTCACCCACTGTTCCTGCTTAGCAATTATGCCAGCTTTTTTCCTTAGAGATTGGAGACTGGTTATGGAAATTGCATTTGTGCCTCTTCTAAATATGCAGACTCATACTCCAAACCTCTCATTTGTGATTCTATAATAAAGAAAAAAATAAGCAGAGAGGAAGACAACATTCTCATTTCTGAACTTAATTTGAGGTTGGCTTAACTCACTCTGAGCCACATATAAGAATTGAAACAATCCCCCCTTACATACCAATTAGAACAAACCTTTCTTATCAAGATGGTGTGGAGGTTGGGAGAATATAGATATTAAGGGTCAGTCTTTGGGGTGGGGGTGGGGCTGTTTATCCCCTGAAATTTGGGACAAATAGTTTCTATCCCTACATATAAAAACAATATCTAACATTTACTGGAAGGCTGTTATATACCAGAAACAGTGCTAAACTCTTCATTTAATCCATTAATAACATCTTTTTTTTTTTGTCTTTTTAGGGCTGTACCTGTGGCATATGGAGGTTCCCAGGCTAGGGGTCTAGTCGGAACTGTAGCCGCTGGCCTACACCACAGTTCCTGGCAAGGCCAGATCCTTAACCTACTGAGCGAGGCCAGGGATCGAATGCGCAACCGCGCAACCTTATGATTCCTAGTTGGATTCCTTTCCACTGCGCCATGATGGGAACTCTTTTTTTTTTTTTTTTTGTATAATGATTTTTATTTTTTTCCTATAGCTGATTTATACTGTTCTGTACACTGTTTCAATTTTCTACTGTACAGCATGGTGACCCAGTTGCACATACATGTATTCATTCTATTCTCTCCCATTATCATGCTCCATCATAAGTGACTAGATGTAGTTCCCAGTGCTACACAGCAGGATCTCATTGCTAATCTATTCCAAAAGCAATAGTTTGCATCTATTAACCCCAAGCTCCCAGTCCATCCCACTCCTTCCCCCTTGGCAACCACAAGTCTTTTCTCCAAGTCCATGATTTTCTTTTCTGTGGAAAGTTTCATTTGTGCCGTATATTAGATTCCAGATACAAGTGATATCATACGGTATTTGTCTTTCTCTTTCTGACTTACTTCACTCAGGGTAAGAGTCTCTAGTTCCATCCATGTTGCTGCAAATGGTATTATTTTGTTCTCTTTTATGGCTGAGTATATTCCATTGTGTATATATACCACATTATCCTAATCCATTGATCTGTTGATGGACATTTGGGTTGTTTCCACATCTTGGCTATTGTGAATAGTGCTGTAATGAACATATGGGTACATGTATCTTTTTCAAGGAAAGTTTTGTCCGGATATATGCCCAAGAGTGGGATTGCTGGGTCATATGGTAGTTCTATGCATAGTTTTCTAAGATACCACCATACTGTTCTCCACAGTGGTTGTACCAGCTTACATTCCCAACAACAGTGCAGGAAGGTTCCCTTTTCTCCATACCCCCTCCAGCATTTGTAGATATCTCCATTTTTACAAATTAAGAAGCAGAGGCTCAGACAGATTAAGTAACTTGCCCAGGTCACAGAGCTTCTGCTGGACTTTGATTTGAGGTGCAGTGAGTGTGATTCACTTATGTTTTCTTAATTTTCTTTTTTAGAGTTTTAAAACATCTTATTCCCTCTGGAATTTATTTTGCAATATGACTTGAAATGAGATATCAATATTTTGTTTGCTACAAGTATACAAACACACTTTTTCTACAAATGTAACTAATTGGCCCCATCACAAGTTTGAAAAACAAAGTTTTTAACAATTTAATGACAAGGAGAAATGTTTATGACATAAGTGAGAAAAAGGAGGAACACGAAGCTATATATTGTGTAACTACATTAATATAATCTATATGTATATATAGAGATAGAGATGGAGTGCCATTAATATGATATGTATTGAACAGCTACATAGAAATAGAGCCCTGGGATGGTTTTGAAGAGGCTTCGATCTGGCGTCAAACTGCCTGGGTGGGTCTAAATCTCACATCTACCTCTTACTCCCCCTGAGTGTCCTTCTGCAAATTACTTAACCTCTTGGTGACCAGTCTGTCTGTAAAATGTGGGTAATAATGTTACTTACCTGCTGAGATGACTCTAAGGATTAAATTGATGCACAACACTTAGTATAGGACTTCCCACTGTGGTTCAGAGGGTTAAAAATCCCACTGCAGTGGCTTGGGTTGCTGTAGAGGTGCAGCTTCATTTCCCGGCTGGGCTAAGATTCAGTCCCTGGCCTGGGAATCTCCATATGCTGAGGGTATGACCATTTAAAAACCAAACCAAACACTTAGCATAGTACCTGGCACCTAAAAAACACTGCACAAATAAATATGCCAAATCCTATATTTATAGTTGTAAATGAAAGGTGTAATTGTATATATTTTAAGTTTTAAAATTGTATCCAATCCAGTTGCTTGTTTTGTTTTAGTGTTATAGTCAGGAAAAAAAAAAAAAAGTTTAATATTTTTAAAAGTCTTGGTCTTCAGCATTCCACTCATACCAAAACACTCTGAAACCAAAAAAGTAAGCCCCTTGCAAACTTTCTTTTGAGATGCACCTTCATCCTGGAGAATCCTCCTGTGTCTCTGGCAGAAAACGAGCTCCTCATTTCCATAAATTGATGACCCAAGGAGCTTTGGTGCAAGCATTTGGTAAAAAGAAAAAGAAAGATGTCCTTAAATAAGAAATTGGAAGTATTTGGTATTAGGAAAACAAGAAGCAATAAATGTAAATAACTCCCAGGTAAATCATCTCTTCAAGTCCTCAAGGTGTTATGAGACTCGGGAATATGTTACATTGCATTATAATTTATAATTGGATCTAGAAATCTGTTCGGTAATAGGTCTAGTAACAGGGGTAAGAATTAATCCTCAATGCGCACCTTATTACATTGCTGGGAATATCGCCAAACCAGACTCCTTGTGAAATGGACTCTTCAAGCATATAAATAAGGAGGCCAGATATAGGACTCTGATTCAGGTATTTTCTTACACTCAGGGAAATGCTAAGGTAGAAAGCTGATTATTCAAAATAATGCAGTTCTCCAGCTAAACTTCCCCAGGCTTCAGATGAAGCTAATGAAGCGAAGATTTATCTGTGTTTCTTCCGAGATGATTGATGAAAAAATCAGCTGCAAATAACTGGGGAAACAATTGGGAGAAAAGCTTAATATGTTTCCTCTAGCACTGAATCTGTCCTGGCTATGAAACTGCTAATGTTCAGAAATTCAATGTGTGGAAGAAAAAATTAGGCAGCTTAGTCCTGGCAACCTGTCACTCTTCCAGGAAATGGTGGTTAAACATCTCCTTCCACATTGTTAACCACCCAGCCCCACTTCCAGCGGGGACTTAGAAGGCTAAGAATAAGTTGTAGCTGTGTGACTCTGAACCCCTTTCTTGACCTCTCTGAACTTCATTTTCACCATCTGTCCAATAAGAATACCTACCTTGGAGCAGCTCTATGAGGATTCCAGGTAATTCATTTAAAGTGCTTGCTTTAGAACCTAACAGATACCCAGTAGTTATCTGCATAACTTCCAGGATTCTGATTTCAGGAGCTTTGGAAGGGTGTCTGGACTACCTGCTCCCCCACCTAAATTGCTAATCTTGTATTCCACTGTTACAAACTAGGCTTAACCATAAAAATCTAGGAGGGACAGCAGTTAAATTTACACTAAGCTAGAAATGATTCATAGCAGATTCTAGAAGGTTCTGAAGGGCTAGAAGGGAGACAGAAAATAATGCTCAGTCATTAAGCATTTATTTAGTACCAGCTATGTGCCTGATTCACACTGGTCCCAGGGGGATGGAGACTGGACAAGTCTATGGACCTTGAAAGTGTTCCTCTCTCTCCTGGCTCCTCAATCTCATCCTTCCTACCTCCTTGGGTTAGATGCACTTCTTAGGTAACATGGGCACTCAGATTCTCTAGTGTGGATTCCAACACTGCAACTCCTACCATGGAATCCTCCATAGAACATGTAGTGGTAGTCTTAGCCCCCACGCTCAGATGGAAGACATTGCTATTTATTTGTTTTATTCAAACTCAGTTAAAATCAGTTTCCAAGCCTGATCTCCAGACTGGATAGAAATTTCATCTCAGTCCCCACTAAACATTTGCCTCTCTGAGAGTCACTTTAGAACCTAGGAGACTTTCATGGTACCCAGAAGCTAAAGGGCCCCAAACTTCCCATCCCCCGTGGCCATCACCAACCTCCTCATGGTCCCAGCTGGCAGGGATCCTTCCCACTCTCAGGAGTGCTCAGCTTCTGTGGGAGCTCAAACCCTGTGAAAGCAGGGAGCTGGGGTGTCTTCAGGCCCACCACCCCCTTGATATCTTGCTGCTGCCACTCTGCAGTGGAAGTGTCCCACCATCACCCACCCTCTGACTACAGTCTCTTCCTGAGTCCAGACAGTGCTTTCTATCCCAGGGCTCTGTACACTCTTTCCATAAAGAGCCAGATAGTAAATACTTTAGGCTTCCTAGGCTGTGCCATCTTGGTCACAGCCATGCAGCTCTCTTATAGCACGAAAGCAGCCCTAGGCAAGGCAGAAGTGGATGGATGGGCCTTTTTTCCCCATGACACTTGACTTACGGACTCTAAAATTTCATTTCCACAAAATGTTCCTGCATCACAAAATCTATTCATTTGATTTTTTAAAGACGGATTTTAAAAACTATTCTTAGTGTTCAGGATATTTAGAAAACAAGCAATGGGGCAGCTCTGGCACTCAGCCAGTAGTTAGCCAACCCCTACTCTAGCCTCTTATTTTCAGAGAAACTTAGTATCCTCTCTTCAGTGAGTGTGGCTTTTTGTTTTTAATTACATTATGAATTGCTTTATTGTTGGTTAGGTTGCTAAAACTGATACATCCTTACTGTTCAACCAATTAACTTTGAATGGCAAGAACTTTTAATAACACGTATGAGTTTATATGTGTGTATATTATCCGTAGATGTCTGCAAACAGTAATTACAAACAAGAATAGATTTTTAAATGAATCATTTCACAGCTCTTCACAAGCCTCCTAAATCCTATATCATGTATTCTATAATTCTTTTTTTTTTTTATTTTATTGCAGTATGGTTGACTTACAATGTCAAATTAGTTTCAGGTGTACAATGAATCAGGAGTTCCCACTGTGGCTCAGTGGTTAATGAATCTGACTAGCATCCATGAAGTTGCAGGTTTGATCCCTGGCCTTGCTAAGTGGGTTAAGGATCTGGCATTTCTGTGAGCTGTGGTGTAGGTCTCAGACGTGGCTCAGATCCTGCATTGCTGTGTCTGTGGCAGAGGCCGGCAGCTACAGCTCTGATTCGACCCCTAGCCTGGGAACCTCCATATGCCAGGTGTGCGGCCCTAAAAAGCAAAGAAAATAAAAAATAAAATAAAATGATTCAGTTATAAAGATATATATATCCTTTTTTGTTTCCCATTATAAGTTATTACAGAATATTGAGAAAATTTCCCTGTTCTATGCAGTAGGACCTTGTTAGTCATCTATTTTATATACAATTTAGTGTGTAAGTGTTAATCTTATCCTTCTAAAAGATCCCTCCCCCCAGTGAGTGAACCAATGCTGAATCTCATTCTTACCTATGTCACAGAATAGAACCCAGGATGGGTCATCTAGGCCTAGGGAGCAGAGTAAAGCCTTCCAGAATGGCTCAAATGTCTTTCACACCTAGAGACAACTATTGTAGTAGAAAATGGAAACATCTCAAAACCACATTATAAATATTGTGGGCTATCTTACTTGTTCAACCCTATTGGTCTGATGCTATGCTATACTTAGACATTCACTTGGACTTCATGAGAAAAGTTTAAATTTGAGGCCTTTGGGAAATGAGAGGTCCATGCAAAAGAGCTCT
This sequence comes from Sus scrofa, assembly GCF_054392235.1. Lineage (NCBI taxonomy): Eukaryota > Metazoa > Chordata > Mammalia > Artiodactyla > Suidae > Sus > Sus scrofa. Next base: position 60,047,111 of record NC_139395.1, read on the forward strand.
CCTCTTCTCCTTCACCCATACCCCAATCCCATTTTCTGAGAATTTGGTAAAGTAACACAGCCTCACCAGAGCCCCTCTCAGCCTATTCAGAATCTTAGTTTAATTAGAAAAGTTTCCCATTCTGGGACCACATGCCACAGTAGTGAGTGATGCACAGACTGGATCTTCCTCTTTCATCCCTCTGGCAGGCAGCTTTATGCAGTGTACAACCTGTGCCACCATACAAAGCCACTGTGAGACAACAGTCTGACTCCACGAAAGAAATCAGACCCCTGTCTGAAGTTGAAGGAATAGAGGAGAGTGTGAATCTAATTGCATCAGACATCTCAGGCCCCATGAGGCCACATGCTCAGGGTAACGGGGTTCCAAACTATTGTCTCTGACTCCACAGCAGTAACTTGCTCCTTAAGGAAGTGATTTCTGTCTTCAAATCACTTGTGTTTTTGACAGCTGGCTGCTTCTCGCCTATTGTGTCTTCCTGCAGTTCTACTTACAGAATGTGCCCACAAAGGCTGGGCTGAAGCATGGGTTGGGAAAGCTTTTGAAAGCCAGCCAGGCGGAAACTTGAAGACAAAAGGTCTTCAAGCAGATATTATTTGCAATCTTGGGTTAAGGCAGCTGCTGGGGGAGAATAATAAAAAGTGCACCCTAAATTAAGCTTCAGAGCGGGACTTGTTTATCTTGGCTGATGGGGGGTGGTGCTTGAAGAAGACCATGGGACAAGAGCACTTATACATCTGCCACTCCCCTCCCCCAGCTGAGAACTGTTAATCAGGTAGGGTGGCAAAGTCCCCTCTATGCACAGCATGACAGCACTGCCTGACAGCTGGTAGTCAGGTTGCCATGTCAACAGGAAGAGACCCTATTGGGGTTTTTGTTTTCTTACCAAGTTCTCTGAGTAGCTGTTAGCTGTGGGAGAAGGTATGAAAGCTGATCCTGTGACTCCCAGACTGCTCCCCTAGGCAATGGATTTCACAACAATTTGAATATACTTCATGCCACTTAAATGGTTAAAATGGTAAATTTTACATTGTGCACATTTAATATAATTTAAAATAAATATTCTTTTTCAAAAGAACACTAGAACAAATTAATATAAAAACAGATGTTAATAGTCTATATTGGGCAGTTCCCATTGTGGCACAGGAATATAGAGTAGCTATATTAACATCAGACAAAAAAGACTTCTAGATCAGCGATCCCTTCATGGCTTAGTGGTTAACGAACCCAACTAGAATCCATGAGGATGCAGGTTTGATCCCTGGCCTTGCCCAGTGGTTTAAGGATCTGGCATTGCTGTGAGCTGTGGTATAGATTGAAGACTCAGCTTGGATCCCATGCTGCTGTGGCTGTGGTGTAGGCCAGCCGCTGGAGCTGCAATTTGACCCTAGCCTGGAACTTCCATATGATGTGGGAGCTGCCATAAAAAAGCAAAAAAAAAAAAAAAAAAAAGACTTCAAGATAAAGAATATTACCAAAGATAAAGAGATATGCTTCATAATGAGTAAAGGGCCAATTCATCAGGAAGATATAACGATCATAAATGTGTTAAGAATAGAACTTCAAAATAAAGGAAGCGAAAAGAATGGCAGAGTCCCCCTGTATGCACAGCTTTTCTGTGCCTTTGGTGTGAGCTGAGTATAGTTCCCTCCATCTTGACTTTGGCCATATGACTTGCTTTGGCCAATGGCATGAAGGTGGAAGAGGCAATGGGCCAATTCCAACCTCAGACCTTAAGAGGTCAATAAGCTGCAAGGCTAATCTTCAGTGCAGCATGGAAAATTTAGAGGGTCTCCAGATTGGGATTTATATACAAAGGCATTGTTCTGAGCAACCTTGGTGTTGCTTCTCAGAGTTCTTCATAAGCATCCTTATTTGGGGTTGCTGGTTTCCATGCCCTAGACAATGGGAATTTGTTATCTTTTAGAGGGGGGTATCCCTAAATCTAGTTGCCGTGTTTGTTGATGTCAAGTTGTTCATAATACTCTCTTATTCTGGGCTTGGCTGGGTGGCTCTAAGCTGCAAGTCTCCTGGTCACTCAGGTCATTCTTCACTATGTGTCTGTCAGGTCATTATGTTAATTTCAGTGGGTCAGCTGGGGCACGTCCCTCTCCTGGGTAAGGCAGAGGAACAAGTAAGCCAGCAGATATCCGCCGAAGCATTCAGGGGCTAGAATAATATCATTATTTTGAAGTTACTCTCCCCATAGGGAAATCGGCCTCTTCTGAGAAATGTTGGTCTCATTCACTGAAATGGCTGTGGCCTCGTGGGGTGATTCCTGATGGGTGGATAAATCTGGGTTCTTGGTAGACTCCCTGAAGCAGTCCTACGAATGTGGGTAGGGGAGTGGAGGAAATGACACAGGGAATGGAGGGGTGTGTTATGGAGCAGATATTACGGTGGGTAGTAGAGCTCTGTTCTGCTGGGGAACCACAGGAGATGGTGTCAAATGTACCTTCGTTAGGTTATCCCAGCTGAGAGTTGAGGATGCTGGCATGTTTGCCCACAGGCTCCCTGTCCAGCACTGACTGAGAACTGCTCCTGAGAGCATTAGCCTGATGATGCTGTTGGCTTGCTCAGGGTCAACCTACTCCCCAGCCAGGAAAAAGCCCTCAGGCAGAAGCTGCAGACACTCACAGTCAGGATCACTGAGAAGTTATGGGTGGAGTACCAAGACCATCCACTCCAACTTTGAAAGAAGAACAGAATTCTGATACACGGAGAGAAGCAGAGAAAAGAGACTTACAGTTTGTTTTCTGTTTTCAATTTCATTAGGAGTTCAGAATAGCTACATAAATCCTGAGTTGATTTCATTTTTTTTTCTAATTCATTTTTGAACCAATACATTTCCTTGTTGAATATTTCCAACCAGGAGTCCTTTTCTTACACCCCCAGAGCAGAATGATCTGATAAAGGAAAGCTGGGGATGCCTCCAGGTCATCTTCAAGTTCTTTGCTTGATGTAGAATCAGCCAACCTGTGTTCAAATCCCCAGTGTGCCCCAAAGTAACCCTGGCACAGGCACACAGCCCACTAAGCCTCAGTTTCTTTATCTGTGAAGTGGGAATAATGCCAGCATTCCTTCTCCCTCTGAAAACATGGTAATGATTATTCACCTGCCTTCACCAATCAAGGTTAAAACTTGCTTGTCTTCCAAGCAGCACCTAGTCTAAACAATAAGGTATTTACCTGGGTTGTTTTTCAGAAGCTATGAGTCAGCTGTGTCTAGTTCTACCTGAGCTGGTTAAGACTGGTTAGGACCACTAACTAGGCATGCGCAAGCATCATTTCCATGGCTCTTTGACTTCAGAGGGCTGAAAACCCCACCCTCACATCATGCTAAGTACTTCCAATTGCACGTGAAGAGGCCTGTAGCCTACTTACACCTGCTCGTAATGACAATTCCTGCACCTTTTTCCAATCACTTTTCCCCATGCCCCCCCACACACACACCTTAGACTGCCCTGCTGCTCTATTCTTCATTTCATAAATAGTCCCCAGCTCCTTGGCATTCAGGGGTGGCGTTGAATTTTCTTCTTCTCTCCTCTCTGTCGGTCGCCTTCCAAGTTAAGCCCTCTCTTTGCTACAAACTTCTCTTTCTCAGCATTTTAGCTTTCTGAGCTTCAGGCCAAAATGAGCCTGGTTCAGTAACACCCTCTCTCTGAGTGTAAAGCTTTTCCTATGCCCCCAGGGGTGTCACATCCTGTGTTATAGCTAAAAGTTGAAAGATAATTGAGATGAGATTCTTGTTCTAAAAAATCTTAGTAATATAGAAGACAAATAACCAGGGACTCTAATACAAGGAAAGTTGTGTTACAGAGGAGCTAATTGCCTCTAAGGCTAAAAGAGCAACAGAAAAGTGGAGTGGGAGAGAAAAAGTAAGCCTGAGGGTGACACAACCTTGAGCTTCATAGTGGCCATAAAAACTCCTTTTGCAGACCCCTGCTCTGGGGGGTGTAGCTGACTGGGGGCTGTGGCTGTTCAGTCTGCTCTGGACTCCACCCCAGCACTGTCACCAAGGCCACACACCATGGGCTGACTTTGGTTCAAGACCCCCCCACCCCCCGCCCAGCACTGAACCTTCCTGAGAGCGGGTAGCCATCCAAATGCCTCCACTCAGCCTTCTCTCCCTGTGTCCTCGCTTTGCAGTCAGACAACTCATAACTTTTTCCAGCTATCTCCCAATTCCTTTTCATTCAGGCATTTGCCCTTAAAAACAAAAACAAAAACAAAAACAAAACAAAAAAACCATGGCTGTTTAATTCTATCTTGACATCTGTTTCTTGGAGGGCCCCAGACTCACTGTCTTCAAGGATAGGTAGGAGTAGCTAGGCAAAGAAATTCAGACAATATAGCGGCAGACTGGGCAAGGAAATGGGAAGAAGCTACAAGCTCAGGGAGTAGAGCCACGTACAGTACCTGATGGAGAAGGGGAAGAAGGGTTTGGAGCAGGGAGTGTCCCCTGGGCTAAGTGGTAGATTAAACAGGGGAACTGATTGGAACCAGATCTTCAAGAACCTGTTAAAGCCTTTGGAACTCGTTTCGAGAACAATGGGGAGACTGGACTCTAGAATTAGAGGAAAAAGTGCATGGCCGCTGGCAGGGAGGGAAGATGAATGAGTGGAGAGCAGGCCTGGGAGGTGAGAGAGGACACTGGTGATTCAGGTGAGCAATCCCAAGGGCATCACCTGGGGGAGGAAAGATCCAAGCGCTTTGCACAAAGTAAAATTGTTGGAACTTGTTTTTCTTGGATGCTGCTGAATATGGAGGGTGGATGAAAGTAAGGAGTTGAAAATACCCAGGATTCTGGTGGGTGTGGCCTATTACCTAGATGGCAACAGGTCACAGGAAACAAACTGGCAGAGAAGAACACAGGTGCTTTCTTTAAGCTCCATGACATTCACAACTTGTAATTCACAGGAAACTTAAAAACCTTAGATAAGTTGTTATTCCCCAACCCCCATCCCCAAATCTTCAAAAGCCATTGAAACCATCTCCTGCAACACACATTACTAGAAATTTGGTTTAGTCACATCAACATTCTGGCCACCCACCCGTGTAATGGGGTGCCTGGGATGTCGGGGGTGCCTGGAGCCCAGGTAGAGCTGTGCCTCAATCATGAGGGAAGTGAAGGTGCAGGAATCCTAGGTGTGTAGGTAGAAATTGAAGTCAGGAGGCTTTGAGTGGTTGAGCACACTCTGAAAAGAAAGGGCAGGAGGCCAGTGTATTAGTTTTCTATTGCTGCCGTAACAAATTACTAAAATCATGGTGGCTTAAAGCCAGACAAATTTATCACGACTTTCAGTTCTTGAGGTAGGAAGTCCAAAAGGGGGCTGAGGGAGTTAAAATCAAGGTTTGAGCAGAGCTGCATTACTTCTAGAGGCTCTAGGGAAAACTCTGTACCTTGCCTTTTACAGCTTCTAGAAAGTGATCCCTTAGCTCGTGTCTGCTGCCCAGCAGTGGCCTGACCCTAATCTCCTTTTTGGTCATCATAAGTTTGTTCTCTGACTCTGACCTTCTCGTCTCCCTCTTTCACTTATAAGACCCCTTGTGTTGCATCAGGCCCTCTCAGATAATCCAAGAAAATCTCCCCATCTCAAGACCCTTAACTTAATTAGATCTGCAAAGACCCTTTTGCTATTAAAGTAACATATTTCAGGCTCTGAGGATTAGGATGAGGATATCTTTGGGGGACCATTATTCTACCTCCCATAGCTAGAGACTACCTCCTGAAAAACATAACTATTTATGGCGCAGACAATCCTTGGAACAAGATGGATAAAGAACTAAAGGATAAGTTCCAAGCAGCCAGTTACCAGTGATATTTTCAGTTCCAAGATATCTCAGCTCTAGTTAAAGTTGCTGTATTGAGAAGTAAGGTCTGGGTAATTTTTTTTTCTCCTCTCTCTCTCTTCCTATCTGTGACTTAATTCACCAACTCAAAAGTAAAAAGCTATTTGGGATAGAATGCAAGCCCTTTACACAGCACGGGGACATGCATAAGAAGCATTCAGGGGCTAGAATAATATCATTATTTTGAAGTTACTCTCCCCATAGGGAAATCGGCCTCTTCTGAGAAATGTTGGTCTCATTCACTGAAATGGCTGTGGCCTCATGGGGTGGTTCCTGATGGGTGGATAAATCTGGGTTCTTGGTAGACTCCCTGAAGCCCTTAGCTTCTACCGCAGTCCATCTCTCCCACTGAGAACTCACCTCTCCATCTGTGATGACTATGTGGCTCTACAGAGCCTCTCCCTCAGTTTGCTTGGAAGAAGCTGCATTAAGGTTCACTCTGAATTTTCTCCTCTCCCAGCCTCAAGCAGGGTGCCTGGCCGTTGGAATTTTCTTGCCTCCAGAATTTCTGTCATTTTTGACAGCATAACTCAATGATGTAGATGAAGTCAGAGATCAGAATGTCATAGGTCAAATTCCCCAGAAGCAAACCTGAGACAAGGGCTCATTTGAATGTGATGGACTAAGGAGGTGTTCCCAGGAGAAGCTGGTAAGGGAGGAGGAGAAGCAGGAGAGGAAAGTGAAAAGACTAAAACTAGGCCACAGGATTAAGCAAAGGTGCATCCTCAGCCTGTTCCTTTAGGGAGCCCTGGAGGGCAAAGTACAACTCCTGTCTGTCCTGCTGAAAGCAAGGGAGCTGAGCTTCCCTGCACTGGTCACTCGCTGACTATGAGCACCCTCAGGGGGTTCCAGTTCTCTGTGCATCCCCTGAGCATAAAAGCAGTGCCTGGCACAGAGAAGGTGCTCAGGAAATACTGGTTGAAAACAATTAATATTGTGATGATCATTGGTTTTTTATTGTTGCTGCAGTATTAAATAAGGCACTACATATGAAGCACCCATTCTAGTCTCTGGCCATCCTGGTCATCTGAGAAGGGGTGCACCCTCCCCCAACATGTAACTGGGAGCATACGCATTGCCCAAGGTATATAATCCCAGTAAATGACTTGTTTTTTGGCAAATATATGAAGCAGGTGCTGCCCCCCAAAACCATCACCAATATTGTTACTGTCTATGGCTAAGCACAGGTGTGATAATGAAAGTACCAAACTAGGCATTTTACAGAGGAATTTACCTGAAAAAGAAAATGACCAAAAGTGGGGGGGCAAGAGACCCTGAAAATAACTGGCCTATTTACACCTGAGACTCAATGATTGCTTGTCACTTGCCTTGGAAATGGGGTCCAGCCTTGGAATCAAACAGACCTGAGTTGAAAAGAGCACTTATGATGTCCATGGCTTGGGTGGATGACTTAACTTCTGTAGGTCTGGGTTTAAAATGTGGGACAGTAATCATTGTACCCTCTTCCCAGGGTTATTCCAAGGAATGAATGAGTGAATGAAGAAATGCTTTTATCATGCCTCACAAAGAGTATTCAGTTGTTGTTGTTACTCAGCTTTTATTTAGTCCCTTCAAGGTCTTCCCTCTGTCTAAATCCTTAATTCACTCAATTAATATTTACTGATTACTAACTCAGTGCTGTGTACCAGAGCAGGCCCAGGAAATAGCTGGAAACAAGACAAGTATTTAACAGACTAACAGTGAACAGAGTAAGAAAGCACTTACTGAATATTTACCATAGGTCAGCTTCTATTCCAAATGAAGTCTATATACTGTGTCATTGAATGTGCTCACAGCCTTTCTACAAGGTTGGTCCTTTTGTCAGCCTTATCAAACCCAAGTCTGTGCACATTGCACAATGAGGCCAAGTAAAGCTAAGTATCAGCGTTTGGAGGAGAGAAAAGTTTATGCAAGGACCATGCGTGGAGAATGGGTGGCTTGTGCTCAAAAGACCCAAACTCCCTGATGAGTTTCAGGGCAAAAGTTTTTATAGACAAAATTGGGGAGCAGGGAAAGGGAGGATTGCACAGTGTATAACCCTCCTCTGATTGGTTGGTGGTGGTCCAGGAATCTTAAATCATCATCGGCCTTAAGGTTCCAACCAGTCTGGGGTACACATGCTTGTGCTCAGCCTGAAGTTAGCATCTTCCACCTGGGTAGGGTCCTAGTTCCTGTAGAAAAACTCAGGTATATATCAAAGAGTTACAAACATCCCCCAAGGTGGAACCAGGACCAGGCCCTCTCGCTGCACTAATGTTTCTGCTTTCCCTCCTCTATATAGTAACCGTTTGAATCTGCCCTTTGGAATTCAGAGGAGGTCTAGGAATCCAAAACCTTTTTCCTACAAGTAAGAAATGGGGGATACAGGCCTTTGTACTTGGGAGGGCCCCATAGGGTCCTGCACGTTTTCATTATTAGACAACCCAGGAACAGAGGGGCTAAACTACCCATACCATCAAGTAGTAGAACTGGGGTTTGAACCCAGGCTAGCAGGATTCATCACAACCCCACCTCTAGGGCTTCACCAGAGGGTTAGGCTGTCCTCCACTGTGTAACACCAAGTTGCCTACCAGCCTCTAAGCCTGAAATTCAGGAACACTTGGCTCTCAGCAAGCCCACCGAATTTGGAGGGCTTTCAGGGGATAACAAATTCTTCTCCTACTGGCCCAAACTTGTGACAAATCTAATTGAATGCTGAAAGCTGTATGATTGCTTGCGATTTGCCCAGGATGAATGGCTCTGCTTGTCTTCATTTCAAAGAGCACACTTCTCGCCTGTGACATATGGCCCTAGAGAATATGTGTTCTTTCCCCGAAAAATCAGCAAAAGCTAATTTCCCAAATATTTCCAACAATCCTTCAACACACAAGCTCAGCCAAATGAAATTAAATTCCACCTTTCTTGAAGGTGAATCTTTTTTCCAAAGTGTGAGCTATTGATTCATGTTTCATTTCAAATCCCCAAACATTGAGGCTATTGATCTTGGTTAAGTGCAAAGATTAATATTTCTGAAGAGTATATACATGGAGGGAAATATCCAGAAAATTTCAAGTAACATCCCATAGAGAAACATATATGTCTTTTTAGGGCCACACCTGCAGCATATGGTAGTTCCAAGGCTAGGGGTCCAATCAGAGCTGCAGGGGCCAGCCTACACCACAGCCATAGCAACACAGGATGCGAACTGCATCTGCAACCTACACCACAGCTCCTGGCAATGCTGGATCCTAAACCCACTGAGCAAGGCCAGGGATCGAAACCACGTCCACATGGATACTAGCTGGATTCATTACTGTTGAGCTACAATGGGAAATAATAAATAATAAATAATAAATGTTTAATAAGTTGAAGGAACTACTAGTAGAGAAGAGGTGGAAAATCACGTGTGTGTGTAGAGAGACAGAGGGAGAAATTACTACTGAGAACTACTCTCAAAACTTAAATTTTTATTAGGACAAGTTTGAGTCCAGTCCTAGCCCCAGAGTTTCTGCCTTTTGCCAGACTCTTCTACTAAAACTTTTAATATTCAGGCATGTGATAAGAAATTAAAGTGGAACACCTGAATTTTTACTGAGAAACGTGGCCTAGGAGCTGGCAATGTTTTATCAAGGAAGAATTCCTTCTGGAATATCTAGGGAATGAGATATGGGGAGACAAAATCGGGTTAGACCTGAAGTTTATACCCTCTGAAATACACAACACAGAACTTAACTATGGCCAGGCCTTCAGAAAAGTTAAAAATTCTCCTCAACCTGGAGAGGTGGTGGTGGGGACATCCTTTAGAGCTTCTGCCTAAGTTGTCATAAACCTAACTTGTATTTAAAAAAAAAAAATGACCACTTATCATAGCGAGGCTGTAAGAGTTAAATGGGCTAATAAGTAAAAGATCCTTAAAGAAGTGCCTGGCACCTGATAAGTGGGACATATTAGGGATGATTGGAGGATTTGAAGAAGGAACAGCAGCAGAAAAAGATTTATGTTTTAGTAAGATCATTTGGGCAGTGGGGGTGGATGAAGGTGGATTGAAGGGATGAAACTGAAGATGGGAAGACCCATTCTACCTGTGACTAGAATATGTGATGATGACAACCGTGGGCTCCTCACTGGCACTGCTGAGGCTGGAGAGGAGGCCACATATAGTGATGAGAATTGACGATGAGTGCGGGGGTCTTTGGTGGACATCCAGACCGTCTGGGTAAATGAAAGGCTTGCAGTGACATTTACTAAGATGGGAAACATAGAAAAAGAATGAACCAGTCAGAAAAATTCAGGCCCGTGTCCCAAAACCCTTCAGGTTTTCATGCCACATGATTTTGTCAAGTTGTTTCAGAATAAAGCCCGAGAGTGTGGGCTTTGAAATCCTGACAGTCTGATTTCAAATGATGACTGGGCTATTTATTAGCTCTGTGTCCTTCAATATGTTTTTGAGCCTCACTGTGCCTCAGTTTTCTCATCTGTAAAATGGGCTAATGCTCTTCCTCAGAGAGTTTATAGGCCTGAATTAAACAGCAAATGTAAGGCACATTTGCATGGAGTCTGCCACATAGAAATGTATATCCTATTTTAGTCCCTAGTATCTTTATACAATGGTTGATTACAAAGTCAATATGCATAACATTGATCTGAGTCACTCTTGGCTGAATGGAGTCAGTTGGTCTAAGCCCCTCTGAAATTAGTGGGCCTCCAAAGTACAAGGCAGAGAAGCATTTCAGGTGCTGCAGTGAGCATACCATGCTCACCTGAGGGCTTCTGTTCCCTCTTCCTGCCACACCCTTCCCTCCCCACTCACCCTTCACTTCACCATTCAAAGGTTACCTTCTCAGGGAAGCTTGCCGCGAAACCACCAGCCCTATGCTAGTGAGGAATCTTGGCTCCCATGCTCTTAGAGTACCCTGGCCCTTTTCTTTATATCATCGTCATAAATTGAATTATATGTTACTTAATATCCATCTCCCAGGCTAGACTGGAAGCCCCATGAGGGCAGGAACAATGCATTATATGATCCTATCCCTGCTGCCTGATTTAAGGTGTGGCATGTAACTGAGGTTTAGGTGGTGGCAGTTGGTCAATGGTAGAGCATTTGGCTATAGCTTCAAAGATGTTTCCAGACACATCTAGGCGCCCCCTTTCATGATTCTAAGTGGCCAGATACATATACATGCCATAGACTGTGGATCTGGGTCTGGACTCTGGGGTCAGAAAGCCTGAGGTTGAATCCCACAAGAAATAGATTGATCTTTTAGGTACAGAACATCTTTCTCCATCTCTCTATGCTTGTATATGTGTGGGGATAGGGCTGGAGATACGGGTCAAGGGGACATTTATTTCATTTCACTTCATTTCCTTCTTTTTATGCTTCCAGCTGCAATGGACCTCACCAATATTCCTTATCCTTACATTTTCCCCCTGTCCTTCTCAGGATCTTGTTTGGGTAGTAGGTAAAGCCTCCAGCCAGGGGCTATGAATGCACAGTGTCACAACAATGCCAAGGACATTATGATAGTGATAAATGAACTTAAAAGAAATCTGGGACCCTCCAAGAAAAACAGATGAAAAATAAAACTGTTTTCCAGTGTGATTTATCTAAAGTCACTTAGGGTAAGAATTTCAGGGCAAACAGACCACAGCAGAGGTGTGTATTTCTCAGGGAAATTCACCCTCAAAGGAAAACAAGATGGTTTCTTACTGCAAGGTCCTTAAACACAAGCCAACCCCTTCATCTGGGACTAAACTAAGAAATAGAAGATGCATACAGCATGAGAGGGGGAAATGACTGTAGCTTTTTAGACTTACTCAGAGACGACCAAGTATACACAAAGTGATGGAGTTTGGGGCATTTTGACGATATAAAGGATTTTCAAGGGTAATTTTGACTCCACACAGTTCTATGGTGATTTTTTTAAACCCTAATTCCCACATAAGATAGGACTCTACTCTGAAATCCTTTAGCACCTGAGGCCTCAAGAATCATTCATATTATATGAGTTTTTTGAAAGGCTCTCTGATTCTAATCGAAACTGGTCCCACTAAGTCCTAGTGCTTATGTTGGCTTTTAAATAACTCACACCTTGGTTGAAAGTGTAGGAGTTTTTCCACCATCTCATTTTGGCTTGCTTTAACATTGTGGGCCCTGGCCCCAAAGAGCTTATGGTCAGATGGGCTTTGAAGTTTAATTCTTTTTTTTTTTTTTTTTTTTTTTTTTTTTTTGTCTTTTTGCTATTTCTTAGGCCGCTCCCACGGCATATGGAGGTTCCCAGGCTAGGGGTCCAATCGGAGCTGTAGCCACCAGCCTACGCCAGAGCCACAGCAACACGGGATCCGAGCCGTGTCTGCAACCTACACCACAGCTCACGGCAACGCCAGATCCTTAACCCACTGAGCAAGGGCAGGGACCGAACCTGCAACCTCATGTTTCCTAGTCGGATTCGTTAACTACTGCGCCACGACGGGAACTCCTGAAGTTGAATTCTTAAATCAGCAGTTCTACAAGTGAGAGGAGTGAGACTCTGAAAGGAGTCCAGCAGCTGGTGGTGGGGTGAGTAAAAGGACGGAAAGCCAGAGACATAACCAAGCCGTGGACCTGGGGTTTATGTAAGCAAATGAGAAGTATCACAGTGTCTTTAGGAAATAAATAAGTGGACCTTTCTCTGTATTATTACCACTTTTGTATCGAAAGAGTGAACGTAATTCTAAAACATTGCCTGGCCATTGGGAGAGAGATTATGATGCCAGAAGGAGTTCACCACTTGGGGGACCTTGGCCAATGACTTCAGTTTTCCACTGAAAAAGAGAAGAGGGGAGTTCCTGCTGTGGTTCAGTGGATTAAGAACCCAGCGTAGTGCCTGTGAGGATGCAGGTTTGATCCCTAGCCTCACTAAGTGGGCTAAGGATCTGGTGTTGCCACGAGTTGTGGCATAGGTCACAGATTTGGCTCAGATCTGATGTTGCCATGGCTGTGGTATAGGTTGGCAGCTGCCACTCCAATTGGATCCCTAGCCTAGGAATTTCCAAATACTTCAGGTGCTGCGATGAGGAGAAAAAAACAACAAAAAGATGAGGGTCTTCTCACAGTGTGTTCTGTAGAACACCAGTTGTGAACAGTGTTCCATTATATAAAAGTCAGATAAGTCCAGCCTTGCAAGTTTCCCTTGCCACATTCCCCTCTTGGAAACTCACAATGTACATGAGCAAGTTAAAGGCTCTGAGAAGTCCTGCAGTAAAGAAACTCTGCTAAAACTCAGGATGTCCCCAAAATTCTTGAGCCTAGATAATATTTTTGGTGAAACATTTAGGTGTGTTCCAAGGAACCCATACCGAGAAAATTCAAAAGCTTCATGTAGCCTCTGGGAGGGTGAAGCCATGTCTATTTGTTCACCTTGCTCCTAGTATACAGGAAACTGGGGGGTTGCCAAACTGTGGCCAGTAGGCCAAATCCAGTCTGTGGATTAAGTATGTTTTTACATTTTAAATGTAAGTGGCTGAAAGAAAGAGACTTCTATTTCACAACACGAAAATTACATGAAATTCAAATTACAGTGTCCATAAATGTATTGGCATATAACCACACCCACTTGTTTAAGTATCTTCTATCACTACTTTCAAGCTACAATGGCAGTTGAAGAATTGTGACAAAGACCTCCACAGTCCCCACAGCCTAAGATACCTCATTCTCTGTCCTTTGGCAGAAAAAGTTGGCAGAGCTCTGGAGCAGACAATTAAATGGTACAAGTGCACTAGACCCTCCTCTTCCCACTCTCCATACTAGCTGCCTCATTTTCTGAGGAAGAGGATCAAGGTGATAACCAGTTTCAGAATGAGATAGGTAGCCCTCCATTGACTTGAGCTGAGCAACTGCTTGAATTCCAGGTCTTCCCATCCTTCAAGTTGTTCCTAGTTTGTTTTGCAAGTCTTTCTCAGATAACAGTTATGCTCAGATAGAAGAAATTAAAGTTTGGGTGGCTTTGGCTGGGATGTTAGGGTTTCCAAAAGAATCCCCCACAACTGTTGGTGGGGCAGGTAGGGATGAACATGAGCAATAAGATGAAAGATGGGAGGGAGATCCTTCAACTTAATTTGTAAACATTCCGGTAGAAGTCAGCCCACTGATAGGAGACCAACCCAACTGAAGAAGCAACACAAGGTGCTGGCATCAGAATGTGATTTGAACCCTGGTCCTCCTGCTTAGTTTCCATGTCACCCTAGGCAGAAAGCTTAATTCATTGGGAAAACAGACAAAATAGAGTCAGGTGAGAATTAAATAAGATTTTGTTCTTTTCTTTAACAATCACCATTGCAGGAATAAAGTCTAATTCTCACCACAACCCTGAGGAAGAAATTATTATTTTCATCCCTATTTTACAGATGGGAAGACAGACCCAGAGAGGTCACATGGCAGAGCCCAGATTTAAACTCAGAAATCTGACTATAGTCTCCTTGCGCAGAACTGCTGGACACACACAGACTGGCACATGTTACACATTTGATAAGTGACAGCTTTTAAATGCCTCTTAAAATTAAAAAACACATTATTAGCCGCTATTTCTGTATGTATATGAAGAGCAGGGCTTCTGGGGTTAGACCAAACTACATTTCATTTCTTGGCCTCCTAGTTAGTAACAGGATTCAGTAAATACTTACGTGAAGATCAGGCATATTACTTCACCCCCAAACTTTAATGTTACCTACAAAGTGAGGATAACAGTGCCTACCTTATGATGTTGTTTAAAGGCTGAGATAATGCCCTCTAAGTACCTATAGAGGGTCCAGAACAGGATCACCACATGCCATCTCATGAACACTGTCTTGTGTTACCCAGAACATCCTGCCTCATGAAATTCTGTTCATTCTTCTGCCTCCATCCTGCTCCCAAAATTCTCCTGGGCCCCGTATTAGAATTCCATCTCCGTTCTGTTATGGAGGGAGCTTTGTGTGGGTCTCCCCCACCACACATCTCACTCTGGTGAGTTTCTGAGGTCACGGACAATGGCCTTTTCACCTTGGCAGGAACCTTAGCAAGAACTCACCTGAAACCACCATCAGGAAGGTAACTCACTCCGATTCCTGAAGTAACTCTGCCCACTTCTCCAGCCAGAACAGTCTGACTGCTGTCATGCATGAATCATACCATTCCTTTCCCCATCCTTCCCCACCATTCCCAAGGATAAAAGCCCACATGCTGTACACAGCCCCGAGGACCTTCCCACCCCTCTCCACCATATCACTTCTCGACTCCAGCCACGCTGGCTCTCTCCTCTTCCTCAAACTTGTTGAGTCATACTTGCTGTCCTTGGGGCCAGAAAGATGGTTTTCCCCCAGTACCCACCTCCCTCTTCACCTTGCTCACCCTCCCTCATTCTCATCGATTTCGCTCATTTCAGGGAACCCCTCAGACAAGGTCACCTTCCCCTACTGGCTGCCCCCATAAGCCCTCTACTTCTTCATAAGCACTGGCACCATTATAATGACATAATTGTGTCAACATTGCATCTTATTTCCCATCTCCCTTTTAGACCAGCCCCGCACAATGGAATTATGCTGAGAATAATAGATGTCATTTTTAAATGTTCTTATAGCACACTTAAAGTGAAAAGCAGATGGAATCAATTGTGCTCATATATTTTATCTAGGCAAATATCCAAAAGACTGCTGTTTCAACATGTTGTTAATATAAAAAATTATTAAAGGTATACTTTTTATTTTTTTCATGCTAAGTCTTGAGAATTCCAGTGTATGTTATACCTGCAGCACAACCCAGTTTGGTCCAGCCACATTTCAAGTGTTCAGTAGACACATGGGGCTTGTGGCTGTCACAGTGGACAGCTTAGCTCTGGGCAGTAAACTCCCTGAAGTTTCAGAACACAATGGCCATACCTCTCTATGCACAGGACCAGACTATGCTTGGCTCAAAGTAAAGAGCCAACTAAGAATTTGGCATTAAAAAAAAAAAAAAGGAATACTTGTACAGAAGAAGAAACGGAAGGCCAGAGAGAGGAAGTGTGGCCCCAAGGTCACAGGACTATTTACTAGCAGACCACTGCTAACCCCCAATGCAGGCATTTCTCAGGACAGTCTTCCCTTCTCTGTGAGGCCAGCCCAAAACACTTTTCTTTAAAATTTGACCTTAGAAGACAGGAAAAGTTTGATTCTCTGAGAAAAGTTTTCTTTCTCTTCCCGATAGGTATTATGTAAGTGGCATTAATGCCTACAGCCCTGACTGCTGGAGATGGTATTTTGAAGTCCTTGGTGCAGCTATTACATTATCAGCAGAGATTTCCTTCAGGATTCAGCCTTCAATTTCTTTAGGCGAAGCTGCAGAAGTGAGTCAGAATGAGCCTTAGTCCCCAGGCTGCTTGTGCAGGAAGCAGGGGTGGGGACCTGTGGGCAAGAGTGAGATGGCCCAGAACATGGTCAGCACAGCTCACAATCCTAACCTTTTTGTCCTCTCCCCTCTGAAGGTCAGTTTTAGGGTCATCATAAGAAAAATCTTATTTCATTGTAAATGAAGGGACAATAATCACCGAAAAAAGAATGGAGATGCAGAAAAATAATGACTGGACCTATATTTATAAGCAGAATGAAGAGTTACACGATATCACAATATGATCTCATTTCCATTATAAAATTCATACTTCATCTATTTATAAGAAACCTAGAAGATTATTTTTCAAAATACTAATTATAGTTATCTTTAGATAGTGAAAATAGGAATGATTTTTTTTTCTCTACTCTTGGATAATCTACAGTTTTGAATTTCCTTTGGTGGATATGCAATATTTGTGTGAGAAGGAGAAAAGTGAAAATTGAAAGAAAATAAGTTCATGTACACATAAACCCACTCCTGTCTGATCCCGAATGTTCCAGTAATATGTAGGTGCTCATGATTTTTGGAGTCTCCCATGAAGCGCATCTGCTTCTAGCTTTTGAGTAAATGACTTTGCCCTTCTCATGCTCACATTAGTCCTAGAGACCAAATACCAACTCTCAGTGCTCTCAGAGGGCTTTAGAGACGCAGCCTCCTTCTGTATGTGAGCAGAAACCTGCACCCACAGAGGCCGCCTGGAGCTGAGAGGCCTTTTCAAGGACCAAGGAGTGGCAGTCAAAGGTTTGTTTTGAGATTTGGCACCACTACCAACTGACTTATGAGGAATTCAGCCTCGTTAACTAGGAAACAGGGAGTCACCCATCTTTCTTCTGGTTCAGTGATGATTAATTCAAAGCCGTTGCCCTCCTCTGAGAGAAGCACTCAGGTTGGAGATCAAGGCCCACAGAGGAGTGTTTTAAAACATGCTAAAGCATTTTATTTCCCTTGCCTGGAGGCTGCCTCCCCAGGCAGAGTTCTCAGCCCAGTAGATGGCACCCTGGGAGCCATTTGGCAAGGTCTCAAGAAGCTTTCATTTATCCCACCTGGTGGGAGGTGGGTTTTGCTGCCATTTAGTGGATGAGGCCAGGAACACTGCTAAACATCCTATAATGCTCAGGAGAGCCTCCCAGCAACAAAGGGATTATCTAGCCCATAGTGACAGTAGTGCCACAACTGAGAAACTCTGCTTAAGACGGTGAAGGAAATTACTTGAATCCTTCAAAGGAAGGCATGGGTTTTTGCTTAAATGAGTCAAGTCAGGGATAACTGGCTGTATTTTCTGTGGCCTGCAGGCCAGAGAAGGATTTGAGCTTGTCTATTTTTAGGAATTATTGGAATGTCCTGAGTATCTTGATTATATCACTCGGTGAGCACTGGCCCAAGGAAGGACAGGAATGGAAAATGGACTTAATTCCACATGCTAGTTCCGAGGTAGTTGTAATTACTACTAGGTAGGGAATCTCTAGCGGCAGACCCTGAGACCTTGAGGGTCTTGGAGTTTAGAGTCTGAGAGGCTTATTAGGGATCAACACCCGTGTAGAGAAGGAAAAATAGAATTGGGCAGAAGGAAGAAACCCAGCAGGCAAAGCAAGCCTGACAAAGCCTCAGCCAACTTCAAGTTAGAGGTGAGTGGGCCTCTGGAGCTGGCATTTCCCATCAGAGTTGTCCAAAATTGCACTGGAATGGCTGGACCTTTCTAACTTCCCCTCCCTACCCCTTCTCTAGCCACCTAACTGGCTCAACCACTAGGTGCTTGGAGAAGGGCTTGACTTCCAGGCCAGGGATGCTCGGCAGCTGAGGCTGACCTCAAAGATCCTAACAGCTAGAATGTCTGCCGACCATACTCTCTACATCTGGACAGCAAATGCTTCCTCGAAAGGGAACCTGGGTGGCATACCTTCATGTCTGCCACAGTGTGCATCCATGCTCAGCAAAAAGGCCTGCTGCAATCCATTACCAATGTCTGCCACAATCCACCTGCAGAACAGCAACATCTGTGTCAGATATTAGGCAACCCTACATTAGTAAAAGGTCCAATGGGTAAGGCCTATAATTGCCATATCATGGTGATAGCCAAAAATAAACTGGGTCTGGAAGAAAACCCAAAAGCATATAGTCAAAAGGGGGATGGAACCTGCCTGCTCACTATCAATTGGCCTGGATTGAGAATGGAAATGTCCCTTTGGTGTTCGATGTGAAATCTCACCTTCGTTTGATTATTCCACATTCACTAATTAAATGCCTACTCTGTGCCAAGTACAGGACTTGATGCTGGAGCACAGCAGAAGAGAGTGAGCCATAAGTAACCAATGGTTTTAACCTGTAAGTCTTCAGGCTTTGCACTTCTTGCCTTGCTGGATTTGGCTTTTATCCAGTTAATTTGTGCCATCAGCCCATGGGTTTCTTCCGTCTCCACAGCATGAGCTAAGAAGCCCAGAGCTACAATAACAGAGCCTCTGGGATTCTACCTGACACTCTCTGCTAAACCTCCACTAGCTTTTGACCTTGAAAGTCAGCTAAGAAGAAGGTTTATTGCCATTGTCGCATTATTTCTTGGGCTAGATTAAAACCCAGTTCTGTCTGGGAAGGAAAGAATGAATGTGCTCATAGGGAAGAGTCTGAGAATCTAGAAAGTTCACAAAACAGAGAACAGTAATAGTACTATTGGCTACTAATAGTCTAGTAATAGCAATAGTTACTAGTATAATATAACTGATAACTTTTTTCTAACACTATGCATTAGATATTTTACTACTAATTTTATGTACATTGAATAGAGATTTCCATGTTGAGTTTTTAAAACTGAAAGGATAAGAGAAAGAGCTCAATGAACATCCTTTGTCCTTGAGTCTTACCTACAATCAGGGAGGCTGGTGAATGTTAAGATACTGTGTAATGTTAAATAGAAACTGTTCAAATCTAATGTTATCTTTCACTACAATAAACACAAACTAAACTTGTTTTCAATCCATTGGAGTGTCTGGACTGGCCCTGTAACTGTGTATACTAGGAAGCAATGTTTGCAATACATCAAGCATACAATAAAAGTGTCAATTTTTCCTATTTAAAGACATCCACAGAGAGTTAAGATGATGAGCTAACAAAATGAGATGCTGTTAATTACATTCCTAGGTAATTTTGATCCAAGAGGGATCGTTTTGTTTTTTCCACCTGAAAGTAAATCATTTATTATAGATGAAGGAGTGTACTTTTGGAGCTGGATGGAATTTAAAGGAACAATGCTGAAATGGAAGCTGTTATGCAGATGTTCTGATCCATAGAAGCTTCTTTATCAGCTGGGGGAAATATGCCTGTTTTATCTAGGGGAGCTTCTTAATGAGGAAAAAAACCTCACATTTCTGAATTATTTAGTTTTGATTTCACACTAGATTTCCTCTTTGCTTCAGCAAAATAATTATAGTAAATAAGATTGTGCTACAAAGGAAAGGGCTTCCTCGAGGTGGTGAGTGCTCCGTCATGAAGATGTTTAAGCCTATTCAGGATCAACACTGGACAGGCTGTAGGGAAAATTCTTCTCAATGAGCTTTCAGATAAGGATTTGACTGAGAATATTTCAAAGGTATCTGACTTCATAAATGCTTGTTGAGCCCTTCTCTTGGGCCAGTGGCTCTGGCATGGTGGAAAGGTCACAGCCCCCTATCTTCCAGCAAAACACAGTCCTATAATCCTTTTTTAATCTGAGATTCTACAACTTCATCATAGTGCAATTTATATATGATCTCTCTTTTACACCTGCTAAATGTTTACTTTGGTCTCAACTATTTTGTTTTTGTTTGTTTTGCTTTTTAGGGCCACACCCACGGCATATGGAAGTTCCCAGGCTAGGGGTCAAATAGGTTTTTTCTTAAATGACAATTACTTTTTTAAACTTTTTTAAAAATAGAGAAATATGAAAGACAGCATCCCACATCCTTTCTGGTATCAATTAGTTGTTGCTGTACAACAAACCAGTGGCTTCAAACAACTCATTTATTGTTGTTGTTCATGTGTCTGAGGGTTGGCTAAAGATGAACTGATATATGCTGGCCTTAACTGGGCACTTCTGCTCTTTTATCCTAGACTCGTGCATCTGTAGATTGGCTGGGGGTCTGGCTTGAGGCTGGGCTTGGCTGGGTGGGGCAGCTCGGGGTGGTGTGTAGACGAGGCATGGAAGGAGTGACCAAAAGTCTGCCAAGATTTTCTTCTCTCCACACCAGAAGAGCGCCATAGGATCAGCCTAGGGGAGTCACAGAGCACGGATCTGAAAGGGAAGATCTCACTTTGGGAGCTTACACTGACTGGACACCCATTCCCCCATCCTACCAGAGAGAATAGGACATTAACCAAATAAGAGGTACCATGTCTCCCTGACCCCCAAACACCTGCAGAGGCACTGAATGGCTGCAAGACGTGGCTCTTCTGTCCCTGGAACATAGAGGCCAAGGAAAGCCCTCCTGTCATACAGGGTCCTAACCTCCCTGCCTCTGCTGTTCCATTAGAAGGCCTGGGAGAGACAGCAGTGGTTCCACCATCATGTCAGAAAAGTGCAGAGCAGCTCAACCTCAGCCCCCAAGCAGACAGAAAAGTGACAAGAAGCCCAAGGGAACCAAGGACTTTTGAGGAAGAAAATCTAAAATACTCAAAACAGACTTCCACTGAAATGGACAACAGTTTCAACAAAAACAGATAAGACAACTTAGATTGATATGTGAATTGGAGATTGGCACTTGCCATCTGCCTCTACAGGGATCATGAGCCACTGCAGCTGCTGACTATCAACACCCCCTGAAAGCAGCTCAGGAGATCAGGAGTGAGATACTCTGTGCTCTGGGGAAACTGGCAGAACAGGTCTTCAGATAGTTAGATATTTTCAGGAGAAGATTTTATGGGCCCAATTCCTGCATCTCCTCGTATCTAGAAAAGCACTAAAATCCTTCCTGGTGATGCCTTCTCCTCCTGACTAGTAGCAACCTTCTGTAAAATATGTGCTTGGTTACATATACCTCCCCCTTTACAAAAATCACATAGATACTGACCTTCTCAAACTTTTGGAGCTGTGTTTCAGAGCTATGTAAAATGCCGCCTCCCAGGTTATAGTCGCCATTTTGCTCCAAATAAAATTTAACTCTGGACTTTTAAGTTGTGCATATTTTTAAGTTGACACATGAATTATGTGCATGTGTGCACACCTGCCCTACACACACACACACACACACACACACACACACACATACATACATACATATTCCTGGGACTAAAAACATGATTTTAAAACTTAAAAAGTCAGCAGATGAGCTGAAACTGAGTGGTCACTGGTGAGACCCGAATTAGTGACCCATAAAATCCAGTGAAAGAAATCTCTGAAACAGCAGAGCAATAGTACAGTATGTTACAAACCATGAGTGGAAAAGATGAGAGATTTAGCTACTAAATCCTGGAGGCCTAACATGAGAATAATTCTATTTCACAGGAGAAAGAGAGACAGACAGAAGAGCAACAATAATTATCTCTTATAAAACTCCAGAAAAAGTATTAAAAAAGAAATGAGTGTCCTAAATACTCATCACCAGATAATACCTGCTTACATTATTAGAAAATAAAAATAGCATATGTACAAGGTTAGAAAATGTAATGGTTCATAAAACTGTGAAAAGTAAAATACTTCCTTCATCCTCTGCCTTCTCTCCCCAAGGCTTTCTCTGAAAAGATAGTCACTATTTAGAGTTCCCTGTGATTTGTCACTGCTCCCTGAAGTATATGCATATACTATCATATATATGTATATATATATATACACAGATGCTTATTTTTTGCATATTAATAAGGATTCTGTAGCTTGCCAAACTTTATATCACATTATATCTTCCATATCAACATATGCCTAATTATTTTTAATAGCCACGTTGTACATTCTGTAATATGAATATGAACACAATGTGATTTTCCAACCAATCACTTATGAATGGACACTTTGATGTTATTCCAGTTGTTTTTCTCTTAACACAGGATGCTACCATCAGCTACTATCTTTTTAAAAAAACATTGTAGCTCTTTTGTAAGTGTATCTATAGGGAAATTCCAATCAGAAGGACCAGGTCAAAGGCATCTCTGAATTTTTTATTGATAAAAGGCTTTGAAGCAATCTTGGCACACAGTAGGCACTCAATTTTTTTAAAATTTTTTAATTGTCATTTCCCCAATACAATTTCTTCAATAAAGTAAAATAGTCCTATTGTTCACCAGAAAGAGTACATTGATTTATATACCCTATATTAGAAACTTTGAAAATTATTGTAGGTTATAGAATGATAACCACCCCCCTGCCAAAGATTTACCCATGTTCTAATCCTCAGAACATGAAAACAGTGTCTTATTTGAAAAGTCTGTCCATATGTGAGTTAAGGATCTTTTTTTTTTTAACTTAATGAACTGTATTACATTTACAGTTGTATAACGATCAGCACAACCCAATTTTATAGCATTTCCATCCCAAATCTTCAGCTTATCCATGGTAACACCCCCCATCCCCCCAGTTAAGGATCTTGAGATAAGGAGATCAACCTGGACTGCCTGGGCAGGCCCTGTATCCAGTCACCACTGTCCTTGTAAGGGTGAGGCAGAGGGAAATCTGACAGACCCCTGGGAGAGAAAGTGATGTGAGGGCAGAGTCTTAGATGGGAGGGATGCAGTAAGACCAGGGCTGCCCTTGGAGCTGGAAGTGACAAGGTACAGGTTGTCTCTTAGAGCCTCCAGAGGGCGTGGGGCCTGCCAACCCTTGGACTTTACAATGTTAGCTTCCAGAACTATGAGAGGATCCATTTCTGTTTTTTTGTTTTGTTTTTCTTTTCTGTTTTTTTTTTCTTTTTGCCACCATTAATGGCAATTTGTTACCATAACCTCAGCAAACTAATACAATCATTATTAAACTAAAGTAGAAAAGAACATCTAAGAGTTCCCATTGTGGTTCAGCAGTAACAAACCCAGTTAGTATCCATGAGGATGTAAGTTCGATCCCTGGTCTCACTCAGTGGGTTAAGGATCTGGCATTGCCATGAGCTGAGGTGTAGGCTGGCAGCTGTACCTCTGATTCGACCCCTAGCCTGGGAATGTTGATATGCTGAGGGTGTGGCCCTAAAAAGACAAAAACAAAAACAAAGAAGTAGGAAAGAAAGAAAGTACAAACATCAGGAGTTTGGAGGCAAATTGATTATGACCCAGTATAGAAGTCAGATTCTAGAGTCGCAGCCCTCCACTTTCCTCCAAATGACTCCCCTAGTGTTACCATCATCCTTTCTTGGCCATGTCTCAAGGAGAGACCCCAAACAACTAAGCAAAAGGAAGTAAACCCTCAACTTAGCCCTTACGGATTTTTCTTGGTTTGGCACAAGCAGAGTAAGTAATAGTTGATCCAGTCCAGACTTTGAAAAAGAAGTATACAAATGCTGGGTTGTTTTGTTTTTTTTCCTCAAATGCTCAGGTGGGAGCAGATGGGGACTCACATATCTACATCCATCTTACCGTAATTGATCCAGTGAGAGTCTTGCTGGAGGGGAGAGCATTTTCCAGACAGTCCTTGGTCTCTCCCCTGGTGAAGAATTATCATGCCATCTGGAGCGAGGCAGTCTACTCCTCTCACAGAAGTTGTGCAGCTAATTATTGACCAATTACAACACAGATTGGCTTAGAAACATGGAGTGACCCTCTCTGTGTTCCAAGTCACTGCTCTCTGAGCACCCAATTTTGACTTAATGAAACTGATCCTATATTACACTTACATAGTGCTTACTGTTCAAAAAGTGCTGCCAAATGTCAGATCTCAATTGTATGTTGTAGGAGTTCCCTCTGTGGTGC
This sequence comes from Sus scrofa, assembly GCF_054392235.1. Lineage (NCBI taxonomy): Eukaryota > Metazoa > Chordata > Mammalia > Artiodactyla > Suidae > Sus > Sus scrofa. Next base: position 60,071,174 of record NC_139395.1, read on the forward strand.
ATCAGGATTGGCAGTGTCTCTGGAGTGCTGGGACACAGGTTCTGTCCTAGCGCAATGGGTTAAGGATTCAGTGTTCCTGCGACTGAGGGGCATAGGCCACAACTGCTTCTTGCTGGAAACTCCGTATCCTAAGGGGCAGCCAAAAAAAAAAAAAAAAGAAATCAACAAAACTTAAAAAAAAAATCAGCTGTTATATGATGTTTCTTGCAATCTAACTTTGAGATAGACACAAGGCAAGAATGACTGTACACATTTTCTAGAAGAAAACCAAACTTCAGGGAGGCGATGTGACTTGTCCAAGCTCCAGACTTCAAATCTGCCTCCACCCTCCACACCAGCCCCTCCTGAAGTTTGACCCAGCTGAGCTACATACATAAAACATGAGCCCGTTTTTTTTCAGGTGCTTTCTTGTTGGGATGTAAGGTGTTCCTGGACTGAAAAGAAAACATCTGTGTGTGCACATGCAAAGGAGCATAAATATCAAGGCTTTTCTGATCATCTGAGTCCTCATTATCTATCCTCTGATTCAAATACATCTTCATTCTTTGCTTATGGTATGCTAAACTTGGAATAAGATTAGTTTAAAAAAATTATCCCAACTTGGAGTTCCCATTGTGTCTCAGTGGTAACAAACCCAACTAGTATCCATGAGGATGCAGGTCTGATCCCTTGCCTTGCTCAGTGGGTTAGGATCCAGCATTGCTATGAGCTGTGGTGTAGGTAGCAGACTCGGCTCAGATCCTTCATAGCTGTGGCTGAGGTGTAGGCTGGCAGCTGTAGCTTCAATTCGACCCCTGGCCTGGGAACCTCAGGTGGAGCCCTAAAAAGCAAAAAAAAAAAAAAAAAAAAAAAAAAAAAAAAGGGAAAAATTATCCCAAGTTGAACTCTATTTTGGGTTAAATGTGAATTTAGCCTCTACCATCAGCAGTCCTTTAGGTCTTCTGCAACCAAAGAGGAGGATCACCAGAGAGCTCATAGGTATTTTAAAACTACTTGTCTAAAAACATAGCTCTCAAAAGACTGCAGGCCAACATTTCTTTGGCAAATCATTAATAAGTAAAGTTTTCAGGTGGTCATTCTCCGTAGCGCTATAAAAAGAAAAGCAAGATCAATTGTGCTTTTTAAAAATGCTGAGAAAAATCCTGCATTTTTTATGACTTCCAGAAACCAAAAAAGTTCTTTTCTAAAGATACATTCCATTTCTAGGTCATAGGGAGTAATAAGTAATGTGAATTAAAGGCAATATATGTAAATTCATAAATTCAAATGCATTTATTCATCAAATATTCATGGAATCCCTCCTAGGGCTAAGCGTGTGCTAGGGCCACAGCAGTGATCAAAACAAAGTCTCCAGTAGTAACAAGCATACCTTCCACTGGGCAGTCAGACAGTGAACATGTATCCATTTAATCTCTAGTTGCCAGCAAAACATTATCAGAGCAGTGAATTTGACCACTCCCACTGCCCTCACTCAGACACCCTGAACTGGAAGATTACAGAAAGCTATAAACACACAAAAAAGCAGTGGCTTCACATCAACAATCTAATTGTAGATAGTCAAGGGTAAAGTGCCCATTGACAGGCAGGTACACACAAAAAGCAATCAGCCAGAGACGTAGGAAAACCCTATCCTTGCATGGATGGGAATGTTGACGGATGTAGATTCCAGGAGGGAGTATATATTTGCCAAAGACCCCCTCTGGTGCCTCGGGGGCTTCTTCTACTTTCTTGAACCTGTTCTGCTGTTATATTCATACATGTTTCCAGAGACTGTGGGGAGAAGAACCCAAAACACAGAGAAAGTGAATTATAACTAACTCACAAAGCATTTATTTCCCCCACAAAATGTTTATTGAGCATTTGCTATATACCCAGCCTAGTGATGAGTTGCTTGCCTTCTAAGTTTTACTCTGTTAAGAGAAAATTAGAAGAAGAAGTTAAAGCACACAGGACTTTCACATACATTAAACATTATCCCTTGAGTGCAAGAAAGCACTTTTGTGGTGAAGGAACAGTTCTTTATCTTGACTGTGGTTGGGGTTATATGAGCCTGTGTAAGTGATTAAATATCATAGGACTATATACCCAGACGTAAAAAATCATTGCATGTAAAAACTGGTCAAACCTGAGTAAAGGCTGTAGAGTAGTTAATTGTACTGGACCAACGGCAATGTCCAGGTTTTGGTGCTAAGGTTGTAAAAGATGTTGCCTTTGGGGGAAGCTAGGTGATGAGTACACAATCCTTTCTATACAATTTTTTGCAATTTCTTGTGAGCTTTTCATTATGGTAAACTCAAGTTTTACAAAGAATACATTGAACTATTTTTTTAATTGTCCCTGAAGTGGTGTGCCTTATACAGTGTCTGAGATTAATCAGTCAGCCCTTCATAGAAACAATAATGAAATGAGAATAATACCTGTGAAAATAAACAGGGTAAATAGAGCCTGATAATAGGTTTCTTAGGTGACTGAGGTATAATTAATAATAACAATAATAGCTGACTCCTTTAGTATTAACTATGTATCAGACTGTTTTTACATACGAATTCATTTCATCCATTCAATGACCCTGTGAGATACATACATTTTATGAGCCACATTTTAGAGACGAGAGAACAGGCTGAGAGATGTTAAGTAACCTGCCAAAGCCACACTGTGTGTAAGTGGCACACCTGGCTTTGAAGCCAGGGAGTCCAGCTGCAGTGCTCTAAATACTAACCACTAGAGTAGAGGGCCAAACTTTCTCGCACTTTGATTGGACTCCATGAATAAAACAACGCCTTATGCATCATATTCTGTGTCCCCCAGAACATTTGGTAATGATAGTATGTCCTAACACAAACAGCTAACCTTATTTTTATTTTAAAATATTTCTCTTTATAAGTATCATGTGACATTTCAATGTGTTGAGTCACCTCTCAAAAATCCATTAATTGAAAGTTGCTTCTTCCTCCAGGGCCCCTGTGCTAAGGTGGGCAATACATTTCACTTTCAGACTCCTCCCTCCATCAAAAAGAAAACACAAAAATCCGTATTATGCATAAATTGTGCATGTTGGGGGAGTTCTCATTGCGGCACAGCAGAAACTAATCCCACTAGTTACCATGAGGATGTGGGTTCGATCCCTGGCCTCACTTACTGGGTTAAGGATCTGGTATTGCCACGAGCTGTGGTGTATGTCACCGATGAGACTCAGATCCCATGCTGCTGTGGCTGTGGCATAGGCCAGCAGCTGCAGCTCAGATTCGACCCCTCGCTTAGGAACTTCCATATGTCACAGCTGCAGCCCTAAAAAAAAAAAAGAAAGAAAGAAAGAAAAATAGTGCATGTTGGAACATAAAAACTAATTGCTGAGTCACATTAAACATCTGGGTTCAAAATAAAGCCAAATGCAGGGATCTTATAGGAAATGTGTCCTCAGTACTGAGAAGACCACAGGCAATGAGTGTCATTCAAACATTGAAGGGGCAAAGAGTGATTGCAGTCTCTTGTTGTCCTTATTAGACTATGTAGACTGGTTTTGTTTCTGTTTTGTACAGTGGCGCTATCTAGAGCCCAGTGTTTGTTCATGTGTTGCTTTTTACCAGGCGTTGGTAGGAGACATCACAACTAGTGTTGGGGTCAGAGTTCCTGTGTGAGATTGCTTTTAATTCCTTTTCCTCTCACTAAACACTGATTCTCAAGAAGTTACTTTGTGTCTCTGTGCCTGTTTTATCATTTATAAACTGAGGGTAATGATAATAGTCACCACCTCATAAATAGTAGTGAGAATGAATAGTTCATATGAAAGCATTTTTATCTGTATCAGGAATTCAACAAATATTTCCTATGATTTGCTATTCGAAACACCCAAAAAATATCTTGTAGTAAGTCTGCAAATGTAGAGTTAAATATAAAATCTTTGTATGCAAGAGATGTTAAAAGTCAGTAGTTACTTAGCAGCATTAATAGTGAGAAGGTGGAAGCAATCCATGTAGCCATTGCTGTGAGAATGGATAAATAGAGGTCTGTACATACAATGGAATAATATTTAGGCTTAAAAAGGGAGGAAATTCTGACACTTGCTGCAATGTGAATGAACCTTAAAGTAATGAACCTTATGCTTAGTGAGTAAAGCCATTACAAAAGAACCATTACTGTATGATTCCACTTATAGTAAGTGCCTAGAATGGTCATATTCATAGAGCAAAAAAGGAGGATGGTTAGGGTCTGGGGGAGAAGAGGGCATGGAGAGTTAGTGTCTGATGAATTTAAACGAAAAATGAAAAAGTTCTGGAGATGCATGGGGATGATGGTTGCACAATAATGTGAATGTACTTAATATCACAGAGATGTATGTTTAGAAATAGTTGAAATGGTAACTTCTGTACATTTAACACGAGAAAAAATTAAATAGATTAGTAATTATAAGGTTCTTAGAATAAGACTGGCACATTTAAAGTACTAAATAGGCATTTATTAAATACATTAAAAAAAATGTTAGATGGAAACAAGAAATGGCATGTAGTCATTATTATTATTTTCAATAATAATAGTCAAGTGCAGGAGTTCCCAATTGTGGCACAAGGGAAATGAATCTGACTAGTAACCTACAGTTTCAATCCCTGGTCTCGCTCAGTGGGTTAAGGATCCGCCATTGCTGTGAGCTGCGGTGTAGGTTACAGACATGGCTTGGATCCTGCACTTCTCTGGCTGTGGCCAGTGGCTGTAGCTCTAATTCAGCCCCTAGCCTGGGAACCTCCATATGCTATGGGTGAGGCCCTAAAAGCAAATAATAATAACAATAGTAATATCAAGTACAAAAAAGAACTAGGAGAAGTGCTTGAAGGTCTGTTGCAGGCCACTCTGCCCTTCCTCCACCAAGAGGTCATTTAAGACCCTCCAACCAATGCAGACACATGACAGTCCTCTCACTGCTCTTGCAGCCAAGTACCTACTATCTCCAGCCAGCTGCCTCTGTCTACCATGATTAAGATTCAGTCTCTGTTCAATATCACTTATATGCATAATCTAAAATATGACACATATGGCACAAATGAACCTATCTACAAAACAGAAACAGACATGGAGAACAGACTTGTGGTTGCCGGGGGCGGGGGGGGCGTGGGGAGGAAGTGGGAAGGGGAGTTTGGGGTTAGTAAATGCAAACTATTACATTTAGAATAGATAAGCAATGAGGTCCTACTGTACCACACCAGGGAACTATATTCAAAGACTTAGGGTAGAACATGATGGAAGATAGTACGAGAAAAAAATATGCATGTACATTTATGTATGACTAAGTCACTATGCTGTACAGCAGAAATTGACTCAACACTGTAAATCAACTACACTTTAATAAAAATAAGATTCAGGAGTTCCTATTGTGGTTCAGTGGTTAACGAATCCAACTAGGAACCATGAGGTTGTGGGTTTGATCCCTGGCCTCGCTCAATGGGTTGAGGATCCAGCATTGCCGTGAGCTGTGGTGTGGGTTGCAGATATGGCTCGGATCCTGCATTGCTGTGGCTGTGGCATAGGCCAACAACTACGCTCTGATTAGACTCCTAGGCTGGGAACCTCCTTATGCCGCAGGTGCAGCCCTAGAAAAGACAAAAAATAAAATAAGATTCAGTCTCTGTTCAAAAACTCCACCAGCTTTTCCCCCTCCTTTCTTCAAAAGGAAAGAAAGCTATGTAACCCTAAACACATTTCCCGCCCTCTCTGAGCCTGTTTTGATGTACATAAAATGGCTCTAGTACTTGGATACTGAGTAATAGCCATGTTCCCCAAGCATCAGTTGCCACTGGTGACTGAACTTACTGCCTTATATGGCCCTTCTCATCATTTATTTTACTCACCTAGTCCTTGAATGTCGCTTTAGGACAGAGTCTCATTGCAAAAAGCATAATGCATCAGTACTGCATTCACATGCTTTCTCTTCCAAATGCAAAAGATAGGCAAACACCGTGCCTGGATCAATGGCTTCTCCATCAAACACAGTCTCATACACGATGGTTTCTTGTTAAAAAGCGCAAAATGTTAGCAGTAAGTCAACTTGATAAAATTAGTACTCAATACAGAATATTTTGACCAGATGATTTCTTACAAATTGCCTCATCTTCTAGCATATAAAAGGCTAGCAGGCTAGGGTCCAAAAACTTCTTGTCTCCTGCCAGTCCCAGTCCTCACTAATTCTGCCCACCATGCTCTGCCTGAACTCAGATCTTTGTATTGAGGTGAAGTCTCCCCCTTGCAGGGGAAAGTGTTCTGGGCTGTATTGAGTTCTTCCAAATTGCACATGTTCACGCCCTAACCCCCATATCTCGGAATGTGACTGTGTTTGGAGATAGGATCTTACAGAGGTGATTACAGTAAAAGGTCAATCCAAAACGTGGTGGTGGGCTCACCTGCATTAATCTAATATGTCTGGTGTGGTTATAAAAACAAGAGATTAGAACATAGACAACACAGATAAGGAAGGACAGGTGGGGACACAGGAGAAAGGCAGCATCTGCAAGCCAAGGAAGGAGAACTCAGAAGATACTAAACCTACTAACACCTCTACCCTCTAACCTTCAGAACCGGGAGAACATAAATTTCTGTCACTGAAGCCACCCATTCCTTGGTACTTTGTTATGGCAGCCTGAGCACACTAATACAGGAGACTAGCTATAGATTTCATCATCTGCTAAGAAACTCCAGGGTTGAAAGACTTATTCAACTCTAGGACATGGATAACCTATTTTCAAATCTGGATCTTACTTTTAAGAAATAGTAGCTAAAGCTGGATTTCCATTTGTCTGGAGTTGTTTTGGCATATAATGCCGATGGGAAATTTTGACCTAAACCAAATTCTAAGACTGAATCTGAAATTCCAGATTTTTAATACACAGAAACTCAGCAGAGGCAGTTGATTTGAAATGACCGTATTTCTATGATGTCTGAGTAGATCTGCCATATGTTAATATGGAAGAATTTTCGCTGAGCCATAATTCTAGAGAAAATATAGTTCTTCTTTCTGCTACTATAGGGGAATCACAAAAATGTCCTTACTGTTAATACTTCCAGTTCTTTATTTATGTTTCCAATGACAGTCTTTTCCTTTTCAGTTCTGTCTTCTGTTCAGAAAATCAATAAATGGCAGATATTGGACAAGTGGCTTTTTAAAAATCACACAATTTAAAATAATCATGTGACAATGAGCAAGCTGTATCTTACCTGTTATAGACTTTATTCTTCTGCAGGAAAAGAAAATTTGACAAAATATCAGCTTCATATGCTAATAAATGGCAAAAAATTCAATTTTTTTGTAGCATATGACTATTATCCAATCTTTTCCCACCCCATTTTTTTTAATGCTGTATGGGGAATAATAAACTGGTCTCATTAAACATCTTTACCCCCCACACTGAATTATAAATTGTCTCTACTTAGCTAATAAAAATTCATATCCAACTCTATTTTTGAAGCCATGCTATTTCGTGTCCTGAAGAATTATTTTCGGGTGATGAAGAAAGCAGCTGCAATTGCTATCCATTTCTTTGGCCTCTCTGCCCAGCCTCACAGAGATTCAAAATGGGTATGGAGAGGGTACCTGGCTTTATCACCTGCCTCTAGGCTAGTTCCCAGGGGTTGTGAAAAACCTGCCCATGAACTGCTTGCATCAAAATAGCATGGGGAGTTGTTGGTCTTGTCTCTTCATGAACTGAATTGTTTAAAATACATTCTCACAGAAAATCTTTTTCAGATGTTCTAAGATAGAAACCAAGAATATGTTGTTGCTACTGTTTGAAGAAAGCTCTCCAACTCTTTGTGAGAGTGAGTTTGGAGCAATAGCGAAATGGACTGTCGAGTTTTGTTTTAGAAGTACTTTCCTCTGTGCTCCTCAAAAGCAAAATTAGGCAGAAGCTTTTAGAGTAAGATCACCAAACCTCAACTGATTTTAACTCTTTATAACAGAAGCTTAGAAAGAAAAATCACATACCTGGGATTGGACTTGGAGACTTCCTTGGCCATTTTGTGACAGCATTGTATCTTGTTTCCATATCTCCAAAGCAGGAAACATAGCCAGGAAGCCAACCCAGCAAAGAAAATAGTCCTCAGAGTGAAGATGGAAGGAATGTACCAGTCACTGGATTTGTATGTGTTGATAGCAGTGTACTTTTCTTTTCTGGGAAATATTATTTCAAGGCAAACAGAGCCTTTAGTCTTTGTTTTCAAAGAGCATCTATTTACACATAGTAGCCTCAGTATAGAGCTATGGTCCTATGGACAGTAGGGTATTGACTCAGGCATACGGAAGTTTTTAATACCACGGGTAAAACCAAGGAACACCTGAGCCTAAAGAAGGCACCAATTTAAGGATCTGAAGACTTGAATTGCATGCAGTGACTGCTCTGTGAACTTGAACAAAATCATTTCTCCTTTTTGGCCTGTTTTCTCATCTGTAAAATCAGGGGGGTGAACTACATGGCATCCGAACTTTCTTTTAGGCGTGCATGCTGCTATTATCTACTCTACACAGGATAAACCCTTTTTCTGCAGTGTAAGAGAACAGTGTGTTCTTAAAAATCAAATATTCTGGTGGAAAGATTTATCATCCATGTTGTAAAAAGAAAAAAGCCTCTATTTCAAAGGAAAGAAGACAGTAAAATGCACTAACCATAAAGACTACTGAAAAGGCTTTATCCTTGGGTAACTATGAAGCTATTCTGGAATTTTGCAGAGGCTTTACAATTTTTTTTCTTTTTTTGGCAACATCCGTGGCATATGGAAGTTACTGGGCCAGGGATCAAATCTGAGCCACAGCTCTGACCTATGCCATAGCTGCAGCAATGCCAGATCCTTAACCTGTTACACCACAGCAGGAACTCTAACATACCTATTTTTGAAATAACAAAATACTAAAAGATCTGCTCAACTTCACAAGGTTAAATCAAAAATGAAGTAAAGATGGTAAGCCATGGAACACCATTCCTAACACATAGTAGGTGTCTATGACTATGAATAACATGATATCAATGATAGATTTCATTGATGAATGAGCCTTTCTGGTGGACAGGACATTCAGATCATTCAGGCACAATTAGTTGCTTGGGGGTTCTCTGATCCACCTGCAATTATCACAAATTCTCTCTCTCTTTCAGTGTAGATTCATGGATGTACACTCTAAAATGTCACCTGGTGGTTGGATGGGGTGGTGCCTAAGTGAAAGGCAAATGGGTGAAGGTACTGCCCTGAGTAGCTTTTTAGCCTTTCTAGATGAAATTTGAATTTGCAGTAGAACGTTTCCCACACAGAGACCCAAATTAAATTCTGTAACACCTTACTTCAGAACTAATGGTTGGAGGAGGTAGCATATTGGCTATTGCTACATAAATATCTATACCAGCGGTGCCTGTCCTGGGCTTGGAGTCTTTGCCGTATTTCAGGTTGTCAATAATTATGTGCACTACAAGATGATACTGCCACTGCAGTTCAGCTCCAGATTCAAAGTTAAAAGGATTTTTTTACAATTAATTTTGGAATAATTGAGCCTCAAGTTGGGTCTAATCCAAAATGATGGTTCACATTTCCTTTGAAAGATATAAAGAAAAAAATTACAATGATTCTAAGATATGTTAAAAGGTTTTCTCAAGCTACCTTAAATAGCTTTTGAAAGACAGCAGGTGTAAATAAATAGAATTTGATTGTTCTATGAGTCTTTATACCTATACAAGGCTTAAAATAGAATTGAAATCCAGTAAGCAATGAATTCAATGGGCTAGAAAAAAATTGTTTTAAAGGTTAAGATCATGAGTCTGATCCCCATATGTGGTCAGCAATCTTCACACTATCATCACATTATTCTGCCTAATTGCTTTTACTTCCTTTATTTCCCACACAGAGCAACTTCATCCCCACTTTCAACTTAGTCTGGATCAACATCAAATGGGCCAGTCAGACCATAAACATGTATTGAGCCTCTACTAAGATTCAAGTCAAGTCTCAATGACCCTGGAGACACTGCTGTAAACAATAAGTACATAGCCTCCACTTTCATGAAGCCTCTCATCTAGCAAAAGGAGCAGACATTGAACTAGTCTGTTATAATTAGTTGGCAATATGTTAATTTATGCCCATACTCCCTTCTTCTAGCTACAAGTCAACAGGTAGCTAGACCTCTATACTTTAAGTACTTCTTGCTATTCTCTCATTATACTCAGTAGTTCTCCTGTATAAAACTTGTCATATTTTTATCACTTTATAATTGTTGACATTACTCCTAGTCTAATGAGCCATGAATTCCATAAATGCAAGATCCATATCTCTTTTGCACACTAATGTGTACCCTCCTCATAGCCCATATTTGGTCTCCAATAAATTTCTTCCATATGTCCCAAGATTATGCCTAGAGTTGATACAGATCTGTGTAATCCAGTAATAATAAAGCAGAAAACGTTGATCCTAGTGCCTGTGTATTAGCATCACATGGAGAGATGGCTGCTATTTTTAGCCAGTACCATGGACAGCAGATGTAGTTACTCGTAACTTAACCTTCCAAGTCCAAAATCTCTTCATTGTCAAGTATCATTGAAATCACTGATAGTTCCACCATAGGAGGAATTAGATCAGACATAGGGAAGTGAGAAAAGATTCCTTGAGAAAACTTAATGCCATAGGTATGAAATGGCTTAACCTTTATAAACACAGTTGTCTCTAAGGTTATATTATTTATGTCAGAGAGGTTATATCAATTTGACACATGCTTATGATTAAAAGAAATAAGAAAATTATCCAGCAGAAAGCATTTCAAAGCACATCTCAAAATCTCGTGAATCTCTCTCGTGGCAGTTTAGCTGGAAGCCGTTGACGTTTGTCCCAGCAACAACATTGTCAAAAATGATTGCCTTGTATAGAGAGGGTGTGCAGACAGGTGCTTCATCATTCTCATCTAAGATGTCAATCGTGACCTGTCAGCAGTGAGGGAGGAAGAAACATCATATCCACGTCATGTGACTATTTATACACAAAATCAGAAATAAGCATCTGGGTAGAGACAGATCATTTAGAATTATTAAATAAAAAGTCTGGGATTTTGAGTTGGAAGAACTGTTCCTGCAGATTTAGCTTCTGGCTGTCAGTCAACTAGTCAGTTGGCTTGTTATTCCCGGGTCAACTATGACATTCAGTGTGGCCGTTAGGGAGAGCTTCGAGCTTATTAGAAGAACCTGTGGAAAGCTCACAAGTTACATAAATGATAAGGAAAGCTGAAGAATGATGCCTCTGAAAATTGGAATCCCTTGAATCCTTTAAAATATCTAGGCCTAATGGCAAATACACCCTAAGTTTGCTTCTTACTTTTCAACATAGGGGCCTCCTCTGCACCATTCTTTCAAGCACAATATGTTTTTTTTGGTAACAATATGATTACTTCAAAGTATCCTCTGACCTTAATTAAGCGCTGTTATCAACCTTTTCTTAATTAAAATACCATAAACCAGGAAAAGATCACAATATCAAGGATTTTAAAATGTCAATGATGAAATGCCAGTCAGCCTAGAAAGGTTATTTGCCCACCTCTTAGATGAGTAATAACTTTCTCAGTAACATTCACAGAAGAATGTCTGGTGTACTCATAGTTGCAAGTGTTAACATTTTTAAAATGTTTTCTGAAGATTTGAACAGCTAAATTCCTAGGGAATAATTCAGTCTTTGATGCTACTTCTATAGATTGAATATACTGTGTGTTCTATTTAATATGACTTCAGGAAGATTGCTGTGATATTATGGAAATAGCACTTGGAATCAGAACTCTTTATTAAAACCCTGGGCCTTCAGATTAATTGTCAGATCTTTTTTTGATACAAGGAACTTAATGTCAATTTCCTCCTCTGTAAAAAGATCTCAATCCTTCCACTTCTTGGATGTTGGGGGATAAATTCATCCATTGAATGAATATTTATTTAACACTCTGTGCTAAATACTGGTCTAGACACAGAAAATACAAAGGTAAATCAAGCAAAGTCCCTCTTCTATCATTGATATTTTAAAGGAGAAGGTAAAACAATTAAAAATAAACAAACAATATATCAGAAAATGTTGTATGGAAATTGGCACTCTGCAGTTTAAGGAACTAGAAAATAGCTGGTAGAAAGAATTCTTTTAATGGAATGTCGAAGAAGGCCATCCTTTCTTGACTCTCTCCTGTTTCCTTTCTCCTCTCCATATTTGATATATGTCCTTAAGCACATATGTATCCCCACAGAATATGCAGTGTTTGGTGACATGATTTTGATTTGCATAAATGATATGGTGCTGTAGATCCTTCCTGTTTCCTACTTTCTCAAACAGCACATTTTTCTCGCCTTTCCAATGTTGATATTTGTAGAACTAATTTTCTATGTTTTCTTGATTCTAGGTATCCTATTGTTTGCATGGACCATATTTTTACTTGTTCTTTCTCTTAATAATGAGCACATGGATTACTTCAAAATTCCACCATTCCACACAGCAGAAAAAAAAAACATTTTTGAGCAAGTTTCCTTTGGGCAGAAATAAGATTAAGGTAAGAATGTGAGTCATGTAGTTTTCTGGAGGGCAAGTGTTAGAGCCTTGGGCTAAGTCTCTGAGGTGTAAACATTTTTGGTGTGTTGAAGAAACTGTAAGAAATTCATGTGGCTGGATTGAAGAGGAAGAGAACTAAGGGAACACAAAGATCCAGGGTCCAGATCACATAGCACTGCAGACCTGGAAAATGACATTGGAGCTTTGGTATGTGTGATGGGAAGCCATTGGAGAGCTTTGAGGAAGAGGGTGAATTGGCTTTTGAAAGGATCCCTCTGGTGACTAGGTGGAGTAGATTGTAAAGAACATACGTGGACTGGAGATTCTAGTTAGGAGCCTGTGGCTCTAGTCCAAGTAAGGGACAATATGGCGTGACTGGAGTATTAGCTGTGGATTGGTGAGAAGTGGACTTATTCAGGATCTATTCTGAAAGCAGAGACAATGGGATTTTGCTGATGGATCAGAGAGAGAATTTAGGGTACATGACAATGCTTAAGTGTCCAGAGTTAATCCTTCTACCCCTTTCTATCTGGGTAAACTTGGATGAGTTGCTTAACTTGTAAACTTTGGAATGAAATTCTTCTACTGATAAAAAAGAGTAGCTACCTCATCAGATGGGGTTGAAGACTAAATGAGATGTCTTAGTACTTGGCATTTATTAGGTTCTCAGTAAAGGGTTGGTGGTGATGATGATGATGACAATAGCATTGATGGTGGGTTCCTATACTTTGGGATGAAAGAACTATCTTCCAGGACTTCCCACTGTGGTGCATTGAGTTAAGAATATGACTGCAGCCGCTTGGGTCACTGTAGGGGCACTGGCTTGATGTCTGGCACAGTGGGTTAAAGGATCCCCCCATTACCGCAGCTGTGGCTCAGATTCAATCCCTAGCCTGGAAATTTCACATGCCTCAGGTCCAGCCATTAAAGACAAAACAACACACACACAAAAAAACTATCTTCTCTAAACTTAAAAGTCATGTTTATCTCTTGCTGTGTATTGTTTATCTTTTCATGGGTTAAAAATTTAAGTTACCTAAAGGCATGTATGGTGTCTTAGAGTTCTTTGTAACCCGGATGTTGTATATGCAGTAAACACTCTGTAGATACTTGTTTAAAAAATAAAAGGAAGGAATGAACAACTCCTACTTTATCTTTAGTTAAATTACAAGTCCTTTTTTTTAAGAATAGAGTCACATGTAGTTTTTTAAAAATTATCTGCTTTCCCCTTTTATCAGTTGGAATAAAGGAATGATAACTGCAAGTGATATCATCCTATACAATTCTCTTGTATTTCTGCAGGAGAAACTACCCTGGGTTCCTAGGTGTAAAGATCACTCATAGGTACCATCCTGAACCAAGGCACTTATTCCTATCCACATGATTGTACTTAAGTCCCTGTAAAAGTCATTCTGACTATTGACGTGAGTAGGCCTGACGCTTTCTTCACAATGACACACTCCAGAAGCCTAATCACTACGTCATTAGCAAACCAGGGAGTTCTGTGTGGTAAGAGGAAATGTACAGTGAATCACTGGGCTGAATGGGAACCTTAAAATTCCTCAGTTCCACTTTTGTCTTTTCTCCAATGACAAAACCTTAGAGTCATTAACAACACATACCACATCATCAACACAGCAGTATTTATTCTTGATGTCTTGCAAGAATCTTTTGTTGCTAGAAATAATTTAGAGCCCCACACCTACCTCCACTGTGATGCCAAAAGAGCAAGCTTAGTTAACTATCTTCATTGTAAACATCACCTCTTGATGACAGACAGCCTGGGTGTGAGTCCAGTTCTACCAACCCTAAGTTTCCCAAATGCTGTAGTTTCCTCATCTGTAGAGTAGAAATGATGATAACATTGCCTACCTTGAAGACTTAAGGTGAAGATTAACTACATTAATAGATAAAATGTACCTAGAACAGGAAATAGCACATGGTAAGGGCTAGATGCATGTTTGCTATTATTACAATCTCGTGGGAATTATTATTATTTGACAATTTCCATTGTAATTACAACTTAACAGATCATCTCTATTACATCAAAACTGAGGGCTTTCTACTTACAATGGTGGTCACCGTGTGAGTGTGAAACCTGTCACAATCCACGCCTTTCACGGTTGTACTGCTTCATGATCTCACAGTCTGTGTGATGAGTTCAATCATTCCAGAGAGGGTGAATCGAGAATCTTTGTACAGCCGGGATGTCTCCATGAGTTATCTTATAAATTACACAGTTTGGTGGGTGGTCCTCATCAATGGCTGTCACTCTTCCAATTTTGTAGAAAGCTGCCACTAATGTTTATTAAGGTTCATTCTTGTCATGTAGTTACACCATTTCAAAAAGCTTAATGTGCCTTTGCACATTACTATTCAGACAGTACTATGCGAACAGTACTTGCCTTTGCACATCCAAACAGTACTATATTTTCTCAAAGAGTCAACCTGTGTCATTTTGGCAATGTAATGTGTTTAAAAAGTACAACTCTACATGATGGAAGGTAAATGTAGAGACAGTCCACTTTAAACTACATGGCATGAGTCAAATGGTAAGAGTTAACAGTAGCTTTATAAAAATACTATTTGGCTTACCTGTATTACAAGTTTATTTTCTACCAGGCATTATGCTAATATTAGCATCAGATAGTGGTTCACAGCACAGATTCTGAAGCCAGACTGCTTAGGATCCAAATCTCAGCTCTGCTACTCATTAGCTGTAACTCATTAGAAAATTCTACTTTTATCATTAGAAAACCTCTCGACCTCATATCCTTTATCTACAAGTGAGGGCTAATAACAGCATCTACCACATAGAATTGTGAGGATTAAATGAGTTAAAATATATAAGGCACATTGAATAGTACCTGATATATAGTAAATATAGTAAATGTTACATCAGAATTGGCTATTATTTTTACACATATCACTTGAATCCAGCCTTATAATAGATGTACTATCACTGTCCCCACTTTACAGATAAGGAAACTATAGCCCAACAGTACTAACTTGCCTAAGGTCCTAGAGCTACTGAAGTAGAGTCAGGATTCAAATCTATGTTTGCTGAATCCAGAGCCCACATATTTTTTTTTATTACTCAATGAATTTGTCATATCTGTAGTTGTATAATGATCATCACGATACAATTTCACAGGATTCCCATCCCACAGCCCAAGCACATCCCCCCACGCCCCAAACTGTCTCCTCCAGAGACCATACGTTTTTCAATGGCTGTGAGTCAGCATCTGTTCTGCAAAGTTCAGTCTGTCCTTTTTTCAGATTCCACATGTCAGTGAAAGCATTTGATGTTGGTGTATCATTGTATGGCTGACTTCACTTAGCATGATAATTTCTAGGTCCATCCATGTTGCTAAAAATGCTGGCATTTCATTCCTTTTAATGGCTGAGTAATATTCCATTGTGTATATGTACCAAATCTTCTTGATCCACTGTTCTGTCAATGGACATTTAGGTTGTTTCCATGTCTTGGTTATTCAAAAGAGTGCTGAAGTGAACATCAGAGTATATGTGTCTTTTCGAGTCACGGTTTTCTCTGGATAGATGCCCAGGAGTGGGCTTGCAGGATCAAATGGTAGTTCTGTTTTTAGTTTTCTGAGGAATCTCCATCCTGTTTTCCACAGTGGTTGCACCAATTTACAATCCCACCAACAGTGTAAGAGGGTTCCTTTTTCTCCACACCCTCTCCAGTTCTTATTGTTTATAGACTTTTATGTGGTCCTATATCAGTTGTGACATTTTTGTCTTGTGCTGCTTTCACACAAACAATAGGTTGGGCTTTTTATATTCTGGATTTGCCATAATGAAATATTAAGTTCCTTTTCACACATGCCATCTCTAGCATACTTTCCTCGGCAAAGATGGTACCATTTTCACATTTAACACCTGGCAAAGTATAACCGGAAAGCTTATTCTTCTGTAGGTGTAAAATTAACTTTCCAATAAAACTAAAAGCTATCTTGAGCATCTTTAGCTAAGTTTAGAGTAATGATGAAACTGTAACTCTGCCAAACTTCCTCATCAAAAAACTACTGAAAATGAAACATGTTTTCCTTTGTGACTTGCAGCCCAGCGTGATTTAATTTTCATGTATTTTCCTTGCAATCACTTCTGGTAAAGGATTTTTTTTCCTATGCCTCCCTCCCTCCAGAAGTTTTTGTCCATGAGACATTCAGTAATTTATCACATACCATCAGACATTTTTTTTAACTTTACAGATTCCCATAATTTTGTTAAGATAAAAAACCTCATATAGTCCTCAAAGCACACTCAAATCCTCTGTGCTATGCAACACATCATGAACAAAGACCTCCACAGTAAGAGGTTTTTAGTGTTCTCAAGGTCTATAGGCTAAATGTTTCATATTCTGGGGGAAAAAAATTCTCCTAGGAGTAGTTTTAACTTTCCAGTTTCCTCTTTCAAAGCAAATTGCCACTGAGTTATGAAGATGGTGTTTTCTCTGATGGGCCTTGCCTCAAAACGCCAGCTCTCCCTTAATTTTGTTTACTGTGTTAGGAAAGATCAAGGGATCATTTTTAAAAAAAAAAAGCAAGGGAAAGTTTCTAGCCCCTTGTAGGCACTCAATGATTGTTAGTGGTTATTATATTGTTATTATGTTATTATTGTTACTATCGGCAATGTTGTGATGGCTCTTGTTAGTATGTTATGTGGTTTAAATAACTACAATGATCAATTAATACTCAACTCTTTGACCAAGTTAATAAAAATTTCCATTGTACAAATGAGAACTAGAAGGCCTGCAGGTTACAGAGTTAGTCTAAGGTCATTTAACTAACAATGGCAGAGATAGAATTTGAATCTAGTTCTATCTGACTCCAACACTCATGGTTTTTCTGCTACGTCCTGTTGGCTTTCTTATGAAGACCTAAAAGTCTTTCCTCTGGGATGGTGGGTCAATAGCCAGCTATTTAGAAAATAGTACATATAGGAACAACTCACTTATCTCTTTGTATAAATTCTCAAAACTTGTTTTCACACTTCTGGTGACCTCAAACATCAAAAGATACCCCTGCCAAAAAAAGAAGACAAAGAAGAGAGGAGTTCCTGCTGTGGTACAGTGGGTTAAGAATCCGACCACAGTGGCTCAGGTTGCTGCAGAGGTAAGGATTCAGTCCTCTTCCCAGCACACTGGGTTAAAGGATCCAGCATTGCCAAGCTGCAGCGTAGGTCACAGCTGTGGCTCAGATTCAGTCTGTGGCCTGGGAATTTCCATGAGCCATTAAAAAAGGGTGGGAGGCAGCAGAGAACTGGACCAGGAATTTGGAAGTCTGCATTTAGCCATCACCTCTGAGACTCAGTAGCTCTGTAACCCAATTTGCTCATGTAGTGCCCCAATTTTCTCTTAGTAAAATAAAGAGGTTGAATCTTTTCATCCCTTCCAAATCGGTAGGGATGAAAATTTGAAATCCTCATCCTCAGCCATCAATAAGGTATTAAATTTTCCTTAAGAAAACATAGACGTGTTCACTACATTGAGAAAGTTTTACCTTCAAAATATAAAATTAAATTTCAGGACAACTTTGGATTGTTGGAAAAGAAACTAACACAAAACAGTTGATTCTCATAAAACCCTATTTTTTTTAAATGCCAGTCAAAAGGCAAAACTATAGAAATAGTAAAAAGATCAGATGTTTCCTGGGGAAAAGGAAGAATGAATAGGCAGAGCACAGAAGACTGTTAGGGCAGCAAAACCATTCTGCACAATGCCATAATGGTAGATACATGTCACTGTAGGTTTGTCCAGACCCATGGAACATCCAACAAGAGTAAGCTGTAGTATAAACTATGGACTCTGGGTGGTGGTGATGCATCAGTGCAGGTTGATCAATTGCAGTAAATATATCACTCTGGTAGGGATGCTGATAGTGGAGGAGGCTATGCCTGTGTGGGGAGAGAGGGTATATGGGAAATTGCTTTACTTTCTGATTAATTTTGCTATAAACCTAAACTGCATTAAAATATAGTCTATTTTTTTGAAATGCAAGTCTCTATTTTAAAATATAGATTGGCTGTTGTTAACTATGGAGGGTCATGGTATCCCTTTGATAATCTCATGAAGGCGATGGGTCATTTCCCTCAGGCACCCTCCAAACCAAGGCTCAGATCCTCTGGTCCAGATTTACAGTTTATAAGCTAGGAGATAAATTAGGAGACTATGAACTATTTAACATCTGCATAAACTCTGAATGCTCCATTAACTTTAGAACTCCCTGGAGCTAGAAGACTACTACAGAACTGGAAGAATACACCGGGAGGAAAGAAGTTGTGGTCATGAGACTCCCTTATTACTCAGAAATCAACACTGAGTACTTCCGAAATAATAGCATGAGTCCATGGGGGTTAAACCAAGATTCTATTTATAATAATTTGATTTACATACAATTTTTCAGAAATTGTCTCATATATTATGAGTCAATGTCTTATATTCCAGAACTAGGATATAAATAAGTGCATTTATTTTGCAGAGAGGCTAATAATTTGTCCAAAACTGCATGGTGAGGCAAACAAAGGATTGTAATCCAAATACATGTTTTTTTTTTTTTAATTTCCTAGTCTCGCCTCAGAACAATTGGCTAATGAATGTATTTGTCTGCCAAGGAAATAAGCTGGTTTAAAGTAGTGTGGGTTCTACCCAGTGATGTGCTAGCAAATGCTTACCAACCAGCTCTCAGAAAAAGAAACAAACCGGAAAAAAAGAAAAAAAAGTGTGTACATGTGTGTGTTTGTAAGTGTGTATGAATATAATCCACATAAGTACATAAGTTTATTATAAACTTTACTGATATAAAAGATGTATAGCATACATTTTACAAAGAGTTACAAAATATCCAATATTCTTTATGTAAATTATGTAGAGACGATGATTCTGGCAGAATGTTCTTACTGACTTGTGCCAAACTCTCCTCTCCATGGCCACTGCAACTGACAAATGAAGGTAGTTCTAACACAAATGTTAGTGGATGTTTTCCTTTGTTAGAGAGGAAAGTGGAAGTGAAACAATGTCAGAGCTTCACTAATTCATAAATTAAGGGAATGACTTCTTTGTTGAACTGGGTAACAGTTTGATTTCTAGAAGAATATTTCCACAAATTTTGTGATACAATAATAGCTTCAGACACAAGACTTTCAAGTTTAATCTGCATCAATTATATTATCACTTACTTAAGTCTAGGTAATCAAAAAACTAATAAATCAAGCCCCAATATGTACTATTTGCCTATTTCCCTGGTGTAAATACTCCCACTACTGTCAATTTCAAGCTATCAACATAATGAAACTAAGTTGGGAAGACAGTTGCAATAGCATACTACTATATATACAGAATTTACCCATGCAGATCCAATAGATGTAAATAACCTCAATGGTGACGTATTAAGTTTTGAGTATTTACTAATTTTGTTTTTCATATAATTTACATCACTAGGTTTATGTAATTTTATTTTTAATGGCAGTTACTAATAATAAGGTCACAAAATTCCTACAAACTCCCTTAAGTATTCAAACCAAGCCTGAAGTACCCACCATCCAGAGGTGCTGAGGAAGGGCTGGGTTCCTCTCTTGGATGACATAAAATGCAAATATTACCTTTGATATCCCTTCCTTGGTTTGTGCTAGCAAAGTGGTTCTAATTCATATATAATTCATGGATTACCAAGATCTTGACTCTGGACCTAAAATCTGATCTCAGATGTTCGCAGGATTTAAATTACATGAACAATGATCAAAATGTCCCTGCTTTGTTACACTTGAACCTAACTCAGAGGCAACAGGAAAGGGGGACAAATTAACATCATGTGTTTTTTTCCATTACAAAAATCCTAGATCCAACCTCAAATTAAAGGGAGTCTTGGGGAAACCATCAGAATAATACACTGAGAGCATTACTCGTGGAGATGAACTTCTCTGAACGTCCAGAGTTCCTCATCTGCTTGTGTTTTGTCAGCTAACATGCTTTTACCACCAGTCATTGATTTGAGATCTGGTAGGAGTTTCTGTGTGTACACTTTAACAACATAGAAGCTAGGGACCTCTTACCGCCTGATGTTTCTGGAGCAGAGAGTGAATAGTGCGCAGTTCTGAACACAGGGCTGAAATCATTGACAGGACCAATTTCTACAGTGATCATCACAGTTACTGAAAAATTAAACAGTAAATAAATGCTTTGTTGTGGTGCTGGTGGTATTCTACCAACTAGTTAAATGTGCCCCCAGGAAGAGGCTTAGCAGAGGATTTGGCAGATCCTTAGCAGCAGGATTCTCTCCTCCAAAATGATCCCTGTTCCTAGACTCTGCATTCTCAAGGAACAGAAAGGGATTCCGGTGCTAATCAAAGTCAAAGACATATAATATACCTCATGCCGTGTTTTATTTTATTATTTTTTTTTCTGGCCACACTCATAGCATGTGGAAGTTCCCAGGCCAGGGACTGAACCTGTGCCATAGCAGTGACCCCAGCCACTGCATTGACAATCCTGGATCCTTAACCCCTGTGCCCATGATTTATTTTATACAGCAGTGATATATATGTATATATTTTTTCTATATACCATATGTAAATGTATAACTATATACTTTACAAAAGAGAGTTTATTGTATTTTTCATGCATATAATCTCTTCCATTAGAGTTTGGTTGGGTGTCACTTTCAACCCAGCATATGACATTTTACATTCTGCTTTTAATGTATATATTAGGAGGTGGAATGGAAAGAGACTGAGAAAACCCGTATCCAAGGATTGGCTTTGACATACGCTTAGTGGCCTTGAACTAGCTTAACTTCTCAGAGGCCCAGACTCTTCATTGAAAAGGAATACCATCAGTTTCAATCTTCTATTTCATAGTGTGTAAAAAATGAGATCATGCTCAGGAAGGTTTTTTTCCCTGAAAAGGCTTGGTGATATACAGTTATTATTCTTCATTCATTTCAATCAAATGTTTGTATATCACATGTTATAAAAAACAGATTCTATTTTTCATACCAACACACTCAAACTTACAGAAAGTTGTCAAAGAAGAAATTCACTGGTCAAACACAAAAGCAAATTTCAAACTGGGAAACTTTTAATATTAAAAATAAAACAGGAGTTTCCGTCATGGCTAAGCAGTAACAAACCTGACTAGTATCCATGAGGTTGTGGGTTCAATCCCTGGCCTCACTCAGTGGGTTAAGGATCCAGCGTTTCTGTGAGCTGTGATGGAGATCACAGAGGTGGCTCGAATCCCATGTTGCTTTGACTGTGGTGTAGTCTGCCACCTACAGCTCTGATTTGACCACCTAGCCTGGGAACTTCCATATGCTGCAGGTGCAGCCCTAAAAGACAATAAAATAACATTTACTATGCAAGACACTGACTCAACATTAGTTGAGAAAATTTAATCTGGGGCCCATTGAACCTCTACTTCAGAGAACCTTTAGCATTCTTTATATTTTGGCGCATATGATTACATCTTTCTATAGGTATTGGGTCTATAGCTTTCATCAACATCTCAAATATAGTCATGACCACCAAGGAAGGGTGAGAAGCACTGTTCTATGAAGACAGGTGATTTATGTGAAAGTCTCTACATATCCCTCAATAAATTCCACTTATGTGCTGTAAGAGCAGGTGCCATTTATAGCTCTGCCAAACTATGATTTTTATTGTATCCATAAAGACTCAAAATTGTGCTAATTGTTTGGCCTATAAAAATAGACTGAACCACAGGTGGGGTGTTACATTCTTTATGAGCAGTTGCAGTGAATGTGTCGGAGTGTGAGGGCCAGAGAAGATGTGGATTTATTACCATGAGAGATTTTTTTTTCATCTCCATATTGGAGAAAGGCTCAAATCTGGTAACAGGAGCAGATTTTTTGATTAGTTAGGCCATCAGGATGAATAGATACAAGAAAAAGCATTCTTCCTAAAATATTACTTAGGCTATGTAACAGGCTTTTGCATAAAACAGTGAAATTCCACCAGTGGAGAGCAGAGAAAACACAATAAGAAAACTTCTGGGCATACTGTCATGCTGTGTGCCTGTGTCCTACAGATCATTTTTCCACAGAGTTGGGTCATGTAAGTCTCCAAATCACATTTGTAAACTGAATCCTATTAAAACTGTCATATCAAGGAGTCAAGACTTACGCTTTAAAGTTCTTTAATAAGTTCCCTTTGGTTGCCATCATATAAATGCATACCATCATTCTACCTGATTCTACCTGCTTAATTCCGGAAAACAGCACTCTTTCCCATTTTCTCTTTGCTTTTTATTTATTTATTTTATTTATTTTTTATTTATTTTTTCTTTAGGGCCGCACTTGCAGCATATGGAAGTTCCCAAGCTAGGGGTGGAATTGGAGCTACAGCTGCCGGCCTACACCACAGCCACAGCAACGAGGGATCCAAGCTGTGTCTGTGACCTACACCACAGCTCACAGCGACACCAGATCCTTAACTCACTGAGCAAGGTGAGGGATCAAACTCGCATCCTCATAGATTCTAGTCGCATTCATTTCTGCTGAGCCACGGTGGAAACTCCTTTCCACTGCTTTCTGATGTGACCTCAGAACCATTCGCAACTCAATAATCCACATGTCAACCACCAATGGATTAGAGTTAGCCCAAGAGATAAAACATAAACACCCACCTCTTCTAGGGTCTCCCTTACCAAGCGTTGATAATCTGCTACTCACCCTGTATTCTCCACCCAAACATCTACATCCTCTTGAATGTCTTTGATGACAACTGCCTCCTAAATCACTTATTACCATTCTTTCCCCCACTTTCCAAATACAACAGACACTGGGTGTTAATATTAGGTGTATCCAGAAATTTTGTGAGTCGCTATTTTCACAACTAACACTGTAGCTACAAATTCACTCTTAACGTGTGGTGATGTGTATCTGAACATGTAAATGACCTCTTGGGGCACTTAATGTGTGTTCTCATTTGTACGAAAATAAGCAGAGAGAAGCAGGTATTGGGTGGTTGACTAAGCTCACTCACCAGCTAGGTGCTCTGCTCTGGCTGCACAACACACCATTTAAATCTATGCCTGAGGGTGTTTTTCTTAGCAAAACAATGACTGTTAAATCCCAAAATGTCAAGGGACTTATGACCATGCAATCTGGGTGAACTTAATGGCAGTGTACCAAAAGCCCATTCCAGTACAGGCTGATCCAAAATGATGGAATCATTAAAAGGAGGCCAAACAGCTGAAAGGGGTGACCACTCTGGGCACTTTCATGAAGGAAAGGAGCTTTGGAACTTGGAATTGTCCCATAATTTGCATTGAAAATGGCTCTACCTATAGCATGTACAATAATTCAAATAAAATATAAAATATTTTTTAAAAAGCATCCTATTTCCCCTATGTTTGGACTACATGTTACCAAATATTTGGCTCTTTCCAAACAAGAGACGTTTGGAATCACTGAATACTAAAAACTGAATATTCGTGTCCCTCCAAAATTCCTATGTTGAAACTTATTGCCTGTAGTGGTATTAGGAGGGAGGAGTCTTTGATAGATAATTAGGTCCTAAGGGTAGAGCCCTCATAAATGGGATTAGAGCTTTTATAAAGGAGATCCTAGAAAGTTCCTCTTACCTCTTTTGTCATGCAAAGTTACAGTGAGAAGACAATCATCTAAGAACAGGGAGCAGACTATCAATAGACACCACGTCTGTCAATGCCTTGCTATGGACTCCAGAACTACAAAAAAAATTCCTGTCGTTTATAAACCATTCAATCTATGGAATTTTGTTATAATGGACTAAGACACTTGTCATTTAAGCAGTAAGTGTAAGTCTGGTCTCTAGAATCCCCAACAGCTCCCACCTTTAGCTCCAAGGATCTCTAGTCTGGGCTGTGTTTAAGAATTGTGTTTTGCTTAAGGTGCTGCTAAGAGCTGAAAAAGACTCTCAGTTATAAAGATAACTTCCAACATGAATCTGATTCTCCCTTTCTTCCTTTGCCTAATTTAACAGAACTGTGTCAAATATAAGGAATTTTTACATCTTAATATCTAAAGATATAGTCAAAAGTCACTTCTCCATGAAGAGCTTATCATGCTTACCTGTATGAGAGGGATGTACATCGTCATATACTGAAATTGTCATTTCATGGATATGTCCTGCTGCAACCATCTCTGGGTCTTCATGATTGAATTCTTTGGCAACTTTGTAGAACATTATTTCATGAAAAGGGACTGAGTTTTTTTGTTTAATGTACATATTTTAAATAAGTCATTCTGTAAAAGGCAAATCTATGGCCATTATCATCTAATAAAGATGGTGTCAGAATATGCCTGAGATTTGGAGTTCCCATTGTGGCTCAGTGGTAACGAACCTGACTGGTATCCATGAGGACACAGATTCTGTTTCTGGTCTTGCTCAGTGGGTTAAGGTTCCGACATTGCTATGAGCTGTGGTGTAGGTCACAGACACAGCCTGGATCCCTTGTTGCTGTGGCTGTGGTGTTGGCCAGCAGCTATAGCTCCAATGGCCTATGAACTTCCATATGCTGTGGGTGTGGTCCTAAAAAAAGAAGACAAAAAGTAAAAATAAAATAATATGCCTGAGATAGGCCCAAACTGACACACAGAAGTAAGCATTTTGGTGGAACAAAGGGACATCTTTGATCTCCTTCCAGAGTAGCCTACTTTTGGACAAAGCATCCTAGCAGAGTAGAAGGAAAGCATAGGTCATATCCTGTCTTCATCTCATGCTAATTGTATGACCTTGATCAAAATATTTTAAAAAGACAAAATATTTTGAAACTACTTTATAAGTGATAAATCACTACAACAAATGTAGTTGCTCCTATTAGGATAAGTAACTCACCATGTTAAAAATAATCCCTGAGGGGAGCTCCCATTGTGGCGCAGCAGAAATGAATCCACCTAGGAACCATGAGGTTGTGGGTTCGATCCCTGGCTTCACTGAGTGGGTTGAGAATCCGGCGTTGCCGTGAGCTTCAGTGTAGTTCTCAGATGTGGCTTGGATCCTGCATTGTGCTGGCTGTGGTGTAGGCCAGCAGCTGTAGCTCCAATTAAAGCCCTAGCCTGGAAACCTCCAGATGCCATGAGTACAGCTATAAAAGGCAAAAAAAGAAAAAAGAAAAAAAAAATAATCCCTGAGTACTCGTTAAATGCCAAGTACAGTTGAAGGCATTAGGAATATAGCAATAAACAGCATGATCCCACAGAAGAGACTTGAGGACAATCCTAATGTAATAGTATTAGCACGAATCTCAGCATTCATTGGAATAGGTCAGAATGACATCATGTATCCAGGTGTTTGGGAACAACCACAATTTTGAATTTAGTATCTCACTTATTGACTGATTCATTCATTCAGTCATTCATTCATTAAAGTAAATTGAATAGCTACTATTCACCAAGCACTACAGGAGATATTGGTACACAGAAATCACTCAGAAACATATATAAAGCTAGACTCTAATGAAAAAGACCCACAATTAAACAGGCAGTTAAATTAGAGTGTAATAAGGGTCTTGATAGGAGAAATAGAACTAATAATGTGAGCTCATAGCAGAGAGAATTAAGCCAGTTATGATTATAAAAGAAAGCTTGTGGCAACAATTGATATTTAAGACCAAAGGATAATTAGGAAAATATTAGTTAGATGTGGGTGAGGGGTGGAGGGAGTTGTTCAGAAGCAGAGAAAGCATATGTGAGGGCCCAAATGTTAGTTAGCATCCTGTTTACAAAACTGCATTCTTTATCCAAACTCCATTTTTTAAAATGACAGTTTGGCATTGCATTTCAAAATGAACATCAACCCAGGAAACCTCCTGGCTCAGTGCCTGAGCTTCTGAATTCACAACATTTGCAAAAGCTCAGCTTGTAACTTGTGGAGTTTTCTAGAAAATTTAGGGTTTGGACCAAAGAATGAACAAGAACATCAATGGCTTTTTCGGCCATTTCTCCTGGCTATGGGGGAGTGTTGATGATGTTTTGGTTAAGGAATAATTATGCCAACCTGACAGGGATTGGTGCTTTATAAAAAGACCTGTGGAAATTAAGAGTGAGAAGGAGGATCCTCCCAAAGTAGAATGACCTCTTGGCAAAAGAAAAAGAAAAAAAAAAAGCTTACTGTGTTTGTCCTCTGCCAAGGGAAAATTTATAATCTCAAAAAGGAGGAGCTGGTCTTCCACTCCCAATGGGAGGAGAATGAGCCATCATCACCCATGGAGTCAAACCAACTTATCTTGGGCAGATCAGCATGGTTTTTAGCCTCTGATTCATTTCCCCAGTGAAAGAGGAAGTAAATTATTTTGTGCTCATTACAAGAAGGAGAAAATGGTGGCTGGTAGCAAGATAAAGAAGGACTTGCTCAAATGCCTTCCAGCAAGACAGCAGAAGAGGCTAGACTCTGTGGCTGCTGTGTCCCAGCTCCTTTTGCTAAATCTATCAACACCCACTACACTGTGGCCATGAATGACTCGGCCCCCTTGGGAAAACTCCTCAGAGATACAGCACCTACTGCTCACCTAGATGAAATTTTCAGCACTTGGCACTTGCTCAAAGAGTTCTCCAGAATCAATTGACCCCAAGTTCAGAGCATAATGGACTGTATCAGGAGGTTCATCAAGGTCAGGACATAGGAGTTTTGCAACTACTGTATCTTTTGCAATTATCTCTTTGCCTGTGTACCTGATTTTTAAGGAAAAAAATACAACACACTTGAGATGAATAGTCTTTTAAAAGGTAATGCTTTTCCCATAAATACCCTCTAGTTTGCATAATGCACATGTGTTCTGCCCTGCTTCTCCTGGGGTAGAGAGTTCAGCTTTGGAGCATCCTCTGGAAGCCATTTCCCAAAAGGGGCTATGGATCTGGTATGACTTTCTTTGTTTTCTGGGAGTATTTCTTTCCTGCACCCAGCTGCGTACTTGTTTGGAAGTCTGTCAAGGACATT
The DNA here is from genome assembly GCF_054392235.1 of Sus scrofa. NCBI lineage: Eukaryota > Metazoa > Chordata > Mammalia > Artiodactyla > Suidae > Sus > Sus scrofa. The sequence continues at coordinate 60,098,660 of NC_139395.1, forward strand.
ACCTCAGTGGAGAAGGCCTGAGTGGGAATCAGATAATGGTGAGACTGTTCCAGTCTAAAGTATTTGCATGATGTGGTCAAGCGGGACAGTCCTTGACATTCTGGAGTCACAATGACCTTACTTCCATCACCCATTTCTTCATTGGGATCCCCCAGCCCCAAGTGCTTAGTTTTAAGCCTTCAACCTCTAAATCCTAGTCATTCTTCAAAGACTTGGGTATAGATCTCACTCCTTTAGGAAGCTCCCCTGAATATTCTTGTCCCGCATATTCTTCCTCTTAACAACGAAAGCACCGCACCTATAATTTAGTTTAAGATCATCTTGTACGAGTTCCCACTGTGGTACAGTGGGTAAAGGACACGGCATTGCAGTAGCTGTGGCACAGGTTGCAGCTGCAGCTCAGATTTGATCCTTGGCTAGGAAACTTCCATATGCCATGGGGCAGCCGAAAAAGAAAAAAAAATTAAATCCTCTTGTATTTTTTACTGTTGTTAAATGTGTATTCATCGTATCATCCTGACAAGATACAGCCTCCTTAGAGCAAAGGAGCACAATAAATAATCCTCCTGACCCTCCAGGAGCTAGAGCACTGGGTTCAGCAAGTCGGAGATATTTGATTAATTAATTGTGATCCTGGGAGGGGGCAGCGAGAGAAGAAGGAGAAAGAAGAAGAAAAGAAAGATATGATTTCCTGAGTGCCTGCCAACTCTTACACAGAACAAATTCCAGGCATTGCTGTATTTGATCCTTAAAACAGTGCTCTGAGGTAGGTACAATTATCAGTTCCATTCGAAAGGTAGAGTAGTTGGGAACCAAACAAAACCCCATGGGTAGTAATTAGCAGAAGTTAGGCTTTATTTCTTATTAGACACTTGGGTATAAAGCTTAGGAAATGAGGTTGAGGGGGAAGCTGTCCTATGTGTAGTTGAGACATTGGTTGGAATGAGGAAGAGAGACACAGAAAAGTAACAGAAATGTAGGTTCTGTGACTGGGCTTCAAGTAATAAAAATAGCCATACTGACAGAAATGCAACCCCCTGATCTCTTATCCAAATTACAAAATCCCAAAGCCTGACGCTCAGAATTTTGTCCTAATTTATTGAGATAATCAAAGCCTGGCCTAACCTGACCTGTCAGGTCTTTCTTTGTCCCACTTAGTGTATTTATATGTTTCACTGCAGATATATTCATAGATATGAATAAGGGTATTTGCATAATATATAATACACATACCATATTACCTTTCTAAAATTCAAAAAATATATATATCTTGAAATATAACCAGTGCTGAAAGTTTCAGATAATGGATTATAAAACTGATAAACAATATTTATGAAATTCACACCACATGCTCAGCACTGTGCTAAGAATCTTTTAAAAATTATCCCATTTATTCTTCACAACCGCCCTAAAGAGTAAGTACTATTGTTAGCTCATTTCATAAAGAAAGTGAAAATCAAAGGCCTTTAGTAAATTACTCAAGATCACACCAGGATTCCAAGCCAGGTCTCTGATGCTAAAACTTAAGCTTTTAACAACTTATCAGCTGTCAGATTCAGGAAACCTAGCTTTCAACAGGTCATTTCTGAGGACCGAAATACAAGACAGAACAGGAAGTCAACATGATAATCTAACACATATCCAATTGAACCAGCAAATATATCAGCACCTCTGCTCTCCACTCTCCCAAAAGTCTTAACTCTGCTCACCCATCTCAGCTCACCTAATCAGATACTGATCACAGAAAGGCACATTGTCATTGATGCCATGGATATGGACAGTCACTATAATTGCCACACACCACCAGTCCTGGTCATAAGACTTAATGGAGAAGGAGTGGACATGTGTAAACCCAGCTCTCTCCATTTCAAGGAAGGCAGCAGTAACCATGGTCCTGTGCCTTATAACAAAACAACATATCTTTACAGATGGCCAACAAACACATGAAAAAATGCTCAACATTGCTGATTATAAGAGAAATGCAAATCAAAACTACCATGAGATATCACCTCACACCAGTCAGAATGGCCATCATTAATAAATCCACAAATAACAAGTGCTGGAGGGGCTGTGGAGAAAAGGGAACCCTCCTGCACTATTGGTGGGAATGTCAACTGGTACAGCCACTATGGAGAACAGTTTGGAGATAACTTAGAAATCTATACATAGACCTTCCATATGACCCCGCAATCCCACTCTTGGGCATATATCTGGACAAAGCTCTACTTAAAAGAGACACATGCACCCGTGTGTTCATTGCAGCACTATTCACAATAGCCAGGACATGGAAACAACCCAAATGTCCATCGACAGACGATTGGATTCGGAAGAGGTGGTATATATACACAATGGAATACTACTCAGCCATAAAAAAGGATGACATAATGCCATTTGCAGCAACATGGATGGAACTAGAGAATCTCATCCTGAGTGAAATGAGCCAGAAAGACAAAGACAAATACCATATGATATCACTTATAACTGGAATCTAATATCCAGCACAAATGAACATCTCCTTAGAAAAGAAAATCATGGACTTGGAGAAGAGACTTGTGGCTGCCTGATGGGAGGGGGAGGGAGTGGGAGGGATCGGGAGCTTGGGCTTATCAGACACAACTTAGAATAGATTTATAAGGAGATCCTGCTGAGTAGCATTGAGAACTATGTCTAGATACTCATGTTGCAACAGAAGAAAGGGTGGGGGAAAATGTAATTGTAATGTATACATGTAAGGATAACCTGACCCCCTTGCTGTACAGTGGGAAAATAAAAAAAAAAAAAAAATCTTGCTGCAACCTGGCCCATGCAGTCATTTTCAAAATTACTATGTTACTTAGTGATGGGGAAAAATAAAGTGTGAATTATGCCCCATTCATTAGAATTAAGCTGATTCAAAATGTAAACACAGTGTGTAATTTTTTATCCCCAAAATACCCTCATTAATCATATTAGCAAGTAGCAAACAATAAAATTGTTTTTGACCTAAGGGAACATGGAAGACTCTGGGATGGCCTTTATTTAGGCCTTGAAGGATCTGTAAGATAAGGACATAGTGGTGAGTGGAAATCATTCCCAGCACAGAGAACATCACACATGAAAACAGAGTGATGACAGAGTTCCCATTGTGGCTCAGCAGAAACAAACCCAGCTAGCATCCCAGAGGATGCAGGTTCAATCCCTGGCCCCTCACTCAGTGGGTTAAGGATCCAGCATTGCAGTAAGTTGTGGTGTAGGTTACAGACATGTCGCAGATCCCGCCTTGCTGTGGCTGTGGTGTAGACCGGCGGCTGTAGCTCCAATTCAGCCCCTAGCCTGGGAACTTCCATATGGCACACCTAAGACCCAAAAAAGAAAAAAAAGAAAAAAAGAAAACAGTGATGAGAACACAACTCATCAGACTTCCTTCCACACAATCCAACTATCCATTCATTCAACAAGCATACATGGAGAACCAACTATGTGTCAGGGGCTGAGCTCTGTATGTTCCACAATTAAAGCCCTGCCTTTATGGAATTTACAATCTGGGCCAAGAGGCCAATACTAAACAAGTATAAAAAATAAAATAAAATAAAATAGAGGTATTATTAAGGAAATGAAAACTTTCTCAATAATAAAAATGCCTAGGCTTCCAAGTCAGCCTAGTCATATGGCTGCAAGGTAATGATCAAGAGGAGACAAGGAACAGGATGAGGTTGGAGAGGGAGGCAGGGGCCAGAAAAAAACAGGGTCTTGGGGATGAGGTAAGAAGTACGGATTGCATTCCAAGTGCAAAGAAAAATTACAGGAGAATTTTACATAGATTTAGTCTGACTTTCCAAAAAAACTCTGCTCTTCTGAGGAGGGGGAAAGTTGGAAACTAGAAGCCCAGTTGAGATTTGCACAGTAATTTAGGCAAGAGGGGATGATGGCTATCTTGACTGAGATGCTCCCCTAGGAACAGAACCTGAGATGAGCATTTGAGAGCAAGTAGTTTATTCGGGAGGAGATCTAGGGCACTGTAGGGTGGGAGAGGTAAGACAGGAAAAGAAAGGCTGCCAGTAAGAAAAATTACATTCAGGAGTTCCCGTTGTGGTTCAGTGGTTAACAAAACCAACTAGGAACCATGAGGAAGAGGGTTTGATCCCTGGCCTCACTCAGTGGGTTAAGGATCTGGCGTTGCTGTAAGCTGTGTATAGGTTGCAGATGCAGGTTGGATCCTGCATTGCTGTGACTTTGGTATAGGCCGGTGGCTACAGCTCAAACTGGACCCCTAGCCTGGGAACCCATATGCCAAGGGTGTGGCCCTAAAAAAGACAGAAAAAGTGCATTCATTCATTACCAAGCAAGTTATCACCATGGACAACTAGAGCTGAATACTACTGGGAAACTCTAGAAGCCAGTGCAAAACATGCACTCAAAATTGTCCCTCCAAAGGCAATGAGCTGGAGTATTTATACACCAGTTCCCTTCAGCCATTGGTTGAGAGCTTGTGGGGACAGGTAGTATTTTTCCAAGATATCTAACCTGTTCTTAGTGGAGGAGGGGCAGGGTAGATGTCAGACCCTCAAGCAAAGAAATGCAGATACTGGCAATTGAAAGGCAGGCCACCTAAACGTTAAGGCCTGAGGAGACATGGACAGCATCTGCCACAATGGCTTAAACTGCAGATGTGCTAAAGATATAACCACTTTTCTTCTCTGCTCAGTCCCAGAAGAAGCCTCACATACCACAAAATCTGATCCACCCCCAGCATAAGCCATAGCTAATTGAAAAAGAAGTGAATTATTGACTTGAGAAAGTCCAATGAGATTCTCTCTCACAAAAATTTGGACTTGGAGCAGAAAGGAGAGTGAGTTAGGTCTGAACAGCTGAGCCAGAAGATCAGGGTGGAGAGCCAAGGTCATCATTCTGTAGCAGCCATGAAGAGCCAGGTTGGCTCATGAGTGGACTAGGTTTTGCCAGAAGTTAGGCAACAGATGTGTATAAGCATCTACCAAGTGCTTCTTGTAGGAGTCCTAAAAATGAAGACAAGCCAATATTTATCCTCAAGGAAGTCAGTCTTGCAGAGGAGACATAAACAGATGATAACAGTAGCATATAAGAGAGAGAATTTGCTAAGAACAATTCTCAACCTACCTTTGTCAATTGCAAAGTAAACATTCCATGGATCTAGTTCAAAGTTTATATCTCCCTAGTCATCTTCATCAGTTGCCTGGCAAACTCCAACTGTTTTCCAATAGGAATTTCCTCATCCAATGTGACATGGACTTTATCATGCAGAGTTGAGTTTATAGAGGTAACACTCAAGACAGCATTTTATATACTGAATAATCTTGTTTTAAAAGAAAAGACTATTACAGTAGCATTTGCTTGGTATGTATTGTTGTCTACCTCTTAATGTAGTGGAGAGGTAGGAGCTAGAGGTGGTAATGATGAAAGTGGAAACTATGACTGTGGTGTTCATAGCTAACCCATTTATTGGGCACTTGCCCAAGGTTTGGACACAATGCTAGGCACTGTTCACTTATTATTCACTGCAGCCCCAAGAAGCAGGTACCATTTCACTCACACACATATGGAAACAGACCTTAAGAAATTTTCAGAAGTAAATATCAACATGGTTAAGAGAGGATTTCACTCCAAGTGTATCTGGCTCTAGAGACTGTATGCTTAACTGCTGCACTCTTAGCCCCCTATTTTAAGGACCAGTTTCTTAAAAATGCTGTCCCTTCAATATGGTTTTATAAATTCCGGGGTGATAATTTTCACCAAAATTTTCCTTTAGGGTGGTGAGAGATAATACAGCCCACCACATAACTAAGAATACACCACACTAATAACAATTTTTTCTCTTGTAATTTCAATACATTTTATACCCTTAAAAAAAAAGACTTTGTGCTTTTAAGTAAGCCTTTTCTTTGGAATTTTAAGTGATTATTTATATCTTATTTATTTTCCTTCTCAGCTAAAAGAAAAAAGAAAATAAACCATTTCATTCTAAAGGAAATTCTTCTAATGATTTTCAGAGTCTACATTTTCATATTCAATTTTCAAGGCCAAATTAGAAGAATACATTATATGTTCTTATCTGCAGGTAACAGTGGGGTCCTTATTGTTGACAATGATGAGGAAAATCTTTAGATTCCCAGCAGTAAACAATCCCTCAGGATCAACCACTTTAATAACGAGTGAGAAACTGAAAGGGCAGCCACAGGAAAGACAGCTAAGATTTTATAGTTACTAACAGGCTTTTACAGAAATAAAATCTATTGGGCTTTAACTGACCAGTAAAAACAATCAATCCACTTAGTTAAAATGTCAGTCAAACCAGTTATTTTAACAGTTGGAAATGGCTAATACTTTGTTAGGAACCAAATTAGACAAACCCGATGAAAGGACAGGCAGGAACTTAGAAAAGTATGTTAATCTCCATCAATAATAATAAAATTGAAGGGAATTCCTTAGTGTGGTAGAGCAAACAAAGCTATGGTTATGGGTTCTTACCTTTAAATATTGACTTTTCAATATGGAAAACTGATTGACAAATGCAAAGAAGATGTTAACATTTCAAGACAATGTAATGACTATGAGGAATTTTTAGACAGGTTAGATGATTAAAGGGTTTTTATTTCAGCAGAGATATTTGAAGGGTGTGAAGAATGAGGATGCTGAATGTATCCTAATGGAAATATCAATGTTCATGTACATAAACTGTGATCCAGAGTCACCAATGGTCCCAATTTGCCAAGACCAGCACTGAAGGTTCCACACACATCCTAGGAACTTCCCAGACAAACCAGAACAGTTGTTCAACTTTCCAGAAAAAAAAAAAATCTATTTTAACTTGAAACATACTGATAATTGAAACCAAAATACCTGTTTTCCTTCTGTTTGTCCTAAAAATCAAACCATCTTTAAGTTTCCCTCATATATCATAACCTGTCCTCCAAGAAGATGATTACTTAGGCGATGACTCTTGACAGAAGTCATCAAGCCAATCCACTTTGATGAATAAAGATATTTCATAAAGTGAATGAGAATGGGAAGGAGAAGAAGAAAGACATTTCCTTAATAATTCTGGAAAGTCAGACTACAAGATTAGAAGAAATAAAGCATGGGCAGGATTACATTTGGTCTAGCTGGATGCTGAAGAGTTGACTGCAAGGGAGTAAAGAAGAAAGGAGCCTTGCCAACTCTTTCACCTGGATTTGAACAAGCCATTTCATGGCTTCTATGTCTCCTTTGAAGGGAGGGAACTGATAAGATTTCTTGGCCAATGAGGCATTCCAAAATTGCCTTTACTCTCACTGAAATCTGCTCAGTGACCCTGGAAACTCTGTAATTAAGAGAAAAATTAAGGAATAGTATTATCTCTGAAGAATTTCACTGAAATTCCATTTCAAATTTTAGCCAAAGAGTTTATTTATTCAAATTCCTCAAACAGAACTTAAATCTTTCAGTGCCAACTCCTCTGATTTAAAAGATACTGAGAAAAGGGAAAGCTTTAGTTTTTACTTATCAAGAAAAATGTCAGTTTCTTAAACTTTCATTAAGATTTGTTTACAAATAAAAGTTATTAAGATTTGTAAATACCTTGAATATGCATAATCCCTTTTCCATGAATATACCAGGCCAAAAAAAGAAAAAAAGGGAAACTGTGATAGAGAACATTACCCATTATTACCAATAATATGTATGAGATTTGATAAACATGGGGCAGAGGATTTTGAGAGTAAAGGGATATGGATAAAGATTTTAGCAATTTCTAACTCCCCTGCCCCAAATATATAGTGACAGTATAAATTTAGGAGTGTTCTTCTAATCTTTAAGTAGTATCCCATTTTTGAACCCTCAATCTGTTGCTAACACAGGATAATATCCCATCCTCAACTTTTTTAATTGGAAAAAAATGTCATTATGAGATTCATGAACAAGCTGATTGGAATGGTGTAAAGGTCCATTTCCTTTTTTTATAAGGCACTTTGATGTAGAACATAAGACTGAAAAGGATGGTCATAAAAAACCATTATAAAATAGAAATAATAACTATGAACCAACCCCCTTTGGCAGATGTTGAGAAAATGTCAGGCCATTAACTTTTCGAAGTTGCTGGATTACGTTGTCAATGAATTCTGTGTCCCAGCCATTTAGGGAAACGTCCTCACCACCTTCTATGGCACGTCACAAACATTCGCACTGTAATCACCTTGATGCTTGGCTCTGAAGAAAGTAGATGATGCAGAGAGGGGTCAAAATAGCCACATCTTATACCTGAACCAGTAACTGTGCAATTAGACTATAAGTGATGACTTCATATCTAAGGCAATGCCAAAAGCATCTTCACTGGGGAGCACAAAAGACCAGATGAGGTGAAATATTCTCAAAAAGAGAAATAGGAACCAAAGGGCAGGCATTTTGAGTGAATGAAAAGCAAGTAGCCATATTTACCTTCTACCTTCACTCTCAAAATTAAAAATTGCTGATGTAGAGATTGTTCCGATGCTGTTGATTGTGAAGCCAGAGCCCTCCGGGGAAAGGAAGTACTGTTTATTGGACAATACAGAGAAAGCAAAATATTGCAGAGATGCTGACACGGCCAGATTACATCTACCTCCAAGAAGCAGGCCTTAAACCTCTTTTTGCTCTAGGCCACCCCCCCCTACCCCATGTGTGAAGGTGCTCCTTAAATGTTGGCTAGTAATGATAACGATGAAACTGTACTCCATTCAACTGACTTCAAGTCAGATAACTTGCCCTTAAATATTAAAAATAGATTTTCCTAATCCCTTATATTCAGTTATCTGACTATTTCTCACAACACTCCAACCGACCAAAGCTAAAATTAAATAAAAAGGAGTTACATTTTAAAAACACGCTAGGAATTCCCTTGTAGTGCAGCAGGTTAAGTATCTGGCATTGTCACTGAAGCAGCCCAGGCTGCTGCTGTGGAATAGGTTCAGTCCCTGGCCCAGGAACTTCCACATGCTGCAGGTGCAGCAAAGAAAGAAAGAAGGAGGAAGGGAAGAAAAGGAGGAAGGGAGGGAGGAAGGAAGGAGAGAAACAGAAGAAAACATGCTATTTAATGAGAACTTGTAGAAATTATTTTGCATTTGTTTGGTCATGTTCAGGGTACACTTTTGGGGCTACAAAGAGCTACAGAAGGGGAAAACAAATATTGGGGTGTCTCTTCATCTCATTTTATGGTGCAGGAACAGGCAGTGCTTAAGTTGATATTTTTTTAGTATCTTATTGACTTTCGTTTATATTATCTTCTAGTTTTCTGTTAAATGATGCAAATACTTACCTTCTAATGATGACAGCAACTCTGTCATAGGTGCTGATATTATTCCCCATTTCAGAGAGGAATACTGAGGCTTAAAAAAATTAGAAGTACTGGTGGCAGGAGGGGGGCTGCCTCTCTCTGAGAGCTGAACTTCTCGTGATACCTCTTTGCTCACCACACTGAATCCTTAAGACAAAAGAAAAAATTTTTTTTCCAAAGAGTGTACTTGAAGCCAAGTTTTCTAGGATAGATAAGAATCAAAGATTAGAAAAAGCTGGGGCAAGAATCCATTTGAGGATTAATATCAGGAGTTAATTATACTGAGCACTACTGGCTTAATAATTGTGTAGACCCAGAGATAATTTAATAGAGAAAATTAAACTCAGAAGGATTGCAAAGCAGCCTAAAAATCATTTGGAGAAATTTGTGACCTTTTAATTTATTGATTTTCTGATGAATCATGGTGTTCTGATTAATTGAAATTCATACCATCCATTTCTACACATATAAATAAGATGGAATTGAGTTCTGCTTTTTCTGTAAAATAATATTGTAGGGCTTAGCATTCAGGAACTGTGGGAAAAATCCATCACATATTTACTTTGAGGGCAAACACAGGACTAATGATGCCCATTTCATGGTGGAAAAGGATGGTTGGTGGCTACATTATCTAAGAGGGCTCAAAAGCACTGGTAATATATAAAAATAGATAATTTTTTGAAAAACACCCACATTTATGTTTGTAACCACCCACGAATTTCCGTTCTCACTTCAGCTTCTGTAATACAGAGTTGTCAGCAATTGTTTGGGAACAACATATATTGGGGAGTTGTATTTTTTTACGAAGTTTAATTTTTCATAAAATGAGACAGTCTTTAAAAAAAAAATTGATGGCACTGATATGAACTCCTGCCGTTGTTCGGAGAAGGTTGGAGCTGCTGGTTGCTAGGCAGCCGGGGCTATCACAGGGAAAGCCACCTAAATGAATGATCCCCTGAACAGGAAGGCAGTCCAAGGATGAGAAATTAACTCTCTGTGGGACCAGGAAACTTCAATTCATTTTCCCCCATTTTCTCTACAATAACATCATCAACTAGTAAAGAAAAAATCTCAGCCAAAAGGGTAAGAATGGCAGCCTCACTCCCAGCTTCAGAGATATGACAATAGCATACAGGGAGAAGTACGGCCAGGGAGACTTCTGCCTGGATAGACTTATCTTCAAAATCCAGTTTTTTCCCTTCTCTGAAGGCTCATTCATGACTGTTTGCTCTCAGAGAAACTTGGGAATTAGAAATGTCAGAGCCCAAAGTGCAGGCCAAGCTCAGCAAGGGGAGAGTTATAGATTCCATGCTTCAAGAGTTATAACACAAGATTCTTTTAGATTCTTCTATGTTCTTAGCATGAGTGATAATAAAAACAACGGTAGTGGCTCCCTGTTACTCTGACCCAGATTTGTGTGCTCAGCATTTTTTCCTGAACTGTCTCATTGAATCCTTAAAATGATGCTAAGGGATCCAGGTGAGGAAGCTGAGGCTTATGAAAGTTCAGGAAGCAGTCCAAGAACATAAGCAGTTAAGCTGAACCTCAAATCCAGGTCTTTCTGACTCCAGAGCTATCGTGTTAATACCGTCCAGGTTATGGGAGACTCCTCCTGGGAAAAAGCAGTATACATTTCTATCTAAAACATTTTATTTAACTTGTTCTTAAATGTTTAGGGAGAGGATTGGAAAATCTAGGTGAGTGAAGACAGAGTGACAGTAACTCAGTGTTGCTGTTTACAGAGGAGGGAAAAGAAGCGAGGACAAGGAAAGACAAAGATGAAGCCCAGAAAAACTCTCAACATTTGAAGGTTGAAGGCTCAACAGAGGAGGATGAACCAGGAAAGAAAAGGACTAGACAGAGAAGAACCCAGAGGGCTTATTATCAGAGGAGAATTCTAACATTATCTAATAGTATTGTGTACTACCTGCCAAGCACTATACTAAGCATTTTGCATGTATGACATTATTTAATCTTCATAATGGCCCCAAGGTAGGTTCTACTATTAACCTCTTACAAATAAAGAAACTGAGGCACAGAGAGTTTAAAAGCCGAGGTCACAAAGCTAGAAAGTGGCAAAGTCTGAACTTGAACTTAGGCTATATGACATTCAAATCTAAGCTCTTTGCTGATACACTGTGTATGATTTGGTAGTTTGTCCCAAGGTAATATTTTCTTGGAGGAAATTAGTACACAAGTAAGATCTGGGCTAAATGTTTGCTATACAACAAGACATTCTGTGCTGTTTTTAAAGCACAAGTACTGGCTAATCACAGTTCACCTACAAAACCTTTTTTAGGAGAGATATGTTTTCAAGACAAGATCTTCCAATTAGAAACACAGATAGGACTTTAGAATAAACATTGGTTATTTTTATTGTACCTTGCATTTTAGTTGTATTAGAACACTCTGGGAATTACTGTTGTGGCTCAATGGAAATGAACCAGATTAGTATCCACGAGGATGAGGGATTGATCCCTGGCCTCGCTTGGTGGGTTAAGAATCCTGCATTGCCACGAGCCGTGGTATAGGTTGAAGACGTGGCTTGGATCTGGTGTCACTGTGGTTGTGGTGTAGGTGGGCAGCTGCAGCTCTGATTCCATCCCTAGCCTGGGAACTTCCATATGCTACATGTGAGGCCCTAAAAAGCAACAAAACAAAACAAAACAAAAAACAAACACTTTGCTACATTCACTTTATAAATAATAGAAATATTTTGCTACCTATACACTTATTCTGGACTATCAGAGCCCTCATTCTTTCTAGACCAAAGCCTTATTAACCATGTCTCATTCACTGTCCCAGCAGCTAGCTAAAGTTTAAGAGACTTCTGTGTAAGCTGGGAACACAGTATCTTTACTGGCTGAACCTAGACTGCCTCAGACTCCTCCTTGATCCATTAGAGAGGTTATGCAATTTGAAACTTATTTGCCATCCTGACTAAGCCAGATGTTCCCAGTGGACTTACCAAGGTATTTATTATACACTTGGTAGTCATTACAGCATCTGAAAAAAAGCTAACTTCACAAACCTTTTTGACATGGTTCTCAGCCGATGGCTCAAGGATCACCTACACATTAAGAATCTTCATCCACAAGTTAATTGCTGAAGCTGGAAATCAGCAGGAATTATACTGTTCTGTCTACTTTTACATATGTGTGAAATTTCCACAAATGTTTATTATATGTGCAAACCGACTTGATTCAAATGCCTGAAAATGTAGATTTTTAGCAGGCTGACCAGAGTGATATTTAGGTTCTCCGAAGTCAGTTCTTTTAGAGAGCTTCTCAACCTTGGCTATACAGTAGAGTCCCTTGGGAAGCTTTAAACAAGCCAGTGTTCAGACCACATCCCTGATGGATGAAATCAGAATCTTTGGGGGTTCAATCTGGGCATCTGTATTTTTTGGAAACTCTTTGGATAGCTGCATGATGCAGCCACATCTGAGACCTACTGATACAGCACACCCTATCTCTCCTCATACATCAGTAGTCTGTTAAGGTCCCACATTTCTCAGTGATTGATAGGTACACAGGTAAGGGATCTGGGAAGAGCGTGGATATTTCCTCATGCTATCTCTAAAATGGGCTTTGTGATAGCAGCTGAAAAACAGTTGTTACGTTGACTGGTGCTAGAAAGCAGAGCAAGTTACCACACACACTCTTTCACATGTTTCCACCAGATGACTGAACTGCTGTGTGATTTAAAGCCTGGTTAATACAGAGGCTCCTAGAGCCCAGTGGCCTCAGGTTTTAGCCTCTGGCTCAGGAGTTCCCCAGAAACTAATCCAGAGGTGAACATTTCTGTGCAAGCGATTTATTAATAAGTACCCCAGGAAAACTAGGGTGGAGGCGGAGGAAACAGGAGAGAGAAAGGGAGGAAGCCCAGCAAATTGCTATAGAGCCCACAGAGGCAGTTTTAGCCTGATCACACAGGGGAGCTGCAGAGGGGACCTCTTACCTCTGAATTGTCCCCACCCAAGGAAAAGGAAATGGGGTTTTCCTTATCTGCATTTGGTGATGAAGGGCTACTCCAGAGAGATATAAATTTCCAGGACCTTCCTGCCCTTTGAAGTGCAAGGAAACTCCAAGATCGGTCCTCTTCTTGCTGAAGGAAGCAAAAGCATCTTGAAGTTAGCAAGAGCCAGGGAGCATCACACAGAAAAGGTTCAAAGGTATTCAGTGGGATCTGGAAAGAATATGAATATTATTCCCTATAGTCTCCAAAATGACCTTTGTTAGAAGCAGCTAAAAACAATTGCCTGGGTGAGTTGTGCTAGAAAGCAGAGTTAACCATTAAGAAAACCTGTCACCTTCTGTGGAACAGTTCACCCTGTCCAATATTCTTTGATAACGCAGATAGCAAATAGGCTTCAATTCAACTCTGAATTGATTGGTAAGGGCTACCTACAGCATTTTATTGTGCAAGGACTGTGAGCTCCCCTTGGAAGTGTCACATTCAATTAGCGATGCCTGCTGTGAGTAGTTACTGTTGCAATCACAGTAGTTACTGTCAGAGAACTGTTATGTCTAAGGTATCACTAGAATGCCTGGGCAGGTTTTTTAAAATACTGATGCCTGGATCCTCCCTCCAGAGATTCTGCTTTAGTTTGAGGAGGGGAACCCGGCAGCTATGTTTTGTTAAAGCATCCCAAGTGATTCTATTATCGCTGCAAAGGCAAAGAAGCCCAGCAATGTTCTGCTAAGTCACCATGCTACTTCCCAGTTGTTCCAGGAAATATTTTCAGGCACACTTAAAAAGAGTGAAATAAATCCTCCAAAAAGCAAATATTTTATTTATATTTCCGTTCTTAGACTCATAAAAATGCCTTTTCAAACATGAACAGCAGAACACTTGTTTTGTCTTGAAACTTCATTATGGTGTGGACCTTGAGTAGGCTAGGCATGACCAAAATCTTCATTTGCCTTGTATGAAGAGACATAAATTATTGATTTCTTTTCACACATCCCTCAAATAATTACATTTCCATATGCATATCATCATAAGGCAACAGTATTTAACTACAGAAAACATTGCTTAAATGTATATATTTGTAATTCCTAAGGCAAAAATAATAGCTTATGTGTGATGTAGTTCAGTGTTTCTGCTCATTACAAGATGATTTAGCAACAGTATGACTACTTGCTAAAACTATGTTACAAACTTGCATGCCATCTTGTGGAAGATGGTGCAAGTGGTGTAATTACAAAGTAAATATTCCAAAAATATATTTAATAAATTATGACTGTGGTTTTCTCCAAACATCTGCCTTTCATGTAGAGAGTTAAAGGTGTTTTTCTAGGTAATTACAACTTTTCTTAAAATCACTTTTTTCCCAATTATATACTGTTTCAAGCCAAATTATTCTTTATCTTGAATAACCCAGGTAATTGCCTCAATTCTCAAATTCATTTAGCTAGTATATGCCTATACAAAATATTTCAATACATATCAGGACTTTCCAAGAATGTCATAATGTATGATTTAATCCTTTCTCTCTTTTCTCCTGGTGTCACAAAGAAATGAAATTTTAAGTGAAGACTAGAAGACCAGGCCATTGGGCCAACTCAGAAATTAATATTTTAGATACATACCCAGAAGTGAGATTGCTAAACCATATGGTAGTTTTCTTTTAAATTTTTTTGAGGAAACTCCATACTGTTTTACATAGAGGCTGAGCCATTGTGCATCCTCTTCAACAATGTACAAGGTTTCCAATTTCTCTACATCCTTGCCAGTACCTGTTGTCTGTTTTTTCAATAATAGCCATCTTGAGTATTATGAGGTAATAACTCATTGTGGTTTGGATTTGCATTTCCCTGATGATTAGTGACATTGAGCACTTTTTTAACATTCCTTTTGGTCATTTGTATGTCTTTTTTGGAGAAATGTCTTTTCAAATCCTTGGCCCATTTTTAAATTGGGTTATGCTGGGAGTTGCTATTGAGTTATAGGAGTTCCATACATATTTTAGAGATTAACCACTTATCAGATATGTGGCTTGCAAATATTTTCTCCTGTTCTATAGGTTGCCTTTTCATTTTGTTAATTGTTTACTTTTCTGTGTAGAAGATTTTTAGTTCAATGTAGACCAGCTTGTTTATTTTTGCTTTTGTTGTCTATGTTTTTGGTGTCATATCCATAAAATCATCGCCAGGATCAATGTCATGAAGCTTTCTTCTCTGTTTTCTTCTAGGAGTTTTACTGTTTCAGGTCTTACTTTCAAGGCCTTGTTATGTTTTGAGTTGATTTTTTGTGTATGGTATAAGATAAGTGTCCATTTTCATTTTTTTCAATGTGAATATCCAGTTTTCCCATTTGTTGAAAAGACTATTCCAGCTTCATTCTTCTTTCTCAGGATTGTTTTGGTAATTCATGGTTTTTCGTGGTCCCATATGAAATTTTAGGATTATTTTTTCCATTTCTGTAAAAAGCACCAATGGTGTTTTGATAGGGATTGCATTGAATCCATAGAATTGAAATCATATTTTGAAGAGATAACAGCCTTCTCAAACTGCAGAATTACTCACAATAGCCAAGACGTAGAAATAAGCTGTATGTCCACTGACAGATAAATATATAAAATGAGTTATATACACATAACGGAATATTATTCAATTTTCTAAAAGGAGAAAATCCTGCAGTATGCAACAATATAGATAAAACCTGGAGGCATTATGCTAAATGAAATAAGCCAGTCACAGAAGGAAAAATACTCCATGATTCCAGTTAGATGGGTATCTAAAATAATCAAATTCATAGAGGCAGAGAGCCAAGTGGTGGTTGTCAGGGACAGGAAGGAAGGGAAAATGGAGAGTTGCTAATCATTGGCTTTAAAGCTTCATTCACACAAGATGAGTGAGTTCTAGAGATCTGCTCTACAACTTTTTGTCTATAGTTAATGATATTGTATTATACACTTAAAAATCTATTAAGAGTGTAGAACTCATATTGTGTTCTCATAAATGATGAAATGAATTTTCAAAGTTATCCTACAAAAATGTTGAGAGTCTCCTATAAATCAATAAGAATAGCCACTGCTTATTTGAAAGACACAAATGCAGATAACACAAGAGTATTGATACATCAACACTACCACAAACCAGTTAGGCAAAAACTAGTCATTCCCTTGCTGTCTTAATTGACATCAAGCAGCCAGGAAAAAAGTTAGTTTTTCTACTAGGCGCAAAAGATTTTCCTCTTACTGAGTTTGGGTGAAGATTTGTGTAGAATAGGCATTACCCAAGTGCAGTGATGTTAACTTCTGATTAATTTTTCAAATATGGGTGGCAGAAGATTTGACTTTGAAGAGGATCATTAGTGCATAATTTTCTTTTGTGTGTGTGTGTGTAAATAGACTTAAATTATGGATTCCTGTGTAGTGGCTCCTGGGATGGCTGCCCCTCCCTAATCTTTTGACACTGACCACAGCAAGTTTTAGAGTTCCTCCTACTTCCAATAAGGCAACCACCTTTTTTCTCCTCTCAGGGGTGATGACGTCTTAGAACATTCCTAAGAAAGCAATCTCAGACAATAGTTAAAATTGATGAAGATTATGAACATCCTGCCCATTTAAGAGACCATCAGGACATGTCCCATCAATGCTTACATACTTCAGTGACCCCAAAAGCTTAATCCTCATCTCCAGGACAATTGCACATCCTTCCCAATACTCCTCAACCCTCCCAAGATGCCTTTAGGAATTCACTCTCTCCTCCCAGAGGCAGCAAATTCATGCCTTCTTCCCTCTCTTTCAATCTCTAGCACTCCCCACCACCTCTTCCCTCTCCCTACTCTCTGTTGCTCACCTTGCTACCTACTTCACTGAGAAAAGTAGAAACAACTAAAGGAAAACATCCAATGGCCTCTCTAGTTAAAATTATCAATTATAGTTTTAAAAATTAGCAACTTCTTCCTTAAAGATGTCCTTAGCTCCTTCCCTGCTCTATATTCCTCTGTCACTTGGCACCATCTGATGCATTGAAATAAGCAATCTTTCTTCTCCCACTAGAAAGAACATAAGCTTCAGAAAATCAGGGGTTCTCATTTTCCTTACTAATGGAGTCCCACTTTCTAGAACATTGCTTGTCTCTAGTAAGTGCTGAATAAATAACTGTTGTACAGGCAGAAGAATGAATAAGAAATCACTATTTCTACTAAATTTTTGCATATGCCCCCTGTATTCTTCCCTGTTTCTCTAGATGAACAAACTGTGCTTCTTATGCCAAGCTCTCCACCTAAACACTGAATGTCATCACACTTTGCCTATGCAAGGCCATCACTCCAGTAATTGTTGCCACTCTCTCCAACATTATTTGTTTTCTCCTCCATACTAAATTATTCCCATCAGCAAAAAAAGTACTGAAATATTTCTCATTATTCAAAACTGAAAATTTCCCTTGATTCCACATCCTCAGGATACCGCCCAATTTCTCCACTCAGCTTTTTACGAAAACTCATTGAAAGTGGTCTCTGAATGCTGTTCCTGCTTTCCTCATCTCTGATTCTCTTGAAGCTTCTCTAATCAGACTTTGATTCTCACTGCTCTACTGAGCACATCTACTTATCAAAGTCACCAAAGATATCCATTCATTCATTCACCGAAAACTGCTATGTGCCAGGCACTCTCCTGAGTTCTGGAAAATAACACATTGCCACCTTCAGTGATCAGTAATCTCAGTTCTCAACTATCTTAGCAGTCAGCAGCACTTGATCAATCCCTTCTTCTTGAAATACACCCACTTGTGCTTCTGGAAGTCAGTCCACTCTCCTGATTTTAGCTTACTGGCCCTGCTTAGTCTGATTTTCTCAATCCTTTTCCTCTTTCTAATTTCCAAAAGTTGGAATACCCCCAAACTCAGTTCTGAACTTTTTGCTCTTCCCTCTTGTATCCACACTTACTCCCTACATAATCTCATCTGGTCCTCAGAGGTAATTACTATGTGCAAGCTGATGACTTCAAACAATGCACCAACCCCCTGTCTTTGCTAAGCTCCAAATATTTTAATCTAGATGACTTCTCTTCCTGCATGTCTGGCTTCTGTATCTCAAGAGGTTCAAAATGAAGCTTAATTTTCCTCCTCAACCCCACTGCTCTTTAACAACTTGCTCTGTCCAAAAAACCTAGAAACTCTCTTGATCTTCTCTATGCTTTACACGCTACATCCACATTTGTCTACAAGTCTGTGAACATTACCCTTAAAATACATGCAAATTACTCTACTTAGTGAAATTTACTATGTCTGCTGCTTACTTTGAAGTACATACAAAGATGGGAAGGATAGACAGACGAACACAAGGATGGATGGCTATGTGACAATGCAGATGTAGTTGAATATTAACTATAGAACCTAGTGAGGGTATATGGGTGTTCACTCTTTCCATTTTTTCAGAGCCATGAAGATGCTTTGAATTCTTGGGGAGGGAGCTTCAGATGGGTCTAAAACTGTTACGGGCAGGGTTTAGCATTCCTGCCATCATTTGTTACTAAATGGAAAACAGAGAGGAATGAAGTTTGGAGGTCCAGCAGTGAACCTGTTTATGTCTGTCCTGATTATATCACATGAACCCAGAATTCAGTTGTCTTGGAAGCCCAGTCTTTTCAGTTATTGCAGCCACAAGTCTCATTTGAATCAAGTTTTCTCTAACCCCAAAGATCCTAATATACTTTTTAAAGTGATTAAGTTTCCTAAAAAGACAAAAAAAAAAAAAGTTCCCATCATTGTGGCTCAGCAGAAACAAATCTGACTAATATCCATGAGGATGCAGGTTAGCTCCATGGCCTCACTCAGTGGGTTAAGGATCCAGAGTTGCTGTGAGCTGTGGTGTAAGTCACAGACATGGCTCAGATCTGGCGTTGCTATGCCTGTGGCATAGGTCAGCAACTACAGCTCTGATTGGACTCCTGGGAACCTCCAGATGTCACAGGTGAGGCCCTAAAAAGACAATTAATTCATTAGTTTAGTGGTTAAGGCTCACAAAAGGAAGAAACATACTCCTATTTATTAACTTTATCTGCAAAACATGTACAGAAATGACTTGACCTAATACCACCAATGATTGGATACATTTAACCTGTTTGATGTGTACCCCTCACACACAAAAAACTTACAAAAATTGAAAATGTAGATGCTATTTAAGGGAAGCATGGGCCTTTTCCCTAAAATGATTATACTTAAAAACAGGCCATTTGTACCACAATTGCCACCCCAAATTATAAAGCAAAATTTACATATTATGGTTTCTAACTCAATAGTTTCATCCTTTTCTCCCCTCTAATGTTTGTTTTACAGCTGGGTTATAAAATAGGAGTATATAATTAAAATCCTCAGGTCTATAATTATAAGCTCTATCAAAAGTTAAGTCTTTTGATGATCCCATCACTAATTATGCCCCTTGGAATATCTAAATAACACTTTACCATAAAAATCTGATCATTGTCAGCTTTCAGTCAATATACTTGACCAAATGGAAAATACTGTTTATTTCCACATATAATCTGTGGCCTACATTGAGTCATTGAGGGAAAAATAATATATAGGTTTCTAATCGTCATTAAATAATATATATTTTATATTTCAAGGGCTACCATGAAACATCCAGAAATTATTCTTTATCGGAATTTTTTAAAAATCTTTCCAGCAAGTTATTAGAATATTGGTTTAGTTAGCTAATTATTTCCTTATCTTATTATATAATGCTCAGGGATTTCCCTTCATGGCTCAGTGGTTAATGAACCCAACTAGGATCCATGAGAATGCAGGTTTGATCCCTAGCCTCGCTCAGTGGGTTAAGGATCATCATTGCCATGAGCTGTGGTATAGGCTCTAGACGAACCTCGGATCCCATGCTGCTGTGGCTGTAGGTGTGACTGTGGCCAGCAGCTGTAGCTCGGATTTGACCCCTAGCCTAGGAACTTCCATATGCCACGGGTGCAGCCCCCCCCCAAAAAAAAAAATATATATATGTATGTATGTATAATGCAAAAATGAAAATAAAAATTTATTAGTAGACAGCATATATCTAAGCTCTATATTCTGACTAATTTTGGGATACCTTGAATGAGATATTTTACCTTGAAATGGAGTTATTAAATCTTCATGAAAATAGTCCCATTTTATCCAAATTTCATCATTTCCACCCTCAACCCTACTCTCATCCCTCCCACTGGCCCACCATTGCTTGTGCTCAAAGCCAGGGCTTATTTTCACAAGGTGCTAATTAACTGTTTTGACACCGTAAGGCACAACACACTACTTTGAAAACTACCTTATAGGGAATATGTTTATTTTACCATTCAGAAAGGAAAGGATGAAATACATATTGAGGAAGATAACTCCCCTAGCCCTCCACTTCTTATTTATGACAGTCAGAGGCATCTACACTTCCCCAGGAAGTAGGATTCTTAAAGCAGAATTGAATTGAGATGATGTACATAGATTTCCAAAACTGACTTTCAATGTAATAAAGAAAAGAGAAAGCTACAATCGACGTCCTTAGCACCCCTACTCCAACCACGATGAAACAAGGCAAGTTAAGATGGTCATTTGGGGGATGGGGGTTGCAATATAGATGAGATGTGACATGGAGAGTTGGGGTAGAGTTAAGGCCCAGGGAAGAAATGGAAAGACTTCTGTGAGGAGGAGTAGAGTCAGCTTCAATTCACCCAGGGATCCCATTATTGCGGGGTAGGAAAGAAGGGAGGTGGGGTCTTCTATCTGCAGCCATTTTTTTAGTCTTTCCTAGATGGACCCCAGGTATTGCCACCTTGCTCTTTCTGGACCTTCCCTGGCTGCCTACTCCCCACTTTTTGTTTCAAATTTGCTTTCCAGGGATTGGTATTAACATGATGCATCTTTTTCCATCCCTTTACTTTTAGCCTATTTGAGTTTTATATTTAAAGTCTATTTCTCGCAGACATCATACAGTTGGTCCTTGTTTTTGTTTTCTTCATCCACTCTGACAATCTCTGTCTTGAACTGATGCATTTAAACCATTTGTCTTAGTTGAACTAATGTCTTGTTTGAACTGATATCTATCACATTTGTAACAGTTTTCTATTCATTGCAATTGTCTTTTATTTCTTCCTTCTTTGTTTTAATTGAACATTTTATATGATTTCTTTTTGTCTCCACAATTAGCATGTACATTTTTTTTGTTATTGCCTCAGAGTTTCAGGCATTATTATTAACTAATCTAAATGGAGCTTCAAATAACACTTTATTGCTTTTTAGAGAGTATAGCAATAACGGTAGAGGTAGTTCATAACAGAGTATCCCCAGTTTCCCTTTCTTGCTACTTGTGATATTGCTGACATTCATTTCACTTATCAATATACTATAATCTTCTACTATATTGTTATTATTAAAATTATCCTTTAGATTAATTAAAAATAGAAAATTATTTTACCTTTGTGTATTTCTTCTCTCATGTTCTTCCTTTATGTAGATTGAAGTTTTTTACCTATATTATTTTCCCTTTTGCTGATGAACCTCCTTGCAGGCCAGGTATGCTGGTACTCAATTTCCTCAGTTTGTATTTGGCTGAAAAAGTCTTTATTCCACCCTAGCTTTGAAGGATAATTTCACTGGATATTTTCTTCTTGTTGATTTTTTTTTTCTTTTCAACATTTAAAATACTACATTCCACTCTTTTTTTTTTGCTTGCATGGTTTCTAACTAGAAGTCTGCTGTATGTCTTATCCTTGTTCCTCTCTAAGCATGGCAATTTATTTTTCTATGGTTTCTCTCAAGATTTTCTCTTTGTCTTTAGGTTTTTGAGCCTTGAACATGATTTGCCTGTACGTATGTGTGTATGTATGTGTGTCTATCACAGACGAGATACGGTTCAGGAAAAGTCATTTCCCCAAGAGTAGGCTTTGTTAGGAGAAAGATTTATTTCCGCAATGATTCCCTTCTCTCCCTCTTGCTATCTCCCCAAAAGATGATCTTTTTTGAATCTTTCCTGTGTGAACTTAATCAATGGAGTTCCTGGTGTTAAAAAATATGTACATGTAGGGTTCCCCTAAGACTGTGGCATCCAGCAGTTTGTCACTCTCATAGTAGTCCACACTCAGCCTCCAGCAATTCACCAAAATTACCATGTTAAGTCTCTATACCTGCTTATGGCTCTAGTAGTTTCTGCTCCAAGTAAGCAGAACTTGGCTGTGACTCTCTGGATTCACCAGTCTCTCGATATTTTGAAGTGCTGATTTGTTCTGATGGGTCCAAGAGAAGTCTTGGATTTTCAGCTTGTTTAGGATAAGAGGTCTCACTTTTTCTATCTCTAAGAACAACTCATGAGCCAGAGTTTCAGGGTTCTTTGAACACATACAATAGCAATGGTAATACAGCATGGAAAATCTTAGTCCTAGAACTTAGTGGGTCTAGATATGGATAAAATCCACTCTTATTAGATTAATTGTTATGGGCTAGGTCTTCAACTGAAATTTCATCTTTCATCATTATAACAGCTCCAGAGATATGTCATGTTTTATCAATCTTGCAGCTGGATCTAGTATAATCTTTCTATCTTGTGGGATTCTAGTTATGCATTACATGAAATATTAACAGGTGTTAACTTTCATTTGAAAAGTGCTATGGGGTGTTCCTGTTGTGAATCAGTGGGTTAAGAACCTGATGAGTATCCATGAAGATGCAGGTTTGATCCCTGGCCTTGCTCAGTGGCTTAAGTATCCAGCATTGCCATGCACTCTGGTGTAGATTGCAGACGTGGCTCATTGCTATGGCTGTGGTATATGCCAGCAGCTGCAGCTCTGAATGTACCACTAGCATGGGAATTTCCATATGCCACAAATGTGGCCCTTAAAGAAAGCAAAAAAAAAAAGTGCTATAGACAAATAATTAGAATAAATCTGATTAAACAATCATCTCTCTATTAGAGAATTCCTCAAGGCATTTAATATGGTATGAATTGTGAATTCAGAGGAGATAAGTAGATATCATTTCCCCAAATCATTTGCCCATAGGATCTTTATTTTTTTCATGGAACATCTGTTAGGGCTTGCGTTTTAAAAAATACACTTTAGTATGGTTTTGGTAGTATGAGAAGAAACACACTGGCTTTAGAGCAAAATGGACATGAGTTTGAATCTCAACTATATTATTATTCTTTAGGCAAATTGCTTAATCCTATTAGCCTAATGTTCCTCATCTATAAATTAAAGGCATAATATTTTTACTTATTGATCCACTCATTAATATCATAGTAAACAGTAGCATCCACTTCAGGGATTAGCATAGAGGTTCAACAATATAAGGTATGTGCCTGTCACATGATAAACACTTAACAGTTATTAATACTATTGTTATTGTTATCATACATCAGACTCCAATGCAGTGGTGAGCTTTTTCCCAAGTTAGAATCAATTGTATGAATCAATGTGCAGTCAGATACAAATGAGGGTTGTTGTCCAGTCATGAGTACTTGAATAACACATCTGGCCTGGTCTACTGTGTTAGAAGGATGTGTGTAGGCGTGTATCTCAATTTAAGTCTCCGCAGCCTATGTCAACACTGAAATGTCATTCCATGTTTGGTAAAATTCAACAAAGAACATGGCATGAGACTTCCAAATACAGCTCAGGAACAAGTTCTCATCTGAGAAAAGTATAGGATCACAGCCAGAAGCATTTAATCTCTATGAGCAAGCATTTGGGAGTCTTTCATTTGAAATGAATTACTTGCATTAATTGGCTAGTAAGTCATTGTGATTGCATATCAAAGGCCCAGCTAAGCCCTATTGGACTGTGATGTGTTTTCCACCCTAAAATGTCAACATGGTGAGTGAGCTTCCATGGAGAACACCAAGGAAGCAATTGCAATATGATATCTGATTCCCATGTGGTTGGAGTTGCTCAGTGCTGGATTCAATACTATAATCTTCAACATGTTGATTCGGAGCAATATCCATGATTAGGTGGCTTAATTGCACGTTGTAAAGGAAGCTGTGACCTTTCCAGTCCCATCCTGGATGTGGTGGTATTGTGCTCTTGGGAGGACAAGACAAATGTGTGTGGGAGCTTGACAACAGCAGTATTCATTCCTGTAATTACTTGAGTCTATTCAAAACTTTAAAAAAAACATACGGACAATGCCTCAGACATTAGTGGCCATCTATTGTTTAAAGGAAATGTTGTAAAAGTCAAGTTGCCTTGGATAAAGACACAGTAGCATTACCTGTAAAATGTCAGCATTGGAAGTACAGCATCAACATGTACAATTCTGTAATTTTTCACCAATTTGGAAAATTAATACAAACATTAAAAATTAAAGGCCTATCAATCCATTAGGTAAAAATGTTACAGCCTAATAATGCCATATCCATTCATCAAAAATTAAGATAGTAATATTAATCCTGTCATTTGCAAGGTATTTTATAGATTAAAAGCAACTTTTAAGTTGATTGCAACATGAGAGAAAGCGTAGGAGAGAAAACAAAGCAGAGAAGCAGGCATGATAAATGACTTACAGCAGATGAAGTTGGAACTTAAATCCAAGTCTCTTGGCACTAAATCTCTTCCCTCCCCCTCACAGCCCCCCTCCCCCGACATGCAATGTGTAAGTAGAGGTCACCTATTCTGAGCAAGTGCATTCCTGGGGCATTCCAAGCCTGAGGACTGAACCTAACATGTTGAAATACAAATTAATTCTGCCAGAAAGTTGCATTGTTTCTCAATACCATGTGCAGCCAAAACCCACAAGAATGAAAGGAAATGCTTGGCATCTTCTGTGAAAAGTTACCTAAGGATTAGGCTGGGCCTGCCTGCATGCAGTGGAATGTATCAGCATGGAAGCAATTACCCAGACAACCCAGCCATCAGTAATTTTCACCTGAAATGTCTCTAAAATTGAGGCAAAAGTTATGTTTGGGACGTGAATTGCAGGTATAAATGATCTGGTTATCTTCCTGGCTTCGTATGTGACTGCAGTCATACATAAAACCACCAGGCATTCTCTTCCCCAAACCATAAATTACCTCTAAAACAGCATGCTCTGGATCCTTGGCCACTGCTCTGTAATGACTGTGCCAGGGGCAGTGTCTTCTAGAATATAAATCTCAGTAACTGCCAGGAAATGTAAAATAAATGTGCTTGAATGAGTGTCATCATTATAAGCCCAGAAACAATTCATTCAATCCGGGATTTTTTTTTTTTTTTTTTTTTTTTTTTTTTTTTTTTTTTTGGCCACACTCCCGGAATATGAAAGTTCCCAGGCCAGAGATCAAATCTGAGCCACAGCTATGAATTTTGCCGTAGCTGCTGCTACACCAGATTCTTAACCTGCTGCACCAGAGTAGGAACTCCAATCCTGGATTTTAAATAAAACTAAAGGCATTATTCTTGGAGTTCCTGTCGTGGCTCAGTGGTTAACGAATCCGACTAGGAACCACGAGGTTGAAGGTTTGATCCCTGGCCTTGCTCAGTGGGTTAAGGATCTGGCTGTGGTGTAGGGTGCAGACGCAGCTTGGATCCCGCGTTACTGTGGCTCTGGTGTAGGCCGGCGGCTACAGCTCCGATTCCACCCTAGCCTGGGAACCTCCATGTGCCGCGGGAACAAAATGAACAAAACAAAAACAAAAACAAACAAAAAAAAAAAAGGCAAAAAGACCAAAAAAAAAAAAAGTGTTAAGGCATTGTTCTTGTTCCCTACAGATATTTTTTTAGGGTGATTCCCATTAATCATAACAACAACAACAATAATAATAGACACCATTTATCAAGGGTCTATTATGTTTCAGGTATATAGCAAAGAAATTTATAAATTTAAACTAAATGGTAACAATGTCGAATATTTCCTGAGTGGTTATAATTGCTAAACACTCTGAATCATTGGTGATTTTATTTTTTCCTTTTTACTGAGGATTAGAAAGATACCAGCTGACTCAAGGTTATACAGCTAACACATTAATATTGTCCAATTATTTTATTAAAGCCTGTCCGTTCCTTAAGTTTGCCCTCTCTCTATCCACTCTTTAAAACAGTGGGGACCACAAATTTGCAAATTTACTTATAAAACCACTCTTCTGGGGTCAGGAACACTGGGGCAGAGGGAGATCCCTTAGGGCCTGAGAGAGGACTCATTCCCAGAGAAGCCGATACACCATTTTGCCAGAGCAACGGGACTTGTGGAATAAAAGAGTCCACAGCCTGCTTGACTCTAGCTAGGACACTGGCCAGGCCATCCCGTAAACAAAGATGCATGGAGTGTCCACCAGCAGGCTGGCATCAGGCTCACTGATAGAGAAGTCAGAAGAGCATGATTTGACCTTGGAACCACCGTTGAGGAGTTTGTCATCTGCTTGGAAAAGGGAATGAAATGAAATTAACATGTATTCAGCATCTCCTCTGTGCCTGGCACTGGGGTTGGCCCATTAACACTCTGTCTTAGGGGGGCTTCATCAGGAAGGGACCAATATCTCAGTTTATACAAGTGAGGACACTGAGGCTCAGGCAGGATGAGTAACTCTTCCCAGTCAGTGAGCACTCCAACATCTATGCCCTCAATTTTTTTTTTTTTTCTTTTTAGGGCCACACACAGAGCATATGGAAGTTCCCAGGCTCAGGGTCTAATCAGAGCTACAGCTGCTGGCCTATACCACAGCCATAGCAACTCGGCATCTGAGCTCTGTCTGCAACCTACACCACAGCTCACAGCAACGCCAGATCCCTAACCCACTGAGCAAGGCCAGGAGTCAAACCTGCAACCTCATGGTTCCTAGTCAGATTTGTTTCCACTGCACCATGACGGGAACTCACTAAGCTTCAAATATTTATGGTTTTAATAAAGAGCACATATCATCCACATGTGGCGATTAATTATTTGCCTACATAGCAAAAAACAGAGTTAGGAATAAATAAGACAAGAGTGGGATAAAGAGATTCACATGTGGTGAAAATCAAATAGAGAGGGGTAGGGAGAGAGAAAGAGAACAACAAGGACTTGATCCCTGCCTTCATGAAACATCTAACTTTAAAAGACATAGACACACTGTTAATTAAGTCATCACATCAGTAACGGAATACTTTTAGTACACAATAATCAAACAGATAAATGAATTTTTTTTAACAGTGAGCAAGCTACTTCACTTTTCTAAGTCTGTTGACTCATTTATACAATGGTTACTAACAGAACCTACCTCCAGTGCTTTTAGCATTAAATAAACGTATCCATCTGAAGCTCTTAGGACAGTGCCAGCTACATAGTGCCCAGTAAGTGGCAGCCATGTAGCTTTACTTTAGCTATCACTTCTACAGCCACGACACTATTAGAGGACACAGGGCATAACTATGGTCCACAGGGTCCTTCTTTCCCCAAGAGAACAGCTCTGTACCTTGATCTCCCTGAGCAAGGGCTCCGGTGAAGGTGGGTGGCTCATTCTCATCGGCAATCTGGATTAAAATGGTCTGTGATGCTGTAGCCCCTTGGTCATCTTTGGCATAGATTATCAGGGAGTTGAGATACATGGTCTCAAAGTCCAGCTTGGGTACACCAGTGGTGAAGAGCTAAATTTGTTTTTAAAGTTAAGACTAACAGAGTGAATGACTGGCTTCCTAAGGATGTAGAAAGAATACTTAAATCTATAATCTCCATAGTGGGAGAGCCTGCTGTGGCACAGTTGGTTAAGAATTCGACTGCAGCAGCTTGGACCACTGTGGAGGTGAGGGTTCAATACACAGCCCAGTGCAGTGGGTTAAAGGATCTGGCATTGCCTCAACTGTGGCATAGTTTGCAGCTGTGGCTCAGATTCAAGCCCTAACCCAGGAACTTTCATTTGCCACAGGTGCAGCCATAAAATCTTTTTTGAAAATCCCTAGCATGAATCAGCATTTTTTCCTTCTTTAAAATTTTATTTTATATAAAATATATATTATGTTTACATATTTTATATAACATATTTATATATGACCCCCGCCAGTCTACCCCAAGGCCCTTACACAAAACAACACCACGTCCAGCAGTAACACCTTAACACCTGAGTGTTTTCCTCTCCCTACCATAAGTCAGTAATATGTTCATATATGACAGTGATTCTCCACTGAACACTTACCACAGACTGGACACTCTATCTTTTACATTCTCATAATTTTCCCCTGGAGAAAACACTGTTAGCATCCTCAATACCGGTGAGGAAACTGAGGTAACACAGCTAGGAAGTACAGAGCTAAGATTTAAAGCCAGATTTAAAGTCCATTAAAACCTGTTTTCTTTTTGTCACAGCCTGATGAGTCCTGAAAAGTTACTGTTTAGCCTGATTTGAAGACATATAGGATTTTCAAGCTGATGTTCAGCACAGTCTTGTTCTTAAGGACTCTCTTACCCAAGAAACACAGCCCTGAGCTCAAGCTGGCCCTCCTGGCCCTGGTGCCCTCTGCCTTGGGAGACCCATGGGGATAGTAACTATGTCCTTCTTGCTCCCTAACACCTTCCACAGTATCAGGCTTTTCACCAAATACTTGCTGAAATTTTTTAAATGCAAATGCTATTCTTTACACTTTACAGTGGAAGACGACAGGAGGATGGTTTAAATCTTCCTCTGGTTGATTACTCCCATCCAGGAAACAGAAAATATACACCCAAAGGGTAAACTTGAATCCTGCCTGGACAATACTATTTAGATTATTCAATGACAGGTAGCAATTTGAGGATTATATAACCAGAGCCTACCTTGTTTCATTTCGCTGATATATCTACATAATTAGGTCATTTCCAGCTCTCCTATTGTTTTTCCAAGAGACTAGTTTGGCTTTGGTTTTGTTTTGTTTTTTAAATTCTTTTGAGGTGGGTTTTTTTTTTTTTTCCCACTGTACAGCAAGGGGATCAAGTTATCCTTACATGTATACATTACATTTACATTTTTTTCCCCACCCTTTGTTCTGTTGCAATATGAGTATCTAGACATAGTTCTCAATACTACTCAGCAGGATCTCCTTATAAATCTATTCTAAGTTGTGTCTGATAAGCCCAAGCTCCCGATCCCTCCCACTCCCTCCCTCTCCCATCAGGCAGCCACAAGTCTCTTCTCCAAGTCCATGATTTTCTTTTCTGAGGAGATGTTCATTTGTGCTGGATATTAGATTCCAGTTATAAGTGATATCATATGGTATTTGTCTTTGCCTTTCTGGCTCATTTCACTCAGGATGAGATTCTCTAGTTCCATCCATGTTGCTGCAAATGGCATTATGACATTCTTTTTTATGGCTGAGTAGTATTCCATTGTGTATATATACCACCTCTTCTGAATCCAATCATCTGTCGATGGACATTTGGGTTGTTTCCATGTCCTGGCTATTGTGAATAGTGCTGCAATGAACACACGGGTGCATGTGTCTCTTTTAAGTAGAGTTTTGTCTGGATAGATGCCCAAGAGTGGGATTGTGGGGTCATATGGAAGTTCTATGTATAGATTTCTAAGTTATCTCCAAACTGTTCTCCATAGTGGCTGTACCAGTTGACATTCCCACCAATAGTGCAGGAGGGTTCCCTTTTCTCCACAGCCCCTCCAGCATTTGTTATTTGTGGACTTATTAATGATGGCCATTCTGACTGGTGTGAGGTGGTATCTCATGGTAGTTTTGATTTGCATTTCTCTTACAATCAGCGATGTTGAGCATTTTTTCATGTGTTTGTTGGCCATCTGTGTATCTTCCTTGGAGAAATGTCTATTCAGGTCTTTTGCACATTTTTCCATTGATTGATTGGCTTTTTTGCTGTTGGTGAGGTGGATTGTTTGTTTGTTTGTTTGTTTGTTTGCTTGCTTGTTTGTTTTTTGTCTGTCCAGTCACCCCTCCAAAGCTTAGTCTTTTGCAAACCAAACATATATCTTGCGGAGAAGGAAGTTCAACAAAGGATAATGATAGGCTAAACCTCAAGTAGAACAATACATGCCCTTTTAAACAGTGATGTTGGAAAGACAGATATTAACCCCCTTAGTTGTGCCTTTATCTATAGATTTATTTCCATGCTATGAAACTGTTTCATCTTTGAATTTTTTCTGAAGCTATCTGGAGCTGGTTTATGACATAATTATGGTAATGTGACGATCTTTCTTACAGTTTTTTATTCTCCATAATTTAACTACAATAGCGCTGAATATCGAAGTATAAATATATTTTTATCATAATGTCTATAGTGTGTTAATTGTTCGTTATGGCCAAGCTCTAAATAGCATTTTGCATATATTATCTTATAAGATCTTCTTAACAACCCCTAAAGTGAAATTATTATTACTAATCCCTCTGTACAGAAAAGAAAACCAAAGTGCAGAAACATCAAGTAACTTTTCCAAGGTCACACTGTTACTAACTGGAGGGGCTGTGATTCAAACCTAGGTTTCTTGGACCACAAAACCTATGCTTAGAACAGTTATGATTCACTTTTTCACCAAAAAACAAAACAAAACAATAAGCATAACTACTGAATAATTTGCTGCCATTTGGAGGTTTAGACTTCTAACAAAAATCAAATGAACAAGCATTAGATGGCATTTTGCCCCAACTGAGGTTGGAGGCAAATGTAAAATCTGACAAAACCAAGATTTGGCAAGGATAGTCAGTTAGCCTCCTAATGGGTGTCCTTTGTCCCCCTCTAGTCAGTTCTCCTTATAGCAGCTGGAGTGGTCCATTTAAAATGTAAGCAAGTCATGTATCTTTTCTGCAAAATTCCTCAAAGTTTTCTTAGATGTGTGTTGTGGATTTGATGTTGCCACTTCTTTAGCCTTTCCTATGTTCAAGTCCTTTGCCGTGTGATTTCATGGTCCCTTCCATTCAAAGCAGCATCTACGTCTCCACACCATGACATGGATATGTGACTTGCTTAACCAGTATGATGTCAGCAGACATGGGTCTTGAAATGTACATGTGGGCTTGGGTGTGTCCTTAGCATTATAGGGTGAAATGCAGGAGAAACAGACCTGAATCCAACACACAGCCTAGAGCCAGCTAGGGTACATCAGCTCACCACAGGCCAACCCACAGGTACATGAGAAAGAAACAAATGCTTACTGATGGGTGCCAGGGAGTTGTGAGGTGGTTTGTTATTCAGCATTGTTGCAAGGATAGATAAATAATGCCACACCTGATTCAGGATACATCTAACATCCTAGCCACTCCCCATACGCTTTATAGGCCCACCTAAGTGACCCCTTCTCTTGCCATTTCCCCTTGCTCACTTCCCTTAGCCACAGTAACTTCTTGCTTTTCCAAAGCCTGTGACTGTGCTTTACAAAGTATTTTACATCATTTGATCCTCTTAATAACCTGACGAAATTATGAAGAAATAGAATCCTCTTATCCCACTTTTCAGATGTGAAAACTTCTGATCCAGGCATTGCAAAAGGCACGGCAACTATTTACTGATAGCCTTTGGGCCAGCAGTCTGTCCACTAACCTTTGTATTCCCCCACAGGTTTTATCTGTTTTCATTTTAGGATATTTTAATAGCATGTACTCAACTATATTTGAAACAATGAATTAAAAAAATTAAAGTGGGGATGTACTATGTCTCCATATACAAATGGTGCAGCCATTTAACTGACAGTTGCTATATAGCCTGGGGGTCACCCAGGGCTATAATTCTCTCTGACAGGGTGTATTTCCTCACATCTTTATAATAGTAGGCATTAGCAAGCTTAATTAACTTTGCCTAACTTTATTAACTTTTGCCTAACTTTCTGGTAGGCAAAAAGATATCTTCAGTAAGTTCAAAATTTTTTTATTCATTCTTAACTTATTTACAGCTTTCAGTGGTCTTTTTCAGTGCCTAAAGGAGAAAGACTAATCCACTTAGCAAAGCTTTCATTTACTCACTGAAATTTGACTGAGCACCTACTATGTTTCAAGTACCATGATAGGTACTAGGCACACAAAGATCAATAAGACAAGGCACTTGCCCTCGAGAAACCCACAGTCTAGTTAAAGAGATAAATATCTGCACGGGGAATGATAATACCCTGTAAAAAGAGGAGTAATAGAGCCTATGGTGGACATTCGTTGACTACCACCCAATCTTTTCTCATCCTTGCTGTAACAGTCCCATTTTCAGTCCAAATTTTCATTTGCAATTCAACCTCTTTCTCCACTGGTCCCAACCAGGGTGAAAGGCAGTAACCCAACTTTATGTCAATCATCACATCTCATTCTACCGGCCTTTGTGGTTGGTTCAGAGTAAACACATGACCCAACCCAATCCAATGAGCCTGGAGGATGTAGCCCTGAGAGTTGAGAGCCACCACCTTGCATTCACGTGGGGAGAGCCTTCCTGAGAATGTAACCATATAGAGAACACTAGAGGGGAACCAAGTCCCAATTCCATTACTTGAAGCATGAACCAAGTTGCACCTAAAGTAATATTAGATATACTTTCATGAAAAGTTCAAGTTTTATTTATTTATTTATTTATTTTGTCTTTTTGCCTTTTCTAGGGCCACTCTGGCGGCATATGGAGGTTCCCAGGCTAGGGGTCCAATTGGAGCTGTAACCACTGGCCTACTCCAGAGCCACAGCAACGCGGGATCGAGCCGCGTCTGTGACCTACACCACAGCTTACAGCAATGCCGGATCCTTAACCCACTGAGCAAGGCCAGGGATTGAACCCTCAACCTCGTGGTTCCTAGTCGGATTTGTTAACCACTGAGCCATGATGGGAATTCCTGAAAAGTTCAAGTTTTAAACAAGACCTTTTTTGTCAAGTCAGAATGAGTTGTGTTCCTATTATTTTCTATTGGAAAAATGCTAACCAATGTAGAGGAGAAAAGAAGCTAACCCTGGCTGAGGATTTCAAGGATAGCTACCTGAAGAAGGGGAAACACAGCTGAATCTTCAACTATGGAAGGGAAAGAAGACCGAGAGTATCTAAGCCAAGAAGGCAGTGTGTTAGGGACACTGCTTGCTGGGAGGTAGAGTTTGAGATGCACAGACCCCTTTGGGATGTGATTCCACCTACCTTTTCATAACTCACCTCTGGCTATTTCCTCCCTCACTCTTCCAGTCATACTGATACCCGGCCTTTAAGAAATGGCATATTTATACTTCTACACTCTTGCTAATGCTATTTTCTCTAATATATGCCCTTTCCTTTGCGTCCTCTTTTTTTTTTTTTTTTTTTTGCTTTTTAAATTTCTTTGTAATGAATTATTTTTTCCATTATAGTTGGTTTACAGTGTTCTTTCAGTTTCTAATGTACAGCAAAATGACCCAGTAACACACACACACACACACACACACACATATATACACATTCTTTTTCTCACATTATCCTCCATCATGTTCCATCATAAGTGACGACATATAGTTCCCTGTGCTATACAGCAGGATCTCATTGCTTATCCTCTTGAAAGAATGTTATATCCTTAACAGAGGCTCTCCCAGGCTTTCTCAGTTTGGATTTCTCCTGAGTTACGACTGCTCCTTGTGTCAAACTATCTAGCCCAGATCATCATTATAATAGCATAACTAACACTGATAGAGAACCAACTGAATACCAGGCAATGTTCAAGCACTTCTTTTACTTAATACTGTGAGGGAGCTCTTGTTCTTATCCACATTTTACAGATGGCAAACATGACAAGAGCAAGGTTAAGTCATTTGCCCAAAGTAGTACACACAAAGCTAGGATCTGAACCCAGGCAGGTAGGCTCCAAAGTCTGTGTGCTTAGCCACCATCTCATACCGCCTCCCCTGATTCACCACAACTGGTCATGTAGGTGTCTGTTCACCCTACCAGTTTCAGAATCTCTTAAAGTCAGGAGCCAAAGCAGATTCTCCTACATCAGGCTTTTGGTGGAAATCACACACTGCCCTTTAGGATTTCATTACCCATAGCACAACAAGCAGCATGTGCTTCGTGTTCATGTGGTTCCCCTTGCTTTTGAGTCCCAAGAAGGAGACACAAGGCATTCCAAGTGAATGATGTGTATGCAGTGGGTTTGCGTCATATTTGAGTAACCTTGAGCTTAGGAAGCCCAAATCTTATAAGATGAGCAGTAAGCCTGCCTAAAATTTGCCCCAGAGGAGGAAATTGGCTTTATTTTACTGGGTAATAAACACAACTTTCTAACATGGCTCACAGGCCCTGCAGGATCTATCCCTCCCACCCACTGCCTTTATAGTCTAATCACTCTACATTTCCCCTTCAGCTCCTGCTACATGGCCCCCTCTCAGTCTCTTCACCTTGCTATATTCTTTGCTGCCACAGGGCCTTTGCACATGCTGTCCTCTTTCTTCGTCTATTTAATTCCTATTCATTCTGAAGATTCTCTCATGTAGTTCTTCCTCAGGGAAGCCTAATTCAAATGTCCCCTTTAGGTGCTCTCACAGACCCATGGGCCTGTCTTTTGAGGCTCCTATTGCACTTATAATTTTTCACTTGTCTGAGTACTTAGTGTATTTCCCTAGGAACTAGTAAACACCATGAAGGCAAGGACTGTGTTCCATGAGAGCCCCACTGTCTTGCCCTGTGTCCGAGAAAGTCCTCAATAGATACCTGTAAAATATATCTTGATGCCCAAGAGGATTTTTTGACACATATCAGGGTCCCACTGGGTAGGTGCTAAATTATTAAAAGACAGTAGAAGTAAGAGGGAGAAGATGATGGTTTCCTTTTAGAAGTCCTGTGATGCCAAGTGATGATACTCTTTGCCTGTATACTTCCCATTGATGTGTGGATCTACGGGAAAGTACAAACGGATGAACCACAGGATCTGCAATGATGATAATAGGATCTCCCATCAGAGAAGCGTGGGGTGAGACAGACACAGTGATGATGGCCACCCCTGTGTGTTCAGAGGCACTTTCCAGAAGAGGAGTGGCATTTTCAATGACAAAATTTGGAAAAGCTAGAACATCCTAGAGAAAACACAAAATTGGACTTTTTAATAGGGATTTCTGCAGTGCTTCCCAATCTCTTTCATATTTCAGAACCACAAAGAAAAAACACAATAAATACTTACAGCTCCTTTTTAATTAAAAGTCTTTAAAATCCATTGAGCAAAAAAAAAGGAGTTCCCGTCATGGCACAGTGGTTAACGAATCCGACTAGGAACCATGAGGTTGCGGGTTCGGTCCCTGCCCTTGCTCAGTAGGTTAACAATCCGGCGTTACCGTGAACTGTGGTGTAGGTTGCAGATGCGGCTCGGATCCCGCGTTGCTGTGGCTCTGGCGTAGGCTGGCGGCTACAGCTCCGATTCAACCCCTAGCCTGGGAACCTCCATATGCCATGGGAGTGGCCCAAGAAATGGCAAAAAGACAAAAAAGATACACACACACAAAAAATCCATTGAGCAGGCATGGTAGGATCATCAAAGGCTGTGAAGGCTCTGAGAACTTACCCTACTTCCCAGATAACAGGTTAATTGGCCACAATTTCACAGAGGCTGGCAGAAGACATGAGACTCCTGGGTCAGAAACTGTGATGGTTAATTTAATGTGTCAGCTTGACTGGACCACAAGATGCCCAAACATCTGGGCAAACATTTTTTCAGATGTGTCCATGGGTTAACTTTTAAATTAGGGCCGTTGAATTAGGGCAGAATGTTATGGACTGAATTGTGTGGTCCCAAAGTTCATATGCTGTAACTCCAACATGTACATACCTGGAGTTAGGATCTTTAGGAAGTAATTAAGGTTAGTGAGGTCATAAGAGTGAGGCCCATATCCAATAGGATTGTGGCTTTATTGGAGAGGAAGAAATCACTGTCTCTCTCTTTTTTGGACACATCAGGGCACAGCAAAAAGGCCAGGAAGAGAAGTTCCCGTTGTGGCTCAGTGGTTAACAAATCCGACTAGGAACCATGAGGTTGCAGGTTTGATCCCTGGCCTTGTTCAGTGGGTGAAGGATCCAGCAATGCTGTGGGCTGTGGTGTAGGTCGCAGATGCGGCTCGGATCCCTCGTTGCTGTGGCTCTGGCGTAGGCCAGCGGCTACAGCTTGGATTCAACCTCTAGCCTGGGAACCTCCATATGCCACGGGAGCGGCCCAAGAAATGGCAAAAAAAAGACAAAAAAAGGAAAAAAAGGCCAGGAAGAGAGCCTTCCCCAGAACTGACCATGTTGACCCTCTGATCTTGGACAACTGTAAGAAAATCAATTCATTTAAGCCACCCAGTCTATGGTACTTTTTTATGGTGGCCTGAGCTAATTCAGAGACATGGGACTTTATTATTCCTGGTACAGCAAGCAGCATGAACTTAATGTTCACATGGGTTCCCTTTGCTCCTTAAGCTCCAGTGGGGGCAACAAAGAAGAACCCGGGTTGATGCCATGCTTGCACTAGGCTTCTGACACATTTAAGGAACCCCAAATCTTTAAAATGAGCTGTAAGCCTGCCTGACCTTTACCCTGGAAGAAGAAGAAGCTGGATTTTATTTTATTACATAATAAGCAGACATCCTCTGCTCCACAGAGAGACACTATCTCTACCACTATTTAAACATCCTTGAAAACATAGTCCAGACACAAGCAGTCAGCACCTTGGCTCACAAGATATACAGAATGCAAGAGACCAATGGAGAACTGTCTCCTAGACAGAGTTGGTCTTTTTCTTTATTTTTTTTTCAAACTTGTTTAAAAATGTATATAGATGCTCAGTGTCCTGCCCCCATCCATCCATATTCACTGCTACCTCCTGAAGGCTACTTATTAAGAGCGTTTCCAGGGCGAGCCAGAGTGCCAGAGATTTTACACCCCTGGAAGCAACCTTCTACTGATGGACAACAGGGACCTGGTGGTTAAACTCCTCAGCTTCTTCACCCTTGAGAACTTGAGCTATGTTTTCCACACTGGATGCCTGAGTCCCCATTGGAATTAGCTCTGGTTTCCCTCAGTGCTGACACATTTGATTACACACCTTTTTTTAGCTGCCTTCCTGTCTTCATTGTCTTATCCCACTACTGGTGTTTTCTGGGATCACTTCCCAAATAAATTGACTCGCACTGGAACCCTTCTCTTGGGTTCTGCTTCCAGGAGGATCCAAACTGGGACCTTACGAGATGATTCTTTTACAATGTACAACAACACATAAAGACTACTGCAGTGCCATTCACAGTAGGAAAAGAGCATGAGGTGGGCAACACAGAGGGTCTGGGAGGCTGCCATGCCTGCCCTGGGCTGGCCTCACACTTGAGAAACTCTCTTTATGTCCTCTGTTCCAGTTATCCAGACCTTGCTTCCATTTCTCTTGACCATCTCTGGACAATTAAAGGTTTCTAAAATACTTTTTGCTCAGACTTTTCCTTGTAGCATAGCGGGTTAAGAATCTGGCTTTGTCATAGCTCTGGTGCAGTCACAACTGTGGCACAGGTTCAGTCCCAGGACCAGGAACTTCCACATGCTTGGGACTCAGCTAAAAAAAAAAAAAAAAAAAAAAAATATATATATATATATATATATATATATATATATATATTTGCTTTCCCGAATTCTACCCGTTCTTTGATTGCCTCTTAGATATCACTTCCTTCAGAAAGCCTGCTCTGACCTGCGCTGCTGGATTAAACACTCCTTCTCAGTGTTTCCTTGTCAACTCATCATAACATTGGACACATTGTGTTATAACTTCCTTTTACTTAAGTGACAACCCAGGGGATCACAAATTTTAACTGCAAGGAATATGTCCATTTTTGACACTAAATAAGAGTACCTGATATATATTGTTTGAATGAAAAATAATATTAAGGACCATTTATAGGACACTTGCGGGAATTTTTTTCATTTAATTCTCACAATAGTTTTAAGAACTTGAGCTATGGAAGGATACCAGTATTATCACTTCCATGTTTCACATAAGAAAACTAAGGCACAGAAAGTCTATCTGGCTTAAAATTACATAGCTGATAAACAGTAGAGCCAGGATTTGAATCCCAAAGTTGATGGATCCAAATCACATATTCTTTTTTTTTGTTTTTTTGTTTTTTTGTCTTTTTGCCATTTCTTGGGCCGCTCCCACAGAATATGGAGCTTCCCAGGCTAGGGGTCTAATCGGAGCTGTAGCCAATGACCTACACCACAGCCATAGCAACTCAGGATCCAAGCCACATCTGCAACCTACACCACAGCTCACAGCAACGCCAGATCATTAACCCACTGAGCAAGGAGCAGGGATCAACCCACAACCTCATGGTTCCTAGTCGGATTCGTTAACCACTGCGCCACGACAGGAACTCCCAAATCACATATTCTTAAATGATGGAAACGTGTTCATGATTCAGAGTGAAGTTCTTTGGGATAAAAATTGGGAAAGGCCAAAGTCCTCAGAATTTCACATTTTGAGAAGGCCCTCGCCCAACTAGCACTCATCCTGGGGAGATAGGAGAGAGAGACCTCATTAGGAATGGACTTTTGAACCAAGCAGACCTTGACTGACATCCCTAATCTACCTCTCACTGGCCACATGACCACTTGGGCAAACAATGCATCCTC
Organism: Sus scrofa; assembly: GCF_054392235.1. NCBI lineage: Eukaryota > Metazoa > Chordata > Mammalia > Artiodactyla > Suidae > Sus > Sus scrofa. The sequence continues at coordinate 60,137,390 of NC_139395.1, forward strand.
TCTGAAGCTGCAAGTCAACTGCTCTTTGATGAGAAGCTTCTTTGGCTGAACTAGGTCTAGGAGCATATCACTGTATTTAAGAAATAAGTGATGTAGATTATTGGCCATTATTGTAATAGTAATGGGCCATTTACTCTAATGGAAAATGTAGGATTCCTTTTTATATCAATTCATTATAAATTTTATTAGACATGATGAATGAAATATGGGCAAAAACAGTTTCCTAAATGATCTTCTTCCATAACGTCTATCTAACCTTACAGTGACAGAAAAATTACTCAATGCTTGACGTCGTAATTCATTCAGAGACATAAGTCATTTTCTGCCCTATGGGACTTGATTCTGTTTTTCCATCTTCCTTCTCTCCCTCTCTTTTATTTGTTCTCTGCTGCCCTTGAATTTCAGCTGAGCCTCTTCTTTATGATGAAGAATTTAGCTAGGTGGACTAAGGCTAGACTCTCAAAAACTTCTTTGGAAACATCAAAGAAAAAGACAGTGCCCTGAATGCAGGTCCTATTGTCCCTCCACTCTCAAATTAAAACTCTGTTCGGGGAGTTCCCATCATGGCTCAGTGGTTAACGAATCCGACTAGGAACCATGAGGTTGCAGGTTCGATCCCTGGCCTTGCTCAGTGGGTTAAGGATCTGGCGTTGCCGTGAGCTGTGGTGTAGGTTGCAGGCGAAGCTCAGATCCCACGTTGCTGTGACTCTGGTGTAGGTTGGCGACTACAGCTTGGATTCGACCCCTAGCCTGGGAATCTCCATATGCAGTGGGAGTGGCCCAAGAAATGGCAGAAAGACCAAAAAAAAAAAAAAAATCTATTCCACTTTAATTGGGGCAAACCATTATTAAGTGCTAAGGAGGTAGGACAGGTGTTGGTATATAATCATTTTTTCCATTGAGCAACAAAACATAAAGGACATTACAATGGCCATTCACAGTAAAATACATACTCTAAAATATATACTCTTATACAATGATGAATAGGGCATTTTATCTGCTTCTTCTCTCCCACCCCAGGCACTGCCAGCCTAATAGGAGGTATGATGTATCTGGGAAGAAGAAGGAAGCAGTTTTAGTGCCCTGCTCATGTTTCTTTGTCCCCTCAGCTCTTAGCATTTCCCTGCACACAAGCCCAACCACCATTTGCCCACCCTGGCACCTCCCTGTCCAAAGGTGCCCTCTACCTCTGCAGTGCTGGAGAATTAATGCTCCTTCATTTTTTGTTTCCAAGATTCTCTTTCTAAATATGTTTGTATGGGGAGTTCCTGTTGTGGCTCAGTGATCAACAAATCTGACTAGGAACCACGAGGTTGAGGGTTTGATCCGTGGCCTTGCTCAGTGAATTAAGGATCCGGCGTTGCTGTGAGGTGTGGTGTAGGTCACAGACTCGGCTTGGATCCCGTGTTGCTGTGGCATAGGCTGGCGGCTACAGCTCCGATTAGAGCCCTACCCTGGGAACCTCCATGTGCTTCAGGTGTGGCCCTAAAAAACAAAGACAATAAATAAATAAATATGTTTGCATGGGATGGATGGGGAGTTTAGGGTTAGCAGATGCGAACTATTACATTTAGAAAGGATAAGCAATGAGGTCCTGCTCTAGCACAGGAAATTCTATCCAATCACTTGTGATAGAACGGACAGAACATGAGAAGAATGTATATATGGGTTGCTTTGCTGTAGAGCAGAAACTGACGAAATATTGTAAATTAACTACAATAAAATTTTGGTGTTTTTTTGTTTTTTTGTGGGTTTTTTTTGCTATTTTAGGGCCACACCCGTGGCATATGGAGGTTCCCAGGCTAGGGGTCTAATTGGAGCTACAGCTGTTGGCCTACACCACAGCCAGAGGAATACAGGATCCAAGTCTGTGACCTACACCACAGCTCATGGCAATGCTGGATTCTTAACCCACTGAGCGAGGCCAGGGATCTAACCCACAACCTCATGGTTCCTAGTTGGATTCTTTTCCACTGCACCACAACAAGAACTCCTATAATAAAATTTTTTAAAAATAAATAAATGTTTGCAAGTTTCTCTCCAGTCATAGGTATTTCATCTCTTTCCCACATCAGCAAATTCTATTCTGCTTCCAAATGTGTACTTCAGATGACAATACAAGAGGCTTTCTGTTTAAGAAATGATCCGAAAATTTCTGAACCATGAAATTTATAAGTGGAAAATTTTAATTTCTTCTCATGGAGCTCCCCCTGAAACAGCATTTCCAAGTCTTATTTGGAATTTTATTTTCATAGCTGTAAATTGCATTGTGTGAAGGAAATACATGTATTCTAAGGTAGAGGATTGTGGTTATTTAGCAAAGTAGAATGCTTGAGGTTTTTGATAGAAGAATGGCCCCACCTCAAGGAAGTCCACTTTCTAGTCCCCAGGACCTCTCAGTATGATACGGTACAAGGCACAAAGGACCTTAACAACATGGTCAATTTAGAGACCTTGAGATAGATCATCTGGATGAGACCAATGTAATCACAAGCCTCCTAAAAAATGGAAGTGGGAGGCAGAAAAAGAGACTGAGAAGGAGAGCTGATGAATGGTCACAAAGATGCAAAGTTGCTGGCTCTCACATGGAGGAAGGAGTGACTAGCCAAGGAAGCGGGTGGCCTCGAGAAGCTGGAAAAGGCAAGCTTCTGGGTACAGCCCTAGAGACTCAAGCACAAAACACAGCCATGCCGACACTCTGATTTTTAGCCTGGTGAGACCCATGTCAGACTTCCGACTGTAGAACTGTAATGTCATAAATTTATGCTGACTTAGGGCACCACCAAGTTTGTGGTAATTTTTTATAGCAGCAAATGAATGAGAAAATGATTCTTTTTAGCTAAGTGAAATAGATAATTTAGATACCATTGACCTATTCATCAAGGCCTTATTATTTTCTGACACTGTATGCATTTGAAAGCTTACAGTTACATGTCATTTCATTGGTTCAGATTTTCTATTTAATTTACAGGTTGGACCCTGTTAATAACGCATTTCTGCATTTGATTATGCCTCTTTGCCATTGCATTAAAGAATGAATTGATTTTAGGCTTTCTCCCTGCTAAGAGATTTGGGAATACTTAGTTTCCCACTAAAGGTATATTCTGAAAAATAGCTCAATACCTTGAACGTATAATAATCTAGGAAAGAGGACAATTATTTTAAGAGCATATCAACCCATCCATCAAACCGATATTTAAATAAGTAGAGTTGGCGTTTTATTATGCATTTCTTGTCGGAATAATTACAAAATGAATACTTCACTTTCTGAAATTAAATCAATAAGTCAAAATAAAAGGTACAAAAAAACATGGTAGGTGCATCATTGGATCATAGGGAGAAATTGTGAAAAATTACTTAAAGCTATGTTAAAATCCAGGCATGTGACTTCATGGAATGATGGAGAATTAAGATGCTACATAGTTGTACCTAAGGACAAGCAGAGATTTATTAAAAACTATTTGTACTCTTTAAGTAGCAATTGTATATAATGTCTAACAACTTGTTGTAGGACATAAGGGAGTAGTGGGGATTGCAGTGAAACTGAAAACCTAAGGGAGGCAGCTGCTTCTCAACCCACATAGAAATGTGGGATGAGTTGCCTGATCTTCTTACTTTTTTGTGAGGATCCTAAAATGGAGGTTGTAATGTAAAATCTTCTGTTATTCAGAACATCTTGTATACCAAATGCAGATGAGAGTCTGTAGTTTGTGACCCCAGGTTTAAGATAAAATATTCACCTAAACACCCAAGGAAAGCAAAACAGAACAAATAAAGTCCTTCTTAGACTTCCTTATATCCTTACTTTATTAAATGTCCTACCTGCTGAGTCGATGTGATTAAGTCATCTGTTATTTCAATTTCAAAATTCAGGTTCATGTATAAAACAGGAATAGTGGGTTCAAGGAGAGTATTCCATACTTTAAGAAAAAATCTGTTTGCAGAATTTTGAGGACTCTATATAGAACAGCCCTGTCCAGTATGCAATTTAAAATTTTCTAGTAACCACAATTTTAAAAGTTTTTTAAGGTGAAATTAATTTTGATATTATATTTTATTTAACTCAAGCATTTCAACCTATAATCACCATTTTTAAATATAAGATATTTTACATTATTTTATTCACTCAAGGTCTTCAAAATCCTGTATGTATTTTACACTTCCAGTACATCTCAGTTGCGACTAGCCATGTTCAAGTGGTTAATAACTGTGAGTGGATGGTGGTTACCATACTGAGCACTAGAGCTGTAGAAGTTCGTTGTTTTTACAAATACTATTATTCATTTTTTATTGGAAAAATCAAATCTAGTCATGGATAAGAAGGTGAAAATTATTTTAGAGAACTTTTTCAGACACACATCATTTATTCTTAGAATGTTAAGCATATTTTGTACAGCTTTGTTGGCAATAATGACAGTTTGACTTTAGTTCGGGAGGTGACTGATTCTAAAGGAAAAATCATCAGTTGAGTTATTTTATGAAATTAGTACATGCATCAGTGAGGGAAATCCACCACTTCCACAAGTGTCTTGGTATTATGCATTCAAAATTAGGATAAATAATTTTTAAATTCTTGGAGTTGATTTTTTAGTTAAATGTTATGCATTTTTTTAAATCAAACAATATAAAGTGAAAAATTTTAAATCTCCTACATATTCCTCCTGCTTCCACTGCTCTGCCACCACTTCCACTCTCAATTGCCAAATATAACCACTGTTAAATCTTTGGTAAATATTCTTCTCAAAATTTCTCTGCCTGTTTGCATGTGAATATTGTTTTGCTTTTTGTCTTTAAAGGAATCTTCTTGTGTTCATAGTTTTAGGACATCCTGTCTCCACTGCATAGCACCTATGAATTATCTTTTTACTTCCTCATCGGAACACATAGATCTCCCTCCTTCTTTAAATGGCTGCAATGTCCATAGGATGTCTGTAGGACCATTTATTTATTCTTCTATTGATGGCCATGTAGGTTGCCTCTGCTTTCTGCCATTACAAGTAAACCTACACATACCCTTACATCATTATGTATTTCTGTAGAATAAGGTCCCAGAAGTGACATGCTGGCTCTGAGACTGTGCAGATATCAAACGCTGGTAGATTTTACCAAACTACCCTCCAAAGAACTTGCACAAATTTATACTCAGATCAACCACATCTGAGAGGTCATTTTGATCGAAATGTCAACTTTGCAATGTGGCACATCCCAGAGCACTTGACATCTTCTGAAGAGTTAGAATTACTAAGGAGAGTAAAAGCAAAGCAAATGATTATTTCAGAGCTATATGAATAAGAGTCTAAAGTTATAGATACCAACCCGGGGCAGCAACCAACACCAAAAGCAAATGGAAAAAAAGGCATCATTTCTTGAAAAGCCTCTTGCTGCTTAAGAAACACTGTTCTCCAGCCTGTGCCTTCCCCTACCACTAGAAAGTGATACCGCCTTGGTAAGGAATCCTTGGCTGCAACATTCTGTCTCTAGGCACCCAGTATATACTTCCTCATGACGCAGTTCTTGCTAAGTTATCTGTAAAGTGACACCTTCTCTCAAATGGGCGAAAGCTCCAGGAAGGGGATTTACTCGAGCAAGGAGAAAAAGTCCCCAGTTCATATTCCTCTACATGCAGAGGCCTTCCAAACCCTAGTAAATCTGGAGCTGCCAGAATTCATGAGGACTCTTGAGCTTGCTAGGTTCATTCATTTTCAAAATGATTCAGTTTTAAAATGACTCCGGGTCACTAAGACACATCGTCCTGCATTGTTCTATATGTTGATTCCTCCCAGATTAGAAATCACACCTGGAATCTCTGCTTACCAGGTTTCCAGAGAATTTACACATTGCTAGATGAAGTTAGTGCAAAACCAGAGAGAAGTACAAAAACAACTGAATCATTTGCCCCAAGCAAATAAAATGCAAGTTATTACGTTTAAATTAAAACTTGGGGGCTGGGAGGCAACCAGACTTGGGATCACTGATGGGAAAGACCTGGCTGGCTGAATTGAGAATATACCTTAAAAGATCTCTGGGGCCAGCAAATAAGTGACCCACAAGCTAAATACACAGGCTACATTTTTAAATGAAGAATCTTAACAGTGTGAAGGTCAAAGGCATTTGATTGGCCCAGCACTCTACAGTTGACTACAGTTGCTGCCCCTCCCTGTTAAACCAGCTTCTCCAATTTACCTGCCTGGCTCCACAAGCTTTCATGTTCATAATCTCTGACTCAGTGGTTTCAGTCAGTTGCTACCTCTTAGGAGTCAACGGTTGATATGATTACCCAAATAGAATTAGGTGATCCCAGAGGTGTTCAAGAGAAGGATAGTATTAAGAACTAGGGAGGTTGTGATTTGCCTGGACTTTGCCCACCTCTGGCTTTTTAAAGAGTTAACATTTACAAATGTCTAGGAATGATGGGGTGGGCTTGACTCCAAGCTCTATCCCGTGAAGGACAGGTGAAAAGAGGACTTCTGGGGGACTCTTGAATTGGTGCCCTTCTCTTCAGCTCCATCACCCCTATTTAGTTAAACCATTCCCATCTCAGACTTGAACCACTGGAACAAGCTAACTTCTCCATCTAGTATTTCCCTCTCTCCACTCACCCCACCCCCCTACCCAATTCATGTCAGTATTATGCCTCCTAAATACTCCCTGAATCTGTGCCCTTCTATCCCACTCTACTCCTAACAGTAGCATCTCTGTCCTGGACCAATTGCTTCTTCAACAAATGTACATTTTCCTGTCCAATACACACTCCAAGCAGCACATGGTAGTCTTTTTTTTTTAAATCCTTTTATGGCCACATTCACAGCATATGGATGTTCCGACCATGCTGGATCCTTTAACCCATGGCACCAGTAGCACTGGGCTGAGGATCGAACCCATGACTCCCCAGCTATCTTTTTTTTTGTTGTTTTTTTTAAACACAAACAGAACATTGCCTTCCTTTGTCACTTATGTTCCCACTACATGGGTCTCCTTCCTGCCTGCAAACATGCACTAGTTCCCACCCACCTCAGAACTTTTGCTCTGCTAGTTTTCCATCTTTGGAACACTTTTCTTTGGAATATAGATCTTACCATAATTTGTGCCCCTTTCAACCTGAAATGTCTCACCTCAAATGTCACTTCTTTGAGAGGCCTTTCTTAATCACTCTGGCAGAAGCAACCGTTTCCACACACTTTCTACCATGCGTTCCTAATTTTTCATAGCATTCCTTATCAATTGTGTCTGAAATGCTTGATCAATTTGCTAACAAGTGTGGTATCTGTCTCCTCCACTAGATTGTAAAACCTGGACAGTAATTGTTTTGTTCAACAGTGGATCCTCATTGCCCAGAATAACTATGTATTGACTAGCTCCTTCAAAACAATCATCACATTCATACAGACAGAAAAGTTATTGGGAGTTATGGTTTAATGGGGACAGAGTTTCAGTTTTGCAAGATTTAAAAAAAAAAAAAGTTCTGGAGAGAATTCCCATTGTGGCTCAGCTGGGTTAAGAACCTGACATAAGTCCATGAGGACAAGGGTTCAATCCCTGGCCTCCCTCAGTGGGTTAAGGATCTGGCATTGCCACAGCTGTAGTGCAAGTTGCAGCTGCAGCTCAGATTTGCTCCCTGGCCTAGGGCCCAAAAAGAAGTGGTTAAGATGGTAAGTTTTATGTGTTTTACCATAACTTAATTTTTTAATGATTGAAAAAAATAACTTTCCATTATTCTGAAGATCAAGACCAAAGTCTTTGGATTGTTCTATAGGATCTCATGGATGTGGCCCAGCCTGTCTTTCTAGCTCAACACACACATCCATCTCTCTTCTGCAGCCACCCTGCCTATTTTGTAAACTTTCAAAGCCATCAGACTCCTTCCAGTTCAGGGCTTTGGTACCTGCTATTTCATCTGCCTGGAACAGACAGATCTGCGCACAACTGACGCATTTATCTTATTGAGCTCTCAGGCCCAATGACCTCCTCCATCGGGCCTGCCTTTGCTGATTCCTTGTCTAAAATTGCTCCTCCCCTTCGATGGTTCTATCCTATTTTCCTCAAATGTTTTTCATCACTCTTACCACTAACCAAAGCTAATTATTTGTTTTCTTTGTTGCTAGCCTCTCTTACAGCATGTTAATCTATATTTGTTCCTGGATTTTGTGTATATGGTTCACTGCTGTATCCCAGATGTCTAGAGAACAACTAGACATTCAAATAATTGTTGGGTAACTGAATGAATAAAACTTCCCAAAACTAGAATTTTCTATTCTTTTTAAGATAAGAAAATGCAGGTTCAGGAGTTCCCTTCATGGCTCATCAGTTAACAAACCCAAGTAGGATCCATGAGGACACAGGTTTGATCCCTGGCTTTGCTCAGTGGGCTAAGGGTCCAGTGTTGCCATGAGCTGTGGTTAGGTTGCAGACATGGTACAGATCCTGTGTTGCTGTGGCTGTGGTATAGGCCGGCAGTTGTAGCTCCGATTCAATCCCTAGCCTGGGAACCTCCATATGCTGTGGGTGTGGCCCTAAAAAAAAAAGAAATGCAGGTTCAGAGGGGTTTTGTCACCTGCCTTTTAGCTTGTAAGCGGCAGAGCTAAAATTTAAAAACAGATCTGGCTCAAAATCCATGCCTGTCTGTGCTCTTTGCCTGGCTCTTCCCTCTCTTCCACATTTGCAAGCTCCATCACCTGTTTTAAGACTCCTTGGAGAACCCATACATCTTGTAATGGAAGCCAGAGCAACACAAGTTTCAGCCTGTTACCTGCACACTCACAGTCACGTGCAAACACAAATAAGAACCAGCTCTATTTTCCTATGTAAAATTAATCCCATTCATGCAGGTATTTGGCAAGGTACAAGAGAATTGACAGCTATTCCAATAATTGATAAAAAAAAAATTGGTCTATGGTTAAAGAAAATGCTCATTCATTCAAGCACCTTTTATATATTGTCCTCTGGAGAGTCTAACAGATGAAGAAAAACAGACCAGTAGACCCACATACCCATTTTTGCTAAAGCATATCAGGTATGCTGTACTTCAGTGATTCTCAAAGGACCACCTGCACCCACTCTCCTATGGTTGAGTCAGTTAGTTTCCCTACTTTACAGATGAGAAAACAAGCACTGAGAGGTTACATGAATTGATGTATGGAGCTTGGCTGGAACAAGAACCCAGGTCTAACTCTCAAAACTGCCACCTTCTAACCCCTTAATGTTACACATTTCATTCTTGACCATTTTAAGCTCTTTCCCAAGTACAAGAATATAAAAAATTCTCACTACTCCAAATGCAATCTACGGACCAGCAGCATCAGCATCATCTGGGAGTTTGTTAGAAATGCACATTCTTAGGTCCCACCCCAGATCCACTACATTGAAATCTGCATTTTAATAAGATCCCCAGGTAGTTTGTGTGCACACAAAAGTTTGAGAAGCCAGCTCAAGATTACCAAGTATAAATAAATACAGAAAACAGAGTAATTCTTGAGTTTTCCTTCTTAGCTTCTGGTTAGTTCAGACTGAAAAACTCAAAGCACCAGAGAGGGCTGGTAATAAATCCTAGTGTCTGCTGCCACCTTGTGGTGAGAAGTTCCAACCCAGCCAGAATTTATTTCTCCAGGAAATGTTAGAAGAAAGGGGTGAACGTCTTCAGCCACATGTTTTGGAGTCCACTGCAAAATACCAAATATGATAAAACATTCCATGGGGTGTACTTTGAAAAGGACAGATAAAAACTGGAGAGAGAGACCATCAGCTCTAGCTGAAAGATCGAACAAAAGCTGCCCTCTTTGGAATTCTGTTTCTGCCCTCCCTCTTTGGAATGCAAACACGCACATCTGAAGGTGATAATCAATTGGTGATTATTTTATCACCAACCCAAATGGAAGTGGTTATACAATCAGGTCACCTGTTCTGCATTTGCCTTGCCCAGGCATCCACAACAAGAAAGGGAATTTCCCACTCCTCCGTCAAATGCATCACTGGTGACCTCTGAGAAGTGGCAAACAGGGCTGGTCCCACAAATGATGTCTCTAACACTTGGAAGGGAATAAGGAAGCCATTCCAAAAATTTCCTACATACTTTACCCCAAACAGCCCAGAAGTTAAAAGTGCCTCAGTTACTGGACAATTTGGTTTTGAAGTTAATGAACTCAAAAGCCAAAGAAATCCAAAAACGGCTACCGCAGGTGAAGGTGACAGCAATGGACCGCCCTCAGCTCTATAAGCCAGAGCCCTTTAAGTTTGCTTGTGGAAGAGCTGGTCAATATCGAAGGTTTCAGCAACCCAGAAAAAAAAACGGCTCATTGAAAAGGAAAGGGATTGAAAGGTAGGACATTGGGACTCATTTTCTTCTCTCTTAAGTGAGACTCTTTGGATTTTGCATGAAACAATACTCTTTGTGATGATTTAAAAAGGTAGCATCTCTTTTGAATCATTGTATTTAGAACGCAAGTCTCTGTATGGCTTTGAGCAGGAGGGGACCACATTTATATATTGGATCCAGAAATCTAGTGCCACGGGGAAGCTTCATTTTGTGATTAGAAAAGTCTTTTTATTTTTTTTCCTTTTGTCTTTTGAGGGCCACACCTGCGGCATATGGAGGTTCTCAGGCTAGTGGTCTAATCAGAGCTGTAGTCGCCAGCCTACACCAGAGCCACAGCAGCACCAGATCTGAGTCGGGTCTGCAAACTACACCACAGCTTACACGACAACACCAGATCCTTAACTCACTGAGCGGGGCCAGGGATCGAACCTACAACCTCATGGTTCCTAGTCGGATTCGTTTCCACTGTGCCACAACGGGAACTCCTAGAAAAGTCTTCATTGTTGGAGTTCCCATTGTGGCTCAGCGAGTTAAGAGCCCAACAAATGTTCCTGAGGATGCAGGTTCAATCCGTGGCCTCATTCAGTGGGTTAAGGATTCCGAGTTGCCACAGCTGCAGCTTAGGTAGCAACTGTGGCTCAGATGTGATCCCTGGCTGGAGAACTCCATATGCTGTGGGGTGGCCAAAAAAAAAAGCAAAAAGAAAAACTTTTCTTTCTACCTGTTTTAGTGTTGCATATTGTGCTAAAATAAGTAGATACTAAGTTAATAGTTCCATCTCATAATTTTAGACAACAAATAATATTATTCTGAAAATTCACTAGTGCATTTTTCAAGACAAGTCCATAGTCAATGCCCCTTTGGTTCCCTTGCCCAGCAGTGTTGTCTCCTAAAATATGTACACCACATGTATTTCCCCATGTGCATACACTTTAAGTCAGTGAGATGGTTTATTTTCCAATTTCTTTTGGCTTCTTTCTTAGCAGGTTTGTAAGCAATCGCTCAGGTAGGTCAAAATGTGTTTTCTTGAGGCCCAGAGCCTCAAAGACCTGACTTTTAAACTTCGAAGGGCAAAATGAAATTATACAGATTTCCACCGTCAATGAGAAATAAAGGGTTAAAAGGAGAGGCAGTACAACCAAATAAATTCACAACCAATTGAGATTCTTAAAACTTAGGAAAGAAAGAATTCTTTCCATAACAGAAATTGCAACTGTTTTCTTCCTAGGTCCTAGAGCAGAATCACCTTTGTTAATCCTGTTATAAATAGATTGGGAATGAGGGCGTGGGGGATGGGAGTGAGCGATGCATTCTCCAGATTTCTAGAGATCAGAAACTGCTTGGAGCTGGGCTTTTTACCTGAGGAGATTACATAGATGGCCTTGGGGGTTCTTGAACTTACTAAGCTTTTATTTCTGTGTGTGTGTATTTATGGTCGTAGAAATTGATGGCTTCATTAGAGGATTCTCATAGGGGTCTATGAGAGATTAATCCTGTCCTATAAATGATCTTTGGGCAAATTATAAAACGGTATCCCTTCCTTAGGACGTTTCACAGCCTTTGCCAGAATGTTAGTTATCTTAGTAACTAAGCACAACTATACTAACAATGTTAATAGCACCCTCTTGAGATTGTGTGTATACAGCTGGCAGAACTCTTTGTCCTTGGTCCCAGAGGGGAGGCTGCTAGCCCACCAGAACTCCTTTCTTTTGACTTCTAGCTTGTGCTGCCTTCTTCCCTTTAAATTTTCCCCACACAGATCTGCTCCACAAAGGTAATAAATGTTACAAACTTATCAAATGTTTTATCAAGTTCCAAGCACCTAAATTATTTTTTTATTTGTACATTTCTGAGAATAATGTACCTATTTTCAAATGAGAAAACTGAAGCTTCTAGATGTTAAATAACACACCCAAGATCACATGGCTATGAACTGTGCTGCTGGGTTGAACCAAACCATTTAACTCCAGTACCTGGGCTAAATTACTTCTCATGCATAATTATAGAGAAGCTGAGCGAATTAGGTTCAGTTGAGAACAGTATTTTCCTGGAGAATAGTATTGAGATGCTGGTGGGACTTGAGATATTTCAAGTTGTACATGAAGAACATTTTTAATAGTTATGAATTTATTTATATCCACATTAAAAATACATATTGCATGGCATTCTCTGGTGACCTAGCAGTTAAGGATCTGGTGTTGTCATTGCACTTGGGGCACTGCTTTGGCTAGGGTTAGATCCCTGGCAGGGGAACTTCTGCAGGCCATGCGTGCAGAGAAAGAAAAAAAGAAAGGTTGATTGTGTGTATTATAAATATAACATAATGTGATTTTAAAAACCTGGGATTTCACCAAGAAAAATAAAAATTTATGTTCACATAAAAACCTGTACTCATATGTTTATAATAGATTTACTCATAGCAGCCTCAAATTGGAAACATCCCAAATGTCTTCCAATGAATGAATGGTTGGACGAAGTGTGGTACATCCACACTGTGGACTATTTACTCAGCAATAAAAAGGAACAGGTGATTGACAAACACAAAAATGTGGATGAATATCTGGAAAATTATGCTAAGTGAAAAAAGTAAATCCTAAAAGATGATACAGTTGGCCTTTGAACAAAGTGCGGGTTAGGGATGCCAGCCCTCTGCACAGTCCAAAATTCATGGATAACTTAAGTCAGTCCTCCATTGGTGGTTCCTCAGTACCCAAGGTTTCACATCCACGGATTCAACCAACCTTGCATTATGTAGTACTATAGTATTTACTACTGAAAAAAATTACGTGTAGTTCAAACCCATGTTCCAGGGTCAACTCCATGCTATTTTATTCTACTTATAATACCTTCTTGAAAGGCTGTAAATGACACAATGGAGAACAGCTTAGTGGTTGCTAGGGTTTAAGGAAAATGTGGGGGTGAGTGGGAAGTAGGTGTGGCTATAAAACAGGAAGGATCCTGGTGGTGCCAGAAATGTTCTGTGTCTTGACAGTATCAATGTCTGTATCCTGGCTGTGATCATGTATTCCAGTTTTACAGGAGGTTACCATTGGCAAAAATTGGGTATATAAGAATATACGGAAAATCTCCCTGTATTCTTTCTTACCACTGCATGTGAAAGTACAATAATCTCAAAATAAAAAGGTTATTTTTCTTAAATCCTTGGTTTGGGGGGAATAAAAGGGAGTTCCCTGGTGGCTAAGCAGGTTAAGGATCTGGTGTTGTTCACTGCCATGGTTCAGGTTTGATCTCTGGCCCAGGAACCTCTGCATACCACAGGCACAGCCTAAAAAAATTCCCTGGGATTTCATGGATATTATTGCTTTGGATAAAACTAACAAAAAAACAGTTAATTAAGGAAGAATATTAGGTAAATAAGGCTATCATGGCATGGATAATCTTCACCTAGCACAGAGGATAGAGGCACAAACTTTGGGGTCAGATTGGGCATAAATTGCTTAATCTTGCCAAGTTTTAATCTCCTCATTTGTAAAATTGAGATGACAGTAGGAGTATTAAATTACAATACCCAGGAAAGAATTCAGATCAGTGTTTAGCACACAAAAGTCTCTTAAGAAATATTACCTATTTTTATTACAAAAATATGCAGAAATTATGATCATGGTCTATGGCTATTTGGACTTTGGGAAACATACATTTAGACTTATTCTCCCTACATGAATATTCTATGTAAATATAGTGCTTATAGGACCTTGGAGACTCTGTGTGTGTGTGTGTGTGTGTGTGTGTGTGTGTGTGTGTGTGTGTGTGTGTGTGTGTGTGTCTTTTAGGGCTGCACCCGTAGCATATGGAAGTTCCCAGACTAGGGGTTCAATCATAGATGTAGCCACCAGCCTACGCCAGAACCACAGCAATGCAGGATCTGAGCTGTGTCTGCGACCTACACCATAGCTCACGGCAACATCGGATCCTTAACTCACTGAGCAAGGCCAGGGATGCTAGTTGGGTTTGTTAACCACTGAGCCATGACGAGAACTCTGGAGACTCTATTCTTCATTGATTACCCTAGCGGATGCTCATCTCTCATCACTGTAGCCTTGGAACTACCAAATCCAGCAAAAACTATCTCCAACCATAGCCAACCCGCCCATGTGAGATCATATATTCTGACAGTCACAAACTGAGATTAAAATCTACATTCTATGCTGGATCAATTAATCTCTGTCTGAGTTTACTCATTAGATAAATGAAGATAATAATATACCCTCCCTGCTATGAAGGTTAAATTAAATAGAGGCCAGAATATTCTTCTAGAGTTAGGCAGCAAAACACCAAGTAGTTGCTTTGGCTTTATTTTTCCTGTGATTTGATGTTTGGTCTTCAGTTTTTTTTTTTGGAAGTATATATTCACATTTGCAGCAGAGTTTCACAACGTAAGTGATTCATTTTTCACTTTATAGTATCCTTGATGCTAATTATTTTTATTTTGTTCAGATGGCATAGAGCTGTGTCTACCAACTTAGTGAAACAAAAGGTATTGGTCCCCAAAGAGGAATCACCCAGTGACAGTGACATGGAATTTCATGAAAGCCAGCGAAATCCGAAAAAAAATTTGGTGAAGAAAGTGAAGACTGTTTTGGGGAGGATGCTGCTGTGCAAGCACAGAAGCAAGCCAGCAAGTGTCCACGGAGGGGGCTCCACTCCTCATAAGGAAACCCTCCTTTCAAACACTCAGAGCCTTCTTCCCAGAATCGTCAAGGAGCTGCCATCACCCAAGTTATTTACTAAACCAAGAATGAGAAAGCTCTCACAGAATGGTAATCAAAGGCAATATGTGGTTGCGTGTCAAAGCCAAGAGGAAAAATGAAATTAGAATGGATTCTCTTTTTCTTTTTTTTTTTTTTTTTGAGGGCCGCACCCGCAGCATATGGAAGTTCCCAGGCTAGAGGTCGAATCGGAGCTACAGCTGCTGGCCTACACCACAGCCACAGCAATGCCAGACCCTTAATCCACTGAGCAAGGCCAGGGATCAAACTTGAGTTCTCATGGGTATTAGCCAAAGCAGTGCCCCAAGTGAGCCATTATGGGAACTCCCAAGATGGATTTTCTGGTTACCCAAAGCATGGCATCTCCTGGGAGCTTGTCTGAAATGCAGAATCTCATGCCCCACCCAGGTCTACTGTGTCAGAATCTGCATTTTAGAAAGATTCCCCGGTGACATGTATGTACATACATTTTGAAAAGCTTCGAATTAGATTGCCTTTGAGGCTCCTCCCAGTTCAGGCAGTCAGTTGTCTAATCAGTCTAAAGCCACTTTTTATTTCAATGCATACGTATACACACATGATTAGAAAAATAAATGAAAGTAAGCCAATTTTGCTGTGTTTCTGGATAAAGTACTGAGTCACACTTTCAAATGACTACTTCGAACAGAGGAAAGTATGGTGAGAATTCTATTTTTAAAAATTTGTGATTGGGTGAGTCATAAAGGAAGTTTTCTTGTATCTACTTCCCTTGTTTTTTGTGAAGAATCAACGTTTGAACTTTTTTGCAATGTAGTAATGCTGTTTTGGGGGAGTCCTATGAGCGATGACTAACTATACCACTACTATTTGCATTCTCCTCTGTAACTTTTAAAAATTAATAGATCTTTTTTTAGAGCAGTTTTAGGTTTACTGGAAAAATTAAGCAGAAAACACAGAAAGTTAGTTCCCGTAGATATGCTGTCTCCTTTTCCCATCCTCACAATTTTCCGTCTTGTTAAAATCTTGCCTTAGTTTGGTACATTTGTTACAATTGATGAGCCAATATTAGTATATTATTATTAACAGAGTTCATAGTTTACACAGGATTCACTCTTTCCCCACACACACAGTTCTGTGTGTTTGAAAAACCCACCATATCATGTGTCTATCACTACAATGTCATAAGGAAGAGGGTCACTGCCATAAATATCCTCTGCAGGTTTTTAATGCCCTTTACAGCACAGCATTTGGAAACCTGCAGAGTCCTTGTTTATAGGTAAGGAAACCTAGACATAATGTCAAATTTGACACAGCCATAAAGGCTGCAAACCAGGTTTTTCCAGAAAAGAAAAAAAAAATTTTGATGGCTTCCAGCTAACTGATAGCCCTTTCAAACTCTCTCTTCTGAGAGGTGGTCACTAATACAAGCATCCAAGCATCTAGCAATTACCTGGTATGGATTGACCTGCCTATGTCTGTTGATAGCAACAAAGAGGACATACTATACTAATGGGGCTGGAGTTGGATGGTCCAGCAGAAAAGAGAGGACCCAAATCTTCCCCTTGGCCCATGCAGTTTGGCTTCTTTTCATCTTAATTGGAATAGCAAATATCTGCAGTAAGATTTCTCCAAGAAACTTGCCCATCCTTCAGGCTACGACTCTAACTTGATGACCCTGTCTTAGCTATGGCCAAAAAAGAGTTCCTTGACCCTCTTAATCCTCATTAGACTTTTAAACCAAGTATTTACTAAATACTTATTATAGGCCAACTACCGTGTTGGGGATAAAGTAGCAGATAGAACAGACAAGGTCCCTACCCTCATGGAGGAACAGCACAGAGGGATATTCCAACATTATGCAGATAATTACTTCTGATGCAAAGTGGAAGCACAGAGCACTATGGGTACACCTCACAGATGTAAGCTTGAGGGAAGAGGGCTCAGAAAAGGGCTCCCCGAGGAAGGGACAACTCAGTTGGGATCTGAAAGACAACAAGAGTCAAAAGGGAAGAGTCATGAGAACACTTGCTCAGGAAGGGGGAAAACATGTTCAGATCCCAATATCAAGAGAATGCTGGGTATAATTAAAGAAATGAAAGTAATCCAGAAATGAAAGTTGATGAGTCAGGCAGGGTAAGGGTGTTTCTAAGCCCCATGAAGAAATGTGAACTTTTCTTAAGGAGGATAAGAAACCATCAAATACTTTCAAGCTGAGGGATTTATATAATCTGATTTGCATTTTTAAAAGGTAGCTGAGAGTGGAAACTGTATTGGAGGAGGGGGCAAGAGCAGATGCAAAAGCTCTTCCTTCCATTCAGGCAAGGGATGAGGTTAGTTTGGGCTGGTTGTGGTGGTGGGGATGGCAGGATTAAGGGAGAAATCTTCATAGGTAGAAGGTGCACGATGTGGTGAAGAGCTGGACATGGGAGGGTGGAGAAAGGGAAGAGTCCTTGAGTTGAGCATCTGCTTTGAAAGTGGGACTTCTGTCACTGAGATGTGGAGCCATGGTTCCTAGGTGTAGTTATCATTGGACCTCAAGCATGAGTTGATCTTAAGTGCTGCACACAGCATCACAACACTGAAACACAAAGTGCAAAACACTTTTTTCCCCCCAATGGCCCAATCAATCCTTTTGACTACACCAAGGAGAAAGTCTCATTTCTTGCCTTTTTCTATTTTAATCAAAAAAAAGTAAAGTTTAGTGCCTCCTATAGGCAATAACATGGTTTTATTTTTACTGTCTTAGTCTCAGTGCCTAGGTATGAAACTCGTTTTTGATTTATGGTAATGTTTTAAATTTCCTTTATGTTTATTGTATTAAGAATTGAATTGCTAGAGAAAAATATTAAGCTCTCCAGGATTACCTAGACTCCTGGAATATGAGAAAATTATTAAGGTATGTGAATGACAGAGCCTTGAGCCACTTTGCTGCAAAGTCAAATTAAGCTTGGCTTCAATCAATAGCAAATACTTGAGGGATGGCCTTCCACATTAGAGAGTTACTTTTTTGAATTCCACAGGAGTTAGAGGGAAAAGGAAGACAGGGCAAAATTGCAGTCTCAAAGACAGGTAATCAATCACCTTGTCAAGACAGGTTGGTGAGGACTTCTCTTATGGCACAGTGGGTTGGGGTCATTGGTATGATGTAGGTTCGATCCCTGGCCTGGGGACTTCCACAGGCCACAGGCATGGCCAAAAAAAAAAAAAAAAAAAAAAAAAAAAAAGTTGGTTACTGCTGAGGTTATGACAACAAGAAAAGGCAAATGTTCAGGAGAAAGTGTAAAACAAATTCATTTAAAATTTTTTACCCCAAAGTTAAAAAGCTACTGAGGCAGCATATGACGCTGTCTTTTCAGGATACTTTCTAACAGGGAGACTATGTTTATAACTGTGATCCTTCAAAATCTTCTTTTTCTTCCCACTGCCTTTTAAGCAACTATACAGCTTGACGTTGTAGAAGCAGAGACAGAGGAAATAACCCAAGGAAATACGCTCCTTCGAGCCAGGAGAACCACCAAGCGGTTATCTGTGACATCCCTCCCCTCAGGAATGCAAAAGGTAGAACGCTAAGCTAAAACAAACTCACCTTTAAAGACCTACCATGTTTTAGGGAGGTTGTAAAAATCAAGTTCTCTCTGACCACAAATCCTCATAATAAAGCCTTTAAATCTACTGCTTGTGTCTCCACTCCCAGAATTAAGGACACAGAAAGTAGGCTAGCCAGGTTTGATTCCTCTACTTCTGAGCTCAAACTGTTCAGCTTCGGCTACAATCTGGGCAGGAGTGGAGTTTGCCGTCTACTATGGACTTTGTCAGCAGTTTAAATATCACATTAGTGTATTAGCATCTGGTGTATCATGCATGCTATGTGCAGAGGAACTCTGTAGTCCAAAAGAATTTCTGTGAGGATGCAGTTATACATTTGTCCAAGATGGTAACCATTAGCATGTGTGGTTTTTAAGACTTTGAAATGTGGCCAGTGCAACTGAGGAACTGAATTTCATTTTAATTGAAATTAAAATATAAGCAGCCATGTATAATATAGATAGTGCAGCACCAGATAATCCAGGATTCTCTAACCTAAAACTCATCCTTATCGGCAAGTATATATATTTGAGCCTTAATTACCCAGACTATTTTTTTTTAATAGGACCCTAAAATATCATTATTACTTAAATATAATAGGCATATGCTTAAAGCTATGTTCCAGGCCCTGTTCTAAGTACTTTAAAAACATCAACTCAGAAAATCCTTACAACAGTGCTTGAAGGTACATAGCAATAGAATACTACAATAAGTAGGACATCATTTTAGTGATAGCAATGAGAGATTTGCCCAGATAATTGGAAGAGCCAAGCTTCAGACCTGGCCAGCCTTGGCTCTGGAGTGCTTCCTCCTAATTAGAGTGCTAGGTATTAATTGTACTGTCCAATATGGTAGCCAATAGCCACCTGTGACTATTGAGGTTAATTAACACTAAATTAAATTAAAAGTCCATTCCCTTAGCTGCACTTGGTACATTTCAGTATGTACCCAGTGAATACATAACGCCAGTGGCCATTGTTTTGGACAGCAGAGATCCAGAACACTTCTGTTTCTATAGGAAGTTCTATTGATCGTTGCTTTAGAGTATCATGGCCAGAGCATGCCCTAGTATTAGTTTTGAATTTTGCCTCTTATGCACTAGGTTCGTGTTTATTGTATTCCTATTATGTGCTGGGAAATTTCTAGGTTTGGGGACTACAAAGATGATCTGATAATCTTGGTTCTGACCTCTGGAACCTAGAGTTTGATAGAGGAGCGAGGTGTTAAACCATGGCACTGCATGTTAGCTCTCAGAATGTTCTCAAAAATACATTTGAGTTCATTGGCTACATTTAAAAATTAGAATAACTCCCAACAAAAATCAGGAGGACTTGGAAACTCTAGTCCTGCATTTCCTCTGACAAGAGCAGGAGCCACACAGAAGCTCCACCTTTGCAGGCGGCATGCTCTCTCCAGTTCACACCAGCCTCAACAGAGCCTGTTTTATGAAAGCTGCCTGACCTTGCTAGGCACTGGACTTTTTAATAGTGGTACTCAGCAAACACAGAAATAACTTAAATAATTACCACGTGTAGAAAGTGCTAAGTAGAAAAAATGCACTAGTTTTCATGAAAGAGAAGAAAAGAGGATTCCCCACTCTAGATGGATTGGGTAAGTCCTGCAAGTGCTATTGGCAAGCTGGTAGGGCAAAGCAGTAGTTCAGGAGACTTGCTGTAAACCCAGGCAAAGGGCAAGACCCAGGTGTGGCCCCACATCCTACCTTGTGTAGGTCTCACAATAGTCCTAGTGCTCATTAGTAAGCACAAGGGGAGGGAAGATTGAACCCCATAAGTCTAGAAAGGGCATAGTAGCCAGGAAGCATGACCTAGGAATGGTTTCCAATAGCACAGGTACTTGTAACCAGCAAGTCAGGGAGAAGAGGAAGAATATCAGGCACGCAGTGAAAAGAACCCAGAGCTTTCTTTTTATGTTTGGAGACATGTCTGTCATGAAAATAGGAAACCTGCAGAAGAGAGACCAAATTAACAACTGGATCCAGTGATAATGAGCTTTCTGAGGCAAAACATCCCCACATTCTAACTGTGCTCAGCAGTGGCACAGGCAATTTCTTCTTCTTCCAAATGACCTGTTTTTTTCCCCCTGACACTGTATATTTCAGAACCAGACAATCTCTTTTCTCTGCACCTTATAGATCTCTTCAAAGAGAGCTCTGAGCTCAAATGAGATACCTGGGGAGTGGAGAGTAGTATGAATAGGGCCTCCAACCCAACGTTATTACATGGCAAATGGTCGGTTTATAAGAGAATGTCCCAAGGGTAAGAATTCTTATTTAAGCAGTCACAGAAATAATGTTGGCACTTCCTAATCTGATGTGTTTTTGCATTTTTACAATAGGTTCCATATTTATCAAAAAAGAGACCACATTTTCCAGCACTTAAAAAAAAGAAACATAGCGTGGAAAACATCCTCCGAAAATCAGATCTAACCATAGGAAAGCTTCAAATGCAGGTAGTGGGCCAAGGGTTTTACTTTTGTGTTTCACAAGCATCAAGGGTCGGGCTTAACCAAATGCAACTTAACTGCTAGACAGCACAGATGTGGAATGAAATGAATGATTAGCATGAAGGAATCCTGTTTTGGGGTGGAGGGGACATTGAGAGTGGCTGCAAGATAGCTGAGGCTGCTGAGGAGGATGCTTAGTGCCTAATAAATATTAACTGAATTCAATTAAAATGAAGGCATACACATGGGTTTCTTCTGAGAAGAAAGGAGATGTCTTTACCGCTGGGTGGTAAATGTATGTTTTCAAGCTCTGTTTGCTATGACTTGAATTAGAATAATACTTGGGGACTTGTAAACGTTCACCAATTCCTGAACTCATCTCTCCGGAAAAGCAGCCCTCCCTGGGTTTGGACAAGGCTTTCTAACACATGGCTTCGTTTCTTTGTATCTGGCTGTCATAGGTGGATGACCTCCTAGAAACAGTGACAGATAAATCCATGAAGTTATTGGCCCAAAGACATGCTGAGCTTCAACAGTGTGAGTTTCTAGGGGATGAAATTCTTCAGTCTTCTAAGCAGTTCCAGAGGATATCCAAGAGAACCAAAAGGAAGTATAAATTGAAAAATGTGTGTTTTCCATGTACCTGCTGCTGCTTCTGATTTTCTTCCTGATTTTGCATCAAAGTTATATTCATAGAGATTCTTATCTTTTGGTACATAATCCTTTATAAATTTCTCTTAATCAATAATGGGGGTGGGTTAAAAATATTCTGCCCAATAGTTCTTAAAAAAGATCCTTTTTGAAAAAATGATTTTTAATTCTGAGTCAAGATATGTAATTTTTTGCTTCATAATTCTTACTAATAATAGAAATATTTATCAGGGCATGGAAATTCTCCAAGAAATTTCTCTCTTAATTTGCCAGATGAAATTAGAGGAAGTACGTAAAGATATTATGATGCTTTAATATGACTTCTATTGAGCTAATTTTAAACCTTTATTTTTATAGATAAGAATTTTTATTAAAATTACAGAAATGTAACATTATTAAGGTATGATTCATGTAAAGTGTCATGTTTCTGAACTAAAATAAATGGATAAGGATAGAGCCCAATAAGATATAGACATGTAATTCAATACTTAAGAAAATTATAAGTGATTCAGCCTGAGCTTAACTTTTAAAAAGATCATGAAATCATTTTTGCAAGACTCTTAGAAATGACCCCTATAGAACAAAATGATAGAAAATATTTCAACAAAACATTGAACAACAACATTGCTCAAGCACTAAGGACAGAGATCTAGAAATGCATATTGATTTACTTTGCATCTTGTAATTAGGTCTTACACCAGTGATTCTTAATATCATGGAAACTCTCCCACAAATAAGCTTTCACCACAAACATTTTGTACAGAATCTCACAAGTTCACAGCCCTCCTGAGAGCCTGTTCATGGACTTCATTTTCAAAAATGGTAACAATTTCCAGAAACTGACTCATTTTCTCATGTACATCCTAGAAATGCTGTGTTCTCACTATCTTCCATTTGTTTGGTGAGCAAAGGAACCAGTTAAAAACTACCTAAAATACCAACGAGCACACACATATCTGGCTGGAAAACATTTTATTAAACATTTTTGGATGTTGCTTCCTTTCAACTTTAAGAATAAAAAAGGCATTTCAATAAAAACAAATCTATGATGAAGGCATCTTCCTTAGTGTGAAAAAATGTGAATGAACCGTGCATTAATATTTAAAAGCCAAGTAGTTCACTGCCAAAACTTTAAATATCTCAAGAGTACAACAAATGCTAAACACAGTAAGCTCACGTTGCTACTTCAGTATTCTTGGGAATGGTGAGTGATTAGCTGGTCTATGGTTTAGGATCTGTTTCCATGCTTGTTTCTTGAGCTTCTTCTACTTCCGAGAGCTTTTCATCATCTGCATTTGAGAAAGAAACATAAAACCTTAGTCAAATAATGAATACATGAAAACATTTTTATCCTTTATTAGTGAATATATTTAAAGCAAAGATGGCAAAATGGCAACCTATTACTATAACTGACCCACAAGTGTTTGGTTTTAAAAGTACTACTTTGGTTGTTTTTATTAATTCAATCAAAAATTATGTTATAGACGTCACTTTAAAAAATCTAGCTCTTAGGCTTTTTTTGGGAAACAATCAGAAGATGAGATAACATAAAAATTTGGATCTGGTCAATACAAGGAGCAAGTGTCCAGGTCTCTAAAGCACTTAGTTCATTAAGTATGCAAATGTGCTTATGCACTGATTATTTCACTCACTTATTGCTTGTCTGGATCCTGAATTATTACTTTATAGCAATAAACTATAATAAACCAAGAAAAATTCCAAAACTATCATGCTTGAATTTCTCTTAATTTAAACCACTGGCTATGAATTCAAATTATACACTATTATAAATTCAGACTTCTGTGCATATAATTAGAAAGCTGAACAACTAACATAAGTTATCTTCTAATGCCCTCCCGCTATATTCCTGTTCTGAAATTGAAGGTGTAGTCTCCAAGATGTATATTTTAGAAGACATACACGAGCATTTAAGGATCTTCATAAACATGCGTTTTTCGACTCTTGTTACTTACTTTCCAGTGTTTGCTGAAGTTCATGGATAGTACTCAGAAGAACGTGAAACTGTTTCCTTCTTAATTCCAGCTGTGTTAATAAGAAAAAAATTAATCCCCATTGATCTCTAAACCTATACAGAACACAAAGGCTATCATATTATATGCAAATACCTTATCTTCAACACTTTCTTTAATATGTGAAAGATGCTCTAATTCTTTTCCCAGAGCCTCTAGTTCCCTGAAAAACAAAACAAAACAGTGTTATATTTTACTAGTTGGGGAACAGAATTCATAATTAATATCTAACTTTTTAGTTACTTAATAGTATTTTAAAAATAAAGGATAAGGAGTTATTCTATTACAATGAAACTTAAAACTAAGGAAGATTTCTTCTAAATGTGCACTTATTTCATTAAAATTAAACCTTTTAGATAATTTTTAAAGTACAGGAAAACTTGACAGTGGTAAATTTTAACATTTTTTTCATACTTTTTTTTTTTTGCAAATTGAAGGTTAACTTGAAATACCCTTTGAGCTTTACCCCCAGTCCTCTATTCCCAACTCTGATAATCATATCATTCTAATCCTTTTTTTTTTTAACGCATTTATTTGTATCTCTAAATAATATACAGTATCGGTATATATTTGGGGGGCTCTAACTTTTATAAATGGTTATTATCTGTATGTATTTCAGAAACAAGAATAATTCAAAATTCATTCTGTGTCTTCTGTCTTTCTTTTCACTGATTGTTTTTGAGATCCATATGTCAAAAGGGGACATTTAGTTTATTCTTTTTTATTTTTATTTTTTGGCTGCACCCATGGCATGCAAAAGTTCCCAGGCCAGGGAGCAAACCTGCGCCAAACAGTGACAGTGCCAGATATTTAAACCACCAAGCCACCAGGGAATTCCCTAGTTTATTCTTTTTTTTTTATTTTTAGCATTTTTCAGGTTTATTTTTATAAGAATATAGTTCAGTAGATAAAGGTTATCCAGTTTTTAAGCATCTGTGACCTAATCCATGACTGAAATTGAGCGTGTTCTCAATTCTCTCACACACTAGCTGAGAACAGACGTCACTCTTCCCATCCTGGAGATGACCTACCTGCCAAGAACTGTGGATTTCTACAGGGGTAGGAATATCTTATTTTTTTAATTACTCAATGAATTTTATTACATTTATAGCTGTACAACAATCATCACAACCCAATTTTATACCATTTCCATCCCTAACCCCCAGGCCATTCCCCCACCCCCCCAACCTGTCTCCTTTGGAAACCATTAGTGTTTCAAAATCTGTGAGTCAGTATCTGTTCTGTAAAGAAGTTCATTGTGTCCTTTTTTTAGATTCCACATGTAAGTGATAGTATATGATGTTGGTGTCTCACTGTCTGACTCACTTCACTTAGCATGATAATTTCTAAGTCCATCTATGTTGTTGCAAATGCCATTGTTTCTTTCCTTTTAATGACTGAGTAATATTCCATTGTGTATGTGTACCACATTTTCTTTATCTACTCCTCTGTCGATGGACATTTAGGTTGTTTCCATGTCTTGGCTATTGAATGAACACTGGAGTGCATGTGTCTTTTGGAGTCATGGTTTTCTCTGGGTAGATGCCTAGGAGTGGGATTTCTGGATCAAATAGTAGTTCTATTTTTAGTTTTCTGAGGAATCTCCATACTGTTTTCCACAGCGGTTGCACCAATTTACAATCCCACCAACAGTGTAATAGAATAGGGTTCCCTTTTCTCCACACTCTCTCTAGTATTTATTGTTAGTAGACTTTTTCATGATGGCCATTCTAGCTGGTATAAGGTGGTATCTCATAGTGGTTTTGATTTGCATTTCTCTAATAATCAGTGATGCTGCACATCTTTTCATGTGTTTTTTGGCCATCCTAGTTTAATCTTTATAACTGCTATTTAATATTCTACTATGTGAGTAGATGGTATTCTATTTATTCATTTTTGCATTGATGCATATTACATGCATTTATTTTAGAACTGTAGCCAGAAAGGTTGGAAGAAGGAAAAACCTAATCAAGTGGCATTAGAATATGGAATATTAAAGATCGGACCCTACTTTTGAAACATATGACATAGTCCCATAAAAATGGAATGCATAGACTAGTATGTAAACATTTATGTATGATGATTAATTCCTTTCAAAATAAAGCTCTAAACTTACTTTAATGTCTCATGCCTGTCTGGATGATGCTGGATCACTTTTGCCAAAGCATCATATTCTGAAAGATGAAAATATTTTTTAAGTTAAAAAATTTTTTGAATTTGGTTATCAAAACAAAATGTGTAACATCACAAATCCCTCATAATCACTTTCCCAGTAGGTAAAGAAATAGAGGAGTTCTTTTGTGGCTCAGTGGTTAATGAATCTGACTAGCATGCATGAGAACGCAGGTTCGATCTCTGGCCTTGCTCAGTGGGTTGAGGATCTGGCATTGCCGTGAGCTGTGGTATAGGTTGCAGACGTGGCTCAGATCCTGAGTTACTGTGGCTGTGGTGTAGGCTGACAGCTACAGCTCTAATTCGACCCCTAGTCTGGGAACCTCCATATGCCGTGGGTGAGACCCTAAAAAGTTTTTTAAAGAAAAAAAAAGAAGAAGAAGAAATAGAAACACTGAAGAATGGACAGAGTATTGCCAGTTTCAGTTGATTCAATTATAACTGGAATGATACATGACATCAAAAGTATTCTAAACTAGGATTTTAGTTTCCACTGTTTTTCCATTTACATATCTCCTGGCAGAATACAAAAAGCTACTATAAGCATAAGTGAACTTAAGTCATTATTGATCATCAGGTGGATTGATTCTGAAGAGAATCTTATTCACTATCTGTCCAGCAAATAAAAATATAAGCAAGGTATATTTATAACACCATTAATTTCAGATCTTAGACAATAACAAATTATACTTCTCATCTCAAAGGGAAAGATTTCAAAAGAAACTATTTATAATTCAGGAACTTTATTTCTGCTCTGCTGAAACCTCCAGGATAAGTCATGTATCTCCTAACTTTTCCTATGAAATGATACGTGGCAGCTTTTACTTAAAAGTCCCATTAATCAACAAAAACACTGTAAGACATTTTTAAATGATTTTAGAATTGATACTCTTTTTTTGTTTTTGTTTTTGCCTTATTAAGGCTGAACCTGTGGCATATGGAGGTTTCCAGGCTAGGGGTCGAACCTGAGCTGCAGCTGCCAGGCTACGCCACAGCCACAGCAACACAGGATCTGAGCTGCATCTGTGACCTACACCACAGCTCATGGCAATGCCAGATCCTTAACCCACTGAGAGAGGCCAGGGATTAAACCCACGTCCTTATAGATACTAGTTAGGTTTGTTAACTGCTGAGCCATGACAGGAACTTCAGAATTGATAGTCTTAAATAAGTTGGTATATCTTGCTCTAAATTGGCCACTGCAACCTGAACACATGTATTTTAGATTGAATTCCAAATTATCTTTTAAAAATAAGGCATTAAATGTCATCTTAATTAGCTCATTAGAAAGTAAAATTCATGATTTTGGAAATCAGTGTATTAATTTAAGTGTGATTTTTTTCATAAAAATTTTTTGGATTACAAAATAATATATGCTCAGTATAAAAAAACAAACAGAAGTTCCCAGTGTGGTACACTGAGTTAAGGACCCAGCACAGCATTCCATCCTTGTCCCAGGAACTTCCACATGCTGTGGGAGTGGCCAAAAATAAACAAAACCCCCGAGTCATAAAAACCACAACCCCAAAATTAACCATTTCTATTTCCTTCTAGTTTTTTCATCTATATGTAATGATTGTGACTATACATTATATTTCTTATCTTTCAGTTTATATCATAGGAGGAGCAGTGACATTACAATTATTTTGGAATAGTTGTTACAGACTAAAATAAGACAGATCCTAATTTAAAAACAAAGGACGCTAGAACAAAACTAAACTTTAACCTTCCTCTTATCAGACATTTAGCAGCTTGTAAATATTCTCTTGCTTTGTACTAAACAATAACTCACTGGGCTTAAATTCTTTTTACTTTTTTTTCAAAAGTAGTTCCATCAGACAAACAAAAACAAAACAAAGAGAAGCCGAAATCTAGTGTACTTATATAAATTGCGCTTGCTCATTAACCATAACATTATTCAGGCAAAAGGATATGAGCACAGTAAAAAAAAATGAGTACTTAAGAAATACTTGTTTAGGAGTTCCCTTCGTGGCTCAGTGGTTAACAAACCTGACTACGATCCATGAGGATGGAGGTTTAGTCCCTGGCCTCACTCAGCGGGTTAAGGACCCAGCTTTGCCATGAGCTATGGCGTAGGTCACAGACAACTCAGTCCCATGTTGCTGTGGCTGTGGTGTAGGCCTGCAGCTGCAGCTCTGATTTGACCCCTAGCCTAGGAACCTCCATATGCTGCAGGTTTGGCCCTAAAAAGCAAAAAACAAAACAAAACAAAAACTTGTTTAATCAACACAATCCAACACCCCCCCAAAATTTTTTTATCATGGCCTTCCTTCACTGCTATTTTAAAGAATAATATAGTTTTAAAGAATTAATTTTGGCTCCTAATTATTTTTTAAAATTCAGGTTGATTCTAGTTGAAGATTTCACCTCACAATGTTAAAAACTGCATGAAAATTCTAGTCAGTAATAAAGTATTTGCACACTAAAATCTCACAAAATCCTTACCTTGGCGATTTTTTCGTATTCGTTTTGCCTGAAGAATTTGCTTTTTGCACTCAGCAATTTTTTCATGTGCTCCAGCAATACTACATTCTACATGAAAGGGTTTTTAAGATAGTTAAAACATACATAATCTCCATTCATTTTCAATTTTAAAATGTGTTTTTAAATAAAGTTCCATTGCTAATAATATAGATGCTGGCATTTAAAAAATATCTGTAACCCAAAGTATTGTATCATATTAGGATAATTTTTTGTAGCTAACATTTACTGTGTTTTTTATATTAATACTATTATTATTTTACCACTAACCAAAAAAATTAGCAGATATTTTTCCCTTAGACCATAAAAAATATAATTACAAATTGAAACAATAATTATTTTAAATTTCTTTACCTATTTCTTTGTAAATTTTTTCATAATTTTCCATTTCTCTGAGATTCATGTCATATACCAGCAAAGTTTTACCCATTGAAAATTCGCATTGGGACAGTGTGCTCAGCATACGTTGGTATTGGCTGTATCTAATGAAAAAGAGAGAAAAAGAAGATAAAAGACTTTTATGAATCTCCAGTTGAATTATTATAGTACAGACACAGATTTACTAAGCAAATTATACCACATTCTGGGAGAATCATTTGCTTTATTTAAAATAATTTAGAATATCTGTCCTTTATGTTTTCTTTTTCCAAATGTCATTTACTTGAATTTATACACTGTATTAGTTACAAATGCAAAGAAAGGACTATAGTTCTTAGCAATATAAGCTTAAATCAAACAACTATTTGTTGAATTTTGTTTAAAATACTATTTAAAATGTTTTGATTAAGATGGTTTTTTCTTCACAATTCTGTTGTCAGAATTTTTTCACTATGCAATTATTTATCTATGTGAAAAGCTAATTCAAATTATGAAAAAACTTTTTTTTTTTTTTTTTTTTTTTGCTTTTTAGGGCTGCACACATGGCATATGCAAGTTCCCAGGCTAGGGGTCAAATAGGAGCTACAGCTGCCAGCCTACACCACAGCCACAGCAATTCAGGATCCAAGCTGTGTTCGAAACCTATACCACAGCTTAGGCAATGCCGGATCCCCGACCCACTGAGCAAAGCCAGGGGTTGAACCCACATCCTTATGGATATTAGTCGGATTTGTTTCCACTGCCCCACAAAGGGAACTCCTGAAGAAACATTTTTAAGTTAAAAAGTTATTATACATAAAACCTTTCCAGCACCTTTTTATTAGTGTGTTTTAAAAAGGAGAAAATTTCAGTTAGCTGTTTTATTTTACTGAACATTTTAAAACATTTAAACCTTTAATTTTTTATTTTTTGTCTTTTTGCCATTTCTTGGGCCGCTCCAGTGGCACATGGAGGTTCCCAGGCTAGGGGTCGAATCGGAGCTGTAACCGCCGGCCTACGGCAGAGCCACAGCAACGCAAGATCCGAGCCGCGTCTGCGACCTACAGCACAGCTCACAGCAACGCTGGATCATTAACCCACTGAGCAAGGGCAGGAACCGAACCCGCAACCTCATGGTTCCTAGTCGGATTCGTTAACCACTGTGCCACCATGGGAACTCCAAAACATTTAAACCTTTAAAAGCAACCAAATGAATGAGTCTGAACTTAATCTTCATTTCTTCTTACCACTACGTAGGCCTTCTACACATTTTAATAAACATAAAGCAGGCCTCTAAAGATAAGGCCAGAAAAAATCTACTCTGGATTAACTGAAAGTTGACTTCATTGGACATTTAAGGCGAGTGAAAAATCTGAAATAGTAACAGGACTGGTATATAGTCTAAAATCACATCAAGACATTAGCATAGAAACAATAGCAAAATGAAATACCCTTCTTCCTGGGATCCAGAGTTGCACCATTTAATGAAACTTTTCACTAGCAGATTAATTCTCCGATCATCTCCAGCACCATCTCCATCAATTAGGAGACGCTTCCTTATGACTTCGTCTGGAGGAAAGAATAATGTGACTTAAGATGACTGTCTGGCTCTTCTTAACTTTCAGGGACAAATAACCCAAACCACTACTCATTCATTCATCCAAAAGAAAATTACTGAAATGTAAATATTCTTAGTGCCACTTAAGTACACTTAATGCACACTTAAAATGATTAAAATGGTTAAATATTGTTAGGTTTAAATATAATTTTTATATGTAAAATTATATATTTTAAATATGATATGTATATGCATATATACGGAACATTATTAAGTATCTATTGTGACAGGCAGTGTTCTAGGGAACTGGGGTTACAGCAGTGAAAAGTCTTGCCCTCACAGAGCTAGCATTCTTCTGCTAGGTTGTTGAATACAAATAATTTTCAGTTACAACCAGGGCAATAAACCAATAATTCTTGGAGAACTTTTTTTTTTTTTGTCTTTTCTATGGCCGCACTCACGGCATATGGAGGCTCCCAGGCTAGGGGTTGAATCGGAGCTGAAGACGCCGGCCTATACCACAGCCCACAGCAACGCCAGATCCTTAACCCATGAAAGAGGCCAGGGATGGAACCCACAACCTCATGGTTCCTAGTCGGATTCATTAACCTCTGCGCCACGACAGGAACTCCAGAGAACTTTTTTTTTTAACCTGTTCAGAAAGAAAGAAGTCTGAAGCACTCATGCATCTGACTAGTGTAAGGTACTGGTAAAAGGAACAGAAAAGATTGAAAAGATATAGTGGCAGACTAGGAAAAGAGAATGAGAGATGGATCAGCAAAAGAATAGGTTTCTTCTTCTTTTTTTAAATTGTAATTTAGTTATTGTATCAGTCATGTTTCTTTCCCCATGAGGGCTTTGTTTTTTAAAATAAGTTTGTTTCATTTTTGCGCCAAGGAAAAGAAAAAGAGAGAAAGGAATAGAAAAGCAGTGCACACGATGATGATCAACAAGTGGGGTCCCAAAGGGCCGGCCTGGCAGCTCTAAGCAAATGTTCTTCCTGGACAAGGTAATGCTGGATCATAACAAGAGAAAGGCAAATTGAAACCACAGTAAGATTATCATCTTCATCTATCAGATTGGCAAAGATCAAAAGACCTGATAATACGTGTTGGCAAGGGTGTTGAGAAATCGCACTTAAACACACTGATGGAATGTAAACTGGTGCCCTCTTTGCAGGGCAGCTGGGCAATAGCAAACAATATTCAAAATGCACATAATTTTGAACCCCATTATGCCAGTTCTAGGAATTCACCCTATAGATACATGCACACCTGTGCACAAAGATAAATGTGAAGGCATGTTCTTAACAGTGCTGTTTGTAGCAGAAAGACTGCAAACCTAAACATTCACCAGTAAGAGACTGGCTAAATTATGAAACATTTATTAAATGTAATATTATACAGCCAGAAAGATAGCATGGATGTATACACTGATACAAAAAAAAAAAATCTCCTTAGATATTAAGTAAAATTAAAACAGAACAGGTGCAGAGAAACATGTCGTTTGCTGCCATTTATGTAGAAAGGAAAGAGGCTGTGTGTGAGCACAATTACACCCACCACACTTATATGTGTTATGTATTCAGAGAATATCTTTGGAAGGATACACCAGAAACTGGTAATAGTGGCTGTTTTTGGTGAGAAGGATTGAAGATGGAAGATAAGAAAAGATTTAATTTTTATGCGACTTTTTAGGATTGTCTTTGTTTTTTATCATGTTCATGCATTAAAAAAATTTTTTAAAGAATAATTCCTGGAGGAGTTCCCGTTGTGGCACAGTGGTTAATGAATCCGACTAGGAACCATGAGGTTGTGGGTTCGATCCCTGGCCTAGCTCAGTGGGTTAAGGATCCGGCGTTGCCGTGAGCTGTGGTGTAGGTTACAGATGCGGCTCGGATCCCGAGTTGCTGTGGCTGTGGCATAGGCTGGTGGCTATAGCTCTGATGAGACCCCTAGCCTGGGAACCTCCATATGCTGCAGGAGCGGCCCTAGAAAAGGCAAAAAGACAAAATAATAATAATAATAATAATTCCTGGAGAGCCTGAATGATGAATCAACAGCACAATCTTTATAAACAATGGTTCCTGTGTGTAGGCAGAAGTATTTTTGAGTGCAGGTGTAGTGGACATAAACTTTGGAAGGCAAATGGCTCCAGTTTTAAAATCTATTCTGTGACAGCATCAGATAAACATTTTTTAGGACTGGGTTTTTTCCTCAGAGTCATGGCATTGACTGCTCAAGCTACAGATTCATCAGGTGTTTTAATTTTACACTTTAAAATGTAAACTAGGGGAGTTCCTGTCATGGCACAGCAGAAACATGAGGACGTGGGTTTGATCCCTGGCCTCGCTCAGTGGGTTAAGGATCCGGTGTAGCTGTGAGCTGTAGTGTAGGTCCCAGACATAGCTTGGATTCCGCATTGCTGTGGCTGTGGTGTAGGCCCGTGGTCACAGCTCCAATTCAACCCCCAGCCTGGGAACTTCCATATGATGCTGGTGCGGCCCAGAAGAAGTCAAAAAATAAAATGAAATAAAAGGTAAACTAATGCTTTCTATTTTTAAACACCAACAATGTTACTTGAGGAGACTGAGACAATACACAGTCCTTGAAGTGATTAAAATACAGAACATGAAATTGATTTTTTAAAATTACCAACTTTTTAACCTTACCGAAAGTAAACATCCAGTAGGTAAGCAGACCAGTGGTCAATTGATGCTGTGTAGTTTCTTTTTGATTTTATCTCTATTTGTCCAAGCCCCTGAAAAATCCTATCTCCCTCCCAGTTACCCAGGCACACTATTTTGAGGACCAGGGATTTCAAATGTAAATGCAATTTAGAAAATAGGGAGTAGGGGCATGAGGTATGAGAACCTAAAAAAGCTATTACCAGATGGTTTGAAAGAGATTTTTAAAGTTGGGTGACTAACTAAAAATGTTTCAAACACATTTTGTGGTCATTTTTGCTGTATTCTTAAGATATGTGCACTTTATATATGTGGGTGTAATATCCCAATTACACAAATTTTTGAAAAATGTTTAAAGCATTGCACAGGCCAAGTAGACTTGGGAAAAAGATTTATGAGGGCCTATCCTATGTCTTGTTCATTCTGTTTCCTATCTAGCTCCTCACACTGTGTCTTGACATTTCTGATGCTCAAAAAATATTTTTGAATTAGATTTGTGGTACCTGCCTGGGACCATCTGCCCTTCAAAGGGCTTTGTCTCAAAAAAACACTGCTCATTAGGACTAGCAGGCAACTATCTTATTTTCAGGCCCAAAGCAGAGAATTCTCTTCTTGTACAAATGACTTGAATATTTGATTAATGAGCAGATGTGTCCATAGGTACCACAGTAAGTTCTGAGGACAGGAAATAAAGGACCTGAGATCTTTCACTCTAGTTGGAGAAATAACACATAAATGAATATACATATACACACAGAGGAGTGACACAGACAACAGCAAGAGATTAGAAGGAGAGCTTTCTTTAACCTGGGGGGGAACAGGGAAAGACGATTTTGAGCTGCTCTTTTGATGCTTGAAAATCAACAATCAAAAAAGCAAAAAGGGAGTTCCCGTCGTGGCGCAGTGGTTAATGAATCCGACTAGGAACCATGAGGTTGCGGGTTCGGTCCCTGCCCTTGCTCAGTGGGTTAACGATCCGGCGTTGCTGTGAGCTGTGGTGTAGGTTGCAGATGCGGCTCGGATCCCGAGTTGCTGTGGCTCTGGCGTAGGCCGGCGGCTACACCTCCAATTCGACCCCTAGCCTGGGAACCTCCATATGCCGCGGGAGCGGCCCAAGAAATAGCAACAACAACAACAACAACAACAAAAGACAAAAAAAAAAAAAGCAAAAAGGCATTTTAACAATATCTATTAAAATGTCAAATAATGCATACTGTTCGACCCAACAATCCTAGATATACATGCACCTATGCAATATGACATGTTCATCAATGGGAGACTAGATAAATAAATTTTGGTGTAAGAGTATGATGGAACACTATGAAGCCACAAAAAACAAAGAATGAGGAAACAGCTGTGTACTGATATAGAGAGAACACTTAATATAACTTGTTAGAAGAGCAAGGTGAAGAATAGTATTTATGGCATGTTTCCTTTTCAGATAAATATGGGGAAAATAAGAATATATACTCATATGTTTATATTTACACAGGTATCCTGGAATGACATATAAGAAACTAATAAAAGGGGTTACCATGGGATTGGGGCAGTATAAGTTGGGTAGATGGAGAGCAGGCCGAAAGTCGGGCAAAATATTTTTTATATCATTTGAATTTTGATCACACAGAATCTGTCAGTTGCTGTTTGAAAAAGAAAGCCATGATTGTGGTGATGTGGTATGGTGATTGTGGTATCATAGGTGTTTGTATATGTCTAAATGTATTGAATTGTACACAAAAGTGCAGTTCTTCATAAATCGATTACACCTCAATAAAGCTGTTTGAAAGGAAGGAAGGAAGCAAGCAAGCAAGCAAGCAACCTAAAGTCCTTTCCCTGTCCCCTGCTGTAGGTGGGGAGACAGTTGGGAGCTGCAGCAGAAGTGAGGAATGAAAGGCTGGGTCTGGGATGTGGGTACACTAAAGCACTAGGGGAGGCAGGGCTTGTGAAGACAAATGTAGAGATCCAAGGACATAAGGGCAGTTAGAGGTCAGATTGTGGAAGTCCACTCCAGTAGATGCCATACTGGTAGACTTGGACCTTGGTGGTGGGCAACTGAGAGTTGCTGAAGATTCATGGGTAGGACTTTCTAGGAGAGTCAAGCTGAGGGTAGTATACAAAATAGATTGTCACTGGGAGTGTTCAAAGGCAGGGAGGCTGGCTAGGAGACTACTCAGGCAGATGCACACAGTGGGAGCTAAACTGGCATGAATTAAAGCAGAGATTAGTATCACAGGTCCTGGAAGGCAGATTAGGACTAAACAGAGACTTGGTTAGGAAAAGGCAGGGGCCAAGGCCAGTGCTGAGCAGCACGAGTAGGACTGGTCTCATTAGTACAGATAGCACAGAGGATTCACTATCCAGGCACTCACAGGCCTTTTTCCTACTTTAGTCCTATCCCTCTTGTCTACAGAGCACTTCTTCACAGGCAAACCCTGGGCCAGAAGTCAAGAACTGGGGCCCATGTTCTGGTTAGTCCACAGTGGTGTTTTTGCGTGTGTTACCAGCCTCATCTATAAAAAAATGGGAATAAAACTTTCCACTTCATGGGACTGCTGTGAAACTTTACAGATATAAAAGTTTACAAAGGAGCATTTTCATGATAGGAAAGCAAAAATGAAAAAAAAAAAAGGTTATTCTTATCTTAATGTTAAATTTAAATCACAACTTAATGTTAAAACATGAGCAAACCTTGGAGACAAATTTATGGATCCATCTATATACCATTATAGATATATATTATGCATTTACATATACAAAGTTTTGCCCAGTTGTGATTTCTCACAAATTGCTTCTGTCTCAAGCTTCTAATGTGAGGTCATGGTATTTTTAGCATAAACTACATAGATAGATGCTACCTAGGAAATTTTCTGGGGATGAAAATGACTGAAATAACATATGTGTATGTATATGTATATATATATATATATATATATAGTACAGAGCAGAGCAGAGTTCCAACAGCAACAAAATAAAACAGAAGGGTAAGTTGTCAGTTTGAAAATAGCTTCTGTTCTTTTAAATTGTAAAGATGGCCACCTGCTGACAATTCCCAACTGTCAGCATTATTATTTTTAATGGTACTTTATCAGTTGGCTCTAGACTGAACACACCTAAAACATGTTCTGTTTACTGTATACACTGACTTCATAAATTACTATCATGCCTGAAGCTCTCTGTAAGCAATTTGAATACTAATTAATTCTGGTGGGCCTTGGTCCACCTGTAAAAACAGTGAAAATGGCTTAGACACTATTTCAGTGATGTTATCAACATCATTCCTTAGTTGTCAGTTACCTTCTCTACTGACTACAAGGATCAAACCCATTTGGAAAAAGCTTTGAAACAAAAACACTTAACACCCTCTCTGAGAATGGTGGTTTTCCACCTGACTTTAGGCTTGTAGGAAGACTTTCTACCTGATTCAGTTATGCATTGTACCATAACTGTACCTACAAAATGTCTGCCATGCAAAATTACTTTCAAATCAGTTATGACACATGTATGGTGATAAGTAAATACCTACTTGCAAAATCAGCATGCATTTTACACCCTTTCCTGTCTTACATGCCACCCTATACCTCGGGTGTATCTTAATCAATAATTTTTTTTTCTTTTATCTTTTTAGGGCCACACCCACAGCATATGGAGGCTCCCAGGCTAGGGGATGAATTGGAGCTGTAGCTGCTGGCCTACGCCACAGCCACAGCAGCGCGAGATCGAGCCAAGTCTTCAACCTACACCACAGCTCACAGCAACACCAGATCCTTAACCCACTGAGTGGGGCCAGGGATGGAACTGGAGTCCTCATGGATGCTAGTTGGGTTCATTAACCACTGAGCCACAACAGGAACTCCTTAATCAACAAAATTGATTAAGATACTGAATAAGTCTCAAAAATCCTTTTAAAGGGTTAGATTTTAGTACCTGATTTTCCATAAGTAGAGAGGCTGGAAGAACTATCTCCTTTACAGTAACAAAACCAGCTCACCATTTCCAAGCCTCTGGTCAGATGACACAGACATCTTAGTTGTGGAAAGGACAAGTTCTCATAAACCCAAACTAACATTCCTTTCAAAGCCCCTAATTGTTATCTCCTCAAAGTAGCTATTAAAACTTTGACTACAAAACAAGTTTTCATAGCATCTTGGAGCAAATATTCAAAAAAGGAATGAGAAGAACAATCTGGAAAATGATGGTAGGCAAAGTTGCAAAACACTTACTTTACGGACAGGTCAAGGCTTGACAGTCAGTGGTGAGAGCCTGTTATGCAACTTCCTCCTGGGGCTAAGCTAGTGTCAAATGTGCCTCCCCATGTGCTAGACCTCACAGCACCCAATCTCTCCTGCTTTTAAGAAACAGCAATTCTGTGATCTAACTGTGAGGATCAGCATTTCCTTTCTAAAGGCAGTTTAGCAAGAAATTCTGCAGGCACACAAACCCATTAGTGGCTTTTTCTTGGTGTTCCTAAGCACTCTTGATCCAAACTGAAAACCACAGGAAGGGCTAATTGGAGAAAAGATTACAGGGGAAAAGACAGCTAGCTGGCTACTAGGAGGCCAATGTAGCAATACTTATTAAAAACACATCTTCTAGAAATGATTCCCACAGGTGTCAAAGACATCTATGCATATATCTCCATTGTCATGCTATTTCTACAAAACCTGGATGTAAAAAAAAATGTTTAGAAGGGGACTAATTTTAAAAAAACAGAACATTATGAAAGAATAAGGTAGAAAGAGCTTCAAAAGGTAGTAAAAAGTTTCAAGATATTAATTATGTGTAAAACTTTAAACTGTATATATGTCCTGGCACACCAACTAACATATACATATGCTAACAATATGCTAAGTAAAGTTCTAAGTGCTTTTCACATATTAAGACACTTAATCCTCAGAGTATGCCTAAAAAGTAGATACTATTACCCATATTTTACTAATAAAGGAACTGAAAGTTACTTGTCCAAATTAAATCTCACAGGAGGTAAGGAGGAGTGTTAGGACTCAAACTCAAGAGTCTTGGCACTAGAGAAGGTGGTTTTTACCTTTTATGGCATTTCAAAATCATTCTGGAAGGGTACACAAAAACCCTTTACAGTAATTACCTCTCAGGAGAGGAGTTAGCAGTGGAGGGTGGAAAGGAAGGTTTTCACTTGCCACGTGATGCATTTCTTCTTCAATTTCCTGAAGTGTATTATTTTTCTTCACCATATCAACAGTGATTATCTGGATAGAGAGCTTAATTTTGAGTGATCTTTCTTTTCTGTATTAAAAATTCTAATCAGTGTTCTTTAATACATCTGTGATGTGTTAAAAAAGAAAACTGGCTTGACTTGACCTATTAACAAGAGGAGAGACTACGGCCATGTAAAAACAATGTGTGTGCAGATTCCTGTTAGATTTATCACTAGATCATCATTGCTTATGGGTTATTAAGCTGAATTACATATATCCCATTGTGTTACATTCCTCATGGTAAAATAACACCTAGTTCCTCCTTTCAAAAGGACTAAGACCAACAACATTAAGACACAAAAAAGGCAGGTGGAATGAATAATAAATAAGATGGTTTGATTCCTCCATGTAAATATTGATCTCTCGTGAGATACTTAGGCCCAGTCTAAATAAATTGCTGATGCCAGAGTAAATTACATAAACCAAAATTAAATTAAAAATTAAAAAAAGAAAAGCAAAAAAAATTAATGTTGAGGTCCTTTGTTTTTCTCTAGATTTAAAGGTTTAGAGTATAGCCCTAATAAAGTCAAGGTTCAAACTCCCATCTTGCTTTGAGATACCATTTATCTTGGGTAAAGAAATATTTAATAATTGAACTGTTTCACTAACTCCTATGCTGGGATCAGAGATGAGGGAACAAAGTAGGCAAATCCACTGGCACTAGCGAAAAAAAAGCCAAACAAACCCTTTGGCCACATATGTCTAATTAACATTGGATCAGCAACTGAAATCACAGTAACAGCAGCAGCAGACAGTGTTTATACGCTCCTATTTGATGACCAT
Organism: Sus scrofa; assembly: GCF_054392235.1. NCBI lineage: Eukaryota > Metazoa > Chordata > Mammalia > Artiodactyla > Suidae > Sus > Sus scrofa. The sequence goes on from NC_139395.1 coordinate 60,176,423, forward strand.
ACCTTTTGTTTGTTTTCCTTCACTCTGAAAAGTGTTCTGGTTTGGACAAGCAATTAAATGGTCACTCAACTTTGAAGTGCCTTACTATATTATCACACTTCATCCTTGGAAGAAACCCTAGAAAGTATGTATTATTATCCTCCTTTTACAGATGAGAAGTGTCACCTCTTTAAGTCAGAGGCAAATATACACAGTTATATTATTAGAAAGTCATAGTGCCATTCCATTACTCTGTCATATTGTTCATGGACATATTAAAAGCTATTATTTCAAGTTTTAAGCAGCATATTATCCATGCATTACACCTTCTAATTTAAAACAAAACAAAAAAACGATACTGTCAAAACCACCAAGCTCTATTAGATGGAATGTACAGCCATATCCCGCTCCCCACCACCCTTCTCAATTCCCATCTGTTTCTCCGGCATGTCAAGATACATACCTAATGTTCTCTGTGCTGCAAAAGTGCTTCTGAAATTTCTATCAAGGTACTAACACTGTTTAACACCCTTTAAATTAACACATACAAAATACAAACTGTGAACATAGTTTAAATTAACAGTGACAACATCTAAACTATTTTTCAGTTAGCCAAAATGCTAGGGTGCAACAGAGAGAGAATGGCTTTGCCAATAACTAGCTATGTGACAGTAAGCCACCAACCTCTGAGGATCTCTGTTTGTCCATCTAAAGATGATGGTACTGGTGATAATATTTATAGTTCAGTATCTATAAATAACAATACAGTATCTCTCTCCTTCCCTTTGAGGAGGACAGTTCCTCAAATTAACCAATGTGTCTTTGTACAGGAAATAGTTTCTCCCCCAAAGCTCCTAGACCAATTGGATATGCAGAATAAGGATTACAAAGGCATGGCACCTTGCCCGGTACTCACATTCGTAAAGGGACATCAGCCCCCCTCTAAGCGCCACAAACTGGTATTGGTACTCCTCCAAGAATTTTGCAGAAGGATGATAAGAGATATGGAGACCACCCACTTCTCAGTCTTCTCCACCACCATCATCATAATCCAAGCCCACCTCTTCTCTCACTTGGAATACTCCTCGTTGACCTCTCTGCTTCCATTCTTGCCTTCTTAGAATCTGTTCTCTACAGAGCAACTCAGAATGATCGAAAAGATGATTCTGATCACTAACTCTTCTGCCTGAAATCCTCCAATCATTTCTGATCCTGATCCTCCTTTCCATGACCTGCAAAGCTCTTCAAGAGCTGTTTATTTCTCTGACCTCCTTTTGTACCACTGGTCCACCTGGATCCAGTGGCCTTCCATATCATCCCTAAAGGGCACAGAGCTTGCTTTCACAGTACTTTCCTGGGCTCTTCACACAGGTGATCACTTCAGGCCTTAACTTTAAATGTCACTTTTCAGAGGTCATACTTAATTACCCGTTTTAACCTGTTGGCACCATGCCATTACTTTCATATTCCATCTAGTTCATTCCCAGAATCTAATTATGTTCTTTCTCAGAAATTATCTTACCTATTTGATTGCATGCTATTCCTTCCCTCCCCTAAGCAAGAGCTTTGTACCATCTACAGTTATAACCAGCACTGTGCCGAGAAGGCGTGCAATAGATATTTGTTGACCTATTACACATATTACTCACTCTTGCTTCATTCTTACCAAAAGCTCAGTTGAGGATAACCAAGTTTACAAGTGGTTCTCCACCTGGAATACCACTCTGTCTACATCTAGTTATCCTTCAAAAATGGGATTATAGAGTTCCATTGTAGATACAGCACTGTCACTGCAGTAGCTCAGGTCGATGCTGTGCCAAGGGTTTGATCTCTAGCCTGGTAACTTTCTTTTTTTTTTCTTTTTTGTCTTTTTAGGGCCACATTCACGGCATATGGAGGTTCCCAGGCTAAGGGTCGAATCAGAGCTGTAGCCACTGGCCTACGCCACAGCAATGCCAGATTGGAGCCTCATTTGCAACCTATACCACAGCTCATTGCAGTGCAGGATGCTTAACCCACTGAGCAAGGCCAGGGATCCTCATGGATACTAGTCAGATTCGTTTCCGCTGAGCCATGAAGGGAACTCCTGGGAACTTTCATATGCCTCCAGCACAGACAAAAAAAAATTAATAATAATGGGACTAAGAGTAAATTTTTTTGAGGAGTTCCTGCTGTGGCACAGTGGGTTAAGAATCCAACTGCAGCCGCTTGAGTCACTGTGGAGGTCTGAATTGGATCCCCTGCCTGGTGCTGGGTTAAAGGATCCCAGTTGCTACACCTGAGGCTTAGATTCAATCTCTGGCCTGGGGCTTCCATATATCATGGGTGCAGCCATTAAAAAAAAAAAAGAAAGAAAGAAAGAAAACCAAAAAGTAACTTTTTGAGGAGTCTTTCTGATCTCTGAGAATGGATAAGCCTTCTTTGTTACATGCTTCTGCAGTTCTCAACCTTGAACTTCCTCTGTGGTAACATTTGGACCCTTAAAACCAATTATCTCATGTGTCATTCCCACTAGACTGGGTCCTCAGAGGAGAAAAAGGTCTCGCCTCTTGGTTCTGAGCAGTAATCCCAAGGACTAGCTGAGGTAGGATAAAAACCTGCTGAATAAATGACACTGGAATGAAGCAAAGTTAAAACTTCCCATAAAGCTCCTGAACCTCGAAGAGTTTGCACTTTACCACTCCTTATCATGATCACAAATTTGGGCCTATTACTCTTCTTCCCATGGCCGGGTCCTTTAATTCGGAGACCCTGCCAACCTCCAACTCTTAAGAAATGTTATCTCTATAGGCACGTAAGGTTACTGGTCATTCTTTCTTCACATAGATCCATCGCCCCTAGGTCTCCCCTTCCCAATGTCAAAGGACTTCCTCACTTCCTAACTGGATAACTTCTTAGGTTCTCCCTCCAGTTGCTCACCATGCTTGTCCACCTTCCCCAAAGTGTCACTTTATTTCTGCTCTCAGTCTGGAGACCACCCCGTGGGCCTCTCCTCACATGGGTCCACCTTCCTCAACTGTCCTCACAACTTTACAGAAACGCAGCTCCCGCCCCTCCCCCACTCTATTCCAGCTGACAAACCACCCTCCCCTACACACAGACACACGTAAAGGAATCTTTTGTTGCCCTGATATATCCTAGGTCTCCTGCCTTATACTGGCTCCACTTAATCCCCCTGGCACAGTCCTTGATGGTCCTTCAGACACCCCGTTCGCATCTATTCTTTTCAGAATTTGTCCCCAGATCCCTCTGCCTACTCGCAGTCCAGGGCCAGTTCTCAGGCCCCAGTGTCATTGTCTGGGGAACGTTCAGTCTGTCCAGAGGACTCCTCCAGGTGTCATCCTCTGTACATTGACAACTCTGGTACTCTCGTCCTGGGACTTCTCCCTTCTTTCTGGATTGCTCAGAAACCCCCGCCCCATCCCTGGAGTTCCCACTATCTACCAGCCCTCTATAGATCCGGACCCCCAGCTGCAGGGCCTCTACCCTTACACCCCTTCGCCGGCTCTTGGACCCTATCACCGCACCAAGGGCTCCCTCACCACATCCTCCGACAGACTGGACCCCTTCCGGCTACCACCCGCCGGCGCACCGCTGCCAGCCTCCCCGGGCCCCCACGTGGGCTCCCGGCCCACCGATGACCCTCCCAGTGCACCCTCCCCACGTCCGGCGAGGCCCCGGGGAGCCCGAGGGGGATGGGGAGGGCTCCGGGAGAGGCCTAAGAGCTCGGGGGGAAGCGGTTGGGAAACCTTGGGTCTCCGAGGGGGCTGATCGCAGAGGCGAGGGGCTCCCGGAAGCCGCGGGGAAGGCCAAGGGTCTTGGGGGAGGCGGCGGCTGGGGGCCGGGGAGGCCGCGCGGCTCGGGGGAGCGGGCCGGGGCGATGGCGAGCGGGCCTCACCGTCAGTCACGGCTCCCATGGCGTGCGCGGCGGCGGCGGCGCAAGCTGAGGCGGCGGTTGGCGGCGGCGGAGGTCAAACTCCCACAATGCAGCCGGGTAAACAGCCATGGAGGAGGAGGCGGCGGCGCCCGCGGCCGCCCGCTCCGCCGCCTGAGCCGTGCCGCGCCGCCGCCGCGGGACCCGCGCTCCCCGCGCTCCCCGCAATTCCCCGGGGCGGCCGCGGCCGGCGCGTGGGGGGCGAGGACAGGCGGGCGGCGGCGGCCCCTGTGCAGCCCCGGCCCCCGTCACCCCCCCCCGCCGCCCCCGCCCGGCCCACGCCCAGAGGCCGCCCCGAAGGCCGCCGCCAGCCGCCAGGTGAGTTCGCCCGCGCGTCGCCGGGGTAGCGGGGCTGCGCTGGGTCCGAGCCCCCCGCGCCTCCCCGGGGATGGCGACCGCGGCCCCCGCCACCCCATTCCCGCCGCCGCCACCGCCGCCGGGGGTGGGCTGGCTCCCCTGGGGGGCGGGGCGGGCGGCGAGGGCGCCGGGTCGCGACTGAGCCCGGGAGTCTGGGGACCCGGGGCACGCAGGGGGCGCAGCGTGAGGGTCCCCGCGAAGTTGTAGCCCACGCGCGCCCGGTCGGGTCTCGCACGCGGGCACTTGCGCGGGGCGCGGCCGGCAAGCGAAAAAGGCCCCGGGTTCCAGGTGGCGCGGTTCCGGCCCCGGCGGCCGCCCCCTTCCCCTTGGGACACACACGAGTGCTAGGAAAGGGGGACCGAGGAACTTAGCGATCTCCGGGTGGAGTTCGCGTAGCCACTGGGAGTCGGGTGCCTGCCGTCTTTCCCGTGCGCAGGAACCCCGGTCGGTGATCGGGATGGGGTGCTTTCATTTATTTTTCTCTCTGCTTTTCCAAAACCGACCCTGTGACGGTCCCCATCTTAAGGGGAAGTCGAAAGTGAAGGGGGAGGGAGGTGCTCAATGAGAAACGTTGCCTTGTGTGTAGAGTTAACACATTTCCGGAGCACACTGCCCATGATATTGGCATCTCGTCCCCAAAGTCGCTTTGATTCAACTTGGATGAGTTTCTCGTAAACGGCAATATTTCGGTGGTGAGAGGCGAGAGGAGACGAGCACCTGATTTGAGTACGGACTGATTTGATCACCTGTGGGATAGCTTCAATGAGGCTCAAGAAGCAGGTCTGAGTTTTGAACTTAGCTTTGATGTTTTATTGAGTTATAGTCCCATTTTTCTGTCCCACGAATTCCCTGCCTCTTCATATCTGGGAGGAAGCAATTATGGAAGATGGATTTGGTTGGTTCCTTAATCAAATTGGGTTCAGTCTCCCAGTTATCTCTCAGTTGTTCAGAGAGGAAGAGTTAGGCATGCAAATGTGTGACAGTGAAGGGTGTATCACCACTAGCTAGAAATCAGTGTGCATAAAATTTTATTTATATATATGAAGTTGAAACTTTAGTAATGCTCTTCAGTTGTGCTTTAAAGAGCACCTTTGACTTTTAGCACAAAGGCGAAAACAAAACCAACTTGAGTGAATATTTTGAGGTGTTGCCCTCCTCACAGTGAGAAACGTCCTGGCTTTGAAATAATATTGGCCTCAATGTTGGCCATGCATGGGTTTCAGTCTGTTCATTTTCTTGGCTTACAGGGATAGAAGACCCTCTAACCAAAAGAAGAATTACTTTAAATCTTAAGTACTGCATACTGTAAATTGAAAGTGTCAGTTGCTATCTATTCCACCTGCCATTTTGGCAGGGATCCTTGTTTAAAAGGTAATTGTCAGGAGTCCCCTTGTGGTGCAGTGGGTTAAGGATCTGTCATTGTCACTGCAGTGCAGATTTAATCCTTGGCCCTGGAACCTCTACATGTTGGGGGCGCTGCCAAAAAAAAAAAACAAACCCAAAAAACAAAAAAACCCACAACAACAACAACAAAAACAAGGAATTGTCAAATGGTAAAATGATGTACTTAACTTTTTGACTTACTTGTTACTTAGCCTTATCACCATAATACTGATTTGAAAACAGTATCTAGTAACTTCATTAAAGTAATCTGTGATGTTTATGGGAAAGTATCACTTCCCCCTTTAAGTTTTCATGAGACAGTCTATCCATCAGTCATAGATGGGAGTCCTGCCTGAATGCTTTTCTAAAGTCACTTGGTATTTTGTTGGACAATGCCTGAAATATTCCTAAGTAATAAGACTGAAAGAGATTGTAAAGATCTGAAAGTTTGAGATATACCACAAAAAACACATTCCTGAAAGTTCTTGACTCAAGTAATGGGAAACACAGCAAAATTTGAGCTTTTCTGAACTTTTAATAGTCTACGTTGTCAGTCATGTTAACTTGCAATTGCATTGACACAGATCTTTGTGTTGAACATTAAAGAATTCTTTTAATTGACTTGTCTCGTGTAATTAGAGAACATCTTTTAATCTTGCAAGAGGTCTTTTCATATGATTTATTATATATTAACATGTTCATGAATGTTAAAGTAGGATAGACTCAAGCTCTATGCCATACTGACATTTCTTCCTTTCCTAGAGAAAACTCTGAGGGTAGAAAAAGTGGCAGGTTTTAAACTGTAACAAAACTGATTTGGGGGATCCTGTTGTGGTACACTGGAAACCATCCAACTAGGAACCATGAGTTTGTGAGTTTGATCCCTGGCCTCTCTCAATGGGTTAAGGATCCGGCATTGCTGTGAGCAGTGGTGTAGGTTGCAGACTCGGCTCGGATCTGGCGTGGCTGTGGCTGTGGCTGTGGCTGTGGCTATGGCTGGCAGCTGCAGCACTGATTTGAGCCGTAGCCTGAGAACCTGCATGTGCTGTGGGTGCAGCCCTAAAAAAAAAAAGGCAAAACTGATTTGGGCTTTGAATATGTATGACTTAAGATTTGGTGATTTACTCAAGTCATTAGATTCCTAGTTTCTTTGAGAATATGAGAGTCTAGTTAAGGAAATTTCTTTGAATATTTATTTAATATTAGACTCTGATGCTATAAAGGATGCTAAGAGAGCTAGCTATTTGTCCTGGTCCTGTAAAATAGGCATTTCTGTAATATGTTTTTAGTGCAGGGATTATCCTGAGGTCTGTGAACCTCAAGGGATCCATGAATAGGCTTCTAGAAATTTCTGAACTCCCCTATAGTTATAACCAAGACATTTTTGCATATGTATATTTTTCTGGGGAGGAGTGCATGGTTGTTTGTAAAAGAAGTCCTGGGGTCCCCTAATTAGAGATGCATGTTTTATTAAATAAAATGAGAATAATTATTGAGGGAAAAAAATAAGAAAAAAGTTGATCTTTGTACTTAGTGTTTGCCTTTTAAAGTTATCTTTAGCCTAGTCATGTGGTCTTAGAGGTGCAAAAGTGCGGCCATTTTGTTCCCACAGCAAAGTGTTGTCTGTCAGTTGATAAACCATGCACCCACATAAAGGGCTTGACATGCTAATCCTGGGTGCATTGTGCCTGTTTTAAAATTATATTTAAAAATTTAGATCAGGAGTTCCCATCTCTGCTCAGCAGTAATGAACCCAACTAGTATCCATGAGGACGTAGGTTCAATCCCTGGCCTCACCCAGTGGGTAAGAATCTGGCAATGCTGTGAGCCGTGGTGTAGATTGCAGATGTAGCTCGGATCCACATTGCAGTGGCTGTGGTGTAGGCTGGCAACTGCAGTCCCTGTTGGACGTCTAGCATGGGTACTTCTCTGTGCCTTCGGTGCAGCTCTAAAAAGCAGAAAAAACCCAAACAAATCAAAAAACATTAGATCAAATGGATTTATTGTCGATACGCAGAGGCTTTAGCCCAGTAACCACTCTTAGAGCTAATCGTTTATTCAACTCCACACCCTTACTGCTCTCCAGCAAATTTGACTGAGAGATAGTCTAAGGAAATGTGTTGGTGCCTTGGCAGAATGCTATGGGAAAAACACAGTTTCTGAGTCAAAACAGGCTTAAGTCCAAATCTGGGTTCTTTCGTTCTCATTCACTGTATGTACTTATCCTGCCTGACCCTGAGGTTCCTCATCTAGATAAAGCCTACCTAGTAGAAGTGTTGGGAGCCTTGCAGGAAGTTCCCTGTATGAAACTCTGAGCCCCTCATTTGGTGCACAGGAAGAACTTGGGAGCTAGATGTTGGTAACCATTCATAAACACCCAAGTAAATATGTACAAACATGTTATATAATAATGGTATACGTTATCTGCAAATAAGTATGATGAAAATATCAACCAAGTGAAACTTCTTAAAAATCTGGTTTTCACAAAATGAGTTAGGATTGAGTGGTTCTTATAATTGTAGGCTTTTTGGAGAACTTGAAGGAAAATGGTGGTATAGTTGGCAAAGCAAAGAACATGGATCCTAGTAAGAAAGATTCAGCTGCCTACCAGCATCATAGCCCTTTCTTTGAGTAAGATTCATTTAACTGTTACTCCTCATTGTACTTTAAATGAAAAATCTAAATTAAACTGTATATGTGCTTTCTAAACCATTGCCTCAAAAAATGTTTCCTCACCCCCTTCTTTTGGAGACCCTTACACATTGATTGCATTTAGTAGAAGTTAGATCTATAACTTTGATGGTGACATCTTTAAAATGTCTCCATGTTTGAGTACCTGCATCAGTTTTTCTCAACAAGCAAGTTCCTGGAAGAAATAAGTTGCATTTTACTTTCTTTAAAGGAAATGATGTTACTATAAGGAGAAAGAGGGAGAGGGAGGAGAGAGATGAATAGAACACTTCTGATGCTCATGGCCATAAAATAACCTTCCACTGTTCCTGTGGTCTTTTCCTCTCTTTTAGTCCTGGTGAACATTGTTGTCTTGTGCTTTTAAGTCAGGGAGTGGTTAGGAACACAGGCTTAGACTTGAACCTGGGTTTGAGATTAAATGAGATAATAAAGGCAAAAGGCTTTGCTCAGTGCTAAGCTCCTAAAGGTAGTAGTCATTTTGAGGACGGTTTCATTCTCTTGTCCAAGGAGATAGCTCATGTATTCTTTCAGAGAGAAACCTTTAATCCTACTCACCCCAACACACACCTTCTGAGACCATTCTACTTTCAACTCAAAAAACCTTTCACATTTTTCTGGTTACTATTTGGCTAGTACCCCAGCATCCATAGAACCAATTAGACCTGCCTGCTGTTCTTAAAAATGGGGCTGCATTCTCTGTTAGGCTAGCAGGCTATGTCTAAATTCTGGGTATGTCAGGGCCAAACTAACAAGCATGAAGCATTTAGAGCCTCCCAACTCAGTGCATGGAGAAGGTAGCCATTGACCAGGAGTGGGCATGGCTGTGTTCAGTAAAACTTTGTGGACACTGATGTTTGAATTTCATGAAATTTTTGTATGCTGGGAAACAGTTTTAAGAATTTTTCAACCATTTAAAAGTGTTATATATAGGTAATGGCTCATAGCATAAGTCAGAATTGGATTTGACCCATTCAAGGGCCATAGTTTACTGAGCCCTTGCCTAGAAGAATGTTAGACCCCAAGTCCTATAGGTGTGTGGTGTTAGCAAGCAACAGTACCTCCTCTTACCCCTATACACACTGCCATTTTCCATCTTAAATGTTCAGTGCTTTTGTTATGGTTGCTTTATCTAATGTCCCTGCCTTCCCCATTAGGATGAAACTCCAGTAGATTAGTTATAATATGTGGCCTTCCCCTCCTAGGCACAAACATGGTGCTCTCCAGTAAATTATTTGTTGGTAAAAATAGTCTCACCTTGCCCAGTTTGCCAAAGAACTTGATGATTGAGCCTTGTCATTTGTGTTGGTTTTGAAGGGAATAAGTGCCTTTGGAGCTGCTTTATGCCTCAAGTTCCTGTTACCCTCCTGGTGCCCAGGAGGGGAAGTAGTTGATACTAGGCCCTCAAGCTGCTACCTAGACACTCTTCCCTGTATCTGGCCTCCCCCATCCCCTTGTACATGATGTTTGGTTAAATAAAGCACACAAAGGTTCCTCTTGTGTTCTAACCCCTAGAGATTAGCTTCAGGATTGGTTCTATACAGAGCATGTAGATGTATATGTCTGTGTGTAATTTAATCCAGCCATCACTGAGTCTCTGAAAGCTGTTTCTTTTAGTTGTCACCTTTTCTCTTTTTCTTGATGCTTCTTTCTCAGCCCTTGTATAGGATTCAGATTTGGTGACCTGGTGGCTGCTATAACTGATTAGTGTATTTTTTGCCTCTCTCCTTGCCTTTTAGTTTTCCCTACTAATTTGCTTGTTTTATAGCAAGTATATTCTTTTCAGAGTTTAAGTTTTCAAATTAATAAATGCTGAAAACAAAACCGGTTTATTAGGTATTTTAGAATTCCCCCCCTCCAAATGTAATTCTAATGCAATATCAGAGGCATGAATTGATATTTTAGATTTTTAGAGATAAATTGAATTTTTAAAGTTTTTGGTTGCTTAATCTAAATATTAGAAATGTAAAATATGCTATTACTCTTAAATTTAAGGGTTTCCTTCTTTTGAAAAAGGTAAATTTGGTATGTATTTTATGGGTGACACTTGGGGCAATATGGATCCAGAGTTATAAAATGACAAGCTATCGTCTAGGAATTTATCTTAAAGAAACAGTCATATGTACCAGATTGCTCATTGCCCTGTTTTTTGCAACAGCAAAACATGGAAAGTAACCTAAACCCCTATTAATAAAGGATTGATTAAGTCATTAGGGCCTATCCATATAGTGAAATACTGTGCAATCTTTAAACAGGATGGTAGAGGCCAATATTTATTGATATGGAATGATATTTAGAAAAACAGAATGGGATGAGAATATGCTTAATGTATGATTTTTTTTTTTTTTTTTTTTTTTTTTTTTTGCTTTTCAGGGACACACCTTTGGCATATGGAAGTTCCCAGGCTAGGGTGTTGAATCAGAGCTGCAGCTGCCAGCCTACGCCACTAGCCACAGCAATGCAGGATCTGAGCCTCATATTCGACCTACAGCACAGCTCACAGCAATGCCAGATCCTTAACCCACTGAGCAAGGCCAGGAATCAAACCTGCATCCTCATGTATGCTAGTCGGGTTCATAACCCACTGAGCCACAATGGGAGCTCCCTAATTTTCTTTAATATGGACAAAAGCTCTGTATATAGAAATCTTAAAAGAAAGTATGTATGCCAAATACTAATAAGAGCTTATTATCTCTAGGTAATAATATTGTGGGTGATCTTTTTTCTCAATTTTTTTTACCTAGGATGTACTGCTTTTATAATCTCGGAAGAATGATGAAATTATTAAAGAATAGACATACTAATTGAAAACCTCTCCTGTTTGTGCTAAATAAAACTTCATTCCCTGAGGTGACCAGTTCCTCTCAATGGACTGTGTTGTATTGAATGAGAAGTGAAATATACTTTCTCATATGCCTTTAAAAATCTTTTCTTATTTAATTAATTAATTAATTAATTGTCTCTTCTGGGGGCCACACCTGCAGCATATTGGAGGTTCCCAGGCTAGAGGTCTAATTGGAGCTATAGCCTCCAGCCCTCACCACAGCAACACCAGATCTGAGTCGAGTCTGCAACCTACACCACACTCATGGCAACGCTGGATCCCTAACCCACTGAGCAAGGCCAGGGATCGAACCCACAACCTCCTGGTTCCTAGTCGGATTTGTTAACCACTGAGTCACAAGGGGAAATCCTAAAAATATTTTCTATATTACTAATAAGCAAGAATATTTTCTAGACTCTTATAACAGGAAAGAAAAAAATTATATAGAGGACCAAACAAATATCAGTTTTTAGAACAAACTCACTGAAAAAACACTCAGGCACATAGACATTTACATTGCTAAAGAGAATAAGTTGTGCCTCATTTCTTACTATGAAGGATTTTTTCCCCCTGTTAAAATTCTCATTAAAATATGAGGAATTCATATGTATGGTATGAGTAAAGGCTAGTGTTTAAAAGCATGAGCTCCAAGACTTTCTGTGTTACTTTTGAGGAGTTAGACCTCAGTCTCTTCATCTGTAAAATGTGGGTAGTACTTTGCTAAGCTGTTGGGAGGATTAAATTAGATAAGTGCTTACTTAGCATGGTGCCATATACTTAGCAGTAACCAAGGAGAAAGAAATGGTGGGAGGGGTATGAGCATAATAATAACAGTAATGATGGTGATAATATTGGTGCTGATAGTAATACTAGTTATTATTTGCTCCCTTCTCAATAGAGGTTTGCATGAGGGCAGAGGCTTGTTTGCCACAGTTATCAGCCAGTCCAGTTACCTTGACCAAGACAGATATGTGGTCTCCTTTTAGCCCATTGTGCTCTCTTACCCTGGTATCTATAGGTACACTATCCAAAAACAAGGGGGAAAGAAAGTGCTTAGGGTCTCACAGGCATAGTTGGTGCTCTGTAAATGTTGTTGAATGAATGGTGACCTAAAGCAAGCATTTTCTATAGACAGTGTGTGGTGAACTTTTAAAAGAGGGGTTTGATCATCTTTAAAGTATATGGAAGGGGAGTTCCCTGGTGGCTCAGCAAGTTATGGATCTAGCATTTTCATTGCTGTGGCACAAGTTCCATCCCTGGCTTGGGAATTTCCGTGTATGCTGTGGGCATGGCCGGAAAAAAAAAAAAAAAAGGAAATTAAAGTATATGGAAGGAAGTTCCAGGTACGAAACTATTAAAGGGAGAATCTGTTTTGGAGTTCCTATTGTGGCACAGTGGAAATGAATCTGGCTAGTAACCATGAAGTTGTGGGTTTGATCCCTGGCCTCACTCAGTGGGTTAGGGATCTGGCATTGCAGTGAGTAGTGGTGTAGGTTGCAGACTCTGCTCAGATCTGGTGTTGCTTTGCTCTGGCATAAGCTGGCAGCTACAGCTCCCCTAGCCTGGGAACCTCCATATGCCTCCGGTGCTTACCACTCCCCCCCCCCAAAAGAGAGAATCTGTTTTGAGTTCTCTAGATTTTAAATGAATCATAGCAAATCTGCTTCATTTTCGTTTACTTAGCCAGTTCCTTTCTTTCTTTTTATTTTTTTAGGGCTGCACCCATGGCATATGAAGTTTCCCAGGCTAGGGGTTGAATTGGAGCTGTAGTCCCTGGCCTATGCCACAACCATGCCAGGTGTGAGCCACATCTTTGACCTACATCACAGCTCATGGCAACACCAGATCCTTAACCCACTGAGCGAGGCCCGGGATTGAACCTGCATCCTCATCGATACTAGTCAGATTCGTTTCCGCTGAGCCAACACAGGAACTCCATTAGCCAGTTTCTTTCCTTTTTTTTTTTTTTTTTTTTTTTGCTTTTTTCTAGGGTTGCTCTCCTGGCATATGGAGGTTCCCAGACTAGGGGTCGAATCGGAGCTGTTGCCGCCAGCCTACACCACAGCCAGAGCAATGCGGGTTCTGAGCTGAGTCTGCGACCTACACCACAGCCCGCGGCAACGTTGGATTCCCAACCCACTGAGCGAGGCCAGGGATCGAACCCTTAACCTCATGGTCCCTAGTCGGATTCGTTAACCACTGCGCCACAACGGGAACTCCGAGTTTCTTTCAATATCAACTCAACTCTGTTTGTACCTGCATCCTTGTGGTATAACTATGATAATTTGAAAAATGTTTTACTTTATTTGCACTTAAGCTATTTTGACTTTGGAGTATGTTCTACTCCCTGCTTAAAACCTCTGTGTTCTGACCGAGCTACATTTCATTGTTTCTGTGGAATTAGAACATTGACTTGGCAGTGAAGAATAAGTGTAACCACATCTGACTGTGACAGAGTTATTTGGAAACGTTGGAGTATTAAATTTGTTCATAGGAAATTTTCAGAAATGAGTAGAATAAAAGAATGTAGAGGAGTTCTCGTCATGGCTCAATGGTAATGAAACTGACTAGGATCCATGAGGTTTTGGGTTTAATCCCTGGCCTTGCTCAGTGGGTTAAGGATCCGGTGTTGCTGTGAGCTGTGGTGTAGGTTGCAGACTTGGCTCAGATCTGGTGTGGCTGTGGCTGTGGCTGTGGCTGTGGCTGTGGCTGTGGCTGTGGTATAGGCCAGCAGCTACAGCTCTGATTCGATCCTTAGCTTAGGGATTTCCATATGCTGTGGGTGTGGCCCTGAAAAGCTATATATATATATATATATATGTATGTATGTATATATATATAAAAGAAGAATGTAGAAATATTGTGATAATTCATGAAGCACATCTGTCAGTTATCTATTGATGATAATAACAACCCACTCCCAATACTTTATTGCTTGAAATTGATTATTTATTTGCTCCCGATGAGGGCAGGTGCACTTCTCTGTAAGTCTTGCCTGGCTTGAAATCAGATCCTAAAAGTTAAAGAAAGTTACTCTTTTTGCTAGTGCATCTTAAACCCATTGCTAAAGAAACTTGCATGGGGCAGGGAGAGAGAGTGTGAAGTGGGAGAAAGCAGATCTTTAAAAATCTACACACACACACACACACATCCAGTATCTTAACATTCTAAATGAATTTTTTATTTTACTCCATGTTGCATATCTTTAAAGTTAATGGTCTAAAGTACTTGCCAATCAAATGAAGTTTTATCTCCCAAACTTTTGAGAAAATATAGTCTTCTAGACTCAAAGTAATAACTAATCAACTTGGAGGTTTTTGGTTGTAAGCAATAGAAACTAAATCTGGCCACTTTAAGCAAAAAAAAAAAAAAAAAAAAGGAGAGAGAGATTGCTGGAAGGATGTGGTGTGGTGTAGCTCCAAGCTTTTACAATAGAGCTGAGGAACCAGGCCTCGGAATGGATCAGATCTGGAGCCCCTTCAGAGATCTAGGTAGTGAGAGTCAGTGTTAAGCACCTCAGGGTGCTAGACTTTGTAACTTCTCCAACTGTTGTTAACCTCTCTCTCTACTGAGAGGGTATCTCTCAGGTTCAGACAGGGTGCTGGCAGGTATCTTGGTTCCTCTCTTACCAAGAAAGTACCTATTGGGGCAGTTGTCATTCCTCAGCAGGGCAGGTGGAGGCAGGGCTGGTAAAACCAAAGATGTCCATGATCCAGACATGTGTGAGCCTGTGTGTGTGTTATTTTGTGCATTATCTATCTCATTTAGTGTTTGCAATATCCTTCTCTCTCCCAATCCCATGTGCCTCTTAAACCCCCGGTTTGAGACCCAGTCTGGTGGCTCCACACCATCAGTGTTCCTTCCAGCCAATCAGCACTTACCATGGTAAGTGCAATATCATATTTATCCATTTTTTTATATGGTAATATTTTGTAAAACATGTTATGCATATCTCTAATATTTTAGAAGAGAAGCACATGGATGGTAGTTTAGCCCGTATCTGGTAATTGGGATCCTGTTAGGAACATTTTTTTTTTTTTTTTGGCTACACCTGAGGCATATGGAAGTTCCCTGGCCAGGGAATCATTCCAAGCCACAACTGCGACACCACCAGATCCTTAACCTCCACAGCAGGAGCTCCAAGAACCTTTTTACCTAGTGCACAGTGATCCCTTTAGGGCACCAGTGATTTAAATATAAATTTATTGGCCTCTTCATGAAATGATCCCAAATGCCCTGCATTTGTTTCTCTCTCTTCTCATAGTGTCTGGCCGGTTTTATTTTGCCTTTACTAATACCTTAAAATAAATATTTTAGACTTTCCAATTTATAAACTGAAGGGACAATCTACATTTATATAATCTTTAGAGTATTCGTTAAACCATGTTTCAATCAGTAAATGCGCAAATACAATGTGGTTTTATTCAGAGCATTTTCACGTATTTTCCTGTTTTATTTTATACTCTTATCCTTTGAAGTCAGAGAAGAGCATATTCCCCCCTATTTTTTAGTTGAGAATGTGATTTAGAAAAGGTGAGCTATTTCCCCTGCAGCATAGGACTGTTGGCAGGGGAACCCTTGGGTGCTTTGACTACCTGTGCCTTTAAGGGACGTTCTAGACTGCAGAAGTCCTTTTCTTGGTTCTTCAAGGTTCAGGAATGAATTAGAGATGGGTGACCCTAGGATTAGCCTCTTTCACTGTGGGGACATTGGTGTATGATGCAGTTATCTAATAGTCATTGTAGCCATTTGCATGTACTTTTGTTAATTCTTGCTTTGGAGTGCCAGCATCTTTTTATTTCCCCCAGGAGATAACCAGTGGAGGGAGGAGCCAATTTAATTTACCCCACCTTTTCTTCCCATGATTAGCTGGTTTTGAAGTACCTCCTGGAGCCCTTCAGTCTGGCCTTTTTTACTTCCCAGGGTGTAATTACCGCCTTTGGTGTAGTCACTTGTCCTCCCAACCCCTGGACTCTTCTTTTAAATGGCCTGCTCTGTTTTTTGCTGTTTCAGGTCCACCACTACAAGAGATTTTGAGAGGAGCTCTTGACACTTTTGTTTAATTAGGGTCTCCAGACAGTTTTCTGTTAACAATAGCTTTGTATGTTAGGCCCTTTCCCCTTAGGTTTTAAAGTTTTATTGTCATCTCAACCATCAACAGGATGTAATGGCGGTATGGTGGTGTTTCTTGTTTGGCCAGACCTTTTTCATAGAGATTTCCCAAGACTTTTCTGTAGCTTTATAATCTCGTACTGGTTTTTACATTGTCTTTTTCTAATTTGTTTCTGCAGCTTCTAAACATTTTCTGTTAACACTTAACACTAGTCAAAAACCTAATTTTCTCATGGTTTCCTACATTTTTAATTTGTCTCATGGTCTCATTTTTGCAGACATTTTGAACCTTTAGAGTCCTCAACTTAATCCTGAAGAGTGCTAGCAAAGTTCTGCATTGTTTCTTTTTATTTTATTCACTTTTTTTTTTTTTTTTTTCTTGGTCCTATTTTCTTTTAGGGCCGTAATTTTGGCATATGGAGGTTCCCAGGCTAGGGATCCAATCGGAACTGTAGCTGCCAGCCACAGCCACAGTCATGCTGGATCCAAGGTGCGTCTACGACCTACACCACAGTGCATGGCAACGCTGGATCCTTAACCCACTGAGCAAGGCCAGGGATCAAACCTGCATCCTCAAGAATGCTAGTTGGGTTCGCTAACTGCTGAGCCAGGACAGGAACTCCCACTTTTTTTTTAAGTTTTAACATACTGAACACAAAAGGAGATTTAGTAACTCCTCTTAGGTGCTCTGAGATGTTTAAGACTCCATTCTCTGCTCTCTCCACTGCTCTCCTTTGATTATTATTGTTCTGGTAGTTATACCTGTAAGTCATTTGGAAATCGAAATTAGAAAAGAGGCCATTTACCATTACATTAGGACAGTTTAAAAGGAATCACTTGTTCACATTTACTAGCTTCCTGAAGCTAGTAAAGATGCTTATGGTTTCCAAGATTCCATGTTAATTTATTTCAGCACTATAAGACAGTGAATAACACATGTTTAGCTATTATAGATTATGAAAAAGGTAGCTCTTAGAAAAGCTAGTACATATTCCAGGTTTCTGTTTAAATGGCACTAAATTGAAAAATCAGTTATCGTAGTAAACAGCAGTCATGATATAGTAGTAGGCAGGTTTCTGAGTGTGTCTGTTGCTTTAGCCAACAGCCAACAACGATTAGCTTTCTTTTCCAGAGATCTGGTGTCAAGTATTAATCAGTTGTAGACTGGAAAGTTTTTATTGGCTAGCATTTGTGGTGGAAGGAACACTAGTCTGCTGTTTTTTGTCTGTAGTCTCTTAGCCATATCACTGCATATGATATCGTTTGCATGGTCTTAGAAAAAGAAGCAGTTCCACTTTTCATCTGTATTGGGAGGGCTTCAGAGTATGAAAATAGTAAATTGTGACCTTGAAGAGTCTAAATTATCTCAGTTAAGGTTGTAATTGTGTACCAGAATAATTTTACATGTTAAACCCAATTTAGTATCCTTTTTTACATTTTGAGTAGTTTCCTAATTTTAAAACATAGTTCATAAAATGATTGTAGTACTGAAAATCTTAAATTACGCAAAAGCTAAGAAATGTAATTTGGATTTTGAGTTATAAAATTTATAAAAACTTGATTCTTTTTTTTTTTTTTGTCTTTTTAGGACCACACCCATGGCGTATGGAGGTTCCCAGGCTAGGCATCTAATTGGAGCTGTAGCTGCTGGCCTGCACCTCAGCCACAGCCATGCAGGGTCTGAGCTGTGTCTGCAACCTACACCACACCAGATTCTCAACCCACTCAGTGAGGCCAGGGATCGAACCTGCAACCTCATGGTTCCTAGTTGGATTGTTTCTGCTGTGCTATGATGGGAATGCCTATATACACTTGATTCTTATGAAAAACTGAAATTCCTGAATGCTTATAGTTTTTGTTTAATCATTTTTCCCTGATTGCAAAAATCATAGGTGTTTGTAGAAAATTTGGAAAATTTCATGGAGTTCCTGTCATGCTTCAGTGGTTAACGAATCTGACTAGGAACGATGAGGTTGTGGGTTCGATTCCTGGCCTTACTCAGTGGGTTAAGGATCCAGCATTGCCGTGAGCTGTGGTGTAGGTCGCAGACGCGGCTCGGATCCCGAGTTGCTGTGGCTCTGGCGTAGGCCAGTGGCTACAACTCCAATTCGACCCCTAGCCTGGGAACCTCCATATGCCGGGAGCAGCCCAAGAAATGGCAAAAAGACAAAAAAAAAAAAGACAATTTGGATAATTTCAGAAATATACATTAAGAAATAAAAGTTACTCATACCTACTACCTAGAGACACCACTACTAACATTTGGTGTATATCCACCCAGCTGCTTATAGAGTTCACCAATAAAAATAAACTTTGAAATGAACACTTAAGGGTAACAAGAGTTAGAAATGGATATACCGCAGCGTGAACCACATTTTGTTAATCCTACTGCTTCTCAGTGTTGCCTTCAGGCTGAAGAGAGGGATCTGCCTGTCTTTGTTTTAGCAACTCTTGCTGTCTGAGTGCTTTGCTGGTTGCAGAGGGTGATGTTTGGAATCCTTGTTGGAGTGCTTTGTTGACATAAGCCACATGGGTTCTTATCAACCTCCTAGAAGAATTCTTTAAATAGGCTCTTGATTGATCGAAAGACTGCCCCAATATTCAGAAATAGAGTAACTCCCAGGATACTGGTGCCAAGAGAAAGCAAGGTGAAGGGGTTAGAGACTCCCAGGTGATTTCAATTAACATCTAACCTCAACTTCAGTTGCCTTGGTACAAGAAAAATCCAAAGAAGGAGCTCAGAGCAGATTATGGTATAAGCATATGCCAGTCTTCTCCAGGGGAAAAGAAAAATGCTAATCTGGTCAGATCTGTTAAAGAGACAGGCCAGGCTGTGCAAAGCAGAACTTTCTCATCCTGCTCATCTTTTGCTTACTGCAGAAGAAAGGTTTATTCTGAGATGAAAGAAAGAAAGAAAGATCACAAACATGTGGCTAGTGATATAAGATGGTTGGCTCTCTTTCTGGATGCTTGGCTAGTGGTAAGCAGATCCTCAGGTCTGAGAAACTAGCCAAGAGAAGTGACACACACAGGACAGCTTCCTCAGGCAGTGATACAACTTGTAGGTATTTGGTGTGAAAACACAATGCTGACTTTGATTCTAAGCTCTCAGCTAGAGGAAGCTCAGGGAGAAATAGGAAGTGGCATCTCTTTGGAAACATTTTATTCTTGACATGTAGCAGACTCCTGCCTGGAGAATTGGTTAAGTGTTGGCCCTTCCATTCTGCCAGCTGTTTTGCAAGAATGCCCTCCTACACTGACCAGTTTAAAAGGTGTCATTTCTGCCTGAGAAACCTGAGAGCTCACATGCCGAGCTTGGTGTGAAGGAATTGCTCTGGAAGATGAATAACCTTTGTGATAACTGCTCAGATGCAAAGGAGGAAGATTGCTAGCTTTATAGGTCTGTGGTTTGAATTCTTCTGGCAGGAAACAGTATGACTCTGATGGTTCAGGAGACTTTTAATGAAGGGATTATTTTCAGAGAGTTAAGGGTAACATGGGGTTCTTGTCACCCAGAAACTAACTGCGGTGGGAAGCCATTATCATTACTAGGTCCAAAGGAGCAAAGAGAAGAAATAGCATTCCTTCCTAGAGCTCAGTGAGAGAGCTGGAGAGAGCTGGAGCCATAGAGGAGGGGCTGTCTGACAGAAACTATAGTCCTGGAGGGATCCAGCCACTGCCAGAAAATACAGCCAGACCAAGGAAGGAATAAAGAAGCAACACTCCCCTCCCCCACTTTCTTTCCTCCTCCTTTGATCTCCTTCCAGGGCTTTCTATTGGTCAAACCCACATAGAAGCCTGCCTGCATGAACCCAGTGACGCTACCCATAGAGGTCAGCTTTTGGAGCACAGAGCAGGGCCACAATGGTGGAAAATTAGTCTGGGGATGGAAAAAGGACCAAACAGAAAATTACTAGCAAACTCTAGTAGCATATTCATAATCCCACTTTCCTCATTTTATCTTATCATCCTCATCTCCTGAAATCCCAAAATAAACCTTAAAGTATGTGAACTATTGATTGACTCAGTTCCATCTTTTAATAGCCTAAGTAGTTACGCTACCCTGATCAGAGTAATGAAATATTCAAAGGGAGAATCTGAACAATTCTCTGAAGAATTGGAAAATCACTGTAAGGCCTTCTGTTGGTGCGTTTTGTTCTTGGTTATAATTAACTAAATTTTTTTTAATTTTATTTAAAAATTTTTTTTGTCTTTTTTCCTTTTCTAGGGCCGCTCCTGCTCCTCCAGGCTAGGAACCTCCAGGCTAGGGGTCGAATTAGAGCTGTAGCTACCGGCCTATGCCAGAGCCACAGCAATGCAGGATCCAAGCTGCATCTGCAACATACACCACAGCTCACGGCAATGCTGGATCTTTAACCCACTGAGCAAGGCCAGGGATCGAACCCGCAACCTCATGGTTCCCAGTCGGATTCGTTAACCACTGAGCCACCACGGGAACTCCTAAGTTTTTTTTTCTCTTAAAGCATGTGAACTGTACAAGTGATTTATCCTAAAATGTAAAAATTATTCTTTTAATCACACATTGGTGAAATGGGTTTTTGTTGTTAAACTTAAGCTGCAATGGAGTTCCCGTCATGGCGCAGTGGTTAATGAATCTGACTAGGAACCATGAGGTTGTAGGTTTGATCCCTGGCCTTGCTCTGTGGGTTAAGGATCCAGCATTGCCATGAGCTGTGGTGAGGTTGCAGACGCGGCTCTGATCCCACACTGCTGTGACTCTGGCGTAGGCCAGTGGCTACAGCTCCAATTCGA
Source organism: Sus scrofa (assembly GCF_054392235.1). Lineage (NCBI taxonomy): Eukaryota > Metazoa > Chordata > Mammalia > Artiodactyla > Suidae > Sus > Sus scrofa. The sequence goes on from NC_139395.1 coordinate 60,197,473, forward strand.
CCCCTAGCCTGGAAACCTCCATATGCCGTGGGAGTGGACCTAGAAAAGGCAAAAAAAAAAAAAAAAAAAAAAGCTGCAAAAGGAAAGCGGAACCCCCACCCCCACCCCTTAAGTCCTTGCCTATTATTCCTTCATATCTATTTTACTAGGGTAGGATGAATTAACAAGAAGATTGTTACTCAGGCAATCTAGAAATAATAAGAGGTTTTTAGCTGTTAAAAGAGGGTCTGTTTCATTTCGCAACTGTGGAGCATTTGGCTTTGAGAGATAGAAAAATAAGATCTTTACTTTCCAGAAACTTATGAGCAAACAGTGAGAAGAGGTCAGCACCCATCTATAATAATCATCAGTGATAGGAACTTTAATAGAAGCATCAGGTATGGAATTAAAAAGGAGAAATGGTTTTAGTTTATTTTCAAAGATTCTTTCATAAGGCTCAAATTTATCAAAAATATACTTGCTGTGTCCTAGAAAAACAGGAGGTAGAAAGATACCAAATGGCCCTGACCTTAGGGAATGGAGCTCAGAATAAGTGTTTTACTACTGTTTCATCAAGGGCAGCCAGTCTTTTGGTGCCTTCCCATTACTTTAGTGATGGATGACATCCAAAATCCTTACTATGTTCTGCTGTGATCCTGTGATCTGGCCATGCCTATATCTTCAGCCTTCCAGGATCTCTGGCCTTTTAGTTACTCGGATTTCCCTTAGTAACTCAGGATCCCTTGCCTATAGACCTACTGCCACCCTCATGTCTGAACACTTCTTCTGCTTCCTTGGTCCCAGTTTAAATGCCACCTCTTCATAGAACCCTTCCTTGATGTTCCAGACAAATTCCAGGGATTTTCTTACTTGCTGTTAAGCCTGTAGGTATTCAGGCACCCTGCTCTTATTCCTTCAAGCACCTTTCTACTTCTTGTGTAGGAATTGGTGGCTGTCTTCTCTACCAGAAGGTAAGTACCATGAGAGCAAAGTACCTGTCTGTCTGTTTCACAGTTGCGTCCTCAGCCCCAAGCATGGTGCTTAATATTGGTGAAGAATAAAGAGTTGTAGAAGGAAGGAAAAAGAATTGGTTTCTAGCCCTGACCCTCCTGCTCACCAGCTCCGTGACTTTTGGTATTTCACCACTAGAGTCTCCATTTCTTATCTGTAGAATGGGAATAATGATGACAGTGGCACTTGAATGTGCTAGGCACTGTGCTTTACTGGTCTTACCTCCTCCATTAAGCCTCATGGGAGTGGTGAACTGATTTTCTTGAGGTCACACAGTTTGAAATAGAAAACAGGATTTAAATCCTGGTCTAATTCCAAAAACTGATTGTTTTTCTCCACGCCTATGATTGTCCTGGGGGTAAATCCAGGAGGGGAGAAATTCCTTGATACAGGATTGTATGGATGCCCCGGCTGGGAATGTTGACATTAATGAGGAAGCCAGCTGGAGAACTCTTAAACCAGTTTTAGGGACAATGTGTGGGATTAACTCCATTTATTTATTTATTTTTTATTTGTGACAGCAGAGGGCATTTTTATTTTTAACAGATTTTTTCCCCCAACATATTAAATTTTTTATTATACTTAATTTACAATGTTCTGTCAATTTCTACTCTAAGATTAACTCCATTTAGATGAAGTGACTTGTAAACTGAGCCTTGACTTCTAAACTGTAGTCAGTTGGATGTAGAAGAGGCTTGTAGTGTGAATGCCCTGAGGCAGTCACTGGGGCTGCTGAGTGAAGAGCCTTGCAAGTTGGGCCCAGAGTTGCTGGTAAAATGCTTTAGGGAGACGTCAATGGGTTTACTTACTAAAAATATTTTGGAAGCAGAAAGTCTCAATTTGGAGTCTCTTTGGGGGCACAAGTGTCCAAAGCCCTCCCAGTTTGCATCTCTGTAGCAAAGGATGCATTTCAGCTGATTTTTTCCTTCCACTGTAGTACCCAGCACCAACGGTGTTTGAAAAGGAATCGCCAGTGTGAGGTAAGGGATGGATGTTTTTGTTCAGTTGTTTGATATGATTCTTTTGTTGTTTGTTATGGTTTTTCTTCTATAAGAGTAGGTTACCTAGCCCAGATAGGTGGCACCTGTGCACAGGTTACCTTACCTTTGTAGCCTCAGTTTCTCTTTTGGGAATTAGGGACAGTTAAAATATCTACATCAAAAAATAATAATAATAGAAAAATAAAACATCTACGTCATAGGCCTGTTGTGTAATATCCACACAGTGCATGGTACAAAATAAGCTTTCAGGCAGTGTTAGCTGTTATTGTTGTTAATACTTCCTGTCCATTCCCGTCTGCGGATGGACATTGTTTATTTCTCAAAGACAGGTTGACTGGGGCATAGAAACTGACTTTTTTTTTAAAGTTTAGGGTTTACAAAGATAGTAAAATTGGCAATGAAAAGAAGGCAATGAAACACCTTAGCTGAGCAGTCCCAGTGTTTCCTAGTTGTGTTTATGATGAAATGTAAAATGTGATCACAAGCCGATTCTTACAGAATCCATTGTGGGCTAGGGCTGTGCTCTCCATGTATTCTCCCTGAGAAGTAGTTTTGATTTTATCTATTTTATAGATAGGAAGTTATGATCTTTTCTAAGATGTTCTCAGACAACTATAGAAGTAGCTGTTAACCATTTGCTTCTCCAAACCCATTTTGCACCTTTAGCATTGTAAAGACCTGACTTATCTTCCAACAACTTCAGCAGCTTGGCTGAGGGGGGAAAATGGGAACAGAGCTCTTAATTTTTTCTGACTCTATTGAATTAATTGCAAGCACTAGGTATAGTGTGCTAGTTAATGCATAGAAAAGGCTCAAAAATGTTTATTGAATATAAATTTTAATCAGATTGAGTGAGAAAAAGATGATAGAGAAAAGCAGTATTAGATGCTGGTCTTGCCCTATTTTGTATTAAAAAAAAAGAGTGATGGGAGTTCCTGTCATGGTGCAATGGAAATGAATCCAGCTAGGAACCATGAGGTTTGCTGGTTGGATCCCTTGCCTTGCTCAGTGGGTTAAGGATCTGATGTTTCCGTGAGCTGTGGTGTAGGTTGCAGATGTGGCTTTGATCCTGTGTGGCTGTGGCAGTGGCATAGGCTGGCAGCTGCAGCTCTGATTAGACCCCTAGCCTGGGAACCTCCATGTGCCATGGGTGCATCCCTAAAAAGACAAAAGACAAAAAAAACAAACAAACAAACAAACAAAAAAAACTGAGGACACCAAAGATTTTATGAGCATAGTCTGTTTATACAGACTAACAGTTGGAATCTGAGGTGGAGAATTTTCTTGTATGTATTGCATAGTATTAACTCTAGTCAGTGTGGTTCAGTTATCTACAGAAATCTGTTTACTTCCCAGTAGGTGCCTCTACTGCCCACGAAGCTCCTGGTTCTCTCTTTGTGTCGGGCAGATTAGTTTAGTCTCAAGGAAGATAAACTATATAACATTAAAATATTCAGGCCAGGAGTTCCCTGGTGGCTCAGTGGGTTAAGGATCTGGCATTGTCACTGCTGTGACACTGGTTACAGCTGTATTGAGGGTTTGATCCCTGGCCCAGGAGCTCCCACATGGCATGGAGTGCGGCCAAACAAACCTCAGACCAAAAATAAGAAGGTGTAGCTACTGCTAGAGGTCATCATCAGTGTATTTCATAGTTAGATCTGACTGATATTAGTGTTTTCCTTTAACTCAAAGTAATTAAGAGCAGACCTAAAGTAAATAGCATGTAATGGTAATGGGGGGAAAGGAGGAAACCTTGCATACAACAGTAGGCCAGCTACATGCATTTAATTCTAGATTTTCACTCCCTCCCCACAACAACAGGAAAAAAAACCTTCATTCCCTCCCTTTCTTCCTTCCTTCCTCCCTTCCCATCCCTTCCCTTCCCTTTCATAGGAGCTTCATTGCAATAAGGCATTTATTGGTCTTATCAAACCTGAAAGTTTGGCCAGTCAGATGATAGTTTGATTACTAAGCATCTTCATGATTTATCATGTTATGCCATAAAACGAAGATAATATTTGAGATAATTGTGTTAATTTACTATAGAACTAGTTCATGTAGAAATTTAAATGTGTCCGACATTAGAAGACTTTGATAAGCACCAATTCCCATATCTTGGTTTCTAATACTATTTTCCAATAAAAGGAACCAGACATGACTTAATTCTGTGGCTAGGGCAGGGAAATAAGCAAGATGAGGCTGGAGCCTCCTCTAATGCCAGAAAGCGAGAAAGTAACAAAACAACACAAAACAAAACACACAGATATATAGCACAATGATGGAGTAGTCAAAGGGACACAGGAGCCAGAGAGAGCTCCCAGTGCTCACAGTTGAGGTGATTTATAAATAATATAGTTTTAAATTGTAGCCCAATATGTAAAACAAATAAAATATATAATGTACATATAATGCTAATATAAATATATGTAATATAAATATAGAAAAATAATATAGAACACTCACGAGTCTGTTCTGATACAAATGAGTGATTGAATAAGCAAATAATAAATTTTCCACATGCAGGAATTCCAAGTGGTTTTTGTCGATAATCCCTCAAAAGGAAGTGAAACCTGACTGCCCATCCCATCAGTGTGGGCCTTGTATAGTAACTTCCTTCCCTGGAGCACAGTGTGGAAAGGGGAGGGAGAACCTTTATAGTGGAGAAACCTGACAGACACGACAACGACTTCAGCTACATGATCAAGTTAACATGAACAGTGATGATGTGCGCTTGATGTGATGTAATGAGGGTGGCACTTTAGCTGTGGGTCTACCACCCCAGTTCTGATAATCCTGTTATAATCATGAGAAAAACCTTGGACAGACAATTTAACACTTGCCACAAAATACCTCACCAGTACTCCTTAAAACTGTTGTAAGATTATCATAAAAGGAAAGTCTGAGAAACTCTCAGGGTCTAGAGGAGGTGTAAGGAGACATGACAACTAAGTGTAACATGATAGAGATGGAATCCTGGTGCAGAAGAAGGGCATTAGGCAAGAACTGGGGAGACCTGAATAGAGCATGGACCTCAGTTATTAATAATGCATCAATATTGGTTCATTAGTTGTGACACATGTGGCCCACTAACATAAGAGGTGAACAATAGGGGAAACGGGGTGCAGAATATGTAGAGAATGTAATCTTTACACCTTCTCAGCAAACTTAAAATCATTCTAAAATTAAAGGTTTATTTAAAAAAAAAAAAAAAGAATTTGGCAAGAATGAGTTCAAGTTTAATTTTCATCATTCCGAAATTTTGAAGTAAGCAAAACAGCCCGAGGTGGTCTAGGCTGATTATGGTGTAAAGTGGGACAACTTCCTTGCTGTTGTCTTGTAAAGCTATGACAGTTTGTTTACAGAATCAGAGAATGCAGCATTTCTAACTGTTCTCCTGTGGAATTTCCTACTGCCAAGACTTTTTTCCCCCTTTGCTTCTGCCCAGTAGCAGTCCCTTGAGTGGCATTTGCTGTCCTAGTTAATCAGAGGGTAGGAGAAAATGAAAAACTCTCCTCTTCCCCCTCCTATGAAGTTTCAATGGGCACTGAAAATGTAGGTCAAATTGCATCACTGTAGAAAGGAGCGAACAGGAAGGTATTTATGAAGTGCTGCCAAGCTCTCTTTAGATTCCGAGTCATGGTGAACCAGTGTTGAGCCAGCTTAGGTGTGAGATGCAGGGAGTCAAGGAGTCAGGTTTTGATGTAACCCCAGAATGTTACTTTTTAATCAATGATAAAAAAAGATCTCTGTCTAAAGCCCTAGTGAAAATAACTTACACTGGCATTGTTTAATTTGCATTTCCCATCTTCTGGAATTCTTTTTGTCTCATATTTGTTAATTGGCACATTGCAGCAATTTATATCAATTTAGCCAGAGAGGTGTTTGAAACTATTGCTGTGTGTACATAAAATAAATTTCATATTTGTTAATCACATCTTACCAAATAATCACATAAATCTGAGTGTATTTTGCAAATTATATATAATCGTATACTCAGTGGGATCTTGATTAGCATATAGAAATCATAAAAATAGGTTGTTATATTTAAAGTATGCTGTTTCATGGCTCTTTACTTTTTTTAATGGCAGAATCTTACAGATTTAAAATAAGAGAAGTCTTTACATGTTCTATACATGTTCTTGTTTTTTATGTATTGTAGACTACCTGCCCTTTTATGTCTGGATGTTGGCTGCCAGAGTGGCCTATGTTACAGACACTGTCCTGAACAGTAAGCATCCCGACAGTAAAAATCAATTCTAAAGCCCACCCCATTTTCACTCTCTTCTTACCTCTGTGAGGATGATCAGTAGTTCGTTTGTATATGAAATGGACAATTAGATAAAATATTTTTTCATAGGCTTGGATATTATTATTATTATTATTATTTTATGGATGCACCCACAGCATATGGATGTGCCCGGGCCAGGGATTGAATCTGAGCTGCAGCTGTGACCTACACCACTGCTGCAGCAGTGCTGGATCCTTTAACCCACTGTTCTGAGCTGAGGATTGAACTCCCTCCTGTGCAGTGACCCAAGCCACTGCAGCTGGAGTTTTAACCCACTGTGCCACAGCAGGAACTTCAGGCTAGGCTTGGATATTATTTAATCTTACAGGTTGAATAAATTGTTCCATGAAATATATTTATAATCCAATATTTAGCTATTTTTTTAACTTTTTTTTTGAAATAATTTGAGATTCATAGGAAATTGCGAAGATCATACATAGAGGTCCTAGTTACTCTTCACCCAGTTTCTCCCATTGGTTACATCTCACTTAGCTAGAGTATAGTATCAAAGCCAGAAAACTGACCTTGATACATCAAGTATGTGTACATTCTGTGTTACTTTCTCTCATGTGAAGATGCATGTAGCCACTAAGGTAATCAAGATACAGAACTATTCCATCACTGCAAAAATCTCTTTATAGTCACAGTCATTCCTGTTACCCCCACTTACATAAATGGGATCTTTTGAGATTGGCTTTTTTCACTCATTTTTTAAAATAATTTTATTTAAAAAAATAAGAGTATTTATGTTAAACATTTTTAAGGAATATTTAAACGAAGTTATTATCCAGAGTTTGCTTCACTGATTTTCAAACCTGTATTTTTCTATCTTGGATGTTCTATACTCTGTGTTGCTATATTTGAACAGCAGCTAAAGTCGTATGTGCCGACGTAATAGCTGATTATAGCATTAACCTTATTGCCTACTGTTAAGGACGATACCATGAAGTTAAAGGGAAAATTACCTTGCGAAAAGCCCATTCTGTCAACAAAGTAAATATTACAGTTGATCACTGAGCAGGAGTAAGAAGTCCAAATAGATACTTTAACCATAACAATTAACTGACCCACATTTGTGTTCCATTTCATCTTCAAAGAGCTCTTTAAAGAAGAGAGATTTTTTGGGAACAGGATATTTAAATTGAACAGTAGTTGAAATATTTACATTTATGAGGTAACGAAAAGAGCATGTCACAGATTTGCTGTATGTGGTTAGTATGAAATGTCACCATAAGAAAGCCAGGGTCTAGAGTTCTTGTCATGGCGCAGTGGAAACGAATCTGACCAGGAGCCATGAGGTTATGTGTTCGATCCCTGGCCTCATTCAGTGGGTTAAGGATCCAGAGTTACTGTGAGCTGTGGTGTAGGTCGCATATGCGGCTCGGATCTGGCGTTGCTGTGGCTCTGGCATCCACCAGCAGCAACAGCTCCGATTAGACCCCTAGCCAGGGAACCTCCATATGCCTTGGATGCAGCCCTAAAAAAGAAAAAAAAGAAAGCCAGGGTCTGTATCATGTTAATAAGATTGTTTGTTGACTTGGAAATGGAGTCCTGTGGGTAAATGAAGGCTGGGAACAAACAGCCTCAGAAGGAACAACTCTTCCTCAGATGCTGGTTTGTTGTTTTCAACAAAATAAATATTCTAGGAGCTATAGGAGGGCACCTTAGTGTTTGGCTACAAATAATGATATCATGGCTCTAGGAAATCCCATGTGGCCAAACGTCTGGAGTTGTAATGGAGCAAATAGCTGGTGGGTCCCAAGACACCATGATGAGCTCGAGAGCAGTGAAGGTCAGAGAGTGAACCCTGCTCCTCGGCTTGCCCAAAGTTCCTGTTCCTGCACAGGTTTTTATAGATGGGAAACTCTCGTAACTGGTATTTAATCTCCATTTGACTTCTAGCTCCTAATATTTTAGACAGTCTTCCTTCCAGATAGGGAAATATTCTTTGTAATTGAAATTAGCCTCTATTTACCTACTTAATATTTTTCTTTTCTTCAAGCAGCATGTGATCCTCCTTGAAGTAGTTATTGGGAAGGAGGAGAAGGGAAACAATCATTTATTGATCATTGAATATATGCCAGTCACTGTACTGTTTACATATATTCACACATGTAATTACAGTATTGAAAACTTGCATTAATGATACTTATTGAGTGATGAGTCTGGAATAAACAACATACAATGTAACTGGCAAATAAGCCAGTATATAAATACATATATATACATACTAATTTTTTTTTTTTTTTTTTTTTTTGTCTTTTGTTGTTGTTGTTGTTGTTATTTCTTGGGCCGCTCCCGTGGCATATGGAGGTTCCCAGGCTAGGGGTTGAATCGGAGCTGTAGCCACCGGCCTAAGCCAGAGCCACAGCAACGCAGGATCCGAGCTGCGTCTGCAACCTACACCACAGCTCACGGCAACGCCGGATCGTTAACCCACTGAGCAAGGACAGGGACCGAACCCGAAACCTCATGGTTCCTAGTCGGATTCGTTAACCACTGCGCCATGACGGGAACTCCTATACATACTAATTTTAATCTTTTTAATTTTTTTTATTAAAGTGTATTTGATTTACAGTGTTGTGCCAATCTATTCTACGGCAAAGTGACACAGTCATACATATATACACATTCTTTTTATATATATTATTTACCATCATGGTCTATCCACCCAATTTTTTTTTTTTTTTTAATCCAGGGATTTTCTTTTAGGCTGAGCCCCAAACCTAATTTAAATCAAATTTGTCTTAAAATTGTACACACTAATTTTTTTTTCTTTTTTTTTGCTTTTTAGGGCCCCATATGGAAGTTCCCAGGTGAGGGGTCAAATCAGAGCTATAGCTGCTGGCCTATGCCACAGCAACAGCAGTGCAGGATCTGGTCCACGTCCACGTCTGTGACCTACACCACAGCTGACGGCAAGACCTGATCCACTTAGACCAAGAATCGAACCCACATCCTTATGGATACTAGTTGGGTTCGTTTCTGCTGCACCACAATGGTGACTTCCTATACACACTACTTTATATAGAGAGATTAATTTAAAAACTATGTATCTATTAACATATTTATATAGTGTGAAAAGGCAATATGTGAAGTGATACGGAATTTAGAGATGTAAGACCTCTCCTTCCTTTTAGCCCCATTATATCCAGATGCGGAAAGTAAGTTATAAGTAGAAGAAAAACCAACTAACTTCAGGAGTGAAAACTGCTTCATCTGTCAGTACAACAGGTATAATATGGCAGTCCATAATTAATTACTAAATAAAGCTTTCAGGTTGTAAATGCTATAAATGTTCAGAGGAGAAAATGATTATTGATCTCCGAGTCTTGATTTTGTCACTTGTAATATGCAGAAAATACCTCCCTCATAGAGAGAAATGAATAAAATAGATATGTACACTATTAGTACGCTCAATAAATTTTAGCTGTGCTGTTGATAATGAAAATAATGATGATATAGTAACAACAATAATACTGTCTTAGGGTAGGTTGACTGCTGTCACTACCCAAAACCTTGGTAGCTTAACACAATGAATGGTTTTTTTTCTCACTCAAGTCACAGTTCATTGTGGGTTGGCAAGGAGACCCTTGCTTCACCCAGTCATTCAAGGGTGAAATTTTGTGGCAGTGCTTGGAGCCCTCTCCATTTGACCAGTAGAGGGTATGAGAGACTTGAGGATCAAGACAAGGAGGTTTGTATGGGCCAAGCCTGAAAGTGGCACCCAGCATTTCTGTTAACATTTTAGGACCCACTCATATAACTACACATTACTACAATGAATATTGGGTCATTTCATCTAATTTTGTGCTCAGGAAGATGAGACTGTGGATATAGGTGAGCCTTGGCACCCTATCACAAATTATTTACAAGGGCTTAATGGAAGAAGAGGGATTTTCCCTGGTTCTTTTAGAAAAGAATGTGAGATTTGCAATAGGTTACTCAGCCTGTCTTTACGTGGCATTAGTTCCAGAGGAAGGACAGAAGGCCTTAAAAAGCCTGCAAGCATTTTTAATAAAAATTACACATTTGTCCCACTGCCTTTACTATAAGCCATTTAGTGATCTTGGGCAAGCCATTCAATTTCTTTAGGCCTCTATTTCCTCACTTACAAATACTCATGATAGGATTGTGGTGAAGATTAAACAAAACTTTGCATGTTAAGTGCTTATTAGCATAGGGTCTGATCCAGGGTAAACACTCAGTAAAAGTTATTACTGTTGATAATGTTAATATATGTGGCCCCACAGCTAAATACTGGCTAGCCATTTGTTTGTCATCTTTCCTAAAGGACCACTTGGGAGTAGCAAAAAAAATGACTTGACTGAGTATATTTATATGAATTTTAGAATTCTGTAACCCTAGTTCAGTAATAGGAGGTTAGTGTTCCCCTGGCAGAATACTGAGAGAGAAACCCTGTCTATCCCCCAGGATCTCATCCTCCCATTCAACTCTACAGACTTATTTCCCTCTGAAGAGGACAGCAGGAGTACCGGGCTATAATTTACCTATTCCCTCCTTCCCAAAACTTCCTCAGTGTTGACATGTATCAGTAAGTTTGTCTGGGAAGAGTGAGGGTAAATGTCAAAACAGCTACTTTTTGCCCAGGCCTAATTGTAAGTTCTTAGCAAGGCAAGAACATCTCTTTTCAGGCCCATGTTACCTTGAGTGAGCTGGCAGAGCCTGTGGTTCCATGTAACCTAGTTCTATTCAGCAGGCCTGGGAATGCAAGGATGAAATGCTGCAGACCTTGCCTCTAAGAAACAATCTTAAGGAGGCTGGGTTTTTTTTTTTTGCGGGGTGTGGCTGCAGCAGCGGCATATGGTTGAATCACAGCTGTAGGTGCCGGGCTATGCCACAGCTACAGCAACGCCAGATCCGAGTCCCGTCTGCAACCTACACCACAGCTCAGGGCAATGCTGGATCCTTAACCCACTGAGCGAGGCCAGGGATTGAAACTACAACCTCATGGTTCCTAGTTGGATTGTTTCCGCTGCACCACGACGGGAACTCCAAGGAGGGTGGGTTTTTTGGAAGGTAGGAAGAAAGGAGTTCCTGGTGGTGAGAAGAGCAGTTACGGAGGAACAGAGATAAGGATTGCTCTCCTGGGCAGCAGGGGAAGGCATGGTTTAAGCTCAGCTCTAGTATGCGCCTGCCTCAGGTCTGCCCCTTTTTTACCTCAGCCTCACCTTGCAAGCCTCAGTTTTCTCTCTGTTAAAGGTTGGAGTAAGTTCTGACATCGGTAGACCTGGGAGGATTAAGTGAGATGATACATGTAAAGAGTTTATTATGTGTTAATACTAAGCACATTGTAAGTGCTCAGCACATGACCTACACTACTATTGTTATACTTTTGTGTGCTTCTGTAAATCGACTTCCAAATGCACTGACTCAACCAAGGATTTTGCACAGACATGTAAGCAACCTACTGAGAAATTTATTATTTTTTTGGTTCTCTCTTAGGCTACTGGTGAAATAGTGTACTGTAGTCACAATTGATGGGAAAATGACCTGCTGACCCTTCAGCTAAAAGGATTGGGAGCCCAGTTCATCTCAGTGAAGTCTGGGAGAGGTGGGACTTGAGATGGGAGAGCCATGAGACTTGAAATCATGAAGGGAATAAGGAATGGCTATATTGAACGCTTTGGAAACAAAAGAGAGGCTTAAGTGTGCAGATATGTAGAAGCTGTCAGAAAATAGAGGCTCCTGGAGTTCCCGTCGTGGCTCAGTGGTTAACGAATCCTACTAGGAACCATGAGGTTGCAAGTTCAATCACTGGCCTTGCTCAGTGGGTTAAGGATCCGTCGTTGCTGTGAGCTGTGGTGTGGGTCACAGACGTGGCTCAGATCTGGCGTTGCTGCGGCTGTGGGGTAGCCCAGAGTCTACAGCTCCGACTGGACCCCTAGCCTGGGAACCTCCATATGCTGCAGGTGCGGCCCTAGAAAAGACAAAAAAACAAAACAAAAATGGAGGCTCCTTTTAAAATATTAAGATTCCATGTAAGGAGTTTCGTAGAGGGTCAGGAAAGCCCAGGACTGACTTCAGGCACTAAAATATATCTCTGGAACCTAGGCCAGAGTTTTTCCCAGGAGGTGGTTTCAGCCTCTTCATTACCAGTTAGCTTTGCAAACTCTTACTTGGTTTTCAGTGGCATCACCCTTAAAAGCAGTCTCTGTAACCCAGTAGGCAGAAAAAATCAATGGTATCCATGGGGTATTAGTTCCAGGACTGTACTGTGGATGCTTCGGTCTTACAGTACCCACGGATTCTACAGATTTCAGTTTCAACTGCAGTTTTTAAACATTGTACCTAACAATGGCTGATTGGACTCGACCGATGGAACCTGTGGATATGAGGGCTGACTGTGTAGAGTTTAATTCTTCATCTTCTTCTTTTTTTTGCTTTTTAGAGCTGCACCTGTGGCAAAGGGATGTTCCCAGGCTAGGGGTCCAATTGGAGATGTAGCTTTAGGCCTACACCACAGCCACAGCAACACCAGATCTGAGCCTTGTTTGCCACCTACACCATACCTCATGGCCACGCCAGATCCTTAACCCACCAAGCGAGGCCAGGGATGGAACCCACGTCCTCATGGATGCTAGTTGGGTTCGTTACCACTGAGCCACAATAGGAACTTCCCAGAGTTTCATTCATAAGTTTGCTTTGCCAGGGAGGAAACCTGTCAAGGTGAAAGCAAAGTGGAACTTGGGTAAGAGGAGAATGAGTAAACTGGGGACCATACCGAATCACATTTTTGGAGAATATGCCAACAGTTGACAGTAGAACCTGCTTTAAACATTTTGGTTTGTGGTTTTTCGTTTGGGAGAAAAGATATAGAAAAACAACATAGGTTTAGGTTCACAAGCTTGGCTGCATATGGGAGACAAACATGGAAGGAAAGTAAGTCATGCAGCCCAGGTGTGTACTTTGGAAAGTACATGCCCAGTACATGAGACAGCCCCAGCCAGTTATCCCCATGCAGGAGAGCTGGCCTCAGAGGCCAATTCTTGGACCTTCCTAGAGAAAATGGAAATATGGAATGTTAAGTGACTCTTCCCACCTTTAAAATATTAGCAACAATTTCCTTTTTTTTCCCCCAAGACCATGGTCTTTGCACTGAGTCAAAGAGTGAGAAAAATGTGTAACCTGGGAATTAGGTGGTTCAGCTGCATGTACTCCTGCCTCTGGTGCTCGAGAGGCACAGTACCCCATTTGCGGTGCACGCTCTACACGTTTTCATTGATAGATAAAATATATCATATATGTATAAAATAAACAGGTGGGGTCAACCTCTTGGTTTTCAGTCTTTTCCTGTTTTGGATGGAGGAGGGAGTCAGCCTTACCTCACTTCAACTTAGAAGATCGAATCAAGTCAGAATCTGTGCTGTCTTCTTTGTAGGGCCCACCTTTCTAGCCCTTTCTCTTTGCTTTCACATCCTCTCCAAACACGTGAGGTGCATTTTCACACTAAAGCTCCATGGTTTGCCTAGAATTTAAGAAAGTTTAAGAAATAAAGTGTGTACTGTTATGCTTAAAAACAGGACCAAGTCAATTTAGCCTGTATTTTCTTTCCTCTGTCCTAGTTAGTGCATTTTTACTTAATTTTGACAGACTCATTTCTATAACAAGAAGTGATCCAGATTATGTCTTAAATTGCAATAAGCCTCTCAGTCTTAAAAGGAAATGTTACTTCTAGAACATAAAGTTATTTTCTTTTCCTTTTTTTTCATTCGTTTTAGGACCACACCTGTGGCATATGGAAGTTCCAGGCTAGGGGTCAAATTGGAGCTATACCTGCCGGCATACACCACAGCCAGAGCAACGCCAGATCCAAGTTACTTCTGTGACCTACACCACAGCTTGTGGCAATGCCGGATCCTAAACCCACTGAGTGAGGCCAGGAATCGGACCCACATTCTCACAGAGACAACTTTGGGTCCTTTACCTGCTGAGCCACAATGCAAGCTCCCATTTTCTTTGTAAAAGTTGATGTAACACTGCCCCCGTGACTGTGGGCTTTTCACTGTTTCAAGTTAATGAAAGGATTTTTCTGAACTTAAATTCTGCTGATATTTGCTGTTTTATTTTTTTAAATATCAAAGTTTTACTGTCTTTAGCAAAATATTTTTGTCGTGGTTATCTGAAATCAGTTCCAAAAAAAATTAAGCTCAGATGAGGGGGGGGGCATTTACCCTACAGGTCCAGGGGAGTCTTAAAACTTTAGGGAAGGATGTGCTTGGTCCTCTGGGGGACTATGATATTGGACAGGAAAGCCCTTGAACCTCCTGGGCAGAAACTGCTGCCCTTTCTGTCCTCTGGGGCTCTTTGCCCTCCTGGGTCTGATTCATTGAGCATCATGTTCATTCATCAGTCTTTGCTGCCTGGCTTTTTCCTAGAGACCGAGAGCACATGGGGGAGCTTGCAGCCTAGACCAGGGTAGACCCTCTTCATCCCAGATTCTGGTTCTCAGAAGAACAAATTAAATGTCTTAGTCTGGGAGTTTCCATTGTTGCTCAGTGGTAAAGAAACTGACTGGTATCCATGAGGACTCGGGTTCCATCCCTGGCCTCACTCAGTGAGTTAAAGGATCCGGTGTTGCCCTGACCTGTGGTGTAGGTTGCAAATGAGGCTGGGATCTGGCGTTGCATATGGGAACTTCCATATGCCATGGGTGTGGCCCTTCAAGAAAAAGTCTCAGTTTTAGTAAGTGTCCAGCTTAGGCCAAAACAGGAAAGGAGTTTGGAGCCGCCTATTATAAACATGACTTGACATTGGGTTGTATGGTACTTGCAGAAAGGGTCACCATGAGCTAGACAGCTACTCTAGAAGATTTTAAAGACTTTTCTGCAATCTCCATCTTCCCCCTCCACCCAAAAAAAGAGTAAATAAATTAAATGTATGCCTCTCAGGACTTCGGAGAACATTCAAATTAGGTCTTTTCTTTCTTTTTGTTTCCATCTCCTACCTCTAATGAACTGTCATTTAAAAAAAAAATCTTTTAAAAAATTATATTTATTGAATGCTGGTTACATAATAGATGGCAAATGAGTAAAAGCTATCAAGTTTTATGTTTCTATTCTTAGAAAATGTTCTCCTGTCTTCCTTTTAAATTATTTCTCTTTCTCTTTGCAAAACAAAATTAAGTTGCTGTTTAGGCAGTTTGGTGTGCTGGAAAGGGAACTAAATAGCACCAAAGGCCTCCATTCTGGTTCCAATTTCAAACCATTTATTTGCTGGGTAATCTTGAGCAAATTATGACCTCTCTCAGTTTGTTTCCTCAGTAGTAAAATGGAGATCATAATAACAGCTCTTTTGAGCACAGTGTTATTGTGAAGATAAAATGAAAGAATATATACAATCATATAATAGTTCTTTTTCTGCTAAGGAAAGATTTCTGACCCCTATTCTAAGTAGAAAAGTTACTATTTTTAAATGCTTATTTTTAGTAACTGCCACTGCCATTTTTCTCTAAGAAATAAGGTTTCCCTGAAAGCATTTTTGCAGTATTCAGGCTAGTAAATGGTGACTTCTTTTAAAGGCAAACACTGTCTTGGGGGGAGATTTCATAGCACCCAATATCTAATGACTTTCTTGGATACTCTGGAGATACAGCTGGACTGTCCTGATGGAAAGTGAAAACTAGCTTGACCTAGAAAAGTAAGATCAAGCACAATGATCCCAGAGTTGTTCTCTTTGCACCTTCAGCCTACCTTGAAGGAGTCACTGTCAAAGAAGTGGTTATCTCTAACATAGCATCTTTATTGGTTGCCTCTACCCTGGGAATTTGTAGCTTCCTTTGAATGATTTTGCATAGCTGTAAAATGTTTAGGATGCAAAGAAATGAATTTCGGTTCAGTACAGATATGTTAAACAAAATAGTGACTTTTATTGGAAATAAGGCAGAAAAGGAACACTAAAATGGAAATCAGAGAAAAATTTTAAAAGATATGAGACAGAGAAGCAATTAGAAATCTGAGAAATAGAAACAGCTGGCTTATAAAGATTGTAGGAATGATTACTTTATTGAAAATTTATATTACTGAATAACATTTTGTGGGTAAATAAAACAAACTGTTTAAAAAAAGGAGAAGGTGGGAGTTACCATTGTGGCTCAGTGGTAAGGAACCCAACTAGTATCCATGGGGATGCACATTCGATCCCTGGCCTCGCTCAGTGGGTTAAGGACCTGGCGTCACAGTGAGCTGTGGTGTAGGTCACAGATGTGGCTCAGATCTGGTGTTGCTGTGGCTGTGGCGTAGGCCAGCAGCTGCAGCTCAGATTCGACCCCTAGCCTGGGAATTTACATGTGCCATGGGTGTGGCCCTAAAAAGACAAAAAAATGAATAAAAAAAATATTAAATGGGAGGAGAGTTTCCTGGTGGCCTAGTGGTTAAGGATTTGATATTGTTACTGCTATGGCTCAGTTTTGATCCTGGGAACTTTTGTGTGCAGCCAATAAAATAAGAGACGAGGAGTTCCTGCTATGGAGCATTGGATTGATTCTCATGCTGCAGTGGCTTGGGTTGCTGCAGTGGTGTGGGTTTGATCCCTGGTCTGGAGCAGTAGGTTAAAGGATCCTACAGTGTATATTGCAGCTGCGGCTCAGATTTAGTCCCTGGCCCAGAAACTTCCATATGCTGCAGGTTTGCTGCATTTTATGCAGCCATAAAATTTTTTTAAAAGTGGGGTGGGAAGAGGGGAAGGATATGATCCAGTAATAACTTAAAAGCCAATACAGGTGATTATCAATAAATGTTCAAACATGGCATAGAATTTCAGCTACTGTCTTTGGGAGATAGTTTATTAGTACTCAAACCGTGGAACTATTTAGCTTACCATCTTAGAGTGTATGGTAATAAATAAAGATTGAGCAAAGCAGTATTCCTGCCACCAATCTTGGTATATAGCCAGTGAGGATTATATAAAGAAAAGTGAATTTTTTTGTATGAAATCAGCCTGTCTTGTGCTTTACACTTTGACAGTATCTGTTCCATAACTGTGTCATTGTCCACATTTGCTGTTCTTTTTCTCTTGCTGCATGTCAAACTTGAAAACTAGTTTAATCTCTAACTCTGTTTTGTTAATCTCCAATCCCTTGATTCCATAACTCAATGCTTCTCCCTAGATTAATTTGAATAGCACCCACGTTCCACTTGCAATATATATGTATGCATATGTACAAAAATGTGTAGATAAGGGAACAGATAATTTCTTTGTGCTTTTTAGGAGGATAGTTTAATTATAAAGTTTTTGTTTCCTATTTGTAATATTATGAATTGCTTGTATAAACTGCTAAATGATAAAGGACAGAGTGAGCTTTCCAAATAATATCCTCACTCAGTGGGTTGTGTGTGTGTTTAAATCCTGATTCTGACAGGTTTCATAGGAGCAGGCTTTCTGAATAGCCATTTTAAAAATTAAGTGAAAACTCATTAGGGGCAAATTACACACAATGATTTTAAGCCCCAGGAGACTGACTCTATATACATATTGAATAGTCATTTGTTCTTAGATTATTGTATAAATATAGCCAATTAAGTTCATTGTAAAAAAAAAAAAAAGCTGAATTGCATTTGTTGTAAAATTGGTAAAGTGCCTTGAATTTTAACGCTTTGACATTTTAAAATGTGTAATAATTTTGAGGCATCTGGCGACTAATGAGATAGTTGATTTCTGATTAGTTTTATCTATTGTTTCATCTCTTTGCCCCTTTTCTTTTTTTTGTAGGTCTGAACAGAATTAAGAAGAAAAAGCTTTCACAGTCACAGCAGATGAAGATCCACTGGTAAATTGATTAGGATTTTTGGCCTGCCCTCCAAAGAAAAGGTAACTAGCTCTTTCAACATTAGTACATCTGAATAAATGCTGTAGTTGTAATGGAGTTTGAGTTTTACCAAAGGCTGATAATTTTTAAAATTTAAGATATCTGAGTAAGATCTCCAGTTTTAAGCATAACCCTGAATATGATCTTACTCATATGAAATGACAGTGACTTTCAGAGTACAGTATTATTTGATGTTTGTCAAAATAAAATCTGCTAAATAATCTTTCTCCCCAAATTCATTAAAATTGTAGGAATACTCTAGAGATAGGAACCCACCCCTCAGTCCGAATCTACCTTTTCCTGCAAATTTGTCTACAGGTGCATAGTTTATTCTGTTCTGTTCCACTTTTTTTCTTCTCTCTGCAAGCAATATAATCCCAGCTACTCAGGGCAGGGAAGATCCTAGGGAAATTGTAAAACAGGCAAGAGTACCTCAGGCACCCTTTCTGGGCCCAGTGCCTTTGCCCGTCCTTAAGATTTCTGGCCCAAAGCTGAATGCCTGGCTATACAGAGATATACTTCAGTGATCATCAAGAGTCATCACAGAGGATGGCATTCACTGTGGAGTGTCTGGAGAGTGCCAGAGAAGAGAGAAGCAGTGCTTTCCTAGGTGTTGGTCAGCAACTGGCAGTGGTAGGATATGAGGGGGTTAGAGGGGAAGATAGAGAGGAAACGTATTTAACAGAAATGTGAAAGGAGCTCTTTAGTCCATAACTGTTTACTGTCCTACTATGTGCAGAGGGATTATCCTTGAGGAGGAAAAGAGAAGAATAGGAGGTGATTTTCACAGACTACAGTTATGACTTAACTTTTTAAAATGCTGTTCTGATGAAAAGACAAATAGGATACCAGGAATCCAGTGATAGGTAAAGAAGTGTCACAAACTCAGGTCTGCATGGATCAGACAAGTAGAGGAATGAAATGAACGAGGTGAGGAACTTGAATTCATGGCCACTCTCAAAGGCTTACCTTCCCAGTCCCAGCTGACTGTAGGCTCAAAATCCATCCAACAAATATTAATGGAGTACCTACTTACGTGTTGTGCTCTTTTGGGCACTGGGAAGAATTAGAAAGCAAAGGGGCAAAAGTCCCTGTGATTGTGGCACTTAGCTTTTAATGAAAAGAAACAGATAATAGCTAATGTTATAAGTAAATACATTGATCTGACTTCTGTTTTAATAAAACCACTGTGGTCACTATATCGAGATAGGATATGGGGGCAAGGGTAAAAGCAGTGAGAGCAGTTAGACTGTGGTTATTGAAATAATCCAGATCTTTCAAAATTTTAAGGGAAATGAAATCTTAACTTTAATGAGTCTTCTTGTTTTTTTTTTTTTTTTTTTTTTTTTTCTTTTTCAGTTTAAGAAAACAATTTGAGGGAGTTGCCGTTGTGGCATAGTGGAAATGAATCCAGCCAGTATCCATGAGGATGTAGGTTTGATTCCTGGCCTTGCTCAGTGGGTTGGCGATTTGACATTGCCGTGAGCTGTGGTGTAGGTCGCAGATGCAGTTCGGATCCCACATTGCTGTGGCTATGGTATAGGCTGGCAGCTGCAGCTCTGATTTGACCCCTAGCCTGGGAGCTTCCATATGCTGCAGATATGGTCCTAAAAAAGGAAAAAGGAAGAAAAGAAAACAATTTGAATCAACCTAAATAAGTCTGTGGGATTCTGTCATACTGTGAGGTTGCTATCTCTTAATACCTCCAGAATAGAAGTGATAAAGTCAGTTAGAGAAAGGTGAAGATTTTGGGTCAAGCTAAGCTGTTAGGGAAGGTAAGAATTGATTTGAAACTCATATAAAAGCTTGGCCTTGATTAGCACATGAAGCTGAAGGAAGGGAAAAGATAATGTTATGTAACTATTCACAATAACAAAAAGGTAGAAACAACCCAAACGTCCATAAATGGATGAGTGGATAAACTGTGGTATATCCACACAGTGAAATTTTATTGAACCATAAGAAGAAAAAATTACATATATGTGCTCCAACATAGGTGACCCTTGAAAACATATTAACTGAAAGAAGCCAGACTAAAAGGTCACATATCATATAGTTTCAACAATGTGAAATATTCCAAACAGGCAAATCTATTAAGAAAGAAAACAGATGTGGTTTCTAGGAGGAAGCATGAGAGATGGGGAGTGACTGTTTAGTGGGAGCAGTGTTTCCTTCTAGGGTGATGAGAAGTTCTGGAACAAAATAGTGATGATGGTTGCACGACATCGTGAATGTACTAAATGTCACTAAGTTGTATACTTAAAAATGGTTAAAATGGTGAATTTTATGTTATGTGAATTTTACCTCAATTAAAAAAATGAAATGAATGACGTGTGGAAAAGCATTTGAGGAATGTGTATTTTATGTCTTCTTTAGCTGGAGCGGAGTCTTTGTAAGGAGGACTGATGGGTGATAAAACTAGAAAAAGAAGGATGTTGGGCCAGATTGTGAAAGTTGTTGACTGCCAGGCAAGCAGTTTAGAATCTCGTCTGTTGGCAGCTATTAAACATAGCAGTGTATACTCCATAAGGAAGACTATAAAGAGGTCAGAGCTTTGGGAATCTCAGCCTCTGGGTTTCAAAGCATGTCAGATGGTCTATGGTTTTAATCAGTCTGTGATGTTGCTGCTCACCTCATGGAATTTTGTGATAATATCACTGAAGTCTCAAACAAGATTAAAGTTTCTTCATCTTTTTAAAAAATATTTTTATTATCATTCCACATTATGAAAGTTTATTTTAAAAAATTAGGTAACTATGTGAAGTGATTTATATGTCAGCTAACCTTGTTGTGGTAATCATTTCAAGATATATCTATACCTAGGAGTTCCTGTTGTGGCGCAGCAGAAACGAATCTGATTAGGAACCATGAGGTTGCGGGTTCGATCCCTGGCCTTGCTCAGTGGGTTAAGGATCTGGCTTTGCTGTGGCTGTGACTTAGGCCAGTAGCTGTAGCTCCCATTAGACCCCTAGCATGGGAACTTCCATATGCTGAGGGTGGGGCCCTAAAAAGACAAAAAGAAAAACAAAAAAGATATGTCTATATCTATATATCTGTGTCTATATCCATCTCAATCGAGTATCTCAAATCATCACACTGTACACCTTAAGCACACATAGTGTTGTCAATTGTATTTCATTAAAGCTGGAAAATATGTAAACATTATGTAACTATGTATGTTAATAAAAAGCCCCTTTAATTACATTCCTTCCCTCTTTTACCTGTAAGTCCAGAGTTATCTAGACTGTCTTTTTATTTTATTTTTATTTATTTATTTTTTTTAGGGCTGTGCCTGTGGCATATGGAAGTTCCCAGGCTGGGGGCAGAATCAGAGCTATAACCACAGGCCTATGCCACATCCACAGCAACACTGGATCCGAGCCGCATCTGCGACCTACACCCCAGCTCATGGCAATGCCGGATCCTTAACCCACTGCGTGAGGCCAGGGATTGAACCTGTGTCCTCATGGATGCTAGTTGGGTTCATTACCCCTGAGCCACAATGGAAATTCCAGGTCTCCCCCTTTAAATGAGAAAATATGTGTTTGGGTTAGGGGTTGCAGAACTAACTGTATTCAATCATAGCCTTTCATTCACATGTTAGTGAAATAAAGTTAAATCTACATGTCATCTATCTCTACCAAGAAAAGGAAGGTTTTATTTTAGAGGTGGAAAGGGGATGCAAGCCTTTGTGGAACACTCTTTTCAGAAGCAATACAAACCCAGATGGGCTATTGGATCAGGGCGCAAACAATGTGGAAAAGTTGTGTTGGCTGTATCTGTGACTTGACTTAGGGCTGGAACTTTGCTGCAGAAAGGGGAATAAAGAGCTATGTTGTTCCTTCTTTCTTTCTTTTTTTTTTTTTTTTTTTGACTTTTGTCATTTTAGGGCTGTACATGTGGCATATGGAGGTTCCCAGACTAGGGGTCTCATCAGAGCTGTAGCTGCCGGCTTACACCATAGCCACAGCAAAAGGGGGTCTGAGCCACGTCTGTGACCTACACCGCAGCTCAAGGCAACTCCAGCCCTGACCCACTGAGTGAGGCCAGGGATCCAACCTGCAACCTCATGGTTCTTAGTTGGATGGGAGCTCCTAAATGAAGATTTTTAAATGAAATTTGTCCATCATTTAAAATCACGGGCTAGAATTAAGTTCCTAGAAACATTTGGGTATTATTCATTTTAAAGTTACAGGTTAATGTCTTTTATATGGGAATTGTTAAATTTTCTCTCTTTTCAAGCAGTTTACTAGTACTGGTGAATGATTCTTTGGGAGTTTTTTTTTTGGTTGTTGTTGTTTTTGTTTGTTTGTTTGTTTTTGCTTTTTTTAAGGGCTGCCTGTGCAGCATATGGAAGTTCCCAGGCTAGGGGTTGAATTGGAGGTACAGCTGCTGGCCTACACCACAGCCACAGCAACTAGGGACCTGAGCTGGGTCTGGGACATACATCACAGCTCGTGGAAACACTGGATCCTTTAACCCACTGAGCAGGACCGGGTCGAACCCATGTCCTCATGGATACTAGTTGGGTTTGTTTCTACTGAGCCACAACAGGAACTCCTCTTTGGGAGAATTTTGTACATAGCTACAGACATATGATTAAGAAAACAGACCAGGAGTTCCTATCGTGGCTCAGTGGTTAACAAATCTGATTAGAAACCATGAAGTTACGGTTTGATCCCTGGCCTCGCTCAGTGGGTTAAGGATCTGGTGTTGCGGTGAGCTGTGGTGTAGGTCGCAGATGCTGCTCGGATCCCACGTTGCTGTGGCTCTGATGTAGCCCAGCGACTACAGCTCTGATAAGACCCCTAGCCTGGGAACCTCCATATGCCACGGGTGTGGCCCTAAAATGACAACAAACAAACAAAACAAAACAAAAATTCAAAGATTTGACCTTTTGGGCAAATGACAGTTAATAGAATGACTTTGTGTACAAGTTAAGACTTTTAAAATATAATCACCTTCATATTTAAATCTCTACTTTTGTAATCACCATTATTCCTAATTTTGCACTTGGTTGTCAGCAATTCCAGCCACTGAGCTGATGAATTAAGTTTCTTCCATGTTCTCCCCCTACTGGAATACTGATGTATTCTCAGTGAACTGTAAGGTATTTCACTAGAGAGAGCACAGTTAAGGAGGGGCTTTGCCTGCCATACCCCATATGTAGAAGGGAGCCCAGGCTCTGTCTAGAGAAGAAGGAAAGGGAAAGGTGTGGTCAGAGGAGGGTGAGAGGAAATGAACAAAGGCACAGCCAATTTTAGGAGGAAATCAAGAAACTCAAGGCCACGTATTCCTAATTCAGTGGATCTGAGTTTCTGGTTAATCAAATGACTGCAGCGCTTTGGGGATGATAATGGAGGATTTCTACTACCAACCCTGAAATTTGCACATATAAATACACTGTAGTTCTTGGCTTTCAAGTTTATTAAAATATATTGGGACTGGTGCTTCTTTCCAAATAAAAAGGCTGGTTGTGCGAGGTGTTGCATCTTAGAAAAGTATTGGACAGTTCCAGCCATTTTACGTTAAACTGAATTTAAAGGTTTTTTTTTTTTTAATTTTTAAAATTATTTTATTTTTTAATTTAGTGATGCCTTTGAACAAAGCACTTTACAAGTAAATCTGCTGTGCAGAGAATCCTTTTTGTAAAGAGAGACCTTGTTACCCTTGGCACTTAATGGGAACATCCCTAAATTTGGATGGTGAAGTAAGGCCACCTTTTAAATACATCCCTGGAAGGGATAAAATGCTCAGAACTTGGCAGCATTTCACTTCTGATGGCCTAGTTCTTAAGCCACATACAATCTAATTGGTGGTGACAGGTTTTTCCATAAGTGCATTTTGATGAATTAAAAAATTTTCCCTACCTCTCCCTCTTCTCACTTCCTCAATGAAGTTACTATGTTGTGTTCACCCTGATGCCCAGCACTTAGGCTGGTAGGCACTTAGGAACTTTTGACAAATTGTATCCTCATTATTACAGAATGTATCATTTATCTGTGCAGACAGATACTGAAGATCTTCAGAACTAAAAGACATCATCAGAAGTACACCTGTAGGAGAAAAGATTGATAGCATACTAGGAACACACTGCATTAAAATAAATGAGTATAAATTGTATTGTTTATTTTCTTTTTATGTCTTTGGGGGTGCTGAGGAGAGGTGTTTAGGTAAGAAGTCATCAGGTTTTTTTATTATAAAACCAAGTGTTTGACTTTCTGTTTTACTATTGTTTATAGATAGTGCCTGTTGTATAAGAACACTTTTAAAATGTTGCCCAAACTTGAGTATCACAACACTGTACTTTCTCAATAGCAGTTTGACTTTTGTTGGTGACTCATTTGAACTTTTGGGAAACCCAAACCAACTATGGATATCAGAAACTGCCTTTTCTGGAAGGGTTTAGGGCTTTCTCATACGGGTGAAGAGAGTGTGGGGAGATGTTGGGAATTGCCTGCCATTCTCTTGGTTCCTACACCTTCTTGAACTTGGTAAGACATTTCTCAGATAAGAATTGATCTGAATTGCTCAGTTTGATATAAGATACTTATTTATAATGTTTGTTTTGTGTTGTTTTGTAGTTTCCATGAATCTTTTAATGTAATTCTCAGAAGAAGCTTGGCTTTATCTCTGTTTTACAGATTAGGAAACTAAGATCCAAATAAGTTAGGTGACTTGTTTATGTTACGCAGTTTTTACATGAAAGAGCCAATATAGGGACACAGAAGGAATTCGAGGGACTGGCTCCAGAGCCCTCCCTCATTTTCCTTATCTATAAAAAATAATGCAACTCCAACCTTACACAATTGTGAATAGTTATAGAGGTAATGCAAAAGAGCACCCACAGCAATGCTTGTCACCTAGTAGGTGTTTGATCTTTGATAGCTGCTATTGGTAATATACTAAGAAGATATTTAATTTTTATTTTAAACCTTATTTTCTTTATGAAACCAATCAAAAGGGGTTGGTATAAAACAGGAATAAGGACAGAAGTTGAAATGTTACAAACTGCCATATTGACCCCCATTAGCTCAAAGTCATAGTAGTGAATCTTGAAGAATTTTCACATGTAAACGGGGAAATCAAACAATGTCTTAAGGAAATGGGATTGTACGTATGTTTGCGCTTCTTTCCCTTACTTTCATTCTCATTCTACTCTCAGGGATCAGAAGGGTTGTACTCAATGGGCAAGCTGTCCTTAGTAGCTATATAGGTAGATGGCCCAAAGCTTTTTTTCTTTTTTTTTTTTTTCCGGCTGAGCCCATGGAAATTCTGGGCCAGGGATTGGATCCCCCATCACAGCAGGGACCTGAGCCATAGCAGTAACAACTGGCCCTAAACTTTTATTTATTTATTTCTTGCTTTATTTTTTTTTTAGGGTCATACCCATGGCATGTGGAAGTTCCCAGGTTGAATCAGAGCTGCAGCTGCTAGCCTGCATCACAGCCACAGCAACACCAGATCTGAGCCACATCTATGACCTACACCACAGCACACAGCAACAATGGATCCTTGAACCCATTGATCGCGGCCAGGGATTGAACCTGGATCCTCATGGATACTGGTTGAGTTAGTCACCACTGAACCATAACGGGAACTCCTGCCCTAAGCTTTTATTAATGGCAGCTCCAAATGTCATTCAAAGTCAAATTTTTATTTATCTTAAATGTAGAATTATAAAAACGAAAATAATTTTTAAAATGTATACTTTAATCTTGGAAAACCAAGAAGTTGGATTTTTTTTATATATTTCTATAATTCTACAGATTTTTTCAGTAATTTGGATAAATGAAAAATTGAAGATCCACGTTGGTGACGTCCAAGATGCCTATGTTAAGAGTTAGGAACCTTATTACGAAGGGAATTATATGTTTTACCCATGCATTTTTTTTTCTCATTGATGCTTTTATGTAGGAAGTTAAAACATTAGAAATTTTTTTTTTTATTATCAAACATTTCTACTATTTTTGGTTATTCTCTTTTTACTGCTTCTTAGATAAGGACAGGAAATATCTATCCATAGTTTCTGGGGAACTTTTGTTTGCATTCAATCCAGGAAAAATTTTACGCACTTATTCCTAAACATTTTTAAAATTAAAAAAAAAAATCATGGAGTTCCTTGGTGGCTCAGCAGGTTAAGGATCTAGCATTGTCACTGCTGTGGTTCAGGTCTGTGTGTAGGACGGATTCAGTCCCTGGCCTGGTAACTTTTGCATGCCATGAGTGCTGCCAAAAAGAAAAAAAATAATGTAAAAATTCGTATATATGTGGAGTTCCCGTCATGGCTCACTGGTTAACGAATCCAACTGGGAACCATGAGGTTGAGGGTTTGATCTCTGGCCTTGCTCAGTGGGTTAGGGATACGGCTGTGGTATAGGTTGCAGACGCGGCTCAGATCCTGCGTTGCTGTGGCTCTGGTGTAGGCCGGCAGCTGCAGCTCTGATTC
The DNA here is from genome assembly GCF_054392235.1 of Sus scrofa. Lineage (NCBI taxonomy): Eukaryota > Metazoa > Chordata > Mammalia > Artiodactyla > Suidae > Sus > Sus scrofa. Next base: position 60,224,028 of record NC_139395.1, read on the forward strand.
GACCCCTACCCTGGGAACCTCCATGTGCTGCGGGAGTGGCCCAAGAAATGCCAAAAACAAAATATATATATGCGATTTCTATATAAAGCATGTATATATATATATTATTTTTTTTTCAGTAAAGCTTTTAAATTTTGAACCTAAAACAAACTTACTACAGGAATCCCGTGTTGCTTTTAGGTTGCAATAACATTTCCTTATTAATTTACTTTTTAGAACATTTTTGTTTCTGCTAGTTGGACTTTGTTTCTTTAGCAGAGAAATTGGTCACCTCTATGACACCAGATGTTCTAGATAAAAAAAAAAAAAACATGAATAAACCGGCTTCCTTCCCACTTAGAGAAAGCACCTCTAAGCAAGCAACTATGACACATGCCTCAGGAGTGCTGATATTACTACTGTGTGAAACGTGATGATTAAAATCATTGTTTCTGTCTCAGGCTGCAGGTTTTCACATCAGTTTGAAATAACAGTAACCTTGGTGTGGTCTGCTACTGTTTGAAATACTTAGCATGCTTTCGTTCATTAAATAGACTTATTTTACATTTTTATCTATCACTTGAGCAAAAACTTTGCACGCAGTGTGGTGTGTTGGGGAGGGATGCTCAGTTTTGTGGGCCAGTGCTTACTTTGGTGAACAAAATGTAACAGAAAACAGTATTTTCTAGGAATACTGTACATTCACCTAAGCCGTAAGTTCCTGCCTTGCCCAAGCAGACACCATATAGAGGGAGAAGCCAACAACTCGTATTTACAACGAACGAGTTTTTTTTTTTTTTTTTAATTAAAGGATAAAGGAATCACTTCCACGAGCAATGGAAGGGGCAGTAGAGAAATTTGGGGTGGTGTCTTCGAGACAAGTAAACGGATTCGCCTCGGTCTCTCTCTCAACTCCATCTTATTCTGATTTCATGGTCTTCTCTTTGCTGGACGAGTTCAAGTCGCCCGGGGGCATGCTGTGACCTCCAGTGGTGGGCGTCGGGCGGACACCGGGCTTCGGGCTGACACCTGGGACAGCACCTGGGCCGCATTTCCTTGCCTGCCCGCGGTTTCCTCCACGCTAGGAGTCCGCTCCGCAGCGGCTTCCCATTCATGCTTTTGACAGCTGCGCGGCAGCCCGCGAGCTGAGAGTGAAGTGCTCCCTGAACCCGCCCCTGCGCCCAGGGTCCGGCCCAGAGCCGGAGGGCTCGACGGCGACGCCGCCCGCTGGTGCCCCGAGGCGGGCCGGCCGGCTTCTCCATAGGTGGCTGCGTTTCCGACTTCGCCCTGGCTCCACTCCGGGGGCTTGACGTGCAAACTTCGCCGGAGCGAGCTGAGAGGGAGGGACCGGCGAGGGGGAGGAGGCGGCGGGAGGCGCCTCGGCTTAAGGGAGCCAGCCGGGCGCCGCCGCTCGGACGGACGCGCGGACGGAAGGAAGGAGCGGGGCCGCCGGGCCCGGCCCGGGGATGCGAGCGGCCTCAGGGTGGGCAGCCCGAGGGCCGGGGGTGCGTCTCGGGCCTTCCTGCCGCGGGCCGCCGCGGCGGGGCTCGGGGCAGGGGCGGGGGCAGCGCCGGGCCCCGGTTTCCGCGGCGGAGGCAGGCTGGGGACCTTGCGCCGCGGTGGCGGGCCGCTGGCGCTCGTCCCCTCCCCCGAGGGGCCGCTGGAGTCGAAAGCGAAAGCGAGCCCGCGCCGCGGACTTTGCGCCCGGGGCGGGGGTTGGCCCAGGAGGAGGCGGGCTGGGGGGCTGGGCGGCCGGGGGCGCTGTCAGCGCGCCCCACCCGGCCCGCGGGCCGCGCACGCCGCCGGAACTCCCCGGCGCCTCCTTAAAAGCGGCCCCCGCACGACTCTTTTCCCCCTTTTTTGTTACATTGTAGGAGCGGAAAGAATGTCGGAGCGGGCCGCGGATGACGTCAGGGGGGAGCCGCGCCGAGCGGCAGCGGCGGGCGGAGCAGCGGCCGCGGCCGCCCGTCAGCAGCAGCAGCAGCCTCCGCAGCCTCCGCAGCCCCAGCGGCAGCCGCCGCCGCGGCGCCTACGGCCGGAGGACGGCGGCCCGGGCGCCGCCTCCACCTCTGCCGCCGCCGCAATGGCGACCGTCGGGGAGCGCCGGCCCCTGCCCAGTCCCGAAGCGATGCTGGGACAGTCGTGGAATCTGTGGGTCGAGGCTTCCAAACTTCCTGGGAAGGACGGTGAGTGTCCACGCCCTCCTCTTCCCCACGCCCCCGGCTCCCCCATCCTCTGACCCTTCTCCTCCCCTCCCCCGTCCCTTGGCCCGCCCCCTCGGGGGTCAGAGATGCTATCGCTCTGTTGGGGAACGCGGAGGTGCCCGCACCTACTCACTGCGTGCGTGAGCGTGCGTCACACTCCTGGCCACTGACCTGCCTCTCCCCTCCTCCTGTGTGTGTATATCTCCTAGGGACGGAATTGGACGAAAGTTTCAAGGAGTTTGGGAAAAACCGCGAAGTCATGGGGCTCTGTCGCGAAGGTGAGTTAAGCCCCCTGAAAGGAGTGTACAAGCCCTGGGGAAGTATTCTGGCAGGCTGACCAGAGCGGGAGCTTGAGCCCACTAGACCCACTACGCTCCCCATCTCCCTATGCAAGGATGCTGCCTGAGGAAGAAAAGGGAGGACGGAGCTTTAGGAAAATCCAGTTTCTGGGGGCTTCCTGTAACGGAGAGGCCAGAACCCTTCAGTGGAGGTCTGGCTGAGTGCATTTTGAGCAGCATTGCTTAGTGATGAGCTCTGGGGACTGTAGTGAGTTTAACCCAGATCAGGTGTGACCCCCTTAAGGGTAAACACTAGTGGAGGAAGGCGTCAGCTTTCAAAAGCATTTCCACGAATGCTTTGAGGGGTTCTGGAAAGGAGACCTTGCCACTTGAAATTCTCTGCCGGCAATCAAAATGAATTTTTAATTTTAAAAAAGACGCCTTACCTGTGCAGCCTTATTTCTGCGGGATTTAAATTACAAAGATTCATCGAAAGGATCATCACAGCGGAGGAGCACTTGGTTGGAAGTTTTGGAGGAAAGTGGGGTGAGCTACCAAGATGAGGATAGGGCGCAGAATTTTCTATGGCAAAATAAGCCTTTAGTACTCTTTGGTAGTGAAATCAGAATCTAATTTTTGGTCAGTTTTTAATAAAACTGGTATAAGGATACTCTCGGGAAATATGTGTCTAAAGGTGTGCCTCCAAATTAAAGGTCTGGTATCTAGGAACGATCAGACTTTTCCTTCAGATTTTATTTTTCTGTGAATACGTACTTTTGCTGTCAAATTCTTATACCAGACCTGGGCACACCATGCTCAGAAAGGACTTCTGGAGGCCAGTCAACTTTAGATTCAGTTCAAAGTGTTCTTCAGTGGTAGTATGGACAAGGACTTGAGTGAGGTTTGGTATCCAGAATACTGAGTTTATATTCCCAGTGCAATGTTATTTCTTAGTGAGGCCATTTATTTTGGCATAGTTACTGTTAAGTGTACAAGAATAGGTAGAACTTTGGCAAGTGGAACATTTTTAAAGTCCAGAGTTTGCCCATTGTTACTCTGTCTCCACGTTTCTTGTTTTTAGTGTCCATCTTGTCTTTGAATTCACTGTTTTGGTGTTTTGAACTGCCCATTTGTTGGCCTTTTGGCATGAAGAGGAAGAGTAATACCAGTAGCAGCTCTCTGAGAGCTTCCAATTGGAACAGATTAGAGAGCAAATTAGTTAATTTTGAGACTGAGAATTGCTGTTTGAGAGCAAAGGAAAGAGAGGGAAGGCACAGGACTTGCTGGTGATGTTGCAATAGGAAAAATCAGTTGTTAGTCCGGTTTTAGTGTTGAATTGGCAGCCTGCCTGGGCTTAAAAAATTAAAATCACTTGGTGGTAACTCTCATAGAAAGCACTTGGAGTAGAGATTTAGAGGACCTGACCCGCTCCTGTTCTTAGTTTTTATTCTCTGGGTGTGGATGCATTTCCCATAAAGGATTTCTAAGTGTGTTAAAACATGGTGCACATTATTGGTAATTCCTCTATAGAGGATGAGTAAATATAGTAGCATTTCACCGGGCAACTTGGTTTCAACCGAGATTCAACTAAATTTAGTTGCTTGGACTCACTTTTTGCTATATCTATTATTTTCTGTTGGGACGTAGTCACGAATAGATTTTACCAAGAAGGTCTAGGACCTCTTAATTACTTTATTGAGTCACAAAGGGACTGTAGATTTGCTTGTGTGTGATTCTTACCTATCAAATTATTAGTGACTTTTAGAGGTGCCGTTTTGGTAAGCTGCTCTAACATTCAGAGGATGTGGAAGCAGCCAGGACAGCTGAAACTGCATGCCAGTTTCGAGACTGAACTTTTAAATTCAGTCAGTTCTCAATTCACTTGTGACTTTGTGGATTTTCCGCAGCAGTTGAAAACCTGAGCATAAAGATGTTCAGCACTAACACAGTAGGCCTTTTGTTTTTGTAACAAATAGTTCACGTTGTGCTGCTTAAGAAATAAAAAGATATTTTTAAATTATCAGAAATTATTAGGCAATTCTCGTTTGTCTTTGGTTGAGATTATCTCTTACCAATAAAAAGTCTTTTGGAATTAAATAAATGCTAATTCCATTTGTCAACAAAGTTAAATAGAAAAATACGTTGATAAATTGAAAATATGAATGATGTACTAAGTCAGAAAGTTCCCATCTTGGAATATGTTTCAGAATATTGACCAGACTTTGAAATCTCCAGTTCATGATTGTGTACCTAGACGTTAGAAATCTGATTATGAGATAATGTTGCTTAATCTTGAATTTTACCTTTCAGAATCTAGCTTTCTGTAAAAGGAGATGATAATTCCTACCTCCCATGGTTGTTGTAAGGATTGAAATTAATTTAGGTAGTATGTGGAAAATCACTCAATATGTACTAATTTTAACCTTTGGTAACTGCTGATGATACTAGGTCCTATCTCCTAATTTGGTATTTATCTAGGTCGAAGGTTTTTAACCTAGGGCATCAGTGGGCTTCAGGAGATCATAATTACCCTGAAATTGTATGCAAATGAATATGTGTATCCATTTTTGAGGTCAAGGGTGCCCGGCTTCTCTTGGATTGTCAAGGATTCCTCGCTACCTCCCAGATTCAAAACTGCAAAACTAGGATCCCAGTGTTTTTTCCTTCTCTGTTTTTGCTCTTGTAGCTTATTTTGTCCAACTCCCTCTTAGATTAATGTTATGGGAGCGGTGGGAACTATCGATTTTGATGGGAGTGAGATTATGTGTGGTTTAGCTAACATATCATCCTCATCTTCCTGTTAGTGTAAATGGGCAAATGTTAGGATAAAATTCAGGTATCTTTCAGAGGTCAGCCTGTTTTTTTATCTGCATCCTCATCTTTTTATTGCTTGTTTTATTCTGTAATTTGTAAATTTTTTTGATAGCCCAAGTTGGTTTTGGTGGGAAAAATTAATAATGTATTTTTAAATTTTTTCAGAAGAGTAAACTCAGAAGAAAATTACAGTTTTCCTAAAGATAATTTTCAAAATGGTGGATTTACCAAAAAAAATCTTTAAATGAAATTAATTGGTATGAGTAACTAATATTTCCATATTAGTACCTAAGCATGTAAGGAGTCTTACAAAGTGAAAACATGAAATGCCTTAATTTCACAGCAAATTGAAACAAAATATAGTGTCACTCTGAGAGTCAACAGTAGAATTGAAAAAATGATATTTTCTTTGAAAAGTTATTCTTAACTTCTCTTAAGCCCACCTTTTGTACGATATCAAAGTACCCTGTACTTGTCCATTCTCCAAACTCAGGTAGTAATCACCATTTGAAAGTGTGTCTTAGGTAGTGGCTCTTCTATTAGTGTGCCGAGTCCCAGAGGACAGGGATGTTATTGATCAAGACATATTCAGTGTGGAGTTCCCGTAGTGGCTCAGGGGTTAAGGAACCAGACTAGTATCCATGAGGATGCAAGTTCGATTCCTGGCCTCGCTCAGTGGGTTAAGGATCCAGTGTTGCCATGAGCTGTGGTGTAGGTCACAGATGTGGCTCAAATCTGGTGTTGCTGTAGCTCTGCTTCAACCCCTAGCCTGGGAACCTCCGTATGCTGAGGGTTTGGCCCTAAAAAGACCAAAAGAATCTATATATGTGTGTGTGTGTATTCCATGAATATTTGCCCCCAAAAGGAATGAACTGGGCTGCTAGGAAGATTGTAGGGTTCGAATGAACAATTTTCCATTGTGTTGTGACTCCAAAAAAGAAAAAAAGATACTGTTCTCTGGAGAGTTGTGCTTTCTGGACGAAGGGGAAGCCAGAGACTGTCTTTCAGCACTTCCTGTGTCTCCGTCTTGAGTTTAACAACCCATTTACACTCTCCCAAGAGTGCAGACAAGACACCACCTCTCATATCTCTGATATTTAGGCAGGGGAGTAGGATGGCAACCTAGGGTGATAGACACAGTTGGTGACAGGTGACCGCCCTCTCAAAATAACAGAAACATAAATGAGTCTAGGGCAAGATGGAAAAGAGATTGGTTAGTACCTACAGGCAGCTAGGTAAAAAAAAAAAAGCGAGGGAGGTGGGTAGCCTCAATCAACACAGACTGAGTCAGCATAACAGTACTACCTTTTTCTTTCCTAGGGGAAAAAATTGTTCATAGCAGTTAACTGAAAACAAATTGTATTTGTGAGAAAGACTTTTAAAGTAACTACCTTATAGGCATAAAATCTTCTCGCTGAAGTAAAGAGCATTTCTGTTTTCCTCTAGGATTTCTCTTACGCCACCCCCCCAACTTTTTCTTATGGACAATTGGAAATACACAAAAGTAGAGAAAATATTTTAATGAGCCTCCTCATGTCTTTGCTACAACTTAAATAGCTAACAGGTCCCTGCCCAGTTGTGTTTCATCTCTTCCCCACTCTCCACACACAGTTATTTTGAAGTATGTCCCAGACATCATATCATTTCTTTCTGGTTTTCTTTTTTATGCTTGCATGGACTTCAGCTTGTCTCCTGCAGAATGGAGTCTTTTATGTGTGCTACGCCTTCTTTTGAGCCCGGCTGTCATTTGTGATCCCCTCAGTGAGTGTGTAAGGGTTCTGCAGGTGGCAGTGTTTGCAGTCCAGCCAACATCTCAAGTGGAGTCCGAAACTAAGCCTTAGACAAGAATCAGTTCAATCCAAGTTCACTGCATCAGAATCTCTTTAATACACGTTGAAAGGGCACTCAGTTGATTTGGTTGCAGATTGCCCACACTTGACACTCCCTGGATGAGTGCTGGGGCTGCAGTGATAGTGAGCAGTGTCCATACTGTGACAGTTATCCTGTAGCTCTCCAACTGTTAAGTCTGCACCAACCCAGGAATGAGAGAGCCCCTTAGACCTAGAGAGACACTTAATAGGAAGGATTCTTTTCCTGAGTGTGGCTTCTTAGCTATTTTAATGCAAACTACAGCCTGTGGGCCAAATCCTGTCTCCAGCCAAGCTAAGAATGCTTTTTACATTGTTGAATGGTTGAAATAAAAACTCTCAAAAGAAGATGATTATTTCATGACCTTTGCAAAAATATGTGAAATTCAGATGTCAGAGTCCATGAGTAAAGTTTCATTGGAACATAGCCACAGCCATTCATTCAATGTCTGGCTGTAGCCTCCATACAGTGAACTGTGGAGTTGAGTAAGTGCCACTGAGACCTTGCAGTCCATCAGGCCCCCACATCACCAGCTGGCTCTTGACGGACAAAGTTTGCTATTTCTGTTTTTATGGGTGTCATGGTTAATGAAGGGAAACTCATTCTGCAGAATGTGATTCCCGTACTCCTTGAACTTTGTTTTGAGGGGGAGGACCTTCAAAATAGTAAAAACCACTATTCTTTCTTTTTTTTTTTAGGGCAGCACCCTCGGCATATGGAAGTTCCCAGGCTGGGGGTCTAATCGGAGCTGCAGCTGCCAGCCTATGCCACAGATCTGAGCTGCCTCTGTGACCAATACCACAGTTCACGGCAACGCCAGATCCTTAACCCACTGAGCGAGGCCAGGGATCATGGATACTAGTTGGGTTCCTTACCCCTGAGCCATTATGGGAAATCCTAACACCCACTATGGTCTTTTTAGGGCCACACCTGCAGCATAAGGAGTTCCCAGGCTAGCGGTTGAACCGGAGCTGAAGCCACTGGCCTATGCCACAGCCACAAGCAACACCAGATCCAAGCCACGTCTGTGACCTACACCACAGCTCACGGCGATGCCGGATCCTTAACCCACTGAGCAATGCCAGGGATCATACCTGCATCCTCATGGATGCTAGTCAGATTTATTTCTGCTGAGCCACGATGGGAATGCCACAAACCACTATTCTTAAACCAAAGTTTAATTCAGCATTGAAGAAGTGTATTGAGCTAGAAGAATACATGTAAGGCTTTGTGTAAGAAGGCTCCTATTTTTGTCACTTTTGTCATTCCCTGCCACTTTTCTAGGGCACATGCCTGTTTCAGGGCAATTCAAATATAGAACATCAACAGAGCTCTTACTGTCCCAGCTTCCCAGAGCCTTGGACTGTGAAGATAGCGCTTGGCTTTTGTTCAGCCCTGTATAGTATATAAATCCTCGGGAGAAGGAATCTTGACCTTTCATGGGATTTTCAAAAGGGTACCCTGATGCAAATTCTTGAGAATGTCTGCCCTTAAATTGGCTTAAAGGATTTGAAGCCCTGTTGAAGGCCTTGGGACTTTATGACCAGAAGGGCTTTATGACGGCTCCCTCTTCACCAGGAGACATGTGTCCATTTTGACTGATGTGGAGGGCTTATCACAATCTTCGATCTCACATCTTTATGATATTGTGCTTCTGACAAGCATCGCTTCTGACAAGTATCCCATCTGTCACAGTCCATGGTGAATTCCTCAACCTGCAGAGCTTCTCGGTTAATGGAAACCTTGCACATTTCCTGAAGCAGAATGGGGCTCTTAATGCTGAATGTACCCCATATACAGTTCTGTGTGTTCTCATGGATGTTAGTCTCAGGAGGAAAGAGAGGGAATTTACGCATCATTGTTGAGTGGGACCTACATGTTATGTGCTCTTATTTTTCTCTTATAACAACATCTTACTTCCTTGGTCCACATCTCACAGTGTTCCTACATGTATGAGGACAGCTCAAGTTCAGTGAGAACTTTACTCTCTGCCAGCACAGGTTTTACCTTATGCATTCTTCATAGCTGTCTTATGATCTGGGTGTTAGCATTATCCCTCTTTTAAAGATGAGGAAACTGAGGCCCAGAGAGATGAGTTACCTTACCAAGATCACAGAGACTCTGTAACCCAGATCTGCCTGACTCCACAGCCTGCGTTAGCTTACCCTGCTGCTGTGCTGAATCTTGTGCAGAATGTGCACCCACTTTTCATGAGCTAGAAGAGATTGCTGTGACCTTTGTTTTCCTTATCTTTGGCTAGAAATACTTTTACCAAAAATTAAAAAAAAAAAAATTGAAGATAGCAGCTTTTTTCTTGGTGTGCTTTACAACAATCTTTATGTTGTTTTGGCTGTTCTTTTATAAATCATTTCTTTGTGAGGGAGGGCAGGCATGCACAGTTTGCGTTAGAAGTAATTGGCTTTTTAAAAAAGATTAAATGAAAGCTAAAGTTGCAGCAGATAGCAAACACAATCACTTGGGATTTGTACTATTAAAAAAAAAGTCCTTTAAAAAAAGAAGTGAAATTTCACCATTTAAATGGCACTTCAGCACAAGATTGCTTTTAATCACATTGATATTCAAGGTTTGTGGCAGTATTTCTAATAAATGTGCCTCTCTGATTATTAAAGTATTTTTTGATTGAAGTTCCAAGAAGAAAAAGAAGCCTGTTAGTAGCCTTAACAGTTGGAGTTACTGTACTTTTGAGAGGAAGGCAGAGGATTACATTTATATTCATCTTGTACAGCAGGGATTATTATAAATGAGCAAAAGAAGAAAAATGATTTTTTGCATTTCAGGCATTCATAACATAAAACTAGATTAAGTGTTCTTGTTCCTCTTTGTAATAAAGACCCTGCTAACATGAAATACTTTTTTTCTTATATGTAAGCTTATGGCAAAGAGAAAGTAATAGTTATCAGTTGGACTCATAATATTAACACAGAAAATATTCCCATTCCAGGTTATACAGATTTTTTTCCCCCCACAATCCTGAACTCCAGTAATGCAGAAGTTTAAAAAAAAAAAAAAAAAAAGAGGAAGAAGAACACTTTTAACCACTGGTGCCAGTCTTTTTTGTTTCAAACCAGAAAGTTTCTGCAATAAATTGGGAAGTTGAAGTAAATTGGGGAACAAAGTGCCTAATTATAGTATGTATAATTAGATATAACATATATATAAGTCTTGAAGTATGAGGGCCATTGTTTGGGAGTAAAGGACAGTTCTTTAAATTTGAAGAAAGTTTCAGTTTGGGAAAGGCTCATTGCATTGTCCTTATTTTTCTCATTTCTTCATGGATTTTTTTGGAGATCACTGTGTATTTTGGTGTTTAATAATCACTGCTTTACATCAGCCTCCCAAAGTGTCTTTCTTGTAACCCTGCTTCTGTGTGCTATGAGTAGGTACTATGCAGAAAAGGGGTTCCATGTGGTAAGTTTGCAGAAGACAACTTTAAATAGATGCTATACTCAGAACTCCAATTCTGGAGTTAAACAAACCTGTCTGCACATTCCAACTCTACTAGGTGAGTAACTTAAGAAAAATTTCCATAGCTTGGCTAAGCCTCAGTCAACTTCCTTGTGTAATGGGACTGTAGTAGTAGTAGCTCACAGTGACTGGGAGGATGAAATGGTATAGTGCTCTTTCAGCCCTTTGTACAGTGTCTGGCAGAGTTACTGTTCAATAACATTACTTGCTAGATTTATTATTTTTATCAATTATGAAAGTGCAGTGTTGTGAGCATGCCTCCAGTCAGGTAGTTAGCCAGGACTCTGAGAGGAGCAGCAGGAAGTGAAATGCCAGTTGTCCTTTTGCAGGCAGTGTACAGGCAAACCTCAGTGTGCTCAGGACAACAGAGTGTTGCACATGAACCTGAGCTCCCAGCTTTCATGGACTCCAGTGAGAATGAGAAGTGGGTGCTGACATTTCTTGTTTGCTCCTTTAGTCCTCTCTTTTGACTGGCAGAGGGAAGCCCAGTGTGAGGATTGACTTTCCCCTGCCTGTACCCACTTGCACCTGCTCCTCTCCTGTGGTTCGCCTGTAGTTTGTTTCTTTCTGTAATGTTTTACAAAGCTCTTTTTCTGGACAAGAAAAGTAAATTACAGCCTACAAGATCAAGTCATCTGTACTTAGTTGGGAAATGGGTCCGAGGTAGCAGAGGCTACTATTATTATAATTTTATGTATGTGTGCTGGTAGTCTTGGAGTTTTCTGCCTGATGAGAGAATCTTAAAAACAGCCTTTTCAATTTTCAGAAATTTCCATTTTGACTTGAAGCAATTCTCCCTTTAAATTACCTTGTTCTCTTTGGACACTATATAGACAGATAAGTTTTAATGGAAAAAATATTATTTCTTATTACTGAAATTAATACATATTTTCTATAAAGATTTTACTAATAATGGTAGTATGGAATATGAAGGCCATCACTCTATAATCCCACTCTAGAGTCCAAGGGTATAACTGCAAACAAGGTAAGAAGGCACAGCCCTGTCAGGCAGTTGGTTAGCAGGTGTTTGTGGAGTTACCCACTAGTTACTAGGTTCTCTCATGGGTGTTGGGATAGAGCAATGCCAGTCAGTCTAGTGAAGTAAGATACAGTAAATACACAAACATTTTTCAAGGACATTGAGTAGTGGAAAGTCAATAAGCTAGGCTGGTGAGTTGGGGCTGGAGGGAGGAGGGTTCAAGCTGACATGATCAAGGAAGACTTATCTGAGTTTTAACATTGAGCTGATGGGAGTTGTGAGAAGTGTCCACTGAATCTTCTGGAAGGAGGGGGAAGTGTTCCAAGCAGAAGGAAAAAGCCAAGTGCATAGCCTCTGAGATGGGCATGGACCAGAGAGGAGCGAGATGAAGCTAATGAAGGTCAGCTCACAGAGGCCAAGGTCAGGAATTTGGGCCTATCCTAAGCGTGATGGGAGCCTATTAGGGGGGTAGTAGCTTCAGCAGGCAAGTGGCCTGATCTAATTTGTGATTTGTAAAGACCACTGGCTGTTGCGTGATGAATGGATTGGGGAGAGGTGTTGGTGGCTTAGATCCTGGTGGTGACACTGGCAGGGTAGAAAGGTTGCCCTTTTTAGGTTATATTTCAGATGTGGAGTTGATGGTTTAGTGGAGAGTTGAATGTGGGTGAGGGAGAAAAGTAAGGGTTGAAATCTGAGGTTTGAGCATCCAAGTGGTACCATCTAATGAGCTGAGGTATGGGGAGGCTCAGAGCCAGGAACTCTGTGGCCACACTGTGTGTGATGTACTTGCCATCCTCAGGGAGCTGTGGAGTCAGCAATTGAATATGTAGCCTGGAGCTGGTGGAGCAGCCTGGGCTGGAGCCCCTGGGTGAATCTGCATCCTCATTGGACAGAGAATGAGGAAAATTGGGGGATGTGTGAGTTCCCCTCAGGTACAAGGGTCAGCACAGAATAGAAGAGGGCTAGCTGCCGACCCCTCCTTAAAGGGATGCGTGGGTGATGGGGGATCTGCAGGGGGGGGAGCAGTCTCCAGAGAGGTAGGGAGGGAACCAGGTGAGCGTGGGGATTCCAGAGAAAGCACCTCAAGTGAGGAGTGAGGACCTATCTCATGTGCTGTGGTGAAGTAGAGTAAAGCCAGGTCAGGGATTTGATCTCTGGCTATGGCAGTGTGGAGGTCCTTAGTGACCTTCTTCAGGAGAGTTGGGGAGGCAGATAGCTGGTAGGAGAGTTGGAGAAGGGGAGAGGGCAGTGTGGGCAGGTCTTCAGTAGCTTTGTTTTTTTTTTTTTTTAAATGGCCGTGCCCATTACATATGGAGAGTTCCTGGGCCAGGGATTGAATCTGAGCTGCAGCTGTGGCAATGCCAGATACTTTAACCCACTGCACCTGGCCAGGTTCGAGTCTGCTGCTCTGCTGTGACCTGAGCCTCCACAGTTGGATTCTTTTTTTTTTTTTTTTTTTTTGTCGTTTTTCCATTTCTTGGGCCGCTCCCACGGCATATGGAGGTTCCCAGGCTAGGGGTCGAATTGGAGCTGTAGCTGCCAGCCTACGCCAGAGACACAGCAACGCGGGATCCGAGCCGTGTCTGCGACCTACACCACAGCTCACGGCAACGCCGGATCCTTAACCCACTGAGCAAGGGCAGGGATTGAACTCGCAACCTCATGGTTCCTAGTTGGATTCGGTAACCACTGCGCCATGATGGGAACACCCACAGTTGGATTCTTAACCCATTGAGCTACAGTGGGAACTCCAAGAGGGTTTTGCTTTAAAGAGAGTGGAGAAATGAGGCTGTAGCCAGGTGGGGCATAGATAAAGGCAATAAAGGGAAGGGTTTTTTAGTTTTGTTTCAGGTTATTTATTTCAAATGGTATTGGAACATATTTGTCTGCTACGGAAATGATCCAGGAGTGAAAGATAATTGATCACCTGTGAGAAAATGGATAATCACAAAGACAGTAAATACCTTGTGAAGGCAAAAGGTGGTGGGATCAGAGCCCAAATGGATAGGTCAGTTCTGGGTTGAATCTGAGACTTTTCTGTGGTAATGAGAGGAGGAACATGGGGACCAGTTGCAGGTCAAGACGTGGAATTGTGGGAAGATAAGGTAAGGGGTTCTTTCCTGTCATTTCTGTGAAGTAAGAGCCAAGTTAGTTGAGAGTAGAGTCATCAGTTGAGAGTGGGTGGAAAGAATATTGTATGCCTTTTTCTCGAAGTATCAAGATACGGGTGATGGGGAGGTGTTAGTCAAGTAAACAGCAGTTCGGTATCCTTCAGAGGTCTCCCAGTGTGCTAAGAAGGAAATCGAAACTTCCTATCAAGAGCTTTAAGGCCTTGGATGGTGGGAATGTGAGCCCCAAAAGTCAGGAATCTCAACAGCTTGAGGGGGAGTAGAGTCGGAGCTCAGGGTGGGGAAGCAGGGGTCAGGCAAGGAAGCCTCCCCCGAGGTGGTGAAGGGGAGATTTGGATCTTCTGTTAAGCCGTGAAGGGGGAGTGAGCTAGTGTGATGAAGAGCATATTCTGCAGTGGGGGCATCTCTGGTGTGGGGTCGAGGGGAAGCCTGGAACTCCGCTGCAGCCCAGGGACGTGTGTGCTGGAGGGCATGAGATAGAGCTGGATGCAGCAGGAGAGAAGTCATCCTGAGGAGAGGTTTGTTTGTGTCCAGAGGCTGGGCTCTGAAAGAGCACCATGGTAGTAATTTGGACAATGAATTGGCAGTAGCTGAAGTAGAAGTAGGAGGCCAGTGGGGCCTGTAGCCACTTCCTTAGTGTGAAATCCTCAAGGGTCTAGGTAGTTGTAAACTGAGGAAGTGAGGTTTTAAAATAGAGCTTAAATATCTAAAGTAGATTGTTTCTCTCTTGTAAAACACTTCCCTGGTTTCTGTTTGTTTGCCTTCATTCATTGATTTGATTCAGTGTGTGTTTGTTGAGCATCTACTTTGTCCTAGGTATCCTAATTTTTAGGAAAACGGCAAATGTTCTAGAATGCCTCACAGAGTTTCTGTTTCAGTGGGGAAGAGAGTTTTTTTTTTTTTTAAGTGAAAAATATGGTTTTTAAAGTGAAATATATGTTAGCTGGTGATGAGTGGTGTGGAGAAGGATTAAGTTGGAGGCATACAATTTAAAATAGGGTGAGGAGTTCCCTGGTGGCCTAGCAGTTAAGGATTTGATGTTGTCACTGCTGTGACACAGGTCCTGTCCCTCTCCCAGGAACTTCTGCATGCCATGGTTGCAGCTAAAAAAATGGGGGTCAGTTAGGGGTGGAGGATGGGTCCCCAAAAAGTGGGTGGGGCAGAGAGAAGGCAGTTTTCTGACCTAGACTTGCAGGGTATGAAAGCCTGAGCCAGTGGACATGGTAGATGGCCTCAGGCAGAAGAAAGGGCAGGTCCAGAGGCTATGGTGGAAGAGGATCCTGGCGAGACCCACAGGGGCTGGAGAAGTGCCAGTCGGGGAGTGTAGCATCAGAAATCAGCTGCTGAGGGTGTGGGAGTGAATTGGAGAGGCAGATTACATAGGGCCTTGTGGCCCATTGAAAATCCAAATCCCTTTACTGTGGCACACAGGGCCCTCTGGATCTAGCTCTGCTGGCCTCTACTGGGCCGGCCAGCATCACTGTCTGTGCCTCCTGGCACGCTGGCCTCCTTCCAGTCCTTCCTGCAGGCTAGGCTGGTCTCCACTTCTGAAGTCTGGCTCTTGCCTAGGATCTTCCCTCTCCCTATGCTCCTACCCCTCCCATAAGTCAGGTGTCACCTTCTTATAGGAGCCATCTGCATCACTGTCACTTTGTAGCCCTTCTCAAAAACCATCCCTTAGTGTCTTGTGTCGAGAGAACACAAGCCATCACTCTTACTAAAATGTCATTACTGTTAGATGGAGGTATAAATGTTGGCTAGAAGGAATTTCATAGCAAGTTTTTACATAAGTCTTGGCTAAGTTTGCAAATTTGACCTAAAGGGGAAAAACAATATAGAGTAGCCACTAATGATATTCTTCAGCCTCTGGTTGATAGTGTATACTGCAGTAACATTTCATTCCCCTGTTGATTATAAAGTTTGATAGTCCATTGTTCATCTTTATTCCCAGTGTTCCAGCACCCTGTTTTTGGTTGAGTTAACAATATGTTGTAGAGAGAGAAATGGTTTTGGTTTTGGAATAACTGGTTATGTACAAAAAAAATGACAGTGTGCCTGAATCCTCCTGTTACATCACTGGGGTTTTCTTTCCCAAGATAAACTCTGTGCTTTTTTCAGTCTCTGAATAGGAAATTTATTTTCTGCCTTCCCTTTATTCCTCTTTCTAGGGCTTTTTCTGTCTCCTCTGATGCACCACTGTACTGGGGACAGGCTCAGAGTTTACTGTAGATTCTATGTACTGCGCTTTCTATTCCTCTTATCTTACTCAGCCCATGTCTCATGAGGTTTCTCATTGTTAACTGGCAGCTGCAATGGCTATTTCTTTAAAAGATCTTGTGTTTGGTAGATGTTTTCTTAAAAGCTGGTGGCTGTTGCTGAGAATGATCTGTGTTGTGTGAGTTTATAATCTATCCGTGAATCATAATCTTCTCATTGAAGAGAGTGTTATGGCAGGGTAATACATAAAACAACTGATTTTGTAATAATTTAAAAACCAAACCACATTAATAAAGTTGGTAAGTACTGGTATTCATGAAGTGCTGAGGAAAGTTGGAAAGCACTCCTGTTCATCAAGTTCTTTGTAGAAATTTCAGTCTTATTTTTCCTCACTAGTAATTCTAAAATAAGATCAGTTTCTTAAAGATAGGAATTCGATAGAAGGCTTTTAAGAATTAAGAAAACATGTCAAATCTTGATAGCTATATGGTTTGCATACAACTTTATTTGAGTGGGAAAATGTTTTTTTAAAAGTATTTGATCAGATTCAATCCCTGGCCCAGGAACTTCCATATGACATGTGTACAGCACCCCCCACCCCGCAAATTGACTTTTTTGGTGTGTCAGTTATATCTCAAAAAATAATTTTAATGTACCGTACAGAGAGAACTGATAAAAAAAATACAAATAATACTTTATCAGTTTGAAGCCTCTTATTTCAAATAAAAATTCCTGAAAAAAATTTTTAAAAATTACTAACTACTGTACTCTTCAAACTTAGAAATTATAAGGACCTTGTATGCCCATTTGTACTTGAAATATTGACTATCTCCTTTTATAATTTATAGGTAAATTCTATTAATCATCTGTGTTTTTAAAAGCTCAAGTAATGTTTTTTTGATATGCTGTCTAGAAAGGCCAAACTTTAAATTAAAATTAATAACTATAAAGTAAAATGGGTTTAGGTTCTGAGATCCCTGTGTAAAATCAGATAAATTCCTGATTTTGTTGATCATTAGGATTAGGAGGAGTGAACCTTTCAGTTTTTAGCTTTGTATGCTACTCTCTTCCCTCTTTACAAGATATTTTAAAAGTACAGTTCAGTGTTTCTGATGTATGACCCCAATAACATTAATATCATTACTGTATATTCCTGAAGAGCTTTTTTAAAAAATTGGTAGTCAATTGGTAATTGTGTGTATGGGTGTATTTTAAGACCTGTGATTAGATAAACCAGGTTATACCAAGTAGAGCAAAAAGAGCTCTAGACACAAAACTGTATACTATTTTTACCTCTAAATATAAATGTGATAATACTCTTTACATGTATAACTTTTACAAAAAGAAAAGAACCTCGGCTCAAATATCATCTAAGTCTAGTTTCAGATTGTGATCTTGTCATTTATTTACAGTGTGTTCTTGGTATTATTACTTGCCATTCAAAGCTTTAGTTTCCTATTCTGTCAATTACATTGTAGTCATGTGGTTACTGTGGAAACATAGGAGTTAATACAAATAAAGCTGTTAATACAGTGGCAAAAAAAAAAAAAAATTATTTGAGGAGTTCCTTTTGTGGCTCAGGAGAAACAAACCTGACTAGTATCCATGAGGATGCAGTGGGTTAAGGATCTGGCTTTGCTGTGACTGTGGTGTAGGTCTCAGATGCGGCTCAGATCTTACATTGCTATGGCTGTGGTATAGGCCAGCAGCTGTAGCTCCAATTCAACCCCTAGCCTGGGAACTTCCGTATGCCACACATGCAACCCTGAAAAAAAAAAGTATTTGAGAACTGGGAAAACTCTTTTGAAAATTAGAATCACTAGTTTTCTACTATCTAATTTACCAAATCCTAGTTGATATTAAGTAGCTAAATTGATTGATCTGAACTCTCATTCTTTTTTTTCCCCCTGTCTCTGCCTGTCTTGCTGGTGGTGCTTCTCTAAAAGGGAAATAGGTTTCAACAACAACAAAACTTAGTGTCAGGTATTTCTCTCTGCTTTGGTTGTGTTGCATTACTGTGGTCTTGCCTATGTGTGACACGATTGACACAAGGCAGTGGAGTTTGCTTGAAGGCCATACAGCCAGCTCTTCCCCCTCCCAGCATCCTGTCTACTCTGCACAAAGTAGGCTCATACAACCTCTCATCAGGGAGACAACTGACAGGTAGTGGAGAGATGATTGAGAGGCTCCCATTCATCCACAGGAACTGGGAACTACCTGCTCAGGAGCCTTTGGCAGGAACCTAGGGTTTTGAAATGGTTATGGCTAAATTGGACCTATTTTTTTTCCTGCAGGAAAAATAGGTCTTAATGTATATTTTAATGGTTTTCAAATAGAGCTGATTACTTTGTGAGGTTAGACTTTAATACTTAATTTCGCTAAAATTTAGCAGCTCCTGTTCAGGGACAGCTTTCCTTCCATTTAAAAAGATAAGTTTTTATTTTTATTCTCAAATCCCCCAGAAATGTTCAGTGCTGCCAGTTTTATGAAAAGGTAATTAAGAAGTGAGTAGGGAATATATCTTGCAAGTGGTTGGTTTGGCATCATCACTCACGTTCTTATTTGCCTGATGAAAATATCTCGTAATAAGATCCCTCTGTGTGCAGCCCCTCTACAGCTTTCCCTGGAAGGCCTTGGCCATAATTACATCTATATATGGGCACTGTCAAGGGAAGAGAGGAGCTAGAGTGGAAGAGTAGCCACCTGATCTTTTTCAAACCCACAGTTTAAATTTGGGGCTGGGTTCTAACATACCCCTGTTGCTTAAGGATTTTTGTACCAACTTTCAAGGCCCTGAGCAGGTGGCTGCTTCTGCAGAGAGCTAGTAAGAGCTTGCACAGCGGTTTTGTTGACTCTGGCTCTTGAGGGCCACATGAGGCTCTAGTGGAGATGGAGCAGTGCTATTGCAAAGAACTGCTCCGGAGTTCAAGTGAAACGGGTCTGGTAGAGCTCGGGAGTCAGTGGGGTGTATGTTGGAAGTTTTAACTTCATCTTGCTGCTGCTTACTTATAAGCATCCCCTGAAAAAGTAAAGGGGAAAGCATGAAGCTTAATTTCTTAAGATGCTAACTTGCCTCTGATAAAGGTTTGGTGAATGGTACCCATGGTGGTCCCATATGTGGAGTCACTGTTCAGAATGTGTTTGGCCTTGACTAGGCTGTCAGGAAGGAAGAGCCCCTGGAGACCTGAGAGGGAGCTCATGAACTTTATCTTACTGGCCTGTGAGGCCACTGAGAGGCCATTGGTCAGTGTTCCTTCTTCCTTAAGGCCTTCTGTCTTCTCTTCAGAAAGAAGATACATCGTTGCCATCTCTTCCTCTGCTTTGTTTCCAATGCTCTTGGATGCATTTCTTCGGTTTAGGTAGTCTCCTTTGTACACCCATACCCTCTTTAATTTGACCCCCTACATCTCTGTCTTATTTCAGGAAAATAATTCACATTAAACCTTTCTCTGGAGTTCCTGTCATGGCACAGCGGAAACGAATCCGACTAGGACCTATGAGGTTGCAGGTTCCATCCCTGGCCTCACTCTGTGGGTTAAGGATCCAGCGTTGCCGTGAGCAGTGGTGTAGGTCGCAGACTCCAGCTCAGATCCTGTGTTGCTGTGGCTCTGGCGTAGACTGGCAGCAACAGCTCTGATTAGACCTCTAGCCTGGGAACCTCCATATTCCTCGGGTGCGGCCCTAAAAAGACAAAGGACAATAAATAAATAAACCTTTTTTCCTTTACTGTCTCTCATCTTATGTCATGACATGGGTGATGGATGGTAATAGTGACTGTGATAAACCTGTGTCAGAGGGAAGAAAAACCTTGAGTGTCGAAGGGAAAACAGACATACGAAGAACTACTGTGTGGACTTTGGAATCAGGGGTTCTCAAGCAGGGCTTATTTGAGCAATGTGGAGACCTTGAACCCCTTCATAGATTTATGCAAATGCTCTCTGTGTTTGTATAAGTAAAGTGTTCTAGGGGGAGACAATAAGCATTTCACAGATGTTCAAAGGCCGTCACGATCCAGTAGTGTTCAGCACCACCAATGAAAACACCCCATGTCGTCTTTAAAGACCCTAGCATGTCTCCATTATTATTTTATTTGTAGTTAAAGCAGGTTTTTTTTTGTTCAAGTTCCCATATTCAAGAGAGGTATTTTTAAAATTTCCTATTCGGTTTCTAAATTTTTTGTTTTACTTAATTAGTACTTGACATCAGTATTGTTGATAATTTCCATTAGAAATGTATAATTTTCTGACTGCATTAAAGGTTAAGAGTCATAAGTGGGCCAGCCTGAAAAGATGTCTAAGAGTATTTATGATGGCTTACATGACTGGCTCTTGCTTCCCTGACTTAACTCCTTCCCCTGGCCCTTAGAGTAAAGCTAAAACTATTTCCTGTGGCTGATGGATAAAGTTCTATTTGTCTGAGGCCACGTTAGCCTCTCAGCTCCCTCGTGCCTCCCTCCAGGTTCTATGCTGTCCCTGTGTGGGGACACTGTCCTCTTTCCCCACACAGCCTCCCCTGTCCTGCTTCCTTCTTTCCCCTAACGCTCTTCCCCAAAAGGAGGAAAACTAAGCTTCATCTCTTAGGCCTGACACCTTCAGCACCAGTTCTTCCCTGCAGCCCTCCTTGGCCCTGGGCCTGATTTATGTCTGCAGTGTGCTTTTCATCTTCATCCACAAGGATGTCTCCCCATGTCATTGCATACAGCTCTGCCTAGGTTTGTTTAATCTACTGCATAGTATTTTGTATTATGAATATACTATGGTGTGTAAACTCGGCCTTTCTGAATGGATATTTAGGCTGTTGTCAGTTTTATTGCTTTTACCAGCAGTGCCACAGTTAAAGTACTTGGACAAGCTTCTTAGCACTAGTGAAGTTCTTATTTCCTTGTTTTTTGTTTTTTTAATATATAGACAAATGGAGAATGTATTTAGGTGGATATTGCCAAAGTACCCTCCAGAAATGCTTTTCAAGTGACAGAGGTCCACCTAGGTGATAGAAAAGTATGTTCATGGCTGGGAACACAGTTTTTTTTTCCTTGGAGTCTGTCTTTCCTTAAAGGACTGGCAGGATCCAGCTGTTTGCACTGTCTTCCTATTCCCCAGGTTTTGGGCTGTTGGAATTATAGACTTCTGTTTTATAGAAACTCAGAGCCCTGTGCCTTGAAAATGCATGACCTTCAAAGTGTTATTAAAGGAAGAATCAATTGTAGGCTTCCAGTTACAAATGAGATTCAAAAAGTACCCAAGGTATTCTTTAAGCCACCCAAAATCCTGGGTACCATTTTTGCAACATTACTGTTGACTTTCTCCATCTATTCTGCAAGCCCTGGGCTCCACAGTCTCCAACAAAGGCAAAAGCTTTTTTCCACCTCCCTTGAGAAAATCCACAGTGAGTGGACATCTTACAACCAGATTTGGGGTTGAATACGGAAGAGAATGTTAACTGACTATAGTCTAAACTACTTTTCTTTCAAAAAAAAAAAAAAGAGGAACTATAATTTCCCTGTGACTGTGGTAATCACCCCATCCTCCCTCTTGATAGTGATATTCTTTATTGGGTATTGAAATAAACCTATGCAAAGTAGTTGGTTAGATAACCTCTCTGGTGAGAAGGTAATGGTTCCTGCCGAAAGGACAATAAAGTTGTTGCCTTGCCGGTATCTGTTGGAGGGAGTGGCTAGTTTATTGTCTTTTTTTCCATGTAAGTTTGTATAGTATTTAAGATATGACTCTCAGTCCCCTCCCACCCAAGAAAAAGGTATTTCAAAAAGCTAAAATGATTAAAACAAGATTTTTGTTTAAAAAATGTTTGTGGCAGTTGAGTCGGTCAAAATTTATTCACAGATTTAGTGCTTAAAAAGTAACTGGTACTCATCTTTGCTTTCAGAACCATTTATCCTAGCTCCTTTGCAGCTGATGGCCAGTACTACAGTTCGTATTGAGAGGCCAGACACTAATTCCTCCAGGGGCTGGGAAAGTCTTGAAAAACACCCCCTTGTATCCTGCCCTTTCATGTGTGCCTGCCAGTTGGTAGCCTCCCACTTCTCACAGCTGCTTCATTCCTGCAGAGGCTGTGATTGAGTCTAACTTCTTTGGCGTACCGTATACCAAAGTTTCTCCACTGTTGGAAAGAGAATTCACATAGAGAAAGAATTACCTGCTTCCCAGGGCTCCTGGGGGCAGGGAATGTTTTTGTTTATGTTTATAGGACCCACTCTGGACAACAGATGAAAAAATCAGAGATCAGACAATCATCCTACTTTTCTATCTCTTTGTAATGATCAAGGTGGGCTGTGGGAGAACTAGTAAAGAGATGACCTGTGTCAGAGGCAGAAAGGGAATACTTTTGGATGGGAGCTGGGGGAAGAGGGTGAATGAGTATTGTGCCATGATGACTCAGTTTTTTAAGTAGTTCCTCTCTGGGTTTCTGTAATCACACCAAGAGTTTTGCAGAGTATTAATGCATGTTGCACAGCATCGCATTTCCTGGGTCAGAGTCCCTGCTCCATAGCTTCTCTGACGACCCTGGGTGAGTTATTTATCACCTTCTAGGGCTTCAGTTTCCTCACAGGTGGGCATAGATTAGAATAGTGTTTCCCCTGTAGGGCTTTTTTGAGAGTGTTTTGATTAATGCAGGGTTACTCAACCTCATTGTTGCTGACATTTGGGGTCAAATCATTCTTTGTTGTAGGGGAGTGTCCTGTGCATTGTAGGATGTTTAGGAGCATGTGATTTCTCTCACTGGATGCCAGTAGCACAACCCTCTCCAGCTGCTACCAAAAATGTCTCTCAACATTGCCATTGTCCCATAGGGGGCAAAATTGCCCCCAGTTGAGAATCAGCACTTAGAATATAGGAATGTTCTTCAGTGTTTGGTGTATAGGAAGAGCTTGATAAAAGTTTGAATGGGTAAATGTTGGTATTGCTGGTGTCATGCTAGTGGAAGGGTGCTAGGCTCCTTCTGTAGAAATCACGCCGGGGGCAGAGGGAGGGGTCCTTGTTTAGATTCTTGTGGCACTACAATAACTGAAATCTTTTGTGTGACTATCAAGAGGAGCCCTACCTTCCATCCTGAGTTGCACTCATGTTGCGTAGCAGCTCTCAGGAAGTGCCAGGGTAGCCACTACTGAATATCCTTGATTTCAAGATGCCTATTTTTCTTGTTTCAATAATTCTGAAATCAGAGTGGATTATAAAGTTGAAGGACACGTTTTTTTTTTTTCTCTTCTTTCCCAAAGGCTGGTATTGATGCAGACCTGATGGCAGCTTTGAAATTAAGAAATGTGGTATTTCCATGTGTGTCTGTGCTTTGCAACTGAATCAGGACCTCTTTATGAGCAAAAGCCGTTTTACCTTGCCATTTTTTTTCCCCCAGTATTCAACAACAGTGCTTCAAACACAGTTTCAAATGTTTGAACAGCTTGCACTTTCCACTGTTCTGCGATGATGCCTTTAAACTGCCTTTCATACGGTTTTGGACCTTTACACAGTTCAGGACAAAAATCAGTTCAGTCTCTCACTGTTCTCAGTACCAACAGTGTTTTTTTCAGTGGTCCCTATTTGCCTTTGCAGCAGTGTGTTTGAGTGATTATTTGACTGCTTTACTGCATTTTCCTTACTATAAAGATAAGTACACAGTACAAACTAATTTTCTAACGCTGGTAATAAGAAACATTTCTCAAAATTTTATTATGATAGTTGCACAATAAGTGCTTGTAACTTACATGAATTCTATGGTAGTACAAAAGAGAAATATAGTGTGACTAATTGCACCAGTCATTCAATGCCTGTTGCCCTGAATGTGTGCTTGAAATAGGAGGCATGAATCAATAAAGATGTCAGGAGGGTAAAATTTTGCTCACTGCTCTATCTTGAGCATGCTGAAAGAGTGCTTTGAGCATAGTAAGCACACAAATAATTATGGAGTATGATTACTTTCCTTTATTTGGTCTCAGTTCCTGCAAGGGTGTCAGAGTGTAAACATCTCATTGTCCTGTTATGGTGGTGTTTAATTACATGGAGTTTTTCATACAAGAAGGCCCCTAAACACAAGCCAACTATTTCATCTGGTAGAAACAGCCATCTGTTCTGACATCAGTGGCACAACTGGCTGAGTAGGACTTAGTGAGCGGGCTCCATGTGGTGCCTGAGAAATTTTCAGGGGTGGTTTCAACTGACTTTAACCAACAGATTCCTCTCTAAAATGGAACTCCACCATCACAGTCTAGATAGATGAAAACCATTAGGCTGCAGAAAGCAGTGACATCAGTGGTACCTTAGGTGGGCTTAAGCTGATCAAGGGACTTTGTGTTTACCTTTGAAGAGCCAGAATTACATCCCCAGAGACTGGGTTTCAAAGGTGATCCCTAATTAGAAATTCTGTGGCTTGTGGTGCTGAGTATGGGATCCCAGTAACCTCCTGTTTGACTTTCTCATGTATGGTTCTGTGTAGGAGAGCAGGGGACTGCCAGTGGTGGGTTCTAGGCAAATATTCGTCGATAGATTAACCTCAGATCTGACATGATGAAAGAGATGAAGGTCTCTCCCGGAATAGAGTTGGGTATTTCTTCATCCATGATTCTCTTCAGCCCAACTTAGTGTCTTTGACTTGTTGGTCAGTTTTCTTGTCTGCCTCTTTCTGTCCCGATATTCATGCTGTAGGAAAGAATGGAAACATTATCATTTTCTAATGACCTTAATCTGATTTACAAGTGTTTTACAACTCAAACCCATTTAAAGAAAGGCAACAGACCCCGTGATAAGAAATCGCAAAAAGGAAAGTGAAAATGTTCCCTCTTTAGCTTAGTGTAATTATTTTTGCTGTTGAGTTGCACAGGCTGGCTGCCAGAAGATAGGGGTACAAATTAATTAACCAACTGTTTGCAGAGATATGGCCATGTCATTACTGATAAGCATAGAAGTAAGGCAGGCAGTGTGTCGGCTGTTTTTCTAAAATGTGGGAGGACAGAAATATGTCACCTCAAATAAACTAGACTGAGTGCTTAGTGGGGGAAAGTATAGTTTTTGTTAGTTTCCGCTTGTTAGCACATACGTATTTTTTTCCTTGTTGTCGTAAGTGCTTCCAAATGCGCTGAATGGGGAGAGAAAATCTGGATTGTCATGTTAGTCTCTTTAAGATATAGTTCAATGCTTTGTATCTCAATATTTGGATTCCACTTCCACTAAAATCATTTCCAATATAACTTTTATACCTCATAATTTAGAGTATTTGGGATTTATTAAGCCAATGGTGAATTTTAGGTACTGTCATGTATAAAGAATGTATGTGAATAGTTTTGCCCAATCAAATGTCTTAAAAGTAAACAATTTTCATAATGGAAGAAGCTGTCAGAGTTCCCTTGTGGCACAATGGTTTAAGGCTCTGGCATTGTCACTGCAGTGGCTCGGGTTGCTGCTTTGGTGCAGGTTTGCTCCCTGGCCCGGAAACTTCTTCATGCTCTGGGCGTGGCCAAAAAAAAAAAAAAAAACAAGAAGCAGCAGCTTTATCAGTTCTGTAAGGACCTACACTTTGTTGTTTATTCTTAGTTAATACTTGTTGGAGGAAAGACAGAAGCTCTGTGACGGGTGACATGTCATTCCATGCTGGTTAGGGACTAGGTCTGGAGTCAACCAGATTTAACCCTTAACCCTAGCCCCACCTCTTGCTGGCTGTGTGATCTTGTTAATCCTGCTTCCTCATTTGTAAAACTTGGGCTAATAATAGTACCTATACCGTAGGGTTGTTGTGGGGATTACATAACATAAAGCCTGTAAAGTACGTAGCATACTCTCTGGCCTAGTAAGTTCTCCATAAATATTTAACAAGGTGTCTGTTGTTGTTATATCATATTAAACATTTGCCTGACCTTTTGCTTTAGAAGCTCTCTAGCATACAAACAGACAAACAACTGGGCAGAAATGGGTGTTGAACTTGAGGCATCACTCTGAACTGTGGCTGTGGCTGGGTCTTATCTGCCAACCACATCTGTTTGCATATGGTTTTGGTAAGTGAGCTTTGAGTCTTTGTTCAGGTATGTTGCCAGTTTCCTCTGGAAAGACAAGGAGTGAAACTACAAAGTCTGAAGAAGTAAAACTGAAATAAGAGAGTGCATAAAACTTTCTTATGAAAGTATTGTCCATTAGATGTAGTGATTGAAACAGAAATAAGCAAATGAGTTAACTATCAAAACAAACTTGAAATACTTCAATATTTCCCAGTGGTAATAAACTGTACCTCATCTGTTTAAACAGAACAAGCCTTTGTAACATTAGGAGAGATGAGGCATAGGAGTAATTAATCAGCAGTTGACCCCCCCCTCCCCCTCACTGTTCCCTTACAAATCTTTCCCTTCCCAGTTCTGACCAGAAAAAGCAGCTGTACAAGTGAATTTTGTGCATGAAAGTGAGGCCTAATGGAAATGATTACAGAAGCAAAAAACTATGATATTCAGACAAGTTGGAGTTGAGACCCAGAGAACAATTCACACTTCAGGGACCTAGTCTGACCTATTCCCAGCTGTCTCCTAGGTCTGACCAAGTGCTGTCGAATAGAAGGCACGGGAGTATTTGTGGAATGAGTGGAGGCATGAACGAATCTGATTGATTTTGTTTTTACAGGCATCATTGAGAGTATTAAATTGACATGTGTTAAGAGTGCCATAGAATCTGTTTAGACACAGGAAAGATTTATCTTTATTTTTATTGTAACTTCTCTTTAAATAGAGCTGCCTTTGGGGAAGCTTTAATTCACTTGTGTGTAAGCAGTGAATAGTTTTAGACATTTTTATGCATGATTCTAATGGTTCTTGGGACCTTATTTTTAATTCCTGGATTACTTTGAATTATTGGCACTAGTATACATTCTTTGCCTGTTTTTGTTTTTTTCATATAGAGGAAATAAAGTTTTAGGACTTGATTTATAAAACATTTCTCTAAAACTAGGGGAGAGTCTTCAAAATGTTGGCTTCCTTGGTATCTTTTTAGAAATCTCAGAAGCAACTGAATTTCAAATGTCCGTGGCGTATGTTCCTCATTCTCAGACTTGGCATTCTTTTAGGCTTCCTTCTCAGAGGCTGGTACCACTCATCTATCCTGTTCTACAAGGCAGGAAAGTTGGCATCATTCTCTGCACCACCCTTGTATCCAGGCCATTACCAAATCATGTCAACAGTTCATTCTAAATATCTCTGAATCATTTCTCTATCTCACTGCCATCTCCAAGTCTATCTCCAAGTCCATGTCTCTCACCTGTACTACTGCAAATGCAAATCACTGGCTTCTCACTTATGCTTTTGAACCACAGACCTGCCTTCTCCATAGTATAGGCTGAGCAGGGTTGAAAATACTAAAAAAAAAAAAAAACTAATGATAATTGTCCTCTGTTCAAGTATTTCCTATAAGCATTTCCAAATGATGGAGTCAGGACTTCTCAAAATATTCTCTATAAAAGCAGTGAGAACACTGGCAAGAGTTGATGAAATTAACTTTTTCAGAATTCTAAAAATTAAAGGCCTGCAGGATATATTGAGCATTTATTCAAGAAAAATAGCTGAATTGCTGTGAAAACAGCAGACTCACCTTATTTTAATGCTGCTCCACCCCCATCTCCCAGCTCCACAGTAACTTTGAAAACCTGCAAGTATCACAACTATGGTAGCTGTGAAAACTAGTGGCCTAGTAGCTGTTAAGATGGAAAGAATGGGCTTAGAGCTTCCCTATAGCCGCATGCCCAGAAAATTGTCACTGTTTGAACTCTTGGGTAGCTCCCTAAAAAGCTCCATTCTCAGAACTTGTTTGTATTTGAGTTCACTCAGACCTTACACTGTGCCCTCTCTTTAGGGTGTTTGTAAAAAAAAAAAAAAAAAAAAAAAATTAGTAGCCCTTATTGTACATTGCAGTTATCCGATGTGGAGATAATAGTTCAGGCTTACAAGAGGCTGACCAAAAAGCAAAATAGGAAGAAACAATTAATTGGAAATGAGGTGTCAGTTAGGTTTCTTAAAAAAGCTTCAACATATTCCTGGGAATCTAGAAAACCACATGCGATAAATCAACCATTTTTCAATTAAAAAAAATTAAAAGGATATGGATATATAAGACTGTACACATGCCCGAGAATGACCTCTTATCTCTGGCTGACTTTGAGGCACTGTGCAAGCAGGAAGTGAAAGCTAACACAGAGTTGTAAATTTCTTTCAAGAGCATTGAAGGCACGTCCCAACATATGCACAGAACCCCTCAGCAAAGACTGGGAGACTTCTTGGTTCAGGATAATTTAAGGAAATCCCTTAATTGGCTAACCAAGCAGAGACTTGACTTAAGCCCATATAAAGACTACAGATTTTACACAATTGGACTAGGTAAATCATTAAACAAACCAAAAAGACTGGTGGACCTGATTTTAGAATTGCTACATTATGTTACTTATATTTGGCAGTTTTCAACCAAAAATTACAAGACAGGCAAAGAAACAGCAAAATATGCCCCACATTCAGTTCATTTTATTCAACCTATGTTGTCCGAACTTTAGATGTTAATTGCAATTCCCAGGACAACCTTTAAGAAAATAACTTGGGGAAAAAAGTAAAATAACTTAGGGGAGTTAGAAAGGTATATTAGAGTCTATCAATTGAACATAAAAGGATTCAGCAGTAGAATACAGGGACAGAAAAAGATATAATAGAAGTTCCCATCCTGGCACAGCGGAAATGAATCCAACCAGTAACCATGAGGTTTCTGGTTCGATCCCTGGCCTTACTCAGTGGGTTGAAGATCCCGCGTTGCCATGAGCTGTGGTGTAGGTCGCAGACGTGGATCAGATCTGGCATTGCTGTGGCATAGTCTGGCAGCTACAGCTCCAATTGGACCCCTAGTCTGAGAACCTCCATATACCTCGGTTGCTGCCCTAAAAAGGCAAAAAAAAAAAAAAGATGTAATACATGTATTAAAGAAACAGCAAAATTACAAACATAAATTCTCCCTTATCAGTAATTACATTAAATAGCGTAAATAGACTAAACACTAACCAGCAGGCGTAAACAGACTAAACACTAACCAGCAGGCAGAAATTGGCAGAATGGATTTAAAAAATTGCAATCCAGTGATATGCTATCAACAAGAGACATACTTTAGATTCAAAAGTTGGAAATATGTTGAAAGTTAATGGAAAATATAACATGCAAACAGTGGTCAAAAGAGAGCTAGACTGCCTACACAAATAGCAGACAAAAGAGACTTAAAAAAATGTCATTAGAGATAGAGGAGGACAATTTTATAATCATGAATCAGTCAATCCATTAGGAAAAAATAACAGTTATAAAGATAGGTGTACCTAACAACAGAACTTTAAAATATATGAAGCAAAAAACTTAACACTGTGACAGGAGAAGTGGACAATTCAACCAATAATAAGTGGAGATTTTAGTAACTGTAAAGAGTGGATACAAAGCTCGGCAGATCAACATGGATGTCAAAGACTGTAAAGTCAAACCTATTTAGATACAACCATGGAATAGACATTGTTTTCAAGTGCACCTGGAATATTCTCAGAATGTTGTTAGGCCACAATAAAATCAGCCTAACTAAATGCAAAAGGACTGAAATCATACTAGTACAAAGTATGTTCTATACCCACAATGGAGTAGAATAAGGAATTAACAACCAAGAGAAATTTGTGAAATTCACAAACATGAAAATTAAACAGCACACTGCTAAATAAGCACTGGATCAAAGAAGAAATCCCAAGAGAAATTAGAAAATACTTTTAAATTAATGAAAATGGAACACAGCATACCAAAACTTATGTACTGCAGCTGAAGCAGTACTTAAGGGAAAATTTATAGCTGTAAATTATTACATTAAGGAGTTCCCATCGTTGCTTAGTGGTAATGAACCTGACTAAGGTCCATGAGGATGTGGGTTCGATCCCTGGCCTGGCTTAGTAGGTTAAGGATCCAGCATTGTCGCAGATGAGGCTCAGATCTGGCGTTGCTATGGCTGTGATGTAGGCCGGCATCTGTAACCTGGGAACTTCCATATGCTGCAGGTGCGGCCCTAAAAAGCAAAAAATCTAAAAAAAAATTATGTTGAAAAGTAAGAATGATCTCAAATCAGTAACCTGCCCTTCCACCCTAAGAAACTAGAAGAAAAAGAGTAACCTTAACACAAAGCAAGCAGGAGAAAGAAAATAATAAGTATTAGAGTGGAAATTGATGAAATGGACAATAGGAAAATAAAGGCTAAAAATGAATGAAACAAAAAGTTGACTCCGACAAGGTTAGATTGCTTTGATCTTGATAAAATTGACAAACCCTAAAATCTCACATTACTCATATAATTAAAATCAGGAATTAAATAGGTAAGATCATTACTGACCTTACAGAAATGGGAAATACCATGAACAATTATATGCCAACACATTGAATAACCTAGATGATATGGACAAATGCCTAGAAAGATAGTACCAAACTACCATAACTAACTCAAGAAGAATTGGAAAAACCTTAGACCTATTACAAGAATTTGAATTAATAACTTTAAAGCTTACCCCCCCCCCCCACACACACAAACCCCACCTAGGCCCAGATGGCTTCACTGATGAATTTTTTTTGGTGTGTGTGTGTGTCTTTTTTTGCCTTTTCTAGGTCTGCTCCCATTGCATATGGAGGTTCCCAGGCTAGAGGTCAAATCGGAGCTGCAGCCACCAGCCTATGCCAGAGCCATAGCAACTCAGGATCCGAGCTGCGTCTGCGACCTACACCATAGCTCACGGCAACGCCAGATCCTCAACCCACTGAGCAAGGGCAGGGATCGAACCCTCAACCTCATGGTTCCTAGTTGGATTCGGTAACCACTGTTCCACGACGGGAACTCCAATTTTATTAAATGTATAAAGAATTGGGATCCATCCTACACAAACTTTTTTAAAGATTAGAAAAGGGATGGACTGGAAGTTTGGGGTTAATAGATGCAAACTATTGCCGTTGGAATGGATAAGCAGTAAGATCCTGCTGTATAGCACAGGGAACTGTATCTAGTCACTTATGATGGAGCATGATAAATGTGAGAAAAAGAAGGTATATATGTATGTGTGGCTAGGTTACCTTGCTTCACAGTAGAAAATTGGCAGACACTGTAAACCAGCTGTGATGGAAAAATAAAAAATCAGATAAAAAAAAGAACACTTCTCAACCCATTCTGAGGCCAGTACCCTGATACCAAAACCAAAGACATCACAATAACTGAAAACTACAGATTAATGTATACTAAATATACATTATGCAGTGTAATTTCTCCATTATTGGTCACATTATTCAGATTTTAGTCCACATTTTATGATGCTCTGTTTTCAGCACTTCTCAAGTATGTATATACGTCAAGCGTACCATGTTAAAATGCAGATTCTGATTTGGTAGGTCTGTGTTGGGTCCTGAAATTATGTAATTCTAATCAGTTTCTCAGGGATATAAAGACAGTTGGTCCGTGGACCATACTTTAAGTAGCAAGGCTTTATCTATCTTTTTTTTTTTTTTTTGGCTGCACTGGGGCATGCAGAAGTTCCTGAGCCAGGGATCTAACCCATGCCACAGCAATGACAATGGTGGATTCTTCACTGCTAGGCCACCAGGGAACTGCTGCAAAGGTTTATCTTGAGTTTAAACATAGAGTTAAGTGTACCTTTTACATTGTGACCATATAGAAGATCTAAATAGCATTTTCCTTCTGATTTGAGGAATCTGAAACAAACTCAAGATAGTTATTACATTTAATTTTCTATTAAAAGTTCTGCACCTCCTGAGACATGCTTTTTAAAAGATATTTAGAAACTTTACAAACATGAGATTATTTTAACATTCCCTTAACAGTAATTATGAGAGATATAGATCCCTGGTTTGCTACATTCATCACAGCTACATGGCTGTCGGAATAATACTCAGCTATACCATAGGGTAAATAACATCCTTAACATATTGTGCCAGCTAAGTCTAGCCATTTCATTATTTTGGTTTTCCTGTGTTCATATACAGAAAGACAGTTGATTTTTGTATGTTGATCTTGTGTACAGACTGAATGACTGTGTCCCACTGCAAAATTCATGTTTTGAAACCTAATCTGCAGTATAATGATTTTTGGTGGCAGGGCCTTTGGGAAGTGGTTAGGTCCTGAGGGTGGAGCTCTTATGAAGAGATTAGCACCCTTGTAAAAGAGCCTCCAGAGAGCTGCTGCTCCTCTTCCTCCATGTGGAGGATCCAGTGAAAAGATGACTGCAAACCAGGAAGCAGGCGCTTACCAAACACTGAATGTGCTAATGCCCTAATCTTGGATTTACCAGCTCCCAGAACTGTGAGAAATAAATGTTTTTGTTTATAAGCCACCCTGTCTATGGTATTTTGTTACAGCAATCCAAACTAAGGAAATTTAGTATCCTGTGGTATTGCTAAACTGATTAATTCTGGGAGGTTTTTTGTAGGTTCCTTGTGATTTTCTACATAGATTATCAAGTCATCTGTAGATGGAGGAAATTGTATTTCTTTCTTTCGAGTCTATATGCCTTTTATTTCCTTTTTTTTTTTTTTGCCTAATATTTGTGACTAGAACTTAAGTGCTGTGCCGTGAGTGGATATCCTTGCCTTATTCCTAACCTTAGGAGGAAAGCATGCATTCAATTGTAGAGTTTTTTGTAAATATTCTTTTTTTTTTTTTTTTTTTTTTTTTTTTTGCTTTTTGGGGCTGCATTCGAGGCATGTGGAGGTTCCCAGGCTAGGGGTCTAATCACAGCTGTAGCTACTGGCCTACACCACAGCCACAGCAATGTCAGATCCAAGTTGCATCTGTGACTTACACCACAGCTCAGGGCAATGCCAGATCCTTAACTCACTCAGTGAGGCCATAGATCCAACCTGCAACCTTATGGGTACTAGTCAGATTCATTTCCATTGTGCCACAATGGGAACTCCTATACATATTCTTTATCAAGATAAGGAATCCACTCTATTCCTAGTTCTCTGGGTGGTTTTTGTTTTTAATAATCATGAATACTTTTTCTGCCTCAGGTATTACGGTAGTATGATTTTTCTTCTTTAGCCTGTTAGTATCACAAATTACCTAGTTTGGTTATAGGTTATTTGAAAATGTCTCATTTCCAAGTGTTTGGGAATTTTCTAGTATCTTTCTGTTACTGCTTTCTAATTTGATTCCATTGTGGTCAGAGAACATACTGGGTATGATTTCAGTTCTTTTAAGTTTATTGAGGTTTGTTTTCTGGCCTAGGATATGGTCTGTATAAAGCTAACCACTTAAAAGTATGAAGAAGGTCAGTAGGCAATACCATACCATAGTTAATGCTGTGTTTCCTTGTATGAGAGCTCTGGGTTTTCTGTGCACAAGATACTTGGCAGATGTGGTGTTGCTATATTGACTGTCTTTTGAAGAAAAGAATGGTGTTCTTAACATGAATCGTGATTTGATAACCATAACCTTGACAATAATAATGGTAATATTGACACTGCTCTTTGTTAAGTCCTTACATATATACTCTGCTTACTGTGTTTAGGCAGATGTAGAACTAAGTATTTTACATGAATTATCTCATTCTGTCCAACAGTCTATTGACATAGATACCATTGTTTTCACCATTTGTCAAATGCAAGCACTGGGTAGAGGTAAGTATCTGTCTTGTGGTTACAATACCAGCTAAGTGGTAAACTCTCTTATAGCTCATATCTTATAATAGTTTACAAGCTTAGCTGAATGCAGTAATGCAGATAAGATTTCCTGAGGGTTTCAGCAGGTGCTTCTAGATTTAGGACACATTTTAGGCTTGGTTTCTGATTGAAAGGTTCAAATTTGCTGACAGTATTTTGAGTAGCTAAAGGTACATGTGAGGTAGGCTGATCTCATTTTTCTTTTTTCTTCTATTTATTTCTTTTATTTTTTTGCTTTTTTTTTTTTTTTTTTATTAGGGCCACACTGGCAGCATATGGGAGTTTCCAGGCTAGGGGCTGAATCAGAGCTGCAGCTGCTGGCCTCTGCCACAGCCACAGCAGCACCTGATCTGAGCCTTGTCCTTGACCTACACCACAGTTCATAGCAATGCCAGATCCTTAACCCACTGAGTGGGGCCAGGGGTCAAACCCAGGTCTTCATGGATACTAAGTCAGGTTCTTGACCCCTGCTGAGGCCACAACAGGAACTCATTTTTATAAAAATTTATTATTATTATTTTTTTATTTTAGGGCCACACCTGAGGCATATTGAGGTTCCCAGGCTAGAGGCTGGCCTACACCACAGCCACAGCAACACCAGATCCTAAAGCGAGGCCAGGGATTGAACCCACATCCTCATGGATCCTAGTCGGGTTCATTAACCACTGAGCCACGAAGGAAAGTCCTCTATTTTTTCGTCGTCGTCTTTTTTTTTAATTTTTTTATTACTCAACTGAATTTATCACATCTGTAGTTGTATAATGATCATAACAATCCGGTTTCACAGGATTTCCATCCCATGACCCAAGCACATCCCCCTACCCCCCAAACTGTCTCCTCTGGAGACCATAAGTTTTTCAATGTCTGTGAGTCAGCATCTGTTCTGCAAAGAAGTTCAGTCTGTCCTTTTGTCAGATTCCACATGTCAGTGAGAGCATTTGATGTTGGTGTCTCATTGTATGGCTGACTTCACTTAGTATGAAGATTTCTAGGTCCATCCATGTTGCAAAAAATGCTGGTATTTCATTCTTTTTAATGGCTGAGTAATATTCCATTATGTATATGTACCACCTTTTCTTGATCCACTCCTCTGTCAATGGACATTTAGGTTGTTTCCATGTCTTGGCTATTGCAAATAGTGCTGCAGTGAACATCAGAGTACATGTGTCTTTGTGAGTCATGGTTTTCTCTGGATAGATGTCCAGGAGTGGGATTCCTGAATCAAATGGTAGTTCTATTTTTAGTTTTCTGAGGAATCTCCATCCTGTTTTCCACAGGGGTTGCATCAATTTACAATCCCACCAACAGTGTAAGAGGGTTCCTTTTTCTCCACACCCTCTCCAGCACTTATTGTTTGTAGACTTTTTGATGATGGCCATTCTGGCTGGTGTACGGTGGTATCTCATAGTGGTTTTGATTTGCATTTCTCTGATAATGAGTGATGTTGAACATCTTTTCATGTGTTTTTTGGCCCACTGCATGTCTTTTTTGGAGAACTGTCTGTTTAGATCTTCTGTCCATTTTTTGATGGGGTTGTTTGTTTTTTTGGTGTGGAGCTGCAGAAGGTATTTATAAATTTTGGAGATGACTCCCTTGTCAGTTGATTCATTTGCAAAAATTTTCTCCTGTGGGTTATCTTTCTGTTTTGTTTAGGGTTTCCTTTGCTGTGCAGAAACTTTTCAGTTTGATTAGGTCCCATTTGTTTATTTTTGTTTTTATTGTCAATACTCTGATAGGTGGATCTGAGAAGATGTTGCTGTCATTTATGTCAGAGAGTGTTTGGCCTATGTTTTCCTCTAAGAGTTTGATAGTGTCTGGTCTTATATCTAGGTCTTTAATCCATTTGGAGTTTCTTTTTGTGTATGGTGTTAGGGAGTGTTCTAATTTCATTCTTTTCCATGTGACTGTCAAGTTTTCCCAGCACCACTTATTGAACAAGCTGTCCTTTCTCCTTTGTATATTCTTTCCTCCTTTGTCATAGATGAGTTGGCTGTAGGTGCATGGGTTGAATTCTGGGCGTTCTATCCTGTTCCACTGATCTATATTTCTGTCTTTGTGCCAGTACCATATGGTTTTGATGACTGTAGCTTTGTAGTATATTCTGAAGTCTGGGAGCCTGATTCCTCCAGCTCCATTTTTCTTTTTCAGGATGTCTTTGGCTATTCTGGGTCTTTTGTGCTTCCAAACAAACTTTAAAATATTTTGTTTGAGTTCTGTGAAAAATGTCCTTGGCAATTTGATAGGGATTCATTGAATCTGTATATTGCCTTAGGTAGTATAGTCATTTTGATAATATTAACTCTTCCAATCCATGAGCATGGTATATCTCTCCATCTATTTGTGTCATCTTTGATTTCTTTCTTCGGTGTCTTATAGTTTTCAGAGTACAGGTCTTTTGTCTCTTTAGGTAGGTTTACTCCTAGGTATTTTATTCTTTTGGATGCGATGGTAAACGGGATTGCTTCCCTAATTTCTCTTTCTGCTTTTTCATTGTTAGTGTATAGAAATGCTGTCAATTTCTGTGTATTAATTTTGTATCCTGCGACTTTGCCAAATTCATGGATGAGCTCTAACAGTTTTCTGGTAGAGTCTTTAGGGTTCTCTAGGTATAGTCTCATGTCATCTGCAAATAGTGATAGTTTTACCTCTTCCTTTCCAATTTGGATTCCTTTTATCTCTTTTACTTCTCTGATTGCTGTGGCTACAACTTCCAAAACTATGATGAATAGTAATAGTGAGAGCGGACATCCTTGTCTTATTCACGATTTCAGCGGGAATTCTTTCAGCTTTTCACCATTGAGAATGATGTTTGCTTTGGGTTTGTCATATATGGCCTTTATTATGTTGAGATAGGTTCCCATTATGCCCACTTTCTGAAGGGTTTTTATCAGAAATGGGTGTTGGATTTGGTCAAAGGCTTTTTCTGCATCCATTGAGAGGATCATATGGTTTTTATTCTACAGTTTGTTAATGTGGTGTATCACACTGATGGATTTGTGGATATTGAAGATCTCTTGCATCGCTGGGAGAAATCCCACTCGATCATGATGTACAGTCCTTTTAATGCATTGCTGGATGTGGTTTGCTAGTATTTTGTTGAGGATTTTTGCATCAATGTTCATCAGTGAAATTGGCCTGTAATTTTCTTCTTTTGTGGTATCTTTGTCTGGTTTTGGTATCAGGGTGATGGTGGCTTCATAGAATGAGTTTGGGAGTATCCCTTCCTGTGCAATTTTTTGAAATAGGGGAACTCCTTTATTTTTTAAAATTTATTTATTTATTTATTTATTTTTTGGTCTTTTTGCTATTTCTTTGGACCGCTCCCACGGCATATGGAGGTTCCCAGGCTAGGGGTCGAATCTGGAGCCACAGCCACTGGCCTACGCCAGAGCCACAGCAACGTGGGATCCGAGCCACGTCTGCAACCTACACCACAGCTCACGGCAACGCCGGATCGTTAACCCACTGAGCAAGGGCAGGGACTGAACCCGCAACCTCATGGTTCCTAGTCGGATTCATTAACCACTGCGCCACGACAGGAACTCCTCCTTTATTTTTTAATCTAAATTTATTGACTCCTTTTTTTTTCCAGACAGGATCTCTAACCATGTACATTCTCACAAATCAAAAGGTTGATTGGCCTTTTTTTGGTCTGATTGGTTCCATCATTTAGTGTCTTAAGGTCAGAGGAAAATCCATTTTTCTTTAATTATTAGAGCAGAGAATATGAATTTGGGAGAAGTATGTGTGAAAGTAGAAATATAATTCTATTTTTTCCCAGTTGAGATGTTCAAGCTCATTTAACACCAGTTAAAAAACTTCTTAAATATATCATTGATAGTCCTTTTGATTACCCTGAATTAACAGTTACCATTTGAAATCAATTTGGGACTGATTGTAGAAACAGCTCAGTTATGTGCAGACCAGTCTTCCATGTCGGTCCATCATGTTACTTAGAAGTGTTTCAGACACTGATGGGGCTGAGAGTCCTCATATCTAAGGAAACCTTTTAGTAGTAGTAGTGAGAGGATACAGTCCAGAGATAGCCTTGGAAGTCTCCTGCCCAATAGGGTGCCTTGGTTGACTTTGTTTACACAAGGCGGGAGAGGCAGGGAGGGTGCTGAGCAGTGGAGAAGCCCTTGAGGTGTTGAGGAGCAGTCCTTGGGAGTAACCTACCTTCAGATCCCAGCTGCTCCATGTAGCAGCTCTGTAAAAGGTAATCTTGTTCCCCACTTGGTTTATCTATAAAGCGAGGATGGCAGTCGGGAAAGGTGGGTGGTATTGTGAAGATCAAATGAGTTAATACCTAGCCCTGTGCCCAGAACCTAGGAAGCTCTCAGTAATAGCAATTTTTTTTTTTTATTCTGTGTCATGTATTGCTGGTGGTGGTGTGATTTTTGTTCACAGATGTATACCCAGTACCAAGAATTGTGTGTAGGCATAGTAGGCATTCGATTCATGAAGAAATGATGTATATGGAGAACTTGCTATGATACCTGATATACAGTGAGTACCTAATACATTGAGTTATGAATGCTGGCTGTGGACCAGCAAAGATTAGAAGCATTGGACAGTATAAAACCCCACTGACAGTAAAAATAGAAATAATGATGATCACAATAGATAAGACAGACCTAGCATATTCTTTGTGCCAGGCATAGTTCTAAGAGCTTTATGTATATTAACTCATTTCCTTCTCATAGCTACCCATTAAGGTAGCTACTATTATCATCTTCATTTTGTAAATGAGATACCAAAGCTGAGGAATTTGCCCAAGTGCATACCGTTAGTGGATGCTGGCAGTGGGATTCAAAGTCTGATTTAAAGGCCTTTCTCAGATTGTTTTGTTGAGGACCTACTTCGTGCTAGGCACTGTGCTGTGCAGACATGGCCTCTGCCTCCAGGGAGTTTATATCTTAGGGAGATAGCCAAAACACGAATTACATATAACTCATGAACTAAGAGAGAGATTGCCTGAAGAGACAGGGTCCTTTTTTAAATTGGGTGGTCAGGGAGGGTGTTTCCAATGTCATGTAAGCTGTAACCTGGAGCCAGCCAGGCAGAGCGTTCCGTCCAGAGGGAACGCAAAGGGCCTGAGGTGGGAGAGAGGTTGGCATGTGAGTGTAACTGTCAAGGAGATAAAATTCTATATGGATGAGGAGAATACCATGTCTTGAGGTTACAGAGATCAGATAGGGCCTTCTAGGCACTGGTTTTCATTCAGACTTACATTGGAGGACCACTAAGGGGTTTAATCAGACCAGATGACATTTACAATTTAAAAACATCATTGGTTACTGTGTGTCTGTGGGGAGGGTGCGTTGGAATAGGCAGAGGGGAGAACAGCCGCTGTTTAGACCAAACACTAGAGGACAGTGATCTGAAAGATTAAAAAATGGCTCATGTTTACAATCACTGCGTTGTTCTAAGCCTTTTACATCTATTCATTAGTCATTCCAACAACCTGTAAAGTAGGTGCTCTTACTTTACCCATTTGTAGAAGAGGAAGCTAAGGTAAAGGCTTCCAAGTGGCAGAGCTGGGACTTGAATGCAGCCAGTGTGGTTCCAGCAACTGTGCCTTTAACTGCCAGGCTCTGTTGCCTCAGCAAGCTGGGTGTTCCATCTGTGTCTCCCAGCATCCATGCCACATTAGCTGTAGTGATCAGGGAACAAACTGCAGGCCATCTTTGGCTTCCTCCCTCTGCCTCACGTCCCATTCATGGTCTCCTGAGATTTTCACAGGGTCCTCCAGAGCATGTCTTCAGTCGAGTCTCCCTCATCTTCATCACACAGGCCCTTCTTTTCTCACTCTGACTTTTGTAGCAGCCCTTGGGACTACCCCTGCCCCCTTATATCAGTAGATCCACACTACACCCAAGTGACCTTTTGTATCGTGTGACTTCCTTGCTTAAACCTGTGGGTTCTGCCAGGCTTACAGGGTAGAGCTTAAACTCCAAAGCTGGGGTCTTAACCTTCTGTAGGGGGAGTGCCAGCAAGTCTCCTTTGCCCCTCCCCTGTCTTTCCTTGCTTTCAGGGAGGAGTGTGCAATCAGCAGCAGGGCCAGGACCACTTGAGAGTTAAGCTCACATTGTAAAATAGTTGTCACTTGGTGTGTACGTCAATCTCCGGTGAGCTTAATTAGTGAAAATTGGGCAGAACATTTCTAGTGGTTTTGTTTATTTTGCTAACACTGAGTGTTTACTACGTGTTCGGCACAGGGTGCTCTCCACAGATTAGTTCATTTCTTCCTCAGAATAACACTGTGAAGTGTAAGTCCTGTTAACTGTATTTTATAAATGAGGAAACTGAAGTCCAGAGAGGCTAATAATTTAACCCTGTTCACATAGCTATTAAAAGCAAGAATAGGGACTTGAAACTTAGTAGTCTGACTCTGGAACTGCTCTTGTTACTGTGCTGCACACACTAGCAAAAGAGAATTCACCAGTGTGCATATTTGAGAATCAGACCCTGGAACACAAAATTTTGCCAGAAACTGCCACCAGGAATAGGATATGTTCAAGGCAGCTTTCTCACCCTTGAACTTCTGTTTCACTGACTGGATATCCGATTCCAGTGGGTGACTATATGCCATTATACGATATAAAGGCACCACTATACCCTTGACTTATGGTGGTACCACAGGGACTTTATCCAATACTTGGGTTACTATCTGCCCAGTGTTCTTTAACTCATTCATTTGCTGTCTTCTATCCATCAGGTTAGTTGTTGGTCAGCACTGTCACTAGGCAGAAAACAGGACAGATGTGGAACATAGTCTAGCAGAAGAAGATGAAGGCTCACAAAGTTGGATGAGTGGTCACGAACAGGGTATGGTGCTGTGTGGCAAGACTAAGTCAGTGTTCTGAAAGCAAGTAACAGGGCCTGCCTGGCCAAGTCTCCAAGAAAGTGACATTGAGGCTGAGACAGAATGAACTAAAGCAGCAAGCCAGGTCGAGATCTAGAGGAAGAGGGAAGAGCAAGTAGTAGGTGCTGTGACAGGAGAGAGCATTGTATGTGCCCAGGACAAAATGAAGGCCTGGGAGCCAGATGCAGGGAGCCAATGAGGAGAGAGCCTTGTCAAGGAGTTTAGTTTTTATTTTAAGAGTAGCTGGAAGCTCTGGGACAGTTCCCGATGCCAGTCATTATTTCACAGTCACACAGTGAGGGCTCACTTCTTAGGATCTGTGCGAGGCAAGGCAAGGAGTGTCCTCTCAGGGCAACAGAGGCATCCACTGGTAAAATCACCATTCCATGTGCCATAAATCAGTGAGTAAAATACTGATGGAGATAGAAATAGTCTAAGTAAGAGCACAGCGCTTATTGAATTGTGGGAATTCCAGAAAGAAGAGTGAAAAGCTTTTCCATGCTGCTGGAAAAGTTGTGGCCAAAAGGTAGGACTGTGGAAAACAAGACAGGTTCTGAGAAGGGCCAGATAATCTTGAGTCTGGAGCGGGTTGACTCAGCCTGGAGAGGAGGCAGGAGCCAGAGTGCCAGGTCCTTGCTTACAGAGAGGTTGCTCCAGGGTCCCAGTCCCACCTTGGAGCCAGCAGAGGGCTTCAAGGAGTGAAATGGCTTTATTGTTTTGTAGGGTGGCAGCTTTGGCAGCAGAGTGGATGAGGCTGAAGTGGGAAGAAACTCAGACCCTGTTAGGAGCTCTGTACTGGGGTGCGGAGGCCACCAGGTCTGACCTTGCAGGGATCGTGGCATAAGGAGGCAGATTCTGGCAGTGTTTCTGGGATAATGTTGAAAATTGCCTGGGCTTTTGGGCCCAGCAGACCTGGGTTCAGCTCTTAACTCTGCCATTTACTAACCTGTGAGATCTCAGTGTCTCTGTGGCTCAGTTTCCTGAGTGATACAGTGGGTCCGCATGACCCTAACTCACAAGCTGTTGTTGGAGGGCACCGAGTGAACACTTCCAAGGTTTTGCATGTATCAGCTTTGTTAATCTTTCTACCCCAAGAAGTGCCTGGTGAATTGGTTATTGTGATCATCTCCATTTGACACATGAAGAAACTGAAGTTCAAAGAGATCCTGTGGGATTGAGAGTGCTAGGGAGTGGTGCACACTGTTAGCCACTCTGTTAAAATACCTGTGACAGTGAGTAACTAATGGGGAGGAAGTGGGGGTAGTCCTTTAAAGAGATGGCAGCTGAGCTAAGACCTGACGTGTGAGAATGCACCAGGCCTCTTATGACGAGCAAGGGCAGAGCCTGGCCAGGGAAGAGCTTTCTAAGGAGAGAAGGGAGGTCATTGTGCCTGGAGCAGAGTGAGCCCAGGGGAGGGGAGCAGAGGGTAAGGGGACAACTAGTGGAGGGAGGTTATAAACCTTGGGTGATGCCTCTTGGGCTCTGGTAGAGGCTGGGATTTTTATTCCAAGAGAAGTAAGAAGTTGCTGGGGAAATGTTAACGGTAGTCATGCCATCTGTTGGAGGATTTCAAAGAATCACTCTGGCACCTGTGTGGAAGGGATTATCATTCATGTGGGAGTTTTCTTCCATGGTCCATGGGAAAGGTTCTGGTGACAGGATCTCAGTGGTGACCTAGATAATGGCAAGAGGTGAAAAGAGGTGTTGGAGTAGAGCTGACTGGACCTGCTGCTGACCTGAGAGAGGAAAAGAGGAGTCAGAGGTGATTATCTGGGGTTTTAGTTTGAGAAGATGGATAGGGTCATTTGCGTGAAAGGGGAAAGATCTAGGGGACAGGATGCAGGGAACAGGGCAGGTTGGAAAGCAAAGCTCTTGGACGCGCTTGTTCGATTTGGGATGCATGTAAGACATCCAGATGGCAGTGTCTAGGAGGCAGTTGGATATGTGAGTCTAGACAGAGCTCGGGAGCTGTCTAGGCTAGAGATGGAAATGTGGGCGTCATTGGCATGCTGAAGTTGGAGTGCGTGGGAGAAGGGAGACGCCTGGGCTACTGCAAAGGTGCAGTGCTTTTTTCCATTGCTCAGGTTTTGTTGGGCACAATCCTCAGAATGGGGAGGGCAGCACTACAGTAATTGCTGGGGTCTGGCTTTGGGCTGAAGGTTCTGCACACCTTAGCTCATGTGCCATGTGCTTAACTCAATCCTCCCTACTCTTGCTGGCTTGGGTCTCCTAAGTACATGGGAGCCTAGATGTGGGTACCTGGTCACTCACTAACTGGGAGATTAGGATGACCTGAATCCTGAGAAAGACCTAGGGGTTATGCACTATGAAATCCATTTTTCAAATTAAATTGAAGCCTGTGGGGTCAAGAGCAGTTTTAAAACTTTTTATTATATTTCATATAATGGCTTAAGGTGTTTATTTAAAGAATATTTTGTAAACTTTAGTTTTTTTCTTAATTTTTTAAATTATAATTGATTTACAATGTTCTGTCAATTTTTGTTGTACAACAAAGTGACTCAACTATACATATATATACATTCTTTTTCACCATCATCCTCCATGTTTTTTGTTTTTATATTAAATTCAGGGGAACTCATTTTAACACATTAGCAACTGTGTTTTGTTTTCTGTCTTAAATGAGTCCTGAGTTTGAGTCCTTGCATTTGGTTGGGCAAGTTCCATATTTAATTTGTAGATGGGCTGATTGTGAACTTAAACTTTAAAAATATTCTGAAACATACATACTGTCTCTTACAAAAATTATTTCATTTTCTCTGTTGCCACAACATTCCACATGCTGCTCCTGTTGCTAAGGCCCCTGGAATGTTCCAGTGCAGAAAAAGGATATAGAACTCCCTTTTTTTTCCCGGAAGAAGACATTTTATTTAAATTACTTTGTATCTTCTAGCTTACATCCAAATGTGGATATCTGAAAGTAAAGAATTTAGAAAGCTAAAATTAAAGTTGCTTTAGGTTCTTCTCCAGGAATTCACTTTCATAGAGTAGCATGAATTCATAGGGTACCATGTTTCTTTTCTTTCCACCACGATTGTGTGTGTGTGTGTCACACATGCATGTGTACACACAAAGGCTTTTTAGGGAGATGTGATGTGCTTCTAAGAGGTTAAGAACTGAGTTCACAGATAATGCATACTTGAGTTTGAGTCCTGGTCGTGCTTTTTTTGCTGGTTGATAGTAGACAAGTTCTTGTCCCCATTGAGAAGATGAGGATTATATTGTAGGTTAAACATTATACAAATTGCTTAGCTCAGAACTCGGCACATAGCAGTCTCTCAGAAAATGCCCCCTGTTTATCATTATGATTATCATCAGTTGCACATAATCATACGTTATTGAGGAAATAGAACTTTTTATGGAAGTATAGGTTCCTGGTCCCTCACAGAATGACCCCTTCTCACTTAGTTTTTTTTGTTGTTGTTGTTTTGTTTTAGGTGTTTTTTTGTTTTGGTTTTTGGTATTTTTGTTTGGTTGTTTGTTTGTTTGTTTTTAATGGCTGCGCCCATGGCATATGGAAGTTTCCAGGACAGAGATTGAATCTGAACCACTGCTGTGGCTTAAGCTAGTGCCACAGCTGTGACACTGCTGAGCGAGAGGTTGAATCCATGCCTCCACAGTGACCTGAGAGTCAGATTCTTAATGCACTGCACCACAGCAGGACCTCTCCCTTAGTTTTATTAGTTTCTACGTCTCCCAAAAGGACCAAAGGAATCAGAGCAAAAAAAGAACAGTTTTCTACCTAAGATTATTGTGACAAATTGAATTCTTTTTATTTAAAGGGATAGGTAGGAAGTTTCCTTGTGGCACAGCAGGTTAGGAATCCGGTGTTGTCACTGCTGCAGTGCAGGCTGCACCTGCATTGCAGATTGGATCTCTGGCCCAGGAACTTCCACATGCTGCGAGTGTGGCCAAAAAATAAATAAAAGAATTGGTACAGTTTTTTATTTTTTACAATCATCTTATTTATAAAGGGGTG
Source organism: Sus scrofa (assembly GCF_054392235.1). NCBI lineage: Eukaryota > Metazoa > Chordata > Mammalia > Artiodactyla > Suidae > Sus > Sus scrofa. The sequence continues at coordinate 60,268,543 of NC_139395.1, forward strand.
GGAGGCTATCCCCAGTAGTATCTGGTATCTGGCAAAGTAACATATTTTAAACAGCATTGTTTGACATTGAGTTCTGTGGGAAACTGTACAGACCAGGCACATTGCAGAAGCCTAAGTCTAAACTGACCACTTATTTTAATGCTTTAACTACTCTTTAATTATTAAAACTAATTGAGTTGACTTCATTAATGAAACTGTTGATTTGATATTTAGAGACATTTCATACTTTTCTGCTGTTAATTATGGTTAACAAAAAAGTTCTAACAGTGAATAACTAATTGTTAGTACAGTTTAGATCCAGAATCTAAATCTTGTAAGTATTTTTGTTTGTGCTTTTTTTTTGGCGGGAGGTGTTGGGGGGGAGCACTCCAAGGCATATGGAGTTCCCAAGACAGGGATTATGTCATTCCTGTATTTCAGATTTTCCATCTTAATTGTCCTATATTAGAATCTTTTAGCATAGGGTTATATGAAACTTAAGGTAAATTTCTTTAAATTTTTCTTTTTAATGAAATGTAAGACAAGTAGCTGTGGAAAATGGCTTATTACATGTTGATCATTGCATGGATATAACCTTTCCCCTTCTCGCAAATGTATTGTTTTTAACTCTATGTGGGCATGCTTTCAAAGAAAATAGCACATTGTTTGGTTTTTTTTTTGTTTTTTTTTTGTTTTTTTTTTGTTTTTTTTGTTTTTTTGTTTTTTTTTGTCTTTTTGTCTTTTCTAGGGCCACTCCCGTAGCATATGGAGGTTCCCAGGCTAGGGGTCTAATACAAGCTGTAGCCACCAGCCTATGCCAGAGCCACAGCAACATGGGATCCGAGCCATGTCTGCGACCTACACCACAACTCACGGCAACGCCGGATCGTTAACCCACTGAGCAAGGGCAGGGACCGAACCCGCAACCTCATGGTTCCTAGTCCGATTCCTTAACCACTGAGCCATGACAGGAACTCCATGTTTGGCTCTTATTTTTCATGAAATTTTTAAGCTTAGCCACAGAAGACAGCAGTCTACTGCAGCCTTCTTAGGATATTTTATCAGTTTATGTGGTCATAAGTGTTCCAGCTCTGCCTTTCAGCTTATTGGAGTTGGAATCTGGAAGGAGTTTCCAGAAATCATATTCCTCTGGTCTTCCAGGGACCAAGTTCAAGCTGTTGTTAAGAATCAGTATCAAATCCCAACTCTTAGAGGACTTGACCTCTCTGTGAGTCAGTTCCACCTTTCTGGAGTGGGGTTATAATGGTGTGGACCGAAGTAGTTGTTCACATAAAGTCAGATCATGGCATGTATAACCTGCCTGAGGCCATTCCTGCATCCCAGAATTGTGTGTCCCTGGTATATCTCAGATTTGCAGCTAGCTGTTGGTGCACTTCAGTGTACTAGAAACTGTTAAAGAAAATCTGAGCTGTAGCCATATGTGGATATTAGATCTGTAATTTGATATTTTAGAGATTATCATCACTTTATATTACCTCAGGACATTGTCTGTTTCCTTTAAAACTACTAAGCTTACCCAAGCTGGAGGAAGTGTGAAATTAAATCTTAAAAGAAGGAAAGCAGATGCTAATCAGCCTTTTGGATCATTTTTCCCCTTTTTAAACTTAGTATTTGGTTTACGAAAATATTTACCTAATAGAAATAGGTGAATTATCCATTAATTGCAGATATTCTAAATAGTGCATATAGTGTAAAATACAAATTTTGAAATATTCAAAATATTTGGGACTTCCTACAATGGCACCTTGGGATAGGCGGCGTCTCTGGAGCACTGCGACACAGGTTTGATCCATAGTCTTGCACAGCAGCTCAAGGATCCATGTTGCGGAAGCTGCAGTGTAGGTTACAACTGTGGCTTAAGTCTAATCCCTGTCCTGGGAACTCCATATGCCTTGGAGTGCACCCCCCCCAACCCCCCGCAAAAAAAAAAAGCACAAACAAAAATACTTACAAGATTTAGATTCTGGATCTAAACTGTACTAACAATTAGTTATTCACTGTTAGAACTTTTTTGTTAATCATATGTTACCAGGTATTGAGTTGCTGTACTTTCTGCAGTTTTTTTTTTTTTCATGTATATACAGAGTTCAGTTTTATATTTGTGTTTTAATTAACTTCTTACTATGACAAAAATCCAACTTGTATTTTGTCCTGAACTGAGTAACTAAACTGAGATTAATGCATGAAATGTGTTTGTGCTGAGGTTCTTCCTGTCCATTGTCATCAGTATGTAAGCAAAGGGACTAGAGGTGGTTGTGACCTGAAAATAGAAGTATGAAAATAATTATCTTTGTATTACATGCTGAGGAAACCAGCAATTTTCACTCCTCAATGAAACCTCTGCTTCTTTTCTTAACTGTTCCATAGAACTCTGAGACCAGATGGCTGGAATAGAATGAATAAACAAATAAAACCATTAGATGGTACAGCTTTGTGAATTGCTAAACATTTTATGTGGTTGCAGATTCTTCCCCATGACCCTTGGTAGAGTTCATGTAAAGTTGCTTTATCGTGTGAATCTATTCATTGCTTTCGTTTTAGTAGATTTGTCTGTTTTACCTCATGCTGATGTTTTTCACACATTTTATTTTAACCCTTTATGATGGTGTTTCTGTAAGCCTGATTTGATTTCTCTTAATAGTCAGTTATTTTTAAATGGCAGTAACTTTTATCCTGGTGTGTTTTATCCTAAGGCAGCTCCTTTAGAAAGTATTGCCACCTCAAATGGTTTCATATTAATGAGAACCACATTAGTGAATGATGCTCTTTCTTTATTGCAGACATGCCAATATTTGGTCTCTGTCCAGCCCACGATGATTTCTACTTGGTGGTGTGTAACGACTGTAATCAGGTTGTCAAACCGCAGGCATTTCAATCACATTATGGTAAGTGCTTAAGCATTTAAAAATCATTATTAGAGGGTAAGAGGTAAAGCAGGATTAAACTGAAGGCAAGTGACAGCATGGGTACGATACAATACCCTTCCTCCTGTCAGGAGTAGGTTTTCTAATTCATTGAATGGGTTAATGCCTATCAGATGTTGGATATTTTCTGAATTTTATTGAAAGCAATGTGCATTTTCTGATTTTATTAAAATTAGGCAGGGAAAATGTATTTTGTAAAATCTTTATTGTAATATTGTGTTGGTATAATGAAAGATTTGTTTCCTTCTAGATCCTGAGGTTGTGAATTTAGTGGATGGTAAAATTATATACGTATATATACACGTACAGTATGGAGACATGGCTCTTTGAAAGGAAAGGTGACTTTGAAATGTCCAAGTTTAGTAGTTCTAAATCTATCTTGATATTCTAATTTGTGAATATGATAAAGCTGTGCTTTCTTCCCCCATCAAAATGTGCGTGTGCCTAGAAAGGCATTGTGACTTGAGGAGTTTCGTGATCCCCTCAGCCATCCCTGGGCTTTTAGGCTACACAAGCCTATGTTGTTCTCTGCTAGATCCTGGGAGAATCCAAATAAGGTTGTTTTGAGTTGTTGTGATGCGGCCTTAGGTGTTTAAAAATAATTCTGATCAGGAGTTCCTGTCATGGCTCAATGGTTAACAAACCTGACTAGGATCCATGAGGACGTGGGTTCGATCCCTGGCCTTCCTCAGTGGGTTAAGGATCTGGCACTGCAGTGAGCTGTGGTGTAGGTTTCAAACCCTGATGGGATCGTGTGTTGCTCTGGCTGTAGTGTAGGCTGGCAGCTGTAGCTCCGATTGGACCCCTAGCCTGGAAACCTCTATATGCTGCGGGTACAGCCTTAAAAAGACAAAAGGCAAAAAATTCTAATCGCAAAATTTAATTTTATAACCAATTAGATTTAGTAACAACTCAGAAGTATTTGGGTGCCCACTTTGTTTCAGGCCCTGGGGATATGTGATATGATTCCTGCCTCCCTGGAGTTTAAAATCGGGCTGGAGGGAAAGGGAAAACTAACTACACACATTTTAAAAAATAACTGCAAGTCGTTTCCTCATTGCCCTCACCACTACAAATGCAAGCTTGCAACAGGGAGTAGCAGTAGGGCCTTTCTGTAATAGAATGTTTGAGCAAAGCCTCCGAGGAGATGACCCTAGTGACCTGAGCCCTAAGTGATTCTGGGGGGCACCCATGCATCCATCTGGAATAAAGGCATTCCACACAGCGGGGAGAGCCAAGCACACATGAAAATGGCTAGTAAAGTTAGTGGAGGGCGTAGAGACTAGGGAAGTCTGGCCTTTGGGGCTGGGGCCCTGTTCACACCCAAGCTTGTAGGCCATAGTGGAAAGATGTGTGGAAGCATTGGGAGGTTTAGGTAAGGGAGTAACACAGGGCTGTCTCACAGGTTGATCTGCTGAGAATAGACTGGGGGAGAAAAGTAGAAGCAGGGAGGATGGTTCAGAGGTAAAGATAATAACAGACCAAGGCTGAGGCAGCATAGTAGAGCTGGGGATACAGCCTAGCTTTGAAATACGTTTTAAAGCTAGACCTTTCCAGGCTTTTTTTGGGGACAAGCAGTTGTTTTAAGAGTCACAGTATCATAATCAACATCCCACTTTTTTTTCTCAAGGAATCTTTTATGTAATCATAAAAAGATTCTTTGAGGTTTTGTTTCTGGGTGAGGCCCTGGAGTAGGCACCAGCGTGAGTACAAAGCTGAATAAGAGATTGTCTCCCTGCTTAAGACTCTTAACTGGCTAGTATTGGAAAAGGCAATCAGTCAGTTGCCAAGTATTTTTGTGTTAAGGATTTTGAAGCCAGACGAGGCTGGATTTAAACTTGAACTTGGAAGAACCATGGTTAGTTCTTTGCCGAACAAGTTTTCAGCCTCCTTTGTTATGATGTGAGGATGGTAATAGCAACCTCATTTGTTCCCAGAGAAGATAAGTGAAACAGCATGGTGAAGCCCCTCATGCAAGGCCTAACATTTGATAGGTGTGACAGATGAAGGTACAGCTGTAGATAAAGCAAAGTGTGCGTACCTGTAAAGTCCAAAAACAGTTCAAAGTTTTAAGACAAAGAGGAGTGCAGATTGCATCTTGGAGATTAACTCAGAGAAGCCTTCTTAAAGGAAATGGCCTTCACATTAGACTGTTCTGAAGAGTAGAATGGATTATTTTTCCCATGTGCAAATTTTTATGCTCAATTTTTAGGTGTGTAAAATAGTGAAAAATACAGAAAATACTTTTGAAATAATCACCTGTAATGGGAAGTGTTTGATGAGAATAAACAGGGCTGACACATACAGCTACACAGTTTGTGCACTGAACAACCATATTTGGTGGCTCCAGGTTGGCAGCAGGGGTGATGGGAGGAAGCACAGAGGCAGGAAATTCCAGGCTGTCTGGAATGTATTCCACCAAGTTTCCACTGGTGAGAGCTGATGTGTCCGCATGCGGAAGTGCTGTGTTCGAAGGTACGCTGAGGCTGCTCAGAGAGATGCAGTGCCATCAGACACCCCAGGCCTTGATATGTCGGTAGAGACTTGTTGCAAATTTTTTTTTTTTTTTTTTTGGTTGTTGGCACCTGACCGATGTGACTTAGTGGTAGAAGATCAGTGAGCAAAGTGGATTCGAAGGGAGTGAGAGAGGAAGTGGGAGTATGAAAACAGCTGCTGTTTGGATCAAGGCCCACTTAAAGGTGTAACCTTTTCCAGGACTTCCTTAGGTAGAAAGAGGCCCTCGTGGTCCCCTCTTCCAGAAGCAATCCACTCTGTACAGCACATTTCATGGAGATGATTTTCTTTATCTTCCTCTGTCTCTCTTTTACAATGTCTGGGTATTAGGAGCAGGGGAGGAGAGTGTCTTAAAATTATATTTCCACTCTGCTAATATGTAGCATACATACTGTTTTCTAATAAGACTTTTTTTTTTTTTTTTTTTTTTTAAATGACTGCACCTTTAGCATAAGGAAGTTGTAGAGCCAGGGACTGAATCTGAGCTCTGTGGCAGTGTTGGATCCTTTAATCCACTGCACAGAGCAGGGGATTGAACCTGTGCCTCTGTAGCACCCTGCACTGCTGCAGTCAGATTCCTAATCCACTGTGCCACTGCAGGAGCTTGTTGAATTTGAAGACTTGTTGTAATTTCCAAAGTAGAAGAAGAAGATGTGGTGGGAGTGCAAGATTCATGTACATAGTCAGGTGACTTCTGTGGCCAGGCAGGAAATGCAGCCCATACAGGCCACTGGGTGGGGGCTTTGGTCCCTCTAGTGGCAGAGAAGTTACTAAAGCTGCAAGAGAGAAGAAAGTCTCTGTCAGAAAGATGAGGGCCAGGTACTGAGAGAGGGATTCAGCTGCGAAGTGTGAAAAGAGCCCCTCTTTGAGGGAAGCAGCCAAGAAGAAGGCTGCTGGAGTGAACAGGAGGTTCGGAGAAGGATAGATGTATGGTCTTGGGGGCTGTGCCACTAAGTAGAAGAAGGCACCATGTGATGGCTCTGGGGTGCATTGGGAGTGACACCCCACTCACTGCAGAAGGAGAGGTGGCCAGGGCACCCAGCACCCAGAACCGTTCCCAGTGCTGCGAGTGTCTTGTCTGTCTTTGGGGTGAGTGGTTGTAACAAGAAGTAGTATTTGGAGTCTGTTTCAAATACTTTTGTTGTAATTCCAGAAGGCCTTTTGCTACATGTTTGTTTTCCAGAGTTAACATCAAAAAAACAAAGCAAATTTTTGAAATACAAGAATTTTCTAAGTAGCCATTGCAGTCCATTTATTACTGTATTAGGAAGAACTCATGCCTGCTACAGGAAAGATTCTGCTTTCTTTTGATGAAACTGGTGAAAATGTGTGGGCAGTCTTCTGGAATATGTAATTCACATATTGCTGGTGCTCATCTGTGACTTTTATCAACAAATGAGCAGTTGCTACAAAATTCAACAGGCAGTTCGTTTTAAAACCGCTGCTGCCTGGCAGTGACAGGGAAGGAAGCGACTCTGGCAGCAGTGTAGGTGGTAATATTATTCTGAATTGGTGAGCTGGTTATCTCCCAGAGTAGTGAGAGACCTACAGACATACCTTACTTTCTATGGCTTGATTTATTGTTCTTCACAGCATCTTCTAGAGATTGAAGGTAGGGGGCAACCCTGCGTTAAGCAGATCTCTTGGTGCCATTTTTCCGGGGGCATTTGCTTGCTTCATGTCTCTGTGTCACATCGTGGGAATTCTTGAAACATTTCATACCTTTTTCGTTGTTATTATGTTTGTTACTGTGATCCTTGATCAAGTGATTTTTGTTGCTACTACACCTGGCTAAAGGCTCAGATGATGGTTAGCATTTTTTACAAATAAAGAATTTTTAAATTACGTGCATGCTTTTTATAGACATGATGCTGTTGCATCCTTTATAAGCTGCAGTATTGTATAAGCATAACTTTAAGCACTGGAAACTAAAAAATTCGTGTGACCTGCTTTATTTTGATATTCACTTCATTGTGATGGTCTGAAACCAGATCTACAATGTAGTATCTCCAGAATGTACTTGTACTTTTTTGCTAGCTGAGCTGTGTTTTGGGGAGTTGACTGTTAACCAGGTTTTCCATTTGAACAATGATGGTGAGTGATTGCAGCGTCGTTTTGGCATTTCCATTTTCATAGTCTGATTGCTTTCTTTCTTGGAAACTGCATAGTAATACCATGCTTTCTTGATGTTGTTTTGATATTTTGAAATAGTCCAGCAGGCCTCATACCTCAGTTATTCACTATTTTTAGATGTTTCTTATTGCTAATTTCAGATTTAAAAATAAAATTGAATCAGTGGATCTCAGACCCCCTGTGCATCTAAATCAAAGAGGAGCAGAGTCTAAGTGGCCCACTCCAGACTAGCTGGCTGGGAGTTGCCAGGGGTAGGACTAGGAGTCTGCATTCTGAACAGCTCCCTAGGCTGCTTCTGACTCATAGACTAACAAGGGTGCATTATACTCGCAGCAGATCCCCTCACTCTGTGGTGATATGCTTGGCATGGTGACCAATGTGATTGGCCTTCAGAGATTCATTGAGTCTAGCAAAGATGGCATTAAAGGAAGGCCCTGCTCTTTTTAACCGATTTTTAACTTTTCATATTATGTGCGGGAAATCTCCCATCAGTTGCCTCTAAATCTTTAAGTAAGAAGGAGGGCTGAGATGGTGACATTACTTGCGGCCAGAAGCACCTTTCTTTTGAGGTTGTTAACCAAGTTGGATATCTGAGTTGATCATTTAGTTAGTAATGAGTGTGTTGGTCCTAAACTGGCCACCCACTGGAATACACTGTGTGTTCCAGTTTACATATGTGTACTGTGGATCTGACCAGGTAGGCTCAGCTGATGACTTGCGGGGCCCTCAGGGTTCTGTGATGAAAGAGCTTCCCAGGTGGTTCTGAGGAGCTGTGTGCTTATGCTGCTCTGTGCTTTGCCACCTGTCTCTGAGTCTGCTTGTGAAGAACACCATAACTTCTTGCAACCTTTCTGATTCAGGTGAAATAAGTGTGTGATGTTAATTCAGCTCAGACAGGTGCCACATTTAGCATCTCTATAATTAATCAGAACCTTGCTCGAATGTCAGCTGTTGAAGTTTTACCTCAGATGAGTTAGGCTGACCCACTTTTTCACCTTTTGGCTCAGCCCCAAGTCCCTGACCAGGTGCTTCTGCCACCTCTTCCCAATTTTAATCCATCGAATTCCATCTTTATGGTTTATTTAATTCCATTTAATTTTTTTTCTTTAAATCAAACCACTTGTAGTTAAATAATCTTTTACAAAGGAAACCTTCAGGAATCATCAACGGAAAAAGTAGTGTTCTTTGCCATGGATGGTCAGCGTGAAAATAAATATAGTGAAAAGATTAAATTCTTTGTTGCTACTCTTACCATTGCCACCACTGAGCCCAAGGCCTGCTTCCTTGGTTAAAAAGGAGGCAGGCACGTCTTAGGCAAGTGTCAACCGCCCCCCGCCCCAGTAGCTTAATGTTTTCAGAAAAGTGAAAGAGATTTGGAGGGGGAATAAGTTTTCATGTGAGATCGTATGTTATTAATGTTGCGGAGTGATACCCATTCTATGTTTGGGGAAACAGCAGCTCAGGGTATTGGATTTAGTTTCCTTTGATGTTAAGGGAGCTGTTTCCTGAGGCCAACCCTAGCCTTGGAAATAAATGCCTTACTTATACGCAGAATTGTCGCATTTCATGTTGAGCTTCAGATAAATCACAGGTAAATATCCTTTGCCATTTATCCATTGATATTACATGTTAATCACTTCCTAGTTGCTATAAGTGGCATATGAGTCTGGGCTCAGTATAAAGCATCTCTGCCCTTTTCTCAGACTCCTCTTTCCAGATGGGATATCATAAAGCTGTATTTTTTATAACTTTGTGAAAGTAGCTTTAGCTGAAACGCCTCTGCAATCTTAGAGCTTTCTCTACTTGTAGATATCATGAATCCTGTAAAATTAACAAACAGCTAATGCATTGCTTTGACTGAATGTTCCTTGAGTGCACTGAGGTGGTCTGGATTCTTTGAGATGCCAGCATAAATTATATTTTCCTAAAATGTCGTTTTAATCAGAAGATGAGTAAATAGAAATTACTCATACTTTTTGAGCTAATTAATTGGTTTCAAAGAACATTAGTGTAAGAGCAAAATGAATTTTACTCTGTGAGATCCCCTGGGCTGTTTCTGGCAAAAATGCTGATCGCACTGTTGACACCAGTTTCACCTAGCTGTGACCAGTGATTGCCATCATATAATTAAATTAATCTACATCACAAAGCAAAGGTTTTGCTGTTTAATAAAGAACACCTTCTCCCTTTTGTCATCTGATTGATTTAGACAAGGAAAATAACAGATTCAGGTATTTGGGGGGTTTTTGTGGGGGGCTCACTTGCAAGGGCATATGAAAGTTGGCCAGGCCAGGGATTGAATCCAAGCCGTAGCCGTGGCCAGGCTAGATCCTTTAACCCACTGCTCCAGGCCGGCAGTTGAACCCAAACCTGTACAATGACCTGTACCACTACAGTTAGATTCTTAACCCACTGCACCATGATGGAAACTCCTCAAACTCATTCTTTATTTGTATATGCACATTCATGTGAAATATAGTTTTATATACCTTAGAAGGAACATTACATATTCAGTCCATCCACATTTGTCTCTGGGTTCCAGAGCAACCTAAGGCACTGCAATCAGATTTTTAACCCACTGTGCTGCAGCAGGATCTCCAGATTCAGGTATTTTGAATGAGTTACTTTGTTTGGCTATCAAGTAACTTTGTTTTTGGATGAAGAAGAAAATGTTTCTTTTTTGCTTTCCAATTGTTAGCTAAATTTGGCCCCTGCAAATTTGTAATCTGGGTTTTATTTTACTTTGTCAGTGATACTTAATCTTTTTAGGGTTGGCACTCATTTAAAGTCTGTGGACTAATGATAGTTTTTAATAGTACTTGATGATTCATAAAGTGTTTTTGCATGTATTATCTTATTTTCTGTTCTTAGCAACCCACTGAGTGGATGGTTTTATTCCCAGTTTACAGATCAAACTCCTAAATTAAATATCATTCACACAGATAAAATGTCCCAGGCTAGATTTTCTGTCTACTTACATGTGTTTCTTTTGCATGTAATAAGGATGTATAGAGTTAAGAGGAAATCTACAGAAGATGTAATGAAGTCCACATGTCACAAAACTGTCATTAATTACAGATGTTCTAGCTCAGGTAGAATTTTAGGTTTGCTTAGAGTGGCTGGGTCAGCACTGTAACCCATTACCTCAGAGAGGACATTTAGTAATTTGAAGACGTAATGGTAGTAGGTAGATACTTGATTTAGCATAGTCATTGGATTTCTCTTAGGGCTCTTCTGTTTTATTTAACCCTAAATCATAGTAGCTATCCAAAGCCAAACTCCTCCTCTTTTTGTTCCAGCCTCATAACATCTTGTAGTTTCTTTAGAGAATTGGTTAGCATATTTCTGCAGTTAGTATAGAGACTGCAGTTTGTTGCAGAGCCAAAAATACTTCACTCTTTTGCTTCAAAGACACATGCCAGGCCTTTCTCCAGCAGTTGGGGGCTGAGCCAGGGAAGGGAGCAAACTAGAGCAGGCACATCAAAATACAAGCATTGTCAGGGTAGACCTCAGTTTAACTCTTGAAGGAAATTCCAAGTTGACCATTTTGATCTAAGATTTTTTTTCACTGAATAGTATGATGTAAAATTAATGCAGTGAGTTCTCTTTTTCTTTGCCACAAGCCAAAAAGTGCTCATTAAAATTTTCAAATAACTTCAGGAGCATCAGATAAAGGATCACTTTCTCCCTAGCTAATATAATTTAATCTTTTTTTTTTCCCCTTTTTTCTTTTTTCTTTGTCTTTTTAGGGCCATGCCCATGGCACATGGATATACGCAGGCTAGGGGTCCAGTCGGAGCTGTAGCTGCTGGCCTATGCCAGAGCCACAGCAACGCCAGATATGAGCTGCATCTGTGACCTACACCACAGCTCACAGCAACACCAGATACTCAACCCTCTGAGTGGGGCCAGGGGTCAAACCTACAATCTCATGGTTCCTAGTCGGATTCGTTTCTGCTGTGCCATGATGGGAATGCCTAATCATTTTTCTTAGGTGTGTGTGTGTGTGCATGTGCATGTTTGTATATAAAAATGGTGTTATTTATTCCATTTATAAGAGTACCATTTTCAATTTTAGTTATAAAATGTATTGATTTTTGCTTTATACTAAAATTTGTGCCTTTATTAATAATCGTGCCTTTGGGGTTTCTTTCTTTAAAAAATTTTAAAACTGGCCATGATATTATTCATGCATTTAGTAGATATTATTGTCTCTTGTTCAGGCATTGCTCTCCACTCAACTAGGAAAGCAGTGTCTTTTATTTCATGAAAATTCTATTCTGTTTAAGGAGGGTGGAGCAAGCAAGATGAAAAGTAGAATAAGATGATTTTAGGTAGTGGTAAAGGCTAGGGATAGTATGAAAGAATAACTGGGGCAAGATATTTCAGATAAGGCTAGTTAAAGGAAGCCATTCTGAGGAGTTGATATGGAAGGTCAGTCAGCCATTTGAAGATGGTGGAGGATCAGTGTTCCACAGAGAAGATAGCAGGTGCAAAGATCTGAGGTGGAAATGAGCTTGGCAGAAAGGCCAGTGAGGAGGTAGAAGAGCAGTATGCAAAGAGGAGAGGGTCCAGGTTGAGGTTGGGCAAGCGGTTGCTGAGGCCAGATGGAGGGGATCAGTATTGGATGGTACGAGACATGTGAAGCCACTGGAGGATTTCAAGCAAGGAAGAATCTTAATCTGCTTTATGGTTGCTCTGTGGCATGGTAGAGGGAAAGAGTGGAAGCAGGGAGACAGTCAGTGGGCTGTATTGCACTTGTCCAGGTGAGAGTGGGAGTGGGAAAGAAAGCTTGGGTGAAGGTGGTAGCAGCCAAGGCTTGATGGAATAGGATTGCGCACAGGAGTAGAAAGAAGGAGGGCCCACTGACTGGCTGGGGTTGAGCAGTATGGGAAAAGAAGGGATGAGGAATGATTAGGGATGGGGTGGAGTGGCCTCAAGCAGGTGCATGAATCTTCTTAGCTTATGAATTATGGGGTTCTTTCAATTTGTACATCTCCCCCCCCTTTTTATTTTTAATGAGGTGTATTGACCTGAATGAAAGGCCTTGATGTATTATATTCATTAAGTCTTTAGACATTTTCTCACAGTTGTGGAGGTAGAAAATAGTTATTGCAGCAATGCCAGACTTTGGGGTCATGGAGTTCCTGTTGTGGTTCAGCAGGTTAAGAACATGGCATAGTGTCCATGAGGATGTAGATTTGATCCCTGGCCTTGATCAGTGGTTAAGGATCCGGTGTTGCTGTGAGCTGCGGCATAGGTTGCAGATGACACTTGGATTTGCTGTGGCTGCGGCGTAGGCCAGCAGCTGCAACTCGATTGGACCCCTAGCTTGGGACCTTCCATGTGCTTTGGGTGCAGCCCTAAAAAACAACAACAACAAAAACTTCAGGGTCATTTGTTCTTTTGGTATTGCTTTTTTGTTTTTTAGTGAGACAGTGATCTGGTCATGTAAGCCAGGAAACAAAAGGATGCTCTCATTTGGGTAACACAAACTTATTGATTAAAAAGCAGAAGCCTCGTGTATTCTGACTTTTCATTATTAACATCGTAATACACAATGTAAAAGAAAAAAATTAGCCAACCACTCAAGGATGAATATGCAGTCAGAATAAGTGAATCTTCTCCATCTCTTCAGGGGTACAGGTTGACATATGCCTTTGGAAGGTTTCTAGACCCTGGACAAAGAAATATTTGGCTGCATACTTCTTGTTCCCTCATACATATGGAAAATTAAATTTATTATGTGTTTACATATTAAAATTAATGATCTACCTGCTATATATATAGCACAGGGAACTATGTTTAACCACTGATGATGGAACCTGATGGAGGATAATGTAAGAAAAAGAATGTATATATGAATAATTGGCTCACTTTGCTGTGTAGCAGAAATTGAGAGAACGTTGTAAATCAACTATAATGAATTTTTTTTTTTTTTTAAGGGCTGCACCTGTGGCACATGGAGGTTTCCAGGCTAGGGGTCGAATCAGAGCTACAGCTGCCAGCCTATACCACAGCCACAGCAATACCAGATCTGAGCCGCGTCTGCACTCTACACCACAGCTCACGGCAGTGCCAGATCTTTAAGCCACAGAGTGAGGCCAGGGATTGAACTTGCAACCTTGTGATTCATAGTCAGATTCATTTCTGCTGTGCCACGACTGGAACTTCGCCTATAATTTAAAAATTTTTTTAATAAAATAAAGATCTAGCTTATTTTCACATGTTTAATATGTATTACTCCCTTCTCTTTAAAGACTGTCTATTATTCCACTTTATTCATGTACTTAATTTAGCCTGCCCCCTATTGGTAGACATTTAGATTGTTAGTGTCTGATTGTTAGTATTATCACATGCAGTGCTATAAACACATTCTTTGAGAATGTCTGTTAGTATTTCAGTGTATTATTTTTCTATCTGGAGGCTGGTTGGATCTGTCCTCCCAAGTTAGCCTTACTGTGATTTAATGAACTACTTCAACAGTCTGATTTGTGTCACCAGAATGAGGCCATGAAAATATGAATTTCTAGGTGTCTGAATAAATCAATAAATAAAAATTGTTAATATTAATCAACTGTACATCAATAAAATTTAAAAGAGAAGTTTAAATTGTAATATTCATCAGGACTACTCTTGACTTGGTTGCTACATATGGAAATCATTAAGATGGCTGTGCATAAGATTCTGAAGGGGATATTTCAGAATATAAATCCATATTTTAGTTATACTTGCTGGAAGATGTATTTCTTGACAGTCATTTCATAAGACTAACTTGTGTTTTGACTAGTTAAGATAAACACACACAGCCCTGCTATATCAATCCTGTTAAGCTGTGGTCTTATATATGACCAGAAGAGGGAGTTTTTATTGCTTTATGCTGTAGCACCTACAGCCTGGCTGGGGTAATTCCTTCCACAAATGTTCAAGCCCCTAAAACTGGTTTGGGGTGGAGGGCAAGGGCTAAATTTAGCTGTTTCTTTTTGCATCTAGAAATTTCAGTCTTTAGAGTTACTTATATATTTTGTTTTTAAGAAAACATTTCTCAAATTGAACTTCAAAGAAATTGTATACCTTTTCTTCTTGTGTGTTTGAAAGGTAATAAAAAGATCAGAGAAGGAAATTATCTCAATTTGAAATCAGTTAAAATACAAGCATTCAGCCCCTAATCATACATGATGCAGTTCTTAATTCGTAATCTCCTAAGGTAAAAAATAAACTCTAGTATGAAATTTGTTTCATTGCCTTTTATGCTTGATATTTTAAAAAGACTCTTAAAACTAATACAAAGATTTGTAGCGAGATTTAGAAAGTTTTTTTTTTTTTTTTTTTTTTTTTTTTTGCGAGAGTGGCTAATAGGACTTTGTCTGTGTGATTCTTACTTTGCTCATCTGTGTTATTAGACTCAGTCTACATAGCCAAACGAATGAAATGGGTACCTTAATCAGGATAAAGTACTTTGATGGAATATTAGAATTGTATGCTGTTTAAATTTTTCTTCTGCTCTTCACATGGTATTTTTTTATAACAAAAACTTGTTAAATCAGTTTCTTTATGGATTTTTTTTACTGTCACACGAGAGAGGTATGTATCCTCCTATGTATTTATATAGATACACAAATGTAGTAATCTTAAACATGCTATTTTCAATTCAGTCTACTTCTAATTTCATTGGCTCTTTCTGCCTCCCCAACTTTTTCTGACTATAATAGTCCTCTGCACTCTGATCCATCCATGTAACTTGGTACATTGTTAGCACATAACAGTGTGCCTCCTTCTGCTTTTTTTTTTTTTTCTCATGCTCGTAACTCTTTACTGGCACATACAATCTCACGTTTTATTAGCAGGGGCACAGTTTTACAAAAATGGATCCTATTATGTATACTTTCACTTCTTTTCTACTCAACAGTACCACATGGACATCCATTCACATCCCAGGATAACACTGATCCCCTTTTTATTTATTTATTTATTGCTTTCTTTTTAGGGCTGCACCTGAGGCATATGGAAGTTCCCAGGCTAGGGGTCAAATTGGAGCTATAGCAAAGCCACCACAATGCAGGATCCTAGCCACATCTGCAACCTACACCACAGCTCACAGCATCACTGGATCCTTAACCCACTGAGCAAAGCCAGCGATCGATCCCATGCCCTCATAGATACTAGTCAGGTTTGTTACTGCTGAGCTACGGCGGGAACTCCTTGATCCCCTTTTTAATGGTTGCTTGCTGTTCTAAGGTGTGGCTGTGTGGTGACTTCCTCAGCCAGGCCCTCTGTCTGTGGACATTCTCTTTGTTTCCTACTTTTTGCTTCTGTGAGCAAAGCAGTAGCCAGCCTGCTGCCTACATCCTTAACTGCTAATGGTTTTGCTTCTGTGGCATAGAGACTCAGGAAGGGATTCTTCTGGGGTCAGAAAGGATATTTATTTGCATTTTAAATAGCTGCTACTAGGTTTGTTTTCCCAAAAGGCTATTAATACTTTGTATCTCTACTAGCCATGTAAGAAAGTATGGCCAGCAGGAGTAGGTATTTATTATTTATTTTTCTAAACTTCCACTTCTTTTTTTCTAAAGCCTCTTACAGTGCTTTATATACATGTGCACAAATGTGATTAATCGTAAGTTGACTTTGACGTCAATTTCTCAAACAGGTGCAAACGTTTATGTTTTTACTCCCCGCGTTATCACATATCTTCTGAGTGTAAGTGATAATGATATGAGGCAAATAGATCTTTTGAAATGAGTTACAATTTTTAAAATATTCATTTAATCAGTTTCAGGCAGTTTTTCTGGGAGATTTCTGTTCGTTTGCTATGGAATTTACTTTAGGGAAGAAATCTACTTCTCTTAGGCTGAGATTCCTCTGCAAAATACGTTGCCTCCTAGAGGACAGCTTCCATTGAATTTAATTACAGGGCCAGTGAAAAACTACTGTCAGTTTTATTTCTGATCATTATCCTTGAATTTGGTGATTGGTCACCTTTTAACTGTTCACTTTGTGTATCAAATAATGACTAGGCTGAGGTCAGACTGTGGCTCATATGAAGCCTGTGTAAATCAGGCTGTGAGGTTATACTTTATTTGCCTGCCTCTGAACAATCTGAACAGCTGAAAAGGGGCACACACACGAAGTATGGCCAAGCCCTGAAGGAGCATGTCCCCAAAAGATCAGACAGTGTCCAGCAGAGGAAGGCTGCTGCTGCATTACCTCCAAGGTCAGTCGTCCCCATTTACATGTCATCTCCCACCTCTCCTGATCTGGTGGGAGCACCTAATGAGCATTGGGTAATAACCTCGCCGAGTTTCTTGGTGAAGCTAATCTGATTGTAGATAGCAGGCTTGCAGGCCCACAGCTGAATGAATTGCTTGGTATTTCCTAGTTTGAAAATATTTTCTCCCCCTTTCAAGTGCTCCTTGGCAGCAGGTAAGGAATGTTAAAGCTCCTGTAAGTGCCAATTAAGGCCAATTATAACTCGCCCGGCCTGCTGAGACAGTGAAGTGGAGTCAGTGGAGGCTTGTTGTGCTCCTGTAAACTGGAAACTGGCTGCCACCAGTGACAGGAACACAGGATCTCCCAGCTGCCAACAGCTTGTTTGTTGCCCTGCAGAAAACCAAGTGACACCTCAGCTGGCTTCTCGGGATTGGATTTAGGAAATCCCAAGATTTGTTGAGACGTCAGTAATTTCTGTAATAGAAACTGCTGTCTTTCTTTGACTCTTTCTTTATGTCAAGTGGTGCCCACTGTCCAGTTTCTCCTCCTTTCTAAAAGTAAGGGCTGAAGTGTATTGAACATTTGAGATAAACTGGGCACTGCGTTACATGTGTCATGGCCTGTGCTCCTCACCAGGGCCCTGCTCCAAGAGGCAGACTTGGTGCTTCTCAGGGGAGGCCAGAGGCCTCTTGCCCAAGGCTGCCCAGCTAAAAGTGCTGAGGTGGCGCCGAACCCCAGCCCTCACTGCCCCTCCTAGCTGCTGCCTGTGTGCTTGTTTGCTGTGAGCGGGCTAATTCACAGAAAGATTTGTGTCAGTTCAGGACTCCCTTTGTGCACACAGAGTAAAATTGATGAGTGCACACCATCCACACCACAGCCAATACCTATAATTTTTGGTCTGTAAGGCATGGATGTTATTCTATTAAAATGGTATTTTAGTCTGTAGTCTTTTTTTAGTCTGTAGTCTGTTTTTTCGTAAGAAAAAAGAAATGTGACCATGTCCCCAGACCTAGACCCCAAAATATGAGCCATCAGTGAGAGCGTCAGTATCAATATAAACTTCATTTGGATGGGATATTGGGAAATGGCTTGAAGAAAATAGTAATAATGCTTTCCAAGCAGAACAGGGCAGTATTTCGTTAAACATTTTACTGAGGGCATTAAGAGAGGTTTTTAAAAGTTCAGTCTGAGCTTTATATGCCCAGTTTTTTTTTGGTTGGTTTTTGTTTTTGGTCTTTTAAGGGCCACACCCATGGCCTATGGAAGTTCCTGGGCTAGGTCAAATTGGAGTTACAGCTGCCAGCCTATGTCACAACCACAGCAATGCCAGTTCCTTAGCCCACTGATCGGGGCCAGGGATTGAACCCACATCCTCATGGATATTAGTCAGATTCTTAACCTGCTGAGCCACAATGGGAACTCCTGTATGCCCAGTTTTTGTGGATTTGTGTATATTCCTATTGCACACATTTATCACCTTTTTTTTCTAGTTTGCAGTATCATTCATCACTTTTTTAATGTGGGTCCTAAGAATTAATTTGGATTGTTTCTTTCTGGTTTATATATGAAATTAGACATAGCCATGTGTTTGTAGCATTTTAAAACATTTGCTGAAATTCACCCTGAAATTCCTCAGGATTAGAAAAAGACCTTGTTCCCCAAATTGTCATGGGTTGGCTGGTTCTCCTGAGGATTGTTTCCCCCACTAGCACCATCACCATTTACAAAAGGGAACATTAAAAAGGCAAGCATTTGTGCTGGGAGGCCAGCAAGGAGTCTGGGGTCCAGTCTGAGGAGTGCAGCAATGCAAAACTGAGGCTTAGTCTGAAAAAGGTCCTCTTATCCCAGTTCATTTGTGCCGGACTCCTTAGCTGCCCCTTGGGAGCGACAGGGTGGGTGGGTGGGTGCAGTGAACAGTGCTAAGACTTGTTGCAGTCAGGTAGTACAACAATAGAAATTTTTTCCTGCTAGCTTAAGAAACCAACACTTTGGTAAATGTCTTATTTTTGCTAATTATCTCTGGAAAGATTTGCTCATCCTGTGCTTCTAAGCCTCGCTCATGGCTCTTTCCTTGTGTTCTTCTGATAGTTAAGGACCACCACAGTTTTACACTGTTTGAATGGGAAATATTGGGAGTGGGGCAGTTTTCAGAAAACCATCGGGATGGAAATATCACAGCAATGGTTAGGGTATGAATGCTTGCTGTGAAAATAAAACAGTGTGGCTACTAGTCTTTCGTTGTACAGTAAATTTAGAATTTGTATCTAGTCTACTAGAAGCCATTTCCTATGCCTCACAACTCTTTCCCACCCCTTCCAGGCCAAATCTTTTCCACACATGTAATTCATGACTTTTTGCCAAATATTCTGTGTTGGGTGATGGTATTCTGCAGAGGAATTTCCCCCCTCCTTTTGACATTTAAAAGTGTTCATTCTGAACTATCAGGCATCTGAGTCTATTTATGTGTGCAGCCTTTATAATCATAAAACTCAGATCAGTTGGCTGCTTTTTTTCCATGTCTATTTGACAGTAAGATTTGGCGATTACAACAGGGGAGTAGTGGTGTGGGGAGTGTCATAGCGCTGAGATAAGCAAACAGCTAAACCAGGGAAGACACTGTTTACAAAGAGCCACTTAGAGAAGTTTTTGGATTAAAAGTGTAAAAGGCCCCCAGCTATAGGCAGTCATCCAGTGATTGAACTCTGGATAATAAGGTGTATATTTTTCTGGAAGCAGATATATTTTACACATATGCACAAAAAATGGGTTAAGATTTTTCTTAGTAGATTTAAGAAGGAAAATTATGCTTAGGCATACCAAACTTCTATTTTTTAAAGTATAGATAGTAGGGAAATAGAATGTGGAGAAAGACTGCTGATATTTGTAAAAATGTGTAACATTAAAACTTGTAGGTCCGTCAAGGCTTAAAATGTAGATGTATAATGAATTGTGTAAATTTTCTAACATACCTGGTAGTAGGTGTCAGTTTAAAGTTACTTAGATAAATCAGAGTGTAATTCACATTTTAGCAGGTTAAACTTGTAAATTCCATCTTCCTCAGTTTTGGCCAGCTGCCTTTCAAAGAGAAGGATTAATTTACACCAGCCAGGACGCCTTGTATGACCATATTAGATGAAATTAGACTCCACCCCTTGTTTTCTGTTGATCTGCCAGGACCTTTGTATTTCAAGTGCTTTTTACAGTAGTAGCAAATGTTACATAAGACCAAACATGGAGCATATTTGGAGTTGGTGGGCAGACCCAAATCATGATGCAAGCCTGCAGTAGCAAGTGTGCAATGAAGCACAACCAAATTATGTGAATGGAAGGTAACAAGAAGCCTCTCCAGAACAGCCCTTCCTCCGCACAAGGGCTGAGAGCTTCACTGGGTAAGTTTTCCGAGGCAGTTTTCCGAGGCTGGGCTTGGCTCAGGGCCCAGTTCTGGAGGAGCTTGCAGAAGGTGGGTTAGGTCTTTGCGAACGTGACCCAGACCCACAGTGGTGGGAAGAGTTTGCGCAGGCCTCTTGCCTTCTGGCGCCCGTCCTGCCCCGCCAGCAGGCCAGGCCAGCTTGCTGCTGAAGTGGTGAGGAGTGTGCTCTGCAGAGCTAGGATCAGAGGGGTAATCGCAGCAAGAGGGATTAGCTGCTGCCAGCCGTCCACAGGAGCCATTCTGAAATGTCATTTGAGTGATCTGGCCAAAGGTCAAATGCAGGCAGGAGTGGAGTTTGCTATTAACTCCAACAGAATGCTGAGGTTTGCACCCAACAGTTCCCCGTATCTCAAAACAGGGAGAGCATTGGTTACGTAGCTGTCTAAAAATGGAGGGACGTTGTAGCACGCTTGAACTGTTCGTTTTTTATCTCACTTGTGGTAAGCGAGGTTTCATGACGGGCAGTTCACAGTGTTTCCTGTAGAATGTATTTGAAAACTGTTTTGTCAGATACTTCAAATCCACAGCAAAGTTGCAAGCAGAGCCCTGGGTCAAGGGGAAGAAAAACTTCAAAATACAAACAGTAACCCTGGGAAGTCATTCAGTAACTTAAATTGAGTGTATAAAAATTTAATTACTGACTGACTGCCAAAGACTATTTTTTTCAGTTGTGTTATTAAGGTAGCCAGTACGGCTAAGCGGATTCTTCCTGGGCGGGTTGAGTGGCTGTTCTCAAAGTTACCTTAACTCTCTCCTGCCTTGGCTGCAGGCAGGAAGTGCGGTGACAGTTGAGTTTTTTAGTTTTCACTGGATTCACATTTCATGCCTTCTGCAATAATGCGGTGCTTGACCGATGGTGTTAATCGAGGTTGAAATTTAGCTACCGGTTTGTAGGACTTTAAATACAGATTTATAAACCTTGGTTCAGATTGCTGTTAATTCCCTGAAATTGATTTTTCTCGAAACTCTTATTTCTTGTCAGACAGTTTTAGTGTTGCTGATTCTGGTTTCATTTTTGAATATCGAGTTTGGTGTTGATTAGTGGACAGCCCCAGCCTGTAGGCGGGGCAGATGCTGTTTTCTGTCTTCAGAAAGAATAAACACGTGCTGCAAACTCATTGAAAACATTGGCATTGTTTAGTCATGAATCAACCATTCCTTATTAACGGAGCACTTAATGAGGAGGCTTTTTTAAGCCTGTGTTGGGAGTTTGAGGTTTTTGTTATTCCCAGGTTCAAGATCTTGTCACCCCCTCCCTCCCCAATAAAGTGAAATATAAAGACCACAAAACTAATGGGAAATAGCAGTGTGGGGTGACTGATTATAGACTCAACGCAGTACTCTGCAGCAGATGGTGCTGTCATTCCGTTGCACCTTGGACTTGCTGTGTGGTTTTAGGCCTCCAAGGACAGTGCTCCTGGAGAGGATTCCTACACAGAGATACTCATTTTAAAAAGCAAATGAGCAAAACAAAAACAAAGAGAACTCCTCTATTGAGTTCTGTCGGGTTCCCTTAATTCTCTCTCCCCTACCCTTGTGTGCCTGTGTGTAAAAAAAAAAAAAAAAAATTGAATTGGAGTGGAAAGGCATAGCTTGTTTTTTCTTAATTCTCTTTTGGCATTTTTATGATCGCCTTGTATCTTTCATTAGGGAAAAGACTGGGACCCAGACCCAAGCAAAAAATACGATGATGGAGGTGCTTGTATAAGCCTGAGAATGTTGATGCTGGAACTGCACATACTGTTAACAAATGGGCTGCCCAAACTTGTAATGATAAATCACTGAGTGTGCTTTTTCCCCAGCAGATAAAGGATTAAACCAAAGGTTGCTGTAGACTGGTGGATTTTTGGTTTTGGGTCTTTGTTTCTTCTCACGTGTTGAAACCTGAGACATACAAACATTTCAGGTCAATAGGTGGAAGGAGGAGAGACAGAGGAGCAGATTTGGGGAAAATGCTGTGCATCACCCAGAGCAGGAGAGCGCGTTTGTTTCAGGCAGGGTCAGTGCTTGCTGCTTTCTGCCAGTGTCATAGGGGTAACACTGGGTGTTCTGAGGACAGCAGAGAGAGGTGCTTATGCCTGTTAGCAGAGTGGAAGTGTCAGCCAGCATGTCGTCCATTGCATGGTATGCCCTGGTCAGGAATGGTAAAGGCTGGATCACAACAGTAGCAGTGTGGTGGCTGTGTTTTGCTTCAGGCTGCAACAGCCTTCTCCCCAACGGTACATTTGCTAAAAACATCTGTGTGTGTCTGTTTGAGATCATGATGATAACCATCGGTTCAAAGTCTGCACCTTGAACGGGAGCATAGGAAGGGGCCCCTTTAAGGAAATGAACCGGTTATTCAGACCATTCCTTTTCCTTAAACAAGATAGCTTATGACAACAATTTTGAAGAAATGATAGTATTCTCCCAACTGAGGTGATCAGTTGCTATACTGTTTAGTATCCCCTCTTTTTCTGTATCATTCCATCTCCTTTAATAAACTATTTGGAGTTTTTAAAAGCCATTTTTTAGAAAATGTTTTCCCTGAGCTACCAGTTAAGATGGTCAGGGGAGGACTGCCCCCAGATATTCAATACGTTTTTCATATTTCTCACATACTTGAAAGCAGAGTTTAGAAAGAACAGTCCCCATGAGAAGAATTCCTGGCAAGAGGATTATTTGAGGTTGCCATATTTGTGCTCCTTTCTTAGCAACATTATTTACAATCCATTCACGCCTGTCCCTTCCCCCACTGGAGTCTGAGTCGCTCTCCCTTGTAGTCTGCCCTTTGTGATCTGTTCTCTTTCATCAGCCAGTGTGAATGGGGATGCTGCAGTGCTGCCCTGCCCAGAGACCTGGAAATGCCAAGAGACCTGGGATACTTTAGCAGGGCTTTTATTTCCGTCATAAAGCACTGACTTCAAGAGCTTGATAATTTGATTATAGACCTTGGCGAAAAGTTGTTTCAAGTGGCCCAAGTGCTGTAAATGACTCTCTTTTCTGCACTTTCCCCTTATGTTTTAATTTAAAAGCACCTCTGCATCAGGGGGAGGAGAAATGCATTTGGCTGAAGTCGCAGTTGGAGACTAATTTGTTAGGGCAGCCAGTGTTGAAATCATCCTTTTCAGTTAAATCTCTCTAGTGGAAATGATGCCGAGGGCTTTGTGGTGAAGACTTTTCTTCCTTGCTGTTTTCCAGTGTCATTTGTAACCCACCTAAGCATCCTCTGAGGCTGCCTCCTGGTGCCACTTTTGGCTAATTGTCCTTTGAGGCACAATGTGTCAGAGGTCAGCCCTGGATTCCCCAACTTGAGATTTGAACCTTCCAGAGACAATCTCACCAATTTGCTTCCTGTTTAGTATCAGACTATGCCTGGCTCACTCTGGAGTAGTCCATTTCAGTCCCTGGGGACCTCCAGAAATTGGATCAAAGAAAAAGCAGATTTAGGATTAAAAAAGAATGTGTGACAAGGAGTGGAGTTAGACCATCTTTGCTAGTCAGATGCACGAGAGTGCTTCTGGAAAAGAACATTTACAGGGAGAAGTTGACAGTGAAAGTAGTGAGTGGACATTAGTAAATGCTTTATGTCTGTGGTGTGACTTTAAAGTGTGCCAAGTTTTTTTTTCTTTCTTTCTTTCTTTTTTTTTTTTAAGTTACTAGGATAAAGATAATGTCAAACCCAAAGTCATGGTTTCACAGATGTTGCTTAGGATACTGTTTGCTTGTATTTTTTTCTTTTTACCTTTTCTAGGGCCGCTCCCTTGGCATATAGGGGTTCCCAAGCTAGGCATCTAATTGGAGCTGTAGCTGCCAGCCTACACCAGAGCCACAGCAATGTGGGATCTGAGCTTCATCTGCAAGCTACACCACAGCTCATGGCAATGCCAGATCCTTAACCCACTGAGCAAGGCCAGGGATCGAACCTGCAATCTCATGGTTTCTAGTCGGATTCATTAACCACTGAGCCACGACAGGAACTCCCAGGATACTGTTAAATTGAGTATACCTGGTCAGCCACCGAATTTTGAAAAATAGATTAATAGTTTAGATAATGTGTAGATGATGATGAAATATCTGGAACGTGATTCAGTTTTGAATCTCAAAAGTCTAGGGAAAACACTGATGTGGAGAAAATTAGATAAGAAGTTCTGAGCTTTAAAAAAATATATATGTATATAAAAATGTTTGTATATGTGTTAGTGTATAGGTGTATGTGTGTGTATACATACACATATATACACCAACACATATATGTATATATACACATAAATATGTAATCTTTATACATATATTGTCTGCCTCAGGTCCCAAACTTAGATGTGTCATAGGTGGGGTCATAAACCTTTTGAAAGACAGATGATGCCAGTTTGACCACTTATGAGTTGTGTTTGGTGGGTTGAAACAGAAGTATGATGGTTATTTGGGTTAACTGGGAGCTGTGTAATAGCACACTGCAGTTATTTTCAACCCCAATGTCAAAATAAACAATTTTGTGAAGGGGCTGCCCAATAAATGATCCACTGTTTTCTAAACTGAGCATTTAATGTATGTAATTATTACTTGTTATGCCTGACCAAAGATTCTGTATATGTTTACCTGTGTTTTACATTTTATAGCCATGTGTAAGTTTGATTATTAAAAATCCTTGTTTTAAATGGGAACAGTTGTAGAGCATTAGTGGAAGGGGCAGTTAGAGACCCCATGAAATCATGCATTCTAGGTTGGTATTTCTCATTAGGCCTTTTTCTAACAGAGTATGCACTCTGTTTAGCCTTACCTGACCAAATCCATCCAAAACTATGAGTATTATCTAAAGAGAAATTTGTGAGTGTTAGGAATCATTGCTTTGATAATCTGCATAAAATTGCCACCTTTGGATCTAAACTTGATCTTCACTTTCTTCCTTTTTACCTGCAGTTCTTCCTTAGTGATTTGGTGGCTCAGTTCTGTCAGGAAAATGAGCTAACTTTACTTATGAGCGTCTTTTTTGGTTGGTGTGTGAATTTGCGTATTTTTGATGAATTGTAAATTTATTCTCCTGAGCTCTTGGCTGAGAAGAGCTTATCATCTTCCTGAACTGACATATGAACTAGAGTAAAATGGATTTTTTCCTTCAGTGATTTCTGACTGCTTGGATAATCAGCAGGCCTTTCTCACTTGAGTCTATAACTGGCATCACCTGAACTAACAGGGGCCTTGTCTTACTCCCTATGGAGTTGCCAGTTCCTGGTCCACACTCAGCCCTGGGCTGCAGGCTTTACAATTCTGTCATTTAATCCCCACAGCCCTGCAAGCTAAGGCTGGGCTGCCAAAGTAGATGGAGTTGGGTCTTTGCCCAGGGTCACCAGCTAGTAAGTGGCAGGGCAAGGATTTGAACCCAAATGTCCCTGATTCCACATGTCTCACCTTTCAAGTGATCTATTTAAAAAAGTATTTTTGTTTTACTTTGGATTCTATTCACGTTGGCTAGTTAATCTAGACTGTGCTCTGCTGGGAAGGTGACCAGGATCCCAGAAGACCTAGAAGCATGCCTTAACGGTGTTTATCTGTGGGGGCCAGCCTAATCCTACAGAATAGGTGTTTTCTGCTCCTCCTCATGGGTTCTTCTAGAGTGTATCCATCTGGGGACTTTGTAAGTAATTCTTTTTACCCGAACCAGAAAGACAGCACTTTTCGACAAAACTTCAGTCTTCAAACCATCTTTCATGCTTCCCTTAGGAAAAAAAAAAAAAACAAATGCTACACTGGCTGACAGCCATAGCTAATCTTTAGGAGAGCAACTTCTAAAATAGAAAGATTAAATCCACAACAACTTGGATTTCCCTTAAACAGATTCTAGATCCCTACCCCAAGTTTACCACCAATCTGTCTTGAACTCGTGGTGTGTTGTAACTGTGCATCCCTTTGTGCTAATAGCCTGCGTTTGCTGAGCACTTGGAAAGACAATATATGCCCTAACCCCCATCTTCACCCCTCCCATCTGCCTGCCTTTGGACCAGGTATGTCTCCTGCTAGTAATGTCACTTGAGGGCAGGTGGGCTGTAACATGGACCAGCCTGGGCACTAGAGTCAGCCTGCGTGGGATTATATCCTGATCCTGCCTCTTCATTAACTGGATGCCATTGAGCAGCCAGGTGACTTGAGTCCTTTAAAGCCTTGGCTTTCTCATCTGGAAAGTGGGGATCATGACAATATATGCTCTGTAGAAAGTGGTTAGGACTCAGTGTGATAATACCTGTAAATTTCAGAGCATGGTGTCTGCTGTGTGATCGCTGCTGGATAATCAGTAGTAGCCACTGCTTTTGTTGTTTAAAGTGAGACTTTCCATCAGTCAGTTATTCAGATGATAAAAGATTAGCAAAAGGTTTAATAAGATACCAGAAGAGGGCCCTAAGTAAAAATAGTCGTGTTGAGGTTCTCTGAGCTGTTAGCTACTCTGCCTGCTCTTGCATGATGCGCATTGAATGTGGGACAAATTGATCCTATGCTCATGAGTAGTAATAGTTCCTACTTTATTTTGGCACATGTGAAATTGAGGCCAGAATGCCAAATGAGCTCTCTTTTTTAAAAGTATGTATATGATAATCAGGTAAACTGTATTTGTTGTAGAAAAATTAGATAATATGCAAAAGTTTTTCAACAGTAGAAGTACAGTCCCAGAGATATACACTTTTAAAAAAACTGGCAAATATTTTTTTAGAGGTTTCTCAGGCATGAACGATTTGAAGTTACAGTCACAATGTGCTTTTACTCCTGTCCCAACTTTGACATTTGTACGTTAAAGGTTAGGTTTAGTTTTTTTCAAAGCAGTATATATGACTTTAAAAGATCTAATTATTTGCTTTGAACTCCTTTTTCGTTGGTACCTAGGTGTCATCACTTTCATATATATGTTTTAAAACTTCAGCATGAATTCAGAATCATGAGCTCAGCATTCCTGGTTGATTTCTATTTTGGAAGACTTAAAACTGTCTTCTCCCCTGCCCACCCCAATATCTTACCCTTGCCTGCAGAGATGTCACATGTTCAAGCCACAAGGGAAAGAAAGACTGATGTAGCCATGTCTTGGTCTCTTTCTCTCTTTTTCCCTCTGTCTCTTTCTCCATATCTCATTGTCTGCCTGGTCACCCTCTGCCCCACCACCACACACACACACACCACACACTCACCCATGTCTGTCTTCCTATCTCTGCTCTGTCTGTTGCTGTATCTGTGTTGATCTGTCTGTTGGTCTGCCTATCTCGCCCTCTTGCTGAAGCCATTCACAGTGCCCTCCTCATTCAGGGACAGAGTGTGCTTTCTCCGGGCTGGTGCCAGACCCTGGAGAGAGGAGTGCTTTGAAAACTCAACTTGGACTCCTCACCAAACCACATTGCAGTTATGCTTAGCATCTGGCCACTAGTTTGTCCACTTAATATAAGGTCCCTAGCCCTACCCATAACTTGCCCATTTCTCTTTTGATCTAGAAACAAACACTTTTTTTAAAGCTGGAAGGCCAGTTTAAAATCTTAAAAAAAAAAAAAAAAAAAAACAAAAAAACAAGGGCCTAACGTGAAAGGTTGGGGAAGAGTCCAACTGAACTATAATTAAATTTTCTTTTTCCTCTTTGCTTTCTTGTGAAGGGAAAGCCAGATGCCGCCCTTTCCAGAGAATAAGTCACCAGACCATGATGTGAAGGAACAACTTAATTCAGCAGCATGACAAAGATTTGAGCTGGCAGTTTTCAGCCAGAACCTCAGTTACACACACACACGCAGTCTGTTTCAAGTTTTAGTCAATGAAAGAAATTCACATGAGAGATTGCCATTCTTAGTTAAATAGCTTTTATTGTTGTAGTAGAAAATACAACTTTTTTGAAGTGTTATTGATACATCAGCTGACCTTTAATGTTAGAAAGCTTTGAATTCTTGATTTTCTAGTGTGAAATCCTGCATCAAAAGTTACTAGACAAGGGGAAAAAGAAAGCATTAACTGAAGACAGGGAGGGTGGACTATGTATGGTGGGACTAGAAAATCGAGGGGACAAGCTTGAAGTTGGAGCCAGTTCTGCTATAACACAACACGCATTCCTAAAAAATTACTGCACTAGGCGTAATTGTGCAGTAAAAACCATGTGACACTCATTGAAAAAATGGGGTTATGGACACAATAATCAAAACTTCATCAGTGACACACACAGAAAAAAGAAACCTAACAAAAATAGTAGAACAGTTTTATGAGTATTAAATGGTTAAAAATACATAAATAATCCTCACATGACACTTTTCCTTGAAACAACCTGACATTTGCTTCTGGAGTTAGGTGTTGAAAGGGTCTCAGTTTGCGATCAGTTGTGAAATGGTGGAAGGAAGGTTATCTGACGTGCAGGAAAGTTAGTCACGGCGCTTGTGGATGGGTGGCTTCCAACATCCGTGGTGAACTGAGCCGGATAGTGTATGTTTGGAGCGGGTGGGGGATGCAGACTGAGGGGTTGGATTTTGTTTATTCTCGCCTGGCTCAGTTCAGCCAGGGTGGTGTTTTCTGCTACTTAACTAGAGCTTCTTACAGCTGGAATCATGCAAAAGCAAATGAAAAATTTCATTATCCTCAAATTGTTCCTTGGTAGATGAGTAGTTTCAGAATAAGCTTTCATTTTCAAAACAAGCATTGTAGCAGAACTGACTGTGATTAAATTAAAAATTTTATTTATCTCATTTATGTAAGAAAAAATACATCACTTTCATTTTGAGACACTTGCTTAAGAATTCTGATACCCCAAGAATAGTAGAAGGAGTCTATTGCCTAGCAGTAGAAGTTCTGGTTGGAATTTTTCCCCCCCTCTTTGTATCACAGACATGGTATTATTCCTTTGGTACACTGCCACTGGGGGTATATATAAGATGATTTTTGTGGATGAATACGGTTGAATATTTTAATATTTAATTATTTTAATGTATATCAAAAATACATATTTATACACTTTTCAAACATTGTTTTGGAAAAATATCTCCCAGCTGAGAGTGGTCCCTGCTTTACATTGGGCCATCTAATGTGTAGTGTGGGGAACTGTGTCCAATTGCTTGTGATGGAACATGATGGAGGATAGTGTGGGAAGTGGGGAGCTTGTTTGTATGGCTGGGTCACTTCGCAGTGGAGGTTGGGTGGAACATTGTAAATCAACTATTGTAAAAAAAAAAAAAAAAGATTGCGGGGTAGTTTCAGATTACCCCTGGTAGAGTGGCACTGCTTACTGTGACTAAGCTCTGTGGGACAGGAATTCTAACCATTCTGAAATCCTGTACAAAAATTGTTGTGTCCAAAATACCAGTGATACCCCCACAAGAGACTGGAGAATATTAGATTAAGGAAGAGGAGGAAACAGTAGAGTTGATCATTTAAATCAAAGTGTTGAGTAGTATCTTATGTGCCTTCGGTAAGATTGATGAAAATAGTTTGCAGTTGATGGAATTTTGGAAAACACTAGTTGAGGATTAGTAGTAGCAGTGAGCCTTAGTTAACATACCCTGAAATACAGTGCCACGTGCTGGGCAGTGTTCTCAGTGATGTGCAGCTGTGAACTTAGCTGTGGTGAATGGTTCTTGAGGTATTAGCCTAGTCTAAGGCAGGCTCTCAACACTGGCTGCACTTTAGAATCTCACAGAGGAGCCTGTAAGGGTCTGGATAGCCAGGCCACACCCCAAACCGGTTAAATCAGAATCTCTGAAGGTGGAACTTGCATATTAGTATTTTTAAAACTCATTAGGTTATGCCCATATGTAGCCAAGGTTGAGAACCTCCGGTGTCTGACCATTTGAAAGTCACTCCTCTTCCCAAGAAGAGCTATGCCAGTTGGGCAGATGTTAACTGAGGGTCTACTCTGTGCCATGTGGCACAGGGGTGGATGACTGAGACAGGAAGCTCTGCCGCCCAAAGGAGCTAGCAGAACTGGAAACAGATTTTGGCTGTCCTTGCTGACAAATGCTGCTGCTTGAAAGTATATTCAGAGTGTTTTGAGATTACAAAAGAGAAGGAAACTAAATTTTTTTTTTTTTAAAGAAAACCTCAGATGCCAAATTTGGAAAATACTTAAACTTGGGTTATTTTAACTTTCACTTCCTACATATAACTTTGATATCTGGGGCACTTATAAATAACTATCAATTTAGTCTTCCTAACTTGGTCATAGCCTTTTTGTGGTCTAGTTGGAGAATTTGAATTCTGCCTGTAGATAGCATAATAATTTTGTCCTGGTGGAGAGTTGGCTCTTAAGTACCTCATAAAGCATCATTGAGCTAATGTCCTTCTAGGAATAAGTCATTACAGCTTCACAGAATCTCAGGAATGGACTAAAAAGAACTTTGGAAATAAAGCATTTACATGATGATTATAGTCACATTGTTTCTAACATGCTTAATTTTTAAAATACTCATATAGCTTCTGTATCGTGATAAATAATTGTTGGCTCATACATTTTAAAATTTAGAGTTAAGCAAATGTGTCATTTAAAATGAAAAGTTTAACTGAAGGCAGCTACTAAGCTACCAACATAAGGTACTTAAGCAGATGAAGTTACTAAATAATTTGTTTCTGGATAGTAACATTCTTCACCAGCTCTCAGTTTGTTTAGTATGTATGGATTGCCTTACTTTGAGAAAACCTGATTCTCTAGTGGATAGACTTACTTTCAATTAAACCTGTGTAGTCTGTACTTAACCACGAAATACTTCCTGGTTTAAAAAACAAGCACAGCTATTTGCAGTATTTTTGTCTTGCGCCTTTGGCATCTTAGTGGTGTGAACCAGAGCTGTGCCATCTGTAGTCGAGTGAGATTATTTTTAAAAAGGGAGGTGGGGGGAGTAAAGTGATTCACTGGAAAATTTCAGCACAGATTCTTAAGGAGCGATAAGATAACCCTAGAAACATTCTTACTTGGTGTCATATGTTGGTGGGTAGTGACAAAAAAAAAAATGAAGGTACAACTTGTTTCTTAACATTTTGCTATTTTGAAAATTGGAGAGGTACTATGCTAGAAAGGAAGAAGGGATTCTGTGCTGTGTGCACTGCCAATTAGCAGGGCTCTGCAGATGAATGAATAATTTTCCCCCCTCTGGCTGCAAGTTGGAGTCAGTGAGGTTCATTTCTAAAATGCTGAACCCAAAATTCTCAGGTTTAGAATGGCTGTTTAATTTCCTAATGGTTATCTATGTATGATAAACCTCTTTATGCTGAGACGTTTCCTAAGCAGAAGGACCAGTTCCTAGAATCCAAAATAAGGCTGTGGGGCATAGATAAGCCATTTCTGAAAGCTGCCGAGTTTAATTTATTTTCACGTAGTGACACATTTGAACTTAAATGTGTTGATTTGAGGGGACTCTTCCTGGGTTCTATTGGAGACTTGCCTGAAACACTGTGTCTTTTTTTCTCTCTCGCTTTTGTTTTTCTTTTCAGAAAGAAGACATAGCTCATCCAACAAGCCTTCTTTGGCCGTTCCTCCCAATTCAGTATTCTCCTTCTTCCCTTCTCTGTCCAAAAGCAAAGGAGGCAGTGGAAGTGGAAGCAGCCGTTCTTCCAGCGGAGGTGTTCTAAGCGCATCCTCATTAAGTTCCAAGTTGTTGAAATCGCCCAAAGAGAAACTGCAGCTCAGGGGGAACAGGCCAATGCATCCCATTCAGCAAAATAGAGTCCCCCATGGTAGAATGTGAGTATGGCCACAAGGGTTCTTAAAAGCTCACCTGCCGGAAGTGGAACTGTGTACACAAGTAGCATCTGAGAGTGTCTGTGAATAATGTGAAAGAGAGCCCGCTTGGGGGAAGATTCAAATATATGTTGCTGTTTCTTTTTGTTTCCCTATTATATCTTGGGAGACTTTACAGAGTCACAATGTCAATAATAATAAGGCTGATAATACCTATTTATCGACCCTTTCTTGTGTGCCAGCAGCTATTGAAATTTGGCTCTCTGTGTATTGTCATTTTCTTACGACAACAACCCTCTGAAATAGTTACTGTTGTTCTCTCCACTTTCCAGATAAGGAGAGGGAAGTGTAATAAGATTGAAGAACTTTAGCCAAGGGGCCCTGACGTCAAACAGGCCTGTGTCCAAATCCCCATCTGTCTTCCTAGCGAAGGGACCTTGGACAAGGCCCTCTTGCTCTCTGAGTCTAAGATAACAGCCCCGTGCAGGGTTGTTGGGGGTGGGAGGCTTGACGTATGTGAGTCGAGCACCTGGCTAGAGCCTGGCCCATGAGAGACCACGAGTGAAAGGATGCTGCTGCTCCTGCTTCTGCTGATAGTAGGAATAAATGGTGAAGGGATCCCCAGAGCTGTTCTAGGGTTTTCTGGGGCCTGCAAAACAAGTAAGGAAGCAGTGCTTCCTCCCACCCCGAGTCTTGGGTGCCCTTCCAAGCAGTGCTGAGGGGAGGCTGGAAGAAGTTCACACCGCCAGGCAAGGAGGCCTTGGCGAGTTTCTGCGGTGGCTCTAAGGCTGGCAGGCTCTCATTGGTCACGTGAGGGAGCAGCCGGGCACTCCTGTAGAAACATATCTTGCCTTGTCACTGCTTCCCTCAGCCTTAGTGGCGGGTGGCTTTTCCCCTGGCCTGGTTCCCTTTTAGAGGGTATGCAGCACGTCTCAGTCCCCAGGTCTGATAACTCGGTTAATCTCCAGGCAGCAGCCAGCACCTGCCTCTACAAACGGCCTTGCCAGCTGGGAAAGGCTGTGGCATCTTGCAGTGTCTCTGCTGCTGTTGGGCTGTTCCAGGTACAGCTGTTTGGTGCTATTTGTCCTGGTTGCTAAGCCCCCAGCCTCTGCCCATCTGTCAGAAGTACAAGTACAGCAAGCTTGGCTTTCGTTCTGGAGCTCTCTGGGAGCCAAAGAAAATGCCAGTGCAGTGTGTAAGTCATTCACCAGCTTAACAGCTGTTAGAGCCCTGAGTCCAGTGGACAAAGTTTATAAAACCTCATCAATCCAGATCTTCTCTGTTTGGAGCTGGGCTTTGGATGGGGATCAGGCCAACTGTTAGCTTCATTCCAGTATTTGCCACCCAGATGATAGTGTCACCAAGATTCCCAAAAACCTCAGTTCTTGCTTGGGGATGCAGGTGTCCAGTGGCCCCCGGCTGAGTGCCAGGCACTTAGATTCCAAGCTCCTGTCAGAGAAACGTTTTTGGCAGACGAGAGAATTGTCACTTCAGTGATACCTCGTATCCTAATTAAACGTTGGTCTTACTTGTTGACAGGCAGGGAACCCCTTCTTGGAGATACATTGTTAGACACTTTAAAGTTCTTCTAAGTTCTCTAGTTGTTCTTTTCTCTGCTCACTCATTTGACTTTATTTTGATGGATCATTTCTTAAAAATGACTTTTCTCAAAAGATAATTCTCTAAAGGTCCTGCAGTAGGCTTTGGTCCTTTTAAACCTTTTCATATTTTGCTTTGTGCAAGAACTGCATTGGGTAACAGGCCTAGATGTCCTGTTGGCTCATGTGTAAGATTGTTCTGGAATGATGAAAGATCAAGTAAATTTGATGGTTCTATTGGAGCTTTTGGCCTCTCCAGAGGGGCTTATAGACTGAATAAAAGTGAACCTTACTGAGTTTTCTGCACAGTCCTAACAAATTTTCCTAAGGTGCCTTTGGGAGCCTAGCTCTGTGCGATGTACAGGTAGACCCAGGCTCTGCCCTCCTCCCTCTGGCTCACCACTCCCCTGGGGCTGCTGAGGCACTCAGGTGCTGGTGTTCTCACTTCCCCCTACGACAGCATGACGCCCTCTGTCAAAGTGGAAAAGATTCATCCGAAGATGGATGGCACACTACTGAAATCCGCGGTGGGGCCAACCTGTCCTGCTACTGTGAGTTCCTCAGTCAAGCCTGGCCTTAACTGCCCCTCAATACCAAAGCCAACCTTGCCTTCACCTGGACAGATTTTGAATGGCAAAGGGCTTCCTGCACCGCCCACTCTGGAAAAGAAGTCAGAGGATAATTCCAATAACAGGAAATTTTTAAATAAGAGATTATCAGGTAACTTCATATTTTCTCCCTCCCAATTTCTTTCTGTATCAGTTGGGCATTCACAGGGGAACCAGTGAACTGTTACCTGTAAGTCCTTTTTTCCAAACTGGCCAACTTCAGCTTTAGGATGAAGTTCCTTAAGTGGTGTCCTTGACTTCTTCATTCTTGGTTTTAAAGTGTGTGAGGGGTGTGTGTGAGTGTGAGTGTGAGTGTGTGTGTGTGTGTGTGTGTGTGTGTGTGTGTGTGATGTAAATATAGCTTTCCAGTGGTGTGTTCTTGAATGAAGTGATGAGTAATGCTGCCTTAAACAGCCTCTTTCCTGTTGCTGGTGGCTGTAGAGTCCTGTCTGTTTTAGTGATGTCGTGGCTCTTGGGCGGTGTGCCCACATTGTATATTTGTTGATAATGTGGTAGGTTTGCTTCAAGTTATAATTTGAAATGGGAAAATCTCAGATTTCTCATATTATTTTCAAAATAAATGAAGGAGTGTTTGGTGAGCCCATTGTAATGTCTGTGTGTTTTTGACAGAAAGAGAGTTTGATCCTGACATTCACTGTGGGGTCATCGATCTCGACACCAAGAAGCCCTGCACCCGGTCTTTGACATGCAAGGTAGGGGCTCCCGGACAGAGCTGGGTCCTCCGGGGAGCACGGGGACCTGGGCTGCTCAGCACTGCTCCCCAAGCCTCTCACTCCGGGAGGGTTGTTCCATATTTTGAAAGGAATGACTCCATTTCAATGAAGGATGCCTCAAGTTCAGAAACAGTGGAGTCTGTTGTTATCAATTGCTATTTTAAGAGGGGTTTTACCTCCTGTAAGCTGTGTTGTATCCAGAGGAATAGTGTTCTTTCCTAGTCAGTCTATTATTTTCAAAGACTTTTAATATTTCCTCAGAGAAATTTAATTTGAGAGGTTCCCCTTCACTCTGATTTAAATTATACTGACTTAAGTTCAGAAACTTCCTTTGTACATACATGAATATTCTTAAAATGTTTGTATAATCCATGATTCTTAGATTTTAGAGCTACTTTTTAAAAAATTCTGTGACTTTGAGGTAGCCTTATTTTTTAAGTTTAAAAAAGATATGTGGTAACATATAACCATATATGTATATATATAAAAGCTAAGAAAGTGTAATGATCTCCTTTCTGTCCTGAACTTCCCTTTCTGAAATGCCAGTATGCTAGTGGGGAGGCAGTGTATGTGCTATAAAATAAGGGCTGACACAAGGGTGGCTTCTGTAGACTCCCTGTGTAATGAGCATATATGCTTATGTCCCCAGTCACCATTCAGAAGGGTTCAAAAAGTATTGAGTCATTGCTTTGAAGTAATTTTAAAACCCTTGTTTGGAGGAGGAGATAAATATTATAAAAATTAGTTTTCTTTAAAGATTAATAAAACTCTTGATGTATTATTTTAAGTTGTACGAAAGATTACATTTGAATAAAGAACATCAGGCCCCGCTCCACCCATAAACAGTGGAGATATGTTAAAAATCTTCAGAAATGGGAAATGTTATTTCTGCATAGTTCTTATTTTAAATGTCTAATTTAATTTTAGTGTGTAGATTTTATCTTCACCAGTGTACTGAATTTTTTGAGGAAATATGTTGGTCAAAAACACCTTTAAATATCTGATTTTTAAAAAACTATGGATCTTCTTCCCACAGGAAAGCATGTATACCCATATAGTGGATTTTGCATTTCATTTCAGAGGTTGATGGTAGTTCCCACTCCAAATGCACTTTTGAATCTAGGTTAAAAACTCCTCGAGACAGATTGCTTTGTTTTTTGGGTTTTTTTTTTGGGGGGGGGGTCGGTCTTTTCTAGGGCTGCACCCACGGCATATGAAGGTTCCTGAGCTAGGGGTCTAATCGGACCTGTAGCCACCGGCCTACACCAGAGCCACAGCAACTCAGGATCCAAGCCGCGTCTGCAACCTACACCACAGCTCACGGCAACACCGGATCCTTAACCCACTGAGAGAGGCCAGGGATCAAACCTGTAACGTCATGGTTCCTAGTCGTATTTCTAAACCACTGCGCCATGATGAGAACTCCCCAGATTGCTTTGTTTTATCCAATATTAGTTGACCACATGGCGTGGCATTTCATAAGCCATTTGAGCTCTGTGGAATTAGGTCCCATTCAGGTACACCTGTAGGAACTTGTGAATATGCGCCTTATACCACGTCACACTTGCCAGCCTCTCTCCGCTCTTCCTGCCCACCAGGCTCTCAGTAACACAGATTTCTCAGTATTACGATGCCTGTGGTCAATGAAGGATGTTTGCTTTGCCCAACGATGCTTTTTTTTCAATCATCTGTGAAGCACGCTGGTGAACCAGAAGCTTTATCAGCTTAAAATCTACAAATGGTTTACCAGCCTTCTTCCTGAACCTTCATTGGAGTTCTGTGGATCCTGCATTTTTCTCCCATCATCCTTTTCAAGTTATATATGCTCTCCGTGTTCTGTTGAGGGTGTCATTACCATCTGAGCTGGGTACTAAGCCCAGCTGCACAGTAGTGTGTGTCTTCACCCAGGCATGCCATGAGTACAGGATAGAACTGGCAGAAAATGCAGCATTGCAGCTGGCCCACCCTTGCACAGAGCGCCCTTACTTTCTTCCTGTGTTGTGCTTGTTAGTGCTTCTCCCTAGCCCTGCCTCCACTGCAGCCTGCATCTATTAAGGTGTGAGGCTGGACCCCCTTGAGTGCCCCAGCTTGATGTCCCTCACACTGCTGCACACATCTCTCCTGTCTTAGACTTTGGTCATCTTTGTCTTAGACAAAGAGAATTGTCTGTTCTCTTCACTATCAGGGCACCTGTTACCCAGTCCTGTCACTGTCATCTGTCTGCCATCCTCACTGTCTGTTCCTTACTTCCTCATCTGTCCAATGTCCTGTTCGTTGTCCTCTGTGCCTTCAGTGGAAGTAGATTTTGGCTCCTTTCAGCGGTTGTAGAAACGTCTTCTGTACACATCTGTGGGCACAGGCCTCCTTGTGGTCCTCAAAAGATACAGGCTTGAACAAAATCAAGGCATGGCTCCTACCCTCCTAGGGCTTTACAGTCTGCTGGAAGAGATAGAGATTAAATTGGTAATGACTCAGATGTATAAAAGTTAACACTAATGGGTAACCAAAAAGATAAGAGACCTATGTATAGACAGCCTTCATTAGGACAACTGGGTAAGGAAGGGATCCTTAGCTGAAGAAGACTGGGCTTAAATGCATATGATTTGGGCAGAAGAGGGTGGGAGAGGCTGAGAAGTAGCCTGTGTGAACCAGCACAGAACAAACAGCTCAGAGTCTGAAAGGCATCCAGAGGGTGAGCAGAAGCAGGGCGCCATGGCACTTGGTGCCAGAGAAGCGGGGAGCAGCGGGCACAGGTATTAGTGTGTACAGGGACCTGGGGTCTCCTTAAGAGTTAGTCTTTATCCTCTGCACCTTGGGAAGC
Organism: Sus scrofa; assembly: GCF_054392235.1. NCBI lineage: Eukaryota > Metazoa > Chordata > Mammalia > Artiodactyla > Suidae > Sus > Sus scrofa. The sequence continues at coordinate 60,306,171 of NC_139395.1, forward strand.
CCCCACAGGGTTCTGATGGGGAAAGGGGGCACCGTATTTGTGATTGGAAGCTTCTTCAGAGAACCATGGAAGTCCTGTTCACGCTTTAAACCCAGCTGGGAAGATAGTGATTGGCTCTGCCTGCTTGCCTCCCTGGGTCTTGCTGTGCTAAGCACCAAGGGCCACTTGAAGGTGAGGAGAGGCTTCTGCTTGTCTGATGAGATAGGCAACTGGACCAGTGACATCAGTGACATTGTATATCTGTTCGTTCATTCAACACATAATGGAGGACTTTTTTTTTTTTTTTTTTTTTTTGCTTTTTAGAGTTGCACCTGTGGCGTATGTAAGTTCCTAGGCTAGGGGTCTAATCAGAGCTACAGCTGCTGGCCAATGCTACAGCCACAGTAATGTCAGATCTGAGCTGCGTCTGCAACCTGCACCACAGCTCACGTCAGTGCCAGACCCTTAACCTACTGAGTGAGTCCAGGGATTGAACCCACATCCTCATGGATACTAGTCAGATTTGTTTCTACTGAGCAACAGTGGGAACTCTGGAGGGCTCTTATTTTTATCTAATTTCTGTTTGAAGCATTTACAGGGTGCCAGGAGCTATACTAGGTGTTGGTATCGCACTGAACAAAACAGAGGTGTTTGTCTTCCTTTAGGTTACTTTTTTGTCGATATATTACATATTAAAGAAAAACACTTAAAAATATGAAAAGAAGCTAAACACATTTTTCTAACTATCTATGCCAGCTTAGATTTGGGGTGTACATGGTTTGCAGTATGCAGGTTGTATTATTGAATTGCAAGAGTGAATGAGAAGCCTCATGCCCCTTAAATCCCTTAAAATGTAGCAAACATGTAAACCTGTAGAGGAATACATTTGTATAATGTGTACATACTCAAAAAGTCTCATTTGTAGTATTGTCATAACATGGTAGAGCGAGTTACTTAGATGAATTCACTCATGTTTGGGAGGTGTGATTTGGGGCCTCTGTGGTTAGTGGCTCTTTGCATGTTGTACAGACTGAGGCCCTAACAGTATGGAATGGTCAGGTTTATCTGACTTTTCTTTTTCCTGAAGAGTAATTTCAAGTTTCTTGAGAATGTTACCTTTTTTTTTTTTTTAATTTATGAGATTAGAATTGTGTCAAAATCCAAAAATGCTCTCTGTCCCATTTTCTTAATTTCCATAGTGAGTGTCTGTTGATGTGGATTCACTCTGCTTTGCATCTCTTCTGTTCACAGCCTGTCTTCTTTCAGCCTCATACTCTTTAATTCCCCCAAGTTTTCTTCGACCACAGCAGCCCCTGTCTCCAGGATGTTTGGCATCACTTTCTCTCTCTGTATATATGGCATTGTCACTGCAATAAAGAAACGATTGTGTTTTTTGCTGACAGTTAGTGAAAGAAAACTTTCTGCTATATATTTTATGGAATGTTTCTTTCCTTTTAACATTCAAAACTAAATGGTCCAAAGAGGGGCTTTTCTAGTGAAGGCGGTAAGAATCCTGGTGGGTGAATTGTTCCTATGGCTAAAACATGAGGACCTGTCACCTCTTTGTATCCACTGTTGTCCCTCAGTACACACAGGGTGGCGTGGTTAACAGTTCTTTCTTCTGGTGGAAATGACATCACCAAATTCTTAAATATTGGAGCCTGGAATATGTGCTTCTAGCTGAAGAAAAGAAAAAAAGATCATAGTCTTAGGACTTTTAGCTCATCACATGCTGATCAGCCTTTGATTATACTAATGTTCTAGATTGCATTTTTATTGGCATTGGTGTTTTTGATATGTTACAGAAAAAACTATTAGCAAGTTTCTCCATTTCTGGTTTTGTTTTTGTTGTTGTTTTTTATCTGTAGACACATTCCTTAACCCAGCGGAGGGCTGTCCAGGGTCGAAGAAAACGATTTGATGTGTTATTAGCCGAGCACAAAAACAAAACCAGGGAAAAGGAATCGATCCGCCATCCGGACTCTCAGCAACCAACGCAGCCTCTCAGGGACCCGCATCCCACCCCTCCTAGAACTTCACAGGAGCCACACCAAAACTCTCACGGAGTGATTCCTCCCGAATCAAAGCCTTTCGTAGCTAGTAAACCTAAACCTCACACCCCCAGTCTTCCAAGGTAAGCCACATCCACCAGCTCTCCCCTCCTTCAGAGAACAGATGCACAGGGGGTAGAGCCCCGGCTGTCGTGATGTTGAGGATAGACATCAGGCTCGCTCTGAGCAGAGGAGACATTTGTCTAATTGGGTTTTGCTTTGACCAAAAAAAAAAAAAAAAAAGTGTTGATGAGTAAGTTTCAAGCAGGGCTCTCCATGGCCAAACACAAGCAGCAGAGTAAAGCGAGAATGATTTGCTCCACCCCTGCTCAGCGTTGGGTGACTCCTAACCCTGTTGTGCAGGGCTGAAGCTCAGGTCCTGCCTGCAGGTTAGAGATGGGAGCATTTCTCATGGCTTTGGCAGCACGTTCCCATTCATTTGTCTCGCTTCTTGCAAAATACAGCAGTTGAGATTCTTGCTGGAGACAGGCATTTGGCCTGAATTTTTACAACATCCATTTATCAACATGTTTTTTCATTCATTCATTTGGGACTCTGGCCTAATCATGTATTAGGCATTTTAGCTGCATTGTGAGCAGCGAGTGGATCAGAGTGTTTTACCAAGAACTTAGATGTGTCCCTTGGAGGCATTGATGGTGGGCTGAATATATATGTATGTCTCTGCTTGTATATTTAACCAAGTTCAAGTAAAGGACTTTGTACCCACTCTCTGGAGAGAAGGGAAAGATGAAGGCATAGAGGATGAGGGTATTTAGTTTGGGCTGTCGGCAACAAGGGCTTCTGCTTAGGAATGTGCTAAAACCCTTGGTTGCCATTGCTTATTTAACCTTTTACTCTCACTTGTCTGATCCTTGAAATGGTCCAGTGAGGGCTGGACGTGCCTCCCTCATGGAAACCCGAGTGCGTGCCTGAGCCTGTCCCAACACGAAGGCCTTCGTTTCTGAACAACACGGTGGAGCAGTGATCAGAGGAGGTGGCCAGGCCCAGGCCATCAGTTCCTCAGCAAGTCCTTTGGCCACCCACCTTTTCATTAAAGTTTTTCCATCTGTAAAAAAGAAGGCTCAACTCTAGAAACCCCAGGCCTTTATATATGTTGGGGAACATATACTGCTGTCCTTCAGTAACATGCACTTGATTATTCACATAAAATGCTAAAGCTACCTTGTTCTTTTATCACCTCTTGGCACCCTTAGGTTGTTTTAGAGCACATGACCAGTTATTTCATTTATTGCCTTAGTAGTCTAATTCTAGGTGAAATTTGAAGAAGAACCAAAGAAAGGGTTCTCTTAAATTCCACATGTCTCTCACCTTCTTTGAGGAGAGTAGGAGGAGGACCAGGTGGCTCTGGAAAGGAGTAGTTGTGTTCTTTTGTTTAGACCTGGCAGGCAGCTCCTTTTGACACTGCAGGGATGAGAAAGAGGACTCCCCCGACTCTCAGTCCCGGATCCGCACCTGTTGCCAGTGGTGGAGCCCAGACCTCCCCTGGTGGTTTTGGATACATTGTTGTATCTGAGTTAAGGCAGCTGATTCGCAGATGTGTGATGTGATCTGATCAGTGCTGCACTTTCTGCTCACCAAGGCCTCCAGGCTGCCCTGCTCAGCAAGGTGGGAGTGCCCCCATTGACCCTCCTCCAGTCCATGAGTCTCCACACCCTCCCCTGCCTGCCACTGAGCCAGCTTCTCGGTTATCCAGTGAGGAGGGAGAAGGCGATGACAAAGAAGAGTCTGTTGAAAAACTGGACTGTCATTATTCAGGTCATCATCCTCAGCCAGCATCTGTAAGTTCCACATCCACCCCCGCGCTGACCCTCCCCACGCAGCAGGAACAGGGCACTGCAGGGGGGCGCGCCGGGGACCGCGGCATGCCCTCCCTCCCGTCCGTGCGGGGCACGGTCAAGGTGTGAGGCAGCTCAGAGCAGGGTGCCCTGAGGCGGCATGCACTCTGCCCAGCACGGCTCCTGCTTCTCCCGTTCTCGTCCATGGCATTCAGGGCTAGGCATTGTCATGCTCATGCTTCACAGCCCACGGTACTCAGTCAGCGCTGTCTTGTTCTGGTCACTCCTTCCTGGGCCACTCCATCCAAGTTAGCAAGCCTGAGCCATGTGCTCTTTCTCTTGCAGTTTTGCACATTTGGGAGCCGGCAGATTGGACGAGGCTATTACGTGTTTGACTCCAGGTGGAACCGGCTTCGCTGCGCCCTCAACCTCATGGTGGAGAAGCATCTGAACGCGCAGCTGTGGAAGTGAGTGCCCATCCCACCTCTGGGGCCCGGTAGGGCTCAGTTGGTGGTGATAATTGTCTCTGAAATGAGTAGTAGCCTTTGACCATCCCTGAGGGGAGGTCCTCATCATCCATTCATTCACCCTTGCAGTGAATATGTCCTGAGCTCAGTGCTGGGGTTTCAGGCTAAGGGACTCCCACGTGGATGGAGTTCATGTTCTCCGGCAAGCAGAAACACAAAAGCCAGTCAGCAGAAAATAGAGATCATGGCTTACCATGAGGGATATGACAGAAACACTGATAACAGGCAGCACTGAGACTTTCTATAGGCCAGGTAACTTAACAATTGTTTTAATTTTCACAACTCACAGTGTCAGGTGACCTCGATTATTCCTTTTTCTTTTCTTTTCTTTTTTTTGACAGATAGTGAAACTGAGAAATAAAACCATATAGAAAGTTAGTGATAGAGCTGGGGTTTAGGCTCAACTAAGAGCTGAGATGGGGAAATAACAGGCAGGAGAGATTCATGAGGAGCCTCTCTGAAGAGGCCCTTGACTGAGACAGATGGATGAGAAAGCAGCCATGGGGCTGGTGGGGAGGAGTGGGCCATCCAGACAGAAAGAACCATAGGTGTGAAGGTCTTGTCAGAAGACTTGTTTGAGAAAAAGCAAAAAAGCCAGCCTGGTACCAGAGGAGATCTGAGAGGCCAGCAGTGGCCAGGTGACACTGGAATCAACTAAAGGCCCTGGGGAGCTGCTGAGGGTTTAGGTAAAGGAGCCATTTCCCCTGATTTATAGTTGAAAGTAAGCCGATCACCTTTCGTGGTGTCACACATGCCAGTGTTTACCAAATGTGTTTTGAGTGGAAGAAGATTTCTATGGCCCAGAAGATTTATTAGCTCAGCCTTTCCTGAAGTAAAATATTCTTCCTTACTGCAGGACTTCTCAGAGGCTTTAATGGACGCTGTCTGTTGTAACTCTCAAAGGTTATAATGTATAAAGTGAACTGTCTCCCAAGCTCTTTGGACCTGGGAACCTCTTTTAGGGGAGCATCTTGGGGACTAGTGTTTAGTGGAACCTACTTTGCAAAACGAGCTTTGCTCATGGGGAATTCCAGTGATACATAGTCATCCCAAACCCTCCACTGGGCATTGTTTCCCATTGCCTCCATGGATGGACTCTTCAGGTACATCCATTTGCTTCTCTGCTATAGTTTCCTAATAAAGGTAGAGCAAGCTGTCAGAGACCTCAGGTAATCCAGTTCAAAGAACTGTCTTCATAGTTGTTAACAGGGCTTGCATTTGTTCACTAAGACCAGCCCCACAGCAGTGTTTCTCTGCTTCCTTATTTCTCGTTTCTTCCTGGTTCTTGCTCAATAAGAACCTTTATGAAGGAACAGTGTTCTGACCCAGAGACAGACCCGGGCAGTGGTTTGCTGGGATTCTTGGGGTCGGGGGGAAGGGGGGACCTGGCTTCTCCATATCAGAAAACCTTAAGATGCATGAAACCTCACCTTCTTACCTCAACCTCCCTAGTGGGACTCGGGTTGCTTGTTGAGCTCATTGAACTGTGGGTTTAATGCACTCCTGAGAGTTTAGAAGGGTCCTCACAACTTTTACCTCCATTATATTGGTGAGTGGTTTATGGTCAGCAGTTGGGGTGAAGAGCGTTTCGGTTCGTAGAGGCTTGTGTGGAGAGCTTTTCTTCTTTGTGCTTTGAACTTCTGAAGAAGCGGGATCCTGAGCTTGCCTCCACTCTCTGTTCTGTCGGAGGCTGACTTGCGTTTTCAGTCGCTTGCTTCCAGTGAGGAGGAAACCCCCTGTTAATATGACCTTTGGTTTTCAAAGAGTTAGTTAATTCAGCAGGAGCAGACATGCTGCTCAGAGATGGTGCAGGTAGGAACTTGGAGGGGGGTGCCAGGCCAGATGCTTGAGGAAATGAGTACTTCTGACACAGGAGTGAGGGAGGCTGGCACAGGCAGCTCCTGAGATTTGTGGGCAGTGGCTCAGCTCTTCTCAGCCAGAGGAGAAATGCTCTTCGGATGGCATCTTTGAGGTAAGGAGGCTCTCAAATTGGTCCAGGTTCCATCATCCCAACCTAGCTGAAAGCTTCCCTTCTGGGAAGAGCCCCAGTGCAGGTAGCACTCTTCTCAGGCCCTTACTCTTCAGTTACTTACTGTAGTTTAATTTGGGGACAAGTGGAGGTAGGGTTTGAGCCCTGACAGTGAAGTAAGTCATCTTCAATGTGTGCAGTATCTGATTGACAGTGAAATTAGGCCAGCTCTTCCTCTGGAGCATGGCTGTGACCCAAAGGGCTGTTGACAGGCTCCCATGAGCTCGATCAGCCACTTGCGTGCTATAACTGGGGACCATTATTGCACTTCCCCAAGGAGGAGCTGGGATGGTTTTCAAAGGGTTTTTGGTTTGGGTTTATTTTTCTTTTCTTTAAAAAAAAAATTATTATTATTATTATATATATATTTTTTTTTTTGGTCTTTTTGTCTTTTCTAGGGCCACACCCATGGCATATGGAGGTTCCCAGGCAGAGTTCTAATCTGAGCTGTAGCCTCTGGCCTACACCACAGCCACAGCAACACTGGATCCTTAACCCACTGAGCAAGGCCAGGGATCGAACGCACAACCTCATGGTTCCTAGTCGGATTTGTTAACCACTGAGCCACGACAGGAACTCCTATTTTTCTTTTCTAATTCAATTTTTAGGCTGGTAATAAATTCACTTGGCTGAAGAAAAATGAGTATGAAGAGGTATATAGTGAAAACTTTTAGCTCCCCTAGGCCCCCACTTTTCCTGTTTCCCACCCACTTCTCTAAGACAGAAGCATTTTTATTAGTTGCTTGTATCTCTGAGTTCATTTATGCAAACATAGGTCAGTGTGACTACCTATTCTTTTTTTATGTCTTCTTTATGCAAACAGGAGCATGACATAAAAGAACTTTTATTTTTATTTTTTGACTGTGCCTGTTGCATGCCCAGGTTCTCAGGCCAGGGATCTATCTAGCCTTAGCCATAGCCATGACCACACTGAGCTGCCTGAGACCACCGGGGAGCTCCAAAAGAGCTCTTTTTAAGAGAAACCAGTGATGCTGTCCGGTGAGGTCCACATCTCTCCCCACATGGAAGCCTTTTCCTTTTCCTAGGACTTGGTTCCCGCAGCAAGGCCGTTACGATCTGTCTTCCTAAGCCACCTGGTGGCCATGTGAAGCCACTGCTCTCAGGGAGCACGAACCCTTGTACTACCTTTCCAGCTGGGCTTCTCCCAGGTGCTGGTGCCCACCACTTGCCTGGGGATCTTGTTGAGATACACTCTCTGAGGTCTAGGGTGGGCTCAGGGGCTCAGCAGTTCTAATAAGCATCTCAGGTCCTGTCAGTGCTTATCCTTCATAAGCAGCATGGGGATAGAGACCAGTTTCTCAACCTTGGTTTCACGTTGGGATCTCCTGGAGAGACTTAGAAGTTACTCATGCCTGGACCCCCACCCCCGTGATTCTGGTGTGGTCCATCTGGGTGTGGCCTGAACGCCACAGGTGATTCTGATGTGCAGCCACTTCGGGAAGCAGTGACTGAGGGCCAGAGCTACACTCTGGGGGTTTCAGGGCTGGTGCAAACTCTTGTAGTATTTGTTTCCTTTTATTAATAGCTATATTCTTTCTCAAAAAGCATGTGGAAAGCACTTTGGCAGCAGTCTAAGCCACCTCTGCCAACTGAAGGTGAGGAGCTGGAGCCTCACTGGTTCAGGGTCTGGCTTAGCCAGAGCTGGTCCCTGAGCCAGGAGCAGGGCAGTCTCAGCACAGGCCATTTTCTGTTTTGCCACCCCAGTGTGAATCATGCCATAGGGGTCTTAGAAATTTTGGTATTGTGGCATTTTGAAAATCAAAGCTAAAATAAAAGGAGCCCTCCCCCACCACCACTATTTGACTTTCAATATATACCTTACCCAGACATTATTACCAGAATACACTTTTAGGACACTGTGGTTGAAAATTCCCTGAGATCTGGGGGCTCCATTCCCTTGTACAGTGATTCAGGCCAGTAGCTTGGATCTGGCCATTGTTATTGATTGGCTGTGCCCTTCTTTTTCCCTCATTCATTTATGAGTTCTTTTAGTGTTGGAGTGCCTTCTGTGTTGCAAGCACTGTCCTGGATACTGGGGTTACAGTGGTAAATCAGCTGAGGATTGGACCCTATGCAGACACGCTATATATACAGTGGTCATCAGTCATACATGGAAACTGCCAGGGTCTTCCAAAGTCTAGGAACAGGGAGCAGTGTGGGAACTACAGGTCAGGGCAGATTTCCTAAGGAAGTGATGTGGATGGGTTGAAATGGAAGGATGGGCAGAAGTTGGGTGAGGGGGCTGTGGGTGGAAGATACACAGTGTCTCAGCAGCAGAACCTGCTGCTGCAGCAGTGGGTGAGGCCTACGGGCTTATGGACTGCTCTGAGTGCAGGAAGGTGTTCAGAAACTTCTAAAAGTTTCCAGAAAGGGCTGTGGAGGAGCATTTATCCACTGCCCTCTTTTGTTTTGCAGGAAAATCCCGCCAGTGCCCAGTACCACATCGCCCGTCTCCACACGGGTTCCTCACCGGACAAACTCTGTGCCGACATCCCAGTGTGGGGTCAGCTATTTGGCAGCAGCCACTGTGTCTCCATCCCCTGTTCTGCTCTCTTCCACCTGCATCTCCCCCAGCAGCAAGTCGGTACCAGCTCATGGAACCACACTCAACGCCCAGCCTGCCGCCTCTGGGGCAGTGGACCCGGTGTGCGGCATGCAGTCCAGACAAGTGTCCTCCTCCTCCTCGCCTTCCACTCCCTCTGGCCTGTCTTCCGTGCCCTCCTCCCCCATGTCCAGGAAACCTCAGAAGTTGAAATCCAGCAAGTCTTTAAGGCCCAAGGAGTCTTCTGGTAACAGCACTAATTGTCACAACGCCAGTAGCAGCACCAGCGGCGGCTCAGGAAAGAAACGCAAAAACAGCTCCCCGCTCTTAGTTCATTCGTCCTCCTCCTCGTCCTCCTCCTCCTCTTCTTCTCATTCCATGGAGTCTTTTAGAAAAAACTGCGTGGCACACTCTGGTCCTCCCCTCCCCTTGGCGGTGGCCTCGTCCCACAGTGTGGGCCCCAACTGTGTGGCCAGCAGGGCAAACTTGGTGGGTGCCCGGCATGAGCAGTCGGGGAGGGGTGCCCCGGGTGGCAGCCCCGCCGAGCCCATCAAGAGGATGAGCGTGATGGTGAACAGCAGTGACTCCACGCTCTCCCTCGGCCCCTTCGTGCACCAGGCCGGCGAGCTGCCCGTCAACTCTCATGGCGGCTACTCACACCCACACACTCCCCTGGACAGACTCATAGGAAAGAAAAGAAAGTGCTCGCCTGGCTCGGGTAGCATCAGCAATAGCAGTGGCAAACCCAGCAAGGTCGCCAGGTTGCCAGCCGTGAACAACGTGCACGTGAAGCACTCGGGCCCCAGCCCGGGGCCACCGGGGCTGATGAACAGTTCCCTCCTCCATCAGGTAGGACAGGGCCGGGGAGCCCCGGCGGCAGGCTCGTGGCCTCTCCCTTGAGATCTTTCGCCAGCTTGGAGGTCCACGGGGTTGGGTTGGCAGGTTCGCCTGTGAGAAAGTGTCTGGCTTCATGGTGTCTTTTTAAAAACGAATGAATTGATGACCACTTGTGCTCCCGGATAAGGAGGCCACCCCACGCGGGTGAGTTTTAGCAGACGGGGCTGTGGCACATCCTGCGTGATGACACAATCCCCATTGTGGCCAGGAGCATGGTTCTGAGTGGATGGCATGCATCCTGGACTGTGGGCCGTGCTTCCCAGAGGAGTTCTTGAGTATGTTTTTCTGAAGAAAGCTCAGATCAGACTCATCTAGAAAGGGATAGTTTAAATTTGAAAAAGGTGTTTTAATATTTTTTCCCTTCATAGAATTTCAGATTTTTCCCTATATTTTCTCTTCCCTGTTTTCCAAAGAGGCAGGAAAACAGCATTTATTATGGTCAGTGCTGGAGACTAAAACCTTGAGTTAATAGATTGAGACGAAATCTGAATGTGGCCCTTCTATAGAGCAGGACATTGGGTTTATACCTGATCGTGGTGTTCTCAGGCTGTACCTTGTCTTTTCCGCAACCTCCACCTGCTGCTGTCCCCTCCTGGCCTTCCCTCCTGTACTGTCCCCTCTAGCTTCCTTTCTCTCACCTCCGGCTCCTCTCGTCTTATTATTTCCTTCATCAGGGGATACCTCCCGTCCTCGCTTTCGAGCAGGAATTTTGGCAGCATCACCCCCAGAGCGCTGGTTTAAAATGTGAGGCTCTTTTTTGTTCTGTTTTGTTTTCCTTCCTCATCTTCAGAACTTAAATGCCAGGTTAGAACTTTTTCAGAAAATATCAAGTAGTTTCTTAATGTGATCTGATTTTCTTTACAGTATCTGTATGAATTAATACTTGGTGCCAAAGGTATGGGGAAAATAATTATGCAGGAATTTAAACAACACCACCTTACATTCTTCTTTTTGAGGCACAAATACATAGGGGCTATTTGTGTGTTGTTTAGATCTTTGAACAGGGGTTTCCTGGACAAGTGAAACCTTCTTGGTTTGAAGTTAGTCATTACAGTTTATGATAAGTATAAAAATGCAGTGTAAACACTGTAAGAATCAGTCCACCCCTTCAGAACTCCCTTCTGAGTGTGGTCCCCTGATTGTCATGACTCCCACTGTCTGTGATGCTGAGCACACCCCATCTTCATGCAGACCTGGCTGCAGACCTTACTGCCTGCCAGTAACAAGAGGTGAGGAGAGTCTGGGTGGGTGCAGCAGACGGGAGCAGAGCCTGTGGGAAGTTTGGGGCAGGAGCCCCATCTACACAGAGCAGCTGCTCCCAGGGGCCTGTTACCAATTTCAGATCTGGACTTGCGTGAGAAATTTGACCATTTTCCAAAAGCTCTGTAATTTTTTGTTTTGTTTTAATCTGGTATTTCCTACACATTTGTCAGCAACGTTTGGCTCCTGAGCTCCCAGTTTGCCAACCTTGATTCCCCTGTCTTGGGGGACTATGTCCCACTAGGACACATAGCCTAAGTATGGGTTTTTTTCCTTAAAATTAGCTTCACAGTAAGTTTGTATTAGAGGAAGATTTCCTCTGTGCATCGGAATACTTTTTATTATGCTGCACAAATCCTGTGGGGGACCTTGGCTACAGATCAGAGGATGGGTGAGTCCCCAGAAAAGTATTGCATATTTTTACATCTGTGATTGCTTATCTGCAGAAGGAATCCTGTAGTTTTCTTCAGTTTAGCAAAGGGACCCGTGACTCCAAAATTCTGGTCAGAAGGCTGCTCTTAGAAAAGTAGGGACCTGAGCTTGCTCTTGTCCGTGGAACTGATTTTAAGGCAGAAATAAATGAGCTGGTCAGAGTCCTCTCAACAGGGGACTCAGTGGGACCTGCTGGGGAACCTAAGAGATGGGGCGAGGTGCCAACCTGGCCGCTGAGTCTATGTGTGGGCTCTGCCACCAAGGAACTTAAAAATAGCTCACTGTGGGACAGTGAAGGCCAGCGATCCCTCTCCCAGCTCGGCAGTGCCTCGGGTGTGAGTTTTTACACCTGTGTGTGCTGGCCCATTTGACCTTGTTCACATCTCACTTGACAACCTGGAATACCTTCAAGGAAACACCATCAGTAAATAAAACCAAAAGGCAAACATGTGAGCCTTTTCTCTCAGCTAGAAACCCAGCCTGCATCTCTTCTGGACAATTTTCTAAAAGCCACTCTTTTAGAATGATTGTGCCCGAGGGCACTGAAGGTTTTTGAAACCTAAAGCCAAAATCTAGAGCTGCCCATTCCTGGCATCGGCCAGTGGTGGAGCCGCGAGTGGCCTTGGGCATACCTTGTTTAGCGTCGGGGCTGGGCCGTGTACAGCCACTTACTTACCTTTCGTTGTCTCCTTACCCCCTCTTTTTTGAAAGCCAAAGGCACGTCCCTGACAGCTGAAAATAGCACGGGGAGGAATAATCTGGACACTTTTGACGACAAGTTACACCTCCACTCTGCACTCTGGACTCCACGATGCCTTTGAGTCTGTTTTCCCAACCTCCTGTGGGCCTCGCGGGTAGAAATCGGCCGGGCTGTTGCTTTAACGAGGATGGCCCTGAAGCTATGTCTGTAGCAGTGAGTACTCGTAAAGGACACTGGATCAAGTTCGGCCACCGAATTGCTTTTATCAGTGTTAAAGTGGTCTGGACTGCTTGCTACAATCTTTGAGAAGTTCCGTCTTGTTGCTGAACTTGCAGTATATCACAGAGCCACTCTTGGAGGAGGTTGGCTGGCACAAGAGTGTCTTGGCAAGAGCGTGACTGTAGACTTTTCTTCCTCCCTCTCCCTGCCCCAGTTCTTTTTCACACTGTCGCCTGTGGGTTCCTCTCCAGCAGTCAGACACCTTGACTAGAGATGCCTCCCAGGGGTGAGCAGTGCTGCACCCGAGCAGCCCTCTGGAGGAGGGGGTGTGTGGTTAGGTCTTGTAGCACTGTGCCAGGAGTGGAACACGAATCTTAGTGTAGGGCACCATGACAAAATAGCCTGTGTTTTTGGCCAGCCTTTTGCAAGTAATTTGGGATCAGAAGCCGTCAGAAGTTTCTAACATACAAACTGCTTTAAAGCCATTATTGGTCAGGAGCAAGTAGACACCATTTTAGAGGCTTACTTTCCATGGTACAAAAGCAATTCTGTGTGATTAAAAAGAAAGAAAGAAAGAAAATGCAAACAGCTGATAGTGGAAAGCCAAATTTTGGTGGGGGTGGATAAAAATCACTATGGGGGGAAAATTTTCCAAAATTTCCAAAGAGATGGGATTTTTTTAAACCTTTGTTTTTCATGTTAAACAATACGCCATTAGGTTGGTTGTCCTGCCCAGTCTCCTGTTTTTAAAAATTGCCTTTGTAAAGTGTGACATATTGGCCTGCAGCAGAAACTGTCCTTGACAAAGTCACAGATAGAACGTAAATGTTTCCAAGGCACTCTGTGCTTTACCCTCTGCTTCTTTGGATGCTGTCCTGGGGCTAAGTGTAAATTTCCGCTTGGAACAATCCCCACAGCAGGTGTCTCCACATCCCTTCCTGCCCCTATGTATGTTTCTGTGGATGCCAGTGGGGTGGGAAGCAGGCACCCGGGGAGGGGCATTGGTTAGCGTGCCTCCTTTCTGGGGATTCATGCCTACCATACTCCTGAGAGTTTCTGAGACCCTCCAGGATATTTTTTCGGCATACCCCACTGCAAAAAGAAAGGGCTTGGTAGGTTGAAACATCGTTACTTGAGAATTGGGGGGCATGAGCTGGAACTTTTTAGGAGATAATTCCACCACTACAGCTCTTGAAAGGAGGACCAGGCACTTTTGCTTAGAACCCACAAAGTTGCCGAATGCAGGGTGGATTTCCCGAGGCCCTGGTCATTGCCCTGGGCAGGGCCGGGACAGAGCCAGTCAGTGGGTCTGTTTTCCTTATAATTCTTGGGTTACAAACTTCAGTTTCAGGGAATTTTAAGTCAACAACAGGTAGAATGAATAAATACTTGGTTACCTAATAATAATGTGAATTGCTACAGAATTATTATTATGTAAGATAACAAAAACTTTATGCAGATACTTTAGTTATAAATTGATGTAAAATATTGACCTTTTTTTAAAGGAAGGGGAGAACAGTATCTTGTTCACTTATTATGCAATCAATCAGTAAATGTTTTAAAATGATACTGTAAGAGAGTTTGTAAGAAGAGAGCATGGATGGGCCAGTCGGGGTAGTTAGGAAGATCAGTCTGGTTGTTCCATCCCAGAAGAGGGAGAGAAGGAGGTGAGAGGGAATCAGAACGTACTAAGTTGATTCCTTGGTGACATGTGCAATGGAGAATGGTAGAATTTATTTTGAGAGCCAAGGGGACTTGATGGTTATAAATAAAGTTGCTTTTAGTGATGGAGTTTATAGACAGATCATGTTGTTCTGAAAGATGTGAATAGGATCCATGATAGCAAGTTGATTCAGAATAATGTAGATATTTAGATTAGCAAGTCTTGATCATTTGATTTCTTAGACTGAGGTTTTAATTGAATTTCATTATTGTCTCCCGGTAGTACACAAAGCATCGGGATTAGGAAATTAGCCATTTTGGATTCTGCCTGCCACAAACAGACCTATTCTAAACAGTGCTATTAAATTTTAGACTGTTGTTCAAATATTTTATTTTCTCCTACAACTTTTTATTACGATGAACAATTAAGACCATTTAAAACATGGGAGTACAAGTATTTTTTTGAATTAAATTAACTTGCAAAAACCAAATTTGCAGTGGTTGGGTGGTTTCTAGACAGACTTTGGTATCAATTTAAAACCAAGATAATTTTTATATTCTTTCCAACAGAATTTCATGACAACTCCTGCAGTTTTCTTAACCTACAAAAAAAAAAAAAAAAAAAGTGCTGCAAAGATGAACAAAGAATTATACAAAACCTACTTTTGTATCTTTATTTTGGAATTTCTTGTTCTATTATAAATATGGAAGTATCCCTATTTCAGAAGACATATTTTGTTAAAAATGAATTGTACATATTTAAATATGTATTTTTGCACAGGTCTTTTTTTCTGATATCCTGTTTTGGTACAATTGAGATCATCTAGTATTTATTTATTAATTAATAAAAGTAAATACCTTTTTATAATTTGAAGTGGTTCACTGCCAAGCCAATAGTTCTAGAACCTGCCTCCTTCACAGTTTAAGGGATGCCTCTGTTCTGTGAAAGTCTTTTGTCCCTTTCAGTGTCTCGGGAGTGGATTCATACAGATGAAGTGGGCATTGCTTCTCCCTAGTTGCCTGATTTCCCTGGTAGACTACATGTAATAAGTGACACACTGCTTTTCTTTTGTTAGCGTTTTATGTGTGAGAGAGTGTGTGTGTGCGCGCGCGTTTGTGTGTGTCTATGTGTGCGCCCTGAGCACATGTGTGTTAGAATGTGATGTCATTAAAACTAATGGAAAAAAAAACTGAAAGTGCCTGAACCTAGTTTTAAGCTTAGACAGATACTTTAAAAAGACTTGAATGTTCAGTTGAACTTTTGGAGTTTGCTTTTTCCACCTAAATATAATGTTACTAAAATTTTAGGGGAGGAGTTGAAAACCACCAAATACTGGTAATTTTATAAGGTATTTTAAAATTAAGACCTTTTGGTTCACAGGAATTCAGCTGGTAATGAATTGCCCAGCGGCACCAAGGGTTGCAAATTATCTTGTCAGCCAGCACCTTACATCATGTGTCCGTTTTGTTATTCACTCATGAAATGCAGAGCTTGAAATAGAATATTTAAAATATTTTGTATTCCAAAAATATAATACAAAGTACCTCTGAGAACAATGAAAAAAATGTATAATTTGAAAAAATGTAACTTATAAAGGCAGCTGTCTTCCTGCAAGAGTTCTGTTGCCAAGGAATTTCTTATTATCTCATTCTGTCCTGCGGGGGAAAACGTTGGGCTTTAGAAAATGATTGTTAAAAGTTTTATTGTTTAGCAAAAAATAATCGTTTTTACATTTTCAGATCATTTAAATGAGCACTACATACTGTCAGTGTGAATGTAGGGCCTTGAAAGCATTTTACTGTTTTTTTTTTTTGTTTGTTTTTTTTTTGTTTTTTTTTTTTTGTTTGTTTGTTTTGTTTTTTTTTTTTGAGCTTGGTCATGAAAGCAATCTCCTGTGTTAAAATGTGTGAATAGTTTGATCATTTGTACACATAATCAAGAGCATCTCAGCTGGACTTTGTGTTGGCTGCTGTATAGAACATGAACAAATGTCAAGGGATAGAAAATTACTTTGGATATTTAAAAGAGAAGAAATATATAGTCTATTTGTTTTGTAACAAGTTTCTGTAAATAAAATAATTTATACTATTTATAAGAAAAAGTTGTGCTTTGCTTTATGAGAAATTAGTTTGTGGAACAAACATGTTAACGGGCAATAAAACTAGGACTTCTCAATAAATAAGGTTGGCTGCATGAAATATTTGACATGTTTCTGCCTCGTTGTGATACTAAACCCCTTTTGATCTAGTCTGACTTTTCTTCATTTTTGGCACCAGACACCCTTGTGGAAAGCACCTTCCTTCAGTTTCCCTTCCATACAAGCTAAAAAATTCTAAGGGCTTTAGGGTATTTCCGTTCCTGGGCACAAAGCTTTGCTTTGGATCAAGTGATAACTTTCTAAATAGTGAACACTACTGTATTCTTGTAGTAGGTTTGTCAACAAAGGTAAGTTGATAGATTATGTTTGTATTTCCTTATATATAAATTTGAGAGTATGTGGTCATGTTTTGATTAGAGGTAAGTGTTTTCTACCCAGAGCTAGTCTGGTTTCTTTCCTTTTCTATACCTTCCTTACTGGAAATACCAGTGCATTTTGGTATTAGTCAGTGCACAGCATAACAATCTTTTATTTCTAGAAATCTGGCCACTTTTACCATTTGCAAATCATTCTTATAAATTTTGTTGCTTAAGTAATAAAGGAAACAGCGGATTTGTATACTGGAGAAAATGTGTATCCACTCTATGACACAGTCAGGCTGGCATCAGCCACTCCCCGCCCTGCCCCGTGGGCTTCAGTTCCATCCTTAGATCAGCCAGCTATTCAAACTCGTTTTTTTTTTTTTTTTTTAAATTAGGGCCCCACCCGCAGCATATGAAAGTTCCCAGGCTAGGGCTTGAATCAGAGCTACAGCTACTGGCCTGTGCCACAGCAACACGGGAACCGAGCTACATCTGCAACCTACACCACAGCTCCCAGCAATGCTGGATCCTTAACCCACTGAGCAGGGCTAGGGATTGAACCTGCATCATCGTGGATACTAGTTGGGTTCGTTACTGCTGAGCCAAATGGATAACTTCTTTCATCTTTGGATGTCTTCTTAAACTTCCCAGGTAAAGATTCAGCCACTCAATCTCTTACCCCTTTTACTTCCATCCCCTTGCAGGTAACCTGGCTGT
The DNA here is from genome assembly GCF_054392235.1 of Sus scrofa. Taxonomy (NCBI): domain Eukaryota; kingdom Metazoa; phylum Chordata; class Mammalia; order Artiodactyla; family Suidae; genus Sus; species Sus scrofa. The sequence goes on from NC_139395.1 coordinate 60,323,464, forward strand.
GAATAGCAAGAGATTATTCCAGTTCACAGAACTGGGGTTGGCAGCTTTGGATCCTGGCTTGTGGGAACTGACCAGCAGAGAAGCAGGGTAAGGTCGTTTTAGACAGAGGGAGCCAACAGGTGTGAAGAAATGCAGACTTGAGGATAGTTCTGGGTGAAACTTGCTGGGAAGGAGGGGCTGGCAGGTTGGAGAAGTTGGCAGCAGGTGGTCTAGGATCTTACATGTCATGGGCCCTTCATATCCTCAGGAATATAGTTTAATCAGGTGTAACTATCTGAGCCCAGAGATTTTCATGGTCCAGTCCCAGCACTTGTAGCTGTGGAAAGTAAAAGCCATTCAAATCTTAACTGGCAGCTGTGGAAAGTCCAAGAAGCACTTAAATCTCTTTACCTTTTTCTTGCATTTTTATTCTTACCTCAAACTCTGTCTTTAACCCCAGGTCTACCCCCTAAGTCCTAATCAGAAAGCTGTCCCCTAAATCAAGCCTGAGGTCCTCCTCCTCCTTACTCCACTTTCTACTGTCTTATCTTTCTAGTAAGAAACTCTTGCCCCTGTTGCTAGTAGGGGTTAATTATCCTAGTCTTTCACCTTGTAAGGCTGTGATTCTTAGAACCTGTTATCCTCACTTTGTACCACCAGGGACCATAGACCAAAGGTGCACAGGAAGGACTATCTCTTCCAGGGGAGCGTGAGGCTTTCAGCCAAAGAAGTTTTTAGGGGAAAGGGAGAATTTAACACAATTTTTTTTTTCTTAAATCCCCATCACATAGGGCCCTCCAGTAACTATGGAGGACCAAATGGACAGGTGACAAACATAATTTATAAAGCTGTTGCAGTAATCCAGGTAACTTTCCAAACTAAGATAGTGACCATGTGGATAAAAGGGACTGATTGCAGGGGTCTTGTGAAGGTAGAAACCAATAGAACTGAGCTCTGATTATATTGCACATTAAAGAAGAAGAGTGAGTGAGAGATTACTAGCTTGGCCAAACTGGCTGATGAGCCTTAAGTGAAATGCATGCAATAGAGAAGGGAAAGCACACTACAGTGTGTTTGAGCTGCTGGTAGGAAATTCAAGTGTAGCACCCAGTGGCTTATGTACAATCTAGAGCTGAAAAGAGAGGTTTGACCCTAAAGTAGAGCTGGAGGGTTGTCTTTGGAAGTGGGTGTGTTCACCTAGGAAAAAGCAGTGGCTGGCTGGCTTCTTACCATGTTATATACATATAAATAATGCCTATCTAGTTGAGGGCCTAATGTGCCAGACATTGTACCAAGCCCTTTACATGCCTTCTCTCTCAAAAAGCCCCTACAGAGTAGATATTTTAATCTAACCCTACTGATGAGGAACTCCTAAAAAGGTAGGTGTCTTGCCAAAGGTCCCGCAACGAGCAGGGGGTATGGCCAGGCTTGAGTTCAGGTTAGTGAGATCAGTGGTTCTTAATCTTTTTTTTTTCTTCCCTACTTTCTCAGAATCACATGAAAGAAATTATAGGTTCTCTCTGAGTGAGGCACAGGCACCCCACATTTTCTCTTTCACTTCCAGGATTTACAAACTTGAAGCCCATCCTCTGGGGCCCAGGGGGAGAAGACAGACCAAGATGAAACCCTGAAGAAGAGAGTATTTTGAAGATGGACAGAGAAGCAGGACTGAAGGAAGAAAGCAGGTGTGGAAGGTGGGGACGATTCCGTCTTAATCACTACCCCCATCAACCCACTCAGGTAATGCTTTTCTCTTGCCTCTTTCTCCAGGATAATTGGAACAACAGGTGTTCACTGAGAGGGAGAGTTAGAAGATCCTGGGCAGGGAGACTGTGGAAGAATTAAAGGTATGAATGACACTGTGGCTCAGTGGTGGCCTCGCCTGGGTATTCAGGGAAGAACAGGCACCCTGAAGCGGCGTTTTGCAGTTTCCCTCTTGCTACATCTTAACCATCCTCCGAGGTAACTTGCCTATATTCAGACCAGTTAAGTGACTGGTTCTGAGTTACAAAGCAAAGTCCATTTTCAATTTGTTATGACCAAGAATGAAGAAAGGAAGTGTATAAGGCAAATCAAGTTATGGTGGTGGCACAGCACTTTTAGGATCAGGTCAGAAACAGGATAATAGGGTCTGAGTGGCAGTCCAGGTGTCACTTTCAGAAACAGACGTGCTTGTGATTCCTGGGTCCTAGGTGAGAGCGTGGCTGGGGACAGAAGAGGCGTGGCAGAGAGCACTGGAGTTAAGGATACTAAGACTTAGTATCATACTTAGTGCTTACTGTACAGGCTGTGCATTTCAGCCTCGGGGGTGGAGGAAGCGGGGTCACTGCTCTTGTCTGGAATGAGCAGGTCACAGGAGCTTGGTGTTCTGAGGGCATTGAGCACAGTGGGTTGGTGGTATTGCTGGGTGGTGAGCAGCTTCAAAGAGAAAGTGTTCTGAATGAGGGTGGAAACATAATGGCCAGGAGAGAGAGCAAGGGAGTAGGCATCCATGGACTTCGTCTTGGCTACAAGTTCCTGATGAATGAAGAGCCTCTATGCCAGAGGACTTCGTGAAAAGTAGAGTGCCCAAAAACCAAGAGCACAGTTTTACCGAGACTGATACTACACTAATTCTTACAGAGACACTTTGGAAAAGCAGGTCTCTGCTAACTTCTAAAAGGGAAGATTGGTATAGCTGTCAGGACGCCACCTGCTGGTAGTCTAGACTAAGTGGTCACTTCCTGAGGCTATCTGAAGATTTGAAGGGTGATCATTCACGGAAAAACTGTGCCTTTTATTCCTTACATCCAATCTGCACGGGGAAAATTATGCCACTGCAAGAGGCTTCTGAATGATAAGAGGTAAACAGCCCCCTTGACCATGTACTTCAAGGTCTGGACCAAACTGGCACACATTTTTGACATTCTTTGTAGGTCTTCAGAAATAGAAGAACAATGCAAAATTGTGGCTCTATGGCTTTGAAACCAAAACCAGTGATTATTTAGAGCCTTTCACGTTTTCCAGACAGGAATCTAACTTCCCTTCCCCCTTAGCCTTGGTGGAGGTATGAGGTTTGTTATTAACAACTGCAAGTTTGTGTAGCATTAGGAAGATGAAAGATTATCACAGCCCCTCTCCCCTTTTCCCCCCATAATCAGGGGCACAGATAAAACTTCCTGTATCAGCTATTAATCCTCTTTAAAAACAAGTTTAAAAGAGCACCCAGGATTAATTTAGAATTAAATATGATTGACTTGCTAATGATCTGTAGCCTTGCCCTTGATCATTTACCATTAATGCTTGGTCAGGTTAACAAGTCTCAGTGTGTTCAAGCATGAAATCTTAAGTGTATTGCAGTGTATGTGCTTGGTGAACAAATGAGGTAGTAGGTAATCCTTTTAGCCATTAGGTTAGGTCAAAGTTAGTTGCAAATATTTAATAACAAAAAGGGTCTTAGACAATTTGTATTCCTTTTTTTTGGGGGGGTCTTTTTGCCTTTTCTAGGGCCGCACCCGTGGCATATGGAGGTTCCCAGGCTAGGGATCTAATCGGAACTGTAGCTGCCGGCCTACACCACAGCTCACAGCAACGCTGGATCCTTAACCCACTGAGCAAGGCCAGGGATCGAACCAAAACCTCATGGTTCCTAGTTGGATTTGTTAACCACTGAGCCACAACAGGAACTCCAGTATTTGTATTCTAAAAAATTGATCTAAAGCTATTCTCTTATAAAGGAAACATTACCAAAATTTGACATGCTTATAAATATTTATCTCACTGGATAAATGTGATACATAATTAAACCTTATTAAGAAATTGGCATTATTGCCTTAAAAAGTAGTCTCAAAATTGTTCATGCCAGTGACTTAATTTCATACTTGGATAGTGTATTATGGGTAAGACTAGGATTGATAAAAGTGATGAGTTTCCAATTTTGATAAAAACATTTACCAATATTGAAGAGACTTAAACACAAAGTGTTTTAACACTTGATCACTTAGCATATAAAACTTATTTGACAAACTTATTTTCATATCGTGATAACCTGAAAGGGTTATCATGATATGAAAACCAGACCAAAACCAGAAAATGAAGTCAAGACCTTAATGATCTGGATGAATTTCCCTGGGTGGTTAATGGAGGCTGTTGCCCATTACTCCCAGATGTACATGTCAGGGTAGCACCAGAGAGTAAACCCAAATGCTGGTGGGGCGGATAGTGGAAGGTAACAGGGCAGGTCTGGTGAACAGGACCCTGCTGGAGGAGACCTGCTAGCCATTTGGCTGGACTGGAAATGTGAGCCCAGAATTAACCTGATCTGCCCATTTTTCCAGAGAAGCTAGACAGTTGGTGATTTTTGAATTGCCTTTTAATTTTTGAATGGCAATCAAATTTTTTCCTTAAAAAAATGTGGGTGGGCAATAGTTGCAGCCCGTAAGTGATCAGTTTGCAACTTGGTAGTATCAGGAAGCCTCCATGCTTTGGTTTCCTGAGTCTTATAATCTCAACTGCAAGAAATAAAGGCCTGGACCTAAAAAACTACCTGGTCAAAAAGCAGAGAACCAAACTTTGAAATTAGCATTCTAAGTAGTCTTACTATATACCAAACACAAGTGGAAAAACATAAACTCAATGAGATTAAATTAAAAAAAAAATTCTAAAAATTCTTGGTCTCTTGTATAAAATGTGGTTTTGATGGCCCAATATTAATTTTATGTAACAATAGTTTTCTACCAACATTCATACTACTGTACTAAGAAATACATGTTTTAGTATATACTGCTTTACAACTTGCAGTGTGTTCATATAAAGAAACCTCCTAATCAGCCTGATTTTCTCCTTGGGTTTACAGGTGAGGAAATGGGCTGAAAGAGGTCATTTCTCCCAGTATCAGGTGGCTAGTTTGAGGAGAGCTGGGATCAGAATTTGCTTTTCCTAGCTGCAGTATCCACTGCTGTTCCTCCTATACAGTATGGCCTCATTAAAAAAAGAGCATGAGCATGTTATTTTTCAGATAAAAGGAAAAACTCTCTCACCTCAGAATTGTATTGTTTATTTCATCATAAGGTAATGATGAATAAACAAGATAAGGCAGATCTTTATCTGCAGTCTTGGAGTTTTTGGTTTCCCTATCTTGCTCTGGGAATGAATAGTATCTCTTGTTTCTTTCGGCATCTCTTACCTGCCATCCTCATCTACTGATTGGGGTGGTGGTGGAGGTGGTGCTAAAATGGCAAAAAAGAAAATCAAGTACATTTTAAGCCAGGAAGGGGGAAAACTAAGGTGTCTGTGATTTCGCTCTCCTCCAGGCCAACAGTCCATGTAACTCTGGACTGAAAAGCCATGGCTCTGGTATGATCACCTCAGCCCAGATGGTTCTATAGGTGGGACTTGAGGAAAAGGGTTATTTCAAGAAACTGGCATTTCAATCCTGCTTTTCCCCTCTAGCATGAACTGCAATGAGAGAACTTGCCAAAAACAGAATCCTACTAATTTTTAATTGGGCAGAAGGAACACCGTAAGTTCTTAATGACCATATGTTGGATTTAACAGATAGCACTGATTTTCAGGGTTGTATGTTTTGTTAAAAAATACTTATATCCCCAGTGTCTTCAAGAAATTACAGTGATTATGGTTCATAAGGTTTGTTTATTTGTCTTTTTAGGGCTGTACCCCTAGCATATGGAAGTTCCCAGGCTAGGGGTCGGGATGGAGTTGTAGCCATCGGCCTAAACCACAGCCACAGCAACACGGGATCTGAGCCACGTCTGCAACCTACACCCATAGCTCATGGCAACGCCAGATCCTTAACCCACTAAGCGAGGCCAGGGATCAAATCCCATCCTCGTGGATACTAGCCAGGTTCATTACCACTGAGCCATGATGGGAACTCTCAATCAGGTTTTGAAATTACATTTTTACAAATCCATCCAGCATTTTAATAGCCTCTGACCCACCCCACAGCACCTGCAGAGGAGCAGTCAGTGGCTCCTCTTTGAGTACAAAATTGATGATCGCCAATATCTTGATATTTAAGGCAATGCTTCTCATACTTTGCCGTTACGGATGACATTTGTAAGAGGGCTTTGATTTCCTATCCTGTTATTACTTGTATTTACTTAAGTTTGAAACAAATGAATGCTGAATGTCTCCAATTTGACAAATTACAGATCCACTGAGATCATGTGTTTTCTCCTCTAATGTGTAACGAAACACTGCCATCAGCATGTGAACCTGCTCTCTAAAAAAGCATCAAAACCTCATGCTTCTCTCCCTTTCCTTTTACAGTAAAATGCCTCCTCCCATTTCTTTTTAATTCAGCTCGAGCCAGACTGCTCTTGCCAGGATGACCATTCAGCAAGCCTGGGATCCTCCTCCAGCAAATCCAGCTGCCTCTAGGGTTCATTCCACCGTTATCCAACGCCTATCCAGCTCAGGTCCATGATGACACTTAAAATCAGGCCATTCCTCTGCTGCCAACCTCCAGGGACTTTTCTCTTTCCTCCCCTAGATAATTTTCTGCATGATCTCACCCTCCTTTTTATTTAAATATCTCCTTACCAGAAAGGCCTTCTGTGACACTGATACAGAGCTCTTCACACCCTGTATCACTTTGTCACCTATATCCAGCTTTGTATTTCTTTTTTCATAGCAGCTGTCCCAATCTGACCACATTTATAATTGGGAAAAAGATTCCCTTTGCCAATATCTATATAGGTTTTTTTAAAAAGCTATATTTAGTAAGATTGGCTTTGGCAGATTCTAGAGTCTTAGGTTATGGTATCCTTCTAAAAAGGAGTAACTTCCAGTCTTTTATAGGTACTTATTTCTGAGGGAAAGCTTCTGATACATTTCATTTCTCACCTTTTAAGTACTAAGCACTGTTTTTAATTATGGGCTTCTACTCTGTAGCATTTTTCTCTTCTTTTTTTACCCAAGGCACATGGAAGTTTCTAGGCCAGGGATCTCAGCAGTGACAATGCTGGATCCTTAACCCACTGAGCCACCATGGACCTCCATCTTCTGTTTAAAGGTAAGAAACAATAGGCTTGTCTTAGCCTATTACACTGAAGAGGCAGGGTCAGGATTTAAGCTGTAGTACTGTAGTCTCTATAAGCATTGTATCATAAAGCAGAGATGTTCAAATGACAGAAAAGTGACATAATTTTAACATTACTAGGGTATATATATGCTTAAGAGAAAAGTAAACTGAAAGAAACAACAATGCAGTATTTATTTTATACAGCTGAACTGGGCACATAGTAAAGTAAGCTATAAAAATTCCAAATAATTACTCTAAAGGAAATTCTTTGTGAACGTGGTTTTACATGTTAATTACTCTGGAAAGTTTCTGAACTCTGTTTAATAGCAGATCTCCTTTCTTGATAGTTTCTTGGTACTGCCAGTTCTTGCTATCAGGTCTATAAATAAATTCAAGAAAAAAAAATGAATTATTTACCAGTCACATTACTTCATAACAATAGTTGACCTACTTATAAAAGAATGCCTTCTTTTAACAACGTCCTTTATTCTGAGGAGTATTACAAATGATACACAAGCAAGAATACCTGTTAGTTTCCACTATTTCATTCACTTTATCTATTTTGCAGTGTAGCCTCCCAGCAGCAATAAATCTGGAGAGTTCCCTAGTTGAGGGAGAAGGAAAAAAAAGCCTTTAGCATTAGTCTTATAGAGACTCTTGGAAAAATAAACTGCAGTAAACACATGACTCAGTTGTCTTTCAAGATAACATGTTGCTGCGTACTGCTTGAGAAAATGAGCTCTGGTATACTGCAGGACTATCTCATCTACAAGAGCAGGTAACTCAATGTTCAAAATCCTTCAGAGAATAGAGTGAAACAAGCTTTCAAATTAAGACAAGTAATATGCCCCAATAAATTAGGGTTAGGAATTCAAACCTGATGTATTCCTCTGAGGTAGATGTGAAAATACATTACTGAGTATCTATTCCAGCCACAACCCAAATCCTAAACAACACAGTTACACATCCACCTCAACCACAGCACTGGTGTGAAACTCTGTCTAGCACACTGTGGCATGGGGCAAAAAGTTAAAAACCTAGAAATGTATGAGAGCTATATGAAGACAATTTTCTAATGCTACCAAGGAGAATAAATGCAAAGTCGACTCCGTTAAAATAAAAATGTATTATGTTAAATTTAGAGAATAATATAAGGGAATCCTCCTAATCAAGAAAAATCAGATTGCAAATAAAAATTATGTGACAGATTACTCTCCTAAAACATCTTGATCCTAGCACATAAACACCAAAGAAAAAGGAACTCCAAATCTTAAGAAGCAAACTCCTAACAAAGATGCCATTTCAAGTCAACAGGGAAAGGTTGGCTCAGAATGGTATTTAGGGATCCTAATTATGACAGATCTCAGAAACCATGTTAAGAACAGAAAACAGTAAACCAAGATCATATCCAAAACTAAATGAAAATGTAGATAAAAGATATCTGCAGTATGTAGTTGCCACTGGTCAGTCAGTGTGTAAAGGTCCCACCGTGCCTTTAAATAAAATACTATTGCAAATAACTACTTTAATAAATTAAATATTATTGAAGATTTTAAGCTAGAGGTTATCTTAAACTAGTAAGAACAGTAAGTTACATGTTCATAGAGCATGCTTTATTTCTGTATCCTCATTAGAAATATATTTGCTGCAATTGCTACAATGTTCATTCCTTCTTTTAACTATTAGTTTTTGAGTTATGTTATTGACTGGCTTAAGTAAAAATTAAAAATTGTTTCTGTTTTCCAGGTACTTAAAATAGTTGTATCTCCAAACTACAGTTACTAAACCCATTTGCACCTGTTATTCTGGGACTAAAGTACACAGAGAAAATGACACAGTCAGATAGATATAATCAACCTTATCAGTCCTACCCCCTATCTAAGAACAGGGGAGAACCCTCCAAAGAATCTTATTTTATCATTTAGGAGCAAGATATAGAGATCAACACTGGACTTGACTCACCAGATTAGTTCAGCCCTTCACTTACTCCCTAGCCTATTAGAAGAGACTCTAAAGTTTTAAACTCCTTTAAGACACTGCTTTAGATGCACCATGGTGTCTTTCCAGGCTTAACCCTGGGGACCTCCCTGTACACACCACCACACAGGCCAGTACAACCAAGTAATGGTTTTTCAAACATCCCCCTAAAATATATCTGTGCCATTTCTTCCATCAGCAATGTCCTTTTTCCCCACCACAGCCTATAAAAATCCTAAGTATGCAGTGATAGTCCAAATTTTCTGATCCCTAGTTCTACTCATTCTGAACCATGTGCATGCACCAAGAAAAATCTGGATATGGTTTCGTATCTAGTTACCACAGCAAAGTTTAACTCCTAACACCCTAAACTGGCACCCAAGTCCCATTCCCTGCTTTAGACCCATCTTGCTGTGTGCTAATCAAACACATCCCAGGAGGACTCATCTTCACCAGCTACTGGTATTTCTCCAGGTCCCCAGTGTGGTCCCTTAGAAACAGGTGTCCAATTACAATGAACGGAGTACTTGCTGAATAAACAAAATCTAAAAATCAGATCTGCACCCTAAGTTTCAAAAAAAGGCCTACCAACAAATCACAAAATACAGTCCATGTCAACAGAAGTGGGAGTCTTTTCTCCAACAATATCTTCCTGAGTCGAAGTGGAAGAATGATAAACAACTCTTGTTCAAACTTATTAAATCAGCCCATTAAAAAAAAAAAAAAAAACTCACCTTAAATCATTTTATAAAGGAAGAAAAAGAATCCATGAAAACCCAGAAAGGAATCAGGAATACCAGAAATTTAAAAGCCCTTTTTAGGTAAAAAACAACTAATGCTCAGTGTGTACTCATAACCTCCACCCCTACAGCTGGTCTGAGAACATGCAAGAAAAAAAACTGTAACATTTCAAATACCACCTGAAATGTATCATAAACCATCATTTCCAGTGTCATCACAATGACATAAATGAATACTGCGGCCTCTCTAACAGATACCTCCTGCTTCAGTTCATTTTTATCCACAATTTCAGCAGAGCTTCAATCTGCCCCAAGTGGTCAAGGCTTCAGCACCACACAGCACAGCTAAGAAAGTGAGGAAGGGATGAACCTGACTAGGGCTGCAGAGTTGCAGTAAGAAGCCAGACCAGCCCCTATTTTTCTGGTGTTGTTCACCATGGTAAGCCACTCATTACACCCCTGCATGAAAAACCCATTTCTACAGTCCTCCACTCTATCCAGTGGTCACCAAACTTATTTTCACAGACTACTTCAATTCAGAAATCAAATAAGATGAAACCAACCTAAGAATACTAACCTTCTATTTCGGTATGGCTAATAAATAGAAACCACCATCACTACCTTTTTTCTTCCAAAGAAAGAGAATGAAGCAATTTCTTGCCCGATAGTTTGGGTATACCTAAGAACTGGGCATTTTGCTAAATGTAAATATTGCCTTAAAACCAACCCATAAATAAATATTGATAAGCATGCTCAGTGTGGCAGGATGAAATGTACTGGTGTCTGAAAGTTACTCTGAAGTAGTTATAAATAGGATGGATAAGTGATAAAGCAACTTTAACAAAATGTTAATTATAGAATCAAGGATATATGTATAATTCTTTACAATTTTTCTGCATGTTTGAAATTTTTCAGAATAAAATATTAGAGAAAAATGTCTAAAGGAGCATGGTGTTTCAAAATGAAATGCAATTTCATTAAAAACTCCTCTCTAGCCACCACTTTTTTCATTGTGGGCCACTGGATACAACATCCATTGTTTGGGAATGACTTGTCTAGATACCATCTGAACAGCTTCTCTTCTGAATGTACTTCTCCCCAACTCAACACCCACTATCATAGTCCAAGACGCCAGAACATCTCCAAGGGCTACTGAATAGCCCATCCGGTGTCCCTGTCCCCTTGGCCATGTAAGACACTATGAAATCATGGTACCCCCAGGCTTAAAATCCTCCAGTGGCTTCCCAGGGCACCTAGATTAAAACTCAGGCTCCACACCACGACCCGCCGGGTCCTACACAAACACTCACCTACCTGACTCTCCCTCAGCCACCCCTCTACCCCTGAGACCACTATGCTGCAGCTACGAATGTCTCTGTGCCATTCTGCTATCTCTGCAAACTCACTTCTGTGTGAAATGACTTAAACACTTGCTTCCTTGTCTACTTTCCCCATAACTAGAATGAAACTCTGTGAAGACAAGAGACCTGAAACATGCCAACCATATAGTAACGGCTTACTACCTATGTAATGAATCACTGATTCACAGTCGGAGAGTTCCATTTTTAACAATCAGCTTGCTTAGAATTGCAGCAGCAACCAAAAAATTGAAGGCACTGTCAGAGAAAATAAGACCTAATATGAAATACAAGATAGAGAGCTAAGGGGCATTACTATAGTAGTAGCATGGATCACAAAGATGCACCAGAGATGACTTCTGCTCTGGTTGTTGGCAAAAGTAGCCTCTGTTCCATCTCTGCTACTGTAGTAGCAAAGTAGAAGCAAATCATGAAAACAAAAATACAATTGTTTTGATAATATTTAAAGAAAAATTCTTAAGAGTGCCTTTAATTGAAGACAGCAATGTAAACGGAGAAAATGTACAAGTTCACACATTAAATCTAAGTGTAAAAATTAACACGACGTTACTGAAACTTACTGATCAATGAACTCCACACCAACACCAAAGGCTTCTGCCATGTAGCCAAGGGTTAATGACCTGTATGATTCCAGCAGCTGGCTGTAGGCATGAATCCTCATTTCTCTTACATAGTATCGATAATGAGGAGCAAAAAGCCAGTCCTTTTTCATTTCCTGTTCCACAACAGCTGCAATTTAAAAGATGATAAATTATTATAAGAATATCCCTTTCAATAAACAGGTGAGCTGGAGGGCAGATACATAAGAATTAAAAGCCTTGGTCTACAAAAGGTACACAGACTATTATGCACACAATGCACACAAGTCCAAATTATTTTACCAAGTACTATATATCACCACTCTTGAATCATGAGGATATGGCAGGAAACCAAAAGACAAGATCCCTGCCACCACAGCCACTAAATTTTCAAAGAGCAAAGATAAATGAACAAATAAGATACTATCTGGGAATAGTTCTGTGAAGAAAATAAAATTGTGATAGAGACTGGTCAGGAAGCCTTCCCCTGGATTGGGGTGGACAGGGAAGGCTCCTCTGCAGAACCAGCCATGTAGAGATGAGGATGCTTAGAGTGATGCAAAGATTCAAGGCAGGAAGACCAGGCCTAGCTCAAGAATAGAGGACAGATTCAGAATGTAGCACTAGACAGCTATGGGGATAAAGAAGGTAACCAAGACAAAAGATGTTTTCTGGCTTGAACAAGATAAAAACCCCTGGAGAAAGAAAACTTTTGTTTCTGAGATTTGTTTCTATATTTGCAGGAGAGGGAGGGATTCAAATATTACACTTTGGCAGTGTTCCGGTGGACTATCCTATGAGACATCCATGTGAAGCCATCAAGGAGATGTTTAGGCATGGGGTCTGGTACTCCCGGGCATGTCTGGGGCTGGAGACGTGAATTTGGTAATCACCAACATCCATGTGTATTTGATGATGGAATGGAGAGAGAGAGAAGGGTCATGACCAAGCCTGGGCCAGTTAGTCACTAGGAGGCCTAACTAAGGATGAGGCAGTAGGTCTGAAGAAAACAAAGATGTGTTGTAATTCAAGAGAACAAAGTTGGGGCAAGAAGAAAAGGATGGTCAACATTCAAGCAGAGGAGGATGAGTAAGGGAACACAGACTATAGATGACTGGAACAGGATAGAAAGCCCAGAAATATGGTCAATTAATCTATGACAAAGGAGGCAAAAATATACAATGGAGAAGAGACAGCTTCTTTAACGAATGGTGCTGTGAAAACTGGACAGCTTTTTGCAAAAGAATGAAATTAGAACATTTTCCTACACGATGCACAAAAATACACTCAAAATAGATTAAAAACCTAAATGTAAGGCAGAATAAAAGTCTCAGAGCAAAATACAGGCAGAACACTGAATAACTTGCAGCAATATCTTCAGGGATCTAGAGTGATGAAAATAAAAATAAACAAATGAGACCTAATTAAACTTAAAAGCTTTTGCACAGCAAAGGAAACCATAAAAAAAATTGACAGCCCAAAGAATGCAAGAAAATTTTTGCAAATGAAGTGAAAATGGATTTATCTCCAAAATGTAACAAACATCTCCTACAGCTTTATATCAAAAAGATAATAAAAAAATGGTCAAAGATCTACACAGACATTTCTTCAAAGACAGATGGCCAAAAAGCACATAAAAGATGTTCCACATCACTAATTATTAGAGAAATGCAAATCAAAACTACAATGAGATACCACTTCACACCAGTCAGAAAAGCCATCATCAAAAAGTCTAAACAATAAATGCTGGAGAGAGTGTGGAGAAAAGGGAACCCTTCTATACTGTTGGTGGGAATGTAAGTTGGTGTAACCACAATGGAGAACAGTATGGGGATTCCATAAAGTAACTGAAAATACAATTACCATATATGATCCAGCAATCCTACTCCTAGGCATATACCTGGAGAAAACCATAATTTAAAAAGATACAGGCACCTCAATGTTCACTGCAGCACCATTTACAATAGCCAAGACATGGAAGCAACCTAAAAGTCCATCATCAACAGAGGATTGGATAAAGAAGATGTGGTATGTATACATAGTCAAATATTACTTGGCCATAAAAAAGAATGCCATTTGCAGCAACTGGATGGACCTAGAGATAATCATGCTAAATGAAGTAAGTCAGACAAAAATAAATATCATATGATATCACTTTATGTGGAATATAATAAAAAAAGATAGAAAAGAACTTATTTACAGAACAAAAACAGACTCAAAGATTTCAAAACCAAATTTATGGTTACCAAAGGGAATATGCTGGGGGGAAGGATAAAGTGGGAGGTTGCGAGTGGCAAATGCACACTGCTGTACACAAAATTTGTAAGTGACAAGGACCTACTGTATAGCACAGGGAAATCTATTCAGTACTCTGATAGCCTATATGGGGAATCATCTAAAAAAGAATGGATATATATGTACATGTATAAATGAGTCATTCTGCCATATACCTAAAACAATCACAACACTGTAACAGCAGGGAGACCAGGGTCTTAAACATGAGATGGTGCTCACTAACAATAAAAGAAATGCATAAATATCAAATCATTGCGTTGTATATTTTAAATTTATACAATGTTATATGTCATGTGTATCTCAATAAACTGGGAAACCATATGGCAAAGAAAACTTACAGAACAGGATGGGAAGAAAAATGTTGGTCAGGATGGGTCACATCCATAAGCCCAATGTAAAATAGCTTCTCCAGTCTATTATGTGCCATTTAAAAAAGGACTAAAGAAGACAGGATTAAGATGGCACTCAACTTCTCTCCTAAAACCAACAAAACTCACAACTAAAGACTGAGCAATCTCCACCCAAATGGACCGGAAACCTTAAAAAAGATACCCTACTCCAGAAGAAAAAGAGGAGGCCACATCAAGAAGTAGGATGGGTGATTTCACGATATAAACAACCCCATACCTCCGGGTGGGAAGCTCCACAGACTGAAAACTAACTGGTTCAGGAGTGAGAATTCTAAGCCCCACATCAAACCCTCATGTGCGGGGATCTGGCACTGGGAGAAAGAGCCCCTGGAGCATCTGGCCTTGAAGGCCAGTGGGGCTTGTGCGCAGGAGCTCCACAGACTGGGGGAAATGGGGACCCCATTCTTAAAAGGCACACGGACTTTCACGTGCACTAGGTCCCAGGGCAGAGCGAGGTCTCCATAGGAATCTGGGTCAATCCTGACTGCAGCTCTTGGAGGACATCCCGGGAAAACATATGTGAATGTGGCTTGCTGTGAGGGAAGGACATTGAAGGTAAAGCTCTCGGGAATATTCAGCAGCTGCCTTTCTCTGGAGGTGGCCATTTTGGAAAAATCTGGCCCCACCCTCAGTCAGCACTGAGAAGCCCCAGGGCCAAACAACAACCAAGGTGGGATCACAGCCCCGCCCCTCAGTAAACAGGCTGCCTAAAGACCCCTCAGGCACACAGCTGCCTCTAATCCCATCCAGAGACTAAGCCCCACCCAACAGAGGGATTAGAATCAGCTCCACCTACCAGTGGGCAGGCATCAGCCCCTCCCATCAGGAAGCCTACAGCCAGCCCCCCATACCGATTTCAGCCACAGGGGGGCAGACACCAGAAGGAAGAGAGGCTACAGCCCTATTATCTGTAAAAAGGTCACCATACCAAAAGCCTATAAAAATGAAAAGACAGAGGACTATAACTCAGATGAGGGAAAAAAAAAACCCAGAAAATCAGCTAAGTGAAGAGGAGATTTTCAGCCTTCAGGAGAAAGACTTTAGATGGTTGATGCTGAAGATGATGCAAGTCATTGGAAATAAACTGGAATCAAAGACGGATAACTTACAGGAAACACTGACCAAAAAGATACAAGATATAAAACTGAAACAAGAAGAGATGCAAAATACAATAACTGAAATAAAAAATGCACTAGAAGCAGCTAACAGCAGAATACAGGAGGCAGAAAAATGAATAAGCGAGGTGGAGGACAGATTAGTGGAAATGATGGATGCAGAAGAGAAAAAAGATTGAAAACAAATGAAGAGAGTCTCAGAGAACTCTGGGACAATGTGAAACACAACAACATCCGTATTATAGGGGTACCAGAAGGAGAAGAGAGAGAAGGGGACAGAAAAATATTCCAAGAGATAATAGCCGAAAACTTCCCTCACATGGGAAGGGAACCACTCACTCAAATCCAGGAAGCACAATGGGTACCATATAAAATGAACCCAAGGAGGAATACACTGAGACACATATTAATCAAACTGACCAAAATTAAAGAGAAAATCTTGAAAGCACCTAGGGAAAAGAAACAAGTAACATACAAGGAAACCCCAATAAGGTTATCAGCAGATTTTTCGGCAGAAACTCTGCAGGCCAGAAGGGAGTGGCATGATATACTTAACATGATGAAAGGAAAAAACCTCCAACCAAGATTACTCTACCCAGCAAGGCTCTCATTTAGATTTGAAGGAGAAATGAAAACCTTCACAGATAAGCAAAAGCTGAGAGAATTCAGCAACACTAAACCAGCCTTACAACAAATACCAAAGGAACTTGGCAGAAAAGACAAGACAGCAACAGGAAACAAAAATGCCACAAATGACAAGGCTCACCAGTAAGGGCATATATACAGTAAAGATACGAAATCATCCACGCACAATTATACCACCAAAATCAGGAATCATGAGAAGAGGTGGGTACAAATGCAGGACACTGGAGATGAACTTGCAATTAAGAGAACAACAACTTAAAACAATCTCACATACATAGAGATTCTTATATCAAAACTTCAGAATAACTGCAAACCAAAAATCTACAACTGATACACAAACAAGGAATCTCTGGAGAGGAAATACATCTCATCGTAAATAAGTGCATAATCCACCATGAAGGAGGTCATTTGACATCATTCTTGGAATGCTGAAGTCTTCTTACATCTGATTCTGATTTCCTCTCCATCAAAGAATTTATGATAACTATAATTAAATAATGCAACTGTACAATTAAATAATACAGTTCTACAATTGTATTATTAATAACCATTTCTTTTCATGGTACAATGTAAGGTATATAATGTCTTGTTTATCACATCACCTAGAATGGGGTAATGCCTATATTGAAGAATCAATAAGATGTAACAAATTGTGAGGACATATTTATATAGTTACACTGTTTTTTAACCAATTTATGCATTTTATATTTTACTTATTTTCAGAGGGTATATTATTTTTGTTATTCTTACCAGTTAAATTATTTTATTATGCTATATAAAATGGTATATAAGGCTTTCTTCTCTATAAATTTTAGTTGCATAATTTACAATTTTAACATAATGCTAATTTTTAAAGAAAAATTGAATGTAATAGATAATACAAAGTAGGATAAAGTATAGAATAGATTTCCTATTTGTCTCAGCATATTTTCCATTCCACTTCTCCAGAGGGAGTCACTTAATCTGTTTCTTAAGATCCATGATATAATAATAATCTGTATGAATATAATTGTGTTTAAATATATGTATTTTATTCTGCAAAAAAATAAAAATAAAATTTCAAAAAAATAAATTAAAAAAATAAATTAAAAAGGACTTAAGAGTTCAATTAAAAACTATCCTTGGTAAGCAATGAGGTCCTACAGTATAGGACAGGAACCATACCCAGTCTCTTGGGATGGACCATGATGATGGAAGATAATATAAAAAAGGGAATGCATAATACATACATGTGTGACTGGGTTCCTTTGCTCTACAGCAGAAGTCAACACATTATAAATCACTACAGGAGTTTCCATCGTGGCTCAGTGGTTAACGAATCCGACTAGGAACCATGAGGTTGTGGGTTTGATCCCTGGCCCTGCTCAGCAGGTTAAGGATCCAGCATTGCCGTGAGCTGTGGTGTGGGTCTCAGACGCGGCTCATAGCCTGAGTTGTTGTGGCTGTGGCGTAGGCTGGTGGCTACAGCTCTGATTAGACCCCTAGCCTGGGAACCTCCATATGCTGCAGGAGTGGCCCTAGAAAAAGACAATAAATCAACTATACTTTAATTTTTAAAATTTTAATTAAAAAAAAACTATCATTGGCACAAACAAAAAAATGTATAAAACGTCAATAAAATAATTTTTCTCTTCTCAGACTGGCTAAGAATATGGAGGACAAGGAGCTATGTTCTCTGAAATGATGTAAACTGAGAGATGTAGAAGGAGGGCAACAGTTGTCTAAAGGTGATGTATTCGCCCTCTGCAAAATTCACTTTTCTGGATTTTTTCCTAAGAAAATAAGCAGATGTGGAAAAGCATTGTAAAATGTAGCAGTGTTCACAACAGGGTTACTTGTAATAGGGAAAAATTGGAAACAACATAACTTTGTAATCAGGAGAGGATAAATTATGGCACATTCAATACACTGAAATAGCAAAGTCCTTAAAGGATAAGTGGAAGTTTCAAGGAGTTCGGCCTCTTTGATCTACCACTACTTACACAATGTCTGATACATGACAGCCTCTTAAAAATATTTACTGGCTCAGTGATTTGTACAGAGACATGAAAAGATGCATTTTATTTTGAAAGAAAAAAAGCTACTTAAAAAACTGCATGTAAAATACATGAACATATGTTTAAACGTGTTAAGAGTGCTTGTATCTGAATATGAATGCCCTTGATGGATACATGAAATGTGCTGAAGGTAGTTCCTCTATAAAAAGGATCTAGGCAATCACTAGAAGAAAGCGTTTTCTTCTTTAAATGATACTATTTGGAACTTTCCCGTGTGTACCTAAAACCTTGGGGATTTTATGTGTGTGTGTGTGTGTGTGTATTTGGAGGCTGTTTTCCAATTTTTAAAATACATATAAATGAATAAAAAGTCCTGGGAGGATATATAACAATCTTAAAATGGTTATTTTGGGAAGAATCAGAAGAATCTTATGAGTAAGTGAATGTGTATATGAATTATGGAAATTAACACTTTCTCATCTCAGAGGTCTCCTGTGGCACAGTGGGTTAAAAACCTGTCATTGTTACTGCAGCACCTTGGGTTGATGTACAGGTACAATCCCTGACCTGGGAACTTCCACATGCTGCAGGCATGCCCCTAACCCCCCAAAGACTTTTTCATCTCGATTTTTAGTTTTTAAAAACAATCAGGTATTACCTAGAAAAGGATGCTATTTCTTTTTTCAAATGCGATTTTTTTTGAATGACTGCACCCACAGCATATGGAAGTTCTCAGGCCAGAGACTGAATCCTAGCCACAGCTGTGACCTACATCATAGCTGCAGCAACGCTGGACCTTTAACCCACTGTGCTGGGCTGGGGATCAAACCTGCACCTCCACAGTGACCTGAGCTGCTGCAGTTGGATTCTTAGCCCACTGCACTATGGCAGGAACTCCTAAATTACAATATTTTAAAGTACTTTTAAAGTACATAGAGTTCCCGTCATGGTGAGCAGAAATGAATCCAACTAGGAACCATGAGGTTGGGCATTCGATCCCTGGCCTTGCTCAGTGGGTTAAGGATCTGGAGTGGCTGTTGCTGTGGTATAGACCGGCAACTATAGCTCCAATTAGACCTCTAGCCTGGGAACCTCAATATGCTATAGATGTGGCCCTAAAAAGCAAAAAAATAAAAATAAAGTACATAGTCTATGAATATTTGGAGAAGCAAAAAGGCGTACAAAACCAAATAAACCCTACATGTCTCACTACATGAGAGCAGAGAGTAAATGATATGACTGATGACTGTAGTCAAAAGACTTAACTATTATGTCTTCTCCATTTAAAATATTTAGGAAATGTGTAGATTTGGAAAATATAAAAAGTTTCAGGAGTTCCCAATATGGTACAACAGGATTGGTAGTATCTCTGCAGCACAGGATGCAGGTTTGAACCCCAGCCCAGCAGGGTAGGTTAAAGGATCTGGCATTTCAGCAGGTACAGCATAGGGTGTAACTGCAGCTCAGATATGATCCCTGGCCAGGGAACTCCATATGCTGCAGTGCAGCCAAAAAAGAAAAAAGAAAAGAAAAAAGTTTCACCCCAATGTGTTAAGGTAAAAGGTAAATAGGGACAGGGAGGAGGTTACCTTAACCACTCAAAGATTTCCAAAAGCCATTAATTTCATTACATTAGAATAATTTTTCTATTTTTCTCTTAAATTACAGACATTTACACAGAGCTCTCAATAACATACAGGCACTGTGCTGATCTCAAGGTCATTACAAATTTTAAAAAAGCATAATGTCTGCTCCTAATTAATTCTAGGTAGCACAAGAGAAAAACTCTAAAAAAGAATCAAAATAATTTGCTCTTTTAAAAAAGAGCATATGACCAATAAGTACATGAAAAGATATTCGCCATCCGTAGTCATCAGAGAAAAGCTAATCAAAACCACAAGATACCACTTCAACCGACCAAGATGCCTACAATCAAAAAGACACACAATAACAAGTATTACATGTGGGGAAAATGGGACTCACACCCTGCTGGTGGGAATGTAAAATGGTGTAGCTGCTTTGGAAAACAGTTTGGCAGCTCCTCAAAAAGCTCATCAAAGATTTACCATTTGTGCCAGCAATTCCACGACTAGGTATATACCCAAGAGAAATGAGATCATATGTCCACACAGAAACTTGTACATGAATGTCCACACAGCATTATTTATAATAAGCAAAAGGTGGAGACAACCTGAATGTCCATGACCTGATGAATGGATTAACCATTGTGATGCAACCATACAATGCAGTACCATTCAGCATAAACTGAATGAAGCACTGATACATGCCATGGCATGGATGACGGTGAAAGCACTATGAAAGCAGCCAGGCATGAAAGGCCATATACAGTATAATCCAATTTATATGAAATGTCCAGAATAAGCAAAGTGAAGAGATAGAAGGACTAGTGGTCACCGGAGGGGAGGAATGGGAAGGGAGTGCTAGTGGATAGAGGTCATCCTCTAGGGTGAAGATGTTTTGGAATGAGTGGTGTGGTTGCATACCTTGTCAGTATACCCAACCACTGAATTATACACTTTAAAATATTGAATTTTATAGTGATTTATATCTCAATTTAAAAAATGAGGATGGAGCATAAATAAGAGCTCCAAGAATACAGAGGTTTTGTTTTGTTTTGTTTTTGTGGTCTTTTTCCAGAGCCACACCCGAGGCAAATGGAGGTTCCCAGGGGTCTAATCGGAGCTGTAGCCGCCGGCCTACGCCAGAGCCACAGCAACTCGGGATCTGAGCTGTGTCTGCAACCTATGCCACAGCTCATGGCAACACTGGATCCTTAACCCACTGAGCGAGGCCAGGGAACAAACCCTCAACCTCATGGTTTCTAGTCAGATTCATTAACCACTGAGCCATGACAGGAACTCCTATTTTGTTTTTTAACTGAAGAAGAAAGGAAAGGCCCCAATTTTAAGCAGAGTAATGACCAGGAGATCCACAAGCATAACAAAGGGAGAAGGGCAGTTCTACAGTGCAACCTTGTGTGCAAACCTATCATGCAAGTATGGGAAGATAAGGCCAAGGACGTTCTTCATACCTTAGAAGCCCTGTTCTCAGAGTTCATGAAACAAATAGTATGAATACCCATAAAGCAGCCTACTTTCTAGATATGGAGAAAGCACTTCATGAACCCTGGAACAAAACCCACTCTAAAGATAGAAGGATCATCATGAGTCTTCCTTTCCCAATTATTATTAATCAAATACTTTCTGAAATTTGCAGCACAAACAAGAGAATGTATCAATGCTAAGTTTTTTTTCTTTTTTCTTTTTATGGCCTCATCTGCGGCACATGGAAGTTCCCAGGCCAGAGGTCAAACGGGAGCTGCAGCTGCCAGCCTTCACCACATCCAAGGCAACAACAGATCTGAGCTACATCTGTGACCTGCATGGCAGCTGGTGGCAACTCCAAATCCTTAACCCAGTGAGCAAGGCCAGGGACTGAACCTGCATCTCATAGAAACAAGATCAGGTCCTTAACCTGCTGAGCCACAACAGGAACTCCTCAAAGCTAAGTTCTTTAAGTTTAGGGAAAATCATTTGGGAAGGACCCCTGGGTTGAATACCACGAGTACTTCCAAGAGATTACTTTCTCAACCAACATCCCTTGAAAATGATTTGCAAATTAGCAAAAAGATTTAGCTACCGCATAAATAATCCACTGCTGAATTCAAGGCTCAATTAACATCAACTCAATCAAAAGGAGATTCAGGATTCCTGCACATCATTCCCCATTAAACTCAATACTTAGAACCATTTGCTCATTTCTGCCTTACATGTCACACCCTCATAAGACTCTAAACCAAGAGTTCCCGTCACGGCGCAGCAGAAACAAATCCAAATAGAAACTATGAGGTTTCGGGTTCAATCCCTGGCCTCACTCAGTGGGTTACGGATCTGGCTTGCCGTGAGCTGTGGTGTAGGTCGCAGATGCAGCTCAGATCTGGTGTTGCTGTGGCTCTGGCATAGGCTGGCGGCTACAGCTGATTAGACCCCTAGCCTGGGGAATCTCCATATGCTGCGGGTGAGGCCCTAAAAAGCCAAAAAAAAAAAAAAAAGACTCTAAACCAGGGGTCAGGCAACGTTCCCTCCATAAAGGGTCAAAGAGTAAATATTTTTCACTGCTGAGAGCCACATAGTTGTCACCTATTTTTCTTGGTTCTATTTTGTTAAACAACCCTTTAAAAATGTAAACATCAGTCTAACCTTCTAGACCATACAAAAATACTTGATCAAAGTCTGCTACCCCAACCCCTAATCCCAAACAAGAACGGGCAATTGATTAGTCACACTGATTAAAGACCTGCAGTTATCGAGACACTATTTTTCATGTATGCGAAAAATCATCTCAGGTTATCTGCACATAAGATCAGGAACAAGATGACGACAGATGGTCAAAATGAGCAACTCTATCCTTACCTAATGACTGGAAGAAAACTGAGTAACGGCATTCATAGAGTGAAAACAGATATTGCCGAACTGCTGGAAGACTGTGCAGCACTTCAAGAATCTCTGCTCCCTTAATTACCTAGGAGTTGAAAAAAAAAAAAAAAAAAACAAACCCACAAGTGTTTTGCTTTAATGATTCTGTGTTTTAAATTAGAAAAGCACGGGGTATTCTTTAAATATGAGTACTCAAGATTCAGTCCTTACCTTTTCCCTGAGATCTGGTCTTTCTAAGGCTATCATGCTGACATAAACAGTGTAAGTCACGAAGGTTTTATAGTCCATGAGTTCATAGGATGTAAATGTTGACACTGTGTCAAGGAAGAGTTCGGCTGCCTGTTTGAAATCACGAATAGCCACACAGTAAAGGCCCTGATATACTTTTAGGCGGTTTCTCCGGTCCCAGTCTCCTCCTTCCTCTATTAAGCTATAAAATGAAAAACAGTAAGTAAGGTCATACTCTGGAAATAAACAGTGCCACTCTTTATAAGTTTTGTGTTATTTTAAAAGAGAAAGCATCTTATAACAACTTAAACCAAATAAAAAAATATTTAAATTAAATATTTTCCTAAATAAGGACATCAATTATTTGACCCACTTTACTAGCTAGAAAAAAGAAAGCAGGCAAATTTCTTAAATCA
This sequence comes from Sus scrofa, assembly GCF_054392235.1. Lineage (NCBI taxonomy): Eukaryota > Metazoa > Chordata > Mammalia > Artiodactyla > Suidae > Sus > Sus scrofa. The sequence goes on from NC_139395.1 coordinate 60,346,704, forward strand.
GTTTCTTATTTACAACATCATAATTGAGAGGGAAAATATCCCCACTGCTAACAAGTACCTTTTGGCCTTCTCTGTGTTCCGTGTAATGAGGTCATTATCCATGTAAAACAAGCCAATCCTAAGGAGATAGAACACAATATCCAGTCGGTGACCCAGGGCCACGGTTTTGTCGTATGTCTTGCGAAAGGCTGTCAGAGCACCCTCCTGTCAAGAGAACCAAGGCAACAGGTGAGAAAAGCTTAGAAGTTTGAAAGTGTTCAGCTGGCTGTCTAGGATTTTCTCAACAAGGAGTGGGGGGAATAGGTAAGAGTAGAGATAGAACAATATGGTTGTGAGATTATTTAATCTTTGGAGCCAGGTGATAATTGCATGGGGGCTCCTTATACTGTTACCTGCACTTTTATATCATAAAAATACACAAAATGTGCCTCAGCATATACTTACGTTCTAGAAAACAATATAAGAAACACATTCATAATTTACTCATGATTGTTTCAATATTCTTTATATTCGAGAACAATTTTTTTTTTTTTTTTTTTTTTTTTGGTTTTTAGGTCCACACCCATGGCACATGGAAGTTCCCAGCTAGGAGGTGAAGTGGAACTACAGCTGCTGGCCTACACCACAGCCACAGCGACTTGGGATCCGAGCTGCATCTGCAACCTACACCATGGCTCACAACAATGCCAGATCCTTAACCCACTAAAAAAGGCCAGGGATTGAACCCACATCCTCATGAATACTAGTCAGGTTTGTTACCACTGAGCCACAACGGGAGTGTAGATATACTATTTTGTATTTATATTGTTCTGTATATTCAATATTTTTTTAACAATTACAATACACTACTTTAAAAATTACTGTTATCAATCCTATCACCTAAAGGGTAATAAAAATTTATCTTAATCACTGACTATCAGAACACAACTGAGTATTTAAAAATACATTTCTAGGAGTTCCTGTCGTGGCTCAGTGGTTAACAAATCCGACTAGGAACCACGAGGTTTTGGGTTCGATCCCTGGCCTCGAACTGTGGTGAGGGTTGCAGATGCGGCTCGGATCTGGTGTTGCTGTGGCTCTGGCATAGGCCAGCAGCTATAGCTCTGATTAGACCCCTAGCCTGGGAACCTCCATATGCCATGGGAGCAGCTCTAGAAAAGGCAAAAAGACCAAAAAAAAAAAAAAAAACATAAAAATACATTTCTACCTCAAAGCATTGTGAGATAAAATGTTTTTATTGCTGTAAAAACATGAAAATGAATAAAATCATTTGTTTATATTTTGTACTTTTCAGTAGGTGTCTGGCTTTGTTTTATGTACTTATTAATGATGCCTCATAAATTTATAAAAGGGACTCGCAAGACAGCAATGGGCACATCCAGCATTCAGATCTTGGTTTTTATTTTTTTCATGGCTACATGCGGAAGGTCCCAGGCTGGGGTCAAATCAGAGCTGCAGCTGTGGGCCTACACCACAGCCACAGCAATGCTGGATCAGAGCTGCATCTTCGACCTATGCCACTGCTTGTAGTAATGCTGGATCTTTAACCCACTAAGTGAGGCCAGGGATTGAACCCACATCTTCACACTATGTCATGTTCTCAACCCACTGAGCCACAACGGGAACTCCCAGATCTCAGTTTTTAAATACTCTCCCCAAACAAAACAAACTAGGGATTCTAAAAAAAAAAAAAAAAAAAAAAAAAAAAGATGATAACAGGTGAGCCTGACATCTTTTATGAGAAAAATAAGGAAGATCAATGAGATCATGTCAAAAGGACAAAGAAGCCATCCTGAAGGAGCTTCCACTAACAAATTTTTGACAAACTGAGCACCATGAAGGATGACTATAATCAATAACATGGTAAATAATAAAGACTCAATGGGTCCCTTACTTTCTTAAAAACAAGAAAGTATGAATCCCTGCTGTGGCACAATGGGATGCACAGCATCTCTGCAGCGCTAGGACGCAGGTTTGATCCCTGGCCACGCACAGTGTCTTAAGGATCTGGTGCTGCCACAGCTGCAGTGTAGGTGGCAACTGTGGCTCGGATCTGATCTCTGATCTGGAAACTCCATATGCTGCAGGGGAGCTACAAAAGAAAAAGAAAAAAAAAAAAAAAGGAAAAAAAACTAAGAAAGTCAACAGGAGGTAAAAAAGAAAACTTTTTAGAAAAATGCTATTTAATAAACATGGAATATAATATTAAAACATCACCAAATTACAACCCCTGATGTTAATTCGAGCATATTCTTCTTGAAATTCTCCAAGACCCAAATCAAAAGCTTTAGGTTTCTCATTTCTATGTAATAATGCATCCTCTTTAAAACCAAACCAAATCACAAACCTGACCTAGAAAACCACACAATTAGCTATTTTTAAACTGTTTTGTACGTCCCAAATTTTTACAATGACCAAATCTTAAATTTATAATCACAAGAAAAAAAATTCTGTTTAATTTAAACACTAGCTCTTATTAACATTTTAGCACTTTGTACTAGGTACCAGCTCTTTGCCCCTAGGAATTATATTATCCCTGTCCAACAAATGAAAACACTCATACAGATGCCTAAATCATAATTACTGAAGCCAGAAATAGTACCTACCCAATCTGATCCAAGAGCCAACACTATTTTTCTTTCTTACACTGACACCATGTCATCCACCGTTTCAATACTTCAGAGTAAACTGCTTAAAATTAAGGACATTCAAAGCCCATCCTCTTAATCACTAGTACACAACTATTGAGATACAAAATTTAAAAGATCAAATACTTGTGGGTATCCTTCTTGTGTTTTGACTGTGGCGTATACATTAGGTCGGCTGCTGTGCAAAAGAATACATACTAAGATAAAAACTGTTCTTTGTCCCAGCAATTTCATTTCACAGAATACACCTTAGAGAACCACCAGCATACATACACAAGAGGCACCCACAAGCGTGTTCTTATAGCAAGGGCTTGTGCTAATGAGAACAGCTGAAAACAACAAGAGAAAGGTCCAACCACTGAAGAGCTAAGTCAACTACAGAACAGCCCTACAATGGATTACTTTCTAGCAGTCAACCTGCATGAGCAAGATTCATGCATATTAACATGGAAAGTCACTCAGATATAATGGTGAGTGAAAATGTAAACAGGACCATGTCAATACACTGGGACCCCATCTATTTAAAACAGTTTTAGAACCAATACCACCTAATTTCTACGGGTACATATACATGCCTATAAATGTATAATGAAAGAACTAAAAAGGTTATCTGCGAAAAGGTAGGGAATAAAGAAAGAGCAAACAAAACTTTAGCATTAATCATAATATTTTACTTCCTTGAGGAAATATTTCTTGGATAAGAAATAATTTTTAAAATGCACCAGAACCAATGATTCCCAAACAAGATATGCTACAAAAATCAACTACTGGGAATGATTCCCATTTTATAAAAGCAGTAAACAAACATCTCTGGATGAACACTTATTTAAAGGGCAAAGAGAGAGAACGGGGTTAGATGACAGAAAGAGTGAAGCAAGAAAACTCTTTCTTTTTCTTTATTCTCTTTTGATTTCACTAGCTCAAGTAATTTCTTTAAATTACTTTGTACTTTTCGTATTTCTTGAAAAGGAAATTTTTTAAATAAGACATTATTAGCCCTGGACAGCGCCCACTTCAGACCATACAGACAGGGGAGATGACCATCCTCACCTTGTCACCGATGCGGCAGAGGTACTCAGCCTTTGCCATCATCGCGTCTCGGATTTCGCTCTCTCCCAGATTCTTCTCTGCATCTTCCAGCTCCTCGTCCAAACGTTTCAACTCATCTTCATTTGCTTTCTTCATTTTATTGAGCAGGTCCACGTCCATCTGCCAGTCAAGGGATTTGCACAAAGCTTCATAATAAGGAGCCATGTCTGAGAGGGAAAAGAGGGATGTGACTTAGGAGCGCCGCCCCGCCGTCCTAATGTCAGTGTCCACCCACCTGTCTCCTACCCCACTACCAAGAACGGATGGGACAGAGCGTGGAAAAGGTCTGGGCAAAAAGTGAATGCCTGATGCTGGGAGGTTGGCATCACGGCCAGTCCTGCCACCGCCACCCTCCCCTAGGGCCGAAGAGAGAACAACCCTCGGTTTGCTATTTGGCGATTCCTGTTCCCAGTCTTCCAGGGAGGGAAACGGTAAGCCTGTTGACACACAGACTCGCAGACCTCTGCGTACAAAAACACGGAGCCCAGCGACATTCACGGCTAGGAATACGAAAAGAACCGACCCCGTTTCCCCCGCACCCGCAATGCTTAAGCGCCCGTGACCGGTCGCTAATGACAAAAGTCATGCCTCTGCTCCACGCCTGGCACCAAACTCAATGTCTCGGGATCCCCCGAAACTGGCCCCAGAGGTGAGGCGCAGAGGTGCAGACCTCCCTGAAGACAGGGCCAAAGAACCTCGAGAGCGCCCCCCGACAAAAAGGCAAGCCCGAGGGGCGGAGGAGACAGGCCTGGTCTCAAGGAGCCCGATGCGGGGGAGCGCCCGGGGGTCTGGAGCCCGGTCGGGGAAAATCTTGGAGCGCGGGGCCGCCCAGGCCTAGGCCGCTGACTCGGCGCTCCCGCGGGCCTCACTGTTATCACGGACGGCTGCCATCAGCTCCTCGCGCACAGCGGCGTCCCCGCGGTGCTCCGGAAGGCTGAGCAGGAAGCGCAGCTGCGCGATGCGCAGGTCCGGGTTCTTGGGAAGACCCTCCTCCTCCAGGTTCTCCAGCGGCATCTCGGCGGCGGCGGCGGCGGCGGCGGCAGCAGCAGCACAGGTTCTCCCCAAGCTGAAACTCAGACCGGAGCCCCGGAGGTAGCAGGAGCGGCGGAAGTGGGAAGAACCCGTGAGTGCCCTCATTCGCCTCCAGCCCGGCTTCCGGTCCCGAGTCCGCCTCCGCCCGCAGCGTCCCCTGCTGGACATGCTTGGAAACGCCTCACCCGGCCAGGGCGCGGGCGCCCCTGTGTGGTCGCCGAGGGCTTTTCCTCGCTCTTGGCCTAGCTAGTCCCAGAGGGAGGGATGCCCATTTCCAAAGTTGGATTTCCTGAACCTCTTCCTTCCTCCCTTTTTAGCTATTTTATTTTTCATTCCGTTTGTAATTAATAATGGCTGGAAGTCTTTTGAGAATTTTGAAAATATAATAATAATGACAGTAACAGTAAAAACAACCAGCACATTTGTCTAGTCCTTATTCTTTTTGTCTGTTTTTTTTTTTGTTGTTGTTGTTGTTGTTGTTGTTGTTGCTATTTCTTGGGCCGCTCCCGCGGCATATGGAGGTTCCCAGGCTAGGGGTTGAATCGGAGCTGTAGCCACCGGCCTACGCCAGAGCCACAGCAACGCGGGATCCGAGCCGCGTCTGCGACCTACACCACAGTTCACGGCAACGCCAGATCGTTAACCCACTGAGAAAGGGCAGGGACCGAACCCGCAACCTCATGGTTCCTAGTCGGATTCGTTAACCACTACGCCACGACGGGAACTCCTTTGTCTGGTTTTTAACTTGTTTAAAAAAATATTCATTTTTTAACAATTGAAGTACAGTTCCTCTACAATATTATAAAAGTTATAGGTGTACAATATAGTGATTCATAATTTTTAATTTTTTTATTTTAAAGGCCACACCTACAGCATATGGAAGTTCCCAGAATAGGGATCCAATTGGAGCTGCAACTCTCAGCCTACACCACAGCCACAGCAATGTGGGTTCTGAGCCACATCTGTGGCTCACACGAAGCTTATGGTAATGCCAGACTCTTAACCCACTGAGCTAGGCCAGGGATCAAACCCGCATCCTCAGGAAGACTACAGTGGGTTCTTAACCTACTGATCCACAACAGGAACTCCTCTTAATATCAGGAGGCACTGCTATCAGTCCATCTTGTAAATAAGAAAACACAGATTAGGCACAAAGAAGTTAGCGAATATGATTAACCAAGGTTATATGACAGCTATGCCTGAATAAAAACCTCCATCTGCAGCTCTAAAACCGACCTTCTTTCTGCTTGTCTCAGAAATTGGCTCCCAAAATTCCAGTCTTAATACAAAAGCATCACCCCTTTGTTTATGTGTAATTTAATCATTGCATGCCTGCATTTTCAGCCTCTTTTTGTTCCTGTTGCTATTCAGTCTTCTGAACTGGTAATGTTTACATGGAATTCCACCTATTGGATGTCTATAACTTATTTTTACTCATCTCAATTAAAAGTGTCCGACCTTGTCCGGGGTTGTTGTCTTCCTAGGATTAAAGACTGAGATGAACACTTTGGGATGCACAAGTCATTTCATATTTTGCATTTTTTTTTTTTTGTTTGTGGCCACCTGTGGCATATGGAATTCCAGGACCAGGGATTGAATCCAAGCTGCAGCTGTGCAACCTATGCCACAGCTGCAACAATGAGAATTCCCTAACCCACTCACCAGGCTGGGAATTGAACCCATACTACACAGAGACAACCCTGGATCCTTAACCCGATGCACCACAGTGGGAACTCAGTGTTTTGCATTTTTTTCATTAGCATAAATTCCCATGCAATATTAACAGACACAAGAAAGGAACATTTTGTGATTTTTGGATATTGAATATCAAATGCTGTTTCAGAAAGAGTTAAACCAGTTTACACAGCCACTGAAGCATTTGGAATTGTCACATTCTCACCAGCAGTAGGCATGACCATATGTTTTTAATAATGTCTCGGTTTTTGTAAAAATAAAATAATCATTTCGAAGGCAACTCAAATGATAGAGAAAATACAGAGAGCAAGGAAAAAAGTTAAACTTTTGGTAAAGAACTTTGTAAACTGCGTTCATTCATTCACTCATTTGACAAACATTATTGCATGGCTGCAAATTACCAGCTGTGGTTCTAGCCACTGGGAACACAGCAGGAAAGAACCTGAAGGCCCTGTCCTCATGAAATGTACATTCTAGAGACAGTTAACATCACTAAAACTCACCTAGATATATATTAATAGGATCATTGTACCTCGTAAACTGTTTTGTTCACCCCACCATGTACTGTAGCAATCTTTCAATGCCAGTGGATAGGGACTGACACCATCACTTTTTTTTTTTTTTTTTTTTTGTCTATTTGCCATTTCTTGGACCACTCCCGCGGCATATGGAGGTCCCCAGGCTAGGGGTTGAATCGGAGCTGAAGCCGCTGGCCTACACCAGGGCCACAGCAACGCTGGATCCGAGCTGCGTCTGCAACCTACACCACAGCTCACGGCAACGCCGGATTGTTAACCCACTGAACAAGGGCAGGGATCGAACCCACAACCTCATGGTTCCTAGTCGGATTCGTTAACCACTGCGCCACGACGGGAACTCCGACACCATCACTTCTAATGAACACTTAGGGTTCCTTCATTATTATTATTATCAGATAATTTTATGGCCACACCTGTGGCATATGGAAGTTCCCAGGCCAGGAATTGAATCCAAGCCACAGCTGTGGCAAAACTGGATCCTTTAACCCACTGCACCGGGCTGTTTGAAAGGATTCCCCTTTCAATTCTTAATTGATATCCATTTGAATCATTTTTATTTTTCATTCTTATAAACACACCTAGGTAATTATTTCTTACCTCAAATCCATAGAAATTAATTGCTAAATAAGAGGGCTTTACATGTTGACATAGTATATACAGACTATATATAAATCTTTTCTAAAAATTATATACCAACTTACATTCCCACCAGTATTAAACAGAGGGCCTCCCTCCTTGCCAATATATTTTTATCACCTATTTTAATCTTTGGCAACAGAAACAGTGTTGCTTTTCCTTTATATTTCTTTTATTATTATGAGTTGAATTTCTTTGCACAATTGTACTGACTACATATATTTCCTCTTCAAGGAAATGACTATCTTGCTTTGTCAATTCCTCTGTGAAATCTTTCTTATTCATCTGCAAGCATTCTTCATACCTTAAGGATGCTAATTGCTTGTCAAGGGTTGTAAAATTTCCTCAATTATTTTTGTACATTTTTTGGGGCCATCCCCATGGCATGCAGAAACTCCCAGGGCAGGGATCAAACCTAAGCCACAGCAGTGACAATACTGAATTCTTAACCACTAGGCCACCAAGGAACTCTACCTTCCCTCTTCCCTCCCTTCCTTCCTTCTTCCTTCTTTTTCTCTTTCTTCACTTAAATCTGATCCATCCAGAATGTACATCTAAAGAGTAAGATATGACATATCATGTTTAAACTTTTTTCTTTCTCTTTTTAGGCCACACCTGCGGCATGTGGGAGTTCCCAGGCTAGGGGTCAAATTGGAGCTGTACTCGCTGGCCTACATCACAGCCATAGCAACGCAGGATCTAAGCCACATCTGAGAACTACGCTGAAGCTTCTGGCAATGCTGGATCCTCAACCCACTGAGAGAGGAGGCCAGGGATCCAACCTGCATCTTCATGGATTCTATGTTGGGTTCTTAACCTGCTGAGCTGCAATGGGAACTCCTACAATATTTTTACAATTTACTAAGCAGAAAAAAAAAAAAACCCCACCAAAACTGTACCCATATTTTTGAGCCCTGAATCTATTAGTTGACATAAAATTTGATAGCAAAGTGTATTTGCTATTAGCTTGCTCTCGATGAAATAAGTCTGCTCCCAAATGTCCACCCACCCCGGCTTCTGGAAACTGTCAGGAGTGGCAGCTCTGTCATGTGACCCAAAGCTGATCAGAAGAAATGAAGGTGAGGGAACCTGACTCAGTGGCTGGTCAGAAATTTGTGACTAATTTGGCTGGTCTCTGCTAGACAAGCTGGTTGGGAAAATTCCATTTTCTTCTGGAGAATCTGAACCAGGAAACTCCCTGATGCTGTTCAGACAGAAGCACTAAAGAGAGCTAGCACCTGAATAAGAGTTCTAGGAAGAGAAGATAGAGGAGAAAACTAAGAAAGACCTTCTATAAATGAAGGCTGTGGCATTTCTAATACCAAAGAATCCACTGACTACCCAGCAATAAGGATTTTTTTTTTTTTTTTTTTGCATTTTAGGGCTGCTCTGGCGGTATATGGACGTTCCAGAGCTGTAGCTGCCGACCTATGCTACAGCCACAGCAATGCCAGATCCTTAACCCATGGAGCAAGGCCAGGTATTAAACCTACATACTCATGGATACTAGTCAGGTTCATTACTGCTGAGCCACAAGGGGAACTCCCAACAATAAGGATTTTTTAAATAGGCACCTCATTGTTAAAACTCAGAACAGTGGGCCCCAAGAAAATCCCAAATGTTTTCCAAGAGAAGAAAAAAGCTCCCTTAACAAGGACTAAGAATCAGAATGACTCCTATCTTCTGAAATGCCACATGGGGGACCAGAAGACCATGGAATCAGGCTGTAAGAAGATCAGGGTAAAATGATTTCCAGCCTAGAATCCCATTCTCAGACTCGATTCTGGAATGAAATGGGCATTTAAGACTTACAACATCTCAAACGTACCTCTGATGCACCCATTTTTAGGAAGGAAGTTACAGAGATAAACTCTACTAGAAAATGAGGAATCTCAAGTTCCCATTGTGGCTCAGCAAGTTGAGAACCCAACTAATATCCATGAGGACATGGGTTCAATCCCTGGCCTCGCTCAGGGATTTAAGGGTCTGGCGTTGCCGTGAACTGTGGTGTAGGCTGCAGCTGTATCTCAGATTCAATGCCTGGCTTGGGAAATTCCATATGCCTCAGGTACAGCTCTTAAAAGAAAAAAGAAAAAGAAAAAAGAAAGAAAACAGAGAATCCAACTGAGAGGAATCCCTGGGATGGTATAAGGAGAGGTCTCAGGATGATTACCTTGCTGATGACCTGGAAGCCTCCAGAAAGACTGGGGCAGGAAGTGCGCCCTTGATTTTGATTACTTTTAAAAGTAATACATCTGCATTGATTTTATTTACTTATTTATTTATAAATGTTTTGGCCACGCCTGAGGCATGTAGAAGTTCTTGGGCCAGGGATCCAACATTTGCCACAGCAGTGACCAAAGCCAGGGAAGTGACAAGGCCAGATCCTTAACCCACTGCACCACCAGGGTTCTCCCCGATATCTCCTTTTCTCCCTCTCTTTCCCTCTCTCTCCTCTTTAGAGTCAACTGAGTAGGAAATCTTACTGTAACGTCAGAACCTGCCCAGGGTCTGACCACTTTCCACCATTTCTCCTGCTGACCGCCTGGTCCCACCCACCATGATCCCTGGCCCCATTCACTGTGTTCTCCTAACGGGGCTCCCTTGTGCCAGTGTGGTGTGATCTGTTGACAGTTTACCTTCCCCTGTTCATGGCCCAAGGACCTTGGAGATGCTGTTTCCTATCATCTCCCCGCTTCCTCGTTTACTGTTCTCCCCTCACTCACTTCAGGCCCATCTCTTAGCTGCTGCCCCAATGCTCCAGGCACAGTCTCACATCAGAGGCTTCGCCACCACCACTCCCTCTGCCTGGGTGGACTGTGTCTCCCCAGGGCCCCCTGACCCCTTCAAATCTGCTCGAACGGCACTTCTTCCTACCTCTGTATTTAGAATTTCAGCATGCCCCACTCCTTGACCACCCAACCCATCTTGCCAAGCTCAATTTTTTCCCCCATACACTTTCCCATCATCTAAAATTACTATTATTATTATTATTGTCTTTTTAGGGCTGTACCTAAGGCATGTGGAAGTTCCCAGGCTAGGGGTTGAACTGGAGCTGCAGCTGCTGGCCTACACCACAGCCACAGTAACGCCAGATCTGAGCCATATTTGCAACCTACACCACAGCTTATGGCAACACCGGATCCTTAACCCATTGAGTGAGACCAGGGATCAAACTTGAGTCCTCATGGGGACAGGTTGGGTTCATTTTCGCTACATCACCATGGGAACTCCCTAAAATTATTTTTTTAAATTATGCTTATTGCTATTACCACCCCCTCGCCCCCGTAAACTCCAGAAGGGCAAGAATCCATCCGTCATGAGCATCTGGGGCTTAGAAGACAGACTGGCACCTAGTAGCACCCACAACTGCTTCTGGAAGGAGTGATGTGTGAATAAACTGTTGGAGGGCCACCAAAAGGGAGTCTTCAGGAATAAGATACAAATCAAGTATATGATAAGTTTGAAAATATTGAAAATCTATTTATATACTAGTCAGAGAGTCTGGGGTGAGATTATTAGAGGAACTCAGAAAACTTGGAGTTCCTTGGTGGCTCAGTAGGTTAAGGATCCAGTGTTGTCACTGCTGTGGCTCAGGTTCGATCCCTAGCCAGAGAACTTCTGCATGCTGAGGGCGCTGCAAAAAAAAAAAAACAAAACAAAATCAAACAAACTATGCAAATATGCCCCAAACCACAAGACAGTTATTAACACCAATTATACCAAAGTTGTGCAAGACAGAAAGTCCAATTCTGAAATACTTCATGGCTCAATTGTGAACAATGGAATAACGTGTATGTTGTTATAACGCTGTAAAAGCTGGACACACACACAAAAAAAACAAAGCTAGGACAAAGGCAGAATGGGAAGATGGAGAGCAGGCGTGGAGGAGGGAGGGCAGGATGGGAAGTCTGTGACAATGACAGGCCCAGCAGTTCGGGATGAGGCCCAGATCACTACGCTCTCCATTCTCCATCAGATCAGCACAGATTTCCCTGGGTTCACATCCTCCTTTTTTTTTTTTTTTTTTTCCTGCCAGGACTGAAATTTTCTCAGAAGATCCGAGAAAAATATGTGTCTGCATGGAGCTTTACCCTTCATGTTGGGAGGTTAAAAGTTAATATCTAAGGCTGGACTAGGTTAAAAGTGGTGGCCTCTGAATGTGGGATTCTTTTGGGAAGATACTGGAATCCCGGCCCTGTGGTTTTTCAAAAGAAACCTTTAAAAACCATGTCATACTGGAAAAATGTGAAGAACATAGTTAAATATTTGAGAAAAGGAGACCAGGCTCTGAGCTTTTGTTTAAAGGCTCTGCTTTTGAATTTATAATTGCAAAACTCTTTTTCTCTCAAAATAGTCCCTACTCCTGGATACAGGGTGGGCATGTTTTCTTAAATGCATTACCCCACCATGGACACTTCTAGAAACCTGGATCTCTGGTGGAGGTTTTCCCCTTGAGGAATTACTTTAACCCCACAGAGAGGATTCTGATGGCAAGGAGCATTCTTGGATGAAAATAGCAACAGACTGATTACTACGGATGCAGAAGAAATTTGGATTTTTATACTTGGGATGCTTTGAGTTGTCATTTTTCTTTTTCTCACCTCACTTTTCACATTTTTACGTGAAGATAAATCTCTCAGGTATTTATGTGAAAATCCTGATTCCTGTAATTTGATTTATTATTTCAGGTGAACCTCAGCTTTGAATAAAAGCCAAAATAAATATTAGCCAATGTTCTGAAATTTAAGAGCTAAGATATGAAATATTTCAATTCAAAGGAGGTGGGAATGATAAATTCAATTCCATCAGTAAGGATATAAGGGAGCCCCAAAATGATCATCAGGGATTCAGGTTTATGACACAAATTGGATATATGGGAGCTCCCATTTTGCTTAGCAGATTAAGAACCCAACACAGTGTCTGTGAGGATGAGGGTTTGACCCCTGGCCTCACTCAGTGGGTTAAGGATCCCATGTTGCTGTAAGGTATAGATTGTGGGTGCACCTTGGATCCTGCATTGCTATGGCTGTAGCACTGGCCTCAGCTGCAGCTCCAATTTGACCCCTAGCCTGGGAACTTCCAAATGCCTCAGGTGCAGCCTTAAAAAAAAAAAAAAGAATTGGATATGTGATTAAAACTCATTATGAGGTGCCGGGGGAGGGAGGAGTTTCCATGAGGCTCAGCAGTAACGAACCCGACTAGTATCCGTGAGGATGTTGGTTTGATTCCTGGCCTCGCTCAGTGGGTTAAGGATCCAGCGTTGCCATGAGCTGTGGTGTAGGTCGCAGAATCGGCTCAGATCTGGCATTGCTGTGGCTGTGGCATAGGCTGGCAGCTACAGCTCTGGTTGGACCCCTAGCATTGGAACCTCCATATGCTGTGGGTTTGGCCCTAAAAGGATGAAAAGAAAATTATACAAACAACAAAAAAAAAAGATTGGGGGAAAACCTGCATGCATCACCATTCATGCAGAGAAGGGATTTTTAATGATATACAACTGGTATTTTCTGGTTTCCAACTCTTCCTAGTGTAGAGTCATCAGCAAACTTGGCTTGCAATTTTGGGGGAGACTGAAATTACAAGGGACCCTAGGACTCCTCACCATCTGGGCACCAATACTCTTGGGGACCACGTGCCCAGCTCCCACCATGAGGCTCTCCGCTGGTTTTTTTCTCTCTCTCTCTTTTTTTTTTTTTTTTTTTTGCTTTTCAGCTCTGTTACCACTAATTGCTGAGAAGGCACCGGGGCCTTGAACGGTTACTCTGGCTTCATCAGAGGAGTTCTTTTTCCAGTATTGACAACTCATTATTGACCAGCAAATCACCCATTCCATCCACCTCTTGTAGCCATTAACCTAATTGGACTGGATTAACTGTTTTGATGAAGAACTTTGAGACGCTAGAAGTCTGGAGTCTTCCTTGTCTTATTGAGAGAAAAAAAAAAGTCAACATGTCTCTTCTTTGTAGAATCCCACCTCCTAGAAATTAAAATGTTTAATTGACCTGAGCTATGATGAGCTCAGGGCACATAGGTCTTCTTTATTTGCTCTGCTTCTAGGGTTTATTTTAAAATCATCCTTTCTTCATGTGCTATGAGTGTTACAAGCTCTTAGCTAGTGGAGCCTGGTTTTATTTAGAGATCCGATCAGGCAGGCCCTCCTCCTTCTGCTCAGTCTTTGTACTTTCCCTTTATATGAGAGCATTTGGCTCTGAAGAGGATGTTCTGTTTCAGAGGACTGGATTCTTTCATTCTGAGCTGAGCATCGTCAGCTCCCTGTACCAGCCTCGCAGGCTGCTGATGGTGACGACTACCAGGCCCACTGCATTAAAAAAAAAAAAAAGAAAGAAAGAAAAAAAAAAAAGGTCCTCAGCGTATAATTAACTTTATCTGCTTGGCTGTGGCGATGCTCACTTTTAATTACATGCGCTTGCAGTTTTTTTCATTGAATTTCAGAGACTTGATATGAGAGGTCCTGATTACAGCTTCCCCTCACATGTCCCAGATGGGTTTCCTGCCAGCCTCCTTCCTGGTGGGTGGTTTACCGGGGGCATCTTGATATAGGGCATCTGCTCAGAACACACCAAATTCCAGTGTTACTGCTGCGCAGGCCGCTTCCGCAGAACCCGCTCCTTCCACGCTCGCTCACCTTTGCAAAAAGAGCAGACGTTCTGGAAGAAGAGGAGCGCCTAGCAAATGCTTTTTTCCTGGAGCTGGTTATCAAGCTGGAGTAACTGGTGTAGACACCATCAGTTTTCTTTGGGGATCACTAGAAGTCACTGGCACAGAGCAGGAAGTGTCAAGGGTGTCACGTGGCAGCGCAACGCTTTTCCACCACCTGACCCCCAGTACACTGATTTACTGACCAAATAGTTCTAAGGTCCTACATGGGCCAAGCACTGGCCTGGGTGCTGTGGGTACAGCGTGCTGGCCGCTAAGTTCATGGAGCTCGTGTTCTGCTGGGGAAGAGATGGGGAAAGGCAAATAAACAGCAAACCGTTAAGAAAACTATTCAGACAGGGGCCAGAATAGTGAGGAGGTGAATACATGAATGGGATAGACATGGTAAGGAGTAAAAGGTAAACCGTTTTTTTTTGGTGAGGAGACACTTAGGGTAAGAAGGTAAAAATGGTGGACTTGGTTTCCTACCCCCTTTCAAGAAAGTTACCTTGTACCAATTTTCTTAGTTCCATTAGTAACTACCTCCCTTCATATACAAAACAAGTAGTGATGAAATATATTACGGCGTTTTCTTCCTCTTCACAGTTTAAAAACAAGAGTGTCCTAGGGAAAAGCAGGGATTTAAAATTGGCCTTGGGGGAGTTCCCGTTGTAGTGCAGTGGTTAAGGAATCCTATTAGGAACCATGAGGTTGCGGGTTCGATCCCTGGCCTTGCTCAGTGGGTTAACGATCCGGCATTGCCGTGAGCTGTGGTGTAGGTTGCAGACGTGGCTCGGATCCCATGTTGCTGTGGCTCTGGCATAGGCCAGAGCAGCTACAGCTCTGATTCAACCCCTAGCCTGGGAACCTCCATATGCCGCGGGAAGCGGCCCTAGAAAAGGCAAAAAGACAAAAAAAAAATAAAATTGGCCTTGGGTAGCTTTTGAGAACATGATGGATAAAATCGTAAGAGTAGCCATACTGCCATTTCTGGTGATTTGCTCAATTACATAAATATCACCCTTGTTACCTGTCATATCTCCAGTCCCACCTAGAACCCCTTTGGAGAGGCTGACACATGACACCTCTTGCGAACTGCCCAGGAGATGCTCGGCCAGACCAGTTCTGTCTCAAAGGGAAGGTGTGGGGCACTCAGACTTTTACTTATGTGAATCTGAATTAGAAACTGAGGACAGCCTCCCCAGTATGTAGAGGACACACATGTAGTAGAGAGATAGTGTGGGCAGAACAGCCATCCTTAGTCAGCAAGTTAAGAGCAGGCTGAAACCAGGCAAGAAGGAGCAGGAGGAAGGGACGCACCACTTGCAGAGCCAAGGGGAAGAGAAGACAGACAGAAAAGTGTGGCTTCACAAAAAATGCACAGGGGAGTTCCCGTCGTGGGTCAGTGGTTATCGAATCCGACTAGGAACCATGAGGTTGTGGGTTCAAGCCCTGGCCTTGCTCAGTGGGTTAAGGATCTGGCGTTGCCATGAGCTATGGCGTAGGTCGCAGACGTGGCTCAGATACCGAGTTGCTGTGGCTCTGGTGTAGGCTGGCAGCTACAGCTTCTATTAGACCCCTAGCCTGGGAACCTCCATATGCCGAGGGAGTGGCCCTAGAAATGGCAAAAAAAGACAAAAAAAAAAAAAAAAAAAAAAGTACAGGCATGCTGGAATGAACATTCATCACCCCAGGCTGGGCAGGGACCCAGCTCAGCCTTAGGTCCAGAACTAGAGTAAATCTGTCTCAGGATGTCCAAGTCTACCATTTCTGATCTTCCCAAGAGTTCTAGTGCATGGCTGTTCCTCCCCCACCTCACCAACAAGAGGATTCTCCTGAGTCCTCAAGAGTCAGAACCATGGTTAAAATTCCCGTGGCACCTCCCTCCCTCCTTCTCATCTTCCCTTCTCCTCTTTCTTTCTTTCCTTCCTTCTTCCCTCTTCTCTCTCTCCCTCTCTCTCCCTCCCCTTTTCTTTCCCTCCCTCCTTTTCTTTCTTTCTTTCTTTCTTTCTTTCTTTCTTTCTTTCTTTCTTTCTCTCTCTCTCTCTCTCTCTCTCCTTTTCTCCCTCCCTTCCTTCTTCCCTTCTTTTCTTTCTAAATCACAATTATCCTCACACACACACAAAAAAATGCTAGTCACTAACAATCTCAGAGTCAGGCTCTGACCCTTTGAAGCTCACTCTGGTAAAGCTGAACAAAGCTACACATGCACTCACCCTTTGACCCACAAACGTCACTTCTAAAAACCTATCCTGAAGATACACTTCCAGTCACACAAAAATATACATGCACAAGCTTATTTGTGGAAGCATTATTTGAAATTGCACAGTATTGAAAACTCAAACACAGGAATGCTCAAACACAGGAAAGTGGTCGAATAAACTGTAGCACCTAATACACAATGAAGTATGAGGTTACAGTAAAAAAGAATAAAAGCGATCTTTATGAACTGAAATGGAGTGAATTCCAGAAATCAAAGTTATCATTTAATGGCAAAAATGATCAAGAGGACTAAGGTGAAAGGTTTATAAAGGGCATAAATTCAGAGGTATCCACCAGGAAATGAAATATCAAAAGAGAAAAAAAGAGTGAGTCTCTGATTTTTGGCATCAGGAGGCCAGGGTTCAACCGCAGAGCACTGCTGGAAGATCCTGCCACCCGTCTAGAACAAGCGATACCTAAATTCCAATTTCTTCTAAAGGTAAATTTGAAAAAACTATACTGACCATATTGAAATGGCGCTGAACCCACCTCAGGAAAAGTGAACTTTAGGAAAGACTTAAGTAGTGAACATTTCAACAAGAGATGTGGTCTAATGGTGGGAAAAATCAGAACTGTGCTAGGCTTCCTATTGCTCATCTATACAACCTAATACTGCTTTTATTTTGAAATTTTTTTCAAGGCGCAGGGAGAACCTGAGGGGAGGTGGGAACCTTGAGGGTTCAAGGCTTCAGGGATTTTCAAGGGTGTTCAGTCGCTTTCCTCAGAGAAGCCCCAGTGAAGGGAATGGAATGCGGTGTTTCACCCATTCACCAGCAGAGGGCAGCAGCGCCCACTAAGTCTGTACAGCTAGGCCTGTGGCTGAGGTGGCTCCCTGGGCCCCAGGCCCGCCTGGCGATCAGGAATTCTAAGCAGCTCGGCCAAGAGGAAGGGTGTGCCAGATGGAGGCGCTTGATGTTAAGCACAGCCAATTTAGACGTCTACTGAATTTCACAGGAGAGAAATCATAGGAAAACTCACTCCTTTAAAAGCTGAATATGTCCTTCAAAGCCCTGCCCCTGATTTTAGTTACAAGTGAAGCAAAAGATCCTGAGAAATCTATATTCCTAATTTTAGATGTTGATGACTGGGAAGTATAAAGATAACTTCCTACTTCCTTAGTTTAGTCAACCATATAGTGATTTAGCCCCTACTATGTGCCCAACTCAATATCAAATGCCCTAGACCAAAAAAAAAAAAAATGTGATTCAGCTATGGAGATAAACAATTTACAAATTGTTTAAAACAACCCGATCAAAAAATGGGCAGAAGACCTAAACAGACATTTCTCCAAAGAAGATGCAGATGGCCAATAAGTACATGAAAAGAAACTCCTCATTGCTAATTATTAGAGAAATGCAGATGAAATCCACAACAAGGGGAGTTGCCACTGTGGCTCAGTGGGTTAATGGTCCAGCTTGTCTCTTTGGAGGTGCTGGTTCAATCTCTGGTGCAGTGGATTAAAGGATCCGGCATTGTTGCAGCTGTGGCATAGGTTGCAGTGCTGGCTGGGATTTGATCCTTGGCCTGGGAGTATCCATGTGCCACAGGTGCAGTCGAAAAAGGAAAATAATAATAATAATAAGGTATTGCCTCACACCAACGAGAATGGTCATCATCAAAAAGCCTACAAATAAACGCTGGAGAAGATGTGAGAAAAAGGAACCCTTCTACACTGTTGGTGGGAATGTAAACTGGTGCAGCCACTATAGAAAACAGTATGGAGGTTCTTTAAAAAAACTAAAAATAAAATTGCTACATGACCCAGCAGTCCCACTCCTGGGCATATATCTGGATAAAACTAAAACTGGAAAAGATTCATGTCCCCCTATGTTTATGGCAACACTATTCACAATAGCTAAGACATGGAAGCAAACTAAATGCCCATCAACAGAGGAATGTATTAAGAAAATGTGGTACATATACAGGGGAATACTACTCAGCCATAAAAAAAGAATGAAATAATGCCATCTGCAGCAACATGGATGGACCTAGAGATTATCATACTAAGCGAAGTAAGTCAGAGAAAGACAAATGTCATGTGATATTACTTATATGTGGAATCTAAAATATGACACGAATGAATTTAACTTTGAAATAGAAACAGACTCACAGACATAGGGAACAGGCTTGAAGCTGCCAAATGGGAAGGGCTGTAGGGGGAGGGATGGAGTGAGAGAGATTAGGAGAAGCAAACAATTATATAGGGAATGGATAAACAACAAAGTTCTAATGTGTAACACAGAGAACGATATTCAATATCCTGTAATAAACCAGAATGGAAGAGAATATGAATAAGTATATATATGTGAATATGTATAACTAAATCAGTTGGCTATACAGCAGAAATGAACACAACATTGTAAATCAACTACACTTAAATAAATTTAAAAATTTTAATCTATTACAAAAAGTCCAATTCAATGAATTTTTATAAATGAATTATGATGATACCAATTATGTATTTTATTTTACACTTAACCAAAAACTGAGTAATTAACATTGATGTGGAAGACAGTGTTCTTGGTTAACTCAAACTACAGAAAATAGATACTTGAGCCATAGCTGCTTCTAAAACTTTGTGATTTCTTCATATCTGATTTGCTTGGTCAACTAAGTTGTTCAAACTTACAGGAAAACTTTTATTTTGGTTTACATTTTAAATTAGCCTAATAAAAAAAATAATAATGGCACCAGAACACTTACACAGCATTCACTTGAGCAGAGTACTTCGTTACACTCAACAAAGGCTAAGCCATTTAATCTGTACGACAACACAATGAGATACTCTTATTACTCCATATTACACAGGTTCTGAGAGGTGAAGTAGCTTGACAAAGGCCACACAGCTAGTACACAACAGAGTAGTATCTGAACTCAAGAAGTCTGAATGCACAGTCTAGGACTTTAGGTATGCCATCGCATTTACTACTGTCAGACATTATTTCTCCGTGAGTATTGATCTCCCACAAAGAAGTAATTCACTCTCCCTCCCTGCAGTGTTACTTTCCATCACTCCAAAGTGATGGATTACCCATCCTTTCTCCCTCTTTCCCTTCCTATGAAGCACTTCCTCACATGAACCCCAAGGTTTCCGAGAAGGTAAAATTCTTCCCTTCTTTAATTTGGGTTTATCATGAAAGAACATCATCTCTCATTCTGACCTTTTTCTTGTATTCCGTGTTGATCATTTAAATCACTGTTGTTGTGATTTAAAGGCTTTTTAAAGGAAGCGCAATTTAAATGTAGCTTAAAAATTAATCACCCAAGTTACCCAGACACCAAACATCTGGTATCCTTCCTCCCCTCATCCCCAAGGTAATCTTTCCAGGTCATGTGTTGGCTTCCTCCTGGACATTCCCTAAAATGTCTCCTAAATCTTCTTTTCCATTCAGTAGCAGCTTTGACTGCTCCTTAGCACCAGCAGGGGGCTTTGTAACAAAGACTCTCTCCACTGTGGAGCCTCTCCACAGTCTCCAGACCCTGATCCAGCCCACAAACCTCTGCCAGATGAAGCCTCTGAAAGTTTTGTTCTGATCAGTTCACATTTCTTGCTCTGAAACTTTGTAGGGCTTCGCTTGCTTACAAAATGAAGTACTGAATCCATTAAGAATTAGTCTTTTCACCCAAGCTTCAACTTAGTTTTACCTCTCCGTGGTTCACAAAAACACTTCATTCCAGGAGAAATTCATAAAGACAGAAAGTAGAAGAGAGGACACTAGGGACTGGGGGAAGGGGAAAGTGGGAAGTTAGTGCTTAATGGTTACAAAGTTTCTGTTTGGGGAAATGAAAACATTTTGGAAATAATCGTGAAGGTGATTCAACATTGTCAATGTAATTCATGCCACCCAACCATATACTTAAAAATGGAGGCAATGTCATATTTTATGTTACATTTATTATACCACAATAAAAATTTCTCTCTTTTTCTGTTTTTGTTTTTGTTTTGCTTTTGACCAAGCCTGTACATGTGGAAATTCCCCGGCCAGGGATGGAACCCACACCATAGGAGTGATCTGAGCTGCTGCAGTGACAACACCAGATCCTTAACCTGCTGTGTCACAAGAAAATTCCAAAAAATTTCAAAAAAGTATAATTTATTCTGGCACAACTATTGCTTCCTCCTCTCTGAACCCTATTCCCCAATTAATTTTTAGCTTTACACAAGGCAGAGATGAGTGGTCTCTCCATATCCTCAATGATTTCTCAAAACTTGTGAGGCTTCCTGCTTCCTCCCCCTGAGCAGTGAATATTAGAACACAAATTTCAGACTATGTCTTACAGCTTCTATTTCTTTTCCATCACAAGTTTATGGAAACATTCTTCTCTTTCTTCTTGGTGAGCCTAGGCCTGCTGATAAAAGCACACAGAAATAGCAAAACAAGTTTTTGTCATGAATGCTGCTTTCTGATCAGATGGTCTCTCTTGGAATACTTCTCCAATGAGGACCTGAATGCTCTGGACCATCCCAACACACACTGTGGTCTTATCTTCCCCTTTTCAAAAGCAAGCTGGCCGTAGACTGTGTGGAATAGCCAAATGCCTGAGATTTTCAGCATCCCTCTTTATCCCCCCCCCCCAATGGAGAAAACTGATTCCACACATTAAGCTTTATTTTAGGGAAAAATAATTGAGTGCCTAATCTGCTTCAAAGGATGCTGTTGTTATCATACGACAGCTTTACTGTCACTGTGGGATCTCTAGATTTGAAGGGTTCACATGTCTGGAGGAAGGATCTTAAGCAAGCTTTACTCAAAGAATTCTACACTCAAAACAACAAGGTCCTACTGTACAGCACAAGGGACTATATTCAATACCTTATAATAACCTATATTGGAAAAGAATCTGAAAAAGAATATATAAATATATATGAATATATATATATATATATGAATCACTTTGGTGTACACATGTAACACAATATTATAAATTAAATACATTTCAATTAAAATGCAATAAATAAACAAAAAGTAAAAAGAACTCTACACTCAGGGAAGATAAGGGGGACTCTGGGAACATGGCACCAAGAAAGCAATTCCCTAAAGAAGATGTGGTACTTATATACAAGGGAATACTGCTCAGCCTTAAAAAAGAATGAAATAATGCTATTTGCAGTAATGTGGGTGGAACTAGAGATTCTCCTACTAAGTTAAGTAAATCAGAAAGAGAAAGACAAATACCATATGATATCACATATCTGGAATCTAAAATGTGGCACAGGAGTTCTCTGTGGTGCCTTGGATAAAGGATCTGGCGTTGTCACTGCAGTAGCCTGGGTTGCTACAAAAGTTAAAAAAAAAAAAAACACAAGAAACAGCACAAATGAACCTATCTATGAAACAGAAGCAGATTCTCAGACAGAGAGAACAGATTTGTGGTTGCTGAGGAAGAGGAGTGATGGGGGAGGGAGGGACTGGGAGTTTGGGGTTAACAGATCCAGACGATTACATTAAAATGGATAAACAAAAGGTCCTACTGTATAGCACAGTGAAATATATTCAATATCCTGAGATACATCATATGTATAACTGACTACTTTGCTGTATAATAGAAATTAACACAATATTGTACATCAACTATACCAAAAAAATTTCGCATCACAAGAAAAAAATTGTTAAAAAAAAAAAAGAAAAAACGAAAGCAACCCCCTTTGTCTCCATGCCCACCTCCATTGCTCTGCATCTCACAGGTCATCCTGCAGAAGCCTAACAACACTGGGGTCCTGATGAGGCCATCAGCTCTGTTCAAGCCTTGGTAGAGAAAACCAATGAAAGTTTTAACTCCATGGGCTGGGCAAGTACCAGGAGCCCAGGCTTGGAAAGGCCAAGGATGGAGGACAAGATAGTGGTAGGTGCTGGCAAGAGTTTGACCTGCAGTTGTCTATGATTCTTGTAATGAAAGCTGATATGGATGGTGTCTCCTGGTGTTAAATAAGGTGAGAGCCCTGGTTGATACTTTTCTCCCAGCCCTCAAACTGCAGCCACCTCCCACCAACATATACAAGGAAAAACTCAGCAGAATGACCTGAGATGTCTCACCTGCCCCTTTGACTCAGGGAAATCACATCTAAGGGGGGAAGAATTATGACCTAAGAAGCTATATCCAATCAAGCCATCCTCCATCTGTCAGGCGAAAGAAAACTATTTGAAGACAAGCAAATAGCCAGAAACTATGATACCAAAATACCCCTTTCCAAGGAAATAATTAAGACTCAAACCAACCACAGATGATCCAGCAGAGAGATCTCAAAATGGAAGAAGACAAATAGGAGAGGTCAGGATATGCAGTCCATTTTCTAAAACACAAAGCTGACATTTGTTAAAGCAATGTAATAGACACGGCACTTATGCACCAAACTCTACAATCTAAGAGCACAAAGGGAAAAAGATGCTGAATTCAAGAATGATTTGATAAAATTATTATTATAATCAGTCTTCTAGATATCTCCCTTAGCATCTACAGCAGTAAAAAAAAAAAAGTAAGAATAAAGAGGAATTAAAAAGTAAAATCAATAAACTTGATGTAACTGGTACTCATAGAACCTCCATCTATTCAATAGGGAGTGTACATTATTTTCCAAGGTCCCAGAATATCTATTAAAAGTCATCATGGGAGTTCCCGGCATGGCTCAGTGGTTAACGAATCCGACTGGGAACCATGAGGTTGCGGGTTTGATCCCTGCTCTTGCTCAGTGGGTTAAGGATCCAGTGTTACCGTGAGCTGTGGTGTAGGCCGGCAGCTACAGCTCCGATTCGACCCCTAGCCTGGGAATTTCCATATGCCACGGGAGTATCCCAAGAAATAGCAAAAAGGCAAAAAAAAAAAAAAAAAAGACAAAAATAAAGTCATCATAAAGAAATGACTTAAGTCCACAGTTAAAACCTTAAAAAATCAAAAGCATTGAGATCTTACAATCAACTTTTTGATTCATAATCAAATAAAATGAGACATATATAACTTTAAAATGATCAAAAATCTTATCCATATGAGAACGAAAAAGGAATTGTTGACAATCTGTGGACTAAAAAGGAGCCCCCAAAGAGAAATGACCAGCTATTTAGAAAACAACAGAAAGCAGTGCACAGCATACAAAACCATTAAGATACAGTGAAACCCATCCTCAGAGGTCATGGTCTTGAATGTTCTCATGGTTTAAAAAACAAAAACAAAAACAAAATAAAAAAAAAATCCCCAAAAGGCTAAGAGTTTATAAGAATGTGCTTTCAAACTTCCCAAAGAAGAACAAAAGAAACTAGGAAGAGAGATAAAATAATAGTAAAACTCCAGAGTAACAAAAAGATAGCAGAGAAAAAAATAAATCCAAATGTTGCTTGTTGGCAAAGACTAATGAAATAGATAAATCCCTTAAGATCCTGATTAAAGAAAGAGACGGCAAGAGAGATAAAGAGAGTATGAGCAAATATAGGCAAGATCAGAAAGGAGAAGTAACCCCAGAGACAGAAGTGACTAAAATAATTTAAGAAAATACAATCATCAAGTCTATAGCATCAGTTTTCAAAATTTAAAAGGATGAATTCCCAACAATATGATATCATATGAAAACTGACCCAGGAAAAAAGTTTAAAATTTTGAATTATCAAAGAAAAGCTGGAGATATTAGAAAATGATCTATCATAAATGCTTTTAATGTTTAGGGTGCAGTAAAAATATGTGAACATGGATTGAATATTAAATAACATTTGGAGATTATCACTAATTTGCTTTTATAAGTGTGACAAAGCCCTTGTTCTTAACATTTTCATGGTGAAAATGTTTCGGGATAAAATATCATGATGTCACACACACACAAATATGGCAATGTCACTATAAACTATGGTAATCAAAACAGTAGGGTAACGATATAAAGATAGACAAAGCGATCAGTGGAACAGCCTACAAAGTCCATGAATATACCCACATCTATATATAGACAACTGATTTTTGACCAAAGCACAAAGGCAATGCAACCAATGGTGACTTTTCAACAAATGAT
The DNA here is from genome assembly GCF_054392235.1 of Sus scrofa. Classification (NCBI taxonomy): domain Eukaryota; kingdom Metazoa; phylum Chordata; class Mammalia; order Artiodactyla; family Suidae; genus Sus; species Sus scrofa. The sequence goes on from NC_139395.1 coordinate 60,371,255, forward strand.
GCTAGAAAAACTGGGTATCCATATCCAAAAAAGTGAATTTGGATCTCTACCTCTCAATATGTTAAAACCCAAGACTATAAAATTTCTAGAAGAAAACATAAAAGAAAAACCTTTCTGACTTTAGGTTAGACAAAGATTTATTAAACAAATTCATAAAAATGAATTTATACATTAGGCTTCATGAAAACATATAATCTCTTGTTTTTAAAAGACTCTGATAGGAGAATGAGAAGACAAAGGACAGATTGAAAGAAACTCTCTAGAAAGTGTATATCTGATAGAAGACTTGTCTTCAGATTATATAAAGAATTCTCAAATCTCAACAAAAAGAAAGCTAACCACCCAATAAAAACTGGCAAAGTCTGTTAAACAGACGCACCACCAAAGGAGATATATCTAGATGGCAAATAAGCATTTGAAGAAATGTTCCACACCATTAATTATCGGACAAATGTAAATTAAAACCTCTGAAGATATTTGTTACAATGGCCACAATTAAAAAGGCTTCCTGTGTCAAATGCTGGCGAGGAAGTAGAGGTACTGGAACTCTAATCAATGGCAGGGTGGGATGTAATATAACACTTCAGCAAATGGGTTGGGACATTCTTAAAAGTTAAACATGTTATCCAGCAATTCTACTTCTAGAATATTTACCGAAGGGAATAGGTAATATATGTCCATTCAAAAACATGGACACAACTGTCATAGAAACTTTATTTGTAGTAGCCCCAAACTGGAAATGGCCCAAATTTTCATCAGTAAATGAACAGATAAACAAATTTAGGTATAAACAAACAACAGAATGTGATTCAACAATAAAAAGAAGTTTGCATACAAAAGCATGGATGATTATGCTGATTGAAGGAAGCCAGTCACAAAAGATCACATATTAAGGAGTCCATTTATGTGATATGTACAGATCATTCAAATCTCTACAAATGAAAAAATAGATTAATGTTGCTTAGGGCTGGGAGGGATAGGGAAGTTGGCAGTGACAGCTAAAAGGCATGGGATTTCTTTTTGGGTGATGAAAATATTTTAAATTCTGGTGTCAATTGCACAATTACTAAAAGTAATTGCACAGTACTTTGAGTGGGTGAATTGTATAGTATATGAATTGTATCTCAATACAATTGTTATGAAAATACAAAAGTAAAAGACTTACTCCCTTGTATTCTCTTAACAGGTATCCTGATAAGACTTTATGTATCCTGATTTCTCAACTGATTGATACAAAATTACAGCACTCTACTCTTCAATACTTTGTGTCCTCTTTTCCCTACTATACCCCCCCCAACACATGCCTTATCTAACATACCACATATCTACCTCCTCTCATTTAGTGCCTATCTTTCCCAGTAGAATTCAACTCTATGAGTGTAGGGATTTTTCAGTGGTTTATCTGCTGCTGTATGCCCTTTGTGGAAACCAGTGTCTGGCATATAATAGGTGCTCAGTAGGTATCTGTTGAACTAGTGAGTAAATCAATTATATATATATAATTGATCAATTATATATATATAATTGATATATTTCCACTGCTTCTGACATAATACTTCTGAAATGATGTCCCCTTTTACCAGCACATGATAATCATGGCTTTAACATCAGATGCAGCAGCCAACTATCCATCTCTAATCTCAAAATTGATACATTTAAATTTAACACACTGAACCACCTGTGAGGAAATGGGTGGCTGAAAATCTCAATCAACAACAGCCCATGACATTCCCCAAAGAGTGGTGATCAATGTGTTGTATCTGCTGTTTCCATCTCTGCCTCCAGGGTCTGATTCCACAGGTGTTGTATTGACTAAAGCTTTGGACTGTAATAAACAGACTCTAGTGGCTTTAAGCATAAAGGAAAATTATTTGAGTGAGATGTGGATCCTCTCAGGATGCAAGTAAAGCCTGGAGACCAGTTTCATTATGGGAGCACCAAAGAACTCCAGCCATCTGGCCAGTTACTTCAGGAGTGAAAGTTGGGATGAAATAATTTTAGCATCTGTTCTTCCTTATAGCACTTTTCTCATGATTCCTAAAGTGGGGAGAGCCCAATTGGTCCAGCTGGGCCAATGCTTGACCTTGGAAAGGCAAGCATCCTAATGGACGGTCTTCCAGAATGATGAGCTGTGGAGGAAAAGTCATTCCTCAATAAGATATCAGGGTGGGTCACTAGCAGAAGAGCGAACATTGCTGGAGAGGGGGGAGTAATGGTGGTCACTGCTGTCAGCTTTCTGCTTGGGATCTTTGCATGATTAGATGATTGGTGCTTTATAAAGGGTGTGATTTCTCTCAATTTCCAATCAGCAAGCTTGGGTAGGGTGTGCAAGTCATCTCATTATGTTGCAAATTAATAGTAATGGTCAAATCACATGATTTATATCTATCTACTCCTGAATCTCTTTCGAGCAGATGTGGCTAGAATTCAGTTGAATCATTCCTGGGCAAGGGATTTGGGGGTGGTGGAAAAAGTGGAGCCTTGTGTCTTCTAGGTAAGAGTCCTGCAACTCGCTGAGCTGGGTGCTCTTCTGATCTTAGAGAATCCTCTGTGCCATCAGCCTTCTGAACTTCTGTCGTTCCCCTGCTCCACTATATTGAACTTCATTCTCTCTTCCTAAGGTAATTCCTCAGTGAACTTCAACTTTGAGGGGAAAGCCAAGCAGAGAAGCTGTTTTCAGGCAATTTCTACTTAAGCTTCTGAATACAAACCTCTCTGGTATTATTGCTTTCTCAGGGCCAACGCTTGACCTTGGAAAGGCAAGCACCATAGGGTGGTGGCTTAAGCACCAGAAATTGATTTCCTGATCGATCATCCTGGAGGCTGGCAGTTTGATATCAAAGTGTTGGCAGGGTTGATTTTTTTGAGTCCTTTCCATGTGGCCAGCAGATGGCTCACCTTCTCTCTCTGTCTTTCCTCTGTCTGAGCATGTGTTCTAATCTTTTTTTTTTTTTTTTTTTTTTTAAGGGCCACACTGGTGGCATATGGAAGTTCCCAGGCTAAGGGTTGAATCAGAGCTATAGATGTTGGCCTATACCACAGTCACAGCAACACCAGATCCAAGCCACATCTGGGACCTACGTACACCACAGCTCAGGGCAATGCTGGATCCTTAACTCACTGAGCAAGGCCAAGGATCGAATCTGCATCCTCATGGATACTAGTCAGGCTCATAATCCATTGAGCCACAACGGGAACTCCCTAATCTCCTAATTTTACTTTAATTACCTCATTAAAGGACTAACCAAATACAGTCACATTCTGAGATACTGGGGGTTAGGATGTCAACATATCAGCTTTAAGGGGCAATCATTCAACCATCACACAATGGAAACACACAGGGAGAACATTCTTGGAGCGGAGGAGGAAGAAATCAACCACACAAGTCAATATGCCTCATTGATTTAGCCAGGGGCATTCTCAAAGGGCTGGCAGTCACCTCCCCCGCTACCTGTGAGCCCTGCTTCATCCTCATTTTGGTTTTCTGCCTTCTTAACCAAGTCAGGGAAAAACAAACATGTCTGATGTGGCTGATGCTTGCAGGTCAGAAACTCAGTCCTCCTTTGCAGAGTCCTGATTGCATCTGAAACCTGATTCTGCTGCTCACAGACCTAGCATCCTTGGAAAGAGTTACCTCCTGATGCTTCTGATTTCCTTTCTCTAAAATGGGTAATGAGAAGACTGTCTGGTGTTCCCGTCATGGCTCAGTGGAAAGGAATCTTACTAGCATCCATGAGGACATAGGTTTGATCCCTGGCCTCGCTCAGTGGGTTAAGGATCCAGCATTGCCATGAGCTGTGGTATAGGTCACAGACACAGCTCAGATTCCGTGTTGCTGTGGCTGTGGTGTAGGCCAGTGGCTACAGCTCTGATTCGATCCCTAGCCTGGGAACTTCTATATGCCTCAGGTGAGGCCCTAAAAAGACAAAAAGAAAAAAAAGAAAAAAAGAAAAAAAAGAATGCTGCCGGACCTGTAGTACTAGCAAGCTGAATCCAAGTGATGTCACACGAGCTGTGCTTAGAACAGGGTCTGGTCCATACTAAGTGCAAGAAGTGTCAGCTATTATTTATTATGGGGCAGCCAAGATATTTTAAAATCTGACCTTAAACATTTATAATCACCTGATGACTTGAGGGAACCATTTTATTCTCAAAGTTGCTATTAAAAATAGAAATAAATACATCTGGCTCTCTGAATGCCAGATCTGCGAAAATCCTCATCCATTTAAAATGAGAGCAGTCCCAGAAGCAGCCAAGGGTGCAGTGACAAAGCCTGGGACTTTATAACACACAGTGGTCCTTGGCCCATCACTTCGCCCCTATAGACCCTTGCCTTTCATACATTTCTACCCACCTTGCCTCTTGGGTTTTCCAGAAGCAGCAAATTAGAAAGTAAGAGAGGAAAATGCTTAAAAGCAGGAACACTGACAGTAGCAAGAAGTGACAGCTGACAGTTTGTCAGCTAAGGAAGAAGCAAGAAAATTAAAAAGCCGACCAAACAGTCCCACATAGCTCAATAACCCCCGGGGGCTTCCCTGTACAGCACAATGATTGATGTTCTCAGGATGACCTGAAGACCCGCCTTCCTCGTCTCAGTAATGGCCTCTCCATCCATTTGGCTGCCTGGGCTAGAAAAATCAGCTCCCTCCTCACTCTTTCCTCCTATATGTAGCTGGTCACCAAGTCCTATTAATTTTCTCTTAAATGGATCTTCAGGCTCTGGCATCTGACAAAAATGGATGGTTGTCCTGAAATATTAACCCATGGTTCCTGAAGCTCTACCTGATTTTGGCTGCTGGACAATTACACAAGAGACTTCCACCTAGCCTCCTGGCCTCCCTGCCTCTAGCCTCATTGTCTAAGGACAGTAAAATCACAGTGAAGATGTGTGTGTGTGTGTGTGTGTGTGTGTGTTGGGGGATATTCAGAGCTGCCTGTCCTGTGTCAAGCAGCCTAGGCTCATCATATTGTTCTAATCAAAAAACATACCTCTTAACATAAGCACAAATTTGAAGTTATTTTAGAAATTCACACTAAGTAGATGCATTTAGAGTAAATTAGAGAAAGCAAGGTTATTAGCTTGATAATTCAGACCCCAAATACCCCTTTCACTTCTACTGCAGAGATAATTGAGGGAAAATTGAGAGAAGGGGATGGTGGGCTGGAGCAGCCCTTAATGCTTCACTGTGAATAGACCAAGTTTGGTTTTCCTTCTCTTTCTGTATCTCATTTTATTCTTCTCTTCTTATGCCATCAAGGACTTGAGGAAATATTAACCAGGGGGTTTTCCACCCACAAATGTAATGTCTCTACATTGCCTCCCTTTTGATCCACGTCAAGCCCATTGCTGTGACTTGAATGCAGAGCAGGACGCGGCAGGGCAGGGCAGGGCAGGGCTGTGTTGCGGTGCTGGGTGTTGGCTGTGTGAGCTGCTTTTGCTGGTGAGAGAGAGCTTAGATGGGAATGACTTGAGCTGCAGGAATCACTGAATTCTTTGTACTGCAGGAGGCAAGGTCCATGATCACAACTGGGTTATTCTCCCCCTACTTCATCCAAGGCTAAACTCCAGAAGAGCCACTAACACAAAGGCCACAAAGAACTTAAGATTCATATCTTAAGAGAAATCCTTCTTATTTTCACCATAACTCTGAACTGAATGCAAATGTGCTTGGCGTCTTTCATGCAGGCATTTCTAATAATCAGCATCCTCCTGATCATGAGGTCGATAAAATGCCTTCCAATTACAAATATTTAATGGACCATTTTGTCTGCACTGCAGCAGTTTGCCTTTTAGGTTGAAAACCTTTGAATAAGGATATTAGCTGGCTGCATTTAGGTATGCCTTGTTCCGGTTTTTTCTAGGGAGCACCCCTTAATAACAACTGCCCATCATTAACAAAACATGGCTGTTCACATACTGCTGCCAGGGCATAGAGGGCTGGAGTTTTTCCTGTGCTGTGTGCTCCCCAGACATGCTGAGAACCTCACCCATCTCAGTGGTGCCATGTCCTTTGTGTGCTGTCCTGATGAATCTCTTGGTCACCAAGCAGTGCCGCAGGCAGGCGTGTCTCACTGCCTGGAAACAGACGGCCCTTACAATGTGGCATTTTCCCCCATCGCACCTCTGAGCTTTGAGGTGCATGTTATAGGACGTTACAGAGCCATGTGAGAGCACCACTGCCCCAGGAAAGCAAAGAAGAGGGTGGGCGCAGGGCCACAGACAACTCAGCAACCAGGAAGAGATCTTAATTCTTAACATCTATCCACCCACCACCCACTCTCAGCTTTCCCTTGATTTCCTGAGATAATGCCTATTGAAACTCCAGCCTTCTTGTGCTTTCTTTTAATGTGTGATGTGCTCACATTCTGAGCAAAAGACAGAAAAAACATGAGAGCGCTTTTGGATGGGTTTTTTTTTTTTTTCTTTTAATATTTTGGGCTGATTTTATACTTGTACAGAGTAGAAATTGATTGCAGATAAAATAATTTTGCTTAGAGTTATCAGTGTTTTTTTTTTTGTTTGTTTGTTTGTTTTTTTAATGGCTGCACCCATAGCATATGGACATTCCCAGGCCTGGGATGGAATTCAAGCTGCAGTTGCAATCTATATACCACAGCTGTGACAACACCGGGTACTTTAATCCACTGCACCAGGCAGGGGGTCAGACCTGCACCTCCACACTGACCCGAGCCATTGCAGTCAGATTCTTAACTCACTGTGCCACATTGGGAACTCTTTCAGTGTTTTTTTTTTTTTTTTTTTTTTTTAAGTGTTGCTTTTGACCTAAATAGGTTAAATAAGTGCCTAGATCTTGCTTAAATCACTTTCCAAGCCTCTAGACATTTAGAAGACAGCCAGTTTTTGAATGTCTCCATGAACAATTCCTTTTTATCCTGTCTTTTCCCTCTTTTTGCTGGGTTTTATCTTCTGATTCTTTTATAAACAATCTAGAATACATGTAAGCGATGCCAGAGAAATATACAGTCCACCTCCTCAGAAAGCTTGGGAACACAAAGAAAAGAGTCTCTTTCCATAATTTATTTAAAAAGGTTCTTAAAAATAACATTTAATTTTTTTTTCTCATTAGACTTGGTACTGTTATCCAAGAGAAGAAAATTAAAGTTGTCTGTATTTCTGCCTTTCAGGGATCATCACTGTTGCCATGTTAGTATAGAGCCACCTATTCTCTTATAAACATAGAGAATGTGGTAAAAGCTTTCCACAAATTTTTAAAGTCAACATTAATGGTAAAAATGAAGTCAAGACTTGGTAGCACATTGAAATACTTCCAAGAGTTGAATAAAAATTACCTTAAAATGAACTTATTCCTAAAAAGCTAAAGTCAACTCTGATGAAGCTGTCTGGAAAGATCACCTAAAATTAACAATTTCAAGGTTCTCACTATGGTGTGTATGCTAAGTATTCTATAATGAAGGTGGAAAAGCCTAATCCCCAAAGGGTAACAAGCTTAGAAACACGCACGAAGCCTATATTTGTGTAACAGGAGCAGAAGCTTATGTCCTATAAGAAATAGTCCAACAGGGAATTATTTTTAAGGATTGTACTTCCATGTATTACCATTAAGCAATTTCTTTCATATTTTTGGTCAATGCTTAAAATTGTGATCTTTTATTGGGAAGGGTATATACACCTTTCCATTGAAAAACTAAGGAATGTCAATTTCCTGTTTTTGTACATTTAAAACAGGAAATTGAAAATATGAACACTTGGATAAATTTGGATAGAAATAGGTAGCCCTTTTACATTTTGGGGAGCCAGAGTGTTGTACATATTCCCTATAACAGGCGACATTTCCAAGAATAGACCTAGGTTTCCTAAGAGTTTCACTGACTTTACCCAAATATTTTTGGCAGGAATCAGTAGCTCAGTCTGGAAAAGAATGCCAGTATATTACATATATTTTCTGTTCTAGATAACATTTCCACCAGTAACTAATAGGAACAAACAAAGGCAAGGGATATTGTTGCCCCAAATAATTGGTTCTTTGGGCCAGTCTCCAGGTAAAGATTGTAGCTAAGGACCAGTTCCATTTGGGAAGCCTGTATTAATACACAGAGGAAAATTTAAGAGGCCTATGGGCTGCTGTGAACCGCATCTGTGCCTAATTATTTCACACATTTATAGACATCAATGTTGCTGCCTCTATGCAATAGCTGCTGTCTTACTCGGGACTGCCATGTGCCATAGTGAAACGTCACTGCTGTTCCAGAGAACAAGAGCAGCTATGGACTGGGGTGTAACCCGAATAACCAGCTAAAGCAAAATGCAACCTGCAGAGATCCCACAGGGCTGCAGCTCTGGGCCATGCCCTATCCAAAATACAGTGGTCTGAAAAAAATGCACATCAAAAGCCATTGAAATCTCTACTCAAGTCTTATAAGAAAACATAATAATTATCATACTAACTGTAGTAAGTCATAAAGAGAAAGACAAATACCATATGATATCCCTTATACATTGAATCTAAAATATGGCACAAATGAACCTATCTACAAAACAGAAATAGACTCACAGACATGGAGAACAGACTTGTGGTTGCCAAGGGGGAATGGAGAGAGAATGGGATGGCCTGGGAGTTTGGGGTTAGTAGATGCAAACTATTGCATTTGGAGTGGATAAGCAATGAAGTCCTGCTGTATAGCACAGGGAACTATACCGTTCTCTTGGGACAGAACATGATGGAAGATAATATGAGAAAGAAAATGTATTTATATATGTATGACTGGATCACTTTGTTATACAGCTAAAATTGGCACACCGTTGTAAACCAACTATACTTTAATGAAAAAGAAAAAAAGAAAAAAACTAACAGAAGAGAACATTTTGAGGGCAAAGCAAATTTCCCTTGAAAAGCCTTTCTAGATGATATCCCACTTGCAAACTCCTTTTCACTCTGGCCAGTGACCTCTATCAAAACACTATCTTCTCTCTCTCCTCTTCCAAGGACCTTAAGCCACATCCACACTGCAAGGGTTCTTCCACCTCTGCTGTCCCTGGCTTCACTCCCTGCCTTTTTCCCGTTATCACCTGGATGCACTTCTCCTTTGTTGCTTGCCTTTTGTTTTTCCTTCCCCCCCAAAATAGAAATCTGCTCAACCAAGCATAGTCTGAAAGCTGACCAAGCAAACAAAAATCAAGAATACAAGAATCCTTTCCTTTTTGATGGAGCTAATAGGGACAAAATTGTCAGCTTATAGAATCACAGGCCTGCCTGTTTCCTACACATATTTGAAGAAGCCAACATTCTTTCCACCTGTCTCCTTGCTTCAAAGACTGTTCTCCAAGAAAAATGCTCTGTATCTCTGCAGAAGGCCATTGCTTCACACCCATCCAATTTCTTGGATAGTCCATCTAATTTATTCAATACGCATTTTGTGCTGGGTGTTGGATTACCAAGAGGAACAAGTCATATGATCAAAGGGTAACACATTCAGACGGCTGCGAGAATCTGCATTGTGTTCTTCTGTCTTTATACTTACACCTGGAGGACATGGGTAAAATATTGTGCAAATTACTCAGATGGGGGAAGGCATCTTGAGAAGGGAGAGATCTGAATTAGAACAAGGAGAACATGAGTGGGGAAAGCGTTCTAGACAGAAGGAACAGCATTTGCAATATCTCTCTTCTTACAACCCAAGGAAGAAAGTCAAAGAGGGGCATGATAATTACCTTCAGACATTCAGAGGGTAGCAATGTGGAAGACAAAACAGCTTTGGTTTGAGCTGCTTCAGGGACTGAGAAATGGGATAAACAGGCAGGGGTAAAAGAAGCCAAATGTACTCAATCTGAAAAGGGACTTTCTTATACATGGAACAACCTAATGATAGTGATAATAATAGAAAATACTTATGTCTGTTATTATAGACCAAGCATTGTTCTTAGTGACATATACCCTTTATGAATAAAGAAATATATATGTAATAGCTACATATACATGTTATATATATAGCTATTACATATATATTATATGTAAATATAATATATATAAAATTAATCCTCATAATAACCCTCTCCTAATAATAACCATTCCCATTTTATAAGTACAGAAACTGAGGCACAGAGATATGAGGCAACATATCACAACCAGTAACTGGTGGCCCCTGGATTTAAACCTAAGAAGTCTGACTCCAGCTTTCTGTTCTCAACTAGTCTGCTATACGGCCAATGCAAGAGCACATTTCCTATCACTGAAGGTTTCCAAGTAAAGGTTGGCTGGAATGCCGTAGAAAGATTTTCTACATTGAATGAGAGGCTGAAGCTCTATCACTTCGAAGGCCCCTTTCACCCCTCAACCTGTGAGGCAGGTGACTCCTCTCAAATCTTCCCGATAGCCACACGCTGTGGTATGTGGACTGGCTGGCCAATGAGGACCTGCTGTATAGTGCAGGGAACTCTAATATTTTGTGATCACCTAAATGGGAAAAGAATCTAAAAAAAAAAAAAATGTATGTCTATGTATGGCTGAGTCACTTTGTGGTATGGTAGAAATTACCACACATTGTAAATCAACTCTATTTCAATCACATTAAAAAAAAAATCACAGCAGGAAAAAAAAAAAATCATCCTGATAGGTCCCTAGCTCATCACCACACTTATCAAAGTCTCCTTTCTTTCTTTCTTTTTTTTTTTTTTTTTTGCCTTTCCTAGGGCCGATCCCGCGGCATATGGAGGTTCCCAGGCTAGGGGTCTAATTGGAACTGTAGCCACCGGCCTACACCAGAGCCACAGCAACACGGGATCCGAGCCGCGTCTGTGACCTACACCAGAGCTCACCGCAACACCAGATCCTTAACCTACTGAGCAAGGCCAGGGATTGAACCTGCAACCTCATGGTTCCTAGTCGGATTCATTAACCACTGCGCCACTACGGGAACTCCTCAAAATCTCCTTCCTTTCCTCCACAATTCAAGAGCCAGGGGCTTACCCAACCCTAAAACTCCCTCAGTCCCAGCAGCATGATTTTGCCTGCCCACTACCCACTGGCTAAGAAGAATAAGAACTGTGGTTCACAGTTGATGGACTCAGCCTCTCTGAAAAACTCTTCCTACCATCCCCTCCTGCCTCTCAGTTTCCCTTGTTTGCATTCTCTCCCTGTCCCCCATTCTCCCAACTGTGTCACCAAGGTCTAGGGGTCAGTCTGGCAGAGGTGCAGTTTACCTCTGAGATGCTGAGGAAAAAAACAGGATGGATATGGCTGGTGGGCATGGGTTCATAGGGCCCTTTCCATGACAGGACCCCTCTGGGGGCATCTTGCTGTTGTAACTGAGACCTCAGGTTTCGAGGGCAGAGCAAGAGGATGGTGGAAAAGGAAAACGTGAGCTCCAGGTGCCCAGCGTGGCCACTCAGGCCTGGAGAGCTTTCCTCTGAAGGGTCTCTCAGCCTTGGCTCACAACAGCTCCCCCGCCCCTTGTCTCCACAGAACCAGAAGAGACTTCAGACATTTCTGTGTGTCTTAGGAACAGCTGGTCGCTCCTATGTGAATCTAATTAAGCATCTTCCTGGCTGCAAGCACTTCAAGTTCTAATTTTAAGATGAAGAACATCGCCCAAAATGTATCTCGCAGACGACTGATTTCAGACATCTTATCCCCAACACACCATTTTGTGGCCCAGGGCAAATCACATTACAGAAATTACTCCAACCTGAAGCTCGGCCAAGTCAATAATATTGATTGATGAACCCGGAATGTCAACCGTTGGAATACAATGCCTCAGACCAGCCTCATTGTCCTTTAACCTTGTCATATTTGTGGCTAATGTCCCTTCCCCTGACAGCCTCTCCCCCAAATAATAAATGTCAGAGAAGATGAAAACTGATTGCATGTGCTTCAGTCAAATGAAGCAAGAAGCAGATGTGTTTCGGTCTGGAATCTAGGCTGGATACAACTCTGTCACTGGAACTTGGGCAGGTTTGGTCATTTATTTCCTGCTCTCCCTCACAAGCACTTCTAGCACCTTTGTTCTGCGCCACTTGTGGAGACCCACTGTAGGACACACTAAGCAAAAGAGACCTGCAAAGAGCAGGATGCCTAGTTTGGGAAAGCAAAAGTCAGAGTCAAAGAAAGACAACTGGGATGTAAATTCCTGGGCTCTCCTTGATTCACTCTTTTTCATTTTTTATTTTTTCTCACTTTTCTTTTCCAGGCTGCATGTGCAGCCCAGAAATTCCTGTGGAAATTCCTAGGCTAGGGGTCGAATCAGAGCTGCAGCTGCCCACCTACGTGACAGCCACAGCAACATGAGACCTGAGCCGTGTCTGCAACTTACACCACAGCTCACTGAGCAAGGCCAGGAATCGATCCTGCAAACTCATGGATACTAGTCAGGTTCCTAACCTGCTGAGCCACAACAGGAACTCTGATTCAGTCTTTCTGCTCATCAATACATACCCAAACCAAGAGATCCCCCTAGAACTCTGGATGAAACCCCACCTCTCTGCTGCCATCATTGTGAAAGAATGTAATCAGGTCAGAACCTATCCCTCACCCCCTAAAGGGCGGCAGAAATCAAAGCCAGCGAGGTTGCCATTACCAATAAATTTTCCTACCTCGAAAAAAAAAAAAAAAACCACAAAAATAAAATAGTCATCAAGGGCTATATAGAAAAATACATTTTTTTTTCTCCCTAAAGAAAAAAAGAGATAGAAAGAAAGTTCAGGCAAGTCAGAGTGGAAGGCTGCAATATTAGGGGTCTCCTGTTCATCTAAGCAGAAGATGAGGGGGTGGGGGGAGGGGACTAACACTGAGAAATGAAAGCAGAATAAGGGCACAGAGCCAGACTGCAAGAAAGGGGGAAACAGTAAAAGAGCCTGAAATTCTTCTTTCGGAATTCTTTCTTTTCAGCTGAGTGGAGCCAGGATTTCCTGTAATTATCCAGCCATGGGCTGGTGTGGATATTAAGTGGGGCTTCCCTTCAGAGAAGGGAGACAGGGACAAAGATGATCAGCTGTGGTCGGGTTCTGTCTCCACAGCAAAATCAATGTCACCAGATCTCACTCAGCCGCTCCCTGAAACCACTGGGTAGGCTGGCCCCAGAGACAAAGCTTAGATATCCTTGGTAATTGCCAAAAGGTATTTTGGTGAGCAAAACCATTTCCCAGGACGCTGCTAGTCCATAAACCAGAAAGATGAGTGTGGGATGCTGAAAAGTCAGCTCTGCCTTGGGTTGACATGGCAACGCAGCCTTGGCTTCCTTCTGTTTTCCAAGTTTCTAGGCTAGGCTTGTCTGTGAAAAGGAGCAGCCCTCATATATAGAAGACAGTGAAAAACTGAGAAGATCTTTCTTTGGGCATAATGGAAACAAGGTCAAAGAGTAGGAGACAGATAAACAAAAATGGGTCAAAGAATGGGAGATCTAAATAAAACCCACTTCAAGGCCACTTCAAAAAGAGGAAGCGATATAAACCTTGATGGAAAGGGTGGTGACACTGAAAACTAAAGAAAAGAGCAATTGCAGAGAGATATTTGCCTGGGCTGCTGTAATAAGCACTCTTAATATTCTGTAATTGACAATTTCATATTGTGACATCATGGGCCAATCAGGCAAAGTTGTTTACATCCATACTATCCCTGGGTTTCAGGAGTACACAGAATTCATGTTATAAACTCTTTAACCACATAGGAGTTCCCATGGTGGCTCAGGGGGTTAAGAACCTGACATAGCATCTGTGAGGATACAGGTTTGATTTCTGGCCTTGCTCAATGGGTTAGGGATCCAGCATTGCCACAAGCTGTGGTGCAGACCACAGATGTGGCTCAGGTTCAGTGTTGCTGTGGCTGTGGTATATGCTGGCCGCTGTAGCTCTGATTTGACCCCTAGATCAGGAACATTCATATGCTGCAGGTGTGGTCTTAAAACAGACAAACAGACAAACCCTTCAACCACAAACCCCAAGACCTGTGTTTCATTTCTATCCCCAGAAGGGACATCCCACCCAACAATCTCCCACCACTTTAGTAACAAAGGCTTCTGCCATGCTTTTACCTCACTCCCACTGCCTCCTGACCTGGTGCTTCTCCATGTGGCCCTGCATTGTTTGGCGTGTCCCATCCTCTTGGGAACAGTGAGTAATAAACTCTGCTTTCAAAGGTGGTTGTCTCTGTGTTTGCCACTGTAGCATACCCTATTAAAGTAAACCCCGGGTACATTTTACAGCAATTCCAACACATCATTCTGGATCTTCAAAAGTGTATGCTCTTCTAAATTGTATTGGCATAGCAGCAGTCTGTGAGACAGGCTTTGTGCTCACAGCCTATGTGATTTCGAAGGAGGAGTTCATGAACCAGCTTATGGTGACAAGAGTGAACTTTGTTTGTCTACTTGCAAACAACAAGTGCTTGGCATGACTCAACTCACTTCATCCTCACCCCAGCTCTGCAAGGTAGGTGCTGTCTTCATGCCCATTTTACATATGAGGAAACAGACTTGAAGAGGGCAAGTAAGGAACTTATAGTGACCCAGCTGGTGGGCAATAGAGCTCAGAGGCAGGCTGGTTGCAGTCACTGGGTTTTTTATGCTATATTTATATTATATTTATTCTTTTTTATTTTTTAAAATTTTATTTATTTATTTATTTATTTATTTTGGTCTTTTTGTCTTTTCTGGGGCTGCAACCATGGCATATGGAGGTTCCCAGGCTAAGGGTCTAATGGGAGCTGTACCTGCCAGCCTTCACCACAGCCACAGCAACGACAGATCCGAGCCATGTCTGTGACCTGCACCACAGCTCAAAGCAATGCCAGATCCTTAACCCACTGAGCGAGGCCAGGGATCGAACCCACAACCTCCTGGTTTCTAGTAGGATTCGTTAACCACTGAGCCACAACGGGAACTCCTATATTATATGTATTCTTACCTCAAACCCACTTGCTACACATTAGTTCTTTCCCATTGTGACTGTCAAAGAGTCATAAGCATGACCAAACATTTAGGGAGAGCCAAAGCCATACATTGACCTAGGAACCAGGAATGTGGGAATAAGAAAAAAATTAACCCTATTCTTAGGGAATTCAATAAACATACAAGAGTCACTAGGTTCTCTCACTGAGATCCAGTTAAGAGACAATAGTTGCCCTTGAAGATAAGAGAGGGGAAGACTCACAGGTTTTGAGGTGGTTGGAAAAGTGTGGGGGGGGTGCAGAAAAGAGAAGGCTGATTAACCTGGACCTTATAGGAAGGAGAGGGGCCAGAAAAATGGAGAGCTGAGGGGAGGGCATGAAAGCGAGGTGAGCAAAGGAAGACTGAGCATGGAATATCTATAGTTCAGCTGTTATGACCCATTTTTGACTTGAATAAGGGGTTAGGTTGAAATTGAAGAGGTTGATACAGAGTAATGAAGGCTCTTACATGGTGAGGCTAAGGAACCCAGTGCATGGAGGAAGACCTGTAAGTAGCCAGGAGGGAAGGAGAGCATGGGAGTGGAGGGTGGGAGGTCCATAGAGGAGGACCATGGGGTTCACTAACCAGAAGTCCCTGGGAGCAAGAGAGAGGGTGGAGAAAGGGTGGAGTGACCAGCTCTTTGATCCAGATCCTCTTCGTTCTCCTGTCTCTGGGATCACAGATCTTAGAATTATTAGTGTGAAAGGAAATGGCATAAAAACACTAAAGAAACTCTTGCCTCCTTTCCTATTCCAGGTCCTATTTGAGGCATATTTTTTTTTAAAGAACAAACAAACAAATCTATTTTTAAAATCTTTACGTTTCCTTTATTTACATGATTACTCTTCTGCTAATGACACACTTTCTAAATTACTAACTTTTTTTTTTTTTTTTTTTTTTTGGCTGTGCTCATGAAATGTGGAAATTCCTGGGCCAGGGGTCAAACCTGAGCCACCAGAGTGACCTGGGCCACTGCAGTGACAAGGCCGGATCCTTGACCCACTGTGCCACAAGATAATTCTAGAGGCTTTTTATTATATTATATTTTATTGTTTTGTCTTTTTAGGGCTGGGTGTGGCATGTGCAAGTTCCTAGGCTAGGGGTTGAATTGGAGCTGCAGCTGCCAGCCTACACCACAGCCACAGCAATGACAGATCCAAGCCACATCTGTGATCTACACCACAGCTCACGGAAACACCAGATCCTTAGCTCACTGAGTGGCCAGGAATTGAACCTGAGTCCTCGTGGATACTAGTCAAATTTATTTCCACTGAGCCATGAAGAGAACTCCTCAGAGGCATTTTAAATGCTGGTGTAGGCAGAGTCTCCTTGCCTGCCTGCTTGCATCTCTCACATGAGTCTTATTTTAATAAATCTATTTCTTGCTGAAATAAATAAATAAATGCTGGTATATAGTGGGGTTTTGATGACTTGGATCACTAACAGTCCAGGCTAGTGTTATATTTGTCAGTAAAGGTTTTGCTCTGAGTAATTTGCCTTTAATTATTTTTTATGTTTTACCAAGTAACTAATATGCTATGAAAGAAAACAGAAAGTATAGGTATTAAAAAGGAACATTCTAGGAAATGGGTATGTGTTTATGTATGACTGGGTCACTTTGTTGTACAGCAATTATCACAGCCTTGTAAATCAAGTATACTTCAATAAAACTTTAAAAAATTAAAAATAAAAATAAAAAAATAAAAAGGAACATTCTAAGAGTTCCCTGGTGGCTCAGTGCGTTAAGAATCCTGTGTTGTCACTGCTGTGGCTTGAGTCACAGCTGTGGCGCAGGTTTGATACCTGGCCCAGGAACTTATGCATGCCACAGGCAAGGCCAAAAAACAGAAAAAAGAAATATTCTAAATCACATGTAGTCCTACCAGCTAGAGATACTGATAGTAATTTTGTTTTGTATTAGTTAACCTTCCGACAGAGTGTATGTTTACCCATATGTGTGTATATACTTATATTTTAAGTGTATTTATATATGTGTATGCTTATATAAACATACTTATACTGTGTAGAGTTCATTTATAATGTGCTATTACTAAATTTCTATGCCAGTAATTTTATATGCACATACATACAAAATGTTTCTGACTTAATACTTTCATGAATATGAGTTAGTTTGTGTATTTGACTTGCTTTCTGTATTGATGTATTGTAAGCAGTATAGAGATAAATATTTTTGCATGTATCTCTGAGTACTTATGTGACTATTCAGGTAATTTTCAAAAATACATGAAAAATGTTACTTTCCAGCCTCTTTTTCCTTTGGTGTATTCAAGACTTCCTCTTCACCTCTACATAGCTGTCAACCATAATTTTCTCTTTGGCTAAATTTCTTCTGCAGTCTCACTTGAAAAGTGACTCTACTCATCTCTCAGGAAGAAGAGTTCCAGGAGTTCCCATTGTGGCTCAGCGGGTTAAGAACTTGACTAGTATCCACGAGGATGTGCGTTTGATCCCTGGCCTTGCTCAGCAGGTTAAAGGATCCAGCATTGTCTTGAGCTGTGGTGTAGGTCACAGATGTGGGTCAGATCTTGTGTTGCTGTGGCTGGGGGTGCATAGGCCAGCAGCTGCAGCTCTGATTCGACCCCCTAGATTGGAAACTTCCATATGCACAGGGAGTGGCCATAAAAAGAAAAAAAAATTCCAAACTATTTGTTTAGCTACTTCATCTCGAGAAGGGGGCAGAGCTCCCCATCCATTAGAGGTGGGCTGTACCTCCATAGAACAAGGTATGGAGATGGCAGTGGGGGTGGGGGGATAGAGGAAATTTATAGTGGAGAAACCTGACCAACCAGCCTAGCCAGGGGATCAAGGTCAACACCAGCAGTCACAATCCAGTTGACAACACCAGTTGACAGCATGTCTTCATCAGACATGAAGAAATGGCACTCTACCTCTGTGAACTTCCTCCCCATAACCCACAACCCCAGTCTTAAGAAAGACATCAGAAGTTCCCATTGTGGCTCAGCAGAAATGAATCTGACTAGCATCCATGAGGATGCACTTTTGATCCCTGGCCTTGCTCAGTGGGTTAAGGATCCGGTATTGCTGTGAGCTGTAGTGTAGATCACAGACTTGGCTCAGATCCCGTGTTGCTATGACTGTGACTTAGGCCAGCAGCTGTAGCTCCCATTAGACCCCCAGCCTGGGAACTTCCATATGCCTGGGTGTGGTCCTAAAAAGACAAAAAAAAAAAAAAAAGATAAGAAAGGCATCAGAAAAATTCCAATTATCAGCCACCCTACAAAAACACCTAACCAGACTCCTTTAAACTGTCCAGGTCATAAGAAACAAGGAAACTGTCACAGCCAAGAGGGGCCTAAGGAGACATGGTGATCAACCATAGAGTGGCGTCCTGGGGCACGAGGTAAGAACTAAGGCCATTGGAATGAAGTGTAGACATTGGGATTAACCCTCTACACACACATGAAGAAAAGAGGCATCAAGTAAAAACTAAGACAATTTGAATAAAGCATGGAGTTTAATGCATTTTAATAGTTGTGTCTCAACATTAGTTCACTAATTATCAAGAAGGTATCATATTGGTGTCAGATGTTAAGAGTAGGGGAATTTGGCACCTGGAATATTAGAACCTTCTGTACTATCTGCTCAATTTACCTGTAAATATAAAGCTGTCCTATAAAATGAAATCTATTGAAAACAAGCATAAGAACACCCTACACATGGTTAGAGACAAATGTTACTTCCTCAGAGCTGTCCAAAGGTCCAAATGCACAGGTGTGGGTGGAGCTTCAGGTCATCCTAGGTAAGGACTCTTCAGGGCTTTCCCTGTGGGGTGGGGGTGGGGGTTGGGGGAAGAGTCAATCATGTGCTGGGTGCAGTACCTGTCCCAGAGGGAGAATTCAGTGAAGCAGAGCCACTGTTATCATTTCTTCTTTCTCACCTCACCTCAGCCATTACCCTTTTCTGAGACCAGATTTCTTGAAGCCTGAAGGTATGGGTTTAATTTCGGAGATACTAATAAAACATTGTAGAAACACTCTGCTCCATGACCATCACTACCATCAATTACTACTTGCTTTAAATTCAAAACAAGCAGCTTCCTAACCCAGCCATCCTCTTTCTTCTAGCACTTTCTGAAATTCCAACCCTGCTTGAATATGTGTATCCAGGCTAGAAATGCCATACTCTTTCTTTCCTCCCAGTAACACCAACAATGAAAAACAAATGTTCAAAGTAGAGTAAAACTCTACCAACAGGACCATTGGTCACTTTGTTGTACAACGGAATGTGATGAAACATTGTAAATAAACTAGACTTTAATAGTAATATTTTTTAAAATGTAAAAAAGATAAATAAAACATACTTTTTTTTTTTTTTTTTTTTTTTTTTTTTTTCTGACAAGCTGAAGGCTTCAGGCAAGTACGTGAACCTGGCTAATTCTGCATGAGAAAACCCTGGGCTCAGAGAATGTGGCAGTAGATGGCCACCACTGATTCATACACTCCAACAGGAACAAACCATAGGATGCTGTTACTATTATCAATTGGCAGATTGTAAAACACACTAATAGCTTAAAAGTTTGTTTGCTAGTGATTCACTTTTTTAAAATATGGGTTATTTGGACTACTTCTAATAAAAACAGTTAACATTTACTGAACACTTACTATAGGCCAGGCTGTTTTCAGCACTACTTACTTAACTCATTTGATCATCACTCTAATCTATGAAGTGGTGGCTATTATTGCTCACATTTTACAGACAAGAAAACTGAGACGCCGAGAGGTTAAGTAACTTAAAGCCACACAAGAGGGAAAATTCATATCATGACAGTTTGATTCTAGAATCCATACTCTTAACCTGTATGCCATAAAGCACACATGTATCCTTACATACATATATGTGCACAAATGTACATGTACATTTAAGCATATATGTGTGCATATGCTTTTGTGACTACACACAAACACATATCTTTACTATAAAACATTCTGATATTGGGGATTTCCCATTATGGCGCAGTGGAAATGAATCCGACTAGGAACCATGAGGTGGTGGGTTTGATCCCTGGCCTCGATCAATGGGTTAAGGATCAGGCGTTGCCATGAGCTGTGGTGTAGGCCAGTGGCTACAGCTCCAATTAGACCCCTAGCCTGGGAAACTCCATATGCCGCTGGTACGGCCCTGAAAAGCCATAAAGCCAAAAAGCCAAAAATCCAAAAAAAAAAAAAAAAAGAAACAAAACAAAACAAAAACAAACCCAAAATTAATAAGTTTTTTGTAACAAGTTATGTTTCAGTTGAAGCTCTAAATAGAAAATCATTGACTTATTAAAAGTTCCTAACAACACGTGTCGATAATATTGTGTACAGATGACACAGCAAAAGTAATAGTTTGGTACTTAAAGATGAATTCTGAAGTAAAATCCAATTTTCAAGCCAGTCTTAGCAGATAGAAGCCTTTGAAGATGATTTGAATGTTATCCAGAAGGAAGAAGTCCTCTCTTAGGATAGCTATTACCAGAGACACAATACTTAAGTTCAACTGGAAAATTCAAAATCCCCTTGGAATTGGAAGGAAGTACATTTCTCTAATGAATGCTATTTCCAATTCTCCTACAAAAAATAATAAAGGCCAGATCGATTTTCTTTTGGATTGACTGCATAGGCATTTCTTAAACCTCACCCACAGGTAACTGACCTCTGACTTGGTATTTGGAGTCTATAGGTCATAGACATGTCATTTTCATGAGTGAGTACATAAAGAACTGGAGAAGCTGATTCTCCTGGCATTTTGAAGCTTTTTTCAACTACTTTTAAAATGATACATAATTTCAAATACCTTTAAGGTACAGCAGAATAGCTTAAGTTATTTCTACACTAATGTCACCTAAGTGGGGAAAGGCCCCATTCATAGCAGCTGGTAGAGTCTTAGAGGAAGGCCTTTTTCAGCATCAAGGACCAGGCTGAGAGCGGGAGCCCTGTGGTCCTGGGAGAAGGCTGATTGAAATGGCAGATAAGAGAGAGATTAGGAGCAACCAAACATAAACAGAACCGAGGAGGTTATTCAAGCATCATATGCTGTAATGGTCCACATGGTGACTAAAATCTCCCCACAGGTGTGTATCACACAACTGCAGGTTTTCCCTAAGTGATTAGGAATACTGCCTCTGTTTACATTACCATGGTGATGCCAAGACCCACAGAAAGGGAGTTCTCTAAAGTATTCTGTGTTCTGTGTCTGTGTGTTCCTCTGTGTGTATAAATGAGAGGTGATGCACACACTCACAAGTGCACACACAAGCCAAATGCACTTACTGATTCTTTTGTTGGGTAGGAATTTGATTCCAGTGTTGACTTATTTTGAATCTTACTTCTTATAAGTGGGTCACCAGTGGGAGGTAGGAAGATTTATTCTTACACAGGAATTTTCACTATAACTTTGGGCCCCTCAAAGGCAAAGTTCTCCCTTCAGGAGACCAGAGGCGAAATAGAAGATGGAAAAAGGTGAAATGTAAATATGTGGACTGTTTTAAGCCTTTTTCTTTTCTTTTCTCCCTTTTTTTTTGTGGGGAAAAGTCCACTGGAACTTTAACGAATTCTTGAAAGGAGATACTGTGAAGAGGTCAAATAAATTTATCCCCTCTTATTTTATATTTTGGTTAAAGGAATCACATGGTTGCCCAAGCTGAAATTCTCAGTTATCCTGGCTCTTTCTTTTTCTTCTGTCCCCAGCATCACCAGGCACCCAGATGCTCATATAATCCTCAGTGGTCCTTGCCTTCTAGCCTTATCCTGACCACAACATTCACTGTGTCTCTAAATTCAGTTTAGCTCCCATTTCCAGCCTATTAAATCAAACCTCCTTTTTCCATCTCCATAGTCAACAGCATTAACTGAAATCCTCTTCATCTCTACTAGGACCATTGCAGTAACCTCTTAATGAACTTGCCTAGTCCTGGTGTCCCCTGAGCCATCACCCACACTACCACCACAGCACAATGTAAAAAAATACATACAGAATAAAAAAAAATGGACAGAAGATCTAAACAGAAATTTCTCCAAAGAAGACATATGGTTAAAAAAAAAACCACACATGAAAAGATGATCAGGGAGTTCCCGTCGTGGCGCAGTGGTTAACGAATCCGACTAGGAACCATGAGGTTGCGGATTCATTCGATCCCTGCCCTTGCTCAGTGGGTTAACGATCCGGCGTTGCTGTGAGCTGTGGTGTAGGTCGCAGATGTGGCTCAGATCTAGCATTGCTGTGGCCCTGGTGTAGGCTGGTGGCTACAGCTCCGATTGGACCCCTAGCCTGGGAACCTCCATATGCCTCGAGAGTGGCCCAAGAAATGGCAAAAAGACAAAATAAATAAATAAATAAAATTTCCATAAAAAAAGAGAAAAGATGATCAGCATGGCTAATTATCAGAGAAATGCAAATCAAAACTACAATAAGGTATCACCTCACCCCAGTCAGAATGGCCATCATCAAAAAATCTACAAATAATAAATGCTGGAGAGGCTGTAGAGAAAAGGGAACCCTTCTACACTGTTGGTGGAAATGTAAATTGGTACAAGCACTGTGGAGTATAGTTTGGAGGTTCCTTAAAAAATAAATATAAAACTAACCTATGATTCAACAATCCCACTCCTGGGCATATATCCAGAGAAAACCATAATTTGAAGTAATATGTGAACCCCAATGTTCACTGCAACACTATTGACAATAGCCAAGACATGGAAGCAACCAAAATGTCCAACGACAGAAGAATGGATAAAGAAGATGTGGTACAAAACAAAACTTATGGTTACCAAAGGGGAAAGGTAGGTGAGAGGGATGGACTGAAGCTTTGGACTAAGCATATCTACACTGTTGTATTTGGAACAGATGGTCAATGGGGACCTGTGTATAGCACAGGGAACTCTACCCAATATTCTGTAATAACCTGCATGGGAAAAGAAGTGGAAAAAATAGATATGTGTATAACTGAATCCCTTTGTTGTACATCATAAATCACAACATTGTAAATAAACTTTACTTCAATAAAACTTTTTTAAAAAGATCTTTCTAAGACAAATATAGTACTTTCACTGCTTTACTCAATGGCATCCTTGACAGAACAGTCAAGACACTTTACCATCACACTCCCAGGTGTTTTTCCAATTACAAGAGGCCAGCATGCCCCTTGAGACTTAACCAAAATTCAACTTACAGTCTGGGTTCTGAGGAATGTTTGCCATTCTTCCCAAGATGTTTTCTAATTATTCTGGTTTATAATCTCTTGGTCTAGATGCACTAAGGATGATTTATGAAATTAATATACTGTATCATGAGCTTACTGTACAGGAAGCACTATGGTAAATGTTGTACACACATTATTTCATTTAACAATCCCAAAACCACAGAGATTACAATTGCTATTCATTCTGTTTCATGGATAAGGAAACTAAAAGCTTAGTGAGAACCAAGCCCAAAGAAACTCTACTCTATGGTAGAGTCAGATACATCCTTCCCCTTTCTTAATTTCTTGGCCATTCATTTATTCATTCAGCTATGAATGAATGCCCTTGGGTGTCAAGTAGCATGCTCTGCAAGGGGGCAGATAGTGGGAAGAAGAAGTGATCCCTACTCCTAAAAGTATAGTGTTCACTAGGTCATGATGGCATCTGAAGAGCAAAGGTGAACCTGACCACAATGTGCCCTGAGCCACTCTGGCCCTCAGCTCTTCACTGCTCCCCTGGCATCCAAGATCTTCCATCATCTCCCTCTTCTCTCCACCTTCATCTACCTGTCTATTCCAATACATCAGCCTCTGTTCTCTCTCCTAGATAGGCCAGTTTCCTCTGCAAACATGTTGGATCACTGCCACTTCTCTGGCTATAACATCTTTGATGTTTCCCTGCCTGGATTATTTTCTGCCTCCCTCAGTCCTGTCTACTCTTCAGTACCCATCTCAAGTCTTACCTTTCCAGATGACACCTGGTGACAAGGATCTCTTCGAATCTTACATAACACCTTGTTTTCATCATTTTGGTCCTCTTTCCCCTCCCCATTTGACCCCGATCCATTACTTTATGACTAAGTCTTTTATTCCTTCCTGGTATCATTTGCAAAATTTCACCCATTTTCAGAAGGAAGATAGCTCAGCACAGTGTTTAACAATGTAGACTGTTCAGCTGAACAAGCCCAAATATGAATTCTGAGCCTCCTGGTGGTTAGCTATGTGTCTTGGGACATGTATGTACCCTCACCAAGTCTCAGTTTCTTCATCTATAAAATGGTAATAGTAATAGGATTTATCTCTTCAAGTTGTCATATAGATTAAAGTCTGTTACACTTTAGAGAAAGCTGAGATACACCCACACACCCCTCAGAGGGGAGTACTGCTATTAGATGATATTCATGAAGTATGTATTGTAGATAAAGTTATAAAAAAAAAAGCCTAGGTAACATCACAACCTGGAGGGATACAACTCTGAACACACAAACAAGGAAAAATATATGAATATGACCCAAACTCCAAACTGAAGATTTATGATCATTTGGGTGACAGGCATGAGCTGTGCACATCATACGGATGTTAGCTGGGTCATCATGTTTGAACCAGACCTGCCTCTCATAGATTTTGAGAGGTCTGATGCAGTCACCAAGATTTCTCTAAATTCTTTGGGGGGGACTTAGGTATTTGTGAATCCTGATTCTGCTGAATTAACCCTGCTTGTATCAGTTCCCACACCTTGACAGTTGTTTCTTCTTAATTTCCATTAATTGAATCTCTCACACAACTAGAACAGTTTACTGAAAGTCTAGAGAAGACTTAAGAGAATTCCTACTGCAGAAATTTAAACTGCTAAAAATTGAATAAAAGACAATCCTGTTCTTAAAATACCCATTGCCATTTTCACGGTTGAGTTGTAGCCTCCTTCCTGTTTACCCATCTTTAAATTCTTGCCACTACCATGTCCATTATTATATGGAATTCTTTCCAATACACTGATATTTAACCAAGGCCTGTCTTCACTCTTGCAAAATCTATGCTCTTAGGGCCTTATCTTTTTGGAAAAATACCAAAAATACCTTGTAAACTCATCAAGGTATTTTTCCAAACAGAGACAGTTATCTTCCTAAGAGGGACCATGGCTTCTGCTACTTATGCATTTTTTATTTTTTAATAATGATTTTTATTTTTTCCATTATAGCTGGTTTACAGTGTTCTATCAATTTTCTACTGTACAGCAAGGTGATCCAGTCACACATACATGTATACATTCTTTTTTCTCATATTATCATGCTCCATCATAAGTGACTAGATATAGTTCCCAGTGCTATACAGGAGGATCTCATTGCTTATCCATTCAAAGACAAGAGTTTGCATCTATTAAACCCAACTTCCCAGTTCATCCCACTC
Organism: Sus scrofa; assembly: GCF_054392235.1. Lineage (NCBI taxonomy): Eukaryota > Metazoa > Chordata > Mammalia > Artiodactyla > Suidae > Sus > Sus scrofa. Next base: position 60,396,540 of record NC_139395.1, read on the forward strand.
TCTCCCCCTCCCCCTTGGCAACCACAAGTCTGTTCTCCATGTCCATGATTTTCTTTTCTGTGGAAAGGTTCATTTGTGCTGTATATTACATTCCATATATAAGTGATATCATATGGTATTTGTCTTTTTCTGACTTACTTCACTTAGTGTGAGAGTCTCTAGTTCCATCCATGTTGCTGCAAATGGCATTATTTTGTTCTTTTATGGCTGAGTAGTACTCCATTGTGTACATATACCACATCTTCATTCACTCGTTTGTTGATGGACATTTAGATTGTTTCCATGTCTTGGGTATTGTGACTAGTGCTGCAATGAACATGAGAGTGCGTGTCTTTTTAAGGAAAATTTTGTCTGGATATATGCTCATGAGTGGAATTGCTGGGTCATATGGTAGTTCTATGTATAGTTTTCTAAGGTACCTCCACACTCTTACATAGTGGTTGTACCAATTTACATTGCCACCAAAAGTGCAGGAGGGTTCCCTTTTCTCCATGCCCTCTCCAGCATCTGTTATTTGTGGACTTATTAATGATGACCATTCTGACTCGTGTGAGGTGGTACCTCATAGTACTTTTGATTTGCATTTCTCTAGTAATCAGTGATACTGAACATTTTCTCATGTGCTTGTTGGCCATCTGTATATCTTCTTTGGAGAAATGTCTATTCAGGCTTTTGCCCATTTTTCAATTGGGTTGTTGGCTTTTTTGCTGTTGAGTTGTAGAAGTTGTTTGTATAGAGATGAAGCCCTTGTCAGTTGCATCATTTGAAACTATATTCTCCCATTCTGTAAGTTGTATTTTTGTTTTCTTTTTGGTTTCCTCTGCTGTGCAAAAATTGTCACTTTGATTAGGTTCCATGGGTTTATTTTTGCTTTTATGCCTGATGCTTTGGGAGACTGAACTGAGAAAACATTCGTAAGGTTGATATCAGAGAATGTTTTGCCTATATTTTCTTCTAGGGTTTTGATCGTGTCTTGTCTCACATTTAAGTCTTTAAGCCATTTTGAGTTTATTTTTGTGCACAGTATGAGCACGTGTTCCAGTTTCATTGATTTACATGCAGATGTCCAGTTTTCCCAGCAACACTTGCTGAAAGGACTTTTTTCCATCTTATATTCTTGCTTCTTTTGTCGAAGATTAATTGACCTTAGGTGTCTGGATTTATTTCTGGGTTCTCTATTCTGTTCCATTGGTCTGTCTGTTTTGGTACCAGTACCACAGTGTATTGGTTGCTGTAGCTTTGTAATATTGCCTGAAGTCTGGGAGAGTTATGTCTCCTGCTTGGTTTTTGTTCCTCAGGATTGCTTTGGCAATTCTGGGTCTTTTGTGATTCCATATAAATTTTTGGATTGTTTGTTCCATTTCTGTGAAAATGTCATGGGTAATTTGATAGGGATTGCATTGAATCTGTAGATTGCTTTGGGTAGTATGGCCTCTTTTTACATTAATTTTCCGACCTAGGAGCAGGGAATATCTTTCCATTTCTTTGAATCCTCTTTAATTTCCTTGATTAATGTTATATGGTTCTCAGCATATGTCTTTCACCTCCTTGGTCAGGTTTATTCCCAGGTATTTGATTTTTGGGGTGCAATTTTAAAAGATATTCTATTTTTGTATTCCTTTTCTAATATTTCATTGTTAGTATACAGAAATGTGACTGATTTCTGAATGTTAATCTTATATCCTGCTACTTTGCTGAATTTGATGATCAGTTCAAGTAGTTTTGGGGTTGAATCCTTAGGGTTTTCTATATATAGTATCATGTCATCTGCATACAGTGACAATTTTACCTCTTCTCTTCCAGTGTGGATACCTTTTATTTCTTTTGTTTGTCTGATTGCTGTGGCTAGGACTTCCAGTACTATGTTGAATAACAGTGGTCAGAGTGGGCATCCTTGTCTTGTTCCAGATTTTAGTGGGAAGGTTTTCAGCTTTTCTCAATTGAATATTATATTTGCTGTGGGTTTGTCATAAATGACTTTTATTATCTTATGTTCCTTCTATACTCACTTTGGTAAGAGTTTTTATCATGAATGGATGTTGGGTTTTGTCAAATGCTTTTCCTGCATCTGTTGAGACGATCAAGTGGTTTTTGACTTTTCTCTTGTTAATGTGGTGTATGATGTTGATTGATTTGTATATGTTGAACCTTTCTTGAGAACCTGGGATGAATCCCACTTGGTTATGGTTACGATATTTTTTATGTGTTTTTGGATTCGGTTGGCTAAAATTTTGTTGCAAATTTTTGTGTCTATATTCATCAAAGATATTGGCCTATAGTTTTCTTTTTTTTTTGTGGTATCTGTCTTGTTTTGGTATTAGGATGATGGTGGCATCATAGAATGTCTTTTGGAAAAGTTTAAGGAGGATGGGTATAAGTTCTTTGTATGTTTGGTAGAATTCGCCTGTGAAGCCATATGGTCCTGGACTTTTATTTGTAGGGAGTGTTTTTATTACATATTCAATTTCACTTCTAGTGATCAGTCTTTCTTTCTTTCTTTCTTTCTTTCTTTCTTTCTTTCTTTCTTTCTTTCTTTCTTTCTTTCTTTCTTTCTTTCCTTCTTTCTTTCTTTCTTTCTTTCTTTCTCTTTCTTTCTTTCTTTCTTTCTTTCTTTCTTTCTTTCTTTCTTTCTTTCTTTCTTTCTTTCTTTCTTTCTTTCTTTCTTTCTCTTTCTTTCTTTCTTTCTTTCTTTCTTTCCAAACTTTAGTCTTGGAGGGCTACTTATATGCAAGAGCACCCATTTGTATTTTGCAGAGCATTACTATTTATTTTTGGCATGGGAGTTTGGATATTTACTGTCTCTTTCTTTGAGGTGAGCAGGCTGTTATCCCTAGGGCTGAGTGTGTTTCCAAGGAGAAGGAGGCAATGGGTAGGGCTAGTAGTCAGTGCCTGGTTGCTGGGCTCTTAACAGCAGGAAGGACCTGCAGGAAGGTGGCATGGGCTACTCCTAGTTTCAGAGCCCTGGGTAGTGGTAATGAGCCTTAGGCAGATTTACAAGGTGCCCAGAGCATTTGGCAGTGGCAGCAGCATGGTGTGTGTGTTCCCAGGAGAGTGAGAGCAACAACAGGTAGTGTTCAATTGCAATGTGCTCCTCGAGGTGACTGGAGCTGCAGGTGGTGCCTGTTCAGGAACCCCTAGAGGTAGTGGGCCACGCTCACCTCTGGAGTCAGTGATAACTGCAGTGGTTTGCCCCTGCCACCTGCAGACCATGCAAGAAGCACCCCATCTCAGCACACACAGAAGATGCTGCACATGCTGGTCCTAGTTGCAGGATCCTTGGAAGTGACAAAGATCAAGTGCATGGGCACTGCCTGGAGCATTCAGCAGTGGTAGCCACAGAGGGGGTGTGCTCCCAGGGGTGCTAGAGCAACAATAGGTGGTGTTAGGTCATAATGCCCTCCTCTGTGGTGCCTTGAGGTGACTGGGGACACAAGTGGTGCCTGTTCACAGATCCTTAGTAGTGGCAGGCCATGCCCACCTCTGGAGTCAGAGATAACTGTGGTGTTTTGCCCCCACCACCTGTAGACCATGCAAGAAGCACCTTGCCCCACTTAGCCCCCACAAGAGGTGTTATACCAGCTGCTCCTAGTTGTAGGTTCCTGGGAAGGGACAGTGATCAAGTGTCTGGGCACTGCCCAGAGTGTTTGGCAGTGGCAGCAACATGGTGGGTGTGCTCCCAGGTAGTGTTCTATTGCAATGTCCTTCTCTGTGGTGCCCTCTGAGGTGGTTGGGGCTGCAAGTGGTTCTTATTCAGGGATCCCCAGTGGCAGACCATGCAAGAAGCACCCCTTCCCACTTAGCCCATCAGCTGCTCCTAGTTGTAGGGTCTTAGGGAAAGGACAGTGATCAAGCATCTGGCACTGCCCAGAGTGTTTGGCAGTGTTAGCTGCTGGGCGGGTGGGTTCCTAGAGGGGTGAGAGCAATAATGTGTGGTTCTTGGTTGCAGTGCCCTCTCTCTCTCTCTCTCTCTCTCTTTTTTTTTTTTTTTTTTTTTTGCAGTCAACCCCTGAGGTGACTGGGGCTGCAGGTGAAGCAGATTCACAGGCCACAGTGGTGGCAGGCCACGCCTCCCTCCAGCCTCTAAGAAAACCACCACGATCCATCCCTGCCACCTGTAGATCATGCAAGAGGCACCACATCGCACTTAGCCCCCTGCTGCCCTTAGCCCACGCAAGAGATGCCTGGCCACCTGTAGCCTTCACAAGAAGCACTCAGTCTTCCATAGCCTGAGCAAGTGGCTTCTCCTCAACTGTAGCCTGCACCAGAGGTGCCCCCCACCTTTGAGAGCCTGTGATGTGCACAGGGAGATTCCTATGGCAGTCCACCCCTCCTCCTCTCGCCCTCCCCAACAATGGTGCCTTGCTTCTCCTGGGTTCCCTCTGTTTTGGTGTTCTACTCCCCAGCCCGTGGCACAGCACTCCTTAGCCTCTTAGGCTGTCCCCAAACAGCCAACCCTACTCCACTCCCCAGGACTGACTTCTGGAGCCTAAGTTTCAGCACCCAGCCCCTGCCTGAACGTCTCAGGCTATGGTGTCCAGGCCGGTGGTTCAGATGATCTGTGCAGCTCTCACTCTACTTTGCCCTCCTCAGTCCAGCTGCTGCGCTTTTCTTGGCAACTTTGGGGTACCTCTGTCTCAGCTGATCTCCCGGTTGGTTAGGTGGCTTCCCAGAATATGGGTTCCTTTTCACCTTCACAGCTCCCTCTCAGGAATGCTAGTCCCATCCTGATTCCTTTTCTCTCTCTCTCTTTTGTTCTATCCAGTTATGTCAAGAGTTTCTTGCCCTTTTTGGAGATTTAAGTTCTCCTGCCAGCATTCAGTTGATGTTCTGTGCAAATAGTTTTACATGTAGATGTGTTTTTTTTTAATGCATTTGTGGGAGAAGGTGAGTGTGACATCTTACTCCTCCGACATCTTGATCCGCTCTCTGCTACTAATTAATTTTTTAAAACCATCATATCTAAATTATGGAAATTATCCATCCTGATGAGAATACTGCATCTCCACAGTGAACTATCATCTGCAACACAGCTAGGCCACTTTTGACATATCTATAGAATGCGATAATCAAAATGATTGAAACTGTCTATCATACCATATGTGACAATTGTACAAATGAAAAATAAAAAATAATTAAATCTGTCCAAAGGAAGTTAGGGAATTGCTTTTGTTACCAATATACCCGAGAGGAATGTATTATTCACTAGCCATCAAGAGAAAAGGTGAAGAACTAGTTGCTAAGTTATCAACAAAGTTATCTTTGCCATGGAATCAAAAAATATTTATGATGTCACACAGTTTCTTAGGAAGAAGGAGTGGCTGAGCTGGACAGTTCTATTTCAGAGTCTCTCCTGAGGATGTAACAGGCTGCTGGTTGGGACTACACTCATCTGAAGGCTTGACTAGGGCTGAATCTATTCGCAATAGGTCTCATTTCTTTGCTGGTTCTTGGGAGAGGCTATTCATCCCACAGACTTCTCCACAGGATTGCCTGAGCAACTTTACAACATGGCTGTTGGCTTCCCTGAGACTGAGTGATGAGAGAGAACGAAACTCTGACTTTTATGACTTAGTTTTAGAAGTCTCACACTGTCACTTCTGCTATATTTCACAGTTAGAAGTGAGTCATTAGGTCCAACTCACAGTCAAGGGAATGGATTATTAGGCTCTTTTTTTTTTTTTTTTTTAGGGCTATACCCACAACATATGGAAGTTCCCAGGCTAGGGGTTCAATCAGAGCTACAACTGCCCGCCTATGCCATAGCAACATCAATGCCAGGTCTGAGTCACATCTGTGACCTACACCACAGCTCATGGCAATGCTGGATCCCCAACCCACTGAGTGAGGCCAGGGATCGAATCTGCATCCTCATGGATGCTAGTTGGGTTTGCTACTGCTGAGCCACAATGGGAATTCCTAAGCTCCATTTTATTTTTTTATTTTTTTGTCTTTTTGCCATTTCTTGGGCTGCTCCCTCGGCATATGGAGGTTCCCAGGCTAGGGGTTGAATCGGAGCCGTAGCCACAGGCCTACGCCAGAGCCACAGCAACGTGGGATCCGAGCCGCATCTGCAACCTACACCACAGCTCACGGCAATGCCGGATTGTTAACCCACTGAGCAAAGGCAGGGACCGAACCTGCCACCTCATGGTTCCTAGTCGGATTCGTTAACCACTGCGCCACTTCAGGAACTCCCTAAGCTCCATTTTAAAAAATGAATGTCAGTCTGGCCTTGTTCAGTAGGTTAAGGATCCAGCATTGTGGTGAGCTGTGGTGTAGGCCAGTAGCTATAGCTCTGATTCGACCCCTAGCCTGGGTACCTCCATATGCTGTGGGTGTGGCCCTGAAAAGCAAAACTATATATATATAACATTTTAAAAATAAATAACAAAAAAATGAATGAGTGAATGTCAGAGAGTATATTTAAAACCACTGTGAGAAAAATTTTAATCTCATAGGACCACTTATAGGCAAACTTCAGGTGAAAACTGAATCAAATATTGCAGAATATAGGAAGGACTCACTTTCTTCTCCCCTCTCGCACAAGTCCTTGCAGCACCCTGCCCTGGCTCTACAGGGAAAATCTGACAGAAATGGATAGGGGACAGGATGGAAGAGAAGCCCATGAATGTGGGCCATGCCAGTTTTTAATATCCTGTACCATCCAGAATTATGTCAGAAGCAGAGTAAGATTAATTGGGGAATTAAATTTCCTCTTTTCTTATTCTACTTGTTCCCCTCCCAAACTCTTATTCTTAGCCACGGAGGTTATCAAACAACATGCAGGGTTTTCTCCTCCATTATTCCTAGCGCTAAAGACCCACTAAGCAGCACTGATGCTTCCAGGGATCCAGCAATCAATCATTTCTTTCTCTGAAACAGGGCCAGAGTGATCACACATTTTGCTCTGCTTGATAAAGGCTATGGCTGGGGAGCTAGCTCACACATGATAAAAATACTTTCCAATTGATATGCCACTATTATTAGAGCTGGTGTTTACTTAAACAAGTTGTGTCACCATATTGCATTTACTGTACTGTGTCAAAGAAGGAAGGTTGAGCTCCAGAAAGAAATTTCTTTTTTTGATGCTAGGAAGCTGCTCTGATTTACATCTGCAGTTTACAGTCCCTGCTTCCTCCTCCTAGAAAAAAACACCCCTCCCTTTTAAAAACAAATAAATAAAAGTTTTCATTTAAAGAAAAGAATTCTGGTTTGAAATTAAAGTTCTCATTCAGAACTTTTAAAATGTTCATTATAAAATAATCTGGCATAATATTAATTCAGAGTTTTGCCAAAGACCTTTACCTGAGTATTTGATGAAACAAGGTTTCAAATTAGATGCAGCTGGCCAAAGGAATTTTTTTTTTTTTCTTTTAAGCAAGGAGGGTGATATAAGATGCAGTCATAGTTTCAGTCATGAACACAGAGATAGATGACTCAGAATTAGGGAGGTAATGCTGACCTTCCTATATGAATTCCTTCAACAGATTTCCACTCTCACCTCCTGTGCCTGGTACCCTTTTAAAATGGAATTCAATGGTGACTTGCTAAGTCAAAGGATTACCATGTTGCCCCAGATGTGAAATCACATTTATAGTAATTGAGACTGACCCCGTAAACACAGCTCCAGCTGTGAAGCACATTTAAATAAAGAAAAAAATAGAAGAGCACAAAGGGTTTGGGGATATCTGTCTGAACGCTTTAGATGAAATGTAGCCCAGGAGACAAGTGTCAGGAGGGAAAGTGGGAGTGACTCGGGTTCTCCAAGGAAACCATACCATCTGAATAAGATAACATGCTTCAAATAACACCATCATGATGTGGTATCCGGCACAGAGGAGAGGCTCATTATATATTTTGCGAGTGAAAGAACTTAAATCGGTTTGGTGGAATTATGGCATTTTTGAGCTAGATCTTGAAAAACAGATACCCTATTCCCCAAGTAAAAATTAGATATCTTAGAGAAATTTCAACTATTCCAGGAATGAGAAGGATATGTCATCACTAAAGGACTATGACAATATTTTGGAGTTTAATTGAATTACCTCCCCCCATGAAATTTCCTGCCTTTAAAAACATTTCTTAAGATGAAAAATTCCATACAGGCTCCTTAGAGAGAATATGAAAAATACATAAACATATAAAGAAAAAAAACAAACGTAATGCCTTGACCTAGGAATAGACATTATAAACATTTTTTGGTATTTCTCCCCAGTAATTTTTTAAGCACATTGTTACATTCCAAGGATAATACTGCAAGTAAAACTTTGCATCCTGCTTTTCAGAATTGACAAAATAACATTTCAGCCTGATGAAAAAGCAAGCACATGTGCTTTGTGGAAAATCTGGGACAAACTAGAAAAGTATAAAGATGAAATGAAAAATTGCTAGTAATCTTGTTGCTTCACATAAGCCTTGTTATATTCTGGTGGCCATCCCTTTCAGGTTTTTTTTCTTTTTTTTTTTTTTCTGGCCCTTAACAAATATGTAGGTTCACTTGAGGAAGTTGGAGAGTTGGGGTCATTCCTTAATTGTCTGTAATTGTCCAATTACTGTTTAGCAAGATTTGAGATAAACATCCCTGGAAAATCAGGTCATTTAATAAAACTCAAGTGGATTTCTTTTTCCAGCTGACATTATTGTGACCTTGGGTATTGAGGAAAAGTATAGAATCACCTGGAAACAAAGATGCTTTGAGAGTTGTAACCTATCTGCTTCTCCCAGATGGGAGCCTACGTGTCCCCACTTTTAGAGAAGGGCTGAGCCAAAGAAGAGACAATGGGAGACAACAGAAAACAATGTATGAAGGAACATTTCAGGGCTAAGAGGTAGCTTGAAATGTCATGAGTGCTGCAGTCATCAGCTCTCACTCAAAATGCCTCTGCTACCAAGATTTCTATTTAGCTCATAAAACTTATATTGAACAACAAATGGCCCCTGTTTTCCTCCCAGAGGACTCCCCCCCACCACCATTTCTCTAAACTAGGACCACAAAGATTACAGCCAAGGAAAATGAAACTCAAAGATTTCACAAAAGCAGAAATAGAAACCCAATGGTAATTATTCTGGACCTTAAGTTTCCCCTCAACACAATTTTATTAAGCTAGTTTTCTGGAGGCAGTGTGGTACAGAAGGGGCACAAATTCAGCTCTGTCACATATTATGTGTGATCATGGTGAAGTCACTTACTCCTTCTGAGTTTTGGATTTATTAATAGAAATATTAGGGCTAATTATGCCTTCTCTGTATAGGTAGTAAGAGGCTCAAATTGGCTGACAAGGGGGAAAGAGCCTTGCATATACAAAAGAGTCAATGTTTGTTCCTTGTTTTAAATTCAAGACTGCCTCTCACAAGAGCAGGTACAGTATATGGTGTGGCAGTGGTCACGCGCATCCATGTCATTGTGGATTAATTTTACTGTGGAGGATAACTGTAGTCTTTTGGTTTATTGCAGGTCTACAGAATTAGAGACAGAGAGGGAAAACAGACAACACAGAAAAGCTGTTTTTGTTATTAATCCTTAGGAAAAGAAAATATAATGGCAATTGTAATCTCTACCACTAAAAAGCCAAAAACATCAGTATACTATATGAAGAGCAAAGGCACCCAGCCCTGTCACGTGCACCTCCACAGAAGTGACTGCCGTTATCAGTTGTATGAACATGCTTCCAGAACTCTTTCGATTCATCGCACATACATATATACACATACTTGTGTTTTCACAATACTGTGTTTCGTGCACCAAGGTATCATCTTCAGTTTTTTAAACAGCTGCAGTACTTTCCATGAATTGGATGAATAATAACGTAACTGACTCTTCAGAAAAGAGAGCTTTGCCACTGTATCAGAGCAACTTTGCAAACAGTAAATACCTCAAGCTCTTTAAAAATGCAACAGTTTCACCTGTAAAATAGACAATACCACCACCACCCCAGAGGTGTAAAGCAAAACATGATGTTGCTTTTTCCTCAGCCCTGTATGGGAAGAGACAGAGAAAGACTAAAACTGAGCACAAGCACACCGGGCAGGCTTATTTTAGCTGTTTATATACCGCATGTTAATGTTTCATGGCAGAGCTCTGGGCAATTCATCAATGAAAAAGTCATGACAACGTGTTTTATGCTAAAGCTGACTGCTTTAGCAGTCAATTCTAGTCAGGTCTATATTGACAGAACTCCAAAGATCCATGCTCTCCTCTTTTATAGGGTGGCCCATTGTTCAGGTAGGCAGAAACCACTGCATTGGAGGGCTCATTTTACTAGTCAAGAGGAAATAGGAAAAAGGCTATTTTTCTGTCTGCCCTCTGAAGATAGAAGAGAAGCAGGAGTCATTTCTAGCGCCCTTCAGAGAGGTGGGCTGGCAGTTGGTCTGGATAACTTAATAAATGGTTAACACCAGTGAGATGCAGAAGATAAGAATGTGAAGGGACAGTCACCCAGGGGTCAGATTAATAAGGGCCCTTTCCGAGCTCTCTCTCTCTCCTGAGATACTGTGGCATCTCGCTTCTTACTAAGACAAGGCTATTCCATCCTTTTGACAATAAGATAAGTTTGACTTGGCCTTTAGAATGGCCTGCAGCTCTGTCTCTAGGTCACTGGTTCATTTGCACATGGCACCACTTTGTTCTTGCACTGGACATAAAAAAAGACCAAGACACAAAATCAAGGCCTTTTGGTTTTAAGGTGGAGGAAAGGAAGGAGAGTGGTTCTATTTTTCCAAGTTACCTCCACAGCCATCCTCCACAGACCTCATACTACAGGTCAGGTTTAAGGGCACATTTAGTTGAGCTGAAGGAAACTGGTCATCAGACAGATTGCTGATCAATGAGATCAGCTGTCCTTGTGGTTCATTAAGGATTTTTTTTCAACTTAATATCTACCCTAGATAATCAATCTCACCCTATAATAATTCAAGTGTTCCCCCCCACCACCCCTTTTTAGGGCTGCACCAGCAGCATATGGAAGTTCCCAGGCTAGGGGTTGAATCGGAGCTGTAGCTGCTGGCCTATGCCACAGCAACACCAGATCCAAGCCATGTCTGCAACCTACACCACGGCTCATGGCAATGCTGGATCCTTAACCCACTGGGCAAGGCCAGGGATCGAACCCACATTGTCATGGATATTATGTCAGGTTCTTAACCTGCTGAGCCAAAATCGGAACTCCCGATTCACTGGCTCTTAAACAAACAAAAAAAAAATACTACAGATCATCCAAATCGCCCAACTGAATATCCTAACCTGAAGCCCCCCTTTTTTTCTCCACTCTTGATGGCCAGTGAACATATTCTACTTCTTACCAGTTGCTCACGCTTGGTAAATACTTTGAAAATATAGTATTGGGGCTTTCCATTGGGAAAATGTTTCTATGAGCAAAAATCAGACCTTCCTATTTTGTTAGGAACAAAAATCCATGCCCCAGGGTATTCTTTTGGCAGTGATGATATTCTCCCGCTGCCTATGGGCCTGGCTCTCTTCCTCACTTTGTTTTTTTCAGATCAGGAAGGTTTTCCTGAACTGGAGAACTACACTCCTATCACACATTTCAAGACACTTCTCTGTTTTCACTATCAGGTGTGGTATTGTTTGTTCTGCTGGCTCAAAAGCAACTTTGAAACCCATTGTTCAAATGTCCCCAGAATGAAGAAGACAAACCATCCCATCAACAGAACAATAATTTCCATTTAGGGGTAAAAATACATCTTGTCAATTTCAGCTCGCATTCTCCCTAACACATTTGGTAAAACTCTCTGCCCTAAATAATCTGTAAAACAGAGAGTATAAAGCGAACCCCCCCACATGTAATGACTAACAAAGGCAGATGTAAAAGCTCCCAGTGAAAGCAAACACAAAAATAAAACTGCATGCCCCAAGGGATTTTTCAATCACAAGAATGTTGTTCACATCCCATCATCAAAGATTAAAGGCTGGATATTGAAGGAAGGGAAAAGACGGTGTCCTTTAACAAACAATTTAAGTGAGGTGAGGAGGCAGCGCGGTAGGTACGGGGAAAAAAGAAATTTGCAATCAGACTGGGGTTGGAGTACCATTTCTTCTACCATGAAGGAGTTGGGCCTGAGGAGGTCACCTAACTAGTTTCCCAGCCTCTTTCCCACCATCTCTAGATGGGGATGAAATCCACCACAGCGCTACATCCACCTTGTTGGGAATTAGAAAGAATCAAAGGAGGTAATGGACATGAAGTCATCACACAGAGCCTATATGAATTTTTTCATCTCTAAAGTAAAAGATGGATTGGAAAGAGCAGGGGTGGCAGGTGAGCAGAAGTGACTGTGGTCCCTGAGAGCTGGAGGTGGCCTGCACCTTCAATCTCACCTCCCACATCCCCCTCCCAGCTCTGGGAGGTCCCAGAGATTCAGACCTTGCCAGTGGGGTGCAGGAGAGACCGTGGGCATGTCACTGAGCTTCGGAGACCTGGGATTTCCCTCTTGTTCACCCTGACAGACCCTCCTCACTGCTTGGGGGAGAAAAATCAGATGCATCCAAACTGGAAACAATCATGAATTGAGTTAGCGTCAGACTTGGTGACACTGATGAGAGCCATGTTAATGGCTTTGAGATTCTCTAGGACTTTAATTGGAACCTTGAATGGGAGAGTAATAACCAAAAATGGTTTCTTTCCAACTCTGGCTATGTATACTGCTCCAATGATCTTGGGGCCTCAGAGAGAGGTAGAAAAGAAGGAAAAAGAAAAAGGGAAAAGCACAGAGGAAATTAAAAAAAAAAAAAAAAGGAAAAGGAAAAGAAGAGGAGATGCCCTAGAAAGAGCAAGTGGCCACTCGGATTTGAAAAACCAGGGGAGTGTCATTTCTTTCCTTCCCGCAATTCACTTGAGTCACAGACAGTACGGAGGTACCCCAATTTATTTTCCAATTCACTTCTTGAGTGATGGACTTTCAACTTTTTAAATGGATTTTTTGTATCTATAAACAATGCTCATGTAACAAAATTCTTTTATTTCCGCAGGATAGAATCTGGGGAGAAAGATTACTGGGTGCAACAGTATGCTTATTTGTAATTTTAACAGATGCTGTCAGATCATCTCTGAAGGGATTTTTTATTGCTTAAAATAAACTCTCAGGGTAACCCTGGCACTGCTGGATCAGCTCTAATCAGCGAGAGTGCAAAGATTTAACTTCTCCTTCTTATGTCCAGGTCAAAATGTTTCCAAGTAAACGTCTCTAGGGCTGAGACCCCAAAACCTTTCTCAATGGGTATGATGATAACTTAGGTCAGCATATTTGAAAACCGATGTTAACTTCATATGACCCACAAGCATGAAATTGGTGCTGTGGGAAGAAGACAAGAAAGCTTGGGTACTCCTGCTGGATCCAAGTCAAGGAGGGTGCACCCTCCTTAACTGACTTCGTTGTTACCTTTGCACCTGCTGGATAATATTTTCAGGTATTATTTTTTTTCTCTCATCTGTCCTATTCTTTCCATTCTCTTTATTTAAGGCAAAAGCTTCAGGGAGGCAGATGCCTAAGAAGAAAGTAGAAGTGGCCTGGAGATTTCTTATCCCATACAGAATGTAGGAGATTTCTACAGTGTTACGAGGAAGGGGGTTTGCAAGAAAACAGAGTGACAGAAAAAGCAGGGGGCAGAGATAGATCAAAGGACTCCCCCAAGTTAAGGCAGAAGAGGAGAAATGGCTGCAGCTCTTGAAGCCATGGAGCTCTCACTAAACCACGTGGCAGAAAAGCAAAGACTTCAAGGAACAGCAGCCGGAAGTCAGGCTACAGTTGATGGGACCTTTGGCTGCCTCCCCAGAGATGCTCTGCTCCAAGCATAGCACCCCCATCCAACCTTGATTTAGCCTAACACTGCAGCACTATGGTATATCCCTGGGTCAAAACCCTAATAATAGCTGACATTAATCATAAAGACATTAATCTTTAATGACATAAGACATTAATTGTTTTGCCAGTGGAATGGGAGGCTTTCAGTAGAAATGATGCTGATTTATGTCAAACTATGATTTATGAAGAAATTATGTGGGAGGTTTCTCAATCTTGACACTACTGATTTATTTTTTTAAGGCTGCAGCTGTGGAATATGGAAGTTCTCAGGCTAGGGGTTGAATTGGAGCTGTAGCTACAGGCCTACACCACAGCTACAACACTGGATCTGAGCCACATCTGTGACCTACACCACAGTTTGTGGCAATGCCAGATCCTCAATCCACTTAGCAAGGCCAGGGATCGAACTTGTACGCTCATGGACACTATGTTGAATTTTTAACCTGCTGAGCCACAATGGGAACCCCACTATTGATATTTTGAGCTGGGTGACTTTTTGCTGTTGGGTCTGTCCTGAGCATTGTAAAATGATGGCATCATTCCCAGTCTCTACTCACTAGATACCAGTAGCATCCTCTCTCTGCCCTCAGTTTTGACAACCAAAAATGTCTCTAGACACTCCTCATTGTCCCCCGAGGGCCTATATTACTCCTGATTGAAAGTCACTAATTTAAGAGAAAGTAAAAAACGGTTATATTTCTTGAGTTTGTGGGCAGAGATTCTTAGGAGCTGCACGCAGTGACATCAATTTGTTAATCGTGCTACCAGAGGCCAGTGAGACATTGTGCTGCGCCCAGATTTGCCTCCCTGACAATGTATTGCTTGGGCTAATTACTAAACATTAGCTTTCATTCTCTGAGCAACTTTTCAACAAGCGGATGACATCGAGAAATGGAAGGACATGCATCTTAATTATACCTACAGTGGTTAATGGGTCAGTGAGGCATTCAGAGCATCCTGCGCCCTACTGACCTTTCCCAAGCTGGAACCTGTCAGCTCTATGGCTGTGCCAGACAGAAAAGGATGCCTGTTCTGGAAACTCTGGCTGCCCTTCAGGGCCTTTTAGTTTCACACTAATAAGCCTGATTTAGGTTTTGCATTACAGAGCAGCCACCAAATGTTATTGCCAGCAAGGGCAAATTGCTGATGGCCGTGGTCTTTTCCAGTCAAGCAAATGAACGTGATATTTTCTCCGCCTCCTCTCTTCTCACTGAGAAGATGATTCTTGGAGATAATCCACTTGGTTATCTATGGACGGGAACATAATTTGGAGGCAGCAGTCATGCCAGATGGCCAGCTGAAGCTGGGAGCCCTGAATGGATTTCTGAGCCAAATTCTTCCCTCCCTAGAGGAGCAGAGGAGAGGGTGTGTTGGAACAGTGAAGGCTAAGCTTTTCTTTTCGGGAAAGGAAGACTGGGAGAGGCCAGCATGAATGGCCGCTGTCTTTGCCAAATATGCATGGCATGACTTAGGTGAATAGTTAAGAAAACTTCCCGAGGGCTGGTGTGGACAAATTCTGGAAACAGGATGCCCAGGTCAGCTATGGAATGCCTTTCCCTGGAGACTGTGCTGCCTGGGTGGTTCTGACTCACTTGCCTTACTCAGCCAGCCCAGATGCTCAAGGTGACCTCTCAAGGTGTGCCCCAACCCCTTGAGCCTTAGATCTGTGTGGGCTCTGGAGTTTGGGTGGTGGGTGAGACATGGGACCAGTAACATGGGTTGGTGACTTCAGTGAGCACACAAGGAACTCTGGAGAAGCTCAGCTCTTAGAATGTGTATCAGAATTCACTGAAGGAGTTCCTGTCGTGGCTCAGTGGTTAACAAATCTGACTAGGAACCGTGAGGTTGCAGGTTCGATCCCTGGCTTCACTCAGTGTGTTAAGGATCTGGCGTTGCCATAAGCTGTGGTGTAGGTCACGGACGCAGCTTGGATCTGGCGTTGCTGTCGCTCTGGTGTAGGCCAGTGGCTACAGCTCCGATTGGACCTCTAGTCTGGGAACCTCCATATGCCATGGGTATGGGCCTGAAAAGACAAAAGACAAAAGACAAAAAAAAAAAAAAAAAAAAGAACTCACTGAAAGAGAAGCTCTAGACTGAGAAGGAAAGAGAAGCAAAGAGAGAATGGAAAGAGAAGGGAGACAAATTGAGTGGGAGGATATTTAGAAAAAATCAGACAGAAGACAAATGAAGGGCCATCAAGACTTGGATAGTGACATTTAGACTTAACATAATGGAAAGGAAGAAAAGGAGGCTTCAAGGTGATGAAATATGCCTATTTCATCCCATCAATTTTTAAAACATGGATTTCTTTTTGATCGCTAATTCATTACTGAAATATATCAGATTGTCATCTTTCATCCTGCAGACAGGGTCCTGGGGGAACAAATCTCCTTGGCTTTGGTCTTAGAAGTTATAGTCCTGTCATTTAGCATGTGACTTGGGGAAAGTCTTATTTCCTCTGTGAGCCTCAGTTTTCTTCCTCCCTCCCTCCCTCCCTCTTTCTTTCTTTCTTTCTTTCTTTCTTTCTTTCTTTCTTTCTTTCTTTCTTTCTTTCTTTCTTTCTTTCTTCTTTCTTTCTTTCTTTCTTTCCTCCTTCCTTCCTTCCCTCCTTCCCTCCCTCCTTCCTTCCTTCCTTCCTTCCTTCCCTCCTTCCCTCCCTCCCTCCCTCCATCCTTCCTTCCTTCCTTCTTTCTTTCTTTGCCTTTTTTTTTTTTTAGGCATATGTAAGTTCCCAGGCTAGTGGTCAAATCAGAGCTGCAGCTACTGGTCTATGTCACAGCCACAGCAACATGGAATCCAAGCCGAGTCTGTGACCTACACCACAGCTCATGGCAAAACTAGATCCTTAACCCACTGAGTGCGACCAGGGATTGAACCCACATCCTCATGAATACTAGTCAGGTTTGTTACTGCTGAGCCATGACAGGAACTCCCTGAACTTCAGTATTCTGATATTCAAAATAAATACATGCAATACCTGACTCCTAAAGTGTTATGAAAGTCAAATGAAAAAAATGTGTTTACAAACTCATAAAGCACATACAACTGGTAAATATACTTGTTTACAACAAGAATACAGTCTTCTCCAATTCATTCTTCACCCAGGTTTCAAAGTGAAAATACACATGATTAAGGGGTTGTCATGTCTAAAATGCTCCTTGGATCTTTAGCAAGTGGTGCTGGGAAAGGTGGACAGCCTCATGTAAATCAATGAAGTTAGAACATACTCTGACACCACACACAGAAATAAACTCAAAATGCCTTAAAGGCAGATATAAGACAAAACACTATAAAACTCCTAGAAGAGAATATAGGCAAAACATTCTCTGACATAAATTATACCAGTGTTTTCTTAGGTCAGTCTCCCAAGACAAAAGAAATAAAAGTAAAAATAAATATATGGAACATAATCAAACTTATAAACTTTTGCATAGCAAAAGGAACCATAAAATGAAAAGATAACTTACAGACTAAGAGAAAACATTTGCAAATGATGTGACTGACAAGGGCTTAATTTCCAAAATATACAAGCAGCTCATACAATTCAATAACAACAACAACTAAAACCCAATTGAAAAATGGGCAGAAGACCTAAAGAGACATTTCTCTAAAGAAGACATAGAGCTAGCCAATAGACACATGACAAGATGCTCATCATCACTAATTATTAGAGAAATGCAAATCAAAACTACAAAAAGGACCTCACGCTAGTCAAAATGGCCATCATTAAAAAGTCCACAAATAAGAAATGCTGGTGAGGGCATGGAGAAAAATGGAACCCTCTATGCTATTGATGGGAAGGTAAACTGGTGCAGCCACTATGGAAAACCATATGGGTGTTCTTCAAAAAACTAAAATTAGATTTGCTGTGTGATCCAGCAATCCCACTCTTGGGCATTTACCCAAACAAAGCTATAATTGGAAAAGATACATGTACTCCTATGTTCATAGCATCACTATTTACAATAGCCAAGACATGGAAACAACCTAAGTGTCCATTGACAGATGAATAGATAAAGAAAATATGGTATATCTATACAGTGGAATATTACTCAGCCATTAAAAAGAATAAAATAATGTCATTTGCAGCAACATGGATGGACCTAGAGGTTATCATACTAAGTGAAGTTAGAAAGAGAAAGACAAATACCATACGATATCACTTATATGTAGAATTTAAAATACAACACAGATCAACATATCTACAAAACAAAAACAGACTCACTCACAGATATAGAGAACAAACCTGTGTTTCCCAAAGGAGGGGGAGTGGATAGGGAAGGGAAGGATTGTGAGTTTAGGATTAGCAGAGGCAAACTATTACACATAGGATATAAAAACAATAAGGTCCTACTGCATATCACAAGAAACTATATTATATTCAATATTCTGTGATAAACCATAATGGAAAATAACATGAAAAAGAATATGTGTATAAATGTGTCACTGATGCATAGGAGGAAACTAATAAATTGTAAATCTACTATAATTCAATAAAATATAAAATAAAATGATCCTTGTTTCCCCATAACTTTACAGAAAATGTTTACACCTCAGAGCTTAGTTCACACAGCCTCTTCAGTTTGGCTCCTGTTACCCTCCTGGCCTCATTTCCCACCAGAAAAAGGTAGCAATTCAAATTTTTCTATATTACATTGTCCTAAAGCAATTAACACTTGGTTTCTACCTCTTGCCCTCAGGCAGTCTCAGTATAGGAAGCTTCCAATGGGTCTTGATGGCAGAAAGGTTTGATCCAGGCCTGAAAACTCAAGTATCTACTGGGACCAGGCAGGAAACATCAGCAGTGAGTGAGCCAAGAGGAGATATAGGCAGTTACCGCTTAAACTTAGTTAACTATCTTGCTTGGCAGAAATAGTGTCCCTGCCTATATCAACTATAGTTGATTTACAATGTTGTGCCAATTTCTGCTTTACAGCAAACTAACTGATATATATATTTATTTTTTCCATCATTGTCTATGCCATTAGATTGGATATAGTTCCCTGTGCTATACAGTAGAACCATAGTGTTTATCCATCCTAAATGTAATAGTTTATATCTCAGGGTCCCAATCTTGTTACATCTTTAAGAGAATCCCATCTAATTCAGATTTTTATATGATCTCTCCTAATTCTTAAAGCTTGACAAGGAATTTAAAATATTCTTGAATATCCAAATATATTCCAAATATATATCCAAATAAAATATCTTCCAGGGCTGCATATGACTATGAGCTACTATTTTCAACCCCTGGCCTTATCCTTCATGTATGTCAAAATTAGAAAAATAAACTAAATGTATAAAAGCAGTAAGAAATGTTAGATTTTATAGATATAAGTTTTACTTGTTCAAATCATTCCAGGCCTTTCAAATACTATATAAGCATCGCCTTTTATGGGAAGCCTTCCTAGGCATGCCCACAACTTCCCATTCCTCCATCAATCCATCCCCTCTACCACCTTCTTGGTCCAAGTCTGATTACTATATGATCCAAGATGGCTGCTAAAGCCCCAGCCATCACATCTGTACCCCAGGCAGTAGGATAGGGGTAGGAGGTGAAGTACCAAAGGGGTCTTCTCCTAGATGAGTCAGTCCTTTTCAAAAAAATTTTAGAAGACTTACTTCAAAATTCCACTTTCATCTCACTGTCCAATCCTAGCTACAAGGGGTTAGGAAAATGGAGTTACATCACCAACTAGACTAAAATCAAGAGTTTTATTTTAAAAATAAAAATCGTTATTAACTGGGCAATTAACAGTCTGTTTCATATTTACTGACTTGTTTCCCTGCTTCTGCTATTGTTCCTACAATTTATTCTCCAAACAACCATTGATTCTAAATTGGATTATACTATCCTCCTCAGTTTAAGCAATTTTATGAGCTTCCATTTGTTCTCATGATAAGACCATAAGCTTCAGGAAGGCCTAAAATGTGCATGGGATTCGGCACTGCCCTCCACTTCCGTCACCCCCAAGTCTCATCCTCTACCTTCTCGCTCTCATTCTTGCTCCACTTAGACTGGCCTTATTTCAGTTCCTTGAATGTGCCAGGCTCTTTCCCACCTTTGCATAAACTGTTGCCCCTGCCTTGAACTCTATGCCTCCAATGGATTGATACCTCCAAGCATCAAATTAAATGTCAGGTACTCAAGGAGGCCATTCTCAGCACCCCAGTCAGAGCATCTACCCATCCCCATCCTTCTTGGGTCTGCATGCTCATTCGCAACCTCTCCATGGTTCAGAATAGCATGTTGATGTGTATCACCATCTCTGATGGCCAGCCTTCCTCGCAAGACTCTATCGTAGTCAGGACAAGGGAACATGTTGGGCCTGCTCCCTTCGGCAGGCCTTCTAGTGCTTGAT
This sequence comes from Sus scrofa, assembly GCF_054392235.1. Classification (NCBI taxonomy): domain Eukaryota; kingdom Metazoa; phylum Chordata; class Mammalia; order Artiodactyla; family Suidae; genus Sus; species Sus scrofa. The sequence goes on from NC_139395.1 coordinate 60,416,720, forward strand.
AGATTAGAGGCATTCGGTAAACTTTTATTTGCCTGGATTGATAACATAAGTCAGTGTGTTTGTTTGGCCTTACTAGACTTAAATATGTAAAGGTTATGTGAGACCCAACCAAAGGTGTATAAGCCACCCTGTCTCCTCAAATCCATCACAAAAATTATGAATCTAGGATGATCTCAGATCCTGCCCACCTAGCCACTTATCAATGCTAAAGGCACCCACCCCATCTCTTTCTTTCTTTTTTTTTTTTTGTCTTTTTGCCATTTCTTGGGCCGCTCCTGTGGCATATGGAGGTTCCCAGGCTAGGGGTCTAATCAGAGCTGTAGCTGCCAGCCTACGCCAGAGCCACAGCAACGCGGGATCCGAGCCGCATCTGCAACCTACACCACAGCTCACAGCAACGCCGGATCGTTAACCCACTGAGCAAGGGCAGGGATCGAACCCGCAACCTCATGGTTCCTAGTCGGATTCGTTAACCACTGCGCCACGACGGGAACTCCTCTTTCTTTCTTACCAGAAGAGCCTTTCGGAGCCTTCCCAGCTTAGTTGTCCTAAGCTGGGTGATGAATGTCAAGTGGCTGCTCCCACATCTGCAGTTCAGTGGAATGTATTAACCAAAAATCAATAAATAATCATTTGCAGGGAGAAAATGCCCATTTGTTTCCATTTTGGGATACCAGCTGGAATTACTTCAACCAAAAACAAAAACTAACACACACAAGATAAACAAATTCTACTTCATGAAACTATTTTCCTTTAAAGCTGTGCCTTGTAAAGGAACGAAACAAAACATAACTTAGGAAGGGAACTCTTAAGAAAGTTATCATGCAACTTTATCTGAGGGCACAGAGCGAAGGTGAATGGGGAGTCCATAAACCGATGTGCTGGCAACAATGTCTATAGCTGGGGCAGGGGAAGCCTATCAATTATTGATACTTGGCGGTCTCTAGAATATGTGATGCATTCCATCCCGGCTATATCAGAGGCAGTGGAAAAGAAGAGAGAAAACTGTTAGGATTCTCTTACTCACCCACAGTGCTGACATTGGTTTTCTGCTCCAATTACTGTGGGATCTTGAGAGTTTAGGGTGACGTTCTCTCTCCAGACGAACTTTGGCCAAGTGTTGGAGGATGGGAGGCCCAGCAGATGTCAGCACCCAGATGGTCCAAATGAATGCAGGTTTATGTCTTTCCTTCTCCATGGGAGACCTCCAGAGATAGTATCTCACAGCCTTAGACCAGATGCTAATCAGATGATATCCAGATGCTCTATAAACATGTGTCAGCAGTTGAAAAGATCTACTCTAATTGGGACAAAATTACTTTTTTTCCAATGCTGTAGGTAAAATGCACAAGTAAAAATGGAACTCCATTCCTGTTTAAATATACCCTGAGGTGCTTTGTTTTTCTTTTTCACAAAGAAAGTTGAGGTTGAGCAAACTGTATGTATCTGTAGTAAGTGTGTAGGAAGGAAAGGGGTGAAGAGAGAAAGCAATCCAGTAGCTTCTCTAGCTCCCTTTGCTTACAGATAACACCTCTCACTGGTTTAAGAGCCCATCCCCTGATTTGAGGACTATCTATGTTTTAATAAATCCTTTTTCTTTCTTGCTGATTGTGGGGCTGCCAAAGCTAGGAAGCATAACAGTTTTTTTTTTGAAAGCATAACAATTTGATACCAAAGCATAACCCAGAGTGTTTCCTTGAGCATATTTTTCAACAGGTGCTTCAACCTCTGTCTGCTGAGTGCCTACCTTATGCCTGGGGCAGCAGGGAGACATCAAGGAACAGGGTTGTAGACAGCTGTGAGCTTTTAAGAAACTCAGAGTGTGGTAGCACTGATGGACAAGTAAACAGGAAATTATAACACATATGGAAACACTGTGCTAGAGGGACATGAGGATGTTAGGCTTCTCCAGCCTCAGCCTGGGGAGAGTGATAGTTTGAGAAAGCTTTCAGGAAGAAGAGCCATAGAGTGAAGGAGCCAGGTGAAGCAGAGGTGAGAAAATGGTGTACTTCAGGCAGTGGAAACATACCACTGACTATGTCAGTGGCTATAAATTACACACATTTTGATTAGGAGAAAAATAATTAACACTGTATAAAAGTGGAGCAAGTTCCATATTATGAAGCATATGGATGAACATTTTGGAAAATTATAAAAATAGATTTCTAGAGTAGGTCGGAGGCTGTACTGGGTCTATGGCCCAACCCCAGAGCCAACCCAGATACCCGAAGGTAGAGTTAAGGAATGTGAATTTGTTTGAAATTTCCCTAATTAGTCATTTCATTTCCCTAACACCTATTTCATGCCCATTAGGTATATGAGGCTATTAGAATGGCTATTATTTTAAAAAATGGAAAGTGATAAGTATCAGCAAGGATGTGGAGATAATGGAATCTTCTGTGTTGTGGGAAGGAAAAATTATACAGCTACTATGGAAAACTGTATATTTCCTCAACAGTTAGATATTCAATTACTATATGACAGAACTATAATAAAATTTTAAAAAATTGTATGGACACAAAAGATCCCAAATAGCCAAAGTAATCCTGAGGGGAAAAAAAAAAAAGAGCTAGAAGGATCAGGCTCCCTGACTTAAGACACTACTATAAAGCTACAGTCATCAAAACAGTAAGTACTGGAACAAAAACAGAAATATAGATCAATGGAACAAGATAGAAAGCCCATAGATAAACCCATACACCTATGGTCAACTAATCTATGATAACAGAGGCAGTAATACACAATGGAGAAAAGACAATCTCTTCAATAAGTGGAGCTGGGAAAACTGGATAGCTACAAGTAAAAGAATGAAATTAGAATGCCCTAGAAAATACAAAAGACAAAAAAAAAAAAAAAGAACATTCTTTAACACTATGCACAAAAATACACTCAAAATGGATTAAAGACCTAAATGTAAGGACAGATACTATACTATGAAACTCCTAGAGGAAAACATAAGCAGAACACTCTGACATATATCACAGCATTATCTTTCTGGGTGCACCTCCTAGAGTAAGGAAAATAAAAACAAAAGTGAACAAATGGCACTGAATTTTAAACTTAAAAGCTTTTGCACAGCAAAGGAAAACCATAAACAAAACAAAAAGACAACACACAGAGTGGGAGAAAATATTTGCGAATGAAGCAACTGACAAGGGTCTTATCTCCAAAATGTACAAATATCTCATGTAGCTCAATATTAAAAAAACAAAAAACCCAATAAATAATTGGGCAGAAGATCTTAATATATATTTCTCCAAAAAAGAATACAGATGACCAAAAAACACATGAAAAACTGCTCAACATCACTAATTATTAGGGAAATGCAAATCGAAACTACAATAAGGTATCACCTCACACTGTTCAGAAAAACCATGGTGACATCTGCTCCTAGGTGACTAGCAGTTACCTTCATGAGACTAGCAGCAACCTTCTGTAAAATGGGTGCATGGCTGCATGTACCTCCCCCATCCCCCCACCTCTCTGGAGCACATTCTCAGAGGTATCCGAAACACTACCTCCTTGGCTATAGTCCTCATTTTGCCCCAACTAAAAACGTAACTCTCAACTTTTTAGGTTGTGCATATATTTTTTCAAGGCAACATAACCAAAGGAATTAAAAGCTAGGACTGAAACAGACATTTTTACACCTGTGTTTCTAAGCAGCATTATTCACAATATCCAAAAGGGGGGAACAATACAAATCTCCATCAAAAAATGAATGGAATGACAAATGTGATATCTATACATGCTGTGGAATATTATTTAGCCATAAAAAGGAAGGCAGCTCTGACACAAAGCACAACATGAACACTGAAGACAGCATCCTGAGTGAAATGAGCCAGGCACAAAAGTACAAATAGCGCACAATTCCACTTAGATGAAAAATCTGGACTGGACAACAGAAAGCAGAGGAGAGGTTACCAGGGGCCAGGGAGGGGGAACAGGGAGTTATTGCTTAATGGTTATAGAGTTTGGGGTAAAGGAAGAGGATTGGAAATAGAGAGTAGTGATTGTTGTATAACATTGTGAATGTGCTTAAGGCCACCAAACTGTGCAATTAAAAGTGGTTAAAATGGTATATTTTACGTCAATTATATGTTACCGCAATTTTGATTTTTTTGATTTTGGAAAAGTCAGTCAGTAGACTTGGAGCCCATAGTTTTGGAGAACACTGAACTAAGTTATTATACATGTCTAGGAGTTTCAGAGGCTAAAAAAGCCTAAGCCTAAGTATTTGCATGGCATTCAATTAGAACAAACAGTAAGGTCTACCTTTGGGAATTAGCTAACTTGTGAGCACAGATGAACTCCAAACCTTCCTGGGATCTTCCTAAGCCAATAAAGGACCTCCCTCTGATGAAAACAGTGAAGGAAATCCAAGGTCTTTTTCTCTAGGCAGAGTAGCAGACTGGGAGTAGTTCAGCTTTTTTGCCCACATCCATGAAATCCCCTTCAGGGAAATTCCATTTTTGTGTATGTCAAAACTATTCAATAGAAGCCCACAAACTTCCACCTTCCCTTCAGCAGACACTATGCATTTTATATGCACATCTGCACTTTGCATCTTTAGACTTGCATCAACCTCCAAAAGGTGGAATGGAAGAAGGGTACAGATCAGTATCTTAGCCTGGGTTCTCTGAAAAGCAGAGCCCAAGCCAAAGGCTTCAGTGCAAGTAGGTTTCTTTAGGTCCTAGGAGGCAGGAGTGAAGGATGGAGGGGTAAACAAGGAAGAAATGAAAAGTCTATACTAAGAATAGTTGTTTAGTTAGATACCTATATGTGCAAGAAATAATCCCACAGGACATTTTGAGAAGCCATTTTAATGAGAAGCTGGGACTGTCCACCTAGGAATTGAAAAAGCTCAGTTCCTTGAGATCAAGAATGACTGACTTCATGAGTATTCTTGCACTGTTCACCTTGGGTTGAGTGTTCAGGGTGTGAGAAAAAACTCAGGGCAGGAAGCAAGAGGCCAGTGCTCCAGGTCAAGAAACCCAAGGAGAGGCTGTGTCAGACTATGACTGCATGAAGCTACTGATGCCTAGGTTATCCTCATTGGCAGAGTAAGAGGTGCAGTAAGAGGCTGGGTTGAAGGAAGTACTGTACAAGATGGGTCCAGTGTAATAGAAAAATACCCAGAAGTTCCAACCAAGTTTGTGACTACATAGGAATTCACAACTGCCCCAGAGACTACAGATGGGCTGCCTGCTAAGCACCAGATCAGTGCATGGACTTGTGTACACTCTGACGAAAATGGCAGAGATCAATTGAGAGAAGAGGCACTATAGCTCACAAAAAAATAATGATTATTTGATTTCTAATTCTGACCCCCTGTAAACCATGGGAAAATACAGAAACAAATTTTATTCTTTCCATCATTTATCCCAAGTGGGATTCTTTGCCCCAAATAGCCACTAGTTTCTAAAATCAGACGCACTCACTTGCAGGGGAGGCAGGGATGTGGAATGGGAGTGGGGGGTGGCTTGTAATGTTACTCAGTGGTTCTCAAAGTATGGTCCCAAACTAGCAGCAGCATCACCTGGAAACCTGTCAAAAATTCAAATTCTTAGGCCCCGCTGCAGACTTCCTGGATCAGAACCTCTGGGGTGGAGTTGGGTAATCTGTTTTAATGAGCCTTCTAAGGTGCATTCAAGCTTAAGAGCTGTTGCCTTAGAACAACATTTAACGACTCAGTCACATGCTGTTGAACAGGTTTTGAGAATCTTGCATTAGAGAAAGGGGCATACAACCATAACTCCATTTTCACTTGATACCAGCAAACACTGAACATGCTGGCAATGGCTTCTCAGGGCTGTTGTAACAAATTAGCACAAACCAAGCAGCTTGAAACAGCAGAAACTTTTTCTCTTACAGTTATGGCGGCCAGACATCCCAAATCAAGGTGTTGGCAGGGGTGTGTTCCTTCCAAAGGCTCTAAAAGAGAAAACTTCCTTGCCTTTTCTTGTTTCTGGTGGCCCTGGGCATTCCTTGGCTTCTGGCCACCTTATTCCAGTCTCTGCCTCCTCTGCCCATGAGTCTCTATGTGTGCGCTCCTTTCTCCCTTCTCTTTTTTTTGTTTCTTGTTAGGGCTACACCCAAGGCATATGGAGGTTCCCAGGCTAGGGGTCGAATCAGAGCTGCATCTGTGGGCCTACACCATAACCACAGCAACGTGGGATCCGAGCCACATCTGCAACCTATGCCACAGCTCATGGCAATGCCGGATCCTTAACCCACTGAAGCCAGGGATAATACCCACATCCTCATGGATACTAGTTTGGTTCATAACCACTGACCCTCTCCTTTCTTGTGTAAGAACACCAGTCATTGGATTTAGGATCTGCCTTAAACCTCAGATGGTCTCATTTGGAGACCCTTAACTTAATTATGTCTGCAAAGACCTACAATCGAGAAGGTCACATTAGCAGGTATTGGCTGTAAGACTCAGAACTCAACCCACTACAGCTTCCAACAAACTAGAATTTAAGTCTTCATAAAACTCACCAGTTGCTTTTTTCCCTAAACAGGTAAGACAATCTAAAATCTAGGAGATGGGATTAAGATGGCAGAATAGAAGGACTAGAGCTCAACTTCTCTCCTAAAAACAACAAAATTCACAACTAAAGGCTGAGCAATCTTCAACCAAATGGACCGGAAACCTTAAAAAAGATACCCTACTCCAGAAGACAAAGAGGAGGCCACATCAAGAGGTAGGAGGAGCGATTATATGATATAAGCAACCCCATATCTCCCAGGTGGGAAGCTCCACAGACTGAAAACTAATTGGTTCACAGAGACTCACCTACAGGAGTGAGAGTTCTGAGCCCCACATCAAACTCCCACGTGTGGGGATCTGGCACTGGGAGAAAGAGCCCCTGGAGTATCTGGCATTGAAGACTAGTGGGGCTTGTGTGCAGGAGCTCTACGGGACTGGGGGAAATGGAGACCCCATTCTTAAAAGGCGCACAGACTTTCATATGCACTAGGTGCCAGGGCAAAGCAAAATATCCATAGGAATCTGGGTCAAACTTGTCTGCAGTTCTTGGAGGACCTCCTGGGAAAACATGGGTGAATGTGGCTTGCTGTGAGGGAAGGACATTGGAAGCAAAGCTTTTGAGAATATTCAGCAGCATGCCTTTCTCTGGAGGTGGCCATTTTGGGAAAATTTGGCCCCACTCATCAGCTTTGAGAAGCCCCAGGGCAAACAACAATCCAGGTGGGGTCACAGCCCCACCCAACAGTAAACAGGCTGCCTAAAGACCCCTCAGGCACACAGCTGCCTCTAATCCCATCTAGAAACTAAGCCCCACCCACCAGAGGGATAGGAATCAGCTCCACCTACCAGTGGGCAGGCATCAGCCCCTTCCATCAGGAAGCCTACATCAAGCCCTTGTACCAACTTCAGCCACAAGGAGGCAGACATCAGATGTAAGAGAGGTTACAACTCTATTATCTATAAAAAGGTCAACACACACCAAAAACCTATAAAAATGAAAAGACAGAGAACTATATAACTCATATGAGGGAGAAAGAAAAAAAAACCTGGAAAATTGGCTAAGTGATCAGGAGATTCTCAGCCTCCAGGAGAAAGACTTTAGACTGTTGATGCTGAAGATGATGCAAGACATTGGAGTCAAAAATGGATAACTTACAGGAAACACTGACCAAAGAGATACAAGATATAAAACTGAAACAAGAAGAGATGCAAAACAAAATAACTGAAATAAAATTCCACTAACAGCAGCTAACAGCAGAATACAGGAGGCAGAATAATAAGCGAGGTGGAGGACAGATTAAATCACTGATGTGGAACACAAAAGAGAAAAAAGATTGAAAACAAATGAAGAGAGTCTCAGAGAAATCTGGGACAATGTTAAATGTACCAACATCCATATTATAGTGGTACCGGAAGAAGAAGAAGGGGGGGGGGGACAGAAAAAATATTCCAAGAGATAATAGCTGAAAACTTCCTTAACATGGGAAAGGAACCACTCACCGACATCCAGGAAGCACAACGAGTACATTATAAAATTCCAAGGAGGAATACCCCAAGACACATATTAATCAAACTGACCAAAATTAAAGACAAAGAGAAAATCTTGAAAGCACCTAGGGAAAAGAAACAAGTAACATACAAGGGAACCCCAATAAGGTTGTCAGCAGATTTTTCAGCAAAAACTCTGCAGGCCAGAAGGGAGTGGCATGATATACTTAACGTGATGAAAGAAAAAAACCTCCAACCAAGATGACTCTACCCAGCAAGGCTCTCATTTAGATTTGAAGGAGAAATCAAAACCTTCACAGATAAGCAAAAGCTGAGAGAATTCAGCAACACTAAACCAGCGTTACAACAAATACCAAAGGAACTTCTCTAGGCAGAAAAGAAAAGGCAGTAACAGGAAACAAAAATATTACAAATGACAAGGCTCACCAGTATACATACAGTAAAGATACGAAATCATCCATGCACAATTATGCCACCAAAATCAGGAATCATGAGAAGAGGTGGGTACAAATGCAGGACACTGGAGATGCACTTGCAATTAAGAGACCAACAACTTAAAACAGTCTCACGTATATATAGACTCTTATATCAAAACTTCAGAATAACTGTAAACCAAAAATCTACAATTGATACACAAAAAAATAAGAAAAATCAACTCAAATATAACACTAAAGATAGTCATCAAACCAGAAAAGAAGAGAACAAGAGAAGAAGGGAAGAAAAAAGAGTGACAAAAACAAATCCAAAGTAATTAATAAAATAGCAATAAGAACATACATATCAATAATTACCTTAAATGTTAATGGACTAAATGCCCCAACCAAAAGACAAAGACTGGCCGAATGGATATAAAAATAAGATCCATATATATGCTGTCTTCAAGAGACCCACTTCACTTCTAGGGACACAAATAAATTGAAAGTGAGAGGATGGAAGAAAATATTCTATGTAAATGGGAATCAAACGAAAGCTGGAGTAGCAATACTCATAACAGAAAAAATAAACTTTAAAATTAAGACTATTTGAAGGGACAAGGAAGGCCACTACCTAATGATCAAAGGATCAATCCAATAAGAAGATAGAACAATTTTAAATCTCTATGCACCCAACACAGGTTCACCACAATATATAAGGCAACTGCTAACAACTTTAAAAGGACAAATCAACAATAACACAATCATAGTGGGGGGCTTTAACACCCTACTTACAACAATGGACAGATCATCCAGACAGAAAATCAATAAGGAAACACAGGCCCTAAATGAAGCATTAGACCAGATGGACTTATTAGATATTTATAGGACATTCCATCCAGAAGCAACAGAATATAGATTCTTCTCAAGTGCACATGGAACTTTCTCTAAGATTGATCACATCCTGGGCTACAAATCCAACCTCAGTAACTTTAAGAAAATTGAAATCACATCAAGCATCCTTTCTGACCACAATGCTATATGACAGGTAATCAACAACAAGAAAAAAACTGCAAAAAACACAAACAAGTGGAGACTAAACAACATGCTACTAAACAACCAATGGATCACTGAAGAAATCAAAGAGGAAATTAAAAAATACCTAGAAGCAAATGACAACAAAGATATGACACTCCAAAACCTATGGGATGCAGCAAAAGCTGTTTTAAAAGGAAAGTTCATAGCAATATATGCCCATCTCAGGAAACAAGAAAAATCTCAAATAAACAAGCTAACTTTACATCTAAAGTGGCTCGAGAGAGAAGAACTGACACGACCTAAAGTTAACAGAAGGAAAGAAATCATATAGATCAGAGCAGAAATCAATGAAATAGAAATGAAGAAAACCATAGAAAAGATCAATGACACAAAAAGCTGATTCTTTGAAAACATCAACAAAATTGATAAACCCTTAGCCAGACTCATCAAGAAAAAAAGAGAGAAGACTCAAATCAATAAAATTAGAAATGAAAAAGAAGTAACAATGGATATCACAGAAATACTAAGGATCATAAGAGACTGCTATATGCAACTATATGCCAATAAAATGGAAAACCTAGAAGAAATGGAGAAATTCTTAGAAAAGTACAATCTTCCAAGACTAAACCAAGATGAAATAGAAAAGATGAATGGACCAATCACAAGAATTGAAATGGAAACTTTTATTAAAAAACTTCCAACAAACAAAAGTCAAGGACCAGATGGCTTCACAGGCAAATTCTATCAAACATTTAGAGAAGAGCTAACACCTCTCCTTCTGAAACTATTTCAAAAAATTGCACAGGAAGGGATACTCCCAAACTCATTTTATGAGGTCACCATTACCCTGATACCAAAACCAGACAAAGATTCCACACAAAAAGAAAACTACAGGCCAATTTCACTGATGAACATAGATGTAAAAATCCTCAACAAAATACTAGCAAACCTCATCCAACAATACATTTACAGGATTGTACATCATCAATCAAGTGGGATTTATCCCAGGGATGCAAGGGTTCTTCAATATCCACAAATCCATCAGTGTTATACACCACATTAACAAACTGAAGAATAAAAACCATATGATCCTCTCAATAGATGCAGAAAAAGCCTTTGACAAAATCCAACTCCTATTTCTGATAAAAACCTTTCAGAGAGTGGGCATAGCAGGAACCTACCTCAACATAATAAAGGCCATATATGACAAACCCAAAGCAAACATCATTCTCAATGGTGAAAAGCTGAAAGAATTCCTGCTGAGATTAGGAACAAGACAAGGATGTCTGCTCTCGCCACTGCCCTTCAACATAGTTTTGGAAGTCCTAGCCACAGCAATTAGAGAAGTAAAAGAGATAAAAGGAATCCAAATTGGAAAGGAAGAAGCAAAACTATCACTATTTGCAGATGACATGAGATTATACCTAGACAATCCTAAAGACTCTACCAGAAAACTGTTAGAGCTCATCCATGAATTTGGTGAAGTCACAGGATACAAAATTAATACACAGAAATCGATGGCATTTCTGTATACTAGCAATGAAAGATCAGAAAGATAAACTAGGGAAGCAATCCCATTTACCATTGCATCCAAAAGAATAAAATCCCTAGGAGTAAACCTACCTAAAGAGACAAAAGACCTGTACTCTGAAAACAAAGACACTGAAGAAAGAAATCAAAGATGACACAAATAGATGGAAAGACATACCATGCTCTTGGATTGGAAGAGTTAATATTATCAAAATGACAGTACTACCTAAGGCAATCTACAGATTCAATGCAATCCCTATCAAATTACCAAGGACGTTTTTCACAGAACTTGAACAAAATATTTCAAAGTGTGTTTGGAAGCACAAAAGACCCAGAAGAGCCAAAGACATCTTGAAAAAGAAAAATGGAGCTGGAGGAATCAGGCTTCCAGAATTCAGACTATACTACAAAGCTACAGTCATTGAAACCATGTCATACTGGCACAAAGAAATATAGATCAGTGGAACAGGATAGAAAGCCCAGAATTAAACCCACACATCTACAGTCTATACTAACTAATCTATGACTAAGGAGGCAAGAATACACAATGGAGAAAAGACAGCCAGTTCAACGAGTGGTGCCCGGAAAACTGGACAGCCACATGTAAAAGAATGAAATTAGAACACTCCATAATACCATATACAAAAATAAACTCCAAATGCATTAAAAACCTAGATATAAGACCAGATACTATAAAACTCTTAGAGGAAAACATAGGCCAAACACTCTCTGACATAAACAACAGCAACATCTTCTCAGACGGTAAAAACAAAAATAAACAAATGGGACCTAATTAAACTTAAAAGTTTCTGCACAGCAAAGGAAACCCTAAACAAAATGAAAAGACAACCCACAGAATGGGAGAAAATCTTTGCAAATGAATTTACTGACAAGGGATTCATCTCCAAAATTTATAAACACCTTCTACAGCTCCATACCAATAAAACAAACAACCCCATCAAAAAATGGGCAGAAGATCCAAAGAAGACATACAAATGGACAAAAAACACATGAAAATATGTTCAACATCACTCATTATTAGAGAAATGCAAGTCAAAACCACGATGAGGTACCACCTTACACCAGCCAGAATGGCTATCATCAAAAAGTCTACAAACAATAAGTGCTAGAGAGGCTGTGGAGAAAAAGGAACACTAGTACACTGTTGGTGGGATTGTAAATTGGTACAACCACTGTGGAAAACAGGATGGAGATTCCTCAGAAAACTAAAAACAGAACTACCATTTGATCCAGGAATCCCACTCCTGGACATCTATCCAGAGAAAACCATGACTGCAAAGACACATGTACTCCAATGTTCATTGCAGCACTATTTACAATAGCCAAGACATGGAAACAACCTAAATGTCCATCAACAGAGGAGTGGATCAAGAAGATGTGGTACATATACACAATGGAATATTACTCCGCCATTAAAAGGAATGAAATACCGGCATTTTTAGCAACATGGATGGACCTAGAAATCTTCATGCTAAGTGAAGTCAGCCACCAACATCAAATGCTTTCACTGACATGTGGAATCTGAAAAAAGGACAGACTGAACTTCTTTGCAGAACTGACTCACAGACTTCGAAAAACTTATGGTCTGCAAAGGAGACAGTTTGGGGGTGGGGGGATGCGCTAGGGGTGTGGGATGGAAATCCTATAAAATTGGATTGTGATGATCATTGTACAGCTATAAATGTAATAAATTCATTGAGTAATAAAAATAAATAAATAAAATAAAATAAAATCTACAACCATTTGATCACTTTTTCCCTCCACAAGAAACAGGCCAACAGAATCCTATGTAACAGACATGGCAAGTCCCCAGCTTTGTGTAAAAACATTATCACCCAGACTGATGGTCCAAACTACAGTGACTCCTTGTCCCGGCTGCTCAGCTGAGGCCATCTCCCTCCTTCGCCCCAGATGTCCAAGAAACATGTTAATTAATCACATGCAAATGCCTGGTTGCTCACAAGGAAAGCTGAAGGACACAATTACTGTCTCAAACTCTCACTACTCAGGAAACCTCTGCTCCAAACCAGAGCTCCCTACATGCTGGCCCCAAGGCCCTGTTCTCTGTCTTCCCCAAGTCTGACCATGGCAGTGGGGGAAAGATGGTTTCCTCTCTACCACATCACCTCAAGCATGGCCACAGGCCCTCTCAACTTAGGCACAAGCCCAAGCCCAAGCCCATCCCAGGTCCCCCACTGAGCTGGTTCTGGTCTCTGTCTAGTGTGGCGCCATCTTGTTGCACAACAGTAGAGGCATAATTTGTGTCCTTTTCCTTGAGCATGGTGCCCTCATGGGCCATGCAGGACCATTGCCCTGACAGAACCAGACAGCACATCCACTCTTGGGACCTCTCCACACCTCGGAATCTTGGCCCGAGTCTGCTCTAATCTGACTGAAGGAAATCATCTCTTCTCTCCAAAGTGAATTTATGCCCAAGTCAATTGGCAGTGGGATCATTTGTTCCCTTTAGGGAAGGACTGCCCCAGCCTCACCCTCAGGGATGAAGTTTGACCCCACAGTCCAGGAAGACACTTCCTAAAAGCTTGGACATTCTAATAGGTCCCCAGCCAAATGCTATTTCAATCATATCCATGCCACCCTTGTTGCAAATATAATTATTAAAAGATATTTGCAGTCATTACACATTAGAGTGTTGGAAAAATAGTTTTTAAGAAAGGAAAGTAAATTTCCTGATGCACTTACCAAGTATCACTCAAAAGGTGACATCACGAATTAGTGTCAATATGGACTGGCCCTTACCACCGGCCAACCTGGAATCTCTCCGGGGCTCACAGATGGGATGTGGGATGGATCAGATCCCAAGGCATGATCACTTGATGTTCATCCTTTTCTAGACTGACCCTGGTGGAAGAGGGTGAGAGGAGATGATAAAATGTTTCCTTGGGACAATAAAGGGAGCTGGGTCCTGTCTAGAGTTCAAGCAGCATGTTAAACCTTCTATTCTACCCCAACATCTCCTGTAACTTCCCCAGGAGAGCTGGCTCCCAGGCTTGGAAGCTGGGTGATGGATTTCACCTGAAATAGGAGTTGATAGGAGTGAGGAGAAGAAGTGACCAGAGGAACCAAGCTGACCTATTTCATCTCTCTTCTTGGCTCAGTATATTTGGGATTTATTCGTACCCACTCCCCTCTTAGTAAAGGATAATTTGCCTTTGCATCTCACATGTATCTTTTTTTTTCTATCTGGGGCATTGAGAGAGCAGCAGACTTGACCAAGAGCACAGAGCTGACAAGGGGCAGAGCCTCAATATAAAATATGAGCAGTGTGCATAGTTCCCTTTTAAGGGTCCCCAGAAACATCTGAGTAGGACCAGGCAAATACTGTCTCTTCTGGTTGGTTCCAGATTGATCTTCCTACTGCCCATTTTCAATGGCTTTGCCATACAGCCTCTTCTCAACAGATTTTCCAGCTTTTCCTCACCCTCTTTCCTTATGATGCCCTCAGTTCTGATCAAACAGAACAGTTCAGGATCTCAACTTCCCTTGCTTGAATTGAGGTCACAGTCTCTGCCTCAGTTTTCTTCTACTCCAAAATGATCCTGCACATTGTTGCCAGAGTAAGTTTTCCACAAAACAAATTGAGTCACTTCATGACCTTAGAGCTTAGAGGTGCCTCATTGCCAGAGAATGAAGCTCAAATTCCTTTGTGTGGTACCCAAGATCTTTGCTGCCCACTCCACCTGTCTCGTGAATCTTGTCTATCTCCCCATCTATCTCCCTGCCTTGTCTCCTGGCTCCTAGGATCCTACCCACAGTAAAGCCACAAAATTCCCAAATACCTCACACTGTTTCATATTGCTGGCTCAGGCTTTGTGGTTCCCTCTGCCTTTCCACTTTATCTTTACCTGTTAAACTCCTACACATCCTTCAAAACCAAACTTAAATATTTTCCTTGAAAAGTGCTTACGTCTATTTTTCTTGTCTTTGACCTTGAATTACTTAAGATCAGAAGCCATATCTGGAGTTCCCATCGTGGCACAGTGGATATGAATCCAACTAGGAACCATGAGGTTGCAGGTTCGATCCCTGGCATCAATCACTGGGTCAAGGATCCAGTGTTGCCATGAGCTGTAGTGTAGGTCGCAGATGGGGCTCGGATCTGGTGTGGCTGTGGCTGTGGCATAGGCTGGCAGCTGTAACTCTGATTCAACCCCTAGCCTGGGAATCTCCATATGCCATATGTGCAGACCTAAAAAAAAAAAAAAAAAAAAAAAAAAAAAAAGACAAAAGACAAAAAAACCCAAAAAAGTCTAGAAATTATATCCTTTTAAATATGTCTGGTGCTCAGCACAATGGTGGCACAGAGGAGGTTCTTTATGAGATTTTGGGAAAAAAATGTTTTATAAAGAACCTACTATGGGTCAGCCACTATGCTCAGCCCTAGAAATATAAAAATTTAACAGCAAACAGTCCAAATATGCTATTTGGGGCTGAAGGAGGAATACTCTCTTGGTTTCATTTGCATTACCTATGATTTGTGACAGTAGCTGCTGATTCATACAATTTTTTCAAGTCACGTGTCTCATTTAAGCAACAAGCTTGTTTTTAAGAAGTAGTAGGTAAAGTAGTGTTTGATACAACTTTCATATAATAAGGATTTAAATGAAAACATATCTTTTGTGGACTTCTTACAGTGCACCAAATTTATACACTTTGGCAGAAATACACAATTCCTGAAAAAATAGATCCTGACACCCATATGCTCACCGAAGTGTATTATTAACATTCTTTGGTACACAGTGTGGCAGGCACTGGATCAAATTATGCTCCCAAGATTGTTGTGCTGCTGAATGAAGAACCTTTATCATGGAGGTGTTAGCTTTGGCTACTTGACAGCTACATTACCGTCCTATGTGATAGAACATGAAGGATGAAAGGGGAAAAAGGTCTATTTCCAACCAACTTTTATTTCTCATGGTGGAGTCTCATAGAAGGGAATGAGAGGAGAAAAATCAAGCATCCAGTAGAAATAATGAAATAGAATTGGTAGGCAAGCAAATTCAGATGATTCACTTAATTTCATTCCACAGAACATACAAAAGTTACCTAGAAGTTTGCTCATTAATACAATCCTCTGAGAAGGTGAAAAAGTATACTTGGCCCAATCTAGAGATGGGCTTTTCTCATGATGCTTTTATCACTGTTGACAAAGACCCATTCAGAGGATACAGGTAGGTAGGTCCTATCCAGATGTCAAGCTTGTTGAACCATTAGTGCTGGGAACTGGAGGAAGCCATGCCCTCCCTCTCCTTTCTCCTTTCCTGAAGGTCCTGCCGACTTGGTTCTTGGCTGAAATATGGCTTCACAGGATCCTACGGGAGAGGAACACTTGACGGTGAAGGCAGAACAAAGGCCCTTTTCCAGTGCTCTGTTGACATTGTTGATGTGGTTTCATTCATTATTATATCCAGTGCTTACCTGGATGGCCCAGCTAACAGAAAGACCTCTTTGATATCCCTCAGGGGCTAGCAGTGCATGTTCAAGATTGAGGAGGATACAGAAAGCAGAGGGCCCTCCAAGGCAGAAAACGGAGACTTGGAGAGCTGCAATATTCCTGTTCTTTGGAGTCCTGTTTCTTCCTGGGTTTCTTCTACAGCCTATTCTCTGTAGGGCACTTTCCTGACCATTTTAAGAGTGTTATTTTCAGCTATTAGCACATGAGGTTGAAACCTTGTTTGTGCTCTAGTTGCTGTGCCTTGGGTATGAGCTCTTGGTCTCAGTCTTTACAATTATTTTTTGATTTTGAACTTAATTTTTAAATTGAGGTATAACCAATATACAATATTATATTAGTTTCAGGTGTACAGTATTGTGATTCAATATTTTTATAGCTTGCACTCTGTCACTACTATAAAATATTGGCTATATTCCTTGTGCTATACAATATATCCTTGTAGCTTATTTATTTTATACATTATAGTTTGTACCTCTTAAATCCCTACCCCTATCATGCCCCTCCCCCCTTCCCTCTCTCCACTGGTAACCACTTTGTTCTCTGTGAGGCTGTTTCTGTTTTGCTATATTCATTCATCCGTCTTATTTTTCAGATTCCACACATGAATGATAATAACATTCAGTACCTGTGTTTCTCTGTTTGAATTATTTCACAAAGCATAATACCCTTTAGGTCCATCCATGTTGCTGCAAATGGCATTATTTCATTCTTTTTGTGGCTGAGTAATATTCCATTATGTGTGTGTATTTGTGTGTATATATATATGTGTGTATATACCACATCTTCACCTATTCATAAGTTGATGGACACTTAGGATGCTTACATATCTTGGCTTTTATAAATAATGCTGCTATGAATACTGGGGTTGGCCTCAGTCTTAAAAAGATTCATTTGCAGTATTGTGTGTAATGCATTCATTTTCAGGACAAAGATCTGGGAGGAGGAGGAGGAGGAAGAGGACTGCTATGCCGAGGTCAGAAAGATTCTTTTCAGGGGAACATGTGTTTCGGGTGTCATTTATCTTATAAGTGAGGCTAGGTCTACTCAAAATACTGGCCTATCAGTTGAGAGGCTACAGAATATGCAAAGGCAGAACTGGAAGCTGGAGAATCTCCCACCACAGTCACTTGAGGGTGATCAGCTATGTATTTCCAGCTGTCTGGTGACTGGGTCGGGGTGGGGGGTAAGGGGGTGGAGAGCACTGGCAGGGGATGGTGTAAGGAGCAGCTGTGCACTTGTGCCCCTGCCCTTCTGAGTGCCAAGTGCCGCTCAGATATAACTGTGTGGTCCCAGGCAATACCCTGAGGACCAGATGGAGGAAGCACCTTTCTTCTTGAGCCATTGGGCCAGTTCAGTGCAGACTTTAGTTAGGACCCTTGGGAACACTTCTCTGGGGATTCAGTGACCCTTTTGAAAATACTCATAGTTCTGAGGCCCTGGCTGGAGATATTTAACACTGAGCAGGCTAGCAAAACATCCCTAAAACCACTGGTAAAAAACAAAACAAAACAAAACAAAACAAAAAACCAAAAAACCACAGGACTCTGACCCGGGAATAGATCAAGAGAAACTCAGAGAGGAAAAGGCTTTTCTAAGGATGAGGTTGGGCAAGGGAAGAAGGTAGGGGTCATCTGCTCAGTTCAAGTAAGAAATGGGGAGGTGGGAATCTCCATGTGAAACCCTGGAAGGAACGATGAAGCAAATAATCAAGGGCTCTAGGGAAGTGAAGGTTGTGGAGTTAACATATTGGGGTAGGGGGTGGGCTACTGAACCTTCTACCATGCCTTACTTTTTATACTAGATAACTCAGATAACTAGGTAACTGGAAATTTTTCTTTTTGTAGGCCAAACTTCAGCTTAAAAAAAAAGGATACGAGGAAAGCAGTTTTATGAAAGCAGGAAATTTGTCTGACTTATTCATTGTTTTATCCCCAATCCTAGAACAATGCACACAGTAGGTACTCAATAAATATCTGAGAAATGAATTCAGCTCAGTCATTTTCTTGCACAGCCTCTGCCTTTGTATGAAGGAGGAGGGTTTTTTTCCCCAATCTTTCAAGGGTAGCATTTTGGGTTATAGGGGGCTCCATGCAATCTGGATAATCTTGGCATGGGTCATTAAATTGTTTAATTCTTTTATTGTTTTCACTCAGTAAGTATTTGGAGGCCACCTACACTGTACAGGCACTGAGCCTAGCACGTGAGAACACCATGGTGAGCAAAATCAGTGTGCCCCTGCTTGGAGCTTATGGTCTCAGAAGCTGGAACTCCCCAGGGCCATACTTAATGGATGGAGGCTTTAACTAACCAAACAATGTAACCAAACCAAAGCAAGCAAGCAACCAAGCCAACAAACAAAGAAGCGACATGGAAAGCATTGGCTCCTTGGCCTTCAGAACTTCTTCTGGCTATCGAATAACTCACATGACGACATGGTCCATGTGAGGAGGAAACTTGAGAGGCCATTTTAGATTGGCCCCCCGGGTATTAGTCCAGTAAACTGGGTTATGCTGTAGAAACAAATTAACACTGAAATCTCTACAGTTTAATACAACAAAGGTGTCCAGGTGACCATTGATCTACACAAAGGTTTGGACTGTGTGAGTACACTTACATGAGGCTGTTTTTCAATAGCAAATTCTATGGTACTATTGCTTCTGAGGTTGAATCTATGGATGTATAATCTTACATATAGAGGAAGCTTGGATATGGAGAAACTAGGCATTCTAGGACCCACTATAAATTATATTAAGATTTTCAACTGGGTGAAAGGTTGGAGCTCCTAATTGTTTAGGGGCCAACGGTATTTCTTATTTAAATAAAGCTTGTTGTGGAGGGCTTCTTGTATGCAGTGACTCAGGGATCTGGTCTGCTTCCATGCAGTGATTCAACATCTCAATCTGGGCATCCTTGTCATTGTGGTCTGGGATGAGAGATGGCAGGCAAAGGCCTAGGGGCATACCTCACCTCAGCTTAGTACTTTGGTCACAACTAGTCACGTGACCCCACCCACTGCAGGTGGGTGGGAAATGGGAGGGAATACATGGATATTCAGTGAGCATTACATGTCTCAACCACACCCATTCCTTACACAAAACGCCCCCTGAATCATCATTCTGCAGAATGGAAAAACAATTTTGAAACAGTTGAGAGATGAGATTTAGAGGATAGGTTTTGCAAATAAATGTGCTGTTTTCTCTCCTGGGCGCTTTATCTGGGAATGCTTTTGAAATGAAAAGAATATAGCTAGTTCCTCCTGTTTCTAGGTCAGAGGAATTCACTGCTGACTTTGGTATATATCCATAGCCCTTTGATTTCTTTTATAGGCCAGGAAAAATGCATCTTCACCTGCATATTTTCAGATGGTAAGGTCTGTTTTTCCACCCTGGTAAACAGTGACGAGAGAAGACTCTAGATTGTAGAGTAAGCAAACTGGTTTTATTAGCTCTAAAAATTTTGTATTATCCACCTTTTGAATAGATGCCTTTGCAAACCTTCATCCATTGGGCTCTTGTTAGCAATAAACATAACTAATTGTATCTAAAATGTTAGAAAAACAATTGCTTTTGCTAGAGTCACTCTTTGTTCCTGGGTAGAAAGCACCTACTTCCTTCTTCATGCTTCTTCTGCCGCTGGGGTTTTTATTAAGGAATGTACCATCTCATTTATTTCTAATTCTGCTGCAGATTTCTATTACCTACTACATGCACTCTGTTCTGTCCTGGCTTGTTCAGGCACATTTTCTAATAAACCATAGTCATGTAATTAGCACTAGATGTGAAAGAAGAATGTCGAAATATGATAATTTATTCCATTTGCTAATATACGTTTCTTCCTGGGTAGTGCTTTTCAGATCAATATGGATTTGCCTCTTAAACCTTCACTTAGCTAGGAAGGGTTCTTTCCTTAGGTCACAAATTACCTGATTATAATTCAGTGGTATGAACTCTTGACTTTGGTTTTTGCATTCAGAGTTGATAGTACTTGAAGTGCTGGTAGCTTCATTATGGAGTCCAAGTGGATTATTACTCCTTGAAATTGGAAAACACTAGGTTTAGCTGGAGTTTAAAAAAAAACAAAAACAAAACTCAATTTGGGAGAAATTCAGCAATGCAAACCTGATCATAGCCACAGGCACTAATACAGAGCTTTGAGTGAAATTTTGCCCTGCAGCAACTCAGCACCCAGAGGAAAAAAAAAAGCCTACACCCAGGTGCAGCACTCCAGGGAACAGGAACACTCAAGGTGTAGAAGGTTAAGCTTGTGCTTTCCTTTCTCCCTTTGAATTTACTGAACCAGGATTTTCAGGAATTTTCCTTGTGACATTCCTGCAAAATATTTGTTGAGACTGTCCTATGTTTTAGGGCCCAGGGGAACAGGCTGAAAAGACAGCATCCCTGGACCCTAATGCCAGACTGTCATGGGGGAGCAACAAAACTGTCAAGAATGAGGTGGTGATAGGGAACATGCAGAGGTCCCCCTGAGAGTTTGAGGCAGAGGGACCTATTTCCAAATCACTGGGACCATCCTGGAGGAAGCATGTCTGAGCTGAACCCTGAAGAATGAGGGATAGTGGGTCAGGTGAAAAACAGGTAGAACAGGGAGGGTAGGAACTTGAGTGTTTTCAGTGGATGGAACAGTGGGTACGAACGACTGGAGGCAAGGGAGAGAGCACAAAGAGACAAGGAAAGATCAATGTGGTTGGACTTCCACACTGTTGGTTTGTCATATGCACATCATACACCAGTGGCTTGTGTGGTCCTTTCTGGACATTTCTCTGAGACAAAAGGAGCTGAAGGCAGAGGGAAAGGGCCATATCTGAGACCTTGACTACCAGAAAGCTTTCCGAGGGTACTGGCCTTGACCATGAGAACAGGTATGACTTTTGTGGAGCCATCCTCTTACCTGGCATGAGGACACCACCTGGAATGGAAGTCACAGGGCCAGTGACATCAGAGGAAAAGACTTCTGTGGTCCCTGCAGCTCTGGAGAGAAAAATTCACCTGTGTCCAAAATTACAGAGTAGGGAGGGAGGAGAAAGTTGAGGTACTGAATAAAGCAGGTGTACATATTAAGGAGCAGGACTGAAGAGTTCCTGTTGTGGCTCAGCGGTAACAAACCCAAATGGCATCCATGAAGATGCGAGTTCCATTCCTGGCCTCCATCAGTGGGTTAAGGATCTGACATTACTGTGAGCTGTGGCGTAGGTTGCAGATGTATCTTGGGTCCTGCGTTGCTGTGGCTGTGGCATAGGCTGGTGGCTACAGCTCCAACTGGACCTCTAGCCTGGGAACTTCCATATGTCACGGCACAATCCTAAAAAAAAAAAAAAAAAAAAAAAAGGAGCAGGAGTGGGAAAAGGTAAACCAGGACAGCAAAGTAGGAAAGTCAGTGCATGGGGTGGAGACAAAATGTGAGGGGAAAGCTAACATCCATGGGCTTCAGAATAGTAAGATAGTAAGAGGGGCAGCAATAGAGAGAGAAAATTTTAAGAAGTTTTCCATGCATGAAGAGTTTCCCTTCTTCTCTGGCATTTCCTTGAAAGACAGTACAGATTTGAAATATTGAGTAAAGATCTGTAATATTTTTCGGTTTCTGAATTGTGCTTCTTTGCATGCAGTGCTTGGTTGAGACTGGGCCAGTTGGAGAAGTGGGGTTTGGAGGGTCGAAGAACTTTCCCTTAAAATGGAACTCCAGTTCAGTAAGTCCAGTGTGCATGACTCTGGAAGTACATGCAATAGATATTAATTCTGTTTTTCCCTTTGTCATAGGAGATACTTTTTGGTGTGTCTGCCCAGCCCATGACTTTCTCTACCTGAAAATGCTTTCCTCACCCACAAGAAGGAGCACTCCATCAGCAATCTAGCACCAAGGAATCACCTCCTCTCCTCCGACAGCTGATTGGACCAGAAATGAGCCCCTGACCAAACCTGGGCCAATCAGAGTTTCTTTCCTGAAAATAAGGGTTTAAATGTGGGGGCCGTGGAGAGCCACAAACATCCCCAAGCACCCCACCCCCCCAAAAAAGAAAAAAACTGCTAAAGCAAATCCACAAAGGGAGATTAAGAAGACAACTGAAGAGAAACAGAGGTTTGAAAATGGGGATAGAATTTTTCTGAGCCCTTAGTGGCTTTCTTCTTCCTGTGGCTTTCCTCTTCCTGGTTCCAAGTTCTCATCAAGGGGCTTTCCTTCCATTCTTGCAAGATACGCAGTATCCTTCATATAAATTCCTTCTCTTTTTGCCTTTATGCTCATATGTTTGAAGTTTTGACCACTTAAAATCCAAAGCATTTGGTCTAAGACAGTTGTCTTTTATAGCCCAAATTCCTCAAGTTATTTCCTTTCTGGTATTTCTGGTCTCATGTGTTTGCTTACTTGTGTGTTAATGGTACAAAGCAGCCCATCAACCCTGATGATCTGTTTTATCTCTAGAATAAGCTAGCCTAGTAGGGAAGCAAGAATCTGCTAGTATTTTAGTGAGAAAGCTGTTCTGCTGGGTACGATTCCGTCATTTATAATGGCTTAACCATTTCCCGCTAAACTTCAGCCTGGGTTTATCTTTATCTATTGCATCTTCTGCTAAGGTTTCCATCCTGGTGTCTTGTCTGGACATCTCTCTCTCGGACAAAACTAGGTATAGTTGCAGATGATGCTGGCATTGATTTTCCAAGAGGGTGATGATTCTCATTCTGGGCTACTAGGAAACCAGTGAATTTTACGATAGATGAACATTAGAGAAGCAGACCCTTCCAGATTCAAGCTATGTCACAGAAGCTGGACTGCATGTAGCACAGAAGGGCTCACAGAAGATTAAGAATTTCCCATGAGGAGAGGCTCAAGGCAGTTTTTCCCAAAGAGTCTTCTCAAGATCCCTGGATATTTATGCAAGAATGCCATTTCCCAGGTTTCCCTTCCTAGGGAAGGGTCCAGGGGACTCTGGATTTTAAGTCATTTACCTAGGGAATCTGGATGTGTGAGAGCCATTGGTTATAGGAGCCCAGAATGGGAATGCACAAATTCAAACATAACTGTGAGGTTGTATTTCACAACATGTTCACCCTCTTCTTTCGCTTCAATATATGGTCATATATACATCTCAGAAAAATTAGTCAGTTAAACCACATTTCTTTTCTTTGATGACTATCACTACTACAGGAAAGTGAATATACCCAAGAGTCTCCAAAATCAGATTGTAAACTCCAGGCTCATATCTCTCCATCTTGACCAACAGCCTGTTATCATCAGATTCTCCTGAAGTGGGTGGGGCTGGGAGGTACGTTTTTTGCTTTTGTTTTGCCCAGATACCTAGGAAAAAACAAACAAATGCTGATGTAAAATTTCTTCAAGGGGGGGGATTCCTCAGACTAGTTAGCTTAGATTGACACGGAGGGCCTAGATAATAAAGCAGATTCTGGGGCTATACCCCAGATCCACTGAATTAGAACTTCTGTGGGAGATGTGTATTATTTAATTAGTTCTGAAGGCATTTCTTAAATACAGTAAAGATTTGGGCCTTTCTGGAATGTTGAAAAATCTTATTTAATGCTTACATTAGAAGACAAGACAACAAACATGCTTAGATCAGATACTAATGGTATCTAATTCCTAACACCCTTTCTTTGGGTAGGAGAATAACAGTAGTAATGATGATGATGATGATAAAAATAACAGCTATTGTGTTTTAAGCTCTTACAGTGGCAGACATAGTGCTAAGACCCTCATTATTCCAGTTAATCCCAGAAACTCCACTATTCTCCCATTTGTTAGATAAAAACCAAGACTCAGAGAGGACATGGCCATTTCCCAAGAGAACACAATTAAGTAAGTGTTTGAGATGGTATTTAAAATGCAAAACTTTCATTGAAAGAGATGCATGCACCACTAAATCCATTGCAGCACTTCTCACAATAGCCAAGACATGGAAACAACTTGAATATCCATCAACAGATGAATGGATTAAGAAGATGTTGTACATATACACAATGGAATACTACTCAGCCATAAAAAAGAACAAAATAATGCCATTTGCAGCAACATGGATGGAACTAGAGACTCCCAGACTAAGTGAAGTAAGTCAGGAGGAGAAAGACACATACCATATGGTATCACTTATATCTGGAAAATAATGTATAGCACAAACGAACCTATCTACAGAAAAGAATCAAACTCATTGACTTGGAGAACAGACTTGTGGTTGCCAAGGGGAAACGGGAGGGAGTAGGGTGTACTGAGAGTTTGGGGTTAGTAGATGCAAACTATTGCATTTGGAGTGGATAAGCAATGAGATCCTGCTGTGTACAACATGGAACTGTATCTAGTCACTTGTGATAGAACATGATAGAGGATGTGAGAAAAAGAATGTATAAACACACACACACACATATATATGTATGACTGGGTCACTTTTCTGTACAGCAGAAATTGATAGAACATTGTAAATCAACTATAATAGGAAAAAATAAAATTTTTAATAAAAAACAAAATGAAATAAAATGCTAGAGGCAAGTGGGGCAAAATGAAAGATGTGGTAGCTGGCATTCAGAATTCATCCTTAGTGTTTTATTTGGGTTACAAGGACCATTTCAGCGCACATAGGAGCTTGTATAGTTACATAATGTAACAATACATAAACCCAATGGGGAAGAGGTGTGTGAAGGACAAAAACCCTCTAGTAATCCTAGAGACGTGCCTCCAAGGCAGGCTCTAGAATCTGCGTAAAGAGGGGAAGTCCTGGGAACCAGCCCCTTTGGGTCCTTTCACATCTCTATGCCCACATCTGTGGCTGAAAATGTCATCTGCAGTGTCAGTAAAGAGAGGATGATGCAGTCATCAAGCCACTAGCCACTGCAGCTACCCTTCAACTGTGTACCCTGAGGGGATTCAGGATGGGAAAGAAGCAGGATACTGGCTCTAGATGGTTAAGGTGCATATCAAAGGAGTAATTTCTAGGAGCCCAGATGCTTGCTTTTCCCTGTACATAAAGAAGTGCACTGAATTCATTAGCTTGAGATGTCTGGTTTTCTTTAATTAACAGCAAGCTGTTGATGTTCTGACTACCTGGTTTTTGATGCAAAACTCCAGCACATCCCGGCTCTTCCCTTACCTCTTTAGAGTGGTCCCTCAGAGCTATCTGAGAGGCTGTCTTCTGGGCATAAGACCTCAGAACACCTGCTGAATAAAACATAATTTTCAACTTTCAGACTGTGCATTTTTTTCAGTTGAATGTCCATCTTTGCTCTTGGACCTGCCCTCAGCCTGAGCTTCTGCTTTCCTGTCTCCTGTTTCCTTACCCTTCATCTTATGACGATGCTCATGGGCCCATTTCCACCTCCTGCCAGCTCTCCCTACACATCCTCCTAGCTTCAGCTTCCAGTGTCTCACTCTCTCGGAATTTTTTAATTTCTATTCTTCAGAGAGGGAATCTAATCTGATTGGTCCACTTTGCCATGCTGTGCTGTTACTTAGCTGCTGTTCTTGACTCCAACTCACTGGTTAGCTGCTGTTCTTGACTCCAATCATTTTGCTGAGGAAGAGGAAGAGGGGGGTCACGGAGAGAAACCATGGCTATACCTGAAAGCCATGCTGCCCAGGAGGGTCTGTGAGCAGAATGGCCACAATCACTACCATTTTTAAACACTTCATCCAAAGGTTCTCAGAAGGCATTAGAATTAAATAACCTTTACCTGCAACTCCTCAGTCCTCCTGGTGAAGGTGGGTGAGACTATTTGCTGTTCCAGATTTCTTGCCTAGTAGAAAGTCAAATTCACGCACTCCTTTAGAGTAGGGATTTTTGTTTTGTACACCGCTGTATTCCAAGCACCTAGAACAGTGCTTGGCACAGCATAGGCTCTTAAAATAAACAATTGTTGAATGAATAAATGACGTTGCAATATCCAGCAGCTCTCAAATGTTGTGGATCAGACACAGGGAAATCTAATTTACACGCTGCTTTGGTCTTGGCTCCCAGACAATATTCATACCATCCAAATACCACAGCCATGCAATATAACTCTCCACACAACTCACTTTTGTTTGCTTAAAAGAAAATACAAATATTTTTGGGTCACCTGCTGGTTTCAATTCCTGCTCCTAAGTGAAAATCCACCCCGAGGCCAGGGGAGGAGTCAGTTTAACAAATCCTCAAGGCACCGAGATGTTAAGAAGGCCAAGCTTTAAGCTGGTGGTTCTCAACCAGCAGTGATTTTTCCTCAGGGGACATTCAGACAAGGGTGGAGACTTAAAAAAATTGTGGTAAAATAAAAACATAAAATTTTCCATTTTTTAGTGTAGAGTCCATTAGTAAGTATATTTACATTGCTGTGCAACAAATCTTCACATTAGTCTCATCTTGAAAAACAAACTCTATTCTCTCCTCCCAGCTCCAGGCAACCACTCTTCCACTTCCCGTGTCTGTGAATTTGACAATTCTACATAGCTCTTACAAGTTTAATTATGCAACATTTATCTTTTGGTGACTGACTTCTTTCACGTGGCAAAATGTCCTCAAGTTTCATCCATGCTGCAGTATGTGTCATAATTTCCTTCCTTTTAAAGGATGAATAATAGTTCATTGTATGTACAGGCCACATTTGATTTATCCATTCATCCATCAATGGACATTTGGGTTGCTTCTGCCTTTGAGCTATTGTGAATAATGCAGCTATCAATCTGGGAACAGAAATAGCTCTTTGAGATTGAGTTTTCAATTCTTTTGGGTATATACTCAGAAGTTGAATTGCTGGATCATGTTGTAGTTCTAATTTTAATTATCTGAGAAACTGCCATACTGTTTTCCACAGAGGATGCACCGTTTTACTTAATTTTTTTTTTCTTCTTTTTAGGGCCACACTGCTGGCATGTGGAACTTCCTGGGCTAGAGGTCAAATCAGAGCTGCAGCTGCTGGCCTATGCCTTATTCGCAGCAACACCAGATGAGGTGCATCTTTAACCTATGCCGCAGCTTGCAGCAAAGATGGCTCAACCTACTGAGCGAGGCCAGGGATCGAACCCAAATCCTCATGGATACTATGTTGGGTTCTAAACCCGCCAAACCACAACAGGAACTCCAGATGTACAATTTTACATTCCCACCAACTGTTCCAATTTCTCTACATCCACACCCCACATTATTTTCTTTTTTTCCTTTAATAGTAGCCATCCTAATGGGTGTGGTACGGCAACAAGTCTGGTTGTCACAGCTCAGGGCAGGGGTGCTCTTGGCATCTAGTGGGTATAGGTCAGTGATACTGTTAAACAACCTGCAACACACAGGACGGTCCTCTGCCACAAGGAATGGGCGACAACAAAATTCAGAGTGCCCGGGCTGAGAAATCCTGATTGAAACAACCAGTTCCTTTTTCATAGCAGATCCTCACACTGACCCATGCAGCCTCTCTCTTCTGTTGAGATGTTCCAAGGCAAAGACTTCCAAAACCCTGGAAAGCAAGGGAAGACTGAGACGAACGGCATCATTTCTTTTATTCAAATTTTATTGGAAGTTTACAAATGTATTACAGACATCAGTAAAACATCATATTCATTTTACAGGGCACGGATCTCAAGCAAAGTGTTCACGACAGTCTCTGGCAGAGCCCACACCCAAGGTCCACTGCAGACCTTCTTAACAAATAGCTTGACATTGACACACAACACAGACTCTGGCGTGCCTCACCTTCTCAGGCCCTTTGAGGTTTTGTTTATGCACTTGGAATTCACGTGGGGGTTGGACAAAGTGATCCTGCATAGGAAAGGATGTGTTTAGAAGATGGAAAACTGCCAAAGGCCTAACTTTCTAAGGAAAAAGGAAGACCCAGGGGCCTTAGAATGTTAAGTCAGGGTCTATGATGGAACCAAAATGCTTGATGGAAAACCATGGAAATTAACTAGATAACCTAACTGGTGAGTAACTCTGAGAAATTTAGAAAAGCGTGGTCAGCGACCTATGGAACATCAATGGGCAAATACTGAGCAGGGCGAGGGATGTCTCAGAAAACTCTCAGGATAGAACAAGACATTTTTTTTTTCTATCCTACAAATTCATCGTATCTAAATCACAGAAATGTTTTCTAACACTACGTGACTCCCCACCCCCTCCTTTTTATTCCCCTTGGGGATAGCTAGTTTTGTCAGCAGGAAGTAAGCTTATAAAACAGCATACCTCCCAACAGTAAGTCATGTTTCATAGGAGTCTTGTGTTGATGGGCCTTCTATTATGAGAAAATGGAAAAAGACTAAGATCTTTTGCAATTCTAACCTTGACGACTGCTTCCAAGTGGTCAAATTGGCTCTGGTGTCTGCTGAGGCCCCAGAGGGACTGACCATTGGAGGCAAGGACAACTCTCGTTTCTGTTTCTCTTGTGCTTTGAGAAATGTACCTCAAAAGGCGGCCATCTGGAACTGCCTTGAGAATCGGCAGAGGAGGCTTGGCGGAGTCCTGCACAGGGAACGCTGTCCACAGAGCCCATTTCAAAGCCCCGAAGGTGCTGAGCAGTTGCTGAGGGCAACCCTTTTGGCATGAAATCCTCAGAAAACTGAATCCATCGTCCACTTCCTTTTGTTATAGATAGAGCCTCCTCCTCACACAGGAGCATCTGGTTTCTGTTAGAGAGAAACACGCAAAGAGCACTTCGCCTTGGAATTTAAATATTTGTGTTATTTCTTGTTAGAAGGTAGGATTAGACCAAGAATAAGATGGACTCTTATCTGACCTCTGTGAAATGGTGAATAGAAGGCTGCCTATAATTGACCAAGAACACGAGAATGGAAAAGGAGGCCGAAGAGGTGTGTTTTTGTTTAGCCTAAAGAAGTCAGCTTTAAAAAAATAAAATAAAATAAAATAAAAAACCCTTTTTTAAGCATCTGCAATACAAGGGCATAGGAACTGGAGCCTCACAATTATTTATGGATGATGGTGAACTGTTTTGGGTCCATGACAAAAGAGCTCAGGTGGGGAAAGACAAATAAGAGCCATTTCACAAATAGGATTTGTCACCAGGCAAATAAAATCAGTTCTGATCAGCCAGTCCTGGCTGTTTGGAGTGTTGCAAAGATTTTTGCAGCTGCATCCTTGCTCTCTGGGAAGTAGGCAGTGGTATCTTGGTTACATGTGCTCAGGATGCTGGGATGACAGAGCATGTGCTATATAGATGGCATCACTGGCCCCACCTGAACTTAGCCACTGGCTGGTACCTAAGAAGCAGGAAGCTGCTGCAGGGGGAAAAGATAAAATCTTCTTGTATCAAAGAAACATCCTACAGAATGGGAAAAGAGGATGAAAAAGTGCTATCAGGAGGTCTAGGAGAAAGGCAAAATTGCTTGTTTGTGGGGCTGGCTGAAGGTGGAAGGGAAAGACCAGGGAAGAGAAGGAGAATGTGATAAGAGCTTGTCAAACAACCAATACTAAAAACTTCCCCCCACTTAAACATGTGCAAAACCAGGAAGTGTGGTCCTGGTTTCCCTGACCTCTTTTATCTTCACACTTGGTAGGAACCCCAAACTATATGACAGATGGATTGGTACTTGAATGCCACCAGTCTGCTAAGAAACTTGTTCACGGTAACAAGGGTGATAAGCATCGGCAGAGCTTTTCAGGAAACTGTCAATGACTTCTACTTGGGAAAGAACCAGTTCCGTTGCCACTGAATTGAGCAGCAACAGGAAATGAAATGAACTCCAAAGTGTGGTTTTATCTAAAAGGTAAGAAGATCAGTATGAGGAGAGGTAGGAAATAAAGCCAAACAAAAGGCATTAGAGAAGAAACCGAGAAAAGATTACTTTTATAAAAACAGTCTATGAAAGATGAAATGATGATCTAAGAAAAAGGTGGGAGCAAGCTCTACCCTCAGGTGAAACATGAATCACCAAGAGCTCCTGGCGATGATGGAGAAATCAGATAAGGACCCTCAGATCTTGCCTCAGAAAAGAATGCATTGAATTTTGGGGAATGGGATTCTGGGATATGTAAGTGCTTCCTAATAGGTGGAACTCCCAATAGAGTGACATCCTGCTCTCTCTAGGGCATTCACTTGGAGGTTCCATCCTCATCGTGAGGATTTAGCTGTCCTCCGTTGGCATTCTCCATAGTGTCCGGCTGCATGTGCGGTCAGGAGGTGACAGCTGCAGGGGTGACATAGAGGGAGGTGATCTTGCTTGTGGACCATCTGACCATGATGCCTGCATCTCATCATACCTCCAACTCTGACCAGTTCAGCAGATGGATGCTCCTGGGCAGCTAGATCTGAAATTGCTTATTCCTCTCATCCCTTTGGGTACCACTTATGTGTCAGTTTCTAGGCCACCTTCTTCTTTTTGTGGATGGTGGTTAAAGCCTCATCTGGGACATGTTAAGAGGTACTCTAAAAAGGACAGAGTTAGAAAGCAATGTTTACTAGGAGAATTTCTTTCCTTGGATTCCAGGCTAGAGGACAGACCTTATTTTCACTTGCTGGCTAAGTTAAACGATCTAACTTCTTTTTTCCTCTCTTTTCTTTATCCAAAATGCCTTTTTGTATTCTCATCAATCAAGGAACTCAGAACTCCAAATTGGACTCACCCAATTTCTACCAGAAACCTGCCACGTTGGTCACGTGGTGGTGCACGTTATTTCTTATTCAGTTTGCCAAGCAGTTTACAAACTTACTATACAAACGTAATAGTGTTAATTCTCCAGAGGCTTGGATAATTAATGAAGCATTTAGATATGAAGAAAGCATGCGGAAAACAGCCACAACCAACATTTGCATTGCTTTTTTTTTTAAAAAACATCAGTGACAATGACAAATGTCATATTAACACCCAAAAAGCAAATTATTTTAATACATCCTGAACGGAGTGCCATTTCCACATCCTGACAGCCTTCCTTTCCCCCAGACCCACTTGGGATGGTGTCTGAAAAGCCATTTTTCACATTCTCTCCATTAAAAAATACTAGAAAATATTAACTACTATTGAAAAGAGACCACGCTCACCTCACCGTGGCAGACGGCCACTGAGATGCACTTTGTACTATATCAACAGTACACCTCACTAAAGGTGGGTCCTCCGATGGATTATTTCAACTGCCACAATCCACAAAGGGGAGGAGGAGAATGGAAGTAAAAGCAAGTGCTTCATTTGTAACTGAAGCAAGGTAGGAGGTTTTATTTTACTATAAACAACACAACCGTTAAATGTCTTCTTTAAGCAAACTCACTTGTGAGCCCATTTTCTGTCTGACCGACGGTCCCCAAAGTTCCAAATGGAAATCCTTCTTTCAATAACATGTGCTTTTCAAGACCACTATACTGAAATCTCCTGGGTAGCTCAACCTTTCTAGGTAACCCAGAAACTCTGGTTACGGAGCATGTTAATCTTTCTTTCCTACAAGCATGGGGGGCTATTCAAAGTGGTCACTGCCTCTCCTCTACTCCATTTTCAGAAGTTCTTCTCTGCTCTGCTCTTCCTTCATATTCCTTTTCAAGTCTCTAACTTTGATCTGTTCCTTCTCTACATATGACCTATGACCTAGAACACACCATCACTCCCAGAGCCCCTTGGAACCTTTCTGTCCTGAAATTCCCAATGCTGAAGTTCATTTGCGCTGAGGACAACCGGTTGTCAGGCTAAGGCAGCTGTTCTGTCTGCCTTGGTAAAAGAAAGCAGGTAATACGATCCAGGAAACATGAGCACCAGAAAATAATGCCACATTCAAAACAATGTCATGCTGACACCACACAACAGCACCACTCACAGTCACTTGATTTTCCCCAAGGGACAGATCAATGGTAAGCAACTTCAGTGTCCCCAGCAGGGATGGCGTTGCTCACGGAACTGGATTGACACTGGTTGGTTTTTCTAAATTGGCAAAAGTTACGTTGGCAAATATGAATTAAAAAATTACTATCACTCTGTAGAGAAGAGATTCTACTGAGGGTGGGAGCAAACTTAAGGATGACTCCTTAAGATAGGATGGAGCATCAAATGCTTTGGGTGTAATAGGTAATTTTTTTTTTTCAGCCACAAAAAGCCAAATTGGGTAAACTCCTTTGAAAAAGGTCTCACTGACATGTAACAAATTTGTATAGAAAGAAGAAAAAAAAAAGTGGTCCTGACCACCTTGGAGTCCTACTCAAAGACAATGCTAGATGTGCATGCAAGTCGCCACTGAGTCCTACGATATAGAAATTCCTTTGATATTACAAAATACAAAAATATTTTATCAGAACTCTCATTTACATTGCATTTACAATGGACATGTAAATAACTTAGTCTTGGGTCCTGGCTAATAAAACAAATTACTTACTGGAAAAAGGGTCCTAAAAGTAAGAGAACCAGAGAGGCTACAAGCGAGCGGGGAAACAATTTTGCCATCTTGCCAGTGGCAACTTGACACAGAGGGACGGGAAGGAGGTGACCAACCCTGGCCTCTGTAGAGTCTATAGCGTTTCCAAAGTGAAATGTGCAAATAATACTCAACATGCCAAGAACTGTGACTACCTACCGAGTCAATCAGTCACCCTATCTCCATCAACAGAGTGCTCTTTTCTTCTCTCCCTGGAGCCACCCCCCACCCCCAAAGCGCTTTAAAATTTAAAACAGTGCAAGTTTCTGAATGTACATTCTTAGCTCCCATCTTCCCCTGGTCCCTGACCCTCATTGGATTAAGAAATGATACAGTTTTTGCTCTTTTGTCTTTTCCTGCTGTGCAACTGTCCCCTGCCTCCTAGCGTGGAAGACTTGGGAAGGCCGTATGAGCTGTATTTGTGTAGTAACTCGTCACTCGTGACATATCGCAGGTGGGCGGGCTGGGGGATGGGCTCGCCTAGGAAATAGCCCTCGTTGTCAGACTCCGAAGAGGAGGAGCAAGTGGAACACCAATCGTACTCCGTGAAGTAGGGTCCCCATCGGTCCCCGAAGGCATTCTGCAGAGCCAAGTCCGACACAGTACGGGGGCATCGGCCGTACAGGTCCCTCCGGGACCCCTGGCCCAAGCTCTCCTGGAAGCTCCGCTGGCGCATGAACTGGTCATAGTCCTCCCTGGCTCTCAGGGGGGGCCTTTCTTTTAATCGAGAGATGGCCTCGCGCTCGCTGGCCAGGTGGAGGGCGTTGTCTGAGCGGGAGCGTCGCGATCGCCTGGACCGGTGAGGTCGGAAGCGGCGGTTGTCATCACGGGAAGTAGCTCTCCTCCGCGTGCGCTCGCTCATGGGCTGGATTCTCACGCCCTCTGGCCCCGGCAGCTTGTTGCCCGCTATGCCCCCATCAAAGTCAAAGCTCTGATGCATCCTTCCATGGGCCTGCAGGTCTCTGTACCCGATGGGGTTGCCGAGTGGGTGGAGGTTACTCTCCATCTCCTGATACTGCTGGGCGGAGAGCAGGCTGCGAACGGACTCTGCGCTACGGAACTGCATGGACGAGTTCAGCGTGCCCATGTTGCTCAGCTTCTCGGACACATTCATCCCGGAGTCTTTGCTGAGGTCAGGCATGGAAAACCGGGAGAGGTGTTCCTGGCGCTTGGCGCCACCATCCGCAGAGAGGCCTGGGGTAGACAGAAGAAAAGACCACAGAGGTTAATTAATACAGATGTGCAGCACTGTGGGTTATTTGAACCATCATTTATCCAGGGTCGCTTGGGACAGTTATACAGTTGTACACTGCATAGAGGCTCTCTCAGCAAGTATGTAGTAGGGGTCTCTCCCCTCCACAGTGGGCCAGTGTCCACTCAGAGGGGGCACTTGGTTAAAACGCATCCAGAAAGTTTTTTTTTTTTTTTCTTCTAGTCATGAATTCCTTCATAGGTTCATCAAGATTACTTAAGAGCCCATTGTGTGTCTGATACATGCTGTTTCTTCTGTTTAGAATTTCACTTTATGCAGTGCTCCAATCACCTCCTTGGTTTAAATGATGCACTATAAACTGCACACGAGAGAGATTTTGGAGGGAGAAGGTTCAAGCTAGAGAGCTAAGCCTAGAATCTAGTCCTATGAGAGTGGCTCAGTTCACGTCCATGTTTAGCCTCCAGCAAACTCCTGCTCTGCCTGCTGTCCCTCAGCCTCTACCTCAAATGTCTTGAAAACTAAGTGACTCCCTGGGTGTATACAGAGGGATATTTACTCTCAGGCTGTCTAGTAAATGACTATTCCATGGTTCTAAATGGGCCTCTAGGAGTCATAAGATGTGAGGGGGGTTAATCCTCTTTCCCCTGAGAAGGCACTTTTTAAAACCAAGCAGTAACCCTAATGCTCTCTAACAGCAGGGACCTGCATTCCCTAAGTGCTGCCACTGGCATAACTGAGATGAAAACCATTTTGAAGGTAGCAGGAGATTCTTGATTTCAGCAACTTCCATTTTGCCCATCTTGAAGCAGTATGCTCTAAAGAGCAGTTTAAGGATGGAGCAGGTGGCAAAAATCTCAGCATTTTCCACTCATGATCAATGGAAATGATTAGCAATTTCACCATTTCTGGTCACAGACAACATGGTTTTGGATTGCACTGGCCCATTATAACCCCTGCCACTGATTATTCCACCCCACCTACTAGGGCCAACGATTTTTGCTCCCTTCACGAAATTAATGTCATGAGCACTTTGAAACACTACTTAAGCAATATCTGCTAAAGCTAAACACACACACACAATATGTGTGCATATATGTGTCTATGTGTGTGTGTATACATATATGAATTATGAACAAAGTTGCTTTGAATACCTGTGCCTTTTTTTTTTTTTTTTTTTTTTTTTTGGTGGCTTATGGAAGTTCCTGGGCTAGGAGTCAAATCGGAGCTGCAGCTGTGACCTATGTTGCAGCTTGTGGCAACGTTGGATCCTTAACCCGCTTAGTGAGGCCAGGGATCAAACCTGCATCCTCATGGACACTATGTTGGGCTTTTAACCCCTGAGCCACACAGGAACTCCTGTGTGTATATGTATATATATGTGTGTATACATACATATATGAATTATGAGCAAAGTTGTTCTGAATAACTATGTCCATTTTTTTGGACCTAACATACTCATTTCTGTTGAGTATTTAACCAGAGTGGAGTTTCTGTAACTTTCCTCTTATTTTTATTATTATTATTTGGCTGCCCCTATGGCATATGGAAGTTCTTGGGCCAGGGACTGAATCCTAGCCACAGCTGTGGCAACACCAGATCCTTAATCCCCTGCATCACAGCAGGAACTTCCTTTATTATTATTTAAAAATTTTAAAAATTACTTTCGTGAAGTATAGTTGATTTAAAAAATGCTGTGTTAACTTCTGCTATACAGCAAAATGATTGTTATATTCTTCTGCTGTATATAATCATTGTGCTGTACTCAAAATAATTCTTTTCTATTATTAGAGGATACTGAATATGGTTCTCTGTGCTATACAGTGGGCCCTTGCTGTTCTATGACTCTCCACTGCCACTTTTGATTATATACACAAAAGAAATTATTGGTCCAAAAATGTACAAGGGTATTCAGAGAAGCTTTCTTTATAATATTCTAGAACTAGAAATAACTCAAATGTCAATTAACAGGAAAAAGGTTAAATAAATTATAGTATTTTCTACCATTCCCTATTAAAAGGAATCAGGAGTTTTGGAGAAATGGCTGATTCCAGGACAGGATGAGCTTGGAACATCTTGCTATGCCAAAAAGCAAGGAAGTGTTAAAAATAAGAAATTATGGGAGGGTTTTCAGAAGAACATGGGACCCAACTACAAAGGGATCCCAACAGCTAAAGGTGAGCAATTTGAACATTAAAACAGCAATGATTTATAAACCACCGGAAAACTCAGAATTCATGAATCCTTACTGATAACATATAAAATATCAGTGAATAAGTGAGAGGAGGGAAAGAGCAGACTCTTGTATATAGTAGGCAGGAGTGTATAAACAGAAGGAATGCTGGGTGTGGAAGAGCATCATTCAGTAACCATTGTAGGTCAAAAGGTACTAAATTTAGGCAGTAAAATGTGATTGGGGAGCAGGATATTTGCCGGGTGTTAAGTGTTTCCCCACATATTGCTTATTATTGGCAAGAGAAAACTTAGTAACTATACAATGGAGAAGTCAGTCAACACTCTGACCATCTCCATCACCAATGAGGTACCACTGACATCATGTCCTCCCAGATGGGATGTCCTAGGGAGGACACACTCTCACTTACATAGTCTTTCAGTCAAGAATACTTATCCTGGATGTATGCAGGGGGAAACACTAGAAAAACCCCAAATGAAGAATGTGCTATTAAGAAAAAGGGACTGTACTGTTTTCAAAAATAATCAGTATTCTAAAAGAAAAAGACCGAGTGAAAGTTCTTGACTGAAGGATATTAACAAACCATGGCAGCTGTACATAATACCTGATCCTGGACTGGAACCTGTGTTGTATCAAAAATAAATGCTATAAAGGATAATTTTTCCTCAATTGACAAAAACTGGGCATGAGCTAATAAATATATCATGCTAAATTTACTGTGGTTAACTGATTATGATAATGTTAGAGAAGATCCTTATTCTTGGAAATACACATGGAAATATATGGTAGTAGATGTCCAAGATGGATGTAATTTGCTCTCAAAAGTTTCATAAACACATTGTGTATATGTGCATGTGCATGCACACATGCATGTGCAAGAGAAAGTAAATGATAAACCACACGGGTAAAATGTTAACAATAGATGAATCTAGATAAATATATGATGGGTATTTGCTCCATTTTTGTAACTTTTCAACAAGTTTGAAGTTTTTTTCAAATAAAAATTTTTAAATTGCAGTATAGTTCTATGGTGCAATGGTCTTCACTTCTAGGAAAAATTACCGGGGTTGGGGATGTTACTAGTATCTAGTTGGTAGAGGCTAGAGAGATACTGCTGAACACTTGATCATGCATAGAACAGTGCCTGCAACAAAGAATTATCCAGCCCCAAATGTCAATAAGACACCAGTGGAGAAACCATCATATAATGGAACACTACACAATGAGAATGAATAATTGCTCCAAACAACATAGATGAATTTCACAGAAAATGTGGAGACACATAAGAGTACATGCTGTACAGTTCCACTTATATGAAGTTCAAAAACAGGCTAAGGCTGTCTGTAGTGACAGAGGTCAAGAGAGTGGGAGGGGAACAAGAGAAACTTCCAGGGTGTGGGAATTTGCTCTACCTAGATCTGGGTGATGATTATAACATGATGCACACGTAAAAATTCCTTGAGATGCAGTTTATGTCTTTGTTTGCTTTCCCTGATGTAGGTTATAACTTAATGATAACGGTGTAAAAATAATGTAATGCTCTCATTAAACAGCCCAATTTAAATGTTGGACATGCCTGCAGAGGAATTATCCATACATCATACTTTCCAGGCACTTTTTTTTTTTTAAATTTCATTACTGGAATAATTGTCAGGGCAAGAGGAGTTGAATCCTCCAACTCCCACTTTGCAAGCTGCTTATCTGTGATGTCATACCCATCATAAAAGCTGATTTACACCAGCTTAATCACTTCCAGAACCTCCCCAATCTGAAGGTGAAGAGAAGATAGCAATGCAAGATGATGAATGACTAGCCTTAGCAGATAAACCTAGTCAGGAGGGGAAAAAAAAAATCCTTCAGAAATCCCACCAAGAAACAAAAGGCACAATGATCTTTGCTGTACCTGGAATGGAATTAGGGTTAGGATAAATTAGGGTTAGGATAAATAATCTCGCAAATACTATACATTCCCAAACATGCTATCTTCTTGAACCTGTCTTTTATAAGCCCTAAAGTCATGCATTTCAGAAAACATCCTGCATGGGAACAGATGCATATTTCAATGAGGAGGTAAGTACAAGAAAGGGTGGCTTCTGGGAAGGACAAAAGTGCCCTAATGCTTAAGCTCAGAGTCTGCTTTCAGTTGTACCTAAACGTAAGCCAGGAGATGTGTGGGTGGGAAAATCAGCCTTCAGGAGCCTTTAGTTCATGATTTTGGAGAGACATGAGCACCGTGATGTCTGCATAAGGATTCTGGATTTGGCCAGTATGAAATTAACCACAGAGGCTCTCTGTTTAGAGGTAGGCACACAATGATTGCCCATCTCTGGGTAACATGGGCCATTTTACACATGCCTGTATGCAAGAAGGCTCTGAAGAGAAGTCTGAGGTAAAAGATGAGAAAGAACATACACATGTTTCCTGTCCAGAGTGAGCCAGTGGCATTTCCAATCCCACCACTTCCCAGCTGGGTGACTTGGGGCAACTTTTGAACCTCTTGAGATGCATCTATACAATGGGCATAACATCAGTATCTGGGTTCAAAAGCTGTAGTGATGGTTGGGTAAAAAAAAAAAAAACAAAAAAAAACCCTTTCATTTTTAAGCTTCATCACAGTTGTCATAAATTTGTATAATTTTGATTTCCACTCCATCTCCTTGGCAAGCCTATCAGCTCCAAGAGGGCAGGAGCTGGCTCCTGTTTGCTAGCCCCAATCACAGTACCTGGTATTGGATATGTGGGAAGAAAGTGAACAAGCCCTGAAGGTCCCCAATGAAAGTGCGCATGCTCCAAGAAATTTACACCTAGCCAGTTGTAAAGGCAGATACTTGCGGAATGTGCGATGATGTGAATGAACCCGAGGAAGACGACCCACAGAGGACCAGACACACTGTGATGTTCACAAGAAGATGAGCCACTAAAATAATAATACAAGTAATTTGTGCCTCCAAACTGCAGCTGGGGCTGACTTCTGCACTCAGAGGAAATGCAACTCTTTATTCCATTTGTCTGTGTAGCTTGAGACTCAGTGTCAAAACACTGCAAATCAATATAAGGCTCTAAACACCACTCTGCTCTCCTGCAATAAAGGCACTTTTCTTACAGCCCAAGCCACGACTGTGTGTGTGTGTGTGTATAAGCAAGCTGTGGTATGGGAGGTGGATACCACAAGCTAAGTTCTCCACAGAGCTTATCTCACCCCACACTTAACACTGGCACTGTCAGTGTCCCAACACATTCTGAAGAACCTGGCAGAAGATCCCACTCAGCAGCGAGAGACACAGGTGGCTTTCCTCTCAAAGGGAAGTGTCTTATTCATAGGCAGAGAGAGTTTTTTCCCCTCCAAATAAAGCCGGCTATGTGAGAGGTGCTCGATGGTGACCATGGAGTTAAAGGCCTTGATTTATCCTTATCCCTGGGGTCAGCGAGGCCGGGACAGACACAAATGTCCACATACTGTGGGGGTTGTAGGTTTCCCAGGTCCAACAGGACGTGCCCCCGCAAGGAGAGGTCAGTATAGAATGTAGCCTGCGGTTCCCTGTGGTTAAACTGTCAACATGAAAAGGCAGCCAGGGTGCTTTAAGCAACACTCAAGCGTTTTGGTCCAAGCAGTTTTCCCCATTCCTTCTTCCTGCAAATAGGAGGCCTCAACAGAAGCCAGTGACAATGAGAAAAATCATTATCTTTAAAGAATGCTTTGGATCTGATGGAAGGGAAACACAATCTTTGCAGTGTCCCCCTTCTCCCACTTATTCTAAGAGCAAAAGGTATTCACTCAAGCACAGAGAGAAAAAAATGCGGACTTAAAAGTTCTGGCAGTTTTTTTAGCACCTACTTCTGTTCCTTATTTATGGCCCTTTCTAGTCCTATTCCTTCCCTGCATCAAAAAAAAGAAGAAAAAAAGAAAAAACTGGCCAAGGCAGACAGACAGCTGTACTTCTGCCAGCCTGAAAGAAGTGTCCACATTTCAGTGAAGTGAAAGAAAGAGTATCTACTACTCACTTTTGCCCTCTATATGTTTACAACCTTTAATAATGATTTAGAAAGGTTTTCCATATATATATATATGAATATACATATATATATATATAAAATTTTTCTTTTTTCTTTTTTTTTTTTTTTTTTTTTGTCTTTTGTTGTTGTTGCTATTTCTTGGGCCGCTCCCGCGGCATATGGAGGTTCCCAGGCTAGGGGTTGAATCGGAGCTGTAGCCACCGGCCTACGCCAGAGCCACAGCAACGCAGGATCCGAGCCGCGTCTGCAACCTACACCACAGCTCACGGCAACGCCGGATCGTTAATCCACTGAGCAAGGGCAGGGACCGAACCCGCAACCTCATGGTTCCTAGTCGGATTCGTTAACCACTGCGCCACGACGGGAACTCCAAATTTTTCTTTTTTCAACTGAAGCAGAGACATGAAGGAAAAGGAATTGTTCAGAATAGAGGTTTGCAAATTATGGCTCTTGGGTCAAAACAAGCTCATTATGCACTTTTTTTTTTTTGTAAATAAAGTTTTATTGGAACACAACTACACCTATTTATTTGCATGATGTCTATGGCTGCTTCCTCACTCCAGTGGCAGAAGTGAGTAGCTGCTGCAGAGACTACATGACCCATAGCCTAAAATACTCAATTATCTGGCTGTTTCTAGAAACAGTTTCAATCTCTGGTTTAGAATGTGAATGTCCTATCTGGGAGGCTGTACTAAGCTTCAGCATCCTCAAAATCGTAGGCTGCACCTTGGCTAAATGTCTAAGACTGTGCCCAAAACATCTTTGGGGTACCAGCTGACTTAAGTGGGTAGGGGTATAGTTTGCTCAGGTCCCTTGGGATTCTTTTTCCAACTAAGGTGATGGATTTCATCAACACCCAGAACTTCAAATTGGTAACAGTTGGAGAGAACCTGTCATATGGGCGTGGAGTTTAACCACTACCACATGTTCCTTGGTGACAGGACTGGGGATGGTTTGAGCAGAGTATGATGGGGAAGGCTGGGGGAGTAGGGATGGAGAGAGAGGGAGAGAGAGCAGGGGAAGAAGAGGGAGAGATTTTGAACACATGCTTGCTACTGAAAGCGTGATCTATAGACCAGGGGCAATGGCAGATGCAACAGACTTACAGAATCCAAATCTGTGTTGGTACAAATGCCTCTGGGGATTCAGACACCCTGGAGGGTTAGAAGAACACTGGGCCAGACTTGCGACAGATCTTCAAGGGCAATCTTTTTTGCAACTAAAGGTGCTTCTACTCCAGGAAAGCCCATACCCCCAGAGTCACTAAATCAGGGTTTCTCAGCCTTGGTAGACTTTGTATCTTGGGCAGGATAATTCTGGGGGGGTGGGGGGGATTGCTGTCCTGTGCACTGCAAGAGGTTTATAGCAGCATCCCTGACCTCCCCCGATTAAATGCCTTGGCACTCTTGCCCATTCTAGGGTTGACAACTCAAACCATCTCTAGACAGTGCCAAATATACCCTGGGAGACAAAATCACCCAAATCACCTTGATTGAGAACCACTGATCAGACAGTTCCAATCCTGGAGTTGCTGCTGATTGCAGACTAAGGAGAATTTGGCCCTGACCCTCTTAGAGCTGCAGGGGTGAAGCCTGTTCCATCCGCTATGGCAAACCTAAGTGACCATCAGCCTGGGCGATATGCCCTCTTTCTAGAGAAGGATGAATGCATTCCACTATTCCAGCTGTGGTATGTCTCTCAAATTGGGAAATTGCAAGGTTCTTTTCTCTCTAAACTCCTCTCCACACACCTGCTCTTAGCCTGTCCTTCCCTCAGTGGGTTTCAGGAACTGCCTGTGCTTAAGTCCTTCGCTGTCTAAACATCCCCTGCGCCCCCACCCCCCAACCTGCTCTTTGAAGCATCTGAAACCTGGAGCTCTTGACGCACCTTCCTTACCCTGGTCGCCAGCTCACTGGTGGGTCCCAAGTGATCACTAGGTCATAAGTGCTCGCAGGCACGTATCTACCATCTATTCCTGTGGTACCAGGAAAAGTGCTGCAAGACATGTGAAACAGTTTCCTTCAGCAGCTGCTGAGATGAGCAGACGTAGGCTAAGGCCCAGGCCGGACGCGGGTGGAAGCAGGCACTCCTGAATTCCCCCAACCTGCCCACCCTTCAGGCAAGGGCCATCTCCCCATGCCTTTCTGCACCATGAGACTGGCCCAAAGTGAAGATCAGCCTCTTAATAACCAGCCTGTTCCAGGGAAGGCCATGGCTAATTCTGGTGACCAATTCTGGCTTCCCCAATGACAGAGGTTGTGTTTTTAGCAGCCTTGTGACAGGAACATGCCTCTGAACCAGTGTGGCTGGGGAGTGACAAGTGTTACAATGGGACTAAATGGCTTCTCTGACAAACCTGGTAGTTACAACAATGACCCTGATCAAGATCAAAACTCAGGGAGTTCCCGTCATGGCGCAGCAGAAACAAATCCGACTAGGAACCATAAGGTTGTGGGTTCGATCCCTGTCCTTGCTCAGTGGGTTAGGATCTGGCATTGCTGTGGCTCTGGTGTAGGCCTGTGGCAACAGCTCCAATTAGACCCCTAGACTGGGAACCTCTATATGCCATAGGTGCGGCCCTAAAAGGACAAAAGACAAAACAAAACAAAACAAAAAGGATCAAAACTCAGGTTTGGACTGGAGGTCTCTTACCTTCCACCTCTTGACTTGGGCATTAACATCCTGATACACTTTCCCCAGTAAGAAAGACAGCAAAGGGGGGAAATCAGGGAGCAGCATTTTGGGAAACATGTGGGGTCAATTTTAAAGACTCCTCAGCTCTGTGGGGGATTGTGGCTGCGTTGCCACAAAGCCTATTGCTAATTGAAAGGATGCGCAAAAAATTCAAACCAGTTGAAAGTGATTTGCCAGCATCTGCTCTGGGCTCACACTGACCCCAGGCTGCTTTCCAGAATCCATTAGCCCAAGTCAACAAGCAGATCGCACCAGAGTATTTGCTCAGGAAACACTTGACTCCACAGGACAGAAGCGAAACGGCTCCCTGGTGGTAGAGAGCAGGCAGCAGGGAATAGACCTGCTTGGTTTCTTCAAATGGGCTTTTGATGCAGCCCTGTGAGCCTAGGTGCTGTGAATACCACTGTGAACTTGGCCCTTTCAGGTAACGCCTTATAAGGATATTCCACTGTACAGGGAAAACCGATGACTAGAGGACTAAATCAACGCACCATTACCGTTATTATACAGCCATCAGGAGGCAGGAAGAAACTCAGATGTTAAGATAGGGAATAAAAGATCAACTCTCCCTAGACAGAGTGTTGGTGAAGGATCGGTGTTGGTGATAATGAGGGTGAAACACAGAGGATGAGCCGGGTAAGGCATGCGTGGGAGGGTGTGTGTTGGGGAGCTAATCCAGGCAGGAGGAATAACACTTTGTACCAGAGAAAGTTCCAGGTGCTCTAAGAAGTGACAGAAGGGCAGTGTAACTGGAGCATGGTGAGTAAGAGGAGAGTGGCAGGGACGAAGCCAGGGAGGTAAACAAAAGCCAGAGGGCAGTTCTTCTGGGTCACTGGGAGTTTGGGAGGACCTGCCCGCACTTGCAGGTGGGACTGATAAAGCAACTGCAAGGCAGCATGGGGCATGGAGAAGAGCCCTGGCTTTGGAGATCGCATGCTACCTCTGTCCCTTACAGCTGCGCCTCCTCAGGCGAGACCCTGGACTGCTTTTTGCCCCACTCTCCACAGCTGTAAAATGGGAATAACAGTAGAAGCTGCCTATTAGGATGAAGGCGAATATTAAGTGGGTTAATACACAAAGTACTCAGAACAGGCAGGACAGTCTAACTGTCTTTCTCTCATCCCCTCTTTGTCATTTTTAAAGCATTTTCGTGCATAGTGTCATACAGAAGAGTGCTAGGAATTTGTTATGCAATTTTTCAAGTGGGTAACAGACAGTTGGAATAATTTGCCTAAGGTCAGCAGCTACTTTAAAACTTGCCTCCGACCTCCTAGATTTTATTTTTGTGAGTAAAAGGAATATAGCAGGAGGGCTATTAGAGGTTTGAGGGACAGGAGGCAAAGAGAAGATCCATCAGCAGAACTGTGCTCTGATCCAGCAACAGCAATTCAAAATATCCTTTGCGTTCATGGT
Organism: Sus scrofa; assembly: GCF_054392235.1. Classification (NCBI taxonomy): domain Eukaryota; kingdom Metazoa; phylum Chordata; class Mammalia; order Artiodactyla; family Suidae; genus Sus; species Sus scrofa. Next base: position 60,461,046 of record NC_139395.1, read on the forward strand.
TAGTTTTCGACTATAAATACAAATCACTGCTACATGCAACAGCAAGGATGAATCTTAAGAGGTGAAAGATGCCAGACACAAACGAATATACATAGTATGATTCTATTTATATAAAACTAAAAACTATCCCAAACTCACCCAAGCTGTTGAAGTCAGGAGACTGCTTACTTTGGAGAGGAGGGAGGGTGGCAAGTGGGAGGGGGTAAGGGAGTTACTGGGCGTGGTCGTGGGCTACTGCTCGACCTGGGAAGTGGTGTCCTGAGTGTAATGATTCACTGAGCTGCAGCTGATGATGTGTGCACATTTCTGTTTGCTCCATATCTATAAAATGTTTATTAAAGACTGCCATCAAGAATATGCAATGACTTGCCAAAAGGGACCTGCTGTATAGCACAGAGACCTCTACCCAATATTCTGTGATAGTATATATGGGAAAAGAATCTGAAAGAGAATGGATGTGTGTACATGGATAACTGAAAAAAAAATTTTTTCAGGAAAAAGAATCACCACTGAGAGAGGCAAGAATGCACTCAGGACAACTTAAAAGGTGAATACTTGTAATTCCTTGCCTTTACCAGGAGGGTGTTTAACATCAGACTTAGTTTATATGGGTCAGACTAGAAGCTATACCCTAGACTTTGTTGGGTCTAAAGGATTAAATTCCCTCTCTCCTTCCCTCTCCCCCTCCCTAAAAGCTGTACCTGAGGCATATGGAAGTTCCCAGGGCTGCAGCTGCCAGCCTATACCACAGCCACAGCAACACTGGATTTGAGCCGCATCCTCAACCTATGCCGCAGCTTGCTGCAATGCCGGATCCTTAACCCTCTGAGCGAGACCAGGGATCGAACCTGCATCCTCATGGACACTATGTTGTCCATGATTCATAATGGGAACTCCTCCCTCTTTCTTTTCATTTTATTTTTTTAAATAATGGAATGCACTGAGACCTTCAACACCTGAGATCATATCCCTAGATGAATTTATACATTTATGAAACCCACTTGTCCATAACCCTCTCTTCCCTGCTAGGTTTATGCATTTCCCACTAGTGTGGGGCAGCAGATAAGGGAGGGTAGCGGTTTGGAGGAAAGTGGTTTATGGATTTAAGAGCTAGTATACAATGTACACTTGTAAACTTGGGATCCTTGCTTCTTAAGTTCTTACCTAACCATAGCTGGGAGGTGACAAAGTATCAATATTGGCATAAAAGTTCATGGTATTATGTATATGACAGAACTTCCTTCTGAAGTGACAAATGGATGAAAGGATACAGTGGAGGCCAGGGAGATGGGGTGGCTTTTAAATGGATAGGTGGATAGTATGAAGAATTCATGAAAGAGTAGGGATTAGAAAAATGAATGGATGAATAAATCAATGAATGGATGCAGAATGGTGCATTGTACAGAAAAAGAGACGTGATTTGGGGGCTCTTAAAAAATCAAGGTCTTCTAAGTTCAAGCTAAAGAATAAAGTTCTTTAGGTAAGAATTAATTTATCAAGTAATCTTTATTGCTTCTAGCATTAATTTTGATTTAAGGTAGTTTTTATTGGTGCCTCCATCTCTAGAGAGAAAGGCACTGGTACCTGCAGATGAGGAATAGAAACAGAAAAAACAGTGAGCAACTTGCCTGAAATCAGGGATAAGGATGGGAGTCAGTGATGGAAGCAGGGATTGAATTAGATCTCCAGACTTTCAAAGACAGCTCAAACTTTAATCAGCATGCAATTCACCTAGGGACTTTCCTAAAATGAAAATCTAGATCTACCACAACTGGGATTGGCCCTGAGATTCTGAATCCTGAGCAAGTTTCAAGGAGATGCTGATGTTGTTGGTCCACAGATCACACTCGCAACAGAAAAGGTCCAGAGTGCTTTCTGTTATCTCTTGATTCTGCAGAAAACTTGGTATTCCGTGGTTCTCATGAACACACCCAGGAAAGTGTGTGTCAAAGAGACCTGTATCTCAGCAGGTAAGGTTCTCAGACCTCTGGCTGGGGATGCAGGGAATCCACAGAAAGAGGGAGAGGAAGTATGGCCTGGCTCTATCCTGTCCCTTCTTCTCTTCTCATCAACAGAAGCAAAGCTGCCACCAACCTATTGCTCCCATTCTGACAAGAGACCCAGCCAAGCTGTGAGTGGGTTCCTGGAAAGCATCAAGACCTTGGGCAGTGTGGCCATGGAAACTTCCCTTCCTTCTCTCCATCTCCAATCCCCATCTCAGTCAATTTGTGCCCTTCATCTGACTTCCTGAGGCAACTTGGGCTTGAGTTGCCTTGCCCTCTGCACAGATGGAATAAGCAGCTGCTTACATGGGAAAGGCTGAGAATTCAGAGTTCTCCCAGACCCTCAAATCTCTCCCCTCTCACCATGCCAGCCTGACTTAGATCCATCCTGAGAATCAAGAAAGTTTTTCCAAAGTATCTTCTCTGGATTATGTGGAAAAAGACTCAGTAGGCAAATAAATTGGGCAATTTCTGAGACCTTCTCAAAACCATAAGGAGCTTAAGTGCAATAGGAATTTTCAGAAAGAAGACTGAAAAATGCCTTGTTTTCCATACTTAGACAACAGAACCCCTTCCCCACCTGGTTCCACCTTGACTCAAAAAGACACAGTCTGGGAAATACTGGCATAACGACACTGATTCTTGTTAAGATCCAAACATGCCTGCTTACAATTTCTATCCCTGCACTGTAACAGTGTTATGCTCAGCAAAACCGGAGCCTTAGGCAAAAGGGAAAAATGTCAGCAAAAATGATCCTGCCTTTATTTGCAAATTTTACGTTTTGTTAATCACGGGTTTTTGTGTGAATTTTGATTCTTAAAAAAAACTGCACTGAAATACTGCTTATCTTGTTTACTCAGTCTTTGGCACCCCTTTTGATTAGGTACCCACAGTAGGTGCCTCACTCACCTTGCCTCAATCTTGGCCCTGCCAGCTGGGCCACTCTCAGTCATATCTTGGTTTTGTTTTTTTTTTTAATTATTTATTTTTACTTTTTTTTGTCTTTTTGCCTTTTCTAGGGCCACTCCTGCGGCATATGGAGGTTCCCAGGCTAGGGGTCCAACTGGAGCTGTAGCCGCCAGCCTACACCACAGACACAGCAACACGGGATCCAAGTTGCGTCTGCAACCTACATCACAGCTCACGGCAATGCCAGATCCTTAACCCACTGAGCAAGGCCAGGGATCGAACCCGCAACCTCATGGTTTCTAGTCGGATTTGTTAACCACTGAGCCACGACGGGAACTCCTGTTTTTTTTTTTTTTTTTAATGGCTGCACCTGTGGCATATGGAAGTTCCTGGGCCAGGGACTGAATCTGAGCCACATCTGTGACATGCTGGATCCTTCAATCTGCTGAGCCACGCCAGGGATCCAACCTATACCTCCAGTGACCCAAGCTGTTGCAGTCAGATCCTTAACCCACTGTACCACAATGGAAACTCCTTACTCAAATCTTTATTTTTCATTTGTGAAATTCCATGGATTGTATATGTTTACTAAGGTAGAGGAAAAAGTCACTGGTCTGGGGAGTTCCTGTTGTGGTGCAGCAGAAAGGAATCCAACTAGGAACCGTGAGGTTGCGGGTTTGATCCCTAGCCTTGCTCAGTGGGTTAAGGATCCGGTGTTGCTATGAGGAACAGGCCAGGGGCCGTAGCTCCAATTTGATTCCTAGCCTGGGAAAACTTCCATATGCTGCGGGTACAGCCCTAAAAAGAAAAAAAAAAAAAAAAAAAAAAAGATTTGCTAGTCTGGAAAGTGAAAGAACTGGAGTCTAATCCCAACTTTGCTACAAAGATCAGAAGGATCCTGAATAAATCTTTTCTCCTCTCTGAACCTCAGCCCTTCTGAACCTCCACCAGAGATTCTTATAAGCTTTTCCCAACTGAAAGCCTGGGATTCTTTTATTTTTTGAGGTGGTTAAAAGGTTTTTTTGTTTTTTTTTTAGCTGAGATATAACTGACATAGGACATTATATTAGTTTCAGGTATACAACAAAATGGTTTGATATTTGTGTAGACTGCAAAATGATCACAATAGGTCTAGTTAACATCAGAATACACAGTTACAAATTTTTTCCTGTGATGAGAAATATAAAGATCCACTCTATTAACAATTTTCAAATATTCAATACAGTATTATTAACTATCGTCATGCTATACATTATACTCCCAGGAGGTATTTATTTATAACTGGAAGTCTGTACCTTCTGACCACCTTCACCCATTTCTGCATCTGTAATTCAGAGTCCATGATCCAAAAGAGATACTCTCTATTATCAGATAAGACGGGATTACTGGGTGGGCACCATAGCAGCACCTGACACCTGAGGGAGTGGTGCCTAGGAGAGGTATCTCGTGAGCAAAGGGGTAAAGGGAAGCAAGGTGAATTATTGGGGTGCTGCCAGAGAGGTGAGAATTGAAAACACTTAGGTACTCCCTAGATACTCAGGAAATGTTTAGGGGTGTAATTTGTTGGCAGAAAGAAAAGAAAAAAAGAGAGACAGAGAAGTCTAAATTTAAGATTTGTGTACTTGGTCATCTTTTATGAGTCTAAACCTATTGCCAGGCCCCAAGTGGACTATGTGGTATCTACTACCCCAGCTTTGTCCTAAATGAATGGACAAGGCTCACTTTAAAATAGATTGTGGTCCTGGCACCCTCTGAGTCAGAGTCACCGGGTTGGGTGGGGTTGTCTCAGATCTACTGCATCAGAACTTCTAAGGGGGAGGCTCAAGAATCTGAATTTTCAGTAAGTTCTTCAGTTGATTTTGATATCTTTAAAATTAAAAAAAAACTCACTGCTTTGAAATCATAGGAGTATGAATAAACCAAATAGGTCCCCAGAACCAGCTCCCCTCACTTGCCAGCAACCTTGGAATTTGGAGAATGAAAAGCTGCCTGTTATGTAATTCGGCCTTGCCAGTGCCAAGCAAGGTACAAGGATTCTGTGACCCGCCAAGCCCCAGGCCACTGTCAGATGCAGAATTTCCAGGACAATTTGTGTTACCTTTCCTGCCAGATCTTGGCTGGTGAAGATTGATGACTTAATTCCCCAACCGTTGTCACTAAGTGTGGTCCCTGTGCCAACCTAACAAGGGTAGATGGCAACCCAGCTCCCCTGGAAACCATTCAGATGGCTGGTACCGGAGAAACCCATCAGGATGCTGGAGACTGGTAGAGAGGGAGGAATTTTACTTGGTTTGGCTCCAATACTCGGGCCATAGGAGCAGTTCTCTGAGCGTTTAAAACCCCCAAATAGGGTGTTCCCTTTGTGGCTCAGCAGTTAACGATCCTGACTATGATCCATGAGGATGCGGGTTTGATCCCTGGTCTCGCTCAGTGGGTTAGGGATCCACCATTGCTGTGAGCTGTGGTGTATATCGCAGATGTGACTCAGATCCTGAGTTGCTATGGCTTTGGCTATGGCCGGCAGCTATGGCTCTGATTCCACCCCTAGCCAGGGAACCTCCATATGCCTTGGGTGTGGCCCTAAAAAAGCAAAAACAAACAAACAAAACAAACAAAAACCCCCAAATATTAGAGCAAGTGGGTGACCACATTCAACATGATGTACAGCCCCTGTCCTCAACCAGGATTCGGTCCTAAGTAAGGACCATCTCAGAGTCCTTAGTCTTTTGATGGAAGCGCAAACAATTACAACCGATGAGGGGGCAATTTGGTAGTATATACAGAACTTGCAATGTGCATATCCTTTGATCAAGAAATCCCTCTTCTAGAAATTCATGCTATGGAAAACCTTTTTTTAAATTTTTTAGGGCTATACCTGTGGCATATGGCGGTTCCCAGGCTAGGGGTCAAATCGGAGCTACAGTTGCCAGCCTACATACCACAGCCACAGCAATGTTAGATCCAAGCTCAATCTGTGACCTACACCACAACTCACGGCAACGCTGGATCCTTAACCCACTGAGAGAGACCAGGGATTGAACCTGTGTTCTCATGGATGCTAGTCAGATCTGCTTCTGCTGAGCCGAAACAGGAACTCCATGTTATGGAAAACCTTGAACAAGCACACGAACACAAGTGAAAAGATATTAACCAGAACACAAATTATAACCATGAAAAAATGGAAAAAAAATCCAAGTGTGCAGCAACAGAAGATGTGTTAAAAGGATGATAGCATAATCACACTATGAAATATTAGATAAATCCAGATGAGTTAGAGATACAAACAACAGGGAAAGATGAACAGGGGACACTGCTAAATGAAAAACAACAGGAGTTCCTGTTGTGTCTCAGAGGGTTACAAAACCAACTAGTGTCCATGAGGATGCAGGTTCAATCCCTGGCCTCACTCACCAGGTTAAGAATCTGGCATTGCCATGAGCTGTGGTGTAGGTCACAGATGTGTTTCTGATCTGGTGTTGCTGTGGCTGTGGCATAGGCTGGCAGCTGTAGCTCCGATTTGTCCCCTAGCCTGAGAACGTCCACATGCCTCACCTGCAACCCTAAAAAGCAAAAAACAAACACACAAAAAAAAACCCCAAACCAAAACAACAACAACAGCAAAAACCCCCAACAAATTGCAAATTAGTATGATGGCTTTTTTGCTTGTAATTATATATCTGTTGCTGTTTGCCTAGGAATAAATACCGAAGGAATATTCACCTAATGGTTTGGCGGGGGGGACAATTTCAACTTACATATTTCTGTAGTTTTGTAATCTTTAAAACATGATTTTTGTTTGTAATTAGAGAAAATAATAAAATTACCTGGGAAAGTTGGGAGCCTACCTCATTTTGACCTTAGCCTATGTTTGAGAACTAGAATCAATATGCTTTCTCTGGGGCTAAAATGAAGTTGGGGACATGGCTGATATACACAAAGTCTCTCATTTCTGGGACACTATTATATGCAACCAGAAAAGGAGTTCCTCCCTAAACTTGTGTGAAGTTATTCAGAGCTGTTTGCAATTGAAAATATCTGGAGTGCATAGGGGAGGCATGAGACAGGAAAGGTGGAAACCACCCCATCTCCAACCATACCACTACCTCAAAGTTATGAACCCAAGCAAAGGATCTGCTGCCTCTGTAGCTGGTTTCAAGGATGAGCCCTAAGGACACTTACCTGTGGCCAGCACTATTGGCCAAACAAAGCTGCATGACACAGTCTGCTCCTAAAGGCTCTGGATTTGGGCTGGCTCCTATGAGTCATGAGATTTGGGGTCAATCTCAATCTCTCTAAGCCTCTGTTTTCTTATCTGTAAAATGGAGGCTCATTCATTCAACAGGCTCATTCATTCAACAACTATTTCACGAATGCTCACCATGTGTTAGGCTTGCCAAAGGCCTGCTGTGTCAGAAGGTACCCCAGCTGTTGGGGCAACAGCAACAAAACTAAACCATATGGAAGTCTCTGCCCTCAGGCAGTTTCCATTCCAGCAGTGGAGGATGATGATAAATAAAATACATAATGAAATAAATACTACATCAAAAGGTGCTCAGTGCTACAGAGAAAAATAAGGCAGGGGAGAGGGAAGAGGAGCATTTTGCAGTGTGTGTGGGGAGGGTGGCTGTATCAGGGAATAAGAACAGACCTTACTCTTATACAATGAGCTAATGCAAATGATGCTTTAGTCATAGCCCTCATCCCAGAGCAGCTACTCAATAACAAAGCCTTTATGAGCAGTGCCTCTGTCCACCTGCCTCTCTACCCCACTTCTGCGGCCTGTCTTCTGTCAGGTTTTCTCCATTGAGCATTTCACAGAATGTGCCCTTGCTGAGCAATTTTATACATCCAACTGCATTTGATTCTCATCAATCCACTAAGAACAGGTATGGTCATTCTCATTTTTCAGAAGAGGAATCAGGCTCAGACAAGTTGTGGGGCGGGGGTGGAAGGGTGGGGGTTTCAGTCCCTCAGATCATACAGAGAGTGTCAGGTTAGCCTGAATGAAGGCTTAAGCTCTCAACCTCAAGCCTTCTAAACCTGAAAGTCAGATCCCACCTGCCCAGCTCAGCCATGCCCAAGGGCCCTGTAGTCCTGTCTCCGTCACACCTGGCCAGGATGCCGAAGAAAACTCTCAAATCTTGACCTGCTTTCTCCCTTTTGGTCCTATCTTATGTTCTGGGGTCCCCAATCAGACCCAGGATGAAGGCAGTGGACACTGACTGCAGTGGAACTCTCAACAAAGGAGTGGGGGCTGAACTGGAACAGATCAGACAAACAGCTCAGGTCAGATCCTTGAGACAATTTCCCCATGTTTTATATGATGAGAAAAGCTCCCCTTCTTTGCTTTTGCCGTTTACAGCATTTCTGGCTGCTCCCACGGAAAGAGTCTCCACCCTTCCAGAGGAGAGGTGGTCAAACCCAGGGACTATCAAAGTAGGGGGCAGGGAGTGGCTGTGCATTCCCTGACCAGGTGAGAGTTAGAGATTGAGGAAGGACATGGGCACTTGAAAAAGCATATTACAATGTTCCAATATATATTAACCAGTATTTTTATAGTACAAGCTTAAAAAAAAAAAACAAACCGGTAGCTTAGCATGTTGGGGCTATGGCAGATTCTCAACCTTGGTGCTTTTGACATTGGGGGCCAGATAATTCTCTATTGTGGGGGTGGGGCTGTGCACGGTGGGATGTTTAACAGCAACCTTGGTCTCTACCCTCTGGATATCAAGAGCATCCTACCCTCTCGTGTCAACTCAAAACATCTCCAGGCATTGATAAATGTCCCCTGGGGGGTTAAAATCACCGTGGTTGAGAACAACTGGATGCTGGTTCAAAGTACACGACTCAAGGGCTGGGACCCTGGTTCAAGTCACTTGCTGTGCTCTGGTCCTGAACATGCTACTCGACATCTCCCAGTCTCGGGATCTTTTACCTGTGATACAGAGATGATGTCATATGTATGCTTGACAGTATTATTGCAAAGATTAACCAAGAGCCATCTAAGGGAGTAGTGAACACAGAGTCTCACTTAAAAGGCTTCAGCCCCGTTAGTTCAATTTATGACAGGAGATCTTGGTCACCAGGGGTATGTTCAGAGAACCATTTTTGAACAAGAGAGTAAGAGTGCAAAGGATCAGAAATTGGGGTTTGGTGGGGTGTAAAAGTCTCATGTGTTATTTTGTGAAGAAGAGGGGATGCCTTCTTTAAAAAAAAAAAAACAAGAACAAAACACAGGCTATGTTAGTCAACCACTGCTGCCGAAGGCAAGCTGCAGGGAGCAGAGAAGCTGTGAGCAGGAGGAGGAGGAGAGATGCCCGCTGCAGAGGTTATTTGGGCTGAGCTGGGGCTGGCATCCTGGATGCTGTGGGGTACCAGATGGGCAGGGCAGCTGTGAGCAAGGGAAGAGAATCATGAAAGGCTGAGGAAGATGATTTTTCAAGGAGCCTGTGGTGGTTAGTAGACCCTGCCCATGCTGTCTTCGCTGGCTGATGTCTCTCTGGAGAACCTTTCCCTGATGAGATACATCTGAGCTCTGGGTCAACTCCCTTTTCTCAGCTAAGATTAAGCTCAGATGTCACCATGAGCTCCTTCTTCTAGAGCTTTCATTTATGGGTCAAAGGATAGTCTGGTGAACCTGCTCTAAGTGAGCTTAAACTCTCTGATCCTTTGGTCATTTTCAGGATGGGGATGATAGCTGTAATTGTTGTTGTTGTGGATCACTTGACTTTCCCAGGTCAGTCCTTAGTTATTACAGAATCAAAATGCACTATCCTCATTGAGTATTTCACATCTCTGCTGCTGCGAAAAACAACAAACGTTTTTGAGGGTTTACTGTGATCCAGGCTTTGTATTAACTGCTTTCTCATTTAATCCTTCACCTTTAATTGTTAAAGGTGAAGAAATTCAGGCTCAGGGTTTAGGTAACAAAGGTAACAGGTAGTGGTGGAGGGATGGGTTGGGGGTTTGGGACTGGCATGTGCAAACTATTGTAAATGGAGGGTCAACAGGGACCTGCTATACCACACAGGATACTCCACCCAATATTCTGTAACAGCCTATATAGGAAAAGAATGTGCAAAAGAATGGACGTAGGTACGTGTATAACTGAATCACTTTGTTGTAGGGCAGAAATTATCACAATATTGTAAAGCAACCATATCTCAATAAAACTTAAAAAAAAAGAAAAAAAGAATTTAATTTTCCTAAGGTCGCAGAACTGCTAATGGTATAAGCTGAGTGTGGAACAGGAACCTATCTGACCCTTGGTATTAACACCTTAATGGCAATTTCTGGATGCTTCTGGGTCGGATTTGGTAGAGCAGAGATGTTACCAGAGAGTATTCTAGATGCTCAGAGATGAGCGTGCTCTCCCTTTGGATGTGTGCTACTTCTCAGACAGAGAAAACAGACCAAACCACGGCACTGGGAGCAGAACCACCCAGATGTCATTCCAGAAACCAGAAATACACACACACACACACACACACACACACACACACACACACACACACACCTGCTGAGGAACTGGGTTTTGCCTTAATACTCTGCTCCTCTATCTTGTCTGCCTGGTAGAATTACCGGGGAGCCTTAAGATACCTCCTCACTCAGGCCAAACCCCTGACCAGTTAAAGTGAAATCTTAGGGGTGTGGCTCAGGCATCTGTATCCTTTTATACTTCCCAGATGATTTCATGTGTGGGCAAGGTCACAAACCAGCATCTGAGAAGTTGAATGCTGACTATGAAATAAAATTCTTATTTGATGGCAAGACGAGAAAAATTTAAACATAAACTTTTCTCTTCCCTTTGGCTTCCTCTCCCTCATTCACTGTGCCTTGTGTATCCACATTATGCATCAATCCAATCTCCCCCTCAGCAGAAACCACCCGCTCAACCATAAAGAGCAACATTCTCTTAGCACCAACAAGATGGCCCCTTAAAAGATAATGTTCCTTCTTGATCACGTAAGGGGTCATGAAGACCTACCACTTTGTGTTTACAGATCTGGACTGCATAAACTGTCAATAATGCATCATTTAACACACAGTTCTCTGTCTCAAAAACTTCTGGAACTGTGCTTTGACTGCTAATGGGTGGAACAGTTCTTGGAGCCAGGGCACCTGGGATAAAATTCAGATGTGTCATGTCTATGAAATCCAAGAGTTGACAAAGCCAGAAATCAGCACTGAAAGGACAACAACAACAGAAAAGCTTTAGCAACACAAAGATCGAGTTCACAGACTTTTTCCCCCCCAAACATTTTGTTTCCAAATGACAAGTTCTCCCCCCACCACGTTTTTTTTTTTTTGTCTTTTTGCCATTTCTAGGGCCACTCCCACGGCATATGGAGGTTCCCTGGCTAGGGGTCTAATTGGAGCTGTAGCCACAGGCCTAAGCCAGAGCCACAGCAATGTGGGATCCGAGCTGCGTCTGCAACCTACACCACAGCTCATGGCAACGCCGGATAGTTAACCCACTGAGCAAGGGCAGGGACCGAACCTGCAACCTCATGGTTCCTAGTCGGATTCGTTAACCACTGCGCCACGACGGGAACTCCCACCACATATTTTTGATCTAGTGTTTCTTTGTACTTTTGTCTTTGCTTTCCCAACCCACCCTGCAAATCATCTGACTTTTTCTACTTTAAGACACCCTGCTAAAAAGGGGCCAGGACAGCGTTCTCAGAGGAATTTCAGAAGGCTGAATTTGAGCCAGCAATAAAATGTGAGTGCTTTGCAGCTCTAAAAGTAGCACTCCCCCTTGGCAACTACACTCTTAGCATACTGGCCTGCTTTCAGTTCCTAGAACGGCAAAGTGCTCTGTTGCCTCAGGGCCTTTGCATATGCTATTCCTTAAACCTTTAAATCTTCTTGCTCTCCTCCTCCCCTCCTTTTGCAAGGTCAAGTCTTTATCCCATTCTCAGGGTCAACATCACTTTGTAGAGCTTCCTTGACCATCCTTTTTAAGTTCTTAATCCTTAATATTACTCCTCTCTATTCTTTAGCCTGCTCATGTCTTTCATATCACATACCATCTGTCCTTAGTATGTGCTTGTATATCCCGTGCTAGAATTATAACCGTCTCCATGCTGTTCTCCTGGAAAGGAGCACCAGCGGCTGGCTCTTTTACCCCTGGGCTTCTGGTTGGGGTTTACTCCCAGAAGATAAGAGGGCAGAAAGTAAGAGAGGTCCGGGTGCTTATTGCTCTGTCTCCCTCTGCCAGGCTGCAGGTTGGCTGAGGTTCTCTGCCTAAGGCCTCAGTTACTACCCAGTGGCTTCTCTCATTAGGCTTTCTTTAATTACCCTTCGAACAGGCCATCTGTTTCTCGCTGGGGCCCTGACCCACAAAGGGACCATGGTCTGATTTATTCACCAATGTATACTTGGCAATGAGCAGTGTGCCTGACACATTCTAGGCGCCCCCAAAATATTTATGGAATAGAAGAATATAAAATAATTTAGAACCAAGAGTTTTTAAAAATGCCTGTCTCTTTCTGTTTCTAAAACCATAAACAAAAACACCACCACCTTGTATCAAACTCCGGCAAAGAAAAGAGATAAAACAGGGTTGTTGGGATTGTGAGTGGGTGAGGGAAACACACCAGCAAGGCTCCCCTTTAAATGGCCAACTCTAGAAACCCAGCACACTAGAGAGACATTTTCAGTGGATACTGTAAAGGATGACAGGGCACCTTAAGCAGTTTCTACCACTGAAGTACTCATTACCAGGCTGCACTTCGAGGGAGTGATATTTACATCTCAATGCTCCCAGGAGGGCTTTGGGTTCAGCTGCTGGATGACAATGGGGGGCGGCGGGGGTTGGAGGGAGGATGGGCAGGGGTGTGTGTGGCACTTCTGAAAACCCACTAGGGATGGGTTCTCCTTCTGCAGCAGTCCTGGGGCTCAGAGAAAAGCTGGAATAAAACCTATCTTCCAATCTGATGTGTTCCACCCAGCATGGCCAGATAAAGGTGTGTTGCCCACGTGCCCTGACGACAAGGTCCCCCTTGTCTGCACTTTCAAAGGGCAGAAAGTGACTGAGGAAGCCATCTGCATCCTGGGCTGTGCTAATCCTGAGCAGAGAGAGAGAGCCACAAAGGACAGTGCTTAGGTGACAGGAAGCCCACCCGGTCATCCACAGTCACAGTTCACTCAAGAATAGTAAGATCTGGGTTGCCTGAAGCAGACATTTATGAGAATCTCAGGCCAGGCTGGAATTCCTCTCGCTGCAGAGGGGCTCGCACTAGAAACAGATCTGCAGAGAAGGGCGTGGCTGGGCTTTTCTCTGAGGCTGAGAATGATCTCAATGGAAACCTTCCATTGTTGGCTGCCCTCCATTGTCTTCCTAGCTCAGGGCCCAAAGCGGGCCTGTTTCTCATCCACAGATCTGAAAGAACAAATTAACTCCTCTAAGCTGTGGCAAATGGGAATTGCCTGAGAAGTTAATTGATACTGGGGGGAGGGGGGATCAGCGAAGGAGAGGCTGGGGTCTGGGAGCTGATAGTCTGGCTTTCTCACTTGAGGAGGCTGGGCTCCATTAGCACTAATAAGTGTTATTTGGGCATAATTAGGCCACAGATTCTGGCAGCCTCTTTTAGCTCAGACAAGGTGGGAAATGGAGACTCAGGGAGCAGGGGCTCATCTTTCCGGGTGCAGACATTCCTAAAAATCCAAGCCACAGAGCTCCTCAAGTGTGCACGTCAGCATGGCCTGGATCTCTGACATCCACAGAACAGCCAGATCTCGGGCTCATCCACAGCTCTCTCCCTCTCTATGATCATGATTTCCGAGTTCCATTCAATCTTCCTTCTCCCTGGTAAGGGAGCAATGGGCTGAGACAGAGTTAAAAGGAAAGAGACAGGAGGTCGGCACTCTGGGGCATCTAATAATAAGAGTAATAATAACTCTCAAATATTGAGTTTGCCAAGGGCCGGGCATGCAATTAAATGCTTTGTGCATATTATCTCCCGTTACAGCAGCCCCATGTGGCTGAAATTTACATTTACTCTCGAGGTAGCTGAGAGATGTAAGCCACTCGCTGGAGGTCATGCAGCTAGCGCAGTCATGGGATTACATCCAGGTTGGTCTGATCCTTAAACAGAAACTTTCAAGGTGTGCTGTGGCCAGGGAGAGACCCAGAAACAGCAAGGGTTCTTTTTATCTTTTTTTTTTTTTTTTTTTTTTGTCTTTTGTCTTTAGGGCTGTGCCTGAGGCATACGGAAGTTCCCAGGCTAGGGGTCCAATGGGAACTACAGCTGTCGGTCTACGCCAGAGCCACAGCAACACCAGATCCAACCCGTGTCTGCAACCTATACCACAGCTCACGGCAATGCTGGATCTTAACACACTGAGCCAGGTCAGGGTTTGAACTCCCATCCTCATGGATCCTAATTGGGTTTGTTAACCACTGAGGCATGATGGGAACTCCCACAACACAACAACAAGGGTGTTTCAGATGCACTGGGGGTTGTTGAAATGCCAGGCCAGGCATACCCCTTCATGTGACATCATGACCTCCTCAGATTTGGGATTGAGTGGCTTTGCTGGGGATGGATGCTTTCCAATCAAATTCCCTGTGTCTAGACCAGGCTTTCTCAATGTTGGCCTGAGTGGCTCTCGGGGCAGGGAGATTATTTGCTGGGAGGGAAGGTGCTGTGCTGTGTACCAGAAGATGTTCATCAGCACCTACCCACTAGGAGCCAGGAATACCCTGCACCCCAAGCTGAACATTACCAAACATCATCCCCTGGGGGACAAATCCCCAAATCTCCACCCTCTCATCATCATCACCCTGGTAATTTCCCTCCTGATCTTGTTAACCAGGACCCAGGATCCAGGATCCAAATACAAAGATATAACGAAAAAGGATGAATTGTTTCAGGCTATTCTCCCCTCCTCCTCTCCTTTCCCTTCTAGCTCTGAGTACAATCTGCTCCCAAGGAAAAGACACAAGTAAAGCCCAAAGTGACATGTCTGCCCTGCGCAAACCAGCACCTTTGTTTTGAAAGGCAGCCATGAGGTTGGCTCCGACCGGGATGGGATGAGAAACCCATGATAAGTCCTCGCTGCTGGACAGTTATGGAATCACCAAAAGTGCAGGGTAAGAGAATTGAAAGTCAGTCACCACAGATGTCCCTGACTGATAACACCTTCTAGGAAGCAGGGCTGACTGGAGGGGCTGGAGGGATGGTTAACTCCAAGAAACAAGAATCCCTCAGACTTGGCACTTCGACGATGCTTTCTAAGGAAAGGTCCAAAGAACGGAAGTGCCCAGAAGGACGGTTTTGACCCCTCTGTACAAGGAGCAAATGAGCTTGTTTTTGCCTCTACTCTTTGTACAATGGAAGAAAATAACAGAGCAAGGAGAAGATGGGGGCTGGATGACCTGCCAACTGGAACACCAAATCTTTGGGTAGTTGAGAGTTGAGAAAGACGATTTTCCAGAAGAGAGGGGGAAAAGAATGGAAGAAATCTGCCCTAAATCTTTAGCTAAGTGGATAGGGAATCAAGTATGACATTGTTAAGCTGTTAAAAGTTTTTGTACCAAAGAAAACACTAGGCTTTTTCTTAGTAATTTTGTGTTAGAACACAGGGACTTTATCTCCTGGATGGTGCCCTGACTGCTTGCTCAGTTTGATTTGTGACAGCTGCCTTCCAGAAACATGTCCTGGTCTGGTTTTGATTTGGAAGGGCTGGATGGGAGAGCAGCCTGGCGGGACAGGGCTCAGAAAACACACACACACACACACACAGATAGCTACCTGGGTATTCTTGAGGTGATGCTGGGTAAAAAATTGAGGAGGGCTGATTAACATTATTCAAGGCAAAACATACCAACAAACAAACCAGCCTCAAATTCTTAGGAAACTTTGGTTTCTCAGCCTTTCTATTTTTAACATTTAGCTCTGAAACAGGCTCTATGTGAAGATCAGAGTGTTTTATTTGTCCACCTTTTCTGCTGTATCCAGTGACACTACCAAAACCACTTCGCAAGTATTAACCCCTCTCACCTTGAATTCATACTATATAATTAAGGAATGTCCCATCCATATGTTTAATATAATATTATGTGTCCGTAACTCATTAAATAGTCCGTAACTATTTACTGAACCAAGTGCTACCTGACTGATGTCATGGACATCTTCGGAACTTTTCAGAAGAAGCATAATTTAATTTTTCTCTTGTCTAAACAGGAGGCTAGGCTCAGAGCTAGGAGGAGATACAAAAGGGTGGTGTGGGATAGATGAACTTTGCAGCCACAGACGAGATGGTAAGTATAATTTATCACTCAGGTAACATGATGAGGAGTCTGCCCATCTCTAGCTCTGTGGTCCTCAACCTTAGCAGTTTTTTTTAATTTTTTTTAAGTGATTTTTATTTTTTTCCATTATAGCTAGTTTATAGTGTTCTGGAAATTTTCTACTGTACAACAAGGTGACCCAGTCACACATACATGTATACATTCTTTTTTCTCACATTATCATGCTCCATGATAAGTAAATAGATATAGTTCCCAGTGCTATACAGCAGGATCTCATTGCTTATCCGATCCAAAGGCAACAGTTTGCATCTATTAAAACTTAGCAGTTTTGACAGTTCTCTCAGGTCTTTTGTTAGAAAACCTGAGCCCAGGGCTGAGCCCTGAGAGATTCTGTTTGTCAGTCTGGGATGGGGCCCAAGAATTTGCATTATTGACAAACATCCTGGATGAATATAAGGTACGTGGTCCCTGGATGACTCTAATTGATGGAGTGGATGGTTGACTACATGGAGAAATACAGTCTGAAAAGCTGGTTCACTATGGCTCATATTAGGACGTGGGTTTCAATCACATTCATTCTCCAGTGCTCTGGGAGACACTTCACGTACAGCTTGAAGAGGGGTGGTTAAAAGACAGGTGATGGTCAGCATAGCATTGCCGATAGGCCTCCCGCTGCCACTAGAACTTTTGGAAGAGATGCTAAATGCGTTCCCAAGTGGACAAAGTGGAGAAGGTCAAGGATCTGGCTAGCCACTCAGCCAAACTATATAGAAGACTTATGTTAAGAAAAGAGGGGGTCAAAAATGGTAAGTTTTGTTGATGGAAATTAAAATATATATATATATCAAGATTTAAAGAAAAATCAGTTTCAAAAAAAAGAAAAATCTCTTTGCAAACTGCCTGAATGTTCAATTTCAGGGATGTGGTAACATCAACTGAATATTAATGCAGCCATTAAAAATGATAGGTACAAAAGCTCTGAAAATAAGCTGATAATGGAATGCAAATGAAGATATACAGGACACAAAATATTCAGCATGTTTACAACTCAGAAAAAAGGATGTGCCAGTATACAGGGGGAAACTGGAAAATTCACCCAAATATTAGCACTCATCAAATGGTGGGAGTTGGGATACTTTTTTCCCCATCTTTATCTTTTTTTCTCAATTTTTCTCTTTCTACACTATGCTGTCAATATTTAAAAAAATAAATTTTAAAAATCTGAGTTTCAAAACTCAGTGGATGAGAGCTATCTCATTTCCTTATAGGAGATTCCCAAATTCAAAGGTTCTGAGATAAATGCATGCTCATTATTTAAAAACCCACTATGTAAAATCTTGTACCAGTCTGAAAAGCCCACCACCTCCCCTGGCCTAGACCCATTTTTCCAGCTTTGTCTTTTCAGTGATAAAATGAATAAAATCAATGATCTTTTCTCTCCTGTCAGCAACCATGGTTACTTACTCTCAGCATAACTGACTTCTCAGGCCCAAGGAGGTTATAAATAAGCCTCCTGAATGGTTATTAAAAACGAGGACATTGGAGAAGTTTCTCTGGACCCAGAAAATGTCAGTGAAACCATGACAGGGAGCAGGGCTGTACCAGCTATTGCAGGCTGGGCTCTGTCCCATCTGACTACGACTCCTTGTCTGTCACCTTTGGCTCTGACAAAGTCCTCTACCTCCCCACACACCAAAACATTGATGCACAAAGATAAATAGCAAACAAAGAGATTCTCCCATGACTTTCACTCTGGTTTTCATCTGGCCCCTGGTCTGTGAGCCTGGATCAGAGCCGTGAAATGCCAACAGGAGGGCATGGCTTCCTTGTGAAGCACAGAGAAAGGCACCCTATGAGACCAGTCAGGAGGTATGTCGGAATCACATCGTAAACTCTGAGCAAGAGAGTTGGGTACTATCCAACCTGCCCCTCCAATCCATCTTGCTAGCCCTAAACCTTCACAATAGCATCACCACAGGGACATGCCCCAAAGACCAAAGCTTTGCTTCCAGAAAAAAACATGGCTGCCCATACATAATAGATATGTGATGTCAAGTTCAAATGCTGGGGTTTTTGGAGGAAGGGACCAGACTGGGAGCGGGGTGTGGGTCAGCCCCAGATGGGTATGATATCTTCAGTTCAGAAGCAGACACCAGTGGGTTGTATCTTCCTGCAGCACAAGCCTTCTTCCTTTGAAAAGACTACCTTGATTTCCCTTTGAGAATGTCTCAATCTTCATTCTCAGTCCCTGCAGTTTTGATTGACCTCATGGCCTAGATCCCTGGGAGGGACATGTGACTCAGGCTTGGCCACCCCTGGTCACAGGAGTTAGTTTAACAACTGTGAGGTGACCTAAGTCAGGCAAATGGGACTCAATTCTGGGACTTTCACTACTAAAAAACAATCAGTTTCCATCCCCCTTCACTTGATGCTAACAGATGTTAGACTGGAGCTGCTTAGAGCTCTCCCTGCTGCCCCTGGAAAGAGGTACCTGAGAATGAAGCCAATGTGGAAGAAATAAGAACTGAGAGAAAAGCAGCTGAGTCCTGATGACATCATTTACTCACCTGGATCCAGCTGTACCTGAAACCAAAAATCTGTGAACTTTGAGGTTACCTGATTAAAAACAAAATCTTGTTTGTTTATACCCTTTGGAGCTGGGATTCTGATGCTTGCAAACAAGAGTTCTGTAATTGCTGTGAACAAACACCATCCCTATGCATTTTCTAAGTAGGTCCTGACCAACGATTGGATGCAAGATGAGTTCTAGGTTTTCAAATCTCTAATTCCAGACTGGGCTGAACATCTTCCCCAGTGGAAGAAAGGATTAGAAAGATCCAGGCTGTGTGATTTATGAGCATGTCTGGGGGGCATCCCCTCAGGTAATAGGTGCCAGCTGGTTAAGATGTTTTACCCAACCATTTAAATAAAGAATATAGGTTAGAGGGTGGATTGCCCAAGTTATGCAGAAGAACAGCAGAAACGTTCCTGCCTCAAACCAAATATAAAAAATGTTTCACATTATGAGGATTAAAAAACATTTCATATATTCTTGATCAACTGAGCTGTGCCGGTTGTTACTTCAGATCCTCACACTGATGTTTTCTCCTTACTCCCTAGCAATCAATACATCCTAGTGTTTTGCAACCAAGCTTCCCCTGTCAAGGTGTGTTGGTGATGTGTGTTAAAGAAATGGACATACTAGGTATAAAATAGATAAACAACAGGGGTATATTGTACAGCACAGGGAAATACAGCCATTATATTGGAATAACTTTAAATGGAGTACAATCTATAAAAATACTGAATCACTATGTTGTACACCTGAAACTAATATAATATTGTAAATCAGCTATACATACTTCAATAAGAAAAATAATAAAGGCGTGGACATGCTACAATGGTGCAACACTGATCAGAGTGGCAGGAAGCCTTTCAGACTTCTTCGCCTGCTGTGTCTCTGCATATCCAGGCCAGTGACAAATGTACTTTCAGCGGATGCTGGTGTGGGTCAAAAGTCACAGAGTAAGCAAACTTTGATCCATTTTTACGTTGTCAAATTGATCCTCCTCTGTCTCACAGGCCTTTTTCCCCAGGGCACTGGAAAGCTCTGCCCATTTCCTCTCATAGGTCACTATCACAGGCGTCCTCTTAGTTCTGTTTTTGCTCTGCTGACACCATCAGGGCTGCCACCTTCACCTCTTACCCTGGCTGCACAGTCCTGGCTTGCCTCCTTATAGGTCTCACTGGGTCAGCACTTGTCTCCTTCCAATCAATTCCCCACACAGCAGCCGGAGCCATCTTTTCAAAATGCAGACCTGATCATGGCATGTTCCCTCCCCAGTGGCCTGAAACTTCAAGGGCTTTCCACTGTCCTTAGTGGATAGGTCCAAACCTTAAAATATCCAAAATGGTTCCACACCAGCCTGATCCCCTGTTGCTTTCTTTCCTAGTCTTATGAGTCTCTGTGCTTCACCTACCTGCAGGTCCTTCTTTTGGCTCTTTATATTTGACATACATTCCTACCACGGGGCCTTTGCACATGCTGCTCTTGCTACCTGGAAAGCTCCATCCCCCTTATCCCTCAGCATTTTTTCAGGATGCCCCATCTGACCTCCCTGACTTAGCTACAGCCGTCTTTGTAAACCTCCTAGCCCCACAGTTACCTCTGATGCAGTTTCACATTGTACCATGGTTACTATGTATTAAATTCCACCAGACTGTGAGGTGCAATAAGTCAAGGCCTGTGTCTACTTTAGCTCAGCATTGTATCCCTGGCACCTTGCACAGGCCACTGCACCTACTAAGAGTAATCTCTGATAATAATTTAGAGGGTGTCAGGCACTGTCCTAAATTCTTTACAGGAATTAAACATTTAATTCCCACAATAATTGTACAAGGTGCTATTGTCATTCCATTGGAAAGATGAGGACAGTGAGGCACAGAAAAGCCAGTTGCCCAAGGTCACACAGGTATTAAACCACAGAGTCCAATTTCCAACTGGCAGACTGGCCTATAGCCCATGCTCTCCTTCATTCTGCTATGACTCACACGTCCCGGCTGAAGGAAGGAAGGACTGAGCAAATGAACAAACGAACAGAACCCATCTTTTCCCTTGTCCTCACCTTCATCCACCTCTTCATTTCCTTCTAGAGGTCCCAGTGCTCCCTGACACAATCACTCCTTATAGAACCTGGTTGATCCTCAAGGCACAGCCTTATTCCCAGTCTTATCACTGTAGAGATGGCCCTTTCCTGGGGGCCAGCTGACAGTCTCCAGCTGTCCTCTGATGTGGCCTCTGCCTGAGCCAACCATCCCAACTCCAGCTCTGTTCTACACCCAGCCCAGTGTGATGTGAACTCAGACCCCAACCTGCTCTACAGCCTGGGTCTCCTCCCCATCAGCACCTCCTGTCCGGGTGCTAGACTGTACGTATCCCCTTTGCCTTTCCCACCCTGGACCCAAGCACATCACTTCAGACTGCTGCCTCGGCCTCTGCCATCCAGTTCTCACTGGACACTTGAGCTCTCAAGCTTCCCTCTAGCCCTGCCTGAGCCTGACAGACACATCAACAAATGGGCTGCAACAGGAAAAGGAATCCTGGTTCCTTTAGATAGGGAAAAATCTCCTGAAAAATCTCCTGACTGTGAAAGCAACCCCTCTGGTGAAGATGCAGATCAGAGGGGTTAAGAGCCCGGGTTCAGGTCCTGGCTGTCAATGGGGACTGTGGGGAGGTCATGACATCTATGGTCTTTAGTATACACATCTGTAAAATGGGTGTAATCATCAGACTTGTCTCTTGGGGGGTGTTCTAAGGATCTGAAGATATGGTAATTAATTAATTGTCATTACCATGTCACGTCATAGTCATTGGTCTACTATGATTATCATCTTTATCATCACCATCATCCTCCACTTCTGCCATGGCACATTAGTCAAGGACACAGGCTCTGGACCAGGGAGCCCAAGGGTGAATCCTGCTTCTCCACTTCCAGGAGGCATGGCCTTGGGCTACTTAGCCTCTGTCTCACTAGGTCATCTCTAAAATGGGAAGCATAGTTGTTATTTACCTCGCAGGGATGCTGTGAACTAGTTACTGTAAATTGCTTACAACTATACCTAGTACATGATAAACACCCCAAAATGTTAGTTGTTGTCGATTTTGTTTTTCCTATTTCTAATATGATCTCCAGGCTGCAAGCTGCTTCAGAGGCATTTTTAGGCAATGGCAGCGTTAAAGAGCTTCTGCAAGACTCCACACAGTGGGGGTGTAAATGGTGACTGTGCCCACCTGACTCACACTGTGTGAGCAGAAGGGACAGACTGTGTTTGCCAAGGAGAAGGGATGGTACACACCCACTTCTAAACCAAACGACAAGTGTCCAAGCCCAGATCTGCCGCTGGCGAGCCATGGGGGCTACCTGGTTTTCCAGATTTCTTCTAAGGAAAAATGCTGCCCACAGAATGATCATGCTTCACGCTATATCAAACACTGTAGACTTAGTCAATAACATAAGTTATTGACCAAGAAATAGAAAAAAAAAATCCATTATCCCAAAATCGAGCTTTTGCTGAAGGATCAAAGGAGTGCTAAGCCTTTTGGGACATACACCTTTATTCACAGACTGGGATTCTAATGGTTTAAAGATGCACAGATAGTTCAGAATTCTACCTTCTCAAAAGGCTACTGAATTTTCTAGCAAAATTCAAATGCAACAGTGAGGGTTGGCAGCAAACAGACCGACTCTCCAAGTCTAGTCAACACCATATTCTTGATGTGTATGTGTTTGGCGTAGGATGTGATAGGCTTATTTTAGGGTCTGCTCCAGAGTCGAATAATGAAGCATGCTACACATATTAGCTACAATCCCCCTTCCACACTGATGTGTCTGACAGACCCATGGAAACATAGGAGCACAGAATGGATTTCTTCAGTCCCCTGTTTCTCACGCTCTTCTCATCCTGGTTAGAAAAGAGAGGAGCCCACGGGAGCAGCTTCAAACCTAAAAATGCAAACCTGCACAGCAGCTGGATGCTGGGAGATGCCAGAAGCCAAAACATTCCTAGAGTCTAAAACTATGCACCAGTTTGGGGATGAAAGAGATATAATAATAATAATAAAAAGTATCCAGTAACTATAAGAGAGAGTCATGTGTGTCAAAGACTGTATTAACAAGCATAAGTATATTCTCATCTTACAAAAGTCCTACAAAGGAAGTACTATTATTCCCCAAATTCCACAGAGGAGGACATTGAACCTTACAGAATTTAATCCAGTTGTTCAAGGTCACACAGCTCCTACCTGATAAGGCTGGATTTGAACCTCAGGACTATAACTCCAGAATCTGTACACCAAATTATCAATTAGATGAGAATTTGAAAAACCAGGACTGATGGCAGAACTTTCAAAGAGACTAACAAATGGGGTTGAACCATGCCCATCCTAATGGCTCACTTTCTTCACCTGTGCTGTCCAACAGGGTGGCCTCCAGTTATACATGGCCCTTGAAAATGAAACTGATAAAAATGAAATGAAATTGAAAAATCAGTTCGTGGCTATTGAGCACATGATATGTAGCTCGTGCAGCTGAGGGTCTGAAATTTTTAATTCACTTCATTTCAATTAACTCAAATTTCAATAGTCCCACGTGGCTTGTGGCTACCATGTTAGGGATAATCTGAACAAATTTTTGCATGTGTGTGGCCACACCCATGGCATGTGGAAGTTTCTGGGCCAGGGATTGAACCTGTGCCACAGTTGTGGCAACACTGGATCCTTAATCCTCTGTGCTACAAGGGAATTTTCATGACCTAAGCAATTTTTCTCAGCTCTATCAGACCTGGTTCAGGGCTGTTCTCCAAAAATTTCAGAGACAGAGGGCGTTTTGTTGCTATGCTGCTCAAGGATCTGTGGAAAATGCTGATAAATGACCTGCCTCTTACTTAGGACTGTAGACTGCATGTTCTTCAAAGGCCTTTCCAACCTTCCCAAACCAAAGATCTCCTGATTTTCTCTTAAGTTATAGGGCGGGGACAATAAAGCCTGAATGGACAAATGGAGAAACTGCTCTCAGACAATGGCTGCATCAGTGCCAGCTGTGAGCTGGTAAAAATGCAGGTTCCTGGGCCCCACCTCTACAGGGTCTGATACACTGGGTCTTGGGGAGGCCCTGGAGTCTATGTTTTAATCAAGCAGCCAATGATTCTCAGGCAGGTGGTCTAGCTTGGTCGAACTTGGCTTCAGAGACTGAATTACATATTTATCTCCTAGCCTCTTAAGTAATTATAGCATATAAATCTTTCGAGAATAGCACAAACTGGGCTGGAAGCCAGGCAGTCTTCACTCCGCGCTAGTTCGCTCACTTCTCTGACATTAGGCAAGGTGCTTAGTCACCGAGGCCTCATTTTTTTTTTATCTGAAACATGGGGGTGAGGGTATCTGCTATTTGTCCTCTAGGACAAAAGAGAACACAGCTGTGAAAGCATCAGAGGGGGATGAAAGCTAAAAACACACCATAGAGTTATCCTACGACTCAAAGACAAGTTCTGCTGGCCTTGCAGAGAATTTCAATAGGTTTCACATTTTAAAGACATCCACATTTTTAACTTCTATGGAAAGACTGGAAGATTTGACGGCATGAAGCTCAGATTAGGTGGGCAGCCTGGTGTGAATAAGAGCACTCCTCTTGGGCCACATGCTGAGGTTCCAATCCCTGCTTTTAAAAGCTGGGCCACTTCGGGCAAGACCTACAACCTCTCTGTGCTTCAGTTTCTTGGACTCTGAAATGAGAATTTTAAGAGTCTACCTCTTTCAAAGGGTTGTGATGATTTAACTGAGTGACTATTAAAGTGCTTAGAACAAGGTCTGGCACATGGCAAGAGCGATATAGTCCGCTTAGATGGATAAACATTCCTGCAAGTGGCAATGACCAGCTGGAACAGAGTGGCGTCTGTCCCTCCAGAAAGGGCTGACATGCACAAGATTGTCACAATCTCCACCCTGATAGACACATGCCTCTGGGATCCCTGTTCTGAGGGGGAGACCTGTGTTTCCCTCCGTGTTGTCCTGCCCACAAGGGGCAGAGATGCCTGGTGCATCTTAGAGCAGCATTTCTCAAGCTATCCTGGTAGGGAAGGACCAGTTCCTTTATTTTCAATCCACTGTGGCCTGATATGTGACCCATGTGAGCATGACTGAGACCCTGCACGTGCCACCGGCAGCTCTACCACACACTGGTCTGCACCCAGACCAAGGAGAGAAGCCCAGGGAACATGCCCTTGGATGTTGCAGCAAAGTCAAACTGCTCTTAGAGTGTCTAACACTGTCAATTTCAGTACTTATCCCACGATGGACTGTGACCAGCCCTGATCCTCAGATCACAGCTTAGAAGTGCCGTCTTAGAGAACACTGATGTTGTCTTCACACATACATGAACCAGCTGAATAAATGGAAGGAGCAGGCAATGGAATGTCTGTCTGTCTGTCCCTGTACTTTGGTCCTCCTCAGCCTGCCTGCCTTCTTGCCTATCCACATTTATTTTGTCTTTATCTACATATTCAAACCAGCTCCTTAATAATAGATTGGGCTTGAGGACAGCCACGGAAGCTGTCATGGATGCTTTGATGCCCCAAGCAGTACCCCACTTTATGAGTACCCCCTTGAGTGCACAGCTGCCCCGTCTCTTGAATGTTGCCTTTGGTGACAGGAGCTGTCCTGCTGCATGCCCACATTCACATCCTCATCCCTAAGTTGCTCTCCAGCAGCTCAAAGCCAATGACTGACTGACATGGTGGTGCAAAATGGCAGCCCTGTTGTTCTGAGAAGGAACTGACCATGGGGTGTATAACTTACCCTCCAGAGACACTTCTGGGCTCAGGCTGAAGCTAGACTCCAGGCCAGACATCTTTCTTCATTTGGCTCCTCCCCTCAACCTGTCCTGTCTCTTTCACTCTTTCTCTTTCTTTCCTTCCTTCCTTCCTTCCTTCCTTTTCTTCCTTTCTAGGGCCACAGCAACGCCAGATCCGAGCCGAATCTGCAACCTACATCACAGCTCAGGGCAACGCCAGATCCTAACCCCACTGAGTGAGGCCAGGGATCAAACCCGCAACCTCATGGTTCCTAGTCAGATTCATTTCCACTGAACTACGACAGAAGCTCTTCCTCTCACTCCTCTTTCTTGGGAGCATGTCCTCAATACATCATGGGCTCTTTGTAGAGGGAATCCAGTCAAAGACAGAAGTCACTGAAGCATTGAGTTCACTTTCCTCAACAACCTGGTGGAGCAGGGCACATGGCAGGCACAACGCTAAAATCCCGCTCCCTCTCTATGCCCCAAGTAAAAAGAACCTACCTGTTGTGTTTGACAGGGCCAGCGATTCCATGGAGCCCCGAGGGGTCTGCTCTGTAGGCGTCATGTCCTCTGTGTACTTTAGCGAACTGATCGGATGGCGGGTCCGGCACTGCTGAGCGGACAGGCCCCCTTCCTCCTCCTCTTCTTCCTCCTCGTATTTGGGGACTTGGATGCTGCCTCGGGTTTCGCTGAAGCTCTGGCTGGACATATCGCTGTAGCTCTCCTGGGATCTCAGCCTGGCTGGGTAATAGTCCTCTCTGCATTCCTTGATGAAGCTGCCACCGTGCCCCTTCATGGCCAGCGATGAGCTCCTTTTGGGGTTGCTGAAGTGCTTGGCCCACAGGTCAGGCTGGGCCCCGGCCCCCTGCCCCCCAGGACTATAGGCAGTTCTGATGTTGCACTGGCTCAGGAGCTGCAATGGGCTCTGCGACTGGTTCTGTTCCATCTTGTTCCCGTAATGATACGGCTCATCCCGGCTCCTCCAGATGGGGTCCCGGTTGAGGCTGGGCGTCTGGCTGGACAGGCTGAGCAGGTCCATCTGCAGCGACAGGGGGTCCACATCGGCTGACAGTCGGTTTGAACTCACCTGCAGCTGGCTGTGCTGGTTCAGCATGGGCTCCTCCGTCTTGCCTTTGTTCTTGCCAATTTTGGCGCTGCGCCTTGACTCTTTGGCCCTGGCGTTCTGGAAGGCCGAATCAGAGGAGTCAGAGCCATTGGGGTCCTCCCCGGCGCTGCAGGCCCGAGAGCAGAATATCTGGCCTTGTTTTGGGAGAAACGGCCTCCCTAAGAGGGATTTCTTGCAGTGGGCACAGCAGAAACAGGTCTCTGTGGCATGCCAGTGCTGGCCGTCATAGGTCATTTGACCTTGGTCAATCCCTGGGGAGAAGAGAGACATGGAGAGGCTTATGAGCTGTTTAGGGCATCACATTAAGACGTGAAACGTACAGCCCCTGGTTTGGCTCGGGGTTCCAGGTGCAGCAGAATCAAGTGTCAATAAACCAATGATCAGGCCCCCATGGAAATAGTATCCATGTCCTATTATGACAGACCCCATGATTCTACCAGTCAGGTCCTTAACTCACTTGTTCTGAGTGCAGAGAAACTAGATTCAAATGGCTTGTCTGTGAATCTTCTGCCCTGGACACGTTTCTCCAGATAAACAGTAATAATAACACAAAGGTTTGAGAAGCACTGCTTTACATTCTTTCCATATATGGAAACTCAACCTCTCAATTCTGTGAGGTAGGTTTCTAATGTTATACCCATTTTCCAGATGAGAAAGTAGAGGCACAGGAAGTTAAATAACTTGCCTCATGTAAAACACTTGGACACACAGGTGAGATCCATACCCAGGAAGTCCTGCTCCTATCCATGACCTTGATAACTATCTTTTTCACCCTATTTAGGGTGCTGCTCAAATGCCAACTCCCTGGAGAAGTTTTCTGTCCATCCTAACAGTTACTGTCCATCATTCACCACCCTTACCTGCTGTGTTTTCTTCACAGCATGAATACCGCCTGACACTGAGCCACTACATACTTGCATTTGTTAAATGCTACAAGTGATGTTCCAGATGAAGATTCTGCGAACTTGGCCTGGCACCCTGGAGGGGCTCTTCATGTGTGGAATGGATGAATGAATGGAATCCCATCACCAGTGGATGGCATTCCAAAGAGTAATCACTAGCAGCTTAATGGAATGGAAAAAAAGTGGACCTTAGGTCCTGGTAAGGAAAAACTTGCACATGGTTTGTCAAAGACATCACCCCACCATAAGCACGCATATCCTTAACTTCCTCCCTGTGCCAGGGCTGTGCCTACTTTACATCATTGTATGACACCTGCTTCCAGGAACTTCACAAAGCCCCGACTTTTGTTTCTTAGCATCTCTCCTGCCCTCTTCCAGTCATAGGACTTAATGACCCTGTAGGGTACCATCTCCCTGGCACCCTTGGGCCATGAGTTGTGGGTGGAGCTAAAGCTGTGTCTGAGCCCAGCACTGGGTATTTCCTAGCCCAGTGACCAGGTCCAGGGGTGGGCATGTGACAAAAGGAGAGTCATCTGGGACTCTTGCTAAGGTGGTAACACAAGAAGATTCTTTTTGGATAGCAGTTGCTAAACTGAGGGAGCTATAGGGGGCTCCTAAGAAGAAGCTAAGAACACAGACTCAGCAGTGACCATGGGATAGGAGGGAACCTTTGCAAGACTCCTGATGTCCAGCCATGAATTTCTTTCCTGAAAGGAAGAACCTTTGCCTTTGGTGGCTGAGAGTCCTGAGGCTGGACTTTCTAGGAATAGCTTCTACAGAGACTTGTCTAGGGAGTCCGTGAACAAGGAACAGGGAAAGGGAGAAGGGCAAGAACAAAAAGCAAATGGCACAGCAGCTTCTCTGGGCTCTTCCTGTGCACCCCGCCCCCGGCCACCCCATTATGTCCCCGGAGCCTAGGGAAAGAAAGGTATAAAGTAAATTCTTCTCCTAGGAGCTCCTCCCTAAACCAGAGTGTCTCTTTAATTAGGTGTCAGACCCTGGGGACCAGGAGAGGGTTTTTAGAGGGACAAAGGCCACCCCAAGATGAGAGGGATACTGAAGCGACTCCCTTTCAGCACAGCAGTCCCGGGAGGAGTGAGACCTGGCAAGGGCAGGACTCCAGGCAGCGAGCTCCCCATCCCCTCTCCATCCTCCCATCCCCCAGGCTACTGAACAGGGAAGGGGAGGGGCTGGCAGCACAGGCAGGACTCTCTAGCAGTTAAGAGTAAGGCATCAGGTCTGAGATAAACACAGGTTCATATCCGAGCTTCATGCCATTCCAGCTGGTGGTAGAGATACTGAAGCCCATCAGCTCAGTTCCAGGCTGGGCTCCACTGCTGTTGGGCTGTGTGACCCTAGGCAAGTGGCTTCATGTCTCTGTGCCTGGGTCTTCTCCATGATAAAACAGGGATAATGGTAGTCCTTACTTCACTGGGTTGCTGTGAAGACTCACCGAGTTAAGATGAATAGAGAGCTCAGACTCTGCTAATTCTTCTTGTGTTTTTACTAGAGCAAAGAGGCCAGTCTCCCTCTTTGCTCTGAGGGCTGCTACCTGGATGCTGTCCAAGAAAGGACTGAGGCCGGTTTGGTCTTCCCTCCCAGAACCTTGGTCCTCCCCCCCGCCCCATCCCCGAGCAATTGCAATGGCATCCTTGCAGTCCTGGGTCCTCGCAGTGAGTTCCAACTCATTAAGGCAGCCCAAGCAGCTGCGGCCTTATCCACTGCCCTGCTAAGGTACCCAGCAAGTCTGGTTCCTACAGCCTGTGCTCCACCAGCTGCTTCTCCTTGCTTCGGAGAGGAAACACGCTCAGATGTGGCAGTGGGGGACCTAGTTCTGGGGGCCTCACAGAAGGCCAAGCCGGTGTTGCAGGGAGAGTGGAGCGAGAGGCATGTTCCAAAGTGGCCCAGCAGGCAGTGGAACGTGGTCCCTGATAAACATCAGCAATGTCAGATGGTGCTCTGAACTGCTCCTGAACTCTAAACATCTGGAAAAGGGCTCTGCTGTTCCACATCTAAGCGTTCCTTTTTTATTCCCTCTCTAAGCCCTTTAAGTACTTCTCTGAGGGTGTATGTGTCTATGGCTGTTATAGCCTCGGTCTGTTTATAGGACTGTTTACTCTGCCGTGAGCAGGCAAAAGTACTGTTTCCCTGGCAACGGCTGCCTGATGCAGGGTCCACTCTGAGTGGCTATATAAATATGGACTATTTGGATAATACGGTCAGAGCAAAGTACCCAGACACTGTGGTATGCATGATATACAGAGCATACCTCTTTTCTGTCTCAGAAAAAAGACGTTTTACAAAGAGAGGCGGATTTAGGGAAAAAAAAGAAAGAAAAAAGAAAAAAAATCAGGGGCAGTATTTTAATTACAGCAGTGATAATACTGCAGGCCACATGGGTTCCCCTTTCTGATAAAACATCGATGCCTTTCTAATGGATTTCAGAGGGAAGGAGAAGGGAATGCCAATCAAAGCTAAAAGAAGACAGATGCAGACGAAAACAGGAAGCTTCTGAGATGTACATGCTGTGGTGAGGGCACATTTTCTTTTCCAAATCCCTGAGCGAAAATTCTAAATGGTGGTTTCTAAAGAGGCTTGTAAGCCCCAATGGAAAAGAAAGAACAAATAGAAATGCTAACAAGCCACACTGTCGTTGCTATAGGTTAGGTTTTCTGTACATTAAGCCCCTCTCATCCGGGCAGTCACCTCCCTGCAGACCTGGAAGCCAGAGTGAACAGGGCTAGGTTAGGATCTCGCACCATTTCCCCTGGCACCGTCCCACCCCCGCCCTTCCTCACATGTCCAGCCACCTGGGCATCCAAATCAACCCCCTCATTTCCTAGCTCTCAGAATAAAGGATAATTTGTCTGTTCCTCTGTGAGACATGGAAGCTGTCGAAACTTGGCTGAGGCATCAGACCATGAGAGAGGGAGATTTTTAGGGGTCGGGACTAGGGGATTTTTCTTTTTTTTTGTCTTTTTGCTATTTCTTGGGCCGCTCCCATGGCATATGGAGGTTCCCAGGCTAGGGGTCAAATTGGATCTGCAGCTGCCGGCCTATGCCACAGCAATACCAGATCTGAGCCGTATCTGCAACCTACACCACAGCTTGTGGCAATGCCAGATCCTTAACCCACTGAGCGAGGCCAGGGATGGAATCTGCATCCTCATGGATACTAGTTGGGTTTGTAACCTGCTGAGCCACAACGGAAATTCTAACTAGCCAGTTTTTCAAGTGACAGTGTCACTTCTCATGAACCAGGGAGATGAGGCCACTTCTTTCCATTCTTGATACAATCTTTCAAGTGTGGCAGGATAGGCTCCCAGACTGGTTATCTCCACATCTCCCCACCATAGATAAGAAACTGGCAGCCTCTGAGCAGACTTCTTGGAACTGCACAAGCCGCAGGAAGAGCAGGCTGTCGGTCTCAAAGACATTCATGCGCTTCCAACTATTTTTTCCATTTAAAGGTCAGCTCACTCTCCAGGTGCCAGAACAGGCAAGTTGAATGAAGAAGCTACAGAGGCAGCAGTATCGGGAATAGCGTTGAAGGGTTGAACAAATCAGTTACTTGAAAAGGGAAAATGATTTTCACCATCTCAGATCTGCCACTTCTTTGGGGAGTTTACAGCTTCTGAGCTATTTGCAGTTCTCTCACTCTGCTTTTGGCTGGGTCAGCTTTTGCTGATTTTTTTTTAAGACATGCATGCCAGAAACCGTTTGGTTTCCTTGATTATCTCTTTCTATCAAGAGAACTGCTTTGCTTCCTCCCTCTGCTGACCCCTGAGGTTTCCCAAGGAGGCTGTGGAAGACGTATCTATTTATATTTTCCCCTTATATTTTCCTCTAAGACCCCTCCTCCTCCCCTTGGTAGTGGAACTGTCCATCAACAGCCTCACCTTGTAGGTGGGTCCAGGACTCAGGAAGAGCAAAGGGAATCTCCTACTCTTTTCTTTCCAAGTTAGAACAGACGACCAAACAAGGTACTATGCATTGCTATTTGGAGGACCTGACTTGGATATTGGAAAACATACACTCTCATCCTCTTAGAGAACACAAATGCTCTAAGTATAACTTGGGGGTCATCTTGGCTACATTGTGAAGGCAACTTGCTTACAAATGATGTCAACAGAAGGCAAGCTGACCTGAGAAACAGAAACAAACACCATATTTTGTTTGAACCCTTGATGCATCCTTACCTGAAACCAACTGACTCCTTAGCTTTTCTGATACTGTGTACCAAGGAAGTTGCTTTTGCACTTAAGCTAGTATAAGCTGCATTCAAAGGAATAGCAGCTACACCAGACACAAAGGAGATCCAGTCACAGTAGGACCAAGCTGAGCACCACACATCGCCTCACCTATGTGTTGAGCACAGGTGTCGCAATATTCTGCATACAGGGACTCGAAGCAGTGGCAGCAGTAGGGCCTTCCCTCCTTCATGATGTAGCGCTGGCCGCCCAGCACTGTCTCACACTCGAAGCAGCAGAAGTGTTTCATGTGCCAGTGCCGCCCCTCAGCTTCTGTGCATTCATCTGCAAAGATGATCTGGAGATGGAAGCCAAAATGGTTTGTGCTTTAGACTTAGCCATATGAATGCACTTTAAAGGACAGCTATGAGGGCCCCAAACGAGAAGGGGAGAAAATAGGTCTTGCCTACAGGTTATTAAACAAAAGTGTATATATTTAGTCTATATCTACATCAGTTCCCACATGTAGATTTGCCTAAAAGCACACAGATTCTGGCCTGGCCAGTGATTAACCATATTTAAAAAAGACAAAGAATGTCCTACCCCAAAGAATATAAAGCAGGACCAAAAATTGACAGCTCATGGGCACTTTGGCTACATCCGTTTGACTTATATACAATATTTTTTAAAAATAGAAAATCTCAAATAAATACCTGGAATCCTGGTTGCTCTTTTGAAAATACAGTATTTAGCAATATTTGATACACATTCCTGCATGGCAAGCATAAGCTATACCTGAGAAGAGGGGCTGCTTTCAGTTGAGTGATGAATTCTGTAGTTTGTCATAGTTTTCACCACTCACTGTTGTCTTGAAATGAGTCATCTTCATTTATGATAACTGCCCAACCCTCAGAGGTATTTGTTTTGACCCCTGAGACAGAGGTGTTTTTTTTTTTTAATTTCAAAGTATATATTTAAGAGCTCACTATAAACTGCAGTGATCAAGGCAGAAGTAAATTCAGATTTTTATGGCCAACCAATTATTAACAAGGGTGACAAGGACATTTGATGGAGGAAGGAACAGTCTTTTCAACAAATGTGGTTGGGGAAACTGAAGAGCCACATGGACAAGAATGAATCTGAACCCCTACCTCACACCACATATAAAAGTTAACTTAAAAGGGGTCTAAGACCTAAGAGAGAAAACAAACAAAAAACCACTATAAAATGTTTAGAAGGAAATACAGGTGTAAATTTTCATGAACTTGGATCAGGCAATTAGGTAATAGTTCCTTAGTTATGCACTAAAAGCATAAGTAAAAAAAAAAAAATAGATAAGGTGGATTTCATCAAAAATAAAAACTTCTGCGTTTCAAAAGACGTCTACACAGTGAATAACTACAAAATGGGAGAAAATACTTGCAAATAACTTATCTAATAAGGGACTAGTATCCAAAATATATAAACCCTTACAAAACCACACTGAAAAGAAAAATCTCCCATTTAAAAAATAGCAAAAAAATAGGCAAAAGATATGACTAGACATTATTCCAAAAAAAAGATAAGCAAATTGCCAATAAGTTGAAAAATGCTCAACATTATAAGCCATTAAAGAAAAGCCAATCAAAACCATGATGTGATGTTACTTCATACCTATTAAGGTAACTATAATGAAAAAGACAGACGATACTAAGCGTTAAAGAGAACATGAGAAGTTGGAATCCTCATTCATTAACAGTGGGGATGTAAAATGGTGTAGCTGCCTTGGAATATGGTTTAGGTTCCCTCAAAAAGTTAAAACACAGAATAACCATATAACCCAAGAATTCTACTCCTGGGTATATACTTAAGAGAACAAAAAATACAGTCCATACAACAATTTGTATATGACTGTTCGTAGCAGCATGTTCATAATAGTCAAAAAGTGGAAACAACCTAAATGTCCATCAATTAATAAATGGCTAAACAAAATGTGATATATACACCTAACTGATTATTATTTGGCCATGAAAAGGAAAGTACGAAAACCTGCTATAACTCGGATTAACTGCAAAACATCTTGCTAAGTGAATGAAGCCAGACACAAAAGATCATATGTTACCTTAACTCACTTATATGAAATGTCCAGAATATGTAAATTCTTAGAGACAGAGACTAGATAAGTGGTTTCCAGAGGCTAGTGGTAGGGAGGGGCTGCTAATAGATATGGGGTTTCTTTCTACGATGATGAAAATGATCTGGAATTAGGCAGTAGTAATGATTGTCCAACTTTGGAAATATACTAAAAAACCACCAAACTGTACACCTTAAAAGGGCAAATCTTATGCTGTATGAATTATATCTCAATGAGCAAAAATTTCAAGGCCCTTTCATCATCCTATTCTGTTTGCCATTATATAATAGAAAGTATTACAGGCACCAATTCCCAGATGTGGGAACTGAGGCAGGCAGGTAAAGTGGCTGCCTAGAATCTTGGAGCTGGACCAACTACCTGCCCAGAGTCTTTTTTGAACATCACTAACTGAACCACTTTGTTGTATAGCAGAAATTATCACAACATTGCAAATCAACCATACCCTAATAAACAAAAAAAAAAAAAAAAAAAAAAGAAGAAGAAAAGAAAGAAATCATGTTAGTTAAGGCTGATCAACTTCTTCCGGGAAGACCGAGTCTCTGATTGGTAGCTTGTAAGGAAGAAAGGTACATGTAGCAGTGGACTCTAGCTGAAAAAGTGGAGTATTGTTTATAGGGTCCTGCTTTACTGTTTACAGGGTCCAGAAAGAACCAAAAACCTATTGCATGCAGAAGAAATCCCTGTCCAAAATCTTTCCCCAAGTTACTCCCATAAAAGGAGTCAGGTTTAACACAGTCTCCTTTCTGCCCGAGTCTTTTAAGCTAAGCCAGGTTTTCTATCTTTCACCTGGGTGTGCTTCTATTAGGAGAAAAGTCCAGGCATGAGCCTTGTGTCCAGTTTGCTTTCTGACCTGGGAAGCAAATTCAAGTACCTCTTAGAATGTGGGGCAGAGGTATCCAAACGGAGTAGCATTGCTGCCTGAATCCCCATCAGAACGTTGGTAAATTGTGGGAGAATCAAGTAATGCTCCCCATTTTCCTTTCTTCCTGCACCAATCTGTGCCATGGAAGCTCGGGAAGCAGAACAATTTTGAGATAAGTAATACACCATTACTGATAAATACTGCCTGGGATTTGGGCTGAAATCTAAAGCTGCACAATGTTTCTCTCTTTTTTTTTTTTTTCTTTTTAGGGCTGCACATGCAGCATGTGGAAGTTCCCAAGCTAGGGGTCGAATCAAAGCTATACTGTACTTACAGCCCTAGGCCACAGCCCTAGCAATGCCAGGTCCGAGCCGCATGTGTGACCTACACCATAGCTTGTGGCAATGTCAGATCTTTAACCCGCTAAGCGAGGCCAGGGATTGAACCCATATCTCAAAGATACTAGTCAAGCTCTTAATCCACCATACCGCAACAGGAGCTCCTCTGTTTTTTTTTTTTTTTTCCCCTTTA
Source organism: Sus scrofa (assembly GCF_054392235.1). Lineage (NCBI taxonomy): Eukaryota > Metazoa > Chordata > Mammalia > Artiodactyla > Suidae > Sus > Sus scrofa. The sequence goes on from NC_139395.1 coordinate 60,496,314, forward strand.
AAGAGTTCTGAACTGAGCTAGTGCTGGGGCATGCCACAGGGAATGTTCTCAGCTCTAGAAACCATCTGCCCATCTAGGGGCCCAGGAGACAGTCACCTTCAGTAAAGCAGGCCATAATCATAATCCTAGACATTCTCAGAACCAGGAATGGTGTTAGACCCTTTCTCAAAAGGGTTAATATAAGAAGGGGGGTGGCCTATGGTTTTCTGCTTGCAGGAACCACAGGACAATGTGTTGGCTATGCTGTATGTAAGTGAGGGGTCACGGTGGGGCTGCAGGCCCCACAGAGCAGGCTCTGACCTCGTCACAGGCTGCACAGCGTGGCTTCAAGCACTCTGCATGGTGCCTGCCACAGTAGATCTTCCCATCTTGGTAAAAGTAGATCAAATCCACCAGGAGCTCGTTGCAGACGGTGCATATAAAGCAGGGTGGGTGCCAGCAGACACCGTGGCCGGCACGTGACGCGAACACAGCAATGTCCCCGCCGTTGATCTGGCCTCCACACTGTGAGGCAAAGGGAAACGTCAGTGGGAACACCAGCTACCACCTCTCAGTGCCCTGAGCAAAGGATAAACGGCCATCGCCAGCATTGCTAGCTGGTTACTGACCACTTCTTTTCTTTTCTTTTTTTTTTCTTTTTAGGGCTACACCCAAGGCACATGGAGGTTTCCTGGCGAGGGATTGAATCGGAGCTATAGCTGCTGGCCTATGCCACAACCACAGCAACTTGGGATCCAAGCCGTGTCTTCAACCTACACCGCAGCTCACAGCAACACCAGATTCTTAACCCACTGAGTGAGGCCAAGGATTGAAACTGCAACCTCATGGTTCCTAGTCAGATTTGTTTCTGCTGCGCCACAACGGGAACTCTATGACCACTTATTTTCAAACTAGTTACTGACCACTTAGTTTCAAACTAGCTAGCCATTTTACACACATGGCAGGCAGGTTTTTCTTGCCTTTCCCTTACTTTCGTAGGGCCTACAAGTAAGACGAAGATCATGTCACAGAGAAAATAAGGGATCACAAAGGTGGGAAAGAAAGAAAAAGTCTGTTAGCATAATAACATATGGGAGCTCTGCCAGCAAAAGACAAGCTTATCGAGGGTCTCATTACTTTTCAGATACTCCAAACTCCCTCAAGAGGTCCAGCCGTGTCCAACATCAGGTGAAGGAGGCGGTGCAGTGTAGGGGTGGAAGGAGGGGGGCTTGGAGGTACCCTGGGAGGAGGTGGGGTCTGCACTTAGGATGGGAGGAGAGGAGGTTCATAAAAACATGCTAACCTTTAGCTAGCTTCTCTTTCTAGCATGCTTTTGGTCTGCTTCCTCTAACATTTTTTTTTCTTTTTAGGGCCACAGGTGTGGCACATGAAGGTTTCCAGGCTAGGGGTTGAATCGGAGCTGCAGCTGCTGGCCTGCACCACAGCCACAGCCATACTGGATCTGAGCTGCATCCTTGACCTATACCCCAGCTTGCGGCAACCTTGGATCCTTAACCCATTGAGCGAGGCCAGGAATTAATAAACCTGCCTCCTCACGGACACTGTGTCCCACTGAGCCACAATGGGAACTCCACCTCTAAGATTTTTTTACACAGTCCTGATTGAAAAAGTACCACTCCAAAAGCCTGACTATGGAAAGGGTTTCTTCTTTCTTGCTTTCCTATCTTCTCATTCATTTCCAAAGTTTCTTCCCCTATCTAGTAAGGAACATGGCAGAATCCCTGATGATGTATGCTTAGAGTTGGGGATGGGATAAAATAAATATGGTCTGAGGGTCATTGAGGGAGGAATAAAGTGGGTCCAGGAGAAGACCCTCTGCTGACCATGGCACCAGCCCTGAAGTTCACAGCCTGTGGGTGCAGCACTATGGCCCTGCATAATTGGCAGAGCTTTGCGGGCAACATCTAAAGGGCAGAAAAGCTACCTCCAGACCTTTCCCACATCACAGACATCAGAAGGGTTGAAATGCTGCATAGAAAATGAAGTCTAGGTCTCATGGAATAGTCTCTGGGGACTCATTCATGCGAGAGACTGGACAAAAGAAAGACATTATATTACATAATGTGGTAACACTTGTAATAATGTTAGTAGAGCTGAGATAGGGATACTCTTAAAAGCTAAACCGAGGCACATTAAAGTTTTCTAGTTTATTTGCTCCAATACGGATTCTTATTGGGCAGCAAGCATCAGACTGAAGGTGGCTGGAAGCACTCCTAGGACAGGTACCCAGGGAGAGATTTTTATAGAGAAGACACAGAAGCAAAGCAAAAAGCACTTCAGTGACTAAAGGTTACACAGTCCCCTTATTTGGGAAAGGCTGGTTGGCTGCTGACGACTTGCTATTGTTGTTTCCTTTTCTTGAATTCCAGTACCCTGCCTGGCTTAGGTTTTGGTCTGCTGATATAGGTTACCAAGGCACGAGAGCCACCCCATCTAATGGCCCCCTTGCTTGATTATTTTAACAACAGAGAACCCCATTTTTATCCCCACCATGATTTTATGACCTAGGCATTTCTTATCCCCATTCTGCAGGTGACAAAACTGAGGAAAAGTAACTTGGTCACTCACAGCCATATGGCAGAAGCATGAGCCAAACATATGTCTTTCTGCCCCACACTCCCATCACTGTTCTATACCACTCTTCACATCTGTCCATGAGATGCCCACCCTTCCTCTTGTCTTTGGGGAAACTAGCTAGGCTGGTCAAGGACTACGACCTGAGAGTGGCAGAGACCCTGAACTGAGCACACAGAACCTTGCATCTTAACCTCTAAACACCTGCATTTCAGGGATCAGCATCAAGACGCCACTGCCAAACTCAGTCCTTTGTCTCTCCTGTTAAGCAGCAGCTCTATTCCATCTACCTGAACCTTCTCACATTATCTCTCTGATATCTCAAAACAAGGCTCTCAAATGCTATCTCCTCCCCTCAGGTAGTATCTCGCATTTCTTCACCAATCTGGTTCACACATCTTCGGGGAGTTTAGATGGGGCTACTCTCTTATCAGTAGGGCTAAGAGAAAAGTCAGAAAAAACCAACCATCAGCACCAGAAGGCTTTTGATAGTAGGCTTTTGATTCCCACCCTGCTTTCTTTTTTTTGTCTTCTTATGGCTACACCTGGAGCACATGGATATTCCCAGGCTAGCAATGGAATTGGAGCTGCAGCTGCCAAGCCTACACCACAGCTCATGGCAACAATGGATCCCCAATGATGGAGTGAGACCAGGGATTAAACCTGTATCTCCATGGATACTAGTTGGGTTCTTAACCTGATGAGCCACAATGGAAACTCTACTACCCTGCTTTCCTTGAAACCCTCCTCCACCAGGCCCAGAGCTCTTACAGGAGAGTAGCAGGAAAAAAAAAAAAAAAAAAAAAATGCAGACCCTTCATCTCTGAGAGGTCCTAGAAAAAATGCAGGGGACTTCACACACTTTGCTAAATAATTTTCAAACCCAAGGAGATGACCATTTACCACCTCTGTAAATGGCACTGGTCCTGGGATGATCCTGGGAAAGAGGCTGACCTGTGGTCCAGGCAAAATCTATTTTCCAAAGTATTCATTTTAAAATAGAAATCCATCATGCCATTCTTCTGCTCAAATCCTTCCAATGGTTCCCAATCTCCTTCCACTGGCTTCCATACCCCTCATGGAATCTGACTTCATCAATCATTCTCTTATCCCCTCTGCCCTGCCACCCTGGCCAACCTGCTGTTTCTTATACACAACAGAAATACTCTTGCCACAGGGCCTTTGAACTGGCTCTCCCCTTACACCCCCAAGCCCCATCATCTGCATGACTCACTCCCTCAGTTTCTACATGTCTTTGTGGGGCGTTTCAATTTTCTACTGAAAATTGCAACCACCACACCTTCCCAGCACAAAACTCCCTCCTCACTCTAATTTTTTCTCTTATTTATGTTATTGTCCGACTTCTCTCTTGAATGTAACTCCTTACAAGGGCAAGATCAAGCTTTCAAATCTTTTGTTCATGGCTGTATTCCCCAGGCCTACAACTGTGTCTGGCACAAAGCAGTTTCTCAATAAAATTACAGCTGAATGAATGAATGAATGAATGAGGGAAAGGATGCCAGAGAAAACCCCTCAGCACACTTACCTGTTCACAGATTGCTCCTGTCATGGTGACTGGGAAGGGTCTGACATTGCCTCGGCCCAGGTTTTCACGTTTCCTCTGGTTGCTGAAGAGTTTCAGCTCCCTTTTCTCTTCCTCGTCCAGGGAGTTGCAATAGCGAACCTGGACAGACACAGCAGATGGCACTGAAGGGTTGCCCTTGCTCCTGAGGATTCCTGAAGCCCAGGCCTCAGAGTTTCTTCATTAAACTCACCCCCATGTGGTTTTACAGTCCTGGCTGGCACTTGAACACCCCTAGGCTTGGGGCTATTTCAAGTGAGTCTCTATTTGAGATTGTTGATGTCAGACAAGCTTAGTAAAGGCTCCCAAGTCCAGAGCCTGAGTCTTGGGCAGGCTGATGGTCTGTACCTGTTCCTTACCATCACTGCCCCACTCTGTTCCCCACACTGAGAGCCAAATTGCCTGGGAGAGCTTTGGTGCTAATTAAGATGGGGGCTTTCTCCTTCTTTCAAAGTGATCTGGGTCTTCAACTTAACTGTGATACTTTGACCTCTACGTATATAACCCTTGACACAAAAAAGAGCTCCCAGCCAATGAGCTAGAGTAGCTGTCAACATGTTCATAGCTTCCGTCTCCCCAGATGAGACGGGAAGCAAAGGCGTGAGACTGAGGAGTTGGTCCAGAGCTCGCTGTTACTGCAAGGAAGTCCCCTCGTGCTTACCTGTGTGTGGGAGGGAGAGGGCTGCCCGCTGGGCTTCGGTTAATGCATCAACTTGCATAAGATATTTTCCTTCTTGTTCAACACAGAAACTCAAGAGAATTAAGGGAGGGACATTAAAGATATTCAAATCTGCTCTTTCCCATTCTCTCTTTTATTTATGCATGCCTTGGGAATTTTGCTGTTATCCTGAACTATTGTTTACTTAATACTGTTTTAAAAACTGACTCACTTTTTTTTTTACATGAATACATTTACTTAAAAAGAAAGTAGATTATGACTATAAATGGAAAAGCAATATCACCTGCGAAAAATAGGGCAGCCATAAAACTAGAGTGAAAACAAAACCACGTTGTTGGATTTTAGCTGGCTACTTCTGCTTGTGGGAGATCCTGAAACCGAGATTGTTCAGGCTGTTACTTAAAAAGGGAGACTAGTAGGAATTGGACAGGTGTGAGACACCTGCCCACCCAAACTACTGTTTCCCCCTTGATTATTCAACCACTCTGTCACAAGGAATGAAATACAGTTTAAAAGGGAGTGAATCTCTCATTTTGTGGTTCAACAGTATATCTACTGCCAAGTCCATGTACCACCCGAAGTCATGTGTCTACTACTCTTTGGGAAACATGGATCTAATACTATCCCTTGTCTTACTTGAGAGTAATTTGAGCACTGGGAAGATTAACTGAATTGCTCAGATGATTTGTCATACAGATGGTTTAAGGGAAACCTTTGAACTAGGACTAATTCGAAAACCAGTGCAGCTGTATACATCAAAATTGTCTTACCTGGTTGAAAAAGAGGGTAATCAAATATTTACTTTAAAATCATCCTTTGTGCCTAAAAGGGTCATGTCAAAGAAGTAAAATTGACCCACTGGGTCACCTGTAAGAAATTCTCTCCAACAGGAAGATGCAATTTGAAGGGTCCCTTTTCATGAAATCACAGTTAACCATAAACAGAATGAACCATTAAAATGCAGAGAACAGATCACTTTCCTCTATCAAGTAAAAAAAAAATAAAACTATTTAAAAAAAAAGTCTTCACCTTGGAGAAAGAACTGCAATGACCCTAAACAACCCAGAATATATGGTTACACCACTGACAATTTATGGACATGCTTTGAAAGAAAGGCACACCCCTCCTGCTTGTAAAAACCCGCATTTTCACTTCCAAATTAGTTAACTGGGCATCAGGTTACAAGGCTTGCTCTCCTCTTTAAAGGAGAAAGCATTATTTAAATTTGTTTTATGAAGTCTGAAATAAACAACAGGAAAGGGAATTATGGCTCTCTTTCTAGGGAGTTGCTTCAGTTTTTAAGCTTTTGCCCCACTTATTCAAATTTATTTTTTGAGGTTCGTGATTTATTCTTTCTGTTCAAATATGAGAAGATACAAAGAAAACACTCATTTCCTCTGGGACTGAACTTGTGGGTGGGGGCAGCTGGTAAAAAGCTGAGGTCCAGCTCTCTAAAGGGGTTTTAAATTTCTCCTTTCCATTTAAAATTATGTTTTTCTTTAAATCACAACCAGGGTTATGTGGACAGTTTGATTCTACAGGATTGCTATTTTTCAAAACCAGATCCTTAGAAATTAATTTCTAGTTTGCAAATCTAAGGCTCACAAGCTTAGATTTAAGAGTGTGTTTACAAATTTCCCTTTAAGATCAATTTGACTTTAAAGATGATAAATGCCTGCTTACAGTGCCATGTGTCTGGGTTCAGAAAAAGAGGACAGCCTGTAAGCTACACTTTCAAGAGTGCAAAGGATGACCTTGGCAAGTTGGACTGGAAATGACAAAAACACAGATGTTCACAGCTGCAAATCTGGACTCGTAACTTCTACTGCAGCGTAACGTGGGAAATTCATACACTCATTTAATATGAAATGATGGTGCGAATTCCAGAGAGTCACAAAGTGTGTGCCAGGCTTGAACTAACCAGGGAATCTCAGTGCTCAGGCAAACAACATGCTACACTCGCCAGTGAAGAAAACCTGGACTTGAGCTTTAAAATTTCAGGGGTCTGTGGTTACCCCAAATAGCTAGTAATGCCAGGCATAAAGGTGAATCCAGTCCATAAGGAGATTCTCCAGAAAGTGTCTGACAGTTTCTTTTGGCTCTAATTAAGGAAACTCAAACCTATTGCCAGTTTTTCATTGGGGATCTCATTGATTACAGCATTCTGACTATGAAGAAGGCAACAATTCACAGAAGATTCTAAAAAACATCTTCAGAAAGCCCCTCTAGCCCCTTACCTCATTGTCATGTGGTGGCAGCTGGTGTAATAGCTGTTTGATTCGAAGTTTCTCTCCAGGACTGTTGACATAGGGAACTTTCTCCTCTGGGAGACAGCTATAATACTGGTGAACCTGAAGGATGGAAAGCACACAGGTAATGCGCCCATTACTCAAACCACCTGCCCATTCCCAATCCTGAGAAGATGATTCCTACAACAGGACACAATCTGCTTCCCGCTGTCCCCACCCTTCGTGAAACTCAACAGCCCATGAGTTTCTCACTGCAAGCTGAGAAAATCATCCTTGAAGAAAGAGTCCCACCAATCACTCATGTCTTGGGGCATTCCCTCTCTCTACAAGGGAAAAATGAAACCAGCAAACTTTCCTAGAAAAAGAGATTTCGGCAAACTGGCTGGTGAACCCGGAGGGTAGGGCTTTCTCGGCAGGCTCCCCTGAGACCTGACTTTACCATTTTCTCTGTGAGTCTCCAGCATGTAAGCTGCCTTCTTAGCCAAAGGGATGTGTCAGCACCTGCCTCGGTGCTGGAGACAAAGCCAGTCTTTGGCACTCGGAGAACTCCTAGGTCCCTCAGCCTCCACCTACATTAAAAGCCCTCTAGGTTTTGAGCTCTTTGTAAGGAGAGGAAGCAGCTCTGATCTGCCAGGAAAAAAGTCACTAAATTTGGGAGAGAGTATGTGTAATTAAAAATTGTCAGTATGTGAGTTTTGGGGGACATTCTAGAATGATCCTGTTAGGACATATTCCTGCAGTTTCTAAGGCTCACTCAACCCTAACAGCAACTTGGGAAAGCACCAAACATCTAATTTTGCCTGAAAGAAGAAAATAGACATTCTAACATCCAGCTGCAAGCAAAACTAGGGAAAGAAAAATATTGGCCGAAACAGAAGGTAATGCTTTATATACCAGCGGCAGAAGGAAAAAAAAAAAACCCACAAGCTCAGATGACATCATGGAAAATACTTTTCAACTATCTCTTAGCATCACGACTGGCTCTTGTGAAACAAGGCATTCATTCGACAAAACAGAGAAGACAGAAGACTTGGAGCTCTAAGTTCATCATATTCGCTACACTCCACAAACTCAGTCACATTCCCCTGAGTTTAGGGAGCCTCAGATATGAACACATGTTTGGGGAATGCTGGGGTGAAGAGTTGCGAAAGCTCTGTCTACTTTGATCTCCAGAAACGAAATCGTAAGTGTTAGAAGAGAGAGAAAAGGCTTTGCCATGACAAGGCTGTAAGAAAATGTGAAAGCCATCCTGATTTTTCCAACAAATGATGGTAGTCATTTACCATCATGTTCATATCAGGCCTTAATCAAATCCCAAAGGCAAACATAAACAGGCTTCCTGTCACAGACTAGCTGGCTTTCAGAACCCAGGGCCCTGAAACTCCTCTTGAAAGGCACCTGGCAGGGAGCCACATCCTGGCATGGGAAGCGATGGTTCCGGGTTTTGAAGGCAGCCCACAGATTACCAGGACTCTCGCCGAGAAGAAATATGAGCCCAGATCATGAGTTAGTCTGGGATTAGAAACTGGCAACAATCCCATCAGACACAGGCACACCACTATGTGCTCAGGGGAATCATGCCCATGTGTCACACTAGGTAGAAGAAGCAGTCCTGGTCCTTGTGTCCTGGGGAAGGGGCTCTGCCTCCTAAGTCAAAAAATGACTTGTAGAACAGCTTTGTGGCAATATCACTTGGTCATTCTCTTAACTCCCACTGTAGTTACAGAACATGCGTGACGAATGCTAATATAAAATGATTCACTGTATGGATAAACAACATGGCCCTACTGTGTAACACAGGGAACTGTAGTCAATATCCTGTGATAAGGCATAATGGAAAAGAATAAGAATATATACATAGATAGATAGATATGGATAAGTGAATCACTTTGCTGTATAGCAGAAATTAACACCTTATAAATCAATTGTGCCCCCAAAATAAATTTTTAAAAATAATGAATCACTATGGATGCTTGATCATAAAGAGTCTCAGATGAGTTCTGTTGACTCTCCTCTCAATTACCCCTCATCACTCACACACCCCTCTCTTGACTGCCCAGAGCAGTCATCTTCTGAACTTTTACGCTGAACAACCTGTTTCTCATATAGCCCAAGGCTGACCCAGGCTGGAGGAGGATCTGAACAACCGGCACCCCCCCCGCACCCCCCCCCCCCCCCCGCTCTGTCCTTTTCCATCTTGTGTTCTTGAGCAAGTTAACAAAGCTTCTCAGGAGCCTCATCATATGATCGTGGTAATTAAATGAGAATGCAGGCAAAGCATTTGGCCCTCCATAACAAACATAATATGCCTACATGGTACTAAGTACATTATCCAGCCTGGCATATTCTAAATGAAAGAATCCAGGCTTTCCTGGCCTTTCTTCCATCTTAAGATGTAGGGCAATGCTCTTGGCTTGTAGAGTGAGATCACATCTGGGGAGTTCCTACCTATCTTGGTCTAAAAAAGAAGGTTGCAAGGAATCAAATGCAATTTAAGCTAGTTTGGTTTCAGGAAAAAAAAAAGGGGGAGGCACACTATCATAAACACGTAGTGTTTTCTCAAGAACGCATAAGTAGGGTAGGGCCTCAGGAGGAAATGGACTCTGCCACTGGAAGGTGACTGGTAAGCGATTTCCCATCTCTCTAAGCCTTCATGTTCTTTTAGATTTGCTCTCTTCTTCACTTTCTGGGGATGTGGTCCCCACAGGACTTGAGATGACACACCCTCAGTTCAAGAGTCCATCCTAGGATGACTAGCTTTGCTCAATTCCAAATTCCTTACAGGAGACCCCTGATTACCTCATCTTGGGCAAGGGCCACATCTGGAGATTGGATTGGATAAGTTCCATGCCCTTTTAAGACTAGAGGATAAAAAAAAAATCCCAACACCTGACTGGGCTAAGGTGCAAGCACTGATGAAGAACTCTAAAGATATTTTGGTTGTAAATAAACAACTTAGGATGCTGAGGTCCACCCTAAAGACTGAACAGCTGGACATCTTGTGTTGCCTTTTTATAATTTAAGCCTACTGATTACCACCATTGAAATTAAGCCTACTGATTATTACCATTGAAAATGCATCTTTTCTACCAGCATTCCAACAACTCCTTGAGCGCAAAATGTGCTAAAATAATTTCTTAACAAGGCAGTCAATAATTTGGTGGACAACTTAAAGACATACCCAGGAACATGCTCCATTATTAAACCAAATCAACTAATATTAATTAACAACCTACCAAATCACCCCTCTAAGACATGGAGGGTGACCTGGCCTGCTCTGAGGAAGGACAGTGAGTTTACCCTTCACTGCTTCCAATGCCAATTAAAGCCTGTGACAGTCCCGGAGGAAAAAGGATCCTCTTCAAGTTGGCTTCTGCATCTCCTCCTGCTGTTTAGGAGCTGGACTTTGCAAGCTCTTAATTGAGCAAAGGGGATTAGCAGACAGATGGGAAGGAAGGAGAAATGGCTCTTGTTCCCAGGCTGTCTCAGGCTGAACACGGAAATGGAGCATGCGTGGAAATGCTTTGGCATCTTTCATGATAAAACTACTGTATAGCCCAAAACAAACAACCAATCATACCAATAGTAAGGGGAAAATATTTAATACCCTTTCTGACACGACCAAAATTAAATTTGGCACCACCCCTGAAAATCCTGCAGATTGCTCATTTTAGTACAAACATGTTTCACTGGTTAATTTTTTACAAGTAACTAATCAAATCAATGGAATTCTGTCAATGATGAGCATTACCAAGCTATTAACCAGCAGGTTAATAACCTAATATTCTCCCCTGTGTACACCGAGTCTGTTTGTCCAGCAGCAGGTCTGTGCAGTGTGCTAGGAGCTTCCCTCCATTTACATATTCCCAGGTGGAGGCCATGAGATTCTGCCCCGGGTGTAGCCATACGAGGTACATTTCCCCCAAACAAAAGCATTCTGAACACAATAAACTGGCTTAGGAAAACGAAATAGCTGAAGGCCTTTATTTAAGGTGTTACTCCCAACAGTGAGGTTTGGCAATAACTTCAACCTGTGTCAGACGGATTGTAAGAGCGTGAGTCAGTGTGCAAATAAAGGCTAGGAGGCAAGACCTCGCCCAGTTGGAAAGACAGGGTTTGTTAGAAGGAACTGCACATTTGACAGCATTTCTGCCCGATCAGAGATGGAAGCCAGAGAGTCAACGACTCCTCGCCAAGTGCTTTATTTATGGCGGTGGTTCTCAAGTTTTGGCTTCCACCAGAACGACCTGGGAGACTTGTTAAAATACGTATCTCTAATTCAGTAGGCCCTGGGGTGGGGGTCGGTTGGTGAGCATCTGCGTTTCTAACTACTTCTCAGGTGATGCCCCCACTGTTGGTTCAGGGAGCACATTTTGGGTCTTATAGAGTCACCCCTATGTTTTCCCTCAACAGCCAACCCTGAGATTGCCAGGAATTCCAGGAGACCCTGAGGAGGCAAAAGAACTGGTTCAGTCTCACTCAATTTTGTAGGTGTCTCCTTTCACACCTACACATGTGCTTAAGCAGGGGGATTTCATCAGCTCTGGCAAGAATGAGAAATCCTCGGTGTAAAGAATTGATATTTTGGGGTGGGACATCTTCCATATTAAAAGTGTCCTTACTTTCTTAGAGTGGGAACCCAACAAAGAAGGCAGAATTTTGAGTTGATTTTAGAACCAGTTGTCTTTCACTATCCAAACAAAGGAAGGGATCAAGGATCATTTTTTTTTTTTTTTTCGGCTGTCTCCATGGCATGCCAGGGATTGAACCTGAGCCAAAGCAGTGACAACACCGAGTCCTTAACCACAAGGCCACCAGGGAATTCTGAGGAACATGTTTTTTTAATTTAGTGGCTCTTATGACTGGTGGTTTTTTTTTGGTCTTTTTTCCATTTCTTGGGCCGCTCCCATGGCATGTGGAGGTTCCCAGTCTAGGGGTCTAATCGGAGCTGTAGCCACCGGCCTACACCAGAGCCATAGCAACATGGGATCTGAGAGGCATCTGCAACCTACACCACAGCTCATGGCAACGCCGGATCCTTAACCCACTGAGCAAGGGCTGGGATCGAACCCGCAACCTCATGGTTCCTGATCTGATTCGTTAACCACTGCACCATGACGGGAACTCTGACGGCTGGTGTTTTTATATACAGTACCTTGTGAACCCTCCTCACATCTTCCAGGGGGGACATTATACTCATCAGATTGAGCGTCACATGGCTAAAACACAGTAGGGCCACTTGTGAACCTGGCTTCCTCACCCTCTCTTGTTTATTTGTGAATTCCTTTTTTTGTCTTTTTTGGCCATACCCACTGCATATGAAGTTCCCAGGCCAGGGATCAAATCCAAGACACAGCTGTGATTCAGCAATGCTGAATCCTTTAACCCACTGCACCAGGCTGAGGAATGAACCAGCCACACCACAGAGATAAGCTGGATCATTAACCCACTGTACTATAGCAGGAACTCCATTTTTTTTTTGTGTGTGTGTGTGTGAATTATTGGGCTTCTTTATCAAGGGAAAAAAAAAAAAGACTAGTAGATGAATGGGAAAGAAGGAAAAAAAAAAAAAAAAAGGATGCAATAGGTTCCTAACATGTATGAATGACCAAAAAAGTGGTAAACATGTTTTCCTTTGGTGTTCTTTACATGGTTCAAAATGAACTGACGATTAAGTAAAATGATGTACTCCAAATTAAACAGTCTTTCCACAACACCATGGTATGATGGTATAAGGGAGGTATGGCCAAGACGGCTGCCTATCCATATTCACTGTCTTTTCTTCCTTAATTAGAATATCATCATTTCCCCTGGAGTATCAGTATGCCTGGCTAAGAACAATATTTCTGTACCTCCCTATCAGCCACATGTGGCCATGTAAATAAATTCTGGCCAGTAACATATAAAGGTGTGACTTGTGGGAGAGCTTTTTTAAAGGAGGTCAAGTAGTTGACAAAGGCTCTTTTTTTTGCCCATTTCTCCTTCTTCCTGCTTCCTGGCTGGAATGTAAATACAATGGCTGGAGGGCTAGTGGCCATTTTATACCATGAAATAATCTTAACAATGAGAGTTTTTGATGTTACCATGGAGCTATCATATAGCCCTGGGTTGCCTATTAATGAACCGCTATAACCAATGAGAAAAATAAACTGGTTCTTTTCTTTCCTCATCTCCTTTCCCATCCTCCCTCCCTTCCTTTCTTCCTTCCTTCCTTCCTCCCTCCCTCCCTTTTCCACCACATCACAGCATATAGAAGTTCCTGGGCTAGAGACTGAATCTGAGCCATGTCAGTGACCCACGCTGCAGCTATGGCAATGCTAGATCCTTTAATCCACTGCGCTAGGCTGGGGATCAAACCTGCACCTCTGCAGCAACCTGAGCCACTGCAGTTGGATTCTTAACCAACTATGCCACAGCAGGAACTCTTAAAGTGGTTCTTTATTTGCATCTCATTTACTAGGAAGTGAATGTAATTCTCAAACGATAAAGCAACAGTTCTCAAGTGTTAGAATACCAGGGAATCATATGAGACCCATCTTGAACACGATTCCCATTTTTCAACCCCTGTGGATCTGAAAAAGAGCCCAGAATTCTGCATTCTTAAAAATCCCATTCCCGACCAGGAGAATCACTGCTTTACGGGGACAGCAAACATGACTTTACAAGGTAAAGGTAAAAATTCGCATGCAATCATCAATGTGGGCTGACGCATTTGGAAGGTTTTATAAAAGCCCCTCCTAACCCAGAGAGGAACTGCAAGACTGGGCCTTTATGTCACATTCTCCCTCTCCCGCAGTTTGAGAAGCTTGGAACCTCAGATAATACCTCCATCCAGGGAGGCAATATAGCACATGCCTAAAGTCTCAGAAGGCAGGTGCTACAGAGAAGGGAAAGATGCTGCCTGAACTGGCAGCACATGATGGTTTTTATGAAAAGTGCACACTAGTTCCCAAATGGGGACCTGGAGAATAATTAGGTGGTATTACAGCTATTGAGCACAAGGGTGATGGGCTGCTTCGGAGGGCCCGTTTGTTCATTTGGCCCCTACTTGCCAGAATTTCATCACCCAAGCAATAGGAGAGAAGTGTTGTTAAGTGGCATCTAAGAGGTAAAACTGTACCAAGTTTGGCTCCTTCCCTTTTCTCCTGGAGACGAATATTATAATTTTAATTGGTTTACTGAAGAAGTAATTTACGGAAAAACAGTCTAAAACCTAATGCCTAAACAATGTCTACATCACACATAAACTCCCATAGGAGTAGGATCAAAAATCAAGAATAAAAGCTCATTTAGGGTATTTTCAAGAAAGAATATTTCAAAGACTACCCCCCCTTATTTTTTTGCTTTTACTGATGTCCGATTCAACCACAAATCGTGTCATATTTAGGTTCAAAACAGACCCATAATCCAGTCACTTTCCCTGATCCCTTCATAACCAGTCCAGCATTGACTAAGCACTGCCTGGAATTATTGCCATGGCTGCCCTGGACCCTGGTTTTCACCTTTGTGCCCCCGCAGTTGATTCAGCAAAAACAATCCTATTTGAAGATAAAACAAGTCTCATCACTGCTCCTTTGAAAAACTGCAGGACTTCCCATCTCCCTCAGATTTAAAGCCAAAGTCCTTACTTCAGGATCATGATCTTGTCTCCTTAATACCTGGCTGACCACACCACTTACATATCCTTCCTGTTCAGTCCTGCTCACAAGGGCCTCCGTGCTATCCCTCTCACCTCAGGGCCTTTGCACCAGCCATTCTCTTTGCTAGGAAGATTCTTCCCCCAGATATTTACATGATGCTATTCTCATTTCTTCCAGTCCTTGCTCAAAAGTCTCCTTATCAGAGAGGTCTTCTTTGATCCCAATAAACCAATACCCCCACTTCTTGCTCTTTTGACCGGTGCTTCTCAACCTGGGCTAATGGTGACCTGTAAGGGATGCTTGGCAACATGTGGAAACATGTGGGAGAGATTGTTTGGAGGTTCCAGCAGGGGAGCACAGCTACTCATCTACCTTTGACGGAAGAATGGTCTTCCTTTATTGGGGATGCTCATCCTCATGACCAGGCATGCAGCTTCAGGAGGGATGCACATGGAGTGGTGAGGGAAGAAGGGGACGGGGACACCTGCCTAGGCAGCCAGATCAGCAAAATCAACCCTGATGATCACTGGGGTGACAGATATTACAGACAGATTGCCCTCATATCTGACATGTGGAGACATTTTTGGTTGTCACAACCAGTGTGTGTGTGTCTGTGTGTGTGTACATTTGCATGTACATAGAGTGGGTCAAGGCCAGAGATGCTGCGCAATCTCCTGCAATGCATAGGGTGGTTTCCACAGCAAAGAATAACCTAGGTCAAATGCCATTAGTACCAAAAGTGATAAACTTTTAACCTGCTTTTCTCCAAAGAATTTACCAGTTGCTGATGCATCTTTTACTTGTTCACTGTCTCTGCCTTCCCTCTAGAATGTGAATGTCAGGGACTTTGTTCACCGCTTATTCCCAGATGTCGCACATAGTAAGCGCTCAACAAATGTTTGCTGAATGAATACCTGCTGTGCTCGGATCTCACCTCCCCACCTTTCTGGTTTATCAATGGATGAGGACTGGGACATGCAGCAACAGAACCCACAGGTCAGGTTTTAGGAGGAACCAAAGTAAAGCTCACAGTTTCCCTTCTACACCGTCAAAAAACTTGCTTTTCCACCAAAGCAAGGTGGGGTGGATGGTGAGGACACTAAAGGAGGCTAAATAAAATAACTGTCAGGGTGCTGTTTCTTTAAGAGGAAAGGACATGAATGCACCTTGAGATTATCATACTGAGTGAAGTCAGACAGAGAAGGACAAACATATGTTATCACTTACATGTGGAATCTAAAAAAAATGAACTTATTTACTAAAGAGAAACAGACTCATAGACTTTGAAAACAAACTTATGGTTACCGATGGGGAAAAGTGGGTGATTAGAGGGATAAATCAAGAGTTTGGGATTAACATATACATACTACTATATGTAAAGAGAATCAACAAGGACCTCCTGTACAGCACAGGGAACTCTACTCAATATTCTGCAATAACCTATATGAGAAAAAAGAATCTGAAAAGGAATGCATGTATATATATATACATATATATATATATATATATATATATGTATATATATATATTTGAACCACTTTGCTATACACCTGAAACTAACACAACTTCGTAAATTAAGTACACATCACTAAAAATAAAAAATTAAAAAGGAGAAAGGGACTAAAGAAAATCCCTTTTTATTTGAAGCCAGAGAGTTTCTTTCAAGGTGAGTCAACTCTATTTAAACAAATGGAAGAAAATCATCACATATCAACCTAAGCAGGTGCTCTGATTCAAAACCATGTGAGCTATTCTGCTGCTATGCCTGTTTGCTCTCACATGCTCTCTTTCCCATTTTTTAAGTTAAATTAAAAAAATTATAACATTAAACTTCAATGCCTAGTTATAAAACATTTTCCATTTAGTTTGGAGCATTATCTGATAGTTATTTATTTCATCCTCTCTTAAAGAAGAGGTCTCAGAAATAGAACTCGGAGGTTAAATACTTTCCCTTTAAGCTGCAATGACATCAAGACTCCCCCACCCCAATTTTACCAAAACACTGCAGGATGTATATAGGCATATACATTTGCATATGTGCCTTACTAAAAACTCCTCAACAGTTGCTTATTCTTGTGGATAACAGTTTCAGTACTGCCTTTAGACAAAGTACACACATACACATGTATGAAAAAGCAGGATTGCAGTTTCCTAGAGGGGCTATGTGTCTCGACTCTGGAGTCACACTGTTTGGGTCTGAATAATGGATTGAACACTTACCATCTGGACAGTTGGGAAAATTGCTTTATCTCTTATAGAGTCAATATCTCTATCTATAAAATGGGAACAATAATATTTACTCTGAAATATTGCTATGAGGCGCAAATGATATTCAGTCATACCTAGTTTTAGTGAGATTTGCTTTACTGTGCTTGGCAGATGCTACCTTTAAAAAAAAAAATTAAAGGTTTGTGGCAACCCTGCAACAATTAGAGGTGGAGCCTTACAATAAATGCTGGAGAGGACTAGGAGAAAAGGGAACCCTCCTACACTGTTGGTAGGAATGTAAGCTGGTGCAACCACTGTGAAGGACAATATGGAGGTCTCTCAGAAAACTAAGCACAGAATTAGCATATGATCTAGCAATCCCACTCCTGGGTTTATCTGGACAAAAATCATAATTCAAAAAGATACATGCAACTCAAGGTTCATTTTAGAACTATTTACAATAGCCAAGACATGGAAACAACCTAAATTCTATCGATAGAAGAATAAAGAATATGTGTTATATATATATCTAGTCATATATATATATATGTATATGGAATACTACCCAGCCATAAAGAAGAATGAAGTAATGCCATTTGCAGCAACATGCATGGACCTAGAGATTATCATATTGAGTGAAGTAATCCAGAAATATCACTTATAGGTGGAATGTAATGAAAATAGATAAAAAAGAACTTATTTAAAAAACAAAAAAAACTCACAGATTTCAAAAACAATCTTATAGTTACTTTAGGTGAAACTGTTGGGGAAAATGGAAGAATTGGGAGGATTGGGATAACATATACATACTTCTGTATAAAACAGAATTAACAAGAAGCTACTGTACAGCACAGAAAAATCTACTCAAAAGCTTATAATAACCTATGTGGGGAAAAAAGAATGGATATATTTATCATGTGTGGACTGATTCACTTTGCTGTACACCTGACAGTAATACAACATAAGTCAACTGTATTTCAACAAAATTAATTTTAAAAAAGAATATTTATTTCAAAGATATATAGCCTCTGACTATGGGCTTTCAATTAGGAAGTAGATTGAAATTGATAAAAATTTCATTTAAAAAAGTGAGGCCTGAAGATGTGACTGAATTGCTGCAATCTCATGATAACACTTTTAACAGATGAACAATTGCTTCTTATAGATGAGCAAAGAAAGTGGTTTCTTGGGATACAATCTACTTCTGGTGAAGATGCTGTGAAGATTATTGAAATGACAACAAAAGATTTAGAACAGTAATACTTAGTTGATGAAGCATTGGCAGGATTTGGGAAGACTGACTCCAATTTGGAAAGAAGTTCTACTGTGGGCAAAGGGCTATCAAACAGCATTGCATGATACAGAGAAATCATTCATAAAAGGAAGAGTCAATCCATGTAGGAAACTTCATTGTCTTATTTTAAGACATTGCCATAGCCACCCCAACTTCAGCAACAACCACCATTCAGCCAGTGGCTATCAATAACAAGGCAAGATCCTCCACCAGCAAAAAGATTACGGCTTGATGGAAGCTCAGATTATGGTTAACATTTTTAAGCAATAAAGTGTTTTTTTGGTATGTACATTTTTTAGACATAATACTGTTGCACACTTTAGACTACAGTATAGTGTAAATATAACTTTTTTTTTTTTTATGGCCATACCTGCAGCATATGGAAGTTTCTGGGGTAGGGATTGAATTGGCATTGCAGCTGAGTCCTACACCACAGCTATGGCAGTAACACTGGATCTGAGCTGCATCTGTGACCTATGCCACAGCTTGCAGCAACTCTGGATCCTTAACCCACTGATTGAGGCCAGGGATCAAACCCACATCCCCCCAGAGACAATGTAGGGTCATTAACTCGCTGAGCCACAGAGGGCACTCCCTGTAAATATAACTTTTTCATGCATTGGGAAACCCAGAAATTTGTGACTTTATTGTGATATTCACTTTACGATGGTGGTCTGGAACTGAACCTGCAAATTTCTGAGGTGTGTCTATAATATAACTAGCACAAAGACAGCTACATGGTGAAGGATGTATAATTCTTAGTTTTGAAGCAATCTAATCCATAAATCATAATCGTCTATGTTGTGGACTGACTTGCACCTCCCTCTTCCCATTCCCACGTTGAAGGGCTACCCCCCTCCACGTGATTGTATTTGGAGAGAGAGACTTTCAGGAGGTAATTAAGGTTAAATGATTGGGGCTATAATCAAAAAGGACTGATATCCTCCTAAGAAGAGGAAGAGACACTAGGAGTGCCCATCAGAGAAAGAGCCATATGAAGACACAGCTAGAAGGTGTCTGACGAAAGCCAAGAGAGGGCTCATCACAAACCAACCCTGCCAGCACCTTGATCTTGGGCCTCCAGCCTCCAAAACTGTGAAGAAATAAATTACTGTTGTTTCAGCCAGCCAGTCTGTGATATTCTGTCATGACAGCCTGAGCAGACTAGCAGAGACTATTACGTGCCAGGAACTGTGGAGTGCTGGTGGGGAAAGGACCCCTGTGGTAGAGGGAAGAATTGCGAGTTTTGGATTAGCAGATGCAAACTAATACATATATAGGTAAAAAACAAGGTCCTACTATAAAGCGCAGAGACCTGTAATCAATATCTTGTGATGGACCATAATGAAAAAGAACATGAAAATAATACAGACATATATGTCACTTTGCTGCAAAGCTGAAATTAAGACAATATTGTAAATCAACTATGCTTCAAAGAAATTATTTTTAAAAGTACTCTGGGTTGAAGGAGATTATATTTTAGAGAAGTGTATAAGACAAGTGGCCAAATGATTACAATGCAAAGTTAAAGTAATGCAAAAGCCATTAGAGGCACAGAAGAACACTACAGAGTTCAAAAAACCATAATTCAAATCCCTAAATCTGTAGCATTTGCCAATTTCCATGGTATAAATAATCCTGCTAGGGCTAATTTCAAGCTACCAGTGTAATGTTACCAGATGTGCAGTTGGGCAGAGATGTGTACAATTACCTAGTATCTCCACCAGACATGTAATAAACTAAAAAACCTCAATAGCACATATAATGGTGAAATATGGGAAAGTAATTACGATGTCATGAGTTTTGAGCATTTTTTAACCTTTGTTTTTAATATAGTTTAATTATAAGTTTACATCATTACGTTTTAAGAATGGCTGACATTAACTGGACTACAAAATTCCTGACAACTGACCAGTTGGATCTTGCTTTGCTGTATGAGGCAGTACATCATTGTCAGAAACTTAGAAGTCCATTTCTCTGGTAAACTCTCTTTAAAAGGGTAGGAAGAACAGTGGAGAACTATAAATATAATTAGTCCACCTCCCCTATTATTAGTAAGTATAGATTCACAATGTCACATAAAACCATATTGGAGAAAGTTTAGTGAGCAGCAGCAGCAGATGTCCTAAGACAAATTCAGCTTTTTTTTACTGTAAGAAGTGACACATAATGACACAAGCTACAGTTTTGAGAAGAATTCTTTCTTCCAAAGACTGGAGCTTGCTTTCACAGAACACAGTTGGACACCCATTTATGTATTTAGTCTTTTTAGGGCCGCACCTGCGGCATATGGAGGTTACCAGGCTAAGGGTCAAGTCAGAGCTGCAGCTGCTGGCCTATGCCACAGCCACGGCAATGCTGGGTCCTTAACTCACTGAGCAAGGCCAGGGATCAAATGTGCGTCCTCATGGATACTAGCTGGGTTCCTTACCGCTGGGCTGTGACGGGAACTCCTAGACACCCTTTTGGAATACAGGTGATCGGAGTTCCTGTTGTGGCTCAACAGAAAAGAATCTGACTAGTATCTATGAGGATGCAGGTTCGATCCCTGGCCTTGCTCAGCAGGTTAAGGATCCAGTATTGCGGTGAACTGTGGTGTAGGTCACAGATGCAGTTTGGATCTGGCGTTGCTGTGGCTGTAGCGTAGGCTGGTGGCTGCAGCTCCAATTTCACCCCTAGCCTGGGAACCTCTATATGCCGTGGGTGTGGCCATAAAAAGAAAAAAGAAAGAAAGAAAGAAAAAATAGAATACAAATGATCTTTACTTGGAACCAGCTCATTTAAAGCAGTTTCCTTTCTGCACATTATAATAACAGGGTGGTGAATCCACAGAGAAGTTTGGAAACCAAGGAGCTCAATTCTACATTATGAAGCAGGTATTTCTGACCCCCAAGACTATTTTCGGCCTGAATTACACTGCTTGCCTCATTAAGTCTCAAATGTATTACGGATACAATTGCAAGAATTTAGTCTTCCCTGTTCGAGAAACCAAAAGATCAGCAAAGGTAACACCTTGGTCTGCAGGTGCAAGGTTATCTATGTCCCTAAACTCTAAATGTCCTATATTATGCCAATTTAGGGGAAAAGGCAGGCAGGACTGTTTAGTCAGGATGACCTAGATTATGCCACAGTAATAAACAACACCAAAATATCACTGGCTTTGCACCAAACTTGTTTTTTAATCAGAAATAATTTTTTTATCTTATTGTGGTATAACAAATATAACGTAAGATTTGCTATTTTAACCATTTTAAAGTTTATAATTCAGTGGCATAATTATATCCACAACGTTATATAACTATTGCCATGATCTATTTCCATAACTTTCTCATTACACCAAACAGAAAATTTTTTACCTATTAATTAATAATTCCCCATTTCTCCCTCCTTCCAGCTCCTGGTAACCTCTAATCTGCTGTCTCTATAAATTCACCTTGTCTAGATATTTCATCCAAGTGGAATCATACAATATTTTTCTTTCTGTGTCTGGCTTATTACACTTAGCACAAAGTTTTCAAAGTTTATTCCTGTGGTAGAACTTTTCAGAACTTCATGACATTTTATAGCTGAATAATAGTCATAATTTTTGTCCCTCTAAAGGAAACTATCAACAAAACAAAAAGACAACATTCTGAATGGGATAAAAAAATTGCAAATGATGTACTAGGCAGAGGTTAATGTCTAAAATACGCAAACTGCCCATACAACTCAATATTGAAAACACAAACCAGTCAAAAAAATTGGCAGTTAAAAAAAAAATGGCAGTAGAATTAAATGAACATTTTTCCAAAGAAGACATACAGATGACCAATAGGCATACAGAAGGATGCTCAACATCTTTAATTATTAGAGAAATGTAAATCAAGACCACAGTGAGATATAACCTCACACTGGTTAGAATGGCCATCATCAAAATGTCTACAAATAATAAATACCTGAGGTGTTAAAAAATATAAAAAGGGAACCCTTCTATACTGTTGGTGGGAACATAAATTTGTGCAGCCACCATGGAAAACAGTATGGAGGCTCCTTAAAAAACTAAAAATGGAGCTACCATATGATCTGCTCCTGGGTATATACCCAGAAAAAACAAAAATTCTAATTCAAAAAGATAAACATGCCCCAATGTCACAGCAGAACTATTTACAACAGCAAAGACACAGAAACAATTCAAATGCCTATCAACATATAACAGGCTTGAAAAGATGTGTTGTACACATACAATAGAATATCACTCAGCTATTAAAAAAGAATGAAATATTTCATTTGCAGCAATATGGATAGACTTAGAGAATATTATGCTTAGTGAAGTACATTGGACAGGGAGAGACAAAGATTATATAACATCACTTACATGTGGAATCTAAAAAATAATACCAATGAATCTATATATAAAACAGAAATAGACTCACAGACACAAAGAACAAACTATGGTTACCAAAAGGGAGACAGAAGAAGGGAGACACACATTAGGAGTATGGGGTTAACAGATACAAGCTACCATTCGTAAAATAGATATGCAACAAAGATTTACTGTAGAGCACAGAGAAATATATTCAATATCTTCTAATATCTTACAATGGACTATCATTTGAAAATGTATATAACTGAATCACTTTTCTATACATCTAAAACACAGTATTGTAAATCAACTATATTCCAATTAAAAAAAATTTCATCTCTCTACACCTGTCTGGAAGTGACCAGGAAAGCACTGGGAGTATCAATTCTGGGGTTGTAAACACACTGGAGAGAGAGGTGAATTTGCGAATACTTAATCCATGAATAACGAGGATTGACTAGACTACGACCTATTTAACCTGCTCAGGAGTAAAGGGCTGGGGCAGGATTTAAATTTAGGTCTGACTTCAAAGCTCATTTTCTTTCCACTTCATCTGACTGTCTTCCTAAACCAGTCACAGGATTACACTCTGCCCTGAGCGTGTGATGACTCCATGACCAGTGCAGTCACAGCCCACTCTTCAGCCTTGAGGATCCTGTTAAAAACTCGAATAATAAACAGACTAGAGAGGCTGCTTCATCACGAAAGCCACCTTGATCAGGTGGAATTACAACGCCAGTGGAAATCAGTGTTATTTGGTAACGTGTCTGCTTTGAATGTTTTGTAGTAAGGGTCATGTGAATGAATTCAGGCTTTACAAATTTTTGTTTGTTTTGTTTTGCTTTTTAGGGCCACACCTGTGGCATATGGTAATTCTCTGGCTAGGGGTCATATCAGAGCTGCAGCTGCCAGCATACATCACACGCACAGGAATGTGGGATTTGAGCTGCATCTGTGATCTATACCACAGTTTACGGCAATGCTGGATCCTTAATCCAATGAGCGAGGCCAGGGATTGAACCTGCATCCTCATGGATACTAGTCAGGTTCATTTCCACTGAGCCACAATGGGAACTCCCAGACAAATGTTTTTTCTTTTAGGTCTATCCAAGAGAAGTTAATATGCCCACGTTCCATTCTCAACTTCGACCTTGTGGTCCTTGAAGCAAGTGCTCTGATTCCTCAGAGTATATATAAAATTTTTACTTTGTTATCTTATTTTGTGTATTTATTTATTATGTGGTAATATACACATAACACAAAGCTTATCTCTTTAACCATTTTTAAGCAGCATTAGGTAACTATCACCACCATCCATTTCCAGATCATTTTCTTTTTTTTTTGTCTTGTCTTTTGTCTTTTTAGGGCCGCACCCATGGCATGTGGAGGTTCCCAGGCTAGGGGTCTAAGGGGAGCTGTAGCCACCGGCCTACACCACAGCCATGCAGGATCCGAGCTGCATCTGCGGCAACACTGGATCCTTAACCCACTGGGCGAAGCCAGGGATCAAACCTGCAACCTCATGGTTCCTAGTTGGATTCGTTTCTACTGCACCATGACAGGAACTCCTTTTTTTTTTTTTTTCATTTCCAGAACATTTTCATCTTCACAAATGAAAACTTTGTACCCATTAAGCACTAATTCCCCATTCCCCCTCTGAAGTCGCTAGCAATCTTCACTCTCCTTTCCACTCTAGAGTTGAGAATGATTTTTACTATATGCTGGCGCCCAGAATTCTTTGGCAGTACAACTTCTCTGATACTATGGTGAAAATCAGGGTAGAAAAATGAGTCAGACAATGTATTTGCACTTATATTTAAGTCCTTTTATAAGCAACGCTACTTCTGTTTTTAATAAGATAATTAGAGACTACAGGGGGGCCTTTGGCATGAGCCATTAGAATCTGTAACAAATGAGAGGATTATAGTGTGTTTCCACTGAGAAGACCCATGAAATAAATCACTACTAATACCTGGGGAAGTTATTTCTCCTGAATTTTCAGCTTTGGGGCATTAACTCAATATTTTATAGATCACAGAATTCCCATTTCACAGCACCTCCTCCTAGCTCCTATCAGGCTCTGCTGATTGCTCTTGGAGTGTCATGAGAGGCAACCAAAACCAAATAAATTACTGCAAGAGAACTCACTGTCAACAAAGGTCAGACCTATAAAGGCAGTTCCAGCAGGCACTCCTCAGCATTCTGACATCCTCAGTGTCTAGTCTAAAAGAATGCTCATCCAAACGCTATCCTTGTCTCTTTCCAATAAAAATCAGATATTGTTTTATAGTTAGCCAATGACAGCGCCCAGTTGTAGAAGCAACCTCTAGTCTAGGTCTCTGTCATAATTATCTCCTTTCCTTTTGTTGTCTACGGCATTCTTTACTGCTGTTTTAGTTCTCCTGATAGCTCCTCTAAATCCTATCTCGAAACAGGAAATGAATGAAAAAGGAAAAAAGTCTTAATTTTAAACATCTAATTTTTTTCTACCTCCTGAAGGAAATAAAACCAAAAGTAAACAAATGGGACCTAATTAAACGTACAGCTTTGGCACAGCAAAGGTAACCACTGACAGAACTAAAAGATAACCTACTGAATGGGAGAAAATATTTGCTAATGATATGAGAGATAAGTGATTAATATTCAACATACAAAAACAGATCATACAACTGTACATTAAATAACCCAACAACCCAATTAAAAATCGAACAGAAAAACTGAATACATATTTTTCCAAAGAGAAAGTGCAGATGGCCAACAAGCACATGAAAATGTGCTCAGTATCACTAATCATCAG
This sequence comes from Sus scrofa, assembly GCF_054392235.1. Taxonomy (NCBI): domain Eukaryota; kingdom Metazoa; phylum Chordata; class Mammalia; order Artiodactyla; family Suidae; genus Sus; species Sus scrofa. The sequence goes on from NC_139395.1 coordinate 60,521,679, forward strand.
GGAAATGCAAATCAAGACCACAATGAGATATTCCCTCACACCTGTGGGAATGGATATTATCAAAAAGAACACAAATAACAAATACTGGTGAGGATGCAGAGGAAAGGGAGCCTTGTACACTGTTGGCGGGAATGTATATCTGAGCATTCACTGTGAAAAACAGTATGGAAGCATTTTAATAAAGTAAAAATAGAACTATCACATGACCTAACAATTCCACTCCTGGGTATATATCCCCCCCCCAAAAAAAAACCCCAAAAAACAAAACCCAAAACATTAATTCAAAAAGATACATGTATGCCCATGTGCACAGCAACACGATTTATAATTGTCAAGATATGGAAACAACCTAAGTATCCATTAGTGGGTGAATGGATAAAGAAGATGTGATATACATATAACACACACACACACACACACTAGAATACTATTCAGCTATAAAAAAAGGAATGAAATTTTGCCATCTGCAGCAATATAGATGGACTTGGAGTGCATTATGCTAAATGAAGTTAATCAGAGAAAGAAATATTGTATCTTATCATTTGTATGTATAATCTAAAAAATACAGCAAACTATTGAATATGACGAAAAAAGGAGCAGACTCACAGCAATAGAGAACAGGTTAGTGGCTACCAGTAGGAGAGGGAAGCAGTATAGGGGTGGGGAAGTAGGAGTATACATATTGGTTGTAAGATAGGCTCAAAGATGTATTGCACAACACAGGGAAGAGAGTCAATATTTTGTAGTAAGTCTAAATGGATACAACCTTTAAAAACTGTATAAAATTTTTTAAAAAGATTAGTGAAGAAAAAAAATTTACTAGAATTGATGCTTTTGGTTTAAAGAAAAACTACCCCCAAATTTACTTAGGCTTGAGCAAATATCAAGTTCAGGTCAGGTAAGGTGGCTCTGAAATACACTCAGGGAGTTCCCGTTGTGGCGCAGTGGTTAACGAATCCAACTAGGAATCATGAGGTTGCGGGTTCGATCCCTGCCCTTGTTCAGTGGGTTAAGGATCCGGCGTTGCCGTGAGCTGTGGTGTAGGTTGCAGACGTGGCTTGGATCCCGCGTTGCTGTGGCTGTGGTGTAGGCCGGTGGCTACAGCTCCAATTGGACCCCTAGCCTGGGAACCTCCATATGCCGTGGGAGCGGCCCAAGAAATAGCAAAAAGACAAAAAGACAAAAAAAAAAAAAAAATACACTCACATGCAGGCTATTCAAGATGGAAGGAATAATCTTTCATAAGCAATCTAAGAAATGGTACTAAAAAGTATATCATGTAAGGTTCCTGTCAAAGTTAGAAGGAAGACAGAAAGCCTGATACTTGTTAAAAATAAATGAAGCAATGCATTAAGTGAGAAGGCCCTGAGGCTGGAGGAAGCTTGGGTTATCTGAAGACTGGCAAGAGATCCAGTGTGTCTGGGTGTTGGGAAATGGCCATCAGAAAAACAGAAATGTAGTCTATAGTTTTCCAACAAGTAAAGGAACATGAAGGAAATGGAAAACCTCATTAAAAAATAGAAGTCAAGAAAACAAAAAAATAGAGGAAAAAAACATGGCAAACAGAAAACAACAAAAAAAGATGGGAGTAATAATTATCTAAGTTATCATAATAATGTAAATATATTATATCTGTTAATTTAAAGATTATCGGTTTGGATTAAAAAGAAACAATATCTATGATGTTTCTTACTTAAATCCATAAGAAAAGGTTAAAATAAAAGAATGATATTGACAAAGTACAGTTTTACAATTGTTCCCCTCAATAAAGCTAATGTGCACTATTAATAGTGAAGAAATCTTGTATTTAAGTAAATATAATTAGGAGGGATAAAAGATGTTACAATTTTTTGTTTTGTTTTGTCTTGTCTTTTTAGGGCTGCACCCAGGGCACATGGAAGTTCGCAGGTGGAACTGGAGCTGCAGCTGCCCACCTACTCCACAGTTACAATGAAGCCAGATCTGAGCTGTGTCTGCGACCTACACAGCAGCTCACAGCAACACCGGATCCTTAACCCACCGAGCGAGGCCAGGGATTGAACCTGTGTCCTCATGGTTTCTAATTGGGTTTGTTACCACTGAGCCATGACAGGACACCTTTTTTTTTTTTTTTCTTTAACAATTGATTAATAGTTCCTTGATCATTTCAAAATTATTAGTGAAACACTTTGCTCATTAAGCCACCAGTTCGCTACTTATATTCCTGGAAAATATTATTAATGCAACTGTCCATAAACTTTTTTAAGAATCATAAGATAATTTTCACATTAAAATAAAGCGCAGTATCAAATGGTAGTTGTATTTTTAGCTTTCTGAGGAATCTCCATACTGTTTTCCAAAGTGGTTGCAACCAATTTACAACTCCACCAACAGTGTACTAGGGTTCCTTTTTCTCCACAGCCTCTCCAGCACTTATTGTTTGCAGACTTTTTGATGATGGCCATTCTGGCTGGTGTAAGGTGGTACCTCATCGTGGTTTTGATTTGCATTTCTCTAATAATGAGTGATGTTGAACATCTTTTCATGTGTTTTTTGGCTATCTGTATGTCTTCTTTGGAGAACTGTCTGTTTAGGTCTTCTGCCCATTTTTTGATGGGGGTGTTTGTTTTTTTTGGTATTGAGCTACCATTTGATCCAGCAATCCCACTCCTCAGCATCTATCCAGAGAAAACCATGACTCACAAAGACACATGTACTCCGATGTTCATTGCAGCACTATTTGCAATAGCCAAGACATGGAAACAACCTAAATGTCCATCGACAGAGGAGTGGATCAAGAAGAGGTGGTACATATACACAATGGAATAGTACTCAGCCATTAAAAGGAATGAAATACCGGCATTTTTAGCAACATGGATGGACCTAGAAATTATCATGCTAAGTGAAGTCAGCCATACAATGAGACACCAACATCAAATGCTTTCACTGACATGTGGAATCTGAAAAAAGGACAGACTGAACTTCTTTGCAGAATAGATGCTGACTCACAGACATTGAAAAATCTATGGCCTCCGAAGGAGACAGTATGGGGGATGGGGGAATGTTCTTGGGTTGTGAGATGGAAATCCTGTGAAATTGGATTCTGATGATCATTATACAACTACAGATGTGATAAATTCACTTGAGGAATAAAAAAATTAAAAAAAATAAAGTGCAAATTAATTTAAAAAAATTTAAGATGTTACAAAATAATAAAAGGAAAACATCTGTAAATGATAATGTATTCATAAGCTTGTAGGCATTCAAAAACATAAAGCAAAAAATAATACAAGAATAAATCTATAAACACAATTAGAGCTTTTAAGACATTTCTCTCAGCATCAAGAGATCAGTAAGACAAAAATTATGAAGGCTGTAGAGTATATTACAGCAATAGTAATTATTGTTCATTAATGTTATCACCTTTCTTCTAATGATTTGGAAACTATAGTGGGAAGATTTCACATTCTTATTTTACAAAAGGAAAACAGAAGCTAGAAGGTGCTAAGCAACTTGGCGAAGGCCACTTAAATAACCACTGCCTAAAACTAAACTTTTCTGATTCATAACGCTTTTTGGACCTGAATGTCCTTTTTCCTATACTTATGCCTGCTCTACAGTCTTTAGGTATTTACCCTGATGTTTTAAGTGTAAGAATAATGAAATAATTTAACTCTGTTCCCTAAATTCTGGCTCTCTGTGACAACATGCAAATCATATACTTTCTCTGTGACCTTTATCTTAACTATCAAATGCAAAGTTTAGGTTTAATAATCTTTGAAATCTTATTTCTATAGGTCTTATCTCCCCTGCCCCCAACCTCCACCCCCAATCTTTGGACAAGAGCTTCAGACTTAGATCTCAGTTTTATTTTCCCAGATGGGCTTTTCTATGAAAAAGTGTTTTCAGCCTTTCCAAGCAGTAAATTCTATCTAATGTTTCTTGAAATGTCAGGTACTAAAATAATTAGTAATGTTAGGTTGCAACCACTGTTATCTTCATTTTATAGATAAGGAAAAATGACTTCAGCAAGGCAAAATAACTTGCTTTAACCATAAATAGAGCCAGAGAGTAGCAGAGCTGCATCATATCCCATTTGTATTTGATACCAGTGCCATGGCATTTAATCCCTATGCTTGTGAGAGACCACCTACCAACCGCATCTCAGCAGTTTCTCATGCCATGTTCACCACCCTATCAATTCTTGATTTCTACATAGCAATGGGGTCCAGGAGAGGATGGATGCTTAAAAACCATGCACAAGCCCAACCTCAAACTTACTTATATAGTTTGACTTGACCCTCTCCCTCAAACAGCATGAAGAGAGTTGCTAAGTATCTAAGAAAATTAGCTGGTTGGCATTCCCACTCCTTTCTCTCCTTGCCTCTCTCTCCAAGGCTGTGATGTTTGCAATGATTTCCAAAATGATGGAAGAGGAGGAAGGAACAAAAAATGGACTGAAGTGTTCAAAATCTTGACCATCAAAACTTGGGAAATCATAACCTTTTTCCTCCTGCCCTCCACCAATCAGTCAACGGCAGTGATGATGAGGGTACCACCTCTTATTCCTAACACGTGTTGTCAAGAGTCAGAAACGTTTCCTAGAACCCCAGGATCACAAGGAAGGAATGAAAAGCCACTACTGAGTTAGGCTGGTTAATGTTTACAGTCCCTCCTATGTTGCTGCTAGACTTTTTGGTACCTTTATGGAAATTAGAAAAGACTGCCACTCCTCTAACCCCAACACCAACTACAAATTAGACAAAGCCAGCTTCCAATCTCAGAAGACAGTATCCTACATCATAACCAGATAAATTGGAGGGTGCCTTGGGTTAAATAAAATGTCCTATTCTGGTTGGGAGTCATCAGAACCCAGGTGAACATCAGCCTTTAATGACCCCCTTGGCCAGGTACCTTTATGCAGTACACAAACTATACAACTGTATGTGGCAGCCCTGATCCCTCACCAAGCTGAGAGCTTATGAATTTATCCTTTTGGCTGAGGAAACATAGGTTCAGAAATTGCCTAAATAATTAACTTCCCTTAGAAAAGTGAACAGTGAGGGAATTATTTTAATTTTTTTTTTTTTTTTTTTTTTGCCATTCCTATGGCATTTGGGAGTTCCTAGGCTAGGGATCAAACTCACACCACAGCAGCGAAAACACTGGATCCTTAACCCTATAGGCCACCAGAAAACTCACTGATTACTGAGTTTGAATCAGTTTTTCTAATCACCATAGTAATAACAACTACCACCACAATTTATTGAGTGCCAACCACATGTTAGGCACTGTTCTAGAGAATTTACAGAGATGATAAAATGAGCCAGTTCGTGGAACTGAATTTTTTGGTGCCATCCATCTGTATGTTGATGAGTTTCTGTCCCAAATCTGTTTTTATTATGCATAATTAATATTGAGTAATTCTTTCTGACAGTACTTGGCCAAAAGGCTCTGTTACTTCCTAAGGCAACCATGGAACATTAAAAAGACTACATCAATGGCATGCAAAGATGCTTGCATTCTTGTTTGCTAAAGAGCAACTTCATTCACTTATTGGGATATTTTAAATATAATAAACTTCACATATTTAAAATATACAACTTGATAAGTTTTGACATATAAATACACCCACAAAACCATCAGCCTAATCAAGATACTGAAATACCTATTACCTTCAAAAGTTTTGTCATTGCTCCCTCCCACTCTCTCCACCTACCCCTTCATCCTCAAGTAACCGCTGATCTGCTTTCTGTCACTCCAGATTAGTTTAAATTTTCTGGAGCTTTATATAAATAGAATCATACATATGTACTTTTATGGCCTGGCTTCTTTCACTCAGAATAATGACTTTGAGATTCGTGAATGTTGGTGCATAAATCAAGAGTTCATTCCTTTTTACTATAGAGCAGCATTCTATTCTATCATATGCAACACAACTTGTTTATCTGTTCATCTGTTGATGGTCATTTGGGTTGCTTCCAATTTGGAACTATTAAAAAGAAAGTAAAAAACTGCCAGTTTTAAAGCTCCATGCTTAAGGCACTATCTCATTTAATCCTTAAAACCATGCTCTTATTTTTCAGATGACGACATGAAAGCTCATGGAAATGGATGAATTCAGGCAATGTTTGAGAGCAGGACAGCCAGGATTTGAACACAGAGCTAGTTAGTGTCAAAGCTTATCCTCTTGAACACTAGGAGCTCAGAGGGGCGGGTACTTAAAAGGCAGATGCCCTGAAACATGAGCACAAAGCCTGAAGTCTAGGTCTTCCTCAAAGAGGGACTGTCTATACACACCTGTGAATGACTCCATGCCACACAATGTGTAAGTTCAAGTAGGGGCTGGGAAGTTCAGTTCTACATCAGGCCTGGAAAACAGCCACAATGAATCATACCTAGACTATAGGCTTGCACATAACAGGCACTTAATAAATAACTGCTGAATGAATGCACGGCTGAATGAACAAGTGAATGACACTATGGATGGACAGATACATGGACAGGTGGAGGAAGTTCGTTACTAGCTGACTTGATAGGAGATTCATTCAACCATCCCAGGAAACTACGCAAAAGGGCCCATGAGGCAGACAGCAGAGGGTATCATCTTGCTAGTAAATCAACTGTCACACCAGCCCACAGGATTGGCTGCTTAGTCAGCAGAAAATGTGTGCAGCCGTGTGCAGCTTCATGCAGGAAGCCGAAGTCCTGAGGTTCACTCCCGATCTCCAGAATCCTGAAACACACTGACTATAAAGTTTGAAACCATCTGTCTCAAAAGCTAGAAACTCCAATGGCAGGTCTCCCTTCCGGCATTTGCAAATGGGCCTTGGCTTCTCTGGGCCCTTACACTCTGCTCACCAGTCTTGACAGGGCCCCGCTGGTGGCATCTGGCCACCCTGCTGCCTACTTCAACTGGCAGAGAACCTCAAGTATGAACCCAAGTTCCAGTCCCATCTCTGACAGCTCCTTTGAAAGCAAGTTCATTAACAGGCACTTTTATGGAAGGCTGCACACACAGGCAGAGTTCCCATTGCCATCTGATGCTGTCAGTGCATTTCTGGAGCCAAGATCAACACAGCAAAGTCACGTGACCAGTTTCCTGAGAACTGGAGATGGTATTCAGGCCACCTCCTCTCTTCCTTCTTACCTCACTTCCCCACTCATTCCTCACACAGCCCTGCAACCACTGTACTAAGTGACAGTGAAGTCTATCACAAAAGAGGCAGCTTAGAAGACACTGAATCCAATCCAGTTTGAGAGGCATGTATCTCACTGTAGCCATGAAATTCTATTTTGAGCTCAGCTTGCACTGAATGGAGTAGTGAAATGGAGACACTGCAAATGACTGATGAGTCTCATGATGGTCTGTGGGAGGGTTCTTATAGGGATTATTAGGTCCCCTACCTATAGACCAGACCCACCCAGCAGGCCTAGACCCCCCGTTGTCACACGTCTCCCTGCCCCCACACCTGTTATCGCTCATTATATTTTCTTCCATAAAAACAACAAACCATCAACAGCCTAAAAGTAAATGGTAGAGCTGGGTGCCTGGCACGGTGGCCCAGGACCAATGGTGAGTCATAGCTGAAAGATTCATAGTTCTGCAATAGCAGGGACCAGAACATCTTCTGAGTTGACAGGCCAAGAAGGCTGAGGAAGCAGAAGCAGTGAAAGAATTTTAAAAGCATCCTGCTGGAGTTCCCGTCATGGCGCAGTGGTTAACGAATCCGACTAGGAACCATGAGGTTGCGGGTTCGGTCCCTGCCCTTGCTCAGTGGGTTAACGATCCGGCGTTGCCGTGAGCTGTGGTGTAGGTTGCAGACGCGGCTCGGATCCTGTGTTGCTGTGGCTCTGGCGTAGGCCGGTGGCTACAGCTCCGATTCAACCCCTAGCCTGGGAACCTCCATATGCCGCGGGAGCGGCCCAAGAAATAGCAACAACAAAAGACAAAAAGACAAAAAAATAAATAAAATAAAAATAAAAATAAATAAATAAAAGCATCTTGCTGAAGTCTCCTTTAACAGACAGCCTTGTGTTCAAGACGTATTCAGGCAACATCAGTCAGGGCAAGATGTTGGGGATGAAAGACCTCTTGTTCATGGGAAAGACGCTGGGGTTCATCCCCTGCTAACTGTTCATGACCCAATCTGCCTCAGTGTCTTCAAGACCCAAAAATTGAGGGTGGTGATGCCAACAACCACCATTGTTTGAGGACCTACTATGTGTGAGCATTGCCTAGGATCTTGAGAGAATAATTCATTTAGCCTTTACAGCTGCTGGGTTTTGTTTGTTGTTGTTGTTGTTTTTGTTTTTTTGGGTTTTTTGGCCATGCTCATGGCATGTATAAGTTCCCTGGCCAGCAACTGAACCTGAACCGCCGCAGTGACAATGCCAGATCCTTAACCCACTGTGCCACAAGTGAACTCCCACAGATGCTTTAGATGTGGGCATAAGCCTCTTCATTTTACAGACACCGAAGCTTGGGGAACCCAAGGTTATAAAGCTAATAAGTGGTAGAGACAAGATTTGACTCTATACATTTCCAGCATGGTTGTGTATCCATTACCCCAGAGCAGTGGTTCTCAGGCTTTGGCATATATCACAAACACCTGAAGGCCTGGATAGAATGCTGGGCCCACCTCCAGAACTCTGGCTTAGTAGGTCTGGGATGGAGCCTGAGAATCTGTATTTCTTAGTAAATTCCCAGATGATACAAATGCTGCAGATCTGAGAACCAGACTTTAAAAACCACTGGCATAGGCTGAATCTGGGTAGTCTAACCATCACCCCAAGTAACAACTCAGCTCAGATACTACCTCCTCAGAGAGACTTCCTTTCATCAGCCCATCTTAGGTAGATTCTCGACATCAGGCACCAGCAAACTATACTCTGTGGGTCAGATCAAGCCCACGGCCTGTTTTTGTAAATAAAGTTTTTTTATTGTCACATGGCCATGCCCATTCATTTATGTGCTACCTAGGACTGCTTCTGCATGACAACATCAGACTTGGCTACTTGCAACAGAAACTGTTATGGCCCACAGAGTCATCAATGTTTACTATCTGGCCCTTTACAGAAAAGTTTGCCAACCCAGGCTCTAAATCCTAACATCCTTTTTAAATTGTTTTCCTGGCATGTATCACTCTCTGGAAGTGTCCTGTTCATTCAACTGCTCATTTGTCTACATCCTATGCTGGACGGTCAACTCCGTAAGAGCAAGGGTACATGTTTGTTCATGTCTGTTTCCATAGCACCTGGCATATACTTGGCACTAGATACATCTCTGCTCAGTGAATATCACTGTTGGAGTTCCCATCATGGCTCAGTGGTTAGCAAACCTGACTAGTATCCATGAGGATGCAGGTTCAATCCCTGGCCTTGCTCAGTGGGTTAAGGATTGAGTGTTGCCATGAACTGTGATATAGGTCACAGACATGGCTTGGATCCCATGTTGCTGTGGCTGTGGTATAGGACGGGAGCTACAGCTCCGCTTTGACCCCTAGCCTGGGAACCTCCATGTACCCAGGACAAAAGGACCAAAAAAATAAAAAAAAAAAAAGAAGCAGTGAACCTCACTGTTGAGTGCTCAGGGACATGACTCTGTAATGGGAACATGAGGGCCACTGGAGGAAGAAGATGGAAGGTGACTCACCAAGTGGGCTCCCAGCCAGGAGGAGAGATTGAGAAAAACCAAAGATAAACAGATTGCTGATGGGGAAACCAGCCTTTGAAGGTAGGGCCATGTGACTTCTTATAGGGATGGGGAAACTGGAGGTGGAAAAAGAGGAATGCCTTAGTCACCAGGGTCAACAGGAGATGAGGAGCAAACTCCCTCCGATAAGAATGAAAGAGCCTAGTGTGACACATGCCACACCCTCCTCCAACACCTGCCAAGTCAGCATCCTTGGATCTGGTATCCCAGGTGGATCACCATGAAAGTGGGGGTGAGGAAGAGGAGCCCAAATGGGAGTCAAATGGAAGGCTAGTGGGAATCCTGGATCTGCCCTTTAATAACCTGTGGCATCCTGATCAAATCTCTGAGCTGCAGGATAGTCATTGGAAAGTATGGGATTTTTGTTTGTTGGTTGGTTTAATGGCTGCACCTGTGGCATATGGAAAGGAGATTTTGTATAAGGACTAAATGCGATTGTTTATTCATGCAACATCTGTTTACTGAGTAATATGAACAGACATGATTTTAAGCATATAGTGATGAACAAGATAATGTATGTCTCTCTCCAACAGGTTCACATTTTAGAGGGTGGGGCATGTGACAAAAGGGGCAGACATAAATGTATATAAACTATGCACTATGCACTTGACCAGGGGAAGGTTCCTTGTTACCTCTCTTGTCAACTCTGAATGAGGGATCTCTGTTGCTTATCTCTGTCTGCAGGCAAAACCATCAAGGTGATGGGTGATAAATTTTCCTTCAATTACCCAGGGGCAAGCACAGCAGTGGGACTTCTCAGCCCTCATGCTTTGCACTGGGCCCTATTCATTTCTTCCCAAACCATCCAACAACACTCTCCCCAAATTCTCTGTGCAGATATCAAGCTTGTACTGACTTCATTTCACTTCTGAGCTTCACGTAAATCCCTTAACTTGGGCAACAAGCCAGATACTGGCATGGCGGGCTTCCTCATGTCATTCAGTAGGAGCTCAAATAGTATCTCCTCAGAGAGGAAGGCCCTAGCCAGTCAATCTAAATTAGCTGATCCCCACCACCCCAACACTCTAGCCCACTTCCAACATCACAGAAGCTATTATATTTTCATCACAGTATAAATTAAAATGAGACGTAACGTACAAAGCACCTAGGATACTGCCTAGCACATGTCCGAGTTCACTAAATGTTTATGTCGCTACTATTAACATCATTTTAAATATCACCATTTTCAATTAGTCATTTGTTTTCTAACCCTCCCTTAGAATTACTGAGCAGCAAAAACCTCAGGGATCTTGCTTACTCTTTTCTGCCCAGTGTCAAGAACGGTGCCTGGTAACAGAGTAGGTGCCCATGAGAAATCTGACAAAGTGAAGAAATGAATGAAAAGTACTCAGTCGCCTCTCCTTTGTCATAAACATTCTCTGGCATACTCTCTGATTCATTCTTATACTCCGAACAGGGGGATACAATCCAGTGGAAAGCCGCCGTGAAGCCCACCCATTAGAGACAAACACTAAGGAGGCTGTGAGCAGCAGAGTAAGGAGGCGAGCTTCTGGCTGACCTGCTGGGACTCAATGTAGACCTTTCTTCTTTGCAGGAAGGCCCCCTTTGCACTCTGATCAGCCTACAAAAAGTGCCCCAGGGACTCACTCCTCGCAGGCCCAGGGACTGTGATGTTGCGGGTGACTGCAGGCACTGAGGCAGGTGGATGGCAGGGCTCATTTCTTCAGCAGACATCCCCAAAGCCTGCTTGGGGCACTGGATTTTTCAGAGTCAGGTGGCTTCGTCTGGGCCCCCGTCCAAGTTGCTCCGGCTCAGTGGAGCCAGAAGTTCATTAGAAAGACGCTGCACCCTTACAACAGTGTCTTTCTACACAGCCAGGGATCTGGGGGACAGAAAGGCCTCTGGATCAGCAGAATTCACAATGATTTTATGAAATGCCTTTGAGAAGGCTGAGAAGGGATCCAAGATTCCTGTTAACCCTATGCTTAACTCCCTGTCTTCCACCCAACGCAACCTCCCTCTATCCTGGACGGCCTCATGTTCCTTCTCGCATCTTCCTGCCGGCTCAGGGCTGTAGTGATCAGTATCACTTACTGCAGCTTCACAAGAAGGGCGAAAAGGAAACAATTTGTTAAGCATCTTTTGTTTTCAGAAACTGCACTAGAAACTTTCTGCACATTCCCTCACTCGGGGCCCAGATCAGCTCAGGGATCTATGGACCCCAGGATATCAGCTCCTAGGTCAGGATGTCTGACACTGAATCCCTCTCTGCTGCTCCTTAGCTCTGTGACCTGAGGTAAGTAATTCAACTTCTCTGAGCCTTGCTTCACTCACTTCCAAAAAAGGGGACAGAGATAATAATGACCAAATAAGGTTGTCATGAGAACTAAATGTGAATGCATACCATGTTAAAAATGGTGAGGGGCACCTAACTGTTGAAGAAAGTTCAACAGTTTTCCCCTTTGTTACCACCATCATCAAGAGGAATCTGAGCCTCCTGCAGGTGGAACAACCTTCCTGAAGTCAAAAAGGGATGGAACAGAAGCCTGATTGGCCCAAATTGAGAGTGCAGCTCCTCCTACTGGGCTTCCTCTTTACCTTGTGTCTCCCGATTGGTTCTCCAGATTTGGACTGGGACACAGATGGTCCTCTGGGCTTCTGCCAGACCCTTGGTTCCTTGCTTGCTATTCAAGACATTGAGCCTTGGAGCTGGCAGTGCCACCACAGGCTTGGGGGTCCCTCCCAAGGTGTCACCCACTTGCTGCCCCTCTGCAACCTAAGACATCTCTGTAGCAGTTGGGGGTGGTTAGGGAAATCTGCTTGCAACTTCTCTTCCAAGAGAAGTACAGGGAGCAGGAACAACTGATGCAGAATACTCCTTTACGTAGAAAAACATTTACAAGACTTTGATCTTTTCAGTGTGAGGCAACCCGGCACACCTCTGGTTCTGCAGAAGATCCTGGTCACCTCCTGTCTCTTAACAAATATTGGTTGGGTGCCTTCCCCATTTGAGGTGCTGTGCTAGGGGCTGGAAAATCCCTAAAGAAAAAAGCAGACAAAATCCCTGCCCTCCTGGATCTTAAAGTGAAGTGGGGGAGCCAAACAGTAAACAAATAACGACGCCAATAGTGTCATTTCAAACTTCAAATAGTAGTTTGAAGTTTGAGATGCGCTCAAAAGGAAAATGGTAGGGAATGATACTAAGCATGGAACTTGGGACCTAGTCTTGTATAAGGAGTAGGGGGTGGTCAGAGAAATCCTTGAGGAAGCACATTTAATCTAATACCTGATAGATGAGTAACAGTCATTAAATTAAAAGCCAAATAAAGAATTTAATGTACCCCCAACAGAGGTATTTTAGAGTTTCACAGGGCTCAAAACTAACTAATCCATGTCCATATTTAGGTAGGATTGGATGGTCTTTTTTGCCACATACGGAAGAATATTCCGAAAGCCAAAAATTGGGCAGCTACTTCTAGTAACCACTCTTCATTCTTCCTGCAGTAGTTTGAAGTGAAAGTTTAAAATTCTGAACAAATAACTTAATTGCCATTTCGGGGGGGGGGAGGCAGGGGGGCATGCCTGTGGCTTTCAGAATTTCCCGGACCAGGGACATAATCTGCGCCATAGCAGTAACCCGAACCATAGCAGTGACAACACCATATCCGTAACCTGCTAGGCCACCAGGGAACTCCTAATTGCCATTTTTTTATGTGCAAAATACGACTGACGTCAAGGTGAAATGACTAACATTTGTAGACTAGAGATTTGAGGACATTCATATCGGAAAACCCTCCACGGATACTTGGAGTATCCAAAACATTGATGAGAAGGACATTCACTCAGGAGAAGCAATCTGAAGAGCTCTTCAGATTTTCAAGGATCAGGAATAGAAACACTATTAGAAAAACTACACCTCCCATGTACCCAATGAAGGCTATACTCCCAGAGGATGCACCAGTTAAAACATTTCTGGAGGGCAGTTTGGCACAATGCGTCAAACGTCTTCAAGAGGTTTACACATGACCTCTCCACCTCTAGATATCATACTGTTGGAGAGGGACAGGCAAGTGTACAGGAAGATTGGCTTCTGCCGCTTTATGTAATACAGAGAAGAGCTACCAAGAATGTACATGGTCAAAAAGAAATGTTCAGTTCAGGGTTGCTCGATGGTGGTACTCTTGGCATTTGGGAAGGGTCGATTCTCCTTTGAGCAGGATCATCTGGTACTTTTCAGGATGCTGAGCATCCCAAGCCCCTACCCATTAAATTACTGGTGGAGGCCTCCAGTCACTATGACAAGAACTGCCCGCTTCTAAATATATATTTCCAAACTCCCCCTAGCGGTGGGTAGTGGCACTACAGGTTGGAATGGTTTTCTACAACCATTCCAAAAGATAATGTGGATCTAAACACAGAAAGAAAATATAGAAAAAATATCACAATACATGAAGTGCAAAAAGAGAAAATAATCACATCCTTGCCCACAACAAAACAGAAATGCACTCACTATTCAGAAATACTTGTTACATGCATGCAAAAAAGGTTGGAAAACAATTTTTCTCGGTTGGTGGAATTAGGGGTGATTTTTACCTGCTTGCTTTCTTCTTTTCTTTTTTCCAATGGGCAAGTCTTCCCTTGATAAAAGGAAAAAGCTATTTCTGTTTTGAAGACCAAATGGTGACCCACCCATCACCTGGCTCTCACACCATTTCAAATCTTGTTTTGACATAATAGGAGCACAGCAGATCCACCTCAGAGAGCACTGGCCTCTGCTCAAGCAGAGTGGGATCAGCTTATCCACTCCGTCAAATACTCAGTTTCATTTCAAGGCAGTAGCTGTAATACCAGAGCAAGGACTGGGTAGGTGCTCAAATAAATATTTGCTGAATTGAGTCATCCCATTCTTGTCTTCATTGGGTCAGACTAGTGCTGACAGGTTCTCCAGTTTTTAACATTACTTTCACCCAGGGGTTTTCACCAGGGTAACCAACCCATCCTCCAAAACACTGGTATGTGCTTTGGCATCATAGTGTTGGAGGGCAGGGGTGCTGAGTGCTACTCATCTAGTGAGTAGGGGCCAGGGATGCTGCTAAGCATCCTACAATGCTCAGGACAGCCCTAGGAGCAAGAATTATCCAGCTTCAAATGTCAACAGCACCAAGGTTCTGAAACTCTGCTCACCATCTTCCTTTCTTACAGCTTATTTATAATTTCCAAATTCTTCCTCAAGTATTATCTACTGTAAACTTATCACCTTAGCATCTCTAGGAGACAGAGCACATATTACGAACTGCTTGAGTTGGAAGAGAAACTGGACCCTCATAGACAACTCCAGACGGTCAATCAAGGGAGGTTCCAGATCTCCACTTTATGCCCACAGAGCTTTCTGGATCATATGAAACACCTCATATGGAGTGAACAGAGGCAAAAGATCTGAGCAACCCCTCTGATTAGTTTTCAGTTCAATCATAAACAAGATAGGAGCCTTTTTTTTCCCCCCAGCATTAACTGTTGTTATTTACCATTTTCCACACTATTTTCAGAAGGTTGGGTTTTTCAGCTAGGAAGATTTTATAAAAGGAAGTGCTTATACTCAAGAACACCTCCCTAGAAGGGACGCAACTTGCATCCACATCATGTTTAAGAAGGTATTTCTCAGAAGAACTAGAATAAGAAAGAGTGTCACCTAAAGGCATATTACCAACCCCACAATCAGGGAGTAAAATGAAAGGTTTCTAACCAAAATGAAAGCATATTACTTGGAAACCTAAATAGTCTTGAGTATTTTGCCTCCAACGCAAAGCATTTCAATGTTCACTGTAACTTCTCTTGAGAGAAAAATGATTTTTCTCAAATCAGAGACAACGAACATGATATTAAACATCAGAATTTTTATTAGTAAGAGACATTTCGAGTCTCAGATTTTTCTAGAACTTACTAGGCAGCTTTTAAAAAAACTTTACACCTATGAATAGTTCTATAAGTCATGGCGTTTAAAAGACCTCAGAGTTTAAAAACTGGAAGACCATTCCTTTCATGCAACACGATCCCTTCAAACACTTTTTAATACAGATTCATATTTTTATTGGGCAAATATAGAGACCTTTAAAAAAGCTTAAAGAGACAGTCTCTCTCTGGAGAACAAGTCTCTCTCTAACCATCTGTGTCATATATGTGCCAACAAATGTAGGGAATAGAGAAAACCATTTAAAGAAAAATACCGTCATAAGAGATGGGAATATCCTTTCACCTGACGTAATTCAAAGCACTTGTTTGATAGCATTAATCAGTTTCTTTTGAAACACATCAAAGGAGGTCATTTTATGTTTCCCAAAGACATTCACTTTGGAGGAGGCAAGTGGCCTTCAGAAACAACTAAACATTGACTTTCAGAATCGGTGAAGGTAACCCAGACCTCAGCTTCTGCAACCATTGGGTCTCCAGGGCCAGTCAAAAATGCTGTCTCAATCTGAACATCAGAGAATGATATGTAATGGTCTTAGCAAAGAATCTACCTAAGCAGGGAACTGAAAACAGCTTAACTTTGGAATTTCAGGGCCCAAAATTCAGCAGGAAGCTGAATTTTTTTTTTCTATGAACAAAAGAAAGATGGGTCTCTCAGAAGCTGCTGGAAATGAGGTTAGCAAGAAAGACGAAACACCCTCACAGATGTATCAAGGTGTGAAAACCCACTGCTCCCGTGCTGGCGGCAGAACGGTGATGTCAAACACAGATACTCAGTCACCAACCACCTCATCTGAGTTTCCAGACAAGCTCCATCAAATACTCTCATTCTTCTTCAAACTTATTCTTTAATAATGCAATCTTTTACTGAAACAGAAGGAAATAAAGACATGACCTTAACCTACAAACTGAAGGAAACACTCTCATTTTGGTCCGCTGATATCCCAACACAGAACTCCCTTTAATGCTCCTGGAGATTATTTTCTGTGAATGTTTCGAAGACATTTTCTTCCTAGTAAGAATTAGAATAGAGATCACAAAACTGAAATTCCTGTAGGGCTTAGGGAGATTAACACAGAAGGATGAAATGGGCTTAGTGGAGACCACGGTGACTTGGAGAGTCATTTTTTTGTCTGGAAAGAATGTCTAGGCTGGTACGCCAATCCTTGCAGAAGTAAGTCCTTGCAGAAGTAAGAGTCCAGACTGCCAACATTTCAAGATATAAATAGAAATTTTAAAATTTAAAATATTCAACAAGCCGTTGAGGGCTAAACAAATTCTGCCCGTGTGTTTGAATGCATCTGTCAATCTACAGCCTTGATATTGGAAGAAGAAAATGAGAAATGATTAACCAAACAGATGCTATCAGGTTCCCATCCTTAAGTTCTTGGTGGATTCGGAAGTCTTCCCTAATCATAAAGAATCTTTTCCTTTTTTTTCTTTTGGCCATGCCCATAGCATGCAGAAGTTCCTGGGCCAGGGATAGAACCCCTGCCACAGCAGCGACAATGCTGGATCCTTATTCATCAGGCCATCAGGGAACCCCCATAAAGAACTTTTTCTAAAGTATTATCACATCTGAAGTTCCTGACTGAAAATTTCAGGGCTTTTTAAGCTTTAAAACATTGTGTCAGACATAAAAAAGCTCTCCAAAGAAAGAAGCCTTCTGTGTGAGAGGAAAAGAATAGTGGTCAAATAGTCAAATAGTTAAGTGGTCAAATAGTTAAGATTCTGATAAACTATCTCTCAAAGATGCATAGGCAAGGTCATGAAAACATCCAGCTAACAGGAGAGGCTTCTAAACTAACACGAGGCTGGTGGAGGTACAAATTCCAAGTACCAAGAAATGCAAAGCTGAAGCTGTATATCACTGAGAAAAATGCAGTGCAATAGAAAAGAAACAGTTCATCTCACCAAGCCAATAATATTTACAGTCTGTGGGTAGTGCTGAAATAGTTCAGGGAATGCCAATATCTATCTTTGAAAAGCCAAGCCAAACTTTTAAACACAGCATTAGATCACTGGGAAGACTAAGGTAAATCCTTATTTCCTCACTCTCCTTTAGAAAGATTTTTTTTTTCTTTGTAGGGCTGCACCCTCAGCATGTTAAGTTCTCAGGCTAGGGGCTGAATCGGAGCTGTAGGTGCTGGCCTACGCCACAGCCACAGCAACACCAGATCTGAGCCAAATTCGTGATCTACACCGCAGCTCATGGCAATGCCAGATCCTTAACCCACTGAGAAAAGTCTAGGGATCAAACCTGCATCTTCATGACACTATGTTGGTTTTTTTTTTTTTTTTTTTTTGTCTTTTTGCCTTTTCTAGGGGCGCTCCCACTGTATATGGAGGTTCCCAGGCCAGGGGTCTAATCAGAGCTGTAGCCGCCAGCCTACACCACAGTCACAGCAACGCGGGGTCTGAGCCATGTCTTCGACCTACACCATGGCTCACGGAAACCCTGTATCCTTAACCCACTGAACAAGGCCAGGGATTGAACCCTCAACCTCATGATTCCTAGTCGGATTCGTTAACCACTGTGCCACAACAGGAACTCCTATGTTGGGTTCTTAACCTGATGAGCTACAATGGGAATTCCTCGTTTACAAAGAATTCTAACATTAAGATTGACAGCCAATGTAGAATGCACCTTCCCTTTCCAAAAAGGAAGTTTCACTATCTAATGTTTCTAGAAGTTTCTAGACAATCTTTTGGTAACAGTTTAAAAATGGCGATATAGAATGAATTAGCCATGGACCACCCAAGTCTCAGTTTCATTTCTCTTCTTCATTTCCCACTGGGGCCCCAGACAGCTTTAGCCCATGTAGCCCCCACTTCTGGAATCAGCCAACTCATCCTTCCTTCTGGAATGAAGAAGGATGAGCAAGACAAAGGTAACAGCCCAAACCACAACGGCCCTCCCATCAAGAACAGTACCTGTTCAGGCTTCAGCCCCGGTGGGACCCAGGCGTACTCCTCCAGGGCGCAGCCAGAGTCATCGTCCGAGGTCGAGTTCCTCTGGAAGTCAAACATGAGTTTGCTGACGGTCTTCTCCATCGCCAAGGGCATCACCGTCACCATGTGCTCCTCCTGAGGGCACTTGCAGTGCAGGCAGATCTTCCTGCAAGCGGCAAAGGCCGGAGGTGAGAAGGAAGGCAAAAGACACCATGTTTTCACTTGGCTTGTCACTTGCCAGCCCTTGGATCCCAAACCATAAACACATTCCTTGGCAACTGGCTTCTGACAAAAGCGTCTGAGGCAGCATACCAAGCCTGCCTGCCTTTGTGGAAGGTGTGGCACTATGTACCTGGAAACATCCTGGACTGTCAGAGGCCACCTGGTAAGCATGCTAAGGATATTTAAACATGGACCCCAATCTCTTCTTCTAAATCAGAACCCCAAGAGGAAGGTCAAGATATCTTTCATTTTACTAGGAAGAATGCTGGATACGGACTGTGACCACAATGTCTTTGACTGGAATAGTAATTAAATGTACACCGTACATATGCAGACCAGAAGTATTAACGGTAGATTTAACAAATACTGCCGACATATTTTTTTTATAAAAGGTTTCTAGCCCTTAAGAAAAGGAAGTGGTTTTAAATATAACTGCAGGTGAGATTTTCTCTAAGAAGAGTAAAAATATTTTTTTCCTACTAAACACATCTGACCCTAAGGTCTCATGGGAAAGACATTTTCCTTTCATTAAAGAGCCTTGTAGGTGTGAGATTCTAATTAGAAGCCTGAAATGTCCCCATGTTGGTAGTTTGTGTGTGTGTATATATATAGATCATGCGAATTATTTCCAAAGATTGCAGCCAAAGATCCAATTCTCTCTCCCAAACTGAACATTTCTCTTAAAAAAATTTTTTTTTGAACATTTCTCTTTTAAGATGACCATCTGTTCCCTTTTCCATGGCTACAAAAATGATGAAGCAATAAAAACGTTGATGTCAGCAACACAAAAGCATTTCTAGCCTCTACTGATGAAATAAAAAGAGAAGAAAAAAATAAAGAAGGAAAAAAAATGTTAATAAGCTGCCCTACTTATACTCGGACCTTTAGAATTAGTTTCAGTGGCATCTTATAAAGGGGATGAAACAGCCCAGAATTTGAATCCCCTGTTCCTGCATTTTTTGACAACAGCTTTGTGAAGATATAATTCACATACCATAAAACTCCCCATTTTCAAGTGTGCAGTTCACTGTTTTTCAGTATATTCACAGAGATGTGAACGCATCACCACTAACTAATTTTAAAACATTTTCTTCACCCTCAAAAGAAACTCCATGTGCTTTAGCAGGAACTTCCCACATTCCCTTCCCTCCGGGTCTTGTCAACCTCTAATCTATTTCTGGCCTCTAAGGTTTTCCCTCTTCTGGAAATTTCATATAAACGGAATCATACTACATGCAGTCTTCTGAAACCGGCTTCTTTCACACGACATGATGTCTTCAAGCTAAATCTATGCTGAACTATGTGTTAGTCTTTCATTTCCTTTTATGGCATTATAATATTCCAGGTTATAGATATGCTACATTTTGTTTATCCATTCATCAATTGGTAGACACTTGGTTTTGTTCCACTTTTTAGCTTTTGTGAATAATGCTGCTTTATTTACATACAAGTTTTTTGGGTATGAATACATGTTTTCAATTCTCTTGGATATTGACCTAGGAATGGAATTCCTGGGTCATATAGTAAATGTGTTTAACATTTTGAGGAACTGTCGAACTGTTTTCTCAAATATCTGCACCTTTTTACATTTTACGAGTGTTTCATTTGTTCCATATTCTTGCCACACTTGCCACTGTTTTTTTGATTGCTGCCTAGCAGGTGTGAAGTGGTATCTTGTGGTTCTGATGTGTACTTCGTTAATGCCTAATGATGCTGAGCATCTTTTTATGTGCTTATTATCTATCTTCTTTGGAGAAATGGCTATTTAAAACTTTAGTCCATTTAAAATTATTATTTATCTTTATTGTTGAACCAAAGCACTGTTTATATATTCTCTAGATACAAATCCTTATCATATACATGCTTTGAAAAATTTTCTCCCATTTGATGGGCTGTTTTCAACTTCTTGATGATGTCCTTGAAACACAAAAGGTCTTAATTTTGATGAAGTCCAATTTTTCTGCTGTTGCTTGTGCTTTTGGTATCATATCTAAGAAACTGCTGCTGGACCTAAGTTCATAAAGATTTACTCTTATATTTTCATCTCAGAGTTTTATGATTTTAGTTCTTATATCTGGGTCTATGACCCATTTTGAGTTGATTTTTGTACATGGCATGAAGTAGGAGTCCGACTTCATTCTCATGTACCCAGTTTCATTCTCATTCTCTTCATGGCATGAAGTAGGAATCCAACTTCATTCTCAGGGTGGTGCTAGGGCATTCTCATTCAAACTGCCCTAGCATCATTCAATTTAACTGCATTGATCCCTGTCAAAAATCAATTGCTCATACATGTAAGGGTTTATTCTGGACTCTCAATTCTATTCCATTGAGCTCTAGGTCTATCCTTATGCTGGTACCACACTGCCTTGATTCCTGTAGTTTAGTTTTATAGCAAGTTTTGAAATTGTGAGTTCTCCAACTTTGTTCTTTAAAAAATGTTTGGTTCTGTTGGGCCCCTGGCATCTGCATCATAAAATATGAATTTTAGAATTAGCTTGCCAATTTCTGCAGAAAATCAAGCTGGGGTTTTGACGAGGACTGCACTGAATCTTTAATTTGCAGAGCACTGCTATCTTTTTTTTTTTTTTGGCCCGGGGAACAAACCTGCACCACAGCAGTGACCTGAACTGCTGCAGTGACAACATTGGATCCTTAACGTGGTAAGCCACCAGGGAACTCTGAGAGTATTGCTCTCTTAAAATATTAAATCTTCCAATCAATCCATGAACAAAAGATGTCTTTCCATTTATTTCAGTTTACTTTGAATGTCCTTCAGTGATGTTTTGTGGTTTTCAGGTACAAGCCTTGCACTTCTTTTGTTAAGTTTATTCCTAAATATTTAACTCTGTTTGACAGTATTATGACTGGGATTATTTGCACAATAACATTTTCAGATTGTAGTACATAGAAACACAAATGATCTAGCCTCATACAATCTTGCTGAACTTATTAATTCTGTTTGTGTCTATGTGTGTCTGTGTTCTTTAGGATTTCCATTAGACAGGATCACATCACCTGCGAATAGAGATGAGTTTTATTCTACCCTTTCTAATCTGATGCCTATTTTTTCTTTGCTTACCTTACTGCCCTGGCTAGGTCCCTCAGTAAACAGAAGAGTCAAGTATGGAGTTCCTTGTCTCGTTTCTGACTTAAGGGAAAGTATCCAATTTTTCACTAGAAAATATTACACAACTATGGGTTCTTTGGGGTAACTTCCCTTTATCAAGTTGCAGAAGTTTCCTTCTATGCTAGTTATTGAGTGTTTTTATCAGCAAAGAGTGTTGGATTTTGTATGTGCTTTTTTTTTTTTTTGCACCTATTGAGATGATCAGTTGGTTTTTGCCCCTATTCTTTTAATGTCTTGTCCTGATTTTTAACACCAAAATGTACCTGAAGAAACAAAATCAGTTTCATCCAGCCAATGTGGAGCAGTCAGCTTCTCCCACTTCTGCTTTTCATCCTACTGAAAATACACATGGGCAGAACGCACACTTGGATCTGTTTTGCAACTCCAAACTCAGAAAAGTTTCAATCAAACCCTGGCTGTTGGTTTTAAAAATAGTCTGAGTTCATTTTACCGGTAACTTTTTAATTAATCAGCTACTGTAAAGAAGTCAGGGATCTTGGGAAACAGTCAGGTTTTTTTTTTTTTCCTTCCCCAACTTTTTATGTCAGTTTACAACTTAAGGAAAATAGTTTTAGTGTGTTTAAGCAAGTACAAGAAGCTCTTTCATGACTAATGTTTTTTACTAGAAAGTCATACTTTTAGAACAAAACGTAGAGGAATTTTTACCAAATTCAGTCTCTAGAATAATCATCAATGAAATTCACTTATTGAGCAATGCAGGGAAGAGCACACTTTTTAAAGCCGGAGAGACAGAGTCTAATGAATAGAAGCTCCAAAAGAAGAAATAAAGACAAGACGCAAGGAAACACAGAATTAAAGAACCAGATCTACAAAGATCAGTCACTTATGATAGAACATGATAATGAGAAAAAAAAAAAGAATGTATACATGTATGTGTAACTGGGTCACCATGCTGTACAGTAGAAAAAAAAATTGTATTGGGGAAATAACAATAAAAAAAATCAGTAGAAGCGTGAATGGGAACTGGGCTACAGGCTCTCTCCAATCATTCCACAAATAACCATCAAGGGCCTATGTTGACCTGGGATACCTTATCAAAACAAACAAAAATCCCTCCCTCCATGGAACCTATATTCTCAGAGGGGGAGAAACATACAATAAGCAACAAATGCAAACCATTCAATCATCAAGTATATTAAGGATGCTGGGGATTTCCCTGGTGGAACTAAGGACTAAGGGTTAAGGACTCAGTGTTGTCAACACTGTGGCTCGGGTTACTGCTGTGGCACGGGTTTGACTTTGGTCTAGAACTTCTGCATGTTGCAGAAGCAGCACCTTGCGCCTCCGCCCCCCCAAAAGCCAAGTGCTATGCAAAACAAAAATGGTGAAAGAGGACAAGAGCCAAGCAGGACTGAGGTGGGTGAGGTGGGGGCAACACACCAACAGAAGGCGCGGCATCTGACTTGCTTAAACCTGACATGTATGAGCCCAGATTTGCACACCAGTTCTCCCAGAAAAGAACTAGCACCCCACTTTCTAGAAAAGTACACAAAGGCCCAGAAAGGCTAAGCAACATGTTCAAAGCCAACCTTCAAGAGCCAGCAGACCAGGTAGGATCCATTGACCCCTGAACTCAAATGATAATCTACAGAAGCCATACCTGATTGTAAACAGAGGATGCCCTTTGACTCCCAAACAACACACACACTCAGAAAAACCAAAACCAAGAGGAAAAAGAAAGGGGAAAAAAGGTACATCAAAACCACGAGGACCTGTGTATTTTCCCTGCTAGCTCTCTGCCTTCCACTCATTTATAATTAACAGGCACTCCTGTGGCAAGGCATTTTTATTTGCAAAGAATTTTTAACCTCTGAGTGCTTCCCTGACAGCCTTTGGAAAGATTAATTTAATAACCTCTGTTTACAAATGAGGGACGCCAGGCCCGGATGCTGAGAAAGGAGAGGAGGGTCAGAGGTAAAGCCAGGAGGATTTCTCTTGATCCTCAGGTCTCTCTCTGCCTCTTGGCAAAACACACATGGCAACACCCAAGAGCTCTCTCTTTCGACATGCTGATTAAAGCTTTTCACGAGTGTGTGGGGAAATACATGATTTGTTTTTTTTTTTTTTTAACCAGACATTTATGAAAATAGCACCTGCTAGCAAAACAGGATTTCATTTTAAAAAATCATATAAAGCATGCACTGCTTTCATTCTGTCAGAGTTGACGTTCTACCTGCACATAATTGGATTTGTGAATGACAGGTTTCCAAGGAAAAAGGCATGATTCAGACAACAAGGATCCTGCCTTCTCCCCCTTCCTTCCTTCCACCCAACAATGAGCCCTGTCACCCCCCCCACCCCCACTCCAAAGTTGCAGTTATAAATCCATTTGCTTCCATATTCAGAGGCCACAACTGACTCTTGCAGGAAATAGATAATACCAGCAGGTGAGGGCTCTTTTCAGCTGTCTCAAAGTCATGGGTATCAGTGACCATACTATCTGCAAAATGACTAACAATTTATACAAATTAACTTGCCTACCATGCTGTGCGAAGATTCATTATAAACAGTTTTGGGGGTGTATGTTATGGCAGTTGTCTCATCTTTGAGAGGTTGACAGGTTATTTACAAGACTGAACCCTGAACCATTGTTTTGTGTGAGAAGTGATAGGATGAAGGCAAAAAAGGCATCTTCCTTTGTCATACGATGCTGACAAGTTCCAGTCAGAACCTGCAAGATTCTAGATTTGGACAGGATTGGATATATCATTAAGTCCTCCCCTCCCCCCCTTCCATCTTTCTTTCATCCCTCTTCATTTATTTTTATTTTATTTTTTTAATGAGAGGAAAATATTTTATGGAAAAGCACTCTTACATGGAAACTCCATATAAGACAGAGCTGTCCAAGTAGATGTGAGAAGAGGAGGCCCTGAACTTTTCTCAAGTTCAACCTTCTCTCAAACTCCAGGCATTTTCATGGTCCTAACATCCCAAGGGTTCCAAAGACACACATTTGCAAACCAGCATACAACCTAGGACAGCTCAAGGTCATTTTTAATATTTATCAAAATATGAAGTATGTACCCAATAAGTGAATAGATGGTAGAAAGACAAAAAGAAACAGAGGCTGCAAAAGCTTTTAAGAGACAGATAATTCCTAATCATGAAACTCTACCTATAATGATGAGTCTAGTCATGGGAAATTGTATACTTGTTTCTGAGATGCTACACGGAGATGCCTGGGGAGTAGCAATGTACCTCATGACTCTGATTTGATAGGTCTTAGGCAAGGCCCAGGAAGTGAATTTCCACCAGCATCCCAGACGATTCCAACACACACTTGGAGGACACTCTTCTGTAGTTAGCCTCTTACTTAGAGGGGAGCATCGGAGTCAGAGTTATGTCTAAAAACTGGTATGTTCTACCAACATACCCAATGGTCTCTGGACAGTGTCTATTTTTCAACCTGTTCCAGGGGATCTATGCCAACTCCCCCCAACCACTATGCACATCACTAAGCCCACTTGTCACTCAGTTGGATACCACTGGGGCATGTGTGGGAAAAGATGTTAGTGAGAGTCAGGAACACACCAGCCACCAGAGTGGTGTCTCACTGCCCTCTGTTCTGCCTTCTACCTACCCTGTGGTGTAGGCTTCTCTGGCCCAAGTCCATGGTCAGATCAGGTTCATGCCATTTTTATACAAAGGGTCAAGGGGCAAATTGCTTAAAGAGTGGTTTAGTCTCAATACGAATTAAGCGAATGATGAGGAATGCACATGGCTTGGCTCAACATGGCAACGCAGCTGAGATCAGGTGTGAGAAAAGACACTTTTGTTAGAGGCTGACACAACCCAAAGGCCTCCATAGCTATTTGCTAAATAACAGATGTGTGTCCTAGGCATTTAAATTCTTCCATGACTTCAGCTCACTAAAGGCAGAAGAATAACTTCTTTTATTCTTAAAAAGAGGAAATCTTTTCTCCTCTTACCATGTGAAGTCACAGCTTCCTTATCTTTAAAAAAAAAGCAACATACAATTAATGTAGAAAAGAATCAGGAGTTAAAGATAAGCAAGAAGAAGAAAAATAGTTCCTCCCAATCCCAGAGATAATCACTGTTAAACAGAAACAGCTGCTGGTCCTCTTTTTCCCTCATGCTAAGAAACCAAAGACCAGATTTCATTCTATGTGTGTGCCATCAGCGAGTATCCAGAGACAGGACTCAGGCTTGAAATAAAAAGACATGCTCCAGAACCACCCACGCATGTACACACAACACTCCTGGCAAAGAGATGTGCGTCCTTCAATATAGATAAGTGAGTTTGTTCTGATCTGGCGCCATGTAGCGAGATCAGAGAATTTATTTACATAGCATGGAAGATGCCGGCAGCGTGGGAATAGCATATATACTTATGGGTATCACGGAGTTAAGTTAGGTTGTTCAGATTAAAAAAAAAAATCTGAAAACCAGATTTCAACAGCTATCAACTTTCAATTTTCTGTGCAAGTACGGAGAGATGGGGCATGGATAATTTAAAACCACTAAGCCCTGGCTCTGAAGGGTGTCTTTTGTACATCAGTCACAGACACTCAGTGCTGTGATAACTTACGTCATCTCAAACCACCTACAGGATCTGTCCTGGGTAGGACAGACTTAGGAGAGGCTGTGTGGGAGCCCTGGCTCCTCAGTCTTATCTGCTGCCCATTTTCCTCGAGTTTCCAATGATAACATCAACTTTGCACATGCATGCAAAGCACCAGCCTAAAATGAATCAACAATTATTCTGAGTTTACTGCCCTTTGGGCACACCTTTGCCACCTTCCCTGTTTTACTGCAGGTAAATATGTGTTTGGGGTGAAGAGAGATTTTACTGGGCAGAAAATAGGTGCTCTTAGGGAAAAAAGGCATTACCATGCTGTGTAAGTGAGCCCATAAGAACTGAAAGTGAGGTTGTCTGCTTCAATTTATTGATGAAATGGAGTTCCCATCATGGCGCAGCAGTAATGAACCTGATTAGCATCCATGAAGATTTGGGTTCAATTTCTGGCCTCGCTCAGTGGGTTAAGGATCTGGCATTGCCATGAGCTGTGGTGTAGGTTGCAGACATGACTCAGTCACGAGTTGCCATGGTTATGGCATAGGCTAGCAGCTGAAGCTCTGATTCAACCCCTAGCCTGGGAACCTTCATATGACATGGGTACGGCTCTAAAAGACAAAAAAAAAAAAAAAAAAGATAGCATCCAAACATTCCCATGATGAATGAGCTATCATAGGAGTTAGTGAGCCTAGCAGGTTAAGGATCCATACCACTGTCCCTGCTGTGGTATGGGTTTGATTCCTGGCCTGGGAACTTTTACATGCCAAGGGGACTGCCAAAAAAACAAAAAACAAAAAACTGAGCTATCACAAAGACCAAAATGGCATGGGTCACAGGATCAGGTGACCCACGCAGAGGGCTTCCGCTCCCAGTTTCCACACACTTCACAAACACACAAGTGGAGTAGCATGGGGTATTCTACTCAACACTGTGTAATAATCTATATGGGAAAAGAATTTGAAAATGAATGGATATATATGTATAACTGATTTACTTTGCTATACAGCTGAAACTAACACAACTTTCTAAGTCAGAGCTACTCCAATAAAATTTATTAAAAAAACAAGAGGAAGATCAGAATGAGGACGGCAGGCCAAAGATAATTTTGGAGGCTGGCTTGAAAGGAAATGAGATGAAGATGTTCCAGGAGGTGGAAGCGTGTCTCTAAAGGATCAAGGACTCCAGGACAGGTCTGACCTCAGGGCCCCGATCCCAATATGTGCTTTCATATTGGAGGATGGCAGGTGAGGATGAACACGGTAATTACATTTCTATTAATACAGTTTCTTACATTTACAGAAGGTTTGTAAGAGTCACATTTTCACAATTTCTCTCACATATTCACTCACAGAAGCCCTACCAAGCTGGCATTTTTATCCACTTCACACAAAGGAACAATGTGTTCTGCAAACTCATGAGCAACTTGATGTTATACGGATTAGAACCTACGTGGTCTGACTCCAAAGCCAATGCTCGTTCTATGACCTTGTTTTAAGGAGACTGGCCAAATCTTCCTTCATTTCTTCCATGCATCTCCACCCTTCCCTCCATCTGTCTGAGCATCCATCCTTCTATCCAGGCAGGCAAGCGTGACAGCATCTGCTGTGTGCTGGGCACTGTACTAAGATGCTGAGCCTAGAGGAGTGACTCACACAGTATCTTTAACCTCATGGGGCTTCCAGCCAAGTGAGTAAGACAGATCACTGTCAGGTAACCAAACAGACTTGCCATTTATAAGTGGTGCTAAGTGTTATGGTGGAAACAAATAAGGAGGTAAGAGAGGGGCTGACGATGGATCAGGACAGGCCTCCCCACTGAAATGACAACTGAGGTGTGACTAGAAGATGGAGGATGACGCAGGTATGAGAAAAACCAGGGAAAGAGTTTTGCAGGCAGAGGGAAAGCAAGTCCAGAGGCTCTGAAATGGGGAAGAATGGGGTATGAGTCATTCTCAGGAGGTAGTCTGTGGCCTCCCCTCTCCCATTGCCATCAACATTGATAACAGTGACCCAACTGGCTGAGCCACTGCTTGTCCCAAAGCCCAAGCCCAAATGTAAGATTCAGGGGATGGTGCCATCTTAGTGGGTAAAGGAAAGCTCTTTCTCTCTCCTTAATAACCTTCTCCCTGGAATCCCTAGAGCTCTCTGCCTTGATACCCAGATGCCAGCATATCCTGTTATTTGCAGCCTCCCTGGCTCCTTAACTCCCTCCCCAAAGTCACAATACTGTGTTTTTCCCCTTTTCTGGCAACAGCATAAATGAGGGACCCAGGCATGAACCTTGACACTTGCTGTGTCTGGAAGCAAGATTTCTATCCATGTGAGAAAGGAAAAATGGTTTCCTAATAAACACAGAAGCTCAATGGTGGAGACCGTGACAGGGCCAGCTGGGTACGAGGCTGGTATGAGCACAGAGCCAAAGCCTGCCGCCTGACCCAGCCAACTCCCTGCCTTCCACCTGGGCTCCAGTGGCTCTGGCCATCTGCACCAGGAGGAGCTTCTCTCTCCCAGGCACTGCCGAAGGTGGTAGAGGGTCATTTTTAGTGGCAGTGGTTTTCAGTCTTAATATGCCCATTCATATTTCCATGAAGAAACATACAGAGTGCCCTAATTTAGGCTAATTTATTTTGGAATTTTTAAGTGGTGGAAACACATTTCCTCTTAATAAAAACAAAAACGAAAACAAACAAACCAAAAAAAAAAAAAAAACCCTGGATGGGAGTTCCCATCGTGGCGCAGTGGTTAACGAATCCAGCTAGGAACCATGAGGTTGCGGGTTCCGTCCCTGCCCTTGCTCAATGGGTTAACGATCCGGTGTTGCTGTGAGCTGTGGTGTAGGTTGCAGACGCGGCTCAGATCCTGCGTTGCTGTGGCTCTGGCGTAGGCCAGTGGCTACAGCTCTGATTCGACACCTAGCCTGGGAACCTCCATATGCCGCGGGAGCGGCCCAAAGAAATAGCAAAAAAAAACCAAAAAAAAAACCCTGGATGACTTTTCATAGTCTGAGTCTCTGACCGGACTCTGATTTCTAGGACTGATGTTGCAGCAGCTGAGGGGTGATGTCTTAGATTGACCTTCCCCAGAATCAGATCCTTGGGAGGTATCTGAACATAGAGAAGTTTGGGAGGTGACCCCAAAGAGTCCTGAGGGAAGTGGAGAAGGAGAGCAGGGCCAGGAAGGATGTTGATACAGGGAGAGGAAATGAGCCTGGTATGGCCCTGGGCAACTGCGAGGAGCTTTGGGAAATAGTCTAGAACATTCTTCAGAGATGTCCCACTGGAGAATCAAGGAGGCAGGGGTACTTAGCTCTCAATTCCTTAAGTCATGAGAGAAGGACCACACCTGAGGCCCTGGGACGTTCCCAAAATTCAAGACAGGCAGGCTATAGCCAAAAGTTACAGTTCCTACTGAAGGAGGCACCCTGGGTCAGGGTACCCTGGAAAGGTGAGTGCCAAGGGAGAGGAAGGGGATGCCCAAAACGTTTGCTGCAGGTGCCTTCATTAATTAAAAAATAATTCACTGAACATCTACCATGCACTATGCATCCTGGTGGGTGCCGTGGGGGATTAGAACAAAACAAACAGCACAGAGTCCCTAGCTGACTAGGACATAAAGATACAGCCACAAAGAGCTAGACCATGGCATGCAGAAGTACCCAGGCTAGGGATCAAACCCACACCACAGCAATGACATTGCCGGATCCTTAACACTAGGCCATTAAGAGAATGTCTTTGTCTTGAGATAGATGCTGAAATATATAAGGTAAGGGATTACGTTTGCTGTTTACTTTCAACTGGTTGAGCAAAAATAATAGTATGTGTGCAGGCATAGAGAGAGAGAGAGAGGAAGCAGCACAAAAGCATACAATGTTAACAACAGACATTTCTAGAAGGGTGTCTGAAAGTTCATTATGCTATTTTTATAACTTGTATGTAACACTGCTGTTTTTCAAAATAAGTTTTAAAACAAAGAAACAAAAAGTGGGCAGTCCTGTGACTTTGTTGTTAGGTCAGTTATGAATAGAGAAACTACCACGTGCTGGGCACCATGCAGAGGGAGCTCCTGGTTAACCAGAGGTCAAGCAGGGCCTCCCTGAGGAAGTTGAACCTGAAATGTGCTGAGTAGGAGGTTGCTAAGGAAAGAAGGGAGTTGTATTCCCAAAGATGAAAAGGCATGGAATTGGGATACAACAAGTTATCCTCAAGATATTGAGAGAAGTCTAAGATGGTGACAAGAGCAGCCACAACCTATATGAAGGACTTTTAACGTTACTGTAATCAGACTAGGGAGGTATCTACCTACCAAACATGGCAGCTAGCTAATTCAGCATCATGGTGAGGTAGAGAGAGAGAGTCCCCAGAGGAGAAGAGCTTGGCCACAGATGGTGTCTCCATGGCAACATTACCTGCATCACTGCATCTATAGGAAAGGCTGTGGGTACCTAGAGAAGCTCTGATTCCCTTAGCTGCTGTCAGACCCACTGCCTTGCTAAGAAGAAACCAAGGGAGATGGAATGCTTTCACCTGGATCAATTCCTCTACTTCACTTTGTCCGCATGTTAGCTGTGATGTACGTTTTTGCTTCATTGGACATTTAGCAGAGCAAGATCCAAGAGCTCCTCCTTTCCAGATGAGGCCTTCAGGGGAATCGTTTCTGAGAAAATGACTGCACATTGAATTCCAACACTCCTCACCTCTCAAATTCAAGGCAAGAACTTGGAAGACGCCACAAAAATCTCTGTTTGCCATTCCCCTCTATGCCATCTGCTGAAATACTTGTTCAGTCCCCACCTCCCATGTAGAAGAAGTTGGCTAACCTCATATAGACAAGATCGGAAGCATTAAATATCCCCTGAGTATTTAGAAAGAGTATAGAGTACATTGGATTCAGATTCTAGATTCTGGAGGCACTGTGACTTGGTTCGAATCCTACCTCTACCACTTCATTGAATTGTCGTTAGGATTAAATCACTTAATACCTACAGCACTCTGGGTATACTGAAATCTCACTCTGCCAATTTGTAGGGTTCTATACCGTGCAAAGGGATACAATGAAAGCAACAGAGCTCCCTAGTGGCCTAGTGTTAAGGATCCGGCAATGTCATTGCTGTGGTGTGGGTTTGATCCCTAGCCTGCCATAGACACAGCCAAGAATCAATCAATCAACCAACCGATCAATCAATCCAAACAAGTCTCTACTTAAACCTTTCTTAGATATTCCAGTTGGGACAGTAATTAATTGATGGAAAACAGATAGGTGGCAAATCTACAAGTCTTTATTAAACATCTAGTATATACTTAAAGTTGTGCTGGACTGAACAAGGTAATTTGATTACTGTCTCTACTTTAGGATTACTTACACTTTACTGTGCTTTTATGATTTCAACCTCACAGAAATGACCTCCATTTCTCATCAAGATACAATAAGGTAAGACAGGTTTAGATATTCAATGAATGACCCCTGGGACTGATCAAGCACTTGAGAGTCTCCCACACCTTTCAATTCAGGGAACACTTTGACTTGCCCAAAATCTCTACCAAGTTAGTCAGAGGAACAAGGGTTATTATTGCCATTTTATGGATGGAGAAGGGGAAGCTCAGAGCAGCCAAGTGCTGAGGTTGCTACTATTAAGTGTGGAGTGTCTAGAATGCCAAGTCTACTGCTTCTCACCCTGAACCACGGGAAGTCAAGTCAGTTTGCTTCTGCTTCTAGGGTCTGATTTTTCCAACCTTCCTTTGAAGAAGACATTTTTGGAGTGGATGTTGGGCTGTGTGCTGAACACTTTTCTTGCATTCCTTGTTTAAACCTGAGAGGATGGTGAGATACGGAAATTATTAATACCGCCCTCATTTTACAGATGGGGAAAACCAAGGCTCAAGTGTTTCTGAAACTTCCTCAAGTTCCCACAGCTGGGGAAACACAAAGCAAGATCTGCTAGGTTCCAGAGCCCTTCACCCAACACCTGAATGCCTTTCTGAGGCCCCATCAGACTGACTGTACTGGACCCTTAATCCATGTAAAACAAGTTGTGCTTTTCTCTCTGTTCACAGAGGCCCCCAAATCACTGGCAAGTCATAGGAAATTCTTAAGTGGCTGCTTATTAATAACATTTTCAGTTTATATTAGGCTGCCTTTCATCCAGGGGAACCCAGCCAGCTCCATACACAGAGAACCACTGAAATTCAGCCATTTCTGGTGTGGATGTGGGCCAGCTGGCAAAAGCAGCCCTCAGGGGCTTGGCTTGTGGGGATTCTGGCAATGGTCACACCCTTCAAAACTTGACAGGGGCCCTTTAATATCCGTGCTGAAGGGCTTGAGGCAAAAACTTCCCAGAAATCCGTGTTCCTCAGTGAATGAGGCCAAAGGCTCAAGATGACCCCAGTGGACTTGGGAAACAAGAGCATCAAGAAATTGGGTGTTGACCAAATACCGAGGCAGGAGGTAAAGCCCCTCCATTGAGATGGAGTGAGACACAACAGGGAAAGACGTTATTTTCAAGAGAGACCCGGCTTCAGTCAAGTCCAGGAGGGGGAAAAAAACAAAAAAGCAAAAACAAAAGCCAGAACACATTTCTCAGGGTTTCCTGCAGCAGGGACAGGCGAAAAAGGCAAGATGCTGATTTCCCTTCTTCAAGCTTGAGCCATGGAAAGGGTCTGGGAGTTTTGTTCTGAGCCATGACTTATTTCATTCTGCAGCAAGGAGGGGAGGGAGGGAAGTATGGAGAAAGAAAATAACATTTCCTGGTTTCACGTTTTATTGGAAAGAAGCCCTTAATGAATTGAATTCACATGGTCTCCAGGAGTAAGACATTGAAAATATTTAAAAATTTGCTCTATTCAGATTTGACAAGGTGATGGCTGAAGGATGGAGCTCCCTTAGACGCACTTCCCATCCCCAAGCGTGGGGATGTAGCAGTTCACACACGCTTTTGGTGTAGTTGATACAATGAACAAATGACTTTGGACTCCCATGGTGTGTGGGATGAGTCTCAGTGGCTTACTCCTGACCTCGACTCACTGTTTCTACCTTTACTCTCCTAGTCCAAGTACAGTTACCTCCTAGTCACCATTACCTCCTGCTTAAGCTAAGGCAACAGCCTACGTATTCTTCCCGGCTTCCACTCTTGCCTTTCTAAAATCTATTTCCTATTGGCTTTTTTGTTTGTTTATTTTTAAACAACTGCCCACATCTTCATTATATTTTATATTTTCTCTTTTCTTTTTAGGGCTGTCCCCATGGCATATGGAAGTTCCCAGGTTAGGGGTTGAACTGCAGCTGCAGCTACCAGCCTACACCACAGCCACAGCAATGCAGGATCCAAGCCACACCTGTGGCAATACCAGATTCTTAACCCACTTAACAGAGGCCAGGGATTGAACCCTCATTCTCATGGATACTAGTCAGATTCTTAAGCTGTTGAGCCACAAGGGGAACTACTCTACTGTTTTGTTTTTTAAACAAAACAAAAAAAAACAATGGCAATAACACTCCACCCTCCTGCTTAAAAAGCTCCACTGGCTTCCTACTACAATTTGAGTAAAGTACACACCCCTTAACCGTGGCCCACAAGATCCAGTGTAATCTGGGCCCTTTCAGTCTCTCCAACTTCATTTTGTCTCACTCTCCCATCTTCTCTACCATTTTTCAGCCACAGTGACCTTTTATTGGTCTATCGTGCTCGCCAAGGCCATCCCTCTCTTAGGATCTTTGCAGTGGCTGTTTTTCTGCCTGAAGCATCCCTCCCTGAGCTCTTTATGAGCTGGCCTAGTTTTCATTATTCAGGAAATCATGTAAAGACACCTCCACCAGGAACCCTATTAAAAAAATAGTCTACTTTCCCTTCTCCTTCAATCTCTATTCTATTATCCTGTTTTTCCCTTAACATTGTCACTATCAGAAATTATTTTACCTGTTGATGTATCCATTAAATGTTTTTCCCACTTCCATAAGTTCCATAAGATCTAGGAGCTTATCTAGCAGTTAGAACAATAAACATTCTATAGGTAGTTCTTTAAAATTCTGAATCTCTAATACCCAGACTAGAACCTAGCTTGGTAGTTCTCAATTAGTGGCTGAACATTTCTTGGTCATGCAAAGAAGATAGAATCAATGTGCAAAATTGTCAATTTTTATCTTTATTTTTTTAGAATTAATAAAAATGTATATTGTTACCATGAGGCCAAAAATGTAGTGGGCGAGTCAACTATACGATCATCAAAACCAGACCAAGAGAGACTGACTTTTCCCTGGATTAAACAAGAGTGGAATGTTAGGGCAGAGAAGAATACATTTATGTTGAGAATGACCAAGAATCATATGATAACTGCCAGGGTGGGGGGTGGAGGATGCGCGGGGGTTTGGGATGGAAATGCTATACAGTTTGGTTGTGATAACTATTGTACAACTATAACTGTAATAAAATTCATTAAAAAAGAATCATATGATAACTGCAGTATAATTCTGTTATGTGTACTGTAAAATGTTCACTATTTGAAAGAATGCCTTGAATACAGAAAGACTGAAAATCTCTCATTTAACCTAAAGTAGAGGTTAAAAAAATTGATTGAACTGTCAAGTGAATAATAAAAAGTATCTGAAATGCAGAAGAAAGAAGTACTCCTGCAGCCTT
Organism: Sus scrofa; assembly: GCF_054392235.1. NCBI lineage: Eukaryota > Metazoa > Chordata > Mammalia > Artiodactyla > Suidae > Sus > Sus scrofa. The sequence continues at coordinate 60,556,791 of NC_139395.1, forward strand.
GGCATCTGAGACCACAGACTTCAATTTACCCATCTATAAAATGGAAGAGAATCAGGTAATTCTCCTTTTAGGGCCACAGAGCTTATTATCATCTCCCGGGTGGCCTCATGGAATAATGCTGTATTTCCACAGGGCAGAAGGATAGTTTTTTCAGGTTCCACGTTACCCTTTGAAGATTTTCCTGGATGAGTTTACAACAATGTACCATTTAATCGAGCAGTTCTTATTAACCTTTTGGGTAAATTTATCCCTTTAAGAATCTGATGAAAGCTGGGATCCTCTCACTTCAAAACTGAACATACACGCATTCACAGAAAATTCCACATTTAATTTCAAAAAGTTTGTCAATCTTTGCTGGTCCTTTGGTGCTCATGCATTCTAAGTTAAAAACACCTGGTTTAGAGAACTGGCTAAGTGTACAAGGTCTTCTCTGCTATTCCTCCCAGGCCCAGAGACAGTGCCTTATGTCTTGCAGATGTTCTTTCTCACTCTCTGCAATGTTCTTTTAAAATTCAGAATAGCATATGATATCATCATGACTGCTTAGGATGCTGAATCTTAGGAATTCAATGAAACAGGGTTTAAAGTGATTTTTAAACATGGCCAGGGCAAACCACATTGGTGTTGAGGCAGCTCAACTGACAAAGTGAACAGAAGGCAGGTTCAAGCTAGTCTGATCAAAATCAAGCCCAGCAGCTAGGATCCTCTTGCTTTTCCAAAGCCATTCTAACAAGAACTCAAGCTCCAGTTGTTGAGAGAGGAACATGTGAATTCTTTGCTTTGCATTTTCATCCTGCTTCCTAATGAGACAGGTGTTTCAAAGTGGCCCAACCTGCACAGGAAGCATGGGAGGGGGTTGTGGTAGGGGATTCAGTGTCCCAATTGGTGGCAAGCTTCTAGTCCTGACAGGGTCTCTGGGTGACTTCTGAGATGATGGCCTCAAATGCAAGTCACAGACTTAGGTAGTAACTGAAAAGAGCTCCTGAATTTTGAGAGATAAGCCGTCAGGGGAGGGCTTTAGCTGAGGGTAGCACAGATGCTGAGCCAACAGCAGCCACTCCGTATGCACTGGCCACCTGGCCAACGGCAGAACTGCCCAGAGGATGCCTACAGAAACAGTTCAACGTAAAGCAGGTTATTTCCCTGGGAGCCCCAGAGCAGGAAAACTCAATAAAGACCCTACATCACTGGTAATAAAAAAGAGTGACAGGAACCTTAAGAATGGTCACGTATTAATCAGAACAACAGCATGTCTAGCCCAGAGGGGAAAAAAATCTATTCAAACCTTAATTAAACAAAAATTCAACTAAAAGAAACTTTCAAAAAGCCTACAGGTCACCCACTTTTGGGAGGAAGAACAAAACAATGTAAAATAATGTAAAGTAAGTGGAAAATAGATTTCTTTTCAGCATGCCTAAAGCAATTAGTAGGTCTATGATCTATACATACGTATTTACTAACTTCAGAGGAAAATCAGCTTCCAGGCAATATCCAATGGTAGACATGGCAAATAAGTTAAATCTCTTGGGGCAACTACAACTGATTAATATAGGCTACCTGAAGGGCGGTGTTGAGTAGGGTTCTGAGGCTGTGTTGGAGCTTGACAACAAGAGTATGGTGGGCCACTGCTGAGGTCCACAAGGGACAAGGGATGAGGAGGCCTGGTGATGCAGGCACCAGGTATTCACATGTTCCTACCATGCTTGGGACATTCCTACAACTGAAGTTCAAACATGGGAACACATTCAAGTAAGAATAATTCTCCCCACTGAAGATTTTCTCTGTCATTCAGATAGAAGCTTCTAGAGGACTAACAAGGAGGGGTGAGGGAAGAAAGCAGACATCTGTTTATCCTGCCGGATCACAGCCTGGGGTCCAGGGAGAGACGAGATATCAAACTCAGATGATGCTCACAATCAACCCATAATCAACCCACTTGCAGAAAATTTGTGTTAAGGATAATAATTTACATGGCTGCCATAGCCTCAATCACAAGACACATTCAGCCGGTAACTGTGCTCTTCCTATTAAGGCGGCAAAGTGATTGGATATATTGTCCAAATTTGCAAAAATAAGATTGAAACCTAACTGGGATTTAACTCTAATCAGCCAGAAATTCAGTTAACCAGAACCTCCCGTTCCTCTTAGCTGACACTTTTTTCTTTCCCTAGCAAAACAACCAAAGCCACAAGCACCTGTGTTTTTCAAAACTGCACAAAGCATTTGGGTTTAATTTATATAAATTGGAACAGATTTTTTTTTCCCTTAAAAACAATACCACCTGATCTGGGAAACACCTACTTTTTATAATTTCAGGTGTCCTAACTATTTACAAATATACATGGCATAACAATTAATGCATTTATTTATATGGTATGCTTGTGTAACACACACACATTTCAAGATCATTCACATCTAGCATTTCTACAAGTTGTGAAAGCTTCAGAGTCAAATCACTTGAATTCAACTTCTAGCTTGACCATTTACTAGCTGTGTGACCTTGGGTAAGTTATTCAACCTCTCTGTGCTTAGCTTCTATACAGTGCAGGTGGTCTGAGAATCTATCTTAAAAAGTTATCATGAGGATTAAGATATAGCACATACAATAGTGAGCATGGTGCCAGGCCCATAGTAAGTAATTAACTGTTATTAATTACTTAATATTAATAACAATAACTAACTGTTATTAATTATTTTTATTACTCTGTAGGAGAAACAGAGTCACACAGCAGTTAAGTGATCTCTTTGAGGTTTACTCACATAATGAATGACATGATTGGGACTTGAACACAGGCCTTCTGAAATTTTGTCAAGTTTCCTTTCCTGCAGAGCATTCTGTGCTTATTACAAAGGTGGCTGAGAAGGAGCAGTGCTGGCATCACCAGGGGGCTTGTTAATAATGCAGAGTCCGCAGCTTAGCAACACCCCCAGGTATATCCACATTAAATTGGAGAAGCCTGGTCTCAGGCACTCTGCAGGATGCCTGTGTATATAACACAGCCTGGAGGGCTTCTGAGAATGAACGTGTGGCATGGCCACATTGCAGAGTGCAGGCACCGTCTTGAACTAGTCTGAAACATCCAAAGGTCAGAGGTTTTCCCCAGAAGCTCCAAGTCTTCCTCTGGAGGGCTACTGCTTTCCATATCCCATATTCTCAACACACATAGGTCAGGTCCAGATATAAAACCTGACCTTTTAATTCTCTATCCAAGAGCAGCCAACGGTGCAAATCACATGCCTCCACCAACAAGGCTGAATTCCTTCTGAAAGTTCATGCTCATCAGGGTTGGTGCTGGAGGACAACTTATAGATCACCTGATTCAGGACCCTCATTTTAGGGGGTCAAGTACTGAGGCTCAGAAAGGGGAAAGACGTACATTCAAGTGGGCACCTGATGTGCATGCAACTGGGGATCAAAAGCTAGCAAGCCTGGCTCCTCTCTCTACACTCCAGTGTAATGGCCTAGCAGAATTTCCCAAGCTCCCTCTAGTCTGACAAAAGGCTGCTTCCATTGGCCTGGAGCTTTTACTCCTTCTCAGAGTATGTCTTACCTACTTTCCAACAAACTTCACACTTCCATTCTACAAGCCCCATTCAAAGGTCTAAGGGAAGAAGCTACTCAGTTCTGTTTTGTGCCTGCAATACTGTTATGGATGTTTCTAATCTTAGCAAAAGAGTAAGCAAAAGGATTTTAATTCAATGGCTATGTAATGAAGTATTTCTCACATGAGGGCTCCATGGAGAAGATCTAGAAGGCAAAGAAAAAACATTCACAATACATTATAGTGAAAAGTGTCAGGAGGCCCAGCCTGGTGGACATCATTCAGGCTTTGGATAATGATTATTCTGGGTTTGAGTCCTAGCTTCACTCTTTTTTTGAGTAACTTTGGGCAAGTTGCCTAACTTCTAGGAGCCTTGGTTTCTCCATTATTAAATAGAGCTAATAATGCTTGGCATAACTGCTGCAAGAATTAACAAGGCAAGGTATGCAAAGCATCTTTCATGTCAACTAGAACATGGAAGGGATTCCACCTGTGAAAGTTATTACTTCTTCTATACATTCACACCAACACAAAGATCATTTCAGACACACAGACACCCTAAACATGCACTTACATGTACACTAATAACTACCCTGAAAACATATCTGAACCTGAGACCATAGAATATATAGCTGTTTCTCAGTTGAGTTCTGGAACTTTCATGAACAAGCATCTCTGAGGACTCACAACGGATGAACGGATGCCAAGAAAAGAGCTGGAAAAATGGCATCCTGCCCAGCTGAAATGAAATGCTAAGAATTCCTGTTCCAGTTACTTTTAACTCTGGATGGGGCTGGATTATATATGTAAGGTCTGATTTTTAAGAACCAAGAAGGAGTGGGAGAGCTGAGGCCAATGGCATTCCCAGTGCAAGAGGAATGCTGTCAATTCAAGTCACCCTCTATTACAAGACAGAGAGAGTGCTGGACTGTAAAAGGTATGGTCTGACCTGGGCTCCATCTCTGTCCCATATCCTAGGGGGAAATGACACCAGTGCCCCAAGATGGTTCATGCACAAACTGCAGAACCCTGAAGTAGGGGGTTATCAGAAACCACCATTATTCCTTCTTCCTAAAGGGTCAGCCCACTGTCCTGAATAAGCATGAGTCTTGTAATACTTTCTCAAATGAGCCCAGCCCTGACATCTTTGACACCTCCACCTTCAGCCAGTGATGCCTCTGGATTCTGTGCTCTCGTCAGTGTTCTGTCTCCTCTTCCATGTCAGCTCCCATAAAAGTGGAGTCTTCAGTTCAGCCAACTTGATCCTTATGGATTTTATAGCCAAATGTGTGCTGGAAGTAGACCCTATACTCCCACCAAGGAAAGGGAGGAAGCTTATATTTACTTTAAAATGTGTTCTTTTTTATAAATACATATTTAAAAAACGTGATTGTGATTATGATGCTCATTATACAACTCTAAATGTAATAGAATCCATTGAGTAATAAAAAATAAACTGTTGTTGTTTTAAGCTAAAAATAAAAACAAACAAAAAAAAGTCCATGGTGCTCTGGTGGAAAATACTTTGTGTTTAGCTACAAGTAGGGATTCAGAACTTAAAATGGCTGCATTATGGGTTCTGCAGGACAGATGGAGACAGGGGTTTCTAGCTAAAACACAACAGAGGTGCTTGTCTTGTGACTCCAAAGGGCACTTGAGCTTTGCACTTTCATGGTAGTTTGGAGACTGCTCCGATACTGTCCCAGATGCCTCCCTCCCTCTTCCTAACTCCTCCATCCTACCTCTCTACTTCTCTCTCTCCACATCTCCCCCACTCACACCCCACCCCCACCACTCCCCCTGCTTCTTTCTCCCTTTGCCTTGTCCCCAGGGAAATAATGGAAGAAGCAGTCCTCCAAACAAAGAACTGCTCAAACAACACGCCAAAGAGAAAAGAAAGCCAAGACTCCCAAATCAACTGGCCAGGTCCCCCGTGGAAACTGTGGAGACTCATGATGCTGGAAACTCAGTGTGATCCCCTATCTAACATTTTCTTCGCTAGATCATTCAAACACACCCACATCCCCCCAAACCCCATCACAACACACACACTCATATACACACTCATTCTTAAGATACAAGATGAGAATGTTTCATTAAATATATTTTCATACTGGGATAAGAGCAAAATGGCAAGTGTCAGCCAAAAGCATTAATAAGGAAAACAGATTTTGCCAGTGCCTGGCTCCGAAGGTTCTTAGTTTGCAATAGTTCATGGTCGCCAGCAACGACCTGATTATAAGCACAACCATCAAGGAAGGAGAGAGTAGAGAAAGGTTTCAGCAGGTCTTCAAGCACAAAAGGAAAATCCTCGCCCAAATGCCAACCAGAATTCTTGTCTGAGGGATACAGCATTTTGACTCTTGGGTGTTTGAAAGCAACAGAGAAGAGAGAAGACCAGCACTTTGACTTCTGAAGAAAGAGGTTTCTGCTAATTCAAGGCTAGCAGTACAGAAGGGAAGTTAAGAGTCCTGCTCGAACTCAGAGGCTTTGTAATTCATGTGTAGTAGGACCAACACTAGATTAGGTACTAGGATTTGTCATTAGCTGTGTCATTTAGGCTAAGTCATGTTCCCTCTTTGGCCTTTAGTTTCCTCTGTCAAATGAGTGTTAAAACCGCTACCCTCTGCGGTTCACAGGTTGGGGTTCAATGGGAAATATGAAAGACATCAGCACCAGAAGAAAGTAAAGTCCAACACTGGGAAGGAGCCAAGAAATGGTCAAGGGCAGTGCAGCCACCACTCCCCAGCAATCCCATGAGTTCTGTAAGTCTAGGGACATTTATTTCTAATTTTCACATAAGCCAAAACCAAAGTTCAGAAAGCTTACTCTCCTCTCGCAAGATCATGTACACAATCAGGAGGCAATGAAGGTGGGCTATTACCAAAGGATGACTATGATTCCCTGTGCAAAACACAACTTGACTAAAGGCCATGGCAACCGAGAAAGATCAACTCCCGTTTCTGGAGAAAGAACTTTATGCCAGGCTCTTCAAATTCACTGGCTTCTTTAATCCACTTGTAACTGTTCCTTCAGACCTCTGCACTGGAGTTCCAGTTCATCTCAATTTAAAAGAAAGACATTGAAAGGAAAGGGAGAAATAACCATCAAACAGCATGAATGAAATATGTTCACTGGCATAAGAGAGGAAGGGCACAAGTCTGGCAAACATGTATCGTGTCAACGGACACAAATCAAGGGCAGAAGGCTGGGTCATCATCAGTGGGCAAGAGAGGCCCATTCTTTTCCCTGGACTGCTGATTCACAAACTCAAGTTACCCATATAAATGAAGCCTTGGAACTTCTGAGGAGCCATCCAGCAGGTAAAGCCCATTTTCAAAGGCATCCTCGGATGGAGAAGAAAATGCTTAATGTCTGCACTGCACAGAGAGAAGAAAGAAAATGCAGGCCTCTCTCATGCAACACTGAACAGAAATGTAAACAGAAATCTAGAAATGCATCAATTCCAATTTAGATCCCAGGGCATTCTACATGTGACTTGTTGGCTGCCACACAGAAAACCTTCTTTAAGTGTGCCTGAGCTCCAGTTTGTGTTAAATGATATCCATTGTACCATCCAGTCACTTTTAGTTCTGGCAATTACAGGAGCCTGCATCATACACTTTATTCTGTCAACTTAACCAACATGGAGGGAAGTTCCTTGGGTGGGAACGGACTGGGACACTATAGTGACTGGAGATGGCACTTCTGTTGCCAGCTAAACCTCTCTGTAGACAAATGGATGTAAGCTTATTTCCTTTTCAGTGGGCTATTTTATTTTTTAGCCACAACACTTATAATAATGATGATAAAAAGGTAACGAGGGCAACAGCAATAGTAATAGCTAACCCTCATGGAGCATTTACCATGTGGCTAGTGCTGTGCTAAGTGCTTTTCAAATGCCATGTCACTGAATCCTTATACCCTGCCTATTGGTTCTACTGCACTTTGCATTAAACAGACCGGAAACACTCAGAGAAGAGTAGCTCAAAGTATTTTCAGCTCTTTCTGAATCCAGAGTCTGAGCCCTTGATAAACATCATCCTCTACTGCCTAAGCTCTAAATTCCCTTCTCATTCCTTAAGCTTCCATGAATGCATCTGCCTTCTAATATTTCTACTCCCCCTCACCCCACATTGCATGGCAAACCTTTACCAACCTGCCATTTCAAACAATGTGATTTTACAATTTCTGGCAGGTCCACAACTGTTTACAGACTGTAATGTCTGATGGAGCCAACATGTTCTAATTTTCACATTAAAAATTAAAAAAAAAGAATTTCCAAGGGGAAAGAGCATTTGATGGAAAGGCAAAACCTTTACAAGCACTCAAGGAGGCATTAAAATCCAAATTTCCAAAATACAGTAATGCTGTCAAAGTTGTGACTTATTCTGGAGCCCAAGGGGACACTCACTCTGACCCATCTGTGAAAGCCATCAGCAGCCAGTAAGCCTTCTGGGAAGCAAGATTAGAGCAGCCAATTCAGCCTCCAGCAAGGAGGCCAGGCTGCTTCATTTAGTTTAAACCTCACTGAGATGGTTTTAAACACTCTCTGGGAAGAGATATTCAAGCAAAGCAAACTGCAGCCTTGTGAGCTGCAGCTCTGGTACATGACAGTCCATGTCTATGCAGTCACAGCACAGTGGAGCCCTCCCCTGACTGTGGCCAGGGATGCAATGACTAGAGGCAGAACTCTCTCGCTGGGGAAATTGCGGACGTGCTGAAGTTATACAAGAGCCACACTTGGACCAGCAGATGACATCGCGGCTGGTATAGATCACTTACCCCAGTGTGATGTGGACCAGCTTGGATCATTTATGATTCATCAAAGTCCCATCAGACCCCAGCATATTCTAAGACCACATAATAAAGAATAATGGGATTAAAAATCTGAATTTCATCGCAAGACCTCCATGGCAGATTAGTAATGTTGTGATTGGTTTGGGGGAAACCAAGAATGAGGAGAGCTAACTGTGAACACTCCTCCAAGAAACCCAATGTAGAGAGCGCACTGAGTCATGTGTTTCAGCCAGGCTGTGCAGCCACATTCTGAAGCCCTGTCACCATTTTTAATCTAAAAGCACTGGCTAAAATTAAACCTAAATAATTCCACACCATTTCTTTACCTGAAAGTCTCAGCTAAGCCTGCATTTCTCAGAGCCTCTAATGGTTTCTGATATTCTAAACTGAAATGGCAAGAACACAGCCAGGTGTGTGTTTGGTTTCTAAGCCCTCTCCCCTTTTAGTAGTTGTCTTTTTTAAGGAAAGCTGCACTTCTTTTAGCAAGAAGCTGCTTCTAAAGCACTAAGACTGCAGTGATTCTCGAGGACTCCTCAGAGCCGTGAAATGTCACTTTGCAATTGAGCTTTTTAATAAGCATAAAAAGGGAAGACATGCGGGGGTGGTGGTGAGGGGAGAACATGGAAGACAGACGCCTGGCCGAGGTAACTGGCCAAGGTAATGAAGCCCTGATGTTCTCCCCACCATGCAAAAGCCTTTAGATCCAGCTTTCTCATCCTTCCTAGAAAATATACTGTTGTTCAATTTATGAATTCGAACAAATTTCTTACCTACCTCAAGTCTGGGTGAAAGCTTCTGCCAGACCCTCCAAGCCTGTCAGTTGCCCCTGTTCACTTTCTGCCTGCGTCTGGCTTCTAAGAATGAAAGCAGGACTGCAGACAGCCAAAGCATCTTCTTCTGGAAATCCGTCTCCAAAGCTGGACCCTTCCTGAAACCAGCAGCAGCAGCAGCAGCGGGCTCAAGCCTGAGCTGCTCTGCATTTGCTCATGGAAGCAGCACTGCTGGATCGAGACCCTCCTGGGATCCACCAGGCAAGGAAAAAGTGTGACTTCTCCCTTGCCTGCAGATCCGATCGTCTTCCTGAGAACCCCAGTTTCGTCTTAACTCCCCTTCTTCGCGACAATCTGCAGGAAGTCACAGACCCCAGCTTCAGCGTCACCAACTGATCCTGAGCCAGACCTCGAGGCGACCAGTCAGCTGGTCGCAGAGCCCAATGCACTGAACCAGGAAATGTGCAGCTCCGCCAAAAAATAATAATAACTGCCGCTGGAGCTGCTGGTGGTGCCGAAGTCGCTGTTGCAGTGCCCGCATCCTCCGCATGCTAATGAAACCGTGACGTCAGCAAGTCAGTCGCTCAGGCATCTGGACGTCCCGTCCCCTCTGCCCAGCTCAGAGATTTATTTACATGTAAATTAGCCTCGCCTTCCAAATCAATAATCCCCAGGCCAGGAAGAGGGGACGAAAGCCTTCGCTGGATGCAAAGGCCCTAGCTATGCAAAATATCACATTTAAGAAGGAGTCCAAAAATATCACATATAAGAAGAGAGGCTTTAAAGATACATGCCTTTTTTTTTTCTTTTCGTTTTAGAGGCTGTGCTCTTATGTGCGGGGGATCAGATCTGGGCACGGTTTTCGACCTGAACGCCTGTTTCAGATTATATGCTACACCAACCCAGGCATGGAATCAGAGCTCTTTTTTTTTCCTTCCCCGAAACTGTGTGGTGCCCTACAATGCCTCTACTTTTTTTCTTTCTCTCTCTCCAACTTTCATTTGAGGGTATTTGCTGGCTTGGGACCACATATTCTTTGCACTTTTGTGCACCCCCAAGATAAAATACAAGTGACTGCCTTCTTCATGTGCTTGGGTGTTGAATTTTAGTCTCCCCTTCTGTCAATCCCTTACCCCAGCTCCAAGTAAACATGAGAGATGTCAAAGCATAAACCTGCCCAGGGCATTCTGTGGCCCATGGACCCTTAGAAAGCACTGCTTCCATCTCTCCATTTTCCAGTTTAGGAAACTGAGGATTTGAGTAGGAAGGGATTTTTTCCAAGGTCACAGAGGGATTTCAGAAAGGATGGGCCAGACCCACATTTCCTGGACCTCAGTCTGGAGCTTTGTTAAACACCTTTGGGTCTCTAATTCCATCTTTCTGCACCAACAAAGAGGACTAGCCAGGAGTTCCTATCATGGCTCAGCGATAACAAACCCAACTAGTATCCATGAGGATGAGGGTTCGATCCCTGGCCTCGCTCAGTAGGGTTAAGGATCCAGTGTTGCCATGAGCTGTGGGTTGCAGCCTTGGCTTGGATCTTGCATTGCTGTGGTTGTGGTATAGGCCGGCAGCTGTAGTTTCAGTTGGACCTCGAGCCTGGGAACTTCCATATGCCATAACTACAGCCCTAAAAACCAAAAAAACAAAAAAACCCAAAAAACAAAAAAATAAAAAAAAAGAGGCCTAACCAAGCAATCAGGAAGCAAGACCTCTCTATTAGGTAAACCTGAGTTCAAATTCTGGCTTAGTTTCTTGCCAGGGAAGTGGCCCTGGACAAGTCCCTTTAACTTCTGGGCTCTTCTATTACTTCATTGGTACCAACCCTTCATTTAATAAATATTTTCTGTGTACTGACTCTGTGCCAGGAGCTGTTCTCAGGACTAGGCTTAAACAGAGTGTTTGCTCTGTGCTCTAGTGCAGTGAAATAAAAATACTGAGTGGAACTGTGGTGAGGATTGATATAATACCCGTAACGGTAAATAACAGCTATTTCTGATATTTTGGATGCAGTCGGAAAAATTCATTAAGGTTTTCCTTCCACTAGGACAGCAATTGTGTCTGTCCTATGAGTATTTCTGTGGTCATCTTTTCTTGTTTAAAAATCAATTTGTTCTTTCAATGCTGCCTATGTAGTATGCTGAGCCAGAGAGAGGCCAGGACAAGCCATATTCTGGACTCTGGGCCTGTGATAAGGAAACATTGTGGGTTCCTCAGGTGGAGGGTCAGGGATGGGCTGGGGAGGCTGGGGGAGGGGTTTGCCTCATCACACACAGAAGTATCCCCAAGAACAAAGCAGTCAGCACGGCTCCTTGCCCACCCTCCCCTGCCTGAAGAACCCGCCCGGATGAGCTCTGCCCTTCCAGCTGGAGTTCCTGAAGCTTCAAATGAATTTCTTTGTTGGATGTGGAGAAGTTAAATTATGCCTTTTGTTATACATAATTGTATTAATAATGCTTAATAACTTCTTTCAAACTGCTTCTCTCTGGTTCTCAGAAGCCCTTTCGTGGTGAAAATCATGGGACCTGGAAAAATGTTTTACTAATAAAAACTGAATACATGTGCGAATGAGTCATACCCGGCTTTAGGTCTTCATCATGCAGAATTCAGATCATGTGGGGAAGTGGACGGTCCCCCTAGACCTCAATATCCTTCAAGACGGAGATTACCGAATATACCAGTTGGGGCCCTCCAGTGGCCATGTGGCCACGCACAAGTCATTTCAACTTCCTATGCATGTTTCTTCATCTGCAGATGCACCCACCGCTCTCTGTTGTATTCGGCACGATCGCAGAAGAACTATTAAGGAGTATTTCACAAGTGATAGACAGGGTGGCAATGAAGGGGAAAAGCTGGAACAAAGGGAGTGAAGAGATTCATCTTCACCTGGAGTAGATCTGATACATCACCATCCCCTTCATAAGAGGGGACAATGTAACATGGGGTCCGGAATGGAGTACCTGGGGTCAGACCCTGGCCAGGACATTTGCTAACTCTCTGACTTGGGGCCTGAGGTTCTCATCTATAACAAGAAGGACAATAATAATGCCTAGCTTGCAGGGCTGATTTGAGGAGCAAATGATCCTCAGTAGGAAGTACTTAGCACTGAACCTAGAACGCAGCAAACATTCAACCAATGTTAGCCACTGGTAGCAGAAGTGATGACCTTTTACTATTCACAGGGGTGCTAATTAGTTAATGACCAATGTTCAAAATGAAGGAGGAAGTGGGTACATAAAAGACTGCCAAGTCATTCCCATTCCCTAAAAGTGTCACCTCATGTTGGTGAGCTGCTGACACATTCTTCCTCCAGGAAGCAACACAGATACTTTTCAATGGCTATGAAACTGGGAAGAAAGCAAGAAAAATGACCAAGAAGCCCCAGGGGTCTCTTTCTCTGAAGCTGCACAATAATGTGAAGCAACTGTATTTCTGGGACCATGGGTCCTTCATCCATTCATGCTTGTCCATTCACTCCTTAGATGAGCTCCCCACTGTTAGTCACTATGGTAGGGCTTAGGGGCATCATGGTGACCAAGAAAGACATGAGTCCTGCCTTTAAAAAGCTTAGACATGAGAGGGGAAGACAAGTAAGCAAGCACTTATAGAGTGGAGGGTGATGCATGTTATGATAGGCACGTGCAGAGTTCTTGAGGGTAGAACTGCAGTTAAGAGGGGGGATGGTGCAAAAGCACATCACCAACATCCTTTGACAGCATGTGCTCTGTGACTGCAGCTGAAAGGTGGGGAGACTGCAGATGAGCACACCACTTGCCCCGATAACTGAAATCACAAAATCCATGGATCGATAAGTCCATGTGACCCATTATTTTTACCCTGGAGACTATTCTATTCTGGATTTTTTGAAAATATGCTGTTAGGAATTAGGCAAGGTGAGGCAATAGCTACTTTGGGCATTTCAGAGATCTGGGAAATAGAGACAAAACTCACACTTTATATATATATATATATATACACACAACAGAGGGAAACTGCACATTCATGACAGTAAACTTCTTAGGGGTGGGGGAAGGGAGAAGAGGCAATGCCTATAAGACCTTTAGAACCTTCTATTTAAAGAGCACAAAGTGATTTTTACATTAATGACCATAATTGAATATAGTACATAGGAAGAGAGACAAGGAAGACAAGATTGATGGAGGTTGAGGTGATCTGAAATCAGGGAGAGTATGATGTGAATCAAATTGAAGGTCAAAAAGTTTTTTTTTTTTTTTTTGGAATGTAAAAACAAGGTTATAGAGGAGAGAACCTTACTAAGCATAACACAAAATCGAGAGGCCATAAATGAAAAGTGCTAAAAGGGCCAAGGTCAAATTTTAGCTGGTAGAGAGGGTGCTGCAGGTGGAGGAAGTGCACAAATCTGAGAGAGCAGTGTTAGCGAGAGGGCAGAATTAAAAGAGTCCTCTGCATGAGCCCAAGACAGTGGAGCAGCACTGACAAGACACTGGCAGGTAATGACAAAGAGGCCGCTTCATACATGCGAGAAAATCAAATCATCTTTCCATTCCAGCCAGCATTAGTCAAAATCTTGTTAGGGGATTATGTGGAAAGGGTAATCAAATCACTGCTGGTGAGCTTACAGATGAGCAGGTAAATGATGACAGGGACCGTGGCCTCCTAGAAGAAAGGCTTTAATGAGGACAGTCATAATGAGCCGGTTTTACCTCCATTTTCATAGTGTAAAATCAGAAGGGATGACTGAAAAAGGGACTTCCCTTGGACCTAAGGAAGACTTTTGAATCTGGAGATGGTAAGAACTGGCCTGGGTCACTCAGAGCAATGGCAACATCTTACTCTTAGTGTTTTACAAAGATCAGGATGGCACCTGTCCTGGCTGCTTTAGATTAGTATCTTCCAGTCCTGCTATTGCAAAATCCTAACTACTATAAGGGATGGTACCGAAGTTCCAACCCACTTACCCAATGCAAGTCTAAAGCTCATTTAAGTTTATTTTATTACAAGAGTTAAGTGTGTATAATTAATATATATACACAAAGTATAAATATATATTTTTAAAGAATATATTCTTTAGGAGTTCCCGTCATGGCTCAGTGGTTAACGAATCCGACCACGAACCATGAAGTTGCAGCTTCGATCCCTGGCCTTACTCAGTGGGTTAAGGATCTGGCGTTGCCATGAGCTGTGGTGTAGGTTGCAGACGAGGCTCGGATCCTGCATTGCTGTGGCTGTGGTGTAGGCTGGCAGCTACAGCTCCGATTCGACCCCTAGCCTGGGAACCTCCAAATACCACAGGAGCAGCCCAAGAAATGGCAAAAAGACAAAAAAAAAAAAAAAAGAGAATATACTCTTTAAAACTTTATATTATGTATACGTGTGTGTGTGTGTGTGTGTGTGTGTGTGTATACACACATGAACCCCTCCAGAGAGAGAGAGAGAGACAGAGAGATTAATTTATCTATTTTTAAATAACCTACTGAAGAGTGATTCTCTGACATTTAAGACTTCAAAACCTAGTAAATTTTTCAAAATGAGGGAGAGGAGGCTGACAAAGCACTGTTATACTAGTTGGGATGGGCTAGGTTATTAAGCAGTAACAATCATAGACCTCAGTGATTTAACACAAGGAAAACTGACTGCTCACTCACACAAAATTGGCTGGAGGCCCAGAGCCTCTCCAAGCTTCTCCATTCCAAGCAGTGACTCAGGGATCTAGTCGGCTTCTTTCTTGTGTATCTGTGATCTTAACATGTAATTTCTGGGTTACAGCAACAGAAGAGAGAACTGGAGAGGCTTTTAGGTGCCTCAGCTTGGAGGTAAATGACATCACTTCTATTGGTCACGCTTGTCCCAAGGCCCCACCCAACTGCAAGGGGGCTGGGGAGTGTATACCCAGAAGAAGAGGAAAAACAGATCAGGAGCCCTGGCAACGCCTACCACAGCTGTCAATTTTTATTCTTGCCATGTAAATTCATGTTTCAAAAATAACACAATCTTCCAAACCCACAATGTCTTAAAACAAAGGAAGGTTCAACATCAAAGAAATGATAATAGTCCTAAATGAATACTAGAGATCAAAGGTGCCATCTGTTTTGCCCCAAGAGAGAGAAAAGAAGGAAAATATTCTAGATTTTTATTAACTTCTAAGCAACAACATCTCACCCACATAAACACAAAGAAAATAAATGAAACTTGCGCAGCTTCTATACTGCAGGTAAGATCAGTAAGGCAACCAAAGGCAGAGCTGTCTTCCTTACAGAAATGCTCCAAAGAGATTCTACTCAAGAGATTCTAATCTGCCTCTGTAACAGATGGTGCATCATCCTCAAATGAAGAGCCCAAGAGAAAGACCAGAATTCAAATCCAACTGTACTACGTCCTAGCCGCATGACCTTGGTAATTAACAGCCAATCACCTTTTCTAAACCTCAGTTGCTCCCCCTATAGAATGGGCACATCTATCCCACCAAAGTTTGGGTAGGATTAGATGAGTGACTTTAAATACTTTGCAGAGTACCTCACATATGATAAAATATATTATCGTAGCACATACTATTCCCACTTGGTTTTCACAGAAGGGAGCAAGAAGAAAAGGTACAACCATAAATGATTAAATTGTTCATAATAAACACAAGGATGACCCTCCTCCTAATAGCACCCCTTCTTCCACATCCGTTTATGTAAGATTCCATTATCATAAATGCTTCTCAGGCCATGAACACTTTTCTGTATCCTGTGAAAGATAACCTGACACACTTTAAATCCAAAAAAAGAGGCCTTCCTTTTCCTTCTTTTCTACATCTGAGGAATCAGACTCATTTCATACATTTTAATTATTCTTGATCCCAATAATAGAATGCACAAGATTTTAACACAGCCTTTTATCCTCTTTTAATTACATTAATTAAAAGGAGAAATATGGACAAGCAAGTGTGGGCACATAAAAATGAAAGGCGGCTGAAGATTTTGCTCTCTTCCCCCATAAAATTAAAAACCGCGTCAGTGATTGAAACATGCTCACCATCACACAGTTCTATGAAAATACTGTTAAAGTGACATGATGGCCTAACAAACATTACTTCTGTCTCAGATAAAGAAAGCTCTACTTATTACAGCAGGTCTTTGAACTACTAATTTTCATTAGGTAGCAGAGAAAAACAAAACAAAACAAAACAAAACAACCCCTGCATTTTCTCTATGTAAAGAACCAGGAGAACAAGCCAGGATGGCACAGGGATGCTTTGGTGTTTGAGCACTTTATAAATGCACTGAAGCTCCTGCATGTTTCTTTTGGAGACAATGCTAGAAAAACGGAGGATACCTTGGGAAAAAAATTGAAAAAAAGACTCTGCCTCATAAAATAGCAAACTGGCAACAGAGATCTGTCTCAGAAAAATCTTCCCAGAACACAAATTTTCACAGATATACAAAATGAGATAGTTTTTTCTTTTTTCTTTTTCCTCAAGAAATGGGAAGAACTTATACCCGAGGTGTTTTGCACACTTTATCTCATTTAGTCCGCACTGTAATCCCAGAGCATAGCTCTGTTTATTCCCTGTTGTATAGATGAAGACTCTAAAGTTCAAAGGGGATAAAAGAATGACACATGTATCCACAGCTGAGATTTGGTCCTGGGTCTGATTACCATATCCATATTTCTTTCTCTAATTCAAAGGCTCTTAGCCATCCTCTCAAAAACCAGGTGTGTTTGAATCAGATTGGAAAATATTGGGTATAACTTATTACTAAAAATAAAGGAAAATGCACAAGGTTCCCTGGTCGTCCAGATTAGATGGATTCCTTTGCACAAAATGCACAGTACTGCTATCTTGACGTGTGTCCTTTCCTTTAGAACTTGTGCCCTATTGCATAGTTTCTACAGCCTTGGTTAGCGGTCCTGATCCATCCATGCTCAATGTTAATGATTACTTAACATCTCCCTAACTTGACTGTGTACCTCTGAGGGCCTTGTCTGGCACACCATTCTATTCCAAGCATCTAGCAGACTGCCCAGTGACCTAACGTCTAACGAATATTTGCTGAATGAGTCAAAAGTTTGACAATGATTTTTCTTATCTAGAAATTAGAAGGAATTCAGGATTATTCCTGTTAAGAACCTCTCTCTGCTCCTGGCTATTCCAACATGATTTTATGAGTGGGAAAGGAAAGGATGGAATTAACCTCTCTGACTCTTTAAGTTTAGCTTCCAGGATGTCACATTCTCCTGGTTTCCCTCCTCCGCTCTGGCTATTCTTCCTCAGTCTCTTTTGTTGATTTTTCCTCATGGCCTTGACAGCTAAACATTGGAGTACATTGGGGCTCAGTCCTGGGTCCTCTACTCTTCTCTGCCTATATTCACTTCTTTGATCTGGCCCAGGGTTTTAAATACTACCTCCTTGTGACAACTCCAAGCCACACTTACTCCATGAACTCAAAGCTTATTACACACTCACCTGCCTATGTCACATCTACCCTTGGAGTTCTGAAAGGCTTCTCAAATTTAACAAGTCCAGATCTCAGTTCTTTCTTTTTTAAATTTTTTATTATTTTTTTATTTTTTAGGGCCACACCCGTGGCATATAGAACTTCCAAGACTAGGAGTCGAATTGGAGCTGTAGCTGCAGGCCTAGGCCTCAGCCACAGCAACGCAGGATCCAAGCTGTGTCTGCAGTCTACACCACAGCTCAGGGCAACACTGGATCCTTAACCCACT
Source organism: Sus scrofa (assembly GCF_054392235.1). Taxonomy (NCBI): domain Eukaryota; kingdom Metazoa; phylum Chordata; class Mammalia; order Artiodactyla; family Suidae; genus Sus; species Sus scrofa. The sequence continues at coordinate 60,574,594 of NC_139395.1, forward strand.
GAGTGAGGCCAGTGATCAAACACATATCCTCATGGATACTAGTAGGATGTATTATCACTGAGCGACAATGGGAACTCCCAGATCTCAGTTCTTAATACCTCCCACAAATCTGCTCCATCTGCAATATTCACTATCTCAGTTAATGGCAACTTCATCTTTCCTGGTTTAGAACACTTTCGAGTCACTCTTCACCCTGTTCGTCATTTTGCCCTTAACATACAATCCAACTACACTGCACTAGCAAATTACATTAGCCAAATTCAACCTGCTTTTTATTTTGGCAAATACAATTTTAGTGGAGCACAGTCCTACCCATTCATTTATTATCTACAGCTACATTCATGTTTCAACAGAAAGGAGACTGTATGATCTGCAAAGCCTAACATATTTACTATCTGAACCCTTCCATAGAATATTTTATAACCCTTGACTGGTCCAGTTGGCTCTACCTTCAAAATAAAGGCAGAATCTAACGTCGCTCCACCACCTCCACTATTCTCACCCTGCTCTAAGCCATCCCCATCTTCCTCCTGGATGAAAGCCTCCACCAACTCTCACCTCTACATGCTCTACTCTTGTTCTCCTTCAGTCTATTCACAAAACTGCAACCACAGTGATGTTCTGAAAAGCAGCATTAGTGCATGTCACACTTTCATTCACAACTCATCAATGCTGCTCATCTCACAGTAAGGTCCTTGAGATCTATGCCCTGTGATTTCCCTGACACCATCTCCTACAACTCTCCACCCTGCTGTCACTCAATCACTGGTCCCCAAACACACCACGGCCATGGCTGCCTCCAGGTCTTTGCACCTGCTCTTCCTTCTGTCTGAAATGTTCCTCCTGCAGATGGTAGCCTGGCTCACTCTCTCATCTTCTCAAGTTTTAAAAAAAAAAACCTCATCTAAGTGAAACTTACCTTCCTATCCAAGAGTGTTCTCCCTCCCGTCTTTCTAATACTGCCAAACCTTTCCCTTACTTTTTCTCCTTAGCGCTTAGTGCTCCTAAAATCAGTTTCACTGAGGTAACAATTTACAAACAACACAGTTCACCCACTTAAAAGTATACAATTAAAAAAGTTTAGTATATTCACAGAATTGTGCAACCATTATCACTATCTAATTTTAGAGCATTTTTACCAACCCCTAAAGAAACTCCTTAGCAAGTAGTAATCACTCTCCATTGTCCCTTTGTTCCAGCCCTAGGCAAACATTAATTTACTTTGGTCTCTACAAATTTAGCTGGTCTGAACATTTCATATAAATGGAATCACAGAATATGTGACCCTTGGTAACTGGCTTATTTCATTCAGTGTTACATTTTCAAAGTTCATCCACTTTGCAGCTTGGACCAGAGCTTCATTCTTTTTTTATTGCTAAATAATATTACATTGCATAGATATACATTTTATTCGTCCATGCATCAACTGATGAACATTTAGGTTGTTTCTACTTTTTGGCTATTATCAATAATGCTATCACGAATATCTGTGTACATCTGTGAAGTTGTTGTGAGGATGTATGTTTTCATTTTTCTTGAATACATATCTAGGAATTGAAATGCTGGGTCATGTGGTAACTCCATTTAGCCTTTTAAGGAAATATCAAAGTCTCTGCCAAGACTGCAAAATCAGCCGTTAATCATACTGGGGTTCTCTTGTATGTTTTTTTCCTTGCTGCTTTCAAGATTTTCTCTTTGTCTTTCAACATTTTGACTATGTGTGTCTCAGTGTGGCTATCTTTGGGTTTACATGGAATGTATTAGCTTACTAGATGTGTAGACTAATATTGCACATCAGATTTGGCAAGTTTTCTACCATTACTTTTTCAGTATTTTTTTTTTTTTCTGCTCCCTTTCTCTCTCTTCTCCTTAAGCTGGTCCCACTACACATAAGTCAGTATACTTAATTAAATCTCACATTTCTCAAAGGTTTTATTTTTCCTCATTCCTTTTCCTCGCTGTTCTTCAGATTGCACACTCTTTTACGGATTTACCTTTAATTTTTCAGATTCTTTCTTCTTCCAGATTAAATCTACTAGTGAAGTTTTCATTTCAATTATACTTAACTCTAAAATTTCCATTTTAAAAAATAACTTATCTTTATTCATATTCTCTATTTGATGAGACTTTAATTCTTTAGAAAGCATCCTATAGCTCTTAACCTATTTTTTTCATAGTTTCTTTGGGAAATCCTGCATTTAGGTCCCCACACAATTTCTTCTGCCTCCTTTTTCCTATGTATGGGTCATACTTTTTTTTTTCATGACCCATGATATGTTTTTGAGAACTGAACATTTCAGACGACACATTGTAGTAATTCTGGGTGCTGACTCCCTCATCCCTTTTCTGTAGCCTGCTGCTGTTTGCTTATTTGTTGAGTGACTGGCTAGACAAGGTGAGTGAAGTCTATTCTTCCTGCAGTGTGTAGCCTCTGATGTTGCTCCACAGAGGGCAGGAGCAAGGTCTCCTGGAGCACTTGGCTGGTCGATATTTATTGGTATCACACCCAGCTATTAGCCTCCACTAATTGCCAGCGGATTGTTCTATTGTTTTCAACAATACCCTGAGGCATAAATTGCTCCACAGTCTGATTTGACTAAAGCAGGGCTCCTTTGCAGGGGCAGGGTGTTGCCAGTCTTTGAGGTTGTCCCTTCCAAGGGGAAACCACAGCCCTAGACTGAGATCTAGGTGGAGATCTAGGTGTGAGATCTTCTTAGCTGTACATTTCCTGAGTTTCTGTCACACTAGTCTATACCGGGGGTAGCAGGGGAGATGACTAGATCATGTCACACACTCTCTATTCTTACCAAGATTTGGTAGAGTTTCTTGACTAGCAAGTTCTCCATTTGCTGCATACCCTGGGGAAAATTTTTGAAACCATAAATGCTTGCTTTTTTACATAAATAATTTTCAGCAGTCAAACAACTGATTCCCTGGTTAAATTAAAGGCTCTGTCATGCTTCTCACACTGCTGTTTTGAAGATAATGTCTAGTACCTAGCACTCTTAATTCACTATATGTTTTACTTCTTTATGGTATGATATGGTCTGATTTCCTATGAAACCCTAGAATGTAAACTCCATGTTAGACAGGGGGCAGAATTCATATCAGTTTCCCTCAGGAACCTAACCTCAAAGCCTAAAACAATGCCTGGCACACAGCAGGCCTTCAATGAATAAGGGTTGAAAAGGAGTTCCCATTGTGGCTCAGTGGGTTAAGGACCTGACATAGTCTCCATGAGGATGTGTGTTTGATCCCTGGCCTCGCTCAATGGGTTAAAGGATCCAGCAATGCCGCAAGCTGCAGTGTGGGTTGCAGATGCAGCTCAGATCTGGTGTTACCAAAGCTATGGTGTAGGCCTCAGCTGCAGCTCTGATTCTACCCCTAGCCTGGGAACTACTATATGCTGTAGATGTGGCCATAAAAAGAAAAGAAAAAATATGGGTTGAATGAATGGAGTGCCCGTGAACCACAGCCTACCCTATGCATGCCACAGCTGATCAGAAACTGCCATGGCTGATGATCCATTCATGGCTGTGACAATTATGAATAACTACAGTCCTATATTTCCGCATAACATTTTTTTGCAATTTCCTCAGAAGCTGATCACAGCCCTGGGAGACTGCGACACCTTTGACAGTTATCAGGCAGATGATTGATAGGGAAGAAAGAAAGAGAAGCAGAGCTATGGCATACATATCCCTCAACCCTTGGTGCTGAATTCCACCTCTGCTCCTTTTCATCTTAAATATTATTTAACATCTATAAATAGCTTGCTTATAAAAGGCATCTAATTTATCTTGGTTTGAGAGAAAGTCCTGCTATGATGGAACTAGTCCTGGAAATGGAATCAAGAAGCATGTGTTTGAGTCTGGGCTCTGGTTCCTATAGTCTGTGTGCTACTAGACAAGTTACTTAAACTCTCTGGTTCTTCAGAAGCCTCCTCTGAAAAATGTGAAATCATGGTGAGAACTTCTTGTATTATCTTTTCTTATTATATGAATTCAAACAATCTCTGCTAGGCATTTCGCACAGTGTCAGATGCACCAGGAACCACCCAATAAATGTTAGGCACTATTATTATTAACTGTAAAACAGAAATCAGAGGCCTGCCCAGCCATCACACTGCAGTGGTCTGTGCATTTAATGAGAGAGCAGCTAGGAAGGTAGATTGTGCGTGTGATGTATTATGCAAAATTACCTTCTTAGAGCCACAGAACTAAGTCTTCCTGGCCTGCTGAGCTGAGAAAATGCCTCACCAGTGTTTGCTTGTGTCCTAATCCATCATTCTCCTCCCCAGGGCCTGTGCTCCCATTCCTCAACCCCCAGACTAAATGAGGCCCTGGAGCAGAACCTCGGAACCCTGCCCTAAGACTCACCTTCCCTCAGGCAGGAAGTTTCTGGGACAAGGTTGTCCCTTGGAATACTGTCTGCCAGCCACCATCTTGCTCAGCAGAGGACCAGGCCAAAGCAGAGTCCTTTTTTTTTTTTTTTTTTTGTATCAGAGCTTGAACTGCAGCTGAAACAAGCAGTGGGAGAGGTTTACTTATACACCACAATATGCTTCCCTTTAGAGGAGTGGATACCATTTGGTCTAACGTGTGGCCTAACATGTGGGAGTCTGAACCACCAGGGGGGCCAGTGTCTAGAGGAGAGGGACATGTTCCTGATGGCCTGAAAGGGGCGCGCACTGGGGGGCGGGGGCGGGGGGCTCTGGATAACAGGTGCTCTGCCAGGTGGCACAGGTCCAAGGGCAAACCCTGACTCTGCACCTTATTATCAGCTGTGTGCAGTGGGACAAGTTACTCTCTCTCTCTCTGAGCCTCCTCCAACAGTCTCTGCCTCACAGACTTTCTGGCTTACGTGAGATAATACCGACAATATTGCCAAGCACATGGCAGGTTCTTAAAAAACGTTCATTGAGTCTGAGTGTAAATGTGCCCAGTCAGGATGGTGAGGCATCACCCCACGCCCTCCGACTGGAGTGCCCGTCGGCACACACTGCGTTCTGCATACAATGAGGCCTGCAGAGCCCCTGACAGCCAGGGCGATTTGCCTGCTGCCTGGCTTATTCGTCTTGCTCCCCATGACACCAGCGCCAGCGGGAACCCTGCTGGTGTGTCTGCAGGGTCACCAGGGGCCAGGCCCAGATGGATGTCAGGGCAGGCTGCTGAGGTGAATTATTTAGCACCCCTGCTCCGAGGTAGCAGCCCCTGATTCATCAGGCAGGAACCACATTCCTCTTCCCTTAAATGGCACATGCAGAGCCTGGCTGCGGGCTGAAGCTGGAAGGAGCCTCACTGCTCAGCTCATCACAGCTGCGGTGGCTGCGGAAGGAAGGGCTGTTAGGAGCTCAGCCAGAAAGAAGACACACAGAAGGGGTTCGGCAAGCTTTGAAGAGGGGAGCCATGTTACTGGCAACCGGAAATATCAAGAATGAAAGAAGGTTATAGTCTATCCGTGGCTGAAAACAGCTGTCCAGAGAAAACTGGGATGTTTCTTGGCGGGATCCTTTGGCAGAGCCCAAACACAGCCACCGGGTACTACCCACAGGCATTCCAAAGGCCTTTCATCCTTCGGGACTGCCAAGGTAACTATTCTCAGGAGCGCCTAGCCACAGAGACAGCAGTGGAGAGATTTATAAGCCAGATTTACAGGTAACATTTACTACATACACAACATCTCATCTAACCCTCCTGACAAACCTTCAAGGTTCTAGCAATAGTTGTTTATCACAGATAAAGAAACTGAGGCTTGGAGAAATCAAAATAGCTGTGAACTGCATGCAGGCTATTCACCTAACTTCGGAGCTGATTTGCTTTTTCTTCTGTCTATTGCTATTCTTAAAATCTGGAGTTCCCGTTGTCAAGAACAGTGGGTTCTCAGTGGGTTAAGAATCTGACATAGAGTACTGTGAAGATGTGGGTTAGGTCCCCAGCCCCGCTCAGCGGGTTAAGGATCCAGGGTTGCCGCAAACTGCGGCATAGGTTGCAGATGATCCTCAGATTTGGTGTTGCTTTGGCTGGCCCGTAAGCCAGCAACTGCTGCTCCAATTTGACCCCTATGCCACAGGTGAAGCCATAAAAAGAAAAAAAGAAAATCTGCATTTAGCCAGCTAAATTTTGTCTTCTCATTCCCTCTAGTCTAGGCACAGGTTGATGTGGCTATGAGGGACTCTTGGGTTGGGCCAGTTATGGGTGGATGCTCTCATCTCCCTAAGAGACTGACCCGATCAAGAAGACCAGCTGGGAAAACAAGGCTTTCCAGGACTGAAGGGCAGGTTCCTGTGCCTGTCACAAGTGCAGGGTTGCTGACTATGGCCCCTCTTGATGGTGACAAGGGAAATACAGGCAGACTTTGGCAATATTTCAGATGTGGTTCCAGACCACCATAATAAAGTGAATAATGTAGTAAGGTGAGTCACACGAATGTGCTGGGTTCCCAGTGTATACAAAAATTATGTTTACAATATATCATAGTCTATTAAATGAGCAATAGTATTATGTCTAAAAACTTGTACACAGCTTAATTAAACGATACTTACTGCTAAAAAATGCTGTTATCTGCACCTTCAGTGAATCCTAATCCTAATCTTTTTGCAATAGTAACACCAAAAACACTGTAACAGGTATTTATTAAAAAACAGTTCTGCAAAGCCCAACAAAGTGAAGGGCAAGAAAATGAGGTCCGCCTGTATTGAGCACTTCAATATAGTTGGAGCCTTTTTTCAGGCCAACGGAGCTGGGCCTGGATGAATCCCAAGGGATATTCTTCTAACTCAGGAAACATCGCAAATCCGTAGGACTCTGAGGACCCAGAGAATTCCTCACGTCCCTGTGCGGGCCATGCAGTGCCTCAGTGAGTATGTGCTAGGCCTTCTACAGAATTCATTCCTCTCCCTTGGCCAACCCCTCTCCCCTGGTCACCAGCCTGATAGAGTCGGCGCACGGAGGCCTCCCCACAGCATGATGCTGGGTTCTTGGGCCTCAGTGTGTGATCCTGGAGTAAGAATATTAGCTTCCACAGGGAACATGTTGACCGGGCAGAGTCTCATTCTCCACCTAGACCTACTGAATCTGGAGGTGGAGCTGATCATCCTAGTTTTTAGCAAGCCCTGCAGATTCAAGTTTGAGACCCAGGGGTCGAAGTAATGGCCATGAACTGCTACTAAGAGCCAAAAAAGAGCAGAGGGGGTGAGCATGGGCCTGAGACAGGAAGGGTCTCCGAGGGGCCCAAAACGGCAAGCTGGAATCCAGGAGATGGAGTTCAGCCCACGGAAGTGTGTTATTGGGGCTACACTAGAGGTTGGGAAACTGCAAAGGGCCAAGCAATATCTAGGGTAGGTTTTAAAAATCATATGATCTCTGACTCTGGTACAGCTATTCAACTCTGCTGCTATAGTGTGAAAACTAAGAGGCAATCTGTAAGCAGGTGGGCATGGCAAATCCCAATCAAGCTTTCTCAAAACAGGTGCTGGGCCAGATTTGACCTTTACGTTGTGCTCTGCCGAGCCTACATCTGCAAAACAATTTCTCTTAAAAAGAAAGCAAAACAAAAGAAACCAAAAAAAAAAAAAAAAAAAACCCTCAGAAGATCTGGCCATGCTACACTTCAAGAAGCAGCAATCAGCTGGAGCTGAAGGGGCAGCCCTCTTCCCGGATGACAGTGATCACAGATTTTCTTCCAAATACCAGGGCAGAGTCATTCATACTTACTATCCCGCTCTTTTTCTCCCCATCCACTTATACTGACATTAAATGTGCATCTGTAGATACACATGCATATGTACATATATATGTATATGTGTGTATGCACATTTTAACACCCACCAGCTTTCAGAAGTTCCTATTACAGAGATGTCCTCACACCTCAGTTATGTCCAAGGGCTTTAACACCACAATGGAAAGAAGCCTGGTTCAGAATTCTGGGTTGCGGGCTCCAGCCCTTGATCTGACCTTGGAGCTTTAACTTGAGCAAGGTTGTGATACTCCCTCACGGTCCACTTGTGCTCAAGTGCAGAAACTACCCCTTCCCTCTTCCTTCTTCTCTGGGATGATGTGAGAACAAGCCGGCAGTACCACCTGGGAAAGTAGCATAAAATGGCCTGAATGTCAGCCCCCGAAATCATGCCTTTGGGGTTGGCCAAGCAGGAGAAAAGTTTTTGTCCTATTTTTCTCCTACATCAGGTGTCTAAACATGGTCTTAAATCAAAATGGGTAATACTCAAGGGTACTGGTCCTCTCCTGACCTACCTCATGTCCTCTGAATGGGAGACCACAGAAAGAAATCTCTCTGTATTTAGAAGAGGATTATTTTACTCACATCAGTGGAAGGTTCTTTGGAAAGCTCAGAATGCAAGATGTGACGTCTAATCAGCTTTTCTCTTTTCTGTAGGCAGCATAAAGCTTAAAGCTCAGGGGTCTTATTTGGAATCTTCTTCCCTCATTCAGTTTTCCTTCCTCCTCTCCCCATCCTCACACTGACCTAAATAAATAAATAATGTGCACAAGATGATAATGATCTTTTCTTAAAGAAGGAAAAAGGCATATTTAATGTCACTCTCTCAGCAGTCTACCTGGAACCTTGCATTCTAACTTAGGCTATATGAACCCAGCGCTGCATTTTTCCAACTACACATTTTTTGGGGGGGGGCTTTCCATCAAGGAAATTCCTCTACCTAAGTGCCCCTCCCTCTTTCTTCAACTTGCATGCTTTTTCCCCACTCTGCCTACTCCAGAAAAGGTCTCTCAAAAGAAAATACATCAATCTTCAACTTATCTGAGTGGAATGTTTGCACAAAGAATCACAGAGGTTCTATGATTGGTTACACAAGTTAATTTTCCATTTACATTATAGAGCAACAATTTATTCTACAATAAAACCAGCCAACCCTGAGAGTCCACTGCAGTCGCTGCCTTGGCTGGGAGCCAAGATTCCTGGACTCTTGCTCCCACCACTCCGCCTCCTGCATTCACATGGGCAGCCCTTCTTTTACAGGCTGCTTCTCTTTGGATGCACTTTTCTTACTCCATCACCTGTGCATTTGAGACACTGAGCATCAGTCTAGGAATGACAGTCTATGGATCCTGTCAGCATTAACAGTGGAGCCAGGAGTAGACCCGGCCACACGTAATGGACAGGGAGATGGAGATGCTTATAAATGGAGAGAGAGACAACAGAGGGATGGCTGGAAAGCTTAACTGTGCACTTACTGTGTCCCAGTCATCCCAAGAGAGGGAATAAATATCTCCATTTGAGGGATGAGAAAAGTGAGGTTTAAGAGGGTAAACAGTTGCCCTAAAGAAAAACAGAAAGTGACAGAACAGGGATTGGAACTTAGGTCTGTTTTGTACCTAAGCCAGTAACTCTTAGATGCAGAGATGTACTATGATGTACCTGTGCCCACAGCTCTAAAAACTGGGATGCCATCCCTTGAGAACAGACACTTTTTTTTTTTTTCTGTCTTTCCTAGGGCTGCACTGAGGCATGTGGAGGTTCCCAGACTAGGGATCTAATCAGAGCTGTAGCTGCTGGCCTACATCACAGCTACAGCAACTTGGGATCCAAGCTGTGTCTGTGACCTATATCACAGCTCACGGCAACGCCGGATCCTTAACCCACTGAGCGAGGCCAGGGATGGAATCCCCAACCTCATGGTTCCTAGTTGAATTTGTTAACCACTGAGCCACAATGGGAACTCCCTAGAACAGGCACTTTTTCCTTACCTTCTGTGCATGGTGATAAAGGGGATGTTTCTTGGCTAGGCCTAGAGCAGTTCATCTTGACCTTGGCAGGGCGGATGCTTTGTGCCAGATAATTCTTTGCTAGGAGGGGCTTGCCCCAGACTGTGTACTGCTTATTAGCATCCCTGACTTCTACCCACCAGAAGCCAGTGGCGTTCCTCTTCCCAATGGGGACAGCTAAACATGTCTCCAGATATTGCCACATGTCTCCTGGGGGTCGCTTAGGGAACCAGTTTAGAAATTCCTCCCCCCAACCCCAGCCCCATGCAACAAGTTATTACTGCCTCTTTGGAGGCCATAGATGGTAGACATTAAGAGCACAGATTCTAGTATCAAACATGCCTGAGTCAGTCTCAGCTCTGCCACTTATCAGCTTTGTGGACTAAGAATTAGTCCTGAGCCCTTCCATGTAAAATGGGGACAGATAACAGTATTCTGAGGATTAAAGGAGAAAATGCAGATGAAACCCTCAGTGCTTGAAGTACTAGTGCCATTATGTCGGCTGTTATTATTGTGATGAAGAAAAACAGATGTGAAAAGGTGTCAAACTGAATCAGCTCATCTCAAAGTGGAATAAACTGAGCCTCCGATACAGCAGGTACTAATTGCGATTAGGACCTAGTCCACCTCCAGAAATAACACCTTTCTGACCATTCCATCTGCTGAGATGCACCTTACAGGCTTGCAAGCCCTGGACTTGCTTACCTTCATGACTGAAGAAAGAGCCCAGAGTTAGTGAGAGCCACATCAATGGTTTAGTACAGGGCGGGGATCTGAAGCGAGGTCCTAGAGCGCCATCCCACTGTATTCTGTGGACATCAGGCGCCACGTGACATGAGGTTACCAGTTACAGAGAAACCGAAGAAAGGCTGGCTCATCAGTTACCAGGGAAACCACCCAAGGGGCCTGTCCCTCATAGCCCCTCAGGCTAATGACCTGCAGGAGGTGGATGTCTCTCCTTCGATAAACTTGCAGAGTGGAGCTTAATCTTTCTGAGCTAAAGAGTAGAACAATCACTAGCTGGGACTGGGAGCAAGTATGCGTTTGGCTCTTGGACTAAGGGGGAAGGTCAGTCAGGTGTGTAGGGTATCGGCAAGGCAGGGACTGGTGGAGGAGGGGATGGCATACAGCAAGAGAAAAGCCATCTTGAATGGCCTGATCACACAGCACCTGATGCCTTCAGTCATTTCCGCCCACCCCATAAAATTGGACCTTTGACCCTCTTAGTATGTTATTTCTGGATGACCCATTCTTTCATCTTATAATTTTTAGTATCCTTAATTGTTGTAGCCAAATAATGTTAACAGAAAAGTTGTCTTAGGAACCGATCTACTATCCATTTGATGGAGCAATCAAATATAAAAGAAACACAGGAGAAAAAGAAGTGCTAACATGCATGAAATCATAGCAGTGGCTCAGAGAGACCCTTCCAACATCTGGGCAGTTACAGTATTTTGGCCTTGATATTTTGTTGAAATCAACTCCGTTGTGGGATATCTCACATTGTTTGATTTTGCTCAGGGAAAATGTTTGTCCCACCACTTGGTAACCACAGCTGGAAACTGTGGGATCTCAGTCCAAGTGGAAAGACACCATCTCCACATGCTCCAATCTGTACGCTTATTTGTGCCTTGTCATAAGGGAAGTTAGGAGGTGAGCTAGCTGGCAGAGGGAGTCGTAGTAAGTGAGGCAATAATTAGTCTCCTGCTTGAAAATGTTGAGGATAATTATCTAGTCATATTTAGAAGGGAGCTCTCTCCTCTGGCTAGAGTTGACATTTAATTACCCTGGATTTAGTGGACAAGTTCTGGATATTTTGATGTTGGCCACTAGGTGATGACGATGAATGATAAACAGTGACAAGCCTAGAGGGGAAAAAAATGAACAGCTGGTGAGTGTGTGTGTGTGTGTGAGAGAGAGAATATAAGGGCACAAGAGATAGAAAGAGAAAGGGTATATTCATATATGCCATGCTGCCAATGAACCACAATTTAGCAGGATCTGTTCCTTATTTAGTCACCAGGATTGCAGGGAGAATAAGGCACAGTCCTTGACTCAAACAGATGAGGCCTAATAGACAGGCATAGAAAACAGATGAAATTATATACACAATACACATATATGACTATATAGAGGTTGTCCACAGACCAATGGTTCTCAACTGTTGTGTTACAACATACAATAGAAAGCTCTGAACCTTTCCAAACTGGGCTGCCAAATTTTGATCAATGAGTATAAATTATTTTGTAATCAAAGACAGATACCACAATGTTGATATCTAGCCTAAAGCATGTAAAATTAAGTTACTTAGCCATTTAGTATCAATGGGGGTGAATTATTAGTAATAAGAAGCATAGGATGATTTCAGGCCAAATTTTTTCTCAGTGTGCACTGGACAGAAGACACTGGAATTTTTTTTTCAATTTTCCAAAGCTTGCTTACATTAAAAAAAAAAAAAAAAAAGGTCCAATTCTAATCCTTTAAAATGTCCTGCCAAATATTCTAGTATTTGCAAGTGTTTCATTATGAAAAAGGATTAAATGGGTAGCTGAGAAGGAACAAGAAAGCTGCCTCTGGCAGTATACTGAGTTTCTCAATCTGGGTTAGAAATCTTTGAGGTCAAGACTATGTAAATGCTAGTGGCCCTCACCTCATCCCCTCTTGTTTCTGCTTTCAGACAGCAGACTCAAAATACTCAGAAATTCATATTTTCCATGTTGATTGCTACTTCTATTGGAATGAGACTCCGCCCTCCTAACAACGTAAGATCTTAAAAGAAAAGTGAAGGAGTTTCCGTCGTGGTTCACTGGCTAACAAACCCAACTAGTATCCATGAGGACACGGGCTCAATCCCTGGCCTTGCTCAGTGGCTCAGGGATCTGGCATTGCCATGAGCTGTGGTGTAGGTCACTAAGATGGCTTGGATCCCAGTTGCTGTGGCGGTGGTTTAGGTCAGCAATTTTAGCTCAGACTTGAACCCTAACCTGGGGACCTCCATATGCTACCAGTATGGCCCTAAAAAGACAAAAAAAAAAAAAAAAAAAAAAAAAAAAAAGAAAGGAAAAAAAAGAAAGAGAACCTTGAAGGGAGCAATGTGTCCAGGTGGACTTTACAAAGATGCACTGTGCACTTTCAGGGTTTTCAACTAGGTCACATAGCTGTTCCTTCAACTAGGCCAACCATTTAAATCCAGAGAGGCATGGAGGAGATTGCTTTTTTGCCTCCAATAGATGATTCCTGAAAAGTTTCAAATTCACTGTAACTGACAGCTAAGCAATCACAAGCCAAAGAGTCTATGATTTGAAATCTAAATGTGTCCTCAGAGCTTTCAGATACAGAAGAAAGCAGGATGAAAGAACCAAGTCTTTGAATAACCAGGTGCTCTCACTGCCAATAACCTCAGTGTTTCGCAATGATCAAGTTTTCTCTTTTAAGTGATAGTTCACTGGGACTTTTCCTATTGGTTTGAGTTCTGAATATCATTAAAGAACAAAATCCCTCCTATACTGTTGGTGGGAATGTAAATTGGTGCACCCACTTGTTTTTGTGGAGAACAGTATGCAGGCTCATTAAAACACCATACGTAGAGTTACCACGTGATCCAGCAATCCCTGTCCTAGGTGTATATCCAGAGAAAACTCTAATTCGAAAAGATACATGAACCCCAATGTTCAAAGCAGCACTATTCATAACAGCTAATATGTGAAAGCAACCTAAATGTTCAACAGAGGAATGGATAAAGAAGATGTGCGGAGTGTGTGTATGTGTGTGTGTAATGGGATGAAATAATGCCATTTGCAGCCACATGGATGTACCTAGAGATTATCATACTAAATGAATCAAGTCAGAAAAAGAAAGACAAATACCATATGATATCACTTGTATGTGGAACTGAAAATACAGCAAAAATCAGTATATGCACACTACAAATACACACTCAAAGACAATAGAACACAGACCTGTGGTTGCCAAGGGGTAGGGAGAGGTAGGTAGGAAGTACCTTCACAAAGTTCTCAGGTTTCCCTGCCCTTCCTACCTTGAGGAATCCCAGAGAAGGAGGGGTAAAAAAATCTACCCACTTGGTTCAATCCAGGGCTTATCAATACTTACTCACAGGAAGGGCCTCAGGGCTCAATCAAAGTTCACTTAAAAAAAAAAAGAAAATCACACATTACGAGTTCTCTTGTAGCCAAGAAGGTTAAGGATATGGCATTGTCACTGTTGCGGCTGGAGTTGATGCTATGGTGAGGGTTTGATCCCTGGCCTGGGAACTTCTGCCTGCTGTGGGTGTGGCCAAAAATAAAATAAATTAAAAAATTAAAAAATTAAAAAAAATTCACATATTCAAGATCACATATTTGAACATTTCATTTTCTAAATGAAAATTCTGAAAACAAAAGAGGTCATGTGATGAGTCGAAAGCTACAGTGCTAGCTAGTAGTACCTGGTAGGAATGCATCTAGAATCTAGGATTTTTTTTTCTGGCTATGTCCGTGGCATACAAAAGTTCCGAGTTCAGGGACTGAACCCATGCCACAGCGGCGACCAGAGCCACAGCAGGACATTGCCGGATCCTTCACTGTTAGGCCACCAGGGAACCTCTAGAATCTAGGATTCCTGATTGGTCAGTTTTCACTAAAGAATCCTTGGCTGGCAGGCCAAGCTCCTTGATCAGATGATATATTTTAATTATCTATATCATCTATTATTTTCTCATTTGAACAGAAAGCTCCTAAAATATAGTTCCATAATTGCAGCCATTACTATGCATGCATTTTAATGTGCACAGGATATAAGTGAGGTTTTTTTTGAAACGGCACCATCCTTTTTATATTACCCTGCTATGTATTTATAGGTTACAGATTACCTTTAATCATTCTGATTTAAAAAGAGTAACTAATGCTCCAAAATGACTATTATCCTCTGGGAACAAAGACATTTTATTTTACAATCTTTTTGTCTTGCATCATATATCACCTCCTGTAGCTTACTGAATCAGGCTTTAATTGTAGGTGGATCCTTTTGATTCCATTGTTTAGCTGTGCAAAATTTTGCAGCAATTAGGAGCAAGGCACAAAGTTTTTTTCCCCTTACTTAATAAGACACCATTTCAAAAGATGAGGTGCACAGACTAAAGTACTGTGGGTCATAAGTGAAGTGACCTGGGCCATAACCATGACAGGGGATGAAATGAACTGTTTTCCTCCTCAGTGTCTTAGGCAAAATGTGTTGAAACACAAAGACTTCACATGAGATCGACTTTCTGGTGTAGGATACCACTGAGCCAACAACTCAAATTGATTCTTAATGAAGAAAATTAATTTCATTACGAGTTACAACATGGAATTTCATTTTCTAATGGGCCTCAAACACAAGTGGCTGTGTAAAATCATTTTGAGATCAAAGTGACTTTGGGTCTGGACCATTTTTCACCAGCCTGTCACTAACTGAGAAGTCAGCTAGTCAAATTCTTTAGCTGGATCGGGAAAACTGACAGCCTTTGCAGAGTTTGCACACCCCAAGCCATAAAACTTGCAAACCAGACCATCCTCTCAAAAAGTTACATAACTAAAACTTTACTCACTGAAAAACTTTGCAACAGAAAGCTGAGCACATCATACTTCTTTAAAAAGGCAGCCCACCATCTCACCAGATGAAAATTAAAATTCACATTAGAAACAATTCACTTAACATCAGTTAATTTTCAGGAGTCACTCCCACTAACTTCTTGTTAATGATCAGTCTTGGCAGAACACTGTTTCGCTTAACTCCTCTTCCATCTTCCTTATTTACTGCAAGGAAAGCATTTAATAATGGGCAAATGGCAAATAATTAGGCAAAAAAGAAAAAAAAAAAAAAAAAAAACTTTCAACTCCAAAGGGAAATTGCCTTTCTTCTCCAATAAGTTTCTGATCAGGAAGGACCAGGAAGATGTTAATTAATGTGTAACCAGCATGGGGATGTGGGGACACCCACACATTCAGTAAGTGGCAGGCTAATAATTAAAGTCGGCTGCCACATAAACAGCAAAAGGTCAACTTCTCTAGCTGTTGGGCAAGTGGTGACTTGAACCACAGATCAATTACCACTCACATCAAAGGAGCGAGAGGTGAAGCCAATGAGACAAAACCAGCTGGAAAACCTTGTCCCGTCACTTGGCTAATGCATCACCCCTTTTAAAAAAAGTTGCCCCTCCCACTATTCCACATGACAAAATGTGGCAAATCTTTTATCCTGACGGACTCTTATGAAAAAGAATCAGTAACAGAGGACTTCATAGACACCATGATAGTACACAACCTTAGGTAGTCACCAAACTTAAGTAAAATTGACAAATGAGTGGAGAATTTAACTCTTCAAAGATACTCTTTTTTGATTTCTCAACCAAAGCAGTCATTTCAGGCTATGATGAAAAAGAAACTCTTCTGACTTACAAACACATGACAATTTACCTCAATATGATTTGTTACCTTTAAAATGCTGCTTTCCCCTTTCTATAGGGTAATATAAATAATACTAAAATAAATATTAGTATTAATAATAATACAGTAATATAAATACACTGACAATCCAAGAAAAAAACAGCAGCAGCATTAACTGGAGTCCTAGTAAGAGTCCTGTCCAACAACAGTGTGAAAAGGTGATTTCTCACCAAGAAAACACACAACTAACCACTCATCGCTGAAAGGCTCGGCCCCCAGTTGGAGGCAAGTTATACAGTAAATACCTGGAAGACTACACAGCCCTTTTGCTTGATCCCACAGCTCATCCATTCTGTTCCACCCAGAATGTTCTGTTGTCCAGGTCTGAATTCTCCCCTCACCTTTGAGGGGGTACTTTTCTACTTGCAGTCATGTACAATACATTTCTATCACCCAAATTGTAATGAATGCTCCCTGAGGGCAGAACACATGCATGGCAGAAAGGCTCCCTACACAAAACAGGTTCTCCTGGAGAATAAACAACTCATGACAAGTAGCTCTGATTCCACCCCTCCCAGCTCCTGGGGGATGTGGGGTACCCCCCTCCACATCCATTTTCCTGAAGAGGAAACAGAAGCTTAATGACTTGCTTAGGGTCTGAAAACTTTTTAAAAACAAAGGTAGAAATGAACCTGTGATTTCAAATGCCAGGGTTCAATTCTGCTTCCCCTCCCTTTGCCACCAAAGTAAGTACTGCTCTTACCTCTCAACCACAGCATCACCAATCAGCAAGTCTTATTGAAGCCCACAAGAGCCAGACTGTTATGGAGTCTGCATTACAGCTCACCTTAAGAAACTGTATTCTTATGTAGTTCCTGCTGTGGCTCAGTGGGTTAAGGATCAGATTGCAGTGGTTCTGGTTGCTGTGTGGGTGTGGGTTCCCTGGCCTGGGAACTTCCATATGCTGTGGGTGTGGCCAGGAAAAAAAAAATGTGTTCAGACTTTGACAAATGGCCCCTGAGTGAAGAGGAGAGGGTCACACTCATTGAGACTCACTGGGCTATAGCGGGGCCAAGTTTACCTTGCCTGTAGGGAGCACATGACCCAGACTGACAATCAGAGCACCCCACACTGCCCTCTCCCGAACTCGATTACTCCACATGAGTGTATACATCATTAAGGCAAGAGCCATTCAGTATTTTGCTTTCTTGGTGGGAAGGATATTGATAAAGACCCTGGAAAAGTGAGAAAGCCTCACTCCTGAGATAACTGCACTCTTGGGTCTGAAGCTGCCAATGGTCATCTTTGGCAGCAGGAAGAAAGAAAGAAAGCCAATATATAGGAGTGCCAACGTGAGAGGAGAGAGATCTGCCATGACATAAGAATATTCATTTAAAAAAAAATCATCCAGTAGTGCCTGAAACAAGCCTAACCTCTTAGAATTCCCAGTTCCACAAGTCAATAAATTCCCTCTTGATTTATACTGGTTTGACCTGAGATTCTGAACTTTGCAACCCAGAGAAACCTGATTTTCCTTAGTGTGTGAAGCCCAAGATAGGCTTCTCTGTCATAGAATGAAGAAAGCACATGTCCTTTTCCAGGTCAGCAACATCTTACGTGCTCTGGCAGCTCCCTTTCCCTGCTTGCTCGCCCCTGCTGTGACCCCAGGGTCGTCCTCCTTGGAGTTCTTGTGTGTGTGCTGGTCCCTCTGCCTGGGATGCCCCCCCCACCAAGTACTGGCATGCCTCACCTCCTCCAAGTCTACATCCAGTGCTCCTCTGGTGGCAGCGGGGGAAAACCGCCCTAAGATCCCCCTTAACATTTCTGTCAAGAGGCAGAGAATCTACTTTGCACACAGGGCAGAGAAGGCTGACAGGGCATCAGAGATGGGGGCTTGCTCACACCTGGGTGTCGGTTACCCATTGCTGCTCATCCTGATTGGTCAAGTCTGAAGTTTTCCATTTCCAGAGACTGCGTCTGGACCCCTTCACTCAGAATGGGCTTTCGTTTGCTACACATCAGCCCAGTTACAGTTGCTGATTTAAACTAACAGCATTTCACATCTTGAATTCTAGTTTGTCCAACCTCCACAAATATTTACTAAGCTCCTGACACATGCCAGGCTCTGTTCTAGGTTTGGGGGACATATCAATGAGCACGAAAGGCATATTCCTCTGCCCTGCTCTACTGTCCGAGGATGGAGTTCTCTTCCTACTTTGCACACAGATGTGATTTATTGCCTGTCTGGTCAGACCTTCCTGTGGGTGAGCTCCCGGAACATACCGGAGACATTATAGCAAAATGTTGAAGAATGCGTTTGAGTCGACTCAAGATGGTCTGAAAAATAATAATTCTAACAGGCATAGCCTACACTCACACCAACCATCCTCCTTCAACCCTAGTGGATGCCTTCCTTTCTTTGGAACCTGACAGACCTCCTTCAGGCCTGGCTCCACCACTGACCTCGTGACCTTGAACATATTACCCATCACTCTGAGCTTCCATTTCCCCCTCTGTAAGAAGGCAGTATCAATAGCGTCCTACCTTATAAGGTGTTTGGGAGGATTAAGTCAAGTGCTTCACATAGGAAACTTAACAAAATAAAAAATCTGAGGCAATCAGCATTGGAAGACACTCTGAAGCAAAAAAAGCACATGAAAATTACCTCCTGCACCAGCTTAGCTTTCTGAGAATAGTTCATCGAATTATGCTCCACTTAATTCCACCACGGCTAGAGGGGTCAGTTGGAAATATGCCCCCTTCCCACCCATCAGTTCCTGGTTGGAGAGGACTGTACCTGAGACTGGAACCCCAACAGCTGATATAGTAAGAGAGTGGAGGGCGTGGTTCTCCAGGGTCCCGGTGCTGATCCTTTACCTCTAAGTCATTGTTTCCTCCATGACAGAATTGGTTTATTTGCCGGTCAAGAGCACTTTTGCAATCATTTTGAACTGGCATAAGCTTTTCTCTGTGCTTCCTGTCACCCTTCCTTACCAAGCCCGGAGGCAACGTGCATAATGTGGGGGTTGGGAGGGGGGCACTGGCACAGGAATCAGGGAGCTTACATTAGAGGTGGCTGTTTCTCCCGGCAAATCTTTGCCCTTCTTTGGGACTTGGCTTCCTTGGGGGTAAGACTTCAGCAGATTAGATTAAGGGTCAAGAAACTTTTTAAGTAAAGGCTCAGAGAGTACGTATTTTAGGTTTTGAGGGTCACAGAGTCCACAGAGTCTCTGTTACACTATTCAACTCTGTTCCTGCAGTGAGACAACAGCCAGAGACCATTCGTAAATGAATGGGCAGGGATGTGTTCCAATAAAACTTTATTTACAAAAAGGCTGCAGGCTGACTTGGCCAGAGGGTCACAGTTTGCAAAGCCTTGGATTACATGATTTCTTTTTGCTATCTTTCTGGTTCAAATTTCCATAATTTAATCCTCGAGATTCATCTCCTATCTGGTCTAACAGAAAGTTCAAAGGCTAGAAAGTTCTAGGCTGAAATTAAAAGCTCAAGAAATAGAAATAACAGCTGCCAAATTATTAAGTAAGGCTATGGAGCAAGTATTCTGCAAATGGCTTCATGTGCATTATCTCCCTGTGTCCTCTCAGCCATGTGGTGAGGTAGATACTATAATGAATCCACTTATAGGTAAAGAAACTGAGTTTCAGCAGTCTCAGTAATCTACCGAACATCATAAAAATGGGAACTGGCAGAGCTCGGATCTGAACTGTGGTTTAACTCCAGAGTCCTCGCTTCAAACTATTGAATTGAGGGATTATCAAAAAGTTGTTCAGAGACTTACCCCAACCAGTTGCTTCACCCCCTACCCTGGTTATTCTTCTGTGAACCCTTCAGAAGTTCACAGGAGAGACCCTGTCCTTGCACGCCACATAAATTAAAAGACTGGCCTAAAAATAACACTGGAGTTCACAATGCTAGATGACAAATTGCTTTTTAATGCATAATAATTGACTCCTTGACCAGCTCAAGACCTCATGGTGGCTGGAGTACCCAGCACATGCCTTATATGGAAGGTGACCATGGGACAAATGTTGGCCCTGCTGATGCAGTCTGCAGGCTCTAGCAGGAAGACAAAACCTCCTCAACTAAGGGGGAGGAAAAAAAAGAGGCAGTGAGAATCTATATCTTACCTTGGTGTATCACAGTTAAACTAACTATACTCACTATACTGTAATAACCTATAAGGGAAAAGAAATCTACAAAGAACAGATACATATGTATGTATAACTGAACCACTGTGCTGTACACCTGAAACTAATACAACACTGGGAATCAAATACACGTCAATAAAATAAATAAATAAAAACTAAACATAAACAAAACTCTCAAGATACAGTGGCCTGGGGGAAAAAACCAAAGGGCACCTTGCAGTGTACATAAGTGAGGCTGGCTGATCCCACAGGAGGTGTTTCAAGGTGGAGTGCCTGCTGATATTCTCAGCGCCTGTGTATTGCACGCTCTGCAACTTCTGTAAAGTCTCCTCAGGCTACTGGTGATTATTCATACAGTCTCTTTGGGGGCCCGAGACAGACAGAGGTCCATGACCACAGGAGTGTATGCTGTGGGGCAGCCACTGTTTCCTTTTCAGGCTTGGTGGCAGATGAGTGTACTCTCCAGAGAGTTCTAGCGTCCACAGCAGGCACAGTGAAAATGTTAATGCAACAATTCAATAAATATTTAATGGTCTTTCCTTAGCTTGCTGATGTGATCAAGCAGGAGCCTCATTACGAAAACCTACTTCTACCTCCTCTTTAATTTATGAGCTTTATTCTTTTATGCTCACACACAGCAGCTTTAGACAAACTGGAGTCAGGAATACAGCAGAGAGAGGAACAAACCATTCAATATCAGACCAAAAAACCTCATCTTCTGGTGAGAGGCTTTGCCCCTGTCCCCCAGTGTGACAGACAAGCCTGAAACAGAGTGAGACAAGAAGCCATCTCAGGAATATGCATCAGCTATTTCTCTGGTGATCGAAATATTCAGAGGAAGGTGCACAAGAAGACAGGGACCCTGAATCCATATCCAACTTCCTAACCAACCGGGGTTAGTTATTATTATTATAGGATATAATATCATAGCTTTGGCCAACAATAATTTGTCTCAGTGGACTCAGCTCATTTGTCACATTGAACCCAGCTCAAATGTCACCATCTCTGGGAAGTCTTCCCCATCCCTCCCAAGTCGAAATGAATCATTCTTTTCCTTGAAATCCCATGTGCTTTGTTGAAAGTGCTATTATGACTTTTATTTCACGGGGTGACTTAAGTGTTAAGAGTTGGGAATAGCGGAGTTGAAAGTGAACATTCAAGTCCAAACGCCTAAGTGACCAGCTATGTGGTCTTGGGCAAGTTACTTAACCTCTCAACAGTGAATTTACTCATCTTTATTTTTTTTTAAAAAAACTTTATTTATTTATTTATTATTGCTTTTTAGGGCCGCAGCTGCGGCACATGGAGGTTCCCAGGCTAGGGGTCGAATCGGAGCTGTAGCTGCCGACCTACACCACAGCCACAGCAATGGGGGTTCTAGTGCAACCTACACTGCAGCTCACGGCAATGCCAGATCCTTAACCCAATGAGCAAGGCCAGGGATCAAACCCGTGACCTCATGGTTCCTAGTGACATTATGTGAGATAAATGATTTGGTACTTAGCAAACACTCAAATGGTCCTTCTTTAATACTGAGATATCCATATCTATCTATACATATATTTGCACATATTTATATACACACATCTATAGACATAAAAACCTGAGGATGCAGATTCCTTCTACATATATATGTAGAAGTATATAGTATGTAGTTTTTGTAGTAAGTGGAAGGAATCTAAAACCTTATACCTATCTTCTCACTCAGCATAAGAAGTTGTGAAGAGACCAATCACAAGTTCTGAAATTGAAACTACGATTTAAAAATGTCCAAAACCCAAAAGTTTGGGGCCAGATGGCTTCATGGACAAATTCAACCAAACATTTAGAGAAGACTTAACACCTACCCTTATAAAACTCTTCCAAAAAATTGCACGGGAAGGAACACTCCCAAGTTTCATTCTATGAGGCCACCATCACCCTGACACCAAAACCAGACAAAGACATCACAAAAAAATAAAAAAGAAAATTATAGACCAGTATCACTGATGAATACAGACACAAAAATCCTCAACAAAATATTAGGAAATCGAATCTAACAATACATTAAAAGGGTGATAAAGAGGGCTTTATCCCAGGGATATAAGGATTCTTCAATATACATAAATCAATCAATGCAATACACCACATTAACAAAATCAAGAATAAAAACCATATGGCTATCTCAAGAGATGAAGAAAAAGCTTGTGAAAAAATCCAAAACTCATTTTTGATTAAGAAAAAAAAAATCTACCGGGAAGTGACATTAAAGGACAACATTATGAAGGCAATATATGAAACATCATGGTTAACATCATTCTCAATGGCAAAAAGCTAAAATCATTTCTTCTAAGGTTAGGATTAAGATAAGGATGTCCACTCTCACCATTTTTATTCAAAATAGTTTTGGAAGTTCTAGCCATGGCAATCAGAGAAGAAAAAGAAACAAAGGAAATTCAAACTGGAAATGAAGAAGTGAAACTATCATTGTCTGCAGATGACATGATATTATACACAGAAAATCCTAAAGACACTACTAGAAAAATGACTAGAGCTCATCAATGAATTCAGTAAGTTGAAGGATACCAAATTAATATGCAGAAATCTCTTGCATTCCTACACACTAACAACAAAAGATCAGACAGAGATATTAATGAAACAATCCTATTTACCATCACATCAAAGGGAATAAAATGCCTTGGAATAAATCTAACTAAAGAGGCAAAAGACCTGTACTCTGAAAACTATAAGACACTAATGAAGGAAACCGAAGATGACACAAACAGGTGGAAAGAAACACCATGTTCTTGGATTGGAAGAATATTGTCAAAGTGACTATACTACCCACAGCAATCTACAGATTTGGTACAATCCCTGTCAAAATACCACGGCATTTTTCACAGAAGTAGAACAAAGAATTCCTTCAATAAGTGGTCTGGGAAAACTGAACAGCTACATGCAAAAGAATGAAATTAGAACACACTCTTACATCATGCTCAAAAATAAACTCAAAATGGATTAAAGATGTAAATGTAAGGCCATATACGATTAAACTCTTATAAAGAATATAGGCAGAACACTCTTTGACATAAATTGCAGCAATAACTTTTTGGATCCACTTCCTGAAGTAATGAAAATAAAAACGAAAATAAACAAATAGGACCGAATTAAACTTCAAAGCTTTTTCACAGCAAAGGAAACCATAAAAAACAACAACAACAGCAATAACAACAAGAGCAAAAAAACAAGGAGTTCCTGCTGTGGCTCAGTGGGTTAAGAATATGACTGCAGCAGTTGGGGTCACTGTAGAAGTGCTAGTTCAATCCCCAGCCTGGCACATTGGGTTAAATGATCTGGCGTTGCCACAGCTGTGGCTTGGAGTCAATCCCTGGCCCAGACACTTCCATATGCTATGGATGCAGCCATAAAAAACAAACAAAAATGAACAGACAAGCCACAGAATGGGAGAAAATCTTTGCAAACAAAGCAACTGTCAAGAGATTAATCTCCAAAATATGCAAACAGCTCATACAGCTTTATATCAAAAAAATCAAACCATCCAATGAAAAAAATGATCAAAATATCTAAATAGACATTTCTCCAAAGATGACAGATGGCCAAAAAACACATGAAAAGATGCTTAACATCTCTAATTACTAGATAAATGCAAATCAAAACTATAACAAGCTATTTTCTCACACTAGTCAGAATGGCCATCATTAAAAAGTCTTCAGGAATGGCTCAGAGGAAAGAGATCTGACTAGCATCTGTGAGGACTCAGATTCAGTCCCTGGCCTTGATCAATGGGTTAAGGATCTGGTGTTGCCATGAGCTGTGGTACAGGTCACAGACTTGACTCGGATCTGACATTGCTGTGTCTGTGTTGTAGGCCAGCGGCTACAGGTCTGATTTGACCCCTAACCTGGGACCCGCCATATGCTGTGGGTATAGTCCTAAAAAAGACAAAAAAAAAAAAAGAAGTCTACAAACAATAAAGGCTGGAGAGGGTGTGGAAAAAGGGAATCCTCCCACACCATTGGTAGGAATGTAAGCTGGTACAACCACTATGGGGAACAGTACGGATGTTCCCTAAAAAACTAAATATAGAACTATCCAGCAAACCAACTCCTGGACATATAACTAAAGAAAACCATAATTTGAAAAAATACATGCACTTCAATGTTCACTACAGCACTATTTATAAAATAAGAGAAGACATGGCCAAGAAATGGAAGCAACCTAAATATCCATTGACAGAGGAATGGATAAAGAAAATGTGGTACTATATACAATGGAATACTACTCAGCCATAAAAAAGAATAAAATACTGCCATTTGCAGCAATATGGATGGAGTTAGAGATTATCATACTAAGTGGATTAAGTCAAAGACAAATATCATATGAGATCACTAATATATGGAATCTAATAAAAATGATAGCAAAAAACTTATTCAGAAAAGAGAAACAGACTCAAAGATTTTGAAATCAAACTTACGGTTACCAAAAAGGAAATGTGGAGGAAAGGGATAAACTGGGAAGTTGGGAGTGGCATATACACACTACCACATACAAAACTGATAAGTAACAAGGGCCTACTGTATAGCACAGGGAAATCTATTCAATACTCCGTGATAGCCTGCATGGGGAAACAGTCTGAAAAAGAATGTATATTTGCATATGTATAACTGATTCACTTTCCTGTACACCTGAAACTAACAACATTTTAAGTCAACTATTCTCCAACAAAATGTATTAAAAACCACAAACAAAAAAACCCCAGGAATTCCTGTCATGGCGTAGTGGTTAATAAATCTGACTAGGAACCATGAGGTTGTGGGTTCGATCCCTGGCCTCACTCAGTAGGTTAAGGATCCAGTGTTGCCATGAGCTGTGGTGCAGGTTGTAGATATGGCTTGGGTCCCGTAGGCCAGCAGCTACAGCTCTGATTAGACCCGTAGCCTTGGAACCTCCATATGCCATGGATGCGGCCCTAAAACAGACAAAAAGACAAACAAACAAAAAACTCACCAAATTTGTGAAATTTCTTGGCTAAACTCTAAGTCATAGTAGTGAGTAAGGTCACTTTAAAAGGCCACTTGCGCAGGCAGTGTTTCCTCACTCCTATGTCCTTCCTTTCAGGCAATTTGGTAGGTAAGGGGTCTTATGACCCCTGCCTGAGATTGCTGGTCACTGTTCTTATTTCTGGTTCTATGTGACTGGAGTGAAGTTTTGGTAGGATCTTGAGGTATGCACCAATGGTTAGGCGGAAGCGGTAGGCCCTATTTAGGCTTCCAACTGCAGCCATGTGCCCTGGTCCAGCCTTCACAGTGCTGTCCACTGAAGGATGCTGAGCATCATCCTTCCTTATAGATACCTGGACAACATCTTTGGAAGGAGCAAGGGTAAAAATCACCTGTCACCCCATTCCTAAGATGGTACACGTCCCTCCCCAGAAGGCTGGGGGGGCAGACACACGGAGACTTCCATGTAGCACAGGTGCAGCCAAAAGAAAAATCCAATGCCCCCCCCCCACCAAAAAAAAAAAAAAAAACCTACAGCCTGCAGGCCAAATCCAGTCTACTACCTGATTTTGTATGGCCCATGAGCCAAGAGTGATTTTTAGAGATGAACGTTTGCAAAAAAAATCTGAAGACAGGGAATGAAAACTCTAATCTCAACCACCTCAAAAAAGAGAATTCCATTCTTCTCTTAATTATGAAAAAAAATTATACTCAAGTATTATTATTTTGAATTTTTTCAATAAAATTTTTGTGGAAATCTGTTTTTTCATTACATAGGTACCTATAAACTGTCCTCTATTTTGCCTTGTCTCACAAAATCTAAAATATTCACTATCTGGCTCTTTACAGAAAACATCTGTTGACTCATAATACAGAAAAGTCCCAAATACACATGCTAGTCATTGAGAAAATGCTCAATAAATGACAACCTTTATTAGAATTAAATCTCAAAAAAGGTTGCACTGAAGTTACTCAATTACTTGTTCCTTTTTGGGAAATATTAAAATCCTATAGAAAAGTATGGCTTCATTCTTTGTTGATTTGATCACATGAAAAAAAAACCTTTAAGTCAACCTCACCCTTCCCAAGTGTCTCCACTTTCTTTCTTACTCCTTGGTCACCAGGCAATACAAATAAACATGAAAGCATAACAAAGACAACATGTATTATTTCCCATGCCTCCCTTCCCACTCCATCTGTTATAGACATATATCTTTAAGGTGACCTAACCAAAAAAAAAAGGGGGGGGGGATAAAATGGGTAAGACAAAGGGACAAGACAAGCTTCATTTCATTTTCATCTGATTCATCCTACATGTCCCCAACTCATTCCAGATTTGACATGTGTCAACTGCCAATCTGGCATTAATGAATGGAACCCCAGGCAAAGGCACATCTAGAATTCCATCCTTCATCATATGGGAATAAGGCTTCATCCATGACCATGATCTAGGAAGAGCCTCTCAAGGAAGTAACACCAGGAGCAGCTGAAAGCTCTGCCAGCAAAAGCAAAATTATATGGCTGCGTTAAACTGGCAGCTGCCAACCTTTTTGGGCAATGGGTGCCAAGTTGCTGGCTCAGGTCCATGTCACTCCGCCTGTCTGTGCCAGCTCCTTCCTCCACCCTTCTACCCCTAACCTTCTGTCGAACACACTCTAATCTGTAAAAGAGTTTGGGTTGTTTTTCCAGGCTTGGGACTATGAAATGGGTGTGTAGGGTTAGTGCAATGGAAGGCCCAGACGGAGAAAGAAAGGGACACTGGTGGCCAGCATGACTCTTCTGAAGGTGGTGAGGGAAGGAAGGGCTGACTTGGCAAAGGCATGGAGGCCTGAGTAAATGAATGAGGTGGCACTGAGTGGGATGGCAGGAGGCGGAGTTGTGTCCTGGGTGGGGTGTCGACTCCTTGGAAATTGCCACATCCAGGGCCAGCCCACTGGAAGGCAAGCCAAGGGAAAAGTATTCTGGAAAGTGTAGTGGTATAAAAGCTTTCAACACATCAAGGGAAGGGAGGCTTGGCCAATGGATTAGGAGGGTAGTGGGTAGGCCAGGATGGGAATCTATTCCTTTAGATCAACCATGGCCCTTGGTTATGAAAAGTTTCTCATGTTGCAAAGAATCTGAAGGAGGAAATTAGGAAGGGAGTAGGGGAGAGAGTTCTCGATTAAAAGTATCGTGTATTGGAGTTCCCGTCGTGGCGCAGCGGTTAACAAATCCAACTAGGAACCATGAGGTTGCGGGTTTGATCCCTGGCCTTGCTCAGTGGGTTAAGGATCCGGCGTTGCTGTGAGCTGTGGTGTAGGTCGCAGACGTAGCTCGGATCCCGAGTTGCTATGGCTCTGGCATAGGACGGCAGCTATAGCTCTGATTCGACCCCTAGCCTGGGAACCTCCATATGTCGCGGGAGTGGCCCTAGAAAAGGGAAAAAAACAAAACAAAACAAAAATTATCATGTATTTTCTCTCGGCATCACATATTCCCCACAAGGATGTGTAAGAATGTCCATTATAGCATCCTCTGTAATAGGCTCTAACTAAAACTAACCAAATGCCCCTCCCCCCATGTAAATGAATGGATACACTGTGACTTATTTAACAAAGGAATACTATACAACAATTAAAATGAATGAAATACATCCACACACAACAACATGATTGAATCTCACAGGTGGAATGTTGAGTGAAAGAAGCCAGATACAAAAGAGTATGATTCCATTTACATCAAGTATAAAAACAAGCAAAATCTATCATGCTAGAGGTAAGGGTAGCAGTCATTGGTAAGAGGATGGAAGATGGGGCCGCTGTGACACTGGTGACATTTTATTCTATACCTCTGTGCTGGTAACATGAGTGTGTTCACTTTATAAGCATCAGATATGTTCACTTGAAAAGATTAAAAAAATAAAATGTGGCCTTTGATAGATCTGGAACCACAGTTTCCTACTTTTGGAAGGAGCCCCCCATATAACTTCATTTGACCATATGATTCAAAGAGAAGGGACACGGTAAGAGTGGCAGTAGCTATAACAAGAGCAAAAACATATAATTATAGTAATAAGCTAATATTTATTCAGTTTTCACCTGGGCTAAGCACTTGACAGGTACCATCTCATTTAACCTCTATCAGAATCTTACAAAGTATGGGCAATGACATCCCCACATTAAAGCTGAGGAAACTGAGGCTCTGAGGAGTAAAAACATGGGCCTTGACTTCTGATTGAAGCATTCTCATTGCTTTGCCCATATGGCTGAAGTATGGGTCAGGGACAACTCTTGGCAAAATCAGAACTTGATCCAGGTCTCCCGACTTTTGAGTCAACATGCCTCCAGGTGGTTGGAAAATGTACCCCTGATATACGTCCATGTCCTAAGTCTTGGAACGTGTGAATGCTAATTTACTTCGGAAAAGGGTCCTTGCAGATATCTTTCCATTAAGATTGCTGGATTGTTTGGGTGTAGACAAAGGTCAAAGGAGACCTAACACATGCATGGAGAAGAGGATGTAGAAATGGAGGAAGATAGGAGAGTGATGTGGCTACAAATCTAGGAACACCAAGGACTGCTGGCAGCCACCAGAAACCGGAAGAGGCAAGGAATTAATCCTCTCCTGAGCCTCTGGAACGAGTATGATCCTACCATCACCAGGGTTTTCAAATTTCTGGCCTCTGGAACTGTGAGAAGATACATATCTGCTGCTTTAAGCCACCCAATTTATGGCAATTTGGTAAAGCAGCCACAGGAAATTAATACACTCTCCATCACCTAATCATCATCAAGTGTCATGTAAACCAAGACGGGCGCAGGGGTCCCTGATAAGCATCCTGGGAGCACACAGTTTGGGAACTAATGTTAGGCAGGTTTCTTTACAATTAGACTTCTCGGGACCTTTAATGTGTTTATTGTACTTCATGCATCTTTGAGAAGGGGATATAGTAACGCAGAACTTCCCAGACTCGACTGGAAGATGCCCCTGAACAGGTGTAGGAAGTGCTGCAGTAAGTGCTGAAACACTGATGAGACCCATGAGGGGACAAGGGCCTAAACATTCAAGGCTTATTACATTGCCAAGCTCATGATTATTTTTTAGAGCCACCCCCAAACACAGGCTATAAATTCTCAGTTCAAGAGCTGGACTGGATGATCTCCATGGGGCCATCCAAATCTAGCAATTTCTAATTCTTTATGTGTAAGACCAGAGATGGTTCTTGCCCAGGGCAGACATTACTAATCAATTACCGCATGGTCCCTTGAGATCTGAAAGGGCCCCCTAGTCCTTTTTAACCAGAGCTCCAGGCAAATAAAACCTATGCCCTATTTCTGTCCTAGTAACTCGACAGACAGTTTGAATAAATAAACCATGGCTTGGAGGTTTTCAGAAATGCCTGTGTTATTTTCTTCCTGTCCAGGAAGGACATCTTTATCCCCACCAGTATTTGTTGAACATATAATCCCTTGCTCTGATTTTTTAATGAGTTGCTACAGCAACGCTATTGGGTGCGAGCCTTTGGGGAGCAGAAGGGGAGGGAGAGGGGGGCACAATATATCCAGTCTATCCTGTTCTCTGGGCAGGATTTTCTTTGACAAATTAAAATATGTATGTGTTTACTGCCCTCTGAGCTCCGAAGCCAATCGTGAGAGCTGCAGTTGGATCTTAAAAATCTTTGCATCCCAAGTCAAATCTCAGAGTAGCAGCTGCATCTGATCAGACTCCCCTGGCAGGAGAGTTCAGAAGCTCAGCGTCTTCAAAGAAAACCATTAGCTGGGGGAGCAATTTGAAAAGGTGATGAAACATGAATGCCTCACTCCCACTGCAGGAACACCTTTCTCTGAGGAACGAGGGGGCAACTATCACTGACTTTGTTTTAAAATAAAAAAAAATGAAGGTCAGAAATATTACGTATGTGGACTTAGTGAGGCTCCGTAGCTTATTAGTCACCCCATCTCCTCAAAAGGAAGAGGGGGTAGAGAAAAGGAGAGTAATAAAAATACTTTAAAATTATATATATATAGTCTTTTTAGGGCCACACCAGCAGAATAAGGAGGTTCCCAGGCTAGGCGTTGGATCGGAACTGTAGCTGCCAGCCTACACCACAGACACAACAATGCCAGATCCAAGCTGTGTCTGCCACCTACACCATCAGCTCACAGCAACGCCAGATCCTTAACACACGGGCGAGGCCAGGGATCGAAACTGTGTCCTCAGGGGTACTAGTCAGATTTGTTTCCACTGAGACTAGTCAGATTTGCTTCCGCTGAGCTACGATGAGAACTCCTAAAATTTTATATTAAGTAACAATTTTCTTGCAGTTTTCAGCTCAGTCAAGACATTGAGCTAGGTCATGGTCCTTTCGCTCAGTGAGACCCTCCTTGGTGGCAGGTACACTGGGCATGGGAGGTGAAGGACACAGTCCTGCCCTTCAGGACAAGAGGGAGAGGCAAACAGTTATCATCCTGAAAAGCAAATATTTTCTATCTTCAGAAGTGCTCTGGACAGAAAGTACTAAGAGGATGTGACAAAGAGAAACATGGGGGGTGAGGGTGGGGGTGGTGAAGCAAAGCCATGCGGGAAGTCCTCTTGGCAGAATGACATTCAAGCTAAGGATTCTCAATGATTGAGAAGCCGCCAGCCAGGCAAAGTTCTAGGGGACCAGCTTTCCAGGCAGACAGAACAGCAAGTACAAAGGCCCGGAGGTAGGCAGGACCTTGGGTGTGAAGGGGCAGTGTGGCTGGAGCACGGGGGAAAGTGTTTAGGGGAGGAAGGTCTGGCAGAGGCAGACAAAGGTCAGGCCTTGTGAAGTCAGTGGGAGCAGGCCTCGCAGTTCATGGTAAAATTTTTGGATTTTGTTCTTATGGTGATGGGAAGCTATTAGGTGGGGAATGGACATAATCTGATTTAAACTTTAGAGACACTAGGTATGTGGGAACATTATTAAGCGATCAAGGTGAGTAATGATGGTCACCTATACGAAAGCTGTGCCTGTACAGACAGTCAGCAGTGTTCCATTTGGGATAAAAATCTTCCCTATCACTTTTTTTTGTTGTTGTTGAGGTGTAATTTACACACAGCAAAATGCCTATCTTATGTGTACAGCCTGCTCAATTCTGACAGACACCTATACCCCCGAAACCCACACTCTATCAAGATGTAAAGCATTTTCCAAACCCGAGGAAGTAAGCTTGAGCCCCTTTGCCATCAGTTTTCCCTCTCCCTCTGCTCCCCATGTCCAATGGGGGTAACATTTTTGAGGTAGAGCTAGAAGGACTCAGACATGGGAGTGTGTAGAAAAGAGCAAGATCAAAGATGCCATAAGTCTGCAGCTCAAACAACTGGGTGGCTGGTGGTGCCATTGGCTGATCTAGCAAAAGTTTCAGGGATGACGGGTTGGGGGGTGGGAATAAATCTCCAGTCGTGCTTTGACATGTTAGGTTCGAGGAGCTCACGGAACACCTAATGAAGACGCTGAGAAGAGAGTTATGTATATATGTCTGGAGCTCAAG
Organism: Sus scrofa; assembly: GCF_054392235.1. Taxonomy (NCBI): domain Eukaryota; kingdom Metazoa; phylum Chordata; class Mammalia; order Artiodactyla; family Suidae; genus Sus; species Sus scrofa. The sequence continues at coordinate 60,606,422 of NC_139395.1, forward strand.
AAAAGCAGTCCAGGCTGAAGATGAAAATCTGGTAGTCATCACATGAAACAAGGGCTGACTGGATAATGTCAGCCAGGGGGAGAATAAAGATGAAATGGAGAATAAGGAGGAGAAAGAAACTAGCAGGTCCAGGAGAAAGAGCAGCAACAGAGACTGAGGCAAGAGGAAGATGCAGCAAGTGGGATACACAGAAGCCTCCACAAAAGAGGAAAACCACAGGGAGGAGGTAAAGATGCACTCGCACAAATGTTCCCGGCCAGTGAAAAACGAACTCTGTATCTCTTAATTTATGCAACCCTCCCCAGAACTCTGTGGGGTGGGACCCATTTTAAGTCCCATTTCACAGAGAAGGAAAGTGAGGTTCAGAGACGTAGTGACTTATCTAAAGGCACAATGCTAATAAATAGGAGAGCGGACATTTCAAAGTCAGCAGCTGCCCCCAAGTGCATTTTGCAGTGTGGTAAAGGGTCAGGCTGCAAAGGGGTGCTGGGGTCACATTAGCATGGACCACGCAAAGTCAAAGTTAAACAGGCTTCCCTTCTCCAGGCTCAGAGCCTTTAATATGCTTGTAGGAGTGTGACTGCTCAAAAGATGCAGGATATTTCACCTTCCAAATATATGTGGAACTGTGTTTTTGCTTTCTTGTTTGGAAGAGCCATTTGCCAAATAGGCGTTTCCTAGAACAAAGTATGGGAACTGCTGCTAGAAGGCAATGGGATCACATCTTTAAAATGTTTGAACAAAGTCCAAAGTGTTTCCACAGACGTTATGTCACTCGTACCCAAAGGAGAAAGGGTTGACATGAACATTCCATTTTACAGATAATGAAGGCAAAGTGCAGGAGGTTAAGTGGTTTGTCCTGTATCACAATCCTGCAGCAATTAAGCAGGAGAAACCAACCCGGGGCCCATGAGCCCAGGGGCAAGAGAAATCAGGTCAGGCGGAGGGGGAATCCAGCAGGAGGCCTTCATGAGGCTCCTCCTCGCCTCTGCCCCTTTCTTTCCAACCTTCCCTTGATGTCTGCTTTCTTCAGGAATCAACCTGGTGTGGGAGGCAGGGGGTGGGGGTTAGTTTATACAGAAGATGGAGAGAAAAAAAAGAGGGAGTCCAGGTGAGCTGGGGACACAGGCATTGAGAAAAGGCTTCAATCTTCTAGGACGTGTGAACTGCCAAGGGTCTTGTGGGAGGAGCCGATGGAAAGCACTGGTGAGGCAAAAAGGAAGTAGAGCTGGGGACTGTGGGAGGGCCCGCTGAAGAACTGCCTTAAGGATTCCACAAGCTGGGGGACTTGGAAGCACCTCATAAGTAAATCAATTTGACCTTGAGTCCTCTTGGTTCAGCAGTTAGAGAGCTCAAGGCAAGTGTGCCTGGGTGCTTCTCCAGTACTAACAGGAATCCCCACACCCCTACGCCAGCTCCTTGCATCCACCACAGCAGACTACCCTCTCAGACTGCAGCTGCCCACCACACTGCAACATCCATTGCCACATCACAGGGCAGGTTTCAGCAGAAAGAGGTGGAGGAGGGGTCACTATGTCCAAAGTATCAAGAGAAGACCACACAACCACCAAGAGCATAAGCATGAACACACAGACACTGGAGTTGGACTGTCACAGGTTTAAGAACCCTGCATGGTCACTTAGGGGGCTGTGTGACCCAGAGGAGTTACTGAACCTCTCTGAGCCTCTGCTCTCTCGTCTGTGAAACAGGGATGACAAGAGAATCTACTCAACAAAGTTACTGTGAGGATTTTAAATGATAATAAACGAAAAGCCACATGTGCCTCAAAACATAGTCCAAGATGCCTGAGATGCTTCTTAAAATGCAGATTTCTAGGTCTTACCTGAAACAGACTCTCTGGATATTCTTATGTGCAGGAAAGTCTAAGAAAGATTGATAAGACATGCATTCTGCGCTTGGCAACGACTCAGTCAGTTACTAGGTATCATTCTGTTTATTGCTATCATCAGTTTTAATAGGCTAATATGAGACCTTTTCTCCAGGCTACACAGTCTAGGGCTCAAAATTAGAATTCATCTGAAATCCAACTCAATCGATCTTCACTCTTCCTCGAAAGCCTAAACGAAGCCTCAATCCCTGGAAAAATTAAAGTTTTTTTACTGACTATAGCTAGGTGAATGCAAGGTAATCTTCTGTAAATGTTTCCAAGAAATCAAGCATTTTTTTTTTTTTTTAAAGAAAACGTAGGACAAAGCAAACTTTCAAAGACATGATAAGTGATGTGATGTCACAAACACACACACACACTCCCTGTGGATTGGCATCTTGCCTGGGGTGGTGCTTTGTGAGGAGGGTGACCCTCTTGAGGGTACAGTAATTTCTAAAAACAAGCTGGCTGGTAAAAGCCAAATGTGAAGCAATTTTCAAAGGCCTCCGGGCTACACTTGCAAGGAAATCATTCATGAGTTTTCCCAGACAGTTAGTCCCACAGTACCTGCGTCTGTCTGTTCCCTCCACTGCCCCTCCCTCTTCCGTATCTTCTGGAAGACGTCCAGATACAATCATTGCAAAAAACCAGTCTTCCTTTGCTTGTCACACAGAGCAGCAGGATATGAAAAAAGATTACCCTAAAACTGCATGGTCATCAAAGGCTAAGTATCCTGGGAAAGAATTCCCTGCCATTTAGATGTTCAAAAACAAACAATACAAAGAAACTTTTTTGGAACATCACCTTTAAACTTTCCATACATCTCCATAATATTTCCCTGTATTCTTTTTGTTATTATTATTGTTATTTCCCAGGCCAGGGAGTGAATCTGGGGCCACAACAGTGAAAGCGCCGAATCCTAACCACTAGGCCACCAAGGCACTCTGGTTTCATGATATTCAAAGAGGATTACCATTCTGTGTTTTGGCAGCTGCAAAAAAAAAAAAAAAAAAAAAAAAAAATCCCTCTGCTTCCTCTCCCTGACATGGGAGCATCACACTGAGTTTAGTTTCACCCTGAGCTCTCCTATTTGATTACACAGTTATTAGGAGGTACCTCATGTGACCAGGTACCAGTTAGGAAAGATTCAGAAATCTAGTTTGGGGAGCAAAACATCTCCATGATTTGGTTTTCCAAAAAGTTTTTAAAAAACTGCAGATCTCTGTCAGCAATGCACAAAGCCATGCATGGTTTCCCTCTGTTGTCCCTTGCTCCCTTTTAATTGCCCATTCTTAACAGTGGTGGTGTACTTTGGGGGTAAACCCAATCACTCTGCCTTCTCTGCAAACAGCTCTACGGAGGCCATAAATGTCACCACCAAATTGGAGAGTGCTAGTTCAAACCTTTGCATCTCTCCTTCCTCCAGACATCTGTGTCCCTAAGGATAACAATCCAGGCTTAAAGGAAATCTTGGGAAAAGGAGCCAAGAGCTTTTCCTGCTCAGGCTAGTGGGAGGCGGCCAACGGGGAAGAGGGCTCGATAAAACTGTCTCAAAAATAAGTTCCATCTTAAAAAGCTCACGGAAGGGACTAAGAGAGTTATTTCAGTTTCTTAAATGGAAGCACAACCCCAAAAAGAAAAAAAGAAAAGGCCCATTAAGGGAGAGGTTTGAGAGGGTGGGAGAGGTTGAGGATATCACTGCAGAGAGATTGCCTAGTAACAGAGCTTTCTTGTATTACACCCAAAGCTGTGTACCATCTGAGGCTGATTCAGGAAAATACTCAAATCTCCTGGTAATTTCCTGCAGACAAGACATTTAATCATCTCCAAGCCTCCACCGCAAAAGAAAAAAATAAAAAAGGCAAAAAACCTAAACCAAATGATTCACACTCTCAAAAACGAATCTGCCTTCGGAACAAGCACTGTTTTCTGCTCTTGAAAAGCAGCCACGATTTGTTATTCTAACAAAGTCTTCCCTTCCTCCAAACAGAAATAAAAGTCGCTCAAGGAGGGCTTGTACTGATTTCTTTTCTGCATTTCTTGAAACCTCCATCCAGTCAACAGTTTCTCCTGGCAGGTTCTCAGAAATCCAGGGAGAGGAGGGTAGTCAGTGACTGAGAACAGAGGATCATTTTTATAGGCCTCCCTCCCCCTCGACTTTTTGGCCTCATGGGAAGATGTTTCATTGTAGGACGAGCAGAATTAGCTGCACATATAAATTCTTCACCACTCAGCTCACCTGACACCTCTATCTGAATTGCCCAACGGCTGGGAAGATTTGGCACTTGGTGATTTGAAAAAGGAAAGGCCCCACTCCTCCCCAAGTGGTATTTGTTCTGTCTGTACATACAGGGCTGTATCCATCCCTTGTATTACTCAACTAGTTGCACAGATAAAAACATCTGTTTGCAGAGAGCAGGGAACCCAAAGTATACAAATGATTCACAACACCTAAACAACGGCAAAGAAAGGCCAGCCCAGCAAAATGAAGACTGCTAAAAGCCAAAATCATTTAATAGGGGCGGAAATGCAGTTTGGCAATCCATCCATCAGACTTTGCTCCAATTTTGGAAGGCATTTCTTCCAGCTGCCTCATCTTAAAAAAAAAGAAAAGAAAAGAAAACCAACACACACACACACATACACACACAAAACCTTCTGACCCTCTGCATTAGGCTTCCAACATCTTGCTTAGGTACACACAGGGAACAGAGAGGGAGGATGCTGAAACTGCATCATTTAAATAAACCTTACCCTTCCCCCCCCCCAATCCCTATGGATTATTTTGGTTTTAAAATTTCTCAGGATACAGCTGCCTGGGCACCCCAGATTTGCATGATCCTAGTCCTCAGTAAGCCCTGAATCTCCCAGCAGCTGAGTGAGTGCATTTGCAAACCTGGGAGAGCAGAGTTCCAATGAACTACCCCTAACAGATTTCCCCATCCCAGAGACCCTTCTCTGTGAGCTGGGAAGACCAGGAGCTGCAGGTCTCTCCCCTACCTCCACCCCCAATTCAGAGAGAAAAAATGAACCCATTTCAGAGAGGCTTAATTATGGATAGCCACCAAGGAAAAAAGCAGTGAATTTTTAAAGTTCTAGGAAAACAAGCCATAAGCAATTGTGGGAGAAATGCATCACCTTTTAAAGCAGATCCTCCTGGAGACATTAAACATTTTTTTAATAGTGTAAGGGAAATAAAGAAGTAGGTCATGAGCAATCCAGACGTTTTAAATATTTGAGGGACATGTACTGTATGAGAATAAAGGCTGTTTAAAAAGCAAGTTCAGGGAAGTTTAAACGTTCCCCCTCCCCCGAAAAAGTCCTAATATAACAACAGCATTAATCTTGCCTCGTGACGCTGTTACTATTATTGGTTAATAAAGCGTGCAGGACGCTCAGAACAAAATGATCCCCAGGTCCCCTCCCCATCAACAGCTCGTGACCTCCCCGCTGTCCGGGTGGCAAGACACCTCTCTTTCTGAGGTTACTGTTCCAGTTCAAGGCCCCTTTCCCTAGAGAGGGTGGTGAAAACCAGGCACAAGAGCGGCGCCCCACAGCACCTCTTCCATGGGCCCCGGGCCCCGGGGGGGCCACTTACCCGGCTCAGCCTTGCATCGCTCGCCGCTGCGGCGCCTCCACCACCGGGAATCGAGGGGCTGGGGGGAAGGGGCCGCAGACCAGGGGCAGGAGATGAGGCGGCGGCTAAGAAGCCCACCCTGGCGTCGGCCGCCAACTGCCCAAAGCCCGAGGGGGCCCTGCAGGGGCTCCGCACAAGGGAGGTGACATTCCTAGGCGCAGCAGTGGCAGCTGCTCTGTGCACAGCTCTGGATCCAGGAAAACTGCTCAGGTCCTGGGGAGAGAAGCTTCAAGCTCTCCAGGCTGCCTCCTGGCTGCTTAAAGGGCGGCCTCCCCACCTACCGCTCCGCTTATTGGTGAAAATTCTGAGCTACAGGCCAATCCTAGGTCTGTTCCCAAATTGAGATTTCAATCAAGGGAGCTACTGCTTTAAAATTAGAAAGAGCTGGTGGGGGTGGGGGTTCAGCCACCTTTCCGAAGCAGAAGGACACAGGCACTCTGGCCCTCTAACGTGGAGGTCCCGGGAGCTGGCAGTGGCTGCAAGGGCACTAAACTGCTCAGCGGAACAGAGCAGGAAGGCAGGGAATAGGCTGGCCCTTGGCCCCCCTCCATCTTACTCATCCTTCAAGTCTCCTCCAATTCATCACAGATTCTGGAGACCCTCTGTTCCTGAGAAGAAGACCCCAGCTAGGCTCTTGAAAATTCTCTCATTACCCTCTTCCAGGCACTCTTCAGATTTTCGTGTGTGTGTGTGTGTGTGTGTGTGTGTGTGAAACATCTCTTTGTACACTGTAAATTCCACCACAGCAGGGATGTTTCTATCCATCATCACACTGTATTACTTCCTGCTTGGAACACTGTGAGCTCTCAGTAAATATTTGTTGATGGAATAAATGAGGGAATAAACGAAGGAATTAACAACGATACAAACTATGATGGCTGTGACAGTACCAATGTCAATTAAAAGGCTGTATTCAAGAGGCCAGGTGTTCAATTATAGACTCCACTTCTTATTGGTTAGGTAACCTCTGCCTCAGTTTCCCTGCATGTAAATAAAGCATGACCATGAAATCTCCCATCTCAAAGAGCTGTTGTTGGTATTAGCTCATGTCTGGACTAGGAGATGTGTTCAGCCAATAGCTGTAGACTACTGGATAGTCAAGAGCTGTTGTTATTACTGAAATCAGAATTCATTTCCTGGAGGTTGGCACTGTGTGACTGTTGGTTTGGCTTCTTGGTGAGTACATGGTCATTCATGAAACAGATGTGAATTTAATGCCAACTCAGTTCAAGGCCCCAGGAAAGGTGCTGAGGTCACCAACTCACAGTTGGAGTGGGGATGTGTATTAGGGTTCCTAGAGATACAGAACCAATAGGAGATATACAGAGATTTATTATAGAAATTGACTCACATGCTTATGGACATGGAGGAGTCCCATGATCGGTGGTCTATTAAGCTGGAGAACAAAGAAAGCTGGTATTGTAATGAAGTCTGAATACAAAGGCTTAAGAAGTGGGGGCCAGGGGTGCAAGTTCTGGTTCTAGTCCAAAAGCCTGGGAACCAAGAGTGCCAATGTCTGAAGGCAGGAGAATATGGATATCAGAGCTCAAACAGAAAGAGCAAAATGATCCTTCCTGTGCTACTCAGGCCCTCAATGGATTGGATGATGTCCATCCACACAAGTGAGGGGGAAACTTCTTTAGGAAGTCAACTGATGCAAATGCTCATTTCTTCCAGCAGCATTCACAGACACACCCCAAAATAATGTTACCAGCTATCTGGGTATCCCTTAACCCGGTCAAGTTAATCCATAAAATTAACCATCACAGGGTGGGGGAGAGGAGAGAGAAACAAAGAGAATGTTAAATGATACTCAAGCAAAGACACATGTTTAGGAAGGTTTATTGTGGGATAGTTTATAATATCAAAATAACTGACAATGAACTTCTTTGCAGAACAGATAAAACTTTTGGTTTCCAAAAGAGACAGGTTTGGGGGTGGGGAGATGTGCTGGGGGTTTGGGGTGGAAATGCTATAAAATTGGGTTATGATGATCATTGTACAACTATAAATGTAATAAAATTGAGTAATAAAAAAACAAAAAATTACTGAAAACGATCATCTGATAAAAATAGGGCAAATGGTTAAATAAATTATGGTACATCTATTTCATGGAATACTGCACAGTCATGAAAAAAGAGGCAGAGCTGATTGCACTAATAAGCAATGAATTCCAAAATATACCAAGTCCACTGCAGAAGGTAAAAATATATCTCTGCTTACATAAATAAATTTTCATGTATTGTGACACAAATGTATGCTATATGTGCATAAAGGGCTTCTAGAAGTATGCCTAAGAAAATAGTAAAGGTTATTATACTTGGCAAGGTGGTTTAAGAACTAAGCAGCTCTAAGATGGGGAGGAGACTGATATTTCATCATATATCCTTGTATATTACTTGAATAGTTTACCATGAGCTTATAATAAGCTCCTGGTTCTGGCAAGATGGCAAATGATGACAGCCTGAAAATTTCAACCCTTCACAAACCCTAGATATGCTAGATGAAATATAACAAAAATTATTTTAAGGGCTTAGCTGACTCACAATTAAGCAAGGGGAATACCCAGGTGGTAGAAACAAAGAGATTACTGAAAACAAGAATGGTGAGCATATAAACTCATGCTGGAGCTACAAGGTAGAGGAGAAAGTGGTTGGCAACAAAAGAACAGTTTGTCTTGGTTGCCTAGGGGCTAGGGTTTGAATGTCCAAGCAAGACAGAAGATGAGGCCTAAGGACAAGAAGCAGCAGGAAGTTCTTAGCAGACCCCTGCAGAAAATCAGGAACACTCCTTGTGGGCTGCACCCTCAGTGAACAAACAGATGATAAACACTGTCAACCAGCACAAGGCAACTTGTCTCTCTACCTGTGTCCCGAGTAAGAGAGAAAAGCTTTAAGTTGAGGATTAGAAACCTTAGGCCTGTGCCTTTCTTGAAAGTCAAGTACAACCAAACTGAGAATCAGGAAAGTTGAACTGGATGATCAATATAAAACTTAGTCCTGTTCATGATATGCCAAGAATGCTTCACAGAAGCAAATGAAAAATTGCCCTGGAGAATCAGTGCTATAACCTGGGCTACAACTGACCCTATGAAATCTGATCTCTCACTAGTGACCTACAAAACACACAGTCACAAGTCTAAGTCACCAAGTAGGAGAATCAGAGGCTCAAGTATTAGAAGTCATAAAACAGTATTTTGAAAAACAACATTCATAAAGTTCAAAATGACTAAATACATTAAAGCTAGAAATTAAACTCAAAAAAAAAAAAAAGACATGATGCCTCTCTCCCCAGAGATTCATTAAAATTAAAAGTTCAATGGAGAGGGGAAACAGAAGGTTAGACGCTGCTGAAGAGAGAAATACAGATCTCAGGACATTACACAAAATGAAATACAAAGGGATAAAGAGTTGAAAATTATGAAAAGAAGATTAGGAGATACAGAGGCTAGAAGAAGAAGGGCCAATATATGTCTAACAGATGTTGCGTTGGGAGAGAAAAGACATTCAGGAGAGGCATAATGGCTTAGAATTTTCTAGAATTTATAAAACTTATGACTCTTTAGAGTCACGAAGCACAGGCATCTCAAGTAGGATAAATAAACATAAGTACATCTGCATGCATCAATTACTCATAAAAGTACAGTTAATAAAAGAATGAACTGAAGAAAAGTGAAACAGTTTAATACCACAATGACAGAGCAAAAAGGAAGGCACTTAGTAGTATCAAAGAGAGGCAACTTTGCCATTCCACACTTAGAGCTAGACTCTATTTCCCTAGAACATTCATCTCCAAATATAATGAATTCTAAACTATAGAAGGTTCTTACAGGCCTAGCTGTACATTATTTTTTTCCTTTTTTAAATTACTCAATGAATTTTATTACACTTATAGTTGTACAATGATCATCACAACCAAATTTTATAGCATTTCCATCCCAAACCCCCAGCACATCCCCCCAGCTCTCAACCTGTCTCCTTTGGAATCCATAAGTTTTCAAAGTCTGTGAGTCAGTATCTGTTCTGCAAAGAAGTTCATCGTGCCCTGTTTTTAGATTCCACATGTAAGTGATAGTATATGATATTGGCGACTTCACTTAGCATGATAATTTCTAGGTCCATCCATTTTGCTGCAAATGCTGTTATTTCTTTCCTTCTGATGGCTGAGTAATATTCCATTGTGTATATGTACCACATCTTCTTGATCCACTCCTCTGTTGATAGATATTTAGGTTGTTCCCATGTCTTGGCTATTGTATATAGTGCCGCAATAAACACTGGAGTACATGTATCTTTTTGAGTCATGGTTTTCTCTGGATAGATGCCCAGGAATGGGATTGTTGGATCAAATGGTAATTCAATCTTGAGTTTTCTGAGGAATCTCCATACTGTTTTCCACAGTGGTTGCACCAAATTACATTCCCAAGAACAGTGTAATAGAATAGGGTTCCCTTTTCTCCATACCCTCTCCAGCATTTATTGTTTATAGACTTTTTGATGATGACTAGCTGTACATTAATATGGCTTCTATGTAACAAGGTGAAGGGCAGACATATCTTGGGAAAGATGTATTCATTCAGCCATCAAACAAAAGCAGCAGAAAACACACACACACACCAAACAGAAACACAAAGCCCCTGTCCTCAGGAATGTTACTCTGGTGGTAGAAGCAGCAGATCAACAGATCAAGAGTGTCATCATAAGGGAGCATAACCTAATAGAAACACAAGAAGAACATCTCAACCAGACTTGAGGAAATGCGGCACCTTAGGGAAGGCTTCCTGAAGGAGGTAACATCTGCATCTTAGGAGAAAACCCTTTAGAGTTAGGCTTGGCTCTAGATGCCAGTATTGCCACTGATCATCTAGAGACTTTGGCCAAGTTATGTAACTTCCCCCAAGCTTCTTTCAGCTCATCTGCAAAATGGAATTTATATCACTAGTCCTGGGGTTGTTTTGAGGTTTAGGGACAATAAATGCAAAGCATTTAGTGGAATGCCTGGTCTACAATTGATTTTTACTAAATGGGTAGCTGGTGTTATTATAAGATGAAATCAGTGGCTAGGTGGAAAAAAATGCCTTCTGTTTTCAAAGGTGATTTTCTTCTGAAAGGTGAAGAAGACAGAAGTGTCAGCCAATTTTCATAAAACTATCTTGAAAAACATGAATGTTTATTGAATCTCCCCTGCAAAAGTAACATGATCATGCTATCAAAATTTAAATCCAATCTGGTCCTTCAATAAAGGAACTTAAAATATAGTTTCCCCCAAATAACTAATGAAGGCTACATATGCTAAGTATCAAATATGTGATTCTCTCCAGTGATAAATCCCCAAACTGGGACAGGATTCTTATCTTTATCATGAAACCTTCAGATTTCCACCCACGAATCAAGTTGAAAGAATTCAGAGTCCAGCAGGGTAAGAAATAGATGGACCCTCCTCAGTATTATTCAACAGCTTTATGAATGACCTGGATGATGGATGGAGAGGAAACACATCAAGTCCAACCAGTGATGCCAAGTTACTGGGCTCTGCCAATGCTTGTTGGGTAAGGACACAGCCATCAATCCGCAGGAATGGCCTGAATGAAAGTAGAGAAATTCAATAATGGCAAGGCTGTATCTGCCCTTTGGAAGAAGCACTGAACTGTGCAGTCTTAGAGAGGAAAGAATTGGCCAAAGCCAAGCTTTCCATTCATTGCTTCATGCATCATTTAACAAACATGTATTGAATGTCTGCTAAGAGAGAGGGTTTGCCTTATAGGCTGGGTAAACATGGGAAAACATGAATAAAACACAATACTTTCCTTCAGGGAGCATAAAATGTAGTGATCTGAAATCCTCTTCACTTGAAACTGCCCATAACTTCCAACATTCTTCCGGCTTCCATGCAATGGTGATCTGACCACCTTACATTTGCACTAGAGAGTAATCCCCATCGTGTTTCAGAATGGCAAGTAGATTTTATCTCTTGGGCTAACAGTGACTGATTAGTAGTGAATTCCTGGAGTGCTGACTTGATAAGAAGTCTGAGGCTACATGTGGCAGGAAAACATGCTGTGATTGATTAGTGATGTCTGTCATGTGGATGGAAAAGGAATGACAGCACTAGTGCTATAAATTTGACATCTCCCATCTAGTCCAACCCCCTCATTCCACAGATGAGAAAACAGAACAGATCTTTCTTTCTTCCTGTGGCATTTTAAATTCAGCAACTCTAGCAGGGGCAACCGAGGAGAACCTGCATATCTGAAATGTTGCTGAGAGAGAAAAAAAAAATCTAGAGCTCGGAATATTTCTGATGAGCTTTTAAGATATGCACTCAAATCCTTTAGCAGCCTTTGTGTTCGGCAGCAAAGAGACTAAATGGAGAAAACTACAGACTTTGATCTCCTGGTTAGTTACAAAGTGCTTCCCCCCACCGCACCAGACACACATAAGATTGCATTAAATATATAGTTTGAGTATGCTTGACAATTTAAAATACAGAGGACAGAAATGTCTACAAAGTGAATACATTTCACTTTATATACTGTAAAGTGAAGAGTATACATTCCACTTTTTATAAAGTGAATATAGTTCAGAAATACAAAGTGAAAAAATAAAGAGTAGTAATTAACATGTTACTTAAGAAAGAACAAAGATTTTTATCATTTTATTCTATTAAATGGTACTGATATCATCTGCCAAAGAAAAGAAAGAAAAGCCCTTATTTATTTTCATACAGACACTTTATATCCTGGGGATTCTGTAACACTAACTAAAGAGATAGGGTCTGTCCCCGTTAAGCATTTCCACACCCAGTCTATCAACACTCACAACCATCACCCAGCCCAATCACAAAGAAGCCAGGCTCATTCGCTGTGAAGGACAGAATGGTGTAAAGGAACAACAGATAAGCAGGAAGCCCAACCCCAACCTGATTCAGATACAAAGAACAAATTGTAGCATTTGATTAATATGCGAGCTCTTCTGTCATGCCAACTGCAAAGTGAATTTTACGGGAAACCAACTCCTTGAGAAATAGGTCTAATTAATTCAGTTACATAAACTCCAAGGAAATATTAGGGGGAGGAGATGGGGAAGGGAGGGAGGGGGAGAGAGTATCAGAATGACAATGAGGAAAAGTCAAGGAGGGAAAGAGGGAGCAAGAAAGAGAATGAGAGAAGGAGGGAGGAAGGGAAGGAAGGGGGAAGGAGGAAATGAGCAACTGAAAATAAATGATTGAGAGAATATGAACAGGATATTCTTAAGACCACTGGCTTTACCTTGAGGCCGCAAAAGGGATGTTCTGACTTAAGATGACAGGAAACATATTTATATTTCAGTCAAACAGGCTATTGAAGGTTTGAGTAAGAAATTAAAAGATAACCTGCTGCTAACAACTCTCTAATGCAGAAATTGGCCAATTAGTTCTCCCACCCTCCCAGGATCACTCATTTCAGATACCTCCATGAATTCTGCTAAATTGCCTTTTACTAAATACCATGTTCATGATTTGTCATACTGAATGTGTCATATACTATTATTTATAATGAATAAACAAACGGTGGTACATCCGTGCAATGGAATACTACTCTGTGAGTAAAAAGACCAAACATGTGCAACAAGATGGATGAATCACAAATATGCAATGCTAAGAGAAAGATGCCAGACTGATTCCATTATGTGACATTGAAGAAAAAGGCATTTTTTTTTTCTTTTTTATAGCCACACCAGTGGCATATGGAAGTTCTCAGACTAGAGGTCAAATGGGAGCCACAGCTCAGGATCCAAGCTGCATCTGTGACCTACACCACAGCTTGTAGCAACACCAGATCCTTAACCCACTGAGGGAGGCCAAGGATTGAACCTGCATCCTTACAGACACTATGTTGGGTTCTTAACCCACTGAACCACAGTGGGAACTCCCAGAAAAGGCAAATTTACAAGCACAGACAGCCAAGGGTTGGAGATGGGAGGTGGGACTGAGAAAAATTTACAAGGTAATAGAACTGGTCTATTGATTGGGGGAGTGGTCACATGGCTGCATGCATTTGTTAAAAACTCACAAAATTGTAAATCTAAGAGTAAAGGTTAATGTATGGAAATATCAAAGGTGAAAAACAAAAATGGACAACAACCTAAAAGTAAAAACCACCCCTGGTATCACTTTGGTTTTAATTACTCCTGTAGTAAATATTTTCCTTCTGCCTCACTTTTGTAAAGCTATTTAACAAATTACTCACAAAGTAGTTACTTAGGAAGTGTGGCAAGCTGTGACTATGAAGTTGCTCTTTCTTGACTACAAAGGGAGATGACATAGTTTTGGAGAAGTGGCAACTCTAGCACCTAAATGAATCTCCTTGTTGATAACACTGACAAAATGTTGAGGACTGGAAAGAGAATTCTTTTAACTACATGTAAATGTTAGTTTTAACTGATTCTGGATCACCCCAAGCCATCTCACATCCTGGAAGTCAGTGCTACAGTTTGGAAGTTCCATGAAGGAAGGGGCTACATCTGTCTTATTCTGCAAGGCAATCCTCCTTGGCACCTAACATAACAGGCACTTGATACTCATAAAACACATGTAGTAAGTTTCCTACTGTGTCTCAGGCTCAACCCTTGCAAGAGAGAGAACTGAGGCAGCTCAGTTCATCACTAGTCTAGGCTCCTGGATGACATTCTAGCTTCCAGGAAACGATCAGCCAATACTCCACCAGTGTGGATCACAGAGCCAGGCCAGCCAACTCTTCCACTCACCATCCTTCAAAAACCTGAGTCTTACCTTCTGTCCACCTACTTCTATGCTTTGCTCCTCATGGGACAAGGCTTCAAGCGCCGCGACATCCAAGCCATTCAAAAATGTGACACTCTAATTAAATGAGAATGAGGAATTATTTATGGGTGCTGTTAGGTTAGATATGGTCCTATAAGACAATACGCCTGCTTGTTAGAGAAACATGTTTAAGTGTGTAAGGCTAAAATAACATCATGTCTGAGATTTGCTGTAAAATACTTAGGAAGGAGGAGAGTAAAGGAGGGGGGAAGGAGGGGAGGAAGAGAGGGAAGTGGGAGACAGGAACATTAAGCAAAAGGAAAAAGAGATAAATGAAGCAAATGCAGCAAAATTTTGATAACTGTTCAATCTATTATATAGAGATTCATTGTACTATTCTTTCTACTTTTGATTATGTTTTAAAATGTTATTAATAATGAAAATCTTTCAAGGATGATTTGACCAGGGCAGGACGGGGCTGCGGGGGGTGCTTATGCCTTCCTGGTTCCTGACATGGTGATTTGAAGATCATATTAATCTGATTCACACTGAGCCACTGACCAGAATCTGTTTAACTGTAGGTTGTTTGTTTTTCTTTTCACTCCATGCATCTCTCACTGGACTAGTTTATTCTCCACTTGGGTAGTTGGGTTTCTGGCTCTAAGTGCAGGTCTGCTCATTTTTCATTTTTTAATTCAGCTCAACATCCCAATTCATGTGAAATTTGGGCCCCTCAATCTGCTTTCTACTGCCAAGTATCACCAAGTATTTTAGTTTCCAAATGTCAGACTATGTCTATTAAGAACCATCTGAGATTTTGTCAATTCTGCAGATTCCTGGCCCCAACCCTGGAAATTCAAATTCATTATCTTTGGGACAGGGCCCAGAACTTGTATTCTTAAAGCTTTCTTAAAAACCAAACTAATATATTCATTATTTCTCCATTATATCATCAAGTCAGCTAAAAAAAAAAAAAAAAGATGAATGATACCTAAAGATTGAACAGAATCTCTTGATTACATTGGGGGGAGGGAGGAAATGCAAATATTTATATTATCTTAGATTACTATTCCTAAACTGAAAAGGCAAACTTTCATGTTTGCAGGGGAACCTGATACGTCTTCAGCTCTTAAGAGCATGTCTAGCAGAGGTAACCTGTATGGATATGAGACCCAGGTACCAGCTTCTGGGCCTCAATCTTGACATCTCTTTTCCTGGTGGTTATGGGAACATGCTGGCTCTGCATTTTCGGGTCTATTACTTTGGAAGTATATGCTACATTCAGCCATGCTGACCTGAGTTCACTGTTCACTGTTTTTCTGTGGATTTTTTTTTGTGGGGGGGTGGTTGTTCCTTTGGCATTTGAAACAAAAGGAAGCATTATGCAAATGACTACCCCTCCCATTTCCTCCCACTCTGACTATACAGGAGCTCTCATTGAGTCCTTGCTATAGCCCTTTAAAGCAGCCTCTATGAAGATGCCCATTTTTCAGAGGAAGAAACTGAGGCACAGAAATGTTAAGTAACTTGCCTCTGTAACACAGCTTATAAGTAGCAGGAGTGGGATCCAAACCCAGGCAGTATGGCTTCCAGACCCCCCAGATGCACCTCTTTGCATATACTGATTCCTCTGGTCAACAAGGAGGTTAACGACTGGTCCTTGGGCACAAGAGGCATTCAGAAGAAAGCCTGAGGGCAAAGTAAGAACTAACAGAGTTCGCTCGTATGACTTGCCATGTGCTCATGCATTTATCCACCCACCTGTTTACCTTACACTAACTGAGCATCAACTACACACAATGCATGACTGTAATGAGCTCTGGGAACACAGGCAGAAAACAAACAAACAAACAAAAACAATCAATTCATACTCAAGAGGAACTCACAGTCTGGTGGAAGAGAGACAGATCTGTTACATGCACATGCATAAAACAAAGCACGGAGTGATAGCCCAGGTATGAAAAAGAACTTCAGAGTGAGTAATCTGAATCAGCACGAGAACGTCATGGCAGCAGTCAGTCTAGAAGAATGAGGAGACATCCTTGAGGTGGGAGGGGGAGAAGCACATTCAGGCAGATGAAATAGTAGGGGCAAAACTACAGGGGCTTGAAAGAGTCCTGGGCGGAGCAGATGGGTGCAGGAAGGTGGGCAGGAAAGAAAGACTTTTGTAGAGCTAATCAAACTTGGCACTACTGACATTGGGAGCTGGTTAATTCTTGGCTGTGGGGGGGCATCCTGAGCAGTATCTCTGGCCTCTATTCACCAGAGGCCACTAGTATCCTCTCTAGTTAGGACAACTCCAAATACCTCCACCCATAACCAAATGCCTCTAAGTAGCAGAATCACCCCACAGAGAACCTGAACTCCTGGGAAAGCCTGCCTGCATGTGTGAAAGATTAGAGTAAGAAAAAAGAGTTCGCCAGTGACTGAAAGAAGCAGAGAGAGGGAGCAGGGCCTAGATCATGCACCAAGCCAGCCAGTTAGGTCCCTCCAGTTCTCCATCACCATCTGGCCACTCTGAGGTTCATTTCCTTTCAAAAGGCCTCCTCCTGATTTCAGCTTGTGAGTGCAATCTACATTATAAGATATTATTTTGATAATTAAACAGTTTCCAGCCTGGATATTTAATGTCTACTATCTAACCATGTCATAGAATGAATTGAGATGGCTCCCCAGACTCTTGCCCTGGGGAACACATATACATTCTCCCAGTTTTTCAGTCGAACACCAATCTAAGTGCTGCCGTGAAGGAATATTGCAGCTATAATTTGACATTATTTCTTTTTTTGGGGGGTACCCGCGGCATATGGAAGTTCCCAGGGTAGGGGTCGAATCAAAGCTACAGGTGCCAGCCTATGCCACAGCCACAGCAAAACAGGATCTGAGCTGTGTCTGCAACCTACACCACAGCTCATGGCAAGGCTGGCCCCTTAACCCACCAGAGATCTAACCCGCATCCTCATGGACACTAGTTAGGTTCATAACCCACTGAGTCACAACAGGAACTCCTATAATGTGAGGTTCTAAATCAGCTGGAACCTTAAACTGAGATTTTCCTCAGTGAGCCTGACCTAATCCCATCACCCCTTGAAGAAGGCTGGGATCTTCCTGGGGACACAAATGGAAAGAGGGACAGGCACTGGATATGAGACAGATTCTCAGGCACTTGGCTCTGAAGATGGAGGGGGTCACATGGCAAGGACCTAAAAGATGCTATTAAAAGCTAAGAGTGGCCCTTAGGTGACAGCAGGGCAACAGGGACCTAAGTCCCACCAACACAAGGAACTGCGTTCTTCCAGCAGCTTGATGAGCTTGGAAATGAGCATATGAGAACGCAGATGGAAACACCCTGATTTCAGCTTTTTGAGAATCTGAGCAAAGACAAACAGGCCCTGACCCACGGCACTATGAGACAATACACAGGTATTGTCCGAGGCCACTAGACGAGTGGTCATCTGTGGTGTGGCCACAGAAGAGGAACACAGCCTGGATCCTGCAACCCTCCAAGGTCCTGCCTAGGTTCCTTCCTCCACGAAGCCTCTTCCCCTCTGCACAGAGGGCAAGCCAGGCCATTGCAAGTTTCCCCCAATCACCAAACTCTCTTGCACGCCCACCCTCCTGCCCCAAACCCTTTTTGTGACATCTCATGTGGATAAACTACTGCTCTGTCTACCACTGATTATGTCTTAAAGGGTTGCATGTCTTGTTTCTGCCTCTCCTTCCCTTCCCCCTGCAAAAGTCAGCATTGGGAAGATAGCGGTCAGCTCTTGAAGGATCTTTTGAATTAAGCCCATTGTAAACACTTATTAAATCATGGACTGATGGTCAGGGGTTCCCGATCCCCACTCTCTAGAAAGGGATAAGTGGTAGAGCAAACCACTGCCAACTTCACATTGCAATTGAACCAACTTGGAGTAACATGTTAGCAGCCAAAAGCACCATCTGTATTTCAGTTACTTACATGAGATCACTCCCATTGATGATCATGACTCTCAAGTCAAGGTGACCTCTCATGGGCCACTTAATTCTCAGGGTCAAGGGATTAATCAGTTACTATGAGCTGCCAGACAAAAATGCTCTTTGCATTTAACATTCTCTCACTGCTCCTTCCCTCTAGATGTAAATAAAGCTTGACATTTCTGGTTCCCAAGCTTGATGTTTAGTCTCCTTGCTAGAAGACTCAAAGGAGGAGTTTTCCAAGGAAAGCCTTCCATGACCACTGCCACTGAATATTCTACCCTCCTCTGCAGAGGCAACAGGAGAATTTCAAGAATCACCCTTTTCTAGGAAAACAATGAACACAAATAGAGGAGTACGTATACTATTAACTAAAATAAGTCAAATCTGAAGGCATCACTTATCTTTACTGGCCCAGTTGCTCTTCACCATGGAACTGACAATTTTAAATAACTGAACACTTAAAATCTTTTTGGAGTATAAAGCTTTCACCTTCAGATTTCATTCCAGGATAATTTCAAGACGTAGAGCTCCTGGGACCTCAATTTACCAGCTAAACTTTGTGTATGTTCTTTTCATCTCTGTAATTATCAGTAGATCAATTAATATGACTCTGATAACGATAATCCTTGGGATTGATTATGTCTCAAAATTATCTAGGCTAAAGAACAAATAATTATGGATAAAACTGGGAGTACGAACTTTATAAGCTATGCAGTCACAGCTTTCCTAGGTTGTGTAAAAATTATCAGGCTGTAAAAAGTCAACCTTCACTCTGGCCTCATTCAACTCCCTAGTAGGTTATGCTGATGAAACCAGAGGGCCACAAGTTACCAAGCAGAGGACGAGGGATGAGGAAGGGAGGGTTCATATTTGGTAAATGCATACTGTGAGAGAGGAACTACAAGAGTGTCTGGAAAATTATTACTCACAGTAACAGATTCTCTAGAGGAGGGTAGAGAATGTCAGCTATGTTACTACCCAGGTACAGCTTCCACAGCAAATACCACTAACTGATCACAATACTCCCACCAGCTGGACCTGGAACTAGCCCCAGACTCTTGTTCACTACAACTCTCCTGGGAAGAAAAAGCTCCTCCCCAGTGATCCCAACTGGCCTATAAGATAAAATCAATTTGCCTCTTCTTGAATAAAATGCACTGATAGTTCCCCTTCTTCACCTAGAGCCATGCTTCCATTGGGTGGATTTTTTTTTTTTTTTTAAATGCAGGAAAGGAAAAACAACACACAAAAAAAGAAGAAAGAAATCGAAGCATGTCATCTCCTTGTCTCTGTCCTGCCCATCATTCTCAGAAATCATCAGATGCCCAAGGGCAACTCTTTTTTTGTTTTTTTGTTTTTGATTTCTAGGGCCATACTCATGGCATATTGGAGTTCCCAGGCCAGGGGGTCAAATGAGAGTGGTAGCCGCTGGCCACAGCAATGTGGGATCCAAGCTCTTTGGGACCTCCACCACAGCTCATGGCAGTGCTGGATCCTTAACTCACTAAGCGAGGCCAGGGATTGAACCCATGTCCTCATGGACACTAGTTGGGTTCATTATCACTGAGCCACAGTGGGAACTCCAGGAGCCACTGTTTTTAAGTACTTGAAAGTTCTAAACATTTCACCTTTTTGAACTTCAGAGCGAAGCAAGGAGGCATCTTCTCCAGTTTCTTTGAAGGTCCTCTTTCTCTGCCCTTCCTTTTTGTGGAGTCCTTGAAGGTTCTCTCCTAACACAGCTCTACGGTGAGATGATAAACTCCCTTTCTCTCCAGTGGCATCCATCACTCTCTGTTGGCTGATTGATTAGTTTAGGCCTTGCCCTGTCCTAGATGCTGTATGTGGTGGTGAGCAAAGCAGACACATTCATGGCCCTCAGAGAAACTTAGATTTTATCACTGTAGAGAAAGACCATCAGCAGATAAGATGATGACTGGTAAGGGGGAAAAGAGTCAAATGAGGCAAAAGAAGGATGGGGAGGTTGCAGAGGTGCTAGCCTAGAGAGTGCTGATGACTACAGATCTCCTTCTCAGCCCAGAGAGCTCTTCTAAGGTTCAGATTCATACATCCTAACGGCCTCTTGGGTCTCTGTGCCTGGAAGAGTCCCACAGGCAAAAAATCACCATGCCCACCATGGATCACCACACCCTTCCAAGTTTTCTTCCTCAGTGGCACCATCTACCCAGACTCTTAGGTCAGACACCAGATGGTATCCTTAACTGCTACCACTCACTCCACTTCCTAAGAGCTTCTAAATACCCCTCCACTGCCATGCCCTGGTCCAGGCAGCATCCTCTCTTGCCTGTGCTGCTGCCTTTGCCTCGTTCATGGCCAGAGATCTGGCTTATCCTCCCATCCCTTCCCAATCCCATTTTATATACCATGTCTGGATTGATTATGCTAAACCATCCACCTGATCATGTCATTCCTGCTCAATACTCTTCTGTCATTTCCTAATGCCCTCAGACAAAGGGCCCCAACTTACAGAGACCCTGGGGATCTGATGCTTACTCACAATGCCAACTCTCTGCATCAAAACTGTCCCTCAACTCAAGCTAAATTGCCCTGTTTGTGGCTCCTCTGGTTTCTTACTCTTACTGTTCATGCCACCTGAAACTCAGTTCAGTCCTTTCTCTTGAATTCATGCCTACTCATCCCCCACACACCTTTGGCATCCAGGAAGGCTTCCTAGATCCAGAAGTCCCTCTCAGGTGCCTGGTCTGTTGACCGACACAGCAATCACCATGCTGTCCAACAAACAGCAGGCACATCATCAGTACTTCTTAAATAAATGAATAAGTCAATGTACAGATTAATCTGTAATTGTAACCAATTTCTTACAGGTCTCAGGGATGTGTCTTTAGTGATCCAAGCATCTGAAGGCAGTAATTCCCAGCCTTGGTGCAAGTTGCTTATTCTCTCTGAGCCTCAGTTTCTTCATTGACAAAAAGAGAATAATACTTCTTATTTTGGGGTGGGGTCATGATGAGAAACTGAAATACTGTCTTGAAATATCTAGCACATGGTACAACGTGGCTCTGTAAATGGCGGCTCCTATTATTTTTAAAAAAATATTCTGCCTGAAAGTTGGGCAGAGAATAGAAAAGCTTTCTGAGATGGTGTCATTTCTCAGAGGTCATCAGACCTAAGGGAAAATGAAGAGAATGAGGAAAAGCACATCCTCTTTATCAAACGCCCTTCTTTCCCTTTGAAGATCTCGCCAAACACTTTGGACTTGCTAGTCTGTTTTTATTCTGAGTTCATTTAGCTTTAAGCTCACAGTCCTTATTTTAATACACACTGCATTTTAACAAGTAGGTCAAAGCCATTTTATACTTGCAATATGATTACCATAGTAATCGCTGTATTTTATAACCTGCAAAATGCTCCCAGGGAGACCAGTAGGGACAACTATGGTTTGTAACAAAAACAATAATTTCAGCCCTGTAGAATAAGCTCCTCTTAAAAACTCTCTTGTTGCAAGTATTAATTTTTGAGGCTCCCACAATATTTGGGAATGGCAAACGCTAATGACTAACTGAAGAGATAGTCAAGAGCTCCAATTGAGTATGTCTTTACTCTTAGTAGCTTTGTGTTAGAGAGTTAATATTAATAAGAATAATAATAGTAATAGCAGCAGCTAATGTATATAGAGTGTTTGAAGGAGACTGTCTGCAAAAAAAAATAGTCTGAATAATTTTCCTGCCAGTACTTGAGTCCTCTCCCATACTGGCTGTGGGCTTGGTTTTAAGACTTGTGTGGGCCAATGAAATATGAGCAAATGTAACTGAAGCAGATTGTGTTTTGGCCTTTGTCTTCTTGCTGCTTGAGAAACTTATGACCACAACCATTCGAACAAGCCCCAGCTCTAGTTATCCAGACTGACATCACACTAAACATGTTAAGTGAAACATCCAATAATCCAAATCTAGCCCCAAACAACAAGGAGACCTGCCCGGGCTGCCTGAATTATGAGAACTAATAGAAAAGTATTGTTTTAATCTACTAAATTTGGGGGTGCTTTGTTATGCAGCATGAACTAACTGATACAGTGTTTTCCATAAATAAAGTGCTTTACATAAGTAGTACTTCAAAATTCTTTGCTTAAACCCATTTACTCCCTACAACAACCGTTTGGGGGCAGAACTAGAATATATTTCACAGATAAGGAAGTTAAAGTGCACATAGAGATCTGGTCACTAAGCCCAAGATACATAGCTAGAATATAATGGAGCCGGAATTTGAATCCAGTTCCTCTGGCTCCAGCGTTTCTGCTCCTAAACTGCACAATACTGATGATCAACTTTTCTAACTTTTCTCCTACAGAAATATTTGTTATACATTACGAAAATTATTACATCAGTGATCAAGATCACAAAACACTACTGGGCTATAAGCAAATACCACAGGGAGACATTTTGGATCCTGAAAGCAGGAGATCAAAAGTACCCCCAGCCATTCATCCACCAAATTCCATTAATAAAAAATCTCACTGATACAGTGTAACTTTTGGAATGAATTTTGAAAATATAAAGCAAATAATAAGCTTCTATCAGACTTTATTATTTTAAAATTTTTAGGTAATGTGCTTCCTCCATTCATACATTTTACTTTAGTCAGTTAATCAAAGGCAATACAAGCTTTTTAAGTATAAAGTATATAAAGTAAAATTGAGTCCTTCGTGCTCTTGCTCTCACTCTCCAATTTCACCTTCTAATGTAACAACTATTAAAATTTACCATCCATCTTTTAAAATTTTTCATTTAATTATGCAGAGTTATTAAAGGCTTATCGAGTTATTATTCTTCAAAATTAAAAATAATTTAAAAAAAATCAGTTGACTATAAACTAAAGAGCACATTCTAAAAGGCCTGACATTCAAAGAAATCTTATAAAAGCGTCATTATAATCAGGTATCTACAACAATGATTGTACTTTAATTCTCAAAGTGATAATTATTCCTTCACTTTACACAATCAACGAAAAGGTGAGCATCTATAAGATACACAGGAAGCAACATTTCTGGTTTTTTGGTCTAAAATAAAATTCTTATCTGAAAAGCATTATCACACCTTTCAGAACTGAAATCAAACTCTCAGAATGGCCATGCCAGACTGCAGTCCAGGAGGTCTAAAATAAGTCATTAAAACCACACACACACACACACACACACACACACACCCCTAAAACAAAAACAAACCTAGCAAATGCATAAATAAAAAAATGAGAGGTCATCTAAGATAAGAGCAAAATTAAATAAATTCTCTTGGGTGGTAAGAGTGTCAATATATTGCAAGTTGATGAATACCATAAAAAGTCAATTTCTATCAAGTGACAGAATCCTAGCAAAGCAATTCATCTTTCATAAAAACCAAAAATGTCCGACTGTGATTTTTTTAAAAAAACCAACCTAAAATAGTTTTATTTGGATCAAAAGCTTTTGTCCCCATGACCAATGACCTTTGTATAGAATATATAAAAAGTGAACACTAACATAGGAATTACATTATCTTTCTATCTGCCTGCTCTGTTTTCCTTCTGCTTCACAATATGCTGTCTATGTAAGATGTAGATAAAGAATGTGATCAGACCAGGGTAGTTAAACTTCATTTCAGATTTTGTAAGAGCAACCTACTGAGACTCAGAAAGAGAGGTACTCTTGACCCTTCTATTGGTAAGACAAACCCCAAGGGCTGTCCCATTATTTCCATAATGTGATATATTCTACATATTTAAGGGTGCTAAAACCCCATTTAATTCATAGTGCTGGTGAGCACTATGTTATCTATCCATACATAGTATGGATATTATACATGTATATAAGGTTTTTTTTATTTCAGTCCATAATTAAAACCATGAGTCTATAATTTGGATGGGTAATTAAGTGATGATGATGATAAGAGCATTAACTTAATACAGGAGCCACTACTGAGCTCTTTGCTTTTACTAATTCATTCATTCAAGACATTCTTATTGAGCATCTATACTATATATAATGTCACAGGACAGGGCACAGGAATGTAAGAAAGAGCAAGATGAATGAGATGGAAGGTATACCCCCCCAAAGGACGGCATGAGAAGACTCCAAGTGAGACAGGCTGGACAAACATCTTGAGCAACAAAATACAAAGAAACTATAAGGGACTGAAAATAACTGTGCTCATCTGCAGTTGGGGCAAATTACAGACAAGGTACAAAAAGACTGTAAAACCAATGGCTCCTTTTAAGAGCAAACACTGGGTACTACGTATGACCCTTGCACACACCACCACCAAGGGGGTGAGCATACCACCTAAGTCAGCCCTCTAGCCTAAACTAACCCCTGTAACCAACCCTACTCTCAGAACCCTATATAAGGAATTATCTTGCCCCCAGCCTTGGGGAGCAAGCAAGGGAACCTGGAGCTTGTTTTCACTCTGCCCCGCCGCCCAGTGCAGCATGGGCCCCAGAAAAGCCTTGCCTGAATTTTCTTGTCTGGCCTCTTATCAATTTCTGCTTATTAAGGAAGCCAAGAACCCTAGATGGTAACACAAGTATAAAAATACTGTATTACTGCTGAATTTTCTTCCTTCTGACAAGTCTAATTAAACCCTTCAAATGTTAAGTCACTATTCCATGTTAAGTAACTGAGTTAAGGTCAGGAGACTGCACTTATTCATGAGGATGTTGACCATCCCTATGTGCCAGGCACTGTGACAAAAGCTGAAAATATACAGGGAACAAGACCTGGCTCTTGCCTTCATGGGGTTCCCACATCAACAGGCAAACACCAGGAAGAACAAGGTAGGATAGAGTTACATAGCAAGAACACCTAACCTGGTTTTAAGGAGAAGGTCTCCTCAGACAAGTTATATCCAAGTTAATACCTCAAATGGAATTCTATTTAAAATGTTTAATTTCTAGCCAGTGATTCAAAGCTGCTTCTTGCTTTGAATGAGTGAGAACCTGAATCAGGCCCCCAACACCATAATTCTCCAATTTTAACGTACATTCAAATCACCTGGGATCTTGTTTAAACGCAGATTCTGATCAGTAGGACTGGGGCGAAGCTGAAATTATGTATTTCTCACCAGCTCCCAGGAGATGCTGAAGCTGCTGGTCTGGGGACCGCACTTAGAGTAGCCAAGTCTTGGCATAAAAAGGGCCCCTGGCCAACAGATGTGTTGTATTTGGCTGGCGTAGTGTTCCAAAAAGTCTCCCAACTTGTAAAAATCAGAATATTTTATATAAAAGGCAGGATTTCCAGCTTTTGAAAGTTTTACGTCAGGCGAAGTTGGCCTTAACTTTCCTTAAGGCACCAGATAGCCAGAGGCAAGGACAGGCCTGTGATGCATGGTTCTCCACAGTGGCCCTGCTCCCACGAGAGCCCTAATCTCCATTGACTTATGTTACATGCCTTCCTCCCATTTAGGTATCTAGCACTTGAGAGTGTTAACAACCCACCCAACACACCCAACATTCCTCAGGAACAGCCTGCATACCTGGCAGGAAGTGTCGCCATTAATTTATAATAATAAGGACCAAAGACCTTTTATGGAAACAGCATAAGTTTCTTTGACCAAGTTCATCTAGTTTGGCAAGTGTCTGAACTGCTCCAGGGTGGCATTTTGATACACCCCATTATGGAGATGATAGGGCATCAATGGGGGACATGCATGGGCAGTACAAGCACGTGGCTGCAAGGCTTGAGTGCCAGTTGGGGTGCAGCCCAGGAAGTGCTCAATTGGCTGAAAATCTTAAGGGCCCTCTCATCCTTTAAGATGTCAGCACCTGGATGCATCTGGAAACACTTCTCAGACTCGAGCCCTGGCCAGAAGTGGGGGAGGGACTCCACCTGGAGAGAATGTGTGTGTTGGCAAGCTTGTGCGTGTGTGTGGTGAGGGGGCAAGCAGACAGACCGCACGTCGTCTCCGCATTGTGCAACATGAATCTGCACACTGGCACTTGGCTGTTTTTACATTTGAAGGATGTCTCTTCATTTGGATGAGATAGAAAGGCTCCACCTCCCAGCTCAGGCTCCTAAGATCCCCCAAAACCCTCATGAGACATGCCCTCTATGTCTTAACAGACGACTGATGAAAAGGACTGATAAATTTTTTAGTATCAATTGATGAAAAGTATACCAGGAACCACTTATTCTCTGGTACTTCCAATGCCTGATATGTCTGTCATTTCCTATGATGAGAAAGATCTATTAATACAGTGGCTGGAATTAGAGCTGGTGAAAAATAAAAGTAGATACATCACTTCTGTTTGTGACTGCCACCATGCATCTTGCTCATCATTACTTTTCTTTACAAGGGTCATATTTATGATTTGGACCTATCTTTACCTATCACTGCTGAAATGTCAGACCAAAACTTAGCAGTTTCATAGCATCAGTGGTATGAAAGGGAGGAGAAATTTAAAATGAAATCATTGACAAGGAATAAATGCTGAAAGCAACCAGAGGGAAAAAAAAATGGCTCTTGGGAAAAAATGGAACCAGAGAAAAAAAATAAGCTCACACAATATTCATGTACATACATGATCATGTCAGGCAGAGTCATATTAATTTTGTGATGATAATAATAAGAAGGATCTGGAAGAACCTATATCATCTTGATAGACACATAGTTGGAGAATATTAAGACAACCCAGTTTTTCTGTTTGCTTATAATATTTAAACCCCAATTTTTAAAGGTTTCCAGGTAACAGACTTTGACATAAATCACAAACACTTAAGAAGCTGCTCTAAAAGCACATTACCCAACATTGTATGGTAACCTAAGATGAACTAAATTCCACTAGAAGTTCTTCTCCAATGACTACTAACAATTCTTAATCATATGGCCTACGAGTGAATGCCACTGTATTAAACACAAGGCACAGCTGTATTCACTCACTCACAACTGTGACTAAATGATTATGTGATTGTCTGTTTCATATTGGTCTTCCATTCTAGAACATAAAAGCCTAAGGTAGCCTTTATCCAAGACTATAGCCCCAAAAATCCCATAGCATCTGATACATAGTAGGGACTCAAATATTTAATGATTCATTGAATCAACAGAGATCAAGAGAGATTAAATGTGTAGATAAAATTGGACTAGGAAACAGTTACTGCCCTTAAAGGAGCTGAACTAATGGGAACTCATTGAGAGAAACACAGATTCCTCTTTTACTACATTTAAGGAAGGTGCTGACATACAGATGCTTAGCATTGAAAAGAGTTAGGAGCAAACACATCAGGTAGGATTTTAAGAGACTCACTAATCAGGAAGATTCACCTGGTCTCAAAGAAAAGAACTACTGATTCTTTCCCAAGAATCAGATCCTAATTATCACCACTGTGCTTTTCAAGTATCAAATGCAAACTTGGGAACTTCAATTGCGAACTCAAGTCAAAATGAAGAGGTTGACATTTGTTAAGATTCACCAAATCATCTCCTTGTTTTTTCCATTGCACTTCAATCGCCTTTCACAGCTCCCAGAACTACAGAGCATTCAGACATTCTGAGCAGCAATGACTACATCTGGAACTTTAATCAAAATCATAAAGGTTGACTTGAATCTCAAGGGCTTTAACAACAACAACAACAAAAACGGGGCCCAAGGGAGAGCTCCAGAAGGGAGTGTACAATTCAAAAGCAATTCACATGCAAGGTGGATGGGTCCTTGGGAAAGAAAGAAAGTCACGTGTCTTGGTGTGTGATGAAAATTTACAACATGTGCAAAAAATGGTATGGCTATCAACTCTGCATATATCATTTCAAAGAATCTTCCAGTGTTCAAAACTGCCAAGTGTGGGTAAATGTAGTTCAAGGAGAGAGAAAGAGATTAGCTCAACCATGGCCGTTTTAATCTGAATCACGAGTGGGAAGGTAATGGTTTAATCTCTTAATTTCTTTCAAGGGAGTAGGATGTATTTACCAGCTATAATGCCATTGATGGGCTGAACTTTCAGCGACCCTACACATAAATGGGCAAAAATGTTCTTTTACCCTTAACCACAAAATAAAGCCATATCCAATCAAGAAGTTCTGAGATGCCTGGGTGTGAATTTGACACAGAATTCTGCTTGACTTTAGGCTACTGAGATTGCCCCTCCTTACATGAAAAGAATGCCAAGATATATCAGAGCACTCTCTTCCTGGAAAGCTTTAGCTCATAAACTTTTCTACTTATGAAGTAAACTTTTTAACAATAAAAACTAAACTTTGCAGTGTGTACCCAAACTTCAATCCAATCCCAGAAAACCCTGGTCTGGTGGAAACATCTAAATCAGGTACCCAAAGCAGCCATGTATCTAATGGCCAAAGCTAGAGTAATAAAATCTTTTAAACCAATGCCTAGCAAATGAATTATGATAAAATAACCCAAACCAACCTGTATTTTCAAATAATGAAATACAGGCAAAAAAAGTAATCATCTGGAGTCATTTCTCTCATACCAATTATGATAAGCCTCTATGAAAAGTTTGATTATGAAAAGAGGGAGTTGAGAATAGCAATGGTCTCTAAAGCAGGATTTAACTATTTTATCACACAGCAAGGCATATCTTAGGGCTTCTTTGAATGAATGTGAACTTGAATCTTTCCTTGACATCTGTCTTTTTCCTTACTGAAAGTAAAAAACGTTGGACTACATAATCCGGGCAGTCTTAACCCAGCTGTTAACTGTAATACTTCCCCCTATAATTAGTTTACCCAAAGACACCACATGGAAAATATTTAACTCTTCTGATCATCTTTAATATCAAAGGAGTTTAATGACTTGGGCCAACCCCACTAGCAGAATGACCTCAGAAGGTGGGACCGCATGTCAGTCAAGATATGCGAAATAAAACAGGTTCTTGTTTTAATATCTAGAAAAGCTACAGCCTTGAGAGACAGGAAGTCCTCGAAAAGACGCCATTTTCCAACACGTTCAAGAATCATTAGAGTTGGCTGGAAAGACATTCACATTCCTTAAGAGACAAAGAAATGCAATATCGAAGCAAGGCTTGGAGCAGCTTGGACAAATGTTCCACACTTCTGTGAACTTTAACTTGCATCTAACGGCTATGGGGTATCAGACCCCCCCCACCTAGTTATCAATTTAAGAAGTCAATGACAGAGGGATTATAAAGAGGGCTCAGGGTCTCCCAGGAGCATTAAGGACATGAATCCAATCAACACCCCACCTGAAATTTCCGATCATCATGCAATCTCAAGGTAGCTCAGAAGGTGTCCCCCGATATTGCTTAGGATGACAAATGCTTCCTTAGCGGCCACAACCCTGGTAAGGTTCATAATGACATTCAGAAACATTTAAAGGAACCAAACCTGTAGATTTATAATGTCTGTGTTATGCAACTGCACATGTTTAGAACTTCAATCATTTCACCATCTGAAAGAATATGTCCTATTAAAATAAACAGGTTGCTCTTGCAGTTTCAATTTAAAATGTCAGAGTAATGGATATAGATTTAGAATTTTAAACTAAAATATTAACTAAATTTACATACAGTTTTAGGATACATAAGTCAATATGATGTTTGCTGCATTTAAAAGTTTAAGGTGTGAGGATTATAAGAACTATTAAAAGAGAAGGGAAAGGGTGCTTTTCTTGGGAAAGGAACAGGGTCGGATCAGATGACTTAAAGAGAAGCCAAATGTTTTATATTTACACACTTTTAAAATATAAAGAATTTAATTATTTAACTTTGTAAACAGGGACCAAAGATTTACAAACACCATAGAAGATCTAAATGCTAAACTTAAAGAATTACGTTTTTCAATCTATTGAACATTAAGTTTCAAAATGAAAGCAACCACTAAATAACCATTCCTTCAACTACAACGACAACATCTGCCCATCAGGGGCTCAAAAAACTCAGAGACCCCTGCCACTACGTTAACTCCAATGTTGATTCAAAAGCCACAGAAGGGATTGTCTCAGGCTCCTAAGTAATATACCTCAGGGTGTTTCCATGTATCAATAGCTAATAAGTACTGAGTCCATACTATAGGGCAGGCCCTGTGCTAAGCAATTTATAGACACTACCTCTTTGTTTTACAGAGCAGCAACCCAAAGATGGAGGACATAGGTATCTTACCAAGATGACAAGGTAACAAATGTTAAGAATTAGACTTGAATCCTATGCTCTTAACCACAAAGCACCCTGCATCCTATGAGAACAATACCCATCACAAACTATTATATAGAGAATGGATAAAAAATAAGATCCTACTATATATAGCACAGGCAACTATATTCAATATCCTGTCATAAACCATAATAAAAAGGATATGAAAAAGAATGTATATATACATATAACTGAATCAGTTTGTTGTACACCTGAAATTAACACAACATTGTAAATCATCTATACCTTAATAAAATAAATTAAAAAGAACAACATCCCTAAAGGCAACACATTTCTACAACCTTGCCAGTCAAAGTATGGTCCATAGATCATTGGAATTAGCATTGCTTGGGAACTTGCTATAACACCAGATTCCTCAGAGCTAAAGAATTAGAATCCTAAAGTGTGATTCTTAGACACATTAGGGTTTTAGAAACACTTTTCTAGAGCAGGGAGGGACTGGCAAACTTTGTTCTGTCAAAGGCCAAATAGAAAGTAATTTGAGCTTTGCAGGCCATATGGCCTCTGTTGCAATCACTCAACTTTGCCACAAAATCAGCCATAGACAATACGCACATGACTAAGCATGGCTGTGTTTCTAAAGTACTTTAAGTATTTATTTGCCAAAAAAAAAAAAAAAAAAAAAAAAAAAGGCCAAGGGCCAGATTTGGCCCATAGGCCACAGCTTTCTAAGCCCTGGTCCAGAGTACAATGACTACTACACAATTCAAACGGATCCATTCTCTGATTTGCTGGTAGATAACCAAACCCCTTCTCCATCCTGAGGTGGGGCCTCCTCACCCATCAGTAGGCAGCAGACAATTCCCAGTTATACCATCTTCCAACCTCATCAACTATTCCCATTTTCTTGTGGTCAGATGGTCATGTCTCAATCTTAACATCATTTAATAGTGGGCCCAGTGTTTAAGAGCCGAGGGGGAAATTTTCCAAAATGCTCAGTTCTTTTAGTACAAAGAGGTCAAAAGTGTTTAAATGAGTCAAGTTCTTTGGGGAGTTAAAAAAAAAAAAAAATGGCCTGACTTTCTGGTCAACACAATCGTGTGAATACAACTGGCTCTTGTACATTAACAGGCAAGGATGCCTCAAATTCTGAAGAACTTCTGAGCCAGTTACTACATGATGATTAAATGTGTTGGATGGCAGTTCTGTAACTGGACAATTATGGTCTGGAGACTTGCTCAGTCTCACATTAGGGAGCACCATATTTATTGCTCAACCGTGAGGGAAGGCAGAGAGCTCCATTGCAAAATCTCAACTTTTCCATCAGATGTTCCCATAAAAATCTGAACACCACAGTTAAAATGAACAGTGATCACATTCTTTTCCTCGCCTTCATTTTTCTTTTCGCAAGTGACAAAGAAGCTACTTGCGCTGGGCAAACAAACTCAGCCAAGGGGGTCCAGGACTTGGTTTTGTAAAGATGCCAGAGCCAAGCAGTTCCATGACCCCTGCTCATTCAAGAAAAAAAAAAAAAAAAAAAAAAATCATGTTAGCCAGGCGACCGAGGGAAAGGGTGTTTATTATGGGCTTTTACTGAGTGATTATTGTGTGAAAGATGTGCTCAAGTCTTCATCAGGATGATCTCACCATGGGGTAATGAAGGGAGAACCAAATACTGAGATGAGGAAACTGAAGCAGAATGAGGTCAAAGGTCATGTGGCTGGTACAGTGTGGATTTGAA
The DNA here is from genome assembly GCF_054392235.1 of Sus scrofa. Classification (NCBI taxonomy): domain Eukaryota; kingdom Metazoa; phylum Chordata; class Mammalia; order Artiodactyla; family Suidae; genus Sus; species Sus scrofa. Next base: position 60,638,478 of record NC_139395.1, read on the forward strand.
CCCTCGGACACCAGAGCCTAGAGTCTTAATTAATACCTTCATTTAATTTGAATTAAACAGAACCCAAGGACTGTTCCAGGAAGTTTACACTGCCCTCTCACCTTCTACTGCTTCTTCCTCCCATAAGCAAGGCTGGGTTTGGTGCCCTGCGCTACACCTCATCATGCTGTGGTATAACCTGTGTGCTGTCTGCAATTCTGTCTTCTCATCTGAAGTATAAGCTAGGGTCCTCAACTTTTACAACTTAGAGCCAAAGAGTCATTGGTTGAAGGAGACATCCTGTGACCTGCAAGATGTTGAGCAGCTTCCTTTGGCCACCAATCACTGATGCCAGTAGCAAAGTCCACTTCTACTGCACCCACTGGGGTGGAGGGTGGGGGAAAATTGCTCAGTTGAGAACCACTGTTATCAAAACACTTGAGGAGAGAAGTTCCCTCCATGACCTTGTTTACCTACATCCTGACACAGGGTTTGGCACACACTAGGTGCTCAACAAATACTCAAGTCACTGAGGAACTCTATCCCCAGCTATAAAGCTAAGAACATTGCTGTGGTTGATTAGATGGCTCCAGGCACCCCAGAACGAGATCTGAGTCTAAACCTTCTATGTTCCATTTCATTCAGATGTTTGGTTTCCATGATAGTTGGAATCATCTAAACCCCTTCATGATAAATTATTGATGTTATCCCCTTAATATTCCTCAGATCTATCCTCCTCATCTACTGCCACTGTCCTAGCCCAACCAGGCTGCCTCTGGACTATAGGATGAGCCTCCTGACTGATGTCCCAGGATCCCTTCTGGTGACCCTTTCATCTATTCTGCCCAAGACACTATATAGATCATTTCAAAACCCCGGTCTCTTCACTGCACTCTCCTGCTGAAGGTTGTTCAATGGCTTGCCTTTGCTTTTAAGATAAGACTCCTTAACATAACCTATGTGCCTCAAGGGTCTACCCGGCCAACCTCCACAGCCACCTCCTCTCACCACCAGGGCTGTACTTCCTTAAAAAGGCCATTCTCCCACCTGCCCCCCCGGCCTTTGCATATGCTGTTCCATGTGAATTTCCCTTATCTGTCCTCCCTGTAGACCTCAGCTTCAGTGTTACTTCTTCCTGGTCCAGAGCAGGTAGCTTTATCAAAGGTCACCATGGAACCAAATTTTGTTCTTTCCCAGTGTTCAACTGCATGACCATTGATTGCAGAAGAGGGCAGTCACCCTGACTAATTTGTTCACTTTTATTATCCATGTACCTGGCCCAAGATGGGTAATGGATGATTGTTCATTACAGATACTTGCATAATCAATAACTTAATAGAGAGCTACTATTTGAAGACACAGAGATTTTGCAGATGATATGCACTGAAGGAAAGTGGTTAAGTGTATGGACTATGGAGTTAAATTGCCTGGGTTCACCCCTTACTCTGTTGATGGGAATATAAATTGGTGCAGCCACAATGGGGAACATTACAGAGGTTCCTCAAAAAACTAAAAACAGAGTTGCCCTATGATTCAGCAGTTCCACTCCTGGGCATATACCCAGGCAAAGATACATGCATGCCTATGTTCACAGCAGCACTATTTACAATAGCCAAGACATGAAAACAACCTAAATGCCCATGGACAGATGAATGGATAAAGAAGATATGGCGTGCATGCACACACACACACACACACACACACACACACACACACACACACACACACAGAATATTACTCAGCCATTAAAAAGAATCAAACAATGCTACTTGCAGCAACATGAATGGATCTAGAGATTATCATACTAAGCAAAGTAAGTCAGAGAGAGACAAATACCATGTGATATCACTTTTATGTGGAATCTAAAATACAGCACAAATGAACATATCTATGAAACAAAAATAGACTCACAGATGTAGAGAAGAGACTTATGGTTACCAAGGGGGAAATGAGTAGTGGAGGGAAGGATTGGAATTTTGGGATTGGTAGAGGCAAACTATTATATAAAGGATGGATAAACAACAAGGTCCTACTGTATAGCACAGGGGATTGTATGTAATATCCTGTGATAAACCATCATGGAAAAGAATATGAAAAATGGCATATATATGTATAATTGAGACACTGTTGAAGAGTGGAAATCAATACATTATAATCAACTATACTTGAATAAAATTAAAAAAAATTAATTTTCCTGGGTCCAAATTCCAGCTCTGCCTCTTAATAGCTGTGGGACCTTGGATACAATACTTAACCTCTCTATACCTCAGTTTCCTCATTTACAAAGTGGGGAAAAAGGTACCTATTCCTATAATATCACTTTCTATAAAGTATATGGATATTTAAAATCTTCAAACAGCACCTGGGACATAAAAAGTGTTACATAAGAATTTACTGCTATCATCATTATTAGCAGTAGTCATAATAGCAGTAGTATTTTTATTTCTGTATGACGGCTGAGGTAATGAAGTGTTTTCTGATCTCAGCACAGGTGACCCCAACTGTCACAACTAAGTCCCTCAGAATCTTGGGTGAAGAGATCCGTTCTTCATTCTAAAGACCCCCATGTCATCCCCAAGGTTCACTTCAGGGGGCTGAAAGCAGTTTTGCAAATGGTACCTGGTCAGGTCCCACAGAACCAGCACTGCTCCTTCATCAGCTCTGCATCTCTGGAGCTGGTCAGAGGGTGCTAGGGGCTTTCCCATCTCAGCAAGCAGGCTAAGACAAGACTGTGCTTGTTTGCAGTGCAACTCAAATCCAGCCTCCCTGGAAAGCCTACTCCACTCAGTGGACCTTGTTGTCTCAGAGTCTATGGAAGCACAGCTCTAAGTTGTTTCTAGTCTTTTCTTCATTCAATAGATATTTCCTAAAAGCAACTTAAATGCAGGGACTGCACTGGGGGCATAGATTGGCAGCCGCCACCTATTATAGGAGTCTGAGCTATGGATCACATGGTGATGAGCGGCTTTTACTAATCTCCTGTACACTTGGAAGAAGTCATCATGTTATTACAGGGTTGCTCCGGTTCGCTGATAGCATATTTCAGGGAGAGGCAAATGAGGCCTTTTATTCCTTGCATTCGTGTGTAGAATCATCATTCCTAAAGCATAATTCTGATTCCAAACATAACTGCAGGTCAAATTCCATTCTGAAAAACTCTCAGTGCTTATTTGGGGCTAGGGTTTTTTTGCCTGCAATGAGCAGTCCATTGTTTGGCTGAGATTTGGAAATCCTGTTGTCATATAAAGATTCTGTTGTGTTGGGATTTGTTGTAATGGGATTTGGCCTATAACTTAACTGAGAATTAGCAAAGGGCCACTTCTATTTCCTGAATCCTAGTGCCAGAGGGAACTGGCAGAAGAACCAGATTTCACCTAATGAGGCAATTAATGCCTCACCAGGGTCTGCCCAAAACACATTACTGCTCTGCTCATCAGAAGGTAGGATGAGTAATAAAATATCAAAAAGCAGCCAGGTAAACAATCAAGTAAAGGGGAGAAGGGCTGTTGACAAGAGATCATTTTTATTCTCCCTTTATATAATAATGAAAGAAGGCAGTTCATAACTCAAGACACTTTTTTCAAAAAAATGTTTTAAAAACAGCCAGGTTCTTCTTGTACTGCATTACTTTCAATCATATTCTAATCTATCCCAGCCAGAAGAGCACGTATGGTATAATTGAAGATGCTGAGTCCGTTGAGTAACAAATCCAGAAAGGTGAGTCATCTTGCTACAACATACTTGAAAGAGAAATATATTTAAAAGGAGCAAATGAAAAACTAGGCTTTCAAACAGCAGGAAAGGTTTTTTAGCCATTTGGGTTTGCACCAGGTATAGATGTTATGAGTCAAGATATAATAAAACAGCTATCTGCCAATGTACAGGATGTCCAAAAAGTTGGACACTTTGGGAGAAAGAGTGTATTCACTATCCACTTTTCAGATTAAAAATTGGCCTTGCTACTTAAAATTTAGAGGTATTTCATCTAAAAAGATGTCAAGAAGGTACAGAAAAATATATTTGAAAATAGAGTTAACATATAACTTTAAATCATTTACCTTGTTTTAGACATTCTGTACCTATTTAGAACTGTTCAAAATACAGGACAAAATGTGAACCATAGAGGAAAACTACTCCCAATAACAGTATGAAAAAGAAAATAAAAACTCTAAAGATTTAAAAAGAGGGAGTTCCCTGGTGGTCTAGTAGTTAAGAATTCAGCATTGTCAATGCTGAGGCTCGGGTTCTATCCCTGGCCTGGGAACATCTGCATGTACGGGGATGGCCAATAAAAAAAGAATGCTTGAATGTAAAGATTTAAAAATGATGTTACCCTAACTATTAAGATTTTAAACGTATGTATTTTTTGAGCTAGCAGTCCACTTCAATGGATTTATCTGGCCAAATGACATATATACACAAAGATACATGCTTGATATGCTCTATTCCATTATTTGTAGGAGTGAAAACTTGGGGGAAAAAACCTAAATGTTCATCAGCAAAAAAATCAGGACAGCTTTATAAGAAAATAACAATACCCAGTCATGAAAATTTAACTCACAAAAAAAATATTCCTTAAGTCATTTGCAGCACATACTGGCTATAAATGTCCTGTTGATGGTCTTGAACTAGTAGTAAAAAATTTAAATCACTTCTTGAGTTCTCCTGCACAAATGACTTACATTCCTATAGATATTCACTTTTGTTCATAATTAGGTCTTCAGAGTGTTTATTAAGGATTTCCTAAAATTTGTGTTCATAAATTAAAACTGCCTAGAGAATAAATTTTAGAATGACAGAGTAAGACCTCCAAAAAATCCATTCCTCCATAAAAGCAAGAAGAAAACTGGGAAAAAGAAAATTGTCAAAATTAAATTCTTTAGGACTTTGAAAATTAACCAAAGGCTTTCAATAATCAGAAGAGACTTTATTTGAAAAAGCAAACAAACACCCAGTAGAATCTTAGTAAGAACAACAAGCTATGTAGCATTTTAACTCTTCCAATCCTCCTGTCTTCATTTCTGCAACAGCCCTGAAAACCAATGGTCTTACAATAATAACTGTAAAAAGTCAGTAACCTGACTGTCACAGTAGTGGGGGAGCCAAATGGGCTCGGAGCTCCCAGAGTCCTATCCCAAGAAACTTGTCACTATTTGACCAGTCTGGAAAGTAACCTGGAAAGTTTCAATAACAGGCCTCATTTTCAGGTAACATGAATCAAACCTGGCTTAGTGATAAAAATCTTAGAACTGGCTGTTTGTTGAAAATATTTAGCAGCAGTTGTTTAACACTGAAGTTGCCTAAAGCAACAATACCACCTGGGGAAAACAAAAGGCTGGCCAAAAATGTGAGAAGGAAAATCTAGATAATAAGATTGAATATAGCGGACTTGGAAAAGCTCCAACATATCCCTGGGGCTCTAGAAAGTCACCAGCATATGAAAAGCTGTGAACATACCCATGACAAATCTAAAGGGCTCTCTCACTTTTAGTTGACCTTGATATTTTGAACAAGTGGGAAGTGAAGGCTAATGTAGAAGTATTAACTGCCTGAATGTTGATGATATACGCCAACACACAAAGTCTGTTGGAAAAAGGGAGACTTATCTGTACTATGTATTTAATAATATCTTTGTACAACTATTAGCTGGCTATTAAGGTAACTCAACAGGGACTTCAGTGGACACACATGACAAATAATACAGATGTTATAATAAAATTCATCCAAGAAAGTCATTAAACAAACAACAGAACAGTAACAAACCACTGGAATGAGAAGATAAAAATGGTTTCCAGAGGTGTAATATCACATTTCAAATGTCCAGACTCCATTTCAAATAATGAGACATGAAACAGGAATGTATGGCCCATATATAGGAAAGAGAGCACTCAGTATAAACCATACCTGAGGAAGCCCAAATGTTGGATTTACTAAAAAAAGACTTTAAATTATTCTAAATATATTCAAAGCCCTAAAGGAAAACATGCCTAAAATACTAGAGAAAAATTATGTGAGCAATGTCTCTAAACAGAGAATATCAAGAAAAAGACAATAATTTTGCAAACAAAACCAAAACCAAAATACCCAAATTGAATTGAAAACATAATTATAATTTCAATAGAGAGTTTGAAGAACAAATCTGAACTGGCAGAAGAAACAACCAATGAGCTTAAAGATTGACCAGTTGAGATGACCTAGTCTGAGGAATATGAAGAAAACAAAGAATGTAGAAAAATGAACACAGCCTCAGAGACCTGGAGGACACCATCAAGTGTACCAACATATACATAATAGGAATCCCAGAAAGAGCAGTGGAAAAGAAGGGAATAGAGAGAATATGCAAAGAAACAACGACTAAAATACTCCCTAAATTCGATGAACATTCATCTATGCATCTAAAAATCTTAACAAACTCCAAGTACTATAAATTTAAAAATATCTACTCCTAGGTATAACATAAACTGTCAAAAGTGTTATACCTGGCATGGATGGGCAATGGGATCCTACTGTATAGCTCAGGGAAATGTGTGTGATTGGGTCACTTTGTTGTACAACAGAGCTTGACGAAACATTACAAATCAACTATACTTTAATAATAATAATAAATGTTAGCATATACATAGAAAATATATCTGAAATATTCTAATAGTTTTTTATTTTTCTGGAGAGATTTTTAAACTTTCTATACCTATTTTTATAACAGTTGAATTTTTGTGACAAACATATATTGCTTTTTTTATGAAGTTAAGCAATAATAAAATTTGTAGGAAAAAAAGTCACATACAAGGAGAGAAACTTAAAAACAGCAAGTGGAAAGTGGGTCCTCATGTAGGAAGGGTCCTCAATAACATCAAGAGCTGATTTCCCATCAGAAACCATGGAAGTCAGAAAACAATGGAATGGCTTATTCAAAGTGCTGAAAGAAAAAGACCATTAACCAAGAATCTATCAAAACTACCCTTTCAAAAACAAAGAACAGGAGTTTCCATTGTAGCTCAGCAGGTTAAGAGTCTTAAGAGTCTGACTAGTATCCATAAGGATGTGGGTTTGACCCCTGGCTTTGCTCATGATCTGACGTTGCCATAAGCTGTAGTGTAGGTTGCAGATGCAGCTTGTATCTGGCATTGCTGTGGCAAACGCGGGCAGCTGCAGCTCCTATTTGACCCCTAGCCCCTTGGGAACCTCCACATGCTGCAGGTATGGCCCTAAAAAGGAAAAAAAAAAAAAAGAAAAGAAAAGAAACAAAAAACAAAGAAGAAAGTGAGATATTACCAGATAGATCCATATTGAGATAGTTTCTCACTAGCAGACCTGCCCTGCGAGAAATACTAAATACCTCAGGCTGTTACTCACACACACACAAAAACCCACCTCTTTTATCACATCTAAAGATTTACCCAAGATGAATAAGGGACCTTAAATGTAACAGCTAAAACTATGAAACTCTTAGAAGAAAACAAAGGAATAAATCTTCTTGACCTTGTATTAGACAATGGCTTATCTTTCAAACCCAAAGCATAAGCAACAAAAGAAAAAATAGATAAATTAAACTTGATCAAAATTAACAATTTCTGTTCTTCAAAGGATTCAATCAAGGAAGCAAAATGACAACTCAGTATGAGAGAAACTATTTGTAAATCATATATCCAATAAGAGACTTATACTCAATATATAAAGCAATATATAAGGCTTATATGTGCCTATATATATATGTGCATACATATATATATATATATATATATATATATATATAGAGAGAGAGAGAGAGAGAGAGAGAGAGAGAGAGAGAGGGGCATACCTTGGAGACTTTAGAGGTTCAGTTCCAGGCCACAGCAAGAAAGTCAATAGGGCAATAAAGAGAGGTAAACCAATTTTTGGGTTTCCCAGTGCATATAAATGTTTTCTTATACTGTAGCCTATTAAGTGTGAAATAGCATCACATCTAAAAATATATTTTTAATTTAAAAAATACTTTATTACTAATAAATGCTAACCATCATCTAGGTATTCAGGGAATTTTAGGAGTACCTTCAAAGATCAATGATCATGTATCACCATAACAAGTATGATAATAATGAGAAAGCTTGAAATATTGTGAGAATTAACAAAATGTGACAGAAGGGCATGAAGAGAGTAAAAGCTGTCAGAAAAATGGCATGGATAGATTTGCACAACATGAGTTCACCACAAACCTTCAATTTGTTTAAAAAAAAAAAAAAAGCACTGTGAAGCACAATAAAATGAAGCATGTCTATAAAAAACTCTTACAGCTCGACACTAAAAAGACAAATGATCCAATTGAAAAATGGCCAAAGATTTTAATAGATACTTCTTCTAAGATCATACAAATGACCAATAAACATGTGAAAAAATGCTCAACATCATTAGTTGTTAGAAAAATACACAGTGAAACATCACTTCACTTATACTAGGATATCTATGATAAAAAAGACAAGTGATGTTAAAAGTGCAGACAGAGGAGCTCCTGCTCTGGGACAGTGGGTTAAGAATCTGATTTCATGGAGTTCCCATCGTGGCTCAGCAGTTAGCAAACCCGACTGGCAACTGTGAGGACATGGGCTCCATCCCTGGCCTCACTCAGTAGGTTAAGGATCCAGTGTTAATGTGAGCTGTGGTGTAGGTCACAGACAGGACTCGGATCCCATGTTGCTGTGGCTGTGGCTGTGGTGAAGGCCAGTGGCTACAGCTTTGATTCGACCCCTAGCCTGGAAACTCCCATATGCCGTGGGTACAGCACTAAAAGACAAAAATGACCAAAAAATAAAATAAAAGAAAAGAAAAGAAAGAAAGAAAGAAGAAGAAAAGAAAGAATCTGACTGCAGTGGCTTAGGTTGCTGCTGAGGTATGGGTTCAATCCCCACCTGACCCAGTGGCTTAAAAGGTGTTGCTGCAGCTGCAGCATAGGCCACAGTTAAGGCTCGGATTCAATCCCTGGCCCAGGAACTCCCATATGCCCCAAGTACGGCCATAAAAATAAATAAATAAAAGTCCAGATACAGTGCAATCCTCATACATTCTTGGTAGGATTGTGGAATGGTGCAGATGCTTTGGAAAAGAGCTTGGTAGTTCCTCGAAATATTAAACATAGTTATATGACACAGTCATTCCACTCCCAAGCATATACCCAAGAGAAATGAAAATATAAGTACACACAAAACCTTGTATATGAATATCCATAGCAGCACATTCATAATAACCAAAAGGTGAAAGCAATCCAAATGCCTATCAACAGATAAATGGGAAAACAAAATAAAAACAGTTGAAGCCAGCTGAAGTAGGAAACCTCATCAGTTTAGGGATGTCACCCATGTGGCTATGAGAGTCTTACAAAAACATGGCACCCCAGAAAACATGACAGAAAACCGAAGGGAAAACTTTTCCAGGGCTGTTGATTGGTTGGGCTGGGGGCGAAGAAAAATGAAGTGAGGGAAAAGGCGTATGCTCAGAAATGTCGCTGAGGAAGTGACGATGGAGTTCCAGTTAAGAAGACAGGGCGGATATGTGGTTAATGGAGCCAAGAATGAAAGAATTCCCTGAAATTTTTCAAAAGAGATGGTCAGTCTGAAACAAAGCTTACGAACACCACTGGAAGAAAGGGACTAGAATTCTTTAACCTCGAAATGAGAAAAATCAATCCTGACTTGCTAATTGCTTCCATGATTTTATTTCTTTCAACATTTTCTCCTAAACCCTTTTCTCCCATACTTTACCACTGTCAGATTCTCTCAATGGAAAATTATTTTATTCCTCAGGCTCATAAGGTGCTGTGGAAGTGAGTTTTTTGAAACAATACATTAAAGAGAAGTACTTATTAAAACACACACACATGGAATTTGGCTGGCACTTTCCTCCCAAACCCAAAGTATTTTCCCACAATTTATCCCATCAATATCCTAGGATGATATTTGCTGCACCACCATGTGCAGACTAAGTATTCCCTGACAAGAAGCATTCTCTAGTCAGAATGATTTTTTTAAATGATCATAAATGATTCCTCTTTTTTGATACTTACAATGAATATTAGCACATTCAGGGCTCTGAAAAGTCCTGCAGTGAGAAAAACTATTTGTTAACCTAAATGTTCCTAAATTCATTTGATCATAGAATCCTCTGTTTCCAGAAAATCTCGTATAACATGATTCAAAATGGGATCCTGTGAAAAACACACTTTGAGACATATTACCCTATGAAAAGGGAGCTTTATCGATAACAAATAGATGGGCAACTGGAATCCCTAAGAGGGGAAGCAATTTCTTATGGCTGAGTAAGGGAATGACTCCACAGAGAGAGCCTGTTCTGTTCCCTTTTGTCATGCCAATTAAGTGAATTTCCGCAGGCACTGCTCATGGGAAATACACTCCTGACAGCTAACCACCAGACAAGGGATCTACAAAGGCATTTCCCCTGAGGACATCAAACCAGGCATATGCAACAGATTACCAAATCTTGGATGTTGAGCTATAAACAGGAGATGGTATCACCTGACTGGTCTCAGCATTCTACAACCTTTTCCTATTGAGTGGAAGGCTCCCTCAACAAACTTCTCAGTTCCCCTCTAATTTTTCCATAACATTCAATTATTGGAAGTGTCTCATTCTGGTTTCCTAAAGCTAAGCCTTGTTTTTTATAAAACTTTTACTTTGTCTTTAGGTCAACATCCTTTCCCTCATCCCAGAATAGGAGCCTCCAAAGCTTGTGGTGGAGAAGAGAATGGTCTACCTGCACATAAATGCCTCCTTTCTTGAGCTTTCTGTCCTGGTGTTTCAGACAAGAAAGATGAGAGGAAAGATGAGATGCGCCTCTTTCTTGGCTCCTGTGGCAGATGAGATGATGGTTCAGAAACATTCACCCTGGAGTTCCCTTTGTGGCTCATGGATAACAAACCTGACTAGTATTCAATGAGGATATAGGTTCGCTCCCTGGCCTCGCTCAGTGGGTTAAGGATCCGGTGTTGCTGCGAGCTGTGGTGCAGGCCGCAGACAGGGCTTGGATCCCGTATTGCTGTGGCTTTGGCGTAGGCCAGCAGCTGTAGCCCCAGTTCAACCCCTAGCGTGGGAACTTCCATATGCAGTAGGTGTGGCCCATAAAGCAAAAAACAAACAAATGAAAACAAGGCATTCATCTTCTCTAATATACCTCCTCAGAGAGAGTGTCTTCCTCTGCCTCATCGATGTTGGGTTTGATCATGTGACTCACTTTGGTCAATAGAATATTAGCAGGCATGACATAAATAGTTTGTTCTCTTGCTCTTCATTCACTGCCATCAGGAAGAATTTCCCCAGGCAGCTGGTGCTCCTTCAGCATGGGAACTAGATTAAAAACATTGGAGAAGATCTGAGACCAACCACAGTCCCACAAGCATAGTCCAGTTCATGCCTTAAAGGATGACACCAACCCATCCTAGAGAAGCTGACACCATCAAGAAGAAATGTGTGTTGTTATAGGTCACTTCAGCTAGGGATGGACTGCTCTACAGTATCATTATAGGAAGAGCTAGCTGATACAGTTGGCTATCAACTATTAGAACATGTATGTCTAATACGCCTTCTTCATGTGTATTGGTGTGATCTAGGGGCACCTAGCTGCCTTGGTCATTGGTGGTTCTCTTGACAGAATTCAGCCACTCCTCTTGGTGGACTCCCAGATGGTGGTCTAGGACCACACTATTCCAAGGTATGTGACACCTGCCGCAGGTAGCACTGCCCCACAACCCTAAAGCCTCCATCTCATCTATTCTGTCCTCTAACTCCAGTACATGCAGGCATAACTTGGGGAAAAACCCCTGATCTCTGCAGAACTAGAGGATACGCTGGCCCCATTTATGCCTACCCATCCCCCTGGTGACATGTTTCCTCTCCTTTTGCTAAGACTACAACAGTTAATCAGCTCTTACAGTAGCTCTGCGACCCAGAGACCAGAGAGCACCAGGTCCTCTCTTGAGTGGAGGGTAGGGAGGGGATGACTGGCAGGTAGAATGTGTCTAGACTTTCCAAAAAACTCTCTTGGAACATCATTCCTTTGGCCTTGGGAAGAAGGAGTGCTATGTAACTTCAATTTACTTTACATTATCTACATAATAGGAATGATATTATGGATGTGCCAGGTAGTTTAGCGGTCCTCTGTGAGTAAGAACACACAGGGAGACCAGTTACACTGTTATACCGCACGGCAAAGGCCATAATTCAGGGTCAACAACCATATAACATTTCTCTTGCCTGAGCTTAGTCAACAACCAGCAACTGTTAATTAGCATCAGGGATGCCAAAACCAATTTTTTTTTTCATCTTTTATTTATTTATTCGCCACACCATGGCATGTGGAAATTCTCCTGCCACTACAGCAACAACACTGGATCCTTTACCCAATGCACCACAATGAACTCCCTCAAACCAATTCTTATTGGTGAAACCAATGGCCTGCTCATGAGCAAGATGGATGTTAGATACAGGGTCTCACTGGTGAAACAAGGTATTCAGGATGCTCACTGGCTAAAAGAATCTGAATGCACTTTCCACCTCTGATTGAACTGGGAATAAGAATCCATTCCACTGATAACCTGCAGGCCTTATGATCAACACCACTGATGTAATCCTCAACCCTAGCTGCAACCAAAGATTTAGGAGATTTTCTTTTTTCTGTTTTTCCTTTCTGGGGCCGCCCCCACTGCATATGGAAGTTCTCAGGTCAGGGAGTAAATCCCAGACACAGCTATGACCTCCGCCTCAGTTTCGGCAAAGCTGGATCCTTTAATCCTCTGTGCTGGGCTGGGGATTGAACCATGCCTCTGCAGCAACACAAGCTACTGCAATTGAACCCTTAACCCACTGTGCCGTGGTGGAAACCTCCCAATTTAGGAGATCTTCTAATCAAAGAGTCCTAACTAAGGAAGACAGAATCCTGCCTCCGTGATGTTGCTGGGTTGGCCTCAAAGAATTTCATGCAGAGTATGAGGGGAGCATTTCAAACCCTGGTTCTCCACTTAGACAACCTTGGCATAGCCTGGGGAGATTCTAGCATGCCGATAGCCAGGCCTCACACAGGTAAACAATGTAGGCATCTATGGAGGGGAGACCAGTATCAGTGCTCCCCTGATGATTCTACTCCGGGGCCAGGTATGAGCATCAACTGCTGTATGCGGCATCATGCTAGAACAGCACTGGGCTTGCAGCAAGTGCTTATGAGCTGTTTTGAGCCCACTCTGCTAATGAATATTCATTAAGTGTCTGTATATGTGGGAGAATTTGGTCTGAGGCCTGCTCTCCTGAAAACTGGAGCAAGATGACAGAAGAATGGCTAACACTCACCAACCCTAACTTCTGCAGCTCCTTCTAAAAAATCTAGAGGGATCAAATTAGCTTTCGTCAGTTCACAACAAGGGGTCAACCTCCCACTTCTCTTGCAGGAGGGGACAGGAGATAAGGCTTGTGGTAAATATTCTTCTCCTTAAAAAGACAATCTTTTTGTTTTTCCATTTGCCTCTTTTATCAACTTGGGTTGGGATGGTAAAACAGGCCTGGGCCTATCCTACTGAAACAGAGCCTGTTGGCAAGCTTTACATGCCCCCACCTTCTGGACTTAGAATACAGGGTACTCACACCCTCTGCCCCCATTCTGGGTTTTGGCTACAATTCTGCAATAACATGGGATAACATCTACTAGGTCCCAAACATCATTCTATCATAAATACATAAACAAGTGGGCAGATGCAATCCAGAGTCAGGGGCCAAAGCCAATTATCTCCAAAAATGCCTTGACACGTCGAAACTCCACGGCAAAACAATGGAAGGAAGCTGGAAGTGCTACCCCGGGTCTTTTCTCCCCCATCTCCGGCCAAAGACTAGATTGCTGAACCCAGGGCTAATCTCCACACTCAGCAAACCTCCTCACCCTGGGAAATCGCCTCTGTTATTACTGCTTCAGAGCCCCATCCACTTTAATAACAGGCATCCATCAGAATGAAGGTGAAGTAAACAGGCAGTTACAAATAGGACAGGCTACATTCACAGGAGAGGAGAACAAGAAGAGATGAGATTCAATTTTCTGTGCTTTTCATCTTGCATGCCACTCTCACCAGCTGCAATGGTTTACTGTGTCCTTTTTCCACCCACATCGTGCTTGCTGAGTTCTCCTAGCAGAGATTGTGGTCGACAAGAACACCATGTGAATTAGAAACACAAAAAAAGACTTTCATCTTACCCTTCTTAAAAGAAGAAGAAGAAAAAACGACTGTTATGGACTGAACTGTGTGCCTCTAAATTCATATATTGAAGCCCTACCCCCACTGTGACTGCATTTGGAGTTGGAACCTGTAAGAAAGTAAGAATGGTTAAGTGAGGTTATAAGGGTGGGACTTAATGCCCTTATAAGGAAAAGAAGAGACACCAGCAATCTCTACATGAAGAAAGGCCAGATGAAGTCACAGCAAGAAGGTAGTGGTTGGCAAGCAAAGAGAGGTCTCACCAGAAATGAACTCTCCTGGTACCTTGATCTTGAACTTCCAACCCCTAGAACCGTGAAAAAAAAAAAATGTGTATTAAGACACCCAGCCTACAGTATTTTGTTATGGCCGCCAAACCTGACCAATACATTGACACTGAAAATGCTAGCGTTCCCATTGTGGCTAAGCGGTAGTGAACCTGACTAGTATCCATGAGGACGCAGGTTTGATCCCTGGCCTCACGCTTAGTGCGTTAAGGATCTGGTATTGCTGTGAGCTGTGGTGTAGGTTGCAGACAAGGCTTGGATCCCGAGTGGCTGTGGCTGGCAGCCACAGCTCTGATTCGACACCTAGACTGGAACTTCCATATGCAGGTGCAGCCCCAAAGAAAAAAGAAAATGCTTCTAAGTAGTGAAAAGAAATAGGTCTCTACTTTGTCAGGTTGGAGTTCTAGTAACTACAGTGTAGAGGCCTTTTTTTTCTATCAAAATGGGGAAATAGGTGGACACTGAATAGAAAAACAAACACCCCACTATGTGTCATAAATCAGTAGCAAGTTGTGCATGAAAAGCTCAAGCTAGTTCATTTGCTTGCTGACCATTCAGGACTCAGAGTAAAAGTGGAGTTCTGGCACGTAGCACAGTTCTAAGCATCAAACCAAAAAACCTGGAGATAAAAGCTTCCAACTGGTTGTAGAAATGCCAATTACTTCTTTTCTTTTCTTTTTTTTTTTTTTTTGCACTGGATCAAGTTAGCATTATAATGCCTGAACAAGAAATTTTGATCTGTGCATGTTTGGGTTGGAAACAGGAGCTTTGGAGAAAACAACCCCTGAAAATTTCAAAGCCAAAGCTTCAAGTAGAGACCAGTGCAGAGCGGCTGTTTTTGACTCTTGAAATGTATGTAACAATATTTGAATTCCTGTAGCTAGGTTAATAGCTAAACAGGCTTCATGAAATGCAAGCTACATTTTCCCTTCTCTCTTTAAACAAATGCATCACAGCAGTTAATAACAATGCTCAGTCACAACATACGGAGTGCTGAAAGTATTTTTTTTAAATACCCTTTAAATAGAAATCCTAGGTTGCTAAATACCATGTCTGTTAAAGAAGAGTTTTCTTTTAATATTGCATTTCTTGCAACTGACCTGTATCCAATCACAAAGCTGGGGCTGTGGCAGTTTATGGGTACATGTGCCGTTGAGAGCTCTGATTTCAACAATCAACTACTCATTCTTCAGAATTACATTTCTTTCCCGTAAAAAACACCACCACCAACAACAACCAGAACCCTACCCCCAGCAAACTGCTTTTGTTTGCCCCTCATCAGGGAGCAGGACTGAGTAGTAACCTGGATACCAGTTGTTGAAAAATATACACACTCCAAATCTGAGAGCAGCAAAATGTTAAGAACAGGGATGGCGTGCTTCTCAGGTTCTACTTGCATATGAAGACTTTGGCCAGAAAGCAAATACTAGCACTGGTGATGAGGGAAGAAGGAAAGGGTCTAGCTTCTGCCCAGTCTCTGACTCAAAGCTTGGATTCTTTCAACTTGAATGCGTTGTCTCCCAGGAAGAAAGAAAGAGACTTGAGAAAATTTTCGCAGAAGAAAATCCACAGTGTGACTGTTACTGTGTAATTTATACCTTGAGGATGCTGCTCTGTCCCAAATCGGTTGTGATCCTCTACAGAGTCCCTTGGATCACAGACTTTTAACCTGTACTAGGATTTCCCTGCCCTATGCTAATTTCATTGCTTGGTAACTGTAGAACATTTTTTGTGTACGTCTGACTTGTCTCCAGGATGCCATTGTAAATACTTTAAGAGCAAGGCCCAAAGAACATTTTCACATGATCAGAGCATCCCATAAAAACACCATGTAGAATGAATAAAGGGAGGGGGGACATCAAGAAGTTATATTTGTGATGGAAGCTTAAATGGAATACATGAGAAAAATGGGATCCACTGTAATATCTATTGAGTTTTGCCTGCCCAGAATCCCTTGACCTATTTTTCTGGTCTGAGCATCCCAGTTCACATTTGGGAACTAGCCCCCCACCACCCTCAGAGGAGATAATTGAGGCTAATCTAGGAGTAGAAGGGTTTGACCTTCCTACTCCCTTAGGCTCTGGGGGCTGGCATATGGTTCCAATCCTGGCTAAGTGTAGCCTTCCACCTCCTTAGCCCAGGGATTGGTTTAGGGACAGACTCTTGTCCCAAGTGGACCAATCAGAGTCAGCCTTAAGACTATTGCTGAAACTTTGGGACAAATCCTGCCTAAGAATGATGCTAAATGAAAAGGAAGCCAAACCCAAGAGAAGACGAGAGAATATTCAAGGTCTGATCATGTTAGCTTAACACCTGGATCCAGTCATGCCTGAAGTTCATTTACACTTGCTTTTGCTGGCAGTATGTTTCCTCTTTTTTTTTTTTTCCTCTTTTGGTTCAAATAAGTTTGAATTGGACCTCTGTCAACAAACTAGAGTCCTGATTAATACAGATCCCTCACTCGTGGTGGTCTATTTTAAAATAAAGTATGGCAATTACTTACTGGGAAAATGGCAGAATAAGCAGGCTACTTGGGACTCGGATGACATGGGTTCAAATCTTAGCTCGGTTGGGTATCTCTGAGCAAGACTCAATCCTTTAGTCTCATTGTTCTTAACTATAAAATAGATATTAAAATATTTATCCCTCAGGCCAATTACATGAATTAAATTAGAAACAGCAGGTGAAATTAGGCTACCAACTGTGCCAACCATCTCTATATTTTATTTGGTGGTTTAGAAATAGCTTCTAGTACCTCCTTCCTTCCCTGTTCTCTCTAGACTATAAACTTTTTACCTGAAAAGCAGGAAAGGATAGATAGTAGTTCTCCAAGTGTGCTCTGGAAAATCCCACTGACACCCTGGCCCCACAATTTTTCCAGGAGGTATGTGAGGTAAAAATGTTTCCATAAGAACAATAAGATGTTATTAGTCATTTTCACTTGTATTCTCTAATGAATGTTAAATGGGTTTTTTTTTTTTTTTTTTTTTTTTTTTTTTTTGTCTTTTGTTGTTGTTGTTGTTGCTATTTCTTGGGCCGCTCCTGCGGCATATGGAGGTTCCCAGGCTAGGGGTCGAATCGGAGCTGTAGCCACCAGCCTACGCCAGAGCCACAGCAACGCGGGATCCGAGCTGCGTCTGCAACCTACACCACAGCTCACGGCAACGCCGGATCGTTAACCCACTGAGCAAGGGCAGGGACCGAACCCGCAACCTCATGGTTCCTAGTCGGATTCGTTAACCACTGCGCCACGACGGGAACTCCAAATGGGGTTTTTGAGAAGCTAAATAATTTGTGATGTAACAGCAAACTGAATGCAGAAGCAGGTATGATTATCCAGCTGTCTTCTATTAAGCCAGACATAAAGATTTTGAAAAAAATGCCATTGTGCACACTAATTTTTTTGTTTGGAAAAATACAATATTCATATTAACATGCAATAAGTTTCTTTCATATTTTAAATAAATTAGTAAATAAATATTTTAAAGTTCTGACTTTAAATTCTGATTATGGTAAATATTTATAGCTATAACTCACAAAAAAACCAAAGCTCTTTTAGGAGACTAAAGGGGTCTTGAGAACAAAAACTATGAAAATTCATGAAATTAAAAGCATGGACACTGGAGCCAGACCAGGTGAATTCAAAGTTTGGTTGTGCTACTTATTTACTTACTAAGGGAGGAAAGTTACGTAATTTCTCTTTATTGGCCTTAGTTTTCTTACCTATAAAATGAGCATAATTATAGTACCTATGTTCTTAGTATAAGGTTTAAAGAAGTTAATACATATAAAATGTCTAGCTCAATGCTTAGTACACAGTGAATGCTCAAAAAACCTTGGTTGCTCTTACTATTAAAGTTAAAAATGTAGCTTAGGAGAGTTCCCTGGGGGTCTAGCAGCTAAGGATCTGGTGTTGTCACTGCCATGGCATGGGTTTGATCCTTGGCCCAGGAACTTCTTAGCAGGTACAGCAAAAAAAAAAAAAAAAAAAAAAAAAAAAAAGTAGAGTAAGAAAAAAAATAATAATACAAAACTCTACAATACATATACTGTTTTTGTTGTAACAGTTCCTTTCAGTAGATTATTATGAATATTTAAGTCTGTGCAATCAAGGATGAATAGAAATAGATTGTGACCTTACAGAATTTATAATTTACTAATAGGAAGAATAATTACTTAGCTTATACTGTGTATCAGGCACTGTTCCTTGACTATTCAATTTAGTCCACTGAGATAGGCACTACTGGCTTTGGCATTTTATAGATGAAGTAACCGAGGCTGACATAAATGTAGGAGGTTTCCCCAAATTATACAGTTAGTAAGTGGGCATATATTAACTCAAACCTACATATGCCAGACTACAGAGCTTTTGCTCTTTACCAGGACCCTACAGTATCTGTATTGGGATATCTGAATCTGGAAAATTTTTTTTTTCTTTTTACAGCTGCGCCTGTAACATATGTAGATTCCCAGGCTAGGGGTAAAACTGGAGCTGCAGCTACTGGCCTATACCACAGCCATGGCAACACTGTAACCTACCCCGCAGTTTGCAATGCAAGATCCTTAACTCACTGAGCGAGGCCAGGGATCAAACCTGCATCCTCACTGAGACCATATTGGGTCCTTAACCTGCTGAGCCACAACAGGAACTCCCAGAGAAATTCTGAATCAAAGTTTACCTCTAAAGGAAAATGAAAGTACATCCTGATTCCAAAAAGGCCTGAAGAAATCCCAATATACCTATTTTTGTGGGGTTGCTTCCATATTGAAAGATTTAAGGACATGAAGAATGTCTAACTCCTGTTACAGCTTGGGGGTACAGAACAGCATTATAAATGTGAGAAGTAAGGTCGTTAATCCCATTCTTCAGAAAACACAGAAATGAGCCATATTATACATCTTTGCTGAAGGGACGTGCCTGTGTGAGGAGCACTACCTGCTTTCAAACAATGCCTGTGAAAGAAAAACCTCTTCCAGACAACAGTAGGGATAAGAACCACCAAATAAGACACAGAAATGTCACACACAATTTGTAGCCTAAATTATAAGTTGTTCCCCCTTACTATACAATCTTTCAGAGAAAATGAAATGTGCCCCAGGGGAATGAATAATAGCTAAAGCCAGCCAAAAATATGGCCTTTAGGAAGAGAAACAATAAAGCATCTATTATTTTTAGCAATTTCTCATTGTTTGTCTTGGGAGGGTGTTTTTTTTTTTTTTTTTTTTCCTTTTCCTTTTTTTCTCAAAAGGTTCATTTTCGGATAAGTCCCAGAGGGCTGGAAAATGCTGGGAAGCTGAAGGTACTTCAGAACTGTCTTCTGGGGCAATGCTCCAAAGCTTTGCAGGGAAAATGATGCCACCCTAGCCTAGAAATCTGTGTGAGCTGCAGAGTTTAAGCAAAACAGAGCAGAGTCCTTGGGGTGCCTGACCACTGTCATTTAGGTGAACTGGCAATAAAGTTGCCAGTAATATAGTTCCCTTCTCTGTAATACAGGAAGGAAAATGTGACATAAATTAAGTTCTATAGGACCACCAATAGATGTGGAAAAATAAAGAGATTTTTAAAATAACAGAAAAAATATATTAGAATATATTTCCGCAGCAACAGAAAAAAAAACTAATTCCTGGGAATTCTCTTCATATGTGGCTCAGTGGTTAACGAACTAAGATCCATGAGGATGCGGGTTCCATCCCTGGCCTCGTTCAGTGGGTTAAGGATCTGGTGTTGCTGTGAGCTGTGGTATAGGTTGCAGAAGTGGCTGGGATCCCAAGTTGCTGTGGCTGTGGCATATGCTGGCAGCTATATCTCCCATTCTACCCCTAGCCTGGGAACTTTTCCATATGCCCCGGGTGTGGCCCTAAAAAGCAAAAAAAAAAAAAAAAAAAAAAAAATTCCTTAGAAGAGTGGTCAATACAGGTTGAGATTTTATTACTGTGGTATTATGAATTAGAAACAATTCCCTCTCAGAGTTTCTGCTGTGGCTCAACAGGATCAGCAGTGTCCGCAGCACCAGGACTCAGATGTGGTGGCCAAAAAAGAAAAAACAAGGGGGGGCTCCCTTTTTGTAAAATGGTTGCAATTATTGTGGAAAACATTACAGATGTTCTTCAAAAAAAAATTTTAACTTGACTTGCTATATCATTCAGCAACTCCACTTTTGGGCAAATACCCAAAAGAATTAAAAGCAGAGACGTGTACATCCAGGTTCTCAGGAGCATGATTCATCACAGCCAAAAGGTAGAAGCAACCCAAGTGTCCACTGGAGGATGAATGGATAAACTAAATGTGGGATATGCCTACCAAGGAATATTTTAAATTAAAAAAAAAAAATTCTGACACATGCTTCAACATGGATAAACAGTGGTGACATTATGCTAAGTAAATTAAGGCAGTCTCAAAAAGACAAATACTGGAGTTCCCTTCTTGACGCAGCGGAAAAGAATCCGACTAGGAACCATGAGGTTGCGGGTTCGATCCCTGGCCTTGTTCAGTGGGTTAAGGATCTGTGGTGTAGGTCGCAGACATGGCTCGGATCTGATGTTGCTGTGGCTTTGGTGAAGGCCAGAGGCTGCAACTCCAATGGACCCCTAGCCTGGCAACCTCCATATGTGCCACAGGTATGGCCCTAAAAAAAAAAAAAAAGGCAAAACACAAAGCACAAAAACAGCCCCTTCCACATCCATACTTTTTCTCTCAAGATGTCAGGGTGCTGGTCCTCCCACCCAGAGACAGAGTTCCTTTCCTCAGCCCTGGGACCTGGGCTTGCTCTAAGACTGGCTCTTAGCATAGAAGGTGGTGGAAGTGACATTCTGGGATGATAGAGCTGAGTCCCCAAGAGGGCTTGGAGCTTCTACTGTGATGCTGGGAGCCTAGCCACCAGGAAAAGAAGTCAAGGCTTTGTGGCTGGAGAGAGAGACCACATGGAGAGAAAAGCCTTGCAAGATGAGAGGCCAGGTACGGAATAGAGGGCACATGAGGAGAACAAAGGTAGCTAGTCAATCGCCAGCCCAGTCATGTGAAGGAGGTCACCTTGAATTCTTCAGAACCAGCTGAGCTGCCCCAGCCAACATCATGTGAAACAGATATCTCTTTTGAACTGAACCTGGCCCAAATCCCTGACGCATAGAACAATAGCCAATGGATGGATGGTCCTAAGCCACTGCATTTTGATATGGTTTGTTTCACAGCAGTAGATAATTAAAACAATCCTGCACACATATGTCCTACTTTCAGAGATCCTCCTCTTATTGAATCCAACTTCTACTACTATTTTTTACATCCATGCACTCATTCAACAAATATTTGAGTATCTGTTCTGCAGCAAGACACTTTCCAGCATTTGAGATCTATAACAGAATGAAACAAAGCCCCCTGCCCTCAGGGAGCTTATGTTTTAAGAAGAAGCAATGATAATGAAGAAATAATACACTAGCAAGTAGGTTAGAAGGTGAGGCATGACAGAAAAGAAAAAGAACAGAGTATGGGGGTTGGAGTCAGAATAGGGCGGGATATAGGTATTTCTTTTTAGTGGGCCTGCACAGATCTCTGCTGTGAAAAGATAACTCATCTTTTTTATCCTGTGTTTGTTGTTATCTGACCTTTTCTGATGATGCTTTAGTTTTAATTATATGTAATCACTGTGCTAATGGAAATAAATATAGGCAACTTGGCTCATCATCTTGATTACAGAAAAAATTATATGTTCTCTCATACTGCTACTACTATTAAAAAAAAAACTTTCATCTACAGGCAAAACCTTGAGGAAAGAGTTGGAGATGCAAATATTTCCAAATATAAATGGGCCTCTGTGGACTTTCTATGGCCTTTATGCCAAACTTGTACACAATATTGACAATTCATAATGATGAATGATGAATAGCATAGCTTGCTCTGAAAAAGAATTTTGCTGTTCACATTCTACCAGCTTCACATGAATTTGTGGTTAAAATTATATGCTTTGGTGTCAGGCACACCTTGGTTCAAGTCCAAGTTCTATCACCTACAACCTGGTTGACACGCTTCTTAAGCCTGTGTTTCCTAATCTATAAAATGAGAATAACAACACTATGCCTCACAGAAGAAAGGATTAAATGAGACCACATACAACTTCAAGCACTTTGCCAATGGCTACAAAATGATAGGCACTAAATAAATGCTATCTATTATCATATGATTATTTTTGGAAAGTATTTTCAGGTATTAAAAACCATAGGAAAAGAATGACAGTCAAGACTTAACTGTATAACCATTGAATTAGTCATCACTGGATGGCTCACAGGTGCTGCACATCTTACTCAAAGCATGAAGGCCAAAGAGTTCTGGGACTAGTTTCAAAGGAAGCTGATGTTTACAGTTGCCTCCCTCCTCTAACCACATTCTGAGGCTAGACATAGTGATATTTTAATTATGCATGACCTGGTGAAGAACCTGTCAGAAGAGCTCAAGTTGAAAGCCAGTGTCAAATGGGAAAAAAGATACTCCCCTCTATATCTGAATACTGAAAGCCCCAAGAATCCCCCCTCCTACCTGGAATCATCCTGAGACTGAACACTAGGGGTTCCCTTGCCCGCCCCCCACTGTTTTTTTTTGCTTTTTAGGGTTGTGGCATATGTAAATTCCCAGGCTAGGGGTTCAATCAGAGCTGCATCTGCCAGCCATAGCCACAAGGGATCTGAGCTGCATTTGTGACCTACACCAGAGCTCACAGCAACAGCAGATCCTTAACCCACTGAATGAGGCCAGGGACAAACCTGCATCCTCATGGGTACTAGTCAGGTTCTTAACCTACTGAGCCACAACAGCAACTTCTCCCCTGCCTTCTTGAAACAGTCTTTCTGACCCTGGGTCAGCACCTAATGATGAGTAGAAAGGGTTTTGTCTTTTGGAGGGTATGGGATGCCAGGGGGACTATCTGGCATCTTAACTTCTTCCTACAGTTAGAGAATCCCTACCTTATAACTGGATGATAGAACCTATCTCACAGCAAAGAAGATGCAAAGTCTAAATATCACTCCTGGCTCTCCCAGGAGCTAGAGGAAGAAGGCCTGAGCCATCCTGCGACTTTGTTCATAGTCTAGCATCTGCACCTCAAGACACAAAGGCACAGGAACAGGTCTTGATGCAGGCCTGACAACCAGCTGCAACTCAGACTTCTAGGAGTTGGCAGGGCAGGGTGGGGGCTGGTCAGTGTGTGCCACGGTAGCAGCTGTGCCCAAGCAGACCCACTCTTGCACATGCTTCTGATCATCTGACACAAGGAGACTGCTTTGCTTTGATCTGTGCTCAGAGCCTGGTTTCCCAGCTTTCCTGGAGATTTAGGGAGCTTCCTGATAACCTCCAAATAATAACCTCCCTCTTTAAATCAGTCAGAGCTCATGACTATAACTTACAAGGACGCAGTCTGACAGAACAGTAATTCTCAAACAGCTACCCCTTGGTAGCTGTGCCTGAGCCCAGGCACTGGGCTCAGGATGCCACCTATGTTGTTATCTCTATTAATTCTCACCGATGCACTGCAGAGAAATCACTCTTATCTCCCTATTTGAGATAAGAAAATTGTTAAGTGGTAGAAATGGAATTTGACTTGAGGGCCCTGTAATACTAAAACCTATTCGGTTAAGCACTAGAACATAACTCCTACTCTTTGTTATTTATTAAGCACCTACCATGTGCCAGACTCTGTTCTAGACACTGAGGTTAGAGATTAAGACAAGCAAAAATCTGTGCCCTAATTTGACATTCTAGATCTTTGCTACAGTCTATGTGTATCTCTCTAAAATTCACATACTGAAACTCTGACTCCCAATGTGATGCTATTGAGAGTTGAGATCTTTGGGGAGGTCGTGAGGCTAGTAGAGCCCTCAGGAATAGGATTAGCACCCTTATAAGAGAGACTCCAGAAGGCTCCTTACCCTGTTCATCATGTGAGGACACTGCGAAGACAGCTGTCTATGAACCTGGAAGCGGGCCCTCACGAGACACTGAATCTGCCAGCACCTTGATCTTGGCCTTCCCACTCCAGCCTCCAGAACTGTGAGATATGGATATTTGCTATTTATAAGCCACTCAGTCTATATTTTTGTTATAGCAGCCTTAACGAAAAAAGACAGTCTTAAATTTTTGATTCTTATTCTGCTAGCTGGTTTTCTTTCATGATCCCGTGTTCTCTGTTTTTGACCCCAGCCTATAAGCTTGACTCCATCTAAGCCCACCATTCTAGTTTAGCAGAAAGAACCCAGACCAGAGAAGGTGAGTATGGTGCAAACTCTCAGCTGCTGCTAGTCCATCACTGAGCCTGCGAGCAGTCTCAGAACCTTTCCCACACAGTTCTGTGCGCAGGCCCTGCACCATGAGCCAATCTGCCAGGAGAGGTGGATCCTTTTATTTACCATCTGTATGAGTTCTCTTTTGCTCCTCTAATAAACCACCACAGACTTAGCAGCTTAAAACACCACACTCTATGATCATCTCACAGCTCTGGAGGTCAGAAATCCAGGGGGCTTTCCTGGTCTGACATCAGGTCCTGGTGACCTAGCCTCTTATCTAGAGGCTCTGGGAGACGAATCTGCTACAGGCTCATTTGGATGGGTGACAGAATTTAGTTCTTTTTTAGTTGTAAACCCAGATGACTTCCTTGCTGCCTTATGCAACACAACACTATCATGGCAGCAACATCAAGGGCGAAGGTGGAAGCCGTCTGACAATTTCTGCCTATCGCATGGCCCTTAATCTGGGCCTGTTGTATAGTTGACATCTCAAAGAGTCTGGGCAGATCCAGTCTCACTAGGAAGGTGACCTCAGCAAACAGGCTCCATGGGTGTCTTGGGGAACAGCATTCCAGGCTCTGCCACTGTGGAGAACAGATGGCTGGGGCAGCGTGAGTGATGGGCAGGGCAAGAGGAGATGAGGTCCTGAAGGTTACAAATGGGGCTCTCAAGCGGATTTTGATCTGAGTAATTGCAGAGCATCACTCTGGCTAATGTGTTGAGAAGAGACTGCAGAGGAGCCTGGGCAGCCAAGGGACGAGGTACAGGGCTGCTGTCATAATTCAGGCAAGATATTATTGAACAACAACAACAAAAGGACAAGACAACACCTACTTCAGAGTGGATGTGAAGATTAATGAAGCTTTAGAGGCTGCCTGCCATTTAATAAGTGCTCCATAAATATAAACTACTACAAAATTTTACATTTAAAAATGAAT
This sequence comes from Sus scrofa, assembly GCF_054392235.1. Classification (NCBI taxonomy): domain Eukaryota; kingdom Metazoa; phylum Chordata; class Mammalia; order Artiodactyla; family Suidae; genus Sus; species Sus scrofa. The sequence goes on from NC_139395.1 coordinate 60,664,166, forward strand.
TTACTTGTTGATTTATTTTTGCTTTTTAGGGCCACACCCGTGGCATATGGAAGTTCCCAGGCTAGGGGTCGAGGTGGAGCTACAGCTGCCGGTCTACACCACAGCCACAGCAGTGCGGGGTCTGAGCCACATCTTCGACCTATACCACAGCTCCCTTAAGGATCTCACAGTGGGATCCTTAACCTACTGAGAAAGGCCAGGGATCAAACCTGTATCCTCATGGATCCTAGTCGGGTTTGTTAACTGCTGAGACATGAAGCGAACTTCTAAAAAGGAATTTATTGTATGTGAATTACATATTTCTGAATGAAGTTGACTTAAAAAGCCTGATAATCACCAATATCATTTAGGCAAGAAACGATGGTGGCTCAGATTGTGGGTGGCAGGTACTGGGGGGTAACAGTGGAGCTGTTTCCTCTGGAGCAATCGGATTCTCCATACATTTTGAGGGTGGAGCCCACAGATCAGAGAGACAGAAATGAAAAATGCCAGCTTTAGCATTTGCAAGCTGTGCATGTCTTTGGGCAAAACCATGAAAACTATCCATGCATACTTTATTAGGTAGTAAAATAAAATGGGACAGTTCACATATACCTTGCAGGGGGGCTGTGAGAATTAAATATGGTAATGTGCCTTGAAATCTAGCAGGTGCTCAGAAAGTATCAGCTTTTTTTTCCTAATTGCTTGCTATTAAATGCCAGGTTCCTCCCAGCCCACTGAGACTTCCTTTTCCTTCTTCCTAGCCCTGGCTCTGAGGTACATACCTTCAGCCCAACCAGGTTATAGTTAAAAATGGGGAGGGAGAAGCCTAAGTCTGTCCCATTCTACGATTTTGGTCAAGGAGTTAAACAAGAGTAAGAGGCTGAAAGCAACTTCAAAAAAGGAGAAATGGCTCAAAGCTTCTGGCCTGCAGGCATAAAAAGGGGAATTAAGAAGATGATTCTGGAGTTCCCTTGTGGCGCAATGGACTAAGGATCTAGCACTGTCACTTCAGCAGCTTAGGTCACTGCTGTGATGTGGGTTCCATCCCTAGTCTGGGAACTTTCACATACCACAGCCAAAAAAAGGAAAGAAACTGAGTTTCCTAGTGGGGCGCCTCCTTTAAGGAGCTAAAAGGATGTTTATCTAGCACAGAGGAACAGCTCAAGAAATAGCTGTTAAAGGAAAACATGAATAAATTCTTGAACCTCCTTGATGGGGCTTTAGTTAGGGGTCCTCCTACTTATGGGCTGAAGGACTCCCACTGCTACTGCACAAGGCAGGAAGAAATGAGGCAGCTGTTATTTCCCGGCAGAAATGTTAAGGTCCTTTTTCTTTTCCTTTTCTTATCACTTCTTGGCTGTGGCACCGGGGACAATGAACCCAAGCCCCAGTTTTGCCTTCTGTGTTTCCTCCTTTAGCTACTGAGTAGGTTAATGATGTGTGTGTAACATGCCCAATAACAGTGCCCAGGACCTTGTAAGTAATCAAGAAATGGTTAACTGTAATTCTTATCAACATTCCTATTAATAAAAATAGCTTCTGGATGTGGGAACCAGGAGCTTCACAGTCAGCCTCGCTCTGATGCACAGCTCTATTTTTTCCTCCTTTCTCGCTCTCTGACATAGGAAGAGTCAAATTTAGTACCCAGATCCAAGAAAGAACTGGAGGCCCATAATGTAGAAGGCCATTTAATAACACTGCTGCCCTTAAGTTTGACTTCTTTTTTTCTGGTGCTAAATATGCTAATTCCTCTTTCTCTCTCACGGCCACCCAAAAAGCCCGAGACTCTCCATTGACCGAGCTGAATGACTCACACAGTTTGCTCTGATGCATCTGGAGTTTCTCACAATCCTGCTTTCTCCCAAACCTACGCAGATTTGTGTCATCAGCAAATTTCACCAACTTGCCAGTGAGAGAGTTGACATTTACATACGCACAGCTCCAGGCAGCAGTGACCAAGCCAGTGAATTTGTAATGAGAAAGGTGCAGGTCCCGGGAAACAAATATTTGACAGCTGGAAATTTCCAGAAGGGAGTTGATCATTTTAACCCATTCTCAGCCATTTTCCTGCTTTCTTCCTTTCTCTCTCTCTTCCCTTCCACTTTGTTTGTTTTTGGTGTTGTTTGTTTGCCCATAGAGATGTAATTGACCACCAGGATTTCTAGAGGACCAGCCAAGGAAAAAAAGATAAAGGAAGGGGATGGGTAATCCTTTAGCTAATCCTTTATTTGTCTGGGTCATCAAAGTTTGTTATAAGATCTGTGACTGTTTTTAGAGTTAAAAATGACAGAATGCCTTGCTCTCCAATGTACTAGGCATCACCAGCAAGGATTTACAAAGATGCACTGGTGGTGCCTGATGGAGGGCAGTGCTATTTATGTCTCTCCAACCTCCTTTGCCTCTTTGGGGGAAAAGCAGCTCAGGTTTCCCTTGGTAACACGATCCTTCCCCAGTTCTTTGTGAGAATGTCAATCACACTCCAGCCCTCCACATCCATCCCTTACCAGGCACACAACCCCAGTCAAGCCCATTTAGTTTCTCTCTAGCATGACTAAGGATTTCCAGCAGAGAGGCGAAGCTGGAAGAAGTTGGACCAATAGTCATAGGTTCCTACGCCCTTGATCTTGAGGTCCTATTCTTCTGAGGTCAGGCTTTTCTGCTTTGCCTCACAATCTGTGAGGCACCCTCTATCTTTCCTTTTTTTTCTTTTTAATAGTTATTTCCCCCATACAATTTTTTTTTCTGCCGTACAGCATGGTGACCCAGTACACATACATGGACACATTCTATTTTCACACATTATCATGCTCCATCTTAAGTGACTACACAGAGCTCCCAGTGCTACACAGCAGGATCTCACTGCTAATCCATTCCAAAGGCAATAGTTTGTATCTATTAACCCCAAGCTCCCCACTCCCTCCCCCTCCACCTTGGCAACCACAAGTCTATTCTGCAAGTCCATGAGTTTCTTCTCTGTGGAAAGGTTCATTTGTGCCTTATATTAGATTCCAGATATAAGTGATATCATATGGTATTTGTCTCTCTGACTTCCTTCACTCAGTATGAGAGTCTCTAATTCCATCCATGTTCCTTCACTTAGTATAAGAGTCTCTAGTTTCATCCATGTTGCTGCAAATGGCATTATGTCATTCTTTTTTATGGCTGAGTAGTATTCTATTGTGTATATACCACATCTTCCTAATCCTATTATATACCACATCTTCCTAATCCTATTGTCTGTTGATGGACATTTGGGTTGTTTCCATGTCTTGGCTATTGTGAATAGAGCTACAATGAACATGTGGGTGCATGTGTCTTTTTTAAGGAAAGTTTTGTATGGATATACGCCAAGAGTGAGATTGCTGGGTCATATTGTAGCTCTGTGTATAGATTTCTAAGGTATCTCCATAGTGGTTGCACCAGCTTACATTCCCACCAACTGTGCAGGAGGGTTCCCTTTTCTCCACACCCACTCCAGCACTTGTTATTTGTGGACTTATTAATGAGGGCCATTCTGACTGGTGTAAGGTGGTATCTCATGGTAGTTTTGATTTGCATTTCTCTAATAATCAGTGATGTTGAACATTTTTCCATGTGCTTATTGGTCATCTGTACATCTTCCTTGGAGAAATGTCTATTTAGGTCTTTTGCCCATTTTTAAGTTGGGTTGTTGGCTTTTTTGCTGTTGAGTTGTGTAAGTTGCTTGTATATTCTAGAGATTAAGCCCTTGTCGGTTGTATCATTTGAAACTATATTCTCCCATTCTGTAAGTTGTCTTTTTGTTTTCTTTTTGGTTTCCTTTGTTGTGCAAAAAAAAAAAAAAAAAAAAAAAAAGCTTGTCAGTTTGATTAGGTCCCATTGGTTTACTTTTGCCTTTATTTCTGTTGCTTTGGGAGAATGACCTGAGAAAATATTCATAAGGTTGATGTCAGAGAAAGTTTTGCCTATGTTCTCTTCCAGGAGTTTGATGGTGTCTTGCCTTATATTTAAGTCTTTAAGCCATTTTGAGTTTACTTTTGCGCATGGTGTGAGGGTGTGTTCTAGTTTCATGATTTACATGCAGCTGTCCAGGTTTCCCAGCCCCACTTATTGAAAAGACTGTCCTTTTTCCATTTTATGTTCTTGCTGCCTTTGTCAAAGATTAATTGACCTTAGGTGTCTGGGTTTATTTCTGGGTTCTCTATTCTGTTCCATTTGTCTATGTGTCTGTTTTGGTACCAGTACTACACTTTCTTCATACTGTGGCTTTGTAATATTGCCTGAAGTCTGGGAGAGTGATGCCCCTTGCTTGGTTTTTGTTCCTCAGAATTGCTTTGGCAATTCTGTGTCTTTTTTGGTTCCATATAAATTTTTGGATTGTTTGTTCTAGGTCTGTGAAAAATGTCCCAGGTAATTTGATAGGGATTGCATTGAATCTGTAGATTGCTTTGGGTGGTATGGCCATTTTTACAATATTAATTTTTCCAACCCAGGAGCATGGGATATCTTTCCATTTCTTTACATCTTCTTGAATTTCCTTGATAAATGTTTTATACTTCTCAGCATATAAGCCCTTTACCTCCTTGGTCAGGTGTATTCCCAGGTATTTGATTTTTTGGGGTGCAATTTTAAAAGATATTGCATTTTTGTATTCTTTTTCTAATATTTCATTGTTAGTACACAGAAATGGGACTGATTTCTGAATGTTAATCTTATATCCTGCTACTCTGCTGAATTTGTTGATCAGTTCAAGAGTTTTTGGGTTGAGTCCTTAGGGTTTTCTATGTATAGTATCATGTCATCTGCATACAGTGATAGTTTTATCTCTTCTCTTCCTATTTGGATGCCTTTTATTTCTTTTGTTTGTCTGATTGCTGTGGCTAGGACTTCCAGTACTATGTTGAATAACTATCTTTCCTTTATATTGAGATGAGCAAAATCAGTTTCTGTTGTGTTCTGTCAAAGAATGTGACTTGATATAAGCTCTAATAAATATAGCCTTCCCAAGGAAAAAGCACCAGTGCAAAAAGGCAATAAATTGACATGCTGTTGTTCACCAGGTGTGCACTATTATTTATTGCAGACAAGGAGCTATTTTCAAGACAGCAGTAAAATTGGCGCTTCTGGATATCTTAGGGTTAATAATTCCCATTTCTCCTGCCAGCTACTGGGGAAGAACGGGGGTGATGAAGAAGCAGACAGAAATGTAACTGACAGACCAGCACTCTGGTGGGATTAATTAATAAGCAAGGCTAGTACGTTTCACCAGCATGAGAGGAAAAAAAAAAGTTTAAAAGGAAAGAAAGATATGTCAAAACTATATAAAGATGGGTTTGCAAGAGTGGGATAATTGAGACTCAGTCAAGGGTTAGGCTCTGAAATCATCATATGTGGCAAAGATAATACAGTCACAATGAACTTATCTCTTGGGCTGCCAATGAGGTATAATATAACTGATAACCTTGTACAGGGACATTATTCATATAAATGTAATGCCCTACAGGGACATTATTAGTATAAATGTATTACACAGATGAAAATGTACAGTGTGTGATAAGGGCACATATGCATGATATAATTTTACATTATTAATTACTTAAGAAAGAACCTAAACATGGCATTACCCTGTGTGAGAAGTCCTACTCAAGAAGCAAGAGAGTTCCAGAAAAGTAGAGGCCTATCTCCTTTCTCACACAAGCTGGGCACAAATGCTATAAACAGAACAGCACACACAATCACCTGTAATATTTTAAGTGTTATTTTCATTTTGGAAGGGGGGTTTGTGGCCACACATTCAGTCAATGCACGTTACAAGTGTATCTAATGCTATGCCTGTGATGGGTAGAGGCCATTTACTTTATCAGGGGAACTTGGATGCAATAAGGTAAGCTGCTGCCAGTTGGGACAGCATCAGAAACTTGAATGTGCAAACAGAGATGGATTGTCCCTAGGACTTGAGCACTAAAAGATACAGATTACCCTAAAATGCTTGACTTGTTTTGGCTTCCATTAATAAAAAACAAATACAAGCCTACAAAAACAATTTGACAAAATACTAGATAAAATTAGCAAATAAATGGAATTAAGTACACAATTTAGAGGCAGTGATAAATATAAAAATGTAGGTAAAGGATGTGCTTTAGAATCACACAAAATAATTTGGGCCCAAAAGAAGACTTAAGGATTAAGACTTAGATTAATCCAACTTAATTTTTTTAAGTGATAATGCTTACTGCAAGTAAGATCTCAAAAATGCCTGTTGAGAGGATAAACTATTTTTAAATTAGGAAGCAAGAGTGAGTAAAATAACTCTCAAGTTCTCTGATGATATATTTTTTAAAGAAGAAAACAGGGGTGTCAGGGGAGGGGTCATTTTTTTAGGTATGAGAAAATAAAAGGTAAAGCTTGGAGTTCCCGTCGTGGTGCAACGGAAACGAATCCGACTAGGAACCATGAGGTTGCGGGTTCAATCCCTGGCCTAACTCCGTGGCTTAAGGATCCAGCATTGCCCTGAGCTGTGGTGTAGGTTGCAGATGCAGTTCAGATCTGGTGTTGCTATGGCTGTGGCATAGGCCGGCAGCTATAGCCCTCATTAGTTAGACACTCTAGCCTGGGAACTTTCATGTACCGCGGGTGCAGCCCTAAAAAAGCACACACACGAAAAAAGGTAAAGCTCTTCTTGACAAAAGAATTCTATTTAAAAAATGGTGAATGAATAAAAGAATTAGAAAGCCAACATTCTGTAACCTTCAAAGTAATAACTGACTCAAGCAATGATCACCACAGCTATAGATACCACAGTTGAATGAAAGATTCGAGGGAACAAGAGATTCACATACATTATTAAATAAGGGGCAAAGTCACCTCTGTAATGGAGAGATATGGCAGACACCATTTTGGGTTTTTTTACATTTTATTGGAACATAGTTGATTTACAATACTACATTAATTTTAGGCGCATAGCAAAGTAAATCAGTTAAACATATTCATAGATCCATTCCTTGCCAGATTCTTTTTCCAAATAAGTTACTACACAACACTGAGAAAGTTTCCCTGTGCTATATAGTAGATCCTTGTTACCTATCTACTTTATATATAGTAGTTGGAAGACACCCTCTTGATCAAGTTATCAAACTCAGCACTACCCTTCCAGGACAAACTGACATTATATACCTCCACATGCGATGCAAGAAAAGGACAGAGCATCATCTATGCAATTTCTTGCCAAAAAAAAAAGTCTATCCTAATTCTAATCTCAAGCAAACAATCAGAAAAATACAGAATGTAGTCATTCTATAATTAGCCCAAAATCTTTAAAACATGTCAGTGTCACAAAAAACCAAGAGAGAGGAAATATTTCTAGTATTTAGGAGACACGACAACCACATTTAACAAGTGAACCTTGAATGGATCTTAAGGCAAGAATGGACATTTAGGAGAATACTGGGGAAATATGAACACAGATCATGTATTACATATTAATCTGACATTTATTAGATATGATAAAGGTATAGTGGTTATACAGGAGCATAACCAGGTTCACAGCCTACATATACTAAAGACTTTTGAGGTGATGGGTTATTATATTTGCAAGTTACTTTCAAAGGATTCAGCCTTAAAAAAATACATACCTCCTACCCCCACCACACAAACACAGAATAGGCCAGCGAATGTGGCAAAAAGCTAATGACGAGGAATCCAAAATGGTATATGGATATTCTTTGTACTGTTCTTTCATTTCAGTAACTTTGACATTTTTTCCCCCAAATGTTGGAGGGAAACGAGGTATCGGGTTCAGAGACATTTTTAAAGGACACACGCAAATCACTGGCAGTATTATCCATCACAGATTGGTTTAAGCTTTGGTTTTCCCCCAGGCTTGAATAAAAGATATTTCATTAATCTCAAAGCTGCTAAAAGTCAAGGCTCACAGGAATTCAAGAACCTAAATCAAAAATATTTGCAGCCAGAATATATGGAGAACACTTACAGCTCAATAATAAAAAAAGACAGCCCAATTTAAGAAAATTGGTAAAAGGTATTTCCTCAGAGAAGATATAAAGGGCCAACAAGCACATGAAAGAATGCCCACTATCATTAACCACAAGGGAAATGACAAACAAAACCACAAGGAGACACCACTTCCCACCCACTGGAATGGCTATAATCAGAAAGACAGACAATAACAAGTGTTGGTGAGGTTATACATTGATGGTGGGAATGCAAAATGGTGCAGCAACTTTGGAAAATTCCCCAGAGCAAAGCATAGAGTTACCCTATGACCCAGTCATTTCACTCCTTTCCTAGATATGTACCCAAGAGGGATGAAAATACATACACACCCACAAAATAACATAAATGCTCACACCAGCATTCTTCATAAAAGCCAAAAAGTGGAAGCAATCCCAAATACCCATCAGCTGTGACATATCCATGCAATGGAAGATTATGTGGCAATGCAAAGGAATGACACAAATACAGGTACCAACATGTATGAGGTTTGAAAATATTGTTTAGTGCAAGAGGCCAATCACAAAAAAACCTACAGATTATATGATCCCATTTATACTGAATGTTTAGAATATGCAAATCTGTGAAATCAGAAAGTAGATCAATGACTGTCAGAGGCTCACAGGAAGAGGAGAATGAATAGTGGACTTCTCCAAGGTATGGAGTTTCTTTCAGGGATAATGAAAATGTTCTAAATTAGATTTCAGTGATGGCTTCAAACCCTGCAAATATGCTTTTAAAACAAAAGGTACACTTGAAATGAGTGGGGGATGATATGTGAATTATATCTTGATAAATTTGCCTTAAAATATATATATACTTATGACCAAAAATAAAGTGTTTGCAGGCAGCTTTCCACCTCAGGTTTGATCCTTCTAGCATGAGATTTCTTCCAGTCGGCTACAACTCAGAGACAAGTTCCTAGTTTCCCTTCCAAAGTCCCTTCTGGCTAATGGGCAAAGAAAAGATACAAGCAGCATAACTCGCCTTCTTCCCAGCATCAGTTAGTGCTAAGTCACTGTGAGCCATCCTCCCACACTAGGAACATAAGTACCGACGGATCAGCTGGTACCAAATTGTCCCTGGGCAATAATCACACGTACAGAATCAAGCTCAAAACTGCTCTCTGTGGCAGCCTGCTTCTGAAGCATCTGCTTTCCTAGACGAACTGGGAGTTTCAAAATTAGGAAAGAAAAACCAGGTTTTTAAAGGGATAGAAATCAGTTTAGGCATGGGTGGGGATAAAGAAGGAAAAAAGGAGGAGGGCAAAGGTATGGGATGGGGGGGAGGGTGAGAAGAACAGAGTGGCGTGTGTGAGGCTATAGGAGACATGTGATGTTCTACCACCTCCAGCAACCTGTCTTCCTCCTTCTGGAAACAAGTGATTCCCATGGGGAATGGCTCTATGTGCTTTAGTCCATTTGGTCTGGGTGGTGCTGAGGTTCAGCTGCAGAGGAGATAGTGGTTGAAGCCCACCAGTGTATTCATTCCCTTTGCCACAGTGATTGGTTCAGGGATGGGCACATGACCGAACTGGGCCAATGAGACACAGGCCCCAGACTTCTACTACAAGTTCTGAGAAGAAAAAGAATCTGGGAAGATCTTAAGCCAAGAGCAGGTGGTAGCAATCTAGCCACCACAAGGCAAATGCTTGCATGAGAGAGGGACAAAACAGGGTGGGGGCCTCATATTGTAGGGACCATGATCTAGAAGCTGGAACCCCTGACAGTTTGAGCTGTTGAGTCAGTCATACCTGTCCCCTCCTTTTTTTTTTTTTTTTTTTTTCCCCTTAAACTGGTTTGTTTGGATTCTGACTGTTGAAACATAAGGAACTCTCTTAACATGGAAGCAAGTCAATAGAGTTCCATCAATGATTCCTCCAGTGGCCACCAGATCATAGGAACACCATCCAGGTTGGTTAATTTTATGTTAGGTTGACTAGGTCATCATACCCAGATTTTTGGTCAAACATGATGCTCTATTTCTGTAAAAGTATGTTAAAGATGAGATAAACATTTAAATCAGTAAACCATGAGTGAAGTAGATTGCCCTCCATCATGTAGGTGAGTCTCAGCTCTTCAGTTCAAGGCCTCAATACAAACGCTGATGTCCCCGGAAGAGGAGGAAATTCTGCCAGCAGACAACCCTTGGATCTTAAGTGCAACTTTCAGCCTGCAAGCCTACCCTGCAGACCTTGGACTTGACAGTCTTCCCAACTGGGTGAATTGGTTCTTTAAAATAAATCTCTTTCCTCACTCTCCACATCCCCCATCTCTCTCTCCCTTCCTACCTTCCTGCCCCTTACTCTCCCCTCCCTCTCTGTATACACACACACAGTTTAACCTTGGACAACGAAGGGGTTAGGGGCACTGACCCCACTTGGTTGAAAATCCACATATAACTTTAGAGCTGGCCTCTATATCCATGGTTCTGGATCTACAGATTCAACCAATCACAGATTGTGTAGTACTGGAGGCCATATTGGAACAAGTCTACATCTAAGTGGACACACGTAGGGTTTTGTTGTTTTTTGTTGTTGGGTCGAATTGGAGCTGTTGCTGATGGCCTACGCCACAGCAACTTGGGATCTGAACCATGTCTATGCACTACACCACAGCTCATGGCAACACAGGATCCTTAACCCACTGAGCGAGACCAGGGATCGAAGCGGTGTCCTCATGGATACTAGTTGGGTTCGTTAATCACTGAGCCATGATGGGAACTCCCCCACACACAGTTCTAACCCATGTTCTTCAAGGGCCAACTGTGTATCCATCCTATCGGTTCTCTTTCTCTGGAGAACCCTGACTTGTCCATGATCAAGTGATGCCAGGCCAAGAGGGTGGCTTTTAGAGTTTTAGGGGAGATGAACATAATCTTGGCAACCCCTCGCCCAAATCGACCTTCATCCTCAACAATAACCATCCCCACTGTATGCCAGGTTTTGGCCAACATTCTTTACTTCCATCAACTCACTTATTTCACAAGCCGCGTCAGCTTTACAGATGACAAGGGCTTAACAGACTTGCCCCAGGTTAAAATGTTGGTAACCGAGAGACCCACGGATCCAATTCAGGTCTCCCTTGATCCATCTCAAAGGTCTCAACCACTGGAAAAGCTGGGAGGAAATTCCTGAGGATAGCTTTTCTTTCTCAGAGTTGGGGCAGCAAGTTTAAAGTTATAAGAAGAGGCAACACTACACCCTTATTCCATCTGCCCCCTTCCCCCAGCCCTGCTTCTTCCTCAGGATCCCTTTGTCAGTTTCTACACTTTCTTGTGGGTGGTGCTGGTCTAGAGGGAGTCAACTGAGTCACTCGGCTCAGCCTTGGTCTCTGTCCCTAGAGGGTAGAACCCAAGCCCCACTTCCTACCACACTGATGCGGCTCACCGTCGCATCAGCACACACAGACCCTCTCTATGTGTCCTTGGTCGGGGCATGATTTTCTACCAGGCCTCTGCTGGCAACTGTAGGGTGACATGGACCGCAAAGTTGACAAAGAGGAGAAGGAAGACAATGGTGACAGATCCCCTCTGAGGTGGAAGCAGAGGCCATGAGAATTGGTTTGGATGGAAGAGCAGACATGGGTGTCCTCCCTTCCCCATATGACACCAGAAGCAGTTATTGCCAGATGTGTGATATTTATATTCCACTTCCATGCCACATGCCATGTCCACAGACTACCTTTAACTTTGTTGATTCAGCATGGCTTAAAAGTTTATTAAATTTTTAGACAATTTTTACAGGTTACACTCCATTTAGTTATTACAAAATGTTGACTCTGATCCCTATTGTACAATCCGTCCTTAGAGCCTATCTTACGCTCAATAGCTTGTACCTTCCACTCCCCTATCCCTATATTGCATGGCTTTACTAGGTTCCCTGTTTCTTTAAATATTTGAAAAGGGAGTTTTATAAAATTATTACATACGAAAACTCTCTTTACTTGCCATAAATTGATAATAACTTATAAAAAATTATTTTTAAAAATATTCAGTCTCACTATGGAGTTTTGGTTGTGGCTCAGTGATAAAGAACCCGACTAGCATCTGTGAGGATGTGGGTTCAATCCCTGGCCTCACTTGGTGGATTAAAGGATCCAGCGTTGCTGTGATCTGTGGTGAAGGTCTCAGACACAGCTCTGATCCTGCAATGCTGTGGCTGTGGGGAAGGCTGGCAGCTGCAGCTCCAATTCAACCCCTAGCCTGGGAACTTCCGTATGCCATGGGTGTGGATCTAAAAAGCAAAAAAAAAAAAAAAAAAAAATTCAATTTTACTATACACTTGTCCATCAAAGGTGCTACATCTGTGGACCACTCTCATTTTGTTATAAAAAAGAGGTATTACAAATAAAAGATACTGTTAGCTGGTGAACTTGAATCATTAAGATCATACTAAATGATATGTCACTTGAAAAGGCACGGGGTACAAGAACTACTTTAGCTCAGCAAACCTTTACTGAACACATACTCTGGGTCAGAACCTGGGCTGATGATCCCTGACAAACTACTTTAGTAAGAGTTCCATCAGAAGTGACTAAATAAAATGATTTGGTATTTAATTAAATTATCTTTCAATATAAAGAGAAACACATTTCCAGGTGTTCCTATTTTTAAGAGCCAGCATAAGTACAGAATTTCCTTGCTTAGCTTGTTTATGCCAGCCTTCAAAATACATCTTCAATTAATGTCACTAAACATATTATCTTAAAGGTTATTAAGCTGGATTTTCATTTAAAAGAAAAAAGACCTACTAGCACCAGAGCAGACATTGCCCTCAGGTTTGTGGAAGAAATGGAAATGTATTAACTTTTCACTATGCACTTGGTTAGTTTTTAACATAGAATTTGTACACTCACAAAACCCATCTTCCTCACCATCTAAAAACATCTCAATGCCATATAAATCATGTGTAAGCTACAGGGGCATAGGTCCAATTTCTGAAGAGAAACAAAACAGACTTTTAAATTCAATACCTGGATCGGATTCCTGCTTCACCACCTATCAGCTGTGTGGCCTGAGGCAAATTACTTAACCTCTCTGAATTGCTAATTCTTCATCTATGCAGTAAGCATAAACATATTAACTTTGTAAGGCTGTTGGGAAATAGAATAGGATAAAATAAGCCAAGGACCTAGCTTAGTGCTTAGAGCACAGTAGGACACAAGAGGTACATATTACTTCTCTTTGATCAGAAGGTGTGGGAGTCACTGCTGACAATGACAAAGTTGCTTTATGTCAGAAATGACAGCCTGAATGCCCACAGGGGCCAAGCACATTGCACAAAGGAGGGTAGTATGTTGGGTGGTGTCTTAATAGATATCCAGATCAGATTGCATCTAATAAAAGCAGCTGCAAGTTCAATTATCAGCAGGTAACATTCGTTAAGCTAGGACTCTAGGGGTCTAAGGGCTTTACATGTATTAACTCACTAAATCCTCCTAACCCTGAGAAGAAGGTCCTATTATCATCCACATGTTCTAAATGAGCAAAGAGAGGCAACAGTGAGATTAAGTGACTTGTCCAACCTCACTGCTAGAAGTAGCAAAGCCAGACTTTGAACCAAGCCACTCTGTTTTCAAGGCCAGTCACTCTCTGTAGCCTCTAGGGGCAGTAGGTGGTCTCAAGCTTTACAGTGTAAGGAATTACCTAGGGAGCTTGTCCAAATAAATGTTCCCAGGTGACAACAGGTCAGGAGTCAGGGAAGGATAGAGAATTTGCATTTCTAAGAAGTTCCCAGGTGATGCTGATGCTGCTGATCCGAAGACCACACTTTGAGAATCATTGCTTTTGGCTTTACTTTCTCTCCTGAAGCTGGTCCAGTGTTCCCCACCTTCTGGTAGGATTTCAAGAAAAGCCAGAAATGTAGTCTTTTGTATGAATGCTCATCATGTTTACATGCTGGCCATTATTTCAACATTTTTAACAATACTGTGTAAGTCAACAGGCCAAATTTGGCCTCTGGGCTGTTTGGTTTCTGATTTCTGCTTTCTGAATCCAAGGAGTTTTTAACATGTTTATGCAACCAATGTTTAATGAGCATTTGCTACTTGAACCCACGGTGTAAGCCAGACATAGAAAGAGGAGCAAGAAAGATGAGAAGTCCCCTCTTTGTGGAGATTACAAATATGGTGATGGAGAGGAGGAGAGTGGAAGAAACAAAAAATAAGAGTAAATCAAAAAGATCTTCCCAGCTATGGTAAATGCTCTTAAAAATTAAAAAATAAAAACAAAAATAAAAAGCAGGGTGACAGGCTGGATGATTTCTTTGGTTATTTACAACTCTACAAGGAGGAAGACAAAGAGTAACATGACTATTACAGATTAGAAACAGACATAAAATAGTTGAATTATGTGCTGCATCCAGCATCCCCCCCCCCGCCCCCCACAACCATGAAAGTCGGCCGAGAACCACATTACTGCCCAACTTCCCTGCCAATACCAATCCTGTGACATCATTTCGTCTCCCACGGATTGCTTACCTCATCCCAAAGTGTGTAAGGTCAAACCCCCAGTATTTTGCAGTCTGCCTCTGCAGGTGAAATTTAGCTGTAATTGTCTAATTGCTACTCTGGCAACGGCTGCCACAGATTCATTTTTTAGAACTCGGCACAGGTGTGCTCTGTGGCTGATGTTCTATTTTCAAGGACGAAAGGAAGGAATTAGGGAACCTGATGTCTTCTGCTTTAAGAGTTAAGATGAAGTTATTTTTTTTTTTACCCCAATCAACTCATGTTATCTCATTTCAATTTTCCAGAGTGCCTTCTCATCAGAAATTAAACTGGGTTGCCAAATCCCAGAGCAACAGAAATGGCAAGGTACTTGGGAGGGAGACAAGAAAAAGTTGGGAAGGTTATTAAAGAAAAATGTTTCTCTGCCCTTGAAGTACAGGTGTGGCAGAAAGGAACTGTATGTGATGATAATAAAGAAAATGAGGGCGATGATGAAAAAAATGATGGTGGTGATGATAAAAAATAATAACAATGATGGTGGTACTGACCTTGTCTGGCCCTTACCAGATATTCATTAATTAAAGCCACAGGAGTCTACTCTGAGGTAGGTAAGCAGCCCTAGGCCTATTTTACGTAGTAAAAAGCAGATTAATAAAAAAAAAGTATAAGTGAATTCTTTAAAATTGTTACTGCATTCTTGATTCTAGCACTTAATTTAGTCAAGGCACCCATTTTTTTAAACACTTGGAAGGCAGACATGCTGGTTTTACATGTGCCTTAATTATTTTCTTTTTTCTTTTCTTTTCTTTTTTTTTTTTTTTTTTTGGTCTTTTTGCCATTTCTTGGGCCCCTCCCACGGCATATGGAGGTTCCTAGGCTAGGGGTCTAATCGGAGCTGTAGCTGCCAGCCTACACCAAAGCCACAGCAATGTGGGATCCGAGCCGCATCTGTGACGTACACCACAGCTCAAGGCAACACCGGATTGTTAACCCACTGAGCAAGGGCAGGGATCGAACCCACAACCTCATGATTCCTAGTCGGATCCGTTAACCACTGCGCCACGACTCCCCTTAATTATTTTCAAGTCAGCACTAAGGAGATGAACTGTAGCTGGGGGTATGTGCTTCTACAAACTTGATGAGGGATGGAATGAAAAATACCAAGGCAGAACCAGTTGACACAGAGAATACCAGTAAATAAATTCCAGGCACTCCTGCTACATCATGGCCCATTTCAGAGGTCAGCCCAGGTCTCATCTTGTCCCTAAAAACAAAGCGTGCAAAGAAACATGCTGCATGCAATCCATCAAAACACCCAGGCACACACCTGGCCATTAGTGAGCAAGTGCTGCATTCTCTGATTGTTTCATGGATAGAAAGAGGCCAGCCACATGGGGAATTCCCATTGAGGCACAGTGGAAATGAATCCAACTAGGAACCATGAAGTTGCAGGTTTGATCCCTGGTTCCTAGTCAGTGGGTTAAGGACCTAGCATTGCCATGAGCTGTGGTGTAGGTCGCAGACATGGCTCAGATCTGGTGTTGCTGTGGCTGTGGTGTAGGTTGGCAGCTGTAGCTCTGATCAGACCCCTAGCCTGGGGACCTCCACATGCCGTGAGTGTGGCCCTAAAAAAAGAAAGAGGCCACATGAACAGAATTCAGACTCTGAGTATTAGTTGCAATGATCAGGTCAGAAGCCCTCAGAATCTCTATTTCCTTACCTGTGAAATGGAGGTGGTATTGACAAGCATAGCTGCCCTGTCTACCCTTAGGCTGCCACAAGGATGAAATCTAATACCATACTGGGAACTGTAAAAGGGACAATCGAACAAAACCAAGATTACTGTCATCACCATCTTCTCCCCAACCCAACTTGTGAGCTACTTGTGTATAAAGAAGACATCATCTTCTATTTCTTTCTACCTCTTACACATAATCTGTTCACCTCTACCCACAATATTACCATATAATGTTGTCAAACACAGAGCAGAGGCTTTGGTGGAGTTGCAAGTTTTCAAAAATCTGTCTACTAAAGGGTTCACCTCAAGTTTTCTTCAGTCAATGGAATCAATACATTTGAAATATGATCTGACTGCCCTCAAACAGAAAAACATTATTTATGTCAGTTCTACAATAGCTTTTAAAATCATATCCCCCCAAATAAAATACCAAGGAATAAACCTGACCAAGGAGGTGAAAGACGCATACCCCAAGAACTATAAAACATTAATCAAGGAAATTAAAGAGGATTCAAAGAATTGGACAGATAGCCCATGATCCTGGATTGGAAGAATTAATATTGTTAAAATGACCATACTACCCAAAACATTCTACAGATTTAATGTGATCCCTATCAAATTACCCATGATATTTTTCACAGAACTAGAACAAATAACCCAAAAATTTATATGGAACCATAGGCCCAGAATTGCCAAAGCAATCCTGAGCAAAATAAAACAAATCAAAGCAGGAGACATAGCTCTCCCAGATTTCAGACTATGTAACAAAGCTAAAGTAATCAAGACAGTGTGGTACTGGTACAAAAACAGACATCAGACAAATGGGACAAACTAGACAGCCCAGAAATAAACTCAGATAGTCAATTAATCTTTGACAAAGGAGGCAACAATATAACATGGAAAAAAGTCTATTCAGCAGGTGGTGGTGGGAAAACTGGACAGCTGCATGTAAATCAATGAAATTAGAGCATGCCCTTGCAGCATGAGCAAAAATAAACTCAAAATGGCTTAAAGACTTAAACATGACACCATAAAACTCCTAGAAGAGAACAGAGGCAAAACATTCTGATAGAAACCATACAGATGTTTTATTAGGTCAGTCTCCTAAGACAATAGAAATAAAACCAAAAAGAAACCAATGGGACTTATCAAACTTACAAGGTTTTGCACAGCAAAGGAAATCATTAAAAACAAACAAACAAACAAAAAAACCCAGCGAATGGGAGAAGATCTTTGCAAATGAAGCAACCTGTAAGAGACTGATCTCCCCAATATACAAATACTGTATAAAGATTTATATCAAAAAAACAATCCAATCAACAAATGGGCAGAAGATCTAAATAGACATTTCTTCAAAAAGACATATGCATGGCCAAAAAACAAAAGCAAACACATGAAAAGATGTTTAACATCACTAATCATTAAAGAAATGCAAATCGAAACTACAAATGAGGTACCACCTCACACTAGTCAGAATGGCCATCATTAATAAGTCTACAAATAAATGCTAGAGAAGGTGTGGAGAAAAGGGAACCCTCCTTCACTGTTGATTGGACTGTAAATTGGTACAACCACTATGGAAAACAGTGTGGAGGTTCCTCAGAAAACTAAGTATAGAACTACCACATGATCCAGCAATCCCACTTCTGGGCGTCTGGAGAAAACCATAATTCAAAAAGATATATGCACCCCTATGTTCATGGAAACACTATTCACAATAGCAAAGACATGGAAACAACCTAAATGTCCATCAGCAGATGATTGGATTAAGATATGGTACATATACACAATGGAATACTACTCAGCCATAGGAAAGAACAAAATAATGCCATTTGGAGCAACAGAGATGCAACTAGAGATTACCATATTAAGTGAGGCAAGTGACAAAGAGGACAAATATTTTATGATATAACTTACATGTGGAATCTAAAATATGACACAAATGAACCCATTTACAAAACAGAAACAGACTCACAGACATGGAGAACAGACTTGTGGTTCCTAAGGAAGTGGGGGTAGGGGATGGGATGGACTGGGAATTTGGAGTTAATAGATGCAAACTATTACATTTAAGATGGATAAATGATAAGGTCCTACTGTACAGCACAGGAACTATATCCAATCTCTTGTGATAGAACATTTATATATATATATATAGTAAGAAAAAGAACAACAGTATTCCCGTCTAGAATAGAAATAATATCCCTTTTATCAAGTTCTTTGCATTTATTTTTTCAAATAATTTTCCCAAGAGCTCTTTAAGACTTGTATCACTAGACTCATTTTTGTATGAAGAAACTGAGGCTCAGAGAGTTTAAATTGCCCAATTTCATACAACTAGTACGCAGCAGAGTCACAGTCTGACCCTGGATCTGTCCATTTCCAAAGCTCCTGTGTTTCCAAATTGTGCTAAGCATGGCTGGTGGATGGACACGGCTGTGAGTCTAAACACCCACTAAATTTCAACTAACTTCTCAACATACTTGGATATATTATGAATGACTAAGCATTGTCTATGAATATTTCTTGACAAAGTATTCCTCTTACAAAAGACAGAATCAATCTTTTGGACTAGTATTCAAAATATCTATCTCAATCTTACAAGAACACTAGAAACTTTTCCCCATTTACTAGTTAAATTCTGAAGTTCTGTGTACAAGGACACGCAGGGTGGAAGATGATTGCATAATGGCAGCTTAAGCCAGGACAATGATTCTCCAACTTGACCTTGCCTTAATGGGCATATACTCAAGGAAGCTTGTTTAAAATGCAGACTCTCAGCTTCTAGGTTACCCTGTTATGATTCAAAGACTTAAAACAGAACTCAGGAATCCAAGTTTTAATAACCCTCCCAGCTACACAGATGCAGGTGGGTTTTAGACTAAACTTTGCATTAAACAGGTCAAGGAAAAGGGCTGGGAAATTGGGGACCAAGACTAGCTCTGAGGCACACTTGTTGAGAGGCCTTCAACAACTCAACCAGCCTCTTTGGGGTTTTGTGTCTAGAAATCAACTCTGTCCGTCTTGGGTATTCCTGGCTTTCCTCCTTCTTGGGGTGACTGGATCTTATTTGCTTCAGAACTTCTTGATGGGCAAGACCATATTTTGATGTTTGGTCACTGTATCAGCTGGTATTTATGGTGATGTCCAGAAAATACTTTCATTTTTTAATTGTAGAACAGGCTTCAGAGGGAAAGCTAAGGCTGAAAACTGCAAGGATTCCTAGGTACATTCCAGCATTTGTAGGACTTTCCTACAGCCATGGAGTCATCCTCAGATGATTTCTATTGCTCTTTAAATGACCACAAGAGATACTCTCTTCAGCAAATAAAGTCACTAGGAAGGCAGTACAAAGGCTATTTGCCATAGGGAGTGCCTCAACATCTATGGAAAAAAGAATGGATGGATGGATGGATAAATGAATAAAACTAGGGTCCTTTGAGATTGACAGTGTAGGGAAGACCTTCTTCTCCTTAAGGATATATTTTCCAATCCTATCTTTGAATTAGAACCAACAGTGGGCTGAAAAACAACATAGGCATTCATGTGTCCCCACCCTGGGACTTTTATTAAAAGGGAATGGGGTGGGACCTCCATCATGGATGCTTTTCAAAGTTTCCCAGGTGACTCTATTGTGCAATAAGTCTTGAGAATGCCGTCTTCAAGGACCTTCAAGTGCCAATCACTATGCTGGCGTTAGGGGAAAGTAAACGCCTCCATTTCAACAAAGAATCCTTCCCTTAGTTGGAGCACAACTCAAGTACAACCAGAACGTTTAGCCTGGTGGTCTCCACAGTTGATTAACTGACAATATTAGAGTGTACTGTTAAATTGATTTTTACCTAAAATTTAGGGCATTAAATTTACAGTTATTTAATATATGTCTTGACACTAGGGCCATCACTTGCTTTTGCTGTCAGATGGTCATGTGACATGCCTCCTTTGTGGTAACAACAGCACCTTCAGAAAAGTGGTGGGAGGAGACTGATACAACCTGGGACAGTTGATAGTTAGGATATTGATTGCCAGATTAAATGGGTTTACGGGATTATGGATATCTGGTATTACTTTAACTTTTACAAACAACCTAAACAGATTACAAAAAAAAGCACAAAATATAACTGTCTAAGGCAAGCATGAGAAAATAAGAAAATGGTTGGACTAGTGTATCTCCTACTCCCAGGATAGGCTCCTTTGATGTCAAAGTATAAAATAAAAGCAATAACAAAGAGAACTAACTATAATTTGTTAAAAAAAATAAAAATGATCAAGATGGCTCTATGATGTATGGATTTTTAACATCACAATTAACATAATATTTCATACGATGAATCTTTATTTATGTATATCATGCTTTGTAACAGTCTTCACGTAATTCCTTATGTACCAATTTCAGTTACTCCAGTTTTGTTAACACCAACCTCCATCATGATTCAGATTTCAGTTTCTATAGTATATTAACTATGAGTCATTTGCATAAAACATAAACATCACTACTTCAGTCCACAGATCATTTTGTAAATAAGAGGAGCACATTCTGATTAGTGACCCATCACGTCACTTCTTTCAAAGTTTGCCAGTGACTGGTCTGTGTACAGACAGCAACGCATGTAGTGTTGCCTTCTTGTCTCCCAGTGATACCTATGTGACACCAAGGGATTCTGAATATGGAGCCAGAGTAATTTAATGAAGGTGAATTGAAGTACATAAAGGAAAATGGTTGTGACAAAAAAGGATAAAGATAAATACTCCAGAGGAAGTGATACATGACCAAAACGTTCACTTTAAAGGAGCTCTCAGACATATTTCATGAAACCACAAAGCATAAAATGGAAACTGATCCTAACTTCGAAAGGAATATAACAATTTTCCATGTTCTGGAAAAGACACTTGCTCTATACTTTAAGAGGAGAAGAGGAAAACAAGCACTGTTGAAATTACTCTTGGTAAGCTTTTTCCAAAGAAATAAAAAACATTTCAATTCTCAATGTTTCTAATGTTTTAAATTGCAGTGTACTAAATAAATATTAGTTTTACTAGTTTTCTTATTTCCCTGTGCATTTATAACCAACAGTAAAAGATTTTTACTGTTTTGAAAAAGAAAAAAAAGGTCACAGTACAAATGTATTTTTTCCCACTGCCCATTAAGATCACTCTGCAAAGTTTCAGCTTGCATGGTTATTTTTACAGTCCCATACCACCGTGTAAAGCAAGTACTGCTTGTTTTAGCTAATCAGAGTGTGTGTATATAACGTATTGATAAAAAATACACAGTTTGGTGGTCTATGTTTGAACATATTCTACTGAGAGCGTGTGCAGATAAAAGAGTCTGGATACCTCTGTCTCAAAAAGGGATGTAGGATGGCAAAAGGGGAATAACCATAGTAACAAGGAGCTAAATAACCCAAGTCTCACAGCATAGCTTCCTCAGCTTCCACCTGATGGAAATTTTTCTCCTAACTCCCAGTCCACCCCCAAGTGTCAGAAAGATCATGAACACCTACTTCCCTGGGTGTGCCCTATAGGACCTCCACCACCCTACTCCTCAAAAGGTGGTCCTGCAGGGTATCACCCAAGAGCTTATCAGAAAGGCAGGATCTGAGGCCCCACCCCAGGCCTAGTGAATCATAATCTGCATTTTAATAAGATCCTCAGTTGACTCTTAAACTCTAAAATTTGAGAAGCACTGCTCTAGACTCTAGGTTCAATTTCAAGCCTAAGCGGCAACCCAAGGGCCAGGCAGAGATAGGGATACCCTAAGTCACACATCTAAGGATTGAAGTTTATATATTGGTGAAGTCTTTATTTTGTTTAAGGACTTAATACTTCTCTAGGTGACTGGTAGCATTCATGAAAGCAATAACAATAATAATGACAGCAGCAGCAGAAAACATTTATCAAGAAAGCACGCTATGCCAGACAGTGTGACAAAACACATCATCTTAAGACTGTCCAATGGGAATAATGATACTCCTCCCAACATACATAGAGTAGCAGAGTTGCACAGAACCAAGGTAATGGTAGAGGTAGATGAGAATTTGGAGCTCTCTTTATATGTGGGCCGCAGAAGTAGGTAGGGGTGTGTGTGTGTGTGCATGTGTGCACATGCTTGCTTCAATTGCTGCAGGAAAAGTCAGCTGCTTATCTTGAACCCCACCCCCAATTTTTTAGGCTCTCTCTGGACTATCTCCCTGAGTTACTGCCTACAGACAATAAATTGAGGACCCACTCAAATTTCAGGTATAGTTTAAAATCCTAAGTGGCTATTTTGCAGAAATTGACATGTTTCATATGGAAATTCAAGAGACTCAGAACAGTCAAGACAATTTTGAAATAGAATAGCAAAGTTAGAAGACACATTTCCCCGTTACAAAACTTACATAAAGCTGCAATCGAGATAGTCTGGGACTGACGTAAGGATAGACATAGAGATTAATGGAAAAGAACAGAGAGCCCAGAAATAAAGTGAGCTATCTCTTGTCAAATGATTTTTGAAAAGGGTGCCAAGACAATTCAATGGGGGAAATAGTCTTTTTAACAAATGATTCTGGGACAACTGGATATCCACAGGCAAAATAAAGAATTTGAATCCCTTCCTCACATTGCACACAAAATTAACACAAAATAGATTACAGACCTCAATATGAGCTCCAACCATAAAATTCCTAGAAGAAAACATGAGAGTAAATCTTTATAACCTTAAAATAGGCAATGGTTTCTTTGATATGACCCCAATCACAATGTCAAAAGAAAAAAAATAGATAACTTGGGCTGTATTACAATTAAAAACTTTTGTGCTTCAAAGGATACCACCAAGAAAGTGAAAAGATTATCCATCCATAGAATAGGAAAAATACTTACAAAACATATATTTGATATGGGAACTTGTGCCTAGAACATAGAAAGAATCTGTAACTCTCAATAAAAAGATAATTAAAAGTGGGCAAAATATATGAATAGCTATTTTTCTGAAGAAGATTAAAAAAAGACCAATAAGCACATAAAAAGATGCTCAACATTATGAACCATCACAGAAAAAGAAATCAAAACCACAGTGGGACACCATTTCACACCCACTAGAATTATAATCAAAAGACAGAAAATAAGTACGGTGAGGATGTAGAGAAATGGTTACCCTCATACACTGTTGGTGGGAATGTAAAATGGTGTATCCACTTTGGAACAGTTTGACCACTTCTCTGTTGTAGATGAATTTATTATCTGACCCAGAGATTTCATTCACACCCAAGAGAAAACATTTATCTGTGCGCAGTTGTGTACAAGAGCAACAATATTCATAATAGCTAGAAAGTGGACATAACCCAAAGGTCCATCAACATTTGAAAAAAGCAAAATGTGATAGAGCCATACAATGGAAGATGATCGAGCCATAAAATGTCTGAGGTACTGATGATAACTGCTGTAACATAGAGGAACCTTGAAAATATACTAAATGAAAGAGGCCACCTACATGTATACAATGGAATATTACTCAGTCATAAAAAGAATGAAATAATGCCATTTGCAGCAACATGGGTGAACTAGATATTATCATCCCAAGTGAAGCTGGTCAGACAGTGAAAGAAAACATCAAATGACATCACTTACATGTGGAAGCTAAGAAAAGGATACAAATGAACTTATTTGCAGAACAGAAACAAGCTCATGGACTTTGAAAAATTTAAGGTTACCAAAGGGGACAGACTGTGGGGGAGGAATGGACTAGGGGGTTTGGTATTGGCATAATCACACTGAGGTATAAGGAATGATTGGTCAACATGGACCTGCTACATAGCACAGAGAATGCTACCCACTATTTTGTGATCATCTATGAGGGAAAAGAATTTGAAAGAGAATGGATGTGTGAACATGCACAATTTAATCACTTTGTTCTATAGCAGAAATTATCACAACGTTATAAATCAACTACATCTCAAGATAACTTTAAAAAATGAAAACAACAACAACGAAAACCAATGAGGCTAGTCGAAAAAGGCCACATACTGTGTGATTCCATTTATATGAAAGGTCCAGAATAAGCAAATCCATTGGCAGAAACTAGATTAGGGATTACCCAGGGCTGGGGGAGAAGAAGTGAGGATGTTAATGGTATGTGTTTTTTCTTTCAAATGAAGGAAATGTTCTGGTAGATAGTACCAATAGGTACACAACACTGGGAACAGACTAATGATCACCAAACTGTACACTTTATATAGATGACTTGTATAGTGTAGAAATCCTATCTCAATAAAGCTGTTGAAAAAACTGGGGGCCTAGAGCCACTCCCATAATTTCCCCACCCTAAGGACAGCTTTGATGATTCAGAGGCTGATGCTCAGCTGCTCCCCTTAAGCCTGGCTCAGTCCTACTCCTGTATCTGCCTGCTGTTAAAAAGAGAACCGTCTTTATTCTTGAGGAATGATGAACCTAGTGATGGGTAGTCAGGCAATGAGGTTCCTCCAGGCCTGGAGTAATAATGAACTCCGTTGCCAACTCACAAGCCAGTCCTCCTTGGCAGCTTTTAATACTCTCCACAGGAGAGTCAAGTTTCCAGGCTGGGGCCCTGCTCCAAGGAAGCAAGGAATTCAGCAAAGGAACTGAGTTCAGGTCTTGGTCTCTCTCTCTCTCTCTTTTTTTTTTTTTTTTTGGCTTTTTAGGGCCATACCCAAGGCATATAGAAGTTCCCAGGCTAGGGGTCAAATCAGGGCTGTAGCTGCAAGCCTATACCGCAGCCACGGCAATGCGGGATCCGAGCCACATCTATGACCTACACCACAGCTCATAGCAACGCCAGATCCTTAACCCATTGAGCTGGGCCAGGGATCAAACCCATATCCTCATGGATACTAGTCTGATTTGCTTCCATTGACCACAATAGGAACTCCAAGTCTTGGTCTCTTAATAACAGAGCCATGGGAAGATGTTTGGGGGAGATATGACCATTAATGTGGTACAAAGATGACCCTAAATTTCTCTTTCTCCTTGACAGATTTTCATTTTAATTAGGGTGATCCCATCTGCCATCCCTTTTTAAATCCATATACTAGCAGAACAGGGCAATGCCTCTCAATCTAAACTCTACTCAGACAGGTTTGAAGGGCAAAGAATTTAGAGAAGTTGGCATTAGAAAGGGGCTTACTTGTAGAATTAATAATTCAATTAGTGGAGATATTATGGGCAATCTACATTTCCATGATATGACATCCCCCCTCCCCCACGAGTTAGCCCAGGAGAGGAGCACTTAAGAAAAAATACTCGAAATGACATTTCCATATACTCCTGAGATTCCAGGGACATCGACTCACCAGGAAAAGCCAGACAGAAATCGAAATGCATGACTCCATGTGCTCAGTTCCCATTGTTAGTTTCTCATGTTGCTTCAGAGGAAAGAAGACTCTCAAATAGCTAGTTTAACATAAATATGTCTATTCCCTGCATACTTTCCAAACTTTAAATCCTGCAAATTCTTTCCAAACTTCTGGTTAAAAGGAAAAAAAAAATAGGTTAATTGCTCTGACCCCCTAAAAAGACCAGTGCAGACTAGCAAATATGTTCACACGCAAACAAGCACACACAGAGCACCCTGCCTTTTTTTTTTTTTTTTTTTTTTTTTTTGAGTGGTTCGGATTTCTCATCAAGAATCTGGCAAGCTCTGGGTCCTGGAGTCATTTCCAACCCCATAGCCTTCCCCCTCTCATACTTTCAGTCGGTATGTAATTTAGACCTACGTGGATTTAAAGCACAGTGGCCGATGTGTAAATAGCCAGGGTTCTGCTATGAAACCTAAGGCCACTGCCCATGAAATAAAGAGCAGTGATTTATCATACAATGTGCTTTTTGTTTTGTCTTTTTAAAAGGATAGATCTAACTTCCATGGCTCTTAATAGTTAAATGAAGATGTAGTAAAGACCTTAAAATGAAGCCTCAAGGAAAAAGAGGAATATTCTCCCTCCTCCAACTCCAGTTGGAGTTCCGAACCAACTTCCTAATCCTGCTGTTTCTGGGCCAACCACCCCCACCCTTCTCTTTTCCCTTCCTAAGAACCAACTGCATTGCAGCCTGTTCCCTCTTGGCTCTGCCAGAAGGGAGCCCTCCTGCCTGCCTGGGACCACCCACAGATTCCTGGCTCTGTTTGGACAGGAGGACCCAAGTGCACAGAAGGGAACATCTTGCCTGTTTCCACAAGGGGGGTGAGTCACCTTGGTGGAAGCAGTCAGATCTCAGTAATCCTTACTGATTGCCTCCCTGATTGCCTAACATGGCCAGAGTTTGGGTGGCATTCACAGAGGGATGTCCAGGCAGCCGCTGGTGGACCAGCGCTTGGTTGGCCAGAGCATCACTACACAGAGAGGTTTATCAAAAATACAGACTTCCAAGGCCCATCTTAAGACATTCTGATTCAGTAGGTCCTGGCGTAGCAACTGAGACCCTCCACATTTTCAGGCTTCCTAGTTAGTGAGGATGGATAGCCAGGTTGGCAAAGCTCTGCTCTAGAGGCGAGACAGAGAAGAAAAGGCCTCTCTCAAAGAAGTGAGATGAGGAGGAAATATGGGAAAATGTGTGTTTCTTGGCACCAGCACCACAGGATTCTTTCCAGGTGCCTTTTGAAAGAGGAACCGCCTGCGCCCTGGTGTTCATGGAATTGGTCAGAAGAAGAGGGTTTAAAAACGGAGCACAGGGAGTTCCCATTGTGCTTCAGTTGAAACGAATCTAACTAGCATCCATGAGGAGGCAGGTTTGATTCCTGGCATGGCTTAATGGGTTAAGGATCTGGCGGTGCCGTAAGCTCGGATCTGGAGTTGCTCTGGCTGTGGCGTAGGTCAGTGCGGCTACAGCTCTAGTTCTACCCCTGGCTTGGGAATTTCCATATGCTATGGGTGTGGCCCTAAAAAGACATAAATAAATAAATAAAGTAAATAAATAAAATAAAATAAAAATAAAAACAGGGCACAAACTTGGGAAGTGATGAGACTTGGCTTCTACTGCAGCCTCTGAGACTGACCGACACAGATCCAGTGCCTGTGATTTCCAGGGACTGGGAAATTTTACACAATAAGGCAGAGTCTCCGTTTCCTCAGATGACGAAAGGGGATGAGGAGGCCGAGGATGATAACTAATGGCTAACGATGACATTGTGTGTGCTTTGCACTGGTGCAGATCTCATGTTGCAGACATTAGTTCCCAGGAGAGTTGTAAGTACGATGTAAGATATTTCATGTAACATACTCAGCATACTGATTTATACATCATCAAAGAGTGGCTACTGTTACAGTTTTATGGCCTTGTTTGACCAAAAAGGTAACTGCCCTACTTTGTCTTTCAACAGGACCAACAAATCTTCTGCTTGCCTCCGGCCAACAGCCTCTGGCCACCACAGTCCCTCCCTACCCCTCTCTGTCCCTACACCGTGCACCTTTAGGTTCTGCCTTGGAAGGCCTTGATAAAAATAAAACTCTTCTCATGGAACAATTGTTTCTAAAGCGCCTAACACTCTTCTTTTAGACATACATGCTTCACATGTAATTTACTTTTTAGACCAATTATTTAGCAGGATCCTAAAAGGCTTAGGACAGAAAAAGAAGTTAAGGAAAAGCTGAAGCTCAGTCTGTAAACCGGGTGAAATCTGCATATCCTTTCAGGTTAAGAAGCTTCCTCTTTGGATCAGAGACACCTTGGAAAAACTATTATAATCCATATATTTTCTTTCCGGAAAAATCCTATGCCAGCACTCACACACATAAAATATTCTGTACAGGCGTTCACACTGTGGCACAATGGGATGGGCGGCATCTCTGCAGCACTAGGACTCAGGTTTGATCCCCAGCCTGGCGCAACGGGTTAAAGGATCCAGCATTGCCACAGCTGTGGCACAAATCTGACCTCTGTCCTAAGAACCACATATGCTATGGGGTGGCCAAAACAAAACAAATTCTGCTCATTATTTCAGGGGATTTGTTCCATGGAAGGCTATGAATGGAAACCTTTGGAAAATTGTGGCCTCTAAGTTAAAAATCCATCAGAGGTTGGCGAACTTTCTTTACCTTTATTTATTTATTTATTCATTGCTATTTTTAGGGCTGCACTTGCGGCATATGAAAGTTCGCAGGATAAGGGTTGAATCAGAGCTGTAGGTGCTGGCCTATACCACAGACAGAGCAACACCAGATATGAGCCACATCTGAGATCATGGCAATGCCAGATCCTTAACCCACTGAGTGAAGCCAAGGATCGAACTTGCATCCTCATGGATACAAGTCAGGTTCTTAACCTGCTGAGCCACAATGGGAAATCCAAGGTTGGCAAACTTTCCGTAAAGAGCAGGAGAATCAGTATTTTCAACTTTGCAGGTCATGTGGTCTCTAACAAAACTACATCTGCCGTTGAAGAGGGAAAGCAGCCAGAGACGATAACTAGTGTCACTAGTTATCACTGCATGACTGTGTCTCAATAAAACTTTATTTACAAAAAAGTGACCCAGATTCTGGGTCAAATCACTGGTTGTGATTTGCTGACCTTTGCTTACAGTTTTGCTAAACCACTGTGGGTAGAAACTCACTTGGGGAATGTGTAGTTCCAGAACCTGTTGTGGAGTGTGGTCTGACAGGTGGGCATGCCCTCAGCCCTCAAGTCCTCTCCATCCTGCCTGAGCACCTTCTCAGTGTACTTGTTTCCACACCATAGCAGTTCTAAGGAGATGCTGCCAACCTCTTCCCCAGCTCTGGACCCCAGATCCTCAAGCACCACATCCTCAGAGCTATTGGTATTAAAAAGCCCCTTCTGTATAAATGAACAGAGCTTCCTCACCAATAATCATTGTCATCCCTGGAATATAATGTGGCTCCACATACACTGGAGGGGTCTGAATGGAAGTGACTGACATAGTGACAAGTTTCATCCCAAGTAAGTCTTAAAAAGGAGAGACCAATAAGAATAATATAGCTTAGAACAAAACAAAACAAAAAACAGAGCAGGCCTGGGTTGTCCTAAATCATTACATGACTTACTTAAGTGGAGTCACCACAGGATAGAAAATTGCCTTATTAATTTTGACAAATTTCACCTAGAGCACCACATCTTTACGTGTGCCATGATTAAAACATCATCCTCAGACCAGCAGGAGGAGAAAGGCACTCGATTTTCCCCTGTGGTCATGTTTTTTTTAAGAATCCTTTAAATAATATACACGGCTGTAATCAGATGCTACCCAAAGAGGATACGACATCGTGAACCCCAGAGAAGTGCCTGTTTCTCATCCTTCCTCTGCTGGGACTGTCTTACCCAACATGCAGGATATATATACATCTGGGCGGTTCATTAAACAATGTTCAGGGGAGCTTTTGTACTGACTGTGTGGCCACAGACTGTCTTTTGTATCCTGAACTTGGGCTTATTCAGATAAGTGTGTAACGGGGGGAGCGTGTGTGTGAAGTCACCCCAACAGCCAGTGAGACAAAAATCACCCGATTCAAGAATCATTTGGAATTTGGCAGCCAAGCTCCCAATTCACTTTCTTCATTTCCCAAGAAATCTCTTCTTAATATAAAATAATTTCCCTGCTGACAAAACTGGGGGGTGGGGAAGGGGAGTTTGGGGTGAGGGAAGGCTGGTTTTCATCCAGAGAAAACTGTGAGCTCAAGAACAATACCTTGAGGTAAGGGAAACTGGACCCCCAAAGCACACACCACACGATGAGTACATGTGGAATCCGTTTAGTCTGCGAGCCTCTCGGCTACATCATAAAAGTTTAAAACCCTGCCCTGATCTAACAATTGTAAATTCTTGAGTTCACTCAGTTTAAAAACATTCCAAGGAACACTGCCACAGAAGAGCTTCAGCATAAACAAGGGGGTATTTCCAGGGTGCTCCCCACCCCCACCTCCAGGCTGGAGGAGGTCAGAGCAATGCACCCTTCGTAGGACTATCTTATTCAGACCATGGTCTACCTCACCAGCTGAGAAAAGATATTTGTCTGTCCTCAAAGCGCTGACATCTACTTGCTGACATTGCCAAAAAGAATGTGAGATGAAGCAAGTCTTTTACTAGATAAACATTTGGTTTTGATAAGGGAAGTTCTTTTCTTCTAATGGAAACAACCAAAAATGCCATCATTGCATTCTTTCACTGGAGGCGAGTCTCAGAGATGTAGCTGGGGTGCTACAGGCTTGGGGACTTAACATGGGGGAAGGGAGGTCCTGCTTTGCCCAGGGAAGCCATGTTTGGTTTTGTTCTTAGAGATCGTTGATTTGAGCTTCCTAATTAGGAAGACGCCTGGAGAACATCAAGAGGTCAAATATTTATACGTGGAGAAGAGGCCAGACTTGTCTAATGTGCTCTTGCGATGTGGAGGTGAGTCACTTCCAGAGGCAGCCAGGATTGCAAGCAGCAGAGTTCATGAAGGACTACCAGCCTCAGCAGAGAGGGCCTCCCTCCCTGAGCTGGATCCTCAGCTCTCATCGCTCCATCTGGGTGCTCAGCATGGCACCATGGCAGGACTCCTGGTCCTTGGGAACTCAGCTCCAGTCCCTGCCATTTCAGAAAGCCTATGCATGTTTCTCTTCCCAAGAAGGGATGCCTGAGACCAGTTGCTCTGGAAAGGTTAAAACCTTAAAGAATACTGGGGGTCAAGCCGATAGATGGCTGGGCTGCATGATGCTACATCCTGTCTCCTTGGTTCCAGAATTATAGTCCATCACCCACAGTCCACTCCTTTTCTGCTCTCTGCATCTCTTCTCTTCCTCCCCACCCAACCCCTCCGCCTTTACATCAACCCTCTAAGTTCCACTGAAGAATGAAACACCATTTTTCCTTCTTGGTCTTTAATCTGTCACTAATTGGGATCAGTATTTTCCAGTTACATAAAGAGCGCCTGTGTGGCTTTATAACATATGCTGACAAATCATTTGGCAAACACTTTCTTTTGTTGCAACAAACTGCACCATGGAGAACTGTAGCACTGGCAACCAAACACGTACACTCTTAATGAAGCAACGGAGATAAGAAATCCATCTCGATGCTGGCTGCAGGGAGCTCTAGGGAGCCAGAGACATATGCAAAAGGAAAATAGTGATCTATTATATAGGACGGATGTTTCTTGGAATGGTTTCCAGATGGATCCAGGAGGCTCCAGAAGAGAGGGGTACTGAAGAATTATGCAAGGGTCACATGGAGGGTGCTGTTATGTCACAAATAATTTATTCAGGAGGAATCTGTCTCAGCTTTATCAATGTAATTAAGACTTTACAGAGCAGTTCCTAAAGCAGGACGCTCCATCAGGTTAAATGACAGTAAGGGATGAGAAAGACTCCGACTTGATAAAGGACAATGCTTGATTTATTAATTCAGCAATGATTACTGAGAAGCCACAATGTATCCGATACTGTTCAAGGCTCTTGGGATCCTTTAGAGAATAAAACAAAGATCCTTGGCCTTACATTTAGTAGAGGGTGGAAGAAAGGTCAACAGACAAAAAATAGGCCTAAAAAAACTACTGTGTTAGAAAGTGGCTAAGTTCTTTGCATATAAGAAAAACAGTGCACTAGAGAAATGAGGAAACTCAGAGAGCAATATGACCATTTGAAACAGGTTGTCCAGAAGACAAAACTGTAACAGTCATTCCAGTCAAAAAGGGACATTGGATGCAAATGTCCTGAGGCTGGAGCAGGCACAGAGTGTTCAAGGAGCTGCCAACAGCCCAGTGTGGCTGGAGCAGTAAGCCTCAGAGAGCGTAGTGGTTTATGAGACTAAGAAAGGAGAGGAACTGATGGTGGGGTCAAGGGGCTGTTGATCCCGTGGTGACCCGAGGCTATTGAAGAACTTTGTGTTTTATACTGAGAGTGATGGGAGAGCTCCTCTGGAAGGTTTTATGAGCCCTGACTTCTATTATCCAAAGATCCCTGCAGGCTGGGATCCAGGCAAGAGATGATAGGGACCAGAACTGGGGGTGTGGTGGTGGGAAGAGACCTGAGTCTGCCCATCATGAAGGCAGAGCCTCCAGCACTTCCTGGTGGACTGAGTGTGAGATGTAGCAGAAAGGCCAGAGTCAAAGGTCACCTTGAAGCTTTGGGCCTAAGAAATGGTGTGCACAGAACTGTCATCAACAGAGATGGCAAAAGCTGCAGCTGGAATGAGCAGACCAGGAATCCACCCTCAGACACGTCAAGCTTAAGACTCCTAGTCATCCAAGAAGAAACAGATACTTCAAGTGACCCTGAATACAAGACAAGTCTGGGTCTTCGGAGAGGTAGGGACTACAGATGCAAGGCTCCATGTTTGAGACAGAGTATGTGGAGCTGCAAGAAGGGTGAGCTCGCCACCATAGTGAGCACTTTAAGTACAGGGCTCCCCAGATCCGGAATGGATGTCTGAGTCTCCTCCCCATCCACACCTGAATCGGGACACCCTATAGACAAACGCAGCCATGAACAGAAGAAGGCAAGCAGCAAGCCCCTGTTCACCCCAAATCACAAACTGGCTGAGCATCAGTGAGATGGAGTTGTGACCAAGTACGCATGAGCCTTTCAGAGAGAGCAAAGTGGGTGATGCCTGATTACTGTGAAAATTCGATGGTGCCTCCAGAGAAGGAAGATAGTGAAAAAAAACGGCACGAGGTCCAGAGGTCTGGTATGCAGTCCAAACAGGCAAAATCACCAGTGACTGAATGCAATGCTCCCTTTACTAATCTCAAGTCACACTTCCTGTGCCTAAAGGTCTCCCCTGGAAAAGGCCCTTACTCCTTCTCCCTGTCCCTTGGAACTTACAGGAATCACCTGGGGAAATATCTACTGCTCTAATGCAAGAGGAAAGAGATATTCATTTATACCTCTCATA
Organism: Sus scrofa; assembly: GCF_054392235.1. Taxonomy (NCBI): domain Eukaryota; kingdom Metazoa; phylum Chordata; class Mammalia; order Artiodactyla; family Suidae; genus Sus; species Sus scrofa. The sequence goes on from NC_139395.1 coordinate 60,697,151, forward strand.
AAGTTCTTCTCTTCACATTTATATATATTGATGGATGTCTACCTTGTCCTGCTGCAGGGAGGAGTGAAGCCAGCTTAGGAGGATACATAAAATCCAAGATGGCACAAATTTAAAATAGGAACAAAAGGAAAAGAAAAATGAGGACGGGGATATGAAGCGGATCCAAGAGTGACGCAAAACTGCATACCAAGAAGGTGTAGAGGCCACAAATTTGGCTCCAAACGTGTAGCAGCCGATGTGGGAAAGGAATATGTAATGACACATGTCACTGTGTCCAAACGGCAAAATTGGTCCAAGTGTCCTGGAAAAATTAAAACACTCTCATGGCGAAATAATATCCCTCTATCCCTTCTTCTCTTCAGATACCCAGCTTGTTGTGTCTACAGGAGCTTATCAACACACATCTGTGGATACGTGAATGATGAAACAAGAAAATAAACTCATTCACCCATCCACTTATTCATTCATTCTCTCATCCCATGAGTATTTCTGGAGCATCATCTATGTGGTAAGCACTGAACTAGGTCTTAGAGACAGAGTGGTGACTAAAACAAACATGGTAGCTTACGTTACAGTGTAGGAGTGTGAGAAAACCCAAGTAAAGCAAAAAATAAATAAATAAATAAAAAATAAGGACAGAGTGCCTCCTGCTAGGAAGACAACAGAGAGGAGGCTGAGATTAAAGTGATTGGGGGTAATGTAGTTGTCTAGTGGCGTAGTGGGTTAAAGATCTGGCATTGTCACTGCTGAGGCTCATATTTGATCCCTGGCCCAAGAACTTCCATGTGCATGTGCAGCCAAAAATAAATAAAATAATGGGGAGTGAGATACAGACTCTGAATGGGTACGGTCAGGTAAAACCTATCTAAAGAGTGATAGTGGTAGAGACTTGAATTAAGGAGGAGGCAGGAATGTGAAGAGTCAAGAAGAGCTTCAGAAGGAGCCCTGTGCCAAGATCCTGAGGTAGAAAAGAACTCCATGCAACTGAGGTACAGCCCAATGTGGTCAGAGATCGCTGTGGCTCAACCATGGTAGACAAGGCAGGAAGTGGCATGAGGTGATGCCTTGTGTATCCGATGAGGTAGGCCATGTAAACTGAGCGGAGAAGTTGGTTTTATCCTAAATGCAATGAACGGTTTGAAGTCAGGGAAGGATACTCAGGGTACATTTGAAAGATTCTGTCTGCATCTTAGAGAACAGACAGGAAGGCAGGAAGCAGGAATATCAATGAAGGGGCTGCTCACTGTCCAGGCAAGGCATGAACTAGAGGACAAAACCAGAAAAAAAGGGGGGAGGTGAGGGTTACAAACAGCTTGAAGAGGATCTGGATTCATCAGGATGTGGCAAGGGGTTTAGGTAAGTAAGAAGGAACACAACAAAGGAAAGACTCAAGAACAGCCGCAGGGCAAAAGTAGTGATGATGACAATGACCACAGTGGCAATATCAGCTTGCGACAACCGAGGCTCCTCTCTGTGGGTCTCTGTGCTAAGCACTTGGTTTGAATGATCAGTGCCATCCTCTAAACAACCCTGTATGGTCAGTACTATTATTACCCCTACTTTACAGATGAGAAGAAACACAGCTATGAAACGTCCAAGATTCAAAGTCCAGGCTTTTAAGAATTAGGACAGTATGCTGGAGAGGTTGTGGAGAAAAGGGAACACTCCTACACTGTTAATGGGAATGTAAGTTATTGCAACCACTACAGAGAACAATTTGGAGGTTCCAGAGTTCTCCTGCGGTGCAGTGGGTTAAGGATCCAACATTATCATCACAGCATCTTGGGTTGCTGCTGTGGCACATATTTGATTCCAGGAACTTCCATATGTTGGGATAAAGCCAAAAAAAAAACCAAAAAAAAAAAAACCTAGTATGGAAGTTCCTTAAAAAAATAAAAATAGGACTACCATATAATCTAGCAATCTCACTTGATATATATCTGGACAAAACTATAATTCAGAAAGACACATGTACCCCTATGCTCATAGCAGCACTATTTACCATAGCCAAGACATGGAATAAACCTAAATGTGTATCAACAGATGAATGGATTAAGAAGATGTGGTACTTATATACAATGGAATACTATTTGGCCATAAAATAGGATGAAATAATGCCATTGACAGCAACATGGATGGAACCACAGATTATCATACCAAGTAAAGTAGGTTAGAATGAGAAAGACAAATACCATATGATATCACTTATATGTGGAATCTAAAATATGGCACAGGAGTTCCCATCGTGGCTCAGTGGTTAACACACCCAACCAGTATTCATGAGGATGTGGGTTTGATTCCTGACCTTGCTCAGTGGGTTAAGAATCCAGTGTTGCCATGAGCTGTAGTGTAGGTCACAGACATGGCTGAGACCCCACATTGTCGTGGCTGTGGCATAGGCTGGTGGCTACAGCTCCAATTCAACCCTATCCTGGGAACCTCCATATCCTGTGGCCATGGCCCTAAAAAGACAAAAGACAAAAAATAAACAAACAAATAAATAAATAAAATACAGCACAAATGAACCTGTCCACAAAACAGAAACAGACTGACTGACATGGAGAACAAACTTGTGGTTGCCAACGAGTCAGGTGAGAGAGAGGGATGGACTGGGAATTTGGGGTTAGTAGATATAAACTATTACATTTAGAATGGGTAACAACAAGGTCCTACTGTATAGCACAGGGAACTATATCCAATCTCCTGGGATAGACCATGATGGAAAAGAAAAGAAAAAAGAATATGTGTGTGTGTATGAGTAACTGAGTCACTTTCCCACACAGCAGACATTGGCACAACATTGTAAATCAACTATAAATTTAAAAACCAAATTTTAAAAAAGAATTAAGACTGTGATGAGAATGGTGTGCATGTATGTGTTATACGTGTACACATGTTTAAGACAGTTGTCTAGCACCCCCTACCCCAAACCTCCTTAATTAAACCCCAGAGGTGGGGCCCACAGTCCTTTCAAGAAGTTGCAGCGGTAATTCAGTGCAGTGGCAATTCAGGCGTGCTCTGGCTGTTGAAGAACCAAAGAACCACAGCATTCTGTTTGCCCAAGTTTTCAATATTAAAAAGTTATATTCAGAGTATAATTAATTGCTAGCAAACTGGGAATAATTATTCCTTGTTTTTGTTTTTGCCTTCATCAAGGTCTTAAGTGCTAAAATTCAGCCAACTGTTTCCCGAGTTCTTCTTTTAGCTGTGTGGTGAGAGGGGGGTGAGGAGGAGGGGGCAGAACCGCAGGGAAGAAAGATGAAATACTCAGAGAGTGGTTCCAGAATATCTCTTAGAAGCTCAGACCAGAAGGGGAGCTTGCGGCACAGTCAAGGGTAAACTTTCAAGGTTAATACTGTTTCCTGAACTTAGAAGTCTGACTCCAGACTGTTCCAAATCAGTGGCTTTCTAGGTTTTACTAGTCTCCAAGAAAGGCAATTCTATCACCTCCACTGGCAATGAACTCCCACTATCAGCTACCTTTGTCTCAAAGTTCATGCTCATATCTAACTTAAATCCCAAGAGCTGTTATTTAAATTCATTTTCTTTTCAACTGTTAGTGGATAGTCAAAAGGGTTGGCCTTGATCTTCTCTGAACAGTTCTTCATGTGGAATAAAGTAAAAGACTTTTCTGTATTAATTAGAATACATAAACCCATAAAGAAAGGAAGGAAGGAAGGAAGGAAGGAAGGAAGGAAGGAAGGAAGGAAGGAAGGAAGGAAGGAAGGAAGAAAGAAAGAAAGAAAGAAAGAAAGAAAGAAAGAAAGAAAAGACAGACAGAAAGAAAAGAAAAGAAAAAAGAAAAAGGAAAACATTACTCTCAACTTTCATTCCTAAGAGTTATCTTCCAGAGAAATATAAATTGATTTATCACATACATATGTTAGCATCTGGAGAGAAACTAAGAACTATAATGATGATTAGAATTGTTGAATTTTGGAGCTTGGAAGGAAAAAGACAGTTTTTAAAAAGTATATATATTAACCACCCACTATAATTTAACTAGGTTTTCTCATTTCAGACTCCCAGTTATCCTCTAAGAAGGGATCAATATGCCCTTCTGCATACAGATAAGGGAACCAAAGATGAGAAGGTTTTTAAGACACGGTCACATTGTCCTACAGTACAAGTGACAGAACTCAATTTCTGAGACAGTTCTGCCAGGAATTTAGAGCCACCGTTCTCCACCAGGGGGCAACTGTGCTCCCTAGGGCCACTGGGAAAAGAAATGACTTTTCCCAATTGGAGTGGGGGCTGTGCTGCTACTGACATCTTGAGGGTCATCTGGAAGCCAGGGATGCTATTAAGCATCCTAGGACACACAGGACAGGCTCCACAATAAAGAACTCTCTGAGGGAGTTCCCACTGTGGCTCAGTAGTAACGAACCCGACTAGTATCCATAAGAATGCAGGTTCGATCCCTGGCCTTACTCGGGGGGTTAAGGATCTGGCATTGATGGGAGCAGCAGTGTGGGTCACAGATGGGACTCAGATCTGGTGTTGCTGTGGCTGTGGCACAGGCCAGCAGCTGCAGCTCCCATTCAGTCCCTAGCCTGGGAACTTTCATATGCCATATGCCCTGTGTGGCCATTAAAAAAAAACGAACAACAACAACAAAAAAAAAAAACCAAAAAAACACAGCTCTGACCCAAAATGTCTGTAGTGCTGAGGTTGAGAAACTCTGCCTTGGAGAATTCACCAGCATATGCCTTCATTCCCAACAGATTGAGAAATGAAGGCCCTAAGATTGACGTGCAGAAAGATGTTTATGCTTCTCAATTTAAGAACTCATTTGATTATCATCTTAAGCTACCTATATAGAGAGTTTACCTTCCTACAAAAGGAAAAATATGATTCAGTTTGTTTGACATTTCATAGATCTAGGGAAAGGTGTTCTCAAAAGTGCTCAAAGGATAAATATGATTCATTTCCTTCCAAGGCCGGAATGAAACCTTGCTTTCAAAGTGCTCAACTATTATTGTCTAGTTCTTTTTAAACAAACAGGCTAGATTCGGTTATACACATGGCAAGAGTGTGCTTGCTGGGAAACTTTTCACATGGTGCCCTTAAGATCTAGCGGTCCAGAACCAGATGGTCTGCAACTGAATGCCAGCTCCATCATTCACTGATTGCATAACCTTGGACCATGTAGTTAAAACTCCTTGTGCCTTGTTTTCCTCATCTGAAAAGTTCAAACTTCATAGGGTTTATTTTGAGGATTAAAGGAGTACGATGCCTGGTTTTGAGGGTTTATTGTTGTCCTTATGATGAGGATTCCTGACATTATTCTTATTGTCTTTCTGGAAAAGGAGAATGGCAGGACATTTTGGATTTAAGAAAGATTTTAGGAATAAGGAGAAAATTTCAAAGCTGGAAATTGTTCCCCAATTCAACTTTGGGCATTACCATTTCTTCCACTTAGAAAGCAAAAAATCTTCAGATGGATCATAGATACAAACAGGTCCTTTGCATCTGCTTCAAAGGCTAAACGTGCAAATGGGTTTTTAAAAAGATCAACAATTAAACTCCCTGGGTACTTACTGTATGCCATGCACGAGGCAGTGTCACATCCTGATGCCTCAGCTCTTGTTTTTAAAGCATGAAGCAGGTGCTTTTTAAAAAAATCTTCCTTGTACCAGAATTACTGTCATGGCTCAGCAGAAACGAATATGACTAGCATCCATGAGGATGCAGGTTCGATCCCTAGCCTTGCTCAGTGGGTTAAGGATCCGGCATTGGCGTGAGCTGTTGTGTTAGGTCACAGATGTGGCTTGGATCTGGCGTTGCTGTGGCTGTGGTGTAGGCCAGCAGTTACAGCTCTGATTCTAGCCCTAGCCTGGGAACCTCCATATGCCATGCGGGTGTTGCCCTAAAAATACCAATAATAATAATAACCATAAATAAAAATTAAAAAATTGTCCTCTTGCCAAAGGGGAAAGCAAACTTTACCAATGTTAAGGCCCATGTCTAAGGGTACTCAGCCAGTTTAAGGCAGCACCCGGGCTTGAATGCAGGTGCATTTGACTCTAATCCATGTGTTTAACCACTGGGTTATATCACCTCTGCCTATCTTTTATCCTGGGAACAAAAGCACAGCATGACCTGAGGATGCACAATGGTGAGTCAGTTCCCCTCTTAAGGACTTGAAAAACATACACTATTCTTTTTTTTCCCCCCTTTTGGCTGCAGCATTTTCTATCAAGGCCATCCACTAAGTGCTATAGCTTGAGGAAGCCTAAATAAAGCACACACATCCAAGGACACCTGCTGAGATGCCTTCTGGAGAATATTTGGTCTGCCTGGGCCTCAGGGAATAAAGGAGGCAATGCAGAAACAGCCTTCATCTAGGAGGCTCCAGAGTAACACTGCTTGTACAAAGGGTGGCTTCTGGGAGACTAGGAGGCTGCCTTCATGGGAGTGATTAGCCCACAACCAAGAGAGACGGCTCAGATCACTGGCCTTCCTCCAAGTCCACATGTGTCCACCAGTGGGGAAGTCCGCTCCCACAGCAAAGCCCATACCACTACCCCTTTGTGGCTCTCCCACTGACACCTCTATAGATGAACATCTGATGTCCCAAGGCAAGGTTTGTAGGGATTGGCCATCCCACCCATGAGTCTAGAAGAATGCTCTTAAGAAGCAGAGCTGGCCTTGCATCACTCCCAAGTCGGAACTGGTATGTCTTCCAGCCACTGCTGAGTACGCAGGTCACACAGCATCTGGGAGTTCTGTGGGGTTCTAGAGAACTCACGAACTCTGAGTACAATTTCCAAAGCACATAGGTGATGCCAGGCTCCGATGCCAAGACTGAAAGAGTATGGAAAGAACAGGATGTTTCTGTTTCCAGATGGCACATAAAACAACGAAATGGGATTTGAAGGAGACCCTCCTTCTCTGGCACCGAACATTTCTGTCCTTTCAACACAATGCAGGACACAGGCTTGAGAGGCCCCCAGCATTGTTAAGTGGGTTATTGTTCCCTCTCTCTCATACTATAGTCTTACGATTTTATTATTTTGAAATAACTTCTCTAATTACATGCTCAATGCATAAAACTCAAAAAGAAAACACCCAAAGGCACAGATTCATATAATACAAAAAGCATCCATAATCCCACCACCAGGATCACTCCTCTTAAGATTTTAGCTTATATTTATTTCCAGTAATTTTCCCAGGAACACATTAAAACAAACAAAAAAAATGGTTTAAATAAAGTAAAAGAGATTTTCCCCACTTAAGGGTATATCATAATTTCCTATTCTTTTCAATAAATTGTTATACGTATTATTTCTTTAGATATTTAAAATAATCCTATGATTCACACAGATTAGGACACCAAGACAAGCAGTAAGGTAATACTTAAATAAATGGGTGTAGCTGTGTTGTAACAAAACTTTATAGGTACTAAAACTTGAATTTCACATAATTTTCACATGACAAAATATTGTCCCTGTGTTTACTTTTTTTTTTTGACATTAACAAATTTAAGAACCATTCTTAGCTTACAGGTCTTAGAAAAATGGGCAGTGGTCCAGATGTGGCCCTTAGATCAGTGATTTGGACCCCTGACCAAGAATACTGGTATATCTGTTTTTTCCTAAATGCATCATTCCTTATAATCCTTTTGTTGTTCTATTCTTGAAGAGCAGGAACAAACTGGCCAACACTAGTGCCATTTTTCATGTCTTAATGGAATGATAGCAAAAGGCCAAAAAGATTTTTTTAAAAATGAGCCAAATGCTGTGGCCTACAATTCAAAGAATATGAGGTGAGGAGACACATAATTATCCAAACTAATGTTGGTTTGCCATGTGCTAGGTACCAATTTTTTTTTTCACTTCTTTTTACAGTCACACCTGCGACATATGGAAGTTCCTGGGCCAGGGTTCAAAATCAGAGCTGCAGCTGTGGCCTACATCACAGCAACACCAGATCCAAGACACGTCCATGACCTACACTACAGCTTGCAACAATACCAGATCCTTAACCCACTAACCCACTGAGCAAGGTCAGGGATCAAGCCCGTATGCTTATAGATCCTATGTTGGGTTCTTAACCTGCTGAGCCATGGGGGGAACTCCAGGACTGAAGATTTAATCCATGCATTAGTGAGGGTAGGAGAGGTCACGCCACAATCACACATGATCCCAGGAGCCCACTGCTTGCCATCATTAAAGCTTTAGGACTCCCTCATGCTGCGTGGCCACAGCTGTGGTTCCGTCCCTTGGTTTCCACTCCTGAATCTAGGCTGATGGAGCAGCTTCTAGCAGAAGCATTGCCAGTCTTAAGGCAAGGGGAAAGGAAAACATGGCAAACATGCCAGTAAGTAACATACCTCCTTTCACTTAAAATTCATTAGCCAAAGTACATTAAATGGTCATGCCTGAAAACAACAGGACAGATATATAAATTCTTCTGGAGATATAGGGAAGGTAAATACTTGTGAAAATAAAAGAGTCTACAACAATAACCTATTTTATCCCCATAAAAATTCTTTGAGATATAAATTATTTTCCCATATATATAGTGAGATCCAGAGAGTTAAGCTTGCTAAGGTCACAGAGTTAATACATGCAGCTGACACATGATGTGACCCCAGATAGTCTATAACTTCAGAATTTATACTCAAATCTCTAGGCTCGTCTGCTTTCTGCAAACACTGGACAGATGTACCAGCCTCAAGGTCATCTACCCATAGCCACTTATCCAGATAGGTAACCATTCAGTTGACAAAATGATGGGACTGTGATCCCAGTATGTCAGACGCCATGACAAAGGTCACCTAAGCTATGCCTCCCAGCCACCAAGGGATGTGCTACAGAGACAGGGTCCTTCCTAGAGGTAAAGGTATTTAACTGACACAAACAGTTAAGACTTGGAATACCATCATTACATAAACACAATCCATGACATAGAAGGCAAATGTGGAGTTCCCATCATGGCTCAGTGGTAACAAACCTGACTAGTATCCATGAGGATGGGGGTTCAATCCCTGGCCTCACTGCTCGGTGGGTTAAGGATCCAGTGCTACCATGAGCTATGGTGTAGGTCGCAGATGCAGCATTGCTGTGACTGCGGTATAGCCCAGTGGCTACAGCTCCAATTATACCCTAGCCTGGGAACTTTCATATGCTGCAGGTGCAGCCCTAATAAGGGGAAAAAAAAAAAAAAAAGGAAGGCAAATGCATTTGGAGTATTTTTGTTTTAAAACAAGTATGCCCTAACTTACACAATGAAAGAGACTTGGCATGTCCAAAGAAATATTTAACAAATTCACAATTTAATGTGATGGCATTTTGGGGAGCTTTGCATGAAGAATATATTGGGCAAAAGAAGGACAAAGAGGAGATGTACATCATCAATGGATGTCTATGTAAAAACAAAAATACTTCTAAGACAAATACAGGTATAATGAATCAGTGCTGATATATAAATGACACATAATATTAACTGGTTAAATAAATACTGAACAGAGAAGAATTAAACAAGCTAAGTATACAGAGGATTTTTTTTAAAAAAGGAAAGAAAATTCTGCCACTTAAGACATAATCATTAACATTTTTTATATTCTACATGTATGTATTGTTTGGAAAAATAATGAGAAACAAATACATAATGTTTACTATATCATAAAAATCTTAGTGAACATCATTTTTAATGGATACACTATTTCAACATATTAATAATCCAGACCCTGTTGCTAGAATGTTATAAACTTACTGCTAGACATTCATTTCCAATTTGCAATTACGAAAAAAATCATTGAAGAAGAAGAAAAATCACCTTTTTTAAAACAAATTATTATTTTCTTAGTAAAAATTCCTGGAATTGTCAACAGTAAGTCAAAAGGCATGGGTATTTTTCAGACTTTTCACAGTATGTTGCCAGAGATTTTGAACCACTGTATATCCCCAATAGCAGTATATGAAAATGCCTATAACCGAGCACCCACCAACATTAAGTATTATCACTGGCAACTGGGAAAAAAAAAGGCTTTGTTGATTTCATAGGTAAAATATTATCACATTTTTCTCCGAATCTGTCCTGCTTTCATTGCTGATGAGCTGAGCTTTTAAAATCCCCATTTGCCACATGCATTCAGCTTCTCTGAACTTTCTGTTCAGACCCTTTGCCCATCTGGAAGGCACTTTGAAAGCAAACCATCCTCATGCGTGAAAAAGAGAACAGGGTTTTCCCCCATCTTTAATCTTTATTTTTTCCTTTACTTCATTTTCTTACTGCTGACGTAACACTGAGAAGTGAACATGAACACCATAGAATCCACTCCCCTGATTCCTTCCTAGTGACAACACAACTACTGCTGGACGGCCCACCCTCTGGTCTCCTTCCTCTCACTCCTGAGGAGCCAGAGTACGCAGACACCAGTGAGAGAAGCTACAAGAGCTCCAAGGGCCACAAGAATGGAATTCTTACAAGCAGCATCACCAAGAGCCACCTCCAGTAACAATTTTCAATTAGAAAGAAGATTAGAGACCTGTCAAAACCAATTTCAGCATCCATTACCTCCCCTAATCTGCTTCTCAAGGAACAGGGACAGCAGGGCTGCAAGCCATGGGCACACCCCAGGCTGATTTGCCTGCTGAGCAAGATGCCTCAGGAAGCTTATCCTGAAACACGGCAAACACTGAGCATGGAGGAGGTTGATGGTGTGTGTTGATGGTGCCTCAGAGCTGGGCCCTCATTCTTCAGAACCATTCTGTTTGGGGGAAATTAACTGGGCACAGAGTGAATCCTTGGGTTCTGCAAAGTCACAGAAAGGTGGGTGCTCCAAAGCCAAGAGAAGAAAGAATCCAGTGCTTGAAAGACAAAATTAGAGAGCTGGACTAACATTTATAAAACCCATCTAGCAACACCCCTCAAAATAAACATTGCACTGTGAATGATAAACAAGAAGAAACTGAACTGTTTTTCTCAGCATGGCCAGGATGAACCACACAAGCTGTGCAACAAATGAAACTAAGCTAATTTGCCTTGAAGGGGCCACTCTTCTCTGGAGTGAAAATCAACAGGAACTTTCCTTCACTTTGGTGTAAGTGTTATTAACAAAAGGCTATTAATTCTATTTGATTTTTTCAACTCATAAACCTCATCTCACAACACTGATTGGGCTTACCCTACCTTGCAGGCACTGTGTCACCAAGAAGCAGGTAAGTACTGGATCAGGGGCCACCAAACCCCACACTGCTACAGTCCCTCTGTACCTAGATGTCACCTGCCAATGTGGTAGGCATTTGGCTGAGACCGAAATCCAACAGGATTTCCCTTGTATCTTCTGCACCTGGATTCTTAAAGAGCTGACCAAATAGCAACCCTTAGGGGAATTAATCAAATGCAGTGATCAAGCAAACTAGCATCAGCAGTCAGGCAGATAGGATCGGATTGAATTTCAAGCTCTGTGCTGATGGGTTGTAAGACAATGGCCAAATTACTCATCTTCTGTTCCAGCAAATATGTTGTTATCAAATAAGTTCAAATCAGACTATGTGAATAGCATCTGGAACATGGAAAGGATTAAATACATTATCATTATTATATTTTCTCAACCTTAAAATGAACACTTACTGTCCATCAACAGATTAATGGATGAAGAAGAGGTAGTATATACAGATATATACATACCCATACATGCATATACATACCCAATGGAATATTAGTCATAAAAAGAATGAAATAATTCCATGTGCAGCAACATGCATGGACCTAAGATTTCATACTAAGTGAAGTCAGACAGAGAAAGACACATTACATGGTATCACTTATATATGGAAGATAAAAAAATGATACAATGAACTTACAAAACAGAAATAGATTCACAGACATAGAAAGCAAACTTGTGGTTATCAAATGAGAAAGGGGGGGATAAATTAGCAATTTGGGATTAACAGATACACACTACTATATACAAGATAAATATACAACAAGGATTTACTGTACAGCACAGGGAACTATATTTAATGTTTTGTAATAACCTATAAAGGAAAAGAATTTGAAAAAATATACATATATCTGTACAACTGAATCACTTTACTGTACAACTGAAACTAGTACAGTATTTTAAATCAATATCTTTCAATAAAAAAAAAAACACTAACTTAAAACTCAAGCTATCCCTTGAAGATTCAGTTGTGAAGATTAAATAAACCTTGTAAATGTTCGTCATGGGACCTGGCCAAGAGTAAATGCTCAATAATGGGAGCAATTATTATTACTATCATTGTTTTTTTAATGGCTGCATCTGCGGCATGTGGCAGTTCCTGGGACAAGGATTGAATCTGAGCTGTGGTTGTGATCTAGGATACAGCTGTGGAAAAACCGATCCTTTAATCCTCTGTACTGGGCCGGGGATTGAACGTGTGCCTCCTCGTCAACCCAAGCCAATGCGGTCAGATTCTTAACCCACTGTGACACAGTGGGAACTCCTATGATATTATTATTATTACTACTATTATTTTAGGGCTATACCTGTGGCATCTGGAAGTTCCCAGGCTAGGGGTCAAATCGGAGCTGCAGCTGCCAGCCCACAGCACACCCACAGCCACGGCAGATCCAAGCCACATTTGCAACCTATGCCGCAGCTTGAGGCAATGCTGGATCCTTAAGCCACTGAGCGAGGCTAAGTATTGGCCAGGGATCAAACCCAAATCTTCATGGATACTAGTGAGATTCTTAACCCTCTGGGCCCCAACAGGAACTCCCACTCCATGATTATTTTGAATTAATGAAAAGCTTCCATACTTAAAAGGAACTCTATATAACATTAGACCATCTTGCTCCTAGTCCTGAATTTACTATCACTCACTCTATAACTTTATTTCAGTTTTCATTTGAAAATCTGGCATTTGCAAGCAAATGCTTAGGATATCACACAGGTCATTTAAAACTACCGTATCAGTTGTTTAAAAACATATGCGAAATGAAATAAGAAGGAAAACAAGCAAAAGGACTGGTAAGGAAATCTATCAAATGCTGAAATGACAATACCAAGTGGCCACTTCCCAGTGAGAAAAGGAGATTGACACTGGATCAAATCCAGTTTTGGAGCACCATTGTCATGATGGCTCCAAGACCTTCAACTCAGACATAGAGTATCACAGTGGTTTCTTAACCATTCTTATAAACCTGAAAGCTTTTTTTCAGGGCAGGGGATGCAAATTCTTCCTTCTAATTACTATCAAATTGTGCTGAAAAATGGTTGCACTCAACAGGTTTGCATAAAGAGTCCGAATTTCAACTCTTTAATCATCCCCAAGACCCTAAAAGGGATACAGTGATATATCACTGTTTTATAGATACAAAAATGCAAGCACAGGAAAGTCATATAACTTGCCTTGTTCATACTAGCAGAAAGTGGTAATACTGTCAAGCAATATTCAGTTGCCTACATGTTGTGATCGCATCTAAGCACAAATATTTGTGTTCTTTAGGTCTCGTGGAGAGAAAACTGCACCAGTTGCTGTGGCCAATAGGAAGTAGCAAATATATGAATTCTTTTTGTTCAAGAAAACGTGGCCACACGGGCCACAGAAACTTCTAGATCAGTGGTTCTCAACTTTTGCTCCATAGTAGAATCTGCAGAAACCTTTGAAAAGTCCCCATTGCAGCCCAGGCCACAGTCACATCTGCTATATTGAGCTCTGGAGAGAGGTGGGAACCAGGCTTCTGCATTTCTTGTAACTTTCTGGGTGATGCCACATGCAGCCGTTTCAGAAACACTGAGCATGAAGGTATTCACTAATGCATCCTCCTAAATATCGAATAGCCCCCATCACATGGGGGTTATCACCCAGAGAGTTTAAACGGTGACTGGTAATACTGGAAGCATGTAGAAATCTTTACAATAGAACATCAAGTGAAATGGGCCAGGTTGAATTTTGACTCCAGTGGGCAGGTAAAGGCAGAGTGTTGTTTTCTTTTCCATGGGTCCACCTGCATGACCTTGGAGTTTCAAGCTCCATTCACCAGCCTCCCGTCAATTCTCTAAGTCAGTGATAAGCTTCCCCACACTTCTTCTGGGTGTTCTTTTATTTATTTATCAAATTTTTCATTAATGACTATTATAAGTGAGTAAAAATATATGTATTTGAATAGATGCAGGAAAAGAAAATAGGAAAATACACATTACTATGGCATGTGACCATATAACGTGGAGTCCCAGTAAGAGCACTGAAGAAAATTTATTTACTAAATTTTAATCAAGCTCATTAGGCAGATGCTTCAGTAATAATGATTGCAAGCAAACATCATCAACGGAAGCTAAACTGGTAGGCAAAAATACAATGACAAACAGACTATCTGCATCTTAAGTGTCACCCCATAAGACATGCATTAGTTACAAAGGGAAAAGGAGTAACTTGACAGTGGAGAAAGAGGGCAGGCAGTGCCTTAAACAAGGGGTCAAAATTAGCATTATTCCTACAAAGACAGGTTGATGTCAGATACTTCCTGATGCATGGCATGGCTTCAGTGGTCTTCTGGTCAAAAAAGTATCTCTCAATCTAATCATGCAAAAAATATCAGTAAACCCAAATGGACAGTCACTCAAATAAATGACCAGTTCTATTCAAATATGCCAGAGTCATGAAACATGAAGACTGAGAGGTGTCACACATTAGGGCAGGAGACTATAAAGAAACGAGACAAGTAAATGCCATGTACAGCCCTAGAGAAGACCGGGAAACAAGGACCTTGGTGGGAAAGCTGGTGAATTTTGAATAAGGTCTGTGGGTGAATTCATAATATTGCGTCCATGTGAATTTCCTGGTGGTGATGACTGTACAATGGTTTTGTGAGAGATTAGCTTCAGTGGAAGCTGGAAGAAGGGTATATAGGGACTTTGCACACTAGTTCTGCAACCTTCTGTAGTTTGAGGTTATTTCAAAATAAGACGAGTTCAAAGACTGGTGAAGTTTAGTTATTGGAAAAAAAAGTATCCTTATGAATGTTACAATTTTCTTCCCTCCCCTCCTGGACCATCTTCTGTATGCTTTGGAGAATAAAGAATGGAGTCAAGGGCTAAGAAAGATGACTATGGACATTCTGGGTAGAAGAGGTGGGCACTGAGCCTTGAACCTGGGAATTTAATTCCTCTACCCACACTGATGGGCATAGAAAAAATGTAGGACTTTAATAAGTGAGAATGACTATAGTCAAAACTGGGTTTTGAGTCAAAAGCATGGACATAAACGGACAAACGTCTTTGATACAATACAGTTTTGTGATACTGAGTTAATCACTTATTACCTGTAAAAATGGAAACGAACTTTATTTTATTGCACATGATTCTTGGGAGGATAAAGTGAATAGATGTGCCTAAAAGCATGAGGTAAATAGCAAAGCCCTGCTATAAAAATGGTTATTAAAATTACTAAGAGTAACAACAGCATCTACCTAGCCAAGATAATTCTGCTGTTTCCACGCTCAAACCACAACCACAGCATCCCAGCATCTAATGGTACTCATCTCATATGGAAGCAAATCTGTCTTGCCTTCTGCCTGAACTTGGAGCCTGGGGCCACCAGTCTCCATGTGTGGTCAGTGTTAAGCACCATCTGTCCTGAGTTAATGCAACTCCTCCTTAGTTTTAGCAATGAAATGCTGCAATGGTGAGAGCGTAAATAGAGACAATATGAAGGAAAACTTTGCCTTTCTGTTTAGAACTTTGGATGGTGGCATTCACCTCCTAGCTGTTTACCCATCTAAATTGTGTGATAAAATGTCTTTTGAACATTTTTACAAGCAATTAGATGCAATCGAGTTCTCTTCTTACTTAATTCTCCTCAGCAAACGAGATACTAAAAAACCAAGAAGCTGGGCTTTGTTTCAAATCTTTTTTTTTTTTTTTTTAACTGCTGCACATACATTCCCAGCAGTCACCCTACTCCTTTACTCCACAAAAAGCTCTAACATTTGCTCTGCACATGATCTCTGGTGGAGGTCATTTTGCTCATTGCCTATCAGTGGGAAGGTATGAGCTGGACAGGAAGATATTTGTTGGGGGCATTTGGATTTTAGTCTCTTCTAGGTCCATGTGTGGGAATAGCACCTAGGTTTTCTCCTGCTCTCAGTTTACAAGGCATGAGTGGGCTGGGCAGCTCCCATCCCATACAAATAAGCCACAATGGACCAATGAGCATAGTCCACCTTCCAGGCTGGAAACTTCAGGGATGAGCATGTGCCCCCACCTCAGGACATGGAAAGCCAATCACATGAACTCTTGCAGGAAGCACTGGCCAAAGAGAGCTCCCTTTCGCTAGGGACATTAGCTTGAGGCTGTTTTAGAGACCTCTAGCCATCAAAGGAAGAGGGTTTGTCTGGCTAAGAAGGAAAGCAGAGAGAGACAGGGACACTCTGGCTGTGATCATCACACAACCAGTGTTCAAGCCTGAAGCTAGTACTCCCTTCCCCTCCCCCAAGCACAGATTAATCAGTTACAACAGCCTATATTCTTTTCTGCATCACTCACTTTAAGTTTGGTGTCTGTCCATTGCAACCCAGAGGGATGTGATTTTGAGAAAGCTTATAAATTAACATTGAACACTCCCCTTTGTGAACTAAGATGCTGTCAACAGGGGTCTGCAGTTTTTCAGGGGACAGAGACGGTTGCCCAGGATCAACCACAACAATCTCCCCCCATTCCCCTTGTGGTCATGGGAAGGATCACTTACAAACTACCTTGCAGATGTCAAGAAGCATGTGCAATATGGGAACAGAGATTTTTCCCGTGACTCATAGCACACACACAGCCCCCAAAGCAGTCCAGCCTCTTCTTCTACCCTCTGTTTCCCACATCTCTGACGTTCCAGGCACACAGACTGTGTTTCTCTTTCCTGATTCACAGCACGTGGCTTCCTGCTGCCTCCAAATAAACTTGTGCTCCTCCTCCAAGTCCCAGCCCAGAGACTTCCTTTCTCATGGCTTCTCCAAGGCAAAGTCAGTGGCCCTAACTGTGGGTTCCTAAATAAGGACACACTGCAGCAGTAGGTAAAGGGGACCATGTGACTTCCATTGATACATAAATGTTTCTAGTCTTCTTCTCTCTATAGATTTAAAGTTCTGGCTTTGTCAACCTAGTTTTCTGGCTCTGCCTTCTACACTCCTTACCCACCCCCGATCTGAGGTCTGAAGGCAGAGGATGGTTTGCATTCTTTCTCTAGGAGACAAGTTTAGGCCTCTGTGAAGCTGAAGTGACAGAAATTGAGATTTGGGGAGGAAAAACTGAAGAAAAGTCGGGGCTGGGGCCAGGGGACAAGTGTTTCCTGAAGAATTTCTAGGAAAGTCTGCAAGAGAAAGATGGAAGCAACTAACAGTGCATGAGGGCAGAGGATGGGTGGAGGAAATAGGTTTTTTTTGTTTGTTTGTTTGTTTGTTTTGTCTTTTTAGGGCCGCACCCTTGGCATTTGGAAGTTCCCAGGCTAGGGGTCGAATTGGAGCTGTAGCTGCTGGCCAATGCCACATCCACAGCCACACTAGATCTGAGCCATGCCTGTGACCTAATACCACAATTCATGGCAATGCTGGACCCTTGACCCACTGAGCAGGGATTGAACCTGCATCCTTACAGATGCTAGTCAGGTTCGTTACTGCTGAGTCACAATGGCAACTCTGGAAATAGGGTTTTTAAAGGACTGCATTCAAGTTTCTTTTCAAGATGTTTGAGAAAGGTAAGGAAAGAGGAACGCTTTTTTGAATTACCTTCAGTTTTCAAAGGGTGTTTCTTAGATGACAACACCACCCTTAAACACAGGGGTCTCTGGATCCAGGCTTACACACACACACTTTCATACAGAATGGTACACACCCTGTTTTAGGTCCATATTCCTTAGACTGTAATTTCACAAATCGTGGAGCACTGCTGGGACTATTACAACACAGCTCTGAATGCTCAGAACAAAACATCTCCATACACATCCTTTTTACAGCCAGTATTGCATCATCTCCTTGCCACAATACTGTGAGGAGAAAGATTTTGAATATAAGGAAACAAGGACAATTCCTCACAGGGAGTAAGGACTTGCTACATAGCCAATATGTAGCAGAGACTACCTGTAACAGAGAAGAACAAACCTGACTCCTTATTGGATCTATTCCTTTGATTGTAACCTTTGTGCTCTATTGCCTTTGCTTAGTCATACTGGCTCTGCACTTTTTTAAAAGAATGTTGCCTGTAGCCTAAAATATACAGGGTAGCCCATTTTCAAGGCTGTGACCTTTAAAGGTATAACACTTTTCCATTCATATGGAAATAAAAAGTTGCATAACAAAGAATAACATTTGTCTTGTTGGAGTTTTAGAGGGACATGGTGACCAGACCTAGTGGACAGGTGTGAGAACAAAGCATCCCAACACCAAATATTTTGCAACAACCAGCCACACCACTCTCCCCTTTTCATATAAAAGAACTCCAAAGTCTAACTTGGGTAAGACGGTTCTTTGGTTACACAAGTCCACACTTTTTTTTGTCTGCTGGTTTTTCTTGCCATTTTGACCCAAGACTTCATCTCTGCATTTACTGGCCTATGGTGAAGTGAGCAATACGGGCTTAGACTTGGTAACATACCTACAGTTCTACATCAACTTTCTAGTAAACCATAAATGGTGATTTTCTACAAATAGTCTAGAACCCAGACAGTCCTAAATACCTACATGCAGACCCTGGCTGAGTCTCCAAGACTTTCTCAGAGACCCTATCTGGGCAATCTTTCAGGGTTTGTGGTTAACAGTTCTTTTTTTCCTTTTGTCTTCCAGAATAGAACCTTGCACGGATTTTCAAGTTGAGGATAGGTACTTTTTCTTTGTTCCTTTCTTCAGGCAGCAAGACTCCAAGCACATTAAGAGTTCAGACCAACACTAGCCCCAACGTTGGACATAATTCCTGGCACAGAGTTTGTGTTCAATAAAGGCTGGATCATCTCAGTGTGGACCTAAGTGCCAGTGTGTTCTGAGGAACAAGTCTCTACTTTTTCAAGAGTTTTCCCCAGAAATGTCCACCGAGATTTCCTTCCTGCCCATTCCCACAGGCAATGGTAAAAGGTGAAACAGGAGATCAGAGTTACTAGCTTCCCCAGTGCAAAGTTGCAGAATGAAAAAGTGAGTTGTGACACTAGAGGAATGAGAACCAGAGCTCATCCGGGGATTGGTTGTCATTTTCCTGTGGTTTCTGGAATACAAACTCAGAGCTGCAGCTGTCAACCACTGGTGTGGCTTCTTTCAAAACATACACACAGACTGAAGACTGGGGCGGCGGGGGGGGGGGGGCGCTTCTGAGAGCTTCAGTCAGGTGGGGACCATCTTTCCCTGTGTTTCGGTTGGATTCTTCACTACACAAGCAGCCAGTGAGCCAGCCTGCCTGCTGCCCACCTTTCTCAGGCCGCCATCCCCCGCTACGGCTATATAGCCTGGCCACTTACCCATGGTGTGCATGGATGGAGCAGATCCAGGAAACGAAAGGTTTCTGCCTAACTTCCCCCCCTCCCCCAGCCACATATGCCTTAACAAACAGGCCCGAATATGGCCCATCAACCAAATGGTTAGCCATGGCACATCTGTGAACAGGAGGCCAAAATATGGTATCTATAGTGACAATGACTTAAAAAATTAAACTGATCAAAATATTCAATTTATCTTATGTTTCAGTCAGAGATCTCCAGAGAAAAAGAACCAGTAGAGTATCCCTATATTGATATACCCATATCTATTTCTGTGTTTATATATAGAGAGTGATGTAATTTAAGGAATTGGCTCACACAATTGTGGAGGCTGACAATTCAGCTAAGAGTCACTATTGCTGTCTTGAGTGTGAAATCTGTAGGGCAGGCTGGTGGTCTGAAGGATCAGGAAGGGTTCACATCTTAACATGTATAATTTAGTGGCTTTTACTCTTCTTTAAACTATTGGGACTCCTACTGTTTTTAAGTTTATTAAGGTCTATTATCAAATTCACACATTTCAAGTATACAAATTGAATTTTTAGTTTTATTTTAAATTTAATTTTATTAAGCTATATGAGCATCACTATAACATAAATTTACAGCATTTTCATAACCCCACAAGATCACTCATATATGGGAGTCCTTTTGAAAATCTGAGAACTCTAGCTGGAACAAATATATTCTATAGGTTGTTTAAGCCTAGCATCCAAGACTTACCACTCTAAAAAACTTGAGTATATGCACACTCTGGGATAGAATTCTTGGTGTCACATATTCCTATAGGCTTAGCTTAGATACACCCAAGATAAGGCCCCTAACCTAAATAATCTCTAGTCTGGTACTTTCATTCTCACTATTAGACCACTGCAGCATCTAGACCCACATGACCTAGAAAAATAGACACCTCTCACTTATAAAACTGCATCTTCATTATAATATATTTGTCTCAAATGTGTCCACTGAACAATCATCATGCATCCCCAGGACAGAAAGAAACTTCTAAAATGCAAGACAGGGAGTTCCCGTTGTGGCTCAGTAATTAATAAATCTGACTAGGAACCAGAGGTTGTGGTTCGATCCCTGGCCTCACTCAGTGGGTTAAGGATCCGGCGTTGCCGTGAGCTGTGGTGTAGGTCACAAACATGGTTCAGATCCCACGTTGCTGTTGCTGTGGCTCTGGCATAAGCCAGCAGCTACAGCTCCGATTAGACCCCTAGCCTGGGAACCTCCATATGCCGTGGGTGAGGCCCTAGAAAATAAAATTTAAAAAAAAAAGACAAAAATAAATAAAATGCAAGACAGCCACCCTTGATCTTTTCCAAGTTTCCCTGCATCATATCTGGTATCAAATCCAAAGGCTGGTCCTAAGATTCTCAAATATTCATACCCATATGAATATGGCTCTGATATGGTTCCTGGTTATATTTTGGGCTCCATCTCTGGCTGCTCTGCCTGGTACATCTCACTTTACAAGCCCAAACTGTTCATTCTACTTGCTCTTCACATGGCCCACTCTACGGAAGTACCTGATGCTAAGATGGGGTTACATAGGTGCAGCTTCTCATGTCTATTGAATTTACCATATCAGATTGTAACACTGAGCTTCAATCTCTCTCTACTCGACTACGTTGCTCCTTGAAAGGTGCCGTAGCCAGCCAGGCAACCAGCATTTACTAATTCAGAATACAGAAAGCCAGGTTAAATGCTTAAAAATGGCAGTTATGTTCTTTCAGTTATGTTAGTGGCCGTGAAAATTTCTTGAAATGTCCGTTGTGTTGAGGAGTGGGTACCATTCTAGGAATTACCCTAAAGAAAAAACTAGACGAATTCAAAAATACACGTGTACAAAAACATCCATAGCTGTAGTTTGGAATCATGAAAGCAAGAAAGCAACCTTATTCTTGTCATCTAGGAGGGAAGGACCAGCAAGGGTCCAGTAATAGGGATTTGGTGAAATAAATCATGATACCCGTTATATATAGAAGATTACACTGTTATTAAAATGACTGGAAATACACACTGATATGAGAGGTCAGTATTTGCTATTTGTTGAAAAAGTGGCAAAATATATTTAGAGAAAGGTACAGACATTTGATATTTCATATAAACAGACATACATACATACACATATACAAATACACACACCCACACATAAAGCAAAAATTTAATAGTGGTTCATAGACTTCTGAGTGGGTAAGTAGAATTCTGAGTGATCTACAGATGTATTAATACTTTAAAATATCTTTTCCCTATCTCTATGTTCTAACTACGTACAATGAACTCATCATGCTTATAAAGAGAGACAGAGCAGACAACAGTTAAGAGAAAGGGCTATGTGTAAGCCTAGACTCGACTACTTCCGAACTATATGACCCTGGTAAGTAGGATCTCTCCCAGCATCAATTTTCCCAGCAGAAAAAAGGGAATTGTCTCCCCTCCTCCCCAGTCATGCCTCTCTCATAGTGCTGTGGTAAGAGTTATGTGAACTGTTTCATCCAGATGCCGGCATATGGTCAGCCAGCCCTCAAATAAATCTATACCTTTTAACCAGAAATAGATTTAAAGAAATAAGCAAACGTGCATTGTGTTCTTTTGGAAGACTCTACCATAGCACATGTCCAAGGCATTGCTCTTTCGCATCTGAAATGTAAGATAGCCCATGGGCTGGGTAATTGGTGGGAGAATGTGTGGCCAATTGTCCAAACTCCTGCCTTCCTGCAGGATTCCAAAAAGCACTCAGGTTCTGTTCTACAGGCTTCTGCAACACTACAGATAAGTCTGTGTTCTGCTAGGCAGGTGACCCAGAAGCCAACACTGTTTTCACTCCCTCCCCAAGACGATTTTGTTTCTTATGAATGTGTTCTGGCAGCTGGACATCCTGCAAGTCCAAGGCCCTTGAGTGGCTGTGGACCAGAAAATGCTCACTCCCATCAGCTATAGAGGGAGGCAGGGAGGGGAAGGAACGCTGGAGCAAGGAGAGAACTGAGCCTCCACTTCCAGTCTGAAAAAGAGAGAAATCAACCAGGTACTTGAATCGATGCGGTCCCTCTGCCGTGCCGGCAACAGAGGGGCAAGAAATCTACTTTAGGTGCCATCAGAGTATCTATTTTTCACGTCAAAATAATGAAATTATACTTATCTTCTCCAAGTGAGTCATTCACTTATTCTGATCATCCATATAGAGTAGGTTTTCTGCAGTGATTATCTCTCTTATCCAAACCAAATTTTTCCTGCATAGTATTTATTACAATAAGCAGTTGATAACAAATATATGTATAATTATTAGTCTACTTCTTTATTCCTATCTTCAATGACCCAGGGAAACTAGAATGAGAACAGCATGTATCTATTGACACACATGTCCCAGGAAAGACGTCCTTTTCCCCTAAAAGACTATGGCATTCAAGGTTCTAAATTTTTCATTATAATCCTTCCAATTGTTCCCTTGACACTTCCACTACTGGCTGAGAAGGGGGTAGTACAGTCTATCCATTTGTCTGCATCTTGCCAATGATGAAATATGGTTTCTGATATCCTGTCATGAACAATAAGTTCTCAGATGGCCTTTAAATCAGTTTTAGTTGCCTGTATCAATAGCTGTTGTCATCCTGTCTGCCTTCTTCCTGATGATAACAAGCTGGACCAAAGGACAACTAGGGTAAAGGTAACACTGAAACTCAGAACATAGGGCTTTTAAGGTAGACTTTCTCATCCAAGACTCATTGTAAAGCTTCCTCATGACTCAGGAAATTCAATATTTGAACTCCAAGTTGTACACTGAAATTCAACAGATATTTAAGGAGTACCTACTATGTGCCAGGCACTGAAAGAGGAGATGGCCATCGGAGCTCAGATAAGGCAGGCAAGGGTGCTGATTTCATGGACCTCACATTCTGGGGGAGGATGGGGCAGGGACAGGGTGGTAAACAACAAAAAAAGAAACTAATAAATGAACAAGACAATTTGGGAGGAGGCAAGTGCAATAAAGGAAAGAAACACAGTGAGATGACAAAGCATCTGAAGTGGGGAAGGAGACATTAAGAAGAGACCTGAAGGTTAACAAGGAGCTACCATGAGAAGGGCTGGGAGAAGGGCAGGGGACCCACAAGTACAAAGAATTATCAGGTGGGACCCAAGCTGATGCATTCAAGAAACAAAGAGGCCAGGGTGGCAATTAAATGCAATTAGACATCAGAGAACATTCCAGGTGTATCCAAAAGGAGTCAAAATCCTGCACTGCCTCTGAGAACAAGGGATGACAGCAACAACAACAGTAACAGCAGGTGAGTTCACTCCATGCCAAGCACTCCATATACACTATTTTCTTGAACCCAGGTAAATCCTGCAAGATAGGTGTTATCATGCCCATTTTTCAGATGATGCAATCTAAAACTGGAAGGGTTAATGACTCATAATTCTCACATAGCTATTAAGTGGTGGTAGAACTGAGATAAGACCCAGACAGTCCAATTCCTGGGTCCTCCTCTCCCCTCCTGAACCCCACCCTAAATGAAGCCTTCTCCTTGGACACCTACGGAGGCTAGCTTAATTCCTTAGAAGTGACTGGGCTTCACCCACCCATCATATGGGCAAAAATCAAACCCTTTTAGATCAAAAGACAAAGCTATTAGTTTCAATTTTCTAGCAGCTCGGCACAAAATTCTGCTCACCACCCACGTACTCTTTTATTAAGCTATAATAAGCCTCAGATGAAAACTGTTGCCATAGGTGAAGCTTACTTTAACATATGGTTCATCCAACCAAAGAGAAACATGAGAAAAATGCATTTTTAAAATCCCAATTTACTTGTAGAATGGTTTTGTAAAATTTAAAAAAAAACTGATGGTGTTTCTGGTCTGCTGATGCATTCCACATGCTGGGGTATGAAAGCATGTCCATGTCCAAGGGTCATTTGCTAAACTGATAACAAAGGCACTCCGTACCCACGGAATTTGGCTTGCGGTGTTCGGTTTGATTTGATTTGCAAAAACATCAAGAGGTAAACCTGTGGCTTTGTCAACTTGGTTTAGGGCAATGTGTTTCGAACTTGAAAGCTAGCTGGGATATTTCAGCCGGAGGACGCAGCTACTCAAATATTCTCAACGGTGGTTTTTTCCTCCTCTTGCTCTTAGAGGTGGGGTACACTTCTAGCAAAGCTCTCTGCTGGGGAAGGCAAAGCAGCAGGGACAGAGACAAGGCAACAGGGCAGCAATCAAACTGGGACAGGGTGGGGGAAGGGGGAGATTTGGAGCTCCCTCTTGGCTATGAGGGAAACTGGCCAGCAGTGAAGGCTTGCTCACGGAGCAGTGGATTTGCATCAAGCAGTATCAAGGGTTAGATGCTCCCTGATGACACATGGGCCTAGTAGACACTCAGGCTCCCTTTGTTCTAGTCCAAAGATGAAGTGTTTCTCTTCACCAGCCTAGTCCAAGGATATCCATCAGCCACGATTCCCAAACATGGGCCATATGCATTCCACCATGAGGATACCTGACTATCTCTGCCACCAACCACCACAGAAATTTTTGTGGTTATGCACACCCCACTTATTCTATTTAATATTGTTTAAGCTTATTCTCTGAATAAGTTTATTCTAACAGAAACCTTTATATTTCCATAGGAAAACCAATACACTTTGCTGAAAATGTAAGCTAATCCTTTAAAAACAAACACACTGAAATGTGTAGAATAGACAAACCTGTAGAGATAGAAAGTAGATGAGTGGTTGCCAGGGGCTGGAGTGGAGGGGGGTTGGGGAGATCAGGCAGAAGGGAGATGGAGTTTCCTTTGGAAATAATAAAAATATCTGAAAATTGATTGTGATGATGGATGCCCAACTCTGCAAATACACTAAAAGCCACTGAATTATAGACCGTAAATTGGTGAATTGAGAGGGCTGTAAATTCTACCTCAGTAAAGCCGTTCTTTAAAAAACGCAACATAATGCCCTCACTTTAAAATAAAGAAGTAATGAAGAAAAGCGATTTATTTTAAAAATATAATAAAGGTCCAATAATGTTATCAAATTCTACTTAACCCTGTAAGTCTCCCTGCTGACAGCCTTGAGGACCTACTTTCTCTGTTAAAAAGGGAAATACAAAAGTGAATTCACTTTCACCCCTCCAGGAGGACTATAATCAAAAAAAAAAAAAAAAAAAAAAACTGACAGTAACAAGTGTGGGGCAAGGATGTGGAGAACTGCGAGTCATGCCATGCTGCTGGTGGAATTGTAAAATGATACACCCACTTTGGAAAACAGGTTGGTGACTCCTTAAAATGTTAAGCATAGAGCTACCTTGTGATCCTAGGTGCATTTCTCCTCCTCGGTGTACACCCAAAAGAACTAAAAATATATGTCCACACCAAGACTTATACATGAATGTTCATAGCAGCGTTATTCATTGCGGCCCCAAAGTGTTAACACTTTTTTGGTACGTCATGTAATAAATGAATAAATAAAATGCAGCGAATCCAGACAATGAAGTATTATTATTCAGTCATAAAAAGAAATGGAATACTGATTCATGCTACAATGTAACAAACTTTCAGGCATCCAGCTAAAGTAAAAGAAGTCAGACACTAAAGGCTGCACAGTAGTGTATGACTCCATTTACATGAAATGATGAGAATAGGCAAATCCAGAGAGACACAAAGTAGATTAATGGTGGTCTAGGGCAGGGGGAGGGGTCGGGAGGAAGCAGAGGGGAAATGACCACTCATTTATATAAGGTTTCTTTTGGGACTGACGAAAATGTTCTAAAATTGATTGTGGTGGTTATTTCCACAACTCAATGACTACATTGAAGATCAGTTCATTATACAATTTAAACTACTGAACTGTCACCATGTGAATTGTATTACTGTAAGGAAGTGTCAACGAAATGGAAAGACCACCTGCTGAATGAGAGAAAATGTTTGCAAATGATGTGACCGATAAGAGATTAACCTCCAGCATATATAAACAACTCACACAATTCAACACCAAAAAACAAACAAACAAACAACACAATTAAGAAATGGGCAGAACTGAATAGACATTTTTCCAAAGAGGAAAGGTAGATGGTTAACAGGCACATGAAAAAAATGCTCAACAATGCTAATCATTAAGGAAATTCAAGTCAATACTAAAATGGGATATTACCTCACACTGGTTAGAATGGTTATCATCAAAAAGAACGCAAATAACAAATGTTTCTACTGTGGAAAATGGTACAGAAGTTTCTCAAAAAACTAAAAATAGAACTACCATACGACCCAGTAATTTCACTCCTGGGTTTATATGTAAAAAACAAAAAATACTAACTTGAAAAGATACATGCGTCCCAATGTTTGTCACAGCATTATTTGCAGTTGAAAGATATGGAAGTAACTTAAGTGTCCATCAATACATGAATGGGTAAGAATGATGTATACACACACACACTCACACACAAAATGGAATACTATTGAACCATTTAAAAAAGAAAGGAATTTTGCCATTTGTTTCAACATGGATAGATTTAGAGGGGTTATGCTAAGTGACATAGTCAGAGAAAAAGACTGATATCACTTCTATGTGGAATCAAAAACTACTACTAGTGAATAGAACACAATAGCCAAGACATGGAAACAACTTAAATATCCATTGACAGATGATTGGATTAAGAAGATGTGGTATATATACACATAATGGAATACTACTCACCCATAAAAAAGAACAAAATAATGCCATTTGCAGCAATACGGATAGAACTAGAGACTCTAATACTAAGTAAAGTAAATCAGAAAGAGAAAGACAAATACCATATGAAATCACTTATATGTGGAATCTAATATATGGCACAAATCAACCACACAGAGAAGAAAATCATGGACATGGAGAACAGACTGTGGTTGCGGAGGGGGAGGGTGAGGGAGGGGGATGGATAGGGAATTGGGGGTTAATAGATGCAAACTACTGCCTGTGGAATGGATGAGCAATGAGATCCTGCTGTATTGCACTGGGAACTATATCTAGTCACTTATGATGCAGCATGATAATGTGAGAAAAAGAATGTATATATGTATGTGTAACTGGGTCACTTTGCTATACAGTAGAAAACTGACATAGACCACTGTAAACAAGCTATAATGGAAAAAATAAAAATCATTATATATATTTAAAAAAAACAACCAGTGAATAGAACAATAAAGAAACAGATTCACAGATAACGAGGACAAATAGCAGTTATCACTTCTATGTGGGAAGACAATTCAAGGGTGAAGGGGGTGGTAGTCATAAACTACAGTGTGTAAGACAGGCTCCTAGATGTACTTTATAGCATGGACAACACAGCCAGTATTTTATAGTAACTACAAGTGGAAAGTAACCTTTAAAATTATATAAAAAACAAAAATAAAAGGAAAAATTAAAAAATTTCATTGCCCTTCCCCCAAAAGTAAATTCACACTGTGATTCAACAGTAATACTCACAAACCACCTAGAACATTTTGCTTGACTACAATGCCAGGAAAGTCATTGTTACACAAACACTCTATTAGACCTGCAAGGGTTAGAACTTTGGGTGAGAAGTTCAAATGAGTTACCAACACAAACTTCTTAGGACAACTGACGTCCTTGGCTTTTTTTTTTCCCTCTGGGGTCAAGGGCATTAATTCACCTCCCTAAACCTCAGTTTCCCCATAAGAAAATATAAGCTTATCATTTGTTCATTCCTTCAACCAATATATATGGTGTCTCTGTTATGAGCCAGGCACTGTTCTAGAGCCTGAGTATATGCAGGTGAAAAACTCAGAGCTGGTTCCTGCCCTCACGAAGTTGATGTTCTACCAAGGAACACTCCCCCCATTCCCGGTTACAGTTGATTGTAACACTTCATAAAATGATAATAGAGTATTAAGTGCTATGATGAAAAATAAATCAGGTTAGTGGGATGGAGGGCAGGTGAGAGAGGGAGGGTGGGCGGGCTGCTGTTTAACAGAGGATTGTCAGGGAAGTCCTTCCCGAGAAAAGTGAGTCTGAGCAGAGCCCATGACGAATTAAGGGCAGAAGCCATGCAGAACCCCAGCAGGGAGAAGGCTGGGGGCAGGGGGGGTGAGACAGTTGGTATATTCAAGGATCAGGAAGAAGGGTGGGATGACTAAAGCAGAGCACAAGGGACAAAGGCCAGGGAGAGGAACATTTAGGGTCTAAACAGTCATAAGGTCAAGGATTTTACTGTCAGTGTGCAGGGAAGCCATGAGAAGGCTCTGAGGAGGGAAAGCAGGATTTTTAGAAGGCCACCTGCCTGCAGTACAAATGGACTATAAGAGGGAAGAATGAAATCAGGAAGCTCAGGGAGAAGCCTCTGGCCACAAGACAGTGAAAGAGGGGTTAGTGTGACCTAAGCTGGTAGCAAAGGGGACAGCCAGAGGGGCAGAGAGAGAAGGATTTGAAGGTAGAGCTGAGCAAAACTTGCCGAGAGTTGATGGAGTATGTGAGAAAAAAGAAGAATTCTAGGTTTCTGACCTAACCAAGGAAGCAGACATCAGATATAATTGCTTAGAACTGGGTCTGGCACTGAGAAAGTACTCAAAAACAGCAACCACCATCACCTCACCAATATCATTTTAACCACCATTATTACAAAGTCCTCAGCCCCAGCACCAAGGTCATTACCACTATTACCATCACTACCTTTACCACCGCCAAATGCAGCGGGTACATGACAGGGAAAGCAGAGGAGACCACACAAGGTCTTAGGGCAGGTCAAAGAAACTCACATCCAAATCAAGGTACCTCTTCTGCATGAAGAAAACATCTACCCGTCCAAAGATGCTAACCAAATTATAGGGCCTAACACATTTCCACCACTAGTCTCTCCTCCCATATATTTATTTAAGCTTCTTTTTGTATTTTCAGTCTCTTCAGGGACTCCAGTTTTTACTCTCAAGCTTTCATCTGGCCCCACCCTATTCCGGCCCCTCTGTGGAGCATGCCTCCCCTCCCCGCAGCCCAAATGGCCTGATGTTATCTTCCAAAACTCCTGTCATGTGCATATGGAATATTCACTTCTCAAATGAATAGTTCAGTGTCTACAAAACTCAAGTAATGTGCTCAACACAAGCACTGACCTACAGCTGGCATATTCTATAAATGGAATATATAGAATATAGAATATATATATAAATTGCTCTTGCAAATCTCTAACCCCTAAATAACCTTATGACCAATATACATCCAAGACTCTGGGTCTTCACTTAACTTCTATTAGCTGACTACCGAGAGAACACCTCTCCAGGGTCAAGGAAAATAAACTCCACTTAGGTACATATGAGCATGAAGGTCAGTAGAGAGGTGGGACAGCAAGTTCAAGGAGAGAGAAGCATGCATAAGAAGCCTCCATGTCCTTTGGGTGAGCCCAGATGGTACCCACAGGTATAACGGGAGACAGAACTATTTCCCATTCTGGCAAACCCCACATACAGGTTAAACAGACTGTCAGTTCTTAGAAACTCGTGGTTTAGCATCTCCTCTCCAAACACTGCAATGTTATGTAATATGATTGATGTCAGAATGTGAACAGAAAATCCTAGAACAGGAGAATTCCATAACTGGGGCCTACCCTTCTACTTCCAGATAAGAAAGGCTATGCTGAGAGGTCAGGAGTGTCTTTCTTTGAACTTTACTTTTAAAACACTAATCTGTTCTTGCTAAATGCTCACGACTGCTTTCAAAGTAGAATAGGAGCCCTGCGGAGGATGTGATTTCGCTAAGTCTCTGGCTCAGCCCAACGGCTGTCTTGTCTGCCTTAGCTGGTCAGTGCCTTATTACCATTTTGCTCAAGAGAGCTAAGCCTTTCATCCAGGATCAAATCCATGGCAATATTTTGGGGACCTGTATGAGCGTAGGGAGGGAAGAGAAATGATGACTTTTATCCAGTGAACAAAACTCCTTATAATTAGGTTGGTGGTTTCTATGGTAACGAGGAGCTGACTCTTTTATTTGAAATAAAAAATAGCAACACTCCAGCTGTCCTTGCCGTCCGGACGCTCCAAAGCAAATGAGAGGTTTGATTTCACATTGGCGACGGCTGCCGAAGACTTAAAACCGCGTCTTTTGCTTGCTGTCAAGTTTTGGCCAGACACTGAGTCCCATTCCCCTGAGAAAACAGGTGTGAGCAACAAAAGCAAAAAAAAACCACCCAAACAGAATAGTGCTCCCTACTCTGACGTGCTTTTTGTTTCCTTCTTCCCAATTATCATAAGCAACCATCCAACCACTACCTTAAGGAAAACTGTTGTGGATGGTTCACCTTGAAAAAACCATGGGAGGTCTCCAAGCTACATTTCCATGTTTATAATAACAGCATCCACTGTTCCTGGGGACTTTAGTTGGTGTCAAGTACTGAGCCAAGGGTTTTTCCTACACCATCTCATAAAATGCTCAGATATACTCTTGGAAACAAGTCTCATCATCATGTCCATTTTTGTGATAAAGAGGTTTAAGAGGTTAAGTACCTTGTCCATTGCCAGTAAGAGCTACAAGTCCATCCCAGTTGTAACTGGTGGGAAAGCCAATGCTCACCTATATGATTCTGCCTCTACCACCATTTTATAACGTACCCCAGAAAACGTCACTTGCCAGGTGAAGACCCTGTTCCAAATGCTCCAGAGAGGATCATCAACCTTAGAGGACTCTGGCTCATCTCAGGGAAAGGACCTTTCCTTCTCTCCCGCCATCTTCTATGGTGCCAGGCTGCCTGGAGATGCAGGAAATCAGGACTTCCTCTTAGGAGGACAAGCATGACTGGGAGGCTGAGCAGATGCTGATGGTCACATCAACAGAGGGTCAGGAGTGTAAAGTCAGATTCACTAGATGCTGGGTTAACTAGCAGAGAAGAGAGGCCAAGAAGCTGGGAAGGTCTATCACAGAAGGTGATGCTTGAACCAAGACTTAAAGGGAAAGAGGACAGAGAGCACCATGGGGGCAGAGAAAATAACTGCGTTGAAAATTCAAGGTAAGAAAGGTGATAGCCCCTGAATTCAATGAGTCTTGGCAGTAGGGCCCAACTAGGGTGGGGCAGGAAGGGCCAGCAAGGTCCATGACATGATGGCATTTGCCTGTCTCAATGGCTGAAGCAGTCAGTGGAAGAGGAAAAGAGGAAATGATATGTCTTGGCAGGTGTACACTCCCCCTTTCATTATATTCTAGAAATTTGAATTAGTTGACATTCCTTTTATTTGTACACAGCTCTGAGGATGGACCACAGAATTATAAAGGATTACCTTTGATTATCTGTTTACATGCCTCCCCCTACCAAGAAACAACAGATGCTCCTGAACCAGAATTTTATCTTATTGACTACATCTTTATTCTGTGTCATGTTAAGGACCTAGCATAGAGGAAAAATTGAGCAGAAGTCAAATGAATGCATGTTAATGGTCAGCAAACACTTGTTCTCTGAAATATAGAAACATTAACATGAATTACTATAGGCCATCTGTGCAAAGCACTTTACATGCATCATCTCATTTAATCATCACACTGTTCTATGTGGAGGGATAATATTAGATTCATTTTATAAACGGAGAAAGTGAGGTGTTGAAGGGCAGATGACTTGCTCATCAAGGGCAGGTTCAGATTCAGAGTCATGTTTGCATCATCTCAAAGTTCTTCTTCAGCAGGCTGTGGTATAAAAACTGATTTGACTGATTACTGCAACAACAGACACTCAGTAAGACTGAACACACAGTAGGTACAGCATGAAATTCCATCTACTGGAACAGTGATTAAAAACCTACCGTGTGTAGTATCCTGGAGTACATTCTAAGATCAGTATGCAGTGTTCTCTGCCATTAGGAGCTCCCAGTCTGCTGATACCTCAGGAACTCCTGTGACCATGAAGTGGGGGAGGGCTGTGGTTTCTGTACCAAGTGTCAATTTCATTTAGAAAGAGAAAAATTGACTCCTTTGTGACTTTTTGTTTTTGTCTTTTTAGGGCTGCACCTGAGGCATATGGAGGTCCCCAGGCTAGGGACTGAATCAGAGATGGAGCCGCTGGCCTACACCACAGCTCAAACCTGTCGCTAAGCCAAGACAGGAACTCCTCCTTTGTGGGTTTTTATACTGGTCTTTGGATGTATTTTTCCAACTCCACACATTGCCTGTTTTCAGTGATAAATTGACCTTTAACTGGCTTAGGGGTGCCATGCCCTTTTCTCTCTACTCAAGCAGTGAGGCTGAGGCTGGCCTTACACCCCAAACCAGAGGAGAATATGCAGCCCGGATCTGGCCCATCTGAGCATTTCATCTGCATGGCCATCGTTCAGGGGGAGGTACACATTCCACCCAAAGTGAAGTCCCAGAGTTTTTCCCAGAGTTATCTGGAGAGCCAGGGTCTCAGTGGAGTAGGGAGGTTCCAAAAATTCAACAATGGACCACTATCTTATGAGGAAGGGTGCAGATAGTCTGACAGCAGAGCCAAGTGATGGAGAGACGTGTATCCCAAACACATTCCTTGAGCCTCTGCATGCAGCCTTGCCTGGCTTATTTCAACAACCTCCACTAATGTGCATGAACACCTTTCTAATAGGTGGCTCTGTCATATGCAGCCCTGAGTCCAGACCAATTTCACTCTAAGGAAGAGATGGAAAATAGGGAATGGTTACAGGCTTTAAACCAAGAGGAGCAGTAGAAAATATGGGGGTGGGGGAGGTTATGCTCAGTTAGTCATGCAGATCCTTTTTGTTGCATTAGGACACATTCTACAATATAGCATTAAAGCCCCCCTTTCAAATCCTCCATGTAAAGTGTTTACTTAATTACTGTTTCTGTGCACTATAGATTCAGACTCAACATGACAGGAGGGGTTGATGCAGCTTCCAAGGAAGATGGACGGGACAGAAATGCATTCATTTAATAAATATTTATGGAGCATCCATTATGAGCAGAGTACTGAAGCTAACATTTGCTGAAAAATTATCTCATTTACCTCCAAGGGGACTTCAGCTTTCTTTTGAGTGAAATTCCACTGATCCATAAAGCAGGTAAGACAATTAAAGGGCACTTCATGCCCCCTACACACTAGAAAGATTTTTTTGGATAGCTAAGAGTGGCCAAGACTTATTTGGAAGTAAAATAGATTCTTCAGGGGGTAAAAATAAGAAAGAAAGGAAACTGATTGGATTACTGAGGAATGTTTCCTGAAAAGAGCAATGATACCCTTGAGACAAAGTGGAGAGACCGACCATGTTAGAATGGAGAGGCGGGGCGGAGGAGGGGTTTTAGCAATAACACAGCTGATGTACTTGGTCCAGACGAGTTAAACCAGATGCCCCAGGGATCAGCCCTGAGGAATCTGCACTCTCATCTGGGGCACCAGGTGGTTCTGCAAACTAAACTTGGAGGGGCTATGACGCCAGTTCCTAGGGCCCTGAGAACCCTTCTGTATCCGGACTTTGACAAAGAGGCAGCAGAGCTTTGAACTTGGCAAACTTAGGGAGTCCTATCAATATTCCATGCTGAAACGAACACCTAAGCCCTATTTAGAGTCCGATGAAGTCATTTAGAGGCAGCTGTTCTGAAAGACAGGCCCGGCTGTTTACAAACCTCTTGGAATATAAATTAATGCGACAGCCTAAGGAATTCACGTGTCTGCGGAAATGGCCGGGACAAAGGTAAAAATCCCTTAATGAAGTAACTAGCTACAGGCTAAAAGTTTAAAGCTCTCTCAATTTTCTCTTTCTTTCTTGGCAAATTTTACTTGCTCCTGCAATAGTTAACAAACAAATCAAAGCAAACACACCAACCTCTGGTCTCAAAATGGAACAGCTGAGAGGCAATATTTTATAGCAGCATTGGGCAACAGGAATAAATTTGAATCATATATGTGATTTTAAATTTTCTACTACCACATTAAAAAAAGCACAATTAATTTTAACATTTTATGTAAACTAGCAGATCCAAAACATCATTGCCATAGATAACTGATATAAAAATTGTTAAATGAGATAGTTAACAGTCTGTTTATTACACTGAGTCTTCAAATTCACATGTGATTTTGCACTGTGTAAGCATATCTCAACTAATATGAACTACATTTCAGAAAAGGGAACCTTCCTACATTGTTGGTGGGAATGTAAACTGGGGCAACCACTATGGAGAATAGTATGAAGTTTCTTTAAAAGACTAAAAATAGTTATGATCCAGTAATCACACTCCTGGGCACATATCCAGAGAAAACCTTATTTCAAAAAGACACATGCACCCCAGTGTTCACTGAAGTACTATTCCCCACAGCCAAGACGTGGAAGCAACCTAAATGTCCATTAACAGAGGACTGGATAATGATGATGTGATACATACAAGCAATGGAATACTATTCAATCTTTAAAAAGAATGAAATAATGCCATTTGCAGCAAGATGGACAGACCTAGAGATTATCATACTAAGGGAAATAAGTTAGAGAAAGACAAATACCAAGGACATAAGAGATAACTAATATGTGGAATCTAATAAAAATGATGCAAAAGAACTTATTCATAAGCCAGAAACAAACTCAAAGATTTCGAAACCAAACTTACAGTTACCAAAGGAGAAATGTGAGGGGAAAGAATAAATTGGGAGTGGCATACACACACTACTATATACAAAATTGGTAAGTAACAAGGACCTACTGTATACAGCACAAGGAAGTCTACTCAATACTATGTAATAACCTATATGGGAAAAGAATCTGAAAAGGAATCAATATATATATATAAGTGAATCACTTTGCTATACACAGAAACCCACACAGCATTGTTAACTATGCTCCAATTAAATATATATATATATATATGTAATATCTATGAATTACCTTTCAAGTGGTCAATAACCACATGCGGGGAGTACTTAGCATACTGATTAACACAGGTCTAGAGGACAAGGGTGGTGAAATTTCAAGTCAAGACCTAAATTTCCAAACAAGATTTCTGAGACGAATGTATTTGAGGAAAAAGAAAATGAAGGCAATGAAATTATGTTGCAAGATCAATGAAGATCCAACTAGTCTTCAAACAGGTATTTTCCATATTACCACTTTTGAAAGGAAGGCATGAAAACCATGTCCACTACAAGTGGAAGGAAACTTGACTAACACCCATCTCCCCTTTTTCCATGGATGAACAGAATCAAGGTCATCCACACACTGTGCTCCTTATTGTATCTCAGGTTCCAGTTGAATTGGATGGACTGTCTCCTGGGCAGAAGTCAAGTCCTCTTGCAAGTGACCAACTGAAGTTTGTGAACAGGTGGAACAGGGTGAGAAAGGGTCTGTCTTTCAAACTCGAATTAGAAAAAAATCAGAGGCAGACATACTTCAGCTAGAATCCTGCTTCCACCTTTCATGGCTGGATGAAGACTCCTGGCAAGTAACTTACTCTCCTGGTCCCTCAGTTTCTCCATTTCTAGAACCAGGACAACCACTGTGCCCACTTTAGGCCAATGTCAAGAACTCCTGATGTAAATGTTGCCAATGATGCACCAAGGTCCACATGACGCCCATGTGCCATGCGGCAGAGAGGAAGTACTTAATACAGAGTAAATGACATTGTCAACATTATAATAACCCTATCAAAGCACTTGTGCAGAACTTATTACTAGGGCCAGGATCAATTAAGGCACTTACCTTGGGTGTGAAATTTAAGAGGGTACCACAAAATTCAGCAACTCCAAAACACTGTATTTCAATACAGTATTCTTAAGAATTTAAGGCAGAATAGCGGACATGACCAAAATACCAACAATTAAAATAAAAATAAGATCAACAGTTCTGATAATTTTTTTTTTCCCCTTTTCCCTCTAAGTCCAGCATGGCTCTACGTGGCACTGTGTGTGTCTAGTACCTATCCAGAATTAATTGAATTTATCCCACATTTTTTTATTTTGTTCATGTGCTAGGTGGGTGAGGGGAGGGGCCCAAGCCCAGGTCCTCGAACTGGTAGGGACAGCCCTTGGTCACCCAGTGCTTGATGTCACCATGGGGCGTGACAAAGGAGACTAGAGTCCCAGGCCAAGAGCCTGTGGATGTGAATCTTGGGCCCAGCTGCCCACAACAATGAGGGTTGTGTGTTTCACATGATAAGGACCTTCCCAAAGGCCATGCATCCATCAACCTCCAGAAAGGCTGAGAGGCGCAGACAAAGGTTAGAGCAAGCAGCCAACCCCTCCTTGTCATTATGAATTTTATTTCCCCCCCACTGCTTCCCCAGAGGCTTCCTCACACAATAGGCCCCTCTGAAGAGACCTGCTTTCCCTTCCCTTTTCTTAGTTAACAACCACTGAGATCAGATGCTGCAGAAACTGAATCTCCTCCAGACAAAGACGATCTAAATGGCAAATAAATACAGTATGTGGGAGGAATCAGCATCAGTGAGATGCATGCCCCACTTCTGAGCCCAGATTATTTTAAAGCATGAGCAGCACTGTCAATGAACTATAAAAGAAAGAAGGGTGGAAAAAGCAAAAATACAAACCCACCACCGGCCTAGCATTGTTCGGGTGGAAAGATATTTTACATGCTTTCTAAC
Organism: Sus scrofa; assembly: GCF_054392235.1. Lineage (NCBI taxonomy): Eukaryota > Metazoa > Chordata > Mammalia > Artiodactyla > Suidae > Sus > Sus scrofa. The sequence goes on from NC_139395.1 coordinate 60,734,129, forward strand.
CAGAGCTAAAGCTTTGACCAACAGTGAGGTGGCGGCCTGGTCTCTACAGCACTCTACTCTGTCTTAAGTTTCAGCCACCTAACTCTGCTACACTCGTGTCTCAGAGGTCAAGGCATCAGAAGGCTGCTAAATGCATAACTTCACTGAGCAGAAAATGTCTTCTTCCTACCGATCTGTACCCTTTACAGTTCATTTTAGGAGGCTTGGCTGCATTTTCCCCTTTGGTGTGGGGAAAATGTCTTTTTCCTGCTGGCTCCACATCTGATACTCCAAAGAAAAACAAAGAAAAGGAAAATCCACCCAACATCCAAGGATGTGTTCCGGCAGTATGGCTGCCTCACTCTTTCTGCTGTCTAATTTGGTCCAGGCACTTTGGGCCCATGGAATTCTAGGAAGTGTGATGTTTTCTTCTTTGTGCAAACTGTCCTTGGTTGAGTTAGCACTCTTAAGTTGTTTCTCGTGTGGGCTTAAGTGTCACCATGAGTGCTACATCAGAACACAACACCACAGACTGGGAGGCCTCCAGCTCAGAATCCAGCTCTTGATCCAGGTAGGGTAACCAGCTTCCATTTGAGGCTTTCAGTGGAGTCAATGCAGCTCACAGGTGTCAGAATCCAATCATCTGAATCATCTTTTAGAAATGCTCTTTCCAATTTCCCTAGTGTAAAGAAACCCAACTGATCTCAATAGTTTAGATCATATAACTCATGCATGGGAAGAAAACTTGAGCCCCCTCTTCTATGGGGCCACTATTCAAGAATGACAACAGAGTCTGGTAATACTTTTCTGTGTACTATGCCCTTCATGGCAGTTTAGAGTCAAGAATGAAAGGTTTTAATTTTCATTTAACTATTCACAATAACACATCTCTGTAATACCATACAAGAGATGCTCCAAGCTGTAGAGGGAAGACATTGGCAGAGAGAAGTGAAATTTTACCCTGAATTATGGAGAGTCAGGAGAACAACTAAGTAGGGCACCTAGATCATTTCCTTTCATGTCATACTTTCTATGCTTATATCCATGCTTTCCCAAAGTGCTTCATGTTTATTTTCTGATGAATTAATAGATAACGGATGGATGGAAGGATGGATGGAAGGGGGAGGAAGGAAGACAAAGACAGGGTGAAGGAAGGGAGGGAAGAGAAAAGGAAAGAAAGAAAGATGGAGAAAGAGGGGAGGGAGGAAGGAAGAAACAAGGAAGAAGGAGGGAAATAAAGAACGGTTTTATGGCCAAGTTTAGAAAAACATATTAGATCTGCCTCTAGACAATTTGCAACACGTGTTAATATATTAAAAGTTCTAAGTCTTGCAATAACAATATAAAACAAATTGATAAATTCTGAACTCTCTGACTTACTATAATTCAAGATTTCCCAAAGAGCAGAAGCCTACTTCCAAAGTATTTTTTCCATTTTCACATTTATGCCATCTCTGTCATATCCAGGTTGGAATTTTCCCATGGAGATGGTCTCCAATAGGCTCCTACAAATGTGTCACGTAAAGAGAAAATTATCTATAGCAAGCCCTCTTTTCCAATGTAATGATTGCTTCTTTCAATGTTTGAATTTCTAACTCTAAGCCTCAGTTTCCTCAATGGGAAAATGAGAGCAATAAACTTCCTCTAACCTAAGGATAGAAGAAGAATAGAGGGGCCAATCCAATCAAAGCACTTGGCATGTTAAATGGCAGACAGTCAGCCCTCAGTAAAAAATAACAGCTGTTTCTGTGACGACTACTACCACCATATTCTGACCATTCACCCAGTTTCATCATAACCATAAAAGCTGTATCCAGCTGGCTATTCATTGTACTTTGAGCTGTCCTCAGAAATTCAGCCAGGCACAGGACTGGCCCGTTTCTCTTTCTACCTTCCCTTTCCTATCTGTCTGCCCTTCCTTCTCCAAACTGAATTACATCTCTTTACCCATACAATACCACCTCCTGTGTACAAATCCCCCAGCCTCCAGTATTTCCCTCTGGTCCCCCAAGGCCTTCCACAGGGACTTTGGAAAGAAAGCCAAGAAATGGCTCAGAACCTCAAGGGACCAGGAGGAAAGGATGCAGAGTCAGCCTCGCCCAGTTTCAAAAGAGGAACAAATTGAGCAATATTACATATCAAAAGGAACTCTCTCCATTTTGCTGGGTAACACATTCCTTTTTTACCGAGGCTTTGATTTGTGACTAAATAATTATCTGTTTAAAAATTGTTCCTAGGCAAAGTTTCAACCATACAAGTCAATAAAGATCTAATTTGACTAAAATTACCACGTCTTAAGAGGCACAAATTTCTCTTGTTCTGTAAGACAGTTGACAAATAAGGTCTTTTCACCTAAAGCCATGAACAAATACGACTTAATGATTTACAATTCAACAAATGTTTGCTAAACAGACTATTTTGTAGGTCTATCATCTCAGGCACATTTTTCTTTCAAATGCTAATACATATTTAGGGGTTATGATTAGGGATAAATATCCCTTTTCATGTTCTTATTTGGGTTGTTGATGATTATCAACTGGGTTCAAAGGCATCCATTTCCACCATGTTGTCCTGAAAAGCCATCTTAAAATAAACTCGTGAACAGAAATCAAACACATTTATAGATTTCCAGCATCCTTTGTGCAAACACAGAGTGCTATGCAAAAACATTCTTACCAAGTTGGAGGTAAAAAGCACAGATATCAAAGCAATTATAACATTAAACACGCAAAAGCCAGCAGACATCTGATGCTGCCAGGCTCTCAAGACCCACTGGTAATTTTGTCAAAGAAAACCAAAGGAAAATCTCAAAAGGGAGCAATTTGTACAACGAGGATGCCAATCAACTTCAATAAGACCTGTGCACGCATGTCTGTGACCACAAAATGCTACACTGGACCAATGTTAGGGGTTTGTCTTGAAACCACAGAAACAAAAACACTAAGCACAGGGCCAGACAGGTGTAAGTGATCTGATTCAAAGAAGGGTGGAATCACCTTTAGAAAAGATACCACAGGAGCTTGTTATTGTATGAAAGGAGAGCAGAACCGATATGTGATGGAAGAAAAAAAAATTATGTATTTTTTGGCTTAAAGACTTACTACATCTTTTTCAATGTGTTTATAATGTTCGCCCCAGGGTAAATGGGTATACTTTTTCCAAAAGTAAGTAGGTCCAACTGGTATGTGTCTCTAGCAGTGCTTAACAAGGGCATCTAACTGAAAGGGTGAAAAATGGCAAGGTACATGGAAGAAGGCAAGCCCTTGCAAGGGGCTTGGAATTTAGTGACCTGGGCTGTCTTTTCTTGCCCAGAAAAGGAGGCTCACAAGGACTGACACCCAAGCCTGCCTCCAGGTGATAAGCACAAACGCCCATACCTGGTGCTAAAATACTGCAGTACTTGGCCAATAGCCACTTATTCCAGCAACTTCCCTGAGGCAGGCAGCCACGAGCAAAGGGTTAACTCGTAGCCCAGAAGGGGCCTCCCAAGACCCATCTCCACTGCTCCAGCCAGTACTGATTGTGAAGTCTGGCCATCTGCACCATAGCACTTATTACATGTTGTGTTATTTTCATTTGCATGCCATTTTTCTACCTTATTCTAAGGTTCCTATGGGGTAAATACGGCTTTACAAGACCCCAGGTAAATGAGAGAAAGACCTCCTCCTTCTAGAATGATATGTAAGTGGAAATTTAAGTTGCCTGCCAGGGCTTCTGCTGTCTGATGCTCTGAAGGTAGCAGTGTTCATGCACCTTGATAGGCCTACAAATGGCAGCTTCTGAAGGGCAAGACCTGCACCTTATTCCTCACTGTGCTTCCAGCCTGGACCCTGGCCCTGCACCATTGCTGGGTGTGAGCTCAAGTAAGGAGTTGAGGGCTGCTACCTGCCAGGCTTAGAGAAAGGCAAGGTCAGACTGAGTAGCAAGTTAAATGGTCATTATATGGAGCTCCCACTGTGGTGCAACGGGATTGGTGGACTCTTGGGAGTGCTGGGATGGGGGTTCGATCCCTGGCCCAGCAGAATGGGTTAAGGGTCTGGCATTGCCCCTTGGGTCTCAATTCAATTGTGGCTCGGCTCTGATCCCTGGACTGCGAGCTCCATGTCCTGTAGGGTGGCCAAAAATTTAAAAAAAAAAAAGTTCATTATTTTTATTGAGTAGGCTTTTCTACTTTAAATGTTACTCTGTAGTGTGCTTCTAAGTCATTGTTATGCACGCTGAGGTGTACGGAATGATTGGCCAATGGGGACCTGCTGTATACGCTACCTAGTGCTCTGTGATCATCTATGTGGGAAAAGAATCTGAGAGAGAATGTATACATACGACTGGGTCACTTTGTTGTATAGCAAACATTATCACAACCTTGTAAATTAACTATACTTCGATAAAACTTTAAAAAAAAAGACATTGGAGTTCCTTTTATGGTTCAGTGGAAACGAATCTGACTAGCATCCATGAGGACGCAGGTTTGATCCCTGGCCTCACTCGGTGGGTTAAGGATCCGGCATTGCCTTGAGCTGTGGTGTAGGTCGCAGACATGTCTCAGACCTGGTATGGCTGTGGCCTAGGCCAGGGGCTACAGCTTCAATTCGACCCCTAGCCTGGGAACCTCCATGGGTGCGGCCCTAAAAAGCAAAACAATAAAAATAAAGAAAGAAAAAAAGACATTGGTGACATTTCTGTTGGGCTAAACACACAACAGCTCTCCACCAAAGACATGACTATTGTACCCCTCCACCATCCTCCTAATAGGAACACTCAGAAATTTTTGAGGGCATTTTGGGTGCTATGTGTATTTAGTACACAAAGGACAAGGATGGTGTCTGTGTGATTTGGATCTACTCCCTGAGGAAAAGATCCAAACTAAATTGCCTAGAGCCCCTGAGTTTAAGAAGCACAGATAATGAACTTGATTTTCCTAGAAAGTGGCTTTTTGAACACTGTCTCCAGTTTCCTCACTCTCTGCTACCTGTGCCTAAATATCTGAGCCATGGATCACAGCCTAGGTGTCACCAGACTCGAAATTATAGTCCTCATGGACAAACATTAGCAAGTCACCACCTAATCACTTGTCCTGCAAGTCCATGCCTATAAAGGTAGCAGCCAAGGGTGCTCATCAAAATACTGAGTCACTAGCACTGGCCATTAGACTGGAGGTTAGCATGAATTAAAGAGCTAGACCTTTCTTTTTTTTCTTTTCTTTTTTTTTTTTTGTTTGCTTTTTAGGGCTGTACCTTCAGCATATGAAGGTTCCCAGGTTAGGGGTCGAGTTGGAGCTACAGCTGCCGGCCTACACCACAGTCATAGCCATGTGAGATCCAAGCTGCTTCTGCAACCTATACCACAGCTCATAACAATGCCAGATCCCTAACCCACTGAGCAAGGCCAGGGATCGAACCTGTGTCCTCATGAATACAAGTCAGCTTCACTGAGCCAAAGCAGAAACTCCAGGGCTCGACCTTTCTCTTGAGGGCTGGGTATCAGTTCTGGGTGTGGCCACCAGCTGGTGAAAAGCAGGATGTGGAATCTGGAGCTACTAGACAGGGTAGGTGAGGGCTCAGAAAAATAACAGGCTCCAAGATTTCTACAAGGCCTTCTTATGGCACAAGATGGTAACCAACAGACTGTCCCACAGAAAGATACATCAGCTCAAGAGTAAGGCTGCTGGGCCACAACGTAATGCTGACCCCTTATAACCCTGGGGTTTAACCTGGTTTATCATCAGGCCTGAGGAAGAGTGAAAAGACTCCTTTGTACATGAATGGCAGAAAGAATAAAATATTGAATGATGGTGTCACCATCACTTCGTAAGAACCCTTAGCAGAGTTCCCATCGTGGCCCAGAGGTTAATGAATCCGAGTAGAATCCATGAGATTGCGGGTTCGATCCCTGGACTTGCTCAGTGCATTAAGGATCCGGCGTTGCCGTGAGCTGTGGTGTAGGTCGCAGACATGGCTCAGATCCCATGTTGCTATGGCTGTGGCGTAGGCCGGCGGCTACAGCTCCGACTGGACTCCTAGCCTGGGAACCTCCATATGCCACAGATGCGGCTCTGGAAAAGACAAAAAAAAAAAATGAGCCCTTAGCATATAAGATTTTAAGTGACCTTCTTAAGGAGGAATTATTTCCCATTTTATAGATGAGAAAATCAAGACCCAGAAAGCAAAACCCCTTTCCTAAAACCACAGTATAAATAAGCAGAAGCATCTGAACTTAGAACCCAGACTTGGTCAAAGCTGCGGTTTAGGACCTTTTATGAAGAGTGAAAAGACATAGTAGAAACAGAGGTAGGCATGGGAGGAGAAAAAGCAGGCAAAGGAGCTGAGGATGTCCTCTGCCAGACAGCCTAACTACTCAGAAGAGAGGAGGAAAACGGTAGAGGGCCCAAGAGATAATGTAAGGCTTTCCTCTCTATAGTCACTCCAAAGTGAGTTCTGTCCTTTATTTTTGGTACAAGGCCCATGGGAGGACCACTTTGCTCCTCAAACTCTCCCAGATCCACACACCCGGGCAGGTCGGTACCATCTCATGATTCCCCGAGGACCTGAAGTCTGTGCCACATGAACACATCCATCCTTCAAAAGCCACCTTCTCCTTTGACACCCTAAGATTTCCTCTGTTCCGCACATGCTGTGCCTTTGAACAGCCCTCTCAGCCTTTCCTGGCTGCAGCAATGCCCTGGTTAGTTAGCTGGGTCCTTACCTTGACCCCTCCCCTCAATAGAGACTGCTGCCTTTTTAAAAAACTTATTTATTTATTTATTTATGTGGCCATAGGGTGCAGCAGCTTGATGTGAGCTCTCAGTTCCCAGACCAGGGATTGAACCCTGGGCCACAGTGGTAAAAGCACCGAGTTCTAACCACTAGACTATGAGGGAACTCCACTGCTGCTGTCTTATAATGTCTCCACTCAAGTATTTGCATATATAGTCTCTTTGGGGGACTTATGTCTGTATGTACAATTTATACTCTTAAAGTATAAATTTCAGCATTACCACTATCACTCACATACTATTAGCTATGAACAGTATGGAAGGTGCAGTGCTAAATCCTTTACATTTCATCTACTAGTTCTTACGCCAGCTTTACCAAGCAGAATTTTCCCCTTTACACACGAAACCTGAGGCCTCAACAAATTATCTAACTTGTGCAGTATCACACCGCCTTTCTCTTTCTGCGGTCTCAGAAGTATGTATAGCCATCAAGGAAAAAAAATAAGCACCTTGTAAATACTTAATGGTACATCATTCATTCCTTCATTTGTTCATACATTCTTGGCATTCAACCATATGCCAGACAGTTCAGAAACAAAAAGAATAGGGCCCTTTTGCTGTCCTCAGAAGAATCACAGGCCAGTGGGAAAAGTACCTTTCCCTCCCAAACAGGCCCCTAGAATATAATAAGGGATGTGCAGTCATGATGGAAAGCTCAGGTTCTAGAGCAGCTAAGTGAGAAGGTATCAGAAGCAGGTTGATCCAGGTACCAGTGAGTGTCTGCCCCTGCCAAAGCTCTCTGTTGCATCACCCCCACCAGCCACAATGACCTCAGAGGTCCTGCCCAGTGGTGATCTGAGGACCCCGGTCTCATTCTGAGGACTTATCAGCAGAACGTGGCAAAGAAACAAAGTCCCCTCCCCACCCCCTTCCTCATTTGTACAGAAGATTGTTCTCGGCACTTACAAGCAGCTTCAAATGAGTACACAGGTTTTATTTCCCAACAGACGTTAAATAACGACATCCTGCCACGAGCTGAAAATCTGGTTGGCATTCCTGAGGACGTGTCAGCTTGCAGCGACATTCTCTTTCAAATAGCGAGCCTCCTTGGAATATAAACATTTTAAAAGACACAAATCCCAGCATTTTCCTTGTGGAAAAAAAATGGGCCAACAGAAAAGATAGTTTCTACTCTGCCCAGCGGCATCAGTTATCTGCAGGCATTTCTTGCCCAGGCATCTGCGGGAGCCAATCTAGGCTGGGCCTCCTGGTGCATCCAGGGAGTTGGTTGATTTAGGATGGGTGGGGCTGGTCGACTCCTCTCTGTTCGATGTGCCTCTCATTCTTTTTCTGCATCAGGGGACTAAGTGAGCACTTCTTTTTCGGGAAGATGACAGGGGGAAGAGCGAGAGCAGAAACATGCCAGCATTTTTTTCAAGCCTCCCTTTGCATCCTGTTTGCTAACATTTCATCAGCCAAAGCAGTCCCATGGCTGAGCGTAGGCTGGAAGCAGGAGGGGAGAATTAGGGTCGTTGATGTAATCAGTGACCACACTGGTCCTCGTCATTCAGAGACACAGTTGTCATAGTCTCTGAGCCCCAAGCATGAAATACATCTTAGGAAGAGTGGTCCAAAGGGCAAAAAGCTGGACATTTCAGAGACATTTTGATGTTGCATTCCAGGTCATTCATGAATCAAATACTCATGCCTATTTATAAACTGTTCATCAACAAACAGAGACACCAAAGCACTCTGAACAAAGGTTGAAAGTTTCTGGCAGAGCTGGCTGGACTCATTTATTATTTACTGCCCAGAACTACTTAACAATACTAATTGCAATAACAGCACACACTCAGCAATTACCATGTCTTGGGCTCTGTGTTAACCCCTATGTATGAATTATTTCTCTTAATTTTTATTATTTTCTATTTATTTATTTATTTTTATCTCTCTGCCTTTTCTAGGGCCACTTCTCGCAGCATATGGAGGTTCCCAGGCTAGAGATCTAATCAGAACTATAGCCGCCAGCCTACGACAGAGCAACAGCAACGCTGGATCCTTAACCCACTGAGCAAGGCCAGGGATCAAACCCGCAACCTCATGGTTCCTAGTCAGATTCGTTAACCACTACGCCACGACGGGAACTCCTCCTCTTAATTTTTAAAACAAGCCATGCAGGAGTTCCCATCGTGGCTCAATGGAAACTAATCTGACTAGTATTCATGAAGATGCAGGTTTTATTCCTAACCTTGCTCAGTGGGTTTAGGATCTGGCATTGCTATGGCTGTGGTATAGGCCGGTAGCTATAGCTCCAATTTGATCCCTAGCCTGGGAACTTTCATATGCTGCGGGTGCACCCCTAAAAGACAAAGCAAAACAAACCCCCCCCAAAAAAAACAAGCCATGCAATAAACATTATGATGATACTAGTTTTATGGATGTGCAAACTGAAACCAGAGTTGAACAACTGGGTGGAGGATCCACAAATCATAAAAGGAAAAGCCAGGCCTTGATCCCAGGTCTGTGTGGCTCCACAGATCATGTATTTACCACTACTCTATACCATCCTTCTATTCATTCAGGTGAACCTCGATGGACTGGTCATACTGCCCTATACTCAGAGCTTCTGCAGCTTCTTCTTTTCCTGACAGAGAGACTACTCTGTCTAAAAACACCTACATTTTACTCAAGGCCCAGCTAGTCTAATTTAGTGTTTCTTCCCTTTGTATATTAACTAAGACAGTTTCCAGGGAGAACAGAGGATAAGACCCAAGATGTGAGCTCTGATTGGCTGCTGCCAATCTCTGAATATAGACTGTGTGGGGAAGAAATCAATAAAGCTCCAAGGAGCAGAGGAGAAGGGAAAAAAGCCTAGCACTTGGCATCAGATACCCTTGGATCCTTTTCTGTAAAATGAGACTATTCAGTGATTCTATTCACAATTCTAAACTTAATCTACATTGACATAAAAATGCACACTAAGATTCCAAAAATGTATTGCCTTTTAGTCTCTCCATAGCATATATGTGTGCATAAAAGTGAACGGCTGGTTGGAAATTGCTAGATGATACAGGCTGTACCACATATTGTGTTCCTGATTGTTCTAAAATCATTTGTTGATTTTCAGGTTTGTTGGCACATTCTCTTGTTTGATGCACTAATCAGCTATCAACGATGCTGGCATCTGGTCCATCACTGACACAGAGAACTAGATTAAGGTCCTTCAAGGACATTCTCATGACAGTAATTGTCTCTAGCACCCCTGGCTCCCAGCACCTTGCTGTAGCCGGGGGAGGCCAAATGCTTCTGGTGCATCTTGGCCAGTTAATGGTGTCAGCTCTTCCCACTTTAGGTGGACATAGAGACCCTGACCTCAGGCCTCTGCTGACTATGCCACCACTACTCACCCCTGCTTCCTTCTCTAAAGGCCTGGCCAGTGCTAGGGCAGGTGTTACAGGGTCCCCACCTTGGTCCATTCACTGCCACCAGCACCTGGCACCACTTCTGTCCTCTTTAGCACCACGCCGGTTTGGTGCCAATGACCATCAATGATGGAACCAGAGTACAGCTATTCTGGTACCTAAATTTCCGTCCTCAGAAATACTTGTTTTTGCACCCTCTACGGATTCTTGTGATGTTTAAATGAGCTAACTAAGTATTGCTTAGGAAGTGCTTCAGGGTATCTTTTCATCCACAGAATGTATACTTGCTAAGCAAAGGAAATCCAAACATTAGTCCTTTATTCTTCTCTTGCTTTCTGTTAGTGAACAAAAAAGCAATCTGTTTTTTTTTTTCCAGAAAGCAACCTGTAAAGCATGTAAAAAAAAAAAAAAAATCCTATAGGCTGTTTGCCTACAAACTGCTGTGCAGGGTAGAGCTCAAACAGTAAATAGAATGGAGTAAAAACTGTCCTTCCTGGTCAACAGGCATCTTACAACCTTGTAACCATGGTGGTGCCCTCAGCAGGGCGGGGAGTGTGTATGTCACAAACCTTCACTGGATGGATACAGTACTAAGACCTCCACCCTTTTGTGCTGTCCCAGGACAAATGGGGATCTCCACAGTGAAAGAGTCAGATTATACCTGACTAGGCCTTTGAAGTTCATGTAAATAGAGACCACTGGAGAATAGTGGTGAGAACACTCTATTAGAAACAGGCTAATAGGAATACATAGAGAGAGGTGGAGGAGGGAAGAAGGAAAGAAGGGAGAGGGGGGGAGAGACACATTAATTGATTAATTACAGGCACACCTCAGAGATATTGCAGGTTCATTTCTAGACCCACTGATATAAAGCCAATTATTGCAATGAAGCAAGTCACATGAATTTTTTGGTTTCCCATGGCATACAAAATTATGTTTACCCTGCAGTCTAGTAAGTGTGCAATAGCATTAGTTCTTAAAAATGTGCATACTGGGAGCTCCCGTCGTGGCGCAGTGGTTAACGCATCCAACTAGGAACCATGAGGTTGCGGGTTCGATCCCTGCCCTTGCTCAGTGGGTTAACGATCCGGCGTTGCCGTGAGCTGTGGTGTAGGTTGCAGACACGGCTCGGATCCAGCGTTGCTGTGGCCCTGGTGTAGGCCAGTGGCTTCAGCTCCGATTAGATCCCTAGCCTGGGAACTTCCATATGCCACGGGAGCGGCTCAAGAAATGGCAAAAAGACAAAAAAAAAAAAAAAAATGTGCATACCTTAAAGAATATTTCACTGCTAAAGACTGCTAACCATCATCTGAGCCTCCCACCAGCACAATCTTTTCGCTAGTGGAGGGTTTGAAATATTCTGAGAATTAACAAAATATGACACGGTAACATGAAGTAAGTAAATGCTGTTGGAAAAATGGCCACAACAGACTTGCTCAATGCAGGGGTTGCCACAAACCTTCAATGTGCAAGAAATGCAGTATCTAAGAGGCACAATAAAATGAGGTATGACTATATAAGGAATTGGCTCATATAATTATGGAAGCTGACAAGTTCAAAATCTGCAAGGTGGGCCAGCAGGCCTGGAGACCCCAGAAGAGCCCACGTTCCAGTTTGAAGGTTGTCAGGCAGAAAGAGCCAAGCCTATGTTGTAGATGAAATGTGAAGGTAGCCAACTAGAGCATTTGCTCTTACTCAGGGAAAAATTGGCCTTTTTGTTCTACTCATGACTTCACCTGATTAGATGAGGCCCACCCACACTAGGGAGGGCAATCTGCCTTACTCAAGTCCACTAATTTCAATGTTAATCTCATCCAAAAACATCCTTAGAGAAACATGAATAATGTTTAACCAACTTTCCATCCAGGCACCCAACTGCTCCTCCCAGTTGACACATAGGGTCAACCATCACAAGCATGTACATAGAGGAGTTAACCGGATTTCAAGCACAGTTTAACCACCACTGATTCTGGACTGGTCTACAAGTTCTTGGATTCCATAGTCCAGAAAAGTCCAGGCTTGAGAATTCTGGAGATATTTCCAGAGATCAATTTTCTACCACATAGAAAACTCCTCTACTGAAAGGGGATGAGGGACTGTGGGAATAAAGACAAGCGACAGTGGTTGGGGGTGGGGGGAACCATCATCTCAGCTCAGCAGCTCCTGCTGCTTCTTCTACCTCCTCTGACAAAATAGCATCTTCACCAGGCAGGGTTATTTGGGAGGGGAGAATTTACTTGTAAAAAGCAGTGCTGGAACCAGGACTCTCAGTGGTGCTTGTGTGTCTGTGTTCGACTCTGCTGGTACAATATTTATTAAAGGACACATCTTTCCCTTCTCTAATTCCTCTTCTCCTAGAAATCCTCTGAACATTGCAAAGCCTTGGAGTTTCTGTCTTGGCTCAGTAGTAACAAACCCAACTAGTATCCTTGAGGATGTGGGTTTCATCCCTGGCCTCACTCTATGGGTTAAGGACCTGGTGTTGCCTTGAGCTGTGGTGTAGGTTATAGATGTGGCTCGGATCTGGTGTTGCTGTGGCATTGTCTGGCAGCTACAAATCTGATTTGACTCCTAGACTGGGAGCTTCCATGTATAGCAAGTGTGGCTCTAAAAAGACAGGGGGGAAAATAAAAAACATTGCAAAGCCTCAAGCCTAGCGCAGGCCTCTGCTGTTTATCCACCCTCTCTCTGCCTAATCTCCATCACAGATTGAAATTCCATGGCTGTGCTGTTAACTCCTGAATTTAATTTCTTTTTTCCCAGCCCAGACCTTCCACGCCAGTTTCTTATGGGAAAGCTTAATACATCCACCAATAAAATGCATCTCACTTGTACCTCAAAGTTTTCTCTTGACAATGATTCCTTCTCATCACCTTATCTGTAAACACCCCCCCCCTCAAAAAAAAGACACCCATTAAGTCATCACCACTGCCTCTTATAATGTGCAAGGCCCAGTTCAGAGGCAACCATGGTTTATCTTCGGTACTTAAGAACAATTTAATGCAATTTATTTTCTCTTATCTCTACCTCACCCCTGCTAAATATCTAGAGCCTGATTAGAGATTAAGTATGAAACTAGGTTAAAGGTGGGAAAGTATATAAAACCATTAGAACAGACACACAGTAGGACTTAGAACAGTTGGCTGATGCTTCCGAGAATAATACTTCCATCCAAGAAGATTGGCCATCAAACATTCTATTTGTTTCCTTTATGAAAATGTTTTTAGGTGGAGGAGCAAGGCAGGTTTCTTGCTAAATTTTTATCAGGAAAAACAAAAAGAGAATCGTCTCCTTTGCATAATTCAATATGCTAACGCTTTGCTTCTGCCTTTCATGGAAGAGTAGAAGCAGATTGTAAGTGGCCAAGCTTCCAGAAGAGCTCACGCCATTCCTATGTTAACATTCCCTGGGAACTCAGGCAGGTTATTGCTAAAATTGAACCAGGATCAGCATTTCAACATGTATGGATATTAAACTAAACCAATGTTGGGTTCTATAACATGCCACAGGCACAGCTCAGGGAAATTTTTTTTTTTGCAGGATTCTTGTTTTTTCCATTATAGGTGGTTTACACCTCAGGGAATTTTAAACAAATGACCAAAGCACAGCCCTAATTCCTTGTCAATGACAGCAACAACCTCCCCCAACCCAACCCCACCCCCCGCCGCCCCCATGAAAGAGGTTTCCCATTATCATAAGTCATGCTTCAGTGCTTTTGATTTGATTTTTTGTCTGGAATCTAGAGGAAATAAGGATCTTGGAAGCTATTTCGTCTATCACTTTTGTTTTAGAGAAGAGCAAGGTAAAGCCCAGAGGAACCCAGTGACTTGCTCAAAGTCACACAGCAATTCCCTGCTTTGCAGTGTCTCCATCTCCCTAACCTAAACATAAAATGGCAATAACAAACCCTACTACCTTAAAGGGTTTTGTAACTATTAAATGAACTATTGCATAAAACGGATCCAGCAGAGTGAGTGCTTGGCATGTGGAAGAAAACCTGGTGTTTGGCATTAACAATCCTCTCCAGGCTAATCCTTTGAGCAGGGGACTGTTAAGATAGTCTAATAATGCTGCATTACGTTCAAATGTCCCTACCACTTTGTATATTTAATTTAAAAAATAGCAAAACAAAAACAAATCAACAAAAAACAGCAGAGCTACTCTAAAATTAACCCCTTCTGTCTTTGAACTTCACAAATTAGACCCAACAATGGGAAGGGGTAGGGCGAGGTGAAGAGGGAAATCATCCGTTCGAGAAAATTGCCCTTCCTGCACATAAAAGATGGCCTCTAGGAGAACAAGGAAATTTTCTTTCCTTTATGAAGCCAGCCTAATTAAAGAAACTTTTCTATGGGTTTTTCAATTTAATAGACATCACTGCAAAAGCAGCCTCGATATGCATGCGAGAGTGCCCTCTGCTGTGGGTTTTCATTAGTGCATGAAGTGTTGGTTTGGAGATCCTGGGTCTGTCAGGGGACTCAAGTCCAGAAATCCCAGAAGTCCTATGCGAGTGGGGGACACTGACTCCTTCAAGGTTTGACCCCTCAAAGTGAAAAGAGCAACCATACTGAATTATCAGTCAAATAAAGAATTCTAGGGGAGAGGCTTGCATTGGGGTTGGGTGGGGAGAAAATGCAGCTAAAAATGATACACTCGTATCCCTGATTACTCAACCTTGAGTCCAGATAGGGCCCCGAAATTAAAATAAAGGCAAGTTAACTTCTGAAGCATCCCTGTATCTCAGATGGACAGCAAATTATGACAAAATTCCAAATTGGTGAGTTTAAGGAATCAGCCATAGGCAGGTGGCAGGCAAGTCTGTAAGTAACCTTTCTATACTTAAAATGCTTAGTAAACTAAAAGTCACTGTGCTGATGGGATGTATCCCATGGTGGCTGGGAAAAGGATCTTACACTAACACAGGGAAAGATGATCCCACAGTCGTAGTGGACCAGTGATGGAGACTTTCCATCTCTGGAGCTAATCCAACGGAATCTGGAGGAGTCCTCAGAGAGAAGGGGAAATCTCAAGATTCCACCATTGATGGGCAGTCGGTCTACATTAGTAGTTCTCAGAGTCTTAGATTTCACAGGTCAGGAAAATACCCAAAGTAATTTGAAAAGCAATATAGGGATGAAAGACATTTATAAAAATGACTACAGGTTTCCTTGGCTATCTGAACATAGAGCGTTTCTGGGAAATTTTTCATAAGCTGAAATGCTGTCAAACCCACCATTTTTGGATTTTTTTTCCCTTAGTGAAAACACGTACTACTGTAGGTCTTTCCCCAAAGCAAAGTGGCATAACCGAACTTTCAGAAAGTGGGGATACTTGTGTCTAACATCACCATGATTTCCTTAAAAGAGGGATCATTTAAAACAAATCTAAAAATCAAAGCCAAACATGAGGAACAGAAATAGTCTTTCAATTGATTGGATTTAGTATACTATACTTCACAATCCTCATTCTTCACATTTTGCTATGAATGAATGAAAATATCATAGAATAGCACTTGTTCACACATTAGCTTTGGAGAAATTTTTTTAATGATCAAAAAAGGTTGATAAAGCTATTTTAATTTTGGAAAAAACTAAAGAACAACCCTACCCAATACTAAGTGTTTATATTTATGAAAATTTGAGTCTCTAAGATCAGCAGAGCAGAAGGTCTTAGCAAGGATGCAGGAGGGGCAGGTACTAAGATGTCTCACTCTCCTTCACCTGAAAGAGCAAGGACACCGCCCAGAAAATGCTTTCCTACACTTATTTGAACTTGGGGATCGTAACTGAACTTGAGAGATCTCCTGAAAACCAAAAGCCAAGTTAAGTGTACATTGGTATTTTCTAGGAGAGCACATTCATAACTTTTATAACGTTCAAAAAGAGACCCATAAATCCAAAAACGTAAAGCCAGTGATTCGAAAGGACCAATTCCAAAATATGTTCTACTGCAATCTGTAGTCAACTGAAATATCAGCCCTGTTTTTTTTTTTTTCTTTTTTCTTTTTTGACCTCACCCATAACATGAGGAAATTTCCCAACCAGGGATCGAATCCAAGCCACAGCCAAGACAACACTGACTCCTTAACCACTAGACCATCAGGGAACTCCTTAGCCCTAATTTTCACCTCTCCCTGTACCTACACTTGTTCTCATCTTGGAGTATATTTCCCCTCATCTTTGACATGGTCACATGACTTGCTTTGGCCAATGGTACGTGAGTGGAAATGATACTGTGCCAGTTCCAAACTTCAGCCTTAAGAAGGCTTATGTTTTCCTACTTGCTCTGTTGTTCCTCTGCCCCTGTCATGAGCAGAGCATAGCCAGGGCTGGTCCCTGGTCCCAGGAAGAAGATAAAAGACAGAACGAGCAAAGCCACTCCAGTAAATCCACCAGTTCACGAGTAAAAAGAAAAATACTTAGTGTTGCATGTCACTGAGATACAGAAGCCATTTGTTACATACCCTTACTGGGGAAACTTCATCATTTTCCTACAGTGGAAGAAAATAACCTGACCCTATGTTAGGGCTGCATGGCAGAGGTGAAATTAGGCGCAGTATGGCCTTTAATCCCATTCCCACCCAGTTTCTAGCTAGGTCCTAGATGCCTTTCCTATTCCCTGGCAAGAAGAGAAAGTTGAGTCTTCTGCTCAAGCCAAGAAAAACTAATTATCTGCAACCCAGAGGGGTCACCATATTCGGCTCTTTCAGCTACTTAACTTCAATGGCTATGTGTCTTACTCAAATATTTGCAGATTATCTTTATAGAAGCTCCAACTTTAACAAATGCACTTGCAATTGTTCCAAATCTTTTACTGACTTGCGTCCCTTAGCAAACAGAGCACACAGCCGACAGTTTTAACTCTTTTGTGGAAAGGCAGAGCTTGGAACATAGGCTATGGAAATACATCTAAACCCTACAACTTCATAACTTTGGATTTTGCACCACTTAACCTCTCTGAGGCTCATCTGTAAAACCTCCTACTTCAGAGGGTTGCAGAGGTTTAATTAATCTATATAGAACATGGCTATGGATGGTGCATGAAAAATGCCTGATTTCTCTCACTGATGCCTTGGTCAGTAGAAACTTCAGCAAGACTATGGGAGGGCCACTTGGGGTCAGAAGCCAATAGCTCTGGGGTCAGAGAAAGAACTAGATTCGTGTCCTGGCTCTGTCACCCACCAGCTATGTCGAACAGGCCACTTCAAACTCTGAGCCTTGATTTCAGCACCTGAAAATGTTGATCAGAAAAAAACAAAAGGAAATAATCCAGGATGCTGGTATCATGAGATAGTATCTGCAGAAGGGTTTTAAAACACTGTAAAGAACCATGCAAATATTAACTATTCTTATTCATGGACAGAAGCATGGTAACAATAGGAGGGAGCACTCTTGTTTTAATGGCACTCAAGAAGTAGAACTTAACAAGGAACACTTAATAATTAAACACTATTGAAGACTATTGATGAAAAACTTAAATTAGATCCGTTTCTTGAGAAATAGCCAATCAAAAATGAACGTGTGATTTAGGGGGCTTTCAAAGAGTGTAGAAAACCATAGAGTTCTATTAGCTCCAATATTATGATTAATGTTCCTTTTTGTCTGAGGAGATTATTATGCTCATGAAACCATATTCCAGAACACAGAAGACTGACTGCAGTTTTCAAAGCTTCCATATTTTGTGGGTCACAGAATGGATGAACAGAGCCACACAGGGAAGCTTGCTTAGTAAATCCACATTTTGAAACAAGAGTGAGGGGAGAAAAATGAGGCCAACTATGTGGAGCTTTTATGTGGCTTATATTCGAACCTGACTTTGGTTCACATGGTGCACTATATTAAACATATGGGTCATCTTTCCTAAAAAATGTTCAGCTTTATTATTTTTTGCATAGTTCCCAGCTGATACTGCAGCCTCTCCAACTGGGCAATGACAGAGGTGGGATTCCAAAGCATCTTTACAGCCTGGGCTCTGGAGTCCTTGTGCAGGAACTGGGCCCTGGGATGAATGTCACAATTAGTTCCATGTGTGAGGAAGGGGGAGCTGTTTGGCATATCTGCATTGTTCCTACAAGATTTCTCGTTCTTTTCATTGTCACAGAGTTTTAAATTGAACTTTTGTGTCCCTGCTATGGGCCTCAGATTCCCAAGGATAAATGAAGGGGCTGGAAACAAAATAACGTTGATACATGGGGTCTATCAGGACCCTGTTAATAAACTGCCTAAAATCAGAAGATTCATCTGAATATGGTCACAGGAGACTTTATCGGGAGAAAAAAAAAAGCCAACACCGAATGAACACACATCTTTGCCTATTGGTAAGAGTGGTCTGATTTAGTTAGGCTAAGAGACTAACCACTACCACCACCACCACCACCACCCCCATAAAAAGGAAAAAAATTAAGCCAGACATTTGCAATCAAGTATTCTTATTACAGGGGAGTTGAGGGAGCTTTCTCTGCTAGCATGGACCCAAGTTCTAGAGTAGAAATCAGCTGCTGATCTGAAAGCTAATCATAGTTTTCAGCTACTGCCAGGCACTGTGTTAAAGGCTTTACACATACTATACATCATTTAAATGGTCACAGTACCCTCCTGCAAGAAATATTATGAACCTCTTCAGGCTGAGAGGGAAATGAGAGCGTCACAAGCATTAGCATTTGCTCACAAATCTAGGTGTTGGAAGTGCCAGGGGGTGCACCTTGTCCTGTCTCAATTCAAAACTGCCCCCAAACAACATCCAGCAAGAGCTTTCGAACACTGGTTTTCTGATATTCTGGAATCAGATTGTCTTCAGCTAAAAATCAATATTTGCTAAAGGCAGGCTTTAAAAAGAAAGGTCTCACATATCCCCTCACCCCCCTAGTACCCCCCACCTGCCAATCTCCATAGATCAGGGCTTAGTTTGAGAGCCAGAACAAGTTAGGCAACACACATTCACACAATTATCAGTTATGAATTATCTATTGCAAAACAGAAGCCTTATATTTATAACTAGTAAAATAATTTTTAGATAAATATGAAAAAAAAGTTCAAAATTTTCAGTGTTTATAGACCTTACTTTGCAAACCTCCACATTAGACCTAGATTCCAGCCTTGGCTCTGACACTAAATATGTTTGCTTAAGAAGTTTCCTGTAAATCAGTTTTCTTAACTGAATGTACCAGATACTCTCCAAGAGTCTTCCGAAGTCTAAGATTCTGTAAGTCAAACAGGAAAGGTCGTTAACTCTAAGATAAAGTAAGTAAAATTTGTTTCTCAAGAACTGAGCAATTGGGGGAGTTCTTGTTGTGGCTTAGCAGTACCAAATCCAACTAGTATCCATGAGGATGCAGGTTTGATCCCTGGCCTTGCTCATTGGGTTAGGGATCTGGCATTGCCATGAGTTATGGTGTAGGTCTCAGATGTGGCTTGGATCCTGCGTTGCTGTGGATGTGGTGTAGGCTGGACGCTGCAGCTACAATTCAACCCCTAGTCTGGAAACTTCCAAATGCCGCAGGTACGACCCTAGAATGAAAAAAAATAAATCAAAAAAACAAAAAGAGGAGTTCCCATTGTGGCTCAGTGGTTAACAAATCCGACTAGGAACCATGAGGTTGCGGGTTTGATCCCTGGCCTTGCTCAGTGGGTTAAGGATCTGGCGTTGCCGTGAACTGTGGTGTAGGTCACAGACGTGGCTCGGATCCCGCGTTGCTGTGGCTCTGGCATAGGCCGGTGGCTACAGCTCCGATTTGACCCCTAGCCTGGGAACCTCCACATGCCGCAGGAGTGGCCTTAGAAATGGCAAAAAGACAAAAAGACAAAAAAAAAAAAAAAAAAAAAAAAAAAAAAAAAAAAAAGAAAAAAAAGAATTGAGCTATCAGGTCTTTGAAGAAGAGAAATCTTGCTTCTAAAAATTTCTCAAAGTATGCTTGAAAGATGAACATATACAGGAAAAACTTTCAGTGAGCCAAACTATAGTCTCAGAGAGCAGAGTGGCACTTGCTATTTAACAACTAATGACTTCTGAATAGGAGAAACACGGTAATAGGCAGCTTTGGGCAGTAGGTCTCTGAAGCATGGGCACCAGCGTCTTAGGTGGTAACCAGCCAATCTCGGCACCTGAGAGGCCACAGCACACTAGCGGGGCAAGCTGACCAATGCTTCACTCTGGGGACTGTTTTGAGAGAAAAGGTGGTTTTCAGGCTAGCCCATCTTGAGAGCAAGCCAGAAACTCAAGGCACTGTCACCATCCTAGGCCTCCAATGTGATGACACGCCATTCACTTCATGGCAAACTGAAGACGTTGACAACATTTCAACATGCCCCCTCCCAATGTGATTTGGTTAAAAAGATTCAAATGTCTCAAGGTCATCCTTAGACCTGCTATATAGCAGAAAGACCTCTACCCAGTATTCTGTGGTCGTCTATGTGGGAAAAGAATCTGAGCGAGAATAGATATATGTATGACTGGGTCACTTTGCTATACAGCAGAAATTATCACAACCTTATAAATTAACTATATTTCAATAAAACTTTTTAAAAGAAAAAAGAGAAAAAGATTGTCCTTATACAAGTTTAATAAGAGACGAGACCTAACATTGATGGCACATCTGCTAAGCACACTGCATAGATTGTCCTGTTTCATTTTCACAAGTGTACTCTCATCAGGGCCGTGAATATCAACATGAAAACTCTTCAAGGCCAGGCCAAGTTCTTGGACCAGGGTCAATCTTGCAAATTGCTGCATCACCAATCTAATCAACAGCCAGGTCCTGAGCGCCTTGTCTGCAAACACAAACCTCAAAGTACAACAATGGACCCTAAGCCCAGCCCGACAAATAGTCATTATTTCTTGTTATACAGTAGGTTCCGGAGGTAAAAGGATGCCGCTCTTTTCAGATAAGATGTTGCCTAAAGGAAATCTCCTCAGTGTTCCATCAGACATGCAGAGATCTTGGGGAAGTTGTTTTATTATCTGTGGTGACCCAGGAAAGCTGGGAACATAAAAGCTGCCAGCAGCTGGTTTAACTTCAGCCATGCATTTCTCAACATGGTTCCCCCATGTTTTTGAAATGACAATGTACGTAACGACCTTGCCTGAACTTCATATTTCCTTTCTCAGCTCTCCTCCTGAATCTCTTCCAGTGGCCTGGCCAAATTCCAAAAGCAAACACTATCCTCATATGTTCCAGTCTCCTGATTAACTTGTACAGCAGTCACTTCTGATTCACTGTCATGCCTTCATTTTGTGAAAATCAGTTCATCAGGACAAACAGTGACCAGCCCATTTCTGGCCTGCGCCTCCACTGCCCCCCTCCCTGCAAAAAAAGAGGCACTGGATTAGAGATTCAGGCCAAAATATGCCCCGATTTTTACGAAAGCAACTCTCCAGAGGGGAAGTGTGTGTTTCTGGAAGCATTTCGAGCCTCTCTCTGAAGTGACAAAGAGATGGCTTGTTACCAAAAGCCCGTGAGAATGTAATGGAAAAGACACTGATAAAAATCATGTTCAAGTGTCTGAGAAAGACAAAAAAAAAAAAAAAAAAAAAAAAAAAAGCCAAACTATTTGCTCCTAATCACTCTCAGAGAAGCTCTACTAGGTCCTATCATGCTTCCTTGGGAGGAAACAAGCAAGAGGAAGAAAAACCAGAAATCTCATGTCCTAAATCAACAACATTCCACTTGAGCATTTCTAGCTTATGAACAAGTGAATGTATCCTAGTGGCTCCATCTTTTCTTCCTCATCCCAATTAGGCCATCCTTTGATGCTCAAGCTATGATAAATGTACACGGAAGTGAAAAGAAGGCTCTTCTCCACATGGGTTTTGACAAAAAGAACACCACCACAATGTGAGCCCTCATTTCTAGCCAACCAATGAAGAGAGCAGAGTGGAATATAGGAACGAGAGCTATTTTCAAGGTTTCCCATGGTTACAGCTGCTATGGAAATCATTTTCTTCTCTGGGGTTTTCAGATATGTGAGCCCAGCCTTCACTCATGGTTTAAAGAAGGACAACAAAGGGAGAACACGAACAGAAATTGCTTCTGTTATTTAAAGTTTTAAAAGCTTCCAAATTAGGTAGGGTGGATGAAAGATGGGTGCTGGCACTGATGGTTGTGATAACCTCAAAGGACTCCGCCAGAGTTGCCTGACATGGAACAAGATCAATCCCTAGGGTCTGGAAAGAAACCTGTGCTTGCTGGACCTGCACATATACAGATTGCTCTTTTAAAGCACAAATCCAATCTTAACTTCTCTGTGTAAAATTATTCAATGGCCTCCCACTACTCATGATAAAATCCTCGATTCTCATGAAGGTCTGGTCCAGGCATTCTTCCTTCCACTTCATCAGTCTCTGCCTTGTCTCCTGCACATCAGCTGTACTGGTTTTCTATCCATCAAATATGTCACATTCCTTCCTGCCTCAGGGCTTTTGCACATGCAGTTCTCTCTGCCCAGGATGCTCTCACCCCCTCACCCACCTATCACTTAGTTATCTTTCAGACTAAATGATAAAATGTCTCTTACTCCAGTCCCTGAAGCTTGGACAGGCCATCCTATCCTTCTCTGTAGAGCACTTGCTGCAATTAAATCTATAATTTGATGCTTCATGAGCACAAAGAAGTAGAGTAGAAGTTTCATGAGGGCAGGGTATGCTTTACCCTGCTGTACATGGGCCTGGGTTCAGTGCCCTACACATGGTTAGCACTCAATATTTAATGGATAAATGATTTAACGGAATGTTACAGGCAGATTCTAATTGTGTCTACCCAATATCAAGGCATAGTATTTTTCTAAGGTCCAAATATCCCATCTTTAGCAGATTTACAGGAGTTTCCTAATTATGGACAGGAAATATTATGTATCAACTGTACCTCAATAAGCTAGAAAAAATATGGACTGGAGTTAACATCTTAGACGGGGCTTAGGTTTTGAGGTCAGCAAATAAAGTCAGATCAAAGAGAATAGGGTTTCTCAACTGGGGGTGATCTGCCCCCAGGGCACATGTGACAATGCCCAATGATATTCTGGGTTGTTACAATGAGTATCTGACAGGCAGAGGTCAGGGATTGCTGCTAAATATCCTACAAGGCAGAAGACAGCTCGCCACAAAAAAATAATCATTCAGTTCAAAATATCAGTGGTACCGAGGTTAAGATAAAGTGATACAGAGTACAATTACTCTTCCTAACACATTTGAGAAAGGTGCTATCATGGAAAATGGTAACCATCTCTCCTGGTTTATCCCAGCCAACCACTTTTCCTCCAGTGTTGACAGAGAATGCTGCTGCTTCATTTGAGGGCCTGAGAAAGTTACGGGCTTGCACCAAAGCACCATAGTGCATTAAAAAGTGGTCTCTTTAAATACTACCATCTCACTCACATGGCAAAAAGCCCACCATGGGAGGCACTTAGAAGCTGGAACCAACAAGAACCAGGAGATTCATGTCCTTCCTCTTCAGTTCATGCTGGGATTAGGCACCATGTATAGAATGACAAGCAAACTGTCCATACATCTAAATTCCTTCTCTTTCACTCTGTCTTTCCCACAAAGATATGTTGGTCCAACAGAAACTCACCTGCCACAGTTCTGCCAAAAGGGTGAGGCTTATGCCACAGCCACGACAACAATGGACCGGAGCCACATCTGTAACCTCTATATAGCACAGCTTGCAGCCATACCAGGTCCTTCACCAACTGAGCCACAATGGAAACTCCAGGATGGCAATGAATCTTGTTCAACAACCACAATTCCTAACTTCCCATGTAAGAAGTGATGGTCATGTGATGTGCACAGAAGTCATGGGTGGACCTTCCATGAAAGGAGGCTACTTCATTTGAAATAACACTTTTCCTCCTCCCCTCCCCTGTCTTCCTCCCTTGAATATGGTCATTGTTCAGGGTGGGGATTGGGGGGCGGGGCAAGAAAAGCCATCAGGTTCTCTTGAGGACAAGAGTACATGCTAAGGGTGGATGCCCTGGAGAAGAGAAGCATATGTCTTGGGTCACAGCACTGAGCTGGCATCCTACCCCTGAAGGCCCCAACTCAGTATTCCTCACCATGTATTAAAAATAAAACTCCTAATTCACTTATGCTGACTTTTGTTTTGGTGGGGTGGAGGGGAGGTGTCTGTGTTATTCCCAGGCAAATGCAATTCTTTACCCATGCCTATACTTTTCTTAACTTGAGGTACAATATCTGTACCTTCTCCTGGTGATGTTGCTCCCATGGCTTTAATTACCCAACCTCAATTACCTAAATACAAGTGACTGATAATATCTTTATCTGAAGCCCCAACCATATTCTTAAGCCTGCATCTAGGATAAGCCTCCAGAACAACTCCATGAGAATCTCCCCCGAACCACTCACCCCCATCTCATCAGAACTTAGAACTACTCCTCTCCCCCTCGCCCCCCACCCAGTTCTGTGCTCTTCCCCTTCCTGGCATCCCTGTTTCAGGTATTCAGCATTGCCCAGCCTCCAAATGCAGAAATCTTTTGTTTTTTTTCCAATCCCTCAATTTCAAGTCAGTCACTCAGTCTGAAGGACTGACTTTTTTTTTTTTTTTTTAAGGGCCACACCCACAGCATATGGAAGTTCCCAGGGTAGGGATGGAATCTAAGCCTTAGCTGCCAGCCTATGCCACAGCCACACAGGATCTTAGCTGCATCTGTGACCTACATCACAGCTCAGGGCAACGCTGGATCCCCTACCTACTGAGCGAGGCCAGGGATCAAACCTGCATCCTCATGGATACT
Source organism: Sus scrofa (assembly GCF_054392235.1). Lineage (NCBI taxonomy): Eukaryota > Metazoa > Chordata > Mammalia > Artiodactyla > Suidae > Sus > Sus scrofa. Next base: position 60,758,983 of record NC_139395.1, read on the forward strand.
AGTTAGATTTATTCCTGCTGTGTCACTATGGGAACTCCAGGATTGGCTCAAAGATTCAAGCCCACACTGTCTTCATTCAGACTACAAGAGGAGTTGACGGGTCAGGAGAAAAGATTAGATCCTTCCAAAGGCCTGTTTAATGCTTTATCTTCCACCAAGAGCTCCGTCATCCTCATTTTCTGGAGCTGACAGGATGCTGTAGGCAGGACTTTCCATGAAGAGCATCCTAATTGCCATGTTTCAGCCTCTATAGTTAAAGCAAATTAGGTAGTGAGCATCATTAACCAGTCCACTGAGGCTGGTATATTTTTCTACTTGGAATTCCTTAGGTAACTGATGGTAGCATCAAAATGTGTGCACGTGTTCAGGGGACTATTTCAGAAGCACAGACTTAACCCCCAACCTTCACAGGAAGCATCCATCTAACTGGTAAATTGCCTCTGTAGTTTAGAGATAGAGCTTTTCTGTTTACTAATTTATATTCCGCTCCACACCAGGATGAAATAAAAATTCAATAGGCTTATTAGAGGTCCACCAGGGATAGCCAGCAAGAGTACCACTAATGGTGCAGTTTATGAGGCAACGAGGAGGGCCTACCACCATCTTCCTCAAACACCAGCCAGCTCCTGGCACTGGACCCACATTGGGGAATAACATCAATTCATCTTAGCTGATTTCCTCTGTGATAACTTCATGACTATTTATGGGAAGCTTCAAAGGCTAAGAAATGCTAAACAAACAAGGAGATAAGTTGCCGAAATGTTAAACATCTGCCCTGGCTGACCTCACCAGATTTTGCTGGGGGAATTCTTCTAAGTCCACGTAGATTATCACTGGAAACCAAATGCAGTGATAACATCTTCAAAAAAAAAAAAAATCATCCTAGGCCAGACAGATGAAGCCTATAAACCAACACAGGATTATTTTTAGAATGTCAGCTCCTGAGAAGCTAAAAAAAAAAGAATGTGATTATAAAGTGAGAAAAATTAAAACTTAGTCTCGCTTTCTTTAGAAACTATCTTGACCTTTTCCATCCCAGTCTGAGAAATTTGGGAGTTAAAAAAATCTAATTAAAAAAAGCACCGCTGTTATTTCAGTTAAAGTGAAAGTAATATCCTTTTAAATCTTTTAGGTGAACACATTTCATTTTTTAGAGATAATCTTTCATAATAGTCTAAATTGGATGTCTAACAGCAAATTTTTCCTTTTCAAGTGGATGATGTTAAAATGACTCTCTGAAATATCTTTTTTTTTTTTTCCTTTAAATTTTAGGTAGTGAGGTGTGAATGCCAGGCCAAGAGAAAAAATACGGTTTTGAAGAAACAAAATAGGCAGACCTCTTTTCATAGACTCTATCTACCATGGCAGGAAACAAAAATCAAAAGAGAACTAATTGTGCAGTGAATGAGTCAACAGATTAAAAAGAGGTTCTACGTTTATTAGGCATCATCATTAAAAAGCTTTCCCTGTGCAATTAGATGTTTAGCTCCAAGGAGTAGCCATTACCAGATAATATTAAAGACAGGCACTCAATAATGAGAACCAACAAATAGTTCTGAGCCTAGAGGCTTAAAAACAACAAAAATTAACATTTATTAAATACTTCTATTAGTCAGGTGTGGTAATTAGCCTTTATGGAAGAATTTAATTTCACATGTGCCAGGTACTTTTCTAAGCTCATTAATGTATGATCTCATTTAATCCTCACACAACTCCATACACCTCAAAAAATTCCTCTTAGTTAAAGCCTGTAACGGTCCTCATGTACAGGTGAAGCAGTAAGATCAGGAAGGTCAGGTAACTTGTTCTAGTTTTTCAGATCAGAAAAACCTAGATTTGAACACTGGTTCTCATGAGCTGTACCAAGACTTGAACTCTGAGACTCAATCTTACCCTCTGCAAAATGGAGACCTAATTTTTAAGGCTGTTTTGAGGGCTGAAGGGATAGTGCCACAAAGTAGGGACCCAGCCCACACTGATTTCCTTCCCTCTTTTATATTTGATTATTTACATTTCCTTCTTTGCCTCCTGGTGAAAGCTGAGTCAACCATCCTCACCTTTCACCAAACACAATGGAGGCACAATCTATGTAACCCACCTCGACGTCAGGTGCACCCAAACCTATGACTCCGGCATCAACACAAAGACCCCACTGGGATGCTTACCTGATTTATTCTTCTGAGTGTCTCCAAAGCGTGGAGCACGGACCGTTGATAGGAACATGGAGAATAGAAAGGAACGTTAATGTTTTTTCACCCAAGTTTTGAGTGTTCCATTCAGGGAAATTTCTCAGGTTATACACACGATTTGTGCATGTTATCTATGTGTGTAACACCTCGATAAAAGGTGTTTTAAAAGAATCTCTATGCTTGTATATCCCTTGGAGAAGTCTTACTGTGGGTACCCCACTACCCAATCCAAATTCCATGCCTTATGCCACTGTCCCAGCCCTCTGCCTCCTCCAGCGCCTCAGGCTTCAGCCTCCATCTGGTCTCCCACTGTCACAGCCTCACTCTTTACACTGTCCCTCATCCTGGCACCCCAATCAGTCTCACTGGCTTCTTCTTGTGTCACCAGCTTCCTCTCCTTCCCTCTCACACCTGTAACCCAACTTCATCTTCCCTGGCCTCAGGTCTGGATCTTTGTAGATGGACAGATGTCTAAGATCCTGTCAGCCCTCTCGTGTTTACCTCCTTTGCAAGGAGGCACCTGGCTCACCATCACCTCCTCCTGCATCTCCGCTCTCCTCCCCCCCAGGACAAGCCCATCTTTTTCATTCTTTCTGTGCCTTATACTCCCTTCGAGTTTCTAGTGAGGCCCACGAACCCTTTCCCATAGTAAAATGAGTCAACTAAAATCTATCAGATTATAAAAGAAACCAATTATGTGAAAATATGGTTATTAAAATATTCTTATAAGATATAAAACTTAAACAAGAAGAGATGCAAAATACAGTAACTGAAATAAATTCACTAGAGGCAGCTAACAGCAGAATACAGGAGGCAGAAGAACGAATAGGCAAGGTGGAGGACAGATTAGTGGAAATGATGGATGCAGAACAGAAAAGAGAAAAAAGATTGAAAACAAATGAAGAGAGTCTCAGAGAACTCTGGGACAATGTGAAATGCAACAACATCTGTATTATAGGGGTAGCAGAAGGAGAAGAGAGAGAGAAGGGGACAGAAAAAATATTCCAAGAGATAATAGCTGAAAACTTCTCTCACATGGGAAAGGAACCACTCACTCAAATCCAGGAAGCACAATGAGTACCATATAAAATAAACCCAAGGAGGAATACACTGAGACACATATTAATCAAACTGACCAAAATTAAAGACAAAGAGAAAATCTTGAAAGCAGCTAGGAAAAAGAAACAAGTAACATACAAGGGAACCCCAATAAGGTTATCAGCAGATTTTTCAGCAAAAACTCTGCGGGCCAGAAGGGAGTGGCATGATATACTTAACGTGAAGAAAAAAACCTCCAACCAAGATGACTCTACCCAGCAAGGCTCTCATTTAGATTTGAAGGAGAAATCAAAACCTTCACAGATAAGCAAAAGCTGAGAGAATTCAGCAACACTAAACCAGCCTTACAACAAATACTAAAGGAACTTCTCTAGGCAGAAAAGAAAAGACAGCAATAGGAAACAAAAATGCCACAAATGACAAGGCTCACCAGTAAAGGTATGTATACAGTAAAGATACGAAATCATCCATGCACAATTATACCACCAAAATCAGGAATCATGAGAAGAGGTGGGTACAAATGCAGGACACTGGAGATGAACTTGCAATTAAGAGAACGACAACTTAAAACAATCTCATACATATAGACTCTTATGAAAACTTCAGAATAACTGCAAACCAAAAATCTACAATTGATACACAAACAAGGAATCTCTGGAGAAGAAAGATATCTCATCATAAATAAGTGCATAATCCACCATGAAGGGGGTCATTTGACGTCATTCTTGGAAGGCTAAAGTCTTCTTACATCTGATTCTGATTTCCTCTCCAAAGAATTTATAATAATTATAATTAAATAATGCAATTCTACAATTAAGTAATACAGTTCTACAATTGTATTATTAATAACCATTTCTCTTCATGGTACAATGTAAGGTCTATAATGTCTTATCACATCACCTAGAATGGGGTAATGCCTATAATGAAGAATCAAAAAGATGTAACAAATTGTGAGGACATATTTATATACTTACACTGTTTTTTAACCAATTTATGCATTTTATATTTTACTTATTTTCAGAGGGTATATTTTTGTTATTCTTACCAGTTATTTTTTTATTATGCTATATAAAATATTTAATGGTATATAAGGCTTTTTTCTTTATAAATTTTAGTTGCATAATATACACAATTTTAATATAATGCTAATTTTTTTTAAAAAATTGGATGTAATAGATAATACTAAATAGTAAAGATGAAAGCCATACAAAATGGGATAAAGTATAGAATAGATTTCCTATTTGTCTCAGCATATTTTCCATTCCACTTCTCCAGAGGGAGTCACTTAATCTGTTTAAGATCCGTGATATAATAATCTGTATGACTGTAACTGTGTTTAAATATATTTTATTCTGTAAAAAAATAAAATAAAATTTCAAAAAACAAAAAAGATGTTTTGTAGTAAGAAAAAAAAATTCTTAAATGTGATATAGCAATTTATGTCTTTACATGTAAATATGTGCTACATATATAGATTATATAATTAGCAAATAGCATACCAGTTATATATGTTATATAGCTATAAATATGTTATATAAGCTATAATTGATATAACTTAGTATATGGTAATACACATTCATTAAAACAGGAAATACAAACATCCAGCAGTAAATCTAATAACTGCCATAATTTCTAAGCAATGATGAGCATAAATGATATTTCACGATGACTTCTGTGACTGTTACGTGATGTGAAAACATCTGGGATTTTTATTGGTGATAAGGCCACAGGTATTGCTAATGCAATTACTGCGGTCTTTTGCCATCACTCATAATTAAGGGAAATGCTAAAGTTCAAGTAGGGGTGAGTGGAAACAAAAGATGTCAATTGTTTTTTTTCATCCTGGTTCAGGGGTGCTCTGAATTTTATCTATGGGTGGCCAGGTTAAGAAACACTGTTCTGGAAAGATGTTGGGAAAAGGTCAGGGTTGAAGTGGGGCGGTCTGTCAGCCAGTGAGCAGCTAGCAGGCTTGGAGGGAATTTTTCTGCTTCGCTAATTATCTTAAGTCAGCCTGCCCATCCTTTTCACACTAAGCCGACTTTTCACAAAAAGGCATTTCCTCTTGGCCACAGGCTTAGAGAGGCCTTCACATGTCAACACACAAGCAAGGGCCATGGACAGCCCCTCCTTCCCCCAGGGCTGAAATCCTCCCATTTCAAATCATAAGTGACTAAGAATATATTGAAGCAAAAAAGAAAGATTAAATCTTTTAAATAAGAGTGGCCCTTTCACAGAAAGAGTTTAATTAAGAGAGGCTTAAAATACGTGAGCTACTCAAAGAGCAAAGTGGGTCCCAGAGAACACTGGTATAAAGTCACTAAAACTGTGTTCTGGGCCCAGGATCAAGTACATACTCCAGTGTATCAACCTCCTTTGGGTATTTCTTGCTCCATCATGTATACATTAAGGACATTCATTCTTTTTTTTTTTTTTTTGCGCAATTTTTAGGGCCAAACCCACGGCACATGGAGGTTCCCAGACTAGGGGTCGAATCGGACTTGCAGCTGCCAGCCTACACCACAGCTCATGGCAATCCAAGATCCTTAACCCACTGAGTGAGGCCAGGGATTGAACCAGCAACCTCATGATTTCTAGTCGGAATCATGGCATTTCTACTGTTCCATGATGGGAAAAAAGAAAAAATTCAAAACTTCCCACGTGCCAGACATTGTGCCATATGTTTTATCTTTATTAAATCACTTTTTCTTCACCGGGAACTTGCTAGAGAAGGCCTGGTGTTCCCATTTTATAGATGAGAAAACTGAGGTTCAGAGAGGCTGAGGGGTATATCCCAAATGACAGAGCTAGTCAATGAATAGACTGAGATTCCAGACTGAGCCTATTTTCACCTCCCTGTGTGGTATCTCTGCTGCTGAGATTTCACAGGAATATTGAGCACCAATCAATTTCCTTCCATTTCACATTGATCGGGTTAGGTTTGAGAAACTGCTTTGCTGGTTGTAAATGATTTCATGTAGTGGATTTAATTTTTTTTCTTTTTTTGGTCTTTTTAGGGCCACACCTGTGGCAAATGAAGTTCCCAGGCTAAGGTCGAATCTGAGTTGTAGCCACCAGCTTACACCACAGCCACAGCAGTGCCAGATCTGAGCCACATCTGTGACATACACCACAGTTCATGGCAATGTGGGATCCTTAACCCACTGAGCAAGGCCAGGGATCGAACCCACAGACTCATGGATACTACTAAGATTCTTAATCTGCTGAGCCACAATGGGAACCCATGGATTTCATTCTTTATGGATATCACTGCAGGGACCTGCTTGCCTTAATTTTCAACAAAGGTATGCCAATGCCATCCAGTCTGCCAGTACTGCAGCTGCACTGCCCAGCTTTGAACAGAATGAGCTCAGAAGCAACATGCTACTGCTCAGGACTGAAAGATTCCAATTTCCCACAAGTGGAGGCAAATCCTGAAACCAGCCTCAGGCACATGCAGATGTGCACATTGGGAATTGGGCTCTGGAAAACGATGGCCCCAGGTCTGCCATCTGGCATCACTTACTTTTCTGTCCCACTTACAGAAGGTGGCTGGGATATCAGTTAATTCTGCACCCCAAGAGCACCTCTACTTTAGAGATAACCAGGTCTACAACTCCCACTTATTTGTGCTCTATTTATTTACGCTCTATTCATTTATATATGCTCCATTTATCCATTTATTTCATGCAGACATCATTTTTCACATCTGGTTTTAGAAACATTCTATTCTACCAGAGTAGCTGAGCACTGACACCCTTTCAGAGAAGGTCCTCTGAAACCATCTCCATTAGGAAACTGCCTTGAAGCCAGAGCCAAACGCAGTGGGTTCCCTTGAACTTTCTCCTACCTTTATTTCAATTCAGGGGACCAGGGGACTTCAGACTGGAAAGGACCTGACTTACTCAGCCACTTACTCATTTCACCAACTATTTATTGAGTCCCTACCGTAAATAGTTGTGCAATTTAATGTGCTAGGCCCCGGGGAATACAGTGATGGACCAAGGGGACATAGGTCCTGCCTTTAGAGTCTTGGGGCAAAGGCATGGTGGGATGGAGGCGCTATGGTCAGAGCAATGTTCTGAGAAGGTGACAATTAAACTGAGAACTGGAGGATGAGAGGAAAAGCATCTAGTCCTGGGATAGATGGAGAAAGGCCACTCTATGCAGAGGAAGCCACAAATGCCTGAAAATAATAAGTGAGGCCAAGGATGAGAAAAGGCAGAACTTTACCTGCTGATGGGAATATAAACCCTTTGGAATACAGAATATTCTTGCCTAGTAAAGTCCCAGGGACACAACCCATGACCTGGCAAGGCCACTCCTGGGTTACACACTCCAGACAAGCTTCTCCAGAAGAACAACTGCAGAAGCAACGACTCCCAGCAAGGCCACTTGTGGCAAAACTATTAAGCAAAGCAAGGATGTGATAAACTCCTAATTCAGGGCAGCAGTTCCTCTGAGTGGGGGAAGAGAATGGACTCAGAAAAGAACAAAACAAGATTCTTTTCCCTAAAACCAGGTGGTAGACTCATGGGTATCCATTGTGTCACTGCTGTTTAGGCCTTATACATATTTTATTAATATTTTTGTATCTGCTCAATATTTCATAAGAACTACCTTTTTGTGTCCTAGTGGTCGGTGGAAAATGGATTACAGGTGTGAAAAAGCAGAAGTGGGAGATTTGTTTGGAGGCTAGGGCAGCTGTTGAGGCCAGAGATAATAGGCGTTGGAGCAGAGCACAATACAGAAGAGATGGAGGGAAGTAAATGCTTCCAGGCACAGTTAATGGGGTTCAAGGTTTAGTTCAAAGAAGCATTTCTAGAGAGTGTGATGGGAGCAATGAGGGAGAGGAAGTTTCTTTCCTACTTAACCCCTTGATTTTTATAGATCTGTAAATCAAGACTCAGATGAGATGAAAAAAAAATTAGGGACAGAACAGCCCAGTACCAAAATTAACACTCAGCCTTTGCCTCTTTCCACCTAATTTTGAGGCAGAACATGAGCTCGCATCCCAATACACCAAAATTCAGTACCCTGTTAGATTATCAGTTGACAGTAATGCTGGTCCATGTCTACAGTAAGGATGGTGTGTCTTATTCCCATAGAGACGCCTCAGGATAAAATTATTTAATAGCTCCTATCTTAGTATAAGAAAGCCACATCCAATTTAGCAGTTTTGCAAAAACTTGAGGTTGGCATGTCAAAGTAATGAATAAAAATGGCCTTCGAGTAGTTCCCATCGTGGTTCAGCAGTAACAAACCAACCTGACTAGTATCCATGAAGATACTAGGGTTTGATCCCTGGCCTCACTCAGTAAGTTAAGAATCTGGCATTGAGGTGAGCTGTGGTATAGGTTGCGGTCATGGCTCAGATCTCATGGTGCTGTGGCTGTAGTGTAGACTGGCAGTTGCAGCTCAGATTTGACCTCTAGCCTGAGAACCTCCATGTGCCACAGGTGCAGCCCTACAAAAGAAAAAAAAAAATGGCCTTCCAGCTATAAATATCCTAACACAATAAAAAATAAATTTTTAAATGACACTCCATGAAGTTTGTCGAAGTTAAGACGCTTAGCCATTTAAACTTAATCTTTGACTGTCATACACACTGACAGAACTATACATCTTTGGAAACCATTTTTTTCCATTTAGCAATATTCAACTAATTAATGTGCACATGCCCCTTGATTCAGTGATTCTACTTCCAGGAGTTTCTTTTATAGAAATGGTCACATGTAAAGGAAATGATGAGCCACAAATAAGAATGTCTGCTGAAGTGTCATTGCATTAACCAGAAACTTTAAACATCCTAAATAATCATTAGTGGAGAACTGGTTAAAAAAAAAAAAATTATGACACAGCTATGTACTGTAGTCTTACATGGCCTTTTTTTTCTGTAAGAATATTTCTATATACTCATTTTAAAAGCCTTCCAAGATCTATGGTCAAGTAACAAAAAGTATATATAGTATGCCACCATTTATGTCAGAAAACAAACAAAACATATGTACATCCATATACACACATATTCATGCCAAGCTATGCATAATATAAAAGTGCATACCTATATGTATTATATGCAATGATGGATATGCAACTAATTTAAAATATACACATTTATGATATTTTAACTGTATTTCATGGCATGTGGGGCCATATTAAGCATACAATACACTTCCTTGAATGACTAAATTCCCTTTCAGTTTTTTATAAATCAATTTTCTGGTCTATTTCTCTTCCTTGTGAAAACCTGACCCCAAAATGTCATCCAATTTTTTCTTTAAGACATATTTTTTTTTCATCCCCAATTTAACACCCTTCTCAGATAATTTGAGAAAGCTGGTTAGGAATAACCATCAGAAAGTTAATTCTGGCTTAAAGACTTTCAGACAAAACTATCCTAGGATACACCCACCAAGGCAGATTTTCCTGAAAGGAACGTTTTTTGGATGCCGATTATTTAATTAAGAGGTTAAAAAGGCACATGCCTTTTTCTGCTCACACAAAGGCGATAGGGTTTCACCCCTCACCCATACTCCCACACAGCAGCACTGTGGAATACTGCTCCACAGATGTAATGTGAAGCCAATCCATCTCCTCAGTCTGCTGGTAAAATGATAGGGACCATCAAAGGGATTAATCATATTCCTTCATTCTATATCCTTTAATCCTAAAATGAGCAGTTCTAAATACATTCCAAAACAGGACATGCACTTTTTCAGAGGGTGAAATTAGTGTTAGATACTGACATTCCTGAAATGTTCAAGGCTATTCCTCGATAGATAAAGGCATGTATTCACAAAGCAGTTAAACAACAGGAAAAAAACACTCTCCATTTAATACCTATTACAACCACCAGTAAGTCACTATAGTAACTTATGAAATGCCAGGATGTCAGAGGAAGGCACACCTGCCCTTTAGCAAGCACTTCTAAAATTAAAAGGATGGATTAGGATTTTCAACTACTGAGGACACAGTGTATCCTATTGCTAGAAATGGCCGTTCTAGTAAACCTGATGAAGTAGTCAGAATAAATTTTTTTTTTTTTTTTTTTTTTTTTTTTTTTTTTGCTTTTTAAGGCTGCACTAGCAGCATACAGAAGTTCCTGGGCTAGGGGTCAAACTGGAGCTGAAGCTGGTGGCCACAGCCACAGCCATACCAGATCCCAGCCACATCTGCAACCTATACCACAGCTCACACAATGCCAGATCCTTAACACACTGAGTGTGGCCAGGGATAGAACCCACAGCCTCATGGATACTAGTTGGGTTCACTAAGCTTAGCCACAACAGAAATTCTTCAAAATAAATTCTTGACCTGTGGGCAGGAGCTGGTAAAAATAGAGCCTCTTAACCAACATAATCAACATCTATAAGCCAGGTGGGTTGAAATTCACTTGTAGATGACTAGAAATTCAAAACAATAGTGGATTAAACAAGATGAAAATTAATTTCTCTCTCATGCAAATGGAGCCTGGAATTACACAGTACAAGGGTATGATGTTATCTCTGTGGTCATCAGGGACCCAGGCGCTTCCTGTCTCATCCTGCTTTTTTCAACAGAGGGCTTCCACCTCATGATCCAATTTAGCAGCTTGAGCTCCAACTATCACATCCACATTCCAGTGGGGAAGAAGCCAGGGGGGGGGGGGAAAGGTACATGCCTTGCCTTCAAAAGTACTTCCTAAGAATCAATGTTGTCAAAATGATTATACTACCCAAGGCAATCTGCAGATTCAGTGTAATCCCATTTTGCACTGGATCCTAAAGGCATTTTTCACAGAATCAGAACCAAAAAAATTTAAATTTGTACAGGAACACAGAAGACTCTGAATATGCAAAGCAATCCTAAGAAAGAAAAACAGAACTGAAGAAACATGTTCCCATTCTTCAGACTATACTACAAAGATATAGTCATCAAAACAGTATGGTACTGGCCCAAAGACAGAAATACAGATCAGTGGAACAGGATAGAAAGTACAGAAGTAAAACCACGCACCTATGGTCAATTAATCTACAATATAGGAGGCAAGAATATACAATGGAGAAAAGCCAACCTCTTCAGTAAGTGGTGCTGGAAAACTTTACACTACATGTCAAAGAATTAAATCAGAACGTTCTCATACACAATACACAAAAATAAACTTAAAATGGATTTAAGGCCAGATCATAAAGCCAGATACTATAAAATTCTTAGAGGAAAGCATAGGCAGAACACACTTTGATGAAAATTTCAGCAAAATCTTTTTGGATCCACCTCCCAGAGTAATGAAAATAAAAACAAAAATAAACAAATGAGACCTAATTAAACTTAAAAGCTTGTTTTGCAGCAAAGGAAACAAACAAAAATCCCAAAAGGACAACACACAGAATGGGAGACAATATTTTCAAACTAAGCAAACAACAAGGAATTAATCTCTAAAATATACAAGTATCTCACCTACCTTTATATCAAAAAAACAAGCAACTCAATCAAAAAAATAGTTAGACTATCTAAAGAGACATTTCTTGGAGTTCCTGTGGTGGCACAGTGGAAACGAATCTGACTAGGAACCATGAGGTTGCAGGTTCAATCCCTGGCCTCGCCCAGTGGGTTAAGGATCCAGGGTTGCCGTGAGCTGTGGTGTAGGTCACAGACGCGGCTCGGATCTGGTGTTGCTGTGGCTCTGGTTGGACCCCTAGCCTGGGAACCCCCATATGCTGTGGGTACAGCCCTCAAAAGACTAAAATAAAATAAAATAAATAGACATTTCTCCTAAGACAGACAGCCAAAAAGCACATGAAAAGATTTTCAACATCACTAATTATTAGAGAAATACAAATCAAAACTACAATGTGGTATTACCTTACACCAGTCAGAATAGCCATCATCAAAAAAATCTGCGAACAATAAAGGCTGGAAAGGGTGTGGAAAAAAGGGAACCCTCCTACACTGTTGATTACAATGTAAATTGGTGTAACAACTATGGAGAACAGTATGGAAGTTCCTTAAAAGACTAATATAGAACTACTATATAATTCAGAAATCCCACTCCTGGGCATATATCCAGAGAAAACCATAATGTGAAAAGATACATGCACTCCAATGTTCACTGCAGCAGTATTTATGATAGCCAAGACATGGAAGCCACCTAAATGTCCATCCACCGAGGAATGGATAAAGAAGATGTGGTACATACATCCAAGGGAATATTAGCCATAAAGAAGAATGAAATAATGCCATTTGTAGCAACATGGATGGACCTAAGGATTATCATACTAAGTGAAATAAGTCAAAAACAAAGACAACAATCATATGACAGCACTAATATGTGGAATCTAACAAAAATGATACAACAGAATTTATTCACCAAAACGAAACAAAGATTTCAAAACCAAAGTTATGGTTACCAAAGAGGACGCACTGGGAGGAGGGATAAATTTAGAGGTTAGGATTGACATATACACCCTAATACACAGGGAGTGGATAAGTAACAAGAACCTACTGTAGAGCACTGGGAAGTCTACTCAATACTCTGCAGTGACCTACATGGGAAAAGAACCTGAAAAGGAATGGATGTGTATATATACATATAACTGTTTCACTCTGCTGTATACATAAAACTAACACAACATTGTAAGCCAACTACATTCCAATAAATTTTTTTAAAAGCACTTCCTAGAAGTTGTCCTTACGATTTTTACTTATAAGCCTTTGGCTAGAGCTTAGTCAACTGGCACCCCCCAGGAGCAAGCAGGATGAGGAAATATTGTCTTAATTGGCTCTGTGCCAGACAATATTTTGAGGATAACATTTATAAGGAAGAAGTAGACAATGTGTATGAGGACATCCAACAGTGTCTCTCTCAATAAGGAATTACAAAACAATGATACATATCTTAAATTCCTTCTTGAAATATGTAATAATACATTCATTTATAGTGAGAAAGGAAATTTGCTTATGGGTTTACAGACAGAGTTCCCTATAGTTAACCCATAAAACACACCTATAATGCATCTTCTTCAATTTCCAGTTTGGGTTTTTAAGAGTAGTGTCACATCTTAAAGATGTTGTCAAGGAAATCTAAGTCCTTTTATAGTATCTGCCTCTTTCCCCATCTTCTATGGCTATTTTTCCCCAAATATAATTCAATTGTTTTTGTTTTTAGTATTCATTTTTAGGTCATTTCATAGCATTCAGCTTAATTTTCATAAAATTAACAACTCTTCTTCTCACATTCCTATTGCATGGCTGGCATATACAGTGTTAGGAAGAAAATAAATTCACTCATGGCAAATGCACAACTCTACAACACAACTAGAGTCAGCAGAAGAGTCAGACAACCTGAAAATGAAGGTGTATCCAGCCAAGGGACTGAGTGAAAATTTTCTGTTCTCTTAAATTTTTTTTTGCCCAAACCTCCTGAGTTGGCTATTTAAGCAAAAAAAAAAAAACTAGTAATACTGTCACCATACATTAATGATGATGGGGCCCTTCCTGATTCTATAATCTAGCTCCCTCAATCTATAAATGAAGGAAACTGAGGTCCAGAAGAGTTAAGTTTCCAAACATCAATGTGAACTCTGCACTTCCCAAAGGCATTTGCTGCTTGTAGCACTTTCCATTGCATCTCACCAGGTGACAATGGCATTAACATTCAGGGCAGGACCACCTTCCTTGTGATGTACTATCTCACCAATCACAGGTATTTCGTATCCCTGTCCATAGCCTACTCAATGCCAGCAGCAGCAGTCTCAAGTCAACAAGACAAGAAAACAGAAACGTATCCTTGAGTGGCCAAACATTCACACCCCTGGATATGGAAGTGACTTTTTGATGTTGTGGATATTTTAGCCTTTTGTCTGTTGTTCTTCTGTCATCTCTTGGATTACACTATCACAGCTACGTTGACAAGACTCACAGCCAATTCCAAATCCTAAGGAACCTTAAAAGGTCTTTTATTCTTCTTGACAGAAGCCAACAAAACTTAGCCCCAAACCTGAGCAGATGCATACTCTTAATACTTCCTAAGAAAAGAGATGCTGTAGCTCATTTAACACAGACTTCTTCATCTACACATTTTTTTTTCTAACAGCTATTTATATTGATGCACAAATAAAGAGCAACATTAGAAATGGTAACATCACTAAGAAAACAAATGATACCTTCTCATACACCTGCTGATGAGATCATTTGCCCAATTTTCTAATGAGTCATTTTATTGTTTTTCTTACTAGTGCTGTTTTTGTATCTTAAAAAATTAGGTCTTCGTCACCCTATCTGTTCTAAATAATTTTTTTCAACTTTCTTTTGATCATTTTTAAATTATTTCATGTCAAAACAGCCCATCTTCTTTTATGACGTCTGGTTTCATGTCATCCATCTATATTTTTCACTCATTCAACATGTTCTACAGGATTTTGGCTCTGCACTAGATATTTTGCTGGGTGTTGGGGAATTAATGAAAGAGACATGGAACAAAATATCCTCATGAAGTTTAAATTCATGTGTGGGCTAAAGTAATGAATTCTAGGGTGAGAATGAAAGCCAGATAATCCATTAAAAAATAAAGCCAGAAGTTCCCACTATGGTGCAGTGGCTTGAGGATCTGGCATTACCACAGCTGTGATGTAGGGCACAGCTACAGCTCAGATTCAAACCCTGCCACAGGAACTTCAATATGCCAAGGGTACAGCCCCCAAAAAAATATATATATATATATTTTAAATATATTAAATTATATATATATATATATACATATATACATATTTCAGGCAGTAATAAGTGCTCTGAAAAAAATATCAGTGAGAGAAAAGGAAAAGGGAGTGACCAAAATACTATTTTAGGATGGTGAGGGAACACTGCTCTAAGGAAAGAACACTGGAGGAGAGATCTAGAGTGAAGAAAGGGCATGGAACTGATGGGTATCTGGGGGAGCCAATCCTGGGGGAGGTCCCAGCAAAAGCAGATGTTCTGAGGTGTGAATATGCCTGCTGTATTTGGAAACCAGTAAGGTGACCGGTGTGGCAAGAGAGCAAGGAGGAAGAGAAAAAGCAAGAGGAAATATCTGAATTTGGCATGCTTTTTACTTTCCAAATTTGTGAAAGCATTTATCCCTAATCAAATTTAAATGTTCTTTAAATTTGAATGTTCATTGTAGCACTATTTACAATAGGGATTAATCTTCAAAATAAACACCTCCTGCAGCTCCGTGTCAAAAAAAACAACCAAATCAAAAATGGGCAGAAGATCTAAACAGACATTTCTCCAAAGCCAGCCAAACAGATGGCCAAAAAACACTTGAAAAGATGCTCAAAACTGCCAAGTATTAGAGGAATGCAAATCAAAAGTACTATGAGATACCCCTTACAGCAGCCAGAATGGCCATCATCAAAAGTCTACAAACAATAAATACTGAAGAGAGTACTGAAAAAGGAACCTTCTTATATTGTTGGTGGAAATGTAAACTGGTGCAAACACTATGGAAAACATTATGAAGGGTCCTCAAAAAACTAAAAATAAACTACCATATGACACAGCAATCCCTCTCCTGGGCATATACCCTGAGAAAACCATAATCAGAAAAGATACACATACCCCTATGTTTACTGTGGCACTATTTACAGTAACCAAGAAATGGAAGCTATCTAAATGTCCATCAACAGAGGAATGGATAAAGAAGATGTGGTACATATATACAATGGAATATTACCCAGCCATAAAGAAGAATGAAGCAACATAGACAGACCTAGAGATTATCATACTAAGTGAAGTCAGAGACATATCATATGATATCACTTATATGTGGAATCTAATAAAAATTATACAAAATACCTTATTTACAAAACAGGAGCAAACTCACAGATGACAAAACCAAACTTATGGTTACCATAGGGTAACCTGCAGGGGTGGGGGGAGTAGGAGGATGGGAATAATATATACACACTATTAAATACATTATTTTAATAAGAATGTACTGTATAGCACAGGCAAATATAGGAATCTACTCAATAGTTTTTAATAACGTATATGGGGAAAAAAAGAATGGATATATGCATATGTATAACCAAATCACTTTACTGCACTGGAAACTACAAGGACATTGCAAGTCAACTATACTGCAATAAAAAAGTTTTGTATTAATCTCTTCTTATTCCAAATGGAAAGGTGCTTGTCCTAGCATCATTTATTGAAACTTCCTCCACTGCTTTTACATGTCACCTTTATCATAGACCATTGTCCCACAATATTTGGATCTATTTTTAGAGCTGTTTTGGTCTATCACAGGGATCTATTCCTGCTCCAGTAGCTACTATTTTCATTTCTATAGCCTTACAGTGTATTTTACTATCTAGTGAAGCTGTAATTTCTCATTAATCTTTAGGTATCTTCATAGATACCAGATCTTGGCTGGTTCTACTTTCCAGCTCATCAAAGAGCTTAAAAACCACTTTACTAAACTCCACAGCCTCCTGGTAACAGGAAAGAGGAAGCAGCCAAGAATACATTAAAGCTTAAGTGGGAGGTGGGGATCTTCTTTCCAATCTAATTTCCAAGGCCTCAACATCAGTACCAACTGGAGTTCCCATTGTGGTTCACTAGTAACAAACCCAGCTAGTATCCATGAGGATTTGAGTTCGATTCCTGGCTTCATTCAGTGGGTTAAGGATCCAGTGTTGACACAAGGTGCAGTGTAGGGCACAGACCCGGCTCCAATCCTGCGTGCCGTGGCATAGGCCAGCAGCCACAGCTCCAATTCACCCGTAGCCTAGAAACTTCCATATGCCGCACCTGAGACCTTAAAAAGACCACTATATATATATATAGTGACAAGGAGTTAATATCCAACATCTATAAACAGCTCATATAGCTCAACATCAAAAAATACCAACCATGCAATAGCAATCTACACTACTCTGTGATAAGAAGTGTATGGACTGCTCACCTGGACAGTCATTTAAACCTGTTTGTCAAGTCTCCCTGATGCAACTAAGTGCTGGAGTGCTGGGCTATGGTGTGGACCAATGGTTCTCAGACTCTGTCCCCTAGACCAGTAGCAGCAACAGCAGCACCTAATTTAATACATGTAAATTCTAACTGAGATCTAACAAATGGGAAACTTTGAGCAGGGAGGGGAGCAGCCCACTAGGTGATTTTGTTGAATATTAAAGTATGAAAACCACTGTTTCGACTCTCTGAGAACTCTCCAGAGCCAGGGACATAATACAGTGCTTCAGAGCCCAAACTATAGTCAAGGTTGTAATGTGTAACCTTGGTTTGAGTACTAAGCTGCTGCATGACCTTGCGAAAGTAACTCACATTTGCAGCCTCTCAGTAATACTGTTTACCTTGTAATGGGTTTCAAGAATTAAAAGAATACGAGAAATGTGCTCAGAATATAATATCCCTGGCACATTGTAAATGTTCAATTCATGACAGCTCATATGATTTTTTTTAAAAAATCATAATTTGTTTTCATTATTTCACATAATTTATTCTGAAAAGCCTAGATTCACTCATGCTGGATTTAACAAAAACTGGGGAATGAGGAAGTACAATTCATGTCGTATTTTTTTCCTATTGTGTTTACAGAAAAGTGGAGGAAGGGGTGGCGGTGGGGTGGGGCCGAGAGAGTCAGCTCCCACAGGATTTTGTGGATATGGGACGTATTTCTAGGATTATGAAGAATTTCCTTTTCTAAGGAAGCCCATTTTTCCCCTTTGAAAGTGAATCAATTATGTAACCTAGACATTAATTTAAAAGCCCTCAGGCCAAAAGCTCTTCCCACAAATAACTGTCCTCACACTACCAGTTCATTTCCTATACATCTCCCTGGCAAGGCCCAACAAAAGCTCAAAGAAGATGGATGGACTTCATAGGGTGACCCAGGGGTCAACTGATTCAGACAGCTGAATTCATCAATAGGGGCAGCAAATTCCATCTCAGAGTTCCATCCACGAAGAGCAGCTTGTGCAATGCCCTCCTGTTACAGATATTTAACTGGCCTGGAAAAGACAAGGAAAGCGTATTCTACACAAAGTGCCCCAAAGTCAAGGCCAAGCCCTCCCTCACCACTGTGGTTTTACAAATCAACACATTTAGCCAGCGCCACCTGCACACACTGCTTCAGAATGCAAAACTGCCTATAGTCACTTCATTACCAGAATTACTACAATGGGTTGAACAGTGGTCCTTTCAAAGACCCACCTGGAATCTCTATGTTACCCGATTTAGAAAAGGATCTCTGTAGATGTAGTTAAGGACCCTGATTAGGATAAGGTTAGGCCCAAAGACAAGTTCTCAGAAGAGAAAGGGACAGACACACAGAGGGAGAAAACCATGTGGTAACAGAGGCTGCAATGGAAATGACTCATCTGTAACCAAGAAGGCCAAGCACTGCCTGGAGTCCCCAGAAGCTAAGCCAGTCCTGGGACAGGTTCTCCCTCACAGCCACTGGAGGGAACCAGCCATGCTGACCCCTTGATTGAGGACTAGCGGCCTTCAGAACTGCCAGGGGATACATATTGTTTGAAGCCACCCAGATTGTCAGAATTTGTTTCAGCAGCTCTAGAAAATGAACACAACCATGCCAACCTTGATCGTAAAGAAACCAGGCCAGAAGGCATCACACCCAAATGCTCAGAAGTCCATACTCCTCTCTAGGTGATGGTGTCAACCCTAATTCTTAAGAGAACTCTACCCAACATTCTGTGATCATCTATCTGAGAAAAGACTGAAAAAAGTCACGGTGTACACACGATAACTGAATCACTTTGTACAGCAGAAATTATCACAGCATTGTGCATCAACTATGCTTCAATAAAACTTTTAAGAATGGAAAAAACCAAAAATAAATGATTTGATTTTGTTGCACTTTCCCAATTGTCTACACTGTCTCCTTATCCAACAATAGGACTGGGAGTTTGGTGTCAGGAGATACAAACTATTACATGTAGAACGGATAAGCAATGAAGTCCTACTGTATAGCACAGGGAACTGTATCAATTTCCTAGGATAGACCATGATGGAAGATAGTATGAGAAAAATAATGTGTGTGTATATACATGACTGTATGGCAGAAGCTGACCCAACACTAAATCAACTATACTTCAATAAGATAAAATTTGTTTGTTGGTTTGTTTTGTTGGTTTTTTTTTTTTCTGCTTTTTAAAGCCACACTGGCAGCATGTGGAGGTTCCTAGGCTAGGGGTCTAATTGGAGCTACAGCTGCTGGCCTATGCCACAGCAATGCAAAATTTAAAAAACTGTAAATCACAAAACAAAATCATCCCAAACCCCCAGCAGGTAGACTCATCTACTAAAGTGTTCCACCTCCCAGAACCTAGGAACATGTACTTATGTGTCCACCCATGGAGCTCCGAATAGTCCAGACCCGAGTTGACAGAGAGGCTCCCCAGTTATCTACCATCTCCAGCTTTTTGGCTTCATAAAAATGAGAGCAGCCTGTCATTTTGATTTACAAACAACTCCGTAAGTCACTGGAGAAGCTCCAAAGGCCAAGTCATCAAGGATGCAAATGACAGGAGTGCTCCTCGGTGCCTGACTATGGAACAAAAGACTTGGAGAATTATATTATTGGAGTAATTTCATAGTGTCATTGAAGAAAGAAAACACCTGCATTCCTTTTAATAAGTCCCCCAGAGGCCTAACTCCTCAGCATGCAAACTTAGAGGACCCGCTCAGGGTGTTATGTGTACACATAATGAGTCAGTTTTAAAGAATTGTGAAGACAGTTTCTGCATCACCAAGTAGTTCACCAAACATAAAGTCAGATAACGCTCTCATTAAATGCCTTCTGACAGTCAAATGTGCTTGGCTCTGCTCTCTCTGCAACATGGTGTCAGAACTGGTAAAGCATTAGGGAGCAGAGGTTCAAAAACCTAGGTGCAATGACTGGATAACGACCACCTTGTTTATTTTTAGCTTGTTTGGACTTCAACTTGGCTGCTGAAGGAATGCACTATAAACTCCCTTCCTCAACTCTGGGAAGGAAGGTAACATGCAAATAGCATTTTGAAGAATCTCCCGCTGCTGTGCCTTTCACTCCCACCACTCCTGCTTTCACCAACTCCCCAGAGCCCTCCACGTTAACACCAAAGCTGTAAACAAGCTGAATGGAGACCCCTTTAATGTATGCAGATCTGATGAGAAGATTGCAAGTAGCCTCTCACTGGAAATTGCATTATATTTAATTCAATTTGTCACCTTTCAGACACCCCGATAAATGCACCATCACACCATCTAATATTATAGGAGTCTCACCTTTAAGACCACAGTGTCAAATAAGCCAACTAGCCCAAGGTTCTTCAGCTAACAATTCCATCTCAAACCCAGGCCAGTGAGAATGTAAGATATGTTTTTTGTTTTGTTTTGTTTTAAAAGGCCACACCACGGCATACGGAAGTTCCAGGCTAGGGGTTGAATCAGAGCTGCAGCTGCTGGTCTCCACCACAACCACAGCAACACAGGATCCCCAGTCACGTCTGTGACCTATACCACAGCTCATGGCAATGCCAGATCCTTAACCCACTGAACCAGGCCAGCGATCAAACATGCATCCTCATGGATACCAGTCGGGTTCATTATTGCCAAGCCACTATGGGAACTCTTAACAATGTAAGATTCTGTTTTTGCCAAGGTATCATTTGATATTTACACCAGGAGGGTCAAAATGACAGAGCTTATCACTCTTGGTTAAAGAATTTTCGATCTTGGAGTTCATGTGGTGTCTCAGTGGGTTTAGAACTCAACATAGCGTCCATGAAGATTCTGGTTGCCTTGCTCTGTTGGTCAAGGATCCAGCACTGCCACAAGCTGTGGTGTAGGTCACAGATGCAACTCAGATCCAGCATTACTGTGGTTGTGGTGTAGGCTGGCAGCTGTGGCTCCAATTTGACCCCTAGCCTGGGAACATCCATATGCTGCAGATGCGACCCTAAAAAGAAAAAGGAAAACAAAAACCAAAAACAGAATTTGTGATCTCAAGCCCTAAAGATCTGGATTCAAATTCTGGCTCTACTACCTAGTAGCTGTGTGATCCGGGTGGGGCACGTTACCTAACTTCCCTGGGCTCTCGTTTTTTTTTTTTTTTGTTTGTTTGTTCTGTTTTGTTTTTTTCAGATTTAAAAATTAGAAGATAAAATACAGGCCTCAGAAAATCGTTCTGAGGATGACAAGAGGTGATACATGAAAGAAGCCAAGCACACAGCAGGTCCTCAATCACATCAGTTCCTTTCCAAGAGCTTCTCGGGGATAGGAAGGATTTAGCTGCTTAGAGGACTTGCTTGGCACAGTTGTTCCCACCAAGAGTCTCTATTCTGATTCACCATTCCTATCATCCTTCCAGAAGTGCACATTCCCTCCCTCACTTCTTCAAACCAGCAGTCACATCATCAGATGACTGTAGTGGCCAGCCAGGAATCTAAATGGGTGAGGCGGGCCAGCTGTGAAGAGTAGGAAATGGTGAGGACTGTGGAAAAAGCTGAACGTGTGTGTTCTAGCGAAAAGGAAGAAAGGATTAGGAGTTGCCAGAAATTTTCCTAATTTTCATTGTATTTTCATTATTCCAGGGAAAATCTTAAATCTGAATTCGTATACCAAATACCAAAGGTTGGCAACTAATGAAAACTTAAAATCCTGTACAGTGTCAACAAAACATAGGTGCAGTCCAGATCTTAGGAGTTCCCAGGGTATGATCTTAGGTCCAAATATTGTAGAAATATCCTTGCTGTCTCATGCCTTACAAAAGGGAGCTTCTGCTTAAGGACTGGTGTTCATGTATATGGAAGTGTTCTGGATGGCACGCTGGAGTGCCACAAAAACTCACACGAAGCAGGCTTGTAAATGAATTAAGCACTGTCTTGATGATGTGTGGTTTTCATCTTGGACATGAATTTTTATGGACAGAAGGCACACAAAAAGCTCCTTTTTAAAATATACTCACTACCAGGGGCAGAGTTTAAATGCTGTCTTCCTGTTACAGTCTGCAAAAATTGTTTTTACCAACATCATATGCATACTTCATTTAAGTCAAGAAACTGAGGATATAGAGTCCAGTTCTTCTAAACTCCATTTCAACTGAACGGTCTGTGTTTCCAGGGTGATGGGCCATATCAACCTGCTACTCTATCATGAGATCTTACTCCTTTACGTCTTAAATCCTCAGGAGTTCCCATTGTGGCTCAGCAGAAACAAACCGACTAGTATCCATGAGGATGCGGGTTCGATCCCTGGCCTCACTCAGTGGGTTAAGGATGCGGCATAGCCATAAGCTGTGGTGTAGGTTACAGATACAGCTCAGATCTAGTATTGCTGTGGTTGTGGTGTGGGCCCAGAACTACAGCTGTGATTTGACCCCTAGCCTGGGATCTTCCATATGCCACAGGTATGGCCCTAAAAAAGCCAAAACAAAACAGAAAAACAAACAAACACCAAAAACAAAAAACAAAAAAAAAAACACCCAGATCTTAAATCCTCACATAAGGGGGTTCTCCGTGCTATCTCTTCTGAGCCCAGTCCCTAAGACAAAAATCATGACCCCTATTTAATTCATGGAAGCTGTGGCTCACGGTGGGGAAGTGACTTGTTCTCTGTCATATAACCTACAATATCGGGGCTATGAACCCAGGTCTTCTTGCTCCTTATTCAACCCCATTTCCATCAAGCCTTCTCCCAAAGGTATATGGAGCCCACACTACACACCATGCCCAACGAGGCACATTATCCCATTTGACCCTTACAATAACCTCACAAGACAACCTTATTGTAGTAACTAATATTATTTCCACATTGCAGATTGAGAAAATGAAGAAAAGCTCAGAAAGGTTAAGCCACTTTCCTAAGGATTCTCAGCCCCTAAGAGGCAGAACCAAGACCACAGGGCTAGCAAAATTTCTTCAAAGCCTGTGTCTTTAACCACTCAGCTAGAATGTTCCCAAAGAAGTCCTTACAAGCTTTGGAGAAATTTTACAATACTGCCTGGCAAAACACATTTCATCCCAGAGATCAACCTCCATGGCTCTCCCATATCCAAGGCAGGTATGATCCTTTTGATCTCAAAATGCTTACTGATCTGGGATCCATTCCCTTTAGGAAATGCTCCCTCGGTTCACTGGGAATTTCCTCTGGGATACTCATTAATCACAGAGTTAAAGGATAATCTTCCAGCTTTTTGAACCAGGAGACTGAAAAATAACACATTCATTAGATGCCCCTCAGCTCCCCCCCTCCCCAACCCCCTGCCTTCAACAACAGAAGGATAAGGATGAATGACAACCTCTCAACAGAATGTGGCTATCACTTTGGGAATTAAAGACCAAGTGTATTTGGAAAAAAAAAGAAGAACAACATGGATGCCCTGTGTTTTCTCACTATTCACCAGGTCCTAGCTGTCCCTCAGGGTGATTAAAGAAGGATTCATCCCCAAGTTGCTCCACAAGCTGAGATGTTTTAATGTTTCAGCCCAAAGAAAACACACTAATATACACCGGTTTTTCAGAGAGTCAGGCTGGAGGTTGGCATCCTCTCTTTGGAGGACAATTTGACAAGAGCTCCCCAAATGCATGTTGCAGTGTAAGAAAAGCTATTGTTGGGAGTTCCCATTGTGGCTCAGTGGTAGTGAACCCGACTAGTATTCATGAGGACACAGGTTCAGCCCCTGGCCTCATTCAGTGGGTTAAGGATCCAGCGTGCCTAGATCTGTGGTATAGATTGCAGATGTGGCTCAGATCCCATGTGGCTGTGGTGCAAGCCGGCAGCTGTGGCTCCAATTCGACCCCTAACCTTGCAACTTCCATATGCTGCGGGTGCCCTAAAAAAAAAGACACGAAGAAAAAAAAAGCTACTGTCATATACTATATAGTAAAGAACAAGGAAAAACAGGCAAAGTGGCCATGAATAGAAAAACTTTCATTCAATAATAACCCACATGCTGGATTCTAAAAGCTAATAAATACATTAGATCTTTTTGCCCTTGTTAGGCTGACATACGAAGATATCCAAAAAGTATTTCTAAGTATGAAAAAGCTATGAAAGACCCTATGTGGAACATCTATTTTCTATAAAATCTCATTAATAAATAATAATTTGAATGAATCTGAGGAAATAAACACCAAGCCATAAGCAACAACTCTCTCTGGCTGTGGGTTGAGTAAACTGTTTCCGTATATAGCCCAGTCAGCTGGTAAACACTTTCAGGTTTGGGGACCACGAGGGTTGTCTCAACTACTCAAGTCCACAATTGGAAAAGCTGCCCTAGATGACACTAAATGAACAGGCATGTGTTCCATTCAAATTTTATTTAAATTTTATGTAAGTTTTATATGCCACAAAACATTAATCTTCTTTGGTTTCGGCAACCATTTAAAAATGTGACAACTACCCTTAGCTATTTAGATTATACCAAAGCAGGTAGCAGGAGGAGTTGGTCCTGCTGGCTGTGATTTGCTGCCCTCTTCTCTGGAAGGTAAGGTTAAGGGTTTTCCTCTCTCTGCTATGTTTTTTGTTTTTGTTTTTGTTTTTGTTGTCTTTTTAGGGCCACCCCCCTCAGCACATGGAAGCTCCCAGGCTAGGGGTTGAATGGGAGCTGCAGCTGCCAGCCTATGCCACAGCAACTCAGGATCTGAGCCACTTCTGCCACCCACACCACAGCTCACAGCAACACTGGATCCTTAACCCACTGAGTAAGGTCAGGGATCGAACCCATGTCCTCATGAATACTAGTCAGGTTTGTTACCACTGAGCCAAGATGGGAACTCCTGCTATGTATCTTTTTTAATGTATGTATGTGTGTATATGAGTGGGCTATTTTTCAATCTTTTATAATAGCTACGTCTTGGTTCAAAATCAGAGGTAATACAGATACACTGGGATGAACTTACATATTTCCTCAAAAGAAAATCCCTACTGAGGTGTTTCAGCTTCTATGAGGCATATTATCAAATGTCAATGACCTAAGCAAAGTGAGCCAACCAGTATTTCTCAGTTGCTAAGTATCTTTTCCTACCTAGAGGAGTCCAAGCCTGTCTTGTGTGCATGCACATGTACACACACAGACATACTCTCCATCTCCATTTTTTCCCTTTTTCTTGGCACATCAGTTGACTGAGACAGAGTGTTTTTCCTCCCCAAGCAAAATAATCGGTGGGAACCCATTTCTTAGCCAAATCACAACCCACTAAAGGAAACCAGGCTCAGCCTCACCCCAAATTACCATCTCAGTCATCAATCAACACAATTACCAGGACAACTAGGGAAAGATGCTTTTCAAGGCACAGTCTTGGCTGACCCAGTGAACGCTGCTTCAGAGTGGCTGCTCAGAGCCCAAGCATTCTGCCTGGAAAGGCGGCCAGTATCGGCAGACTAACCGCTCTGCATAATTAAGAGGACTTCACAAGGGTACCACTGCTCTGGGCCTCCCCTGTCAGTCCTTCATGAAAGTGCAACTCCAGGAGGCTTGTTCTGAAAGCCCGCCTTTTAATGCGAGAGTCAAATCTACATTTATCAGCAAAGCTGAAATGTTAAAGGAGCTTAGAATCCACTGGCGGTTCATTGATCTGGTCTTGCAAGCCTCATCTCCACATGCCCTTTAGAAATGGCTTTAGTCTGTTCCCTGTTTCTTTGGTTGCCTTTGATTTTAGCCACCTTCTCCTCCAGGCTGGAGAGGATGTTTCCTCCAGCCCTGATCCAAAAGGTTCTCAGATTCCTTTCTTCTAAAACTAAGAGAAGCTACTTGTATATTCCCCTTGATAGGGGTATTTAGCATTTTCTGTTAATGGACAGATGGTAAATGTTTTGGGCTTTGTAAACCATGTATTCTGCGTCTCAAGCATTTGTCTCTATTGTTGTGGCTCAACAAGAGCCATAGACAATATGTAAACAAATAGGTGTGACTTTGTTCACCTAACAATTTATGGGCACTGAAATATAAATTTCACAGAATTTACATGTGTCATGAAATAATGTTCTTTTGATTTTTCTCCCAACCATTAAAACCGTTAAACCCACATATGGCTTACAAATCACACAAAGCAGGTGAAAGGTCTGATTTGGCCTGTAGGACCTAGTTTGCCAAGCCCTACTCAAAATATGGTCTCTGGACCAGCAGCATCAGCATCACCTTGGAGCTTATTAACAGTGCAGCATCTTAGTCCCCTGCCCTCAAACCTTTGAATCTGAATCTGCCTTTGAACAAGATCCCCTGGTGATTCATATGCCAGCTAAGTGTGAGAAGCCCTGGTCCAGAACAGGGGATTCTGAAGACAGACAAGGTTGGAATACCACTGACTAGGGGGCTATAGGACCTTTGCTAAGTTGCTTAACCTCTCTGAGACTGATTTTCCTCATCTATCAGAATAGGTATAAATAATTGCACCTGTCTCCAAGGACTATTGCAGGTGAAAGATTGGAAGGATGTAAAATACTTGCCTGGTATTGTCAATACTTTAAAAATGGTAGCTAAGGGGAGTTCCCTTCATGGCTCAGTGGTTAACGAGGTGGACTAGGATCCATGAGGATGTGGGTTCGATCTGGCCTCGCTCAGTGGGTTAAGAATCTGGCATTGCCATGAGCTGTGGTGTAGGTCGCAGATGTGGCTTGGATCCGGCGTTGCTGTGGCTTTGGTGTAGGCCGGCAGCTATAGCTCTGATTCAGCCCCTAACCTGGGAACCTCCACATGTCGTGGGTACAATCCTAAAAAGCACATACACACAAAAAATGGTAGCTAAAATGATAAAAGCTTACTATTTTTTAATAGCATTTTTGGAGAAATGAGAATGCTCATTCAGGACTGGCAAACTCCATTGACTTTTAGGACCTGACAGGTCACTTAAGTATTTGAGGAGGTCTCTGATTGCAACTGGAATGTTGGTGACTTGGGTGAGCCAAGGTTGCACCCACCTAAAGGGAGACCACCACCAATTACTGCCATGTAGGAAAGTCTACCCCATGTTACAACATTTTAGATTCTTCAAAAGAAGTGAGAAACCTAGATTTTAGTATTAGAGAAAGCCCCCCCTTTCAACACACACTGCAGACCAATCTCCATCTGCAGACTGTATGTGACCAGAGAGCCTCTGGTTTGTGACCTCAGCCTTGGAGAAAAGCTAACAAGAGGGAGGGAGTCACAGGGAAATGAGCCTGGGTTTTACAGCCAAATCCTAGCTTCATTCTCAGTAGCCAGGAGACCTTGGGTCCACTATGGAACCTCTCCAAGCCTCAGTTTCCTCATCAGGAAAATCATCACATCTACCTCATAGGGTTCAGTGAGGATGAAACAGAAACATACATAAAATGTGTAGACACAGCTCTGGACTGAGAAAGCACTCGCCTTTGTCACTGATGATGTAGCTTTGGTGTGTTTATTCCTACCTTAATTCCTCAGTGCCAAGACATTCAAAGGGCAAATCTTTATGGTAAAAATGGCTCTTTTCCCTTCCTTACTCAAACTGGGTACAAACATGCGAGTCTAATTAACTCCCCCTCAGAAAGCTGTCTCATAGCACTAAGTGCCTGGTTATTAATGATTTTCTTCTGGCCACAGTCCACAAAGACACCTTAATCTTCTGCTTAATGAGAACTCCCTTGGCAGCCCGGCCACTGCAGGGTTTGCCCTAGACTGTCTTGAGGGGCTGCTTCTTTGGGGCCAGGTCATCTGGAGGGAGCAGTGCCCGTCTTCGCTCCCCAGCTGTCCTAGATCAGGTGGAAGGGAGAGCTCGGTCTGACAGTTTTGAGCCCTCTCTTCTCCAAGACATGGAACTTCTTGCAGGTCTAGGAGTTTTTTCTTTTTTAATGATCCTAAAAATGCTCATTGTTTGCCACCTAAAGGTTGTGGGTGACAACAAAAACAGGGGCAGAGGAGTTCTCACTGTGGCACAGTGGGTTAAGAACCTGACTGCAGCAGCTTGAGTTTCTGCAGAGGCGTGGGTTCAGTTCCCAGCCCTGGTGAAGTGAGTTAAAGGATGGGACATTGCCAAAGATCTGCTGGAGGTTGCAACCCTGAGGCTTGAATTCAATCCCTGGCCAGGGAACTTCCATATGCCATGGGTATGGCCATAAAATTTAAAAAACAAAAATGAAAACAGTGGATGATCCCTCAGGAAAATCACTAGGAAAACACAACAGACTTGCACAGAACATCAGGCATCTTTCCTCATACATACAAGACCCAGGGTTCAGGGAATGATCTGGCTTGCCCAGTGCCAGGTGCTGTCACTCTGCACTCCTCAATCTTTGCCACATACACAAATCAGCTGGGGATCTTGGTTAAGCCCCTAAAGTCAGATTCAGTTAGTCTAGGGCTGGGCCTGAGACTATGCATTTCTAACAAGCTCCCGCGAGATGGTGATTCTGCCAGTCCTCCTCCTCCCTCGCTTCATTTTGGTCTCTGTGCAAATGTCACCTCCTCAGAGGGTCCTCTCCGGACCACCTTATCTAAAATGTAATTATGTGTTGAATGTGGGGCAGAAATCCTGTCTGTTTTGTTCTTTGCTCTATCCCCAGCACCAGCAGAGCGCCTGGCACGAAGCAGGCCCTCAAATATTTGTTCAGTGGAGCGCTCCCCGCATGAAGACTGAGGAAAATCAAACTCAGGGAGCACGAGTCTTTTGCCTAAGGTCACACGGCTTTGGCAAAACCAGGGCAAGACCAGGGCCCCACTCCCACTAGACTTCAAAGGCCCAGCTCCCTCCGGCACAGCAGCAAGGGAAGCAAAGTTTGTTTACAAGGCGCTTCCTTCCTAGAACTTCAGTGCCTGCCTATTGGAGGCAGCAGCACATCTCTGTGCTGCTTTGGGGAGATGCCTGCTGTGTGGATAATGGCCTGAAGGGGGACCAAGTAGAAGCAGAGACAGGGGAGACCCACAAGTGGTGTCTTGGGACTCTGGGGTAAAGGAAATTACTCTCCCTGAAAAAGACCAAAGCCAGCCTTTCATCTTGTGTCAGGCTGGCTTTTCCTACTACCCACACAACTGTCCCTTCCAGGGGCTCATGGTCCCCCAGTCAGAGCAGAGCAAAGAGAGCATACAGTGGCTTTCCAACTGCCAAAAAAGAATATTGTGCTCTAACCTGGAAGTGATTGTCCCTCTTCTCCAAAAGGTCACCCCAAAGTATGCCCATGAGGGAAAAGCAAGGAGAAGGACAAAAGCAAGGAGCTTCCTTTCCAGCAATGAGTGGAAAGGCCATAAAAACCCCATTCATGGAAGCTTCTCTGCTGCTAGTGGGGAAACTGCTTTGGCATGAAAACCCATCTCAGCTTCATGAAAGGCTCCTCTTTCCCAAAGAAAGGCTTCATAATGGGCTGAAAATAAAACACTTGTTTTCCCCTCACAAAATCAGCTGGGTTAAAAGGGCTTAAGGTTCTCCAAGAAGCTGTGGTCATCACAGTCTCAAGGGACCGGGATACCCAGCAGCCTCTCGTCTATGCTTCTTCCAGGGACAACAGTTGAGAAACAGCTAAAAATAGTTGACAAAAGTACCTAATACTTACTTTGTGCCTGGTGTGGGGCAAACACGTGTTTTCAATACCTCATTTAATCGGTGCTGTACATACCATTATTATGCCCATTTAATGGAATAGGGGAACTGAGAACTAAGAAAAGTGATTGGCTGGAGGTCAGAGGTCACACAGACCAAAAGGATGGGAGCCTGGCTAGACCCCTTCAATGTATCACTGCCCCACAGAACTCTGGTCACAAGTTGACCCAAAGGCTCCAGAGTTTCGAAGGAGCTGGAAACCACTCTCCTGTTCATCACTCTGCCTCCCCCACCCTCATTAGAACACAAGATGGATGAAACAGAAAGTAAGCAGCAGTGCTGTCTGTTATAGTGGATTTGGTGAACAAAGTAAGCCTTCTATACCTATTCCCATATATCATCACTTTCACATTTGGGATATATGAGGGGGCAGCCCAGGGCACACCATTTGGGCTACAACATCAGCAGGACTGATGGATGCCTATGTCTGCCCATTACATATTTATAAGGTCGCTCGGCCTTGCTTCTGACACAGAAGTTATTAAATGCTCGGGAGCCATAAGGGCTGCGCTCAGTGCCCTGAAACAAAGGCAAAGAGGCTGCCAGACCCATCAGAGGCAGGAACAAAAGCATTTAATTTCTGAAGGAGCCAGTTGGGAGTTTCCTTATAACTGGGTGCCCAGCACACATGACCAACTGGGAGAAAGGAGAGACCACACTCACAGAGGAGGAAAACAAAACCAAATCAAAGCAGGCTTTTCTCCCTAGTATCCAGAAACAGCTCTCTTCAAAGGGGCAAAGGGCGGGGGAGGAAGATGTGTTAAGCAAAGAGAGAACTGGTTACAATGTTGCTCAAATTTCTACTGTCACCATCTTTCCTTTTCATGAACTTGCCAAGAAGGATCCATTCTCTTCTCTTTACATCACCCAACAGAGAGATTGCACCCTAACTTTTCCCAGCCAGAGCCCCAGCAGCCAGATGTACTGGGAGGGCACCCAGATCTCTTGTCTCCCAAACATAATCATTCCAATCCAGGCTGGAGCTGCCTGGAAGTCAACATTCACGGCACATTAATAAGAAACATCTGGCCACCGAAGAGGGTTGACACAGCACAGGCGGGCAGTGGTGGATTTGCGGTTGGGACCCAGAGTTACAGGGGTTGAATTAAAAACACAATTGGAAAACACCAGCTAGTCCCTGGAATCCTACACATGCTGTACTACGGCATTTGGAAAAACTGTCGTGCCTAAGTCGAATCATCTGGGACCCAGCGACTTAGATACACAGACTGTGGGCGGGTGCAAGGGACCCAAAACTCTCCCATCAGGGAAATGCAGCCTCAGCTGTGCTCTCCTGCATCCTCAATGTCTGGCCACCACTTCCACCTCCAATATTTGTAGCAGATGTAGTCTCAGTCTTAAAGGAACAGCCTTTGCATTTTTTCCATGGGACTCCCAAGTCAATTTAAAAGGTGAAAAATGCTTCAGTGTACATTATAATGCTTCAATGTAATTATACATATATGTACACGGCAGACACATATGTATAATTACACCCTGCAGTGATGTCTTTAGGAATCTGTTATAAGGCGTCCTACCTCCATTTATGCAGGGCGAACCCAGGGCACTGATCACCACAGGCGTTACATGGCTGGCCTCTCTCAATCCGCCCCGGTCCGGTCAACTTCAAAACAAAAAGACAAAATAAGCATGTTTCCACCACGGGGCTCCCTGCAAAGCCCCACCTGAGGTCCCAGGCAGGACGGCCTGCCTCTCCCACCCGACCTCCTCTGATCTGACTCTGAAGCTCCTCTCTGAATTGGGAGACTTGGGGCGGGGCGCCGCCGGTGCCCCAGGGGTGGTCTCCGCCTGCGGAAGGCTCTGCGGACCTAGGAAGCCTGCCTCTGATGTGGGCACTAAGCCACCAAGAAATGGCCCTGGCTGGGGCTTTGTCTCCCCCAGACACCTTAGTCACGGGTTTCTAAGAAACAAAAGCAGGACCTTTCTGCTCCCCAGAGTCCCCAAGAAGCGACCGTTGCTCGCTCGCCTTGGACCAGACTCTTGCTCCTGGGAAGAGGCAGAACAGAACACCCCAAAAGACAGCCCCAAAGTCAAGTCTGCGGCTAGAGCTCCAAGAGGTTGGACGCTGGAGCCTGGCTGCTGGGATCCCAATCTGCATTAAGGGAAGGGGCAATGGAAGAGGCTTCCCGGGACGCCCCCAGACTGACATTTAGGGTCACGGCTCGCGGTTGGCTCTCGCTGGGAGTGGGGAATCAGACTTAACCCCTTCTGTGCCTTCAGAGCGCACCCGAGAGCTGGGACCGCACCCCCGCCCGCGGGGTCGGCTTACCTGGGGCCACAGGTGCGCGGTCAGCCCGGCGGAGAAAGCCTGGGCAGGGGTGCTTGCGAGGGCCCCGGGATACCCGGGATCGGCCCCGCTCGGGCGGGGGACACTCACCGAGCGGCTGGAGAGTCTTTTCCGGGAGCTCCGGCTGAACATGGCCGGGCGCCTTCTGCACGCCGCGCCGTCCGTCGGTCCGTCTGTACCGCGGCCGCGAGGGCGGGTCGCCTGGGCGGGCACCCCCGGCAGCCGGTGGCCTGTATCCGCCTCGCAGCCCCGGGCTGGCTCCGGAGCGCACGCCTCCCCCTCCTCCCTTGCCGGTGCCTCTCGCCCTCCCGCCCGCAGGTCCCTCCCTCTCTCCCGGCATCCCCCCGCCCTCCCCGGGTTCGCCCCGCGGTCCACGGGCCCTTCCCATCCCTCCCTAGCGCCCAGCTGAACCGTTTTTCTCTCCTTCCCTGCTTCCCGACTGGCCCACCAGGGCTAACTCCCTGCCCTCACCTGGGCCCTTCCCCAAAAGCTCTTCCCTCACCTCGCCGCACTTGAAGGCCCTGCAGCTGGAGCTGGGATAGGGGGCGGAGGTGGAGGGATGAGGGTTGGGATGGTTTTTTGTTGTTGTTGCTTTAATTAAAATATAATTCACATACAGTACAGTTCACCTCGTTTTAGTGCACATTTCCGCCCGTTCCCATCACCCCCAAAATGGACTGTTTTAAAAGTTTGAACCATGCATGGAATCTATTTAGTATTTTGCTGAGTGTTGGTAAATAAGGAGGAGAAAGGCGATGAAAAATGGCTTCATCTACTTCTGTGGAACCTGGGATACAGCAGATGCTCATTAAGTAACTGCTGAATCTTGACTGCAAACTTTGAAGCCCCAGCGCCTACGTGCCCATTCTTTTTCCTCCACTTGCTAGTCAGTAATCTTCCCAAATTAATGGACTTCTTTGCGCTTCTGTCTCCTTATCAATAAAAAAAAGTAACCAGAGTCCTAACCTCACAGCATTGTTGAGAGAGATGAATTGAGACACCTAACAGTTGTTATATATGTTATAACAGGAACCAAGGGCTCATTAAAGATTAACTGCCAAAAAAAAAAAAAAAATGCAAGCCATGGTGTCCATTTAGCATTGATGTTTCAAGCTCAAATACTAGTTCCCTTGAGAGAACTTTCCTGACCTATTGTAACATCTCTCACACTCCCTCAAAGGGCATGCAGCATACACTGAAATGATCTTGTTTACTTATTTGCCCTCACTCAAGCTTGTCTTATTTGTCTCAGTAGCTCCAGAGCCTATA
Source organism: Sus scrofa (assembly GCF_054392235.1). Lineage (NCBI taxonomy): Eukaryota > Metazoa > Chordata > Mammalia > Artiodactyla > Suidae > Sus > Sus scrofa. The sequence goes on from NC_139395.1 coordinate 60,792,333, forward strand.
ACAACGCCTGCACATAGTAGGTACCCCATAAATATTTATCAAAAGAAGACATTTATCATTGTCAAATAGATAATCCTCCTGACTTAGTATTATTCCTGTTGAGACAATGAACTTGAGTGAAGAGAAGCTGCTTGGCTGGAGTTATGAGCAAATGTGTGGAAAGGCCAGTCCAAAACAATAGGATGACACAGTTTCAACACCCCGTGTGTGAGTATGTATTATTTGATGATCTTCAATGCCCCAAGGGCAAGGCTTGATTTGAGTTCCAGGCCAGAGCTAGGGTGAAGCAAGTGAGGTCTTCGCCTCGGGTGTAAAATTTATAGCGGCTCCAACAAACTCAGTCATCAAGATTTTTGTGCGATAATTAAAAAATCAAAATTAATGCAAAAAAAGATGAATAGAACATCATTTTAAAGATAGGATCCTACCTTACACTTACACATCCCTGCCTGACTCAGCTCACCCTAATCCTAACCCTGGGAAAAATGCTCCAAAATTCAGTTACCTAAAGGGCAGACTCCCCCATATGGCATTTTTCTATTTATCCAAGGCCCACCATCACCAGTGGAGGGTATGCTTACAGAGGGCAAATGCCATCATCCATTCATCTTCTCACTGGGCCAGGCCTAGCGCAGGGTCTGACTCATTGCAAATGCTTCCCATTTATTAAATAACTAAATAGAAGGCTGTTGCTTTGGCTAGGGTGGGGGCAGGGAGTGTTAGCAATTCAAACCCCAGTTATAATCAGTCCCAAGCCCAGAATGCCCACCTGACCTTCTCAGTAGGACTACCACACACCCAGCTTAGCACTGCACTGCACATGGCTTTGTAACTGGCACAAGCAGGCCAGGGAGGGCAGTGTTCACACTATGGTTATTACCGATTTGTATTTTAATTACAAAGATGTTTAGCCAAGGTCAGTAGCAAAACTCGTGCATTCCAAGTTGCTAACGAATGGAGGGCATGATCTGTAACTAGAGGAAGCAGCATCTTTTTTTCGAATTCCCTGGAAAAAAACCCAAGGGCCAGTGGTATGGCCCTGCCCCACTTCTTGCACCTGGGTGGTGAAGGAGGCAACAGCAGCAGTGCCATGGAGAACACGGTTTAAGGGTTCCTGGGCCTTAACTTTTGTTTCTTGATCAAAGAGGAAACAAGATATAAGTGGTCTCCATATGCTTGACTGAACCAGCCAAGTGCACAAGACACAATCCCACGTCACAAAGGGGGGTCGTAAAGATTGTCCGCCACCCCCCCCCCACCTGCCACAAAAGCATCTCATTGTGGCTGATCTATTTCTTCAGAGCCTGAGACAATTTTCCCTGGGCTTATTCACACTTGAGGCTCGCTTATGTGGGGTACTATCTTACTTATCTATTCAGCAACCATTTTAATCTTGCTTAGGAAGATGAAGCTTAGTAGTAACCCAGGAAGAAAAAGGTATTTCTGTCAGCCATAGGGAAACCATAGACAGTTTTATTCTGCTTTATCACTGCATGGGCCCTTCATAGACATCTTTGATTTATGTTCCTTCCTCATCTCTCAAGGCAATGCAGTGACTCATAGAACTTGAAGAAATCCTCATCCATGACTATTGACATGGGCAGATGCCTTCACTATAATATAAAGCAGAAAAACAAAACCAGTATACAGCTGCTAGGCTTTAGCTAGTCTTAAGATAGATGTATCAAGGAATTGGAAAGAAATACACAGAACCTTGAAATGGATGGTGAAATGATGTGGTTTTTTTTTTTCTTTTTGCCTTTTACATATATTTCTTAGCATGAATATGTGTTCATTTTTTCAGTTAGAAATGTACACTTATTTATCTAGATGGAGAACTGGGCCTTTGTTGCCTGAAGTCTTTTAACATCAAATCTATATCAAGTGTAGCAAGGAGCTGTTTATCACCCCTTCCCTTGGCCTGTATGTACTGGTCTTCTGTATTTTGGCTTTTATATTTTTTTTCTTTTTCTTTCTTTCTTTTTTTTTTTTTTTTTATTGCCATTACTCTAGAAGATCTGAGAAGATATTGTTGTGGTTTATGTCAGAGAGTGTTCAGTCTATATTTTCCTCTATGAGGTTTATAGTATCCAATCTTATATTTAGGTCTTTAATCCATTTTTGAGAGGGTTTGGGGTTTTGCTTTTTTTTTTTTTTTTTTTTTTTCGTTTTTAGGGCTGCACCCATGGCATATGTATAGAAGTTCCCAGGCTAAGGATTGAATTGGAGGTGCAGCTGCCAGCCTATACCACAGCCAAAGCAATGCCACATCCTTAACCCACGGAGCAAGGACCAGGGATCAAACCCACATCTGGATTCATTATCCCTGAAACACAATGAGAACTCCTTTTTTTTTTTTCTTAAGCCAGGTGAAGCCGCTGATGCCCTGTTTCTACACACCTGCAGGAAACCTCAGGGATGTATCCACACAGTACTTTCTTTTTTTCTTTTTAGGGCCGCAACTGAGGCATATGGAGTTTCCCAGGCTAGGGGTTGAATCAGAGCTATAGCCACTGGCCTACGCCACAGCCACAGCCACATCAGATCTGAGCTGCCTCTGTGAACTACACCACAGCTCATGGCAACACTGGATCCTTAACCCACTAAACGAGGCCAGGGATCCAACCTGCATCCTCATGCACACCAGTCAGATTTGTTTCTGCTGAGCCACAATGGGAACTCCCAAAGCGCCCTTCTAATGAAAAGTCTACAATGAGTATTTTGAAAAAGACTGTGTAAAATCATGCATGGTGAGGGAGGGGATGGAGGTGAACAAAGGGCAGTTTCTCTCTCAGTAGTGGGATGATAGGAGACCTTCCTCTTTCTTCCCAATGCACATATGTCTGTAGTCTACACATTTTCTCTGTAGGAGCATGAAACTGACATATACCATCAGAAAAAATTAAATCAGGAGAGAACTGGAATACAGGGACAGTGTTGGAGAGCTAAATATTTCATAGGGCATTAAATCATCTTACACTCATAAATGTATTTTAATATGCTTTAAGTAAAAATATTTGAAATGATAAAATGACACTGAGCAGTCTACATCCTTCTCTTTGAAAAACCTTAGGATTCTACAGAGACATTGCCCCAGCTTATCTTAAAAATTAAGTTACCAGAGTTCCTGTTGTGGCTCAGTGGTTAACAAATTCGACTAGGAACCATGAGGTTGTGGGTTAAGGATCTGGTATTGCCGTGAGCTGTGGTATAGGTTGCAGGCACAGCTCAGATCCTGCGTTGCTGTGGCTCTGGCACAGGCCAGCAGCTGTAGTTCCAATTAGACCCCTAGCCTGGGAACCTCCATATGCTGCAGGTACGGCCCTAGAAAAGACAAAAATGAACAACAACAAAAAAAAAAACCCCACAAATAGGTGGTTAAAGGAGAGTCATGGCAGTTTTGTTGCTAAGAGGAAAAGGAAAAATTGCAAATGAATGAAATACTTAACATTAGGTGACCTGTTAAATAAAAGTGCATCCTTCTAATGGAATTCTACCCAGACATTAAGAATGAAGTTGCAGGACATGGGGAAATGTGTATGAACATTGTTTGGGTTACAACTTAGCAATAAGATTTTGCATTTACAGAAGAGCCTGGATACTTGCTATGCTTTCAAAAATACACATATTCCAATATTGAAAGATCCAAAAACTGTAACAAAAAATACTATAGATTGTGATCGATTGTTTTAAGGTTTGAGTTTCAAGTGATTTAATAGTGTCCCTTTTCCTCACCTAACTTTTACAAAATGAGCATGCATTCCTTGCATAATACAGGTAAAAATATAAAATAGGTAAATAATTACATAAGTTTTTAGAGTTCTAGATGATTAGGAGGTCCTGAGTGGTAGGATATAGATGATTTTTTTTTCTTTTTTCAAACTTTGTTTCTGCAAGAAACATTGTAGTTTTGAATTTAGGAATCTTTTAAATTTGAAATTATAATGGATTTTAAATATGTACAAATAATTATTTTATGAGACAAATACCATTATTCTTTCAGAAGGAGGAATTTCAAGTTTTATGTCTTTCCAATTTTCTAAGTTTTTTACCCATGACATATATGTCTTTGGAAATAAAAGAAAAATCTATTTTTGTTTTCCCTTCCTCTGACACTCCCTTTGACCATGCAGTGAGGGTTTATAATTCTGTGTGCCTGGTTTTCCTAGATCCTTTATAAAACCACAAAGATGGAGTTCCTATTGTGACTCAGTGGGTTAAGGACCCAACATAGTCTCCATGAGAATGTGGGTTCGATCCCTGGCCTTTGCTCAGTGGGTTAAGGATCCAGTATAGGCTGCAACTGTAGCTTCAGCTCCAATTGGACACCTGGTCTGGAAACTTCCATATGCCTCAGGTCTGGCTGTAAAAAGAGGAAAAAAAAAATAATAAAAGCACAAAGATGCAAAGCTGACTCGTTAGACAGTCCTGTGCCCTTAGGCAGACATCTACTGTTTACAGAGTACATTCATAAATATCACATTGGAAACCTGAGACCAGCAGGAAGGTCAGAAGAGGAAACACACTCACTGAGGTAGTGTGATCAGCTTAACACTTTGTGCTGTTAAGAGAGATGGTTCCAGAAAGAATAAAGCCCAGCTTTGTTATCCCAGGTTTTCACCATCTGTTCCTGCCCTTTGGAATCACTTTCTATTAAAGCACATTCTCTCCCACTCACACATCCACACACTAAGCATTCAGGGTTCCTCACCTGCCTGGGGTGGGAGGTGGATGCATCCAAGGGGGCCTTTTAATTTACACACAGGTGCACTCGAAGGTCCAGCGTATTTAGGAAGTTGAGTGGACATCCTTCCCTTGACCACGTTTCTTTCCACTTATTCCCAGTCTCTCTTCCCACACCTCACTTCTCAAGGCTGCCCCTTTACCTCAGCTCTCAGGTTGTATCATCTTCCTGCAGTGCCTTCTGCCATGTGAAGAGAAATCATGAAAAGGAGACAGAAGGGTACCTGGTACCCATTTCTGCCATCCTTGTCTGTTGCTTGAAAAGCATTCTGCAAATGACGGTATTAGTTTGACATAAGGAGCTGGCATTTTCCTCAACCCTAACTCAAAAATAAAGTCTAGTCCCCCCTCTTCCCACTCCACCTCATATTTAATGGCCTGTTTGTCTCACCGAGACACAGAATTTAAGGGGGGTTCCCATCGTGGCTCAGCAGAAACAAATCTGACTAGTATCCATGAGTATGCAGGTTTGATCCCTGGCTTCATTCAGTGGGTTAAGGATCCAGTGTTGCTGTGAGCTGTGGTGTAGGTCACAGATGCATCTTGCATCTGGTGTTGCTGTGGCATAGGGTGGCGGCTACAGCTCTGATTTGAACCATAGCCTGGAACTTGCACATGCCCCCGGTGTGGCCCTAAACACACACACACACACACACGAAAGGAAAAAGAAAAGAAAGAATGAATGAATTCAAGGGGTTCTAAAACTGTCTAGGTTTATACACAGTTTTTCTAATGGTGGGAGTTGGAGAGCTCACTTATAAGGAATTAAAACACTCAAAACAAGACTAAAAGGGTCAGCAATCAGGACAAAGCAATAGCTCTTATAAGCTAAGAACCTTGGTTGTCCTTTTCACTTCCTCTTTAGCACTAACCAGTTTGTACAGAGTGTCTCAAACTTGGCAGAGTGCTAGGAATGACTTGGGGAACTCTTAAGAATCCCAATGCACAGCCCACACCCTGGGCCAATTAAATCAGAATCTCAGGGTATGCAGCCCAGGCATCAACATTTTAAGGACTCCCCCTGTGATTCCAAGGAGCAATCACAAAGCAGAACCATTGCCTCTGCAGTGCCTCAGGCAATGGCTGTGATTTGCACACCCCCCATGCTTTTTTCTTCCTCCCAGAAGCAGTGCTCAGAATAAACTGCTCAGCATCCAGGTAACAGCTGATAACAAATCCTTAAAGAGGGCAGGTCTGGGTTTCTAGAGGGCCTTGTGTTTGCTCTGCCTAGAAACAGGTAGTCAAGTTGTAACCCATCAGGACCCAATGGGGCCTTCCCATGAAAGATCCCCCACCCCATGTTCTCTGTCTGCCTCTTGTCTGTAGAAAACTTTAGCCTCCAGCTCTTCCCTGATTTCCAAAGAATACATTTAATCAAAGAAGTGAGAAAATGCAGAAAGGAAAACAGTCATGCAAGATAAAATAATAATTTAGCTATTAAACAAAATCAAAGATCTTTAGTTCTTCCTCAAGGGCTATAGATATATTCTGAGCCATGACCTTTCAGCTGTTTGGCAGACACCAAAACCCCCTGCAGGTGAAAGAAGTTCACCGTATGCTGCCTGCAAGCAGAGAGACCCCAGACTTGTTGGAACCAGAAGGTTGAAGTTAACACTGATGACCTCACCACCAACCAATCAGAGAAATGTCCAAGAGCAGATCATGCATTCCACAGCCTCCACTCCCTCACCCAGTCTTTAAAAACCTTTCCCTGAAACCCTTCAATAAATGCTGCAATAAATGCTGCCCCTTCCTTCAGCTCAGCCTAGTGTCAGTAGATGAGCTTTATTGCATGCAGGCAAGTGGGCCAAGTTTGGCTTGGTAGCAAAGTGTGGTGCAGATATGACAGAGCCAAACTCTGCTCCAAAGTTCTAAAAGTTTGGAAGGGGGAGGTGGGTGGAGGAGCCTCTCCTTATTGGCTGTGTGCGAAGGCTTCCCAGGAAGAGGGAGAGAGAAGTGCCCAGGGGGTCTGTTCAAGGGGAATGTTGTACAGTGCCTGACGTGGCCACTGCCCCGAGGCATAAGGAATCTTCCGTAAAACCACAATATTGGCAGATACATACATCGTATGCTGAGATCCCGGAATGGGGCTGAGCTTTGTGTTCAAGGCTGGCAAAACACCAGCTCTGAGCTGGCTTTTGGTGACAGTAAGGCAGCCCACCCCTGGATTTCGAGAGCTTAAACTCAATCACAGCAACACCAATTATGATCATGGTCAGAGGGTGTTGGAGCATGTTTGCTGGGCTCAGGGCACCTCAAAGGAGAAACCACCGAATTGGGGCCTTCATTGATGACTGCAGCCAAGAAGGCTTCTGTGTTCCAGTGAGAATCATTCAATAGCCTCTGTAAACACAGAGGACCATCAAATCCACAATGTTAATGAATCCAAAAGAAGCTCCAGTTCAAAAAAAAAAAAGAAAAAATAAAGGCATGGATTTCACATCTCCCATTACCTTTGGTTTCTCAACAAACAAACAAATGCCTTCAAATACTCTGAGCTAAGTTATCGTTTCGGCAACAAGAGATTGAGTGTTCTTCTAACAACTTAATCAAATGGATCAGGTTTTTCAAGGTTTCAACCTATTAGCTTCTTTTACTTGCAATTTTCATGAGGCTTTTTCCCCCTAAATTACCAGCCCCCAAACCAAACCTGATCTAGAATCTTGATAAAGATGACTGATTCTTTTCAACTGGGAAAGCTGCTTCTTGTCTAGCCCAGAAGTTCTCAACCCTGAGTGCACACAAGAATCACCTGAGGGGTTAATGGCTTTAATATGGCCTGTCTGGCCCCATCCCAGTCAATTAAATCCATGTTCCTGGGTGAGACTTGAAAATGGAGAGTTGGAAAGCTCTCCAGGTGAGGTGAAAGTCCAGCCAGGATTGAAAACCTCTAAGCCATTTCTTTTTCCATGATTTCTATACTCATCTGCCTAGATTTCCCCCCCTGTCTGCTGACTATATGTCATCCTGATCCAACACTTCCCCCTCCTCCCCATCCGAAGCAGACGATACATCTCTTCTATGTGGGTGACAGGGGAAGAAAAGTACCTTTGTTTTCCTAGCTCTTCAAAGGTGATGTCAGCCTTGAAATGACTACCTGAGAACTCCCTTTACTTATATAATCCTGCTAACTCAGAATTTGCGCTTAAACAAGATCCCCAGATGGTATGAATGCACACTGGAGTTTGAGAAACAGTGTTCTAATTGGGACAGAAACCCACATCCTCATTACAGACCCACCCTGAAGCTGCTCCCTCATGTGCCAGGACTAGAATTATGTGCTCCAAGCCTTCAGTCCCCCCATAGGCCCAGTCCTAAATGCTGCCATAGACACAGGGTCATTTTATCCCCGTTGCAGCTCTGTGAAGTCAGTTTATTATTATTATCCTGAAATGAAATAAAACAAAGCTCAGAGAAGTGACCTTGTTTGTCCAAGTCAGTTAAGTGATAGAATTGGGATTGTGGGTGGCAGAGATCCATGTGATTCCAAAGTTGGTTCCTTTTATGATAAAACATGTGTCAGGGTGCTTCTTCCAGAAACAGGCTGGTACACAAATCAGGTGGAATGGCTCCTGCATTCCTAGCCCTTCTGGCTTTGCACTAGAACTTGCTAGATCCTCTCTCTGAGGAGACCAGAGAAATTGAGTCCAGCAGTCCTGCTCCAGGGGTGAGTCATTGTTTCACCGTGAAAATGACCAAAAGGAGTGTTAAGAATGGTGTTCACGGCACCATTGAGAACCCTCCAGAGAGCACAATCTGTTTGGCCCTTTCCTGGCGGAATTCTCCCAGACATGGAGTTCATTTCCTCTTCAGCAAAGAATCGGATCTCTTGAGTATTAAAGCTTATACTTGTCTTTCGTGTTCTCTTCCTCAAGCCAAAAAATCATCAAACCAGATGGCCCTTTCTCTGTCGCGTACAGGACATTCACAGTTTAAAGCAGTTGTAAAAAAAAAAAAAAAAAAAAAAAGTTGGAACTTAGTTCTGAACAGAATCGAACCTTGGTACTTAGCTTAGAGCTGGAGTCAGTATGACCAAATGGCTAAGTGAGACTACTCACTGGCCCACAAAGCCACCTCTTTCATCTTTTATACAGGATAATCAATGCCACAGACTAGGCTGAAAATGAGACCTCAGCAGAGGCTGCCAGCATTCCTTAAGCTTGTGAAATAGATGAGCAGGAGACTGAATTGTCCTTTCTTCATAAAGGTGGTTGCCAAGACATGTGTCTGTATTAGTCATGGCAGCCCCAGCTGGTCAAACAGTAACTCTCACAGGCCAATCCAAAGAGCTGTTTATTTCTTGCTCACATTGCAATCTAAGGGGAGGGGGAGGAGAAAAGGTGGGGGGGGGGTGATGTTCTGCCCCACCCAGACATCCAGGCCTATGATTCTCCTCACACTTGCATCTGGCAGCTTCCACAGCTGCCCTGTCCAATATGGCGACTCTCAAGTCCCATATCAGAGTATATACTATTTAAATTTATTGAAAGTAAAAATTTGGAGTTCCCGTCGTGGCGCAGTGGTTAACGAATCCGACTAGGAACCATGAGGTTGCGGGTTCGGTCCCTGCCCTTGCTCAGTGGGTTAACAATCCGGCGTTGCAGTGAGCTGTGGTGTAGGTTGCAGACGCGGCTCGGATCCTGCGTTGCTGTGCCTCTGGCGTAGGCCGGTGGCTACAGCTCCGATTCAACCCCTAGCCTGGGAACCTCCATATGCCACGGGAGCGGCCCAAGAAATAGCAACAACAACAACAAAAGACAAAAAGACAAAAGACAAAAAAAAAAAAAAAAAAAGTAAAAATTCACTTCCCCAGTCACACTTGCCATGTTTTCCAATCTCAAAAGCCACATAAGACCAGAAGCTACTGGATTGAACATTGCAGAATAGAAGCTTTCCATCATTCCAGAAAGTTCTGTTGGACAGTTTGTTCTAAACTTCAGGGTCTTTCACTGGACTATGTGCCTGTAGACTGCTGGTGAGGAAGAGGGGAGAATCTGGGTGGTCAGAGGAGGATTCAAATCAGCTGTGAGAATGGTGGACGAATTCCCCCCAAGGCTATCTGTAAAAACTTAAGACCGGCCCACCTTACTCAAGGGCACTGGGATGTGACAAGTCTCTCTGTGCGAAGCAGCATAGAATCATCAATACAGGTGAGGCCTTGGGCCTTCTGACCCCAGGAGCCTTCTCACATGTGCACAACTCCTTTCCTCATGCGTCTAGAACTAGCCAAGCTTGGAAGGAACAATGCATTATTCTCAATTGTTGTAGAGGTTAATTCTTCATGAAAGGAATGGAAATTAAGGTGTCAGTGAGGGTAGGCTCTTAAGTACCTGAAATCTTTGAAAATAGCCATGTCACTTGACAGAGAGGGCCTCATGACGCTCACCTCCTCAATGGCAGGCCATGTGGAAAAGATATTCTATTTTTTTCACTTTGAATTGTGGTTGGTAAATTGACTCTGTAAAGAGCCAAATAGCAGGTATTTCAGGCTTTGCTCTTGTAGTCTTTAGCCCCATGACACAACTCTGTAATTGTAATGAAAAAGCAGTCAGAGATGAATGGATGAGCCTGTGTTTCAGTAAAACTTTATTTTTTTTAAAAAAGGTGGTAGGTCAAATTTGACCAGTAGGCTCAGTTAGCTGATCTCTGCTCCAAGTCTTTCACAAGGTTCTCTTCATTTACTAGCAAAAGAACCTTTTCTTCTGCTCATCTCTCACCCCTAAAATGGATGGTAAAAAGAGAAATGGAAATAGTGATGCATGCAGAGAAGCAGCACCCTGCTGTGGTACCCATTTGAGTTCCGTGAAGTCCACTTCCTTAACATCACACTTTGGGTTACATTTTTCATTGCCCCATTTTACAGATGAGGAAGCTGAGGCACAGAGAGATTAAATGACTTTCCCAGGGTCATGCAGCAGGTAAAGGGCAGAGCTGGGATCTAAAACCAGGTTTGGATGTTCCCATCGTGGCTCAGGGGAAACAAATCTTACTAGTATCCAAGAGGACATAGGTTCAATCCCTGGCCTTGCTCAGTGGGTTAAGCATCTGGCGTTGCCATGAGCTGTGGTGTAGGTTGCAGACGCAGCTCAGATCTGGCATTGGTGTGGCTGTGGCCACAGGCCAGCGGCTATAGCTCCAATTTGACCGCTAACTTGGGAACCTCTATATACCACAGCTGTGGGCCTAAAAAACAAAAGACAAAAAAAAGAAAGCAAAGCCAGGTTTGGCTGATGCAGAGGCTTAGATTCTAAATGCATGGTCTGTACTTCCCTAAAAGTCATTGGAGTGCTCTAAGTCAGTAGTATTTTTAAATACCCCCCAACATGCTAATCAGGGACAGACATATATAGACAATATCAGAGAAGGGGAACTAGATAAGAGCTGGGGAACAATTACAGAAAACAGTTGGGAATTGGTGGGATTTATTGATGAATACCTGTGCCACCTGAGGGGAAGGGGTTAGAAGAAGGAGGAGGCACTGTGTCAGCTATGTGAAGCACCAAGGTCTTGCAATGGAGAAATGAGAAAAGTGCTATTGTGATGAACACAAGGTTTATGAATGCACCATGGTGTCCAGCTTTAGCCCCCACCCCGCACATCTCATAAAGAGAGTGCTATCTTGAATGTCCTCTTCTCCTTTCCCCAGTTTCTGGCTTAAACAAAAAAAGCTAAATCATGATATTGGGTATAAAGAAATAGGCCCAGGTAGAATGGAAGAAAGGGGGAAAAATTTTTGTCTGTTAGACATTTTCCTGGGCTCTCTGTTGTGGAAAGTCTGGGTAGCAGACAACCAGGGGAGAGAAAAAGAGCATCCAGAGGGATGAAAATCAATCTACATACTATACTGCTGAGAATGGAAACAGGAAAGAGCCTGAAGAGGGATGCAGACTGATCTTCGGGAAATTTGTGCCTCGGGTGGTGAACGGATGGGTATTATAAAAGAATTAAGAGGAAAAGGGAGAAGGATTTTGAGAAATGTTACCACAGGTAATGAATTTACCCCTGACGACATTCTTTGGGTGTGGCTGGTAAAGCCCTAAATTACCATTGTAATTATTTTTGCTTTTGAAGATGTGGTCCTATGCAGAGACTGGGCCCCATGGGACTTTGGAATTTTTCTTTGGTTACACATGCAAAGTGACTCTGTTTTTCACCTCTGAAAGGATGAGAAGGATCCAAGTTAGAAGCAAGAGAGAATAAAACAGGCATAGCTGTCAAAGAGTAGAATGGATTAGCTCAGAAGGTAGAAAGTTCTTCTCCGGAAGTGCTCATGTAATAATCTACTGTGATGCTGAAGGGGAGAAATCCATGAGCCATCTAAAGACAGGGCTCACCAACCTGGCCAAACAGCCAAAGAACCAGAGCTTTCACAGTTCATAGGCCCAGGCCCCCTTTTTAATGGTGTAGGGCCTGGACCAATTGCAAAATTTCTCTAGGGAATTCTAAGGTCTGAGAGCCGATGATGGCCAGAGTTGGTCAAGGTGACCACTACTTCCTCTTTCAAGTTTGACACAGCATTGTCCTCTGCAAACCCCTCCTTCATAAAAAGATGCCTTGCAGAGACATTTAGCCAATCAAAGCACATTCTATGAAAAGGAGAGTGCATCCAAAGAATCTCACAAATAAATATAGAGAAGGAGAAGGCACAAAGTCACTATGAAGTTACATCCTGCTTATTTTTAGGTTGACTTGGATGTTACCTTAAACACATAAAACTAATCCATTTATTTATCTTTGTACCCTTTATTCAGGTCTGTGGGGCGCCACCCTTTCTCTGAATTCCCTCCAAAAACCCCTTTCAAGGGAAAAGAAAATCGGATGGACAAAAAAAGAGAAAAAATGTTCTTTGGCCTGGCACAAAAATTCTTCTCCAGTCCCAGTAATCATGGCTAAGAGTTGTATCTGGAAAATGGTAAATAAATGAAATGTTTATAAATGCAGTTCCATGTGAAAAGCTGTACAAGAGCTCCTTATGGCAAAGACCAAGATAGAAGAATTTTTCTGTAAAGTGAATGTGTGTATCAAGGTTTTTGGTTTTGTTTTTTTTTTCCCTGGCTGAACCCAAGGCATATGGAAGTTTCTGGGTCAGGGATTGAATCTGAGGCACAGATGTAACCTTACACTGAAGCTGTGACAACACTGGATCCCACTGTGCCAGGCCAGGGATTGAACCCATGCCTTCTCAGTGACCCGAGCTGCTGCAGTCAGATTCTTTTTTTTTTTTTTTTTTTTTTTTTTTTTGTCTTTTTTGTTGTTGTTGCTATTTCTTGGGCCGCTCCCGCGGCATATGGAGGTTCCCAGGCTAGGGGTCGAATTGGAGCTGTAGCCACCGGCCTACGCCAGAGCCACAGCAACGCGGGATCCGAGCCGCGTCTGCAACCTACACCACAGCTCACGGCAACGCCGGATCATTAACCCACTGAGCAAGGGCAGGGACCGAACCCGCAACCTCATGGTTCCTAGTCGGATTCGTTAACCACTGCGCCATGACGGGAACTCCCAGATTCTTAACCTACTGCACCACAGTGGGAACTCCCAAGGTTTGTATTTTTAGTGGTTTGCTCCTAATTGCAAAAATAATCTATATTTAATGGCAGAAAATATAAAACATTTAGAAAAACAGAAGAAAAATTTTAAATGTGTAATTCCATGACTGAGGCTTATTTTCAACATCTTAGAGTATGTTTCCAAATGAACACAGATTCATAAGATATATGTTAATATATATGTCTGTGTAATAAATTGTTTTCCAAAAAACTGGAATCAAATTGTACATACTTTGTAACCTACTTTTTTTCTACTTCACCTATCTTGAGCATTTTCTCATGTTGCAAATATTTTTCCATAGCAAACTTTCCAAAGGCTGCAGAGAATCCTATTAAATCCTGTTGTTGGACATTGAGGTTGTCTCCAGTTGTTGATATGATAAATAATGCTACCTGTCCACATTAATGTTATTTTAAATCAAGATGCACAGATAGAAGAAGTGATACCAAGTAAGAGTGACACTGCCGAACGTCTCATGTTTTATTTATTCTAAAAACACTGAAGTGATGCTTTGGGAATGGGTTGACTGATTCAAGTGTGTGAACAAACCCCACTCCTCCTGGGGAGCTGGTGAAATGCTGACTCAGCCATCCTGGGGTTCAGAGACGAGAGAATCCCCTCAGGTGAACCAATGCTCTGGCTGACACTATGGCTCCTGGACTTGGGAAATTTCTCAGCCCCTCCAATGATAATAATACTGAAGGGATAGAAGAGGAAAAGGAGTTCCCATCGTGGCTCAGTGGTTAGGGAACCCAACTAGCGTCCATAAGGATGAGGGTTTGATCCCTGGCCTCGCTCAGTAGGTTAAGGATCTAACGTTGCCGTGAGCTGTGGTGTAGGTTGCAGACATGGCTCGGGTCCCACATTGCTGTGGCTGTGGCGTGGGCCAGTGGCTATAGCTCCGATTGGACCCCTAGCCCGGGAATCTCCATATGCTGCAGGTGAAGCCCTAAAAGGACAAAAAGACTTAAAAAAAAAAAAAAAAAAAAAAAGAGGAAGACGAAAAGAAAGTGTATGGCTTCTCTTTGGGGCTAAATTGTGCCTCCCAAAAATGCTTAGCAGTAATGAACCCAACTAGTATCCATGAGGATGTGGATTTAATCCCTGGCCTCTCTCAGTGGGATAAAAGATCTGGCATTGCTATAAGCAGTGGTGCATGTTGCAGACCTGACTTGGCTCTAGCGTTGCTGTGAATGTGGCTGTGGCTGGCAGCTGCAGCTCTGCTTCAACCCCTAGCCTGGGAATTTCCATATGCCCTGGATGCAGCCCTAAAAAGACAAACAAAATGAAAACAAAACAAAACCAAAAACTATAGGTTGAAGCTCTAAACCCCTAGTACCTCAGAAGGTGACTTTATTTGGAAATAAGATCTTTAAAAATGAAATTCAGAGAAAATGAGGTCATATAAGGGATTCATACCCAACATATATGAACAGTTCATACAAGTCAATATCAAATAACCAAAACCCAATTAAAAACTGGGCAGAAGTGAACAGACATTTTTCCAAAGAGGAAATGCAGATGGCCAAGAGGCACATGAAAAATGCTCAACATTGCTAATTTTCAGGGAAATGCAAATCAAAACCACAATGAGGTATCACTTCACACCTGTCAGAATGAGTATCATCAAAAAAACCACAAATAACAAATGTGGGTGAGGATGTGAAGAAAAGGGAACATGTGTACACTGTTGGTGGGAATTTAAATTGGTGCAGCTATTGTGGAAAACAGTATGGAGGTTTCTCAAAAAAACAAAAAATAGAACTATGATGTGACCCAGTGGTTCCACTCTGAGGTTAGACCAGAAAACAAATAAACAAACAAACAAAAAAAACACTAATTCAAAAGGATGCATATGCCCCAATGTTCACAGCAGTATTAGTCAAAATAGCCAAGATATGGAAACAACCTAAGTGTCCATCAACACATGAATAGGTAAAGAAGATGACACAATAGAATACTGCTGAGCCATAAAAAAGAACAAAATTGGGGGAGTTACCATTGTGGCTCAGCAGGTTATGAACCCGACTAGTATCCATGAGGAAGTGGGTTCAATCCCTGGCCTCACTCTGGGGTTAAGGATGTGGTGTTACTGTGGCTGTGGTGTAGGCTGGCAGCTGCAGCTCCAGTTCAACCCCTACCCTGGAAACTCCCAAACGCCCCAAGCGTGGCCCTAAAAAAAACAACGAATAAAATTTTGCCATTTGCAGCAACATGGATGGACTTGGAGGGTATTATGCTTAGTTAAATAAGTCAGACTGAGAAATACAAATACTGTACAATATCATCTATATGTAGAAATAGAAATAGTGAATGTAACATAATAGAAGCAGACCCAGGAGTTCCCTCTGTGGCACAGTGGTGAAAGAATCTGACTTTAGTGGCTCAGGGCACTGAAGTGGTTCAGGTTTGACTCCCTGCACAGTGGGTTAAGGATCTGGCCTGGCCCCAACTGTGGTGTAGGGTGCAACTTCAGCTTGGATTCAATCCCTGGCTCAGGAACTTCCAAATGCCATGGGTGTGGCCATTTAAAAAAAAGAAGAAGAAGACCCACAACATAGTGCACAAACCAGTGATTACCAGTGCTGGGGGAGGGGCCATACAGGGTAGGGGAGTGGGAAGTGCAAACTATTGGGTGTAAGATAAGCTCATGGATGGCCTGTACAACACGGAGAATAAAGCCCATATTTTGTGAACACTTTAAATAGAAAGTAACCTGTTCCCATCATGATGCAGCAGAAAAGAATCCAACCAGTATCCATGAGGATGCCAGTTTGATCCCTGGCCTCAATCAGTAGGTCAGGGATCCGACGTTGCCATGAGCTGTGGTGTAGGTTGCAGATATGGCTCGGATCCTGCATTGCTGTGGCTGTGGTGTAGGCTGGCAGCTACAGCTCTGATTCGACCCCTAGCCTGGGAACTTCCATGTGCCATGGGTGCGGCCCTAAAAATAAATACATGAATAAATAAATAAATAAAAAGTAACCTTTAAAATTAAATAAAAATCAAAGATTAAAAAAAGAAAAAAGAAACAGAAAGATAAAATGAGGTCATATGGTGGGCCTTGATCCAATAGGATTACAACATTGTAAGAAGAGGAGGTCAGTATACAGACACACAGAGAGAGGACCATGGAGATAGTTGGTCCATCATCCCCATGCCAGGAGAGAGGCTTCAGAAAACAACCAATCCTGCCGACACCTTGATCTTTGACCTCTAGCCTCCAGAATCATGAAAGAATAAACTTCTGTTGTTTAAGCCACCTAGTTTGTGGTACTTTCTTAGGGCAGCTCTAGCAAACACACACAGCTTCCTAACTCTTCTTAAGAGAAATTCTATTAAAACAATTTTTTTCCTACCAAAAAACCCAACTATTTTTTTACTTATAAAAATAACAGTGAGTTCTTGTCATGGCTCAGAGGAATCAAATCTGACTAGTATTCATGAGGACGCAGGTTCGATCCCTGGCCTTGCTCAGTGGGTTAAGTATCCAGTGTTGCTGTGAGCTTCGGTGTAGGTCACAGATGCAGCTCAGATCCCGTGTTGCTGTGGCTGTCGTAGGCTGGCAGCCATAGCTCCGATCCAACGCCTAGCCTGGGAACCTCCATATGCCTCGGGTGCAGCCCTAAAAAGACAAAAAACAAAGCAAAAATTGCCCCCACCATGGCCTTTGATTCCAGTGGAGTTATATCCACAGAATAGGCAGCTGTAGATGCAGAGAAACGGGACTGCTATGAAGGCTTAGGACTCAGGAGCTGAGTCATCTTCAGCATGACCTTGACGTTTGTGGGCCTCAGCAAAACCTCATATTTGAATAACGGTAAAGAGTCCTGTCATTAGTAATACCCACCTTTGGGAGGATTTTGAGCCTTCAGAGGCAGTGGTTGAACCCTATTAGCCCAGGGCCTGGGCAAGCTGATCTCCACCCTGTCAGATAAAGTGGGTTGTGAGCAACCATACACCTTTTAAAAAGAGAACTTAGTGCTCAGAGCTTTTTGCTTGAGGGCAAACTTGCTTTGCCCGCGGAATGTTTTTTAGAACTTCAAATTAGTTGTCAATATTTTTAAAATTAGGAGATGCTACACGAGTTCTGAATTTCTGGCTTTCTGGTTGGGTTCTGACGGAGACACCAAGCACTGCCCAGATGCCCAGCTCATTCAGGTCTCTGGCCACAGAGCTCATCTGTGTCACCTGAAGGCTCTGTAGCATTGAATTTGTAAACCTAACCCTTAATGTAGAAACTAATTTTCTTTCTTTTTTATTGGTTTTTTTTTTTTTTTTTTTTTTTTGGTCTTTTTAGAGCCGCACCTGCAGCATATGAAAGTTCCTAGGCTAGAGGTCAGACTGGAGCTACAGCTGCTGGTCTATACCTCAGCCATAGCAAGGCCAGATCTGAGCCACGTCTGTGACCTACATGGCAGCTCACAGTAACACTGGTTCCTAAACCCACTGAACAAAGCCAGGGATCACACCCACATCCTTATGGATACTAGTCGGGTTCTTAACCCACTGAGCCACAACAGGAACTCCTGTAGAAACTAATTTTTATAAATAAAATACTCACACATATGTATACATATGCACAGAAATGTGTGGGTGTGTGTGTCTAAGGCTCATGCCTCATGACTTCATTGTTTTCACACCTTTTCCTTTTTAAAAAATCCACTGTGACTCAGAACACCTACTTTTGATTCAACACATTGAAATCTAAAAACTCTATCACCCCATACGTCCTAGAAATGTAAGGGAAATGTTACAGCTCCCCTAATCTGACCTCTTATTTTATACATGTGATCACACAGCTAGTGTAGAGCCAACAATTTAGCTTCAGAAGAGGCATCAGAAATTATTCAGTCTTCATAAACCCTTACTTTGCTAGAAACCTCATTTAGGAAAGGTTTTTGTTATCTGATTCAGTTTTTATAAGAAATAAAAGAGAAAGAATCAAAGAAACTCAAACATTTAATTAGTCATGTTAATTTTCTTTCTTTCCCTCCCCCAAATCCCCAAGTATCACAAAAATGCTCCTAGATACTCCAAAAACAGGTTTACCTCCCCCTAGCCCTGAGAACCTCTGTGCTGTCTTGTATTAGTTGCTAGGTAACTGAAGAAGATTTATGCACATCTATTGTTAATTTTGAAGACAATTTTCAGCTCTGCCATAAACAGCGCGAGAAGCAGACACCACACTTGCTTAAGAGAAACTCCTCTCACCTTCTCTAAGCCACTGCATTCCAGAGCACATCTACAAGGTCCAAAATATTCTGGTAAATCTCCAGCTGTCTGCAAAAGTGGTTCAGCAAATCTGAGACGGGTGGGCCCATCTCCAGTGCCCTCTTGTGCCAGACCCATTGGAAGTTTTATTTAAAGACCATAACCATTGTCTGCCCTCTTCGTTAGCCCGCGTGAAATCTAATCTTGTGCTTAGATTCCCTCGCCTCCTTCAACCCTGTTCTTCCCTGCAGCACCATAACTTCATCTTGGAATGGAAAACTTTGTATTGCAGAAGCATCTGCAAAATTATTCTCAAGCCAATGGTTTCATTACCTTCTTAAAGACTCTTGTTAAGCACAAGTACAATTTATACTGGTTTGGGTCACAGGTATGGCTTTTATTGGTAAAGGGATGAGGGGACTCAGCTTATGCGATGGCCCCCCGAACCAAAGTTTTATAGAGAGATCATCGTTATAATGATCCTGTGTATTTGGGAAGCAGTTCATGTTTTACTAGAAACTTCCCTGGACATCCTACCAGTTGATTCTCACCAAAATGCCACCAGAGGCAGGGTCCCTGGCATTGCCACTCCTGGCTTAGATGACTTGCAGGGTTCAACAGTCAGCCAACTGATGATCCAGCTTTGTTGTATACTAATTTATCTGCCTCATAGGCGCCAAAGAGGTGTCTCCAAAACAGAAAACTCAAGTTCCCATTGGGGCTCAGCAGTAATGAACCCAGCTGGTATCCATGAGGACAGGAGTTTTATTTCTGGCTTCACTCAGTGGGTTAAGAATCTGGCATTGCCATGAACTGTGGTATAGGTTGCACATGCAGCTTGGATCTGGCGTGGCTATGGTGTACGCCGGCAGCTGCTGCTCTGATTTGACCCCTAACCTGGGAACTTCCATATGCCACAGGTATGGTACGGCCCTAAAAAGACAAAAAACCAAAACTAAAACAAAACAAAACGAAAAAAAAACAGAGACAAGAATATGCCAATTAATTGAAACCAGCTAGTGACATTTCATCACTTACAGGATCCAAGTTCACATTCCTTAGCATGGAAGCTGAGGGCTTCCATCCCTGCTGGCTACCTCTTCATCATTTCCCATCAGGTTCGCTTCAGGTTTTGCATCCCACCAGCACTGCCTTCAGTCCAGTGCTCTGTATGTCCCACCATTTCTTGCCCTGGGGGCTTTGGTCATACTGTTTATTCTGCTTCCAAATCACACATTCCCACCATTAAATTCTTGCAGCCTCTCCATTGGGAAGCCTTCTCTGACACCCCTTCCCCACTTCACCCCTGCTGAGCTAGATGCCCCTCCTCTGGGCTCCCAGAATACTCAATGTATAGCTCTGTCAGCACATCTGTGGAATTGTTCTATCATGCTTTGCTCATCTGTCTGTCTCCCTCACTACCTGCTTGAGTTTTTTTCAAGGCAGTGTCTATATATTCTCTCCCTCCTTTTGATATGCCCCAGAACACACTACTCAGCCCATCTTGATCCCCAGTTTGCGGAAGGGAAGGCACAGAGAAAACAGAGAAAGCAATTGTAACAGGGAGGCCGGTACCACCATCAGCCTGAATCACAGAGAAGGCAACCCTGGCTCTGAAACCCCAGGCAACGCGTTATCAAATGGAAGATCTGGAATGTGAACAGGAAGAAGGATCCTTAGAGATAACCCAAACTATCCTTTAATATAGTGGAAAGAGCTCCTGCTTGCATACTTCCAAGGATGGGGCACTCACTGCCTCCCCCGGCTGCTATTCCCTTTGTTGATCAGCTAGCCTGTGAGACCGTTTTTCCCTTGGGTGATGCTGAAACCAGTTTCCCCATGATGTGCATCAGCCAGATTCTGCTTTTGTCTTCTGCTCTTAGACATTTCCTCTTGGCAGACAGAAACCTCAGACTTCCCGCTGCATGGATGAGACACCCTCGAGTTGTTCCTGCCTCCCTCGATCATCATCAAAAATGCAAAATTACCAGATTCCTGGCCTGAACACAGGCGCTTTCCATGCACTTTCTAACCCAAACCTCCCTGAGACGCAGTTGAAAACCCCGTCCAAGATCACACAGCTAGAAAGTCACAGATCATGCCTAGACCCCAAGGGATCCATTTCACATTCATGGATTTAACTACCTCACTCTCGCCTGTCTGAGTGCTTCAGCCATTGACAGTGAAAAGCTAAGCTGATTAAAGGTACAGAATTTGCACACCCTCTCTTCCCCACCCTTTCCTCTAATAGAGCTTTATGGGGATATCTCTCCTCTGAGCTTTGTTTTTAAAGATAAATTTATTTCTTATCGTTCCTCCTTCCCCAGCCCCATCTGAGGAAAAAGATGTCTGGGTTGCTGGCTCTGCAAATGTCCTGTGATTCACTGGTGCTGCACCAAGATGAGCCAACTCATTAGTTTCAAAGTCTCAAATTAATCTTACATTACTGTTCCTGAAGGTGAAAGGTCATTTTTTATCTTCTTAGCTGTATCCACCCGCTCTGGGAAGAAATTGGATCTTTCTGCAGGCAGAGACCCCACCCCTAATGGACCAGCTGTTGATGTTTCTCTTCTTTGTCCTGAGCGAGACTACATAGAGAGCCAGGATTGCTTGAAAAACCCAGAGGTGGTTGTTTTTAAAGCAGGAGGGTTTTGCAAATTGTAGGGCAGAGAAATGAGGAAGAGGCTGGCAACGGGAGTGTTGAAAAAAGCTAGAGACTGACACAGAAGACTCTGCCAGAAGGAAGCCTGTGGCAACTGGAAGGAAAGTCCCTTCTCCCAACTCCAGCTTTGCAGCTCCCTCCTCCGGCGCCTCCTAGTGGCAGAACATAGCATGGCACCAGCTGGCTGGCAGAAATGGCAGTTCTAGCGACCATATCACCAAACTGCAGAGACTTTGAAGCTTCAAGACAACAGTTTAATAACCGGCACCAGCCATCATACCTACAGCAAACTCTGTTATGAATTTGATTGGGCTGGGGGGCGGGAGGGGCAGGGGTGGAGGTCCTGGTAGGGTGGGAGTGCTTCATGGAATGGTCCTAGCTCAATCCTGATAACCTCCCAAATCACAAGGGGCACTGCCCCTCCAGAATGAGACATGGTTCCCAGGTTGGGCTGTCTCAGTTACAGTGAAATTCCTCCTGGATAGCCCTAACTGGATCAAAGCTGCATTGAGGAGGGGAAGAAAGCTGCATTGAACGCTGCCTGCTTGTGTTCACAAGAGCTATTGTCTTACCCTTAACCTTGTAATCAGAGCGAATGCATGGACCAGTGTTTGCTTTCCCCGACCTGGACCTTCTTCTAAACATTTTCTCCCAAACATTTTCTCCCAACCCCATGGGGAAGTTTGGTATTGAAAGGAGGGTTGAAGGGGGTGGAGTGCAGCTCGAGGAGTAATGGGAGTAGAGAAAGCATAGCCTTCCCTTTACATAGTGAAGTGCATCTCCATGATAGAAGCCTTGGAGAAAGCATGGACTGTCCTGTAGCTTTGGGGTAGGATACCATCTGAAGGAGACAGAAATTAGGTTTTTTTATTTTCCAGTGTATTAGGCATCAAAAATACCCCAGGAATATCTTGGAGCCAAACGCCATTCCTTAAAGATAGCAGAACTAAAGAGAGCAGGGAAAAGGTCAAGGTAGAAGGTGAGATTTTGAGGAAGGAAGCAAACCATAACCACTAGAGTTTTTAATTCATCTTAATTTTAACTGATATTTAGCAAGAATTGAATGACCCCATGAAACCAGGCCATGGTGGTAATATTTATTGCATGTCATGCTTCCAATTTGGTTTAATTCTCCCTCAAAGACAGAGAGGCAGCAGGGCATGAACCCGCTAGAGATTAGAGCCCCATGAGTGCAATTGAGGAGCAGGGCTGGCAAGAAAGAATGGCTCTAAATCAGGTCCAGGTGTGGAAGCAGCAATTATTCCAGCTACTGCTTTTTACCTCCAGTTAAGCTGGCATCATGGGGAAGGAGGGCAAGTTGCCAAGTAGTAGCCTGCCCATGGTCTGAAGCCATTTTCCCCATTCCAGCCTGGAAGGGGACAGAAGTGAGGAACGAGATCATATCAACCTGGGTGGCTCACCAAATGCTGTGTCCTGGGTCTCCATCCCCTGGCCAACTGATTTTTTAGTTTGAGTTGACTTTCACCCTACACAGACAGGTGTAGACATGAATAAGGCTGGTTCCTGGCTTAATATGGAGCAATGGACACAGGTTTCTACAGACCCTTCAGGGATGGGGTATTGAGAGTCAGTAACTCTGTTTGCCCAGCATCCTTTCTACCTTCTTCTGGCCACAGTAGCATGATTTTCTCATGGTGGACCACCACTTCTTCACTTTCAGCAAATTAAATCTTGGTTCTAGATTCTTCTTTTTCCAACTTTACCCAGCACTAGGATTAGACATAATTCTGGCCAACTGAAATCAACCCAGGGATTTTTGCTGGAACCCTCAGGAAGGAAAATGTTTCTTCTGGGGGCAGTTGCTGGGAGAATAGCTTTTGCATCCCTCAGCTATGGTTACAAATCTGCATCACAGACCCTCTCATGGCCCAGGTGTCCCGGGTAGCACAACAGTAAGTGTTGATTGTCACACTGACAGGTCTGCAGGTTGGCTGGCATGCTTCCACTTCCAGCTCATGTCTGTGGTCAGTGAGCCAGCTCTGCCCTAAAAGTCTTATTTTTCCTTCCAGGACCCTCTGGCTAACTGGGGCATGTTCTCATGGTGGTTCCAGAAGAACAAGAGAAAGGCAAATGAAAGCAGGCAGTTTTTTTTAAGGGTGAGACTTGGAACTGATGCACTGTCATTTCCAAGCATATTCTTTTGGCCAAAAGAGATCATATAGTTACACCCAACATCAGGAGTGGGTGCAAAGTCAGTGGCATGTAGGAAGGGTGCTAGATTGGGAAACTTCTTGCCATCAATCCCACAGCATAAGCTGCCTTCCCTGGTGGCCACTTTACCACATGATGGGACAAGCTCATCTGCGTGAAGCCACCAGAAAATAGAGCAAAGCAAGAGTTGGAAACTTGGATGTGATAATATCACTAGAGTCCCTGAATCCTGTTGTGTCCTAACTTTTCAACTATTTCATTGTTTAAGTCTGTTTCAATTGAGTTTCTATCATTTGCAATAATAAGACTGATGGATCTGTATTGCTCAGGATGCTCGGGAAGTACAGTGGCAAGTCTGAGAGGAGTGGCTGGATCCAAAGGGAAGTCAAGAGAGAGAAAATGGGTTCTGGAAGCTGAGCCCAGAACAGCTGCCAGAGGCCATTGGGCTTGGATGGCAGAGCCTTGCAAGGCACCCACAGGTGGCCAGTGAGCATGCTGGAGGTTACTGGCCTTAGCTTGCTTGGGACCAGAGATCTACATGGGCTCTTGTTTCTCCAGCATTCAACAGAAACAGAGGAAGCCTATCAGAGGAGGCCCTGCAGATTCGAGCTGCACTTCCCACCCCCAAGGAAAGAAAGGCTTCTATTCTGGCAAAATGCCCCTGGGATTTCCAAGGTTGTAGGTACTAGACCAAGTCCTTGAACGTGTGATTCTAGAAAAGGAACCAAAGATTGGAGAGAAGCAAGTGAGGCTTCTGGCCTAAGAGGAAGGCCCACAAGGACACCAACATCTGAGTAGCTTTGGAAACCACATTAACTAGAGCTGCTGCAATTTTTTTTTTTTTTTTGGCCTTACCTGTGGCATGTGTCAGTTCCCAGGTCAGGGTTTGATCCCATGCCACAGCAGTAATAATGCTGGATACTTAACCCACTGAGTGACTAGGGAACTCCCCAACATTAATATTTACTGAGAATAACCCACACAGCAAGCACCCGGCCAAGGAATTGTCAGGTATTAGAATATCTACTCACAAGCAATCTAAGAAGTCGGTATTTTGCTGTCTTTGACAGAGGAGGAGGAGGATGAAGTTGGAGAGTCTCCAGCCCCTCTAGGGTCCTCGGGCTGAATCCTTGTCCTGCACCAGAGCCCTCATAGTGACATCAGGCTGCCAGCCTCCATGACTGTCATTCTCCTTGTTCTTTCTGGCCCCAGAATCCACAGAATGAACACTTCTTCCCCTTCACATTTTATAGCCTCGTATTCTTTGAAATGGGGGCCCAATATCAGATCAGAGAGAAAAATATCCTATGGAGCACAGACCTTGAGTGTCATTACAGAGGG
The DNA here is from genome assembly GCF_054392235.1 of Sus scrofa. NCBI lineage: Eukaryota > Metazoa > Chordata > Mammalia > Artiodactyla > Suidae > Sus > Sus scrofa. Next base: position 60,817,012 of record NC_139395.1, read on the forward strand.
CCATTGTGGATTCCCTTGCCTGGCTTCTTCTGGGTAAGAGCACCTAGATTTCCTCTGGGGAATCATCCTCCGCCAACCCTCAGTCCAAGTGATCAAGGTGGGCCTGGCCCCATACAGGCGACCTTGCACCCCTGCTTCCCATTCCAGGGCTAGGCTGCCCACCGTGCATTCCATGATGTTACAGAGGCTCACAGTGTGCTGGGGCCAGAGTGCTGTGTGACCTTGAGCCACTTACCTAATCACTTCTGTGTCTCAGTCTTCCCATCTGTAAAATGGGATAATGAAACTTCTGTAGGGCTATTATGGGGAAGAGTTAAGGTAATGCCTATAAAACATATTTTACACACCCTCAACAAGAAACAGCTATGATCATCATGCATCCAGGCATGGCCTCTCCCCTACCCCAACCCCCATCCAAGCTGATGGGAATCTGTGCCGTGATCTTATTGGAAGTACTAAGCAAGCAGCTCTGCCCATCTCCACCTCTCCCCTTCTCCCTCTTTCTCCATCTCTCTGGTGGGGATATTAAGCAGTGGGCTGTGGCCTGGAACAGCCAGTGGAAAGAGATGGGAGAGGTCCAGGAATAGCTTTTTCTCAGCTTCATTTGGGGGCCTGGGTCTGGCTGTGCCTGCAGTCACCACTTCCCTGGACTTTCCACTAGCATGTGCCAATGATCCCCTTTGTGGGGTAAACCAGTTTTATTTTCTCTCTCTCTCTCTCTTTTTTTTTTTTCTTTTTTGCTTTTTAGTGCTGCACTTGAGGCATAGGGAGGTTCCAAGGCTAGGAGTTGAATCAGAGCTTCAGCTGCTGGCCCACACCACAGACATAGCAATGCCAGATCTGAGCTACATTTGTGACCTACACTGAAGTTTGCAGCAATGCCAGATCCTTAAACAATTGAGCGAGGCTGGGGATCGAACATGCATTGTCATGGATACTAGTCAGGTTCGTTTCGTTACTGCTGAGCCATGAAGAGAACTCTGAAAACCACTTTTAGATGGAGCCGGGGAGGGGATGTGGCAGCAGAGTGAAAGGGGTAAAAACTGTGGGAATATTTTCAGACTTCAGCATCTTCTGACTTTTCTCTCTTAACACATGAGACACAGATAGTAGTAAACTAGGACAGGGGAGGAGAAAAAAGAAATCTTTATGGGATTTAATTCCCCCCCCCCCACAAGTCAGGCCAAAGAGCATAGTTTTGGTACCACACACACCCAGGTAGCACCTCTGCTGAGCCATTTCCCAATTATGAAAACACGGGCAGTTTTTGTAAAACCCTGGTTCAACCATATGAAATGATCATTTTTGTAGGTCAGGAAATACTGACAACCTCACATCATTCAACCTAACCTTCCCTGCCTTATGGGGTTTTGTTAGGATTAAATAAAATGATAAAAACGCAGTTCTTAGCAAGATGCCTGCCCCTGAGATAATGACTATTATGTGTTAAATGCTGCTCCTACAATGATGGTGATGATGACGGTTAAGAAACAGTCACAGGAGTTTCCATCATGACGCAGTGGTTAACGAATCTAACTAGGAACCATGAGGTTGTGCGTTCAATCCCTGGCTTCACTCAATGGGTTACGGATCTGGCATTGCCGTGAGCTGTGGTGTAGGTTGCAGACGTGGCTTGGATCCTGCATTGCTATGGCTCTGGCATGGCTGGCGGCTACAGCTCCGATTAGACCCCTAGCCTGGGAACCTCCATGGTGCAGCCCTAAAAAGACAAAGAAAAGAAAAAAGAAAGAAATAGTCACAAATCAAAGGCACAAGAAAGAGCAGCAGCCGTCGGCAGCTTGACTGACTATTCTGTTTATTCAACCCCCCACCCCAACAAAATCTTGCTCTTCGAGATTTTTGCCATTTCTATCTCCAAAGAGACAGGGAGACAAAAGTTTGCAAAATAAGCCCGATCCCTTCAGGCCTCAGTGGCTCTTATGTATTGAGAAGATCCCCTGGAAAGCCTGGGGTTGGAGGGGGGGCTGTTGCAGAATCACTACTCCTATTTTTTTTTTTGCTTTCTAGGGCCATACCTGTAGCATGTGGAAGTTCCTGGCTAGGGGTCGAATTAGAGCTACAGCTGCTGTCCTATGCCACAACCACAGCAACGTCAGATCCGAGCTGCATTTGTGATCTACGCCTCACCTTGCGCCAACGCCAGAGATCAAACCTGCATCCTCACAGAGACAATGTCAGGGCCTTAACCTTGTGAGCCACAACAGGAACTCCTATTTTTAAATATCTTGACGTCAATAAAACAGTTTCCAATTCAGTGACAACTGAGGCATTTGTTTTGATCGTGGGTTTCTCACCCACCAGTAAGTTATTTTGGTTCAAACAGAGCATTTGTTTTCTGATAGCGGACAATGTGATGCATAGTTATTCTCATTTCCTGAGCCTTCCAGGTATGGCCACCCAGTATTCAAGCTGCACTTCCCAGCTCCAGGCTTTTGGACATGTTTTTCCCTGAATCTAAGTGCCTTGCCCTCCTTTTGCACCTAGCTCACTCTGCAGAGCTCCCAGTCCCATTCAATCTTGGGACGCATTTAGGCACCTCCAGTCCATTGACTCTTTGTTATATGCCTGTCTATGACTTGCTAATTTCCAATGTTTTCTCCATTGGACTCTAAGCTCCAGGTGACAGGTGCTAACTGGGTCTGATTTACTGTCCACCATCCCTAGGACCTGGCTGGAGGGATGGCCCATGGTGGATACTCAATGATATATGTTAAATGATGAATCCATCTTTAAGTAGTTCCTAATAGTTAAGTCAATAACTGCATTAATCAGTGGCAGAGGAAGGCTTGGACCCTCCCTGTGGAAACAAGCTTGGTTTTTGAATTGGGATGCAGGGGCCACCTGGTCCACTGTCTGAGGAGGCAAACAAGAAAGGAAAATCCTTTGAACATATCCCAACTTGTGAAATCTGGGAAAGAGGATTGAAAGACATTCCAGCACTGGGTAAGGCAATCATAAAGAAGTGTCAATGATTCATGGAGTTCCTGCTGTGGCTCAACCTGGCTGGGCTGCTGGAGTTTCTGCTCACACCTGAGTGCAGGAAACTGAGCATGCTCCCTCAGCAGGGAGATGCTAGGGCCAGGATGCTGCCCTCATCCCAAGCTTCAGAGAAAGACCAGACCAGCACACTGACCTTCCAGTATTACTATGAGCCTCAGAAAACTAAAACTGCCCTAAGGAGCTGAACCAGAACTAGAAATTAAAGAGCAGGAGTTCCTGCAATGGCACAATAGGATCTGCGGCGTCTCTGCAGGGTCAGGATGCAGGTTCAATCCCCAGCCAGGAATAGCTGGTTAAAGGATTCATCATTGCCTCAGCTACAATGCAGGTCAAAATTGCGGCTCACATGTGATCCTTAGCCCGGAACTCTGAGGCAGAACACTGACTCATGTGGTCAGTATAGGAGCATGGGCTTCGATGCATTCTTTGATATGGTTATTGATTAACATTTGTTGTTTAAGGGCTCCAGAGAGTAATTCCCCACAGGCCTTGTTTACTATAGGAAGTGTACCTATCCCCACATGCACCTTAATCTCTAACCCACTCCTCAACTGACAGAAAAGGAATGAGAGAAATGGTGACTCTGTCTAAGGGAAGAGGACAAAGAAATCATAAACCTTATGGGACATTTCCACCCCTAAAACCCCTTTAGGACAAGGACTGATATAGGTAACTGGGCAAGGCCAGTGGGAAAAAAAAAACCACATCTTTCTGGACCCCACGTTGGTACCCACTCCCCATCTTAAAGGGATAAAAACTCCTATAGGACAACAGAGAGCAGGGGCTCTTCTCCCCGCTCCCAGCAGCCCTGGGAACTATTTGCTTTCCTGTAATAAAGAGTTTGCTTGCTTGTGGCCTGTGTGTTTGCAGAGTTCATTCTTCGACTGCATGAACAAGAACCCGGATTCTGCTAACATCTTTTTGGGCATCAACTCCGTATGCCAAAAAAAAAAAGGAGTGTCAATGATTCATTTAAAGTGAACAATGATAATGCAGAATGTGAGGACATCTACATTAGAATTAGATGAGGTAAAGGTAAGGGACCCTTGTCCTTCACCAGGAGACGGTGTTCTTCATCACAGATTCAGAGGCAGGCCTCAGGTACTGTCTACAGCCCCATGGGCCAATCATTGGATTTTGCAAAAAGGAACGAAAATCACAGCAGATGTAGGGAGGGAACACTTTGTTTGGGTTACACTTACCAATCAGACACTAATCTATCTGCCGTCTGTGAACTGGAGTTTGGCACTTGCCATCTGCCCCTACATGGATTAAATCATGAGCCACTGCAGCTGCTGACCGGCAGCACCTGCTGAGCAGAGCTCAGGGTAGAACCCTGGAGAGAGGCACTCTGTGCTCTGGGAAAACTGGAAGAGCCTTCTTCAAATAGCGAGCTATTTTTAGGAGATGTTTTATGAGCCCACTTCTTGCATCTCCCATCTAGAGAAACATTAAAATCCTTCATGGTGTCTACTCTTTGTGACTAGTAGTGATCTTCATGAGACCAGCCATAGACTTTGCAAAATCCGTGCCTGGCTGCCTACACCTCCCCCTTCACCTTTGTCACTTTTGTCTGGATATTTCCCCTCTTCTCTTTGGGTGGTATTTCAGAGCTATCTGAAATACTGCCTCCTGGGCTGTATTGAAGTGGACAAAACAAAAGATGTCATGGTCACCAGCAGTGAGAACAGCTACTCCCAAGAGAAGGCCAGTGAGCCCTGAGGGAACTCAGGAAAGAAACAATGAATAATGGCCCAGAGCGGAAGTGCATATCAAAGGAGTGATTCCAGTAAGCCCAAATCTTTATATCTTCCATAGAAACTGGTTTTCTGTAAATCTGGTTATCTGTAAATCCTTTGTTCCTACTACCTTCCCTTTGCTACAAAAACTCACTTATCCCAGCTTCCCCCTTGGCCTCCTCAGACTGGTTTCTCAGGGCTACCTGAGATGCAGACTCCTAGGCTTAACTCCTAATTTTGCCCCAAATAAAACATAACTCTCAACTTTCAGGTTGTGTTTTTTGTTTTTGTTTTTGTTTTTGTCTTTTTAGGGCTGCACCCACAGCGTATGGAGGTTCCCAGGCTAAGGGTTGAACTAGAGCTGTAGCTGCTGGCCTACATCATAGCCACAGCAACACATGATCCAAGCCTCCTCTGTGATCTATACCACAGCTCACGGCAATGCTGGATCCTTAACCTACTGAGCAAGGCCAGGGATTGAACCTGTGTCCTCATGGATGCTAGACAGATTCATTTCCACTGAGCCATGACGGGAACTCGAGGTTGTGCATTTCTTTTTGTCCACACATCCATGGTTGTCTTCTCTGCTAGACAGCATGCCTTCTGAGGTCAGAAAGTGGGCCTTGCTTTTCTTTTCAATTTCTATTATCTGGAATCAGTGTCTTTGCATGAGCAATAGGAATCATTTCTTTACTGCCATATAGCCTCTCTCCCTCCAAAAAACAAAGCCTAACCCAAATCTACAGGTCAAGGTCATTCTCATTCCATAAAATCTCCATTTTCAAGAAACACATGTTCACAGAATACTTACAATGTACTATACAGCCCCCCATACTTTGAGAGTTGCACAGGGACTAGAGTCTTAAAGAGTTTACCTGGTTAGAAAGTACATAGTAAGGAGTTTCTGCTGTGGTGCAATGGGCTAATGATCTGGCTTGTCTCTGTGGAGGTGCCAGTTCGATCCCCAACCCTGCACAGCAGGTTAAGGATCCAGTGTTGCCACAGCCATGGTGTAAGTCACAGCTGCAGCTTGGATTCAATCACTGGCCTGGGAACTTCCATATGTCATGGGTGTGGCCAAAAAAGAAAAAAAAGAAGAAAGTACCTAGTAAAAAGTGGATCCATATACTAGAAACCTGTTTGATTTAACTCAGGAGAAAAAAAGAATAGGCTATGGAATCCAAGTTTAGGCAACAGAGGTTAGCCAGGTGACATGAACAGGAAAACCAAGAATAGAGGTGACGTCACTGTCTCTCTCAGGTCATACTGAAGCAGGAGATAGATGGGTCCCAGACTGAGCAGCTGTAATCTGTTCCCAGCTGGACAGATAATTTGAAGGTAAAAGCTGCATTCTGCTTGGATCAAAGATAGAGCACAACTATTTCTCATTCTTGAGCAAGGAGACCTCGGTAACTACACACTTGCAGAAAGGTTTCTGGGGTCAGAGAAAGCAGGGGCACCAGACCTTGGTACATCCTGTCAGCTTCCCAGAGACCCTGGTGATAAAATCCATCCTGAGTCAGGGCCCTGAGTCAGGCCATGCCAGATGAAGCAAGATGACTGGCCAGAGGAAGCCTGGAAGGACCCTCCCCATCGGAGTGATTTAAAGGACCTCCAAAGCATAAGTTCTTCTCTTCCTCTCTCTTTCTCTCTTGCTTTTTCTCTCTGTGTCTCGGTCTTTCTTCTCCCTTTCCACCCCCGACCCCAGCCTTCCTATGCCTATATTTTCTCCACACCTGCCTTCTCTCTCTTTTCTCTTTAAACAATTGCCTCACTGCCCTCGGTCTCTTTGCCTAATTCTTTTTCCAAAGGGACAGAGTTCTGTGGACTCACATCAAGTGGTTAGGGTTCAGCATTCTCACCCCACAGCCACCCAAGAACAGTTTCATCACATGTAACTCATCACATGTGGGACCCAAGGTGGTGGGCAGCCCCAGTTCTACATTTTGGCCCTGAGGGTCAAGTGCTCACCTGACGGATCCGTCATGGCTGGGGAAGTATGGGTCACACAATTCACTGCCTACTTACCTGGGCTATGGGCCAGTTGCCCTTGGAAGGTCTGGCACACAGTGACTGACCTTTCAAGTAGGGGCGAAAAGGATCCACATACATGAAATGGTATGAGAAGAAGGGACCAGCACACAGTGTTTACATTCCAGGTTTGTAAACAGAACTGTAGCTGGGGAAAAGCAGGTCCCAGAGTCCCAACCTCTGTCTAATAAGGGGTCCCAAACCTCTCCCATGAGCCCTGGCTGTGAGGAATCAAGGAGCAAATGGACTGCGAGCAAAACACATACTGTTGTCTTCTATGTGTATGAGTCCCATAATGAAGGTCAGGATCATGATTAAGACTAGAGAATCCAAGGGAACTTTGGCCTCATCTGTGATAGATTAAGATTTTTTAAGAGTTCCTGTTATGGCTCAGCAGATATGAATCTGACTAGTATTCATGAGGACGCAGGTTCAATCCCTGGCTCAGTGGGTTAAGGATCCGGAGTTGCTGTGAGCTGTGGTGTAGGTCACAGACGTGGCTCGGATCTGGTGTTGCTATGGCTGTTGTGTAGGCTGGTAGCTGCAGCTCCGCTTTGACCCCTAGCCTGGGAACCTCCATATGCCGTGGGTGGGGCCCTAAAAAAAAAAAAAAAGCAAAAAGCCAAAAGAATTTTTTAAAATGGAGAATGGCTTCATGTCATACTTGGGTAATTATAGTTTAATATTTAAATAGGAAACCTGGCTGAGAGCACGCTTCTCCAAGGAACTTCAAGAAAGAGAAGCTTAGCTGCCTGATTTCCATGAGGCCAGGTCAGGGTCCAGCCCCCCTACTCAGCTCTCCACCTATCATGTGGTCCCAAGAATTTAAGAAGCTGGGTTTTCCAGCTTAATTATGAACGGAACTGAAAAAATGACTTTCTGGAGAGTATTAATGTTGATGTTGATGTCAACATGTTGATTTCTTTTTTTAAAAGGAATCATCTGGTTATGTTTTTCCAACTATTGTTAAAGCAAAATTAGATGGGAAGACAAATGTGCATAAATTGCTATTCTGGGGGACTCTTGAGAAAACAAAAATATGAAATAAACAGAGCATCAAGAAAATGCGTTCAGCTGTGGATGAGGCATAACTACCTTCTCCACTCTTCTCGGTGAATTTCAGACACACGCCTTTTCCTAATTTTGTTCTTACAATTCTCAGGAGCTCAAGGATGAAAAATCACATAATCAACATTTAAAAACTGTCAATGGATCAGACATGTAATGGAGAATTTATAGCCACAGATCTTCCTAAATCTCCCAGCTAACCATTGGTCTCAACTCCTTTAGCTACAATCTTGATCAAATCCACTGCAAAACCACAAATACTTAAAAAATCGTCACATGTAAAGCACTTTATACTCTTCTTTTCCCTCAGCCTGTTAGAACTGGTGTCATATTCTCCCTCCTGTTGGGACCATATTGTGTAAAAAAAAAAAAAAAAAAAAAAAAAAAAAAGATTCCCTGGCCTCTTTATGCCTCCCTTTAAGGCATTCTGAATATCTAGTACTTCACGGGAGAAACTAAAAATAATTCAAATCTCTTTTTTGTTATTCTTTATCAGAAACTGGGAGGAATCGGTGAACTAAACTATAGAATTAGGTAAGAGTGTGTTCTCTGACTGCACTTGGCGCCTGGGAATTAAGGATTTCTTCCCCCCCCCCACTTTCTTTCTTCCCTTCCTTCCTTCCTCCCTCCCTCCCTTCCTTCCTCTCTTTCTTTCCTCTTGCTTTTTAGGGCTGCACCCACATCATATGTAAGTTCCCAGTTTCCAGACTAGGGGTCGAATTGAAGCTGTAGCTGCTGGCCTACGCCACAGCCACGGCAATGCCAGATCTGAGCCTCATCTGTGTGCAACCTATACCACAGCTCATGGCTTTGCTGGATCCCTAACCTACTGGGCAGGGCAAGGGATCAAACATGTGTCCTCATGGATACTAGTCAGGTTCTTAACCCACTGAACCACAAGGGGAACTGCAAGGATTTCTTTAAAAGACCAGGAACCCAGGAGTCACCTCCAGATCACGGATAGTGCTGAAGAAAAAGTCACCTACCAGCGAGAAGGACAAGGAAGACACCCCTGGGAAACCTAAGTGAAGAAATTGGAGGTTACAGAGTGGCCTGGACATAGACATAACCACAGCTGACAGATAGGGAGGTGCCGCCAATGGCAGACACCATCTCATTTAATTCTCTTCACAACCCAGTCAGTATCCCCACTGCACAGATGCAAAAACTGGAGGCTAGGGAGGGGAGGTGATAAAATTAGTAGGCAGAGGAGCTGGGATTTTAAGCAAAGCAGTCTGAGGAAGGAAGGAAGGGAGGAAGGGAGGAAGAAAGGAAGAAGGGAGGGAAAGAGGGAGGAAGGAAGAAAGGAGGGAAGGATGGAGCAGTGTTGGGAAGGAGGGAAGGGGGAATGGGGATGAGGGGAACAGATGGATCATTATTACTCTGAGAGAGACTAAAATTGAGATATTTCTGGTGTGGGTACAATCAGCAAATATCTTGACCATAAGCAATGTTTGGAGGGGGAAGTAAATCTCAGTAGAAAGGCTCCTAGAGCCATGGGGAATATAAATCCAGCAAAACCCGAAGGCGCATATATGCCAAAGCAAGGTATGTCAGTCAGAGCCCTAATGGAAAGAGGTGACACACTCCAATTAGGATGATTGGAGGAAGATTTATTTAGGAAGTGACTATTTAAAGAAATGCAGGCACAGAGGAGCGTCAGGGCTAATGCCATCACCCTGGCGGGCTGGGGGTCCATCATCCTGCTCTGAAGGGATGGGGGAGGGAGTTGTTAGCTATTAGCAGAACCGACAGAGCTACACAGGGGGGTTAGCCTGAGAGGAGCCAAGACCTTAATCTAGAGCTCACACCTGGCCAAGGTGACCTTGCAAGGAAGGACCGAAGAAACCCCCACTGCTCCTTCTCTTTTCTGTCCCTCCAGAACCCCTAAGACTCAGCATTGACAGATCCCACCTGAACGCCCCAGGATAAGGGTACCTTGTCACAGCTGGGCGGCCACAGGCACAATGGAAGGAGTGGGGGGAATCCAAGACACCCACCCTGAGGATGAAGGCAGTGTTTTCACCTAGAGACAGAGTGAAGGAACTTCTGCTGTGGAGCAATGGGATCAGCAGCGTCTTGGGAGTACTGGGACTCAGGTTTGATCCCCGGCCTGGCACTGCGGGTTAAAGATCCAGCATTGCCACAGCTGTAGCTTAGGTCATGACTGAAGCTCGGATGTGATCCCTGGCCCGGGATCCATATGCTGCAGGCAGCTGACAATGAAAGACAAAAAACCAAAAATCAACAACAAAAAGAGAGAGTAGAGGAATGGGTAGTTAAGGGCTGAGGTCACAGACTCACTCTAATATTATGGAGTCATAACATGCAAACCCATCCTCAGCCCCTGGGTGGGAATTACCATTTTCACAGAGGTCACCTAACTGGGGGGTGGCGGTGGGGGGTGAGTGAAGCACGTCATAGCTGCAGCAAGTTCTTGGAGCCCTGTGGATGTTTACCTGCTCCATACCAGGCATCATCACGTGCCCCATATGGAGTACTGACAGCCACACGGGTTGCTGCAATTCTGGCAGTGGCTGATGGGGAGAAGGACAGACAGCCAACCTTCTGGGCAGTGGGGCAAACCTCCAGCAGTGAGAAGCACGATGGGCAAGGAGCCAGCCCCAGGGATCCCTCCACTCCTTACTCGAAGGCACCACCAGTGCAGAGGGCGTCTCTTTATTCGCATCTGGACCCCACTCCCCAGGGACGGAGGGACTCAAGTAACAGGGCTGGGAATGAGCCATGTTCAGAAAAAGTTAAAAAAAAAAAAAAAGGAGTAGGTCATTCAGGCAGAGGATTCTCTCTGTTCTTAAGGGCTTAGATGTAGAGTGAAAGTGAAAGTAAGAAGCCAAACAAAACACCTTTTCTTCACACAGGGCTGTTTGTGCTTGGGACCACAATTCTTGTCCAAGAAGCTGGGCCTTAGGACAGTGAGTAAGGAAGCGAGGATCTGCAGTCCTGATGCAGGAAAGCCAGCCCTGTGAGCTGATGGGGCTGCCCAGGCGACAGAGGAATCCTGTAACTCAAGGTCAGGCCAGAAGAGGGGACAGGCCAGCCGCCCAGAGTGCCAGTCCATGAGGAACACTAATCATCTCTGGAAGACACTGGAAATCAGGGGCCCACTAACTCCTGTTTCTTTATTCAGCCAGCTGGACGCAAACTGGTCCTAATACAGTCAAAGCAGAAATTACCCTAAGGTGGAAACAAAACCATGTCCATCAGGACACACCTACGTCCGGAGGAAATTGTTGTCCCTATCCACTATGGGCTAGAACGTTCAACCCCTGAATTTCCAGGTTTGCCAACTGACTGTTGTGTAAAAGCCAGGTCTAAATAGATGAATATTTTGAATCAAGACATACTTGATAGAGCGCTGCTTCCTGGGAACCAGGTATTTTCTTATTTACATTTTAAGCCTTGAAAAAACTTTTTTTTTTTTTTTGCTTTTTGTTTGTTTTTTTGTTTGACTTTTTAAGGCTGCACCCATGTCATATGGAAGTTCCCAGACTAGGGATTGAATCAGAGCTGTAGCCGCTGGCCGACACCTCAGCCATAGCAACGTAGGATCCAGGCCGAGTCTGTGAACTACACCACAGCTAATGCAACACTGGATCCTTAACCCATTTTGGGCAGCCAACAGTGGATCCTAGTCTGGTTCTTAACGGCTGAGCCACAGAGGGAACCTCCCTGAAAAAAGTTTAGAAGAAGTTGACTGCTTTATAAAATTGCAAGAAACAATTAAAGAGAAGGGCAGAGAAAGGGAGGGAGGATTTCTTTAATCAGTGAATGAAGGAATGAAGGGAATTTGTCATGAACAAATACTCTGTGACTAGAACATAAGCTTGTTCTTTAACCCTACTAAGTACATGATAAAGAAATATTGAAAGAATTCTAGCTTGAAAAGTAAGAAAGTAGCAGCCCTGTTCCAGGCACCCCCTGTGGGTACTGAAAACTGACTGGGAGCTTTTCCTCGGGGAAGTCTGAGCATCTAGTTCCACAAATGAATAAAATGTGTCAAATGCAGCTCATGGCTTTGCTGGCTGGTTTTCCTAACTTTGCTGGGTTTTTTTGGACAAATTCAAGCTTATTGAGCTTTTTCTATATGCCAGGCTCTAAAGGTTGAATATGGCTTATTTTATTTAATACCTAAGGGACTTTCAAGGATACACAGACTTTGATCTCAGATACATTTCTTCACACCTCACTGTCCAATATGGCAGCCACCAGTCACAGGTGGTTATTTAAATTTATTATAATTGAATACAATTTAAAGTCTAGTTCTTACATTTTAAATTAGCCATGTATCAAGTACTCAATAGCCACATGTGGTAACAGACTCCAGCACTGCACCAGGCAGACACAGGACATGTCCATCATCACAGAAAGGACTGTTAGATAGCACAGTTCTAGACACTTCAGAGCCGTTTCTACCTCCTGGGAAATCATTTTAGGTGGAAAAGCTACTATTAATTAAATACCTCCTCTGAGATGTTCAAGGTTCTGAGTCAGTTATTTAAGATCATCTCACCCCACTTTAGAGGTGAATGAACTAAATAGAGCACAGAGAGGCTAAGTAACTTTCTCACCGTGGCCCAGCAATTGAGTTGCAAAGCCACGGCTTTTCTCATTCAGGTGATGCCATCTTCTAAGAGCTTCTTCCCCAAAGTGTGAGTGAAAGCAGCACCAAGTATAAGAAAGAGCTGTTGGGATTTCTGGCTCTTCTGCCAGAGAAGTGTTTACACACTTTTGGGGTTGTATAGGCTAGACCACCAAGCCCAGTTTCACAAGCTGGGTGACCCTGGCCGAGTCATTTATCCTAAGTGTACGTAATATGGGGCTGCTTACGGCACACAACTCGTAAGATTAAGAGGGTTACGTGGTCCACGGAAAGCACTTAACACAGTATCTGGTACAGAGAGGCTGTGTAGTACACGCAGATATGATTATTTCCACAGTGAATTCCTCTCTACTAGTTGACTTGGAAACAGCAACCAAGGTTCGCCCCACTCCGAACAATGCACATTTCTAAGTCTAGCACACCCTCTGCTGGTAGCTCCTTGGATACATCACCGGGCTGGATGTTTCCTGAAGGGTCCCATTCTGAACGTTCTGGGGCTTCTTGGCTTTAAAACAGGAGTGTCCCATTGGCGCATTAGAGACAGGGGGAGGGGTCCCTCAGCATTCAGGATAAAGAGCTTTCTAACTGTGCTACAGTCTTTTTTTCTGCCTTAAATACAAGGCAAATAGAAAGGATGTACCTCTTAAGCTACCTGGGCTCTGTGTCCAGCCTATGTTCCCAGCATCCACTGGCTGCCAGTGACCTACAAAGTGTAGGTTCTTATTACGCTGGAGTTACCTTCAGCCTGATGCTGAACGTGAAGTCCCACCCCTGTCCCCACAGCAAATCCATTTAAAAGTCTTGCTGATTTTATTTCTCCTGAATGTATTTAAAACCTGTTTCTGATTCCCCACCTTTTCTACCACCAGCCCAGTCTAAGTGGCCATCTTCACTCTCTTGGACCTCTGCATCAACCCCCTAGTTGGTCTTCTTGCCTCTTCTCCCTTCTCCCTCCAGTCTAGTCTCCACAGCCACCAGAGCTATGATAGCCAGAGCTACTGGAACGCCTTGGGGGAGCTTTAACAAACTACCAACACCCAAGTGCCAACTCTAATGCTGTCAGAGTCTGGCAGGGGTGGTTGGGGGGGGGGGCGGGGGAAGGGGCGGGGTGTCTCTCAACAGGTACAGCTCCTTAAATGCCGGGATGTTTCAGGCAGTCAGATTGGAGAACCCCTGGGCTTCCAGTCTGGCCTGCAAGCAGCAGCAGCATCACCTGGAGGGCTTGTTAGAACAGACAGCTGGGTCCCACCCCAGAGTTTCTAGTTAAGCAGATCTAGGCTGGGCCTAAGAATTTCCATTTGTCGCAGGCTCCAGGTGATGTTGATGCTGCTGGTCTGAGACCACATTTTGAGAACTATGGTGGTAAAAATATAACTTGGACCACAAAACTCCACTTAAATGGCTCTCTCTCTCTCTCTCTCTCTCTCTCTCTCTCTCTCTATATATATATATATATATATATATATATATATATATATATTTCACTGTCTATACCATGGCCTGCTGGGCTGGGTACAGCCTCTCCTATCTCCTGGCCCCTCCTCTCCTCTGCTCCAGCCACAGCTCCTCTGGCTCCCATCTGCCTCTTGATCATTTAAAGACCTTTGCACCGAAAGGCTCCTCCTTTAGTTCATGTCTCAAAGACCTTTGCACCGAAAGGCTCCTCCTTTAGTTCATGTCTCAAAGAAATGTCACCTCCTCAGAGAGGCCTTCCCTGACTGCCCCATTCAGCCTGTGCCTGACCCCTGATTCTCCCTCTCAGCCACCTGTTTCCTTTCCAGCATTTATTACAGTTGGCAATTATTTTGTGTCTTTGCTCACTTATCTACCTCTCAGCTAGAGTGCAAGCTGAGGAGAAGGGCTTTGTCTTCTTCCTCTGTGGCTGGCATAGTAGGGGCTCAAGAAACAGTAACTGAGTGGAATGAGTAGAAACACAGCATCAGAGAATGTGAGGGCTAGACATAGCAGTGACAATAGAAGCAGAAGCCATTTTTTCCCTTGAGGAGTTGCTGTGTGTGCTGGTCTTTTAACATTACGTCTCGAATCCACACAAGGACCTGGCAAGGCAACTGACATCACATTCAATGGACAAATGTGGAAATGAAGCCCCAGAGAGGTACGAAACTTGGGTGAAGTCATCCAGCTTAAAGTGGCAGAGCCAGCTGGGAATCCAGGCCTGCTTCTACGTTCACCAAAAGGTGGAAAGGAAGGAAGGGAGGGAGGGAGGGAGGCAGCAAAGACAGAGCTTGAAGAACTCTTCCCTCAGGGAATTTTTAACTCTAAACTTTGAGCCAAGTCGAAAATAAAAAACTGAGCTGAAATCAAAGAACCCTTGCCCTACTTTCCAGCTCTCTGATTCTCCCAGCATCTTTTCAGAAGAGAATGATCAAGCCATGACGGGTGTCTCAACTTGAAAGATGTTTTAGCAGCTTGCCCAGAGCCTTTGGATGAAAAGCCCAGGGAGGAAATGAAGAAGGCAGGACCTAAACCTGGCCGTGCTTCCTGCAGAGCCAGTGTGCCCCCATGCACCACACCTGGGAATAGTTCATTCAACTTCCTTTTGTGGCCACCACCTTGTGACTATATTAGTTAAGGTAACACTAGATGCTAGAACAAATAACCACTTCATTCCCCAAACTCAATGACTTAACATAACAGAAGTTCTTCTCTCCAGTTAAGTCCAAAATAAGTGCTTCTGAGCGGGGTAGGGAGAGCCCTCCTGCTGTGGCTGGGAAAGGGGACAGACTGTGATGGTTTCAACAGCCAGGCCTAGAAGCTGTTTATCTCCTTTGCACCCACAGTCAGTAGCCATAACTCAGAAGGGTGGCCCCACTTAGCTGCAAGGGAGGCTAGGCAATAGAGCCTAGTTGTCAAAGTCATCCAACAGCCAGCTAGTCTCTGCCTCATTCCCTGAGCTCTGTGCTGAAATCTCCACCCCAGTACATCTCCTCTCTCTGATGACACCATTTCTACAATCACAGAGAAGACTGTGGATGCAACCAGCCGTAGGAGGGAGACTCACCTTGATTTTAAATTTACATCACAGGAAATGACAGGTGTCCAGAGGTCCCCTGAGGGGATGCTGGAGGTAATGGGAAGGGCAAGGGAAGGAAGACAGGCTAAGACAGGACAACAACTTCATCAACCATTTTGGTATGGTTTCCAAAGTCTACCTTGATTTCAACTCTAGATTTTTCAAAATTACACTAACCAAGCAAACATATATAATTTATTGTTTTGTGTTGGACTTCAAGGCGTATTTAATGAAATAGAACTCAAAGCCTCCGGTCAAGACAAGATTTACCAGACCTTTATAACTGCCCCACCTATCTCACTGCAAGGCCCCTTTCCCCATCTTGAGAAACCTGTCCTACTCCTTCTATACCCTACTAAGAAAGGTATGTGGCCCACTCTTCACCCTGCCCCTATAGGGGGTTTATACACTCCCAGCCAACCAGCAAGTGCATCCTAAGACCCCCCTTCCCCCAACCAATCAGCAGGTCAGCAGGTGTACAGTAAGACCTCTCCCCCTCCCCGAGCTATAAAAACAGACATGACCATACACCTTGGGGTGGCTCTCCCTGATTAATATGAAGTCTGGGTGCTGTGTTAACAGTGTCTCTCATCTCAATAAACTCTTCTTTCTCTTCACCTGGCTATTTCTGGAAATTTTTTTTTTGGCCTGTGTACACATACCACAACATTTTGCAGACATAGTCCTAGGCATTTGGGATACCAATAATTAAATAAAGAATATGATATAGGCCCTATTCTTTATCTGGTTGAGATTTTGAAATATCTTTGATAGAAATTGGACACAAATAATATCCAAGATTGTATTCAACATGTGCTATAAATGATCTCATTTAATCTTCACGATAATCTTATGAGGTAAGTATGATTATCGTCTCCATTTTATAGAGGAGGAAACCAAGACATAACAGAGGAAATAATTGTCCCAAATTCTAATGCTCATAAAAGTCAGGCAAGAGTCTTAAGTAAATTATGCTATCTATATTAAACTACAGGACTATATGCACATTGACATAAGCACAGGCATGATGCAGATGGCTTCAGCAAACAGAAGGAGATGGAGTTTTAAACAGTTACTAAACTCAAGAACAGGCTGAAACTAAGCCCAAGTAATTGCAACATGACCTCACAGTTAAGCAAGCTGGGTGGCTCTGGAGGAGATGCTCTCTCTCCCTGTTCATCAGTTCCCCCTTCTGTAAAACAAGGGAGCTGGCTCAGATGACTCCTAAATGCCTTGTTCCTATACAAGTAGTGTGGCCATTGGGAAGGCCAGAAGTTGTCATCTGTCAGAATCAAGTTCTTTCTGCCTATCTCAGCCTTTGTTTTCCCACCTGTGATACTGGAATGGGGTCTGATTTGCTCATTTTTCTCTCCCTCCTGTCTGACACAGGGAATATAATAGGAGCTGAATAAAACCTGGTCACCCCCTTCATCTCGCATCTGAATACAGATGGCAGGAATCGTGTGAATAGAATGCAGATCCTTGAGCTGTGAGCTGCCTCTGGCAGTACGGGGCATCTGAACCTCCACCCTAGGGAATGAGGGGCATTCGGGAAGCAGCTTAGGACCAAGTGTAACATCGCACAAGGCCTCCCCCTGCCCGTCCTCACCATAATCTAAGCCCTTTCCATCAAGGAAAAGGCAGTTTCCAGCCCTGTGAATCTAGATTCCCATGGATCCCTCAGAATCCCCCACAAACAGGTTCCTACAACTTTGGGTGGCAGGGTCAGAGAGAGGACTATTAACTGTCCCTGCAGTCCTCCCTAGCAAGCCTTCTTTTTTATAATGTCTTCGGTGATGCTCCCAGGAGCTGTGCTTGCCTGGCAGATATTGAATAAGGGGCATGGAGGAAAAGCAGTGTCTTGGAACGGTTGCCTGGTTACTCAGAGGTCTGGATTGCAAGGTCTCCTCCCCAGGAGGCTGAGCCTGAGGTACTGAACAGGGGAGCAGAGGGGAGGGGCACTGGACCTTGCACAGGGAGGAGGAGGGGCAGCTAGGGTCAGCTCATAGACATGGGTATCTTTTTTCCCCCACCCCCAACTGCCCACAGGCCAGGCCAGGACAATGGGACAAGTTGCCTGGGTGGGGAGCCTGACTCACCTACTGACCAGCTGTAGGATCTGGGCAAGTTGATATAGCTTATCTGCACCTTCCCTTCCTCATCCTTAAAATGAAACTGATAATAGTACATACCTCACTGGGGTTCCCAAATCTTCAAAACGGGTAAAGATAGGAAAAGGGTTGAGCATAGGGCTGGAATGCAGTAGGCTGATCATTAAAAAGCTAGTGCTGCCCAGCCAGAGCTGGAGTCTGATGGAGTCAGAAGTCCCCATCAGGACTGGCTACCCAATTTGAGGTCCCAGTGCATATAAGAAATGCAGAACCCCAGTTCAAAAAGCAGGAGAGAAGTGCTATTAAATGTCCAAAAATAGAAAGCTTTGTTTCCCCTCTTGCAGTCTTTCTGGATGACAGTGCTTTTTGCTTGCTATTTAATGCCCTGGTCCCTGGTCATGGGGACAGTGCACATCATCACAGGCACCTGGGAGTGCACCCCACATCTTGGCATATGTGTGCATTGCCATAAGCTACCAGGTGACCCCAGATATGATAACCTCCACATTCGCATGCACTGGGTACTTGAATCAGGGTCAGAAGAGACTCACTCCTGCTGAAAGGGAGAAAGGGATGGTTGCAGACACGCCCTCTTCTAGGACCTGGATGGTGATGGGGTGGGGGTGGATGGTACTGGCAGGGAGCAGAATGGGCCACCAAGACACCAGGGGGTTGGGAAGCTGGCAGTAGGTGCGGGCTGTAAACCTACCTAGGGAGGTGGAGGGGCAGGTAGGAGGGAGGCTGGGGGAAGGTGGGGCTTCACATGAACTGAGTGAACCCTGGGTACCTGCACCATTGTCCCACTGGACTCTACTTCCAAGACATGATTTAAAGATTAAAGTTTTAAATTTAAAGATTTAAGAATTTCAAGATGTGACAGCAGTGCATTCAATTCCAAGCACAGGTTCTGAATGACTGTACTGGCTGGTCACACACCATCATGGAGACCCTGTTCTGAGTTCTGATCCTGGTTGTCACTAAGTCCTCCTCCCAGGACCTTGGTTTCCCTGTCTCTAAATGAGGGGGCAGGGCTACGTGGTTTTTATGCCCTCTTCCTGCTTTGGTATTTTATGACTTCTGTCCCATTGACATGCTGTGTGGCCACAGGCAAGTCCGTTTCCCTTGGGTATCAGTTTTCCCATCTGTGAAATGGGAATTTAGTGATCCTGAAGGACTGATCCATGGCTAATGCTCAAAGACAAGCCTTTTCTCCTTTCTTTCCTTGTTCGAGGGGCCCTTTTCTTTTGGAGGAGGTCAATTCATCAAGCAGGTCCTAGGACACTTCTGGTCTTGTCTTTCTGCCCAGGAGGGAAGAGCAAGCAGCCTGTGTCTTGTGTCCCTTGTGAGATAATAGAAAATAGACAATGGTCTCTTCCCCCAGTTTCTGGAGGCACAGAGCTCTTGCAACCCTTGTAACTTCCTAAGTGATTAGAGCACTAAAAGCATCTTTTGTTCTAATATTTGGTCTTTGGCTCTGGTTCCTGACACAGGGAAACCCTTGTAATTTCCTGGGTGATAGCAGTGTCTTTTGTTCTAATGATGTAACTCTGGGTGGGTTCCTGGATGGCTTCTGGATGGCGGTTGGTCACTGCCAAGACCCAACTGTAATTAGAAGCTTAGAATTTTCAGCCCCCTCCCCCTTCCCCCCATTCTCTTGAGAAGGGAGAGAGGCTGAAAATGGAGTAAAAGATCCATCATACTTACACAAGGAAACCTCCCTAAAAATCCCCACAGTACAGGATTTGGGGGGCTTCCATGTTGGTAAACATATCCCCTATGAGGAAGGAGTCACATCCCAAGACCATGGGGACAGAAGCTCCTGTACTTAGGATCATTTCAGACCTCGCCCTGTGTGTTCCTTCATCTGGCTGTCATCATATTCTTTAGAAAACTTGCAAACAAGGAAGTGTTTCCTGGAGTTGTATGAGCCACTATAGCAAAGTAATTGAACCTTAGGAGGGGGTTGTGGGAACCTCCAATTTGTGTCCAAGTCAGGCAGAAGTTGTGGGTAACATGACATTGCAATTGGCATCTGAAGTGGGAGGCAGTCCCGTGGGATTGAATCTGTAACCCACAGGATTAATGTAGTCTCCAGGTACATAGTGTCAAAATAATGAAACTGTAGGATACCAAGCTTGTATTGCTTGGTAGGGGGCAAACCCTACAACTTTGGTGACCAGAAGAGTCAGAAGTGTCCTCTGTGAAAGTAAAAAAGAAAGACAGAGGAGAACTGTAGGTTTTCCTACTTCACTCCCCAACCCCATTAGGTCGTATGTTGAAGCCTTAACCCCCAACGTGAGGGCATGGGAAGGAGGGGTCTTGAGGGGTAATTAGGGTTAGAGGAGGTCATGAGGGTGGAGCCCCCTCACCTCACTGATGCAATTAGTGCCCTTTTAAGAAGAACAGAGACACCAGACCTTCTGCTCTTCCTTGCATGAGGATACAGGGACTATTGGCAAGCCAGATAGAGGGGCTGCACCAAGACTGAATCTGCCAGCATCCTGATCTTGGACTCCCCATCCTCCTGAACTGTGAAAAATAGATGTCTGTTGTTTAAAGCCATTCAATCTACACCATTCTGTTATAGCAACTTGAGCAGACTGACACAGCCTATAAGGAAGGCTGACCAACTGATGGAACAAAAAGGCAAAGAACAGATCATCAGAGGAGGGGAGAAAGCCAGCAGCACTGTACAACTGACTCATTCATTTATACATTCATTCATTCATTCATTCATCTGCCTGCAAACTGCAGTGGCCTTTACCATATCTCCATGCTATTCCCTTTATTTATTTATTTATTTACTTTGGTCTTTTTGTCTTTTTTTTAGGCCCACACCTGAGGCACATGGAGATTCCCAGGCCAGGAATCCAATCGGAGCTGTAGCAGCCGTACAGCAATGCCGGATCCTTAACCCCTGAGTGAGGCCAGGGATCAAACCAATGTCCTCATGGATGCTAGTTGGGTTCACTAACCACTGAGCCATGATGGGAACTCCCCATGCTATTCCCTTTTAATGCACTCTCTGCACAACAGCCTAAGGGAACTACTTATGTGATAAGCAGAACCCCATCTTTCTCTTCTGAAAACCTCCATCATCTGGAATTAGGTTCTGCTGGGATAGACGACGCACACTGAAAGTGTCTTAAATAAAAGAGACATTTATCTTTCTCTTAAGAAGCCTCAGGTGTTTGGTTACCCAATGTCATTGGGCAGCTCAATGGTCAGAATGCAGGCTCTATCCCTGACTTCCATTTCCAAGATCATTTCAAAGTCCAAGATGGTGCTAGGGCTCCAGCCATCAAATCTATATACCGCAGAGCAGAAAGGATGGGGGGGGGGCGTGCCCTCCTTTCCAAGTTACTTCTCAGAAGTTCTCACACACCACCTGGGCTGAAATACTAGTTGCTGGAGCTTAGGTCACATGACCACACCCACAAAAGCATCTGGGAAAAGTAGGCTCTATTCTAGGCAGCCAGGTGCCCAGGTTAACACTGGGTTTTACCAATGAGGAAGATGGGGGTGGGGCATGATTGCTTGGAAACAACTGTTGATTTTTACCACCCAATCCTTCCATAGCTCCCTACTGCCCTTAGAATGAAATTTACACTCCTTACTATGCCCCACTAGCCCATTTTCCTACCCCTTCTCCTCCCAGTCTCCTTCCCTCATCAGGCTTCAGGCCTGAATGGGTCTCTCAAAGGCCTCCTCTGGGTCTCTCAAAGGCGAAGTCTTGTGCCCACACAGGGGTGTTTACCCACAGTGTTCCCTTGGCCCAGAATGCCCTCACCCCACTCTGGGCAGCTTTTGCTTTGGGCTCCATATTTGTGTTACTTCCTTAGTGAGGTCTTCCCACCATGCCGTCTAACATCTAACAGAGTTCCTTTCATCTTCCTTTTTTTTTTTTTTTGCTTTTTAGCGCCACACCTGCACACATGGAGGTTCCCAGGATAGGGGTCCAATCAGTGTTGGTTGTTGGCCTACGCCACAGCAATGTGGGATCTGTGACCTACACCATGGCTCATGGCAATGCCAGATCTTTAACCCAAGAGAGAGGCCAGGGATCAAACCCACATTCTCATGGACACTATCCAGGTTCTTAACCTGCTGAGCCACAGTGGGAACTCCTTGACTCCTTTTTTGACTCCCAACAGCCCTGGAGCAGCCAAGCTTATGGTTGGTGTCCTTTTTAGCCTCTTTCCTGGCTCCATCCTTGGTCCCCACCCTCTGTTAGTGACCCACTTTTATCTTCTATGTTCTGTGGTTTATTCCTTATCCTTGTAAGCAGCTTTACATCCTTTCTGGGGGAGGGTGGAGTATAAACAAACAAATACAAGATAAAATACATAAGGTACTTAGGTGGATCCAGTATCCAGGAATAGAAGCCTGCTCCAAGCAGTACCAGGCTTCTCATGGGGATGAGAGAGCCCAGCAGGCACCCAGCCATGGACTTGCCATCTCCTCTTGGGTGTCTTCAAGGGCTTCAGCTGGGTGTGTCCAGAAAGCAACTCACAGTCCCTTTCAAGATGCTCTCCTAGTCTTGGGGAATCAGTTGTCCCAGGACTGTCCTCAAGAGGTCGGTGGCACCATGGTGAGAATAGTTCTTAACAGTGTGACTGGATATATTGGGTGGATGGTCCACTGTGGTGGGGGCTGGCCCATGATGGTAGGACATTCAGCCACCTTCCCAGTCTCTGTCCATGAGGTGACAATGGCACCCCCACCCCTGAGCTGTGACAACTGCAAATGCTTCCAGATACTGCTAAACATCCCCTGGGGCAAAACTGTCACCACTTGAGAACCACTGGTTTAGACAAAGGACTTAAACCTCAGACTTTATGGGTTCACATTTCAACTCTGCTGTGGAATGTGGGGCAAGTTAGTCCCTCTTTCTGTGCCTCAATCCCGCTTTTACAAAGTGAAGAAACTGATAGTCCCCCGTAGAGGAATAAGTGAGCTAGTGACTATAGAAGGGTGCCTGGCACAAAGACAGGTTATGCTAGTTATTACTCTTACTTTTGCAATTATTCCTGGTTCCTCAAGCCAATCCATCATCCATGTCTACACAATTTCACTTTATAAACATCTCTAAATTCATTCACCTTTCTCTATTATTACCTTTATCTAACCCACCCGTATCTCTTGCCTCTGATTAAGGCTGCCGGTAGCTCACTCTCTCCAGAGGAACCAGTTTCATCTGTTCAAACCCTTGGATGGTTCAAACCAGTCACAGAGTCCCACTGTTTTCAGGAAATAGTCTTCAACAGCCTAGAGATTATAGAATGACTTTGTCCATCTCTAAAGCCTTGTCTCATAGCTACATCTCCCTTGTTCACCAAATTTCAACCACAGTGGTTTTTCTCTCCATTTCTCAAAAATGCCATTTTTATGCCTGCTACCCTGAGGCCTTAAAGTGTTCCATACCCTCTAACTATAAACTCAAATGCAGTGATAGTAAACAATTTTTTTTTCAAAATATAGACAGGCTATTTCCTGGGAGGAGAAAGAATTGAAGTGACTGAACCAGGAAGGGCTGCCTTGTTCAGTGGGGCAGTGTGTGCACTGCACAAACACTCAGCCAAGGTAGCCAGAAGAGACTGCAATTCATCCCAAGCTCCACTCACTAAGGCATACCCTATTGGAGAGCCATATGTTTGTTTGTAGAGCTGTACTCTCTGAAAAAGGACATCTTCTGGTAATTTGCAATAGATGCCCTAGGGTTTGGTGGCAGCCGTACAGTCAGTGTGCACAGGAGTGATAATTAATAGAAGAGCTACATTTTAAAAGTACATTTCTTGTCTGTTGCAGGTACATTAAAGGGCCAAAGACAAGGGAAGAGACTGATTATACCAATGACCTGGCTCTCTTGTGTTCTCTTTCTTTCCAGAGCTAGAAAGTAAACAGTTTCCACATCTCTGGTTCTAGTTCAGAGCCAAGGCCAACTGAGAAAAACTGCCCCTTACTTTGTGCATTGAGCAATTGGACAACTTTCAAGTCTCAGGGTGATACAATTAGCACTTTTTAAAAATTAAATCCTCTGTAAAATGCCTTCTGGGAATTCAATATCTTTTTTTTTTCTTTTTGTAAATGAACTATTCTTATTAACCTCATTCATCTGTCTCATAAAAACTGTCAACTAAGGCCAGCCATGCAGAACACCCATCCTAGCCAATCTAATTATCACTAAATATTTAGCTTCACAGTTAAAAAACTTTCAGAGCCAAAGACACTGGAAACATCACTAGAACACACATTCACCTTGATTATGAATAAACTGGGGCTCAGAGACTGGAAGAACGTCCCCTGGGTCACTTACCTCAGAGGTGATATTGCAAGAGGACACCTAGGTCTCCCGTTTGCCATGCTAGTGTCCAGAGGCCAGAGTGGAAAAAGGGAAAAAAAAAAAAAAAGACCCCCTATTCTCTCAACAGGCAGTAAGTATCAATGAAAGCCACATTTCTAACTACTTGGTCTGTATGCAAAGGGTGCACTTTCACAGCACTCGTGGGCAGCTCTGCTTTGCATCTAATGACAATCAATTGCAAGGACTATTGTTGACTTCAGATGCAACATATTTTGAGAACATCACTATGAGAGGAATACTGGGTCTGGGTTGCTGAGACCCAAGCCAAGATGCATGTTGGCATTTTCATGTTATTTAACAGGATTGGGAGCTCTGAGACCATCAAACTTTAAGCAAATCTGAGTCCTACATATTTAGGTCAGCAAAACATAAAAGTGAATGAGTTCCCAAAAGTCTGCTCCCCTTGCACATTTTTTTTTTTTTTATGGCCGCACTCACTGCATGTGGAAGTTACTGGGCTAGGGATTGAATTGTAGTTGCAGCTGAGGCCTACGACACAGCCACAGCCACAGCAATGGCAACGTGGGATCTAAGTTGCAACCACAATCTATGCTGCAACTTGCAGCAACACTGATCCTTAACCCACTGAGCCAGGCCAGGGATTGAACCTGCATCCTCACAGAGACAACACTGGGTCCCTAACCCAGTGAGCCACAGTGGGAACTCCTTCCACTTATACATTTAAATGGGGTCACTTCCTATAATCCATTTACACCCATTTTTAACTCAAGGCCATAGAAGTCAGCATTTAATGACATGCACATGTGGTGTTCCAGTGGGCATAGCTGTGGAGGTAGTGTCTCCAGCTGATGCTGTTGGACAGACCTGGGCTGCAATTCTGACTGTACCACCTACTTATTGTCTCCCATGCACTTCACCTCTCTGGGCTGCAGTGTTCATGACTGTACATAGAAATGCTAATAGCCACTTCCCAGAACTGGTAGATAAAATAATACAATGTACAAGAGAACACTGTGAGCTCCCCAAGGGGAGTCCTTTTTATCCTGTTCCTTTAACAAGGCTGTGGAGTCTTTTTAAGGCCTTTGCCCATTATTCTCACCTCATCAGGGTGTCTGCAATGCCAGCCACAGGGACTTCTAGTCTAGTCTGTGCTCAATAAGTATTTGTTGAATTAATTAACAGACGTATGAGTGTGAGAATGGGTTACATCTTTTCCTGTGTTTGCAACATGAGCCAATTGTAATGGTTTGAATGGTGCCCCCTCTCCACCCCCCAAAAAAACCCTGATATGTCCATGTCCTAAACCTCAGAACCTGTGAATGTGACCTTATTTGGAAAAGAAGTCTTGGAAGATATAATGAATTTAAAGATCTTTATATAAGATCCTCCTGGACTATCTGGGTAGGACGTTGATTTAGATCATTCCGGCTGCTGTAACAAAACCACCATAGATTAAGACGCTTATAAACAATAACATTTACTTCTCATGATTCTAGAGGCTGGGAAAGTCCAAGATCGAGGAGCCAGCAGACTTGGTGTCTGGTGAGAACCCACTGCATGGGTCATAGCTAGCTATCTTCTCTGTGACCTCACATGACAGAAGGAGTTAGAGATCTCTCTGAGGTCTCTTTCATAAGGGCACTAATACCACTCATGAGGGCCCCATCCTAATCCCTAATCCCTATCTCCAAATACTATCTCATTGGGGATTAGGTTTCAACATAAGAATTCCGAAGGGACACAGAAGTTCAGTTTAGAGCAAACCTAAGCCATGAGACACAGAAGTCACAGAGAGTTCTTATGAAGATGCAGGCAGAGACTGGAATGATGCAGCCACAAGGAATGCCAATAGCCACCGGACATAAGAAGAGAAAAAAGAAGAATTCTCCCCTACAGCCTCCAGCAGGAGCGTGGTCCTGCTGGCACCTTGATTTCTGACCTCTGGATTCCCGAACTGTAAGAGAATACACCTCTGTTTTTTCAAGCCACCCAACTTGCAGGAAACTGTCATGGCAGCCACACAAAACTCACATGCTAGCATGTGGCAGGCACTCATTAAACACTGAAAGAAACAAACTGAAGAGATTCTGACTTGCGTTTTCACATCAAATCCTTGGACACTACTGTGTACCCAAAGAACTTCACCCAAGCCGAGTCACCTATAAATTAGAAATTTGGAGGGGGGTACATTAAACGTTTGACATTCCATGACAGAAGGGGCAAAAAATCCTGAAAAGCCACTAGATGATACTAACTTACTTTTATTAGAAGAATATACAATATACTTCCTTTCCCCTGCCCCCCACCAGACACCCACAGCAGATAGTACTTCTAGATAATACCTGCTTTTAGCCAAGTCAGAGACATCCATTAGTCATCCACTGGAGTTGCCAAAGAGCAGATGGACATTCCACCTGGAGCTGGCATCCAGAATGGCTCCAGCCCCCACCCTGTGATCCACATTCATTATCCAACATTTCCCCCACTGTCATGTGCAACTTCTCCACCTCCAAATCCAGCCACGTCATTCTTCAGTCATTCTGCTCTCAAGTCCACCTGTGGTCTCATCTCTCTCTTCCCATCACATGGTGCTACCTTGAAAATATGCCTGGAATCCAATCACTTTGCACAATCATTATTGCAGACCACCGGGCTTTCTAGACTGGACTAATTTAAGCTTTCCTTACCTGTTCTTTTCTGCTTTTCATAGTCTCCTTGCCTCCTATTTTTCCAACTGACAGCCAGAGAAAGCTTCTTTTTTTTCCTTTTTATGGTCGTACCTGTGGCATATGGAAGTTCCCGGGCCAGGGGTCAAACTGGAGCTGCACCTCATGGCCACAACAATACTAGATCCAAGTAATGTCTACAACCCACGCTGCCAGATCATATCCTTAACCTTAATACTGAGCGAGGCCAGGGATTGAACCTGCATCCTCATGGACACTATGTCGGGTTCGTCACCTACTGAGCCACCATGGGAATGCTGAGAAAACTTTATAAAATCTAAAAAATCAGGTCAAATGGATTTCTGGTTCATTCAAAATGGAATTTAAGATTCTTATTCTGGTCCATAAAGCAATGTATAAACTCCCCATCCTGCCTCTCCCTGTTGTGATTTCATCTCTTCCCACTCTCCCTTCACTTGCAGACAGATTGAACCTCCCAATCTCTGTTCTCTTTGCTCCTACCCCATTGCATTGCATCTACCATTCCCTCTATACCTGTCAGCTATCTGTCTGGCGTTGTCCCTTCCATTATTCAGTCTCTGATCCTGTGTCACCTCCTAAGAGAACTCATCTCTGACTACCCAGCATTTTCTAACTCATCTACTCTGCTTTATCTTTTTCTCTATTCGCATTGCATATCCCGTGAATAGAATGACCTTGGACATTGCGCTTAAAAATCCCACACCCTGCTGAGAGTGAGCTACAATTTAATCAGAATTCTGTAACAATTGTGTGGCCATGAGATTATGAAAGAAAAAAGCACTAGATTCTAGTCAATTACATGTGTCTTTTAGACCTGGGGATAGAGGGACTTCTTTACAGAATGAAAGAAAGACCAAACCCAACCATGTGTCCATCTGGGTGAAGAGTCCTTAGTCACATGTGAATTTAAGGCACATGGGTGAAGTCATGAAGCTACCATCATCGTCTGGAAAATGGGTTCAGGTGGCAGGTGACACCTCAGGGTATAGCTGCATCATGATTACTAAACTCAGTGAACCTGGAAGGCCACCTCCCAAACTGGAAGAGGTTTGTTCATACCATCATTTCCTTAGAGGTTAAGCATATTTTGACCCCTGGGAATTTCAAATTAATTGTAAAGATGTTTAAGAGAATCAAATCCATCATATTAATATTTACATATTAAATATGTTAACACTAAAATGTTCATTTTACATGATTATTTTGTCTATTGGAATGAACAGATCAGCCTAGTAATGCATATTTAAACTCGGCAATGGAGTAATAACTGATCTTGACTTAGGATTTAATTTAAAATCCTACTAAAATGATATAAAATGTTAGAACATTTAAGACACTTTAAGGATCATCCTATTTATGAGTTTAACATATTTATAAAAATTACTTAAGCACCTAGGAGGATTTGTCAAAAACACAAGTGAGCTACTAATAAAATGAAACTGAATACACAGACTTTATCAACATAGCTTAATTAAGTTTGCAAACGCAATCACTTTCCAAATGCCCTTAAAATGATGGCTCATGTTTTAGAGGTAGATGTATAAGCTGAGCTTAAACCCATGCTTTTTTAAACATGTGACTTTAATAAAGCAATCATTAATTTCTAAAACCAAGATAGACTTCAGAACAGTCTTTTCTTTACCCACAAACCATGAAGGACTGCAACCACTATTTATCTCATTTACCCTCATTTGATAATGGTTTTTGCATGTTAATCTACAGCTGTATTCTTAGTCCTTACATTGTGTCTAGCACACAGTAAGGACTTAGGAAAAGACTGTTGAGTGAGTGGAGATTAATACCCTTGCCCCTAGACCCTACATGATTCTTAGGTTCTTAGTATGTCCTGAGAAACAAAAGGCCAATGACAGTATGGCAGATGGTCAAGATCCTAAATAAAGTCAAATGGTATAACCCCTGTAGAGAACAGTAATGAAGTTTCTTAGAAAATAAAAAATAAAACTACCATCTGATCTTGCAGTCCCACTCCTGGGCATATAGCTGTAGAAAACCATGATTCCAAAAGATGCACACACACAATGGTCACTGCAGCACTATTTACAATAGCCAAGACATGGAAGCAACCTAGGTGTCCATCGACAGAGGAATGGATAAACATATACACAAAGGAATATTACTCAGCCATTAAAAAGAATGAAGTAATGCCACTTGCGGCAACATGGATGAAGCTAAAGATTGATTCTAAGTGAAGTAGCTCAAAGACAAATATCATATGATACCACTTATATGTGGAATCTGATTTTTATTTTTTTTATTTTTTATTTTTAGGGCCTCTGTGGCTTATGGAAGTTTCCAGGTTAGGGGTCAATTGGTGCTGCAGCTGCTTTGCCTGTTCCACAGTCACAGCAATGCCGGATCTGAGCTGCATCTGTGACCCACATTATGGCTCACGGCAATGGGGAATCCTTAACCCACTGAGAGTCTTTAATCCATGTTCTCATGCATACGAGTCTAATTCAATACCACTAAGCCACAACGGGAACTCCTTGGAATTTAATTTTTAAAATGATACAAATGAACTTATCTACAAAACAGACTCACAGCCTTTGAAAACAAACTTATGGTTACCAAAGGGGAAACATGGAGGGAGGGATAAATTAAGAGTTTGAGATTAACATATACACACACTACTATCTATAAAATAGATAACCAAAAGAACCTACTGTATAGCACAGGAAATTCTACTCAATATTCTGTAATAGCCTATATGGGAAAAGAATCTGTAAAAGAATGGATATATGGATATGGATAACTGAATCACTTTGCCGTACACCTGAAACTAACACAACATTGTCAATCAACTATACTTCAATAAAAAAACATGTAAAGGCAAATAGAAGGGTTCAGGGACAGTATTAGGATCATGACTTCCTGGACTCTGCTCTTCATTGGCATCTATCCTTGCTACCTCCTCCATGAAGGCCTCCACTGGACTCAAAGAGCATATGACGTCCTTTACAGGGCTCAACCTTATGAGATTGGACTTCTTTGATTTCCTCTTACCATGGGTTGAAGGGCTCTACCTTTCTATGCCACACCAACATCCTCATATGCTTTTCAAATGAATGAATATATAAGTGAATGGACAACAAATGGCACCTTTATAAAACAATGTTTGTGCCCATTGCTGAAGCAGAGGTTAAAGAGCCCAGGCTTTGCAATCAGGCTGTAGGGTACTACGTTGCAGTGGTGTGTGCCTTCAGCCTGTGCTTAAGAAATTTTAAAAATTGGGAGTTCCCGTCGTGGCGCAGTGGTTAACGAATCCGACTAGGAACCATGAGGTTGCGGGTTCGGTCCCTGCCCTTGCTCAGTGGGTTAACGATCCGGCGTTGCCGTGAGCTGTGGTGTAGGTTGCAGACGCGGCTCGGATCCCGCGTTGCTGTGGCTCTGGTGTAGGCCGGTGGCCACGGCTCCGATTCGACCCCTAGCCTGGGAACCTCCATATGCCGCGGGAGCGGCCCAAGAAATAGCAAAAAGACAAAAAAAAAAAAAAAAAAAGAAATTTTAAAAATTCTTCAAGCTTTAAAAGTAAACTCTAGCCTCAGTCTGCTACCAGGCAAGATGAAAGGAAACGCTAACCTCAGGACACAGTAGAAACATTTAAAATTGTTTGCTTAAGATACGTCAATAGATACCTGCGAATATAAAGACTTACCGGGACATGTAGGCCCTTGGGGGAAAGAATTTCAGCGTGGTTTACATTTCAGCTTCAATATTTATAAACAGAATGAAGTCCGGAGGGAAGGAGCCCCGGGAAGATAAGCCTTTAGGTAAACAGTTCAGGAAGCACAGAGAGCTGCTTCCGGGGATGGGCGCTAGGGCTTAACAATGGGGGGTGGGGGTGGGGTAGAGCAGGAGAATAAGGTGAAAGAGAAGGAGGGAAAATAGAAGAGACCAAGATTTTTTTTTTTTTTTTTGGCAGCACCCATGGCATATGGATGTTCCTGGGCCAGGGACTGAACCCGAGTCACAGCAGTGCCAAGGCTGGATCCTTAACCACTAGGTCATCAGGGAACGAGGATTTTAGACCAGGGCTTCTTAAATTTTAAAATGCACGTGAGTCACCTGGGCCTCTTGTTAAATGCAGCTTTTGATTTAGTAGGTCTGGGCTGAGACTCAAGGTTCTGCATTTCTAACCAGTGCCCAGGTGATATCAATGCTGCCAGGACACATTTTGAACAGCAATGGAGTCTGGGAGAAAAGCATCCCAGACAAATATCAGTACACAAAAACACCCCCCGCCCCCCCCGCCCCAGAAACCCAAAAGTACACACAAGGACTAATGCTGCATTTATTCTTATTGGGTAGGTGTCCTAGAAGCTTTTCTTAACATAAACTACCTGGCAAAAATTCTAAGATTCATTTATTTGGGTAACAAATATTTTGGGGCATTTATTGTCAGACACTGTTTCGAGTTTTGGGGAGACAGTGGGGAATGACCAAGACAAGTTCCCTGATCTTAGGAATTTAGTTCCAGTATGGGAAGTCAGATGAAAACCTCATAAACCCATAAAGAAAGCCACAAGCCAACAAAGATAAAATTGTCTCAGATAGGGATAAATACCAAATGAGAATAAAACAGAGCTAGGGGTTAGAGAGTGGTTGGAGAAGGAGGTCTGTTGGGAGGGTGAGGAGTCATGAGCCTGTAAAGCTCTAGTGAGAGAGTCTTCCAGGCAATAAGTGCCAAGGCGCAAAGTGAGAAAGAGTTTGGCAAGATTGCGGGCCAGTCACTTAGTGTAGCTAAGGTGCAGTGACCGGTAGGGAACAAATTAGCCCTGAGCCAGATTAAGGGGAAGAACTGGGATTTTATTCTAAGTGTGATAGGTTTTAAGCAGAAGGGTGAACACTTTAAAAAGACCACTCTCATCAACCATAAAATCACTAGCTGTGGCACAAGCCATTAGGTACTTCATAATAAAATAGAATATGGAGGGCACAGCGTTGCTTATGAAATAATCTCACTGAATACAGGTATTTAGATCCAACATTTACAGGAATGACAGGGGACAGGGGGACAAGTTCAAAGACATCATGAGGAAGCACTCAGACCGTGGAACCACAGGCCTCCTTTCTTCTCAACAAATCAATGGCATGAAAAAAGGGAGGGGGTGGTGCCTTAGATGAAGAGAGAGTTAAATGACATCACAATCCAATGCATACAAGACAAGGCTCCAATTAACCATCTGTTAAGGTGACATTTTTGAAACAACCAGAAACATTTTAAGATGGAAACAGGATCTTAGGTAATAACAGAAAATTATTTTAATTATTTTAGATGCCATAGGATGTTTAAGGAGAATTGTAGGTGTGAAAATTCATGTTTGAAATTTGCTATAGATGAATAGAATAAAGCAAAAGGAATAGGATGTCACCTCCAAGATGAGGTTAGAAAAGCCATGCAACTTCCATCCTGCTGGCCTTCTCTTTCTAGCTCCAGCGTCTTGACTATAGCCTCTAAAAGACCCTGAAAGGGACTCAGACCCAGCTAACCAGACCTGCATTCCTGATCCACAGATACTGCGGTGGGATCATACAAATGTGTGTTGTTTTAAGTTAATAAGTTTTGGGGTGACTTGTTATGCAGCAACAAATGATAGATGGTAGATAGATAGATAGATACAGATTACCTATATAATATAACACTATTATATAGATTTACCATAATTCATTTAACTCATCTATTACTAAGGGGTGTTTAGGTTATTTCCAAGACATCTGCTGTTATAAATGCAGTAGTAGGAGTTCCCTTTGTGGCTCAGTGGAAACGAATCTGGCTAGCATCCATGAGGAGGCAGGTTGAATACCTGGCCTCACTCTGTAGGTTAAGGATCTGATGTTGCTGCTGTAAGCTGTGGTGTAGGTCACAGATGAGACTCAGATCCTGCGTTGCAGTGGCTGTGGTGTAGGCTGGCAGCTGCAGCTCCAATTCGACCCCTAGCCTGGAAACTTGCATATGCCATGGGTATAGCCCTAAAAAGATAAAAAATAAAAAAAAATAAAAAATAAAAAAAATCAGCTTGCTCATCTTTGTAATTGAACATAATGCTTTAATTTGGCTAATGCTTCCCTGCCAGTCTGTAATTTATCTTTAGGCCATATTTATGCGTTTGCTTGCTTATTTTTTCATATCTAAAATTTTTACTTTCATGGGGTTAAAGAGGTAATTATTCTTCTTTATAACTTCTGGGTTTTGTGTCATTTCCAAAAAAATAATTCTTACTGGAAGATGAGGAGGAGGATAGTGATGAGAGTGGGGGGGGGGGGTGGAAGGATGATAGTGCTAACTAAAAATTGGCACTTGCCACCTGCCTCTACAAGGATTAAATCACAAGCTGCTGCGACTGCTGACCTTCAACACTCCCTGAAAGGAGTTCACGGTGGAGATCACGAGTGAGGCACTCTGTGCTCTGGGAAAAAAAAGCTGGCAGAACAGGCCTTCACATAGCTAGGTACTTTCAGGAGCTTTTATGAGCTCAATTCTTGCATCTTCTCGTATCTAGAAAGGCACTAAAATCTTTCATGATGATGTCTGCTGCTTGTGACTAGCAGCAACCTTCTGCAAAATGTGTGCTTGGTTGCATGTACCTTCCCCTTCACCAAAATTACATAGACACTGACCGTCCCCCGGCCTCTCTGGAGTAGTTTCTCAGAGCTATCTGAAATGCTGCCTCCCAGGCTATGGTGATCGTTTTGCCCCCAATAAAACTTAACTCACAACTCTCAAAGCTGTGCTTTTTTTTTCCCCTGTTGGCAGTATTTACTTTCTTTATCATGCTCTAGTCACTGTTCTAGAACCTGATTATTTACCTAATCCTTGAATTGTCTTTTTTGTGTGTGTGCTTTTTAAGAGCCACACCTGCAGCATATGGAAGTCCCTGGGCTAGGGGTCTAATCCGAGCTGTAGCCGCCAGCCTATGCCACAGCCACAGCAAGTCAGGAACCAAGCCAAGGCTACAACCCACACCACAGCCCACAGCAACACCAGGTCCTTAACCCACTGAGCAAGGCCAGGGATCAAAATCACATCCTCATGGATACTAGTGTTGGGTTCTTAACCCTCTGAATCATGGGAATTCCTGGAATTGTCTTCTGAGGTTAATGCCATGCACGAGCAGTCTGATTTACAAATGAGGAAAGTGAGTTCTAGAAAAGTAAGCAACTGATCCAGGTTTTAGAAACTGCACTCTTCAGCACCGCACATTTGCAAAGACTGCTTTTGATGCCGTTTCTCTGTCAGAGTTTAAGCTGACCCAGAGCCCTCTGGTCTGTGACGGCCAAGCCCACTCTACTTTTTGGATGCTGCAGCTGATTTTAACGCTTTTCCATTACCAAGGAAACCTTTTATTCCATAGGTAAATGGAGCCATAAATGGTTGCACACACACAAGGAGGCAGAAATGGAAATGGTTGCTGAAAACCAGCTCCTACCTGAGTGATGGATTGGGACTCAAACAGAAGCCTGGCCTTTCAGAATTGCTCACATCCTACACCAATTAAGTGTTTGGGGAAGCCGACAATGGCTTCCTGATGTGGAAATCACTTTGAAACGTGTAGGCTGGTAGTTAAAGCCATTAGTCTCACTTGGGCTTCAAGCACAACTACAAAGAAAATATTTTGTAAATTGCACATGAAGCATGGATTTGTCAACCCTTGGTTAGCCCAAACTGGTCAAGCAATTGCTTTTAACACTTTATTTCCTAAGTGGACTGATACCTGGGGGGAGATGGAAAACAAACTTGACTTCAGACAATATAGGGCTTCTTAAAAGCCGCAGGTCTCTGCAGCAAACAGCTGCTGAGTGAAGAGCTTGGCTCTTTCCTCGGACAAAGAGTTTTTATTTCTGGCCCAAGATCTGTTGAGGGAGGGCCGTAAGAGGGAGATGCAAATGAGCCCAGAGTCTCTAGCCTGACCTTTCCTGGATGGAAAAGGGATGATTGCTTCAGGGGAAAGGACACAGATGCAGGCATTTCTAAGCGCTGCTCAGTCATATTAAAAGTTGAGCCACAAAGGCCATAAGTAGATAGGAGCTGAAGTCTAACCAATTAAGTGGAAACTGACTTTCATCTTAACTTCGTGGAGCTTGTGACTCTTAACTGCTGGTATCTGGTTGAGAATATAGTTGAGCATCACAGGAAATATTCCTGGCCGGACTATTTTCCTTCTTCCTCCGCTCGCTCATGTGAAACAAGGTTCTAAAATTTCTCTTCTCTTCTTTCTATGAGGAAGCTTGCTGGCGTGGAAAGTCGGTGTATCTGGAGGGAGATGGCAACTATGGTCTTGGCCTCGGCCTTGGCCTTGAAATAATTTAATGCCCTGGACACGGCAGCACCTTTGGGTCTCATCCATGCGGAGACAGGGCTTAAGACTCTGGGTTTGGGAGTCAGGCTGTCAGACTTTCTTAAGCCCTGATTTCCTCATCTTTAAAATGGGAATAAAAAAGAGTGGCTCCCTTAGAGAGCTGTCATGAAGTTTCCATGAGAGGACACGTGCAAAGCAGGGAGGGCTCAGGGTGAATGGTACCCCCTGGAGTTGTGCAAGGGAGTGGCTTTGGCCTGTCACATATTGTATTACTGAGGGTTCTCCAGAGAAACAGGACCAACAGGAGATATCTACCTATAAATATAGACTATATCTATTTATATATAGATATAAATATGGAATATATCTATGGCTATATATCTCTCTATATAGATGTATAATATATAATATTCTACTATCTATCAGTCTGTCCTAATGTAAAGAGGACCCTATAAGCCTTGACGACAGGTCAGATATACCCAAGCATGAGAGAGATCCAGAACTCAGCACACCATCACTTTAGTACCATGAGAATTCTATGCCCATCATTAATATGTCTACAAATTACAAATGCTGGAGAGGGTGTAGAGAAAAAGGAACCCTCCTACACTGTTGGTGGGAATGTAAGTTGGTACAACTACTATGGAAAACAGTATGGAAATTCCCCAGAAAACTTAATATAGAACTACCACAGGATCTAGCAATCCCACTCCCAGTCACAGATTTGGACAAAACTATAATTCAAAATGATACATGCACTCCTACGTTCACTGACACAGTAGTCACAATAGCCAAGACATGGAAACAACCTAAATGTCCACTGAAAGAGGAATAGATTAAAACGATATGATACATATATACAATGGAATATTACTTGGCCTTAAAAAGAATGAAATAGTGCCATTCACAGCAACATGGATTCAATGAGAGATTATCATATTAAATGAAGTCAGAAAGAGAAGGACAAATACTGTTTGATATAACTTATATGT
The DNA here is from genome assembly GCF_054392235.1 of Sus scrofa. Taxonomy (NCBI): domain Eukaryota; kingdom Metazoa; phylum Chordata; class Mammalia; order Artiodactyla; family Suidae; genus Sus; species Sus scrofa. The sequence goes on from NC_139395.1 coordinate 60,852,980, forward strand.
GAAATCTAAAATATGGCACAAATGAACCTATCTACAGAACAGAAACATACAAACATGGAGAACAGACTTGTGGTTGCTAAGTGGGGAGGGAATGGGATGGACTGACTTTGGGGTTAGCAGATGCAAATTATTGCATTCAGGATGAAGAGACAATAAGGTCCTACTATATAGCACGGGGAGCTCTATCCAATCTCCTGGGATAGACAATGATGGAAAATAATATAAAAAGTATATATATATATTGTATGACTGAATCATTTTGCTATACAGCAGAAATTGGCACAACATTGTAAGTCAACTATAATTTCATTAAAAAATAAAAATATTCTATGTCCTAGGAAGCATATGCAAAAACACAGAATTCCTGATAATTTCAAAAGTCTTTGGACCAAGACAAGACGATATTTATATATAATGCCCACATGCAAAATCCAATCAAGCAATCTAACTGTTGCAGAGTTTGGAATGAGGGTAGGAAAAAAAATCAGGGAATATCTAGAATGTGAATCCAGGAACATGGGCTATCGGACCATCCTTCTCTTGAAGTTAAGGGTCACCAACATAAAGGCTAGTGTGGTTTATTGAGGTTTTGGATAATCATGTCAGCATTTAGGGCCAATCTCTATAGTCCCTAAATGTGTGGAAAATGTAATAGACAGAAAAATGACTCCCTCACTCTACCCCAAAGATGTCCATGTCCCAATCTCTACAACCTGCTGATATGTGACCTTACTTTTCACAGGGGACTTTGCAGATCTGATTAAGGTAAGGATCTTAAGATAGGGTGGTCATTCTGGGATATCTGGTGGGTCTAATGAAATCACAAGGATCCTGAAAAGAGGAAGGCAAGTGAGTCAAAGTTTGAAAGAGGGGATGTAATGATGGAAGTGGAGGTAGAGGGGGGGAGAGAGAGAGGCTGGGAGGTGCTACTTCACTGGCTTTGAAGATGAAGGAAGGGGCCACCAGCCAAGGAGTGCAGGCAGCCTCTAGAAGCTGGAAAAGGCAAAGGAACATATTCTCCCTAGGAAATAGAGAAGGAATACAGTTCTACTAACCCAGTGAGATGTCTGACTTTCAGTACTATAAGATAATAAGTCTGTGTTGTTTTAAGCCTGGTTTGAGGTTACCTTATTACAGCAGCAATAGGAAATCAAGGAATACAAAATTCTTCCCCAGATGGAGAGAGAGGAACCATCTTGGTCTCTGCTGTTCCAATTCTTACACCCAAGGGGAACCTCTGGTTCTGCAACAGTGGGATGAGCTCACAACTTTTATTCCTGTTAAGAGTAAGATTTAGGATATACAATTTTTAAGGGAATCAGAACCACTGTGTTTAGATGTGTTTAGGAACATGTGAAAATTTGATGGCTTATATAAGTGTCATGATTTGAAACATTAGAGTGGTAGCTCAAAATGCCACTTTAAACCATGTCATTGAGTACTTGATCTAGATTTGTCATTTTAAGGCAAAACCACACTAAATCAATTTGCCACTTAGTAATATTTCAAAGAAATTTAGGGTCACCAATTTATGTAATATTTATACTTTTGTACTTATAAAAAGTATTTAAGTAGTCAGAAATACGTGCTTAAGTCAGATAATTGAAGGGCTTAAGATAAAAAAATTCATTAAATGTATAAATAATGTATAAAATATTTAAAGGCTTTTTGTTGACTAAATGATAAATGGAGAAAACACTATTCAAATGTTTTATAAAAAGTAGTTATTAAAAACCAGGCTGATAAATAAGTAAAATAATAGGATTTATAAGCTGAACCCAAAGCTTAAGGAAGAACATTGTTTTGAACTTATAATAAACCATTAAATTTTTCTACATACAAACACTATTTAACCTCACTGTAACTCTATCAGCAGTCTGTAAGGCATTTGATCCTAAGTCATAATACAGTGACGTAGTACAAGCTGCATAGGAATGTGTACATTTCTTTACAAAATTACATTTCATCTTCTTTCCATTGTAAACGAATGCTCCTTTTATTAGTCTTTTGCTCCTTTTGTCCTTATCAGACATCATTGTGATTAATAATGTTATAAAACTAGTTGCTTTACCTACTGAACAGAAAAAATACATGCCCAGGGCTACAAGCAAAGATAGTCTTCAGGTTTCAGGGAGAAAATTGCTATATAGTGTTTTTTTTTTTAAAGTAGTTTTCATGGGGAAGAAAAAAAGCCCTCTAAATTCATGGTCTGGAGTTATTTTAAATTTTAGGGATTTCAGGGGAGTAACAATCTTTTCAGGACAAAGAACCTCTAAAGGTCTTATGTACACCCTGCATAATCACCTGTAAAATCAGCAGAAAGAAACTGCAGGCTTAACAGTGCAATGCCTAGACTTGATACTAAAATATCAGTACAGGACCTCTCCCGCCATCTGTTGGTGACAGGTAGAGTTTCTCGTGGCCACTGTGGCAGACAGCAAAGCTAGGGCTTTGTTAGCAGCTATGTAAATTCCTAAAGAAGGAATTCCTGACCACCCTGTTTAAAACAGCAACATGCTCACCCAGGAGCACCCAGCATCTCTCTGGCTCGCTGCCTTTTTTTTTTTTTTTTTTTTTTTTCTTTTTAGGGCTACACATGTAAGTTCCCAGGCTAGGCTAGGGGTCGAATTGGAGCTACAGCTGCTGGCCTACGCCACAGCCACAGCAACCCAAGACCTGAGCCGCGTCTGCGACCTACACCACAGCTCACAGCAACGCCAGCTCCTTAACCCACTGAGGGAGGCCAGAGATCAAATCCTCATCCTCATGGATACTGGTCATATTCATTTTTGCTGTGCCACAGCGGAGACTCCCCCTCCAGCTCCCTGCTTTATTTCTCCCTCTGGTACTTCTCTACCATCTCACAGACTAGGTTTTGCTTGCTATTTATTACTTTTGTATCAATCCAAAAGAAAAACTGACACGCTAAGGCAATAATAGACATGTAACAGCATGTGTGAAAGCTTTGGGGGATGAAAGTTCATGGTGTTTGGGGAATGGCATGCTGTGCCATGATTGTACACGGGTGGCCATTATGGAAAATATGCTCAGATCTATTATTGGAAAAGAACTGCAGAGCAGTTTCCTTGTTCATTTGTTTATTTTCTCTCTCATCTGCCACCACTAACACGTAAACTCCGAAGGGCAGAGATTTCTGTGGTTCTTGCTCACTGCTTGTGGCAGAAGCAGCTAATTGGCCCAGTGGCCACTCTTCCCTCCTTCCTTTTAGTTCTTGAAACCCCATCTCCACTGAGCATTAGTGGGGGAAATGTGGTTGCTATCTAGAGTCCATTTCCTTCTGCAATTCGAGTAGGCTGTGCATCTAAGCAATGCCTAATAAGCTATAAATAAAAGTTATCCTTGAACCTCCAGGTATTGCCTTCAAATGACTGGCTCCTCCCTACAGGCTAGACACTGACAGAGGGAAGATGAGCCAGATAAGGGCAATACCTTGAGAAAGGCCCAGCCACCAAACAGAAGGAGCCCAATGCTCCGCTGACATTCAGAACAGTCACCCACCAGGCCCAGCTGCCTGCTGACTTCTGCATAGAAAAGGAGAGAAAAAGAAACATCCATCTTATTTTGGGGTCTCTTTCTTACGGTTCTGTGAGGAAGTGAATTTCTGCTCCAAATTTGCACATTGAAATTGTCACCCCTAATGTGATTGTACTTGGGGAGACCAAGCCCCCAAATTCCACTTAAATCCCCTGTTCTGTCTGCTTACTTGTTCCCCATCTCACAGACAAGAGGTTTATATCTCTGATGCTCAGCAGAACCACTTCAACTGATTTAAGTCATGAAAAGACAGAATTGGGGGCCATCCCCGTCCCTTCTCTGTCTCCAGAACAGCAAATGTAATCAACGGGATTAAGCAAATCTGCCTTTCTTCCCAACTTTGCAATCTTATAAACTAGAGACTTGCTCATTCCAACTTGAATCAAGAATCCAAAAACCATGTGAAACAGAAATGTTTGGATGTGGTTGTGGTATTTATTCATAGTATATTTTCACAATGTATTAATGATGGAGAATAACACTTATTCATACATTGAATATAACTTCCTGGAGGGCCTTGGAGTTTGGGTTTGGAGAATACTGCCAGGTTTCTCTGAATCTCTGGTTTTCGGAAATGGGAGGGTTTCTCAAATCCAAGTGTCTGACATGAATAATGACTTTTCCTCAGTCGAGGCAGAAGAGCAGAAACACCAGGGCTTTGGTACTTCTGTTTTGGAAAGAAGTAACCAAGAGCATGTCCAAAGATTCACAGAAGCTGAGAAAGATTCAGGCATCTTGAACTCCACAGTTCATTTCTTCTTGTGAATTCCAATTACTGCAGCAGTCACCAACACTGGCAGAGCTTTAGGCTTCTGGCCTAAATAGAAGTCAAGTCACCAGCCAATGTTTTCATGTAGAAGGCAATCCCGATGATGAAGAGCCTGGTCCTTAGTTTCTTCAGATATGCTGGGGGTGCTAATAGCACCCCATCCCATGCATCTTTCTGTATTACAATTGTTAAAGTAGACACCATTTGAGAATATCTTGTCAAAACGCTGAGCAGGTCTCATTTGCTCAATATCACTTGGTAATGAAACTGCTTGTGGGGACCCTCCATTTAACCAGAGAGAGAGCAACGCACCATGGACTGAAGCAAAGTATCAGTAACAATAACAACAAGAAACAAGTCCAAGTCTCTTTCCAGAAAGGTATGTCTCAAAAAAAGGGTAAACAGTCTTATTTTATCCAAGTGATTCTGTCCACTGGAAGCTGTCCTTTGTTTTCTCCCTTTTATTAAACTGTTTACATTTCTGAGTCTGATGATCGCTTAAATACATACAATATTAGCACCAAGGCAGCAATCTTTTTTTTTTTTCCCAGAGATCACATGAAACTGAATAGATATTTAACATAATTAAGAGCTGGTACAATCTGTGACATCACTAAATTACTTATTGGCTAATGATACTTTCCTAGAAATGCCAAAAATATCTTCATACGACTCTTGTAGCACCTTGATGGCAGCTAGGTTGTTCCTTTTTTTTTTTTTTAAATTACAATTTTAAAAAAGTAACAAGAAAACATTTACAGATAGGAAGTAAACAATAGTGTACCGTGATAATGAAGGATCACTCTTGTCATAGTACTACATATAATGTAGAGTACGTAAAATGCAGTGGTCTGACTGCAGGGGACAAAATAATGCCAAAGGCAGTCATAATAGAATCATTTTACGTACAAAAATATTACATCACAATAAATAATTTCAAACATAAATATTAAACTTTACATCATTAGGATATTCCACATCTATATACACACACATATATACACACACATACATGTGTGTGTATATATGTATATATATATATATGCATATGTACACACACACACAGACATACAAGTCCACACACACATACAGACACACACGCACCACACACACACTCACACAAATTTTAAGGTGGAGGTATTGCATCACTATCCTTCATCCATCCCATAATGGCTTCCTCTTCAGAGCATCTGAAAACAAATGAACCAACCAGGAAATGTAAATCTTCTGTCTCCAATGACATAGAGTCAAGAGTAGGTCAAGCATAAATTTTTACATATGGAATTTTAAAATAACACTATTTTCTATAGATTTTATTTGGTTGATTTATTTTTTGGCCATACCCATGGCATGCAGAAGTTCCTAGGCCAGGGATCGAACCCACACCACAGCAGTGACCTCAGCCACAGCAGTGATGATGATGGATCCTTAACCTGCTGAGCCACCAAGGAACTCCTCTCTAGATTTCAAAAATAATGCTTATTATAAGAAACATGGAAACGTCAGTGGTGTATAAAGAATAAAATAAAAAAACCACTAGCCTTTGATTCCCTTCACCTAATGTTCTTCAAATACTAGTGTGTTTCCTCCTAGTCTTTGTTATACATAACATGTAAATGTTATATGTGCTCACTCAAATCTTACCATACATAAAATACATACAAAAATTTACTAGACATGAAATACATACACTACATATAAAACAGGGATCTCTAATGGATACCTGCTGACTTTGCCTGACTTTATCCCATCTCTTTTCTGATAACAAACTCCTTATGGTCCTTTGAGAACCATCTCTCTTCCAAATGAAGCTACTGGTCACCTGACTCTAGGTGGTACCTGATCTCGGTCTCTTGGACGTTGTGATTGGTTTGGAAATGGACATGTGACACAATCAGAGGCAGAGTTCTTATGCAGAATAGATGCTGGAGGTTAGCATTAACTTGGGGCTATGAGCTGTAAGGATGATGTAAGCCTAGAACTGCCAAGAACCATCTTGTGGGAGAGATGATCAGCCTGAGAATGAAGCCACATAAGAGGCAAGCATTGCTGATGGATGGAGAAAGAAAAGAGTCCTGATGACCCTGTTTGAGCCTCTGGATCCAGCCATACCTAAAGCTGGACCATTGCTTGGACATCTCAGTTATGTAAGACAATAAGTTTCTTTTTTCCTGTTGCCTCCTGCAGTGGAAATAATCCTAATTTAAGATCATGATTTTGAGTATGGATATTTAATTAAACATTGGCACTGATATCTAAGTGTCAATCACCATCTTGAAGAGCCTAACAGGGTAATGGGCTGCTGGAAGCTTGAGGGAAATCGTAGGATGGGGGGGACTGGGATGAGAAAAGGGACAAAAAGAGTGATTGGTTCAGTCCTCTGCCCAGCAGAGGGCGTACTTGCTGGCATAATGTAGTTAAACCAGGAATTGTTGACCTTTCACAGACTCTCCCACAGATTTGTTAAAATGCAGATTCTGATTTTGTAGGTCTAGAATGAGCTTGAGATTCTGCATTTCTGACAAGTTCCCATGTGATGTGGATCCCACCAGTGGATCACAGTGGTCCTCAGATCACACTTCAGTAACCAGTGTGCGGAAGAGTACATGAATTCAGAGCACTGGCTTTGGGGTAGGACACTCCTAGGTTCTGCCAAGGGAATTCATCATGACCTTGAGCAAGTTCCATAACAACTGTGGGTCTCAGCTACCATCTGTAGAATGAGAATAACTACCCCAAATGATAATTTCATTGTGAGGATTCACTGAAATAAAGCCTGACCAGTGCTTAGCATGGTGCCTGACACATGGTCAGGGAGCAATGAATGCCATTAATACCACTCTTTCAACAACACTCCTGGGTGCTATCTCTCAAAGCATGATCTGTGAGTCACCTGCATCAGAATTCCTTGCATTAAAAACAGGTTCCTGGGTCCACCCAAGACTTACTAAAGCAGGACCATCAGAGGTGGAGCCCAGGGAGCAGCATTTTTAAGAACTGTAGAGGAATCTGATGCAGGATGTCTAGGGTGGCACGTCCAAGGGTGGAGAACAGATGGCCTCAGTTATATGAGGACAGATGTGTAGCAGAGACAAAGATGGAACAGCACTGAGTCAGCTCAAGATGCTTAGCAGTCACCTGTCTGGGGGGGCAAATGACCTACTTACATTTGTGAATCATTAGGCTACAGAAAAAATAAGAGAGAGAGAGAGACAGACAGACTTACCTTAACTATAAAACTCGAACCTCCAGGCCAGTGCCAGAGGATGGAGCACATTTTCCGCAGTAACCACCGCATTTCCCTATGACTCGAGTACCATCCTACAAAGAGATGCATTGTCTTAGTCCACCTGTTTGGCTGATCTATTTCTGGGGCTTGTGCTGGCTTTCCTGTTCCCATAGCAGGTAGGCCTTCTGAACAGAAAAGGGACCCAGCATCCTCACCAAAGTCTAAAGCAGGTGTGGCTGAAAGGTGAGCTGTGGGCCCAATCCAGCCTGCCTACTGGTTTTGTATGGCCCACATTGTAGTCGAATACACCTCAGCTTTTCTGCCCCCATGTTTGCTCACCCTCTTTGAAATATGCTCAGTTATACTGTTTCACAGAGATCATACATGGAGACTAAGTCTTTGGTGCCTTAGACCTGGCACAGTTGCTTCATATAAACAACAATTGAAGAGTATCAATAAGATCTAGCTACTCATCAAGAGCAAAGGAAACCACTCCAGTTAATTGCTTTTTTTCCTTTTTCTTTTTAGGGTCACACCATGGGCATATTGAAGTTCCTGGGCCAGGGGTCAAATCAGAGCTGCAGCTACAGGCCTACACCACAGCCACCACAACGCCAGATCCTTAACCCATTGAGCAAGGCCAGGGATCAAACCCATGTCCTTACAGAGACATTGTTCGGTCCTTAATCTGCTGACTTACAATGGGAACTCCTGCTTTGTTTTTTTGTTTTGTTTTGTTTTTGTATTTTTCTAGGGCCGCTCCAGCAACATACGGAGGTTCCCAGGCTAGGGGTAGAATCAGAGCTGCAACTGCCAGCCTACACCACAGCCACAGCAATGTGGGGTCCGCACCGTGTCTGTGACCTACACCATAGTTCACGACAAGGCCAGATCCTTAACCACTGAGTAAGGCCAGGGATCGAACCCATGTCAGGGACACCAGCTGGCTTCATTGACACTGAACCATGACGGGAACTCTGAGATAGTCTGTTTTAAATTTTCTAAATTCCTGACCATTGCTTTCCTCTCAGTCAGGAGTATTTTGACAAATGCTGAGTTTGGTCATGCTGGTGTAGATGGTATTCTTTTAGCACAGCTGTAGTGTCGCTGCATGATAAACATCAAGCTTTGCCATCTAAATGTGACAAAAGAATAATCCACATGCTCTTGATCTTTAAAAGTGCAATAGTCAAGTCTACATTTTTCTTGTTTTGACATACAATGGTAGTTTTTTTTTTAAAAAAAGAAAATGTTATAATATAGCAACACACATGGCACTCAAAACACTGTCAAGTTAAACTGTGCTGCTGTGACTTGTAGTGTGTGGAGTGGCAGTGTGAGGCCATAAGAGGCAGTGTGAGGCTATAAGAGCCAGTGTGACTCCTCACCCCTGCTGTTGTCACATAAGAGCAGCCACAGTCAGGAGGCGAATGGAGGGACAGGTCTGTGTTCCAGGAAAACCTGATTTATGGACCCTGAAATCTGGATTTTTTTTTTTTTTTTTTTAGTAGAGCCACACCCATGGCATATGGAAATTCCTAGGCCAGGGGTCAAACTGGAGTTGGAGCAGACAGCCTACACCAAGCCACATCAATGCCAGATCCAAGCCACGTCTGCAATCTATATCACAGCTCATGGCAATGCCAGAGCCTCAACCCACTGAGCGGAGCCAAGGATCAAACCCGAATCCCCGTGGTTACTAGTTGGTTTCGTTCCCACTGAGCCCCAACAGGAACTCTGGAAATCTGGATTTTATATCATTTCCACATGTCAAGAAATAATCTCCTTGTTTGCTTCTTTTCACCCATTTAAAGATATAAACCCTATTCTTGACATTGGGAGTGACCTCAACTGTCAGTTAAAAAGCAAAGCAAGAGTTCCCACTGTGGCTTAGCAGGTTAGGAACTAGTGCTGGTAAGAAATATGTGCAGAGGAGGAAAGGCATTAGTTGGACTCATTTACAAAACTTGTGAAAATGTAAGATGTTGAAAGCCTGTGATTAGTCATTGCAGAAAACATACGAACCTACCCAGTGTTACTGAGTTGGCGGCATCAGTGATGACCTGCTTTTTCTCTCATCCACTTAACCATCATCAGGAAATCTGGGGTCAGGACGAGAAGCTGAATGCCCTGACTTACTCTAACATAAAGGGGTTTGATAACTAAGCAGTGAAGAATTTTTACAGTGATTTTGAGCCCAGGGCCAGGATTAAAATCTTTCTGAACAAGAAGAGCCATTCTCAATCACTGTCATTGAGCATTAATGGCTTTGGGCATTATCTTTTGCTACTGAGTTGATAATGTTTCTTAATGAACTGAAGCTAAAATTACAAGGCAAAAATTGCATGTATAGGCCAAAACTTACACTGTGGTAAAGTCATTTCAATAGCAACATTCTTCGAATCATAAATCAAGTTAAGGCACATTGTACACTTCTCATCCTATCAAATGTTAGAGCAAGGCTCTCTGCTGCCATTCCACATACATTTACAGTGCATATATTTCCTGAGCACAAACCCCAGTTCCAGCAGCATTTCTGGACTTTGATGTCCATGCAAAGGAAATTGTCATATTTCAAAACCCATCTAATGAGTTAATTGAGGACCTTCCATCTCACCTTCAATTACAAGTGATTAATCTGTAATGTAATGGCATGCTGAAAGGCAAATATCAAGTGAAAAATCTAGTAGAATTCCACAAATGCCTGTGAAGGCATGAATATGCCCAATTAAAATGATGTCGTTGTAGATGATATTAGTGTTTGGCAATATCTATCCCTGCAAAGAGACATTTACAAAGCTGAAGTACAAAAATATCTCCTTTCAGATTGGCATTAACAGATACATATTTGTAATCAGTTCTGATAACAGAGAACACTAATAAAGCAAAATGTTATCTTCTCTCACTATTCCACACTTTTCCTGGGTAGATCTGTATAGCAAAACTTGATACTCAAATATTACTATGTTTTGATTTATCACTAAAAGGTTTGTGTAAATTTGTTTTTGCTCTTGTCATATAAGTACATATGTAATATTGATGATATTTACCTCTTGGCTGGCAATGTCTACAATATTTTTTATCTGGTCCTTTACAGAGTTTGCTGAACCTTGGTCTCCGGCCTTGTGTGGCTGTCCAGGATTCATCCTGCTCCATTTTTTCCCTCTACCCTCCCTCCACCTCCTCCTCTGCATTTCATTGCATTGCTCTTCTTACACGCCTCTTATAACACAGGGCCTTTGCACGTGCCACTTCTCTAACTGGAACTCTTTTCCCTCTCCCTCTCTGTGGGCACTGGACCAGCCATCTTTTGTCTGGCAAATTCTTAGGAACTCAGACTGAGAAACCTTTTTGATGCAGTTACCTGCTGCAGAGCATCCTGTTAAAATGGGGAAATTCTCTCTTCATGTCTCTCTCTCCCCCTCCTTGGAATGTAAGCCCCAAGATGGCAAGGCCAGTGCCTTGTTAAAATCTGAGGGTCTCTAGAATGTAGCCGTATTTGGCTCATAGTGGTCTAAATACACATTTGTTGAAAGGAAGGAAGGAAGGGAGGGCGGAAGAAAAAGCCTGAAGTTCAAGTACACTCTTCTGTGTGAACTCCAATTCAGACGGCCCTGCTTATCAGTCCCCTTCATGCTTCCCTGTGTTATGAAAAACTCCATGTTTATCAGCGGCATCACATCCCGTTTTGCAAATCACCGTGTCATATAAGCCACACCCACCCCGATTCCTGCACGGTGTTCAGCATCTAAGATGTTTTACATTTTCCTTCTCCTCCATGCTTTTTGAAGCATACTTGTGCCTGCATTTCAGGTTATCTTTGGGCTATAATTGGTTCATATAGCCAAACTATGGAAGACTCTCGAAAACAATGGATAATCTCGTTTTAAAACATAAAAGGAAAAAAGAAAAAACTTGCCAATTAAAAAAAAATTCACTCTTTTAAAAAATTTGCATGTTTTTGATTATGAGTGAGATTAAGGTGGGACTCTGATTTCCATCACCCTACTTGGTCCTGGTTTTAAGGGTCCATGATAGTTCTGGAGTTAGTTGGACACCACCAACTAGGCAAGATGCCAGACCAAATGATCTTCTAGCCAAGAACATTCACCCTAGGCTGAAGTATAGGTCTGGTGGCCTTAAGGATGCTGACACAGTAGATACCTTCTGTCTTATTAAAGCTTATATTTTAGCCAAACTCTTCCTGACACAGCAGCAGAGACTGGATTGACTTGAGTTTGTATTAAATCTTAAAAAAAAAAACAAACAAACCTCTTTAAACTTCAATTTTCTGGTGCATCTGTAAAATGGGGATAATACTAGTCTCCCTTATGGGTGTGCTACAAATGAAAGAATGCATTAAAAAGAGCTTAGCTTAGTTGGCCTAATGTACTACTCAGTAAATAATAGATTTTTTTTTTGTCTTTTTAGGGCCACACCTACAGCATATGGAGCTTCCCAGGCTAGGTCTAATCAGAGCTGTTGCTGCCAGCCTATACCACAGCCCCAGCAATGCCAGATCTGAGGCGCATCTGCAACCTACAGCACAGCTCACTGAGCAAGGCCAGGGATCAAACCCACAACCTCATGGCTCCTAGTCAGATTCGTTTCTGCTGCGCCATGATGGGAACTCCAAAAAATAATAGATATTTTTGTCATAAAGGTATTTTTATGTGTGGATCTCCCATCACAGCCTAATCTCATGGAGATGAGGCTGGCAATTATAAAATTGCTGATATCAGCTTTGCAATGTTCATGTTATTTTTAAGGACTCCATTAATTTGATTTAGGTAAAGGCTATGCTAGCTTATTTCTACTATATAATAAAAATACATACTGAGAAAATGAATAGCATAAACATGGCTGTCAGGGAAACAGTACCTATTGAAAAGAAAAAGGGATGTTTTCCAGCATTTTTGAGGCACCCCCTCACAGACAATGAAAACCTAATTGTAAATCATTTTTATTTCTTCATTAAAGCCATGTCCTCTAAAAATCTCTTTTCAATAAATATTTTGTGAGCAGAGTTTGAGCCACTGCATGTATTTAAAATGAATGACTCTCTGTTCCATTAAGAATAGTTTATAGTTCGTACTTGTCACTTATTTCTCTGCTTTTCACAACTGATACGACCAGAAGAGGTTGACTCATGGAATTGAGGACAGCCAGCACATCTCTGATGGAAGTGTGCTTATTTGCATTTCTTTGGAGTGTGCTGGGAGTTAAATTGCCCATAAAACACGGTTTTTGGTTTTTTTCAAAATACAGTCCTAAGCACACTTACATGTATGTATATAAATATATATATCTATGTGTGCATAAGTATATGTAAATATATACATACATTATGTATAAATGTCTAACTTCAATGGGATTTATAGAATAAAATGTACACACATATAAATGGTAGTTTCACTCGTGTGCAGTATGATTTTTACACTTGGTGGATAACTGGATTTTCATAAATGACTTGTGGGTTAGGAGGCAGCCTGTGATAGATAAATGAGAATTGATTCTGTGCTTACTACACATACACACACACACATACACACACTCATATTGATCTCATGTTACCTTAACTCCACTGGTTGGAAATGAACTAAAAGATTCAACATATGAACTGAGTCATTCTCCTCTATGGCAATGTCACTTTCATTAATTTTTAATTTCAAAGCAATTCTTCCATTTACAGCTCTTCCCCCAGAATAAGGAATGACCATTAGGTCTGGGGTCAGGCATCCAGGCCTTAGTAATATAGGCCCCTGGCTGCCCGCTGACCCTGCCAATCCCTCAGGTACAAAAACAGCACAAAGCCCGGCCTCAGTGAGCCTCCCCTCACTGTGCCTCACTCTGAAGGCCCTTCCAGGACCTCCTGGACCAAGGGCCAGATGGCATCTCTGAGAAAGGGCATTTTGAAGGGGTACTTCTAGATGGGGCTGAGGGCCCTTTCACACCCTGAGTCCACTCGTTGGGGAAGAGTGCCCAGAACATCACTGGCAGAGGAGCTCAGAACACCAACATTTCTGCTGCAGTCTCACACCTGGGCCACACCCTCTCTGCAGCCTGTCCCTCACACGGAAGCGGAGTGGAACCTGGGTATCCCTGAGCCAGGTAGGCACAGTGGAAACACTTGTCTACAAGTCCATCCCTGGGCCGGGGGCATCCCCTCCCCCCACTCTGTGCCTCACTCCCAGAAGAGGGGACAAAATTCACTGGGTGCCGTGGGTGCCAGCCAGGTCTAGGCTTGGCCTCCGCTCAGGCTGAACCTGCTTCCTTCATCCCCTCGACCAATTCTGAAACCTTATAGCAAGCCTCAGGCCTATGAAAACACTGCAGCATTAACTGCAAATACTGGGCCCCTACTGTCTGCCCTGTGACGTGCTGACAGCTTTACCTCCTTATGTCATTTATGTACCACAAGAATCCAGCTGGATAAGGACTAGCATGATCCCCATTTTACGGATGAAGAAACGGAGGCTCCTGAGAAGTTACATAACTTGCTCAAAATGGCAGAGCTAATAAGTGCCTGCCAGGCGATCTGACTTAATTAAGGTTTGTACTCTGCAGCCTCTGTGGGCTTTGATTTCAGCATTTTACTTTGAATTTGAGAAAGCCAGAAGAATGGGATCTCAGGCATGTAAAATGTCCAATAAATAGTAGCTATGTCAATGACACAAACCATTATTATTATGAGTTTTTTTTTTTCTTTTAAGGAGAATTCTTAAAAAAAAAAAAAAAAGAAAAAAAGGAGAATTTCTTCCCATTACATACAGGCAACCAAGAGTGAACCTGACACAGACTTTTCCCAGTTTTGTTCCTGCTGGTAAGACCGTGTTCCCACCCTTCAAGCGGTCCTGGCAATTCAGTTTTATCCTGAAAGACTAGAGTTTTCCTGTAGTTTTGCTTGGGGAAAACATTTTATTGCCAAGCATTGGAAAATGGAGGTATTCATTGTGTTTTTCTCTCAGTGACTCCCAGCAGAAAAGTGAGAGAAAGTGAGGACTCAATCAAAGCAGGGCTATTCGGAGAGAAAATTAGGAGCAGCCTCAGCCCCTCGGAAGCCAGATGGTGGTAAATCACAATGGGAGCTGGGACATCAGTTTTCCAAAGTGTGTTCCATGGAACACTGGCAATCCAGGAAAATTCAAAGGTGTAACTTTGGAAAAAAGGCTCTGTGGTTGGTTGAACTCAGGTCAGTGGCTCTCAAAACGTGGTCCCAGACCAGGACATCAGCATCGTCTGGGAAACTGCTGGAAATGGACATTATGGGCTCCTCCCCAGACTGGCTGTTTGACCAAGTCCTGGAGGTGGCACTGATGCACATGCCCAAGTTGGAGAACCAGTGATTGGGGGACACGCTGACCTGAATAAAACCACACAGATTTCCTTCCTGAACTCTTTAGCCCAACCTCCAATCCACACATGCTCACTGGGACTCTTTAAGAGGGAAATAAAACATATAAGGTTTCCAAGTGTCTTTGGCTGCAGAGGCTTAGTTTCCGTGGAGCATCCCTGGGGGATGATGCTGGATGGCATAGCAGGTGGGGTACACAGCATCATTTCTCCCTGCTGCTAGGAGACTGAGATTGCTCAGTCCTGGCTCCTGGGGATTCATCAGGAGTGCTCGATAGACCCTGGAGATTAATTTTTTTTTGAGCTCAGGCTCTCTGAGCTGGCAGGGAATACCAAAATTGAAAGGAAAAAAAAAAAATGCTGACAGGTAATTGTGAAAGCAATTCCCTCCAGCACAGGCATACCTTCCCCCAAAGGCTGGAAGAAAGAAACAGCTAAGGCAGAGTGCAGTGACCACTGTCTCCATACGGTGGTGCTCCTGGATGTATTTTTAAGTTGTGGAGAAAATCTGCAATATTGACACTGACTAACAGAACTAAAACTTGTTACACCATTTACATAGATGGCTTCCTACATAATCAGGCTTCATGTATGATCACATTTTGGGTAAATAATCTGTGCGTGTGTGTTTGTTTCTCGGACACTAAAACATAATATATTGTAGGAGCGGGACAAAACATTCTAATTTCAGGGCAGAGTGTAAAGCTCACATTCGAAAGCAAACTGTGCTGTCTCTTGGCTCTTTTTATTCCTTTCAGTACAAGGGAAAAAATGACTAATTTATAAGCAAATGATATGGCCATTTAATCAGATTTGAAGGAGCTGATTGTCTTAGATAGAAAAAAAGAGAGCTTGAAAGAGGTGTTTTTGTTTGTTTTTTCCCCAAGACACAGATTTACCCCTGGAAGCTAAAAAAAGGATCATGAACCTCGGAGATTTTGCTGGCATGTCACAACTCATGTTCCTTCCCTTCCTGGGTGGAAGCACGTTACACTTACATTCTGAGCTTTTTTTTAAGGGCCGCACCTGTAGCATATGGAGGTTCCAAGGATAGGGGTCGAATCAGAGTTGCAGCTGCCGGTCTATGTCACAGCCACAGCATCGCCAGATCTGAGCTGTGTCTGTGACCTATACCTCAGCTCACATCGGATTCTTAACACACTGAGTGAGGCCAGGGATCAAACCCGCGTCATCATGGATCCAGTCAGGTTCCTTACCACCGAGACAAAACGGGAACTCCCCAATTTTGATAGGGTTTAGCAAATAAAAATATCGGATGCCCAGTCAGATGTGAATTTCAGAAAACACACACTTTTTCAAGAACAAATATGTCCTATACAATGTTTCAGACAGGTATATAGTAAAAAGTCTTCCTTATTTATTTGCAATTCAAATTTCACCAGGTACCTGTATTTTGTCTGGCAACCCCACCTTGGAATAATATCCCACTTGCTAGTTTATTCTCCCCTGCCTCTTAATCACATTTCTGGAGACCCTGTGGGCAGAGGTCATGGCTAATGCAGGACTGGGACCAGAGGCCACACCCTGGTAAGTTTCCTTGCCCAGGGGTCAAGCTCTGGCCCCACATTCTTGGAGCCTCCCAAAAGACTGTGAAGGACAATGCTTTCCACCCAGGCTTATACATTAGCATCACCTGGGGAATTTTAACTTCTCCCCCTGCATCAGTGCATCTGGGAGGGGCTGGGCACATGCATGCTAAACTCTCCCACGTGATTCCAACACACGCCCAGGCTGAGAAACAGCACATTGACCAGAACTTTGCCAGCTGTCCTGGCAAAGATCCTGCTCTGAAGCCCCAGAAACTGCATTGTCTACAAGCTCTTGGTTGAGGTGGACGCTCTGCAGGGACACACCCTTAAGCAACAAGATGCTGGAGCATGAAAAACAGACTTGCAGAACCTGTGTGTGCTTCTCAAACTCTCCAGAAACCCTCCTGATTGAAGGACCACAGCCCCGTTTGTATTTCAGTTCTTCTGAAACAGACATCATTGTCGCTAAGTTCTCACAGGTGGATGGCATGTTGGCTAATTAACTGAGTGTGTAGTCTGAGCCACACACTTTGCTGAGGCTGCTGATTGCTTTTGTTTCCTACCTAGGCATCTTTTTAATCACACCAGTGCTTCGCATGTTCACATTGGGAAGAATTCACCAGAAGGGAAGTAAGACTATGCTCCAGTCACCTGTACATGCTGAACTTTGATTTCCGTCCTCAATTTTCTCCCTGACACTTTGTAAAATGGTTTGAGAAAGTGGAAAAGCACACCCTGCTCCTTTAGCATCACTACCTCAGGGGGAGGGAGAGAGGAAGAAAGAGAAAACAAAACCCATCCTCCAACCCATTGGTAACCTTACCGGGGACTTCTTGATGTCAGAGACAGCATAATTCCCTTGAGAGATCCATCTGGCAGATTCAGCTAGAGACAGGCCAGTTCCATAAAGGTTGATGCTGAAACGACCCTGGAATAAACCGCCAATGAGAAAGATTTTTAGTCCACATGACATCCCAAGCAAAGGCCACACTATCATCAAAGGTAAGGTGGAGAAAAATATTAATTAATTACGATAGCTACTAATGACTGAGGATTCATGGGGAGGGGGGACATTTTATGTACATCATCTCATCCACTCTCACCAGAGCTCTTTGAAAGGAGTTTTCTGTACACACGGTAACACTAAGGCCCGGCGCAGGTGGTTCACTTTTTCCAGGAGACAGGGAGAGCCCAACGCACATTTTCCTGACTTCAAAGTCCTCGCTCTCAAGCACCGCTATTCTGCGTCCCTAACACAGCAATCCTGATGTTGCTCACAATTATCAGATTCCTTCAGAAACAAAATGCCACAGTGTAATTTTTCTAACAAGATCTCGCTGCCAAAGCTTCCTGGGCTTCAGCTCCCCGCGGCGCTGAGCACGCCGAGTCCTAAGCACAGCGGGGCGGGGACTTCAAAGGAGAGGCGCTTTCTCGGGACCTGCCAGCAGAGGGCGCGCGCGACCTGCTCTAGGCTGCGGGGCCCGCACCGCCGCTTCCTTCAGGGGCCAGGGGAACCCGGACCTCCCAGCCTGGATCCGGGATTCCTTCCCAAACGTGGCCTCGGGTGTTTCCCTTTTTCTTTCCAAGGAGTCTGTGCAACGGCGAGTCTCTCTTGCTTTCGCCATCTGGCCATCTGTCTCCGTTTCTTTCTCTCTTTCAAAAATGACTCCGCAAAGTCATCTAAAATAAATACTTGAGGTTTCCTACTCCAAGAAAGTTTCAGAGGTAAAAGTGTACTTTCTGGATGAACGTGCTCACAGTGAGTGAATGCTTCCTCTCCGAGCTTTATGATCGAGTTCTTTGTCAAAGTGGTCTTTAATAAGTCAAGGAGAGCAGCGAGGCGGAGACTTGTACTCAATCAGACCTAAGTGTAAATTCAGCTTTTTTTTTTTTTTTTTTTTTTTTAACCTTGTAAGAACGTTGGTTTCTCTACCTGTAAAGTGGAAGCACCTCCTTCAGAAAAGTGTAGAGAGGACTAAATTATGGCTGGTACCTTGTAGATATTCAGAAATACTGATACTAGGAGTTCCCTTGTGGTGCAGTGGGTTAAGGATCTGGCATTGTCACTGCCATGGCTCAGGTTGCGGCTGTGTGTTCATATCTGGCCTGGAAACTTCCGCATGCTGTGGATGTGGCAAAAAAAAAAAAAAAAATACTGATATAAGCCCTGATAAAGTCACACACACAACTGTTTTGTGTTACTTTTTTCTCCAATACAACAGTAAGCTCCTTGAGAGGAAGGGCTTGATATTTGTTTATTTTTATCAGTTATAGTTTTTAACATGTCTAGACACTTGATAGAGTCTTCCTAAATATTATGTCCAAGCTCTTCAATTAAGACTTCCAGGAAAGTTCCATTGTGGCTTAGCAGGTTAAGGACCCAACACAGTGTCTGTCCATGAGGATGCAGTTTTGATCCCTGGCCTCCCTCAGTGGGTTAAAGATCAAGCATGGCCACAAGCTGCGGCGTAGGTCATAGATACGGCCCAGATCCAGTTTTGCTGTGGTGTGGTGTAGGCTGGTAGCTGCAGCTCCAATTAGGCTCCTAGCCTGGGTTCTTCCATATGCTGCAGGTGTGGTCCTAAAAAGAAAAAAAAAAAAATTCCAGGACTAGGTATAACTTGGAGGTTTCCTCTCCATGTTGGTTCCATAAATACTTGCTAACCAGAGTTTATGAACTCTTTGGGGCCCTTAAGTTCCACACCTGTACACTGGGGACAAGTAGGATTTCTGTTCACAGAGGTGATGGGAGGACTAAATTTGCTCTAAATCAGTGGAGCGCATCAGAGGTCGAATTTGCTCCCAGAGGGAGTTGGCAATATCTGGAGATATTTTTGGTGGTCACATTACCACAGATGGTGGATGTGTGTGTGCCATTAGCTGCTGGTAGAGAGAGACCAGAGATGTTGCCAAATATCCTACAATGCACAGCATGGTCCCCTACAACAGAGACTTATCCAGCCCCAGGAATGCTGAGGTCTGGGGGATGGATTTATCCTAGAATCCTGACTCTTCTACCTTTTGCGTGACCTCAGGCTAGTGGCTTACCTTTCCTCAGTCCATCTGTAACATGGATTAATAAAACCTAACCCATGAATAGGAGGCAATTAGACAGAAGGTATAAGGCACCTAACACATTACCTGGCAGAGGGTAGGTGATATTTAAAAAATATATTTGTGAGTTCCCCCTGTGGCACAATGGGATCGGTGGCATCCTGGGAGTACTGGGATGCAGGTTTGATCCCTGGAGGTGCACAGTGGGTTAAAGATCCAGCACTGCTGCAGTTGCAGCTTGGGTTGTGACTGCAGTGGCTCAGATCTGATCCTGGCCTGGGAACTCCATATGCCAGGGGGCAGCCAAATACATACACACACATATTTCAAACTTATTTGTGACAGTACTATGCAAATGTTAGTAATTATTAAGGCTGAGCAGTTTTAATACCCAGGTGATTGTGGCTACACCGGAGGCTCAGAACCCTCCTTGCTCGGCCTCCTGAGACTCTGGTTTCTGCGTTCACCATGCCCAGACCACGCTCTCTTCTCTCCCTCCCTATATGGTTTCCCTCTAGGACTGCTTGTCCCACCTGCATTGAAGAAGGTAACCTTGATCTGCTGACGTCAAACGTATATCAAAGGTCTTAGAAGGCCAGGCTTCTAGCCTGAGGATACCACCAGCTGACCTAGGTGTCCAGTGTCTGAGTACGTAGCCCAGCTGACTGCGTGCTAGCTAGATTTGCTCTTTTGGAGCAGATGCTATTGTCTCTATTGTCTTTCTGCCTGTTCAGGTTTAGGGCTTTGCATGTTCAGCCAGCGTCCTAGTTGATAAAGAGCTCTCTGAAAGTTGAGTGTCATCAGAGTCAAGACCCACTGTCCTTTCTAGCTCTAGTCTGGGATATCTTGCTCTTCCCCAACCACCCCGCCAAAAAAAAAAAAAAGGTCTTATCTTCTGGGTCTAAAAAGCAAGAGAGTTTCAGCCTATCACTGGCTGCTGATTTAAAAGAGTAATTAACACATGCATACAGTAGGTAATCCAGAAGGGTTAGTGAAAGACAGACCTCCGACAAAGAGAGGTTTTGCTTTCTGTTTGACAAGGGTGAATGCTGCTGAAGGTGTGTCTGGAAGTGAGATTAGCCAGACCGTCTGCCATCATGGGTTTGGACTCACCCATACTTGGGATCAAATCTGGCCTCTATTGAGCACCGGTGTAGGTTTGGGTAAGTCACCCAACCTCTCTACACCTCAGTTTCCTCATTGGTAGGAAGGGGCATGCTGTAGGAGGTGGTGGATGATGAAACGCCAGTGATTTAGGAATGCTAAGCACAGTGCTTCAAGCATAGTAGACAATTAATGCTATTAGCACCAGCATCAACAATAATAATAATGCCATATCCACTGTGATCGGGATAAGAAAATACTCTGGCTGTATCTGGAATAGAGGGCTCTTGGGGAAACCCACCCTTATCAAAGCAACAGCAATGGCTGAGGAGCAAGAAGCAGCAGTCTGTCAGAAGGTCCCTTTGCTTTGACTTCCCTGTAGTCATGAATCAAAGGACAAGCCAGAACTCTGAGAGGAATTCGCATACTCATGCTTTCTGCAGATTTTTTTCCTGGACAAGTGATTTGAAAACCTTGGGTCTTTCATCAATATAGATGGTGCTCAATAACCTTCTAAGGAATTGAATTCTTAAAGTATCCAATAGGGTTTGAAGAATGGGCTGGAAAAAAAATACAGATGAGCCTTTTGCTGGCTTTGGTTTTCTCCTGTAGCAGCAGTTGTAGTGTCGGGATTTAGAAATCAATCAGTTCATTTGTCTCTGAATTATCAAAATACTGAATTTAAATTACCTCTCATTTCCTTAGGTTTCTCCATAAAGATGCACATATCAAAACCAGAAAATCCCTGAGACCTTTGAAAAAGGCAGGACCAACCAATCTATAAGCTGTTAAATGCAACCCATACGAATAGGGTGTTTGAAGTCCTCCACTGCTCTAAAGAAACCGCACTTCAAAAGTTTTCAATTCCTGGGTAATGGAGAAAAGGCCCTTTTTAACATTCTGTCCTTTGTTTATTTTCTTTCTCCCTGGAAAGCTTCCTTTACACTTCTCTAAACTGTTTAGCAATACTTTCTAAAGCTTGGGGCTGAGAAAACAACATCGTTAAAAGAAAATTCAGATGTGTTTGTCTTCAGATGGTCTCTGTGGTTGTGTGGAAAGGCATCCTGGGGAGACAGTGCCTGGGATCCTGAGCAGCACCCAGTCCCAATTCCTAGAATGTGGGACCAGCAAAGGGGAAAATTCCTCACCCAGAGTTTAAGGGCTTTTCTGTGAAGACCGCAGGTAAAGCAGGTAAATAACAGGGGCCGCCTTCACCTGTTCAGAATCACCTAATTCACTGTCTATCCTGTCTTCTTACAGGAGCTTCTGGCAAAGACTGATACCTGCTTTGCAAAAGGAACCCAGGACGATTATCACAACACATTCCAAAAGGCAAGTCAAAACTTGCCATACCTTGGAGGAGGCAAAAATGTGGGCAACTGCCATTCAGCTGCTCTGCTACAGAGGGATCTCAGGAGATAACTTCCTGGTCTGAACGCTGCACATGTACACAGATGAAGCAGGAGGGACAGTTTTTTGGTTTCATGTAATATTCAGAATTTTTTAATGGCTGATCTTGGGGTGTTGAAACCCGCTCGTACTGGCTTATTGAGAGACAAGTATGTAACTTTCTCCCAACTCTCCATTTCATGACAGCATACTGATGGCTTGAAATCAGTTGGGGAGAAAATTTACACCACAGAAATGGGCAAATGCCACACAGCACTGCTTTTTCCCCCCTATTTCTCTGGAGCACAGGTCATTAAACATTTACCAGCACATGACATTCATTTTATGTTAACATCCTAATTTGTCTAACCAAACCCTTGCCATCTGATATTTAATTTGTTTCAAAATTGTTACCATGATCTCAGATGCATTTTGCTGAACACAGAAGTTGGGCACGCAGCTATGATCATTTCCTCAAGAAACACTCATAGGGGTGGAGTGACTCAGTTATAGGCTGTGAGCATTTGTGAAGCTCCTGATGCAGGTGGTCAAACTGCCTTCTAGAGCAGCTGTCCTAATGACATCTGCAGAAACAGATGCTGCTGAGGGAGTGGTGGGGGACAGGGTGGTATGTGGATCCCTGGTGGGGGGTGGGGTGGGGAGGACTCTCAGCACCTACCTGTGGGCACTTGGCAGCGCTGTAGCAGTCCCCAGCGGTGGCAAAAGGTACAGGATGTCCTTCGCTTGTTCGGGCAAACTGTAAGTCGGTGGCTGTGGGGTTTTGGAGAAAGGGTTAAAGGGAGCAGAAGGGTGAGAGTGGGAGAAAGATAGAGGGCAGGGGGCAGGATATGAACAAGGGGACAGAAGAAAAGAAGAAGAGTTAGATAAATAAGTGGGGATGAAAGGGAAAAAAAAAAAAAAACCCACCCAAAGTCTGCTTAGTGAGCAAACAGAGGAGGCAGGTGTACGCTTGCTCTCGCCACCCCCGTGACATCTGTGGTTCCTGGCACTTCCTCTCCTGGCTTTTACCTGCACTGTCTTTCCCAGGATGGAAGCCCCAAAGGGGGTTTAAGATGTTTTGGAATAGATTCCTATCTAAATAAATATGTGAATCACCTGTAGTGTAATTGGATGACTATGAATCTCCTATAGACAGTGGCCTCAAGGCTGCAGGACGGGAGAAATAAAGCAGTAAAGCATTTCCAGCTCCTCAGCAGTTATTCCCCGAGGCGAGTCTCCTCCGTCCACCCTCGGCCCAGGCACTACTATTCTTGCCAAAATGCAGAGCAATCAGAACCCACATCTTGGAAGTATTAATGGCAGAGTCTCAAGTTTGAGGCTAACTTGTAGTTTAAAAAAAATAAAAAGATAAAAATGCTCATGCGTTTAGCCCTCTTGCTGCTTCTGAGAGCTGCTTGACCAGGGGTGAAGGTGGTCAGGAGAAAAGAGGTTGAAAATCCTGCAAAATCTATCCCACTATTGGGCATATATCCAGACAAAAGTTTCCTTGAAAAAGACACATGCACCCGCATGTTCACTGCAGCACTATTCACAATAGCCAAGACATGGAAACAACAGATGATTCGATTAAGAAGATGTGGTATATATACACAATAGAATACTACTCAGCCATAAAAAAGAACAAAATAATGCCATTTGCACCAACATGGATGGAACTAGAGACTCTCATACTAAGTGAAGTAAGTCAGAAAGAGAAAAACAAATACCAAATGATATCACTTATATATGGAATCTAATATACAACACAAATGAAACTTTCCACAGAAAAGAAACTCATGGACATGGAGAACAGACTTGTGGTTGCCAAGGGGGAGGGGGATGGAGTGGGATGGACTGGGAATCTGGGGTTAATAGATGTGAACTATTGCCTTCAGAATGGATAAGCAATGAAATTCTGCTGTATAGCACTGGGAACTTTATCTGGTCACTTGTGATGGAGCATGACAATGTGAGAAAAAAGAATGTATACATGTATGTGTGACTGGGTCACCTTGCAATGCAGTAGAAAACTAACAGAACACTGTAAATCAGCTATAATGGAAAAAATAAAAAATTATAAAAAAATAAATAAAATTGTGAATCACGCACACACACACACACAAAAGAAAATCCTGTAAAATCTGGTGGAACTGGGACCAGAGGCAGCTTTGTAAACTTCTCTGCTTTGTTTTTTGGGAATAGCAAGAGAAGGCCTTCATCTTTTTGTAGTTTGGTGGGAAGGAAACTTGAGTGCCCTGTGTTGAAAGGCAAGAAGCCCTTGTCTGCTTCCATACACAGAAGCCCTGAGTCTTAGCATGGGGTGTTCTCTAAGCAGAGAAACTACAGACTCTGTCCTTAGCCCTCATCAGTCTAGCTGAAGGCAATTACAAATATCTTGGTACAAATCAAGTTTAATCTCCCTCCAGAGGAAAGCAATGTAATATTATGGGAACCATGCTAATGAAGAAAAATTAATTATTCATTATTTCTGTTTTTCCTCTCTTCAAGGGAAGGTGTTTGGATATTTGAGCTGTCTTTAACCATTCCTATGATTAATGGCCCTAACAAAAATGCAGTGTTGGCCAGAGTATGAAATCAGCCCACATGCAGGCCAGTTTAAAAAAAGGTAATTCTGTCCTCCATTTTTCTTCTGTAAATCTACAGAGAAAATTAGTTTTATGCACACGCATGCATGTGTGTGTGTGTACATGTACACACTGGGCTGGTGGGAGCCCAGGGTGGGGTGAATGTAGCTACATGAATAGCTTTGGGGTTTGGACCTGATAATCTCTTCTCCCTTAAAAACTTCTGCTACCACTCTTGCTTTGCCCACCTTGATACCTGAGGCTCACTTCCACTTGGCCTTAAGGTCTCAATTTCAATGTCAGGTTTTAGGGGATGAGGCCCTGGCTCTCCCCCCCACCCAGCAATGGCACCCCGTTAATGTGTCTCTATGGCCTCCATTCATTCATTTGTCACAACTCTGATGGAGCACCGCCCTGTGCTGGGCACTTTCCAGGCATTGGGGTAAGTGTTGAGGGGAACAGCTGTGATCCAAACCCACCCTCAGTGATGACCTGTCATTGCTGCATCCCAAGGTCCTCTTCGCATGCCCTGTGCCTCGGGCTAGCCCCTGAGCAGGATGTATCACTGCCTTTACGGAGAGACAGATGAACATGTGCCCCAGGGCATCCTGCAGAACTTACTTATGATCTGCATGGTGGTCAGGTCTATTCTGATCTTCTGGAAGCTGGAAAACCCAGCAGCCGTGTAGTCCTTCCGACACTGACAGTCATCACGCCGGCTTCCGTTGTAGGGACATTCGGTTGGGTTGTGCAACCTATGTTTTGGAGAGAATGTTCCAGTGAGGAGGGTGAGGCGTCTCCTGGGATCTCCCAGCCTGCAGGCTCTTCTGAGCCCTAGCATTCCTACCTGTGCCCATAAACCTCAGAGAAATTCTCAGAGTCGCCGTGAACCAGTGTCATGTACTCCTTGGGGTGGTCAGAGTGCATTCCAGCACAGAACACCTGAAAGACAGATCAGAAACATCCTGCAAAAGGGCGGATGGGAGAGGGGATCAGGAGAGCCAGGGCTGCTGGCTCTGAGACCAGTCTGGAAATAATGACTGAGCTGTGATGCTCACCTTCAGGAGCTTTCCCATGACAATCAGGAAATACTCCCCATCTTCACCAGCACCTTTCAGCCTTTTGACTTCCTTGCAGTTCTGGGGCAACTCGCCTGCAAAACACAAGCCGTGAAAATGGGCTGTGATCCTCCAGGGTGTCCAGAGGCTCAACCTGATGAGTTACACTGTTCACCCTCACCATTGTCAGTAAGGGGGCCAGTTTCCCCAAAATTAATTCTATATTTCTGAAAAGGGCAGGCAGACACATCAACCATGAAACCTGTTCTTCAAGCTCCAGAAAGGTGGCTTTGGTTGGCCAACTTACAGTTATAGATATTCTGGCAGGTTTTTCTTTCTTCTGGCTTCAGATCAGCAGGGCATAAGTGGCTGGGCTGGTCTTCATTGGTTAGACACTGCACGGATCTGTGCATCACTCCGACGCCACAAGACACAGAGCACTGTAAGGCAGGGCAGGATCAGTGATGTGGCTATGGAATCCGGAACCATGGGCTTCTTGTGGTGGAGCTCAGAGCCTGGGGGCTTGCACAGGACCCCATGCTGCTGAAAACAAATATCTGACACATACAGAGCACTCACTACAGGCTACGTTCTGTGCTGAGTTTTACACATATGTATATGTACATATGTATTCATGCATATGATAAATATATATCATATATATATACTATATAAGTTTATATGTATATAATTTTCTCATCTAAGCCTCACATAATCCTGTGGGATAGCAGTAGCATTATTCTATTTTTTTTTTCCTTTTCTTTTTATGGCCACACGTATGGCATATGGAAGTTCCCCGGCTAGTGGTCCAATGGGAGCTGTAGCTGCTGGCCTACACCACAGCCACAGCAACACCAGACTTCAGCCACATTTATAACCTACACCACGGCTCACGGCATCGCTGGATCCTTAACCCACTAAGCAGGGCCAGGGATCAAACCTGCAACCTCACGGATACTAGTTGGGTGTGTAACCACTGAGCCATGATGGGAACTCCTAGTGCTTTTTCATTTTAAATTATGGTCCAATATATGTAACCAAGAAATGTGCCATTACAACCCAAGTGCTTTTGATGCATGAACCCATTTCATCTTCGCAACCACCCATCCTGCAGGGGAGGAAATGGAGACGTGAATGTTAGGCACGCTGTCCCAAGTTCGTTCAACTGGGAAGCCTCAGAACCGGGAATCCCAGGAGGCTTCTGGCTTCAGGGACCCTCTGCGCCCCTGCCCTCCACCCCCCATCAAGCACCAGGCCATGCAGCCCAACAAGCGGGGAAACCTCCTTTCCCCATCAGCACATTTCAAGATGCTAACTCCTGTTTCTCACCCAAGGCTGTCCTGGGAGGCAGTTACAAGGACAGCTTGGGCAAGATGTGGTTAAGACGGGGTTTGAGATTCCAGAGCTTTCTGGAATTGATGACTCAGCCATCTACTTACACTCCCCCAGTTGCCGACTCTCCAGGAGGCTGAGACCGGGCACTCCCGCAGGTAGCAGGGCTGGACGCTGGGCGGCTGCGTGCCCGGGCAGTTGATGGTGGTTTGGTAGCTGTACTCGTAATTCTCCTTGCCGGTATAAATCTCACTACAGGAGACAAGCCTTTGTCTGTAGCCCTTTCCACAGGTCACTGAGCACTGAGAAGAGAGGGGATGAGAGCAGAGGTTGGAGCAGGGCCTGGGGGCAGCCACAATAGGCCCCTGACCTCCACACCGTCGAAGGCTGACCCCGGGACAAGGTGGCGGCAGAAAGCTCTCACTTTATTAGCTGCTTCTGCGTTTTGAGCCCCAGCCCCCAGCACACAGGGGACGTGCAACCCAAGGACAAGAGCCTTCCTGGATCCAGTGCCGCCAGAATATTTTCTGGCTCCCACTGCAGGCAGGGGCACCTTAAGCCCCTGCTCTGGATTTCAGGAGAAGGGGATGGGGGAGGCACTCCAGCTATCAGTGGGGCCACTTACAGCATCCACAGCCCTATATGTCTGCTGACAAATCATGCTTTTCCCAACCTACAAGGACTGCATCAAAGAAGGAAGCAAGAGGGGTGGAGAGAAAGCCAGAGATCACCTGTGTGTAAAATCCAGGCACTTCCCCCAAAGGCACCCTGGGACATAAAATGCATTTACTATGAGCCCATCTTTTGTCACTCTACAGTTTGCTTTCCCATCTGCCCTCCACTTAGTTTCTTTCTCCCTCCTCTCTCCCTCCCTATGTATCTTGAATTGTTACCTTTCTGTTTTGCTCTTTCTGTCTCTAAATCATGCAGTCATTTAGGCCTTCTGCCATAAGTACATAGCATTTTCTTTTTCTTTTTACAGCTGCACCTGTGGCATATGGAAGTTCCCAGGCTAGGGGTCAAATCGGAGCTACAGCTGCTGGCCTATGCCACAGCCACAACAACACTAGATCAGAGCTGCATCTGCTATCTACACCATGGCTTGCAGCAATGCCAGATCCTTAATCTGCTGAGTGAGGCCAGGGATCAAACCCATGTCCCCGTGGTGCGACACTACATTGGGTTCTTAACCCACTGAGCCACAATGGGGAGACCATAACTATACAGCATTTTAAAATACTCAGAGAATACAGAGAAGGAGAAGGAATATGTGTTTTACTGGTGCCAACTCCCTCTGTGATGGGACAACTACTTGGTTACTTATAAGATTTCAGTTTACCCAGCCATAAAAAAGAACAAAATAATGTCATTTGTGGCAACATGGATGGAACCAGACTAAGTGAAGTCAGAAAGGAAAAAACAAATATCATAGGATATCACTTATATATGGAATCTAATATATGGCACAAATGAACCTTTCCACAGAAAAGAAACTCATGGACTTGGAGAACAGACTTGTGATTGCCAACGGGGCGGGGGAGGGGAGGGAGTGGGATGGACTGGGAGTCTGGGGAAAATAGATGCAAACTATTGCATTTGGAGTGGAAAAGCAATGAGATCCTGCTACATAGCACAGGGAACTATATCTAGTTACTTATGATGGAAAATGATGGTGGATTATGTGAGAAAAAGAATGTACATATATGTGTGTGACTTTGGGTCACTTTGCTGTACAGTAGAAATCGACAGAACACTGTAAACCAACAATAATGGAAAAAATAAAAATCATTGAAAAAAAGATTTTAGTTTATGTTCAACCTCCCCAGCTAGGTATTTTATATAATATCTAATTTCAAAAAGAAAACTCAACTAACCAACAAATTCAGTTTTGATGATATCTTTAAGCAAAGTCACCAAGTCATTGGCCATACTCCGTGACGTAAAAATTAAGGTAGCATATCAGGATTCTGGAGATCAAAGGTTCTTCGGTGGGGGGAAGGGGGCAAGATGAATCTTGGGAAGAGTTTGCAGCATGGGGTGTGTTTTGCTTTTTCTGGGATGAGAGACCAGAGCCTCCATCTGTTCTGATTCGCTATGAAATCCAGTGTTCCTCTTTTTCCTGGTGTCTTCTGAGCTGTTGCTTTAAGCCACACAGCTTTCCTCTCTGGTGACTTTTTCAGAGGGAAGGCTCCCCTTGACATGGTCCCAGAGGGAGGAGGGAAGAGGCCCAGCCACAGGCACGCAGAATATTGCTGTGCCTTCCCTTCCCTTCCAGCTGACTTGGGACCTGGAAATACTCTGCGTACATTTCTTCCTTCTTTGGCTGCCACTGTTCAAATGCCCCAAGACCCAGGTGACACCAGGCTAGGGGAGTGCAGAGCTGGTCTGAGGTGTTTCAGGTGTGGACAGACAGCTGACAGATGCTTCTGTCCAAGCCATGGCTATTTTAGAGTATCTAACTCAGCGCTTGCATGCCTGACCTCAGTCTGTACCAATTTAAATGAGGTTGTACCATCTGAGAAGGCAAGTGCCAAGACCCTTTACCACTGCCCAGGAGCCAAAGCAGCCCAGTGGCTATTTATGTGGGGGATGCAGTGGGGAGGCAGCATTTGCAGATGGAACTGAGCCCCCAGTATGGCCAGGCTTTACTAAGAGGGCTCCACATCTTTGAAAAGAAGCTGGAGAGAACACCCACTCATCAGTAGTTTTTAAGAGCATCCTGAAAACATTGACTGCCTCTGGCTTCCTTAATCCATTGCAGACCAGAGTTCTGACATGTAAGAGACTCTCTCATCTCTGGGGAGGGAGAGCAGCAAGGGGTGCGGGAGTCTTACTGCTGACTCGCCATGCTCCGGTGCCACATGCATGTTCCCTCATGAGTATGAGGTGCTTTTCTAATTTGAAAGGAACAGTAAAGCAAAATGAAACAGTGAGAATGTGGGCTCCTTGCACTGGCAATATACTCTGGGCCCAACCAGAGAAAGACACACATTCAACGGGGGGTGATGGCGCCCTATTCTCCAGTAGGGAGCACACAGAACACTCTCAGAGAGAAGGGGTATCTTCCTGTGGCTCCTGCATTTTACTAGAAGCTTTTCTAGAGGAATTCTGGCGCAGTTCCTTGGGCATCACTCCCTTTGCAGAGTCCCTTCCCGTGGTCCTTGTGTCTGTACCAACTCCTGTCTCCAATGCTCTAATCTTTGTGTATAATTTGCAGACTTTTCAACTCATGATACATCTCAGAATTTGTGTCTGTATGGAACACTTTAAAAAAAAGCTCTCTCAATCTCATCTTTTGGGCTTTAAGAGTAAGGTGATACAAAAGCCATTAGAGTAACATGACAAGTTTTAGAGAGACCAGAACCCTTTCAGCATAATAATAACCACACATCCACGACCAGCTAAGAAGAGGATGTCAGCCTTGACAGTGTGAAGGGCATCCAAACTCTAGCAGGATGAGTGACCAAGAACCAAGCCAGAAACTAAGAAGAGGAGGCAGAGAGGTGAATGGTCCAAGGAATGGAGGTATGAAGCAGGAGAAGGGGCAGAAAGGAAGGCTTTCCTCTGCTGTGTGCCAGGGGTTGGCCTTGTGCAGCAGCCCTGGGACCTGAGGTTAGGGACCAGGCCTTTCAAGGCACCAGCAGGGGTGAACTGATGAGACGATTAGCCCCCGCCCCAGGCTCCTTCCCCTACTCCACCTTGGTATCTGAATGGGTTGGCATTTATGCCTCAAACCCAAAGTCAAGGACTATTTTCAAGTCCTCTGGGCTTCCCATGTATCTGGGTGGCTGATAGTAAATCTATTTCTAATAATCCAGGCTACATCTTTTCTCCACTCTTTGGAAACATATGAAGAACAGGTAGGGTTGGTGTACAGCAGGGTTTCTCAGCCTCAGCACCACTGACAATGGGGCAGGAGAGCTTTCTGATTTGGGGCAGTGCTATTCACTGTGCATGGTTTACCAGCATCCCTGGTCTCTATCCACCAGATGCCAGTAGCATCCCTCTTCCCCCATTTGTGACAACTAAAAGTGTCTCCAGACAGTGCCAAATGTCCCAAGGGAGGGGGAAGGGGGAAGGAAAATTCACTGGAGTAGAGTGAAGGATGGGAAGACATAGTAGAAAAGGCTTTAGGAAGAGTTTAAGAGTAACAACTATTCAACACCCAACACACATACCATCTAAGTGCAAATATCTCTTTAAAACATGATATTGCTGCTCTGTCAGACTATGATGAGACCTTATTGATGGCAAGCATCTTTGCTATGCCCAGAAACTTCCCTTCTTTGGGGCAAATGACAACTGTTATTGATGTTATTTAAGGTCTTTTAGTATTTGAAAATACAACGAGGTTTGAAAATATAATCATGTGACTATTACTTTTAGATTATTAATAATAAAAATTGTAGGTAGGCACTGTGTACCGCAAGAGATAAGGAAAAATAGACTTTTGATATCCCTTGGATGTTACAGAGAATTATTTTGTTCCTCCAGATCAGAGATGGTTAAATATGGGTGGGCAAGCCATATCTGGCCCAAGGTAGTATTTGGTTTGCCCCATACAAAGCTTTAAACAAATAATTGCAGCCCTCATTTTCTTTTTCTTTCTTGCTTTTGTGTTTTGGCCGCCCCTTGGCATATGGAGTTCCTGGGCCAGAGACGAGATCCGAGCCATAGTTGAAACCTATGCCACAGATGTGGTAACACCCTTGATTCTTAACCCACTGTGTCGGGCCAGGGGTGGAACCTGCATCCCAGGGCTCCAGAGATACAGCCAATCCCAATGCACCACAGCAGAAACTCCTGAGTCCACATTTTAAAATTAGGAGAGCTCACATTAAAGCCCGTATTTGTGTCTTCTCTTAAAAGCTCAGATTTGGTAACAGCGGGCCCAAATTTCTGCATGGCCTCCATTGGAGAGAAAGACAGCCTGTTTCCTTTACATATCACATGCTAGTTGGTCACAGATCTCACTGTTCCCTATTGCCTCCCTGACATGAAGACATTTTCTTATACTTTCTATTTTCTTTAGACACCAACAGATATCATATGAATTTGTAAGTCCTGTAAGAATTGTTTTTGAATCACACTAACAGGACGGCAAGGTGAATGACAGAATGAAGAGGTGAGGGGAGCATGGATACCATCATATGCACTCCCTCAGTCTTCACATGAAGGACTCTGGCCCAGGAAGACAGAGGGACTTGTCTGAGGATTCACAGTTCTCAGGAGTAGAATCAGCAGGTGGGGGTGAGTCTTCTACATTCCTGCCCTCATACTCTACTATCCTTAGGCCATCATTGACCTGAAAGTGGTGACAGAATCCCCAGGACCATACCTCTGACCATTCTCCTGTGATCCACACATACTCGCAGGGTTGCAAACTACAGCTCTCGCGGTCCGCAGGCCGTGTGCTCATGTCACAGTGCACGCCATGAACCTCACCACCTTTGTCCTCATCCACGCATACCACCTTGCGGTACCTGGAGCCTTCGCCACAAGTCTTGGTGCACTGTTAAAGACAGACAGACAAGTGGTGACATGGAAAGATAACAGATACAGATGACTTCTCATATCCTGTGATACATCATCATAATTCATTTTCCTATTTACCCTTTAAGACTGTAACTTTTTTTTTTTTTGGTTTTTAGGGCTGCCCCCATGGCATATGAAAGTTCCCAGGCTAAGGGTTCAGTTGGAGCTGCAGCTGCCAGCCTTTGCCACAGCCATAGTAATGTGGGATCCAAGCTGCATCTGTTACCTACAACACAGCTCACATCAACACCAGAGATCCTTTAACCCACTGAGTGAGGCCAGGGATCAAACCCACATCTTCATGTGTACTAGGTGTGTTCACTATGTCTGAGCCACACAGGATCTCCCAAGACTGTAAGATTTTGAGGGCAGGCAGGGAACTCGTTATTTTATGCCCATTATTTAACAGTGTAACAGAGAAGAACAAACTGACTCCATACTGAAGCTCTTCCTTTAGCTCGAAGTCTTGGGCTCTGCCACCTATGCTTAGTCATGCTGGCTCTGCACCTTTGTAAAAGAATGCTGCCTATAGTCTGAAATCTACATTACAACCCATTCTCAAGGCTCTGACCTTTAAAGGTATAACACTTACCCATTCATATAAAGACCAAAAGCTGCAGAAAAGAAAGTAACAATGGTTTTGTTGGAGAATTATAGGAACATTTTGACCAGAACTACTTGGACAGCTGTAAGAACAAAGGATTCCTGGGCCAAGAAATTGGCAACAACCAGCCACACCCCCTTCTTCTTTTAGCCTAAAAGAAGACTGAATTCTAACTCAGATAAGATGGTTCTTTGGGACATTAGTCCACCATCTTCTCAGTTTGCTGGATTGCTGAATAAAGTTGCCATTCCTTCCTGCCAACACTTCTTCTCTTGATTTACTGGCCTGTCACACAGTGAGCAGTATGAACCTGGACTCATGTAACAATGACACTGTTCCTGGAACAGCATTTGGCATTCAAAAAGTGGCTATCTGAATGAAGCAATCAAAGTGTGAATGAATGGATTTCAGGTTTAGAAAGGACCTTAAGCCCTGATTACTTCACCCATTCGAACACTGACTCTCTTTATGGCCAGATGGTGTTGGAATACCTCTAGAATCAGGGAAGTTATTCCCTGTCCAGGAGGCCCGTTTCATGTTCTAAGCCCATCTCTCTGCAGACTCCAGCCTCTCATCTTAGTTGTCAATTTCAGGGGACAGTTTCATACCCCATAAATAACCCCCTTCAGGGACTTGAGAAGAGCTTTTCTGTATACTTTAAAATTGTTAACATGGTGAATTTACAATATATGTATTTTACTATCAAAAAAGAAGAAGAAAGGCAAGAGGTATATCAGGAAAGACATTTCTGAGTCAAGTTGGATTCCAAACTCATGGGATGAGGCAGTTAATAAAAGAGAAGGAGGCTAATGAGGGAAAAAAAAGAAGTGGAATTTATGGGCCTCCCTAAAGAGGCTAAAGGAGAAAGTTTAAAGGACATTATGTGAACAACGACAGCTTACAGTAGTGGGATAAGGCCCAGGGGCAACAGGTTTGTAATCCCTGGTTAAAGGGAACTTAAACTGTCCTTAACCCAGCTTGGTTACATGGTGGCTTTTCAATGTAATCTAGAGTTTTAAAATGCTGGGTGACGCAGATGCTTCCGATAGGATAGGCTTTGGAAGACCTTTAACAACACAGATAATTTAGGTAAAAACCTCTAAGGTGGGCTTTGCTGTTGGTTAAAGCAAAAAAAAAAAAAAAAAAAAAAAAACCAGAAGGAATCTGTGGTCGGCACAGAGATCCTCCTAGAATGGAACGTCCAAGAATACCACTTGCTCTATTTTCTCCACTTGGTTTATGGGAATGAAAACATTGATCCCATCCATCTCACAAAAACCTGGGTATCCTGGGATCAATTGTTTAGGCTAACTCCCAGTTTACTCATATGAAAAATGGAATTTTAAATAATAACAAAACCTTGCTACTTAGCTGTCTACTTCTTCAGTGTCCATCTTTGCTACTAAAATATAGCTCCTCTCTGAGGGCAGAGGCTGTGCTATTTGTGTGCACTCCTGTTCATCTCCCCTTCCTCCCAGCCTGCAGCCACCACCCATCTTCTTCATATCACTATGGAAGTCATCTGATATACGGCCTTTCGTGTCTATCTTCTTTCATTTACTTATTTATTTACTTATTTATTTTTATTATTAATTAATTAATTTATTTTGCTTTTTAGGGTCACGCTTGCAGCATATGAAGTTTCCAGGCTAGGTGTCAAATCAGAGCTGCAGCTCCCAGCCTA
The DNA here is from genome assembly GCF_054392235.1 of Sus scrofa. NCBI lineage: Eukaryota > Metazoa > Chordata > Mammalia > Artiodactyla > Suidae > Sus > Sus scrofa. The sequence goes on from NC_139395.1 coordinate 60,887,781, forward strand.
CACCACAGCCACAACAACGCGGGATCCAAGCCACGTCTGTGACCTGCACCACAGTTCACAGCAACACCAGATCCGTAACCCACGGAGCAAGGCCAGGGATCAAACCTGCATCCTCATGGATACTAGTCGGGTTCCTAACCCACTGAACCACGACAGGAACTCCTGGATTCTTTTATTTAGCATAATGCATTCAAGGTCCTTCCATGTTGTACATAAACCAGTACTTCATTCCTTTTTATGGCTGAATAGTCCATTGTATGGATATACCATGTTTTGTTTATTCAAATGTTAATGGACATCTGGGTTGTTGGCTTCTTTGGCTATTTGCTACTATGGACATTCATACAGAAATCTGAACACCTGATTTTGGCTCTTTTGGGTATATCCTTAGGAAAGGAAAGGCTGGATTATCTGGTATACCCACATCTTTTGGGAGCTGTTTTGTTTCTTTTTTTTTTCCTTTCAGAAAGTAGAAGGGATATGTAGGTGGTATGTCCTGGTAGCCCCTTATCATGTACAAACTTAACTCAAGGTTTCTGCCCCTTGGAAGCAAATCTCAACATTGAGAGTACAGAATCATTCATAAGTTTTCTGGGGCACAACTAAAAATAGAACACAGTGTGAAATGAGCAAAGAGGAACAAATCCCTTCCCACCAGTGCAGGAGGCTGGCTGAGCCCAGTATCTAGCTCAACCCTGGCTTAGCAGTTCTGGTGGTTTTTCTTCCCCTGGAGGATTCTGGGAACCGTTGTGAAGGAATAATGTTTTTGTTTCTTTATTAAAAACACAAAAGCCAAATAAGGCACTGAATGTTACAAAACAAAACAATGGTTAATCTGTGATGTCTAGAACTATGAAGAAGACATATTTAACTCCCCATGGAGAAGTAATTCCTTATTAAATCAGGCCTTAGGTGACTCAGAGAAGACAATGATTATTGAACAGCCAACCTGGACCAAACCATCCAGTGTTCTCTTCCATTTTTACTAATCCATAGGGCTTCAACCTGTATCAATAAATAACAGTTTAGAGCAGAAAAGCAAGGATTACTGGGAACTTTCTGCCCATTAAGTGATTCTGCCCTGGTCTTAGATAATGGTTAACTACCATAAAAACTATTTTCTCAATGGTGGCAAAGGGCGTTGGGAAACCTTACTTTGAATATAACGTTTAAAAAAATTAAACTAAGTAAATAAGTGACTTGCCCGGTGGTTTGGAATGAGTCAATAGCAGCTCTGAACATCATGAGCATGGCTTTTCTCCTGGAGTTTTAAATGCTAACTAGAGCATAGGGGCTGGGTAATCAGAAAGCAAATCCAGCCCACACTACAGGATTTTTTTATCAGCTTTCGGTAATATCACTTTTCCCACCCACTTCGGATTTATGACTTCTCTGTCCTGGAATATGATCTAGAATGTTCTAAAAAATAGCCAGAGAGCTTAACTAACCTTATTTTAATTTCCAAAAGATTTTTTTTTTCTCCAGTTTCATTACAGCTTTTAGGAAAAAACTATACCAAGTATAGTCATACCACCAGCCTCTTTGCAATTCAGCACACACTGTAATTAAGAAAGCAGTATCACAGCCCTGGGTTAACTTGGGTAGCTTGCCTATTGTCCCATAGCTACATGTGATCGTAAATATGGTGAAACCAACAGGGAGGAAATAACTTTTTAAAATTGAGGGCTATAAAATAAAAAATAAATAAGCTATTTTATTTAGCTAGGTTGGTTGGCTACAGGGTGATGGTCTAAAAGGGTCTTTTAATACAATGGGTAGAAATTGTCTCCTTCAAAAGTGGAATCAAGTTGCTTTACACTTTTTTGGTGAGATACCCTAATCATGGAGGGAAGAAAATCATTCTTCATAGTCACCTACTCAACTTTTTAAGGTTATTGATTTTCTCCATGGATGAAAGAACTTGTTGCATCCTTATGAGGGCCAGGCTACCATTACTGGGTAGTGTGCGGACAACCAAGTCAAAGGACAAACGGGGAAACTGATGGTGCAGCATCTGAATGTGCTACACAGAGTCTTTGTGAAAAGGAATGCAAATTACAAATCAATTATTTAATATTGCTTTAAATTTTGCTTTGTTTTTTAGGCCCACACCTATGGCATATGTAAGTTCCCAGGCTAGGGGTCGAATTACAGCTGTAGCTGCTGGTCCATGCCACAGGAATAGCAACACCAGATCCGAGACACATCCGCAAACTATGCAGCAGCTTGCAGCAACACCAGATCCTTAACCCACCGAGTGAGGCCAGGGATCAAACTCGCATCCTCTTGGACATTATGTCAGGTTCTTAACCTGCTGAGCCACAACAGAAAATCCATAACATTTCTTTAAATTAAAAATAGAAAAAGCCATCCTCAAATTATCAGCAGGTTCATTTTCAAAGTCAGATGTGTGGAGTTTGGACATCTTTGTCCCCCAACAGTATACTTGCTAGGGAAAAAGGCAGAAATAATACTGTGGAGACATTTCAAAAATTTAAAGTTACTCACTCATTCAACCAATACAAGCAGACCTCAGAGACTTTTAGGGTTTGGTTCCCGATTATTACAATAAAGAGAATACCACAATAAAGCAAGTCACATGAATTTCTTGGTTTTCCAGCACATGTAAAAGTTATATTGACACTATAGTCTACTAAATGTGCAATAGCATTATGTATAAAAAAAAAAAAACAGTGTACCCAATTTAAAAAATACTTTGCTGCTAAAGAGAGCTAACCATCACCTCAGCCGTTAGCAAGTTCTAGTAGTAACATCAAAGATCCCGGTTCACAGGTCACTGTAACAAATACAATGGAGAAAAACTTTGAAATATTGAGAGAATTATAAAAATGTGACACAGAGATGCAAAGTGAGCAAATGTTTTTGGAAAAGTGGTGCTGATTACTTGCTTGACGCAAGGTTGCCACAAACCTTCCATTTGTAAAAAAACCCCAAACACCCCACAGTACCTACAAAATGCACTAACATGAAGCACCATAAAATGAGGTCTGCCTATCTGCAATGGGCCAAGTTCTGTGCTGGGCATGGGGTTAGAGCCCTGACATCATCCTACTCATCTACTGTCTCTGTATGACATCCAGTGTGGCTGCTTCTTCCAGCTGGAGGTCCATGTGTCAAGACAGCTGGTTAACTGGTGACCCCTGGGGTTTAGCACTAGGGGCCACCTTGTATGGCTGTGTGAGCAGGTTTGGGTTTCCTAACAGAGAGTGTGAGAGGCATCAGGGTATCTGCAGCTGGGACAGTGAGAGAAGAGGAAGGACCAAGGGCAGGAATGATCACAACTGGAAAGGGTGCCCAGGGAGTGGGAAGAGGCGGAGCTGAGTTAACTAGGTTTAGGGGAGATGTGGGTGATAGAGGTGCTCTCAGGAGGGGTTCAGCAGGCATTGCTGGAGGTGGGTGTTGTGGGGAAATGGAGCAGGGGAAAGACTACAGCAGTCTGAGGTCCTTAGAGCCTTCAGTTTGAGATGGGGATTCCATAAGGAGGGTGGAGGCCAGGTCCCAGAAGGGCTTGGAAATTTCCTACACTGCTTAGGAGAAAATTCAAACCCTTGTCCTGGCTTACAGAACATATAAAATAACCTGAGCACTCCTGTGGGTCCAGCATCAGTTCAGCCTTCTGGTCCCTTTGTGAGCTCTCTCCCAACATGCTCTGCCTTTGTCCTCAAACACACAGGGCTCTGTCCTTCCTCCTTCTACCTAGAATCACCTCCTCTTGCCCCTTACATCCAACCACCCTAGAGAAGGAAGGACTGGCCTATCATGCTCTGTCTCTATCTCAATACCTTGCTTTTTGTTCCCATCACAGCATTTCTGTCTGCTTGTTTTCCATCTGTCTCTCTCACTAGATCATCAGTCCCACTACAGCAATTTCCCATTTTCCACTGCATCCCTAATGCCTAGTGCCTGGCACTTTGTAGGTGCTCGATAAATATTTGTTGAATCAATTAATGAGGGAATGAGTAATAAAGAGTCAATATCTGGTCCTTGTTCATACATCAGAACCTGATCATTCCCTATTGAAAACTTCATAAAATCTTTGTGACCAACTGACTGAGGACCTGCAGCTCATTACTAATTTTCCTGTGCTAAGGAGATGAACTTGGGTATCATTCCCCAGCTGATCTCAATAAAAGTTTTTAAAATCCAAATATGCATTAAAATGGCCCAAATCCCTGCTCTGGGTCAAACATCCATGGGGTGGGCAGCTCTACAAAGGCCAGAAAGGTCCAAGCACAGCTTGTCCATGGCAGTGTGACAAGGAAATAAAACAGCTGTTCTTGCAGGCGAAACAGAGTTTGTTGGACTGCTCTAAAAGACACTCTAGAATGTCATGATTCTAAAGAGTTAAAAAAGAAAGGCCCAATTGGGAGACATTGTTCTATAATGTCTTGCTTTTCCCCTCCTTCCTTCCCTCTCTCCACCCAACTATTATTTTGTTCCTCCATTCCATCATAGATTTATTCATGCATCAACTGTCTTCAGTGTTGTAGATACAGTGCTAAATGCTAGGGAAAACTCTGGTGAACACACTTTCTGAGCTCAAACAGCTGATATAGCATAGACAAGGAAACAGGCAACAATAATGGGGAGTGCTAACTACTTAAGCAGAGTATTTTCAGGGTGATATGAAGGCTGAGAGGAGGGCCATTAGACTCAGTCATTTGAGGGGAGGTGTGATCAGCAAGGCCTTCTGAAAGGACGTGACATCTTGATTGAGGCCTGAAGGATGAATAAGGGTCAGTGAAGTGAGGGAAGGAGCAGGGCAGCCTTGTTGTGATGCAGAGGTACCAGGGAGGAAAGAGAGTATCCTGGGTAAAGTTTAAAAAAAAAAAACACTTGCAAGACCCAGGAGATTCACTCCTTATTAAAGCTAAGAGATACATAACTTACATACTCACAATTCAAACTTGATCAAAAGACCTCTGCAGTTCTAAGTAAATTCATATATTAGATTATAATACTATTAATAAGTTTTTATGACAGTAATTTTCAAAATAATTTCAAAGTCATATTTAAACTCAGCCTCATGAGTATAATAATTCTTTTTTTTTTTTTTTTGTCTTTTGTCTTTTTTTGTTGTTGTTGTTGTTGTTGCTATTTCTTGGGCCGCTCCCGCGGCATATGGAGGTTCCCAGGCTAGGGGTTGAATCGGAGCTGTAGCCACCGGCCTACGCCAGAGCCACAGCAACGCGGGATCCGAGCCGTGTCTGCAACCTACACCACAGCTCACGGCAACGCCGGATCGTTAACCCACTGAGCAAGGGCAGGGACCGAACCCGCAACCTCATGGTTCCTAGTTGGATTCGTCAACCACTGCGCCACGACGGGAACTCCAATAATTCTTAAAGTGAGTAAAAAGTGAGCAGTGAAAAGCTAAATAACTAGCCCAAAGTTGGCGGGTGATCTTAAAAGCCCAACACTGTTACAGAGACTAAGCTGAAGTGCTGATTGTCATATGAAACCTCCATCAAGAATCACCTGTACAAAGAAAAGGAACATTTGTTGTAGGTCTAAAATATTCTAGGCACCATGCCAAATCCCTCACTTAATCCTCTCCATGACCCTTCAGCAAAGGACACCATGCAATTCCCATTTTGCAGATGAGTTAATTGGAACTGAGAGATTTGAAGTCAATTTCCCAGAGCCACATGTTCAACGGTTTTTGTTTAAAAGACAGTGATTCTAAGGCACAAACAAATGGGACATGAATGTCTGGAAAGAGCATTTTTCTCATCTCCAATTATTTTGCTCTACATCTGAAAGTCCAAGCTCTACCCTTATGTTATGGTGAAGGCACACTGGTGCCCCTTTCCCTGCACAGCCAACAGGCCTCTCAATGAATAATGATGAAGTGCTTTGTCATCATCAATACTCTCTCCCAATTACATGGCTTAAGATCTGATTGTCAACTAACTGGACCCAAAATTTCCTTTTAAGAAGGGAGTGGGAGTAGTCACCAGTAAAGGGAATTCTACTTTCAGGCCAACTGTGCAGAAAGAGGTTGGACAAGCCATTAAAAATAAAAGCGTTCAGGGAGTTCCCATTGTGGTGCAGCAGAAGCGAATCTGACTAGCATCCATGAGGACTCAGGTTTGATCCCTGGCCTCACTCAGTGGATCAAGGATCTAGTGTTGCTGTGAGCAGTGGTGTAGGTCTCAGACACGGCTTGCATCTGGTGTTGCTGTGGTTGTTGTATAGGCCGGCAGCTGCAGCTCTGATTCAACCCCTAGCCTGGGAACTTCCATATGTCACAGGTGCAGCCTTAAAATGCAATAAATAAATAAATAAATAAATAAATAAATAAATAAATAAATAAATAAAAGCTTTCACATTAGATGCATGTTGACATGGCAGGCAAGTAGAATATAAAGATTCAGAGCATGGGATCCAGAGGTCAGGCTGCTGGGCTTCAAATCCCAGTCTTACCACTTAGCAAATGTATGAACTTGGAAGAATTAACCTGGCTGAGCTGCAAATTTTCTCATCTTTAAGTGAGGATAAAAATTTAATTATGACATCACAGAGTTATGGAACAGGTTAAATGAGGTCTTCCATTTAAAGATACTAGACAAAGGGCTTGGTCCAGAGGTTAATAAACAATGAGATAGATTATTTTTATTACCTTCTACATCAGGGCCAGTGCACTATACAGCTCCTCACAGTGTAGCTTTGGGGAATGGTACTCCCCAAGGTTGTGCAGTGTATCTGTGCGACTGTATATAACATCCTTGATGATCATGCTCTTGTGGGTGTGCAGAACTCATTTCCTCAAGGTGGGCACCTGGACTATTTCTCATGAAGAGAAGGGTGCCATTGGCTATGTGCCTGGCATGAAATACGTCTTCCAACAAAATGGTGGGTATTAATATTGTCTGGGGGGAAGCAAAAGGGAAAAGTGCACACTCAAAAAGCAAACAGCAGATTTGAATTGGTTCCCAAAAATGGCTAAGAAGAAGAGAACTTCCTATAATGGAATGAGGTAGGGGTGGCTTCCAGCATCTGATTCAGTGGGCTCTCAGACTGTGCTCTGCCATCTCACTGCTGTATCAGGTCAAGGTGTCACCAGATAAGGGGAAGAACGTCACGACACATGCCTGCACAAAGCAAGCATCCGGTAAAACAAGAGCAGAGTAAGTGGGTGCAAGGGAGGTGGGAGCCAGAACAGAGGTGAAGCCTGATTGAGGGGAGCCTGAAGGGTGCTTTACTATCAAGTACTGCTTACAAGGACATGTTGGATCAAGAAAGTAGGGGCAATGAATAATTATACCAGGACTGCCCCAGGCAGAATGAATAGGACTGCTCCAGGTAAATAGGACAACTGGTCACTCTTTTCCTGATTTGGCTAAGAAGGTAGTTGCCCTTCTGCTGGCAACATCATTCCCTTGAAGCCTTGTGGCTGTGAGGACATTCTGAGAGGAACACCAGCATGATTTTCAAATGAGGAAAAGAGGCTTTCTTTTTTCTTCTTTAGTGCTGCACTCTCAGCATATGGAAGTTTCTGGGCTATGGGTCTAATTGGAACTGCAGCTGCCGGCCTATGTCATAGCCAAAGCAACACTGGAGCTGAGCTGCATCTTTGACCTACACTGTACCTCATGGCAACGCCAGACCCTTAATCCACTGAGTGAGGCCAGGGATCAAACCCACATCCTCATAGGTACTAGTAAGGTTCTTAACCTGTTGAGCCACAACAGGAACTTCAGGAAAATACACTTTGGATGAACCTTCTCCCTTTCCCATCCAGTTGCCCTGAGCCTCCCTTTGGCCAATTCATTGTCACTTGGGAGTCTCTCACAGTGCTCCCACCTCCCTCATCACCCAGGTCCACCAGCTTCAAACTCTCCACTTGGGGTCAGGCAGATGAGAAAGCACGTTGGTAGGAGGGTAACTACCAGAAAATGCTTTTCTTGTTGCTTAAAGACTGTTTTCTCTTTGGGAGGATAGTTGACCTCTGGTCAACTTCTAAATTTAGTCACAGACCAGGCTATTTTAGGATGTCTTCTGTTCATATACGGAGCCTGAGAGCAATATTAGAAGAAGGATTCATAAAGTTCCACCTGCAGGACCCATGCAAACATGATAGTTTCTAGGCCCATTTTGGATGATCAGAGGAGAGGTTTTCCTTAGCACACATTTGGCAAGGTTTCTAGTCCTTGGAATTCATAAGGAATTTTCAATGGAGATTACATTTTCCAAACTGGCTCTAGCATTTTCAAAAGTTGGCTAAAGCATGAGCTGTCAGTTTAGAGTCATTTCTGAACACTCTCTTACTTTGCGTCCCTTGGAGCAGTCACATGGGCTGAGTTTGGCAGAACTTGAAGAGAGAGAGTAGGTAGTAGGTCTGAGGCAAGAATTACAAAGACAATCAAGAGGTAACACACAGGCAGGCAGAGATGAAGAAACCTCTTCTTCCTTCTCTATCTGATGCTGTCAATCCCCAAACCACTGTCTTATTTCTAATTTTCTCAGGACAACTTTGCATAGTTATCATTATTTCAATTTTACAGATGGCAAATACAAAGCACAGAAAATTAAGCTTCCTTGTTCTAAGTCACACAGCTGCTGACTTAGAACAGAGCTGGGAGTCTGCATCCCCACAAGGGTTAAGAGTGCAGTTGTAAATAAATAAATGTTGGTTGTGAAAAAAAACTGCAGTTGTAAGAAAACAAATTCCATTTAAAACTGCATCAAAAAGAATAAAATACCTAAGAATAAATTTAACTAAGGAGGCAAAAGATCTGTATGTTAAAAACTGTAAGATGTTGATCAAAGAAATTGAAAACAGAAATAAATGGAAAGATACTCCATGCCCATAAACTAGAAAATTTAACATTGTTAAAAGTGTCCATACTACCCACAGCACCACATGCAAAAGTGAAACCGGACCCCTATCTTACACCATACCCCAAATTAACTCAAAATAGATTAAGAACTTGAATGTAAGACCTGAAACCATAAAACTCCCAAACTCCTTGACATCGTTTTTGGCAATGATTTTTTTGTTTTGAATTTAATACCAAAAGCAAAGGCAACAAAAGCAAAAATAAACTCAAAAGTAAACATTTTGAGCAAACTCAAAATGGGCAAAGGACTTGAATAGCCGTTTCTCAAAAGAAGACAGACAAATGGCCCACAGATATATGGAAAGGTGCTCAATATCACTAATCATCAGGTAAATGCATGTCAAAACCACAATGAGATGTCAACTCATACCTGTTGAAATGGCTATCATCAAAAAGACAAGAAATGGCAAATATTGGTAAGGATGTGGAGAAAAAAGAACCCTCCATACACTGGGGGTAGGTATGTAAATTGCAGTAGCCACAATGGAAAACAGTACAGAGAGGGTCCTCAAAAAGTACTACACGATCCAGAAATTCCACTTCTGGGTATTTATCTGAAGGAAACAGAATCACTAGCTCAGAAAGATATATATGCAGCATTATTTACAACAGCCAAGATATGGAAACATCCTAAGTGTCCAACGATGGATGAATAGATAAAGGAAATGTAATAGAAAGAAAAAAAATGAATATAATTCAGCCATAAAAAGAAGGAAATCCTGCCATCTGCCACAATGTGGGACTTTTATGCTAAGTGACATAAACAGACAAAAACAATATAGTTTCATTTATATGTGGAATCGGAAAAAAAATGAACTTAAAGAGGACAAATTCATGGCTGCCAGAAGTGAGGGCAGGGTGGGGAGCAGGTGAACCGGTAAAAGTGGTCAAAAGATACAGAGTTCCAATAGTAAGATACATAAGTCCTAAAGATGTAATGTATAGCATGGTGACTACAGTTAACAATACTGTACATTAAACGTGAAAGTTGCTAAGAGAGTAGATTTTAAATATTCTCATCACAAGGAAAAGAACTGCAACTCTGTGAGGTGATCAGAGTTAAGTGTAACATAGTTATTGTTAATAACAAACACACTTATTGTAGTTATCATTTTGCAATATATACATATCTCAAATCACCATGTTTTCACTTAAAATGAATACATTCCATGTCAAGTATATCTTTAAGAAATGTGGGGAAAGTGGCATCGCCATTAGCATTTGCGTTAAAAAAAAAAGAGAGACAAAAGAATGCAGTTGTAGCATCTTATGGTTTAAGAGAATTAAAGAGAATTGCTTCTTCTGTTTGCTAAGTGTCTGACACTTGGACAAATGAGGTTGGGTCTCCAAACCTCCGTTTCCTGTGATAAAATGGGATGATAATAATAATACCCACTTTGTGCAGTGGTCAAAAAGATTAAGTGAGATGATGAACATAAAGCACTGAGCACAGTGCCAGCACTGTTTCACCTCGTTCTGAAAACCATTCCTGATGTGAAATTCTTATCTTACCCTTTGTATTGCTGAACATTTTACAGCTTGTACTTTTTGTTTCATTCCAATGTCAGTGGACAGGATTTTCTTTTTAATATCCTTTACTGCCCCCCATTTTCGCTCACTGAATCTTCTGTACTGGAAATAGAGGTGACCTTCTACTTGTGTTCCAGACTTGCTAGCCAGGCCATTCCCTAGAGACACTTAGTGTTTTCTTTAACTAGACATTAACTTGGAGTGGGAAAAAAACAAAGTGGCTATTTCTGCATCAACGGAGCAGTTCTTCAGATGCCCTCGGTTTTTTAAATGTTGGAAATCCTTCACTAATTAATCAGGATTTCGAATGCATGCCTATCTTCTAGCTGACAGCCAAAGTCACAGAAGGAGGACAAAAATTCAAGACAGGTCCTCCCTAGAGTTGGCCTCTGGGCTGTTTGAACTCATACAGAAAGACCAAGTCCGAAGCCACAGATTTAAAATATTTTTTCCATCTCTGCCTCCTTCTGTGAAAGTTATCGTGAGTGTATTTGGCCCAAGGCCTGTTAAACTTTTTCTGGAGGCAGGCAGATTTTGACAGTCAAGAGCACAGACGTAGGAACAGCAGAAAAAGGAGGAGCTCTCCCAACCCCTGTTGGACAGAGTGAACTCTGCTGGCTGTCTGACAGCAAACCTTTTGGGAAACAGCCAGCCTTGCACCGTGCTGGAGGGCTTCACAGGGGAACGGATGTGATGAGAGCAAGGGGGTTGAGCGAAAGGGCTGGCAGGTGCCCACTTCCTGGCTCTACTTACTTCTTGCCACTCCTCTGCCCTCCAAGTGTAGAGCGGACACGGTGGGGCTTGGCAGGCACGTTCCGACTCTGGTCTGGTGTACTGGTCGCACCCGGTCTCTCTGGCTACTTTGTGTGTTCCCATGTGACAGCCCACATTTCTCCGCTGGACGCCTTGGCCACAGGATACAGAGCACTAAGAGGACAAGAGAGTGTAAGTGGGGGCTTTGGGTCATGTGTGGGAGGGGGCAATTGTTGCGGTGGAGAGGGTCACAGGCCTGGGGGACGCACCCGTAATCCAATGACCTTCACAGCTATTCACAAGGCTTTCTCACATCTTAGATCTGCAAACTCACTGCCTATCAAAGCTGGCCGAGTGAGGAGGAGACTCAAGTTTGGGGGCAAGCTCTGGAGTTAACAAAACTCTTGGAAGAGGCTGGGGGAGCTCATTAGGAAACAAACAGTCAGTACAACCTAGAAGTGTCACCTTGTGAGATGAAAATCCCAAATGAGTTCTCTCCCCGAACATTGGAGGGTCTTAAAAATGGGAGATACATACGGCGATTGTACAAGAAAACTTCTTGGCAGATTAAAAATGTAACCCAAGGAAAGGAAATCACTGAAGCTTTTAGGGCCTTATAAGTAGAATTATTTCCCCCAGTCTTTCTTTTTTTTGCTCCTATTCCTGGAGATAGGAGATTTTTTTTTTTTTTTTAAACTATGGAATTCGTTACACTCTTTGTCTGTGTAGAACCTCAGATGAATATATGAAAAATAAAAGCGGACAAAGAAAAACCAGTTCCTTGTGTGTTGTGTTTTCAGCCCTTGAAAAATACTGTTAATCAGGCTGAAGCATTTTGTTGACCAAGCTGCAAAACGCCATATTAATCTGCAATTAACTCTCCTCTAAATTAATTTTTTAATGGTTTCCTCATTGCTGTGTTTCATAATCTCACTTACGGGCAGGCCAAGAATTATTGTCTTTATTAAGCTTTGGACAGTCAGAAACTAAAGGCAACGTCTGACTGGAAAGCACAGTCTATTATTTCACCTAGCTATTAAAAATTATTACCAAGTTTTTGTGATCGCTCAGCTTCCATTCATTTGTCTGATTGAGAACACAAGCTTAACATACATTAAGGCCACATTCCTAAGAGGAAGTCTTCTTAAAGAAGAGAATCACGCCTTTAAATTAGACAAAGATTCTTGTCCAATTAACCTGCAGCAGGATTCATCCTACTCAGAGGCTAATGGGAATTTACTATCAGGAAGCACGCCCTAATGAATTCTGCTGCAAATGAATCTTATTTCCATTTCAGATGCAAAGAAAACAGGGGGCAGTGTTTAGAAGTCAGCTTGGGAAATCATATCATTTCACATGAGCCTATGGCAGGCAGGAGCTTAAATGTTCACGTCCAAGCTAGCTGAAGAGAAGGAAATATTTTGGAGCAACATAGCTACTATTGTTTGGGTTTAATGGCATTAATTGGATTGAATGAGTTGATGACCCACAAGAAACCCGACTTTGAAAGTTATTATGTACTGGGGGGAATGAGAGGGTGCCTGAGACAAGTGACTGCCTTGTCTACAGAGGATGGTCATTTAATACTTATGGGAGCTACATGTATATTTCCCAGTGATGAGACAGGAAATGAATGAACTCTAACATGGGAAAGTTAGCACATGAATGACAGAAAGAATCATCTAACGCTGGCAACAAATAACAACCAAAATATCCTTTGGCTATTTGAATTTGAGGTCTTAACTATAAAGGAGTACACTTTCAGAACAATGCATCCAAATGGAAATACAAAGAAAAATAAGAACGACAAAGTAAATAAATTTGAGTTTGGCACAGGGCTGATATGTATTCAAAATCTCATGATGCTTTAACAAGGTAAAGAAAAAGGAAAACATGTTACGGGCTTTTAGAGTGTCTACTATTCAGGCTCCAAGAAAATGAAACTTCTTTTTGATGCTATTGTTAGTTAGCGAGTAAATTATTACTCACGGTTCAGCAAAGGCAAGGTACAAAGAGCCATAAGCATCCAATATTTTAAAAATCACTTCTACAATGTTCAATCATTTTTCAAAAGGCAAATAAAGACAGAGGAAATTTCAATTATATCACATGTCATTGTGACTTCTGATTTTCTTAATGTTAAAGCTAGCTTTGCATTAGCACATTGAAAAATTTCAACATGACTTATCTGTGCAGCAAGGTGTGGGTCCTGCCTCTGTGAATATCTCATCCATGGTAATCTTTGTTCAAAATGAAGTACGCTGCCTCAGAGTTAGTTTTCTGTGTTCACATTTTCTTCCTGTGCTGTCTCAGGGGAGGCATCATTTTGCATACAGAGCCAGCCAGGCTTACTTGTTGAATTCTGAGAGATTTGATCAGAAACCCCATGAATAAAACAGCATCAGAAAGACCTCTGAATGACCCTGGAGGTGGTGACGGAGGTGGTGTGTGCATGTGTGCATGCTTAATTCTTCTTGTTCTATTTAGTCCAACTTTTAGTCTGCTGAGGGAAAAGGTTGAACAGTCTCTATTAACGTGTCTCCCCCACAGCTATCGTTTCTGCATGGCAGTCTGTGCAGGTTTGAAAGTAGATGTTTTTAGTTCCAAACTACTGAGCTGGGAGCTGTGTTTCATCTCTCTGTACTCCCTCCTGTGCAGGTGCCAATTTAAAGGGGCAACCTACGCTTATTTCCATAGATAAAAAGAATCTCTGAGCTTCTGATGTTTGGGGAATTATAATATACACCTCAAAACCTGGACAGAATTTTACATACTTTCCTCCAGGGTTACTGCTGAAATCACAGTGGTGATATTATTTAGGGGAGGCACTAGCTTGAAAAACTAACCAAATATGAACCAACTTTAATAAATAATAACTGTTAATAATGACAGCAACTTCCTAGGCACTTACTATGCTGGGCTCTACTCTCAGGTTTTTCAACTTAATAATTCTTTGTTGTTGGGGGCTGAACTGTGCATTGTAGGAAGTTTAGCAGCATCTCTGGACTCTTTGTTACTAGACGTCAGTTGCATCTCCCCTCTTTTGCCAAATGGAGACAACCAAAACTGTCTCCAGACATTGCCACACGTTTCAAGAAAGTACAATATCACTCCCAGTTGAAAGCTTAGTTCTATTCTAAGCATGTTACATAAAATATTTTTCCTACTTCCTAATAAACCTTTTAAGCTGATGCCCCACAAATCAATAAAGCAAAGAAAGGAGATAGTCACCCTAACTCAAACAAAAGCAAAACCAAAATATAGTTCAAGTAAATTCTATCCTAGGCAATATACCAAAGCTACTATGGATTAAAATTTGACTTCCAGTTTTAAAATATGCTGCTCATATGATACAGGCTTTTGTACTATATCAGCAAAAATGTGGGTGAAAAGCCTGTCTTCAAACAACTCAACATCCAATGACTGCAATTAAAATACAAAGTAACAGAGGGTAGAAATCACTAATGCAATGCCAGTTCTCAGGACCATCTGCACATGGTTTCCTTGGTTTCTCAAAGGACACATGCTACCCATTTGCCATGTTTCTCCATTAGATACTCGTGGAATATTTTGGAATCAGACATCACATCAAGCTGCTCTCATTGTAATCATGAGAAAAGTCCTAACCAAAAATGTATGGTAGGTTTATAACACAATTTGCCATTTTCCATTTTGGCATGACCTCTGAAAATCTTTTAAAAATTAAATATTTTCCCCAATTTAAGACACCACTGATTCCAAGACACAGTATTATACGTTGTATCGCTCAGAAAGAAAATCAGAGTGATTAATTAAATCATGGCTTTTTACTGGTTGTTAGGCCCACTCTACCACAGAGATATTAAAGTATGAAAAAGACAGGCATCTCAGGATTAAATGAATTCATGATCAATTAATGATGATAAAGTGTTATTTTCATTTTAAGCTGATCATTTATTCTGTTGATTTCTAAGCTTCATTTGTTTAAAAAACTTCTAAAGGAATAGAATTCAGAAAATTCATTTTCCTCTGGAATGCTTTTGAATCATCATACCTTGGAGGCTTCACATTTATCAAGCTGAATCAAGAATCTGATGCTGGAAGTTCCCATTGTGGCTCAGCGGTAGTGAACCCAACTAGTATCCATGAGGATGTGGGTTAAAACCCTGGCTTCGCTCAGTGGGTTAAGAATCCAGCAATGCTAGGAGCTGCTGCAGTGTGGGTCACAGATGTGGCTTGGATTCCGCATTGCTGTGGCTGTGGCATAGGCTGGCAGCTGCAGCTCCAATTTGACCCCTAGACTGGGAACTTCAATATGCCGCAGGTGCGGCCCTAAAAACAAACAAACAAAAAGAATCTGATGTTGATTTTGTCTTAAAAGTTCCTCCCTCGGCTCTTAATCAAAGCCATCTAAACAAACTGAATGTGAACTACTGGAAAAAAAAAGAATGCTTTCACACTTTAGTGAGGATTTTTTTTTTTTTTGACAAATTCAAGATTTTCAAAAGATGCAGAAGTGAAACCTTCCACTTTAAACTTCAAAATACCAATTTTGAGGGAGAAACAAAGATGGACATGACTGTACTAGTTTCCTAACCTAATATTCTACATGTTTAATTGTCATCGGACATTTTGACATGATGAGAAATTGTAGTAGTTCTTCCCCCTACCCTGAAGAAGAGATGACCAGCATATAGCTACCATCAGAAAACAGAAGGACCAGATATAAAATCGCCTAAATACTGTTGCAAATGGATAATCATTCCTCTTGCATTATATTGCTGCCTTGGGATATTTCTGTTTACCACTGGATCATTAGAAAACCAATAATCTTTTAATCATGCAGACTGTCTTTCTCTGTCAACCACTGGGTCCGATTATTTTCAGGTATGCTTTTAAATTGCACAAGTCAGATTTCACCCGTGCACCATCTTGTCTTGCCTGCTTTTCTAATTCAGTTCTACAAATCAAATCAGAGCATTAGGAAGTTGGCCCCAGACCATTACATAACTGTGTTTGCTTGCATGTTCCACAAAGGTAACTAGACTTTTCTAAGCAATCATTTTGAACAGGTGCAGTCTTTTCTGCAGAGGCATTCTGATAATCCTATTACCTTATGTTTGAAAAAATCCCAAGGGTTCAAACCTAATCATCCCGGCTTTGTGAGCAATTTCAGACTTCCCATCAGGATCACAGGATACGAGAGTAAAACTCAGTTTGTGGTTACCAATAAGGAGTAAAAGCTTCTTTTAATCGTCCTTTTTACTGAATGAATTGGCCTTTAATATGAGCATCATTTAAATGCTCTCAACTTTATATTCAGGACAAGATGCAAATAGATAAGCAGAGGCCAAAGAACATAAAGAAAAGTAACAGAGCAGGAAAGTGCACCAGAGGACAAGCTAATTAGTGCAGTGTCTTGAATAATGTTAGCTGTAGGCTTCTACATGAATTGAATAGCTCCAAAAATAAAAGGGCTGCAAGTTACAGATGACAGTAGGTACTCAGACAAACCATTAAGGAGGACAGGTATGAAATACTGCTTAGAAATCGGATCCTTAAGGAAGCCAGAGGAGGAACCATCTCTAGCTGGGCATCCATGCTTTGATTGCTAAGTTAAATAAAAACTTCCAAACATGATCATTCTGATAAAAGCACTGAGAAGGATGAGGCTGTTCTGCTGGGGAAGGATGCAGGCCAGGTTTTCTACCTCTGTGAAGGGAAGCATGACTGGGAGGCAGAGGGTCCCATGATGACAGCTCAGGGCAGTTAAGAAAAAAATCACATTTCTTGGAGTTCCCATTGTGGCGCAACAGAAACGAATCCGACTAGTATCCATGAGGATGCGAGTTTGATCCCTGGCCTCTCTCAGTGGGTCAGGGATCCAGCATTTCCATGAGCTGTGGTGTAGGTCACAGAGAAGGCTCAGATCCCATGTTGCTATGGCTATGGTGTAGGCCAGTGGCCTCAGCTCTGAATCGACCCCTAGCCTGGGAACTTCCATATGCCAAGGGTGCAAGCAAGGAAAAAAAAAAAAAAAAGAGAAGAAGAAAAAGAAAGAAAAATTCACGTTTCTGGAGGAATTTTCCATGAGTCATATTGGAATGGAGGATCCTCTACTCCTCCTCCTGTCAGCACGGCTGTGCAAAGCTTTTTGGGGGGTCTTAGAAATCAAGACCCAGACTCTGAAAGAATCAATTCTAGAGGCTGCCAAACCTGAATCTAGTTTTCTATAGGTCCTTAGGAGGGTCTTCACCCTTCTCCACTGCATGGGAGAACCACATGTTTAGAAAAACCTCACCAAATCAACTAAGTGGAGAGAAAGAGCAGCATTAAATACAGAATATATGAAAGGAAATTGGGCCTTGTTACTCTTAAGCAAGCACCTCAACCCAGCTGAGGAAACGTCCATGTGTGGGGTGACAAAATCTACTCTAAGGACCAGATGTGATGACTTTTGTTCACCCATCAGTTGTTCATAGACAAATAGAAGCTTGGAAAATTCCCTCTTGAATTCAACAGGGAAATGCTCATACCCAGTTTCTGATCAGATTACCATTAGAACTAACAGAGTCTAACTATAATCAGTTTCTTGGGTACTTACCCTCCCCACACTCCCTTCCCCACTGGATATACCACATTACACTCATCCAGACAAAATATCACTCTTGAGAGCTTATGAAAGGCCAGTGAGCTAACTACGTGCATTCAACTCTGCATTAAATCCTCAGAAGAGCTACATGAAGTCAGCTCAGGAAGGTTAAACAAATCACCCAAGGTCATATAGCTAGGAAATGACAGAGCACCCACCCCATCTGTTCCCCTACTTCTGTTTTTTACAAGCTAACAGGCAGAGGAATATTCTCTAATACTTTATATTGACAGTCCTTTCTTTAAGAACCTCAAAGGTAAATTCAGACTCAATTCCTGTCAGATGGCCAGAGTCAACCTTATTGGAATCCAAATTAGTGGTTTTCTAAGTGGTCAATGATAATAAAAAATGCCATCAGTGGAGGATGGAGGAGCTACTCTGTCCTGGACAGATGACATCTACATCTACCACCACTTAAGACTTCACCTTCACAACTGTCATAGGTATTATCCAAAGCACCAAGGGCTGAAGCCACGTGGTCAAGGTCCCACAGCGAGTAAGTATCCTGTCATAAAGATCTTTCCCTCCCTGCTCAAGCTCCCCTCTGAAACACCAAAACCGTGCAGGGAAAACAAGCCAACACACTGGTGTCGGCCATGTGGCCGAAGGTAAGGAAGCAGTTGGTAGAGGAGAAGCATTGCTCACCTGACTCCAGGCGCCAGCCTTCCACTTGGGGCATCGTCCTCCTCGGCACTTTCTGTGCCCATTTGGCTTAGGAAGGTGTTTACAGTAATCACCTTCTAAATGGCTTCCATCTTTTGCCATGCAGTAAACATTTCGTTGTTTATGCCCTCGACCACAAGAGACAGAACACTGAAATATAAAGCAATGGCAAGGTTGTTGTTGTTTTTTTTTTTTTTTAAACCACATGGAATTTGATTAAAAAAAAAAAAACCTGTCACAAGATGCTAAGTTCATGCTAACAAGAGTCACCATTCCCCCTTCTGCAGCGCCATACTGGAAAACATCTCAAGGCTCAACATGGAAGGAAGGAAGCCTTGGAGGGAAAAATGTGGACAGCATGACAGCAGGAACCCTGTCTAGTATTTTGGGTCACTCAAGAGTGAGGGTAAAATCTTGATAATTGAGGCCAAAAATGAAGGCCATGAACCTGGTATTACTATGAAATTCTGATTTAAAGAAGATATACTATGAATTAGTAGAATTCCTTTTGGACATCTCACTTTGTGCAATCTCTGATGAAGGTATTTCTTCAACAAACTGCCTCGTGATTCACTCTTTTGGATAAAGGTACGTTCCTAAAACAGAGCTGTGTCCCATTTCCTAGTGAAATGATTTAAGGAAACTCTTCTACCATTTTTCAGAGGATAAGCTCTCATTTTCCCAGCACATTGGAAAGGAAGTGAAAAAGGCACGTTTTGAAAGGTAAGCTAGCAGGTGGGTCTGTGCCAATTTTGGGAGGGAGGCATTACCTTTCAACTTTGATCTGAAGGTTCACTGAACTGTTTTAAATGTGACCTTGTCTGACCACATCTAAGAAACTTGACTTTGATTTCCGAGTAGGTTTCTCAGGAAGGTTTAGGAATCAAAGTGCCCATGGACTCAGGACAAAAATTTGATATGACAGCTTCTTGTGGAACAGGCAAGAGGCTGGCCCCAGTGAGTATGCTGAGATATTCAATGTCCATTGCCTCATTAGCGATTACAGAAGTCATTACCCCTGGGATTATAAGCTTGCTGGCTCCGGTTTTCAAGACACATTATTTCCCAATATAATGTTCTTGCATTTCAGAGGGAAATGAGTTTAAGAATGAAGAGCAAAATGGGAAAATGCAATGACAATAGATTTCAAGTGTCATTTCCTTCTACTCAATATTTCGAATTTCCTCTGCTAACTTTGCGATGTTATTAACTTAAATGGCCAAAGTGCTCTTTTATGGCTAATAGATAAATAATACCATGTAAAACATGTAGCCTAATATAAATTCAACCACTATGACCCACATGCTCAAAGTGATACCATTCATAAATGAGCCAGATGTGCTTTTCTAGTTAATATAAGCCATTTAAAAATTTTAATAGTTGCTGGTAGAGAAATTTAAAATATGTATATTAACATGTTTAGCTGTAACTTTTTACTTTAGGTAATGGAAACACTATTCTTTTCATCTGAGCTCTCACCTTGTGATTATTATGATTTAGTGTACCCATTCTGGAACTTTTAATAGAGAATACAGTGTGGAAGGAAGGCGCCCAATTGGAATATCTACACCAAAACAAAAACATCCATCTTTAAACCTACCGTATTTTGATGTATATAAAGACTTTGGGTTCTAATTCCAGAAGGCTTTTAGAAAGAATTTCTAAGAATTAATGCTATAAACCAATGGTCTAACGACTTACACATAGATAATCCCTATTATTAGTGACTAATTTTTATATTTTTCACTGTTACTTTCATGAAAAAATACAGGCAGAATTAGAACTTGGGGTGAGATCACTTCTTTAGTCAGCCAACATTTACTAAGCACCTATGTTTCAAGAATTATTCAAATTTCTGGGAATATAGTGATGAATAAAACTGACCTAATCTCTGTCCTCATGGAGTTTACAGACCAGTGAGGAAGACCAGCATCAATCAAGTGAGGGCAGGAGTAAATATGTACTTGTTAATTGAGATGAATGCTCTGCAGAAAGAAGGCTAGAGTGGTTGCAAGAGGGCTCCCTGAAGCCAGACTATGCAGAACTCGTGGGTCATAATCATATACTTTATTCTCCACAAGATGGAAAATCATTGACGAGTTTTAGTTGGGTTAAGACATGGTCTGATTTTTGTTCAAAAAATTCTACTTTGACTACTGAGTATACAATGAGTAGAAATATACCATGAGCAGAAATAAGAACATTGCTTAGGAAGCAAATGCATTTGTTCAAACAAGAGGTGGTGGTGGCTTAGATTAGGGTGAGAAATAGTGGGGTGAGGGAAGTGGGTGGATGTAAGATATTTTTTGAAGTAGAAATGATACTTTCTAAGGCAGGTGGAAGGCAGAGTTAGGAAGGCCTCCCAGGTTTCTGGCATGTGCAGTTGGAGAGACAGATGGGAAAAACAGCACTGGGAGTCAAGAACACATTTGTAGGAAATAAGCTGAATTGAAAGGCTATAGATTTGTGGGTGGTAACATGTGCTTTATTTGGGTGAAGAAACAGAGTTATCTTTGAGTATCAGATGAACATGGGTCAACTTAAAGCTTGCCTCTCTCCCTGAGGGATTATCATTTTAACATACAAATAGTCCAGACAAGCTGTCCCTTAATATGGAGGGGAAAAAGAGAGTTAATGGAGATGTTGATTTAGAAATCTGTCCAGGGAGTTCACATCATGGTTCAGCAGGAAATCAATCTGACAAGTATCCATGAGGATGCGGGTTTGATCCCTGGCCTTGCTCAGTGGGTTAAAGACCTGGTGTTGTTGTGAGCTGTGGTGTAGGTCACAGATGCAGCTTGGATTCCACATTGCTGTGGCTGTGGTATAGGCTGGCAGCTGTAGTTCTGATTCGACCCCTAGCCAGGGAACTTCCATATGCCAAGGGGGCGGCCCTAAAAAGCAAAAATAAATAAATAAATAAATAAAAGAATCTGTCCATTGGGCTGTAAATTCCAAGAGGGCAGGGATTAAGACAGTTTCATTCATCACTATACTCCCAGCACTTTGCATAATTCTTGAATTTAGTAGATGCTCAATAAACGTTGAATCAACAAATGAGACAAATCCCATTTAATGGTCATTGGAAGAGAGACCTTAAAAATACAGAGCAACCTATAAAGGCAAATTTGAAAAGGCACAGCTTCCTCCCATTCATTATATGCCAGGCACTCCTCTAAGACTTTATAAGCATTATTTCATTTAATCATTCCCCAAACCACAGACATAGGTACATTATTGGAGACATTACTGGAGACAACTGGGTTTTCAAAATAGCATAATCATAATGCACAAGATTTATATATCTTCCCACATGACTCCAACACAAGTGGCTAGATATCTGTTGGGAACAAGAAGAGCACAATGAAAATAATTAAGTTATCAACAATATTACTGATCAGAATTCATCTGAGGGGCATCACTGATGCTACTCATATCTACTGCCCATGAAATGAAGATAAAGTTGATCTGAAATGTGATACCTTAAAAATCTTTTAAAAATATCTGGATTAGCTGCATCCCCTTCATTCCTATATGTAGTCCTCTTAGTTGGGGACTTAAATGGAACTGACTTGGAATAAAGGATGAATACTTCAGCATGAGTCACTCACTACACACAGTAATTGCCAAAATCAAGATCTAAAAGCGATAAGGAAATTCTCATGGTATCTAATCTGATAGAAAACACTTTTCATTTCATGCTTTCTAAATTACCAATGAAGAAAAGCAGCTGCTTGTGGAAATTTTCATGTCTTATAGGTTTATTAACAATTTCATAATAAGGTCTATTTCTAACAGGGTCTATTATGATTTCATAAAGAAGTTGTTTTGATAATCAAATAAACACAGGTTTTAGCTCTTCTATTCTGAGGGAAATTTCCATCTGATCATTTCCAGTCCTTTACCAAGCAATGACTTTTGCACCAATGTGCATCAATGAGTTAAATTTAGTGCATCACCTAATACATGCTATTTATTGGCTAAACAGCTGAGCCTTCTTGCTTTGGGGAATATTTAACTTCTTATATTTGTAGGCAGAATAGCCTCCCAGTTTGCCGGTAGGACTCTTGACTTTTTCTCTCTTTGGGGAAACAAATGAACTTGTTCAAGAGAAAAATTTTTCCCCTGGACTTTGAGTAATACTCTTAGACAATGTAATCTCTGCTTATTACATAGAGACACCAAGGTCAGTATCTCAAATGTCTGGACTTTCAGGCGTTTGTTTCTGTAAGGGTGTTCAAAAGGAATGTTTAAATATGGGGCTCTGTTCAGATGTTGTCTTAACTTTTTAGACTAAGGTCTCAGAGTTTGAAATCCTTGCATTTCAACATATCTGGTGGAAGTGAAACTCCAGTCAGAACCTCTACTGAGAGTTGGCTCTCTCTGCAGTGGTAGATTTGGATGCTGGATGCATTTGTTTGCCACTGTTCCTGGTGTGCTGTCCCTAGCATTAGGGATGCTCTGCATTGGTCCTTTCACTCATATTGAAGGTTTGGTCTCTGAGTCACAGAGAAACCAGAAAACAATGTCTGCCTTCATGAGAACGGCTGCAGACCTAGAGAGAATGAGATCCCAGTATTGCTGAAGCTGCTGAGAACCTGGACATTCAGATGGATATGGAGGACCACACAGAATTGGTAAGGATACCATAAGAAACTAAGAAGGAATAAGAAGGGGAAGGTGGAGGTCAGGGATGCATGAAGAGTCTGGCCAAAAGACAGCTGCTCAATGGGGCTGGATGATGCTGGGGTTTAGAGGAAGCACTAGAGGCAGTGGGTTGTGGACCAGCACTGAGCTGTAGCAAATGCTTGATACATAAGGTTACTGGGTGGTCCAGGAGGACGGCCCCGGCAGAATGTCTGGGCACAGTTGAGTATATCTGGGTGGCTCCTACCTCCAAGTGATATGTACACAAGAGATTCTGTTGATATGAAATGTATTATGGAGGACAGTGATCAACTAGTCCATATTTCCAACCAAAGAATTGCCTGACAGCAGGTTAGAAATAAGACAGAACTGAAAAGCCAAGAAAAAGGCCACATTCTAGAAGCTAATACTAAGCTAAGCCAAGACTCTGCTGAACTGAGGATTTTTTGACAATCAAATAGCTAACCATCACTCTGAGACTGGTGGAAAGAGTTCAGTTGTGAGGCAGGAGATTTTACTAATTATTATTCGGGGCCTTTCCCTTGAGATGATAGAAAATACGAAAATAACATCTAAATCACTTCTTTTAAAAAGAAGTGCATATCTTTTCATAACAACAAGCTCTTCTCGATTCTACTCTCATTTTGACTTTACCAAAACATAAAGTTAATCCTCATCTGTAAAGTATGATCTCAGAACTTCCTTTGCCAATTACAGTGACAAATGAAGTAACTATTGCATGAACATGACACCATCAGGAAAGGAAAAGGGATTCCATCCAATACCCACTGTTCCACCAGAAGAAAAAAAAAGAAGAATGTGAGCACAAAAATATAGACTTAGGGATCAAAGTTTCAAAATCGTCAGTGCCAGACTTGAAGAAACATACAGGCTTGTCACATAGAAAAAAGACAGTAACTGCAGTTCATATATGTTTACTATTGCTTTCCACATGGTAGGCAATAAGCAAATATTTATGGGAACGAATGAACACAGGAAAGCTAGAGCCATCACAGAAGTGTACTATAAACCAAATGCCATGTTTTCCTAAAGATTCCAAGAAATAACCACCTGGAACCTGCCCTATAGTGCTAATGCTGAACTGATTTGGCATGGTTATTTAGATTCACAGAGGCTGCTCCAAGAGCCCTGTTTCAGCTGGAGCAGAACTATTAGAAATCACACTAGCTGACTTTCACTGAGCTTTTACTATAAGTAGGACTATGGAATGAAGGATACTGGCTTCTCCCATTTAATCCCAATAGCAGCCTTATGACTCTGGTACTATGGGGATTCCTTTTTACAAATAAGGAGACTGAGGATTAAAAGGGTGACATCACTTGCCCAGGGTAACAGAGCCAGGAGGAAGCAGAGGCAGATTTCAAATATAGCATGTGTGTTTCCAGAACCATTATTTTCACAGGCGGCTCACCTCTTGTTCTACAAGAGAAAACTAGGACCTCAAAGAAATATCTCTTAAGACTATTTTAGAGACCTCTGCCTCTTTAGTCTCTCAGGAGGAGGGTAAATACACAATGTTTCTCTGACTTTAATACTTTCTGCACAATCTCTTTAGCATCTTGGGAAGAAAGAAGCTATGAAAAGCAAATATGCAATCATGTAAAGATAAATAAAGAGCCACATGTCGCTTTGGACAAAGCCACACCCTAGTTCTCTCTTGGCTGATTTTCAAGGTTGATTTACTCTTTGCAGCTGGCCTGATGCCACATGATCATCTCTATTCACTGATGAAGGGCCCTTTGCATGATCATGAGTGGAAGGTTACAGGTTGCAGATTCACCAAGGACTAAGCTCTCAATGTTTGAGGTATAGGTCATCTCAGAGATTATTCAGCCCATGTATTTATTTTACAAATTCAATGCAATGGAAAAGGAGAGAAGTCATGCTCACAATCACAGAGCAAGGAAGGAAGAGATGTGTGCTTATGACTAGGAGCTCCGGTACCTAGCACATTACACTATTTGGCACCAATCGCACTAGGGACTTCTGACCAGATTCTGGTGTTCTCTATATTGCCTGGGAACCACAGATAACTCAGACATCCTGGTCCTTTCCACTTCAATTCAAATAAGTTCACAAAGAGCTAGCAAGATGGGCTGGGGCCAACCAAGGCAGGCATAGATTCTGCACCTCTGGCTCTGAGGGACTGCCAATACCAACAGGATTAAGTATAAGGTGCCAGTTAAGAACAAAGTCCAAGGGGTGGCTATGCCTGGCATATCACAGCTCACCTCATGGGTGCTTGTCTTCCCCTTGCTCTAAAACACACCCCTTCAAGACTAAGGCACAGGTTTCCAACCAAGTCAGATCTTGGTTGGAAAGCTATCTACTGTTTTACCATGGTGCTATTAGGAACAAGCTACCTTTTCTCAGCTCAGATTTGTTCCCTGTAAACTGAGGATATAGCACCACGTACACTCACAGGAACTGCAGAAAAATTAGGTGAGACAGTGCCTATAGACCTTTTGGTGTTTTGGGTGGACAGTGCAAAAATCAACACCGTCCCTGTTACTACTCCTCCTATTCAGTGGAGTCTTTCAAAATATCTCCTAACATGCACTTTAAAAGGTGAACATTTAAAAAAATATATGTTAACTAAAAAAAAAAAAATTAACATTCTAATACAGGCACTGCTGGGTGAAAGAGGGACTTAGTCTGGTAAAATCTCTTCCGTGTGAATGGGTGAAGGGCTTTCCTTTCTAAAGGTCACAGAGAAATCCCCAGAGCAGACATAAATGTTGACAACTCCTTCTTTTCTGCAGTGCCCTTTTCATCCTCATAGGCTATTACTTATTAATACTCTTTCTTCTAACCACAGAAGACAGAAAGACAAGAGGAAAGAAAGACACCACACCTGAAAGCCACCCCTATTTTCTATTCCATTGTTTCCTGCTCACATTTACTATCTTAAGAACTCCTGTGTTTCTCGTTTGTTTGTTTGTTTGTTATTTCTTTAAATGTCTCCTCAAGCACAGAATCAACATCAGCGATGACCGTGACCAAACACATATTCATTCACTTCCCTGCTGGGTTCAGCTCAGCTGTGGGAGTGGTAAGAGCCCTTTGTCAGAAAGCAGAGCTCCTCATTGGCGATGTGAACCTATTTAGGGAAATTTTTATAGGGCTTCCCACAACTCAAGAATGGCTCTGAACAGGGGCATCAGGGAACCAAAATGACCGAGCAGAAAGGAGAGGAAAGCTTGGCCAGGAAACAAGGGCTGTGACTTCAGGGCGTAAAGCCAGTGCTGACAGGCCTGCCTGATGGCCGTTTATGTCCAGGACCACCATGGAACTTATTACCATGAAAAGGAGCTAAGAAAGCATGAGATTGGCAGGGAACACCCTGGAAGAAAGTGGATGTGGGAGTCACGGTCATGGCAGCTGGCCATCTTTCCACCCTCAACACCCCCAGCCTTTTCAAGGCTACAAAGATCTAAGACTCGGGAGGAAAAGGAACTAAGAGCCACATGTCAACTGCTAGAGCACACTTGAGGGCTCCTTTCAATACTCTGTCCAAGTAGGTGGCCCTGCATATGCCTTGCAGGGGAGATGGCAGGGCCAGGAAAAGATGGGGAGGCAGGGAAAGGTGCTCATGATCCCCACTTCCCATCACCCCTAAGAATTATGAGGTACCGGGTTCTCTAACCACCCTCTGCAACCTCAGAATGGAATAACTTTGTAATAAAGAAGGGAAATACATTTAAACATGAAATATAGTAGCATATGAAATTGGCTATGGAACTTGTGAAACCCAGATTGGGCTGCTTCTTGTTTGTGGAGGAAAAACATTACAGTTTTTGTCCCTATCAAGACAGAAACAAAACCTAAGAAAATGTGCAAAAGCCATACATGGTCATTCTAGCCTGGCTACACCTAATTGGTGCCAGCAGGAATTTGAGGTTCCATTACTCCTAACATGCCCTCTCTCCATTCCCAAGCACAGTGCCTATATTTGTAAGGATCCTTTTCATGGTTAGATGTGATGATTCTTTGTAACATGGCCTCAGCAAAATCATAATACTGGTATCTTTCAGGAAAGAGATGAAGATGGTAGCAGGACCTATACTCTCTGCTTGCTTGGGGCTATTTATAAAGGCAGCTTGGAAGATGGGGAGGGTAGTAGGTGAGGTTTTTGTTTGAGCATTCTTTATTCCCAGCTATCCCAAAGGTGGGTGAAGAAGAGCCTGAGTAAATAAATGATGGAAAAGTTATGGCTGGTGACAATAAGAACCCAAGTTTTTTGGTGCTCTGAAGGTGAACTGTGACTGAAGGCCAAGGCTAGAGGGTTCAAGGGGTACCTGGAGATGTCATTCTGCTAGAAGGTGACAACATTGGAAAGACCCAATTGTGACTTAGGCTACTGTCATAGGCAGCCAGGAAAAGATCCAGGAAGCTTACATCACTTTTGGGAAGGCGTCTATAGAAAAGCAACCCATGGGGCTGACTTTGGACTTTCATGCAACCAACCAATTTCTAGTCTTTGAGCTTTTTCCTCCCCCCAAAGAGCTAGACTAAGTATAATTCAGTCATTTAAAAGACACTTGGGCAGAGTTCATTTAATTGCCTCTTTCAGCCTTCCTTTCTCTGCCTATCTGGCTCTTCCTCCATCAATTTGGTATGAGAGGACCATCTTTATCTGCCAGCATGTCAAATACTTTACACTGAAAAATTTACAAGTTTGGGGGCAAATAGTTTATGTAATGAATTTGCCTTTGGGTGGGTATTAATGCCACTCCAGAACCGAAATGTGCAAACCTGTGTCTGTAATAAGAGAAACAGATCTCAGCAAGAGAGAAAAAGGTTGTCTTAACCACTGTTGAATGAGATGTTCATCCTCCAACTTTGTAATGCTCTACTGCGAGTTCCATTAGGACCAAAACTGCTACCAATATGCACTGTTCAAGTTCTTCATGGCTTTCCTGTCTCTTTCTCCTGCTTACCTTTGGTAAAGGTAAGAAAAGGCTTTGGTAAAGAAAAGACTCAAAAATCCCACTATGAAAGGATGAGATGAAAAGAAATAAAAAAACAGCTAAAGTGAAATGGCTCACAACATGGAACTGAGCATGAGAAGTGGCTAAAATTTTATGTGATGGTTTTCCATGAATTTCAATTATTCCTGCACTATTCTGGCTACTATTTAAATGGAAATTCAAGGGTTGAGGCAGAAGAATGTGGGAATTATGAACTTGGTTCTGGAATCAATCAGACCTGGTTAGACCAGTACTATCTCCTTCTTTGTGATGTGATGCAAGCTGCTTAACCAGGTATGAAATGATGACGAGGAAGCATCTTAAACCTAACATGTCTGAAAAAGAAGTCCTGATCTTCCCATTATCTTCTTCATTTCAGTCAATGGATGGAAATGCTATCCTTCCACTTACTCACTGCACAGAATTTGGAGTCATTCCAGCTCCTTTCTTTCTCTTGTATCCCATATCTAAAGTCAGAGTGAATCCTTCAGCACTCCCTTAAAATATATCAGAGTCCTACCACTTCTCATCACTTCCACTGAACATTCTCATCAGAGTATTTCAATGGCTTTCAAGACCTACTTTTATCTTTGTTATCCTGTAGCTTCCCCTAAATTCAGAAACCAGACTCATTCTTTTAAAACAAATTTAGGTTCCTACTCAACTCTCCCTCCCCCCAATCCCCATTGGCTTCTGACCTCAGTAAGTAAGCAAAAATCCCTCCAAAGATCTCTTTCTCTCCTTCTCCCATGATCAACTTCCATGTTCCTCTCCATCAATACCATCTCTAATTTTATATCTAACCAGCCACACCCCCTCTATTCCAGCCACACTGACCTCCTTGTGATTGCCAAGGTATTGCTATTACCTGGCACACTCTTGTCTCCAGATCTTAACCCAAAATACTCTTCTCCTAGGTATCCACATGGCTTACTTTTATGTTGTCTCATTTCTCTGCTCAAATGACACCTTATTGGAGACCTGCCTGACCTTAAAATTGCAGTTCCATCTCTTCTTCCATGTCATTTTCTCTTTTAACATCTATGGAAATGTCACTTTCTTTCACAATATATATTTTACCTTTGTTTTGTGTGTTATTTATAGGTTATCTGCCCCTCCCTGCTAGAATGTAAGCTTGAGGAGTTCAAGGATTTTTGTCTCTTTTGTTCACTGCTATCTCCCCAGTGCCCAGAGCAGCGCCTAGTTTACAGAATAGTTAATACACACACAAATGCATTAGTGAATAGTATCTAATACAGACTAGAGCCACTTATCTCACAAAAATTTTTAACAATTAAACAAACATTCTGTATAATGCTTAGTTCATTGTAAGAACCAAATAAATAATGACTGCCCTCTTCTATCTCCTGTGTCTATTCAGTCTAAAACTGGCTAAGCACTCTCGAGGTTTAATATTTAATTTATAGTTACAGAACTGCATACTGCACAGGGGACATCTAAGAGGAAAGTTATCTGAGAATGTAAGATAATGGAAAGCAAGGGGTAGAAGCTGGGAAAAAAAAAGCAAATAAAAAACAACAAACATACAAACATTAAAAAAAAAAAAAAAACCCCAAACTAAAGACTTACACACCTGTTCCAAAATAATGTGTCTAAGTTTGAGCCTGATTTTTTTTCAAGTTCCTTTTCCTTTAAAAAAAGACTCTTGAATGTATGGTATTCAGAACTATAAAATCAACATCAAGCCTGAGACTGTATAACTGCAGACTGAATTCAATGGAATTAAATAGTTGCCACCCTTCTATACCCTCTCTGTAAGCTAGCTACCACAAGCCTCTCTACTAAGTGAGGTGGTTTTACCCAAATAATAGGATCAGGCCACATGCAGTTTTCTTAGTTCAACAGATCTCTCCTTACAGATATACTAATTCACATTCTCGTGTGCTAGTGCTATAAATGTTCAGGGAAAAATTAGCTCTTTTCAGAGCTCTGCTCTGAGAGTGGGTGACCAAGCCCAATTTCTGAGTTGCTCTGAAAACCATTCAAAAGCAAGTGAAGTGTTAAAAGGGCTTATTCAAAAATTCAGACCCCAGAGACTCAGCTTCTAGGGCTTTTAAAAAGCAGAGGAGAGCTAAAATGGTTTCCACTATGGCAAGAGCCTGTTTCTTTTATGTGTCACAAATCCAAATCCGAACTTCTGGAAGTTTTGGAAGCCCTACCAGAGAGGAAGTGGAAAAACATGAAGCTTGGGAGTCCGCTGGGTCTGGATCCAAGAATTACTTATTGTATGATGCTAGCAAACTTGTTTAGCCTTCTTAGAGCTCAGTTTTTCCTACCTGCATAATGGACACAATAGAGTCCACTTTGCAAAGATTAAATGAGGATTAGTAATAATGCTTACAAGGCACAAGGCCCAAAGCTTGACTCACAGGAGATGTCTCCTCTTCTAGTCAAATCCATCTGGTCAAATGCAGATGGATACTTCTATGTGCACATCAAGACATGTAAGGTAGCAGGTTATCAGTTGGTGACTGGGATGTGGAGAAAAACCATTCATTCAGAGAAGTGAGATTTCAAGGGTGGCTTCATCTTCTCATAGCCTCTAATAATTGGCAATACTATACTTAGTTAAAAAGCAAAACTCCACTTCTAATTTGAAAGAGATTTGACATAGTTAGTCCATTGGTAATTAATTTAAGATTCTAATTACTTCTGGAAGGTGGAACGCACTCATCTTATGGAGAACCAAGGTCTCTTCTCCACTGAGCTCCAATGAGTATTTTTTTTTTTTTCATAAAAATTTCTGGTCTTCCATTCAATAAAGTTTAACCACTGTAGGAAGAATCCAATATTTCATTAGGGCTTAGGTACCACCATAAAATTACTGAGGTTGATGACAGGACCATGCCATTTTGCTTGCTTTTCCTCTACCGATAGATTTCTTCTTTGGTCTTAAAAATTTGGAGTCGCTACTAGAGTTTATAATCATTTTTAGTGACCTTTTCGAACAAGAAGAATTGAGACTGATTTTCCTTCTAGGGCCAGGAGATGCATCATCTAAAATGTTCTGTCTCACTGATCTCAGAGTTGTGCCTGCCATTCTGATCATATACACATATGTCTGCAGGGCATGGGGGCTAAAGTTGGTAAATGCATAGCAATGTTATTTGCTAAAGCAGGAAAATTTGCAAAGTGGAAAAGGAGAGGTATGCAGGGGTAGAACTTGAGAAACTTTCTTCCCCAGAAGTTCAGGCACTGAAGAGCCAGGTTAATGCCACACATCTGAAAAAGCTGCTCACAGCTTGCCTTCTTAATGCCTATTAGAATATGGAAAGGAAAGTTCTGCTGAAAGAAACTCAATGAATCATGGAGGAGAGATGCCCCCTCCCAGAGGACATTTGCCAATGTTTGAAGATACTGTTGGTTATCACAACCACAAAGATATGCTGCTGTCATCTTGTGGGTAGAAGCTAAAGATGCTGCCAAACATCCTCGGATGCCCAGAGTAGCACCCCGACCAAAGAAACTTCTGGTCCCAAATGGCAATAGTGCCAAGGTTAGGAAACCCTGCTGCAGGCCTGTTTGCAACTCATGGAACACTTTCTGTACCACTGTCTCGGTCTCTAGTCAGAAACATGGTCCCACTAAGATTAATTATGCTTTTATAAAAGTATCCCCCCCAAACCTTTAAACAGTCAACTCTGAAACCAGTTCCTAGATATGGCTGGACCATTACACATGTGCAAATTCTACCGTGGATGAGGGAAGCTGTTTGTTTGAAACATAAAATGTAGTGGAGTATTTCTCTCTCTTGCTTGCTCTATTTATCATTTATCATTTATCTATCCATCCATCCATATCTATACAAACAGTGCTATCAGAACAATCTAAACGTATGAACATGTTGGAGTAATCCTTGTTTTCTTAGAAATTCTCATCCTCCTTTAGGCCTTTCTATGCAAAGTTGGTCTCCCCTGCCAACACTGCCATGCAGAATGTCTGTGGACCGCACTGGGCACATCTGTACACATTCACAACTTCCCTTCCTGGCTCCAGAAAAAGAATGACACTGCCTGTTGGTCTGTAAACTCATAGTCTGGTTGGACAACTTTGAAACCTCATATTTTCAAGTTCATCTCTGAAAATCTTTGACCTTGCTGGGTTCCTAGGATTCCATATACTATCTGACGGAAAATTCAACTCTTCAGAGAGAAGTGTTTTTGAGAGCTAACTAGCATCATTCCATGGGGCTTGCAACTGTGACTTCAGCTTTGACTTGAGATTATGAGTCCTCCCTCTCTTGTGGGGGCCACACTGTATATGGTAAAATGCTTGGAAATAACCCTGCTTCTCTTTATTAGATGTCAATAATACCTCGGAACCCAACCAACAAAGCCTTTAGACATTGCCCAATGTCCACTGGTGGGTAAAAATCACCCCCAAGGGAGAACCACTGAATTTTCCTGAGGTTTTCAGAAAGTCCTTCAACAAGCTCTCAAAATTGAGTTGATTTTAATTGACTTGATGGGGGCCATGGCACACAGAGATTTTTCTGGATGGGGGCGGTAAAGGGCCCACTGAACATTAATTTAACAAGGTCAAGATCCTAGGCTAAAAGGGTTGGGAGGCCCTGGTCTTAGAGAACATGACACACACAGTGTAAAATCAATTCCCATGCACAGCGATGGAGATCACAACTGCAATGAAACAAACAGGCTCTTCTGGACATCCCTTCCTCAATGACATCATAGCCATGACCCGCCACTGCTAAGAGGTTCCCAGATATTCCATATCTGACTAAGAGACAACCAAGGAGAAAGAAATCATGATTTCACTAAGAAAGGGAAAACTGCAATGCAGGAAGAGGGGAGTTGGTTGGGGGAGGGCTTTTTGTTAAGCCCAAGGAAAACAAACTATGCATTTTTGGAAAAAAATCTTTAGTTTTCAAAGGAATCTGAGCTTTGACTGGGGATAAATAGGTAACAGTGGATACCTGTATTTGGCCAGGTATGTACTGGCAAGGCTGGAAATGAAAGTCTGGGTTTTCCTGGGAAAAGGGGAGCCAAAAAAAAAAATTACACACACACACACACACACACACACACACACACACACACACACACACACACACACACACCCCATTCTCAGGGGACTTTCATTTTAGCTTCCACTCCTGTGGGAGGGGTGAGGGAGGAAGGGAGGAGACAAGGAGAAGAAAAAGTTCATGGGAAAAAAAGGCAATGAAAACTTAGGAAAGAGGCTGTGTGTACCAAGCTCAGACTAAAGCACCTACTTTTATTATGATGCTACAGTGCAAATCTTAGATTAAAAACAGCTTCATAAAATGTGTCAGAATTTTTAAAGCCCTGAAATAAATTCAGACCTACCTTCATCTCCTTGTGAAGTAAAATACACACTCCAAACATATTTATGTTTCCCTAAGAATTTTTTTAAAAATAAGAGTTCCTGTTGTGATGCAGCGGAAATGAATCTGACTAGAAACCATGAGGTTGTGGATTCGATCCCTGGCCTCACTTAGTAGGTTAAGGATCCATTGTTGCCGTGAGCTGTGGTGTAGGTCACAAAATAGGTGTACACCAATTTTGTTCCATTTGTGTACATGACTGTGTTGACACGGCTTGGATCTAGCATTGCTGTGGCTGTGATGGAGGCCGGCTGCTGTAGCTCTGATTCGACCCCTAGCCTGGGAACCTCCATATGCCGCAGTGTGGCCCTAAAATAGAAAAAATAAAATAAAATAAAATAACTTATTTAAAAAAATTTCATACTTGAAGAAAAACTGCAAGAATATCACAAAGAACTCTTTCTCCCTCTTATCCAGATTCTTCAACTGCCAACATTTCACTACATTTGTTCCTTCTTTCTTCCTCCCTAAACACATTCATATATGCCATTATCATTTTGTTTTTTCTAAACAGCATGCAGACAAAATGTCCCATCATCTCAAAAACTCTAATTTTCTCAAATCAAGGATACTCTCCATGAATACCATACAAGTTGACAAGTTGGAAAAATCACTATTGATATACTACCACCATCTAAACCTCTGTGTTTCTTTTTATGATTCCCTCCTATAAGTTAGTTTTTTATTTCCCTAGTTTTAGGTCAGCACAATAAGGATTTCAGCTCCTGAGCAGCATTCAGAATGGGGTTGCTCATTCATTCATTCATTTGGATATTGTTAAGGATATGCTTTGTGTAAAGCACTGAGCTTGAACAGTGGGCCTCTACAGGCCAAAGGAAATTTTGGTTTGGGGCAATTAAATAAATTATTTGGTTAAAAGGAGTTTCACTTGAAATGTGGTGGCTATGTTTACATCTCTTCCTTTGTTTTAGTTAGAAAAAGGAAGCGAATCCACTTTTTTCATGTCAACTTTTCCCTCACTTCATCTTTCACAGCTCCTACATGATAACCACGTCTTAACACGCACCTGCCACATGGATGGAAAATACGTCAGGAGTTGGGAGGACAAGGAGTGAGGAAGGAAGCAAATGTAAGGACAGAACTCAAGGGGGTTAACTGTCCTGTCAACGGGCAGGAATAAGCCTGACTATTGCCAGAAGAAAAGTTCAATTCCTGTAGCTTAGTTTTAGCTTAAGAAAGAGTTTGCAAGATATCCCCATGCATTTAATGTGCTTCATTTCAACCAGAAAGTTACTACTATGAGATCACTTTTTAATAAACTTTAATTAGTTCATTTTCATAAATCACTTGTAGTGCAACAGCATATTATGTGCTATGATAAACTTTATCACCACAAACACCTATAAATCCTCTAATTGGCTTTACCAAAATCTAACTTATCATCCTGATTATCTATATATCTACTGAACAAAGAAAACACAGATTTATTATCTCAAGTTATTCTATTCCTCTTTTGTATATTAAAATGTCAGACATATCACCTAATGTGCACTTAGTAAGTACTGGATGCCCTTTTTTTCCCCTCAGAATCTCCTAGAAGGTCCAAATCTTGCTCTTTACTTGGTTTAATTTTTAAGAGAAACAGTTTTCTCATACTCATTCCTTTAAAGTGCTTAGCCAAATTTGAAAATGACTCAATAATTCCAGAATGTTTCAATCTGGAAAAACAGAAAATCTTAAACTGCAAACATTCTCTTTCCACAGCTTTTTTGCCACTTCCCCAACTATACAGTAATATGAGGGAATTACATCTTGGTGATGAGGTTCAAATCCTGGTTTAGCCAGTTAGACCTAGAACCAACTTGCTAAGTTCTCTGATGGTGCTAAGCAGAAGAGATTAAATTTGATTACGTGAGGAAACGGCTTTGCATAATTCCTAGCAAAAAATAAATGCTCCAAAACATGACTTACAATAAAAACTCAAAACCATCACAGTAATTACAGAAGGAAATTTTACCAAATCAGTGAGGGAAAAACAGCTCTTTTGTGAGTAACTGAAGTGATCCATTCATCTCCTTGCTGAGATACTTCAGAAGAAAGTAGCTTAGGGACAGTCATTTGACTTATTTTCCATTTTAGTACATAGACAACCTAAGAGTGGGCATAACAAATTAAAAAAGGCTTCTAAAAAATGACCATCTGAACAGTTAATAGATTAATTCAGATGTCAACCTAAAGGGGCAAAAACCCCTC
Organism: Sus scrofa; assembly: GCF_054392235.1. NCBI lineage: Eukaryota > Metazoa > Chordata > Mammalia > Artiodactyla > Suidae > Sus > Sus scrofa. The sequence goes on from NC_139395.1 coordinate 60,923,460, forward strand.
ACAATTCTCTCAGGCAGCTGGGAAAGAGAACTGATGACATCATTGAACAATTTGCAGCCAGTGTTGTTACATACATTTTGATATCTAGAGGTATCAGTATGGGATATGAATGCAAAACAAACCATGATCATTTTCTTAACACTAGGGAGTTGAAGTTAAAGGAGAGCAATTGTAGCCATGGAGGAGACACTGCCTCATCTCTGGTGTTCTTCTGAAGAGTCTTTGAAAGAGAACTCCTTAAATCTAATCTGCTCAACCTTTACCTACAGGGCTCTGTGAATATGGAAGTTCCCCTCAAGAAACTTCTCCTTCAAAGAAGGAGTGATCTCTTGGAATTCAAGCTCCTACAAGGTGGCTACCTGGTGTTGTCCATTTCTGCTTTCTCCTAAAACGCATCAATCAAGCCTTGCCCTTTCAACCCACAGAGCACATAAACATTCTTTCTCCTTAACTGAACTTACTGCCACGGTGAACTTGAACTCTGAGATGCACAAGAGGAGAGTCTGTTTTAACAGCTGCTTGGACACAGAGGCCCTGGAGTTACTACTCTCAAGACAGCTGGTTCTGTCTCTCTTTTCACTGTCCTATTTTTTCAAGGCCCAGCTGTCAGGATATACCCACTGAAGTGTTCCCAAACAAAGGCACAAAACAGAAGACAGGCAAGAGAGTGGTACTTATTGGAGACGAGGGCATCTGACACTGGGACCCTTTACATGCTGACATAGGGTTTTTCTCCCCAGTTTATTTTTATAATTGACCCCGTGGCTAGTTGAATATTAATTGCTAAGTGCCTGAGGCTGCCCTGCCCAATTCTGTTTAAATGTAGAGTAAATGAAATAACAATTTAAAATGCAGGATCCATGTTGCACTTAGCCACATAACAAGTGCTAAATTATCAGTCACATGTGGCTAGTGGCTTCCATATTGGGAAGCTAAGATAGAAGATGTTTCCATCATTATAGAAGGTTATTGGACTGCTTTGGCCAAGGTATAATCTCGTTCTAATAGGAGAAAGGGATGCTGATCTGGCTAAGAATGATAGCTTTGTAGGTTTAGCCTATATTGATTGTTTTCCATCCTACTTTCTATTCACTCTTTTCTTGACTGCCAATTTTCTACTTTTATAAATTTCTGCACAGGGATGTGATGGTGATTAAAACAATCCATGACAATGATCCCACTTTAGAGGAAAAGACAACATCAAGAAGCAAAGACAGTGGTGTGGCAATCCACACATTCCAGATCTTTTTATTAGTATCTATGAAATAACAAAGGGGGAGAAGGACTCTCAGCCACAACTTCCCACACTAGTGTGGAGGCTGAAAGATACCTGTGGGGAGAGGCAGAAAGTCAGGCCCTCCACAAATCCTGGCTCTCAGATCACTGAACTATGTCTGGGTTCTAATATAAAGGTGAATAGAAACACACTTTTTCTCAGAAGGTTTTTAAAGTTTCCATATCATTAGCCAGGAAGCATTGTGTCAGTTTTTTATGTGTTCAGTTCTGTTTGTTTAATATCAAATTTTCTCTGTCTCCACCAGAGTGAAGAGCTCTGACTTGTTCATCGCTGAATCCTTAGCATTCAGAACAGCCTGGTCCCAAAGAAGGCACATAAAAAGTATTAGCTGAAAAACGAATGCCTTTTTTTTTCTTTTAAAGGAATGACCCAGAGTCTTTTACTCCCTCCCCATAAAATAAATCTTCCTCAACGGCCTTAATAATCAGGATTCCCTCCCAGCCAATTAGACTTGGACTCAGCCTCTGCCTCCCGCTCTACATTCCAAAGTTTCCTTTGCTGGCCATTCCAGAAGGGCAACTCCCTGAACAGAGTCGAGGGAGGAACTACAGTCCTGCTCAGGGTCTAATGTCTCCCCCACTCCTGCCCCCACCCCTACCTTTGGGCCTTTAAAAACTGTAAAAATAGAAATCTGTCAAGCTATCCTGAAGTGTCAGCTGCCAGAAGGCAGGAACAGAGTCTCTGAAGGCATATAATCACTCTACTTAACAACAACAACAAAGTCCAGCTGAATTTTATCTCCAATGAAACAGAGCAGGCCAGGGTTTGCTTTTTTTGAGCATACTTGAGGTGAGTTGTTTATAGAGTCTTAATCTACCCTGAGTTCAGGTAAACACTGTAATTTCATATGATTGCAATGTTTTCATTAAAAAAAAAACCGATATTATTTTTTATACTCCATATTAATAAAGCCAAATAACACATTTTTTAAATTTCTTTTTTTAAAAGACACTAGCAGTACAATTAACATGTGCCTTCATTAGTTAAAACAATCTTATATTTATAAAAAAATGCATGTGCATTTAATGTGATATTCCTTGTGGCCAAAATCTTTTTATTATCCTTCTAATCTGGCCATTATTATAACTTTAAAGTAAAAAAAAGTTTTGGGTTTTTTGTTTTTTTTTTTTGGCTTTTTAGGGCCACATCCATGGCACATGGAGGTTCCCAGGCTAGGGGTCGCATTAGAGCTGTAGCTGCTGGCCTATGCTATAGCCACAGCAACTCGGGATCCGAGCTGCGTCTAGGACCTACACCACAGCTCACAGCAACACTGGATCCTTAACCCACTGAGCAAGGCCAGGGATCGAACCTGCACCCTCATGGATACTAGTTGGGTTCATTAACCACTGAGCGACAATGGAAACTTCAAAAGGACTGGTTTTTTTTCCCATTCCCTTAAACTTAACCATTTGCTTGATGTGTTCATAGTTGCTGGTTATGGGAATTTAGCAATAAGTTATAAATTTGGATTTTCTGCTGCTAGAGTCAAATGGACAACGTCAATATTAGCTAAGCAACATTCAGGTCAGATGGAGTCTGGGTTTTAGGTGTACCCTTTTATTGAATATAAATGAGAGTTTAAAAAATTCATTCTGAGCATGGACTGTTTCTTTCTACCAACATAAAGTGGATTAATATAGTCAAGGATAATGTCACTGAAGTCTTAGCACTAGATTATCACATAGTCAAATGGGTTTATAAAAACACCTCTCTTATGGGGTAGCATGGATGCTAAATGCGACACATATTTCCTTAACTTGGCTTGGTATATAGTAAACACTCAGTAAAATAAGCTACCATCACCTGCTTTGGAAAAGTTCTCTTACTCAGCACCTTATTTAAAAAAAAAAAAAAACAAAAAACCCTCAGATACATACAGGGACTCCCTTATTTTGTCCTTTCCCCCTCAATTACCATAAAAGACTAGAGTGCATAATAAGGTCATCCTCATGATTTATCATTTGTTTTGGAATGTGCAGGTTCTCAAAACTTTCAAGTTTATTGTTATATTTTATTTTTCTCTAATAAGAAATGCTTTCTGACATGTATTGCAGGTGAACAAATAAGAAAATGACAAATGTCATTAAGTCTTTTACAGTTATCCAGACACAAAGAATAAGGTATGATCCAACTAATGCACATTAGGTGAGCTTTTTGCTGTACCTGGCTCCTCTTACATGTTCAGAACCATTTCTCCTAATCACTTGTTTTGTCTTCTGGCTATGCCTTATCATTATCTACAAATTCAATAAATGGAGCATCCATATTTCATAGTTGGGACTCAATGAATCAGGACAACAGTGTGAGAAAAGAAAGAAAAAAACAAACAAAATGTTAAGCCTCATATATTTTTGTTTATATCACTAAGCATTGTTCCCAATTCAGAAATATTTTTTTGAAGTATCCCTTTAAAATACACACTTTAAACTATCCAATTCCACAAAGCTTGCCATTTGGCTACTCAGATTTGGGAGAGGGATGGTACAGGTTGGGGGGGGATTTACAAAATTAAAAATGTGTCTTTTTAAAACCAAAAGAAACATATACATGCATTTCTAAGAACATAACCTATTTGCCTTTACAGTCTGCTGATAAACACTCATTTTTCAACATTGTGTATAAAATTAAATAACATGGAAAAAATAAATATGCTTTATTATATAAACATAGAAATCTGTACTGCTCAAAATATTCAGATAATACTAGGCTTGGCTGCTTAAAATTGTATTCCGAAAGTGGGGTAGTGATATTTACAATCTTTATTTTTGCTAGAGACAGATGTGGTGAGGTGATAAAATACTGATGTCAGGCATTTTCTCTTCCTACCTACAGAAGCTGCAAACTTTAATATGAAAATGAGGTAGACACAAATTCATAAGTTGGTCAGGCAGAAACAAAAGCACAGTTCCTTCGTGAGCTCATAAATTCTCATTATTCGGGTCGACAAGCATTACTCCAAAGCACCTAAAGCAAGGCTCAGAGAACACTTTCAGGCTTGTCATGAGAAACACACACGCCATTTTCACCTAAGGAGACCGGCGGTCTCCAAGACAATCAGCCAGCAGGTCCACCGGGCAATGCAAAATGGAACCATCTTGGAAAGGGGACATCCCACGCCACTTTTTGGCTTTATCTCCAAGCAGCTCACTCTAGAATGCTACCAGTTTTTAACCCATTTCCTTCCACAATTTGACAGGATCGAGCTCTCTTTCCAATTTATCCCTCTAGTCACAGGGTGGGTGCCTGCACTAGGTGAATCTGGGTAAGAACCTTATTTCAAAAAACAAAACGTTACCAAGTCAGAGTGCAAGGACACATGCAAAAGAGGACAGAGAAGATGAGGTCGGGTGAGGATGTTTTGCACAATCATGATTCTAAATCACTGGTGACTTGAACAAAGGGCCTTAAAATGGGTACTTGAACCCTACATTCACAGAAGCTTCATTTTATAGTCCTGAAGCCATGCTGACGGGGATTTGGAGTTTCTTTCTTAAATGCTGCTCTTTAGTAACAACTGTTGATCTAGGCTATCTCCATTTTGACCTTGGAAAGGATCTACTCACACAGCAATAGCTGCTTCTCAACACTATCTTCAGTGTGGGAGTACTTGGGAGAAGAAAGCAATACAGCCAGAGGACGGCTAACAGCTACCCTTGGTCTCTAATATATCTAGTTGGCTTTCTCTTGAAAGCAACATGTTAGCACCTCAAATAGACTTTTTGTTGTTAACGTCACTGTCAGTTACAAGGATAAAGCACCATAGAAGTGGCTTTATGGCTATTAACACAATTCACTGAGGTATGCTTCAATTTAGAATTGCTAAAAAACTGTACCAAAGCATCTATCTAAATCAACACAAAAGTAAAATCCAAATACTACAGTTAAGTCTGAAGGCTGCCCTCACACACATAATTTAAGTATGTTACAAATTTAATTAATTACAGATTTAAATAAAATGCTTTTGATTTAATTTAAAAAATCACAATGAAAAGCCTTGTAGAAGTGGCCTTGCTCTCAGGCTGCAGAGGGATTTAAATATATATTTGACTAATAATCATTTTATAAAAGAAGCATTAAAATCATATAGGCAGCAAAAATACTTTAAAAATCCATGCATTGGCTCCTGTGCATTACAGAGCATTTAGAGTCTCTCTCTTTTTTTTTTCCTGTGTGCTTTTCAAAAAACTATGCACAGGTCTAAGAACAATAACTACAATAAGAAAATGTTAAACTCTTTGGTTAAATTAATTAGCAGATCATATTTTAAAATTTACACATTTAAGCTCTTAAAATATCTGTGGGAGAGTGGTGATCCTGTGTGAAAGAAAATTAAGACGTGTTTAGAAAATGTTCAAAAAAGAGGAGTTCCCGTTGTGGCGCAGTGGTTAACGAATCTGACTAGGAACCATGAGGTTGCGGGTTTGATCCCTGCCCTTGCTCAGTGGGTTAACAATCTGGTGTTGCCGTGAGCTGTGGTGTAGGTTGCAGACACGGCTCGGATCCTGCGTTGCTGTGGCTCTGGTGTAGGCTGGCAGCTACAGCTCCGATTCGACCCCTAGCCTGGGAACCTCCATATGCCGCGGGAGCGGCTCAAGAAATGGCAAAAAGACAAAAAAAAAAAAAAAAAAGAAAGAAAATGTTCAAAAAAGAGAATGCAGTGGAAACTAAAATGTATATAATATATATTGTATATTGTATACAATATATAATGTATAGTGTTATATTATTATTATAGTATATATATACACACACACACACCCTCTGAGGGTCAAATGTTTTTTGGTCAATATTAAAGAAACAGAGCTTTTTAGAGAGCTATTAGACTTTTTGATATGTAACTTCAGTGTGGTGTTTGTGTTGGCTGAGTGAACAGAGTAGAAATATAATGGGTTCAAGAGGGAAAATTTCATGAAAAGTAATATTTAATAGGTGACTTACGGAGGTTGAAATGTCAGAAGATGTTCCTGACATTCTGAGGTTATTTCTGATCTTTTTCGAAATGTTCATTCTGGAAGAGTGCCAGTATTACAGACAAAACACTGTGTGAACAACACATCTGAAATGCCCTTGAGTAAAATCTTTAACAGCCCAGCCAAATAGTACCAGTTGAGATGACACTTTAAGTTCTTCCAGATTTCTACCTAATAGAAAGTACATTAATTATACAGCTTGTGTTCAACCTGCAGACACAATCTGCGACATTGAAACCCTTGATTCTTAGAAGCATCAACAGAGATTAACCATGTCAAGTCAGTTAATCGGCTCTTTAGATGGTTTCAGGAATGGTTAAGAATTTTCCTCCGAACCCTATGAAATAAAAAGACTTCTGGATATGACTCGCTATAACATGAATTCAGCTTCAGTGCAATTAACGTATTTACAGGAAAGTTTACTCTATTTACATGAAACAACCCTAATGGCTCCATACCTATGGCACAATTTAGCCAAAGTATTGCTTTGACATAGCCAGTCTTTCTGTTTGCCAAGAGCTGCCCTGGAAGTTTGCATAGTATTTACAGTGGCAAACCTGTCTTACAATGTCAGCTAAGAGCAGATCGCAAAGGAAGTCTAGGATCAGAGGAAAAATGGCCTCAAATGGGCTTTGTTTCTTGATAGACGTGAGAGAACATTTCAGATGCCTTGAATGGCATCAAGTCACCGAGTCCACTGTTGGTCTTTGGATGTTTCCCAATGATTTCAATCAGCTTTGTGGGCACAGCCTTCATGGTGCTTGTGTTGAGAGCTGTCCCCGAGTCACAGAGGCAAAGTATAGCCACTGAATCAAAAACTTGCTTTGGCCTTAACAAGCAGGTATCTTCCCGCCGAAGTCAAAACTACCGGCTTCGTAAAGGAAAGAGTATCTGCTTTTAAGTTGTCTACTTAAATCACTTTAGCACTTAATAATGACATGGAGTTATGCCGTGTCTTTAAAAACACACACGCAAATATATACAGTCTAGTTCTAGGAAAGGAAGCTATTTCTTGGCATCGGCACCAGGCCGGTGTGAGGTACGTGTATTCTCTGAAGTCACTTTGGCAATATCATAAAAAAAATTCATTCTGTCGTGGCTCACTATGAAAAGAGTAACAGACTATTTAAAGCACAGTTTCAGGGCTGTCTTGTAAGATCACGGTCTGTCTCAGAGGAGTGCCCCAAACACCTTGGAATTGGGTGTGTTAGTTTAGGTAGTAGGCTTAACAAACATGAACAGTTAAGGCCGTACCGAACTCCAAGGGCCAGTACTCCAAGCAGGGTCTTGAGGACAAGCCTGGGTGTTACACTGCTCTCGATCCGGAGGCTTATCGAGAATTTCACAGCTCAGATCTGGAAACCGTTCCCCGCTGGGCCTCTGACAGACCACAAGCCTTGTTCGCAAGCCTCCGCCACAGAGCTTAGAACACTGGAAGAAGGAAATGGAAGGCAGCAGTTATTTTGTCAGCAAATTTTCTTTTCCTGTAAGAAAAATGTCTTAGCTGGACTCTATGATGGCATCAGGCCAGCTAGGTCTAGATGCAGAATGAAGCCTATTTACCCTAAGTAATATATACAGCAGATGGGAAACTTCTGCCTTCATGGTAGGTACTGTTTACTGAGTGTGTGCGCTTCATCTGCACTAAGTGCTTTTATATTTATTTTCTCATCCAGAGGAGAGTGTTAATTATTTGCCACTTGCTATATATGGGGCAACTGAGATGAAGAGAGGTTAACTTGATCAAGGTCAATGGCCAGAGTCAAGGATAAGGTTACAGCCTCTGAGGTATTCAAAACTAAACATCAAACAAATAAAAATCTAAAAACCAGTCAGTACCAAATAAAGGAAATAAGGACTTAGCTGGTTTTATTTTCTGGCAACCTCTAAGAAGCCGTCATTGACTTTTGGCTCTTCTGTGACTCCAGTCTCCACAGCCCCCGTGACGTTAAAATATTTTACGATATTTCTGCATCTGAGGATAATGACGGCTATCCCCTAGGATGGGTAAACAGTGCAGTGGGAACGTTGGATAAGGTTCTGACTGTCGGCGAGACCCACGCTTCTGAGGCAGGAACAAGCTGTATTTCTTGCATAATCCCAAGGCGCTCGCATCCAGGAACACTGACAGTCTCTCCCCCCCACCCCCCCACAATGCTGTGTCAAGGCCAGATCTCCCACAGAATTTGGAAGGATCTGGTCCGTGCTGACAGCCAGCATCCCGGCAAATGCGTGTACTCGCCTGGCCTCAATCCAGTTACAGAAGCTGAAGCACAGGGCCCCATGGGACAGAACTTCACGAGGAGTTTTGGGAAACTCACAGTACACAAGTCTCCAAACCTGACTTCCCCTTCTGGCCTTTCAGAAAAACCTTGCAGGATGACGTACTCTCAATGAAAAGTCAACAAAACTCTCCATTAGGACTGCCTATGACTACCTGGTTACGTGTATGGGATCATGAAATGTGGGCATGTGATTTCGCTTAGCCAGAAGGGGGGACCAATATGCCCATGCATCTCATCTGTCTTTCACCCTGCTCTTGGTAGGGAGCGGGGTCTCCAAGATGTTAACCCTCATGTTTCATTTTTTAAATGTTAAGAGTCAAGACAGAACAACTCAACAAACTTTAAATACGTGCTCTCCCTGTGGATTCAAGAGTAGAGGGATATGGTCTTTGTTAACTAAACACAAAACAATAAGCATCTGAGTCCTACCCATGATAGTGGTTCAAAGTCCCATTCAATAATAATAGTCTTACCAATGATAATTATTAGCAATAACAATGATTATCCTTATTACAATAGCAGTGAACTTTAATTGAAGGCTATGTGCTGGGCTTTTGACAGACAGATTTCATAAAATAGACATGGATACTGTGAAGTGGGTGTCCTTACTACTCCCATTTACAGGTAACAATACAATAGAGATAGTTGGCAAAGTGATGTTATTTGTTAAAATTACAAAACATTTAAGAGCCATGAGTGGGAACTGGGCCCAGTTTTGTCTGTTCCAAATATCTGACTGCCTTTCAGTGGTCATAGTAGGTGGCTCTTAAAAGGTAACAGCTGAAGAATTTTATTATTTGAGACTACACAGCTAATTATTCACCTCTATGATTAGAATGCATCACCTTTGATAGGAATAACAACTCCTATTCATGATGGCTCCTCAGGGAATTGAAATATTGGGAGACATGATGCCATGGAACCAAGGGTACATTGCATACACCCCAAAAACCATGAAGAACATGGCAACATTTCCAGAGACTAATTTAACACATTTTTTTTTCTTTTTATGGCTACACCTGTGGAAAATACAAGTTCCCAGGCCAGGGGTTAAATTGGAGCTGTTGCTGCAGCCTATACCACAGTCATAGCAACACCACATCCGAGATACGTCTGCAACCTGTGTTGCAGCTTATGGCAATGCTGGATCCTTAACCCACTGAGCAAGGCCAGGGATTAAACCCGCATACTCAGAGAGACAACACAGGATTCTTAATCCACTGAGCCACAATAGGAACTCCAGCACATTATTTTCAATCACTTTAAAAGTGTCCGTTAACAATTTAAACAGAGGTTAACAACTTTACCATTTTTCTGTATTTCTTTCTGATTTTTCTCTCCTATGTATTCAAGCTGTTTCTACTTGGTAATAAATGCACTGAAAGAGTCCAGAATTAAGGCAGGTCTCCTAATTAATCTGAAAATCAAGAAGCTTTAACTAGCTCTAGATTCCTTCAAATAAATTCCCTCAAATCAACTATGAACAGTAACACAGTTTGGTGGTTTTTTATTTTTTATTTTTTTTCTTCCCCCAAAGGATGCATAAATGGAGTTGGCTCTCACCTCTCCCCAGCTGCCGTAAGCCCACTGAGGGCAAGGGCCGGATTCACAGGCTCTCTGCTCATCTGGTTTGATTCTCTCCACACAATCATTGGCGGTGTATCCGTTTTCATCTTGACACACAACAACACGCCGCTGGGACCCACCAGCACAGGTACTGGAACACTGAACATAGCAAACATTAGTCAACAGGTTACTCCTCACCTCGCTCTCCATCTCAGGGCCACAAAAGCCACTGGCTGAAAGGTCTGAGACAAATTTGACAGGAGCTGTTCTCAAGTCATCTACAACGGACAGAAAGCAATCCTGAGGACCTCCCTTTCAAGGGGCTGTTTAATGTTCGAGTTTTATCAACACTGGAAGGCAGACACATACCTTCCCCTGTAAGCCTGATAGGTCTCAGTTGGTGTTTAATAAATGCCTCATGAGTGATCATGCCTCCTGATTTCCAAAGCTGTCCTATTTATGGTCCACATCTCTGAGTGGTACAGAGGTGCTGACTGACACCACCGTCTCCTGGGACATTCTTTTCAAAACTGCAAGTGCTTTTTGAGAACCAGGATTTAACTCCCCTTTCAACACAGGGGTCAAATCGCATGCTGAAGGAATTGCTGGTTGTTGAAATTAAGCTTCTCTATATATACACTCCTTCAATTACCCAAGGAAAACATCACAGAATGTCACTTACATATCATTTCTTTGCAGGTAATGTTCTTTTTTCTCTCTTCACAAAAGTGTCTACTTCCGTGGCAAATGGTAGCAAGATCTGTTTTCCTTCTTTATTTTTATTCCCCAATGAACTTGCTTTTATTCCCTATTGACAAACCTCTCTTCAGTGTGCTTTCAGCCTAGCGCTCCCTCTCATGGTTGTCACAGAATTGTGTTTGCCCTTCAGTTGATTTCTTACACAAGCTTCTCATAGTTCTCTTATTTATCTATATCTTGAGTGTTTTCTTCTTTTCCTATGTGTTTGCTAGTACCCTTCACTCTGACCCTTGACTTGGAAAATCTGTTTGTCCATAAAGCAACCATCTAATCCTCCAAGCAAGGCCATTCACATGAATAATCAAGCCTCAAACTGCATTTGCAACATTGTTTTGAGTTTCAGGTTCTGACAGCTGATTTGTGTGCTGTTTAATACCAGCTCAAACCAGTGTTATTTCAAAATAACGCTGCTTGGCTTTTTCCATAAAAAGATGTAAACACATATCTTTTTGGCTTATTGCACTGGACTTCTGCTCAATTTCCCTGCCCATGCTGGTCAAATTGTGAATGATTTTCTAATATACTGAGCTTGACTTTTAAGTATAGAGCAGGAAATAGATTTATGAATTCTGAGAAAATGTTTAGGTAACTTTTGGTTGATAACAATTCTACCCTATTCTCTGAGGGTGTGATATACTTACTCCAAACTTGAAAATATATCTTTTCTACTTTTAAACAGCTTAGTTTTAGAAATACAGAGAACTATTATTTTAATTGGCTTTGCTTGGGGGCCAGAATTGTAAACATTAGGAAGGACCCTCCATATTGCAGATAGGTTTGGTGTGTGTGTGTGAGTGTGTGTGTATATATATATATATATATGTATGTATATTTCAGCCCTTAAATTTTTCCTTTGATAATAAAATCTTATATTATTTGTTGATTTTGTCACCTGTGTTATTGTTCCCCCAAAATGGTAAACTCCTTTGGAGGGGATCAATGTCATACCTGTAGCTATACTAGCTCTCATTGTGCTGGTAATAGTATTTACTGCTTGGTCTGATTAGAGTTTCTGAAAGCAAGAACTCTATAAACCACAGGCGACCCTCCCTTCAATATGGCTGACAGAGCAGGGGAGGACAAGAGATCCAAGGTCAGCTAGTCCACTGGCTGCCCAGTGACCAACCAGATGTTTCCCACTGAGAATCTGACCAAAAGAGAGAAAGCGCTCAGTAGGTGGCCAAGCCATTGCACTGCACAGTCTAGAACCTGCACTCCACGTTTCTTTCTTTCTTTCATTCGTTCGTTCATTCTTTCTTTCGTCTTTTTGTCTTTTTAGGGGTGTACCCTCAGCATGTGGAGGTTCCCAGGTTAGGGGTCTAATCGGAGCTGTTGCTGCTGGCCTATGCCAGAGCCACAGCAATGCCAGATCCGAGTCTCGTCTTCGACCTACACCACAGCTCAAGCAATGCCGGATCCTTAACCCACTGAGCGAGGCCAGGGATCAAACCTGCAACTTCACGGTTCCTGGTCATATTCATTTCCACTGTGCCACGAAAGGAACTCTTGCACTCCACCTTTCTGAACCCAGTGATGGCCTGGGTCTTTATACTCCAATACATGGGTGAAGAGTTAACACATGATCTTTCTCCAGGTCTAATTTTGCTATTTTTTTGATTAACAGGGATGTTTAGCACCATTCCCATGTTACAGAATTTCACCCTGGACTTCTTCAGTTTAGCAATTTTCCTGTCCTCTTCAGATGACATATTTTCCTAGGTAAACATTCACTGTAATAAACCTTGCACCTATTATTCACACTGCACAAAACAAGAGAGATGACTGGCTACTAGGGAAACAAGATATGATGGACATCTATTTTTTTTTTTTTTACCTGCCCCAGACACTTCCCTTTAACACGTGGCAGCTCAATTTTCTTTCTTTTTTTCTTCCCTTTTTATGGGTGTACTTGTAGCATACAGAAGTTCCTGGGCCAGTGGTCAATTCTGAGCCACATCTGCAACTTAGGCTGTAACTTGCAGCAATGCCATATCCTTAACCCACTGACCGAGGCCAGGGATCGAACCTGCATCCTCATGGACACTGTATCAGGTTCTTAACCCACCAAACCACAACAGGAACTCGTGACAGCTCAATTTTCCTTTGAGAAACATTTTCTCTGCCAATTGATGCCACTTTAGTGGGTCTGTCTTTTAAGATTCTATACATTTCCCTGATCAGGCTGAGCCAACTGCACTTTTCTGGAAACTTGAATCCTAAACAGAACAACTCAAGGGTGGTTCAGAGATGAAAAGGGCTCCTTAGGACAGAACCTCCTTAAAGACATTACCCTGTATACACTGTTCCATCTAGATCAGGGATTGGCAAGCCACAGTCTGGGGGCTGAATGTGGCTCTACCAGCTGTTTTTATAAAGTTTTATCAGAACACAACCATATATGCTCACTTGATTATGTTTGTTTATTTGTATTAGGGCTGAACCTACGGCGTATGGAAGTTCCCAGGCTAGGGGCTGAATCGGAGCTGCAGCTGCTGGCCTATACCACAGCTGCCACAGCCATAGCATGGCCACATCTGAGCTGCATCTGTGACCTACACTGCAGCTCATGGCAACTCCAGATCCTTAATCCACTGAGCGAGGCCAGGGATCAAACCCATGTCCTCATGGGTACTAGTAGGGTCCATTACCACTAAGCCACAATGGGAACTCCTGATTATGTACTGCCTAGGCCTGCTTTTGTGCTAGGACAACAGGGCTGGTTAACTGCAGTAGAGACTGTATAGTTCACATAGCTGGAAATATTTTTATCTGGCCTTTTGCAGAAAAAAATTTGCCAACCTCTGCACTAAATCTATGAAGATGCTCTGCTCCCAGTCTCTACTGGGGCTAAATGAACAGTTTTGTTTGTTTTGCTTTCCAGTGAAAGAGCCACTTTCTCCTCTGTCACTTGGAACCAGAGATGCTTAATTAGTAACACATGGTAAACCTCACACAAGGTTCAAGTTTATACAGAAACATGCTGTAAAATGAAGTTCTGATTCCAGAATCTATTGAAAATATTAGATTCCCATTCTCTAGTGTTCACAGTTCTCTGCTGCCTTTTCTGCTCTGGAGGGAGCAGAACCAGGCCTCCCCAACCAGGCAGGGATGTGTACACATGCCGATGCCGCACTCTCCTGGGAGCAAGTAAGGCACATCAAGCTGGAGCTGAAAAATCACATTGTCCACCTTCAGCCTCACTTAACTTAGAAAAAATAAAAAAATCCCCAAACAAAAAACAGGCACGGTGAAGAGAAGAATGGTATTGCCCATTGCTGCAAAAAGGTTACCTAATCCTCCCTAATTGGGATCTCTGCCCAAGGGCAGAATCATTCAGTCTTAAAGGAATGCATTATCCACAAATGCAGTCCTCAATAAGAATAGCTTTCAGGGCTCTATTTTTTTTTTTTTTTTAAGTTTTAGTGCTATCATTAGAATACACACATGTGAGTTGTGAGTTTTTCAACTGGAAAAATCATGGGACACTCAGCGATGACCTCTCTTGATTATCCTTTAATTTCTCACAACCCAAATGTCTTGCAACCCAGGCAAAGGAAGGCTTAAAGAATGAGGTGGTGAAGGTCCCAGGCAACTTGGCAGATGTTCTGCTTACAACCAACACCTGCAGTGTGTGAAAACACTCAGGGGCTATCAGCATTCACAGCAAAGTAAACCTAATTTATGGAAACATAACCATGGTGGGAAACTGACAGGTTCCTTCTAATGCTTTCCAGCCCCCAAATAATTAAACACAGTTGGCAGAACTAGAAGGAAACAAATAGCAAACAATTAAAAAGAAGACTCCCTGAGTGATTAATAAACACCTAACTCCCAGACCTCCCCTACTATCTTACCCCTCTTGTACTTCCTTTAGACATGTCCAGGACTCCACAAGATAACTGTTTTTTGGAAAATTATTTAGTTAAAAGTCCTAAAACTTTTGGAGTTCCAGCCATGGTGCAAGGGGTTGTGAATCCAACTGTAGCAGCTTAGGTCACTTTGGAAGTGCAGGTTTGCTCCCCAGCCTGGCACAGTGGATCTGGCATTGCTGCAGCTGAGGCACAGGCTGCAGCGGCAGCTCAGATTTAATTCCTGGCCAGGGAACTTCCATATGCTGTGGGTGAGGTCATAAAATTAAAAAAAAAAAAATTAAAAACTTTCCATAGCATATTTTTCCTCTGAACATGAAATATTGTTTGTCAGGTTCTTCCTAATTTGAAAGACAAAGATAATGATGCTAATAAATATAATCATTGATATTTAATAAATTCTCAGAACCCTGTGGCAGACAGAGTGTAAAACAATTTATTTGCATCACTGCTTTTCTTAACAACAACCCAGGAAATCTGGAATTATCATTAACTTTGTTTTACAGATGAGGAAACTGAGGCTAAGAGGGGAGAGGAGAACTGTTGGAGACCCCAGACTTTGAAAAGTGCAAGTCCTCGGATCAAACAGAGGCACCTTCCTTCAAAGTCTGTGCTGATAACCACTAAATTATGGTATCGTCCCTCTAAGCACAGATTTTACCCAGATTAGTGTTTTCTTTCCCAATCCAGAACAACGATCTACTACTACACATGGTATAGCAACTGGGCCATTCAAGACGACAGGTATCTATCTGGCAAAGAGCATGCAGGAAAATGACTTTTTCATTTTCCTGAAGAGCATTCAGGAAAAACTCCCTTTCAGAAAAGTTCTTCTGTCCTTTCAAGTCTCCTTCAGGTGGAAGCTGCTCACCACCTTCAGGATCAATCATCATGACCTTCATGGTCCCTTCCAGGATGCCATCTGATGGAGCTGTTCAGGAGCGGCTCCCTGCCTGCTCCACCCAGTTAAGGCAGCTCAGAGATGTCTGCAGATCCTCTCAATGGCCATTGACCCCAACAAATGAAAATGCACAACATCCATCCCTCCTGAGATAAAAAAAACGCTCCAAAGGTGTTCCTAATTTGTCTCCTCCAGATGCTACCTCAAGTGAAAGGGGAGAAAGCAGATTCAGGAAAGACTTGAGTGAATACTCACGGCTCCCCAGGGACCTGTCCTCCACTGGTTTCCTCCGAGCACGTGGGTGCGGCTGGGGCTGATGCTCCTGGGGCGATAATCCTCATTTTGGAAAGGGTGCTGAGCGAGGCCACCATCCGGGGTCCGTTGAGGGCATGGTGACATGGAACAGTCTTGGTCGGTTTCTGGGATATGATCTGGGTCACACTCGCTTTGATCAATCACATGGTCGCTGTAGTTGACACAGACCACTTGCCGGGTCGCCCTACCTTGCCCACACGTTGCGGAGCACTACATTGGAGGTTCAGAAGAAGAGAGGGTGGGTCACGTGCATGTGTATTTTCTGTAAGCGGCCCAACGCTCAGCCAGTCGGTCAGCCCAAAAACCTTGGCAGCACCCTCTTGTCTCATCCCATTTCTTTCCACCCCATGGCTGGTTCATGGAGAAACCCTGTTGGCTTGGTATTCAAAGTATATCCCCAATCAACCACTTCTCACTATCATCTTCTGAATTCAAGCCATTACCTTCCTTTGCCAGGACTATTGTAATAATGGCCTTTCAGCAGGGATCCTGCTTGGAATCTTGATGCATTTCCATTCCCTTACCCCACCCCCAGTCTCCTGTCCACATGTCACAAACTGTGAGCCTGGCAAACAAAAGTCAGATCATGTCATTCATCTAGTGACTTCCCAATTCCCTCTGAATAATGTCCAAAGTCCTTACCCTGACCCAGAAGGCCCTTCATGATGTGGCCGCTGGGAGCTCTTTGACACATTTCATCACTCTCCACACACTGCACTCCAGCCCCACTGGCCTTATGGATGCTCTCTGAGCAGGCCAAGAACACCTCCCACTCAGGGTTTTCACAGCACCTGCTCCACCTTCTATGTACAACATGGATATCTGCATGGCTCACTCCTTCACTCCATTCAAGCACTGCCCAATGCAATGTGGAGCCTTTTCTGACCATCTTATATAAAAGCACATCTCTTCTTTCTCACTGCCATTACTCTGCTTGACCTTTGCTTTAGTAATTATCAATATTTGGTATATTATATATTTCTTTCTTTTTTCTGCCTTTTTTGTAAGGCCGCACCTGTGGCATATGGAGGTTCCCAGGCTAAGGGTCAAATCGGAGTACACCACAGCCACAGCAACACAGGATCTGAGCCACATCTGTGAACTACACCACAGCTCATGGTAATGCCAAATCCTTAACCCACTGAGTGATGCCAGGGATCAAACTTGGTCCTCGTGGATGCTAGTCAGATTCGTTTCCAGTGAGCCACGACGGGAACGCCTATGTTTATTTCTTTATTTGCTCACTGACTATAATTTTGATAAAGGAAAGGACAGTATTATTTTTCAGTCACTGCTCTAAGTAAGTTTTTCAAATATTGGTGAGTAGATAGACATATCTGATAGACGGATGTATATATGGGTGTAGGTACATATGTTTTGAAGCTCAGGGCGTGAAAGTGAGATTATTTACCATTTATTGGGAACCTCCTTCGTGCTAAGCATTTAACAGATATAATCTCACACAATCCTGACAACAAATAGAGAGTAGGTATTCCTTATGGCCTTTTCAAGAGCAAAAGAACCTGAGGTTCAAGGTTTTACACCAGACTGCTCAGGGTCATGCAGCCAGTGAATGTCAAGGTCTGGATTTTTATACAGCTCTCTTTGAATCCATCCCTCAAGTTTCCTATCTGTATCATGGTATTTATTAAGATATTCATCTGCATTCTCTTCACCTATCCTAAGCTCTGTATTTCCTACCCTGGGGACTTTTTGCAAGGCAGGAAGCAAAATTTACCTGAAGACAAAGGACTTTTTATGATGCAAAGTCCACGGATGGTACTTGGTGTGGACCTGGGCATAGGAGTGCTTCGGCATAGGAGGCCATGTCCCCAGCACTGCATGAGGATCCCCCACTTCCCACTCTTGGCAAGGAAGCCAGAGGCACTGGACTTTAAGTGACCAGAGGATGCAGGAGGCATCCAGATTCAAGATAAGAGGCCCTTTTCCAACTCCCATACTTCTCCCTGCCACTTCTGACACTTTCCAAACCCACTACATTCTGATGTGACTTGGCTCAATTAAGACTGGATTTTCCAATCAGCCCAACAGGATGTGTGGGCTTAAGCAGACTGTAAGTTGATTTACACATTTTTTAAAGCCATACATTTCTTGATGTATGGCTAAGATTCCTACCAGCTGCACATACATGGAGAAGAACAACTCGCGAACTAAGTCCAGTTCTAACACAGTACCCAGTGGCCTTTGGGATGCATGGCTAATCATCTTCCTTAAAGCTGCCCTGGTCCTTGCCCAATTCCAAGGAATTCACTTGCTTACAGGGCTCCAGTCCATAGCCTTCCACTGCCCACAGGGGGTCACTGAACATTCCTCCTTTGCCACCGGTCTAGGCAGGGTCGCACAGGCACTCTCATCAGCCACAGAGCCGTCCTCGTCCCGACAGCTGACGTATCTCATCCGGGTACCCTTTCCACAGGTGGCTGAGCACTGGGTGTTGGAGTAAAAGGGTGCAGAAATATTATTTGAAAAGGTCACTCACCGGATAGAAACCCATTTTCTAAAATCATGTCGGAGAACACCTGCCTCCCCTCCCACCCTCTCTTCTTCCGTTCTACTTCTTACTGGAGTCCAAGACCCAAATCGCCACTGGGTCCTTGGAGCACTGTGCGTGCTTCTCCTTGGTTCTGGGGCAGCTGGGGGAGGGTGACAAGATGGCAATTCACAGTCCTAGACGTGAGATGAGAAGAAAAAGCCAAAGTCAGTCAATGCACACATTACTGGTCATGGTATATACAAATATAAGGACTAAAAATTCTAAGAGCTCTTAGTCCTTATATTTGTATGATTTGGGGCAAGGCACATGACATCTCTCAGCCCCAGTGGCAAATTCAATCGTAAACTAGGTTGTGATCTGAGTCACTTTGTGGGTGTCTTTATACACAGCAGGGATCTACTGTATGATTTTTAAAACTGTTAATGTGAAAAGACATTGTAAAATGGCCCATAATTTAGGAAAGAACGGAACACCCTTTAAAATTATTGTTAATTAAAAAAAAAAAAAACTATGAAGGCCAAATTCTGTTCCTACAGTAACATCATCTGTATGTAGATAAGAGTCTCAGATTTGCAAATAGGAAAACAGTAGTACACATGTGCTTGTGATCATTCTCAGCCTCAGTGGCTGGCAAATACTCTTTGATTAAATATATATCTGTTAAATGACCAAGATGTACTGGGCAGGGTGCAAAGTACTGGAGGCTCAGCACTGAACTGACTATAGGAGGCTTACCAACTGAACAGGAAATTCTGCTACTTGGCTCCAGACCTTGCCTATTATTCTGCCAGGGGTTCAAAGAAAGGCATTGAGAATGTGTCACATAGTGAACACTTTATCCACGTGCTACAACTGTGGGAGCTGCCCTGTAGTCAGCATGGATATTATGGAATGACTTAGAAATGTGCAGTTTGAATCTCTGGGAGTCGCCAAGTCCTGCCTTCCTGATTGTTAAGATGTAGTAGCTAACACTTCCCAGGCATTTATCATGTAGTGGGTGAGAACATTTCAATAAAGTAATAAAAATAAAGATGAGACAAGTCACAAATGGTGTTTGGTTAACTGATCAGAGATGACAGCACGAACAACACTGCCATATTCATTTACTTTTTTGAGACTCTTCATCCATCAACAACACATGTTGCAAAGTAGCAGACTGAGGGTGTTCAGAGCCAATGCAGTGCAGTGGCCAGATGGGGCCTCAGAGTGTGAGTTCTGGACATGGTCTATGTTTGGGTTCCACCTTCTACAGTTAGCAAAGTTGATCGGCAAACCCAAGTCTTCTCTTTACACATTCTCCTTACATAATTGATGCCAAAAGCAAGGTCCACATAGAATAGTGTGCTGGTGAATGATTATTAATTAGGTCTCTTTAAGAAACGAGGTGTGCTTATGTGTGTTTGCAGATGTGATATATATACACACATATATATATTACACGAAAATATGCAAATATGTGTGTGTGTTTATATATACATGCTTTTTTTTTTTTTAATAGGGCCACACTTGTGGCATATGGAAGTTCCCAGGCTAGGGGTCAAATCAGAGCTACAGCTGCTGGCCTACACCAGAGCTCACAGCAACACCAGATCCTTAACCCACTGAGCGAGGCCAGGGATTGAACCCACATTCTCATGGATACTAGTTAGGCTTGTTACCACTGAGCCACAATGGGAACTTCCTATATATGATTGTTTATAAGTTTTTCTGATACCAAGAATGCATAACATAAAATTTATAAATAAGAGTAAAATAGACAATTCTTTATTTTAAGTTTCATAGAGCCAATTGATTCTCACAGAATACTTTTGTTGAACTCTTCGATCTGTGGCCAAACTATGGTTGTAATTCCTGGACAAGTGTGGCTCTGGTGTGAATGTTAGTTGATATTTTGTTTATGTTTAAAAGTACAGTGAAAGAGAAATAAGGAAGATGGATGTTAGAACGGCACTCACTCACCAATGACATGAACGACTTCTCTGCAGAACCAAAAAATAAATTTCAAATACCAGGACAGTATTTCCTTAATTTTTTGTATTCTTTACAGTATAACGACTGTAGACACAAGACTTTCTAAAGTTTAATCTGCATTATTAACATCTGCTCCATCACTTTTTAGTCTAAAAAAATCAATACAAGAAACTCTGAATTATAGCATCTGCTGATTTCTCTAGTGTAAATACTCTCCCATAGCCAATTTCTTTTTTTTTTTTTTTTTTGCTTTTTAGGGCTGTACCCGCAGCATAAGTAGGTTCCCAGGCTAGGGGTCTAATTGGAGCTGGCCTATGCCACAGCCACAGAAATGTCAGATCTGAGCCATGTCTGCCACCTACACCACAGCTGACAGCAATGCCAGATCCTTAACCCACTGAATGAGGCCAGGGATTGAACCCATGTCCTCAGGAACACTATGTTGGTTTTTAATGCACTGAGCCACAATGGGAAATCTTGGGAGGTTTATATTTTTAATTTTTAATAATGGCTGTATTTAACAACCACCTTGCAACATTTCTGAAAATTTACTACTCATCGCTTGTGAGTTGGAACAAGCCAGCTCCAGGACATGCCTAACCCTACACTGAAATCATTAAAAAAAAAAAAAAAATCTGAATTCAAGAAAACCAGTTCAAAAAGTCAACCTTTGCCATCTCATAAGAATAAGAATCAGACCTACATACAATTCAAATAAGCAGAGAAGAATAAAACCTGGTACTTCAAAATATGAGATCCAGAATTTAACAAGTAAGTCAGTCCAGAACAATTTAGCTAATCTACTGTTTCCTCTACTTACCTATGAAAGGACTTCAATTTTGACTGTGCCACTGGGAAGTTTTGGAATCTTAGTGCCCAAAGACAATCAATGATTTGAATAAAGGAAACTAACCTGGGTATCAGTTGGTCTAGTTGCTGCATTGCAGTCATTGTCATCCACCACTGACATGTAAGTCCCAATGATGCATTTCACTGCTCTTAGTTGGTATCCCTGTCCACAAGTGACACTGCACTGGGGGAAAGAAATAAAACAAAACAGATATACAATCCAGCAATCCTCCCATTGGAATTTTATTTGTAGGAGTTCAATAACTGTGAACCCATGGAAGGAGGGGGGTGACTTTCAATCATTTTACATCTTTCATATTATACCTAGCAGAGTGCTGTGGCTAAAATACCGTATTTGACCTCTGGAAATTTTTCTTAAAGAAATAATCAGAGTTTGCATGAATATTTTTGTATAAGAATGGTCTTTGCAATACTATTTACAAAAGGCAAAATATTAGAAACCACCCAAATAGGTAAGAATCAAAAGTCAATTAAATGTGCTATGGCAAACAGATCATAAAGAAAACAATGTAGCCACCAAAAGGCTAAATGTTAGATTTTAAAAGCAGTCTGAAAAACAATAAGGAGAGAGAGTGATGTCATCGAAATGACAGATTAGGAAACTCCAAGAATTAATCCCTCCACTGAAGCAACTATTAAGCTGGCAAAAACTAGCAGGATCAGTTTTTTTTTTTCTTTTTGAACTCAAATTTAATCAAGCACAGTAACTAGGTGAGTGCTTACTGTCAAATTTCAATAAGAAAGTGTTGTGACATTTTTGCTTACCCCCAACCATAATACACTTTTCTCTCAAATGCACATGGATCATTCCCTAGTATAGGTCATATACTAGGCCACAAAATAAGTATCAATAAATTTTAAAACACTGAGAACCAAAGTATTGTCTCTGGCCACAGTGGAGTGAAACTAAAAAGCAATACTGAGAAAAACTGAAAAATTCACAAATATCTTCAAATTAAACATCACAGTCTTAAATAACCAGTAGGTCAAACAGGAAATCAGAAAGGAAATTAGGAGGTACTTTCAGATTAATGGAAACGCAAATAAAACATAAATTTATGTTTTAATAACTATAAAAATGCAGCAAAAGCAGTGCTAAGAGGGAAATTTATGTCTATAAACACCTATATCATTAAAAAAAGAAAGCTCTATAATCAATAATCTTTTATTATTATTGTTTTCTTTTTTTAGGGCCACACCTACAGCACATGGAAGCACCTAGGCTAGGGGTTGAATTGCAGCTGTAGCTGCCAGCCTATGCCACAGGCCAGGTGCAGCAAATGCTGAATCCAAGCTGCATCTGCAACCTACATCATAGCTTGTGGCAATGGTGGATCCTTAACCCATTGAGCAAGGCCAGAGATTGAATACGCATCCTCATGGGCACCATGTTAAGTTCCACTGAACCACAGTGGGAACTCCTGAAATCAGTAATCTAACTTTACACCTTAAGCAACTAGAAAAAGAAGAGCAGATTAAACTCAAAACTAGCAGAATGAAAAAAAAAAAAAAGACTTGAATAGAAAAACAACAGAATAAATAAAATTATAAGTTTGCTCTTTAAAAATATCAACAACATTTATAAACATTTACTGAGACTGACCAAAAAGAGAAAGAGAGAAGATGCAAATAACTAAAATCAGAAATGAAAATAAGTACATCATTCCTGACCCTATAGAAATAAAAAAGGGTAATGAGAGGACTGTGAACAATTATAGGCCAGTATATTACACAATCTAGATAAAACACACACATTTCCAAACATAACACAAATTACCTAGAAACACACAAATCACAAAATCTGACTTAAGAAGAAACAAAATTTGAATAGACCTACAAGAAGTAAAAAGACTGACTCAGTAATCAAAGACCTCTTAATACAGAAAAGTCTAAGACCAAATGGCTTCACTGGCTGTGTTATACCAAATATTTATAGAAAAATTAAGCACTATTCCTAATAGCCAGAAGGTGCAAGAAATTCAAATGTCCTTAGAAGGATGAATGGACAAATATATCCATATGTGGACTATTACGCAGCCATAAAAGGGGTGAAATACAGATGTGTGCTACCACATGGATTACCTTTAAAAATATTATGTTGGATAAAAGTAACCAGAGTCCCATGTTGTCATGATTCCATTTGTATGAAATATTTAGAAAAGGAAATCCATGGAAGTAGAAAACAGATTGTTGGCTATAGGATTCAAGGGGAAATGGGAAGAAATGGGTAATGTAATGACAGCTTAATGGGTGTTTAGGGTGACAAAAATATTGTGGAATTAGACAGAAGTGGTGGTTGCACAATATTATGACTGTACTAAATGTCATTGATTTGTTCACCATAAAGTGGTTAATTTTGCTATGCAAGTTTTACTTTAACAAAAATTGGCCAAGTACAATCCGAATATTAGTTCTTAAAACATAAGAAGAAAATCATAAATGTATTAACTTTGCAGTGTAGAGTTAATAATGTGATTTTCTTCTTTTTGTTAAATAAGGAGTATGAGATTAACAGATACACACCACTACATTTAAGATAGATAAATAACAAGGATTTACTGTATAGCACAGGGAACTATATTCAATATCTTGTCATAACCTACAAAGGGAAATAATCAGAAAAAAATAGATATATGAAATTGAATCCCTTTGCTGTATACCAGAAACTAACACAACATTGTAAATCATCTATACTTCAATTTAAAAAAATTGGAAAAAATAGTCCTGTTAGTTCTAAAAGATGTTATATTCAAATCATAGCAGTAACCCTGAGGTGTGTTCTCCTCCTGTTACTATTCACAAGAGTTATGCAGATGTAGACAAAAAGGAGGCAAGATCTGAAGGGTTAAGTGAACCCCCCACCCCTGTTTACTCAGTGTAATCAAACACGATTAACCATTCTGAGTGAGGATGCTGTATAATGGGAAGGAGTCAGAAGGGCACTGGTGTTAAAGACAGAAATTGTCAGGGGGCAGTAATAAAGCTGCTCGCATTCACTGTACACAGGTTGGAAATGAAGACATAAGCTAGAAGGCTAAAGAGGCTGTGGCTCTTGCTGGATAGGGTAAAGGGAGAGTCATTCTTTAAAGAGATTACATAAGTGACAGCAAACAGCTGCCCTGCTTCTCTTGGGAACTTGGAGTGCTACTTAAATAGTACCGGGAATGCTTTTGCTTCTATATTAGGAAGGCTTCAACTCCAAGAGTAGTGGCTTCTCAGATGCAAGCCCAAGGGAGACTTTCACTCTTTCCTTTAAGAACTGTTCAAGTCGCTGTGGAACCTCCACTGGGGGGTTGGAAAAGATTCTTTCAAAGACAGACGATTTCCGTGACTTCTGATCTAATTAATTCTGTTTGAAGAGTCTGACTTATTTACAAGAGGTGAGCTTAGGGATCACGACACTGCAAGCCAAAATATCCTTTGCCAAATCCCCAGTCCAGACCCTTCTGCCAAAGACGCTGGCGCTGGATCACATTCTGTAACAGACCCACAGCCACACGCTGGTAGATAACATCAGCCAGACATGAGATCTGTTGTGAATTTGTTCAAATGTGCGTGTGCTCAAGCTAAGGTTTTAACCCAAGGGTGAAGGCACGCACGTGGGTCTGGAAAGGGAATAATTAGCTCCAGGAGGGCAAGCAGCAACCCTCAGAAGTGGGGCAAAATGGTTGCAGAGTTGCTAGCACTTGGTGCCATGGAGGTACCTTTGCAAGCCACATGCCATAGGGGTTAAATCCCTGCTTCTGGAATGTCCCTCAACGAGCCTACTCCAGATAAGAAGGAAAGAATGTAGTTAAGAATGTTATCATTCAAAATACCTGTCCCCAGGGACCCGCCTGCCAGGACGCACATTCTGGCTGCTGACAGGTCTGCATGGAGGTTGGCTTGGTCTCAGGGTCACAGATCCTATCACTTAATCGATCTTCACCAAACTGACACCAGACTTGGCGGTGCTTATGCCCTTTTCCGCAGGTGACCAGGCACTGTAATAAAAGATACAGTCAGTCAGGGTCATTTCTGAACAATTCACTGTGGTTCCCAGGGCTGAGTAACTGATTTAGCAGGACTGAGGTAGGTTCTTTTCCCACAGCAATCCCTCTCTCTCCTTGCAATTGGTAAATACTTCAAGGCTCATGCTTTTCACGCCTTCACTCCTTCATTCATTCTGTCTTTAACCAGGATCTGGGCCAGTTTCAAGCACAGAATAAATTCAACAGTATCATGCTCTGAAATCCTGAAACACAGCCTTCATGGTTTGATAGCATAGGCATGAAAGGCATGGGAATTTATGAGTCAGACTAACCTGGGATTGACTGGTTGATTGATTGAGTGAGTGATTTTTGCTTTTTAGGGGCCCAACACTCTTGGCATATGGATGTTCCCAGGCTAGAGGTCAAATTGGAGCTATAGCTGCCTGCTTACACCATAGCCAGGGCAATGCTGTACCTGCGACCTATACCACAGTTCACAGCAACACCGGATCCCCGACATACTGAGTGAGGCCAGGGATTGAACCTGCATCCTCATGGATACTAGTTGGACTTGTTTCCACTGAGCCACAGTGTAAAATCCCAAGCTTAAAAGTTTTTGCACAGCAAAGGAAACCACTGACAAAGTGAAAAGACAACCTATGGGATAGGAGAAAACATTTGCAAATGATGTGACCAACAAGGGGTAAATATTTGAAATATACAAACAACGCACAACTCAATATAAAATAACCAAATAACCCAATCAAAAAATGGGCATAAGACCATGTCTACAAAAGGCAAGAAAGAGGCACTACTTTCTCTCTCTTGCTGGCTGAGGCCACCTGTGCCAAAATGGAGGGTTTGCCATTTGCCTCATCAGGTAAGGACAGTCAAGGCGTCAGTCTGGAATACTCAGCCTGGTCCTTTCGCTTTTCCTCAGGTTTTCCACCATCAACGGGATGAGTAATCAAATGGTCACTCACTGAGGTCCAATTCTCTTATTTCAAAGATAAAAGAATTGGAGAACCTCATTTTTTGACTTCAGATCTGAGCCAGAGCAGCTCTATAATTAATAAGGCCCCAATTTCCTTCATAGCAACTTTGCCAGGGATCAAAGAGGAAGGTAAGTGAGGAACTAGAACTTTAAAAATCACCAACAGACGTGTTCCCGTCGTGGCTCAGCGGGCAACGAATCTGACTAGCATCCATGAGGATGCAGATTCCATCCCTGGCCTTGCTCAGTGGGTTAAGGATCCAGTGTTGCCCTGAGCTGTGGTGTAGGTCACAAACACAGCTCAGATCCTGCATTGCTGTGGCTGTGGCACAGGCTGGCAGCTACAGCTCTGATTCGCCTCCTAGCCTAGGAACCTCCATATGCTGTAGATATGGCCCTAAAAAGCCAAAAAAAAAAAAAAAAAAAAAAAAAAGTCATCAACAGAAGCTCCCATGATGACTCTGAGGTTTCCAGTGGACCAGTCAGGTTCATTACGACAGACATGGGGCAGGTGGAAGGCTGGAGTTGTTTCCTCAAGGGGAGGTGGAAGAAAGGTACAGCTGGTTTAGCCTTGAACTAACCTGGGGAGGCTCAGAACTGAGTATCACAGATGACCCGGGGAAAACAAGAGCCCTCCCATCTCACCTCTGACCAGTGTCCCGATTTCCACTGTGGACAAGAGAATTCATTACACCTCTGAACGGTGACTTTCTCTTGATGTGTGCATTTGCTGTCATCCAGTACATCATTACGGGTGTTGACACAAATAGCCCTTCTCCTCTGGGTTCCACCATCACAGCTTTTAGAACACTGAAAGGAAAGAAAAATAAATAAATAAAACCTGTTGCTAACTCTCTCATCAAGCATGCTTAAGACACTGGCTAGGCTAGCTTGTCTCTTCCAGTCCTTAAGAAATAACCAACCAACAAACCCTGGTCAATTCTACTTGTTACTTGAGGTGTATATGTTCATATCATTAATTTATTTACCAGGTTTATACTGAGTCTTTATTAGCAAACAGGCATAGGAAAACAAAGCAGGAAATGGCCTGTGGGGTGTGAAAAAAGTGACTGGTTGAGTTGTTCCATCACTCCCAATTTTCTACCTGCCATGCCCAAGCTAGACATTACAAATGGATCATGGCACCATTTTCTTCAGTTTTAATGGGGGGGGGAGGCATTATAAATCAATCATACTACTCTAAATGGGGTTTCTCAGTGCAGCCCTGCAAGGCTGATCATCAACTAATTAGACTTAGTGCTCAAGAAGAAGGCTCTCTGGGTGAAAAGCAACTTACTTCAGTCCAAGCAGAATAGCGCCAGCCACCTGTGTTGCATTCTCCTGAACATTTTTCCCGGTTGCTTGGTTTGGGGTGACCACTGCAAAAACTGTCATCAATCTTCTCAGTCTTCCCATCTAACCTGCTGTATTTGGCACAGTAGATGTCTAAGGTGCGGTAACCCAAGCCACACTGGGCACTACATTCACTCCTGCTGGCCACGTGCCACCTACACATAAGGAAGAAACCAACATTTCTCTTAAATATATATGTCTTATCTAGGCTCAGCAGTTGGAAGAGTTGAGTTCTATTTTCTTTCTTAACTAAAATCCCATGAAACCCAAAGCCACAGTCAGTTACTGAAATCCAATTTTAAACCAACACATCCATGTATTTTTTATGGCTGTCGATGTACGTGGAAGTCAGAGTGACAGTCAGATCTATCTTTGTGAAGATTCTCCCTGATACAGTCAATCTGAATTCAAGCAACCAAAAATAAAAAACATTGGAATTCAACAGAGCAAAAAAAGCAATTTTATATTTAAAAGGTTCGTGCAACCCAGCTTTTGATTTATCAAGTAGGTTGCTTTAACAGAGAACCACTATTGGAAAGACTCCCTAGGAAGTCTCCTTTATGTGTGCCTTTGCTGGAAAATGCTCAATAAACATTCTGTGAATTAATGAAGGAATGGATCATTTGGACTATAATTATGAATTTCATGTATGCTAAACAGTATATACATTATCTGTGAAAAGACGAGAAGTTCCCTGAAGACATGTATCATAGTCTGTATAAATCCATTGTTAAAAAGACTAATTTTTTGGAGTTCCTATTGTGGCTCAGTGGTTAACAAATCCAACTAGGAACCATGAGGTTGCGAGTTCCATCCCTGGCCTTGCTCACTGGGTTAAGGATCCGGTGTTGCCATAAGCTGTGGTGTAGGTCACAGATGCAGCTCAGATCTGGCATTGCTGTGGCTCTGGCACAGGCTGGAGACTACAGCTCCAATTAGACCCCTAGCCTGGGAACCTCCACATGCCACAGGAGTGGCCCTAGAAAAGGCAAAAAAAAAAAAAAAGACTAATTTTTTTCGAGCAGTTTTAAGTCCACAAGAAAATTGAGAGGAAGGTACAGAGCTACACCTTGCTCCTACACATGTGCATTCTGGGCATTCCCCACCACAGCCCTACAGTTGTTACAACAGATGAACCTGCACTGTTACGTCGTTACCAACCTAAAGTCCACTGTTTACATGAGGGTTCGCTCTTGATGTTGTACATTCTATAGGTTTAGACATTTGTAAGGGTGAAATGCATCCACCTTGTTGGTATCATACGGACCTAAAAACACTATTCATCCCTCCCTCCCCCACAATTATACACTTTTAAAATTAGAGTCTTTAAATTTTTGCCAATTTTGAATCCCTAATACATATAGTAAAACTTTCTTGGCACACAGTAGATGCTCAGAACATACTAATAAACTAACTGGCTCTGTGAATGCCCCAGGAACATGGCCAGTACTTAAAAAAAAAAAAAAAAAAAAAACACACAACAACAACAACAAACCTTATCCTGAATAGAACAAGCTAAATAAATGAACTTGAAATGTGTTTTGGTGATCATATTTAGCAATTCCCCAAAGGATAACTTCTTTATAATCTTAATTTGAATTTTCTCTTGATTGTTAATTCTTTCTTGCTTAGAACTCTGGTGGTTTGCTGAATACCAATGCCTTAAGAATTCTCCCATATACACAGGAAAAAAAGAGGAGCATTGGACACATGCTTATCTTAGAATTTCTCACAAATGCTCAAAAGTAGGTCAGAGTTGACTTATTTCTACATTTGGCATGTAAAGAGAACTAATGAGATCTTCCCCTAGAATGACATTGTCTTTGGAGGATTTTGTTCCAACAGGAACATGTTACATGAGGGATTGTAAAACAGTGCTTTATCTCATCCTGTCAAAGTTTAATCTGGGCAAACTCTCACTTCCCTAAGGAAGTGAGGCCAGAAAAAATGTGGGCCAGTTCAACAGAGGCATCTGGAACTTTCATCTGCCCTTTGATTCTTGGCCACCTTCTCTTTGCCTTCATCATCATTTCCTTGTGGAAAGGTTATTTTCCATCCTGGCTGAGGAGGCAGGTACCCTACAAAAAACCAAAAAAAACAAACCAAAAAACCAAAAACCCAAAAACAAAACACACCAGCAGCTTGGGCTGGAAAAGTGTATCAGTTTCCCTGATATTCATACAATCCCCGGAATCCGTGCAGAGACAGTGCAGGAGTCTGTGGAAAGGTCACAGCACTGCCTTAGGAAAGTTCTTCCCAAAATGCTATCACATACTTGGTGTTTTCACTTCTGGAGAGTCCTCTTACCTTCAATGTTTTGAATTCATTCATGTGACAATTGTAATTTGTTACTCTATTTCAGAAAAGCAAAGTGTTAATGAGTGGGGGGAAAATGGTGTATGTCTTTGGGTGTGTTTGGCATTATGGCATTGAATAATTCAAGGAACTACTGATTTAATCAGTTTTCTACATTGCAGAACTTCTCAGGGCCTTCAAAATGTTAATCAGAATTACTAATCTTCACGTGGTGGAAGAGACCGTAAGACTTCTCGAACATACTAGTTCACCATGGATCATCTTGCAGAACTAATGTTTCATAAAAATGTTTCGGGAAAAACTATTTTAGACTCTGAGCAAACCTCTCTCCAGTCTTCTGGTTTTGCACACAATACTAGAAATACTGGCAATAATAATTAGTATAAATATTTACACTATAAATAGTATAAAAATAATTGCTATAAATCACAATTAGTGACTATCAGGTTGACAGAGAACACAGACAGTAATGCCTTCTTTGGGCTTGTTTTCAGCATTTATATGCTTTTCAGTAAACAACTTTATTCTTCCAATACTCTTTAAAGCCAGTAAGATATGACTTTGAATGCTGACAAATAAACATGATATTTTACTTAATTTCAGATGTGAGCATTCACTTGTCTAGTTATAAAGCTGTATAAACTAATCCTGAATGCTTCTTTTTTCTTTTCATTTTTAAATTCTTGCCCCTAAGATCTGTCATTTCTACCATAGACACTTCTGTCAAAAGACATGGCTATAATTCCTTCACTTTCTTTTCTTTAATTAGCCAGAGGTGCTATCTTTATCCAATCCTGTTCCCTGAGCTACTGTCTTGCTTTGGTATCACTAGATTTAAAGGTTTTTTTTTTTTTTTTAAGTATAAAAAAAGGTGATTTTCTCCAATTGAGGAATTTAGAGTAGCACCTTTGACATACCTACCATAGGAAATGTAAAGATTTTAAGCCCTGACTTTACCGAGGTATTGTGCAATGAGCTTTAATAAAAATCAGAACCAGAAAGACCTGCGTGCTAATACAAGCTCTAACACTTACTAGCTAAGTGACTCCAGGCAGGACACTGAACCTCACTGAGCCTCAGCTTCCCTGTCTGTGAAATGGGGGAAAGTAGGATCCAATTCATAGCACTATGAGGAGGATTAAATGAGGCAAGGTATATGCAGCATCTAGTACCCATGGCAGACATTCAAGAAAAGTATTATTATTATCACTACCGCCTTTGTTTTATTCCTTCACCAAGTTCTGAGTATCATGTAACTTCATGTAAATCAATAATACAAAGTGAAGAGAAATCCAGTTGAGATCTTCTACAGAATTCTACTCATGGATTTGAAGATACCTTTTAAACACATTTGCGACCTATGACACAGTTATGCCAATGCTGGATCCTTAAGCCATTGCACAACAGAGGGAACTCCAAAGTGGAGATAATGTTAATATTTATGTCACTGTGTTGTTTGAGGAATTAATAGAATATTAATTACACAGGATATACATATTAATAGGATATTAATTATGTTAATAAGATAAAAGTATGGATAAGAACTACTAATATAAGAATATTAACAAGATAACATACAATTGTTAAAAATAGTTCTTAGTAAATGGTCGACTCTTATTAATACTTTCAGAGTAGTGCCAGTCAGAATTATATTAATATTATTGATATTATTTAATATTATATTATTTTCAGTGATAATTTGAAATGAGGCTAATATGATAATGTCACCTTTCCCAGTTTAACAAGGTTATGCCTCCAACAGTCTACCCAATAACTCAATGTTTTTCCCCCCTAAATTTTAGTGATTAATTCAGTTCAGCAATTAGTTAACTAATTATTTTTTTGAAAAGACCTTAATTCTACTTTAACTAATTTAAATCTACTGGCTGAAGCTATGGGTTTATATGGATATTACTTAAAACATGAATTAATACTACCTAGTATAAGGTCTGTCTTTTAATGTATTGTTCTTATTTGTTTTGTCTTGTTTCATTTTTTGTTTTTCCCTGTAATGACTTTTTGGAGAGAAAGTGCAGTGGGGCAGAAAGACACTGAGCTTTGAAGTCAGAGCTTCAGGTCAGGACTGGCACAGATGTGGCACATGTGTCACAACCCCCCCTCCTCCCATGACAGACATTACCAGTTGATCATAGCACTCCTCTCTTCTCTCAGAGCCTTGAGAGTGCTTAAGACTCTCTACTCTAGCCCAGGCCTGACAATCCTACCACTTACTAGGATTTGCTATGGTTATGTAGAACCTGCAAAATGTTTAAATATTCACTTTGCTGCTTATGAATGATGAGACCTTAACAAATACCAACCACTACGTGCTGATAATTTTTCTTCTGTAAAAGAAGGATAAAGTACCAACTCATCTTACTTTTGTGTAATTGACAGGCAGACTATATAATGCAACCCCCAGACTACCGAATACTCAACTATGAGAAAGTCAATTGCAGGAAAATGGAAAAGCTTTATAATTCTCTACTTACTCACAAGGTCTTCCTTCAGAGTTCTTATTTTTCTTAAACATAGAACTGTGTGCATTTCTAGACATCTGTCTATAGATTTTCTTCTCATTCCTTCCATTACTCTACCTTAGTGCACTGCAACTTTCATGTCTGTAAAAGTTCTTACACTGGGCAATAAACACTCTGGATGGACATAGAACACTGTGGATCCTTTGATGGATGATGTTTACCCTTTTCTGCTGACTTTCAAACCAAACTTTTGCATTAGATGTGACTCAATGAAAATAATACCTATGGAGCAAGTTGTGAGGGTCAAATGAGAACTGTTTCCGGCAAGTGCCATACTCTATTAGCTATTTGTAATTCTTAGGAGAAGAATAAGAAATTTGCCGGCATATGTCTTGGATAATCAGTTTCAGAGGGATGGAAAATTGGCTAAAGCTTATTTCGCTGAAACACACGGGAGTCTAAAGACTGACATTCACACTTGCTCCTCACAGAGAGAGACCTCCTACAAAACCCTCTCAACTCAGTACTAAAGACCACGAGGAAACACTGGCCTCACCTTAGGTCACAGTCTGTGCCACAGGGTTCAGTAATGGGTGCTGGCTGGGGCAGCCGGTCACATCTTTGATCAGAAACTGTAAGCTGATCAGATTCCCTGGTGCAAACAGGTTTTCGTTTTCGCTCTCCTAAGCAAGGAGGAAAAAGAAAATTATTCAAAGGACCCTACTCCATAAACTGTTTAGACCAGGAATTGGCAAGCATTTTTGTAGAGTTATAAAGTCAATATGTTTGGTTTCGTGGGATGTATGACCTCTGTTACAACTACCAAACTCTTGTTATAGGGTAAAAGTAGCCACTTAAAGATATTAAGAAATTGGTATAGCTGTGCTTCAATAAAACTTTATTTATAAAAGCAGGCAGTGGGCTGGATTTGGCCCACTGGCTGTCATCTGCTAATTCATAATTCAGGCAAAAGGAAACCAGATAAACTGCATATAATACAACCATTAAATCTATGGCTCTGGAAAATCAAAGTGGCAGAGCTGATGTTGCTCAGCTTCATACGTGTGCATGAAACCGCTTAGGATGAGAAAACCTAACACTGCCTGTATCCCTTAAACAGCTTAACTTACCAGCCCAAAGTGACCAGATAGATGCAGAGAAAGGTTAGGAAATGCATGCAGATAGAAAGGTTTATAGACTGTATGTATTTGGCTGCTTCTCAAAAAAAAAAAAAAAAAAAATTAAAAAACATCTCAAGTCCCCAAAACTCAAGCTAAAAGCCAATACCTTGGCAGGGTTTGCTGCATGCTTGCCAGGGTCCATAACTGTTCCAATAAAACTGCTGGGGTTTGTCTTCAATTGGAATATTGAAAGAATAGCGCACGTCAGGGTTGTATAACTTTCCCACTGACAACACCTAGGATGTACAACAAAATGGAGAGGCTGTTGGGGGTCCTGGTGACTCCAAGCATTAGAAAAGGTGCATGGGCTCATGGCCAAGTTCTCACCTGAAGCAAAAGTTCTTGATCAATGCGATCCGTAGAGTTGATTCTTTCCACAACATTGTCGGACCCGCTGTACTCTATTACGGCATTCCCAATCCGGATTTCCCTTTTGGACATTGTGACAACAAAGTCTCCATTTAGCAAGAATTCACCTTTACTGCTTGATAAAGCTGGAGATGAGAAAAGGGAATTCACTGATTTGCTGCCAAGGAATTTCTGTTGGCAAAATGAAATAATACTTTGATAGGCAGAGAGTCAGAATGCCAAGAAAGAAGACCTTCAGCCAGAGAGGCATGGGCTGGAATCTGAGCTTTGCTACTTGCCAGCTACGTGGCCTTGGGAAGTCACTTTCCTTAATCTCAGCCTTGATTTCTTAACGTCTAAAATGGAGGTAAAAACAGCTATCCTTCATGGTGCCTGTGAAAACTAGCTGAAATATAAGTATAATAATTCATTGAGGTTTGTGATACAACCCCCGCAATTACAGCATTATAGACGGAAGCAATGACTTGTGGTTACCAGAGGAAGAGGGATGGGGGGAGGAAAAAAATGGGTAAGGGGGATCAACTGGGCGGTGATGGATGCAAATGAAATTTTTTGTGGTGATCACATGGTATATACAGAAGTAGAAATATAATGCTGTATATGAGAAACTCATATAATGTTATAAAACAATGGCACCTCATTTTTAAAAAAGAAAAAAGTGTTCTGATTTAAAAATAGAGACTAATGAAATGGACATTTACAAAATTGGTTCCCCCACAAATAACCCTTTCTACTTCACAACAGAGTTAGTTGAGCCTACTGCATCTTCTTAGTTTTCTTTGTTTAGACAGAGGTTGAAAAG
The DNA here is from genome assembly GCF_054392235.1 of Sus scrofa. Classification (NCBI taxonomy): domain Eukaryota; kingdom Metazoa; phylum Chordata; class Mammalia; order Artiodactyla; family Suidae; genus Sus; species Sus scrofa. The sequence continues at coordinate 60,958,247 of NC_139395.1, forward strand.
TGAAAATCTATAGCCAATATGACACTCAAATATACTTGGTCAGTGAGGCCCACTGAGATAGCTGGCTTCCAACGTGGCCCCAGTGATCCTTGCCTTCTGATAGTCACACCTTGTGTCATCCTCTCCCACACTGAGTAGTCCTGAATGTATAATCAGTAGGATACTGTGACTTCCAGGGCAAGGTCAAGGGCATGATGGCTCCACCCTGCTCTTCTTTGAATCAATGGCTTTGAAAGAAGTCAGCTGCCACTCTGTGAGGATACACAAGCAGTCCCACTTCAGCCCCACCTTGCCTCCTGCAAAGAGCAATGAGGAACCGAAGCCTTCTTCCATTAGCATCTAAGTGAAGCATCTGTAGGTGGATCTGCAAGCCCAAGTCTAGCTTTCAGAGAGGATCACAGCCCTAACTGAGGTCTTAGCAGCCATATCAGGAGAGACCTCAAGCCAGAAACACCCTGCTATGCTGCTCCCAGATTCCTGCCACAAGGAAACTGGAATATTGTATACACTTGTTGTTTTAAGCCACTAGACCTTGGCATAATTTGTAACATGGTAAAACCTACCCGGATCATTCTTTTTAAAACTGCAAGTCCCTCTCACTGGAAGCCCAGGTTCCATACTTTCTGTGCTATTTTCCACCTTAATTTTTCCGCAGAGTGCTCTGTTTATGCGCTCTCTCCCCAAATAGGAATGAAAGCAAGGATTTGGGGACTATTTTATTCACAGCTACATCTCAGCTTCTGAAAGAATACATGGTAGATGCTCAATAAATAGTTTTGGGCACAGGGTGGGGAGAATGAATGAATCTACTGAAAATCATGCAAACAATGAACAATCAGCCAAAGTGAAAAAGTAATGTTGGAGAACTGCTTGAGTCAAGTGCCAAAACACCAGCCAACTGAGAACATGACAGGGTTAGGCCAGTTAGAAACTTTAGAAAAGAAAAGAAACTGGACAAACAAGATGAGATGACTGCTGCTTCAGAAGGAATAATTTATTTATCTAAGTGTCAGAGAGGCTATTGGGAAAGTGAATACGAGCTTAGGAAGCTTTTCAAAAAATGATTCCTTTCCAGGTTGAACTGTTAAATTCAAACTTTAAGCAAAGAACGTACTACTCTGCGATCAAATAACTGGACTGGAAAATTTAGGCAAAAATATTTATCAACTGCTTTATCCTTTATTCTAGAAACCTAGGCATGACTGACATGAAGAAATAATTTTGTTAAGCCTAAGAAAAAATAAAATTTATTCTTACACTTTTTGATTAATTTCTCAGATAAAATCCCAATCAAATCTTTTTTCCCCTAGTATTCATTATAAAATTTTGGTTTTAAGCCCCCCCCCCCTTTTCAGTATTATTGCTCCTTGAATAATGAATTCTGGTGTGTATTGAGCTTGACATGTAGCAGGTACTCAAGAATGCAGAGCTATTAAACATTTGAGCTCGGGACAAAATACTAGAAAGAGGCCCCTTAACTTTTGTAACTTGTGCACAATTAGCAAATCTCAGCAGGGAGGGAAATCTTGAAAGGCACAAGCCATGTATTTAAGTGAATAAAAGGAATGTGGAAATTTGAGTCAGGGCTGGCAAAGAGGTTTCATCCCAGACACCAATGGCAATCTTTCAGTACTGGCTGCTCAAGAAGCCATGCAGAGCAGGATTCACTGACAGTATCACGTCTCAGCATCATTTTAATGACATCTGCATTGGATATGGGATGAGAAACAGCCAAGTTATCTTAGGTATTTGACCATGGAGACCAGAGCTATTTATATGTAGAAGAGGTTGAGAGGATTTAGGGAAAGTAGATATGGTACCCATAGGTGGAGATGAATGAGGGTTATGATGAAGCTCTGAATAGTCTCTGGAGCTTAGTAGCAGCAGGGTCCTTGATTCTTTGGACATGGGCACCTCACAGAGTTCACTCAGTTGGACACTACACTGATGGAAGGATTAGTCTTGGCAGGATCAGGAATTAACTGCATCAAATTTGGTCCCTCGACCTGCATTTCACCTGCTAGAATTCCTACTCATGTAAGTCCCATCTTGGCTGTGAAGAAAGAATAAGATGCCTTCATTTGAAATGGTTTGAAAGAAAGTGATGAAATTGAAAAAAAAAAAAAAAAAAAAAAAGCTTTCAAAAAGATAATCTTTTAAAAAAGGCAGCCCAAAACCTTGGCTTCTTCTTCATGATTCAAAATCCTTTGACTGTCCCTAGTACCTACAGAATGTAGTTCAGACTCCTTAGCATAACCTTTCTATATCTTTACAAATTTTATCTTTACTTATCCTTCCAACCTTTTCCATTCAGTCCCATTAATAAACCTCAATTCCCAGTCTTGTTCATCCCCAAGTCAGCTATATATTTTTCTACATAGAGGCAGTAAAGTGAAGTGGTTAAGGGTAAAGGGTCTGAAGTCAAACCAGTAGTAAAGATTTTAATTTTTCCCACTTTCTGTTTGTGGGACCTTGGGTAAGTTATTAAACCTCTCTAAACCTCAACTTCTTCCTCTGTATAACGGATTTCTTATAGGATTATTGTGAACATTAAGCAAAATCATGTGTATTCATTAGCTGTCAGATCAGAATGCCTTCAAATGCATTTCCTCCTTATCACACTTTTATAGATACTTATATTATGGATAAGAAAAGCATGCTTAACATGCTTACGATACTTCCTAAGGCCAGGTGACTTCTAATCATGCAAGTCTGTCTCCAAAAGCCCATTAACCACTAAAGGTTTTCTAAGAAGTGCAACAAAAGTCCATTAAATGAGTGAATGAATTCAGCCATTTTTTATATTCTGTGCAAACTGAAACCAAATCATGTTTTGCAGCAGTTTTTTTAAAAATTTAAGTTGTTTGTTTTGCTAGAGTGCATGAGCCTATTGAAATCAAGCCAACGTTTAAAAATCACTTTGATAAGCCCAAGACCGTTCTCAGTCCATAGTAGGTGCTCAACCAATGATGCTGAAAGAACAAGTGACTGATTGAACCTGGCATTCTTGACAAGGAGAACAGAGAGCTTTCAGCCAAATAACTGCTTCCCCATCAGTATAAACCTCTGACAACCTTGTCTCCCCTGCAGCTCCTGCAGCCCTGCAAGATGCAGGAGTTTCAATGGGTCACTGGCTGCAGACGAGCTTGTTTCCGTGGCCCCTCAGGCCTCCTGAGGCTGCCTCCTAATGTGGGTCACTTACACGGCGATGGCAGGATATGCTGCCAACAAAATCACCCAGCGCTTTCAAGTGAAGTCGCATGCTAGCTACCCAGCTGATGTTTCATGGAAAGGGGGGAAATGAGATGTCACACGGCCAGGTCTACAAATGAAGCGATAAGCCAGTTCTGTTCATATTCAAAAAGCCAATGTCGAGTCTAGGTTAATGATGGGCCTCCTTTCCAATGTCTCTCAGCCTTCCTCTCAGGCTTATGCTGACTTGGGCCATTTCACCCTTCACTGCATGCTCCTCATCCCAGGAGATGGTGGGGAGGAAATGAGATAGGAGTCATCAGGTGAACTGGAGTTCCCGCTTTATCTCAAACTGCATCAGTTCCTATCTTCCTGCTGCCACCATTCATCAAGGGCTAAGTGTCCTGGAGATGAATAAGCACCACAGGAATGACTCCTTTTTCTTCTACAGAAATATGAACATGGCAGCAATGGGTGCAACTTGGCTTTAACCCAACTGGAGGGAGGGGTGTCTCCTGAAAGGATGACCTTTGACAGAGAGACTTTCTGCTTCAGTACCTTGTGAAACAAATAGTTTCCTGAAAACAACAGCCTACTGCCCAACCTCCCACTAATGCGATTAGGGAGCTAATTTCCTGGGTTGGTTTTCCCCCCCATTTCACCCATCACAGCTTCATTGCTACAAAGGCCATCTCTCCTAGAAACTGCTCCTCCACCAACACATGCGAAAAGAGCATGACTTGACTGACCTTGAAAAAAATATGAGGGATAAGGATGAAGATTGCTTAGCAACCAAACAGCTGTTACTAGACTCGAGCAACACTCAACCTTAAAACCTTCCTAGGACATTTGCTGCACCTTCCTTCAAGGCAAGAGTAAATGTTTACACACGTCAGGTTTGATGATGACATCATATCCTTCCTAACTTGTTAAGAAACCACTGTAAGGTTCAGGGAGTTCCCGTTGTGGCGCAGTGGAAATGAATCCGACTAGGGACCATGGGCCTGCGGGTTCAATTCCAGGCCTTGATCAGTGGGTTAATGATCTTGCCGTGAGCTGTGGTGTGGGATCTTGTGTTGCTGTGGTTGTTGCGTATACTGGCAGCTGTAGCTCCAATTCGGCCCCTAGCCTGGGAAACCTCCATGTGCCATGAGTACAGCCCTAAAAAGGCAAAAAAAAAAAAAGAAGAAGGAAAGAAACTACTGTAAGGTTCAAAGGCTCTGAGGGCTTGACCTTCATACTCAGTCAACTGTGACTCATCATCTTTGCTTGAAATTTGCATTTGCTTCCAGAAAGACATTCTTTAGGCCAAGAGGTAACTTTCCCATAATATTCCATTAGAGAGCCATGACTACCTTAGACTGCCTGTCCTAGATGACAAATCTTTTTTAAAAATTTTGCTCTCATTCTTCACAAGGAGATTAAGAAACCTCCAGGGGGGAAGGAAAGGTTATTCCCAATGCCTGGCCTGGCTGATAAAGATGAACTGAACTGAGGCCATTACTTGGAAGGAGATTATTTTTCCAAGAGGGAGAAGCACAGTGGAGAACCCTTCTCCTTTTCGAGGAGAAGCAATGAGCAGCTCAACCTGGCATTCAGCTCTCAGGAAATTAACCAATAAAGGAGATCACATGCAATGCTGCTGGATTTAATTAGGAAGTAGCAAGGTCACAGCAGTCACAGGGTCAACTTTATAACCCAGGGCACACGAAGAAAAATTCTTGACCCATTTTGCACAGTGGTGGAAGGAGAAATGTTGGATTCCTCAAAAAGTGTCTGAAAAAGGTCTCTAAGAACTTTGTTAACTGTTTTGTAAGACACCACTCATTTGGATATTTGGGGTGGGGAAAAGCTGATGCAACCACTGAGAGATTCCAACTAAGGTTTTACAGCCTTTAAAAGAAGGGGTGACTGTATATTTCCATGGTAATCCCATCCCTGTTAAATGTATAGTAGGTACTCAGTAAAGACAGCATGAGTAATGATTATTCAGCAATGCAGACATCATTACTTAGCTCATCTCGTGTGAAGGCTTTATGTCAAGAACTGAAGATATAAAGCCACAGTTTCTGACCTTAAAACACTAGCAGTCACATGGATAAATAAAGTCTCATCTCAGTGAATGGCAACTCCTTCCAGTTGCTCAAGCCAAAACTGTGTCCCCCCCACCACCACCCCAACTTCTCTTTCTCACTCACCGTGTTCAACCCATCAATTAATCATGATGGCTCTACCTGCAAAAGATATCCAGAATTTGACTACATACTGCCAACTGTATTTCTCCCACTTGGGGCCAAGCCACCAGTATCTCTTTCTTGGATTACCGAAATAGCTTCCTAACCGGTCTTCCTGTCTCTACCCTGTACCCATCTCTCCAACCCCATCCATTCTGAACATAACAGCCAAAGTACTCTTTTGAAAATATAAGTATGATTATATCATGTTATTCCTTAGTTCGAATCCTCTAGGCTCCCCTTGTCTCTGAGTTCAAGTCCTTTCAATGGTTAAATGCTGATACCTATTTAACCTCATTAGGACTCTCTGTGCTTACCCAGCACCTGTCTCACTGGCTTCCCTCTATGCTTGGACCAATCCAGACATATTCCATTTTCAAGGATTTGTACTGGCTGTTCCCTCTTAACAGAATGCCTTTCCTCAGATATCCATTACCTCCTGCTACAATTCAAACATTTCAGTTCCACTAGTCCCACTCCATCCTCAGTATCCCAATTTCCTTGGTGCTGCTCTATTTTCTCATTTTACTTATCACCTTCTACAGTGTATAGTTTGCTTTTCTATTAAGTCATTGTTCATGGTCTATCTCTTTCCACTAAAAAGTAAGTTATAAGACAGTAGTTTAAAAAAAAATTTTGGGGGGGTTCTCTTTTGTTCATTGTACCTAGAACAGTGTCTGACACATATTAAATAAGTGGCTGAGTGAATGATAAAACACTGCAGAAAATGCTACAATGGAGGAATATGTAAATGTTATGCTGGGTTAGCAGGCTTGGCTTTTGGATCACTGTCTATCTATAAAGGATTTCACACAGACCTTCCAAATTAAAGATACAGGTGCTAATTCAATTCAACAAATTCTCATTTACTAACTCAACATGTGCAGGTGCTTGGAAGAAGCCGCTATAGAGATAAATAGAGTCCCTCCCTGGACATTATAAAATGCTCCATTCATTTATTTCAAAAACTGACTGCCCAGCAAGAACTTCCTTGATTTCTTCTGGATCTAAGTGCAGGCAATGTTTATTTCCTCAACAAAGAAGAGTCCTGTCGTGTAAGGTAATCAGTTGGATTCTTTTCTGTCATTACCCCAGTCCCTGCGTTCTTCTTTTAATTAAAGATGGCTGGGCGAGTTTCTTAATCACTTATGGAAGTTTAGAGAATGATGAACCAAAGTAGGACTGGGCCGAGGAAACAGGTGAAAACGAACACAAGGGATGCTGGTGTGATGTGATTTGAAATATGGGAATAGATATGAATTAACCATGTGCCTGGGCATGGTGAGAGAAAGATGAAGAATCTATGAAGTAGCAAGATGGACCATGTTAACAATGATGTAAGAAAAACACTGCCCCTACAGAACTTTTTGGAATGACCAGACATAATGAAATGAATACATCCACCAGAGGCCTGCTCTTAGTTGAGTAACTCCTCTACTAAAATATATGCATGTCAGTTACCCAAAAGCCAGATTTCTTTTTTTTGAAGACTCAAAGAGAGCAATGATTTTAGGCAAAACTCACAAGGCAAGTACTTTCAAAACTCTGATTGGGGGCATTTGAATTTCCTAAGATCTAGAGCCAGTTTCTTGATTTTGTTTTTGTTTTTGTTTTTTGGCCTTTTTCTAGGGCCACTCCCAGGGCATATGGAGGTTCCCAGGCCAGGAGTCTAATCGAAGCTGTAGCCATTGGCCTATACCAGAGCCACAGCAACGCCAGATCCAAGCTGCATCTGCGACCTACACCACAGCTCACGGCAACGCCAGAACCTTAACCCACTGAGCAAGGCCAGGGATCGAACCCGCAACCTCATGGTTCCCTACTCGGATTCGTTAACCACTGAGCCACGACGGGAACTCTGCCAGTTCCTTGATATTGACTAGTATAAGTTTATGACTGCAATCAGTATTCTGAGGGAGTGATGTATAAGGGAGAAATGGAATAATGGGCTTCACAATCAATTTCTTTTATGAAAACACATGACACCCGAAAGCTTTCCACATGCTGTAGGGCAAAGGGAGTAGCATCTGCTACCTGCTCCAGAGAACCAGGACTCCTGTAGACTCTCACCTAAGTAGTTATCATCCTCTGATTTCCCTGAGAAACTGTGCTGCCGCACATCGATATTGGTAGCACCAGCTGGGATTCGGACCACAGTGTTGTAACCTGAAAAGAAGTGAGCAGAACTTGAGCATGCCACAGAATGGTTCATGTTCTCCAAGCATGGAATACAGCAGAAGTCTCACTATTAGGTGCCTTACAGCCAGATGGGTAACGTACCTTAAGATGGATTTTACGCTTGGCACTAATACTTTTACATAACACATGTGGTTAACAATGTTCACACTTCGACCCTTTCCCTTCTCACGGTTTTTAGGAACAAATTCTTACCATAATGTACTGTATTAAATGTTCCTGCCACTGTTTTGCACGAAGAATTATCGCCACCACAAACCCCACATTTATCTCTCCGGGCTTTTGAGTTTAAAACATGATCGCATCCAGCTTGCTTTTAAAAAGAAAACAGTTGAAATAAATGGTAAGTATTAGAGATTATCAAATGGTAAGTAATGTGTTTCTTTGAATGCAGTGCATTCAAAATGACAAGAAAGTTCAGTCTCTTCAAACCTGCAAGGATTGGAAACTCAGATTGTTGTTAGCCTTGCTATGGGAAAATGTGGTCCAAGGACCAGCTGCCACGGGCATCCCCGGTGATGCTGGGGATGCAGAATCTCAGGCCCCACCAAATGGGCTGAGTCAGAGTAGATTTTCTGGCATGTTAATAAGATCCTTGGGTGCTTCATCTACAGATTAAAGTTTGAGAAGCACTCATCTACGAATAAGTGGAACAAACAAGAAAAACAGCTCAGGAATGAACATATGTACAAAGGAGTGGGTGAGGACTGTATCCAATTAAAGAGCTCACTCTCCATTTTGAGGGAGCTATCCATTAGAGGCTACTGCTGCCATGCAGAAGTAGGGGACAGTGTAGACAGTTCCCAATGTTTCAAGAGGCTCTTGCTATTTTGATTTTACATGAAACCCCATGTTTAAATACTGGAAATGAATGGAAAATAAAACATGACTGCAGGCTGCTGGGTTGAGGCTTCTGGCCTCAAGTGGCCTCTTCAACCTCTTCAAGTCTTAATGCAATAGAGCAGTGTAGACCGAGCACTGAAAAGGACCCCAGTGACCAGCAGAAGACCAGGAGGATGGAGTTCACATTCTCGTGCAGTTTGTTCCTTTGAATAAACCGGTCTTTGAGGATAAACTCAATGTCTGGCTCTGGGATGGGCTGACAAGGAAACCCATACTGTAGCTGTGGGTCAGGAAGTGGGTGATGCTCACAGGGCTCCACACTCACATCTGATGTGACTCGGACCCACGCAAGGGACAAATACATCATTCCAGAGCTTGGCTGCATTCAGGATGATCTCTGACTGTTAAGAGCAGGGAAATGATATCAAGCCCTGGAGGAATGAACACTTCTGATGCTTTCCTATCTGTTCAGAGGATCTGGACTTTCCTGCCAAGAATAATCTGCAGGTATGCATCTGGTAGATGTTATCATGCTTCAAATCAGCAAAAGAAATCTGAGTGAGGTGGGCTCATCCTCAGAACCTCTTTTTTGGAGCAGAGCTACTCAACCTACAAAACTTGCTGTCAGGAAGCTTTTGGGTTTAACCTTATGAACTGCGGTTAAAGTAAAAAAATGTGTATGTGTGTCAATAACAAATCAATTTTCAATGGGAGATTTTGTACAGACCCCACCCCCCACCCCCACCCTGAGAGTGTTGGAAAAATCTAGCAGCAGAGGTTCTCAAACTCTGGCATGGTGATAATGCTGGTCTGGGGACCCTGCTTTGAGAACCACCACCTTGGAGCTAATAATACACAGACACCAGCAGCTCCTATTCTATCAAGGTAGCAACACATCACAGCTGGGCAGCAGGACAACACAGTGAAAAAAACGGCAAACTTGGACTCACCCGGCAAAGGCCTTGAACACAGATGTCATTGGTGTCCTGGCCACATGGAGTCCCATCTACCACTCTGTCACGGAGCTGATAGTAGGCCGTGTTCCCCGCCACCCTGCAGAACAGCTTGCAGCGGTCTTTCATCAAAACTAGACAGGGGAAACACCAAGCATCGTGACTCTCTTGTGCCTGGGCTGGAGGGGCCAGCCTGCCAGATGCGGGCACCTCCCTGGAGGCACTTACTTCCACTGTACTTCGGGACCCAGCGCACATTGGGAAGCAGACCATTGATGTTGAAGTGCTTCCCATCAAAATGAGCACACTGCTCGTCTCGGAAGTCTCGCTTCTGCTTGAGACACGGCTCCGTGTTGCAGGATTTAAATTTCATTCTGCGCCCAACACAGTACTTCCCACCGTTTTTTGGCCTGAGGAAAGGTAAAGAGCGCGTGCGCTGTATCAGACTGTGTTTCTCCCCACATCAGTCTCCCCTCTGTGGCTCCCTGTCATCCAGGGAAGCAAATGTGAAGTGGTCAGAGACAGAGACCAGAGTCAAGGGCTCCAGAACTGGGTTTGCACTCTGTCTTCATTATCATTAAGTGCATAACCTTGGGTCAGTCACCGGACCTTTGCAAACCTCAGTCTTTACATCTATAAGATGGGAAGGCACCATCTGGTAAGACTGTTCACACTCCTGTCTGCCTTCCATCCATGGTACTCCTCTTATGGACTACCACCCTAAAACTTGTGCTAGTCCACTTCCATTCATTTCTGGCCCTCTTCTCTCTCCCCCTGAATGACCACTGTTTTGTTCGTTTTGTTTTACAAATCAGATAGACTGAGATGTGCTCATATTTTGACTAATTTAATTGGAGAAGCAAGAGAGAGTGTACTGGTTTCAATACCTTTTGTGTGGCAAGGGTATGGAGGACACCTTGCAAAGCATCAAAGTGCACATTTAACCTCAGCATGCAGCCCCGTTCATGTATTTTCCAGATGTGACCCACTGAGTGAATTATACAACCCATCTCCCAGCAGTCAGTAGCTTGCCAGATGCATCATGGAAACAGGAAGATCACAGAGTCAGAGGAAATCAGGCTCACCAACTCCACACTGGAACAGTTCGGATTTCACAGTTACTCTAGGGCACCCCTCAAATGGAAAGATATCCACCTTTCATCTTTAGAATGAATCTTTCAGAGTATTTTGGACCATAGGAACCATTTGTTTGTTTAACCAGAGTTTGGAGGAATAGGAAATCATCCATGCCCATAAAACACAGAATGAGGGACAATCCAGCAAAGCATGGGAGGCTCGAGTTGCAGCTGGGTTCCAGTCTTGGCCCCATCCTCACTGTGTGACCTGAGACAAAGTTCTTAGGCTCTCAGAGCTTCAGGTGGAAAACTAAAGGACTCTAAAATAAGTACACATGGGAGATGCCTAAAAATGTTAGCTGCTATGATATATGTCAGCACAACCAAACCTAATTCGATCTGATTCAGCAGTCTGCTTAGCCATACTAAATTTGAGCTATGACGTGCTGTGCACTGGGAGGCAGGACTCAGTGGTACTGCAGGAAGGGCTGCCTGGCCATGATGTTGTTGGAAACATGCTCTCCATCAAAGATTTGTAGAGGGAGGCAGGAGCATAGGGCTTTGCACTTACAAGTTGGGAAACAACATGTGAGTTACCTGACCTCCCTGAGCTTCATGTAAACAGAGACAACTCCATGCACCTGAACGGTGTGTTATAAATGAGGACCTTCGCAAGAAGTCTGATAAGTATTCATTGTTATTTATCATGAAGAAGATTGCATCTAGGGGTGCAAAACGGCACATAACCCAGCAGTATCCATGTCTGATACCCATTAAGCCCATATAAATTATACCTGCTTTGGGTGCTTGACCCCTCCAAAACCCACTCACATCTTGCCCAAGGGGTGGGCAGTTGAGGTACTTTTATATCAAGGGAAGGTTCAGAGAGGTTAAGAACTTTGCCCAAGGTAACACAGCTAATAAAAGGGCAGAGACTGGAATTAAAGCTTCCCAGATTCTTCCTCTATGCTCTTTCTGCATCATTATCTGGGAGCTTTTGTTCAGAGTTCTGTCTTTTTCATCTTTGGTGCCACTGAGAGATATGGCCTTGGTTTCCTGTATACCAAGTTCTTTTCTCAGTATCAAAGCACCTCAGTCTCATGCAAAAAATATCAAAGATGACACATGAATAATAGCTCAGGCCCATATAGCCAGTCAGGTGAAACCTATTTTAAATATGCTACAAGGAAGACCCCCTTCAATTTTTTTCTCAAATTGAAATGATCTTTGTGGAATCTTTTTGAATGTCCCAACTAACTAGCAGATCCATCAGATCATTCACCTGTTGCCTGAAAGTAACTCCTATTTCTTTTCCATTGAAAAAAAAGTAAGTTGATTTCCTTTCTTTTTTGATTCTCTTATATAAGGAGTCTTAACTGACTCCTGAAATTGATCAAGTGCTATAGTTCTTTGTACAGCAAATGCTTAATGCTTGCAGGTGGCTTCCCCTCACGTGGTCACAGATTCCATCTTTGCCTGTTTTGACCACTCTCAAATGCAAAGAGCATTTTGTGGTTTGTTTTTATAAATGACATTTTAAAATAAACAACACATAGAAAGCACTCAATGTAAGAGGCAATATTACTGAAGGTGATAGATATGAACTCTGGAAACAGAAGGTTTGCATTCCAGCCCTAACTCTGAATCACAGTGCAATCTCAGGCAAATTGCCTAAACTCTCTAAGCCTCAGTTTCCCTGTCTGTAAAAGGGAGATGATGCCAGAGGGCTGAGTGAGGGTTAATGGGTTAATAGAGTCAAAGCACTTGAATGCAGTAAATGTTCAGTTATTACAAGAGTATGTAAATTACAGCCTGTGGGCCAGGTCTAGACTACTGCATGTTTTTATATAGCTGATGAACTAAAAATAGTTACGTTCTAAAAGTAATTTAAAAGTAAATAAAAAGATATTTTGAGACTCAGAGGAATGACATGAGATTCAAACTTTTATGTCCATAAAGAAAAGTTCTATTGCAGTATAGCCACACCCACTCTTTACATATTGTCTATGTATGTTGCTCACTACATCAACAAAGTTGGAAAGTAGGCACAGACATCCCACGATCTGCAAAAATCTAAAACCTTTATTATCTGGCTCTTTATGATCAAAGTTTGCTGACCCCTGAGCTATTCGTGCATATAAGACACCATGTCACTTTCCAAGTTCTGTCACTGACTGTGCACTACTTTTTATATAAAGGCAAATGATATTATTTTTTAATAAGCATAAATTTGCCCTTTAGAAATGTATGTCTTTTTAATATCCAAGACAACAGGATCTCTGCCTGATTTGTACATACTAAGAAATGGGTGAGGGCTTTAGCTAACTGAACTCACCTTTCAGCATGGAAAAATTCATGTTATAATTTAGTAACTTAGCTGGAGAGGAGTTTTTTTCATACAGGCAAATACTGAAAATTATAGGAAAGGTAGCTTTAAAAAATAATGCTAATTACATTTTTGAACTACTAAGATCCTTTCAAAATATTATTTGCTAAACAGGGAAGGAGAGGACTCAGGGACAATGCTGATTAATTACTATGAAAGTAACTAGATTCAGCACAGGCAAGCTGAATCTTTCACGCACATGCCTACTAATATATACAAAGCAAATCTGTGATGTTTCAGGGCCAAAGCTATGTGAGAATTTCTACAAAGATCATCACAAGTGCATTCTGCTCTTGAGGAAAGCTAAACTGTGGTCTGCAAATGGGTTTGAACGAAATCTCATCTATGTTTACTTACAATCATTAGCACAAGGAAGAAACTGCTCATGATACAATAGGCAGCCTGAGAAAGTAGAGTGTTCCTTATACGGATGATTTTAAGAACAGGTCTGATGACCAATAATGGAGGATGCTGAAAGGCTATTCAAAGATTAGATCCGATGGACCAGGAGCCATACTAATGATCATTAATAATCCTGCAAAATGGGGCAGACTATGAGAAGGCATATCTCCATTCATTCATTCAAGGTTCTCCCACAGCTGCCAATTCTTGACAGTTTCAAGAGACAGAACTTTCTCAGCTTATGAAGGGATTATGTCCTGATAAACCCATTGAAATTTGAAAATACCTTAAGTTGAAGATGCATTTAATACACTTAACCTACTGAATGTCACATCTTAGCCAATAGCCGAGCTTATCTTTAATATGCTCAGAACACTTCGTGGTTAGTCTATAGCAAAATCATCTAACGCAAAGCTTATTTTATAATAATATAATAATACATTATACTAGGTGTGAAAGAATAGAATGGTGCTAAGTGTAACAGTTGTTAACCCTGATCACATGGCTGGCCAGGAGCTGCAGTGGTCACTACTGCCCAGCATCACCAGAGCATCATTAGCTTGGGGAAAGATTAAAGTTCAAAATGTGAAGTACACTTTCTACTGAATGTGTATCGCTTCTGCACCACTGTAAAGTACAGAAATCTCAAGTCTAACCAGCATTAAGTTGGGGACCATCTGTAAATTCATCCAACTCGGTGCCTCCCAAAAACTTTGCCACAATTCCTCACAGCCAAATGAGACACTAGTTTTCTTAGATGAAAAAGACAGAAGTTTATTCACTTTTATGAAAGATTTCATAAGCAGTTGTTATGGACAAAGCCTAAATGGGAAATATTTAGTGCACAGTTTTGTCTTTTCCTCAAATTTATGTTTATTATTTTTCAGTTTAACCTTCCTCCTCAATTAAAAGCAAAACAGAAGCACAAAAAGGAAATACTTTGCCTTTCCTAAAGAAGTGGTAAGATTTTTTATTTTGATGGACCGTCGCAATTCTATTAACCATTTGTTCCAGCCACCAGGAAGCTCAGAGCCTAATTTAGAGCACAAAATAATATGTATATGGCCCAATGGCCTGGTAATGCACCTTCTATTTCCAATGTTTTGTCTAGTTTGGACACTCTAGTTAGGTTTGTGATGGTTCTGATTTTAAACCTTATTCTATTACATATTTCTTATAGATCAGGTGGCAAAAATTAAAAAAATCTTTAACCCAGGACACCTTGAGAATAAGCGAGTTAACAATACCTTCTCCAGGACAACAGACTAAAATCAGGACTATTCCTACGAACTAGCACGTTTGCTTAGCTTATCTCTAGGGCATCAGTCAAAAATGGGATTAAAAAAATAAATAAGCATTTATAGACAAAATATTGGGTGGGGATCCATTTCATGATGGCAAACTGATTGAGACCAAAAATTTTTTTAACCAAAATTAGAAAGCATATGCTTTCTCTTTTTTACCTTGCAGGCTTTCAAGAAAGAAAAAAAACAAAAACAAAAACACATAAAAATACAGATTAAACTATCCAGATGCTAAATACATTCCTTTTTGAGGAATACTGAAGTATAATTAATTTATAAGGCTGTGATATTTCTGCTATACAACAAAGTGACCCAATCATAATATACACATATTCATTCATTCTCTCTTGGATTCTTTTCCCTCATAGATGATCACAGAATACTGGGTAGAGTTCTCTGTGCTGAACCTCAGGTCATTCTTGAATCACATGAACACTGTCAAAAAACGGGGACAATCCCGTGTTTCTCTGCTAGAAGCATACTTTGGATTCTAAACACAGAGCCCTTCATTATATTCTAAGGGCTCCTCAAGTTGAGAAAAGCAGTCTGCCAAACTCCTTGAGAATCAGGACAGCCACCACTTCTGCAGTCTACATAATGAACCATCTGGTCTGTGAATTTTTCTCAACAAGCTTTTACACTGACTTGGACCTGATTTTTCTCTTTCGAAGTCCCCTTCTCTTGTCTGATTGACTTCCCCAGTACCATTGTGACCTCGGTTTTGTGAGGCCACTCCTTCCTGGGTTCACAGGGACATCCCAACGTGCAAATAACTCGGAGGAGTTTAAATGCAATGATGTCAGTGCTGACAGTCAACTAGGTGGATTGTATTGTTTTAAAACCTCCCCTAGCCAACAGCCAGGACAAGGACCTCTAATTGAGGTCTTTAATGATCCTTCTTAACTTCTGAATGCGAGGATCTTTGCTTTACTTTGAAGCTCAAGATCTTTTCCTGCTGAGATCTTTACACAGGGTGGTTTTCTTTGTCTGGCCCATTCCAATTATGGAGTGATTTATCTCTTTCTACTTTTCACATTACTCCTAGAATTGCTCTAAGACCTCTAAGACTTTAAAAAAAAAAAAAAGTAAAAAAGGAACAAACACTTCTTTTGAATAGAATACTCTTGAGTCGAAATGTTAAAAGTGCCTACTGTTTATAATATCCACACCCTCATGATAATAATAGCTTACTACAGTAACAATAATTTGGTTCAATACAGCCACCAATGGTTTTTAATTTAAAAAAATCATCATATTTGCTGCTAGCTTAAAACATTCGATTTTAAAACTTCAACAATACAAGCAACTAGGATATATAATTGATTTTAACAAGGAAGATGTGTAATAATCTATACAGGATGACCTTTATAATACATATTACATCTATAATCTTTATTTAAGTCTGAAATTATACACCACGAATTGTTTTCTGGTGGTTATTTCTTGTGGGGAGTAGGTAGGGATAAGAATAATAGTGATGATTTTTTATATCATATACTCCTGTGTCTGAACTTTTGGATACCATGTACTATATTTATATTATCATTTAAAAACTAATACTAAGTATAGATCCTATGCAAAAAGCAAATGGTTATTAGCTTATATCCATAGCCACAGTGTTAATTTTTTTTTTTGGTATGTGCAAGTTCCAAAGGCAGGAATCAAACCCATGCCACAGCTGTAACCAGAGCCACAGCAGAGACAACCACTGAGCCACCAGGGAGCTCCTGCCACAGTGTTAATTTTACAGACCAATAAACTATGTCTTATAGCTCTTTACTTGCCCTTAGAGACTAATATTACCTGGATATGAACAGAAACAAATTGATCACTGTCTGTGATTTGGACTATACGAGTATTTACTTAGATCAGGGCTTGCAACAGTTGGCTAAAGCTGTGTCCTTTTAGGTACACACAACTCAGATTTTCCTTATAAAATACTGGAAGCTTTGTCAACAGTAGACCCTTTTCCTGAGGAGCACTCTACCCTTGGTCTCTGCACTCTGCAGCACAACCTAGCCTATCGCACTAGCTCACTTCATTCTTACCTGCTTGCTTCTCGCTGCAATCCAGCCTGCTATTCTTAAGGTAGGGTGTTAAAAATAAATGAGTACTGCTGAGCCAAACCATTTTACATAATCCCAAAGCAGCTGGTTCTTAAAAATGATTGTGAGTCGGCACATCAAAAAGCTATCTCTAATCTGTGAAGACCTCTTGGGCTATATAGGTTCAACGGCAATAATATCACGGATTTTTTTCGATTCTTTTAAACTTTATACATCTTAGAGCTACACAAAATTTGATGTCATTTCTTATAATGCAGAAAGCAACTATTTTAACCTACATATAAACAGCCTCCCTCCAAACATGTATCTACAGCAATCAGATGCTGGGAAAAAAGCCTGTGGATATTCTTTGAACATGTAAGTTTCAATAAGGTTCTGCTGGTAGAGATAACCATGGTCATATTCTGAGAATTATCCTGAAAAGCAGTTGTGGAATGGGACCTCAGGAGAGTGGGAAGCAACTAGCTTGATTCAAAAGAAATTCCTGACCTGGGGTTCCAGGTCCCTTGGGATTTGCTAATGCCTCCTTGAGGGTCTGTGTGCCCTTTTCAGCCTTTCAGTAGCTAACTAGAAAGAATATCTTCATCTACGAACTGCATGGAAATGTCCCCATTCTTTGCTTCCTTGTGAAAAATCCATTTGTTCACTTTATTAGCATACCATCGCAAGCTGGGGGAGGAGCAGTGAGATATACCTC
Organism: Sus scrofa; assembly: GCF_054392235.1. Lineage (NCBI taxonomy): Eukaryota > Metazoa > Chordata > Mammalia > Artiodactyla > Suidae > Sus > Sus scrofa. Next base: position 60,975,596 of record NC_139395.1, read on the forward strand.
ACTGTCAAAATTGGTAAACAGTCTGATCAACACAAAGCATCCACCGTTTAATAATAAAGGGTCATAGTAGACAAATAATACAGAGGAATAGAGTTTAGATATCACCGGTTTAGGGAGCTCTACATGTTCATCCAATTCCCTAACTTCTAATTTGGAAAGAGCTGCTGCTTTTTTTTTTTTCTCTTTTAATGGCCGTACCTGTGGCATGTGGAAGTTTCCAAGCTAGTGGCTGAACTGGAGTGGCAGCTACTGGCCTAAGCCACAGCTACAGCAATGCCAGATCCAAGCCATATCTGCTACCTACGCTGCAGCTATTGGCAATGCAGGATCTTTAACCCACTGAGCAAGGCCAGGGATCGAACCTGCATCTTCACAGACAGTGTGTCTGGTTCTTAACCCACTGAGCCACAAAGGGAACTCCTGGAAAGAGCTCTTAATCAGCCTGCAGCTGAATAATTCCCTTTAGCAATTTTTCACCCCTGCTACCCCCAGAATAGTAGCAATGAGTGAGTTCTGAGACTTACTCTGGTCTGTTGCACTCTCGAATAGCTGTTTTGATGCCCCCTCCACATGTTCTTGAGCAGGTTCCAAAGTGACTCCAGCTTCCCCAGGATCCATCAGTCACAGGGACCTCCATTTCTTTGGGAACACAAAATCCAAACTTGCAGTGCTGTATTTAATAAGGGGAACAGTGAGGGAGAGCTCGGAGCTTGAGATATTATAGGACCCACTGTCCTTTTAAATATACCATACTTTGCTTTTCACATGCTGCTTTGCAATGCTGCAATTCTGTCATCTATGTGAGTAACAGAAACTGTGGAGATTTGAATTTCAGACTTAGTGACTTTAGGGGCTGTGACTTCATTTACAATGCACTTGATTAAAACTGGCCAATGAGTGGTGGGCTCCAGGCCATCAGGGTAATGCTAATGGCCAGCTTTGAAGTGCTCAATTAGTCTATTGGAAAAATGAGGCATGGAAATGGGCTGTCTTCTGGTTGTAGACAGGGTGGAAATGACTTACTGGATCTGCAGAGAGCATCTTCATTAACAAGGCCTAGAGATGTTGTGAGCCTGGTAAAATATAATGCTTTACTGCTCCTCGTGGATTTGAAAACTCAATTTTAATTAAATGGGAGAGGAAAAAAAAGCTAGTTACACGATTCCTATAAGCTCACTCTAGCAAAGCACACAGGATGAGACTAAAGCAAGAGTGGACACATTACAGGGAGCCCTAAATTTTATTGCTTTTTTGTTACTAATGGTTTCAGATTCTCCAGCTTGGAGCAGGAAGGAGGACATGATGCTTAAAACAAAACAAAACAAAGTAAAAAACTCCTCAGCAGGACAAGGGAGTGGAGAAGCTCATTTCAACCCTCTGCCATTGTTGGGGTGTGAGGCCCTGACACAAAGCCGGGGTCACTGAGCACTGGACAAAGGAAGAGGGGCAGCAGTGGCGACAGGAGGGTGACGCCCCGCCGTTCGCTCAGATCTCTGAAGCAGAGCTGGTGGTAGCCACTGTGATTTATTCACAGGGAGGACCTGGGCACAGAGGGAAGAGGCAGAGGGCCACAGAGGCCAGGCAGTAGGGAGCATGCAAGGAAAGGAGACAGATAAGAGGCTGGTGAAGGTCTCAGGCGGAGTGGCCAATCCCAGCAAAGGCTTGGCAAACAATTGTTTCAGAGTGCAACTGGGCTTTCCCTGTTCTGCTCTGCCTTCTCTCTTGTAATAATCCTCTGGAGTATGAGGACACAGCCCTGTCCCTGGGCCATTTGGGGGAGGCTTAAAAGGTTTGGCATGCAAAGAACCCTGGGCAACTCTGTACCCGGAGAAATGTGGGCAGAGGCAACCATATCACTCCCTGAAATCATTTTATAGTTGTCTTTACAGTGGTGTTGAACATTCCTTGGAACTCATGCACATAAAATCAATGAGAGAAGCAGCTTGGTCTGGAGCACCACCATCCAACAAAAAAGTAACATGGGCCGCATATGCAACTTAAAATATTCTAGCAGCCACATTAAAACAAGTAAGAAGAAAACAAACTGATTTTAATATCTTTTATTTAGTTCAAAATATCTAAGATGTGATTACTTCTCCATGTAATTTATAATATACAATTATAAATCAGATCTTTTCCCATACTTTTTCATGTTTGACCTTTCACAACTGCTGTGTATTTTCATTGGGCACAACTCAGTTCAGACTGACATTTCAAATGCTCAGTAGTTACACGTGGGTAGTGGCTGCCATGTTGGATAGTGTGTAGGTCTTAAAGGAATGTTAGCAGGCAAACAGCCCAGCAGCGAGTGGTGGCTATTCCATAAGCTAACTCTATTACCTTGGGTGAGTCACTGAGTTCTACTTCCATAATTGAAAAATGTGGACCTACCTGTCAAAGTTGTCTTGAGTATAACATGAGACAGTATATGGAAAACGCCTAGTACACACCTGAGCACACAGGAGACCCAACTTGAATAAGCTTCCTAATATTTACATAGCCCTTAATATTTGCCAAGCACTATCTGAAGCACTATATGTGTATACACACACATATACTTACTTAATCTTCACAGCATACTATGGTACACATATTATTATTACCCCCTTTCTACAGAAAGGAAAACGGAGGTATTGGGGGGGTGTTGATGCTGAACATCTGGTAAGGGGTTGAGCTGATACTAAAACACAGACAATCTGGCTCTAGAGTACTATACTGTATTCTTAACTGTGACACATGCTACCTCTTAACTGTGAGCAAATGGGAATCATTTTTGATGTCTAAATAAAGAGTCAAATTTAGAAGCAAGAATAATGAGATGGTTAAGTGAGGCTGACACTCCAAATTGTCTACCCAATATCCATTCTCTCCTTCATCCTTTTTAATGGAATCTATATTTCCCTGGATTCTTTTTTTTTTTTTTTGTCTTTTTGTCTTTTTGTCTTTTTAGGGCTGCTCCCAGGGCATATGGAGGTTCCGAGGATAGGGGTCTAATCGGAGCTGTTGCCTCCAGCCTATGCCAGAGCCACGGCAATGCCAGATTCGAGCCGCATCTGCAAACTACACCACAGCTCACAGCAACGCTGGATCCTTAACCCACTGAGTGAGGCCAGGGATTAAACCTGCAACCTCATGGTTCCTAGTTGGATTTGTTTCTGCTGTGCCATGATGGGAGCTCCTCCCTGCATTCTTATAGAGATAGGAATGGTCAAAGAGATGTTAGCGGAGTGAGATTCCTGGGAAGGTCCTTTTGCCCCTTTGTTCCTTGCCCTTTGGCTTCATTCTGTTTGGAACTCAGAGTTGATGGCTGGAGCCAGAGCAGCTATTCTGTGACCCTGCAGATGACAGCTATTTGCATATGATAGTGAAACAGAAAGAAATTAGAGGAGCCTGGGTCTGTGATGATGTTGTAGAGCTATCATAACAGCTCTATGACCTGCCTATCTCTGACTAGTTTTTTGGTATGTGCCAGAAAAAGAGCCAATTTGCTTACACCACTAGCCATTTTGCTTAACTAGGTCTGACCTGAACAAACCCTGATATACAATTGAGATCACAGCTGATGCCCAAATTCCACCCTCAAACCTTGATGCCATGATACACATTTTATAAATTCTACAAACTAAAGAGAACATTCCTATGACTAGACATGGACTTTTATAATGACAAGTTGTCTGGAAATACATTTTATTTCCACTTAACTCCAGTCTTCAGTCTTTTGATCTCTCTACTCTATAGATTCCACCTTCACACAAAAACAATCTCCAAGGTGACCACAATTGTCATTAAGCATTACCATAAACCAGGGCAGAATAAGGGTGTAGGTTAAACAGAGTGTTGTCATTCAGGACTGGATTCAAATGGCCTCATAATGTCTCTTTTTAATAGAAAACCTAGGAGTTCCTGCTACAGCACAGTGGGTCAAGAGTCCAAATACAGTGGGTTGAGAATACAACTTCAGTGGGTTGAGAATACAACTGCAGGTCACTGCGGAGGTGAGGATTAGATCCCTCGCGCAGCACAGTGGGTTAAAAGATTAGGTGTTGCTGCAGCTGAAGCATAGGTCACAGCTGCAGCTCAGATTCAATCCCTGGTCCAAGAATGTCCATATGCCATGATGAGGCCATTAAAAAAAAACTGATTTAAAAACACATCTATAAATTAAATATTTCTTAGTGATATGACCATTGATGCAAGTTCAAAGGGGAGGGACAACCTCAGAGGAACAGGAGTACCTGAGGTAACAGGCTGGAACTACGGATTATTTGGCAAATATATATCAAGATAATCTATTTTACCAGGAAATGGAACAAACAATAATTATATACTGGAAAAGCCATTACATCATAAGAAAGTAATGGGCAACTGGTGGAGCCAGAGCCAAAATATAGTCGGCCTTTCCTAGAACTGTCCAGAATCATTTAAATAATATTTTACATAAATGCTTTGTTTTAAAGAGATTGGAAGAAGTTCTTGGAAGCAATTTTGTTCCATGGAGGCTTAAAACAAAAGAGTTTCATACCTCAGATTTACAAACAGGGTTAAAATGAAAATGTTAATGGACTTAACAAGAGAATGGAGAAAATAAAGGGACATTAAAGAGTCATTCATCAAAATAACACTGTGTCAGCAGCCCAAGACAGATTACTGCTGAGGGAGCAGGGCAAAGAGAAGAGAAAGAAAAAAAAAAAAGTTAACCCAGCAGTAAAGGGAGTCAGAATTTGCTAGAGAAAAGGCATAGGGGTTTTACTGCCAACTCTATGAAAACAAAACAAAATGGAAAAACACAAAGAACTTCCGTGCCAACATATCTACCATCTTCGGCATTTTGTAAAATGAATAAATACTCTTCACATGAACATCCAGATCTCTAATATAAGCTGCTAGCTTTAGCTTCTTTTCTGAAATAAACTAAAAATCTACCTATCATTTTCTTTGCATAGTTGCTTCTCTGAAAGTATTCTGAGTCTGGGCTTTGGAATGCCTTGATGTTGCTTGCTCTCACTGAATACATGGGAAACGGTTTGTAGAAGCTCTCCCAAAGTCCCCATTCCTCAGGTAGAAGTTTACCCTTCAATCTCTCATCTTCTGTTTCTCTTACAAAAACAGAAGATTAGCAAAAGACACAACAGACCTCTTCTCAAGTTCTTCTGTGCGCTAGGATTGACTGGGGAAATCATAACACTGTATGGAGATTGGAAGCCTGTACGTGACAATTTTACTAAATGCAATCCATTTCATCATATGATTGAGAATTCTTCTTAGTTATGGTTTTTTTCAGCAGTAATATGTGACAGAACTGGACACAGTAGGTGGGTGCTCAGATTGACTAAGAAACAGGACTTAATACCAGTAAGTTTTCTGAGTTCAAACAGACTCAATTTAAATCGTATAGTTGCCTGGCTTTAACTCAAGCCAACAAACCAAAATATCAACTCGATACCATGTCTACTGTCATCTCCCATCAATTGAGAGCAGCTGAATGGGTCACTGTTTTTAGAAGGACTCTGAGGCCACATCTTTACTTTGGAAGAATAAGTGAATTCTTGTTTTCTTCTTGTTATGGCTACACCTGTGTCATATGGAAGTTCCTGGGCTAGGGGTTGAATCAGCTGCAGGCCTATACCACAGCCATGGCAATCCCAGAACCAAGCTGCATCTATAACCTACACCACAGCCTGTGGCAACACTGGATCCTTAACCCACTGAGTGACGCCAGGGATCGAAACCACATCCTCACAGACACTATATTGGGTTCTTAACTCACTGAGCCACAATGGGAACTCAAGAATGAGGGAATTCCTGATGGCTGCCATGGAAACCTGACAACCATATCCCCAGTCAAACCTATGATGCTCTAGTCATCAACACATTTGAGTTAAACGTTTTGCAAAAAGTGAAAAGTTTTCTATGGCCAAGGAGATATGTTTCTCTTTAAGCTAATGAAAGGTGCAGTGCAAGAGCTGTTATGTCTAAGTCCTTATGTAGTTTTGGTTAAGTTTTTCTTGGAAAAAGTTGTATTCTCAATTGCTAAGGTTCTAGACAAGCAAGACCCTGAGCTGAAAGAGTCACCAAGCTAAGTCAGGTACAAAATAATTTTCATTGTAACTTTATAAAACCACCCTGAGAGATGAATGAAGAAAGCACTGGTTCTCCTATTTGACCACAGAAACTTAGGGAGCTCAGGGCGCTTGAGTTATGCCCACTCCTGTGGACCCTGGGCGCTTTAGTTATGCCCACTCCTGTGGACCCTGCAGCCCCTTCCCACCAAGAAAGCAAAAGAGGGAATAAGAGGGGGAGGGGCTGGTGTGTGTGAAGACTCTATCCTAAACGAGCTGAGTGACCTTGAGCAAGTCACTTCTTTTTTCTGTTCCCTATCTAGAAAATTGGGGAAGGGACTATTTCCCATGTTTCCAGGGAAATAGTCTGGGAGCTATTGATTCTACAAGGGAAAGTGGAAAAACAGAAAATGAGATGAGAACACAACATTAAAAATAAGTAAAGTGGTCAATGAGAGATGAGAAAAGAAAGGAAAAAAAAAAATGTGAGATGGCACGAGACTCACAGTGCAGGGAATGGGAAATAGGGAAGAGAGAGAACACCATTTTCTGCATGGATTTAAAAAATCAGGTTTATAGCTAAAAGCTTTTTGTAACCAAATCACTAACATACTCTTTTTTTTGTCTTTTTTAGGGCTGCACCCGCAGCATATGGAGGTTCCCAGGCTAGGGGTTGAATTGGAGCTGTAGCTTCTGGCTTACACCACAGCCACAGCAACACCAGGTCCAAGCCGCATCTGCAACCTACACCACAGCTCATGGCAATACCAGATGCTTAACCCACTGAGCCACCAGGGAATGAACCTGCATCCTCATGAATACTAGTCAGATTCATTTCCACTGAGCCACAACAGGAACTTCCCCCACGTTCTTTCTTTTTTTTTTTTTTAAACGACACCAGGTGCAAAAGGTTGCATTAATCATACACTTAGTTGCTGGAGTATTGTTAACACTGGGCTGTACGAGCAGCAGATTTTGTTTTGTTACTAACAAATAAGTGGGACCATTATAACCAACTCAGAATTTGCATTTGTATATATCCCAGGTGACATCACAGCTCCTTAAAGGGATCAACACAGGCTGGGAAAGCCTGGTATCTGACTTGTGAGCACAGTGAGTTTACTGTCCTTCTATATTTCCTTGATTTTAAGATGTTCCATCAACTTAATAAAAGCCTTCTACTATCACCCTGAAGAGAGAGAGAGGAACAATAAATGCTACCCTACATTAAATGCACCCATAACTTAAAAAGCACAGTGGGATTTTAAAAACATTAAAATGAGGAAAAAGTATGTCTTTAAATTGAGGCCATGATGATAGCCGTGTCCCTGGTGTCATGCTATATGCTATAATGTAAACTTTCACAGTAAAGATGAACCTCTTGCCTCCAAAAAGCCAAAAAGTATTATGCATACTGACACACACTGCATTCATAAGTTCTAAACAATGGTGCCTGAGCCTACAGCTTAAATCTTACCCATTTCCACCCCAAGACAGAAGGATGGATCAGGGCGTTACTTGCCTTTCCAGGCTCACACTCGGTCCCATCAGCCCAGGGTGTGTGCTGAGTCCGGCAGCCTTTGTGCGCTCCCTCCACGTTATTGCACCAGAGCCGTCTACACTGCATCTGCGTGATTCAGTTAAACGCAAATCAGTGACAGTGTAATTACACGATATCAAGCAAAGGAAAGGTCGCTTTCGTAACAAATGTTTTGTCAGTGATATAGAGTATAGGTTGGAAAGGGATCTTTCTTGGTATGATAAATGATAAAATATCCCAAGACATGCAGAGAGCAGCCCAGGGAACATATGTCTATGCTTGGGAGGACATGCAGGGGTGTCAAAGGGAAACTACTGTCCGCTGGGAACATATGAGATGTCGTGTGGTCCCAGTAATACTTCCTCATATTACGGATGAGGAAACTGAGGCTGGCAAAGACCAAAGGGACTCAGTATCACACTGGATATATGTGATCTGGGATTAAGTTTCTGATGAGTTGTGCCTGGAGAATGGATGTTGAGTTACATTGTGATTAGACTTTAGGTGTGGCTTGATGTCAAAATTGTTGTTTTTAACCTACTAAGCCACACATTATCATGACCAGATTATGACTCTTTTCTAGGGCTTTCAGGGGTTATCAGAGGAAAGAAGGGACAAAATATCATGAAATACTTCAGGCATACAAAAAGTATGAACAGTCACATAATGGATACCACATGCCCATCACCCCACTGAAGAAAGAAGACTGTACAGGCCCAGCTGAGGGCCCTGCAGACCATTCCTCAATCCCGGTCACGGCCCCTTTTCCCCCCGATGACCATTATTCTGGTGGTGTTCACCACTGCATCATTCCCATCGCTTTTCCTATGAATGTATAAATATCTACCAATGACATACAACATTTTGGCTTTAAGATACTATTCGACATTTCAGAATATATGGATATGTCCTACAACTTACTGTTTCTCCCCCCTCTATACACTACATTTTTTAGACTTATCCAAGTTGATATATTTAGCTCTACTTCAGGGTATCTTTTTAAAAGATTATTTTCCTCCTGACTCTTTTTTTTTTTTTTACATCTTTTTTTTTATTACTCAAATGAATTTATCACATCTGTAGTTGTATAATGATCATAACAATCTGATTTCACAGGATTTCCATCCCACAGCCCAGGCACATCCCCTCACCCCCTAAACTGTCTCCTCCGGAGACCACAAGTTTTTTAATGTCTGTGAGTCAGTATCTATTCTGCAAAGAAGTTCAGTCTGTCCTTTTTTCAGATTCCACATGTCAGTGAAAGCATTTGATGTTGGTGTCTCATTGTATGGCTGACTTCACTTAGCATGGTAATTTCTAGGTCCATCCATGTTGCTAAAAATGCCAGTATTTCATACTTTTTAATGGCTGAGTAATATTCCATTGTGTATATTTACCACATCTTCTTGATCCACTCCTCTGTCGATGGACAATTAGGTTGTTTCCATGTCTTGGCTATTGTAAATAGTGCTGCAATGAACATTGGAGTACATGTGTCTTTGCGAGTCATGGTTTTCTCTGGATAGATGTCCAGGAGTGGGATTGCTGGATCAAATGGTAGATCTATTTTGAGTTTTCTGAGGAATCTCCATACTGCTTTCCACAGTGGTTGCACCAATTTACAATCCCACCAACAGTGTACTAGGGTTCCTTTTTCTCCACACCCTCTCCAGCACTTATGGTTTGTAGACTTTTTGATGATGGCTATTCTGGCTGGTGTAAAGTGGTACCTCACAGTGGTTTTGATTTGCATTTCTCTAATAATGAGTGATGTTGAACATCTTTTCATGTGTTTTTTGGTCATCTATATGTCTCCCCTGACTCTTATAATAAACCATGCTCAGGAGTTCCCGTTGTGGCTCAGCAGGTTAAGAACCTGATATTATCTCTGTAAGGATGCAAGTTTGATCCCTGGCCTTGCACAGTGGTTAAGGATCTGATGTTGCCACAAGCTGTGGCACAGGTCACAGATATGACTCAGATCCAATGCTGCTGTGGCTGTGTTGTACGCTTGCAGCTTTAGCTCCAATTCGACCCCTAGCCTGGGAACTTTCATATGCCACAGGTGCGGCCCTAAAAAGAAAAAAATAAATAAATAAACAATGCTCATAGTAGAAAACTTTAGAAGGTCCTAATAATTTACTTTTAATGGGAAAAAAAGCTTTAAATGACCTAGTATTTCCTGAAGCTTTTCTTCCCCAGTTACATTGAGAACATACTTGGTAAAATAATTGCCTATTGTGCTATTTTAAGTTGAAACTAGAGCATGAGTATATTCCCATATGTAGTTGCCTTTCAAGTTGTATAGTATTCCATGAGATGAAAATACTATAGTTTGTTTAACCTTTCTAGTCTTGGGCATTTGGGTTACTCGGAATGTTTGCTATTGTGAGAGAGATGAAGATAATCATGGATACATTTTTCACACATTTTTTAAATTATTTCCATAGAATCATTGTACTTTCCAATTCACTGTACTACCTCTGAGCTCTCTCCCAACAAAACAAACAAACGCCCAAAGGAAGAGACTGGGGCATCTCATAAAAGCACAGTTCTGTTGATATGTCTCCTAATTACCACTGATTCATATCATTGGTCCAAATGGTAAAACACACACATCAAAACATCACACCCATGCCAGGTGAGCTACTACCAGAAACAAGTTCAAGCCACAGGGGGTCATAGGACATAGCCTTGACAAGCTGCAACAGGGAAACAGGCTTGTCTCATGAACTACAGAATCTAGAAGAGTCCCTATAATAAAGACCATCTAGACGAGTCCATGGGAAGAAAAGGGGCCAAGGAGAGAAAAAAGCTGAAGTCTGTCGTGATCAGCTCTATAACCTTGTACCCTCTGAGCCTCACTGACCCACTCATAAAATGAAGATGGTAATGGCATCTTATTTTTTGGGTTGAGAGTGCAGTGAAAAAGGGCTGATAAAGCCCCATTCAACACCAACACGATTACTCTTTATCCCTATCATCATTCTTGCTACTGCCATTAATAGTCAACAGACCGTTCAACTTTTCTATGAGTGGTTTCCATGACTAAGAATCCCATGCAAAACTATGAATAATAATAATAATAATAAAGCAGAATCCATCTATGGGGACAGGAATAGCCCCTAAATACTTACCATATATGGGCACACCTGAGAACCTGGTCCAAAAATCAATTCACATTGTTTATTCACGTTGTAAAGGAGGCCTGGCAGTTGGGAAGGCAAAGGGTAGGGTCTGGATTCAGGTTCATTAAGCAAACACTCGCCGTAACCAGTGCTATGGAAAGTAGAAAAACAAAGCTGGTGAGGGCATTGGATAAGATGTGATGGCAAAAGACTCCAGCAGACAGTGGAAGCCCTTCTGCCGTTTTAATGGCAGAGAAGATGATTTCTTTTTTGTATTTATTTTATTCTTTTCATTCAAACTTGCGTCTGGGAGCTGCATTTCGATTTCTGGTGTATATTTGTTTGTGAAACCACTGGCTATGCATGCAAAATAACTGACAGCAAATACATACCTGTTCTAGCACTTATCACATTTCAGGGCAATTATCTATTTATTTTTTGCTATCTTCTCCAATAGAGTATAAACTTCTTAGGGGTAAAGATAGTCTACGCCTTTTTTCACCCGAGCATGGGGCCCCATCCGTAGGAACAGTAGGAACAAGTGTTTAGTAAAGAGATGCTGATTAGATTGGTGAGTGGAATCAATGACTATGATAAGAAACACTTTAGATCATCTACTTAAAACAAAAGCAAAAACAAAACGGGCAACCTGCCAGTTTTGGGACATTTCAGCAAACATCTCTTCTGCAAAATTCACACCCGGTGAGTTCTGATCAACAAAACCCCCTCTTCCCTGCGGCTGGAGAAATATACACCCAGTGACCTTGGGACAATCACTTAACCTTTTGTACATCTGGGAGAGAAGAGCAATAAATCTGTGACACAGGGATATTGCATAGTGTAATTGGCTCTTTGTGCAGCCTGGAGGGAAGCTTAACAACAAAAACAAAAAACAGAAAACAAAAAAGAAAGAAAGAAAAAAGAGGAGAGAAAGAGAGATAAAGAAAGAGAGTGTTCTCAATGGAGCAACATGGGGGTCCATGTAATTTTCATCCACCCGTATAACATTCTCTGGGGGCCTCTCACTATCTTACACTTTCCCGTCCAAAATTACTAAGTTAAAAGCACATAAACATTTGTGGCCTTCCTTCATCGTGCAATCACATTCACGGTCCCTTCCCTAAGACCTGAACTCATTTCATAGCTTTACCAAGAATGAAGCAGCATTTACGGATTCTCTTTAGGATCCCAACCTTTCCCTTGAGCTCAGCCTGTAATCTTCTAAACTCTGGCGAGGACATGAACTATCCAGATGTCAAGAGAGTATTTCTTTTTCCCTCCTCCCAAGGAATGTCAACAAAAATAACAACTCAAAAGGAATTCTTGGCTCTACATTTTCTTTCCCACAATTAATTCACTACGTGGAAGGCAGAGACTAGTCTGAAAGCTGGGCTCAAAGAAAGTTCAAGTCTTACTCTAAAAATTCAGTGATATATTTTCGACTGCACTTTGACCACATCCAGGGGTTGGTATAGAAGTTCAACGTTGGGGCCATGACATGCTGGGGGCTCTTAACTCCTTCTTCTTTGCACTTGTTGTTGTCATCATGAGGCATGTTGAACCTAAGGCCGAGAAGACAATGATTAAAAAAAAAAAAAATCAGTAAACACTAAAGGATGGAAATGTTATATTGATTCGAGAATGCATCTAAAAGAAAAAATTTAACTGACTATTGCATTATGGATAATCACCTGAATCCTGGTGATTAGAACAAAATTTACTAAATGATTAGAGTTAGAGAGTAGAATAAAATATACTTCTGACCCAATTTAATGCAAAATACCTTTAACGTTAAAAAAAAATGTGAATTGGGCCATTATTTTGTTTAGATGTATTTTTGGGGAATTGCAGAAGCTCTGCATGTGCTGCAGCTGCTGCTAGAATACAATAGTTGGAGTTCCCAATAAGCTGTTAAAAAAACAATTTACAGTCCAGCACTTGGCCAGTTATGATAATGCTGTACATATAAAGCATCAGTCAAGTGTCACAACTTGAAGCCAGAAGCTTCCTCATAAGAGGTCCACGGTGGGTCTTGGCATCTCCTTCTTTTGGGGTCAGGCTGACAGATACTACAACCATGTAAGTATACCATTATAAAGGTATGCAAAGTCCATGCACAATAAAACCCATTAGGAAAAGCTGCTAGCATGAAACCAGAGGTGCGCCAATTCAGCTGGCTTAACTCAGATGGCAAACAGCTTCATGCTTCATGCCAATGACAACTGATTGGTACAGGCTTCCTGAAAATCTGGGCACAAAAGGATTCTTAAACTCATCCAGGTTCCACCCAAGAAAAAGCTGTGATGTAGTACTAATGTCCTCTTGGGTCTGGGTGGGAACTCAGCAGTGGCATTAACACATATTTGCCATTCTTGGCTTAGCCAGAGGAAGTGGGGGAAAAAATGGGAGGAAGTATTTCTCAATCCAGAAAACATCAGTTTGAGGACCCACGTGGCTTTCTCAGCTCAGGTAATTATCCGCTGGCTAACAAACTACAGGGACTGTCCTCGCTGGAGGTCTATTCCCCATCACAAAATTGATGTATATGATTAACTGGGCATAAAGGGAGGGATTCCCTTCGCAAGTTCATCTTGAGAAACAAAAACAAGGGAGTCAGACAAAAGCATGTAGAGCTGCTTCATATAAAAGTAAAAGCTGGGAGTTCCCATCATGAATCAGTGGAAATGAATTCAACTAGTGTCCATGAGGATGCGAGTTTGATCCCTGGCCCTGCTCAGGGGGTCGGGGACCTGGTGTTGCTGTGAGCTGTGGTATAGGTCATAGACTTGGCTCAGCTCTGGCATTGCTGTGGCTGTGGTGTAGGCTGGCAGCTGCAAATCTGATTAGACCCACAGACTAGGAACTTCCATATGCCCACAGGAGCAGCCCTAAAAAGGAAAAAAAAAAAAAAAAAAAAGGGAAAAGCTGGAATAAAGGTCTATGAAGTACATCCCAGTAATTTCTCATGTTAGATTTCCTTTTCTTTTAAAAATTTGGACCCCTCAATAATTGCCAGGCAGGAAATGAGAGATGAGAAAACGCTAACCGTCTTGGTTCAACTTAATAGTATTTAAGGGAACCAGGGAATATATATGCATGTAGAACTGAGTCACTTTGCTGTAAAGCAGAAATTATCACAATATTTTAATCCAACAAATATACTTCAATAAAATTTTAAAAAAAGAAAAAAATAATCATTGATGCTAGAGTCCATTTTCTTAAAACAATGACTGCCCAGGTTTCTAAATGTCAGATGCAGAGTCAATGTAATACCTATATCAACAAACCTAATTCAAGCAAAGCTTTCAAAGCTTCTTTGTTTTTCTCTGGTGCAAAGAAGCTGGTGTTATTTTCCCCTCCACCGTGACTTGATAAAATCCCATCTATTTCCTCATATAAACAGAAAACTTTTTCTTCATTCAAATGTCAGGCACATTTGCTTATAGCAGGGGTTGTATAACAATAAATATTCATTAAGCACTTACTAAAAAATAATTACCAAGACTTTTTTAGCATCCACAATGCACCAGGCAGTGTGTTAAATGCATTTGATGCTTTATTTCTTTTAATGGCTTATTTGACCCAATGATTAGTGTGCTACTACTAGCCACATTTTACAGAAGAGGAAACTGAATTGTAGAGAGGTTTAACTATTTGATGAAGGTCACAAAGCTACTAAGGGGTAGGGGGTGGGGGATCTGGGATCCACTTCAGTCTGATTCTAAAAGCTCCTGTCTTAAACTACATAGCAACTACATTCCCTCCTGTGAAACAAATTGAGGAAGAACTGTCAGAACACTGAGAAAGGATTTCTTTCTGTATCCAGGAGAGACTCAATTACCTCCCTAACTCTCCCTAACTTAGATTCTTGGTGTCTGTGAAGCTGGTACAGAGAAGGAAGGAGCTTTTTTTTAAAGCATCCTATGATGCTCAACAAACACGAAGTCAGTTGCTTTATCCCTGAAAGAGCTCTTAGGTTTTATACTATCTCAAAGACATGACTGTTAACAAATTAACATTTAGTTTTGCAAAAGGTTGTTAGAAAATTTGCTGCAGAGTACAGTAGCAAGAAAAAAAATTTTTTTATTTTTTTATGGCCACACCTGAGGCATATGGAAGTTCTCAGGCTAGGGGTCGAATGGGAGCTGCAACTGCAGGATCTATGCCACAGTCATGGCAACACCTGATCTGAGCCACATCTGCTACCTACGCTACAGCTTGTGGCAACGCTGGACACTTAACCCACTGAGTGATACCAGGGATTGAACCCCCATCTTCACAGAGACAACATCAGGTCCTCAACTTGCTCAGCCACAATGGGAACTCCTTTTTTTTTTTTTTTTTTTTTTTTTTAAAAAGGATTTTCACTTTTCTTAAAATACAAACAAAGCTATGAGACACAATAAAAATAATAACTCACTAACAGGCTAGGGACACACGTTTTGTTTAAACAACAGCTCACATCATTCACCAATTATTTCATTTTTTAATTCTTGACACATTTGATATGAGGTGCATAGGTGCTGTTTCCATCATACAGGAAAACACACAACATATATTTTTCTCAAGTCAAAGAGATGTTATAACAGTTCAGTCCAGAATGTGGGTACCTGGTGCCTTCTGACTTCTACCATGGAGCTGAAACGCCAACATCATAGGCTCCTATGCCAGCATTAGCTACTAGACTTTGGATAATTTACCATCTCTAAATAAAATGCAGGGAAACAATAATATCTACTTTGTAGGGATTATAAAGATTAAGGGAGGAGTTCCTGTCATTCATGGGTCAGCAGAAACAGTCTGACTAGCATCCATGAGGAAACAGGTTTGATCCCTGGCCTTGCTCAATGGGTTAAGGATCTGGTGTTGCTGTGAGCTTGGTATAGGTCGCAGACGTGACTTAGATCTGTCACTGCTGCGGCTGTGGCGCAGGCCAGTAGCTACAGCTTCTATTCAGTCCCTAGCCTGGGAACCTCCATGTGCCTCAGGTGTGGCCCTTAAAAAGAAAAAAAAAAAAAAAAAAAAAAAGATTAAGGGAGACAACATAAATGAAAGGTCCTAGAACAATGTCAACAACATTTTTTGTGTGTGTAGGGAGACATCTGTTAATTGTGAAATGAGGCTTCTCTATAGGTGAAAATATTTCATTTCTGCTACTCAAAATTCTTACTTTTTTTAAAATATCAACTTTACAAACTAAAGTTTATCTAAAATGAATTTTATAATCTCTTCTGTTGGAAAGGAATTAATAGGGAATTAATTATATTTCTTTAAATAGTATATTCTTGTTAGCCATTATTTTGGGTAGAAATGTTAATCTGTTCATTACACAAACTCTTGCCCTTTGAATACATTCCTGCTTCTCTTTCTCTATTCCCATTTCTGGGGCAGGAAGAACTGCCCCTTTGAAATGCCACCCTATTCCTCATGGTCATATCTACACTTCCTATTTAAGGGTCTAAAGTAATTTACTAGATTTCATATAAAATAAATAAGTGAAAATCCCCCAAAGATCTGTTAAAATAAGTTTGGGAAAACTGAGTTAAAAAAAATTAACACTTTTATACAGGACTTGTCAGAGCCTTAACTTTATGCCATTTGGCCTTAGGACTCCAGGCAGAACTAAAATCAGAAAAAAAATTTTTTGAATCATTGGACTACAAAATCTCCATCCCCACTCCCCTGCCACCATGGACCATTCTCTTGGAATCAGTGTTAGAGTCCTTTTGGAAATACTGGTGGAAGCAGCAGTTTTCAAACCTAGTTCCAAGAAACCCCTGAGTTTCATGAAGGTGTTTCAGAAACCAAAAGGACAGAGAGGTGACTGATTAAGTAGGACTCTGATCAGTCCCAAGGGCTTAGTTGAAAGTCATGCCTCTTTTATTCTCTAAATACTGTACATCTAACAATATTTCCTTTGGAGAAAGAAAGGAGGGTATACTCTTAAAATATTTTTGAAAGATACTAGTTTTAAAATATACTCATTATGGAATTCCCTTCATGGTGCAAGAGAAACGAATCCAACTAGTATCCATGATGATGAGGGTTTGATCCCTGACCTCGCTCAGTGGGTTAAGGATCCAGCATTGCCACAAGCTGTGGTATATGTTTCAGAAGCGACTTGGATCCGATGTTACTGTGGCTGTGCTTTAGGCCGGCAGCTGTAGCTGGGAACTTCCATATGCCGTGGGTGTGGCCCTAAAATAAAATAAAATATACTCATTATATGTTGAACTGAATTAGAGATACCTCTATA
This sequence comes from Sus scrofa, assembly GCF_054392235.1. Classification (NCBI taxonomy): domain Eukaryota; kingdom Metazoa; phylum Chordata; class Mammalia; order Artiodactyla; family Suidae; genus Sus; species Sus scrofa. Next base: position 60,992,579 of record NC_139395.1, read on the forward strand.
TAAGCATCTTGCTTTATGCCTAGCATGGTACACTGCACATAAGGTGCCTTCAATAAACATTTGCTGAATGAAAAGCCTGCTTAATAGATGATGTTATCTCTAAAGGTTAACATCTGACATGCAGACTGATCTATAGCCATATTATACTAATGACATCTTTTGAGAAAATTACCTCAAAAAAAAAGAATTTAATCATTCTAGAAAAAAAAAAGAATGCAGATCTAAAATTGAATAACTCTGAGGGAATTTAGATGACTCTGTCCCATATTCTAAAGAACAAATAGGAAAAGTCAATTTCACAATGACCAGATGCTTAGTGACCAAAATTAGGAAATGTTTTCTTCTCTGGAGCTTTGTTCATTCTTTTCCCTGAGAGAGAGATAGCTCTGTTCCTGGAGGCTAACATCTGAATGACAGCCTTGCATAAGGAGAATCAGGAATGATGTGGTTTTGGGAAATCCTATGAGCCAGAGCAACTTTGGAAAACCCTACTAAACAAAGGTATTAAGTCAGCAAAGTTCGCTAAGCTGAGAGACCCCCTGCTTCAGTGGAGGGGGCAGAAAGACCTTTCCCAATAGGAAAGGGGCGTGTTAGACAATGTCTAGAAAATGTGTACAGTTAAGCCACAGCCGTGTGAGTTACGGCTGAAGAGGGTACACTGCTTTACTTGGCATCTTGAAGGCAAACTCATTTCTCCCAGTTAGATTCGAAGCTTCCCAACCCTGCAAACTCAGCCATGCCTGGAGAAGCATTTTACGCCCTTGAAGTCAAGCGAAGGCTGACTGATGCAAAGAAACACAAGTTTTCGGTCACTCTGAATGAAATGAACATACGAAAAAGAAACGTACACGTGGCCCAGTTCATGGGCTATTGTAAAAGCTGTACTCAGTCCACTATCTTCACTAATAGAGCAGCTTCTGTAGGGATCACAGATGGTTCCCAGTTCAGCCAGACCTATGAGAAGGAAAACAACAACAACACAAGGATTTACTTTAAAAGGCATCTGTGGCTTGGAAGAAAAACATGTTGTAAACTGCCGTAGCCAGAGAGGATACGCACAGTGGACTCACCTAAGGTATCACATTTGTCATGAGCTCTGCAGATATCCTGCCTGAAAGCAAAGCAGACTTAGGGCCTTGACAACAAACAGTAAATGGCAATACAAGCAAACACTTTAGAATCTTTGAGGCATTCACGACAGCACAGCTTCGGGGTGGGAGTAGTGGGGTTACAAAGAGCAAGCTAACAAAGCCAGGGGTTTGCAACTCAAAAAAGTTGAAGCATCACTGGCTTACAGATTAAAAGCTGCAGGAAGAGGTCACCTTCTGTCACAGGGGTAGCCAAGGCCAAGTGGAAACCTCTTTTTCTCATATCTTGAAGCTGGTGATTCTAGTTTCTTAATGAACATCCTGAGAAGGCTCTAAATGCCTTTATGTTCCTTTAAGAGCGTTTGTGACCCTAATGGAGTTCCCGCTGTGGCGCAATGGGTTAAGAATCCGACTGCAGCGGCTCGGGTTGCTACAGAGGCATAGGTTCAATTTCTGGCCAGGGAACTTCCATATGCTGTGGGTGTCACCATTAAAAAAAAAAAAAAAAAAAAAAGAGTATTTGTGAGCATATCAAACATGGCCAATGGGAGGCAAAATTAGGCCAGCATACCTCTTCGTTGTCCCGCACAGCATTTTAAATATTTCTGAGCTAGAAGCTACCATTTTAAAATTGAGAGAATTCACATTTAAAAAAAAAATCCTTATTTCTGGCTTCTTACAGAATCACAAAAGCTGGCAACACTGAACTTACATCCTGCACAGTAACAAACAGCTCAATCTGAATGGCAGCTGCCCCCTGTATAAGTTTACCTTCAGGCCTGCCTAATGTATTAATTGCCTACTTGGCAGCTACTGGTCAGTGGTTCTCAACCAGGAGTTATTCTGCCCTCCCACCAGACTCCTTCAGAGGGCATGTGGCAACATCTGGATGACATGGTTGGCTATCATAACTAAAAGGAGGAAGGACTACTGGTATGTAGCAGAAAGAGATCAAGGATGCTGCTGAACATCCTGGTGGGCACAGGGTACTCCCTACAACACAGAATTATATGACCCCAAATGTCACCCAATTCAATTTGGCTGAATTTGAAAAACCCTGGACTAGGGGCTGGGTACCAGGACTATGACTTTATCCCATCAACTTGCCCGGAAACTAAGACTGGAGGAATAAGACATCCATATACCTCGTTACAAGGACAGCTGTATCATGCTGAATTCCACCAGGATGGTTCTTTGAATGCTGCCACTGGCAAAAGTTTTTTAACGTTGTCTGGGCATTAAAAGATATGGAAGGTCCCTCCTAAATACAGAAAAGAATTTGGTTGGTCTGTTGTACCAACACCAATCACTTATGCCATTTCGGATACAGATAGAAGAAAGAAGAAAAAAACTTTATTACCTGTTCATTATGAATCACAACTAAGTTCACAATAACAATATTAATTAAATTTCCAATACTTGGGTCTTTATAGATAGAGGCTACCTGCAACCGAGATAAATTTTTCAAAGTTAATTGTGAACTCTGTGTAAGCAATAAGCAATTCACGTCTTACGTTGGGCTCCACCTCTTTTTATGGTTCATGCAACATATGCACTATGGAGTTGTGAGTTTTCATTCCATCAACAAACATTTCTTAAAAATCTCTTTGTAAAATTCACAGATGGCGGTTTTAGACAGTAGGCATGCAAACAAGTTTAAATATCAAGGTGTTTTCCAAGGAAATTGCATTGCCACATAACTTAATGCTTCTCTGTGCCAAAACACTGGATATTAATTTTTGATCAAGCTTTTTCATCCCAACTGAAGTCCAGGATGGACTGCCATTTATAGATTCTCACACAGAACACATGCTTGCTAATCCGGCAGCTGCTCATGTTTACCAACCACTTGTGTTCTCCACAACCTGGTAACCTGCTTTTGTTTTGTTTTGTTTTCATCACTATTATGAATTATGAGAGCTAACATCCTCTGAATGCTTAAGGTGGGCTAGATCCTTGCTGAAAGCTGCATATGCCTTTGCTTTTAGTCCCCAGAGCAAAACTGAGCTATTAATACAATCTTTGCTCAAAAAATGAGGAAACTGAGGCTCAGAGAAGTTAAGCAACTTGTCCAAGATTAAACAGTGGTGAGTAGCAGAACTCTCAGCCAAGATCAATTTGACCCGAATCCATGCTTGTCACTGAAATGCTTGACAAGTCTGAATTTATGGGATCAAAATGGAGTTGTCGGTGCAAGGCCTGACTAGGTTTTTCTTTCCTTCCTCCAGAGCAGGAGAGGGCTGGGGTACATGGGACTGAGCATGAGGAAGGGGTCTGAGAGAGAATGGGGGGGGGGGGTGGGTCTGGTTGGGGAGATGGGGAGCACAGGGGGAGGGTTCACAGCGGTGGGGGGGAAGAAACCACAGGCCACAGAGAGGGGAGAAGAAACTCTAAACTGATGTTCCCAAATGGCTGCTTTTCATCCATTTGGGGAATTTATTACATGTAGATTCCCATTTAAATAAATAGGATGATTCTATTAATAGGAATTCTACACTGAGCCTTAACATGAATGAAGGCATATCATATGGGCTATTATGGAACAATCTCCAATCTTTTAAGAAAACAGCAAAATATAAAACTGTATATAAGAGTTGCTCCAGTTCTGTTCAGAAAAAAAAAGTATATTCAGACACATTTGCTTAAGAAATATCTTGAGTTAGACTGTCCAACACAGTAGCCACTTGTCCCATGAGGTCACTGAGCACTGAAATGTGGCTAGTCTGAATTCAGATGTGAAAACACACACCAGCTTTTGAATACTTAGTATGGAAAAAATGTTAATGTCAGCAATAATTTTTAAAATGATACTATTTAGATATAAAATAAGATACAGGAGTTCCTGTTGTAGGTGCAGTGGAAACGAATCCCACCGGTAACTGCGAGGTGGCAGGTTCCATGCCTGGTCTCGCTCAGTGGGTAAAGGATCCAGCATTGCCTCAAGCTGTGGTGTAGGTTGCAGATGTGACTCAGATCCCACCTTGCTGTGGCTGTGGTGCAGGCTGGCAGCTGTAGCTCTGATTTCACCCCTAGTTGGGAACTTCCTTATGCTGTGGGTGTGGCCCTAAAAAGCAATAACAGTAGTAATAATAATAATAAATCATTAAAAATAATTTTACCTGTTTTTTGTGGTGTGTGTGTGTGTGTGTGTGTGTGTGTGTGTGTGTGTGTGTGTGGCTAGCTGGAAATTAAAAGTTATATATACTTAGGAGTTCCCTGCTATGGCGTAGTGGGTTAAGAATCCAACTTCGGTGGCTTAGGTTGCTACAGAGGTGCAGGTTCAATACCCAGCTGGGTTCAATGTGTTAAAGCATCTGGTGTGACCCCAGTTACAGCATAGGTTGCAGCTGTGGCTTGGATTCAATCCCCTAGCCGGGGAACTTCCATATGTTGCAGGAATGACCATACAAAATATATATATATACCTATATTTTAAAAAATGATGTACATGGCTTGCCTTATATTTCTGTTGGGTAGTGCTGGTTGAAACATGGGCAAAAAAACTTGTCACAGTGGTTGCCTCAGGGAAGGGAAGGGGCCTGAGAGTCTGGGTGGAAGAAGGCACTTAGACTTTCTCACTAATCTTTGAATCTGTTTGATTTGTTTTTCCATCATGCAAATTTATTACATTTTCAATTCAAAATGGGAGTAGAAAAAATTCAAAATGGGCATGAGAGATTACTAAACCTCACCCCAGAGCCGCTTAATGAGAACCCTGGGGAGGGAGGGTAGAGACAGACAGCTACATTTTTAAAAGCTCCACCAGTGACTCTGATTCACAACCCACATCCAAAAGTCTTACCAGAGACTCCCATGCGGCTATGCAGGTTCAAAGAGCCCTGGTCTGGGGAACTGGACCCGCTAATGGTCACAGGCACTCTCTAAGCCACTTGCTAGCTTTTTGTGACCCTGGGCAATTGACCCAACTCCTCTGAGGCTCAGTTTTCCTAGCTATAATATGGGGATGACAATCTACCCAGTGGAGTTGCCTGGAGGATTAGAAATGATGCCTTTTTAAGGCAGGAGCACATTGCCTAACACAGAATAAACACTCCATATTGAAACCCATTATTGCCAATATCAAAAGGCAGCCAATGAATAATCTTACAGCCTCTTCAGTCACTTGCCTGAATCACTGCAATGCCAGCCCTAAACAGTCCTTCAAAGCACTGGGTGGAAACCCACTCCCCAATGGCACATCTAAGGACATCATAAATCACCTTCTTTTGAATGTACTTACAATTGACATTAAAGTTAAAATATAGTGTTGCAGGTTTGCTCCATGATATAAAACCATTCTGTTGTCTGCCACCACCATCACTTCTACAAACCGTGGATAGGACAAAAAACGTTTTGTTCTTCTGTGGGTCCTCTTTTCCCTTGTGCTGTCCGTCTTGTTCCCATAAGCAGAAAGTGCCTGTGTGGCTAAGTTGCTTTTTAATACTGCCACATCATCAGCCAGGCTCCTCCTCGCTCCCCATTTTCTCGTCCTCGTTTTTCTCTTGTCCTGACTGTGACTACTTTTGTGTTCTGTAACAAATCAGATGGCATGCATTACATTTCAAGCCACATCCGGTTCATATTAAAAATTTAATGTGACACAGCTTAAAGTGATGCCTCTGTAGTCAAATTACATACAAAATCAAGTTCTTCACGCCATGGACTCTCCATGTGAAACTCAGCATTCTCATCTAAATGACTAAGGACTTGAAATTAGCTTCCCTGGAAGCTTGATCAATGCTCACCTAAGGTATTAGAAAATCAGGCCTGAGTTTAGGGGAAACAACTGCTTATTCTTTCCAATTGGTGACAAGAGTCTGGCTGTGATTTAAGTGGTTTGTATACATTGTTCTTTGTCATACAGAGAATAAGGGCCAACAACACTATAGAGATTTAGAGATTGGATACAGAGATGCTTCACATACACGACTTTCGATATTCATTGAGATACAGTATACAGACGCCTGAAGGTGGGCAAGCTAGTAGACAATGCAAAGGATCTACAGAAAATGCATGACAAAGTATTATTCTATTACCATATTCAGTTCTTGCAAGGCATGAATGGAAGAAGAGAATCACTGCTGTTCAAGGCTCCCAAAGTTTTAATTAATTTATTTCAGGGCTCAGTAAAGGAAGTAGATTACACTCAGAGAGTATCAAGAGACAGCTGGGACTGTGATGTATAATGCCAGATAAGCTCTCCTCATTTCTGACTCTTAGACTCTACACAATCTTGCAGCTCAAAGTGTGGTCTGTGGACCAGCAGCACTGGCAATCCCAGGCGCCTGTTAGAAATAGAGATCCTCTGGCACCATTCCAGATCTGATGAATCAGAATCCACATTTTAACAAGATCTCTAAGTGATTTATAATCATGTTAAAATTCTGACAAGCACTACTCTTAAATTTGGTTGGAAGCTTGTAGTGCAGGTGAAGATATTCAATTTCAAAGTTATCAACTGCACGATAAACCGAAAAAGCATAAAAGTGCCTGCCAAAATACACTTCAGGTAAAAAAAAAAATTTCATCAGTGATCTCGCCTATCAAATCATAAATGTCTTTCAAAGCTTTAAGGCCACTAGTTTGTAGTCAAAGCAGGCAATAGAGGAGTTTCCGCTGTGGCACGGTGGGTTCAGAATCCAACTTCAGTGACTTGGAGCACTATGGAAAATCAGGTTCGATCCTGGGCCTGGCACAGTGGGTTAAAGATCTGGCATTGTCACAGCTGCTGCACAGGCTGCAGCTGCAGCTTGGATTCAATCTCTGGTCTGGAGAACTTCCATATGCCACAGCTGCGGCCATAAAAACAAAAAACAAACAAGCAACAGAATTGCACAACTAAGAATTATGCTTTCCTAAGACACAAGAAAGAAATTATTACACTAGTAATAACAACAAGAAAGTCAAACTCTAAGTAGTTTCATATTTGAAGAGCTCAAATATTTAACCATTATAAGCTATTGCTAAAAAAATCAATTTAGGCCAAGACGTGTTTTTTGCCCAAGTTGAGTGTTTTAGTGGTTGTTAAAATAGTGAAGTCAGTCCAAACTATCAAACAAGCTATATGAGGTGCAGCTATAGATAAATGATCAGCTCAAAGCCTGGCATGTAGTAGGATTCAACATTAGACTATTGTTCTTCCAGTCTGTCTTTCAAGAGTATTCATATATGCATACCCATGCCATGTAGGTAATTAAGCTGTCATTCCACTTTTATTTTTTTATTTTATTTTACTTTTGTCTTTTTGTCATTTCTTGGGCCGCTCCCACAGCATATGGAGGTTCCCAGGCTAGGGGATGAATCAGAGCTGCAGCTGCTGACCTACGCCAGAGCCACAGCAACGCAGGATCCAAGCCGCGTCTGTGACCTAAACCACAGCTCACAGCAACACCAGATCCTTAACCCACTGAGTGAGGCCAGGGATCAAACCTGCAACCTCATGGTTCCTAGTCGGATTCATTAACCACTGAGCCACGATGGGAACTCCTCATTCCATTTTTAAATCACCAATGATTATAGAATAGATACCAGTCAAGTCTCTACTATGTACCAGATACTGAACTAGGCTCTTTTGCATGTTATAATTACTCTCAGATTGAGAAAACTACATCTATTTTACAGACAAGGAAAATAAATCTCAAAGAGATTACGTGTACTTGTCCAATGTCACATGCAGAAAGTGGTGGTATCAAGAATCAGGCACAGATGTGATCAACACTCTAAACAGTGTCCTTTCTGTCAGGCAAGACTTCTCAAGAGCTGGGAACTGAAATGGGCTCATGGTTTAGCTGACAGTTTCTAAACTGAATCTGAATTGGAAAAAAGACAGTGCCTAGGGGATATTTCCATAAACATTAGCTTTTTACAATATGTGTAAGGAAGCCACATTGAAAACTGAACATCTGGTTTTCTTAAATTTTGTTATTATAGTTGATTTACAATGTTCTGTTAGTTTCTGCTATACAGAAAAATGACCCAGTCATACATGCATATTCTTTTTCTCATATTATCTTCTATCGTGTTCTATCACAAGTGCTGAGTATTTTAAATACATTAAAACATGTCACTTGTTTTGTGAAAAATTATCCTTGCTTAATGCCTTTTGTAAATATTTTAATATTACTTATTATAATCAGTAAAGTTTCAAAGATTTTAAAGCCTTTCATTTTTCTATTTTTGATTTTATTAATTTCTGTTCTAATCTTTGGTATTTCCTTTTGCTTGCTTTAGGTTTAGTTTTTTCTTCTCTTTCAAAAAAGTATCTTAAAGTGGAAGATTAGATTTTTAATTTGAGATCTCTCTCTTTTTTTTTTTTCCAGGGCCACACCTGCAACATATGTAGGTTCCCAGGAGGGGTCTAATCAGAGCTACAGTTGCTGGCCTACACCACAGCCACAGCAACACAGGATCTGAGCCACATCTGTGACCTATACCACAGCTCATGGCAACACCAGATCCTTAACCCTCTGAGCAAGGCCAGGAGTTGAACCTGAAACCTCATGGTTCCTAGTCAGATTTGCTTCTGTTGCGCCACAATGGGAACTCCTCTTTTTTTTCTTGAGAGAAACATTTAAGACATAGCTATAAATTTCCCTCTAAGCCCTGCTTTGGATGCATCCCATAAGTTTTTATATGTTGTATCTTCATTTTCATTCATCTCAAAGTATTTTCTAACTTCTCCTGTGGTTATTTAGGAATGTGCAGTTTAGTTTCCTAATATATTTTAGTTTTCCATTTTTTCTTCTGTTTATTGATTTCTAATTTCATTCCACTGTGGCCAGCGAAGATACTTTGCATTTTTTATGGCCTAGCATATGGTCTAGTCTAGGGAATATTTCATGTGCACTTCATTTTTTTTTTTTTTTTTGTCTTTTTAGGGTCACACCCATGGCATATGGAAGTTCCCAGGCTAAGGGTCAAACTGGAGCTGCATCTGCCAGCCTATGCCACAGCCACAGCAATGTGGGATCTGAGCTACCTCTGCAACCTGCAAGCTCATGGCAATGCCAGCCAGATCCTTAACCCACTGAGCAAGGCCAGTGACTGAATCTGTGTCCCCATGGATCCTAGTCAGGTTGGTTACCACTGAGCCACAATGGGAACTCCTTTAATGTACTTCAGAAGAATGTGTGTTTTACTGCTGTTAGAGTTTTCTACAGATGTCTGTTATGGATACTTGGTTTATAGTGCTGTTTAAGATTTCCATTTATTGGTTCATCTTCTGCCTAGCTATTTTATCCACTACTTAAAGTAAAATATTGAAATTTCCAACTATTATTGTCAAATTTATTTTTCCTTTCATTTCTGTCAGTTTTTCCCTCATGTATTTCAGTGCTCTGAGATGCATATATGTTTATAACTGCTAAATATTCCTGATGAACTGCCTCTTTTATCATTATAAAATATTTTGTTAAACTTTATAAGTAAAGTGAAGTAAGCCAATCACAAAAGAGCACATATTATATGATTCCAGTCATATGAAATATCCAGAATAGGTAAATCCATAGAGATAGAAAATAGGTTAGTTGCTCAGGGTTGGAAGTATGGTGGGCACACGGGGCATGGGAGTGGGGAGAGTATTGATAGGTAATGGGTACAGGCCTTCTTTTTCAAGTGATAGAAACGTTCAACTAACTGTGATGATGGATGTGCATATCTGTGAATACACCAAAAACCACTGAATTGGATACTTTAAATGGATTAACAGTATGGTATGTGAACTTCATCTCAATAAAGCTGTTAAAAAAAGAAAAGCTGTCACTTAGTTAAAAAAAAACTAATCTTTGCTTATTGTCTTCCATAATTATTTTGATTTATCAGGTTTATTTAGAGAAAAGTATAACTGAAGTGAGAAAAATACTGAGGAAATGCTGTACAGAATTCACTCTTTGGACCCCTAAGGGGAATCATCTCTCAGAGAGTCGTGAGAGGAGACTTGGGCATGGAAAAACCTGGGAGTAAATCAAGGCACTAAATGGAAAAAAGGTACACTTATTTAAGCAGCAAAGTAGAAGAAATTAAGGCATTAATCACACACAAAAAGGAGATTTCCAACACATAACAATTCTAACAGAGATAAACCCAGAGTAAATTCTAATGTAACTGGAAGACATTACATCCACAACTAACCTGTGTATCAAAGAAACAATCAGGATGCTTTATGCGGTATAAATGCAGAAATAAAATTACTTCTTCAGAATTGAAAGCAACATTTTCTAATACATATTTCCCAGTCTTATACCCATCTGACCTTCTATCCTAATGAATTAGAATAATATTTATTGACCTAATTAGCCTGACTAATTTCTACTACATTTATTTTAGCAAGCAGTTTTGAATTTGGCATTACAACGAGTATGAGCTTTAAAGATTCAAATATTCACTGTGACTACAGATGCAGAACATTTCTACTGAAAATGAAAAAAAAGGGGGGGGTACTATAACTGGTATATCTGCTCAAAACACTTTGCCTCTGAATAGAAACTGTTAGTATCAGAGAATTATTTCCACCAAGGGATGTGAACTGTTAGGATAAAAAGAAGGTCATTCACATTTCTTCTTGGTGACCTTTTAGCATAATGGAATTGAGACTAGTATTTCCAATTTTCAATGTTACTTTGCTAACAGTTTTATCACAATGGGATACATGATGAAATTTCACCCTGGGAGAAAGCACATTAAAAATGGTCTGTCGGGAGTTCCCGTCGCGGCGCAGTGGTTAACGAATCCGACTAGGAACCATGAGGTTGCGGGTTCGGTCCCTGCCCTCGCTCAGTGGGTTAACAATCCGGCGTTGCCGTGAACTGTGGTGTAGGTTGCAGACGCAGCTCGGATCCCGCGTTGCTGTGGCTCTGGCGTAGGCCGGTGGCTACAGCTCCGATTCGACCCCTAGCCTGGGAACCTCCATATGCCGTGGGAGTGGCCCAAGAAATAGCAACAACAACAAAAAGACAAAAAGACAAAAAAAAAAAAAAAAAAAAATGGTCTGTGATATTTGCTCTTCCTTTTACTCACATAAGACTTTACATTTATTATTACTTTTTAGTGAGATATAATTCACATACCATAAAATTCACTTTCTTGGTAAAAATTTCAAGGTTTTTAGTTTATTTATAGAGTTGTGCAATCATTTCTATTATCCAATTTTAGATAATTCTTATTGCCCTCCAAAGAGATGCTGTACCCATTAGCCACCACTCCCCATTCTCTCTCTCCCCACCAACCCCCAGTCTCTGGCAATCACTAACCTACATTTTGTACCTATGGACTCTCATTTCATACAAAAGGAGTAAAACATTATGTTGATTTTTTTGTGTCTGGCTTCTTTCACTTAGCATAATGTTTTCAAGGTTCACTCATGCTATAGCATGAATCAGTACTCTATTATTTAGTATTGCCATCTAATACTCTACTGTAGAGATATACTACATTTTGTTTTGTTCATTCATAAATTGGTGGACATTTGGGCTCAACAACTCAACTAAATAATGTTGCTATGAACACGTGTGGACAAGCGTTTTTGTGGTCACGTTTACATTTCCCTTGGGTATATACCTATGTTTCATATTTTGAGGAACTGCCAAATTGTTTTCCATTGTGGATATACCATTTTCATGCTTCTTCCTAAAGTTAAAGTACAACACTCAGAAATAGGAAATCATTTTTTGGTAGCTCTTCATTTCACATTTACTTAACAAAAGAGGTTATAGGCAACCTGGCCTAGTTAAAATTTTAAAGTAGCATGTTGAACCAAAGAAGGTGTGCAGATGGCAAATAAGCATATGAAAAAATGCTCTACATCATATATCAATAAAACACAAATAAAACAATAATGATACCCCCAAATCCAAACACAAACAACAACAAATGCTGATGAGGATGTGGAGTAACAGAAACTCTCAGTCATTGTTGGTGGGAATGCAAAACAGTACAAGTCACTTTGGAAGACAGTTTGGGCGTTTCTTACAAAACTAAACATACTCTTAATGTATGATCCTGCAATCATGCTCCTTGGTATTCACTCAAAAGAGCTGAAAATTTACATCCACTCAAAAACCTACACTTGGGAGGTTTATGGCAGCTTTATTTGTAATTGCTAAAGCTTAGAAACAGCCAAGATGTCCTTCAGTGGGTAAATGGGTGGATAAACTGTAGTGTAGCCAGACAGTGGAATATTATTCAGCCCTAAAAAGAAATGAGCTATTAAACCATGAAAAGATTTGGAGGAACCTTCAATGCATACTAGTAAGTGAAAGAAGCCAATGTGAAAAGGCAATGTACTATATGATTCCAATTATATGACATTCTGGAAAAGGCAAAACTATGGAGATTGTAAAAGATCAGTGGTTGTCAGGGATTGAGGCAAAAGAGGGATTTTTAGGGCAGTGGAACTATTCTGTGTGATACCATAATGACGGAAACTTGTCATTATGCATTTGTCCAAAACCACATAATGTACAACACCTAGAGGGAATTGTAATGTAAACTACAGATTTTGGGTGATAGATGCATCAATGGAGGTTTGTCAGTTGTAACAAATGTACCCCCTAATGGGGTTGTTGATAGTGGGGAGGCTGTGCATGTGTAGGAACAGGGGAAAATGGAAAATCTCTATATTTTATTCTCAAGTTTTTCTGTGAATGTAAAATGGCTCAAAAAAAAGCAGACAATTTTCTGCAAATAGCATGTGATATCTCCAAGAATCAAATGCACACTTGCATTTGGGAAAAAGTAAAATATTCTGCAATTTGAAGCCTTACATGTGCATGAAAACAAATTCATGTTAAATTCATGTTAAGCAACTCTAACTTGCAGTTGTGTGCTTTCTAATGCCAAGACATATGCATTACAGCGATAACGCTTTATTCCAAGATCATAACTTAATGTTGGCTTTTACAATTGTTTTGGCCTTGAGAACCATGAAAGGGAAGTAGTGATGCTTATACCACTGCTTATAGCCAGGGCTCTAAGATCTCATTCTGAAGGAAGTCAGCTTCAAGGTCTATTTAACCTTGGGCAAATAACTGACCTTTTCTCACCCTCATTTCTTCCACTTATAAAGCTGAGTAAGAAAAGTACTTATTTCAAAGAGCTATTTTGAGAAATAACTGGAGATCATGCATGTGAAGGGTATAACAGATAGGAAGCAATCAATAATTTTTTTAACCAGTTATAAAATCAGGTAGTGAGTTAGAACTAAAAGGAACCATTTAAGGGAGAGTGACTATTCTTCTTAAAAATAATTTTCTGGCTTAAAATAACAATTTTAAAGACACCCTTAAATGATATTCCTGAATCACTTCTCTTGGCCTCAGTTTCTGAACCTCTTAAATGGGTAAACACATGGCTATTAAGGCTAATAGCCACATTAAGGCTATCTTGAAAATTAAATAAGAAGATATATATAACATTCCTTGTAAATTATAAACTGATTTTTTTTTTTTCTTCTCATGGCTGCATCTGTGGGATATGGAGGTTCTCAGGCCATGGGTTGAAACAGAGCTATAGCTGAGACCTATGCCACAGTCACGGCAACAATGGATCTGAGATACATCTGCAACTTACACTGCAGCTTAGGGCAATGCTGGATCCCTAACTCACTGATCCAGGCCAAAGATCATACCTGTATCCTCACAGAGACAATGTTGGGTCCTTAACCCTCTGAGCCACAACAAGAAGTCCAATGAATTTTAAAATATTATTGTTTGCACCTATTTTGTACAAAGCACTGGAGTAAGTAAGCTAAAATAAACACAGCAATAACAAACAAAAATAAAACTTGGGGCCGATCCATAAAAAGGAAGTATCATAAAAATGTACGATGGTATCAATATTAAAAAAACCCAACAGCTAAAAACTTTAACATTTGCTTCTTTACTGGTAAAAATGTTTTCAATGAACTTCATTTCATATCACCAGGCAATAAAATGCATAGGGCATTGCTAAAAAAACTGGAATTATTTTAGAAGGTTAACATCCTTGCCTGGTTATTCCCCAGTTACTCATTGAGTGTTTCCCACCCACTTGGTTTGAGCTAAAGAGATTTGAATGTTAACTTTAACAGCTGGGAAGTTAATTATTGCTCTCCATGTTCATAAGGTTTATCAAAATTTAACTGAATTTCCTTAAGGCACTGAGCCACCCGGTGACCTCGTGGTCTAGGCGGGCAGCGGAATTTGAGCACAGGACCCAAGAGCAAGTCCCCCTTCTGTTCTTCCAGGACTTGACAGTCAAAAGTGGACAGGAATTGCTAGTGGTTTCACACTTGGATTCTGGAGCCAGACCAGCCCTGGTTCACATTCCTGCCCCAGTGGCACTCTAGCAGCCCTTTTCTGTGCAATTTCCAATCTCAAAGCCTCAGTTATCTCATCTGTAAAATGAGGCTATGAACAGCACCTACCTTAAAGTGGAATTGTAAGGGTTAAAAGAGAGAACATATCAAACGCCCATGGCACGGAGCATGGTGCTCAGGAAAGGCGCATTCAATAATTCATGCAATAAGAATTATTAACTGTTATTGCTTTGCTAGCATGCCAAATATCTCCTCTTTATAAATGAGAATGTTGACGTCAGGGTTTCTCAAACAAAACAATTCTATTTTTGAAAGAAGCATCTAAAGGAATTGGGGAGAGGGGGTAGAGGAAGGAAAGTCATAAAGACCAGCCCCTGCTCAACTTCCAATCCAGGCAAGGGGCACACAGAGAGTGACGTGAGAAGACCTAGCCTGAGATGTAATTAGATGGAAAGAAATGCCACAGACACTTCCGCCTCGCAACTGGCTCCAATAGCTCATAACACACGGGAAACAAAAAGTGGCAGCTGACGGTAGCTCTTGGCCCTCTGTTCTAGCTACATCTAGGATTGGCCCTCTGAGAGTTACTCAATGCAGTCTTCAGAAAGGGACTCCACGGGACAGGAACAACAGCCTAGAGGGATCAGAGGAAGATGGGTAAACAAGCACAACGTGCAGGATTGGGGTGGGAAGAGATAAAACATAAAAATGAAAACAGCCATAAAACCAACGAATGTTCTAATAATAAAGAACAATGTGTTTCCAGAAACTGGGCAGGGAGGGAGCTAAGGGAAGGAATTGTTCTGTGTATATAAAGCTCTAAAGCGTATGAATGAAAATCACTAAGGTTTAATTCTTTTCAAAGGTCCTCAATTTGACAGCCTTAAAAACAACAGTGAATTCCTAGATACTCACAAGAGTCACGTCCCCAAACCCATTTCCCTGAACAAATGTGAGCTCTGCAGGGGAGACGTGTTGTGCCCAGCATCTAACAGTGCTCCACGCACAGGGTACAAAGGGACATGAGTACAAAGGACAGTGGCAGGAGAGATTTCCTTTCTGGCTGGTCAGAACCTTTACGGACAAAGTTTCCCCAAGATTGGTGTATAGAACATTTGGCCCTAGAAGATATTTCTCAAAGCAAATTAAGCAGGTTTGCAAAACACTTTACACAGCGTTCACATTTGGGATTCTCTCCACATACATGGCATTTTCAGAGCTCCGAGAAGTCTTGCAGGAAAGAAATCAGCCTACATTTTGTTGAGCCATGGAATTGGGAAACATATAGGATCCTGGCCAATGGATGAGTGGATTGAGCCATTCCTGGAAGAAGAACAGGATGAAGGGAGTGTGTGGACAGGCTTTTGTCTTGGGGAGGGGAGGAGATGCTGTTGGGAGAAAAGTTGAGAGGAATCTTGCAGTTCAAGGGGCTGTGATGGGTGATGGTTGATGTGTGGTGGGTTGTGGGAGGCATGTCTGTGGGTCATCTCACTACCTTCAGCACTTAGGGAGGTAAATGTGCTGACTCAGATGCACCAGCTGGACCCCCTGCTCCAAGGCTATGCCGCACCCTCTCTCATTCAACATCCTGTGGCTCTTCAACTCCATGTGCTATGATGCCTACTGTTATGGTAATCCTGGCTAATGTTCATGGAATCTTTTCCTCTGTGTCAGGCACTCTTCAAAGCACTTAGAGGGATTAACCTCCTGATCCCTCACAGCCACCAGATGTGGCTATTATCGCCATTTCATAAAAGAGGAGACTGAGGCACTCTTGAAATCACTTGAGAAAAATCTTAAAGCCTCTATTTGAAATAGTATAAAATGCTGAACATACCTGGGCCTGTGATAAATTATGTGGTTTGCTGTTGATATTCCGCACAATACATCCTAGGGAAATGCTGGTTTTGACTCACTCCACCTCTGAGCGGAGAGGGGAGATTGGACCTTCTGCCCAACGGGTGGGGTCCCAGCTGCCCAGAGTCACCCTGCTTTCTGCTCTCTCTGTGGCCTGTTTTGTTTGTTTGTTTGTTTTTAAGGGCCACACTTGTGGCATATTTAAGTTCCCAGGCTATGAGTCAAATTGGAGCTGTAGCTGACGGCCTATACAACAGCCACAGAAATGAGGGATCTGAGCTGTGACCTACACCACAGCTCATAGCCAACACCAGATCCTTAACCCAGTGAATGAGGCCATGGATTGAACCCACATCCTCATGGATACTAGTCAGGTTTGTTACCACTGAACCATGATGGGAACCCCCTTTTTTTTTTTTATTTTTAGCCACCTCTTGGCACATGGAACCCCTGGGCCAAGGATCAGATCCAAGACACAGTCGCAATCTAAGCCACAGCTGTGGCAATGCCAGATCATTAACCCACTGTGCCAGGCTGGGGATCCAACCCACATCCCAAAGCTTCCAAGATGCTGGCAATCCTGTTGCGCCATAGCGAGAGCTCTCTATGGCCTGCGTGATTTTCTAGGCCAGTACTCTCCAGGAGGAATAAAATGTGAGCCCCCACTTGGAAGGTAAGAATTTCTGGCAGCCACTTTTTAAAGTCAAAAGAAATAAATGAAATTAATTTTAGTAATATGTCCTATTTAGCCTGATACATCCAAAGTACGATCATCATGCAGCACTAGTCCCATTTCAAGGGCTCAGGAGCCATGTGAGGCTACTGGCTGTGGTCCAGGGTGGTGCTTTCAAGGCAGTAAGTGTTTGCAGAGGGAATATGGGAGCCAGAGGGACATGCTAGGTAAGAGTATGACAGTCAGAGAGACCTATGTTCAAATGCCAGCTTCTGTGCATTCAATCTGTGAGACCTCAGGCAGGTCACTGAAGCAGTGTGTGCCTCGGTTTCCTCATCTGTGAAACTGGGATAATAAGGGTTCTCCCCTTATAGGGTGGTAGGGAGGGTTGACTGATTTCATACACAGAAAGTGCTGAAACAGGGCCTGGTGCAGAGTGAGGGCTCTAGGGGAATTGGCTGTGGCAACTCATGATGAAGGAAGAGCCACCTTTTAAGGCTGTGGGAATAAAGGGGCTCCTGCTAGGTGACATTTCAGTGGAGCTCGTGGGTGGCCCTGTGGTGTCCGTGGTGGGTCTAGATATCACCTCCATATCAGAGATTAAAGGGCACCTGGGGTTGGAGCTCTTTGAAAAGGCTTCCAAGCAACTCCTAGGGAACACTTCTCCCAATTTCCTTTGACACACAAGCTTCCCAGTTTGCAGGCAACTGAGGACGAGTTTATACACCAGGGCCTGCAGAAGAAACCCTTCCTCATCCCAATGTCCACATCCTGGCCACTGTGGTAATGAATGGTCACAGGGACATGCTGTACTCAGATCACAGGTTGAACCCACCAGGGACCCTCCAACCACAGGCCATCTCCCTGCAGCACCCTGGCCCAGCTCAGATATTTAGTTGCAATATGCTGAGCTCCTGCTGTGACAAGTTAATCCGTTAAGTAAATTAAAAGCCTAGTATCTTTCTCTATAGCCTTGATAGGACTTCTGAAACGATCCCACTAGTTTATTCTTACTTATCCTATACTTAAAACAGACCCAGTGACACTCTCTAAACCTCATGTGAGTTGCACTCCTGAATATCCTCTTTCTAGACACCATCCACAGAGAGCTTTTCCTTGATTGACAGCCTGGAAGAAACACAGGACTGGGAAGGAAGAAGTCTGTGTTCAGGCTTCCTTGCCTGTTAAGTTGTAGCGCCAAGATTACGAATCCCTTCCGATTTCTAAGCCTTGATCCTCTTATCCACAAAGACAGGGACTAGAAGTTCTCTCAAGTTCCTTCTAGTATTAAAAGTTTATGAGTCCTTATTTCTGTAAGATGAAAGTGAAAAATGCTAAAAATTCAAGTCTTAAGTTGATGCAAAAGGGCAAAAGCCAGCAGTCTCCTCTCTTGGCCACTGTCGTTCTTAGAGAGGGCAGCAAAGAAATAACCTAACACAGGGGGATTCCATTGTGCCTCAGCAGTAATGAACCCAACTGGTATCCATGAGGATGCGGGTTTGATCCCTGGCCTTACTCAGTGGGTTACGGATCTGGCATTGCTGTGGCTGTGGTGTAGGCCGGCAGCTGCAGCTCCGATTTGACCCTTAGCCTGGGAACTTCCATGTGCCTCGGATGCAACCCTAAAAAATAAAATAAAATAAAATAAAATAAAAACCAAATGCAAGGTGAGGGGCAGAGGAAGACAGAAAAGCTGTAGTGGAGAGAGATCATCAGAAAAGAAGTAGGGGAGTTCCCGTCGTGGCACAGTGGTTAACGAATCTGACTAGGAACCATGAGGTTGCGGGTTCGGTCCCTGCCCTTGCTCAGTGGGTGAAGGATCCGGCGTTGCCATGAGCTGTGGTGTAGGTTGCAGATGCGGCTCGGATCCCGCGTTGCTGTGGCTCTAGTGTAGGCCGGTGGCTACAGCTCCGATGAGACCCCTAGCCTGGGAACCTCCACATGCCGCGGGAGCGGCTCAAAGAAATAGCAAAAAGACAAAAAAAAAAAAAAAAACAAAAACAGAAAAGAAGTAGGCTATGGCTGATGTTAAATAACATCCAGGAAAGTGCCATATACGCATGTCCATTACTCACTGCAGGTTTATTTTGGACCTGAAAAAGTAGGTAAGAGTTTCTGAAAAGTATTTCCCTTCTCCAATTTGAGTAGTTACAGTAGAATAGCATCCAATTCGAGGATTGGGAAATGGGTTTAAAAAAAAAAAAAAAAACAGTGCATAATCACAGTTAACTTTGGAACCATTCTATTGCCCACAAAGCGCAGAATAGGAACTCTGGGGAATAATGGAGTTTTATCTCCTATTCCTTTTCCCCCAGGAGCAATGGAACATGGCTGTACTCTTAGGAAGCCAGGGCTTCCTTTGTAATGATTCTCATCCATAAACCAAGAGGAACCCATTTCTATCATTAACTACCTGCAGTTGAAATTCCAAGTTGCATTTCTAGACATGAACTGGAAATAAAAACAACATCCCTTTCTGCTGGCAAAGACAATGGCTTTAAATAAACAGTCCTAAATAAACCTTTCCTGGTTCATTTCTCAGTTATCTGTGTCTTAGACAAACTCTATACTTTGCTCTCTATATGCTTTCGTATAGTGTCATCCTGTTACAGCATTAAATCCACCTGGCATGAAATGTTTGTAATAAAATAAACGTGTATGAAATAAGTGTCTGAAAATGAAAAGAATGAAAAGACAAGACATGGTCTGGGAGAAAATATCGGCAAATTACCTCTCTAATAAAGGGCTTATAACAGAATATATTCTCTCAAACTTCAAAAATATGAAAATAAATATTCCATTTTTTTTAATGGGCAAAAGATTTGAATAGACACTTCACCAAAGAAAATACATGGATGGCAAATAAGTGCATCATTAGTCATTAGGGAAATGCAAATTAAAACTCTGATGAGATACCACTACACACCTATTAGAATGGCTAATATTAAAAAACAAAACAAAACGAACAAAATACTGGCAATACTGAGTGCTGGCAAAGACTGAGGAGAACAAGAATTTTTTATACTCTGCAGCTGGGACTGCACAATGATACAGCCACTTTGAAAAGCAGGTGGGCAGCTTCTTACAAACTTAGGTGTTTAACATATAACCAGATATCTCCCTTCTAGGTATCTCTCCAAGAGAAATGAAAAAGTATGTTCACCACCAAATCTGCATGCAAATGTTGATGGTGGTTTTATTCGTAATTGCCAAAAACTTTAATCCTCCCCTAGAGAAAAAGTGTGGTCTACACAAACAATGGAATACTATTCAGCAATACAAAAGGAAGAATTACTGATATGGGCAATGGTGTGGATGAACCTCAAACGTGCTATGCTTAATGATTATATTTATACAACATTCTGGAAAAAGCCAAGTTACAGAGACAGAGAATACAGGGCTGCTCCCAAGCACAGCAGAAATCCTTCTCTATTTTGACTGTGATGATGATTACACAACTGCATGGTATTTACCAAAAGTTGCAGAATTTACCCTAGAAAAGACAGCTGATTCTGCATGTAAATCAAATCTTAGCAGAAAAATGTGGAAGAGCAGTTTCCATTGTGGCACAGTGGAAACAAATCCGACTAGGAACCAGGAGGTTGCAGGTTTGATCCCTGGCCTTGCTCAGTGGGTTAAGGATCCGGCGTTGCTGTGAGCTGTGGTGTGGGTCACAGACGTGGCTCTGATCCTGGGCTGCTGTGGCTGTGGCACAGGCCGGCAGCTGTATCTCCAATTTAGACCCCTAGCCTTTGCATCTGATGGCAGCCAGCTGCCCTCCACTGTCATTTCTCATATCCCTTCTTTAGAGGACGTGCACCTTACACTGTTTCAGGGAGTTACTGGGAAGATAACAAACTACCAAGTATCCGTCTGAGGGTTTTCCTCAGCTGGGAATGGGTTTTTGAAGAAAAATAAACAACCAAGATTTGATGTTAGGTGACCGGGAAGGGCCCTCTCTTGGGACTGAAGGTGTGGCAGGCCACCCTGGGGCTATCTCTGGATCCAGAAGCTTATCAAAAGGGCTCCTGGGAGGGGACAGGAAAACACACGTCCTACCTCACGGAGACCTAATTTCACATCCAAGCCTAACTTGCCATTTTACATTCCCAAATGCAAACTGGCTTTTCTGGGCTTCAAAACACAGGTGAGTGAAATTCTTGGAATGGAAGATAAGGTTATCTCAGTAAACACTGTAAAGGGAGGATCTTTCTGTTGGTGGGTTTAAGAAGAAAAGGTCATCCAGAGTCAAAAAACTACCTTTTGTGCTCAATGAAATTATGAGTGGCTCATCCTGATCTTTGTTTCTGGTAGAGATTCTGGGTTGGGGGGCTGACTCTGCCCTTTCAAACTGTTGCCAATGCACCTTATCATAATAAAGATGAATCAAAGAGTAAAAGAAATGGAAAGGAAGGAAAGGGTCAGGAGGAGCAAAACTAAAACTAGAAGGAAAAATGGCAATTTTTATAGCCAGGGCAATGACAACAAAGTGAGAAGTTACTTTAGAGACCTAACAATAACTGCACTGTACCTTGTTTGGATCATCATCTAAACAAATAGTAAAAAGGCATTCTGGGGACAACATGGATATCATTTAGGTGATGGGGGTAATTACTGTTGATTCCGATCGCCATGACAAATACTATTACAGGTAGATTTAAAAAAATTTGGTGTTCCCATCGTGGCTCAGTGGTTAACGAATCCGACTAGGAACCATGAGGTTGCAGGTGCAATCCCTGGCCTCGCTCAGTGGGTTAAGGATCCAGTGTTGCCGTGAGCTGTGGTGTAGGTTGCAGATGCAGCTCCGATTAGACCCCTAGCCTGGGACCTCCACATGCTGCGGGTGCACCCCTAAAAAGACAAAAAGACAAAAAAAAAAAAATCCTAGTTTTTTAAGAGAGGTATATTGGGTATTTAGAAAATTTCACGATACGTGGGTTTACTTTAAAATACCCCAACAAAAAGGAAAAATAAGCAAATGTGGAAAAAAAATCTTTTCATCATTAAATGAAGACAGTGCATGCTAGTGGTTCCTTTACTGTTGCCTCTGCTTTTAAGTGTGTTTGAAGATGTTTGTCATAAAATGTTTTTTTAAAAAATGATGAATTTTTTTATACATTATATGAGAACAGCTCCCATATTAGAAGTTTCTTTCTTTTTTGGGGGGGGGGTGTCTTTTTGCCATTTCCTGAGCTGCTCCCACGGCATATATGGAGGTTCCCAGACTAGGTGTCCAATCGGAGCTGTAGCCATCGGCCTACGCCAGAGCCACAGCAACTCGGGATCCGAGCTGCATCTGCAACCTACACTACAGCTCACAGCAACGCTGGATCCTTAACCCACTGAGCAAGGCCAGGGATCGAACCCACAACCTCATGGCTCCTAGTCGGACTTGTTAACCACTGAACCATGACAGGAACTCCAGAAGTTTCTTTTTTACTATCCTTCGCCGAGCTTTTGAAGTGTTGCACTATTAATACCAACATTTAAAAAAGAGAAAAGAAAAAGGAATATTTTAATATTAATGCCACAAGAAAAAGTTGAAGAAATAAGCTTGAGAATTCAGTTATTTAAAAGAATGCTTTTTAGTAATTTATTAAGGATTTTAGAGGTTATAGCTTATAGTGACTACTTTTTAGACATAAAGTCCATTGAGGGATATAAAAAAAGGAAAAAAGCTATAAAGATGGATGAGGAACAAAAAGAGGTAAATGAAAAGAAATTAAACCCCAACAACACCAAAGGGCAAAAACCATCTTTAAAGATTCTAATTGTTCCCAGGTTTGGGGGCTAGCTGTTTCCCTTACACACTGCAGACAAGCTCATTCACGTCTCGGAGTTTAGTTTTCTCACGTACAAAATGGGACTAATTGGAATATCCTCCACCCAGGGCACTGTTCCAGGAGTAAATGGAAGAACTCATAATGTGCCTTCACACTGCCCTAGCATAGGGCTCTATCAGTGCTACCCGTTGTCATGGTCACAAGCTACGAGGTTGAGGGGGAAGGATCTGAGTAGAGAGAAAGGCTATGGGAAAATGGCGGCAGGTGGTCCTCTCAGCCAAATCATTAATCAGTCCACCACCACCAACCTGCTCAGGCCCAGGCCAGACTGCCAACTCAGCCAAAGCGTCTATCACTGCCTGGACCCCTCAAGCTGTCCCAGAATTGTTGACTTGCAGTCCCCCTCAGAAGTCTGCTCCTTCAGTGCTGTCTCTCACTCCGTTTGGGCCCAACTTTCAGGGACGCTAATCTAATCAGCTAATCTATGCTAAACTATTAATGGGATCCAAGAGGTTAATGTGTAACAAGTCTATGCTCCAAGGGAGGCTTGCTGGAGACACAGGCCTTGGTGAGTCATCAGAGTCTTGGTGGGAATTCCAGGCACCAGGCAACTCTTCTCAAACCAGATCAAATTCTAGGAAGTCAGTTTAAAAAGCATGCCGGCAAAAAAATATAATTCATATGTGAATGCAATTGAATCAACGATGGGACAGGCCAAAAAATCCTTTCACTCGACCAGGACAAAAGGGTTATGGAAAACGGTACATTTAGGAGTTTTGTAACATTACAGAGTTTTTTATGTTTCTGTTTTCCCATCTGCAAAGCAGAGGTTAAGGTAAGGCAAGAAAGAGTGCCTGCCATGCAATGCGTACTCAACAAACCTTAGCCATTGTTAATATTACTTAGCGATAAATTGGATAGAAGTCAAAGGAGATGCTCTGAAAATTTCAGTGAAAGAGGATTTCCTAGATGGTGGCTTTCATTTGTGTTTTCAGTGCAGTTTGGGGCACAGGGTGGCACACTGGAATCAGATCTGGGTTCAAGTGTCAGGCCCACTTCCTACCAGCTGTGTGACTTTGGACAAATGGCTCAACCTCTCTTAGCTATGATTTTATCAACTATAAAATAAGGATAAAATTACCCACTATGTAGTATAGACGAATGAACTACATAGGATAATGTATGGAAAATATGTAGCATAGCGATTCAATAGCCCAACAAATGACAGTTTAATCATTGTCTTGTATTTTCCAGCTTTATGATTGCATCCAAAGGACCCCAACCAAGAATTGATAGTGCAATCTAATGGGGGTGATGGGCAGAGTCCCCAGTGCCTAATAGAGACTAAGCCATGGTAATCCCATTAGAATCCCAATAGCTGATGAGTCCAACAGGCACAAGTCTACTTAGCTGGAAGGGGATGGAGCCTTGGGTTTGACCAGCTCTGGTGTCCCAAAGAAGTAGACATAAGGCAGGAATTTTATCTGCCCGGTTATTGAGATTATCTCCTTCCAAAGACAAAAACATGGGATCCTGGGTTGGCTATTGATCCCTGGGGACAAGAGCCATGGGACTATGAAATAACTACTTGCCATTACTCCCATTTCTTTTTTTTTCTTTCTTTTTAGGACCACACTCGGCACATGCCACAGCCACAGCAATGCCAGATCCAAGCTGCATCTGCAATCTACAGCACACCTCACTGCAACACCGGATCCTTAACCCACTGAGCAAGGCCAGGGATCGAACCCACAACATAATGGTTCCTAGTTGGATTTGTTTCCTCTGTGCCACAATGAGAACTCCTCACTGCATTTTTTATAATTAAATTATTATAAAATCATGGCCAAATATATATATAAATAAAAAGGTAATGATATATATGTTCCTACCAAAAGAAATATTTTGGTGTATGTTACTTCAAATTTTTTCTTTACATACACGTGCTCCCACATATACTTTGCCATCATTTAAAAAAAATGAGATCATACCATACATACTCTTTCATCACTTGTGTGTTCACTTAACATATCTATTTCTGTGTTTGTTAACCTCAACCTATGCTGTCATTTTTAATGGCCGCCTAGGAATCCATCAAGTGCAGGCTTCATAAATTATTGACCTATCCTCCAACCAATGGCACTTAAGCTGTTTCCAGCCTTTTGCTGTGAGAAACAACACCAGGCTGAGCATTCTCACATAAACGCCTTTACACAATTGTCCAATTATTTCCTTAGAGGTGGTATTGATGGGTCAATGAGTGTACAATTCTTAAATGCCTTAAGAAAAAAAAGCTAAACAAAACAGCTAGCCTTGCTGAGATGGGAGGGCCAGAGAGGCATTTTAATAACAGAAAGACACCGCCTTTTAGACCCTGGCAAACAAAACAGCCTTCTGTTGCCCTCCCCCACCTCCCTGCCTTTCTCTCATTCACCAAGCAGGGAAACACTGATAAAAACAACTAAATCCTCTTGTACAAATTCCAGGGTCAAATAGCAAGTGTCTTCGAGACAGAACTACTTCTCGAAGAACTCTGGGGTGTCATCTGGAAATGCAAAATGAAGGACCATCAGGAAGTGGCTCATAAAAGCAACACACTCTCCTGAATGGCTCCTGGTGAGCCTGCCACATGGCCCCCCTAGTGTGTGGGGCGGGCAGGCAGGCAGCTTGGTCAGTGACCTGTTGAGCCTGAGGACCTGGTGTGTAGAGGGGACACAAGGGCATGTCCTAGGAAAGAGAAGCCACCCCATTCCCCACTCTAAATCTTGAGGAACCTACAAATAGGATGAAAATCACAAATCAGCAGAAACACTCAAGTGGGCCCACATGCATACACAGAGACACAACCAATGATGGCAAGATGGAGATGCAGCCACTGGCCAAGAGAAAGCAGCAAGAAAGAACATTTCAAAATGCTGCATTGGGTATAGAGAAACATGCAGCCATAAGGGGCTCTCAGCCCTGCCACTCACTGGCAGGGAGACCTAGGGCAAGTCCCATAAGCCTTTAATGACCAGGTGACCAAGAAGCTCTCAGCTTAATCCCAGGAACCTGATTAACTTTGGGGTTTGGTATTTTGAGGTTTTCTTTCCCAGGTTATGGTGTTTTCATTTCTCTTTTTATGATTTCTTAAAAATCTACCATTCAGATTGTCTACCATCTGCTGAAAACTGTCCTGGGAGCTTTCATTATTTCATACTCATGTAATCCTGACTACCCCTTTGGAAGGTCCATGTTATTCTTCATGCTCTCAATGTGCTCAAGGTCACACAACTAGCTGGAAGAAAGATGGTTCCTGGTTTTATCCTCCTGGCACAGAGGCATTACTGAATAAACACTTCATAGCTGAATGAATAAATGCACACATGAATAAATAAATTGTGCTGTAGACTCCTTTCTAAACCCATGAAGTTTTTACCACCTAAGACTCCTTCTGCACATGTCTTTTTAATACAAGTTATCTCAGCATTTTTTTTTTTGAAAATCTGCATACATCAAGAATCAGAAACGAGCAAGACTATTTCATCTGTAGGCAGGAATGTGACAGCCATGATGCCCTGCCCTGGGAAAACTCATCAACCAGCAACTAAAGGGTTACACTGAGCTCAGCAGGGGGCTGCCAGGGGCCTGTTCCCAGGCCTGGGTGATCTTAAATTCTGATGGTTTCTTGCTAAATATATAGAGTATCACTCCTGGAAATAAGTAACTTAACATCCCAGGCCTATCGTTTGCTCAGCTGTGCAGAATTTGCATGTTGACCTAGAGCTAGTTTCCTCTAGCTCCAATATTCTATCACCCTATGAGAAGAGAAGACAGAAAGCAATGATAGAAAAATTCAAGTCCAGGGCAAAGTGAGCATTGGCTATGGATAGTGGTTATTGCCCTAAATCCAACATTAGCAGGAACCCTCACATTTTTTTTTTAACTTCTGAATCACTTGGCATATTTAATAAACCCACTGATTCTTTTTTTTTTTTTTTTTGTCTTTTGTCTTTTTGTTGTTGTTGCTATTTCTTGGGCCGCTCCCGCGGCATATGGAGGTTCCCAGGCTAGGGGTTGAATCGGAGCTGTAGCCACCGGCCTACGCCAGAGCCACAGCAACGCAGGATCCGAGCCGCGTCTGCAACCTACGCCACAGCTCATGGCAACGCCGGATCCTTAACCCACTGAGCAAGGGCAGGGACCGAACCCGCAACCTCATGGTTCCTAGTTGGATTCGTTAACCACTGCGCCACGACGGGAATTCCTAAACCCACTGATTCTTGCTCCATCTCACCTCCCTGGCAAGAGGGGTTTGTTTGCTTGTTTGTTTAAAGAATTGACATGAGGTTCCCAGGGTACATCTAAAGTTTACCCTTGGTTGCCAATCATAGTTCTTGTGGGGGGACTCCCTAAAGCTGACTTATTTTTGCAGGGGGGGGGACAGTTTCCTCTCTGGACAGAGGGACTTCTGTCACTCTTTACCAACTTTCACTCCCTGTACAAAGGCTACCTGATCTGGGAGGTTTCCATGACCTACTGGTCCATCCCTCTAATGGCTGCTGGTGAACTGTGCCAAATCCCAAAGGTCTTTCCCATTATTCTGAGCCTCCTACATCTGAATTCAAAGAAAGGGTGTAAAAGCAGCTGGAAGAGAAACCAGAGTGGTAGACTCCAGCACCAACCTTTGAAAGAGCCAATCACATCTGCTGGGCTCTGGATTCATCACACAGGGCAGAGGAAGGGCCCGTCATATTGGTCACTGGCAAAGCAAAATCAGGAGGGAGACTAAAAGCTGGCACTGGTGATTTGGAAGGAGGCAATCAAAGGTCCCGATACCAAGAATGACTAGAACCCAAATAAGCTATTTTGAAAAATTGGGACATCTT
This sequence comes from Sus scrofa, assembly GCF_054392235.1. Lineage (NCBI taxonomy): Eukaryota > Metazoa > Chordata > Mammalia > Artiodactyla > Suidae > Sus > Sus scrofa. Next base: position 61,020,139 of record NC_139395.1, read on the forward strand.
CTATTGTTCTCAAACCTCATGTTTTCAGATTCCCATTTTTTGTGTGTTTTTAACTGACCTTGACAATGATTTGCACTTTAGTCCAGAAAATCAAATGTCCACTGACTCTGATAATTGATTAAAAAAAATGGACCATGAGAAACTTTTGAATGATAGTATTAAGTAAGACTTCCCTCTATCTTTCCTCTCCCCCCTCCTCTCTTTCTCTCTCTCATCCAATGCACACACCCATACACATCACAAATGTGTTGTGGAATACCACAGGAAAGCATGAGTTGTCATTACGGATTAGCTATGAGGTTATGGGCAGGTTGCTTCTTCTCTAAAAGCCTCAGCACCTTTACTAGGCACATTGGAGGGTAAAAACTGGGTCCATCTCACAGGGTTGTGGTAAGGATTAAGTGAACTGGTGCATGCAAAGTGCTCTGTCCAATGCCAGTAAAGAACAGGACTCTAATAAACGGTATTTTCTTGTTTGTTTCTCTTTCTAGGGCTGCACCTGCCACATATGGAAGTCCCTGGGCCACGGATCAAATCTGAGCTGCAGCTGCAGGCCTATGCCACAGCTGCAGCAACATCAGATCCAAGCCACATCTTCAACCTATGCCACAGGTTGTGGCAATGACAGATCCTTAACCCACCGAGCAAGGCCAGGGATCACACCTGCATCCTTGCAGATGCTATGTCGTGTTCTTAACCCACTGAGCCACAATGGGAACTCTGTAAATGGTAATTTAAAAAAAAAAATGTTGGTATGCTGCCACTTGAGGGCTGAAGAATGTCACAAAGTGCCATTTTTCAATAAGTTGATCAAGGAAAATACTGAGTATCTTTTGGACATATGCTAAGAAATAGAAGTGGAGTAATCCCGTATTTCCCATCACATGATATATGTATGTTTTATACCCATGTTTAAGATACGCAGCTGCTATTTCAGATTTGGAAAGTCCAAAAGTAAAGGTCAACATTCTTACTAGCAAAGTCAAAAATATGTTGATAAAAGAATTTGCCATTGACCTTTCGAGCAGACAGCAGCCTTGGCATCATGCAAGACGCAGGGACTATTGTTTCTGAGTACTCTCTTCCCTCAGCCCTCCAATTCCACCCCTGGGCTCTGTAGAGAGTCTGACAGAATATTTCAGTTATGTACCATGTAGCCCTGAAGGTTAAGAACACGAAACTGGAAGGGATAAATTTGAAAGATGTACAATACCTATGACTTGCCTATTCCACATTCTAAGCAATGAATGTCATTTTTTTTTTTTTTTTTCTTTTTAGGGCCATACTTGCGGCATAAGGAGTTTCCCAGGACAGGGGTCAAATCGGAGCTGTAGCTGGTGGCCTTTGCCACAGCCACAGCAACACAGTATCTGAATCGTGTCTGCAAACTATACCACAGCTCAGGGCAACACCAGATCCTTAAACCACTGGGCGAGGCCAAGGATTGAACCTGCATCCTCGTGGTTACTAGTCAGGTTCATTACTGGTGAGCCACACTGGGAACTCCAATGTCATCTTTTATTAGAGGATTCACTTTAAAAATAATAATTCCTTTTCTGTGGAAAGGTTCATTTGTGCCTTTGGAATGGATTAGCAATGAGATCCTGCTGTGTGGCAATGGGAACTACATCCAGTCACCTATGATGGAGCATGATAATATGAGGAAAAGGAATGTATACATGAGTCACCATGCTGTAAAATAGAAAAAAATAATAATGTACTGGGGAAATAAAATAAAAAAAATTTTTTAAATAATAATAATTCCAAGAGAGACCAGGATATCACATTCCATCACAGTGGAAGAACCTGTTATAGATACAAGATGAAACAATTCATCATTTTAGGAAAATACCACTTGGTTGTGAATTTTCACCTTATTTGGAGACGTCAGAAAGACCCTGAGAAGTTATCTAACTAGGGGAGGCAATGAAGCAACTTTTAAAAATAAAGAGGGAGAGGGACAAATTTTTTTTTCCTTTTTACGGCCATACCTGCAGCATACGGAAGTTCCCTGGTCAGGGGTCGAATCAGAGCTGTAACTGAGGCCTATGCCACATAATAGCAACACCAAATCCAAGCCGCACATGTAACCTACAATGGATTACAGCAGTACCAGATCCTTAATCCACTGAGGCCAGGGATCGAACCCACATCCTCACAGAGACAACATCAGGTCCTCAACCCACTGAGCCACAATGGGAACTCCAGGATAAAGTTTTAGAAACAGCAAGTTCAAGAGTTTAAAAAGTAGTATTTTAACAAACATCCTAAAACACAAGACAAAATAGAGGTATGATTTCTAATGATATGCCATCATCAGAGAGAAAGTTACTAGGCTTCAAGGACACTTAAAGTCTGCTTCAAGATTGCAGCCTGAGAAGCACAGACAAGCACAAGCATCCCAAGGTGCCCTAGGACACACCCCTGACAATGGTCAAGCCTGTCAGCACCAAGCCTCAAAGAATTTGGCTGGAATGGAAGGAATTCTAGTGGTGGGCATATCTACATTTGATTGAAAACTGGCAGTGCAACCCAGAGCTCCATTCTTATACTTCCTGAAGCCACAGAACATTAGCTAAACTGACGTTGACTGAAAAAAAAATTCCAGTAAGCACACTAAAGTTTTTGTGAGTTCCACTGGTAAGAATTTCCCATAACCCTACATGGTAAAAAAGAAAAGAAAAGAAAAAACCAAATGAATAGAAAACACTAACCAAGAAAACAGAAGCAACTGCTGATTGAAGATCTGGCTACATTAGTCTCAAAGCATTATTAAAGCCTAATCCTTAAAATTAGCAACTTCAGCAAAAGAAGTCAACTCTACCCAGGGTGGGTTTGGAGTCCCTGGTATTTGAGTTTGAATCCTGCATTTGTCACTTATCAACCATGCAAACTTGGACAAGTTATTAAACCTCTTTTTAGTTTATCTGTATAATGGGGACATATCTGTCTTGAAGACTAAATAAAAGGGAGTGCAAATGGACACACTTTGTAGCCTGTGAAAGAGCTACAAAAGAGCACTGCAATTAACCCAGTTCATGCAGCCAGGATCTCTGATCAAGCAAGAAGCAAATACCTGGGGTGTCACATGCATGCCTTCCTGTTAAGGGCTCTCTGCGTGGGGTGCTGCGCCTATAGATAATGTGGGGTTTGTTTTGCTCCTCTTCATCTTCTTGTTCATCGATGGACAGTAGTGGTTCAATAAAATAATCCCCATCATGGGACCGGAATGTGCCCAGCTGCAAATAGAGAAGAGAGGTTGATGTAATATAACTCAGCCACCGGGAGGAAAAGAACAATGGAACGTTGCCAATGGAGTGGCTCCATCTTGCCCAATCCCTTTCCCATGAGGACTGCTTAAGCTGGAAATCCTGCCCACATATTTGGAGAAGCAGTTTGGGGTTTTTTTGTTTGTTTGTTTTTGCTCTCTGCCATACCAAGACATTACCCTTGATTTCACTCTATGTTATTGCATCTGCCATCCAAATTTGTATCTAAAAAATATTTCTGGAGTTCCCGTCATAGCACAGTGGAAAGGAATCCAACTAGGAACCATAAGGTTGCGGGTTTGATCCCTGGACTCCCTCAGTGGGTTAAGGATCCAGTGTTGCCATGAGCTGTGGTGCAGGTTGCAGACGCGGCTTGGATCTGGCATTGACATGGCTGTGGCATAGGCTGGCAGCAACAGCTCCGATTAGACTCCTAGCCTGGGAACCTCCACATGCTGTGGGTGTGGCCCCAAAAATACAAAAGACAAAATAAATAAATAAAATACTTTTTTGGTGCTCAAGTTCTCATTTCACTCCTGCGGGCTGATGAAAGAGAGTTTCTGTATGTTAAGACAGCCTGGAAACTTAGGGACAAGTGTGAGATCCAAAGGGAAAAGCTTACTCATGAAAGCCTTATCACTACTTCAAAATCAGGAAGGATATGCTGACCAAAAGGCATTCAGGGTGGTGCCACCTGTGATGATGGCACAGGACTCTCTTACTACCCCTTTGCAAGAGGGAGTGACATGGGACCAGACTTGGCAGTGAGGCCGTCTGTCCTATCTTCCAGTCCCAGTCTCACTTACACACCCACCTGGGGCAAGTTTCTTAACTGCTGTGAGCTTCAGCTTCCTTGTTTGTCAATTAGAAGATAAAAATACTGTCTCTTATTTATTGTGCAGATTAAATGAGATAATGCATACAGAGTGTTAAGCAAAGTGACACTTTGTAAGGGCTTAGAACGCATGAGTGGCCTTTGGGGTTGCAGTGTTAGTCTTTAACCACCAGGATACAATTGACATTTGCCAATCATTCTAAGCAACTTGAAAGAGGTAACTCTTTCTCCTCCCCTTCCCACACACCCACAGATTGTGTGGGAAGGTTAAATCACCCAAACTAAAGGCTATAAGAGCACTTAAAAAGTTCCTTGTGCCATGCCGGTGGGCAGTGTTTCAAGGAAGAAAATCAAGCTCTTCTTTTTGTCCATTGTTCCTTTTCTTTTAGCTGAGGAAAAAAAAGGACAGAGGCCATGACTTTCTCCTGGACACAAGGAAATGACTGTCCTCGAACGTCAGAGGTAGCATCAGCATCATGCAGGAGTTTGTTAGACATTCAAATTGCATTCCATCCCACATCTGATCTACTGAATCAAAGTATCTTTAGATAGGGCCCAGGAATTGGAATTTTAGAATTCTGAGGCAGGATAAAGTTTTTCAAGTACTAGGCTAAAATACAAAGGTTGCCAAACCCAGCTAAGTGTGAAAACTGCCCAGGAAGTTAAAAAAAAAAAAAAAATTACAGGAGTTGTCATTGTGGCACAGTGGAAACGAATCCGACTAAGAACCATGAGATCGCAGGTTCAATCCCAGGCCTCTCTCAGTGAATTAAGGATTCGGCATTGCCGTGAGCTGTGGTGTAGGTCACAGACATGACTCAGATCTGGCGTTGCTGGTGTAGGCCAGCAGCAACAGCTCCGATTAGAGCCCTAGCCTGGAAATCTCCATATGCCATGAGTGCGGCCCTAAAAAGACAAACAAACAAAAATTACACTTGGGGGTATTACCCCATATCTGCAGATTTGGAATTTCCAAAGTCGAGGTCTAGAATCTATTTTTTAAAAGCTCTCCATGTGATTCATAGGTCACTGACTTAATAAGGAGACAGCTCTAGGGTAGTCTGGCATCAGAATAAGAGAGAGAGTAGCTGGTTTCCAGAGAAGAAGCGATTTAACAAGTTTATTTTCACCCAGGCATCTTTCATCTTTCTGTTTTCAACACACAACTCACATGTTCTCTGGGTACAGAGAAGGAAGCAGGCCACAACACGTGAAAGCAACTAGAGACAGGCTATAAATACTGGGAAAGAATCTGGCAGTTTTGATTAGTAAAAGGGGAAACTGAGGCCCGGGGGGAGGAAGTGACTTGTCCTAAGTTCCCCCTCAGTGACAAAGAAGCAGCTGCATCTGAATCATACCAGGGCTGAATCTAGAATTCAGGTACCCTGACTTCGGACCAGTGCTTTAAAAAAAAACAAAAAACAAAAACAAAAACACTTTGAAATTCCTCAGATTCAGTCTCTGGTCCACGGTTAACAGCATGGGTCAGAAGGACTGGGTGGGAACCCCAACTCTGCACTCAACTAGCTGTGAAATCACTAGCAATTCCCCAACTCTCAAAGCCTCAGTGTCCTCATCTGCAAAATGGATTGTTCAAGGGTTGGGCCATTGTGAGGATTTGGATGAAATAATGCAAACATAAAGTACTTACTACAAGATTCATAATAAGAGTTCAATAAATGGTATCAATAGCAAGCTAAATTAATTTTGTGGCGATTCACAAAACAGCTGCTTGACTGAAGAGTAATCCTTTCTTGGTTAAAGTCGCCATTCATTCAAACATTGGTACTAAATACAACATTCAAGGCTCCAACTTGGGAGAGAAATAAATTGATGCTGACCCTGCTGCCAAGGAAAAGGGGATAGAACAGGTGTACCAGGAGCTATAACACAAGGGAGCGCATACTAAGCATCAAAGAGAAATGCAAGCAAGAGTCTAGGAAAGTGGAGAGGGAGAGATGACAGCAGGCTTAAGGACTAGGAAGAAGTTTCTGGGGGAAAAAATATGGAAGTTACTCTTTGAAAGAAAGGAATGACTTGAGCATGTGACATTGGGTAAAACGACCAAGTAAATCCAAAAGGTCCAAAGGCCATGAGGTAGGACAAGGATGGGTGGGAACTGCAGAGAAAAGAGCAAAAGCAGACTGCCTGAAATACAGGATTTGTGAAGGAAGCTTGATAGGTGAGACTGGAGGATGGGTGAGAAGGTACCCCTGGAGGGTGTGAGAAGGGGATGTGCCAGAGGTGAGAGCATACATTGTCAATGGTCTGAAGTGTCAGATGACAGTTTATAGTTGTTCTAGGTGATGGGAGCTCTGTGAACAGGAATAAGTCAACAGGGCAGCGATGTGATCTTGCACCTTGTCATCCTTAATCTGTTAGCAGTGTGTGGCAGGGATTAGAGAGAAAAGACTGGAGAAGCAGCAGCCAGATGGAAATATTTCTTAGACTTTAGTCCCAGTGAGAGAGGTAGAGAGGGGGAAAGGGGTCTAGAATGTTCGGAACAGGTGAGAAACATCTGAGAGGTACCTCATTACTGACGGTGGGGTGGGGGTAGGGGGAAATGTTGGCAAGACTCACTCTAAAGAGGGAAGATTTCCTGGAAGGTTTACTGCCTAGGAATGCCATATCATCACTGCTGTTGAAGTGGCTAAGGGGGCGTCTTGGGAGGAAAGATAAATTCCAGAAGGAAGACAAAGGAGCAAGAGTTTTGGAACTAGGTTCACTGATGAAGATAGTAATAGCTAGCTCGCATATTTTCAGTGTATGTGGGACCCTCCCCACCATGCCCCACCCCCGAAGAGCCAAATTGCCAATTACACACAATAAAATGAATTCAGCGAGCTCTAGGCATTCAGCCTTCCTGAGGTTCGGGCCCTCAATTCCCTAAGAGAGTCACTACTTGCAGTTCCACGTACGAGTCACCACCTAAAATTACCAACAGAAATGAAGATCCTGCGCAGCAAAACATTTATACCACTGTTGGGGCCACTCAGCGGGGTGTGGAGGCGGGGAGGGAGGAGGAGTAAGGGCTGTTTACAAACTTGACGTACACGCTCAGTCCTATCAGGAAGGTTCTGGGATTGGGGGTTACAGCCTTGGGCTCTGGGGCGCTCCGATGCTTTGGGATCCCGCGCCCGACTTAAACCCACCCAGACCATACCTTTTCAAAGCACAGCAAGATTCCAAGCATCTCGGGGCAACGGTGACTCACTGCAGCACCCTCACCTCTTTCGCCAAACTGCCGTCCCCGCCGCCCCCCAAATAATCTCAGCAACGCGCCGCGGCTTCAGGCGCTTTGCCAGGGGCGAAAGGGGTTCAACTCCATCCCCATATACCAGCAAGCTAAACGCCCCACCCGCCTTCGGAGTCTTCAAGATTGCCTCGCTCCCCAGCAGACCATTCGGCTAAGGGGCAGAGATGGATAGGACACCCACATGCGGCATTCTGGATCCACTAAAAGCAGCGCGCAGGGGAGGCAACCAAGCGCTTGAGTAAGTATTCAAGCTCCTACTTAGAAAAGTAACGGTGGGGAGTGTGAGTGCTCTGGGGAAAAGTAATCGCATCAGCCTGGCACCGAGCGCCTTGCGCTGGGAGAGCCTGGCTCGGGATAGTTTCTGCGTCATAGCGCGTAGCAGAAACGCACATCGCTCGCGAAAGTAAAAAACAGTTTTCGCTCAGGCCAGAACCTTACCGCGGGTCCTCAAATATCATGAGAGGGCGGACGCCGTGAAGGACCCACTGGGGGGAAAAAAGGGGCGAGGGGTGGAGGTAAGCATAGGGTCGGGGTACCAGCTTGGATTCCCTGCTCTGCTGCGTGTTTTGCTACGCGGGGATGTGGTCGCCCCGCCCTCTCGCCCTCCCTCTCTCGGGAAACGTGCGCCGCAGGCTCTCTTTTTTGATTCTCTGAAACCTCATGGGTCGTAGAAACCCCAGAAGAACTGAAATCTCCTCCAGGCAGCCTTTCCACACTCTCTCCCATTAGTTCTGTTTTCTGGGGCCACCCCACCAGCAGGGTGCAGAGTCGGACTGCGCCGCACCCCCACTTCCAGTTCCTCCCTAATTCGAAGCGTCCGGGGCAGGCTCCGCCCTCTTCCCCGCCCCCGGGCCCCTCGGCCCACCCTTCCGTTCTTGGGACGGGACCTGTTCCCTGTCAATCCAATTCAGCCTTAGGGTTCCCGGCGCGTGAAAAAAAAAAGGCTCTAAGAGAACTCGGGGACTCTAGATTACGCACCGCCCTTCATGACAAACAGAAGGAACTCCCCGTACCCGAGGCTGGGGATCCTCACCCCACACCCCCGACTCAAGACTCGCCAATGAGGAGTCGGGTTCTCGCGCTCAGCTGCTCTGCTCCTGGGCGGCTGAGTTTGCCGCACGGAAGGACAACACTCTTCGAGTTTGGAAACTGACTTCTCAGCCGCCTGCTGTTTGGGGCAACGCACAGCTGAGTCGATTTCGGACCCTAGAAAGCTCGGAAACATCCAGAACCTCCCGGTGGCGGATGCGTGCGCTCCTCTCGAGTATAAGCGCATGCACCAGGCTAGCCACCCAAACCGCAGGAGGCAAACTAGTTTGTAGCTGTTATTTAACGTCAGAACGGATATGGCGCTGTGAGGGTCTTAGGCTAGAGAGCAGTTAACTCTTCCAGAAGCGGGTGAGAAGGCGGGAGGGCAGGGGAGGGATCGTACACCCACTTACCATTCCTGAGCAGAGGCTGATGACCGCCGTGTGCTCGGCCTTGGTGTTGACATGTCCTTTGTAGAAACAGTGCTTGAGTTCCGCTTCCTCCTCGGAATAAAACTTTGTCTGGTTCACCCCGGGTGCCCCGAGGAGGGTGACAGTGAACAGCGGAGCGATGAATCCCGCATGAGCGGTGAGATTAAATAAAAATTGCTGGCCGAAGGCGGAGAGGCGGTAATGCGCCTCGGAGGAGGTAGCAGAGGAAGAGGAGGCGGCGAAGGTAGGCCAGGGGTCAGAGGCAGAGTTAATGCTCCGTCGCCTTCTTTTGAAGTGTACATTTGTGGGAAAGGGTTCTCCGAGAGCGTTCACTCGGATGGGAGACGCGATTTCATATTCGCTCAGGGTCTCTAATAATTTCACTGTGGAGAGAAGCAGAGGTATATGAACCAATAATTCGATTTTACGCAAGTTTTACTTTAAAAATGAAGGTGGAGGCTTTGTCCTGAGTTATTTCCCAGCCCCCCGCCAATTTGAGCCAGTGCCTTCATCTCAGTCCCTGGCACATATTCGCTCAACACCTACTACTATGTGCCAGGAACAGTGTTAGGCATTGATGATACACCATTCGGAGCTAGACAATGAACAAGTCAAAGTAGTTAAGATGATTTCAGATCCTGACAAATACCCTGAAAAAGTAAAACATGCCACTACATGGTGCCCCCAGTTGCTAAGTAACTATAGTTTAGGGCCTGGGGTGGAGAAAGAAAAAAAAGGCGGGGGAGGAGGACGACTAAGTTCGTTCTACAGTGTCTCTCTCTAGAAATTGGCTGGGAATGACCTAAAGGGAGAGGCTGCAAAGCGGGACATAATTCTTTCTAGGAAAAGGAGAGAGAGAGAGAAGGGAGCCTCCACTACTGGGTGCCCGCTGTGGGACGCGAAGCCTGGGGAGGTAGCGTCAGGGGCGGAGGGGTCCCGGTGGCCGGAGCCTCGTTACCTTGCCTCGGGTGCAGCCTGTCCTTGCGCACGGCCGCTGCGGCGTCTGGGCTCCCCATCTCAGCCAGGTCCCGCACCAGGAGCGTTAACAGTGTGGCCCAGGATACAAACTGCATGGTGCTTCCCACCCCTCCCCCGCTGCCCCCACCCCCCCCTCCCTTCTGCCCTCCTTGGCTGCGGCGGCTACGCGAGGCAGCAGCCGCGGAGAGCGCGCGGAACCCGGCGCCCGCCGCCAACTTTTGACTTTAGGAGTTGCTGAGGTCTCGCCGCGAGGGTCCCGTCTGCGATCGGCTGAGCAACGCCGCCGCCTGCCGAGAGCTGAGCCGCTTGGGCTGCAGGAGGAGCCCGAGGAGCAGGAGGAGAAGGAGGACTGGGGCTCGGCTGCTCGGCCGCATAATGTCCAGGGAACCGGCGGGAGAAGACGCGGAACGTGCGCTCCGAGGCGCGCCGGGCGCGCTGTGCTGGCGAGGGTAGTGGAGCGGCTTCTTGAATGGGGGGCTGGGGGGGGGGCGGAGGCGGGGGGGGGGGGACCGCGGGTCCTCTGCAGCTCAAATACTCCCGGTACCCGCCTCTAGGAGGAGAGGGGAGGAGAAAACGGAGCGAGCCGGGACCGCCTCCTCTCAGACTGTCCCCTCCTCGGCTGGCCCGTGCGGGACTCCCAGACGGCCTACGCTTGCAAAAGGCGGGGGTCCCAGGCGGCGTGAACGCCCGGGCAGCCGATCGCCGTCCCGCGGCCTCACGCGGATGGGCTTTTCTGAGATTCTCTGCCCTGCGTTGGGAGAGCAGAGAAAGTTCTCTCTTTTTTCTGGTGCTAGCAGTATCTCTGTCTCTCGCGTCTCCTCTCTCCTCTTTCTCCCTGTCTCTCTGTGCAGCTCTGTCTCTGCTGCCCTTTCCCTTCTTGTGGTCTTTTCTCCTATTATGCCCCTCTCTAGTGCCTGCATCTCCCTCTTTCCTTTTCTCTTTCTTTTCTGTCCCCATCTCTTCCTCTTCTTTCTTCCCAGCTTTATGAATTTCTTTCCCTGACTATTCCCTTTTAGTTTCTTATAAGTGAAAGTGGCCTAGCGCTGGAGCGCCTTCCCTTCCTCCGGTTTCTCCCTGGGGACGAGATTTGACATCTAAACTGCGTGCACCTCTCTTGGTTTTATCGCCCTAAACCAAGAGGTTTAGCGTTAGGGTTCTTATCTTGCAGTTCGGGGTGTGTTTAAAATTCAGGGTCTCCCGAAAGTTTGGCAAAGCTTTAAAGCTGTTCTTTCCCCAATCTCTGTCCCCATTGCCATAGGGTCCTTAGCTTTCTGTAGGTCTCCGGCCCAAAAAAGGTTAAGAACCGCTTTGGAAAGCGAGAAGGGGCGGGGATTTCGGCGCCCCCGAGTGCCTCCGGGTTTAGAGATAGGCTCGGGGGTGTGGGTGGGGGTGCGAGGGGAGTGTCGTCTACTCCTAGGGGAAGCACCAGCGCCTGGGGGGATTTCTCAATCACTTCCGCTTGCTCTTTGCCTGAGAGATGCTGTGAGCAGCTCAAAGCTGACACTCCGTCTTGGGATGCAAATTTGGAAGTCAGAAATTATGCCAGAAAGGGAGGGATGTGGGATGTGTGTGCGTATGGGGGGTGGGGGTGGGGTTCTTTAATCCTGGATATTTCGAACAATTTCTGTAAAAAGTATTACTAATGAATATTTGCCCAAGAATCCCAGAACTAGAGTTTTCTGTTGCTTAGCTGGCACTCGGGGTTGAAAATATCAAAGATTGCCAACACTGGGAACCAAATAGCAATATTTTATAAGTATCTACTACTGCAGAAACATTAATGCATATATTTCTCCTTTTGTAGAGGTAAGTGACTTGGTAGGACTAAAATTGCCTAAATAAGTTGTTAATCAATGTTGCCATCATCTAACTATATGATTGGAATTTATGATGGGTATACACCATATAAAGATGGCACAACAGAAATACCTGTCAAGTGTACAGCTAGCTTTTTAAAGGATAACGTTTAAAGCTGTTTCTTAAACCTTCAAAGTAGTTGACAAAAAGACATTTCTAATACACAATCTTTCTTTCCATTATGTAATAAAAATTCCTCAGTCACAGGGTCTGAGATTGGCTGAGAGTTTAGCAGAATAGAAAAGTACCAAGAAAGCAAACTATCAGCTGATTCCCATGGAAAATACTCTAGGACCTCCACTGTAAAGTTGCTTAAAAAATGTAGCACCTTTCAATATTTCCCATTAGACAATTTCCCTCTTTTTCAATTTAAATCCCCCCGATAGAGAATTTAACGCTGTAGGAATTATTATACGCAAGGCTAGACATATCCATTGTGTACTGTTTCTCCTTAGCTTTCTTTCTAGTACTTGGCATTAAAGGATGAACTTTGTTACCGTTCTTTAACATTGCTCCCCTAGAACTCAATCATTTCCACAGCTGAAAGGGATGAAAATACCTTATGGGAGTTCCCCTGTGGCTCAGTGGTTAATGAATCTGACTAGGAACCATGAAGTCAAGGATTCGATTCCTGGCTTTGCTCAGTGGGTTAAGGATCCGGCGTTGCCGTGAGCTGTGGTGTAGGTCGCAAACGTGGCTTGGTTCTGGCAGTGCTGTGGCTGTGGTGTGGGCTGGCGGCAACAGCTCTGATTGGACCCCTTGCCTGGGAACCTCCATGTGTGGAGGGTGCGGCCCTAGGAAAGACCAAAAAAAAAAAAAAAAAAAAAAAAAAAATGCAAAGTATCTCTTGCAGCCTGCTGAGTTGACCAGAGCTTAAGTTTTCAAATTTCTCATCCTCAGTGAGTAGGTTCATCATTTAAGTGATAATTAGCTTACCTTTTAATTTACATCCATAAACAAGTCTCAAAGAATCTTAGGAAGATGTTTGAAATAACAAGAAATGAGTAGGACAAGTGAGCTAGCAAACTAAATAATTCAAGGCAAAGTCTTGTCTGAATAATAATGTTAATAATCAAATTTTATTGAGTGCATACCATGTGCTTAAACCATGTGCATTTAATTTGATTCTCACAGTGGCCCTATGAGACAGGCAGTACCTGTAATTTAATTTTACAGATAAGGATGTTGAGGTCTAAAAAGGTCTAAAAAGGCAATTTTATAAGGGTCCTCCAACTAGTAAGTGACAGACGTAATTTAAATTGTTTTGGCAGTTTAGTCCAAGTTCATAATTATATATAAGGAATAAATGATCAGAAGTGGTGCTAGGTTTTAGAGGGTGGTTTTGGTGGGAATCATTGAGAGAACTGCCTTGATTGTTTTTGTTACGTATACTTTTTCTTTAGCTCTCTATCTCCTTTTTCTAATGTTGAGTATTTTACAGTAATCATTTCAGTGACCTCAGTGATATTTCACGGTGTTTTCCTCAACATCTAGTACAGGTCTGGCTCACAGTAGGAGCTCAAGAAATTTCTTTTTTCTTTTTCTTTTCTTTTTTTTTAGGGCCGCATCTGTGGCATATGGAGGTTCCCAGGCTAAGGGTTGAATCAGAGCTACAGCTGCCAGCCTAGCCATAGCCACAGCAATGCCAGATCCAAGCTGCATCTGCACCCTACACCACAGCTCATGGCAAAGCCAGATCCTTAACCCACTGAGCAAGGCCAGGGGTCAAACCTGTGACCTCATGGCTCCTAGTCAGATTCTTTTCCACTGCGCTGTGAGAGGAACTCCAAGAAGTATTTATTGAATGAATGAATGGATATAAACCTACTTTGTTTCAATTGGGATGAAATGATGTATCACATTTATAATAATATAGTTAGAATAATCTATATTAAAATACATATATAAGTTAATAAATGATAAATAAACTTATACTTGATATCCTTTTTAAGGAATATTTGCCACCAAAGTTCAGGCTGGAAAGTCACTAAAATAACTGTTTAGAAAAGAATCACAATGATATTTTTTAGATTTTTGCTATATACATTGAGTTGTGTACAGATTAAAATATATGTGTACTGATTCTCAAAACAATCAATGAAATAGAAATTATGAAAGAAAAAATATATTTATATGCCATTTGAAAGGTGGTTCTATAAATAGGAATGTAAAATTACCTGAGTACAGGAGGGCAAAGTGGATTTTCTAATAATTGGTCTCTCACAAGAGCTTCCTCTGAAAGAAGAACAACTTGTTGAGGTCACCTGGAGTTAATGTAGGAGGGAAAGTTTTGAGCCCATTTTCTTCTCTGAGGCTTTACTGGAATTGAATGTTATTGTAGGTTAAATGAGAAGCGTCTTTGGCTGCTGCTTCATGAAAACTGAATCCCAGAGGAATGACCATTGAGATTAGTCACTGGGGAGAGATAGTCTGGTCAATAGAAATACGAACAATGACATCACAAATGACTTTGCAGAACGCCAGTGAAAACAGCAGGAAGGAGATTTGAAGCAAAGCCATCTATTTCCACAGCAAGGGAAAACCCACACCCAAATGATAGGGAGAGACCAGGAGCCAGAATTAAAGTGAATAGTTTCCTGAGTGGTCAGCAGTGAGTAGTTTCAGCAATAGATAAGCCATGGTACTGGGTAGCATAGGATTCTGGTAAATGAAGCACCAAGCAGGAGGTAGCTGACCTCTGAGGCCTTGAACAGCGCCCTCAGTACCCTCTCTGATCCAGTTTCATGTTTGCAGAGTGGAGGTGGGGAGACACTGTGTCATCTTTTACGTGACATGGGGGACATGATCTTAGTATATTTTTGAAAGCCTTCCAGTTACTGATTTCAAGCATAGCATAACAAAGTAGTTTATATCCTTAGTAATAATAACATGAGATTCTTTTCACTGAGTTCCTACTTTGTGCTAGTTATTTAATCCTCCTAGCAGTCCTGCCCTGTTCTACTCTCTACATTTTATGTACGTTGAAAAATACTCAGCCAAGTTAAGTGACCTGCCCAGCATGACAGAGCTAGAATGTGATGAGTTGGAATTTGAACAGGAGTCAGTTTACCTCCAAAGCTTGTCATCTCTGTTCATCAGAGCAGCCTAATGGCACAAAAATGTTCACTTTTTTTTTGGGGGGGGCTGCACACTGGCATATGGAGGTTCCCAGGCGAGGAGTCCAATCAGAGCTATAGCTGCCAGCCTGTGCCACAGCCACAGCAATGTGGAATCCAAGTCACGTCTGCAAGCTACACCACAGTTCGCAGCAGTGCCAGATCCTTAACCCACTGAGCGAGGCCAGGGATCGAACCTGCGATCTGCTGGTTCCTAGTCAAATTCGTTTCTGCTGCGCCATGACAGGAACTCCCGCCTAACTGTTCTTGATCTTTCAGCCCTTACACCTGGCCTGATGAGTATCTGAAAGAACATTTTTTATTAAAAAAAAAAAATCCTTTTGCTTTAATGCTAAATTTAAAGTTCTAAATAACTTTTCTTGAGCCTATATGTCAAGTCGTAGTCCCAGTTTTTAAGATGGCTCTAGAGAGCTCATGACTAGCTTATGGCAGTTCCACAAAGGTGTTCACTCACCAGGTGTTCTCTGCCTGCTTGTCATTCCAGAAGACCATACTTTAGCTATTGCCCAGACCTTGGAATCCCAAACAAATCCCATTAATAATCCTTGAGATTCTTTGGGCCTCAAATCCTTATTCTGCTCCCTCTAGTATCTGTGTGATAAACCTTCAGACCTGGGGTTCAGCATTATAACTAGGAATGATTCAGAAGTGCAGGACTTCTAGCTCAGACCCAAGCCACTCTTAAACTGAAGCTTAATTAGAAAACAATACACTGTGCGCATTTTCTAAAAGTGCAATTGAACATAGACAGTTGTTGGAGATAAGCTTGCATGGAATCTTGACAATGCTCAGAGTTTTGTGCATGGCACCAGAATGCTGCATGGCTGCTGAGCCCTGAGCTTCTCCTGCCTTGTTTCTTTGACCATTTTTTGTTCTTGTTGTTTTGCTGTTTTTGGTTAGCCTTTCAACCACATGAGGGCAAATCGCTCACCCCCACCACTTTATCCGCTTCAGGGTACTTATTAGGCACTCAATAAATATTTCTTAGATGATGGTATTTACTGTTGCCACAAACTGTTTCTGGTTATCAGAGCTGGTGCTTCTTTTAATTTTTAACAATCACATTTTTTTTCATTCATATATACCCATACATAATCCCAGGCATGATGGAGGTAATCTCTGTTTCTCACAATACCGCTACTCATGGGAGGGAAGTCCTGCTTTAATTAGAATCTTATCATGATTATTATTTTCTGAAGTAGCAACGTCAGGAGCTAGTCTTTCCCCAATGCCTGCTTCAGGATTGTGAGCATAGAAAGTCAGAGACTGGTACTGTGGTCCATTTCCATATCCTTTCCACATTCTGAAAAGAGGGTAATAATCAGAGCTGCCTGGCTTGAGGGGATGCTGTGAAAATGAATGCACTGATGCCATTGCAGGCTTAGTGGCAGGCAGATAGGAAGTGATCACTAAACATCCAGATCATCAGTCTCACCTGCTGCCTAACCCACCTGCTAGATAGGCAGTATGGTTCCTGATTCAATTTGACAGAGAAGAATGATGGCAGCCTAGCTCTTCTGCCTCAGTTAATAGCCTTCCACCCCTCCCCAACCCTCATCATTTTATGGGCCCTTCTTCTACTGGCAAAGAAACCATGCCATGAGGGTGCTTATGTTTCATTGACTATATATTTTTTCATACTCCTTTCACATTCTTCCTGTCAGCTCTCTTGTCTTTGTAAGGTTTCTTTTCATTTTTCAACCAGCCCTACTCTCTCTCATATTCTACTTAGATTAGCAGTTTATAGAAGTCTGATTTAGCAGTTTTTCAAGCATTGGGCTTTTTTTTTTTTTCTGGCAGAATATTCTAAAGAGCCAAAAATATTAACCAAAACCAATTTCCCTTGGAAAATCTCAAAAAAATTTTTATAGGGTAAATAATACTTACGCATGCAAACAAGTCATTTCCTCTGCCAGACAATGCTTAATCAGCCATTATAATAGAATTTATTATAGTAAGGGTTAACCTTAGTGATTGCTTACTATTTCCAGGCACAGTGGATAAGAGGGTACTCAATGTGTCTGACAAGCCAATGAAAGAGAAATGCCATGAGCTCCACTTTACAGAGGAAGAAATAAAGACACAGAGAGGATGAGTAACTGGACTGAGGCTACATAGCTAGTGAGCAGCTGAGTGGGCCCTCAGAGGTGGCTTTCTGTGATTTCAAGACCTGTGTTCTTAACTACGACGTTATTCTGACTTTCACGTGTACTTATGTTTTGTTAAGCTTAATAGAGGGTAAATGGTGATGGTCAGGGACATAACCTCACAGAGTGGAAAACTAGTCATTAGAATTTATTCAGATATCAGGCCAACTGGAGGAGGGGGATCTGGTTTGGAGAGTCAGTAAGGTAAGGAATCTGGACATCCTACCAACTGGGGTGGAGGAGAATGCCTTTCCACACCCAGATCACTGGTACCTAACTCTAAGGCTGGCCCTTGGGATCATTGGTCTTCTTCACTGGCCTTGAGACAACAGCCATCCTTATAAACTCCTATGGGCCTCAGTTCAGCCCAGCATCTGTGTGATATTCAGGCTATACCGTGGCCTTGACTATTAAAGCAGCACAGGGCCAAGAGGCCTGCCATGGAGTCATAAAGTGCTGCAGAATTTCAATTCCCCTGTGAGCTTATGTGGAAGTCTGCTACAAAGCAGGTCTTTTAAAAATGCTTCTAAGAAGCTGCAAGATATCTCAGCTCCTGGAATGACCAGGCACAATGGAGAGGGGCTGCGGGCAGGGAGAGATAACTTCATTTTCCAAACTGATGTTCAAAAACACAGATGTGGGAGTTCCCCTTGTAGCTCAGCAGTAATGAACCTGACTAGGATCCATGAGGATGCACATTAGATCCCTGGCCTCGCTCAATGGGTTAGGGATCTGGCATTCCCATGAGCTACAGTGTAGCTTGCAGAAGTGACTGATCCAGTGTTGCTGTGGCTGAGGTATAGTGTGGCCCTAGAAAGCAAAACAAACAAAAAACAAACACAGATGCATTGCATGCACAGGTTGACCCACGAATGAGACTGACATCAAATCAATACCAACAAGTAATGGTGTATTCACCGTGCATTGCCTTAGTATTACTTGACACCAATAACACAAAATAGGTGACTTCCTGAAACATAAGCCTAGCCATCAGCACCTTGCCAATTCCATATTAGAAGTTGGAAAGAAAATTGGTTCCCCCACCCCCACTTAAAAATAAGTTGAACAGTACGTATTGATGGCATTCATGGCAAGCATAACTAAAATAAAGTTAAGCTACTTCTGTGACCTGTGCTAGAGTTGCAGTTACAAAAAGTAACACTTTGGAGGTTGTAATTGTTCTTTTGGGCAATCTTCCCAAGGTGGTAGTGGACTGGAATTCTCATTACAGTTGTAACACAAATGCACCCACAAATTTTTTTTTAATCAGTACTTCTTAAAGCTGATTATTCAGTTCATTAATTCTGACCACAAATCTGAATCTCATGGAACTTACATTTTGCTCTAAGTTACCTTTTCTGACAAAAAAGAGGCCACAGGAGAGAAATGACTCCTGGGCGGTGACTTTGCTCCTCGTGTCCAGGAGGGATGGAGGTCCCAAAAATTGAAAATATACAATTCAAGACTCTGTCCTCCCCAAGTCACTGATAAGGTAGAAAGGGAGGGAAACCATTAAGAGAGAGTAAATGCAATGAAATATTAGGCAGTTTAGAGTCAGGAAAAGCAGTGTGTTTTAGCACATAAATATGTCCAAGGTGTATTATTAAGGAAGTAAGTCACAGTGGGGTTTGTGTAATTGGTTCCTATAGTACTGTAAACAAAATAAAACCACCACAACAAAATCTCAGCCTGTCCTCCAATAGCATCTGCATAGAAAAAGAAGTGTAGAACGATGAGTACACGTCGCATTATAACCTTGACTATGATCTCTGAGACTGGGAATTATGAAGATCTTTTATATTTTTTATATGTCTATGATACCCATTTCCATAATTTGCTTATGTTTTACAATAAGAATAGGAGTTCCCATTGTGGCTCAATGGAAACAAATCTGACTAGTATCCATTAAGATGTAGGTTTGATCCCTGGCCTTGCTCAGTGGGTTAAGGATCCGGTGTTGCTGTGAACTGTGGTGTAGGTCACAGATGCAGCTCAGATCTGGCATTGCTGTGGCTGTGGCATAGTTTGACCCCTAGTTTGGGAACCTCCATGTGCCTTGGGTGCCACCCTAGACAAAAAATAAAATAAAATAAAAAATAAATTACTTTCTTAATGAGAAAATAGTTTTTTTAAATAAAGAGACAATAATAAAGAAAATACTTTATCACCACCCTTATGGAAATGTTTCTCACAAATTATATATAATGTTAGCTTTTCCTGTAACCTTTGATGTGTGTTTCACACTTTGAAAATAAGCTCATATACATTGTGTTTAGGTGAACACTAAGAAGAGATTTATGATAGCTATGTCTGGCTTTTGAGGGAAGATTATGATTTAGATAGAAATATAAGCATTTGATATATAGTAAGTGTGGGTTTAAAATGTGATTGGAGAATAATAACTGAGTAGCAGGGAAAAGTATAAGCTTACCTACCCCCTGACTGTATAAACAAGGAAGACATTTGTTTATTTATTCAATAAATATTTATTGAACACCTACTATGTACCATGCAGTGGGGCAGAGAGCAGAGAAGCTCACGGTTGAGTGGAGAAAAGAAACACTAAGTAAACAGGTGAACAAATATATAATTAAACACTGTTCAAAGTATTGTAGGGGAGATTAAAGGGGAGATAGTTAAGATGAGGTGGACAGAGAAGGCCTCTTTGAGAAGTGCCAGATAACCTGAAGCTGAGATAGCAAGAAGGCGCCAGCCTCTTCAAGAACAAGCAGAAAAAATTCCGGGCAGAGAAAACAGCAGAACAAGGTCTGAGATAGGAAAGAAGTAGGAGGGTTCCAGAGCCCAAGGAAGTCCCTGTGGGCGGAGTTGTGTGAAGGAGCAGGAGGAGATGGAGAGTAGGGCTGTAGTGAGCCAGGGCCCGGTGATGTGGGGCCTTTCAGGAGAGGGGTTTGCCTTTTACTCTGAACAGGAGGAAGCCATGGAGGATTCTTGGGCAAGGAGATGGCAAGACACTCTTTGCATTTTGGGAAAAAAAAAAAAAAAATCCTTCTGGCTGTTTTGTGGAGGATGGGATCAAGGAGGCTATTGTGTTGTTCGAATGAGAATGAAGGTGGCTTTAACTGGGGATGTGGCAGGATTTAGATATGTAGAAAGTAGATTTTAAAGACAGAATCTACCTAGGATATGGTAAAGGAGGTTATCACAGCGATAAGAAGTCAGAGCAACAAGAATGAGTCCCAAAATGATTATGCAGGTATTGTTGTCTTTTATATATATACAAATTACAACCAGCTAGAGAATATCAAAGAAGAAAATCCCACATACAATAGCAACAAAAATCACTGGGGATAGAAAAAACAAGAAACATGCAATACCTATACGAATAATATTTCAAAACACTAACGGGAGTTCCTGTAGTGGCTCAGCAGGTTAAGAACCCGACTAATAGCCTCGAGGATAGGGGTTCAATCTCTGGCCTTGCTCAGTGGATTAAAGGATCCAGCATGTCCATGAGCTGTGGTGCAGGTTGCAGAAGTTCAGTGGGTTAAAGGATCCAGCATTACTGTGACTGTTGTGTAAGCCACAGCTGTAGGTCAGATTTGACCACTATCTTGGGAAAGTCCAAATGCCACAGGTGTGGCCCTAAAAAGACAAAAAACAAACAAACAAACAAACAAAAGCCCCCCAAACAAAAACCCACTAATGAATGATTTCTCTTGTGGTACAGTGGGTTAAGGTTCCAGGATTGTCACTGCAGCAGCCTGGGTCACTGCTGTGGGGTGGGTTTGATCCTTGGCCCAGGAACTTCCACATGCCACGAGCACAGCAAACAAACAAAAAACCCCACCACACACTAATGACACTTTAAAGGAGATGTGCGTAGATGGAAAATACTAAATTCTTAGGATGACTGACCATCGCAAAGGTGCCCATTCTCTCTACATTCTAAGACAGTTTGTAAAATGATTGGAAACAAAATATAAATATCAGTAATTTGTTTCTGTTGTTTTTCTTTTGTTTGAATGAGACAAAACTGAGCCAAAGTTTATTTGGGAAGACAAACAAAAAACAGGTTGGAAAACTTTGAAAATGAAGAGCAATGTGGAGAATCTAGCATTAATGCCTGACATTAAAATATAAACTAAAGTCTCAGTAGATAAATAGAGTGATACTGGATCATGAATGAACAGAGAAGCCCAGAAAATCTAGAAAATCCAGATACAGATTTAGCTGTGAGAATTTAATTTCTAATAGAGATGGCTTCTGAAATTGATGGGGAAACCATGGACTCCTCTCAATCTAGTGCTAGAATGACTGGGGAGCCATGTGGTTTTAAAGGTATTTTTATTAATAAAAAAAATTTTAAGTTGATGGTGAGGATGTGGAGAAAAGTGTACCCTCCTGCACTGTTGGTGGGAATGTAAATTGATATAGCCACTATGGAAAACAGTATGGAAGTTTCTCAAAAAACTAAAAACAGAGAACTACCATATGACCGAGCAATTCTACTCCTGGGTATGTACCTGAAAAAAAACCAAAAACAAAACAGTAATTCAAAAAGATACATGTACCCCAGTGTACATAGCAGCATAATTTACAGTTGCTAAGGTATGGAAGCAAAACCTAAGTGACCATCAGTAGATGAATGGGTAAAGAAGAAGTGGTATATGTATACAATGGAATACTACTCAGCCATAAAAAATTAAAATAATGCCATTTGCAGCAACATGGAGGAACTTGGAGGGTATTATGCTAAGTGAAATAAATCGGAAAAATACAAATGCTGTATGATATCACTTATAGGAGGAATCTAAAAAATACGACAAACTAGTGAATATAACCAAAAAGAAGCAAACTCACAGATGCAGAGAATAAACTATGGTTGCCAGTGGGGGGAGGGGCAATACAGAGGTGGAGGAGTGGAAAGTACGGACTGTTGGGTATAATATTGGCTATAAGGATGGATTGTCCAACGCAAGGAATATGGCCAATATTTCATAATAACTGTAAGTGGAGTTTAAAAAATTTTACAAAATTTTTTTTAAAAAGTTGAATCTATACTCATACTTTAAACAATGCTTGATCCATATCAAATGGATCAAAAATCAAATGTAGGGAGTTCCCGTCGTGGCGCAGTGGTTAACGAATCCGACTAGGAACCATGAGGTCGCGGGTTTGGTCCCTGCCCTTGCTCAGTGGGTTAACGATCCGGCGTTGCCGTGAGCTGTGGTGTAGGTTGCAGACGCGGCTCGGATCCCGCGTTGCTGTGGCTCTGGCGTAGGCCGGTGGCTACGGCTCCGATTAGACCCCTAGCCTGGGAACCTCCATATGCCGCGGGAGCGGCCCAAGAAATAGCAACAATAACAACAACAACAAAAAGACAAAAAAAAAAAAAAAAAAAAAAAAAAATCAAATGTAAAAATTAAACCAAAACAGGTTTAGAAACAAACAGGAATGAATAATTACTTTCCTTCAGTGGTGTAAGGAAGGCCTCTTGATGATGACTGAGAATCCACAAGAAAAAAAGGTGAAATATGTAACTTCATTAAAAAACAGATAAATAAAAACAAGTTCTGCCTACTAAGAAACATCACAATCAAAATCAAAAATCACAATCAAAATCAAAATAAAAAGTCAAATGACAAACCAAGAATATGTATTTTCAGCTTATAACACAGCTACTAATACTTTTCCTTAATCTAAAAAAAAAAAAAACTCTGCAAAAGGTATCAGCTCACAGCTGACAACAAGGAACATGCAAATAGTGCAAACTTGTGAAAAGATACTTAGTTTTATCATAATAAGAAAAATTTAAAACTATACCAGTACCAGTTTTGGTATAGTTTTACAGCTGTCAGGCCATTCCTGATAAATATAATCAATGATTAAGACTTTGGGTAACTCTGATACATTGTTATTGAATGGAAACATTGCCACAGCCCCCAAAGGCAATATGACAACATCTATCAAAACTGCACAAGTCATATACCTTTTGACTTAGCATTCTATATTCTCTATAAATCACATATTTGTGCATATGTAGAAAAATGACATGCACAAAGTTCTTCATTGATTGCAGTATTGTTTCTAATGGCACAATATCACAAGTGATAAAAATATAATCTGTAGGTGACTGACTAAATCAAATAAGAGCTACACATTAACAGTGAAATGCACATCACACAAAGCATCTGCAAAAGGAATGGGGCTATGTGTGTAAAAAATGGAGAAAAATAACTTTACATATTTTTATTTGCTTCTATATCTAAAAAACTCTGGCCACATAAGAAGCTAAGCCCAGTGGTACCCTGGGAAGAAGACTGGGAATTAGACAGATAGGGAAAGTTGAGGTTTTTCAGAGAAACAGAACCAAGTGTGTGTGTGTGTGTGTGTGTGTGTGTGTGTGTGTGTGTGAGAGAGAGAGAGAGAGACAGAGAGAGACAGAGACAGAGTTGTAAAGAGATTTATTATAAAGAATTGGCTCTTGTGATTATGGAGGCTACCAAAACCCAAACTCTACAGGGTGAGTCAACGAGCCGGACACCCAGAAGAGCTGATGGTTTAGAACCATCTGAAGGCCAGTAGTCTCAAAACTCAGGGAGAACCTGTGTTTCATTTGGAGTCTGAAGGCAAGAAGCAGATGATGTCCCAGTTTTAAGGCAGGAAGAGTTCTCTCTTAAAAGGGAAGGTCAGCGTTTTTGTTCTTTCTGGGCCTTCAGCTGGTTGGATGAGGCCCACTCCCATTATGGAGGGTAATGTGCTTGACTCTGTCCACTGATTTAAAGGTTCATCTCATCCAAAAACACCCTCACAGAAACACCCACAATGATGTATGATCCACTCTCAGGGCATACTGTGGCCCAGTCAAGTTGACACAGAAAACTGACCATCACAAAATACCACAGGCTGGGTGGCATACACAGCAGAAATGTATTTTCTCACAGCTGTGGAGGATGGAAGTCCAAGACCAAAGTACTGGCAGGGTTATTTCCTGGTCAGCCTCTCTCCTTGGCTTACAGATGGCCCCCTTCTTGCTGTGTCCTCACTTGTGCGACTTATTCCTGCCATCTTTTCCTTTTCTTATAAGGACACCAGTTCTATTGAGTTAGGGCCCCACACTTATTTAACTTTTTTTTTTGCTTTTTAGGGTCGCATCCAAGGCATAGGGAAGTTCCCAGACTAGGAGTTGAATCAGAGCTACAGACACCAGCCTACAACACAGCCACCGAAACTCGGGATCCAAACCATGTCTGTGACCTACACCACAGCTCACAGCAACGCTGGACCCATAACCCGCTGAGCAAGGCCAGGAATTGAACCTACATCCTCATGGATACTAGTTGGGTTTGTTACTGCTGAGCTGTGATAGGAACTCCTCATTTAACTTTAAATATCTCCGGAAAGGCCCTATCTCCAACTCTAGTCGCATTGAAGTTTAGGGCTTCTTTTTTTTTTTTTTTTTGTCTTTTTGCCTTTTCTAGGGCCACTCCCGTGGCATATGGAAGTTCCCAGGCTAGGGGTCGAATCAGAGCTGTAGCCACCAGCCTATGCCAGAGCCACAGCAACGCGGGATCCGAGCCGAGTCTGCAAACTACACCACAGCTCACGGCAATGCCAGATCCTTAACACACTGAGCAAGGCCAGGGATCGAACCCCCAATCTCATGGTTCCTAGTCGGATTCATTAACCACTGAGCCACGATGGGAACTCCATTGAGGGTTAGGGCTTTAATACATGAATTTGGGAGGAACACAGTTCGGTCCATATCAGGGAGTAAGGGTGGGAGGGAAACGTTCACTGTTTACTTTCTATACCTACTAATTTTAAGTCACCAGGGTGTATGACCTATTTTTTATAGTTTTGAAGATGAATACTGCATTTCTACCTCTAGCAACTTGGACTATACTTGTGCCTTTGATGGGTTGGAGAAGGCTTGGGGCGAAAATAATAAAATATTAATATATTTTTATTAGTATTAATTATTAAATATTAATAACAAAATATTAAAATAGTTGGGCATGCGGGAGTGGGGCAGGGAGCATTGGAGATGTGGGGGAAGTGCCCTAGTGGAATATTAGTGGAGCAGCTGGTGTTCAGGAGAGGAGTTGAGGTTGGAGGTGAGAAAAAGGAGGTTTACAAGTTTACAGTGTCAGGAAAATGTGGATCACCGACGGCACTGGTTTTTAAGTTTGATTTAGCATGCTTCAGGATCATCTGGAGGGCTGGCCTAAGCTATACTGCAAGGTACCTGGCCCCTCCAGTTTTTAAGGTCAGTAGTTTTAAGGTCAAGCTCAAGAATTCACTCTCCTGGAGTTCCCCTCATGGCATAGCATAAAGGCATCCGACTAGGAACCATGAGGTTGTGGGTGTGATTCCTGGCCTTGCTCAGTGGGTTAAGGATCCAGCACTGCCATGAGCTGTGGTGTAGGTCACAGACGTGGCTTGGATCTGGCATTGCTATGGCTGTGGCATAGGCTGGCAGCCACAGTTCAAATTGGACTCCTAGCCTGGGAACATCCATATGCCATGGGTGCGGCTCTAAACAAAAAAACAAACAAACAAAAAGAATTCACACTCCTAAAAAAATCCCAGGGGATGCCAGTACTGCAGTTTTGGGACTCCGCTTGGAGAACCATCAGCCTAGGTTCTCCTTTCTAGTCTCCTGTTAATATCAAAAGGAAAGCTAAGAGAAAAAAAATACCATTACCTGCAATCACCCCACTGCAGGCCAATCATGTCAGAACTTCTGGGAAGTGAGCTTGGGGGCTGGTACATTTCAAAACCTTCGCAACTGATTCTAATGGACAGCTTAGAAAGAGAGCTTCTGGCCAAAGGAAAGAGACTCTGGAAAAACAAGCAAAGTCCAAGAGCGAAGACCTTGAGCTGTTACCTTTGAAGTGGGCTGGAGGCAAGGAGGAGCCAGGCAAGAGACTGAGAAATGAAGAGGTCAAAGGAAAAACCAGGAGCCCCATGCATGGTAGGCAGTCACCAGCTGGCAGGCTCTGTGCTGGATTCTGGGGATAGCGATACAAATCAGACAGACCCACATGGCTTTCAAGGAACTTCCGAAGAGTTAAGGATCAAGATGCTCTTTTAAAGAAGTAATGACATCATCTCTCCACTTTTTGATGGGTGTCCTGCAGAAGTACTTGTTCAGGTGCCCAAGAACGCATGTCAGGGCTAGTCACGGCAGCATTGCTTGTTAGAGTGAAAAATTGGAGACAGCATGTTCTCAGCAGAAGAATGGTTACAGTCTAGAAAATGGCACGTTTATATGGCAGAACACTGTACAGCAGATCAAAGGAGAGAACCAGGTAGACTTTAATTGGTGAGATCTCAAAAAATCTTGTTGAAGGACAAAAAGCAAGTTGCAGCATGATGTGTGTATCTCTCATGTTCAAAACAACTCACACATAGGGGTATTCATGCATAAATATAAAAAGAGGTCTGGAAGGATGGAGTCTAAATTCATCCCTGGAGAAAGGGAGAGGGGACAAGTTTGAGGGTTCTGGGTAAAGGGACTTAAGATTTATGTGTCATGCTCTTAAAAAGTTTAAGGCTTCTAATACATGCACATATTTAATTACCTCCATGCTGTGCTAATTGAAATGTTTTAAAAGTCTTTTACAAAAGTCAATAATTATTAGCAAATGCAAAGTTAATGTATGCATACACTAGAATTTTTTACTTCATGTGGGGCCCTCAAATAACCCTGTTTGTATCCCCCTTCTGATTTTGGGGTTAAATGAAAATCTTCACTCACCGCATGAGGTAGTATCTGAAAAAAAGGCAGAAACTGTAACTTCAAAGGAAATAAACCACTTCTTGGCTGTTACTCCTCTCTGAATTTCTGCAAAAGAATCGTGTTTGAAATAGCATTTCAAAGATACAGACAACTTCCTTCCCCATAGCCTTGCCTGGCAGACATTCTAGTTATTCAGTCAAGGAACTGTGCTGGAATGCAATTCTAAAAAGGCCACTGAGATTTTTTATTTTGCAGGCCCCTGATTTGCAGATAGTAGGTAAACAATGCTGGGAGATGCTGGAGATAACGCTGTGAAAATCAACTGAAGTACAAGTTAGCCGACCATATCTGTGACCTTCTAGAAAACGAACCTTGGAGCTACGTGTGATGACAAACCTCATTGTCTCCTTGGAAAGCAATAACTTTTAAATCCTTAGATCTTCATTTTCAGAGTCAGAAGGCAAGTTGCTTCTGTAAGTTCCAGGAAAGCAGGGACCCTATCTGTATCATAGCCATTGTGTCTCCAGTGCTTTGGTGGACAGTAGCCACTGAGTAAATATTTGGGCAGTGAATGAAGCCACACAATAGAAAGATAAAATCATGGATGGATTCTATATAATATTGAGCCAAAGAAACTAGACACAGAGAAAAGCATATTACATTTTTCATTTCCATAATGTTAAATAATAGATACGATTAACTGGGGGTGAGAGAGAATGGTTCCTTTGGGGTGGGTAGTGATTTGGAAGGGCACAATGGGGGCTTCTGGGATGCTGATCAGAGTCTCTTACTTGATCTTGGTGGTGGTTACAGGATGCGTCCCTTTTGTAAACGTTCATTAAGCTATATAATTATGTGCTGTGTCATATATTGTACACTTTGCTGTAGGCATATATATGTATTTTTTAGTGTAAACTAAATGAAAGCAACTCTGTCCATGAAAATAGTTACTGTTGAATAAAGACATATTAGTTGAGGTTTTGGAGTTTTAATCCTTATGTCATCAATGATTCCATCTCTGTGAAATTATTTTCCAGCCCCAAAACATATCTTCGTTTTGTATTTCTAAAGAGATGTATAACATCACCTCTAAGGCTCAAAGGCTTAGCTTGTTCTCTTCCAAGGTATGTGCTCTTTCTTATCAGAATTCAGTTGATGGTAAAACAGCTGTTGGAGGATTGGAAGCAGCTCTGCTCTTGGGTTTTTAGCACCCATTCTTTTTCCTGCCCCTACTCTTTTGAAATTTCTGACCCCTTAACAGACGACAGAGACTATTAAAAGAAAACTAGAATGCAATCTGGGGAAAATATGTGACATTTCCCACCATTTAATAACCACCAGACTTATTAGATGTTCTATTTTTTTTTTTCTCTCCCTCCTTCCTTTTTCTTTTTTTTTTTTTCTTCTTGATAAGGTCATAATAACAAAAGCATTTAAAAAAATCCTTGAACCTAGGAATCCAGAAACTTAACTTATACACATATGCTTGCCCATGTACAAAGTAGAGAATTCCAAGATAACCCACAGATATGTATACATTTGGTTAAAGACAACTGAAATCTCCATCAAAGAGGACTTTTAAAATATCTAACATTCAGCAATGGAAATGTGTATGACGGTAAGAAAGGGTGAAGAGGCTATGTTCATGATATATAGGTAAGTGCAAGGTACACAGTGTTTAGAATGCTACCATTTATGAATACATAAGTTGTTTCTGGAATAATACACAAGAAACTGTTAATGTTGGAGGCCTCCACAGGGGGAATAGTGTACATGACCAGGAGACAGTCTCCAGTGTATAGCCTTTGGTTCCCTTGACATTTAAACTGTATTTTGTATTGATTCATCAAAAATAAATTTTTAGAAACATAAAATAATACTTTTGGCAATGGTCAGTAGAGAGAACTCTAATTCTGTGAAGGATGCAGAACCAGGGGCACAATCTCATGCCTCATTTTGGAGGGGGAAACTGAGATAACCTAACAGGAAGGCAATTTGTCAAAACCTATCAAAACCTTTCAAAGTTTCCTTTTGACTAGATATTTCCAGTCCTAGGAATTTACCTTTAAGAATGTAACTGTAACTATTAAGACAGCAATGAAAGACATCAAGGAAGACAGAAATAAATCAAAGATATCCCATGCTCGTAGAGAGGAAGAATTAATACTGTTAAAATGTCCATACTACCCAAAGCAATCTATACATTCAGTGTAATTCCTACCAAAATTCAATGGTATCTTTCTAAGAAATAGAACATATAATCCTGAAATTTGTATGAAACAATAAAAGAACCTGAAGAGGCAAAGTAGTCAGGGTGAAAGGAAAGAAGAACAAAGAAGGTGAAAAGAAGTGGAAGAAGAACAAAGCTGGAGGTTTCATGCTTCCTGATTTCAAACCATATTGCAAAACTAGAGGAATCAAAACAGTATATACCAGCATAAAAATAGACAACTAGATCAATGGAATGGAAGAGGGAGCCCAGAAAAAGATCTGCATACATATGATCAATTAATTTATGACAAAGGAACAAAGAATATGCAGTGGAGAAAGGATAGTTTCTTCAGTAAATGGTGCTGGGAAATCTAGACAGCACATGCAAGAGAATGAAACTGGACCCCTGTCTTACATCATCATCATCACCATCAACACACACACACACACACACACACACACACACACACACACACACTCACTCACTCACTCCTAAAAACAGGATTAAAGACTTGAATATAAGACTTGAAACCATAAAACTCCTAGAAGAAAGGCAGTAAGCTCCTTGAGACACTGGTCTTGGCAATGATTTTTTAGATTTGACACCAAAAGCAAAAATAAACAAGCAGGGCTACACTGAACTGAAAAGCTTCTGCATAGCAAAAAGAAGCCATCAACAAAATGAAAAGGCAATCTATAGAATGGGAGAAAATATTTGCAAATCCTGTGTTTGATAAGGGGTTGATATCTAAAATATAAAAAGAACTCCTACAACTCCATAGCTAAATGAACGAACAAATAGAATCCAAATAAATAATGGGCAAACAATCTGTATAAATATCTTTCCAAAGACGACATACCAATGGCCAACAGGTACATGAGAAGTTGCTCAGCATCACTAAACATCAGGGAAATGCAAATCAAAACCCCACTGAGAAGTCACCACATACCTGTTACAATGACCATTATCAAAAAGACAAGGATTTCCCATTGTGGTGCAGTGGAAATGAATCCAACTAGTATCCATGAGGATGCAGGTTTGATCTCTGACCTTGCTCAGTGGGTCAGGGATCTGGCATTGCCGTGAGTTGTGCTGTAGGTCACAGACACAGCTTGGATCCCATGTTGCTGTGGCCGTGGTATGGCCCAGCAGCTGTAGCTCTGATTCAGCCCCTAGCTTGGGAACTTCCATATGCCATGGGTGCATCCCTAAAAAACAAAAACAAAACAATTACAACTCCCCCCTCCAAAAAAACAACAAAAACCCCTGAGAAATAATAGGTATTGGAACAAACTGAACCCAGGGAACCATTCAACAACCAGACATTAAGGACAGGAACCAGGTGGTTTTGAGGAGCACAAGAGTTTGTGGACTTTGCCTCCAACACTGTAGTAAACTTGCCTCCCTACTTCCAGTTTTCTCTCTCCCATTTCAAACACTTACATGACAGTATCTTACTCGCTCAGCGTGGATCAATATTGGTCCCTGCCAGGGATGCAGAACTGCAGAGTCCAGTTCCCTCTCTTTAGGACTTGGGTGCTCTTTCTCCCAGATGCCAGCAGGGTTGGCTGTTGCCCACTCTCTTGAGCTGAATCTTTGCCAAGGACTTGCCCTTGGCTGAAGATACCTTATTCCTGCAGCCAGTGATGGGTGATGCAGGACAAGTCTGAAGGATCATTCCAGCTTCAGAGCTAAAGCCTTCTCATGGCTGTGTCACAGTTCAATTTTTTCTTTGCCCAGTCCTCCTTCCCTCACTTTCCTCCAGGTACTGATCCCCAAAATACCTCCTGCAACTAATATCTGACTTAGATCTGTTTCTCAGGAACCCACGCTATTAAAGTCTAATCCAGTAGCATTGGTTGAGGCACTGTTGTAACGTCCTGGGATCTAGAGCCAACATCCGAGGAGTTGGAAGCTGCTATCAGAAATGGAAGGGCTGGCTTATGGTCTCCTACTGTGGAATAGTGAAATGGTTTACAGGTGTGATCTTCCAGTAACACTGGAATGAACAGCCTCCATTTTTGTGTTATTTTGAATGAACTCCTATGAGTTAGATTATCATTGCTCCTGTGTATTTTCATGCTGCTTTTAGGAAGATTTTGCCGATCAACAAAGCCAGCAGCAATGAGCAGATACTTCTCAGAATTTTTAATATACTTGTAACCAGAACAGGGATGGAAAGAGGTGATATCAGGTGTACTAGGAAACCTGCCAGGTGGTTTAGGTAAATCCAGTGTTGTTCTCTTTATCTCTGGCAATAACAGTAATTAGAAAACAAAGCAAAACAAAACCAAACCCCAACATTACTTGAGCTATTGCATCTGAGAATGAACACTACGCTTTCTAACTTGTCCCCTACTTAGACATGTGACCAAGTTCTGCCCACTGGGATGTGAGCAGTCATTGTGGAAAACTTGCATTGTGCCTTTAAATGAAAGGGGTGTACACCCCACTTTACCTTTCTCCTTTCTGTTGGCTGGAATGAGATCAAGGTGGTAAGCCATATTGAACAATTAAAGGTGAGAGCAACATAGTGGAAATGGCAGAGCCACAAGATAGAAGGAACCTGGGTCCATGATGCCATCAAGCCACCATACCAGCCCCAGGCTACTTGAGCTGTTTTTTTTGTGGGTTTTTTTTTTTGTTTTGTTTTGTTTTTTTAATATGGGAGCAAAATGAAACTCTTTCTTGTTTAAAACACTGATTTTATGGATCTCTATGATAGCAGCTGGATCAATATACGAACTTATACACAATACCTGTCTTCCCACTCTGTCTTCACAACAATCCTTTGGCAATAGGTATTTGTGTCATTTTAGATATTAAGAAAGGGAACATCACAAGTAATAAGGAATTTACCCTAGAATCACATAGCAGAAAAGTCTGGATCAAATGTGGGTATCTGATTGGAAAGACAATATTGTGCTAGTCCATATTTTTTTCACTGTTCTTTTCCTGGAAAATTTATAATCCTTGACAGGCACTTAATTTTCACATTTCTACATGGTTGGACTATATTGTAAGATCTTCATACACATTATAAATTGCAGTAATCACACTGTTAACAGTGTAGAGATAAACACTGCCTTTTCTCTCTACATTTATGACTTCTCTCCCTTTCTTGATTCATTTTTTTCCTGATCTCCATACGGAATAGGTGTGAGAGCTATTTTTAAGTAATCTGAAGTTTTTTGTACAGTTTTAGGTGCTAAGTAAATTTGATTGATTTATTCACAGATGTGTAGGAACACTCACTATATGCAACATCATGAAGAGAGCAAACCAGATCCTCCCCAGCCCTTGTCCTCTAGGTGCTCACAGTCCTGTGAGCTTGATAAATAATTTTAACCTGTGGGAGATGACAAGAAATATGAGAAGTACAGGGTACTAGGAGATTGTTAAGGATAAAGGGCCATCCTTTTTTTGAAGCTAGGGAAGCCTTAGGAATTTGTTGATCTTCAAAATGAACCCATAATTATGGGTAGAATTTTGTATAACTGAGATTTTGGTGTTTTGGTTTTTAGGGAGAGAAGCCCAGTTCAAGCTGATCTAAGCGAACACAGAAATATGCATTGGTTGAGCTAACTGAAGAATGCATGGGTATCTTACTTCAGGCATAGTTGTATCCAGGGCATCTAAATGTTGCCCTTAGAGCGCCGTCTCTCTAGTTCTTGGTGGTTTTACCTTATATTGGCTATGTTTTCAGACACACTTATTCCTTGTGGAGGAAAGGATGAACAACCATCTCTCCCAGGCCACGCTTGTTACCAAAATCATCAATGACATATTCATATCTCTCTTGATAAATGGAGCAGAATATACAAAGTGGGCTCTGACTGACCTGGTCTAGATCACATGCCCGCTTCTGAACTTAAAGATGAGCTCTGTCCAGTGACCCTTGGACTGAGCTTGCACAGGAGTGGTTCCCTTTGAATTAAAGAGGATGCTTTAAAATCAGAAAGGGGAAATGGATGCTGGGTAGTCAAGAACAAGAGATGTCCATCACACATTTCACAGGTACAGAAGAGAGTAAACAGGAAATTCTAGGAGGAAACAACAGACTGAATAAAGGCATGGAGGCAAGATAGTAAAGTCCAGTTTGACAAGAAGAGAGAAAAATTAAGCTGGAACTCTGTTTTAGAAAGCCTTGACTGTCAAGGTGTTCAAGCCCAACTTTTTTTTTTAGGAAAAACTGAAGTATAGGTGATTTACAATATTGTTCTAGTATCAGGTGTACAACAAAATGATTCAATTTTTTATATATATATTTCAGATTCTTTTCCATCATAGGTTATTAAAAGACATTGAATATAGCTTCCTGTGATATACAGAAGGTCCTTGTATATCTGCTTTATATATAATAATATGTATCAGTCATAATATATATTATATACATAATTATAATATGTATTATATATTATATAATTATAATATGTAATTATATATGTATTTTAATAAATATGTATTATGTAGTATTTATATATAATAATATGTATCAGTTATCTGCTTTAAATATAATAATATGTGTCAGTTCATCCCAACTCTTAATTTATCTCTCCCTTCCCCTTTCCCCTTTGGTAACTGTAAATTTGTTTTCTATGTCTATGAGTCTGTTTCTGTTTTGTAAATAAGTTAATTTGTATCATTTTTTCAGATTCCACATGTTATATCATACAATATTTGTATTTCTCTCTCTGACTTACTTCTCTTAGTAAGATAATTTCTAGGTCCATCCATGTTGCTGCAAATGGCATTAGTTCATTCTTTTGCAAGACATTCCAGTGTGTGTGTATGTGTGTGTGTGTGTGTGTGTATACATATACAAGTCCAGTTTTAAAGGCAGTGGGGATCCAAAGAAGCACCCAAAAATACCACATATTACATATATAAATAAATATATCACCAAGTATAACTGAAAAATCAGTTTTCTTCATTTTCTTTAAGAGTCTGGTATTTACAGAGTTCCCATTGTGTGGCTTAGTGGTAACAAACTTGACTAGTATCCATGAGGATGCGGGTTCGATCCCTGGCCCCCCTCAGTGGGTTAAGGATCCAGCATTGCTATGAGATGTGGTGTAGGTTACAGATGTGGCTCAGATCTCAAGTTGCTGTGGCTGTGGTGTAAGCTGGCAGCTTCAGTTCTGATTGGACCCCTAATCTGGGCACTTCCATATGCTATGGGTGTAGCCCTAAAAAGCAAAAAAAAAAAAAAACAAAGTCTGGTATTTAGTTGTATGCTTCATTTATAAGGCATTTAGTTTCAATTAAGCTATAAAACTTACTTGACCTACTACTTGAAAAAGTTTCATTACATTTTTAAAATGTACTTGTATCTCCCAGCTTATTAAATTTCACTCTTGTCTATAACTTTGGGATTTGGCTAAACTGAAAAATACATATTAGTATGGGCAAGCCCAGGTGAAGGACCAGAGAACTCTCAGTGATAAATAAAAAGAATGCAACCAACCATGAATTCTTGGACTTGATGGGCAATTTACAACCTTACCACTTTAAGGCACTCATTTATTCTTCAGTGAAAGTTGTTCTCTCAAGCTTAGCACAGACTTTGGAAAAAGAAATATTTCATTATAATATTAATTAAAAGGTGCCTTTGGAGGAAATAAGTTGCTGATGAAGGATAATTTCTCTCTCCCTTCCTCCCTGATTTTCTGTGTGTCCTCTCTAAAAGCAGAAATGAGAAAATGGTTGACCAGAGCCCCAGAGTAATGGATCACAAAGTTCCCAAAGCAGGGTCAACCTGGGTTGACCACAACAGAGTTTTAATGGCCTCCCTTCATGCTGGGGTTACATGAGAAAGGGCTTTGCAGAATTCATGCTTCATATGAATTCATTATCGTCATCTCAATAAGCAGGTGAGATCCACGAAGTGGGGTTCCCATGGTTCCCACTTTTCTGATGTGAGGCAGTGTAACTTTGTGATAGCCATGCCTTGAACTCCCAAATAAGATGGTTCTGGGTTTTGTTAAGCCCTCACAGCCTCATCTGTGCTAGAGAGTTATAAACGTATCTACTTATCTAATAGAGCTCTGGGGAGGATTAGCTGAGATAAAGATGAATAAAAAGCAACTAGTTCAGTGTTTCAGCCTGACCCACTCAACCCAGTCTCCCCAGAATCACCCTGGTTTTAAAAGTGTCATAAAACCCTTATCCTGGGAACCTACTTAGTCTCAGGCAAACTGTGATGGTTTTTAACCCAAGAGGCAGGAACTCAAACTCTCTTAGAAAATATTAGCTATTTTTGTTTCAGAAGAGAAAAATAAAGATTAAAATACTTAAGATGGTGTAAGGAACATAGGCATTTTGTTAAAAAAAAAAATCATCCATTATAACTACAGAATTCAACTTCAAGTTTCATATCTAAGGCTTCTAAATCCAAATCCAGTTCTTTTTCTGTGGTGCTCTTATTCATTCTTTCATTCTAGTCCTCATTCACCTAATTGATCACTGCCCTTATAGAGCTTACAGTATAGACAACACAGACTTTTTTTTTCTTTTTAGGGTCACACCCCCAGCCTATGCAAATATGTAGGCTATGGGTTGAACTGGAGCTGCAGCTGCTGGCCTACACCACAGCCACAGCAACATGGGATCTGAGCCATCATGTCTGCGACCTATACCACAGCTCACAGTAATGCCAGATCCCTAACCCACTGAGCGAGGCCAGGGATTGGACCTGCATCCTCATGGATACTAGTTGGGTTCGTTACTACTGAGCCACAATGCCAACTCCAACACAGACATTTAATAAATAGCTACCTTACCCATTTAAACTGTCTTTGTGCTACCTCTGGCAGTTGCTCATGTGTGGTTTTCTAGGGATTTTCCTGAATCCATCCACTCTCAAGTCTTTCCAGCTGTGTATGTTTTTTTTTTTTGGTAACACGGATACTTTGGGGTTATGGTTTAGCCTTTGGCCATGGAGGAGGGGAAAGTTAATTAGCCTGAAATGACATGTCAGGGGGTTCCTTTTTTTACCTTTTCATGGCTTAGCAGATTGAAGGAGCCTGGGGTCCTCTTCTCTATCAGGGGACCAGTCCACAGTCACAGAAGGCTGGCCTGTAACCAAAAGCAAGGGCCTCCCTGATCCTCACAGGTCACTGGGTCCCCATCTGCCTCCCTGAGGTCACAAAAAGACCCGAGAGGCTTACATTTCCCCTCACACTCTCACCATCCACAAGAAAGGGAAGGTAAGGCTTTCCAAATGTATTCCCCCTACGGAACTGTGTGGTCTTTTATTTTCATTTCAGTGGAGCCAGGAAATTCAAAATCAGTCACCTAGTCCAAAATATAATAACCTTTTGGTATTCTATTTACGATAACATTATCATAAGGTAAGTGAATACTTCATTTGGGAGCCAGGGCAGTCACTGGGGGCTGACTTGCCTTAGCAGCACCATGTTAATAAACTCAAGAAGGCCCTATACTAGGTTAAAATGCGACTTTTCACCCCCTGCTGGCATGGCCAAGTGAATGGGGGAAGGCAACCTCTAGCAAAAGAGGATTAGATTTCACAAAAAGATATGGGAAGGGATACAAAATCCCTCACCGTGTCTCCTGCAAAAATAAAAGAACAAAAGCGCCAGTGGCCATTTCTTCAAAGAAGAGCCTTCACTGGACTGTTTCCACTTAACATCTAATTTTTTTCTTACCTTTAAATTTGGGTGGCCAGTGTTTAACCAAATCTTTACAAAGCTCAGTGTTTTATTTCCTTCTTATTTTCATTTAAGATACATTTCAGGGAGGATTGGTAGGTATTTGAATTTGGTAGGAAATTCTATGACCAGGTCCTGAGAAGAAAATAGGCTTTTGGGTTTTTTTTTGGTTTTGTTTTCTGGGTGTTTTTTTTTTTTTTTTTCCTTCCCGGTTTGGACCTCACTGGAAAGACAAGTAGGAAACTGGGAAGGACAGTGGTTCTGTGGCACCAAGTATCAACAAGCTGGCTTGAAAATACAGCCTCAAGGGTATGTCAGCCGCAGCATTTTTATGAGCTTTTTCTTTCTTTCTTTTTTGAAATTGCAGCAAGTCTGTGGCTATTTCTTAAAGGAATGTAGTGCAAAAGTTGTGCCTCTTGCTATTCTGAGCATTCTGAGGTCTTGCCCAAGATTTGAAAATATGCCCAATACAGATATGATCTGAGACTTCAAATGAAGAAAATAAGTTCAAAATAATATTTTTTTCTTGATGGTGGGGTGGGGGAGTGTTAGAGAGGACACGCATCTGGTTTTCTTTCCTTTTTTCTTTTCTTTTGCTTTCTTTCTTTCTTTTTTTCTTTTTAGGGCTGGATCTGTGGCATATGGAAGTTCCCAGGCTAGGGGTCTAATTGGAGCTGTAGCTGCCAGCCTACACCACAGCCACAGCAACACGGGATCCGAGCCACATCTTCGACCTACACCCACAGCTCACGGCAATGCCAGATCCCTGACCTACTGAGTGAGGCCAGAGATTGAACCTGAATCATCATGGATACTAGTCTAATTTATTTCCGCTGTGCCACAACAAGAACTTCTGCTTTCTTTCTTTCTTCCTCCCTTCCTCTGTCTCACTCCCTCTCTCTTTCTTTCTTAGGAAGATCCTTTGTTAATCAGACATCCTAGAAGGAAATTAAAAAGGAGTGATCTTGTCATTGCTAATTTTGCCAAGTGTTATGGGTTGGCTTGTGTCCTCCCCACCATGCCCCACTTCACACCAATTCACATGTTGAGTCCTGAGCCCCAATACCTGAGCATGTGACTGTCTTTGAAGCCGGGGGCCCTTAAAGAGGTAATTAAGGTAAAAGGAGGTCAGAAGGGTGGAACTGAATCCAGTATGACTGACATCCTTATAAGAAGAGGCGGTTTGGACTCAGACATGCACATCCAGAGCAGGGACCATGTGAGGACACAGCAAATCAGCATGGCAAGGAGAGAGGCTTTAAAAGAAATTAACCTTGCCAACACCTTGATCTTGGACTTCTGGCCCCCAGAA
This sequence comes from Sus scrofa, assembly GCF_054392235.1. NCBI lineage: Eukaryota > Metazoa > Chordata > Mammalia > Artiodactyla > Suidae > Sus > Sus scrofa. Next base: position 61,057,981 of record NC_139395.1, read on the forward strand.
TTGTAAGACAATTCATTTCTGATGTTTAAGCCATCTAGTCTGTGGTATTTCGTCAGGGCAGCTCTAGGAAACTAGGACACTGAGTCAAAGGACTGTTTCTGCCAAAGGATGTTGCCGCTGGAGCATGATAGCGCCTTGTTTGAGGAAAGAGTGGCTTGTTTTCCTTATCTCTTTGCTGTGTGTTTTTAGCTACCATTTATTTATTTATTTTATGTATTTGTTTTAAATTTATTATCATTACTTGCTTTTTTCAGGACTGCACCTGTGGCACACAGAAGTTTCCAGGCCAGGGGTCGAATCTCAGCTGCAGCTGCTAGCCTGCATCACAGATACAGTAATGCCAGATCTGACCCGCATCCACAACCTATACCACAGCTCATGGCAACTCCAGATCCTTAACCCAGTGAGTGAGGCCAAGGATTGAACCTGCATCCTCATGCAAACTACTCGTGTTCATAATCTGCTGAGCCCCCAGAGGAACTCCATTTTTAGCTACCTTTTAAATGTGCACATAGAATTAGGGAATTTTGGTTTCATAGTTATTTTGGCAGAGGTAGGCTGGGAGAGATGTGAGAATGTATTTCAGTCACATTTTATTAATGTGAATTCATTTTAATATGCTTAATAAAATTCTGAATCATATATGGCCTATAGTATAATTTAAACCTAAAATAATATTTATGTATTTTTTGCGAGGTTTTGATTTCTTTGCATGGCCTAACTTGGATTTCGCTTTTTAAACTTAAAATAACAGTGTAAGTTTTTTTTTTCTCCTAAACTTTGTTAAGTTGCTTAAAATGTCCAGGCTCAACTTCAGAGTAATTAAGGTAAATATGAGATAGACATAGATGGAATAAATGCAGCTGTTGTAAAAAGATGTTCCAACACCATGTCAAAAAGTATTTTTAGTGTGAACTGGAAAAATGATTTAAACTCATTGTATGTATATTATTACTGCAATTATGCATAGTTATATGTAAAGTTTGTATATTATAATTATATAGACAGCATTGTTACAATGAGATTTTTTCTAAAGCCTACCATAGGAAAAAGCACTGTGAGAAATATACTGAACAGTGATAACTTTTAGGGAATGGCATTATGACTGCTCCTTTCCCCATAGTTTATTCTCCTTTTTGCCTACATTTCTTTCATATGCATGTACTGCTTTTATGATTAAAGAAAATTATTTCGCCAGTGTGAAAAATGCATGTGAGTTCATTATACATTAATAATTAAATGAACTAACCACCACCAGGTGTAAACACCTGGCATAGTACTCGGTCCAAACTATGAGCTCAAGTTGAATTCTCTTGGTCTACTCTAGGCCAGACCAGTTTCCAGGCAGACAACAGGACATGGGTGTCCCAGAGAAAAAATCAAAGAGTCCACATGATTTAGAATTGTGGGTAGGAGGAGGAAGGAAAGGGAATGCAGATCTCATAATAAATAGAATTTCATCTTTTTACTGAATCAGTACTATTTTATGTTCCTGAGTGGTAGCCTTGCATATCGTTTATTAAGATGTTATCAATTAAAGAGTTTTGTGGAGTTGCCAATATTATGGATGCCTCCCCTCCAAGTACAAAAGGATATTCTCCTTCAGAAAGATGGGTGGAAAAATGAAAGCTGTGTTGCAAGTTTGAAACGTTTTGATGAAAAGACATTCTTTCGGCATCGCATAGACTTTATGTAAAATACTGTTTGGGGTTATTATTGAAATAAGTAAGGACTGCTTCATTGACCAGGCTGCCTTTGCATTTGGACACAAGACACTGGGCGAGAGTATGGAGGTGCCATAAAATTTCTGAGCACATCTGGTTGATAGCAGTAGAGAGACTGACCTGGGGCCAGCACTCCCAGAACTGTGCCTTTTTCTCTTGCTACTCTGTTTCCTGACCCTCCTCTTTCCTTGGGGGGGAAAAAATCCCTAAGCCACTTTTAGAACAGCTAAGGAAGTTGTGTAATGAGGCATAGGAAATGCTTGCTGGTGATTCTAAGAGAGGGCTTTTCAATATGCTCTAGCCAACTAGAGAATTCAGAAATTCTAGATTTTTTTTTTTCTTGAAGGTGTCTAGAAACCTAGAACCTAACCAAACTAAAAAATCAAACGCCAGGTGCAATCTACAATCTTATTCATCCTCCCACAGAGAGACAAGTACCTTCAGTCAGGACAGGAAAGTTTCTGGTTTATCAGTACTGTTTCTTACCTGATACAACTCTAGCATGTTCTTGATAAAGTGGAGATAAAAGCAGAGTGAAGAAGAATCTCTGAAAGATCTGCCCCATGAATCCTTTGTATTCCTAGATTCTGAGTCAAGTAGTTCTTTCTGAACTCAACAAGGTTCTTTATTTTCTACTTTAATGCGAGTTGACCTGAAACTTTAGGCCTGGGCCAAGTTACAAATATACCCTACCAGGAATTGGCCCGGTTAACAAATTCCAAACTGGAGTCCCATTTTTAACTGAGATCTAGCTCAACCTCACCAGCACAGTAGGGCTCGCTCTAACAATATGAGCTTTCAGGGCCTTGCTATTTAAGATTCTTTCTCTCAGACTAAATAAGCAAAACTACTCCCAGACATCCATCACAAGTATCACAAGAGTGACTTAACATATCATGTAACTTAGAACGGGCTGGTTTGGTTCCTTCAGACTTCCTGACTTGAGTTAGCTGCATCTGCTTGTGTTGGGATTGTGTTTTGAAGACATTGTATCATTTGGCCAAGAAAATGGAAAGCCGGATGGCTTTGAAAGAATATTAAATGGCAGAAGTCTCTTAGAATGCTTAACTCTTTCTAGACATTGTGCTTATATTTCTTAAAGAGTGTCTTCTTTCGCGTAAAATGCTGCTCTTTTATCCAAACCAGAGGTAAGAAAGAAGATGAATACTTTCAGGACATTTTTTTACAAAAAGGATGATGAAAGCTTTTTGAAAAATGATTAAGTACAATTTTGAGTATCTTGTATTCAGAGGATATTCAAAGGATGTTTTTAATCTTACTGACACATTCTCTTTTATTAGAGAAGGCATAATATTTACTGTTAGCTTTCAGAAATGTGTTTCCTATGCTGAAGGAAAAATTTTCAAAACTAAAATGATATATCCTTTGCTCATAATATGGTAACCTAAGTACACATCAAGAGGATGCAAAGTATGCATGTTGATCTTTCCTGTCACTGGGATTAATAATATCATGTAGAAAAAATTCTTAGAATGATGCCTGGCCCCTTATAACTGCACAATAATTTAATTACTGTGAAGCTGCAGACTCAGAAAGTCAACCTCTCATTTCACATCTCCTCTTGACTATGTCCCAGCCACCTCAAACTTGACATATTCCAGGATGAGTTATTTCTTTCTTCCCTGTTGTAGTCTGGCTCCTCCCACCAACCTCCCTTAGTAAATGACATCCTACATTTGTTCAAGCCGGAAATCTTATGAGTCACACCTGATACCTCCCTCACGTCTCCACATTCATCCATCACCAAGTCCTGTTCATTATATAAAGACATTTTACATTTATCTACTCACCTCTATCTATATTGCTAAACCTCTAGCCTAGGCATGTCAGCCTCTGCACTATTGATATTTTGGGCCAGAAAATGCTGTGGAGGGCTGTCCTGGACATTGTGGGATTGTTAGCTGTACCCCTATTCTCCACTACTGGATGCCAGTGGGACTCCCCATTGTTGACAACCAAAAACGTCTCCGGACCCTGCCAATGTTCCCCAGGGAGCAAAAATCTCCCTCTGTTGAGAACCACTGATCCAGTCCAAATGGCTGTTATCTCCTACTTCAACTCCTACAAAGCTACTTCAACTCCTACAAAGCCTCCTTACTAGTGTCTCCCCAGTAAGGACAAGACCCCTCCCTTCACTCCCCTTTAAGCTTTTTTCGAGGGAGCTGTCAGAGAGGTCTTTACACCATATGAATTTCATCAGTTCACAGAGCAGCCTAAAGCCCCAACCTGCTTTTGCTTCACACTTAGAACAGATGCTCCCAACCCATGTCCATCTTCACTGAGTCCTGGTCCTCTCTCCAACCTAATCCCATGCCTGTCCCTCCTTCTGCTCTGGCTACAGTGGAATTCCTCCCCCATATACCAGACATCTGCACTACAGCCCCTGCCCACTGTGCTGCACCCTGACTTAATTCTCATCCATGCAGGGGCCTGCTATGACTTTCTATCACAGGACCCCAGTAGTTTCCATCAGTGCCTTCACCATGATTTTCAGCTCTGCATTTTCAGTCTTTCGTTTGTTGTTTGGCTCATCCTAGGCTATACCTTTCCTGAAGGCAGGAGCAGGTCTGTTTTATTCTTTACTCAATACCAGCACCCATCCCAGTGTCTGACACATAAGAGGACAATGAGGCATATTGGTGGAGTGAATGAATGAATGCTGAATGAATGAAACAAAAGCAGTTTTGGTTGGAAGTTGCTGTCCCCATTCTTAGCACTGGGGGGTGCTAAATAAATAAATAACTTTATCATAGCATTTAGGAGGTTTGGATGTTCCTTTCCCATGATACCACTTAAACTGAGTGGCCCAACCAATTGTTTTTCACAGTATTAAGATTATTAAGTTGAAAGAGTTGTGCTAATGAAATGAAACATTCCTGCAAAGTGCTTTCCACAGTAGCACCAGGCAATTAGAAGTGCTCATTAAGTGCTAATTGTTATTTTAATCTTAACTTTTTAAAAATTCGGTCTTTATCAGCCTTCCCATGAAAATGGTTGGGAAAATAGTTTAAAGTGAAGGACCATTGCTCTAACCTATATTCCCCTTAAATGACTATACCCATGACCTGGGCTTTTCACTATTTGCATTGAAACATACTTTCTGACCCTTACCAAAATGTGATCACTTTGAAATACAGAATGGCTAAAAATGTGAAGAATAAAGTACTCCATAAAAATGTTAGAATGACTTCATTTTAAAGTCAATCATTGGTTTTCTAATTCCTAAATAAAAATGTCATATGATGAGAGACTTATCTGAAAATTCAGCCTTGACTCCATTTAAAATTTATTAAGGTTTTCGAAAGCCCTGTTGCTGAGTGAGGATTTTATGACACATCTCACTAAATTGGAATAGCTACAGGTTGTGTATCCCTTTGCCAACTCAGAAGCCAAGTCTTGGTAGTGTCAAATGCTGACACATTGCTCTGATATTTCTCAGCAAAATATTTTGAGTTACATGGTATTCACAGCCTTCACTTCATCCAGAATGCTGAAATTCTACCATCTAAGGGCATTAAAATCTCTTAGGTAGAGAGAGTATGAGAAGAAATAAAGAGTGTCTTGCAGCTATCTTTTTGTCATATATGGTGTAGTGATGGATATTTTTCACACTGCAAAAGAGGATGTAGGTACAGAAGTCGTAATTTCACTGTTTTCTGCTGTCCCTTTAGATATTCAAATTGCCCTGATTTCTGCATTTTGGGGTGACATCTGTAATTCTGTACCCATTAGATCACCAGAATGAAATGGAGTGGTTACTCTTAAGTCCCAGGAAAACGCATTACCTCCTAATCAAACTTTTACCCAAGGAGCCATTATAAATGGAAGAAAAATACCCCAAAGGAAAATTCATGGAGGATAAGAAAGGACCCCAATAATAAAACTATTTCATGCAGGCAGTTCTATTGTGCAGCCAATGAAAATAACTCAGGGACTAGTTTGGGATTTCATTTTTCTTTCATGTCAGACTAGTTAGCTCAGCTGGTTACAAGTGTGGTCCCAGTGAGGCCAAGCTATTATCCAAGCTGGCTGCCTCTCTGGTGAAAGCTAACAACCAGCTTACCAGCCCCAGCTCCTGTTCACAGGGCAGCCTGGCCTAAGGACTCTAGAGGAATAATTTCCAGTTTGTAGAATGCGAAACACAATTCAAAGAGTTTTGGCCTGCAATGATAGGGTTTTCTTATTTTTCAAGCTTGTATATGTATAAAATTGGCCTTTAGAAAAGCATCGCAGGTGAAGGTAGGGGTTAGATAGGAGAGAGGATCACCGAGCTTATCAGTATCATGCTTATCATCATCTTCATCTTAGTTATCTTCTACTTCATCCTCCTCCTCCTCATTATTGATACCAGCATCAACATCATCACTGCTATCATGTTCTAATTATGAGCCAGGCCCTGGGCTAAACGCTTTAACTGTGTTATTTAATCTTCTCAACCATTTCGTGAGTTTGTCTTGGGTGTCTTCATCTTATTGTTAACAAAACTGTGGATCTAAAAGACTACCGAACACCTGCAAGAACACCCAGTGAGTAAATTTCAGAGCCTGGATTCAAATCGAGGTCTCTCTGATTCCAAGTTCCTGATCTCTGCATCTACACACATATGCTAACCTCAGGGCAGTAAGGCTGCCAGCTTCTGTTCTACGCCAGCCTCTGTCCAAAGGTTGGGTTATCTTTTTCTAACAAAAACTTTTTTTGTGGTAAAGTTTAAAACTCTTTTGAGGAAAACTTTACAGTGACCCAATTCTTATGACCTAGATTCTCTAAGTTAGCTTCCAACGGACACTTACCCTTAAAACATTATGAAACATCCTTCTGTTCAACTCCTCTAAAGAGTGTACCAAGGTCAGTATAGGCCTATCTACCAATAAAAAGAAAACTGCCTCAGACGTCTGACACCCAGCAATGCTGTGGAGATAAATCCTGCCTTTTTACAAGGAATACCTTGCAAAATACATTGAAAAGGGGTGTGTTTGTAACAGTAGCTAACCATTATTGAGCATTTCTCCATTCTCTTGAGAAAGTCAATTATTTAAATATTTTATGCACACACATAATTTCTGAGAGTTTACTTAACTGGTTTTTCTTGTATATGTGTGGTCTTAGGGAAGGGATGGTATTTTATCCTTCTCACCATTGCAGTCCTTGGTACATAATAACTGCTTACTCAGCTACTTACTTGATGATATTAACTTATGACTTACTATCACAATAGACTTACTGTTGTTTTTAGGTTATGAACTCCACAGACAATGTCTACCTTAATGATTACTGTATCCATAGCACCCAGCACAGTGCCAGGAATATAAGAAGGACTCATTATTAATAACTGATTAACATCAAACTAGGACTAAATCTTCCTTTGTAACCATTCACCATGCTGGACACCTAGCATGTGCTCAAATATATTCTAGAAATTTCACAGTGACCTTTGGCTGAGAGATGAAATTTTTCCTACTTGCTGCTTCTACCTCCCTGGTAATGGAATTGTGCTGGTCCATCCACCCAGGTCTACTCTGTCACTTGAAATGGGGCTGCCCATGGAATGGAACCAATCGTAGCAATAACATCTTAGAGTTTGAATAAAGGGAAGTAACCCCTACATGGATCAAAACCACGACCTTCGCATCTCCAGTTATTGCTACAGTAATAAAAAAAAACGTGGTCTCACAATAACAGAAGGAACGTTTAGGAGCAAGTGAATACCATCTGGTCAGAAACTCTATATTAAAATGCTAGATGCATCCCAAGCCAGCCTCCTAACACCCCATTAAATTAAGTTGTATTTCCTAAAGTAGGGTCTGAGCTGCCAGGTGGCATGTAAGGGACATTTTGAGGGGAAAGGTGTTTTTTATTGCCAAGAAGCTGAAGTCTAGAAAATTCATGGACTGGCTTAAAAAAAAAAAATCCCCACTCTTTTATGAGTCTTGAAGGAAGAAATTTTTCTATAACCTGAACAGCAAACCTGATAATAAAAGGAGATGGAAAAGTGAGCCTGTTACATTTAGGAATGCCATTTCATAGCCTGGTAGAGTGGTGAGACACAGAACTTGCTGTTAGTAGACTTGGACATACGTATCTTTGCTTTTGCCTGTGTTGACCTTGGGCAGGTTGATAACGTTTTTGAGGCTTAGTTTCCCCATCTATAAATGAGGGCTAAATCTCTTGGCCTAGCACCATGGGGTGATGAAACCCTGTGATCAAATCTCACGTCCAAGAATAATTTCAATTGTAGATGTTTGACATTATCACTAAAAAAGTTTCATTTAATGTTCCTTAGATAATAAAAGTTAATTATATGGCTTAAAATGTATGTTCTATTAATAGACAGCACAATGCATTATAAATTAATGTGTGTTTGTGTTTTTTGTAAATTCTGTATTTATCTTGCTTTAACAAAAGCATATTACATCTGGTTAATGTAAATATTTAAGAATGTAGCACAATTTTCTGGACTGGGGTAATCTTTCATTACAATAGAAAAGCTGAGCTGAAGCACTTCCTTTGAAGCTGCCCCCACCCAAAAAGTTATGCTAACTCTACATTTAAAAATGGTTAAAGTATAGAGTTCCCGTCGTGGCTCAGTGGTTAACGAATCCGACTAGGAATCATGAGGTTGCGGGTTCCATCCCTGGCCTTGCTCAGTGGGTTAAGGATCTGGCGTTGCCGTGAGCTGTGGTGTAGGCTGCAGATGAGGCTCGGATCCCGCGTTGCCGTGTCTCTGGCATGGGCCGGCGGCTTCAGCTCCAATTGGACCCCTAGCCTGGGAATCTCCATATGCCGTGGGAGTGGCCCAAGAGACAGCAGAAAGACAAAAAAAAAAAAAAAAAAAAAAAAAAAAAAAAGGTTAAAGTATGAGGATTCCTCAAAAAACTAAAAAGGGAGTTGCCATGTGATCTAGCAGTCCCACTCCTGAGCATACATCTGGACAAACTATAATTCAAAAATGCACGCACGCCCATGTTCATAGCAGCACTATTCACAAGAGCCAAGACATGGAAAGAACCTAAGTGTTCATCAACAGATGAATGGATAAAGATGTGGTGCATGCGTGCGCGCGCGTGCACACACACGCACACACACACGGAATACTACTCAGCCATAAAAAAGAATGAAATAATGCCATTTGCAGCAACATGGATGCAACTAGAAATTATCATACTAAGTGAGGTAAGTCAGAAAGAAAAAGATAAATACCATATGATTTCACTTATATGTGAAATCTAAAATATGACACAAATGAACTTACCTATGAAACAGACTCTAAGACATAGAGAAGAGCCTTGTGGTTGCCAAGGGAGAGAGAAGCTGGGGGAGGGGTCAATTAGGAGTTTGGGATTAGCAGATACAAACTATTTTATGTAAATATAAAATGGATAAACAAAAAAGTCCTACTGAATAGTATGGGGAACTATATTTAATATCCTGTGATAAACCATAATGGAAAAAAATATGATGGAGTTCCTGTCGTGACTCAGTGGTTAACGAATCCTAGGAACTACGAGGTTTCGGGTTCAATCCCTGGCCTTGCTCAGTGGGTTAAGGATCCAGTGTTGCCGTGAGCTGTGGTGTAGGTTGCAGACGCAGCTCGGATCCTGTGTTGCTGTGGCTCTGGCGTGGGCTGGTGGCTACAGCTCTGATTAGACCCCTAGCCTGGGAACCTCTTGCCGCGGGATCAGCCCAAGAAATGGCAAAAAGACAGAAAAAAAAAAAAAAGAAAAAAATATGAAAAAGTTTATACATGTGTATGACTGAATCACTTTGCTGTACAGCGGAAATTAACACGGCATTGTAAATGAGCTGTACTTCAAAAAAATTAAAAATGACTAAGATGGTAAATTTTATGTCATTTATTTCACCTAATTATTTTTAATTTTTAGAAAAGAGATAATTATTATTTCTCATTTAAATTAATTAACTGCCTAATGTAAAGCAGTTAATAGAAATAGCTTAAAATTGTGGTGCCAATTCTGAATTTTAGATGAAGAAAGAAATGGAGCATCAAGATTTCCTTCCCTTCTACACATATTTGTGGAGCTGCTACTTATTTGCTGACACTCTTTGAAGAGTTAGGAAATAGGGATAAAACAAAGTTCCAGTGCTCATGGATCTTTCTAGTGAGGGGTGGGGACAATACATAGGAAAACAAATAATGTAAGAGATAAATGCGATGAAGAAAAATAGTCAGGAAAACAAATATTTATTGACCTTCTACTTATTTGCTGACCCTCTTTGAAGAGTTGGAAAATAGAAAGAAAACAAAGTTCTGGTGCTCATGGTTCTTTACTTCTGGTGAGGGGCGGGGAAAATAAACAAGAAAACAAATCATGTCAGGCAGAGATAAATGCTATAAAGAAAAATGGTAAGAATGTATTGGGGGCCAGTGCTGTTTGGGAAAGGAAGTTTTCCTCCTCTACTCAGGTGAGTGGAAACTTGAAAGAGGGGGCCTACAGCTACCTGAAGGAAGAGCTATATCTGGGCAAAGAAGATAGTGTGTGCAAAAGCCCTGAGGTAGGAATATGCTGAGGGTTCCAGGAGACCTACGGTGCTCTTGTGCAGAGAATGAGTGAGTGAGGGAAAGAATGGTGAGAGCTACAGCATGAGAGATAGGCAGGAACAGAATTAGGTTCTTGTGGGTCATTTTACAGTGAAGAAAGTGAGGCTTACAGAACAGAGATGACTGAACCCAATCTAGAGATAATGCTCTTCCACTCTGGAAGCTGCTCAAGATGATTAAGAGCCTTTTTTTTGGAGGGGGGGGAGTTGGTGTTGATTGTTTTGGGGTTTTTTTTCCACTAGAAATTTATCTTGTCTGTGCAGAGTCAAGTTACAAACCTGACTCAATCCTTTTTTGGTTCTTCCTTCTGAAAACTGAAAGTATCATGAAGTTCATGACACCGTATGTGAATGAAACGTGATTAGCTCTCTCCCAAAATTTGTGACTATATGTATATGCCTTGAAGGAAATGCAAAAAGAAACAGCACATGGGGAATGAAGAACACTCTGTAATTTGGAGAACTTGCATGATATAGTCATTTTGGAATTGTTTTTAAACTAAATCCAAGCATAGTTTGATAAGGGTTATAATAATATGTACAATTAAGCAAGCTTAAATTCTACAGCCAGATATATTTTAAAGCTATGTACATCAGATGTATGAAATTATAAGACTTTACAGCCAGTGTTGTTTAATTGTGCAAAGCAGATCTGTAACTAGCGGGTTTTCTGGTTTTCAGGTATGCTGTGCGTGTCTTTGTGCTAGTTATTTCTGTTTTTGAAACTGGTATTTCTTAGATTATTACCTAGCATTGATTTCTACTTATGGGCATTGAGGGTTTTTTTTTCCCCAGAGTTTTAAACATGCTTCATTTTCTAGCCACACAAATCAAATTCCAATCGTGAATGGAGCAGAGCTCTAATGCAGTTAGTCAAAGTGGAAATTGTTCTGCGGTTCTGGAGTTACTTAGAGATGCTTCTCCATCTGCGAATGGGCATAATTCCACTTGGCTCACCTCTCCAGATTGTAGTTTGATGAAATGAAAGAGCATTTTTGAAATAAAATGCTTCATTTCCACCAAGTGCCTTGTGTCCTTCTAAATGCACACAGGTATGATGCATCATGACCGACAGCCTGTGTTCCTAGGCTTAAAGAAACACTGGTCTCTGATAATAATAATTTTTAAAATAATTATTACGATACAAATGGAAGCAACTATCCTCTACTGGGGGCTTCCGCAAGCCAAATTTTATGCCCTGTTTGTGTTGTCTCCTTTAATCCTAGAGTTTTTCACTAAGGTAGTGTGTTGTACTGTATTACAGTTGGAAAAACCAAGGCAGGGAAAGATGAAGTACACTGCCATGGTGACACTCTGAGGAGGGAGCAAAGCTAGTACTTGAACCCAGGTAGCCTAATTCCAGAGTCTGTGTTCCACTGGTGGTCTAGGTTTAGTTTTTCCATTCTTGTTTATTTTTCTAGTTTCTTTTCCTTACAAGTTGAAAAACCTCAAGAGATGCTTCCATAAGAACTCACATTTCCTTAAGCATGTATTAGGTGCTAGGATTTTGCTTATTGTTGTTTTTGTACCTTTCTTCCTCTTTCATGTCTATACATCCTAGGATGGGAGGAAGGAAGCTCCCCGTGGAAGTAACAGATAAGGACACAGAGGCTGTGAGAGGCTGGATCACTTAAAGTTCTAGAGCTCCCAGGAGGCCTCTGGTTCCATCCCATGCATATGCTATTTTCTGTCACAGCTATCCTGGAGCATCTAATAATTACAAGGCCTTGAGTGCAATGGGTGTGTTGTGCAGAGATGCACTGCAAGCTTTATGCTCCGTGATCAGAAAGCACCTGGCCAGAAACCCTCTAGATTGTGGTGATCTGAAAAACAATTAAGCAAAAATATTATCTTCTGAAAGGAAAATAAAAAGAGATAGCATTTTTCTGCCAGAGTCAAGGCTTGTAGATCATGGGGCCCCTTTTTAAAGCTTCTGCAAGTGCTTCATGGTCCCCCTGATGGTTTTTCTGGTAGGAAATGTCCCCGACACTGACATCCTATTGCATGACAAGAAGACAACAGTGCTAAGAAGGGGCTTTCCCAAATGTGACTCCGAGGTGCCTGTTGAGATGTTTTCAGGTTCTAAAATAGCCACTTCCATGCAGGGTCCTGCAGGGTAATTATAGCCGGGCCATTATTCCCGGCCTGGCGGTGATCCAGGACTCTGCTCTCCTTACCTCATGGCCTCACCTCCTCTCTGCTGAGGCCCTTTCCTACGCCTGTGGGGACAAGCTGAGCCTTCCCACCAGGTCTTCAGTCTAGTATTTCCCTGAACATACCTGCACGTCCCGAGGCAGCTCCTGATGGAGGAATATTGAGGAGTCAGCCTTTCAAAGAGAACAGATGGGACAAATGGAAGGTGTTTTGTAGTCTGTGAGTCACAAGGGTGCTTGTAACCTCTTCTCCAGGTTTGGGTGTGTATTTATAGACCGTTATAAGAATTGGAGGGTTTGGGGTGGAAGGACCGCTCTCTCCAAGGAGAAAAGAAAAACATCCTCTCCCACTCTATTTCTTTTTAAGGCCACCGCTGAAGTCATGCTTACCTTCCACTGTGAGGCACGGTGATGTTTTTCTAATTGTCTGCAGTCGGGTCTGCCACACTTCCTTGACTGCATCTTTCCTTCCTGTCGGGGACAGGTTCCTGGGGTCAGGCACGCAGCAGGCTCCAGCCCAGCAGGCCAACTCAGAAGTCAGGAGCCACAGTGTCCTTCAGATGGAGATCTGTGGCTCAGGACTCAGACTTCTGAACGTGGACGTGACTGGAAGCCAGAATAAGCCCCTGCACACCCGAGCTGACCTCGGGCATCCTCACCTCTCTACACTGGTTTTCTGCTGGTGTTTCACTAGCAGCCTGGCTCATTAGAGGGGCCTTGGCCAATCAGCAGAGCTCAGTGTGTGCACTTGGCCAATCACCAGAGCCCATGCTGAGAGGAGGTGGGGCTGGTTAAAGTGTGCTGTCACCCCTAGGAGCAGAGTTGGTTGCCTTCCAAATACTCTCTCAAATAAGTCCTCATGATCACCTCCTTAATTGCTCCTATTATTCCCATTTTAAAGATAAGGAAACTAAGGTTCAGGGAGATAAACATGTCTAAGGTTACACGGTATCATCTTGGTTTGTGCTTTGACTTGAAGCAGAATCTGTGACAGGATTTGAGTGAAAGTAGTTTATTTGAGATGTTCAGGAAATACCAGCAGAGGCATGGGAGAAACAGACACAGAAGGGTTGGCTGCTGATAAAGGCGGTGCTGTCAGGCCAGTGGGAAACCAGAGGGTTACCCTAGAGGGAAACTTGAGAAAACAGTGTAGAGCGCATGCCTCAGAGTCATCTCTTCCAGAGGGTGGGAATGACAGTGTATTTTTACACCATCTTCTATTGATCATTGAAGAAGGGTGGGTGGAGCGCAGATGGAGTGTTCATTTCTAAGCTTGAACAGAGCCCTTGCAAGGCTTTGGAGAAAGCCCCCAGACAGAGAGATCCAGATACTGATAGTTGGAAGCCAGTGATCCTGCACGGATGTGGTGAGCTCCACCAAAATAAGAGCTGGGAACCAACACTGTGCTACATACCTTGAGGGGCAGGGTGACACCTGCCCCTCTCGGCTAACTCTTCCTACAGAATAAACCACCCCAAATTTAGTGGCCTAAAACACCAACCATCATATTTGTTCACAAGCCTATGGGTCTGCAATTTGGGCTGAGTTCAGCTGGACTATTCTTCTGCTGGTTGCACCTGTGATCACTTGAGTAGATGGACTCATTTGCTAGTCTAACTAGGGAGCAGCTTGTTTGGGGTGGGTGGCAGGGGGCAAGGGCCAGATAGTCAACATTTTGCTTTTTCAGGGTATTCAGTCTCTGATGCACCTACTAAACTCTGCTGCTTGGAATGTGATGGTAGTCACGGACAGTACAGAGACAAGTGGGCATGGCTGGGTTTCAATATTTTATCTACAAAAACAGGTGGCAAGATGAGTTTGGCCCATGTGTCATACTCTGCCAATCCCTGAGCTAGACCAAACTTCACCACATAGGGCTTTACATTTTGAGAGTGTTAAGGCAGAAACTACCAGGCCTCCTGAGACCTAGGCTCAGAAGTTACACCACGTCCGTTCTGTTGCTTTTTACATCTCAAAGTGAGTCCCCAGCCCAGCCCAAGTCCAACATTAGCAAGAGAGACTTCAGCTCCTGACGGAAGGCTCTGCAACATCAGATTGCAAAGGGTGTGCCTTCAAGGAGGAGAAGAGTTTAGATGTTCATCTTTGCCAAAAGTCCACCCTCCAGCTTTTTCAAATAAATGTTCCTCCCAGGACCTCAGCATTCCCAGCTATAAAATGGGAATGCAGCAGCCCTCACAGAACTGTTGTAAGCATGGAATTATATAAAGTACTCATTACAGTGGCTGGTTCCTAGATAATCTTAAATAGATGTCCAGTTATGATCATTATTATTTATGTTATACAGTATGTAAGTCAGGGATCAGTAACTGTGTTCTCATTGAGCATTTATTATTTGACAGTTACCATGCATCTTGCTCTGCCCTCATTACTTCATGTAATATTTTCAACCACCTTATAGTTTAATAAACCCCTTCTGCAGATTAAACAAAACAAAACAAAACAAACAAACAAAAAAACAACCCAGAGGCTCAGAGAGCTTAACTAACCTGCTTAAGAACAGTGGTGGTGTGGTATTCCCACCAAACCCTATCTTGAACCACTTTGGTGTGGAAGACTGGATGCTGATGCCTTTGACTTTCCACTCAGAGTGCTTTGTTTTCTTTAGGGTTGTGTTGGCAGACTCTTTTTAGAACATGTAGTCAGGCTAGAAGTATGATTGGCTCTTTAAATACATCCTAGCAGTTATATTAATAAACATGGCTTAGATAAGTGCCAGAGAATTGGCCACCATAGCCAAGGAACAGCCAAAGGAAAATTACCAACATAATTTGGTTCTATCAACAAATGTGTCTGGGAGACACTGTGAGCTTTACTTGCTCCCAGAGACCTGGATGGTGATGCAACTCAGGGGACAAAGCTTATTGTCAGTCTTTAACTGTACCTGCAGGGGCTCAGGATTCCTACTTTGGAGAAGCAGAACTGACACATGCAGCATGACGTTTGTGACGCAACATGGCCTAAGAGCTAAGAGCACAGGCTTGTCGTCAAATGTTCAGGGCTGTGAAGCCTACTTTGGTCCCTTCTGGCTGGGTGAACAGAGCCAAAGACTTCTATTTCTCTGAGTCCCAGTTCCACTTATCTATGAACTGCAAATAATGAATATTTATACCCTAACTTGTTGCTGCAAATGTCTTGTGAATATGGAGATAAAAGAGCCCAATGCAAACATGATATACAGCTACATATGGTTACCACCCATCGTTAGCTATTACTCTTTAGGCCTAGATATCAGCATATAATGAGTGCTCTGTTTTTGGAAAGAGTACATTACTCCCCAAAGATTTTTAACCAGTGTGTCCTGATGCAAAAGGTATTAATAAAGGAAAAGAAAATCCAAGAGGGTAGAGACATTGTTCAGAGGGCTACTGAGGGAAGAAGTGGGCTGAATTTGGGGCACAACTTTTAGGAGCACCCCCTGTACTCTGTGCTAACTTGGTCTCTTCCCAACCTTTAAAGGACCCTGCAGATTTGGAGAGAGAAGGCTAGTCTGAGAGGTGAGAGGAGATGGCTTCTTGGATGGGGAGTAGGTGGTCCTGTCTCTCCCTCCAGATGGAGATTAACAATGACTTAATTCGAGAAATATTGTCAGCAAGTAAAATAAATAGACTAATCACTGTGGGCAAATTGTATGTTAATGAATCTAGACATTGTTTCCAGTCTAACCCTTAAAGATACATTTAATCAATCAAGATGGATGAGTCATCCTATCCTTAATTAATCTTTTTGGACATTTATAGAGAAAAGGCAAACTCTTTACAAAGATCTTATAAATGTGTTTGAGGTTAGTATGGATTTTTATTTATGTGCCTAGCACAAGAAGCCCTTACTTCTAAACTGATAGCTTATTTTGAATGTTCTCAGATTTTCAAAATGTCTTATGTCTACCCTTGGGGAGAGAATCGGGGTTGAGTAGAAACACATGATGGCCAGTTCCATGGCATGAACTGGTAACCTTTCTGGAATGTGCATGTTTGTTTGGATGTTAGAACACTGAGAGCAGAGACTGGCAGAAAGAGATGGAAATACTCACTCTCCCCAAGGCCTCAGTTAGGAAATGGTGTCACCATTCAGGGATTTGTCTCAGTGGGGGTGACCCTGGGCTCAATCTCCTTTGAAATCATCAGTATCACAAAAGCATTTCTCTGGAGGCTGGAGGATGGCTCTTCCAGCAAACACCAGTACAGTGCTCAGTGGCACTTGTCATGGGCTTTTGTTGTGGTAATATCGTTGGGGATTAACCATTTGCTGGGACTCAGGCAGTTCAGTTCTAATGCTATTTGTATGGATTTAACTTAAATTGGAATCACTTCTTCTAGGACACAAGCTATGTGTATATGTGTGTTGCAGTGAATGGCAACACTACATGGTCCTCTAGCTCCTCTTTGTCCATTAGAATTTTGGACTTCAGGATCAATTATTTTTGCTACTTCTGGCACCAACTTTAGCTTTTGGTGCTTGTGTGTATTGAGCACATTTGCTGTGGCAGGCATTGTGCTGATAGAGCAGGTGTTGAGAGTACAGTGTTGTATACTGTATAGACCAACAACTTGTTTTTATAGGTTTAGAATAAATCTGAATTCAAGATACCAGTGACTGCCATGAAAAAGTGAAGCAAGGTGCTAAGGGTAGCATCTTTGAGAGGCAGGAGTAAGTCTAGGGAAGCTGGAGGCTTGTGGACCAGGCAAGTAATGGGTTGAGATGTGGCCAAAAATGTGGTTAGGGACCAGGTGGGTCTCAAGGACCAGACACTGGGTCTCAAGGAACACAATGAGTTGGATTGTATTCCAATAATAGTGGGAAGCCACTGGGGGATTTTAAGCAGGGGATTGACATGAGCTAATTTAGGTTTTCCAGAGATCTCTGTGACACGTGTGCAGAGCTTCCCACCCAGAGCACAGTTCATAGGTAGACTGGCTGCATGAACACTGTTTGGCAGTTGGTTAGAAAGGCCTCACCCTGGTCCTTTGACGCAGCATCTGCATTTTAAACAAGATCCCTAGTTTGAGAAGTGTTTTTGCAGAGAATGGAGAAAGGCAAGGAAGAGTCATTGTACAAGCCCTCCAACTTCACTCTCTTCTCAGGTATAAGAGGTGAGTTGTTCTAGACAGCTCTCAAAAGGCCAACCTAAGCATGGTTCCAAATTCCACTTCTTTTCTTTTTTTAAAAATTTTTAGGGCTGCACCCATGGCATATGGAAGTTCCCAGGCTAGGAGTCGAATTGGAGCTGCAGCTTCTGGTCTATGCCACAGCCACAGCAATGTGGGATCCAAGCCTCTGCAACCTACACCACAGCTCACAGCAGTGTCAGATCCTTAACCCACTGAGCGAGGCCAGGGATTGAACCTGAATCCTCATGGATACTAGTTGGGTTGGTTTCAGCTAAACCACAACGGAAGTCCCCCAAAGTCTACTTCTGATTGAACTGTTTCACATATTCTGTTCTCTTATTTCTCTAGTTCTTAGGTAACTCTCCTTACTTTTTACCCAGCAGGTAAACTGTCCATTTTTGGTTTTTCTTATTTTGTCATTTCACTTATCTACTGATTGTGTAACTCTCCAACCCCCAAGAAATGACCACCATTTCTTTCATAATTCCAAGTGGCAGTTGCATGAAATACCCACATATTAACAGAAAGACAATTGGATGCTGTTACACGGTTGGCATTCATATTTGTAGTCTAGCCATAATTACTATCAGGATTTTCCTGAATGCTGTTGCCATTTGTGCCAGTTAGGATCAAGTTTGCCTTAAATGAATAAACTTGTTACAATGGCTTATAGATAGTTTATTGTCTTCATGTCAATATCTGGAAGTGGGCAGTGTGGGCTTATTATGGAGGTTCTATTCCATGAAAATCTCTGGAACCCAGGCTTGCTCTAGCCTCTATTTTCAGTGTGTATGGCCTCCCTATTTTTTCCAAGATCATGGTCCAATATGGCTGTTTTACCTCCAGCCAAAACAATGAAATTCTAGCCACCAGAAAAGAAGAAATGAAGAAGATGGAGTGCAGGAAGCACAGTAGCAGACTTTTTAGGAAGATTTTTAGAGCTGCCACATGATACTTGCAGTTACAGAGTATTAACCAGAATTTAGACACATGGCCCCAACTCTGATAAGTACAGTCTTTGTTTTGTGTGGTCAGATACCCAGCTTAAAATCAGAGGTCTCTTTCTACAGAGAAAAGGGAAAGCATGAAGGAACAACTGGCAGTTCCTAATACAGTATGTTTCAATGAATGTGATTTGATGTATCTAAATATATAACAGTACCTCCCCACTGCATTTAATCTAGGCAGAATACTTTGCACCATCATCATCTCATTATGGTATCTTGCATTTCTTTCCATTTTTCTTTCCAAACAAAAATATGTGTCTGATGTAGCAAGAATGCACTTCTACATTCGAAGTTGAAATGTGAGGATAAACCTCACCCACTTGAAATAAGATAAAAGAAATTCCCTGAATAGAGGAAAATATGCAGACGGTTCTATGAATACAAGTATCTTTTCCTGAATTTCAAATTATGCAACAAAGGAATTAGAGGTCTCCTACGCTTACCGTAGTGTTACTGGCAACAACTCCTGATGCTAGCATTACTACCAAAGGATTAGACCTTCAGAAGACTCTAATTTCAAATCTGGCAAAAATGTTTCAGTTCACTGGCTCAGAGGACAGGTTGTGGAGTCATCTAGGCCAGAAATGGTGTATTCCTAACCAGCGGATAACTTTGGGGGCAAATTATTGCTGATCTGAGCCTATATGCTAGTTAAGTGGTTAAGAGAATACGCCATCAATGGAGGGTTCATTAGAAAATTAAATGAGACATTATGCAGAAAACTCTTGGCACAGAGCCTGATTCATTGTAAATATTCAAAAAAAAAAAAAGTCGGGTATTCTAAATTGAGCCCATATTACACATTTAAAAAAAAAATTTAAAGGGATATTTAGGGATACCCTTGAATCATATATATGATATTCTATATTTATTCCCTTATTGGTTCATCCATTAATTCAACAAACATTTGATTCCTACTGTGTGCCAGGTCCTGGTAGGTACTGTTTCCAGGAAGGGAAAGGAAATATACTAAGATAAATAAAGCAATTTCTGCCCTTAAGCTTAAGGAGCTCACTGCTTAGTGGAAGAGAAAAGAACTAAATGAGCAATTACATGCCAGTGAGAAAAACAAGAAGTATAAAGCATTGCCAAAATGAGAAGAAAGAGTTAGAATCACAGGCACTGAATCTGTGGCATTTCTTTGAGGAATTAAGACATCTCTTAACATCAACTTTTTTTTTTAACTTGGGTTTTTTTTGTTGTTGTTAGTCAAATGAATTGATCACATCTGTAGTTGTTAAACATCAACTTTTTAATGGGGGCAAAGGAAAGAGAAATCTTACATTAAATATATACAATGATTCTAAGACTTAGTTTCAGAAACATGAATACGTCAAGGAAAAGGAAAATGTGTCTAAGAGTTAAGGGAAATAGTCATTTAGAAATAGTCAGTAGCAAATTACTTTGGTATTGTTAGATGACACAACATTGGATTGGCATGCAAGCTGCAGGCCTGTGGACTGCAGCCTCAGAAGGGATATTCCAGCAGAGAAAGAGCTTTGCTTCAGATGAGGACTCATTTCCACCTCATTCCAAGGTAGTGCCTGGGCGCATCAAATTTTGGAATGCAGGGCTCCGTTTTGGGCTCTCCAGGCCTGGAGCTGACTGGTTCCTTATCTCTCAATTGGCCTATAGAACCATCATACCCATGGCAGGAACCCCTGGACTCTGCTAGGAGGGTAGGATGGTGTAAAGTCTTCATGCCTTTGCTAATAGGCTATGAGTGAGAGCTAAGCATTGATTTATCTCCCTACAAAACTCATCATGGTACCACATACCCTCTTCAACTAGCAGCTTTCTGTTTCTCTTAAGATAAAGACCAAAACTTTGAACATGGCCTAAAAGACCTTCATGACTTCATTCTCATCCTCTTGAGCCTCCTCAACCTAGTAGAGCAGTTCCATGATCATGTTTAGTGTCACTGAGCCTGAGTGCCTTATACCATGTTATTCCATTCCTACTCTGATTCATTCAATTAGCTTTTTTCCTCAGGTCCTTATACTCATCTTGTTTTTTCCTTGCACTGTCTTCACATGTCTAGAAAGCCTTTGCTTCCACTTTTTGTCTAGAATATTTGGATATCACCTCAAGTACTTCAGATCCTCCTGAAACCTTATCTAATCTACCCCTTTTGGGGGAATAGGGGAACTTGCTTTGCAGTTAACATCTCAAGATTTTTTTTTTTTATTTCTCTCTTTTCACCATGAGACCATAGACATTTCCTGCTCATGTTTCTTCTTGATTCTTGTTCTCATAAATTCTTGAGTATTTCTTTATCTCTGGTTTTTTCCTGCAAGTGATTTCTTCCTTCAAGGTTGCCCTGTTAAATGCTCTTGTAGACATCTTACTCTCTTCAAAAATTGGGTAGGCGATGAGAAGAAGGCTAGTATTGATAATAATAGCAACTGACACTTATGGCCCTGTGTATCAGCGTTGTTTGAAGGTGACCATCATGAATGGAGCAAACAGGTGCCTTATCCTACACTCTATTAACAAAGAGTTTCTGTAGCCTAACAAACATCCCCCTGATTGGACTACCTTGATCCTGTGGCCAGGGGGATGCCTGCTCTAATTGGCCAGGATGGGTTTCCTAGCCCATCACCACTGTAAAGGGAAGAGGATTTCTCTGTCTTTGATTGCATTGGGGCCCAACCCCTGGAGCAAGTGGAGCAAATCTGATGCTGTGGCTGCTAACCATTACGAGATGGGGGATATCCACGTTGGATCCATGTTAAGGACGCAAAAACCTATTCCACTGCTGCCAGGCATCCCATTAACCAAATCTAGTGGGCAAGTTTGCTCTCCACACTGCTTGACTTTAACATTGGTGCTTATCTCAGACTTTGAGAGTAAGCAGATTAACACCTTTTACTTTAGGATCTACTATTGTCACCTACAGTGTTTACAGGGACTAAAAGCCTATACTCCACTAATTCTTAGTGCTAATCTCTAACAAAGTAAGGATATCCATAGGATCAATAAACATACTATTAAGTTTGTTGAACTGCATTTAGCACCACATAAAGAAGGCATCTCAAGGTGAGATGGCTGATTAGATTTATCAGCTCCTTTTAAGAACCAGTCACTTTTAGCCTTCAAAGACACATGAAACTGCTTATTCACACCTACTTAAAGACTACTTTCAAGGATGGCTCAATCTCATCCTGCCACCTACGGGATTAGAAAAGTGAGTTGTTTTGTTTTGTTTTAAGAATACCAGTGAAAGGTGTCCGCCTATGCAGAAGAAAAGGTCAGAATTATCTAATGTGCATCATATTCACCTGGGCTTGTTAAACACAAATTCCTGATGTGATCCAGCAATCCCACTCCTGGGCATATATGCAGACAAAACTTACATCAAAAAACAAACATACACGCCTATATTCATCACAGAACTATTCACAATAGCCAAGACATGGAAACAACCTAAATGTCCATTGACAGATGAATGGATTAAGAAGATGTGGTACATGTATACAATGGAATACTACTCAGCCAAAAAAAGGATAAACTAATGCCATTTGCAGCAACATGGATGAAACTAGAGATTCTCATACTGAGAGAAGTAAGCCAGAAAGAAAAAGACAAATACCATATGATATCACTTATTTGTGGAATCTAAAATATGGCACAGATGAGCCTATCTACAAAACAGAAACAGATCACAGCTCAGAAGAGCAGACTTGTGGTTCCCATGGGGGTGGGGGGTAGCAGTGGGATTGACGGGCAGTCTGGGGTTTTTGGATGCAAACTGTTGTATTTGGAATGGATGGGCAGTGGGGCCCTACTGTACAATACAGGGAACAGTGTGATTGGGACACTTTGATGTACAACAGAAACTGAAGAAACACTTTAAATCAACTATACTTAAAAAACAACAACAACAACAGAAATTCCTGGCTTCCAGCCCCAGCATTTCTGATTTATTAGGTCAAGGGAGGGGCCTAGGATTTTGCATTTCTGACTGTTTCTTCTATGCCACTGCTGCAGGGACCAGGTTTTGACAACCACTGAACTATTACGATCCCATTTGAAAATTTGAGACAGAGACTAGAATTTACCCAAAGTTTACCATGCTCCCTTTTGAAAGTATGACCCTAAAATTGTAAACATCATTATCAGTCCAGGAGAGCAATTCCATGACTATTTTATTGTCTATGTACCCAAGTGTTTTCTACCTTGTGCCTGCATTAGAACACACAAATGCTCCCTCCTTCCGTAAATAATTGGAGACTCTCCTCTGACCCCCTCTGAGTGTCCAGTTAACCACAGCTAGGTTGAAGAGCTCACTTTGGGATAGGACCAAGCTCCCTGGAGATCCTAACAATTATTTTGGCAGCATGTAGTGAGCAGAATGGTCTTCAGCTTGGTTGGCATGTTGCTAATGGCTCATCCAGCATTATGGCATTTAAACCTTACCCTACCCCTGTGGATTGATATTCATTTTACTCCTATCTTCTGGTGAGGAAACAGAGCCTGAGAAGAGGGTAAGTGGCTTCCTCTTTTTACCAAGCAAAAATCCAGCCCAGGTCATCCTGACCCCATGCCCAAGCTCTCAACAACCCAGTAATACTGTCTGTTAGAGGTAACTCAAAGAAAAGTAAACTCTGGAAAATCTTTCTACCATGATCTCAAAAGCCCTCCTCTTCCCTCTCAGATTCCAGTCCTATGCACCATGTTCCCCCTCTAATCTAAAGAAAACAGTAAAAGGGCTGTGATTCCTGAATACCTATTAATCAGAGAGAAGCAAAAAAAATCCCTACCGCAGCATGTTACTATTCATATCAGCATCTCAGGAGAGAAGTTACACTATCCATTACTTTGATGGGTCCTGGAGGGAGGGTAACGATGAGCTCAGCCCCAAACGGATCTAGGAGTTATTGGCAAATACAGCTGGAGAGGGTGTGTTTGATACTTTTTCCCAACCTTTGACAGAGGATAAATAGCATATGACAGTAAGCAGTTATCTGTTTGAATACACAACTCAAAAAGTCTTGCAAAGGGAAAAATGAAGTCAGGAATAGAGAAGGTAGCAAAGCAAGGATGAGCGCTGTATTTCTCTGTCACTCAAGACTTGGCCATGACTGTGTCATACTTATCATCCCTGAAATGACTTCTACTCAAATTATTTCTAAATTTCTGACCTTAGGTTTGTTCCTAGGCAATGAAGAAACAACCCTAGGTTTGTCTGTACCCATTGATGAAAGGTAATTTTTTTGTTTTTACTTTCAGGAAACTGAAGACATCAGCCTGAGAATGAGGCAAAACTGAACCTTGGCTAAAAAGAGTGTTTATAAATAGTTGGGCTGGGATGACAAGAGCTTGGTGGTTTTTCCCTACATTTGCTCCGGTAGAAGGTTGTATGTTTAGATTTGCTCTGCAATCCGCCAGGCAGTTTGCTGTGGGCTTGGACTTGACTCCCATGTCCTCTGTATTTATTATTTTAGAATCATTGCCCCCAATAAGTCTTCTCGTTCAACATAGATTTCCAGTAAATGGCAAAGGCACCTTAAATCTGTCTGCAGTTTTAGAACAGACTGGCTCAAAGCCTTACCATAACCCTGGGTGGGCACTCATTGAAGGGCTTGCTGTCATGTTTATTTACACAGTTCAAAGGTAGGAGGTTGCCTGCCAGCTCTGGGAATGCATGCAGATGCTGTGATGATGAACAGTTGAAAGGGAGTGCAGGCTAAATGGTTGGGCTTGGAGGAAGCTGGCTGGAACCATAACCCAGACAAGGTCAGAGAGGAATGCTATTATTATTTCATTCACATTATCATCATCACTTTATTTCCCCAATTACCCTGTAATGGGTCCAATGTATCTGCAAGTCTGTGACTAAGACACAGATCACTTATCTTCTGTTCAGCAGTCATTAGAATTGTCCAAGGCAGACTTCAGCCCTTCTGGCTCTAAATCCAATCTTGATCTTCTTCAGTGGTTATTCAGCTCTTACTTACGTGTCTACTTAGAATTCGCCTTTAAACTTTGAGGCATCGAGGGTAAAGCCAAAATTAGGGGTATTACATATTCATGCGGCTCACAGCTTTTATATTTACTATAGAGATTTTAACACTATTTTTTTCAATGTTATTTTGAAAGACATTGTTTCACTATGCTGATGTATAAGGTATAAATACTCAACAGAAATTCCTCCTGACATGATTGCTGAGGGAGTTAGGTTTTTCTCCCTTTCTTTTTGCTCTAGGACATGGTTTTTCTTAGATAAATTCTGCCTGGGATAATTTTGAGTATTAGAGGAGGATGGAAGTAAAATTCCTAATGCAAGTCAGTCACCAATACATCTTAGTTCCTTTCCTACTTGTTTTCAATTCTGATCTTAGAAAGCTTAGAATTCTTCTACATTCATGCAATAAGTTTAGGTGAAAAGAGTTAATACATACCCAGTTCCCACAATTAATGGATTGACTTTATTTGCCAGTTAAAATGTATGACACCTAGAAACCACTTGACTGGGCGTTTCTTGAGGTCAAGTGCTGTTCCAGACCCATTTCTGTGTCCTTGTCCCCTAACAGAGCACTTGTTCCAAAGAAGGTATGTATTCAGTGATTGATGAATTAAATTTCCCCATTTCTGCATCATTCTAAGTACCTTTCTAAATGTAGGATGATATAATAAGATAAAACATAATAAAATAATTGAGTGTTAGTAAGGATATTGTTTTAAAGGTGGCGAAGCAGGTATGGAGAGGTGATGTGACTTAAGGCTTCAGAGTCAGAACTATGAGAACTGGCTTCAGGTCTCAGTGTCCCAAGAGGAGACTCTGTCCACCATAGCCTTCATTTAGAGCCACTGATATTTTTAAAGATGACGTATTACCCTTAAAAATCACATATTTCCCAAATTTTACATTCTAACCCCCTAGTACCACAAAATATGACCTTATTTAGAGATACAGCCTTTACAGAAGTCCTCAAGTTAAAATGAGGTCATGGGAGGGCCCTAATCCATCATGACTGGTGACCTTAGAAAAAAGGGAAATTTGGACACAGAGACACGCATGGAGGGAAGACGATATGAACAAACCTAGGAAGAAAATGGCCCTCTACAAGCCAAGGAGAGAGAGATGGTCCTCTACAAGCCTGGAACAGAATCTTCCCTCCTAGCCCACAGAAGGAACTTGCCCTGCCAACCTTGATCTTGGATCCCTAGGCTCCAGAACTATGGGACAGTGCATTTCTGTTGCTTAAGCCACACAGTCTGTGGTACTTTGTTAGGTAGCTTTAGTAAACTAAAACTGATTTTGGTATTAGTTTTCTAGGGCTGCACTAAAAAAAAATGCCACCAACCAGGTGGCTAAAACAATGGAAATGAACTGTCTCACAGTTCTGTAGACTAGGAGTCCAAAATCAGATGTTCTTCCAAGGGCTTAGAGGGCAGAATCTATTCCAGGTTCTCTCTTTGGCTTACAAATGGTTGTCGTCATGTTCAAATGGTGTTCTCCTTGTGTTGACATGTCTTATGCTTTTGTATGGTATGGAATAAAGAAAGCTGTTTAGTTTTCTCTCTCTCCTTAATCACATCTAAGGCAATATTGGGTCTTCTCGTGTTTGCCTCTCTGCACTTTCACAATCTTTCATTTGCTAAGTAAAGTTTACAACATCATTTTATTGCCTTCTTTCCTGTCTTACTATCTTCCCTTCCCTCCTTTCTCACTTCTGAAGCTGGCCCCAGGCCTCTTTTATATAATTCCTTCTCCCTGAGTCCCATCACCACCTTCTGTGTATTGGTTTTCTATTGCTGTATAACCAAATACCACAGACTTAGTGTCTGAATAACATTCATTTGTTAGCTCACAGTTCCATAGATCAGAAGGCTCAGAGGTCCCCTACTTAGGGTCTTTCAAGGCTAAAATCAGGTGTTAGCCAGACTGGGGTCTTATCTGGAGCATCTGGGAAGTATCTACCTCCAAGATGCTCCAGTTCTTGGCAGAATCCAGTCTCTTACAGCTGTGGGATCAAGGTCACCTTTTTCTTGCTGGTTCTTTTCTGGACATGTGCCCTAAGCTCCTGGAGGCCCCCCCAGGTCCTTTTCATATGGTTTCTTCCAATGTTGAAACCAACAACAGAATCTCTCTCTTGAATTGAATCCTGTTCACACTTTGCATTTATTGGGCAGCTGCTTCTGGCACCAGCTGAAGAAGACTTTCTGCTTTTGAAGAACTCGTGATTGGGTTAGGCCCTTCCAGATAATTTCTGTATTTTAAACTCAACTGATTAGTAACCTTAATCACATATACAAAATCCCTTTTACCATGTAACCATGGGAACTAGGGGGTAAGAATTAGGGGGTCACCTTAGAATTTTCATACCACTCTCTGTTACTCAATTGAAGGAAAAACAGTGGATAAGAGAAACAAACAAACAAACAAACAAAAAAACCCTTAAACTTCCAAACTTAACTATTTCATCCATTTGTTGGCAATGGGGGCATTCCAAATTAAGTAGGCATTTGAAATCTAAGAATAGGGTTAGAAGAAAAGCGTTCATGTGAGGAAGGCTATGCTCTTTAATCCAAGTTATTTATCAACTTCCACTTTAAGAGTAGCTGTTGTTTATTAAGGGCCTTCTATGGGTCAGTACATTGCTGGCAGTATTTTGAGTTTTAACGGTGATTCCCCAAAATGAGGTGCACCAAAGAGGAAGCTGAGACACTGGATTTAACAACATGCACAGGTGCTGGTGAAAAGATCCCCAGTTCAAACCCATGTCTGGACAGAGCAAGTCCTAACCAGAGGCTTGCCTCTTACCAGGAAAACCCACAGAACATATGTGGGATTATTTATGCATAGGACAGCATTATAAATCTAGCCTGCCTCATGAGGTGATTTAGAGAGCATTTCCTAATAAAATTAAGGTGATTCCATAGAGGCCACCATGAAGCAGGCACCCTAGAATCTGGAATTGGGGAGATAACACGTCCCTATGAAATGATGCTGTAGTAAACAGGGCTGATGATAAGAACAAAGTTAAATAGGATGGTGATATATAGATAGACAGATACAGATATATAGATATATATCTATATCTGTCTATATCTATATATAGACAGATATATATATCTGTCTATATCTATATCTATCTATATATATAAAAGATTCAGAGTGGCCAGTTCGGGGCCAATATGTCTTCATTTCCCTAGGAAGAAAAGTTCATTTTTTACATAGAAAAGGCTTTGTAAAACAGACAACTAATTAAATAAGCTGTACTAAGGCTTGATAGCAACACTCTCTTTGATGTCCATTTCCCTCACTTGAACTATGATTTACCATTTGGTGTGTACTCTTCAATAAGATGTTTCATCTAGAAAAGTAAACCTAGTTCTAATACGAGATGCTTTCTCCCTTCTTGCACCTCTTCTTTGTTAAATCAGTCAGTTAATCTTTAGTAAGCACCAACTATGTTCTAGAAATGTGTTAGGCATGGGTGATAGGACATTATCTATCCTCCAAGAACGTCCAGCACGTCAATTCTGTTCCTGTTTTTCACCAGGTGACATGCAAAGCAAGAAAATAAGATGCCGTTGACCAGTGGTGGCATTCAGAAAAACAGATAGAACCAGGGGGAACAGCACAGGCAAAGAATGGTCTTTGAGAATTATTTCCAATGTGTAACGCACAGTTGTTCAGAAACTTGCTATGATGAAAGAAACATTCTAGACATCTGTGTATCCAAAACGGGAGTTAGTAGCCACATGTGGTCCTTGAGCACTTAAAATGTGACTAGTATGACTGAGGAACTGAATTTTATTTATTTATTTATTTATTTTTATTTCCCTGATACATTTATTTTTATTTTTTGTTGTTATTTCTCCAATACAATTTTTTTCCTACTGTACAACATGGTGACCCAGTTACACATGCATGTATACATTCTTTTTTCTCACATTATCATGCTCCACCTAAGTGAGTAGAAGTAGTTCCCAGTGCTACACAGCAGGATCTCATTGCTAATCCATTCCAAAGGCAATAGTCTAAATTTTACTTAATTTTAATTACTTCAGGCACATGTAGCTGGTGGACAGTGCAGGAAAATATCTACAAGTATCCGAAGGTTTTCATCCACTGGGTTGTTTTGAAACCTTTACCACTCTCCTAATTCTTGACTTCTAAATGTATTTTATCCAATATGAGTTATTTCCTCATGTAAATTAATCTTCTGAGATTAGTTTCTGGGATCAATGTAAAGATACAGCAAACCAAACAATTTTTTGAGGTGGAATCACAAAGCCAAATACTGTCTCTTTAAACAAGCTGAAAAAGGGTATCAGCCAGGGAAACACACCAAGGGATTGAAAATAATTAGTCGCATCATGTTCTTTCAATCCCATGTCTCCGTGTTCTAAGCAGACTCATCTCCTGTCATTTGGAGAAAGTTGCCAACATTTGCCCTTCTGTCCTTGGAGGAAACATGCCAAACATGCTTTTGTTTCATCCTGTTTAGACAGTTGTTTTAATGCCCTTTTCTGATGTTATCCCTGAACACACAATTAACAGCTTTCTACTGAGATGCCAGCCGCAATGAGAATTGTCTATCTGTCACTCGTATGTTGCTTCAACCTTGGCTCCCTTACATCAATGGGCAATCAGAATCTATAGTGACTTTAAGCTGTTCCATCCCAACAATAAACTCCATGGATTTTCGGTCCAACCCTTTTTTTTTTTTTCCATTGGGCAAGTTTACCTTTTCTGTTCTGAGCCTCCGTTGAGCCTGCCATACCACTTTTAATAGGCTATGAAAGTTTTATGGGTTTTGGACCATTCTGCCTCCTCCAGGCATTTTGATGCCCAAGATATCAGACATACATTCCTATTTCTTTCAGCCAGTGACTTGCATCTGTGGCTGCTTTGTTTATTGTTTGCTTTTTAGGGCCACACCTGTGGCATATAGAAGTTCTAGGCTAGGGGTCAAATTGGAGCTGCAGCTACCAGCCTATGCCACAACCACAGCAACTCCAGATCCAAGCCATATCTGCAACCTACACCACAGCCCAGGGCAATGCCAGATCCTTAACCCACTAAGCAAGGCCAGGGATCAAACCCATGTCCTCATGGATATTAGTCGAGTTTGTTACTGCTGAGCCAGTGGAGGAACTCCTGCCAGCTGCTTTTTTAAACAGGTGTATGTGATTGGAAAGGAGCCCTGAGATTTTTCTGGCGCAATAAGAGAGACTATATATTGAGGCTGTTGTTGCAAATCCCAACCACTATCCTCTCAGATTCAGCAACCCAATAAGAATGTGTCCTTTGGGCATGACAACAACTCCAGCATGAGGTCCCTTCTTTCTCAGGGGTAAAGGGACAAGAGGTGGGCTTAATGAGGATGTGAGAAAGAATGGTGGGCTCTCTGATGACATTTTCAGGAAATATACTTTTTAAAAACACCCACATAACATGGAATTTTAGAAAATGTTAAACATAAGCATGTGCTGAGAAGGTTATGACCTAGCAATAAGTCTGTGACCTAGCAATTCCATTTTCAGGCGTCAATGGTAGACACCTAGTTGTATATGTGCCCAAAGAGGCCCCCTGGGGAAAGATAATGAATTGGCAGAGGTAAAACCATCTCAGTGTTCATTTGTAGGGGGACTGGGTAAATTAATTGCAGGACATCTCTATGATGGAATAATTTTCAGGCATTTGAAAAAAAAGATGGCACAGATTTCTAAGTCGTGATGTTGAATTATTTATTTATTTTTTGCTTTTTAGGGCTGCACTTGTGGCATATGGATGTTCCCAGGCTAGGGGTTGAATCAGAGCTGTAGCTGCTGGCCCCTGCCACAGCCATACCAGATCCAAGCTGCATACGCAACCTACACCACGGCTCACGGCAATGCAGGATCCTTAACCCACTGAGTGAAGCTGGGGATTAAACCTGCATCCTCATTCATACTAGTCAGGTTGTTTACTACTGAGCCACAATGGGAACTCCTTGAATGATATTTAAAGTGAATTAAGGGGGGGACAGCAAAGTACACAACCACGTGTTTTGTTTGCTTCTATTTGTGTTCTTAAGAGGCTGATTTATACAGTATAACTCCAGTTGCCCACCTATGTGCTTATGTATACAAACACAAATTTGGAAGGTGACTCAAGAAACTGAAAAAGTGGTTATTTGAAGGGGGTTGTCTTTTGAATTCCATTTAAACTGTGATCTTTTGAAACCATTTGTACTGTGGACTTTTTTGAAACCAGGAGCATGTTTTAATTTTTCCAGTGAAAAGTTGTTTAATAGAAACTTAATGAAAATCATCTGTAAGCCCACAACTCAGAAAATATGTTAACATTTTGGAGTATATTCTTCTGGGCTTTACTTTAGCTTGTATATGGCATATGTCAGATAATGTTGTACAGCCATTTTATCAATTTGTTTTTTTCCCCAAGTAAAAATCTCTCATGTTTATAAAACACCTCTTTTTTGTTTTGTTTTAAAAAACTCTGTTGATAATGCAAAGACAATAAAATGCATCCATTTTAAGTGCACAGTGTGTTAACAAACATGGAGAAAAGCATACAATATGATTTTTAATGGCTGCATAGAACTGCTCCATACTAAATAGTGATTTCTGTCTCCTGGGTCACAGAAACCAATTCAGGGATAGGTGGATGAACCAAGTCAGCCCAAGTGGAACCATTCCTGGAATTTCTGGTGGAAATGCCACACTTTATTGCCAGTTCCGGAGAGATGGATGTTTAGGATCTTTCTGATTTTGAACTATTACAAATAATGCTGAGATAAATGAGTATTTTTGTAGCCAAGTCATTGCAGATGTCCTTAATTACAGCATTTTCTTATTATAAGTTGCTAGGAGTAGATATTCTGGAGGGAAGGATATAAATGATATTGCTAAATTTCCCTCAAGAGAGTGTGCTAACTTATGCTCCCTGCCCTTCAATTATCTCTTTTGCTTTACCTCTACCTGTTATATTTGCCACCTTGGGAAATGCAACCAGGTGTATATTGGAGCACAGCTCACTAGTTGACCAAGTAGATATGGAAGGTTGGGATGCATTTGAAGAAACCATGATTTCACGTAAGGGAGGTTTTTTTACAGAGCAGGGTTTCATGCTTCCATCTCTGTGTTCAAACAACTTATTGCTCTGCTGGAAGTTTGCTTCCCCCATCTGTAGGATCAGTCCTTTCTTCTCTCCTGGATGGCCCTCGCTCAGCTGTTACCTCCTCAGTGAGGTTTCTCTGTCCAGCCAGGTGCATCTGTACCCCTTATACCTCTTCCTCACTTTATTTTCTCCTTAACACTTCTCTCCTCTGACTTACCAACCATGTTTCTGTTTTCATTGATTCTGTCCTCCCATGCCAAAATATAAGCTTCTTTTGAGCATGGATCAGTGTTCTGCTAGCTGATGTATGTGTACTGGGCACAGAATAGGCCTCCAATAATTTGCTGAATAAAGGACAGAGTCATACCTAGGATCCTAAGAAGCACTTTTACACACAAACTGTCTCTTGATCACCACTACATCCTGTAAAATGAAAGGGGCTGGCTCCAGCCTTTATCTTCCAAATGAGGAAGCTTGAGTCTTCAAAGGACCAACTGACTTGCCCAAGGTCACACATGCCTTTTCTGACTCCAAGTTCAGCTTTCTCTCCACCTTACTTGGTGCATTTCTAAGCACAGGTTATAGGCTATATCTTTCTCCAAGGAGACTGTCCTATTCTCTCATCGGTGGAGAAATAGTACAGGTTATAACAGTTGGGCCAGGGACTCATGGAATGAAGGGCTGAGAGTCAGGAGAATTCTAAGGCTGCCTTCTGCCACTGAATCACACATGCAGTGTCAGTCAACATTCTTTCTCTCTGTGGACCTCAATTTTCCCCTTTATAAAATGAGATCAGACCAGATGATCTGAGGTCTTTTCCAGCTTTACTATTCAAAGACCCTAACAGGAAATATCCACCCTGGATAAATAGATGTTATCCGTCATTGGAGGCCAACCCTCGTGCATTTAAATTCATGAACCCAAACTGTCTCCAGTCCACCTTTGGCTCTAAAAAGGCCCCAGTGCAAGAAAGTGTGCTATCACCTACGTGTCTCCTTATCACAAGAGATGGTGTCAGGATGGAGCACCAGCTTAAAGATGACAGAAAATTCCATTCTTGAATCCCAAGCTTGTTAAATTCTAACATTCTGTTCTAGGTACTTGGTTTGAGCCTGTAAACATTTTTATTTTTTCCTATTAGTCAAGATTCTTTTCGTCACAAGAGCTTGAAAGCTGACCTTAACCAACTTAGGCAAAAATGGGAGTTTTATTGGCTCATGATCCTGGGAAATTTCAAGGGGATGTTAAGCTCTAGTTGGGGCTAGATCAAAGCAGAGTCATTAGAACTGTCTCTCAGCTCTGCATCCCTCTCTGGTCACAAAGTGGATGCCAGTGCTCCATACTTTCATGCTATTCTCTCAGCTCTCTTAAATCATCCCAGGATTTCTGTCAGAAGTACATGAAATGGTTGTGATTGGCCCAAGTCAGAGATCCCATCCCTCAAAGACAGTCTCTCTCTCTCTGGTCCAGGAGATGGAAGACACAGACTTCAAGGCCTGAATCCTGCATCTACCTCTGGATCACAGGGCTTGGTCTCTCATACAGATCATGTGAACCAAGAGAGGGACAGAGGAGCTTCTCTCCATGAAAACAAAGATACTTACAATCTAAGGTGGCGGGGGGGAGATAGGCTTGGCAAAAAAAAAGAACAAAAGTTCACTGTCTTCTGGCCAGTTCCACTTTCCCCTTCCTTATACCTCTCCAAACAGCTTCAGGATATGGCTTTTGTTCTTGGGGTGGTTGGTGTAGTTGTTGAGGAATGAGAGCATTTTAAAGCTCATTTGATTGTGAACTACTGGGGAGGGGAGGGAATTCCCTCGTGCCCTGTAAGGTCCCTGGAGATTCCCAGGGATGTTCAAACAACACAGCTCACTGTTACTGCTTTGGAGAAACAGCCAACAATGCTTGCCTTGATGCTGCTCAGGCTTGCTAGAAATGTCTCAGGATGCAGTGGACAGAAATGCGTCTCAACAAGATATTGGAAAGGTCAGACTCCTGAGGGCCCCAGCATGCAGGCCCCAACAATGAGGCACAGCAGACCCTGCCAGCATCCTGGGAGTTGGAAGGCTTACCAATTATAATCTGGAATCTTCAGAAGAGCCAACTATTCAGGGCCTAAAGATTTGAGAGGAGACATTTCCTGTGTCCTTGTTTCCCCCCACAAGGGACACAAAAAGACAAGCTTTATACTCATTAATCTTCCCCCCCCCCCACACACACCACCATAACCCAAAGACAACATTAAGCATTTTAGAAAA
Organism: Sus scrofa; assembly: GCF_054392235.1. Taxonomy (NCBI): domain Eukaryota; kingdom Metazoa; phylum Chordata; class Mammalia; order Artiodactyla; family Suidae; genus Sus; species Sus scrofa. Next base: position 61,091,907 of record NC_139395.1, read on the forward strand.
TCTTTTCTGCCATGTCTTGGGGAGAAAGGCCCACTTGTGGAAGAACTGCAGTAGTCACAGAAGATTGATTGACTGATTGGACCATCTCCATTCTTACGTTCAATCCTATGTGTTCTCAGCCACCATTACACACCATGCTGGCCCAAGGCCTCATGTCAGGTGCTGGGGATACAGGGATCAAAGACTTGGTCCTTGTCTGCCAGGTTCTCATGGTCTCTGATTAGGGTCTTCACAGACTAAAGCTTAAGAAACTACTGGAAATGAGATTAGGAGTGGGCAAACTACAGCTCAGAGGCCAAACCTAGCCCATCATTTGTTTTGGTCAGTGAAGTTTTATGGGAACATAGACAAACTCATTTGGGTAGGCTTTCCTGCTTCAGTAGCAGGATTAAGTAGCCTAAAATATTGACTCTCTAGATCTTTAGAGAAAGTTTTCCAAACCCTGCCAGAGACCATGGTACCTACCCCAGCTACCATGGTGGTGGTAGCATATGGGGAGGTGGCCTGGAGAAGCAGTACCACAACTGAGATGGGGGGAGGCAGAGGAGTCAGGTGAACAAGGCTCAGAAGCCAGGAGAGGCAAAGGCAGAAGGACTCCTTGTGCCAAGACAGGGGGATAAGACAGCGAATCTTGAGGTGGCGGGGTGTGCAGATCTGCAAGGGCGGCCAGACCAGAGATAGATGCTGTGTCTGTGATGTGATTATTCAGAAGTCAAGGGGAGAGTCTTGAACATTTTAAGCAGGGCAGGGGTGGATCAGATTTGTGTTTCAGAAGCTCAGTCTGCTGTTAGCTGAGCAGATGTGTTGAAATAGAACTGTTTCCTTTCCCTCCACTCTCCCCTCCCCCACCTCTCACAATATTCAGCTCCTGGGAAGCAAGTCGGTATAAATGTCCAAAACCATCTAGTCTTCTCCCCATTGGCCTTGGTTACCCATGTGACCCCACGGCCTCTCTGTTCTGTGACCACCTGGCTGTGTTCCACATGGGCTGCCTTCTCATGCAATGTCACGGAAGGAATAGGGGACGAGGGAGGCTTGAGAAGCCATTTTCCCACTTGGCATTTATTGTCCCCTCAGCCTCCAGATAGAAATTTCAGTGGCAGTAATTGGATAAACAGTTTAATTTAATGGTAACAGAAGAATTGGGCCCAGTGCAAGGAATCTCATTGTCCTTCTCTCAAAGTGCCTTTCGTTTCTATGCATTACGATGTAGCAAAGCTATTGGGGATGCAGAGAAATACAAGGGATTGATTTTGCCTGGCAAGGAGGTCAGACTGCAAGAGGCAATTTTAATAGTCTTGCTGTGAAAGAGATGCGGTGGCAGGGTGGGGGTGGGGGGCAGCAGATCAGAGCTGGGTGGGGAAAGTCAGAGGGAGACGGAAGGGAAAGAATATATGTTTCCTATTTATTTTGGACAGCGAGATATACCTGTTCAAGGTAATACCTCTGTCCTAATTTCAAGTTCAAGCTAGATAATTCCCTTATATACTTGGAGCTTTATTTCCTTTTCTTTATTAAAGAAAAAGAAAAAACCAACTCAAAGCATTCCTGCTAGAGACATACTTCTGCTCCCTTTACTTATAAAATTACTCAATTTGAAATGTACCAAAAAATTTCCAAACTTAAATTGGTGAAAATTCCTTCCCTGGGACTTTTTGCCCCAGACTCTTTGCCCCAGAAAGAGACCTCAAAAACCTAAACCTCTAGTGCCAGGCAGACCTTTGTTTCAAAGCCTGGTTAGGCAAGTCCGTAGAACCTCCTTGTCTCTCCTTCTCTCCTTCTTAAGTATAAGTTTGGCCTTGCATCCAGGTATCTGGTTCTGGTTATCCCTGTGCAGTGTTTAGTAATAACCAGGGTGGTAGCCAGCATGGATACAAACCCTCTTCTGAATATTAACAGATGGTCCAGTTTCCAAGAAATGGGTATTCAGAGGGGATGTAGTCATAGTCGGCTGCGTACCTGGCTGACACCTGAGGCCAAGATTTGTTAGTCTCTAAGCCTATGTTCACAGCGTTGCCGGGAGTACCACTGCCCTACCTGGGAGAGGGAAGGGATTTTGAGAGGTTCTCCATTATGTGCTCAGAAGTTGGCAAGCAGTGGCAGGAATAACCACACACAGCAGACCAACAATAGACTTTCAGAGATGACTCTGGAAACCACTGACCAGCAGCTTGGGCCTTCCCATTTAGATATTGCTTAATAAATTTTATTATTTCCTATGCTATTTTATTCCCTAAGCAGCTAGAAGGAGAGGGAAGCAATTCAGGTAGGAACGAAAGGGGGCCAGAGAAAATCTATGCACATGTAAACCAATTTTGGCCCTTGGGTGAGGCACCCTGTCTTTTCCCTTTTCTGCCTCCCTTTCTGCTCCTGCTCCTCTTTCTCTGTACTGTGTGGGCATCAAGCAGGTTCTAAAGGGAGGTCTAGTAATTACTCTGTGGGATAATTTGTTGTGTGGGATGTTTGCTGTATAGAATGAAATAATGGCGTCATTGTAGAATGGACTTCAGAACTGAGGTTCTGGAGTGACACTATAGAAATGCAATTTCTGATTCCCTTGTGTTCAATCTCAGTGAACTGGGACAGGTGATTGCCCCTCCCTGGGCCTTCCTTTTATCACCCATGGCAGGAAGAGGGTGGTGGTCCTGACTTCATGGTATTGTTGGGATGACTCAATCAGATAACACACAGGAAGGGCTCAGCCCTGTGCCCGGGTATTGTAATTCCATTCCAAAAATCAAATAGCTTGTGTATGGTCATGGCCATAAGGTGAGCATGTTTACAGATCTGTGGGCACTCTTCCTGCCACCAGCGTCACCAACTGCTCCATCCCTTGTTCCATCAAATACATGTGGACCACCATTCATACCTAAGTCATGGGAAGTGGCGGCAAATGGGAGGCAAACATGAATGGCTGGTGGGCTGGGCATGCAAAGGAAATGAAGGGAAGAGAAATAGCCTGTGGCCCGAGTTTTAATTCAATAAATATTTACTAAACTCACACCATCCTCCAGGTATAAGAACAGGGTATAAAAAGTCATGGAGGACACAGATATGATCCCTGCCCATAAGGGCAGAACTCTTATAATTAAGATTTAGGAAAGGTATAAATGTGTAGGAAGGATATTTGGATAGAGAAAGGAAAGCCAGGGAAGGGGGGTTTAAAAAGAAAACACAAAAGAAAACTAGGATGGAGCAGATGGAGGTACAGGCATATAAATTACATACAATTAGACATCAGGCCTGGCTTTTAAACTGTCCTGCCTAGAATGTCCTCTCTGTCATCCTAGGCTGATGAAATATAACACAATATCCACCCCCAGTGCCACATCCTCTGAGAAGTCTTTCAGCATCAGAAGCAGACAGAAGGGATCTCACTGTCTGTTTGTGTGTCTCTCTCCTTCTCTCCCTCCCCTCTCCCCCATCTCTCTGTCTTTCTTTCTCTCTTTCTCGCTTTCTCTGCTACTCCTCTAAGTGTTAATACATTGTCAGGATAAGATTCCTATAGCACTTACTGTAAACCACTTTGACTATTTAGACCAGCTGTCTGTGCTGCTCAGACTTCATGTGAAAATGTCTGTAGTGACTCAGTGCTTCCTGACTGATGGCAGCCACACCGTTGAACCCCAGAGTCACAGGCGGCATTTGCCTACCCAGATTCCCATGTGCTTACAAACACAGCTGTATACAAATTACAAAACCACGAACTATTTACCTTTTCTTCCCAACCCGTTATGGCTACATGATCTTATTGAAGACCCGACTAGGGAACTTCAACATGACACCAGGAGGTGCAGCTGTGTTTCTAAATGCTGCAAGAGGCTCAAATAATTCAGAGTTTACATGAGATGCCTCTCAGTATTAACAAGGTGTGGGATAAACTGTTTACTGATGAAGGCTACGCCTTCAGGTAAGATGAACACTTCTCAGCAGCTTGCGTTTTGACACTGGCAAAGCAAGTGGTCATAGCCAATTTTCTTGGAGGCCCAAAGGCTGTTTATCTTCCTAAGAAGCCAATTACAAGCAAGCATCAGAAATATATAGCCCAAAAAGAGGCCAAGTGTTTAGCTTCTGCCAGAAGGACCAGAATCTCAACTCACGACATGCAAACACTAAGGATGTTTGTTTTCATCTTCTTTACCAGGGAGATAAATGTCGTTTACTCTTTTAAGAGGATCTTTTAAGGCCATTTATTTCTCTTGACTTCGAGTAGAAGCTGCAGAGAGGGACCAGTGGTGTTTAAAACCTGGGTCCATTTTGTGAGGAAGCGGGCCTCGGGCCATGTGCTAGTGCTATGGGGCCTCGATGGGAATTCCCAGGTTTTACTCTAGGAGCCGAGCTAGGTCAGCAGAGACAGGCCATGTTTACTGAGGAAAGCTCATCTCAGCAGATTTACTTCTCTGTCCAGAAAAGGGCATTTTGTTGTGATCTTTCTTGGACTTTACCCTTATAGACTTGGATGGACCATTAACTGATGTAGAAACAGCTGAAAATCCCACATTGGCTGTGTGTAACACGTACTTCTCTCAGGTCTTTATTTTCTTTACCTTTTGATCTTGCAAGATAAAGGCAAAAGATTCTGTATATGCCCTGTCTCGTCAGCCACCCTGGTGGGGCATTTACAAAGAGAATGACCATAAGAGCTTCTTAATCTTTTTGCTGGTGAATTGCTAGAAAATGCTAGAATACTTGATTTTGGCTTGGCCCCAGGTCCATTTTACATGCCAGACACAGCAGGGCTGAATTTGTTCGTGTTCACTTGAGGACAGGGAAGCAGAGGAAGTTGTGTAAGGGGTTTGGAAATGGATGTGGTGAGGGGGTGGGACCTGGGGGAGGGCCACTGCAAATCTCTAACAAAAGGTAGTTTATTTGTTCCACAGAATATGCCTTTCAGGAAAAGGCCATTTCTAACGTACAGCAAGCTGCAGTGAGGGGAGATGGCAAAGATAGGGAACTACTTTGTGTTTCTAATTCAGTGAACTTAGAGCGTCTGATCTTACTGTTAAATTCAGCAAGGAAAAACTAATCCACCTATCCACAGTGAAGATATTTGATGGGGAAGAAATAGGATGGAGATAAGATAACGACTGAACTCAAAAGAGAGTGATATAATGCAGAAGAAAAATTAGACTTTATCTCTTGCCTTGTATACAAATCAAATCAAAATGGATTGAAGATGTAAATAGAAGACCTGAAACTGTAAAACCATTAGAGGAAAACACAAGGAAAAAAACTCCTTGACATGGATCTGAGCAATGATTTTGGTGGGGGTTGGGGGCAAATAGCATAGGCCACAAAAGAAATAACAGGCAAGTGGGTTGCATCAAACTCAAAAGCTTCTGAACAGTCAGGAGACAGCCTATGGTGTGGGAGAACATACATAGGATAAGGGGTTAATATCCAAAATATGTAAAGAACTCAAACAATTCAATAACAAGAAAACAAATAAGCTGACTGAAAAAGAGACACAGGACCTGAGTAGACACTTCTCACAAGAAGGCATACAAGTGGCCAACAGATATTCAAAAGGTGCTGAACATCACTGATCAGGGAAGTGCAAATCAAAATCACAGTGAGATGTCTCATACCTGTCAGAATGGCTATCATCAAAAAAGACCAGAAATAACAAATGCTGGCAAGGATGTGGAGAAAAGGGAATCCTTGTACATTGTTGGTGGGAATGTAAATTGGTGCAGCCACTAGAGAAAACAGCATGGAGATACCTTCATATGTATATATGAAGGAAATGAAATCTGTATCTTGAAGAGGTGTCTGCGCTTCCATGTTCATTGCAGTGTTATTCACAACTGTCAAGATAGGGAGGCATTCCACTGTGGTGCAGTAGGTTAAGGATCTGGCATTGCTACAGCTGTGGCATATGTCTCAGCCATGGCTCAGATTTGATCTCTGGCCTGGAAACTTCCATATGCCATGGATGTGGCTGGAAAAAAAAGATAATGAAACAACCCAAGTGTATGTTGAAGAATACATGGATAAAAAATGTGTTTTATATGTGTGTGTGTGTGTGTGTGTTATATATGCACACATACAGACACACATGCATACTATACAATGTTATTACAATATTATTTAGCCATGAGAAAGAAGGAAATCCTGCCACTAGTGGTAACATGGGGCCTGGAAGAGAATATGCTGGGTGAAACAAGCCAGAAACAGAAAGAAAAATACTGTATGATCTCACTTATATGTGGAATCTTAAAAAAAAAAAAAAAAAAAAAAAAAAAAGGTCGAGCTCCTAGAAGGAGAGAGTAGAACAGTGGTTACTAGGGGCTGGGAGGGGCAGGGGCAATGGGGAGACTTTGGTCAAAGGGCATATACATTTGTAATTATGTCAGATGAGTACATCTGGAGATCTAACGTAGAAGAATGAGGACTATACTTCATGATAACTCTTTTGAACAATGGAAATGTGCTGAGAGGATAGATTCAGGTCACTCATCACACACACACAAATGGCAGCTATGTGAGGAGGAGATGTGTTAATTAGCTCAGCTGTAGTGATATTTTCACAGTGTGTATGTATATCAGATTACATTGGAAACCTTAAATATATACAATTTTTATTAAAAATTTTTAAAAAATTAAAAGGAATAATATGGGATATAGAGAATCTTTAAATGAAATTCATGTGTGTGTGTATGTGTGTGTATCTATTTAAATATGTCTACATGTTTTTTTAAAGATCTAGATTCCAATCTTCGGTCTGGTACCTACTAGCTTCTAGTTGACTGCAAATCACTACTGTGACCTTGAGTAAGTTACATAGTCTCTTTGAACTTCAGTTTTCCTAACTCCAATTATGTCACCTTAACAGAGTTGTGAGGTTTCAGTTAAATACTTTGTGTACCATGCCTGCTATATAGCATGAACCTGTCAATAAGGGGACTTTGAAATTGTAATAGGCATTTTAATAACATGGATGGAAAATAGGCCTTATTTCTAGGATCAGCTCTGAGTCATGAGTTATGACTGCCTGGACTGCTGTGTTTGGAATGACTGTGAGATTGAGAGGAGACTTGTCAGAGAAAGAGTACTGTGATTGATTATTGATGTCTGCTACTGACACCAAGCGAGGGAGTACATTTGCCATCCTGAATCTAGTGAAAAGGGACATAAAACGTCAGTAGGCTCAGTCTTTCAGCCTCCAATTAGCTGGATAACCTGGGAACATCTTTTATCCCCTCTGGGCCTCATTTTTCACAGTGTAAAATGAATGAGCAGAATTTTATAATCTCTTAGGTATCTTTGGGTCTGAGTCCTCTGATTCTAAGCTAGATAATATTGTTACTGCTTCACAGCTTTGGAATGGTAAGTTTTACAAAACGTTTTGCAGTAAGTACCTTGATCTATGAGAAATTATTCTGTGGCCCTGTTTTGAAGCATATTCACTATCACCTAAGTAAAGAAGTGTGTAGGTCTGTATATAAAGTCATATTTGAGGCTTCCTCTTATGACCTGTGTGCTCTTATTTCTGCAAAGATCTCTCTGGGCCTCAGTTTCATCACCTGAAAAAATGGAAATGGAAGAAAGATTACTTCTGTACCCTCCTGACTCTCTAAGACGTGGAGGAAAGAAATGGGGACACGTTTCCTCGGTGTTTTGGACTTGTCAGAAGGCAGACCATATGAGACTCTGAACTACAGGTATTCTTAAAAATGTGGCCTAGAAATCGCTCCCTTGATAGGGTGCACGTTAATATCCATTTGATGTCCTACAGCTTTATTACGACAGAGAGACACTTACAGAAGGAAAATGAGTTTAGTTTAAACCACCCAGACTTTATCGTTTTCCATTTAAGTTGAGCTTCTCTTTTCTGGAGGTGTAAACCCTATGGTCTCCAAGGTCAAAAACAAAGAAACAAACAAACGAAGCTGAAAGAAGCTTGGTGGCAAAGTAGTCCACTTGGCAAAAATGGCCTCGACAGGAGTATACATGCACTTGCTACTTACAAACACTTAAAACCAACTTCCTATTGAAAATATGCAAAAAAATGAGTCCCCCAGGAAGCTGAAATATCTCAGCCCCATAAATAGTTACAACAATTGATCCTAGGGCCAGATTCTGTTCCTGTGGACAAAGCCAGAATTGGAAAGAGGTCACATGATTCCCCAAAGCCAACATTCTTAAGAATGACTAAATTAACAATGGGAAAAAAGTGGCCCCAACTCTCATCTCAGACTACATCTAGGACAAAGAAGATAAGCCTAGCTATGTAAGGAGGATAAATTTGCTTCTTTTTGATAACTGTGAATAAACAACTTTAACATGTAAATAAAAAAAAAAACAGAATTTCTACCATTTATTCCATCTGAGTATATTTCTTTCTTCGCCTCTTACTGGTAGATTCTGGGCAGTGATGATGACAGTTACAGTAATTGCTATGGCAACAAGCTTTAAGAATGGAACTCCTGTCTCTTTCAACTGAGGTGTCAATATAATAGATTCAAAAGGATAAGGCAAGTAAAACAATTGTGTGTATGTGTATTTTTATTTATTTATTTATTATTCTTGTTTTATTATTTTAATTTTTTCCCACTGTATAGCATGGGAACCAAGTTACCCTTACATGTATACATTTTTTCCCCCACCCTTTGTTCTGTTGCAATATAGGTATCTAGACATAGTTCTCGATGCTACTCAGCAGGATCTCCTTGTAAATCCATTCCAAGTTGTATCCAATAACCCCAAGCTCCCGATCCCTCCCACTCCCTCCCTCTCTCCCCTGGGCAGCCACAAGTCTATTCTCCAAGTCCATGATTTTCTTTTCTGTGGAAAGTTTCATTTGTGCTGTATATTAGATTCTAGTTATAAGTGATATCATATGGTATTTGTCTTTGTCTTTCTGATTCATTTCACTCAGTATGAGAGTCTCTAGTTCCATCTATGTTGCTGCAAATGGCATTATGTCATTCTTTTTTATGGCTGAGTAGTAGTCCATTGTGTATACATACCACATCTTCCTAATCCAATCATCTGTCGATGGACATTTGGGTTGTTTCCACATCTTGGCTATTGTGAATAGTGCTGCAATGAACATGCGGGTGCATGTGTCTCTTTTAAGTAGAGTTTTTTAAAGAAAAGATTTGATAAGCTGGTCTAGTACTCTTGACAGACTGCCCTCCTCCCTTCCGCCAGTCCCACCTTTAAGGTTATCAAAAGAAGCCAGAGTGTGGAGGGTGAGTTAGTGTGAACAGATGGGTGGGGAGGCTTTTTGGGTGAGACTTCTTGTATTCTGTGTGACATCTTCATTTCCTTGGTGTTTGTGTTTTGTTTTCTGGAGGAGGGGCAAGGATTCTGCCATCTAACCCAGAGTCAGGAAGCTATAGCCTGTGGGTCAGATCTGGTCTACTGCCTGGTTTTGTTAAGGCCCTGCATTCATAATGGTTTCTTGCATTTGTAAAATGTAAAATGTGGGGGAGTGAAAAAAAAATACCTTATGGCATGAAAATTCTCTGTAGTTTAAATTTCAGTGTCCATAAATAAAATGCCATTGAACACATTTACTTGAATAGCATCATCTATGGCTGCTTTGGTGCTACCTGGGAAAATTTATCTTTACAGAAGTCTGCTGGCCCCACAAGTCTGGTGGAAAGAGATTTCAAGATACTCTTGGAGAGTTTGGAATGTATCCCCAGTGTTTGGGAGACTTAGATGACTAATGTCTGATTCAGGCCTGAAAAATCCCAACTAAGGGGACTGTGGCCTGGGGACTACCTCGTTCTGGGGGAACCAAAGAAGGTTGGTCAGCTGCTCTGGGAGAGGCTGCTGGACTGGCACAGGCTTGTGTTTTCAGAATGTGTTGGGGACTGGATGCAGGAGCATTGCTCAAGGATAAGATGGGATGTTGGGGAGAGGCTGGTGTGGGGTCCTCTTGGCTGCCTGGAAAGGACCTCAGTAGGAAGTAGAGTTGGATGTACCCCACTGGAGGCCTAGCTATTAAGGATGTGGTCACGAGAGACCCCCTGCAACAGCCAGCACTTTGCTTTTCTGCCAGTCCCAAAGTGGCCTGGCCAAGTGCAAGCCTTTCTATCCTGCCATGAGATAGCAGTTAACAAAAAGAAGGTGACAGGGAAGGTGAGGAGGGATCAAAGCCAGCCATGCCCTATCCATCTTTCCAGCTTTCTTGAAATTACCTTCACCAATTCAAGAGACGGTGAAAAACAGAAATAGTTATGTTGTATTAATGCCGGGATCCATGCATAGCCAATGCTACACCTCTACAATTTACTGAGCAGTTCCAATAAACCAGGGCTCTATCGCCATATTCTCATTTAACTGTTTTGACAGCTCTATGAGATTTGGTGGACCCATTTTATAAGTGAAGATACCAAGGTTGAGTGAGTTTGGAAATTATACTGTCTCAGGCCAGTAAGTGGCAGAGTCAGGGTTTAGTCTGCTGGATACTCAAGTGTGTCCTCTTTTCATTGTACCCTGGGGGCTTTCATCTTAGAAATGATAGTTTTGGTGCTGTATTTGTGTCCAGAACCCACGTACCCCAAATGTTCATCAGGCAATTTTGTGGTTAATAAATAAGCATTTACTCAGGTTAACTTAAGAGACGGGTTTTTCCCAAAGTTCACTGCAGTGCTATTCACAGTAGTCAAGACATGGAAATAACTAAATGTCCATGACAGCAGAAAGGATAAAGAAGATATGGTACCTATATATAGTGGAATACTACTCAGCCATAGAAAAGAATGAAATAATGCCATTTTCAGCCACATGGATGAACCTAGAGAGTATCATACTAAGTGAAGTAAGTTAGACAGAGAAAGGTAAATATCATTGATATCACTTGTATGTGGAATCTAAGAAAATGATATCAATTAACTTATTTATAAAATGAAATAGAAACACAAACATACAGTTACCAAAGGGGAAAGGGATAAATTAGAAATTTGAGATGAAGAGATACATACTACTCTATATAAAAATATGTAAACAACAAGGACCTACTGTATAACAGAGTGAACTATATTCAATATCTTGTAATAACTAGAAAAGAACCTAAAAAAGAATATATATATATATATATACACATATAACTGAATCACTTGGTTGTATACCTGAAATACAACATTGTAAATCAACTATACTGCAATAAAAAATTAAATTAAAAAAACAGAGAGGTTTTTTTTTGTTTGTTTGTTTGTTTTTAGGGTCCCACCCATGGCATATGGAAGTTCCCTGGCTAGGGGTCATATTGGAGCTGTAGCCGCCAGTCTATGCCACACCCACAGCAACACAGGATCCAAGCCATGTCTGCGACCTACAGCACAGCTCACAGCAATGCTGCACCGAACCGGCATTGTCATAGATACTAGAGGGGTTCGTTAACCACTGAGCCACGATAGGAACTCCAAGATGGGGGTTTATAGTAAGAGCACACATTGCCCCAGTTCACCCATCAGAGGAGTTCAAACTCTGAACCTTGGAGTTCCCATTGTGGTGCAGTAGGAATGAATCCAATTAGTAACCATGAGGTGGCAGGTTCAATCCCTGGCCTCACTCAGTGGGTTAAGGATCTGGCATTACTGTGAGCTGTGGTGTAGGTCGAAGATGTGGCTCGGATCTGGCATTGCTGTGGCTGTGGCATAGGCTGGCAGCTGTAGCTCAGATTCAACCCCTAGCCTGGGAATCCCCAATGCTGGGGGTGCAGCTCGGAAAAAAAAAGAAGCAAAACAAACTCTAAACCTCTGTGTAGAATCGCCTCACTTCAATAAGAACTGTGTGGTGGTGGAGCAGTTTATAATCATCCAAATTATTTTACACATTCCTTAATTGAATCCTTGCAATAGTTAATGGAAGCAACCAAGGACATTTTTGTCCTCATTTTTCATGTAAGTAAATACAGGTTCAGATACTCCAAAAATAGTGATAGTGAATATTTGCTGAATTAATAAATTAATGAATATACTCCACCCCTCTGTGTATATATGTGGATAGCCAGTCACTCCTCTATGCTTGTTTGAATCTTTGATTAGGCTTTGAGCCATGGCAGCCCCATGTCCATACCCAGTATTTCCCAACATAAGACCTTGTATACAGTGAATGCTCCATAGATGGTAGTGCAGAGTCTTCATTATCCTCTAACAGAAGAGTCTTTCTAAACAAATGTTTTGTATTAAGTAGTGTCCATAAGGGACTTAATGCAGCTAAGGTGTTTATTTCCTTCAGGGGCCAGGCTTTGGATGAAAAAGAGCAGGATCTCAATTCTTTTGCCTTCACCTACTTAATTATGTTTCTAAGAAGTTAGCAGACATGGTTCTCAATCCTGCTCTACCATTTCTTGGCTCTCTGACTTTGAACAAGTTTGTGTCTTTATCTGTAAAATGGGCCTGAGGATACTCCCACCCAGCTGGCCTTTGAGACTTAAGTGATTCAAGCTGCCTGGTTGATAGTGGCTACTTGATAAAAGTTATTTTTATTTCAAGTGGCCAGCTGATGCTTTGATTTTCTGAAGTTTACTCTGACCTCTTCAAATCAAATAGTACAAAACTTAGCTCATGGGGAAGGGACTAGGTTCTGCTACCCCGTCCACGTAAAAGGTGGCAAGTTCTCAGACTGTGTGGATATGCTATTCAGACTTTCTAGAACCATTTGGGGGCCATAGCTGACTATAATAACAGCTATGGCCCCCAACAGATCTCAACAAAACAGGCGAAGTCAATGAATGTCCTAGGGTGCAAAGGAGCTGGGTTTTCAGTTCCTTATCCAAACCTGGTAGATTTATTTTTGAAATTTCCAATCTTGTCTTTTCACTTAGATCATTATGTAATATATCAAAGGCATCTTAAACTCAGAGGATAACCTTTCATTTACTCAAGTCCAAATTCAACCATTTTCCTACTTTCATTTGAAGCTGGTGATGACTTAAGAAGAATAAAAGGATCAGTGGTTAGAGAATAAGATCAGGAGCAGGGAAGATTTTTGAAAAAGATTTTTATCTGGACACCTTGCATCCCAAATAAATTGAGCTCACTAAGTAAATTAGATCCCACTAAAGCATGATTTTCTAATTCATTGACTAATTAATCATGCATGCAATGACTGAAACAAAGTGATTTTCCTCTGTAGATATAGTAAGTTACTACTTTGCAAGTGAAAAATACAATTTCTTTTAAAACAACTGATGAACATCTTCCTTGGTGATGCCTCAAGTATCTTTTCTCTGGATCTAAATCTGCTTTAATCCAAAATTTCTTGATGTCATCTGGTTCTTCAGTCTAAATTGAATGTAATTATGAACTGGTCATTTGTGTTTTATTTTCAGCACATAGTTCCCACTTTGCACTTGTTTCCTTTTCTGCTAGTTTTTTGACTGCCCAGAGTGCTCCTTGAGGGGGAATCTGCTTCTCCTTATTTTCATGCTATTCCCATCCCTTTATCTAACATAGTAGGTAAAGAGTAAATATGCTTTGAAATGGAATTGAACAGCTTAGTTAAGTGTTTCCTGCCCAGAAAGGCCAGCCATGCCAATCATTGGGTAGCAACGAGTTATGCCAATGGGAAAGGGAAGTGAGTGGTATCATTTCACACATGGTGAATTCGGCCATAGAGTAATGCATCTGGGAAATGCACTTCCCACTAACTGGAGGGATTTGATCTGCTCTAACTAGGTGGCCCAATTGGAGTCCTCCACACTAATATTATTTGGTCACAGATTCTCTTTCTTTTCTTTGATGTCACATTCTGCCTTGAGTGTTTCATGCCATGAAACACATGGTCAAGGGGCCTGTGACAAACTGAATGTTCTCCAGACTCGGCTCCCTCAACTTGTTCCATCTTTTCCTATTGTTTTTGTGGTCACATGTCTCAGGCAGGAACTGAAGCATCCAGTGTCCCCTGATTACAAAACACTTACAGCCTGGGGGTGTACGGCCAGCCTTTGCATCAAGTCCAAACAAATAGAGATAGAGAGGCTCTCCTATGGGTACTGATCTTCACCATAATAGCAGCATGGTGCTCTCAGGGTAATCCCAGTCTAAACAACCAATATTTAAAGTGACATAAACCTTTTCCTTGGGAGCCCGGCAAGTTTGCACAAAACCTCACTTGGCCCTTCCTGAAACGTCTCAGTTCTAAACTCCCTTTCGTTTTGGGTCATCGATGCAGTTCCTTTTCAAGAGTTGGCTTGGGAGATTATTTGGATTTGATCCTGCTGGCCTGGGACTGCATACTTTACTGGCTGGGACTTCCTGGCTCTGCTGATGATACTGCACAGCAGGAGCAGAGAAGGAGTCTTGGTAATTCAGATACCCCATGCTTGAGCAATTTACAGGGATCATTGGGAACAGATTTATCTATATATATATTTATAATAGTTTACATATATTATATGATATACATAAATATATGTTTTTGTCAGTATACCTATTGTTTCTTACATACCACAATTCCAATGACAGTCTTTCACACTGCAGTTTGATTTGCACCTTATGGAGTTGCATAATACACATCCTGTACAACTGTATTCAGAAACCCTGATTGCCCTATCTAACATTCATTGAGCACTTACTATATTCTAGGCACTGTGCCAAGCCCTTTCTGTAAATGATCCCTCCAGATTTTCATAAGAGCTTTATGAAGTTTCACTTCATAAAAGGAACTGAGTTTCAGAGATAATTTGTTTTTCAGCTTTTATTTTATTTCCCCAATACATTATTTTTTTTCTACAGTACAGCATGGTGACCCAGTTACACATACATGTTACACATACATGTAGACATTATTTTTTCTTACATTATCATTCTCTATCATAAGTGACTAGACACAGTCCCCAGTGCTACACAGCAGGATCTCATTGCTAATCCATTCCAAAGGCAATAGTCTTCATCTATTAACCCTGAGCTCCCAGTCAATCCCATTCCCTCCACGTCCTCCTTGGCAACCACAGTTCTATTCTCCAAGTCTTTTTTGTGGAAAGGTTCATTTGTGCTTTATATTAGATTCCAGATATAAGTAATATCATATGGTATTTGTCTTTCTCTTTCTGACTTACTTCACTCAGTATGAGAGTCTCTAGTTCCATCCATGTTGCTGAAAATGGCATTATTACTCAGCCATAAAAAAGAACAAAATAATACCTTAAGGAGTTTAGACACAGATAACGTATCAAAGAAAAAGCAGAACTGTAATAACTCAAGATTATTTGTAAGTGTGCCCTACCTCTAATCCTCAAGTGCAGGGCATTTGTATCCCAGGGGGCATATCAGAAATCTCTGTGGGTAGGTTGATGGAATGGATGGGGAGTTAATAAAAGCACATTCCATGTTGGAGTTTAATAGTTGGAAATTAAAAAGCAACTTACAATTTTTTATAATAGAATTGGGGGAAGGTCAAGCTTGACAAATGTTGCCATGTGGTCACCTACAGAAGAGAGAGTTTAAATTCTGGGGTTGGTGACTTTGAACAGTGAAAGAGAGGAAGAAAGAGATGAGGCTCCTCCCCACCCCCACACAACCAAGGATATGTTTCAAAAACTCTGAGGGTTTGGTGTGGGATATTTAGGTTTATCAAAGGGCATGGGTTGTAAAAGGTTAAGGAAGTCCAATTAAAGGAAACTGATAATTACCGAATCTCTACTATTGCAAAATTATGTAGATACAGAAAAGACTAAAAGTTGTATTTTCATTCTGGTTTGCATTATACTGATTACTGAACAATGACTCTGTCTTTCCCTCTGTGAAGTTCTGGCTGGGCAAAGCTGGACATTGCACAGAATGTACACATTGTGTGTGATCGCTGGGAAAATCAGACCTTAAAACTAGAGGATTTATGGTTCTACAACCCAAACCAGCACTGCAAGGCTACACAAAGATTAGAAAAGAGATATTTGGACTGAAAACAGCAATAAAATGCTTCTCTTTCTCCACACATGGCTATCTAGGATTTTTTCTCCAAAATTGGAGATTAGACCAAGAAAATCATAGCTACCTAGAGTGGAAAGGGCCTTTGAGAACTATTTGTGGCAATTATTATCTATTGGTAGAAAATGAAAGCTCAGATTGGGCTTCCCTAAGGACGTAGAGTGAGAAAGAGTAACCAAGCTGGGATTCAGAACCACTGCATCCATGCTGACTTTTCCTTCATTCCGTCAAGACGTCTGACAGTAGAATGGAGCCCCCTTTGTTAGATTATTACTATTGATGTTGCTGTTGTTATTATTATTATTATTATTTTGGCTGTGCCCATAGCGTGCAGAAGTTTCTGTGCCAGGTACCAGATCTGTGCCACAGCAGTGACCCAAGCCACAGCAGTGACAACGCTGGATCTTTTATTTTTCTTGCTTTTTTTTTAGAGCCGCACCCATCATATGGAAATTCCCAGGCTAGGGGTCAAATCGGAGCTACAGCTATCGGCCTATGTCATGGCCACAGCAATGTGAGATCCAAGCCACATCTTCAACCCACACCACAGCTCATGGCAACATGGGATCCCCAACCCACTGAGTGAGGGCAGGGATCAAACCCACATCCTCCTGATTAGTAGTTGGATTTGTTTCCGCTGTGCCACAACAGGAACTCCCCAGCGCTAGGTCCTTAACCCACTGAGCCACCAGGGAACTCCCCCTTCATTACATTACATTACTGACCAACAAACTGAGTACCCCTCTTTTATGCTTATTGAGCTATGTTTTCTTTTTCTTTTTCTTTCTTTCTTTCTTTCTTTCTTTTTTCTTTCTTTTTAGGGCTGTACCCACAGCATATGGAAGTTCCCAGGCTAGGGGTCAAATCAGAATTGTAGTTGCCAGCCTACACCACAGCCACAGCAATGTGGGATCAGAGATGCATCTTTGACCTACATCACAGCTTATAGGATGCTGGATCCCTAACCCACTGAGAGAGGCCAGGGATCAAACCAGCATCCTCATGGATACTAGTCAGATTCATTTCTGTTGCACCACAATGGGCACTCCCTTTGCTATGTTTTTAATGGACAGTGTTATTTGGCAGATGTCTCTTAAACTATGTCCTGAAACTTGGGTGAGGTGGTAGAATGTTTTTGCTCTGGTTGTCCCAAATGGTTCTCCTTTTCTTTGGGAGCATAAGTGTGCAGTGGATCCTTGAAAACCATGGGTTTGAACTACTTGGGTCCACTTATACATGGTATTTTCAGTAAAGATGTACGTTAGTACTACATGATCTATGGTTGGTTGAATCTGTGGAAGCAGAACCTTAGATATGGAAAGCTGACTGTAAAATAATACACAGATTTTGACTGCATAGAAGTTCAGCATCTCTAGCCCCCTGCACTGATCGAGGATCAAATGTATATCTAATCTTAGTACTCTGACTGTGGCCCATGCTAGTGTCCACACAGACCTTCCTTGCAGTGTGTCTAAAAGTTAAGTCTGTTCCCCTTTGCTCAAGGAATCAGTAGTGTAAGAGCAGTGGAGCTACCAGTTACCGTCGACTCCACCTTGTGAAGAAGCATAGTGACAAAACACAGAGTGAAGGCAACATCAGTGTTCAACTGTCCAAGTTCAAATGCTCGCTCTGCCTTTTCCCACATTACTCTGGGGAACTTCACTTCACTTCTATGAGCCTTAGTCTCCATCTGAAAATAGGACTAACAGGGTGAAAATTCAATTACATGTATTAAAAGTACAATTTAGAGTGCCTGATACATAAAAATGCAGAACAAAACAAAGAAGGGAAGGTAATTAAGATCCCTACTCTATTTATCTCTATGGAATTTGAGTAACTACATTTCTGTGTGTTCTTATTTTATACATGTGGTTCTTGGCAGAGTTAATCCATACCATTCACAGTGGCTTAATAATTGTTCTTAGCGTTTTTATTGTAAGTGGTCAGGTAAATATGGTGAATAACGTTTATTCTTGTTAGGGGGGTGCTGGGTAGGGAGGCAGGGGAGTCTTGAGGGTCTTAGTTAGCTACAGTCAGCAATTTCAGCTTTCTAGCAAAAGTAAAGATGAAGGGTGGAGAGTGTTGTTTTCCAGAATCTGGGTCTATCTTCTGTCCTGTGAGGAAATTGTGGCTGGTGGATTTCTACTCTAGCCATGACTGTGTTCGTGGTTCACAAGACCCGTTCACTGGTTCATTGACTGTGTTTGGAAACTCTTTTTGGAAGCAAATTTACACATTTTTCCAGTTCCAACTATGAGAAACAATTCCTGGTCTTAAAAGATATTTATGTGTTGTCTTTCACTTATTCAATGATATTTATTGGGCACTTACTGCATGCCAGGTTCTCTTAAAGTACCTGGGGGTAGGAATATTGATCTATTTTGTTACTGCTCTATCATTTTAAAATTTGCTCTTTTGTCACATGGAGAAAATTCACATAACATAAAAAAATGAATCATTTAAAAGTGAAAAATTTAGAGGCATTCAGTTCATTTGCAATGTTGTGCAACCACCACCTCTGTCTACATCCAAAATATTTTTATCACCCAAAAGGAAAACTTGTACCTGCCAAGCATTTGCTCCCCACTTTCCTAAAACCTGTCTATGGATTCTTCATACAAATGGAAACATACAGTACGTGACCTTTTCTGCCTGGCCTTTTTCACTCAAGCACCATGTTTTCAAGGTTCCTCTGTGTTGTAGCATGTATGAATACTTGCTTTTTTTTAAAGGCTAATTAACATTTCACTTATACTACATATAAATATACATACATGTAGTACATATATACTATATTATTCTTAACCATTTATCTGCTAACGGACATTTGGGCTCTTTCTACCTTTTGGCTATTATGAATAGTGCTGCTGTGAATATGCATGTATATGTACTTGTGTGAGTACTTGTTTTCAATTATTTTGGGTATATACCTAGGAGTGGAATTTCTGGATCATAAAGTAATTCTATGTTTAACTTTTAGAGGAACTGAAAAACTGTTTTCTAAACTAGCTGAACCACTGTACATTTCCACCAAAAACATATGAGCATTTCAATTTCTCCACGTCTTTGCTCACACTTGTTATTTTCTATGTTTTCTGTTACAGCCCTTACAGTGGTTGTGAAGTGATGTCTCACTGTGGGTTTCGTCCTTCCTCATGACTACTGATGATGTGGAGTGTTTTTTAATGTACCTATTGGCCATTTCTTCTTCTTTGAAGAAAGGTCTATTTAAGTTTTTTGCCCATTTTTAAAATAGGTTTGTTTATCTTTTTGTTATTAAGTTGTAAGAGTTCTTTATATATTCTGAATACTAGACTCATAAAATACATGATCTGTAAGTATTTTATCTCATTCTGTAGGTTGTCTTGTTCTTTTTTTTTTTTTTTTTTTCCTGTGGGATAGTAAGTTCCCAGTCAAAGGGTCAAATCAGAGTTAAAACTGACAACCTGCACCACAGCCACAGAAATGTGGGATCTAAGCTGTGTCTGTGACCTATGCTGCAGCTCACAGCAATGCCAGATCATAACCCACTGAGCAAGGACAGTGATCAAACCTGCATCCTCATGGATACCAGTCAGGTTCGAGCTGCAATGGGAACTCCTGGTTGTCTTTTTTTTTTTTTTTTCTTTCTGGCTGCATCTGTAGCATATGGAAGTTCCCAGGCCAGGGAATGAATCTGTGCTGCAGTTGTGACCTGTGCCACAGTTGCAGCAATGCCACATCCTTAATCTGCTATGCCACAAGGGAACTTTCAAGGTTGTCTTTTCTCTTTCTTGAAGATAACCTTTGATACACAAATTTTTTTTATTTTAAGGAAGTCCAGTTTGTATACTTTTTCTTTTGTTTCTATGTTATATATAAGTATTCATGTTCAAATAAAAGGTCATGAAGATTAATCCCTATGTTTTCTTCTAAGAATTTTATAACTTTAGTTCTTATATTTAGGTAATTGATGCATTTTGAGTTAATTTTTCTACACGGTGTGAGGAAAGGGTCCAACTGTACTCTTTGGCATGTAAATATTCAATCTACCATTCTAAAATAAGAAAACATAATATCATGAACATAGTAAAAAATAATTGCCAAGAGGAGTCTAAGAAGACATACAACTAAATGTAATAGGGCATCCTGGATGAGATCCTGGAAAAGAAAACAGACACTGTGTGAAAACTAAGGAAATCTGAGTAAACTGTGAATTTTAGTCAAGAATAATATATCAGTCTTGGTTCACTAATTGTGACAAATGTACCATACTAAAATAAGATGATAACAGTGGGGGAAACTAGGTGTGGGGTTTATGGGAACTCCTTGTCCTGGTTTGCAATTTTTCTGAAAATTTAAAACTCTTCTAAAAAATCATTTTAAAAAGATAAGTTAATAGCATCAGAAACAACTGCAAGATCCAGACCCAGACAGCTTCACACGCAAATTTTACCAAATACACAAAGAACTTACACTCATCTTTTTCAAACTCTTCCAAAAAATGGAAGAGGAGGAAACACACATTCTATGAAATCACCATCACCTTGATACCAAAAACAAAGGCACTTCTAAGAAAAAAAATTACAGGCTGATGTCTTTCATGAATATAGATGCAAAAATTCTCAACAAAACATTCACAAATTGAATCTAACAACATATAAAAAGGAAAAGGATCATACCTCACAATCAAGTGGTATTTATCCCAAGTTCATAAGAATGATTCAACATACACAAATCAATGTGATACACCACATAAACAAAAGTAAAAAACCTCATGATCATCGCAATAGATGCACAGAAATCATTTGACAAAATGCAACATCCATTCATGATAAAAATTCTTACCAGAGTGGGTATAAAGGGAACATATATCAACATAATATGAATTATGTATGATAAACCCACAGACAATATAATAAATGGGAAAAGCTGAAAGCCTTCCCCCCAAAAATCTACATAATACGAATTATGTATAACAAACCCACAGACAATATAATAAATGGGAAAAGCTGAAAGCCTTCTCCCTAAAAATCTAGAACGAGGCCAAGATGCCCACTCTTTTCTGTTCAATATAGTATTGGAAGTCCTAGCCACAACAATCAGACAAGAAAAAGAAATAAAAGATATTCAAATTGGAAGAGAAGAGGTAAAATTTTCATTATATGCAGGTGACATGATACTATATATAGAAAACTCTAAATACTCCACACAAAAACTATAGAACTGATAAATTCAGCAGGGTAGCAGGATACAAGATTAACATATAGAAATCAATTACATTTCTTTACAGTAACAATGAAATATCAGAAAGGGAATGTAATAAATACCTTTTAAAATTGTACCACCAAAAATAAAATACTTAGGAATACACCTCACCAAAGAGGTGAAATAATTACATGCTGAGGCTATAAAACATTAATAAAGGAACTTGAAAATGATTTAAATATATGGCAAGATATCCAGCCTTCTGGATTGAAAGAATATATTGTTAAATTGGTCATACCACTAAAAACAATCTACAGATTTAATGTGATCCTATCAAATTACCCATGACATTTCTCACAGGACTACAACAAATAATCCAAAAATTTATATGGAACCATAAAAGACCCAGAATTGCCAAAGCAATCCTGAAGCAAAAGAACATAAGAGGAGGCATAACCCTCTCAGACTTCAGATAATACTACAAAGCTATAGTAATCAAAACAGTGTAGTACTGGAACAAAAGCAGACATATGGATCAATGGAACAGAATTGAGAGCCCAGAAATAAACCCACACACATATGGGTCAATTAATCTTAGACAAAGGAGGCAAAAAATATACAATAAGAAAAAGTCTCTTCAGCAAGAGAAAGATGTTGGGAAAGTTAGAGAGCTGCATGTAAATCGGTGAAATTAGAAAACACCTTCTCACCATACTCAAAAAAACTCAAAATGACTTAAAGACTTAAACATAAAACATGACACTATAAAATTCCTAGAAGATGGAGTTCCCATCGTGGTGCAGCAGAAATGGTTCCGACTAGGAAACCTGAGGTTGTGGGTTCGATCCCTGGCCTTGCTCAGTGGGTTAAGGATCTGGCACTGCTGTGGCTGTGGTGTAGGCTGGCAGCTGTAGCTCTGATTCAACACCTAGCCTGGGAACCTCCATATGCCACAGGTACAGCCTTAAAAAAAAAAAGCAAAATAAAAGAAATAAAAATAAAAGAAAAATAAAATTCCTAGAAGAGAACATAGGCAAAACATTCTCTAACAGCAACCACTGTTGTTGGTGGGTATGGAGAAAGGGAACTCTCCTACACTGTTGGTGGGAATGTAAATTGGTGTAACCACTATGGAAAACCGTATAGAGCTTCCATAGAAAACTAAATATAAAAACCACCAGATGATCCAGAAATTCCACTTCTACTCATATATCCGGACAAACCTATAATTCAAAAAGACACATGCACCCTTATGTTCATGGCAGCACTATTTACAATAGCCAAGACATGGAAACAACATAAATGTCCATCAACAAATGAATGGATTCAGAACATGTGGTACAAATATACAATGCAACACAACTCAGCCACAAAAAGAACAAAATATGCCATTTTCAGCAACATGGATGGAACTAGAGATTATCATACTAAGCAAAGTAAGTCAGAAAGAGAAAGACAAATACCATATATCACATATAGGTATAATCTAAATTATGGCACAAATGAACCTATATACAAAATAGAAACAGACTCATGGCCAAGAGAACAGACTTGTGGTTGCCAAAGAGGAGGGAGTTGGGAGAGGGATGGAATGAGAGGTTGGGGTTAGCAGATATAAGCTATTATACATGGAGGGGATAAACAACAAGGTCCTACTGTACAGCACAGAGAATATATTCAATGTCCTATGATAAACCATAATGCAAAAGAATGTAAAAAGAGAATGTATATATAAATATAACAACTCACGTTGCTGTCCAGCAGAAATTAATACAACATTGTAAATCAACTCTTACTTTAATTCAAAAAAAAAAAAAAAAAGCACAACTGCAATACCTAGAGATAAGCCTCATGAAAGATCTACAGTATCTCTACACTAAAAGCTACTAAATACTGCTAGGAGAAATTCAAGAAGACTTAGTGGAGATAAATCACACTCATAGATTAGTAGACTCAGCATTGCTAAGATGTCAGTTCTGTCAAATTTGTAGATTATGGCATCCTAGTCAAAATCTCACCAAATGGTTTTGTAGAACTTAAAACGTTGACTTTAGAATTTGTATGGAAACACAAATGACTAAAGACAGCCAAAGTACTTTGAAAAGGAAAAATTTTTGGTGGGAAAAATTCTACCATCTGATTTCAAGGCTAATTTTAAAGCTTCAATAATCACAACAATATGGCAATGACAAAAATATGACATATAGATCAATGGAAAAGAACACAATCTGGAAAAAAGCACACACACTGATAGTAAATGAAATTTTGGAAAATGTCCCAAAGTAATTATTTGCGAAAGTAAAGTCGTTTGCAGTAAGTATTTTGAGATCACCTAGATTTTCATATAAAAAATGAATTTTGCTGTCTACCTCATGGCATAAACCAAAATTAATTCATAATAAATGCTATGTCTAAATGTAAAAGCCAAAAAGATAATATTTCTAGAATAAAATATGAGGGGAAATTTTTTGTAATTTTGAGAAAGCAAGGGTTTCTTATACTAAACATAAAAGAAAAAGTGATAATTTGGGATTTATCAAAATTAAAACTTTTTGCTCTTCAAAGGACACCGTTAGGAAAACCAACAGGCAAGCCACAAATTGGGGGAAAACATTATTAATACATGACTCTGTCTTATGTCCAAAATATATACCCCAGAATATATAAAGAGCTTTTAAACTCAATAATAAGATGACAAACAATTCAATTAAAACAGGCTAAAGACTTGAGAAGTCTATATATCTGAAAGAAAATATATAGCTACTAATCACAAGAAAATATATTTAACATCGTATTAGTCTTTGTGGGACCACACATTAAAACAAATGAGAGACAACTTGACAGCAATAAAATAGCTAAAATTAAAATGGCTAACAATAATAAGCATTGGTGAGCATCTGGAACTCTCATACACTGCAGACAGTTGTGTAAAATTGTACAAAATTTTTTTTTTTTGAATTTTTAGGGCCGCACCTGTGGCATATGAAGCTTCCCAGGCTAGGAGCTATAGCTGCTGGCCTGCCTATCCCACAGCCACAGCAACTCTGGAATTGAGCTGCGTCTGCTACCTACACCATAGCTCATGGCAATACCAGATCCTTAACCCACTGAGGGAGGCCAGGGATTGAACTCGAAACCTCATGGTTCCTAGTGAGATTTGTTTCCACTGTGCCACGACAAGAACTCCTATACAAATTTTTGAGCAAACATTTTGGGAGGTTTTTTTAATTGACTTAAATAAACACTTACTCTATGAAATAGCAATTTCATTCCAAGGCATTTACCTAAGAGAAATGTCCACAAAAAGAATTTTGACACAAATACTACAACAACTTTATCCATTATAAGCAACAAGTGGAAACAACTGAAATGCCCATGAACAGATGGATAGATAACACAGTGTGGTATATTTATGAAATGTTAAATAAAAAAAAGTACATTATAAGATACGAAATGGTATATTTATAACATGTGGTATGTGATAGGATGAAAATTTATAAAACAGAACCTTAAGCAATAAAGGAGAATGAGGTATTGATACATATGACAGCATGGATTTAACCTCAAAACATGCTTAGTGAAAGAAGGCAGATACAAAGGAGAACACATGGTGTAATTTCATTCCAAGTCTTTGAAAAGGTAAAGGTAATACATAATGGTAGAAAGTGGATCAGTGTTTGCATGTGTTTAATTCTGAGAGTTAATGCTTTCCTAGCTTTCTGCCCTAAATACCTCAGTCACTTCACCCTAGTCCTGTCTCTGATAATCATTTAAACTTGTCTTGTGAAATAAGTCTGTTGAGAAGTAGCTTTGTGTCAAAGATTTGGTCTGAAGCCCCACTACTCACCCCATTCTCGTTACTGTTCTTCCTCTTGAGTCATCAAAGTTCTGCAAGAAATAGCGGTGAAAATATTTGAAGTTTTTTCTTGAAAAATACAATATAACTTTTGAAACCAATTTAACTTTCTTTAATGCTCAAGAGAATTTAAGTCATAAGTCCAATTGTGAGATGTCACAAAAGCAAGACTCAAGCTTGCCTCATGTGGATAGTTTTTTAAAAATGAGTTATATATTTACTTTTACATCATGATCATGAAGTTCAGTTTGCAAAAATATATAAGATCTTTATGCACTGTTCTCAAGGACCACACCTAAGTTTTGATGCTTAGCCCTTCTCTCTCTCTCTTTTTTTTTTTTTTTTTTTTGCTATTTCTTGGGCTGCTCCCGCGGCATATGGAGGTTCCCAGGCTAGGGGTCGAATCGGAGCTGTAGCCACCGGCCAACGTCAGAGCCACAGCAACGCAGGATCCGAGCCGCGTCTGCAACCTACACCACAGCTCACGGCAACGCTGGATCGTTAACCTACTGAGCAAGGGCAGGGACTGAACCCACAACCTCATGGTTCCTAGTTGGATTTGTTAACCACTGTGCCACGACAGGAACTCCAGCCCTTCTCTTTTGAGACATCTATAATGTCATCATGCTTGTTTATATTCCTTTCTTTTGTTATATCTCATTGCCTTTGGGACAATAAGAGCAATTCTGCTCAGTTGGTAAGAGCCCATATATTTTGTAGTATTTGTTTTATTTTGCATTCCATTTGCATTATTTTTGCACTTTGGGGTATTTTAAAATAGCAAACAACCTATGAGACACAGATTGGCAAGTGATTATACAATGAGGAGAGAAAAGCTAAAATTAAAGCAAGGGCTATTTGAGGGAAGATGAGTTTTAAAAGAGGTCTTTCTTTGGGGACACAGGAAATGAACACTAAGGTGATGGGGACCTCCAATACTTGGAGCATAGTTCACTGAAACAACATCGTCCTGAAATTAAGATGCTTTTCAAATGGAGTCAGTTGTTGATTTCAGTAAATGATTCTGGGATAACTTCTTAACCATATGGAAATAAATGAAAATGGATCTTGACCTAATGGATTAAAACAAAAGTTAAAAGAAAAAATTTTTAATGACTAGAGATAAATATAGAAGAATATCTTTATGACATCAGAGACAGGGAAGTCTTCTTAAATTAGATTAAAAGCTCAAAGAGAAAACCTCGATGAATATGACTACATTTAACATACATAAGTCTATCAAAATAAATAATTAAAGAGTAAAAAACTATAACTAGAGAGAAAGAATTTAACATATACACAATGAAAACAAAGACCTATATGATGGTACACATAGTTTATACAGATAAATAAAAAGAAACAAATATGAGAAAGACAATGTGTATAGGTGTACGGCTAGGCCACTTTTCTAGACAGCAGAAATTGGCAGAATGGTAAATCAACTCTAAAAAAAACTTAAAAATAAAAAGAAACTAATATTTAAATAGAAACTTGCATAAGTAAAAATGCTAGTGGCTGATAAGCCTAGTAAGAAAAGCTCAACTCAACTGAAATATAGAAAATACAAATTAAAATCCAATAATATAACTGGTGCTCCTCTGTTAATAGTATACTAGTTAATTTTAAACAAATTCTCCTTCTGAGAATAACTAGACAAGCTCAACAAAATAAAAATCTCTTTAAAAACATTGACAATATCAATACGGTAAAAACTTGCAACACTAGGGTTGGAAAGGGAGTGAAATCCCAAAGAAGTGAGCCTGAAATCTGAACTGCGTTTCTCCTTAAGGAATTTGTTGATATGAAAGGAACGAATGGTTCAGAACTTCAAATTATTTCTATAGCTTTTCAAAGCCAATGTTCAGCACTCAGAAACAGGGAGAAACACAAAAAGATAAGAATTGACTTCTACATAAGAGAAAAGAGTAAATAGTAAAAACAGACCCCTAGAATATCGGGATATTTTTGTTATCAGACATGAATATTAAAATAATAAAGGTAAATATATTAAAATATTAATTAATGAGAAGGAATATTGATGGAGAACTGGATATTATACAGTGGGATCAACTGGAAACTTTAGAATTAAAAAAATACAATTAACTGAGATTAAGAACCCAATCACTGGGCTTAACAGAAGTTAGGTACAGATGAAGAGAAGCCAGAATCATCTTAATACCAAAAACTGACAAGGATATTCCAAGAAAGTAAACCTACAAGTCAACCTTTCCCATGAAAATATATTTTAAAAATTCTAAGCAAAGTATTAGAACACTGAATCTAGCATATCTACAATAAAGCTGAAATTATTCCAGGAATGTATGGTTAGGATTAATATTCAAAAAATCAATCAATACAACTCAACAGATCAAGAGCATGGAGGAGAAAATGTATATCTCATTAGTTGCAGAGAAAGCACTTAATAAATTCTACATGCTTTTGTGATAAAATATAATAAACTACTTATCAAGGGGGAACTTCCTTATTCTGAAAATAAAATTTTGAAACCTTCAATAATGTCATATGTAAGTGAAATGTTGAATTTTACTTCAGACTGGGAATAAGACAAATGTGCCTGTTATTACCACTTCTATTTAATGGCATCCCATTTGTCCTAACTTTTATGTGTTTGAGAATACTTCTGTGTTATATATTTTTTTCAAATCAATAGGAAATAGCCAGACAATTCAACATAATAAAGTGGATAAAAGTGTTGGACTGGTACTTCACAAAATATGTTGAACAACAAATGAACTTTTATAAAAGTGCTCACCTTCAATAAGCATTAAATAAAAGAAAAATAAAAGCACAATGTGATACACAGCCATCACTATGGTTACTCTCATACTTTGCAATGGGAGAGCAAATTGTATTATCCCTTTGGATAATTATTTGACTATATCTGTTACAACTGGACTTACATATAGCTTTAGACTCAGCTATACCAACACGAATATGCTTCAAAAGACCTGTACATATATAAACATGGCATTAAACTTATTCAACTCATTAAACTCATACAACCCAATTAAAAATTGGGCAGAAGACCTAAATAGACATTTCTCCAAAGATATATGGATGACCAGTAAGCATATGAAAAGATGCTCAATATCTGTAGTTATTGGAATAATGAACATCAAAACTACAATTAAATACTGGTCAGAATGGCCATCATTAATATGTCTACAAATAACACATGCTGGAGAGGGTGTGGAGAAAAGGGAACCCTACTATGCTGTGGTGGGAATGTAAACTGGTACAACCATGACAGAAAACAGTTCTGAAATATAGAAAATACAAATTAAAATCCAATAAAATAACTGGTACTCTTTCTTGTAATAGCATACTAGCTAATTTTAGACAAATTTTCCTTTGAGAATAAGTAGACAAGCTCAACAAAATAAAAATCTCTTTGAAAACATTGACAATATTAATACAGTAAAAACCTGCAATTCTAGGATTGGAAAGGGAGTGAAATCCCAAGGA
This sequence comes from Sus scrofa, assembly GCF_054392235.1. Taxonomy (NCBI): domain Eukaryota; kingdom Metazoa; phylum Chordata; class Mammalia; order Artiodactyla; family Suidae; genus Sus; species Sus scrofa. The sequence continues at coordinate 61,120,326 of NC_139395.1, forward strand.
AGTGAGCTTGGGAACTCACTTCTCAACTATTTAGGGACTATTTATATGACCCAGCAATCCCACTCCTGGGGTATAGCCATGCAAAACTATAATTTAAAAACATATACCCCTATGTTCACTGAAGCACCATTCACCATAGCCAAGACATAGAAGCAATCTAAATGTCCATTGATAGATGAATGGATTAAGGAGATGTGGTACATATATACAATGAAATATTACTCAGCCATAAAAAAGAATGAAATAATGCCATTAGCAGTAACATGGACGCAACTAAAGATTATCATACTAAGTGAAGTAAGTCAGAAAGAGAAATACACATGATATCACTTATATGTGGAACCTAAAATATGGCATAAATGAACCTATATACAAAACAGAAACAGACTCATGGACAAGGAGACCAGACTTGTGGTTGCCAAGCGGGAGGCGGGAAGGAGTAGGATGGACTGGGAGTTTGGGTTAGTAGATGCAAACTATTACATTTAGAATGGATAAGCAATGAGGTTCTTCTGTATTGCATGGGGAGCTATATCCAGTCTCTTGGGACAGACCATGATGAAAGATAATATAAGAGAAGGAATGTATGTCTATGTATGACTGAGTAATTTTTCTGTACATCATAAATTAACACAACATTGTAAATCAATTATAATCTAGTAAAAAAATAAAAAATATGGCATTAAATAAATACTGGAAAAACTCAAATGTTGAAATAAATAATTTTAAATTAGATATATACATAACTATACAAGCTATACAATAATGAACAGTAATGAGTAATTACTGGGCACAACAGAAATGTGTCTCACAAACATAATGTTAAACAAAAGAATCCAGACAGAAAAATGTGCTGTTTGGTACCATTTCCTAGTAACACAGTTTGTAATAGAGAAAACAAACAAACAAAAAAACAACCCCCCCAAACTAAAGATAATCCCAAGTTCAAGATATCCATGAACAAGAAAACAGATATGCTGTGAAGTGTGTACATAATAAAAGTCCAGTCACAGTGAAAATGGATGATCTAGCATTCCATGCATAAATATATTAAATGAAAAAAGCAAGGCATAGAAGAACATTTGAGAGTACGACAGTAAACTAATATCTTGCTTGGAGATATATGTATTTATGTAGAAAAGGGAAAGATCAACCCAAATTTTAAGTAGAGGTTTCCCTTTATAAAATGTAAGTTCCAAGAGTCAGGGCTTTTTGTCTGTGTTTTGTTGTACTGTTTTGCAGTACCTAGACAGTGTTTGATACATAGTACTCATTTGTATAAATGTTTTTGAATAAGAAATGAATGAAGAGAGAGAGATTGATCGATAGAAATGGGAAATTTCAATAGGCTGGTAAAGTTCTCTTACTTAACACTTGGGGATGGGTACCCAGAGTAGGAGTAATAGTATTCTTTACACTGCATATATGTGAGATGCAATTTTCTATATTGTAAAATATGCTTTAAAATAAGAAACTGTACTACTGACATTTCACATTGAGAAACAATACTAGGTAAGTATAAAACAGACCACTTCATTCCATCCCTCAGACCCACTGTACTCCTGCCTCTGCCCTCATGGAAAGTGAGTTGGATTGCTGAGTAGAGGGTAGGTGTTAGTCACAAAAGGCGCCTCAAAGAGTTTGCTGACCCTGTATTTTAGGTAAATAAAAAAAAGATTAAAACTCAACATTTTTACATTATGATTGCAATTCAGAATTCCATCTTGGTATGTCCTGCTTTGTGCCTGTGTGAGAGCTAAGAACTCAAGAAGAAAGAGAGATAGGTAGGTCCACCTGGGGGGATCTGAGGTCATGAATGACTTCTAAGAAAGAGTAGTATTTAATTCATATTTCTTTCCTTTCTTTAGCTCCAAAGAGAATTTTCACAGTATATGCACAAGTCTCTTTCAGATGAGTGAGTACCAAACACCTATACCGGGGTATCCCCCAAATCCTGTCTTAGACAAGTGGAAAATTGCCCATCTAATCACATGAAATAGTCTGCCCAAAACACCATTTCCCCCATACCATGAGGATCAACTGGAGATCAATCCCATTTAATTTCTTTTACAATATGTTCTTCTTTCAAAAAGAAGCCATCTGTTTAAACAACTTGGAGGATGAATGTTCTTACTGGTGTGCCTTTTTCCACAGAGTATTTTTGTTCATTCCAGCAAGTTCTGGCTGAGTGCCTGTGATGTGCCTAGCATGTTATGGATGTGTGGAAAGCAGTAGGTTCTAGTTCAAAAACAGCTCAAATACAGAGCAAACCCTCTATCACAACCAACTTGATAAGTTAAGAAACTGGGTAATTTCACTCCTTACCATGTTATCCAGAAATCTACACTGGTATTGTTGAATGTCAGACATATGTCATCTTAAGAACTCTTATTCTTTAGTATATCTTTAAGACATTGCAAAGATAAGTTAAAAACTTCAGTAAGATCTACAGTAAGTACACATAGTCTTCAAAGAATTGTTATCAAAATATGTGAAAATGTCTGCAAACCAATAAGAGTAACACAAACAACTCAAGAGAAAAATGGACAGAAAACAGAAGTAAGCATTTCGCAGAGGAGAAAACACATATGTACAATATATGCATGAAGAAATGTTCAATACTATTAGTGATCAGGGAAATACAAATCAAGATCTCATGAGATACAATTTTCTTGATAGTTGAGTGGCCCAAATGAAGAAGGCTGATGATACTAAGTACTGGAGAGAATGTAGATCCATAGGATTTTATATACATTGCTGGTAGGATAAATTGTGCCATCTCATTAAATTCTAGTTTGGTATTATATCTAAAAGTTACAGATTCACATACCATATGACAAAGTTCTACAGTTAAACGTTTGCCCATATTCGACAGGAGACATGTACTTAAATGTTCAGAGCACTTCTGTGCACAATGGCAAAAACCTGGTGACAACACAAATGCCCCCCAATGGCTGAGTGGATGCTTAAACTGTGATAGAGTCATCAATGGATTATAATACAGCAGTCAAACCAAATTGCAGCATACAGCAATACAAATGATTCTCAGCAACATATTAAGTAAAAAAAAAAAAAAAAGCCCCAGATACTGCTTAAGCATGATACACTTTTTATAAAGTTAAAAAACAGCCAATACAAGACAATAAAGTTTAGAATGTACAGCATGGTGACTATAGGTGATAATACTGACTTAAATTTGGAAGTTGCTAAAAGAGTAGATTTTAAAGGTTCTTATCATAAGAAAAAAAGTGTAACTATGTCTAGTGACAGACGTTAACTAGACCTATTGTGATCATTTCACAATATAAACAAGTAATGAATCATTGTTTTATAATTGAAACTAATATAGTATTATATGCCAACTATATCTCAATAAGAAAGTATAATCCTCTATTGTTTTGATATGAAATTGTATATACTTAATTAAAAAGGGAAGTAGAATACATTAAAAATTGAATTATTAAATATTTTCCTCAATTAAAAAATAAAGTTTACATGCAGAGAGGCAATTGATCTATTTAAACAGAAAGCAAGAGAATGGTGATCATAGTATGTAGCGTCAGATATAAGGATGCAGAAGAAAAGAACCCGTGTATCATGTTGCCTACTGTGAAGATCTTAGCTTTTGTTTTGCCTTTTGAATTTGGGAGTGCTTATTAAGGTATAAAATAACTAGCAACATAAATATAAATAGGTCATGAAAGGACCAATTATGGCTGTGTCATGGGGTCAGGATTATAGTTAATTTAATTCTGTGCATCTCAGATTCATAATAAAGAAAACAGTAAGAAAAAAATAATGTATTGAGGAAATAAAAAAATAAAAATACAAAAAGAAAACAAACACTTTGTCATAAAGAAAATATAAACATTAAAAATGTAGAACAACTTCAAAAAGTGTAAAAGAGAGCATCTGTGTATGGCTTCAAATCATCCTTTGTACCACCAGGGATGTATACAGTATGGAAACAATTGCCCTAACTTATGACAGTGAACAGAGTGTTTCTGCTTGCAAGGAAGTCATGGTTGATAGGGAACATAAACGAGGGGGTAGTTAGAATTAACTAAGTGATAGGATAATCATAAAGAAGTAAAAGCATAGGGTAGGAGGTATGAAACAAGCTCAGGCATGGAAGAAGGCATCTTAAGAAGATGTAGAATCTAATTTTGAACTTGAAAGGGCAAGATATTTTAAGCCCTTTCAAGACCCTCACAGGAAGGAGAGCGATGGGGCTTGGGAGGTCAACAGGAGCCTTGTCATGAGGGGCCTTGTAAGGTCTAAAGTGGACTTGGGGCCTTATTTCAAGAGCCACAGGAAGCCATCAAAGAGTTTAAGCAAGGGAGTCACCTAATTAGACTTCTTGCTCGTAGACAGCAGGACCACGGGTAGGAACGATCAGTTAGCTGTGGAGGTTGATGCAATTGTCCAAGTGGGCCATGGTGATGAATACAGTTAGGAGAGAGAAAAGTAGGCAGAGGAGGCACTTACTGAGGAGGTAGAATAAGGAGGACTCAGAAATGTATTGGGTATAGGAACCAAATAAGAGGGACAAGTCAATCATGACTTTCGCTTTGAGGAGCTGGGAAGATGATGGTGCCAGGTGCTAAGGCTTGAGAAAATGGGGGAGAGAGCACACGTATCTTCTTTGATAGTATATCCCATTTGGCTCAGCACTGGTTCATAGTGTCTCCCAAGCCTTTTAAGATGAAGCTGACATTTCTCAAGAAAGGAGGGCTTCCAAACTCTAGAAACAACAAAGATCCTCTTGTTCCCAGACACCTGGACTGAGCTAGTAAGAATGCTGTCCCAAGGTGCCGTGGGAGGAATGTTTAAATCAAGGTTTCCCAACCTATGACCTAACATCATAAAAGCTATTTCATTTTATTTTCTAAGTAATTCCTGGATTTGTTACTTGTGTGGCTAACGATTGGTGCCAATGACCTCTAATTATAAAGTGAGGTCAGAGTTCCTCTGAGATTATTTTCCTTCTTTTTAAATGCAAGAGAATTACCTAAGCATAGTTCTAATGAGCAGTACCTAGTAACAAAATCTTTTGCTTCAGGTATGTCATAAAGCAATTGTACGTATCCCCTCCTTTCATATAGTGGACCATAAACGTGATGTAAGCAACATTAATTACCTAGAGAATGATTGCTGAGATTAAACTTTCTGATCACTGATAAAATGGGAAGGCATGGACCTGAGACCTGTGACACACCTAGTACTGTGGTCATTTTATAGATAATTTCCTCAGAAACCTTTAAAGGAAGATGGCCAGGGAGTGATGTGCTGCCAGCCTGTAAGAATTGTTGATCCATTACCACCAAATCAGTCCATGAAGGGACTGCTAATATTTGGCATCGGGGAGAGGAGTCAATAAAAATTCACATTTACAGTATTTATATACTCATGTGCAAGCAGAGGGAAAGCTAAGGGAAGTAGAAATTGTTTACATAGCACATAATGAGCATCATTAATATTAGTCTCCAATTGTCACACTGCAAATGTGTGTGTTTACATGGATGCTAATATTGCAAAGCAGTTAGAATGGAATTTCGTGTTGGTGAGACTAAAGTCAAATCCTAGCTTTCCCACTTAAAAAGCAATGTGACTTTGAACAAATTATTTAAATTTTCTAAATATTAGTTTATTCATTGATACAGTGGGACAATATGCCACTTCCTTGGGTTTAATGAGTTTAATGCATGCAAAGAATTTAAACCAGGACCTGGTGTATCTCAAAATATTCAACAAATGGAGATAATGGAAGTGAAGCAATGTAAATGTATAGTAATGATCCATAGCAGGCTATACTGTCTGATATTAGACCCAGAGGCCTAGTATAATGAAAACATTGTAAAATACTTAAGGGAGTTCCTGTCGTGGCACAGCAGAAATCAATCCAACTAGGAACCATGAGGTTGCAGGTTCGATCCCTGGCCTCGCTCAGTGGGTTAAGGATCCAGCAGTGCCATGAACTGTGGTGTAGGTTGCAGATGCAGTCTGAATCTGGCATTGCTGTGGCTCTGGCATAGGCCAGCAGCAACAGCTCTGATTAGACCCCTATCCTGGGAACCTCCATATCCCACAGGTGCAGCCCTAAAAAGGACAAAAAGACAAAAAAAAAAAAAAAAAAAAAAAAACCTTAAATTTGTGGATGGTTGATTTTTTAACATGGTCTGCAGGAAACACAATAATACCACATTCCATTGACTCGATGATGCGCACTTTTAAATATTTAAATGAGAGGCATTAACTGCCTGAACGTACATATCAAAACTTGCAGAAAGGATGACAGCAGCTTGGAAGAAAATCCCAGACCCAATAATGGAATATTCTTTTCAGCAATGTTACATCATCAATGCTCTTGTTGACATGGAGGATGACACTGTGGAATGTCACTAAGGATGCTCATCTGCAAAATGATTCAGAAGAGCTGGACCCTGAGCAGATCTAGAAAACACCTGCTTCCATTTATTTTGTTTATGCTTTCTGTTTTATACATGCACAACAATAACATTAGATAAAAATGTATGTCTAACTAGGTCTTCTTATTAAATAGAGCATTTTCAAATCAATATAAAATAAACATGCTAGTGAAAAAGTGCCGTGTCACAATTTAACTGTCAGTCTTGACTGTATTAGCTCATAAGTACTGAAACATCTCACAACTGATGACAACTTAGCGTTACTGAAAAACGGTAAACAAACAATAAACAGTTAAAAGTGAGAATTTAGAGAAGTTACAAAACTGAGTTGATAATGGCAAATTTACCTGGGTTCAAATCTTAGTTCCTCTCTTTCCAGTTAAATTAACTTTGAACAAATGACTAACCATTCACCCAAGCCTCTGTAAATGGCAATTTAACCTAAATAATGAGGTAAATTATGTGGATTAAATGAAATTATACAGATGAAATGTTTAATATCATACTAAGTTCTTCAAGACTGCAATAGATGATTGATATTATTATAATAATATACTGTTTTATTTTAAAAAATCAAACTACTTCAGATATGTGTCACAGCATATAATAGAAAACTGTATTCTATCTACCAATCACCTTCATAAAACAAACATACACATTTTAATATATTAACCTAAGTTATACATTAAGTTACTCCATGTTTTTATTTAAGGATAACAGAAAAATGAATGAATGTTCACCAGATTTGAAAGTTACATTCATAGTGGTATGGATTAAAATACAATTCAAGTTCCCTACTCAGGAGTTTCCATCGTGGTGCAGTGGAAACAAATCTGACTAGGAACCATGAGGTTGTGGGTTCAGTCCCTGGCCTTGCTCAGTGGGTTAAGGATCTGACATTGCCATGAGCTGTGGCGTAGTTTGCAGATGTGGCTTGGATCTAGTGTTGCTGTGGCTGTGGTGTATGCTGGTGCCTATAGCTCTGATTCAACTCCTAGCCTGGGAAACCTCCGTATGCCACAGGTGCAGCAAGTTTCCTACTCAAAAATTTAAGTTGGGGAGGTCCTAGACAGGAGGCCATTTTCTAGCTGAAATGATGAATGGGAGGAATAAGTGACTGCTGATCAAAAAAGTTAAGCCATGTGTACTGAGAATACAACAACTGAAAACATCATTGTCACCAACAGGGAATTCAAATATAAGACTTAAACTGGGAGATTTATAGGCTGATACACTAACATTACAATTGAACTCTTACCTATATAGATAATTATGAAGAATGCTCTAGGGCACCTAGAAGGAGTTTTTACTTCATTTAGCAACAGCTAATGAGATGATAGTGTGTTAGAGATACACGTGCCTTTCTGAAGATCCTCTCATTGATTCTCAAATTTCAGATTCCTTGTAAAGAAAAATTGTGGTTTTCTGGTGTTTTCAAATATTTGATTATAATGCTACTTAAATGTGTACATATAAAGCTAGATATTAGCAAATATAAATTAAATAGAAGCAAAGAAAAAAAATAAAGCCAAGCCAATACAATTAAAATTGATTGCATTTGTTAAATGGACTTGCTGAAGCCCAGTAAATGCTTGCAACATGACCACAGTGTTGACTGAACAAAGATTCCTTTGAGTTCAGCCCACCTCAAACACCAAGCTGGGGATGATGAGCCATTTTCCTGTCACTTTCCTTTATGTGAACTATTGCAAAACTCTCTCACTTGACATGCAGTTATTAAGTCTGCCTCTCTTCTCTTCTCTAATAAATACATGGTTCCAATGCATCATAAACCCAACTGCAAATAAGGACACCATAGTAGTTATCTCTTGCTTTTTAACAAACACCAAAAAATTCAGGGGCTTAGAATAGCAGGAGTCATTTCTCTCTCATGCTTTCTTTGAGTCAGGAAAACCCAGGAGGGGCTCAGCTAGGTCATCCTGGCTTAGGGGTATTTGATGATGTTGTACTCGGTGGCTGAGGCTAGAAGTTCTTAACACTCACATAGCCAGGAGCTGAGCTGGGAAGACTTGAATAGCTGGGGCTCCTCTACCAGCCTTTGTGTTACCTCTTCATTAGGTCTCTGTGGCATGACAGCTTTAGGAAAGCCCCATTCCTTATATGGTATCTCATTGTTTTCCCAGGAGCATGCCCCAAGACAGAGAGCCAGGTGGAAGCCACATCTTTTCCAACTTAGCCTTGGCAGTCATGCAAGGCCATTTCCCCTCATTATTCTCATTAGGAGCCAGTCACCAAGTCCTTACTGCATCCAAGGGAAGGAAAATTAGAATACTCTTGTGGAAGGGAGGTGTGTGAGAGAACGTGCAATACATTGAAAACCCTTCAGATACCTAACTCAGGTGGCTATATTTCATTTCAAAATGTTCATCTACATGGTTCAGTGTATGCTTTCATCCCTTTACACATCTCATGGGGAATTCACAGAACTCCAAGAAGAGGTAAGCCAACCCCCACTGGACTATGGACCCCAGCTTGAGGAAAATTTAGTTATGTTGTAATTACAGTAACATGGAACAGAGTTCCTTTAGATCACAGGGTAGGAGAGAATGAACTTCAAGGAACAGGAAGAAAGAAACTGCAGTGTTTTTCAAACTGAAGAGGCTGAAGAACTTGATGGATGCATGGATGACTTTACACCTATTTAACTGCCTTTCCCATATATTCCTTCTTTTTTTTTTTCTTTTTAGGGCCTCACCTGTGGCATATGGAAGTTCCCAGGCTAGGGGTCAAATTGGAGCTGCAGCTGCCGGCCTACACCACAGCCACGGCATCTTGAGATCCGAGCAGTGCTGCAACCTACACCACAGCTCACAGCAACTCTGGATCCTTAACCCACTGAACTAAGCCAGGCACCACAACTTCATGGATATTAGTCAGGGTTCTTTACTGCTGAGCTGCAGTGGGCACTGTCCACATATTCTAATGATGGCAAGGAGCTAGGATTTGATGCTGAGAACCTTCAGTGTTCATTCATCATTCAGTAAGTATTTGCTGTTGCACACAACACAACACCCTTCTAGGTCCTGGGGATCTGTGGGTAAGACTAGTGCAGTCTCAGTTCCCATGGGTATTATGGACCTCGTGGGGAAGACAGGTATTAATAATTATAAATGTAATAAGTGCTACAAAAAGGAAACCATAAGGTTCTAGGGGAACACTCACTTAGTCTAGGGGAGGAGGCTGAACAGGGAATGACAGGTAAGCAAACAGTCAGAGAATGAGAAGGCACTCACTAGATGAATGAGGGGGAGATGAGTTTTCTGGCTTTTCGATATTTGCTGTCAGCCCCTGTGATACCTCTTGCTTCAAACGTTATTCCACAAACTTGTGTTTACCACTGAAATAGATTCCTGGTCCATGAAAGAATATTGTTGGTGATGGCATATAAATCCATATTCAAGAATTATTTGGGGAGTTCCCACTGTAATGCAGTGGGTTAAGAACCTGACTACAGTGGCTTAGGCTGCTGTGGAGGTGCAGGTTCAATCCCTGGCCTGGGGCAGTGTGTTAAAGGATTCGTTGTTGCTGCAGCTGTGGCTTGGATTCAGTCCCTGGCTGGGAATTTCCATAGGCCACAGGTGCAGCCATAAAATATGTGTGTGTGTGTGTGTGTGTGTGTGTGTGTGTGTGTGTGTGTGTGTGTGTTTGCATAAAATTTGGTGATCTGCAAATTCTGTAAGGTCTAACAGGAGAAAAGAAATGAAATGGCTTGAGTGAGTCTTCTGCAAATCCACATCTCACAGAGGCAGGCCATTGGGATTTAGATGATTTTCAGGCTGGCTAGTAGCCCATGATCAGCTGACTCTAGCTGGGTCATTCTGCACATCCGCTAACAATTCATTTCCCCATCTCTGCTGCAAGAAGGGTCAGAAAGAACAGCTTACCTCCCATTGACTTCAAAAGGCGCCTGGGCCTGAGGTGCCCACAGCTGGCAAGCATCGCTTTTCTGGTATTTCTCATTTGTTGTCCGTGGGGCTCTCGTTACTTGACGCATGGCTCTGCCATTCCAAAAAGAAACAACGACAGTGAGAGAGGGTGCAAGACCTTTCCTATTTCTGACAATTCAGATGCCCCGAACTCCCATCTACAGGGTAGGCCTTTTTTTTTTTTTTTCTCTTTAACAAACGCCTGAAAGGACATGGAAAGGCCTCTTTTATTTTTTTAAATTTTTATTTAAGTATGGTTGGTTTAAACTGTTGTGCTAGTTTCTGCTGTACAGCCAAGTGACCCAGTCATAACTTTATATACATTATTTTTCTTGTACTATCTTCCATCATGTTCTATCCCAAGAGATTGGGTATAGTTTTCTGTGCTATACAAAAAAAAAAAAAAAAAGCCTCTTTAGAGTTTCTAATGCCCAGCCTATGTTTTCTCTTTCTAGGCACTCCCCCGCCTTGCCCCCCCCCCCCACCATACTTTCTCTAGCATCCTTGGCATAATCAGCTTTTCTTATTTGAGATAGGGATGCTATCCCAAATGACTGAGATGTAGCCTGCAATACCCCTGTGAAGTTCCCATTTCCTGGAGGGATGACTGTGTGCTGGCTTTTGTGTCAATAAAGGGCTCCTTAAAACTACCTAACAGAGGGAGAGAAGGAGCTGACTAGTCAGAATGGAAGCGTGCCACAGAGACAGACCTCAGCCCTTTAATTTCTGAATTGTGGGGAGGCCCAGGAGCCCGAGGGGAGAGGAAAATAGCCTCAGGACAGTGAGGCTGGCTAACTGGTCTGGACATATTTTAGAATTTTAACAACCAGTGCTTCTGTAATAATGGTGACTGTTGAGTAACTCAGTATTTGGTGTGGCTTGCACACACCCTAAAATGACAGGTGTGCTCTGCAAAAGAATTGGGGTGTTGGGGCTAGATTTTAGTGCCTGCTTCTGTAACTTGCTATGTGACTTTGGGAAAGGCACATCTCCCTCAGTCTCAGTTTTTCTATCAGGCTAAGTGATGTTTAAGCCTCCTTCCAGTCCTAACATCCATTTTCACCCCTGAAAGCCGTGGTCCAGGATTTTTATTTTTAATTAATCAATTTGTCTGCAGGCTGCACCCGCAGCATATGGACCTTCCTGGATAGGGGTCAAGTCAAAGATAGAGCTGCAGGCCTATGCCACAGCCATAGCAACCTGGGATCCAAGCTACACCTGTGACCTATGCCGAAGCTTGCAGGAACACCAGATGCTTAATGCACTGAACAAGGCCCAGGGATGGAACCTGCCTCCTCATGGATACTAGTCGAGTCCTTAACCCACGGAGCCACAACAGGAACTCCTGTTTTTATTCTTGAACACACAATATTGTGTAGTGATTGAGAGCCTGGGTCCTGCTACTTGGTCTGAATCCTGCTCAGCAATCCTGGGCGGGTTCTCCAAGCTCCCTAGGTCCCATTCCTTTAAGTGTCTGATGGGGAATATAATCAATCCATCCACCTAGGGTTGTATCAGATGAGGGCTAAAAGGGATAATGCAAGAAGGGAATTTAGAACCACGCTTGGTGCAACAGGATGCAAAACCTGTTACTTTTTTATTACTCCAAGGGCTAGAGTGAGGTGAAGAGTTAAAGAGCATTTCTTGTCATCCTTCAAACCCATCCATGAACTGCAAGCCTATTTTTGCAGTACAAAGCTGCCTTAGCCCTTGAGCGTATTCCTTGTTAATGGCACTCTGAGTGTGGAGGTGGGGGGAGGGGGTACAGGCCATGTCTTTAGAACGTGTTCCAGGCATGGCCAGGGGCCCATTCTCTGATGTCTCAATCTGTTCAGCAAGACTCTGCCACGTGCCAACTTTTGCTAAGGCATGGAAAGATTGAGTTTAAGGTGAAATGAGGTATTCGACAAAGGTGAATTCTTTCTTTGGTTGGGATGTAGCAGAGATATTTCAAAGAATCTTCATTTCCAACAGGATCTTTTTTCCACCTGTAGGTGTGATTAGGCTAAGGCAAGTGGTGGGGGTTCTGGATGTATATCGCCCAGTTAGCATTTTCCTACTAAATTCGAATTTGAAGGATATGAACCTATTAAAGAACAGCTATGACTCAGAATTTTAATATAAGGGAGGAATGGACACGTGGGTAAATTATAATTGGTTATAAGATGAAACCAATCTGGGGAATTTAGAGCCCATTTCATTGAAGGGTCCAGGAGATGTACTGACTTCTGTCTTGGCTGGTTCGGGTTGCTCAAATATTTTCACCGAGACTTGTACTCTCTCCATCTTTCAGCTCAGTTTTCCTCTATTCTGGCTTCATTTTCAGAGGGTCTTTTCCCAAGAGGTGGCTAAGAAGTCCACTAGCAACCCTAGGCTTGCATTTTGCCAATTTCTCAACCCCAGCAGAAGAACAACACTTCTTTTCCAATCACGCCAGCAAAATCTCAGGTGGGATTCTCAAGGGTCCAGCTGGAGTTATGTGCTCCTCTCTGAATTCACTGAGGCCAAGAGAAACATCACTCTGACTGGCTGGGCTCAAGCTACAGACCATTCCCTTGAACTAAGAGGAAGTACTACATTCAGACTTCACCTACTAAGAACCAGTGGAAAGTTGGTTGCCCCCCAAAAGATGCATATGTTGTTTCCAAAAGAAAGCAGCCAAAAAACCCAGAAGATCTCATTCCAAATAAGGATTTAGAATGAAGAAAGCCATCCACATACACGTGCCCACAGATGTTTATCTGGAAGCTGTTGTGAAATAGATGGAAAAATCAGGTGTTAATGTTGATGAATCATTTCACTGTTTCCTTTTCTTTAGCAAAGCCTCACCTCTGTAAAGCCTTTACTCTGTGCCTGGTGGTGTGTTAGCAGCTGAGGATAAGGACAGAGAAGGACGCTCTGGCTGAGAGCCAGAATATACCATACATTTGTTTTATTGCTCCCCAACAAGGATTTCTATATCCTATCATTCTTTCAAGTAGCTATAGATCTGCTTCTTCCCTTTTGAATGCTGAGGGCCCGTCTCTGAGTTCCTTTGCTGGAAGGCGTATTATGAAATGGGATGTCCCGCCACAGACACACCTAAGAAATCTCAACTGATTGGCCTCATGTAAACCCCACGGGGTCTCAGTCAAGGGATCTTTCCCCCTTGCAACAGGTGTAGGGACAAAAGGCCAATTGTCCTTGGGAGCCTATAGGATAAATAGAAAGAATATGTCCTTGCTAGTTAATCTGCTGCTGATAAAGAGTATTGTTTTATCTCCTGCCATCTCCACGATTCTAGGGGATGAGAACTATTGTGACACAAAGTCCCCTTTGTCTTTCTAATCCAATGAGATGCTCAAATTGACCTTTCATATAGCCTTTGGTTGTCACAATCTGAGCAGTGAATTGGTATTAGGCACTGAGGCGATTACTTCTGTTCCTAAAAGGGCACTGTCATCTACAGAGATGCTGTGATGCTGAAAAACAGCTTGATTCCCTTCTGCTAAAAAACAAACAAAAACAAAAAAACCCTATTTTTTAAAGCATTTTTAGGTTTACAGAAAAGTTAAACCCAAAGGAGAATTTCCATCTACTCCCTCAGCCTGCGTTGTTCCTGAGCCCCCACCCTTGCATTAGTGTGGTAGTGTGTACATTGCCTATGACTGATGAACCAGTATTAAAACATGATCACTGGGGTGCTAAAGGGAACAAATTGGAAGGGATGGACTGGGTGTTTGGGACTGTGTATGCATGCTGAGGTATATGGAATGACTGGCCAATGGGGACCTGCTGTATATATAGCACAGAGAACTCTACCCAGTATCTTGTGATCATCTATGTGAGCGAAGAATCTGAAAAAGAATGGATGTATGTACCTATATAACTGAATCACTTGGTACAGCAGAAATGATCACAACCTTGTACATCAACTATACTTCAATGAAACTTTAAAAAATAGAAAAAATCATGACATAACATTATCATTCATCAAAATCCATCATTTACATTAGGGTTCACTCCTGACAGTGTACATTCTGTGGGTTTTAACAAACGTAAAATGACACCTACCCACATTGTCATACAGAATCATTTTACTGCCCTAAAAATCCTCTGTGCTCTGCCCCTTTAACCCTCTCTCCTCCTCAGTGTCTGACCCCTATAGATCTTTTCACTGTCTCCATGGCTTTGCTTTTCACTCAATGGCATGTAGTGGGGATAATGTGGTAGGTAGCATTTTCAGACTGCTGTGTTTTACTTAGTGATATGCATTTAAGGCTTCTCCATGTCTTTCTGCAGCTGGATAGCTCATTTCTTTTTATTGCGGGCTAGTTTCTGCTTAATATTTAAAGCATTCAGGCTACGAGAGGAACAGAGTTGTCCTCACCTCTCACTTCCTCCTTAACTGGCATTTCTTTCATCCTAAGAGATTACTAGGGCTCACCTAAGTTTTAAAAAATAGGCTTACTCTGGTGCGTTATTTCAAAGAATTAAATATTCTGGAACAATTTCCAGTACCTTTTGTAAGACCAAAGAACCAGTTCTAGTATTTCCATCCCAGGCAAACTAGAGGGGGGTCTGTTTCAGCTGTGGACAATACTGATGTTCTTGGCATTTTTACCCTGAAGAATTTATAGCCATATAATTCATGTTTTTCCAAAAATAAATGATTTCCTGACTTTTTTTTCCTCTAGCAACATCGGAGGTCTTCCTCACTTGCTTAGTAAGAACATTCGTTTTAAGTACGTGAACCCAAGCATTTTCCCTCTTTATTTACATTTCCTCAACAGAATCTACTTTGTTCATGAAGAGCACGGTAGAGGAGGGGCCTCAGGTCTTGTAACTGCTATTTGATAATCCTGAAATGTGCAGGCTTTAGAATTCAAGGAAGTGAGGTGAGTGTCCCGCTCTGCACCCTTTACTCACTGGGTGCCTTTTAAAGAGTCCTTTCTCCTCTCTCTGCCTCCATTTTTTCCCTTCTGTAAACTTCAATGAAGAACAGGCTCTTTCTTGTAAGACTGTTCTGGATATGGAAGGAGAAAATCCAAGGAGGGCAGTGAGCACAGTTTCAACAACAGAAAACTGCCTCCAACATCAGCCAAGCCACATCAGGTAATTGGCCTGTGTATAAAGGAAATGCTGAGTTCACAGTAGATGCTCATGAAATTATTCCTGATGTGCCAAGGGGGGCAAAGAAAGGGCAACCCCATCACATGAAGGCTCTTAGAGAGCACTATGGAGGAGATGGACTTAACCGGGGTGGAGTGTGATGAAGCAGATTAGGTGCCCTTGCAATCTCATGGAACCGAGGACATCACTTCTACCATCTTTTGGCTCTGCCCTTGCTGAGACAGGGCCACTGCTAAGAGCTCACATACTTTTCTCCAAAAGCCCATTTCCTACAAGCACATGCTGTGGAAAGGTGATTAGCCAACAGCAAAGTTCCCAGGTGTTTTTCCTTTTTGATTTTTTTTTTTTTTTCTTTTTGGCTGCCCCCACAGCATATGGAAGTTCTTGGGCCTGGGATTGAATCCAAGCCCCAGTTGCAACCTATGCCACAGCTGTAACAATGACAGATCCTTAACCCACTGCACTGGGCTGGGGATGGAACCAGTGCCTCCACAGAGACAAGCCAACTCGTTAAACCACTGTGCCACAGCAGGAACTCCCCAGTTCCCAGGTTTAATAAACAGTTTCTTTAGGGTGAAACTAAATAGTATAGCCTCATTCTCTGTCTCCACTTCTCCTCACCGCACCCCCAACCTCTCAGATAAAATAACTTATCCCATAGTTATTAAGATACTGATGG
Source organism: Sus scrofa (assembly GCF_054392235.1). NCBI lineage: Eukaryota > Metazoa > Chordata > Mammalia > Artiodactyla > Suidae > Sus > Sus scrofa. Next base: position 61,136,492 of record NC_139395.1, read on the forward strand.
TGGAAGAAATCTCAATCCCACATAACAGGAGAGCTAACTACATAGGGACTGTGGGCACTCTTTTTTTTATCCTACTTTTACTTTTTGATTCACTTTCCTTTTGCAGACAAAGACTCCCCTGCCAAAGGCAGGGTAAATAAACTCAGACACATCCTGTCTCCTTTACATCTTTGTTTATCCATAAACCGTCAAAGATACAGATGAAAATCCACCAAAGTGTGCATGGAGAAGTTAGACAAAGGCTAAATGAGGCAGGAGCATAAAAGCTCGATGATGGGGAAGATACTATCTGCAGTGATGCCAAGCTGGCTCTATGTGATGACATGAATATAGATTAAAGAAATCAACAAAAGATGACAACTAATATAGTTAAGAATGGATTTGGTTATGAAAGGAAGCGATAATGGAAAAAGGCAATATGAGAAAGGATCTGTATACTTACTGGGAAAGTGATAACACTTTATCACCACCAATGTGCTCTGTTGACCGCCTACAGCCCTGAGGGGGGTGGGGGAGGGGATGCTAGAATGCCAGGCTCAGTTGGATGGAGCTGGGACAGGTGATATCCTTGTGAAATTCTTAAGAGACTTGAGAATGAGAGTGTGTTTGAAACCTGGCTCCTCATTTACCTTTTCCCTTTAACTGGGTGACCTTTAGCTACTCCAAACCTCACTTTCCTTGTGTATAGATGAGATAAGTTAATATCTACCTCAGAGGATTATTTAAGATTTGTTGAGGTAAAGTATAAAAGTGCTTGATAGTGTTTGGCTCAGAGGAACTTCCAGTAAGAGTTAGCTGTTACTTTTTTCTTTTTATGGCAGCACCTATGGCATACAGAGGCTCCTGGGCTAGGGATCGAATCTGATTCTTAATTTACTCAGCAGGGCCAGGGATTGAACCTGTATCCTCAAGGACACGATGTTAGGTTCTTAACCCATGGAGCCGCAGTGGGAAATCCTATGATACTTTCAATATAGTAATAAAGATTATGAGTCAAAGGGCACATTGCACTCAGTGTTGCCCCATTTTTGCCACTATGAAACTTCTTATTCCAAGGCATCCCACAAGGTTAATGTTCTGCAGAAAACAATTTGGAAAATGCTACCTTAAGTAAAACCAAAGCATTGGGTTGGAGGGCTGGGGTTTAGGTGGGAAATAGGATGTATGCCTTGAATATCCTCATTAGAAAGGTAAGACTTCTAAAGTGGTATTTGTGGCAATTCCTCTAGCATTTGGAAGATCGAGTCTGGGGTCAAGAAGGTCTTCTTTATGCTGTCCTCATTTCTGTGGAAAATCAGATTTCATTTCCATCATGCCTGCCTAACAGTAGTTTTTCTGGGACCTAAATGAAAACAAGGACTGCCTGCTCAAATTGGTTACAAGATTTGCAAAGCACTGTTTTCTCTTTTGACCTCTACCCCGGCAGCAGGCCTGCATCTACACTACCCTGCTCCTGGGTCAGAATGTCCCCTCATGTCCCATGAGCACAGAGCTGTCACATACCCTTGGGAAGGGACTGGAGCCTGGAAGAAGCATCTGGAGAAGAAGAAACTGTCTGCAAGGCTGTGGATGTTTTATGATCTGGAAGGGATGGAAAATTCAAGGTACAGGCTTGCAGCTTATGTTCCACTCCCCTCCCCCCAGTCCTCTTTTTTTAACACAAGTCTCAGCAGTGAGACTCATTTTCCACGACTCCCAAAGTGGTTGTGCAGTATATCTGTTAATTTAATCAGCTTCCTCCATGGAGGCCACCTTCTCTAATTGCATTCTTGTGAGGGATGATAGATATGACAAAAAAGATTTCATCTCTAGAAAGGAAGCCAGTCTCATCACTGATACTAGTAATCAATCTCCCATCCCCCCAAAAAATAGTGCATGAGCCTCAGGTGCCACTTGGCATTGGGCACACCCTGTCTCAGGTCACATTTGTTTACTAGAGCATCATCTCTTTCTCCTCCTTTCTGGGGCCAACGATGAGAAAGTGAAGAGCCTGAAGTGAAAATGGAGTGTCTACAGCACTACCTGGGCCAGTAAGTAAGTGGACTAAGTTGCTTTCTAGAAGTAACCCAGAAGATTGCATTAGTGCGATGGGAACTTGTGTTAAGAGTGAAAACAGGAGTTCCTGTCGTAGCGCAGTGGTTAATGAATCTGACTAGGATCCATGAGGTTGCAGGTTCGATCCCTGGCCTTGCTCAGTGGGTTAAGGATCTGGCGTTGCCGTGAGCTGTGGTGCAGGTCGCAGACACGGCTTGGATCCCACGTTGCTGTGGCTGTGGCGTAGGCCAGTGGCTACAGCTCCAATTGGACCCCTAGCCTGGGAACCTCCATATGCCATAGGAGCGGCCCTAGAAAAGGCAAAAAAAAAAAAAAAAAAAAAAAAAAAAGAGTGAAAAAAGTAGAACACAGAATCTGAACAACAGGATCTTGTTTCTTTTCTTTTTCTCTGGTAGGGTATTTCCTCTCCTCTCTTCCAATCTTAGCCACAGTGGTGGGGTTTGGAAGGGCCCCTGGCAGGAATGTCATACACACAGCTGTTGGCCTAAAAAAATCAAGAATGTGCAACTAGATGCCTCCTGTTCCCCAATTATTGGACACATAGAACATCCAGATCGAGCTGGTATCTGTTCGGGGCAGGTCAGTTGCTGAGAGAGAGATCCTAGAAAGGGAGTCAGGCCTTTCAGAATTACCTACCCCGTCTGAAGGGGTTGGAGAGGAAAGGCAGATGCAACCTAGGTTTTTTCATGCTGGAAAATGAGAGAAGCAAAGCAGGAATTAGAAGAGGAGGAGAGGGAAGAATTTCACAAGGATGTCACCTGTCCCAGCTCCATCCAACTGAGCCTGGCATTTTAGCATCCCCTCCTCTGCCTCCCCTCAGGGCTGTAGGCAGTCAACAGAGCACACTGGCAGTTATAAACACAGGAACTCACCTGTGGTCAGCGGACAAAGGATGAAAACTGGAGGAAGAGCTCTGACAAATGCCATCGTCCCTGCAAGTTGGATGCAAACACAAAAGAGCCAGTGTGCTTCCTCCTCTGTAGCCGCAGGCCCTCAGTGGCGCGTGAATAGGGGCACTGATGGGGCAGAGTGGCAATAAAATCCCAGGTGCCCTCATTTCAGTCCGGAGTTGTGGTTTCCCTGCTTCCTCCCACTGGACAGCTTCAGCATGAATTGCTCCCAAAACCAACAGTAAAATTGAACCACCACTCTCGCAGGAAAGAGAAGAAATTCTCATCTCTTCCGGGAATTTTCTTTTGGTGCAAGTCTTGCAGGCTTTGGCACGCCTCTCAGATACACACAAACTTTGGGGTTTCCAGACATCTTTCTCTGTAGAACAGGGCTCTCAACACAGTGTTGTCCTGGGACAAGGAGGATCAGCAGCACCTGAGAATCATTAGGAATGCAAATTCTTGGTCTCACCCAGTCCTACTGAATCTGAAGCTCTGGGGCATTTCACAAGCCTCCAGATGATTCCCATTGAATGCTTAATTTTGAGAGCCACTGATACAAGCTGATTATTTTTGCAGAATTCCTCATATTTCTGTACCTATATCTTTGGTCCTCCTAGTCCCTCTGTTTGGCATACTTCTTTCTGTTATGCTTAGCAGTTTCCTAATCAGTCCTTAAAGCCCTCCTCAAAATGCCCTATCCTATGTGTAAGCCTCCCCTGACACCATCCTCCCCACCTTATTTGTGTTCTGACAACACTTCAGGCAGCCATTAATATTATATTACAACCCTGTATGTATTTTTCATACCAGGCTGAGAGTGTAGGAAAATGTCTAATTCAGCAAATATCTTGTAAAAAGTATCACAGGCCTATCTTTGTGTTAGTGCTGGTGATGCCGACATTTAGTAATAAAGATCTTAATTAAAAATTGGATACTGCCTCATTTACATAATTCACTGTTGCATGCCAAAGGAGATTGCAAACCCCTGGCTTAGTCTTAACTCTGACAAATGACAGCTGTGTGACCATGAGCAAATTAACATCTTTAAATCTCCATCATAGTAAGGAGATGCTCTTCATATGTACCTTAGTGTCTATGGGATAATTAGAAATATGTGTACAGTGCTCTGTGCAGTACCTGGCCAGAGTAAGTGCTCAGTGAATACCTGTTGTTATTACCAGTTATAATATTAACATCATCATCAATGTCATCATCATATCACTAACAACTTGCATGGTGCCTGGTACAGGCAATGTGAGCATAAGTGTGAAGATTTGAAAAAGGGCAAGGTTCAAGGCCTATCTACCTTACTTCATGGAGTACTTGACACCTACCATAAGCAAATTTGACTTTATAGAGGAGGTTTCATATATTGAAAAAGATACAGAGAATTCCAGCACTGTCCCCCTAAGTTGCCCAGTGCAAGAATCAATCAGTACTTTGAATCTTGCTGGTTATTTCAAGGTTGTATGATGTTTACTCAAATTCTACCACCCTCCTCGCCTCTACTCCTACCACATGTACACACTGTGATTGGTTCTCAAATTTGATTTCAGGTTAGAATCACCTGCAAAGCTTTTAAAACAAACTTGCGATGCTTGTGTCTACCTCTTAAAGATGTAGATTTAATTGCCATGAGGTATGGTGTGGGCAACGGAATTCTCAGCCCTTTACTTCCAGTGTTGGAAAGCATATGGAGAAAGTAAAGGGTGTCTCAGGATAAATAGGGAATGATAATAAGTCTTGCTGTGGAGTTCTCGCTGTGGCACAGTGGGTTAATGATCCAGCTTTCATCTGTGGAGGCCCAGGTTCAATCTCCGGCTGGGTGTAGTGGCTTACGGATTTGGCGTTGCCGCAGCGGTGGTATAGGTAGAAGCTCTGGCTTGGATTCAACCCTTGGCCTAGGAATTTCCATATATCACAGCTATGTCCAAAAAATTAAAAGGTGAAAAAAAATAAGTCTTGCCATTTTTCACAAAATTAAAGTTGGATGACTCTTGGTGATGTGAGAATACTAAAACAACTGAAGGGTCTAAAGACATGTTTTAAGTAATATAACATTCGATGTGGGTAGGACCATCTTCAACAAAATGATGCCTAAATCTGCCAGCATCGGGAAGAGCATTTCTATGGCACCTGTATCTGCTGAATTGACCTTAACTTTCAAGTTGGTTTCACAGCTTTCTCCTCATGTCTTCACTCTGGGTAAATCAACTTCCCCTAGCAACAAAGCTCCAGAGGACCCTGGGAGGTTAGCCGTCACATCAGCCTAGACTCAGCTGCTCAAACGGCCAACAGACATCTTGAGACTGCTTTTCTCTCTGCAACAATTTACAGGTTGTCTTTGCTTGGTAACAAGAGTCCCATGGATTAAAACTTCTTTTCCAGACTCCACATCAATCTTCAAGCGTTTCTCTCCGACACTGCTTCTCTGATAAAGCAGCCCAAGTATGATGGCAAGGAGGTGGGTTCTTGGGACGGAGTCCAAATGCCATGCTAATCCTCCTCCTCAGTGCTGCTTAGGACCAAAAATGAAGGGTCTAGATGGCAGGTAGAGTTTATTTCAATAGTCAATGTGTGGGAGAGGCGCCAAGGCCCTTAAAAAGGTAAATAATGCTAAAATAGCTATTGGGGGAAATGAAACAATAATCAAGCCTGGGGTAGACTTTATATGGAGAGAGAATTCCTTTTAACTGCATCTTCAAGAACTGAAGCTGTTTTGACAACCATTTTTTAAAGTCACCTTGCTGCTAAGCATGAGCTCATTCCTTTCCTCTTATTCACTTGCTCCTTCTTCTCTCTTCCTATGAGCATGTTCAGGGTCAGGGAAATCTACCATGGTCCATGCTGCAGGGACGTGAGGAAGGCAGAGGGCAACTGAGCATTATGGAACAAAATCTCCTTTAATCCCCACAATACCCCACAAAGGACTATTATATACCAAAAACAATTGAATAAGGAAAATGAGGCTCAAATAGTAAAATACACTTTTCCCAAGGAGGTATAGGTAGCAGGTGTGAGAGCCAAGATTCAAATTCTGAGCCCAGGTTCTTTATATTGCACTGAGCTGGGCTGGCAACTGCCCTCTTCCAAGTCGTCAGTGACACTAAGTTTTGTGTGTCTACGAATGGGGGAAAAGGCCCCGTTTGGGCATATCGTCTTGGCTGGTGAGACTGGACCAACAAGACTTCAGAATGGATAGATCTCTATCTTGTACTCTAACTCTAGTCAGACTTTCTAAGCATGTGTCCATGCCTGTGACCCTAGGGGACTCCATGACCCAGGCACAGACATACCAGAGGGGTTGTCTAGACTTTCACAGTTTCTTTATTAGTGCAGCATTTCTTATATTTGTAGGCAGCAGAAGGAAGACAGACAGAGAGAGGAAAGTCCCAGGCAAGTAAGAAGCAGTGGGATTGGTAGATTTGGAGTTAGTAGATGCAAATTATTCCATTTAAAATGGATAAGCAATGAGGTCCTACTGTACAGCACAGGGAACTATATTCAGTCTTTTGGGGTAGACCATGATGGACGACAGTATGAGAAAAAGAATGTATACATTTGTATGACTGGTCAGTATGCTGTATGGCAGAAACTGGCACAGCACTGCAAATCAACTATACTTTAACAAAAAAATTTAAAAAAGGAAGCAATGGGAGAACAATCAGCAGCAAATTCAAATGCCTTTGGATAAGCATCAATTCTCAGACTCAGGCTTGGCCAAGATTATTGCTCTGAAGCGAGAAAGGACCCAACTGAGTGAAATGGGTGTTGCTTCTGGCCGGACCCATTTCTTCCTTTGGGAGTCTAGGACAGCCTAGCAAAGGGAATTTTGAAATGGGGTCCCACAAAGTGAAAAAGATTGAACATAGGCAAATGAACCATTCACTGAATCTCTGAGTTCTTGCATTTTATTATCCAGTCATTGGTGGGCTTTGCAACTCAAAAATGGGAATAAATTCTAAAAATAATACCCCTTTTCATTAAAAAAAAGCTAGGCTGTAGTTTTTCCAGGGTCAGCAGGGTACTATGCATATTTTCATAATTTCTTTGGGTTTTTGGAGTGGGACTGGTTTGGTGTTATTGCAGGAGAGAGGATTTTAATGTATGCTTTTCTCTCCTCTTTCTGAGGTTGTGGTGGACAAGCAGGCATTCAAATTTTGCAACTCTGTAAAAGAAAATGACAACCTTACTTCATTTGGTTTGGGGCTGTTTTTCCAGGAGTGGGCACAGATGGTGTTTCTGTCTCCTTCAGAGAATGTTTCAGGACGTAAAGTCTCTGAAATACATTATTCAACTGAGGCCAAAATAGTCTTCTGGAAAAAAATCATATATGAATAGGAAATAAGAGCAGCTTGGCTGGGGCTGAAAAAAATTTAAATGCAGCTGGTTTTCAGAAATGGTAATATTTGTAATGTTTGTATTGGGAATGTAATGAGACCTGGAATTGTGGAAGGGGGTGTGGCTTTATCCAGGAAATTTAGTGACTGTCCTTTCATTTCCGCCCCCTCCATCCACCTCCTCCCCCTCCTCTTCCCCTAACTTCCTCCTCCTCCTCCTTCTCTCTCTCTCTCTCTCTCTCTCTCTCTCTCTCACACACACACTCACACACACACACACACACCCACACACACCCACCTACCCACCAGCACAGGGATTGGTGAAGACTAGGCAGAGGTCTTTACTTCTAAAACTTTGATGTACAGATGAATTACCTGGGGATTTTGTTCAAGTGCATATTGAGGTCTGGGGTGAGGTCTGAGAGTCTGCATTGTCAATTAGCTTCCAGATTAGGCTGGTTTCCCAGCCCACAGATCCTGCTTTGAGTAACAAGTGCCAGGGGAAGTTCCATCATTATATCTAAAAAAGAGAGTAGAGTAAAACTGAGTTGCCAGGCGAGTACAAGAATTCTTTCACTCATTCCTTCAATAGGTATTTATTGCAAACTGCTCTGTTCTGGGCTCTGGGCCAGGTGTTGGGGAAAAAAATGGTGAGCCTAACAGACCCCATCCCTCTCTTTGTTGAAAGTCTAGTGTATATGACAATCAGATAATCACATCTTGAAATATTATATTGCAACTATATTAAGTCCAATGAAGGAGGTTGAGAAGATCTTAATATGGGGTGTTTTTATTGAGGGGGTCAGAAAATGCTTCCTGAGGAAGTGATGTTGATCTGAGCTATGAGATAATAAGAATACTTGTTATTGTTATAATAGCAAGCAGCTAGCCATTGTTGAGCATTTGCATTGGGCTGGTGCTTTACAATCGCTGCACCTTATCTCATTAAATTCTCATAGCAAGCTGATAAGTGAGGTGCTATAATTATCCAGATTTACAGAAGAGAGACCTGAGGCTCAGAGAATGAGAACTTGTAGATGTCACTCAGTACAGAGCTGATTCACGATGGATGCAAATACGGGTCACACATAGTCTTAATGACTCTACTTAACACCTTCTGTTCATCATCTAGGACATTACCTGGAAAGATCACTGGAATCAAATGAATTGGCCACTTTGCCCTTTGCTGTAAAAACAGCCACAGGGGAATTAGTTCTGCTCTTGTGACATGATGTCATGGGGAAGTCTCTGAGAAGGAATCAGAAAGTAGAATTTTGGGTTCTAGCTTTGTCAATAACATGCTATGTGTTTGGGCAATGGTCATGACAGCTACCACTTTTCAAGTACTCACTGTGTGCCGGCAACCTTGCCAGGAGTTTAACATATGATAATCCCAAATTTTCAAATAATTTTATCAGATCAGAGATATTTATTATCATTTCCATTTTACAGGAGGGAATTGAAGTTTGGAGAATTTTATGTGGCATAATTTGTAAGAGGTAGGCCGTAGATGGGAGAGGTCATTCAACATAATTCTAAAATTGTGTTTTGTGGAAACCTCATCATGCCTAAGGCCTTTTCACAGGGCTGTATGGTCAAAACTCTTTGTATAATAACACTAAGACATTGCATAGCTAACTTTTATTATTTTATTGACATTTGCACTAAGGACTCAAAAGAAATAATAAGTAAAGTTGTTGGTATCATAGCAAAATATTTAATTTTTTATTAATGATATTCATTGTATAAGGTGAAGTAATTTTCCCCCTTGAAGTATCTGAGTACTTTTGATAAATATGCTTGCATAAATGAACAAAGTTTTAGAAGATCAAAGCATAACTGCAACTAGAAGCTAATGCCTAGAGATATATGCTATGTCAATGATCATAAAAGCCTCTGGGACAATAACCTGAAAGTATTTCTTGCCAACAGTATAATTTTTGAACTCTCAAACAAGACCTAGAATTTTGGAAAACTTGTATCTGCCACCATTAGTTTGCCAGCTTTCCAATTCCTAAAGCCCTTAAAAAAAAAAAATGAGGAGTTCCCATTGTGGCGCAGTGGTTAACGAATCCGACTAGGAACCATGAGGTTGCGGGTTCGGTCCCTGCCCTTGCTCAGTGGGTTAAGGATCCGGCGTTGCCGTGAGCTGTGGTGTAGGTTGCAGACGCGGCTCGGATCCCGCGTTGCTGCGGCTCTGGCGTAGGCCAGTGGCCGCAGCTCCGATTGGACCCCTAGCCTGGGAACCTCCATATGCCGCGGGAGCGGCCCAAGAAATGGCAAAAAGACAAAAAAAAAAAAAAAAAAAAAAAAAAAAAGAAGAAGAGGAAATCTAGATAACATTGAATGCGATAATGACTTTAGATATAACAGCAAAAAAAAAAATGAGAGCTGTTACAGACAAAGAAAACAAACTGGTAGTTACAAAAAGAGAGCAAAGGGAGGGATAAATTAGGAATCTGGGATCACAGATACACACTATTTTAAGCAAAATAGTTAAACAAGGACTGACTATATAGCATATGGAACTAGATTCAACATATCTAGTTTATCAGTATAAGTTTATCAATATAAGTTTCAAATTTTCACATTACAAAATTTACGAAAATAGTACTTATCAAATTTAGTATACAATCCAAGAACAGCTACAATTATTAAAAAAAAAACTATTAAACTATTCTCTTCTTTTCCAATCATGTATCTGTGTGAAGTTTAATTTTCTTCATCTACTTTAATTGAAACAACATATAATCAAAGGCAGAAGAATATATGATCATCGAACTGTCTCCTATTGAGTCAGACATTAAATGTAATATGTATATGACACTCTTTTTGCCACCTGTTTTCTATTTTTGAAAAATATAATCATTTCTCTTGGAGTTTCTGCTGTGGTGCAGTGGGTTAAGAAACTGACTGCAGCAGCTTCGGTAGCTGCAGAAGTGCAGGTTCCATCCCTGGCCTGGTGCAGTGGATTAGGATCTGACATTGCCATAGCTTGTGGCATAGGTCACAGCTACAGCTTGGATTCAATCTCTGGGCTGGGCAATTCCATATGTATAACTTTTTCTCTTAACATGTTATTTAGGTTAATATAAAATGAGTTTGTTGATATTATTTTGATGTTATTTTCAAATGCGTTAAAGAAGAAATTTTTTTTTCTTTTTAGGGTCACACCTGCGGCATACCGAAGTTCCCAGCCTAGGGGTCAAATTAGAGTGTCAGCTGCTAGCCCACACCACAGCCACAGCAATGCCAGATCTGAGCCACTTCTGTGGCCTATACTACAGCTTGCAGTAATGCCAGATCCTTAACCCGCTGAGCGAGGCCAGGGATTGAACCCATATCCTCATGGATATTGTCAGGTTCTTAACCTGCTGAGCCACAGTGGGAACTCTGAAGGAATATTCTTAAAATGTCTTAGTTTTGATTTTGAATGTAATAAATAACTTCAGGTGTAATGCACAGAAACAAAGCTCTTTGGGGTCTTTAACATATTTTATGAGTATTAACGAGGTCCCAAGACCAAAAATTTTGAGGACACTTGGCATAGTGCACAAGAACATGGACTCTGGGGTCAGATCTTCCTGAGTTCAAATCCTCATCACCATATCTCATGAGAGAGAGGGTCTTGGGCACATTGTTCCCACTCTCTCTGCCTTACTTGTCCCATTTATCTCATGGGGATGAGAACAATAATTCCTATCTCCTTGTAATGCTAAACAGGCTAATACTGATCATTCTGAGAACATTTCCTGAAGGTATTAGCTCTTGTCTGATTCCAGAGCCAGTGTTCTTTCCACTAGATTCACTTTTCTCAGCATCACCTTCCTAATTTCTGAGACTTATTTTTAAAGCCCCTCAGCTTATCCATTGCATGCTTTTGCAAATATATTCCCTACTGATGAGAGAACATAATACAGTAGCATTCTAGCCAAAAATGGGGCTAGCTTGGAAAACATGCTATTTAGCCTTTGAATAGAGGTTAAATGCACTATCTAGACAAAGGAAATTATTTTAAAAGCATACCTGGCTTTGCTATAGATTTAGAAGTGCTCTGTGGATTTGAACTTAGGTATTTTTTTTAGAATTGACTGGCTCTGATCAAGTATTTTGATTATGAAAGTGAGCACTGCTAACATACCAACAGGCACTGGGTTGCATTAATTTTTCCAGCAAATACTTATGGAGCCCCTCCTTTGTGATCAGTATGCTTCTTGGTATGGGAAGAAAACAGATGAAAGCAAATGATGGCAGGAATGTGTATTCTGCATGGGACTATCAGGGGAGAGACAAACTACAAACAAATAAAAATGAATAGCCTATTAGCTGATAATAGGCACAATGAAGAAAGATAAAGCAGGGAGAGGGTATGGGATGAGAATGTGGGCTGCAATTTTCATGAAGATAATTAGAATCACTGCAGAGGGGATTTCAGAGTAAACCTGAGGATGTGATCCATGTGGATATCTGGGCAGAAGAATGCTAGCCACAGGGAGTTGCAAGAGCAAAGACCTAACAGAAATCTTCCTGGTGTTTTACAGTAACGACGAGGAGGCCAGTGCGGAAGGAGTTGAGTGGTCAAGGCAAGGGTAGAAGATGTAATCAGAGAGGTAAGGCAAGCTGGACAACATAGGGTTTCAGTAGCCTTTACACACTGATTTGGAGACATTGAGGAAAGGTGGGACATGTTCCGCCTTCATTCTAACAGAATCAGAGAATCTACTAGGATATTATTAAAATAACATGGTCAGAGATCCCAGTGACTTGGGTTATGAAGTAGCCATGGAGGTGGTGACCCATGGGCAGATTCCAGATCTATTTTGAAACTAGAGCCAATGGGAGTTGCTGATATACAGGATGTGTGGCTTGAGAAAAAGCATGGAACTGAGGATCACTCTCAACCTGGATGCCTGGTAGAATATCTGAGACAGAGGAGACTAAGAAAGGGGCAGATTTGTTGGGAGAAGAGGGGAGATCAGAGATCAGGTTTGAATATGTTAACTGTGGGATGCCTACCAGGTACCCAGATTTCTTCAGATAACACTCAAGGATGATCCAAATTGATGCAAGCAGCTGATAGATTGTGAGAAGTTGCTAAAAGCATTTTAGGTGGCTGCATTTCTTTCTTGAAAAAGAAGCCTGGAAAATTACATCTAAGTTTTTTTTTTTTTTTTTTTTTTAACATTGCTCTGGTGCAGTTCCAGAACCGAACACCCTACTCCAGGTGCAGTCTTATTAAAGTTTTAGAAGAAAAGACTATCTGTTTTGAGACACAATGCCTCTACTTATGGAGCTAAAAATAGGCCAGCTCTCACTCCCTAGTGTGTACAGGGATCTCTAATTGGTCATTCACTCATGCCCATGTTGCTTTGACAAGTGAACATGCAAGGCTCACCTGTCCACCACTCATACTGTATCTGGGTTTTAGATTCATTTTACTTTTCTTATAGCTTCTTTTGCCTTTCTCACCAACTTTTTCTCCTGCATTTTTCCCCTCTCACTGATGCTATTGTTGAGTCTGGCTGCCTGATCCATTGTCATTAATCACAAAAACAGCCTTTCCCAATTTAGTATCCTCTGCAGATTTCATTAACGAGCTGTTGGTATTTTTGTCCTGATATTTCCCAAGAATGTCCAATAATACAGATAATCATTTTACAATTAAAGTCAGGGAAAGGTCTGTTTTTTGTTTTTGTTTTTGTTTTAGGATGAAAAGGGATAGGCTTTCTGTTGTTATTTTTAATAGCTCCTTTGCTCAGAAAACGGACAAGAAAAAAGGAACAGGGACAGATTTTTTTTTCTGAGGATGCTAATCCATTTGTGGGTTGGGGAGACTTGGCCAGAAGCTTAAATGATATTCCTCATCTACATTATGGCACATATACTTTCTAAACAAAGGCAAAAAGGAAACACAAATTTCATAACCTAAAATCTCTTCAGTTTCATCAGATGCCAGTAAGCAAATGCCATGGCAGAATAAAACATATTAATATGTTTGACATAATGATCGTGCCTGTTTCTCCTTAATAAGCCAAGCTTAGGATTTCCAACCATATAGAGGCAGGGCAGGGCTGTCAAAGTACCAAATGTGCTCCAGACTTCTAAGGGACATTTCCTTAATGGACCATCTAAGCACTTGTCTCCACATCAGCAGTGATGCAAACATGACATGTCTGAGCTGGAGAGTCACTCGTGTGCGCAGACAACTTCATGAAGTCATGGGAGAGGACTTGGAGAGGAATTTTTAACAGGGAACACATTTCAGGGCTCAGCTATAGGCTGAACACTCAGAAAGGAATTCCCTTTCAGCTACTCTGTGAATCCATGGAGCAGAGCCGTTCTATTTTAGCTCTGCACAGCTGGTCAAATGAGAAGCTCTATTTTTCTCTTCTCAGAGCAGAGAAACATCTTTTTTTTTTTACATTAAAAAGATTTAAATTATAGTTGATTTACAATGTTGTGCCAATTTCTGCTGTACAGCAAAGTGACCCAGTCATTCATATATATAGGAATATACACAGACACATACTTTTCTTTTTTTAATATTGTTTTCCATCATAGTCTATCCCAGGAGATTGGATATAGTTCCTTGTGCTGTACAGTAGAACATTGTTATAAACCCATTTTAAATGTAATAGTTTGCATCTATTAACCACCAACTCCCAGTCCATCCCACTTCCTCCCCCATCCTCCTTGGCAACCACAAGTCTGTTCTCCATGTCTCCAAGTGTGGAGAAACATCTTGTTCACGATTTTTAGAATGATTGTCCCTGATTCTTTTTGGTGATTTTTGTTTTGTTTCTCTCAACTGGGATATTTCTTCTCACCTAGGTAATTCCCCACCTTAATTTTTTTGGCTCATGAGTAAGGTTTGTTTTTGTTTGTTTGCTTGCTTGGAACAAAAATCACATTGGGTTAGCTTCATCAAAAATAAGGCTCTGCCATACAGATGCAATGATATTACAATGGAATGATGAGTAGGAATGCAGCGAGGGCTCAGAAAAGACCAGAAGAGTGAACTTTGAGGGAAGGCAGAAAGCAGAGCATACACTGTCTCCAACTCTGCTTGTATCTGCACATCTGTTGCCTTTTTTTTTTTTTTTTTTTTGATGACTCATCTCTGCTCCTCATTCCACATGGTGGGAGAAAGATGCCCACACACAGCTCCCAGGGACACATGTTGAAGTTCTGGACAAGTGGGGTGACTGAATACATTCCATTCTCTAGCTCTCTGCTCTAATTCCAAATTCCTGGGAAACATTGACCTAACTGACTTCAGCTCTCACTCCAGGTCCAGTTGGCTGTGAAATTCCCTAGCATGGCTTCTATGAGTCCATTGCTCTGAGTCAGATGAAAACTAAAGAAATAATGGTGAGCATTTCAGAAACTCCAAAAAGTGTCTTCCATTGTTGCGGGAGGGTATTCAGGGCCAGATGAATTTAGAAAAGCAAAAATGAAGGGCACAAGAAAGGAAAACTCTGTTCTCATTTTTCATGCAAAGTAGGACACAGTATTCCAAACATACCCTCCTCACCCCCCAGCCCCACAGAATCTGTCAAATGATGCTTAGGAGCGGTTTAGCAGACAAACTGAAAAAATCGGCAGACTTGTCCTATGTTTTCAACACCATGAAAACATCAGACTTGGCTCTCCTACATTATTCACCCACAAAGCATCTTCCCTCTGAATGGCTCATGTGCTGGACGAGAAGATAAAGTTCTGTCTTCAGGACTGTCTTAAAATGCAAGGGAAGAGTGTGAGACCTGATTGTCTTTTTGATTTGGGTTTTAAGACTTTGGCACATAGACAAACATCAGTTTGTAAGGACTCCACGTAATTTTTTCAGTGAATGTTTTCTGAGCATCTCCAGTACACCAGCTGCTCTGTCAGGTAGTGATAGTTATTTTTATAATGACAAGTATATGAAAACTTAACATATCAGCTCATCTACTTGGAGAGCCTGGAATAGCCCTAGCTAAATAGACCAAGTAATTCAAGCAAATGTCATCAGAATTTGGCCACTGTACATCTTTTTCTTCTGCTTCTACTTCACTACTATCCAGGATCTCTCTACATGGTAGCTCCAGATTTATATTGTCTGATTTAAACATTAAAAAAGAAAAAAAGAAAAGAAAAAAATTCCCTCTTTTCCACAACTCCCCTCAACTTCTTTTTCTTCCTTATTTTAGCAAAAGTCCTGGAATTAGCCTTGATTGGCTGTGAATGGTCATAGGTCATTCCCAAGCCAATCAGTGAATTTAGGAGGAGGTGATACTCTGACTGGCCACACCTGAATCATGTGGGCAATCCTGGAATTGGAACAGGGATAGCTCCAACCTAAACACAGGGATGGAAAGTGGGGGAGGGGTCATTGTGCCCAGGAAATCAGGACGGTGACACCCATTTAGATATTGTGAGGAGTTAGATACTGTGAAGGCAAACCTTATGAAAGTCTACTACACAGGCTAAGAAATAAGGAGAAACACACACAGATTACTGTCATAAACACCGATGGTCATAGGTATTCTCAATGAGGTATTTGGAGAAAATGTTGAGAAGCCATTAATTCTGAGAAATCTAGAAATATGGTTCTTTGGAAAAGAACCTTTGTGTTGAACTTTGAAAGATATGAAGATTTTGAATTGAGAAAATGGTGGGGGGTGGGGCATGGAGAATGGGAATGGACAATTCAGGCAGAGGGAATAATATGTAAATATAGTGTGAGACATCTAAAGTGGTATTACATTTTGGAGCATTGTAGGCCAGTGTTGTACTGAGGGCACTGTAGGTTAATACAGTATGACATTCCTGACCCTTGAGGCCTGAAAGGTTTCCTTGGCATCAATGTGTGTGGGTATTTATGAAGACACACATATAAGTTTTCAACTCACAAATTATAAGCAAGCATGGACACATTACATGCAATGGTGAAATCAGCAGAGACTGTGAATGTAGTCAGACCTGGTATGAATCCCATCTCATCCACCTACTAGCTGTAGGACTTTTGGAGAAGTAATTAGAGTTGTTTAGCTTTAGTGTTTTCATCTATAGGATGGGGATACATCAATACATATTGCCCTTCTGAGAACTAACTGAGATGATTTGTGCAAAGTCAGATGGTATCTGTGACATAATAGACACTCAATAAATACATTTATTTTCCCTTCCCACTTCCCACATTTCTCTATGTTCCTCTTCCCATTTTCTATACTGTCAGAAAGGGAAAGTTAAAAAAAAATCCCATTAAAAATTTCATCCAAAAAAAAAAAGTTAAAAATAAACCTGACTAAGGAAATGAAAGACTTACATAATGAGAACTATAAAACATTAATAAAGGTAACTGAGGATGATTCAAAGAAATGGAAAGATATTCCTTGGGTTGGAAGAATTAATATTGTTAAAATGGCCATACTACTGTAAGCTATCTAAAGACTTAATGTGACCCCTATCAAATTACCCATGGGTTTTTTCACAGAACTAGAACAGAAAATCCCAAGATTTATATGGAACGACTCAGAATTGCCAAAGCAATCCTTAGGAAAAAGAACAAAGCTGGAGGCATAGGATTTCAGACAATACCACAGAGCCATGGTAAACAAAACAGTGTAGTATAGGCACAAAAACAGACATATGGATCAATGGAACAGAATAGAGAGCCCAGAAATAAGCCCACACATTTATTAACTAATCTTCAACAAAGGAGGCAAGACTATACAGTTGAGAAAAGACAGTCTCTTCAGCAAGTGGTGCTGGGAAAGCTAGACAGTCACACTTAAATCAGTGAAGGCAGAACAAATCCTCACACCATACACAAAATAAACTTAAAGACTTAAATATAAGATATGACAACATAGACTCCTAGAGGAGAACACAGGCAAAATATTCTCTGATATAAATTGTACATATGTTTCCTTAGGCTAGTCTCCCAAGGCAATAGAAGTAAAAGCAAAAATAAACAAATGGGACCTAATAAAACTTAAAAGCTTTTGCACAGCAGGGGAAACCATAAACAAAATGACAAAGCAACCTACGGACTGAGAGAAAATATTTGCAAACAATGTGACCAACAAGAGCTTAATTTCTAAAATATACAAACAGCTCATACAACTCAATAACAAAAAGACAAACAATCCAAAAAGAAATGGACAAGAGATGTAAATAGTCATTTCTCCCAAGAACACATCCAGATGGTTGATAGGCACATGAAAAGATATTCAGCATTGATAATTATTAGAAAAATGCAAATCAAAAGTACAGTGAGGTTACTAGCTCACACTAGTCAGAATGGCTGTCATCAAAAAGTCTACAAAACAATTAATGCTGGAGAGTATGTGGAGAAAAAGGAACCCTCCTACTCTGTGGGTGGGCATGTAAGTTTGTGCAGCCACTATGGAAAACAATATGGGGATTCCTCAAAAAAACTAAAGGTTGAGTTAGCATATGATCCAGCAATCTCACTCTTGGGCATCTATCTGGAGAAAACTCTAATTGGGGAAATAACAATTTTAAAAAATGATATAGGCATCCACTGTTCATAAAACACTTCTCAGAATAGCCAAGACATGGAAGAAACCTATATGTCCATTGACAGAGGACTAAACAAAGAAGATGTGGTATATGTATACAAAGGAATATTACTCAGCCATAAAATGAATGAAATAATGTCATATGCAGCAACAAGCATTCTCATATTAAGTGAAGTCAGACAAAGACAAATACCACATAATATAAATTACATGTGGAATCTAAAAGCTGACACACATGAACTTATGTACAAAACAGAAACAGACTCACAGACATACAAAGTGAATTTATAGTTACCAAAGGAGGATGAATCAGGAGTTTGGGATTAGCAGATATGAACTACTATGTATAAACTGGATAAACAATAAGGTCTGAAGTTCCCATCCTGGCTCAGTGGTAACAAACCTGACTAGTATCCACAAGGACACGGGTTCAATCCCTGGCTTTGCTCAGTGGGTTAAAGATCTGGCATTGTCATGAGCTGTGATGTGGGTCCCAGATGCCACTCAGATCCCACGGTATTGTGGCTATGGTGTAGGCTGGCAGCTGCAGCTCCAATTCGACCCCTAGCCTGGGAACTTCCATATGCTGCAGGTGAAGCCCTAAAAAGACAGAAGAAACAAACCAACAAAAAACAAGGTCCTACTGTATAGCACAGGGAACTGTATTCAGTATCTTGTAATAAACTATAATGGAAAAGAATATTAAAGATATATATGTATATACATATGAGAAAGAGCAAGAGACAGACAGACAGACAGACATGTTATTTGATAGACGCAAACTTTATCCAAACCCCACCAGAAAGGTAACAGAATGTTGGAATCAAGACAGGTCTCCAGCCCATACCACACATCCCACAAGACCATAGAGAGAGCGCCCTTTGTTCTGATTTAGAGCTTAACAAGGATCTTTCGGAAATAATTCTGTGTTCCAAGGAAACTGATTTCAGGAAGTCCTGACCCTTAGGAAAAAATATATCTTCTGTTGTTAATTGATGAATTGCCTTTCTGGCTGAGAAGCCAAACTTCAGTGGTTTCCTTAGGCCTGACCAGTATAAGATGAACAAGTAAAATGTAGTTCCTTAGTGCTCCCCACCCCCACGCCCTCAACCAAATTGAGTTACCTGGTGAACTTTATCCTAAAAGAGTCTGGCCTTTATTATTTTATTTAGCAGGCATTCATCCAATACAAGTATAATAGTAATAACAGAAGCTACAATAATAAGGGGGTTTCACGTGTATTAGAGATTCACTCTGTGCAGGTACAAGGCTAAATGCTCTACACGAATTGTGTCATTTGCCCTCCATAATTTTCAGGTGAAACAAGGTAGATCATCAATGGAATGCTTGCTGTGTGCCAGGCATGTGACTGGTGATGGGGATGTAAGGGTGAGCAGGGTCTTGATTTAAAGGAACTTAATGTCTAAAAGAGACAAATAATCAGCGAAGAATCACAGAAATAAAGTAACATTTATAGATGCATTAAATGCTACGTGTGCTGCTATAGTATTCACTGCAGAGATAAGAGAAATCACTTTGAGAGAAATGACATGATTGGTCCCAGGTCACAACTTAAGAAGAGCCCGACTTTTGGTCCAGAACTGTTGACTTGGACCCTTCTTGGGAACCACTCTGCTATGCCTTGACCCATGCCTACTTTTCTCCACCATTGTTTAAAGTTCCACATGCTTGTCTTTTCTGTTGGTCATCTTTAAGTGGACAATTCCGCCATGACTGCTTGGCTCCAGAGTTTAGTTTTATTGACTCTTATTACAAACATTCCTCATATGTGGACATTTTAAAAAGTGTCCTCAAGTCATTTCTGGAGTCTCTGACACCGACTTGCTATCTCATTCCATTAGGAGTTTGATTCCAGGCCCACTTGTGAAAAGTGAAAGTGTGTACTCAGTAAATTCCTGAAACTGACAAGAACCCTTTGGCTATTATTCAAAAATGTCTAATACCGTGAACTAAAGTGGCGAGTTATTTCCGCCTTCCACACACAACCCCTCTCCCTGTCTCCTTCAAATTAAAGTGCTCAACTATGTTTAGCATCAGGTACCAAACCATTTCCCCTTGCAGATAATGTGATATAATTTGATAATGATGGTGGATTGGAGAGCTACTTTGACAAAAATCTATTGAAATCTGCTATGCTTTAATAAATTTACTTTAACTGACCCTACTTGTATGCAATAAACTATTTGTATAGGACTTTAAAATTAAACTTCACACACTGTTAACTAGAGATGGCATTAGTAAATACAACTTTTCCTCTTATATTAACATAGCTACACTTAGGGTAAACTTGCTTTAATTTTTTTCTTCCCCATAGTATAGTCATTTTTTTCATATATAAGCAATATATGTGGGCAGTGCCTGAACAAGCCAAAATTCACCATGCACCTAATAGTCCCTGTAGGTATATTAGGTATATACAAGCGGAAATGTTGGCTTTGTACCCAATTTAATTTTTTAAAAAAGCTTAGTTTTAAGTTTTTCTTTTCCATCTGCACCCAAGATCGTAATATAGTACAAATTAGTTTCAAACAATTTACTTTTTTTTTTTTTTTTTACATTTTTACAATTTGAATTAATGGCAAAAATACTTAAAATAGGCATTTTTCCCCCTTTGGAATAAACATACTTGACAACGTTTCCTCTGGGCTGCTCACTGGCAAACCAGCTAGCAACTCAAGGAATGACCCTCAGACTTACATAGGCAGCACTGCATAATCAACAGCACAGATTGTGACCAAGTATACAGCACAATTCAAATCAACACAGCAACTACACAATTGTCCAGGCCCATTAAAATGGGTGACAAATGCCATTTAAGAACCTGCTCTTCCATTCATCACTCCTTCCCCCATCTCTATATCTGTTGTAGCAGAAGATTCCTGAGACATCATTTTCATCCTGCCTAGAACTGGTCAGCTCTACTTTAGAAATCCCAAAGTAAATACTTACAATCTCTGTACCTTAAGTGATCAGTCAGAGGGGACATGACATGTTCTTTTAAGTGCCAAACAGCTGTTTCATTTCCCAATTAGGGGAGACTACTGTAAATGACAGTTCTAAAATAAATATATAATGTAATCTACTGATAAAGACTATGTAAATATGTATGGCAATTAGGGAAACAAATGTACACATATTTGAATATTCACCAGAGGTCAAAATCCTTCCATTGTAAACCTTTGGCAAAAAAAGTTTCTGGTGAGTTCTGCCGAGGAAGTGGGGCGTTTTGCTTCGAATCTGGCTCAGGCTCTAAAAATGCTTAGGGGAGTAAGATTCCAAAGGAAAGAGACACTTTGAGTAAACTGCCTTCTGGAATAGAGGCTGGAATCCCTGTTCTCTTGATTTTAAATCCTGGGTGGGATAAGACTGAATATTCCCTTGGTGTGAGGTACCGAGAGACAGAAAAGAGGGAGTTTGCAGAGGCCTGGACAATCCATTTTATACATAGTAACCAAAGAGATCAAAACATTGCTTCAGTGTGAGAACATTTTTTTTCCCAGATAAGGTTGTACTTCTTCATAAAGCACATAAAATTAAAAAATAAAAGAATATATTATGCATTACAATATTGCCTCCAATTTTATGAAAACCCTACTTAATTTTAGACCATGCTTATCTGAACCTTAGTTTTCCCATCATTAAAAAGGGATTGTGCCATTCCCTCACACTGTGTACAAAAGTAACTCAAAATGGTTTAAAGACCTAAATGTAAGAATGGAAATCATAAGACTCATAGAAAAAAAACATAGCCAGAAGACTCTTTGACATAAATCATAGCAATATTTTCTGGATCAGTCTTTTAAGGCAAAAGAAATAAAAGCAAAAATAAATAAATGGGACCTAATTAAGCTTAAAAGTTTTGTTTGTTTGTTTGTTTTGCTTTTTAGGGCCATACCCATGGCATGTGAAGTTCCCAGACTAGGGGTGGAATCGGAGCTGTAGCTGTCAGCCTATGCCAGAGCCACAGCAACACGGGATCTGAGCTGTATCTGCGACCTACACCACAGCTCACGACAATGCTGAATGTCCAACACTGAGCAAGGCCAGGGATCGAACCCTCATCATCATGGATACTAGTCAGATTCGTTTCCGCTGAGCCACAACGGGAATTCCCAGACATGAAAGTTTTTGCACAGGAAAGGAAACCACTGATAAAGTGAAAAGACAACCTATGAAATGGGAGAAAATATTTGCAAATGATATGACGGACAAGGGGTAAATATCCAAAATATATGAACGACTCACACAACTCAATATAAAAACCTAACAACCCAGTCAAAAAATGGGCAGAAGACTTGAAGAGATATTTTTTCCAAAGAAGAGAGATGGGTAACAGGCACATGAAAAAATGCTCAACATCGCTAATTATCAGAGAAATGAAAATTGAAACAACAATGAGATATCACCTCACATCTGCCCAAATGGCCATCACAAAAAGTGTATAAATAACAAATATTGGATTGGATGTAGAGAAAATGGAACCCTCCTACACTGTTGAGGGGAATGTAAATTGGCACAGCCACTATGGAAAACAGTATGGAGGTTCCTCAACAAACTAAAACTAGAACTGCCATAAGACCCAGCAATTCCATGCCTGGGTAAATGAAAACACTAATTGGAAAAGATACATGAACTGCATTGTTCATAGCAGCACTATTTATAAAAGCCAAAACATGGAAGCAATCCAAGTGCTCATCAAGAACTGAATGGATTAAGAAGATGTGATATATAGATATAGATACAAATGCAGATAGAGATACACACACACTCACAAATGTCACTCAGCCGTAAAAAAGAATGAAAGTTTGCCATATGCAGCGATATGGGTGAACCTAGAGAATATGCTTAGTGAAATAAGTCAGAGAAAGACAAATACTGTATGATATTTACACAAAGAATCTAAAAAATAATGCAAATGAATGTATGTGCAAAACAGAAACAAACTCACAGATTAAAAAAAGTAAATTTACCCTTACCAGTGGGTAAAGGGAAGGTGGGGAGGGACAAATTAGGAGTATGGAATTAACAGAAACAAACTACTGTGTATGAAATAGGTATGCAACAAGGATATACTGTATAGCCCAGGGGACTGCAACCATTATCTTGGAATAATCTACAATGAAGTGTAAATACTGAGTCACTATATTATACATCTAAAACTAATATAATATTGTAAATCAATTTACATAAATTGATTTATAAATTTAAATAAATAAGTAATTTTAAAGGTGGAAAAAGGGATTGTGTTATATCCCTTCTAGCTTTCTTATTCCATGCTTTAGAAGACAGTTTGAAGTTCCAAGGACTATACTTCAACTTTTTAAGACTATTTCCTGATTATAAAAATAACAAATGGTCATTATAATACAACGATGAGTGAATAAAAAGACAAAAATTATTTATTTTTCCATCATCAAAGTTTTCACAATGAGTATATACATGTGTACACACACATAATACACATATGTAAAGACTATGATGAATATACATATTTGAATACCACTTCTGTGATCTTGCTATTGTGAATATTTCTTCATATCACTAAATACTTTGTGAAAATATGGCTTTTAATGATCCACAGTATTCTACTGTGTGGAAGAATTGCCATATTCTTAATGGCAACTATTGTGAGATATTCAGATTCTAATATCACAATCTGTATAAAAAAATGCCTGTCCTTGTGTTTTAGAATCTCTCACTCTCTCTCATGGTTGATTCAAGTGCTAAGACTGGGAAGTCAATAAGCTCTTGTTACCAGTGTGATCTCTGTGGATGTTTAACTTCCTGGGGATCTCAGTTTCTGGATCTGCCAAATGAGGACCACAAGCCCTATCTTTCATGGTCATGGTGAAGGTGTGTTTATATGCATGCCACACAGAGGGATCCTAGTAATAATCAGATTTTTTTCTCCTTCTGTCTCCCTTTGTTTTTTGCTTTTGCTTTTTAAGGCTGCTCCACAGCATATGGAGGTTCCCAGGCTAGGGGTCGAATCAGAGCTGTAGCCACTGGCCTACATCACAGCCATAGCAATGCCAGATCCGAGCTGCATCTGCAACCTACACTACGTCTTGTGGCAACACCAGATCCTTAACCAACTGAGTGAGGCCAGGGTTGAACCTGCATCCTCATGGATGCTAGTCAGATTCATTTCCACTGAGCCAAGACAGGAACTCCTCCCTTTGTTTTAATCCAGGAGTCCAAGCCGTCATGATTAAGTTTCAGTGTCTCTATAAGAACCCCTAGAAGTGTGAGCTAAAAAAATTTTCTTATTTTTAAGCCCACACCTACAGCATATAGAAGTTCCTAGGCTATGGGTCGAATTGGAAGCAGTAGCTGCTGGCCTACACCACAACCACAGCAAGGTGGGATCTGAGTCACATCTGCAACCTACACCACAGCTTGACACAATGCTGGATCTTTAACCTACTGAACAAAGCTAGGGATCAAACTCACATCCTCATGGATACTAGTTCTTTTCTTAACTCACTGAGCCGTAATAGGACCTCCGGTGTACAAATTTTTGTTCAAATATCTTCCAGAGGAAAAAAATCCACAAGTATAAGAAACATCACAAATTTCCATCCTCCTCTGTAGCTTTCCATTTTACCATAACATGGTAGGACTGGCTTAACCTGGTCCCTAAGGGCTGCCTTATTAGCTCTGCTTTCTCTTTGAAGATTTTCCTCATTTGTTGGGGAGCTAACTGTTCAACAGGAACCCAGACTGGAACACAATCTCCATGCTGACATTCCAGGATGCTCAGTCCATTCCTTGGCACACAATGAACATTCAGTCACTCAATCAATGTGATTTTTTGCTGAGGTTATTATATACATGAGGAATTTTTTAGTAGAGGTTCATGCATGTTAGATTAAATGACTAACATGATCATGGAAGTTATGGTACATACAAATAGCCCCCTCTTTCCTTCTCTCTCTTTCTCTTTTTCGACTGAGACCTGTAAGGATTTAGCAAAATCCTGAAACACTTCCAAATTCCATTTATCTTATGAAGACTTACACATAATCAAATGAGTCAGAGATTACAATTTCTTTTATTTTCATAGCAAATGATGGGTGCAGGGGAGAGGAATTTGGCAAGTGGCAAATATCAGTATAAGATGTTAAAATAGGATGATGGTCCATCTGTCACGAATAATTCAGACCACAAGTTGACTAGCAAAGAGGAAACTTCTGAGGTTCTTTCCAACCTTGTAATTCTCTGATCTTACAGGTGGTCCATTTGACAGATCTCTTGAAAGCAAATATGTTCTAAAATGTCCATTACCTTGTTAGGCTACTTGAGCTAGTATGCATATCAAGGCAATTCCTCCATTGTGAAGCTTCAGGAATAGGTCACTGATGCCACTGCATGCTTTCTAAATTGCTAACTTCAAAATCACTTGATTTATTCCTTTTTGCTCATAGCAAGAGCATTCTGTGACAATGCTCAAGAAAATACAGGGGTTGGAATTCCCATTGTGGCTCAGCAGGTTAAAGACCTGATGTTGTCTCTATGAGTTTGCAGGTTTGATCCCTAGCCTTGCTCAGTGGGTTAAGGATCTAGTATTGCTACAAGCTGTGTAATAGGTCCACAGATGCAGCTCAGATCTGGTGCTTCTCTGGCTGTGGCTGTGGCCGTGGCCAGCAGCTTCAGCTCCAATTCAACCCTAGGCTGGGAACTTCCGTATGCTGCAGGTGTAGTCATAAAAAGAAAAAGAAAAAGAAAAAATTAAAAAAGACCTCAAAGGTTTTTTTTTTTTTTAGTGCTGCATCAGCCACATATGGAAGTTCCCAGACTAGGGGTCAAATCGGAGCTATAGCTGTGGGCCTAAGCCCAGCCACAGCAATATGGGATCCAAGCCAAGTCTGCGACCTATACCACAGCTCATGGCAACACTGGATCCTTAACCCACTGAGTGAGGCCGGGGATCAAACCCTTGTCCTCATGGACACAAGTCGGTTGTTGCCGCTGAGACATGAGGGGAATTTCTCAATTTTTTTTAAAAAGGGAAAAAAACAAGGGTTTCTGTCTGATTTTCTTTTGCTGTATATAACAGGTGCTTCTAGAAATATCTAGAAATGAATTCAGACCATCAGAAAAGAGTAGTCAAGGAAAATAGAGCCTGGACTCACTTTATCCTTAGGTTGGGTTAGGGAAGTGAATGTTTTGGAAAGGCTTGGTTTTGAACCTCCCTTTGTTTTAATCCAGAAGTCCAAGTTGCCATGATTAAGTTTCAGCATCTCTATAAGAACCCCTAGAAGTGTGAGCTAAAGAAGTTTTAGCTGAGAACCTCAATGCATGTGGGAAAAAAAAAAAAATCTCTGCATCATTTTCCCCTAGTCTTTTCAGAAGCCAAACTACAGTCAGTATCCCAAATCTTAGAGCATGCTTCCTTTGTTCCTTTAACCACACTACCCAGGTCAATTAGAACAAGCTTTTTTCTTGCCCTTTACCCTTGACCAGTGTGTTAGGTCCCCAGTGAATCATGCCTTCCTGTATCTATGCCCTTGTGTAGTCCCCTCCCACCCTGACCAGGTGTGGCTATTTGATTAGATGTGGCCAGTGGGATGTGAGACGATAATGTAAGCAGAGGCTTGAAAAGTTTTTTGAACTGGGGCTTGTCTCTCAGAATGCTATCACCCTATGCAGAAGCCCAGACAACTCTTCTAGAAACACATGAGCCAGCACCAAATGCTGCACATGTGAGTGAGGCCATCTCAGAACCTCCAGCCCCAGATGAGCCACTTGATGATTGCTGCTGAATGCATGGTGCCAGATGAGACTGACTGAAGAACCACCCAGCTGACCCCAACCCACAGGGCTAAACTCTAATCAGGGGCAAATAAGATAGTTCTTTTAAGCCACCGAGATTTGGATGTAGGAATGGATAACTGAGACATCTCTTTTTGACTGAGTAGAGGTTGACAAATCAAAGATTGCTGGCTGTTCACTTAATATTCATGCAGTTGACTTCCCTCTCTAGTTCAGGAGGGGCTGACAGATGAGAAGATGGGGGAAGTGGATGACAGCAGAAGGAGATAGGAAAGTCTGAAAGAAAGAGATGACTTCTTTCTCAATTCTCTCTATTCCCTATTTAGTTTTCCTTGGACAGTTATGCTGGGTTCTCCTTGGCTGGTTGGCTGAGCAGAATTTTAATAGTAGATAAATAAGACTTGCTTTCCTGCTTCATGCACTACTTCTTCAGAAGGTTTCCTGAAGAAGCCAACCTTTATATTTGACTCACATATTTGAATGAAAAGTTATTGTCATTTTTTCCCCTTTATTTTTAGAGTTGTACATGCAGCATATGGAAGTTCCCAGGCCAGAGGTCAAATCAGAGCTGCAGCTGAGGCCTACGCCACAGCCACAGCAACATTGGATCCAAGCCACATCTACAGCCTACACTGCAGCAATGCAGGATCCTTAACCCACTGAGTGAAGCCAGGGATTGAACTTGCATCCTCACGGACACTATGTCAGGTTCTTAACCTACTGAGCCACAGGGGGAACTCTGGGATTATATTTTAATGGAATGCCACTGAGTTCTATGGTATGCAATGAAAGATTTCATCATAGGTCAGCCTCTACTTAAACTTGACATTCTGAAACCTAAACTTCCTGGCACAATTGTCAATGTGAGGCTTTACCACAGCAAGTTTTGGGGTTTTTCTATTAGAATATAAGTAACTACCTGGTAAGTGATGCAAATTCCTTTTCCTTTACCTACAAAATCTAATATTACACTTTTTGTAGCATTAAAAAGTTTTTGTATTTAACATAAGTAATTGTGAATTAACCGCAAATATAAATATGCAGCAACACAAAATAGGCAACATCCTCTAGGTCTTTAAGTTCTAATGTATTTCCCAATATAGTTTAACTAATGAATAACATCTAGGATATATATCTGAAAAATGAATGTGTCATCCTGCTTTCACATGTCAAATGTTCCTGTGTTTCCTCAAAACTGTGTTCTGGAAAGGATGGGAAAGTATAGCTAGAAGAGTCCCCACTAGTCTCTACCTTTACTGCTACATGATATAGTCTGGAATTTAAAAACTATTATCTGTTAGGATTAAGGGCTGTTGGATTCTTCGAAAGAATACTTCTACAATTACATGGGTGGACAAACACCCTGAATAAAGAAATGAGCAAACTTTCCCAAGAGCTTCCTTGGCTGGCTGAGTCACTGAATGGCAGCTGACAAGGTTTTCAATAATGCCAACTCGGCTGATTCTATAATGCTGTGTGCCCCGAACATAATTTAAAGCATTAACAATTCTGTAGCCTTTATCAGACCATATTCCGCCCCCTGCATGCCTTCAGTGACCTGGTCACCACTACTAGAGACAAATAACTCTCTTGTTTGACTTTATGTACTAAGGTCATTGTACCCGAGGCAACTTCTCTGACTGTGTCATCCAGAAACCTAGGAATCTCCACAGCCTACCCAGATGGATTACACGGGGTCACTCCAGCAGCATCTCTTTCCTTTCTTGGATGGCGGCAAACAATTAAGCCTCTTGGAAGTTTTAATGAGGAGGGAAATGCATATGGTTTGGGTCATGTTCTGTCAATTACTGTAAGTCCATCCACACATTAGTGAAGTGAGCTAGGTTTCCTTGTAGAACATTTGCAGTTGAAAGGGACTTGAGAAATCATCAGGTTTATGTTTTTCATTTTGGAAAATTAGGGCTGTAGATGTGAAATGGTTTACTAGATTCTGAGCCTTCTACCTGCTCATGTCCCCTTCCTATGCGCCAATGTAGAAATGTAAGAGTTTGTATCCATACCTCTAGAGCCAGGATCAGGGATTAGACCACCCAGGTCTAATTCCAGGGGTGGAGGTAGTCATTAGTGATTAAGATGAAACAATACCCAATATTCACTCTTTCTTTCTTTCTTTCTTTCTTTCTTTCTTTCTTTCTTTCTTTCTTTCTTCCTTCCTTCCTTCCTTCCTTCCTTCCTTCCTTCCTTCCTTCCTTCCTTCCTTCCTTCCTTCCTTTCTTTCTTTCTTTCTTTCTTTCTTTCTTTCTTTCTTTCTTTCTTTCTTTCTTTCTTTCTTTCTTTCTCTTTTTTAGGCTGTGAGTTTTTTTTCTTTCTTACATGGCATATGTAAGTTTCCAGGCTGGGGGCCAGATTAGAACTGCAGCTGCTGGCCTACGCCACAGCCAAAGCAACACTGGATCTGAGAGACATCTGCGACCCACCCCACAGTGTGTAGCAACAAGGGATCCTTAACTCACTGAGTGAGGCCAAGAATTGAATCCACATCCTCATGGACACTATGTCAGGTTCTCAACCCACTGAGCCGCAATGGAAACTCGGATGCCCAATATTCTTAAAAGGTGAGAGTGAATGCATATTAAACACCTACCTAACGTCTCACTTGTATTCAGTACAGAGTAAATTGCAGTGATTATTTTTTCTGATATGTATGACATTACAGATGAATGGGTGATAGACAAGACTGTTACCTTCCTTATTAGTCTGCTGGTCAGAAATGAAACCCTTCTGTACTCTGCTAGAATAAGCATGGTGACTTGATCACAGTCTTCTTTCCCTGATGATTCTCCTTGGAGCCTTAGAATTCTTCAGAGGGCATCACTTCCAAGAACCACCACCAAGTGGTCTCCAATTGAAACTTACTTGTTATGCTTTAAGATCAGGATCTCCACCCTGTTCCCCTCTGCATCTCCCCCCCCCAGGACTCTCATATTGCTTTGTGCAGAATAGGTACTCAGTAAATATAGAAAAAACATACCATCAACTTAACACCAAGATGATAATTACAAGAGTGCAACAAGGGGGAAATTAGAGGTTGGAGATTGCTATTTATTCTGAAAATTCCAAGCCTCTTGCAGGGTTGCTGGGAGGAAGGACTCAAAGGACCAAGTCAGAGAGACATCTTGGCTCCTTAGAGCTCCTTTCATAGTTAACACAAGAGTGCTGGGGGAGAGGGGTGGTCAAGGGGCACCTGGACCTGAGCTGAAGCCATGTGGTTCTACTTGGAGCTTCCAAGTCAGTGGCGCCAGTAGTGTTTTACTCAGTTATTTCAGACCAGCATCTCCCCGCCTTGGCATTGGTTCTGGATCTTTGTGGCTGAACACTCACCCTCCATGGCTCCACATGAATACTTCAGGGAGGTGGACCGAAGCCAGAAGCTACTCCAGAGCCCCGCATTCCATCCTCAGCTCTCAGATGAGCTTTACTTAATGGCACTGAGCATCAGGAAGAAGAATATGCACAAATGATTCAGCATCATAGCCCTTAAGGGGAGGAAAAAAGCCCCAGGGGAAGAGAGGAGCATTTATCTCCTGTGAAGTTGAGAAGATAGAAACTACTCACCAAAATATGCTCACTGGAAATAAAATTAGAGATGAATCAAATCTAAATTAGACATGTTAATCCAGTGAAATATTTAATTAATCTTAATTAGCTACCTCTGAATGTAGCTTTGCCTCCATATCTTTTTTAAATTTTTATTGAAAATTAAAGTATAGTTGATTTATGATGTTGTGCCAGTTTCTGCTGTACAGC
Organism: Sus scrofa; assembly: GCF_054392235.1. Taxonomy (NCBI): domain Eukaryota; kingdom Metazoa; phylum Chordata; class Mammalia; order Artiodactyla; family Suidae; genus Sus; species Sus scrofa. The sequence goes on from NC_139395.1 coordinate 61,166,870, forward strand.
AAAGTGACCCAGTCACACACACACACACACACATATATACATTCCCTTTCTTATATCATCTTCTACCATAGTCTATCCCAAGAGACTGAAAATAGGTCCCTGTGCTATATAGTAGAACCTCATTGCTTATCCATCCTAAATGTGATAGTTTACTTCTACAAACCCCAAACTCTCAGTCCTTCCCATTCCCTCTCCCTTGGCAACCACAAGTCTGTTCTCCATGTCTGTGAGTCTGTTTCTGTTGTGTAGATAGGTTCATTTGTACCATTGTCACCATTTCTTAAACATAATAGAAACATTTACAGCTCAAGTTCTAGATTGTATGATGGGTGTCAGCCTACACTGATGCATAAATGCTGATAGAAGTGAGATGGTGTTATACATATTTAAAACAGGGGTTTCAAATTTGAAAGCCTTCTTGTCCTATTGCTGAGATCTTAATTTGAGCAATAGGACAAGAGGTTACCTGGGATGAAGTTTTTTTTTAAATTTGGCTTAATCTTTAAATTTAGTATTTTCACACATTCCTGGCCATTCAAAGAAAACCCCTTCTGCAGTTCAAATTTGGCCAAACCATAGGTGTTTACAACCCTTGATGAAAAGATGTTCTATAAGTGAATTTTAACTCTCTTTTTAAAAAATTGTTATACTCAAATAATAGATGAATCATTCATCAGGGTAGGGTTATTTTCCAATTCTTCATTTTAAATCTATACCTCCTATCCCATCAATATAAAGATGGGCAACTGAGATCACAAGAATGTTTAGCTATAGAGTGAGAGTCATATAGAATGGAAATATTTAACAAAGAGTACAGTTAGGTGTTGGCCAGTGAGAATGGATGCCAGCTGAAGAACCAGAGCCCCCTTAGAAAGCTAGGCATTTAATTTCTGGAATGTGAGGAGGTTTGTAGGACCTAGGGTGAGGGGAGGGGAAGCTAAGGTAGAAAAGAGAGGCATTTGGAGGGCTTACACAGTGACTGTTTACCCACCACTATGGAAAAAATATTTAATATCTTAATAACCAGTATGGCTGCTCCGGCACTTATTAACTGAATATCCTAGGAGAAGAAGCAAGTTCAGAAATTCATCTAAGTACCTCTCCCATCAGAGTTTTAATGCTAGCTTTCAAAAGTAGTTTCCATATTATGAATTCTAGCAGGATGTGATCTGGCCACTGGGGCTCCCCCAGACTTGGACTCTCTTTCACTCAGCTCACCACTGGAACCCTTAGTAGACACCAGAACGCTCACAGCCTAATGATTTTCATTTTCATACCTGACAGAAGATAAACTCGCAATCACAGCCTCAGAGCTAGAGATCTTAGAAGATGACCTTATACCTTCCACTTTCCCACGTACGTTCGAGAAGAAATACACCTGGATCACTTTATCTCTCTTCACTAGTATGACAGAGGGGGGATTCAGAAAAGGTAATGGAAGATGATGAGGGGTGAGCCTTAAACAAGGCTGAATCTCAAATCTGCCAACAGATCTGTTTGCATTTATCATAATCTAAATGGCCTAAAATGACAAGGTGATACAGTGGTTTGGAAGATGTGTTTTGAGATAAGCAGGCTTAATGTAAATCCTAGTGCTACTTACTTGCTGGGCGATCTTTGAGCAAAAGAATGAATGAACTTTAAAGTGGGTGTAATAACGCCAGCTGTATAGAGGTATCGTGGATCTCAAATAGGATAATGTATGTAGCCCTGTCTCTGGCACAAAAAGACTATAGACATGTATGGCTGTGAAATATGAGTTAGGTCTCTTGTTATTTCAAGAGAAGACAGCTGCCTATGTAATGCAGAAGATGTTATTGGTTCATGTGCGATTTTGCTTTTCTTCTTTGCAAGGAGAAATGGGCAAGCAAGCCTTTAGCAAGAAAGGAACATGTCTTCAATTTGGCCTGCAATATCAGCAGCAGGAGACCTTTCAGTTATTGTTGTGGTTTTTTTGTTTTTGTTTTTGTTTTTTTTTTTTGGCCATGCTTACAGCATGCAGAAGTTCCTGGACCAGGGATTGAACCCCACTGCAGCTGCCATTCAAGCCAAAGCTGCTGTTGTGCAGGATCCTCAACCTGCTGAGCCACGGAACTTCCTCCTTTCATTTACTTTTAAAGAATATTTTAATGCCAGCCCCCACCCCTCAGGCTCCTTCTCCAGCACTAAGAACCCCTAACTTGACTCAGCTCTTAATTCAGAGCAGGTTGTACTTCCTCTCTTAATGGCAGCCCAGCTACTTAGGTCTCTACCTCCATCTGCATTGTCTGCACCTGCCAGTCCTACCCTAGCTAAGGCACAGCCAGCATTTCCATTTTCTTTGTGAAGGTGTGCATTTACATGAGTGGTGTAATTTTTACATCTAAAGTGGCCACTGAGAGCCACACTGAATCATCCACCTTAGCTGGCCAAGTTCTTTCCCCATGGACCAGTTGTCTTGGGTTAGTGCTCTAGTTGCAAAAGTGCATAGGTTTTGAGCAATCTGCCCCTAACATTATTTGCTCTATAGTCTTAGTTATTTTCAGTGCTTACTTTTGCCCAATAGGAGATTTTTTTTAGGAATGCATAGTATACTTTGTGAAGTGATGGACCTGTGGACAATAAGGGAAGAGACATCTGAATGAACACTCTTTCTATAGAGTAGACCTTGGCTCTATCCCCAGAAAGGGGATCACATTTACTGACCAGGCTTTCACTCAGATAAGTGGAAAGCTATTGAGTCTTTAAGGTTATTCCTAGGTGTTAGCAGAATTGTTAGGTATCAATAAAAATAGAAGACCCTGTTTCCATCTGTGTGGCAAGGAGTACCTTTATTCAGTATCACTTCTTATATTTATACTCCTCAAAATATATCTGTTATCTTTTAGACTTACAGCAACCCTATGTGGAACATTTTCTAATCCTCATTTTGCAGATGAGGAAACTGAGGTGGTCAGAGACGCCAAGGTTGCCCAAGTTTTCTTAACTATAACTTGAATGCTAACATCTCCTGACCCTAAAGGCAGAACCCTCAAACACAACCGGTACTGCAGATAGAAGGCCATGTTTGTCTGGCCCTTTGTTAAACTCTAAAGTAGTGCTATCCAAAAGAAAGATAATCTGAGCCACACATGCCAGCCACATGTGAACTTGGTTCAAAATTTACCATTTGATGGAGTTCCCATTGTGGCTCAGCAGGTTAAGATCCAGACTGGTATCCATGAGGATATATGTTTGACCCCTGGCCTCGCTCAGTGGGTTAAGGATTCAGTATTGCTGTCAGCTTCAGTACAGGTCACAGATGCAGCTTGGATCCCACGTTGCTCTGGCTATGGTGTAGGCTTGCAGCTGCAGCTCCAATTTAACCCTTAGCTTAGGAAATTCCATATGCAGCAGGTGCAGCCCTAAAAAGCAAAAAATCAATCAATCAAATTTACCATTTTATAATTAGTATAACTCAGTGGCATTAAGTACCTTCACCATCACCACTGTCCATTTCCAGAACTTTTTCATCACCCACAACAGAGACTCTTTACCCTTTAAAGACTGTCTCTGTTCTCCCCGCCCCCAGCCCTTGATCACCTCTATTTTACTTTCTGTCTCCATGAATTTGCCTTTTCTAGGTACTTTATATAAATGGAATCATCCCACTTTGGGATGCAGTATGTCTTTTTAAATTTTTATTTATTCATTTTTGGCCACACCCATGGCATGCAAAAGTTCCAGGGCCATGGACTGATCCTGTGTCACAGCAGTGACCCAAGCCATAGCAGTGACGGTGCTGGATCCTCAACCCTCAAGAGCCACTAGGGAACTCCTAGTATGTATTTTACATTTACATTACATTTTAATATGATCTAACCACATTTCAAGGGCTCAAAAATCACATGAAGCTGGTCAGAACCACTCTAGAGATTTAGTTGGGGGCCTTCTCTTTAATGATGTTCCTTTGAGCCTGAAACCTACTGCTGTAAATTTCCCATTGGGTTTCTGTGACATTTAAATGATAATAAGTTAAATATATAGGGTTAAATAAAAAATGTTATTAATTTAATGTGCTTCTTTTGACTTTTCTTTTCTTTTTCTTTTTCTTTTTTCTTTTTTTTTTTCTTTTTAGGGTCATACCCGTGGCATATGGAGCTTCCCAGGCTAGGGGTCAAATCACAGCTGTAGCTGCTGACCTACACCACAGCCACAGCAATGAGGGATCCAAGCCGCATCTGCGAACACCACTACAGCTCACGGTCATGCCCAATCCTTAACCCACTGAGCAAGGCCAGGGCTCGAAACCACGTCCTTATGGATACTAGCTGGATCCATTAACTACTGAGCCATGATGGGATCTCCTCTTTTGACTTTTCTAATGTGGCTCTAGAACATTTAAAAATTCATATGTGAGGAGCTCCCGTTGAGAGAGAACTCCTACTCTGTCATTTCTGAATTCAAAGCCCCACCAACCACCCAGGTTGACCCAGAGCCTGGGACTTATCATTTTAAAATAGTGACAGTCTTGAGCAAACTGGGACAAGTGGATCAGAACCCTAATGCCAAAGTTCTAACACTCTGCTCTAACACTCTAGCAATGTGGGGCCCTTGCCCAGCAGTTTAAAGAGGCCTTTTCATTAAGCATAAAAACATACATGGCAGGTACTGCTGCTGTTCCATTTTTTTCAAGCTTTCTCATTCTTGATGTGAGTTAGCAAGAACATTTTTTTTAGTGGCCTGGGTAATAGTTGGAACAAATTCAGCAAATACAGGCACTCCACCATGAAGGTACAATACTTACTGTGGCAGCTTCATGGACTGTTCCACTTCACTCTAGAGCTGGGAGTTCTTAACTTGGGATTGACATTGTGGGGCATCCATGAAGTTACATCATTATTTTCATTAACATCTAACTGAAATGCTGCGTTCCCTTCAATTATTAATGCAACCATCCATCTACAGAACTAATAACTGTACCTGTGACTTTGTCACACATATAAACTGTATGTATTTTCATATCACATTATGGCTGCTGAGACACTTCAGACTATCATTTAAACACATCATGGCTTTAAAATCCCAGTAATTATCAGGACAACTGCTAGCCCTGATATTTAATATGTTAATAAATACATGGATTACTGATCCAGTTTGAAAAGCAATATTTTGACAAGTAGATTCCAATATAGTTTGCTTTGCAATCTTACATTCTTTATTTTATATATTTTAAAACATTCTGAGAAGGAATCCATGGCCCTCAAGAGGTTAATAACCCCCAGATGAACAACAAATTCCTACTATAGAGCACAGGGAACTATATCTAATCTCCTGGGAAAGACCATGAAGGAAAAGAATATAAAAAAGAATCTATCTGGGTCACTTTCCTATACAGCAGAAATGGGCCAAACATTAAATCAACTATACTTTAAAACAAACAGACAAACAAACAGAACACTACCATCAAAAAACAAAAGAAGCAGCAGAAGCAGCAGCAGCAGCAGAAGAGCCCCTGTTCTAAACCCAGGGGTGACAAAGTTCCTTAAATCAAGATCAACACTCTTTTTCCATTCCTGACACCACATTACCAGCCTATTGCTTCTTTACAGGAACTCAACCATGGTGCCTGTCTTTCAAGATCTAATCTAAGGCTCTCTTTCAGGCTCTAATCTAATCCTGTTCAATGGGAGGATATAGGGCCACAATCAACTAAATTTAGAAAATAAACATATCCACCATGTAGGAAGTGAGGGACTGGGCTTTAAGCCTTAGAAGGAAGAAGGCTCCGCCAACTCCATGCAGCCCGCCCATTCCTTCACAGGGGCATTTTTCTTCCCTGACCAATTGTAAGAGTCCCTTTGTGAATAATGTGTCTGGATTAGTTTGCTGAACAATTGCCTCGTTTTTAGTTAGCCTCTGATTGTCCTTGCTTTTGTGAGTCAAAAATCCTTAATCTTATTTGAATGCAATTTAATTCCGTAGAGAGCTGAATCTTTAGTCTCTTAGTTTTATAAAGTGAGAGCTTAGAAAAAAGCTCTCCCATGCAGGAGAGCTGACATGGGACTCCTTTAAAGCTAGGTCAAACTACCAAGGAAGTAATTAGATAAATGTGTACTCTAATTTGGGAGAGGAGGAGAAAAAGAATTTCTCCACAAATTACCTTTAGGACACTTAAGTGGAATTGAATTCGATTGGCAAGGGCCAGACAGCTCTCAGGAGGTCATCTGATCTAGTCCCCTGTTACTGGGCAAGGGCACAGATGTGAAAATCTAGCCCATACTTAAAAAGCCTCAGAGATGAGAACAAACACTGTACATAGGTAGGTCCTGCAAGGTAGGCAGGAGGAGGTTGTGGAGTTAAAGGAATATTCATAATAAGCCAAACAGTAGCAGAAACTCATTAATTAATTATATCACTAATTAAACACATATTTGTTGAGGCGCCACCATATGTCAGAGACTGCCCTGGGCACTCAAGACACATCAGTGGGCTTACATTCCAGTGAGGGGAGACCAATACGCAATAAACCTAACAAGAATATGGGAAGGTATGTTGGAAAGAGAGAAGTACACTGAAAAACAGAAAAAAAGTAGGGAAGAAAAGTAGAAGTGCTGAAGTGTGGGCAGAGAAGGGGTATCTTCATAAACTTGTAAATATAAACAAATTACTACATGTAAAGGGCTGAGAATAGTGCTTAGCATGGTACATTCTCAATAAATATATATTTATTAATGTAATATACATACTATATTTAGTAAAACATATAACATATATTATGTAATACATATTAATGTATTCATATTTGTATTTTATATATATATATGTATATATATATATATACACACACACACACACACACACATATGACATTTTGGTTAGTATCATGTTAGAGGAGCTTGTTTGGGTAAAGAGATATACTTTGCCTAATTTAAGAAAAATTGGAATTTTTTTTAGAATGGTGGTGTGGGTAGCTCTGAAGAACTAGAATTGGCCAAGAAGCTGAAGCCTGCAGAGCATGCTACAGCCTTACCTGCCCAGGCCTCGGCAGGGTGGGAGGAACAAAGGAGAAGATGGTCTCAGGAAATTGGTGGAAAGTGATGCAGTCAGACTGAAAGATTGTCTCTTCCTAGTTAATCACCTGACCTAGGTCTTAAGGTAGTTTGGTTTACAAAAAAGTTACCTAAGGACAGTATTACATAGACCTAAGACTGGACATAACCCAATATGATGTCACATTTGGTGGGTGAGTTTTAGTTGAGCAGTATGTCACGTATACTATCCCTTTTCTGTCTAAAATAGTGCCTAACACCGTTAGCAATAGAGAGACTGTAACCGCAGCCCTGGCAAACTCACTCTTATAAAACTGTAAATGGACTCTGGAGAAGTAGGTAACCTCTGATGCAGCAATTCCTGTTGCAAAGGTAGTCACCTGGTAACAGATGAAGGGAAACCAAACCATACATGTCCTTTTGACTTTGGATCATCTTTTTTCAAAGCAAACAAAACCACAGTTGCATAAAACAACTTACCCTCCCCTTGGCGTCCCTCCTTATCATCCCCTGTTGCTGCCTTAATTTAGATCTGTCCACATGCTTACAGCTCTGACACAGGAATTTGTCTATTACCCAGAGTGAAACCCCAGTGCCTTCAGGTTGAAAGGTACCAGGGCTCTCTGTGGTCTACTAAAACTTGCTTTAGTGTATCTGAGTGTGTAATGACCAGTACCCTGTGATTTAAAAAATTTTCTCATCTGAGACACAATAATTAATCACATGATAATTCTACTTAGGTAATTTAAACACTTGTTTGTCCCCTTGAATTTCTCCCAGTACATTCAAAGCCTGGGATCTCTTTGCCACACTATCCCTGTCTGCATATTTTACTTCCAATCTCTGGGCAGGGAAGTTCCCTTATCCTTCTTAGACAGAAATCTCACATTTTTCAGTGAATCATGCTTATTTTGGATGTCATCATGTTGCAGGTGTGCGAAGATTTAGAGGAAGGATTTGAGTATGAGATATAAATGATGTGAGTTTCAAATATGGTAGGCCAGAGAGACTTATATTTTTATGACCAAATGGAACAGTAATATATTTGGACATATGGAATTCACGTTAAGTTTCATTTTCTTCAATGTTGTTGGCAGGAAAGTCATAGCAAGAGAAATGGCTTTCTTTTCCCTTGTGGTTTTGCTTAAGTAGGGGAGAGTCACCAACCAACATTTGGTTCTCACATTGATCCTCTGCTCAGGCTAAAGAGTCACAAGCTGTCAGTTCAATAGACCCTTCTACCGCCAAGTGTTGGTGGAGGTTAAACAACAAATACAGGCCCATTACCTACTTTAGAGCTTACTGTTTGTTTGTTTGTTTGTGTTTTAGGGCCATACGTGCAGCACATGGAAATTCCCAGGCTAGGGGGCTAATTGGAGCTACAGCTACCGGCCTACGCCACAGTCGCAGCACACCAGATCCAAGCCAAGTCTGAGACCCACACTACAGCTCACGGCAATGCCAGATCCTTAACCCACTGAGCAAGGCCAAGGATCTAACCCACATCCTCATGGATACTTGTCAGGTTTATTACTGCTGAGCCACTGTGAGAACTCTAAGCTTACATTTCTTAGAAGTACCACAAAGGAGATAGTACCATAACAATTTCATAAAAAGAAAAATCTGAGCCAGAGGCATCAAGGGTATACCCCAAGTATTAAAACCAGTTTTCCTTCTGACCTCCTTAAAGATTTCAGAACCACAACAGAAAATAAAGGAGATCCACTGTTGGCGGGAATGTAAATTGGTAAAACCACTAAGAAAAACAGTATGAAGGTTCCTTAAAAAATTAAAAATAGAACTATCATATGATCCAGCAATTCCACTCCCAGGCATCAATCTGGAGAAAACTGTAATCTGAAAAGAAACACGCACTCCAGTGTTTGTTGCAGCAGCATTTGCAATAGCCAAGACATGGAAGCAACCTAAATAAACAGAGGAATGGGTAAGGAACATATAGTACATAGATAAAATGAAATATTACTCAGCCATAAAGAAGAATGAAATCATGCCATTTACAGAAACATGAATGGACTTAGAAATTATCATACTAAGTGAAGTTAGTGAAAGACAAACATCATATGCTCACTTATATGTGAAATCTAAAAAGAAAAAAAAAGGATAAAATGAACTTATTTGCAGAATAGAAACAGATTCACAGACTTTAAAAACAAACTTATAGTTATTAAAGGGGACAGGTGTGTGTAGGGGGGGCTGGGATTTACATATGCATGCATATATGGAATGACAGGCCAATGGGAACTCTAACCAACATTCTGCAATAATCTATCTGGGAAAAGAATCTGAAAGAGAATGGATGCATGTACACCTCAATCACTTTGTTATAAAGCAGAAATTATTACAACATTGGTAATATACTTCAATTATACTTCAAGAAAACTTTTTAAAACTGAAAAAAAAAGGTGATTCAAGGCAGTGTTCATTGAAGTAAAATATGTACCTATGTTGGTAGGCAAATTTCACTAACTAGACGCTGCTACCAGGCACTGTTCTAAGCACTTTACATATATTAACCCACCTAAAATCTCGCAATAGCACTCAGAATTGGAATTCTTACCTTGATTTTTACAGATGAGGAATGTGAAGTACAGAAATGTTAAAGGCTTGCCCATTATCACAAAGCTAGCAAGTAGCAGAGCTGGGATTTGAACCTGCTGGTCTGGCTCCCAGGTCTGTGCTCTCAGCTACCATTCCTAACACTTGCACATGTGTCTACTGTAATGCATCTTTGAAATGAAAAGACAACAGGCTATTACTACACTGGATAAATCTAAAGTAATCCATTTGGTACAGGTATGATGCCCAAATGTGCTGATGAGTGGGTCAAACCTTCAGTGACAGCATCTTCAACAGTATCATATTGGAAAGAAACCCAAGGCACCCATATTAAATTACAGATTTTTTTTTTTTTTTTTTTTTTTTTGTCTTTTTGCCATTTCTTGGGCCGCTCCTTCGGCATATGGAGGTTCCCGGGCTAGGGGTCGAATCGGAGCTGTAGCTGCCAGCCTACGGCAGAGCCACAGCAACCCAGGATCCGAGCCGCGTCTGCCACCTACACCACAGCTCACGGCAACGCCGGAACCTTGACCCACTGAGCAAGGGCAGGGATTGAACCCGCAACCTCATGGTTCTTAGTCGGATTCATTAACCACTGCACCATGACGGGAACTCCCAGATTTATTTTAAATTTACAGATTTATACGGATATACTGAATATGTCTGTATATGGTTTTATTCTTTTCAGCACTATACTGCAGGGACATTTTGACACAAAGTGGCAAAAACTCTGAAGGCTGTGTTTGATTGATTCAGTCTGGGAAATACTGATGTTAGTCCAAATCCTCTATTTCACAAATGTGGATTTTTTTTTTTTTTTTTTTTTTTGTCTTTTTGCCTTTTCTTGGACCACTCCTGCAGCATATGGAGATTCTCAGGCTAGGGGTTTAATCAGAGCTGTAGCCACCAGCCTACAAATGTGGAATTTAAAGTCTGGGTTGTTGGAGTTCCCTTGTGGTGCAGCAGATTAAGGATCCAGCATTGTCAGTGTAGCAGCTTGAGTCTTGCTGTGGCAAGGGTTTGATTCCTGTCCTGGGAACTTCCACATGCTATGGGGGTGACAAGTAAACAAACAAACAAATAAATAAAAACTAGGGTTTAAAAATAAAGTACAGTCTAGGTTGCTAAAGCAACCCACTTAAGGTAATATAGTTCACTAATGTTAATAATGGTAAATGATTTTTTTGAGCTCTCACTATGTAACAGGTACCATTTTAAGAGTTATGAGATCTATGGATTTAAATTTAATTATAACTTGTAAGGTAAATACTACTGTTATTATTTCCTTTTACAGATAAAAAAACTGAAGCTTAGAGATAAAATGTAACTTATCTGAGGTCATATAGCTCTAAGAGTTAGAGTCAGGACTTGAATCTCAGTCTGTTTTATTCCAAAGCCTAGATGTCATCTGTGCAACTATATTTCCATTCATGAAGTGTTAGCAGTTAGTTACAAAACAAATCCTTTTCTATAGTTCTTTCAACATCACATGAGCTCCCTCTGCCTCTGTTTATTGAGATAAGCTGCCATGAAATATAACTTTAGAAGGAAAAGGTGCAAAGTATTATGCTCAAGTGTTACCCTTCACCCCAAAATAACTATTTGAAAAGTTTCAAAATAAATGCAGTTCACAGCAGAAAGCTATTACCATGTCTACCCCAGTAGCAAACATTCTTGTGATTGAAATAATGCCATTGAAATACAAAAAAAAAATTAATGGTACATTCACAAAAGTTTTGTAATACCATAATAATGGTATTGTTCCATAACAATATGATGTAACTTGTTAAGGGACGAGCCAAATATAATTTAACTTCTCACAAAATTCGTGCTTTCCTGCTCCAACCCTCATTTTGTTTTGTATTTTTTAAATTTTACAAGGCACAGATATTACCTCAATAACAAACAATAGCCTGTAGGTAAGTCTTTCAATCAGAAAGAGAATCTCAAGTTTTCCTTTATAAATAGCATGTTGATTAACTTCTACCCTTTGGTGATGATAAAATGAAGCTAAGTTAATAACTTTCTATTCTCATTTCCAGTCAAAGACAGTGACTGTAGAAGAAATGTTGATGCTCTATTTGCAGGGTATAAGGCCTGATATTCTACTTAAAAAAAGCGGAGTTCATGAAGCAAAGCTGACATGTAAACATGAAAAAATCTACTCTAGGGAGACGGAAGAATTTTCTGAGTTTTTAATCATCATAGTCTTATGAGTCCATTTCATAGACCTGGGAGACTGAGGCCATAGAACCAGCAAGGAGTGGAGCCCCATGAGCGCTCACACCTGTCTGCTGTAAATTCACTCTCTTGCCATCATTCCGTGCCGGCACAGGCGGAAAGCTGGCAACGCAGAGAGAGTCCTCAAAATAGACACATTCCTGATAGTGATCCTCCCCTCATTACTTCAGTTTCCTAAACACTTTTCCTGTGATTAAGAAACTGAATTAATTATTGATGAGGCAGCTGGCCAGTCATTGGCAAAATTTCCACTCGCGTGGGGAGCTGGGAATATGTAGCACATTGTTTTTTGTTCTTCCTTTGAGAGAATGCTTGACAATTGGTCAGTGTCTGGTAGTCTGATCTTTAGACATAAATAATCATTGCCCCAGAGAAGGCTATTAATGTAAGCCATCTTACCTGCAGTCCCCACAAGGTGCACTGCACTGAGAGTGATATCATGGAGAAAGTACAAATCTCATTATAAAGCATATTCATCAGTGAATCCTGGGATGGGCCACAGATCAAAGAAAGACTATTTATTCTAGCCATTGGAATGGATTTAATAATGTTCAGTAATAAGAGAAAGTGATTCCAAGAAAAGGGAACATGCCTATACTGTTGGTGGAAATGTTAATTGGTATGTCCATTATGGAAAGCAGTATGGAAGTTCCTCAGTATAGAAGATCCAGCAATCCCACTACTGGGTTATATCCAGACAAAACTATAATTCAAAAAGATACATGCACCCCTATATTCATAAAAGCAGTATTCACAATAGCTAAGACATGGAAACAATCTAAATGTCTATCAAAAAATGAATGGATTGGAATTCCTGCTATGGGAAAGTGGGTTAAGAATCCTGTGGCATAGGTCATAGCTGTGGCTTGGATTCAGTCCCCCGGCTTGGGAACTTCTGTATGCTGCAGGTGTAGCCAAAAAAAGAAAACAAATAAACAAAACAAAAACCAAATGAATGGATACAGACAATGCGGGGTGTACATATACACACACACATACATACAATGGCTTACTACTCAGCCATAAAAAAGAATGAAATAATACCATTTGCAGCAGTATGGATGGACCTAGAGATTATCATATTAAGTGAAATAAGTCAGAGAAAGACAAATACTATATATCACTTATATGTAGACTCTAACATATGACACAAATGAAGTAATCTACAAAAGAGGAATAGACTCATGGATTAGGTGTTTGGGATTAGCAGTTGTAAACTATTATATATAGAATGGGTAAACAACAAGGTCTTACTGTATAGTACAGGGAACTATATCCAATATCCTATGATAAATCATAATGGAAAAAAATGAAAAAGTCTTTCCAATCATTTGTGATAGAACATGATAGAAGATAATATGAGAAAAGGAATGTGTATGTGTGTGTATATATATATATATATATGCATAACTGGATCACTTTGCTGTACAACAGAAATTGACATAACATTGTAAATCAACTACACTTCAATAAAACTTAAAAAAAAAGATTGAGAGCTTGGGGTTAATAGATGCAGACCATTGCCTTTGGAATGGATTAGCAATGAGATCCTGCTGTGTAACACCGGGAACTATGTCTAGTCAGTTATGATGGAGCATGATAATGTGAGAAAAAAGAATGTATACATATATGTGTGACTGGGTCACCATGCTGTATAGTAGAAAAAAATAATGTATTGGGGAAATAAAAATAATAATTATATATATATAAAGACTGACTCCAAGGTCTAAACTGCCCTCCAAAGGTCTTACCATGGCTCACAAGGCCCTTCATGCTGTCATCTGCTGGCTCTCTGCCTCCCCACCAACTTCCTCAGGGTTGGCTCCTCTTTGCCCCAGTCTCAACAGTAATCTCACCTTCTCAGAGTCCTTCCTCCCCACCAGGCATGGCCTTTTACATAACCTTTTAAGTTCCCGTCTCTACAGCATTGATTGCTGTCTGAATATCTGGGCTTTGATTTTCTCTGTCTCCATCACTAAAAAGAGTCTCCCTGAAAGTAGGAATGGTCTTTGGTCTAGAGTAATTTCTTCAGCACCTAGAATAATGCCAAGCATGTAGTAGATGTTCAGTAAATACTTGCAATTTTTAAATACTGAAATCGGGGGCATAAATACAGATTATCTCATTGTCTTTTGTTTTGTTTCATTTGTTTTTTTACAATAGAATTACCCTGAGAAAAGAGAGGAGTATATAAAATGGCAAGGGTTATCAGTGAATTTATTATTAACTAGATCTTTTTTAGTCTTCACCAAATTCTCTCTTTTTTTTCCCATTAAACAGCACCCGTAAGTTCCTTCTTTCCAGTTCTTGAGCCTGCTGATGTAAGCCAAGCACCACCTTCCCTGCCCCAAACCCCTCATCTCTTCTCCAGCCATTTCTTTCTCCTCTTACTGGTTTTCCTAATATGACCATATCATTCTCCAGTTTAAGGCATTTTCATTACATACCAATGCCCTTAGGATAAAGTCAACTCTAGCATGTGACTTGGAAAATATTTTGCAATCCTATCTAATCCTATCTCCAGCTTCAGTGTTTGCTCCTCCCTTTTCTTCCTTTCCAAATACCAGCCATTTATATTTCAATTCTGAAATCACCATGTTCTCTCTTGCCTTTGAGCCTCTCTCTTATTTCTCATCCCTCTGCCTGGATCATACATTTCCTCCAGCTCACCAAACTAATGCATATTCATCTTTCAGCTTTGAAGTAGAGGTTACTTCCTTTTGGAAGCTTCTCCAATCACCACTCCTTCTCCAGTACCTTATACTTTACCAATTATCACACTCATCATATACTCTTACCTTGAGCTTCCTAGTTTGCCTCTCCCATTAGACTGTCTTGGTCTTACATATTCTCATACCCTTAGAGGTGAGCACTATGCTTAAAACTTTTTTGTCATTTAGTAATTTTTAAAAATAGGAAAAAAAATCAAGGGATGTTCATGACACGGTTTTAAAGGAAATCTCTCTGTTGCCACTTGGCAACTTTTCAGCCAACTGTCAAAATGTCTGATAAGTCCACCATGCCCAGAAATCACTTTGGCCCTCTCTCCTTTTTGAACCAACAGGCATTGTAATCCCACCCCACCCTCCCAACCCCAGGAGACTTAGCTCTTCGACTCTGCCATTTAGAGCGTAATGTAAGAAGTCCTTTTCTGGAAGCAACAATGTGCATGGTGGTACCTTTTAGCATAGTTAAAACTCGAAAAATAGGGTGGTCTCAGCCAAGGGTCAAATTGCAGATACAATGCTTTATGTATTTGGCAGTGCTCTAGAGACAAATACATAATCACAGAGCTATGCGATCTGGTTGGAAAATTCAGGCCAGATAGAATGACATGGGTAGAAATGCACACACACAAACACATAACAATGAGCACTCTTATTTGTAAAAACCACATTAATGGATGGCAGCTCCCTACCTCTGAAGTGATTTATAAATTAAAATAATTGCCTCTTTGAACTGTTCAGATATTAATTGACCTATCACTAATGTACATACAGTCTCTAAACCATCCAAACATTACCTAAACATCTTATTCCCTTTATTCTGGAAACCCCAAAACCCACAAAAATAGGCTCTTTGTTCTGGTGCCAAGGGTCATAAAGGAAAAGCCATCATCTTTGATGACTTTGCAATTCTTATTCTAGTTCTTCGTCAAATTAATTCTGAGTGAAATAGTGAGGACTCTGAGCTTGAAATAAGTCTTCCCATTACCCTTCCTTTGTAACAATCTCATCCCCAAGCACATGGATCCAGTTCTGGCTCAAATTTCTGGTAATGAGAGCAGGGCAATTCATTATTTTTTTAAATTAATTTTAGCTTTGGGTACATATCCCAAACCACTCTAGATTGTGGGCGCCTGGCATTTCCTTCCTACATAAAATGAAGGAGAAACAAAATTGGCTGAGGCCCAGACATGCATGGACTGTGACAAACTTGCTAGGGGCCCGTTCTGTAAGGCTGATCTTGACCTATACTGAAAGACAGCCAGAAAAGCATAGCACTTAATATCTGAGCTTTAGGGTAGTCATTTCTATACTGGGGTGATTTTGCCTCCCCCAGGGGGAATTTGACAATGTCTGAAGATATTTTGGATTGTTACAATTTGTTGGAGGGAGGTGTTACTGGCAACTAATGAATAGAAGCCATGGATGCTGCCAAACCTCCTGTAATACCAAGGACATCTCTCCCCCCATGGCCATGACAAAGGATTATCCTGTCCAAAATGGATAGAGCTGGAGTTCCCGTTGTGGCGCAGCAGAAACAAATCTGACTAGGAACCATGAGGTTGCAGGTTCTATCCCTGGCCTTGCTCAGTGGGTTAAGGATCTGGTGTTGCTGTGGCTGTGGCATAGGCTAGCAGCTTTAGCTCAGATTAGACCCCTTGCCTAGAAACCTCCATATGCCACAGGTGTGCCCCCCCCAAAAAAAAAATTGGATAGTGCTGAGGTCCAGAAACTGCCCTTGAGTCTAATACAGTTGAATTCCCATCCCATCTTTGCTCTTTTATGTCTGTGTGACCTGGAGTAAGTTTCCTGATTCCTCTGAGCCTTAGGTTTCTCTTCTGCCAAATGGAGATAATGAAAAAGTATCTACTTTGATGGCATTTTATCGAGTTTGGCATTTTTAAGGGTTTAAAAATACTGTATTCTGTTTTAATCCACTTCTTAATGTATTTTAAATGGAAATACAAACTGCCACAACTATGAGGGGATACCGTCAACTTTTAAATATTAGTACCAAATATTCCAGATTTTATTTTTTTTTATTACTACATAATGGAAGGAACCAAAATGCATAATTTTATTTATAAAATAGATTTGGCAATAACTGATTTCTCTTTTTGTGTGACTAAGTAATAATAATTTCAAAATCACCAAGACCCATTTTGTTTTGATTCAGTAATAGAAAAGGCTGCATTATGAATATATATGTTTTTCAGCATCTACAAAGACCCACAGTTGCTAAGCCAGAAATATAGTAACACTGGCTTCAATCCAGACAGTAAAAAAACTTAAAAAGCCCCAGATTTCCAGTGACCAAAGATACAAAACTCTAAAACTGCCTATGAGAGTAGAAGAAAATGGAAATATAAATCATATTCCAATATTTTTCTATGTGACAATGATATGTAATTCCAGGTTAAGCAAACATGACAAAATTTAATATTTATTTGAATAAAGAAATCATTTGGACATATAACATGTTTATACAAACTAGTTTCCTGAAATTGTTTCAAATAAGTGTTTTAGTATTACACAGAAATAGTCTGCTAGTGCTTTATATCAGCTCTAAAAATACTGTCACAAAATAATTTGATACATGAAAAGCGTGACTTCCCAATACTTCTTCTTTTTTGTATTTTTAGGGCTGAACCTGCAGCCTATGGAAATTCCCAGGCTAGGGGTCAAACTGGAGCTGCAGCTGCCGGCCTACATCACAGCCACAGCAACATCAGATCCAAGCTGCACCTGTGGCATACACTGCAGATTGCAGCAGCACTGGATCCTTCACCCACTGAACGCAGTCAGGGATCAAACCCACATCCTCATGGACACAATGTTAGGTTCTTAACCTGCTGAATTACAATAGAAACCCCTCCCGATATTTCTTATTGCTACAAATCCCACTTCTTTATGCTAGTCCTTATTTAATGAACTAAAGAGCACCGTCTTTTGGTCATTCTGCAGATATTCATTGAGTGCCAAACATGTTTTTCCATAGAGATGGGTTCTGGGGTTATTCCATGTTGTGGTTAATGCTGATGGTCAGGAGACTACACAGTTTAATGAAGAGGATCAGAATTTTGGAGTTAGAGAGAAGTGACCTGACCTCTGGACTTTTGGCTAATCCATGTGTTAGGTTGGTGAGCCTTTGGCAACCTACTCAACCTGGCTGAGGATCAGTTTCCTCATCTGAAAATAGGCTGTGAGAGAATTTCTCATTTGTTTGTCAAGAGGATGATGGCAAATAGCCCTGAACTTGAGGCTTGGAGGCTTGGTGTTTATTAAGAATCACTCAAAAATGATTAGCTATATTACTATAATGACCACTATGTTATTTTTATTATCCAGAAATGGACTGGTTTTGGAAAAGGGAAGTCTTTTTTTGGTATTTTCTTCTTGAAAAATTCAAGAAGAAAATTAATGGAAGAATTTAAAAACCATTATAAGCCAGAAGTTGAATAAACCATATTTCTTAGTACAATGTGTATAAGCTTACCAAATGGGACCAGCTGTCACAAAATAACTCAGTGTTGTTAGTGGTGGTTTTCTTTCTTTCTTTCTTTCTTTTTTTTTTTTTTTTAACTTCTGATGGCCAACTGGATGCTTAATCCAGTAGCTGGACAAGCTTCTCTACGCTGCATTGTTTACATGTTTTCCTTAGACATGGAGTAGTAGTATGAAACAAATCCTTCAGGAGGCACACATTCAGAGCTGCTTTCTAATTGGACTTCAGATAAATAACTATAAAGACAGCCAGCTAATAAAATTCTAAATGGTTTTGAAGGAAAAATTACAGATTACACAGTGAATAGCATCTATTACTTTTCTTACTGAAAAACAATGCATATTTCTTGTGGAAAGTAAAAAAAAAGAAAAAGAAGAAAATCCAAAAATTTACCTCTAATTTCAGTGATCAGAGCTAACTTTGAGTGTGTGTGTGTATATCCACAGAGTGTTACTCTTCTTAAACAAAATTTTATTATTTCATTTAATGGTGTACTGAGCACTAAATGTTACTACTCAAGAGCAGAGGTCAGCAGTCTTTTCATGAAGGGCCAAATTATAAATATATTAGACTTCACGGGCATGCAGTTTCTGCCCCAGCTATTTAACTCTGCCATTGTAGAACGAAAGCAGCCAGACACAGTCTCTCAATGAATGGATGTGGCCAAATTCTGCCCATGTGTGCTGGGTTTCTACCCCAATCTGTATTTCACTGACCCCTATACCAGAGCCTTATCAATAATAATCATATACTATTAAATATAATTATACTAGAGTATCATCAAGAATTACATTTGTTATGATAGTCAATAGGGAAAATGTTTGACATTTTTAAAAAATCTTCTAGACTTGGAGATTTCTTCAAGAGTTGTCTTGTTACTGTACATTTTGGAGAATCAGATATAAGCAACAACTTGGCATTAAAAAAAAGTAGTTTCCTGGAGGTCAATTAAAAAATGCAAGAACTCTGACACTGCTCCTAATTAAGTCTGTGTTTGTTCCCTCATCATAATTTCCTAAATTCCTAATGTTTTGGAAGCAGCATTCCCATGCAATGAAGGACAACATGCAATGAATGGAGGTTACTCCAAGCTATGAGTGTTTCTGTTGTATTACATGAATAGTGTGAATCTGGCTTTCTGCTGCAGCTGCTACCAAGATCCAGTCTCTTTCTCAAATAATAATGTCATTTGTTATAAGATTGTTCTAATGGGGGAGAAAAAGCCCTTGAATTGATTCCTTTGTGTTTAATTCTTTGAAACATAGAGGCAAGGGTTATAGGTTGTGCTCTGTGAGAAGCTAACTCTGGGAAAAATATTAACATTGGGAAATTTTATTAGCAAGTGCTCTTGGGATGAACACCTGTGAGCTGGAGGAGGATAGAAACAAGATGGGGTAGAGAGAGAAATTGGGATATATTATCAGGAAAGGCCTCACCTGAGCCCAAGGAAAGCTCTGGAGCTGGGGTGGCCCTGCTACATTGGCCTGAGATGGCAAGAGTCTTTACACCTTGGTGTTGATCAGCTATTGGTCTAGGCCGCCCCTGGAAGGGTGAGGCAGCTCTCCTCAGCAGTCTTTTTCCAGTGGGGGCCTACCCACCCAGGGTTGCCTTCTGGCTACATGTCCAGCAGTTGGGAAGTTAGGTCCTTCATTCCTGGCAGGGTGTCTGAGTGGTGCATCAAGGCATCTACCAACTCATGGATGAAATCCAGGTGAGAAACTTGCCCAGGTTGATGCTCTATATTTAGTGTGAAAAATCAACGTGGTGATGCTTTTGAGGCCATGTGGAATTTTAAGTGTGGTTGAATGAAACCATTTGGTTTAATAATTTCATTTGGTCATTACATGAATACCAAGACCTACAAACCCTGAATGTGCAAGGCAGGTGTGTGTAAGTTAAATACAAAACCAAACTCAAGACACAAGGAGCTTGGAGGCTCTTTTGGGAATGCAAGGATGTGAATTACAGGGTGACATGGTGGCAGTATTGGGGGTGATGTAGCAATTCTTGGTCCTAAGAAATCATGATTCACCTAACCCAAATTCTCCTTTTTTTTTTTTTTTTTTTTAAGATGCTGCCCTTTTAAGTTTTATTAATAAATGGTATCACTAATGATCAGGGCTCAGTGTCCACTGTAGGGGAGCCTGGAGTCATAAACAGAATGTAGATGTGTGTCAAGGTTTGGAGATGGATGTCATGGCTAAGATTCATTATTTCCAATAGATACTTCATTATCAGAAGTCCCCTGTGTCAGGTAATCTAACTCTCAGCATAGTGATCTATAACCTTCTTTTGGATGTCACTCTTTTCTTCCCTTGATGATTCTATATATCTTACCAGCATATTATAATGCATTGCAGATATCACTCAGGGGCCCCACTGAATAAAAATACTATATTAAAAATGTACTTTGACTCACCAATGGAATCCAGCTTTAGCTCTTTTTCACCTGCAAGTCAAAAATGAGGTCCCTGTATAATTAAAAAACCAAAGTGGGACTTTATATTGGTACCTGGAGGGTTGTGAACCAAGTACAAGATTATGAAAAAGTACTTGTAGAATTCCTATAAGGACAAAAGAGGTCTCATTTGGAACACATAAAATGCCAAAATAACTGCTTCAGTGTGACATATATGCAAGGCATATATAACCACACGGGATTTTTCAGTTTTTAGGATATACTGGACACCACATATAGTTTTCTTTAATAAGGCAATTCTGTAGAAATGGTTTCATTTACTCATCCATTGACTTATTTATTTATCTATTCTTTCATTCAATATACAGTTGCTCTGTTCTACATTTCCAGGGAGCACCAATGATATCATTGGCTATGTGGATGGTGTCCTTAGAGCTGGATGGGACACAGACTGCATAACTGTATTCAGTGGCACTGATTCAACAACATATACTGGGTGAGTACATGCCAGGCACTGTGCTTGGCACTAAGAATAGAGTGGTGAGCAAGTCAGACTTGGATCTTGTCCCAAGGAAGATTTGTTTCAGATGAAGTCAGACAAAAAAAAAAAAGAGACAGAGAGAGAAAATCTAAAAAAAAAAAAAAAAATTGACTATAAACAGATAAATCATGGAAGTGTAGGGACAGGAGCATGTAACGATCTTTAAGAGGAGAATCTACTACCTGGGGCTGCTGGAGAAGAAATTCAGAGGAAGCAACGTTTATGTTGAAACCTGAAAGTTTGTTTATGGATATGAAAACCGGGTTAGGGAAGGATGTATCAGGAAGAGAGAATAACAACAAACTGGGTAGGAAGGAGTATGGGATAGCGACAGAACTGAACGAGACCACTGTAGCTAGAGGGCAAAAATGGGAGATGAAGTAGATGGGACTGGAGAGACAGGGGCCAAGCCTTACAGAGTTCTGAAGGGTATGCTGAGAACTTTGGTCTTCATTCTAAGAAAGACTGAAACACTAGATTCCTATGCAAGAGAATAACCTGTAGCAAGGTCAGGTTTGTACATTATGGAGAAGACATTTGACATGGACAAGAATATATGTGGTTGATAATATGGGGACTCTCTGAGTAGCCCAGGTGAGAGATGATGCTGGCTTGTCGAGGGCAAAACCAAGAAAGTGGGGAAGAAGTGAACACATTAAAGAGGTTTTCAAATGAAATGTCTTTACCTAACCTCATTCTGCTATTTGTTGGCTAGTACCACTCAGTTATTTTGACCAGTGACTGCTCTCAGACAGTATTAAATTAATATTATTAATTAATTAACTATCATGAGTGACTCTATGAAGAGCAGAATTATTTGATGTTAACATCAGAGACCACTGCAATCAAGCACTGGATTTTTCTTATTAATATGTCATATAACCAATAAAATAGTCATTACCCTTTTACTCCTCAGAAGCCTACTGACAACCTAAAATTCAGTCCCTTTTTTTCTTCCATAACATGTAGTACCTACTCATTTGAGATTGTGGTGAAGATGCAAAGAAATAATACACATATAAAACACTTAGCACAATGCCTGCTGGTGTTGCTGGCTACTTTTTACTACTGCTATTTTTCGAGTTTGTATTAGGTTGGGGGTTTAGGATGTGAATGATGCATATTCTTTTCCCTCGAAGTTGGGTATCTCTTGAGAAAAGAGATGCAGGACTCAAACCAAGAGAGATGAAAATGCTTTCTTATTGTTATTGCTGATTAAAGAATGTGATTGGCTTTTATGCCCACCTCTGCTAACTTTACCAATTGGTACACCCAACCCAAGGAAACCTGTATAACTGTGTATACATCAAAATTACTCTTGTGCCTCCACCAAGGACTAAGAGGGTTGAGCAAGGCCGAGACCCTGCCCCCACTCAGGTATGTTTAGATCATGGAAGAAGTAAACAGAACACTCCCACTCCTCAGGGGAACCACAGAGCAGAGAAATTGAGAGCACAGATCCTGGAGTTAGATTGTGTGAATAAGCCTGGCTGTACCATTCTTCAGCCAAGCAGCCAGGCAAGTCTTGCAGAGTTTCTATGACTCAGTCTCCTTATTGAAAAGGTGGGGATGGTAAAGGACGACCTCCTAGGACTGTTGTGAAGATGAAATAAATGAAAATGTTGGTATCTGGCACATAGAAACCCTAATATATGTTTGTCATCACTAGTATCTTAAAAAAAGAATACAGAAAATGCTGTACCCCATGCTTCTCCAATCCCATCTACCAGAGTAGTTACTGTTCTTCCCAAGGGGAAGCGCCAAGGAGGAGAAAATATTCCTGAAAAGGGTGTGGGACGTAAAGCTCCTCCTCCATGCTAAACATGAGGGGAGTAACGGTCACCCTCCCATGTGTCCTATCACATGATACAGTTGCCCTGGAATATTTTCTGTCCCTGCAAGTCCCTGTATCCACCTGGAAATAAGGGAATTTATCATATTCTTCAGTATATTTTTTTGCATAATATAGGGTCATGTGCTTTGCTTTGCATCTACTGTGTTAATTACACTTAGTGCTTGATGGATTTGCATCTTTCTCAGAGCTATCTTGTTCCTAACAGACTAAATCATGAGGGGCTGGTGCCTGGTGGCAAAACACAGACCCCGAGCAGGAAGTATGAGGTTTCCATTTGTCTGCTCCCTTTCTTCAGAACAGTCTAGGCTTCTGGATCTTGATTTTCAGGACCACCCAGAAAATGCAGGGTGCCTAAAGCTAATAAAAGTTTTCTCAGCCCAAGACAAACACATTTCACATTCACCTTCCTTACCTGTACTTTTTTCTTAACTAAAATCGCTAGGCTTCTCTCCAAAGCGGAAACAAAGAATTTAGAAAAGGTTTATTATCAGATGAACACCTTGATTTATTTGTTCCCTTCATTCGTATGCTCAACAATTAGGTTTAGCTTAATATACAACACAGAAGAAGGATGAAGTAAAATATGGGATCATTTCCTTCATTGTTTTAGTTACTCTCTGAAATTATTTATTTGCCATTTTATGATTTTACTGCCTCAGTGTATGTTCAGTGAGACTTATTTTGTTTGTCTCAGACTCCATGGTCTTATGGCAGAGTTTGGCAAGCTGTAGCCAGCTGGCCAAATCTGACCTACTGCCTGTTTTGTAAATAAAGTTTTATTGAAACACCACCAGACCTATTTGTTTACATATTATCTGGGGCTGCTTTTGCCCTACAAGACTGACCTGAGTAGTTGTGACAAAGACTACACAACGCTCAAAACCTAAATCTTTTACTATGTGGCTCATTACAGAGAGTCTTTGTTGATCTCTGGCCTAAACCACTAACTAACACATATGAAGTGCTTAATAAACACTTGTAGAGTGAATGAGAGAATCAAGGAATGTGTATATATATGGATAAAAAGTGAAAGAAAATGCAGATGAATCAAAATAGTGTGTTCAAGGGAAAGGCCTATCCTTGAAAAACTTTTTTTTTTTAATCCTGTAATATTTAAGAACATCATTTTTTTTTTTTTAAAGCAAAAACAAAATTTACAAAGCAACACCACCACCTTTGTAGACTGCTGGGGATACTGAAGTCTTTTGGTCCAAGAAGTGCTACAAATCCAGATTATTGAGCTGTTTACTCGTTTTTTCATTTTTATTTCAAGTCAAGAACCCTCATTGCTAATTATCCTTCTAATTGTGAATTAAGAGTGGGGAAAGCTGTCTCGTGGGGATTACTTGAGACATTATTCCCACAGCAGACAATGTGGGTTGTTCAAACATGAATGGAACAGAAACAGACCTGACTTGGGGAGTAATGTAAATAATATTTCCCAAACTGGTCATTCATCAAAATTAAATTGATCCAACGCCCCATGAGGCTTGGTTATCTTAGTCTCTATCCCAGACATAACATTTACCTGATAATTCACAGAGCTGCCAAGCCAGCTCCGTCCTCCTTAGCTTGGCACTTCTTCCTTGGGCCTTCTTTGTTTAAACATCGTCGATCTGTTCACCAAGAAGAAAAGCAAAGAGCCTTTACATTTTTAAAAGATCAAGAAAAGAAAAGAAGAAAAGAGACATTTTATTTGTTTCACAAAAGGATGAAAATTGGTCTTGCTCACTGGCTCTATCCATCTTCAGGTTCCTGTGACTCTGGTTTCAGGCTCTTTTATAATGATTTGCTCATTTGTTTAATGCTTCTTTAGGGGAACTTCCAGCTAGGAGCACAAGCCAAAAGAGGAGAAGCAATCTATTCACCAAAAGGTTGCATTTTTAAGAGACATTGTGCATACGCCATTTCACAAAGAAACAGTGGTTGCAAGAGATCTGGGACATTAAGTTTTCACAGGCCAAATATTCATCTTTAAGGCACATGGCCATCAGTTCAAAAAGTAATGTTCAGCCTGTGTATATTGGCTGGAGTAATGCTATTCAAGACTTCCTCCTAGTTCTCTGTTGAAGAATAGTTTTACTTCTTGGTGTTCAGTGCTTTCCTTTGCATTTTAGAGCCCTGGAATCAAATGTAATGGGGTTGCATGTTGGATTTGGATGGGGGTGGGGGGCTATGTGTTTATGTAAATGTGCAGGCATTTATATCCTTAATGAACACTGGTGGCATTTTTTCTAAAGTAACTCAACAACAGGGTGCAAATTACTTTTTTTTTTTGCCTAAAGTTAGTGAAAGATCACAGTGCCCCAGTGCCCCAGAAAGAGGCCTGGCCACCTGAGTGACCTCACTAAACACGGCTGCCCCATCCTGCCCAGTGCTCCCATTTGTAATTCATTATGAAAATAGCTAGATTAAGTAGAATTTGGTTATAATGAAGGGTCAACTTGTCTCTTTGGCAGCGAAAATCAAAATGATTTTGAAGCTCAGGGTGATACAGTTCTTTGTGAAGGTTCACTTCAGAACTGACCTTTCTTGAGTGGAGAGGTGAAATGCCTGAACAAGAAAAGGTAGTGGCCCCAGCAAAACACCACTGATGTATATAAACACACAGAGAATGAAGAAGAGATCAAATGGGACAGAATGCCAGAGACACTCAAAAAGTCCTGCCATCAGAAATGGAGCAGTGGTGCTAGTTGTGAATCTACTTCGTAAGGGGTATGTTTTCTTAGGCCAATAACTTATCTTTCTACACAATTTCAAATGTTAGGCTATCACTTAAGCCTCTTTTCGCTCTCTATCTAAGGCTACAGGAAATCCAGCAGCCGTGTCCTCTGCTTTTATTAGGTTGAGTACATCCAGATGATTTTAATAAAGTTTTAAAAGGACATTAGTTTCCTGCTATT
Organism: Sus scrofa; assembly: GCF_054392235.1. Lineage (NCBI taxonomy): Eukaryota > Metazoa > Chordata > Mammalia > Artiodactyla > Suidae > Sus > Sus scrofa. Next base: position 61,192,647 of record NC_139395.1, read on the forward strand.
TCAATGAGAACCACTTGCAAGATGGATTTAAAGCAATAGATTTATTTCATGTCAACACATGCTCTCTTCATGCAAATACACCGCTCTCTTATAACAGCCATAGACAGTCATCAACTGCCTACGACGTGGGAGAACAATGTCATCATTGTAAAGGTTTAAGGATGAAGAAATGGAGAGTGTGATGGGTGCCAGAGTAAGCTGCCCAGATTTCCCTGCACGAGGATTGAGGCTCTCGTTACCTCAACTACTGAAAGCTTATTGGAGTCCCTCTCAGGGAACTGTCAGTCATATAGTGTCTCATCCTAGGTCAGGCCTGTCCTTCAGAGACAGCTTACAATCCAATGACAGGTCAATATGTGTTTGGGAATGGGAGGACCAGGAGAGGTGCATAAAGCTGGGAAGCTCCCAGCTGGGAGCTACTGAGACCTTCCTTGTGAGCACATTATATTTCAGCATCTCCTTGGGCTGTGTTCTACTTCCTGCCTTCTCCCACAGGATTTACTCTCCAGAGCCCTGCATGCAAATCCCCACCTCTGAGCCAATTTCCCAGAGAACCCAACCTAAACGGTGAAGAAAATTCCTTCCCGATTTCTCTCACACTGCTTTTATTTTTAACTTTTTATTATGGAAATATGCAAACATTCACAAAAGCCATGAAAAGACTATAACTCATCAAACTTATAAACATCTTGCCATTCTCGTTTCATCTAATCCTTTTTTAAAGCTGCGTTCTTGTCAAATAAATAATTTCACCTATAAATATTTCAGTACATATTTAACATACAAAAGTTTTTTAAAAGCAATAACCACACAGCTATTAGAACATATAAAATTAACCATAATTCCTTAAAGCCATCTAAAATCTGTTCTGCATCTAATATTCCTTAACTGTTTCCATTTTTTTTAGCATATTCTCATATTCTTTGATTTGTGAATTTTTATTTATTCCCAGTCCCTGAACTCACCCTCACCTTCAGGTATTCATGACCCCTTGCAAAGACCCTATCTGGTCTAATCTCTATCTCATTTCCTTCCTCTTTTTTTTTTTTTTTTTTTTTTCTGTTTATGGCCACACCTGTGGCGTATAGAAGTTCCCTGGCTAGGGATCGAATCACAGCTGCAGCTGAGGCCACAGCCACAGCAACACTGGATCCAAGCCACATCTGTGACCTATGCTACAGCTTGTGGCAATGCCGGATCCTTAACACACTGAGTGAGGCCAGGGATTGAACCCACATCTTCATGGATACTATGTCAGGTTCTTAATCCACTGAGCCACAATGGGAACTCCTCATTTCCCTCTTAAGAAGCCTTTCCTGCTATTAGGTCATTTTCCCTAAGATTGGTTCTGTAGTTCATATTTCCCATCACAAATAGCACTGTTTCTCAAAGGAATCTGTCAGCTACTTTTTAAGAAAGGAAAAAAATTTGATAAAATGAATATTCCATGGTCAAATAAACCTAGGAAAATCTGTGAAATTTTTTTTTCCCTTCTTGGATGTTCATAATGCACACTAGCCTATTTAAAACTCTAGGCAGTTCTACAGTAAAGAAACGGTCAAACCTTTTTAATCCAGTATTTCCCAGACCCCTTTGGTCATCCAACACTGTGTTTAAGCCCTGTTAACAGCCTACAGAACCTGCGCTCTGTGGAACACCACTTGGGAATCAGCAACTTTCTAGAATGGCACTCATGGCCCTCTATAGCCTGAACATCCTCCAAGTATGGAGTCTAGGATTTTCTTTTCAATTTTCTTCTCTTGCATGCCCTTTAGTTTCCTCTGCCTTGGACAGTCTTTTGTTGAATCCTTTTTTTGTTGAAATCTAACACAGCTTAAAATTCCAGATTCTCCTTTAAAATGATGCAAATAAACTTATTTACAAAACAGAAACAGACTTTCAGACACAGGAAACAAACTTAAAGTTACTGAAAGGGAAGGGAGAGGAGAAGGGATAAATAAGGAGTTTGAGATTAACAAACTACAATATATAAAAAAGATAAATGAGAAGGATTTACTATATGGCACACGGAACTCTACTCAATATCTTGTAATAACTTAGAATGGAAAAGAATCTGAAAAAGAAAATACACACATACATACACACATATAACTGAATCACTTTGCTATACACCTGAAACACTGTAAATCAACTATACTTCAACAACAAAAAAGATTTCCAGATTCTCCAAGAAGCTTTACACAAATCTCTCAGCTGAATTAATCTTTTCTTTCTCTGAATTCTCAAAATACCTGTGCACTGTATGGCAGTAACAAAGACATCAGATTCCAAATCACGGTTCTGTAGGTTATCAGAACTAGGACTTTCTTATCTACAAAATGAGAATAATGTGGCATTTAGCCCACTAGAAGGGTGGTGTGGATTAAACAAGAGAATAAAGGCGAGTGCTAGTAAATCTAAGGTTTTAGAGTTAAGGATTGCGTGGAACTCCTGTTTGTGGTTTCTGATGAGTCTTGTACAGTTTTGAATACAATAGACCTTAACTTATGTTTGCTGGAGTGTTATACTAGACTGTCAATAGAGATTCCAGATCATGCGTTATCTTCTTAGCATACTGATAAGATAAATGATCTATTCCTTTGGAAGAGAAATTCTGTGTCTTAGACTATCACCAGTCATCCTGAGTGTGCCAGAGAGGCTCTGAAGTCACTGACCCTCTCTGGAACTTTGTATCCAGATTTGCAAAATTTAAGGGGTTGGACTCAATCAGTGACTCTCAAAAATTGTTCTAAATCACCAATAACTTTAAAAAATTAACTCTCACATGATTTGAGAGCTTTTTAAAAAAGGAAGTAGCATTAATTGGAGTAATAATCAATGATCTCATTTTTTATAATCAGTCATACTAAATAAGTTGATTTTGCTTCTTCCTTCTTAATCACAAATAAGTGGACAATGTTCCCTGGGCTTTCTGTAATATTGAGCCCCAGTACTTAGACACAGATCATGGACTTCCTTGATATATAAGGAACATGAGCTGGCAACCTCTGCTCTTCATCATTTTTATGGTGCCCTTTTGCTTAAAAATTCAGTGATGTTCTAGGATAAATCAAACCATTCAGGATTCAGTTCTTTCATGGTTCTCTCACCTTTTCTGTATATGCTTAATATAGCTTGTGATATTGTTGTAAAGGGACCAAAGACATTAGTCCCAGGGGAAGGGAGGCCAGAGCAAGGAGTAAGCATTATTTAGACAAGTAACATGATGAGGGGGTGGGGTAGGAACAGTGATCTAGGTGGAAGGAATTGGTTTATGGCCTAAACATGGAAGAGATAGAGCAAGTTTGATACTTTAAGGAAATGTGTGTGTGTGTGTGTGTGTGCATGCATACACACATGACACACATTTATACTGGGTAATGGTATAAAATTTCTAACTACTTGTCGAGGTCAAAACAGTTTGTTCAACATGACTCCAGACTTCAGGAAGTTTTCTTACCAAAGCCTGCAACAAGTCACCATGGTAACCAGGTGAGACATCAACAAAGCCACACAAATCCATCTCTTCTAAAACATGGGGCTCTGGAGAGTGTGTCGTATTGCTGATAATGTCAGCATCTACTGACAAGTTCAAATGAAAAGGATTTCCTTCAGAATACTCAGAAATGAACTGCTACAGAGAGATGCATCAGTTTAATGTATTTCATGTTCGTCAGTGGCAGTTCTGAGCCATTTCTGTGGTGTTAGATATTTGTGGTCGCTTTGACTTCCTGTGGCTCAGTCACTTTTTTGCTTAGCATCTACCATGGGAGAGCTGGGACCTGCCATCTGTGCTGAGAACTTCAAAGATGTGTTTTGGTTTACATTCTGTTACAATGAAGTCAATGCAAATTGTTTTTATGGTTTTTTTTTTTTAATTTTATTTTACTTATTTTTGGAAGGGGGAGACTAAGAGGAGTGAGCAAAACCGGCCGTGATTTCATATGATGTTGGCCTGACTTAAAAAAAAAAAGTCTAACAGATGTTAGTTTTGATTCATTGTTTTCTGTGGGAATTGACTTTTTACTATTTTTCAAATTCTGTTTGGATCCAGATTTGTCTTAGCAGAGAAAAATGTTAAATTTCCATTTAGATATATTTGCTTTCACAGTGGCAACTTGCCCTGCTCTCCTCCTTATTTTCCTTATTTTTTTAGAAATAACACAAACACTTCCTTGAGCTTGAGGCTGACCTGAACTTCATTTCATTCCCCTTCAAAGGTCAAGTAAAAGGCATCATTTCTCAGAGAGAAAAAGAATCACAGAGTTTAAAGTGAACCAGAAGAGACCTTAGAGAAAACTGAATACAATTCCTACTAATTTTGCAGAAGAGGCAATCAAGCTTTAGGGAAGCAATGTAAATTGCCCAAGGACATGAGGTGGCTGGTAGCAGAACTGGACCTAGGACTGAGCTCAGGAGGACGTGATAAGGCTCTTTCCATTTGGCCTCACTGCCTCTTCAAATGCTTGGCAATAGCTCTTCCAAGGTGAAGGTTTCATGGAAAACATTAGCCACCCAAGTCAGATGAAAGTCACCATACATTTTGTTACTGAAAAGAAAATCTCAAAAGTAATGGATGTTGTAGAATTGGACATTGTATCTATTGGCTAATTGAATATATTATTATAGTAGGCCTCTCCAGAGAAAATTGGCAGTTTATTAGGGGTATTTACTGTGATGGATAAAAAGATGGAAGTTTCCAAAGAATAATTTTCTAATGTGGTAGAGAGAATGGTTTTCCCTTAGAATTAGGATTATTGGAAATGTATAAATAATAATTGGAGGAATTATCCAAATCACATACTGGAAGTTGGCATTGAGAGAGGAAAGTTTCTAATAATTTAAATAAGGGTATCTTAACCTCAGCACTAGTAACATTTATACTAGACAAATTCTTTGTTATGGCGGGGCTAACCTGTGATTGTAGGATGTTTAGCAACATCTCTGGCCTCTACTCAGTAGATTCCAATAGCACTCTCTCAATTGTGACAACCAAAATTGTCTTCTGATCTTGTCAAATGTCCTCTAGGGGGTAAAAGTATCCCCAGCTGACAATCACTAACTGAGGCAAATCAGGGTGTTTTGTCTCACCCAGACAAAGGGGTTTAAGGAGATCGCTTATTTTTATTTATTTATTTATTTATTTATTTATTGTCTTTTTGTCTTTTTAGGGCCACACCTGTGGCATATAGAGGTTCCCAGGCTAGGGGTATAATCAGATCTGTACTCGGCAGCCTACACCACAGCCACAGCCACAGCCACACAGGATCCTTATTAAGAGAGAGGCACGAGCAGAAGGAGAGGGGGAGAAATAGAGGTGAGAGACACAGAGAGGTATTATTCCTTTTGACTATAAATGTAACAAATACTTACATTTATCAAATATGGATATACATGTTACTTAAATAATACCAAATAACCCAAGGTCATTCTCAATTTGGTGTCAGAGTCAGCAAAATCACCAATTTAACATGATTTCAAAAATCAATGAAAATAAAGTTAGCTCTTTACCAAAACCTCCCTAAGAGATATAGGGACCAGAAATGAAGTTCATGACCTCTGAAATGTCCTTAAGACCCTCTTCAACCATCTATTCCATTTTGCTCATCACAATAGGTGCTCTTTCACAACCTCTCTTTTCCTCTCTCAAACTCAACTCCAAGTGTGCTGACTTTCCTGTCTCCTCTCCCAACCCATGCTTTAGTGTTCAGTGACTCAGTCCTTCCCAAGTGGTTCTCCACCCTTTCTGGTCAAGATCCAGGTAACCTCTTACATGTGGCTGCCTTACCCCTTGCCTAGATCCACACAACAAAAGTCCAGGAGATCAGGGAAATGCTAAATCCTCCTTGGAATGTGGAATGTTCTGAGATGTGGGAAGGTTCTTATACAAGACTACTTAAACCCCAGTCATACTAGAAAGAAGAAAATCAGGGTCAGTAGCAATTCTTTACTCACAAACTCCAGAGTTAATGATGGTGGATGTCTAGGATGGTGGTTTAAACACTTGGAGCTATGAGAAGAGAATCAAAGTGAATATATATAAAGCTTGCATTCCCCACTCATGAAGGGAAAATATGATGATCTGACTTTTGCTTCCACATGTTATTGCACTGAATTATGAAGCTGACTTCAAGATGCTTCTGTTTTATGTGGGGCCACCATATCATCATCATCATCATTTATTAAGTGCTTACTATGTGCCACATAATTCTTAGATTAATCTGCTTAGATTTTATAAGAATGTCCTACCTCACTTTCTTCACCACTGCTAATAAAGATAGTATTAACATTTCCAAATGATTAGCAAGGAAATTAAGTCTCATGGTGGTTAGGTAAGCTATCCAGGAAAACATAGTTATTAATTTTTCACTTATAAGTGTAGGAAAAATTCCCATGCTCAAGGATCTGATCCTGCTTCCTTTGCCATGTGTCTGTCTTCGAACACCTGGTGTAGTAGGTGGCCTGGTTAGGAGCAACATGTTGCTATCGCCATTCTGTCTTCTAACAAAAGTCCATGGATGACTGGAGGAGGGCTGGTCAGGCAACAGGAGACATTTTGGCCATAATTTCCACTGTTAAGAACCTATTCAAATACTCTTCCCCATGCATGTCAGCCATGCCCACTCTAGTTCTTTTGGAGTGACTTGTAGCCTTGCTACTCAAAATACACTCCACAGACCAGCAGTATCAGTGTCACCTGGGAACTTGTGAGAAATGCAGAATCTTGGCCCATACTCCAAAACTACTGAATTGTTTCCAAAGTGACCTGAATACATTCCCTTAGGATGTCAGAGGTTCCCAACACAAGACCTCTGTGGTCCTGTGGTTCTCAAACCAAGCGTATGTCAAGTTCACTTGAAGGGCTTAAAAACTCACAGATTGCTGAACCTCCCCTCTGCCCTAGGATTTTGGAGCTCGTAGATCTCAGGTGAGGCCCCAGATTTTGCACTTCTCACAAATTCCCAGGTGGTCTGGAAACCCACAATTTGTGAATCATCGCTATGATCAAATACAGTGAGAAACAGCTCACAGTTAAACCCAAACTAAAAACCCTTGATTTTCTAACAGGCCTCAAAACTATTGATATGCTAATACCTGGTTTCTCAAACTGTCGACACTATTTGGGGGTGGGAAGCAAAATATCACTATAGATTGGTATCCTACACAATGAACTCTGGGAAGCACTGCTCTACATACAAGCAATATAAAGTTTGGGAATTATGATGAAAGGGGGAAAGCTGAATGTCATAAAATGACCTCTTAGGCAAGGATTAGTCTTGGTTTTGGTGTGGTGTCAGTCCAGCTGTTATGTCTTTTAGCAAAAGAATGGCACATTTCTCCAAGGGATTTGTACAGATTGAAAATATTAATTTTTGAGATTCACATAACACAGACCAGGAATTTAAAAGGGTCAAAAAATATATCGGCAGCATTCAAATTGCTGTTTCATCACCCCTATTGAAACACAAGCCAAGAATAAAACATTGATTAAATAGAAACCATTGACATTTTACTCCTGTGCTGCTGGATACCAGCCTAGACAAAGAGCCGGTTAAGTTTGAAAGACAAAGGGTCCTTTTGTGAGGCAGTAAGTTCATCTGGGAGAAATATTAAGTGAAGTCTCAGAGGAGAGAATTCTCCAGCATCTTTACCTATAACACTCCTTGAGAAGTACTAGGTAAAATCACATTTGAAATGTACAAGGAAAGAAGGATGAAGGAATTTATTACAGGATGGAACAGGGATACATAAAACTCAACTTTTGCCTCTAGTGGGGGAAATTTATATTAGGAAATGAAAATCAAAATGAACAATGAGAAATGAGAAATAAAATACATTTTTCTGAGCAAACAAAACATAAAATGTCAATTTTATCATCCTCTCTCAGGGTAGGCAATATAGCAGTGGACAAAATGAACATTTTTGTCTCCTCTCCAAGATCATACACAGTGATAAGGAGTACAGGTTCAAAAATAATAAAACAATAAATCAAATAGGAGTTAAGTTTGAAGATAAACAAGGAGAAGAGACAGAGAAAAACAGAGTTTGGATAGAGTTGCTTTAGAAAGTGTGCTCAGAGAAAGCTTCTCAGGTGATTTATTTGAGCTAAGAAAGAAGAGAACGGAAGAAAGGACCCATCTAAATGTTTGGGTCAAGAGCATTTTAGAAATCCAAAACAGTGTATGAAAAGGTCTGTAATCGAGAAAGAAGCAGGGGTGTTTTCAGGATGGAAAGGAAACCACATTAATTGAAGACTTGCTTTGTGCAAGTGACCATGCTGAGTCATAGGTGTGAGTCTGAGAACATGTGCAGGTGTCAGGTTAGAATGGGGGAGGGGTGATGATGTTCAAGATCAAGTTAGACTTGGCCTCCTCGTTTGGGCCCTTTCATTTCTCAAGAGTCATTCATGCAGCCCCCAAATGTTACAGCTGGTTTCTACCTTGTTAATACAGAACAAATAAATCATTTGACTGGGGTGAGTTCCACATGTAGAGGCATGTGTAATATTAGTAATTATTGTTCTTGCTAAAATATTCTTTGATATCCCCTGCCTGTTGTTGAGAGCTATTCCTTGACTTTCATGCTAAGTTCAATTTGGGGCAAACAGCTTTAACAATTTAAAGTTGCTCAACAACTTTAAATCCTCAAGGACACTTACCACATCTTCATGGTAGAGCTATGATGAGAAATGAAAGAGGCTGTGGACAAATATTGGGGAATACTGAATCTACGATGGCCAAAATTCATCCCCCTGATTACATATTATTGTAAAAGAGTTTCAGATGGATGGGTATATCACGTAGATTTGAAATATAAAGAAATGATTGGTTGAGGTATGGAATGAAATAAGATAAAGACTTCTTAACCCAAGATTTACAAAAATGAGTGTGCAAAGGAGATAAACATATATAGACATAATTTTGTTGGAAGCACATTTTAGAAAGTAAAGGCACAGCAGATTACTTTAATAAAAATAAAAAGGATGCAGAAAGATCCTTGAATGCTGGGATTCATTATCAAACCGTTTTACCTAAGTCTTACAGGGTATTAATTCCTGAAAGACAAGGAGGGCTGGCGAGTGAATTCAACAGAGCAGGAGAGCTCAGACTTGTAAAAAGAAAGCATTTATCTTCCCTCCTGTGATTTCCAGTGCTAACTATGGATCTGGACATTTGCCTTCTAAGAAGTTCAAATCCTTGAAATAGAAACTCTCCCTCTGTCCTAGCAGAGCACGGGCTAAGAGATTACTTCATTACTCACAAGTTCCTAATATTGTATGTGCTCTATGCTTTTAAGTGGCATCAAGTAAATCAAGGCCTGCTGAAAGTATTCGAGGAAGAGGCAAAAATCTGCTTTCTGTTTCTTTCTGCAAGATGGCCTGATTGTGTAATCATACCTCGGCCAAATCTGGCTTGTGTTGTTAGAGGAATTATCTCCTCATTAAAAACAAATCTTAATAGGCCTAATTTGAAGGCTGCTTTTGTCTGTAACTTGATCAAGAGGGTAATGACTGTGAACCATGCTCAACCAAGGGAGAGTAAAAGAAAGTCAGAAACATTAAACAGTGCAGATTATATTCACATTAGAGGGCTTTTGATATGCAAATGAAGCACACAAGGCAAAAAAAAAAAAAAAAAAGCAGGCGGGGGTGGGGGGAGGGGTGCTTGCTTCTATTTCTTTCTTGATACTCTCCTTAGGGCAAGCTGAAAAATCTGAGTTTCTAAAGAAATAGTTTAGTTCGACAGACATATAATTGCTCTTTTCAGAGCCTTAGTCTCCTCAGATGTAAAATGGGGATAACAATGTTTATAATTATTATAGTAGGGTTGTTATAAGAATTAAATGAATTAATGTAGATGAAGCATACAGAATAGTGTCTGGGTTTCTAATCCATTCAGCACATAGCTAATGATGTAGCGCTTATTATCATTAGGTTTAGGTCTTATTGGTTCTGTTATTATTATTGACTTTTTTCTATTTCTGTCCATTCAATATATATTTTAAACAATTTCTACTTCTATACTATTCTATATCTGTTTCTATTTCTATACCAGTCATAGACTCACAGAACTTTGGGACAGGAAAAGTTTAGGGTATTGTTTCCAGAACTGTGTTCCATGAATAGCCACTATTATTAAGATATCTGTTGTATCGGAGTTCCCATCGTGGCGCAGTGGAAACAAATCTGACTAGCAACCATGAAGTTGCGGGTTCGATCTCTGGTCTTGCTCAGTGGGTTAAGGATCCAGCATTGCCGTGAGCCATTACTGTGGTTGTGGCGTAGGCCGGTAGCTGTAGCTCTGATTAGACTCCTAGGCTAGGAACCTCCATACTCCATATGCCGTGGGTGTGGCCCTAAAAAGAAAAAAAAAAAAAAAAAAAAGATATCTGTTGTATCAAAATGGGATTCTCTATTCAAAGACTTTTATAAATGCTAGGTTGAATAAAGTAAAAACCATTTCACCATAAGACCTTTCAGAGTCTTTAAGTTGCCAGGAATGTGACTCTCAAAGAAGGTGGTATTTTAATCACTTTCCTAAAGGTATTTGATCACAAACACATTTTTTCATAGAATGCCTTATAACCCCTGAAGAAACATTAGTTGTTGAAAAAAATTATGATGACAATTCAGAAGGGAAAATGACTTCTCCTAGGCCCTCAGCTACTTAGAGGCAGAGTCTGGACTTAAACCTGGGTGTCCTGGGGCCTCTAGGATGCCTCTCTTTTTTTTTTTTTTTGGACCGTACCTGTGGCATATGGAAGTTCCCAGGCTAGGCATTGAATCAGAGCTGCATCTGCTGGCCTATGCCACAGCCACTGCAATGCCAGATCTGAGCCTCATTTGTGACCTACACTGCAGCTCATGGTGATGTTGGATCCTTACCCTGCTAAGCAGAGCCAGGGATCAAACCTGCGTTCCCATGGATATTAGTTGGGTTCATTAGTTACCACTGAGCCATAACAGGAACTCCTCTAGAATGCTTTTTATAAAGCTCATATCTTGATGTGGGCTGTATTTCTGCAGGAAAAGATTTGGGTGAGACAAGGAGTAAAGCCTAGTGGTTAAAAGCTTGGACCTGGCTTAAGTGCCCGCTTCCCACTGTATGATCTCAGGGCAGTTGTTTCACTTCCCTGGGCCTCATTGTTTCATTTTTCTCCACTGAAAATGGGGGTAATGACTGTATGCTTTGTGGGGTTGTTGAGAATTTAAATGACAAAAGGCATGTAAAACACACACGTTAATTGTGCACAATTTATCATTGTTCCTGGCACATAGCAAGTGTTCAAAATAGGTGGCCAGGTATTGATAAATAGTATTTTTCAAAGGGTAAGGGGACAGATTCCAGAGTAGAAAAGGAAGATCTGATGGCAATGAATTATTTGCTGTCAACTTAAAAGAGATTGTCAGTAGAAACTCCTCAATAATTTTCCGCTTGGAACAATGCTAGGAAGTTCTCTGTACTACTGAACCATCACGTGGCCAAGAAAAAAAGACCATTAACCTTTTCAGGCAGCAGAGGAGATTCTGGCCTAGGCTTGGAGTCCGTGGAGACTGTTCAGAAATTTCTCAGATAGCTATCATCCACAGTGCTCTAGTCCCATGCTACTTAACCACAGGGAACTTGATAGTGGCAATGGACTAGGCTCATCTATGAACTTCCAGTTACCAGCCCACTAGGTAAGTACAAACATTGAGAGTAAGCATTTGGAAACTTTTATAGCAATTTGCCATGTAATTTTATGTCTCCACATATGTTGAATCCAAATAACAGTTTTTCATCTGAGGCTCCTATTTTTATGCCTTTTGATTATTTTATTTTTCTAGTACATGATTTGTATTGTATTTTACAAAAAGCATCTGTCTAGGCCATTTTATAGTTGATAAAAGAAAGTAAAACTTGTCCTTTACCTTAGCTAGTTTCAGAATTTGTCTCGAATAGTGGCCCTCACCCTCGTTAAGTGTGATCCTGGACCAGCAAAATCAGTATCTCCTGGGAACCTGTTAGAGATGCGGTTGTCAGTCCTACCCCAGACTTGAAGCATTGAATTCTGGGTAGGGTCCAGCAGTCTTTATTTTAACAAACTCTTCAGATGATTCAAATGCACACCAAAATTTTAAAAGCATTGAAAACATCTCTAGGATAATTGTATCTTCTTCCCAATTCAGTAGAGCAGGAGCATTATGTCCAAAACTCTGCTGTGCAGAAATAATATAACACAATTTCTCTAAAATCAAGTTAAATTTTACTCTGAACTACTGTTCATTCAGATTAGAAGTATTTCCAATGTCTGTGGGGATTAGGTTTAATGGCAGGAAATGGAGATCCAAAATACCATTGGCCTAATCAATAAGCAGACTTTTAACTCTCTTACACTGTTAGTAGGAATGTCAACCGATGCAGCCACTATGGAGAACAGTATGGATGTTCCTCAAAAACCTAAAAATAGAATGGCTGTATGATCCAGAAATCCTACTCCTGGGCATATATTCAGATTATAAAAGATATTTGCACCCCTATGTTCATAGAGGCACTATTTACAATAGCCAAGACATGGAAACAAGCTAAATGCCCACCAACAGATGAATGGATAAAGTAGATGTGGTACATATATACAATGGAATATTATACAGCTGTAAAGAAGAATGAAATAATGCCATGTGCAGCTATGTGGATGGCCCTAGAGATTGTCATACGAAGCAAAGTCAGTCAGAAAGAGAAAGATAACCACTGTATGATATCACTTACATGTGGAATCTAAACTATGACACAAATGAACTTATATACAAAACAAAAGGAGACTCACAGACATAGAGAACAGACTTGTGGTTGCCAAGGGGGAAGGTGTGGGAGGGAAGGATTGGGAGTTTTGGGTTAGCAGAGGCAAATTGTTTATATATAGAATAGATAAACAACAAGATCCTACTGAATACCACAGGAAACTATATTCAATATCCTGTGAGAAACCATAATGGAAAAGAATATGAAAAAATATTTATTAGAACCACGTCTCTGTACATCAGAAACTAATATAACATTGTAAATCAACTGTACTTAAATTAAAAAAAAGCAGACTTTTGAAAACAAAAGCCAAGCAGAAAGGGTTCCCTTAAGGTGAATTCTGCTTTCTGCCCTATGATCCAAGTCCTTTGAAACAAGTGGAAACAGAGATCTGCCTACCTTTTTTCATGGAGTAGGAAAATCTCAAAAAGGACCCCAAACCAGACTCTAGTATACTGTTCTCCCATATCAGTTGTATTTAATCACCCACTGTGGTAACCCTGAAACCAGATATTTGGGGCCCCACTCTAAATAGATTGGCATTGCTTTTGCATCAACTAGGTGTTTTTTCCCCCCTTTAACCACTGGCTGCTGAGGTCTGTCAAATTCCCTTTACAAGTTTTGGTACCAAAATTATTTTCTTTTCATAATAATTGGTCTGTCCAGCATTTCCTCACTTGTTAGAGACTCTTATTTTCTTGGTGCATTTCTTTAGAACTCTCAAGAAAAAAAAAAAGGTGGTGGAAGTACAATTTATGAATTTATTCTCATGACTTTGGTATTGAAGTCATTCTCTAATTGAAAAAGTAATCTCCAGGGGGGCATAAATTAGATGAGATTGATGCTTTGTGTAAATTCAGTTTCCTTCCAGTCTGCCCTATTTCTCTGGGTTCCTTTTTTCATTATTTCTAGTTTGTAGCTAAGGCATTCCATATTTCCACTGGTTTGGGCTACTAGCAAGAATGTTTATATAGTGATTTTTTAAAAATCTAAGTGAAAATATTGGCAACTTTATTTTTTAAAAGTTTAATTGAAGTATAGTTGATTCACAGTGTTGTGATAATTTCTGCTGTACAACAAAGTGATTCATTTATACATATATACACATCCGTTCTTTTTCAATTTCTCTTCCCATAAAGATGATCACAGAATATAATTCCCTGTGATATGCAGCAGGTCCTTATTGCCTTTCGAAAATATTAGCAACTTAGAATGAATTGACATACATTTTCCAATGGCTAGTACTATGTCTAATGAATTATACATGTATTATTGTATTAGATAATTGATTATATATTTGTTATATATTTAGTTGTAAAGTTTTCAAAAATATATATTCAGAAAACCAAATTCAATTTACTCCTGTTTATGTTTCCCATTATCATCTCTGTTCTAGTAGAGTAAAAAATCCCCAGAAAACATAAGCTTTTGAATTTAGATATATTTGAAACTGATTTTCCTTCTATCTCTGTGTACTTCTTTAAGGAAGATTTTCAAAAAAAGGGGGAAAATGAAATCTTATCAAATCAAATATTATATGACAATTTGGACATCAACCTCATTCTTTATTCCCTCTCAAATTCATATTTCTAGTGTATTTTTCCCTTGTTTTTCTAGCTTAGATTTAAAGAAGAATAAAATTACTGCAATTCCACACAAAGACATCCACCTTTGAATATTTTAGTTCATTTCCTTCTCATCTCAAAGAAAGATAGCATTTTACAGACCTTGCCTTTATTTTTTAATATCTGCATGTATTTTACTTGTATCCATATGAATTCTTTTGCCCATGTATTATGCAGTACAAACTTATTTTCGCATATACAAAGCAAATAGAGTGCATAAGGGAAAGAGTGGGCTGTGCTTCATTGCCAGTTCTTTGGAACTGTTTGCCCAAAGATCTTAGAAATCTGCATAGCTTTAGTAACTATTGGTTGGTTTTTAGTGGACCTTTTCTGCCAAATTATTGGGAGGGCAGATAATCCTCCAGATCCCTTATGAACTGAAAGATAACATTTAAAATAGATGTTGTTCTGCAACATCTTCTCCTAACAGGTAATGTCAAACTTACTCCTCTGGGTTTGATAGAGTAAACTGTACCAAGTAGCCTAGTGATTGAGTATGAGACATAAACTTTTATGTTTCAAAGTTTTTCTATTTAACTAGATACACTGGACAATTTTTTAAGTATGGCGTTAAGAAGAGAAAAGGCACATATGGTTTTTCACACAAGAAGCAGAAAAATGATATGAATCCGGCATACTAATCAGCTATATTTTCACCCACTAAGGATTAGGTGAACCTTGTACATACAAATTGAATCAAGAAAATGTAAACTTGATACCCCTCAGTTTTTTGAACTTTGCATTTTGCCTGGTCTTTCATTTTGTACCAACTGGGAAGAGCCACCATGGTAGTGAGATAGAATTTCTTTCTGTGATCTCTTTGATTCACTCGAACCAGAATCTATTATCTCCTCTCTCCTGAGAGGAGGAAGATGGATTCAGAAGAGAGGCAGATCATGAGTGCAGAAGATTTATACTCCTGATTAGACCCTGATAGCCACTCAGCTTGTTCCAGAGATTGAAGGGAAAGGTTTATGAGAAAAAAAGAGGGAGGATGAAGGGGAAGGGATGAATAGCTGTATCACTTATATTTAGCCCCAGAATATAAATATATGGCACACTTGATTTCACCTCTCTCCTGCCCTTGACAGACATTGCTAATCAATCAGGTCACATTTCCCACTGAGCAAGGGTATAGCCTTGGAATCTTTCTCAGCATAGCCCTCTGGGCAGCTTCTACCAATCTATCTGGGTTAGCTTGGGAGATTGCTTTACTGAATGCATTACTTATTCATGTATTTGATATCTATTGAACATCTTGACTGTGCCAGGCATGATAAAGGCTTTCAGGAGCAAGACATGAGACTTACATTCTAAAGTGAAATGAAAACCTGTGATGGCCCTTTGCAGCCCCACACACTTGCTTGGCGTGCAGTAGGTGCTCAAGAAATTGGTTTCATCACATTGCACTGAGTTGGCTTGGGAACAGCATCCTGGCATCAGCTGACCCTGCTGAGAAGTGGAGTGTGGCTCTGATTCGCCCTCAGATAATGAGAACATTTGTTCCACCTCGGTTCACTTCCTGCTTAAGGTCAATTAAAAACAAACTCCCCCTCAAGATTAATTCTTAACTGGATATGTTGCCAGGGGCAGGGGGAGATAGCCAGGAGAAGAATCATACATGGAAACTCATCTCATGCCTTAGATCTGACCTCGGAATGTCTTTTAGATCTGCTGATTAGATTCTTGCTAGAACGCTATCAGACTCCATCCTCAAAAGAAAGAAATTAAGCTGCATCCCATGAGGACAAATGGTTGACAATGTGCTGTTGCCCGCATCTTGTGTGCAGCTGTGAACAGCTGTGTTAGTGCCAGTTAAGCTGTGATAGCATCACCGAGGGGAGAGATAAAGGGCAATTCATTCACAAAGCACTATTCAAAGGGTCTCACAGGTGTGTTCTAAGGATTGCTTTTCTGCTATCTCCTTTCTGTCTAAAATTTATACCCAATTGTGGTGTTTGGGTGATATAATTCTGCCAGAATTATAGGTCGGCTCTCTCCAGGGATGGTGTTTTGGGAATACATGTTGTGGCATTCATAAACAAATACAAAATCAGGAAAAGCATTCCCCACTCAACAAAGAGGATTAGCTTCTGACTCTCTGGAGTGATTCTTTGACCATTTATTCATTCCTTTATGAATAAGCCTCAGTTGTCCCCCCTCTGGTAAAGGAAAGCACAGAATGTGCCAAAGAGACTGGCTCTTTTAGAGAACAGTTTTATTTATCACCCTTATTTGCAATTTCTCTTCCCTAAAAGGAGCCCTCAGCTGTTCATCCACTGACTACAAATGGCCAGCTCTCTTGGGGAACAAGGGGGGGGTCAGATGCTAACTGCTGGTGAAAAGGACAAAATGAGGTGAGAAAAGGGCATCTTGTAAAAAAGAGAATGAAAGGGCATTTAGATGTTTGCTTAAAACAGACTCCAGTTTGCTGCTTGAAGGGAAGATTGTGTGGATGAGATATCCTCTTGAGAAATGGAGGTTGAAGATAAAGCAGCAAAATTAAAATTGGACAGAGGTCCTGGATTGGTGTTCCCAAATGCTGGCCCAGTTGCTGGGCCACCTCCTTGGAGTCCATCCCCTAGGAAACTTGTTCAAGCTGCAGGTTTCCCTGATTTCACTTCTGGCTGCAGAATCCCTAGGAAGAGTGCCTGGGTTTTTCTAAGAGGCTCCTCTAGATGAGCCTAGAGTATATAGCTAGATTTGGGAATTATTGCTAGATCCAAGGCTAAACAAACAAAGAAACAAACAAACAAACACAAATAAAGCAGCTGAAATATTTAAGAGGGGAAAACTGCAAACAAAACCAGAAAAAAAGAGATGGCAGAGCTGATCCTCTGGAGCCAAACCAATATAATATTTTATAATCAATACATAATCATTGTAGACTTACTATGTAGCCAGTGCTAATCCAAATGCTTTCCATTTCTTACTTGTTTTAAGCTTTAAATTGTAAGGAAATTTATGAGCAGAGAAAGATCCAGGAAGCTGCCAGCATGCAGGAGACATAGCATTATTAAGGTACTCAGAGAAGATAGCACAGCCGATAGGTAGGTGTCTGAGCCAGGCTCCAGACTCAGGCAGCCTGGTTCCAGAACATGTGCACTAAACCTCAACCAGGTAACTGTCTTTCCTGTGCAAATGCAGGCCCTTGGGAAATGATGTTTAATAAGTCAGCGTCTTCCCTTAAGGAGTTCACAGAAATTTACAATGTCAGGTAGCAAGGGCAGTGTGCCAAGTGCAAAGACAAACTTAAATGTCCCTGCAGATCACAGAGGACCAAGGATGGGGAATGGGCTTTCTGGAGGTGGTGACTCCTGAGCTGAAATCTTCAAGGATGAATAAGAAAGAGCCACAAGAATACTGGAGGAAGGGAAAGGCGTTTCAGAAGGAGGGCATGAGCAAAGTCTCAGAAAAAAGATATAGTAGTCTAGACTTCCAGGGAATATTAACCAGAAAAGTGAATGGATACAAGATGGTAAGAAGAGTCTCTACTCAATTATTGAAAACTACTATTCATGATTATTATTTAATGAGAACTACTGTTAATAACTTATCACAACTGATAACTGATGTGAATGGTAATTGTGTTCCATAAACTTATGGCTGGGTAATAAATGTTCCCCAAACTTGGTACCTTGAAATGACCACCCATCTACTATGCTCTTGGAGTCTGTGAATCAGGAATTCTGACAGAGTACAGGTGGGATAGCCTGAGTTGCCTTCCTCATGACTGGCATCTCTGGAGGAGGGAACTTGAATAACTGGGGCAATGAACAGCTGAAGCTGGGGGTCCCCTCCCTAGCAGGATGGTCTAGCAGCTCGGTGGGAATGACTGGAAGGCTGGGTTCAGATGGGGCTGTTGGCCAGAGCATCTCGACGTGCCCTTCTCAGCAGGGTGGCCTTGGGGAAATGGGACTTATTTTAAGGTCGGTTTCCAGGTGGTTTCCTGTTCCACTGAACAAGGAAGAGCTGACATCTTTTTGACCTAGTTTTGGAAATGTCCCCTACACAGAACTGTGTTAACGCAGTCATAAGCTCATGAAGATTCTGAAAAGGGGACAGAGCTCCACCTTTGAGGAGTGTCAGAGAATCTGAAGCCAAGGGGTAACATCACCACATGTGGTTCACATTTATGAAGTGCTGTCTCTGGGCCAGGCATTGTCCAAAGGCTCTATTGGGAGCGTCCCATGTCAAGTTTTATCACAATGGTGTGAAATGTATGCTATGTAATTATGTAATTCTAATTGACAGATAAGGGAATCACAGGCTTAGGGAGGATGTGTAACTTGTCCAAGGTCAGCAATAAGTGGCCATATTGGGAACTGAACCCAAATTTGCAGGACTTAAATGCCTAAGCATTATCATCTTGGTATTCTTCTTTGTAACTCAGCTCTGAATCCTGACCCCATGAGCAGGGTAGGCTCATTTTGAGGGTTTGTGGAAAGGAAGAAATTCACAGCACTATATATCTAATGGAACACAAATAGGGACTTTGGAAGGCAACATCACGTTCTGCAACTACTGAGTTCTCTTTTGTTCCTGTCACAAGTGGAATCCTTAGGAACCAATGGGTGTATGGACTTCAGGCCTGGCATCTACATTTCTCATGTAAAATCATGTTCACATCATTTTCTCCCTGGTGGCCTGATCTCCAGAGGCCTTGTGCCTGTATCCTGAAATCAAAGAAATGGAACAAGCTTCCTTTGGAAAATGCTTGAAGCAAAGCCCTCTCAGATTCAGGAGGAATATCACAAACTGGGAGCATTCATTCCCAGGAATAAGGACAAATATCTTTTGATGACTTTTTGCAAGTACTAATTATAAGAAGCCTTATTAATGACATTTACACTCAATTTTATTTTCACATATCCACTCACCCAACAAACTCATATTGTCCCAGACATGATGCTGGGTTATGAAAATACTGCAGCGAACGAGACATATTATGGTCTTTCCCCCACAGACCCTGTAATCTAGCGAACGACACATAGTCAAAATAAATAGATAACATTGAAATCTATAATTGCTAATTCTCAGAAGTACTTTGAAGAAAATCAATAAGGTGATAAGATAAACATAAGATAGGAGTAAGGTGGGAAATCTTATTTATATATATGTGGGCTGGGTAGGCCTTTCTAGAAATATGATGTATAAGTCGAAATACAGATAAAGAAAGGAAAAGAAAGGCCATTTGTTTACTTTATTCTGACTACTCTTTGGTCCCAACTGCCTTTCCTCTGAGATCAATCCTTTTCAAAAAAAAGTAAGCTAAAAGACTTTAAGATGTTGATGGAAGAATTTAACTGATCCTTATTCCAGTATCAAGTATGTACATGGATTCTCTTCACAGGCAAGTGTAAGCCCTGAGGTTTAAGGGGTGACTTCATTCTCCACAGCATAAAAATCCAAAACCACCATCACTGTCAGCCTCAAAGTTCTTGGTCACTTCTGTGCCCACCAAGCCACTTGGGTCCTCATGCCAGCAGAGTCTTGGTGAGCCATTATGCCTGTCTTCTAAGGGCACCTTCAGCCAGCAGAAGTGGGCTAGGCCATCAGGCTAGAAGCCATTGTAAGATATGTTCCCAAAAAGCTAATATAAGTTTTACTTTTCAAGAAGACATTCAGATGACCAACAGGCACATGGAAAGATGACCAATATCACTAATTATTGGAGAAATGCAAATCAAAACTACAATGAGGTATCACCTCACACCACTCAGAATGGCCATCCTCAAAATGTCAGCAAATAACAAATACTGGAGAGGGTGTGGAGAAAAGGGACCCCTCCTGCACTGTTGGAGGGAATGTAAATTATTGCAGCCACCATGGAAAATAGTATGGATATAACTTAAAAAACTGAAAATAGAGTTACCATATGAGCCAGCAGTCCCACTCCAGGGCATCCATATGAAGAAAACTCTAATTCAAAAAGAAACATGCACCCCAATATTCTTACATTAGCCAAGACATGGAAGCAACCTAAATGTCCATCAACAGAGGAATGGATAAAGAAGATACGGTACTTAGATACAACGGAATATTATGCAGCTATAAAAAGAATGAATAATGCCATTTGAGTGGACCTAGAATTATCATAAGTGAATTAAGTCAGACAAAGACAAATAGTGGGAGTTCCTGATGTGGCTCAGTGGGTTACAAACCTGACTAGTATCCTTGAGGATGCGGGATGAATCCCTGGCTTTACTCAGGGGGTTAAGGATCTGGTGTTGCCATGAGCTGTGGTGTAGGCCAGCAGCTGCAGCTCTGATTTGATCCCTAGCCTGGGAACTTCCATATGCTTGGGTACAGCCCTAAAAAGAAAAAAGAAAAAGAAAAAAGAAAAAGAAAGGCAAATAGCAAATGATGTCACTTATATGTGGAATCTAAAATAAAAGAATACAAATGAACTTATCTACAAAACAAAAAGAGACTCACAGTCATAGAAAATATACTTTTGGTTACCAAAGGGGAAAGTGGGGAGAGAGATAAATTAGGAGCTTGGGATTAACATATACACACTACTAGATATAAAAGAGATAAACAATAAGGTTCTATTGTATAGCACAGGAAAATATATTCAATATCTTGTAATAACCTATAATAGAATATATTCATATTTAGTCTTACACAAAACTAATAAAGAATATATGTATTTAGTTATATATATAAAAGAATATATATAATTTAGTTTGATATATATAAAAAGAATCTAGTTAGTTTTATATATATAACTAAATCACATTGCAGTACACTTGAAACTAACACAACATTGTAAATCAACTACACATTAATTAAAAAATTACTTTTCAAGAGCAAAACATATTTATCAACATTAAAGTATTGATATTTAAGGAAACCTAGCCTTGGTGTAGGAAGGGGATCAGTTCCTACTAATAAATACCCATTAATGTAGTTGTTAAAGTTTAGATATTTATTGATCTGGTGACAGGACTCTCACCTGATATTTGGGCTCTCAACATCTATGGCAATTGCAAGAAGTGACACAGGGGGCTTTTGCAGGATAGTAGACTTCATGTTGGTGCATTTTAATAGTTTGTAGCCTATCTAAACAGGTAGTTATTATTTGAGACCATTCTTTTTTTTTTTTTGTCTTTTTGTCTTTTTAGGCCCACACCCACGGCATATGGAGGTTCCCAGGCTAGGAGTCAAATGTGAGCTGCACCTGCTGGCCTACACCACAGCTCACGGAAACGCTGGATCCTTAACCCACTGAGCGAGGCCAGGGATCAGACCTGTGTCTTCATGGATGCTAGGCAGGTTTGTTAACCACTGAGCCATGATGGGAACTCTGAGGCCTTTCCTTAGAAACTGCTTCATTCATGCCTGTGTATGCACACAATAATACATATGCACATATTTAACAGAATAATTAGCATGTATACATTTAATCATACATTAAATTATGATTTAATTCCTAAAATAGCAGCCAATATCCTATTGTACACTCACTTATCTCACTGAAATCTTACCACAACCCTATAAAATTGTTGTTATATGACATTCTACAGGCAAAGAAGCAATGTTAAGACGAAAGTTGTCCAAGAGCCTAGATATATGTGGCTATTTAACTGAAATTATTTAAAATTAAATAAACAGTCTCTCATTCACACTAGCCAATTTTCAAATGTTTAGTGGAACATTTCCATCATTGCAGAGAGTTCTGTTGGAAAGCTCTGCAGGCTCTAGGGCAGAGTTTCTCATCTTTGCCAACATGGAGATTTGAGGCCAGATAATCATATGCCATGGGGAGCTGTCCTGTGGAAGGATGCCTAACAGCCCCACCCACTTGTCGCCAGGAAACCCCTCCCCCCAGTCGTAGCAACCAAAATTGCCTCTAGATAGTATCAAATGTCCTCTGGGAGCAGAAAGAAAATCATCCCTGATTGAGAACCACTGCTCTAAACACAGCCTATGGTTTATAGGCTGGGTGGGAACTTGGGTAAGTTGTTTTTAATTCTTTTCCTCACTTATAAAAGATTAAAAAATAAAACACATATTCATAGGGTTTTGTGAGGGTCAAATACTGTCGATAAAGTGCTTGGTGGATAATAAAAGCCCATTAAATTGTTTTTAGGACACTAATGCTCCAACTGCTCCCTTCACTGAAGGATATCTGCATTAACTAATGTGGCATCTGGAAGTCAGGAAACCAAGATTTCTGCTGACCATTCCAATGCCCCATCCATGAACTTGGGCTTCCACGTTCAGATAACTGAAGGGGTTGAGACAAATGACAGATCGGCTCCATTTGTTTAGACAACAAACCCGAGGGACAAGAAAACTTAAAAAGCTAGCAGATAAAACTCCAATTGAACACAGAAAATGATTTTTCAGTCTCATTGCCTGAATTTCTTTAGAAAGGCCTTGAGAGAATATAGAACAATGAGACAATCAATTAATGAGAAAGGTTTTAAAAATTTCTCTGTAAAAGTTAAAACAAACATTTAGATCAAGTATAGTGAAAATGATAATAATATATCAATAGACAACTGTCATAAGTTTCCAACCTCAAATGTCTGAAAAGGCATACTTAGACAAGCAGTCCTATCATTGTATCAGGTTCAGACAACAACATTAGTAGGGTGGAAAGATAATTAAACAAATATTTTGTGTGTGCCTATTGCTGCCATGGAAAAAAACAAATTTGGATGTTTTAATGGGCTTACATTTCAGGGGAGACTAACATCAACTTTTATTTTTTTCCCCCACTTTTCAGGGCCACACCCATGGCCTATGGAGGTTCCCAGGCAAGGGGTCAAATCAGAGCTGTAGCTGCCGGCCTACACCACAGCCACAGCAACGCTGGATCCAAGCCGTGTCTGCGACCTATACCACAGCTCATGGCAACGCCGGATCCTTAATCCACTGGGTGAGACCAGGGATCAAACCCGAAACCTCATGGTTCCCAGTCCGGTTCATTGGGCGATGAGCCACAACAGGGAACTCCAACATCAACTTATTTTACCCTTGACATTTTTCATGGTTTGTAGGATTAAGCTGAATATAACTTTTTGAATATAAAATCATCACTAGCGAATAAAGTAAACAATATGAACCAATATTTGACCATTTTTGACCTACAGGAAGGGAAATTCCTTAAGATTTCAAACCAGTTCATTGAAGAAGGGAGCAGAAATAGAAGAGTGCATTGCTTCAGTTTATGTTTTGCCAAATGATACCTGATGTTGCTAATTGACACCTCATCTCTCTATGAGAAACAGAGTTGAGTTTCCCCATTCATATAATGACCTAGCTGTTCATCATGCATTTGCAATATATCAGGCCCCATATTAAGAATTAAGCATTGGAGTTCCTGACATGGCTCAGCAGTAATGAACCCAACTAGCATGAGGATGTGAATTTGACCCCTGGCCTCGCTCAGTGAGTTAAGGATCCCACATTGCCGCGAGCTGTGGTGTAGGTCACAGACACGGCTAGGATCTGGTGTTGCTGTGGCTGTGGTGTAGGCTGGCAGCTGCAGCTCCAATTCGACCCCTAACCTGGGAACTTCCACATGCTGCAGGTGCAGCCCTAAAAAGAAAAAAAAAAAGAATTAAGCATTACCTTCTTATCCTCATTTAAGTGTCACAACATGTCTACTATGATGAGGGCATTATTTATTTCTATTTTGAAGATGAGAAAACTGAGGCTGAGAGGGTTTGGATTAACTTGTAAGACTCAGGTCTGCAAAATTCCAAAACTTGTGGCTTGCTGCCATCCTAGAGCTGCGGGTCAAAGATGAAATAGATGTTTATTCTCACGTGCTGTAACTCACAGTCATAACTTGCATGTTAGATATGCTCACTGCACCTGGATGGCATAGGACACGCCAGGTGTCATCTTTTATGGTCTGAGTACTTTTGCCATGTTAATTCATTCGATTAGCTTACAAACGAGACATCTTTCACACTTTGGTTACACTAACTATTTTCTGAAAATGATCCAATCAGCCAAACTCTCTGCAAAAAAGGAAATATTTTTCTGGTCCCTTGTTCATAGAGAGAAATTCTGATGTGCTATTTTAAAAAATGAAGTAAGTTCTTAACTAATCCATCAAACCTGTCCAACGCCACCAGGCCCAGAATAAGAGAGAGATTAAAAATGTCTCAAAGGAAAAACTCACTAAATTCGAGTTACTACAGGGAGAGGCAATTCTGAATTAATAAAGTATCTTAATTAAAGTATGAGTTAAAAGAAAGCCTTGGAGTTCCCGTCATGGATCAGCAGAAACAAATCTAACTAGCATCCATGAGAATGCAGATTGCATCCCTGGCCTCGTTCAGTGGTTAAGGATCCAGCATTGCTGTGAGTGGTGGTGGTCACAGACGTGGCTTGGCTCGGATCCTATGTTGCTGTGGCTCTGGTGTAGGCCAGCAGCTGTAGCTCCGATTCAACCCCTAGCCTGGGAACCTCCATATGCCTCAAGTGCAGCCCCCCCCCCACAAAAAAAATGTCTTATCTTTTGATATCTGATGGATGAATGAAAACTGGAGTGTGGAAAATATAGAATTACATCAACTGAGCAAAAAAAAAAACCAAAAAAACAAAAAAACTATGGGGAGGTCTCATTGGGGCTATTTTGATGAACAGATGAGGGCTATTTGAATACAGTTTGCTATATACTTTGAGGTCAAGGTGCTACTATAGTCTTGGGTAAGCAGGTAAACATTACCGTTACCCTTAGGATCTCTTTATACTATATTATAGATATACATACATAAAATATATAAAATATATATTCTGTACTACATAGGTTTACGTAGGGAGAGAGAGAAATACCAATTTACTGACACCAATTTTACTCTTTTTTTTTTTTTTTTTTTTTTTTTTGTCTTTTTAGGGCTGCAACTGCAGCATATGAAGATTCCCAGGCTAGGGGTTAAATTGGAGCTGTAGCTTCTGGCCTACACCACAGCCATAGCAAAGTGAGATCCGAGCCGAGCCACGTCTGCAACTTGCACCACAGCTCATGGCAATGCCATGTCCTTAACCCATTAGCAAGGCCAGGGATAGAGCCTGCATCCTAATGGATGCTACTCAGATTCGTTTCTGCTGAGCCACGATGGGAATTCTGACATCAATTTTATTCTAACACAGAGAGGTACAGAAGTGTTGAAGACAATGATAAGAAACCCCTAAGACTGGAAGTTTGCAATCCCTCTAGGTGTGAAAGAGAAAAGAGAATATTAACATCTTCAGAAAGAATCTGGAGACTGCTTTCAATTATAGCAGGAATTAATGGCAATAATATAAAGTCATAAGCCAAAAAATGTATATATTTTCTACTGTTCTATATACGATCTGTGCCATATATATGAAATCACACAATGATAATGATCTCCCCAGACTCCATCTAAATAAAGTTTGAATTGTTGGGGGTAGAACTCATAAAGTGTTTTATAGTTGAACTTAAAAAAATAACTGAAAAAGGATAGCTGAATATGGCTACTTTCTCCATTTGAACCAGTCACATTTTGTTCCATCAAAATTTTTTTTTTTTTTTTTTTTTTTTTTTAGGACCACACCTTCGGCACATGGACGTTCCCAGGCTAGGGGGTCGAATTGGAGATGCAGCTGTCAGTCCACACCACTATAGCAGGCCAGATCTGAGCCATGTCTGTGACCTACACCACAGTTTGTGGCAACGCCAGGTCCTTTAACCCACTGAGTGAGGCCAGGGATTGAACTTGCATCCTCATGGATACTAGCTGGATTCTTAACCTACTGAGCCACAATAGGAACTCCTGGTCTATCAAATTTATCACTTTTCTCATACCAATATAATGGGAAACTTGATTCTAATTTGAAGTGTTAATATTCATTTTTAGTTCAGTAAAGTATTTAGACCTATCTCCAATATGTGTCTAGAAGAAAAACCCATTGGACTGTTGTAAAACAGAGAGAATAGCCAACAAATGACAATATAAAATCTTGTAGGAGGGAAAAAATAGAAATAAATAGGAATATATTTATAACAATTTATCCTCAATCTTAGGGGCTTAAAACAACAAACATGTGGAGTTCCTGACATGGTGCAGTCAGTTAAGAATCCAACTGCAGTGCCTCAGGTCAATGTAGAGGCACAGGTTTGATCTTCAGCCGAGAGCAATGGGTTAAAGGATCAGGTGTTGTTGCAGCTTTGGTGTAGGTGACAGCTGTGGCTCAGATTCAACCCCTGGTCTGGGAACTTCCATGTGCCACAGGAGTGACCATTTAAAAAACCCAAAGAAATAAAAATACAAAAAAATGTATTATTTCATGTTTTCTGTGGGTCAGGAATCTGGAAGCAATAGCTGGGTCTCTCATAAGGCTGCCATCAAGGCAGCAGCCAGGGAACAGGAATCTAAGGCAGGACTGAGGTATAAGGACAGATGTGGTGGGAGGCAGGGAGGTGGGAGGGAGACAGGTGGGCAGGGTGGGGATGGAAAATGAATCCAAGATGAAAGCCAGTCTTTCCATAACCTAGTTTTGGAAGTAATATTCCATCACTTCTGCTAAATTCTGTGTGTTAGAAATGAGTCAGCAAGTGGGGCCCACACTCAAGGAGAAGGAATTATAGGGTCTTCCCTGGTGGCATGGTGGGTTAAGGATCTGGTGTTATTACTATTGTGGCTTGGGTCACTGCTGTAGCACAGGTTTGGTTCCTATCCCAGGAACTTTTGCATGCCATGGGCACAGCCAAAACAAAACAAAACAAAAACAAAAACAAACAAACAAACAAAAAAAAAAAAAAGGAGAAGGGACTTTGTGTAAGTATGGACACCAAGAAGGTCATCTCAGAGGCTGCCCACCACAGTGAGTTTTTCCATTCTGAAGGCTGTAATCTCTGTAAAGCATAACCTGGGGACATTAGAAATCTCTGTAAAGCATAACCTGCGGACATCAGAAGGACAAATAAAACAAGGAGGAAATGTATCCAAACTATGCTTTTGCTCTTTATTTTTTTCCTTGTTGAAATTTTCCCCTAAGCCACTTAAAAAAAAAAAAAAAAGATTCTTCATCTTCTTCATCTATTAACCTCAAACTATTACTTCGAGAATGGATAAGCAATGAGGTCCTGCTGTAGAGCACAGGGAACTCTATCCAATCACTTGTGATAGAACATGATAGAAAGTAATACGAGGGGAAAAAAAGTGTGTGTGTATATATATATGTATAGGGGGGTCACTCTGCTATACAGCAGAAATTGACAGAATGTTATAAATTATAATAAAAAAATTTTAAAGAAAAAGATTTTGTTCACAGATATCGTGACTGCTTACCCAGAGTTGACAGCCCAGAGTTGTACAAGGATTGGTCATTCCATTGTATGACTTGAGAGAAGTCAGGGAGCCCCCCCGCCCCCATAGCACCTTAAAAGAAGCTATTAGATTCTTGGGGTGTAAGATGTACATTCTCAAGGAAGGGGGGAAATACCACCCCCAAGGGGGCAAAAATTGGTCCTTGAGGGGCAAAGAGCTGTTACTCCTTTTACATATAAAGCAAAGATGTACACATAGTACATACCAGATACATGGTATATCTGTAGTATTAAAATTTTATAGGTAATGATTAGGGCTGGAATTCCTTCAAAAGCTCCTTCAGGAGGGTGATAATGAGGAAAAGGGTTGAGAAAAACTTGATGAAGGACAGGCAGCGATAAAGGGTTCTTAAGGAAGGCTTCAGGGAGGGGTGTAGGGATATAGATTCAACTAGGGGAGGAGGAGATGAAGTTTGGAAACTGGTAGAGTATGAATGAGTTTTCCCACACACACACTGGACTTGGGTGTTACTCACTCTTCGATCTGATTTTACTTATTGTCTACCTTCCAGGGATTCTTCACAGTTTATGACCCACTGAGTTCCTTTCTGGTTTTGGAGAAAGGCTATGTACAAATTCATTTTAAACATGTTCTGTAATGTTTATGGGAGACTTGGGGTTGGCAGGAAAGGTAAGTTGGTTAACCATCCAGAAATGGAAACTGTTGAAAACAGGGTGAGAAAAGATTGGATCCATTTTCTCTCTCCTTCCCCCTTCCTCCCATTCCACCATTGGATGGAGGCAAAGTCTGTGAGATGAAGAAGAGAAAAGGATGGGAAGCTAGGCAGGAGGGTGTGGAATCCAGTAAAAGAGAAGGCAGTGCAAGAAACCCGGCATATCAGCCACCATATGAGAATCTAGTCCTGAGGCTATGGATCTAGACCCGTTTTCTCCCTTGTAATATGAAGAGTTTGTATAAAATAATATTTAAGGTTGACTTCAGCTCTGACATTATATGATCCCATGAAATACCATCTCCATTTTCACAAGAAGGTCTGGAAGTACCACTGTTCAAGTTGTATATTTTTGGGTTAAGTTGGTGATTCTCCTGCTGGATTTCAGCTATTCGGGGAAACCAATCAAAGTTAAGTTGTTAACTTACAACTGTCTCCTTCAGGTGAACTGAGCATCACCATCATTACAATTTAAGCAAGAAAGACTCCACTTCTAAAGAGTCTTAATGGATTCAGTATAGAAACCAAGGTTCAAGTTTTGTAGGTCCTCTAGGACTTGAAAGACTCTGAAGACATATCAAGCCAAAAATCACAATCTTTCTTATTACAGTGAACCACACAAAAGTCCCATTTTCATAGGTCAGAAATTGTTGAATGTTGGCAAATTTATATAGTTCCACTTAGAGTTTAATGAGCAGATCAGTCTTCCTTAATGAGAAACAACTTCCTTATTAACAAAATGTTTTTATCTATCTTATGGCACTTTAAAGAATTCTCCTGGATTTTTTTCCCATCTTTTTTTTTTCTTCCATTTTTCCTATTTTGTGCCATTAGTTAAATCCAAGTATAATTAACTGACTTCGAAAGTGAAAACAAAAGGAGAGGTGTCTATTTATAATGAGTTGGCTTACAAAACAAAAACAAAGTTATTTTTCTGGTTCTAAGGAGAGGTTTCTCCCTAATAAATGTGGTCAACTTGCAGTCTTTAAGAACCTGCTTCATCTGTTCCATATGTTTCCCATAGGGTTTGCAGCAATAGTGGAACTGGCCCAAGAAAACAAGAGAAAATGCACAGAGGCAATTATAAAAAGATGGATGGGACCTTGTTTCACATTTGCCTGGTTCTTCAGAGTCTACTCTGGGATTCTGAGAAAAAAATCTAGATTTGACTTCTCTGCTACAGTATGAGTTAGCTAGATATGTAGGCTGAGGCTGAGGGGTAAAAGGAGAGAGAGATGGATGGAGGAGAAAGAGAAGAATTAGGATAATCAGGAGATGGAAGATAAATATCATATGATATCACATATGTGGAATTTAAAAAAAAAAGATACAAATGGACTTTTTTACAAAGCAGAAATAGACTCATAGATGTTGAAAACAAGCTTATGGTTACCAAAGAGGAAACACTGGAGGGAGGGATAAATGATGAGTTTGGGATTAACATATACACAATTTTATATAAAATAGATAATCAACAAGGACCTACTGTAAGCACAGGGAACTCTACACAATATTCTGTAATAACCTATATGGGGAAAGGATCTAAAAAAAGAATGGATTCATGGATATGTATAACTAATTCACTTTACTGTACTCCTGAAAGTAATACAACATTGTAAATCAACTATACTCCCATATAAAATACATATTAAATTTTTTAAAGAAGGAGATGGGAAAAAATGATAAACATTGGGAACAACAGAAGAATTTGGAGGGTAAATGGAGTTGGAAGAAGAACTGAGGAAGAAGGCAGGGGGAACAGTGAAGAGAAATGGAGGAGAGCACTAATGGTTTCTGACCCAGCATTCCTAGATGGATCACTTCAAGAAAAGAGAAGGCTGATTTAAAATTTTAAAAAGTTTGAAAAAAAAAAAGAAAGAAAAAGAAAAGAGAAGAGATGCTAATGTGACTTGTTTGTATTTTTTTTAAATCACAACTTTCTCCTCCCACCTCCTTCCAAAAGAACTTAATGGGTCTAGGAGAGCAAAGCAACGGGAATATTCTAGAACTGCTTTGAGAGAAAAGCCTTCAGAGAATCTTCTACTTTTCTTCTGCTCCCAGTGCCAGACTACAGCCCAATAAAATTAAAGTAGAAAATGAAGAGTTAAAAGAAATGAGTGGCAGGGCTCTAGAGATTCCCTCTGTCGTCTGTCACAACCTCTATTCTCTCTTGGTTTTTATATGTTTCTCTGAATTTTGACCTCTCTGGTGATCAACTTGGACATGGCATATTCTGGAAACAGCTAGAAATGTGGTTTGACATGTGGATTAAACTGTGCTGACAAACACAGAGTCCACAAAATACTGTCACCTGGAGCAAAGGAAGCCCTGAGTAGCTACATCTTGTCTCCTGATCTACATGGAACTGTCTCATTTCTGAGCAGAAGCACAGCCAAAAGAGAGGACACACAGACTAGTTTTCAGGCCATTTCCTTATTTACGGGTCATGGCAGTCAGCAATTCCCAGGACAACACAAGCAACTATCCTTACGAAACAAATAGACAAATAACAGCAATGAAGAAATAATCCCTCTCGGTATTCCTTCTCAAGGTCTTTCTCCCTGGACAACTTTCTCTTCTCCCGAAGCAAACTCTAAGGTGGAAGATAAGGATGTTACTTGTATACACCC
This sequence comes from Sus scrofa, assembly GCF_054392235.1. Lineage (NCBI taxonomy): Eukaryota > Metazoa > Chordata > Mammalia > Artiodactyla > Suidae > Sus > Sus scrofa. The sequence goes on from NC_139395.1 coordinate 61,223,682, forward strand.
TGGTTCATTGGCAGTATAAACTTTCTGTCTGCCAAAAATGTGAAAAGGAAGCATGCTGAATTTAGCTTCCCCAGAACTGAATTCAACTGGATGTCAAACTTCTAGTAGGGCTTGTAAAAGTTCCACTGTTGTTGGCATCTGCAGTTCTAGCCCAGGACAGCTGTAAAAAACATCTTCTTGCCAAAACGTGATTTGGGAAAGGTCATCTTATTACATGATTTATTTATATTGTTTCCCCACAGTACAAAGCGTTCTGAAGAGGACTCAGAGCTAAATGGAGGAGAAATACCTCAAGAAATCCTTAAGCTCCCCTGCTCCATTCACCAGCATTGTATGGGCCAAGGAGATGTTTGGTGTAAATTCTTTTCTGCCTTAATCAAATTAAAAGGAAAGTTCTATCAGGATAAAAGCAATCTTTTCTCTCCTCTCTTCTGAAACAGTATCAGTAAGAAACGTGATTAGAAGTAGATCTTGGTTTTAAAGTCCCTAAGAAAAATGAAGATATTCTTTCTCTTTCAGAAAAGAAAAAAAAAAAAAAAAAAAAAAAGTCAACTTAATCAGATTTCCAATAGTTTATCTTCTTACACATTGTGTTATCATTTTAAAGGACTTACCTTTTCTCTCCTGGATTTCTTTTCCAGAAGAGACCTGTGTTAGTTACATTCTAAACAGACAGTATGTAATATGGAAAGTTGAATATCTTTTTAAAAGAAAGCAGATGGGCACTTTTGTTTATCTTGCCTTGATTCTGCCACTGTGTCCTAAACAGGAGGGTGGGATTTTTTTATACCAAGTTTATAATGGTGACAAGTAGGATTTACTACATACAGACTTCTTTGACCATGCGTTTTATTTAACCTCTCCCTGATGTGGAATCCAAGCTAAATGTTTCTGGGTTTTGTTTTGTTTTTCAATCATTGTTTCTCTTTGTTTATTGCTAGAATGTCTCAGACACTAAGGTCAGGTATTTGAAAATCAGAACCAAACAGAGTGTTTCCTCTTGCCTTTAGAGTGTTAGCCAGGGTGGTGACTTGGTTAAGCTTTTTGCTTCACTGACTGAAAAGTACTTTAAAGAAAAGAAGCAAAAAGAGTGAAATATTGAGAGAATAAAGAGTATGACTTGGCTTGCAGTGGTTCCCCTCAACCTAACCAGTCCCAGGCATCTCTTTTTTATATTTCTGCAAATGTTGATATAGGTAGCAATTTCCAGTATGCTCTAGCCAACGGTGAGTTATTTGATAGGGCAGACTTTATCATCTTAACTTCAAAAAGTGGCTCACAGGGGAACGCATGCGGTAGGATTGTATTCTCTGATAATGTCTGTGGCTATGTTTGACTGATTTGCCTCTTAGATGATGAAGCCTGTTGTCTCTGTGGAATTCCATTTCAGAGAGATTTAAAAATTAAACATCATGAATATTCAGCAAAGCTGCCTGGAAGTTCAGCTCCAAGTGACTTAATCATTTTCTCTGCATTTTTCCTTAAAGAAGCCACTGTTTGGACTAGGAAAGAATTTTTTTTTTTAAATAGAATAAAACATGTAGAGTTAAATAATAGTATCATGCAGAATAATTCCTTGAAATATTCACTTTTTAATGCCTCTCAAAAAATAAACACACAAATTAAAAAAACCTATCGCCCTAGCAAGGTCCCTTTTAGAGGGCAAGATTATTTCTTAATGGCATCTCTCTGCTCAGAAGCACATTGCATTTAGCTTCCAAAGAACACAAGACTAATACAGAATTGATCTCCATTAAGTCCATTTTTCTTTTTTTTTCTGTCAGAAAAGAGTCCCAAATCATAAAAATGTCCCTTTAAAAATAGGAAGACTTTCCCAACAGTTGGGGTAGAAATAAAAATGTAGGAGAGGCAAAGGTATTCATAAAAATTACCCAAAACTTGATATAAGGCAAAAAGATTACTGGGAGCCCCTTCGAAGTCCTAACAATTTTTCCCCATGGCCCTCGGAAACAGATAAGAACCAAAAATATAACAAGCAATCTCAAAGATTAATGAGAGAATTTCCTTAGATTACTGCACATTTGCACACTTTGTGAAATGATTAATAAAGCTGAAACTGAGGCCAGTAGTAGAGGCTGTGAGTTGGCCATTTCCTCAGCCAGACTCTTAATTGAACTCTTTGTGGTAATTCAGTAACTATACCACAGTGGATCAAGTCCAAAGCTGAGAGGTCTGAGACCAATTTCTTCTCTAAGGTAAACTGTGAGATTTCCTACCTATAATCTAAGGACATATCGATTAATTGAAATCCAGGTTCATTAGAGGAGTTATTCACTAATGATCCTATTGAAATAACACATTATATGTATTCAGCACTTCTTCCAAGTCTCAGTACCTTAACCTTGGAAAGGAGATATTATCCTCATTTTCCCACTAAGGACATAAGTGCCTAGAGAGGTCAAACAACTAGTAGTCTGTGACAGTCAGAGCTGGGAATGGACGTCAAGACTTTTGTGAGCTGTGAGTGAGTTTGTGCAGTTAAACACATCTAGATTTGAGCCACAGTTTCCATACTTACTAGCTGAGTAACCTTGAGTGTGTCACTGACTTTTCTGAATTTGAGTTCCTTCCTCTTTACTAAGAAGAAGACCACTACTAACTCCGTGCTGAGAGCATTAAAAGAGATCCTTCGCTTAAAGCACTTAGCACAGTGCCTGGCTTATGGTAAACACTCAGTCAACCTTAGCTGGAGAGCAAGAGAAAACGAGATGATGACACAAAGTTGATTTCAAAAGATTCCCTCAATGTACTCAAGGGGATATATTCAAAGTACTAGAGTATTCAACTCAAATTTATGATATCCCCAAATAATGGTGAGATGCATCATGTTTACTGTAACTGAAAAAGCAAGAGGGTGAACTTACCCTTTCAGAAAGCTTTTGAACAACAGCAGTGAGACAATGAAACCATTTCTAGTTAGCCTCCCGTTAGCTTAAGAAATCAGTGGATATTCTGGTTTATATAAGTTATATGTGTTTCTGTAAGCCTCTTTAACTACAAGGGGCTTAAAAAAATTAAAAGGGTAGAATTTTAAGACTCTCTGAGAACCACCGGGATTCCCTTTGAAACTTTCCTTTTCTGGAGCCTCTAGTGATTTATAGCAAAGTTTACTTGACCTTCCAGTAAAGGCTTCAGTTATTTGAGGAATAAATTGAAAAATGGGAGATTAAATAAATCATACAGTTGCAGAGGTTGCCAGAGCTGGTGAAGTGATTTCAATCTGAATCCGTGAGCCTTGAATCCCCTCAGAGAGATTACTAGCAAATCCAGGGCAGCACACCAAGCCAGCAGCAGACAAGCTTCAGTACAGAGCAAACCAGACATTACTGCTTATTAGATCCTGATGCTGAAGAGGCATCAAAAAGGAGACATTGAAGAAGGCATTCACTCCATCTATGAACTGTTGAAGACTTTAGGAGTTAGCAATGAGGGGCTGTTAATTTAAGAAAGGTGAAACTAGCTTGAGACAGCCAGAAACACATAGAAGGGAAATTTCTCTACTTATATCTCCCCTTCTAAGTAAAGTATATCAGGGATCAAGAGAGTGGGTCTGTTTGTCTCTCTCTCAAAATCTTAATCATCTTATAAATAGATCTTGCAAAGTAAAATCAACAAAAACACTCTTGCACCATCTTATTGTAAAGATAACATATTTCCTTGTTTTTAAGCTTACACAAGCCTATTTCTTTGATGAGAGCATAGCTTTGGGAACTTCACTGATAATAAAGTCCTAGCAACCTATTTACTTGGGAATCTCCTAACCAGAATCCTTTCCCAACCATTGGTAACATTTAAGTTCAACATGTAAGAACAGTTCATTCTGGAATGTCTGCGATGGAGAAAGGGGATGAGAACCATTTTCAAGGGCTTTCTCGTGACATTTACTCGTCAGCTCTGCAGGAGAACACGTCAGCCCTCTCAGACCACAGCTGCATGTAGGCATGTAGGGCCGTCCCTCTTGACTCTGTGCCCGGGGACTGCGTCCTCCAACCGTCAGTCTCATCTGAGAGCTGGACGCAGACCATCAACGGGCAACAAACATATTGGTCCCTTCCTGCTCGTTACAGCAAAGGAAGGAAAATGAAGGTTGATGGAGGGGAGTATGGACGGGGCAAAGGTAATGAGAAAAATGCCCCCAAACTCCGAAATTAGGCAACCAAATTATCGGGAACACTTTCAAAATCATATTAACTGTTCTAATTAGCCCACCTAAGGGCTGCACTGTCCAATAGAATAGCCACTATCCATGTGGCTCTTCAAAGTCAAATTCGAATTCAAATTAAATAAAATTAAAAAATCAGCTCTTTGTTCACTCAAGCCACATTTCTTTTCTTTTTCTCTCTCTCTCTTTTTTTTTTTTGTGAACTTGATATTGAGGCAGTTTCAAGCCCCCTTGGGTTTATTTTTTTAATTTTTTCCTTTTGTTTGTTTGTTTGTTTATTTATTTCCCCAATACATTATTATTTTTTTTCTACTGTTCAATGGAGACATGAAGCAAGGGGTACCATATTAAACATCCTCGATAAAGAACATTTCCGACGGGGCAGAAAGTTCTATTGGATGGCTGTTCTGAAGGAAGGTAATTTTGCTTTAAAATCTACTGTTAATTGGAATTCAGGCTCTGAATAATTAGATACATTTCAAATAGTTTTTCCCCCTTGAAATGCAAATAATTCTTGTCCAGAATAAGAGATAACTCTACAAGTTATGGTTTTATTTGCCCTGAAAGAAATTAGTTTTATTTCTAAATTTGCAATCTTGTTCCAGCATTTCTTAAATTGATTAAATATAAATTTCTTATATCCTCTCTTGGATCAACTTTATCATCCAGCTGTGTCGCTTGTTACTGAGTTAGAGAAATCCTTGACATATACCCACTGTACATTTGAAAGTATATCTCTAACTTTTAAGGACTTGTACTGTGACAAAGGGATTGATCAGATACACTCAGTGTGATTTCGATTTAAATAGGGTCTAAACTAAACACTGGGCAAACTGTTCTCTTGGAAAAATTTATGTAAATTCACCTCAGTTTTTCCAACAAGGCAACAGTATAGCAGAGAGTTTAAGACTCTAGGCTTAGAAGATTTTGTTCAAGCTCTATAGAAGCTACTTCCAAGATAATACACAAGAAGGAAACAGAAACAAAATAAAAGAAAAAGTTGAGGAAGATGGAAATTTTCCCTTTGTGTAATACTGTATATTTTTTGAAAAAATAATGAGCACATAAAACTACACAATTAAAAATAAAGCTAAAACTAAAGTTGCATATACAGGGAGTTAATATTTAGTATTAAGTCAGCACTCTACAACATCCTAGCTGTGTGACCTTGGACACATTATTCAATTTATCTAAGCCTTGGTTTCCTCATCTGTAAAATGAAAATCTTAACAAGTAGCTCATAGGCCTGATGTGATGATTAAACTAGATAATGTCTGGTACATAGTAAGGACTCGATCAATGTTAGCTGTCATTCTTATCACAGCCGGGACTCCTGAGAGTTACTAGGAGAAAGAGCAACATTTAGCATCTCCCATCTGACTTTGAAAATTCATGTGAATTCTACATTCTTATCCATGATTTATTTCAATTTGAACATAATTTTATCACATTCTTCCAGTAAAGATGTTCCACATTTAGCATGACTTTTCCTTTTTCTTATAAGCTCAGTGTATAACCAGGATTGCCTGATCATTCAGAGGAAAGCCAGGCATCTGTACCAGATAATAGGCTCTGGGTTCAATTTTTCCAAACTCTAACTGGAAAAGCCATTAAACCTAAGTGTGGTTGACTTTGAACAATCAAGAGTGTATAAAAAATATACACACACACTTACACAAACATACGTATCCCAAAAGATTGCTTAATAGTATTTTTACTAATATACAGTATAATAAAATATTTAATATTATTACTTAAAGGATCACTTTCTTTGGACTTAAATAGGCTGTGGCCATAAGTGCCATATAAATGGTTTCTGCCCCCTATAGTCTATTATTTTGAGAAAACTGTCCAGTCTCTACTTCCTGGTTTTCTTCATATATGGTGTTTAGCACAGTTCATGGGAGCATGGAAAGCATTTAATAAGTGTTGGATGCCATTGTTACCAGTACTGATCCTACTGTAAGGTCATTATAAGGAGGTCAATTCCTAGTATTTCTTAGACCTACTGAGTAAACACCAGTTGTGTGATTTATCCAGATCTTGGCAATAAATAGGATGCACCATCACCTCCAAAGTTAAGTGTAATGATTAGGTGTTAGTGAAGGAAGGTGTGGGTTTTGTGAAACAGGAGGTGGTAAGGAACCCAGAGACTAGCAAACCTAAGTAGTCATGACCATCATTATCGACTGAATGTTGTATCCCCCAAATTCACATGTTGAAACTCTAACTCCAAAATGTGATGGTATGAGAAGGTAGGGCCTTCGGGAGGTAACTAAGTCATGTGGGTAGTGCTCTCATGAATGCGATTAGTGCCTTTCTAAGAGGAGACAGGAGAGTTTACTTCCCTCTCTGCTATCTACCAAGTGAAGATGCAATGAGAAAACCAGGAAGTGTTCTTTCACCAGATACCAGATTTGCCAGTGCCTTACTCTTGAACATCCCAGCCTCTAGAGCTGTGAGAAAATAAATTTCTCTTGTTTAGGCCACTCAGTCTATGGTAATGTGTTATGGTGGTTCAAGCTAAGACAGTTATCCCTTGGGCTACAGAGATAAGTGATAGCCTTGGTCATTTCTAGAAGAGATATGACAAAACCGTAAGGGAAGAGGGCAGAAATACCTTGATTTCTCTTGCTCCTGCCCTGTGATTTTCTTTCTTTCTTTCTTTTTTTTTTCCCCTTTTCTTTTCAGCCACACTTACAACATGCAAAATTCCCAGGCCAGGGATCAAACCCATGCCACAGCAGTGTGACCCAGGGCACACTGTGACACTGTTGACACTGTGTGACAACAGCAGATCCCTAAAGTGTTGAGCCACCAGGGAACTCCTACCCTCTCACTTTCTCATAAGCCTCATTCTCTACTTGAACCCACCTTGAGGCTGGCTGGCCAAGGAACCCCAGATGCAGCTACAAAATTAGTCTCCTGTGCTTCAGAAATGGGCAAACCAGAACTCTGGGGGCATAGAGACAGAGAATAAGTATATTTTAAGAACCTGGAGTCAACTATATGGTTAAGTTGCCTATTTGCGCCTGATGTTTAAAATTCTCTATATACAGGAGGCCCATCCCAGCCTTCTGTCCCTCCTTCTGGCAACTTCCTTCCCTTCGTTAGTAAATGCTGCCATTAAAACAACAACCTAAGCAAGTCAGAGGATGTACAAAGACAAGTTGTGCTACTTAATTTCAAAGTTCCAGCTCTTTGTACAGCATTAAAGTCTGTTTCTCATCGAAGGCAAATTAGTTAATTTCCAATGGGTTCTGTGAATATCAACAGACCACCCAAATGTTTACTTGTAAGCCATCCCCCTAGTAGGTTAAAAGAATCCATTTGCTTGGAGAGAAAGAAGGGGTGGGCATTCATGCATATAAATTGTCTAAATGAAGGGCCAGATCCATATTAAAACAACATTAATTATTCATTTAGCAAAGGAGAAAAATTTACCTATCGTGAAAAAGCCCTAGGGTGACATTCTTTTCTACAAACTTGCGTCTAAGCCAAATAACATCCCAAATAACCCTCTTATTCAACTGCTCTTTCTGGAAATGAGAAAAGGCTATGGGAAGAAAAACAACCCACTGCTTTATGGTCACACCATGTCTTAGAGGTTGAGATATGCAAATTCTCCTGGACCAGGAGGTCAGATCCAGAATTCCAGAGCTGAAGAACTGTATGTGGAAAAACCCCTGGCCTTTGCCTCTCTAATAAAGGCCTAACTTTTGAAAAAGTCAGTGGGGTTCTGTTCCCAGGATTTTGGGGCCTGTCAGAGGAGGTGGCTAACACCTGGCAGAGTTTCCAAGTCCCCTTTCCTTCTCTGCTCCCCAGGGACTTTCTGGAAGCAGAAAAATCATTGTCCAAACTCAACTCACAGTTGTCCAACAAGAGAAAAGTCTACTGTTGTGCCAACTGGAAATCTCCAGATTTTCAACAGCAGACTGAAGGCATGTGCTTAGGGCTGGAGGAAGAAGAGGTCCAAAGAACACATTTTTATCTGCTACCAAACATGCACCTTTTTCACTTAATCATAACAAAGTCAGGGATCAGAATCTTTCTCCTCTAGTGGCCTGAAAAATGTTGGGCTTGCCATGATTCCCACCGTTCTCCCCCCCCCCCCCCGCAATACTATGGAATCATAGCAATTGCCTTAAAGAATTTTTGCTGCTATTTTGCTTTTACTAAAGTGAAAACTTTAATATGTATTTTATTTTAAGAAGACTTGTATATGAACTTGACACTGTGGGTGGCACAGGGTTGTTAAAATGTTCAGAGTAGCAGCTATCTACCTGGAGCCTTGGGGAAGCCCATGGACCTACAGAGATCTCAGTTACTTGTTTGAATGATCTGAAATTTTCAGCCTTTAGAAATTTATTTTTTTGCATGTTACAACTGTCTTGCCTTCTATGAGACATATATTCAAGCAAATAGTACAAGAAAGGATACACTTGAAATTGCTGGGATCCTGGAACCTTGGGAGGAAAGTGCACAGAGGAGTAGGGGGTTCCTATGGCTTCAAGGAGGGGAATGAAGAAGGTGCTAAAAATATGAGTACCTACTTTATAACTTTTCTGAAGGTTTATCAGCACGGTACACATTTATTTTGAAAGAGAGAGGCTTAAGGTTTAGAACATCCTACTTATTAGCCATGTGGCTAATTATTTAAACTTGCTAAGCCTCAGTTTCACCATCAGTAAAATGGGACAGCAACACTTACACTTTATGCAAGAACTGTGAGGACTACAACTACGTGAGATAATTTATATAAAGTTGCTAACACAAAGCTTAGAATGTAGTATGTGTTCAGTAAGTGGAATATGACGATGACAGTGGTGATGGTAATACCATCTGTTCCCTAAAAACAGATAAATAAGGAAGGACATTTAGATGTGTACAGAGTAAAGAAAAATCAGGAAGGAGCAGATGGTCGGAACATTTCAATAGCAGCTGGCTTGCTGTTTCACTCTTACACTGCTCCTGTTCCTTGCCGTGAGGCTCTATAAAGGAACTGCCTCAGCTTTCTGTAGAGCTTATCCACTCACAGGACAGAGGGAGACACAGGGGAAACCATAAATAGATGCAGCTGTCTGATTCCTCAGGTTGTCCCAGGGAGAATATTTACTTAGCTCCAAGGAAACGGCTTTATTTAGCAGATTATGGTTTTAAAATTTCTTGCATTTGAATGCTAACATATTCTCTCTCCAGCTAACTCCTGTGTAACGTGAATAATGTGGACTTGTGATAATATTTTCTACTACCACTAGGCTGCCTGATATTTACCTAGCCTGATATAAGCCTACATCAATGCTTCATGTAGTGATGGCACCGTCATCTGGGAAGGTACTGGGAAACAAAGAGGTGAAATATTGGAGTTCCCATCGTGGCTTGGTAGAAATGAATCTGACTAGTATCCATGAGAACACAAGTTTGATCCCTGGCCTTGCTCAGTGGGTTAAGTAAGGGTCTGGGGTTGCCATGAGCTATGGCATAGGTTGCAGATGGGGCTTGGATCTGGCACTGCACAGGCATATAAGAAATCATCCAGGGAGAATCAAGGATAGAGAAGGAAGGAGAGAGGTGAGTTCTGATGTTCCCCAAACTGCCAGCTCTGCACTTACCCAAGGGGCACTGTAGCTCCCTGGATTTCCTGCCAATTTCACCTACTCAAGCTTCAGCTGTAGGGACAATACCCTTCTCTCAAGCTCAAATAGCACTTTGTCAAGTGGGCCCTAATACAACACTCTGGGGCTACCATGTCTCAAAGATTGTCTGCAAAGAGCTCTAGAGGTTTCAGGTCCAGAATGTGAAACTGGACCATGGGTGTCCTCACATCCATTTCCACCTGTAAATTTTAAGACCCACCTTCCAGGTTTCTCCCCACTCAAATCCCACTGAAGACACTCTTGGTTCCTCATAGTCATAAAACATTCCAGACATGTTGCAGACCCCTCTAGGCTCACCTAAGATTCCAGTGAATGTGGATCTCCAGATTGCCACACCCATATCCTCAGGGAGTAGAAATTCCATACGCACTCTATGTAGAAGACCAGAACTTTCTAGGCAACAAGCATCACTTGGTCAGATGCTCTTCATGTCAATGCCACTCTCTTTCCTTCATCCAGATCCTAGTTCATGAGGGTACGAAACCAAGTGTATGTCAAGTATCTTCTTCAGAGAGATTTGAAGTTGTTTATAAATAGGAAGACTATTGTACTCCTCTCACCCATGAATCACTATTAATAGCACCTCCTTTCCTCTTGAAAGTGTCACAATTTCAGTGGTAATATTTGTGATTTCCATGTCCTTAGAAAAGTCACTGTCATGGAAGGTCCCTTGAGAAACCATATCATCCCTCCATGTTAATTCAGGCAAAGGTTATGCAGCTATAACAAAGGGACTCCCAAAATACTGTGGTTTAAAGAATACAGAGTTTATTTTCTTTCTCAACTAACATTGCTGAGCTGAACTGTCCAGTTTGGCAGATCTTTGCTCCCCCAGCACTGACCGGGCACCAAAAAGTTCCTTCCATATTTTTGTGCCACCATGTCTTCGGGGGTCAAATTTATCTACATATTTGAATCGAATTTGTACTTTGGGTTCCATCTCACAGGAAGGGGAAGGCAGTATATGGAGGACAGCATGCACAAAGGCTGAGGGCTCAGAACCAAAGGCAGCATACACATCATCTCTGCTGCCATGTCTCTTGGCAAGAACCTAGTCACCTAGGCCGTGACTAGTGTTTTAGCCCGAGTCCCTTTGAAAGCAAGGCCTGGGGCAAAGAAGCTTTCATGTGATTTTATTAGGGAGTGCAATGCCAAGAAGCAGAAGCGAGGAAAAAATGGATTGGCAGTAAGGAAGGAGTGAAAGCCAACATGAGGGAGCATTACTGAGTGGGCTAACACTTGGTATCAGGTTCTTGTGGGATCCTATTGTGGGAGGCCATGCAAATTGTTGGAGAAAAATGTATTCACTGGTTTCTATCTCCTGTTGGTAAAAGTTTCAGAGGCATTAAATCTCTGAAGTTTTAAGGTGAGTATCTTTTCTCTTTTCCATCCATCCATCTATCCATGCAACACACTCTACAGTGTAAAGTTCTATGAGTTAGGACCAATGACTACAGTTGCGTAGCCATTGCCATTAAGATAAGCAATAGCCCGTCATCTCAAAAAGTTCCTTTTTACCCATTTGTAGCCATCCCCTCCTCTCCAGTCTCTGACAACCACTGGTCTTTGTTGTACTCCTGTATTTTGCCTCTTGCAGGATGTCATGTAAAGGAAATTACACTATATGTAGCCTTTTTTCCTTTTTTTTTTCTTTTTTGTCTTTTTGCCATTTCTAGGGCTTCTCCCGTGGCATATGGAGGTTCCCAGACTAGGGGTCTAATCGGATTTGTTGCTGCCGGCCTACGCCAGAGCCACAGCAATGCAGGATCTGAGCCGTGTCTGCAACCTACACCACAGCTCACGGCAATGCTGGATCATTAACCCACTGAGCAAAGCCAGGGATGGAACCCGAAACCTCATGGTTCCTAGTCGGATTCGTTAACCACTGAGCCACAACTGGAACTCCCCTTTTTTCCTTTTTTGTGGCTATACTCACAGCATATGGAAATTCCGAGTCCAGGGATTGAATCTGAACTGCAGCTGCAACCTACACTACAGCTGTGGTAATGCCATTAACCCACAGCACCAGGCGAGGGATCGAACCCTTGCCACTGTAGAGACTACATCACATCCTTAGCCCATTCCACCACACTGGGAACTCCCTGTATACAGCCTTTTGATTCCGTTTTTTTTTTTTTTTTTTTCCCGCTTAACATGGTTGATGTTTATCCATGTTGTTTTCCTATCAACTTATTCTTTCTCATTAGTGAGTGGCTTTCCACAGTACAAAGGCAGCACGGTTTGATGATCCATCAATAGTCAAAAGACTTGGAGTCAAAAGGCTTGGAGTTCCTGTTGTGGCTCAGTGGTTAACGAATCCAACTAGGAACCATGAGGTTGCGGGTTTGATCCCTGGCCTTGCTCAGAAGATTAAGGATCCGGTGTTGCGGTTAGCTGTGGTGTAGGTTGCAGACATGGCTCAGATCCTGCATTGCTGTGGCTCTGGTGTAGGCCAGCGGCTATGGCTCTGATTCAACCCCTAGCCTGGGAACCTCCATATGCCACGGGAGCGGCCCAAGAAATGTCAAAAAGACAAAAACAGAAACAGTAGGCTTGCCTTCAATTTTAGATCCTTATGAATAAAGATGCTATAAATATTCACATACATGTTTTGTCTGAACAGGGTCTCAATTCTCTTATAAATCCCACAACAATCTTTTGAATCTGATATTACTGTCTCTATAATACAGGTGAAACCACTGGGTTAAATAAGAACTAAAGAAACTGGATGTGAACCCAAGTGCCTCAAGCTCGTGGTCTTTGACAAAAAGACACATAAACAAATAATTCTATTGTACATAAGCAAACACATATTCAGTAAATTATGTAATAGAAAAATAAGTGCCAATAAAATATAATAGAATCTGAGAAAAGTGTCTAACCCTTTTCCCCAGGTGATTATGGAACTCTCCAAGGTGGGCTTAATATTCTCTAAGTCTTTAAGCATCAGCTAGTGTTCTCTAAGCAGGCAGATGGTGGATGGGCTGGAAGGTCAAGTGTGCCAGAGACAGAGATTTGGTCAGTTTTGTGGTCTACTGCCTCACAAACACCTGAAATGGTATCGTGCAAATAGCAGGCATGCAATAAATTGTTTTTAAATGCAAGAATGAACTTCAGGCAAAGGGCATAGCCTGTAAGGGCAGGGCACCTGGTTTGTACTGAGTCCCGTTGTCTGGTACATGGCCTCCCCTTCAGGTGCTGGAGACATTTTCCAGCTGCCTCCCACAGAGGCCTTTGCAGAAATCTTAACATGATTCTTAAACTTCCAGCTGTCCAGTGGCCACACCCTGTCCCTGGAGCCCTGGGAGTCAAGAGCCTTTATCTCTAACACACTCCTTTGGACAAGCCAGGCTTTGACCTCTGGGAGCTGCCCCAGGGTGTAAACAAAACAGAGATGGGAAATTTCCAAGGCAATTTATCTGCCAGTATTCTGCCAACTCCTTGGAAGTCACGGATTTTGTTTCTTGTCTCTAAGGCACCAGCTCAGTCTGGCTAAAGAAGGCTGAAGCTGGAGTTCCTGTGGTGGCTCAGGGGTTAATGAACCTAATGAATATCCTTGGGGCCTGGGGTTTGATCCCTGGCCTCGTTGGTGGGTTAAGGCTCTGGCATTGCCCTAAGCTTTGCAGATGTGGCGGCTCAGATGAGTTGCTGTGGCAAAAAAAAAAAAAAAAAAAGAAGGTTGAAGTTCATGGAGCGGCACAGCCCAGGGAGAGAAAAGGGAAAGAAGAGCTATTGTTCTAGAGGTTGGTAAAAGGCATTCAGGCATCTGTGCTGAAGTCAGAAAGGCAGGTGGAGAGGGTGCAATTTTAAACCACCATCAATCAAAGGAGTTGAAAACGAGTCCCCTTCCCAACATGGAAAATCACAGTCAATATACCCAGCATAGAAACTTCTCTTATTTTCTAGGGGTGCTTATGGACACACAAGCCCACACAATGGAATGATAGCTGTAGCCTGCATTCTCATGTAATAGAGAATCAGGAACAATTTATATCACCATTAATTATCAACTACTCTATTTTTAAAACCTGCATTTTGTTTGAAGAAAACTGATGTATACCAATCGTCAGGATACATTTTCATTTAAATAGTTTTATTGTTTTCAAAAATATATGTTGTCATGTGGTGCTTCAGAGAATGGGCTTTAGTGTGGGTTATGGATTTCAGTCCCATTTTCTGGCACTTTCTGGGTGCAGAACCTTGGCCAAGGGACTTAATTATGTTGCTTCCTCAATAAAATGAAGATGATAATAGTACCTGCTTCATAGGTCTCTTGCAAAGAGCCATGGAGATGATTCACATGAAATATTTGGCATGGTACCCACCACGTAAGAAACCCTCCATATTCATAGCTATAACAATGAGTATAAAAATACAAACAATATAGAAAAATATAAAATTTTTAAATCCCCTGCAATCCTACCAGCTAGGATAATTGATGTTGATTGTGTCATATTATACCGGGGCTCCAATAAACATATACTGCAGGCATCTTTTCCTGCCAAGTAGCATTGTCCTGTAGTCAATATCCCTTTTTTATTTTTTCTTTTTTTATTGTTTTCTTTTTTTGCTTTTTAGGGCCACACCTGCGGCATATGGAGGTTACCAGGCTAGAGGTCAAACTGGAGCTATAGCTGCTGGCCTACACCACAGCCACAGCAATGCAGGATCCAAGCCGTGTCTGTGACCTATACCACAGCTCACAGCAACACCAGATCCTTAACCCGATGAGTGAGGCCAGGGATTGAACCCGAAACCTCATGGTTCCTAGTCGGATTCATTTCTGTTGCACCATGATGGGAACTCAAATATCCCCTTTTTAAATGACTGGAGAACATTACATGGTTATGAATATGGCAGGATATATTCTTGATAGAGAAGAAAAGAAAGTTCGGAAGAACACAAACCCTGGGTTACATGCCTGGCCAAATCTTCACGGCGTGTGTTTCATAACGTCAGCTAAGAAATCATCTCACCACAAACTCAGCTCTGCAGAGTCAGGAAGGATCTGCATACTGTGGCCCAGTTTCCTAGTTGGAGCGGACCTTGATTGTTCCAGGACATCACCCTTCACCTGCACACTCTGCAATCTGGCATTCAGGCTGATGAAAATGGGAAACAGTCATATTCCCCTGGTCGCTCCTGCTGATTCAGCGATCAGGGGCCCTGGGAGGGTTCATGGCTGTTTGGCCAAGCAGGCATTCAGGCTTCACTGAAAGTCACAGTCTCCTGGGGTCCAGATGGGGGGTGGGGGGGGGTTGTTTACACTGCATCCAGACCAAACATCTGGGGAAACTGTAACCCCTTTCGTTTTCCCCTGCTGCCTTGAAAGAAAATCTGATGTTATCACACAAAGAAGACATTTCTTTTTCTCATTCTCTGTTTCTTTCTCTCCTTTTTTTCCTCTTCTATGTTTTTCCTTCTTATTCCTTCCCCCTTCTTTTTTCTCTTCTCTGCTCCCTGCTTGCCTCTTTCTCCCCCTCTTTTCTGCTTTTTCCTTCTTTCCAACTTCTATAACAAAGTACTTTGGGAGAGAAAGTTTAAAAAGAAATAAATCTTTTATTTTCAGAACCAGAGGATTTTTTTTTTCCACAAAGATTTATGCGCAGCTGAAAGAACTGGAGAAATAAATGGGCCAAAAGCCTCTTTCTTATTCAGGACAAATGTCCATGGAAAGTACTAAAAGGGCTGAACTTCTTGGTGACCTTAGCAAATGTATTTTTGGAAAAAGTGGATTAGAGTTTGGTTTCTACCCTGTCCATGCCTCTCTGGTCCTCTGTTCCTGTTCTACCTGCTGTAGAGTTCACTCCTGCAATCAAAGGTCAGGAAGTGACACTGAAAACAGGAATGGCTAACCCCCAGTGGTATGTCATCTGGAATCTGACAACTATCACTTCTACAGTCTCTTAGGAGTCATTGGTCAACATACTGCATGAGATAAAGACTCACGGCCTGCAACTACAGCCCTCTCATTTTAATCCCTATTTATTTACTAGGAAGGCAACATGGAGTGGTAGTTAAAAGCACTAATTCCACCTCTGCTATTTACATACTGTGTATCTTCAAGACTATGACAACCTCTCCAACCCCTATTCCCCCATCTCTGTAAAGAGGAATAACCATGGCACCCATTTGACAAGGCTGTGTGTTCAGAGGCTCAGCATGGCATTTTGCTCAGGGAATTTACAGCCACTGGTGGTTATTATGGATAATTAAGTTAGTTGTGATCCCTGACTCATCAAATTATCTTCTAGCCCACACTTTCCATGTGGACAAACACACATCTGTCTATCAAATGCTCTTGTTGGAATCAAAGAACATGATACCTGGACTACTTTATTGATTAATCAAAAACAAACCCCTGAAAGAGGAGATGAAGTTACCTCTGTATGATTAGAACTTCTGCAGACTCTCACCTGTCACCGGCTAAGCTGTCCTTCCTGAATGTTTTTAAAGTGTGTATTTAATAATGGGGTTCCAAATGCTTTATCCATTACCTTCTACTTTTTAGAATCCACATATTTCTCATTTTTGAAAACTGGAATAACATATTCCTGTATCCAATTGCCTGGCCTTACTCCCAGTCTCTGATTTCACTAAGATTGCTGACAGTGGTTTTGTAATCACATCTGCAAGTCTTTTCTATACTTTAGAATTTAATCCAACTTGAATTCAGTAAGTGTCTGGTTCCCCTTTTGTTATCTCTTATGATATCTCAGGCTTCATTTTCTCCTTAAAATTATATACACACACACACGTATATACACACGTGCACACATATATGTATATATAAATGATAGGCATAATACATGTAGATATGACTATATAATGATATATATGTACAAAATGAGATACAGATCAAATAATATAAATATATATATATAATACATGTTTATGGCTGAACCTTTTAAAAACACAGTTAAGCAAAATGATGAGACCAGAAACCATTATTAATCCTAGCACACAGATAATATTGATGCTTCCTGATTTGGTATGACACCTTCTAGTATTTTTCTGTGTAGAAATAGAAACAGAAGCAGTTGGATGAATAAAACACAAAGATGTCTCCATATCATTCTTTTTCTACATCCTTAAATGTAATGTTAACACAGGGCTTCAGTGTAGGTCTGTGAAGTCATTTTTTACTAAGCTCAGCCCCTTTGAGCACTTTGGCTTTTTAGCTATTTGCTACTTTATCAAGGTTAGAGTCATGACTTTGGAAAAAGAAGCAGGTAGTAGGTAAAGAGGTGCTGATATTCTTATAAAAGGAAGCGCCAGAGGCACGAGGTCACGGATTGAGTTGGAGGTGCAGCGTCCTCCTGGGGCTTCTCACCCCCATGTTGTCTGGCTGACCTCAGGCAAATTATCCCCTTCCTTGGGGACTCAGATTTACTTCAGAGAATTCTCTCCTGTACAAGGCTGTGACAGACAGTAGCTCACAGAATGGGCTCTTGTGAAGGTTCAATGTGACCCTGAACAGATTGCTTGTAGTACATGGCTTGGCTCTTCAGAATTATCTAAAAAATTGTAGCTGTCATTGTTACTATGATTTTTGTTATAAGCTCCTGTATGGTTCAGTGTCTATGTACTTTGAAAATAAAGACTTTGTTAGAAGTCAATGACTCCCTTCATTCTGGAATTTACATTTTGAACTCTATGCAGTGAATGGACTCCAAGAGCAGACCATAAAAAATGTCAGCACAAGGACTCATGTGGACACATGCATGTCATACACAACAGTTAGTTCTGCTGTGATGGGCCATGTCTGATCCTAAAAATTATCATGCAATGCAAAGTGATGTGAGAAATACCACAGGGCTCATGGGAAATGAGGTTATGGCGGGGACTCCAGTTACTCACAAAATCTCGACATCTCATGTAATTTTGACCCTCTCCCCAGGGAACATTTGGCAACATCTACAAACGTTTTTGTTTGTCACAACTGTTGGGGGAGGGGAAGAAGTGGTGCTACTGGCATCTAGTCAGTAGAGGCCAGGGTTGTTGCTAAATAAACCCCCTATTCTGCCCAGGACAAGTCCCATAGCACAAAATGATCTGGCCCCAAATGCCAACAGTAACAAGGTTGAGAGTCCTGGATTTAAGGGCACAACACTCAAAAACTTGTCAATGACACATTAAAAAAAAAAAAAAAAAAAAAGGATAGGAATCCAATAAAACAGAAATGAAGTTTTGCTCGTGTTAAATGGTTAAGAAGTGCACAAATAACTGCAGTAAATATTACACTAAGTCTCAAAAAAGACCTAATGTTGCCTGTGGAAATGGGGGTTGGAAGGGTTTCAGCTAGTGAACAATTGTGAAGCGGTGGAAGCAGAATTATCTGAAACTGGACAGAAAGTTCTAGCACAAGATGTAGACAGTGAGGCTCATAATATGTGTTGTGAAATGAGGTAGCTAGTGGGTGTCTGAGAGTGTGTGTGTGTGTGTGTGTGTGTGTACGTGTGTGTGTGTGTGTGTGTGTGTGTGTGTGTGTGTATTCCCATGCAGCCCAGTTCAGTTTGTGATAGCTTTCTGTCTTCAACTATTTTGGGCGGAAGGGTGGGGGTAGGAGGTGGGTGATGAAATCATGCACAAGCAAACACAAAACTTGATTATACCCAAGTTATTCTCTAATATATCAACAGCACTGGAACAAATCCATGTGCTCAAAACATGCCTTAACTATACAAGAACTGACTATCCATATTTACATATTTACTGAATTGACTTGACTTTGTACTTCACAGCAACAATGCTTCTTGAAAGTATGCTAGACTTCATTATCAAACAAAACTTTAACTAACAGAAATTATCAGGCATAAATATTTCAGAAAAATTCTGTTTAAATGAAACCCTTTCACATGCCATTGTATAGCATGAGACTGTTCCATGAGCTGGCAAGTGGCCCATACTATTTATAACAGTCTATTTAAAACTCTGTATAATGCTGAAATATTTAAGGATAAAATTATATGATGTGTGGAATCTGCTCCAGAATAATCCCAGAGGGGAACAGTGAGTGGTGGAGCTAAGGGAAAATAGGAATGGCCATGAATTCAAAAATGAAATGAGAAGATGAGAACATAGGGCTTGGTTATTATCGTCTCCTTACTTTCGGGCAATAAAAAGAAAAAGAAGAATAGTTTACCTAAAATTATAGCTAAGCCATGCATTTGCAAGCAGGTTCATATAAATGCTGATTTTTAAGTAGTGGTATGGCTGTATTTGCACATAGGGTTTATGTGTGTAACTATTGCAGTGATGTATCACGTTAAAAAGATGCGATGCACTGAAGGAATTGAAAGCATGCTTTCTTTCTGCAGTTTCCAAAGGCCTGGCTCTTATAAGTAGAGTCTGATGATTAGGAAAATTAGGTGTCAAAAGGAGAAAATTAACACTCAAGCCAAGGTCAGTACCCAGGGCCTATCACTTGGAGGGGTGTTTCACAAGCTGAACATATCAGAGCCCTCACCATGGTGGTGAGACTACGAGCTGGGACCTGGGTAGATTTGCTCTGTGTGAAACATGGCTGGACAGGGTATCACAGGGGGCAGAATAGAGGGCCCTTAGATTCTGACCTCGCTGGGGAGGCCTCGTTCCACCAAGTGACCTTGGGCAAGTTCATCTAATCTCTCTGGGAAATTTGGTTTCCCTTCAAGTTTGTGAAAGCTGGATTCTCTGTGTAAAGAAAAATAAAAAAGAGCAAGATTTAAAGAAACCACAACAGGGATGTCTGTAACTAAACAGTGGTCAGAAGAGATTTGCAGAAGACCCTGAACAGCTTTGTATTACTCTTTGGAGCATCTGATGAAAATGAGAAATACTCACACACGAATCCACAAAAACATTTGCATCCATGTCTGGGGAGTTACAGACCCCTTAACATCCATCCAGGGCACTGGGTTAAGAACCTGGATTACAGCTGCACCCATCTTCAGTCTAATACCCGAGGGGTGGGGACAGGTTAAATATGTTCCTGTCACCACCACTGCCTTCTCCTGATCTATTTCTCCAATCTGAACTGTTTCCTCTGTTCTCCAAATTCTACCCAATTCTTCCCAGTCCCTCGCTTTTCAGGAAGCCTTTCTCAGCCAGTGCTATGGACAGGAATTTCTCATCTGAACTCATAGTAAGTAACTGATCACTGCTGCTATTTTGGTCCTTAATTGTACACTCTTTAAGGGTGCCTGTCTCCGAATACCTGTATCTGTGTATGTTGGTATTGCCTATATAACTAGATTGCACCAACACCATTTATCACCCTTCCTGGTAGATCCTCCCAGAACCAG
The DNA here is from genome assembly GCF_054392235.1 of Sus scrofa. NCBI lineage: Eukaryota > Metazoa > Chordata > Mammalia > Artiodactyla > Suidae > Sus > Sus scrofa. The sequence continues at coordinate 61,243,808 of NC_139395.1, forward strand.
CCATTAGAAAACTAACAAACAGACATGAGGTTTGAAGGTAGATATTCCTGAAATACTTATTGAATGAACGCAACAATCAAAATCTTTTACTCCTTACCTTACTCCTTTTCCTAATACTTCACATTTAGCACTCTCTACGATTTCTGTCTGGATCCCCCTTTTCCTAGGATTCCCTAGCAAACTCCCATTTATGCTTTCAATCTCAGCTCTGAATCAACTATAATGGAAAAAATAAAAATCACAAAAATAGATAAATAAATTCCACTTAAAAAAAAAGTATCTGCAGACAAGTCCTCTGTTCCCCCAACTTTCTACCTCTCTCACCTCCCTCTCCTTTCTTGACTTCATGGGATGGGCTCTGCAAAGAGCTCTGTCAAGTATCTACATGCAGTGCGCCATACGGCAGTGATTCTTCATGAATGGTCAATCCCACCCCACTGAGGATATATGAGGTGCAGTAGGTATGTGGTACATGGGGGAACAGGTCCACTTGCTTATGCATTTATTTTCATGTGCATTTGTAACCATGTAACTAATACATCAGACGCTGGATTTCGCAGAGTGTATGGATGAGAATGAGGCTAAGTGAAAAAGAGAGACAGAAAGTCATTTTAAAGAAAAGTAGTGAGTGAGTGATATCCTCTTGATATGGTTTTAAGGAAAAAAATCTGTGAAAGTGGGGTGTGTTCATTCAGTCAGGGTTTGGAGCACCAGGCTGGCGTGTGGAAAAGGCAGGTGTGCTGTAACATAGGCTTCTTCATGTCCATCTCTATTTCAAGGAGGCAGCTCCAGGTGGGGCAGGGTTAGGACCTAACCCAGCCTCATAACTCCCAGAGTTGGAGCTCAGGCGTGGTTGGCTGAATCAAATCGGGGAGAACTGAATTTAAAAACTCTGTCCCAGGGAATTCCCGTTGTGGCTCAGGGGAAACGAATCTAATTAGTATCCATGAGGATGTGGGCTTGATCCCTGGCTTTGCTCAGTGCGTTAAGGATCCAGCATTGCCATGAGCTGTGGTGGAGGTCGCAGACATGGCTTGGATCTCTCATTCTGTGGCTGTGGCGTAGGCCAGTGGCTACAGCTCCTATTCGACCTCTAGTCTGGGAACCTCCATATACCACAGTTATGGCCCTAAAAAGCAAAAAATAAAAAATAATAAAAATATTAAAATAAATAAATAATAAAAACTCTGTCCAAGCATCAGCTTTGCCCTCGTTAAAGCACTATTGTTTTCTGCTCCCTGGAACAGAGGGAAAACATGAAAAGGGGAAGGAAGATCACAGCTCCTCCTCCCCCCTCCACATCCCTAAGTGGGTCCAAACAGACCATGACAGGAGCCTCTCCCCATCTAATCCCACCAGATGCCTTTGTTTGCTTAGGTCATCTTCCTGGGTGTTCTAGCCAACATGAAAGCATACCAAGGCATGTGCGAAGAGTGCTTATTGCCATTAAAACAATTAACCAAGGACTCTCAGAGTCTTCACCATGAACAGAAGTAGTTTTACCCACGTAGGCATCTGCTAACTCCAATGAGCAAACATTATTACCTAGCTAATGGGAAGTTACTGAAAGAGAGGAAAAGCAAAACTCCAAAATCACCCAGAGGGAAAACTGAGTCAACTAGCACTTGCCAGAGGAGACTGAAGGCTGGGAGTGGAGGGGAGAGGTCCCCCAGGTCTCTTCTCCATGGAGGCTGCTGAAATGGCCCAATTCTGAAGGTCTTTGTGTAAGAGGTGAGGGGGTGTGGTGGACCCAAGGGGGTGTGGCTGGCTGCAGAACAAAGAAAGGAAAAGGGAAAGGCAAAGGTGCTTCCACTTTTCAAGGTGACATAGTTGAACGAATCCAAAACTGAATTGGCTCTAATCACTGGTGATTCATTTTGAGAAAATCACAAAGGGGCTCTTTTCCCCTCCTCCTCCCCCAGTTTCCGCTTTAGGGATTTCCCAGGCTAAGAGGGCAGCACAGTTTGTGTCACTGGGTTTAAGAAACCAAGAAATGATAAAGTGAAGCAGATCAACTACCCTCCTAAGGATCTTAACCCTGTGTTTACAAAAATTCTTTTAACAACAATTTATCTATGATCAAATCTGGATTCTTGTAAGTCCCTATACTATGGGACTTCTGATTTTCTTTTTCTCTAGATTTTCCAACTTTGTTTAAATGGTCAGAAATCCACCTAGAAAAAAAATGACAAGTTAAAATTATAATCAGTTACACCTGCTGTTAATTACCAGGTATGAGGTGCAGCTCTCCTTCTTTATGGAGAGTGGTTAGGTATCTTTAATTGGGAAACTTCACTGGAGCATCAATATAATTTCATTTCTATTTGACTGAAAATAACAGTTACTATTTTGAGGGTCTTGTGTATTCCAGGCACTTAACATACATCCTTTTCTTTATTTCACAAAAAAACCCCAAAGAGATAAGTAATATTTCCTCACTGAACTACTAAGAAAACTAGGACGTATAAAAACTAAGTGATTGGTCTACAACCACCCAGCTAATTAGAGGCAGAGCCAAAATATGAACTTCAGGTTTTATCTGTTCTAAATTATAGGTCTTCCACTTCCCTTTTGCTGTTCTAGAAACTCTATAGAAAAAGGACTTAAGGAAAGGGAAGTGGGAGTTAGTAGTCAAGTAAAATATGAATTATCACAAAGAACCATCACAAATGGCATATCTCTTGTTATGAAATAATTGAACAACCTTACTTCTTCCTTTGTATGTGCTGGTCATCCTCTCTGATCTCCTTGGGCATGTATGTGCCCTAATGTCCCCGGCCTATCCCCCAGTCAGATAACCTCAAACCACACTAACATCGCCCTATTTATTTTGTTAATGGTTGGGAAGATGGAGAATGGACATTTATGGGACATGCACTGTTTATTAAACTATTTAATTCCTGTTTGTGAGTACTAAGGGCACAGTGTTCAGCACTCACTCATTTCCAAGAGGTTCCTAGGTTCTGAAAAGTTTCATCATGACTGTAGATTCTCTCTTGTCATTTCTAATTCTAGGAGTACCTTCTCTCACTGTGAGAATTGAATAGCCAGGGTCAGTAGAGATGGAGGGAAAACAAAAGGGCTAACATCTCTCAAAGGAGCCAATCAGAGAAAGTGAAGGGAATGCCAACCTTCAAGGACCAGAGTTTGTGACTCTCTGCCATACCCAGACCTCGTCACCATGATGCACCATCTTAAACAATACTGCCACTGCAATGCTTTTATTTTCTGAGTACTGGTTTCAATGCTTAATGACAATGTATGGGGTATCACCTTCCCAGAAACAACCTCCTTATTTGTGGACTGTCTGAAATTGATTGCTCAATTTAGCACTGATAAACATAAAATACAAGGACTTCATATTTCTTAATTACCAGAGAGGAGAATAACTCATAGCGCCTGGCCCCAAGGATGTCTGCTCACACGTCCCTGCCATGTTCATCCCAACTGCCCTCTTGGAGAGAGTTCTGCCTAGGAACTTGTAACCTTCAACTTTGTAATGTGCTACCATGAATGCACTCCTAGCCCTTCTTATCCACAGGCCAAATATCGGGGTATCAACTGTCCCTGGGTGATATTGTCCAGACCCTCTTAAACCCACTCTCACATCTGCAGCATTCTTGGAGGCTGCTAGAAAAACTAGAGCTGGGTCGGCTTATAAAAAAAAAATGAGGAATTTACTTCCTCCTTCAAGATCCCATCAACTCAGCATACTCTCCCTGGGGGGTTGTGCATTCTTTGGCTCCCCCAAATCTCCAAGCAGAATCCTGAGCCAAGGCTTATGTTTGAGTTGAACTGAATTGAGATAGGAAGGGCACATCTTGTTATCATTTCCAGTTACAGATGGTAAAACCAAAACCAATAGATTAAAAGTCATCTGCCTGGTATAGCAAACCTAACTGAACATAAATGGTCAGGCTGTCCATTCAATTCTTAAATAAGGAGGGTTTTAGTAGTTGTTGGAGATATATTTTTAGAGGATAAAGTTGGATGTTAGGGACCTAATGTATCAAGGGCAGCAAATGAAAGAGGGTGGGGCAGCAAAAGGGGACAGTGATATGAAGGAGCAGTGGGAAGACCTCTTGAAGTCACGGGCTACACAGCCAAAAAGGTGAGTGCTGTCTTTGCCACAGGTAGCTGAATGTGAACTTTAAGAGTATGGGCTTACACTGTCACTAAGTACAGAAAGTCTGCAGGAAAGATACTTAAATTTCTCTTCACCTCACTTTTCTCATGTCTTACAAACACAAATAATACCACCTACTGTGCAAGGTTGTTATATGGAAGAAATGTGAGAACCTAGATCAGACTTTCTCAACAGAAGCATGATGGAAATTTGGGGGCTATATAATTCTTTGCTCTGGGGGGTGGGGTAGGCTAGCTTGGGCACTGCCTTGTGGGATATTTAGGAGCATTCCCTGGCCTCCCAGTAGATGCCAGTATCCCATTCCCTACCCCAAGTCCTGACAACCAGACATGACTCCAGACACTGCCAAGTGTCCCTTCGGAGGCAAAACTGCTCCCTGTGGACAACCACAGATCTAGACAGAGGCCTTGGTATAGTGGTAGGTATACAGCAAGAACTTAATAACTCTTGTTAAGATTGTTCATTCCATCTGCTCTTTCTTCCTTTCCAAGGTGTCTTTCCTTTGATCCGTTCCAAATAACTCCATGTCTTCTGTCCCATCACTTGCCTTTAAAAACCACCTTACAGAGGAAGGAAGCTGACAAACATATTTGCATCAGGCATGGTTTCATTTTATTCTGGGTACAGCACCTTAAGTCAAGGACTTCAATAGATTCAGTTTAGGCACCAGTGACCTGTGTGAAGAGAATATTTTAGGGAAGTTTTCTTCCCAACCTCTCAGAAGACAATGTATTCAAATTGTTATGTCTGTTGCCCACTTGAAAGATGTGGAATGAGGGGTTCCCAAAGTGTGTTGTCTGGAACACATCTGAGGGGATGGGGGTGTTGTATAGTAAGAAGATTCTTCAGTTAAATGAATTTAAGAAATTCTGGGTCAACCAAAATTAAATCTCTTTAATTCTCAGTACTTCTTAGAGTTTTAAGATGCTGTTATGCATCAGGAGATATGGTTTGTAGATTTTCACAAACTCATTTTCACATAGCATCAATTTTTGTTAGGTCAGGGGTTGGTAGATTACAGACTGAAGGACAAATCTGGTCTACTACCTATTTTTGTAAATAGAATATTATGGACACACAGCCACACGCATTCATTTTCACACTATCTGTGGCTGCTTACATACTGCACAGTAATCTAAGTAGTGACAGACACCCTACAGGCTACAAAGTCTAAATCCTTCACTGTCTTTTGTTATAAAGAAAACATTTGTCAACTGCTGTTACATCCTGAATAATCTGTGAGATGCACACTAGGAAACACTGTTCAGAGAACCTCAGTGTTGGAGGATTTTATTTTTATTTATTAAGTATTTATTTATTTATTTATTTATTTTTAGGGCTGTACTTGCAGCATATGGAAGTTCTCAGGCTAGGGGTCTAATCAGAGCTGCAGTAGCAGGCCTACACCACAGCCACAGCAACACCAGATCTGAGCTGCATCTGCAACCTACGCTATAGCTCATGGCAATACCAGATCCTTAACCCACTGAGCAAGGCCAGGGATTGAATTCACATCCTCATGGACACTATGTTGGGCTCTTACTTTGCTGAGCCACAACAGGAAGTCCATGCTGGAGGATTTTAAAGGTCCTCTAGCCTACTTGTGGCAGTGTGACTTCACCATGACCAGAGCCTTCATAACCACCTTGGGAGCCTGTTAAAAATGCAGATGCCTGGGACTCTGTGCTGACCCACTGAATGTCTAGAGGAAAGGCCTATGAATAGCTGTTTAACCAAATCACCCCCCAATTCTTACACATAGCTAAACTGGGTACACTTGACCTCAACTGACTGTTAATCCAGTACCTGAATTTCCCTTCATGGATCCTTGGCCTCCTTTAAACCTCCAATGGTGAGGAATTCACTGTTTCCTAGGTCATTGTACTCTTCGTCCGGAATAACTATCAGAAAGTTCTATATGTTGAACACAAATAGGTCTTCTAGGAATGTCTGTCCACTGGCTTTCATTCCCTTCTAACCTCTCTTGTTTCCAGATGCAGAGTGTATATAAGCAGGAAGGCAGAGGGTGAAGCCGCCCAACCAAAATCTACATTTTCCTCTTTCCTAGATCTAGTATTCCTCAGGAATCCCCCTCTGGTCTTTCTGCACAGAATTACCCATAAACTTCCCTAAATTCTCAAAGTATACTGCAGTCTCTTCTATGTGTGCATTCTCCACATTTCTTTAATTCGGGGTTGTAATAAAAGGCTAAGACATCTGACAAAGTCAACAAAACTTGAAATCTTATCCCAACCAGTCACTTCCTAGTGGTGAACTCTTTGGCAACTTATTTTATCATGGGCCTTTATTTTCTTCTCTGTAAAAAGGGTATGATTATAGCACCTACCTGGGGATAGTTCTGAGACTATCACAGGTATAGAGTTTAGCTCAGAACTGGTTCACCATCAGGGCTCAATCAATGTCAGCAAGGAGGAGGGTGGGGTTGTTATGTCCCCCACTAGATGTTGAACTTCTCCAGGGAAAGGACCATCTATAACTTATTTTGCTTTGCAGCCCCAGTGCCCATAACACAATAAATGCCTAAAAAGAAAAGATTGACTAAAGGGATGATGAAGTATTGAAAGAGGGCAGATAAAAGAGTGGTCAAGAGCAATGGGACTGGAAGATCACCCGCCTAGTTTCAAATCCCTTCACCACCTGTTGCTTCATGTGTGGTCTTGAGGAAAGAACTTGATTTCTCTAAGTTTTAGTTTACTCCTGGGAAAAATGGAGTCCCTCCTTGGGTGGTTAGGAATATTAAGTAAGATAATGCAGGCAAAGCATTTAGCACATAACAAAATCTTAAGAAAAGCTAAAATAATAATAAGAATCATCATTATTACTACCATTTTTATTAACAGTATCCCCTCAATATGCCCTAGTGGTTGCTGGGATAAGAGACTTGCTTGGAAAAGAAACTTTTTGCTCATGGAGAAGCCTTTTCTGTGCTTTTTTTTTTTCTCCTACTTCCTATCCTTAGGTCCCTTGGGAAATAGATGGCCAGGAACATAGCTTGAAGTTGGGACTAGGCTAATGGAAGCCCACACAAATCTATCCTAGAATTATACACATAGTAAATCCTGTGGCTACAAAGCTGTGCAGAGTTAACATTCCCTCAATGCCATAAACCAGACACATCTCTTCCCCCAACTGTTTGTAGCATGGTAGGTGCAGATTTAATTAAACTCCTAAACAAGGAAACGACAAAACTTGAAGGAGATGAAGGAGTGTCTTGCCTCCAGACCAAATAAAGGAGAAACCATAAATACCAGGGATCTGAGACATCAACATTTATACTCAGAAGGCTCTTCTTACTGTTAAACCTGACTCTTTTAATCCCCCAGAGAGTTGCCCTTGATTACCTCCCTTTGAGTGGAGACTATTGGCCAAACATGAGCACCTGCTTCTAAAGAGGTCAAATAAGCTGAATGTTGAATGTCATACCCTCTATGAGCTGAACATTGATCTAGGCCCCAGGGACAAAAGACAGACATACAATTCTTTCCCCTATGGAGATAATAGTCTGGGGCAAGGTTTGGGGGTGTGGGAGAGGTAGGGAGAAACATCAACCAGAGAATCACATCCAAAAATGTAATATTACAATGAAAAATGTTATGAAATAAAGACTCAGGGTACTTTGTCATATAATGGTTATGTGTCTGCAAGGAGGATAAAGAAATGTTCCATCGGGAGCTAATGAAATCAGTGGAAATCTGATGGATGGGTAGGAGATAAGATGGAACTGAGATGAGAAAACGAAACTTTAGATCTGAAACTAGGAAACGCATAGCTCCATTCTTTTAAAAAAAATAACATGGTATTTCTCCAAAGATAGAAAACAGGTTATTCAGTCTTACGGGGCAATGCTGATGACCCTTAAAATCCATACTGCTGCATTACAAACTTAACCTAAAAACTATTTGCATGATTTTCAATAAGAGTATCAAGATCATTCAATGGGGAAAGGACAATCTTCTCAAGAAATGGTGCTGGCATAACTAGACATTATTCACAGGAAAGAGAGTGATGTTGGACCCCTACTTAATACCACATACAGAAATTAATTCAAAAATGGATTAAATACTTAAAACTATAAAACTCTTAGAAGAAAACATAGGACAACAGCATCATGATATTGGATTTGGCAATGATTTCTTGGCTATGACACCGAAAACAAAGGTAGCTACCAAAACAAACAAACAAACAAACAAACAGGAATACATGAAAATTAGAAAATTTTGTACATCAAAAGATACTGTCAACAGAATAAAAATGCAACTCACAGAATGGGACAAAATATTTGCAAATTATATATTTGATAAGGGGATAATATGCAAGATCTACAGGGAACTGCTAAAACTGAGCTATAAACAGCAAGCAAACCAAACCTGATTCAAAACTGAGCAAAAGAAGACGTAGAATCACCAAAGCAATCCTGAGAAACAAAAACCAAGTAGGAGGCATAACTTTCCCAGACTTCAAAAAATATTACAAAGCCACAGTCATCAAAACAGTGTAGTACTCGTATCAAAACAGTAGTAGAGAACAGAATAGAGAACCCGGAAATAAACCCTAACACCTATGGTCAATTAGTCTTTGACAAGGGAGGCAAGAACATAAACTGGGAAAAAGAAAATCTATTCAGCAAGCATTGCTGGGAAACCTGGACAGCTGCATGCAAAGCAATGAAACTAGAACACACCCTCACACCATGTGCCAAAGTAAACTCAAAATGGCTGAAAGACTTAAATAGACAGGATACCATCAAACTCCTAGAAGAGAACATAGGCAAAACACTCTCTGACATCAACATCATGAATATTTTCTCAGGTCAGTCTCCCAAAGCAATAGAAATTAGAGCAAAAATTAACCCATGGGACCTCATCAAACTGAAAAGCTTTTGCACAGCAAAGGAAACCAAAAAGAAAACAAAAAGAGAACTTACAGAATGGGAGAAAATAGTTTCAAATTATGCAACTGACAAGGGCTTAATCTCTAGAATATATAAACAACTTATACAACCCAACAGCAAAAAAACCAATCAAGCAATGGAAAAATGGGCAAAAGACCTGAATAGACATTTCTCCAAGGAAGATACACAGATGGCCAGCAAACACATGAAAAAATGCTCAACATCGCTGATTATAAGAGAAATGCAAATCAAAACTATCATGAGATACCACCTCACACCAGTCAGAATGGCCATCATTAATAAGTCCACAAATATCAAGTGCTGGAGGGGCTGTGGAGAAAAGGGAACCCTCCTGCACTGTTGGTGGGAATGTAAACTGGTACAGCCACTATGGAGAACAGTTTGGAGATACCTTAGAAATCTATACATAGAACTTCCATATGAACCTGCAATCCCACTCTTGGGCATATATCCGGAAAAAACTCTACTTAAAAGAGACACATGGGAGTTCCCGTCGTGGCGCAGTGGTTAACGAATCCGACTAGGAACCATGAGGTTGCGGGTTCGGTCCCTGCCCTTGCTCAGTGGGTTAACGATCCGGCGTTGCCCTGAGCTGTGGTGTAGGTTGCAGACTCGGCTCGGATCCCGTGTTGCTGTGGCTCTGGCATAGGCCGGTGGCTACAGCTCCGATTAGACCCCTAGTCTGGGAACCTCCATATGCCGCGGGAGCGGCCCAAGAAATAGCAACAACAACAACAACAAAAGACAAAAAGAAAAAAAAAAAAAGAGAGACACATGCACCCGCATGTTCATTGCAGCCCTGTTCACAATTGCCAGGACATGGAAACAACCCAAATGTCCATCGACAGATGATTGGATTCAGAAGAAGTGGTATATATACACAATGGAATACTACTCAGCCATAAAAAAGAATGACATAATGCCATTTGCACCAACATGGATGGAACTAGAGACTCTCATACTGAGTGAAATGAGTCAGAAAGATAAAGACAAATACCATATGATATCACTTATAACTGGAATCTAATATCCAGAACAAATGAATATCTCCTCAGAAAAGAAAATCATGGACTTGGAGAAAAGACTTGTGGCTGCCTGATGGGAGAGGGAGGGAGTGGGAGGGATCAGGTGCTTGGAGTTATCAGACACAACTTAGAATGGATTTACAAGGAGATCCTGCTGAGTAGCATTGAGAACTATGTCTAGATACTCATATAGCAACAGAACAAAGGGTGGGGGGAAAAATGTATACATGTAAGAATAACTTGGTCCCCATGCTGTACAGTGGGAAAAAGTTAAAAAAATAAATAAATAAAAAACTGAGCAAAAGATTTGAAAAGACACTTTTCCAAAGAAGATGTGCAAATGACAAATAAGCACATGAAAAGATGTTCTCTTTCACCAATCATTAGGGAAATGCAAATCAAAACTACAACATACCACTTCACACCCATAAGGCTGGCAACTAGCAAAAAATTAAAAAGTAATATGTTGGTGTGGAGTAATTGGAATACTTATGCACTGTTGGTGAAAATGTAAAATGGTAGAGTAACTGTGGAAAACTAAAAATTAAAAAGAAAACTACCACATGATCCAGGAATTCTGGGTATATTTTCGAAAGAGTTGAGAGTTGGGTCTCAAAGAGATTGGTGCACCCGTGTTCATAAAGGAGCGTCATTCACAGGAGCTAAAACATGGAAGAAACCCAAGAGTTTATTGACAGATGAGATAAGCAAAATATGGTATATTCATTCATGTGGTATATTCAACTGAATATTCAGCCTTAAGAAGGAAGGAAACTCTGACACATGCTACAACATGGATGAAACTTAAGGACATTATTCTAAGTGAAATAAGCTAATCACAAAAGGAAAAATACAGCATGATGCTGCTTATATGAGGCACTTAGAGTGGTCAAGTACATTGAGACAAGAATGTAGACTGTTGGAATGATGCTCACCAGAGACTGGAGGGAGGAGGCAATGGGGCGTATTTTTCAGTTGCCAAGATGAAAAGAGGTCAGGAGATGGATGGTGGTGATGTTAGCACAACATTATGAAAGCGTTTAATACCACTGACCTTTACACTTAAAATGGCTAAAATGTCAAATTTTATGTTACATATGTTTTTAATGCCAATTTAAGAATTTGGGGAAATATCTGGCACAAAATCAAGGATCCTCTGTGAAGGGCACAAAATAGAGATGGTCTGGTTATGCTCTGGTTAAGTGGAATATATAATTCCATATTAAAAATTCCTACTTCAAAAAAAAAAAAAGACTATTAGTAGCATAGAGTGTTTTACACTGGAATCAGAGTCAAGAGAATGGGTTCAAATCCAGTTTAGCCACTTCCTGGCCAGTGATTAGTAATATCTTCATCCTGACCCTCAGTTTTCTCATCAGTACAAAGGAAATGATGAACATGGTTTTGCTGGATTATTACAAGGTGAGAAAGAGATTGGGTGAGAATTAAATGTTGATTATGTGTTCCAGTTGCCTGGTACTGAGCTTGGTATGTATATATATTAGCTTGTATCTCTATATGAGACATTGCCTGATAGACACACAGAAAGATGAAGGGTGATTTTTTAAAGAATGGTAACCACATCTCCATCCCTAGCAGGATAGAAGATCATCTTCAACAGTGGCTGGTGGATTTAGAATTATAGGTATAGAGCAAAATTTCATGAGCCTAAGGATAGGGCAAAGTGTTTAAAACTTTTTTTTGGATCACGATCTTCAGAAAGAAATTCATTATATGTTGTGAGCCAGTAATACACTCTGCTCTTTTCCATTTGATCTGATTCCATTTCATTAAAAAAAAAAATCTCGTCATGACTCACCAAAGTGATTTCCTGACCCTAAGGTCACGACCCACAGTTTGAAAAACAACTGATTAGGAAATTCACATGCAAGTCCTTCCAGGAAGTCTTCCTGAAACATCCTCACCCTATGGAGGTTGTTCCCACACTTGAATTTCCTTGGCTTATTTGCTTCCAGGCTGTGCCTTATCATCAATTCATTAACTCTTCTCTTGCCAACCTAGAAATGTTCACTGCTGGTGTTTCCTTCTTATGTTACCCTCTTTCATTACTTTACATCCAGAAGACTTGATTTAAGATTCTGGGACAGTTTAATATATATTTATGGTGATGGAGGAAGGGGTAGGTGGCCAGTGAAACTAGCATTTTTTACAGATTAACCCGTGTTGGCTGAACACTGGCACTGTGCCTTGCGCTGCGCGAAGCTTAGGAAGAGAATTAGGCTCTTCCATGTTCTCAAAGACTTTGAGGCTGGGCATGAGCTCAGAATGAGGGAGCAGAGCACACACTCTTGAGTATGAAAACTCTAAAGGCTTCTGAACAGAGACATGGTACAATCAGATATTTGTCCTGTGCCAAATAATCCTCCTTAGCAACTGAACAAGAATGAATTGCCTACTGGCAGAAGAATGTACTTTCCATGCTCACTTGTGGGAAATAACCTTTGCACAGAGAGCTCACCTTCCTGTGTGAAGTGCACAGAAATCAGGAAGCTTCCCTCTGCAGGTACTGAATTCTAGCAGGTAGGCAAAGGAATTGATTGTGTTTCTTGAGAAACCAACCCATTGGTGAGTTCATAGGAGCCCTGCTAATGCAGAGAGCGGTGGGCTTGTCAGGAGGCAGTCAGCACTGGACTACCCTGTTCCCTTTACCTCCTTTAAAGCTGTTTGACTATGGAAATGTTTCTTTACTTCCCTGAGCTCCTCTTTCTTCAGTGTAAAGTGGACTGATAATAATACCTAGAGAATAGGGTTGTCAGAGGCAAATGAGATAATGCACATAAAGCCCCCAGTACAGTCCCAGGCATATTAGAAGTCCTTAATAAATGTAAGCTAGGGTTATTATTTTTCAACACTCAATACAGAATAATTGAAGGGAAAAAGGCAGTCATCTAAAACAGCTTTTCTTCCATCAAGCCAAAAGGACATAGTTTCCTAGTGAGAAAATGTGGATGTTTGGTCCTGATTGCTCCTGGAATAACACAAGATTTTATCTCCAGAGTCTCTGTTGTGCCAATGTGCACATGTTACTTGCTGAGGCTCATCTCTTAGCCCCGCAGATGCTGTCATTTGGCTCCTGGGCCTGCAGCCTTGTAGAAGGATGTCTCTGGCTTCAGGCACCTGCCTTTTGGGGGACCTCCCAAGCTCAGAAGACTTCAGGCAGGTTCTGAAGCTTCTAGGAAGCAAGTTTTGATAGATAGTCTCTGGAGGGCTTCAGTGTCTCCTCTCCCCTCTGCTCTTCTGGCTTTACTACACAAGCCACCCATACCTGTTCCCCTGGGAAAGCACACCCTGTGGGCCTCTACCTGTTCCAGTTCTAGCCAGCTCCCAAGGCCTTCCTTCATCCTCCATGCAACTGTCCCAGAGGACTCTGGCCTGTATCAATCATTCCTTCCTCTGAAGTCTTACAGTAAAAATTTAGCTATAATTGTGCTATCCAACAAAAATGTAATGTGAGTGAGACACATTATTTCACATTTTCTAGTAGTTACATTAAAGAAAGTAAAATAGGTGAAATTGACTTTAAGAATATATTTTTAAGTCTGGCATGGATTTTACACTTATAGTCCATTTCCCATTCGGACTCGCCACATTTCCTGCCCTCAATAGCCACATGTAGCTAGGAGATTTTGACAACTTAGTACCCAAAAGAGTAAAATAGTTCATTAATAATTTTTCATATTGATTACATGTTGAAATGATAATATTTTGGCTAGATGAGGTACAATAGAATATAGTGCTTCTATTGAATCCTCTCTGGCTCTTAAGTTTCCATAACTGGGTCTGCCTTTGGGACCAAGAGGCAGGTTGGACAGGGAGAAAAAAAGAAATCCACAGTTGTTCCTCCCATGACTTCAGACCACAGTTCCTCTGGTTAGAGAGGTTTCTCTTCACTCAAGCTTTCAGATACCTGCCTAAACTCTGCTGCTGTTGCCAATGACCAGGATCAAAGCTCCTGGAAGTGAAGCCTGCCTGAGGGCTGGAGTAGCAGAGGAAGGAAAAACACAAAAAAATTACAAGGGATTGCCTTCACTCTCTCTGTTCTTAAGGAGCCACTTCATGCTCCTTGGACCAGAAGGAGAAGTTTCTCTCTGTGCCCAGGTGCTGTGTCAGAATTCAGGTGGCCCTTGAGCCCAGGCTAGGAGACGTGGGAGTGAAAACCCCAGGAAACCATGGTCTCAATTTTCCCTAGAGTTACAGTTTCCTTTCCCAATCCACCTGCTACCATTTCTTTTCAGAGGCCTCAGATAGACATTCTACGCATTTTATCCAGGGTTTTTGGCTGCAATCAGTTTGAGAAACAAACTAGAGGGTGCTTACTCCATCTGAACCAAAACCAGAATCCTTAAGACACATTTCTTTCAGTGTGTTATATTGCGCTCAATCCCTATGACTTGCTCATCTACAAATGGACTCTAGAGAAACTTTAGATTGGATTAATTAGAATACCATATTCCCAGACCATGCCAAGTATCCATGATAATCCCATACTTAGAATGGAACAGAACTGCTTTTTGCATTAAAAACAGACACAAAGGGATTTCAACACTTATCCTTGAGTCGGAAATGAACTAAGAGTCACGGTTGACTTTTTTTCTTCGTGAAAAGTTGAAACATCAATTACGCCACAGTCTTGACTTTGTCACATATGTATTTAATTAGGTAATGTATATTGCCTCCATGTTTTCAGACTGCATTTTTGTAAACATCTGACTTGATAAGGCAGCTGTGGATTTTATTTATTTGGAATCTCTAATATTCACTCTTGGTAGCCTTGAGTGTCCTTTTATGGTAGACAATAGATTTTGAAGTTAAGTTATTAAGGGTGTATTGCTGAGAAGCAATACATCCATTTATACAAGTAAACTAATTTCCAGAAGTATTGTCTACCTAACCCAAAAGGAAGTGATCCACACCTCTAAAATTATTAAAGGGCCAGTCATCACTTTGGACACATTATGTGCTCAAATACTCATGCAGAGCTGATAATGTACTGATAAAGATGAGCTAAATTCCAGCAAAAGTTGTGAAATAATATGGTGGTTAAAAACATTAAAAAAATAACATAGTTATTGGAAATGATAATACAGATATTTGCATAGCAATATGTGCCACATGAAATGTTTTTATTCAACTGATTATTCATTCTTACAGTCATCATTTATGAGATGTCTATGATGTGTAATCACTTTGCTAGACACTCTCATAGTCATAATTTGTAACCCCAGGTGAGCTCTGCTTTCACCAAATCTTGTATATAAATGTCGGAATGGACAGAACAGATATAGTGAGATCCTGATGAAGAAAAATGTTTGAGTCTTTAACACACTTTCTTTTTATAAACATTAAAGCTACACACATTTGGGGAGATTGTATACCCCAAGGATAAGGGGCAGAGGAGGCATGGGTTTTAGAATCAAACTCCTAGCTTCAAATCCTTGAAATTAATTTAAACCTCAACTTTGTCATCTGTAACTTTTGGAAGAAAGCGGTATGTATGTCAAAGAATTGTGGACAAGCACACATAATGTAATGGAGTTCAAGTACATAGCACAATCAAGCACAGGGTAATTACTTATTAACTACTCTGTAATAAGAGGTTTATTTGCACAGCATCTAAAATAAATTATTTCTCAAAGGTTGAAATACACATATTTTTCAAATATACAGGTATGTTCTATTACCTGTGATGTTGAAGAAGAATGACTACATCAAGGAATAAGCTTGGTAGGGAATATGCCAGCATCAGATATATGAATTTTCATGTTTTCACAATGCTGAGCCTCAAATGAAATCCTTTTTAACGTATCTTATTTTCTTGTACTATTTTTACTTCATCACTTACTAAGCATCTACAATGTGTATCTGAGGATCTGCAGAACCCATGTGAGATATAATCCTTGCTCTCACAGAGTTTACCTGCTAAAAAGACAAGACATATATTAACAGGTAATTTTTGGGAATGAGGATTCCCATTCTAAACAGTGCTAAACTGTGCAACAGAAGGAAGGAAAGTCCATTCACTTTTTTTTTCCTGTGTTGCTCATTGTGTGGTAGATTTAATGAGATGAAAATACTTAGATTTTCTTACACTTTCAAGTACGATTGAGCCTATCATTTAAGTGAGAAGAAAGCAAAGCTGAGATATCACCATACTGAGATAATTTAGAAAGCCTGTAATCATTACAATGGTAATATCATTTGCTAAGTACCTACTGAGTGAGTGCTGGTCTATGTGCTAAGTATTTTCACATTTAATCTACACAATGAGGATGTATTCTTACCTCCATTTCACCTCTGTCATCAATGAGGCTTAAAAATGCTTCGTGACTTGCACAAAGCACAGGGAGCAAAGCCTGGGTTTAAACCCAAGACTGTCTGCTTTTTCAACACTATTTATTCCTTAGCTCAACTCAAGAATATGCAGTGCTGTAGAATGCAAATGTCTGTTCCTTACAAAAACCTTCTCCGCTATTGTTATCCTTCCTTCAACAAGTGAAGTTCTAGTGATACAAGTGTGCTACTGGTACCTCACTCCCCTCACTTGCGGCTCTGGCAAACATCGCTACCTCACAAGAATGCTTGCTTCCCAAGAAGCTGGATTGAGCCTCAGAATCCTTCTCAACACAGCACTCCAAAGAAGTCACTCTCAAGAAACTGACAATAACAAACACTAAAAGTCTATGACATGTCTCCCACAGCACCTTGTTAATGACTCTACTATCAGCATATATTTTGCTATGTTTCAATTATTTACTTCCCTTTTAGTTTTAGCTGTGAAACCTCACTGACAGGACCATTCATCTTTCTGAATCCAGCCTCCTGTGCATGGCGTACCACTGAACACATGGGCACCCTGTCAAAGTTCTGTTGGTCGAATATAAGTAAATACTTTTAGATTAAACCTATTTAACTGCCGAATGCTCAACATATGCCATTGGTTAATAATAAGACTAGCTAAACTTTTTTTTTTAAGCATTTACTATTTGCCATATACTGAGCAAGCCATTCACCTACATTAATTTGTTTTACTAAAACAATGATCCTGTGAGATGAATATATTACCCCTATTTTATAAAAGATGATACTAAAAGTTCAGAGAGCTTAAATGAATTGTACTAAATCACAGAACCCAATCCAGGTATTCTGACCTCCAAATCCATATTCTTAACCACTATACTGTACATAGCAGGAAACGCACATAAAATGTAATTTTTCATCTTACAATACATTATATAAATGTATTATTGCCCATTACTGGCTTTCAAAAACTTTTACCAGGTGATCGTTGAGCTTTATGTCCAAATGTTGGCAGAAAATCAAATACCTCCCATTGTTCTTTAGGTACACACGCGCACACATACACACACACATGCACACACATATTACACACACTTGCGAATTAACAGAGGACAACTGGATTAAGATCCTAGGGAAATCTCTCTCTCCTTCTCCAGTTTCTCACCACCAGATCCACTTTGGGGTCTACTCTGTGCTGGCCATGGGGACAGGTGCTGTGGGTGCAAAGATGAGTAAGACACATTCCCTGACATCAAAGTACTCCCAGTCTAGTGGGGAGGCAGCCTCCTAATGACGAGGGGGCTGTCATGAAGAGAAGTAGAAGATTCCATTGGGTAAATGAGGAAGCCACACTCAGTTTTGCCTGAGAGAATCTTGAACAATGAAGAAGAGACATCCAGGAGGGAAAGGAAGGAAGGGAACACCATAGAAAGAATATATACAACATAGTGCTTTGGGGTCTAAAACCAGGGCATTTCTGGGATGTGACTGTTGAGATCAAAGTCCTTAGTATGTACTTTTTAATCCCTCTCAAAATATCTGGATTTTTCAGAATAGAAACCAGGTAGGTTTTCCCTGGAACTCCAGAGTCTCAGGCATTGAGTCTACCATTATGCATGTGCTTCCTACACCAACACATGGAAATAGTCTTCTATTTATTTATTATTTTAATGCAGTGATTGATCATGGTTGTTGAAGGGGATCATGAGTTTTTGAGGAATTGAGTGTACCTTTTCCATACCCCAGGGGTCCACCTTCTGAAGTCAATGAATGCCTCACAAGCATACTCTTTCAGAACAAGACCTTCAAAATGAGGCACGTAACTTTCCCAATTTCCTACAAAAGATGTGATTCTAATGTCCTCAAGTGACAGCTGGTCTAATAATCTGCAAAAACGTGCTCCTTACACTCCGAGGTCAGCTTTGTTTCCCTTAAGAGTATTCATTCACACCAGTACCATCTGGAGCCCACATCCTCTATCTTCACTTCAAATAAATCCTAATTTACCTCAGAAAGGTTTGCCAAGAGTCTGCTTGCTAGAAAATGTCCAGTCTCTCCCCTTTGAGGCCTGCTTTTGCAATATATGACACCTTGGAGGCACTTAATAAATGACTGTCCATTGGGATATGACTTTGGGTGCTACAGAAGGTATCTGTTGCCACAGACATTGGGTAACTCTAGCTAAATTGTGTGTGTATGTGTGTGTGTGTGTGTGTGCGCACATGTGCAGGATGGAAGTCTGGCAAAATTATTTACTTTTCTTTTAGCTGGAGCATCCTAATCCAAATTAAATCTACATGGGCTATATCAACATTCTGACTCAATAATCCTGACATTCTGTTGCCAAACATCTTTTCAACTCTCGGAATTCGTAAAGTCTGGGGCACATTTTGATCTGATGATGTATATGTGTATAGAAAAAGAAGGGATGGATGTTTGAAGATGGACTTCAAATTCTGGGGGGCGGGGAGTGGGAGGTGGATCGTATGCTATTGTATCCCTGAACAATCCTGAGAAATGCTTTTGGTGAGTCTTTTCCACCACATGCTGGTGGCATGTTTGTGGCTGACACCATGCATGGGGGATACATGGGGCCTTAGTGCTCTTACTTGCTCTCTGGGACAACATAGGATTTCATTTTCAAAACAGGTCCATATAGGATTTCATTAATAATTCCAAGGTGTTATCTAAGCTCAGTCCTCAGTCCAGTGATTGCACTCTGGAAAATGCCATAAGCATTTGAGCTAAGTAAGCCACTTGAGAAAAGCAAGGAAGCTAACCCAGCTATATATATATTTTTTTAACCAGCTGTTTGACCCACTGATGCTTTGAGCACTGGTTTGCCTGCCAGGACTGGAAGTGGAACACTCCTGTACTTGTGCATTGACTTCCCCGAGAGAGCAGAAAAGCATCCCTTTCCTCTTTCAAGCAGACCCGGATGCAGAGTCAATCAGTTTTTAACTCCTTTGCAAGCTTGATTAATAGTCTTTAAAGTCAATTCCTGGTAGAATGTGGTTCCCACATATATAATTTTTTTTCAGAAATAGGGAAATGAGTAATTCCTAAGATTGGGGCCAGGAAGAAAATTTGGAACTTTACAAGGATTTTTTACTTTTTTTGGGGGGGGGGGACAATTATAAAAGCTATTAAAATAAATTTATTTAGAAAATAAATAATGCCATTATTGAATAATGTTTTACTAGTTTAAAAAAATCTAGTCTTCTAAATAAGTATTGTAAAAATTTAGGTGGGATTTTAAGGTATAAGATTTTTGCAGAATGTACTTTTTACTAAAAATCTTGTGATCACTTTCCTACATAATCATTTCCTAAATATTTTCAAAAATTTGATCTTCAAATGTGAGCTAATAATCCACAGAATCCTCTTTGAGGAACACTATGTAAAATCAAACCAGGAAACACATTATGGCACATGATAGAGAAGCCGCCAATAAGAAAGACCTGAGCCTGAACCCTGGTTCTCCCACTAGGCAACTGAATTTGCATAAACAACACATAAATAACATCATAATATTTACTGAGCATGTGCTATGTAGCACGAACTTTGCTAGGGCCTTACATGTATTAATTTCACTTAATTTAAGAACCCCATTAAGCTGGTATGATTACTATTCCTACTTTGCAGATGAGAATGCAAAGGCTAAGGAATGTTTACTATTTAATCTCACAAAGCAAATACATGAACTTGATCTGGCTTGTGTCCACTTCATCAGACTGAGTTCCTCTAGCTGCCAGAGATCTGACCCCTCTGGTCAGTTCCCCTGATACTTGGCTCCTTCTCACTCCCAGCCTTAGCACCACCCTCAACACTTATCCCTTCTCTTCACCCTTTAATGTCTTCCCCTACGTGACACTTACTCAAGGAAGCCTTCCTGGTACATCAATAAACACTCGCTTGGTAACCTACATTTTCACTTAGAACACTTAGGAGAGTTTATTTTTTTTTGTAACTATGAGTTCAATATCCATCTCACCTGCTCCACTGAGGCACTAAGAAACTCTCACATCTGTATCTCATCCCTCAGGGTGAATAATTGACTCATTAATGACACATCATTTTCAATTCCTTAACCATCAGTATTCTCAGTTCCCATCAACTCATTTCTAACCCGTGGCTTTCTGCATGACAAAGAGGAAGGTACAAGAAATGACTGAAACTGCCAAGTTAAATTGTAGGATTTGGGGTGACTAATCCTGGGAAGGAAGGCGTCTGGACGACCTTGTCCATTCTATGTTCCTTTTAGAACAGAGGCATGATTCTGGACAGACTATTTTTGCCAAGAGAACGTGCAGATGGCTGTGGAAGGAGTGCTGTTGCATTCACACCACATTTTTTTTTTTTTCTTCCGGCAACATAAAGCTTTAAGGCTACAGAAGTGTCCCCATGCAAAAATGCTAACATGCCAGGTCTCAGTCACAGAGCTTCTCCCATGGTGAGGTCAGGATGCAAGAGGAGGACACAATCTTAAAGTGTGTTGTTCTAAGGCCCAGTGATTCCACACACTTCCTCATGTAAAGGGGCACCATGGTCCTAGTCTCCACAGTGAAAAATAAAGGAAATGCTATATCAACTTTTGTCTTGAAATTCACAAGGCACATTAGCACATGAGAGAAGGCAAGAAGTCCTGCAGGGGGAAAAATTTTATTTCGCTTTGTTCAGTTCCTAAGTTTATTTGACTGTGTTTAGCCATAGAATGCAGTCTTGGATTAGACTGCACCACAAGCAGATTCTGAGATAAAGATTTAAGGGCCAGCAGTTGTATTTGGGAGGTGAGTTTATAGAAAGCACTGGAAAAGGAGACAGGAAGTGTGGTGGAAAGGCCAACCCAGGATGCATTCATGAGCAGATTTACTTCTGTGGGAAACTGGGGCTCCACCTTTTTGGGGATCAATGGGAAGGACCCACCTCAGGGGTGACCCATCTCAGGAGAGAGGGAGCTGGATATTTATCCACTGACTCTCATCCATCATAGATGAGGGTTGCTTCTGGGGTCACTAACTTCCTGGCACTTGCAGCCTGCCCTGACTGGCATCAAGAGAATGAGGTCAGGCAAAAAGTAGCTGGTGCATGTCACAGAGCAATTCCTGTATCTTGCATGGGAACTCTGAGTGCTGGGGGTGGGGGGAGTGAATAGGACATTGCAATGTCTGCTGCCCAGGTGGCACCTCTACATTTTTGTTTTTCATGCAGGACACCCATTAATGCCTGATGGGAGTAGTACTTGAGGGAATTAAGTACTACTTAATGAGAAATTAATTAGGAAAACAGAACTCCAAAACTGGGAATTCAAGCTGTTTAATGAATTCCAAGAGCTAACAGGTAGCTGAACACACAGAGTTAAGGCTATGCTATAGCTGGTAAAACTCCAAAGGGAATTCCTGGAAATGTCACCAAATACCAAACATATAAATCTCAAGGTTAAGCAGAAATAGCCTTAGGCAACCATAACTTATGGGACACTACATCAAAGAGCCTTTTAAGGATCCCAACTTAGAATCAGATTCTAACTTGGTTCTCCTGTGAAAGGGATAAGTCATCTTTCCCACAGTCAAGGAACAAGACAGGGCACACTTGGTCCTATGGATGGGGATGATCGGCTACATCACAACCTGCTAGAGGTTGTCACACAGACAGAGACACGGGCAAAGACAGAGAGATCCCAGGACCCCACTCCTAGGAATGGCTCTCCTTCTAGCAGAATTGGACTATGCAACATCAATAAACCAACAGAGGAAATAACTACCTGCTATAAGGGTTGTGAAGACATTTGAGAGGATAATGGGAGAAAGAGCAGCTGGAGGATGATGACTAGGTTGAGTGATCGAGAAGGGCATCTTTGAGGAGGTGAAATATGAACTGATGCATCCTTAATTCAATGGACCATGAAGGAGGAGGAAGAACAGCAAGTGCAAAGGTCCTGAGATGGGCATAAGATCAGCATATTTGAGGACTTGAAAGGGGGGTCCTCGAGTATCATAAGTGAGGAGTGAAGTGGGATTAGGGAAGATTGATGAATAAGCCCTCCGCTGGAGCTCACCTCACCAAGTGGACATTTGGTATGATTTCCCATCCATTTCCTTGTTCGCAAGGAAATAGCCTCCAAAAGCACTGGAGAACCTTGACTAAGGACCAAATGATGCTCCCATATTCCTTGATTTCTGAGAAACCTAAGGAAACCCATCAAGTCCTGTTTTTAGGCAGCCATCCTAATGGTTTCAAGCCACTTTCCAGCATTTCTCAGCAAGAATCACATGGCCTCACAAATTAAAACTAGTCCCTAAAGGTGAATGTCCATCTGCTCTTCAAAGGCCTGTGTCCTGGGCTCGTCCAAAGGCAATCATGTAAAGAGACTACACAGCATCTCTAGGGCCCACTGTCTATTGGGAGGAAGTTAGCTGAGTCTCCACCATTTAATCTCAACTGTGCCTTCAAGCCAGCACCTCTTGTTATCCCCCCAGGGTGGTTGCCTTCTAGAGCTACTCTAGAACTACAAGACTCCTTTGACTTCACCCTTGAGGATGATATTGAAGGGTCTGTCTCAGGAGTACACATGGCCATATGTGGTAAGAGAAGGCTGATGTTCCACCTGGCATGGTCAGGGTCAGCAAAGAGAGGGAAGAAGAGGCCAGCCCTTGGCCTCTGGGAACAGGGCCATCACAGGAGAGGCTCTATCACCCAGCAGAGCATCATCCTAGAGTCAGGACAAACCTCGATGCTATCGCATAGATGGTTACTGGGCCCCTGAAAGGGAAAGAAACAGAACACTGACCACTCCAAGTGGCCAGAGAATTTTGGGAGAAAGAGGCCAGGAGGAATGGATGAGCTCACTGGCTTGCTCTGCCTTGATGGCAGTTAATGGGACTGACCATGTGCCTGGAGGACCAGAAGCCTCCCTTGTTACACCTATGAGTCAGGCATTTTGAGACTGAGGAAGAGGTGAGACTGTGTCAAGTGATGGAGCCTTTGCTATCAAGAGATGTCAGGAAGAAATCTGGACCAATGGTCCCTTGTCTCTCAGGGCAACAGCATCTCTGAGGGCAGGATGTTGGGATGTCTTTACAGAAGTTTCTTTTTTCCAGCCTCACTACCTTCACCTTTTGCTCTGCTGTTCCCTGTGTATCTGGGTCCTTCTCTCAGAATCTTGTTTTTAACCTGCCTCTAAGCAGATGCTCTGTTTGAGTGTGAAGATCAATTCTTTTATACTTAACCTTGGGCAGGATGCTTCACTTGTGTGTGCCTCGGTTTCCCCATCTGTGACAGATGGATACTATCAGTACCTACTTCAAAGGGATTTTTTTGAAAATTAAATGAGTTCATACATAGACAGAATGGTGCTATTTTAATTTTTGGCATAGGGCAATTCTCTCTGGTCTCGCTAACTGTGGGTGGCAGCCTCTCGTGGACAAACTGGCAAATGACCAGAGTTCATTTCTTTGAACATTGGATGTTAAAAAATGTAAGGTCTCCTGGGTGCTGAAAATCTCTCAGATTCCTTTCCATCACAGTATGTTTCCAAACATATTTTAAAGCTTTTCAATCTTATCTGAAAATAATGGAAGCGCATTAAAAATTATTTAGAAAAAAATCATCTAACAAAAAGCAGATGAAATCTCATCACCAAGTAGGGGAAATATGATTTTTATCTGCCGGCATCCCTCCCTTTGAGGAGGCAACTCATGTGATTGCACAGTTATCCTGCTCAATCCATGTAGTTCGCACAGAGCTGACCCCACCACAGGCATGGGCCACTGGACCAGGCTGACTCTCCCCTAGCGTTTCTGCTAGAGCTACAGAGAGATGCTCTTTTCTTCTGGGACCCATGAGACATATGATTAATATGTTTGAAGTGTTGCATGGTGAAGAACAGAGAAGAAAGCAGATTCTAGTTTTCTGGGTTGAGAGAAAGAAGGGTGGGAAGTAAGATATCTCCAAGGATGGTTTGAGGACCTGAATAGAATGGTCCCTGGAACCATGACCTCTCTGTGAGCCAAAAAGTTCTGTGAACCAGTGTGCTTCTTTTTGAATATTTTGTCACTTAAACTCATTTCAGGTGAGACTGTCTTGTAAGCAAAAACATTTTGACCAACCAGCCAGCCATAACCATAGTCTATTTATACATATATATTTCCAGGCATTTTTTCCTCTCATTTTCTCCAAATACTCCCCCCTTTTTTAGGGCCACACCCAAGGCATATGAAAAGTTCCCAGGCTAGGGGTCGAATAGAAGCTGCAGCTGAGGACTATGCCACAGCCACAGACACGCCAGATCTAAGCCGCATCTGCAACCTCCACTGCAGCTTGTGGCAATGCTGGATCCTTAACCCACTGATCAAGGCTAGGGATCAATCCTATATCCTTGTGGATGCTAGTCAGGTTCTTAACCCATGGAGCCATGACAAGAACTCCTGCATACCTTTTTAAAAATGAAAATGGGATGTAATCTACAAATTTTAATATTTTTTCCTTTCCTGATTCTGTTACAAAATGCACTGACTATGATTAACGTCTAAGTCTTTTTGAGAAAGAATAAACTTCAGCCCCCACCCCAACTCTGTCACCTTTCCAACCACCAGGGAAGGTATTTCAGAGAGCAAGGGGCTATCCCATGACATCCTTGGATTGGCAGTTCCCTCCAAGCTCGTTCTATACTACTGGGGCTGGAGACCATCAGCTTTGATAGATACTTTGGTCTTAGGCCACCTTGGACTCCTTCCTGGTCTTTCAAAGCACTTTCTTTTTAAAATCCCCAAACCCAGCATTTTCCATAAATATTTTCCTACCTTTTTTTTTTTTCTTGTGTGGAAAGAGATTCAAGGATGAGCATACTGTATATTAATGATGGTCTAGAGACATGAAGCAGGGGCAACAGTTTCAGAAACCCAAAAAGATATGCACATAATATATTTTCCTGCCAAACAAGCATTTGGAGTGTAATAGAAAACTGAAACCACTGTAATAACGTGGTAGGAATTATACCTGTGATTCCTAAAGAAAACGTGAGATGCTGTGGCTATAGCTATCTAATTAGCTGATGAAATAGTATAGGGTACAGAACATTTGCTAGCAATTATGGCGCTTGCTTTGCTCTGCTTATAGCTCAAAAATAACAGCAAAGTTTGTTTTGCTAATCTCGCCCCTGGATTTGTGAATTATTGTTTTTATTATCTTAGAGATAGACGGGAAAGAAAAATCCAATGTGGGGGAATTTTTATAAGACAGAACACTTGAGTTGTCTTTGGATGTGGACACCACACTTAATTTAATAAAAACCAAAGCAGACCATGTTGGAAGCTCTTAGGAAGGAATGTATTTATAATGAGGGAAGTGCCATGGGTCAGAAAAGAAACACGGGCTTTGAAAATGAGGATGATGGTCATACCTGCTACACCTTATTCTGCTGGGTGATTCTGAGCAAGTTACTCAGGTTTCCTGGATTCCTCTGCCTAGTGGTAGAATCAAACCTGCTCTGCTCACCTCAGAGACTGAAGAAGAACAAAGGAAGTGGTGTGCATTAGACTACTTAGTTTTTTTAAAAATAAATATAAATAATAAGCCACAACATTATTACAAGAGTCAGAAAACAGCCTCTAGAAATTTATGCAGTGTTCATATACCTAACAGATAGGGTTAGTGCTATACTTCCTAGTTATTTTCTCCACCCTGTAGATTACATATCTCAGCTGTTTAAGGAATGGAAAGAAATTCAGCTTTAGGGTAAGACAGTCAGGGACATGAAATGCAACTCTGGCTGTGTGACCTTAGGGAAGTTAGCAACTTCTCTGGTCTTAGATACAGCTCTGTACAATGGGGATGAGGCCTAGCTCCCTGAAGCCTTTTTCATGGATAGCAGGTATATATATCATCATCACAATAAGCAATAATACTCAAATATTAGAATCCAATATGCTGATAGATAAATATACTGGTAATAGCAGTGATAATAACTTCCTAATAGCTGTTATTTTTTGACCAAATTCTCTGCCCTAGATGCCATTCTAAAATTTTCACATGTATCTGCGATACTTACAACAGATCTATGAGAAAGAATCTGTCGTTCTTATTTTACAGATGAGGCAACTGAGACATGGAGGGCTGAAGGATCTTGTCCAAGGCTACCCAGCTAACAAGTGGTCTTGCTGGGACTTGATGCAGGAAATCTGGCTCTAAAGACAACCCTCTGTATTTTTTTTTTTCTTTTTAAAGCCCCACCTGCAACATATGGAACTTCCTGAGCTAGGGGTTGAATTTGACTGCAGCTGAGGCTTAAGTCACAGCAATAGAAACATTAGATCCAAGCCTCATCTGAGACCCATGCTGCAGTTTGTGGCAATGTGAATCCTTAACTCACTGAGCTAGGCCAGGAATAGAACCCACATCCTCATGGAGACAACATCAGATCCTTAACCCACTGATCCACAATGGGAAGTCCTGCCCTCTGTGCTTTTATACTGCATTGTCTAACTGCTAACATTTATCGGGCATTTACATATAAGCTTAATTCTTCTAAGTACAGTTTGGACCTTGAACAACACAGGTTTAAACTGTGCGGGTTCACTTATATGCAGATTTTTTTCAATAAATACATAGTATATCACTACCCATCCTGAGGTTGGTTGAATCGGCATATATGGAAATTTGGATACCAAGGGCCAATTGTAAAGTTATACACAATGCTCAACTACACGGGTGGTTGGCACGCCTAAACTTCCCCCTTCACTATAATGTTTAGGGGCCACCTGCAGTTTACATTTATTAACTTTTAAAACACTCAGCAAACTTAGATCAGAGCTATTGTTTAGTTTAAAAAAAAAAAAAAAAAGAGGAGTTCCAATGATGGCTCAGTAGTTAACGAAACCGACTAGCTTCCATGAGGACATGAGTCCAATCCCTGGCCTCACTCAATGCATTAAGGATCTGACCTTGCCATGAGCTGTAATGTAGGTTGTAAATGTGGCTCGGATCCAGTGTTGCTGTGGCTGTGGCATAGGCTGGCAGCTACAGCTCTGATTTGACCCCTAGCCTAGGAATCTCCATACACCATGGGGGCAGCCCTAAAAAAAAGAAAGAAAGAAAGAAGGAAGGAAGCCCAGTTAAGTTTGATTTTTAGATAAATGGCAAATAATTTCTAATCATTTGCAATAATATGCAATATTTGAGATGTATCAATATTTTAAAATATGCATTCTTTATCTGAAATTAAAATTAAAATTTAACTGGACATCCTATATTTTATCTGGCAACCCTAACTTAGATGAGGCAGAAACAAATCAAGTTTCTGGTACCAAGTAGACCTCAGAAAATAGTAAATTCTATCATTATGGGTTTTTTCAGGTCATTTTCACATTTGTTTTAAATTATTTCTTCAGTTCACCTAAATTCAGAAGCTATATGCATGAATAGAATAATAATTTTGATGTATTAATAAAGTCTTAAAATAACAGTGCCTCTGTAATTCACAAAAGTTACCTAAACGGAACATAATGACAATCCTGTAAATTATATATCATGCCCATTTATTAATGAGAAAAGTGACTCTCAGCATGACTACATAATTTGCACAAATAAAAAAAAAAGTGGAGCATCACATTCTAGTCCCTAAGGTAAAAGTCGTCTTATTGCATATTAGGTTGTATGATGAAAATATGTAGGATTTTGCAGCCTGGTCCCAATTTCTGTCAATGGTAGGACACATATGAAAACTCAAGGCACAGTCACCTAGAGCAATAAAACCAGTCATCAGCAAAAGAAAAGGCAGAAGGAGAAAGCATCTTCAAAATCACTATTAAATTTAGCAATAGGAACAGTCATGCATATGTGCTTTTGCTCTTGGGCTCCAGTTATGCTTCTGTGATACCATAACCCTCAGTGATAAGTCTGGATAATTTGCATCTACTGAGAAGTGTTAACATTCCAGATACCTTGATAAGAACTTCACCATTCCAAAAAATAACCAAGACATAAAATTTGCACTGCACATATGGGAAAACTAAGGCTCTGAGAATTAAATCAGTTGCACTAGGATTAACCAGTTAGAAAGTGGCAGTGCTGAGCCTGCACCTCATTCTTATATTACACTTCAATTTATTTTCAGGACAAATACATGATACCTGTGCTACCATACTCTTTCCCATGCCCATTGCAGACATTACTAGTCAATCATGGAGTACTTTCCCTTTGAGCCTGAGTCCTGTTTGATCTCAGAATCCTTCTGCATACAAATTACTCTGGGCAGGCACTACTGGCTAACAGCCTCTGGCATTCAAGGTCATACATAGGCTACTCCTCTATCACCTCTTCCTGCTGAACACCTTTACCTTAATGGCTAGTGAAAAAAAAAAAAAAGATTCATCTCTGCATGCTGTGTGGTCAGTGCTACTTTCCAAAGACTGTCTGGTAACTCCTAGAAATGATATTCATCTAAGATGTGATGGTTCAGAGGCTGCAGCCCAACTACCACTTATAAAGAGAGGATGCCTTGTAAAGAGCCTGGGGCTCTCTGCCACCAAGCCAGTTGTGAAGCCACCATTTCCAAAGTGTTGCTGCTGTTGTGATGGTCTGTTGCTTACCACAGGAGGAAACCAGCACTTGACTCCATGCCAACTGTGGGGCTTGGAACCCCGCCTCCTCTCCGAGGGGCTAGGTTTCATGCTCAGACAGCAAGCTCTCACAAGCATAATGACTGGTTGGAGGCTGAGAGTGCCCTTGGATCATGACATGGTACAGATTTACAAAAGGAACTGGTCATTACCCTGGCTTCCCAGTCCTTCAACCAAGGCCAGATGGTTCACCTCTTCATGCCCCAGTGCCCCCACAATCCCCCTTCTAGCCCATATACATATAACGATGCTTTTCTTCTTTCTCTTTCTGAGGAGCAGGATTTAAGAGCTGCATGGACACACCCAAAGCATTGTTAGTGAAAGTTCAGGAAGAGCCCGTGAACCTAGTTAGGAATGAACAGAATCAAAATTCGAGTTGGAGGGGGAAAGAAAAGGGAATTTTATTCTTGGAGTTTGCCAATTTCTCAGACAACGGAACTCCAAGACCTCAGGAATAGGACCCCCCAAAGACATTAACCTTCAAACTCCACCCATCACTGCCAAAATCAGTATTGAACCAGTGAGAGAAGGGAAATGAGGCTCAGAGCCCCCAAAGAAAGTAGGGATGCAACAAGCTTGGGAAGGTGGTCAAAGGGTATGGTCATTGGAGGTGCTGTACAAGAAGAAAGGGGGACAAGACAAGTTCTAGAGCAGACAGCCAGGGCAGGAAGGTGGCGAGGATGAAGGGCGTGAATACCATGCACACAATAAAGAATGAGATTTGCATGTGAAGACCAACTCTTAGGCAGGGGCTAAGAGTTTAGACTCAAGTCCAACTCTGGAGATTGAAGTTGAACTCACCTCCTGTTACCTGTGCAGCCTCAGGCAAGTCACTTACATTCTTTCCTGTGAATGTAATGCCATAGTTTCTTCATCAATAAAATGGGCACACCATTAATAGTACATGTCTCATAGTGCTGATCTAAGAATTCATTCCTGTAAAGTGCTTGGCACAGAGTCAGGTACCTAAACAGCTCAAGATGTGAAAATCATCATTATCATCTAAGTATGTCCAACATATGTTATTCAGATAGTACTTATTTATTTATTTTCTTTTTATGGCTACACCTGCAGCATTATGGAAGTTCCTGGACTAGGGTTGAATCAGACCTGCAGCTGCACCTATGCCACAGCCCAGATCTGAGCTGCATCTGCAACCTACCCTGCAGCTTGTGGCAATGCCAGATCCTTAACCTAAGGACCAATGCCAGGGATCAAACCTGTATCCGCTCAGACACTACATCAATTTCTTAACCTGCTGATTTACAATGGGAACTCTGTTACTCAGATTTGTAAAGTTTCGTGATCCTGTTTATGAAATGATCCTATTTATAAAGAACATTTTCTTTTTAATATATACTTAATCAAAGAAAGGAAAAAATCAACATAAAACCTTTAAAAGACATTTTCTTCATATACGTATATATGAAGAAAGAAAGGAAAATAATCAACATAAAACATTTAAAAGATAGAGACCCAAAACTCTTAACCATAAAAGATAGAATGATTTTTTTCTGCTTTATATATTTCTATATCATCTGGTATTTATCTTTATGATGAGCATGTATCATTTTTATATGAAAATAAAGATAAAATGAAAAATTCAAATGACTTCTGGCCCTAAAACTTGGGGTACAATGTAGGTCTCGGAGGGACCTAGGTGGCCTGACATCCTTGACAAGCAGACATTCCCTGCCAACGCAAGCCTTAATGGCAAGAAAGACTGCTTGGTAAAAAGAATGACAGCAAAAAAGAGGATAGAAGCACTCAGTGACACGAAATGGGGCAAAATGTACAAGGTTTAAGGCAACAACACAACACCTAGTATTTTTCATGCCAAGAGTAGACATGACTTTCCACCATTTCTAATCAAATAAGGTGCTTTGTGTTGTCTTCTATGAAGATAAAGTTTATTCTTGTGGCTGAAGTTTGGTCAAGTAGAAATGTATCTTGAAGAACATTTTTAGAACCAATTTGCCAAGGAAAGAAGGATTTCTATTTCTTTTGTGGAAGTATTCTGAGCATAAGAAGATAATTTTGAAAAATATAAAGATGGGCCTGATTCATCAGATTGAGGTTTCTGAACCTATCCATTAATCCAAGAAGCTGATTTTAATTGACTAGAGAGGGACTAAGGTGTTTATTGCATTACTCTACTTGTGATGAGTATTAAAAGTATGATTTTCTGACCACCACTGGAGAGTGAAAAAAAACTTTCTTGTTTTTCTGTCTTTTGAAGAGGATGTTGACAAGGCATGAAACATGTGTAAGCACCTCTATTGTATTTCAGCTTCTGCTGACATCAATGAAGCCATGAGCTTAGTGTTCTTAAGTAACTCTGGGGACAGGGGATCCCAGGTGGTTTATCCTCATGGCTGCAAAGGATGTCAGCAGAGGCTTCCATCCCTTTCCACAGTCTCTTCCTGAAGGGCCCTTCTCCAGGTCTGCTTGTGAGTGCTCCAGTATAATGGCTGGATTTAGTCAAAGCAAGTTGTCCAAAGATGAAGGCAGGACCTATAATACCTTTTATAACCTAGCCTGAAACTCACATACTAGCTAAGAAATGAACATGGGCAAGCCCTGATTCAAGGTGAGAGCCCAATACACAAAGTGAAGAAGAGCGGGTAAGGATTATTGGGAGCCACCTGGAAGACTAGCTACCATAGGCACCAATAGAGACTGAAAATTTTTTGAACCTATTGGAAGCAATGTTGGACAGAGATGACACTTGTGGCAGACCTTTTCAAAGCCTGGGTTACACACTGGAAGTTTTGTAATCCCAAGACCAGATACCAAAATGTCTTGATGTAGGGATCGATGGTTGGACCTCTAAAGTGTGTGCTGGCTTTACATTGGACCTATTTCTCAGTTATTTCTAAGCTTAGGACATTCTGCCCTAGAACTAATTGAAATATTAGTGAACAGATTGATTCCTTCAACTGAATGTTTATGGAGTAGCTGCTATGTATTTGATAGAATGCTAGGCTCTTTAGTTACCCTTAACAAATAGCACCTGTCCCAATGAAGGCTGTCCTGATTAATGAATTATAAATTTTTAAGCAAAAAAAAAAAAAAAAAAAAAAAAGAAGGCGGCGGGGGTGGGGAGTTCCTGTTGTGGCTTAGCTGTAGCGAACCCGACTAGTAACAGGATGCAGGTTTGATCCCTGGCCTCGCTCAGTGAGTTAAGTATCCAGCATTGCCATAAGCTGTGGTGTAGGTCTTAGATATGGCTCAGAGCCTGCATTGCTGTGAGTATGGCATAGGCTGGCAGCTGCAGCTCTGATTCCATCCCTAGTGTGGGAACTTCCATATGTCTCAGGTGCAGCCCTAAAAAACAAACAAACAAACAAAAATTAATAAAAATACAGTTTTCACAAGAAAAATCATAGGATGCCATGAGGACTAAAATTAGCCAGCAAGTGCCAGGGAAGTGATATTAAACTGGGAAATGAGGAGGAGGATATGTCCAGAGAAAGGAAGGAGGAAGAAGGAGTTGAACGTAGAGGGAACAGCATATGGAAAGGCCATGAGGTGGGAATAATAAGATGGGGTCCTCTGAATCCTGAACTGCCTGGCCTATACTTAGCAAGTTACTGATAACTCTGATTCACCTGACTTGGGGTTTGATTATTGGGACAAAATTCTTCATCATTTAAATAGTAAATTATTTCTTCTCTCAGTTCTGGATAAAGACATTCAAGTTGTTTTCCAGACACCCAGGGTATCAACCCAAGGTTTGGGGAGCACGTTTTAGGAAAAGAAAACTTTATCTATATCTCCTAGAGTAGGAAAAACATCTGAATTAGAGCAGAAAATAGAACTGGCAATTTTACTGCCAAAAGCTCTGGTTCCTTTCAATGCCTAAAATTAAACTGAGCAGTTCAAGAAACATTGTGATATGGGTATTGAAATCTCATGACCCTTGACATCAAAGCCATCATTTTACACAGGCAAATCCTTACGAAGGGACCCTCAACTACATGTATAGATGATCAACTTCATTCCTTGTCTAGGCCCTTCAGCTATAAAGATCAGAAAGGAACAAAAGCAAAACCATGTAATGGTCCCTTTAAGATAAACCTGGCAGTGTTTAACCAGAAACACAGTAACCAGAAATTACTGACTGTTCTAGAAATGACATTCTGTGTTCTGCAGTAAGGAGGAGAGCTTTTTCGTGTCTGTCTTCTCCCCTCCCATTTGGTTATAACAATGAGTCACCTTTACCTGCAAAGCTAGACATGTAGATTCGCTTCTTGTGCCAGAAAGGCAAACCACTTGTTGGCTGGGATTTAAAATGAAAAGGGGAAAACTATTTAATTTACAGATTTAATTAAACATGAAAGCTTCCAGGGAGGAAAACGTATTCCCCAACCTCCACCCTCCCACTTTTAAAAATGTCTCCAGTGATCTTCATTCCAAAGAGGCTACATACATTTGAGAACTAATTTTTAACAATGTGTGTAAAGCATCAATTTGCCCCAAATCAGAAAAACTCTGTAATGAAAACTGGTCTAGACAAAACTTGGAGAGTTGTCTGAACAAACCACACCTCTAAAGGGTGTTCATATATTTAAACATTTAAATGTACAGGCTGAATCTTGTGCCCACCTCTCTTTGGCCTCTATGGCACAGTGAAGGTGAGGTATTGGAAACATAAGCTCAGAGGTTTCCTAAGATATAAGGTTTACATCAGGCCTGAGTTAGCCTCCTAAAACAACCCCTCTCTCCAGCCTTTTTTTCCCCAAACCTGATCTTCCCAGCCAAGAAACCTGACCCTTATTTTCATAATGCTTCAGGCATGCATAGCAAAGAGCAGTTCTTTCTGCCCCTATAGTTTAGGCAGGACCCCTCCATCTGAGCTGAAAAGTTAGAATTTCACCTCTTTGTCTTTATGAAACTGAGGAGTCAGAAAGAAAGCAAGAGGGGAACTCCTACGACACCTTTCCAAAAATAAAAGAAAGTGGAAAATGAATGTGAGCACATATGCTTTTCAAAATCTCTCTCAATGAAGTTAATAGAAGTGTTGGTATATATGTATTTCAAGCTATTCACGGGGTTCTCTGGGCATGGATGGATTGTTTTATAACTTACTCCAAGATCTCTTTAGCATCTGCATATTCAACTTTAATTAAGTTTCAAGTCCTGAAGCCCAGTTTTCTCAATTTTAATGAAATGTGTCCAAACGTGATTGCCATGACTAAGTGACAATGGGAGGCTAGGCTCTTGGTTAGTGGAGGTGGTGGTATAAGATGACAAAAAGTTTATAGCATACAACTGAAGGGGGGGTGGTGAATTGAACCCCTCATGAAGGGGAAGCACATTTTCTGTGTGTGTCTGTGTGTGTGTATGTGAACCAAGTCTCTTTTCTTAGAAAAAGGATGATGTTTGAAACTCAGGTAGATTTTTTCAGAGGCATGTCGTTCAACAGGAAATATTACCTAAATGAGATTGTTTGTCTAATAGACCAGAACTGTTTTTAATTCTATGCTCTGCACTGTTAACATTCAACAAATGAGCAGCAATATTACTACAGTGATAAGAGGTTGATGGAGTTCCTTACTCCACTTATTGCTGCATTCAGGGCTTTGTCTGGAACCTAGATGGTCACAATGAAAAAAGGCAGACACTTTTAAAGGGACATTCGTGTCCAAATCTGCTTATATATTCCTTTTATACCACCCACAACAAGACTTCTATTTTCTTTTTAATTTTCTGATAAATTTCTCTAATACATTGGACCTTCAGTACCAGTTTCTTCATCCTCACTTTTACAGAGATTTTTATCATTTCTTAATTCATTCCCACAGAGAAGACAATGGCATCCAGAAAGGTACTGGGGATTTGTCTTTCTGTCTGCTCAACATATCTCCCTTCATCACAAAATAATCCCCCTTGGAGTTTCTGCAATGGTACAGTGGGTTAAAGATCCAGCCTTATCTCTGTGGTGGCTCTGACTCCATCCCTGGCTCAGGAATTTCCATGTGCAGCAGAAACAGCCAAAAAAAAAAAAAAAAAAAAAAAAAAAAAAGAAAGAAAGAAAAAAGAAAATCCCCCCTTTAATTTCAGAAATACTCCTTTTATAGCTTTTGGTCCTAATGGGAGTTGTCACTTTAACCCACCTGCCTGTTTACATGGATGGGCATGTTGGGCATATGATCCAGCCGGGCCAATCATCAGGCCACACCTGGGATTGGCCTGAGAGATTGACATGCAATCAGTTTAAGCCAATGAGAGTCCTGTTTGGAGTTGATACAGAGAAACCCTTTGGCTCTGGTGAGGACATTGGTAAGAATCGAGCTTGGAAACTGCCCTAGAATCTGCCTCTGGCCAGGGCAGGAAGCTGATTGAGGAAAAGGAGCCAACATTCAGAAAGAGATAGGGAAGAGAGAGGGAGATAGTAGATTTGAAGTCTGGCTTCTGACATTGTTCATTCAGCTTTTACTTCAAATATGTGGGCTACCCAGCATTCTTTGAGCTAATTACCCTCTCCTACTCCTTTGATTGTTTGCGCTGGGTTTCTGTCACTTCTTCATTGGTGCAGGCCCTGATTGCACCAAGAAGCACCTTGCATAGTGCTCTGCACATGGTGGGCACCTAATGTAGGTAAATAAAAGGGTAAATTTTTGTTTGTTTCTAACAAATGAACTTAAGAAAACAGAAGAGGAGATTCTTCATTGGATGACTGAATTTTTTTTTTTTTTCTTTTGAGGGGTGTGCCTGCAGCATATGGAAGTTCCCAGGCTAGGGGTCGAATTGGAGCTGCATCAGCCGGCCTATACCACAGCCATAGCAATGCCAGATCCGAGCCGCATCTATGACCTACCCCACAGCTGAAGGCAATGCCGGATCCTTAACCCACTGAGCGAGGCCAGGGATGGAACCTGCATCCTCATGGATACTAGTCAGGTTCATTTCCACTGAGCCTCAAAGGGCAACTCCCGAATTTTCTTGCTATTATTAGCACTAATACATTATGTCAGGATCTATTAATATTTCAGGTCTTATTATGTGAAGTGATTAAAAATATAGACTGATGAAGGCCAGTGGAAATACAACTTGAGCCACATATATAATTTCAAATCCTCTAGTAGCCACATTTTAAGATGTAAGAAGAAGCAGATGAAATTCATCTTAATATTCTACTTTATTCAACTCAATATATCAAAAACATAATTTCATCATCTAATATAAAATTATTCATGATATTTTAATATCCTTTTAATTTTTGTACTCAGCCTTGAAAATCCAGTAAGTATTTTATATTTAGAGTACATGTCAGTTTGGAAAAGCCACAATTCAAGGGATCAATAACCACATTTGGTTTGTGGCTACTATACTGACCAGCACACTTATATTTCCTGATTTTAATTCTCATTCCACCACTAATGCATCCTAGGACTGGGGAAACCTATTTGGTATATTTGAGCCTCAGTGTCGTCATCTGTAGGATGGGGATGATAATAATCATCCTGTCAACCTAGGGTGGATAAAGACATGGAGATGAATGGGTTGTATGAAGTTCCTTTCAACACTGAACTAGACTCTAGCAGAGAGTATAGGCAACTTAGTGGTGTAAGTATAGGCAAAGAAAATAATGTCAGATGGAGCTAGAAAGCAATTTAACAGATTATTTAACAAGTCACTATGTGGGGGATGGAGAATGAGGCTGCTGAAGTCCCTTAGAGCAGGTTATCAGGGTGGGCCTCTCCAAGAAGGTGTTCACCTGGGAGGTGAACAGTGAAATGCAGTTAGCCACATGAACATCCAAGGTAGAAGGCCAGGATCTGTGTGCCTAAAATCCAAAAATTGTTTTCCAGAAAGAAAATACAGAAATAAGTATCATGGCGGAACCCATATGCCCACAGCCGGCACCCCGTCGTTTTCTGAGTTGCAGTGTGATGAAATGCTGCTGGCAACATCTGCTTAGTGAGGCAGGAGCCTCCTCCTCTCAAGCAGCCCCTGCATCTGTTCAACCCCCCAAGAGAGAATGAAAGAGAGAAAACCAACTCTACTGACAGAAGGAAGAACAGGCCTCGGTGGCATGAAAAAATCAAAGCAAGGTAATTTCAGGCCACCTGAGATTGGCATAAGCTGGTACAGGTGCTATGGGGCAACCCTGCCAGGACTTCCTCACTGACATGGGGTTTCAGGACAGTCCTGAGCTTGTGAGCTCCTGCAGAGATGCACTCTCTGGGCGGTGCACCTCTAGTAGTTGCTGCTGCCAAGTGCCAAATTGTCCTGGCGCAGGGCTGGGCCCGCTGCTGATGTTTTGTGTTTATTCCCTCTGCTGATTTCTCTTTGAAAGCAAATTGCTTCCCCAGGCTGTTTCTGACACATCACAGGCAGCTGGTCTGGCAGCCTCTAGAGTGGTTTGGGTTTGCTAGACAGGTGAGAAAGCTTGAAAAGTTTAGCTGCTCCCCACATCATAAAGGGGTTAAGAATAAGGTTTGTGCCAAGAGCTGGCTCAATGCCCAATTTGCATCAACTCCTTTCATCCTCCTCAAGACAACCCCAAGAGAGAGGCCCTACTGACTCCCATTTTTCAGTAGAGGAAACTGAGGCTCAGAAAGGTTGTCATTTTCTCAAAGCCACAAAGCAATAAAGTGATGACTCAAAATTCTTTGATTATTTCTCCTGCTCTGTGCAGAAGGGGAAGAGTTTAAGCTGGAGAGAGGGCAAGGCCACAGGGAGTCATGGGACAGTCTGTGAGTCTTTCATAGGTGAGAAACCCCAGTGAGGAAAGAACTTGAACTTGACCCTATTCAGACTCTGACTTCACACACCCAGGTCATTTGTTTACATTTTTCATTTTGTTCCTGAGTCCGGTCCAAAGACAACAGGTAATACTTAGAAAATACACACTTTAAGGGCATAGGGAGGATATCAGTGGGAGAAACATCCAGAAAAAAAGGAAGGAAGAATTTGGATCAGTACTGTAATGCCAGATGCTGAATTCATTAATAAAAGCCTTTATGAGAGTTTTTAGAAGCACAAGATCCTAAGATGAGGACCCAAACTCGAATGAGAGATAGAAAGCAAAAACAGATTGCAGCACTCATCCTCAAAAGGTCATACTTCCAGCCTGCAGCAGTAATTGGAGTTTTCATCCTATATGATGTAAGCATATCATATAGGTCACATATATAGGATGTAAACATTCACCATGGAAATTTTAATACCCACTCTTTCTACCCCACCCCACCCCAACTTCCTTGCATTGTTTCCTTGTCAGATTCAATGCTTTCTTTTTTCTTTAGCATCCTTGGTTATCTTTGATCTCCATGCCACATTTGACAATGCTTGTCATCCTTTCTCAATACCATATCCAGCCTTGCCTTCTGTCCATCAATTAAGAGCGTCTTAGTTCTATATTGCTTTGTAACAAACTAGCCCCAAACTGAGGGGATGAAATGCCACACATTTCTCATCTCATAGTTTCTGAGGATCAGGAAGCCAGACACAGCTTCCTAGGGTCCTCTGTTTTAGCTTCTCCCACAGGCTAGAGTCAAGGTGCCAGTGGGAGCCACAGTGATCCCAGCTGGGCCTGGATCTAGGCTCGCTCACTGGTGGTTGGCAGGCCATAGGTCCCATGGGTGGTCGATAGAGGCTTCCAGGTATCACTGGCTGAGCAAAGCAGGCAGCCCTCAATTCCTCTCCTACAGACAGACTTACATAGGAAGCCACCTCAGAGCAAGCCAGGGGAAGGACCACAGCAAGACGAAGTCACAGTCTTTTGTCACCCACTCTTGGAAGTAACATTCCACTACTTTTTCTATGTGCTATTTGTCTGAAGGAAGTCACCAGATCCAGCCCATACTCAAGGGAGGAGACCTTGCAGGGGTATGAAGAGCAGGAGGTAGAGCTCCTTGGCGGCCATCTTAGAACTCCACCAACCACAAAAATTAGGTGCACCAACTCTATTTAGCACCACACCTGATACATCGAGAGGGCCTTGTTTAATATCACATCCTCCTGCTCTTCTACCTCTCCCACTGCCCTTGGTTCACCCAAAGAAGACGGCACCATTACTGTGCATTAAGCATAAAAAAACTGAAGTATCCCTCCCACACCCACTCCTCACACACACTTTTCTTCACTCACTGGGAAGCCAGAGTGATCTTCCTAAAGCCCAAATCTGATCATGTCACCTGCTCAAAACCTTCCAACAGGTTCCATGTCCTTAACACATCCTGATCATGGCCATGGAAGCCCTGCGTGGCAAACCCAGATTTACCCATCTAATCTAATTTCTCTCCACATCTGCTCTCTCCTTTTTTTATTTCCCTTCACATTTCTCCCTTTATATTTTATATTTCATGTTTCCTTTCTTTTAGCTCTTTAAACATGGCATCTTCCTTCTCCCCATTCTAGGCCTTTGCCAAATCTCCTTCTTTTTTTTTTTTTTTTTTTTTTTGTCTTTTGTCTTTTTGTTGTTGTTGTTGCTATTTCTTGGGTCGCTCCTGCGGCATATGGAGGTTCCCAGGCCAGGGGTGAATCGGAGCTGTAGCCACCGGCCTACGCCAGAGCCACAGCAACGTGGGATCCGAGCCGCGTCTGCAACCTACACCACAGCTCACGGCAACGCCGGATCGTTAACCCACTGAGCAAGGGCAGGGACCGAACCCGCAACCTCATGGTTCCTAGTCGGATTCGTTAACCACTGCGCCACGACGGGAACTCCCCAAATCTCCTTCTTGACTTCAAGTCTTTGCACCCCAAGAAAAGGAGGCACCCCTTGTCTTACTTGTACTCCATGAGCACAGAACTCATGCCTAGTAATGCATCACCTCATTCTCAGTACCAAGCACACTGTATGGTAACAGGTGACAGCCACTGAGGTGAGACTCTACCCTGCAGAAAATGATGGCAAAGGTTTCCTTTGCCCTGACCTCATCCTATAAGCAGATGGACTGTGGGCCTTGCTGGGTACCACCCTGCCCTCCCAAACCTACCCCCCAGCTCTACCTCATCTCAGATTCCCTTCTTCAGAACACAGAGAGAGATGACATCATACTTCCATGGCATTTTTAGAGCAGCCAAATGCATGAAGAAACATTTCTATCAAATACTTTCGTCCTGGGGGTTCTGACATGTGTTTGCAAATGAATAAATGACTTAAGAGATCCAAATACAAAGAACACCAATCTTGCAAATGACATTAGGCAGTGTCCTTTAATGACTTTTCACAGGTCATTTCAAGGTAGTAGTCCCTCACATAATATTTACAACAACACCATGGGGAGATGCGATTAGTCCCATATTACAGGTGAAGAAAATGAGACTCAGGGAGTCAGTTACTTGTCCACACTTGTATAGTTAATAAGTAAACTGAATTGGGATGATAATGCCAGCCACTGTTAACTACACCTTTACTATAAGCTAACCTTTTACTAGTACTTGACATGAGTTCTCTGACTTAACACTTAGTAACCATTATAACAGGTACTTTATAATCCCTAATGAAAGATGAAGAAACTGATATTCAAGGAATTTAAGAAGACTCCCCCAATTCCACAGCTAGAAGGAGGCAGCGCTAAGGTCTACCTTTTTAAGTACATACTTTATTACAGTAATAGTTTAGCAAAGAATTTCATTTTCAAATATGAAATGTAGCAGTAAGTTAAGACTATAAGCTGCTAACAGTAGCCAAGGTTAACCATTTTTTTCCCCTAAGAAAAAAGGCTAGTGGAAATATTTAAGAGGCTCAAAATTCTATCTTTAACAAAAAAGTGAAATATGTGTTGCAATGAGTTTTAGGTCTATTTGATAGAGAAATCAAGATTAATGCAAAGCTGGACATTAATAGGGTAGTCACCTGTATGTTATTCAAGAAAAGAAAAATCTGTCAAAATATGAGAATCCTGAAATACTTTGTTCTTATTTCCCATGGTCTTGAAGACAGTTACTAAAATGTTATGCAGGATGTTATTTCTCTAGCCTGGCATCTCACTTGTTCCATGAAGATGATGGGACAGACATGAACTATGCCTGGTGCCCAGGCTTCTGCTATTACCACACATAAACGACCTACCCAGGCTGCTGGACCAACCACAAAACATAGGAAAAATTTGTCCCTCAAATGCCAAGATGTTTGAATGCTATTGGTTGCTTATGCAAGTCAAGGCCACAAACTCTCTGGATTCCACAAAATAATTACCAGGCTCCTCTGAGTTCTTGCTGGATAACTCATTGCCAAAGTTTCCCAGGATTTCATGGAAGTCCAGTGGTTTTCAAGCAGAGTTATAATAAGTATCAGCTGGAAGGACCATAGGATATACAATCCCAGGGACAATCACAGACTTAATAGACTCAGAATCTCCAGGTCCAGGGCTCAGGACTTCAGAAGGTCCTCTAGGAATTTGATGGCTGGCCAGAGTGTATTCTGTTCCCATTTGTCCCTTGGAAGAAGCACACCCCAAAGCCTGCAAACCTGCCCCCTTCCTCTTTATAAACCCTACAGGAGGATGCCCTGTGGCTAGCTGGTGACTAAGTCAACCTGAGGAATAGGAGGACGATTTTCCATTTCTTTGGAGAGGTTTATCATTTATCTAGCCTGTCACATGTCAGATCCTATTGCCTATTTCTCCTGACTCAACCCAAATGCATATTTTTTCCAGATAGTATGTATAATTTCCTTTTTGTTTTTTCTTTTTATTTTAATTGAAGTATAGTTGATTTACAATGTTATGTTAGTTTATGGAGTATAGTAAAGAGATTCAGTTATATACATTTATATATTTATGTAAATATATATTTATTTATATTTATGTATATTATATATACATATATTTATATATGTATATATTTATATTTATGTATATTATATATGAGATTCAGTTATATACATTTATATATTTATGTAAATATATATTTATATTTATGTATATTATATATATAATATATGTATATGCATTATAAATACTTTTAAATATTCTTTTCCATTATGGTTTATCACAGGATATTGAATACAGTTCTTTGTGCTATAAAATAGGACATTGTTGTTTATTTATTTTATATATATTCTGTATATAGTAGTTTATATCTGCTAATCCTAAACTCCTAATTTATCCCTTCTCCTATCCCTTTCCCCTTTGGGAAACCATAAGTTTGTTCTCTATGTCTCTGAATCTGTTTCTATTTCATAAATAAGTTCATTTGTATCATATTTTAGATTCCACATATAAGTGATACCATGATATTTACTTTCTTATTTCACTTGGTATGACAGTCTCTAAGGTCCATCCATGCTGCTGGAAATGGCATTATTTTGTTTTTATGGCCAAGTAATATTCCACTGTGTGTATATATATGTACCACATCTTCTTTATTCATTTCTCTCGTCAAGGACATTTAGGATGCTTCCATGTCTTGACTATTGTAAACAGTGCTGCTATGAACATTGGGATGCATGGATCTTTTCGAATTAGAGTTTTATATTTTCTGGATATATGCCCAGGAGTGGGATTGTGGATCATATGGCAACTCTATTTTTAGTTTTTTGAGGCACCTCTTTACTGTTTTCCATAGTAGGTATACCAATTTATATCCCTACTAACAGTGTAAGAGAATTCCCTTTTCTCCACACCCTCTGTAGCATGTTATTTGTAGACTTTTTGATGATTGCCATTCTGACTGGTGTGAGGTGATACTTCATTGTAGATAAATTCCCTTTTTTGAGTATTAAATACAAGATAATGATGATGATGATATTGATAGCCATCTATGGGACACTTACTAGGTGTTTTGCATATGATATCTCCAAATTCAACTACTCTACAAGGTATATTTTATTCTCCCCAATTTGCATGTAAGGAAATCAAGGCTCAGAGAGGTTAAATAACTTGGCCAAAGATGTCTATCCAGCAAATGGCAGAAGCAGATTTTGAACCCACTTCATCTTAACTCCAAAGTCCAAGTTCCTTCCATTCTCCACTAGCTGTGTCATCCTGGGCAAGAACTTAACCTCTCCATGTCTTAATTTT
Source organism: Sus scrofa (assembly GCF_054392235.1). Classification (NCBI taxonomy): domain Eukaryota; kingdom Metazoa; phylum Chordata; class Mammalia; order Artiodactyla; family Suidae; genus Sus; species Sus scrofa. Next base: position 61,286,830 of record NC_139395.1, read on the forward strand.
TCCACATGTTAAAAAAAGGAAACAAAAGTACCTAACCCATAGTGTTGTTGCCTAGATTAAAAGAAACAATTCAAACTTGATTTAAAAAAAAAAACAATTTATGTAAAACCCTTAGCACAATAATCTTCAGTATTACAATAGTTTTTTTTTTGTTTGTTTTTTTTGTTTTGTTTTGTCTTGTTCTGTTTTGTTTTAACACCAGGACTTCTCAAACATTTCTTAGAAAGCACTCATACCCCTGAAATAAAAAGTAGCAGATAATTTCAGCTTGGGCTGCCAGTGATGTCTACCTGGCTGTGGTTCTCATTATTTATTGGCAGGTTAAAGACTCTGAGAAGTTCCACAGTAAAGAGTCCACATTCACCACAAGATATAGATACTTAAATCAGTTAATTTTCACTGAATATTCCAGTTCTACCAAGAAGGAAGGGGGCCTTTTATGCCTGATTTGGAATGGAATTGCTTTGATAATCTCACCCTCTGCCAGTGTTTGGAAAAGGCCCTACTGGAGGAGCATACCATTAAGAAGGGCCTCGCTTTGATACTGGCTGTTAATCCCATGGCCCAGCTTGACATTGTCTCTTAGCAACGTCCTGTCCTTTTCCCCTTTTCATTCTTGTGCCTCTAAAGACACTTCCTCTCTTCTGGTTTCTCTTCAGCCTCTGACTTTCACGGCCCCTTTAAGCCTCGTTTACACAGAGAGAAGCAGGAGCTGAAGGCCCTGAGCACATATTTATGTTAATAGTACCAAGGGGAGGAACAGCCTGTTCTGGGGGCTGCTTTCCAACTGTCACATAAATCAGGAAAAAAAAAAAGTTACTATTTTCACAAAGACACTGCCAGCGCAGAGCAGTAAGTCTTGGAAAGGCATCATTTCCCCACCCCCACCCAAGTCCCCTTGTGTCCACCCCCATAAGGTCCCCTCCATCATCAGGAAGGAGTGGGGGAAGGATTTCATAGATGCCGAGTATTTCCAAGTCAGAAGGGACCTTTGAGATCATCTAGTGCTAAATCACACAGAAACATCTAGTAAATACCTCTGCCTGGGTCCTTCCCCAGAATTTCTGATGCTGTGGCTTGGAGGTGGAGCACAGGAAAGATTTTTAAAGCTTTCCAGGTGACTCTCATGTGCAAAGAGGGCCAGGGGACTGATGTCATCATGGTCCCATGAAGAGACAGGACCAGAGAATAGATTCTATGGATCATCCTGGGAGCCAGTGATTTGGTGGAGCCCTGACAACCAGCCATGTTTTCTTTTGTGATGTCACACTATCACTGAGCACTGGGAACAGCAGCAGAAATGCTAGAGATATTATGAGAGCTGTGCACCAAATCACTTGGGGGAGCTCATGCAAACTCACTTTTGCTCTCCTTTTGCTCTACCTGGACCAACTGAATCAGAATCTCTTGGTGGAACCCCAACACATAGGTTCTGAAAAAGCCCTTGGTGGCAACTGTGATGTGTATCCCAGTCTAAAAAACACTAGCCTGGGTAAAAGATCACTTATTTTGGAGTTAGAAAAATGGGGGTTCAAGTCTGGGGTCTAGCAAATATTAACATGTTCTTTGGACAACTTACATAATCTCTCTGAGCCTCAGTTTCTTTATCTGCAAAATGGGACTACCCTGCTAACTCTCCCTTATTCTTCATTTTTGCAGTTCAAAACTCATTTCTCCTTGGAAGTCCAGGCTGAGCTTGCAGATGAGTCTAGTCATCCATCCTCCCAAGATATGTCCTGACTAAAAGCAGTGGAAACTTCTCCTTTGTGACACTGACCACAATTCACTGATTGAGTAGTGAGAGATAGAAAACATGGTTTTTTAATGGATGAAGAAATAGTTAATGATGCTTAACTACATGTGTAGTAGATTACTCACTCCCAGTCTCCACCACCAGTGTTTTGTGAGATAAGGAGATGCAGTATCTTGTTCCCTGCTGCATCCACAGTGCCTAGTGTGAGGCTAGCACTCAACAGACTTTGGCTAAACACATGGCTGAACACCTGCCCAAACAAGGAACTAATATATATGGAGTAGCTGGCACAGAGGGAATAGGCAACAAACATCAGCTGTTCTAATCATTATCTTCAGATAGACTTTGTGTCTTCCCAAAAGACACACAGTAGAGCTGAGACTTGAACTCAGTCCTCTGGACTGGCACCCTCATTTTTCATCCCTTATGTCATTCTGCCTTATCTTCCATGTTGAGGGGAGGGAATCTAGGAAAAAAATGGCAGACTGTCTCTGCCCACTAAAATGAGCTGGAAACCCAACAACTTCTTGCACACTCCCAGCCTCCATGGATGCACCTATGCAATCCATGCAGACAATAATAACTACTGGCATGGGGCCCCTTGGTTCTCTCTTGAGAAAGTTTTGGATCGTAAGCTCCCCTTGAGGAAAGTGACCCTGGTTTTGGCCCCCACCACTCCATAGACCCATTTGAACTCTACTGCTTGTTAATGACAGGTTTGTAGTGGCAACATTGTTTTGATCCCAGCAGCAGTCAAACCATATGCATAGCGGGACCAAATGCCTCTGATGATTTCCACATTTCCCCATTGGCCATCATGCTGTCTAGGATTGGAGAGAAGCTGGAGCCTGGAGGGTCACAGGAGAGGAGATGGAATTCACACTACTGGCTGCTTAAGCACCACTGGGGAAGGGAGTTGAGAATAAAAGTAGAGGTGGTGTTTCTGGGAATGACTCTGGGTGATCCCTTATCTTTCTATGCTCGCATGGAAATCATGGACCTCGTGTAGTTAAAAGTTACTATGACCCAGATACTCTGCCAAGTGCTTTACAGACATAATCTCATTTAATTCTCTTGACTCTGCGGGTTTGAAATCATGAGTGTCAGTATCTCATAGTGGAGAAAACTGAGGCTGAGAGTCATTTGCTAAGGGTCACAAATGTCAGTTCAACCCAAGACCAGCACTGGAAGCAGGCCTGATGATTCCAGGGCCTCAATTCATTCCACAAATATTTATTGAACACCACAATGTGCCATGTTTTCTAGCTGCAAAGAATACACAGTTGGTGTTCCACATCTGCAAGTTCCACATCCAGGGATTCAGAGGTCCACCTATATATTCATTGCACTATGCCTTTTTATAAAGTGGACTTGAGCATCTGTGAATTTTGGTATTTGAGGAGACTTCTGGAACCAGTCCCCTGGGCATACTGAAGAATGACTATGTTACAGACAAAGGTCTATGACCTTGTGGGTCTTTTTTCTGTGGAGACAAACCATAAATAATAAATCTAAACACGAAGGATGTAATGTGATCTTCTAGAAAGTGATAGTGCTTTAAGAAACAGTGTGGTACAAAAAAGATGGAGAATGGGAGATGTGTGGGGAAGGGAGTCTCTGATACACATTTGCATCTTACATAGGGCTATCAGGACAGGCTTTAGTGATAGAGTCATGTATTAGAAAGAAGGAAAAAGTTCTAAATTATGCCGTGTTCATTCTGCCTCAACCACTACTGGTGCTGGGCTAAGCATTTTATCCATAACGTCTCATTGAATCCTCCCAAGAACCCTATACAAATAAGATCATCTGCACTTTTCAAATGAGGAAATTGAGACTCTAGAGGATAAAAAAAAAAAAAATTGTCCAAAATGATTCAGTTAATAAGTTATAGGGCTGACATTTCAACTTGGCTCCTCTAGCTCCAAAGTCCCTGGCCCTTTTGACAACCAGGATGCTGATGGAGAGTGTGGGGAAGCTGGGGGCTGTCAGCAGAGAGGTGCAGTGCGGAGTCCGCCCTTGATTGAGAAAGTCACCCTGCAGCGCCTCCCTCTGGAGACAAGGTCACTCTGGAGGCTGGGAGCTCTCCTGGTGATGCTGGGCATCACAGAGGCAGGTGGCGTGGTTGACGTGTGGTGCTCTCTCCACATTGCATCTCCTCATGTTTGTTTTTCCTTTTTTCCCATAAGGTTTTGAAATCATTTCTTTGGTAGTTGGAGCAGACAGATGTAGAGAAGCAGTTCTTGAAGAACCACTTGCAGATGTCAGAAAACACAAGGTTTCTGGAAGCTGCACAGAAGGGCTGCTCTTTCACGGAGGAACAGTGGCACCCTGGGCATGAGGGGCCAGAGGTTAAGCATCATTTTAGGGTGTGTTTGGGGGAACTGTTTATAAATTTACCAGAGTCTGGTTCTCAATTTGGCAATCGCTGTTCTCCTGAGTGATCCCCTCCCCCATGTCTGACGTCATTCCCTCGCACTACACTTTCTCTTTCCCATGAAGATCAAGAGTGCAGTGGTCTGAGAGGACTTTGCTTGTGGAATGAAGGTCTCTCAGCTGACAGTGTACTCCATTCTCCCTCCAGGATCCTGAGAACAGCCATGCAGTCATGTCAAGTCATCCATCTAAGAGTCTGTTCCTGAAAGCGGTAGGTTGCTTGACTGCTTTTGGTCCCTCAGTGAGACAGTGAAAGGACTGTTGGGTGAATGCTCTGAAAAGGCAGGAGCACCACCCAAATATACTTGGGAGATAACAAGGAAGAGAAGGATAGAATCCATTCCTTCTGGGAGGCCCCGGTTTCACAGCCTCAGTTCACCTTCTGACCTCATGGCAACTCAAAAGCACAGATTCCATCCTTTACAGCCACCATCTATATACATGTGGAATGTATATATATAACAGTGGCAACTCGTATTTGTTAACATTTTTTAATGTTCTGAAAGCACTGCTCATGGGTGTTGACTTGTTTAATCTCATTCAAACAGCAGAGCAACCCAGTTAATGGGATATGATAATTTAAATCCCTTTTGGCAAATGAGGAAACTGAAGAACAAAAGTTCAATGACTTGACAAGGTCAGGGCTGGTGAAGGAGAGGGCGTGTGACTCAAGCCAAGGTGCCCTGAGTCAAACTGTCATGTTTCCTCCCTGACAAGGTAAGGGTGTCTGGTACCAGATTTGTGCGGAACAAGAACAGTGGCGTCACACTCTTTCTACCCATCTCTCTCTTCTTCCTGTGTCTCTCTTTACTCAAGGTCTCTCTTCTCCTCCTCTCCTTTCCCCTCCTCCTCTCCTTCCTCCATCTTTCCCTTCTCCTTCTTCCTCTCTTTATCTCAACTTGGAGGTAAATGTCCTCCAGGGTGAAATGTGCAGAAGTAGCCTCACCTACAATTGTGATCCTGTGGCAGACACCCCAAGGGGAGTAATGTAAGGAGACATTCATAAGTGCCTCCAGGGCCCTGAGCTGGCCATGTGCCTTGGGGCCTTACAGGTGAAACTCGCTCTAGAAACTACATCTTGGATGGTATCTCATGACCACACAGGCTCCCACAGAGGGAGAGATGATCCATGTCACAGAGTCCAGGCCAAACCCAGAGTCCCTCAAGACCTTTCCTGGTTCCTTTATATTCATCACACTTTGAGCTACTTGCCTGTCCATTGTCTGTCTCCCCATTTGACTGGGTGATATCAGGCATAAGGACCATGAGGACTGGGTATGCCTTGTTAACCTCTGTCCCCTTGGTTCAGAGCACTGTAAGCCCTCACAGATATGTGGTGAGTAAGCAAATGAATGAATAAAAAAATGATGCAATAACAATAGCTTAATATGTCATTCTCTCCAGCTACACTTGCACTTTGAAAGAAGATTCTAATGAAGGATGTGTTTTAACATCATTAAAATTTTCATGTGGAAGGAGTTCTACATGGAAGGCCCATTCTGGAGTGAGTGATGAGGAGTGCATCTGTCCAGCGTTTCTCCAAATGGTACACAGCAGATGCCCTGGCATTAAATCAATCTCATCCCCAAGACCAAGGGAGGTTAGATCTCAAAGAACAGGAAAATCGAGGAAGCTGGGAAAAAAGGCAGTGGGGGTCTGACTTTTTTCCACCCAGATGTCCCCTCTGTGAACCTCTGGTTATTCTATCCTGAATGTGAGGTTAAATGTGTAGAGGTCTGCAGCCACAGTCTAGGAGGCAAAGTTCTTGTTGGACAATAAAAATTCAAGCCCACTGCTGGCCCTGCTGGGTCCATCTGTTATTGGAATTAAGTTCCCCATCTCATTCCAATCAAACTGCAAAAGCTCTCTGGCAGGATGTCAGGTTTCAAACAGAAATGTCAGCCAAGGACTCCTGAGGCCAAGGTCTGATCAGAGCAAACTTGAATCAATTTACGTATTAGGCAGAAATTTATAGGGAATTTAGTGGTGTGGTGGGCCTATTTGTTAAGTATTCCTCATTTGCATGCTCTGGACTAAAAATCTACAAAGAGCTATGTATAAAAATCAATGTCAAAGGCCAATGTAACTTCTATCCAAAGGGAGCATATATCCATAAAGGAATGTGAAGGGCTGACCAGAGTGATTTTCTTCCCCAATATAAGAGCAAAAAGAGCTTGAATATGTTCTAAGCCCAGTTTAAACCTAAGCCCCAATTTAAACCTTGATCTATGACTCAGGCAAAACTAACCCTAATAATAATAATAATAATAATAATAATAACCTTCATTGACTATTTAGTATATGCTAGACTCTGTGCTATGTACTTTGCATAAAATGGTATACCTTCTCTATGTGCTGACAATAAAACAATGCTTAAGACATTCTTAATTTAAAACATTTACAAAGCATGGTATTATCCAATGATATCACACACACACACACAGAGTGTATTTTTTTAAAAAGGAAGGGGAAAACACACATCAAACTCAGAGATTAGATTAACTGTGGGAAAACTCCAGGGTTTGAGAGCACAACCCATTATTCATTCATTCAACAGATAATGTCTAGCACCTTCTATGCCAGGCACTGATGCTGCAACTTTGCAACTGTGACATCTACATCCTAGCATTATTGTTCTGTTAGGTATGTTTACAGAATGAGTGTGTGTGTGTGTGTGTGTGTGTGTGTGTGTGTGTGTGTAACTATAAAAAAAAATAAGTAAAAAATAAATGCAAATTAAATAACATATTTTTATATTAACAAAATGTCAAGTGACTATTCTGGCTTTTGAGAGTCCTTACATATTGTCCCAAACATAAATGTTGTATGTATTGGTGACTACCACTGGCTACAATAATTCCTCTCATGGTCCCCTTCAGAAGGCTAGCAATGACAGTGGCGCAGTGACAATCAATCACAGTACGACGACTTACACAGATTTGGTTCATTCCCTCCATTATGTTTTTTGAGAGTATCACTAGCCACAAAGTACTGAGTAAACCCCAATTTGATTATATATACATTTACCAAAAGACATGTACAGAAATGGTCTTAGCAGCATTAGTCATAATAACCCCAAACTGAAAACTACCTAAATGTCTAGGTAGAACAGTTGAAAAGATAAAAAATGTTCTATATTTACACGAGACTATACAGAAGTTAAAAGCAATGCATTTAAACTGTGTGCAAAAAATAAGTGGATGAATCTCACCAATATAAAGGAAGCCTGGTATAAGAATAACACCCTACATAGTTACATTCATAGGACATTCAATAATAGGCAAAAACAAGGCATGATATTAGAAGGCAGGACAGTTACCCTCAGGAGGGAGCAGTGGCCATGGTACATTATGGAAGCTTTGGGGTGTACCGGAAAAGTTTATCTTCTTGCTGTGGGTGATGGTAATATGAGTATCTTAGTTTAGGAGAAGTTGTTGAGTCTTATAGTTATGCTTTGTAACTTTTTTGCAAGTATATTTTATTTCCATCAATAGTTTACCAAAACCAAAAGAAAATGAAAATATAAAACCCTGAAATCCAATCTGTGTCTTTTTGTTGTTGTTGTTTTCATACTATTTGTTTGTTTTTATTTCCCCAATACATTATTTTTTTCTACTGTACAGCATGGTATGTGTAACTGGGTCACCATGCTGTACAATCTGTGTTGTTTGAATCTCCTCTTTGGTAAGCCTTCTCTGGGCTTCGGTTATAGCATCTGTAAAATGGGAGAGGGATTTGCTAGCTGATCTGTAAGGGCCCTTTCAGCTGGACTACCTGTGTATGACCTCTTCCAATCCAACAATCAATTTCTGGAACAATGGGCAAAAATTGAGAATGAGCCTGGGGTCATTAGCTCTTCGAATGTGTAAAAGGCTGATGTCACATGTGAGCCAATTTTAAGGCATTTTTTGTAAGTTAAGGACACCATCAATGCACAAGGGAAAGCCTGTCTTCCAGGAAAACGCACATAGCTAATTCATTCCCAAAGTGCTTGGGGGATAAGCATGAATATGCCAAATGCTGTTTCTGCCAAGCTTCTTTCTGTCCTGCCAATTCATAGACCCTGTGATGGGAGGGTCAGTAGTTGCAGAGGTGGGGCTGTTCCTGGTAGGAAGGAGGCAGCTACCATGCTCTCCACCTGCCCACCGCTGTTTGAATAGGCACTTCCTCTCTGAGGGGAGCTGCTTCGTAATTTTCCTCTTACCGCTACTGGACGTCCTGGAATGGCAACATCACAGCCTGTACCCATTCACAACAGGAAAGTTGGACATCCGCAGACAATTCTGGCACGAGAGGAGGAAAAGTCCTCTCCTGTGTGTCAGCTTCTATATTAGAACCAGGAAAACCATTTCTATAGTGTAGACCATGCTGTAATCTTCACAGGAGATTTGGGGCTCCAAGTAGGGAAACGTCCCAGAGTTAAACTCAAGCCTGACATCTGCAGAACAGAGATTCCCAAAGAAGGCATTATTTTGACCCTGAACAGACACACCATGGTAACTCTAAATCCAAGGAAAGGTGCGTTGAGGGTTAGAGACAATTTCTGGTGAGTGAATGAGCTGTAGGGTGTTATCCTAACTGTAGGATGCCTGGGCCTCCTGTGAAAGGTCACTTCTCATAAGAATGCTGAAATTGGCAGCTGAAAATAACCAAGTCCAAAATCTGAATCTACATCATCTACATTGTTTCTTTTATCAAACAATCAGAGGTAAAAGACCTGTTTTGTTGTTTTATTTCTTTTTGTTTAGTAATTTACTTCTAATCTTTCACTGGCTAATGCATTTTAAATAATACAATGGAAAGGAAGGATTAAAAATGAAATAAAGAGAAAGGCAGAATACAAACCCCAATGTTTGCTTGTTAGTTTTGACAGACATTAGTGTGTTAAGTAGCAATCAGAATCCATAAATGCCTCTTCTTGAGCTGGGTGCTGGTCAAATAGATGGATTTAGTTTATGAAAATTGCTGGTTGCAATGTCTACACAACATAGTGAGCTGGTGGTGGTCTGTGGATTTTAGGATCATTGCTCCATGGAGGCTTCTCACTATCCCAAGAGTATACTTTTTTGAGAAGAAATAGACTTAACACAATGCCCCAAAGAGAGGAAAGGATCAGGGAACAGGATATTGTGATTAAGAATGGTGACTCAAGATAAGAGGATGGAAGAGCAGGTAGGAAAATTGATGTGTCTTAAAAAATCAAGATTTCATTGATGAAGAAATTTTTTGGTGACAATGAGAGAAACCTACTGTCTTCTGAAGAGTGGGACCAAGGGAACATCAGTAAATAACCAGAGTAATTATGGAGAAGGAGGCATACAGATTTCTGCTCATGGTGTTCAGACAATCCAGATGCCAATCCAGGAGATATTCAAGCTCTCATTCAGGTCAACCTGGGGACACCAGGCAGGTAAAGCATCACTTCTCTCCACTCATTTTCTACTCAAAAATGGCAGATGGAAAATCACTTTTTACAAACACAACTTTCCTATTTCACTGAATACCAAATATAAAAGCTCATGTCATTACAATTGCTATTAATAAGTCCTGAAAGCAAATTGAGAATTAGGACAATTACCACAACACACCAAGAGAATAAGCTGGAAAACAATTTCTTTAAAGTCACTGCGTAATGTCTCACTGAAGCCAGCCAACCCTTCTTGTCTTGTTTTGGAATTTTGGAAAAGAGAGCGCTTGAAGTAGGGAAGACAAAAGACAGAAATCCTACAAGCAGTTTAGTTTCCAGTCCAAGACAGCTGTTGGGTGACTTCACCCATTGTGAGAACAGCCATGCGTGGAGGGAATTAACAGATGAAAAGCCAGCAAACTCAATATGGGGCATGTAAACATGCTTTCTCAGTCTCTTTCTTTCTTTCTTTCTTTTTTATTAAAGTATAGTTGATTTACAATGTTCCTTCAATTTCCGATGTACAGCAAAGAGATCTAGCTATCCATACACACCCATTTTTTTCTTTTTTTCTTTTTTTTAACTTTCCATCAGGTTCTTACCCAAGAGATTAGATATGGTTCCCTGTGCTGTGCAGCAGGACACCATCACCCATCCATTATAAATTAAACAGTCTGCATCTACCAACCCCAAACTCTCCCTCAGCCCCCTTCTCTACCCTCCCCCCCGGCAAACACAAGCCTGCCCTCCATGTCCATGATCTGTTTCTATTTTATAGATAGATCATTTGTGTCATATTTTGTACTCCTCATATAAGTGATATAATATGGTGTTTGTCTTCTCTTTCTGACTTACTTCACTCAGTATGAGAGTCTCTAGTTCTATCCATGTTGCTGCAAACAGGATTATTTTGTCCTTTTAATGGCTGAATAGTATTCTATTGTATATATGTACCACATTTTCTTAATCCATTCACCTGTCGATTAAAGGCCTAAATGTAAGGCCAGATATTATAAAAATGTCAGTATCTTTTGATTCTCCTTAGTGACAGACACACCTACAAGTGAACTTACATATGTGTATGTTTATATGAAACATAGAGGACACAAGAAAGGGTAGGAGACATGAAAAACAGTGGAGGAAGATAAAAATTTCAAGATTCAAATCATGTTGCTGCTACCCCACTTCAGAGAGTCTCTGAGGAAAGAGCTAGAAGGGCTGTTCACCACTCAGCTTCCTTCCAAGAAATGAAATTATGAGCAAAGGAAGGGCCAAGAAAATGCCAATTTGTGTCACACTAACATCTTTGTTAAGGCTGAACATGGACTTCAGAAATGTAAACTTGGAACTCCAGTGAGCACAGCCAGCCTTGAGGGATTGATATTGGGTTCTTCTGAAGGACTGAGGGAGATCCAAGAGGAGATCCAATGAGATACTCACTAATGAGAAAATGTACTGACACTAGGGTTTCATTTGCAAGAGTAGCGAACTCAGAAAAATGGAATCCCTAAAACTGCATTTGGAACTGTCTGTCATTAGAGACAGACAGAGACAGTGATTGCTAGAGAAAAATGAGACAACAGACAAACCAAAGAGAGAGGCTCTAATTGAGAGGACCTGGGGGAACCAATGAAAAAAGAAAAGCCCAAACTTTCCTGCCTCAGGTGCAAACTGCTACATTTGGAATGGCTGGACAAGGGGGCCCTACTGTACAGCAGAGGAAACTGTGTGTGATTGGGTCACTTTGCTGTATAATAGAAATTGAAGTAACATTGTAAATCAACTACAATTTTAAAAAGTGTAAACTTACTGAAAAAAAAACCTTCAAAGGCTACCTTCCTCCTGGTTGGTGGACTGCAGTTGCTTGGAATAACCACCAACGCCTTATACATATTTCAAACTCTCCTTCCTGGGTTTATAATTTTCACAGAGGCAGCTGCAAATGTAAGTCATGAATGTAAGATGATGCTTCTTTGCGGGGTTGTAAAGACAATCTAAGAACAAGTTATTTCAGAGTCACAGAATTCACAGCTGGAGACCTTTTCCATTGCCTAATGCACTTACCCGTGAAGCTTTCATTGTTTCACTCTTACCCAGTTGTATCATTATTTAACTTACCTCATCAGGGAAATCATTGTTTAAAAAATGAATATAAATGGCAAAAGAGTTTTCTACTTATCTGTTCCAGGATAATAGCCTCCCTCCCCCACTTCCCGCCACAGAAGGGTTAGGCCCCTGTGGGTGATGAATGGTTCCAAAGAGTCTGACAGTCCCAGCGAGAGACATGAGAGTAAAAATAACTAGCTGATTACCAATAGGGAGCAAATTGGCCACTTGAGAATTCAGTGGCTGGAGGGACGATGAATGAGAAAACAAAAATCCTCATCAAGAGACTAGGCTTTCTGATTAGTCCAAGCGCTGGTCACCGTGTTCCATGCCTCTCCCTCCCTGCTGTGTGATGATTTACATCCGTTTGGACATCATTTTGTATTTGGGGTAGTCATTTCCAAAAGGGTGTTTAGAAGACTTTGAAGTACTTAATTATAACCAGGAGGCAGTTAGGGGCCAAGAAGTGAAATGGGAGCTGCTGTCTTGGGCTGTGGAACGTTCATGTATAGAAGAAGCCCATGTCTGGTTGGTTTGATCTGGTTTTTCATTCCATCACCCCATAAGGCAGCCTTCCAAGGTTTTCTGGACTCTGGAAGCAAATTAAAATGAGAGTATTCTTGGCCAAGGGAATCCACATTCAAGGCAGCTTCAAGGATTTCAATATGTGAATGGACTGGGCTTTCTGTTAATAGTCAACTACTAAAAATAGAAGTAATTTGAGAATCTTTTGAAGGGAGACCATTTTTACTAGTCTTCATTTGAACAAACCCATTAAATGAGGGAGGATATATAATGAACCATTGACAGGCTAGCCATCCTCAAAAAGCTTCAATGCTAAGTCATATATATGTGAAGAGATGCAGGATGATTAACCACTAGCCCCCAATTGGGCATAGCAATATGAGCTGTAGGAATTAAGAGAAAGAGGAGGATTTTAAGTTAGCTAAGCAGAAAAGGATGCAGGGAAGAAGGATGATATTACCCAGGACTTGAAAAATGAAAAGAACAATGGTAAATTTCTGGGAAAATATGGCTTGAATCTGTTTTTTTTTTTTTTTTTTTTTTTTTAATGATTTGTCTTGAGTAAGGGGTTCTGGGAAGATGAGCCTGGATATCATTTCCCATGTATGCATGGTCCTTCAACATCAGGCAGGGAATGGCTTTGGTCTTAGGAACAATGGAAGAACATTAATGATTCTGAGTAGAGTCAGAACTGTGTTAGAGATCTGTTATCTTCATAGGACAAAAACAATGTTCTCTGAAACTTTACCAACTGGAAAGATCAAAAGTTAAGCCCATCAATTGATTCTTCTTTGGTGTAGACACCTGCACTATGGGAAAGAAGAATGCATAACACAGTGCCTGACACATGGAAGGGTATACCCAATACTACTGAATAGATGAATGAAACTGAAGGTACTAGTATTTCTAGAAAGAGCTGAGGAAGACCTGAGGTTACCTCAGCCCTCTCAAGAGGCAGGGATGAATGATTTGAAGAGGATCAGGTTAGAGGTTAAGTGAACTTGGGTATTTGACTTGACCTTCCTGGGTCTTTATCTCCTCACTTAAAAAGACAAAGATAAGTTTGTGAATAGGATCTAACTACACAAAGTTTCTTGTATGTATGTTTGGGGACACAGATGCCTGAATAGCTTGAATCGAGTGCTTGGAGGAGCCCAATATTCCACTTAAAGTTAAAAACCTGGGGATTAAATTTCCTTCATACTTTAAGAGGCTGAGATTCTCAGAATCCAAGGATGTTTCTCTTCCCTGGAAGGACAATTGGAATGCCTGACCCCACAACTCTGCTAATTTTGTCATCTTGGAGGTCCATGGCTGATTGGTTTCACTGAAATGAGGAGGAAAGAATTTTGCTTCTAAGCATCAACTCAGATTCCCCAGCAATTTAAGGAGTATTATTGATCTGATCAGCCATGCTGGGGTGTAATTGACCATCAAAAGAGACAAATCACTGAAAGTCACTTGCTCCATCAGAATGTGACATTGGCAAAGTGTAATCTCTGACACAGCCCTTTTTTGTAGAATTGTTTTTTTCCATTTCTGCTTCCTTTCTTTACAATGGCTTCTGTCATAAGGTTATTGGAAAGAATAACTAGTTAATGATGGGGAAAAATTACTTGGGAAAATGATGTACTTTTGCTCTGAAGACTATTGTTCAAAAACAATATGCAATAATATTTTTGTTGAACGAACACATTCAGTAGGTGCTCTGATTTGGGGACTTGTCAATAATGACATGATGCTGACTGGCTGAAATATGAGCAGTTAAAGAAAATGTTATCTTTCACCAGAAGCTATTTTCAGTATAAAACTCCAGCACGGAAATGTAGTTCTTGCAATTTACAATGAGACAGGGCTTTTAATAATGATTTTTGGCTTAATGTATTAATGAATGGAGATCTGAAGGATAAAGGACTTACAATGTAATAAGGAAAGCTCAAGAAGAGATTAGACTCTAATCAAAATAAATTGTGTTTTAAAATTGATTTCAATAAATTCAACTGTTTCCCTTTATTTATACTAAAAAGAAAGGTACTGTGGTAAGCTAATTCATATCACTGAAATAAAAAGAATGCATATTATGTTTTAATATAATATTAATAAATTGCAAGTACCAGTTTACAAGAAGAAACCATATATAGGCAAGAATAGATATTCTTGGTGAGAAAAAAATGTTACAGTATAAATGTCAATAAATTTATTTTTTCTTTCTGAATAGTACCTGTCATTTAATTGAAGAGCTGATGAGCATCATAGAAAAATACCTAAAATGTTATGAATAAAGGCAATGAAACTTATTATGATTACCTTTTCTTTCCATTGTTTCTCTCTCTCAGTTTCTTCTACTTCTCTCAGTAGTAATGATGTTCTTTATTCTTCATTAGGCAACCTAAACTCAGAGGAGACACTTTCCTCCAAGAAATTTCAAGAACTCTAATATACTTCACTTATAGATTTCTATAAAGAATATTGCAAAATGAGTCAAGATCACTCCACTTAGTACGTCACCATTCTAAACTTGTCCATATCTTAATATTTTATGTCTTCAGCAAGAGCAGAAATGTATACCCCATCTGTAACGTTCCTTCTTCCACTGACAACAATGAAAATAAATTATCAAGCAGCACCCAAATCTCTGTCTCCCAGTGAGCGTAGAAACTTCTTCCTGGTTGCCTACAAGTGAACCCTATGGGTTAACTAACTCTGGAGTCCAGTGCAATGCCTTAACCTACTATAGGTTATAAGTCATACAATATTTAGCTTACTCTCCCATGGTATCAGCAATAGGAAGTGTCCAATACAAACTACTGAAATAAAACTGGAAAAAAACCTAAATTGCAGTCACTCTGTATTTGCAAGTAGTGGGACTCTATGGTACAACCCTAATGGGGGTCCTGAGGTTTCCCAAACTATAGAGTCTTCTTCCATATCATTGCTCATGTTCTGAAAAGAATTGATTCAATGAGTCTTTATTGTCATATTAATCTGTTATTCTAAAAATGATACTGTAGGAGTTTCCATTGTAGCTCAGCGGTAACAAACCCAACTAGTATTTGTGAGGATGAGGATTCGATCCCTGGCCTCATTCAGTGGGTTAAGGATCTGGCATTGCCCTGAGCTTTGGTGTAGGTTGCAGATGCAGCTCAGATCCTGCTTTTCTGTGGCTGTGGTATAGGCCAGTAGCTGCAGCTCCAACTAGACCCCTAGCCTAGGAACTAACATATGTTGCAAATGCAGCCCACAAAGAGCAAAAATACATAGAGACATAAATAAAAGTGATAATGTAATGTAGAGAATAGACTTGTGTTTGCCCAGGGGGAGGGGTGGTGGGAAAGGGATAGATTGGGAGTTTGAGATTAGCAGATGCAAAATATTATATATTGAATGGATAAACAACAAGGCCCTACTTCACAGGGAACTATATTCAATATCCTGTAATAAACTGTAATGGAGAATAATATGAAAAATTATTTATATTTAGATATATAACTGCATATATATATATATATATATAAAACTGAATCACTTTGCTGTACACCTGAGACTAACACAACATTGTAAATCAACTATACTTCAGTAAAATCATTTCTTTAAAAAAGAGATACTATATGTAATATGTTTTTTAACATACTAACCAGATTCTACTCTGGTAGAATCTAGGGGGTAATACTGGAGTCAGATTCTCATAATCGTGAACACCTACTTACAAAGGATAAAAACTAGGTTTATCCATACTGAAAGGTCACTGACTTCCTGAGGATGAAAGGATCTGACTGTAGATGGTGTATCCAAATAAAAAACATATATGGGTATTTATTAAATACCTTTAGCTATTATGGTAAATTTAAATACCAACAAACACTTTAATTTTCTGTATAATATGGAATCACTGGTGTTATCACGTCAAGACTGTGGTTGTATGTTAGTTCCATGGTAAATGTTAATGAATCCTGTATTATAGTTATAATTGCTGCTGGAAACTCAGAATTTAGTGGTGGATTTACTTTGGCATTTGAAATACAGCATGGTGTTTTTTACTGGACTCTCCAAAATTGCTGTTTTCTACATGCTGAGGTAAGTTCTCATCAGAGAAGAATTAGATCTTGAATGTTTTACAATGCCCTCAAAATGTTGGAAAGAGGCCATGGATTCCAGACCATTCTGATGGGTCCCAGAAATACAAGCTAAGCTCTAAGGGATTCTGTGCTTTTTATTCATTCCTAATAATCATACCTCCCTCAGAGTGTGATTCTCTCCATTTCACAGATGAGGAAACCAAGATTGTGAAGTTAACCAGTCATCTGCAAAGACACAGATAACATCAAGTCAACCCAAAATCATTTCATTGATTTAAAATTTTGAGAACTTTCCAATAGGGTCCCAAGCCGGCCGTACCCCTACAAATCTACCTTGGAGGCTCTCAAAACAAGATAAAGACTTTGTGAGTATGAGAGGAGAAAGAAAAGTAAGGAAATGCATCTGTAATGTTGCTGTCTGGGTGGGCATACAAACACACACACTTGTATTTTAAAGGTTCAGCTCTGTTACTGTGTTTCTCTGACTTTGGGGAAGTCACTGTTCAGGCTTTCATTTCCTTATTTGTCAAACTGGGGCATGTGAAAGAATGAGTGGCTCAGTACAATTGCATGCATTCTTCCAACTGATGCTGAAGGATCCTATGTGTGTATATATATCATAGAATGATCTGTAAAAGCCAGGAAAAATACTGTAATTTGGGGGTCCCCTTTTCAAGATCCTTCCCCTCTCTCCTACCTCTAAATTTGAGAATTCCCGGAGTTCCACCCCAAACCCTCCATTCTTCTCTAGCACTGCTTTCTCCTTGGGTGGTCTCACCCTTTCCCAGCTCTTGTTTTAAAGTCTATTTTGTCTGCTATGAGTATAGCCACTTCACATTGCTTATGGTCACTATTTGCTTATCTTTTTCCATTGTTTTGCTTTCAAACTATTTGTATCTTTGAATCTAAAGTGCCTCCTGTACACAGTATATAGTCAGATATTTTTTAATGTACTCTGATAATCTCTGCCTTTCTACTGAATTGTGTGAGCATCCATATTTTAGTATCATCCATACCCATCATTACTAATATGGTTGGATTTACACCTGCCACTTTGTTTTTGGTTTTCTATGTCTCAAGTCTTTTTGTTCTTCTGTTTCTCTTTTATTGCCTTCATTTGTATTTAATGGCTATTTCTTACTGTAGCATTTCACCTGCATTAATTTTTTCGCTACATTTTAAAGTTTTTTTTTAATGACCACACCTGCAACATATAGTATTTCCTGGGCCAGGGACTGAATCTGAGCTGCAACTGGGACCTGTGCCACAGCTATGGCAATGCTGGATTCTTTAACCTACTGCGCCAAGCCAGGGATCTAACACCCACTTTCATAGCAACTGCTGTTGCTGCAGTCAGATTCTTAACCCACTGTGCCGCAGCAGGAACTCCTAAACAATTATTTTCTTTGTGGTTACTCTAGGGCTTACTATGTACATCCTAACTTATCAAAATCTACTTCATATTTATGCTAACATATTTCAGTGAAACATAGAAACTTTATTCCTGTATAACTCTATTCTCTCCTCCTTTTGTAATATTATTTTTCTACACATGTGACCTAAATATGTTCCAAACCCAACAATGCATTGTATTGCTTATTACTTTAGGTGATCTTACATATTTTACACACACTGGGAGAAGGAGGGAAATATTTATTTATTGACTTTAATATATTGCTTTTATTTATCATTTCTGATTCATCTAATTTTTCCTGTGGAATTGAGTTATCATTTGGTATTATTTCTTTACCCCAAACCAGTTTTGCTCCCACACAATTCCTGTGTGCTGGTGTTTTCAAATGGATTACATTTCTACACATTATAAGCCCAACTATACAATTACATATATATTGTTGTATATATACACATTTACTTTTAAAATCAGTTAAGAGAAGAAAAGGAAGAAATAGTGCAATTACATCTTCTTTTTTGTCATTTTTAGATAAAATTAATATACCATATAATTAACCATATTAAAGCATATAATTCAATAGCATTTAGTTCAGTCATGATATTGTGCAACTACCAACTTCTCTAGTTTTAAAACTTGGCATCACCCCAGAAGAATATTTCACATCTAATGAATATTCACTGCCCATTCTTCCTTCCTCCATTTCTTGGCAAACACTAATATGCTTTCTGTCTTTATGGATATAACTATTCTAGGTATTACACATAAAAAGAATCATAAAATATGTGTCCTATTGTGTTTAGCTTCTCTCACTAAGTATAATGTTTCTGAGGTTCATCATCTTGTAGCATGTATCAGTATTTCATTACTTTTTATGGCTGAATAATATTTCACTGTATGTATATACCACAGTTCTTTTTTTTACTACTCATTTGTTGATAGACATTGGTTTGTTCCCATTTCACCTTTTGGCTATAGCAAATAATGCTAATGTAAACAGTCATGTATAGGTTTCTGAAAGACATAGGTTTTTATTTCTCTTAGATATAAACCTAGGAGTAGAGTTGCTGGGTCATATAATAATTACATGTTTCACTTTTTATGGAATTACCAAACTCTTTCCATAGTGGCTACACCATTTTACATTCCCATGAGCAATACACAAGGGATCCTGTTTCTCCAAATTCTAGTCAACATATTATTTTTTTGTTCTGTAATTTTTAAACAGCCATCCCCGTGGGTATAAAGTTGAATCTCACCGTGGTTTTTATTTGCATTCTTTAACAATCAGTGAGGGTGAAGATCTTCTCATGTGCTTTTGGTCACTGGAATATCTTCTTTAAAGGAATAACTATTCAAGACCTTTGCCTATTTTTTTTAATCGGGTTGTTTGTTTTCTTATTTTTGAGTTGTAAGAGTACTTACATATTCTGACTACTAAAAATTCCCTACTAAATATTGCAAATATTTTCTTCCATATTGTAGATTATCTCTATTTTTTAATAATGGTTTTGATTTATGAGTCTTTAATCTTTACTAAGTCAATTTTATCCATTTTTTTCTTTTGTTGCTTATGCTTTTAGTGTTATATCTAAGGACCCATTGCCAAAATGAGGTAATGAGGATTTACCCCTATGTTTTATTCTAATGTCTTTATAGTTTTACCTCTTATACTTAGGTTGTTGATCATTTTTAATTTTTATGTATGTTATAAGCAGGGGCCCAATTTCATTCTTTTTCATATGTTTGTTCAGTTATCTCAGCACCATTTCTGAAGAAAGTATTCTTAACCCTCTTAATAGTCTTGGTACTCTTGTTGAAAATCAATTGGCCATTCATATTTAGGTTTATCGCTAAACTCTTCAGTTCTTTTCCATTTGTCTATATGTCTATCCTTATGCCAGTACCACATCATTTTGATTACTATAGCTTCATAGTAAGTTTTGAAATCATAAAGTGTAAGTCCTTCAACTTTACTTTATTCAATATTGTTTTGTCTGTTTGGAGTCCCTTGCAATTCCATAAGAATTTGAGGATTGGCTTTTCCACTTATGTGAAATGGCTACTGGAATTCTAATAGGGATATACTGATTTTGTAGAAATATTGGGGAATATTGACGTCTTAATAACACTGTCTTCCAATGCATGAATACAGAATTTTTCCCATTTAATCATATTTTTCATTTCTTTTAGCAATGTTTCATAATTGTCAATGTACAAGTCTTTTACCTCCTTGGATAAATTTATTACTAGGTATTTTATTCTCTCAGATGCTGTTGTAAATGGAATTATTTTTAAATTACCTTTACAGGAGAGAGGCAAGATGGCAGAAGAGTAAGAGAACATGCTCACCTTCTCCCACAAACACATCAAAAAACACATCTACATGTAAAACGATTCACACAAAACATCAACTTTTTGGAACTTAAGTCTCCAAAAAGGGCAAGAAACTCTTGACATACCTGGGTAGAAGAAAAGAAAAAAATGAGAATAAGAAAAGGATTCAGGACGGGACTAGCACTCCCCTGAAGGAGCTGTGAAGGAGAAAAGGAACACACACCCTGGGAAGCCACCTGACTGATGTAAGATCGGCTGAGTTGGAGGGAACTCCAAGAAGCCAGGAAAAGCGCAGCAGCTGGACTGAGAACCAAAAAGCAGAGTGAGAGATGAACAGACCATCTGAACCACTGGCACAGACACCACAGCCTGAGACGTTCTGGTGGGGGCTGGGCACTGAGACTTAGGCTCTAGAAGTCAGTCCCAGGGAGCAGGCTAGGGTTGGCAGTGTAGAGACAGCCTAAGGGACTAGGGAGCAGTGCACCATGGGCAGAGGGAGTGCTACACTAAGGGCTGGGGAGTGGAAAGCCATGGCAGAGGGAACCCAGGAGAAGGTCCCTACCAGAAGGAGAGACAAGGTGCTGTTGTTGGGACGGGGAGAGGAGGAAGGGTGGGCTGCCATAGAAAATTCCTTGCCCACCTGATCTCAGAGGGTGGAGAGGTCCAGACGCAAAACTCCCCCATCCCCCCCCTGTGGCCAGGAGCCCCTGCTGGCCCTGTCGCATGCTCCTGGCACCCACACCCACCACCCTCCTTTCCAGCACCCTTCCTCACCTGCACAGAGCTGCCTCCAGCTAGCCTGCCCTGGACTGTGCCAAATTACAGATTGGCTTCCCCAAATTCACAGAAAAAGAAAAACACAGGTATGATGAAGAAGCTCAGAAATCATTCCCAGTTAAAGCAACAGGAGAACTCACCTAAAGCAATCGATAATGTAACAGACCTCTGCAGTCTGACAGACTATGAGTTCAAAAAGGAGACAGTGAAAATACTGAAGGAATTAAGAGAGGGTATGAACAGTAATGCAGATTCCCTCAGAAAGGAAATAGAAACTATATGGAGGAGCCAAGAAAAACTAGAAAACTCACTTGTAGAGATATGAACTGAGCTAAAGACAATAAAGACCAGAATGAATAATGCAGAGGAACGAATTAGTGACGTGGAAGACAGAATAATGGAAATCACCCAAACAGGACAGCAGACATAAAACCAAATGAAAAAAACGTGAAAGCAATATAAGAGACCAATGGGATAATATAAAGTGGGCTAATCTATGCATAATAGGAATTCCAGAGGGAGAAGAAAAAGAAAAGGGGATTGAAAATATATTTGAAGAAATTATGGCTGAAAACTTTCCAAATCTAAAGGATACTGATCTCTAGATATAGGAAGCACAGAGGGCTCCAAACAAATTGAACCCAAACAGGCCCACACCAAGACGTATTATAATAAAAATGGTAAACGTTAAAAATAAAGAGAGATTCTAAAGGCAGCAAGAGAAAAGCAAAATGTTCATTATAAAGGAACCCCAATAAGGCTAGCTGATTTCTCTACAGAAACACCACAGGCCAGAAGAGAGAGGCAAGATATATTTAAAGCACTGAAAAGAAAAAATATGCAACCTAGAATACTCTATCCAGCAAGAACATCATTTAAAATAGAAGGGGAAATAAAGAATTTCTCCAACAAACAAAAGCTGAAAGAGTACAGCAATATGAAACCCATTCTAAAAGAAATACTGAAAGGGCTTCTCTAAATTTAAAAAAAAGAAGAAGAAGAAGTAAGAAGAAATAGGATGGAGGAAACCACAGTTGGAAAGCAGTCACTTAAATACGTCAGCATACAGATCCAAACATGAAGATGTTAATAAAAATAACATAAAATAAAATAAAGACATCAAATTAATGCAATGAGGGCAAGGGAAGTAAGAAAATATAGATTCTTTTTTTATTTTAATGATGTATTTGAGCCTATATGATTATCAGGCTAAAGTAAGCAGATATAAGAAAGGGTTAATATACTTAAAAAACAGGGCAACCACAAATCAAAACCGAACATTACATTCACAAAAACCAAAAAGAAAAGTACTCAAGCATAAAATTAATGGAAACCATAAAACCAAAAAAAAAGAAAAAAAGAAAAGAAGAAAAGAGA
Organism: Sus scrofa; assembly: GCF_054392235.1. Taxonomy (NCBI): domain Eukaryota; kingdom Metazoa; phylum Chordata; class Mammalia; order Artiodactyla; family Suidae; genus Sus; species Sus scrofa. The sequence goes on from NC_139395.1 coordinate 61,309,035, forward strand.
AACGTAGAATGAACTGGAAAACAAGGTTTAAAATGGCAATAAATACATATCTATCAATAATCACCTTAAATGTCAATGGACTGAATGCTCCAATCAAAAGACACAGAGTGGGAGATTGGATAAAAAAGCAAAAACCTTCAATCTGCTGCCTACAAGAAACTCAGCTTAGGGTAAAGGACACATATAGATTGAAAGTGAGGGGATGGGAAATGATATTTCATGCCAATGGACAAGACAGGAAAGCAGGAGTTGCAATACTCATATCAGACAAAATAGACTTTAAAACAAAGGCCATAAAGAAAGACAAAGAAGGACACTATTTAATGGTAAAAAGTCCATTCAAGAACAGAATATTATAATCGTCAATATATATGCCCCTAACAGGAGAACCCAGATACCTCCAACAAATAATAACAGACTTAAAAGGAGAAATTGATGGAAATACAATCATAGTAGGAGATTTTAACACCCCACTCACATCAATGGACAGATCCTCTAGACAGAAAATCAATAAAGCAACAGAGATTCTTTTTTTTGTCTTTTTTTTTTTTTTTTTTTTTTTGCTATTTCTTGGGCTGCTCCCGCAGCATATGGAGGTTCCCAGGCTAGGGGTCTAATTGGAGCTGTAGCCTCCAGCCTATGCCAGAGCCACAGCAACGCAGGATCCGAGCCACATCTGCGACGTACACCACAGCTCGCGGCAATGCCAGATTGTTAACCCACTGAGCAAGGGCAAGGACCAAACCCGCAACCTCATGGTTCCTAGTCAGATTCGTTAACCACTGTGCCACAATGAGAACTCCAGTAACAGAGATCTTAAAGGAAACAATAGCAAAGTTAGACTTACTTGACATTTTCAGGACATTACATTCAAAAAAATCAGAATACACATTCTTTTCAAGTACACATGAAACATTCTCAATAATTGATCACATAATGGGGCACAAAGCTAACTTCAACAAATTTAAGAGTATAGAAATTATTTCAAGAAACTTCTCTGACGACAATGGCATGAAACTAGAAATCCACCACAGGGAAAGAAATGAGAAAAAACTTACTACATGGAGACTAAACAATATGCCTCTAAAAAACCAAAAGGTCAATGAGGAAATCAAGAAGGAAATTAAACAATACCTCGAGACAAATGATAATGAAGACACAACCACTCAGAATCTATGGAATGCCACAAAGGCAGTGCTCAGAGGAAAGTTCATAACAATACAGGCCTTCCTCAGGAAAGAGGAAAAATTTCAAATTGACACCTTCACCCACCACCTAAATGAATTAGAAAAGAAGAATGAGAAAAACCTAAAGTCAACAGAAGGAAGGAAATCATAAAGATCAGAGGAAATCAAGAAAATAGTGATTAAAAAAACAATAGACAAAATCAATAAAACCAAGAGCTGGTTCTTTGAAAAGGTAAACAAAATTGACAAACCTCTGGCTAGACTCACCAAGAAGAGGAGAGAAAAAATCCAAATAAACAAAATAAAAAATGAAAAAGAAGTCACAATGGATACTACAGAAATACAAAAAACCATGAGAGAATACTATCAACAATTATATGCCAACAAATTTGACAACCTAGAAGAAATGGACAACTTCCTAGAAACTCCCACCTGCCAAAACTGAATCAAGAAGAAACAGATCAACTGAACACACTGAACACTAGAAATGAAATTGAATGTCACAAAACACCCCCTATAAATAAAAGCCCAGAATCAGATGGCTTCACAGGTGAATTCTATCAAACATACAAAGAGGAACTTATACCCACCTACTTAAACTGTTCCAAAAGGTTGAAAAAGGAACACTCCCAAAGACATTCTATGATGCCACCATCACCCTAATTCCAAAACCAGACAAAGACACCACCAAAAAAGAAAACTATCAGCCAATATCTTTGATGAATATAGACGCAAAAATTCTCAACAAAATTTTAGCCAACCGAATCCAACAGCATATAAAAAAGATCATACACCATGACCAGGTGGGATTCATCCAGGTTCACAAGGATGGTTCAACATATGGAAATCAGTGAACGTTATACCCCACATTAACAAAAGAAAAGTCAAAAACCACATGATCATCTCAATAGATGCAGAAAAAGCATTTGAAAAAGTCCAGCATCTATTCATGATAAAAACTCTCACCAAAGTGGGTATAGAAGGAACAATCCTTAACATAATCAAAGCCATTTACAACAAACCCACAGCAAATATAATACTCAATGGAGAAAAGCTGAAAGCCTTCCCACTAAAATCTGGAAGAAGACAAGAATGCCCACTCTCACCACTGTTATTCAACATAGTACTGGAAGTCCTAGCTACGGCAATCAGACAAACAAAAGAAATCATCCAAATAAGAAGAGAAGAGGTAAAACTGTCACTGTATGCAGATGACATACTAAACCCTAAGGACTCAACCCAAAAACTACTTCAACTGATCAACAAATTCAGCAAAGTAGCAGGATATGAGATTAACATTCAGAAATCAGTCTCATTTCTGTATACTAACAATGAAATATTAGAAAAGGAATACAAAAACACAATACACTTTAAAATTGCTTCCAAAAAAATCAAATACCTGGGTATACACCTGACCAAGGAGTTGAAAGACTTATATGCTGAGAACTATAAAACATTAATCAATGAAATTAAAGAAGATTTAAAGAAATGGAAAGATATTCCATGCTCCTGGGTTAGAAAAATTAATATTGTAAAAATGGCCATACTACCTAAAGTGATCTACAGATTCAATGCAATCCCTATTAAATTACCCATGGCATTTTTCACAGAACTAGAACAAACAATCCAAAAACTTACATGGAACCACGAAAGACCCAGAATTTCTAAAGCAATCCTGAGGAACAAAAACCAAGCAGGAGGCATAACTCTCCCAGACTTCAGGCACTATTACACAGCCACAGTCATCAGGACAGTGTGGTACTGGTACCGAAACAGACATACAGACCAATGGAACAGAATAGAGAACCCAGAAATAAACCCTGACACTATGGTCAATTAATCTTTGACAAAGGAGGCAAGAACATAAAATGGGAAAAAGACAGTCTTTTCAGCAAGCATTGCTGGGAAACATGGACAGCTGCATGCAAATCAATAGAACACAACCTCACACCATGCGCAAAAATAAACTCAAAATGGCTGAAAGACTTAAATATAAGAGAAGACACCATCAAACTCCTGGAAGAAAATACAGGCAAAACATTCTCTGACATCAACCTTACAAATGTTTTTACAGATCAATCACCCAAAGCAACAGAAATAAAAGCAAAAATAAACCAATGGGACCTAATAAACTGACGAGCTTTTGAACAGCAAAGGAAACCAAAAAGAAACCAAAAAGACAACTTACAGAATGGGAGAAGATAGTTTCAAATGATGCAGCTGACATCATTAATCTCTAAAATATACAAGCAACTCGTACAACTCAACAGCAAAAAAGCCAATAACACAATGGGAAAATGGGCAAAAGACTTGAATAGACAATTCTCCAAGAAAGAGATACAGATGGCCAAAACCACATGAAAAAATGCTCAACATCCCTGATTATTAGAGAACTGCAAATCAAAACTACCATGAGATACCACCTCACACCAGTCAGAATGGCCATCATTAATAAGTTCACAAATAACAATTGTTGGAGGGGGTGTGGAAAATAGGGAGCCCTCCTGCACTGTTGGTGGGAATGTAAGCTGGTACAACCGCTATGGAAAACAGTATGGAGGTACCTTAGAAAACTGTAGATAGAACTACCATATGACCCAGCAATCCCACTCTTAGGCATATATCCAGATAAAACTTTCCTTAAAAAAACACATGCACCCGCATGTTCATTGCAGCATTATTCACAATAGCCAAAACATGGAAATAACCCAAATGTCCATTAACAGATGACTGGATTAGGAAGATGTGGTACATATACACAATGGAATACTACTCAGCCATAAAAAAGAACAAAATAATGCCATTTGCAGCAACATGGATAGAACTGGAAACTCTCATACTAAGTGAAGTAAGTCAGAATGAGAAAGGCAAATACCATATGATATCACTGATAACTGGAATCTAATATACGGCACAAATGAACCTTTCCACAGAAAAGAAAATCATGGATTTGCAGAATAGATTTGTGGTTGCCTAGTGGGAAGGGAGGGAGTAGGATGGATTGTGAGCTTGGGGTTAATGGGTGCAAACTGTTGCTTTGGAGTGGATTAGCAATGAGATCCTGCTGTTAAGCATTGAGAGCTATGTCTGGTCACTTATGACAGAGCATGATAATGAGAGAAAACAGAATGTAAGCATATATGTGTAATTGGGTCCCTATGCTGTACCAGTAGGACAAAAAAAATGTATTGGGGAAATAACAATAATAAAAAAAGATGATAAAAATAAAGGCAAAAAAAGAAAAATAAATAAATAAACTTTACAAATTGTTTGTTGATGGTATATGGAAATATAACAGCTTTTTCTGTGTTGATTATATATCCAGCAACTTTGTCGAATTTGTTTATTATCTCTAGCACTTTTTTGTTTGTGTGCATTCTTTGGGATCATCCATATGCAGAATCATGTCATATACAAATAGCAATAATTTTACTTATTCCTTTCCATTTCAGATGCCATTTTTCCCTTTGCCTAATTGCTCTTGCTAGGACTTGCAGCACAACATGAAATAGCAGTGGTTAAAGTCTGCATCCTTGTCTTGTCCTTGATCTTAGAGAGAAAGCTCTTAGTCTTTCAACACTAAGTCTGATGTTAGCTAATGATTTTTGGTAAATGTGCTTTATCATGCTAAGCAAATTACATATTATTCCTAGTTCATAAGTATTTTTTGTCATAAAAGGATGTTGAATTTTGTCAAATGTTTCTTCTGCATCTGTTGAGATGACACTGTTGTTTTATTCTTTAATTCTGTGTGGTATATCACATTGATTTTCTTATATTAATTACCCTGCATCACTACTTAGTCATAGCACACAATCCTTTCAGTGTGTTGTTGCATTTCTTTGCTAGTGTTTCTTTGAAGTTATTTGCATCTATAAGGGATACTGGCCTGTAATTTCTTTACTTGTGGTATCTTTGGATTTGGTTTTAAAATAACGCTGGCCACACAGAATATGTTAGGGCAATTTTTTTTTCTTTTCTAACATTTGGAAGAGTTTGGACAAGGATTGGTGTTGATTCTTCTTTAAATGTTTGGGAGAATTCAGCAGTTGAACCGTCTGATTCTAAACACTTCCCTGTTGGGAGGTTTTTGATTAGTGATTTAAACTTTGTTTTAGGTACACTGAGATATGCTATTTCTTTCTAAGTCAGTTTTGGTAATTTGTATGACTTTAGAAAATTTTCCATTTCATTTAGGCTAATATGTTGGCTTATAATTGTTCATAATATTCTCTTATAATCATTTTATTTCTATAAGGCCAGTTGCAAAACCTCTACTCTTATTTTTTATTTTAGCTATTTGTGTCTTCTCTTTTTTTCTTAGTATAGTTAAATCTTTGTCTTAGTATGGTTAAATTTTATTCATTTATTCAAAGAACTAGCTTGGTTTCATTGATTCTATTTTCTATTCTCTATTTCATTTATCTCTGCTCTAATCTTTATTATTTCCTTCCTTCTGCTGCCTTTGGGTTCAGTTTGCTCTTCTTTTTATAGTTCCTTAAAATGTTAAGTTAGGTTGTTGATTTGAGATCTTTGTCTCTTTGCTTTTTAATGTAGGCATGTTGAGCTCTGAAATTTCCCTCTGAGCACTGTTTCACTGCATTCTATAAGTTCTGATATGTTGTGTTTTCATTTTCATTTGTCTTAAAATATCTTCTCATTTCCCTAGTCATTTAATCTTTGACCCAATGGTTGTATGACAGTATGCCATTAAATTTCCATATGTTAGTGACTTTTCCAGTTTTCTCTCTGCTGTTGATTCCTAATTTCCATTTCATTGTGGTTGGAGAGCACACTTTGTATTTTTCAGTTTTTTTCAATTTATTAAGAATTGTTTTATGGCCCAAATATGGTCAGTCCTGGAGAACGGTCAATGTACACTTGTGAAGAAACTGTATTCTGTTAATATTGAGTGGCGTGTTCTTTGTATGTATGTTAGGTCTAATTGGTTTACAGTGTTGTCCTAGTCCTCTATTTTTTTACTTGTCTTCTGTGTAGATACACTGCCCAGTCTTGAAAGTGGATTATTGAGGTCCCCAATTATTATTGTGGAGCTGTTTATTTCTCCCTTCAATTCTGTCAATATTTACTTAATATGTTTTGCTGTTTAGTGTGTATGTTTATAATTATTATAATTTCTTGATTTTCATCACTTCATAATATCATTCTTTATCTCTTGCAACAATTTTTGACTTAGTGTCTACTTTGTTTGGTATTAGTATAACAACTCCAGCTGTTTTGGTTACTTTTGGCATTGAAGAGCTTTTCCATTCTTTTAATTTCAACCTATTTGTGCCTTTGAGACTAAAGTGAGTTTCTTGTAAACAGCATATAGTTAAGAACATTTAAAAAATTAATTCTACCAAGTTTTGTCTTTTAATGAGTTTAATCCATAAAATTATAATTGATAGTGAAGGACTTAGCTCTGCCATTTTGCTATGTATTTTTTATATATCTTATTTTTGTCCCTCAGTTCCTCCAATACTGCCTTCGTTGTGTTTGAATGATTTTTTTTTCTCATGTACCATTTTGACTTCTTCATTTTCTTTCCTGTATAACTTTCAGTTATTTTTTTAATGATTATCATGAGGATTACAATTAATGCCTTAGATTTACATCAATCTAGTTTAAATTGATAGCAGTTTAATAGCATATGTTAACTCTGGTCCTATCCAGCCCTCCAACTCACTTTTATGTTATTATTGTCACACATTACATCTTTGTAATACTGTGTGCCCATTTACATGGATTTATATTACTGTCCCAGGCTTTTGTCTTTTAAATCATGAAGGAAATAAAAAGAGGAGTAACTAACCAAAAAAGCTAGACAGAATACTAGCTTTTATGTAGTTACTATTACTGTGATAGGATTATACCTAGAGGACTTCTTTAGCATTTCTTGTAGAATAGATCCAATAGTGATGAAATCCTTTAGCTTTAATTCGTCTTGAAATGTCTTAATTTCTCCTTCAAATTTCTTTTTTTTTTCTTCTCTATCTTTTTTTTTTTTTTTTGGTTTTTACGGCTGCACCTGTGGCATATGGATGTTCCCAGGCTAGGGGTCGAATCAGAGCTACGCCACAGCCACAGCAACATGAGATCTGAGGCATAATGTGACCTACACCACAGCTCATGGCAAGGCTGGATCCACAAACCACTGAGTAGGGCCAAGGGTTGAACCCACATCCTCATAGATACTAGTCAGATTCACTTCTGCTACACTGCAACGGAAGCTCCCTGTCCTTCATTTTCTTATATATATAATGATTTTTTTTCATTATAGCTGGTTTATAGGGTTCTGTCAATTTTCTACTGTACAGCATGATGGTGACCCAGTTATACATACATGTACACATTCTTTTTCCTCACTTTATCATGCTCCATCATAAGTGACTAGATACAGTTGCTACACAGTAGCTTCTCATTGCTTATCCATTCCAAAGGCAATAGTCTGCATCTATTAACTCAAAGTTCCCAATCCATCTCACTCCCTCCTCCTCCCCCTTGGCAACCATGAGTCTGTTCTCCAAGTCCATGATTTTCTTTTCTGTGGAAAGATTCATTTGTGCCTTATATTAGATTCTGGATATAAGTGATATCGCATGGTATTTGTCTTTGTCTTTCTGACTTACTTCACTTAGTATGAGAGTCTCTAGTTCCATCCATGTTGGTGCAAATGGCATTATTTTGTTCTTTTTTATGGCTAAGTAGTATTCCATTGTGCATATATGTACCACATCTTCCTAATCCAGTCATCTGTTGATGGATATTTGGGTTGTTTCCATGTCTTGGCTATTGTGAATAATGCTGCAATGAACATGCAGGTGGATGTGCCTTTTTTAGGGAAAGTTTTATCTGGATATATGCCTAAGAGTGGGATTGCTGGTTCATATGGTAGTTCTATCTACAGTTTTCTAAGGTACCTCCATACTGTTTTCCATAGTGGTTGTATCAGCTTACATTCTCACCAACAATGCAGGCCTCGCCTTCATTTTTAAAGGACAGTTTTGTCAGATATGAAGATCTTGGTTGATATTTTTCCACCATATTAATTACACCATCTCACTGTGTTTTAGCTTCCATGGTTATAGAGGAGAAACTGGCTGTTAATCTTGTTGGGGATTCCTTATATGTAATGAGCCACTTCTATCTTGCAGTTTTCAAGATTCTTTGTGTAACTTTTGACAACTTTATTATAATGTTACTTGGTATGGATTTCCTTGAGATTATTTCTTTAGAATTTTTCTTTTTTAGTTTCTTTCTTTTTTTGGAGGTTTCTGGGCCAGGGGTCTAATCAGAGCTGGGGCTACTGGCTTATGCCATAGCCATAGCAACAGCAGATCCAAGCCACACCTGTGACCTACACCACAACTCATGGCATTGCTGGATCTTTAACCCACTGAGTGAGGCCAAGGATTGAACCTATGTCCTCATAGATAGTCAGATTCATTTCCACTGAGCCATGCTGGGAACTCCTAGTTTCTTAGATGTATATATTTATGTATTCTATCAAATTTAGGAAGCTTTTGAAGTTTTTTATTTCTTCAAAAAACACTTTCCTCATTCTCTTCTTTTAGAATTTCCATAAGTAATATGTTAGTATTGTTGATGGTGTCCCCTAGAGTCCGTTAGGCTCTGTTCACTTTTCTTTATTCTTTCTGTTCCAAACACTAGGTAATTTATTATATTCAAGTTTACAGATTCTTTCTTCTGCCTGATTACATCTGCAGTTGAACTCCTTTAGTTAATTTTTCATTTCATTTTTGTATTTGTCAGCATTTGGTTCTTTTAAAATTTCTGTCTCTTCATTGATAATCCCTACTTGTTCATACATTGCTCTGTCAATTTTCTTTAGGTCATTGTCTGAATTTTTTCAGTTCTTCACACATATTAGTACAGCTTAAAGTCTTGTTGGTATGTCCAATGTCTGAGCTTTTGAAAATTTCTGTTGATTTTTTCTCCCCTATGAACATATTTCTAATTCTTTGCTGTGTAATTTTTATTAAGAAATGGACATTTTCAATATCATACTGTTGTAATTCTGGGAATCAATCTCTTTTGTAATCTTTTTGTAATCAGTCTTCTTGTAAAGGGGTGTAGTCATCAATATGTTTAGTGACTTCTCTAAATTATTTTTGTAAGGACTCTATTCCTTGTGGTACCTCAATGAATTTGTTATTCTATTGTCACAGCATTTAGCTAGTGACCCTACAGAGAATTCCTTGAATGCATGGATCCAATAAAGAAAGAACAAAAGGTGTTTTGTTCTTTTAATTACCTGTGGCAGGTGCTACCCAGGAAGCTGCTTTAGTCTGAGAGAGATGAAATAATGGCCAGTTCCTGCAGTGGTCCCTCTGTGATCTGCCAGACAAATCAATACATACAACTATGATCCTTGGAGGATAAGGTGCTTATTGCCCAACCTGGAAGTGGCAGTCCACACGAGGAACATGGGTTGCCAACCCCACAACTGCCTGTTGCACAGCTGAAGAACAGAGGATGGTAGCTTCTCTGTCAAATATACAATTCACTAAAATATCCTAACCTTTTACTTCAATAAAAACCAGTGTTTGATTAGACTTCAGACTTCTGAAGTACTTAATTTCAATATTAATACTTTTTCAATAGTATTCTTTTTTACTTTTCATTGGTGGGACGGATCCCTAGAGTTTCCTACTCCATCATTTTCCACTTCACCACTGTACATCACTGTTTATAATTACCTTCACTGGCACTCCTTTTTTTTTTTTTGAGTGAATTCAAATTATCATCTGATGTCACTTGAATTCAGCTTAAAAAAACTTCCTTTAGCATTTCTCATAAGGAAGGTCTTCTATCAATAAATCTCAGCTTTTGTTTATCTGAAAATGTGTGTATTTTGCCTCCATCGCCAAAGAGATTTACTGATTTTCAGATGGCAATTTTTCTTTCATCTAGGTATGCCATCCTATTGCCTTCTGGTCTCCATTGTTTGTAATCAAAAGTTGGCTGTCAGAGTTCTTTTGTGATGCAGTGCGTTAAGGATATGGCATTGCCACTGAAGTGGCTTGGGTCAGTGTTGTGGTGTGGGTTTGAACTCTGGCCTGGGAACTTTAACATACCATGGGCACAGCCCCCTGACCCCCCCCAAAAAAATGAAATTTTGGCCATTTATCCTGTTGGAGTTTACTTATAGGTGATGAGTCATTTTTCCCTTACTGCTTTCAAGGTGATCTCCTTACATTTGACTTTCAGATACTTCACTATTAAGTATCTGAATGTGGTCAGCTTGTATTTATCCCACTTACAGAGCTTCTTGGATATGCAGATTAAATTTTTAAATAAAATTTGGAAAGTTTTCAGCTACTAATTTTTGAATATTTTCTTCTGCTTCTTCTTTTTCTCCTTCTCTTCTAGTATTTCCATTACACATGTTGATTTGTTTAATGATGACCTACATTTATCTGATGAACTGTTCATTTCTCTTCATTCTTTTTATTTGTTTTTAAGTTTACATAATATCTAATGATTTATCCTCAAATTTGGTGATTTTTTTCCTGCCTGATAAAACCTATTTTTATCTCCTTTCTGATTTTTTTTCATTTTTTTTTTATATATTTTAACTCCAGAATTTCTATTTGGCATCTTTTTTTATTATTTCTATCTCTTCATTGACATTTTTTATCGGAAAGGCATTGTACTCATACTTCCCTTTAGTTATTTAGACATGCTTCTTTAGTTTTTCAGATATATTTATAATGACTGTTTTAAAATCTCTGCCTGCTTGTTTTTTATTGTTTTTGGTTTTTTGGTTTTTTTTTTTTTTTTTGCTTTAGAATGTCTTGTACCTTTTTTTTCTGTTAAAAAATGAACATTTTAAATAATATAGCAACTCTGGATATTAATTCTAGGGATGCCTCTGCCCCCAGGGACCAATATTGTTACTGTTGTTTTCCATGTCACTAATTTCTTTGCTAAGTTACTTGGCTAAACTAACTGTGAAGTCTGTTCCCTCCAGTGTGTGGTCTGTGGTATCCCTACTCCTATTTTTTCCTTGTTTTGGCCTTTTAGTCCAACTATTTAAGGGTCACCCATGGACTGGCATAAGCCACTTATCAGTCAAAGGTTATGCTTGAATCTTGTTGGCAGTTAGATCTTTACCTTCATTGCTACTTATATTAGCAGCTTGAAGGCTACTTTTACAAGTGATGGAGTTTTAATTTCCCCTCTCTTCATTTAGGGACTAGCAGCTTTGATTTTCTTTCTCCATTCACTCTTGAGAGAGTACAGCCTTGGGCAAACACACAGTCTCCCAGACTGTTAGGGATACATGTGGTTTTATTTTTAAGCCTAGTTTCTTAGGAGTTGCTCTGGAGTAAGAGAGTAGCTTGTTGTTCAACCAGTGTTCAATTTGAGGTTGTCCTTAAACCACTAGCACCATTTCCAACTTTATCTCTTTGTTATAGACCTGTATGCAGTTTGAAAAAAGTTTTCAAGTCTTCCTCTTGTCCTATTCTTACTGTTATTGAGTGGGTGCAACCTATTGCTTGTGTATACCACTTCCAGTCTCCAAGGCTGACTGTGATCCCAGAAAGGCTCATTTTGGTTGCCTCTTCCCAAGGGTCTTCTCTGTTAAATGTCTGATGGCTCTGCTGTTTTACTCATTTCTACAAATATCATGGAGCTATGAACATTCTCTTAATTGCCATCCATGAAGATCTCCATTGTTTCTGACAACACTCTAGACTTGAACTTCACCATGCTTTCTTCCAAATAATGTCAGTTCATCAGGGAGAGTTGTAATGGCCTGGCTTTCCCCCCGGATGAAGATATGTACCACTTCATAAGAGTTCAGGATGGGGATGGAGGTCCACTTCTCCTGAAGTGACATCTCTACTTTATGGGCAAGCTCAAGGGAGGAATAGGGTAATGAATTAGCCCATGTTCTTCTAGGTGTGACCTCCCTGGCATAGGAATCCTGCTCCACCAGGAAGATACTCTAGGGTAATTGGTGTTTAGGACTGTTGGCCTGCCATATCTGACGGTAGCTTCTGTCCCACAGATGGGGGCTAGGTGGAGGAACAGAGGCCCAGTTCTCTCAGAATAGAGCTCCTGCAACATGGGGCTTTGGGAGAAGCTTGAAAAATGCTGGCAGCCTTCTCTTCCCATTGTGATTCCAAAGATGTAGCTGGGAGGGAAGTGTCATGGTTCAAATGTCAAAGAGCATCACTCTTCTTACTGAGATTTAGGAATTTTACTTTGAATGAATATCGCTCCAAGTGCTGTCTGCCCTTAGGACAATTTTCAGAGAATACATAGAATTTTCTTCAGTTAAATGACTGTTTCATTAGGGAGAAAATGTGCTGTGTTTTCTCACCCCATCATTCCAGAAGTTAGTCTCTTATCCTATCTCTTAAATGTCATTTACAAGCTAATGATGCCCATGTGCCTATCTCCAGCCCAACCTTTCATCTGGATACCAGACTTCAGACTTCTATATCTAGCAGACTACTTGTCATCAAGTAGATCTGGTTAGTCTTCCTCAAAAATGTCTTTTTAATTTTAGTACCTAAAACTACCACTGACCTAGTCAATCAGGTAAAAACCTGAACATCTGCCTGGATGCCTCCCTCTTATCAACCACAAGTAATCCATCAGCAACTCTCATTGGTTCTTTCTGTCAAATATATCTAGAAACTGCCCATTTCTCTCCACTTCCATGGCTATTCCCTAATCTAAATCACTCCCCTTCTCCTGGTATATTAAGATAGCCTTTTAATGGATTCCAATTTCATTCCTCCTCCCCCTCCAATGTGTGCCTCACACAACTCCCAGAGTGATTATCTTATATGTAATATTAATATAGTCCTCCTGGCACATACCCTACCACTGGCCTTAGCCTTGTGTGAATTGGCTGCATGCTACCTTGTCTTCCAAACTTATCCCGAGCCTCTCCATTACCTGCTCTATTATAGTCATGCTGTCCTCCTTCATAGTATATTTTCCTCTGCCTGGAGTTTTTTCTCCTTTTACCTTTGCATGGCTGTCATTTCTCCTCTTTGTTTAGCTTAAATGAGAAGTTTTCTACATAATTTTTCCATTATTATTCCCTGTTGCTTCATCCCATTCATTTCTTTTGCAGTTCTTGACAGAGTTTGTAATTATTAACTTGTAGTGTTATTTATTGTCTGCTGCTCCCACTAGATGGTAAATTCCAGGACAGCAAGAACCGTAGTTGATTTGCTCATCACACTGTAATAAATATCTACTACTATTATTAAGGGCTCCCTCTTACCAAGCTAGAATATGTGCCAGAAACTGATGTAAGATACATATGAAAATCAATATTATGTATATATATACACATACATATGCATACACATATTCACTCATATATATATATATATATATATATATAGATAGATAGATAGATACATGCATGTACATACATTTACATAGCTTCAAACATACACGTGCCCATTTATTCCTCATAAAAACCCTATGAGATAATTTTATAATGTTCATTTATACACAGGGAGGTTAGATAATTTTATAATGTTCAACTTATGCACAGGGAGGTTAGTGAGTTGCCTACAGTGTCACAGTAAGTGAGCAGCTAAACCCACTGTTCCAGAGTCTAGGCTCTTACACTTTGCAGGCTTTTCTCAGAGTATTGCCAGGAACAAAGCAGGTGCTCAGTTAATACTGCAGGATGGATGGACAAGGAGTGAAACAAAATGATGTTATCACTCCTAAAGTAGTGCTGTCAAACAGCTTTTTGAGATGATGGACATTTCTACATCTGTGCTTTCCTATATAGCAGTCATGGGTTTTACATTGCTGCTGAGCATGTGAAATATAGCTAGTTTGACTCAGGAATGGAATTTCTAATTTTATTCAATTGTAATTAATTCAAACTTATATACCTACATGTGGCTACTGACTACTACATTTGATATTAGTCTAAGACTTTTATGAAGTAGTATCACTTTTGATGCCTTGAGGTTTACACATACGGTCTTGATGAATTTAACTCCAAAAATAGAACACATAATTCCCTCCTGAATTTCTTTCCCCCAGTATCTTCCACTACCAGTTTTTCAAACATCCTTCATCCTCCTACTTTATTTCATTCCAGCCTATAGAAAGAAACCTCTTTTCTTATTTGTAGCTCCAGCAAAGTCATTTCCCCACCCCCTCAGCAGTGCCCTAAACAGTCTCAAACATCTAGACCATACTTAAATGGAACATTGGCCCAGGTCCTGGGGAGGGGTGGAGGGAGAATGAGACACAAAGAAAATTAAGCAAGACTCCCTGCTTAATGGGGAAGGAGGTGGTTAGCCTGATAAACTCAAACGTTGTAAGAATTCAGTCCAGAACAAGGAGTGGAAGGAAGGGCTGAGCATCTATCTAGGTATGCAGCCTCAGGGATCCAAACTGAGGTGCTGGACTGTGCACTTAACCAAAATTGCTGCAAAATGGCACTGACTGTATTCATACCTGGGCCAAAGGACTAAATGGATGGAGCCAGGTTTGCTTTCAAAACCAAACTGGTGATGGATATAAAGAAAGTCTTACCGGTGTCTAAAAAAGAGATGACTGACCCAGATAAAGAGAACTGTTGTTACATTTCACCCCAATTGCTTCAGCTGATGGGAGGTGGATCCAGTTCTTGGAACACCACCCTGCATTTCATACAAAGAGAAATAATAAAGATCAGACTGAGATCCAAATATTAAAGAAGAAGAGGAAGAAGAACAAAGTGGTGCACATCCATCATGCAACTTGTGGGCAATTACTACTCCTAGTCTACACAATAATCAATAATTGGGGTAGAGAAAATGCATTTCTTTCCTCCCACCATTTGCATACTTGGAATCTCACTTACATTGTATGTAGGTTAGAGCAAAAAGATGTCCCTTTGTTTGGATTTTGCTTCTTCTGTGGAATCTATTATAAAGCAATGTGCTTTTGTGTGTCAAAGAGCAGAAAGGCTCCACTTCCTCTTTTCAAAAGGATTTGGGCAAAAGTCAACTACTGTATTTATTCCACGCAGCTTTCTTTTTGATTACTAGATGTGTGCTGGTTGTAGATGCCACAAAAAAGCAGTGAATTTTCTCTCGACAAAGCGCTTTCTATCTTAGGCTATGTCTTACGGCATCATGCTTCTGAAAGTGCAATTTTCAGCCAGTCCACTAAATGTCACTCTATGAGTAAATAGCATAAAACATATAGACACACCCAGATGATACCAAAGTGCTTCATTTTTCATCCAGGTCTATCTGTTATGAGTACACAGGTAAAGTAACTGTGTCTTTCATTTCCCCAAAACTTCCTCTATTTCATTCTTTCCAATCAAAGTAGATGGCTGAATGCAAAATCAAATGAGATTTCACATGATGCCTCTCCCACACTTTCCTTATAAACGGCATCACAGATCAGAAACTCAAAATACAAGCAGAAAAGAACAAGATCCGCTGTTCCCTTCTATTCTAGACTGATGGAAATATCACCTAAAAAATTAACTCCTTGATTATAAGTTAACTCCACACTTTCCCACAATATGTTTCTAAGAGCACTAGTTCCATGAATTGATATTACCACAAAGAAAACATTTCATGATGAAATGCCCTAAGCCCATTTGGCCATACAAAACGGTCTGACTTTTTTCACAAAGGTTTTCAGCCTTCATGTGTGCCCTCAATCTCACATCCCTGCTGCCAAATAAGTCCTAATGCAAGCAAGCCTTACACCAAATTCTGCCAAACACACAGATGTGCAATAGTGTATAAGCACAAGAAATGGAAATGCTTGTTGTTCCTGTAAGCTTTGGGAAGTCCCAGCCTGCCTTAAGGTTCTTGCGTAAGCTCCTTGCATAAAATGATTACTCTGCCTGAGACAGGCTAACACCACAGTCTTCTGGTGCCTGGACCAGTGACTATAGGTCAATGTCAAGTGACAGAGCCTTCCATGAAGTGGGGATGGAGGACCTTGAGGATCAAAGAAATTAGGAGACTGGTTCTTGGGTTCCTACGCTTTATTTGTGGAAAGGCAGTAGGGCCATGCAATCATTCTGGCCCATAACATCTCTGAACACCTTTGATTTTAACAATCAAAAAAGCATTTCTTTTGCAATTAACAAACCCTACAGTGTAGATTACAACAGACACATTCGAAAGGTCTGAATAACTACCTCTGACATTAGCTTCTTTCTAAGGTGCTTCAAATGCTAACTTTTCCCTACCGGGTTGGCTAATGGTGGTTTACACATGCTTGTCTTCACATACAAAACATTACCCTGTTTATGTTCAATGCTTACTTAAGTGAATCACCACACTGATCCAATCATGCATGCTTGGGTGAGTTTGGACATCCTCTTGGGAATTCACAGAACTCGTAAACATGGTAAGGGTTCTCACAAGTCCTGCAAAAAGGAAACCTTGACTAAATTGGCAAAAATTCAATTTCTTTGGCCTTGGAAATCTCAGGACACATACATCTGAAGAAAATACTCATTCCACATAATCCAAACTGAATTTTGATTAAGAGCTAATGTTAGATGTCACTCCAGGTTCAGCAATTCTTTACATATGAAGAAATGGATATTCTGGTTCATAGATCATTTTCTTGTGAGTCTAATGTGCAAAGATCCACCCCCTTAGAATCTAATATCCTCTATCTGACATGGTAAAACTGAGTTGGGAAACCAGTAAAATTTACGGTCATGCCACCCCTTTGCAGACCAGATCTCCTGCCTGTAGCCAACCTCTTGAGTTCAGCCTCTTCCAAGTTTAGGCTTTAGCAGCAAACTAGTTGCTCTCAGCCAGGGCCAGCTTTGTAGATGTGATATCTATGCAATTGCATTGGGCCCTGTGCTTAATCTAGTGCTTTCCTCTACCATCTTGAAATTCTTAATAATTTTTGAACAAGGAGCCCTACCTTTTTACTTTGCACTGAGCATCACAAATTGCATGGCCAGTGCTTTCCAGAGCACATAAGCTATCATTGGCATAAGCTTTAAAATCTGTGTAGAGTTCAACCTAAATTGCTACCTAGTCTGAAAGAAAGACCTGGAAGCTCATCTTGGGATATACTGTCCAGTCCTAGGTTGTAAAAAAAAAAATTGCCTTATTAAAACTGTAATGGAAACAGAGAAGCTAATTATTACTCTACTAATTTCCCTGAGAAGGGTTTTCAAAACTCCTGAACAATGGGCATGAATTTCCCATTCTCTGACACATAACCCACTTCTATATACTTAACTCCAACACACTGACCAACTAAATGATTGTGAGATCACAAATCACTGGTCACAAAACTTACATTATTAAGAATGCTCCAAATATGTCACACTCTTTCATATCATGGCACAAACTATTGGTTTGGTAACAAAGAACCATTTCTATCTTCCTTGTTAACACTTCCCCAAAGAGGCTGGAGAAAAATTGGAGACTTGCTTCTTTCCCGTCCTCTTTTGCAGTGAAGTGTCATCACATGATTCAATTCTGGCCAGTGAGATGGGAAGGGAAGTTTTCATGGAGACTCCTGGAGAAAGTTTTTCCTTTTGTTACTAAAAGGAGAGTTCCACCACAGGAAAAGAGCTTTTCAATTGCCACAGTTTGTCCATCTCCTACTTGGTTTTGTATGGTGCTATAGCAGCCAACTCATGACAAGGAGGTAAAATCATGACTATGAAATGCCAGCAACTAAGATGGTAGAGTAGACAGATGGGACACAGGGTGCTACCATGGAACAAGTGAACCAATACTGGTGACTTTTGATTAAATTACTATTTGTTTAAATATCTGTTATCTTTTTTTTCAACCAAAAATCTTCTTAACACACAATTTTTCCAGTCTGACCCCTTTGGGAGTTCCCGTCGTGGCACAGCAGGAACAAATCCAACTAGGAACCATGCGGTTGCAGGCTCCATCCCTGGCCTTGCTCAATGGGTTAAAGATCTGGGGTTGCCATGAGCTGTGGTGTAGGTAGCAGATGCAGCTCAGATCTGGTGTTGCTGTGGCTGTGGCCTAGGCTGGCAGCTGTACCTTCGATTAGACCCCTACCCTGGGAACCTCCATATGCCTCGGGGGTGGCCCTAAAAAAAAGACAAAAAAAAAAAAAAGATCCCTTTAACTAAAGGACAAGACTTACATTACCTACTGGGGAAGAGCCAGTTCATTAGCTGTGAAGGGTAACTAAGATCAAGTCTCCAAAGCACTTTGTCCTTCCCTCTAGTTCTTCAAAACTCAACACATTTCCCTTTCCTTATTTGTATAGCTATTACCAAATTACACACATTTTTGTGGCACAGCCTGTGTCTTAGCATGCATTCCAACATCTACCACACAGCCTGACACCAGCAACCCCTCCTGGGAAATTGGTTCAGTTGATACTATGGCATTCTGTCACTTTCTTCAGTGACAAAATTTCATTCTTCAAAAATTTTGTCCTTTTGCAACTGAATTTAAAAACGAAATACCTACCACTTAAGATTTTGATAGGTGATAGCCTTAAAAATTATTTTAAGGAAAATATTATTATATAATAACTGAGGAACGCTAACTATAAAACTGATGGGGTTCTAATAGGGCATGATTGGTCTTGGAAGTGACTGATAGAATCTGCATTCTATCATGTGGTGTACCGTGTGGTGTGGTGGCAAGGCACAGAAGTCAAAGGCAAATGCGGTAGAGCCAAACTAACTTGGACTCAACTTCAGCTCTGTCACTTACTTACTAGATTCCCTTAAGAAAATGTTTTCCTACTGATCCTTGGCTTCCTTATGCTAAAATGAGGTCGGGAGTTCCCATTGCGGTGCAGTGGAAATGAATCTGACTAGGAACCATGAGGTCGTGGGTTAGATCCCTGGTCTCCCTCAGTGGGTTAAGGATCCTGCATTGCCCTGAACTTTGGTGTAGGTCGCAGACATGGCTCGGATCTGATATTGCTGTGGCTGTGGCATAGGCCAGCAGCTACAGCTCCCGTTCGAGCCCTAGCCTGGGAACTTCTGTATGCTGTGGGTGTGGCCCTAAAAAGCAAAAAATAAAAATAAAATAAAATAAGGTGGTCTCTAACTCAGAAAGGTTGTAAGATAATTAAATGAATGAGAGAAGAAAATATAAAGGGCTTAACACAGGGCATACACTTAGTAAGTACTCAATAGATTTTAGTTACTGGTTTTCATTTCAGGTGCTATCTGGGAGTCTCTTCTCAAAAATTCTCAGGGCATTGCTTTCACATCATGTCTAGCACTTAGAAGTCATGTGATACATATTTAAAGGAACATTTTAAAAAGGTAAGTAGCACACCTATTAGCAGGGCCACAATCTGGAACACTGACAATACCAAATGCTGGCAAGAATGCAAAGCAACAGGAACTCTCACCCATTGTTGGGAATGAAAAAATGGTAAAGCCCCTTTGGAAGACATTTTGGCAGTTTCTTACAAAACAAAACATGCTCTTACCATGCAATGCAGCAGTCATGCTCCCTGGTATTTACCTAAAGGACTTGAAAACTTATACCACAGGAAATCCTACACGTGGGTGTTTATAGCACTTTATTCATAACTGCCAAAACTTGGAAGCAACAAAGACATCCTTTAGTAGGTAAACAGGGATAAATAAACAGTGCCACAATAGACAATGAAATAGTATTCAGCACTAAAAATAAGTGAGCTATCAAGCCATGAAAAGACATGGAGGAGCATTAAATGCATATTTCCAAGTGAAAGAAGTCAATCTGAGAAGGATAGATGCCGTATGGTTCCTACTCTATGACTTTCTGGAAAAGGCAAAGGCAACAATAAAAATTTTCCTGGTTGCTGGGGTAGTGAGAAGCACAGGAGGGATGAATAGGCAGAATATAGAGGACTGTCAGGACAATGAAAATACTCTGTATACTACTATAATGATGGATACTTGTCATTATATATTTGTCCAAACCTGTGGAATGTACACCACCAAAAGTGAGACTTAAGGTAATCTATGGATTCTGGATGATTAGGACATGTCAATGTAGGTTCATCAATGAAACTAAGTATATTTTCTATTTTGCCTTGTTTCCTTTTTAGAGAACTAACATATCATCTGGTAGGGGGTGTTGATAATGGGGGAGGTTGTGCGTATATAGGGCAAGGAACACATAGGAAATTTTTGTGCTTTCCTCTCAATTTTCCTATTTACCTAAAACTGTTCTAAAAATAAAGTCTTAAAAAAAACAAACAAACAAAAACCCAGTGATGGATAATTTCTGAATATCAAACTAATCATCATATCAGACCTAAATAGGATATCAGATCTTGGGGTGTTGGATCCAATGGCCTGATGTTCCTTCACTGTCTAGCTATGTCACCAAAGGCAAGTTAGTTAAAATCAAGTGCCTTAGTTTCCTTAGGTATAACATAGGGATAATAACAGCAGCTTCCCTATAGGATGTGTGCAGGAGTGAATGTGTTCTGTCCAGTGTCGACACTTAGTAGTCAATAACAGCTAATTTTTAAAATAAATCCTATGTGAGGCTCTGATGTGCTGGGCTGAATGAAAGTATACACTTTATTAAAATATCTTTTTTGCTGTCTGAGGTTCTTTCTTTCTCTCATTTATGGATACTAGTTGGGTTCATAACCCACTGAGCTGCAATAGGACCTCCCTCTTTCTTTTTTTAATTCAGCTACCATACTTTTTTATTTTTTGAATTATAGATGATTTACAATGTTCTGTCCATTTCTGCTGTACAGTAAAGTGACCCAGTTATACATATATATTTCTTTTTCTCATACTATCTTCCATCATGTTCTATCACAAGTGATTGGATATAGTTCCCTGTGCAGTACAGCAGGGCCTCATTGCTTATCCATTCTAAATGTAATAGTTCTGAGGTCACTTCTAAACCTTGCGACATTCAGCTACACAATGTGATCAGTCTTCCAGATCTTCCACTACCTGTGTTAACTGAAAGTCACCAAGTACAGAATACACACCATGGTCACCTCTTACTTAATAAAGCAAATCAAGTTCCTTTTTTTAAAAATTACTTAATGAATTGTATTACATTTATAGTTGTACAATGATCATTATCACAACCCAATTTTATAGCATTTCCATCCCAAACCCCCAGGCCATCCCCCTCCCCAAACCTGTCTCATTTGGAAACCATAAGTTTTTCAAAGTCTGTGAGTCAGTATCTATTATGCAAAGAAGTTCATTGTGTCCTATTTTCAGATTCCACATATAGTGATAGCATATGATGTTGGTGTCTCACTATCTGACTAACTTCACTTAGCATGATAAATTCTGTGTCCATCCATGTTGCTACAAATGCCATTATTTCTTTCCTTATAATGGCTGAGTAATATTCCATTATGTATATGTACCACATCTTCTTTATCTACTCCTCTGTCAATGGACATTTAGGTTGTTTCCCTGTCTTGGCTATTGTATAGAGTGCTGCAATGAGCATTGGAATACATGTATCTTTTCAAGTCATGGTTTTCTCTGGATAGATGCCCAGGAGTGGGATTGCTGGATCAAATGGTAATTCTATTTTTAGTTCTCTAGGAATTTCCATACTATATATATATACACCACAGCCACAGCAATGCCAGATCTAAGCTGCATCTTAGATGAGATTGTTTTAAGTTGTTGGTCTCTTAATTGCAAGTACATCTCCAGTGTCCTGCATTTGTACCCTCCCCTTCTCATGATTTCTGATTTTGATAGCATAATTATGTGTAGATGATTTCCTACATTTACTGTGTATATGCCTTTAGTAGTGATCCTTGTCATTTGCAGTATTTTTGTTTCTAGTTGTGGCCTTTTCTTTTCTGCCTAGAGAAGTTCCTTTAGCATTTGTTGTAAAGCTGGTTTAGTGGTGCTGAATTGTCTTAGCTTTTGCTTGTCTGTAAAGCTTTTGATTTCTCCTTCAAATCTGAATGAAAGCCTTGCTTAGGTAAAGTAATCTTGGTTGGAGGATTTTTCCTTTTATCACTTTTAGTATATGGTGCCACTCCATTGTGGCCTGCAGAATTTCTGCTGAAGAATCTGCCAATAACCTTATCAGGGTTCCCTTGCATGTTATTTGCTTTTTTTTCCCTTAGCTGCTTTCAATATTTTCTCTTGGTCTTTAATTTTGGCCAGTTTGATTAATATGTGCCTCGGGGTATTCCACTTTGGGTGTATTTTATATGGTACTTGCTGTGCTTCCTGGATTTGAGTGAGTGGTTCCTTTCTCACGTTAGGGAAGTTTTTGGCTATTAACTCTTTGAGTATTTTTTTCTGTCCCTTTCTCTCTCTCTCTTCTCCTTCTGGCACCCCTGTAATACGGATGTTGCATTTAATGTTGTTCCAGAGTTCTCTGATACCCTCATTTCTTTTCAATCTTCTTTCTTTTTTCTGTTCTATATCAGTGATTTCCACTAGTCTGTCCTCACCTCACTTATTCATTCTTCTGCCTCCTGTGTTCTGCTGTTGGTTGCCTCTAATGAATATTTTATTTGTTATTGTATTTTGCATCTCTGCTTGCTTAAGTTTTAAATCTTGTATTTCTTTGCTCAGTGTTTCTTGTAAATTATCAATCTTTTCATCCAGTCTGTTTCCAATGGCCTTTAGACTATCATCAGTCTAAAGTCTTTTTCATGGAGGCTGAGAATCTCCAGATCACTTAGCTGTTTTTCTGAGGTTTTTTCTTTCTCCCTTATCTGAGTTATAGTTCTCCGCCTTTTCAGTTTTATAGGTTTTTGGTGTGGTGTCCTTTTTGCAGACAATAAGAGTTGTAGCCTCTCTTACTTCTGCTGTCTGCCTCCCTTGTGGCTGAAGTTGTAGGCTTCCTGATGGAGACTGGTGCCTGCCCACTGGTATGTGGAGCTGATTCGTATCCCTCTGGTGAGTAGGGCTTTGTCTCTGGGTGAGAACAGAAGTGGCTGTGTGCCTAGGGGGTCTTTAGGCAGTTTCTTTATGCTGGATGGGGCTATGATTGCACCTGGATTGTTGTTTGGCCTGGGACTTCTCATTGCTGATGGGTGGGGCCAGATTTTCCCAAAATTGCCACCTCTAGAGGAACACATGCCAATGAACATTCCCAAGACTTTGCCTCCAATGACCTTCCCCCACAATGTGCCACAGTCACCCTTCCCATCTTCCCAGGATATGCTCCAAGAACTGCAGTCAGGTCCGACCTAAATTTCTGTGGAGTCTCTGCTTTGCTCTGGGTCCTGGGGCACATGAAAGCCTATGTGCACCTTTTAAGAATGGGGTCTCTGTCTCCCCCAGTCCTGTGGAGCTTCTGCACATAAGCCCCACTGGACCTCAATGCCAGATGCTCTGGGGACTCTTTCTCCCAATACCAGATCCCCAGGCATGGGGACCCAATGTGGGGCTCAGAGCTCTCACTCCTGTAGGTGAGTCTTTGTGATAGTTACTTTCCAGTCTGTGGGCTGCCCACTCAGTGGGTATGGGGTTGCTTATATAGCATAATAACCCCTTCTACCATCTTGATGTGGCCTCTTTGTCCACAGGAGTAGGATATCTCTTTTTGAAAGTTTCCAGTCCATTTGGTTGAAGGTTGTTCAGCGTTTGGTTGTAATTTTGTTGTTTTTATGAGAGGAGGTGCACTCCAGTCCTTCTCTCCCACCATCTTAATCCCATCTGCAAATCACTTCCTCTGAGAAAATCACTTCTCACTTGCCAGTTCCTATCTTTTTAGTTCTCTAAAAGCCAAGTGCAAATTGAACCAAGCAAATCATTCCTGGAATACTTTTCTGGTAAATTCAGATGAACCGTGGGCCCGTTCTGCAGTGCCAGAGATGTTGCATATGGTGGCAAAATTGTGTCTACATGTTTCCTAGGAAATTTTAGAGGTTCTTCCTGGCTACCTGTACCTGCAGACATGGTCCTTTAAAGAAAAACTAAAAGGTGGCCAAATGGACATCATTCATGTGTAAGAAGGCAGATCTCCAGTGGATAGATGACAATGGTATGGAGAAGAATTTTATCCTAGTAAAACTGGGCAGAATGAAGTGATGGTAAACAGAATCCTGATACACAAGCAAAGGATGTAAGGCATTTGTTGTGTTTCCCTGTTCAGCAGCCATGCCTTCCTTCTTCTTTTTTTTTTTTTTTTTCTTTTTTAAGGGCCTTACCCATGGGATATGGAAGTTCCCAAGCTAGGCGTCAAGTTTGAGCTATAGCTGCCAGCCTACAACACAGCTACAGCAAATCAGGATCCAAGCCATGTCTGCAACCACAGCTCACAGCAACGCCAGATCCCTAACCCACGAGTGGGGCCAGGGATTGAACCAGCATCCTCACAGATACTAGTCAGGTTCATTACCATTGAAACACAGTAGAATTCCACATGCCTTCCTTCTTTTGATAGCAATGCCTCAGTTTCCTTTGAAGAATCTTCTAGCCCTTATAGTTTAAGGGCCTGATAGGCTTGGGAGGAACAAATGATTCAGATCCAGCCAAAGAGAACTTTCAGAGCTTTTAATGAAATACTTTAGAAAGTCATGCTCTTTTTATCCAGATGCCAGGCTGGCAGGATATGAGCCCAGAGCTGATAGAGTCCCTCACAGAGGTGAGTCTTCTTGAGAATAAAACCAACACAGAGAAGCTAGAGTGAGAAGAGGAGGAGATGTGGTTTTGCTGGGTCATTGGTCGAGAATCAAGATCTAGCCAGCCATGAATTCTCTGGACTTTTCAGTTCGGAGAGCCAGGAAATTCCCTTTTCATCTAGACAAGTTTCAGTTAGTTTCTGTCACTTGCAACTGAAAAAAGACTGACTCATTACTGAGGTGAAAGGGGAAATCACATCTACAGATAACATGTTGTATCTCTTCCTCTACCATCAAGTATCTTGGATTTGATCTTTACATTGCTCTCTGGTGGCCATATTTTCCCAACCACTTCCTGACAAAATCAGCCTATGGGCTCAGACAAGTAAAATTTTACCAATAGAACAGATCAGAATGTTTGAAAATCAGAGCTACTCTGAAAACCTGCAACATGTGGAGAAAACACACATTCTAATCATAGTAATCACATGGTTTTGTTCTCCTAGTGAACTTTGGAGGCATGTATTTCTAACTCACATTCCCTGATTTAGTAATCAGGCTAAAAATACCTTTTCTACACTCTCTGGGTGAAGATTGAAACACATTGCTGAAAGCCATTGCACCATGTATCTGCAATAAACTCTAAGCTGGTTAGTCAATATTTGGACACTGTGGAGAGAATCCCAGGGGAGAATTTAGCCTACATACTCTTCCTGCCACCTTGTACATTGGGAGTGACCCATTTCATTAACTTGGTTCCACAGTATCTCAGTAAATATTTTGCCATGCAAGGCTAACACATCTTATATGTAGAAAGGTTCTCCCTAGAATCTGTGCCAACTCAAGTTTGTTCACTTTAGACCTGTGGTCTATGCATGATACATGATCATTTCAGAGATGATCCATTTCTAATTATTACAGATTGGCAGTTGGCAAGGGGTTCCTAACACTGTGATTCCTGGTATGATTGATGGAATCATTATTTTGCTTTTGAAATCCAGAGGGCTCTCCCTGTATTTAGCCCTTACTGCACAGCAGGCATAATGCCAAACATTTTGCATGCAGTCACCAATTAAATATTTATACAACTCCAGGACATAGGGTCTGTTGATGTCTCCAATTAACAGATGAGGAAATTGAGGCTCAGAAAAAGTTAGGCAAAATTCCCAAGATGATATACTTAGTAAATGTTGGAACTGGAACTAAATTCTAGGGCCATCCCTTCTACTTCCAATAATTCATGGTCTTTAATGCCTACTATAGTCAGACTCTTACCAGAATGTTGGTATTTTATCTGCGAACATCAGTTCTCATTTTTATAATTTGAAAATATTTAAGAAGAGAATGTGAAGATAATTGATAAGGCACAAGTGTAGCAGGCACGCACAACAGTAAGTGTAACTTAGATCCTTCCCTGGGCCAGGCACTAGGCTTTGGGAATACAACAGAAGATGAGAGAGACATGAGCTCATGAAGCAGCATAGAGTGGCAATGAGAAAGGGAGGCTAGTATCTTCCTGGGGGAAGCTGAGGGTTAGGAAGTCAGATACTTCTATTCTGGCATCCACTCTGCTCTGCCGCCAGATGGCTATGGGCACTTGGCAGAACAATATGCCCTTTGGGAGCTCAGTGTCCTAATCAATGAAAGAGTAAGGCTGGGCTAGATGATCTCCAAAACCTCTTCCAGCCCTGGCATCTGTGGAGCCTCAGGCTCACTTCCTGGGTCCCTGAAGGGACATAAAAATAGGCAGATTCATGCTAAAGCATGATTCTCAAATTTAGCGAACATCGGTAAAATCTGGAGATCTTGTTAAAGTAAGATTTCCAAACCAACAGCCATAGGGTTCCTTCCAGAAGCTCCAGGATGGGGGCCCCTAGATCTGCATTTTTAATAAATCTCCCAAGGGATTTTGATAGATGAATTATGATTTGAAACACTGGTATTCAAAGCACTGGCAATACTTGGGCACTTATCAGAAATGCAGATCTTGGATCCCACCCAAGATCCACTGAATCAGAACCTGAATGTTTCCAAGGTCCCCAGGTCACACTCATATTAAGGGGCTAACCTGGTTAATCTTGATATTGTGTTCAATCTTGATGCCAATAAAACTGCAGTATACCCTTACCTATTTGTTATTAGTTTAATTTCTCTTGTAGTGGATTTTATTTTCCTTTTTTAGGCTGCACCTGCGGCAGATGGAAGTTCCCAGAGGAGGGGTCAAATCGGAGCTGCAGCCATTGGCTTGTGGCACAGCTATGGCAACATCAGATCTGAGCTGCATTTGCAACCTATATCACTGCTCACAGCAGTGCCAGATCCTTAACCCAGTGAGTAGGGCTAGAGATTAAACCCACATATTCACAGATACTATGTCGGTTCTTAACCAGCTGAAGCACAACAGGAACTCCTGCAGAGTATTTTTTTAACCAGGAGAGATCTGCAATTATATCATCTGGAAGAGTGTTTTTCAAGTTAAGTTTTAGCAGAGGCTTAGGCTTGAGTCCTTCAGAGCCATCAGGGAGGAGGGATTATGTGAGGCAACCTGGAATGAGCTGGCCTCCAGGCTACAAAATTAGTTCAAACAGAGCTGCCCTACTTTGATCAATTTTAGAAATTGGGATAATAATTTGGTTTTCTTTGAAAAGAAGGTTTTGCTGCTTTAAGTTTCTTCCCCACCAACATCACACTCCCCAGTGCCCCTCCATATCACTGGTACCTTCCCCATGTTACCCAAGACATGGGTTTAGGGAGTGAAGCTGGCTCTATTTTCCTATATGCTTCCCTTGGGGGCTGAGACTTGACCTTCAAAATGTCAAAACATGCTCCTGTTCCCAGGAGGGCTGTAAAGTCACTTTCCTATCCTACTTGAATATACAATGGCCATGAAAGACACTAATGTGGAAAATTCTGACTTTGGCTCACATGCCATCCCTAGTTTGTCTTCTAACTAAAGCTCCATGTTTCTTTTCTTATAATCCAAAAACGTTCCCACCAGTCAATGGGAATTTGATCTTGAAGGTAAACACAAGCAGTCCAGATCTTTCTTTAGACCAATATTTGCAGTACATCTGCACTGATTAGCATCACAGGGTGGCTCTAGAGTTAGGGAGTCTCAGAATTCACCTAATAAAGAAGTCACAAGCAGCCCAGGAGAGAAGATAACTTTAGTTTCATTAACATCTAATGAGTGGATCTCAGTCATGGTGCACATAATAATCTCCCCAGAAGCTTTGAAAAATCTTGATGCTTAGCCCACACCCCAACAAATGATATCAGAATTTATGAGATTGTGTCTCAGGCTTTTGTGGGACCCTAGATGATTCTAATGTGTAGCTGAACTGGGGATCCACTGACCAGTGCACTAGATGTGGGAGCCCTGGAGATGCAGTCCTATAAGACACATGCCCGCTGGCCCTCTTCCTCCCTCTCTTGGTCACCCTCTCCTGCACCCAGAAGGTCATTCATTCACTTAGAAGTTATATGTTGGAAATCCATGATATAGTCATTTGGAAATGATTGGCCAATGGGGATCTGCTGTATAGAGAACTCTGTACAGTATTCTATGATAATCTAGTGGGAAAAGGATCAGAGAGAATGGGTATGTGTATATGTATGACTTGGTTGTACAGCAGAAATTATCACAGCCTTGTAAATCAACTATACTTCAATAAAATTTTTAAAAAATCCTGTCTTTTTGAAGCTAAAAGTACTACAAACAAAACTGAATTTAAATTTCAGGTGTGGAGTTCTCTCTGTGGCACAATGCATTAAGAACCTGACTGCAGTAGCATGCGTCACTATGGAGGTATGGGATCAAACCCCAGCCTAGTCCAGTGGGTTAAAGGATCCAGCGTTGTCACAGTTGTGGTGTAGGCTGCATTTGCATCTCAGATTCAGTCTCTGGCCTGGGCACTTCCATATGCTGTGGATGTGGCCCTCAAAATTCTGTTTTTCAGATGTGAATAGGTACTATAAAGAAGACAGAATAAGATGTTAGTGCAATGTATCGACACAGGCTCTCCAAGAAGGTGAAATTTGCATTCTGGGATAACACCTGAATTGGAGTAATGTCAGAACTATAGGATGATCTGAGGAAGAAGCTCTTAAACAGAAGGAATAGTAAGCACACAGCCCACCCTCATGGGAGGAAACATGCTTGGTAAATGGAAAGGACAGATAAGTGTAAGGGAGCCTGCAGCAAAGTGAATGAGGAATGAAGTTAAAGGAGATGAGATCAGAGTGGGCCAAGAAGGAGTTGGTGTTGGTCTTTATAAGCCATAAAAAAAGAGAGTAGAAGAGATAATTTGACAAATAACTTGAACAGTGAGAAAATATCTATACAAAAGGCTATAGCAATCACATGAATGATAGCCTTTACTTTAACATAAGGTTTCTACATTTTATTTTACTTTAGTTTTGGTTTATGGCAAGGAGGAGGAGCAGAACTGGTTCTGTTCCCTGGAGACAGATACCAGAATTACCCAAGAAAGGGCTGCCCTCAAGCAGGATGGCACACTTTGTCCTCTTTACCACAAATGCACTTCTCTTACATTCTCTGAGGGCTGTGAGCCCTACACTTAGTGAGTGACTACTCATCACAAGGGTAGACTGTATCCCCTGTCTACCCAACAATGTTCACACTCAGCATTTTCAGGTCTATATCTTCAGTCTAGTTCATTCACCCTAAACTTCAAACTCCTATACTCTCTAAACAGCTCTATCAGGTTCTCCCACAGCACCTCAAACAGAGCATAGCCAACTCAGAACTCATTTTTATTTAAAAACTGACTGGTATCTCCTTCTATAATGTCTCTGTAGGTTGATATCAGTGGATGGTGGAGGCTGGATTACCTCATGGTTTCTTCACATACATATCTGCTGCATGGCTGGAATACAGAAGAGCTAGAAGCTAAGGCAGGTCTGTCTATCCTCTTGTGTCTAACCTGGGCTTCGCCACAGCATAGTGGTCTTGGGGTTGTTGAACTTTGTATATGGCTGCTGGCTTCTCCCTTAAGGAGTGTTCCAAGAGGCAGGAAGGAAAAGCTGCCTATCTATTAAGACCTGGGCCTGAAAATAGAAACAGTGTCCCTTCTTCCATATGTTCCTGCTCAAAAAAATTTCTGAGCTCACACAGATTCAAGGGGAGGAGTCACAGACTTGCCTCTCAATGGGAGGAATGCTGATAAATTTGTGGCCATGTTTTGTCCACCGCAAAATGTGAAGCATACACATACACACAGAGTATGTATACCAGGTCTGGATATAATCTTTCAGATAGAATCTACAGTCATAGCAACTAAATGCTACCTTCATTATCTTATAGGGATGTCCTGCAATCTTTTCATGTACGTAGTGGAAGATAGCACCTGGCAAGTGTTAGGTGAAAACAGTGAAGAGTGACCAATAGAAGCAATGAAAAGAATCATTAACTTCCCTGTCAGAGGCATGAGTCATCCTCCATCTGTTGAGCACAGGAGGATTGCAGGAAGTTGCTCATGATCCTACCAAGGCAATCATTGTGAGCTCAAATAGAGAGAGGGTGGCCAGGAAGACTCATCTCATGGCACCTGCAGGGGGTCCTGGGTGCTTTTGTGTAAAATGTGGCACCAACTTCAGGAACAGGATATGCCAGTGTGACAGTGAGTCAGCAAGTGAAACCAGGGCTGCTCAAGTTGTGACGTCTGCAAAAGCTAGGAGAAAAGAAATTATCCCAGTGTCCCATTCCCCCCAAAGGAAGAGCAAAGTTTCATCTCAGGATGTTCACAGGGAGGGGGAAAAACAGCTATTTTCATATAAAAGTATTATTGGATTCTTTTAAGGATAAGGATAGACCCACAATTTTTCTTGAATTATATTGAGAGGAAAAAGTGAAAATAAGCCAAGCTAAGAAAGTAATATATTAGATTTGAAAGTAATTTATTATGACCAAGTTGGGTTTATCCCAAGTATGTAAAGTTACTAGACATTACAAAACCTTACTGATGCCATTCCCCCATGAACATATTGTGGTAGCTGGTCTCTAAAGATGGTCTCTTGGAATCTTGTATAGTCCCTCTAGCACTGACTCTGGCCTGCGATTTACTTTAACCAACTGAAGAGGGCAAAAGTGATGCCATGCCAATTTCAGGAATATGCCTTAAGAATGCCTGGCTGCTCCAGCTTTACCCTTTGGGCCACCATGTAATAAATCAACTACCCAGAGATCTTATAAAGGGTACATGTGGAGGCCACACGGAGAGAAGCCCTGAGACTATGTGGGGGGAGACAGGACCAGCCGTCCTGGCATCCCATCTGCACTGGGACTTCAAATCACCTCCTAGGAGATGCCATCTAGGATGTTTCAACTTCCAGGCTGAGCTTCCAGATGAATTCAGTACTGGATAACATCTCACTGCAAGGGCATGAGAGTGTCCAAACAAGAATGGCAGAGGAGCCACATTGCTGAACCCTCTCAACACACAAAATTGTAAGAGATAATAAAATAGTAGTCTTTTTTTTGGGGGGGGGGGTACCTGCAGCATGTGGAATTTCTTGGGCTAAGGGTCAAACTTGCATTGCAGTTGCAACCTGCACGACAGCTGCAGCCACGCTGGATATTTAACCCACTGAGCCACAAGGGAGCTTCCTAAAATGTTAGTCTTTTAATCCACTAAATACTGGCATGGTTTGTTATGAAATAATAGACAAAAGAGAAAATTCCTAAGATTATCTTAAAAAATGCAGAAGTGCAGAAAAACCACTTGAAAAAAATTGTACATTCATTCATGAAAAAAAAAAAAAAGATAACCTCACAGCAAACCAGGAATAGAAGGGACCTAACTTCCTTAATTTGATAATAGAAATCTACAAAAAAAATTCAGTGATCATACTTGAAGATGTAGTCTCGCTTTGAGAACAAAAAAAGACAAACTTGCCCACTATTAAACTTCTAATCGGAATTACACTGAAGGTTTCAGTCAGTGCAGTGAGGCAAAAAAAATAAAAAGCATGGGAACTAGAAAGGAAGCAAGAAATTTGTCACTTAAAAATGATATGATTTTATGACACCAAAAAAAACCTACAGATATATTTTTTACAAATATATAATGAGAAAATTAAAACATGTTTTCTAGATTTAATATTAATATGAAAAAATCAATTGTACTACTACATATACCAGCAAACAAAAATGAAAACTGGTAAAAATAGCATTCATGATAGCATCCAAATACAGAAGAATAAAGGAGTTAAGACTTCTACTGAATAAATTATAAAATAGAACCAATGGACAGTTAAAAGATGTAAATAAATGGTCATAGATTTAAAGCCTCAAAATTGTAAAGATATAAATTCTCCTCCAATATAATCCCAACCAAATGGTCAAAATTTTTAACATATGATAAGCTGAGTATCAAATAACTATGGAACTGAAAAGGATGAATAAGATGAATAAGAGCCAAGAAAAACAGCAACAATTTGGGAGGCATGCCCCACCAGGGATCAAGGATTACTATGATGTGAGAATTAACTAGATCAGGGATAGGCAAACAGACCAGTCAAACAAGATAGCAAACCCACAAACAGACTTATGCATATAATATGGGTATTTACTGTATGACAGAGGTATCACAGTGCTTTGGTAGGGGAAGGACAGATTTCAATAACTATTGAAGGACAATTTGGGTTGCCATATTTTTTTTAAAAAGAAAAAACAATACCACACCTAACATCACATAGACAATGATTCCATTAGTTTATAATCCAAATAGGAGAGGATAAACTATAAAACTTATAAAATAATGCAGAAAGAATATTTTCATGAGTGCAAAGTAGATAAAAAAAAGGATGCCTTAAACAAAATACAAGCAACCAGAAGGAAAATATTGTCTATTTCATTACATTAAAAAAACTGCTTATTAAAACATACAATTAAAAGATTAAAAAGAAAAAGCATGGATTAGGAAATACATATAACCAACCAGGAACTTATTTTCAAAATATAGAAGAACTCTCCCAGGACAGTGAAACAAAAATAGCCAATGTAATATAAAAACACCTGCAAAAGTTTCGTTTTTTTGCTTTAAAAAAGCTAAAATTCAAATGACCAATAAATATATGAGAAGGCATTCAATCTCATTAATAATCTGACATACACAAAAAAACCAAAATGAAATACTATTACCTGAATACCAGATTCACAAAAACTCTTATGTTCTGAAAATGCCTAATGTTGGGAGAGTGTATAATATTGGGAATCCTCGTGCCCAGCTAGTGTGAAAAATATAATCACTTATTTTGTCATTGTGTACTCAAATCAAAGATATATCTACCCTATGATTCAACCATTTCAATCTTAAGTATATATCTTAGAGAAATTGATATGTATATGCACAAGAATTACTGAAAACTCTTTGTATTAGTGCAAATCTTGGATGAACATGCTGAGTAGAATGGATAAATTATGATATAGTCATACAATCATATGCCCTGCCCCACTGTAAATGAACTATGTGGATAAACCTTGCAAATGTACAGAGAATCAAAGAAGTCAGGCACGAAAATATGATTCTATTTTTATAAAAGTTCAAAAACAGACATTTTGGAATATTCATCCATATTCACTAAAACTAAGTAGAAAAAAATAGCAATCACAATGGTGGTTATTTCCAAGGGAGCCTGAACAACTGTGATAGGGAGGGGGCTCATGGGCTGCAGGCAATGATCTTTTCCTGGCCCAAGGTGGTAGTTAAATCAGTGTTCTCTTTTCTTTTTTTTTTTTATTGTGATATAGATATACCATAAAATGTACCATTTTAACCATTGTTAACTGTACAGATCTGTGGTCTTAGCTATACTCATATTATTCTCCAACCACTGCTATTCATTTCTTACAATTATTCAACTAATGGTAAAAAAGTTTTATATATTTTTCTGCACATTCATTATATATCTCACAAGAAATTAAGCCAAAATATTACCAACTCAGGGGGCATGTATGTGAAGGTTTGGTTACAGAGGTATTAACCATAATATTGTTTGTAATAGGAAAAAAATCTGAACCACTGAACCACTGGTTTGGATTACAAGAAAGGATGGATCAAATCCATCATCACATAGAGAGCCACAGAAGGGAGTTCACGCAGCCTCTAGAAATGATATCATAGAAGAATATCTCATGGCATCTAAAGACAATTGAGGATCACAGTAATGTGGGAAAAGATACAGTACATTATGTAAAAATATTCCAATGCCTTAAAATAAACTACAAATATTTATACAAGGAAAAAGACTGGGAGAAATATAAGATTAACTCTGTATTTGGGTGATGATTTTAAGAGTAATTTTTGTTTTCTTTGTTTTGCTCACTTGTATAGTTTCAGTATTGAGCAATGAAGATGGATTATTTTTAAGGAAATAAACAGGAGATAATATATTTTATTGGAAAACAACAACAACAACATCCTAGAGATCTCAAAAAAAGGGAAAAAGAACCCTAGTATTGATTAGGCAATAAGTATGTTAAGAAAATAGCTGGAATCCTACCAGTTCCTATTTATCCATTTGAATATAATTTTTCTCTGTCAGTTACCTTCTTTCTACCTGGTTATCATTGTTTCCAGAGCCCTAGTTCTGATAGTAAAATCAAAATCTAGCTGTGTGCTTTGGAAGCAATAGGACAGGTAGGGGTGTGTGTGTGTATGTGTGTGTGTGATCCTATACAACAGCCTGCCCTAATTGAAAGGAAGTGAAAAGCTCCAAATGTTGCAGGGATGGCTGATAGATCATCCTTCAGTTCTAATCCATCTGGTCTACTGCCTCTTACAGAAACCAAAAGAGGAAAAATGAGGTGTATATGACATAGGAAATGAGGGCAATCATTTGGATGATATAGTACCACCTGCCCATAAAATGTGTGAGTTGGGATGGGCAGCAAAATATAGGGCACCAGTTACAGCGTTCGGATCTGACTTCACACTGGGTAGGTAGGTACCTGAAAACATCAAACAATGAGTGAGTGCAGAGGACTCCACAGTCAACACACAAAGATTCCCAGGAACTGGGGTGGGTTCACCCTATGCATCCCTGTTAGCTGATCAGAATGAAATGTCCTGAGTGATAAGTTGTGGCATAGTTTCCCCACATTATTGATGCCCTCAGACTTTGGGGCAATGGCTTCCCTCCCATCTGAGCCAGTTCTTCCTAAATTTACAGAAAAATTCAAAGAATATTTTATGGCAGGCAAAGAAAGTAAAAAAATCATGAAATGATGAAAGATGTTAATGATCCATTATGGATATGTATGGCATGCAACTATAATAATTTTAATTATATATGTCTATAGGTATCATGACATATGGGAAAGTACTGGAGCTACTATAGATCAGCTTCACATTGAAAAAAAAGAAGAGTTTGCAGTGGGTAGCGGGGTGGCAGTGAGCTGCAGATGGGGGTAGAGGTTTTAGTACTATTTTTCAATGGAAGTTGGACTACTGGTAATAGATGTGGTGTAAAATAAGGGTCAAATGAATTTGGGGAAACTTAAGTTTAGTAAAAGTATACATGGTTTCAGGAATTCCTAGGGTCTTTAATTAATTAAAATGCATTGTGGCCCTGCTAAGCATGTATATCTACTACGCAAGTAAAACAATGCGGAGTTATTGTGCAAAATTTTGTGACACAGAATATCATATAAGGAACATACTTCGGGAATTTTTTTAGTAAAGGAATCCTTCTTTTGCTGTTTTATTTACTCAGGAGAGACAACATGCTTTTTTTTTTTTTTTTTTTTTTTTGCATGGACTTCACCCAGTATGCGATAGGGAAGGGCTCTGTCTCCACACAATGCTTCAATACTTCCTTCTCTGATGTCCTCACCCTGGCTTTTCTCTGTATTGATGGCTAGTGATAAACCGGATAAAGCTCAAACTACTAACAAGTATCAGGGGTTTTCATCAACCAGACTAAGTCCATAGATTTTGCAAAATGACCTCCCAGAACTCAGAGGTAATCCATTGCTGGAACTGTTAATACATGGCCAGAGAGTGCACTTTGTCTTTGTTTCCCATGTATTTTCTCTCCCAGAAGAAAAAACAAATAGCTCAAAAAAAAAAAAAATAAATAAATAGAGGAGTGTGTAGAAATATCTTAAAAATGGCATCTTTGCAACTTTGCCAAATAAACGAAGAATGAAGGAATAATTTATCTATGTACACGTACATGCTTGCCACGTAAAACTGTCATTGTCTATGGCACTCTTGATTTTCTTTGAAAATAATAGGATATAAATATTCAGTCAGAAGGATTGTCATATAGATGGAATTAAGTTCTAATAAGGACTAAGTTAAGAACATGGCTAAGAAATACAGAGTCTTCATAACTTCACTTTTTTCTAAACTTCCAATTACCCTCCCCTCTCTTTTTTGGCAGCAGCAGAAACCCTAGCCATAGGAGCAAAATTCAAATGAAGTCTGCACGCCAAAAGAAATAGAACTTAGCGTTTACTCTCTGCTCCTGCTTCCACTTGGAAGGTGTCTTTTCCCTAAAAAACATTTATAAGGATATAAAAGTGGCTTTCTATTTTTGGCCAGGAGAAGAAAATGAAAAACAATGGATTAAAAAAAATATTAACTTTTCCAGACGAAATAATGTGCGATTTTTTGCGGTTTTTCCAACTTTTGAAACCGAGTCTGGTAAAATGCTTAATTCATTCAGCCAGTGAATCACCTTTCCTTTGAGGGAATATTAATGCCAAGCTAAAATTTCTCCGTATGAGGAAGGAAAAATATATAAAGCAGCAAAGCTGGGAGTAGATTGGAAAATTCAGTCAATTCTGTCTCTACCTCATTAATTCTGCCCTCATCATTTGGAGGTCCTGTGGGCAGTAGCAGTGCATCATTGAAATGGTACCTTCAGGTGTTTCACTGAGACATAATTAAAATTGATGCTGTCATCTGGTGTTTCCTTGTGCCATTTGTCTAACTCCTTGCAAATGGCAAAACAGAGCTCTTCATTATGATTTTGTTTCTCTTTAAGAAACTGCCTGAGATTTCCTTGAAATGCTCTGGAAAACACTTTAGCCAACTGGAAGACAACTTAGGGGTCACCAAGTTCTCTTCAGGGATTTCCTTGGCAATATAGCCAATGAGCACATTTGAATGGACTGGCTATAACAGGTAAGCCAGTATTTAAGACATTCTACTTCATAGTGGAACAGCACTAATGATTTTTTTTTTAATCTTGTATTTATTTATTCCCTCAAAACATGTGTTACTAGGCTCATACTATGAACTTCCCTTTGGAAAGAGGCTATGACAGATGACAAATTGCATCCCATAGTGGAGCTCAGAGTCTAGCAGCAAGGCAGATATCTAACTAGTAATTAACAATCGCATGTGAATGCCAAATTGAAAGGAAGGAAATGATGCTGCGGATTTAACCTAGGGGTCAGGAAGGCAACCCTCCCCAAGGAAGCAAATTCAAGAAACCTCCTAAAGGATGCTGAGGGAGAATGGGGTGGAAGAGGGTACCAAGCTGAGGGAGAGTATGAGCTGATCATCGGAAATAAAAGAGCTACTACACACGCACTTCCCGTCTTTCCTATTTTGGTCCAAGATTTGCCTTTGGTTTTACAAAGGGTAAGACCATTTACTCCTTATAGAAGATTATTATTAAGATTCTGTTTTCTACAGTATTCATGTCTTCTGTGTTTCCTTAGAATATGATGATCTTGTGTTTCTTTAGGAAACACAAGAGCTACTATTTGCTGAACCTTCACTTTGTGCCAAGCCCACTGAATTTTCACAAAACCTCTTATTTGATCCACACATTTTGAGGGCAACTGGGGTATGGCATGTTGCCCAGCAAGGCCATGGCTGAGCTAGGGTTCAAAGCCAGATCTGAGACTTCAAGATTTTCACCACTTTTGGCGGGTTTCAAGTCCACAAATTCTTTCACCAAAGTGATGGGGGTAGTTTGTTGGGAGGGGTGCGTATTTGTTAAAAAGAGAGATTCCCAGGGCTCCACCAGCTATTCTGAGTCTGAATCTCTGAGGATGTGGTCTGGGAATATGCATTTTAACGAATTTCCCAGGTGCTTGCCTTGTGTTTGAGAATCACTGAACTTCATCCCGATTCCATGCAGTTTTAAGGGAGAAGGTGGTGCTGGGGAAAGAGGAGGGAGAGAAAGGGGACAGACAGAGGGACAGCCACTGATGCAGTTTGCATTACTCTTGCCCACATTCTTGGAATGTTCTTCTGGTTATTTGATGAAACACTGTAATTCAGCCTGGTTATGATTTTCAAAGTGAAAAAAATTTAGCCTCCCATACCGGGCTCAGGAGAACAGCTTATTCAGGCTTCCGCCAAGCTGTGAAAAGTGAGGCTTTTTGAGAGGAAGTGAGATAAGACAAAAACTTACAAAAACAAACATCCTGAGGCCGGTGTTCTAAAGGCCACTGGCACAATCTATAGTCTAATGCGAAGTGAGCTAAACAAACACATTACTGGGCCATCCAGGAAACGTGAAGCAGATGCTTGGAAGAGGGATTGTGTTTTCAACCT
This sequence comes from Sus scrofa, assembly GCF_054392235.1. Lineage (NCBI taxonomy): Eukaryota > Metazoa > Chordata > Mammalia > Artiodactyla > Suidae > Sus > Sus scrofa. The sequence goes on from NC_139395.1 coordinate 61,347,295, forward strand.
GGGTAGAAATATCCTGGGGAGTGATGATATGGAATCAGACACAAAGTTCAGATAAAAACAACAAGGGGGGATTTGCAATGGGCAGCCTATCCAGGGTGGACAGGAGATGCTATAGAGTAAGTTCAGGGAGGGAGAATGAGCAGTGCTCTCATCTTATTTAAAGCTGTACATCTGACTTTTCTCCTTGTCATGGGCTTACTTGACAGAAACTAGTTAATGAAAGAGTGGTGATGGAGGCCCAGTGGCCAGGGCCAAAGTTTAGATGTTTTGATACTGAAAAGATTATAGTACTGCCCCCCACCTCCTAATATATACTTTAAAATAAAAATAATACCAATTCAAAATATGAACAAAGGTAGCCCAACAACTTTCCCGGTTTTCCTTTGAGACAAATTCAATGTTTTTTTAAAAATGCAAAATATCAGTGTGTGGCAAAAAAAAAAAAAAAAAAAAAAAAGGCTTCTGTGATTCGCTGTCACAACACCATACAGAAGCTTAGTCTGATGAGATGGTGTCTGCGAAATGGGCATCAAACCCCCCACCCCAGCAGAGACAAAGTACTCATTCAATGCTGGTTATTATTACTTTTAATAATAGCAACATATGTTCTCCATTACATTTACTGCAGCTTCCTTCTCTTTAAAGGAATACTAGGGCTCTCCCTTCTGTGCACTCATTTTTGCTAGTATTTTACTATTTGGCATCGCTGGAACTTGGCTCTGCAGAAATGAGGAGGTTGATGCTAGTTTCTCTCTCTTCAGAATCAGCCGAATTTTCTGACCTGGCTTCCCCCAAGCCCTTTCTTTCCTGTACTTTCCCTATCGCATCATGACATTTAATTAGTTATCATTTTTAGCTTGCTTTTAATTAAAGAAACACTGTTTGCACTAATCTTGGAATCATTCACTGAATGCCATCTAACTCTTGACATTTATTTAGGAAGCATCATTTTGCAGAGTTTTTACAGCATGAATATTTGATGACTAGAGCCATTCTAGACCCTCTCCAATCACATGCTTTTCCCTCTTCTTCTATAAGATAATACCAGTCAGATCAACCTTAACATTCACTATAATTGCATCACTCTGCAATTTCCACTGCGTTTTGCATTTACATCATCAGTGACAATTGGGAAAGTAATAGCATATTTAAGGTAACCATACATGTTTTTTGTTATGCCTTGAAAAGTTGCATGTATTTTCTCAACAAAAAATATTCCTTGGTAAGTGATTTATTTTGCTACCAGCAATGTTAAATATAGCAGTTGTCATGGTAATGCCTAATTATTATTACAAGTAACTTTTTCCAGATCTACATCTGGGCATGGGCAAGATACACTCTACAAAAAAAATAAAGCATCAACAAAAACTCTTAGCCATTATTTCCTTTGTTAAAATGTTACATTCAGTCCATTTAATTCTGTTCATGACATCAAGGATGCCTATTTTTATGAAGAGCTTGTTTTACAGCAGGAAAATGATCCTTTTCATTATGATGCCTAATGATTCATGGCTCTTAGAGAACTCTTTCCCAGAACAAAGCAGATTGGATTGCTGGTAGAGTTTGCATTCCACAGCATCTCTTAGGATCTCTATGGGAGTCAGGGATTTAGGTCCTGGAAATTGTGTTTAGGATCCAAGTTGTCCGGTTCCACTTAGTGCAGCCTCTGAGGGCAATTGTAAAAACTGGTAAAGAGGCAACAATATGAGTTGAGGCAAGACACCACAGCCCAAGGAAAGACACAGGGGCCACCAGGGGTCTCGGCTCTCAGTAAGGAAGCAGAGACGCCCACTAAGAATGGAAAGAAACATGGGCCGTAGAGAAATGTGGACATAATAAAGGGACCACAATGCGTGTCAGATTGTTTAACTTGTGAAAATTACATTTGGAATTTGGGACTAATAGATACACACAACTGTATATAAAGCAGATCATCAATAAGGACCTACTGGAGAGCACGGGGGACTATATTTATTATTTTATAATAACCCATAATTGGAAAGAATCTCCAAAAGAAAATATATATAAAACTGAATCACTTTGCTATACATCTGAAACTCATACCACATTAAGTCAACTATGTTTCAAGAAAAAAGTTATCTGCTTTGAAAAAAATTATGTATTCTTTAAGTCTTGGGATAGCCAAGGTTTTCTAGCCTCAGAGGCATCTTGAGCTGTGAGAGTGTGCTTTCCAATACACCCTTGCTCTTTTCGTCTAAGTTCCTGATTCTTCCATTTATTTCTACCAAAGCACCAGTTATAGGTAATCTTGGGGCAGCTCATGTTTTAACAAATTAATTCTGAGAACTTACTCTATGAAGAATATACATACCCTATTTCTTAATTCTACAAAGACCATCCATCAAATGAATATTGGGATGTAGGGAAAAGGCTGTATTAACATAATAAGGGGTATCCCCAGTTCATAAAGTTTATTTTAAAATATGAAAAAAGAGTTTATCTTAGATAGGATTCTTGTAGAACACGCAAGAACACAGTTATATTAAGAATATGGCTTTAAATTAGATTGACTTAGGCTTAAATCCTGGCTCCACCATGGGTGAGTGAGCTTGAACAACTTATTTAAAAACCCTGTTTCAGATTTCTCATCTTCAAATCAGGATTTGATTTTTTTTTTTTGAGAGCCTGAAAATAATGTTAGCAAAGCCTCAATATCATTACCATCATTATCCTTCTAAGGTTAGAGCTAGAGATTCAAAATGTGATGGTTGTCAACATACAGAGACCAGGTGAGGGAATAAGCATAGTGATTAAGAATTTGGAAATTGAAATGTGGCTTTCTTTTTTTTTTTTTTTTTTGTCTTTTTGACTTTTCTAGGGCCACTCCCTCAGCATATGGAGGTTCCCAGGCTAGGGGTCTAATTGGAGCTATAGCCTCCAGACTAGGCTAGAGCCACAGCAATGCGGGATCCGAGCCACATCTGCAACCTACACCACAGCTCACGGCCACACCGGATCCTTAACCCACTGAGCAAGGCCAGGGATTGAATCCGCAACTTCATGGTTCCTAGTTGGATTCGTTAACCACTGAGCCACAACAGGAATTCCCGACATGTGGCTTTCAATCTCATCTCTGCAACTTCCTAGCTGTGTGACCTTGGGTTTCCCCACCTTTTCAGAGCCTCAATTTTCTTGTTGGTAAATAGGAATAATAATGGCACTAATTTCCAAGAGATAATGGAGTGATTAAATTAATGATTAGACATAAAATGACTAGCTCAATGAGTGGTACATGGTAAACATTCAACAAATTTTAGCAATTTTTCTTATTACTATACTATGCTTATTTAACACTGTTTCTGCTGCAGTAAAATATACATAACCAAACTTACCATTTTAGCCATTTTTAAGCATGCAATTCAGTGGTATTTAGTGCATTCATATTGTTCTGTAACCATCACAACCATCCATCTCCAGAACCTTTTCATTTACCCCAAACTGAAACTCTGTACATAATAAGCAATCACTCCCCATACTCCTTTACTCCGGCCCCTGGTAACCACTTTTCTTTCTGTCTCTATAAATTTGACTACTCTAGGTATATAAGTGGAATCATACCTATTTGTCTTTTTGCATCTGGCTTATTCCATTTAGGGTAATGTGTTCAAAGTTCATCCATATTGTAGCCTGTGTCAGAATTTTTTTTCTTTTTAGGCTTCATGATATTCCATTGCATGTATATGCATTGGTTATCCATTGATGTACTGATGAATATTTGGGTTGCTTCCACCTTTTGGTTATTGTGAATAGTGTGAACCTTGATAAACAGAATAGTTATTAAAATCCAACATCAGAGAACATGAGAGAGAAAAGCCTAGACAGCCCCAACACTTAAGGGGCAGGTGGAAGTTCCCCAGTGACCTAGTGGGTTAAGGACAGCTGTGGCTCAGGTCACAGCTGTGGTGTGGTTTCGACCTCCAGCCCAATAGCTTCCAAATGCAGGTATGGCAAAATAAATAAATAAATAAAATAAAAATAAAGGCAGGCAAAGGAAGGCATATTCCCTCAAGAAATTTAAGTTCTTTGATTTTAAGTTGAGAAAGGGTTTAGTCTCATTCATGGTCCAATTTAGGACAGCAGCGTTGAATACAGTATGTTCAAGAGTGAACATTCATTCATGTGCACCAGGGAAGTATCACAGAGATCATACTAGCAAGAACAGACTAATCAGAACTTCACAGTCCCACTGGGAGACAATTTGCTATCCTCAGGTGCTTGCAACATGCCTGGCACTGTGCTAAGTCCATTATGTCACACCTTAATCCTCCACATTGCCTCCAAAGAGTACCATCCCCATCCAGCCCATGAGTAAACCAAGCATCATTGTGTAACAGCTGTAATTTCAGAGAGCTGGCCAGTGGTCAAGTCAGCATTTCACCCTGTGCCTGCCTCCTGCTAACACCTGGATTCACAAGCCATGTGCTCTGTGCCAGCCCCGAGTGAGGCAAGAACTCCTTCCACATTCAGCAAAGAGTCCTTTGAATCCGTGTTCATGCTTCTTTATCTCTTCGAACTGTGTATCTTTAAAATATTTCCAGAATCAAAGGGGGGTCCTTTGAGTGTCTAATGGAATTGACACATTTATACTCATAAATTTTTAAGCTTGCCAAGGAAACACAAACAACATCACAGCATCTGATCACCCTAATCTTTTCTTCACTAAATGTTCAACTTAGGCTCTCTGGATCACAGCACAGTAAAGCCATTAAAGGGTAGATCACAGGCAAGAAATGTTCCCTGATTACAACCCCCTGTTATTTCAGGTTCTATTTTTTTAAAAAAGGGGGGGGGGCAACTCAAGAAAACAACTTCTTTTAAAATTTTTTTTCCCTTTTGGCCACCCTGTGACATAGGGAGTTCCCAGGCCAGGGATCAGATCCAAGCTGCAGTTGCAACCTAAACCACAGCAGTGGCAACTTCCTAGCCAACTCCCTAGCCAGAGATCAAACCTGTGACCCAGCATTCCAGAGACACAACTGATCCCATTGTACCACAGCGGGAACTCCAGAAAATCACTTCTAATATCTTTTGCTGCCTTTCAAAAATATGATTTTTTAAAAAATCAAATGTGTGGCACAATCATGACATCACTTCCAAAAAAAAAAAAAAAAAAAAAAAGAGGCAGTCCCCTAAGCTCTATTTTCCTTTTGGGTGAGTTCACACATGCCCAGGGAGAGGGACATGAGTAGTCCATATCCTGAGTATTTCCTTCTAGAATCACTTGACATGATTTGTTGGTGACTCCTCAATAATTAAGGTATTATAATAAGTTGAAAAGTCACTTCATAATATCAAAAACTGAGAATATATGTATGACTGAGTGACTTTGCTGTACAGCAGAAACTGGCACAACATTGTAAATCCACATACTTTAATAACAGAATAAAATTTAAAGAAATTATATAAAAAAGAAAAGCTACTTAAAGAGATTCAATAGGTAAAAATCATTTCCTTTCTATAAAAATGGTTCAATGAAAGTTATAACTGTTTTTTTAATTTATTACAGTTGATTTACAATCTCCTGTCAATTTCTTCTGGACAGCAAAGTGACCCAGTTATACATATACATACTTTTTCTCACATTATCCTCCATCATGTCCCATCACAAGTGATTAGATACAGTTCCCTGTGCTATACGTCAGGATCTCATTGCTTATTCACTCCAAATGCAATAGTTTGCATCTACTAAGCCCCAAATCCACTATAACTCTTTAACAGGGTTGAGGTGATGTATGTAAGTATATTTTGCACTCTCTAATGTGCCTTGTACACATAAGGAATTACTATGATTTTTATTACAAACGGATATTTTACATTTGATGTTACAAACATGAATGCACTTTGCACCAGAAATCTATTGATGTGCCATGTTAAAATCTAAATTAAAGGTTTAGCTTCTTCTTTTAGCAGGCTTACAAACCCAGGAAATTAGCATATGTGATTATGGGGTTGAAGGGATGATCTAGATCTGGGTTTCTCAAATTTACCACTCTTGACATTGTGGTCCAGATAATTCTTTATTATGAAGGCTGCCCTGTGTGTTGTTGGATGTTCGGCAGCATCACTGGCCTCGTCTATCTCTCTCTCTGAGTCATGACCATCAGAAAGGGTCATGACACTGCCAATGTCCCTTAGGAGGCAAAATTGCCCAAGACTGAGAACCACTGCTCTAGACAACCGAGTTGGAAAGCCTGGCATATTGGCATAGATGATCAGTTCCATATTGTCTTATTTTTATTTATTTATTTATTTATTTAGTCTTTTTTTTTTTTTTTTTTTTTTTTTTTTTTAGCTATTTCTTGGGCTGCTCCCGTGGCATATGGAGGTTCCCAGGCTAGGGGTCGAATTGGAGCTGTGGCCACTGGCCTATGCCAGAGCCACAGCAAGGAGGGTTCCGAACCGCGTCTGCAACCTACACCGCAGCTCACAGCAATGCCGGATCGTTAACTCACTGAGCAAGGGCAGGGACCGAACCCGCAACCTCATGGTTCCTAGTCGGATTCGTCAACCACTGCACCACGACGGGAACTCCCCCCATATTGTTTTAGATCTCTCCGTGCTGCTTCTGATTTGGGAGCAATTCATTTTCATTCTTCTCCTCGATGAGTATGAGAAATTGAACGGAAGGTTCTGTAGCATGCCACTGAATTATGTGGCTAACTGCTAAGGTTCTAGGGGATTAGTCATGCTTGGCTAAATTAGCATTTGGAATTGTATCAGCATGGGGACCCAGAAATGAGCAAAAGTAAAAGTAGTTAAGGTGGAGTTTTCTTTCCTCTGTTCCAAATGTTTTATATTTTTGGTGTAAAAAAAGAAAAACTGCCAGCATTACCAACACACAATTCAACATATAACTCTCTCCCTCTCTCAAGCCCCCAAGATCCTGTGCTCTTTTCTTGTAGGTAAAACAGGAAAAAAAAATTAAAACAAATCAGCCTGCTAAGCAGTAATTTCTTTTTTTCATTTCTTTGTAAACATAAAACTTCACCAAGTTCTCAATCTCTGAGAACTTTATCAAAGTTACTTGTTATTGCTACCTATTAAATACGATACCAAATCCTCAGAGCTTATGAGTTTCAGAGAAATCTGAATAGAAAATATGTGTTACACTTGACACTTGAGTTACACCTTTCTCTGAAAGGCCCCCAAGGACTCAATAGTTTAATTAAGACTTCAAATTTAGAGAGGACAACAAAGATATAGATTAAGTGATCCACCCAAGGTCCTGTAGATGGAAAATAAGAGACCATTAAGTGAATACCAATGAGCCAATGAGATTTTAAAGTCTCTTTTCCTAAGTTTTTTTTTTTAATCTCTCTCTCCTACCTTCTATTTCCCCCACCCCCCCATGCTGCTTCCCTTAGTTTATTACTGAGGATTCTGTCAACACAATGCTTGGCTCATAATAGATGCTGGAGAAATATTTACCACTTAATGAAAGAAAGATGCAAACCACAGATACCAAGGGAAATAAAGCAATTCACCACTGAGGATATTATTTGCCTCAGAAGAATATGGCATCGTGACTGCTTAAAAGTAAAAGTGTTGACTGACACTGCTTTAAATACATGGCCACAGATCTCAGATGGAGGTTCCCCAATAACTGGCAATCCTACTGTATGACACATTCGATTCCCTACCTTCTCCAAAACCATAAATCAAGAATCTTAGAGACCCACAGACATCACTGATGAACAACAAAATAGTAAAATAAAAATAGGTTTACAGTAGAGGTTGGCCCAGCACAGCCTTAAAAAAAATGTCTGCTTTTGATGACGCCTATTTATAAGGAGGGGAATATGTAAAGATCAGTCAAAAATATTTACTGGAACTTGAAAATTCACAGCTCATGAGCCTCCACGCATAGTCATTTGAAAACAGATGTCATGCCCTCCTTTCTTTTCAGATATCCCATGAACATCAGTACAGAAAAATCAGGAACTCATTATGCTGGTTATTCCCTGCTTTCTCCATTCAACTTAACATCAAGGAAATGGAAAAGAGATCAAGGGCTAGTGCAACTCCTCCTATCCTTGCCAGACAAGTTCACTACCATGGTAACCACACGCACATGCCAATATTTGCAGAACCCCTGAAGTTCAAGTTTTTTGCACATTACTATAATCACGGATATAGGCACTTTGTATATTCACAGTCCTTGGCAAATGATAAAGTTTTGAGCACTAGTCATGGCCTTCCAGCTTCCCTAATTGTTATTTCCCCTGAGAATCCTGAATGGAATTCTTGCAATGTAATCAGACTTATACAAACATCTCACATTCATGTCAGCTCTGACCGGGGTCCAAATGAGTACAACCAATGACAAGGGAACAGATAAATAAATACATCTCACTTGTGTTCCTCTGCCCTGCTGCACTTGAACTATTGTAATCGCCCACTATCTCCATTCCCTGCTTCCCCAGCACTCCTCTGCCAACCCCGTCTCCTTCCCTAAATTGAGTGTGAACATTGCAGCTGGAGTGATAGTTCTAAAATTTAAATCAGACCATGTCGCCTCCCTGTTGAGAACTCTCCAGTGCCATTTCATTGTCTAGGACTCTGGCCCCCACTTAAGCCACCCTCTCACTGTCCCAGTAGGCTTTCACAAGGGAGCTTCAAGTCAGTCCAAGCTCTTCCCAGGAGCAGTGCCCCCTGCCTAAGAAACTGCTTCCTGGTCTCAATGTGCATTTGCCCCCCTTCTCCCAGGCAGTAGGGTTTGTCAGAAATCACTCCTCTGAGGGCTTATCTCCATAGGTCTCCTCTTCATTCTGGATCAGGGTACCCCAATCCCTTTCTTCAGAGCAACTACCTCAGTTTGCAAAACTTGTGTATTAATCGCTGTGTTTAGTTATATCCTTATCTCTCCCCTCAAATCAGTAGATGCAAACTATTACATTTAGAATGGATAAGCAATGAGATCTTGCTGTATAGCATGGGGAATTATATCTAATCACTTGTGATAGAACATGATGGAAGATAATATGAGAAAAAGAATATATGTACATATATGACTGGGTCACTTTGCTGTACAGAAGAAATTGACAAAACATTGTAAATCAATTACACTTTAATTAATTTTTTTAAAGTAAGAGATTGTGTCTATTTTACTCTCTGCTGTGGAGTCAGCACAGCAGACATTCCTTAAATGAAACATCTACCATGATACAAAGACGATGACAGCTGTGAAGGGACATATTTGCCTCTGAGAAGAGACCAAAGTTAAGACTTCTGCCCAATGATTATATAGATCCATTTAACCCTCTGTGTCTCTTCTCCTCTGGTCTCTTGCCCTTCGACCACGTTTGGGATTTATGGGAACTCAAGGTTTTCCAAGGTGGTAAAGCCCAAGGAAGCCCCGAATCAATCTACTGCTTATTTTTCAGGCTGAGATTTTTGACCCCTGTATTTTTTTAAGACAAACCCAACCTCAATTCATTTATATTTGATGAAAATGATTTCATCTAATTGACCTCATTTTTTTTAATCAAAACCTTCTTTTGCTGATACAGGAAGTCATATTTTGTCAAGACAGTATGAACTTGAACTCAGAGAGGTTTGAATTCTCCTGTAACCTCAAAAACCACAAAAATGGAAGAAATTCTGGAAGTCAAATATGTCCTTGGGTCTTGTTAAGAGGGCCTAACATTTTGTACATTTTGGGAGGATTTTTTTTTTTTTTTTTTTTTTTGTATTTTCTAGGGCTGCACCCACAACATATGGAGGTTCTCAGGCTAGGGGGTCTAATCAGAGCTGTAGCCGCTGGCCTATGCCAGAGCCACAGCAACGTGGGATGCGAGCCGTGTCTGCAGCCAACACCACAGCTCATGGCAATGCTGGATCTTTAACCCACTGAGCGAGGCCAGAGATCGAACCCACAACCTCATGATTCCTAGTCGGATTTGTCAACCACTGAGCCACGATGGGAACTCCTTGGGAAGATTTTTGTGTCACCAGTTTCACGCCTACTGTGGTTTCTGGGTACAAGCACATGATACAGTATGGGGACTCCAATATCAGAAGGCAGTTTTCACAACAACCCCTTTTAGCCTTTTGAGTTTCTAAAGTAACCTTTGAAAACAGCTGGTCCAAATTCCATCTTGCCCTAGATATACACAGCCCTCCTCTGCATTGTGTTCACTTTGAGGACAGAGGACATCCAGGAAGGAGCACAGAGCAAGATGTGATCTGGCCAAGTGATTACAGCTATATTACAAGTCGCCCAGAATACAGATTTTATTCTTTTTTTTTTTTTTTTAAGAAATCTTGAAATGACTTAAGGATCTATACCCTTTGATACTTTTTTCCCCCAAAGCAGAGATAGAAAGCCTAACCCTACTGTGTGTTGTTTTATGCATTAAAATAAACTCTGGGAGTTCCCAGCATGGCTCGGTGAACCATGACAAGTAACCATGAGGTTTCAGGTTCAATCCCTGGTCTCACTCAGTGGGTTAAGGATCTGGTGTTGCCATGAGCTGTGGTGTAGGTCACAGAGGTGGCTTGGATCCCATGTTGCTGTTGCTGTGGCATAGGCCTGGAGCTACAGCTCCAATTCTACCCCTAGCCTGGGAACCTCCATATGCTGCAGGCATGACCCTAAAAAGACAAAAGACAAAATAAAATAAAACAAAATACAATACTCTGGACATTCAGGCAGAATACCTCCTCATGACCTGATTAAATTCCAAATACACAAAGACGACCATAGACCTTAATTTCCCTCAGTGAGGTCCAGCAAAATTTAATTCAATGATGGATGGGACCCTTCCAACTCTGAACAAGAGTTGTTTATGTAGGCAACAGAGTATAAAAGAAAAGAGATCTAGCCTTAAGCTTGGAATCCAACAGTCTTAGCTCTTTTGTCTTTAAAATTACATTATCTTTACTTCAGATTTCTCATCTGAAAAGCTAAGTAATAGAAACTCATATATCAGAGGATACTGTGATATTCAAATAAGTTAATGCAGGAGTTCTCTTATGGGATAGTAGGTTAAGGGTTCAGCATTGTTAATGCAGTGGCTTGGGTCACTGCTGTGGCATGGGTTCAGCCACTGGCCCAGGAATTTCCGCATGCCACAGGCATAGTCAAAAAAAAAAAATTAATGCAAGTAAGTGCTTAGCAAAGAGCCTGGCATATATTATATACTCAGTACTTAAAAGCTGATATCATTATTGCTTTTTTTCCCTTCCTTCAGAATAATAGATAACATCAAAACTGTCTGACATAGAATCTGGGCATTTGATTGGGATCCTTCAATAGTGAAGCACACAAGTGTATATATCAGCCTTGACAAGTACAATTCAAATTCCTACTGCAACAAAATGGTGTGTGACTTCATGGCACAAATCTTAGCAAGTGCTTTCAAAGATACTAAACTGCGAGTATCAATTATCTACTATTTTTTAAATTTTGCTTACTGGAATTTGATATAAGAAACTAATTAAAATTCAACGATGTACAAAAAATATTTTTCACCCAAAAATGAAGCATTTCCCTTAAAATCCCATGTGAGAGAGATATAAGAACTTGGTATCTCCATTTTGGAAAAGGAAACAAAAATATTTACTGAATTTTTAGAAAACTTATGCATCTCCAGATTTAGCAATTTCACTTCCCTGTATTTAACACTAGAGAAATGCTTACCTACAGAGACAGACACCAAATAATTCAGAAGAGTATGGTTTGCAATAGTGAGAAACTGGAAACAACTGAAAGACTCTTTTATTTTTAGGTAAGAGAGGCAAACTCTATAGATGTATTCCTAAAAATTTGAACAGATTAACGAATTGATGTGGGGTTCATTGGCATCCTGCGTGGTGATTTCATGATCCAGCCTTATATTATTGTCTGTGGCACTATGATCCTCTAGGGGACCTTGGAAACATGTATCAGATAAGGTACTGATCAAACTTATATATCTGATAAGGTATTGATTAAACTTTTGCTAAATCCTTTGCATCTAGCTGGCACAGGCGATAGGATAAAAGGCATGGAAGATTTCATAAGATTTTAACAGATCAGAACTGCAATATATATCACTTTTTTCCACAACCCAACAGACAGAACTCCAGTAACCTAGCAATACCTAATCACACATGAGGTCTAGATATAGGTTTAGGAAAAAAGTGAAAAAGGCCTTTGGTGAATAGCACCTGAATTTCTGACACAAGTACTATAAGAATATAAAAAGAATAGGGCAGATCTATGTTTACTAGTAAATTAGCCTTCTGACACACACTGTGAGTGAAAAATTAAGCAAGAGGCATGTCATAGGATGGGTTCCCTGCATCTGACCATAACACACATTTTTTGCTGGTCAGGATATTTATTAAGGAATATTCCTGCTATTAAAAGGAGGCAAGATTGGGCAGAGAGAGACGTTGAGCTATAACACAGACCCAAGAGCAGCCCCAGTCACCCCATGCACAGCTCTCAATCTTGAAAGGTCATTCTGAGTCATCCCAGGTTGGGCCAATGTGACAAAGTTTCATAGCCTTGCAATGAACTTGCCTAAGAACTTGCACGTCAGAACTGGATCGATTATTGGAGGTCGGCTGACTCTGGAGGGGGTGAGGCTGAGATGTCTCTGTGCAATTGAGGCAATTCATGAAGGGTCCAAAAGGAAAAGACTGTCTGCTGACAGCACTCTCCTCTGAGGCCACGGTCCTTCAGTGAAGTGGGGTTTGGGCAATGCATCACAGTGTCTACCACATAGCTAAACAGTCGTCTGTCATTACTGTAAAACAAAACAAAGGCTGCTTATGTTCTTTGACTAACTTTCTATGTAAATACAAAAGAAAAAATCTGGATAGATTTTTTTTAAATGGATACTTTATGGTAGTAATAAACAGATGTCAAGATTTTTGTGTTCCTTTTGAGAAAAAGAGGCAGGTTTAAGATTGAGGTTAAAAGTAAAAAAACAAAAAGCCAAAACCCAAAAAACTTCATCAGTATCTGTAATGTTCAGTATTTTTAAACAAAGAAAATGAACTGATGCTTTACTCGTGTAATAGAAATTTAGTAAAATTGTATTTGAGGTGTGCTTGTACAAGTATATCTGATAAGGTATTGATCAAAACAATAGTCTACAAGGAGCAGGACCTTCCATTTCAAAAGCATAACATTAAAATAGCTCTTATGTCCTCAAGGATTGATCGACTTTTCCTTTTCTCTTCTTCCTCCCACAGCTTTTTGGCCATTCCAGTTGCTCCCTAATATCCCCATCAAAGGGTGACTGGGGCTGGGGTTATTGGGTGTGGGGAGGAGAGGAAGGAAACTAGAATCAGTAATTCTCATTACTTGCTAGCAACACTGGTAAATAAGTTTAGTGGGGGAAATGCTGAAAATCAGTTATTTGGATTATCTGAGCCTGTCAACCATCCATGTTACACCCTCTTCCCATTAGCACAGACTCATGAGAATTGGCCATAATTGCATTTGCAGTGACGGTGACTGAAACAAGATTATTTTCGATGATTATGTGGTTCTGATTAAACCTTCTTTTCTCTTTCAAATGGTACATAGGCACAAGGCATTTTGAGGAGACATTTCCTATTGTATTCTCATCTGTGACACATCTACACATCTTTCAGGATGGGATAGTTAATCTAGATAGATGAGGCCAATTTCCTTGAATTTGAAAGGGCATTTTATCTTCTGTTCTGGTCGGATAATAAATATTTTATTTAGGAAGTCCAGTAGTAAAAAAAAAAAAAAAGTATAATGTAATCAATAAAAGACAATCAATATTTGAATAAATATTTGTTGGATTTAACATAATTAAATATTATTTATAATGCCAATGTTATAACTCTATCTTTAAAAAAATCTCTGTTATGACTGTTCATACACTGAGTTTTAAACAACTCAAGCCAACAAATAGGTGGAGAGTTTTCTCTTGGAATTATAGAGCTGTGTTGGAAAAAGCTTAGAATAAAATTCAAGAACTTTGGGTTCAAACTGAGACCACCACTTACTTAATTTAATGATTTTGAGGCAAATTCAAAAAGCCCTGCCTCAATTTGTTCAGCTATAAAATGAATAAAAAAGGAAAATTCTTATGCTTCATGTTTTATGCTTATTTTTGTATCACTACCTTTACCCTGACATTGATATTAATGAGCTATGGAAGGGTTTCATTGGGACTAAATCTCAACTTCAATTGGTTGTTTGATGTTAGGGAAGTAGCCTCTCCAAGATTCATGCCTTCGTTTGTAAAACGAGGATACCTAGACTACACCTATCACTGGACTGCTGGGAAGGGCAAAGGGGCAAAAAGCATGAAAAGGACATAGCACCATGCCTGGGACACAGCCATCCATAAGAAAATGGAGTTATCTTCAAGTCTCAGTTTTCCTTCTACCAAGACCCACTCTGTTTTTCTCCTTTGCTAAGAAAAAGCACACCCTGTAAAATAAGCATTCTTCAAAGACAACGTGAAGGCGTCTGGGAATTCCAAAGGCTGAAAATTCCAGAAGTTTCACAGAAGCTTTCACTAATTCCACTGATCTAAATACAAAAAGAGAGAGGCTCGACCATGTGCCCAAACTCATTTCTGATGATTTCCTTCATTCTACTCCTGCTGCCTCCCTAGGGGTGGTTGTGCCTGTGAAAACCATTGAAATTGGCAGAAACAGAGCCAGCTTTCAAAACTGGAATGTCAGAGGAGTCTTCTTTTCCTCAGACCAGAAGGAGCTTGGCTGGGTAAGAGATTGCAGGTTTGCAAGGAGACAGAGCTGGGATCTAGGAACTGAAACAGATACACAACACAAACACCTTGGGAGAGTGCTATGTCAAAAGAGATTAAAACAGGGCAGAAACAAGGTCATGGAGCTAAATGAGATAAGAAACCCCAAACTCTGTCTACAAGCTCTAATGTATGTTGCAACCAGAGGCTGATAACATCCTACAAAGTCCCAAATTATGTAACTGTAACGGGAAATGGTCACTCTCTCATAAAAAGAGGGGATTTGTTTTCCCTTGTATGGCTAAAGAGAAAAGCATGAGAAGTAACTCCATGAAGAAGTACAAAGTGTCATCATGGGAGCTGGTATATTTCAGGTGAGTTAGACTGAAAGGATTATCCAATGGGGTTGATTTTATACAGAGCCAAACCTTATTTCTAAAGGTGTTGAGAGACAAATTGGGGACAGTTACTAAAATGTTCAAGTGCTCTCTTTTGTTGTAAATAGGCCATTACACAATATACACTAGGACACAGAGCCTAAGAAAGGGTTCCACTTCCTCACTAGAATATAAGCTCCAGGAGGGATTATCTATTTTTTTCACTGTTGTATTTCTAGCTCCTAGAACACACCCAGCCCTTGATAAGTATCTGTTGAATTAATTAACCAGCTGTGAAGCCATGGGAAGAAACTACTCCATCTGTGTTATAAGAGGATTGGGTTAGGTCATTCCAGCTTTAAAATTGTATGGTTCTATCAGAAACTATAAGTAAAAAACTGTCATTACTTCTTTCATCTCCACCACCTATGTCATTTCTACATTCAGTGTTTATTGATCTACTCCAGTATGGCCAAGGGTAGAAAGTACTCCGGTAGAATACAGGATGCTTTTGGTAGCCCAAGGATATATTTTGTTTATTTTTAAAGAGTTATTTGTTTATTTTAATATATATTTGAAAGATACAATTAGTTCTTCAACTCAATTTATGATAATGTTGTAGAGTTTACTACTTTTCAGATAAATTTAAATGATAAGCAAGTCAACTTAAACAAAATATTTAATTATAATGCAAGTTCTCCATAGCAAAAAAAAAATCACAAAGTTGGGCAAAAGCAAGTGCTGTTTGGGAAATAGTCACCTCTGTCAGTACTAATGAATGCATCTAAAACTTAATTTTCATTTGTGCTCTCAAAGGGAATAAATCACATCCAAAGTAACCACAACATTTGGCTGGGAAACCTTTAGCAATATATCCATGTATGTGATAAAAATAACTGCCCTAATTTTACTTTTATGAAATTTATACTTGTTCTTCTTCTGGCCATGATGGACTAATTACAAATTAAATGACCACCCACCATAAATCATTAGCAAACTAGGAAAAAACACATGAACCCATGGTTTTCAGACAGTGGACAACACGCAACACAAGAATATAATTCCCTAAGAGAAAGGAAACAAGTGAGATGAGGATGTAATACGCAAGATATTCTTTTCAGATTGCCACTCAAGGAAGGAAAACCCAGGTAGGACCTGAGGACTTATGGAGGAGAGGAGACAGGGATCACAGAATGAGGAAGCTGAAGTGACTGGAATTTGGAGGCCAGAGTACTGAGAAGGAAGATATGTAGGAAGAAAATTTCAAAAATACACACAAGGATGTCTTTGAGTTTCTGGCTAATTATTAAGTTGTATAAGGCACGATTCTACAAGAAAAAGAGCAACTACTATGGAAAGAATAATAATGGAAGACTTATAAACTGATTATCCTATCTCCCATTGGGCTGAAACACATTCAAGTTCCAGTCAGCCATAGTGGAGAAACATCACCAAAGCCATAAGAATTCAGTAGAGACCCTAGAATATTCATACCTCAGTAGATGCAAAATTATCTACTACTTAAGACTACTTCACAACTTCCTTAACAAATCTTTTTTAAAAATTAAACTAATTCACACAAAATTCAAATGTTTGCCAGGTCAAAGAGCAACATTCCTTAAAGGAATATAGTAAAATACAGATATTCAACAATGTAACATCAACATAGTCCAGCATCCAACCAAAAGTTACTTGACCAGGAAATGATTTGGAAAAATTCTTTTCTCCATAACCAGGAAAAAATTTGTCAACTGAAATGGACCCAGATGTGACACTGATGATGGAATTAGCAGATAAGGGCTTTAAAGTAGGTATTATATAGTTTTAGTATTTATTTTTAAAAAATTAATGTAACAAGAGAAGTGTGAACTTTTCTTAAAAAAGAACCAATAAAACTTCTAAAACAGAAAAAAATATATAGTATCTAACTAAATTGTTACAATAGTAGTTTTATGCTACAAAATAAAAGGTCAATGAACTCAGAACAGAGCACAAAGGGGCTAGGACAGTATTTGCAAAAAGTGGTGCTGTAACAATCAGATGTCTGTATTGAAAAATAACCGCTTTGAACCCTACCTCTTACTAAATGCAAAGATAAACTGAAAACAAATAATAGAATGAGATGTAAAATCTAAAACTGTAAAACTTCATGACTTTGCATACGGAAAGATTTCATAAGACACAAAAAGTACTAACTATTTAAGAAAATGGATAAATTGGACCTCATCAAAAGATACCATAAAAATAAAAAATATGACAAGGCAAAGATTTAATGAAAGTACTCACAATACACATCTTTAACATAAATGTGTACCTAGAACATAAAAAAAACTTTTATAACTTAATAATAAAAAGACAAACCAATTTTTAAAATGAGTAAAAGATCTGAACACATATCTCACAAAAGAAACAAAATATGAATGGTCAATAAAGACTACACACAGAATCACCTTAAAAATGCAATTTTAAACCACAATAAGACACTATACCCACTAAAATAGTTAATATTTTAAAAGACTAATATTACAAAGTTTGGCAAGGCCAATATTACCAAGGATGTAGATCTGACAATAAAATATGACGCTGAAATTAAAAAAAAAAAAGAAATGTAAACTGGGATGGGAAGCTAGTGTCAACAGCTAATTTATATTCTTGGTGTTGCAATTTATATTTTCCACTATTTTAGATAAATAAATTCAGCTTCCACATGGAAAAACAAAAACAAAACAAAACAAATGAAAAGGATAAAAACCTGGAAAAGTCACTTTGACAGCAGGAATGTAAAATGGTATAATAACTTAAAACACAGTTTGGTAAGTTTCTTATAAAGTTAAAGACAAATTTACCAGCTAACCCATCAATTCATCTCCTAGGTAAGAACCTAAGAAAAATAAAAACATATATGTATACAGACTGTATACCTATAGATGAATGTTTTTCAATACATACAATACAATGATTCTAAAAAAAAAAAATGTTCCTTGTGTGAAAGCAGCCAAACACAAAAGGGTACCTATCATAGGTACCCTTGATAAAAAAGTAAAGGCACATGGAGTTGTATTAGGAGGTTGTCTGGACTGGGGCAGAAGAGTATTTTAGGGTGATGCAAATTTTGTTACTTGAGTCTGTTTCTTGATGGTTAAATGTGTTTATGCATATATCAAAACTCAACAAGCTGTCCATTTGGAGGGCCTTTAGTCCTTTTTTTAGCTTTTTAAATTTGTTTTTGATCATTTTTTAAAAGTTTTATTGAAGTATAGTTAATTTACAAGGTTGTAATAATTTCTGCTGTACAACAAAGTGACCCAGTCATACATATATACCTATCCATTCTCTCTGATTCTTTTCCCACATAGATCATCCCTAGCTACTGGGTAGAGTTCTCTGTGCTATAGAGCAAGTTCCCATTGACCAATCATGCCATATACCTCAGTGTGCACATGCCAGTCCCAAACCCCAGTCCATCCCTCCCACCCCTTCCTCCCCTGACCTCTTTGGCAATTATAAGTTTTCAAAGCCCCCCTTTGGCAATCATAAGTTTTCAAAGTCTGTGATTCTATTTCTTTCTGTTCTACAAATAAGTTCATTTGTATACTTTTTTTTTTGTTAGATTCTACATGTAGGTTACATCATATAGTGTCTGTCTTTCACTGTCTGACAAACTTCGCTTAGTATGATAGTATCTAGGTCCATCCATGTTGCTGCAAATGGCATTATTTCATTCTTTTTATGACTGAGTAATATTCTGTTGAATATATATATATATACACCATAGCTTCTTTATCCATTTCTCTGTTGATGGACATTTAGGGTGCTTCCATGTCTTGGCTATTGTAAATAGTGCTACAATAAACACTGGGGTGCATGTATTTTTTCAAATTATGGTTTTCTCCAGATAGATGCCCAGGGGTGGAATTGCTGGATCATAAGATAGTTCTATTTGTAGTTTTTTGAGGAACCTCCACACTGTTTTCCATAGTGGTTGCTCCAGGGTACATTCCCACCAATAATGTAAGAGGGTTCCTTTTTGTCCAAACTCTCCAGCAT
This sequence comes from Sus scrofa, assembly GCF_054392235.1. Lineage (NCBI taxonomy): Eukaryota > Metazoa > Chordata > Mammalia > Artiodactyla > Suidae > Sus > Sus scrofa. The sequence continues at coordinate 61,366,424 of NC_139395.1, forward strand.
TTATTATTTGCAGATTTTTAAGAGTTGTCCATTTTACATGATTACATACATTCTCTACATGAATTATATTTCAATAAATTTGATAATATACATATAGGTATACATATATAGGGCAAATTTATTTTTATCATAGATTTCTAGCTATACATCTTTCATATCATATTTCTTGATTTTTTTATGTATTAGCTTTATGCTAATCTATGTCTCTCTCTTCCTACTCTTAGGCTTTAGCCCTCCCCCCAATATGTTGCATGACCAACATAAGTGATAGCTGTTGTCATACAAATAACTTCAGTTGTACAAAAAGAAAACTCTCATAGACTGTGCCCTATTAGGTAGCATGCCCATGAAAGGTTTGTGGTATACTTATTGAGACCCGAGGATCTACAATGTTCTACTCATATTAATACCATAATGCTTGAGCTAAATTCTCCTTGTGCAGATCCTTAATAACTCTGCTTTTTGTCCCTTCTAATAAACACGATAAACTAAGGATATTATCCCAAGTCTCTGTTCCTAAACACCAGGCATTGGTGAAAGAGAGCAAGAAAGAAGCTTAGAGTAAGACTCAACATGCCTCTCCATGATCTGAAAGCCTCTTTGGGCCAAATATAATACAGACTGTGGGTCTGCTTGCCAAAAGTATCAGATTTTTGCTTTCAGTTCATGATCCAAAAGCTCAGAGCATGTCAACTGGGTAATGATATCCAGGAATAATTCAGTCCAATAGTCTTTGTACTGTGATGAACAAAATGAATGTCAACAACATTAAACAGACAGGAAACAAAAGTATATTGTCAGTGAGCAACAATAAGAGAATCTTAATAGATGTAACTTAAAGCATTATTGTTGATGAAGTTAGTAACCTTTAGCAAGGAGACAAAGAATCAATAGCTGCCTGCAAGTTTGTAGCTGCAGACATTTAAATGGGAATTGACCAGGAATTCAGGTGTAAGAGGAGCTAGCAGAATATTTAGACCAGATTTAAAAAAAAATAAGGTTAATGAATAAGTGACCAAAAATGTGCCATTAGAATAACAATTTCTTCCCCTTCCTAGAAAAACTAGACCAATCTTTATTCAGAATATACTACATTTCGAGAACTATTCATTGATGGATTCATGAAAAGGACTTCTGGGTATTTAAACAGTAGCTTTAAAAATGCAGAATGGGAGAATATATTTTTAAGATTCAATGCATGCCCTATTTATCAGTGTACTATGTATTTCTCTGCTTAGATATTATGGTGTTATTTTTGATATGCTTATCATACAGCCTACTCAATTCGACCATGCTATGTCAATGTACAGAGTTAATCAACAGAATAGATAAGTGATAAGGCCTCAGGGAAGAAACGCATTAAAGCTCAACTTCAACACAATGAACCTTCAACCCCCTTGGGAAAGCAGAGCTATTAAACAAAACAAAGAGGCCATATTGCTCCATGAATTCAGTAGGATCTGATGGGAATTTCAGAGTAACTTTATTTTTAAGATGTGTAGGAAGCTTAATAAATCCAAGTACTTTTCTAATCCAAAGCAAGTCATCCCACCAAATCTTTTCAATTAACACTAATCAGTTTGCTTAATGCAATAGGAAAGGAACGGAGGCCTCCAGGTAGAGTGATACTTCTTTAAATTTTGCATTTAAAACTCCTTTCACAGCCTCCAACAAATCTATAGTCTCTCTGCTGTCACAACTTAAGAGTATCTTTTGATTTCAGAAAATGTAGGAATATTTAGGATGCTTGTTGTGTATGATAGTAAAACATTTCTGCAAACAAGCAAAAATAGAAGATGCCATCAAGCTGACAAAATGAACAGACAATTTTGAATAACTTCAATGTTTAGTGCAGCAGAATGAGATATGTTTATATCCACAAACATTCCATATTCCTGATTTAAAATATTTTAAAAGTGACACGAAATAAATCTTGACTTTTGACAACACTTTGCTATTTATTCCCTTACTTGGCCTTACAAGTCTATCAGCCTGATGTCAGAGCCTCAAGAGTATTCTGGGGATTTTAAAACGTAGTGATTATTTCATTTTAGACTCAAGGTCCAAAGACAATTGGACTTGCCTTTATGAATAATTAACATTCCATTGAAGGCTTTCTTACTTTCACTGTCTTATTCAGAAATCACCAATAAATCATTGTATTTAAACTTAAAATTAAGAATGACTTTTATGAAAGAGGATAAAAATTCTAACATGACCATTTTGACTCAGGAAAATATGATCCGTTATGCATATTAACTCCTTCTGTAAGACCAGCTCTATTGTTGGCTGACTACCATTGTGCCAGTAATAATGGCAATCACAACTACAACATTTCTCTCTGTTCCAATCACTATTCTAAGTCCTTTACATGCAACTCGCCAAATTCTCTGAATAATCTTAAGTGTTAGTTATCATTATCTCCATTTTGCAATTGGAGAAAATGTAACAGTGAATAATTTCCTTGCCCAAGATTACAGAGTTTAGGAAGAGATGAAACAGGGGCTTGAATTTTGCACAAAATGACATCCTTAAATGCGCAAGGAACACAATAGGAGTGGGTCCATGAAGCTCCACCTGTGGATGTCCTTCAACTAAAAATACTAGCCCTGCTGAAACGGCAAAAACCTAGTCAAATGACTGTCAGTCAGGGAGTGGCAACCTCTCTCTATGTCCAGATGAAAGACAAACTAAAAATTCTCTCATGCAGTTAGTCTGCATAAACTTGGGCTAAAGAAGGAAAAAATTCTGAAAGCAGTGCAGGGCATCCTTTTAAAAATAAGAAGGAAATTTTAGAATAATATTCCAATGGTACCGCTTATTACTGAAAAGTGATTTCCATGACAAAGCAACTTTAAAAAATCACCAACATGGGAAGTAAATTGATGCAGCCACTATGGACAACAGTATGGAGGTTCCTCAAAAGACTAAAAATAGAGTTGCCGCATGATCCAGCATCCCACTCCTGGACATATATCTGGACAAAATCATGATTAAAAAATATACATGCACCTTTATATTCATAGCAGCTTTATTCACGATAGTCAAGACATTGAAACTACCTAATGTCTAGAGACAGAATAATGGATAAAGAAGATGTGGTACCTATATAAATGAAATATTACTCATCCATTAAAAAGAATGAAATAATGCTATTTGCAACAACATGGATGGACCTAGAGATTTTCATACTAAGTGAATATCAGAAAGGACAAATACCATATCACTTATACGTAGAATCTAAAATATGACACAAATGAACTTGTCTACAAAACAGAACTAGACTCACAAAGAGAGAAGAGACTTATGGTTGGGGGTGGGTGGAATGGGAGTATGAGATTAGCAGTTGCTAATTGTTATATTGAACGAATAAATAACAAGGTCCTACTGTATAGCACAGGCCAATATATTCGATATCATAAACCATAATGGCAAATATGAAGGAGAATGTGTATACATATATGGATAACTGGATCACTTTGCTGTACAGGAGAAATAAACACAACACTGTAAATCAACTATACTTCAATAAAATAATTTTTTAAAAAATCACCAACGGTTTGGCTGTAGTTTACTAAAAGGTGAGCTGGTCAAAATGCTAGATTTTCTCATCTGTTATCATAGAGCAGGGCATAGTGAATGTTCGCTAAGCAGGCACTGAGATAGGCACTTTGCATTGCACATAAGGTTAGGAATTATGTTCTTTTTATAAATGTGGAAACTGAGGCTCAAAGTGCATCAAAGATCACACGCTAGTAGGCTGTGATGCTGGGATTTATCTCCTGGTCCATCTGATTACAAAATCTCTCATTTTTTCCATCACCCTAGGCTTTGAGTCCCATCACATTGAAGCCCAATATACAAATAAGGACAGATATCACTGTCCAAGATGAGTTTCACTTGTCAGCTTATGTATTCCAATAGACATTTTGGCTTCAGAAAAGAAAACTACTGCTTAGTCTTTAATCCTATTTCAACTCTGTCTTTCAGCATACATGAGATATCACCTTAAAATTTTAATGTTTACAAACAAATCAAATCTGCAGATTTCAGATTAATTATATTTTCCAAACAAAGAAGGGTGAGAAAGTAACCTGACATTGTTCTTTTTTTTTTTTTTTCTTTTTCTTTTTTTGTAGAACCACTCCTGAAGCATATGGGAATTTCCAAGCCTATGCCACAATAACGTGGGATCAGAGCCACTTTGCAAACTATACCATAGCCCATGGAAATGCTGAATCCACTGAGAGGGGCCAGGGATCAAACTCACATCCTCATGGATACTAGTCAGGTTCTTAACCCACTGAGCCACAAGGGGAACTCCAATCTGACCTTGTTCTTGAGAATGCATATGCTTAAAGCCATGTGTAAACCCCCCCAGGGGAAACTATTCACTACTTTTCACCAGTTTGGCTCAGTTTCTGTTGCCTGATTATTTTCTTATCACCAAATATTGCATATTTACACAGGTGTTTCTCTGATTTAATTGTTTGGAAGCAGTCACTGGAAGCAAAGCTATGTGACTCAGCTTTGGGGATGCAGTCCAGCTGGGGTCTGACAGGTAAATAATTACCACTAATCAAAGCCTAAATGAATTCAGGTTCTTCAAAGTCAGATGGGGGAAGGGGAAGGGGTTATAAATGAACTGTGAGGGATATCAGGAGAAATAAGACCTGGGAAGTCTAGGCTTGGACGAAAACAACAAAGAGAAGGGCAAAGAATAAGACTTCAGCTGCCACCCATATTATAGTGCAGAGACCTCTGGCAGGCTCTGTTATTCCCCCTTAGGCATCATTAGCTTAGGATCTGAGCACTTGTCTATAAAACTTGAGTCCGATGATGGGCTAGGTTCTTTCCAGCCCTTCCAGGGTATGATCTCATGATTTCATTACACAGAATTCAGATTTCTTGACATAAAAAGGAAAAAAAAGTCTCTCTCTGGGCTCTGTATCAGTACATATCGCTTAAGATAAAAATCAAGAATGAACTAAAAAAAAAAAAAGCTAGTTAAGAAAATTCTTATACTATATCAATAAAATATTTAGAAAAAGCATGTTAAAAATAGACACATTCTTATGAAATTTAGTAGGCTTATATAATGTTATAAAAATGTCTTGGGCAAATTTAATGCCATATTGTCTTTGAGAAGAAAAAGGTGGTATTATAAAGATGATAATTACTAACAAATTATTAAAGTATAATGTGCTTCCAAAAACATTAAGAAAAAGTAGAGGAAGACATATATATACTGATATTAAAATGTTATAATATTACCTCATAATGTTTTATTATATTTTCTCATATTAAAATATTGTATGATGTTTTGAAAAAATCAAGAATGAACTCGTATTTGCTCCTAAGAGCATAGCATCATCTCTGAGCGCTTACTAACTGCACACATGGAGGTAGGAGGCTATCTGTCATCTCAGGACCAGAGGATTTCAGCAGAGATTTCCAGGGAATTTTCACAAAGGATACCTTCCCTGAGGCCTCAACCCCTACATTATATATTCATGAACTTTGAGGGCATTTGTTTCAAAGTCAGACTGTACTGGCTGTAGAAAGCCTTTCAGCCTTCTTTGCAGCTTCCTGGTAATGAACAAAACAGGCCTGATCATTGTCAATAATACACTCAGGAAATGTGTGGTGTAGGACTGCAGCTTCTAAGCTGTTAACACAGAAATCTAGTTTGATCTACACTGAGAGCCATGCCCAAAGATGCCTTCTGTGCTTTGGGACCAGTCAGGATGGCTGTATCAGCCACAACAAGGCCATATTTTGACTGGTTTTCATCAATTTGACTTTAGTGAGATTTTGTTTTTCCTTCTTCTCTTTCTTTTACAGCCTCTTGTAAAAATATTTAGCTTCAAAGCAGAAAAAATACCTTTTCAGTTGTAACTCAAAGTACTTTCTTATTGTCATTCATAAAAGTTGGGCTGGAAGATTTACCTTATGGTTTGGCTCCTGGCTAGCAGTAAAGGTCCAATATATCAGAGAAAGATATTCAATGGCCACTTGAGTTTTTCCTCTGAATTCTCTTCTCTAGTCTAAAATTGTGGTACATAACCCTAGGCCCTGAGCAGAATTCCCACCTTGGCCTCAAAAGTGGGGTCTGGGAGAAACACGTGCTGTGTTTTTATCAGAAGGAGCACCTCAAATATCACAACCCCAAAGAAACAGACCACCATCTGAAGGAAGTGATTCTGACCCACTAAGGCCTTCCAAGATGCAGGACTATGTGCTGACTCAGGGAAACTTAGGGCCACATGCTGAAAACATTTGCAGGCCTAGAAAATAACTGGTTTAATAATTCAAGATGCTTTTAAGTTACAAAGACAAAAGAATACATAAAAACAAATAAACCTTCCTTTCTAAAAATAATGGTGTAGGATGGGCTGCTCCTGAAATGAAAAACAAAAAACAAAACAAAACAAAACAGAGTTTACCATCAAATGCAAATTCCACTCTTTGAAACTCCTAAACAACTGACCAAAAAACCTCATCACCTCAAGCCCCAAATGGACAAATGGAAATATCTATTTCATGACTTCAAAATATTTAGATGAAAAGTAAAATATTTAGTCAATACCACAGATGTATTTTCATCTGAATGTCATACAACTCAGTGCTTCCAAAAGGGTTTTCCAAGTATTCCATATTCCTGGATCATTTTAGGATTTTTTTTTTTTTGTATTGCTACACAGCAGATACCAAGATATACATCAAACTTTCTGTACTTTGGCATTATTAACACTTTGGGCTGGATGATTCTCTGTTGAGAATGCTGTCTCTGCAATGTAGGATGTTTCAAAGCCTCCTGACTCACTAGTCCCTTGATGCCAGTAGCACTCCCCCAGTTGTGACAACCAGAAAGTGTCCACACATTTCTAAATATCTTCTGGGGGAGCAAAACTGCCACCATCCAAGAACACACTTTACTCAATTTACTTAATTTACACATTTTACTTAATTCAGTCCCAAATACACCTTATACAAGAGGTGCCATTACTACCTCCCTTTACTTCATCACTTACAAATAATGAGAAGAGAGTTGAGAGTGCTTCAAGTAATCTGTTCAGTTTCAGAGTCCAAGAAGTGGCAAAGAAAAGACTTCAACCAAATCTGCAAAGTTTAGACTCTTTACCCCTATACTGTAAATACCCCAAATCTGAGTTGAACAATGACGTTGGTGCTCTCTAGGCAGTCTAAGAGCTCTAAAAATGCAGAAACAAATAAATGAACACTTTCTTGAAAGGGTCACAAAATGATTGTACTCAAATTTCCTCCCAATTCAAGGATGTTCATTGGAAGGCAGAGAAGGGCCACACAGTTGGTCATACCTGGTGGTGGATAACTGAGTCAGGAGTAAATGCTTCCATTTTCTCCTTAACACTTGCCTGTTATTTCAGTTACTTGAACAAAGAGATAGGTCTAAACAGCATGCCAGACTTAGCAGACTGCTATAACACTGGCTGGCAACAGATCCCCAGTGACAGAGGAAAGAGAATGGAATTTGGGAGTTGGGACACCTAGGGTTTTCTGCTCACTAGCTCTGGGAATTTAAGGAAACAAACTCCCTTTAGCTTCTAATTCCTTTTTCTGAAAAAAAAAAAGGACAATTATAATATCTTGCAAGGTGGTTATAAGAAAAAGTTAATACATGCAAAGCCCATGATGTAGAACTTGTTATATAATAGGTACTCGATATATGGCACCCATTATCATGATTCATTTAATAGTTGTGAGACATAAAAGGAAATTTTACAATTTTTTATTAGAGAATTGGTAGGGGAGACAGACCACATAATACTTACAGGGTTTTTACAATATACCAAGCACTGTGCCAAGTGCTTTACATGAATTATTTGACTTCATCTGTGAAGTTCAATGCCTGCTAAACATGTGTATTAGGCACCTCTTCTTTGGTTTGTTTGCTTATCTGTTATCTGTCTCCTTCACTCATAGGAGAGCATGTCTGTTTTACTCACTGGTAAGGTCCAAGTGCCCCATACCTCAATCAGTGTTTGTTGAATTAAAAAATTAATGAACCAGTGAAAGAAGAAAGGTCCCCCTAGGAAGGATATTTGACTTTCTTCATCTATCAAGTACTGTTGATCCTTTAACGGCAGTATTTCTGGGATTCATTCATTTCTCATCATTCCTAGAATCACTAGCCTGCTCCTGACCCTCTCTGCCCTAAGTCTGAACCATTGAAGCCACTTCATAATTCTCACTCCTACCCGTCCCTTGCTGCTGTCACAGGAATCTTCTTCACATGCCTCCATCATTCAATCATCATCAGTGACCAGATCCAAGCCAACATCTTCGACTCAAACCAAAGCCTTTCAGGATCAAGCTCAGCTTGCCCTAACCCATCTTGCCTTCCCCCACTGACTAATGTTTTTTCTGTTGCAGACAGACCATTTTCTGCTTGAGCATTTTGGTACATGAACCTGAGATTGTTCTGCCATTTATGTAGCATAATTTATGTAGCATATAGTTTACTGGTCACCCTCCTTTATTCAGGCACTATGTACTATGTGTGCTACAGCACCAGACATGATTCCTGTTCATTAGAGCTTAAAATATAGTTAAGGAGAAAAGCACCATAACGATTGCAAGGGTATGTTACCCACCACCTGGGAAGTCAGAGAAAGGTTCCCAGGGGAGGGAGGGTTAGACCTGACATCTGACACCTGCAAGATGAAGACAGTTTTTCTAGGAAAAATAGAGAAAATAGTAGCATGTGCTAACCCTCCAGGAAGAGGAATATGATTCATTGGGTGAACTGAGAATAGTTGAGACTATTTAGAGAGTGGAATGAAAAGGAAGTAGGGGAGATACTTGGAGATGTGAGTGGGAATCACCAACATGTGGTTGTCCACCATTTGAACCCCAATGTCAAAACAATGGGAAAGCACAAAAGAAACTGTAAGTAGGTTAATTCAGAAGTTACTGTCTGAGACTCTAAAAGAGGATGGCACTGCCAGGAGCAAATAAGTTACCATTTTTTTTCCTTCTAAAATATGGTCCTAGCAAGCAAATCCATTTCCTGGCAGAATCAGGGATTGTCACCTGCAATGTAACAAAATGGTTTTTATCCTCAAGTTCTGGAAGAGCTCTGAAAAGCCTACATGCAGGTCTTCCCTGAGCTCCATCAACAACTTCGGTGCATTTCTGTGCCTTAGTTTCCTCTTCTGTCAAATGATAGAAAGTAGCTGACTAATTGATTTCCCCAGGCTATCTCAGCAGTTGCCTCCTCTGAATCCTGGCCTCTTGCAGATGGTCATCTTAAAGCTAACCACTTTCTGAGAAGAACCATAAGAGGGGCTTGTTAAAAAGCACAGAAACCCACAACTTGGCCTCTAAAATGTAGGTATTGTAGGTGAGGACAATTAAAAAGAAAAGTGCCCCATGTGAATCTCATGCATTGGTCCTCAGACTAAACTTTGGAGAAATCCTCTGATGGAAGGATGAGACCCTTCATTTTAATAGGAAAGAGACCTGGGCATGCTCACTCTCTCAGGAATTGGCCCTTATAAAGTTAAGGAATCCCAAGTACTTAACTATACCCATAGAGTGTAGAAGTCAAATTAGAACAGATCACCTATGGAATTGCAATGGAGAGAATAAATATCCTCCCTTCTTGATTTCATGCTGTTTGTCCTGCCCTGTGCCAGATACTTGAAACCCATTAGCTCCTCCACTTGTCACCACCAGACAGGCAGCATCACTAGGCACCAACATGAAGGGATTTAAGTAGGGAGAAGGAGGCCTGTGGCATTTGTGGGCGAGGAAAAAGCATCACAAATGATGACAGATTTGGTTATCTTTTCTAGTTTCCCATTATTTGCTCATTGACGTTTCAACCAAGAATTCAACAGATTTGCCCTTTGCTTTAGGGTTGCCTTTCCTTTTAAGGGAAACAACATCGATATAGTACCATAATATATGATTGAAAATATGTCACTCTCAGAGGCTGTGCTCAAGGGAATCAATTTTCCATTCCCTCCTTTCCTTTGAGATATGCCAGGAAATAGGTAAGATCAAAATAAAATGCATCAAAGAATTTTATATGGACATCTTTGCAGAAAATGATCCATCAAACCTTTGAGACAATCAGTCTGGCTCTTAAAGCCAGGGTAACTCCCTGCATACAAAATGATAAGCTAATGTCAAACTTGAACAGGCCTGACACCAGATACTCTCAAACAATGAAATAAAGGGAACATAAAGAGGATTTGATTTCAAAGGTGAAGCATGGATGCTGAATTATCCAAGGAAATAGGTATTAGATACAGAGAACTGTTTCTTCTCATCACCATCAAAATATTCTTGACATCGAGGAAGATGTCACAGTAGCCAGAATAGGGTGGGTGCACAAAACTTTAAAGCAATGCTTGCTTGATATAAGGTCACTATACATCTTGATTTAAGGTCACTATACATCCTGATTTAAGGTCACTATACATCTTTTTGCTGCAAAGGTTAGTTTCTAGAGGGAACTTACTCATCAGTGTCCAGTACTAATTATACTGTTGGTGTAACTTCCATGGAGAAGAAACATCCTGACTTAGATGACAAGGTGGCCAAAGGGGACAAAATGAACTTTGGACACAGACAGACCTGGATTCACATCCTCGCTACACCACTTTCTAGATGTCTGTCTTTGGCAAGTTGCAAAAGTTCTTGGAGCCTGCGCTTCCTCATTTGGAATGGGAATGATAACTAGTATTTGAAGACAGGCTATAAAAATGAGAAGTAACGTGTAACACGCCCAGGACACAGCTTGGTAAAAGAAGGCATTTCACAGACAGTAACCATGATAATTGAGTGGCATTCGAGTGAATTGGTTTCCTTGAGCTGAATCACAAGCACCACCCTTCCCTCAACGCAGGCATCTGTTAAAAAAGTGAGTTTCTGAACCTGCAGATCTGGACAATATTCTACAGACACTCTCAATATTCTGCAAAAATAGGCTGCCACTTTCAACAATCTCCATGGTGGTAAAAAAAAATCTTTGTTACAATTTAGTAGCAGGCCTTGTTCTACACAGGAATTTTCAACAGTCTTAGTGTCCAAATCTCCATGAAACACTGTTTTGAGACTCTTATATATCAAACTGATGGTACTTATTAAATAATAAACTTATTCTCCCAGTTTTTATTACTCTAAGGCATTAATAAATTTCTAACATAGATTTTAAAGTAAGATCATTCATTCATCAATATATGTTTATGAAATACATTGTGTTACATGCTAGAGATAACAAAACTGACCAGGCAGAGCTTGGTCCTGGCACACAGTTAGATGAGGAGACAGACAAGTCAAAGGACTGAAGGCTGAATAAGAGGTAACCAAGGAAGGAGACACAGAAAGAATGCTTTGGGCAAAGGAAGAACTCTTGCAAAGCTACCAGGTGAGAGAACAAGTCAGATTCCATAAAGGGAAGATACTTGGTAGGGTTGAAACATGACCTCCCATTAGACCGTCCTCCAATGCCTTATGTAGGTCAAGTGTTTGATTTCCCTTAGACTTATTATAGATTTCTTTCATATCACTGGTATTTTCACAGACCCCTAAAAATTTATAGAATGCCAATTGAGAATAATAAAGGGCTTCAGGCCAAACAAATCCAAGCTAAATCCCTAGTTCTACAGCTGAGTGTCTATATAACCTTAGGCTGGACACATGTCATCTTCAAGCCTCAACACTGACATGTACAAATGGAAGAATAATACCTACCTTCTTGAGTAGTTGTGACTGTTAAATATAGCATTTTTTTTGGTTAAAGTACCTAAAATGCACATATCATACCACCCTAATATGTGGAATACACTCAATAAATTACAACCATGAGCCATCACTGACACCTGAAATCTGTACATTTCCAACTGGCCAACACTGATAAAGGGCCCATAGTTATCTATAACTGACTCACACTGTTGTACAGCAGAAATTATCACAGCATAGTAAATCAACTACAATGAGACTTTAGAAACAAACTGGTTTATCAAAACTCCTCATTAATAATAATTATACAGTGATAATCTTGCTAATTACTCTGCACCAGACACCATGGAAAGCATGTATCTTAAGTTCTTGTTTAACTCTTAAACAATCCTATGAGGTCATTTGTATCTCATGAAACACTGCTCCCATTTTCTACAAAAAGAAAAGAACAAAATTCATTAACTCACATATATTTTGACATTTTGGATTAAACAAAATTAAATGGGTTTATTTCCTCCAGAACTTCTCAAGGACTTTAATCTGACAATAGGTATTATCAAATCCAAAATAGAGGAAAAGAGGCTAAAGGGTTTTCCAAATGTATTTGACCATTGAATCTCTTTTTGAGTGGATACATATTAAAATACCTTTTAAATGTGTCTTATAAAAGGCTAAAATAGGGAGTTTCCATTGTGACTCAGTAGGTTAAGAACCCAACATAGTGTCTGTGAGGATGCGAGTTCTGTCCCTGGCCTCTCTCAGTGGGTTAAGGATCCCCCATTGCCAGAAGCTGTGGTGTAGGCCGCAGATGTGGCTCAGATCTGGTGTGGCTGTGGCTGTGGTGCAGGCCAGCAGCTGTTTCTCTGATTCCACCCCTGGCCTGGGAACTTCCATATGCCACAGGTGCAGCTGTAAAAGAAAAAAAAAAAAAGAAAAAGAAAGAAAAAGGCTAGTATATATGAATTATCAGCTCTATTTTAAATCTGAAAAAAACGGCTCAGAGAAGAAATAATGCGCCTGATGTCACACAATTAGCAACTAGGATGGGCCATGATTTGAAATCATGTCTTTCTGATCCCCAAACCACATTCTTGACCACAAGGTCATGATATTCCACACTGTCCCAATTCTGAGAAACTGTTTAGTCTATGAAAACATAGGCTGCTTTGCTAAGTTATGACAGCTTTGGGTATGATGGCCTCCTGAACAAAAACAAAGAAAACCATAGGGGATCAGGTCAGGAGTTATTACCCACCTGCCCACCCCTTAACCCCGAGCTTAGAAAAGGGGACCCTAGAACAAATTCTCTCTGTCTGTGGGAGTTGCAAAGCCCTGGACACAGAGCTCAGCTGGATACCTATCTTACTGCTTCCAAGTGATTCCCAAGCTATTTCTCTCAGGCCCCACCTACATGGCCCAATTCTGCTGAATACCTCTTTACCATTTTAGTGGTACTTAGTGACATCCTACACCTGGCTGTTCCCTGAGCAAAGGGAACTGCAGCCCACTGCTGAGCGTACTCTGAAGTAAATAACTCACTGAGCCCAAATCTAATAATCCCTCCACAAAACTCAGAGAATATGAAAAAGAATCACCCCATCCAGTTCCTTCAGCAATAAGAGAACAGAGCGAGACTTTCATTGACTCCAGCAGTCCATGTGTTTGAAGGTCAAACAACACCTGGGTATTTCTTTGAAATAAACTAATTGAGCCCGGATGATTTAGAGGCAGTCTTGCTGAAAAGCTCCTTGGATCACCAATGGTAAAGCAAGACCTGCTTTTGAAAAGTCTGGGTCCTCCAACCCCAGCTTTGTCAAATGGCGATGAATATTGGCTGCTGTTCGAAGATTAAGACCTGGACCAAAGTGAGTCAAGAGAAAAAGAAAAGACTGCTTTCAAACAGCCATGAAAAGGCGCCTTGGCCCCAGGTGTTCAGGAGGTGAAGAAATCAGAGCCAGCCAAAGGAAAATCAGGCAGAAGGCCTGAAAAGGAATAGTTCCCCACGACTAAGTGTGCATAGAAAGCACCTGGGAAACAAGTGAATAATGCAGGCTTCCCAGCTGGCCTTTGCCTTTTGTTCCCCTTTTAGCTGGTTTTCATGGAAACCCTGTTTGTAAGAAAAACACAATTCACATGTACAGAGCCCAGCGGGATTCAGAATGGGAGAGAAACCATCGACTTCACCTACTTGGTTTGCATCACATGGCACCATGCACACCCATTGTGGGTCTGGTTTCTGCACAGGCAGCTTCTACCTGAGAGCCAAAGGCAGGTCTGGAGGCTGAGCTTCTTAGTTCACATACACTTGGGACCTTCTCCCAAGCCTTTTCCATAGCATCTGTTGCCAACCTGGTGAAAAACTTCCTTACTGAACTTGGGCTGTTAATACCATTTTCCCCACTAGACTGCCAACTCTATAAGGAACACACCCATCTTGGCTAATATATTTCCAGAACCTAGTTCAGTACCCTTATGTGCACCCTAATTATTTGCCAAAGAAATGAGTGAATGGCATTAGAAACCAATAGTAAGTCTAATCAGAATTACCTGGAGCAAATACATGGTGAGATGAGTAGTGTTTGGGGGGGGGGGGGAAACTCAAGACATTGTACAGGCATTGATTTTCATCTTATAACTTAAACATATACATTCTTGTCAAGAACTATACTGTTTAGTTTTAGCTGCCCTCAATCATAATGATTGAGGGAGATTTTTGGAGCCTGGAATAATAACAGTAGAATCATAATAAAAATGATGGTGAGAGCTCACATTTATCAAGGACTTGTGAGCTTGGCCCAGTGCTAGGTTTTGTGCATATATTACCTTATTTGTCTCAGCAAGCCTATAAGGTAGGTATCACCATTTTATTTTTTCATTTTTTGAAGTATTATCTTATATATATGTGTGTGTGTATATAAATATAAATATAAACATAAATATAAATATCTATATGTATTTGTCATTTGAGGGCCACACCCACAGTATATGGAAGTTCTCCTGCACACAGAAGTTCCCAGGCCAAAGGTCTAACTGAAGCTGCAGCTGCCAGTCTATGCCACAGCCACCCCAGATCCATACCATGTCTGTAAACTACACCACAGCTCTTGGCAACACTGGATCCTTAACCCACTAAGTGAGGACAGGGATCAAACCCGAATCTTCATGGATCCTGGTTGGGTTCACTACTGCTGAACCACAACGGGAACTCCAGGTGTCCCCATTTTAGAAAATAAGAGGAATGGGAGCTGACCATGAGAATTCCAGTCTCTCTGTGCTTTCAAACAGTATGCAGATATTGCAAGGAAACGTTTCTTCACTTGTGTATTTACTCATTCAACAATTTTCTGAGCACGGGCTCTATTCTAGTACCAGACACTATAGATAAGAACAAGCAAAAAGATACTGTCCCAATTCTTTTGGAGTTTATAGTCTAGTAGGGAGACAGGCATTAACCAATAACTATACAATTTTTTTTTTTTATAAGAAAACTGGGAGTTTCTGTCGTGGCTCAATGGTTAGCAAACCTGACTAGGATTCAAGAGGATGTAGGTTCGATCCCTGGTCTTGCTCAGTGGGTTGAGGACCCTCATTGCCATGAGCTGTGGTGTAGGTCGCAGATGTGGCTCGGATCCCATGTTGTTGTGGCTGTGGCGTAGTCTGGTGGCTACAGTTCCAATTGGACCCCTAACCTGGGAACCCATATGCTGTGGGTGTAGCCCTAAAAGACAAAAAAGACCAAAAAAAAAAAAAAAAAAAACTGTTTTAAGCACGATGAAGAAGAAGTATACAGTATTAGGAGGAATTAACTGCTGTCAGCCTTCTTGAGCTAAGATGTGAAGGAAGGGTAGAACTTAACCAAGGAAAGAGAAGAGGGAGAAACTTTCAAGAAAGAGAGAAGAGCTGTTCAAGGTTCCTGTGGTGGAGAGAAACATGGTGTGAAACAGGGGAATGAAAGAAAGTCGTAGGAGGCTAAAATAGTTAGAGCAAAAAGCCAAATAGTGTTAGAATGGTAGGTAAGCTCCAGAGCAGTGGTTTTCAAACCTGAGTATACACATCAGAATCATCTGGAGGACTGTTAAAACACAATCTGCTGGATTCCATCCCCAAAGTTTCCAACTCATGAGATTTGGGGTGGGGCCTAAGACTTTGCCTTTCAGAACACTCCGGGGTGATGCTCATGCATTCAGACACTGCAGTTTGAGAACTGCCCTAGCCTATACAGCATCTGGTAGGCCAAAAGATTAATTTTTTTATTCTGTTCCAAGGAGAAAGAAAAATTATTGAATAATTTTAAAACATGAAGAGTGATGTGACCCAATTTATCTTTTGAAAACTACAAAGTCTCTCTAGTTGCACAGTGGAGAAAAAACTAGGTGGGGAGTCCAGTGTAGATGGAGGTAGACCAGTCAGAGGTTTGCTGCAATGGCTCAGGAAAGAGATCATGGTGGCTTGGACTAGGGTGATGGCAGTGGAGAAAGAGAGAAATAGATGGATTGAAGAGAGATATTTTGGAGGGTGAAATCTATAGGACTTGGTGGTGAATATGAGGGTTATGGGAGAGAAGAGTTCCTTGGCTTCTGCCTGAGCAACTAGATAGTGGTGCCATTCACTGAGAAACCCTGGATGAGGACCAGGCCTGGAGGAGAAGATGATGAGCTCAGCCTTGGGCTGGCTGAGTGTGAGGTACCTTAGAGGCATTCAAAAGATGGCAAGTAGACAGCTGATTTATGAGTCTGAAGTTAAGTGGCAAGATCAAGACTGGCGATAGAAATTGTGAGTCATCTGAGTGTACATGTGATATGAAACCATGGGGGTGGATACAACCACCAGGGAGAGAGAGCAGGATAAGAGGAGCAGAGAGCCTAGGACCTCCCACATTTAAAGGCTAGGTAGAATGTGAGCCAAAAAAAAAGGGAGAGGCAAGAAGTGATAGGATCAAAATCAAAGAGAATTGTGCCCTGAAGCCAAGAGAAGGGAGGCAACAGTAGGCAATAATACAAGTGCTTCTCAGAAGTCAGCTCAGTTAAGGACTGAGGCAAGACTATTGGATTTAAGAAGGTGGAGCTGATGGTCATGAGAGCTAATCTGGCCGAGGGAGAGAGAAGGATTGGACTAGGCTATAGCTGAAGTCAGGACAGCAGAGCGTTTCATCCTCAACCTGCATTTGGTATTATTTTCAATCTCCTCCCAGCCTAGTGATAGCCCAAATCTGTTATTTCCCCTCTCCATTTACTGCCAAGTGAATCAAGAGTTCCCTCTTTCCTTTTTTCACCTCTCATTTACCCTTCCCACTACTCCAATTTGACTTCGGGTCTCATTATATTTTTCTTAAGTACCATATTCATTTTTTATTTGTTGTACCAACTCATTGAATAGTTGCAAATATTTACCTACTCTTTAACAAGAGAGGTCCCATCTCTTATTTTTCATTAAAGGTGATCTCAAAAATGCTAGGCCCTAGGTTCTGTTTTTACTTCTCTCATTGGCCAATTACCTTTGGAGAATAGATAATCGTGGAAAGATTTGCTGTCTAGGCAGCAGAAGGGAAAAGCAACGGAAAGTTAAAGATCACAGAAGTGTTATATGAGGAGTCTATTTGAATGTTTTATGGCGGTGGGGGGAGGAATTTTTCTTTTTGACCCAAATCACTCCCTTTTCAATATCAAGCTTCAGGTTTGATATTGAATTCACCACGGTAAGAATACAGGAGTTCCTGCTGTGGCAAAGTGGAAATGAATCTGACTAGTATCCATGAGGATGCAGTTTCAATCCCTGGCCTCACTCAGTGGGTTGGGGATCCAGTGTTGCTGTGAGCTGTGGTATAGGTTGCAGACCCGGCTCGGATCTGGTGTTGCTGTGGCATAGCCTGGCAGCTGTAGCTCTGATTCGACCCCTAGCCCAAGAACTTCCATATGCTGCAGGTGCAGCCCTAAAAAATAAAACAAACAAAAAAAAATGCATACTTTAACTTTACAACTTCCAAGATGTATAACCTTGGAAAAGATGCTCAGTCTCTCTGAGACTCATTCATTTTTTATTTATGGATAAAATAAACATAAGGATAGATACCTTAAAATACAATTGTAAAGGATTAACTGTTGGGCACAGTGCCTAACTCATGTTGAGTAATTAACACATTTTAATAGTGGCTGGAGTGGGTTGAGCAAACACCAAAAAGAAGGATGAAAAGCAACTCTATAAAGTGGAAATGTTTTCCAAAGCTTAACCTTAAATCTCAAGTATTTATTTGGGCTTTTCTACACTAGTCTTTTGAAAGAACTTTTAAATCCATTACACTTTTTAATTTATTCACTTCGGGTTGTACCCTTTTCAATCAATATTGTACTTTTCCAAAATAAAGAGCATGTAGAGTTCCCATTGTGGCTTATCAGAAACAAATCTGACTAGTATCCATGAGGACACAGGTTTGATTCCTGGCCTCACTCAGTGGGTTAAGGATCCAGTGTTGCCATGAGCTATGGTTTATGTCACAGATGTGGCTCAGATCTGGCATTGCTGTGTCTGTGGTGTAGGCCAGCGGCTACAGCTCCTATTTGACCTCTAGCCTGAGAACCTCCATATGCCACAGATTCAGCCCTAAAAAGACTGAATAAATAAAAAGCATGTTGAAGTTGCTTTTGAAAATAAAACTGTCCCAAGTTTTTAATTGCCTCTATTCAAATAAAAACAAGTAAAGACGTAGGTTATAAACTAAGAGAAAAATACATGAATTGAACAGGTTGGTTTTATTTATACATGCAGATAAAACAAACATAAGAAAAAAAACAAAGCATAGCCTAACATCTTTTCCTAAGTGAAGTGGGAACAAAATAGACAATGTAAATGTACATCCTTCATTCATTCAACAAGCCAGTTTTGAACACTGAATAAAAGGCCCTGAAAGACCCAGAAATGCCAAAGCCATTTTGAGGAAAAAGAACAAATAAGGAGGAATAACCCTTCCAGACCTCAGACAATACTACAAAGCTATGGTAATCAAAACAACATTGGTACTGGCACATGAACAAACATATATATATATATATATATATATATATTTGTTTATATATGTGTGTGTATATATATACACACACATATATATTACATTATATATGTATGTAATATTCCATGCATACATACAAAATGGAACATTACTCAGCCATTAAAAAGAATGAAATACTACCATTTGCAGCAGCATGAATGAATCTACAGATTATCATACTAAGTGATGTAAATCAGAAAGAGAAAGACAAATACCATAAGGCATCACTTACATGTGGAATTTAAAATATGACACAAATCAACATATCTACGAAACAAAAATAGATTCACATATATAGATAACTAGCTTGTGGTTGCCAAGGGGGAGGTGTGATGGGGAGGGATGGATGGAGTGGGAGTTTGGGATTAGCAGATGCAAACTACTATGTATAAGATTGATAAACAATAAGGTCCTACTGTATAGAACAAGGAACTACATTCAATAGCCTATGATGAGCCATAATCAAAAAGATTATGAAAAAGAATATATATATATGTATAACAGAGTCACTTTGTTGCACAATAGAAATTAGCACAATATTGTACATCAACCATACTTCAATAAAATTTAAAAACAAAAAGCAAAAGAATCAGACTTTGTTGTTGGTTTTAAATTTCCATCCTACCAGGTACAGCCTTAACTCATTACTATAGTAGCAGTATAGTTAATAGATTGTATGCCAAAGGGAAGAGAAGAGGTGTGATATGTGCATGGAGTTTTTGCAGTTTGGTACAGGAAACCATGAAATTACTGCATCAAGATTTCCATATCAAGTTCATTATCCGCCTATTTCCAAGTTAACAAAAATATTATTCAGAATTTCTCCTTCCAGTAGCATCACTAATCAGCTCATGGGAAAAATAGTGATAGTCATAACAATTCTGGTGGTGCTACTCCTGCTACTGCTGTTGCTGCTTCTGCTGACAACAGAAGCATTGATCTCATATTTTAAAGCAGCATGCATGCATTTAGTTGTTATGTCTTTTAGCCTTGGAAAACCTCATCGAAGGCAAAATATTATCATCCCCATTTTGTAGACAAAGAAACTGAAGACAGAAGGGGTTAAGAAATTTGTCCAAAAAAGTCATGATGGTCAAGAACTTAGACCTAACTGTGTGTGCTCCATAGTAGAACTATCCATTTAAAATCCACAGAAAAGAAAATCATAGACTTGGAGAATAGACTTGTGGTTGCCAAGGGGGAAGGGGAGGGAGTGGGATGGATTGGGAGCTTGGGGTGAATAGATGCAGACTGTTGCCTTTGGAATGGATTAGCAATGAGATCCTGCTGTGTAGAACTGGGAACTATGTCTAGTCACTTATGACAGAGCATGATAATATGAGAAAAAAGAATCTATACATGTATGCGTAACTGAGTCCACAATGCTGTACAGCAAGAAAAAAAAATAATGTATTGGGGAAATAAAAAATAAAATAAAATAAATTAATTTAATTAAAATTAACTTGCTCTTGGGTCTAAAATTTTAAAAACTCTAGTTCTGAATTTTAAAATTCTATATTTTGATTTACCCAGTCTATTGACTCCTTGAAGGTCATAATGGTCTCCACAAATCAAGTGTGACAACGACCCTTTGTTTTTATTTTTTGAGCTGCTCTGCAAAGCAGCCTGGGTACCTAGATCATTCTTCATCCTCCCAAACGAGCTTTCCCTACCACCTCTCCAAGCAGGGCAGCCCCATCTAATTGACCCTGAGAGCTTTCTGCAGATTAATCACTCTGAATCCTGAGGCTCAGCAAAAAGTTCCTCATTCTAACCAGACTACAACGACTATTTCTGGCACCCAAAGAATGCTTTCCTGGGCTTTCTGAGACTAACCAAGAGGAAATGGCAGGACTCTTCTTAACTGTGAGGTCATCTAGTGCTGGTGGCCCTGCTAAGGACATTGGATATCCTTGAGGGTAAGGTTTTTTAACCATAGACTTGGTTTACTGTAACCAAGTTTTTATCAAGGACAGAGTCATCTCCCTAAGGACCACCCTCCTTTTTTATCTTTCATGACTCATTTGGAACTTTGAGATTCAACTCTAGTTAGTCAAGCATCAGATTCCTCCACTATTGGGGGTTTTACTTTTAAATGTAAGATCTAATCATTTTACGCAAAAGGCCTGTGTGTGTTAATGAAGTTTCCGAGAGCCAGCAAGCACACAAAGATCCTACTCTCTATTCAGCATAGGTAGTTACATATGGAAACCAAGCATACTTTTGGTTTACCTCGGAATGAATTTTGGAGCATTTATTATACACCAGCCTTTGTGCCTATGGGCTATATATACTATGCTTTTATAATCCTTACATGAACTCTTGGGTATGGGAATTATAATTATTCTCCTTTTACTGAAGAGAACATAGTTGAATAACTTGCTCCAAATGTTGACAGTTTTTGAAATGGGGTGATAGGTACATGAGAGTTTATTGTAATATGCTCTCTAATTTTATTTACATTTAAATTTTCTTGCTAATACAGTGTTTTCACTGTCACTTTTATGTTAACATCACAAAGGCACCGATTTCATGAGTAAAACCTGTGGTTCCAAGTTTAAAGCCTACAAAGCCCAAAGTCTTAAACATGACCCAACTGTTGACTACTGTCCACTTGAAAAGGTTAGTCAATGTCTACATAATGCCCAAACAACTTCCTAGAAAACCCAAAACCAAACCCAAACAAGCCAGCCCATGCGCTATACTCAGCAGCAGGCAGCCATCCCAAAATGATGCTTGGATTGAAATTCCTGCATGTATCACACTACAAAAAACTTTTCCTAGGTGAAAACGGTGGAGTGGCTTAAGCCACATTCTTACCATGAGTTAGCTTCATTTAATTATTTATTTGCTCATTTATTTACTCATTTATTTATTTAGCATACCATTTGTGGTATAAACACGCCCTTCTTAATGGGCACAGCAGCAAACATGGCATCTGGCTGCAATCTTGGCATAAAATGAGCACCACATTTGCTGTTTCCTAGTTATTTATCCCTCAGGATAGAGATCCCTCATCTCAAATCATGGCCAGGGGATCTTTGAGATCTAGATGATCAAGGCTACCCAGGATCCAGATAATCCTTTTACTACACACCAAACAGAAATAAACGCAGCTCATGGGTCCATAACCTATCATTCCTTATTTTCTGGCTTCATTCTTTTGCTTCTTAAGGTGATATATAAAAATATATTTGTCTTAGCCGCTGTGACACAAGCTGCCATCCTCACACAGGGAAAAACCAAGCTTAGGCTTTACCCTGACAGCCATTCTCTAATGATATTTGTGAACAGCTTCTAGCCCCAACTTCAATAGACATATCCCTGTGCTGGGCCACTGCATTATGTCCTTGAAGAAACAGACCATTTCTCCCTCTTTCCAGAGTTTGGTTTACATGGACCTCACACTGGCCTAAAGGGTATTTTCTGGAGAAGCAAGGAGTTCTGGGAACCATCAACCATCTGTCAGGGGGTGGAGGAGCATGACTTAGTTTGTAAAAAGAAGAAGAAGCTCTGTGGAGCTTAAGAACATAAACTGGGGGGAAAAAAAAAGGAGGGGGCAGCTGTTGGATTGCGTTCTTCCCTTATCACTAAAATGGCTTATTTAGATAAATCTTCTCAGTGGAAACCGCTCTGATGCTGTGGTTTCTGAACATGAGGAAAAGATTGAGCCACTGAAAATGCTGATAAAGCAGGAATACCACACCATTTTCATGGCCAAATCTGTTATTTCATAAAGATGTGTATCAGATATATGTTATTTAAATATTGCAAAAAATAGTAAAAGGCCTATCTACCTCTTGTTCAAATAGATGAATAAAAATTGATGTATCTCAGCAAACATCACTGTGGCACTAGGGAGGTCAGATCAAAAGCTGAACAAAGATTCACCTCTCCTCCAAACCCTTCCCAGCCCCCAGCGCCACCCTGAGTTTAAGCAAACATGTCTTTGTAATTCTCAGGTTTGAAGTCTTAATCCAGGAGTTTTTATGCTTATCAAAACACACATCCCCTTTTGATGACAAATATTTGATAACATAACCAATCTATACACACAATTTGAATGTTAACACAATGATGTCCTTATAGAGAAGAAAGAAAATTAATTTGTCATAAAATAATACACTTTTAAAGTGTAAGTGCTTAGGCATGATTACACTAAAAGGCATCCTGAGCCTTCATCCCCTTACACCAGATCATTTTGGATTTAAGAAAAGCTAGAGTACTCACGGGACATATCCATTCTTTCCCTTTCCACCTGACATTTTGAAATGAGAATGAAGTACATCTGCTTATATATACATGCACAGAATCACCATGAGTATGACAGCTGCAAACTCAAAATGATACTCAAACCCAAATTTTTATAAGTTATATTGTCCTCAGTGAGATCATTTTCTGAAATGGTGAACAATGTTTGGCAAAATTCTGAAGGCAATAAACCATGATCTATCTTCTCTAGTTGTGCTCCCGGAAAATATAACAATATTAAACCATTATCTATCTATCATCCATCTATCTATCTATATCTATCTATCCATCCATCCATCATCCATCTACCTACCTAAATACCTACCATATTTTGTAGTCTAGGATTTACACAAGGTAATTATACACATGTTTTTCAAACAAATAAATGTCCAGCAAAATATCTCAAAGTCATACAGGACTCAGGAAAATTTCCTATTTTGTGTGTCTGTGCCTAAAGTAGGCATAATTTACAGGATGTCTACCACCCTCAGATTCTACCCACTAAATGCCAGTAGCATCCTCTCACTTGTGACAACCCAATGCATTCCCACAAATTTCAAAAAAAGCCTCCTAGTGGTTGTGCTCCCTTTGAGAACCAATGTCTAATGGTAATACCAATGCTTTCCTATACAATCAATACTGTAGTTCCTGCCAGGGATTCCTTTTTCTCACCTTCTTCCAAGATGCATCCTCATATCTTTTTAGAGCTCAATAAATTCAGCTCCTCACCTTTGACCTGGACTGCCACTAATCCTTCTAGTCGGACTATATCTCTACTACTTCTGAATTCCCATTACATGGATTATTTCTAGGGTTCACATCAACAAGTAGCTATATGCTAACCCAGGCTTATATTTGAAAGTCTCATATGAACATGTCTTATCCCTCCAAATCAACTGGAAATTTCTTAAAAGCAGTCTTTTCTGTATTTCTATTAACGAAACTCTCTACAAGCACTGTGTACTAAAGCTAAGTTGAGAAAGCTAAATTGACAAAGTTGAGCCACTGGGCAAGTGGATTTAATACTTTTTGGATTTTAAAAATGCAAAAATTGGATCAATCCAGATTATAATTCAAATTTCCAAGTTATCTTGTCTCCTGAATGTTATTCCCACAGATTCACTCTGACCCCAATTTACAGCACCTGGAGTTCTTACTCATATCCTTTTTGAACTTCAAACTCCCAAAAACCAATCCATCTGCTTTCTCTAAACCAGTGCATCTCAAACTGTTTCTACAACTTGCTTCAGAATCAACTGAGATAATTGTTTAACAAAACAAAACAAAACAAAACAAACAAACAAACAAAAAAACACAGAAGTTCTACAGTGGCTAGTGGTTAAGGATTCGATCTTGTCACTGCTGGGCCTTGAGTTCAATCCGTGGCCTGGGAATTTCCAAGTGCCATGGGCACAGACCAAAAAATGAACAATCATGGATTTGGAGAAGAGACTTGTGGCTGCCTGATGGGAGGGGGAGGGAATGGGAGGGATCGGGAGCTTGGGCTTATTAGACACAACTTAGAATAGATTTACAAGGAGATCCTGCTGAATAGCATTGAGAACTTTGTCTAGATACTCATGTTGCAACAGAAGAAAGGGTGGGGGAAAAAATGTAATTGTAATGTATACATGTAATTGTAATGTATACCTGACCCCCTTGCTGTACAGTGGGAAAATAAAAAAAAAATTATTAACAAAAAAAAAAAAATGAACAAACAAACAAAAACCCCAAAAAACAAAACAAAACCAAAAAACAATACTGGGTAATGTCCTCTGAAATCTACACTTTGAGAAACATGGTTCTGTATAATATACCTGCATTCAGTTACGCTAATTCCTTCATGACAAAATCATTCTTTCACGTTTCTTGATTGTGACTAGGACTTTTCCATGAAATACGAAATCTAGTCAAAATGGTACAGCAGCCTCTAAATCCAACTTTAAAATCCTATGGCCCCTAAATCTCATGAAAGCCAAGGTGAAGAAGTGGGCTCATTGACAGTTAACTTTTAGCGATACTATCTTATTTCAAGGTTTCAGCACTTAGTGTTTGCCTGTTATTTCGATATTTTGCCTATTTTGATCATTTTGCTGGTCAAAATCTATATTTCATTCTCAGATAAACTTAAATACATTTATTTAAAAAATAATTCATGCCCAAAATCCTCAGGAGACAATTTCTTAGTGGGGGAAAAAATAATCAAGAGGGATTCCCTGTAATGCATTTTTTTTTTCTGCTGGATTTGAGACTCCAGGAGATCAGGGACTGTCTATCCTGTTTACTCCTATCTCTCTTTTCTTGCCTGGCACATATGGGAAAATTCATATGAATGAATGAATCAAACATTCACATAAAAATATGTGAACCAGAACACTCAACATTAGTGACAAGTGCTAATTTCATTCATCTGATAAATATTTGTACATTTCTTACTAGATGGACTTCATGCCATGAAGCCACTGCCATTGGTTAGAAGAAGTTAAACCTCCTGATAATAACAATGGCTACATTTATGAGGTATTTAAGCTGTGTTGAATGTTTCGCAGATACCATCTTGTTTAATCCTTAGACCAACCCTAAGGAGACAAGTACCACTCCTCCTATTTTGCAGATAAGAGAACCTTAAAACTTGGAAAACTGAAGTATCTCTCCACTTCTGAGCAGCAGCAGCAGAATTCCAGCCTAGATCTGTCTGCCCCCAAGGTCTGTGCTCTTAATCACAACACCCTTCTGTTCTGTGCTGGGGTGAGACGAGACGTGGGTACAATAAAACACAATGATCAAAGCTGGAGGTCACAGAGATGAACAAGATGAAGTGTCAAGGAGCTAATAATAACTGCATGAGGGCTGCTTTCAGAGCCAGGGGCCATGAGAGAAGGTGGCAATGGAGACATGAGGGTGAAGGTCACTCTTGGAAGAAGATTGGGATGTGTCCAATAAGAGAAGGCAAACAAACGTGGGATGGAGGCAGCTCTGTGGCCCCTAAACACACAGGAGGGGGTGGAAACAGTGAGCCTGACTCAGGAGCTTGCAGGAGATTCAGCAGGAGGCAAATGACAGGAGATGAGCCCTCATAGCAGCTTGCATCCATGCCTCATGGATCTCCTGCAAAGAACCTGCGTCTATCTCATGCAAGCCCAGGGCCTTTGTTTCTAGCCCAGCTAGCCACACCCTGTTAGTCACAGTCCCTGTATCTCTTCATAGCCAGCTGTCTGCAACTACCTCCAAGGAGGACAGATGAAAGACGAAATGACCCATCTGTGTTTCAGTGCAGGCCAAGCCAACTGCAGTCACTGATAGGCAAACCTCTGGAATT
Organism: Sus scrofa; assembly: GCF_054392235.1. NCBI lineage: Eukaryota > Metazoa > Chordata > Mammalia > Artiodactyla > Suidae > Sus > Sus scrofa. The sequence goes on from NC_139395.1 coordinate 61,392,769, forward strand.
CAGGCTCAGGGTGGCGAGTCACTGAGAAGCAGATGCCAGCTATGGAGAGCTTAGGTGACGCACCCCATCACCATGGGCAAGAACAGCTGGATTAGAGGCCACAGCCAAGAGAGGACCACTCTTGAGGTGGGCTATGGAACACTCTCCAGGTGGTCTGAGTACTTTCCTTGAGCCAAGAGCTGGTGATGCCCTTTCCTCTCCCTGCCTCCTCCCCATGAAACCGTGGCCTGGAGCCTCCCTACGCCTGTTTAGTTCAGAAGCAGGGAACTCAACATGTGTATCAAGGGTGTGGAGGAGCCTGGGCTTCTGTCCAGCTCTGGGCAATAAAGAGAAACCCTCACTCACCAAAAGTGGTGCTTGGTCTCTAGTAAAAATCTCCAAATCAAATTTAATGCAGCATGACATGTCCAATACTTAAGGGAAAGGCACCATATCTACATATCAGGTCCAGTCCTAGGGATTTTACAGGGCACCATCTGCTGTGGTTAGGATCACAACACCCCTGGAAGGCCGCTGCTACCATCATCCCTCTTTACAGGTGGGAAAACTGAGGCAGAGCAAGAATATGCAGTCAGTTCCACCGCAATGCTTGTGAGTGCCAGCATAACTGATGTGTTAGGGGATGGTTTGAGCCTAGCGTGAATTTGTGATGTTCATGTTTGCTGATGCTCAATTCTTACTGCAAGAAAGACAGGGTAAATGCAAAAACTGCATGTGGCTGAAGAGGCTCCATCGAACTATGCAAAATGCACACCTGCACATCCCTCAAGCGGTCTCACTTAACTACAGGTGTCCCAAGTCATACCATCAATACCTGGTGCTACAACTTTCTATCCCACTTCCGCCACTTCACAAGTGCTCAAAAACTGCAACCCATTCAATGCTCATTTCCACAGGAAAATCCTAATCTTTTTCAAGGCGATGTGTAATATTTATTATATTTATGGGACTTCCCAGCTATTTAACACATGGAAACTCTCTACTGTTTATGAGAGTCCTCTCTTTTTTTAATGTATCTCTGACAAGTGTTTGCATTGTGGCCCCAGCTTCAATTTTCCCTATAATCTCTGTGATTTTGTGTGTGTGTGTGTGTGTGTGTGTGTGTGTGTGTGTCTATTCTTGCAAAGAGCAGTAGTTTTTAGGAACACATATGCTATGCTATAGCATAACTGCATGAAACTCGCCCAAGGTCACATGGATAACTAGTAGCCCAGGAAAGATTCAAACACAATCCACTCGGAAGCCCAAGCTAGCTTGTTAACCCCTGTATTTCTTCACTTCGACTTTCATGATCTCTTCTTATCTTCACAACAGCCTTACGAGAATCTTATACATAATGTCCATTTTACAATGGAAGAAATAAAGATTCAGAAAGTAATTTACCCAAGGAAACCTTGGACCAAGTTAAGGTCTAACTCTGCAATTCACACTCAGGTCCTGTTTTTCTTCAAGTACTTACCCTGGTCAGGATCCCAGAAGCCTGCATAATTGGTAAGAGTTCATGGTAAAGCGATAATACCACAGGTCTACCCAGCCCTTCAGTGACAGTTTACTAATGCAACTCTTCTGAGTAGGTTAAGAAAAGATGCCCACAGTCTGTAATCACTATGTGAACTATTATTAGTTCAGTTTTTTATTATTCTTTCATTCATTCATTCCTTCATCAAGGAGTTTGGTGGTTACAAACTTATATTTAAATGGATAAGCAATGAGGTCCTATTATACACCACAGGGAACTATATCCAATCTCTTAAAATAGAACATGATCAAAGATAGTATGAGAAAAATTATATATATATATATATATATATATATATATATATATATATATATATATATATATATATGACTGGGTCACTCTGCAGTACAGAAGAAATTGACACAAGACTGTAAATCAATTATACTTTAATAAAAAAAAAAGAATGTATTGAGTGGTATGATGTTCCCTCTGTCTAGAATGCTCTCATTGCAACATCCAACCCTTAGGTATTACTTTATACACTATTCCCGGGGCTGCCTTCCATAATCTATGCCCTATCGGACCAGTCAGGAGGGTCCTTTATTAATAGCATTTTTCATCAGTCCTTTCCAGTACTTACTACAAGCAAAAATGGCATGATTATCTGTGAAGAGGATTTTGGTTCATCTTCCCAATATGAAGCTAAACTCAGTGACCACAGATTATGTTCATCCTTTTTATATGTATCCTCAATATCCCATAGTATGTGATCAGTAAATACTTGGTTCTTTTCCTAATGACCTTGGACCTGACACTGATATAAAAGGAGCAAAGAGAACATCTTCACACTAGACAGGTGTCTCTCGACAAAGTTTTAAAGGTTATTGAAATTCTTGGGCTAGAAGAATATATCCTTGCAGTGTGTGAATGGCAGGGCTGTAAAGAAAAATTAGCTGGTGGACAGAAAACTGATCCACAACAACGTCTATAAACGGACCATGAAATCATCAGGTTCCTTGGTCTTTTATTTATTTCTGGATGGAATCCCAGTCAGGGAAGATAACCTTCTCCTCAGAACAATGCAGTGCATCATATGTAAATGTAATGAGATGATGAATTATTCTAGTGTCATTATGCCCATGATTTATGGGGAGACATTATCTGCTAAAAGCCCAGGCTGAAAGAATATTGATTTCACTTTTACTAAGATAGCCATTTAAAACTTTTTAAAGAGACCAAGTGATTATTTAAAAGACCAGCCTCAAAAGGGCCAGTCTCAAACCATTTCATGGAAATAAGCAAGAGGAAGCAGACATGGCGATGCAGCTGCTTTAAAAGCCAAATGGACCCAGTGATGTCCTCTTGCTCTGTCTTCTAGAACACCTTATTCCTTTCCTTTGCAGCACTTGACTGCACTTACAGGATTTTTATTCCAAATTCTCCTTTAGGACCATCTTTAGGTTCAAAGATTAATTTCCTTTTTTTCTGGGCAAAATAATTTTCTTTATCCTTCTCACCCACCTTATTTTGAAATCCAGAAGCAATGGGATGACGCTATTTGGTAGCCACAGCAGTGGCAGTTAGGAGTGTTCCTTTCTCCTTTAAATGAAATAACTTAACTCTCTCAGTCAAATATTATGGTGTTGATGGTAAATTATGCTTCCACAAGAATTTAGGGAGAATATACTGGTGAATTTTTTAAAAGAAGGGTATGAGAATATAGACAAGGATGATTGGGTCTATGCTAGCCAATTTAAAGAAACATTTTCTGGTGTTCTAGATCATCTTATATCTGGGTGGGTTTTCTGCCACACAAAAGGAAGGAAGAAAATTAATTTGCTGAGTATCTTCAATATACCAAGCACTTTATTATCATGTTTTATTTTAACTCTCCTGCTACTTTTATCAGGATAGTTGTGTTGTCTTCATTTGTAGATATGGCAATTGAAGCCTGGGAATGGCAAGTCTAAAGTTACATTAACAGTTGACGGAGCTTGAGTTTGTGCCCAGTACTATCGGATTTCTACACCTCTTGCTCTTCCCAAAACCTTCTTTGTATCTCAGTTCATAAGATCCAGTGGCCTTGCTAAGGAGGCAATTTTAGTCTTCAGACTGTGTTATTTTAAATTTAGAATTAGCAACCAACCCTTTTTTGTCTACCTGGTCAGTTAGGTATAACTTTTATTCCTCATTTCTTCACAATGTTGGTCAACTGAGATAGATAGATAGATAGATAGATAGATAGATAGATAGATAGATAGATAGACAGACAAACAGACAAATAATAAACTCCAGTCACTTGTTGGTCCTATATACTGAACATTAATTCCTTTTTTTCTGGGTCAGACTTCTCTACCATAAAATGAAAATCCTGAAGTGGCAGAGAATCTTAGAATCTACGTTAGACATCACAAATTGGTGATGTATGGGCTAAATATGACCCCAGGCATGTTTTGTTATTGTTGTTGTAGCTATTTATTGATCATCCTCTAATAGCTGGTATATTCTTTTATGTATATAAATTTATTGAGATATAATTCACGTATACTACAATTCACCCATTTAAAATGTATAAATCAATGGTTTTCAGTGTATTCAAAGTTGGGTAAGTATCACCACGGTTACTTTAGAAAATTTCAATCACTCCCCAAAGAAATCCATACTATGCAGCAATATGGATGGATGTAGAGATTATCAAACTAAGTGAAGCAAGTCAGACAGAAAAAGACAAATATCATATGATATCACTTATATGTGGAATCTAATAAAAATGATACAAAAGAACTTATTTACAAAGCAGAAACAGACATGAAGATTTCAAAACCAAATTTATGGTTACCAACGGGGAAATGTTTGGGGGGGAGGAGTTAGAAGGCTGGGATTATCATATACACAATAGTATATATAAAATAGGTAAATAACAAGGACCTACTCTATAGCACAGAGAAATCTGCTCAATACTCTGTAATAACCTATATGGGAAAGAATCTGAAAAAGAAAAAATATGCATATATAGCAACTGATTTGCTTTGCTATACGCCTAATACAACATTATAAGTCAACTACACCCCAATAAAATTTAAAAAACTAAAAATAAATAAAAACAAAGTCAACCAACAACAACAAAAGAAATCTCTACTAATGAATAGTTATTCTCCTTCCTCCACAACCATATCCCCCAGCCCTCAGCAATGACTAGTCTAATTTCTATCTCTATATATTTGCCTATTCTAGCCATTTCATTTCATTTGCATGGTCATTTGTGACTCACTCCTTTTACTTAGCACAATGTTTTCAAGGCTTATCCATGCTGTAGTACATTACCATTTCTTTCTCTGACTCAAGAATATTCCATAGTATGGAATACCATATTTTACTTATCCATTCACCAGGTGGTAGACATTTGGGTTGTTTCTACTTTGGGGCTCTTATGAACTAGGCTTCTATGAACAATGATATACATGTTTTTGTGTGGATATATGTTTTCATTTCTTTTGAGTATGTATCTAGGAGTGGAATTATAAAATCATAGAGTAGAGTAACTAAGTTTAACTTTTTGAAGAAACTGCCAGACTGTGTTTCAAAGTGTCTTCAAATTTTTAATTTCTTATCAGTAGTGTATAAGGATTCTTATTTCTTCACATCCTTGTCCACACTTGTTCTTATTGTTGGCCATTTTTATTAGAGCCACCTTAATGGGTGTTAAACAATGTCACATTATAGTTTTCATTAGTTTTTTCCCTGAAGGCTAAAGATCTTTGCATGTGCTTATTGGCCATTCATATATCTTTTATAAAGAAATGTATCAAGATCGTATACCCATTATTTAATTGGGTTATTTGTCATTTCATTTTTGAATTGTAAGAATTGTTGCATCTATAGCTTTGATGCAGGTCCCTTATAAGATTTATGATTTACAAATATTTTCACCCATTGTGTGGGTTATTACGTTTTCTCCTTGTCGATGGTATCGAGTGCAAAGTTTTTAACTATGCTAAAGTGCAGGTTACCTATTTTTCTGCTTTTTAGAACCTCATCTGTGGCAAATGGAGGTTCCCAGGCTAGGGGTCAAATCGGAGCTACAGCTGCCGGCCTGCACCACAGCCACAGCAATGAAGGATCTGAGCCACGTCTGCAAACTACAACCACAGGTCACGGCAATGCTGGATCCTTAACACACTGAGCAACGCCAGGGATTGAACCCACAACCTCATGGTTCCTAGTTGGATTTGTTTCCACTAGACCACAACAGGACTCCTTATTTTTCCATTGCTGCTTATACTTCTGCTGTTATATCTAAGAATCTATCCCTAACAAAGTCACAAAGATTGACACCTATGTTTTCTTCTGAAAGTTTTACAATTTTAGCTCTTTTGTTTAAGTCCGTGTTGCATTTTGAGTTAATTTTTGTATATGGTATGAGGAACAGATCCAACTTCACTTTTATATGTGGATATGAAGATGTCCTGGTACCATTTGTTGAAAAGACTGTTTTTGCCTCCTTGAATTCTTCATGTCCTATTGTAGAAAATCAATTTAGTATAAATATGAGGGTTTACTTCTGGATTTTCCAATTCAATCCCATTGATCTAAATATTAATCCTATGCCAGTACTACAATATCTTGATTAATAGCATTGCAACGAGTTTTAAATTGATGTGGGTCCTTCAACTTTGTTCTCCCTGTTCAAGGTTGTTTTGAATATTCTAAATCCCTTAAATTTTTATAAAAATATTGGTTCATCTTATCAGTTTCTTCAAAAAAAACTTTTATTGTGAATAGAATTGCATTGAGTCTGTGGATCAATTTGGAGAATACTGTCATCTTAATATTAGTAGGTCTTCTGGCCCATGAATATGGGATGAATCCACTTATTTATTGTCTTTAATTTCTTTCAGCAATGCTTTGTAGTTTTCAGAGATAATTTCTGTACTACCATGCTAAATTTATTCCTAAGAGTTTTATTCTTTTTGATGCTCATATAAATGGAATTCATTTCTTAATGTCATTTTCACTTTGTCCCTTGCTACTTGTATAGAAATGTAGTTGATTTTGTAAATTCAGGATCTGTGTCCTGAAAACTTTCTGGATTTATATATTACTTGTAATATATTTTTTAGTTCTTTAGTGTTTTCAATATCATAGCATCTGCAAATAGAGAGACTTTTACTATTTTCAATTTGGATGCCTTTTATTTATTTTTCCTGCCTAATTCCTAACACCTCAAGTATAATGTTGAATTAATGTGGCATAAATGGGCATTTTTGTTTTGTTCTTTATCTTAGGAAGAAAGCTTTCAGTTTTTCTTAGTATAATGATAGCTATGGGCCTTTTGTAGATGGGCTTTTTGAATTAGGTTGAGGAAATTTCCTTCTATTTCTAGTTTATTGAGTGTTTTTGTCATAAAGGGGTTTTGAATTTTGTCAAATGCTTTTCTGTGCCAGTTAAGATGATTACCAGTTAAGATGTTTTTGTCCTTTATTCTATTGATATAATACATTTTATTAATTAATTTTTGACTATTAAACCAAACTTGAATTCCTGGGATAAATCCTGCTTTTTTTTATATTGCCGGATTCAATTTACTAATATTGTGTTGGAAATTTTGTGTTACTATTCAAAATAGATACTAGCTGTAGTTTTCTTGTGATGTCTTTGTCGAGTTTTGGTGTCAGGGTAATACTGCACTCAAGGACTGAGTTGGGAAATGCTCTCTCTTCTATTTCTGGGGGGACAGTTGTGAAGAATTGGTGTTCTTTAAATGTATGCTAGAACTCATCAGGGAAGCAATCTGTCATGGGGTTTTTTTGTGTGTGTGTTTTTATTTACTAATTCAATCTCTTATTACAGGTCTAGTCAGATTTCCTGTTTCTTCAAGTCAATTTTGGCAGTTGGTATCTTTCTAAGGATTTGTCCATTTCCTCTGGGTTATCTAATTTGTCATCCAGTTGTTCATAATATTCTTTCACAATCATTTCTATTTCTGCAAGGTTATTAGCAACACCCCCTTTCATTCTTTATTTAGTAGTTTGTGTCCTCTCTCTCTTCCTTTCTCCTTGGTCAGACTTGCCAAAGGCTAGTTGATCAAGTTCTGTTGCTGTTTCATTTCTAATAAGCCTGGGCATGTGTATGGTTACCCTGGGATGATAGTGTTTTTAGCAGAGTACTTTGTCTCCTTCCCTGATCTTTTTTTTTTTAATTTATTTTGTTGAAGTATAGATAATTTACAATGTTGTACTAGTCTCTATTGTATAGCAAATTGATTCATTCATACATATGCATATACTATTTTTTATATTCTTCTCCATTATGGTGTATTACAGAATATTGAATATTGTCTCCTGAGCTACACAGTAGGACTTGTTGCTTATCCATCCTATATAAAATAGTTTGTTTCTGCTAATCCCAAACTCTCAATCCATCCCTTCCCCATCCCCTTCACCCTTGGCAACCCCAAGTCTGCTCTCTATGTCTGTGACTCTGTTTCTGTTTCAAAGATAAGTTTATCTGTGTCATATTTTAGATTTCACATATAAGTGATATCATATGGTATTTGTCTTTCTCTTTCTGATTTATTCCCTTAATATGATAATTTCTAGGTTCCCTGATCTTTCTGTTAAACTGTCTATTGCTATCACACCCATTTTACTACACTAGCTACTGACTAAATGCTTTTTTTTTTTTTTTTCCTGGAGAATAAACTTCTCTACAGTCTGACAGAAATAAATTTAGGCCCCTTTGCGCATTATTTTGTAGGAATATGCAGTTTCAGGCTGAAAAAAAAACCTAATCCTGCATAATATATCATGCTAGTTTCTTGATTTAGTGACTCATGGTCACCCAAGCCCGCCATTTGTAGATGAGAAAACTGAGACAGAGCATGGAAATAACTTGCCCAAGTTCACTTCTACTGTAAGGAGCAGACTCAGAAGCCAAGTTTCCTAACTCCATGTTATCTTTCCTCTGCCACTTCATGTGAATTCAGGAAAGGCTCATTCATTTTAATATTTTCCTTAGCTAAACCTGAACAAGAGTTAAAGCTGCAGTGGCAGCTTGGCTACAAAAATGTCTTTTCTTCTTCCCACCTCAGCACCCTCCACAATGCAACTTTCAAGCCCCTCTTATGAAAACACAGAGTCCATTTTCTTATTTCTTGAGTGTGGGCTGGCATTGCAGTTATCTTTGGCTAATAAAATGTGGTTAGAAAGAAGGTGGTTCTAGATCCCAGCTAGGCCTCAATAGGCCTTCTGGCATCTGCTTCCTCTTGGAACCTTAAAACTTGGGAAACAAGTCTAGCATTGTGTACTGAAATGTAAAAGGCTGATGGTCCCATCAATGCATTACCTCAAAGCAAAACTCAGACAATGGCCAGAGATGTGAATGAGGCCGTCCTAGCCCAGCCAGCCTCAAACAACCTGCCAGATGGTCAGGCACACAAACTGGACAAGATCAGCCAAATCCAAGTCAAATCATCAGAACTACCCAGGTGAGCCACAGACCATTAAGTAACAATAAATTATCATTGTTCTAGGCCTCTGAGTTTTGAGGAGCTTGTTACATTACCATAGCTCATTGATAAATCTGCCCAAAAGAATAGCATCTAAATGTATTACACACATAAAATATAAGAAATCTGGGGATTAGATGCAATTTTGAATGATTTTTTTCATTTGACCTCATTTAAATGTGATATGTATAAGCTAGTGGTATGCAAGATAATTTAAAAATAACATGAATGAACAAACCTTTAAAGTTACATAAATATGTAGATAAATATATACCAGAAAACACTGGCTTTTTATAAACAATCATATAAGATTTTTGCCTTCAACCTAAAAAAAAGTCATTTAAAGATATCAAGTAAACAATGGTGTAGTTGACAGGAAAAAATAGTAAAACCTGTGAACCTGGAAAACGAATGCCTGAAGGTTGGGGAAGGCAGGTGCCCCGACATTGGCTATGGCATTTAATGCTTCACCAAGGTGCCTCACCCAAGCATTTGGCAATCTTTGGCGAATATTGGCCTGAAGGAATTTCTGCTCTAAGTGTGGGACAGCAGAGCTGGCATGAGGCCTGTCGATGTGAAGAATTTTGCCAAATAATTGAGTTTTATAGACCCAGGCCTATGTCTGTATGTGGCAAGTATGTGTTACAGACATACATTACATAGTGTTTACACAGGGCCTTATCTGAGGATCTCATTACCCTTCAAAGGCTTTAATTAAACTTCACAATACCCTTGATGAAATAGCTATTATTTGAGATGAGTAAATTGAGGTACTCTTAATCAAGGCTCCCAAACTGATGAGGCAATCTGCCTAAGGACAAGCAGAAAATGATTATCTAAGAGGCAAACAGAGGCTGCTAGTCTTTCTCTTAGTTTTCAACTCTATTTTACTGCAGAGCCTGAGGGAAGAGAAATTTTTTTTTAATGATTTCTTAGAGTAGTGTGAGACTGCCCTGCACCCTGGGCCTTATTCATATTCACATAGGGAAGAACACTTTGCTTGTCTTTTTTTTTATTTTGTTTTTATCACAGATGAATAAGTTCCTTATTCCTTCCTTTGGAGACTATTGCAAACAAAGGCCTTTCACAGACATTCTCTGGAATGATCTACCTGTTCGTTAAGGCAGACATTAAGACTCTGCTTTCAGGGAGGATTTTAATCCCTTATCTTAAAACGTTTTGTCAGGGTAAACAAGCTTGAAGGTGGGTCTGGTCTCTTATAAGGGCAATGGTCCACAGCCAGGGATTATCTTTGGCTCATTTGGACTTCCTGGAACCATGAGTTCAAATCCCACCAGGTCAGATTGGGCCTTCATCCTCCTAAGTTAGATAAATGGAGCCAAGGACAGTTTACCACATTGGGTTTCTTGGCTAAGACTTTGAAAGCAAGGGTCTGATTTAAAGGTCTTGGGATATTGGTCTTTTAAGAAAACTTGTTGACTTTACCTTGGATCACCAGATCAAAGCTAAATGCTACTAGGTAAGCACCTCTTTAAAAGCACTGATAATATTTTCTTTTGGAAATTTTTGCCAGATTTTTTTAAGTAGAAGCTATTCGTGAATGTTGTCTAGGATATCAGATTATTTTTCTTGTTTACACTGTAATGAAATACTCACGCACTTGAATTGTTCTTAATACACATGATTTACTTAATTATATCTTTTGTATTTTATGTTAGATGCTCCTACTGGCCTGAGACTAGTGACTCACTGCAGCTCACAGGAAATAGTCATTAGGAGCCAATGGGAATGTTAAGAGGAAGATGGTTCTGATTATGACCTTTCATTTCACTTTTGTTGATTTTGGAGAAGTCTCTTAACTAATCTGTATCATAGTTCTCTCATATAAACTGAGGATGATAATTACTGCCCATCTCATGCAGTAACAGCATGAGAATGAACAGAACAGACTGTACGCAAAAGCATTTTACAACCTATGGAGAAACATAAAAACTATAAAGGGTTAGTTACCTAATGATTCTTATATAGTACATTGATTACTTATATGTTAATGTATATTATCAATGACTGAAAAAAATTGTGTGCTTCTTCTAAATAATTCAACTCCTCCTCTGGTGTTTTATTTGGCATGTTGTTTTGGTTCTGAATAACAGAAACTTCAACTCAAGGATGAAGTCTTTATACAAATTGAATAGTCTTAAACAATCTTAAATAGAAAAGGAAATTGGTTGGCTTATAGATGGGCCAGATTCAGTGGTCAACAAGAATTGTCTGAGATAAAAGAATTATTAATAATTTTGCTATGGGTGTTAATAGCATTATAGTTACATTTTTGAAAATCCCTTATCTGCTGGAGCTACAATCTAGCTTACTTGTGGAGAAATGAAATGTCTAAGATTTGCTTTAAAATACTCCAGCAATGGAGTTCCCATTGTGGCACAGTAAAAACAAACCCAACCAGTATCCATGAGGATGCGGGTTTGATCCCTTGCCTCACTCAGTGGGTTGGGAATCCAGTATCGCCATGAGCTGTGATGCAGGTGGCAGGGACGGCTCAGATCTGGCATTGCTATTGCTGTGGTGTATGCCTGCAGCTGCAGCTCCAATTCGACCCCTAGCCTGGCACCCCCAGATGCTCGAGTGTGGCCCTAAAAAGCAAAAAAGAAAGAAAGCAAGCAATCAAGCAAGCAAGCAAGCAAGAAAGAAAGACCTGTTGGGGTTGGGGACAAGTAGGGATATATTGGTAAAATGTCATTAACTGATAAACGTGCATTCTGTGCAAAAGCCAGAATGGGAGGTTCATTATACTTAATCTCTCTACTTTTACCGTATATTTGAAAATATTCATAACACTAAGTTAAAGATACTACTTTTAAATGCCACCACCAGGCATGTGGTAGATGAAAGAAGGTAAAGCAGGATGGCATAGTGATTAAATCCGACTAGGCGACCATCACACTAGGTTGCTCCAGATCATATATTTTCCCTCACCATGACTGGGCAAGTTATTAACTTCTCTGGCTCTCATTTTGCTCATATGTCAAATAGGGGTAATAATAAAAGTGCCTACTGCATCGGAGGATGCATGCATCATTGAGAGGATTAAATAAGTTAGAACATATCAAATGATTAGAAGTGTGCCTGTAATAGAGTGAGTCCACTAATACTAAATAAAAATATATCATTATCCACCAATTCCTGTAGTGGTAAACAGAGGCATTCCTATGAGAACCTCATGGAATGGTTTACTGTGTATAAAAGGAAGCTTAGCTTCCAGGAGATGGGGATATGAGAATACTTGCTGGTCAGATAAAAACTACAGCTTGTAGACACTCCACCATGGTATCTACAAGCTCTACTGGTGTAGCAAATCTTTCTTTCATAGAGCATTCAAAGTCAAACTTCATTCCAAGTCTGGAAAAATGACCTGACCTCCAAATTAGAATGTTGTGAACTAGATCACTTTCCTAGCTGTCATTTAAAACCTCTCCTAGGAATATTTATACATGCAAATAGAGAATTCATTAACATTAGTTTTTTCTATTATTAAAGTCCTTATGGTAGGATTTTAATTTAATACCCTACCAGCTATTGATCCCTGATACAGGAAACTAAAACCTCGAGTCTTCTGAAAAGCCCTTTAATTCAAATATTTCTAATTCCTATAGTTTTGTACCAGCTACTGATAACTCCATCCTAAGTTTAAGGCCTACTGAAGGCAAGAACTATATTATTCATTTTTTAAAAAAACATATCTAACAGAAAAATTTATTCAAGAAATATTAATTTGCTCTATGCCTAGTCCTGGGTATGCAATGGTAAATGAGAGAAATGCTTATGCCTTCATGGATCATATGTTTAGTTTTTTAAAAAGGACAATATTAAAAAAGTACTAAGAGTGTGATAGGATGACTGTTAAGCTAAAAGAATTCCAGAGAAATGTAAGGGCACTTATCTCTGTCCCAGAGTCAGAAATATTCTCCTATGGAGAGAAGGCTAAGTAGAAATTTGAAGAAAGTAATTCAGGGAAATGATTGGAAAAGATTTATTTCAGGACCACAGATCATGAAGCAGTTAAATAAATTAGGAAAGCCCCTCTCACACACTGTCATATGTCGAGGGTTCTCTGTGAATTAGATAATAGAACTTGAATGTTAAAATTCAAATACACTAAAAATTCTTAGATATTCCAAGTAAAGGCTAATAGGAGACATTTTAACTGATTGTTCGATGATTTCCTTCTGGAACAGTTTCCTGACCTTGCCACTACTGACATTTTGGGATGGGTAATTCTTTGTTGTGAGTTAATTCTTTCCTGTGGGGGACTATTCTGTGCATTGTACGATGCTGAGTAATATCCCTGGCTTCCACCTACTGGATGCGAGTAGCATTCCCACCTCCCTGCTGTGACAAATATAAATGTCTCTAGATTTTGTCCAACATCCACTGGAGGAAAAAATCATGCCCTTGTTGAGAACTACTGATCTAGAATATGGTATCTGTATGGTATGGTGTTTGTAATATACTGATATGGTCTTGAGCCTGGTCAGAAAGATAAGTACCACCTCCTACCCTGAACCATAATGGGGAAGCGGCCTGTGACTGACCTGGCAAAATAAAACTCTGTTTAGAGGAAGCTCATGAAACAGTTTTGGCCAGGAGGATGAGCTAACCTCATAATAAGTACTTGCAAAGAGAAACCACTCCCCAAATGTGCGGTGTGTACCATGACCAGGGATTGACTTAACTAGGGGAAGGAATCATATAATCTTCTGTGTCTACAGATATGTTAAGTAAGCCAAATGTGTGTTTCTTTTTTTGGTATCAAAAGACAATTCAAGAATAGTATTCACTGTCACGTTCATTTTAAAGTACACCCACAATGTCAAAAGTCTAAATGACTATACATTTTTCACTCTCCTCTAAAACTGGAAGGCACTAAATAGTACAATGATACGTTGTCACTCAAAGATTTTCACACTCAATTCTATTTCAAAAATATATCTGCTGACACCCATACTTTATAAAATAATTCCTGTGTGATAGTTACATACCTTGAGCTGAATTACCAGTGCCTTCGTCTTGAGTGCCTAATATATTCTATGGGAAGTGCCTTGAGAATTTCATTTCTGGTCACTGCCAAGAGAAAGAAGTATTAGCTGTTCACAATGAGACACATTGAATTTTGTACATAACAAAAATTGCAAGTCTTTAGGACTTAAATAGGTTTTTCTCCAGAGCCTACAATAATAACAACTATTCAAAAAATGTTTAGGATAGGGGCTGTATGTCCTCCACATATTAGACACTCAATAAACTGTTGGTTCATAAATAACCTAACTCATGGTTAAGAGACTATGTCACTTTGTATCTAAAGGTCCAAGTCTCCATGCTCCACCCACTAGTTATGTGCTAAGTAAACTTATTCACTTATTTTTCTCAATTTCAATTTCCTAACTGATAAACTAAGACTGATTAGTAATGTCATATTATTTTGAGGTCTAAATGAGAAAATCTACACAAGGCTTTTACCATAGCACAAACAGTGCTTTATAAATTTTTGTTATTATTTTGAGAACTTATTTCTCCCATATATCCAAAAAGATTTTTCATTTTGGGGGAAAATGATAGTTGCATTTCTAAAAATGGTTACTTTTGATCTTTTGGAAGTCAAACTTCTCAACATTTAGCTTGAGAATTACAAAGTATCTGAGGATCTGAGAAATAATCACTTTCAGATATTCACATGTTATTTAGAAACAATCACAGTGGCAATGGGAGTCCACTTTCTTGGTAATGATCTATTTGTATCCTTTAAAAAAATAAAAGCGCAATTCATTCAAATATATGCTTAGTGTTAAGAAGACATGGGGTATAAATTATAGTTTTATTAATCCATTTTATTTTTTTATTTTATTACTCAAATGAATTTATCACACCTGTAGTTGTATAATGATCATAACAACCCATTTTCACAGGATTTCCATCCCACAGCCCAAGCTGTCCCCACCCCCCAAACTGTCTCTTCCAGAGACCATAAATTTTTCAATGTCAGTGAGTCAGCATCTATTCTGCAAAGTTCAGTCTGTCCTTTTTTCATATTTCACATGTCAGTGAAAGCATTTGATGTTGGTGTCTCATTGCATGGCTGACTTCACTTAGCATGATAATTTCTAGGTCCATCCATGTTGCTAAAAATGCTAGTATTTCATTCCTTTTAATGGCTGAGTAATATTCCATTGTGTGTATGCAACACATCTTCTTGATCCACTTCTCTGTCGATAGACATTTAGGTTGTTTCCATGTCTTGGCTGGAAATAGTGCTGCAATGAACATTGGTGTACATGTGTCTTTGCAAGTCATGGTTTTCTCTGGATAGATGCCCAGGAGTGGGATTGCTGGATCAAATGGTAGTTCTATTTTTAGTTTTCTGAGGAATCTCCATACTGTTTTCCACAGTGGTTGCATCAGTTTACAATCCCATCAACAGTGTACTAGGGTTCCTTTTCCTCCACACCCTCTCCAGCACTTATTGTTTGGAGACTTTTTGATGATGGCCATTCTGTGGTGTAAGGTGGTACTTCATAGTGGTTTTGATTTGCATTTCTCTAATAATGAGAGTGTTGAACATCTTTTCATGTGTTTTTTGTCCATTTGTATGTCTTCTTTGGAGAACTGTCTGTTTAGATCTTCTGCCCATTTTTGGATGGGGTTGTTTGTTGTCTTGGTATGGAGCTGCAGAAGGTGTTTATAAATTTTGGAGATTAATCCCTTGTCAGTCAATTCACTTGCAAAGATTTTCTCCCATTCTGTGGGTTGTCTTTTTGTTTTGTTTAGGGTTTCCTTTTCTGTGCAGAAATTTTTAAGTTTGTTTAGGTCCCATTTATTTTTGCTTTTATTGTCAATACTCTAAGAGGTGGATCTGAGAAGATGTTGCTGTGGTTTATGTCAGAGAGTGTTTGGCCTATGTTTTCCTCTAAGAGTCTTATAGTGTCTGGTCTTATATCTAGGTCTTTAATCCATTTTGAGTTTATCTTTGCGTATGGTGTTAGGGAGTGTTCTAATTTCGTTCTTTTCCATGTGGCTGTACAGTTTTCACAGCACCACTTATTAACAAGCTGTCCTTTATCCATTGTATATTCTTGCCTCCTTTGTCATAGATTAGTTGGCTGTAGTTGCATGGGTTTCATTCTGGGCTTTTTATCCTGTTCCACTGATCTCTATTTCTGTCTTTGTGTCAGTACCATATGGTTTTGATGATTGTTACTTTGTAGTGTAGTCTGAAGTCAGGGAGCCTGATTCCTCCAGCTCCATTTTTCTTTTTCAGGATGTCTTTGGCTCTTCTGGGTCTTTTGTGCTTCCAAACAAACTTTAAAATATTTTGTTCAAGTTCTATGAAAAATGTCCTTGGTAATTTGATAGGGATTGCATTGAATCTGTAGATTGCCTTAGGTAGCATAGACATTTTGATAATATTAACTCTTCCAATCCATGAGCATGGTATATCTTTCCATCTACTTGTGTCATCTTTGATGTCTTTCATCAGCATCTTATAGTTTTCAGAGTACAGGTCTTTTGTCTCTTTAGGTAGGTTTACTCCTAGGTATTTTATTCTTTTGGATGTGATGATAAACAGGATTGCTTCCCTAAATTCTTTTTCTGCTCTTTCATTGTTAGTGTATAGAAATGCCATTGATTTCTGTGTATTAATTTTGTATCCTGTGACTTTGCCAAATTCATGGATGAGCTCTAACAGTTTTCTGGTAGAGTCTTTAGGATTCTCTAAGTATAGTACCATGTCATCTGCAAATAGTGATAGTTTTACTTCTTCCTTTCCAATTTGGATTCCTTTTATTTCTTTTACTTCTCTGATTGCCATGGCTAGGACTTCCAAATCTATGTTGAAGAGCAGTGGCGAGAGCAGACATTTTAGATCTTGAATTTATAGACCAATTTGAGGAGGAATCATACAGGGATGAGACTGAGTGGGCATTTAAGACTTTTTTTAAAGATTTTTTTTTCTATTATAGTTGATTTACAATGTTCTTTCAATTTCTGCAGTACAGCAAAGTAACCATTATCTCTCAACAATTTCTGCATTATTTTCTCCTTAAAGGTATTGCATATCTTCTGTTAGGTATGCTTTGAAGGACTGTGTAGTCTTTATGAATTTGTAGGTGGAATATTATTATTACTATTTTCTAAGCGATCCTAGTAGGAACTGTATATATACTTTTTATAAATCTTTTATCTTGCAAACTTGCTGACTTCTGTAATCATTGATGAATAGTTTGCAGATTCGTTTCTATTTGCAATGTTGACAATCATACAAATAACCAATGCTTTCATGTCTTCCATTTTAATTTTTGCATATTTTATTTTTCTTATTTATTCAGCAAGAATACCTACTTAAAACTAAATGTAAATATCATTCACAGGAAATACTATTGGTACTTTTCCTAATTTTAAAAGGAAAAGGTCTAATATTTATTAACTATACTATTTGCTATAGATTTTTCATTCGCTGGGAATTCTTTTTTCTAGTATGAGTGGGGCCATCACACTACCAGATCCCTCCTTTAATAAATAAATTGTAGATATCTGAGGATTTATACAGAGAATTTTAACCAATGAACAGATTTTATTTAATAGTACAAAGAGAAAGCAATAGATAAAAGATTAAAAAAAGTGCAAGAGACAGAAATGGCTGGTCATCACAAGTCCCAGCGGAAAGGCAAGGAAGAAACAATGTTAGTGGGGGCAAAGCAATGTTTTATTTTATTTTACTCTTTGCAGAAGAGTTAGTTATGTAAAGCTTGCAAAATAACCATTGTTTTTGAAAATCTAAAAGGAATCAAAGAAGATTTGAAAGAAAGAAGATATTCCAAAGTAAGCCTGCAAGACTATGGTTACATAAAAGATAAATGTAGCATTCTGGAGTGTGGCATGATACTGCTAAAAAATGAGGTTTGAAGGTGCCCTGATATACCTGGATAGGTTCTGCCCCATCTTTTTCCAGGTTTGAAGCCTTAAGGAAGTCTCTGTTTTCCATAACCCTCAAGGTTATTCTGAGGTTTTAATGGCATTGTGACTACAAAGTCCTTTATTGTGTCCGGCACTTAGTGAGTACTCAGTGACAGTCATTCATATACCTATAAGTTTATAGCACCTGTCCAGCTCTGGAATCTTCTTGTTACATTGTCTCAAGCCCAGTAGCTTCCTTTCTCCTTTTTCCTTTCCCAATATAGAAAGCCTTGACCAAGTCTTGCCACCAAACTCTACCCGTCATCAGGTTTCTTAAGATAAAGGATTTAGCTTCTGAAAAAATTAATCAGTGTATACAGTAGGCCACACTTATCCTTGGCTGTGCTTTACACCATTTCAGTTACTCATGATCAGCTAGTCATTTAAAAAATATTAAGGGGAAAATTCCAGAAACATACAATTCATAAATTTTAAATTGTATGCCATGATCAAATCTCAGCCTTCCTACTCCATACCACCAGATACCAAGTCATCCCTTTGTCCAGGGCATTCCACCAATTTATTATTAGGAGTCCTCTTGGTTAACAGGTCAACTGTCCTGGTATTGAAGTGCTTACATTCAAGTAACCCTTATTTACTCAACAATAACCCCAAATCAAAACAGTAGTGATGCTGGCAGTTCAGATGTCGAAAGAGAAGCTTTAAAGTGTTTTCTTCAAGGGAAAATGTGCAAGTTCTCCACTTGAAAGGTAAAAAAAAAAAAAATCATATGCTGAGGTTGCTAAAGATCTCCAGTAACAACTAATCTTCTATCAATGAAATGCTAAAGAACAACAAAGAAATGTGGGCTAATTTGCTAGTGCACTTTAAACTTTAAGTTACAGCTAAGTTGTGTGCAAAGTGCTTAGTAAAGATGAAAAAGGCATTAAATATAGACAGCAAGATAATTTTGAGAGAGAGAAAAGCCATATTCATATAACTTTCATTACAGTATGGTGTTATTGTTCTATTTTATGATTATTATTAATCTACTACTGTACTTAATTTATAATTTAACTTTACCACAGATAGGTTTGTAGAGAACAAAACATAGTATATATAGGGTTTGGTAGAATGTGTGGGTTTAATCATGTCCCTTTTGGATAAGGGGGGACTACTGTACCCTGTCTTATGGAAGCTTAAGGATTGAATTTCTATACAACAGATTTACATTTAAAGACAAGTACCTGTGCTATGAACATGTTATTGTTAATATTTGTTTCTATGGTGAACTGTACTGAATAACAAGGAATTCAGACAAATAACCTGATATTGTGTGTGTGGGGAAGCCCTCTTTACTTCTTATTAATTCCAAGTACCCTTTGTACCTCTTGGCTCACCATTAGATTAGAGCACTTATTATTATTACTGAATCATAAGGTTATTTCCATCATCACTGGGGTTAAAATTTGCATACCTCTGCATAATTCCTGTGCACAGCTGCTTGTAAGCTTTGACTTTCATCTTAGTTTGCACAATTCATCTGGAATTTCTTAAAACTGGACTATTCATAATAACAATCTTGAAAGAACTTCAGGGGGAATGTTGAGTTCAACAATTTAGCAGCATCCTTCACTTAAATAAAAAGCTTCAGAGCCTCTTAAAGACATGAACAGTTTTGACTGAAAAGTCTAATATCAACCACATGGGCTAAATGATTGCAGAACAAATTTTTTATTACGATATAAATCTGCCGGAAACAACAAAAAAGGTCATCAATCTCTTCCTTACTTTTCATTGGCATTTTGAAATTACCCTCTTTTCCTTCCTCTTTGTTACTTCCCAAACTAAACCAGGGTATTCAATGTTGTCACAAATTCTATTTGTCAGTGATATTCCTTTGAGAAGCTGTTGAAACTTACAGGCCAGATGAGAGGAAATCGCATAAAAACTCAAGCCATTTGTACGAATCAAGATTGACTAAAAGGACTAAATGACTTCCACTGTATAGTGTAATCAAAAGAAATTGATCAACAGCCATTATATGAAATGAAGGAAAGGCAGCATAACAGAATAGCTTAAAAGGAAGGGTACCTCAATTTTAGTTTTGACTTTGCCCATAACCTGATGCATTTCCTTCAGCATAATCACTCAGCTTTGCATTAGTCAGACTTTTGGTTTCAGGTGATAGAACTCAACCCATTTGGTAAACAACAAGTAAAAGCAGTAGCAGGGCAAAGCCACTTACTAGCTCATATAAAAAGTCCATGGATAATTTTGGTTCAGGTGTCGCTGGATCCAGGGGTTTAAATGATGTCATCAAGAGCATGTTTTTCTTTATCCCCAAGCTGCTCTTTCCCGTAGGTTGACTTAACTCTCAAACATGATTTCACCTCCATGAAAAGATGGTTCTCAGCAGTTCCAGCGTGTATCAATTCAGTAATCTCAGTGGAAAGAGAACATCATTTTCTCCATTGTTTCTTCCATTGTTCCCATGGTCTTTGGAGAGGCCCTTTGGATCTCAGGCCCAACCCTGAACCAAGAGAGAATGTAAAGTAGCCAGGTCTAGACCATATGTACCATCTACTACATGGACTGAAATTTAAGGTGTATTTACTGAAAGGCAAATCAAGACACTGTTACCAGAGAAAGTGGAGAATGCATGATAAATAATGAGCAGACAAAAAGAATATACTCCCACTCCAACCTTTCTTGGATTGTAAAGTCCTCAATTAAATACCCTACTTAGAGTTGATGATGTAAATCTTTTTACACTAACATTCAAAGTATAGTTGTTTAAGAATCTTCTAAGGAAGAGATGGCTGAAACACAATTTCCATTTTCCTTCTCTACTTTTAGTAATACAACTCCCTGATTTTTGATAGGCAGACAGCAGGCAGAAGACACGTATTATTTCCCACACTTCTGTTTAGTTAAATACAGCCACATGACTGATGTGGTAGTTGGAAACATGGCCTCCAAAGATACCCAGATCCTAATCCTCTGGAACCTGTGACTGTTCCATTTTGTGGTAGCACACTCTGCCAGTGTGACTGAGTTAAGAATCTTGAAATGGAGAGATGATCCTGGATTATCCAGGTGGTTGGTAAAAACAATCATGGGTGTACTTATACAATAAGGCAGAGGGAGATTATATATGGAAGAGGAGAAGCCAATGTGGCCATGTTGGCAGAGACAGGGGTGAGGCAGTCAGAGCCAAGCAGTGACACCGGTCACCAGAAGCTGGAAGATGCAAGGAAACTCTCCCCTAGGGCTATCAGAGGAGTGTAGCTAGGTAGGCTTCTCAACTTCAGTTCTGTGAACTGATACAACTGGGAGAGTATACACTTCTCTTTGTTTTAAGCCATTGTATTTGCAGTAATTTGTTATGGCAGCTATAGGGAACAAATATAACTAGGTTCTGGCAAATAGAATATGAACAGAAAAGGAGGTGTCCATCTTCCAATTCATTTCTTAGAGAGAAAAGTGCTGCCTTACCTTTTCTCTCTCTTCTATCCAGTTGACTGGAATGTAGAAGTGCTGGTGCAATACCTCGTGCTACCTCCCCTTGTGTGAGTGATGTTAACAGGCTAGGATGGTAGAGCAACAAGATAGAAGGGGCCTGGGTCCCCAATACTCAGCTTGAAATCTCAATTTGGGAGATACATAAAATTCTACTTTTTTAACCACTGTATTCTAGAGTCTCTTATTATAGCTAATCTATATGCTAACAAAAAAACTGTTTTCATCTGCCATGAGCCTGCACTTCAAAGACTTCCAACTGGCACTGTAATTAACCAAGCCCCAAAGGCTGCAATCTGAAATCCACCACCACGCCTGCACCCAGCCCTCACTTCCCACAAGCTGCTCCCACAGTCTGGGTGTGGTGGGGATGCGGTCTTATTCCTGGGAGACATGGGACTCCTCTAACCACCAACCGTGATTCAAGGACTCCCTACTGGCCTTGCCAAAACTCCTTAGACATCAGGCAAGCTAAAATGCTTCTCCCCAACCCTCCCCCGACTCCCTTCACTTGGGGCAGGTGGTTTCACCTCCTGATGGCACTCCCAACCTTACCAGGTCCTTCCCCCATATTCTCTCCCAGGTCTTTCTCCTAATTAAGTCCCTGCTAACTTAATCCCATTCTGGCATCTGCTTCTCAGACTCACTCGCCATGTTGCTCAAAAGTTCAAGAACAAGGAGAACCTCTGGCAGAGTAAAAGCAAATAGGAATCTCATCAAGTAGTAAAAGTTTCTTGTCACAAACATATGTACCCAAGGTAACTCTCTGGGCAAAGAAGCAGACTTGGCCATCTTATGCTTTATTTTCCCTAAGAAATTTCTTGCTCACTTCTAAATTCTCTCCTGACACTCAGAAATATCGTGAGGCCAATAGAGTTTTCTCCCAAGACTTGGCAAACTCTTTCTTATAGACTGCAAATAACCGAATGAAAAGAAACATTTTATCAACTATCTAATTCTTTATGTAAATATCAAACATCGGAACGGATGATGGTAAGCAGGTAAAAGAATGAGAACGACTAAATGTTTTATCCATCTTTGGTCTGATTGAACCTAGTGTTGGTAGAATCCATTATCCCTGAATTTGTGCATGTTTGCATGTTTTTGTCTTGGTGAGTGCTAATCCCTTGGCCCGGATGTACAAATGTTCATACAATGTGCAGTCTTGCCAGTTCCCCCAGTTAGAAGTCACTGTTCAATCCCACTTTAGTCTACTGTTCACACCTTCAGTTATAACATTTCTTTCTGCATAGTATATTTGTCTCTGAAATTGTCATACTTTTTATTCATTTTAGGAATCCCCTCACTCTTCCTCATGCTTTCTTTATCTGCCTTCATCACACATCTGCTGAACTGAATTAAACATAAAAGAGGTGGAAAATAGGGTGCATTATTATTGTTGGAAACCAACACTTATATGATAGATTGGGATCATCCCCCCAGAAGCTGGGAACATCCCTCCAGAAATGGTTACTGGAATGAGAAAACATGCCATTGAGGGAATCTCAGGGATGGGAAATGTCTGCTCTTAGCAAAGGCTTTGAACACAAAACAGAGCAGAGCAAACTGAAAATGATGAGTTCTAATCCTTGCACATGTCATACATTTATAACAATGCCAACTGCAGGAAGACTCTCAAAAGCATGTCTTGTTATTGTTGGGTAGAAAGGGCATGTGTGTATGCGTGCACACATACCCACACAAACCCCTGTGCTGTCTTGTCTATTGTTAGACAAAAAAAAAAAAAAAAAAAACAGGCTCTTCTACTGCACTTCTGAAAACATATTAGATTTCCTCTTTTAAATGATTACACTGAAGAACTGTTACTGACATAGCTCCCAATTAAACATGTGTTTAGGTCTCAAAGGTCTTTTTAGGTTTTTACGATCTCTATTAATATATGAACATTAACATCCTTTTAAGTTTTTTTAGATGCATTTTATTGGAGTATGGTTCACTTATAAAATTGTGTTAGTTTTAGGTATAACAAAGTAAATTAGTTATATATATATACTTATATCCATTCCTTTTCAGATTCTTTTCCCATATAGGTTATTAGACAGTATTAACTGGATTATCCTGTACTATAGTCAAAAGGTTTTTTTTTTAATATTAAAGGACAACACAATTATGGCATTAAGAAAATATTATTAGAAAATTAATGAATTCTTAGGATATTGGTATATTAGTTATTTTAAACTGGAGGGTATAAAGCACATATTTTCAATTTTCAGATATGACTCTGACATAAACTAACAACACAACCTAGGATTAGTCACCTAAACACTCTGTGACCTGGCAACCTTATCTATACAAATGAAAGAGTTGAAATGTTTCAGAGATTGAAAACTGGTGGTTTATGGGCCAAGTGCAGCCGAAAGATATGTTTTCTTTGGCTAGTCAGCATTTTTCAAATTGAATTTCTTGCTTAACTTTAACTCAAGACATTTTGCCCCAAAAAATATAATTTCTGTGACTTCACACCCACTAAAATGGCTGTAACCAAAAAGATAGATATTAACTAGTTGTTGGCAAAGATATGGAGAAATTGGAACAGTCATATGCTGTTGATAGGAATGTAAATTTTACACACACTTTTCAAAACAGTCTGATAGCTCATCAAAAGTTTAAATTTAGGGCTACGATATGACACAGCAGTTCCATTGTTAGAGATATATCCAAGAGAAGTGACAATATACGTCCACATGAAAACTTGTACCTGAATGTCAATAATAACATTATTCACTACAGCCAAAAAGTAGAAACCACCAAATGTTCACCCATTGATTGATGGATGAACAAAATGGAGTATGCAGTGGAATATTACTTGGCAACAAAAAGGAATGAAATACAGAAACATGCTACAGCATGGATGAACCTTTAGAACAATATGGTAAGTGAAAACAGCCTGAAACAAAAGGCTGTAAGATATTATTCCATTTACATGAAATGTCCAGAACAGGTAAATACATAGAAGAGAAAGTAGGTTGATGGTTGCCAGGTGTTGGGAGTAGAAGGAATAGAGAATGACTCTTAGTGGATATGGAGTTTCTTTTGGGGGTAATGAAAGTGTTGTGAAATTAGATTGTGGTGATGGTTGTAAAACTGCAAATACGCTTAAAAAAAAAACCCACTAAATTGAATATTTTAACAAAGTAGATATTATAGTAAGTGAATTATATCTCGGTTTTAAAAGTACATGAGCCTCCAGTAGGATCTAAATATTCATCTCTAATATCCTTGTTAATATTGTCAACATCACAAAATTACTTTCTGCAATTATAGGTTAATCAGTATGAGCTATCCACATTACTTCAGAATAAAACACAGTTATGGCTAATGGTGGAATACATTTTACTTATGAAAGAATAAGTCTT
This sequence comes from Sus scrofa, assembly GCF_054392235.1. NCBI lineage: Eukaryota > Metazoa > Chordata > Mammalia > Artiodactyla > Suidae > Sus > Sus scrofa. The sequence continues at coordinate 61,417,559 of NC_139395.1, forward strand.
GAGTTTCTTCTTTCAGAAGAAGGACTTTTGGGAGTTCCTGTCATGGCACAGCGAAAATGAATCCGACTAGGAACTATGAGGTTGCGAGTTTGATCCCTGGCCTCACTCAGGGATCCAGGGGTTAAGGTCCAGCATTGCCGTAAGCTGTGGTGTAGGTCACAGATGCAGCTCGGATCTGGCATTGCTGTGGCTCAGGCGTAGGCCAGCGGCAACAGCTCTGATTAGACCCCTAGCTTGGGAACCTCCACATGTCGTGGTCTAAAAGCTCATAAGACCAAAAGAAAAAGGAAAAGAAAACAAAAAAGGACATAAGGACATTTGGGAGAAATATTTTAAAGATATATGTTTTACTGTTTTTTGAAGTTTAAATTTTTTTTAATGTTTTTCCCTCAAATAAACATCTTAACCCTGTAGTACCAAACAAAATCTCTCTCCCCTTGTTTGCAGGCTGTTTCTGGGCAGGGAAAACAAATCCTAATCAATAAGTTGATTCATTTAAGTTTTAACATCATTTGGTATAATTGCCATCAATACTATGAGCTCACCATCTCTTCTGAATGGCAGATCAAGCTGGAGCATCTGGAAAATCAGCAGGTAGGTGTGTTTTCAAGCCATTCCTCCCACTCCCACTCTACTATTTAAACCTTAGAGGAAAATGGCCAGTTGTCTTACAATGGGCCTATAAAAGAAATTAATCTTCTAGCCAAAGGAAGTGCATATAGGCAAGTGAATTATACCATTTTCTCAGTATTTCTCTTCTTGACCAAGCACAAAAGGTAGTAAATTGTTTAACACTGTCCAACCAATTGGGGCAAAATTCAAGCATTAAAGGTGAAAATATGTTTTCCCCTAGAAAGGAGTTCATATGGAAAGGGCCATGAACACAGGTGTGCATATACAATGAGAAGTGGGGAAAAATATGTTATTTTCTAAAGTAGCTACTATTCGAATTGATGAGACTAAAAAAAAAAAAAAAAAAAAAAAAAAATGCAGTCTCTTGGCAGGAAATTTTCTTTGTTTAGAAAAACGCCTTTAGAAGTCTCCTTAACTCTCTGGTCTAGGTAGCAGCCATCCAGAAAGAGAAATATAAGTTTATTTGCATAATAAAATAAAAACAGTTCCTTAAAAAGTAATTTTCCCAGTGGCAAGAGATGCCTTTCAATCCATCCCTCCATCCTGCTCTGCTCTGCTAAACCATCTTCTATGGAAGGAAGGCATTAAACAGACTTCAGGAGGTAACGGCCCAAGATGGGAGAGTGGAGGAGTGTGAGACCAGGGTGTTTATTCTCCAGGCTCTCTCTGTGCTGGGCCTCTGCCTGGCAGAAGCTGGGCAACCCTTTCCCAAAGGGGGCTGCCTTCACTCAAGGTTCTGGAAACGGCTTGTCTGCCCTTGTCCTTCAAGCCTACGAGTTAGTAATAGCTCCCCACTGTTGCCAGCCACAGAGAGCTTCAACATAACAGTCAGTTCTGCCACAAGCAACATATGTCTTCTTCTAAATCATTATGTGGAACAAAACTGTGCAATAAAACACATGGGGCTTTAAGAGAAAATGGAGTTAGAGGCATGCACACACACAAACTAGTATCTATGACATTTCAAAAGATAGGAAGCTAATAAAATGGGTTGACAATGTTATACTTATTCCAGTAATGAACCTGACTAGTATCCATGAGGATGTGGATTCAAACCTTGGCCTCGCTCAGTGGGTTAAGGATCTGGCATTGCTGTGAGTTGTGGTGTAGGTCACAGACGTGGCTCGGATCCCGAGTTGCTGTGGCTGTGGCGTAGGCCAGCGGCTGTAGCTCCAGTTCGACCCCTAGCCTGGGAACGTTTATGTACTGTGAGTGCAACCCTAAAAAGACCAAAAAAAAAAAAAAAAGGAAACACATATACACAATAAATGTTGCATTGTGCCTTGAACAGGACCTTGGAATTTGCTGGTGGAAGTTAAGTTTCAGAAGGGTCACAACTTGTGAGCTACTGTGAAGTGGCATCAGGAGGCTTGTCTGAAATGGGAACAGAAGATTGTGGCACAGGATGTGGATGGTGTGGTGGATAACAATACGGCCAGCTGAGGTGGACAGAGGATGTTTAGGGAAGGGGTGTGCCTTTTGTAAGTTCCTACACTGCAAGGTTCAACTGGATACAGATTTCTATGTCCACCTAACCTTTCTCACAGATGTAATCACACATAAGGGAGCACAAAATTAGGCTTGAACTATTCCCAAAAGCATCAGTGATGCTGACCCAGAGCTGTATTTTCAAAACAACTCTTCAGCTGACTGTACGTAGTTCATTTTCCTATTTGCCTATGCCCTTATAAAGAGTACCCCTTGACTACATTCTTCTCAATGACTGAATTTATTTATGAATTGTGTCTCCTGTTTCCTGTCATAACATCTAGAGAGAGAATGAAGGGCAGTCTGGAGGCAAGAGTTCTGGTATTATGGTAGGAGGTTTGAACCTGATAGGAAGAATGGATAAGCAATGAGGTCCTGCTGTACAGAACAGGGAATATATTCAATCACTTGTGGTAAGGACATGATAGAAGAGAATATGAGAAAAAAAGAATATACACACTGGGTATACACAAGAATATACACTGGGTCCCTTTGCTATACAGCAGATGTTGACAGAACACTGTAAATCAACCAAACTTTAATTAAAGAGGTTTTTTTAAAAAAGGAATTCCTATCAGAAGCAGTTGCCAAGGAACTTTGAAAGATAGTAATGTGTCTTAACGCAATTCTAGTGGCTTTATGTTCTTTAGTATTTTACCTTCCCCGCCACAGCCTGCCCCTCCTCATCCTCTGTTAGATTCAACAGCTCTGTATTACTGAGGTTTGGGGAAGGAAAGAGAGAGTGGTGTATGGGACATGAAGAGGGGCAGGAAGCACAAGGGTCACCATCACCAAGAAAAAAACAAGAGACACAAAAACCCCTTTCCCCAGAATCAACCTTTGAAAGACACTAGGCACTTCCCATTCTGCTACTATGCATGTAACTCTGTTGGGGCGATTTGGTTGATAGAGACCTGGACCCCACATCCCAGAAAAAGAAGATGGTTTGTATTTCTACATTTTCCACAAAAGAAAGCTTTGCAACAATATTTTCCATTTCAAAGGCACTGTTCTGCAAGTCACAAAAACTGAAAAGTGAAAATATTCAATGTCTCCCCTCAACACGTCCTTTTACTTTTTTTTCTAACCTGAGTCTGAACACAAATATAACCTAGTCTTTGCCCAACAATATTAGCCATAGAAGCACATGCACAGGAAGGGATTATTAATCCTCAAAAAAAGCCTTGGCAGAATTTGATGAAAGCTGAAATGTATTTTCACAGATGGTTGTGCTACGGTGAATTTGATTTGAAAAATATTAAACAAAGCAATACCCCCATTTCTGTTTTATTCCCTGAAAGCAATTATTACATGAAAAGGTAGACAGGCAGGACACAGTTAACAAACAAAGACTAAAGAGTTGTCATCGGCTTAGAAATGTTCTGGAAAATAAATGAGGGCCACTTGCCAATAAGATGACTGTAAAATACAGAAATGAAAAATCTATATTGCAAACTTACACATACTTCTATCCTACATCACAGTTTGATGAAGCAACAGATAAATGACCCAACATTGATTGTTTTTACAGGAATATGACAAGCCCCCAAAGAAGAGAAACAGAACATCTCTCCATTCACATAAAAAGCAAATTACAGATGGAGCAGAAAAAAAATTCACTACTCTCAGAGCAAGATTCAATTAAAAAAATGTGTCTGGCTTTGACAGGGCAAATTCCAGGCGTAGTCTAATTTCATAGAAGTTGGTTTTAAAGGAAAGACTTGAGTGCTACAAAAGCTTATGGAACTTTTCACGGCTTGTCATAATTTCTCTGTAATACTAAACAAGGATTTCCGGATCCTGAGCTCATATTTTTCCTCTAACTGATCTTGCAAGGTGGTGTTTGGCTTTGGACAGTGTGTTTCCTCTCTGAAAATCACACTGAATAATAGCTTCATGGTAAATATTAAATAATAAGTCATACTGCCTTACTGGATTGTATACCCTAATATATCATGCTTTACCAAGGATTATATGTATGTACTTGTGTATGAAAACATGTGGTTAAACAGCAGATGAAACTGTGGAAGGAAGACCAGAGGCAGCTCGTCATGTCTCATGCAGTGCAACAAGGACAGCACAAATGGCATTATTTAAGCAGAAGGCAATTCTGACTCTGGGACATCTATTTCCAACCACAGCAACACTAGGCAAGAGCTCTTGTTTTTGTGTTGTTCAAAGGTTGAAGACAATACAAAGAACCTCTAAAAGTCACAGGAGTTTTGAGGTAAAAATTTCTGCATGTTCCCCTCCGTCTTGTCACCTTTCATCCACTCCGTACAGGGTATCATTAAGCATTTCTAGACATCAAGTTCTGGATCTTGTTATAATGCTCAGAATTGCTGTCAGTGGACAGGAAAAGAGCTCCAGTCATGAGGCTTGAGCTGTGCGAATAAATACACCCATTTGGGTGTTATAAAGCTGTTGCATTTGTCTTATCATTTCATTCTTCAATTGACATGGTGACCCTCAGAAAACCAAAGAAGACATTTCTTCAGTTCTTTACTCTCAACCTCAGGGCAGCATGGTCCTTATTCTCTGTCCCCCTTTGCCCTTTAGAGATGATTGCCTACATTTGGGTGCCTATATTACATATGTTTCAACCTGTTCTCTAAACATTAACTGTTTGGGATTAAAATAGTTTCTAAGAACCATTTTCAGGCTTTCCTTGAACTGCTGCCAGTCTTTGGCTCTGCACAGAAAGGAAAATGCTGAGCATTAAAAACAAAATGGGGATTAGTCAGAAGGAGATAATAAATAGCACATTACTACATGTGGCAGAACCAAAAAAAAAAAAAAGAAAAAAAGGAAAATACAGCATGTTTGTATTTTAGTGGTTTAACCATGACGATCGTTTGAGGTCTTAGGAAAGGTAAGAGAAACAGAGATCTGTGTCAAGAAGTAAGATTGGAGAGAAGCTTTACCACAGAAATCATCTCAGATCATGGACACTGTTTATGGAACCAGACTGAGAGTCTGTTGAAGCGTTCCCCCAGTGCATTATTTGCAATGCAAATCATAATTAAAGAAATAAATGATGTACTCAATCGTGATGAAGATGATATCAAAGCTAGGAGTTTGAAGAAGGTCTGCAGGATGCAGTTGTGCTAATATTATGCTAATGAAGGGGTGGGGCAAATACTATCCAGTCCGTGGTCTGAGTCTCTGCAGGTTGGGGTGGAGGGTGGCCTGGCTGCCACATGGGAATGGAGAAACATAGTGGTAAAATTAAAAAAAAAAATAACCATCACCACAACTAATATTTTTTTTAAAAAGCGTGCCCGATGAGGTTGCTGTGCTATGTACATCCCCACCTAAGAAATCAAGGTACAAAGAGAGCAGTGGAGCAATTTTCCGAAATTTATATGGTTGAAAGACGGCAAATCAAAGATTTAAACCACCACAATGCAGCTCATAAGAATCCCTATTCAACCCTACACTCTCCTGCTGGCATGAATGGGCTGGGAAAGTTGAGGCCTGGATACCATGTACCACCATAGAGGCAGGAATTTATCAACTGATCATGCACTTGTTCAGATGGTCAACAAATGCATATTAAACACCTACCATGTGCCAAGTGCTCATGCTGGAAATTGGGGATTTAATGACAAACAATCAGGTGAGTTCTCTGTTCCTTTGGAATTTGTAATCTGGCTTGGGAGAACAATGGAAAAAATTCAGGCTGCCTACAAAATTTTGGAGGGAAGCATCCTAAAGTGGGTCTGGAAGTTTAACATGCTTCAAAATTGCCAAAGAGGGCTTATTAAAACATGAATTGCTATCCCTATAGTTTCTGATTTGGTAAATCCATGTTTGGGCTCAAGAATTTGCATTTCTAACAAATTCCCAGATGAGGCTGGCCACCGCTGGGGTAGGAGCTATGCTTTAAGACCATTGCTCTAAGGGTTATGTGGCTGGTGGAGAAATATTTCTTCATGTTGTACTGTGCATCTGTTGAGGGTAATCTGTATTAGAAAAAAGAGTCACTGACCTATATAGATATAATTTGTGGCCTGCCAGAAATCTCTCACCCTGCTTTAAAACATCAACATGTTCCCTAATATGGGTAACAGTCCACCCCCCAACAGCCATTCAACATGGGATCTGACAAAATAAGACATAAATTAGCCAAGTATGGAGACCATAGAGCTGAAACAAAAAGCAAAGCATGAGGCCAGAGTGTGATGTCTTGAGTGCATTTTTGAGGCCTGGGAAAGTAATACTTAAGATATTGATGGAGTGCTAATGGGTAAAAGAGAATCACTGGAGGGGAACTTTTTTACCCATCAATCCAAGAAACACACTTCATTCTTATAGTTACATTATCATTTAATTGACAGGATAATTAAAATTGCCTCCAATCTCCTGGATCTGGTTTCAATATATGTTTAAAAGAGAAAAAAAAAAAAAAAAAACCTGAGTATTCCTTGTCTATAAAAGGGAGATTTTCCAGATTCTGCCCTTCTTGTCTATTGGAAAGATCCATGGCAAGAGTGAAAAGAAATACTGGGAAAAGGCCAATTTCTTTGAAAACCATATGTGGATATAAAATGCAGCATTATATATGAGCAGAATAAATACATATATAAATGTTTAATGTATAAATATACCTTTATATTTATATATTAAAATACACAAATATATTTGTTTATATTGTATTTATATTACATACATATATAATTATTTTATATATTTATATATTATATTTATATTTTTTGCATATATAAATATATTTAAATTTTTTTTCAAAAGAATGTTGATAGGTTAATGCTACAAGAAGCCTGCTAATGCAGAAAGGAGCAACACAGTGTTGGCATTCAGGTGACCTTCATTCCAGATCATGTAGAATGAATTCTTCACATTGGAGATGCTGTTTTGTTGTGCTCTGCAAATAGTCTTACTCTAAAGCCACTTAGGGACCTAATTAGCTGAGCAAATAAACTTCCAACTTTAGAGACAAACAAAAGTGATTTGGAAAGTCATTTCTAAAGTTGGTTAGAGGAGTTCCCGTTGTGGCTCTGCAGTAAGGAATCAAACTAATATCCATGAGGACGATCCCTGGCCTTGCTGAACGGGTTAAGGATCTGGTATTGCCATGAGTTGTGGTATAGGTCACAGACATGGCTCGGATCTCACATTGCTGTGGCTGTAGTGTAGACTAGTGGCTGCAGCTCCACACACCCTCTAGCCTAGGAACTTCCATATGCCATGGGTGTGGCCCTAAAAAGACAAAAAAAAAAAAAAAAAAAAAAAAAAAAGTAGGTTAGATCTATAATATCAGCTATCTGGTTACCCATTTTTTGTCTAGGCCCAGGTAATTAAAAGCTAGCTAGTTTTGTCAACACCTATGTTTTTAAGATGACAAACCTCAGGCCAATTCTGACCAATAGATATGGTTCACTGACCTGTATATTTTGCTCTTGTTGCTATGTCTTTAAACCTTGAACTGGAATCGCTGAAATGGAGCAACAGTTCTTCTCTATATGACCTTGCCTCACCATTATCCAATATCTTTTGCGTGGACAAGAAGACACCTTGAAGTTACTACTCAACCTCCTGGAGAGACTTGAGGTTTTGACTTCTGCTGCATAATTTACAAAATCACCTTCAATACCAGCATTCCTTTCTGATGAATTCTAACTACCTCATATTTTTTCTTCATTTCACTAGTGAAAGGATAAGTTTTTTCCATAAGAATTTTAATTGTTCCTGGGTGAGTGATATAATACTACATGAAACTTCGGGAGGAAATAAATTTTTCAGTAAGAGTACAGAATTACCTTGTTGTATGATTCATGGTACAGTTCAGATTGTTGATGTCTTTTGGACTGGCTTGGAAATTTGGGGCTGATTGAGTGAAACGTCAAGACTGGGAAATGACTTGATATTAGCAAAAAGCGCATATCACCGCCAGACAGGAATTAGCCCAGAGAATATATTAAATTGTAGGAGGTTTACAGTGGGCTTTTTAAAAAATAGAACACAGTGAGGAGGCTAAGAGAATGTGAAATGCCCCAAGGCAAGTTCATTTTTATTCTGTAATGAATAGGAAATACAGTGAAGTAAAAGCAGAACTAATGAGTCAAAAACAGGAGTTCCTGTCGTGGCGCAGTGGAAATGGATCCAACTAGGAACCATGAGGTAGTGGGTTCGATTCCTGGCCTCGCTCAGTGGGTTAAGGATCTGGCATTGCCATGCGCTGTGGTGTAGGTCAAAGGCATAGCTTGGATATGACGTTGCTGTGGCTATGGTGTAGGTCTGCAGCTACAGCTCCAATTAGACCCCTAGCCTGGGAACCTCCATATGCCACAGGTGTGGCCCTAAAAAGACAAAAAAAAAAAAAAAAGAGTTAAAACAGCTAGAGCTATTGAAACAGAATTAATCCTATTTACCTAACTCTGGTAACTGGTAAGAGGGAAAGGTGGTGTTGGAAAGCCAGCACTTGAAGGGAAATGGAATGGTGATGTCAAGAGTCCATGACCACTTCACACATGACTACAGAAAGCTCATGAGTGAAAAAGCTCACTAATTAGGAATAATTGGGGTGATGGCCACTCAGAATCACTGTGAAATCTGAGAAAATCATAAAGATACATGCACGCCAATGTTCACTGCAGCACTATTTACTATAGCCAAGACATGGAAGCAATCTAGGTGTCCATTGACAGAGGAACAAATAGAGAAGATGTGAAGTGTAGATACTTTTTAAGGAAAGGTAGCAGTATTGTTTTCACGGGCAAATACCAACCGCAAATGATTTGTCAAGGTCAGCAAGGTCCGATTGGAGCTGCTAAAGGGTAAAATCATTTGTGTTAGTACACTCATTATAGGTCAGGGGCTGCTTCTCAGGGTGTACCAACCACTATAAAACAGTTTGATGGTAAAAAGCCAAACCATCTCCTGCTAGCTTATCTAGGCTATTTATATGACTATTTTCTTCAAAGATGGCAGCAAAGTTGATTTGAACCCAAGCTCTTTCCTGAGGAATGCATTTCACTATGTTGGTGTCCAATGGATTGAAGTTGTCCCAACGATCTTAAAAGTTCTTACTGTCACCAGTGGGGAAAGGCTGAAAATTAAAAACATGCATATGTTTATGTGTGTGTCACATGTGTATGTGTAAAACTTATTCATTCCATCTACTCTATTCCTAAAACTTATATGATTGAATGGAATGGATTCTAGGAGGCAAGTATGGCCTCCAAATGTTTGTTCTGTGGCTTTTACTTGGTGTGTACTGGGATGCTATGGACACCATGACTATGAGGGACCCCTCATGAATGCATTTGCTGATGACTTCTGAGCTTAGAGTTCCTCTGGAAGCTCTGTTTTATCTATCTATCTATCTATCTACCTATGCCTCCATAATGTAGTTAGTACATTTGTTATAGGTCATGGGCTATTTCTTTCCCCTTGATCTGGGGTGCCTAGAATTCTTTCTGATAGGCAATAGATTCTCAATCAATCAATGTCAATTTATGAGCTGACTAGCCTCAGACAAGAGACAATTTCTTTGAGACTCTGCTTCTGCATCCCTGAAAGGAAGATAAAAGTAGTTTCTCCCGTATAAGTTTACTGTGATGACAAAAAAGGTACATGCCAGAAGATACTTTGGCATGGTCTCTGGTACCCTGGGAGTGCTCCAAAATTGTTGCCTATTATTACTGTCTTTATTCCTAAATCAAAAACTCATGCAGAATCATAATCAGAGTGCAAGAAGGGTGTAAGTAATCCTATGTGTGTGTGTATATATATATATATCTCCCTAAACCCATGCTGAACATAATTGTATTCATGTCCAAACCTATTTAAACAGCTGCTCTTAACCAAAAGGAGTCTTAAGAGAATTTCCATTTCTGAAGTGCTTGTTTAATGCCAGGCCTGGTGACTTCCCAGAGTGAGGTGCTTAAGAAAGGACAGACTAGTTCAGAAGGGTTGCAAATGTCTTGGTGTGATGGTTGGGGTCCATATATAGATGGATTGCTCAGAGATCCTGGAGGAGAAGACTGCCTGGGACTCGAGGGAAGACAGACAAAAAGAACATACCTCAAAAAAGGTACATGCCAGTAGATCCTTTGGCATGGTCTCTGGTACACTGTGAGTGCTCCCAAATTGTTGGTTATTACTATTGCTAGTGTCTTTTTTACTAAACCCAAAACTCATGCAAAATCATAATCCAGTGACTATACCAAATTCTGCACCTATATACATATTCCCCCATCTTTTCTAAGAGTTCTGACATAGGATTAGTGATTACTCTCGCTTGTATTTTGTAAAACCCTATCTTGGGGTTGGAGAGCAGGGAGGGCCTTCTAGACATCACCCCATGGAGGACAGTGTGTAGCAGCTATCTGCCTTCACACCACGTGCTTTGTAAATCAATAGGGCATTTGGGTCTCAGGCTGTGTTACCTTCCTGAAGTCTTAAATACACTTTAAAAGCAATTATTTTGCTTCTAGCTTTGGGAAGGAGTATGTGAAGAGAGGCCTGGCTGAGGCAAAGCTCATATTTCAAGGCATGTCAGGGACAGAGATCGATGATGCCCAGATAACAGTGGAAATGGATGTAAAACATAACCTCAGGTAGACTCATGACAAGGCCCACACAGAGCTCTCTCCCTGCTTCAGAATCAAGAGGAAATGGAGCCACAACATTCAAAACAGGGACTCACAGTTTCAGAATGACGGAAAGCTCAGTAATACGTAATATTGAGGGTTCTTGGAAATAAAGGCAATGTCCTGGCATTGTGTTATACTAGGGTTTTGGAGTGCAAGTGTTTCCCAATAATGTTTATTTGCCTACTTCCTACTCTCTGTGTTTAATTTCTTGGTTAGAATTAACAGTAAAGGCTACATTAAAAAAATCTTTTATTCCATGTGTAAGTGCTTGTTGCAGCAAATCCTTGAAATAGGAAGTGTTTTTTCATATGCCCATTTCACAGATGTGGGCTTACAGAGGTTGAGTCACTTTTTAGTGGCCACAAAGCTGGTAAGTTAGCACCATCAGAATTGGTGTATAGGTCTGTCCAATTTCAACTCCTCCACAATTAAAAACTACTCTATAACACCACAGACTAAACTAGGTTCCCAATGATACTCTCATAGCTCTTTGTATTTTTTTCTTCATAGCATTGACTTTATTTGTAAATAAATACATAACCTTGTGATTACTTTTCTAATACTTACCTCAGTACTAGACAACATCTGTTGAATATGTAAATAAATACAAAGTGGACATAAAGTGAGACTTCTGGTTAAGATAAAAATTCATTTAAATGTTTAAAAATAAATTAAAGGCACCTCAAACTCTTTAATTTTGTGATTTTTCTCCTTCTCAAAATAAAATCAGTATGTAAGGGTTTCTAATAATCCTTCTCATAGTTATTCCACAATAACATGGGAAATTCAAACACTTGTGCAATTAATCAATTTATTGTTTGACTTGTACGCTAATCAGCTGCCAGAATATATCTAAGATGTACCCTCTTACTTCTTTTTACTTCTAGTTCTTAATAGGCACTCAACTAAATTTATGGAACAAACGAAACAAAAATACTGTTGAGGGATTTAATATAATCCCCATGAAAATACTCATGAAATTTTTCAAAGAGCTAGAACACATAATCCTAATATTTATATGGAACCACAAAAGACCCCGAATTGCTAAAGCAATCTTGGGAGAAAAGAACAAAGGTGGAAATACCATTCTCCCTGACTTCAGACTATATTACAAAGACGCAGAAGTGAAAACAGCATGGAACTGACACAAAAACAGACTTATAGATCAAGAGAACAGAATAGAAAATCCAAAAATAAACCCAAGCACTTATGTTTGTTTTATCTATGACAAAGAAGGCAAGAATATACAGTGATGAAAAGACAGTCTTCCCAATAAGTGGTGCTGGGAAGACTGAACAGCTACATATAAAAAATGAAATTAGAACATTTCCTCACACTATATACAAAAATAAACTCAAAGCAGATTAAAAACCTAAAGGTAAGCCTGAAACCATAAAACTCCTAGATGAGAACATAGGCAAAACACTGTGACAAAAATAGTGGGGATATTTTTTGGGTTCTTTCTCCTAAGGCAAAAGGAATTAAAGCAAAAATACAAATACAAAAATACAAACCTAATTAAACTTAAAAACTTTTACACAGCAAAAGAAACCATCAACAAAACCAAAAGACAACTTACAGAATGGGAGAAAATATTTGCAAATAATATGGATAAGGAGTTAATATCCAAAACATACAATCAGTTCATACAACTCATTATTGGAGAAACGAATCAAATAAAAGATAAGTACAAGACATGAACAGACGTTTTTCCAAAGAAAATACACAGATGGTTAACAGGCACAGGAAAATATGTTCAAATCACTGTAATCAGAGAAATACAAATCAAAATCATGAGATAATACCTCACCCCTGTCAGAATGACCATCATCAAATAGTTTATAAATAACTAACAAATGTTGGCAAGGATGTGGAGAAAAGGGAACCCTAATACACTGTTGGCAGGACTGCAAACTGGTGAAGCCACTATGGAAAGCAATATGGAGGTACCTCAAAAAACTAAAAATAGAATCATATGATCTAGCAATTCCACTATTAAATACGCAAAGAAAAGCAAGAGCTAATTTGAAAAGATACATGTATCCCAATATTCATAGAAGCATTACTTACAGTAGCCAAGATCTGGAAGCAACCTAAGTGTCCATCAAAAGATGAATGGATAAAAAAGATGTGGTACAGGAGTTCCCATCGTGGTGCAGTGGTTAACAAATCTGACTAGGAACCATGAGGTTGCGGGTTCAGTCCCTGCCCTTGCTCAGTGGGTTAACGATCCGGCGTTGCCGTGAGCTGTGGTGTGGGTTGCAGCCGCGGCTCGGATCCTGCGTTGCTGTGGCTCTGGCGTAGGCTGGTGGCTACAGCTCGGATTTGACCCCTAGCCTGGGAACCTCCATATGCCGCAGGAGCGGCCCAAGAAATAGCAAAAAAAAAAAAAAAAAAAAAAAGATTTGGTACATATGTCAATGGAATATTACTCAGCTATTTAAAAAATGGTATATTGCTATTAGCAGCAATGCAGATGGACTTAGAGGATATTGCATTTAGTGAAACAAGGCAGACAAAGAAAGACAAATACTCTGTTATCACATGTGGAATCTAAAAAATAAAACAAGGAGTTCTGTTGAGGCTCAGCGGTTAACAAATCCAGCTAGAAACCATGAGATTGCAGGTTCGATCCCTGGCCTGGCTCACTGGGTTAAGGATTCAGCATTGCCATGAGTTGTGGTATAGGTCGCAGATGTGACTCAGATCCCACGTTGCTGTGGCTATGGTGTAGGCTGAAAGCTACAACTCTGATTAGACCCCTAGCCTGGGAACCTCCATATGCTGCAGGAGTGGCCCTAGAAATGGCAAAGTCAAAGATAAATAAATAAATAAATAAAATAAATTTCTTTTCTTTTTTTTTTTTTTCTTACTATTTTAGGGCTGCACCCACAGCATATGGAGGTTTCCAGGCTAGCGGTCAAATTGGAGCTGTAGCTGCCGGCCTTCACCAGAGCCACAGCAATGCCAGATCCAAGCCACGTCTGCAACCTACACCACAGCTCAGGGCAATGCTGGATCCTTAACCCACTGAGCAAGGCCAAGGATCAAATCTGCATCCTCATGGATCCTAGTCAGATTTGTTAACTGCTGAGCCATGAAGAGAACTCCAAACGAATGAATTTCTATAACAAAACAGAAAAAGGCTCACAGATATAGGAAAGAAGTCAGTAGTTACCAGTGGGGAGAAGAGAGAGGGGAGGGACAAGATAGGAATATGGGATTAAGAGATAAAAATTACTGTGTATAAATAAACAATAAGGATATATTGTACAGCACACTGAAAAGTTATTTTGTAATAACTTTAAATGGAAGTTATTAAATAGATTAAAGTTATTTAGTTTTATATAGTTATTTTTGCAATAACTTTAATCTATGAAAATATCAAATTACCTTGTTGTACACCTGAAACTAAAATAATATTGTTAAGTCTAGTATATTTCAACGTTTAGAAAAGGAAAAAGGAATACTAATGAGCTATTCATATTTTAATGAAAGTAAAAATGCTGGCACCTTTACATGTATCTTTTCTTTTTGATATGAATTTAGAGATTTTTAAAACTAGTTACTTTGTGACTTTTTAACATCCAAGACAAAACAGAATAATGTCTACTGATTCAAGGAAGAAACTCTGTGGTCATGAACCCAGGCTAAAGAGTTTGGTTGTTTTAGTTTGGTTTTCCCAAACAAAGTCGGGAGGTAAACCACAGCTTCTGACCACATCTTTAAACATTTGGAAAACTGGCTAAAATCACTGATGTGTAAACAGCAAGAGATTAATACTGTGCCTCTGCAATGGATTTTAATGAGTTCTTTGAGATTTCACTACACAAAAAGCTAAAATAATTGTTTCCAGAAATAAGTAAAATGAAAGTAATATGATTTTATCATATCTTTCATTCTTCCTTCTCTTAGGGAAACAAACAAAAAAACCCAAATAGACAAATCAAACAAAAAGCAAAAGAACAAAAGAATTTGGAAGAAAGGAATGGTGATAAAGTATAAAGATGGAGCAATATGCTATGAGGCAGGGAGAAAAGCATTCCAGTGAAATTAAAGGGAAATACTGAATGAAAGATGGGAATGCAGTGTGAGAATGAAAGAATGGTAAATGACTGGATGCAGACATAGAGGAATTGAGCTCCCGGCTGGTGAGTCAAATGCTGCAATAATCCAATTTTAATTATACGTGAGTCTCGTCTTTGCTATTTGTTTAATTTTCTTCTCCTGTGCAAATACAGAGACAGCTGTTTCCCTTTTGACACAATTATCTTTGTCTAGAAGCTTTCAAAACATCCCTTTGAAAGGTCCGCAGAACTTTTAAGAAGCCTGAACATATTAAGTGACAGACCTTTCAGATTTTAGACAAGGAAAGCATTTCACTAAAGTCCTTGAGTCTAAAGCCGGAGGATCGGGGATGATGGAACTAAACAATTTGAGATTTCAAGTAGGAGGAAAAATGGTATTTATTTGATACTGGAAGTCAACACCCTGACCACAAGCTTCATTGTACCTTCAGAGGAAATCTGACCCAAGGTGTCAACGCACTGGCTGACCAGCAATCAATCAAATTATCATCATGGAGAGTTTGAACAAAGCTATTCAGAGTCTGTAGTCAACAGTTGATGGATGCTAGATCAGAAAGTCCAACAGATTCTGGACTAGTGGTCATGATGGCCACACCAGCCCAGAGACAGAAAAAGAAAACTGAAGATCTCAGTTAAGAAAAAGAAAAAATTGAAAGACACAAAAATGGGAAAGAAAATGGAGATTTAGGAAAAAAAAAAAAAGGTGTTCTTGCTGTGGTGCAGCAGAAATGAATCTGACTAGTATTCATGAGGATGTGGGTTCGATACCTAGCCTCACTCCAGTGGGTCAAGGATCAGCAGCTGTAGTTCTCATTCAACCCTAGTCTGGGAACTTCCATATGCCAACAGTATAGCCCTTACAAAAGCAAAAAAATAAAAAAATAAAAAACTGAATGTGTGGCTCCGCAAAGAAGTATCTTCCTTTCCTATCAACTTTCCACATCCAGTCTCATGAAAACTCAATATCCAGATTAGTAACAAAAAATAATGGCCAATATTACTGAGCATATATCCAAGGCATCGTACATACAATGTTTCATTTCATCCTTAAACAACTCTATGAAGTAAGAACTATTATTATTCCCATTTTACAGATGGCAAACTGAGGATGAGAGATTAACTAGTTTGCTCACACAATCCTCATGATGAATGAATGAAACACATCAATTCTGATTCCAAAGCTCACACTCTTTAAAAAAAATTTATTACAATACAGTTGATTAACAATGTTGTGCTAATTTCTGCTGCACAGCAAAGTGACCCTGTCATGCCATATATACTTTCCCTTTCATACATTATTTTCCAACATGATCTAACCCAAGAGACTGGATATAGTTCCCTGTCCAAAGCCCACACTCTTAAATCCAGCTGGGCACTGCTTGTTGCATCTTTAAATTACCTTCTTCTTTATTTGAACAAGTTTGAGAGTTTTTCTTTTTATGGAAACCGGTCACCCTACTTGAGACAAAAAAGAAAAATTTCAAGATGTTGGGCGAGAAGGGTGCCCTCCCTCAATACTGGAGTTGTGACATGCAGGCAATTCTGTGCCTTAAAAGCCCATGACCCACTATGGAGATAGTAAAAAGGATCAGTGGTCACCAGGACTTGGGGATGGACGGGAAGAGGATCTTTAGGTCAGTGAAACTATCCTGCACAATACTACAATGGTGGACAGGTGTCATTTTATATTTCTCATTATACATTAGTCTAAACCCATAGAATGTATAACACCAAAGGCGAGCCTAATGCAAACTCTAGAGGTTTATTGATTGTAACAAATATATCCTGTGGTGAGGAAAGTTGACACTGCAGGAGGTCATGCTGGTGTGGGGATGGGGGTCATCGGGAACACTATATACTTGCCACTCAATTCTGCCATGAACCCAAAACTGCTCTTAAAAATAAAGCTTATTGGAGTTCTCGTC
Organism: Sus scrofa; assembly: GCF_054392235.1. Classification (NCBI taxonomy): domain Eukaryota; kingdom Metazoa; phylum Chordata; class Mammalia; order Artiodactyla; family Suidae; genus Sus; species Sus scrofa. Next base: position 61,434,311 of record NC_139395.1, read on the forward strand.
ATGGCTCAGCGGTTTACAAACCCGGCTAGTATCCATGAGGATGTGTCTTCCATCCCGGGCCTCGCTTAGTGGATTAAGTATCCCATGTTGCTGTAGCAGTGGCCTAGGCTAGCAGCTGTACCTCCAATTCGACTCCTAGCCTGGGAACTTCCATGTGGTTATAAAGATTTAGCTTTTAATGTTTTTTTCCTAGTTCACTTTCTGCCTTTCTAGATTTTTACATTCAGCAAGTTGATTGATATAAAACACACTTCTTGCTAAACTTGGTGTTCGCTTATTCTCTTCAAAATAGTGTTCTGACCCCCTAAAAGAAGATAAGCAATGATTTAATATAATTTTTTAAACAGAGTAGGAAAAAGACCCGGAGAGAGGATGCCTTCAGTAATAAAGCAAACAAAGCTCAGAAAGTCAGATACTTATGTTTACTATGAAATCCATGTCAGAAGACCTTTACATGTGCCAAATTCTTTACATGTGCATCTTTAAAACTGTCCAGATGCATTAGATGAACACAGCATGACGATGGTCATACCCTCAGCTCCATCCCTCTCTCCAGCACAATGGATCGCCTGAATATCAATGAAGGCCAGGACATTCATTTAAATGCAGTATTGTGTGTGCTTTTTGAACAAGCTGTCTCAAGAAATATTCCTTTCCATGCACTGGATTTTCCAGCTCTTTTCTTGGGCTGTGTAAGACCTCAGTTGTAGAGGAGTGAAGAGAAATTTGAAGAAAGCTCAGTAGAAGGGAAGGATTTGGACCCGGTGTGACCACTGGCTGGTGATGTGACCTTGGGCCAGGCCCTGACCTACCTAATAAAAATTGAAAATCCTATTATTTACATCAAAGGGTAAGGTAAGTATGAGACTATGACTGGGATTGAGATAAAATAAATTACCATTAGAATCTTTAAATGTGGAATGTTCTAGATGATTGTTAAGAACTGTTTCAAAGAAGAGCCACTTTAAACTCCACCTTAATTAAAGGAACAAATGTAGGGATTTTCTGTGAGCCCAGCAATTGCTCTTTGGTGGAATGACCTCAACCTCATCATTCTTCTTGAATCTTTAGATTCACAAACAACAGAAGGTGCAGGACACGATCTGAAGGTGATCACAGTGCAAAGTGTTATCCATTCTCTCCCTGCCTCCTGATCTTCAGCCTCAGGTCCCTGTGCAGATGCAGAACAGGTTCACCCAGCAAAGGGGAGGGTCAGTGAAGCTATCCTGTACAATACCACAGATTAGTAACAAGGGCCCTGGCGGACACGAGGCCATTTCCACCCCATTTAACTAGGTCAAAATGATGGGTTCCTTGCTCCAATCAAACATTCTTTTGTTTTTAACATCACAGGCAAGATTTTCACAACCTATTTAGGGACATATACATACCCATCTATATGAAAACATGTTTGGTAAAAGAATAAATTTTAAACACAAGAGTATTTCCACAGAGAAAAGTACTCAATGACTGCCTTCCTCTTGGCAGGACAGTTTGGGGAGTGAAAATGGGCACTGTTAATAATTATACCACACATAAACTGAACTGCCTCAGGCAACGTGGGACATATGGGCTCTTTACCAAAAACAAACAATGCTTTGGTTTAATGTTGGCCCTGACCAAGCCATGGAGGTTAAGAGTTAGGGCTTTGAGGTCAACAGCCCTCGTCCAAACACCAACACTGCTGCTTACTATGTGACATTGGATAGGGTGTTTAATCCCTGAAGAGTTTTCCCAGTTGAAAAGGTAGTCCCTGCCTCATAGAGCTGCTGGAGGGATTACATAAGCTTGTTTTAAAAGGTTGAACACAGTGCCAGGCACCTAGAAGTCAATCAAGAACAACAATAACAACATTATTATTATTGTAAGTTTAGTAGCTGCTTTCATGCATATATACATATTGTGCCTGGAATCCTAACTGGGAACTATTTAATTCAAATAGTTGAGGCAAATCGTTGAGGAGATGGGAAAAAGAGCAATATTAATTTTCCCAGGGAAAAACATTATGTAACACTTCATGGAATACAACAAGCAAAAATATCAACTCCAAACTCACTAATTTTTTTTTAATTGTGTGGCTTCCTAAAGAAATGTGAAGCACAGTTACCACTGCAGAATTTAGGATTATAGTGTTTTTAAGTATAAAAGTGCAATCATTGAGATTACAGTGAGGAAAATTAAACTCTAGGAGAAAGAAATTTCCGGGCCTTGGAGAGTCAGCATTTCAACTTAAGTGTCTACCTTTTTATCAAAGCAGGAAACTCTCGATGATGAGGCAATTCTTTAGCTGGCTACCAATGAAATTCAAGAAATCTCTAAGTTTCATTGTTTGAAAACTCAGTCTTCTCTCCCACCATTTTGACTCTTTAGCTTCTTCAATTAATGAGTGTTCACTCTGATAACACTAGTTAAAATTCAGCCCTGATGATGGGTAACATTTACAGAGCAATTCTTGTGTGCCAAATGAAATTCTAAATGCTTATATTTATTTCAATTGATCTTTGAATGAATATATGATGTAGGCACCATGTCAATTCTCATTTACAGAGAGAGTACTGAGGCCCAAGAGTACTTGCGTTAGTGACTCTAAATCACTGAGCTCTGAATCAAACATAACTCAGTCGTAATCCAAACTCAGGCTCCTAAATCATCACATAGTAACCAAATTACACAATTAACTGCTGCTTTTGTCTCAGCTTATTCACTATGAACCACACCGGACTGACCTACACAGTTCCAGCTATTTGTCTCCTTGACCAATATTTCTTTTTCTTTCTTTTTCTTCTTTATTTTCTTTTTCTTTTTGTCTTTTTAGGACCGCACACACAGCACATGGAAGTTCCCAGGCTAGGGGTTGAGTCAGAGCTGCAGCTGCCAGCCTGCACCACAGCCACAGCAACGCAGGATTCGAGCCACATCTGCAACCTACAGCATAGCTCACATCAACGCCCAATCCTTAATCCACTGATTAAGGCCAGGGATTGAAACTGCATCCTCATGGATGCTAGTTGGGTTCGTTACCACTGAGCCACAATGGAAACTCCCTCCTGGACAAACACGTCTTGAATCACAAACATGTATCTCTCCCCAACTTTGAAACACCCTCAAGAGGTACCCTCCCCCCACCAAATCGAACTGTGGAAGGTTTTCATTAAAATCTGCTGTCCTCTCTACCAGTAAGTCCCCTGCCTTCCAGAATGTTCTCTCTCTGGCTACAGAAACAAGATATCTGATTGATTTTAATCACTCTCCTTACAATCTCAGCTTAAGGGGATACAAGTAAAAACAAGAAAAGGAGTCAGCTGAAAAGAAAAGTTCTTGGCTCCAAGTTAAAAACAATTCTGAATGCTCCATATTTGAAAAACGTGCAAATGATTCCTGGGAGGGACTTGGAAAAGAGCTTGCTTCTTACAGTAATATATCAACTGTCAGCCTCTTAATATTGGAGGTTTAAAGATACACGCTGTTCTTGTTACAGAGGGCATGTTCTTCCGTAGAAGAAGAAGGATGGTCATATCCACAGCAATTTATGATGACTTCAAAATCAGCTGCAAATTTCATCTATGTTTGAAATCCACCATTTATGTGCATTTTAGGAGGCATATAAAGTGATCGTAAGTGAGATAATATGTGTAAAAGCCAGTGAAAAGTTAAAAGCTGCTTATAAATGCAAGTATTGTTATTATTGGAAGAACATTTGTTATGTAATGCATGTCAGTCTCTTACACAGTATCCTCCTGGAGAAATGGGTTATGGCTTTAAAACTCTTCCAGTAAATCTGACTTTAAATGAAATACAGATGGGTATGATTTTCCTTTCTCTTGTTTCCATTCTCCGAGCGTTGACACACTTCAAATCAGTGAGTGAATCCATAAGGTGGTCAAATAGAGTCGTGTGGTCTTCTTGCTCCAGAACACTGTCCCCCGTTTTATGTAATACAGCTGACCAGGACGAGACATGCAGAAAATAACTCTTTATTATTATCTGCACAACATTTTCCGTCAGCTCCCACTAATTTCAACATTTCAATTACTCAGCTGTATCTGTGCTGAAATTTTTATCCTCAGCTCTCTCTGATGAAACTAGCTAAGTAAATGAAAGTATATACCAATTAAGAGTTCAGAGGAGAAAGTTGAAAATATATTTCTAAGTTTTGAATACATCCCCATGGAAAAGAAAAAAAAATTATTATTATAACTTTTTAAAGGAATGGTTGAATGGTTGCCCATAGGTTTACAATATACATGTTTAATTCATCAATCTACCTTCAAATATTATACTACCTCACACAGCAGGCAAGATGGCATTTAAATTGTTTCCCTTACACCATCCATCGAAATGAAAATACCATTTGCAATCTAATGCTCTCTGTTTCAGTCTGTTCTCATTAATGATGACTGATCACTCATTTTTCCTTCCTTTACTCTTAGATTCTGGGGTACTGGAAATGTTCAGTGTCTTCATTTGGGTGATGCTTTCATGGGTGAATACATACATAAAAATTCATTGTGTACATTATGACATGTAAGTTATGTCTGTTTTTAAAATGGGATGCACACTGTAAGTCTGCATCATTGTTCTTTCCCAAGACAGTACCACATTAAAGAAAATGTGGATAGAGCATCTTTTGAAGACTGTCTGGGCTTCTTGTGTCAACTCTCAGAGCTCAAAGGGCTGAAGTCTATGTTGAGCAGTTATCATCGCTCTGCTCTAATCCTCCAATGTTTTTTCAGCCCAGCCAGTCAGTTTATAGATGCCGTCTGTTCTTTAAAATAGCCAGATTCACATCAAAAGAAAGAGGTATCTTGGAGTTCTTGTTATGGCTCAGTGACAACAAATCTAACTAATATCCATGAGGATGAGAGTTCGATCCCTGGCCTCGCTCAGTGGGTTAAGGATCTGGTGTTGCTGTGAACTGTGATGGAGGTCACAGTCACAGCTTGGCTCTGGAATTGCAGTGGCTGTGGTGTAGGCCGGAGGCTGCAGCTTTGATTTGACTCCTGGCCTGGGGAACTTCCATATGCTGCAGGTGCTGCAGGTAAAAAGACCAAAAAAAAAAAAAAAAAAAAAAAGGAAAGAAAGGAAGGAGAGGAAGAGGAAGGAAGGCAAGAAGAAAGGGAAGGGAAGGAGGAAGGAAGGAAGCAGTATCTTAACCAGTGAAACAGTATCTTAAATCCAGATTGAAAATGCAGCATAGTGCTGGACATTTTGTATTCCAGCTTGGTATGAAGAATGCCATTTTAATAATGATGGGAAAACCCAGGAAACTGAGGATCATTCACATTGTCTTATTCACTGACCCTTTAGTGCATGCTCATTACCTGTTAGACTCCTGTGCAGGAGAGCGGTCATAGCTCCTAGAGGCTCACTGTACTGGAGGATATACAAGAAATGACAATCTAGAAACATGATAAGTGTATGATAGAACAGCAGAGTGCCACCCCTGGGCAGAACTGGCATTCTTCTGTGGCTGGAGAAAAGCAAAAGGCAATGGATATTGACATCTTCTTGGAGGTATGAAACATCATCATTGGAAACAGTCCATCAATTGAGTGCCAGAATTCTTAATTCCCACCCCTCTCCCATCTAAACAAACATGTTCCTCCCTTACTGGACTTAGTTTATGCCATTTTTTTCCTTTACTTGCTAAAGTTAAGAAAACAAAACAAAGCAAAAAAACAAAACTAGGAGTCCTGTGAAGGAGCACAAGGAATTCTTGAGAATTGGTAGAAATATTCAACAGTTCTAAATTGTGACTGCTTCACAGGTATATAAATCTGTTTACACTCATCTAAGGGAACCCTTTAAAAGGGTAAAGTTTAATCAATAAAAGTTGATTAAAAATCTAGGAGTTACCCTTGGTTAATCCTTTTCTCTCATTTCAAACTTATAAATGCATCTTTTTTTTTTTTCTTTTTTAATGGTTACACCCATGGTATGTGGAATTTCCTGGGCCAGGGATTGAATCCAAGCCATAGCTACAACCTAGGCTGCAGCTGTGGCAATGCCAGAGCCTTTGACTGCGCTGGGCCCAGGGATTGAACCCATGCCTCTGCAATTGACTAGAGCCATTGTAGTTGAATTCTTAACCCACTGCACCACAGTGGGAACTCCTATAAGTGCATCTAATAAGATCATCCCAATTCATCCACTCATCTCTTACCACCACTTTTGGCCAAGCCACCATCCCAGTGGCCTACACTACTCCTGACTGGTCTTCTGTCTCTATTCTTACTCTATAATCCTCTTCATGTAAATATAATGTAAATCTGGTCATCTTAAGTTTGTTTAAAACTTTCAAAGGGCTTCAAATCACACTTAGAATAAAACACAAGTTCCTTATGAGGTTAAGGTGCTACATCAACAAATGTAAAATCTTTTCATCTCAGGAGTCTTTTATACCACTTATAATTAGTGAAAAATGCAAAAAGCTAGGTTATACCTATCAATATTTACCCTATCATAAATTAAAGCTGAGATACTGTTATGCCTCTTTTAATACAACGTTTAGTGGTTGCTCTAGAGTTTAAAATATATATATTTAATTAGTCTACTTTCAAATAATATTACACGGATTCCCATGGCACACAAGAAGCTTAAAAGAGTCGACTTCTTCTGTGCCTTCCTTCTGCTGTTATTTTATGTATTTTACATATATATATTTATATATGCTACAAATACACAGTATATTACTACTTGCTTCAGACAAATAGAAAAGTAAGTTACATTTTAAGGCAATTTAAAATGAAAAAAATAGGAGTTGCTGCTGTGGCACAGTGAGTTAAGGATCCAGCATTGCTTCGTCTGTGGCATAGGTGGCAGCTGCAGCTCAGATTTGATCCCTGGACTAGGAACTTCCATATACCAAGTGCAGCCAATAAAAAGAGGGGGGAGGGAGAATGACTTTTATATCTGCCTTCATTAATGCCATTTCCAGTGCTCTTCATTTCTTCACAAAGAGCCAGATTTTTATTGTATTATGTTATTCTGCTTAAAGAAATTCCTTTAACATTTAGTAGAGCAGATCTGATGGTAATGGATCCCTCAGTTTTTGTCTGAAAAAGCATCTATTTCTCATTTTTGAAAGATATTTTTGCTAGGTGTAGAATTTTGCAGTGCTTTAAAAATGTCATTCTATTATCTCCTGGTTTGCAAGGTTCTGAAAAACAGTCCCTTGTAATTTTCATCTTTGTTCTTATTTATGCAATGTACCTTTTTTACTTGTATTGCCTTCAAGGTTTTATCTTTGGTATTCAGAAGTGTGAGTGTGTTGTGTCCAGGTTGAAGGGGTTTGTTTGGTTTTTGATTTTGAATCCTTAGTTGTCTCTAAGCTTCTCAGATCTGTAGTTTGGAATCTTCCATTTATCTTAGAACGTTCTCAGCCGTATTTTTCAAACATTGCTTCTATCCTATTCTTTATTTCTCCTTTTTCTAGGATTCCAATCATATGTATACTAAATCGTTTGATATTGTTCCGCAATCTTGAACACTCGGGTTTTTTTTTAATTCCTTTTTCCATTTGTGTTTCACACTGGGTAAATTTTTTTTTTTACATTTTTATACTTTGTTCACAGATATTGTTTAATAGGCCATTTCTACTATTTAGTCTTTTTAAAATGATTTTTAATTTTCCCATTATATTTGGTTTACAGTGTTCTGTCAGTTTTCTACTAAACTGGGTAATTTCTATTGGCCTACTTTCAACTTCATTGATTCCAGTTGAGTCTTGAGGTCTGTTGTCTCCTATAATCCAGTCTCACCCATCTTTCTGATATCATCACCAAACACTCTCCCACTTAACTCACTACCACTCAGCCATGCTGGTTTGTTAATTCTGCCTGCACACCAAGCTCTCTCACAACATAGATTTTTGGTCCTCTCTTCCTTACATAGAGTACTGTTTTCTGGGTTTTTAAATGACTGACTCCTTGTTATTCTCCAAATTTCAGCTTGAAAGGACTTCCTCAAATGGATCTTCCATGTTTACCTTAGTCTAAAGAAACCAAACACATATTCCCACTCTAAGACATTAGAAAATCACATCATACTATTTGCTCTCCTTTATCAAAAAGTACTTATTTTTATTTATTTATTTATTTGGCCATGCCAGTAGCATTCAAAAGTCTCCCAGGCTAGGGATCAAACCTGCACCACAGCAGTAACCTGAGCCACTGCAGGGACAACACCAGATCCTTACCCCACTGAGCCACATGGGAACTTGTAAAAATACATATAAATATACTTGGATTTTCAATATATTTCTTTTTTATTTTCTTTCTTTCTCTAACTTTTAGATTTGTTTGCTACAATGTCTAGAGTTCCTAAAACAACATCTGTTGAGTAGCAGAGCTTAAAAATGTGTGAATAAAATGTCTTAGACTATTTCAATGACTGAATTTTATCAATCATTATCAAGTTAATTGCACCTTTTAGAATCATTTTTTTTTAAAAAAAATACTCCCAAGGGACTGTTTCACTGACCATTAGCTTACAGGGCAAATGCTCTGTGAACTCAACTGGATTTTAATCTAGGATCAGTTGAACTCACTTCAGAGACAGGCTCAGCCACCAGAGACATGGAAGCATAGCTGAAAATCTAAAATGTGACTTCAACACATGATAAAGCAAACCTATTCCAACAGTGTGGGAGGTGCAACTCCCTCAACAGCCAACACCGGCTTTCCATATCACATTACCTGGCAAATCATTGTTTTCTTTTCAATAATCTTTGGCTTCCCATCCTTAGGCAATGTGAAAAACTAAAGGGGAAACTTGTAGCCAGGAGGCTGGTGGAAATCCCCTGCTTTTTCATTCTATTCTACTTGGATCCCCTAAATGATATTTCAACAAATAAAAGTGTCAGGAGTTAATGTAGAATCTAGAATTACGTAAAAACTCGCGATTAGGTGCCTAATTAATCTCATGGTACTTTTTCCCCTTAGGGAAGGTTATGAAAAATTGAAGGGAGAGGGGAGAAAAACACATGGTTCTTTTTTTATTTTGGCTTTTGGCAAGAAGTTAAATGCTGATAATTTGGGGTTTATTTTTCACAAATTAAAGATGTATTTTAGAAATAAACTCTTACTCAAATGTCTCAATCTAATTCATCAACTTTTCTTAAGGTATCTGATTTCAAAACTATGTTACCAAGTGGCTGAATCTTGTCTTTAAGGCTTTGATAATGGCACACAGAAAAGAAAAAAAAAAAAAAAAAAAAACAAGTGTGATGATCCAAAAAGCCCATAACTCAGTCCTGGACATATAGTATAATCTGTTAGAGTATGGAAAACATGAGGCCAAAATCTAAGTCATATTCATATGTATGTATATATATTTTTATGCATGTATATAAATTAATTCAACATGCATTATTAAGCCCTTATGCAACAGGTGCCGTACTAGGTAAATAATAGTAAGCCCACAGATAGAGTTTCCTCAATAGGTTTCAGTCTAGGAAGAAAACAAAGATATAATTAAATATGAAAATTACTGCATAATGAAAAATGGAATATGCTTTGAGGAAAATGAGTAATTGGATATATAAGCCTGAAAACTCAGAGGAAAGATTAATGGTGGAGATGAAATTGGAGGGCAATCAAAATACAGTTCATTTCTTGATGATAAGATGAACAGACTGCTCAATTACAATGAGAAAATAAATATAAGGAACAAGGAACAAAAGAACACTATGACTTATGGTATGGCTTAGAGGTGGAGAAGCCAGAAAATTAGGCCAATTAAAAGACATAGGACTGGGTCACTTTGTTATACAGCAGAAATTATCACAACCTCATAAATTAACTATACTTCAATAAAACTTAAAACAAAAAATGAGAAGTGCCACCCAAAGATTTCAAATTCTCTGTTTGATAAAAATGACTAGTGAGAGATTACTAACAATGAAGTATAAATCCAATAAATTCAGAGATAATCTGAAGGTCCAGATAAGTTCTCTGATCTAATAAACAAATGTTAACCCTCTGGGAAAGCCTTTTATATTTCAACATCAACCCATATTTGTACAGACATTGGAACAAAGTTTATCCATGAATAATTTTTTTTACGAAAACAAAAACAAACAAGACAGAGAAGAAAAATCAGGAAAAAACCATACCACAGAAAGCAAGTCACTGGTTCCCAGGAGTAGATATTAGTGTCAAATGATATGGAGAGGAGGTCCAACGAAACGAGTACCCAAAATGAATATTGAATTGGACAAGACAGAAGTCCCTAGTGATCTAAATATGATCACTTTTATTAGTCCCAGAGAAGGAGAAATCAGATCAAAGCAAGTTGAAGAATAAGGGGGATTGTCTGGGCCACACTGATGGACTGAACACACATCTAATTCACTTCCTTCCAAATGTTCAGTAGACGATCAAGTGGAAAAAAAAAAAAAAGACACAAGCCTACAAGGATGAGGAAAACAGGAGAAAAAGCAAAAGCTACAAACTTTTGAAAGCTTGAAAGCAGATGGATGAGTGGCAAACGGCTTAGCAGACTCAGGAAAGCTGATTCCAAGCTAGTCATGAAGAAATATGAGCACAAACCAATTTATACCACAGAGTCCTCAACAGACACAGGAATTCACAACAGCTGGTAACTCTAGACTAGGGGGCTGGGGAGATTACCAAAATGAAAAGGACTTGGTGAAAATTGTTTAAAAAATAGATTCCTAGGTTCCCTCTCCCATTTCATCTTGTTGGGTAACTGTTTCCTTTCTACCCTAGAAAAGTCTAGAGGTTTTTTTCTCTATAGAAAATAAAACAGAGGGTCTCAGAATTAGCAGAGAAAGTGAATGCCATACTGAAAACAAGTCAGATTAAATGATCATATGCATATTGAATGCTGACTGCAGAGACCCCCTCCCAATCTCTCTTTTCCCTACTTGGCTCCAAGCTCACATGGATTCCAAACCTACTCCTTGAGGCAGGAGATGGGGTAACACTTCCCTGGGGAACCTGATCAAAGCAAGACAACAGGACCTAAAGATATTTATATTGAGGGTTCATTAAAAAATAAGTAGAGTTCTATGCTAATAAGCCCTAACCATGCACCCAGGTCATCCCATCTTATTCATGAGCATGTTCTCAAGCATTACCAAACATGTGAAAGAAAGTCTCTAACATGGAAGACAGAGACCATAATACTATATAGAGAAAAGAACTGTTTCTGGAGGAAAAAGAACTACACGGACCATTTTGAATACCTCCTAAATAGTAGAAACAAGATATTTCTTCCATAAGCAAAAGATCTTCTTTAAATATGAAACACATGATAATGAAATTGAAAATTATGTAGGACAAGAATTGGAAAACAAAATTAAAGAAATCAGAAAGCAAATAATAATAATAATAATAATAAACAGAAGGAAAACAGAAGAGGAAAAAATAAGAAGACCACCAAAAAAAGTATAGAAAGTCCAACTTCCAAGAAATAGGAGTACCATAAACAAAGGAAAGAGAGGATTAAGAAATTATGAATAAAATAACTGAATATTTCCTGAGGGACATTAGTCACCAGATTGAAGGGACCCATTGAGTGCCCAGAGTAAACGATGAAAATAAACACATAGTGAAGATAAAGATAAGATTCCCTAATTTTTCACAGAGAAAAGAACAAAATAATAAGTCAGACAAAAAGAATCAGAAATCAGAATGTTTTTGGACTTAACATGGCACTAGAAGCAAGGAAAATGGCTTTCAACTAAAATTCTGCACTCAATTAAGCTGAGTCAAGTATGAGGGTAGGAAAAGTATTTAAAATGCATGTCCTCAAAAACAGTATTGCCTATGTAATCTTTCTTCAAAAGCTACCAAAGGATGAGTTCCATCAAAAATGAGAAAGCAGGAGTTCCCATTGTGGCTTAGCTGGTTAGGAATCTTGAGGTCGCAGGTTCAATCCTTGGCCCTGTTCAGTGGGTTAAGGATCTGGCGTTGCCATGAGATGTGGTGTAGGTCGCAGATGCAGCTCAGATCCCATGTTGCTGTGGCTGTGGCATAGGCTGGCAGCTGTAGCTCCAATCAGACCCCTAGCCTGGGAAATACCTTATGCCATGGGTGCAGCCCTAAAAAGCAAAGGGGAAGAAAGAAAGAAAAATGAGAAGTAAACTAAGAGGAAGAAATGAGAGCAAGAGACCCAGTCATGAGAGATAGTGACAGTGTCCCAGAGTGATGGCTATGCACCAGACATAGAAGGCTGAGTCCAGATTGTACCAGTGTGAGCAAGGAAATAGGAATCCTGAGGCTGCCATCACCATGATACCTGCCACTGGTTATCCTGATCCAAGGAGAGAATGCCCCAGATTCTTAACTGTACATGGCTAATCTAAGAATTGAGGACATTAACTCTTCCCTCTGTCCTTGTTTTCTGGATCATATGAGGATGTTTCACCTACCAGCACAATTCTGCTTTGACATCATCCTCAAATGGAGGTCATGGTTCACTTAACAGCAGAATATACAAAGTAGTCCAAATCTTTTAAATGTATTTCTGCTGAAGTCAGAAGTTTTTCCAAGTGTCTCAACTGTAGAGAACCCTATGTATTCCTGGTCATCTTCCATCCTCACTCACTTACTTTTCCAGAAGAGACTGATACATTTTCAAGAAAGGTAAAGCTAGACTCTGACCCAGAAGTGCTGTAAAGCTTCTCTTCTCCTAAGACATTCTTCTAATAATAAAAATACTGACTTTTCCTTTTAAGGAAAGCTTGTGTTTGCTTCTTAGTTTTTTTGAAACCAAACAAGTTAATATATTTTAAAATGGGTAAGGTGATGATTAACACAAAAGTCCTAATATGCTTACTCTGGGATTAGGGCCAGGAAAGATAAAAGAGGTGAATCTAAGTATGGGTAGTATTCAGTTTCTTAGGTTGGAAAATGAGTTTATGTATGTGCATTGTTATGTTTTTTCTTTTTTTTTTTTCTCCTTTTTTGTGTGTTATTTTTTTTAAGGGCCATACCCACAGCATACGGAAGTTCCCGGGCTAGAGGTCAAATCGGAGCTGCAGCTACTGGCCTATGCCACAGCCACAGCAACTCTAAATCCGAGCCATGATTGTGACCTACGCCACCTCTCAAGGCAACAACAGATCCTTAACGTACTGATCAAGTCCAGGGATTGAACCCAAATCTTCACGTTTACTAGCTGGGTTCTTAACCTGTTGAGCTACAACAGGACTTTTATTCTTTAACCAGCATAAATACATTTTATACACTCTTCTTATATGCAAGATACATTTAACGGTTTCAAAAATATTCCATCATAAAAACAATTTAAAAGGGGAATTGAGGACTGGAATGACTATGGTTTGCTTATGAAGGGAAGCAAAGAAATGAGATAGTAGCCATCAGAGAGGTGGACTCAAGGGAAGGTCTTATGATGATGGGAGATTAAGAGTATGTTATTACATTGAAGGTCATGTGCAACAGAGAATGTGGAGATGTCAGGGAGAGCATGAGCACCAAAGAGTCAAAACCCATTTGGAATTTTATTGTACCTACCTCCATAACACAAACCCTCAACTACAGCCATTTGTAGGCACTTTATTAGAAAATTCTTTAAAAGAGGTCATGTAATAAATAGGTGTGCATGTGTATAAATTAAACCTAATCTAGAATCTGGGGTCAGGTGAAGAATTTTAATCAAGTTAATTAGCATTTAAAAGACTCTCAACAGGAATCCATAATCTAGCAGTTCTACAGCAAGCATTTCAAATATTTCTATCTAAAGGCACAATAGAGAATCTATGAATCAGCCTAACAGATGTTTATGGGCAAAGTGAATAGTACTCAAGATATGTCATCAATTTTAAATGCTATCTAGGAGCTTTTTACCTTACAAAGATGGAGCCTAAGAAGCTGGTGAACCAAGGGACCTAGCAATTCTACTATAATGCTGTTCAGTCAGGTATAAGCCTATATCACTGCAGATTCCAATACCTAATACAACTGGGTTAGTTAATCCCACCACCAGAGCATGGCCACATTTGTCTTGAAGTGACCCTTTCACTCTAGGTATTGTTTAAAGAACTTAAAACAATAGAGAGCAGAGTTAGCTACAGGTTTACAGAAGAGAACTATTTGTAAATGTTCATACTTAGGGCAGAAATTGTTTTCAGCCTTATTCTTATTAATGACAAACCACCTAATAGAAAACTTTATATATAGGTAGAGAGACATGCACTTCTCATCCAGCATTTATTATCAGGGGCTACCAATATTTAGTAAATGATATTGACAAATGTGAATGAACAAACTAAGTCCATATTCAACACTTGTCCAGATACTCACTGGATAAATAATGCTCAGATTCAACTTTGTGGGTTCAAGCCTTTCTCCTACTGCCCTCCCTGCTCCAAATGTTCTCTCCTCTCTTGAACACCAAGCACACTCATCTCATTACCTCACTAGAACCATTCAAAAATTTGAATAATTCATACTATAAAACACCTTTTAACAACTTAATTGTTAGCTCCTAAAAGCAGGAACTCTGTTATTTACTTTTCTTATTAGTGATGATTATTACTATTATAATAAGTAATTGTAATAAGAATCAATTTTTCTCTCTCGTACCAGACAATGCTCTGGTATGTGCCAGATACTGCTCTGTGTGTTTAATATGAATGAATTCCTATAATGCTCAGTGGCAGATACCATCAATATTCACATTCTAAACAAAGGGAAATTGAGTCAGAAAATAGCTAAAATGTCCAAAATCACACAGCTATCATTCAAATCAAGCCACTTGGGTCTAGAACCACTATTGTGAGACTTCTAATCTGCAGAACTACAAGATCATGCATTTGTGCTGTTTTAAGCCACTAAAGTAATCATTGTTTGTTATATCAGCAACAGAAAAAAAAATCAACAATACTATCCCCATACGCATCAAACCACAAGCACAATTCTTTGTATATAATAAACTTTAAAAAGTAAAGATATGAATAAATATATACTTGTTGAACTTGTTACAGCTATCAAAAAGGACTTAATAGACACAAAAATTCATTTGTCATTAGGAAAAGTTACATAAATGTGAATTTCAAAGGAGAGGCAAGGGTGTCAATTGCTGAGACCAAAGGCCTTGATTAGGGACCTCATTTTGCCCAGATATGCCTATGTGATTCAAGCAGGTTTCTAATTTCTCTGGTCCTCCACTTCTAAGGTAAAGAATAAGAGAGTTGGACCAAGTCATCTTGGACTTCTGTCTGGTATTTCAATGTCTTTCTAAATATATTTTCTTTCTATTTGTTTAGATAAAATAATAATGCACCTCAATATTTCCTCTGAGATAGTCCAAACATACCATCATGAGCAGGGCTAATAATCAGATTCATGTTGAAATGCAGAAGGAGATACCCACAGCTGACCTTAAAGACCACTGTCTAATATAAACCTGATCTTGCTTTAGTGGCTTTCCATTCATCACAGAAACAGATCCCACAAACCACAAGAGTGTCAATCATATTTCTTGAGTCTATACAGTATAACCTCATTGTCTCTATAGAGTGCAGAGATTAAGACTTTCAGACAACATTTCTTTCTCTGCTGAAAAATAATACATGTTTGCATTATACCAATGATACTGGTCTTCTGAAGGCTAGCTCAGGGAGTTATAGTTTCCAGTAGAATATGCTTTTATGTATTATTTTTCTAACAGTACTGTTACTGTAAAATACAATGAGAGAGTATGCTGGGGAGAAGGGAGAGGATAAAAAAGAAATGAGAGGAGTTCCTGTCGTGGCGCAGTGGTTAACGAATCCGACTAGGAACCATGAGGTTCCGGGTTCGGTCCCTGGCCTTGCTCAGTGGGTTAACAATCCAGCATTGCGTGAGCTGTGGTGTAGGTCGCAGACTCGGCTCAGATCCTGCATTGCTGTGGCTCTGGCGTAGGTAGGCGGCTATAGCTCCGATTAGACCCCTAGCCTGGGAACCTCCATGTGCCACAGGAGCGGCCCAAGAAATAGCAAAAAGACAAAAAAAAAAAAGGAATGAGAGAGAGGAAGTAGAGGCTAGAGCTGAAGGGGCTGGAAGACACTTGAAGCTATTTGGCCTACTGTCCACAACTGGAAAAAAAATTTAAATTTTTGTGGGTTGTGCAGCTCCAGTTAGAATCTAGTTGAAATAATGAAAAATAATATGAAAGTTAGATGCAGAGAACTGAGAAAAACAGGGATTATGTGCAGAAGACTGCAAGCCTCAGGACGAAATACTACAAACATTTGGGCAGAGAACATAGTTTGAGCCTGTGTATACCCCTCACAGCCAGAGTAGCCAGTGATGAGTGGGATATCCAGAAGGAAACCACTGCAAGCCACTTGCAGTTCTTTTCTCAGTAAGCAATGGGATTATATCCAATTTGAGTTGAGAAAAACACAGTCAAGATATTTTTCTTTCTTTGAGTATCAATATAATGAAGGGAATAAGGATATGGGAAGGGATAAAGAAAGGGAGAACACTCTATGAGAGTCAAATACTGGTGGATGACTAGACAGAAAAGAGACAAAGGATAACAGAGATTTCTGGAGATGGATGCCTTGGGTACCAAAGGAAGAAAAAGAATAGGTTAGGAGAAAAAAAAAAGGAAAGAAAAAAACAAGAGGACAAGGAAGTGGGAGAAAATAAAAGGTGATTAAAGAAGCTTGTGGAGAAAAAGAATAGAAAATAGGAGTTCCTGTCATGGCTCAGTGGTTAATGAACCCAACTAACATACATGAGGACGAGGGTTCAATCCCTGGCCTCGCTCATTGGGTTAAGGATCTGGTGTTGCCATGAGCTGTTGCAGAGGAGGCTCAGATCCTGCGTTGCTGTGGCTGTACAGCTCTGATTCGGCCCCTAGCCTGGGAAACTCCATGTGCCCTGGGTGTGGCCTAAAAAGATGGAAGAGAAAGAAAGAAAGAAAGAAAGAGAGAGAAAGAAAGGAAATAGAAAAGAAAACAGAAAAGAACATAGAAAAGAATATAAAAAAGAAAGGAAGTAGAAAAAAAGAAAGTATAGGTAGGCTAATATGTACCCATGACCTTCCAGGGATACACATTAGCACATTAAGAACCTGTCTTTTAATGTCTGACCTACCTTTGCCTTCGCCTTCTCTTCTTTCACTTTGTCCCATACCACAATGGAAAAAAAAATAGGAAATGACAGAAGATATTTCTAGGTTTCCCCCTCATTTTCATGATAAAAGAGATGCACAACTTGATTTTCTTTCCCACCAAAATAGCAAAAAATGTGGTGGCACAAAAGGTATTATTACAAGACAGCATGCAATGATGTCAGCCTAAAGGAAATCAAGGTGCTGGTAGGAAAGGTAAGTCATTTTTGGCAATCAAAACGCAATCAATGAATCAATGTCTATAACAGAAATGATTCTCTGAACTAGTCCATTCTTGCATTGAGCTCTGATTACTCACAACTTAATGAAAGAGAGCTGATAAGAAGAGAAACCAAAAAAAAATTAAACGTCTTATAATAATGATTAAAAGATTTTCCCTGACCTAACTTCAAAAATCAAGACTGTAGACAAAACTCAACATACCTTTCTTGTGCTGTGAGTCTGTTTCTACAGTAAAATTCCTAGATTAATTGAACTCTGACTTCTCAAAATTTCCATTAACATGTGAAAACATCATCCCTTGAAAACTGAAATTGACTATAATTTGTCACTCTTGTAGCTTTTATATTTGTGCTTTCTTTATAACACCGCTCCTTTTGTTAGAATTAGGTATCCTAAAGTTTATCATATAGAAACGAATTGAAGCTTTTTATATGATTTCCTAAATGACAAGGAGTTTTGTTTTTGTTTTATTTGTGACTCATTATTCATTGCATTCCTACATTTTTTTAGTCTTAAAAAAATTTCTTTCAACATTTTTTCTTCATGAGGGTGTTATTTAGATCTACCAGGTTAAATTTTTTACATATGAAGTTCCCTTCATGGCTTAGAGGTTAATGATCCCAACTGGGATCCATAAGGACGAGAGTTCGATACCTGGCCTTGCTCAGTGGGTTAAGGATCTGGCATTGCCGTGACCTGTGGTGTAGGTCAAAGATACAGCTCGGATCCAGCATTGCTGTGGCATAGTCTGGCATCTGTAACTCCAATTCAACCCCTGGGAACTTCCATATGCTGTGAGTGTGACCCTAAAAAGAAAAAAAAATTTTGTTAATACACTAGATTATACATAATTGTGGTAAAAGACATTTACAAATGACTAAATAGCAAGGCAAAGATTTACATAAATACATTTGCATACAGGTGTATATTCAATATTTACCTTATACATAAATTTTGTCAGATTTTATGTTAAGTAGATGATTATTAAAATGTCAAAATCTGGATCTATGATAATACTGACAAGGACTGCTGTCTAGAAATGCTAAGTGAACGAAATAAGCTGCAGATCAATATACACAGTTTGGTCTTACTAAATTAAAAAAATAAATGTAGATGTATGTATTAGGTCATGATAGTAACAAGTTAACCCTGAAAATTATAATCATTTAACACAATGAAGGTGTATTTTGCTAATGAAACATATGTAACACAGATGTGCAGGATGAGAGAGCTCAAATCCACAGTCACTCAGGGACTAGGCTGACATTTTGCCTTTACACTATTTAGAATAGTCTTCACAACAAAGAAAGCTCACAAAGAACTCATTCTACAATTTTATGCCTCAGCCCAGCAATGACACATGACACTTCTGTTTACAGCATAGAGCCTAAGCTAGCCTCATGGTCCATCTGAGATACAAGGAACTGCTGGTGTAAAGAGCACACAAGTATTCAACTAATAGTAAGCATTTCTGACACACACACACTATATATATATATACATACAAGTATAGAAAATGCACATGAAAAGCTCTAGAAGGAAAAACAAATATTTAATGGGTGCTTCTGGGAAAGGGAGTCAGATTAGGGAAAGAATGAAGAAAATTCCACATTTTATATTTTACTCTCCCAAGTTTTTTGCCTTTTTAAAACAAAGAGCAAGTTTCACAACTGCTATTAAATTATTTTAAAAATTGTTATTCTGTCAAAAATGAACCAGTAAATAAGTGGTTAAAAAAAAAAAAATACAAGCAGTTTCTCTCAGTGGCTCAATGTCAAGAATGGGCACAGTTTTCAGGGATCAGCCAGGGCTCTCTATGATTTAGTAGCTGTTGTTTGATCAATGGCTGAAATGATAAAGTAGAGAGCATGCTGATTAAGTTTACGGATAAAGCGATATTAACTAAAACTTTGGGAGCCGTGATTAAGATCCAAACCAGCCTGTCAGAAGTGAGCTATGGCCAAGGGAGCGTGCGGCGCGGGGGGAGGCGGTGGGGGGAGATGTGAGTGTGCTTGGGAGAGAAGAATGAATCTCTGAAGGCTGCAAGGGTCAGACAAAAGTGATTCGGTGTAAATCAGATGCCAATGAATGGAATAGATGGGATTGCTCCAAGAAATGTGGGTATTGCTCAGGCATTTTAAGTGTTAAGAGAAAACAAGGTAGAAAAAAATAGGAACATACAGGGATGGTTGTACTGGAGATCATCAGGGAAATATGTATATATATACACTTACATATTTATATATATATAATTATATATTTTATATATGAATTATATATAATATATAAATTATATATGTATTATATATAATTATATTTTAATTTTACATATGTTTTTTATATATAAGAGTGTATGTGTGTGTATGTGTGTGTGTATGTGTGTGTGTGTGTATGTGTGTATTTACTGTATCTGGTAAACTGTATCAGTCCCTGCTGTAGTGGCAAGCAAAGTAGACATCATTTGGGTCCTCTTGGAGTGTGCATTCTGATTACTTTATATTTAGGCCTTCTCTCTCCTGCTACCTAGCCTGACTGTTCTTTAAGGCCTTGCTATCCTGAGTATGATCCAGGAACCAGCAGTAGAGACTCTCTGGGAGATGATTAGCAGTGCAGACTCTGAGGCCCAGTCCCAGATCCCACTGAATTAGCATGTGCTTTTTGAACAGAGACCCCCAGGTGGTTCATGTGAACATTCAAATATGAGAAGCATAGGTCTATGTTCTATCTGCCTCCCCCCACCCACCCCGTTAAGGAGAAAGGCTCCTTACTTATTTTGCGGTCTCCTCGCCTTTGATTTTGTCTAAAACAGACAGACAAGAGAATTGAAAGAGATGGGAGAAGCTAAGCAGACCTTCACAATGAAGTGACAGATAAGCAGAGCAGGGAAAGGCAAAGAGAAAGATTCAGTCAGGGTGAGTTTGTGGGTGAAGTTTAGGGAAATAGACAGGAAAGGAGAGAGATGGAGGGCAGCTCTAAACAGAGAGAGAGATGGAGAAGGCAAATGAGAAGATGCATTGTTGTGCGATGTTAAATGGGTCTCCATCCACCATTGTTTTAGAGATCTCATAAAAAAGATTTAAATTTCTTCTTTGCTATCTTTAGGCATCATTACTGGTGATTCCTTTACATGAAACCAGATGCGTGGGGGCCACTCTAGACCCTGGCTTTAGATGAATTATGTATTTGTGGGCTTTTCTTATCTTTTTTAGGCAGGATGATGGTGAAGTAATAAAGATTCACAGCAACTTCTACATTGTATGAATAGGCAGTGACCATTCTACACCATTGTAAAAAAGGGAGGATTTTTTTTCATTATTTCACAAAGTTTTTTTGTTGACTTCCATCCATCTTATCCCTGAATTATTTAACAATGTGAAATTAGAGCTAGATCCCCCAGTAGCTATAATATAGCAGTTTACAAGAAAGAGGAAGAAACAAGACAGATCCTGAAAGCTGGGTTTAGCTCTGTATTCCTAAGACTGGTGTGAATGAGAATAAGTTAAAATAATCTCCAAATCGTGGAACTCTATTAGCAACAAGAATATTTTAGCAGTGGTTTTTAGCTAAGTGAGCTGACTGAGTACTCAACAGCCATTATTCTTTCTAGGCGCAAAGCAGAGTATTGATTTTGGAGCCTAAATGAGTAAAGGTGATAGTGGGAAAGGGAATTTATAAATCGCTTGGCAGATACAATAACCCTTGTGATTGCTGTGTAAAATTTGTGCACATCAAAAAAAGACAAACAAAAATTGATCATGAAACATCTTTGAAAATTATTAGAGATGAAGTGATGGTTCTCCTTGGAAAACAACTCTCATAGCAAATTTTTAAATTTTGTTTTAAAAATTAATTTAATTAATTTAGTAAACCCACAGCATATGTAATTTCCCAGGACAGGAACTGAATCTGAGCCACATCAGTGGGAACACCGGATCCTTTAACACACTACTCCAGGTCAGGAATCAAACCTGTACCTCCACAGCAACCCAAGAATATAGTCAGATTCTTAACCCACTGTGCCATGCTGGGAACCCCACATGTTTTTATTAGAGTATAGTTGACTTACAGTGCTATGTCAATTTCTGCTATACGGCATAGTGACCCATTCATACATACATATATATAATACACACATTCTTTTTCTCATACGATCTTCCACCATATTATATTCCAACATACTAGATAAAGTTCCCTGTGCTATACAGTAGAATCACACTGCTACAAAGTATTACATTTAGAATGGAAAAACAGACATTTGTTTTTTAAATAATTTTCACACCAGGAAAAAACAAAGAGAAACTATTGAAGCCTTTTTTTTTTTTTTTGTATTTTTAGGGCCACACCCACAGTGTATGGAAGTTCCCTGGCTAGGGGTCAAATCAGAGCTACAACTGCCAGCCTACACCACAGCCACAGCAATGCTATATCCAAGCCGCATATTTGACCTGTACCACAGCTCACAGCAATGCTGGGTCCTTAACCCATTAAGCAAGGCCAGGGATTGAACCTGCATCCTCATGGATACCAGTCAGGTTTGTTACCACTGAGTCATGATGGGAACTCCTTTTCTGTTCTTTTCAGTGTTTGCTGGGTTTGAACTCAAGGTTTGGGGCTTTTATAACAAAAATACAGGATTTTGTTTTAATTTACACATAGCCTTTGATGTTGCTACACATGGTGACATACAATCTTTCTTGACTTAGATATATTACCACGTATGTAACTTCAGAACAATTTCAAAGACCCTCACAAGATAAGATGCTCTTTTTCTCCAAGGTGGTATTTAATTAGCAAATGGGAAAAGGTCTGTAAAACAATTTCGCAAGTACTGGATTGTAAGAAAATGCCAAACTTCATGAAAATATGGGATGAATAGTCAATTTTTATGAGTTATTATCACTAATTGCTGGTTTGGATATCACTGAAGTCTTCCAGAATTTTTTAAAAAGAGAGAGAGAAAGGGAGCTTGCTGATCTAAATGTGCTTTCCAAAGACCTTATCAAGATGATAATACTTCAAGTGTTTTGCAGGATATAATACAAATGTGGAAAAGGCAAAAAATGGGTTGGGTGATTGCTGCTCACAGAGCTCACTGTGTAAACCTCCTTGACATGGGCAGTGTGTCTCTTAGTAGAATTAATCCTCAGGCCATGTTGTCAGGGTGTTTTCTGGCTTGGTGTCAGTTATGAACTCTAACTCCAGTTAATATGCTAATTCAAGGTAGTAATCCTTCCCGAGTTACCAAAATGCATTTTAGAAATTGGCAAAAGTCAAAGCTGGAGAGGCAAGATAAAGTAAAATGCTGATAAGTACAAGATGCTGTAAATCTTTTGCTTAAATGGTTTCTATAGCTCTTGGGATCAAAGTCAACATCTTTAAGATGATCCAGCAGCTCCCTATTTTTGGTTGTACCACTCTATCCTTGGCTTGCTGGCCTTCAGCTGTACTGGCTTTCTTCCACCATAGTGTCTTTGCCCAGATCGCTGCCCCTTGTCCACTGACTTTCTTTCTTTTTTTTTTTTTTTTTTTTTGTCTTTTTGTCTTTTGTCTATTGTTGTTGCTGTTGTTGCTATTTCTTGGGCCGCTCCCACGGCATATGGAGGTTCCCAGGTTAGGGGTTGAATTGGATCTGTAGCCACCGGCCTACGCCAGAGCCACAGCAACGCGGGATCCGAGCCGTGTCTGCAACCTACACCACAGCTCGCGGCAACGCCGGATCGTTAACCCACTGAGCAAGGGCAGGGACCGAACCCGCAACCTCATGGTTCCTAGTCGGATTCGTTAACCACTGCGCCACGACGGGAACTCCTTGTCCACTGACTTTCTAACTCCCTCTTTCCATCCTTCAATCACAGTGTGAATGTCTATTTCTCAGGAGATGTCCACTCTTCCATATTCAAACTAGGTAGTTTGTTCTCTCTGTTATGTGATCTCATAGGACCCTTAAATTTTCCATGATGACATATACCACAATTGCAGTTATGCTACTATATGTGCAATTTTTTTAAAGGCCTACTCTTCTAGGCTTTAAGCTCTGTCCAATTCAAAAAAAAAAAAACATTGTTAATGGAATGAATAAAATGGAAAAGAGATATGAGTCAGATAATCCCATTAGGCACCTAATACTTTACCTGTACTTTCTCTAAGAGCCCCTTTTACTAATATTGCAATTACTTGTTTTTGAAACTGTTTCACCCACTGAATTGTGTGACCTTCAGGCAAAGGGTCTTTATCTGCCTTCATGCATAGCTCAGGGCCTGACACATATAAAACAGCTTAAAGATAAACTGTTTGGAGAAAAAAGGGAGGAAGATGTGGAGAGAGAAGATGGATGACCAGAAGGAAGTAGAGAAGGTAGAGATATGGGAAAAAATAAAAAGAAAATAACAAAGGATAGCGTTTCTAAGGACCCAAGACGGTCAAAATCTAAAGAAATTTTAGTAAGTCCTTAAAAAAAGTTAGATGAAATACAAACATAAGAGAAAATTCATGATTAAAACCTTCCTTTGGAAGAGGAGAAGGCTTATGCAACACTTTCGGCATGCATGCCAAACAAATTCAGCATGCTGACACCATATTATAAATAACACTGATTAAAAAATTGTTTTCACAAAGAGAAGGCTAAAATTCCTTCTGG
This sequence comes from Sus scrofa, assembly GCF_054392235.1. Classification (NCBI taxonomy): domain Eukaryota; kingdom Metazoa; phylum Chordata; class Mammalia; order Artiodactyla; family Suidae; genus Sus; species Sus scrofa. Next base: position 61,458,282 of record NC_139395.1, read on the forward strand.
TAATATTCCCATTATTAATAATTTTGATTTCAGCTTAACATTTTCTGGGGGGAAGAATAGAAAACTTCAGAGGGCATTTAAAATAGTTAGAAACCAATGTACTACCGTTGTTGGTAACAATTCCTGGGAAATTATGTGATGTCACTTGCTTTGAACATGAGGACCAGCTGTAAGTGGTACAGAAATATGACCAATGACTAAACGTTCACATGCAAAACCCAGACTTGTTGAAGAAAATTTCTGAGGCAGCACCAGTTTGTTAGGCTAAATTGTTGGCTGGTTTTCATTGAAAGTGTGAAAAGACACTGCACTATGCAAGATGGTGGTAAGCCAGCCATCTGATTATTAGCTGAAGGACTCTCACCCAAAAAGTTGCTGCAATGCCAGAACTTTCAACTATATGTTGTAGTTATTTTATAGTTGATATTCTGCATTTTTATAAGATGTGTTCAAAATGCATTTGGCGGGAGTTCCCACTGCAGCTCAGTAGTAACGAAACGGACTAGTGTCCATGAGAATTCAGGTTCGATCCCTGGCCTCACTCGATGGGTTAAGGATCTAGTATTGCTGTGAGCTGTGGTGTAGGTCACAGATGAGACTCAGATCCTGAGTTGCTGTGGCTATGGCGTAGGCCAGCAGCTGCAGTTCCAATTTGACCCCTAGCCTGGGAACTTCCATATGTTGCTGGTGCAGCCCTAAAAAGATCAGGAAAAAAATGCATTTAGTTTTTCTCAAAAAGACTTCCATCAGCTAGTATTCTACACTTTTTATTTATACTAACTTACCCAAGACAATATATTTGTTTACTGTCCCCTTCTCAGAAGAGATGTATTATTAACATGTTTCAACTTCTTGGTTTCATTTTGTTTTGCTTTTTATTCCCAGGACATACACTTTTATTGACAATCTTAGGCCTTTGGGAGGAAAAAGGAAATTTTATTAAATCTGTAAGTGTTTTGTTTATGTTCAAGAAGAGATATTGGAGTATGTTGGTTTGACGGAGTCTCTTATGTCAAGCCCAGCGAGTCTCTGACATTAGTCAGATTTTTTGCCAAAACCAAGCCAACGCCAACTATACTCTGCACGTAGCAGTAGAAGATAGCAATGCTGATACTAACCACTGTCCAAATGGTGACATTTGAGTCCTGGGTCATAGGAATGATACCTCATAGAAAGGCTGGTAACTATCAAGCAAGCAAGATCACCCGACCCTATGTCTCTAATGCCATGAATTTTACTCCTAAAATATATTTTGTATCCACCTGTTACCCATGCCTTAAGCTACTACAGTGGTTTCCTAACTAGGCCTCCAGCTTATTTTCTTGACCTCTTCAATCCATCCTTCACAAGGTAGCCCAAGGGATCTTTTAAAAACACAAATCTGATCACATCACCTTTCAGTAATGTTCCTTGCACTTAAGTAAAACTTTTTATCCGTACCCTTAAATATCTCTCCATCCTCTGCAAACTCATCTTTTATTACTTGCCATCAGTATCCTATTTGTTTTCATCTTAAAATTTAAGGTTAGATAACACTATGTACACTTTTACTCTGGTGTCCTGACTCATCCTGGGTCACTCAATCACAGTAACTGTGGCACCTACTGATTGAGGTCCACCTCCTGTTGGCTCTAAAGGTCAGCAGAAGAAGGTAGGAGGCTTTTTAATTTATTTTACTTTATTTTTTATGGCCACACCCGCAGCATATGGAAATACCCAGGCTAGGGACTGAATCTGAGCTGCAGCTGCAACCTATGCTGAAGCTGCGGCAATGCCAGATTCTTTCACCCACTGCACCAGGCTGGGGATCTAACCCACACCTCCATAGCAATTTAAACAACCCACTGTGCCATAGTGGGAACTCCTGGGATGCTATTTTAGATGGGGGTGGGGAGAGCCATTTGGAGGGTCTTGGTTAAGGTATGATCTCATCCAATTCACAGCTTTGAAGATTTTACTTTGGTTTTGAGTGAAGAATGGCAGCAGGTTAGAACCACTCTAACAGACTGTAAGATCTTTAAAACCTAATACCATGCTCTGAGGTAGAGAGGGTAATATTTCATTGTTGAATGAACAAATAAACAAAGAAGAATTAAAACAGCAGAATCAAAGAATGAGTCAAAACCAGGGATGACTTATAGCCCACTGAAATTCACCCTGTGTCCATTTGTGACCCTTCCAGTCAGAAATTAGGACCCCTGACCACTTCTGTTCTGGATGTCAGCCAACCTTGTGCTCTCATTTCAGACAGAGTGTATTTTCCGATTTATCTTAATCCTCCTACCTTCCGTAGAAGTACATCACCGAAACATTTTACTCGGGGGAGGAAAGATGGTAAATGATCTCTTCAAACATCCCCTTTAAACTTCATCTGATGAAAGCAAACTTCCAAACTCACACATCTGACTGGGAACTAATGGTGATAAACCAATACCCCACTTCTCCCAGTGAGATCTCAGAGGTGACCCTTGCGTCTGCCATTGCTGAATGAAGCTTGTAATACACAGACAAGATCCCTACCTTCATTCACATTTCAATTTCCAACTAACTATAACCCAGAAGGCAGAAGTTGCTCAAGTTCAAATAGGAGATCACTGTGGTCCCTTAAGTTTTCCACCAGCCTCTTTTTCTTTTCTGAAGCTTCCTTTTTTCACTTGTGACATGGATGCCTCTCCTTGACTTGCAAATCTCCTTCCAGGGGCTGTCTAAATAGCAAGCTTCTTTGATCTATAGTCCAGTCAAAGGTAGGATCTGTATTTCCAACATCCAGTGCAGGCTGCCTCCCTGTTGACATTAATCTTCTGCCTTTGCCAGGTCTAGACAATAGGGGTTGGAGAGTGTTAATCTAAAGATTCACCAGACATCAAGCCATAAATCTGCCCCCGGGGTAGGTAGACTTGTGGCATTTTCTATCTGCTCCCCTAAGAAGTCTCTAGGCTCTGTTTGATTCACCATTGCCTTTGCCCTGAGAGATTGAATTACACACAATGTCAAAATCCAGTTTCTTCAGAACATTTCACATGCAGCAAAGCTGAGAGTGAGAACAAAAGCACTTCAGGAAATGAGTCAGAAAACTGAAAGGGAGACATTGAGGAGATATGATATTTAGATGTTTTGCGATGTTTTGTTTTCTAATAGAGTAAACCAGGGGCCTATTTCTTATCTTATAATCTCATCGCTCATGAGTGATGTTGACATTTTCCTACCTGCAGTATCCATAGGTGCTTTCTAACAAAATCTATGTTAGGATAAAAGTTCTCAATTAGCTTCCAAAGGATAAGGTGTTTACAAGAGAATGCTACCAATGAGCTGGATCTCTTCAGGATGTTTTTACAAAATTCAATTGTTAAATAGTAAACCTGGAAACTTTTCTATATCCAAAGTGATAGATTAGGTTAACTGTGCCCACAGAATCAAAGCCATCACTATATCTTGTCTGTAAGCACAATTGATAAATGATTTCACTTGCAAAGTGATTCCATATTTTTTGTTTTGACTTTTGTTTCCCCTGAGATTAACTGGACTGTCAATGTGTGTGGCTATAGGCTTAAAAATCATTTTTTTCTCACTTTTTTTTTGCATCAAAGAAATCTTGTAATAAGTTATTTCTCTTAACCATTTCTATTTGTCCTGGCTTAAGAAAACATCTATCTTAAAGTGCTGGTCCTAGGGACAAACTAACAACTAGAGATAACTTCCAATGCAAGAGTTTTACAAAGAGTAGGCAATGCTCTGCAGCAATTAGAGGGATTCTTTCTTGCACCTCTCCTGATAAAGTCTGTGTTCTCTTATCCTTGAGGGTTCATCTATATGTTGCCATTACTTAAAAGGGATACCCTGGCATATACAAAAAGAAATGTTTCATTTCATGTGTGGAGAATGAGTTGATAGCAGCTTCTATGTTTAAAAGGATTCTGAGGCTCCATCCTTCCTTAATAGAATGTCAAGATTATCAGGGCTGGAGTTCCCGTTGTGGCGCAGTGGTTAATGAATCTGACTAGGAACCATGGGGTTGTAGGTTCGATCCTTGGCCTTGCTCAGTGGGTTAAGGATCTGGCATTGCCGTGGCTGTGGCCGAGGCCGGTGGCTACAGCTCTGATTCAACCCCTAGCCTGGGAACCTCCATATGCAGTGGGAGCGGCCCTAGAAAAGGCAAAAAGACCAAAAAAAAAAAAAAAAAAAAAAAAAAAGATTATCAGGGCTTACTTGCATTAAAATGGAAAGTTTCATAGGGACACAAGTTAACTTTTCATAATCTCTCCCCTCATGTGTGTTTCCTGTTGACAGTCATGATTTTGAACTGTTTACTTAGCCATCACTTCTAGAGTCTCTTAACCAAAGATGTTCGTCCAATTTTCTTCAGTTTTCCTGGACAGAAGAAAATAGATCCTGGGCACTCATGCAACCTCAACTTGCCTGCAACATGGCTCATTCTTTGTGTTTCAGCTTCCAGGCTAATTTTACAAGTAATTTGTATTAGAGTAGCTCTAAGTGAGAATTCCATAATGAATCATGCTGCCCAGATAATATATTTACATTTTAACTCAAATTTGGGGCTTTGAAAAGGCAGAGGAATAGACTTGCCCCCACATAATATGCATGCAGAGTTCTGCAGCTTATCTCATCATACCAAAATGGTCAGTGCCACCATATTATGTCAGCCCTGGTGCAACACTAATTTTTTCTTAGCACATGAAAACAGTGCTCAAGAAAATCTTATAACCTCAGGATTCAAGTCCTATAAGAAGAGAATTGTAAATCTGTGCACAGAAAGGACAGTATCTTAGAACCATACAGAAAAGATGTGGGTTGCAATTTTTACTACAGTGCACTTTTGATGATTAAAACAAGCTCAACATTCCACATTAAATACTCATGCAGATTTCAGCTCCTTTAAGCATTGGTAACCAAGAAACACAACCTAGGAAATAAACCCCCTATACAAAAATAACCTGGGAGGAAGGAGTAACAATCACATGTGGTAAAAACCCATTTGTAATCAGTACTGTAAATCATGAAACTGATTAGTTAATGACCCAGAAACATACAAAATTGTCCTCTAAATTATTCTTCTAACGTATGGCTCTCCATTGACTCATTACTAAATTATTTGCCAATGAATGAATTTTCGTGTCTTCAAACACTGTTCAAGCTGGAAGGAGTTGGCACTGATGAAATGCTTTCTGCAAGAAGAGCGGTTATATCCATATAACCCTGAGTCAACTGGTTATAAAGTTGAAAAATTCTGCTGAAACACAGGGAAGTTTTCTCCTTGTATAAAGCAGCAATATCAGCCACTTGTTTTGTTATACCCTCTTTCTTTGGAAATAAAATTCACAGATAACTCACCAACAAATATAGCATTTAAATAAATATAAAAATATGCCCTACTTGTAATATAAAAGAGGACAAGTCACTTATTGTACTAAATATTATTCATTGAAGTATTTTCATGTTTTGGTGCTAAACTAAAATTCACAAATAAATGAGTTAGAATATTTCATCTGTACAGAGGAACACAAAAGCCAATCTTGGAACGACCAAAATTATACCCCTGTAGTTGGCACATAACCCCTAGAGGGAGGTGCTTTTGTTGAAACCCATTTTTCTACAACACAAAATGGCTAGTTTTATCATCTGTTTTTGATATTGCTGGTAGTGTCAGAGCCACTGAAGGGAACTTAGAACCACAAACCTTAAGTTTTTCTCATCTCTGTTGCTAAGTACAATTCTCTAAAAACACAATACTAATGAACAAAGCTTAGAAACTTGCCCCATTTCATGGTCTGCCCCATATTGGCACCAATAGAAGAAAACAGCACAAACTGAGGGTAATAAAAAGAAAAACAGCCCCCCTTCAAAGACATTCTGAGGTTTGTCTTATAGGCAAAAGCCGTTAGGTTTTCTCTATTCCCCATGAGGTGGGTCTCTGAAATTCCAAAAGGCACCTCCCTTGTGATGAGTCTGGAAAGCAGATTGCTAGTGTCCAAAAATAGAGGTCATCATTCTTGGGTTTCTACATGGAACTTTATTTTTCGCTAGAGTTACCCTCTGGTATTTGAACTTCTCTCTATCTTATTGTGAAGTTGGGATCAGAGGTGAAGGAAATGCTCTCAGCTATTGTGAAAGTGGATGAAGAAATTCTATTATAGTTCATTAGGCTTAATACTACCAAGAGAAAAAGGACAAATTATTCCCTCTAGGTTGCTCCTAAGTTACCCTGGAATAAAAATCAGTTTGAGTTTCTTCTTGTGGTAAATCACAGGGATTAAAAAAAAAAGACAAGGCACTCCAATTTGTCATTAGTATGTTTCTTCCTTACCTGCAGATATGTGAGGAGATCTCATATTTTCTAAAGGTATCAATGATATGTGTATATGTATATATCACATATACATTCTGTATCACATTATTCTATACACATGGTTCAGGTATTCAGGCTATGACTACTTTGTTATATTTCAGCACTAATTTACCAGAAAAATACCTTTCTGTCCTTTGATAATGTCCTTCCTGAAAAGAATAAATAATTTCTATCATTACCATGACTGCTCTCAAGTAGGCAACAGTTAAGAGTAGGAGCACAACTCGGGTTCTATACTTAAACATTAGAAAGACACAACAGGGACAGATGTGCAAGACATTGGGACCCAAGTTTTACATGAAGCAGATTTCATGAGAACTACTCAGTGAGTGCATTAAAAAAAAATTTTTCTCTAGTTTTTGGACTCTACCATCCTCAACACTGGAGCTTTACTTTAGGTTAGCTCTCCTTGTGGCTACAAAATGGCTGCCACAGTTCCAGGTTTCACATGTGGATGAAACAAGTTCTAGAAGAAAAGAGATTGCCACTTCCTAAACTTAAGAGTGAAATAGAATTTTCTTCTGGAAAAGTTCTTTCTCAAAAGTCACCCAGTCAACTTTTCCTGTTTATCGGCCAGGACGAGGTTTTGGTCCCACTCCTAAAATGATTGATTGGGAAAGAAAGTTCTTGATTGACTCAGGATCTACCTTTTGGCTGAAGAGAAGGATCTCTTTCTTGGAGGACTATCTGAGGTAGAGGGGGAAGGGAGTTCTACTGAAAAGGAATAAAAGGTTTGTTTTTTGGTGGGGGTGGGGGAAAGGCAAACAATACTGTCTGTTACATAAGACTTCTAGAAGCTATTGAGAAACTTTCATCACTTAAGTTTCCTTGTTTTAAGGGTTTCTCAAGAATTTCCACACTCCACACCTTTCCAATAGTGCCATTTTTGCTTCTTTGTCTCCACTACATTCTATCACAGCTTTGTTGCTTGTATAGAAAGTTCTCTTCAGTGTCCTCTCACCAAGATTTCCAAGCCAGGTCATTCAGGATGTCTAAAAGTGCTAATTATTATTCTTATTTATTCATTGTTAATATTTATTAATAATTTAGATAAATTTAAAATTTTTATTATAGTTTATTTATAATACTCTATCATTTCTGTTATACGGCAAAGTGACCCAGTTTTGTATGTATGTGTGTGTGTACACACACACACACACACACATATACATACATTCTTTTTCCTTTTGTTTTTCTTTTTTTCGTCTTTTGTCTTTTTAGGGCTGCAGCCACGGCATATGGAGGTTCCCAGGCTAGGGGTCGAATCACAGCTGTAGCTGCTGGCCTATACCACAGCCACAGCAACATGGGATCCGAGTTGCATCTGTGACCTACACCACACCACAGCTCATGGCAATGCCAGATACTTAACCCACTGAGTGAGGCCAGGGATTGAACCCACAACCTCATGGTTACTAGTCAGGTTCGTTAACCACTGAGCCATGATGAGAACTCCACATTCTTTTTCTCATGTTATCTCCTTTGTATTCCATCATAAGTGACTAGATATAATTCCCTGTGCTATACAGAAGGACCTCATTGCTTATCAACTCCAAACGCAATAGTATGAAGTTAGTGGATATAAAAGTTGCCTCTTAATGATTACTAAATACCAGGCATGGTGCTAAATGCTCCCTAGGCATGGACTTATTTAACCATCATTGTATTCTTTGAGGAAGATGCTATTTTATCATCCTTCTGTGATAATGCAACTGAATCCCAAAGAGGCTAAGAAACTTAAGTTCACACAGTTAAAAGTGGCAGAACTGGTCCTTTATCCTGTATACTGATTCCACAGTCCATGCTTAACTGTTAATCTGATAGCTTCTTTCAGATTATAAGCCACAGTGAATGAATTAATATAATGACTGATCAACTTCCATATTCATAATTAGTCAGAGATCTAGCCTTCCTAATAGATGAATGACTATAAACATTATGATACCCTATCCACAGAGTTCCTGAGAATTGGGAGTGGGCTGGGGTCATTACCAACATGGCTAAAGGTCATCAGATGAGTCAATCAGAGGCAGAGTTTCAGACTGAAACCAAAGTCTTCTGATTCCTGGACCATAGGTCTCCTCAGAGAAGAAAAAGTTCCTTATCCAGGATATAATCCATTCTCCCCTAAAGTTCAGGAGCTCTTAGCATGGTTATCCAAATAAGCTTATTACTCCCTAGTAAATATCAGATAATGCTGTTAACCTTGATAGAAGAAGCAAACCAGATATGGGGAAAGTGTGCTGGTTCTTCCATGGCAACAAGACAAGTCAGAGGTTACAGACCCGAACCACAGCCATCGCAGATGCCTTAGCTGATGCTCCTTCCCAAATCTGATTACAAACGTCCTTCTTATACTTCCTGCTGTCTCCAAGAAGACAAGAGGAAGGTATTTGGTTTCACTTTGTCCACAGGACGAGATTGCTTCTGCCACATCAGTTTCCCAGTCACTCAAAAGAGCATCTTAGTTTGTCAGTCTCAGTGAAGGAGACTAAGTAATGCTGTGGTGCTGAGAAAAGGAGAAAATCAAGCCAGGGAAGGTGAAGCAGTCATGCAATTGCTCTAAATGTAGCCTCCAGTCCAAAAACAAAAGTCTTAATTTCAGGGAGTTCCTGTTGTGGCTCAACAGATTAAGAACCCAACATAGTATCCGTGCAGATGGGGGGTTGATCCCTGCCCTCGCTCAGTGGGTGAAGGATCTGGCATTGCTGCAAGCTGCAAAGTAGGTCACAGATTTGGCTCAGATCCTATGTTTCCATGGCTATGGCATAGGCCTGCAGGTGTAGCTCCAATTCTACCCTCAACCCAGGAACTTCCACATGCCACAGGTGTGGTCATAAAAAAAAAAAAAAAAAAAAAAAAAACCCTTAATTTCTGTGGAAAAGGAATCCTCGCAAACCATCGCTTTCTTTTCTTGAGTATCTACTAGACCCTTCCCAAAGTTTCATCACCTCCAACAAGGGGTAACGCCTCTGTGTTCACCTAAAATGTAGGATTTGCGGCAGGGGAGACCGCACAGTCTGTCCTTAAACATAATGCACACGTACACATCTTCTGTTGCTGGTTCAGACCAAAGGCAACCTGCCCCTATGGCTTGGAAGTTAAAATACTGCTTCAGTAACTGGTTTGAGTACAGTATAGACCTAGTGAGTGGATGTTCCTTTGGATTTTTGTGTGAGATATTTGTGTTGTTAGAGGATGGTATTTGTATACTAGAAAACATCTTGGGCCATTAAATCTGAGTATATAGGAACTGATTTTAGAAAACTACCACAAATCATAATCTTTTGCCCTCTGCAAAGAGGGAGAGACTGTCTCCTCTTAAAACCGATCTGCCACACCTCTGCCAGCCATCTTTCATAAAATCTGCCACTGCCACAGCTTAACTCACACTTTTTCAAAGAGATCTTGAGCCATTAGTCTAAAGCAACATCTAACATTGTCTTCCCAGGGCCTGCCTCCAAATGCCTTTCCTTTCCATTTGTTCCTGACCTATTTGCCTACAACAGAGCGTAAACTCCATGCGAACTGGGACCTTATCTAGTGTTCCAATTAAGATGAGTGTGCTCTGCTGTTCATGGAAAATCCAAACTAATAGTGGCTTCGACTAGATAAGAACTTATTTTTCTTTCACACAGAAGTTGTCCAGAAGTAAGCCGTCCAGGGCTGATAAGGTGGCTCCATGATCCTCAAGGGGCTCAGGCTCTTTCCAAAAAATATAACCATTTTTTTTAAGTTGAAGTATAGTTAATTTACAGTGTTGTGTTAGTTTCCAGTGGACAGCACAGTGATTCAGCTACATATATTCTTTTTCAGATTCTCTTCCTTTATAGTTTATTATAAGATATTGAATACTGTTCTATGTGCTATAGAGTAGGTCCTTATGGCTTATCTATTTTACATACAGTACTATATATATGTTAATCCCAAACCCCTAATTTTTCTGCCCTCCCATACACTTTGAGAACCGTAATTTTTTTTACAGGTCTGAGAGTCTATTCCTGTTCACTTAAATCGGCTGCCTTCAATAGGCTTTCACCTAGAGGTGAAAGTCACTACTTCTGTTTCCCAACAAACAGAAAGGAAGACTAGGTGAAAAGAAGTCCTTCCTTCCTTTAAATTTATTTCTGCCTATATCTCATTGGCCCACACCAATTCACACAATCATATCTTCTACAAGGAAGGTTTGGAAATGTAGTCTTTATTTCTAAACAAGCCTACCCCAAACAAACAAACAAACAAACAAAAGCCCCACAGGGATTTTATTCTTAAAGATTAAGGTAAAAGCTAATACCAGAGTGCAATTAGCAGTTTCAGACACATCTGTCTTATATGCCGCTCTATACCTAGGATCTGGCCAATGCCTGTCATTTAGGCTGTCTGTTGAATGAAAATGAGTGACTGAATTGCATTTCTTGCCTTATGCACCCAAATATTTTCCATTGCTTATAGGGTTAAGACCCAAAACCTTAACAGGACCTCCAAAGTCCATATGATCTGAACCCCATATATCTCTCCAGGCTTTTGTTTGTTCACTGTTGCTGCTCTCTTTTGGCTTCATCCATGTTGACATTCCTCAGCTCCTGGAATATTCCAGGCTCTCTCCCCACTATACTCAATAAGATATTCCCTGATCTTATTTCTTTTCTTTCATTTATTTAATTATTTATATTTTTATTATAGTGTATTTACAATGTTCTGTCAAATATTGCTGTATAGCAGTGATCCACTCATACATATGTGTACATATATATGTGTGTGTATATATATATATAGATAGATAGATACACATTCCTTTTCTCACATTATCCTCCATCATGTTCCATCATAAGTGACTAGATATAGTTCCCTGTGCTATACAGCAGGACCACATTGCTTATCAACTCCAAATGCAATAGTTTGCATCTTATTCCATTTCTATCTCCAATTCCTAGAAAAGCATCCAGGATAGAGAAGATACTCAAAAACTACTTCTTGACTGTTGGAACTTAAATATCTACTTTCTTCAGGGAAGACTCCCTTACTCTCCAGACCAAGTTAGGGTCCCAAATCTCTTCTATAGCAGTCTGAACTTTTCCTTTCTGATACTATGTCTCTTAAAATTATTTACTTAATTATTTAGAAGTACTTATTAAATACCTGCCATCCTCCATGGACTAAGATCCTGGGGGTTAAAGATTTTTTAGTCTCGTTCTCTGCAAAGTCACCAGAGCCTCAAATAGTGTGTGACACACAGTGGGTGCTTCATAAGGTACCTGTTTACTATGAAAGAATGCTTCACTTGTGGAAGCTACTAAATGTATGTAGGCTATATTTCCATATAAGCTTTTGCTGAATCAATTAACACAATTACTCCTCCTTCTCATGGAACTAATGTTCTAAGGAAGACACATGAGCATATATGTCCATTCAGGAAAGGACTAGACAATAACATGTGTTCATACCCAGACTAATTTCATCCAATGCCTGTTTGTAAATGAAGCAACAGGGGGCCTCACCTATTGTGTGTACTTGAACTCCTAGAAATAAGTAGGTGTATTATGGTCTTTCATGGACATGGCCGAGAAAACTTAGTGCTTAATTCTGTGTCTGTGAAGGGGACATGGAAGGCTTCAGAGAAGGGCATCTCAGAACTCCACATGAAAGGGGTAAAAATGAATGTCTTCATACCTATAACAAGATGTAAGATTCAAGCTGTTTAGCTTACTGGATGTGCTAAGGCTCCTATCTGACTCTGCCTTGGATGACTTTGTATTTCCCATCACTCATGGGCTCCTCTTCAGAAGTTGTGATACCTCTCAGCTCCCAAGGTCATGGGTGTATTTTCTCTGACTGTGTCCACATGTATACAAAACATGTAACATGCTGTGACACAGGCATTGTCAAAAGCAATAAGTCGAAAATATTTCACTGCGTCTACGACAAACTACTTTTGAGGAGAACCTGCAAACCCCGATAAGGCAAGTCAACCTTATTTCATTCTCATTCCTCTAACAATCATTCTTTAAAACCCTCATTAAATTCAAATCATAATTCAGATGACTAATAGATGACTATTGAGATGACTGTAATTAATGCGCTATTTGAAAAAGCCTGGCATGACCCTGCCTTTGAAGGAAACAAAATGTTACATGGAGAGGAAACGTTTTAATTTTTTACATTAGCACATCCATTTGGCTTCTAATGAGGAATTAGTGGCAGTGAATTCACGCCCTGCTCGAGATAAACACCTGTGCATTTTACCTTGGAAATAGAATCATAGAGTCTGTATCTCATTATACATTTCTCCAGATAACTCATGAAGTTGTGGTCAAGATAACATGAGCTACCTGTCTTAACAACCCAATCTCTTCTCCATGGTTGACTGGCAAAAACAGCCTCCCACCATTCCACCCATCCATGGCACACATGCCATTCCTCCCCAAAGAGGTGAAGTGTATTTCCCCTTTCCTTGAAAGTGGGGTGAACCCATGACTCTCTTTGGCCAGAAATGCAGCCACCATGATGTTATGTGACTTCTAGGCCTCTACTGTAAGGAACTTGGCAGGTTCTGTGTTTGCCCTCTTGAGATCCAGCCACCACATTAAAAATCTTGGGCTAGACTCTTAAATGATGAGAGACCACTGAAAGACAGAGAAGCTCAGTCAGACCCCTGCTTTCCATCCACTCCCCCAAGGCCCTAGGCATGTGAATGAGGCTATCATGGCTCTTCCAGCTCTAGTCAATGCCTTCCCATGCCCCCCCAACACACACCAGTACCACATGGAATAGAATGAACTTTCCATGTCGAGCCCTGGGTAATTTGTGAATAATTAAGTGGTTATGATTATTTTAAGCCACTAAATTGTGGGATGGGTTGTTACATAGATGTAGAAGACTAAAACAAAGGAGGAAACTGAAGCACAAAGGGCCACCATAGCTATCAAGTAGCAAAGCTCAGTTATGAACCCAGGCTACCCATCCTGAGTGGCCACACCTTAACCACTATTCTATGTTGACTGCTTGGATGTAAACAAAAGCAAAGCAGAATGAGAGGGCAGATCAAAGCCACAGTCTAAGAGGTGGGTACAAATAAAGGAAAGGGAAAAGGAAATAAACAAATCCAAAAAAGAAAAAAAAAAATCAGGCCAGGGATCTGAGTTAATGGACTCAAGAAAACTATATAGGAAACAGCATGGTTTTCAATTTGTGCTTTTGCCCTTTAACTCCTGCCTGAGGCAAGACACGCTCACCTTGATCTTCATGCATTTACTATTCCTTAGGAATCCCATAGGAAAGGCCCCAGTTAAGAGCTCCAACTTTAAGTAAACTCTCAACCCCCTACCTTCACATTCTCCTCACATCATTTCTGAGCCTTTGTTCCTTCTTTAAAATGGACACAATAATTTGGTCTAACTCATAATTTGTTGTAAGGACTAATTGAAATAATATATGCATGGTTAAATCTCAATAAATGAGAGTTATTATTGTGATGGAAATCTACTCTACAACATAGCCCAAGGACCTTTCTCCTCATGTTTTTGGAGTTGCACTTAATTTCATTTGATTTTAAATCTTACACATTCCATCTCCAGTTCTATGTGTGGTATCAGCCACCAGATGTCTGCCTCCAAACACTACTGTAGGCTGATCCCTCCTTTACACACATTGCTAAACTATCACAACTATTTGTCCTACAGGTTCAGGAAGCTCTCTTTTAAGGCCCCAACTGATGCCAAATCTGAAATGCCCCTCTCCAATCCAGGATCTCATTTTGAATCTCTTCTCATATTAAAGAATAAATAACTTACTACTTGATCAAGGCAAAAGCTCCTTCAAAAGTTCCTTCCCTTTTCTTTCTTCTTTTATCATCAATCTTTGTTGCTAGCCAGGTCATTTTTTTTTTTAATGGCATGGAAACTCTGCTCTCATGGGCTTTGGATACAGTCTGTTCTCTCTTAGTCTACAATGCCCCAGTCCTCCCTCACTTTTCCCATTATCTCAAATTCCCCGACGACTAGAGTGATACCAACAAGCCGACAACCCACTTGGCTGCCAGATCTCTTCTAAGCACTCATTAATTCGGCTGGTTGGAGAGCAACATGCTTCACCACCAGATGCAATTCCTTTCCTTCCTTTTTTCATCTTTCAGGCAAGGTGCCTGCATCTTGGAGTGGCCATGATGGATTGGTTTTTACTTTAATGTATTCCAGCATGCATAAAGAAAGCATGGAGAGTCCAATTCCCTTGATTAATGTGCCAATCCACTCCCTGAGAGCCTTCGTGTTTGCTCCTAACCACGCTTAGAAAGATCAGCCTGTAATGTGCAACGGTGTCAGCCACCACATTCCACTGGGGGCGCTATTCTCTCACGGCATCTCCTCAGACAACATGGAGCTCTTCCCTCTAGCTACTGGGTCCTGGAAACCATCCCTCACCTTAAGTATCGCCAAGTTTTACATCTGTGCCTTCTTGTAAATACCACGAGAAACCTGAATTTTAGAAGAAACATAGGACACACTCTAAGAGATGTCTCAGATTTCCAGCAGGAAAAAACGATTTGGTAGGAGCATCAGTGGCTTCTACCAAAAATACTGGTAGCCCTTCTAGAGGATTTCCTTAGAGGCAAAAAGTACATTTTACTCTGGGAGGTAAACAAAGTCCAATAACATTTGCTCACTTTCTGAAAACTTGAAAAACAATAGATGAAAAGACAAATCAAAACTCTCCTCACACACCTATTTTCCTTAAATGCACAAGAGAAATAGAGGCCCAGATAGAGGTGACTCAATCTTGCCAGCTATTAGAGAGTATCAGGGAGATTTGATGAAAGTGTCAAAAAAAATGAAGATATTTTTGTTTCCCAGCCTTTTTTTCCATATTTTTATTACAAAGTCCACAAAAATTATAGAGTAGCTCTGGAGGATTGGAGGAAAAGGCTTTCTTCGTTCACTGCATATAAGATAAACAGATCACAAAAATAGGACTGTCTTACTTTCTCTGAGATCTGATGCACTGAAAGTGGGAGGAGCAGAGAGAGAGAGCCAAGAAGAAACTAGGAATCAAGCAATGGAAAAGCTGTACCATCTGTCCAGTTGAAGACAACTTTGTAATCAGCAGCTTAATGTTTGAGTCACTCCCCTTCCAAGGATACTCATGTCCACCTCACCTCTTGCTACTGGCCTGGCCACATACACTTTCTGCCCTGTTACAGGTGACATCTGAATGCCTTGGGAATATTGCTTATGTTTTTGGAATTCCCCACATCCTCCATTCTGACTCCTTTCTCTACCGCTTGAATCGTGTTTATCCTTGTGTAGCCAGTCCAAGCACATTCAGCATCTCTCTGAAGACTTCTCTGATGCATTTAGCTATAATTTCTTCCTCCTTCATTAGAGTCCCATCATCGTCATCACAGCTGTCATTCAATGAATGCTGGCTTTTTCTTTTTCCTTTGTGTTTTTTTTATTCAGCAAACATAATTACTCAGGGTATTTATGGTGTTAATTGCTGCCTATTTATGGATGGGGAGGTGGGTGTAAGGGATAATCAGAAATTAAATTTGTACTTTTTTTTTAAGTTAAATGACAACAAAAAAATCATGATAGAAGGGAAAATGGAATCTTTCATGGTTTGGATACCCTGATTAGCTGGGCTGCTTTCTTGAATTATTTAGCTATTGGCATATATTTCATGCCTATATAATGTAAACTCTGTATATTTTATTATCCTAGAGAAATATTAATTTTTGGTATCAGAGCATTTTTGATATATTTGTTTGGGTCAATAAATGTTTATTAATTGTCCATCATATGCTGAACATGCTGATGACCAGAGTGGGTTTGGCAATGAAAAACACAGGCATGATCGCATGATCTCTATCTTTAATGAGCACTTTAAGTGTAAGTTAGAAGAGAAAAGGTCATCAGATAAAGACATGAACGGGTGTGTAATTGAAGAGAGTGATCAATGGTCTAAAGGAAAGGGGACGTGGTTTGGTGAAAATATATAACTACAGAACCTTACATGCATGGAACCAGCAAAGTGTTCCATGGATGTTGAGGATATGGAACTTAAGCTAAGATCTATTTTTTTTAAAGGTAGAGTTTAATATGGAAAGTAGAAAAAGAGGAGAGCATTCTCGACCAGAGAAATAGCACAATGAAAACTCAGTGCTAGGAAAGAGCAATTGGACAAACTGACAGAAGGTTGATGTATAGATTAGAATACCTACAAAAATGTTTGAAAGATGATTGAAAAGGGAAGCACATAAGAAATAACGGGAGAGAATTTTATGTGAGGCTGGGTCAGCTCACACAGCTACTTATTCAGCACCCTACTTGCTTGAGGCACAGTGCTTAAAGAGAGGCAACTAACTATTCCCTTAAAATCCTTTCTACCATCTCTCAATATACAAATATCTCATACAGCTCAATATCAAAAAAATAAACAACACAATCAAAAAAATGGGCAGAAGACCTAAATAGACATTTCTCCAAAGTTATACAAATGGCCAACAGGCACATGAAAAGATGCTCAACATCACTAAATACAAAGGAAATGCAAATCAAAACTACAATACCAGTCAGAATGTCCATCCTCAAAGGGCCTCTACAAATAATAATTGCTAGAAAGGATGTGGAGAAAAGGGAACCCCCTACAGTGTTGGTAGGAATGTAAATTGGAGAAGCCACTGTGGAAAACAGTATGGACGTTCCTTTAAAAACATCCATAAGGTCCAGCAATCCCTGCTCCTGGACATATATCCAAAAAAGGTGAAAACCCTAATTTGAAAAGATACATGCACCCCAATATTCATAGAAGCACTGTCAGACATGGAAGCAACCTAAATGTTCATTGATAGAAAAATGGATAAACAAAATGTGGTACATATATAAATGGAATACTACTCAGTCATAAAAATGAATGAAATAATGCCATTTACAGCAACATGGATAGACCTAGAGATTATCATGCTAAGTGAATTAAGTCAGAAAGAGAAGGACAAACATCACATGATATTACTTACATGTGGAATCTTAAAAAATGATACAAATGAACTTCTTTGCAAACAGAAATAGACTCAGATATAGGAAAAAAACTTATGATTATCAAAGGGAAAAGATGGGGGAGGGAAAAATTAGGAGTTTGGTGTTAACAGATACACATTACTATATAAAATAGATAAATGACAAAAACTTTCTTATAGCACAGAGATGTCTACTTGATATCTTGAAATAACCTATAATGGAAAAAAAATCTGAAAAAGGATATATGTATAGACATAGATATATATATATCTTCTTCAAAGATCTGAAATGCTTTGCTTTGTACCAGAAACTAATACAACATTGGAAATCAACTATACTTACATAAAATTTTTTTAAAAGAACACTTATTTCTTAGTTTTGCACAAAGCAACCTGCAATAAAATCTACACCCCCTAGATCCCTTTCCAAATAGTTATAACCTTGACTCTAATAGGCTTATGGAATATAAGCAAAAATGGTGTTGCAACATTTTAGGAAATTTCCTCTAAGAAAGAGGGAATGCCTTTTGCCACTCCTTTCTGCTTACTGTTAGAATATTGATGCAGTGGCTGGAAGATGCAGCCATCTTGAACCATGAGATGTACATGAGGAGAAAAGTATATGTGACAGGAAAAAAGGATGGAAGAAATCTTGTTCTCTAATGCCATACATCATCATGCCATCCCTGAGTGGACTTCCTCTAGCTTTTTAAGTATTAATAAGAAAAAGATTCACATCAATCATTTTTAAGCCATGGCTAATTGGGGATATTTTTTTTCTGTTATTTCCACTGAAATATTAACAGGGCTGAATATTAAATACACACTGACTAAATTCCTCTAAACTGTTATGGCACAATTTACAAAATTGTTATAGTCATAATTAGAAAATAAATTTTCTTTCAAGAAATCTAAGCAAGGAGTAAGGTTAGTATAGATTTTTGAACAAAAAGCCCTAAAAGTAAAAACCATATTTTAAGAAGAAATGCTGCATGCCAAGTTGAAATGTCCATTTAAAAGAGAATAACTTTTGGAGTTACTACACTGGCACAGTGGCTTAAGCGTCCGACCATAATGGCTTGGATCATTGTGGGGGAGGCACAATTTCAATCCCCAGCCTGGTGCATTAGGTGAAAGGATCCAGTGTTGTTGCAGCTATACCATAGGTTACACCTGTGGCCCAGATTCAATCCCTGGCCTGGGAAATTCCCAATGTCACAGGTGTGGCCATAACTTTTCTTAATTTAAAAAATAAATAAATAAAAATAGGAAGTTCCTATTGTGGCTCAGTGGTAATGAACCCAACCAGTATCCATGAGGATGTGGGTTCAATCCCTGGCCTCGCTCAGTGGGTTAAGGATCTGGCATTGCCACAAGCTGTGGTGTAGTCACAGATGCAGCTCAGATCCTGCGTGACTCTGGCTGTGGCATAGGCCAGCAGCTACAGTTCCAATTTTACCTCTAGCCTGGGAACTTCTGTACACTGCACATATGACCCTAAAAAAAAGGGGGAGGCACAATAAATAAAAAAATATATGCCCAACATCACTGATTATTAGAGGAATGCAAATCAAAACTACCATGAGATACCACCTCACACCAGTCAGAATGGCCATCATTAATAAGTCCACAAATAACAAATGCTGGCGGGGTTGTGGAGAAAGGGGAACCCTCCAGCACTGTTGGTGGGAATGTAAGCTGGTTCAACCACTATGGAGAACAGTATGGCGGTACCTTGGAAAACTATACATAGAACTACCATATGACCCGGAAATCCCACTTTTGGGCATATATCCGGACAAAACTCTACTTAAAAAAGACACATGCACCTGCATATTCATTGCAGCACTATTCCCAATAGCCAGGACATGGAAACAACCCAAATGTCCACTAATAGATGATTGGATTAGGAAGATGAGGTATATACACAATGGAATATTCGGCCATAAAAAGGAACAAAATAATGCCATTTGTAGCCACATGGATGGAACTAAAGACTCTCATCCTGAGTGAAGTCAGAATAAGAAAGACAAATACCATATGATATCACATATCTGGAATCTAATATATGGCACAAAGGACCCTTTCCACAGAAAAGAAAATCATGGACATGGAAAACAGACTTGTGGTTGCCAAGGGGGAAGGGGAGGGAGTGGGAGGGACTGGGAGCTTGGGGTAAATAGATGCAGAATGTTGCCTTCCAGATGGATCAGCAATGGGACCCTGCTGTGTAGCACTGGGAACTCTGTCTAGTCAATTATGATGGAACATGTAATGTGAGAAAAAAGAATGTATACATGTATGTGTACCTGGGTCACCATGCTGTACAGTAGAAAAAATATATAAATAAATGATTAAATAAATAAATAAGAATCACTTTTAAAAATACATTCTTCAAATCACCAGATATTAGTGAGCACATCAATTTCTTTAAAAACTATCTTATAGAGAGTGGAAACAAATAGACATCTTTCAGCCACCTGAGCAAGTCTGCTCACACCATCATGGCTAATGACTAGAGCAGTGGGCTTTTATTTCTCTCTTTCCAGTATCTTAGAGATTTTGTGAAGATCGATATTCTGATTCTGTGCATAACTCAAGGCATAGCTAATCTGGAAACAAGAACGGATGTAGTACCAAACTGTTCTTTATCTGCCCCCTGTGTTTTCCTACCTGAAAAGCCACACCTAGGCAATAGAACAGTATAAGACTTAGATCAATGTACCCAAGAATTCTATCAGAAGACTGAGCCATATAGAGTCAAAAGGCAAATGCAACTTACCACAAGGACATGGACTAAGAGATGTTTAGAAGAATTACCACCAGATTTTTCAGAGAGTAGCAGCACAGAGCATTTAAAGGGTCAGCCCCTACCCATAGGGAGGGTAAGCATCTTGCACAGGACACACCTTCCTTACCTTCTGAGGATGCCCTGAAGTCAAGCTGCTGATTGAGGCATTAGCGAAGGTCAAATTTTTCTTTGGTGCTTCCAAAGACATATCGAAGTCTGAGAAAGGCAGAAATGGTTGTGAGTTAAACAAATAAACTTTTAAGAAAACCTCATTAGTCTTTGGCGAAACTCTGCATCAATCAGTACACTAGGATCCAAAGAAGTTTCAGTAAACACAGACTCCTATTCTATAGTCAGAGTAGGGGAAATGATTTGGGTGCAAAGAGAGGAAGTCCATCCCCAGCAGTCACATAGCTGGAGACTGCAGGCCTAGATCCCAAGCAGGCATCCCGCTGCTCAGGCTTCTCTCAGCAGCATCATGGCATGTGCTGGTACTCCCAGTTCCACTCCTTCCTTCTCTTCCACCAAAACCACCAGGACCACCCACTGCACAATACCAAGGGGTCCTCAGGAGTCTAGAAAACCAGTGTGAGTGCAAAGTCATGCTCTCTTCTGCCACCACCTTACCCTGCCTACATCTCTCAAGCTTGTGGGAAGGAGTATGTTCCATCACCTGCATGGGAATGGAAAATAGGACACAAAGAGCTATCCTCATTAATCAGCAGGCTGTGCTGGAGGAGGGAATGGCTTTGTGCTTGCCACTGCCTCCCCGCCTCATTGGCTCAGCAAATTCTGCCAGGATAAGAGGAGAAAAATGGAATGCCCAATCACTGTTTTAGCTATGCCCATTTTACGGATGGAAAACTAAGGAACAGAGGGACTAAAACATTCCTAGGATTCAAACTCAAGTCTCCTGATTCCCCACTGAATGCTCTTCTCATTATGGTTTTCTCCTTCCAGCAAAATCTCAGACTAAAATTACCTAAGAATACAGAAAAGTGCCCCCCATCCCAACCAAATAAAATAAGTTCCTTTTATGGGTTGAATTATGTCTGACCAAAAAGATATCCCTAGTCCCTCAGAAGATAACCTTATTTGGAAATAGGGTCATTGGAGATGTAATTAGCTAAGGTGAGGTCATACTGGAGCAGGGTGGGCCCCTCATCCAGTATGACTGGTATCCTCACAGGAAGGAAGCTGTGTGAAAAGAGACACAAAGGGAGAATGCCATGTGGTAACCAGGGTTTAAGTCACATTTACAAGGCAAGGATATCAAAGGGCACCAGCAAACACTAGATGCTAAGAAGAGATAAGGAGGAATTCTCCCCTACAGGTTTTGGGTTTCAGAGGGATCAGGGCATTCCCTCTGAAAAACAGATATTCAAGCCCCCAGGACTGTGAGAAAATAAATATCTGTTATTCTAAACCACCCAGTTTGTAGTATTTTTTTATGACAGCCCTAGGGAATTAATAACACTCTCATTTAGACAATCCATAAACAAGAGAAGAGTATAAACAGTTTAGTGTCTGGTAAAGAAAGAGAGAAAAGCACCCACATGGGATCAACTTGGCCTCAGGCTACACCTCCAGATCCCTGTGTGACCTGGGCAACTTACTTCTCTTCTTTTGGTCTCTATTTTAACAACAATAAAGTAGAGATGGTAGTAATAGCTCCCTTATAGTTTGAGGTAAAGGTTTAAATGAGGTAATGCATGTTAAAACACAAAGCACAGGAGCTACCGCTGCAGCACAGTGGGTTAAGAATCTGACTGCAGCAGTTTGGGTCACTGCAGAGATGCAGGTTCTATCCTCAGCCTGGTCCAGTGGGTTAAAGGATCTGGCATTGTTGAAGCTGCAGCTTGAATTCAATCCCTGGCCTGGGAATTTCCATGTGCCAAGAGTGTGGAAAGAAAAAAAGATCACAAAGCACAGAAAACACATAGCACAGAATAGAATGAGGACTCAAAAAGATTATTACCACTAATATTATTAATTTTTCAAGGCGGATTTAAATGCAAGAAAGGACAATGTACTAATTTAATAGACATATCAATAATCAACTCACATATTACAACCTGCTCAATAAGGTAGCTATTACACACCTGTGGCTATTCAAATTTAAATTAATAAAATGAAATGAAAACTTCAGTACCTTGGGCACACTAGCCACATTTCAAGTGCTCAACTACCACATGTGGCTAGTAGCTACCATGTTGGATGGCCCACAACAGAACATTGCTAGTATTGCAGAAAGATCGGTTAGATAATAATGCTACCACTCTTCAAGGCATAGGTAGTGAATTTGCAGAGACAGAAGCCAAGATGTCAAGGGTGTGGTATTTTCCTTTCAACTTTTAAAGGATTTCCAATGCTGCCTCTGTAAATGGACCTTTTCTAAAAAATCCCCTTATTATCAGTAAACATGAAAGTCAGTTCTTATCATAACTTTCAAATAGAATGCATAGTTCCAAGAATCGTTCATCTACAGTTGAAGATGCTGCTAGAAGCCATGAAATGGGGTGTGTTAATCATGTAAATACCAGGATATGAATAGCTTCCTTAGCAGTATCCATAAAAATGAAACGGGCTTTGAATTTTAGAAACAAGAATTGGTACAAACACATGTAAACTGAACCCCAAACTCACTTCAGATTAAGAGAGGCTATTCTGGTATAACATGGTGACCACACAAATATATCTTTAACATTCAGCACCTGGGATGGATTAAAAAACACATGGAGGATTGTAGCCAAAGCCGAGAAAACACAATACTAAGTGATAGAACAGAAATCAAAGTGACAATATAGTTTATAAGTCTCCGGGTAGATGTCATCGACAATGCTTTGTTCACTGTAATTGGCCTATCAAGAAGACATTATGAAATGAACAGCTTAAGAGACAGCCTATGATGTCTCCAATCTTGATACAATTTCTAGTAGGGGAAAGAGCATAATAAGCAAATCATTTCTGCTTCAATCAAGAGAGGGAAATCACAGTTCAAGAAAAAGCAAACCAAAATAGAGAAATAAAGTTCAGCTTCCTACTAACCAGAGATGACATTGAAAAGGACAATTGAAGCTTTGGATGAAAGCCCAAAACTCTAAAGAAATCCCTTAATCCCATGTATAAATGGGCAATAGGGTCTTGGTGCTATTGAGCCAAGTAAAATGGAGACTAGGACCCTTTGAACCTTTTATATCAAAGGAAAAGCCTGACCAATAGGGGGAAGAAGGTGTAGAAGTGTGCTGGAAGTAACCCCAATAGAGTCTCCAGGCAAGCCCAGTGGCTTCTTACTGTCCACCCAGGCCTCATCTAAAAGACCCCTATCCCTCCTAATGGGTTCCTAGGACAATCTGAGGGGATCCACCCTGGATGCCTGCCACAGTCACCCTGTCAAGATTTCCCCTATCTTAGAAAGTGATCACATCTCATCGGGCATCTACCCCAACTTTTATGGAGTCTGAGTTATCTTCCTCATGTCTCATAAATGTCAGTGTGGGAAGTGGGAGGGTCCAAAGACCAGGCTTTAGCAATATTTTCCTGATGCCACCATCTCTAAGGTAAATGAAAGAGATGATAATCCACACAAAGGAAGGGTTCTGTCAGAGAAAGAGCACCTGAAGAAAGTCTTCCTTCTGGAATAGCCATCTCCATACAAATTCACCACTGCCTTGCTGACACCTCAGAGAAACTGCCATGATCTCCCCAATTGTGGCATCAACCCACTGGAGTGGCCACACTCCTTTCTCATGACATCTGTCTGCCATCTGGAGAGATGCACTCAGTCCCTTTCCTCGAGGGATTCTGCACATGGCAAGGTGGCCTCAAGTTAAAGGCAAGCTGGAGGTTGGGAGTCACAGAGTCCAGCTGTGAGATGTCTATGAGGTCAGACCTTGAAGTGGTCCTATCACACTCCTGCTGTTAGCATGGGTAAGAAACAGAAACCATTTATCGCATGATTTATCTCTGGACACCCTCCCTCTGCATAAAATGGATTTGTTCTTCTACCTGAAAGAGAGATTCCAGATTGTACAACCGGTTAGAAAAAAAAGGCTTTAAGATAGTCCAAAAGTATGATCTTCCAATTATAAGCTAAATATATACCAAGGATGTCAAGTACAGCATGGTGAACATAGTTAACACTGCTGTACGATCTACAGGGAAGTTATTAAGAGACTAAATCCTAAGAGATCTCATCACAAAGAGAATTTTGTTTTCCTTTTTTCTATTCTTCTTTTTCAAAAAATATATCTTTACGTGAAGATGGATGTTAGCTAAAGCATCAGATTCAATGCAATCCCTATCAAATTACCAAGGACATTTTTCACAGAACTCAAACAAAATACTTTAAAGTTTGTTTGGAAACACAAAAGACCCATAATAGCCAAAGACAACCTGAAAAGGAAAAACGGAGCTGGAGGAATCAGGCTCCCTGACTTCAGACTATACTGCAAAGCTACAGTCATCAAAACCATATGGTACTAGCACAAAGACAGAAATGTAGATCAGTGGAACAGGATAGAAAGCCCAGAGTTAAACCTACGCACCTACAGTGAACTAATCTATGGCAAAGGAGGAAAGAATATACAGTGGAGAAAAGACAGCCCCTTCAATAAGTGGTGCTGGGAAAACTGGACAGCCACATGTAGAAGAATGAAAGGAACACTTCCTAACACCATACACAAAAAATATACTCAAAATGGATTAAAGACTTAGATATAAGGTCAGACAATATAAAACTCTTAGAGGAAAACATAGGCTGAACACTTGCCAACATAAACCACAGCAACATCTTCTCAGATCCACCTCCTAGAGTAATGATAATAAAAACAAAAATAAACAAAGGGGACTTAATTAAACTTGAAAGTTTCTGCACAGCAAAGGAAACCCTAAACAAAATGAAAAGAAAACCCACAGAATGGGAGAAAATATTTGTAAATGAAGTAACTGACAGGGGATTAATCTCCAAAATTTATAAACACCATCTGGAGCTCAATACCAAAAATATGAACAACCCCATCAACAAATGGGCAAAAGATCTAAATAGACAATTCTCCAAAGACGACATACAGATGGCCAAAAAACACATGAAAAGATGTTCAACATCACTCATTATTAGAGAAATGCAAATCAAAACCACTATAAAGTATTACCTTACACAAGCCAGAATGGCCATCATGAAATAGTCTACAAACAACAAGTGCTGGAGAGGATGTGGAGAAAAGGGAACAATATTATACTGTTGGTGGAAATGTAAACTGGAGCAACAACTGTTGAAAACAGTATGGAGATTCCTCAGAAAACTAAAAATAGAATTACCATTTGATCCAGCAATCCTACTCCTAGGCATCTATCCAGAGAAAACCATGACTTGAAAAGACACATGTACTCCGATGTTCATTGCACCACTATTTTCAACAGCCATGACATGGAAACAACCTAAATGTCCATCAACAGAGGAGTGGATCAAGAAGATGTGGGACATATACACAATGGACTATTACTCAGCCATTAAAAGGAAGGAAATACCAGCATTTTTAGCAACATGGATGGACCTAGAAATTACCATGCTAAGTGAAGTCATCCATACAATGAGACACCAACATCAAATGCTATCACTTACATGTGGAATCTAAAAAAAGGACACAATGAACTTCTTTGCAGAACAGATACTTACTCACAGACTTTGAAAAACTTATGGTTTCCAAATGAGACAGTTTGGGGGGTGGGGGGATGCACTGAGGGTTTAGAATGGAAATGCTGTAAAATTTGATTGTGACGATCATTGCACAACTATAAATGTAATTAAATTCACTGAGTAATAGAAAATAAATTATATATACATATATATACACACACACTCACACATGTATCTGTTTGAGAATATGGACGTTAGATAAACCATCCATTCATTCATATCATGGTTACAATTTCACAATATATGGAAAATCAAACTATCATGCTGTACACTTTCAACTTATACAAGTGGTGTTATGTCAATTATTTCTCAATAACAGTGGGAAAATAAGAAATATTTGATTAAGATTTTAAAAGATGGTACATGCATTTTGCAAGATAATGACCAAGATAATAAATAAATTTAATGATGAATTTATAGTCAATAAAAGACGGTGATATCAGAAAATGATTGCCAAGATATTAAAAATTCCTTAGCAAAAACTCTAAGAATACTGATTAGTCCAATAACCCATCAGTGGCAAAGGTTGTTATTCTGAATGACATATTGGTGAGAAAATCAGAAATAGGTAACAGACTAGCTTAAAAGAGCTCTTAAAATCAGCCTGTACCCTGTCTCAGAATGTCAGAAGCCACCTCTGGAAGGTCCTAACCTTCCACTATATTTCCTCCCTTTTGACAATGTCTACACAGCCTGATGACTTTGTGATCCCCTTGAAAGACTATCCAAACAAGAAGACCTAGGGATTATGTTTTTTCACTCTTAACACTCCTCTGCTTATATGTTATAAAGAGCAATGCATACACCCACCCTTTTTTCAGCTGTGATCCACTTGAAGCACAAAATTGATGGGTAGTAAATCTGAGAATAAGCAAAACTCACTAGCAATACTAACAAGATAATCCTAAAAATAGCAAAAAATTACTGTGCACTTACTAGGTGACTTGGCGCTCCTCTAAGCGATTTACATAGAACTCAGTTAATCCTTGCAAGAACCCTATCAAGTAGATACTGTCATTTTCCCCATTTGATACACCAAGAAACCAAGGCATGGGAATATCAAGTAACTTGCCCAAGGTCACATAACCAGGCTTCCAGAGACCCTGCTCCTGACTGCTAAACTCTGCTGCTTATTAAGAAACATAAATGTAATTGCATCCTTTTCTCTTAATAAAACACAACCAAAGGCAGAGAAAGTGAGAGTTAGCCTTAGAGGACTTTAGATCACACAGAAATATGGTCACCATGCTGTATAGTAGAAAAAAAATAATGTATTGGGGAAATAAAAATAAACAAATAAGCAAAAAAAATTAAAAAATAAACAGGAAATAGTCCTCAGATGTTGGTACAAAGAAGCATTGATCAGTACCAAATGACTTGAGACAACACTTCTAACTGTGGATCCTAGCTCTGTGGTCAAGTTCACTGGGAGGTATAGAGCAGAAGTTGCCAGAGAGAACCTGTGGGCAAGTCTTGAATACATGTTCTGCTTAGCCCATATGTTATTTTTAAGTTTTTAAAAAATGTTCTGCCAAAATGCAAAATTTTTCAGGTTTCAGACTTTTCTAGGAGAAGCAGTTTTGGCAGTGCCCCCTCCTGCAAAATTGAATAGAGAGCTATAATATAGGTTTGTCCTTTAGATGGGGCATATGGTCTAATTTGCCATACTTATCACCACTCCCTATTGTCTTATACCTCACAACTTCTCTCCTTTACATTTCCTTCTAGGACCTCATAAAGCATTTGAGCATATGGGTTCTGATTTAGAGGAAAGGAGAAGTTACAGAGGAAAGAATTCTGAACCAAAAAGTGAAATTAAGGGATTCTAGTTCTAGCTGTGGAACTGGTAATACCACTTAACTCCCTATATCCATTTTTTAAATGTGAAGTCAGGCTAGATACAAAGTTTACTAATGCGGCCCTAAAAAGCCAAAAAAAAAAAGATTGCAAAGATTTTAAAATGCAGATCGAAGATTGAAACAATAAGTTTTTGTCTGTTTTTTTAATCACAGCAGTGAGGAATGAGCTTGTCACTGTTTCAAAGGCTGACTAGAACAGGCTCCTCCTATGCACAGCATAATGAAGAAAAGAAACTGGCCTGGACCAGTTAAATGAGACTTTTGCCCACCTTTGGAACATGACACAGCTTCCAATGTTAGTTCCTTTTTTTTTTTTTTTTTTTTTTTTGGCTTCTTAGGACCATACCCGCAGCATGTGACACATGGAAGTTCTCAGGCTAGGGGTCAAAGTGGAGCTGTAGCTGTCAGCCTCTGCCACAGCCATAGCAATGCAGGATCCAAGCCACATCTGTGACCTACACCACAGCTCACAGCAATGCCAGATCCTTAACCCACTGAGCCAGGCCAGGGATCAAACCCTCATCCTCATGGATACTAGTCATATTCATTTCTGCTGAGCCAGGATGGGAACTCCCCCAATGTCAATTCTCATTGGTGTATATAGTATACGCTTCAGTTAAGAGACAATAGGTCTTCATTCTGCATTGTTATAAGCCTCTCAGTTTCACTCTGGTATTCATAGGTGAATTTTTTTTATTTTTTTAGTTTTTATTTTTTTGGCCACATCCACAGCTATGGAAGTTCCTGGGCTAGGGATTGAATTCAAGCCACAGATGCAACCTATCCCACAGCTGCAGCAGTGCTGGATACTTAACCCACTGCACCATGCCCAGGATTGAACCCACACCGCTGCAGCAACTGGAACCACTGCAGTCAGATTCCTAACACATTGTGCCACAGCAGGAATTCTGGTTTTTTAATTTTTTATTTACTGATATATACAAATTCATTAATTTATTCCATAAATGTGGATGAAGCTCTGGGCATTGTGCCAGGCACTATGATATAAAACTAGAAGGTGATATAGTGGACAAATGGGGAACTAAAGCATAAGTGCCCATCAGATGGCTGCCATTGTGGGGAGGTCACATGCAGTTCCTGAAGGTAACAGGGTCCAGCCCTGGAAAACTTAGGCCACCTGCTCTGGGGTGCCCCCCAACTCTTCGAGGAAATCACTAATGCTTCACAAAATACTGAAAGGGACAAACTTTTCATGGAAAAAAAAAAGAGTTAGGACTTCGTGTTAAGATGAAGCATAAGGCAAAATCTAGAAGGCTGAGGAAACTCAGGAAGCAGAACGAGAAAAGCAGAAGTACCAATGCTACCAAATGGTGGGGAAACTTAGAGCTTCTGTGAGTTATAGAAGGTTCAGATCAAACATGGCCTCATCAGAACACACAGCAGGAGCTCTCTAATGGTTTATGGATGAGGCCATTTTTTGCACAGGATAAAAGGCTGTCTGGAGTGTGTCTGTTTTCTGATTCCAATCTCATAATCCAAAACTGCCCCAAGCAAGGCCTTTCATCCAACTGGGCATGAGAGAGGCAGCTGCCTCATGCTCAGTCTGATTCCACACCCAGGATGGTATTTGTCTCCATCCCACTTCAAGGGGTTCCCTTGAATTTATGGTAGCTCTGGCAGAACTGTGGGAAGATACATGAGTCCTCAGATGGAGGCCTTGTGCTTTGGCCCAACGTTGTTTCAGCCAGGGAGTGTACCTCTGTGTCAAGACTGTACTGCCAATCAGCTGGAACTCTAGGCACAGGTCATGTGAAGTTACTAATTTTGTGGGAGTGAGCAATATGTTAGTGTATGTTATGACCCAGTGTTTTTTCTCCATGGCATTTTCACCCAGATCTTCCTAAGTAGATTCTAGGTACCAGCAAATCCCTTCTTCCTAGAGTCACAGGCTTAGGCTCCTGTCTCTGTACTTTTTGACCCATAGATTATCACTTAACTTCACAGTATCTCCCAAATTCTACTTTCTTTGTTTGATTCAATTGGAAACCTTCGCTTCCCCATTTTTTTTTATTTCCTCAATACATTATTTTTTTTCTACTGTACAGCATGGTGACCCAGTTACACATACATGTATACATTCTTTTTTCTCACATTATCATGTTCCATCATAAGTGACTAGACAGTGCTACACAGCAGGATCTCATTGCTAATCACCTCACATCAGTCAGAACGGCCATCATTAATAAGTCCATTTTTTTAAATGGCTGCACCTGCAACATATGGACATTCCCAAGCTAGGGGTCAAATCAGAGCTGCAGCCACAGGCCTACACCACAGCCACAGCAACACCAGATCTGAGTCACATCTGCAACTTACACCATAGCTTGCAGCAATGCCAAATACTTAACACACTGACCAAGGCCAGGGCTCAAACCTGCATATTCATGGACACTATGTCAGATTCTGAACCCCCTGAGACAAACAGGAACTCCACACTCCCCATTTAAAGCAGAACCTAAATTTAGCAAGCAAAAATCAGGTTGCTATTCCCTTGAGGACAAGACTTTGGTCTCCAAAATAGAATTCTTCAATTCTAGTTCATGGAAGTCAGAAGAAATATTTACTTGCCATCCTTCAGAAAGACATCTCATTCTTTTTTTGTTTGTTTGTTTTTGTCTTTTCTAAAGCCACTCCTGCCACGAATATGGAGGTTCCCAGGCTAGGGGTCTAATCGGAGCTGTAGCTGCTGGCCTACACCAGAGTCACAGCAATGCAGGATCCAAGCCACATCTGTGACCTACACCACAGCTCACGGCAATGGCAGATCCTTAACCCACTGAGCAAGGCCAGGGATCGAACCCACAACCTCATGGTTCCTAGTTGGATTCATTAAGCACGACAGGAACTCCAAGACACCTCATTCTTAAATGAGCTAAATCACCTCTTCTAGAGCAGCAACAACAATAGATTTTCCATTTTAAAAGAGGTTGAAATTTTACCTACAATGATATCTGCACTATGTATATAAACTCTCTCTCTAAATAAGCTAATTAGGAGAAATGTTTACCTTTTCTCAAATTAATTGTTAGAGCCCAGTGAAAGCTTCATTATGGACCAACAAAAACTTTACAAATCTGAGTTCACAGGCCTGGGAACAATCATAGGTGTAAAGCAATACCTTAAATTCAGATACACCTGACCCCCATTCGGATCTCAACTCAGACACTTAATTGTTCAGTGTCCTTGGCAAGTTACTTAACTTCTATAAGCCTCCAATTTCTAATCTAAAGAATGAGTGTAATAAAGCCTCCTTCCTCTGAATGGCCCTAGGTGATACCTCAGAGCTAATACATGGACAAGCATTCAGCACAGTACCTGGCACAGAGCAGGGGTAGGGCATGTTAAGCAATACTAATGTCTTGGCACAGAAGAGATAGCAATTGAAACAAGGAGAGATGGTTCTCACTGTATCATTGTTTACCAGAACACCTGAAAAAAGACTGAAGCTTCAACTCTTGGCATAAAGTATATTTAAAAGATCACTTTGAAGTGGAGGAGATAAGAGCAAAGAAATATACCTCAAAAATCACAACTAAAAAAATGAGATATTCCATGTTCGTGATAGGAAGACGCAGTATTGTCAAGATGTCAGTTTACCCCATTGATCCATAGATTCAATGCAATCACTATTAAAATCCCAGTATGTTGTGGATATCAACAAACCAGTTCTAAAGTTCATATGGAGAGGCAAAAGACACAGAGTAGCCAATACCATATTGAAGGAGAAGAAAAAATTTGGGAAAATGACATGACCTGATTTTAAGGCTTACTATAAAACTGGAATAATCAAAAACAGTGTGGTACTGGCAAAAGAATAAACAAACAGATCAATGGAACAGAATAGAGAGCCCGGAAACAGACTTCTATAAATACAGTCAATTGATCTTTTACAAAGGAGAACAGAAAATACAAGGGAGCAAAGACAGTCTTTTCAACAAATGTTGCTAGAACAAATGGACAGGCATAAACAAGGAAATAAATCTAGACCCTGATGTTATATCCTTCACAAAAATTATCTCAAAATGGATCATAAACCTAAAGGTAAAACACAAAACTATAAAACTAGATGCCATACAGAAGAAAACCTAGATGAGCTTGGTTATGGCAATGACCTTAGGTATGACATTTTTATGTGTCATTTTCTTTTATTTTTTTTAGTGATTTATTTTTTTCCATTATAGCTGGTTGACAGTCTTCTGTCAATTTTCTACTGTATAGCAAGGTGACCCAGTCATACATACACATTCCTTTTTCTCACATTATCATACACCATCATAAGTGACTACATATAATTGCCAGTGCTATACAGCAGAATCTCATGGCTTATCCATTCCAAAGGCAATAGTTTGCATCTGTTAACCCCAAATTCCCTTTTTAGATATACCACCAATGGCATAAAACATAAAAGAAATACTTGTTAAGCTAGACTTCATTAAAATTAAAAACTTCTGCCCTGCAAAAGATAATGTCAAAAGAATAAGAAAACAAGTCACAGAAAGGGAGAAATATTTGCCCGACACATCCAGTTAAGGACTACTATTCAAAATACACAAAGAATTCTTAAAACTCGACAATAAGAAAACGAACAATCCAATTTAAAAATGGGCCAAAGACCACAAAAACACCTCACCAAAGATATATAGATGGCAAGATGACAAATAAACATGAAGAGATGTTCCACATCATCTGTCATCAGGGAAATGGAAATTACAATAATGAGGTACCTACACATTGATTAAAATGGCTAAAATCCAAAACACCAATATCACTAAATGCTGGCAAGGATGTGAAGCAACAGGAACTCTCAATCATTGCTGATGAGAAAGAGAAATAGTACAGCCACATTGGAAGACATTTTGGTGGTTTCTTACAAAACTAAACTTACTCTTAGAATATAATCTAGCAATTATGCACCTTGATATTTATCCAAAGGAGTTGAAACTTATGTCCATAGAAAAACTTGCACAAGAATATTCAATTTATTCATAATTGTCAAAACTTCGAAGCAGCCAATGTGGCCTTTGGTAGGTAAAAGGATAAAGTGTGATACATCAGACAATGGGATATCACTCAGTGCTGTGAAGAAATGAGTTATGGGGAGTCCGCCTTGTGGCTCAGTGGGTTGAGGACCTGACACCATCTCTTGTGAGGATGCAGGTTCAATATCTGGCCTGGCTCAGTGGATAAAGGATCCTGAATTGCCGCAACTGCGGTGTAGGTTGCAGATGTGAATCAGATCTGGTTTTACTGTGGCTGGGGTAGAAGGTGGCAGCTGCAGCTCCAATTGGACCCCTAGCATGGAAACTTTCATATGCTGCAGATGTGGCCATAAAAAAAAAGAAAAAACAGAGAAAGAAAGAAATGAGCTGTGAAGCCATGAAAAGACATGGAGGAACTTTCAAATGCACAGTACTAAGAAAAATAACACAATCTGAACAGCTATATACTGTATGTTTCCAACTATATAACATTCTGGAAAAGGCAAAACTATGGAGGCAGTTAAAAGATGAGTGATTGTTGGGGGCAGACAGGGTTGAGACAGAACACGGAGGGTTTTTCAAGGCAGTGAAAA
This sequence comes from Sus scrofa, assembly GCF_054392235.1. Lineage (NCBI taxonomy): Eukaryota > Metazoa > Chordata > Mammalia > Artiodactyla > Suidae > Sus > Sus scrofa. The sequence continues at coordinate 61,491,595 of NC_139395.1, forward strand.
TTCTCTGGTACCATAATGATGATTCCATGTTCATTACACATTTGTCCAGACACCAAAAGTGTAATGTAAACTATGGACTTGGATGATTACAATGTGTCAGTGTAGATTCATCAATTGCAAAAGGTCCCCTCTAGTGGGGAATGTTGATAATGGGGGGAAGCCAAGCATATGTCCAGGGAGGGCGGTAGGTAAATAGCTATCTCTGCTTTCCTCTCAATTTTACTGTGAACCTAAACTGCTTGAAAAAAATAGTCATAATAAAAATTCAGCTGCTGAATACTGATTCTTTCCACCAATCTAAACTGAGTAACATCTTTATATCAGATGAGGGCTAAGCATGGGGGAAGGGGAGAGTATAATGGTGAAAAAGATTAGTGTCCATTATCATGGAGCTACCAGGAGCTAGAGCTAAATAAACAAGTAACGATATTAAATCGTGGTAGTACTCAGGAATATATAAGATATTCCAGAAGCATATGCATAGTAAAGCCCCCTCCTTGCTGGGAAAAGCAGCCTTCCTAGGGGTTGGGCCATCTCAGCTGAGATCCACAGTGTAAGGAGAAATTAACAGGGTGAAGAAAGTGGGTGAAGAAAAGAAAGTACAAAGGTTTGGATGTGAAAGCAAATGAGTCCCTTCAAAGAAAAGAAAAAAGTCAGCAGAAGTCTGGAATGTTAGGAGCCACCAGGTGTAGTGGGGCACTCAGCTGAGTGTTGTGAGGATGGGCAGTGGGGGAGGGGGCAGGCTCAGAGGAGGGGATTTGAACTCAAACACAGTGGAAAGCTATCAGGGAGATTTCAGCAGAAAAGTGGCTTTTCTTTGGGGAGTGGGAAGATGGAAGGTATTTTTCCCCTTCATTATTGATTTTTTAAAACCCCTAAAAGGAGCACTAATTATGCAATTTTAAAAACTGTTTTTAAACAGTTCACTTTAAAAAGAAACAAGTACAATAAACTGTACATCAAAGAGGCCCATTCTGGGGAGGACGTCAGTGATCTAAACATCACTAACATCACCAAGAAAGCAAACTCACAATTTAGAAAGAGGAAAGAGGTAAACATAGTCTTTGGCTCAGTGCATCCATCAAGAGATGTAGGTCAGCTGAGACACAGAGCAGGACTTCAACATGAAGTCCTCAGAGATTATTATCTCGAAGATGTCAGAGAAACAAGCTGAAGGAAACTTACTCAGAGACCTCCTAAGTGGTTTCCAAACGTTTTTAAGAAAATGGCTTTTTTATTTTTCAAATAAAATCTTAAAATGAGTAAACGATTACTTGCAAGTTGAACAGGATAGGAAACGAGGTAGGGAAAACCCAAATGGTGATGACTTGATCTCCTTTATTTCCTAAGGTTAATTCTTCCCCCAAGGGCTCTGCGAAACACTTTGAAATTTACCGACCTAGATTCACCATGGAAGAAACTGCAGTCCCAGAGGGGAAGTCAAAGCTTTTAGCACAGGAAAGTATCAGAGTACAAGGTTGTGGGTTTGTGCAGAGCAGAGGCATGAACCCACACAGGTGCTCTGGATTCCCACTGGCTTTCTCCACCCCCAAAATGGATTTAAAAAATAATCGTCAGAAATTGGGGTGTCCACAACAAAGAAGTGGAATGGAAGCAGAGCTGGGAATCTCTTTATGGATCCCCTACTTCACTTCCCAGGACCCTGTCCAGTCTGCTGGAAGTTCCATTCCACTCCTCAGAGGAACTCCCAGGGAGCTCTGTGTATTTGTTTGCATTCAAATCCTAGAACTTCAACAACAACCACCAAAGGGGTTCTTATCAACTCAAAAGAGAAGGCTAAGGGCAGTTGTTCCCAGCACTGGCCAGATCTCAAAAGAACACTTCTCACCATCTCCTGGTTCAGTTTCCCTCTGAATTGCTTCTTAATCAAGGCAGATTCTCTCCATCAGCATGGCCGTTGATAACTCTGAGTTCAAATTTCTTGACATCCAAGACCCTAAAAACAAGGGCAACTCTGGCTCTATAGTTCCAGCAAAAGTCTTCATAAAGGCTCTGATCTGCCTGAGCCAATCTTTGTGATCAGAGGAATTGTGATTTTCCAGTTGGGTCCAGGCTGAGTCTTGAGCCATCAAAGTAGAATCAGCCCCAGCTGGGGGTTGGTGGGCATGGGAAGATGGGTGGTTCCTAAATGGAAACTTGACCTGCTGTTCTCTAAAAAGAGGCAGGGGTGCTTGTCTAGCAAATACAAGACAGAGCCTGGACATTGCACGTCTATACCAGGTTATTTCCTACTTGCTGAAAATGGGACTATATATGTAAAAGGGCACCTCAGAGGTATGTGAGATGCTACTTTCCTATTCACTGATGTAAAGAGTCAAACACTGCTTACAATCCTAATTGAATCAGGCCCCAATAAAACTAGGTTATGTCAACCGGAACTGAAGTGAAATCAGCTGAACTGAAAGATTTCTATGTTTTACCTGCCATCAGATGGGTCCCAAATCATTTCTAAAAGTGCAAACTTAAGCCTAATTCTGGCATGTATTCCTTATCTCTGCTATAGGTGCCTACAGAGAAAAAGTATTTGAATGCATATTAATTAGGTTTATTATGTCCACCTTTAGGATAAGTAAAACCATTTAAAAGTTCTAAACCAGTTTAAAAGTCTTCAAAATATGAAGACTTTAAGACCAAATTTTAAGGATTTTTACAAAGACCACAGTGGAAAAAGTTGAGTGTGTGCATATGTAATAGAATTTATGTATATATAATTATATAGACTATATAGAATATATAATTATGATAGAATTAATGGTTACTTTTTTTAAGGATATCATCTTCCAGAGCACAGAAAAATACTTACCATCTGGCTTGGCCTTCCCTGGACTATGGGCATTGGGAATAAGGTCAAATGCCTATTTCAAAGCTTAGACATTTCAAGTTTTCTACTCCTTGGGTTTCCAAAATAGCTCTCAAATTTCTTCAAAGGTTTATTCACAAAACAGAGCTAAAATGTAATGAGAAAAGGCTGAAAGAAAAGCTCTAACCCAGAGATGTCAGGTGGTTTTTGAGAAGCACCTGAATGACAAAGCTGAAATCGACATCTGTTAGCACCTCTCATAATGTCCACTGGAAAATGCACTGAAGCCATTTAACTCTTGGCAGCCAACAATAAGGGCTTCTCCAGGTCTGGCAAGTTTTAGACACTCTAAACAAAGACATGGAGTGGCTCTTATGGGACAAAAACAATACAAAATGAGCTAAAATGAAACTCACTTGCCTTCTCTTTGCTTGTCCTGCCCTGAAGGGAAAGATGACGAAATCCACATGGGCTAACGTGCTGTACAAGTGAACCATGGGTAGGGGCCTCAGGTCAACCCAGGACAAGAGAATGACATCTGTTAGTGTTTGAGAGTGGTAACATTTCCCAGGGACCTTGAGAAAACAATGCCAGCTTTGAAACAGTGCTGGTCACTTTCCCCTTCCCCCCACATAAACAATATCCTTCAAACTCTAATAATAAGGAGCAAACCTCATGCCATATTTAAACATGGTAACATAACCATTCCATAACTTTGCTATGGAGAGTCCATTTTTTTTCTTTTTTTGTCAAAATGTTTCTCTACTAGGTCAGTAGAATACAACAGTTTGAAAATACACAGAATACTTACATATGGTAAGTAAAATACATACATAAAATACATATGGTAATTAAAGTCAAATATTGAAAGGCCTGAGGATTAAAATTACATTTTCCCAAACCCAGTTTGGTAGAATCTTTATTCACAGTTGGATTATTCCTTCTATTCAGAGCAATCTGAGTAATCCAAAAGCATGTAAATACATTTAACAGACTCACAGACTTAGAAAACAAACTTACAATTACCAAAGGGAAAGGTTGGGGGGGGTATAAATTAGGAGGTTGGGTGTAACATATACACAACCACTGTACATAAAATAGTTCACAAGGGCCTACTATATAGCACAGGGAACTCTACTCAATATTCTGTAATAACCTATATGGGAGAAGGATCTGAAAAAGAATGGATATATGTATATATATATAACTGAATCACTTTGATGGACACCTGAAATTAGAAGCACTGTAAATCAAATATATTCCAGTATGAAATTTAAAAAAGCTAAAAAATAAAATAAATATTTCCTTTTTACATAGTAACACACATGTACCTCTGTATGGAGAAAAGTCTGGGAAAACATTGTGGAACACAAGGAGGTTTGTACCTTTACCTCAAACCCCCTAAGTTTCACTCTTTTAGCTTGCATTTTTTGAAGGCCTCATATATGCCAGACATTGGGAGTATAAAGAGAAGCAGAAGTTCACCAGTAGGTGAGTCAGGGAAATCAACACATAAGAAAATGATTGCTATCCGTGTGACCATTGAAAGCAGGGGACTGGTGAAGAAAGGGAGACTAAGTTAGCTAGGCAAAAGGGGTGTTATTAGGGAAGCCTCACCGGGTAGGTAACCTTTGACACTTGAGAGTTGAGTAGGAACTCACCAGGTAAAAAGTAGTGCTCAGTGGAGGAGACAGAGCAAGGTGTGGGGAGTATATTCCAGGCTATGGAAGACAGGTGACTTCATCTCAAATCCCAGTGCTGATGGACCAGGAGAGCGACAGTGAAAACAATGATGAAGCCATGCTTCTAATTCTATTTCTTAATCCATTCAATCCACTTGTGTTCACCTGTGGCCTCAGTGGACAGTTGTGTTCCTTGCTAATAGCCTCCCGTGTCAACCACCTGCAGCATTCTGCTTCTTTGAGGATTTTCTCTGATTCTTTGGGAGCCCAAGAGCAAGGCAGCCTGAAAATATTGTAGATTTAATGCCCCCATGGGCAACCTTTATCCAAAAAGAAATGGAAGTCAGTGGAAAAATACACAAGTTTCCCTATCCATTGGTAACACAGTTCCCAGGTACATGGTAAATAATTCTTAATGATGTGCCAGTGGGATTGAGCCTAGTTGTCCCTATGTTAATTCTGTAGCCCATGACTCATCTTCTTTACTCCCTGATTTCAGCTTCCTGGGATCACCATTCAAACAATATGCATTAGTTATCTATCGCCGCATAACAAACTATCCCCAAATTCAGCAACTTGAAACAACAAAAGCCACCTATTATTCTAGTAGCTTCCATAAATCAGGAAATTAGGGAAAGTGCAGCTGTGTGATTGTGGCTCAGAGCCTCTCATGAGGTTACTGTCAACTGAAGGCATGACTGGGGCTGAAGGATCCACTTCCAAGGTGGCATCTCAGATGACTGGTAAGTTGCTGCTACCTATTAGCAGGAGGCCTCACTACTTGGATTTTTCTGCAGAGCTGCTTGAGGGTCCTCACAACATGGCAGCTGGCTGCCTTCAGAGGAGAGGATTCAAAAGAGAACAAGGGAGTAGCCACAAACATCTTCTATGACTTAGTCTCAGAAGTCACACACTGTGGCTTCAGCTCCATTCTATTGTTCAAACAGGCCAGCCTTAGGCAATATGGGATGGAATGACACAAGGGCATAGATACATGAGGGAGGCAAAGATCATTAGGAGACATTTCGAAGACTGGTTATCATACTTTATCTCAGAGTTTAACATCAACATGCATCCTGTTACACTAGTGATATCTGCCTTGAATGGGACATAGGAGGACTGTCATATCTATGTACATGCATGCTGGAACCTTGAAATTCCTGGATTTAATCTCCAACACTTTCAGAGATTAGGGAGATTCTGACCAAAGTCTGAAAACTCTCCCATTTTGGGTGTAACTGTTCCAAGATTAAGCCAACCTTTAATTTTTCTACTAATGTAGTCTTCCTTTTGGGATTCATGTTACTGAGCAGGTCTGGGTGAAATGCCTTTCCACCTCACTTAGAAACATTTTCAGATCTTTCCATTGTTTATGACAATGCTATACTACTTCAGTTACCAATACAAGTTCAAAATTCTAAAGATGTTGTTTCTTCTAATTTGTAATTTATATGCAATCTTTAGCAAAAACCAGTCACTAGGAAAAAGCAACAGAAAATCTAAATTACTCTTCAAGATTACCATATTCATATCCACATGGGAATCACATAGTATAAATCAGATCTAAACAAGAAACTTCTGCCCCCAGATTCTGTAAAATGTATAAATGATATCAGATAATTCAACTTACAGAGGACATTTCAAAGCCTTCTTCTTTGTCCTCTTGTGACAAACATAAGATAAATATGTCTAGAGTGGAATAGCTGTCAAATGGCTAAAGAGGTTCACCAGGAGGAAGAGTTATGCTTGATCTATGTTTGAACCTCTCCCTAAAAAACTTGTCAATCCACAAAATGAATAATATGCTTAGATTGCTCCCATGAAACATTTAAATTGCAATCCAGTTTCACAGTTTCATTTCCTCAAGGGGATGGCTTTGGCTATATCCAAGATCATGTGAGTATGTAAGATTTAAGTTAGCAAACACAGAGCAAAACATAAAATATTTATGCATGTGAACAGCTGAAAACTAAAATGTCCAAACTCAAACTTGAAATTTCTTATGTGCCCCTTCTATTTTTAAGGATGCACTTGGTTATTTCTCATGGCAACTAAAAGCATCTCAGCAGGATATTATCTACTTATATTCGTATGTATTCAAGGGGCTGGGACCAAAATGTTAGCCACTAGAATAAAATCTGTAAATTAAGTAAGCAAAAATAATGACCTGTAAAGAAATGGACCAGACCAACAAGAAATAAGGACCAATTTAGATTTAGGTTAAAATCACCTTCACCACCGAAAGTCTCAACTGTTTTGTTGATTATTATGACATTAGGTAGAAGAGTTTGAGGTTTTTTGGGGTTTTTTTTTTTTTCTTTTTCTTTTTCAAGAAGACATCAATCTCTTTTTAACCATTCTCCAACTTAAGGGGAAGGAAAATACTTAAACTCTGAGCAGTATATGCTTTATTTAGGATGCCAAGGAGACAGACTTTAATTAATTTAATCACAGTGAAATCTCACAGTCTAAAATAATTACCACCACCTAGCCAAAAAACCATTATCTGTTGAAGATAATCAGTACAGGGAGCCAGGCTGACAGGTAAGGATCTAACAAAAGCCTTTTTACTGTTGTTGATTAAGAGCAGAATCATCAGACCCAGGTTATCCGGCCTTAATTTCCCTTTCTCATTTCTCTGCCAACTCAAACTCAGCTTAAAATGACAAAAGCAACTTGGATATATTTATGGATGAATCCCATCTCCATATGTTGTCTGTGAAGAAATCTGTTTTGTTGATCTAGTTTATAACAGTGAGACTTGGTGGTTACATTTTGTTTAATATATGTTCACTGGGTTGCAAAAGATTTTGGCTCTCTTAAAAATATAAGTTAAAAACTACTGACTTCTGCTGAATCATTCATCCACAGAAGACCTGAGAATATTGAGAACAGCTGGGGAATGCCTTTATCTTTTTCTTTTAATAACAGCTTTTTTTTTTTTTTTTTTTTTTTTTTTTTTGTCCTTTTGCCTTTTCTGAGGCCAATCCCCCCGGCATATGGAGGTTCCCAGGCTAGGGGTCAAATCGGAGCTGTAGCCGCTGGCCTCCACCAGAGCCATAGCGACACAGGATCCTAGCCGTGTCTGCGACATACACCACAGGTCACAGCAACACCAGATCCTTAACCCACTGAGTGAGGCCAGGGATTGAACCCACAACCCCATGGTTCCTAGCTGGATTCATTAACCACTAAGCCACGACGGGAACTCCCCTTAATAACAGCTTTACTGAGATATAATTCACATCTCATAAAATTAGATATATAGTTTGCAAATATATGGATTGTCTTATTTATTTTTATTTATTTTTTGTCTTTTTAGGACCACACCCATGGCATATGGAAGTTCCTAGGCTAGGAGTCAAATTGGAGCTGTAGCTACTGGCCTATGCCACAGCTACAGCAACACCAGATCTGAGCAACATCTGCGATCTATACCACAGCTCATGGCAGTGCCAGATCCTTAACCCACTGAACGAGGCCAGGGATGGAACCTGCGTCCTCATGGATACTAGTCAGATTTGTTTCTGCTGAGCCATCACAGAAATTCCTGTATTGTCTTGTTACTTTATTGATGATATCTTTTGAAGCACAAAAGTTTAAATTCTGATGATGTCAAACTTATCAGTACTTTCTATTGTTGTTTTTGTCATCATTTCCAAGAAATAATAACTAATAAAATGTCACAAAAATCTGGTTTAAGTTCTTGCATAAAGGAATATGACATATTTTGAGTTAATTTTGTATATGATAATGGGGTAGAGATACAAGTTCATTCTATTGCACATGGGTATCCAGTTGTCCCAGTAGCAGTGGTTGAAAAGTCTAAGCTTTCCCTACTGAATTGTCTTAGAACTCTTGCCAAAAGTCAGTTAAAATAAATCTGGGGGTTTATTTCTGGACTTTTAGTATTTCATTGACCTATAAGTCTATCCTTATGCTGTTACCACCCTGTCTTGATTACTATATATTTTTAATAAGATTTGAAATCAGGAAGTGCAAATTCTCCAGGTTTGTTCTTTTTCAAGTTTGCTTTTTCTAGCCTGGGTCCTATACTTTTCCATATGAATTTCAGGTTTGGCTTTTCCATTTTTGCAAAGAAAGGCAGTTTGGATTTTGAAAGAGATTGTGTTAAATCTGCAGATTAATTGAGGGAATGTTGTCATCTTAACAATATTCTTCTTCAATCTATGGACATAAGGTATCTTTTCACTTATTTGGATATTATTTCACTTCAATCAATGACATTTTTTAGTTTTCAGGGTACAAGACATACTTATTTTGTTAAATATATGCCTAAGCATTTTATTGTTTTTGATGCTAATGTAAATGGAATTGCTTTCATAATTTTGTGTTCAATTTATTCACTGCTAAATAGGGAAATACAATTTTGTGTGTGTGTGTGTGTGTCTGTTTTTGTCTTGTTTTTTCTTTTTAGGGCCACACCCATGGCATATGGAAGTTCCCAGGCTAGAGGTTGAATTGGAGCTGCAGCTGCCAGCCTATGCCACAGCCAGAGCAATGTGGGATCTGAGCCACATCTGCAACCTACCCCAAAGCTCACAGCTACACCAGATCCTTAACCCACTGAACAAGGCCAAGGATCAAATCCATGTCCTCATGATTACTAGCCAGGTTTTTTACCACTGAGCCACAACAGGAACTCCCACAATTGACTTTTGTATACTAATCTTGTGTCCTGCAACTTGCTGAACTCATTTATTAGCTATAATCATGTGTGGAGGGGGGCGGGGGTTCCTGGTGATTTTCTGCATAGAATTTTTTTGGTCTTCTAAAATTCCCAGGTTTATGTCAGAAAATTTCAAAATCCCATATGGGCCTCCCATTCCTCAATTTTTCTTTTAAAGTTTGTTGGTTAACCTCTTGTTACCCCAATTCATAGTGGTACCTCAGGCCACTATAATGTTAAACTATTGCCACTATTTTTTCCAACAAATACCCTAGGGAAAATGCTGTTCATATAGAGTAAGTTCTGAACCAGGTTAAATAAAAACATGCTCTGAGAATGGAGTTTTTTGGCAAGATTCCAAACAGATAAACTAGTAAAAATTCTCTGGGGATTGGGCTTTGGGGGAGCTCCAAACTCATTTTTTCTCCTCCAATAGCTGGTAGACTGCTGGCGTCCATAGCTATCACAGTGCAAGGCTGTTGTCTATCAAGCCTACCAGAGCTGAAGTAAAGGGTGGAATTATAGCAAATTTAAAATTCCATATTTGAGTTCCCACTGTGGCACACTTAGGTTAATAATCTGGTTTGTCTGTGGCATCACCAGCTTCATCCCTAGCCCAGTGCAGTGGGTTAAGGATCTGGCATTGCCACAGCTGTGGCACAGGTCTCAGAAGCAGCTCAAATTTGATCCCTGGCCCAGGAATTTCCATATGCCTCTTATTTAGCCAAAAAAGGGAAAATTAATTAATTAATTGCTATGAAATTTGCTGTTCTTACCAAGAGTTAGCCATTTTTCCAGAATAAACCCTCCCCAAGTTGTTGGAAGACTTTAATTAATTTCTAGAGTTCCCAAAAAGTTGATTTTGACAGTTTTTTCCAGTGCTCTCGTTTCTTTTATGGAGGAGTGAATTTTTGGAGGTCTTTATTCCATAATTCCAGAAGTTAGCTCAATGTCCTTTTTTTTTTCCTCTGAGACTGCTATTCCAGCATTCTGAAAAGAGTGATCAAAGATAAGATTTGAGCCAGTTTCCTTAGAAATATGCATTTAATAGGAAGTAAGCAAGTAGAGTAGTTGTCAATTCAAAAAAAAAAAGACAGAGAGAGAGAGAAATGTATGTGCGAGTTAAACAAAAGCATTGAAAATCTTTTTTTCAGTGACATAGCACACTCTTTGTACATATAAGCTTCATTTCCCTTTGCTTACTATTAACTCAGAACCAAAGAGAGTTGGGAATATTTTCACTATGCTAAACATTCATGTTCCTATTATATATCTTGATGGTACTTGCTAGGGAGAGTGAGGAGGGGAGATTCCCTATTTTTGTTGCTTTTGCCATGCCCAAAGGATGTCTCAACTAGTATACTGCCAAAATGGGGCATGTTGTGGCAGATACTAGAGATGAAGCAAAGTGCTGAGAAAATTAAATTCTTTCACACTCACCCTAAAAAAACTTAACCCTTTAGTGTTATAGCAACATCCCAGGGATTTACCCCAAATTCACTGGAAGGGAAACAAACAAACAAACATCCCACTGGTAATAACAATGCATACATTATTGCAGTCTAGGATTATATAGGGATAAATCTTTAAAAATATTTTTAGGACAGCATTTAATATCCAACTTTTGAAGTTATGTAGATTTTTAACATTTGTGGAAAGCACTCTGTGAAATAACATTTCAATATAATTCTTATAGTTCATAACATTTCACCCAGCCATCAATAGCCTAATGAAATCCATCCTTATCACTTTCAAAATTATTGGTGATGTTAGCAGAGAGGAGGTAGCAGAAACTTTTCTCCTTTAGACATCTCCAAAGAGCAGCACTTGCTCCTTATCCATTTATAGCCTAGGCACCCAACCCAACAGCTGCTTTGGTGTAATGAGAGTTAAGTAAGATTCTTAGCTTAGATATGAATGAGCTTTGAGACAGAATAAAGGTGTACTATGTTCTTTTTTTGATTCAGCTAATTGCTGAATGACATTTTAATAAGCACCTGAGATAGTTCAAACCTGCTATTTATATTAAAATCGGCCTCAAGCTGCAGAGAAGAATTTTGACTCTAGAATCCAGAAGGAACGCCCCAGAAACCAAAGTTGGGCAAAATGAAAACACCCTAATGGCTGTGTATCTTTGAAGTCCCAATACCAAGGAAGAGGAAATCTTTCTCCCCATCTGGAAGAAGACTCAAAATAAAAGACCAGAGTAGGAATAATTTTCCTACACAGCGTTAAAACCCTAATTAGAAATTTCAATTTGAAGAGTCCGATAGCTCTTTACTCTCATGTTTTCTGAACCAACATTTTAGAGAGTTGGTTTGTGATCTTCCAGAAAACCTTGCTTCAAGATAAGCACTTACATCTTTCAAATGGCTTTGGGGTATTTCTCTCAGTGCCAGGAATACAGCCATCCATTGCATAAATGAGGCCAAATGATGACACAATTTGGCCTTCCTTTTACAAACATCCTTCCCAACCACAAAAAAGCAGTGAATGTTTCAATGGCCTCTGAGACTTACAAATTATCTCTGTAAATCTCCCCACACAAAGAAATCAATAGATATTTTCAGAAAGTCAAAGAGTTCCCCTATGTAGAAATAAGCTGAACACAGTCAGAGGGGGAGGTGTTGGAGGATTCTACTTCTGGGATGAGTGTCCTATTTTTGTCCCTTAGCCTATTTTCCTACCCTAAATCCTGAGAGAAGATAGTCTTCCTCCAAGACAGGCCAGCCAGTCCTTAGCCAATAAGACTTTGAGCAAATCATGTAAGCCATATTGGCTCCACTCTCCTTGTATACAATGGGAATAATAACAGTACTGACCCCAGTGGGTTGTAGTGAAGTATAAGGCTATATAAAATGTCTATCCCAGGACCTGGCTTCCAGTCAATGTCCAACAAATAGCTCTGATGATGACAAGGATTAGATTGATGATGGTGCTGATTGATGATTGGTAAGGAAGAGGACACTGATGATTAGCTGACATCAAAATTTACCATAGAACCTCCCTATTTTTTATCGTCTCCTTTCTCTCTCCCTTACAGTGTTCTCCTCTCAACACTCAAAGAGTCTATATCCCCCAAACAGAGACTATCAAGATTTTAGTCAATTTAAATATATGTGATTTAAAGAGGACTACAAGAAAATAATGGATGAAGTACTCGACAGTGTGAATTTAGGTGCTGGAGCATCTATCTAAAGCAAATTTTTGGGGGCAGCCAGGGAAGAAGGAATGAATGGGATCAAGCAAAAGGCAGAAGAAACAGAGCTCAACTGAGAACCCACGTCGATAGATGGTCTTTGTGGTCTTCGATTCATGGCTGTCACCAGAACAAGTGTTTTGGTCCGAGCCATGTGACTTTCCCTAGTTCCGGGAGATTAGACTCTTTCACAAAGCAACCCAGATGCAGCCTTCTCTTCCTCTCCCTGCCCTCCTCCTCTTCATTTCACCTATTGATTTGATTACTCAATTTAACTTTTCAGTTAAAGATATTTCTTCCTTCCACTATGGTTATCCTTTCTATTAGATAATAAGAAAGCTTACTGGAAAAAATCAAGAGAAATATTTCATTCTAATTCACAGAGCAAAGTGCATTAATACTTGAAGAATCAAGTAAGATCTGAGCTTGTAAAATTTAAATTCCAAGGTTTTTGTGGTGGGGGGAGTGCTTCCATTTGATTTAAAGATATGGTTGTTGATGATTAAAACTTTTTTAATGAGTTAATATAAGGAGGGCCAATCTGATACAAGAGTGATCACACAAAAGTTGAATCCAATGATTGGATTCAAATTCCATTTCTGGCTCTAATTACATACATTACTATGAGAAATTCATTTAATTTCTCCATCCTTAGTTCTCTTACTTGTAAAGTGAGAGTGCTTGATAACATAGTTTCTTTTGTCCATGTGCTTTTTAAAATCTTTATACGTACTTATAAAAAAATTGCAGGGGTATGTCAAGGTAACAGCAATTGCCTCCTCAATTCATGACCCACAATTCTCACCCCTCAGGGGGTAACCACAGTTAAGAGTTTGTATGATATATATTTTTTATTTTTAAAATGAGTCACTATATGGACTATTTATCCAATTCCTTTTTTATTTCCAACAATATTTCATGAACTTCATTTTAAGTGAGTCCAGGTCAATCTACTTCATCCTTTTTCAATATTACATAACATGATATGTAGCATTGTTTAACATTTCATCTATTTGGAAACTTAGGTTGTTCCTATTTTTGCTTTTTAGCTGATACAAATAAGGCAGCAATGAAAATCCTTGGACACAGATGCGTGAACACTCAGGCTCATACGCTTGTTGACAATGGGTAGTACAGAATGCAACTAAGAAAAGTATTGTTTTTTCTTTCCTAAACCATTATTCTGTCTAAGAACATATTTCGGAGAGATTTAGCACATGGTTCTGAATGACCTCTCTCTTAAAGAAATAAAGATACAAATAAAATGACATTTTACCAAAAATCTGACAGAAATCCTGAAGAGGGGGTTTTAGAACATGTTATTTAATATTGTCTACCATGGGATACAGTTTAACCTGTCAGGCCTCTCAGAATTTTAAGGAAATATTTAGAACTTGATGAATGAGAATAATAACAAAGTAATGGCATAGTGGAGGAGGGGGAAGAGATGTTAATTATCTAAAAACATTGTGCAGAGCTCGGCTGAAAAGAAAAAGTCTCCATGCTGACTGACAGAACTGAGCAACAAGAATAATTCAACTTCAAAGCCAACCCCCCCCAAAAGTCACTACTCACCATAATTTAGGAGTAAAGATTGACAGTTTGCTACAAAAGTTAATCTCCTGATTCATGTTCAAGACATTGACTCAATAGAATATCGTCACTTACAGTACTGCCTCAGAACTAATGAAATTTGCTATTGCAGATTTTACAACTTCCTGTATTTAAGAGCAAAGGTGCCCCCCAAAAGAACTATAATAACCTGAGATATCCTTTTAGTGTCCATGCCCCCTTTCAACTTAAATACTGCATATTACATTAAATCAATGACATATGGTAATCAAAACCAGTGAAATTTACTACAAAGGAAATGGAGAATATGATGGATGGCCTGTTCACCTGTTTCTGAAGGTAGAGTATCAAGTCAAAGGAAAATTCAGCCCAGAATGACACGACCATCATCTTATTTTCTTCCAACAATGCTTTTATCCAACAATGCATACTCACCTTCCACATGTGTTATTTTTATTGTGACATCCATGTGTGAAGGGAGACTTTTAATAAATTATTTATGCATCCAAATTTTCTGAGAGGAAAGAATAAGTGCAATGAGAAAATTACCAAACCCAGCTCTTTGAACACATACAATATATATTTTTGTTGTATAGAAATCTTCTTGCTAGGGGGCCAAATGAGTCTAGGAAACATTCCAGTTGGGCCAATTAGTCACTCCAAGCAGGGTATTCTTTCTCTGTAGCTGCATCATTGAGAAAGTTCTGAATGTGTTAGAGCCCGGGGCTGATAATTTCACAAAAATTATAGTTCATAACGGCTCTGAAATTATTTATACTAATACACTCTGAAGGAAATCCTGAGTATATAATAATTCCATCTAACATGTAAATGAAACTGAAATTTTTACGATTTCATCATATTCGGTGCCTACTTTCTCAGTATTATATTGTGAACCAAAAGTTTTCTATAGGTTTTGGACATTTTTATCAGTTTAGGACTATTCCTGGAAGTGTGAAAATGCCAACATAGAGTAAACAGGTATGTTTACTATAAAGCTCACAGAAATGTTTATCTTGGGCCATCATGTTTCACTTAGAAACTTTGTCATTAAAGAAGTTTGGATTCAACACAATGCTCCCATTAGAGACAACAGTAGTCTGAATGTTTTATGCTGTTACCTGTCCAACTTCCTTTGCTCATCTTTCACATTCTGATTTTCTTTGTACTGCCCTTTTCATCATCTCAATAAGATGGTATGCATCATCTCCACAGTTCCAGGTAGGCATGTGATTTGAGCCTAGCCAATCAGGGTATCACATCCCTGGGACAACACTGATTAGTCCAGGGATGAACAAAAGAGTTCAATCCAGGCTGTTTATGGTCAATGAGTTTCAATGTCAGGACTCTATTTTGGAAGAAAGATTTTGTGTTTCCAGGAAGGTTACTTTTCATGAAGGCTTCCCAAGCAAGTTCTCTCCTTATTGTGCTTTTGGCCAACTTCTCAATTTACTTGGAGCATTTGGCAAATGAAATCAACCTCAAACTTGGATATTTCACTCTTTTTTTTGTTGTTGTTTTGTTTTTCTTTGCTTTGATCATCTGACTTTTTTTTTAAATTTTATTCTCACCAAATCTCTTTAAGTCTTATTCTTTTAGAACAAGAGTATCCAGGAACCATCCAGAGAATGGAAAAAATGTTGTTTCTTAGGAAGCATCAGGATCCAGGCACCATGTGGAATTCAGTTGGAGAGTTTCTTACATTGTTCTTTACAAAAACAACAAAAAGAAGAGTAAATAAAACAACTACATTAGAAAGCAGCCAACCCAGCACTTTTCTTTTTTTTTGAAGCTTGGCTGGGCCTCCTGCAAAACAAAGCAATTTATGGGCAATGTGAAGATCATGTGTCAGTTACAACTCTCTCTTGCATGGAGCTGAAAACTCAACTATTACTGACTTCACTTAAAAAAGAGAAGCTATTGACCTCTTTTTCAGAAATGTCCAGTGTAGAGGTTGGCTTTAGCACAACTAGATTCCAGATCCAAATGACATTATCTTGACCCATTTTTACTCCCTGTCTCCACTTTGTCTTCCAATGGATTGGCTTTATAGTCGAATCCGCAGGATAACACTGAAAAATCTGAGTTGAAATACCCCTTAGAGCTAGGAGATAAAGCATATGCAATCCATCCATTCAGTCATTGATCTCAGTTTCTCTCGACATAGTTGTTTTCTGCTTATGTACACATATCTGATAGTGGCATCTCTAAAGTGGTGGCTTCAGATTACAAGTCTGTATGATTGTCATCTCTCCAAAGGTAACTAAATCACTATGCCCAATTGCAAAAATATCCTGGAGAAAGGCTTTCATAGATGCCATCAGTGTCTACCCCTTGTCAAATCAGAAGAGCCATGAAAACTCTACTTGACTATAAGGGTCCCTGTGAGAGCTGGCAGGGAAGAAAGGAAACAATAGATTGCTCCCCCATACCAGTTCCCATCCATCCCACCCCTACCCATTCCTGACAATACACATACACATTTCAAAGTCACTTAGGCTCTTTTTATTTATTTATTTATTTATTTTGCTTTTTAGCGCTGCACTTGCAGCACATGGAAGTTTCCAGCCTAGAGGTCTAATCAGAGCTGCAGCTGCCAGCCTGCACCACAGTCACAGCAACACCAGATCTGAGCCACATCTTCAATCTACACCACAGAGCATGGCAATGCCAGATCAAACTCACACACTCATGGATACTAGTCAGGTTCGTAACCCACTGAACTACAATGGGAACTCCCTGTCTCTTATTATGCCACCCTACTCTCCCATGTGGTAGAGGAATGGAGACACCACTGGAAAATTCTCCCCATTCAGGCTGGTCGGAATTCCCATTTCCAGCCTCTCCATGTGCTCCCAAAGTGCAAACTTCCTCACACACCTCTGAAGCCAGGGTAGCAAATCTTTTGGAATACTCTAAACACAGATGAGTCAGTGCAGTCAAACACTTGGCCAATTCTAGCATAATTTCTAACTAGGACCAGAAATGCCAGATACAATGAGTCCATCAGTGATTAGCCCTAGTACCTTAGGCAAGTCATTCAACTTCTGTTTGCTATGTTCTCCTAAAAGGTAAACTTATGTTCCCTGTGGTGTCTTCACTCCGGGTCATGATTTTCTATAGCAGGACAGTTTTCTGGTGCTATTCTCTTAGACGTGTATCCCTGGTAATGTTCTTAGTTTTCTACTATCAAATACTACTCAAATGATGATATAGCAAGAGAGCCTCAGCATGGAAATACGAATCTGAATTCCCAACCCAGCCCTAACCTCAGTTAGTCTCATGTTGCCTTGAGAAGGCACTAAACTTGGGCGTCCAAGTTGTCACCTACAAAACGAGGGAACTGAAGTAATTGTCTCCATATTTCCTTCCAGCTCTATGCTAACAATACCCCTTCAGCGTAACAACTATTTTAAGACTGGACTTGAGGTAACTTAAATGTTACCGTCATGGAAAAATTCAGATGCCTTTGTTCAATAAAGGAAGTACCAGGACACTGTCAAATATGGAATTCTCTTGTATACAAGTGGCAGGAGGAAAAAAAATGTAAGAAAGCAACCTCTTAGCAAGGATTCTGAGAGACTCTCTGAAGTAATATCCCTGAGAGGATATAGCTGCTCACTAAGAGGCCTGGAGCCTGACAGAGCAGGAGAGACAACACATAGAACACTTTCCCTTGTAATCTGTGGCTCGTCTTTCATGGTCTGTGTTTTCTGCCCCTCTCTTGATTCCATTTATTGGTTAACTACAAATAGTTTCCTTGGCCTGGTGGTAAGCCCTATTTGTGATTTATAAGATGGATTCCAAAGCAATCTTTGTTTTGTTGCAGGCAGAGAAATTGGCTCGCTGGACCTCTGGCCTTTGGAGTTCTGAAGGAGGCTTAACCTGAGCAGAATATTATGTCTGAGGAGCCAAGCAGTCCCTGGGCGGCTACAATCGTATATCCATAGCCTGCCAGAAAATATGCTTTTGTTCAGGAATCATTTTCAAGTCACTGCCCATGCCTCTCCACAGAAACAAATGCCATTCAGTCATTATTTTCTCTCTGACCTGTACTTGAATACACATACATTTCTCCATGGTATCAAATGCTCTTCTGCCAAGACTCTGGCCTCAAACCATTCTCTTAGAAGATGTGAACAGAGGACACCTAGCTTCACAGCACAACTCATTTTGCTTATGTGTCCTGTTTGGTGAACCTAATCACATCTTCCATATTAAAAGCAGCAAAAAAAAAAAAAAAAAAAAAAAACAATGAGAGATGTAAAATTCAAAGATGAGGATGGCCAAGTGTGGTATTTGATGCTCTTAAGAAATGAGGAGGGTTGGAGGTCCCGCTGTGGCACAGTGGGTGAATAATCTGACTACAATGGCTAAGGTCGCTGCCAAGGCATGGGTTCAATCCCCAGCTGGCCGAGTACAGTAGGTTAAAAGATCCAGCATTGCCACATCAGCAGGTCAGATTCAATCCCCGGCCCCAGGAACATCCATATTTCATGGGTGCAGATAAGAAAGAAAGAAAGAAAGAAAGAAAGAAAGAAAGAAAGAAAGAAAGGAAGGAAGGAAGGAAGGAAGGAAGGAAGGAAGGAAGGAAGGAAGGAAGAAAGAAAGAAAGAAAGAAAGAAAGAAAGAAAGAAAGAAAGAAAGAAAGAAAGAAAGAAAAAAATGAGGAGGGTAGAAAAAACATTTGTAGAGCATTTACTACAGGTTAAGTTTTAAGTGTATTTGTCAAATTAAATTGAAATGACAGTGGTGGGGGTGGGACCTGAACCCAGGTTTTGTTGACTCCAAAGCCTGAGTTTTTTCCTTACTCCTAAAATACCTGATTTTGATTTAGTACAGTTGGGAGAGCATGGCCCTCGTTTCCTAAGTCAGACTCAACCTTGATATATTTTACCTAAGGTTTCCCATCTGACAATCAGGGCTTCTTTCTACAATATTTTCCTAATGCCCCAGAAAGTACAGTTTTTCTCTAGAAAAAGCTCTTAGAATTTTACTATCTTGCTTACTTGAAAAGTCAGATTACACTCCACATTCAAAACAAAATAGCTCCCCCTACAGCTTTTACTCCGTCCACATCCTCTGCTTTGGCAAAGGACCCTGAGAACCTCAGGTCTGATGCAGCATGGCTGAGCTGGGTGTTTGCCCTTTATTGATGGTCATAATTTCTAGTCCATTGGTTTAGAGAGGATTAGCAGGTACAGGACTAGGGACTGGGAGATGTCCCTTTAGCATTTTCCATACTTTCAGCAAAATAAATCTATACCTTGTTCTGATTTTGCCTGGCTTTCTGGAGCTTCAGTTCCCTTCTGACTTGCAACGCAGCATAACTGACAAAGGCAGGCTCTGTCAGCCTTCCAAGTGCTAAGATTCCTCTGTGACATCAGGAGTCCCAGCTTGGCTTGGCGCCCACTCCTTCCCCGGAACTGTTTGGAACCCCACAGGGCTGTGCGTCAGCATCACTTCGGAAAGCGGCACCAGCATGCTCTCCTGCGGGTTGACTGCCAGGGAGGCCGGCCAGTGATGCAAGGACTGATGGGAACCTCTCTGTAGTGTCATCAGTGCCCAGGGGCGTGGGAACATTCTACATTTGAAGTGGCCTAATGTCATTTGTTCTCATCATTATCCCTTCCAACAACTAGCTGTCTCCACCCCTCTTTCATGTCATTCCCTCTCCTAGAGCATTTTTCCAGGAAATACGGGGATAGGGGGAAGAGAGGACCGTTGTATATCCATGCAAACCCGACCTACGTGAATAAATGATGTGAGATGGCTAATGATCAGGCTTCCAACCACCACTACCTAAATTAAAGATGTTAAAGATGATTAAATGAGAAAAGGCAGCTGAAATGTGCCCTGTAGAACTGAAAGTGCAAAGAAATCATAATAGCTACCAGGTCATGAGTTCTTCACATGTGGTAACAACCTTACATGTAATATTTCACTTAATCTTCAAAACAGGCTTGGGAGGTCAGATCTATTAATAGATTCATTCTGCAAGAGGAGGAGAATGAAACTGAGAGAAGTTAAATAATTCCACCAAGATGATACAGCTATCAAATCGCAGAGTGAAGAAGTGAACCTGTATCTGTATGACTCCAAAGTCCATGGTCTGAGCGCCCTGCTGCACTGCTCCCCAAAACAGATGCCAGTTGATGAGAAGCTGTTTATAACAGAAAATATGATCAGATACTAGGAATGATATTTAGATACTCAGATACTTGAGAAAACAAATGTTAAAACATGAGCATGCTTTTCCCCTGAAGTTGTAATCTGCATCCATAAATTCTTTCACCTTGATGACAGGACATGATAATTAACATGTATAGAATGACTTGTGGCTTTTTAAGCATTTCCACATAGGCAGAATCTATGACAAACAGAGGGCAGGAGTCATTGTTATTCCCACTTTCTAGGCAAAACAACTGAGGCTAAAGGAGATTAAGTGACATAGCTAAGAGTCCATAGTTTTAAAGCAAGAGTCTTCTAGTTTTTGGTTCACGGTTTTTTCTACTTCCCTGAGATGTCGGACTTGGGAACAAATGGTAACTTCAACATTTCACCTCCCACCCACAGCAAAACTTTTCCTTCAGACCTGCCTTCCTCCTTAACAAGACAACTCTATCCAGAGATGGGATATAGTCATTTATTTGCATTTATCCTCCCTGACTATCCAGCTTCTTCAGAAAATTCCCCAAGTTTCCTTGACCAGATGAGAGTTGTGAGCAGTGGAAAGAATTACAAAGCAGGAGGAATGAATGGAAGTGTGGCAGACTAAACAATCTGGGGACGACATTGCCTAAACTGGTGGATTTATTTTCATTGAGTAGCTTAATTCGAGCCATGATTATCCCTCCCTTGTCAATGGTATCAACGGAACGACACCCTAAGAGTCCCTGCCGACCCAGTCTAGCCACTTGGATCCATTTCTCAGTGAAACCAGTGTAATCTTACAAAAAATGCATGTCCCACTCCAGCTTTAAGCCTCTCAGATGCTTCCTAAGGCATTAGGATTAAGATACCAAATCCTCATAATAACATACGACCCTGGTTTACCTGTCCAAATTCTTAGGTCACTGCTTCACGTGCCGCCTTTCCCCTCTGAGTTTTCACCCTTTCCTCTTGATCCAGTGTATGGGAAGTCTCTTAACAATAGCTGGGACCATAATCCTCAACCTTGGCTTGAGCATCTCAAAGGACAGCTGGACAACACAGCCATGCCTCAATAGACACATGAAATGACCATTTACTAGCTGAATCTCAATTCACTCCTTTATAACTTAGTCTCTGTAGTTACATGAGCCAAAATCCCCTTCCATTACACACCAGCTTTATGAGCTCTGTCACAGAGCCTCAGTTTCCTCGAGATATGGACAACCTCATAAAGTCGTTGTTGCAATTAAATGAAAGCATGCGTTAAGTGCTTCCAACAATGCCTGGCACATAGTAGGTGTTCAGCAAATATTAGTTCCAGCATTATCGTCATGATCCATTTCCTCACATTTCTTCCATTCCCTTGGCTACACACCCCATGTTTCTTCAACTAATGCACAGTTGTAGTAACTGTTTAAAAATTCAGCTAGCATTTATTGAGTTCCAACAGGACATAGACCCCAAGACCTTTTTATCTACGCAGAAAAGGTCCTGGATTATAGCAAGAGGTTCCCTAGCCTTGCTGCCAAATTTATGAGGTGTTTTCTGACCAGGACCATGGGTCTACTGCCCACATTCTCCCACGCAGTCACACCCACCTCATGCCCATACACAGGGACCAAAGGGTCAATTAGTTTCCCAATTAAGTTGCCTTTGGAAATGGATTTCTAACTCAGCTTGAGTTTACACTACATCAGAGGTATATATGGAATAGAAGAGAAGGAAGATGACAAGCTAAGACTAGGGGCAGCAGCATAAGAACTTTCCTTTTAACAGAAGGAGAGAGAAAAGAAAAGAAAAGAAAAAGAAAAAGAAAAGAAATATCAAGGAAAAAAAAAAACACCTTATGTAGTGTCCTCATTTGGGTTTCAGGTTCACAGTGAAAAATCAATATGGTCTCTGTGTTTTCTTTCAAGAACTCAAATGCTTCCTACTTCAAAGCCTATCATCTGTTTAGTGACTGCCTTTCACAAAGAGTCAAAGTGAGATGTGAATTTGTGCAGGATAAACTGACTCTCCAAAAGAAATGCATAGGAAATGGATGTGAGAAGAATCTAGGGATGTCAGTGCAGTAAAGCTTGCTACCCAGCATCGATGATGTGAGTAAACACATCCGGCTGGATCTGGGCAAATGCTTCCACTATTTCACCCTGCTCACATCACAGCCTGCATTCCAAACCAGAAGTATCTGAAGAAGCATCATATTTTCTTTGTACCTACAGCCTCTTCAAACCATAAAAATGTGCCTAACATAAGAAACTGATAAAAAGCATGAGCATGTATTTTTTATGGTAATAAACCATACATAGTTGTATACTTACCACTGTGGGTCAATTGGTGATAAACAGATCAGAGAAAAGAAAGGTCAGTCTTTAGAATATGAATGTAACTCAAAATCAAAGCCCCATCCAAGGAATCCAGTTCATCTTGCCTTATCACCTCAGAAGAGCAGCCAACTCAAGATGAGGAGAAGAAATTAATTTGTCACCTCTCACTCACTTCATGATTGCTCCTCACACCATCAAGTCTTCATCAGGTTCTGCTCCAAGGAAACAGAGCTCATGAGAAAGTGGGCAGTGATGGCTTTTCTCTCCATCTTCAGGGCCTAATCTATACTTTTATGTCCTCAAGGCACTCAGAACACTGCTGGATAATTTCCTGGGACTCCTTTGGTTGCAAGTGATGGATATGAAAATTAGTTAAGCTAGACTGGGATGATTGGCCCAAATAATAGGAGGGTCCAGAGGGTAAGCTGGCCGCAGGGAGCCCAGTAACTTAGACAAAGTGATTATGCTTGACTATTTCCTTCTATCTCCCAGGTCAGATTCTGCTCATGTCCTCCTTTTCTATAGATTGGCTACTTCCTGGTGGCCACCTTGAGAGATGGAATGATAACATGATTGTGAATGCAGACATCTCTGGCTTTCCATCATCCCTGCTTAAACCCATCACAACTTCTCTGGTCCACCACTCTGTATATACATAATTGCAGGGAAGGATTCTGATTGGCCTGGACTGGGTCATGTGTTCATCCCTGTAGCCATGGAAATAGGTAACTACAATTTGCCAAGCCTCCTTTGCATACCCATTTCTATGGCCACAGGGCTATGTCCTGCAATTGACAGATCCTCAGAACCACATGGAGTGGAAGAGTTCCTAGAAGAAGGGGATTATTTGTTGTTCCGAAAACATGTATGGGAAAACAAAAATAGATATTCACCAAATTATATTGCTGAATAAAGACTTAATGAAAAATTATCCCATTAATTCTTTATTTCCAGGATGTTCATATACTCTGACCCTCTTTCACCTTAACCCACAAGCTCTCCTTACAATTAAACAGTCCCTGTAAAACCTTTATAAATACAAGCCTTTTTGGATCCCATCCTAAAGCCTTACTTCAACATATTTTTATAGTTAAAAAAATTCCTTCTAGCAACCAGTAGATAAAAAGCAATTTAAATATTTACTACAGTTTGATAAGGAAAAAAGCCAATTTCAGAATTACTCTTGTAACATCCAGAAAAATCATCACTTACCAAACATTCCCTCTTTCTCAAACTCCAAGAGGCATGAAGGCCAATACCCATAATTGCTCTTCAAACCTGTCCCACTTTCCATTTCCACCTTACTAATTCTATTATTTTCCTCCTGCCACTGGCTCTTTGACCTTTCTAGAGTAATTAGTTAGTATCTCCAGACCTCACCATGTACAATGATCTATGAGAAAGACCAAGAAGTTGGTAATCAAGACGGAAACCTACCTGGTAGAGTAGAAGTACTTGAAGTTTTTTCTTCAGCAAGTGAAGAAGAGAGAAGTCTGTGAATATTCACACGAGGATATATTTTCCCTGCTATGTCATATTCATTGAAAGTCCACTTTACCACAGCCTCTCATTCCACAAACTCATTCATAACCAGACAGGGTTGTACAAAGCATGTAGCCCTGTCTACGTTCTCATAAAAGGTTACATGATGAAGTCACATAGTAATCAAATACCTTGGAAATGTTTCATATTATATCCCCCCATTTGCAATGTATGATGTATCATCATAATTTCTGCAGGAAACAAATGTGTTTAATATTTTTTACCTGGCATTTCAAAAATGAATCTGTTGATTAAACTCTTCAAGGGAACATGTATTAACTGTCTCGGAATAGATTTGGAGAAATTTTAACATCATGAGATCTGTGGATAATAACATCATCTCTGAGAGAATCTTCATTGTTTTGGAAGGCTCACCCAAACAACAGAGCTCTAGTGGTGGAGATGGTGGGCATGCGGCTGATCAGTGGGAGATACTGGGAAACAGGACTTTCTGAAAGCTACTCTTCCATTGCCTGCATTTAGCTCAAATTGCTCTCCAGTCCTGGTATCATGAGTAAGAGAAGAATAATTTTGGCCCTACTGGAAGGCCTTCCTCCCAGCCAACCACTTTAGTGCTTTTGTATATCCTACTGCACCTTGGCTAGGTTAGCAGTTTCCTCAAAGTGGACCCAGTGCTTTTTAGCAGTGTTTCTGGAAACTTCTCCAGTTTCCTCCCATTTTTGGTCTTAAACATGCTCCCTCCATCTTGCCATTTCTGGCAGAGGATCCATGGTAAGGGTTCAGATTGGGTTTCCATCTCTCTGCCTGCCCCCCTTGATTTGATGTTTTATTCCAGAAGGCTAGTTCCAGTTCCACATCTACTCTCATAACCCAAAACTGTAGGTCAGCCCCACTATTAAACTCAGATTTTAGAATCCCAGATCAGGAATGAACCTCTAACCTCTCACTGGTCTTCAAAAGAAAAAAGTTCCTTCCCTTTAAAACATTTCCTAAATTTTACCCCTTTGTTTTGTCAAATGTAATGCTTCCTGCTTGCATTAGTTTTGCTATTCACGACTTAAGTCCCTGATTCCACCTTCTCTAAGATCTCAAGCTTCTTGAGGACAAAATTCTATCTCTGTTTTTTTTCCTGTATCTTTTACAATGCCTAAGTAAAGTCAGTTGCATGCAGTAGGCACTTGATGAATATTTATTGATTCAATGAATTGTCTTCTTTTTTCCTTTTCTTTTTCCTTTCTTTCTTTCTTTTTTTCTTTTCTTTTTTCTTTCTTTCTTTCTTTCTTTCTTTCTTTCTTTTTTTTTTTTTTTTTGGCTGCCCCATGGTGTATGGAGTTCCCAAGCCAAGGATCAGATCCAAGCTGAAGTTGCAACATACACAACTGAGGCAATACCAGATGTTCAACCCACTATGCCAGCCCTGGGATTGAACCTGCATCCCAGAACTGCAGAGATGCTGCCAATCCTGTTGCATCACAGAAGGAACTCCTGAATTACCTTTTATATAGCAAATGGCATTTTGCTTCTGAACACCAAGAGAAAAGACAATATATTCAAAAAGGCAACAGGTAAAAATAAGATAACAGTACCTCTTGCTAATATAGAATTTTAATTGTAAAGCTTTGTTCATTCCCATCTTGGGGTTTTGCCTCTCTCCCTGACCCTCAGGTACATCTGGCAATGTCTAGAAATATATTTCATTGTTACAACTGGGATGGGAAAACAAAGCTATTGGCAACTAGTGAGTAGAAGCCAGGAAAACTCCTCAGCATCTTACAATGCACAGGACAGGCCCCCATAACAAAGATCATGGGACTCAAAAATGTCAGTAGTGCTGCTAAGAAACCCTGCTATAGAGGTCAAGCAAAATCCATCCTTTTCACTGCTCAATAACAAAGACTTGCTAAAGAAATTAATAACCTAAAAAGATTACAACTAGAATTCAAGCTGTTTTCAAGGGCTTCAAGTCACCTGATTTGCTTTCATCGAAGAGTGATCTTCATTATTGTTATTACTATTGCACTCTGTAATCACCCAGAATGCTTTGCTTATGCTGTGTGTTAGGCCAATTGATGAAATGAACTGCTTAAATGCTTTCACTTCTTAGTGACGCTTTTGTCTGTATTACAGGGTAGGAACCAAATTTAATTCCCTAGTCATAGGACAAATATTTACCACAAACAATGGCATTCCAAGAGTTTGAATCTCCCACTGCCAGAATGGCTTCTGTAAAAGAAATGGTAAGCACAAACGCTCAGTTAGAGTTAAAAGACCCAATTGCTCGTAAGCCAGACAGCCCTGGCAAAAATTACTGCTTTCTTCACTTGACAACTGCTGTTTTTCTCTTGACACATCCACTTAAAAATTATTTCTGACAAGAATCTTAACAGCTTTAAATCAGTCTAATTAAAGGTAATACATTTTTGCTAGAAAAGTGTTTGAAATTATACAGTATCTCACAGTTCACTTTTCAAATCAAGTTACTGAGTGTATTAATAAACGCCAAAAACACCTCCAGTGACATATGGCCATCTATCAAAGAGAAACATTTCTAATGTTCTTCTAGAAGTTCTTAACTGCAAACTTATAGGTGGCCAAAAGTGCTTAGAGGGTTTTTTAGCAGTGTATCAGCACTCTACCCTCCAATATTGCTTAAGATAGATGTGGTAGCCTGCTTCTAGCAGGGTCCCCAATGACACCCACTTCTTGGGACCCACATCCTTGTGAAATCCGCTTCCCAGAAGTATGTACAGGACCTAATGGCTCACTTCTGACAAGAAGAATGTAGTATAGGTGGTGGGATGGCATTTCCATGATGAGGTTACAAAGCAGTCTGCCTTCCATCTTGCTAGCTTTTCTGTTTTGGTTGCTGGAACTCTCTTATCATCTTGCTCCCTTGTTCCCATGTTTGTCAGTGACCCTGTGGAGAGGCCCACATGACAACCAACCAAAGGTCAACAGCTTATGAGGAATCGAAACTCAGTCCAACACCACACCAGGAATTGAATCTTGCCAACAAACACATGAGTGAGCTTGGAAGCAAATTATTCCCAGTTAAGCCTTGAGAGGACTACAGCCCCATGAGAAACCCAGCTAAGTTGCCCCTGGATTCTTGTTTTTCTTTTCTTTTTTGGCAGGGTGGTACAGCTGTGGCATATGGAAGTTCTCGAGCTAAAGGTAGAATTGGAGATGCAGCTGAGGCCACAGCCACAGCAATGCCAAGTCTGAGCCATATCTGCAACCTACAGCATAGCTCATGGCAACACCAGACCCTTAACCCACTGAGCAAGGCCAAGGATCAAACCCACATCCTCACAGACACTATGTTGGGTTCTTGACCACCTAAGCCACAATAGGAACTGCCACTGAATCTATTAAATAAGAAATATGTTGTCTTTTTCAGCTGCTAAGTCTTGGGATATCTGGCCATGCAGAAATAGATAACTAATACATGATATGACCTCCAGATCTTTACCTCTTCTTTCAATCTCTTTATACTAAAAAGGCCCATATCTCCTATCCCTTGATGGACTTTTTTTTAATGGTTCCATCATATTCTTAAACTGAACTCCACATCTCCTTAACCCACACAAGCCGTTCTTCAAAAGCATGCTCCTTTACTCTCTTTTTTCCTCTTTTCTAAAGCCCAGGTGAATGGGAATGAGAAATGTTAACCCCAACCATTTGAATTCAGAGCACTGGTGTCTTCTGTACTGACAATTCTACACAGCCTCAGTGCCCTCAAGCTGAGCTTCCTTCCTTCACAAAGGCTCTCACATCCCTCCCTCCTTTCTTATTGTTTCCTTATGTCAAAACTATTATAATTGTCAGAAACAGATTTCTTCTCAATTCGTTTTGTACATACAAAGGCAGATTACTCCTACAACACAACTTTTCTCATTTTACATGAAGCCTAAAAATGTAGAGAACTCTCTTCATGTTTGGAAAATTATTTTTGACCATGACATTTAATCTGAGACTACACCTGGCATGCCAGTTTCCATCACTTTTGTGACCAGGACCTTATGAAAATGTGGCTTCTATGGTTCCCAAGTCTTGGAGCAAAATAAAACACCACAACCTGTTTGACATAACATACCCATCAAGGCTGTTGTTGCAGATCAGGTTTTCAGGAAGCAGTCTGTGAGATGGAAGTCATCCCAAGAGATTATTAGGAAGTCTTTAAAAACTGATAATTAAGTAGAGAGTGAAGGGGGAAGGACTGGACAGAGGGAGAAATTTGGCAACCATGCAACCACTACAAAGGCCTCAGCCTTATTCAAAAATAGCATCTTTATTCACAGAAGCCTAAAGCAGGGAATAATTCAAATTGTTTACCAGGAAAATCAATTCTGATGTAGTCAAACAAGGAGTGCTATATGTAGTAATTTTTTTTTTAGAAAAGAATCAACTACTGTACATGCAACAACATGGAAGACTTTCACAAACATAATATTAATCAAAAGAAATCAGACACCAAAGGGAAGTAACTACATGCTTCCATGTACATAAAGTTTAAGAAGTGACAAAACTAATCTATGGTGATAGCTGTCAAAAGAGTCTTCTTAAAGCTTATTGACTGGGAAACGGCCATGAGGGAATCTCCTGGGTTGTAGGGTGCCAAAAACATTCTCTCTTAATCTTGAGTGCTTGTTACATTGGTATATACACATATAAGACTTAAAATATACCCTGAATATTTGAGCCCTGCAATCGATGCATGCTATAGCTTCTTTTAGAGAGAAAAAAAATAAGCATTAGCCTAAATAAAACAAACCCAATCACAAATAAATATGTCCACCCTCCTTGGCCAATCAGGTCAAGTTGCAGTCAATTTTTAAAATAAATTTTCACACAAATATATCCACTTTCCTTGGCCAACCAGCTACAGTTACAATTTTTAAATAAATTTTCATAGCTGTAGGGTTTTATGTGTACCTCTACCTATAAAGTATAGGACACAGGCACCCGCTGAAAAGAAAGACTCTTGTATAATGACAAAAGCAATTTCTGGGCATCATAATTCCCTGTCATTTTCATTTTCTCTTTTTCACCTCTTTGATTTTTGTAAAGTGAACACTGATTATTTTTTGCGTTAAGAGAAAGTGTGATTATTCTTTAAAGATGCATTATAATTCATTGAAGAATGGCCTAAAGGAGGAAGAAAATATCAGAAGTGAGGTCATAAATACGGTAACACTTAGAGTATGTATTAAACAGCAAGGTGAAAGGGAGTGTCTTTCTCAGAACAGGAATGTGGGAGGCAGCACAGAATGCCAATGGGGGAAAGGTGTTGTGTTACAAACTAGCTGAAAACAACCGAAGCTGGAGAAATGAGAAATTCAAATGGGAATGTCCAATTTGAAGAACCAGAGCATCACTGCTGACAACCAGTTAGGGATTTCTGGCTAGCGGCTGGCAGAGACAGAAGGGCTGTCCCTGAAACATGGTTCTGATCTCCCAGCCAGCCAAAAGAGAGGTCAGTCCTCTGACAATGACAGGCTCTCCCACAGGCAGCCTCAGATGCTGGACAGAGGACAGGCTAGACAGATGCAAAGGCAAGAAAACCTTTCAGTCACATTCAGATGCCAGAGCAACAGGACTGTCAGCCCTTTCGCCTGGGAATACCCAGAGTAAGCCACAGTGACAGGTAAATAAAGAAGGGTGTGAATTTGTCAGCTTCTAAAGGCTTCCAGCCATCCTGACTCAGTGCCTACTGAAATCATTTCACAATGATCAGACTATGCCCAGAGCCCCTTACAGTGAAGCATCACGTTCTCTGCCAGCACAACTCAGGATCATGAATCCCCAGAGGCAGCTGAGCAAACAGACATTTCAAGGAAGAATTTTGATCATAGGAGGAAAAAGATTCCCTACCAAGAATATTGAAAGCTCACAGAAAGAAAAGCCTTCATTTCTTGATCACTTAGGAGAAACAATAGGATTACTTAAGAGTAAAAGAATAATGAAAATAATAATTTAAGGATTTATATTTGGGGAAGGAACAGAGAGATAGGGTGTTGGCTCTGAAAGATGCCATTTGTTTTTGTAGAAGCAAAAATAGCCTTGTGATGAAAAGCACTAGTGCTGGCTCCCTGGCCATGGGCAATTTCCCTCTCCCTGTGTCAGCTTCCTCCATAGAAATTTGGGGAAATGATGGCACCGATCTCACAGACTGTTGTGGGGAGTAATGGGAATTACACATATTATGTGTGGTCAGCAAGTACATATTAATAATATCTGCTATGTGAAACAGACTCACAGACATAGAAAAGAAATGTTTGGTTACCAAAGAGGAAGGGGGGGGATTAATTAGGTATATGGGATTAACAAATACATACTACTATGTATATAAAATAGATAAACAACAAAGACATTGTGTAGTCTAGGTAACTATATTGATCATCTTGTGATAATCTATAATGGAAGAGAATCTGAATATATACATATTTGAACCACTTTGCTATAAGCCTGCAATATTGCAAATCAACTATACATCAGTAAATAATAATGATACTATATGTTATGTGATACATGCTGTTGTCATGGTTATGGGTAGTTCCCATCATAACCTCTTGTGATAGTGTATTCCAGTTTCATTCCTGGTGTAAAGTCTTCTTTTTCATGTCTTTTATTGTGCGCTCTTCTTGCTAAAATAGAGTCTAGCCTTATAAAAGGTATATTTGATGAGGGCCAACCCAAGCCATCTGACACAAGGCAAGTGGAAGTGGGAGTAGCACATGGCAAACCCAGTGAGATAGAAACCTAGTTAGGACAATTGTGCAAAGTCAGTCTACCTGACTTTTCCCATTCAAGAAACATCAGAATCTTGCTTGACTCGTAAAGTATGATATGAGCCTCTTGTCTAAGTACCTACGCATGAGAACAGACATTTTATTTAATCACAGAATCTGAGAGGCGCATAGAAAATGATGGAATCTGTATTCTAGAAGAAAATCCACATTCTATAAAATGGGTAATAAAAGACACATAGTCTCCAGCCAGTGCTCACTGAGGAATTGATGATAGCCTCTCAACAATGAAGGTGAGGAAACACTTCTCGTTCTATGTCTGGTAACGAACAAACATTTTACTTTCTGTTTAGTATTTGCTAGAAGCATAGTATACTAATTAAAGGGGTGGATTTGGACATCAGAGTACCTGGGATTCTAAATCCAGCACCAGTGATAGCTGGATGACTGATTTAGGTATACTACTAACATCTCTGTGCCTCAGTTTTGTTAATAGTAACTGGAATTGCCTGTCTCAAAAAAAAAATGATGGTAAGCATTACATAAACATTTATGATAAGATAAAACAGTGAATGCTTGGCAAATAGCAGGTAAATCTTCACCTATTTTTATTAATTATTGATTAATGGACTTTTTTTCTATGTATTTTATTTTTTATTTTAATAGTTATTTCCCCAATACAATTTTTTTCTACTGTATAGCAGGGTGGCCCAGTTACACATACATGTACACATTCTATTTTCTCACATTATCATGTTCCATCATAAGTGACTAGACATAGTTTCCACTGCTACACATCAGGATCTCATTGCTAATCCATTCCAAAGGCAAGAGTTTGTATCTATTAGCCCCAAACTCCCCAACCACCACACTCCCTTCCCCTCCCCCTTGGCAACCACAAGTCTATTCTCCAAGTCCATGATTTTATTTTTGTGGAAAGGTTCCTTTTTGCCGTATATTAGATTCCAGATATGCGATATCATATGGTATTTGTCTTTCTCTTTCTGACTTAACTCCACTCAGGATGAGAGTCTCTCGTTCCATCCATCTTGCTGTGAGTGGCATTATTTTGTTCTTTCTTATGTCTGAGTAGTATTCCATTGTATACATATACCACATCTTCCTAATCCAATCATCTCTCAATAGACAACTGGGTTGTTTCCATGTCTTGGCTATTGTGAATAGTGCTGCAGTGAACATGCAGGTGCAGGTGTCTTTTTCAAGGAAAGTTTGGTCCAGATATATGCCCAAGAGTGGGATTTCTGGATCATATGGTGGTTCTATGTATAGATTTCCAAGGTATATCCATATTGATCTCCAAAGTGGTTGTACCAGCTTACATTCCCAACAACAGTGCAGGAGGGTTCCCTTTTCTCCACACCCCCTCCAGCACTTGTTATTTGTGGACTTATTAATGATGGCCATTCGGATGGATGTGAGGTAGTATCTCATGGTAGTTTTGATTTGCATTTCTCTAATAATCAGGGATGTTGAGCATTTTTTCATGTGCTTGATGGCCATCTGTATATCTTCCTTGGAGAAATGTCTATTCAGGTCTTTTGCCCATTTTTCAATTGGGTTGTTGGCTTTTTTTTTTTTCTTTTGTCTTTTTGCCATTTCTTGGGCTGCTCCTGCAGCATATGGAGGTTCCCAGGCTAATCGGAGCTGTAGCCGCCAGCCTAAGCCAGAGCCACAGCAATGCGAGATCCGAGCCGTGTCTGCGACTTACACCGCAGCTCACAGCAACGCCGGATGGTTAACCCACTGAGCAAGGTCAGGGATCGAACACGCAACCTCATGGTTCCTAGTCGGATTCGTTAACCACTGTGCCACGACGGGAACTCCGAGTTGTTGGCTTTTTTGCTGTTGAGTTGTATAAGTTGATTGTATATTCTAGAGAATAAGCCCTTGTCAATTGCATCATTTGAAACTATTTTCTCCCATTCTGTAAGTTGTCTTTTTGTTTTCTTTTTGGTTTCCTTTGCTGTGCAAAAGCTTGTCAGTTTGATTAGGTCCCATGGGTTTATTTTTGCTCTAATTTCTATTGCTTTGGGAGACTGACCTGAGAAAATATTCATAAGGTTGATGTCAGAGAAAGTTTTGCCTATGTTATCTTCCAGGAGTTTGATGGTGTCTTGTCTTGTATTTAAGTCTAATCCATTTTGAGTTTATTTTTGTGCATGGTGTGAGAGTGTGTTCTAGTTTCACTGATTTACATGCAGCTGCCATTCCAACATCATATCAAAAAGATCATACACCATGACCAGGTGGGATTCATCCCAGGTGCACAAGGATGGTTCAACATATGTAAATCAATCAACGTCATACACCACATTAACAAAAGAAATGTCAAAAACCACATGATCATCTCAAAAGATGCAGAAAAACCATTTGACAAAGGCCAACAGCCATTCATGATAAAAAACTCTGGGTATAGAGGGAACATTCCTTAACATAATCAAAGCTATTTATGACAAACCCACAGCAAATATAATACTCAATGGAGAAAAGCTGAAAGCCTTCCCTCTAAAATCTGGAACAAGAATAGGATGCCCACTCTCACCACTGCTATTCAACATAGTACTGGAAGACCTAGCCACAGCAATCAGACACACAAAAGAAATAAAAGGCATCCAAACAGGAAGAGAAGAGGTAAAACTGTCACTGTATGCAGACAACATGATACTATACATAAAAAACCCTAAGGACTCAACCCAAAAATGATTTGAACTGATCAACAAATTCAGCAAACTAGCAGGATATAAGATTAACATCCAGAAATCAGTCGTATTTCTGTATACTAACAATGAAATATTAGAAAAGGAATACAAAAATACAGTACCTTTCAAAATTGTACCCCAAAAAATCAAATACCTGGGAATACACCTGACCAAGGAGGTAAAAGACTTATATGCCAAGAACTATAAAACATTAATCAATGAAATTAAAGAAGATGGAAAGATATTCCATGCTCCTGGGTTGGAAAAATTAATTCTATAGAAATGGCTATACTATCCAAAGCCATCTACACATTCAACGCAATCCCTATCAAATTACCCAGGACATTTTTCACAGAACTAGAACAAACAATACAAAAATTTATAAGGAACCACAAAAGACCTAGAATTGCCAAAGCAATTCTGAGGGACAAAAACCAAGCAGGAGGCATAACTCTCCCAGACTTCAGGCACTATTGCAAAGCCACAGTCATCAAGACAGTGTGGTACTGGTACCAAAACAGACATAAAGACCAATGGAACAGAATAGAGAACCCAGAAATAAACCCTGACACCTATGGTCAATTAATCTTTGACAAAGGCAGCAAGGATATAAAATGGGAAAAAGACAGTCTTTTCAGCAAGCATTGCTGGGAAATCTGGACAGATTAATGGACTTCATTTTCACTAGTTTTTTACTATGTTCGCTTTAGAAACTTCAGAAAATAAATTTAAAGGAAGAAAAATAAAAGGGAGAAAATTTAAAATCTTCTGTTATCCAGTCTCTCAGAGATAACCACTATTAACATTTTGGAAAAGTTTTCTTCTCATTTTTTAAATATATAATTTCAGAGCTAAGGATAAAGTACACATGGGATTTTATAACTCATTTGTTTCCACTTAACCATCAATAACTAGAAAAATATCATATTTTTCACTTAACTATACTTCATGGAAAAATCCTTGACATTAATTATCGTTCTACAATATTTTTATGTCTAATGCAGAATATTGCATTGCCTAGGGGTATTTAGTTAAACGTTCCCTTATTACTAGATATTTAGAAAGTTTCCAAATTTCTAATATTCTCAAAAATTGTTGAACATCCTTGCTGGTAAATGTTTGTGCAGATCTATGACCTTTTCTTTAAGATAAATTTCTAGGAGTAAAGGTTTCCAATATCCAAAATAAATAAACATTATTAAAGCTTTTGGTGTATTCAATGGATTTCTACAGGGAATGCATTATTTCTTCCCAAATGCTCTTTAAAATTCTGGCTGAGAATGTGATGCTACAGTTCTTTGCCTCTCTAATCAATAGAATCTTTTTTCAGTTCCATTATGAGATCCACACTCTCTTCTGTGTGACAAAAAGAAGGGCTTTTAAAACTTTCTAATGGAACAGAAGCCTTTCTTCTTGCCTTGAAGCTGGAATTGGATGATGCAAAAATATGAAGCCCAAAATACCTATTGTGCAGCTTCTAGTAATAGCATCTCTAAATGTTGTCTTTCATCACGCGAAGCTCAGTAGCTTGGGTGTTCCGCTGTTTACCAGTGTGACGCTCAGCTGGAGTAAAGGGCTCTGCATTCTCCTGACCATCTCTCCACTTTCCTTTTTCACTTTCTGAACTGGAATGTTACTTTCCCATAGACCAAAATAAAATTTTTTAACATCAACTCCCCAAGCTTCAACAAATTTAGAAACTGGTACACAAGTCAAATATTCTCTAGTGGCGTCCTTGGAATTAGAATAAATCTCACCCTCTTCCAGGGACATGCAAAACCACAGAAGCTCTGGCCCCTGGCTAGTTCTCCAAGTTCACCACTACATCCCTCTTTCCTTTGCTCACAAAACTCTCATCACAAGAAACATTCTTCATTCTTCAGGTCTTTTAACACTCTTAGTACCTTCTGACACTAGAGCCTGCACATGGGCTTTTCCTTCCGCTTGGATGCTTTTCTGCTCTTTCTTGTCGTTCAGACCACAGCTCAAGTGACATTTCCTCAAAGGCATTCCCTGGCCATTCAAACATGCCTCTCACTCATTTTTTTTTTCTCTTTCTCCCATCACTCAATTTAAGTCTCTGTACCACATCTGTCATTGTCTGATCTTGAATAACATCAAAGATGTTACATCCCTGCTGTATCCCTAGGAACTGGTTCTTGGCACATAGTAGGTGCTTAAAAATATTTATTGGAAAATTTTGTTGAATAGATTATTTTTAATTGTTTATTATTTCCTGCTTGAAGCTGCCAGCCAAAGCTGATTTCTGGAAGGAAGGGAATTTATAATGAGAATAGGGTGAAACTCTGTAAGAGGAATGTCTATTATACAATGAACTTGGGAAACCAACAGTTAGCAGATATATGGTTACCAAATAGAGAGATTTGGAGACTGTAAAGTGCATAGAAACTTTCTTCTGATTGTCAACATGGATAGAAGGAGAGAGGGAACTGGAGCTTGAACAGAAGAAACAAAGGAAAGGAAGACCAGGGAAGAGAAAAAGCAAGACAAGGAGGAGGGGAGAGAAATAGTGAATTCAAAATGGGCCTTGAAATGCTACCTGGATGATATTTTATGGAGGCACAAGCCACATGTAATGGACCCAGAGAAAACAAGAATGATGGATTACTTGGCCAGGCAACCAAGGAGTTTCAAGGAAGAATTCGAACTGAGCTTGTAGAATAAGTAATTTTTTTTCCTAAGAGAAAGAGAAGGAAAAGAAAAATATAGAGCCTAAACAAAGGTAGGCAGAAATAAAATTGGGGGGCTGGTTCAGAGAAAGGGAGGTCATTTTGCGGGGCTGGTATACATGAATAATACAGAGGACAATCTGAGAGAGTACTGCCTGCTCATATGTATGTATTCGGCACATGCATTTCCCAAGTGTGCCAGTTGTGACCTGTAGCAAGAAATGCCAATCATATAATCCATGTTCTTACTGGCTTCCCCTCTGATTTTCTTTTTTTTTTTTTTTTTCTTGACATTTCTAGAGAGCTATAATACACATATTATCTGATTCATCCTCCTAAGTGTATACTTCAATGTTGTTTAGTATAGTCACTAAGTTGTGCCACAATCACCACCAGCTAATTCCAGAATATTTTCATCACCCTAAAAAAAAAATTCCATACCCATTAAGTCATTCCTCATTCCCCACCTTCTACTCCTGAGCAAATACCAATGCACTTCTAGTCACTACAGATTTGCCTGTTCTGAATATTGCGTATAAAAGGAATCCTACAATATCTGGTCTTTTCTGACTGGCTTCTTTTACTTAGCATGATGTCTTCTAGATTCATCCTTGTTGTAGCATGTATCAGTACTTCAGCCCTTTTCTTGACTGAATAGTAGTGCATTGTCTGGATATAGCACATTTTATATGCTCATTGATCAGTTGATGGACATTTGGATTATTTCTACCATTTGACTATTATAAACAACGCCACTATTACATTCATATACAAGTATTTCTATGAGCATATATTTTTATTTATCCTGGATATATACGTAGGAGTAGAACTGTTGGGTCATATGGTTCACACTATCTTTAATATTTAGAGAAAGTGCCTCTTTTCCAAAGTGGCTATACTCTTTCACATTCTCCCCAGCAATATCTGAGGTGCCAGTTCCTCTACATCCTTGCCAACACTTATTACATCTGTCATTTTGATTATAGTCTTCCTAGTAGAAGTGAAGTGTTAGCTAATTGCAGTATCTCATTATAGTTTGATTTGCATTTCCCTAATCACTAATGATATTGAACATCTTTTATTGTGTGTGTGGCCTGTTCAACTTTTTCTGCCCAATCTCTCGTCTCACAGAAGCAAAATTATAGTCTTTAACTTATGCCAGGTTTCAATACTCCCTTGCCTAAAATCTTACAAGGCCACCCCATATCACTTACACTAGAATCCAAATCCTTTCCACAATATACTGGGCCCTGCATAACATTACAACTTGAAATTACTTTACTGATTTTAATTTACTAAAATAATGAACAATTCATTATTGTTATTCAATATTTATTGCATATTTCTTATATTATTCATTAGAATATATTTTATATTATTCAATATTCAATATTCTATTTCAGGGTATATGTCAGTCTTCCCCATTCAGAAGAGCAGCAATTATTTCTGCCTGTCTTCTGTGAATCCCCATGCCTAAAATAATGTCCAGCATATGGTAAAACACATACTCACCAAAGGCATGAATAATTGAAAATTTAAAAATAAATGATTCCCCCCAAATATAGCTAGATAATGCCCAGTGCTATGTGAATGAAAAGGGATATATTTTCATTTATTTAGACAGAATAATTATGGTACATCCCCATAAAACATGTGTCCTAGTTGATCTAGAAGCAGAGAATGTAATGAAAGTAGACATACTTATTGTACTTAATTCAATCACAGTCTCTAAAGAGTGTTGTCTGCTGTTTTGAGACTTTGAACCGATGTAACTTGTATCCACGTGCTGTACATTTGTCACTTAGTGATGTAAAAAAAAAAAAGAGGGAATAAATGAGTCAGGCAACAAGGCTATTACGCTTATGCAGATTTATAATGCAGGCTTTATTACACAGATTGGCACTGATGCGTTGATTCTGATTCTGTGAACAATGAGTATATAACAGCCAAATGAAAGTGTCAGCAGCTCTATTGTGAGTTTCTGTCTTAACACATTCCACAGATATTGTGATTCTCCCACAAGCCAGCCTTTGTTCAATAAAATATAAAAGTCACTCTGAACCATGCTACAAAATTTAAGTTTCTGTGGGGATTTTTGGTTGCTATTGCCACATCCTGAGAAATTAGTTTATAGTAATTAGAAGTTGATAAAGAAAGAAGGCTTTCATACCACATGTTACTTAAAATGAAAAGCCATCAGTTTGATGGCTTGTGATCTTTTACATGGAAAGCAACATTTTACCTTCTTCTTTCTAAACATATGACTTTGAGGATTAAAAACAAAACATACCCGGAAGTAGCTGCCACCTAAGCCCCACTGACCAAGGCATAATTTTCTACGTATTTGTCCCTAAGAACTCATCTTGTTCTTCAGTTAAATAAGCTTAACTTATATTTCTTCCAGAAAGATTCTTATCAGTGCACTGTGCGGTAACTTGAATCATCCACGTCTTTCTACCTTCTCAGCCACCACAGGGTCAAGAACACTTTCATTTCCTTCCTAGATGTCTGCAGCCACCCTCCTGTTCCTCCACCTCTACTCATTCTCCCCTCCAGCCCATCCTCCACCCAGCAACTCACATCACATCACTCCCCATCATTATTGAGTGGACAAACCAATGAATGGAGGATAAACCATTGGGGAGAAGTAGCAATTCTAATAATCATGTTCTCATATGTAAAGCATTTGTTCATATCCTCAAATCAGCCTTTTGATGAGGATGGGTGGGAATTATTGCTATTATTAATGCCATTTTCAGATGAAGGAACTGAGGTTGGGGGCATGAGATAACGTATCCAGGGTTAGATAGCTTGGTCTGGGGACAAACAGAGCCAAGATTCTAATTTGAAATTCCAAATTCCTTGTCCTGTGTTCTTTCCACAGCACTCTATTTTCTCTGCTTTCTCCCACCCAAACACCCTCCATGATGCACACACACTCATCACCATGCAGGCACGTGCACACATACACACACACCCCAGTTCAAGTGAAATCTAGGGTGTCTAATCTGTTTCTGTCTTCAGGCAGAGAGAAGCTATTGCTTGAACATCTCTGATAGCAGAAACATACAAGTGGGAGATGATTTAATTTCTAGGACAGAACCAATCATGCTGTCCCCAGAACTGCCCAAGAAGTAACTCCCCATTTCAGAACACACACACAACTCAAATTATCAGGAAAGCCAGGAGATAAGAAAGTCATGATCTCCTTTCAAAAGAGGTGCCTCAAATTAATGTTCAGCTGAGTGTATCTAGAAAATGGGAAAGATTAAAATGCTCCTTGACACTTTTCTTTCTTTCAAGCAAGTTATTAAACTAGACAGAGCTCCTTGTGAAAACTATATTTCTTGTAGTTCACAGAAGGAACTCACAACATCATGAAAGTCCAGGCAAAGGAGATTAAAACTGAGCTAAGAGACTGGAGAAAGTTGAAGAAAAAATGAGAGAATCATAAGCTGTCTTCATACCAAAATATACTACAACATAAGACAGGCAAGGTACCACTGTGCTACAAGACTACCTCACTGTGGCATCTTTTTTTTTTTTTTTATGAATCATCTTAGTCTTCTTTCTCATCCAGGACAAGAACACTACCCTGCATATTCTGGAGGAGGCAGTTAGGTAAAAACAAGGAGAAAATACTTCCACAGTTTACCTGAAGAAACTGGTTACCTGATGGTATATTTTCCCTAACATTGGTCAAAAAATGAGCCCTGGATTAGTACATGCAAGCTATTACATTTGGAATGGATAAGCAATGAGATCTTACTGCACAGCACAGAGGAATATATCCAGTCTCTTGGGATAAAACATGATAGAAAATAATATGAGAAAAAGAATGTATATCAGGTCACTTTGTTATACAGCAGAAATGGGCACAATATTATAAATCAGCTAACTTTTTTTTTGTCTTTTTGCCTTTTTTTAGGGCTGCTCCTGCAGCATATGGAGGTTCCCAGGCTAGGGGTCCAATTGGAGCTGTAGCTGTCGGCCTACACCAGAGCCACAGCAAGGCAGGATCCAAGCCGCATCTGCAACCTACACTGCAGCTCACGGCAACACCAGATGATTAACCTACTGAGCAAGGCCAGGAATCGAACCCACAACCTCATGGTTCCTAGTAGGATTTGTTAACCACTGAGCAATGACAGGAACTCCAATAAATCAACTAACTTTAATTTTAAAAAAGGTTTTTTAATGAGCTCAGGCACTAATGGGATCAAAAGGGTAACCAAACAAAATTATCCCAGATGTAGAAGTCAAATGTAAAAGAGAAAAGGGATGAATCCAAGCCTGAGTTAGAAATACGCAAGAGTTGGAGTTCCCGTCGTGGCGCAGTGGTTAACGAATCCGACTAGGAACCATGAGGTTGCGGGTTCGATCCCTGCCCTTGCTCAGTGGGTTAACAATCCGGCGTTGCTGTGAGCTGTGGTGTAGGTTGCAGACGCGGCTCAGATCCTGCGTTGCTGTGGCTCTGGCGTAGGCCGGTGGCTACAGCTCCGATTCAACCCCTAGCCTGGGAACCTCCATATGCTGCGGGAGCGGCCCAAGAAATAGCAACAACAACAACAACAACAAAAGACAAAAAGACAAAAGACAAAAAAAAAAAAAAAAGAAATATGCAAGAGTTGAAATTCTTCCTTTAGATCAGCTTCCTTGCTCCTATAGCTAAGCAGTCCCTCTACTCTTTTCCTTTACAGTCTCTACTTTGTGAGTACCCTACCTCTCCAAGTTGAGTCTTTTTTCCCTTAAGTTCTCCAAATGAGAAATTAAAAAACAAAAACAAAGACAAACAAACAAACAAAAACCTTCCAGACTCCTGGGTAAGTGAAAGCATTAACACATTGTTCTGCCAGGACCATGTCTACATCACATTTCTGTCCATGTCATTGTCACACTATAACCACACACACTTCCACCACAGAGAATAACATCTCTCTCAGTTCTTTAAACACTCCATACTTTAGATTCCTTGGGAAACTTAAAAATGTTTATTCCCTTCTCTAAAATGATTTTTCTTTCATTCTTCCTTGAGAGCCTGCCTTGACCTTGCCCCCACCCCACCCCAACCAGATGTAATTAGTTCACTTTGTCTTATGCTCATAATTATCATATAAACAAAGATAATTAATGAAGTAGTTATATATTGTTTGTCTTCCCTGTTAGACTAAGCATTTCAAGAGGGCAAGAATATGATTAAACTTTCCTTACTCCAAGAATCCCAGTGTGTAACTCCTTGTTTGGCACATGTCACCTTTCAAACTCTGTCCTTTTGCTACATGTCACCTTTCAAACTCTGTCCTATTGCATCATCTTTCTCAAATTGTATGTCAGTGTATACTGACTTGGAGAAGAAACACAAGTGACCAGAAGGAGTTTGTTATTCACCAATGTCCAAGATGTAGTAGGGTTGCCCCTCTTTATAATAGCCTGTTTCTATGACATAAAGTGATATGTCACCATTTCTTTTGTTGCATAGCCAAAAGTCTAGGATCATTCTTGATAACTGTCCCTCCCCCGTCCCTCCCCCTCATATCTAACCCATTATATAGGATCTTCAATTTTATCATTTGTTTACTGGCTCTGCCAAACACTTTCCAAGCCCCCTCCACCATTTTCTTCAAGCAACAGCATTCTCCTAGTTTGTCTCACTGCTTCCCTCCTCCTCCTTTCCCCTCCATTCTCCACTTAGCAGCCAGAATTCCTTGTGAAACATCTGCCATGCTATATCATGCCTTCAGTGACTTCCCATTGTTTTCAGGATAAGAAACAAAAGCCTTAATTGGCTAAGAGGCCCTCACAAAGACAGCCATTGTGCTCCTCACCCACCTCAACTGCAGCCAGTTCTCCACGTGTTCTGACACTCTGACCATCTTACGAACCCATGGCCATGCCAAATCCTTGGTGTCACATGGCCTTGTGCAAAGGCTCTCTCAGCCTACAGTATTCTCTCACCCCTTGCCCCATTAACCCTGTTCATTCTTCAGATTCCTGCTCAGTGTTCTTGCTTGGGAGAGCCTTTTGTGACCACATTCCCACCCTCAGTTCTTTCCCTTTTCAGGGTTTGGATGCATTTTGAAATATTTCTAATTAGCATTCATTCAATAGGATTGCAATACCTGTCTTTTGTACCAGATTCTAAGTTCCTGGAGAGCAGAGACTTGAGTATTTTAATGTTCGCCAACATCCTCCATGTGTAACAAAATACCTAGCACATAGAAGGCACTAAATAAACTTCTGTAGATGGATAGATAGGTGAATAAATGGATGAGTGGATGGATGGATGGAAGGATGGATGGATGGATGGGTGGGTGGTGGATGAGTAGATTGGTGGATGAATAGTCTGAGGTGCCATTTGTTTGTCATCTAAGCCAGGCATTACAAAATCCCATTACAAGATCCCACAGGAGGCATGCACTTAGCAAAGACATGTGAATTATGCTGAGAATTATTAAAAAGGAGTAGTGGAGAATGTACTGAAATCTAAAATTTTCTTGAAACCTTAGGTTAGCCAAACAAAATGCCCACGTTATTGTATCTTTTAACTTCGGCCTTGAAGGAGTCTGTTCCAAGAAGCTTTTCCATCAAGTCCTACCTACTTAGGCCTCAGAGAGGAAGGAGGGTTTTGGAGGTCACGGGTCACCACCATAGTCTCTCCCCTAAGACCTTGTCTGTCAGGAGGAAAGTTCTATTCACAGGGAGCAAAGGGTATCCATGCAAATCCAGGCCAGTGAAGAAGGCTATCCCATAATCTAAACTCCCACATCCACTTATTCTGACTCATTTCATGAAATTTAAATGACTAGAAAAGGTTTAAAACTTAAATGTTTTGTATAATCCCAGCAATTCACTTGTTCAATTTTAAAAAAAAAAAAAAGTTAAACTTTTTAACAATAGTATGCACACACAAAAACATTTCCTGGGAGTAAAAGGAGAATTGTGCCTTTTATCTTATTTACTTGAAATTCTGTCTTTTATCTTCATGGGACAAGAAAAAGCTTATAAGCTGAAAAAAATAAATTTCCTTTTGGTAAACTCACAGGACCTTGGCTATTGCTTCCCCACTACCTCAAATGTTTATTGTTTTGATTTGTTTTTGGCTGATCTATGCCTTGACTGTGTAGAAATGTTCAAGTGAAAAATCAAGGTCATTTTCACTTATATTTCTTATGCTTTCCTGTGAAGAGAATGCAATACATTTTAGGTTTGCATGTGATTTTGCTAGATTTTTGCCATTACAAATCTGTTTTTCTTTAACTATATACCACCTGATTCTGATTTTCCCTTGCCATAAATCTGGATTTTTACTACATTTTATCTGAGATTCACAACAGATGGGCTATGAACCAAGAAAAACAAAATAGGAGGAAAGAAAAGATAAAATTATTGGGCAAAAACTACAGAGAAGATGAAACAACTCTCGGATAGGCTAGAATAGGGATGGAAGAGGTATTCACAAGAAAATAAAAAAGAACCTCATGACTACCTTTAAACGAAGAAAAACATTTTCCTAATAAAACTGTAGAAACAGCTGTATTCACCTTAAGTATTACTGCAGCCCAGAAAGAAGATATCTTGGCATTATATCAACCATATTTTTATGCCCTGACATCAAGGATTTCTTTCCGCTGCTCTCTGTACACTTACTGGTCATAAAAGAGGGCAACTATATTCAATGATATTAAATGCACAGATTCCCATATTCCTGATTCAACACTACATTTTTTTCCTGAAGCAAAATTCACTAAACATTTTTAACCAGCCCTGCAAAAAGACATTATGGAAACCAAGGTCCACTCAAACTGAAACCTAGCTCATCCAAACATTCTAGGAGAACTGAGAGCAGAGCAAATCGATGGAAGAAGTACCTCCAATCTTAAATGTTAAAATTCATGGTTAAAAGACAGAAGAGCAATTTATACAACAATGCAAGATGTTCAAAAGTGTATCTCTCATCACAGATATATACATGATGACAAAGGGCTTATCGGAAAATCACACATTAAAACAGCTGTCTTCACATTGGCAACTTGTTATTTAATTTCTATAGACTCTTGGTCCTGTAAAATTTTTCTGATGC
Source organism: Sus scrofa (assembly GCF_054392235.1). Lineage (NCBI taxonomy): Eukaryota > Metazoa > Chordata > Mammalia > Artiodactyla > Suidae > Sus > Sus scrofa. Next base: position 61,535,781 of record NC_139395.1, read on the forward strand.
ATATTCAAGCTTTATTTTTTTAAATATCTCAGTAGAAATTCAAGAACTGCCTTTATCTGATAGAAGAGCCCCATTTCTCATGAAAAAAGCTACTGATAAAACTTAACTTTCGATCAAAACTTCATTTCCCAGAATCTCTAGAATACCACTTTCAGGAAACTTAGAAAAACATTCAGCTTGGCGTTGTTGTTGCTGATGATGACAGTTTTTAGGGTTTATCCCTTTTGTGTTAAAAGCTCATTTGATCACAAGTAACAGAAATTATATGAATCTGGAGTTCCTGTTGTGGCACATCGGAAATCAATCTGACTAGGAACCATGAGTTTGTGGGTTCGATCCCTGGCCTCACTTAGTGGGTTAAAGATCCGGTGTTGCCATGAGCTGTGGTGTAAGTAGCAGAGGCGGCTTGGATCTGGCATTGCTGTGGCTCTGGTGTAGGCCAGCAGCTACAGCTCCGCTTAGATCCCTAGCCTGGGGATCTTCATATGCTGTGGGTGCGGCCCTAAAAAGACAAAAAAAGAAAAAAGAAAAGAAAGAAAGAAAAGAAAAAAGAAAGAAAGAAATTATCTGAATCTTGCTTTGGAGTAGGAGATGAACAGAATATACTGTGGAACTCAAGGGTGGGAAAAAGTTCTTGGTTGGGAACCAAGATCTAGTCAACCAGTCTCTGGATCTCCATTTCCCTGCGTGATGATCTGGCATCTCTGTATAGTCAACTCCAGTCTTCTCTCCATAAAACAGCTTTCTTTGCCATTCCAGGCAGATGTGACAGAAATTGACCATTCCTACATCTCACAAGATTACAGATTCCCCCATTCAAATGATGAGACAGACTACCTTTCCTGACTCTGATTTCCACATGAACTCCAACTAACAATCAGCTTTCAGGAGAGGGGCAACTTTTCATGGTACAGCAGTCTGGAACTACTCAGGCAAATTATGTACATGCATTTCCTGTGACCTAGAAATCCCATTCCAAGGAATATTTTACACAGGTTCATAAAAGGACAGTAGTAAGGATGTTCTCTGCACACTGTTGGCTAGAACCTCCATGTTCATTACTGCGAGAGGAGATTAGGGAAAACTTGAGGGATGCATCAATCAGGGTATTATGAAGCAGTTAGAAGCAAAGGACTTCAGATAGCCATATGGAAGATCTTTGCTGAGTTCAGGGCTTTGTCACACACTATGTAAGCTACAGACAAACAAGGAGTCCCAGGGAGAAGGACTATAGCAGGAAGATAGATAACACAATTGCCCTTTACCACAGCATTCCCCAGAGAGAAGCTCTTGGCTCAAAGTGTAATCACATGTAACATGGGTTGTGCACTAGGAGGGAAAGCCACCCTTTTTCATGACATTTGTGAGAGCTGCTTTGCATGCAGCACAACAGGGCCAAACCAGGCTGTTCATACATCTTGGTTCTTTGGGGGAGTTACATGCCCATGCTGATAGCATCTGCAGGAACTTTGTGGAAAGAGAGACTGGGTGCAGCCCAGCCCACTGGATAGAGAGGAGGAGGCCCCATTCCCAGCCAGAGTCTTTCCAATTAATGGGAAAAGAATGCTGGATCCTGCAATTGACCTCTCTTTTATTAGTCACTGAAAATCTGAAATGCCCAATGCTTAGTGGAAAAAAAAATAGGTAGGAAATAGATAAAGTTTTGTAAAATAATAAAAAATACCATTTGCATTAATGAGAGTGGGGCATGTGAGAATGAAATGTAGTGAATGATAATAGAACAAAAGATGATCTTCCAGGGAAGAGTGGTGGTAAGCAACTGGTGAGTGTAGTTAACTGAATCCCTTCTACTGGAGGTCCAAAAACAAGCCCAAACCTTTTTTCTTTATTTTTTATTGAAGTATAGTTGATTTACAATGTTGTATTAGTCTCGGGTATATAGCATAGTGATTCAATAGTTTTGCATATTATATTGCATTATACGTTACTACAAGATAATGGGTATAATCATCTATGCTGTACAGTAAATCCTTGTTGATTAACTATTTTATGTATGGCAGTTTGTATTTGTTAATCCCACACTCCTAATTTGTCCCTTTCCCCTTCTCTCTCCTCTTTGGTAACCACAAATTTGTTTTCTATATTTGTGAATCTGTTTCTGTTTCGCTTATGCATTCACTTACATTATTTTTAAGATTCCACTTAGAAGTGATATCATATAGTGTTTTTCTTTCTTTGTCTGATTTATTTCACACTAAGCAAAATAATCTCTAGGTCCATCCATGTTGCTGCAGATGGCATTATTTCATTATAATTTATGGCCAAGTCTATTGTATATACATACCCTATCTACTTTATCCATTCCTCTGTCAATGGACATTCAGGTTGCTTCCATATCTTTGCTGTTGTAAATAATGCTGCAATGAACATTAGAGTGGATGAATATTTTTGAATTATTGTTTTCTCTGGAAATATGCCCAATATTGGGATTGCTGGTTCAATATTTAGCTTTGTAAGGAAATTCCATACTGTTCTTCACAGTGGTTGTACCAATTTACATTCCCATCAATGTAATATAGGAGAGTTCCATTTCCACACCCTCTCCAGCATTTATTGGGTTTTTTTATATATAGCTATTTTTATTTTTTTCATTATAGCTGTTATACAGTGTTCTGTCAATTTTCTACTGTACAGCATGGTAACCCAGTTACACATACATCTATACATTCTTTTTTCTTACATTATCAGGCTCCATCATAAGTGGCTAGATACAGTTCCCAGTACTACACACCAGGATCTCATTGCTAATCCATTCCAAAAGCAATAGTCTACATCTATTAACCCCAGGTTCCAATTCATCCCACTCTCTCCCCCTCCTCCTGGCAACCACAAGTCTATTCTTCAAGTCCATGATTTTATTTTTGTGGAAAGGTTCCTTTGTGCCGTATATTAGGTTCCAGATATAAGTGATATCATATGGTATTTGTCTTTCTTGTTCTGACTTCACTCAGGATGAGACTTTCTAGTTCCATCCATCTTGCTGCAAATAGCATTATCTTGTTCTTTTTTATAGCTGAGTAGTATTTCATTGTGTACATATACCACATCTTCCTAATCCAATCGTCTGTCGATGGGCATTTGGGTTGTTTCCATGTCTTGGCTATTGGAATAGTGCTGCAGTGAACATGCAGGTGCAGGTGTCTTTTTCAAGGAAAGTTTGGTCCAGATATATGCCTAAGAGTGGGATTGCTGGGTCATATGGTAGTTCTATGTATAGATTTCCAAGGTATCTCCATATTGATCTCCATAGTGGTTGAACCAGCTTATATTCCCAACAACAGTGCAAGAGGGTTCCCTTTTCTCCACACACCCTCCAGCATTTGTTATTTGTGGACTTATTAATGATGACCATTCTGACTGGTGTGAGGTGGTATCTCATGGTAATTTTGATTTGCATTTCTCTAATAATCAGGGATGTTGAGCATTGTTTTATGTGCTTGATGGCCATCTGTATATATTCTTTGGAGAAATGTCTATTCAGGTCTTTTGCCCATTTTTCAATTGGGTTGTTGGCTTTTTTGCTGTTGAGTTGTATGAGTTGTTTGTATGTTTTAGAGTTTAAGCCCTTGTCAGTTGCATCATTTGAAACTATTTTCTCTGTAGGTTGTCTTTGTTTTCTTTGCTGTGCAAAAGATTGTCCATTTGTTTAGGTCCCATTGGTTTATTTTTGCTTTTATTTCTGTTGCCTTGGGAGACTGACCTGAGAAAACATTTGTAAGGTTGATGTCAGAGAAAGTTTTGCCTATGTTCTCTTCCAGGAATTTGATGGTGTCTTCTCTTATATTTAAGTCTTTCAGCCATTTTGAGTTTATTTTTGTGGATGGTGTGAGGGTGTGTTCTAGTTTCATTGATTTGCATGCAGCTGTCCAGGTTTCCCAGCAATCCTTGCTGAAAAGACTGTCTTTTTCCTATTTCATGTTCTTGCCACCTTTGTCAAAGATTAATTGACCATAGGTGTCAAGGTTTATTTCTGGGTTCTCTATTCTGTTCCATTGGTCTGTATGTCTGTTTTGGTACCAGTACCACACTGTCTTGATGACTGTGGCTTTGCAATAGTGCCTGAAGTCTGGGAGAGTTATACCTCCTGTTTGGTTTTTGTTCCTCAGAATTGCTTTGGCAATTCTGGTCTTTTGTTGTTCCATATAAGTTTTTCGATTGTTTGTTCTAGTTCTGTGAAAAATGTCCTGGGTAATTTGATAGGGATTGCACTGAATCTATAGATCTCTTTGGGTAGTATGGCCATTTTTACAATATTAATTTTTCCAACCCAGGAGCATGGAATATCTTTCCATTTCTTTGCATCTTCTTTAATTTCATTGATTAATGTTTTATAGTTCTTGGCATATAAGTCTTTTACCTCCTTGGTCAGGTGTATTCCCAGTTATTTGATTTTTGGGGGTGCAATTTTGAAAGGTATTGTATTTTTGTATTCCTTTTCTATATTTCATTTTTAGTATACAGAAATGCGACTGATTTCTGAATGTTAAACTTATATCCTGCTACTTTGATGGACTTCCCATGTGGCTCATGGCATAACTACTCAGCATTTATTGTTGTAGAATTTTTGACAGCAGCCATTCTGACTGTGAGGTGATACTTCATCATAGTTTTGAGCCGCATTTCTCTAATAATTAGTGATGCCGAGCATATTTTCATCTGGTTTTTGACTCTGTATGTCTTCTTCAGAAAAATGTTTATTTAGATCTTCTGCCCATTTTCTCATTGAGTTTTTGTGGGGTTTTTTAATAGAGCTACATGAGCTGTGTATATATTTTGTAGATTAGTCCCTTATCAGTTGCTTCATTTGTAAACATTTTCTCCCATTCCATAGATGTTCTACAAATTTTTTAAATAAATAAATAAAACATGTGGCTGCAGTTTCAGAATGCTGGGGTCTCAACCTGAGAAGAGAGCCCCAAAGCTGCTCATGAAGATCCATCACTAATCATTTTTATAGATATTAAATACTGATTCTGGACCAGAAATGAAGGTTGTTATACAGTGGAGTTTAAATGACCTTTAAGTAACAGCCTACTTTTGCCACTGGAATATTTTTCACTTAACCTGAAGATGCTAGGAAATAAGATTAACTCTCCATTTCTTTGAAGGCGGTAGTGATGGGAAGATCAAATATCCTCCTGACCTCAAAAGTCACATAAATAACAGTGCAGCAATGCAATGCTTCATTGTCATCAAGGAAATCTTGACCATGAGCAGTTAAGCATTTGTAGAGAAAGAGGAAAAAGAAAGTGTCTGGCAAATGTTTTAATAAATCACTACAGTTTGGAAATGTGTCTGAAAAGGCACATGGCATAAATTGATCTTTAGATTTCTGATCTTAAAAGTTTGAACATACTTGATATCTGCAAAAATCAATCTGCTTCAATGCACACCATTTTTCAAAAAAAAAAAAAAAAAAAACTTGAATCGAGCCAAAGATGGACTCAAGTCAAAGAGCATCTCTGTCTAATGTGGAATAAGGCAAATTTACCAGGTCAGAGGACAATTACACACTGGATTTTTAACTATGAATTTTCAATTCGACATCAACTTAAATTTCCAACTTTTGCCTCGTATCAACAGAACAGAACTGCCAGGGGGAAGGCTTCAGGAGAGAAAATGCTGACTAAAGCCAAACTGGAGTTTGAGGGTCAAATGAAAGCAAAACTGCTATTTTCCCTAGAACTTCTTGGACTTGCAAAGAACATAGATGACTGAGTCTGCAGGAAGGAGGCCCGGGGCCACCAACAGGCAAGCAGAAGGTCACTAGTTTAATGATGTACACAATGTCATGATGACCCCTTACTTAGGTCTCAAGCTCCACATTTTATAGTTTGGAGGTTATATGACCTGAGAGAATTTGTGGAGAACCATTAGTTCTCATTAGAAAACGTTTTTTTTCAAGCTCCATGTTTTTCATAGGTCATCTCTAGAATTCTTACAAAGGGCACTATGTACAGAAAAACTCTCAACACCCAAGAACTTGGCTGAACCAAGGCAACCCTAGTAAGCAGATAATAGCTCTTTCTGTATCTCAAATCTCTCAGCTTCCATCCACTGCTGCTCTATGATGAAGCCCTTCTCTCCCTGCCCAGATAGCCTGTCACACACCCTGCATTCTCGGTCCTTCAATACTCAAATTCTTCTCCCCTTCCCTGACTTGGATTTTTGCCAAGAGATTACTGATGAGAGAATGAATTCCCAATGTGAAAGTGTCAAGAGGTACCCAGATTCTCAAAGTTAGGGATGCATCACTGAGTAGACCAGGTCTTAAGTAGCATCTGTGCTGAGAGCTCAGTGCCAGCCATATTGTTAAATACTTTAATATCAACCGGCATTGGGAGCAGGTACATGGTACACATGCCTTTCCTCATCTTCCCTCCAGTTTCTCTGCTCCCTTACCCCAACCCAAGATTCTATCTCATGAGTCCATGCCAAAGGGAGTCACCATGACCAATGAAGGTATGTGGTAATCCTAGCTGTTTTGATTCAGAAACAAATACCCAGGGACCAGAGCTCAGGTTCTCAAGGCTGGTTGCATATTCAAAAGTTACATGAGAGAGCTTTTCAAAAATACCAATGCCCAGTTCTACCCTCTGCCAAATAAAATATATTTTCTTGTAGCTACTGAATAGCAACAATCATTTTTAAAGATTCCCCAACTGATTACAATAGTAATCTTGATAGCAACTGGGTTGCTGTTTCCAGAGAGCATACCGTATCTGTGCTTTGGGTTCTATAAGGCTTTAACTCAAAGGAAAATTTTACAAAGGAATTTTGGGCACTCTAGCAGATCAAATGAAATATGTTGGATCTGTTTGGATATCACATGATATGATCAGTTTCTTCTTCCATCTCAGCACGGGATGCCAGCCTTGTGTCTGAAATTCTCATCCTCCTTACCCAACAGGGAAATCAGACTGGAAGACTCTGGTGAGAGAAGCTCTGGTACCCGCTGGGGTGTGTCTGATGAAAACCTTCTCTTGACGGTTATGTTCATGCATGGAAAGGCAAACTCCATGGTCCTGGGCTATTTGAGCACTGAACTTTAAAAAAAAGCAAAATCTATACCCTCAAGACACTCTACTTTTTCATGCTTGATTTACCCTACTTAAGTTTAGTCCATGCTGGCATTTCTATATTAAATTGTTTTTCCTGCTGTCTTACATGTTGAAGCCCTTTGAGAAGTCTGACATTAAATTGGCCACACAATAGAAAAATTGGGAGATGCAGACTCCCTCCCACTCTCTTTTGTTAGCATGATTGTTTTTGATTAAGTCAAGTCCAAAATGAAAACCACAGGGGCCTTCCATCACAGACATCCATCATAAGCCATGCTGAAGTCTTTCTCAGAATCCTATTAAAATCTCTACTCATGTGAATGCAGAGAAATTTGCTTGCAAATTCTGGCAACTTAGAAATGTTTCTGGGGAGTCAGGGTTTGAGATAGAGGTACAGGCAAGAATCATTAAGTTAAATGGCTCGAGACTAGAGAAATATTTCCCTAGAATAGCATTTTTTTTCCGATTAGTTTTTCCAGGATGATATCACCACAAAATCCAAGTCATTGTTTTACTTTTTATGGGTTCCTCCTCTCCTCAGTTGCTTTTGTTTGAAGTTGTGGATATTTTCTATCTTGATTCTGGTGCCTCCATAACAAAGATTACCCACCATACATAAAGCAGCATTTTTCTCCAGAAGGGATGGTGATCAGGGAACTTGTACTTAACACAGACTGCCATCTATTTTTCTAACTCCAGACAATAAAAATAATAAATGCAGCAATCATTCATTCTGTTTCACATAGTGCTTACAGGCAGCGCCTATTAAAATTCAGTTCACGGAATCTTGCTTTGTCTTCATAGAACTAACACTAAGTCTCACTGTGGACCAGGCCTGGAGCTCCATGTTTTATCTCCACTTTCCTTATTTAACCATCACCGTAGACATTCTTCTCCTCACTTACAAATGAAGAAACTGAGTTTAAAGTAGTTAAGTTTACTTGTTTTAGGCCACACAGATAGCATGTAGCAGTCCCAAAGAAAGCCTATTAGCCCTTTTTTTTTTTTTTTTAAATGGCTGCAGCTATGGCATGGTGGAAGTTCCCAGGCTAGGGGTGGAATTGGGTAGGGGCCAGCCTATGCCACAGCTGCAGCAACACCAAATCCGAGCCATAGCTATGACCTATGCCATAGCCTGTGGCAATGCTGGATCCTTAACCCAGTGAGCGAGGCCAAGGATCAAACTTGCATCTTCACAGAGACAATGTCAAGTCCTTAACCTACTGAGCCACAATGGGAACTCCCAAAGCCTATTAGCTCTTAATAGGAACTCGATGTAGACTGTTAATGTAGACTGTTTATCATAATATCAACTACTAAATATATTTGATGGAGCCTATTTAATATAGACTACTAAACAAAACCTGAGAGCAAAAATTAATGCAGGCTGATCCTCTGTTCTAAATCCTCCCAAGGGTCACAATGGTGGACATGAGACGGAGGTGGAAGGTGGGGACGGCAGAGACCAGATAATTCATTTATAGCAGGATTTCTCCACTTTTCAATACAGACATTTGGGGCCAGATAACTCTGTGACAGGGGTCTGTCCTGTACATGGTAGGATGTTTAGCATCCCTGTCTGCTACACATCAGATGCCAGAAGGACCCCCCTGCTAGTTGGGACAACCTAAAAAAGACTTTAGATATTGGAAAATGTCTTCCAGGAGCAAAACCATCCCCAGCTGAGAACCAGTGACCTAGACTAAAATGAGAATGGGAGCCCTTGAACTTGCAGGGTCAGCAACCCCACTCCATCCATTTATTACTAAAAGGCTCCAAGAGAAAATTGGGACCCAAGTCAAGTGAGTCAAATCGAGGGTGAATGGCTGCCACTAGAACACCCTGAGATTATCCTAAGGCATTAATGCACCCATCAGATTGATGGCTCTGGAGTCTGCACCTCACCCAAAGTCAATGAATCACTACTTTACAGATAGCCTCTGTTCTCATTTCCCTAGGAGCTGTCCAGCTAATGCGACCTTGCAGTGTCTGGTCTATGTCATACCCTGCCTGATCTATTATCTGCCCTGGGCTGTGGTCTCCATTTCCCATCTCACAAAAGGAGAGCAGAAAACGGAGGCACTTAGATTCAGCAGAGGTAAAGTCTTGTAGTCAGTGTGTATTTAAAGTCTTGCTGCTAGTCTGGTCTCCTTGGCAGCATAATGATTATTTCTGTCCTACAAAATGTCCCTCTAGCGTATATTCCAAGGACTTTTTGCCTAATGTTATGACAATCTCCAACGCCCCCTCCCCCAAGGAAACTAGGCAAAATAAACCACTAAAGGCAGTAGGTTAAATGTTGGGATGTTAAGGCTTATGTTAGAAATAAGATCCTGAGAGACTCCGTATAAGGAATTTTAACCTGAGCACCAGGCCATGTTAGCAAAACAGAGTGACCATGACACTGATTTAATTTATGTATTGGTCTTGGTGTTCTGATCATTTTATCTCCCCAAGTGTTGGTCCTAGTAGAACTGCAGATACTTTCAACTCCAGTTTAGGACACTACCTAGGCGCCAACTTAATAGTCGATAACCAGTAAAGAGGGAGTGGGGACAAAAATTCTCTAAGATTCCCAAGAATGTCCTCTCCTAAGTATGCCTGCAATTCATTTTCTGTTTCAAACAAACTCAAGATGGTAGGCTCTGCAGAATTATACACAATGTTCAAAGGCTTTAGAGTTCAGTCTTTTCGGGTCCTTTTGCCTTCTACCACCCTGGGATGTCATTGGAGATGCGGTCCCTTTGTTGTCATAGCAACTAGGAAGCTACTAGTTTGGCTGCCAGCCACCGGGCCTGGAAATAATATTCACATCACATGGACACTTATCTCTTGGTACTTTAGGGTCTCAAATTGAACCAATAGGAACTGTGTCCCTGTTAAAAATAACTGTAGGGGTTTTCCTCAAGTGAAGTGGAGCTGGACCCCAGCTTGGCCTTGAAAGCTCTTCCTGCCACTGAACTGAGTTGACAGAATGAGTTATTTCAGGCAGGAGAGCCTCCTTTGAGTTCCAAACCTCCCTGCCCCTTCCAGATGACTCCAAAGATGAATCTTATTTTTCCTCCTTCTTTCTAATCTCCCTTCTGAAGTTCAGGCCATGTGCATGTCTCACAAACATTTTTACAAGCCGGAGAGCAAGGAAAGGAAAACAAAGCAGCTCATTGTCCCACCCTGCCCCTTGAAACATTCTCCTGCTAAATAAGAAAAAAAAAATCACTGGCTGAAAGAGCCACATCTGAAAACTTTTCCCTCTTTAGGATCATGCCATCCGTTGGTTTTATCAGTAACTGTGGGTTGACAAGTTCTTGCCCTGGTGCTTGACATTAAGGCTGGTACATTGGGAGCACTTCACGTACATGTAAACGAGATAAATCCCATGGGTCCAGTACAGCAAGTCTTGTGCAAGTTTCAAGAATGGCAGTCAGTGGAACACAGTCCAGAAATCAAAAAGGAATTCAAAGCACATAAATTCTTTCCTCAGTCACCCAAAGAAATGCCAGACCAGGAGCCTCTTAACTGGTCTCTCTGCAACCTCCCCTAATCTACCATGGTCTATTTTCCACAATGTAAACAGAATGATCACGTGAAAATCAGGCCAGGTTACTCCTCTTCTTAGAACCATAAAAGCCCAAGTTTTATCCTGGCCTCTCTGATCTGCTACTGCACGGATCTCATCTCCTATCTTTGCCCTTTCAGGGACCCAATCCAGACCTCTGGCTTGCTTTTTCTCTTGGAATGCACAGAGCAAGCACCAGTCCTTCCCTGGCTCAAATGACCACCCATCAAGAAGGCCTTTGCTGACAAATCAATAGGGCCCCCTCCCCTCACCCAGATTATTCTCTAGCTCCCTTACCTTGACTTGCTTTCTTATCATATTAAACATTAAATGTTAATGGGTTTATCTGTTGTCCCCTAAGAGGGAAGCTCTGTCACAGCAGAGACTTTGTCAGTATAGGGATCAAGGAAGACTTTCTCTGAGGAGGTGACATTTAAGCACAGACCTCAGAGGCCCCCAAAAGGACACGATCAAGGGATCAAGTTAGGGGAAGAGAGCTCCTATCAGGACACAAACACAAAGACTCTGAGATGAGACTGGGCTCAGCCATTCTGGGAAACAAGGAAAACATTTTTCAATTCTTTTATAATTATTTCTTAATAGTGGCATCATTTTGAAAAAAAAAAACTAAACAAGTTTCTCTTTCCAATGCTATTAACTATCTTTGAGAGAATTAGATGAGGACTCTGCATTCTTATAGATTTACAAGTCCTTTCCTCTATTCATGTAGGAAGATATGAGAGGCCAGTAGGTATTTTGTTCAAGAGGGTATCTCCAGGGGGGAAAAAGAAAGCTGGACTGCTAATCCATCCCTCCTGTAGCCCTCAGGAGGATTCTTATCTGGACATTTTAAATGCTTTCTTGTTATTTAAGTCCTTTTCTGACCCTTTTAGAAAATAGGGATTAAGCAAACGAAGGGTCTTCTTGACCATTACCAAAAGAGACTGGTCTACCGAGCAAAGAGACTAACACCTAATTCTCTAGAAGGACTTAAAAGACAGGCCAGGGGCCTTTTCTTGCCGAGATTAAGTCCTAATTCAGGGGTTACTCCACGTCTCTGCATTACTGGATGTTTTTTCCTTTATTAGGGAGAGTATTTGAGATGTTGTGAATCCTTAAAATGTTTTTAAGATACACATGCCAAAGCTTTGTTTAGAGCAAGGAATTCCCCACCATGTCACACCTTTGGGCAGATGGGAGAATCTAGGCCGGGCATTTGTAATTCCATCATGCCAAAAGTTCTGGGTGGGTCATGTTTTTAAGACACTTTAGTCTCTTTATGTGCCTCTGAATGAGGAGCTATAGGGGAGAGCAGACCCATCTGTCACCCAGTGAACAGAAAAAGACCTTAGAAGCTATTTCACCCCAAGGTGATGGCAATTTAGTCCACTACCTCTTCCACAGATTAGGGATTATAGTCACATTGCAATTGTAATAATTGTAATATATTTAGCATTGCAATTTCACTTTGCTAAAAAATGGATTAAGCATCCCACTATGAACCAGGGTTTCTGTTCATTGATTAAACTTATATCAATGACTCATAACAGAATAAGACTATCAGAATTGGGGAGGGAGGGGGAGCACATAAGCAGTTTGAAAAAAATTATAATAACTCTATTACTTTCATAATATAAGCTATATAAATTAATGCTCAGCCAAAATCTTCTTGGCTAGTGGGCCTTGAGGCAGCTGACCCTGGACTTTGATCTTTAGTAATTCTGCCTCTTCTCTTTGTCCCTCACCCCTCGGGGTAGAACAAGCTTCCTGAAGTTGCTGTCTGGTGGTCAACACCCACTGGCTTCTCAGCCCACCTTTCATTACCCATGCTACCAATTCTCTGCACTGTATCGGCTCAATTTTAAATACATAGAGTGCTCTGCTTTTCTCATTGGATCCAAAATGAAACAGAATATACCTAACACTTCCAAGGTCACAGTTAAAAGAAGCTGAGCTGAGGATGAAACTCAAGTCTGTGTCCATCTAATACCCATTGTTTTCCCACTGTTTCTTGCAGATTGAATAAATTCACTCATGCAGTGAGTAATTTATTGAGTTCCCACAGTCTGCTAGGCACTGTACCAGGGAGTGGGTGAATAAGATTCTGAAAGCCAAGACTTACGACTGACAAAGACCTCAGATGTGGCCCTAACTTGGACCCAGTGTTTATAGATCAAAGTGTTAAGAGGCTTTCCTTCCCAAGAATCAGCCTGGTTCATGGTTCTCCCTGCAGTTACAGCCACAAACTCCAAAGGTCAATTCAGACACTGAGGGGATATACCGCAGACTCCAAATGGCCAACAAATGAATCACAAAAATATCCTAATTTAAGTACACTGTCCATTTACTGTAATGTCAGGAGAGGCAACTGTGCTCTGAGATAGTCATCGGGGTCTCCAAACTCCACTACTCCCACCACCCCAACTCACAAATACATCCTGCCTGAGCTCACTGGTGTGTCCTTTTTGGTTGGGTCCCCTGAATCATTCCCACCTCCCCATGGAGATACATGGATGAGGAGTCTGTACTGTGTATCACAAGTTTGTCATAAAACTCATATTTCACTATCTTCTACTCCCAGAGCAGGTAACTGCTAAACGTTCTCATGAAATCCATTTTGCTTTTACTCCTCTTTTTGAATCTTACCAGCAGAGAAACAGGGGAATCATAAAATCCATCTTGCATGCCCCATCCCTTTCTGCATCTTAGCAAGGAAAGAGCAGGAGTATATAGCAGTGACCTGGAGGCAGCAGGCAATTCTTAAGAGGATGAGCTTGTCCATTTTAAGGTTTGTAGTGTTTAGGCACATCTAGAAGGAATTTGGTAATATACATATATAGAAGGGCTTTTGTTTTATGTGTATGAGGCTGAGAACCTCAGGATGAAAGCTTTTTGTTTTAGAAATGAGCTCCTGAATAAATTAAACTCCATGCCCAATGGAGCCCAACAAAGAAACCGAGGATCAAAAAGATGACTCATCCAAAGACCAACCCAAGTTTGTGGCAAATAGAGTTAGTAAGACCAGCCATTAAAGTGTTTCTCAGACATTAAAGGATGGCTGCTTCACCTTGGTTTTGACAATAAAACATTTGAAACCATTTATTTACACATAGAAAGATAAACACAACTGAAAATTCAGAAATTCTTGGGAAATATACTACCAATAATGGCGTGAAAGGAGATGAGTCAAACTTCGAGAGCAGAGAGCAATTCTACCATATTCGATATATATTTCCTCAATTAAAAAAAAAACAAACAAAACAAAAAACACCAATGCTCTATACAAGAAACTAAGCCCCTGAAGATCACCAGGACTCTCTGTTTGCACATGAAATATAAAGGCCTATAACTGAGCAAGTCCACTGCCCTCCCTTTCCTGGGAGGATTGCTCAAGTCAACACATAAAAAAAGGAAACACATTTCGGTGTGTGTATAAATTCTCGGTATTAAATCACACATTTCTTTGGGATTTGGAGTACTGATTAAGAAAATAAATGTAATCTTTTTTTCTAGTCTAGAAATTTAAAACCTCAATCCTTGGATTTAGTGACTTTATCAAAGACCCGTAAGTCTCAGTCAAATCTTGATCTCATCTGGGAATAATTCACAATTAAGTGCTGGCTCAGAAAAGTAAAAAAATAAAATAAAATAAATTAATCCACAAGAGATGATTTAAAAACATATTCTTTGATGCTCTTCTCATCAAGAGTGGGAAGAGTAGACTCTCATTCCACTCCCCTTGGGTACAGCTAAGGAAGCGAAGACAATGGATTTGTGTGTGTCTTCTGAGGCTAGATCTCTAGAAGGTGCCTGGCTCTGTCTTCTCTTGTGACATAGACCTTGGAACCCTGAGCCTCCGTGTACGTCTGGCTATCTTAAATCCTCCACACTGGCAAGACAACATAAAGAGAGAGAGAGGAGCCAGGGATTCCAGCTGTTCAAGTCTTTCCTGTCCAGGCTCCAAATATATGAGTGATGATGCATTTAAGGTGCTCCAGGTTAGCCTGACTGCAACTGCTTTAATGATCCCTAGTGGGAACCAATAGCTGAGCCTGCCAGCCCATGGGACAGTGAGTGATAAAGAATAAATGATTATAATTACTTTCTTCCATGAAGATGGAGTAATTTGTCATGTAGTGGTAAAGAATCATAACATTCTCAGAAATAAATTATCTTTCTACTAACTGGAATTTTTTTTTCTTCTTAGAAAATATTCCCCTCTCCAATTCCTTATGATTTTTCCAGACTTGTCCACCAAGTAACTGAGTCTTCTGCCTCAGGGGCAGATATGTGGCTAAACCTAGCCAATGAGGTAAGCATCTCACCCTGCATATAGTAACTGCTCAAAGGAAGGGGACACATGATCTAGCAGAACCAATCAGAGACCCTTGGGGAAATCAATGCAGACTCTAGGAAAAGGAGATGTTGCCCTTGTTTCTGGATTCTCTAACTTTGGAGTGGCATCTTTGCTGACAGCAGGAAAAAGCTTGGCCTGGAAACAAAGGTAGAAAAAGATAATGCAGAGTACAGCAATAGAGGTCTGGAAAGGAGAAAATGAAGGGAGTAGAGAGACAGAAAGCAACTGAGTCATGGTAACTGTTTTGAACCTGTGCGCCTAGTCACGCCAAAGCCAGGATTCACCTCCTTGGACTTTTCACGCAAAT
Organism: Sus scrofa; assembly: GCF_054392235.1. NCBI lineage: Eukaryota > Metazoa > Chordata > Mammalia > Artiodactyla > Suidae > Sus > Sus scrofa. The sequence continues at coordinate 61,551,083 of NC_139395.1, forward strand.
GTATTAATAATGCCTCTGTTTGCTTAAGATACATTGAGTTTGGTTTCTGTCACTTACAAAATAAGTTCTAATTTAATATTCTTTTAGAAAAAGGGGCCAGGAAAGAACTAAAGAGATAGATATAATTTTAGCCAGAACAAACTGCAATGATAATTATTCATACAAATGCTACATGCCAATGATGTAAAACAAAAGGTGCAATTCACTTTATAAAATACATCGCACACTTAATTCAATTGAAAACAAAGGGGTAAACATACAAAATTAAGGGGTCAGGATAAAGGTCGGAATTTGAATTAGTAATTATTCTACTTTAGGAGGCAAATCTAACTTTAAGACTAAAACTTAGTGGTTTAAAACATTTAGTATCTCACAGTTTCTATGGGTCAAGTAACCAGGAGCAGCTTGGATGGGTCCTGTGTCTTGGTACCTCTCAAAATATCCAACCAAAATATCATCCAGAGCTAGAACCTCATCTGAAGGTTCAAATGAGGGAAGGATCCACTTCCAAGCTCATTTACGTAACTATTGGTAGGTTTCTATATCCCTGTGGGCTGTGCACCAAGGTTTCAGTTTCTCACTGGGTGTTGGCAGGAGGAAAACCTTAGTTCCTAGGAACACGAATTTCTTTGTGGGTAGCTCACAACGTGGCAGCAGAATACCATCAGGACAAGTAAATAAGAAAGACAAAGCAAGTGAAAGCAAAACAGAAGTCACAGTCTCTCATAACCCAATCCCAGAAGGGACAACCCATCATGTTGCCCTAGTCTATGCCTTAAAAGTAAGTCACTAGGTCCAGTCCACTCTTATATAAGGACATGAATACTGCAAGGCAGGAGGGGTCGAGGTGAGCATTTCAGGTATTACATATTTCTTCAGGGATATTCTTACTTCTCCAAAGGGTTCTGTATTCTCTGAGGCCAAACTTAAAGCCACAGATGTTCTGTGACAGAGTTCTTGGTAATGACGATAGGAAAATCCTTTTAGGAAATTGAAAGTAAGGGCACCCCAAAACCCAAGGCTCAGAATTATTATCAGCGTAAATTAGGGGACTGTGGTCAACAGTCTTGTTAGAAGGTGAAAACTAAATGTGTCCCATTTCCTTTTAGCTTGTCAATGAGTAGTTAAGGAGTGAGACCAGTGGATAGAGAATATAGTAGGCCTGTACTCTGGCCTTGAACCAAGGCCTTCCCATCCAAGTCACTGAGGTCACTCTCACCTGGCACCAGTGCTTAGGAACACCATGCATTTGGGTCTGGAGGAATGTAGTTGGAGATCAGAGTAAAGAATTTGGTGGACTAGAAAGAATATGGCAAGCTATCTGGTTATCAATAGCACTGGGCCCCCTTCATTTCAAAAAAAAAAAAATATGTCCATTCCTCCTTCTTTCTACCCACTAATTACTCCATAAAATCCTATTTGGCTATTATAAACATATTCCCTCAGCAAAACGAATCTGTAAAACCAAATTAACACCATTAGAACAGCTCTCTGTTAGGCTTTTAAAAAAAACTAACATTATTCAGAATTGGCACAAGAAAAAGGATGAAATCACTTGCATGAAATTATGGAATATGCAATTAAAAGAAGACTTAGGCTCCAGGGTGCTTTTATTCTAAAATTAGTTTCACCTTTTTTCAAGGGAAGCATCTATAGAAGAAGTTATTCACATTTTTTACTTAGGTTTTTTCCTCTACATAGAGTGAGACATTCTAGATTTTGCACATTTGCTACTCATTCTTGAATAAGTGCTTCCATTTTCCAATCTAGGTAAAAGGTGATGTTTGATTGCCCCTGGAGAACAGCAGGCACTCACCAGCAGCCTGAAGATATCTCTTGTGGGTGTGTGTCCCACATAGGAAGGTCAAGGTTGAGGCACCATAAAGCAGCAACAGAAAATTTTCTCACCTTCATTCAACTTTGGGCATGGGTGGATTCATTCAAGAAAACAAAAAATAACCTACCACCTAGTTTTGAAACCAAGGCATGTGATCTACAGAGAAATATTGTACATCAACAGAGAGCTCTGCTACAAAACTGCTTCCCATCACCAAAATACCATTACAATAAATAATACTTTATAGTTGGTTCTGACCTTCAAAATTGTCATCAACCCTCCCTAATGTTTCTTTGCTAACTAGTTACAGACAACAAAGTCTAAGACTCAGAGTTTTCTATAGGAAGTGGCTTGAATGTGCTTCTCTCTCCTCATGCCCTTCAACTCAAAGATCAGAAAAAAGGATGGAAAGGATAAGTATCTCCACTTTGTGGACTTACTAACTGTTATCCATGAAAGGCATCTTCCCTGGATGGGAGGCTGCACTGGTGAGAACAGCTCTCAGGTCTTGTGGTTAGAAGAGAGATGCCATAGGTATAACCTCCAGGAACTCCAAGGTGGAAATGGTCTTTGAATCCATTTCAAAGTGGTTTGCTTGTATATATAATGCCATTGGATGCAAATATAACAAGGGACATGATAGCCAAAAACTTGGCATATTGGTCCTCACTCTCAGACTCTCCAACTCTGATGGGAAAGTCCTATCCTTCCCATCTGTGATGGGAACATCACACTTGTCTTTTCTGTCATCTTTGTACTCTTCTTTGATACATGGTTCTTACTTAGGAACTATTAATAACTTCCTATCTGGACTCACCTTATTTTTAGCAATTTTATCTAAAGCCCCAGATTAGGCATTGCGGTTACTTACCTCTTACCTCCACATAGTCATTCTTTCAATTCCCCACTGGAAAACAGACACACAGTTTGGAAAGATGGATCTCACCTCCATGTCCTCCACCCCTGGTGAGTTGTGCTGAGATTTCCCAGTCTTTCACTTTTCTTGGTGGCTAAGAGCAGAGGTGCAGGTGTCAGAGAGCCTGAATTCTAATCCTAGTTTTGCCTCTTACTCTCTCTGGCCTTCATTTTCTTCATGTGATCACACTGGAGTTACTAAGAGTATCTACTTTACAGGCCTGTTTCAAGGGTTAAGGGAGATATCTATATAAAGTGTTTTGAACAGTGAATTTAGTGGATGCTCAGAACACAGGATAATATTAGAATACAGCAGAGCTCAATAAAAAGCAGTGAATGCCATCATTATATTGGTGGTACCAAGGTTGTGAGAAGAGTGAGCCCTCACATTCAGAAGCCATAAAACTTATGGAATAACAAGACACAACCTGGTTAGGAAAGAGAGAGCTTAAATGGGCAATAGGTATGTGTGTCTTGTGGCTAGAGTTACGGTAGCACAAGGAAAACACAAGTTCGTGGGCCTTTCCAATTATCCTCCCATCCTTTAGTGGTCTGATGAGGCCATAACAAAGTATTAATATCATAGAAACTTTCAAGTGTCAAATACAACCCTCTAATTTCACAGATGGAGAAATGGAGGTCCAGCAAGGCTAAATGACTTTCCCAAGGTCATGCAGTTTGTGCATTGTAGAAGTACTGATGGAGTAAGATCTCGTGATAGCCCAGCCAGCATATTTTACCCACCAACCAGGAATCTAATTAGCTTTGATTATGATGTCATCATGAAAGTGTTCAAAGTGTCGTAACCTTAAGTTTACAACACGCAGGTAAATCATACGCACAAACTTCAGTTTAAATTTTTACTGTTGAGAAGGCCAATGTGGCCCTGCAAGTTCCTTTCCAACAGTGAGAAGGACAGAAAGTAACTATCATGCAAAAATTTCCAAATCATTGAATCATCAAATAAAAGATATTTATACTAGGGCATTGATCTATACATAAAACAGAGTGAAGCACAGAACACACACTGGATACAAACAGAATGGGGGCATGGGGGATGTTGATGAACAAAAATGGTCCAAGCTAAACCAGAAGAACTAAAGGTGCTCTCATCACTCCAAATTTATTACTTTGACCCTTCCAAATGTCATGAGACCTGGGACACAAAGATGTACATTTCAACTCTCTTCCACTTACAAGCTATGTGACTGAAGCCAGTAACTGAAACTCTCAGGGCGCCAGATTCTGCTTCTATAAACAGAAGATAACAACATCTGACTCACAGGCTTGTTTTCATGAGCTGTTAGGGAGAAACTGTTGACGATGTCCAGGAAAGGGCCTGGCCTGTGGTGTTTGGCACTGCCTCTCCCAGTCCAGGTATATCCAAAGATATTCATTCCCTGGAAAAGTAGTAACTATCTATTATGCACCAAGTTTTTCTTAATTGGGCTCTTGTTTAGTTTTGTTTTAATGATTTTCCAAATTAAAGAGAGAGCGAGGAGCTGGTTTAGATTACAAAGTCACCACAAAATAGCTGAGACTGTAGATGTGACCTATTTTTAAGCTGCCACAGCATAATTGAGAATATTCTCTTTGTCTTGGGGAGGAGCCAGAGCTGGAAGCTTTCTCTCCTCTGCTTTGTGGATTAGACCAACGAAGGCAGACTCTTTGACAGCTCTAAGGCCAAGGCTCAAGCCCAGGATCTTCCTCTGACTTTTCTTTCTCTGAATCCCTAGAAGGCTTGCTTGGGACACCACTCAGAATTATTGAAATGTCCTCTGCTTACAATGAAAGCTCCAACCAAGGTGATCACTAATGCATTTTGAAACCACTGATTCAACATCTAATGTCATCTTTTGGTGGTAGGTAGAATTGATATGCTCCTGATCTAGCATGTGGCTTAATTGTAGAATTCAACAAAGAATTCATTGTCTTCTACCATGGTTACTAATCCATCTTATGAGAAACACTACAGTAAGTTCATTAGGCTGAAAATATTCCCATGTGGTAATTCAAATCCACACCAAAAAATAAAGTACACACCAGTAAAGGTAATTACGTAATTATAAAAGATGGTATGAATCCTTATTTCTTTTACTTTCTTTTCTTAACTAATTTAAAAATTGTACCAAAAATATGTATATAATTGTACTGTTAGGCCTATAATGTGTAGAAGCATAGACTGTTTGAAATTAAAGAAAATCAGTGAAACAAAAGACAAGTCACCAATACACCTTCCCTGTACACACATGCCCTTGCTACCATTAAGAGGTGAGGGTCTATTACTCTTCCCTTTGAATCTTGATTGTCATTATAACTTGCACTAACTAAACAAATACAGCAGAAATGGCCATAAAGTGGCCATCAGGCCACACAGGTCTGGGCTAACCTGCAAGAGAGGCCTCAAGGAGAAGCCCTAGAAGAAGAGATGACACAAGGTGAAGATCCAGGACTTCCTAACCACCAGCCAGTGCTGAGAATTCTGACATGTAAGACAGGACATCAGGAGTCTTAGAGCCCAGCCCAGTCGCCCACTGAACAGAACTTCATAAGGTATCTCAGCCAACACCACACACACAGAAGAACCACTCAGCTCTCTAACAGCATTGTAAGAAAGAGCATGTCATTGTGTTAAGCCTCTAAGTGATATATAACTAAATACAGTTCTGAGGTTTAAAGGTCATAATCAGAGGAACTTCTCATCTAGTCAATATTGGCTGAAGCTCAATCTCATGGTCAATAATGTTGAAGACAAAAGGCACCTGATCTTCTGGTCCAAGGGTCTTCAACCTCTCACAGATGAAACTAGAAGGAAGTTAAGTTTCTCTGGTTGAAGGAGAGCTGGTGGTGGGGAGACACCCAGAAACCCACTTCTGTTCAGCCTCTCTAATTCCCTCTCAGAGGATTCTTACTGCCAGACCTTTGAATAACCAACTAATGTTATCAATACCATGAGAAGACCCATGATTTAAGTCAATACTGTGATTTTACAGACAATGCACAGAAAGAGGAAGGGGGTTACTCAAGTCGTAGAAAAAGTTACCAGCTGACTTGGAATCAAAATCCAAGCCTCCTTGTCCTCCACACCAGGGATTTTCTGAAAACTACTTCATTTTGTGCTCACTTTGGGGATGATTTCTCACTGTTAGAGGCCAGATAGAGTGTAGCAGTTAAGATACAGACTTTAGAGCCATATTCTCCTTCCAGTTATGTGAACTTGACTTCTCCCAGCAGCAGAGACCAGGACTGAGTCTCTGATATGACACTTCCCCAAGGTGGCAGGTTGATTACATTGGACCCACTTCCATCACAGAAGGTGCAGCATTTTGTTCTTACTGGAACAAACACTTAATCTGGATATAAATTTTTCTTCCCTGTGCTCAAAGCTTCTGCTAAAACTACCTGTGGACAAATAGATGCCTTATCCACATTCATGCTCTTCCACCGAGCATTGCTTCTGACCAAGGAAATTGCTTCACAGCAAATGAAATGTGCTATCAACCCATGCTTATGGAATTCGCTTGTTCTTCCATGTTCCCCACCATCCTAAAGTGGCTGCCTTGGTAGACTGGTGGAATGACCTTTTGAAGACTCAGTCACAGTGGCAATTAGGTGGCAATGCCTTGCAGGGCTGGGGCAAACTTCTCTAAGAGGATATATATGTTCTGATTCAGCATCCCATAGCCAAGATTTTTCCAGTAGCCAAGAGTGAGGGATCTAGGAATCAAAAGCATAGCCACCAATAAATATCCCTAGTTATCCACTAGCAAATTTTGCTTCCTGTTCCCAGAACCTTAACTACGTGGACCTATACTTCTTAGCTCCAAAGGTATGCTTCTACCAGAAGCCACAATAGTGATTCCATTGAATGGAAGGTTAAGACAGTCACCAAACCACTTTGGGCTCCTCAGTGCTCCGAATTAACATGCAAAGAAGAGAGTTACTCTGCTTACTGGGGTGACTAATCCTGGTTATCAGGGGAAGTTGGGCTGCCACTCCACAGTGGAAGCAAGGAAGAATACATCTGGGATACAGGAGAGCCCTTGGGGTGTCTCTTAGTATGCAATCTTTTGTTTTGTGATTGAAGTCAATAGAAAACTATAACAACTCAATTCAGGCAGGACCGCTTAAGGCCAAGACCTTTCAGGAATGAAGCATGAGGTCACCCCACCAAGAATCACAAACAGCTAAGATCTTTGCTGAGGACCAAGGACATAAAGAGTAGATATTAGAGGAAAATAGTTATAAATACCACCGGTGACATGAGGCCAGTTATAGAAGCAGGGACCATGAGTGTCATGAGAAGTTTCTCATTTAGTTGCAAATATGTGTGTATGGATTAAGCAAATATCTTTTTCTTCCCTCTCTTACTCCCTTTTCACTTAATATAGAATTTTTAACTCTATAGCACAGTATTTAAGTATTGTTCATTTTACATCATAGTATTTGAGTGATAGGATAATGAGAAAAACAATGAACATCATCTAATAACTTTGAACCCTCTTCTGGTGAAATTATTTGTGAATTTGTGGTTATAAGCAAGATATTTACATCAAGTTAGCAGAAGTATGATCTTGTTACTATCTTTATTTGGAAATGGTGTATGTGGTTTAAGGGTGTGTATATAAGTGCCCAGCTGAAAAGAGTGGACTGTTAAAACTAATTTTATGTGTCAACTTGGCCAGGCCATGGTACACAATTTGGGGTCAAACATCAGCCTAGATGTTATTGTGAAGTTTTTTTCAGACATGATTAATATCTAAATCAGTAGACTCTGACTAAAGCAAATTACTCTCCATAATGTGGGTGGGTCTCATCCAATGAGATGAAGTACTTAAGAGAAAAAGACTGAAGTCCTCTGGGGAGGAAGCAATTTTGCCTCCAGAGGGTCTTTGGACTCAAGCTGCTACATCACCTTTTCCCTGGGTCTCCAGCATGTCAGCCTGCCTTGCAGATTTTGGACTTACTGCTCTCCAAAGTTTTGTGAGCCAGTTCCTTAAAATAAATCCTTCATTCTCCTGGAGTTCCCATTTTGTCCAGTGCAAATGAACCTGACTAGTATCCATGCGGATATGGGCTCGATCCCTGGCCTCCCTCAGTGGATTAAGGATCCAGTGTTGTCATGAGCTTTGGTGTAGGTCACTGATGCGACGGATCTGGTGTTGCTGTGGCTGTGGTGTAGGCTGGCAGCTGCAGCTCTGATTCAACCTCTGGTCTGGGAACCTCTGTATACCTACGTGTGGCCTTAAAAAAATATCCTTCCCTCTCACTCCTTCTAATGGGAAAACATATTTATCTGTTTGTTGGTTTCCTATACTGTTTCTCTGGAGAACTGACCAATAGAAACACGACATAAGCATGTACTATTATATTATTGTCAGACACTCCGTTATTTTAGGTATCTTTACATGTCATCTGAATTTTTCTTTGGACTATGACATCAATTCCTGTTCACGAAACACTTCAAATCACATTATGGGTATTACTCTCCCTTTACCAAAACATTAAGACCTTAAGGACAAAAGCCATTTTTATTCATCTTTCTTTCCCAAAGAAAATTGCAGATGATTAATAAATATTTTGAATGAATAAATGAAATAATGGATGAAAAAAATCTGCCCTATAGCAGACAAAAAAAAATCCACTTATTTGTAGCTCAGGTCAATTCCGTCAATGTAACTGTTGGCTAACCTGTGGTAATGCTGAAAGAGAGCTTGGAAGCAACTATTTGAGTGATGAGTGACTTAGCATAGAATCCATAAGTGCCTCATCATTTTTTTTAGAGTATAGGTGGTTTATGGTTTTGTGTCAATTTCTGCTGTACAGCATAGTGATCCAGTCATACATATATATATACACATATATACATATACATATATATATATATATATATATATATACACACATTATTTTTCTCATTCAATCTTCCATCATGTTCTGTCCCAAGAGACTGGATAGAATTCCCTATGCTATGCAGTAGGACTTCATTGCTTGCCTTGTCATTCTTTAACTAACATCAATTAGCTAAAATTTCCCCAAAAGTCTTAAGCACTATATAGAAAGAATTTCTTCAGTTTTCCAAAATAAGTTTCTACAGTCTCTGCTGTCTTTGGGCTGAAGTTGTTTAAGAACTATGAAGGCATGTTTGGGAAAAATGTGAACAGCTCTCAAGACCTCATGATTTGTCAAAACCAAAGATCCAGAAAGAAACCAGAGCCCAATAATCCTTAGTCCATCATCCTTCTTGAACTTGATGGTTTGGAATTCACATGGTGAGTATTTAACTTACTGCTATTCTTAGTTGCATGTTCTGTTTTCCAATTTTAGCATATTTGCTACATCAGTACAATCCAGAAGAAAAGCAGTATATCCAGAGTAATCAGCATATGTATTCCCATGGGCTGATGAGAGTAATTGCTGGAATTTCAGGAGAAATAGTCTTTTACTTATCACTATAATTAATAATAATAATGATAAGTAATTTTCTAACCAGCAAGGATAAAATTGTTCAACACTGAAATTGATACAAAGTCTCATTCAGGATTATAAACTCAACTTTTTAGCTGCTTGAAAATCTAATAGTTCTTTTGAGGAAATGAGCATGAGGATTTGGGAAATCTAGCTCATATACAGTCACAGAATCCCAGAGTCTCAGAAGGTCAGAGCTAAGAAAATCATCTACATTCATTCTCCTCAGAAGACACCTACCTATAGGCACAAACATGGAAATATGTTCAAAATGAAAAAAATAAATTACAAAACAATATACGCAATATCAATTTTGCATAACATAACAACCACAAAAAAAACAAGTAAAACGTACATATCCTGATAAAATATGCTCTAAAAAATAAAAATAGGAGCTTCTGCTGTGGCACAGTGGGTTAATGATTTGGGGCTCATCTCTGTGGCATTCCTGGTTCAATCCCCAGCCCAGCGCAGTGGGTTAAGAATGCACCATTGCCACAGCTGCTATGTAGGTTGCAGCTGTGGCTTAGATTCTGTCCCTAGCCCAGGAACATCCATATGCTGTGTGTGCAGCCAAAAAAGGAAAATAAATGAATAAATAAATAAATAATTATTATTATGGATAAATGCAGAAGATTTAAAATATTAACAGTGATTATTTCTGAGGGAATAAATGTACAGAATGATTGCAAAAATAGTCCATATTATTTACCCTTTTCATATATACGCTGCTTGCAATGTGATTTTATAACTCCTCCCACAAAACTATGGAATCAGTTTCTCCTCCTCTTGAATCTCGGCTGGCCATGTGACTGCTATGGCCAAGAGAAGAAGCAGGATAAAGGAGCGCTGGATACAAACACAGTTCTCAAAATGATTCCACTTGTTCTTGTAGGGCCCTGCTTAGCCACCATGAGAATAAGCCCCAGACCAGCTTACTGTGTAAGAAAAAAGACACAGCCTTCCAGACATCTCCACTTCCCCCCTGACAGCAGCTTCGCCAGATTTACAAATAAGACCATCCTAAACCAGTTAGCCCCACTCATCATACTAGCTCACAGCAGACACATAAGCAATCTCAAGTGTGATCTGCTAACCTTGGACCAGATCAGCAGAACCATCCAACTAACACATCTTTCCACTGTTAGGAGTGCAAAACCAAACACTTATTATTTCAAGCCTCTGGATCCAGGTGTAACCTGTTATGCAGCAGTAGTTAACTGACATCATTTAACAATGGTTCCTTAGACATAATTTAATAATCCTTTTCAATAATATTATAATTTTACAGTGAGTGTATATTGTTTTTTAAATTAAAAAGCAAAATAAAGATTTTTAAACTATCTCACCCTTTAATGAGAAGAAAAACAAAGCCCTGAATGGGAATTGCCCAGACAGGAAGAACTCTGCCTGCAAGCAAAAAAATCAAATTCAAAAGCAAATCAGCTAACTTAGCAAATGAAGGGACTCTAAGGCCACAAGTGGAGTACTTCCCTTGTCAGTAAAAGTATAGGTGATCAAAACATATTTGTCCAGAATAATATTTTTCTACTTTTATATCTCCTTTTTTCTTGTTTGGCTTAATTCCGAAGCAGGTACTCCTAACAGTGGAAAGATGGGAGGTTTAGCAGCTTCCCATGTAAAAGAGATTTCTCCTTTCCTAGAAATTTAGGCAAAAGTCTCAGGATTTACTTGTATTAGCCCAATTTGGGTCACAGGCCCATCTCTCATGCAATCATGATTATTTTTTTTTTACATATAATTGTTTTTTTTTTTTTTTTCATTATAGCTGGTTTACACTGTTCTGTCAATTTTCTACTATATAGCATGGTAACCCAGTTATACATACATGTATAGATTCTTTTTTCTCACATTATCATGCACCATCATAAGTGGCTAGATACAGTTCCCATGCTGTACAGCAGGATTTCATTGCTTATCCATTCCAAAGCAACAGTTTGGATCTATTAATCCCAAGTTTCCAATCCCTCCTGCTCCCTCCCCTTCCCCCTAGGCAACCACGAGTCAATTCTCCAAGCCTATGGATTTTCTTCTCTGTAGAAAGATTCATTTGTGCCACATATTAGATTCCAGACATAAGTGATAGCATACAGTATTTGTCTTTTTCTTTCTGACTTACTTCACTCAGGATGGGAGTCTCTAGTTCAATCCATGTTGCTGCGAATGGCATTATGTTGTTCTTTTTTATGGCCAAGTAGTATTCCATTGTGTACATATAACACATCTTTCTAATCCAGTCATCTGTCGATGGACATTTGGGTTGTTTCCAAGTCTTGGCTATTGTGAACAGCACTGCAGTGAACATGCGAGTGCATGTGTCTTTTTCAAGGAAAGTTTTGTATGGATATATGCCCAAGAGTGGGATTGCTGGGTCATATGGTAGCTCTATATTTAGTTTTCTAAGGTACCTCCAAACTGTTCTCCATAGTGGTTGCACCAGCTTACATTCTCACCAACAGTGCAGGAGGGTTTCCTTTTCTCCACAACCCCTCCAGCATTTATTATTTTTGGACTTATTAAAGATGACCATTCTGACTGGTGTGAGGTGGTACCTCATAATAGTTTTGATTTGCATTTCTCTGGTATTCAGTGATGTTAAGCATTGTTTCAAGTGCTTGTTGGCCATCTATATATCTTCTTTGGAGAAACATCTATTCAGGTCTTCTGCCCATTTTTCAATTGGGTTTTTGGCTTTTTTGCTGTTGAGTTGTATGAGTAGTTTGTATGTTTTAGAGTTTAAGCCCTTGTCAGTTGCATCATTTGAAACTATTTTCTCCCATTCTCTAAAATGTCTTTTTATTTTCTTTTTGGTTTCCTTTGCTGTGCAAAAGCTTGTCCATTTGTTTAGGTCCCATTGGTTTATTTTTGCTTTTATTTCTGTTGCCTTGGGAGACATACCGGAGAAAACATTTGGAAGGTTGATGTCAGAGAAAGTTTTGCTTATGTTCTCTTCCAGGAATTTGATGGTGTCTTCTCTTATATTTAAGTCTTTCAGCCATTTTGAGTTTATTTTTGTGGATGGTGTGAGGGTGTGTTCTAGTTTCATTGATTTGTATGCAGCTGTCCAGGTTTCCCAGCAATGCTTGCTGAAAAGACTGTCTTTTTCCCATTTTATATTCTTGCCGCCTTTGTCAAAGATTAATTGACCATAGGTGTCAGGGTTTATTTCTGGGTTCTCTATTCTGTTCCATTGGTCTGTATGTCTGTTTTGGTACCAGTACCACACTGTCTTGATGACTGTGGCTTTGGAATAGTGCCTGAAGTCTGGGAGAGTTATGCCTCCTGCTTGGTTTTTGTTCCTCAGAATTGCTTTGGCAATTCTGGGTCTTTTGTGGTTCCTTATAAATTTTTGTATTGTTTGTTCTAGTTCTGTGAAAAGTGTCCTGGGTAATTTGATAGGGATTGCACTGAATCTATAGATCTCTTTGGGATGTATGGCCATTTTTACAATATTAATTTTTCCAACCCAGGAGCATGGAATATCTTTCCATTTCTTTCCATCTTCTTTAATTTCATTGATTAATGTTTTATAGTTTTTGGCATATAAGTCTTTTACCTCCTTGGTCAGGTGTATTCCCAGTTATTTGATTTTTGGGGGTGCAATTTTGAAAGGTATTGTATTTTTGTATTCCTTTTCTAATATTTCATTGTTAGTATACAGAAATGTGACTATACAGAAAATGATTTCTGAATGTTAATCCTATTTCTTGCTACTTTGCTGAATTTGTTGACCAGTTCAAATCGTTTTTGGGTTGAGTCCTTAGGGTTTTATATGTATAGTATCATGTTGTCTACATATAGTGACAGTTTTACCTCTTCTCTTCCTGTTTGGATGCCTTTTATTTCTTTTGTGTGTCTAATTGCTGTGGCTAGGACTTCCAATACTATGTTGAATAACAGTGGTGAGGTTGGGCATCCCTGTCTTGTTCCAGATTTTAGTGGGAAGGCTTTCAGCTTTTCTTCATTGAGTATTATATTTGCTGTGGGTTTGTCATAAATGGCTTTGATTATGTTAAGGTATGTTCCCTCTATACCCACTTTGGTAAGAGTTTTGATCATGAATGGATGTTGGCCTTTGTCAAATGGTTTTTCTGTGTATATTGAGATGATCATGTGGTTTTTGACTTTTCTTTGTTAATGTGGTGTATGACATTGATTGATTTGCATATGTTGAACCATCCTTGTGCACCTGGGATCAATCCCACCTGGTCATGGTGTATGATCTTTTTTATACATTGTTGGATTCAGTCAGCTAAAATTTTGTTGAGAATTTTTGAGTTTATATTCATCAAAGATATTAGCCAATAGTTTTCTTTTTTGGTGGTATCTTTGTCTGGTTTTGGAATTAGTGTGATGGTAGCATCATAGAATGTGTTTGGGAGTGTTCCTTCTTCTTGAACCTTTTGAAAAAGTTTAAGGAGAATAGATAAAAGTTCCTCTTTGTATGTTTGGTAGAATTCACCTGTGAAGCCTCCTGGAGTGTTTTTATGACATATTCAATTTCATTTGTAGTGATCAGTCTGTTCAGTTTTTCTATTTCTTCTTGATTCAGTTTTGGCAGGCTGTAAGTCTCTAGAAAGTTGTCCATTTCTTCTAGGTTGTCAAATTTGTTGGCATATAGTTGTTCATAGTATTCTCACATGGTTTTTTTGTATTTCTGTAGTATCTGTTGTGACCTCTCCTTTTTCATTTCTGATTTTTTTAATGTGGGTTTTTTCTCTCCTCTTCTTGGTGAGTCTAACTAGAGGTTTGTCAATTTTGTTTACCTTTTCAAAGAACCAGCTCTTGGTTTTATTGATTTTTTTCTATTGTTTTTGAATCTTCTATGCTATTGATTTCCTTGATCTTTATGATTTCCTTCCTTCTGCTGACTTTAGGTTTTGTTTGTTCTTTTTCTAATTCATTTAGGTGGTGAGTTAAGTCATTAATTTGATATTTTTCTTCTTTTTTGAGGAAGGCCTGTATTGCTATGAACTTTTCTCTGAGCACTGCTTTTGCAGCATCCCATAGAATTTGAGTGGTTGTGTCTTCATTATCATTTGTCTCGAGGTATTGTTTAATTTCTTTCTTGATTTCCTCATTGACCCATTAGTTTTTTAGTAGCATGTAGTCAGTTTTTTCTCATTTCTTTTGCTGTGGTTGATTTCTAGTTTCATGCCATTGTGGTCAGAGAAGATACTTGAAATAATTTCTATACTCTTAAATTTATCGAGGTTAGCTTTGTGCCCCAGTATGTGATCAATCCTTGAGAATATTCCATGTGCACTTGAGACTATATATTCTGATTTTTTTTTTTGGATGTAATGTCCTGAAAATGTTGATTAAGTCTAACTTTTCTATTGTATCATTTAGGACCTCTGTTGCCTTATTGATTTTCTGTCTAGAGGAGCTGCCCATTGATGTGAGTAGGGTGTTAAAGTCTCCTACTGTGATTGTATTCCCATCAATTTCTCCTTTTATGTCTGTTAGTTAGTATTTGTTGTAGGTATCTGGGTGCTCCTATATTAGGGGCATATATATTGATGATTGTAATATCCTATTCTTAAATGGACCTTTTTACCTTTAAATAGTGTCCTTCTTTGTCTTTCTTTATGGCCTTCATTTTAAAGTCTATTTTGCCTGTTATGAGTATTGCAATTCCTGCTTTCCTGCAATCATGACTATTCTTATTGGCCAGGCCTTTTCACATCCCATCCCTCATTCAGAGATGTGCGTTGAATGGAGAAAGGACAATTACTTAAAGGAAAATTGAGGAGCTTCTACCCTAAGAAGAGGAAAGTGGGATATTGGCAGGAAAAAATAAAAAGAATCTCACAACACCCAAGAATATATAATTAGTTGAGACTAACTCCCACATCTTCTGACTCCCAGCACATCATTGGAAAATGCCATTCCATATCCTGGAGTAGTATACTCTATTCATCTCTGCCCTTGCACTCTTCCTCTATCTGGTAAGCAGTGTAAAAAATAATAATAATAATATATATATATATACATATATATACACACACATATATCTATATATGAAATGTTCTGCTGCTGTGAAACCTCATAACAAAATACTATGTTTTTACAAATTAAAGTAGCCATCACCCATTATAGGGAAGCAATGAAACTTGAACTCATTTATTCCACAACTATCTTCTGGCTGCCACAATTTGTCTTAATTTGTTCTATGACTCTATCAGCATATAAATGAAAAGCAATACAGATACTCTAAAATGGGATTTAAGTCTAATTATCATCTTACAACCCATCAGTTTTGCAAACCTTTCCAAGCAGAGTGGAAAAGATGCCTTATGATAGCAGAAACATAGGAAGGGAGGCCATCATTTGGTATATGGGATAAAGTGAGTCAGTGGAAATAAAAGCCTTAAGGGGGTTTTTATTGTACCTAAGTAACCTCACCCTGTTCTGCTGCAGTTTCAAAATACTGACATATTATCACATTTGCCACAACCTCTGATGGCAAAGCCTCCCAATACACCATAAAGAAAAAGAAAGCTAAGACCCAGAGGGAGAAACCAACACGTTCAGCGTTCCTCTTTGACTAGATATGTCTCAGCTCTGATCATCCAGGAGTGGGAAGGAGTCTGACCTGCAAAGTGGAAGGCAGAGACATTCTTCTTCCATGTATTGTGATGTCACATAGACAAAGCTAGTGTATATTGGAAAACATGATGTTCTCACCATCCCCAAATAAATGTCCTCCTTTTCCAATTCATTTGGTAACTAATCATGGATTGCCTGTGACACTTCTTTCTCTAGTTATTTTGAAGTGGGAATATCATCTTTATACTTGACTTGTCTTACGTTTGCTTTAACTCTCAGTTAGATAAAGTGACTTGGGAAGTCTGATCATCCAGGGAAGACCAGTGGATTTCTCCCTTTGTGCCATTTCCAGTCAACTGCTGGTAACTGGTGGGATGTTGCAAAGTTTGAAGCTAGGGTTTGCTCTATGGGAAAGAGGGCTGAAGTCGTTGGGAATGCCTGCCATGTGTCTCCTAGGGCAGGGAGGGGGTGAACTCAAGTTGTCTGGGCACTTGCCACCTTGTCAACCCAGTCCCCAGCTCCCTTCTCATTTGACACCAACAACTTCATGCTGTTCATGAAACATTATTCATGTGTTTTCTTTATCCAGAATTCCAATCTTTGTACCAGTGTACATAAATAAAAGTTATGTCAGTACCCGTATATATAGGAAATATTTTTAAAAATCAGTTTATTTTGTTTTTCAATGAGAACATTAACATGTGCTTTGTGTAATAAATCTAAAAAACAAAAGGAAAATGATAATAACTATAATAAGATAAATTTAAATGATTGTAATTATGTCATCCAAAGATAACCACTGACAATATTTTTGGAGGGTTCCTTGACAGCCAATTTATTTTCCTATTTGTGTTGTTCCCAAATCTGGTTTATGCCAGAATGTATTTTTTAATGTTTTTATCACTTAACATTGTATCATAAACATTTTAAAAGTCACCATTCTTCCCCCAAAATGTGTTTACTCTAAATAATGTACTTTTATTTGGATTTCCATGTGATGATTTTCAATTTAATTGAGGTTTTATTTATATTAAATTATGTTAGTTTGGGCATTTTTTTTTTTTTTTTTGCTGCACCCATGGCATATGGAAGTTCCCATGCCAAGGACTGAATCTGAGCTGCAGCTGCAACCTGCACCACAACTGTAGCAATGCCAGATCCTCAACCTGCTGTGCCACAGTGGGAACTCCTGGCTTTAATAATTTAGATAGAATTTTCTTAAGAGCAGTGGGATATATCACTGCATCATTACACTAAATAAAACATTTTCAGAGGTTCCACTTCCAGAATGGAAAAACATCCTGAATATGAGTCTACCTTGCTTATACACTGTTGGAAACACAAATGATCTTATAAAGAAATGAGAATAATAGGTTGCATGTATCTACTGGAATATAATCTGGAAGTAAATTAAATCTTTTGTTTTTCCTTTACTCAATTAAGAATTTACACTACACAATTGGTTATCTTCCCCCCTCCCTTAATTGTTTTTAGAGTCTCTACATCCTCCAAGCCAGAGGGGAAAGAATTATGTTATGAGCAGAGAATCTTATTAACCTTATGGCAAGTAATACATTCAGGGAATGTTCCATAGAAGCTGTCTTCAAAGAGAAAAAGGAATCAGCAAGAGCTAGAACATTCTAGCAATCATCCAAGGTAGGTCACTTGTAGGCATTCTTTTTGTTTTGTAGACTTCAAAAGAAACTTTAAGCCTAGTTATTTAGTTTTATTAAATTATTTAACATTGATCTACATTAGACATTTCTAAACTTAACTATGCATAATTATTACTTGGAGGTTTGTTAAAAATTCAGATTCCCAGGCTTTACCCCAAACCTACTAAATCAGAATTTTGGAATAGAGAGAAGAGAGAAGCCAGAGAATCAGTATTGTAAAAAAGTTCCCCAGGTGATTCTGCCGCAACTTATGGGAAATTACTGCCTCAAAATATACAAGTAGAATTGAAAATCTCAGTCAATAACCTGTTACATGCTCGACTTGACTTAAATAAACTGAATATCTTATCTTAAAGAAATGCTCCCCTCCACAAGCCAACTAATATATATTAAATATTAACATTGTGCTCATTTATGGCCTCAGCAAATGGTTTGAAATCCTTTCAAACCACAGGCTCCGATAACTAGTCCTCTACACCCATCCCAGAAATTTCTATAATGTCCTCAGCAGCTAATTGTCACATCTAGCAAACAAAAAATAACTAGGATTATCACCACGTTGATATAGTTGCAGCAAAGACAATTGATGATTTAATTGGCTTTAGGATGGGAAAACATACCATGTCTGGTTGACATTTTAAAATACTACAAATAGGCCAAGGATTCTCATCCGCTACCCTTTACCAACCAATCTCTAGCTGGGATTTGGGTTGCTAGCAAAGTATAAGGTAGCTCTTTACCTAAGAAACACAGTGTGATGGGAGAGAACAGAATTTACATCAAATAACAAGGGAAGAATAAAAGACACCACATAATCGAGGGCTAGATTGTGAAGAAAAGACCCTGAGTACCAGAGGAATTCAGTGAAGAGCAAAACTATATGAGATTTGGTCTCCGTAATTACATTAGCCTTGCAGATGGCAACTTGCTTGCAGTCGAGTAGTTTCTCATGATCTTTATTTTAAATGTCTCATTATATTACCACCTCTGGAACCTGGATGGGTTAACCATTTTTGTCAGCTGATATATTTGGGGAACTTTTTTGAAAGCCTGATTGTTACCATAAAGCAATCAGTCAGAACTCTCAATGTAAAATCCATTTAAAGACGCAATTATAATTCACCCTCTCCTTCTGACTGTACTAAGATTATTTTTCACCCCAGTGATCCAATTGTGAATTGCCCCAAAGACATCACTTTCAGAAAGTTTGTCACATGTGATAAAAAAAGAAAACTTTGATCAGTTGTCGCTAGCTTCATTTCACTGTTATTGTAGAAGAGAATTTTTGTTTTAATGTAATAGAAACATTAGCATTTAGAAAACAAACCCTACTGAATACTGCTTTGGATATAAACATATTTTAAAATTAAATATAACCAGAATATTTGTTACCAAAAAAAGGATTTTTATGCCTATAATTCTACCAGCCATACAGAAGCACTATTAACACCTCCCAAGTATTTTCCTAAGTTTATCACACACACACACACACACGTGCACACATAACACACACACATAGCTATATTTGTATTATACATATGATAAGAATTTTAAAGAAATATGAAATTCAGATAGTTTATTTTTATAAATAAGGCAGCATTCTATACTTAGATTTTGTAATCTGCTCTTCTTACTCTACGTGTGAACATTTTTTCCTATATTAAAAAAAGTTCATCTACCATGTTAATCTTTCATCAATAACTTGGATTCTATTAAACAGATCTGCACAAATGTATTCAGCCAGTTCTACATTGGTAGACATTTTGATTCTTTTCAGAAGTTGTTTGCCATTATATCGAACACAATCATGAACAGCAAAAAAGGAAAAATATTTTTACCAGTCATGATTACATTTTCAGGATGAATTTCTTCATGTGGAATTTGGTGGCCACATAATACCAAGTTTTCCCAATCTCAGCCCAGTCAAGAACTATTTTCTCAAGGTCTTTGCATGAGAATGGAGCAACTATAAAACAAACCAGCCTTTTCTAAATAATATGGATCTCCTGCCCCACCTACATGTTGGTGAACACATCACTGAGCTGAAAGGCCTCCTCCCCATCACAGGTCAGGCAGGGCAATGTCAGTAAGGTGAAGGTGAACAGAATCCCCACCAGGCACAATCCACTCACTCATTCCAGCAGCATGTACTTCATTCCAGGTACTGCGATTAGTGCTGGTAGTTCAAAGTTTACCAACCAGCATTGTGATCATAGATAGTCACGGATTCTCATAAATAATCCTGGAAGGATGTGTAAGTTATGTACAGGGTGCCCTGAAATCCCAAAGGACAAGGTAACAGGCTGTACCTGAGAGTTCTGAATCATAGATCAAAGAGAAAATCAACACTTCTGAGTCCTCCTCCTCCCCCCCTCCCCACCCCGGACAAAAACAGAAGTTTTGCAAGTAAACAAGCAGTAAAAGGGAGATAACAGATAGCAAAGCCTCAAGTGCCTGCATGAGAATGGCACGTTTTGAGAAATGGCAAGAAAACTATGGCTATGGGGAAAAGGCACAGATCTCAGCAGCACTGGGACATGAGGATGGAAATTTGCCCTGGATCTGTTCTCAAAGGCCCCTCCATGCCGTGTTGAGGACTTGGGTACCAGAAGATTTTTAAGAAATCTTCTGAGAAAAAGGATTTTGAGAAGGAGATTTTTTTCTTCTTTAGAGACACAATCTCATTTGACCAGAGAGTGAGTGGTTAAACACAAGATTTGGGAGTCACCTGAAGTTGAAGAGAATAACTATCTCACATTTACTAGGTGTCACATACTTTCACACATTACACCATGTAACAAACCCCCAAATCAAGTACTATTCTACAGACAAATAAACTGAGGGTCAGAGAGGTTCAGCAACTTGGCCAAAGCTACAAAACAGTAAGTGGTACAGTCATACATGAGCCACATCATTAACTTTAACCCTCTGTAAACTGTCTGTCCAAAGGATCCAGATGACCCATTTCTTCAACAACAAGTCCTATATCTTTATAGAAGCCATCATCAGCTTTGAGACAGGCTTTATCCAGAGCTGATGGGTCTGTGTTGGTCCCAGGGATCATTGGCTTCTCAGGTCATAGAGTGGCCCTGGCATGTTGCCATTCTGTGTTTTGCAGAAGGACAATCTCTTATTTAAAAACCTGCACAGGGAAAAGGCTCTTTGCTCCTGTAATGGGCTGATGGGAATATCAGCAACTGAGTACCACTGCCTAGCAGTGTGTCTGAGGCTGGTGATGAATGGAAGGGGAGAGCGACATTTACTAAATCAGGTCATTCTCCACGCACTGGGACAAGGAGCACTGGTAAGCAGGAGTGATTCACTGAACCTGCATTCACAATCTATGAAGACTTTATTCCAGATGCACAGGAGGGAAAAACATACTTAAATCTTGCCCAAAGACCTGTCCAGGAATGAAATCTATCATGTCAC
The DNA here is from genome assembly GCF_054392235.1 of Sus scrofa. Lineage (NCBI taxonomy): Eukaryota > Metazoa > Chordata > Mammalia > Artiodactyla > Suidae > Sus > Sus scrofa. The sequence goes on from NC_139395.1 coordinate 61,571,984, forward strand.
TGTAGGGAAAGAGAGAGAAATCAGCTCTGCAATTGAGGGCTATGTCCAGTGACCAGTCACTCCCGTCAATAGTCAAACATCCCCGGGATGCGTAATGAGAGGCAACCAGCAAACTCTGCGCATGTGGCACAGTACCCGCCAAGGCAGGTGGGCAGGCGGGCAGGCGGGCAGGCGGGGGTTGGTGGTGGGGGTGAGTGGTGAGAATGTTCTGCTGGGAAGCGAGGAGCTCTGATGTCATAGGAAACACACTCGTTGCATAGAGGATGAGAAAAGGGTTCGTTGAAAGGCTATAAACCGTTAGAAGGAATAAATGCAGGATTCTAAGAGGGAGAACACACTACATCTACCTTCTCTCATGGTCAGCCATTGTCTTCCTAAACTGAACGTGAGTTTGCTGTGAGCTCCAGCCTCCTGCACAGGGAAGGTGGGTCAAATGCATGGCAGTATCATAGGTAAAGGGAAGCAGGAAAACTTTAGCAACTAATTACCATCCTCTTTGCTAACTTTAGTGCCGAAGGTAGATAATAGATGATAAATAGATAGATAGATAGATAGATAGATAGATAGATAGATATAGAGAGAGAGAGAGATCCTAGTCTTTGCTGAGCCTTCACTATGTGCGAGGCATTGTGCCAAATTCTAAGTTCGTTAAGACTATTCGGTTTGTAAAACAACCCCCCAATATGGGACCTATTATTATCCCTAATTTGCAGATGAGATGTTTAGTAACTTCCCTGGGTTCACCCAAGTCAGGAGTAGCATTGCCAGGATTTATATAGAGCCTTATACCCTAACCACTAGGCTCTACTGCCTCAAGTGTTAACACTGGGTTCTGCTTTCAAAGATCACTGCTAAATTACAATTTCTCCAAACCATTACTGATTTCCCATTCTACCTCCTTCATAATATTTATTACAATGTGGATATATTTATTTCATCCTTTCTTATTATTATTCTGTTCTCCTCAATTGACTATAATCTCCAAGAGGCCAAGGACCTCATGCATCATGGTCACCAATGATTCATCGCACTTAAAACCATGCCTGGCACATGCAAGGCTTTTACAACACATTTGTTGAATAAATGTTTTGCCACTATTACTCTAGGTTTTAAGTAGGTATATGGGTCATGAGCTTCTCAGGATCATTTATTTCTAGGCCTTATTATCTAATTCTGGGCCTTGGCCCAAAGTGAATGTCCAATTAATTAATACTCATGGTCACGTGGTATAGTTTTAAGAACAGGCATTTCCCTTTTGGAGCAGACAGACCGGAGCTTAATCACTCATTAATTGTGAACTTAGAAAGTTACTTAAACAATCTTTGCCATCATGATTATACCCTCTATAAAATGGCAGAATTGTGGAGAAGATTAAATGGTAAAATCTTGGCAGCTAGCTGTATCCTAACATTACTTGTTAAGTTCTTTATCTTCCCTGTCTGGGGTAACGTCAAGTATATAGAAGAGGCTCAAAAATGTCTGTTGAGTGACTGAAGGGAAAAATCAGTGTTCTAGGAGATGGGGCTCCTGGGAACTTCCAAGTCCATGTAGTCAAGAGCTGGCACTGCAGGGCTGTGGGTAGGCTGAGCCCATTAAGTTGGTTGAATAGTAGTTTCATTTCTTCCAAATTCACGTCCACTCAGAACCTCAGGACATCAGAATGTAACCTATCTGGAAATAGAGTCTTTGCAGATGTAATTAGTTAAGAACCAAAGATAAATATAAAAACCACCTGGAATTTAGGGTGACCCTTCCGCCTTTAAGAGGAGAGAATGCAAAGTGACACAGAGAGCAAGATCATGTGCAGACACAGAGGCAGAGACTGGAGTGATGATGCCACAAGCCAAAGAAGGCTGGGAGCCACCTGAACCCAGATGAGACAAGGATTCTCTTCCGAGGTCTTGTAGGGCATATAGCCCTGCTGACACATCGATTTCAGACTTCCAGCCTCCAGAACTAAGAAAAAACACATTTATGTGGTCTTAAAGCTATTCAGTTTGTAGTCATTTGGAATGGCAGCCCTAGGAATCACATACAGTAATGAATATAGATGCTATTTAATAATGCAGCTCAACTTAAATAAAAAAAGAACAATTGCAAATTACCCATAGTTGAAGCACTACAGGGACACCTCTCTGGGGTCATCCTTTTAATGAATAAAAGTCTTAATTCAGAGACAAGAGGAATTAGAGAACAAGAATCATCTCATAATGTTTCATCATAGGGTCTCCTAAAAAAATAAATTCCAATCAGTAGGATGTTTTTACCCACAAATTTTAATCCAGCACTTAGCAGAATAAGACACAGTTATAAAAACCATTGTTGTTGAATTAATCACAGTCCTTTTCTTCACTTGATAAAAAGAGCTGCCCTGCTTATTTATTAGACATCTCCCTTTGTGATATTTTTTTGTCCATGGTGAGGGCATGCAGAAGTTCCAAGGCCAGGGATTGAACCCGTGCCATAGCAGTGACCTGAGCCACAGCAGTGACAATGCCAGATCCTTAACCCACTGAGCCACCAAGGAACTCCTGTGATTTTTTTTAAGTAATATTTCACTGAAGTGTAACCTACGTACAGAAATTTCCCTGCATATATAACTGTTGTGACTCAATGAATTTTTACAGGTTGTTCATACCCAAGGAATCAAAAAAATAAAAAATAAAATATGATTGGCATTCTAGAGGTCTCTCTCCTGCCTTTCAACTGATCACTACCCTTTCCCCATGAGAGGTAGCCACTAATCTGACCTATATCTTTAATCATTTTGGCCTGTTTCAAAAATCAGATAACAGAGCTACACAGTATTTACTCTATGTCTGCTCATTTTGCCCAGCATTACATCTCTGAGATTTGTCATGTTGTTGCATGCACAGTACTTTGTAGTTTTGACTTCTGTGTAAATTACAAAACAATCCATTCTTTTTTTTCTTCTTAGGGCTGCACCTGTGGCATATGGAAGTTCCCAGGCTAGGGGTCAAATTGAAGCTGCAGCTGCCAGCCTATGCTACAGCCATGGGAATGCCAGATCTGAGCCATGTCTGCTCATAGCAATGCCCACTGAATCCTTAATGCACGGAGTAAAGCCAGGGATCAAACCCACATCCTCATGAATACTAGTCAGGTTCTTAACCTGCTGAGCCACAGCAGGAATTCTCTTATTTATCCATTCTTCCGCTGATAAAACATGGGTTGATTCCAATTTTGTGGCCATTAATAATGCTTTTATGAACATTCTTTTTTAATAATGATTTTTATTTTTTCCATTATAGTGAAACATTCTTATATCTGACCTTTGGTGCACATAAGAACACGTTTCCTTCAGGATATTCATCACATTAGTGTTGAACATTAAGGTATTAGATATATACTCATATTTTTGGTTTGCTGACATACAGTCAATTTTACCCATTTTGATAGATTTATAGTGGTATTTCACTGTGGTTTTAATTTGTATTTCTATGGTAGTTAATGATATTGGGCATCTTTCAAATATTGATTGTCCATTTGGTTATCCTCTTTGGCGAAGTGCCTGTACAAGTCTTCCATTTAACAAAAACACAGGGTGGCCAACTAACACGTTTTCAGCCTCAGGTTTTCCACGTCAGTATTTTACAAAGACCACGTGACAAACCTTTCAGCTGGCCAAGTACTATAGACAAGAGACTGAAAATAACAGGAATTTCTATTTTGCCATGTGGTTGGACAACCTCCCTTTGTTGCTGGACAGACAAGAGCCTCGAAAAAAGATAAAGTAGCTGGGGCTTGAGGCTAGAGATCTATTCAAGAGCCACAAAACTGGAGATGCCACTGCATACATGCTATGGAAGTCCCCTGGAAGTTAGTTGGAGATTTTAAATCTTTAATTTCCAAGTCAGGAGCCACACTTTATAAGTAATTTGAAGACAGCACAAATGTCTAGGGTCCAAAATGCTCATCGTTTCCCAACTTGTGGGAACTCATCCATCAGTGATTGCCTTGTCTTGATACACAGAGGTGAGATTTTTCAACTGAAATCCTTACAGTGTTCTTCTGTCCTTTCTTGTCTCACTAAAAAGAAGTGATTTTTTTTTCTAATTTTTACTTTGCATCCATAGAAAATATGTTTTCTAATAAGTGTGACTGGTTGGCTTAGGTCTGGTTTCTGTCCATACTGAAGCTCTATTCATCACTGGAATGACCAATTTGAATTAGTTTGTCCTGGTGAATGGTAACATGACACAATTTTCCAGAATTTGGGTTGTGCAAAAGGTCCCTAGAATAACAGTTTGAGTTCTCTTAAAGAGTAAAGAAACTTTTGTATTCAATAGAGAGATCACCATTTCTATTTGGCATTTTAGACCTTTGGTTTAGAGGCAGCTATTCAGGAAAACCCTGGGGAGTTGAAAATGCAATCCTCAGGCACTTTTATTAGGTGAGTTTACCAAATATTATTTTTAAATGAGACTCCCCAGAGCAGACTCAGTCTCAGGGGAAGCTACATGTAAATCAGGCAGGGTAAATTTTCACCAATTATCAAGCTTCTCTCGCAATGACAGACGTTAATTTTCTACCTGGGGCTTATACCCTGAATCTAGGGCTGGAGATCACAACCAAAGCTGATGACAAATAGTTTTGTTGTTTCTGCTTGCAAAAAACATCCTAATGAAATAATAAAGGATATACACAAAGATTTACATGCAAGAATGCTCATATCAGCATTATTCATAATGGTCACATATTTCCAATTACCTAAATATTAAGCAAAAGATTTGACTTATTTATTATTATATGTCCCTTATTTTTTTTCTTATGTTTTCTTTCTATTTTTCCACAAAAATATGTATTTCTTGTTGAAGATATATTTTTTAAAATTAAGTGATATTAAAAATCAAGTTAGGTAGTTAAAGAAAAGAATTCAGGAGAGAAACTGCAAACAAGTATTTCATAATCTTTGAAATACAGCTTGAGAATGCAGCCACATAGGGCTGGGCTTTCCAGTCTGAAGTAACTTCCTTTAGAAAAGGAAGATAATGAAATAACAGTAGATGAGGCAGCTGGTTCCTGCAGAGACTCTTGTTTGACAGCAAATAGTAACAATAGATTGGTCCTTGACCCTAGTGACAATTACCATTTAAGTGTTATTAAATGTCAGGCCAAGTGCCAGATGGAATCATTCTGTGTATCACTTCATTTGGACAAAGATGCGATGCAGGCATGGCTCGTGCTCAACACCTCCATCTCCCTGACAACGCCATCTTTCCTATCTATACCACTATTCCCCACTCCCAACCCTCTGAGGAAGGGGCTGCGGCTGCCCTCCTGTTCACCAGAATTATTACCTCATTTCTGCTAGTCATCTGGAGTCTTCTGGACCTTCTCCTCTACCCCACAGTCATTGTTATATACAGGAAAGTCACTCATTCATTCATTCTTCCACTCAACACTGAGTCAAGACCCAAACAAACCCTGGCAGGCCACCTCCAGAATCAAGCACTTCACCTTCTCTACTCTACCAGCTTTGACTCACACACAAGCTTTGATCTACACAGACATGGGTTCAAAGCCCCATGCTGCCAACTTCTGGTCAAGACCTTGGACAAATCAGCAAACACCCCAAGGCACATTACCCTTATTCATAAAAATCATTTTACTGATGGTAACTGTCTCGTAGGCTTAATTGTGAGGGTTAGATTAAATAAGACAATGTGGCAAAAGCTCTTGCACAAAACCTGCATGCAGATGATTTAGTTCAATGGATTATAAACAGACTGAAATAGTGGCCCATCAAATCAGGTTCCTGAAGGAAAAATTTATTGTGTTAAATGCAACATTTGAAAGTGTCTGAAAATGAACCACATAAATGGAGCCATTTGGTAAGTATATAAATACTAAGTTTCCGGTGGGGTCATTTTTTCACCAGTCATCCCAAATTATCATTTTATAAAGGGCTAATGGAGAGCCTTGTGTTTGGGGAAGTAAGCATCTCTTGTAGCAAATGTTTCCCTGACCTGCCTTCTCTCTCAGGTGTAATATTCTGGCCCCTTGATTCCCCCCACCACCACCACCACAAGATTTAAAATAGGATATTATATTATGTCATACTCCAAAAACTTAAGAGTGTTTGTAACAAGGAAGGACCCTCTGAGATGGTCCCTCCTGCTTCTTCTCAGTCTGTAATGTACACACAAATCACCTGGGGTTCTTGTTAAATAAAACACAGCCTCTGATTCAGTAGACCTGGGATTAAGCCTCAGTTGTTGCAGTTCTAACAAACTCCCATGAGATATGATGCTGCTGGTCTAGGGATCACACCTCGAGTAAGCATATGATTTTTAAAAATTATTATTTTTAGTAGAGCATAGTTGATTTACATTGTTGTGTCAATTGCTACTGTACAGCATAGTGACCCAGTTATACATATATATACATATACATATATATACACACAACACATATATTATATATATACATATACATATATATACATATATGTGTTGTGTGTATATATATATGTATACATATATATATACACATTATTTTTCTCATCTTATCTTCCATCATGATCTATCCCAAGAAAATAGATATAGTTTCCTGTGCTATATAGTAGGATGTCATTCTTAAACATCCCTTTATATTTGAGTCATCTCGGAGCTGTTAAAATACTGCTGCCTGGTTGTTACCTGCACATTTCGTCAATGCATGATACACAGTGCATTGTGGGCAGTGGGCATTTTGGTTGTCAGTAGCTAGACATACAAGATTTTTAGGAAATGGTAGCACATTTTTATTGAAGTGTTCATAGGTAAGGGCAGGGAATGAATATACTGTGATCTCCAGAAATAAGTAAATAGATATTTATATAAATGTATGGCCCAGATTGCTTTTTCTTGAGTAGAATCCCTCTTCAGTACAACCATAATTATTGGGGGCATACTGTGTACCAGGCACAGTATTTCACATATTTCACTTGACTCTAAGACAACCTTCTGGGAAAAGTATCATGATAGCCATTTCACATGATACTCAAAAAATTAAGCACTTGCCCAAGCTAACACTAATACAAGAGGCAAAGCTGAAATCAAAACCAAATTGGTGTGATGGCAAGTTTTGGCAATGTGTGCTTTTTATTTTTAACATCTTTAATGAGGCGTAATTGACATACAAAAAACTGCATAAAGGGGATAATTTGATGAGTTGGGAAATGTGACTATATCTATGAAATCATCATCAGAATCCAAAAGAGAATTCTTTCTATCTCCCCTAAAGCCTTCTCATGCGCATATATCACCCCTCTCTCCCTGGCCCCATGCCACCCCTAGGCCACCAGTGGTCTTTCTGTTACCATACCTTGGTTTGCATTTTCTAGAGTCATATTTAAATAGAATTACAGACTATGCAACTTTTCCGATATTCAACATGTAAACCTTGAGATTCAGGAATTCCCACTGCAGCGCAGGGGAAACGAATCTGACTAATATCTCTGAGTATGTGAGTTCGATCCCTGGCCTTGCTCAGTGGGTCAGTGATCCGGTGTTGCCATGAGCTGTGGTGTAAGTCACAGATGCAGTTAAGATCTCTCGTTACTGTGGCTGTGGTGTAGGCCAGCAGCCACAGCGCCAATTCCCTAGCCTGGGAACTTCCATATGCCATGGGTGTGGACCTAAAAAAAGAAAAAAAAAATCTTGAGATTCATTCATGTTATTGGGGGTATCAGAGGCTCCCTCCTTTAAATTGGTAATATTTCATTTTAAGAATATTCTACAATTTGTTTATCCATTCTCATACTGATAAATATTTGGACTGTTTGAGACTATTACAAATAACACTGCTAAGAGCATTCATGTAATATCTTTTAATATATGTTTCTTTTTTTTTTTTCTTTTTACCGCTGCTTCGGCAGCATATGGAGGTTCCCAGGCTAGGGACTGAATGGGAGCTGCAGCTCCTGGCCTATACCACAGCCACAGCAATGCCAGATCCAAGCTGTGTCTGAGACCTATGCTGAAGCTTGTAGCAATGCTTCATCCTTAACCCACTGATCAAGGTCAGGGATCGAATCCTCATTCTCATGGACACTATGTTGGGTTCTTAACCTCCTGAGCCACAATGGGAACTCCTTAATATGTTTTCATACCACTTGGATAAATGTGTAGGAGTGGAATGAGTGGGTCATATATTAACTATATTTAACTTTTTGAGGAAATGCCAGCTTTCTTTCCAAGATGGCTACACTATCTTACAATCTTGCCAGCAGTATTAGAGAGTTCCAGAAGCTACCCACACTTGGTATGTGTTCAGTCTTTTTAGTTTAAACAACTGTAATGAATATGTAGTTGTTGTGGTTTTACATTGCATTTTCTCAGGGACTAATGATGTTGAACATCTTTTCATGAACTTATTTTAAATGTGAGCTTTTATATTCAATATGACTGTTTTCCAAGCAAATACAGTATGAATCTTTTTATTTTTATTATTTTATGAATTTTTTCATTATAGCTGGTTTACAGTGTTCTGTCAATTTTCTACTGTACAGCAAGGTGACCCAGTTACACATACATGTATACATTCTTTTTTCTCATGTTATCATGCTCCATCATAAGTGACTGGATATGGTTCCCAGTGCTATACAGCAGGATCTCATTGCTTATCCATTCCAAAGGCAATAGTTTGCATTGATTAACCCCAGACTCCCAGTCCATCCCACTCCCTTACCCTCCCCCTTGGCAACCACAAGTCTGTTCTCCATGTCCATGATTTTCTTTTCTATGGAAAAGTTCATTTGTGCCATATATAAGATTCCAGATATAAGTAATATTATACGGTGTTTGTCTTTCTCTTTCTGACTTACCAGTGTGGATTTTTTAAATAAAAAAAAAATCATACCAACCCCCAAACTTTACTTAAATAATTTTTATAGTGTATTTATTTTTATGATGATATTAACAAAATCCCAAATATAAAATTATGCAAACATTTCTTTTACTTAATAAATTTTATGTAACTATAAAAATTAAATATATAAATCCATGAGTCCCTGTCATGGCTTAGTGATTAACGAACCTGACTAGTATCCATGAGGACATGGGTTCAATCCCTGGCCTTGCTCAGTGGGTTAAGGCTCTGGCGTTACTGTGAGCTATGGTGTAGATTGCAGATGCAACTCAGATCCCAGGTTGCTGTGGCTGTGGTGTAGGCTGTCAGCTACAGCTCTGACTCGACCTCTAGCCTGGGAACCTCCATATGCTGTGGGTACGGCCCTAAAAAGACAAAAGACAAAAATAAATAAATAAAAATATTAAAAATATATAAATCCAAAAATTGAAAATTCACACTAACATAAATTATAATAGGAGAGAGGGCTGTTTGTTGACCCTAAGTCACCACTTGTAAATTTACTTGACTCATTCATATGGTATGCCATGATATTATGTGGCCTTCTCTTGGCAAGAATTCAGAATTCACGTGTAAGTTCTGCCTTTACTCTTTAGCCAGTGACAATCAAAGTAGTTCTCCTTGGCTCCAAAAGAATCATAAAAACCAGTGCGAATGCAGGCCCTGGCATTGCATGGCAATGCTTGATTATAAGGAGAACCAGATGATTCAAAACACGCTTGCATTGTTTTTGTTAGATTTTCATCCAAACAAAAGACACAATATTGAAACATGCTCATAGCAACAAAGTCGTCCCCTAAAGATAGGACTGTGAATTCCAGGATTTGTCAGATGCCCTAGGTAGAAAAGCTCTTGACCCAACCAGACACGTCACTGTGTCCAATACTCCTTGCACTGTCCCACAGTGTTAAAGGCACATAGTTTGGAGTTCCTGTCATGGCTCAGTTGTAATGAATCCCAGTAATATCCATGAGGACATGGGTTCAATCCCTGGCCTCACTAAGTGGGTTAAGGGTCTGGCATTGCCATGGGTTGTGGTATAGGTTGCAGACATAGCTCGGAACCGGTGTTGCTGTGGCTGTGGTGTAGGCTGTCAGGTACAGCTAGGATTTGACCCCTAGCCTGGGAACCTCCATACACCACAGGTGCGGCCCTAAAAAGGCAAAAAAAAAAAAAAAAAGACATAATTTATTGTGTCACTGGATACTCTCCCTCAAAATCTGGCAAATAAGGTCATCACTCTGAATTGCAGATCAGAAAGCCGAGGGAAATAAGTCTAGGTGAACCCTGTAGTATTTCCATAACTGAACCTAAAGGAGTCAAGACTAAAACCACTTCTTCCAATTCCATCTTCTCTCCTACATCACATTACTTCCCTGGCATTATTATTAGAAGACACATTCTGGAGAACACATAAACCTGGGGACGTTTTTTAATAGCTCTTCTTATGATCAAACAACCAAATGTTTTCCACCCATTTCATTTCCACTAATCCAAAACAGACTCAGTGCCCCTTTTCCCTCTCATTCATGTCTATTTTTCCTTTGTTGTCTCTTGATCTTCTTCAATAGGAAACACAAAGTCCCGGGCACACAACTGGGTATGACATAATCCAGCTGCCACCCACCATGCTGCTACTGCTCATAGTGTAAAAACCCCTTCCTCCTTCTTTTCCACAAAACAACGAGCTCTGGTGTTCTTAGAATCATGCCAGCTTTCCATGTCCTTAGCACATTCACAAATGTCATTATGGATGCCACATTTCTTTTCCAGGTGGAACATTTCAAACAAAGCTTTAAAAACAATTACAATAAAACTGTGACATCTGCCATTCATTGAGCTTTAGTTTCCTGCCAGGAATTATGCTAAAAATGTGCACGTGCCCCATCTCCAGGCCTGTCCCTAGGAGGCAGATATTTTCTTACTCCCATTTTGAAGACAGTGGAGTGAATTTAGAGGAGTGCCAGTGTCACACAGCTAATAATTCGTGGAGCCAAGAATCAAACTCCAGTCTTTTCAGTGCCAGTAATGCCTGCATTTCATCATTATGTGAATATTACTTCTGAAAAGTCATTCCCAATTTCCCCTGACTGTAGGGTACAGTTCCTTCCTCTGAAAACATGGAGCCCTTCAACTATATCCCTTGTACCCTGCTTAGTTTATGAGCTGTAGTCAACTCTCCTAGGGAGTCTTACATAGGGCTTAGCACACTGCTGTGCCTATAATACACTTTTAGTAAATAGCTATCCTTTTTTTAATTTTTTCCTTTTTCTTTTTCCTTTTTTTTTTTTTTTTTTGGCTAGCTGGCTGGATGGGTAAGTGGGTGGATGGACAGGACCCAATTGCTTTCCTCTGCCCATCATCCATTTTCTGGACCTGGCACCCACGACTACCACCTCCTCTTATACGAGTGGTCAACCATGGTGTCCATGCCCTTCCCTGGTCACATGAACAAAAATATTTCTGAATTTCCCTGGAATAGCAATTGGTCCAGGAACAGTAACTGATCCAAACAAACTTCATCCCAGAGTTTGATCCAAACAAACTTCTTCCCAGATAAAGACACAAGTAGAGAGAAGTACCTCTTCCTTCTGGAATGGCTTAACTGGGACAATGGTACTTGGGAAGAATCATAGCTCATTTTTTGTCATCTTGAGAAAAGAACCTGCATGGAAGTTGAAGGAAATATCATTTGAACCCCTACATTCAGCCAGTCATGCCTGAAGCATGAACCCCTACAAGACTTACCAGCTAAATGACCCATGTTTACTTTATAATTTGCATACTGGCCACTCCCAATTTCAAGGGTCCTGAAAAACACAAGAAAACACAGGCCTGGAAAAGGGCAATTTTATTTATACAAATTATAACTGTTTTTATTATTATTATGAAATTGGTGATGATACATGAGAAAAGCAGACATGATCCATGAGCTTCAAGCAATCTGCCATCATTCACATGCCAAATAGCATCTAACACATCTTAGACATCCTGGCACTCAAGTGGGGCCTCTTCTCTCCTCTTTTACTTGTATTCTTATGCACAAAATAAGCAATTTATTTTCTTACCTAAATGAAAAGTCTAGAAGTAAAGCTGATTTCAGTCAGGGTAGAGGCAAATAATACCATCCAGGATCTGATTCTTCCCCATCTCTTCACTATGATTCTTCCCTTCTTGACGTTAACCTCAAGCTTCACATGCTGGGCCCTTGGTGGTTCCAAGCTCTCACTTTATTGATACAAAATGGCTGCAGGAGGTCCAGAATCACTTCCTCACACTCTAACATCCAGAAGAGGAAGATGAGCCTCTTCTTGTTGCTCCTACCAAGAGAGCTTGGTAGAAGTCAGACTGTCAGACTCCCACCATCACATGATTAAAAAGGGGAAATCTATTTTGCCCAAAGCAAAACTCACATGTTACCATGATGAGATAGCAGAACATAAATACACACTCACATATACATCCACAGAGAGAGAAAGACAGAGACAGAGAGAGAAGAGCACAAGAATGACAAAAATTGATCACTGTGGAATGCAGGTGGAGAAGGCACATGGATATTCACTTCAGTGTTTGTTTTTTTAACAATTCTATGCATCTGCAATTTTCGTGATAAAAAGATGGTGGAAGAAAAAAGGTATGGAGGTCATTAGTGCTATTCACCAAGTATTTTTAGCCCTCTTCCTTTAAGGCATACAGCGATTTTATACTTCCCAGCTTCTTTGAATTTAGATGTGGACAAGTGACTTGCTTTGGCCTATGAGGTGTGAGCTAGGATTGCTTATGAAAGAAGCTTTTTAGGCCTATTTATGATTCCCCACATCCCTATCCCACTGCTACAGTGACCAAGGAAGCATATAGTAAGATAAAACCTCCCTCCAACTGGGTTTCTGAAGGACTCCCCCAGACAAGCAGTGGACAAGCATGAAATAAGATGTGGGGATTGTTTGTTATAGCAGCAACACCTAGACCATCCTTAGGGGTAGAGAACCAAGTGCTGTGCAGGAAAAACAATATGCCATCCTCTAAATAACAGGAAGCTTTAACCATAAAGGCATAACTCCTAGACCATTCCTAAAGAGGAGCTATCAAGTACACACTGAGAGAAAGCTAAAAATATTGATTCTGTTATTGTTTCAAAGGATCAATTAAATTGTGATGTAATACCAAACACAATGTGCTCATTCTTGTAAGATATCTGTGTTATTAAGTAATATTGGGGAAATGATTCCAATTTCTCTATTTCCGTCTTTGCTGTCTGCCAATAACATATTCCAGAATGGTATTGAAGCAGCTGGAAAGAATTTTTGCAAAACTCTAGACTCTGTCCTATTAGCTGGTTGCTTGTGACTCAGCTAGGAACAGGAGGTGCAAGCAGCCTGCACATTGGAAAGCAGATCACTGCCCATTAAATCAAACTGTGAGACAAAGAAAAGGGGCAAATGTACCCAGCCTGTAGGAAATTTCCAAGAAAAGTTTACAATAGGCAAGTGGAATTAGAGTGAATTCACCAGCAATACCAACAAGAGAAGTAAATTGCTTTTCTCTACCACTAAGAGGAAATCTTTCTTAACGACTTAAATCCCATTGTACCAACTCCACAAGCATTACCTGTTGTAGAAAGTGGCACTTGATAGGTCACTATGAGATTTTTCTTAAGTAGCTCAAGTGACCTCTCCAAAGAGGAATCATTGAAAGGTAGAGAAGTTACCTGGAGTCCAATACTCCCTGGAACTAAGATTCTCTGAGAGCCAAGGAAGAATAGGTAAAGAACACAATGAATGGGTCTATATCATAAGGAAAGGATCACAGAATTTTTGGTGAATTATGGCTCCCTGTTAGGGACAACATGGAAACCTATCTCACCCAGCTTTGAGAGCCCATGCCTCATGTTACCCCTCAGCAAAACCTGCAGCAGCTGTGTCTGAACACTTCGTCTCTGTCTACATTGACTTAGAGACCATATGATCTCAGGCAAGTTACCTAAAATCTCTCAGCCTCAGTTTCCCCTTCTGTCCATCTGGACTAAGACTATTATAAGGATTAAATGAGGAAGTTCCTGTTGTGGCTCAGTGGTAACAAACCTGACTAGTACCCGTGAAGATGTGGGTTTGATCCCTGGCCTCACTCAGTTGGTTAAGGATCCAGCATTGATGTTCACTGAGGTATAGGTCACAGATGCACCTTGGATCCCATGGTGCTGTGGTTGTGGCCTAGGCCAGCAGCTGTAGCTCCAATTCAACCCCTAGCCTTGAAACTCCCATATGCTACAGGTGCAGAAGCTTAAAAAGCAAAAATAAATAAATAAAATTAATGAAATCAAAATGTATGAGAAAACAAAATATAGAATTAACATATGCTCCAGCAATCCCATTCCTGGGACAAAACTATAATTGAAAAAGATACATGCACCCTATGTTTTTTTCACAATAGCCAAGACATGGAAACAACCTAAATGTCCCTAGACAGATGAATGGATTAAAAGACATGGTACATATATACAACGGAATACTATTCAGCCATAAAAAATTAAATAATGCCATTTGCAGCAACATGGATGGAATTGGAGATTCTCATACTAAGTGAAGTAAGTCAGAAAGAGAAAGACAAATACCATATGATATCACTTATATGTGGAATCCAAAATATGGCACAAATGAACCTATCTACAGAACAGAAGGAGACTCAGAGACATAGAGAATAGACATGTGGTTGCCAAGGATGGGGGAGAGTGGGATGGATGGGGAATTTTGGGTTGGTAGATGAAAACTATTATATTTAGAATGGATAAGAAACGAGGTCCTACTGCACAACACAAGGAACTATATCCAGTCTCTTGGGATAGAATGTGATAGAAGATAGTATGAGAAAGAAAATACCTATATACGCATGACTGGGTCACTATACTGAACAGCAGAAATTGGCACCACACTGTAAATAATTATACTTTCATAAAAAATAAAATTAAAATAATGTAAAGAGCTTAGCAAAGCTGAACACATAGTAAGATCTCGATATATTTAGTTACTATCATTATAATTTTTATGTCTTCATTAGAAGGATCTTATTCATCTACTTCTGTTGGCTAGCCTTTTTCTTTCTTACTCTTCAATGGCTCAAGCCTTTATTTTCTTTCCCTCTTTAATTCAAGGACATTATACTCTGTGCTGGGCACTGTCCTCACAGATTGTTGACAATGATGAATGGAACAGATTTCCTTGTCCTCAATAGACAATACAGGAGAAGGTAATGTAATCAGAATGCAATGCAAAAAAAAGAGCCCATGGCACCAGGGAGGACAGTTCCAATGGTATTACTCTGAGTAGCTGATATTGAATGGCACCCTCTTCCCTGCAAACAGCTCTCTATGATGTTAGGAAACTAAAGCAAAACTCCCCACCCAGCTTTCAGTGCTGTGAAAACTGGCCTGAAGAAAAGAGGTCCAGGAGGCATGGATAAACTCTAAGGCATTGCAACTGAGGGCCTGAGACCGGCATGGTTTTCTTGCTTGTGGAAGAGAGACATTCATACCAGAATCCAAAAGGATAGAGCTTCTATTCTAACAAAATTGGGGAAATGATTTAAATTGCTTTATTTCCTTCTCTCTGCAATTTCTGTAATAGTTCTTACTGCATGCTCTTACTGTCACATAAAGCTTCATTTAAAAGTCTCCATGCATTTGGAATCTGAATTTATTGCTTCAGCAAAACTTATACATTGTTTTAACGTGACCACACATCCTGATTTGGCTAGAATAGTCCAGCTTTATTCCTGTTGTCCTAGCATAATTATTAATAGCATTGCCTTTCACTTGCAAAGGTGTCCCAGCTTGAATGATAAATGACAATTATACAGTCAACCTAACTTTAGTAAATCTCTCTTAAAAAAATTTTTTTAAGTTTAAAGCTATTTTGATGCTGAAAATTATAGAAGTTGAACTCCTTTTCCATATCCTTCCAATACTAGACTGACAGAACCATAGTGATAATAAAATTACCATTTATTAAAAAGCAAATTTACAAGTCATCATGCCAAGGATTTTGCTCATTTTATTTCACAATAAGCCTTACAGTTTCATTTTTTTTTAATTTCCCCAGTACATTTTTTTTCTATTGTACAGCATGGTTACCCAGTTACACATACATGTATACACTCTTTTTTCTCACATTATCATGCTCCATCATAAACGACTAGACATAGTTCCCAGTGCTATACAGCAGGATCTCATTGCTAATCCATTCCAAAGGCAATAGTCTGCATCTATTAACCCCAAGTTCCCAATTCCTCCCACTCCCTCTCCCTCCCCCTTGGCAAACATAAGTCTATTCCCTAAGCCCATGATTTTCTTTTCTGTGGAAACATTCATTTCTGCCATATATTAGATTCCAGATATAAGCAATAAAATGTTCAACATCACTGATTATTAGAGAAATGCAAATCAAAACTACTATGAGGTACCACCTCATACCAGTCAGAATGGCCATTATTAACAAGTTCACAAAGAACAAATGCTGGAGGAGGTGTGGAGAAAAGGGAACCCTCCTGCACTGTTGGTGGGAATGTAAATTGGTATAACCACTGTGGAGAACAGTATGGAGGTACCTTAGAAAACTATACATAGAACTACCATATGACCCAGAAATCCCACTCTTGGGCATATATCCATACAAAACTTTCCTTAAAAAAGACACATGCACCCACATGTTCATTACAGGACTATTCGCAATAGCCAAGACATGGAAAAACCCCAAAAGTCCATCAACACATTGTTGGATTAGGAAGATGTGGTATATATACACAATGGAATACTACTCAGCCATAAAAAAGAACAAAATAATGCCATTCACAGCAACATGGATGGAAGTAGAGACTCTCATCTTGAGTGAAGGAAGTCAGAAAGAGAAAGACAGTTTCATTTTTGACAAGTTTCTACAGATATGGAGATGAAGCACAGGGCACAGAAGTGGCTTGTTGAAGAACCATCCAGGGGTAGGTAGAAGTATGCTGCAGAAGGAAGACAAGGTCATGATCCAGAAGGAATGGAGAAGTTACTAAAAGAAAAAGCCTGGCAAATAGGAACAATGCATAGATAATGAAGTGTGCTACATTCAAAGCCAATCACACCCCCTGGCTAGTGCCTTGCCGAAGTTGAAACATTAATGCTTCTTGAATTGGAGCCTGAGTCAACTATTCAACTGCCCAAATGGTAACGTGAAGCCCTGAAGTCCAATGACCCTGGGACATGGAATAGAAGCCTCTGCAATAATGCAGTTTCTTCCCATTTCAACTATCCACCTCCCTGCCACACCCCCAGCTTTTCCTTGGCCATGCACCATCTCTTCAGAGCTCTCTAGAGCTATATCAAATTATAAAGATAAGCATGACTAAAAGCCAAGGGTCATTAAAAATGGATTCAAGAGTTAGCATGGCCTTCAAAATCCCTATGATGGCTCAGTTGCAGAGGACAAATTTCCTATCTCCTCTCCAATTAGTCTACTGGCTGATACCATGAAGCATGGTCAGTGGATGTGAGCACTGAGGGATGGGTTCCAATTACTTCTCTTGCATCATTCACATTTTCACTGCCACGAGCACAGAAGTCTTATTTCCAACATCACAATTAATCTAATCCCTCCAGGTTTCCACAACTAACCACATCTTCATAAAGTTTAATTTAATGTAATTTAACGTAACACTGCCCTCTTGTGCCTCACCAAACGAGGGGCCTTTTTGGGGAAAGATTATTTTTAATTAAAAATAAAATCTATAATTTCAGTACCTTCTTCAACATTATGCTGGAGAGGGGAAGGTGTATTTCTTGCTTATCCCCCTTCATCATTTGTTCCAGTCTTTTGTTACAGTGGTTTCCACCACTGATAACTGCTGGCCAAGGAAATCAATGCTAAAGGCAGACTTTAACATAAATCCACATGTGATTATTTTAAAGTAGCATATGGACGGAAATAGCAAACAATGAATCCAGGCTGCCTAGGAATGAGGAGTACAGAAGAAACTGAGTAAGAAATCAGGAAATGAAAAGAAAGTTATTAAATAGACTCACCACAGCTGGCTTAGTGATTTCAATAGACTTGGTTGATGGGAAAACAATCAGAGAGAGCCCTTTAATTGCTTTTCTGCTGAGTTCCTTTCCACATCTCCATGTTTGCAGAGATTAATTAGGAGTTCCAATCACAATCTAAAACTAAACTCAATAAGACAGATCAGAGAATTTTTTTTAAATGATAGTATGCTCTGGAAACTTCTGAGCAGTATGTCTCATAAAATTGATGGTCAGTGGTTCCACTTTGCAAAAAGATTATTTGTAAGGAATAAGTAATATAAGAACAGAACCTAACATTAAATAGCACACAAGTTGCCACTTTTTAAGTCATATTCCCAGCTCAAAAATTGAGTCTTAGTATGTTTCTCTTCATTAGCCACATCTCAGCACTCTGAGCAAGAAATGATGGGTAGAAAGATGATCAAGGAAACCTTGAATGCTCTACAAATTACAGAAGCAAAAAGGAGGCAACCAAGTTGACCTCTAACATAAGGTGAAATAGACAGGGACTGCATAAACACCTTGGGTGATGTGCTCTTCTCTTTTTAAGGGACAGAACTTCTTAAAATTGATCTACTATTTCCATTTGGTTTTCTAACTCCAGCATCCATCTCTGTGATTATCTTACAAGATGGATGCTTTGGACAGAATAGATGTCTAAGAATTGCATACACAGCATAGATGCCTAAAAAATCCAGCCCATGTGTTTCTCTTTCACTCCCTTACTTACCCCTTATTAGGCCATCTTCTGCTTTCTGACAAATTCTTTTTATCAAGTCCAGAAATTTCAGCTTTGCCCAGGGCTCAGTACATTCCTGATGTCTTGAATGACCAAGAAACCCCCTCTCTCTTTCCCCCATGTTCCCACTTTTTTGTTTCTGTTTTAAGTATCACGCCCCCTGCTGGTCTCTTTCACACAGAACCTCATCAGTGTTGCATGACAAAGCCAGAGTATTCTGAGAGGTAATGATGGGGTCACTTTACCTAGTTTAGTAGGTAGAGATAGGTGTCCCTGAGGGACATTCACAAGCCCTGAGAAGGGGTACCCTGACAGTGGGTAAGGAAAAGGAAAAGAAAAAGAAAGGAGGATCATTTCCAAGAGAGGTACAGCAAAGGTGAAAATCATAACAAAAGAAGTAGTTCATTTCCAAGAGAGGTACAGCAAAGGTGAAAATCATAACAAAAAAAAGTAGTTGTTGGGAGAATTTAGAAACAGTTAAAACCAAATAATCAGGAAGGAGACTGGTAAGGACTATTTTGTGTCTTTTCCAGGAAAGAGCAAGAACTTTTATTATCATACTCAGGCTCCCCTTTCTTGATACTTAGTTCCTCCATTCTCAAAGCACACAGAGTTCTGTACCCAGCAATTCCCTCCACCCATCAAAACTACATCTCAGTCACACAGCTGATAAAACTCAGTCAAGGAGAAGTGACTATAAAAATGTAGTGTCACAGGAGTTTCTGATGTCTCAGTAGACTATGATATCCATGGAATCTATAAATGGCCTGAGTTCAAATCCAATACTTCACTCTGGCCCTCAGTTTCCTCATCTGTAAAGTGTAAATATTAACAGAACCTTTCTCACAAGGCTTCTGTGAAGATTACCAAGATGTTAAGTAAAGTGCTTAGGAGATACCCAGAGTGTCATAGGAAAATAATCTTAGCTATTATTTGCATTTCAATTCCAAACAAATCTTTAGGCAGAAAGAACAAATCTAGTGGCATTTTAGGTAAGAGTGGGCTAGAAAAGGCACCCTGAAAGGCCAGGTTTACTACTCATGAAGCAAAGCAGGATGCACTTCATAAAGCTGCACCAGTAAAGGCTGGGTTTGTAGCCACCTAGCCTGGGGAGGAACCCCACACACCAGAGTCCCTATAGTAATTGCAGCCCAACCATGGCAGAGAAGCACACACAGCCCACACAGGGGATATCCCTGGAGCACCTGACACTGGAGACCAAGGAGGATTATGCCACTGTGTCCCCAAAGGACATCTCCTACATAAGGCTACTCTTTCAAGACCAGGAGACATAGATGATATACCTAATACACAAAAACAAACACAAAGTTAGGCAAAAGTGAGGAGACAAAAGAATACCTTTCAAGTGAAAGAACAAGAAAAAAACTTCAGAAAATGAACTAAACAAATAGAGACAAGCAATTTACCAAAGAATTCAAAGTAATAATTATAAAAATGCTCACTAAACTCAGTAAGAATGTCAACAAAGAGAGAGAAAATATAAAAAAGAACCAATCTGAAATAAAGTATCCAATAAGTGAAATGAAAAATACTCTATAAGGAATCAACTGCAGATTAAAGGAGGCAGAAAAAGAGATAAGCAATCTGGAAAACAGGATAGTGGAAGTCACTCAATTGGAATAGCAAAAAAAAAAAAGTTTTTAAAAATAAGGATAGTTTAAGGGACTTCTGGGACAACACCAAGCATACTAATGTTCACATTACAGGAATCCGAGAAGGAAGAGATAAAGAAAGGGGAAAGAGGAACTTCCTTTGAAGACATTCACGGAAAGCAAAAAAAAAATGCCAAAAAGATACTCCACAAAAATGGAAATGAAAAGAAAACTTAGATAGCAGTACTTACATCAGAAAAAATAGACTTTAAAAAAAGAATGTAACAACAGACAAAGAAGGGCATTCCATAACAATAAAGGGATCAATGCAACAAGTCAATACAACACTTGTAGATGTCTATGCACCCAATAGAGGAGTACTTAAATACATGAAGCAAATATTAACAGACATAAAGTGGAAAATTGACAGTAACGCAACAGCAGTAAAGGACTTTAACACCTCACTTACATCAAAGACTATATCATCGAGACAGAAAGTCAATAAGTAAACATTGGATTCTAGTAACACATTAGATAAACATACTAGACACACATAGGACATTCCAACCAAAAGCAGCAGAATACACATTCATTTAAAATGCACATGGAACATTCTCCAGGACAGATCACATGTAGGCTACAAACAAGTCTCAATAGATTCAAGAAAAATAAAATCGGAGTTCCCGTCGTGGCGCAGTGGTTAACGAATCTGACTAGGAACCATGAGGTTGCGGGTTCGGTCCCTGCCCTTGCTCAGTGGGTTAACGATCCGGCGTTGCCGTGAGCTGTGGTGTAGGTTGCAGACGCGGCTCGGATCCCGCGTTGCTGTGGCTCTGGCCTAGGCCGGTGGCTACAGCTCCAATTCAACCCCTAGCCTGGGAACCTCCATATGCCGCAGGAGCAGCCCAAGAAATAGCAACAACAACAACAACAAAAAAAAAAAAGACAAAAAGACAAAAAAAAAAAAAAAAAGAAAAATAAAATCATATCAAGCATCTTTTCCAACTAAAACAGTATGAAACTATAAATCAATTACAAGAAAAAAAAAGAGGAAAAAAAGATACAAACATGTGGAAGCTTAACAATACTTTAAGTTTAGTGAAGAAATCAAAGAGGAAGTCAAAAAAATATCTGGAGATTGACAAAAGTGAAAACATGATGATTCAAAAATCTATGGAAGCAAGAAAAGCAGTTTTAAGAAGGAAGTTTACAGTGATACAGGCCTATCTCAGGAAATAAGAAAAATCTCAAACAATCTAAACTTATACCTAAATAATTCAAAAAACGAACAAAGCCCAAGTTAGAAGAGGAAGGAAATAATAAAAATCACACCAGAAATAAATGAAATAGAGACCTATGAACAATGGAAAATATCAATGACTAAGATCTGATTCTCTGAAAAGATAAACAAAAGTTACAAACAAACACAACAGAAATGATCATAGGAGCTTACTACAAAAAATCACATGCCAACAAGGTGGACAACCTATAAGAAATGGATAAACTCCTAGAAACATGTAATCTTCTACAACTGAACCAGGAAAAAATATAGAAAATCCAAACAGATTAATCACTAGTAACGAAACTGAATTAATAAGCAAAAATCTGTGAACAAACAAAAGTACAAGATCAGATGGCTTCACAGGTGAATTCTACCAAATATGTAAAGAAAAGTTAATTTAAAGATAAAAGTATCTTCCTTAAACTCTTCCAAAAAACTGCAGAAAGGAACATCTCCAAATTCATCCTATATGGCCCGCATTATCCTGATAATGAAATCAGGTAAAAACACCACAAAAAAAGGAAATTACAAGCCAACATTCCTGATAAACCATGGATGCAAAATTTCTCAACAAAATATTAAGAAACTAAATTCAGCAATACATTAAAAGAATCCTACATGAGGGTCAGTGGAATTTATTCCATGAATGCAAGTATGGTTCAATATGCAAATCAATCAATGTGATACACCATATTAAAAAAACAAAGGATAAAAAGCCTGTGATCATCTCAATAGACACAGAAAAATCTTTTGAGAAAATTCAATGTTCATTTATGACTAAAAATTCCTCTCAACAAAGTAGTATAGAGAAAATGTAACTCACCATAATAAAGGCCCTATATGACAAACTCACAGCTAATATCATACTCAATGGTGAAAAGCTGAAAGATTTTGTTTAAGGCAGGAACAAGATAAAGATGCCCACCATTGCCACTTTTATTTAACAGCATATTGAATGTCCTAGTCACAGCCATCAGACAAGAAAAAGAGATAAAAGACAACCAAACTGGAAAGGAAGAAATAAAACCATCAATATTTGCAGATGACATACTGTATATGGAAAATCTTAAAGCCATCAATACACTGTTAGAACTAATAAATGAATTCAGTAAATGTGCAGGATACAAAATCAATATGCAGAAATTTGTTGCATATCTACACAGTAATTAAAAACTATCACAAAGAGAAATAAAAAATTCTAATTACAATTGCATTAAAAAAGAATAAAATACCTAGAAATAAATGTAATCAAGGATGTAGAAGAGCTGTACTCTGAAAACTGTATAACAATGATGAAAAAAACTGAAAATAATACAAATAAATGGAAAGATACATTGTGTTCATGGAGTGGAAGAATTAATGCATTGCTAAAATGTCCATACTATCCAAAGCAATCTACAGATTTAAGACAACCCCTATCAAAAAACCAATAATATTTTTAACAGAACTGGAACAAATAATTCTAAAATATGTATGGAATTACAAAAGTCAAGCAACCTGAATAGGAATAAAGTTGAAAATATCATGCCTCCTGATCTCAAACTATACTACAAAGCTATGGTAATCAAAACTATATGGTACTGCCACCAAAACAGACACATAGATTAATGGAACAGAATAGAGAACCCAGGTGCAAACACATATTTATAAGGTCAATTAATTTATGACAAAGGAGTCAAGAATACATAGTGAGGAAAATATAGTCTTTTCAATAAATGGTGTTGGGAAAACTGGACAGATGCAAAAGAATGAAACTGGCCACTTTATTGAACCATGCACAAAAATAAATTCAAAATGGATTAAAGTCAAATGTAAGAGGAAATAGTAAAATTCCTGGAAGAAAGCATAGGCAGTATGCTCTTTGACATTGGTCTTAGTTATATTTCTTGATATGTCTCCCAAGGCAAGGGCAATGAATGCAAAATTTAGCAAATGGGACTACATCAAACTAAAAAGCTTTTGCACAATGAAGGAAACCATCCACAAAAGAAAAAGGCAACCTATTGAATGGAAGGTATTTGTGATATATTCAATAAGGGGTTAATATCCCAAATACGTAAAGAACTCATGTAACCTAACATAAGAAAAAAGATTCAATTAAAAGGGGGGCAGAGAATCTGAATATACATTTGTTCAAGGAAGACATACAGATGGCCAACAGACACCTGAAAAGAAGGTCAACATCACTAATCATTAGGGAAATGCAAATTGAAATCACAGTGAAACACCATCTCATACATGCCAGAAGGGATATTATCAAAAAGACAACATATAAGTGTAAGCATATATGTGGAGAAAAGGGAAATTTTATGCACTGTTGGTGGAATGTAAATATATGTAGCCTCTATGGAAAGCAGTATGGACATTTCTCGAAAAATTAGAAATAGAACTACCATACAATATAGCAATTTCACTTCTGGGTATTCATCTGAAGAAAACAGAAACACTTATAAAGATATATATATCCCTATGCTCACTGCACCATTATTTACAATAGCCAAGATATGGAAGCAACCTAAGTGCCCATGGAGAGGTGAATGGATAAAGATGTGGTATATACAATGGAAAAATTTCCAGCCATAAAAAAGAATGAAATCTTGCCACTTGCAGCAATATGAATGGACATAGAGGATATTATGCTAAGAGAAATAGTCAGACAGAGAAAGACTAATACTATATGGCTTCACTTAAACATAGAATCTAAATTAAAAAACAAAAACAAAAACCCAGCAAACCAAGCAAAACAGACTTACAGATACAGAGAACACACTGATGACCACCAGAAGGGAGGGGCATGGGAAGGTGGTGAGATAGGTGAGGGAAATTAAAAGGTACAAAATTCCAATTATAAAACAAATAGATCACAAGGATATAATGTACAACATAGGAAATATAGTCAGTAACATTTATAATAACTTTATGTGGTGAAAGACAGTTACTAGATTTATTGTGATCTATTTGTAAAGTAGATAAACATGGAATCACTATGTTGTACACCTGAAACTAATATATTGTATGCCAACTATAACTCAACTAAAAAAAAAAGAAAAAAGTATGTCAAATATAACATATATAAAATAAATAATAATAAAGAACAAATCTGACCATACCACCTCCCTGAACTACATCTTTTCAGTGGAATGCCATCCCCTATTAGGTAAAAGATCTGACCATTACTGACAAGATTATTTATGATGTTTCCTTGTTCCAAGAGCTCCATAGAAATCCTTTGCAAACATCAATGTACATAACATGGCTTGAGGTTCTTGTCAAAATGCAGATTCTGAATCAGAAGTTCAGAAGTAAGTTCTAGGATTTTGAGTTTCTTACAAGCTCCCAGGTATGCTAAGGCTCTAAAGACCACACTTTGAAAAGCAAGGGACTACAGCTTTCTTTGAGGAGCTCTCTAAGCCTTCTTGGCCCATTGCCAATCTGGAATGAGTACACTTCTGAGCCCTTTTAAGTATTCAATGAATACTTTATAATCCTAATGTTGTGTGCACTTACATGTCTTCCTCACAGCTAGTGAGCTACTTGAGAACATGAAATTCTTTGTCATTTATACCCCCATGGACATTACCCAGTACCAGGAATGGAAAAAGGGATGGATGGAAAGATGGATGGATGGATGGGTAGATGGACGGAACTATATGCATAAATAGATGAGATAATGAATGAATCAGGGACAGATCAGTCTTTTCATCTAGACACATATAGAAGCTTGACTTGAATGAAATTCTTAGAAGCTGTTTAAAATACATTTAGCTAAATGCATGGTGACAAAAATCACTGTGTGTGCTCATTAAAATCTCACCAAAAAATGTCAAGCATCTCTAAAAGTAGAGCTCTTCTTCCCAAGAAGGGCACTATGCCCTGTATTTTGGCTTCCAACTATGCTAGAGAGGTGACAATATAATCTGTTCTTAAAAAGTCATTTGAGAGTATCTTCTTCCACTGTGCTGTGTGCTTTTTCGTTCATCTTATGTAACCCACAAAGTACATCTCAGTTTCTGCCACCATAGTTGCTGCATTATAAACTCAATTATAGTAACAAGATCAGCTAGACTTTATTAAGCACTTTTTACCAGCCAGGAAGCCTGTCAATCACTTCTACTTGAAACACCTCTTAAAAATTTCATAATGACCCTAGTCTATGATACAGATGAAGAAACTGATATTAAAGAGGTTAAGTTAACTACCCAAGATCAAACAAATGGAAATAGAATGTAACTTGGAACCCAGGACTCTCTGACCTCAAATGCCATAATTTTAATCTGTACATCATAGTACCTCCTAAGACATGTGCTTTGGTCAGCCAAGGGCACATCAAATCTGTTGGGACATTTGTTTGGATAGAACTTTGGATTTGTTGCTTCTTCACTGGATGACCATTCAGAATGTTCATAATTACAAACCCCTTTGCAGAAAAATCTTTGCATTAGTTCTTAAAGGATAAATCCCATCCAGACCTCTATGATCCTCCACCCTCCTGGATAGCCTTGCATTTCTTCATTCCCATATCTTCTTTTATTAAAGCAGTGGGGGAGAATCAACATGCATCTGGAAGCAAGTAAAAGGCACATTAAACTCCCAAAGAATTCCACAGATCCTGAGTCTCCCCCAGACTAACAGGGTTTTCTTAGTGTTACTTGCAATTTCTGCACTGATGAGGCTCTCAGGCAAGAATCCCAGCCTGTAGCTGTCCTTTTGTTACCCATATGGTTGCTATTGAGACCTCTCTTCATCGGAGATGTAGGATAACTCGGTTTTTGCCACAATTACATTGTTTCTGCCACTTCCCCATTTCTCCTAGATCCCCAGTTCTGCATGTGTTCTGTGTCCCTCCTGTCAACTCAGATGAGAAATTCAGTGCCTTGACAGTTTCTACAAAAGCATGATGAAAACAAGGAAGAATTAGAGGCCAGGGACCATAGGAGCAGTCACCTCCGTACTCCTGCCACATCACCCGTCTTTCTCTTTATTGCCCTTCTCATTCATTGCCCTGAAAATCTAACCTAATCTCTCTCAAGTACGCAGAATATACACTACACACTGATACCTACATAATCAGCAACATTTCCCTCTTTTACATCCTAATAGAACCCTGAAATTTTAGAGACCCACCCGGACAAGCAACTCTGTGCTTCAGAGAACACCCCCTCCACTTCCCAGCTCCAGCAACAGGCTTGACTTGTCAAAGAGCAATCACATTACACTTCTAGGGATGGCAAATGATGGTCAATGAGAAGTGAAGGAAGATTTGCTGGAAAGCTTCTGGGAAAAGAACCCTCTTTCAAAGGAGATGGCAAAAAAGGAGAGAGAGAGTTTCTTGTCTTCTCTCAACCATGGAGATTAGATGTGACACCTGGAACTGCTGCAGCCATCTTGCTACCAGAGGCAAAGGAAGGTGACTTTGAGAGTGACAAAGCAGGAAAAAGATGAAAAGAACTCATGAGACAGATATAATATAGTAAGCACACTAAAATCATTTTATTTTCCTCCTGGGCACCCATAAAACCCCAGTTAACAGCCTCCCTTTAAGTTAAGAAGTGTCGTAAAATTGAATTCTGACCTACAGATATGGGTGGGAGGGATGTTTATAGCTTCTAGACCTGATCTCTCAAACATCCTTCTTGATCTTCCAAATTCTTTCTCTTTTTCCAACTGCAGGATGGATTGTACCATGATTCTGAAGCCATGTTCAGAAGGAAGGGCTACAGCATAGAAGAAGCCAAGAGCCCTGGATGTAAGAAAATCCTCCACTTCCACAGAATGGTTCCATAAATGAGCAGTGATGACGTATTGTGTGAAGCCACTGGGATCTCAGGACTAGCTTGCTAGAATGTATTATAGACTGAAGGTTTCTATACTCTCCAAATCCATATGTAGAAATCTAATCTCCAAAGTTATGGCATCTCATGATGAGGCCTTGGTAGGGTAATTTAGTCATGAGGGTGAAGCCCTGATGAATGGGATTACTATCCTTATAGGAAGAGGCCAGAGAGCTGGTCCTCTTTCTTTCTGCCATGTGATGCTATAACAAGTTGGCAGTCTGCAACGCAGAAGAGAGCCCTTGACAGAACCTGGCCATCCTGGCACCCTCATCATAGACTTCCAACCTCCAGATTTTTGTTGGTTTTAAGTCATTTATTTTGTGGTACTTGTTGTAGCAGCACAAGCAGGCTAAGACATACCACGTGGCATTTCTTACACTGATTAATACAACAAAATTCCTTGAGTGCTGAATCAACCAATCTTGAAATCATTTTACTGTTAGACTTTCTCTTATGAGCCAAGCTTTCTTTCATCTTTAAGCCCATTTGGGGCAATATCTTGTGTTACTTTCAGTACAAAGCATCTTAACAGAGAAATTCCTATCACTACAGCTCCTACTCTCACACTTGTATAAACAAACCCATCTAGATGGTCACAGAACCAAGGCCAGGATCTACTCTGTTAAAGGTTATCAGTATATAAAAGAACTTTTTAAATACTATCTAGGGGTCATCTGCTTTCTAATTCTTGCTGTGTGATTATCCACCCCCTATTGGCAAGATCTATTTCTGTGCTTAGTTCTGCCTGAGAAGTCCAGTGAAGTCTCCTAACCAGCATTCTCCTCCAGCCTTTCAGCAGTGGGCATTCTATAACACCTCTTTAGGTAAATCTACTGATCAGAATTCCTTGAGCAGTTCCCTCAGTCTTGCAATAAGTAAGATTTTCTTTTGAGTCTTATTTTCTCTGGGTTTTTTTGGGGGGGTGTTGTTGTTTTGTTGTTGTTGTTGTTGTTGCTTTTTAGGGCAACCCCTGTGGCATATGGAGGTTCCCAGGCTAGGGGATGAATTGGAGCTATAGCTGCCGGCCTATGCCACAGCAACAGCAACGCCAGATTCAAGCCGAATCTATGACCTACACTGCGGCTCACAGCAATCCCAGATCCTTAAGCCACTGAGCGAGGCCAGGGGTCAAACGCACATCCTCATGGATGCTAATCAGATTTGTTTCCACTGAGCCACAGTGGGAACTCCTTTTCTCTGTTCTTGGTTCAGTGGTCTCCCCTTAGGAGATGGAAGTTAGCATGAAGGCCCTTAGAGTGAAGGCCCTTGGACCAACTTCCTCTGTGCACACTATTATCTGCTCCTAGTCAAAAGGTACAAGCTTGGCCTTTCTCCCATTGCCAGCTTCCATCTTTCTCAGCCTGGTGGCTCCATTTTCCACCTAGGATTGATGCATCAGTGAACCTACCTACACTCTAAAGGCTACCAGATGACCTCTGTTGGTCTTCCTGCAGCTCTCATGGGCTATGTAGACATAGGGGTCATAGAGGGAAAATAAAATAGGCCCAACAAGTAGGTGTTGTAGCCCTATTGATATGTGTGGCAGATATCTGCATATCCTCCCTCTATGGTATTTTCCTTTATAAAATGAGATAATTTGTCTGAGCTCCAAAATCTTTCCTGAAACTCCTCCTCCTTTCTTCTCACATTGGAGTTCATCACTTTCTTCATCTGTGAATCTTATTATGGTCCATACTGTCCTTTGGTGTGTTCACTGATATAATAGGGTATAGAGGTTAAGAACTTGAACTCTAGGAGTTCTCACTGTGGCTAAGCAGTAACAAACCTGACTAGTATTCATGAGGACATGGGTTCAATCTTTGGCCCTGCTCAGTGCGTTAAGGATCCAGTGATGCCACAAGCTGTGCCGTAGGTCATAGATGCAACTCGGATCCAGCATTGCCATGGCTGTGGCGTAGGCTGGCAACTGTAGCTCCAATCAAACCTTAGCCTGGGAACTTCCATATGCCACAGGTGTGGCCCTAAAAAAAAACAAAAAAGAAAAGGAAAACAAGAGCCTGAACTCTAGATAGGCAGCTTTGGCTAGATTCCTAGTTCTATCACTTACTGGCTATGGAACCTCAGTCAAAGTAATCTCTCTAGGCCTTAGTCTCCTCATCTGTAGAAGGGGGTAAGGATACTACTGACTTCATGAGGTAGCGGTGAACATCAGCTAATGAAATTGACTTAACGTGACTAGAGTAGTATGTGGAACAGAGTAAGCGCTCCATAAATATGCATGCAGCTATTTGTCTCAGCTCTTCTTAGATTAGAAGTCTTTTTGAGTTGAAAAACAGACTCTAACCCATCTTTTGTATTTCTAATGGTAGATTCTAAGCAGTGCTCTGTATGAGTTACTTCAAAGAATGAATGAATCAATAAGAAATAAGCGACTGAAAGAATTTCCAAGTGTGTTTATGGCTAATGAGTGATTATTTAGAGAATGTTCCACCACAAATCACAGCTTTATAGCTAGAGAATTCCAGTCTTCGTATCGTCTGTCATAACACAAGCCAAGCTTGCTTCAGTTTTCTCAGCAATAGCAAGGTTCTGATGCATTTTCTCTTCCATCCCCACCCTCTGCCCCCACCCAGCTCTGTCCCCTGGCCTGCATGAATACATCCTGTCTATCCATCCACAAGAGAATGGCTAAGTAAGTTCACACATACTATGAGGTCACTGAAAAGATGGGTTAAATAGTTCATCCTTCTGTGGAAAGATTTTTGTAATAAACTGTTAAATGATAAACAGGGACTTGCTGTATAGCACAGGGAACTCGACCCAATATTCTGTGATAACCTCTATGGGAAAGGAATCTAAAAGAGAATGGAGGGGAAGGAGTGGGATGGACTAGGAATTTGGGGTTAATAGATGCAAACTATGGCCTTTGGAGTGGATAAGCAATGAGATCCTGCTGTATAGCACTAGGAACTATATGTAGTCACTTATGGTAGAGCATGATAATGTGAGAAAAAGAATGTATATATGTATCTGTGACTGGGTCACCTTGCTGTACAGTAGCAAATAATTGACAGAACATTGTAAACCAGCTATGACGGAAAAAATAAAAATAATTTTAAAAAATTTAAAAAATAAAAGAGAACATATGTGCGTACATGTACAATTGAATCACTTTGCTGTAGAGCAGAAAATATCACAACATTGTAAATCAACTATACTTCAATAAAACTTTTTAAAATGAGGAAAAAATCAGGCTATAAAACTGTATCATATACTAGGAAATGCCCAGATCTGTGGTTTTCACCTGCACATTAGACCTTTAAAAACAACCCCTGCCTAGTTCCACAATAGACCCCTGGAATCAGAATCTCTGGGAGAGGGGTACAGGCATTGGTATTCCTTAAATCTCCCCAAGTAATTCCAAAGATATAAAGTGATATGTTATCAGTGACTGTCTTTGCCTGGTACGATTGTTGGTGTTGTTATTTCTTCTCTTTGCTTATCTTTTTTCTTCCTCCTTTATACATGTATTGCTTTTGTGATAAGAGGGGAAAAAAATACATGCAATAGAAAGTGGCACTGGAAAGGAGGGCAGAGTTGGGGCAATTCTTTAACATCAGCTAATCCCTTAATAGAAGGGAAAGAGCTTTCTTTCTAGAAACACTTGCATGCTGCACTGTTTAAATTGAGATTCCACAGGACTTCACTGGAGGAGCCAGCAGCACGAACATACCATTGCTTTGTAGATCAATGCCAACCAGTGAAGAGATAATTAAATAAGCTGGGCAACTCTAAAACACTAGGCTCATTTTTAAAGTTTATTAAATTTCTTGTTAATTAAAACCTGGCTTTAAGCGTCAACTGCCATCAGACCTTAACCAAAAGAAGTTAACACTGCATACAGTAGTTCCTGAGGTCTATAAAGCTGTGTGGTGATGAAGCAGGGGCCAATGTCTTCTATACAAACAAATCCAATCCTCTCCAATGCACAGTGTTTGAAAAAAATCTCTGAGCTGTCTCTAGAGTTTGATAATGATACATGCAGGGAGTTACACCAGTGGCAGGATAGATAAGGAGATCTGAGAAAGCCCCACCAGTAACATTTGTAGGGCTGGGGTACAGATAGAGGGCCACACACTATATGAAATTGTTTTATAAGTCAGGATAACGAAGTTATTTAGTTAAATGAAAGGAGACTAAAGAGACATGACCACAAAATGTAACATGTGATCCACGATTAGGTCCATTTACTGTAAAGGACATTAATGCAACAATTGACAAAACTTTTTTTTTTTACTCAATGAATTTTATTACATTTATAGTTGTACAACCAATTGACAAAATTTGAATGGGGCCTCTGAATTAAATGATAGTCATTTATTAATGTTAATTTCCTGGTGTTAATGATTATACTCCAGTTATACAGGAAAATATCCCCATTTAGGTCAAGTATTGGGGGCACTATGATTGCAACTTACTCTGAAGTGATTCAAAGGGGGAACTTCTTTGTATGGTTTCTTCAACTTTTTTGTAAGATAGAAATCTTAATTTTTTCCTTCTAAAGTCAAAATTTCATGTAATATGACGCTTTTGCCAAACATTACTAAATAAGTAGTGTTTATATATTTCAACTTACATCTTTGCTTCAGTTTTTTTTATTATTATTATTTAAGTATAGCTGATTTACAGTGCTGTGCCAATTTATGCTGTGGAGCAAAGTGAAGTATATATATATATATACTTCATACACATACACATACACATTTTTTTCTCATATTATCTTCCATCAGGTTCTATCCCAAGAGACTAGATATTGTTCCCTGTGCTATGCAGTAGGATCTCATTTCTTATCCATCTTAAATGTAATAGTTTGTGTAAGATGCAAACTTTAAACACTATTTTTAAATAACCCTTCACCCTAAAGTTCCACTATGATTGACATTACTAGCTGTCTCCACAAGAAGAAAATATCTTTTCTTGGCTCCTCTTTTTAAACTACTAATATTCCCAAAGGGGAATAACATATTTATTCAACAGGATTTTACCCATCTAGCCAATAATTATTTTAGCACCTACTATGTGTCAGGGACTATGTTAGGCAGTAGGGATATACTGGTGAGCAAAATTAATCTCGATCTGGCTTTTGATATAGTAAAGAAAGAACAAATTGATCCAAAAGTCACACAAACAACTATAAAATTTCAATCATGATAAATACTATAGAGAAATATGTGCTGCCACAGCAGACCATAATAGAGGAATCGACCTAGTTTGTTTAGAATGCTGAAAATAAAAGGGTAAAAGGACAACATACACTCAAAGCACAATAAAGAAAAAGTACATACCAATTAACTTTGTTATGACATAAGTCTAGTAAGACTAACGTGAAAAAAAGTCATTCAGAGCTTAAAGAAGGTTTTGATCTTTTTTTTTTTTCTCTTTTTCTGTCTCCTTTTTATTTTTTTTTTTTTTTCCCACTGTACAGCAAGGGGGTCAGGTTATCCTTAGATGTATACATTGCAATTACAGTTTTTTCCCCCACCAAGGTTTTGATCTTAATGTGAACATCAGATCATGGAGTAAGTGCCACCTGATCCGTATCTTGAAAAGTGAGTAGGCAAAGAAGTGCATGCATATCCAAGGGATTCATGTGAGTGAAGGTAACAGAAGTCATTGGGAGGGGGGTGGGGGGAACAAAGGCTTATTGAGAGGTAAATATCACAGTATGACTGTCCCACACCCTCTGTGAGAAAGTAGGTAGGAGGCGACTTTCAAGGCAGTTTAGGATTAGATTGAGAAGGGCCAAAAATTTGGGGGGTTTTTTGTTTTTTGGGTTTTTTTTTTCTTTTTTTGGCAACTTGGCACCATTACAGTTTGTAAACAGTGGAGTTATTCAGCCACTCCTCTGTGTGAAAGTTAACTACACCCCTCCACAGAGGTGAGATTCCAAAATGTTGAACGAATAAATGAGTATGACACCTAAAAAGGTGACTTAAAAAGACTCCTGAGAATATTACAAAATAGAACATAACATGCATTGCCGATATAGTCATCTCAGTTTTAAATGACACAACCTCATTCACCCAGTGTCCATAAAGGGCTGAGGTGTCCAGGCTCCCACCCTCAAGGAGCTCCCATTAATGCTGCAAGTGAGCCTCTGAGAATCTGTCCTACAAAGAAATGTGGAGTTCTTTTAGCACTGAAATGTTAATTTCTGTGAGAAATAAGATGCTACAATCTCCATGATTTTTACAAAGAGAGATGGTTTCTAGCTATAAATTCGGGAGAGGGGCCCATCAGATTATGTCAAGTTACATAATTATGAGTCAGAACGCTATATCATAAGTAACAGAAACCCAGCTGAAACCAGTATAAGCAAAAGGGCATCTATAGGATCATGTATCTGAGGAATCCAAAAGTTAATGGACTTAGACATAGTTTGACCCAGAAGTCCAAGCAAAGTCAGAGGAATTCTGTATCCATTTTTATCTTTCTGAATTTCAGGGGCTTCATTTTCAGACAGGTCCTATCTTCATGGTGGCAAACTATCACCAGCAGACCCACCACCCCCAATTCATAACCCACATGTTTAGGATTTGTGGTAGTAAAAATAAGACTTTTATCATACCTTTAGCAGCAGAGCCTTGGGAGTTCAGGGAGGAAGACTCTTACAAAACTAATACAGGTCAAGAGTACATCTCTAAACCAATCACAGTATCTAAGGGGACATGTTCATCTAATTGGCTGTTCTGAGCCAGCCCAATTCAGATCATACAGCTGCTCAACCGAAAATGAGAAAACTATAGAGAATGGTCCAAAAATTTTACCCTAAATGGTGGAAAATCAACCAGGGTACCCTTAAAAGATGAAGTAGCCATTCCAAGAAAGGTAAGAGCCAAGAACTTTCATCTTCTTTCCAGCAAATCAAACAGTGACTGAAAACTCTTTTGTGAAGGAGCCTTCACTTTATGCTAAGACAGGCAGGTCTTAACACAGGAAGCAGCTGCTATGAATGACTTCATTACCAATAACTGCTAAGCCTTCTCACTACTGACTGAGAGGTTCTGGAAGAGTTTTCCCACAAAGTTTTTTGTTGTTCTTGTTCATATGTCCTTTAAGAAAAGAGGTGTTGTGGATAAAAACAATTTCCTCTCAGTGCATCAAAATAAAAGTGAGGGTGCTTGGCTCCCACATGTTTTACAAGGAATTTAAATTTTAAAGATATGTGACTTTATCATCTTTTGCATGTCTTGCTTTGGCACTTGTAAGAAACATCCCTTCAAAGGAACGTGTATGCCTACTTTAATATTTATCAAAATTCTGACCTGGTCTCAGCCTGAATCTCCAGTCACTTGAGAAATTATCTGCATCTGTCGTGATGCTGGCAGATAACCATCACAGAGCTTAAAGCCATTTGAGCAGAGGAAAAAATCCTGAAATCGCACTGAGGGAAGCCCCAGATTTTCCAGTTTTGTTTTAATGCAAACTTGTTCATTCCATTCTACAAGAAATAGAGTCCCTCCAGGCTGTTCCTCTGGTGGACAGATTCATTACTGCTGAGAAATCAGAGAGCAGTTTCCACAAAATACTAAGGGCTGTGGTACTGACTGTATTTATTAATCCACCAAGGATAAAATATTAGTTGTGATGTTTCAGATATCACATAAAATGATCCATGGAAGGCAATCACTTTTAACAGGTTGGGGGAGGGCCAGAGAGACTGGTCATCAGAGTTGCCCAGAAAAAACAGAGAGTTACTATTTGTTGTTAATAAGAGACCTTGTAAATTATTGACTTGGAGGTGATATACAGAGCCATGAGACATCGTTGAAGGGATAAGAAATTAAAAGCCATATAAAATGAGTGTCAGAGAGCATAAAATCTAGACCTTTGAAGGTTAGTTTCCATATGCATGTGTATAACAAAAGAAAAAATTGCTACAAAAGTAAAATAAAAGTGAACTCAATGACCGAGCTTTGTCACTTGCTAGTTGTATGAGTGGACACATTTCACAGACTTTCTACAGCTCAGTTTACTCATCTCTAAAGTGGCCAATTGCACACACAAGAGTTTTTTTTTTTTTTTTCACAAAAGAGTTTAGAACAGTCTTCAAATATGGACTAAATGATCAATGTTGTTATTATTGATATTACCACAGCATGATTAGTTTCCTAGGAAATCAAATACACAAGTGACAACATGAGGTGGTCCCCAGATAAACCAATATTAGCCAAGGAAGAAAAGAATATAGTGTTTGGGAGTTCCTGTTGTGGCGCAGTGGTTAACGAATCCGACTAGGAACCATGAGGTTGCGGGTTCGATCCCTGGCCTTGCTCAGTGGCTTGAGGAACCGGCGTTGCTGTGAGCTGTGGTGTAGGTTGCAGACACGGCTCAGATCCTGTGTTGCTGTGGCTCTGGTGCAGGCCAGTGGCTACGGCTCTGATTGGATCCCTAGCCTGGGAATCTCCATATGCGGCGTGGCCCTAGAAAATGCAAAAAGACGAAAAAAAAAAAAGAGAGAGAGAGAGAGAGAATATAGGGTTTGAAGGCATTATGATAAAACAACTGTAAATCAAAACCCACTTTTTTCAGATCCAGTAGCATTAAGGAAAAGGCCTTACTGGTATTTCCCTTTGAATTGCTGATTTTTAAAAAGCGTTTTTTAAATAAAATAATGGAAAGCAAATTATATGGATTGCATATGACAGACTTCAACAGAAACAAGAGGATCTGTGCCTGGTCAGTTTGCAAAGGTGACTCCACTCCTAAACTTGCTTAAGAGAATAAACTAAGATTCACAGACATAGAGAACAGACTCGTGGTCGCCAAGTGGGAGGGGGTAGAGGAGGGAAAGATTGGGAGTTTGGGATTAGCAGATGCAAACTCTTATATATAGGATGGATAAACAACAAGGTCCTATTATAAAGCACAGGGAACTATATTCGGTATCCTATGATAAACCACAATGGAGAAGAATATTAAAAAGACTATATATCTATATAGATGTGTAGTAATCATTTTGTTGTACAGAAGAAATTAACACAACATTGTAAATCAACTATACTTCAATAAATTTTTTTTAAAAAAGACAATAAACTATATTTACCTTGATAGAGTTCTTCGTACATGCAACTCTGCGGCTTCTCCTCTCATTTCTCTGACATCTCCACTTTTATATCCTTGGCAAAATTATCTGTGTCCACTTGCCTTTTTTATTTGTATTGTTCCCAAGAGTTCCATTGGCTTACTCTGATGGATAAGATGTACTTACTGTTCGGGTCTCTACACTTACACCTGACAGTACCTCACCTTGATTTGAGTTAAACTGAAAAGAGTATTATTATCAATGCAACCAAAAAACCAGATCGGTCTATGGACAATGGCAGAGCAGAGTCCAGATACTTAGATGGTATCCATTAGTAAGGTGTTTTTGTCATAACTCTGGATGGCTCTCTTCATGGTAGGAAGTTCACCACCAGATGTTGATCTACTTTCTACCAGCAGAGAGTACCTTGTTTTGCTAATACATCCATCATATATTTTGAGGCTGACACTTACTGGTCTGACTTGGATCCCGAGCCCATCAGGGAACCAATCACTGAACCAGTCACTGAACCACCGTGCCGTGTGGAAAGAAGATACATTTAGTCAGACCTCGTTTATATGCTCACCACAGATAACAGAAAGTGGGAGTCAATCATCACATCTAAACTAAGGTAACCCCCCCAAAAATTAATGTTTTCTATTAGGAAAAAGGATGCTGTGTGAACAGAATACTTATTGCACACACCAAGCCCTCCCTGGTCTGGCCCCACCCTTTTCTCCCACCCCTCTGGATACTACCTGCCAGGGAAACCCAAGGAAACGCCTCACTCGTCCTGTAACACTCTGCTCAGTTATCATTTCCTCCAAGAACTCTTCCTTGACCATTCACATCATCATAACCCTAGGCTGGATTAGGGACCCCCAGGATCCTCTAATTCCTTTGGCCTCTATCATCTCTATCACCATACTTGTACATCTATGCTCTAGTTTGGGGTTTTTTTTTTTTATCTTTTCCAATAATTTATTTATTCATAAAAATATTTTGTAACTATTATGTGGCAAGAGTTTTGTGAGGTACTATGAGTAAAGATTTGAAAACACCTTTTTAAATTTTTTATTATGATTAAAATATAGTTGGTTTCCAATGGTTCTTCAAGTTCTATTGTACAGCAAAGTGACCCAATTGCACACATTTTCTGTGCTGTACAGAAGGGGCCCATTGCCCATCCATTTCAAATCTAACAGTTTGCATCCAAAAAACCCCCCAGGAGTTCCCATAATGGCTCAGCAAAAACAAATCTAACATCCATGAGGAAGCAGGTTCAATCCCTGGCCTCTCTCAGTGGGTTAAGGATCCGGCATTGCTGTGAACTGTGCTGTAGATCACAGTCTCAGCTCAGATCTCATGTTGCTGTGGCGTAGGCCAGCAGTTACAGCCGAGCTTCTACCCGTAGCCTAGAAAACTCCATATGCCACAGGTGTGGCCCTAAAAAGACAAAAAAAAAAAAAAAAAAAGCCCATCCATCCCGTTCCCTCCCCTTTCCCTCCTGGGAACCCCAAGTCTGCTCTCCTTGGCTGTGATTTGTTTCTATTTTTTTTTTTAGATAGGATCATCTGTTCCATATTTTAGGTTCCACAAATAAATTATATCATTTGGTATTTGTCTTTTTCTTTCTAGCTAATATGAGAATCTCTAGTTCCATTCATGTTGCTGCAAATGGCATTAGTCTGTCTTTTTTATGGCTGAGTAGTCATCCATTGTATATATGTATCACATCTTAATCTATCCATCTGTCAAAGACATTTAGGTTGTTGCCATGTCTTGGCTATTGCAAATAGTGCTGAATGAACATAGAGCATGTATCTTTTTCAATGAAAGTTTTGTTCAAATATATGCCCAGCAGTGGGGTTTCTGGATCATATGGTAGTTCTATATTTAGTTTTCTGAGGTACCTCCATAGCGTTTTCCATAGTGGTTGTACCAATTCACATTCCCACCAACAAGGAAGGAGGGTACCTTTTCCTCCACACCCTTTCCAGCCTTTGCTATTTGTTGACTTATTAATGATGGCCATTCTGACTGGTGTGAGGTGGTACCTCACTGTAGTTTTGATTTGCATTTCTCTAATAATCAGTGATATTGAGCATTTTTTCATATGCCTGTTGCCTATCTGTAGGTCTTCTTTGGAGACATGTCTATTTAGGTCTTCTGCCCATTTTTCAATTAGGTATTTTTGTT
This sequence comes from Sus scrofa, assembly GCF_054392235.1. Classification (NCBI taxonomy): domain Eukaryota; kingdom Metazoa; phylum Chordata; class Mammalia; order Artiodactyla; family Suidae; genus Sus; species Sus scrofa. The sequence goes on from NC_139395.1 coordinate 61,610,629, forward strand.
GCTGTTGTTTAGTTGCATGAGTTGTTTGCATATTTTAGAGACTAGGCCCTAGTCTGTTGCATCGCTGACAAAGATTTTCTCCCATTCTGTGGGTTGTCTTTTTTTTTTTCCCCATGGTTTCCTTTGCTGTGCAAAAGCCTTTGAATTTAATTAGGTCTCATTGGTTTACCTGAATCTTTATTGTCATTATTCTAGGAGGTGGATCAAACAAGATGTTGCTGTGATTTATGTCAAAGAGCATTCTGCCTATGTTTTCCTCTAGGAGTTTTACAGTATCTGGCCTTATATTTAGGTCTTTATCAAATTTGAGTTTATTTTTGTGTATGGTGTTAGATAATGCCCTACTTTCATTTTTCACATGTAACATTCTAATTTTCCTGGCACCATTTATTGAAGAGAATGTTTTTCCTTCACCACATCTTCTTGCCTGCTTTGTCCTACATTAGCTGACCATAGGTGCTTGTGTTTATTTCTGTCACTTATTGAAGAGACTCTTTCTTCTACTGTATGTTCTTTCCTCCTTTGTCATACATTAGTTGACCATAGGTGCTTGGGTTTATTTCACTAGTTTGACACCTCCGCTAAACTCCTTGTGCTCAGGAATTATCTAACCTAAATTCATACCCCCAGAATTTAGTACAATATCTCACCTATAGAGTAGGCACTCAGGTTTTATTGAGTGAATGAATTGATGAAAGAAATTTCAACATAAGGTCATATGCCAAATAATTAGATACATACATATACAAACACACAGATGATATTCAGAATAGTTAACAATTTGTAAATTCTCAGACCAATCAGAAAAGAGGCTAGCTGTAGGACTGGGGCCTAGAGGCATCCTCCAAAGGCCAAGTTTTGCCACTTTTGCTGCTGGACCTGGGGAGATGTAGGGTTAGGGGGATGGCAAGAGGAGCAGGTGAAGGCAGCAGCTATTTACCAATTTCTATGGAAATATTGCAGGATTTCATCTGCTAGTTGAACTGGTGCATACTTGCTGATTACCAACTGTGTATGTGTTTGTGTGTATTTATACATACAATATAGTTTATAAACAGGTGCAAGTATGAACAATAAGATTTCCATCCATTTGCATTATACATTCTCTTATCCAAAAACTTCCAGTGGTATCCTGGTAGATATCCAGATTTCTAAGAAGTGTATCTTTGTCCAGAAACATACAATAAATCTCTTTCATTATTATTTCCATCAAAGATGCATCTTCAGGTCCCAAAGCAACAGTCCCTGATAGAGCCCTCGGAGATGGCTTTGAGGTGATGCTAGTCTCAGTGGCACTTGCTCCTCTCATAAGCAATCTAGTCATACTCAGCCTTCCCCTGAATTCGTATTCATTGCCCAAGAGGGTTAAAAACTCTCCTCTTAAAAGATGGAACAAACACTACGAATCTTAAGTGATCTAAAGGCAACTAGGGTTGGAAAAATCTTCAAGGAGGCTAATTTTGCATTCACAAAGGAAGCAGCGGTGGTCAGGTCCTGCCAGTGGGTGAATTTACAACATATAATTCTTTCAGAATGAGATATGCAAATTAAATCAATTAAATCCTGGCTGTGCTTGGCCATTCTGATGTGCACACTCATCGCCACATTAATTGAAACAGTGCTGAAGGAGTCTTAAATTCAGGGTAATAAGTTGTGTCTGAGATAATCAACAGGCAATGCATTCATATTAGGAATGAGAAGGAAGAGTTGATTCTAAATCATTCAAGAATCAAGCACTGCATACGAGAGAGGTGAGTCATACGGTCCTGGTAACAAAGAGGAGCTCCATTTTTCAGTTAAATTGGCAAAAGGTACAAGTTGCTCAGGAGAGGAGCTGCTTTTCAGTCTCTGGACACTGAGCAGGCATGAGGGTGAGGAAGAACAATGACTGAGATCTTGACTTAGCAAGCTCCAAAATTTCAGAATAAAACAAGGCCAGTAGCTAGAAATCAAGCCAGAAATTGACTCTACCATGTACCGCTTCTGGCTCAAGACAGAAACCTGGAGATTATCCTGTATTCCTTCCATTCTAGTGATCCTTCTCCACCTGTTACTCCATCACTAAATCCTCATTTTTTTGGCCACCTAATTTTGTCCTTAATCCATCAGCTTCTCTCACCCTCTCTTGGCACCATCATACTAGACCGAGCCATTACCATGTTTCCTCTGGACTTCCGTAATTGCTCCCATACTATTTTGCCTGATTCTGCTGGTTGCCCCCCCCCCCCGCCAGCCCACTCACCTTAAAGAAACCATGGCCATTGATATAAAAAAAGGCACTAATCATGTTATACCTTAGAACCCCTCAATAGTTTCCTGTTGTACTTTGAGTAAAATTCAAACCTGTTTTTACTGAGGGATAGTTGATGTACAGTATTAAGTAAGTTTCAGGTGGACAGCATAGTGATTCATAATTTCTAAAGGTTATGTTCCATTTAAGGTTAGTATAAAATATTGGCTATATTCTCCATGTTGTACAATATAACCTTATACTTATTTATTTTATACATCGTAGTTGGAACCTCTTAATACCATCTCCCTAAACTGTCCCCTCTTCCCTCTCCTCACTGATAACCACTAGTTCTCTATATTTGTGAGTCTATTACTTTCCTGCTATAGTCACTAGTTGTTGTTTTGTTTGTTTGTTTGTTTTTCATGTTCCACAAAAATCCAAACTTTGTATCATGGTCCAGTTGGCCACACCTAATGCTCCTCTTTCTGCCTCTTTAACCATGTCTGGTACCCAGTCGCCTCACTCGCCCTTCACTACCTCCTCCTCCACTCTGTCATTACAGCCACACTGGCCACCTTTAAGTTGTACAGATATACAGCTCTTTCCTCCCAGAGCTGTTCTCTCTGCCTAGAACATTCTTCCCTACACACCCCCACTTCTTTGGATGGCTGGCTCCATCTGATCTTACTGGTCTCACCTTAAATATGACCCCCTTAATGAGCCCTTCTCTGACCAATCTACCCAAAGAACATTCTTTCTGACTGCAAGCCCAATCACATGCCACACCATCTCCCCCAAAATAAAGTTTGATACTTCCTTCTAGGGTTTTCACATTTTCCCCTTTAACTTGTCTCAAGAGACTGAGAAGCGGAGACCCCAATTTTTGTCCTGGCTCTTTCAAGCCAGTCAACACCACTGCAGTAGCAGCAAGAGATTAAAGAGTGGGCGCTATCTGCTCCTGCTGGGCTCCATTTCCTCTGTCTGCAGGCATGCTCCAAAAGGGATAGCATTCGGATGGCGGGGGACCCACTTGAGCTGATTTGCTTTCAATCCAGTCAACAAGGCAAGGCAATTTAGCCTCCCATTTAGTACCACTTGCTTTGCTAAGTACATTCTAATACTTTTAATGACCTAACCAAGGGAGCCCTCTATTTACATATAAGTTGATTGGTTGAAAATTTGATTTCCCCACTGGAAACCTCACTATTAATCCATGACTTGTTAAGCCATTAGTCAAAGGTTTCAACACCCCAAACATGCTGTCATTAATCCTTAAGCTATCCTATCTCTCACCTTTCTTTTCCACTTCTTGGTATGACTTCCAGGGGCTGCTGCCTCTGGGTGTCTGCCTCAAGGTCCAGTGACATCTGCATCTCACCTCATGTTCTGCAAACACCCTCCAGCCTTGAACTCTGATTTAGCCAAAAAGGCCTTAACAGAATTTCCCCCAAAGTCTTCACCAACTTCTATACTATTTTTCCTTTTTAAGGTCACACCTGTGGCATATGGAATTTCCTGGGCTAGGGGTCGAACTGGAACTGCAGTTGGGGCCTACAGCACAGCCATAGCAATACTGGATGAGAGCCGTATCTCTAACCTATGCCACAACTTGTGGCAACGCCAGATCCTTAACTTACTGAGCAGGAATCAAACCTGTATACTCATAGACACTATGTTAGGTTTTTAACCAGCTGAGCCACAATGGGAACTTGACTTCTATACCTCTTAATCTGACTTCACCTATCTTGACCCTGGAGAGTTTTTTAAATACCTCCAGAGAAGCTTTCCATTTTTCTCAACTAATGAACCCAATTCAATCAGATCCACGTTTTGCAAACTCTCTCATTTTTACAAATATGCTAGGGAAACATGATGCAAAAGAGGCATATATAATGTATGCCATCTCTGACATAGTCCATCAAATGGCTCATTTTTGGATACTTGTTTTTAAATCTAGTTTCTAAAAAAGAATTTCATCTCTTTATTTATTCTTCTCTGGGGTTAAGGAAGTGAAGTCTGGTGGGAGATAATAAACCACTTATTATTACCACTGTCCTAGCCTGTTAAAAAGACATTTTCTTCCTACTGACACTGCTATAAATAATAAGCATTATTATCTTTCAGCTTTATCTCTTGACATTTATTCCCATTATCCATCAGAATTCCTAATCCTAAGAAACAAAAAATGAACTCTCAAGGTCTGGAGATAAAATGGAGTTTATTAGAAGGAAAACTCCAAGAATCATAGAATCAACTAGAGATGAAAAAAAGCAAGGAACATATAGAGTTGCCACTGTGACACAGTGGGTTAAGAAGCCGACTGCAGCAGCTCAGGTCACAGCTGAGGCTTGGATTCCATCCCTGGCCTGGGAACTTCCATATGCCATGGGTGCAGCTACAAAACAAACAACAACAAGGCATGTAAAACATTAAGGAACCATGAGACACTGACAAGCTGGGTATCAGGGATATTTTACCTAGTCATTCCTCCCATAAATTTCAAAAGACAACTATGCTTCTGTGACCTTAAGTGAATACTATTGGACCCTTCTTCCCTCCATCCTTTGCTTAAGACTTAAAGTCTTTGGTGAGAGAGTGTGATGTGCTGAGCTTTCAAGCATGCACATTCCATAGCAACCAGGAAACATGGAGACCAAGACCAGGAAACTGACCCAGGACTGGATGCTGTAGTACATTGCCAGCCCTTCCTTTCAGGGTCCAGGATGTCACCTGTTGACAGCTCACAGAGAAGTCCCTCCCAAGGAATCATCCTCTACTAGGAGGAGCTGCCTCACCCAGGGGTACATGCTCTACTAGGGGCCGTCTGGATGCTATGCAGGTGGGTACAGGGACACAAAAGCCTGGCCCCTGTACCTCAGGGTGGGACATCCTTGAAGGAATATCCCAGACTCTGAGTTTCTTGAGGGGTTGGCTGACATGTCTGTGCAAACTACATCCCAGTTCAAGGTAATCCTGTGTGCAGTCCTGTTTTCTTCTCTCCTTCACAGGCCTTGTTCCTAAGACTGCACCCCAGTGAAACACACACAGTTGAAGGTCCATTTTACTGTCATCTTCAACCTATGACAGCCCCCTCAGTTTCCCAAAAGGAACTACCCTTAATGGGAGAGTCTGTCATAAATATGACATGGCTTGTATAAGGGGTATTAAAAAAAAAAAAATGGCATCGTTCACTATGTCCCCAAACTTTTCCTTGTTAGATTAGTTGCTGACATCAGTGAATACTTAGAGATTTATAATTTTTTAAATCCTAGAAAACCCGAGAGTTTCCTTGTGGTTTAGTAGTTAGGACTCAGTGCTTTTGCCACTGCAGCCCAGGGTTCAATCCCTGGTCCAGGAACTGAGACCCCACATCAAACCACTGTGCACTGTGGCCAAAAATAATAATTAAAATAAAATAAAAATTGAGTAAAATACTAGAAAATTCTTATCAAGTAAAATGAGTTTCCTAACCCCTACTCATCCCCTCACTTCCCCATTTTTCTTCCCATTCCTGTATCTGTATGATCCTCTCTTTCTCTATGTAGCTATTTCTTTCTCTAGATAGGAGAGCAATAGAGATAGAGACCCACAGAGAGACACTAGGTACAATTTTATTTCCATCTGTCCTCATGATCATTTCCCTTCCTGGAATTCCTTCTCCTGTTTTCTCTCTGCCAGTGTAAATCCTGCCTGTCCTTACTTATAAAACCAAACCCTTACATTTGAAAAGCACTTGGAGAGTTCAAAGTGCTTTAAGACCCTTTAACTGATTTGAGCTTATAAAATCACCACGAAGAAAGCAGAGCAGATGTTGCTGGCCCCATTTTCCCATGGGGAGACCTGTCCTGGAAAGGTCTCATCCAAATTCATTCGTCCATCGTCGTGTCCTTTGAGAATCTTCCATCCCAGTATGGCCCATCATTAAGTCATTCTGATGATTATAGTGTGTCCCCTAAACTTAATGCACAGCATGAAGTGTCATTCTCCCGGTATGTCACTAAATAGTTACAAAAAATGTATTTAGTGTTTATCACATGTGAGCCCAAATGTATATATATATTTCAGTCACATCATCTTTTACAAAACACCAACTAATCCCTCTGCCTTTCCACCAATCACGCACCCAAAAAAGGGCAGCCATTTGTATGTCTGTTATTTTTACAGACTGTCACAGTCCACTAATACATACCGCATTGTATATATCACAAAAATGCAGTATTTTATAAACCAGAAGCAACTCTCACTTTGAGGATGTCATAACTTGAGCCCAGAAAATAAGTGACAATACAAAGTCACACAATCAAAAGGTAGCGGTATGGGAGTTAAAACCAAGTCTAGAACCAACATCTCTTCCTCTAGTCCACAAACAAATAGGGTTATTTATCATCTGCTGGCTTTCTCTCAGCCCCATGATAAAAACACTGGATGCATCAGAACACTGGTGCATCAGAAGAGATTAATGCATTTCATTTTAACCAAGTCTCAAAGTTACTTGGTTGCCAGAAATGGAAACCCACTCAGACTGCCTTAAAGAAGAGGAGGTGTTTTTTGTTTTGTTGTTTTTTTTTAAGAATCAGGAGTATCTTACACAATTTCAAGGCTGTTGAGAAACTAGAAAAGCTAGCTCAAACCAAAGAAGCTATTTTCTGCCTTGCTGTTCTCCATTCTTTACTGTCATATTGTCTCTCACCTTTTTTTTTTTTTTTTTTTTTTTTTTTTTTTTTTTTTTTTGTCTTTTTGCCATTTCTTGGGCCGCTCCCGCGGCATATGGAGGTTCCCAGGCTAGGGGTGGAATCGGAACTGCAGCCGCCAGCCTACACCAGAGCCATAGCAACGCAGGATCCAAGCCGCATCTGCAACCTACACCACACCTCAGGGCAATGCTGGATCCTTAACCCACTGAGCAAGGCCAGGGATCAAACCCAAAACCTCATGGTTCCTAGTCAGATTCATTAACCACTGAGCCACGACAGGAGCTCCTCATCTCTCATTTCTGCTTTTCCCCCAACTATAAACATTCTTCTCAGGCCCAGTTTTCTCTGCTGCTTCTTAACCATGAAGGAAACACAGCTGCCAGAATGCCATATACTGCTTCCCAGTTCCAATGCCACCAAATAGCTCACTATCATTGCTGGGTCCCAATTCCAAATTCCCAGATAAAAACAGCTGATTAGCTGAGCACAGCCAGTGAAAAAATTCACTCTAGTCAGATGTCTATGCTCACCCAAGCTGTTGGAGTCATGGAGGAGTATAGTTACCTAATGTAATCATGATTACAGGGTGTCACTTTTTGTGTGCAGAGAGGGACAATTTATCAGAGAAGGAGCAGCCCAAAGTAGCTACCAGAATAACCTTGGATATTAAAATGACCATCTTGTATGAATCATCTGGCTTCTCCCAAATATCTCAATGATGGGTATCTCCATTTATGCATTATGATGATTCATCCAAAATGAGATGTGACTTCTAATAGTGCCAAAATCATGGGGGAGTGTCATTTAGGTTTTCTTTCAAAAGAGACACTGGCTTCTCAAAGGGATATTTTCACACCTATGTTCATTGCAAAAGTATTCACAATAGAAAACAAGTAGAATCAACCTAAATACCCATCAACAGATGCATGAATAAAAAATGTGATCTATACCTACAAGGGAATATTATTCATCCTGAGAAAAGAATGAAAAGAATGAAATGCTGACACATGCTGCAACATAGATGAATGGTGAGGACATATGCTAATAGTCACAGAAAGTCAGATACTGCATGATTCCACTTATATGTAGTATCTAACATAGTCAAATTTTTAACAACAGAAAATAGAATGGTGGTAGCCAGGGGCTGTGGGAAGGGGGGAAAGAAAAGTCACTTAAGGGATATCAAGTTTCCATTGTGTCAAATGAAAAAATTCTAAAGATCCCTGTACAACAATGTGAAAATAGTTAACATCACTCTAGAATGAAAAATGGTTAAAATGGTCAATTTTCTGTTATGCGTTTTTGACCGCAATAGGGGGTAGGAGAGAGAGAGACAGAAAGAAAAAGAGAGGGACAGATACTGCAGTTAGCTGTCAGTCTCCACAGTGGGTATCTTCAGAATCCACTTCAACTTTGAGCAGAGGCCACGCAGTTCACTGACATACTCCAGCCAGTGACGAAGGACAAGGACAGCACGGGGCTCACCAGCACTTGATGCCACTAGAGTAACCCTTATGCCACTGCTCCCTTCGAGCTGGCTGAGACATTCTCAGACCTGTCCTGCATTGTGAGCTCTTCCTCCTTCCTTTCCCCTTACCTTTCATAGGTGTCAGCCCAACTTCAAGGTCTGAAGATTTCCTCTGCCTACTCTTCTTCCTTTCCTCTTATCCTTCATAGGTATTATCCCCAACAAACCTCTTACACCCAACCTCTACCTTGGCATCTGCTTCCCAAGTAACCTACCTGCCCACAAAAAACCGCCCACAAATAAGTTCTCCCATACCCGCAAGGGAGGAAGGGCATGTGTGTGCATGTACACCCATAGCTAAGGATGCTGCACGAAGAAGCCACTCTGAGCAGCAACCTGACATGCCCAAACAGCATTAGCTCTTCTCCATTTCCACTGCATCTTTTGAACCTCCATCATCACACTTAGCACCCCATCACAGTTCTTTACAAGCCCAGGATCCCACTGTGAATATGCTCCTTGAAGGCTAAGGGCATACCCTTATGTACTTCTGTATCCCCTGCACCAGGGAGTACCTGGCAGCCCCTGGCAGATGGGACATGCTCAGGACATGTTGGAGGCAGGAGAGAAGAAAGGGAAGGAGGGAAGGAATGAAAAAGGGTTAAAGGACAGGAACCAATTTTGATATATCTCTGCACGAGTCCAGAAAAATGCTCATCCACAGGCTGCATGTGTACAGTAGTCTGCCACTTCCTGTCATCCACCCAAGAGTTACCAAATATATGTTGAGTGCTTCCTGTGTACCAGATGGAAAGAGAATGCCTGCATGACTCATACATGTGCTCTCTATTCGGAGCATCACAACACAGAGGCATTGGATTCTACTGCAGTCACTGTTTCCCAGCACTATTTGGTCAACAAAGCATGCCCTGTGCACTGTGGATTTTGACACGTGTGAGGAAAGGTGAGGGTCATCAACTGGGAAAATGGACATTGATGTCACTGAGAGTTCTCCCAAGATGGTACAGGGAAACATTCCATTTAATGACTCATTAGTCATTTTCAGGTACAGCGTGAGCTTCCCCTTCACTAATTATATTGACCTTTCTTGAGGCAAAGACTGACACTGCGAATATATTATCTGTTTCAAAAGTCATCTGTTTATCTGGGGAAATATGCAGATGCGGCCACAGGCATCTGCCTCCCATTTGGAAGATTTTATCACATTTAAGTCATTCGAGTCTTTTAAAACAGTTGCCCCAATTATGATGAAATCTGTGGACTTCCTTCAAGGACAAATACTATTCAATATAGCCCCATTTTAGCTCCATTTTTAAAAATTCATTTTTCTGACTCATCCCAGCTTTGGGTGGATTTCTGAGTGCCAGGGTGGAGTGACCAGCAAGTGATGGAGACTTGCTTCAGTTCAGTGTCCCTTAGCAACAACCATCATTTCACTTTCCTGTTGCCATAACAACTATAGCTTGAACATCAAGGTCATCAAGCCTACTGAGCCTCTCTCAGGGAGCTGAATCTCTCACACTCTTCAGCCTTCTCTTCCCTGTGTGCTCTCACAGAAGATGTTTTATGGCAAATGACATTTGTTTCTCCCTTCCTCTACTCCAGGTTACTTTCGAAAGCAATCTATTTAAAAGGAACAAGGTAATCCCTAAGGAAGAAGATGAAAAGAAATGATTTGAAGATTGATAGAGCCCGTATAACGTGGTGTTTAAACTTTGCTGTATCTTCAAATGGTTTTTCAAAAATGAAGGGACAACATGGCCAGGGGAAGGATTTTGAAATTCTCAGTCTTCAACTCCAGTGTGACATTTGTCACCATCTGAGGACTCACTTAGGTCCTCCAGCTGGAAATTTCTGCGGCAAAAAGGAGGGAACACTGTATGGGATGATTTCCAAGGCCCCTTGCAGTTACATTTTGTGAATCCACATTCCAACGTGTCACACTTTGCAAAGGCTTGTTTTTAAGTGGTCAACGGAAGCCAGTCCCAGCAGAGGCAAGCTTGTCCACCTCTTCACTAAAACAGCTTCGTGGAACAAAGGCAAATGGCCCCTCTCGATGTGAACTTTTGTGCCCACACTGATCCATGTGTGGCAGATTTGGCGCTCCAGAAATGGTGAATCACCATGAATAATTATGCAACAGCAAACTTTCCCTCCTTTGTGTTCTCTTAAGAATTATAAATAGTCAGTATGAAAAGGGGTTTTTCACCTCAGCCCTCACCCCTGAAATCAGAGGAATTTGCTAGATATTAGCACTTGGAGATAGCATAATTCTGCAGCTCTGTTAAAGCAGACAAATCTCTCAGCAAAACTGAATCCACTTTGGGGGAAAGAAAGGTCTACTCAGGTACCTACAAGACTAAGTGATAGTTTATTTTAGATAAACTCCACTCACCAAGCTTTCCAAGTCATCACTCTTTACTACAACCATCTTCAGAAACTCCACCCTGCTAATCACACAACATAATGAAATAAATTTGATCTTAAGACTCTTGCATGGAACTCATTTATTGAACTGAAGACCTCACCTTCTTTCTTTACTTTTGGATGATTTCTCTGTTGGAAAAAAATGTCCCATTAGTTGAAAACGGTTCTGATGGTATGGTGTCTTCTATTTGCCAAAGTGTTTATAGCATTGGTATATTGTTTCTCCTTTCTTTTTTCCCAAAAGGCAATGTGAGCTGAAATTAATGTTCAAAATTATCATCTGTCCCCTTGCTTGTTCTGCCAATCCTTCCTGACATCAAAGTCTTAGTGCTTAAAAAAAAAAAAAAAAAAAAAAAGGAAAAGGAGTTCCCATTGTGGCTCAGTGGGTTAAGAACCTGACTAGTATCCATGAGGATGCAGGTTCAATCCCTGGCCTTGATCAGTGGGTTAAGGATCCAATGTTGCCACAAGCTGCAACGTAGGCCACAGATGCCCCTTGGATCTGGTGTGGCTGTGTAGGCCTACAACTGCAGTCTAATTCAGCCCCTAGCCTAGAAACTTCCGTATGCCACAGGAGTGACACTAAAAAGAAGAAAAAAGAAAAAAAGCCTTAAGACTAGCTAGTCAGGACCTTCTCCCCCTGCCAGCACATAAAGGGCAGAAACTGGGGGGAAATATGGCCCCAAGCCTTACATAGTTGAAAATGTTTTCTTTGGGAAAAGTCAAAACATTGCAAGAGAGAAAAGGTGCTTCCTGGTTGCCCTTGTTTCATCTGTGCATTCAAAGGAGGAACAAGACATCTTGGCAAAGGAGGCAGGACACCTAGAAACTAGTCAATGATTTCCTCCCGTTGGCCTGGAGATCTGAATAGTGTGTTCTATCAAAATGGAAGATGACAGACATAGCAAATGCTAAATTCCTTATAAAAATGCTAATTAGAAACTGATGCCTGGCACATAGTGGGCACTTAATAAAAGTCTCCAGAATGAATACATGAATCCCAATGTCAGTAATTAACATGGACTGAGTGGAGGTAGAATAAAGTTGCAACACTGAAGAATTAAATCAAATGCTTCCACTCACAGATGATCCATATAATTATAGCTTACATTTCTAATTTATATAGCATTTTTGCTTTTCAGTGCTCTGCTACACACTCTCCCTGGCACACACAAACATCCCTAGGAGCAGAAAATTCTTCTACTCCCATTGTATAGGTGAAGAAACTGAGATGAATGTTAAATAACTTACTGAAATCATATATATGGCTACAGCACTGGGGGTTAAATTTAATGCATCTGACTCCCAGCCCAGTGGCTTTATCCTAAGGTGGAAGTTTTTCTACAAAGTGGTTTAATTTTGAATTAGAATTCCTTACCTAATAAAATACAGTTAAAGCATCTTTAAAAAAAGAAAGAAAGAAAGAAAGAAAGAAAGAAAGAAAGAAAGAAAGAAAGAAGGAAGGAAGGAAGGAAGGAAGGAAGGAAGGAAAGAAAGAAAGAAAGAAAGAAAGAAAGAAAGAAAGAAAGAAAGAAAGAAAGAAAGAAAGAAAGAAAGAAAGAAAGAAAAAAAAAAGGCATCAGTTAAGATTCCTGGCTGCGCGGGGCCTCCAAGTCTTCCGGGAGTCCGCCATCCAAGAGACAGAGGGATGGCCCAGGTGAGGAGCCCAGGCTGCTAGCTGGGAAGACACACCTTGAAGACTGAGGCTCTGTGCTCTTGGATAGGTTCAAAGCCAGCCATCAATCAGTAAATGGTACTGGTTTTCCTGTGGCCAGAAAGCTTGGGTCCAGAACACAGTGGGAGAGGGCCCCTTACTCCCTAAGTGTCTGTGTTTGCTCTCTGCACGTGCAGCTCTGGGAGCTGTTGGTTTCTAAGTCTTGGTGTAGGGGAAGGGATTCATTCCACAGGGGGACATTTCGCCCTGTACCCAGGTTTTCATGACTGCGATTGACCCTTCCTGCTGCTGCACTGCTCACTGTACCTCCTACATGGACTCTAAGTGGGTGGTATTCTTCCCACCCCAGGGGTGGGCAGCAGAGGCAGTGACACTGGGATGCTGGTGTCAGCAGACCTCAGAGGCCCAGCTTAGCCGTTGATTTGTGGATCTGAATCGCTGGCAAGGACATGATTTGCTCCACACAAGGCTCCAAAAGCGCTTCTCTCGCAAGGCAGAGAAAGGCAGCATTTGGAGATGGGAAGCCAAGAGTTAATGGTTAAAACACACACGTGCGACAATTCCATGCTTCTCCATGGCTGCTAATCTCTGACATGAAGTGTGGGACAACAGATGGGAAATGAAAGCAAAGCAGGTTTTGCCAAGAAGCCTGTAGGCCATGATGAACAGAGCAAAGCTGGTGCACCCCTGATGGTCTGAGCTACATGACTGCCCACTCAACTTTAATAAATGCTTTCTCTGGCTTCACTGTCTTAAAAGAAATTCCATCTGAACTTGGGACCCTTGTCAGTGGAGGGTCATGAGCTGCTCTGTCATTCCTCTCTCCCACCAGCTCTACAGCCCACCATGATCCCTCTGTGCCAGCCAACACCAGAACTGGCCTTCTCCCCTGGGGGGTCCCAGCCCTCAGATCCCTGCCCCTCAAGTCTCTCAAACACCATCTGGAGGAATCGCACCTGCCTCTCTCCTTTAACTCCCCACAGTGCATGCTCATAATTCAACCCGCACGCATTTTCCCCTGGGGACTGTCAGCTGCAACTCCCTGGGCCACCTGTCCTTGGCCAGCATCACCTGCCTGTTTGTGGTCAGTCAGTGCCTATCTTTTCAGAAGTCTCACTTTTCAGAGTGAGGTCAGAGCTAGGTCAGAGTAAGGTCCAAGTCATGTTGGCCTCGTTACTGGTGGGCAAGGTGACCCTGAGCCTCTTTCTCATGTCCCAAGCCCCTGAAGGGCAGGGCGCTGCTGGCAGGGCTGTGGGGGGAGGATGGTGTATGCAGGGTGGGGGGCGGCTGGAGGGGCAGAACTGCACTTCACCTCCAGGGTTCCCACTGCTGGCGGGGGTCCGCATTTGACTCATTTAAACACAGCTATGCACAGCCCTCCCCAACCTGTTCCTGCAGAGAAACCATCCTCAGGAGGCCCTCACAGTGTAGATGCAGCATCCGGAAGGGTCTGTCCTGGGTGCCTTGGTCGTTTTGACACCCTAGGTTCCACCCTTATTTCCCCACCTCTCTCCTGCCTCCTTCCCCCTCCCCACTGGTAGCCACTAGTTTTTTCTCTGTGAGTTTTATCCTTTTTTGTTTTATTCACTAGTTTGTTGTACTTTTTTTTTTAGATCCCACATGTAAGTGATATTATATACATATTAAAAAATATTCCTTGCTGCAAGGTCGATAAACCAATTGTGATCAACTTTAGCAAGAAGTATTACTTGGAAGGATGTCAATGGCTCACTTCCAACAGGCAGGGAAAGTGAGGTTTGGTGCTGGCAAGGGCTCTAGGGGCTGATCTGCTGGAAGCAAGAAGCACAGCAGCTCTCTGTCTTCAGAAACAATATAGCCAGAAAATGCAGGTGACACAGCTCCTGTCACTGCCAGTGCCACCAAATGAAAATTCCTCCCAACATTTTCTTTCTTTTTTGTGGGGTTTTTTTGTTTGTTTGTTTGGTTGGTTGCTTTTGGGTTTTTTTAGTGGGGAGAGGTTTGGTTGTTTTTTTGTTTTTGTTTTTTTTGTCTTTGTTTTTGTTTTTTTGTCTTTTAGGGCTGCACATACAGCACATGGAAGTTCCTAGGCTAGGGGTCAAATCGGAGCTGTAGATGCCTGCCTACACCACAGCCACAACAACACAAGATCCTAGCCATACCTATAACCTACACCATAGCTCACAGCAATGCTGGATCCTTAACCACTGAGCAAGGCCAGGGATTGAACCTGTGTCCTCATGAATACTAGCCAGATTCAATACCACTGAGCCATTATAGGAACTCCCCCTCCACCATTTTCTTTCTGCCCATGTCACTGGAGAGTCCCAGGAGAGAGCATCTGATTGGCTGAAGTCAAGTCACTCACCCAGCCCCTGGCTCCTTCAGAGGAGGAATCTGCTTTCCATTCCCCACCCAGTATTTGGTTTCTGTAGCAGGAGAGAGATACATGGAAGCCCACATCCAATGGAGGAAGGATCATTCTTCAGAAAAAAACAAAACCAAAAAAAAAAATCTGATGGCATTAAGATGAATGATTACTGAGCCAAAAATGGAAGTCAAGTACTCATCATTCCAGGTTATAGATAAATATATTACCCAAGAGAATTTCACTAGGAAGCTATTGCCTAGATGTAGAGAGGTGGGCCACCTCCCATCACTTGGACCCTTTTTGGGGTCACTGGAGTAATATAGTGAAAACAGAAGCTAGTAGGACACATAGAATCGTAGAACACCTGAGTGACCTGGTGAGATGTGATTAGGAGGCATCTTAATTCCCACGTAAGGAGTCTACAAAGACATGTTGGTTAAGCCCTGTTGTACTCTGTGCTATCCTTCTAATTACTAACCCCACCCCATTCTTTTTCACCATGATAAACAATACCTGTAACTACAGTGGGGTCTTTATTAGGAAAGAAGGCAAGAGTAAGCTGGCACAGGTAATGTTTGCCCTTACTTTGGAATTTGCCATTGAGGGCCTCACTTAGTGATTGAGTGGGTTCGTCCAGCCAATGAGCTCTTCTTTCTAAGACTTTTTAACTTCAGAGATACTCATTAACCTTCAAGGTATGTTGGCACCACGGTGAGTAACCGTTAGTTTTGTCTCTCCAGCACCTCATTTTCTTCCTTCTAGAATAACATCTGGGTTCTAACAAGGGAGAACAACACCTCTCCTGCCCTCAGAATACGTGGTGATGGTTCTCTCCATGCTTGTTTTCAGCAAATGTAAGAATGATAAATCCATCCATTCATTCAGTGGGCATTTGCTAAGTACCAGGTGCTCTGATAGGTACTGGGAATACTATATTGCGCAAAACAGGCTTGGGTGCTGCCATCTGGAGGGTGGAGCCATGAGTCTATTAAAGACACAGATAAATATGCTTTGAAAAATGGTGAGGCTTGCTAAGAAGGAAAATACAGAGAACTATGAGAAGGCCACTCTGTTTTTTCCTAGGACACAGAAGAGATTATAGATTGTCTACAGGTAAAGAGGATGTTGATAGTAGTGAAAAATAAAGGGTCATCTTCAAGAAAGACCAAGGAAAATGCAACTAGACAGTTAAGGCAGTCTCCCATTTTGAGTATCCCTCTTTTTTTCAGTATGGTAAGTAGGCAGTAAGAGATTTACTCTCTAAAATTTTTAAGTGCACACAACAGTATTGTTAACTATAGGCACAACATTATACAGCTGAGCCCAAGAATTTATTCATCTTGCATAACAGTAATTTTATACCTGTTGAATAGCAATTCCCAATTACCCCTTCCCTCAGACCCTGGCAATCACCATTCTACTCTCTACTTCCATGCATTTAACTAGATACTTCATATAAGTGGAATCACACAGTATTTGTCCTTCTGTGACTGACTTTTTTCACTTAGTATGATGTCTTCCAGGTTCATCCATTACATGCAGCAGGGCTTCCTTCTTTTTGAGGCTGAATAATAGTCCATTGGATGTATAGACCACATTTTCATCATCTGTTCATCTGTGATAGGCACTTAGGTAATATCCACTTTGGGCTACTGAAAATAATGAATATGAGAGCACAAATACCTCTTCAAGATCCTGATTTCAATTCTTTTCATCTTTTTAAGGCTCTCCCAACATAGACCAGGGATATAGAGATGAGAAAAAGAAGGGTTCCAGAGCAGGGAATACAGTCTCAACTTCAAATGAACAAATTTCAGAGAAAACATCCTAAATGATCCCAAACTTGGTCAGCTTGTTTTCAGTAAAGGAACCTTATTTCATCAGAACTGGGCTAAGCCCTGAGAGGGGTGAAAGAAGGGCGATAAAAAACCCATTGTCTTTCAGATGCTCCCAGTGTTTGTATAGAAGAAACAACAAGTCAGTTTATCCAAGGGCATGGTTATGTGAAGCAGACAAACGATGTTCAAAGAGTGATTCTCAGCAAAGAGGAAGAAGGCACTTGATATTTGAAAAAAGTATACAATACCCTAAAAACATGTGTCTTTATTATCAAGTTTGGGACTGGTACTGATATACAGACAACAGTGAAAAGTACTAAGGGAACACGGGTTTTTAAAAGTTCTAAAAATGTTTCGGAGTTCCGGTCATGGCTCAGTGGTTAACGAATCTGACTAGGAACCATGAGGTTGCAGGTTCGATCCCTGGCCTTGCTTATGGGTTAAGGATCTGGCGTTGCCGTGAGCTGTGGTGTAGGTTGCAGATGCGGCTCGGATCCCACATTGCTGTGGCTCTGGCATAGGCCGGTGGCTACAGCTCTGATTCGACGCCTAGCCTGGGAACATCCATATGCCGCAGAAGTGGCCCAAGAAAATGGCAAAAAGACCAAAAAATAAAAATAAAAAAGTTCTAGAAATGTTTCATTTAGAGGATAGGTTCATGACAGGTACAGTAGCAATAGAAGATAGCACTTGTAAGTTATAAGGGCTTTGGAGTCAGATGGTCCAGGGTTCAAATCCCAGCACTGCCACTCACTAGCTGTAAGGAACAGGACTGTGGGCATAAGATCTCACTTTTCTGAGTATCAGATAACACTCTTAAATAATAGAGATAATAATATGGCCTACTTTAGAGAGTAGTTGTGATGATGAGATGGGATAATTATTAGAAAAAATTTTGAAAAAAAAATTTTAATGCGTATGTATATATATGTACAACTGGGTCAATTTGCTGTACAGCAGAGATTGGCACAACATTGTAAACCAACTATACTTTAACTTTTAAAAATTTTTAAAAAAGAAAGAACTTTGTGCTTTCTGGCCCACAATAAATACTCAATAACTCAGCTATTATCATGACCATCACAGCTCTGATATTTGATGGATAGGGAAGGTATGGATAGATTTGGCTCTCAAAGACTAACAGTGCTCTAATAACAAATAATAACAGCTAACTTAAATGGAATATTGATGGCATGCCAGATATCATGGCGAGTTCTTCCCACATTAATCCTCACTCATCGCACAAGGGGCAGGGCAGCAACTCTTATTACCCACGTCTACCAGGTAACAGTACTGAGAAAGTACAAAGAAGTTACTAGTCTAGTCTCACAGCTGAAAAGTAGATATGCAGGGATTAACCTGATACAGTCTGACTCCACACTTGGATGCAACACTAAGCAAGGCAGTTCTCAAGTCTGTCCAATCCTCCTACAAAAAATTTTTAAAAGACTTTATGTCAGGGCCCACACCCAAATCTCCCATTCAGTAAATTGAGGTGGATCTTAAAACTCTCCAGGGGATTCTGAAGAGCAAAAGAATTTGCAAACTCCAGCTTTAGAGGACCATGACCCTGATGACCCTAGAGGGAGTTAACTGTAGCTGTCCACTGCATCCCCTTGCCCCGCCCCCCAAATCCTCCAGCCTCCTGGTCTCCAGAATAGACAATGCTGCATCTTTCACCAACATTAAAGAATTGTTTTCCTGCAGAACTTAACTCATTTGGGACCAACTATAACTCAGCAGGCAGGCACTCATTCCAGGTGTCAATTTCCTGCATCAAAGTCAAGAGTTATCTTTGCCCAGACTTAAAAGCCACTTAAATATTAATTTTAGTTCCACATAAATCATGAATGATAGCCCATGCCCACAGTCCTTTAAAATAGTTGGAGCTCCCTAGATTGATGACGTCTGTGACCCACTATTTATTTATCCCTCTCCCTCCCGCAATGTTAGGTTGTCCACTAATGACCATTCCTGGTCCCCCAGATCACAGTCAGGCACCAGTCCTTCAATCACCACAAAGAGATAGTGAACATTCTCCAAGTGATTCAGAGCCAAAAGCTCCCATCATGTGTCTGTGTAGGTTCAGAGGAAAGGAGTTAACTGCTTAAGTGGTCTCTTTATACTCTGGGCAAGAGACACACCACAAGTGAAAGTTCTATTTGATTTTCTAAGAACATCTAGAATGAATGTTGCTCTCAGCAGGCTTCCCAACCAAGTCCGGAAGTTGTTCTCAATAGTTGGTAAAAACCACCAGAGCTGAGAGCTGTATACATGTGGCTGTCAGCTCCTCATCCAAATGAATGGATTTTCACCATATGACACCAGAAAGCCATTAAAGATTAATCTCAAAGATTATTTGAGATTAATAACCGAGGCAAATATATCCAACAGTACCCAGAGTCAAGGGGCACCAAGGACATGTTAAATCCAGTCCAGGTATTTACATGCAGTGGAACCATGTAGCTGCTAAACACCTTCCCTCTTTTTCTAGTATGATATCCCAGCATTCATTGCCTGCAGCAGCAATAAGCCTTGTTTAGACAAGTGTTTGAAGCGCATTGTTCACACAATAATGGAAAGAGATACATTGAGCCAAAGCTCTGTGCTTTGACTGATGTGCAATACAGCTTAAGGTGACATAATATAAAATATTTAGCTGAAACAATGCACAGAGCAGGAGCTCTTATGCAAATGTAAACATGAGTACCTTCACAGCAATTACCTCATTACCTGCTGGTGGTTTTTCTACACAATTGTATTCCACCTTCCTCTTTGACAGAGTATTCTGGGGGATTTCTTACACTGACATTCATGTATTTTTAATACAGATTTTTAACTCTATTAAAGATAAATTGATTTTTAACTCTATTCAAGAATTCTAGGGGCTATGTCTTTTTAAATCTAAAACAACCATTATCTTCAACACAAGGGAAGCAGTAAGGATAAACAGCTTCCATCTGTGAAATGGATCTCTTCAGGATGTATGTGGACAAGCAGAGAAGTGAACTACCTTCCAGCTCAGCCACCTCTACCCTGCTTCCCTAGAAAACAGATTGAAAATAGATTCTCGAAATGTTAAATACCCCATCCCTGAATTCCCAAATGAACGAGCAAATCATGAAATTAAATGTAAGCAGGTGAACTTGGGGAATGTCTCCTCTAAGGGTTTTCAATCCCTATTTGTGATTCCTCACCATAAATGTGTTAAATATAACTACATGCAATTATTTATCTGTCCTAAAACATATCCTTTTGTGCCACTGGGGAAATTTATGCTCCTTTAGTAAGAGTTATTTCCATATTTTTACAATCAATTTCTTGCCCCTATTTTTCTTGGTTAATGGCACATTCAGGATGCACTCTGGAATGCCCGTTTAATTCTCAGTACCACAGTGGTTAAACACATTCAAGTGACAAACATGTATTGAGCATATCCTTCGTGATGAAGGTGCAATCTCTGCCCGCAAAAAAACTAAAGGAAGGCATGTATCCTCATCCTTCCAAAGGAGCGGCGTGCCCTTCACGGCAGTCACCAAACCATCATTTGAGAACCACCATTTTCTAAGAGCAATTTCCTGGTTTTGTTGTTTATTTATCTGTTTGAGCTGCTTAAAGCCAACAACAATCCCCAGGTTGCAAGCAAACCAGTCATGGGAGCTAAAACCAGAATAACAGAGATAAAGGAAACAAAAGCTTACTGGACAATCCGTAGTGATTTCCCATACTTTCTCCTCCTTTCTGAACAGCCTTCCATTTGCATTTGGAGATCCACATGGTTCTGGGAGGCTGACTCCACACCAGAGTCCATCAGGGGAAACTTTGAGCTCAGCAGAGCCAATCTATGCCTTCCACCCTTCTTGTCAGTGACTGCTTCAGGATTAGGTAGGTATTTTAAAAAGGATGTGGCTGTGAATGGGACAGAAACTCAAAATTAACAGGGATTTAAAGTTCATTTCTCTATCAAATAAATCCAAACGGCTGCTCCGTAGAGCCAGCAAGGGCCCAATTGTCTATCTTCTTGCTCTTTTATTCCTAGAATTCTGCTCTTATCTGCATATTTCCAAGATTGCTTACAACTAGAAAACTCCCATGTTTCCTCCTCTTTACTTTAGGGGAAAAACACTGAAACTATACACACTACTTGCTTCCATCTCATTGGCTAGAACTCAATCATATGGCCACACTAGTAGCAAAGGAAGGTGGTAAATACAGGTGGTTTGTTTGTTTGTTTGTTTTCAGTTATATAATGCCAAGCTAAAATCATGTTTCTAGGAAAGAAGAGAATAGACATTAGAGGTCATCTAGTAGCCTCTTCCTGGCATGTGATCTAAACTGTTCCAGATCTTCGTGTAGTAGCTTGGAACTCAAGAAAATAAGTACATATTCCCCACCCCTTGGGATGTATCATTTGCTGAAGTGAGAACCTGAGGTGACAGTAACAATTTTTACAACCATAAGGAAACCAATAACAGGATGAAGCTGACACACAGAAGACGGCAGAATCAAGCAAATCCCAGAGAAAAGTACCTATACATCTACTAACATCATAAAATTCTGGATCAAACCACATCTGGAACTCCATCTCCAGACTTTTCACTTATGTTGCCACATAAATTCTCCATATTTGCTGAAAGAGCTTGAATTGAGATCTTATTTTCAGTCAAAACATTCTGAGATTGGAGTTCCCTTGTGGTACAGTAGTTTAAAGATCTGGTGTTGTCACTGCTGTGGATCAGGTCACTGCTTTGATGCAGGGTCGATCCCTGGTCCAGGAGCTCCCACATGCCCTGGGCAGAGCACCCCCACCAAAAAAGTCCTGAAATATAGAATGAGAAAGGTGGAGTTCCCGTCGTGGCGCAGTGGTTAACGAATCCGACTAGGAACCATGAGGTTGCGGGCTCGGTCCCTGCCCTTGCT
The DNA here is from genome assembly GCF_054392235.1 of Sus scrofa. Taxonomy (NCBI): domain Eukaryota; kingdom Metazoa; phylum Chordata; class Mammalia; order Artiodactyla; family Suidae; genus Sus; species Sus scrofa. The sequence goes on from NC_139395.1 coordinate 61,632,255, forward strand.
CAGTGGGTTAACGATCCGGCGTTGCCGTGAGCTGTGGTGTAGGTTGCAGACGCGGCTCGGATCCCGCGTTGCTGTGGCTCTGGTGTAGGCCGGTGGCTACAGCTCCAATTCAACCCCTAGCCTGGGAACTTCCATATGCCGCGGGAGTGGCCCAAGAAATAGCAACAACAGCAACAACAACAACAACAGACAAAAAGACAAAAGACAAAAAAAAAAAAAAAAAAAAAAAAAAAAAAAAAAAAAAAAAAAAAAATGAGAAAGGTACAGAGAAAGAGATAAGGTGAAAGACCAAAAAATATTGAAGGATGCAAGATGGCCATTAATATAAAATGTCGACAAAAGTGACTCTTTGAGACATGAGGGTTATAGTTTATTTAAAATAGAGGTACAGGAGTTCCCGTTATAGTTCATCAGGTTAAGAACCTGACACACTGTCTATGAGGATGCAGGTTTGATCTCTGGCCTTGCTTGGTGGTTTAAGGATCTGGCATTGCCACAAGCCATGGCACTGGTCACAGTTGTGGCTCGGATCCAGCATGGCTGTGGCTGTGGTATATGCTGACAGCTGCAACTCCAATTCAACCCCTAGCCTAGGAAATTCCATATGCTGCTGGTGCAGCCCTAAAAAGAAAAGTACATATATACATACATACATACATCCAACATACGTAAAACAGAGGTGCTGAAAAGTAACAAGAGCAGAGAATGACCCAAATATTACCAAGACTTCTTAGAACAAAGAATAAATGACAAAGAATAGCAGGTATTGAGCAGCCAGGAAATATGTTTTAAATAATTCTTTCCAAAACTGTTAGCCAGAATTAACTCTATGATAACAGCACACTTTACTCCATCCTCTTTCATAGAAAAGACTTTGTTGGGTGAGATAATGCCTTAAACCTAAAAGCCTTACTAAGTTAGCAATTATTCTAGATCAAAGCCTTGGGTAGATGCCATTGGCCTTAATTCTTCAACAGATTCCATTGCGGTGCTCAGCTTTGTGAACTTCGAAGTATTTCATTTAAGGCCCCTTTAACTCTTGGCTCTGATGAAAAGACCAAGCAATTACAACCCTTATGGCCTTTATTTTCCCCTAAGATCATCATCAGGAAGTCAAAACATCCAATATAAATGAAGACAAAATAGGAGCGATGTTGAGAAAACTATGAAGGGAGTTGTTTTCTGTAAGATAATCAAGGTGAATAAGATAACATGGTTTAATAAAAAGGAAATTGAAGACATGAGAAAAACGTAAGTTGGAAAAGACTATGTTCCTCATGGTCACTCATACATGAGAGCTAGAGATGGATTTAGAACTGGGGATCTATTTGTTCTAACAGACACCCCACCTAAAATTCTTTCCTTTTTTTTTTGGATTTCCAGAGTGAGAAGACATATGATAGGGATAAGTACTGATGGAAATATGGCTTAAAACTGGTATTCTCATACTGCAAAAAGCCTGTTCAAATGTGAAAACAAAAGTCAGACATTCCAGTAAATATTTTCACACATTATTTTGCATATGAGACAGGGAACCGATTGTGAAGTAGGACATTCCACAAACACCGATTGCTCCTACCATGCCATGCCATGAACCACTCTGGGTGCTGAGAATACAGTGTTACATAAAACAGACAAGAAACACCTGTGTGAAGAGGCCTTAGGCCACAATAAGGGCTTAAAAAAAAAAAAAGTGTAAGGGGGCTGGGGAGTTCTCTAATAGCAGGACAGGAAGTCGTTTACAGTAAGAGAGTCAGGGAAAGTCTCCCTGAGAAAGAGACTATATTGGTTGTTTATTGCTCCATAGAAAATCACCCTCATAACTTTGCATCTTCAAACAATAAACATGTATTATCTCATAGTTTCTGTGGGTCAGGAATTTGACGGTAGCTTAATTCAATGGTTCTGACTCAGGATCTCTCATAAACTGCTGTCAGCTGGGGCTGCAAGCGTCTGAAGCTGCCTGGCACTGAAGAAGCTATAGTTAGGCAGAGCACAGGGACATCTCTGTGTATTCCCCAAAACCCTAACAACTCAGCAGTCAGCTCCCTCACCCCACCCCAGAGCAAGTGATGAGAGAGAGAAATCAAAACAAAAGCCACGGTTTCTATAACCTCATCCCAGAAGTCGCAGGCCACCCTTCCACTATATGCTCTTGGTCAAACAGATGAAGCCTGGGACATTGTAAAAGACTACCTGCACTGTGACCATCAAGAGGCAAGGATCGCTGGGAGCCCCCTTGGAGGCTGGCAAACAGTGACATTAAATAAATACCTGAGAAAGATGAGTTCAGTGTCACTAAACTTCCAATGAATCACTTTTACAAATTTCAGTTTTCTCATCAATGCACTAGAAATTGTTAAAATATCTCCACCAACATCATGTTGAGAAGACTTATACTATGTCAATGAATGTCCTTGGCTCGGTGCCTGGCATTCCATCAACAAGCAATACATGTTAGCCATTATTGCTATTCTCATTATTGGTGATGTGGTTGTCATCATCATGTTCATTCGATAGATGAGAAAACTAAGCCTTCAAGATTTAAATCCTCACTGATGCATGCCCTTGAAACAGATGATCATTGTATTCAAGCTTTCTGAATCTAAGAGCTTCTTTATTTCACTGTGTTGACTCACTGAGATCATGGGAAGGATGGAAAAGGAGGTAAAGATTAATCCAAAGCATGAATCAGAAATTTTAAATTCTATGAGGAAAGAAAGGCCAAATATTCAAAGTCAACTCCACTGGCATTAACCAAGCAAGAGCTATCAGGAGTGTTTTTTGCCTTAAAGGAATAGAAAACCCAGCTCTCTGTGGCTTAAACAAGAAGTATGATGGTGGGTAATTGCTAGCTTTCATTCTGACAGTTACCTTTTGGTTTTTAGTCTGCATGCTTGTTGCCTCGTAGTCACAGGATGACTGGTATAGCTTCTGGCTCCACACTCACAATTCAGGAAAACGCTCTGCTTTCCAAGATGCCTCAGCTGACATTCATTTACACCTAAGCAGCTAGAACTCTATCAGCAGCTCCCCTAGAACAGGGGTAGGTGGTGAAAGCATGGATCAGACCATCATGATTCACCCCTAGGCCTAGACACATTACTGCCCAGGTAAAACCTGGGTTCTGTGGTTTTTTGGGGGGAGGGGGATATAGCTATGTCCATTGCAGGCAATTGATGTGTTCCTCCATAGTCATGTGGATTCCCCAAGAGAAAAGTACCAATTAAGCATGGTTGTCCCGCACTTTTCAAGTGAAATCCACACAAATACTTTCATGGTAACTGAGAAGTTAGTAGCTTCTATGTCAGAGATATAAATGCTGTGGAAGAGGAAGTTCCCTGGTGATGCCAGCAGGTTAAGGATCCGGCATGTTGCAGCCGTGGTACAGGTTACAACTACAGTGCTGGTTTGAGCCCTGGCCCAGGAACTATCACATGCCACACATGCAGCCAAAAACAAACTTGTAGAAGAGCCGCTGGGCAAATGGGCACCCGCTCATTGAAAGCCCCTAATTTTATTTATAACCTCTCTCAGACGCAGGTGAGAGAAATCTGGCTTCAACTTACTGTGGCTCCTTAAAGGGCATGAACCTATAAGACCACCTGCCAAGTCAGCCGGACTGTGCTGACACAGCCATGCATATTTCTACCCTTCCTTGCCTCATCACAGCACTGCACTGGCCCTGTGTTTCCTTCCAGGGTAATACAGGACACCACTTCTTGCCCCTGGTAGGTAGCAACAAATGTTCTAGCAATTCCAAATCCCAAACATTATGCTAATCAACCGTTAGCAAAGAACGAATTTTTTTCTTTTACTATTTTTCATATTTGATGATTTCTGCAAACATTCTCCATTCTTTGTGGGGCCAGAGAGCTCCTAGAGATATATTCTACAGCGGAAAATTTCTAAAAGCTCCCAAAAGTACAGGATAGACTTTAACCTGGTTTGTTTGTTTTTGTTTGTTTTTGCTGCAACAAGCAGCAGCTTGGTGTGGGATCTCACTTCCCAGACCAGGGATTGAACCCACATCATAGCAGTGATAGCCCTGAGTCCTGACCACCAGACCACAAGTGGAACTCCCACAAGACAGACTCTGAAAACAACATAAAAACAATGAAATTTACTCTCAGATAATCAATAATCAAATGAAAGCACAATGTAGAAGGTTTTTTAATTTAATTTAGGGAAAGCAGATACTTTAAAAAAAAAATCCATACCATTGAAATGATGAGGTGGTGTGGTGTATTAGAGCAAAGAACATCAGAATTCCTAGGTTGTAAGCCCTGTGTGTCTAGCTAGAAGCCCTGAGGCATGAACCAAGTCATCTATGCTGAGGCTGAGATGTTTTCTGCCAACAACAGAGACTGAGGTGGTGGACCTGGGGTTAAAAAAAAAAAAAAAAAAAGTTGTATTTTGTGTGGAAGTGCTTTCTCAATAGCTACATTTTTTTTTATGTAATAAGTTTGTGGCAGATCTTATGCAGACTTCACTTCCACCTCCTTTGCTCCCAATCTATATGGTAGGTGTGGTTGTTACTATTTTAGAGTTGAGAAAATAGGGTATCAGAAGAGCTATAGGGACCTAGCCTTGATGACACAGACAGAAAATCATAGAGCTTGGATTCAAATTAGAATCTATATGGCTCGTTCCACCACAGTATTTTTTTTTTTTTTTGGCTGTACCTACAGCATACAGAAGTTCCCAGGCCAGGAGATGAAATCCCAGCTACAGCTATGATTTATACCACAACACCAGGCTAGTTTGAACCCATGCTGCTGGAGAGACAATGCTGAGGATTTTTGCTTTTATTCAGAGTTGCTTGCACATACACATAAACACACACACACACACACACACACACACACACACACACACATTCAGTGCTAGTAATTGTATTGTCTACTCTTGTCTACTTTCCAAAACATCTCACTGTCCTTCAGATCTGCCCAAGGTAATATTTTAGAATCTTTAAATGAAATTCAACAACATACTCTAGTACACTGGCTTCCCATGACATGTGTTATTTTAACAATACAGAGATATTCATGCACTAACACACACACACACACACACACACACACACACACACACATACAGACACGCACATATGTAACACAAGGCATTTTAGATCTTATAGTTTGGGGTAAACTATCAGAACATGAATAAAATGACTGATACAGATTAAATTTTTTAAATGAAAGGAATAAAACTGCTGAAGCTACAAAACTTTTAGAAGTCAATAATCTTTTAACAAAGAGGCTTACTGACATTTTGGCTTTATGGAAAATCAAAGAGATGGGAATTATGAGAATATAATTCTACATTGTATAAATGAGAGGAAGGAAGAAAACAGAGCAGCATAAGCAAGGGAAGTAATTATAGTAGAATACATCTAGTTTCAGAAAAAGTTCTTTGATAACCAGAAAACACCACATTATAAAGTTAAGGATTTAATACTCCCAAGTCCATTACAGATAGAATCTTTACCATGCTGGAAATAATTGAAAAGCAGAGTCATGCAATGGACCACTTTATGGCTTCTTTGATTTCTCAGAGCTGTTTGAAGATCTGAATTCTGGAAAGGATTTGAAAACTGGGCATACCAACCCTGACCAGCTAATTGCCAATGAAGAAGAATGAATTACTCTGAAATTATATTAAAGGTGAAAGAGGTCCCAGGGAAAAATTCTAACCAAGAAAATGGACTTAGGATAAAAGCTTGATTGGTAACAGCCATGACTATTAAGATGTTGAGTCTGAGTTCAAAGGAAGGACAAGATCAATTTTATGTTTGACAGTCTTAAGACAAGGTCACCACCCTCTGCCAAGTATATGCCAACTTATTCAGATATGACATTCCATGTCATATATCCTTTCTTTACTCAGCAAAGATTTTTAAAATTCTATCATGTTTGTTTACCATGACTTATACCTGAAATTTTCCTTAAGATTTTTGCTTCCAACTCATTCATTGGGCCATTGTCAAGTTACAGACAAATTTATGACAGAGGAGCCTCGACAGACTCATTCTTCTGGACTTGTAGGTAGTTAGTCACCTTATGGAACTCATTAATCCCCAAAACTGATAGAGCTTGAAAATAGAGATAGATTGCAAGCAGGTTTTGACAATTCTTGGATGACGGATCATAATGGGTCCTAAAGAAAAAAAGGGGTCCAACAATTATCTTGAGCATCTAATAGGGTTGCCACACAAAATACAGGACACCTCATGAAATCTGAGTTTAAGAGAAATAATGAACAATATTGTAATGTAAGTGTGTCCTATGCAGTATTTGAAATATACTTTAAAAAGATACGGTTTATCTGAAATTCAAATGTAACTGATTGTCCTGGTTTGGTTTGGTTTCTGTTGGCTTGCTTGCTTACTTACTTGTTTGTTTTTGATAAATCTGGTAATCTTACTGTCTATTAGAATCAGGTCTTATCTCACATAGAGTTAGTTTCTTAGGTGGTGAGTAAGGAAAAACTGCTGTCTTAAAAATTATCATGACTGGAGTTCTTGTCATGGCTCAGTGGTTAATGAATCCTGACTAGGAAACATGAGGTTGTGGGTTCGATCCCTGGCCTTGCTCAGTGGGTTAAGGATCTGGCATTGCCCTGAGCTGTGGTGTAGGTTGCACATGTGGCTCAGATCTAGTGTTGCTGTGGCTGTAGCATAGGTCAGCAGTAACAGTTCCAATTAGACGCCTAGCCTGGGAACTTCCATATGCCATGGGTGCGGCCATAGAAACACACACACACACACACAAAAGGTTATCATGAAAAATCATTCAAATCACTCAAAGTCTAGTCTACCTGATTTTGTCACTGTACTATCTCTCAAAGATTCCCAAACAGACCGTTTTCCCTTAATATTAAAAAGTTCTCAGAAGAGGAAGGCAAGATGGCAGAAGAGTAGGGGGACATCCTCACCCTCTCCCACAAACACAACAACAAAAAAAATCTACAGGTTAAACAACTCACACAGAACAGCAATTAATCACTGGGAGAAGAACTTAAACTCCAATAACAGCAAGAATCTCATGACACAATGAGGTAAAACAAGAGAAAAGAGAGTGAGAGAAGAGGAATTGGGGCTGGACAGGTGCTCCCGAAAGGGAACTGTGGAGAAGAAAGGGATCCCATACCGTGGAAAGTCACTTAATGGACGGAAACATCAAATGAATCTGACTGATGTCCAGATGCGGAGAAGAGCACAGCAGTACGTCTGAGATCTGAAGAGCAGAGTGAGAACCGAACAGATCATCTGAACTACTGGTACAGTCACCAAAAACCGAGAGGCATGGGTGGGGGCTGGGCACCAAGACCTCAGCTCCGGAGGTTAGTCCCCGGGGTTACTCCCGGGCTGGGGAGGATAGTGCGGAGATTTCCTGGGGGATTGGAAGCGGTCCATCAGGTTGGTGGGGCAGAGACTGCCTGGAAGACTAGGAAGCAGAGTGTCACAGGTGGAGGGAGCAATATGCTAAGGGCTGGGAAGCGGAAAACCACATCAGAGGGAACCTGGGAGAAGAGCTGGATCTGCAGGAGAGACAAGGCACCAGTGTTGGGGAGGGGAGAGGAGGAGGAGGGGTGGGCCACCATAAAATACTCCCCCCACCACAGTGAGCTCACTTGCCTGCCAGCTATAAGAAAGCTTCCCAGTGCATCTCCCCTCCCCCTACCCCTCACACACTCCAAGGACCTGAGACTGCCTGCAATCCTGGAGGGCTGGCCTCAATATTTGTGGGAAGCCAGCCACCAGAGGGGATTTCCCTTCCCTGGCCTGCCGCCCTCTAGAGGGGCTACACCCCCGTGAAGCAGCACCCAGCACCACCAGCCCCTGAAAGAGCCCCACAGCCCAGAAAAGCTAGAGCAAGCTCGGCCCAGCCATGCAAAATCTGTTTCCATTGTGGGGCAGTCATGACAGTTCCAGCAGCCCAGGGGAAGAGTCCCTTGGGTTATCAGTGGCCCAGCTAGCCACTCCCAGCCTCAGGGGGTGCTGCACTCCCATGGAACAGCTGCCCAGCACTGCCAGCCCCCTGGAAGAGCCCTGCAACCCAGAAAAGCTAGCACAAGCTCTGGCCAGCCGTTCAAAATCTGCATCCACTGTGGGGCGGTCCTGCCAGTTCAGCTGCCCTGGGGAAGGGCCCCTTGGTTTCTCACCAGCCCAGCCAGCCGCTCCCTCCCTCGGGGGGTGCTGCACTCCCATGAGACAGCTGCCCAGCACCACCAGCCCCCTGGAAGAGCCCCACACCCCAGAAACACCAGAGCAAATTCTGACTGGCCACGTGAAATCTGCTTCCATCTTGGAGCAGACCTCCCAGTCCTGTCTGCCCACAGGAAGTCTCCTTTGCTTCAGAGAGACCCTGTCAGCCCCGCCCACCCTCAGGAAAAGCCACGCTGCCTCAAAGAAGACCGACCAACAACGCCAACCCTCAGGAAACATTCCACGGCAGTGCCAAGGCAAACCCTGCCTGGCCACAGGGAGTACAATTCCAAGAAAAAGAAAACAACAAGCAAGATGAAGAAGCTGAGAAACCACCCCCAGTTAAACCAACAGGAGAACTCACCTAAAGCGGGCAACAATGAAACAGATCTCGGCACTCTGACAGACCTGGAGTTCAAAAGAGAAATAGGGAAAATACTGAAGGAATTAAGAGAAGATATGAACAGTAATGCAGACACCCTCAGAAAGGAACTAGAAAATATAAGGAGGAGCCAAGAAAAACTAGAAAATTCATTGGCAGAGATACAAACTGAGCTAAGGGCAGTAAAAACCAGAACGAATGATGCAGAAGAACAAATTAGTGATGTGGAAGATAGAATGATAGAAATCACCCAATCAGGACAGCAGACAGAAAACCAAACGAAAAAACATGAAAGCAATATAAGAGACCTATGGGATAATATAAAGCAGACCAATCTATGCATAATAGGAATTCCAGAAGGACTAGAAAAACATAAGGGGATGGAAAATATATTTGAAGAAATTATCACTGGAAACTTCCCAAATCTAAAGGATGCTGATTTCAAGATACAGGAAGCACAGAGGGCCCCAAACAAGTTGAACCCAAATAGACCCACACCAAGACACATTATAATAAAAATGGCAAAAGTTAAGGATAAACAGAGGATCCTAACGGCAGCAAGAGAAAAGCAAAATGTTACCTATAGGGGAACCCCCCATAGGGTTATCCACTGATTTCTCTACAGAAACTCTAGAGGCCAAGACGGAATGCCAAGAGATATTTAAAGTGCTAAAAGGAAAAAATATGCAACCTAGAATACTCTATCCAGCAAGAATATCCTTTAAAATAGAAGGGAAATAAAAAATTTTTTCCAACAAATAAAAGCTAAAGCGTACAGCAATACAAAACCCAGGCATAAAGAAATATTCAAAAGGCTTCTCTAAACCAAAAAGAAAGGAAGGAAAGAAAGGGAAAAAAAAAAGAGGAATACTAGGACTAGGATTGAAGAAACCACAATCAGAGAGCAGCCACTCAAATAAGCCAGCATACAGATTTAATCATGAACATGTTTCAAACAACATAAAATTAAAAAGAAAAAAAAAAGAGTCAGCAAAATCATAAAATGTGGGCAAGGGAATTAAGGAAATTAATAGACTCTTTTTTAAAAAATGTTTTTGTTTGTTCATTTCTCTTCTTAATTTTGGTATAGTAATGAAGTGTTTGAACCTACAGGACCATCAGGCTAAAACACACAATTATAGGAAGGGGTTAGCATACTTAAAAAACAGGGCACCCACAAACCAAAACCAAACATTGCATTCACAGAAAATGAAAAAAAAAAAAAAAAAAAACACGCAAGCAGAAAAAAATTGGACACCATCCAGCCAAAAAAAAGAAAGGAAGAATGGAAAACCATAAAATCAACTGGAACATGAGGTTTAAAATGGCAATAAATAATCATCTATCAATTATCACCTTAAATGTCAATGGACTGAATGCTCCAACCAAAAGACACAGAGTGGCCGAGTGGATAAAAAAGCAAAAACCTTCAATCTGCTGCCTACAAGAAACTCACCTTAGGACAAAGGACACATATAGACTGAAAGTGAAGGGGTGGGAAAAAATATTTCATGCCCATAGGCATGACAGGAAAGCAGGAGTTGCAATACTCATATCAGACAAAACAGACTCTAAAACAAAAGACATAAAGAAAGACAAAGAAGGACACTTTTTAATGATTAAGGGATCCATCCAAGAAGAGGATATTACTATCGTCAACATATACGCCCCAAACACAGGAGCACCCAGATACATACAACAAATATTAACTGACACAAAGGGAGAAATTGATGGGAATACAATCACAGTAGGAGACTTTAATACCCCACTCACACCAATGGACAGATCCTCTAGGCCGAAAACCAATAAAGCAACAGAGATCCTAAAGGAAACAATAGAAAAGTTAGACTTAATTGACATCTTCAGGACACCACATCCAAAAAAATCAGAATACACATTCCTCTCAAGTGTGCATGGAACGTTCTCAAGAATCAACCACATATTGGGACACAACGCTAACCTCAACAAATTTAGGAGCATAGAAAGGATTTCAAGTATCTTCTCTGACCACAATGGCATGAAACTAGAAATCAACCATGGGAAAAGAAATGAGAAAAAACCTACTGCATGGAGACTAAACAACATGCTACTAAAAAACCAATGGGTCAATGAGGAAGTCAAGAAGGAAATTAAAAATTACCTTGAGACAAACGATAACAAAAACACAACCTCTCCAAATCTATGGGAGGCCGCAAAACCAGTGCTCAGAGGGAAATTCATAGCGATACAGGCCTTCCTCAAAAAGAAGAAAGGTCTCAAATTGACAACTTAACCCTCCACCTAAACGAACTAGAAAAAGAAGAACAAAAAGACCTAAAGTCAGCAGAAGGAAGGAAATTACAAAGATCAAAGAGGAAATCAATAAAACAGAGATTCAAAAAACAATAGAGGAAATCAATCAAACCAAGAGCTGGTTCTTTGAAAAGGTAAACAAAATTGGCAAACCCCTGGCTAGACTCACCAAGAAGAGGAGGGAAAGAACCCAAATAAACAGAATTAGAAATGAAAAAGGAGAAATCACAACAGATACTGCAGAAATATTAAAAAAAAAAAAAACCATAAGAGAATACTATGAACAACTATATGCTAACAAATTTGACCATCTGGAAGAAATGGACAACTTTCTAGACTCTTACAGCCTGCCAAAACTGAATCAAGAAGAAACAGACCAACTGAACAGACCGATCAATAGAAATGAAATTGAAGATGTCATAACAACACTCCCGACAAATAAAAGTCCAGGACCAGATGGCGTCACAGGCAAAGTCGACCAAACATACAAAGAGAATCTGGTGCCCATCCTCCTTAAACTTTTCCAAAAGGTTGAAGAAGAAGGAACACTCCCAAACACATTCTATGATGCCACCGTCACCCTAATTCCAAAACCAGACTAAGACACCACCAAAAAAGAAAACTATCGGCCAATATCTTTGATGAATATAGATGCAAAAATTCTCAATGAAATCTTAGCCAACCGAATCCAACAACATATAAACAAGACCATACACCAAGACCAGGTAGGGTTCATCCCAGGTATACAAGGATGGTTCAACATACGTAAATCAATTAACGTCACACACCACATTAACAAAAGAAAAGTCAAAAACCACATGATCATCTCAATAGATGCAGAAAAACCATTTGACAAAGGCCAACATCCATTCATGATCAAAACTCTTGCCAAAGTACGTATAGAGGGAACACGCCTTAACATAATCAAAGTCATTTATGACAAACCCACAGCAAATATAATACTCAGTGGAGAAAAATTGAAAGCTTTCTCACTCAAATCTGGAACAAGACAGGGATGCCCACTCTCACCACTGCTATTCTACATAGTTTTAGAAGTCCTAGCCACAGCAATTAGACAAACAAAAGAAATAAAAGGCATCCAAACAGGAAGAGAAAAGATAAAACTGTCACTGTATGCAGATGACATGATACTATACATAGAATACCCGAAGGACTCAACCCAAAATGTATTTGAACTGACTAATAAATTCAGCAAAGTAGCAGGATATAAGATTAACATCCAGAAATCAGTCGCATTTCTATATACCAACAATGAAATATTAGAAAAGGAATACAAAAATACAATGCCTTTCTAAATTGCACCTCAAAAAGTCAAATACCTCGCAATACACCTGACAAAGGAGGTAAGGGACTTATATGCCGAGAAATATAAAATTTTAATCAAAGAAATTAAAGAAGATGTAAAGAAATGGAAATATATTCCATGTTCATGGATTGGAAAAATCAGTATTGTAAAAATGGCCATACTATGCAAAGCAATCTATAGAGTCAATGCAATCCCAATCAAATTACCCAGGACATTTTTCACAGAACTAGAACAAACAATCCGAAAATTTACATGGAACCACAAAAGATCCAGAATTGCCAAAGCAATCCTGAGAAACAAAAACCAAGCAGGAGGCATAACCCTCCCAGACTTCTAGCACTATTACAAAGCCACAGTCATCAAAACAGTGTGGTACTGGTACCAAAACAGACAGACAGACCAATGGAACAGAATAGAGAACCCAGAAATAAACCCTGACACCTATGGTCAATTAATCTTTGACAAAGGCAGCAAGAACATGAAATAGGAAAAAGACAATCTTTTCAGCAAACATTGCTCAGAAACCTGGACAGCTGCATGTAAATCAATGAAACTAGAACACACCCTCACACCATCCACAAAAATCAACTCAAAATGGCTGAAAGACTTAAATATAAGACAAGACACCATCAAACTCCTGGAAGAGAACATAGGCAAAACATTCTCTGACATCAGTCTCATGAATATTTTCTCAGGTCAGTCTCCCAAGGCAGCAGAAATAAGAGCAAAAATAAACCCATGGGACCCAATCAAACTGAAAAGCTTTTGCACAGCAAAGGAAACCAAAAAGAAAACAAAAAGACAACTTACAGAATGGGAGAAAATAGTTTCAAACGATACAACAGACAAGGGCTTAATCTCTAGAATATATAAGCAACTTATACAACTCAACAGCAAAAAAGCCAATCATCCAATGGAAAAATGGGTAAAAGAATTGAAGAGACTGTTCTCCAAAGAAGATATACAGATGGCCAACAAACACATGAAAAAATGCCCAACATCCCTGATTATTAGAGAAATGCAAATCAAAACTATTATGAGGTACCACCTCACACCAGTCAGAATGGTCATCATTAATAAGTCCACAAATAACAAATGTTGGAGGGGGTGTGGAGAAAAAGGAACCCTCCTACACTGCTGGTGGGAATGTAAGCTGGTACAGCCACTATGGAGAACAGTTTGGAGGTACCTTAGAAATCTATACATAGAACTTCCATATGACCCCGCTATCCCACTCTTGGGCATATATCCAGACAAAACTCTACTTAAAAGAGACACATGTAATGGAATACTACTCAGCCATAAAAAAGAATGACATAATGCCATTTGCAGCAACATGGATGGAACTAGAGAATCTCATCCTGAGTGAAATGAGCCAGAAAGACAAAGACAAATACCATATGATATCACTTATAACTGGAATCTAATATCCAGCACAAATGAACATCTCCTCAGAGAAGAAAATCATGGACTTGGAGAAGAGACTTGTGGCTGCCTGATGGGAGAGGGAGGGAGTGGGAGGGATCCGGAGCTTGGGCTTATCAGACACAACTTAGAATAGAATTACAAGGAGATCCTGCTGAATAGCATTGAGAACTTTGTCTAGATACTCATGTTGCAACAGAAGAAAGGGTGGGGGAAAAAATGTAATTGTAATGTATACATGTAAGGATAACCTGACCCCCTTGCTGTACAGTGGGAAAATAAAAAAAATTAAAAAAAAAAAGAGACACATGTACCCGCATGTTAATTGCAGCACTATTCACAATAGCCAAGACATGGAAACAACCCAAATGTCTATTGACAGATGATTGGATTAGGAAGATGTAGTACATATACACAATGGAATACTACTCAGCCATAAAAAAAGAACGACATAATGCCATTTGCACCAACATGGATGGAACTAGAGAATCTCATGCTGAGTAAAATAAGTCAGACAAGGACAAATACCATATGATATCACCTATAACTGGAATCTAATATCCAGCACAAATGAACATTTCCACAGAAAAGAAAATCATGGACTTGGAGAATAGACTTATGGCTGCCCAGAGGAGAGGGAGGGAGTGGGAGGGACTGGGAACTTCGGGTTATCGGATGCAAACTATTGCTCTTGGAATGGATTTACAATGAGATCCTGCTGAGTAGCATTGAGAACTATGTCTAGATACTTATATCGTAACAGAACAATGGATGGGGGAAAAAAAATGTATACATGTAAGTGTAACTTAGTCCCCATGCTGTACAGCAGAAAAAAAATAAAATAAGATAAATAAAAAATAAATAAATAAATAACGAAACAAAACAGAAAGTTCTCAGTTGAAGAGCAAATGAAGTCTTTGGGTTGTGTTTGTGGGCCATGCTGTTTACAAAACATATCATCTGACTTTTTAAATTAATGTTTATCAAAAGAGTATAGGTTCATGGTTTTACATGCCAAATAGTACAGTTGGTTGAATGACATAATGAAAAATTACATTCCTTGGCCTAACCTTTCCTCATACTTCAGAGTAACTCCCCAAAGGAAACAAACACTCAACTCTTTTCATTGTTTTCCGTGGTATTTACCTCCATATTTACAAATAATAAGCCTATCCTATTCTTTCTTAACCTACCCATTTTAGACATTACCTACACATTTTATGCTACTTCTGACCCAATATGTATTTTATGACCATTCCTTCCTCTTCAGACAATCCTTCATAGTTCTTGGAGTCAATCATTCCCTTGGGTTGGTTGGTTTGCTTACTTGTTTTTGCCTGATTTTCTAAGTCCAATTTTTTATTATTTTTCAAATGCTGCAATATCTCCGCCATGTACCTGTGAATAATATTTTCCCTTTACCTGAGCACAGTTCTATTTGTTTTCTTCCCCAAAGACCTCTCTCCCAGAGCTTTCCACCCACTATGCTCCATTTTGGATCTTCCTTTCTAGGCCTACTACTCAGCTGACATCCTAGGTCTTTTCCTTTGCAAGTCCCTTGTGTTGGAATGCCCATTCTTAAATTCCATGCAGCCTTGTCTGTTTGTTTGTTTTTGTGGTTTATAGGAACACACCCTCCAGAATCTTCCTAGGGAAGGCTTCCCTGAAGATAAATATTTTGAATCTTTACCAATATGACAATGTCATTTTGCCAGAAAATAAATATCCTGTTTCTTGTCAGGGGTGCAAAGCGAAGGACAGTCTACTGGCCAAGCAGAGTAGAACAGGGACTCTGTGCTCTAACAGCACTGTGTGATTTTCTTCTTTAACCAATCTCTGCTCCTTCCACCCCATTCATTACCCTGGCTCTTGGTAAGAGATTTTTGAATACAGAGAAAAAAAAAAAGAAGTTACTAATTTTAAGGCCCCTTACACTGGGCCCTAAAAGTGTACCAGACGCTTGAGCTAATTTTTAAAAAGACACCATCAACCAAATCATCTCCTCAAATATTTTTTTTTTTAGTGATAAGGAGAATGAGTCAAAAGGTCCTACTTAACGCGATATGCAAAGGGAGGGATGGCATTTGCCAATAGTCTCTCAAAGCTATGTTGGAGAATTTGAGAATAGGTATGGGCTAAGGACACAGTAAGAGATAGAGTTAGGAAATCCCTAAATGGCTAGTGATGTACTGCTAATTGGGAAATAAATAATACTGGTACCATACTAGAGCTAAGAGGAATCAGGGAAAGAATAAAGGATACCATGTTTAGGACTGCAGTAGTTAAGAACACCAATCCAAGTTGACTCCCAGCTCATGTGTCTTCTCACCAACTCTGGCTCCTCTTTCTATCTCATGCTGAATTCTGCAACATTGCTCTGAATCGCTCCCTTCCTGTGATTTTCTGGAGAGTGTCAGATCACAGTGAACACCATCCCAGTGCCCTCACTTCACGAAGTACTCCAGACAAAAGATTATAAGTGTCCTCCTCTGCAGACAGTTTAGAAAGGAGTGATGAGGCAGAGACAGGGGAGGGGAGATTCAGTTTGACAGTAATTGCCCCATAATCGGACTTTGGCCATCACCTTTTTTTAAACCCTCTTTGACTGGTACCAGCTTTTGGCTTGTCTCTAGCTGATTTGATGGCTAGCCCTCTTTCCTCCAGAGCCCCTCTGCCTCTTTCCAAAATGGCTCTTGAGAGCTCTCCGATTTATGTTTTTTTATTACGAGCAGAATTTAATTCTCTTTGTTTCAATTTTCTACCTTCAGATCTTGTATAGAGACCATCATTTTGTTGATAAATGGCCTATTAATATATTTTGCTAAGCTAAAGTTTATCGGATCCAGAAAGAAATGTTGCCATCACTTAAAGAGCAGATGTGGCTCTACATGTTTTATCAGCAAGGAACAATTTTGCTTTTCTCACACCTTTTTATAGTTGTACAGTGTGACCACATTTTGATAAATACATATATGTGTGTGCACATATACTTACACAATTTACATACATACATAACATGTATATGTTACATGTATAAATTTACATACATATAAAAAGAGGAAGTTAGAATTATATATATTAATTATACTTAATTATTACATTAATTCTACTGAATATCTAAATATTAAATAATACTTTATTTAATAAAGAAATACTTTATTAAGAATATTTACCAAAACCCTTAATAAAGGGTCAGAGAAGTCATCTCTGCAAAGTGCTATTAAAGAAGAGTTTGGGAGTTCCTGCTGTAGAGCAGCAGGTTAAGGATCCAGCCTTTTTTTTTTTTTTTTGCAGCAGTACAGTTTCAATTCTTGGCCTAGTGCAGGTAAGGTAAGGGATCTGGTGTTGCTGCAGGTGTGGCAGGTCACAGCTGTGGCTTGGATTCAATCCCTGGCCGAGGAACTTCCATATGCCATGGGTGTGGCCACTGGAAAAAAAAAAAAAAAAAAGCAAGAATATGGGTTTTCTACATTTTTACAGAGATGTGCTCCTCAAATAATGAGGAAATGAAAGCCAAACTATCTCCATTTAGAAAAGGAAAGTAAATTGAGAATGTGTCAGATGAGTAATAAACATAAAAAGTCTAAATAGAACCACAGAGAATATAAAAAGAAAGAGGGAGGGAGGAAGCCATAATCTTAAAAACTCATTAAACAGAGGATAACACATCTTAGGTAACATTCCCATAACGGAACAGAGATCCTAAGTGCATTTCATGAAGCACACACACAAACAAACAAACAGCTAAAGATTAAGCCACAGGGAAGGAAGTTAGTCGTTTGACCTGCCAAATCTGTGAGATCTGGAATTGCACTCATGTTAAGGAACTGAGGGGCTCACACTTCCCCTCCCAATTTACTGCTTTATGGACAGCTCTGGTTTTTCTACCAGATTAATCCAGCTCAGATAGCTTTCTTTACAGAAACATGTTAAATAAATTAAGGAAATTGGCCAATTTGGTCAACTTTCTAAGGAAATGGTGGCTAGGTATGCAATCCCATATCCGGTAGACACAAGAGTAAAGGACCAAATTTCATTGCAGAAGTTACCATATGTTCACACTGTTTCCCCTGAGCACTCTGACGCTGATGGTACCACTGGGGGTGGGGGGGGGGGGGAAGAATCCCAATAGTTAGAATTAATTACAAAGTTAAAAAAAAAAAAAAGAAAGAAACAGAATGGAGCATAAATCAAAGAAAAGAAAAATTCCCAATTTTCTTAGTTTTTTTTCTGATTATAAAAGGAAAAAATGAAGATGGAGAATTCTTTAAAAGGTTGATGAGGTAAAAATAATTAGGTTATTTGGACTAGCCCTCCAACACAAAACAGTTAAAACTGCTGCATTCAACATTTATAATCCTTTTAACAGCATCAACGAGCTGACAAACTAGGAAGGAAATACCAAAAAAGTACTAGGATAAAAAAGGTAAAAGGAAAACTTACAAATAATTTGGCTCTGAAGATGTTTGCCAATCTGAAAGAAACCAAGCTGGGTTTTTGACGGTGTTGTGAGAGGAGGGAAAGAAAAGTCAAACCATGGGCCAATTCAGTGTTGTGTGTCTGATAAACCACCTCCCATTTATGCATTAAGCTGAGATCTCAAAGGGCTACAGCACCAGGCAAAGCATCAATCAGGATATTCATCCCACTCCTTCTACCACAGTAGTTAGCAGAGCAGGAGGAAAGAAAGCAGGGGAAAACAAACTGTCCTTGAAAGGGTATAAGCCACAGATAGGCTCTCTCAAGGGTTTACCATCCCAATTTTGCAGCACCTAAGTGGTCAAAAAAAACATACACTATAGTTTTAACTTAAAATAGTTCTCTAGTCATCAGGAAGTACCCTCCCTACACAGACACACACACATGCACACAAACCTAAATACTTCAGATACTGCAATTATCAGACATGGAGTATTTTTAAAAAAAAACAAACCAACAAAAAAAAACTATGCTCCTATGATTAAGGAAATGAGATAAATTTGAAAGTAAATGAAAGGTAAGGAAGGTTTTTTTTTTGGTTATTTTGTTTTGTTTTGTTTTTTTTTTTTTTTTTTTTTTGGTCTTTTTAGGGGCTTGACCTGTGGCATATGGCAGTTTCCAGGCTAGAGATCGAATTGTAGCTGCTGGCCCACACCACAGCCACAGCAATGCCTATCCAAGTCTCATCTGCGACCTACACCACAACTCACAGCAACGCTGGATCCTTAACCCCCTGAGCAAGGCCAGGGATCAAACCCACATCCTCATGGATCCTAGTCAGGTTTGTTACCACTGAACCACAACTGGAAACTCTGATATAGGAAGCTCTAAAGACTGTTACAGAGAATTTGAAAAAGAACTAAATTGAGTTTGCACAAATTAAAAATACAATAACCAAAATGTAAAACAACATATAGATGGGGCAGCAGATCACACAGAAAGAGAATTGGTGAACTGGAAGAGAGAAGGCACTTATTCAGAATGTAGCACACAGAACAAATAACTGGAAAAATAAGTGAGCCTTCAGAGAGGCCTGGCTCAAAAGAGCTATTCAACAAATAGTTGTTGAATGCACTTAAAACTGAAGACACTTTGATTTTACTAATGAGGTGATTATCTGGCTTCAGATGTGAGCTGGCTCTTCTAGATTGCGACTTGAAGAAAATCCTATAAAAGGAATATCAATTTAAATGGCTGAAACTGGAAAAAGCGATATATCATCAGACATTTGCTGAGAGCTTAATAACTGCAAAACACTGTGCTAAGCATCAGAGTTAAAAATACATATATTGAGGTTCCCATCGTGGCACAGCGTAAACAAATCCAACTAGGAACCATGAGGTTTCGGGTTCGATCCCTGGCCTCACTCAGTGGGTTGAGGATCCGGTGTTGCTGTGGCTGTGGCGTAGGCGGGCAGCTGTAGCTCCAATTAGACCCCTAGCCTTGGAACCTCCATATGCCGCAGGTGTGGCCCTTAAAAAAAATACATGTATTATCATACATATATATATTGCTTTTTAGGGCTGCACCCACCACATTATGGAATTTCCCAGGCTAGGGGTTGAATCGGAGCTATAGCTGCTGCTACTAGCTATAGCTGCTAGCTATAGCTTATGGGATCTGAGCTGCGTCTGCAACCTATACCACAGCTCATGCCAATGTCGGATCCTTAACCCACTGAGCAAGGCCAGGGATAGAACCCATGTCCTCATGAATACTAGTAGGGTTTGTTAACCACTGAGCCACAAGAAGAATTCTCCAGAAGAATATCTGACTAAATACCTGCATACCCTGCAGCCCAGTCAAGTGGACACAAGCAAATCAAACCATCACACAAGCAGTCAGATACAATCCTGATACACCAGTATGGACCACTTCATGGGTACCTGAAAAACAAAATCCAAGACTTCCTTTAGGAGTAATTTTTTTTTAAAGTATCCTCAGTCCCTACAATGTTATATTTAGAAAGTCCAAGAGGAAGGGTAGTAAAATATGAACACCAATATTAAGGGAGTTAAGGATAGTTGAAGAAAACTGACTATTGTGGCTTAAAATGTTTCTTAGCCCTCAGAGAAGAGCTATAGTAAAAGTCTTGGGAATAGGTAGAGAAAACATGGCCGCCAGCCCCTTGCCCAACAGAGACCTTCATAACTGCTCCCAAAGGAACGGAAATCACCAACGCTCAACCTGGAAAAATGAGACCTGAGCCACCAGCCCCACTACCAGCCTCATAAGCGAAAACAGAACCATGTACCTCGTCAGCATTACAAAAGCTTTCCTGATGTGAAATTCAACATCTTTTTGATCATTTTCCCTGATACTTTGGAATTTGCGTATAATGAGCATATAAAGCACAAATCTGTTTATACATTATAAGTGATTTCATGAGCCCAAAGGAAAGTCCCAATTTACATGTGACACTTGCTCACTCATTCATCGACTTGTTGGATCAATTACTGAGTGCCAAGTAAGCATCAGGCTCTGGGGACACAAAGCCAGGCACTTTGTAAAGAGGTTTAAGAAGCCAGTTCTGTCCTCTAAGAGTTAATCATCTCATACTAACACTGATACACAGACACTGACCTCATGGCACAGAACAAAAGAATTAATCCAGGACATTCTCAGACAGTGAAGTATTTATGTCACAGACAAATTAGCTTAGCATTGAAGTTAATATTTGCAAATAAGAGTAATTGGACATACAATGAAATGTGTTTCCGTGTAAACTTCCATCTCAGGTCTAGTGGAGAAAGCTTGGGCAAAATGCAGAGCCTCTGCAAGCCTCATTCTTCCCATGAGGTAAACAAAGATAATAATATCTAATATTATGGGTTCCTTGATGATTCAAGAACAGTCACTTATGATGGAGCATGATAATGAGAGAAAAAAAGAAGGTATACATGTATGTGTAATTGAGTCACCTTTCTGTACAGTAGAAAATTGACAGAACACTGTAAACCAGCTATCCAGGAAAAAATAAAAATCGTTATTAAAAAAAAGCTTATGGGAGTTCCCGTCGTGGCACAGTGGTTAACGAATCCGACTAGGAACCATGAGGCTGCAGATTTGGTCCCCGCCCTTGCTCAGTGGGTTAATGATCTGGCATTGCCGTGAGCTGTGGTGTAGGTTGCAGACGCGGCTCGGATCCTGTGTTGCTGTGGCTCTGGCGTAGGCCAGTGGCTACAGCTCCAATTAGACCCCTAGCCTGGGAACCTCCATATGCCGTGGGAGCGGCCCAAAGAAATAGCAAAAAGACCAAAAAAATAAAAAATGAAAAAAAGCTTATAAAGTATACAGCACAGTGTCCAGCCCTGAGTAAATGAAAAGCAATTTTCATAGCTTCTCCTACAATATGACAATTGCCTGAACAATACAAATCTCACTAGAAAACTAAAGGGTTTACATACCGTCTATATGTAAATTTCACAGGCCTACTTTTTTCTACCAAAGAGCCATAGTCCCTAATCTATCCCTAGTGACTCAGTTCTCATCAAGGCAAAATGTTTTATTGAAGCAAATAGTATGGGGGCTGAAAGTAGAGGAAGAAACTAAATTAAGTGATTCTTTAAATGCTTTTGCCAGTCAGGGAATGAGCCACTGTTTTGCTTTATCAATCCCTGGTCTTCTGAAATTCTTGTCACTTCATCTTCTGTTTAAAGTGAAAAATTCTAGGAGTTCCCACTGTGACACAACGGGATCAGCAGCATCTTCGAAGCCCGCCATGATGTAAGTTCCATCCCCGGCCCTGCACAGTGGATTAAAGTATCTAGCATTGCTATAGCTGCAGAATACATAGGTCACAACTGCAGCTCCTACCTGACCCCTGGCCGGGAAACTCCACATGCCTCAGGGTAACCAAAATAGAAAATTAATTAATTTTTAAAATGAGCAATTCTATATTGCTAAACTGTATTTTTTACATCCTTATTTTAACACATCCATATTTCCGTTTAACCTAACACTACTTTATTCATTTGTCCACTCATTTCTTAAAACAATGAGTTGAGCACCTACTAAGAGCCAGGCACTGTTCTAAATCTAACATGTTACACAAAATCATTAAAATGATGCAGTTCCTAATCTCAGCTTTTTTGGTCAAGGCTACAGTTCCAAAGTGTCACCCAGAGCCTTTCCTATCAGGCACTTTCCTGCCCACTCATTGTAAAATGTAATCCCTTAAAGATGGTCCATAGCGTAAGTATCCACTGAACTCCAATCTTTATTTATAGACTGCAATTCATCAGGATGACTTTGATTTCCACTCGTCCACAGTTTCTCAAGTTAGCAGGTCCTAGGATGGACAGGTGTACTGATGCTTAATTTCTGTCGTTGGGAAACTGTCCGTGTCAAGGTTTGATTGAACAATAGGTCATTCCTCTGACACAAATGAGGTCCTAATGCCATGTGATGATGACACATAAAAAGGCTTCCCAGTAAATTCTCTCAAGTTTTCATCAACTCAGCAGGTAGGAGATTGAATATCTGCTCCAAGTATATGCTTATGCGGGACAGATGCACTAAGACATGAGCTATCATTTTCCCAAGCAAGATCTTAAACTCCAAGTACTTTCATGTTACAAGACATTAAAGGCCCCAAACAGTCACTGCATGAATTATAGCCGTTTACTGTATAGGGAACCAGTGGATAAGGCTCCAGACATCAAAAGACATTGCCACCAAATTTTCCATCTCTCTCACAACATTAATGCTGGCCCTGACTGATCCTGTATGAAAGACTAGCATATATTTTTAAATAACCTTTTTTGCCTTATGTAACATTCACGAACCAGGTATTGAGGAAAAAACCTTAGCAAATTTCTCGGAAGTTGAAAGCATGTTTTGTTTCAGATGTTCAGCCTCGAGTTCACAGAGAGATGCGATAAACACATTTCCAGAAGTCCAGCAAAACATTTTCAGAAATTCAACAAAAACTCCTGGAAAGCCAAGAGCTATCAATTCCTTCCAGCCCATCAGCATAATCCCAGACAAGGGCTTAACAAAGAGTAGCACAAGGTCCATACTGACGTCTTTTCTCAATCGTCTAATTTATACGCAGGAAGTAACTCACCCAGTGGGACCTTGCCTCTTTGTTTAATCATCCGCCAACCCCTTCACAGCCCAGTTATGGTAATAAAACACATCATTTGTACCCTGCTGCTGGTCAGCAGGTAGGAGCACCCCTGGGTGTTTACAGGTTGGGAAACTCTCTCATTCTGACATTGTTGTGCTTGTCTACTAGTCTCCAAAGCAATGTGACTGACTGATTCTGTCCCTGGGTCTATCTCTACCTCTAATTCTCCCTCCTTGACTGCATTTTTTTATTGAATATATTTTGCTTTTTTGTTTTTAATTTTATTGGAGTATAGTTTATTTACAAAGTTATATTAATTTCAGGCATAAAGCAAAGTAAATCAGTTACACATATACATACATACATTCCTTTTCAGATTCTTTTCTCATACAAGTTTATCACACAGTACTGAGTAAATTTTCCTGTGTTATACAGTAGGTCCCTGTTACCTGTCTATTTTATATATAGTAGTATGTATATGTCAATCACAACCTTGCAATTTATCCCTCCCCTCCGTGTTTCCCCTTTGTAAACATAAGTTTGGTTTCAAAATCTTTGAGTCTGTTTCTAAGTTCTACTGTATCATTTCTCTTAGACTCCACATATTAGTGATTTCATATGATAATTGTCTTTGACTTTCACTTAGTATGATAATTTATAGGTCCATCTATGTTGCTACAACAGCATTGTTTCCTGCTTTGGGTGGCTGTGTAATATTCTATTATACCACATCTTCTTTATCCAACTCTTCATTGATGGACATTTAAGTTGCTTCCATGTCTTAACTATTGTGAATAGTGCTGCAATGAACATTGGTGTATATGTATCTTTTTTTAATTTTTTAATTTTTATTTCCCCAATACTATTTTTTTCTACTGTATATCATGGTGACCCAGTTACATGTACATGTTTACATTCTTTTTTCTCACATTATCATGCTCCACCATAAGTGACTAGACATAGTTCACAGTGCTACACAGCAGGATCTCATTGCTAATCCATTCCAAAGGCAATAGTTTGCATCTATTAACCCCAAGCTCCTGATCCATCCCACTCCCTCCCCCTCCCAGACTCTCATACTGAGTAAGTCAGAAAGAGAAAGACAAATACCATATGATATCACTTATATCCGGAATCTAATATATGGCACAAATGAACCTTTCCACAGAAAAGAAAATCATGGACTTGGAGAATAGACTTATGTATCTTTTCAAATTATGGTTTTCTCTGGATATATGCCCAGGAGTGGGATTCCGGTTCATATGGTAGTTCTATATTTAGTTTTCTGATGTACTCCATACTGTTTTCCACAGTGGTTACACCAACCTACATTCCCACCCACAGTGTAGGAGGGTTCCCTTTTCTCCACATTTATTGTGTGTAGACTTTTTGATGATGGCCATGCTGACTGGTGTGAGGTGATACTTCACTGTAGTTTTGATTTGCATTTCTCTAATAATTAGTGATGCTGAGCATTTTTTCATGTTCTTTTTTGGCCATTTGTCTGTCTTCTTTGGAGAAATCTCTGTTTAGATCTCCTGACCATTTCTTAACTGGGTTCTTACTTTTTAATATAAAGCTGTATGGGATGTTTGTAAGATTGGGATATTAACCCCTTGTCTGCCAGGCTCCATTTCTGTCACCTTGTGAATCTCTCTGTTTACACATATCTCTATTTTTCTCTCTACATGGATCTCTCCCTGTCTCTCTTGATCTGTGTCTTTCTCTGTCTCTTTATGTCTCTCTGTCTCTGTTTTTCTGTCTCCATCTCTGTTTGCCTCTCTCACACATATGCATGCATACACAAACAATGACATTATGGTTTATCTTCACTATTAATCCAATCAACTGTTTCATGTCTATCACACTATGGCAATGAAAAACAAAGTTTCTCTGCAGAGAAATTTCATACACTATTAGGGAAAAAAATCCCAATACTAACACAAGGCAGATCTTTATTATCTTCTGCATCCAGTATTTGACAGGAAGACCCAAACGTAAAAAACATATAGGGAGGGACCATTCTCATCACTTAGATGAGAAGTACAAAATATCCCTGGATGGATCCTCAAATCCAGAGGTACCTCTATCCCTGGGTATAGATAGAGTAAGTTATATATTCTATATTTGAATTTACTATATTTTCTAAATATGTGTAACTCGACCTTTCTTTTTGTTTTCTGGCTTTTGTCTTTTTTTTTAGGGTTGCACCCACAGCATATGAAAACTTCCAGGCTAGGGGTTGAATCAGAGATGTAGCTGCCAGCCTACACCACAGCCACAGTAACACAGGATCCCAACTAACTCTGTGAGCTACACCACAGCTCACAGCAACACCAGATCCTTTATCCCACTGAGCAAGGCCTGGTATCGAACCCACATCCTCATGGATCCTAGTTGGGTTTGTTAACCACTGAGACAAAACAGGAACTCCTCAACCTTTCTTAAAAGAGAAACCATGGATGTCCACGATGGGTGGTTTAAAGGGGGCCCATGAATACTCTGAAACTGCACATCATTTTCTGCCTACAAGCATGTTTCAGCAGGAAAGTCCACAGTTTTCAGCAAGATTCCAAAAAAGTTCTCATCTTATACAAAAAAATCATCAATGGGGTTGTTATTTTCAAAAAATTATAAGTTCATTATAAAGATTTTGCTTTTGGTCAATATACATCTTAGCAACCAAGGGATGCTAACAGGTGCATAGTCACCATCATATGGAAGTTCACAAAACATCATGACAATTAAAACAGTGCAAATCACTGTTTAAGAGGCTTATAAATTCTGCCTCCAAGGAATTTTTTCATTTGGCATTGCTGTTATTCTTCAATCTTTTCTATAATATTTGCATACTATTTATGACATAGTCAAAACGAGCTCCATCTCCATGAATGATCACCTTCCTGAACATTTCCAGAGAACCTTTTCTTTTTTAACACAGATCCTTAAATACACACTCAAAGAAGAGGATAAAGGCATGAAGCACTGAGCAAGAAGCACACTCTTCTCTACAATTAGTCCCACTAAGGACTTGTGGTAGAGAAAATGTTGAAAAGGTCACCTATTGTCTTGCTTCTCAACGCAGGATGAATTTGTGTGTTTGGCTTCAGCAACTCCCCAAATAATGAAACGATAGAACATGGTCAAGGTTAGTTCAATGGAGATGTTTTACTTCAAATGCAATTATCATTTCATTTCAAAAACACTTCTAAAAAGAAAGGATTGCTTGGGAAATGAGTATCTAAGCCAAGAACTAAAATAAAAAATGGGTGATTCCTCAAGGATGCTGGCTTTGGAAAGCAATATAAGGCCAAAGATGGAGAAGTCCTTTAAGAATTCCACCGTGTAAAAAGGGGAAATCTCTCAAACTAGCCTTGAGGGCTCATTAAAATGTAGCATGAAACTTCCAATCCGTCTTTATCTCCAATAGTCCCCAACAGCCAGATTACCTCTTCCCTTCTCTCTTGAAGCCAGAATTCTAATAACTCTCCATGTCTTTGTGGCAGACAGACTATAAGGTGGCCACAGCATCCCCAATATGCCTGGTGTGTTCCCATCCTTCTATCACCCAATCCCTTGAGTGTGTGCTTCCAATCAACAGAATATAGATAGCATAGGGGATGAGATGTTACCTTAGGTATGTTATATAAGATTCCATACTCCAAGCATATTCATTCTGGAATCTCTCCCTCTCTCTTCCTCTCCCTTTCTCCCCTTCTTCCTCCCTCCTCTCTCTCTTACTCTCACCCTCCCCATTGCTCACTTTAATGTAGCTGCCCTGAACACTACAGCCTCAAGGAAATTAATTCTGCCACCAATTTAATGGAATTTAAAAGTGGATCCTACCCCATTTGAGCTTCTTATGAGAACCAGCCCTAGTTAACACCTTGATTGCAGACTTGTCAGATTCTGAGCAGAGAACTCAGTCAAGCTTTGTCCAAACTCCTGACCCACAGAAATTGTGAAGTAATAAACATATACTATTTTTCTTTTTGGCTGCACCTGTGGAACGCAGAAATTCCCAGGCCAGGGATTGAACCCTTACTATAGCAGTGACCCAAGCCACAGCAGTGAAAATGCCAGATCCTTAACCTGTTGAGCCACCAGACAACTCCCAAATGTGTGTTATTTTAAACTGCTAAGTTTATTACACAGCACAGAAAACTAATGCAGGAACACTGTGCTGTCTGTCTAGAATGCTCTCCCTCTTCATTGAAATCCTGCTCCTTTGTCAAGAGTCAGGTACAAAATTTCCCCTCTGTCTTTTTCTCACCTAAAAACTAACATTTTGTTTCAGGGCTTCCCTAGCAGTTTGGTTTTCAGCCTCTTCCCAAAACTCTTTTCCCACAGGAGAGATTATAATCCTATTTTCTTGAATGATTTCTCTGCTTGTGTCCACATAGATCACCATGACTTTAAATCTATCTATACAATCCACTTCCTCTGCCTGGGAAGTTCTTCATGTTTTTGTGGTTCTATTTCCACGAGCCCATCACTTCTCCTTCTCTTGTCACTCAACTCTTCCTCTCCCCACAACAAAGGCCAACTCGAGCATCTTCTCAAACTCTATTGAGACCCTTTAGACTTGTAGCCTGGTTTCTTCCAGGGTCTGAGCCCAGGCTGATTTCTGTGGCCCACCATACTCCCTCACAAGCTTGAGAAGGGCTCAGTTACAAATCACCCCATCAATGGATACAGCTCTTCAATCAACTCCATGAGGGCCTCACCGCTGGTATAATGGGGCAAACACCTGTGAGGCCAGGCTTTCATCAGTCACCCAGCCAGCTTTTTTCAACACTCAACACTCAGATGCAGGAAAAAATGAGCCCCTGTTTGAGTCCACATCCAGGTCACAATAGGTCTACCTCACTTTACTTCATCTGCACCTTGTAAGCACCAGATGAGGACAGAGATAGCCTTCAATGTCCATCACATGGTACCCAGTGCATATTAGGATGGATGAGAGTGTCAACTGAGAGACCATTTTTGCAGAACAATTTGAAATATCTATCAAAATAGAAGAGCTTATACCCTTTTACACATGTCAAATGATAATGCTGTACACCTGAAATTTATACAAGAACAAAAGAGTTTATACCTTTTGATCAAGTAATTCCACTCTGGTGAACATCACAGTAAAACATCTTCACAGCAGCACAAAAGACAATTCCAGGGCCATTCAATGGAGGATGGTTTTTAGAGTAAAAATGTGCAGGGAAAATGTTTAAGATAGATGAAATATGTTATGATATAACCATACATTCATACTAAAGAGTGATATTCATCAGTTTAAAAGAACACTAGGACCTCTGCTCCCAGGGAAAGGGAATAGACATTCTTTTTCCTATTCTTCCTGCTAAGTATAACTAAAAACCCTGGGCATTATACGTAAAACAAATATAGGGAAACTCTAAAAGAAAGCAGAGCAGCTAGGGATCTGCTATCAAAGGAATGGCACTGTGGTATACATACCCTGACTTTTCTTTGTGCCTTCTATATCCCCTAACTGAAATTTAAGAAGTCAAAATCCAGCGTGTACACAAATGTTTCTCACACTCTAGATTGGCCCAAACTGGTAACAACCAAGATGACCTTTGATGTGTGAAAAAATTAAACAAAGGTGGTATATCCATACCATGAACTATGACTCAGCATAAAGCATAAACAGGAACTGTGAATACATACGAAAACCTCAATGAACTGCTAGAGAATTACACTGAGTGAAAAGAGTTGATCCCAAAATGTTACACACTGTAATTGGCCATGTATATAACATTCTTAAAATCATAAAATAATAGAGATAGAGGAGAGATTAGCAGTTACGTGGGTTAAGGAGTGGGTGGGGCAGGAAAGAAGTAGGCATGGCTAATACAAGGGCAACAGGAGGGGTTCTTCTGATGGAAAAGTTCTCTATCTTGATTGTATCAATGTCAATATTTTGGTTGTGATATTTTACCATAGTTTTGTAAGATATTATCACTGGGTGACACCTGTGAAAGGATACCCAACATCTCTGTATTTTTTTCTGCATGTGAATCTACAGTTATCTCAAAATAAAAGGTGTTAAGTTAAAAAAGAGAGCGAGAGAGAGAAAATACTGTGCCTAAGCTTTCCAAGATTTAAAAAAAAAAAAAAACAGGGCTAAATTTCAGAATATTACCTCCAGTAGGAACCCATTCGTACTTATAGAGACTTACTGGGTAGCAGGCACTGTTTCAAGCCTTTTGTAAATATTCACTCATTCAAGCCTCACTTTAAGTCTCCAAGCTCAGCACTCTTATTATCTGTACACTAGAAAGAAAGAAATTGAGGCTCAAAGAGGTTGCCTAGCCCAGACAAGGCCACCTTATCTAGACTCAGAATAGACCAGGGCACCTAGGATAGACTCAGAATTTGAACTCAAGCTACCTAGCTCCAGGGTTTATGCTCTAAACCATTTAGTGTATGTTGCCTGCTTTCAGCCTGGAAGAAAATTTTCCATATAAATAAGTAGAAAAAGGTCTTAATAGATGCATATGACCAGTGGGATCCTTGTAAACAAGCTTTGCAGGGGGGAGCTCTGATTTTTCTATGGTACCAATATGCGCAATTGCAATGTGATGTCCCTAAACACAAAAGTAATTAGAAACCAGCTCCAGCACATCACTGTTGGTTGTGTCCCTGTGTGTGATATAACAGATAAAAACTATGATGCCCTTGGGGAGGGGAAAATGGGGGATAAAAAATAACAAATGTGATTTTTACCTTGTATTATCAAATCATTTATAGTGTGAGTATACACATTACTCAGACATTTTAAAAATGCAAAATAAAAGCAAGGGAATGTAAATTGGTGCAACAGAATGGAGATTCCTTAAAAAGGTAAATATGGAACTATCATATGACCCAGCAATCTCACTCCTGGGCATCTATGCAGAGAAAACCAGAATTTGAAAAGATAAATGCAACCCAATGTTCACTGCAGCACTATTTACAATAGCCAAGACATGGAAGCAACTTAAATGTCCATCAACAGAGGATTGGATATAGAAAATGTGGTACATGTATACAGTGGAATATTACTTGGTCATAAATAATAATAAAATAATGCCATTTGCAGCAACATGGATGGCCCTAGAGATTAACATACTAAGTGAAAGTTAGACAGAGAAAGATAAATACCATATGATATCATTTATATGTGGAATCTAATTTTAAAATGATGCAGATGAACTTATTTACAAAATAGAAACAGACTCAAAGAAATCAAAATTACACTTATGGTTACCAAAGGGATAAATGAGGAGGTTAGGATTAACATATACGCACTACATACATAAAAGAGATAAGTAACAGGATCTACTGTATGGCACAGAGAAATCTATTCAATATTGTGTGACAACCTATATAGGAAAATAATCTGAAGAGGAATGGATATATGTATATATATAACTAACTTTACTGTACACTTGAAATTAATACAACATTGTAAGTCAACTATACTGCAATAAAAAATTGTTATTTAAGTATATCCTGTTGGGTAAGAACTAAAGTCCAGAAAGGCCAAAGTCCCTTCCAACATATTCCAGTGCTCAAACTACATCAACACACCAATTAACCACAGAACACTCTCCTAGACCCCTTCTCAGGACATAAAAGTCCTCTCAAAGAGTCTGACCTTGGCCTGGTTCCAGCCTCAGTTCCTGCCCCTCTTTCACACAATGTCCCCTGCCACAGACCATTTGCCTTGCACTGTCAAGTTACCATGCTTTTTTTTCATGCCATTTCCTCTTGCAGAATGCCTTTTCCATCTCATTTCTGTATTCAAGCTCCACAGCTGACATAAAACCTCCCATGAGACTGTACTCTCCCTTATAGGAAACATCATTTCTTACTCTCTTTGCTCACTGAATTCTCATAGCAACCCTATGCGAGAGGGTCATTTATTATGCACATTTTAAATGGAAGGAATACACGGATTAAGAACTCATTCAAGATTTATTAGTTATCTATCGCTGTCTAAAAATTACCTCAAAGGTTAGCAACTTAAACCAATGATATTTATCTCTCATGGTTTCTATGTGTCAGAAATCTGAGTACTAATGTATCTCTGGCCCACATTCTCTCACAGGCTCTAATAAAGGGTTGCCAGGGCTGATGTCTCATCTCAGTGTTTAACTGGGGAAGGGTCTTTTTCCTTGCTGGCCACTGGACTGAAGGTCTCAGTTCTTCCTTGTCTGTGGCTGGAAGTTGTGCCTAGTTCCTTGCCACATGGACCTCTATATGGGACAGCTCACAGCATGGCAGCTCGCCTCACTGGGGGAACAAGTGAGAGCAATTAGAAAAAAAACATGCAAGCAAGATGGAAGCCACAGTCTCCTAAAACCTAATCTCAGAAGTGCTGTCCCATCACTTTTGCCACATTTGATTTGTTAACCTGAGTCACCAGGGCCCCATCCTCACACAAACACAAGGAGATGGACACCAGAATGCAGGAATCATGGTGAGCCATTTTTGAAACTGCCTATGCACAAAAGTACATTGTAGCCAATGTGCAAAACACAGATGTGCAGAGCATGTCCAGTATCTCCACACTCATAATCTTTTATCTGCCTGTGTTCACGGCTAGTATTCTCTATCTTGCCATACAAATATGTTTCTTGGACACCTCTGACATACAAGACACCGTCCTGGGTGCTGAGGGATGGCAGGGAACAAACAGACTGAAAACTCATGTCAAATGATAAATGATATCTGATGATAAACAAGGTCAGAGAATGAGGAGAGATGTTGAGGAAGATAATGGTTGAAGATATTCACTCTGAACAGAGACATTAAGGAAGTAAGGGGGATGCAGGAGAAGAAAATTCCAAGCAGAAGGAACAGTAGATGCAAAAGCCCTGAGGTAGGATCATGCCTGGTGTGCTTAAGGCACAGAAGGGAGACAGGGAGGTGACAGGGATGTGAACAGGGCGAGAGAAGGTCAGAGAGGTTGGCAAGGTCTTGCAGACCATGGTAAGGACTTTGGTGCCTTACTTCAAGGATGTCCCGAATAGACTGGAGGGTTAAATTTTCTTTTTAAGACCACATCAAGTAGTAAGAGAACAAAGTATTTTTGAGCCATTTTCTGACCCTTATGACTGTCCTGACCTCAACAATTTTTGTTTCCTCTATTTCAAAGGAAGGAGTTTACAAATGATCAGCATATGATATATCCACATGGATATCTCATATATCCATCGTGAGCCTGGTCTCCTTCATGGGAGCCTTTGCCCCTTTTCCCTCCCTGGCTTCATTGGAAAGGTCAATAGCAAGTTGCTAACACAACAGTAGAGATGGCTTTTC
This sequence comes from Sus scrofa, assembly GCF_054392235.1. Classification (NCBI taxonomy): domain Eukaryota; kingdom Metazoa; phylum Chordata; class Mammalia; order Artiodactyla; family Suidae; genus Sus; species Sus scrofa. The sequence continues at coordinate 61,664,764 of NC_139395.1, forward strand.
CTCTTTATTTTCAAAGCAATCCTCTTGATTTTTCCCTGAACAAACATCATCCAGTTTGACTGAGAACACACAAACACTAGCCAAAATGAAGTCCAGAGTCCCATCAGCTGAGGACAAAGCTGAGCCATTCAGAGCACCTGTGTAAGCAAACACCCCCACACCGTCCAGTACACACACAAGGGGTCCTTACAGCTTAAAGAGGCTTTGTGCTGTGTGTGTTTCTGAAACTATACTTCCTGCTTCATCCTCTCCTTCAGATTTGTTTTTGTTGTTGTTTATTAAAGTATAGTTGATTTACAGTATTATGCCAATTTCTGCTGTACCACATATTAACCCAAATGTATATATCCCACATCATTCTTTTTCTCATACTATCTTTGATCATGTTCTATCTCAAGAGATTGGATTTGGTTTCCTGTGCTGTACAGGAGGACCTCATTCTTTATCCATTCTGTTTATCCATTTTATACTGTAAAACAATATAGAGGTTCCTCAGAAAACTAAGTACAGAACTACCATATAATCTAGCAAACCCACTCCTGGGCATATATCCAGACAAAATTTTCATTCAAAAAGATACATGCACCCCTATGTTCACTGCAGCACTATTCAAAATAGCCAAGAATGTAAACAACCTAAATGTCCATCAACAGATGAATGGATAAAGAAGATGTGGTACATATACATACAATGGAATACTACTCAACCGTAAAAAAAGAACAAAATAATGCCATTTGTAGCAACATGGATGCAACTAAAGAGTCTCATACTAAGTGAATTAAGTAAAAAAGAAAAAGACAAATACCATATGGTAATACTTACATCTGAAATTTAAAATATGGTACAAATGAACCTATCTACAAAACAGAAACAGACTCACAGACGTAGAGAACATACCTGTGGTTGCCAAGGGGGCACAGGGAGGGAGTGGGATGTGTGGGGAGTTTGTCATTGGTAAAGGGAAACTTTCCTTCAGATTTGAAGTTAGCAGACCCATAGCTATGATGCTCTACAGCATAGATATAAAGCTGGTTTCTCAGCCTTGGCACTGTTGACATTTTGACATGAACAACTCTTTGCTATGGGTCTGTCCTGTGCACTGTCAGATGTGTAATAGTGTCCCTGGCACCTTCTCACTAGATGTCAATAGCACTTTCCCAATGTGACAGCCAAAAATGTCTGCAGACATTGCCAAATTTCCCTTAGAGGGCAAATGCCCCAGTTGAGAACAGTTGGACGGTTTCCGTAAAGGCTCAGATGTGTGCCCTTGGGAATGTTTCTAATTTCTTTGACCCTCTGTTGTTTATACAGACAGCGGGCCTTAGGATAGAAAGTTGAATGATGTGATTCTCTGAGATCTCTGTGAAAGATCTATGCTTATGTGAATTTGTGATACTTAATGAAGTCATTGTATGGATTAAGCCATTTCTTAATTAAGAATCCATGCTTAATAAAAGCACCTCTTATGAAACTGAGCTACCTGAGGGCCAGAATGGAATCAAGCCCAGTGCATGGCATGCAGTATATTTTTAATAAATTCTGGCTTGATTATATATACATATTACACATGCTATTCTTCTCATGGCTGGCACTACTAGACCTCTTGTTTCCAGCACAAGGGAGGTACTAATAAATGCTTAAGAGTGTTACACAATGAGGTGAGGTCACTTTAATTCAGGTCCTTTGTGAATTCAAAAATGTTCAAGGTAACGGATTCTATTAACCATTTGTAACTATACAAGTACGAGACAAATGGATATGAATGGAACATGGCTCCTGCCAAAGAGCCATGCTATGGTAGAATAAGCTAATCCCATATAAAATGAGATTCCACTCTGCAATGAAAGATGTTACAGTCAGGATGGCAGAAGGATCCAAGGATAATTCTTTTCCTTGCATCTATTCCCAGGGGAAGAAACTGCAAAGAAATGAAGCATATTAATCAACTACATTTTATAGAAATTAAGTCATTCTTTGGCAAAATCCTTCATGAAAATGGTTCACATATTTTCCCACTTTCCTAACTGAATCACATATATAATTGAATCCAGGGGTGGTTTCATCCTGAGTGCCAGCTTTGACACACATTGGCTTCCAGAAGAACTATGTTGAGTATGATTCTGAGGCCACATTCCAGTCCATGCTCGTTGTCTATCAAGGATCCAGAACAAAGAAACAGTGGCTATCTCATCAATATGACATTGTAAATATGGTCCACCATGTCAGTAAAGGGCAACTCCATCCTTGATTTTCTTGGGCCAGCATCCCTGGAATCATCCTGGACCCCCCTTTCACTCTTACAGGCTACAATCAAACAGTCAGCAAATGTTAATGGTTCTACCAGCAACATATATCCATCTCCACTGCTTCCACCCTGTTTCCATCTCCTGTGACTCACATTTGGACCATATTCATCCCATTGCTGTCCTTGAACAACAACTTGGGACTTTCAAGTTTCTAGTTCTTTCTAGTTGGCATGCCCTGTCACCAGATAACTTCACAGCTTGACCCTCCTCCTTCACCTTCTCCTTTTTTGTTCTTCCTTTATTCTTTTGGCTGCAGCTTGACATATGAAAGTTCCTAGGCCAGGGATCAACTCCAAGCCAAAGCTGCAACCTGTGGCAATGCCAGGCCAGGGACTGAATCTGTGCTGCCACAGAGACAACACCAGATCCTTAACCCACTGCACCACAGCAGGAACTCCTTCCTTCACCTTCTCAATAAAACCTTCTCTACTTTCCTATTTACAACTGCAAAAAATTAATTAGAAAATGGGAATTAAGTTCCCTGGTGACTCAGTGGGTTAAGGACCTGGCGTTGTCACTGCTGCGGCTCAGGTCACTTCTGTGGCATGGGTTCAATTCCTGGCCCAGGAACTTCTGTATTCCATGAGGGTGGCCAAAAAAAAAAAAAAAAAAATCACAGCTCCCACATCCTCTCCTTATATCAAACCTTTTCCCTGACTTGTATCTATTCCTCATCATCAGATAACATCCTACATATTTTTGTTTCTTATTTATTTAGTGTATATATATATATATATACTTCCACTAAAATATATGCTGCGGGAGAACAAGGTTTCTCTTCTGTCTGTTCACTGTTATATCTCTAGCACCTAGAAGAGGGCAAGAATGTGATGTCTGCTTAATAAATATTTATCAAGGGAAGAATAGCTAAAGAATAGCCCTGGGGTGGGCAGGGCTACAATTCAATGAAGCTCAGCAATTTTTGGTATTTTAGAAGCCTTTTTGTCCATATACCAAATGACCTTATGCTATAATGCTTTGGTTACTTCACTATAGCCAATGAGTCTATTTAGAGATGTGCTGTTTGGTGTAATAGCAACCAGCCACATGTGGCTTTTTAGATTTAAATTTACACTAATGAAAAGTAAGTAAAATGGAAACTTCAGTTCCTCAGCCACATTAGCTATATTTCAAAGGTTCGACCACCCCATGGGGCTGGCAGTGACCACATTGGACAGCACAGATACAGAATATTTCCATCACTGCAGAAAGTTCTATTGTTCAGCACTGGTCTGGAACATTCACTTTGACTACCCCAGAGTAATTACTGTAATTAATCTGCTGATTTCAGAGACCAACTAAATCAACTTGTTACAATTATACAGAATAAGAACAAATGGAATATCAATCAAGGCCTAACTAATTCTTCTATGGGACTGTGGGCCTGGGCTTTCTGACTTCATCCTACCAAAGTTTTTCTTTCCTCATCGTGGCTTTTCATTGCTGTTCCAAAGTGCTGAGTTTTCTGGGCAGACGGCTTATAGACAGGCGACCCGATATAGTTTCACTTCTACTGCATAAAAATTGCCTCCTTAAATCAAAATTCTATTTTGCCAATCTTCTAAGATAAAAGACACATGACAGCTGTCAGAAATAAAGAGAGGAGTGGGATAAGATTCTCTGTGTGGCTAGGGATCAGAAGAGGAGTAGGTGGGTAGGAAAACAGGAAGTGGAGAAATTACAAAAATAAGTGGACAGAACATCACAAGGTCAATTGTAGTTGACATTCATAGTATGGGATAAACACACACTCTGTGTTTTTAGTACCAAAACATAGCTTACACTAGTTATCTTCCACTTGGGGATTATGATAATCCAGGGAGAAATACCCATTACCAGTTTCTGTTTCAGTAGGTCATGGGACCCACATACTGCTTCATCATTGATGCCCCCAAGATTCTTTACTCCAGCAGCCACCAGCAAAGTTGGGACAGGCAAATGTCCTTCAAAATACAGTGGTTTCCCCTGCCTGCCTTTAGCTCTCTCCTCTCCTGAGGACAAAGTAATCTGCCGCTGCTGAAGCAAGTCCGCACTTCAACACAGGTAACTCTCACCTTCAGGGACAACTGCAGTCTCTCTCTCCTTGCTTAATGATAAATTGCTTTCACATCCGTCTAAGGAACTGTGCCTATCCCTGGTGGACAACAAGCCTTAAGATCCCTCAAGGCTAAGACTAGAGGTTAAGTTCAAATGAGCTATGGGCACAATCTGACCTAATTTTAACCCTGCTATATAATGAAAAGAAAAAAAAAATAAGCAAGCTTCTGAAAGAGTACTCAAGATGCCTTTTAATTTGCAATTAAAATGAATTTATTTTGAAAACATGCCATGTTTCATCCCTTTCTTTTCTCTAATCTGAGGAATACTCTTGTTATTTCACAGCCAAGATGTTCCTATCATTTTCTGAAGGCAAAAATGTTAATGTGGTGATTTTTCACTATTTAATGTTTGTTTCATGAATAGCATGACTGTGTTCTAATTTTGGTCCATGATTAATTGGTTCTTCCCTTATCTATGCCTCAATTCCATACTTTAGAAAGCTGGCTAGTGGATGATGAGGATTCTGAATAAGTCTTATCCACTTCTTTTGTTCCTCATGGTGCCGCATAAAGAATCTGACCATCAACTGGCATGGAATTCTTGAACAAATATACGAATGAATGAATGGATATGGAGTCGCTAGGTAAAGAAGTCATCACACACTTCACATCACCAGTCATCAGGGAAATTCAAGTCAAAATCATATGCAATATCAACTCACACCTGTCAGAATGGCTGTATCAAAAAGAACACAAGTAACAAATGTTGATGAGGATGTGAAAAAAGAGAAACTTCATACATTGTTGCTGGGAATGTAAACTGTTACAGCCACTGTGGAAAACGGTATGGAGGTTTCTCAAAAAACTACAAATGGAACAATCATATGACCCAACAATTCCACTTCTGGGTATATATCTGAAAAGAAAACAAAAACACTATTTGGAAAAGATGCATGTATCTAAATGTTCACAGCAGCACTGTTTACAATTGCCAAGTTATGGAAGTTACCTAAATGCCTATCAATAGATGAATAGATAAAGAAGAATTGTGGCATATATGTATATACACACACACATATACATATATACATATACATACATATATACATACAATGGAATACTACTCAGCCATAAAAAGGATGAAATTTTGCCATTTGCAGCAACATGGATGGACTTGGAGGGCATTATGCTGAATGAAATAAATCAGACAGATAAAGACAAATACTATTTGATCTCACTTATATGTAGAATCTAAAAAATATAACAAATTAGTGTGTATAACAAAAAAGAAGTGGACTCACAGGTATAGAGAACAAACTAGTAGTTACCAGTGGGGAGAGGGAAGGGGAAGGGGCAATATAAGTTTTGGGGGGGAGGTTATTATGGGATTATATGAAATCATGTTTGGAATTTAAAGACTCTTTCATTCAGTAAAAGAAAATAAAAGTGATCACAGGTGACTGTTGAATGGCCACTCTTGGCCTGTGTGTCTGTACTTGGAGAGTGTTCTCAGACCCTACACCTACAAGTATATTTACCAGTGTGACTCGGTTGTTGTGTTGTTGTGCAGAACAACCCAGCTTAGCCCAGATCAAGAGTAACTGGGGGCTGATGAAGGAGAGCTACTATGAGAAGACTGGGATGCAACACAGATGCCACATAACTGAATGGGTTTAAAAAAAGAAAAGTCTTGGAGTTCCCTTCGTGGCTTAGCAGATAATGAACCTGACTAGCACCCAGAAGAACATGGGTTTGATCCTTGGCCTCACTCCCTTCTACAGGGTTAAGATGGTAGAATTGAGAGATTCGAGCTCACTTTCTCTCATAAAAACAACAAAATTACAATCAAGTGCTGAACAACCTTCAACCAAATGGACTGGAAACTCGAAAAGGATATCCTACTCCAGAAGACAAGGAAGAGACCACATCAACATGCTAGGAGGAGAGTTCCTGAGTTCCTGTCATGGTGAAGCAGAAGTGAATCTGACTAGGAAGCATGAGGTTGCAAGTTTGATCCCTGGCCTCACTCAGTGGGTTAAGGATCTGGTGTTCCCATGAGCTGTGGTGTGGGTTGCAGAGAAGGCTCAGATCTGGCATTGCTGTGGCTGTGGTGTAGGCCAGAGGCTGTAGCTCTGATTAGACCCCTAGCCTGGAAACCTCCATATACTACAGGTGCAGCCTTAAAAATAGAAAAAAAAAAGGTAGGAGGGGTGATTACATGATATAAGCAACCCCATACCCACCAGATGGGAAGCCCACAGACTAGAAACTTACCATATTACAGAGACTCACCTACAGGAATGAGAGTTCTGAGCCCCACATCAGGTCCCCATGCCTGGGGATCTGACATTGAGAGAAAGAGCCTCTAGAACATCTGGCATTGAAGAACAGTGGGGCTTGTGTGCAGGAGTTCCATGGAACTGGGGGAAACAGAGACCCCATTCTTGAAAGGCATACACAGGCTTTCATGTGCACTGGGTCCCAGGGCAAAGAAGAGGCTCCATAGTAATCCGGGTTGGATCTGACTGCAGGTCTTGGAGGATCTCCTGGGAAAATAGGGGGTGACTGTGGCTCATTGTGGGGGAAGGATATTGGAGGCAAAGCTCTCAGGAATATTCATCATGATGTGTGCCTCTAGAGGTGGCCATTTTGACAAAATCTGACACCACCCATCAGCACTGAGAAGCCCCAGGCCAAACAATAATCCAGGTGGGATCACAGCCCTACCCATCAGGGAACAGACTGCCTAAAGACCCCACCAGGCACAGAGACAAAGCCCCACCCACCAGAGGGATAGGAATCAGCCCCACCTACCAGTGGACAGGCACCAGTCCCTCCCATCAGGAAGCCTACAGCAAGCCCCTGTACCAACTTCAGCCACAAGAGGGCAGACATCAGAAGTAAGAGAGGCTACAACTCTATTGTCTACAAAAAGAACACCACACCAAAACTTATAAAAATGAAAAGGCAGAGAACTATAACTCAGAAAATGGAGCAAGAAAAAAACCCCAGAAAAATAGCTAAGTGATCTGGAAAGATTCTCAGCTTCCAGGAAAAAGATTTTAGACTGATGATGCTGAAGATGATGCAAGACACTGGAAATAAACTGGAGGCAAAGACTGATAATTTACAGCAAACTTTGAGCAAAGAAATACAAGAGTTAAAACTTAAGTAAGCCGAGATGCAAAATACAATAGCTGAAATTAAAAAAAAAAAAAAAAAACATTAGAAGCAAGCAACACAAAATACAGAATGAAGAAGAAAGAATAAGTGATGTGGAGGACAGACTAGTGGAAATCACTGATGTGGAACAGAAGAGAGAAAAAATATTGAAAAGAAATGAAGACAGTCTCAGGGAATTCTGGGACAACATTAAACTCACCAACATCCATTTTATAGGAGTGCCAGAGGAGAAGAGAGAGAGAAAGGGAAAGAAAAAAATATTTGAAGAGATAACAGCCAAAAACCTCCCTGACATGGGAAAGGAACCACTCACTAAAATCCAGGAAGCACAAGTACCATATAAAATAAACCCAAGGAGGAATACCCTGAGACACATATTAATAAAACTGACCAAAATTAAAGACAAAGGGAAAATACTGAAAGCAGCTAGGAAAAGAAACAAATAACATACAAGGGTACCCCAATAAGGTTACTGGCAGATTTACAGCAGAAATTCTGCAGGCCAGAAGGCAGTGGCACCAAATACTTAACATGATGAAAGGAAAAAACCCCAAAACCAAGATTACTTTACCCAAAAGGCTCTCATTCAGATTTGAAGGAGAAATCAAAAGCTTTACAGGTAAGCAAAAGCTAAGAGAATTCAGCAACACTAAACTAGCTTTACAACAAGTACTAAAGGAACTTCTCTAGGCAGAAAAGAAAAGGCTGCAACCAGAAACAAAAATACCACCAATGACAAGGCTCGCCAGTAAAGGCATATACACAGTAAAGGTAGGAAATCACCCACAGACAAATATGCTACCAAAATCAGAAATTGTGAGAAGAGGAGGGTACCAATGCAAGACAATGGAGATGCACTTTCAATTAAGAGACCAACAACTTACAACAATCATATATATACATATGTGTGTGTGTGTGTGTGTGTGTATACATATAGACTCCTATATCAAAACTTCAGGGTAACTGCAAACCAAAAATCTACAATTGATACACACACAAGTAAGAAAAATCAACTCAAATACAACACTAAAGATAGTCATCAAGGGAGTTCCTGTCATGGCTCAGTCGTTAATGAATCCAACTAGGAACCATGAGGTTGTGGGTTCGCTCTCTGGCCTTGCTCAGTGGGTTAAGGATCCAGCGTTGCCATGAGCTGTGGTGTAGGTTGCACATGCAGCTCAGATCCTGCGTTTCTGTGGCTCCGGCATAGGCCAGCGGCTACAGCTCCGATTCGACCCCTAGCCTGGCAATCTCCATATGCTGTGGGTGCAGCCCAAGAAATTGCAAAAAAAAAAAAATATATATATATATAATCAAACCACAAGAGGAGAGAACAGGAGAAAAAGTGAAGAAAAAAAGAGCAACAAAAACAAATCCAAAACAGTTAATAAAATGGCAATAAGAACATACCTATCAATAATTACCTTAAATGTAAATGTATTTAAATGACCCAACCAAAATACATAGACTGGCTGAATGGATACAAAAATAAGATCCACATGTATGCTGTCTTCAAGAGAACCACTTCACTTCTATGGACACATACAAATTGAAAGTGAGAGGATGGAAGAAAATATTCCATGCAAATGGGAATCAAAAGAAAGCTGGAGTAGCAATACTCCTATCAGACAAAATAGACCTTAAAATAAAGAATATTATAAGAGACAAAGAAGGACATTATACAATGATCAAAGGATTAATCCAAAGAGAATATAACAACTGTGAATATATATGCACCCAACATAGGATCACCTCAATATATAAGGCAACTGCTAACAACCTTAAAAGGAGAAATCAACAATAACACAATAATAATGGGGGACTTTAACACCCCACTTATAGCAATGGACAGATCATCCAGACAGAAAATCCACAAGGAAACTCAGGCCCTAAAAGAAGCATTAGACCAGATGGAATTAATAAATATTAATCCAAAAGCAACAAAATACACATTCTTCTCAAGTGCACATGGAACATTCTCTAGTGTTGATCACATTCTGGGCCACAAATTAGGCTTCAGTAACTTTAAGAAAACTGAAATCATATCAAGCATCTTTTCTGACCACAATGCTATATGACTGTAAATCAACAAGAAAAAAACTGCGAAAAACACAAACATGTGGAGACTAAACAATATGCTATTAAACAACCAATGGAACACTGAAGAAATCAAAGAGGAAATTTAAAAATACCTAGAAGCAAGTGATAACAAAGATACAAACTCCAGTGAGTTCCTGTTGTGGTGAAGCAGAAACAAATCCAACTAGGAACCATAAGGTTGCAGGTTTGATCCCTGGCCTCTCTCAGTGAGTCAAGAATCCACTGTAAGCTATGGTATGGGTCACAGTGGCAGCTCTGATCTGGTGTTGCTATGGCTGTGGTATAGGTTGGAAACTGTAGCTCTGACTCGACCCCTAGCCTGGAAACCTCCATATGCCACAACTAAAAAGTGAATAAAGAAAAAAAAAGTTACAACACTCCAAAACCTATGGGATGCAGCAAAAGCAGTTCTAAGAGGGAAGTTTATAGCAATACAAGCCCACCTCAGGAAACAAGAAAAACCTCAAATAAACAACCTAATTTTACATCTAAAGCAGCTAGAGGGAGAACTGACAAGACCTAAGTTAGCAGAAGTAAAGAAATCATAAAGATCAGAGCTGAAATAAATGAAATAGAAATGAAAAAAAAAAAAACATAGAAAAGACCAATGAGGAGTTCCCATCGTGGCGCAGTGGTTAACGAATCTGACTAGGAAACATGAGGTTGAAGGTTCGATCCCTGCCCTTGCTCAGTGGGTTAACGATCCAGCATTGCCGTGAGCTGTGGTGTAGGTCACAGATGCGGCTCGGGTCCTGCGTTGCTGTGGCTCTGGCGTAGGCTGGCAGCTACAGCTCCAATTCGACCCCTAGCCTGGGAACCTCCATATGCCGCTGGAGCAGCTCAAGAAATGGCAAAAAAAAAGACCAAAAAAAATCAATGAAATGAAAAGCTAGTTCTTTGAAAAGATCAACAAAATTGATAAACCCTTAGCCAGACTTATCAAGAAAAAAAGAGAGAAGACTCAAATCAATAAAATTAGAAATGAAAAAGGAGAAGTTACAATGGACATTACAGAAATACAAAGGGTCATAAGAGATTACAACATGCAACTATATGCCAATAAAACAGACAACCTAGAAGAAATGGACAAATTCTTAGAAAAGTACAATCTTCCAAGACTAAACCAAGATGAAACAGAAAAGATGAACAGGCCAATCACAAGTACTGAAATTGAAAATGTGATTTAAAAACTTTCAACAACAAAAGTCCGGGACCAGATGGCTCCACAGGAAAATTTTGTCAAACATTTAGAGAAGAGATAACACCTATCCTTCTGAAACTATTCCAAAAAAATTTCAGTGGTAGGAACACTCCAAAACTCATTCTATGAGGTCACCATCACCCTGATACCAAAACCAGATAAAGATACCACAAAAAAGAAAATTACAAGCCAATTTCACTGATGAACATAGATGCAAAAATCCTCAACAAAATACTAGCAAAACACATCCAACTATACATTCAAAGGATTGTACATCATGATTAAGTGGGATTTATCCCAGGGATGCAAGGGTTTTCAATATCCACAAATCCATCAGTGTGATACACCACATTAACAAACTGAAGAATAAAAACCATATTATCCTCTCAGTATATGAAGAAAAAGACTTTGAGAAACTCCAACACCCATTTCTGATTAAAAACCCTTCAGAAAGTGGGCATAAAGGGAACTCACTTCAATGTAATAAAGGCCATATATGACAAACCCAGAGCTAACATCATTATCAATGGTGAAAAGCTGAAAGAATTCCTGCTGAGATTAGGAACAAGACAAGGATATCCACTCTAACCATTACTATTCAATATAGTTATAGAAGTTCTAGCCTTGGCAATCAGAGAAGAAATAAATAAATAAAAGGAATCAAAATTGGAAAGGAAGAAGTAAAACTATCACTATTTGCAGATGACATGAGACTATACCTAGAAAACCCTAAAGATGCTACTAGAAAACTGTTAAAGCTCATCAACGAATTTGGCAAAGTCACAGGATACAAAATTAATACACAGAAATCGACTGCATTTCTATGTACTAATAACAAAAGATCAGAAAGAGAAACTAGAGAAACAGTCCCATTTACAATTGCATCAAAAAGAATAAAATAATTACGAATAAACTTACCTAAAGAGACAAAAGACCTGCACTCTGATTATTAAGATGCTGATGAAAGAAATCAAAGATGACACAAACAGATGGAAAGATACACCATGCTCTTGGATTGGAAGGATCAATATTATCAAAATGACTCTACTACTCAAGGCAATCTACAGATTCAACACAATCAGACATTTTTCACAGAACATGAACAAAATATTTTAAAGTTTGTTTGGAAGCACAAAAGACCCAGAATAGCCAAAGACATCCTGAAAAAGAAAAATGGAGTTGGAGGAATCAGGCTCACTGACATCAGACTATACTATAAAGCCACAGTCATCAAAACTATATGGTGCTGGCACAAAGATAGAAATATAAATCAGTGGATTGCAAGAGAGGCAAGATGGCAGAAGAGTAGGGGGACATGCTTGCCCCCTCCCTCAAACACAACAACAAAAAAAACCACATCTACAGGTTAAACGACTCACACAGAACAGCAATAATCACTGGCAGAAGAACTTAAACTCCAATAACGGCAAGAATCTCATGACATAACTGGGTAAAACAAGAGAAAAGAGGAGAGTGAGAGAAGGGGAATTGGGGCTGGATGGGTGCTCCCAAAAGGGAACTGTGGAGGAGAAAGTCACCTAATGGACTTAAAGATCAACCGAATGAGAGCGATCTCCAGATGCCTAGAAGAGCACAGCAGTACATCTGAAAGCTGTAAAGCAGAGTAAGAACCGAAAAGATCATCTAAACTACTGGTACAGTCACCAAAAACCGAGAGGTTTGGGTGGGGGCTGGGCACCAAGACCTTGGCTCTGGAGGTTTGTCCCCTGGAACAGGCTGGGGAGGGTGATTCAGAGACTGCTTGGGGAACTAGCAACCGGTGAGTCAGGGTGGCATGGAAAAGACCACCCTGGGGGTCTAGAAAGCAGGGGCAGAGACTGCCTGGGAGTCTAGAAAGTGGAGTGTCTCGGGTGGAGGGAGCGATATGCTAAGGGCTGGGGAGTGGAAAGCCACATCAGAGGGAACCTGGGAGAAGAGCTGGATCTGCAGGAGAGACAAGGCACCAGTGTTGGGGAGGGGAGAGGAGAAGGGGTGGGCCGCCATAGAATGCTCCCCACACCACAGTGAGCTCGCTTGCCCACCAGCTATCAGAAAGCTGTACTTCTCAGGGCATCCCTCCTCCCCCTACCCCGCACACATGTGCCAGACTTGAGACTGCCTGCCATCCTGGAGGGCTGGCCTCACCATTTGCAGGAAGCCGACCACCACAAGGGCTTTCTGTGCCTTGGCCTGCCTGCCCTCTGGAGGGGCTACACCCGCTTGGAGCAGCACCCAGCACCGCCAGTCCCCTGGAAAAGGACCACAGACCAGAAAAGCTAAAACAAGCTCCGCCCGGCTGTGCAATATCTGCCTCCCAACCAAGGTGCTTCTGCCAATTCAGCTGCCTGAGGAAGAGCCCCTTGGGTATTCAGTGGTCCAGCTAGCTGCTCCCAGCCTCAGGGGGTCCTGTACTCCTGTGGAACATCTCCGCAGTACTGCCAGCCCCCTGCAAGAGCCCCCACAGCCAAGAGAAGCTAGAACAAGCCTGGCCCAGCCATGCAATATCCGCCTCCATCCCAATGCAGTCCTGCCAATTCAGCCGCCCTGGGGAAGAGCCCCTTGGGTTCTCAGTGGCACAGCTAGCTACTCCTGCCCTGGGGTGGGGGGGGTGCAGCACTCCTGTGGAACAACTTCCCAGCACTGCCACCCCCTGGAAGAGCCTCACAGCCGAAAAACACCAGAGCAAGCTCTGACTGGCCACGTGAAATCTGCTTCCATCTTGGAGCAGACCTCCCAGTCCTGTCTGCCCACAGGAAGTCTCCTTTGCTTCAGAGAGACCCTGTCAGCCCCGCCCACCCTCAGGAAAAGCCACGCTGCCTCAAAGAAGACTGACCAACAACGCCAACCCTCAGGAAACATTCCACGGCAGTGCCAAGGCAAACCCTGCCTGGCCACAGGGAGTACAATTCCAAGAAAAAGAAAACAACAAGCAAGATGAAGAAGCTGAGAAACCATCCCCAGTTAAACCAACAGGAGAACTCACCTAAAGCAGGCAACAATGAAACAGATCTCGGCACTCTGACAGACCTGGAGTTCAAAAGAAAAATAGGGAAAATACTGAAGGAATTAAGAGAAGATATGAACAGTAGTGCAGACACCCTCAGAAAGGAACTAGAAAATATAAGGAGGAGCCAAGAAAAACTAGAAAATTCATTGGCAGAGATACAAACTGAGCTAAGGGCAGTAAAATCCAGAACGAATGATGCAGAAGAACAAATTAGTGATGTGGAAGATAGAATGATGGAAATCACCCAATCAGGACAGCAGACAGAAAACCAAACGAAAAAACATGAAAGCAATATAAGAGACCTATGGGATAATATAAAGCAGGCCAATCTATGCATAATAGGAATTCCAGAAGGACTAGAAAAACATAAGGGGATGGAAAATATATTTGAAGAAATTATCACTGGAAACTTCCCAAATCTAAAGGATGCTAATTTCAAGATACAGGAAGCACAGAGGGCCCCAAACAAGTTGAACCCAAATAGACCCACACCAAGACACATTATAATAAAAATGGCAAAATTTAAGGATAAACAGAGGATCCTAAAGGCAGCAAGAGAAAAGCAAAATGTTACCTATAAGGGAACCCCCCCTTAGGGTTATCAGCTGATTTCTCTACAGAAACTCTAGAGGCCAAGATGGAATGGCAAGAGATATTTAAAGTGCTAAAAGGAAAAAATATGCAACCTAGAATACTCTATCCAGCAAGAATATCCTTTAAAATAGAAGGGGAAATAAAAAATTTTTTCCAACAAATAAAAGCTAAAGCATACAGCAATACAAAACCCAGGCATAAAGAAATATTCAAAAGGCTTCTCTAAACCAGAAAGAAAGGGAAAAAAAAAAAAAAGAACTAGGGTGATTGAGGAAACCACAATCAGAGAGCAGCCACTCAAATAAGCCAGCATACAGATTTAATCATGAACATGTTTCAAACAATATAAAACTAAAAAGAAAAAAAAGAGTCAGCAAAATCATAAAATGTGGGCAAGGGAATTAAGGAAATTAATAGACTCTTTTTTAAAAAATGTTTTTGTTTGTTCATTTCTCTTCTTAATTTTGGTATAGTAATGAAGTGTTTGAACCCACAGGACCATCAGGCTAAAACACACAATTATAGGAAGGGGTTAGCATACTTAAAAAACAGGGCACCCACAAACCAAAACCAAACATTACATTCACAGAAAATGAAAAAAAAAAAAAAAACACACTCAAGCAGAAAAAAATTGGACACCATCCAGCCAAAAAAAGAAAGGAAGAATGGAAAACCATAGAATCAACTGGAACACAAGGTTTAAAATGGCAATAAATAATCATCTATCAATTATCACCTTAAATGTCAATGGACTGAATGCTCCAACCAAAAGACACAGAGTGGCCAAGTGGATAAAAAAGCAAAAACCTTCAATCTGCTGCCTACGAGAAACTCACCTTAGGACAAAGGACACATATAGACTGAAAGTGAAGGGGTGGGAAAAAATATTTCATGCCCATAGGCATGACAGGAAAGCAGGAGTTGCAATACTCATATCAGACAAAACAGACTCTAAAACAAAAGACATAAAGAAAGACAAAGAAGGACACTTTTTAATGATTAAGGGATCCATCCAAGAAGAGGATATTACTATCGTCAACATATACGCCCCAAACACAGGAGCACCCAGATACATACAACAAATATTAACTGACACAAAGGGAGAAATTGATGGGAATACAATCACAGTAGGAGACTTTAATACCCCACTCACACCAATGGACAGATCCTCTAGGCCGAAAACCAATAAAGCAACAGAGATCCTAAAGGAAACAATAGAAAAGGTAGACTTAATTGACATCTTCAGGACACCACATCCAAAAAAATCAGAATACACATTCCTCTCAAGTGTGCATGGAACGTTCTCAAGAATCAACCACATATTGGGACACAACGCTAACCTCAACAAATTTAGGAGCATAGAAAGGATTTCAAGTATCTTCTCTGACCACAATGGCATGAAACTAGAAATCAACCATGGGAAAAGAAATGAGAAAAAACCTACTGCATGGAGACTAAACAACATGCTACTAAAAAACCAATGGGTCAATGAGGAAACCAAGAAGGAAATTAAAAATTACCTTGAGACAAACGATAACAAAAACACAACCTCTCCAAATCTATGGGAGGCCGCAAAACCAGTGCTCAGAGGGAAATTCATAGGCCTTCCTCAAAAAGAAGAAAGGTCTCAAATTGACAACTTAACCCTCCACCTAAATGAACTAGAAAAAGAAAAACAAAAAAGACCTAAAGTCAGCAGAAGGAAGGAAATTATAAAGATCAAAGAGGAAATCAATAAAGCAGAGATTCAAAAAACAATAGAGGAAATCAATCAAACCAAGAGCTGGTTCTTTGAAAAGGTAAACAAAATTGGCAAACCCCTGGCTAGACTCACCAAGAAGAGGAGAGAAAGAACCCAAATAAACAGAATTAGAAATGAAAAAGGAGAAATCACAACGGATACTGCAGAAATATAAAAAAAAAAAAAACCATAAGAGAATACTATGAACAACTATATGCTAACAAATTTGACCATCTGGAAGAAATGGACAACTTTCTAGACTCTTACAGCCTGCCAAAACTGAATCAAGAAGAAACAGACCAACTGAACAGACCGATCACTAGAAATGAAATTGAAGATGTCGTAACAACACTCCCGACAAATAAAAGTCCAGGACCAGATGGCGTCACAGGCAAAGTCGACCAAACATACAAAGAGAATCTGGTGCCCATCCTCCTTAAACTTTTCCAAAAGGTTGAAGAAGAAGGAACACTCCCAAACACATTCTATGATGCCACCGTCACCCTAATTCCAAAACCAGACTAAGACACCACCAAAAAAGAAAACTATCAGCCAATATCTTTGATGAATATAGATGCAAAAATTCTCAATGAAATCTTAGCCAACCGAATCCAACAACATATAAACAAGACCATACACCAAGACCAGGTAGGGTTCATCCCAGGTATACAAGGATGGTTCAACATATGTAAATCAATTAACGTCACACACCACATTAACAAAAGAAAAGTCAAAAATCATATGATCATCTCAATAGATGCAGAAAAACCATTTGACAAAGGCCAACATCCATTCATGATCAAAACTCTTGCCAAAGTACATATAGAGGGAACACGCCTTAACATAATCAAAGTCATTTATGACAAACCCACAGCAAATATAATACTCAGTGGAGAAAAATTGAAAGCTTTCTCACTCAAATCTGGAACAAGACAGGGATGCCCACTCTCACCACTGCTATTCTACATAGTTTTAGAAGTCCTAGCCACAGCAATTAGACAAACAAAAGAAATAAAAGGCATCCAAACAGGAAGAGAAAAGATAAAACTGTCACTGTATGCAGATGACATGATACTATACATAGAAAACCCTAAGGACTCAACCCAGAAACTACTTGAACTGGTCAGCAAATTCAGCAAAGTAGCAGGATATAAGATTAACATTTAGAAATCAGTCCCTTTTCTGTACACTAACAATGAAATATTAGAAAAGGAATACAAAAATATAATACCTTTCAAAATTACACCCCTCAAAATCAAATACCTGAGAATACACCTGACCAAGGAGGTAAAGAACTTATATGCCTAGAACTATAAAACTTTAATCGAAGAAATTAAAGAAGATGTAAAGAAATGGAAAGATATTCCATGCTCATGGATTGGAAAAATCAATATTGTAAAAATGGCCATACTACCCAAAGCAATCTATAGAGTCAATGCAATCCCAATCAAATTACCCAGGACATTTTTCACAGAACTAGAACAAACAATCCAAAATTTATATGGAACCACAAAAGATCCAGAATTGCCAAAGCAATCCTGAGAAACAAAAACCAAGCAGGGGGCATAACTCTCCCAGACTTCTAGCACTATTACAAAGCCACAGTCATCAAAACAGTGTGGTACTGGTATCAAAACAGACAGACAGACCAATGGAATAGAATAGAGAACCCAGAAATAAACCCTGACACCTATGGTCAATTAATCTTTGAAAAAGGAGGAAAGAGCATAAAATGAGAAAAAGAAAGTCTATTCAGCAATAATTGCTGGGAAACCTGGACAGCTGCATGTAAATCAATGAAACTAGAACACACCCTCACACCATCCACAAAAGTAAACACAAAATGGCTGAAAGACTTATAAATATAAGGCAAGACACCATCAAACTCCTGGAAGAAAACATAGGCAAAACATTCTCTGACATCAACCTCATGAATATTTTCTCAGGTCAGTCTCCCAAGGCAACAGAAATAAGAGCAAAAATAAACCCATGGGACCCAATCAAACTGACAAGCTTTTGCACAGCAAAGGAAACAAAAAAGACAATTTACAGAATGCCAGAAAATAGTTTCAAATGTTGCAACTGACAAGGGCTTAATCTCTAGAATATACAAACAACTTATACAACTCAACAGCAAAAAAGTCTACAACCCAACTGAGAAATGAGCAAAAGACCTGAATAGACATTTCTCCAAGGAAGATGTACAGATGGCCAACAAGCACATGAAAAAATGCCCAGCATCCCTGATTATTAGAGAAATGCAAATCAGAACTACCATGAGACACCACCTCACACCAGTCAGAAATGGCCGTCATTAATAAGGCCACAAATAACAAATGCTGGAGGGGGTGTAGAGAAAAGGGAACCCTCCTGCACTGTGGGTGGGAATGTAAGCTGGTTCGACCACTATGGAGATCAATATGGAGATACCTTAGAAATCTATGCATAGAACTCCCATATGACCCAGAAATCCCACTCTCGGGCATATATCCGTGCAAAATTTTCCTTGAAAAATACACATGCACCCACGTGTTCGTTGCCGCTCTCTTCACAATAGCCAAGACATGGAAACAACCCAATGTCCATGGACAGATGATCGGATTAGGAAGTTGTGGTATATATACACAACAGAATGCTGCTCAGCCATAAAAAAGAACAAAATAATGCCATTTGCACCAACATGGATGGAACTAGAGACTCTCATCCTCAGTGAAGTAAGTCAGAAAGAGAAAGACAAATATCATATGATATCACTTATGTCTGGAATCTAATATAAGGCACAAATGAACCTTTCCACAGAAAAGAAAATCATGGACTTGGAGAATAGACTTGTGGTTGCCCAGGGGGAGAGGGAGGAAGTGGGAGGGATCAGGAGCTTGGGGTTAGTGGATACAACTTGGAATGGATTTACAAGGAGATCCTGCTGAGTAGCATCAAGAATATGTCTAGATACCTATACACAACAGAACAAAGTGTGGGGGGGAAATGTATACATGTAAGAGTAACTTGGTCCCCATGCTGTACAGCGGAAAAAAATTAAAATAATAAAACAAAAAAATTTATTGGAAAATAAATATATATATATATACACACACACATACATATATATATACATATTTTTATATATATATACACACACACACACACACACATATATATCAGTGGAACAGGATAGAAAGCCCAGAATTAAATCCACACACCTACGGTCAACTAATTTATGACAAAGGAGGCAAGAATATACATTGGAAAAAAGATAGCCCCTTCAATAAATGGTGCTGGGAAAACTGGACAGCCACATGGAAAAGAATGAAATTAGAACACTCCCTAACACCATACACAAAAATAAACTCAAAATGGATAAAGACGTAAATATAAGACCAGATACTATAAAACTCTTAGAGGAAAACATAGGCCAAACACTCTGCAACATAAACCACAGCAATATCTTCTCAGATCCACCTCTTAGAGTAATGACAATAAAAACAAAAATAAACAAATAGGACTTAATTAAATTTAAAAGTTTCTGCACAGCAACGGAAACACTAAACAAAATGAAAAGACAACCCACAGAATGGGAGAAAATATTTGAAAATGAAGTAACTGACGGGATTAATCTCCAAAATTTACAAACACCATCTGGAGCTCAATACCAAAAATATGAACAACCCCATCCAAAAATGGGCAGAAGATCTAAACAGTCATTTCTCCAAAGAAGACATACAAATGGCCAAAAAACAAATGAAAAGATGTTCAACTAATTATGAGATAAACGCAAATTAAAACCACTATGAGGTACCACTTTACACAAGCCAGAATGGCCTTCACCAAAGAATCTACAGACAATAAATGCAGGGGAGGGTGTGGAGAAAAGGGAACCCTAGTACACTGTTGGTGGGAATGTATTTGGTGCAACCATTGTGGAAAACAGTATGGAGATTACTCAGAAAACTAAAAATAAAATTACCATTTGATCCAGCAATCCCAATCCCGGGCATCTATCCAGAGAAAACCATGACTCATAAAGACACATGTACTCCAATGTTCACTGCAGCACTATTTGCAATAGCCAAGACATGGAAACAACTGAAATGTCCCTTGACAGAGGAGTGGATCAAGAAGATGTGGTACATATACACAATGGAATGTTACTCAGCCATTAAAAGGAATGAAATACTGGCATTTTTAGCAACATAGATGGACCTAGAAATTATCATACCAAGTGAAGTTAATCAGACAGTGAGACACCAACATCATATGCTATTACTTACATGTGGAATCTGAAAAAAGGACACAGGATCTTCTGACTCACAGACTTTGAAAATCTTACGGTTTCCAAAGAAGACAGGTTCAGGGTGGGGGGATGCACTGGAGGTTTGGGATAGAAATGCTATAAAATTGGGGTGTGATGATCATTGTACAACTATAAATGCAATAAAATTCACTGAGTAATTAAAAAAGAAAAAAGTGATTGATCCTGTGATAACAATGACAATGATGATTATGTTGGGAAGCATGTACTTTCATTAGAGAGGCCCATTCCACAAGAGTGCCATAATCCAAGAACACAGCTTGTATTATGGACAGATCTGGACTGTTTCCACAACCTTCTATGAGACTACAGAGGAAGGGGTTCCACTGTATTTCCATACACGCACCCACTTGGGAGAGGATCTTATGGCACAGACCTCCTAGACCATTACCACAAAAGTGGAAGGAAGCAGAATATAGCATTTATTAGCTCAAAGCTCAGCTCCATCACTTACTATCTATGCAGCAAGGACAACTAGACAACCTTGCTCTGTTTCCCCCACTACAAAAAGTGATAAAAGCAGGGCCTGTTTCCTCATACTGCCATGAAGATGAAATAAAACACCACACATAAATTCTCTAGTCTTTCTCTGTGGAAGAAGTGTTCCATATAAGGTAGCTATGATGATTTATCTTTTTGGTTAAGATGCTGGTGGAGAACATCAACCTGTTTGAGTCCATCATGGGACTTTGACTCAAAGAACCACTGATTCTAAGTTGCAAGGGGCCTCCAGGATCATTTACCCCATGTTCCTTTCTTCACAGAGGAGAAAATCTGAGGCCCAGAGAGGGGAATCCACTTACCCTAGATTACCTATCTGGGCAGAGGCAATGGATTAGGAACTAGTTCTCCTACAGAAAAGTGGTTGCCAAAGCAGGAGTGGGGAGGGAGTGGGATGGATGGAGAATTTGAGGTTAGTAGATACAAACTATTACATTTACAATGCATAAGCAATGAGGTCCTACTATATGCACAGAGAACTATATCCAGTCTCTTGGGATAGAGCATGATGGAAAATTATCTAAGAAAATAATATATATGTATGACTGAGTCACTTTTTTGTAGAGCAGAAACTGGCACAATATTGTAAATCAACTACACTTTAACAACAACAACAACAAAGAATCACATAAGAGAAAAGAAAAAAGAAAGAAACTAGTTCTCCTTATTTCCTGGTCTGGAGCTCCTTTAGCAACACCAAACTGATCCCCTCCAGGAACACAGCCCTTCTCATTCTTCAGTGCTGTTTCCTTCACCTTATCTCACTGAATTGGGTGCTACCAGTGCTCTAGCCATCATTTCTCAGCACTTGTTTCTCAGTTTCTGTTTTGCTTTTGGTGGCGCATCTCTGAGGATGATATACACTGGCCCTCAGGGATTTGCCCCTGGGACTGGGCCCCATCTAACCTCCCCCCAGCTCCCGCGCCCCGGGTGGCCTGCTCACTCATCCACCTCCTGTGGACTTCCTTCCTTCTTTCCCCCGTCCCAATTCTCATCACCTTCCCAGAGCTCCCTGGGTCACCTTCCAAATGAAATATTTGCAGTCAATGGTTCATCTTTTGGTCAGCTTCCAGGGGACTACAATCTAAGATACCCACATACAGGATGACTGTTTGTAGAGGGAAAAATGGAGGAATAACATAACAGAAAAAAAATCTGCACAAAACAAGACACGTTGCTTGCCAAGTATACAGGTACTATCTGGGCATCACAGAGAGCTCAATCAGAAAGTACAAGCTAGTCATCGGGAGTTACAAAGACTAGAAAACCTCAAGCTCAAGCACCCTGGCTTGTCTCTGGGTCAGACCTTCAGCCAATGGCAAAGTCACCATACTCTTCTATGGACAATCCCACAGCATAACACGGCCTCTCATACCCATAATTCTGCCAACCTATAAAAAAAGCCCATTTTCCTTCTCCCCTAAAAACCTTGCTCCCCACATGCTTTTTTTTTTTTTTTTTTTTTTGTCTTTTTTAGAGCTGCACCCATGGCATATGGAAGTTCCCAGGCTAGGGGTCCAATCAGAGCTACAGCTGCCAGTCTACACCACAGCCACAGCAATGCAAGATCCAAGCCACATCTGTGAACTACACCACAACTCACAGCAACACCAGATCCTTAACCCACTGAACAGGGCCAGGGATTGAACCCGGCTTCTCACAGATGCTAGTTGGGTTTGTTATCACAGAGCCATGCCGGGAACTCCTCCCCATGCATTCTTGGAGTATAAATCCCTAACCCTGGAAAATTCAGTCTTTCATTTGCGTTCCCCAACGCATGAGTGGGGAGGGTCATCTTTCAGACTGTTTATGGCTCAAGCTTGAGAGCCAGGAAAGCTCGTTCAACTCCAGGCTTCAATGTGACCACTAATAGGAGACAGGACTTCACTATTATGAGCTTCTGTTTTCTGTAAAATGGGATAGTAAGACCTGCCTCCAATAATGTTGTGATGATTAAATGAAATAGTGTCTGTAAGGCACATATGGACCTTTAGGAAGAGCTAAAGAAGCAGCAGCAGCTACAAAGCCAGGGCTGCATTGTCATGGGTGTTGCGATGTTGCTCTTATTTAACAGCCTCACTTGTCGTCACTGCCTGAGCCTTCCGAGACTCTTTCCCAGGGTACCACGTATTCTACAGTGAAGGATTTCAGAAGCAAGCCATCCTTCTCATTTACGAGGAAAGATTCACTTGAAGTTTATCTTTGAGCCACTGAGGGAAGAGGAAGTAGAGAGTTTGTTAGCGTACCATCTCTAAAAATAGAGACAGCAGGCTAACAAACCTGAAAGGAAGATGTCTCGGGAACAAAACCCAGGGCCACAGAAAACCCAAGAAAAAAAGATGCAGTGATAAAACTTAAAGCTTTCTTGCAAAAGTGATGCACAAGCCTCTGTTTCTTAATTTTTTTTTTTTTTTTTTTTTTTTTTTTTTTGTCTTTTGTTGTTGTTGTTGCTATTTCTTGGGCCGCTCCCGCGGCATATGGAGGTTCCCAGGCTAGGGGTTGAATCGGAGCTGTAGCCACCAGCCTACGCCAGAGCCACAGCAACGCGGGATCCGAGCCGTGTCTGCAACCTACACCACAGCTCACGGCAACGCCGGATCGTTAACCCACTGAGCAAGGGCAGGGACCGAACCCGCAACCTCATGGTTCCTAGTCGGATTCGTTAACCACTGCGCCACGACGGGAACTCCACAAGCCTCTGTTTCTAATTTAAGTTCCACTGTGGCTTGCAGGAGATCTTGAATAGATGATGTCATTTCTCCTTTGCTGTCTTTGTGATCAGGACAAGTCATACTTACACGGTAAATTCCACTGGCAAATGAACGGCATAGTATCTGTTTGAAAACATGACCATTATGGCACTGGAATCATTCCTTTTTGCCTTGAGGAAGTGTTATGGATAATCCTACAGAAGTCCATCTAATAGAAGGAGCATGTAGAGCAAAACAAACTCATAAGTAACTGCTGTCTGATGGTGGCTCACTGCTGTAGTGTACAGATTCTGAGATGTTTAGAAGCACAAACACACTGAGGTTTATTTCTTGTTCGTGTAACAGTTCTGAACAGATAAACAGGGTAGCAGGTATGTCCATCCCATGCAGTCATTTGGAAACCCAGGCTGGCAGAGGCCCTACCCTCATCAGCATGTGACCTCCACAGATGCCTGGGAGTTGGATCTGGCTGGCAGGGAAAGAACTTGGAGGAGTGTGTGTGAGAGGCTTATGGGCCAGAACTGTGATGGTGCTTATGGCTTCTTCCCACAGCCCATTGACTGGAACTCATTTTCATAGTTTTGTGGTACTTGAAGAGAAGAGGCTAGTATTGGCGTGCAGTCAACAGCCTCATTCACAGAAACCCAGATTCTGATTCCAGAGCCATAACTTTTTTTTGTTCTTTTTCTGGCCTCACCCAAGGCATATGGAAGTTTCCAGGTTAGAGGTTGAATCAGAGTTGCAGTTTCCAGCCTATGCCACAACAATCAGGATCCAAGCCACATCTGCTACCCACACCACAGCTCAGGGCAATGCCATAACCTTAACCCACTGAGCAGGGTCACGGATCAAACCTGCATCCTCATGGATACCAGTTGGGTTCATTACCGCTGAGCCACAGTGGGAACACCCAGAGTCATGACTTCTTGACCTAGGTAATAGCTAGCGATGAAAAAGTAATTTGACATCTCTAAGTCAAAATGAGGAAGCTGGGGGGGTGGGGTTTACACCACAGGTGCAGAAAAATTCTTCTCAAACTACACAGCAAGATTACAGGAAGGCCTCTCTTGCCTTTCGCACTGAGGTATATCCCAGTGTGGTTCCTCAGTGGTGGAGGCGGGGATGGGGGGGTTGCTGGTTCAGACTCTCTGGAGTTGGTCTTCCAGCACTGATGGGTGTGTGTGGCCTCACAGATCGCAGAGGTGCAAAGGACCTGGCAATAACAGATGCCTAAAGGCTGCTTCCAGCTCCAACACTCATGCATAAAGAAGCAATCCAGCAGTTTTTTCCCCACAAGATATCGGTTTTTATAGAAGGTAGGGGAAGATCTTGTCTGTGCTTATCCAGCCTGTTAAAGACTTTCTGGTTGCAGAACTGGATATCCAAAGCCAACATGCAATGCAAGCAGAACACTGAATGCAAGGAAAAAGGGAGAAAGAGCTCTGTCAACATTGTTTGAGATTCTGGATTTGAATGTGTCTGAAGGCAGCAAATATCCAAAATTCCCCAAATCACAAACTGATAACCTTTTTTTAATTGTGCTGTCTTGAACTGGATGTCTGCCCTTAGCAACCAAGAGCACTAATACAAGTTCTTTGGTTATTAGCAAACTTGGACTCACAAATGCACCACTGAACATCAAACCAATGTACTGGAAGGGTCTTAAGATAATACGCAGAGGTAAAGGAAGAACAAAACACCAGAGAAGCTTGGGAACAGCATCCTCAGATGCTCACTCCGTTTCTTTCTGAGATAGTTGCAAAATATGCCTTGGCTCCAGCTGCCTTCCATCTGAAAGAACTACTATTTGAGTCTCCAAATGCCTAGGAGAAAAAATTACGATTGACCCTACTTAGGTAACAAGTCCCCATCCTAAAATAAGCATTTCCCAACCTCAACACCATTGCCATTTGAGTCCAGAAAATTCTCTACTGTGGTGGGGCCTGTTCTGGGCATTGTAGGTGTGCAGCAACCTCCTGAACCCTACCCACTAAGTGCCAGTAGCACCTGCTCCAGATATTGCCAGTGACCCCTGTAGGGCAAAGTCACCCCTGGCTGAGCACCACTGCCTTAGACTTGGAGCAGCCAACAACCAACAGGGCCACTAGGAGATGTGAGGTAAACTGGGCCTCCATCCTAGTATGTGTCTGCTAAAAAGAATTTTCCACTAGAAACAGACTCACAGGAGTTCCTATTGTGGCCCAGCACCTTAAGAATTCAGCTAGTATCCATGAGGATGTGGATTTGATCCCTGGCCTCACTCAGTGGGTTAAGGATCTGGCAGAGGCTGCAGATGCGGCTCAGATGCCATGTTGCTGTGGCTGTGGTGTAGGCCGACAGCTGAAGCTCCGATTTGACCCCTAGCCTGGGAACTTCCATATGCTGTGGGTGTGGCTCTTAATAAAAAGGGAAAGAAACAGACTCACAGATGAGAGAACAGACTTGTGGTTGCCAAGGGAGAGGGCTTGGGGGAGGGACAGACTGGGAGACAAGGATGAGCAGATGTAAACTATTATATATAGACTGAGCAAACAACAAGGTCCTACTGTACAGCACAGAGAACTCTATTCAATATTCTGAAACAAACCATAGTGGAAAAGACTGTGAAAAATTATATATATATGTGTGTGTGTGTGTGTGTGTGTATAACTGAGTCACTTTGCTGTACAGCAGAAATTAACACAATGTTGTAAATCAACAATACTTCAATTTAAAAAAAAAAAGGATTTCTCTACTGAACTTCAAACTCTTTCTCTTAGATGCCTTGAGGTCACTCCATCTAAATATCATCAAACCCAAAGAAGAGCAGTATTTCATGGCTTGGATCTGGCGTTGCTGTGGCTCTGGCATGGGCTAGACAGCTGTAGCTCCAATTATACCCCTAGCCTGGGAACATCCATATGCCACGGGTGTGGCCCTAAAAAAAAAAAAAAAAAAAAAAAAAAAAAAAAAAAAAAAAAAAGCAAATAAACTTCTCATCCTCATGCATCTCTGGGACACCATCTCTGACCTTCTCAGAAAAAGTCATTTATTCCCTTCTCTGTGTTCTCAAGCATTCTTTGTTCCATCTACTGTAAGACTTTGTTAATAGAGTTGGAATGACCTGTTCCTCCATCTGTCTTCCCCACGAAGTAATAGCTTCTCCAGTCAGCAGTGACATCTGCCAGCACCTACTAGACTACTGGGCACCTAGCAGACATAGAGAAACGTTTTACTGAATGGGTTTGTCACCTGAAAGTTTAGGCTACTTTTTTTTTTTTTTTTTTTGTCTCTTTAGGGATGCACCCATGGCATATGGAGGTTGCCAGGCTAGGGGTCAAATTGGAGCTACAGCTGCTGGCCTAAGCCAAAGCCACTGCAATGCCAGATCTGAGCCACATCTACACCTACACCACAGCTCAGAGCAACACCAGGTACTTAACCCACTGAATGAGGCCAGGGATTGAACCTGTATCCTCATGGATACTAGTCAGATTCATTTCCACTGAGCCATGATGGGAACTCCAGTTTAGGCTATTCTTGCAAAGGCAGCATAAAATTGTTAAGCAGAAGGCTCTGGAATCAAAAAGGAGCCTGGTTCCTATACTGGCTTTTCCTACACCTGCTGTGTAATTCTGGACAAGTTTCCCTGTCTTTCTGTGTCAATTTCCTCTTCTGTCACATGGGGATAGACACAGCAAGTTCTGCATGAGACTGTTATGAAGAGTGTTAAAAAGGGTTAAATAAGGTCACCTCTCTTCCACACTTACCCCAGTGCCTTTGTATCCTGGAATGTGTGTTAGCTGCTATTATTCTCACAAATCACCATCATCATTATCCATTCATACTCTGCCAAAAGGCAATCAGGTCCTCTGTTAAAAAGCCATTGCTGGCTCTAAGTTGGAAGAGAGCCAGAAAAACTACCCAGATTTGAAGGGTTGTGCCCGGGGGACATTATCCAATACCAGCTGCATAGGTGATATTGTAATGAGGCTGAACATCAGTGGACGTCAGACCATTCTAAGGCTCAGGACAGCAGAGCATTCCTCAAAGCATAGTGCAGAGGACCATGAGGATGGGAAATCTGGCTTCCATCCCCCGACCCCTGGGCAAGTGTCTTCTAGGTCTCAGTTTCCTCATCTGTAATATGGGCACAAAATTATCACATACACCTCCCCAGACTATGGGGAACTATCCATGGGACATTTTATTGTCATATCACTTTACAAAGATTTAACACAATGCTAGTGCAGGGGCTGTGGTTTTTCAAAGTGAGTTGTAGCTGATCTTCACCAGCTGCTCAGCAAAATGATCTGGGCTGAGGTAACTCAACAACATGCAGGACCAGAGAGCTCAGAGAATCAGGATAGAAACTTGGTCCATCTCTCAAATCATTCAGTGCACATAAGGCCTCAAGGCTGATTGGATCCACATGAGTGCACACACACAAAAAACACCACCTTCCCTAAAGAATGGCATTTCAGAGCCAGGAAGGGGAAGCTTGTAACCCAAGGTCACAGGTAAGTAGTGAAGAAACCTATTAAGAACCCAAGCATAGAATGTCTAGACAGGAACATAGATACTGCGATTTTCACAGAATACAGATATTCCATAGTTAAGATCTGCAGTAAATATACAAATCATCCTGCAACATGTCAGTCACTTTATTAGGCACAATATATACTCTATTTTTTAAATTAAAGTATAGTTGATTTACAATGTTGTGTCAATTTCTGATGTACAGCAAAGCCACCCAGTCATACATATATATACATTATTTTTCTCATATTACCTTCCATCATGTTCTATCTAACAGATTGGATATAGTTCCCTGTGCTATAAAGTATGATCTCATTGCCTATCCATTCTAAACATAATAGTTTGCATCTACTAACCCCAAACTCCCAGTCAATCCCACTACCTGCCCTCCCAACCCCTGCCTTGGCAACCGCAAGACAGTTCTCTATGCTTGTAAGTCTGTTTCTGTTTTGTGAAAAGGCTTATTTGGGCACATACTCTACTCTTAACCTTTGCTCAAATTCTAAAATGGTAGGTATAGGAAGTCCCATTGTGTAGGGTAATTGAAGCCCAGAGAGGTTCAGTAACTTGGCCTGGGTCACACAGCTTGTACAAGGTAGGATAAAATGGGAATCAGTGCCTTACCCCCAAAGCTTGAATTCTTTCCACCCTGTGACATCCTGCCTCATGTTCAATAGATACAACCTCCTTGAAACATGAATTGCTTTAGTCACTTTCTCCTGAGCTTGGCTAATTTAAATTTTGCAGCTAACAACAGCTGCTCAAATGTGATTCAAAGAGCTCCAGGGCCCCTCTCAAGTTGAAAACCTCTGAGAGATTAGGGAGAGGGAACAAATGCAGCTTGTGTCCAAAAAAAAGAGGTAATTCAGATTAAGTGAGGCTGGAATCAGGCTAGTCTGCAGGCTACTTTCCCAGTCAGAGCCAGGGGAGGTCAAGGTCGACAGGAAATCCCAAATGAGAAACTGAAGTGCTCAGCTGCACACCAAGAGGGCTGCCAAGAAATTAATTCATTAAAGAACAGGCTCCAGTGCCTTGAAAAGCACACAGCTTTTGATAAGGGCAGAAAGGCAAGCCCACAGCCAAGAGAACCTCCTTGCAAGGAGCAAGTGGCTGCCTCCGTTTTGCAACCTTGGTGGCATCCAGCTGGGGGCTCCCTCTGACAACTGGCTCTCCCAGTTAAGACAATTTCCATGGTTACAGTGGCTATTTATTCATCATTAGAAATGGTGTGTGTGGAGTTCCCATCATGGCGCAGTGGTTAACGAATCCGACTAGGAACCATGAGGTTGCGGGTTCGGTCCCTGCCCTTGCTCAGTGGGTTAACGATCCGGTGTTGCCGTGAGCTGTGGTGCAGGTCGCAGATGCAGCTCGGATCCCGCGTTGCTGTGGCTCTGGTGTAGGCTGGTGGCTATGGCTCCGATTAGACCCCTAGCCTGGGAAATTTCCATGTGCCGCGGGTGCAGCCCAAGAAATAGCAAAAAAAAAAAAAGAAATGGTGTGTGTGTGTGGACTAGGAGAGCACAGGTGGGATGGGAGTAAATCTAGAGAAATGGGCCAAGCCCAAAGTAAAAACATCCAATGTTAAAAATATAGAAAAGTCTTTGAAAAATAAAACTTGAAGCCATGTTAAGGTCAAGAAGAGAAAATAAATGACCTTTTTCTTTTTTTAAGCCCATCACTTTTGCAAGAACAAAGGATATTCACTAGTCTATGTTCATAAAAAAAAAAGGGCAGGAATTCATGCTATCTTTAAATGAGGATAATCATTTCAAGTCTTCCTCTGTTACTGCCAAGTTGGTGCTGAAAGAGACTGGAAATTTGTCTGGAAGGGAAAAGCTTCAGAGAAAGTGAGGTTAAGCAAGCAATTAATGCAATATTGACAGTGGGCTTTGCTGATAGACTGCTCTGGCTCCTGGCATCCTGGCATCTCCACCTCACTTGCATGAGCAATTTTTGGATTAGGAAGAGAAGGTGCAAGAAACAACCATTTGTCAAGGGGTCAGAGGATCTGGGTTTTAATGGATTGAGAATTTCTCCAGGGGAGGGACTTGCAATAGGGCATGGGGAGAGTGTAGATAACTGGAAAGTAAAAGTGGGAAACATTATCTTTTTTTTTTTTCTTTTCTTTTTATAGCCACACCTGCAGTATATGGAAGCTCCTGGGCTAGGGGTCAAACTGGAGCTGCGGCTGAGGCCTACGCCACAGCCACCAAAACACCAGATCTAGGCCACATCTGCAAACTACACCACAGCTTGTGGCAACACTGGATACTTAACCCACTGAGCGAAGTCAGGGATCAAACCCTCATCCTCACGAAGACTATGTCTGCTTCTTAACCCACTGAGCCACAATGGGAACTCTGATAAAAGTTCCCTTTTATATTAAAGCTGCATTTTCATAAGCAGCATAAAGCTCTTCTTTGGATTGTATGTATCTGTGCAGGGCCTTAAAGGGACTGATGGACACATGGGCATCTTTGTTTCTTACTAGTTATGTGTGATGTTGGGCAAGTTACTCAACCTCTCCAAACCTCAGAGATCCATCTACACTCACTGAAGGCTCACTGTGTGCCAGGCATTGCCCCCAAACACTACAACCAGATGAAGCTCCCACCCTCAGGGAGCTTACATTCCAGTGGGGATGAGAGACACAAAATATCAGTGGATACTTACACTCTAGGTGGTGTCAAGGTGAATAAGAGAACAAAGAGTGAGTGGGGTCAGAAGTGGGGGAAAACTGTTTTGGAAAGAGGGCATCTACATTTTCTTCCGGGAGGAAAATAATGGGGCAGAGAACTGAGCAGGGCCGGGTTTTTACCCTTGGCCCTGATGACATTTGTGGCAGGTAACTCCAGGTCATGGGGGCTTCTACCTACTAAACGCCAGTAGAACACTCCTAGTTGTGACATCATTTATGTCTCCAGATGTCTGCCAGATATTCTCTGTGGGCAAAACTATACCAGTTGAGAAAGACTGGCAAAAAGTTAGGGAGAGAGTGAAGTGGTTGTTCAAGGGCAGAGACTTCCAGGCAGAGGAAGGGCAAGTGCAAAGACACCTTAGAGGGTAGGAAGAAGCTAGTGGTTTGGAGGAACAGGCAAAAGTCTGAATGTCTATGGCACTGATGTCAGGGAAGAATAAACTGCTTGACAGTGAAGTCAGAGCAGCAGTGAGGGGGCGAGTTCATGCAGGGCCTCAGAGTGGGTGGTGAGAGGTTTGGGATGGGAGTGGCAAGAGAAGTTATTGTAAGATTTGGACAAGAAAAGGATTTGACTGCATTTTCATCTTGAAGAGATCACTCTGGCTGACATGGGGAGGACTGACCCTCGGGGCTAGAACAGAAGCAATGGACCACTTTTGGAGGCTCACTTGAGCATCTGAGGAGAGACACTGGTATGGAGACTGTGGTGATAGCAATGGAGATAGGAAGATGTCATCAGAGGGTTCTATTTAAATGGAAGAACTGCCTGAAATGGGTGATGTCTTGGATGGGAGAAATGAAGAGGAGAGAAGCCAGAGAAATTCTTAGTTTGGCGGGTGAAGAGCTGGGTAGGGCTGCTGCCATTACACTGGGCTTGGCAAAACTGGTCAAGAGCATATTTGGGTGCTCCTATTGGCAGAGCCAATAGCACCAATTGGATGTGTTCCCTTGGATCTGCTTCTCTAGCATCTCAGGTGGGGGTTCTGCCCAATGCTTAGCACATAACAAGAGTTCAATGAATGGGGG
This sequence comes from Sus scrofa, assembly GCF_054392235.1. NCBI lineage: Eukaryota > Metazoa > Chordata > Mammalia > Artiodactyla > Suidae > Sus > Sus scrofa. The sequence goes on from NC_139395.1 coordinate 61,696,698, forward strand.
AAGAAAGAGAGGAGGGAAGCAGACAGTCCTGGACATGTACAGCATAGAATTATTTACTTTAGGAAGGTTTATCAACTGTCCTTAAAATTATACATTTCCCTCACATATTACAGTTCAGACAAATTTGGGAAAAGGATTTCATCCATCACGTACCTCTACCTTTTGTTCCCAGTATTTTCATGCTAAAATAGAAGGACTTATTGGAGTAGCTGGGATCTGTCAGCCATGAGAAGCTGGGTTAATCTTCATGACTGTCCCTCCATTTATTGATTAGACAGTAAATCAGTGGCATAGTTAATTGGAACCAATCTCCTTCCAACATCTTTCTCTAAGGTTTCTTACATTCAAGGAAAAAAAAAAGTTGCACTCCAGAGGGACAGATTATAGACTTGGAGATGTTAACTACAGAGAAAAGTGACTTTCAAGGAGTTTAAGGGTGATATTTCTATTTAGAACAAGCTAGACTTTCTGTTGTTGAGTAGAGAAACTGTTACTGGTCATTAATTAAACACACCCCTGCTGTGTTTCCCCATAGGAGCATGATGCATGTGTCCATGTGAAAAGCATCTGTGGGTGGCTGCCATTTGGAGCATCTATGTCTGCAAAGTCAAGTTTTTTCTTCTTATTTGTACTCATGGTTTCCTCTGCCCTTGCAATCATAACCCATATGGCATATCTCTTTCTATTAGTAGGACCTGGAACCTTAGTCTTAGATTCTCTGGATTAAAGATGAGCACATTTTTTTCTCTAAAGGGCAGAAAATATGGATTTTAGACTTTTCAGACTGTAGAATGTCTTTCAAAATTATCCAACACCTTGTGGTTGCCAAAGGGTTAGAGGAAGGAGTGCGATGGATGGGGAGTTTGGGGTTGGTAGATGCAAAATATTCCATTTAGGAGGGATAAGCAGTGAGGTCCTGCTGTATAGCACAAGGAACTATATCCAGTCTCTGGGGATAAAACATGGTGGAAGATAATACCAGAAAAAGAATGTGTATAGATGTATGACTGAGTCACTTTGCTGTACAGCAGAAATTGACAAAACATTATAAATCAACTACACTTTAATTTTAAAATTTAAAAAAATCTATGCTGCTATGGAGACAAAAAAGCAACCATGGATAACATGTAAACAAATATATGACTATATCCTAATGAAACTTCACAAAAACTGGCCACAGGTACAATTTGGCCAATAGACTCCCATGTTCACAGCTCTACACCATAGGATGAATCTCTTTCAAATGACACCCAATCGGAGTTCCCGTCGTGGCGCAGTGGTTAACGAATCCGACTAGGAACCATGAGGTTGAGGGTTCGGTCCCTGCCCCTTGCTCAGTGGGTTAACGATCCAGCGTTGCCGTGAGCTGTGGTGTAGGCTGCAGACGCGGCTCGGATCCCGCATTGCTGTGGCTCTGGTGTAGGCCGGTTGCTACAGCTCCAATTCAACTCCTAGCCTGGGAACCTCCATATGCCGCGGGAGTGGCCCAAGAAATAGCAACAACAACAAAAAGACAAAAAAAAAAAAAAAAAGACAAATGACACCCAATCATTTGTAGACTGACTTTCACATATACAAAAACCCCACATTAAGACAATCATTTAGAGCACAGCCTCCAAATCTGTTGAAAGTCAGTAATAATACATAGGAACAGAATTATACTTTTTCTTTTAAGTTTTGTGTTAGAAACCTAAGCATTTCTAACCCAATAGAAGAAAGACTTGGTAGCCTATCAGCTCTATCCTTCTATTAACTACAATGAGGCTATATGACTAATCACTCCAAAACTTAGTAACTTCAAACAACATCTATCATTCCTCCATCATCCAGTGTTCCTCTGGATGCTTCTGCTAACATGTGCCTGGCTTGCTGATCTGAGCTGGACTGGCATATGTGTCTGCCTTTAGCTGGTGGGTTGGCTGGAGATGGTTGGCCTTGGATAACCTTGACTAGGCTAACTTAGTTCTTCTCCACATGGTCTTCATCCTCCAGAACACTAGCCAGAGCTGGTTCTCATGGCTTGGCTATAGTCCACGTATGAGCATGACCAGTTATGCAAGAGAAGAGTCAAGAGTTCAAGGCCTCTTAAGACCTAGGCTCCAAACTGTCCTACATCATTTCTACTAATTTCTTTTGGCTAAAGCAAGCCACAGGGCTGGCTCAGAATCATATAGACATGCAACTACAAAGTTTCAGGGCAAAAGGAAAGAAACCAGAAGGACCATGAATTGGGGTCAGCAACGCAGCTGGCCACTCCAAAACCAGCTTCTTACTGACCTGCATTCTCTGGATTACAACACCTCACATTATCACTTAAGCAGGAAAGAGTGAGAGAAATCACCTGACTCTGAGTCTTTGAAAATTTATATTCCAATAAGTCAATTTTTTTAAATAGCTGAATAACAGCATTGCTTATTTTCCTCTACTTAATCATGTTTAAGAGAAGTATTTTTTATTTTCGTCTTTTTCTTTTTTTTGTCTTTCTAGGGCCACAACCTCAGTATATGGAAGTTCCCAGGCTAGGGGTTGAATTGGAGCTACAGCTGCTGGCCTATGCCACAGCCATAGCAATGCCGGATCTGAGCTGTGTCTGTGAACTATACCACAGTTCACGGCAATGCGGGATGCTTAACCCACTGAGCAGAGCCAGGGATCGAACACGCATCCTCATGGATGCTAGTTGGATTCATTAACCGCTGAGCCAGGACAGGAACTCCAAGAGAAGTATTTTTTAGTTGAAGCATGGTTGTCTAAAGATATACTTTCTCCCGAAAGTTAATAATTAGCAGAGACTGTAAGTCTTAAGAAGTAAAACAGCACCAAAATATCCTGGTTAGAGGGGCAAATGGAAGAAAAAAAAATCCAAAAACATGTCTGGAAACAAAACCACAGAAAGCTGTGCTCCCCACCTTCAGGTAGATGGTCCTCCTGTAGGCACAGGATACTTTGTATTTCTCCCCCTGAATGATTTGGACCTAAGTCTTCCACCAGGAAAGCACATCAAAGACCTTTCACTTCTTTTGTAGCAAGCTCCATGGAAACTGCATTCATTTGAAGCCCATAGTTGCAAGTAACAGAAACCAACCTGAGCTGGCTAAAGCATTTTTTAAAAATGGCTTGTAAGGATAAAGGTTGTCTCTCAGAACCCATGGGGAGAGATGCAACTGTGCTTTAAGAAGAGGCTAGAAAATAGCCAGGAAACAAGATAGTCCTCTATTTCTCTCATCTCAGTCAACTTTATTTTCCTCTCTGCAGACTAGCTTTTTCTGTTACTTAGCCCACATGGTAGAAAATACGATGTGGAAAAATGGCTCTCCCATTTTCCCTATGGTTTCTTTATTTCTTCTCAGAATGAAACAAGGATGCCTAAATTCGTATGGCTGAGAAGGTGGGTTTTATTGATCCAGCTTGTGTCAGAGGGCCATGCTTGTCCAGTCACCCGTGACTAGGGTTAGAGGCTATAACCACAGTTCTTGGGGCCCCTTGTTTTTTTGAAAGCGAAGGAGGCATTTAAGAGGTTGATGAGAGTTGCAGAGGCATACCCCCAAAGTGCTTATGACAGCAGTTCTCCACACTTTAGGAACGAGTATCATTAAGAAGGAAAAGAAGTCAGTCTGGCTATCTCATGAAAAGGTATTCATTCATTGAATCTTCGACAATTTGTGTTCCAAAATATCATATTTTTAGAAAAGCTAAAAGATAACATTGTTTATTTTCCTCTATTTAACTTTGCTTAAGAGAAATGTTTTTATAGTTTTAATTTTTCTATTATAGTTCATTTACAGATGTTCTGTCAACTTTCTACTGTACAGCAAAGTGACCCAGTCACACACACACACATTATTTTTCTCACATTATCCTCCAACATGCTCCATCACAAGTGACTAGATACAGTGCTATACAGCAGATCTCATTGCTTATCCATTCCAAGTGCAATAGTTTCCATCTATTAACCCGAGACTCCTAGTCAATCCCACTCCCTCCCTCTCCCCCTTGGCAACCACAAGTCTGTTCTCCAAGCCCATGAGTTTCTTTTCTGTGGAAGTTTTATTAGTGCCATATATTAGATTCCAGATATAAGTGATACCATATGACATTTGTCTTTCTCTTTCTGACTGTGAGAGAAACTAGAAAATATGAGAGTCTCTAGTTCTATCCATGTTGCTGCAAATGGTATTATTTCATTCTTTTTAATGGTTGGGTAGTATTCCATTGTGTATACATAACACATATTTTTAATACAATCATCTGTCGATGGACATTTAGGTTGTTTTCATTTCCATGTCTTGGCTATTGTGAATAGTTCTGCAGTGAACACCTGGATGCATGTGTCTTTTTCAAGGAAAGATTTGTCAGGATATATGCCCAAGAGTTGGATTGCTGGGTCATATGGTAGTTCTATATTTAGTTTTCTGAGGCACCTCCATACTGTTTTCCATAATGGTTGGACCAATTTACATTCCCATCAACAGCGTAGGAGGGTTCCCTTTTCTCCACACCCTCTCCAGCAGTTGTTTTTTTGTGGACTTACTAATGATGGCCATTCTGACTGGGGTGAGGGTATCTCATGGTAGTTTTGATTTGCATTTCTCTAATTATCAATGATGTTGAGCATTTATATGAAACCATAAAAGACCCAGAATTGCCAAAGCTATCCTGAGGAACAAAAACCAAGCAGGAGGCATAACTCTCCCAAACTTCAGGCAATATTACAAAGCCACAGTCATCAAGATAGTGTGGTACTGGTACTAAAACAGACACATAGACCAATGGAACAGAATAGAGAACTCAGGAATAAGCCCAGACACATATGGTCAATTAATCTTCGACAAAGGAGGCAAGAATATAAAATGGAGAAAAGACAGTCTCTTTAGCAAGTGGTGCTGGGAAGACTGGACAGCTGCATGTAAATCAATGAAGTTGGAACACACCTTCACACCATGCACAAAAATAAACTCAAAATGACTTAAAGACTTAAATGTAATACAAGACACCATCAAATTCCTAGAAGAGAACATAGGCAAAACATTCTCTGACATCAACCTTACAAATGTTTTCTTAGGTCAGTCCCCCAAGGCAACAGAAATAAAAGCAAAAATAAACCAGTTGGTCCTAATCAAACTGACAAGCTTTTGAACAACAAAGGAAACCATAAAAAAAAAGAAAAGAAAAGACAGGCTACAGAATGGGATAAAAACAGTTTGCATCAAATGATGCAACTAACAAGGGCTTAATCTCTAAAATACAAACAACTTCTACAACTCAACAGTAAAAAACCCAACAACCCAGCTGAAAAGTGAGCAAAAGATCTGAACAGATATTTCTCCAAAGAAGATATAAAGATGGCCACCAAGTACATGAAAAGTATTTTATTTATTTTATTTTATGCCATGCTCACAGCATATGAAGTTCCCTGGCCAGGGATTGAACCTTCACCACAGCAGTGACCAGAGTTCCAGCAGAAACAATGCCAGATCCTTAACCCACTGAGCCACCAGAAACTCCAAGAGAAGTCTTTTAGTCTTAATTTGGAGGTCTCCAGCAACAGACCCTGAATCAAGGATTCAAGAACAAAGAGCTTATTAAGGAGTTGATCCCAAGAAAAACCAGTACAGAAGTGAGACAACCAAACAGAGACCAGAAGGAACTAATGAATGGTGAATTAAGAAGCAAATTACGGAGTTCTCGTCATGGCGCAGCGGTTAACGAATCCGACTAGGAACCATGAGGTTGTAGGTTCGGTCCCTGCCCTTGTTCAGTGGGTTAACGATCTGACGTTGCCGTGAGCTGTGGTGTAGGTTGCAGACGAGGCTCGGATCCTGCGTTGCTGTGGCCCTGGCGTAGGCCAGTCGCTACAGCTCCGATTCGACCCCTAGCCTTGGAACTTCCATATGCCGTGGGAGCGGCCCAAAGAAATAGCAAAAAGACCAAAAAAAAAAAAAAAAAAAAAAAAAGAAGCAAATTACCACTGTGGGCAACTGATGCTTAAGCCTGCAGGAGAACTCTGAGAAACAGTGGTGTCATACACTCAAGGCTTGTCAAGCATTGGTTAAAGGCTGCTGGGATTGGGATATTTAATCCCTGGCCCTGACAGGCTGTTGCTTACATGGTAAGAATGGTTCTACTGACCAGAGACAGCTCAGGGGCTTCAAAATTCAGGTTCTGACCAATGGAAGTCCAGCTGATATGCACTACCCATAACCAGCAAGGGGAGTCATTGTGATGAAATAGGGAGGGGTCACCCAGGCAGATAATGACAAGATCTGATCTGCTTCTTAAAAAGTTCACACTAGATGGGGGCATCTGAGACCAATTAGTAAGTTATGTTAGTCCAGCTTAACATGCTAGTATCTGCAAAAAACATTAAAGGTGAGGCTGGGGAGCAGTGGTTGAACACTTTTAAGAGTTACAAGAAAGAACCCATAGGAACTACTGGTGGATTAGAGCATGACAAGGATGAGCTCAAGGCGAGTTTGTTGTTTGTTAGTTTTTATTCCAGGAAGGAAGGAATTCCAGGCCAAACAGCTGTCAAGGTGTAAGTAATTGCCAGGCATCAAAGACTGGATGTCTGGGGTCTTGGGTGGCATGGGGGTGAGGGAGCTGGTGGAAATTTTGTTAGGGGTCTGGTTCCAAAGGGCACAAGTTGCTTTGTCTTCAGCAGTGAGTGGCCTTGGGAAGCTTTACAGGGAAGAGCGACACGATCAGATCTATGTTTTACAAACTTATTTTGGCAAATCAAGAAAATCAAATCTGAGGAAAGAGTATAGATGCAAAGGGGTCCAGTTACAAAACTGACAATAATCCTGAGATAACAAGAGAAGGTGGGCCATCTTGAGGCAGACGCACTGGCAAAAAAAATGAGAAGGAGAGATTTAAGAAGCACTACAAGACTGCATAGGAAGAGTCAAAGGAGCTAGAGATCTGGTGTGGGTTTAGAACACCTGGATCAAAGAAGGCTCTGAGGTTTACTAGAGGTTGATAGGGAGGTTGACGAAGACCTTCCCTGAGCTGGAGGAATTCAAAGAGAGATCATTTTTTCTTGGGTGGGTTTCCAGAAAAAAATTCAGAAAACCCAGTTCCATATGAATTTCAGATAATCAATGAATAAATTTTCTAGGATAAATATGTCCCATGCAACGCTTGGAACATACTTATACTCAGTTATTATTTATCTGAAATACACATGTAGTGAAGACTTCTGAATTTTTCTTATTAAAATATGGCACCGTTTTCTTTGAATGTGCTGATTTTGAGGTACCTGTGAGACCCAGGGAGCAGGTGGAGACATAGGTCTCATATTGAGGGGACAGGTCATGGCTAGATGTACATACCTGAGAACCACTTATGGAGGATGATCCACACTTCTGCTTCTCACACTTGGCTGCACTTGGAAATCAGAAATTCTGTTTTAATTAGTCTACAGGGCAATCCAGGTACTGGGATATTTCCAAGCTCCCTCAGGTGATTCTAATAGGCAGCAAAGTCTAGGAAGCACTAATTGTGGACATAGCTGGAATCACAAAGGAGAAAATAATGCCCAAGATGGTTCTCTGGGGCCCATCAGTGTCTAAAAGGAGCAAATTGACAACACAGAGGGGTGGACAAGATAGGTCAGTGGGAGAAGAAGGAAATAGCTAAGTGGAGAGTCAAGGAGGGAGTGGTTAGCTGTGTTCAGTGCTGCAAAAAGGAAGAGAGGGAAAGCAGAGAAGTGGCATTGAACTTGTCTCCTAGGACTTGCCCATCAGCTTTTATGGGCTCCGGATCACAAGGGGTCAGTGTGGAAAGCCCAATTGCAGGGGCAGAGGAGTGGCTAAGAGATGAGCAGGTAAACTCACCAACATTTGTTGGCATTTGTAGACAAATACTTCATCGCTTTTTATCTGAATAACAGAGAAAATGCCACTTTTCCTACCAGACTTTCAGAGGGACAAAACTAGACTGAAAAAAAAAAAAACTGAAATGAAATTTCTGTTGTGTAAGGTTCTAGAAAGACTACATGTCTGACTTTGAAACAGTCTCACCATCATCGCTTCCTAGTGTTGTGATCATGGTCATGAGAGCAGCCTCTCTGGGCCTCAGTTATGCCATCTGTAAGCTGGGGACCATCATACACATTTCAAAAGGTGTTGTGAGGATTAGAGGAAGTATGCATCCCCAGGACAGGACCTGGCATATTTTGACTTCAATATTTTCACAAAATGCAAAAGGTTACACAGAGAGAATATGACAACGACAATGGTCATGGCTATAAGGGGAGAAGGAAGCAAACACAAAAAAGGGTTCAAAGATAGAGTCTACAGAGAAAATAAAGATTCCTGTTTATAGGTTATGCTTTACTTGAGAGATTTTTAGCAGAGTCTCATTATCATACTTTCCTTTTTATGGGGGGAGGAGGGGATACAGATTGAATGGATAAATATGAATGAGAGAACACAAACCATCTCCCTAATTTACTTATTGGTGTCTCAGAAGTACTACCTTGAAGTCTCCCATCACTACTAAGGGATTTTGATTTCCCTCTGGGTTTTTTTTTTTTTTTTTTCCACTTCATCTCGCCACTAAAAGAGAATCTGAAAATAGCCATCACAAATGAGGTTTGCATTTTTCTGCTGCGGGTCACTACTGCTTATTCCAATATCCTTCCTCACAGCAAACTAACTGCTCAGGCAAGCGAGAAGGCAGACTGGATCAAAGCTGCTTGTAATGGCTAAAAAGTGCCTAATTTGCCTAATTATAAAAGAACTCAAAGCAGGTTTTTTATCTTTAAAGCACCTTACTGAAGTTAACTAATAAATCCCCATAACACCTTCAGATGCACATATTATTATTTAACTCAAGATGACACTTCAGTTGGTGGCTGAAATTTAAATTAAGGTTCCTTGATTGTGAGAAGCAATCTTGAGTATGTAACCAAATTTAGCAGGACAATAGATTTTGCAAACTTCTTCCCAAGAAACCTATGTGTTATAACAAATAAATTAAATAGACTGCATCAGTAGCCATCTGGAAAAAAAAAATGCATAAGCAAAAGGAATTTGTTTACTGAGATGTCCATTTCAAAGACATTCAGATTGGCAATCTAGGAGGCTAACCTAAAAATTATGTCTTCCATGAAGTTAAGATGTCAATATTATTTAAAATTATTGCCCCAAATCCTACCAAACATACAAAGAAGAACTTATACCTATCCTTCTCGAAGACTCCCAAAATATTGAAGAGGAGGGAACACTCTCAAACTTACTCTATGAAGCTACCATGATCCTGATACCGAACCAGACAAAGATACAACCAAAAAAGAAAACTACAGGCCAACAACTTTGATAAATATACATGTAAAAATACTCAACAAAATATTAGCAAATCATATCCAACAACACATAAAAATGATCATAAGCCATGATCAAGTAGGATTCATACCAGGGTTACAAGGATGGCTCAACATACGCAAATAAACCAATATGATGTACCATATCAACAAAAGAAAACATAGTATTGGAAGTCTTCGTCATTGCAATCAAATAAGAAAAAAAAAATATCCAAATTGCCAAGTTGGAAGGGAAGAGGTAAAATTGTCATTATATGGAGATACAATACTTTACATAGAAAGCCCTAAAGGCTTCACACAAAAACTATTAGAATTGATAAAAACAAATTCACCAAGGTAGCAGGATCCAAGATTAATATACAGAAATCTGTTGCATTTCTTTATACTAGCAATGAAATATCAGAAAGTTAAAAAAAATCCATTTTAAAATTGAATAAAAAAAAACCCATACAGGAGTTCCTGTTGTGGCTCAGTGGCAATGAACCTGACTAGTATCCATGAGGACTTGGGTTCAATCCCTGGCCTCGCTCAGTGGGTTGAGGATCTGGCATTGCTGTGAGCTGTGGTGGAGGTCGCAGACAATGTTTGGATCTGGTGTTGCTGTGGCAGGGGCATAGCCCAACAGCTGCAGCTCCAATTTCACCTCTAGCCTGGGAATGTCCATATGCCCTAAGTGACCTAATAGACAAAACAAAAACAAAAAAAAAATACAAAACCTAGGAATAAACCTAACAACAGAGGTGAAAGATTTACATGCTGAGAACTCTAAATCACTATAAAGGAAAGTGAAGATGATTTAAGGAAATGGAAAGATATCTCACGCTCTTGGATTGGAAGAATTATTATTGTTAAAATGGCCATACTACCCAAAGAAACCTACATATTTAATGTAATCCTTATCAAATTACCAGTGACATTTTTCACAAAACAAGAACAAATAATTCTAAAATTCATATGGAACTACAAAAGACCTAGAAATGCAGAAAAGTATTCCTGAGGGAAAAGCTGGAGATAGATATAAACTTTCCAGACTTTAGACAATACTGCAAAGCTACAGTAATCAAAACAGTGTGGCATGGACACTTCAACAGACGTTGTTGGAGATCAATAAGTGATCTACAACAGATCAATGGAGAATAAAGATCCCAGAGAGAAACTTATATACCTACAGTCAATTAATCTTTGATAAAGAAGGCAAGAACATACAATGAAGAAAAGGCAGTCACTTTAGCAAGTCATGCTGGGAAAGCTGGATAGCCTCATGTAAACCAACTACATTAAAACACTCCTTCACACCATATACAAAAATAAACTCAAAATAGCTTAAAGACTTAAAAAGAAGACATGATACCATAAAACTTCTAGAAGAGATAATAGGTAAAACATTCCCTGACATAAATCATAGCAATAGTTTCTTAAGTCAGTCTCCCAAGGCAGAAGAAAGAAAAGCAAAAGCAAACAAATGTGACCTAATATAATTTATAAGCTTTTTCACAGCAAAGGAAACCATAAACAAAATGAAAAGATAACCTGCAGACTGGGAAAAAATATTTGCAAGTGATTCAACAAATAAGGGCTTAATTTCCAAAATACACAGACAGCTCATACAATTCAGTATCAAAAATACCCCAAACAATCGAATCAAAAACTGGGCAGAAGATCAAAAGAGACATTTTTCCAAAGAGGACATACAAATGGCCAATAGGCATGTAAAAAGATGCTGAACATCACTAATTATTAGAGAAATACAAATCAAAATTACAATGAGGTATCACCTCACACTGGTCAGAATGACCATCATCAAAAGTCTATAAATAATAAATGCTGGAGTGGATGTGGAGAAAAGGGACCCTACCTCCACAGTTGGTGGGAATGTAAATTGGTGCAGCCACTATGAAAACAGTATGGAAGTTCCTATAAAAAACTAAAAATAGAGTTGTCATATAATCCAGCAACCCCATCCTACACATATATCCAGAAAAGAGAAATACTCTATTGTGAAAAGATGTATGTACCCCAATATTCATAGCAGCACTATTCACAATAGCCAATACATGGGAGCAAGTGTCCTTCAACAGAGGAATAAAGAAGATGTGTTACATGTATACGACGGAATATTACTCAGCCATTAAAAAAGAATGAGCTAATGCCATTTGCAGCAACATAGATGGACCTAGAGATTATCATACTAAGTGAAGCAAGTCAGATAAAGACAAATACCATATGATATCATTTGTTTGTGGAACCTAAAAATTAGCACAAATGAACATATTTACAAAACAGAAACAGACACACAGGTATAAAAAACAAAGTTATCATTACTGAAGAAGGAGGGAGGAAGGGATAAATCAGTGTGTCTAATATATACGCACTACTATATATAAAATAAACAACAAGGATTTACTGTATAGAACAGGGAACTATATTTATTATCTTGCAATAATCTATAGTGAAAAAGAATATATATATATATGTATGTATAACTGAACCACTTTGCTGTATACATGAAATTAATACATTATAAACCAACTATACTTCAATGAAAAATAAATAAGTAAAATTATTTCCCCATCTGCAAGTCCCCAGCAAATCTCTATCATTCGACTTAGAGCTGTTTTTCTCAACCTTGGCACTACTGATATTTTGGGCTAGATAACTCATTGTTGCTGTCATGTGAATTGGAGAATGGTCAGCAGTCTCTGGCCTCTACCCATTAAATGCCAGTAGCACAGTACCCCTCCCCTTCCTCTAGTTATGACAATCAAAGTGTCTCTAGACACAAACTGTGCCCTGCCGTTGCGGCAGGGGTTGTGGCGGAAGCAAAATTGAGAATCACGACTAAGATAAGAGGTCAAAGCATTTCTCTCTAGTTTTGTTCACATCGAGAGGACTCTTGTAGACTTACCAGAAAAAATAATTTTTATTTATTGTCTCTGGATCATTATTAGTCTTTGATCTAAAGGAACAAAGAATTCTAGATTTTCCTATGGCATCGAGGGGTTTGGATGTACATGCACACAGAGGGCTCCTAAAAGAGGCACAGAATGTGAATGTGGCATTTTGTAACTGGATGTAAATCCCCCTGAACACCTGCGTCTGGATAGTGTCTGGAAACTGAGCTGGGGGTGTCCACCTATGGCTTGGAGATTTTCCTGTCCTTCAGGTTTCCCACTGGCAATGCTAATTTTTTAAGGGAGGCTTGCAGCCCACACAGGACATTTCTTGCCTTGTCTGCCTCCTCCAACTTTGCATCCTCAAATACCAGATTCTCCCACTTTCTTGGCAGGGAGAGAAGCAGCTGAAAACTCCGTGGGCTGGTGAGAATGAGTAATTGGGCATCAGCCTTTTAGACTTCAATCTCTTGCTTCCCTGTCCCTCCTCATCTCCATACCCTCTCCCTTGACTTCCCACACTCCCCTCCCAGGTGAAGGAAATATTGGTCTCTTTTAGAGCAAGGGACAAAATCATGCTGCATTTAAACTTAAAAAAAAAAAAAAAAAGTAAAGAAATTTCTCAGGAGTTCCCGTCATGGCGCAGTGGAAATAAATCCAACTAGGAACCATGCATGAGGTTCAATCCCTGGCTTCGCCCACCTCCCAGTGGGTTAGGGATACAGCATTGCCCTGAGCTGTGGTGTAGGCTGCAGACATGGCTTGGATCTGGCATTGCTGTGGCTCTGGTGTAGGCTGGTGGCTACAGCTCCGATTCGACCCCTAGCCTGGGAAACTCCATATGCTGCGGGAGTGGCCCAAGAAATGGCAAAAAGACAAAAAAAAAAAAAAAAAAAACCATAAAAACAAAACAATCTCCCACAGCAGATAAAGAGATTAAAGAAAGTGTAGTACATCCAATGCTGTATAGCACTGGGAACTATGTCTAGTCACTCATGATGGAGCATGATAATGTGCGAAAATAGAATGTATACATGTATGTGTAAATGGGTCACCATGCTGTATAGTAGAAAAAAATATATTGGGGAAATAACTATTAAATAATAATAATAAAACTACTAGTTATAAGTATTAAAAAATGTTATTGGGCGGAATTATATTTCCCCAAAATTCTTATGTTGACGCTCTCATCCCCAATGTGACTGTATTTGGAGATAGGTTCTTTAAGGATGTAATTAAGCTTAAATGAGGTCACAGGGTGGGCCCCCATTGGAAAGGATTAGTGTCCTTACTGAGGAGGAAGAGATATCAGGAGTGCTTAGGCACAGAGAAAAGGCCACTTGAGGACACAGTGAGAAGACAGCTGTCTATAAGCCAAGAAGAGTCCTCCCCAGGAACCAACATTGACACCTTGATCTTGGACTTCTAGCCTCCAAAATGATAAGAAAATGAATTACTGTTGTTTAGGCCACTGAGGCTATGCTGTTCTGTTTTGGCAGCCAGAGCAGACTAATACTCTACAGAATACTATTCAGCAGATTAACAAACAAGGAAAAAAACAAAACAAAACATGAGGACAGTCACTAAACTGGTAAGATCTGTGAGCTATATTAAGTGAGCTAAAACAGGTAACACTGCCAAGCAATATGTACTTTATCATGCACTTGTCATTTTACAACCTCACAGGCAAAAACTATGCATATGTATTTTTATGCATTTTTACATACAATGATGTGTCTGAATGGAGAGGCCCAATTTGACAACAGTGGCAAGCTCTGGGCTAAGACCAGAATTTGGGAGTGGGGTGTCATCAAGACAGCATATACTATTTGGACTTTTTAAAAAATAAAGCTAATGTAGTACGTATTACTTGCATCATAAAATAAAAAGCTAAGGTTTTTGTCCCATCTGCCTTTCCAGTACTTTCAAAGTCCGAGTCATGTCCTCAGTGATGACCACCTCTGGGTCCTTCTCAATGAATTATAAAATAATAGAGAATTGGGAACTCTGTCAGATCTAAATTCAATGAATGGAGCAGACCACTTCCCAGTCTTTGAGTTAAACCATCCATGACATCACAGGGGAGGGGCACAAATGATTAAACCCTTTCTCAAAATCTAAATTAAAGCTCATTAATAAGGAAAGACAATTAAGACATTTTCATTCTCTAAGCATATATTTTTGGGACTTCTTTTTCAATTCACTGCAGTGAAATTCAGGAAAAGAGAGAAAACAATTTTTTTTTAAATTAAGACTGAAACAAAAGCCATCCAAACAAAAATACACCCTGGTAATATAAATAAACCCCCATGAAGTCAGTTTCTAAAATAAAACTGAAACAGATTGAGGGGAAAGGAAATCATAAACCAGACTGGGCAATTTCAAGGGTTCATGACATTGCTTGATAATTTTGCCCATCGATCTGCAGGAAGCGTTTCCCTGTGTTACAAGTTTCCAGTAAGACCTGCCTGGTAAAATAAATAAATAAAGTGACTGTCAGCAAAGGTACTCCCAGTCTGAGTGCACTTTCTATAACCCAAATGTTGGCTCTGGTAGGAAGAACAAATAAAAGATCTGCTTCTTCGTAGAAAGGAGACGAACGTTTTTCTTTGAAATATATGTTGGCTGTTCTAATAGGCTTCAGGATTATAGAGATATCAAATGTGGTCTATTCTCACTGCTTTTCCTTCTTGTTTTTCTTCTTCTTCTTCTTCTTTTTTTTTTTTTTTTTCGTTTTTAGGGCCACATCTTTGGCATATGGAAGTTCCCAGGCTAGGGGTCTGTGTATGCAGGAGCTACAGCTGCCAGCCTACACCACAGCCACAGCAATATAGGATCTGAGGTGCATCTGCAACCTACACCACAGCTCATGGCAATGTGGGATCCTTAACCCACTAAGCAAAGCCAGAGATTGAACTGGCATCCTTATGGATCCTAGTTGAGTTTGTTAACCACTGAACCATGAAGGGAACTCCCTCTCACTGCTTCTTTTTGTGGTAGATATTTTAAAAGTGATGGGAGGGGTCACTTGGTTCCCTTTCAATTGCTCCTTTGGGCTCTCTTTCCTCTCCCACTGGACAGTGTGTCTCTCTCCTGAAGGCTCACAGACATTTTCCAAGCCTTGCTTCTACCTCTTCCTTCCTATTTAGTCCCATGGGTCTTCCATTCACTCTTGAACAAGCTGCACTCAAATTGCCATGAGGTCTCTGCCGAGGTCTTCTCCTTGGCAAGCCTTTCCTCCTCCTTGCCTCCTTTCTTTGCATTGTCCAGAGTAAGTCATCCTCTTAAAACAGTCATGGGCACCACACATACCTCCACTGCTCTTACCACATTTTAACTCAATCATTCAACGTCTCTCTGTCCTGTCAGACTCTAAACTTCAGGAATATTGGGATTTTTCTTGCCTTTGACAATGAGCACTATGCCTGGAGATCATGCTTATTACATATTTGCTAAGTAAGTGCTTTGAAATAAGCTATATATTCAGGAGATAAAGGAGGGAGTTAGTCAACTAAGTTCTAATTTCCAAGAATACATGGAGAATCTGCCTCATAAAATTCCTTCCATAGGGCTGACTATAGTGAGGGCTGTCAAGCTGATGGGTTGGACAGGCAGATGAAATTTTCACTGGTCTCACCATATTCAGCAATTAGTTCTAGATTTCATGTTTATTTCAAATGTATTTCCCTTTGGTCCAGAGTAGGGCTGGTCATATCAATGGCGGCTCCTCCACCCCGACTGGGTGGATGTTATATCTCATGCTAAAAACAGGAGCTTTTACTTAAATTAGCATTTATTCACAGCACTATTTTCCCAAGAATCTTATTCCCCTTAAATTTTAAGGCTTATTATGTTCTTTGGATTATAGGAATGTCATGTTCCTTTTATTCAACCATGACATAATTACTTTTCAGCACCAAAGTTGTCTGCTAAAAATAGCTGTGTGGGGGATGGGAGTGGGGTGGGAAAAGAATTGAAAATACTTTGGAAGAACTTGGAAAACAACCTTTTATCTTCATGACTGCTAATTGCTAATTATTCAATATGCTCTTTCTCGTTAGGTTTTAGCATACCACATGTCCCTTTTCATAAGAACATTAAAATATTTCTCAAATGAATTTAAATGAAATTATCCTAACAAAATCCTGGTTTAAATGATGGTGCTCAGACCTTTGTTGAGAATGTAGTAGTCTCTCCATCATCCTTATTAGTGAATAAATTTAGCGGTGACAGGAATATTAAACAAATCACAATGGATACATATATGCTAAGTATCTTTATATTTGGCTAATAACTTCTTGGAACTGAAAGACTGTTTCAGTTTACCTTGAGAAAACAATCTCTAACCACCTCTCCTTTGAGCTGCTACTCTGCTGCAAAGTAAACAAGACAACAGCAGATGCTATGAAGCAGAGAGAAACTGACCCATGCACCCTCCCCACCCCAGCCTACAAGCTTAAGCAGATGGAGAAAGCAATGGTGACCAATTAGAAGCATCTGGGACCTTAAAACGAAAAAAACAAAAACCCATGCCACACCCCAGTCTAATTAAAGCAGGCTCTCTGGGGATGGGCCCAGGTATCAGCATTTTTATTTTTATTTATTTTTAATTATTATTTTTTAATAGTTATTGCCCCAATACAAATTTTTTTTCTACTGTACAGCATGGTGACCCAGTTACACATACATGTATACATCCCATTTTTGCACATTATCATGCTCCATCATAAGTAACTAGACATAGTTTGCAGTGCTACACACCTAGTATCTCATTGCTAATCCATTCCAAAGGCAATAGTTTGTACATATTAGCACCAAGCTCCCCAACCACCCAACTCCCTCCGCCTTGGCAAACACAAGTCTATTCTCCAAGTCCATGATTTTCTTTTCTGTGGAAAGGTTCATTTGTGCCTTATATTAGATTCCAGACATAAGTGATATCATATGATATTTGTCTTTCTCTTTCTGACTTACTTCACTGAGGATGAGAGTCTCTAGTTCCATCCATGTTGGTGCAAATGGCATTATTTTGTTCTTTTTTATGGCTGAGCAGCATTCTGTTGTGTATATATACCACAACTTCCTAATCCGATCATCTGTCCATGGACATTGGGTTGTTTCCATGTCTTGGCTATTGTGAAGAGAGCGGCAACGAACACGTGGGTGCATGTGTATTTTTCAAGGAAAGTTTTGCACGGATATATGCCCGAGAGTGGGATTTCTGGGTCATATGGGAGTTCTATGCATAGATTTCTAAGGTATCTCCATATTGATCTCCATAGTGGTCGAACCAGCTTACATTCCCACCCACAGTGCAGGAGGGTTCCCTTTTCTCTACACCCCCTCCAGCATTTGTTATTTGTGGCCTTATTAATGATGACCATTCTGACTGGTGTGAGGTGGTATCTCATGGTAGTTCTGATTTGCATTTCTCTAATAATCAGGGATGTTGGGCATTTTTTCATGTGCTTGTTGGCCATCTGTACATCTTCCTTGGAGAAATGACTATTCAGGTCTTTTGCTCATTTCTCAGTTGGGTTGTAGACTTTTTTGCTGTTGAGTTGTATAAGTTGTTTGTATATTCTAGAGATTAAGCCCTTGTCAGTTGCAACATTTGAAACTATTTTCTGGCATTCTGTAAATTGTCTTTTTTGTTTCCTTTGCTGTGCAAAAGCTTGTCAGTTTGATTGGGTCCCATGGGTTTATTTTTGCTCTTATTTCTGTTGCCTTGGGAGACTGACCTGAGAAAATATTCATGAGGTTGATGTCAGAGAATGTTTTGCCTATGTTTTCTTCCAGGAGTTTGATGGTGTCTTGCCTTATATTTATAAGTCTTTCAGCCATTTTGTGTTTACTTTTGTGGATGGTGTGAGGGTGTGTTCTAGTTTCATTGATTTACATGCAGCTGTCCAGGTTTCTGAGCAATGCTTGCTGAAAAGACTGTCTTTTTCCTATTTCAAGTTCTTGCTGCCATTGTCAAAGATTAATTGACCATAGGTGTCAGGGTTTATTTCTGGGTTCTCTGTTTGTTCCATTGGTCTATGTGTCTGTTTTGGTATTGCCTGAAGTCTGGGAGAGTTATGCCTCCTGCTTGGTTTTTGTTACTCAGAATTGCTTTGGCAATCTGGGTCTTTTGTGGTTCCATATAAATTTTGGGGTTGTTTTTTCTAATTCTGTGAAAAATTTCATGGGTAATTTGATAGGGATTGCATTGAATCTGTAGATTGCTTTGGGTAGTAGCCATTTTTACAATATTGATTGTTCGAACCCAGGAGCATGGCATATCTTTCCATTTCTCTACACCTTCTTTCATTTCCTTGATTAATTTTTTTTTAATCATTTCTTGGGCCGCTCCCATGGCATAAGGAGGTTCCCAGGCTAGGGGTTGAATTGGAGCTGTAGCCACTGGCCTACGCCAGAGCCACAGCAACACAGGATCCAAGCCACATCTTCAACCTATACCACAGCTCACGGCAACGCCAGATCCTTAACCCACTGAGCAAGGCCAGGGATTGAACCTGCGACCTCATGGTTCCTAGTCGGATTCGTTAACCACTGAGCCACGATGGGAACTCCTGATTAATGTTTTATAGTTCTTGGCATATAAGTCCTTTACTTCCTTGGTCAGTTTTATTCCCAGGTATTTGATTTTTGGGGGTGCAATTTTAAAAGGTATTGTATTTTTGTATTCCTTTTCTAATGTTTCATTTTTAGTGTACAGAAATGCAACTGATTTCAGAATGTTAATCTTATATCCTGCTACCTTGCTGAATTTTCTGATCAGTTCAAGTAGTTTCTGGGTTGAGTCCTTAGAGTTTTCTATATGTAGTATCCTGTCATCTGCATACAGTGACAGTTTCAGCATTTTTAAAGCTCCTGGGTGACTACACTGCTTGGTAATTCTCTCTGATGAGATATTGGTCTGTAGCCTATACTTTGCTAGAGATAGCTGTTCCCAATGAAAGCAGGCAAAGTCTCAACAATATTAGTGTCATCAGAAATAAAAAAGAACAGTCACAATGTATCCCTTCAAAAGTATTGAAACAAAACCACTCAAGGGTGCCAAGTTTTATATATAAGGTTGTTGGCTGCAGCATGTTTTTGTAATCCAATCCATACGGGAATATTTAAGTAAATGGTCAACTTCAGAATATGAAACTACTTGCAAATCAAAACTAAAATGAGCTATCACCTCACACCAGCCAGAATGCCCATCAGCAAAATAGTCCTCAAACAATAAATGCTGGAGAGGGTGTGAAGAAAGGGGAACCCTCCTACACTGTAGGTGAGAATGTAAATTGGTGCAACCAATACGGAGAACAGCATGGAGGGTCCTTAAAAATCTACATGAAAAACTACCATATGATCCAGCACTCCCACTCCTGAGCCTATATCTAGAGAAAAACCATGACTCAAAAAGATACATGCATCCCAATGTTCACTGCAGATTTACAAGAGCCAAGACATGGAAACAACCAAAATGTCCACTGAGAGAAATGGATAAAGAAGATGTGGTACATATATACAATGGAATATTACTCACCATAAAAAATAATGCCATTTATAGGAACATGGATAGACCTAGAGATTATTATACTGAGTGAAGTAAGTCAAAGATAAATACCATATGATATCACTTATATGTGGAATCTATTAAAGTGATACAAAAGAATTTACAAAAAAAAACCCCTCAGATTTCAAAAGCAATATTTTGGTTATCATAGAGGAAACAGTGGGGCAAGGGGAAGAACTGGGAAGATGGGAATGACATATAAACACTACTGTATAAAATAGGTCAATGGCAAGAACCTACTGTATAGCTCAGGGAAATCTACTCAATAATTTGTAATAACCTATCTGGGAAAAAAAGAATGGATACATATGTGTGTGTGTGTATCCAATTTACTTTGCTGTGCACCTGAAACTTATCCAACACTGAAAGTCAACTATACTCCAATAAAAATTTTTTTAAAAAGAATATGAAACTACTAAGAGTATACTTTATTTAGTGTGTGTTACATGAATGTCCTATAAATAGGATCCTGTTCTGGGAACTTGGAATTCATCAGAGTTCAGGATCAAGATCCTTGCTCTGGTGAAGCTTACAAGGCAAGCTATATAATTTGCAGGACCCAGTGCAAACTGAAAATGTGCTGACCCTTGTTCAAAAATTACTAAAATTTCAACATGGTGATGGCGGAGCATTAAGTCAAGCATGGGGTCCTTCAAAGCACAGGGTTGCAATTCCAGAAATCTCAGTTTCTAGAGGAGGGAGACAGGTCATAAACAATAAAGATAATAAGTAAGTACATAAAGTGTATGCATATTAGAAGCTGATAATTGCTGTGGAGGGCAAGAGAGAAGAGCCAAGAAAGGAAATCAAGTTGTCGATTTAAGCAGAGTGGTCGGAATGGACCACATGGGAAGGGTGAGATTTGCACAGATCTAAATGAAGTGAAGGAATCAGCTGTGAATGCTTGGAGGCAGAGATTTCCAAGGCCAGGGACTAGCTAGGGGAAAAGCCCTAAGTGAGGCTGGGGGTGTGCCTGGGGTGAGGATGAAGCCGACCTGGTGAGGAAGGGGCATAGAAAAAGGAAAAGGCCTTTTAGACAGCTGTGAGGATTCTGACCTTTCAGTTGACATTTTAAAAGATTTGCTTGGTTGCTGCATGGAGAAGAATCTGTAGGTGGGCAGCAAGAACAGAGAGGAAGCTATTGCCGTAACCCAGAAAGGGGGTGTTGGGCTGCGAGGTCCGTGGCTTGCCCAGCTTAAAGACTGAAGAGCCCAGAAACATCAATGGTTAAGTGAAGGGGAGAGCTTACATATCTGAAGCAAGGTCCCAGGACAGCACATAGCATGACATAGCAGCAGTCACCACTCCCGGGCTGGGGTTGGGGGCAATTGCCAGTTATAGGGGGAATTGTCACGTTGCCTCATTAGTTACCAAGGAAACCAGTAGAGGGGCACTCCCCTTACCTCCTCTTTGATAAGCTATAACTATCTGGCCTGGTTAGTAGGTAGGAAGGTCAGCTGTGTGTGTAGGGTGTAGATGAAGCAGGCACTGGCCAGGCAGAGGGTGTACAGAGACTAAGGGAACAGCCATCTTGAGTGGCCTGACCACACAGGAGGGCAGATAATGAAAAAAAAATGTATATATATAAGTGTTAAAAATTATCCACGGTATATAAGGAACAGCACAAAAAACAGTACTTAATGGCCCATTTTTTGTTGCATTAAAATGAAATCCCAAACTATGTATACATTTATATATAAGGAGAAAAAGATCATAAATGTCATAAAGCCCACTGTTAATAACAGCTATTTCTCTGGATTGGGATTGACAGGTAGTAAGGAACAATGTCACCTTTTCTTTGTTACTCTCCTGACACACTTGAATATTTTATTGTAAGTATGAATTAGTTTTGTAAATTAAAAAACCCCCACTGCTTTTCTAAGTAGGATACTCCTGGAGCAGTTCTCTGCTCCACAGAGACAGGGAGGTTTGACAAAAATTGCATCATACTTAACCGAGTTTCTATAGCTTGAGAAAGATGTAGTTAATCTGAAAAAATAACAACAAAAAAGAAGGTGTTTCCAATGTGGCTCAGTGGGTTACGAACCCGACTAGTATCCATGAGGATGCCGGTTCAACCCCCGGCCTCCCTCAGTGGTTAAAGGATCCAGTGCTACTGTGAGCTGTGGTATAGGTCACAGATGCATCTCGGATCCCAAGTTGCTGTGGTGTAGGCTGACAGCTCCAGCTCAGATTCGACCCCTATCCTGGGAAATTCCATATGCCACAGGTGTGGTCCTAAAAAGCAAAAAACCACAAACAAACAAAAAAAACAAAAATCCCCAAGTAACAAGATTACAAGGTTTGAAACCAGAATCTGGAAGAAAAAAAAGAAAAGAAAAATGTAGTGAGGTGGCAATGTATAAATCTGGAGAAAACCAAATAGAACAGCGAATGACTGACTTTAACATAGGAAACCAGATACAGAGTGTTCTGCATGTATGAATAAAGGTACTGTGAAGAGGAGGTGGAAGGATTAAGTTGGGGAAAAAATGAACTCTCCTAACAAGAGGATGATAAACATGGGCCAGGGGACTTTTCAGTTATGGGACCACACCTGCCATGTCTAGGTTGCTGTTTCATGGTAAGCGTTGCTCTCTGGCCTGGCACTAGTGCTTTGCAGGTTTCACCCTGACCGTCCTCTACCCTGCACTCCGTGCAGCTCCGAGGCCATCTTTGTCAAGCTCAAACCTGAGCGGGTCACCAGCCCCTCCCCTGGCACACATACATCTCCCTGGGGGCCCTGTTGCATTCTCCAGCGGTCTCCTATCGGGCTGAAGTCTCAAAGGCAGAACAAGACTCCCTCCGCGCTCTCAAGCTGCCGCCCCTTCCATTTTGGACCACATTTCCTTCTCTCACCAGTTAACTTCTCTTCCTTCTGGAGTTATAACCTTCATCAGTCTGGCTAAATCCCTTTTTTTCTCTACTAACACTCTGTGTTTCTCTCTGCAGTGGGGTTTAGAAAAAAGCATTTGACTCGTCGCCTTGCCCTCCCCAAATGGTACGTTCCAGACCAGGAGGCAGGTGTTTCTAGTCCCACCACCCACCTGGCCCAGCGTGGTCCTCAGTGTGTTTTAAGAATAAATGAGGAGCAGGCTTGCCTATTACACCTGTAGGAATTAGCAGACTTTCTGGGCTGTTTTCCCTTCACCTCTAGGCTCCTAGGAGATTCTAAGGGAATTTCTTTCCTAAAAGATAAGTGTACTTAAAAGGACAGTGTTTACTGGTGTCGTATGGCCTTTTACAGGGCCACGCTGTGCAGACCCATTTGTTCTTTTCTTGATGGATGTGACAGTGAAACTTTTCAGTTAGGTAAGGTGCTGAGTGAAAGGTGGCAGTCACATGCAAAACTCGAGTATTTACTGTTAAGACCACCTTGCTGAAATCTGTGTACTTTCAAAAAGATCTTGTGCTTTGACTCTAGCGATCACTGAATGCCTGCACTGAAGAAGTAGAACCATACCACTCCCGCCCCCAGCCAACAGGTATAATGATTAAAGGACATCACTGGGTGGAACTAGTCAAAAAATTTTCATAGAGGACCCATGCCTGCAAAATGAAAAAGAAAGAAAAAAAGAAGAGAAAGAAAAATGGTTGTTTTGGAAAGGGCCAGCCTCTTTTCTTCTTAGAAGTTTGTAATGACACACATTCCAAAATCATTAGGATCTTATTGTGCCTAAACACCCACATGCTGATGATGTTGGGGAAGTCTAAGAAAAGTCACCTGAAGGAATTTTTTTTTTTTTTTTTCTTTTTGGCCATACCCAGCAGCATGTGGAAGTTCCCAGGCCAGGGATCATATCTGAGCCACAGCAGTAACCCAAGCCACAGCAGTGACAATGCTCAGCCCTCAACTGCTAAGCCACCAGAGAACTCCGGGAGGAACTTGAAAGGGCTCTTCTTTTCAGGATAAATGCAGAGCAGCTAAGGTGGTTGATTGCTCACCAGCAGGGAAAATCCTTGTAGCTCTAATTAAGCCTCAGTACCTTCTTTTGGGGGTGACTTTTTACAGCAGGCAATGAACTTGTGCAACGTAGGGGTTTTACAAATAGTTTCAATTGTCAGCTATGCCAAAGACCACTGTAGATGCCTTCTTAGCAGAAGAGATATTTGGGAAGTGAGCAATATCCATAACTACAATATGACCAAAAAAAGCAACGTAACAGCGGAAGAGATGGATTGCAAGGAGGCACATACCCTTCTGAATGCCCAGGAACTCAGGTACCATAGGGAAATCCAAAAACCGTGTGAAGGAAAAGACAAAGTATCAGTAACTACCTGATCAACCAGGACACATCTAATTAATTAGCCTTTTCATCTAGATAAAAGTATGTATAACTCCACATGCATCTCTATCTCTGAAAGATATATTTGAAACTTTTCCTCAACTCTCACAGCATGGCATTTTAGATTTATATTTTAAAACACTGGTAAGCATACTTTTTCTACTTGCAAAGTAGTATGAACCACATCATTATTTTTAGAAGGAAGATAGAGGGCCTTCTCCATTTGAATAGTGAGAAAACATTTCTTCTCTTTGACTGGAAAATAAACTAAGGCAATGAAAAGGAGTAAAAAACTGGAGTTCCCATTGCGGCTCAGCAGAAATGAACCCAACTAGTATCCATGAGGATGTGGGTTCAATCCCTGGCCTTGCTCAGTGGGGTGGGGAATCCAGCATTGTGGTGAGCTGTGGTGTAGGTCGTGGACTAGGCTTGGATCCCGAGTTGCTGTGGCTGTGGCGCAGGCCAGCGGCTATAGCCCCGATTCGACCCTTAGCCTGGGAACTTCCACATGCTGCACTTTTGGCCCTAAAAAGCAAGAGAAAGAGGGAAAAAAAAAAAAAAAAAAGGAGTAGAATACTGATTGCCATACAGAAAATCCTTTTTCAAAAAAAGTTTACTGAGGACTTTTTTGATTGTCAGAGGTGGGCTAAGCACTTTGAATATACTTTTACCAACTCTATACGGTCTACCGTTTAAAAGACAAGGAAACTGAAGAAGTTAAAAGAGTTTCCATTGTGGTGCAATGGGTTAAGAATATGACTGCAGCAGTTCAGATCACTGTGGAGGCACAGGATCGATTCTGGCCTGGTACAGTGGGTTAAAGCTTTGCCACAGCTGCAGTATAGGTCATAACTGTGACTTGGACTGAATCCCTAGCCTGGGCACTCCATATGCTGTGAGTATAGCAACCCCGCTCCTCAACAGCCGGGGGGGGGAAAAAAAAAAAAGAGGTTAAGGAACAGCTCATCACTACGCATAGCTGGGAAGTGATGAAGCTCTTGGTTTGGTGGGTTTTGCTTTATTACCAGCGTTCCATGAATACCACAAAGCTCAAAATTTCACATGCTTTCACATTAGCTGGGGATCTTCGTAACTGCATATTCTGATTCAGTAGGTTGAGGGTAGGGCCTGAGATCCTGCCTTTCTAATATGCTCCCCTGCCCCCTGTGCACGAGGCAGCAGCCGGTCCAGGGACCACACTTTGAGTAGCAAGGTACTACACTACGGCCAGACCAGAATTTCCTCTCTTTCCACAGAATGGTATGATACTTCATTGAAATGGGAGCCAGACACTCTCACTTGGTTCTGTGGCCCTGATACACTTAAGACAAGACGGAGACAAAAAAAGATATCAATCCAGAAGCAATCGTGGTTATGGAATGCATACATTTCCATGTATTTTTACAGTAAAAATGCATTAAAAAATCTTTCACAAAAGAAACTTAAAAAATACAAGTAGGGTGTTCAGTTCTCCCCACAACATTCTTTCAGGCATCAACTGTGTAATGGGTGGGAGAGGAGGTCCTATACGGTTTGATTTAATCATACAAAATACTCATCCATATCATCTCTCATCAAGACATTTACATGAAGTGGGTGGGGGATTAGGGAAAGGAGGCTCAACAGAAGCAGTCTCCAATGTAAGGTTACAGTAGTTCAGAGAAACTATCTTTCTGCTTAATGCATAGTCCCTGTACAGTACAGTGTTTCCAAAGCAAATCTGATCTATAGCGCTCAGATGACGCAGCCACACCAAAAGTCTTCACGGAAGGAGTCAAGCCCAGATAGGTAGCACATGGATTCTAAAATGTTAAATATCATCTCTGACACCACGAAAGACATCAAGATGTTCACTTCACCATGTACTCCAAAAATCCGCCTCTTGAGTTTTATTGAAAACTCTGGACCACAATTGAGAGCATCGATCATTTAACATTACCGATTTGGCTCAAAAGAGTGAGAGAATTCCTAGCAGTGGACTGTTAGGAATCAATTCCCCAGGATGGCTCTTAAGAGACTGATGAAAAAAGAACATCATTATTCAGTTGTGTTCTCCCTCTGCCTTACTATACAGCCCAATGTGTGCTTTGGATGGAAAACGCTGATGGTAAAAAGAGCAGTCACACAAGACGTTTTCCTCTCTCGTAGTTATAGAATGTACGCTGTGTCTGTTCCAGGAAAGGAACTTGGTTTGTTCATGTCCACACAACTACAGCTACTCATTCTAATGTATAAACCCATAAGTCAAATAAAGCTATGAACAATGTAATATTTATATATGCATAGTGTTTTATAAAAAGATTGGCCCACATACTGCTTTTCATCAACACAGAAAGAGCATTAAGTCCATAGCACACTGCAAGAGATGAATGAAGAACAGAAATGCAAACAGGTGCTTAATAATTCACAAGCAGGCTCACCATGGAGGAAATGATGGTATTCAGACCAACTAAAGCTTCAAAGAATTACTTATATAGTCTCCCATTTTAAAACAGCTTTACATACCTGATTTAGTTTACAGTAAAATATATCCCAATGAATCAATTTGTCCCATATTCAGAAATATAAACACATATCACATTCCTCACAGCTAAATTTTTGTCATAAATTCTCTTTTATACAAGAAAAAAGGCAACAGTTGTTTTGTTTGTTTTTAAACAGGCTCTATTAATTACAATTTTTAAACTCTGTACACACAATAATTGGCTGGTTTTCTCCACTTTTTTTCTTTCTCCTTTTTCTTTTTTTTTTTAAAAACAGTACCATAAGAACAACAGTGATTGACTTGCAAAGTTTTGTGTTTGTATGGAAAATGCAAAACAGTACTACAGAAATACACAATGCATCGTAAGCAGCGGTTTGCTGTAGTGGTCCAACAAATACAAGCAAACGTTTTGGCTCAGCTAGGCAGTAATCCATTTCAACCACACCCTGGGGCTACAGCCGACCCAACCAAACCTCCTGCGGGAGAGCAAAAGAATGGGTCTGTTTTCAAAGAAATATCACTGTTTTGTTTTGTCCAAAGACTCAGGGTCATAAGGGCAGAAGGTTTGCCAACTAGATCTAGAACCACTGAACTTGCACCCTCCTATCCCTTTCAATCATCCTGGAGACTTTGATTAGGATTCCAAAGGAAAATTGGCATTTCTAAGAATGAACATGCCCAACCCGCACTTCTTTAAATATCACCAGAGAGTTGCCTTCCACCAAGATTTACTCCCCCCCACCCCTCCCACAATCTGGTGAAGGGCAACCTCGGGATTACACTAAAAACGGAGGAACATGACTTTTGTGTACTGGGGATTTTTAGGGCTCCCTCACAACGGGCACATTGCCCCCTCCATTTCATCCACTATTCTCCCTCAAATCAGGCAAGACAACATAGGTGTTTGTTGTCTATTCCCTCCTAGTAGTTGAGCAAAGCTGGGATGGCACTGCCTTAATGAGATCTTATTAGATGTTGGTGATGCTAATGAACCTGACCATCTGTGCTTGGGCTGTATTTGGGTCAACCCTCTCCTCTCTGTGCCTTTCTATGGCCGGGAAGAGTACAAACTATTTTCTAAACCATCTATAACTCAAGAACATAACATTTCTTTGTGCTGTGTTGTTTAGCTATAAATATCCTTCATTTGCAATAGTAGTCTCTTCATACAGTTTGCTTAATTTTAGGATCATCGACAATCCTAATCCATTCCAGAGTCCTCAGCTTTTACAAATATAACTTTTGCCTTTTTGCTCTTCTTTTTTTCCCCCAAGAAAACCTCCTAACTACAGTAGAGCACTACATCACTACATAATAGTCTATATCAAGCTTATCAATAATTTTCCTTACTTAGAGAAAATGATCAACAACCCCATTTAACCAGGAGAGAAAAAGATCGCCCCCAAAAGGGAACAATTCTTGATAATTCTACAGTTTATGTAGAAACAAAATTTATATTCCTTTGGGGCAGCATTTGGCAAATAATTTCCAAAAAAAGTATGCATTTAAAAATACTTTCTTTAATATGATACATCAGGCACAACACTTTTCATATAGATATATATTTTTTTCTTCTAAGATTGCGAATGCATCAAATGTTTGTCACTAGTCACAGGATCATCAGGCTGACGTCAGATGCTTCATTAGGTAAGAAACTAAATTATTTCAGGTTTGTGAGCTTCCTCTTAGAACCTTTGACACGGTAAAGGCCAGGATGTGATTCAGAGTCTCAGATACTGAGGTCGGTGCTACATTCTTTGTAAGGTCGCCTTCTCTGCTCCGGGGGATGTCTGGAACTTCTGCCGGCATCCTGTTTCAAACTCGCCTCGACCCTCTCCCTCTCTCGGTGGCTGCCTTTGTCCTCTTTGCTCTTTTTCTCCAGGGACCGCTCTCTCCTCCGCTCGGGGGACCTGGTCCGCCTCCGGTCTGTGGATTTGGCTCTCCTTTCGGGTGAGCTTCCTCTCTTTCGCTCGGGGGATCGTCTCTGATCCAACAGTCTTTCAAGAGACCTCCTCCGGCGGCTGGGGGAGCCGTCCCTCCGGCGGGTCGGGGACCGCTCCCGCCTCCTCTCCGGGGAAACCTCCCTCCGCTTCTCCTGATGCTCCCTCCTCTCCAAGGTGTTGTCAGCGCTGCGCGTGCCTTCCCTCCGCTTCTCCGGGGACCTTCTCTTGGGGCCATTGGTCACCATCCGCTCGGGTTGGGCATCCCTTCGTCCCTCGGGTGCCCGGTCCTTGGGTCGGCAAGCCCCACTGTCGGGTTTTCTAGAAGTTCCGTTCCATGTGTGATGTTCATTGGGTTGTCGGCTGCCTTTTGGATCCCTCACTTGTGCCCGCTTTTCCCCATGTAGTGATGATTTGTGAAGATCAGGTGCGTAACTGGACTCCAAGGATGGATGCTGTCGACGGTCGGGTGGTGTGGCCCTCATTTCCGGAACACCTTGTGGACCGGCGGGGGGGCCGTTCCCGTCGCTGCTGGGGTCTGCGAGGCAAAGAAATGGAGAGCAACAGTTTGGTACCAAGGACCTGTCTCCTGTCCCCACCCGCACACTTGAGATCCCATTAGTCACAACAAACAAACAACTGTTAAAAGCAGTCAGAATCAAAGCCAACTGAGTCTTGGTTAATTTCAGTGTCAATGAAACTTAAGAGTTAAAAACTAGTACTTGTGGCTTTCAGCAGCTAGCCCACTGTTCTTTATACTTATGATTAAAAGACTTGCAACATCAGTCATGAATTTCATCTTTAAGGGCACAACTCAAATAGTCTGTCTAAAAATAGCAAAACATCCCCCTCTTAACTATCTCCTGCTTTTTCCTCACCCTCCCAATCCTTCCCCTCCACCCCCCAATATTTATATTGAAACAAATACTTGTTTGGGTTTAAAAATAATCTGGACTACTGAACTGGAGGGGCATGAGGGAACTTTTTAGGGAAATGGAAGAGGCCTATGTTTTGATCTGGGTAGGGATTCAATGGGTGCAGACAGAGGTGAAAATTCACTGCAATGTTACCTTCAGGCTTTATGCATTTTACTTTAGGGAAAGACTACTTCTATTTAAAAAAAAAAAAAAATCCTGTCTGGTGACTAGAGAGAGGCAACAGAGCCAGCTGTTGATGATGGGCAAATGGGACAAAATGTGAAGGTCCATTAAACATTCTACCTTTGTGAATGTTGTTCAACTATTTTCTTTATTTTTGTGAAAGTTTAAGAACCTGTTGTTAAACTGTGGAATCTTTTGACAGATAAAAGGAAGAGAGATTGTCAAGTAAACACAGGACATAGTTGGGGTTTAGACAGAGGCGCTTTTCTCGATGCTATAGAAGCACCCATAATTACATCCATGAGCCGCGGAGTCACTGGACAGCTACTTACATCAAGACATCTACAGATTAAACAGCAGCGTAGCCCATAAGGTTGGATATTTATTGTTACGCTACCTGAAATGACACTGCGAATATTTTAGGTAGCCTCTTGGATGTATGTGAGCTCTTTTCAAAACAGGAATGCTTTGTCACACCTAAATTCAGTATGTCATATACATGGTCCCATGCCAGGCAAGGCACCTGAAATAGTGTGCTGCAGCATGGAGGGCAAACTAGAGCCACAGTCATGAAGGAATCACGGATGCCCTGGAAGGATCTTTCATGAGCCAACAAGGTCAATATTAAGCAAATAATCTCCTTCATGAATGGTCTCCCCAAACACAGGGTGGATTTTAACAAAAGCAGGAATATACCGCTTTTGTTAAAAAAAACAGGGGTCAATATACTTTTTCTATAAAGGACCAAAGAATATTTATGGTTTTGCATAATTTGTCATAACTGGTCATCGCTGTCACTACAGTGCAAAAAAAGCAGCCGTGGACAACACACACACAAAAAATGAGCTTGGCTAGTACCAATAAAACTTTATTTACAAAAAGAGGCTATGGACAAGATCTAGCCAGTGGCCTATCATTTGCCAAGAGATAGGTAATCTCCTCTTCCTATCCAACAAAATCTTGTCCTTCTAGGTGAGAGCTTTGGGATCTTTGTTTTCTCTGAACACTGGGTAGACTACTGAAATTAACACACATAGAAGCTTAGGAAGTCATTTCAAGATCTGGGTGAGGGAAGGGCCTTCAGTGACTATCCTCCACCTAACCTTGGGGTTTCTTAACACCTACATTTAAGGGAAGGGAGAGTAAGACTTTGCACAGGGTCAGCGGTGTACTTACAATTCAAGGAACGCAGGGTGCTCAGAATGAATTGCCAAACATATCAAAATAGAGCTAAAGCAGAAGCAATGAGGAAATTAGGCCACAGCACAGAAACACCTAGTATTGATTGAGCTACAAACCGTAGTTTGATTATGGCCCATAAGGTAGAAGCAAGCCTCCCCGTGCTTTTCATTTCTCATACATGCAGCGAGATTAGGAGGTATCATCGCTGTAGAAGGGAGGGCCCAGCACCAAGAACAGTCAGAGAGAAAGAGAAAGAGAGAAAGAGAAAAAGTTGAACATTTAGATTCCCTATAACAAAGAGGAAAGAAAAAAAAATCTGCATTGGTTAACATAGGGCAAAGAGAGTTTATTTGTCCAGTCAGACAGTCTAAGGCAACACTCAAATAAGGCTGCAGAGACCAAAATCAGAACAGTGACGCATTCAGACAGCCAGATAAGGTGACTTAAGAACCCAGACAATGAATGCACCCTTTTTTCTTTTTCTTTCTTTCTTTTCTTTTTTTTTTTTTTTTTTCAAACAACTGGAACAATGACAAGCTGGCATAGGAGAGCATTAACAATAAACAACCAAAGAACATAGTTCCCTCCCTCCCAACACCCCCCCCCCCCGAAGACCGCGGCAGTTAAATTAAGTACAAAAAACTCATTACAAAAATAGCCTCACAGAGAAGCAGGTTCCAATCAAGTCAGAAAAATATTGGAACTTAACATATTATAACCCATTTGTGACTCTACTCAATAGATAATAGAGAAATTTAGTCCCAATGACACATGGAGACAGTACAAGCAGCACAGCCCTGGCACGTTCAACCCTTCATAGCAAACGGTGTATTGAAACGATCTTTATTTTTAGCCCAAAGAACGGTGGTTAGTGTTGGATTTTCATCCTCAGTGCAACAGACATAGGTTTTGAGAAGGTACACAGGTTACTGACGATGACTCTCAAATGAAATATCACATCCAACAGAAGCATAGGAAAGACAGAAAAGGGAGACAATGTTACAGTTTCAAGTGGCATCGATACACCTATGGTCAAGGTTTAGTACAGTGCACAGCTGTGGCATCTTAAAGTGGTCAAAATACCTCCCCTGGGGGTGGCCATGTCTAAAGGGGCCTCATCTGATCCCACCTCTCCCCCACCTGGGACCTCTGATATTTTGCACCTGGAGGGATGTCCAACACCTGGGAAGGATGGCCTTCAAAGGAGTGATCCTTCTCCTTGAGCTGCATCTGAATTAAGGATCTCATTAAGTCCAAAAATGCAAGGGGGAATTGTGCAGAACGACTTTCAGAGAAGAGGGTGATTAACAGATAAATCCCTAATAAAGGGGACCAACATATATGGGGACCATTCAATCACAGTTTCTATAGAAACTTTTGTAGACCTTTGGTTGGGAAGAAAAGCCCTACATCTAGGGCATAGCTTTTTTTTTTTTTTTTTTTTTTTTTTTAATTTTAAACAAGAATCTCAAATAAATAGGACAGAATTATTACAATATACAATATTTTGCCATCAGAACACTAAGTTACGTAAAGATCACTGCTGTTGAGTCAAATCACGGCTACAGATATGACAAAGGAACTCTATGTATAAGCTGGCTTTCCTCACAGGAAAGGTATAGTAAAGGTATGTTTCCCTCATGATGTGCACTGGGAATCTATTTCATCCTTTATCATTTAAAAACATATGGCTAATGTATCAAGAGTTTTGTTTGTTTTGTAGTAGTGGGCTCAGGTGGTCTGATTTGGGGTAGGGGCCAGTGGAGAGGGATGCAGAAGTGTTGTATACAGAGCATCAAGGAGGTGAGCAAGGCCCCCAAGTCATCTCCAAATTTCATGCCTCTTAAAGACTTCAAGTAACCAAAAAAAAAAAAAAAAAGAGGAGAAAAAAAAAAAAAAAAGAATTGTGCCTCGACATATCACTCAGGAAACCTGCTTTCCTGCTTCTTAAAAGGAGTATAGTCATTTTGTGCTAACAAGTGGATCTGAGAAACGGTTTGGCACAGTTCAAACAAACATTCCTTCGCTCTTGGTCGGACTAGACAAAATGTTCTCTCTGATTATCAGAAAGGGGGCTATAAAGATCTTGTCTTAGGCCATGCCCCAGTCCACGTAAGCAAGCAAAAGGATGAAATGTGTAGAGATTTCAGAACAAGCGAGGCAAATAACCACATGGTGCGAGAGGCTGGTAAGACACTGGTGAATAGGGGAAACAAAAGGGCTTTCCTGCTGCAGTTCTGGAGACAAATTCATGGAGTCATGCCAGGGAAGGAAGGAATGTTTTCATAGTTTGACCCACCATATTCTGGGACCGAGCCGTCTCCCCGCTTCAGAAACAGACGCACCCTGCGGCCACCATTCTTAATCAGTTCTATAGCCCGAGAATGCTTCATGTTTTTGGTGGTCTCTCCATTGATCTCTAAAATTTCATCACCAACCTGCCAGAGCAAGAGAAAGCCAAGTGAGAAGATCACAGAAAGGCTGCACCAGTGACTGAGGTGCTTTATGATTTTAAACTCTTTCACTTTTTTTTTTTTTTTTTTGTCTTTTTGTTGTTGTTGTTGCTATTTCTTGGGCCGCTCCCGCGGCATATGGAGGTTCCCAGGCTAGGGGTTGAATCGGAGCTGTAGCCACCGGCCTACGCCAGAGCCACAGCAACGCGGGATCCGAGCCGCGTCTGCAACCTACACCACAGCTCACGGCAACGCCGGATCGTTAACCCACTGAGCAAGGGCAGGGACCGAACCCGCAACCTCATGGTTCCTAGTCGGATTCGTTAACCACTGCGCCACGACGGGAACTCCTCTTTCACTTATTGATTCACTTTGTATTTATTGAACATGTTCCAGAAATATCTTCTACTACTTAGGATAGAACAATGGAAAAAAGACCCCAAATCCCTGTCCTCATGGGGATCATATTCTAATGGGGGAAAGATAACAAGGAAACTATAAAAACGTATGTATGCTAGTCAGTGTAAGTGCTAAGGGGTAAGTACAACAAAGGGGAATATGAACTGCTGGAGGAAGGAGGATGTGGTAAGACAGCTTCTAGGATGTTTCCCAGTAACCCCTGCCTCCTTGAATCCACATCCTGTACAAGAGGTCAATTCAAAGAGAGAGTTACAAAATAAATTTGGCTCCTGTCTTACTTGCCTTTTTTTGTTCTCTCATTTGTTCATTCTGATGCACGCTGTGAGCTGCCTTAGAGAGAGGGCTATGATTTTCCTATGATAAGGAACTACAGGAGGGCTTGGGCCAACAGCCCAAGATGCACTAATCCTGCCAACCAACAACCTTGTGAGTGAGCTTTAGAGGCAGAACCTTCCCCAACTGAGCCTTCAGATGAGACCACACTCCTGGTTGATACATTGGTTGCAGCATTTACTATGAGAAGGCTGCTATTCTAGGCACTGTAGATAAAGGGATGAACAAGACAGGCAAGATCCTTGCTCTCATGGGGCACATATTCTAGAAGGTAGAAGAGGAAAAGACTGGCTTTGGAGTTTACAGCACTGAATTTGTGTCCTATCGCTTGTGGGCTCAGTGACCATGGCCAAATCCTCTCACTTTTTGGAGTTCACTTCATCTGTATAAGAGGAGCATAACAACTCATGCCTACCAAGTTGAGGAGGGCCAATCGAATAATACATGTCAATATGTCTTCTGAACTATACAATATTACACAAAATATCATGATAGTGGTATTTCTTTTTAACAATTTTTTACTAAAGTATAGTTGATTTACAATGATCAACCAATTTCTACTATACAGGAAAGTGATCCAGTAATACATACATACATTCTTTTTCTCATATTATCTTCCATCATGAAATATCACAAATGATTGGATACAGTTCCCTGTGCTATACAGCAGGACAGTAGTACTTCTTTCAATCAGAAAATTTTTAAGAGTAAAGCCATGGAAAAGCATATCCCATGTGTCTGAAATTTAAACAAAAGGAATATATACCACTGTATCTGAGCCATCTGTGCATGTGTATGCATAGAGGAAAGATATACAAGAAACTGGTATATAGTAGGACACTGGAAACTATATTTTTACTATGTCCATTTTTTTTTTTTTTTCTAATTTAAAATTACATTCATGGTCTACTTTCTTAATTTAACAAAAAAACTCCTTAAGAAATTCAGACTGGTAAGTTCCTGTGTGGTGTAATGGGTTAAGGATCCAGCAGCATTGTCACTGCAGTGGTTTGGGTTGCTGCTGTGGTGCAGGTTTGACCTCTGGCTCGGGAACTTCCATATGCCCCAGGTGTGGCAAAACAAAACAAAATTCTGTCTAAAGAAACTTAAAATTCAAGGTTCTGCTTAAGTTACAAGTATTAAGTTTTCCACCTCTGGTCACTTCCCTCTTTCTGCTTAGGACTAATTTTATTCACATTTTTCTTTTCCTGACCTGACTCTTGATTTCTTTTAATTCCTTGTAAATTGCTCCCTAGGTGTATGTCTCAATCTACATCCCCTATGAGCAGATGATAATTCTTTTTTCAATCATCTGATCTGCCCAGAAGAGCAACATATTCATACATGGCAAGAGAAAATAGATATCTATGCAAAAGAGGGTGGACTTTGACCATGTGTGCATTTAAAATTTGCAGGAGTTAACCATTGTGGCTCAGCAGTAATGAACCTGACCAGTATCCGTGAGGACTCGGGTTCAATCCCTGGCCTCACTCAGTGGGTTAAGGATCTGGCATTGCCATGAGCTGTGGTATAGGTCACAGACGAGGCTTGGATCCTGTGTTGCTATGGCTATGGCTGGCAGCTATAGCTCGACTGGACCCCTAGCCTGGGAACTTCCATATGCTGTGGGTGTGGCCCTAAAAAAACAAAAACCAAAACAAAACACGCCCCCCCCCCCCCAATGCAGCTTTGACTACTCCCAAATGACTCTGAATATTCATGGCATAGAGTCCTTGGCCCTTTGCTGAGGCAGAATTAACTACCTCCTGAGGACAGGGGAGGGCTGTGTGACTAGCCAGAGCCTGAATGGAGCTCACAACCCAGAACCTATAGAACTACATGGCTTCCTGCTCTCTAAGCATGCTGCTATACTTAGGAATTCCTAGGAAGTCATATGCCTGCCTCCATGAGATTCAGTAGAAGAACTATGGAGATGGGATTCAGAAAATATCCACTTTAATAAGTTCACACATTTTTTTTTAATTTTATTTGTGCATGCCTGCATCATACAGAAGTTCCCAGGCCGTGGATGGAACCTGCGCCACAGCAGTAACCAGAGCCACAGCGGTAACCAGAGCCACAGTAATCATAGCAGTGACAGCTCTGGATCCTTAATCCACCAAGGAACTTCTGTATGTGATTTTTTTCCCTCATTTTTTATCTGCCCCATAGCATATCATGTTCCCGAGGCCGGGGATCAGATCTAAGCAACAGGTGCAGCAATGCCAGATCCTTAACCCACTGGGCTAGGCCAGGGATCTAACTGGAGTCCCATTGTCTTCCAGTGCTTCCAAGATGCTGCTGATCTCTGTTGTGCCACAGAGGGAACTCTCTATAAGTGATTTTATTTTATTTATTTATTTTGCTTTTTTAGGGCAGAACCTGTGGCATATGGAAGTTCCCTCGCTAGGGACTGAATCAGAGCTGCAGCTGCCAGCCTACACCACAGCCACAGCAACATGGGATTCAAGCCAGTCATGTCTGTGACCTACACCACAGCTCTCCGCATCGAGGGAACATTAACCCACTAAGCGAGGCCAAGAATTGACACCTGGATTCTCATGGATACTAGTTGGGCTTGTTACCGCTAAGCCACAACGGGAACTTCTCCTATAAGTGATTTTAATTCCTCATTCAATCCCAGAGTTGGAAGAGCTCACCTAACTTAGGCAGCTATGGCTGCACTTGAGGGAAAGATTTACGCCAGGGTTTCTGCATTTAGAGTGTCCTGAAAGCTGTAGAAAACTGTCCTTCTCACAAACATGTGGATTCCAAAAATAAGATGTCAAGAAGTCACTGCAGATGACTTATTTACATCCACTCCAGATGCCTCTCCCTACTTACCCTCATCTTTCCACACCTTTCTGCAGGACCATCCTCTGCTAAGCGCAGAACATAGAGGTCCATGTTATACTCTCGGCCCCCTCGCAGGCTAAAGCCAAATCCCTTGGCTCCTCTTTCCAGTTCCACAGTGTAAAAATCTTGCTCCTATTCAAAGAAATTCAGTCAAGTCATTCTGGGAGAACTGAAACCCATACCCATTTTTCTCACTCTCTCTCTTCCCAAACATTCTTCACTATGCTCATGTGACAAAAAGGCACAGTCTTATCCCCTTCCTGGTGGTTCCTGATGGTTTATTAATATCCATTAACCTTAGGAATTCAGAGATCCAGGATGTGAAAAAAATATTCATGAATGTGCATACAGATGGCACACTGACATGCATGTATGAAAATGAAACCAGCGAGGCTGTGACTGGCATTTGTGGCAGAAAATC
The DNA here is from genome assembly GCF_054392235.1 of Sus scrofa. Taxonomy (NCBI): domain Eukaryota; kingdom Metazoa; phylum Chordata; class Mammalia; order Artiodactyla; family Suidae; genus Sus; species Sus scrofa. The sequence continues at coordinate 61,733,963 of NC_139395.1, forward strand.
CTTCACTACATGACACCATCCTGCACACTGCTGGGTGTTCAGCCTCCCTACCCAGTGGCTAAAAAAAAAAAAAAAAAAACTCATCCTTAAGAAACCATCAACAACCTCCACACATCTGGAGAGTGGTTCCTATGTGAGTGGAGGAGCATCAGGAATGGATTAGGGGAGGCTCTGAGAAAGCCCATGAAAAAGGAACATATTCAACTCTGCATCAACCAATGTTTCCCAAATTTGTTTCACCTGCTATCACTTACCTGCCCCCCCCCCCCCCGCCCCATTTCCCCCTTGCGGGACAGGTAGCTTGCTTTATGGGTCTCCCTTGAAATTCACAAGTCTGAGAAACACCTTCACAAAAAGACATTTTCTTGACATAAATGCCTCTATGAATACTGTGAGGAGTTATCAGCCACTTTGCGCTTTCTCTGATCACCAATCCTTGAGATAATTAGAGCTTTTTATTTTGTTTGGTTTTCCCCCAGAAAAGGATGTCTAGGAATATTTTTTTCCAAGGTAGTAAAATAAAATGTCATTTCCTTGACAACCACGTGTGAGCCCCTATTTAGTACATTCTCCTCACACAAGGTTATTTATTTTAATTGCGGTGTCTTACAAAAGATACCTGGTAAAAATAGCTTCAGAAAGTTGGAAAGAAAAGCACAAAGCCAACAAGGGAAAAGAGAGAAATGGCTCTCACCTGTGTGGCTTGGGGTGGTTTGAACTCAAACTGAGATTCCGGCTTTGGTTTGGTGATATTCCTGCCAAAGCAAGAGAAAAAAAATATCAGAGCAACCTGGGGGGAGACTGAGAAAGAATGAAGGCAGAGTAGAGTCACACCAGGGCTGACTCTGTTCGCTTGAAAGTAACACAAGTAGCCAAAGCCATGTCTGACCTGGTCTCCTGAGCCCCCTGCTGAGAAGGGGTGTGTGTGGTAGTGATGGTGGCAATCTTCTCTGCGTTGGTCAGCAAAGTGGCATTCGAAGACTCTGCAGGGTGAGACAGAGCGTGATGAACTGGGAGCCCGAGAGGACATCATCAAACCAGGACAGAAGCCCCACATCTGAATGACATCTGCTCCTCGGTCAGCACTTCAAACAGTTCTAACATGAATTTCTAAACAAGAGTTTAATGGACCCTTCTAAGAGCTTCTATAATGTGAGCCATGGTACACCCCATGACCCTCCCCACAACCAGCCATCTCCCCAAATGAAATAAAGAGACTGCCCAAGAAAACAGTACCCTAAAATGCAAGCTGAGGGAAGTGCCTCTCACTCCTCCCACCATCACTTAAAAAGGGCAGTCCCATCAAAACATGGCAGGCATCGCACCAGAATTATTTCCCAGAATTTCAGAAGCTGATAATAAATGTCTCCGAGAATGTGTCCTGCAGTTTAACACTGGTCTTTAGTAAGTTGGCTTGATTTTTGCATGTAAATATTAAAATAAAAGGTGTACTAACATCTCATTAAATATATACAGACGTAACATCTATATTCTTTCCCAGAGCTTTTAGCTGAAAATGTAGAATTCTTGAGAGATCTTGCCTAGCATCACTCCGAAAAAGTTCATTTTAAAACTTGCATTATTTAGAGCCAGAGTTTGTAAATCTAAGTTGTATAAATCAGAATGCCATCCTAATGTAATGAATATGACTCGATTCTTATGTAAATTGACTTTCTTCTCCACTAAACACATTCAGAAGCAACTTCATTAATCGCCGGGAGTTTAGAGACCCAGAATCCGAAAACACTCATGAACATGCTTACAGACTGCAAACCAGCATGCATATATGAAAATAAATCATTCATATAGTAATGGCTGTATGTTCTTTTATGAATTATTTCTGCAGTAAGATCAAGGCAGATAATAAGCAACCATGAGCAAGTTACACTATTAATATTCATTTTTAGGTTGCTTGGAACTTGACACAAATTTTCTAATAAAAAAATGCAAGGAGTTTCCCTGTGGCTTGGGGGGTTAAGGAACCTATGTCATCTCTGTGAGGATGCAGGTTTGATCCCTGGCCTCACTCAGTGGTGTTGCCCACAAGCTGTGGCATAGGCTGCAGCTATAACTGGGGTGGTGAAGTTCTAAGATTAGCCTATATCTGCCCATGTATTTCATAGTGTGCCATGAAGTCTAGAAGTTTCTAGCAGTCCTGTGGTTTGAGTAGGCACTCTAATGTTTGTGGGATACATGTATCTACCCATCACGTCTAACATTTCTAAGGGAGAAACCTGTGAGGTATCCCCAACTAGGATACCTGGAACACATCTCTCTCCACTGCAGGCTTTGTGACAAGACAGCTCACTAATCCCAATTGTTTGTGCTCTATCTTCCATTTTACCTTCCTAATGATATTACTCGTCTTGGGTCTGGCTTCCTGTTATTTTATTTTCATTACATGTTGTTAAAAGCGTGAGCTGGAGATTCAGATCCAGGTTCAAACCCCTTTGCCCTGACTCACTATCTGTATGCCTTATTTTCCTCATCTGGTAGAAGAGGATGATGACAATAATTCCTTTTTCTTAGATAAAAGTATATGAAATGTTCAGTGCCATACCTGAGATATAGTAAGCACTCAACACACACTATAGTTGTGGCCCTTGTTACTACCTCTACTTTATATATATGTATTTTTTATTTTTTAAATATTTATTTATTTATTTATTTTGCTTTTTTAGGGCCGCACTTGTGGCATATGGAAGTTCCCAGGCTAGGGGTTGAATTGGAGCTGTAGCTACTGCCCTATGTCCCAGCCACTGCAATGCAGGATCTGAGCTGCATGTGCAACCTACACCACAGCTCACAACAACGATGGATCCCCAACCCACTGAGAAAGGCCAGGGATTGGACCTGCATCCTCATGGATTCTAGATGGATTCATTTCCACTGAGCCACAACGAAAACTCCCTATATATATTTTAATTTTATGGCATCCATGGCATATGGAAGTGTCCAGGTCAGGGACTGAATCCGAGCTGCAGCTTCAACCTACCCCACAGATGCAGCAATGGTGGATCCTTTATATAACCTACTGTGCTAGGCTGGGGACTGAACCTGCACCTCCTCGGTGACCCAAGCCACTGCACTTGGATTCTTAACCCACTGTGCCACAGCAGGAACTCCCCTACTTTGTATTTATTACTGCGAGAATGTGTCTAAGTTATTTAAACTCTCTGTAAAATAAAAAAGTTGAAATAGGATTTTTAAGTTTCTATTCCAGCCCTAAAGCTATATGATTTTGATAATGAAGGCACAAGATTTCCAAGAAAATGTAACAAGGTCATATAAACTGAAATGTGAATCCCATTCATTCTTTAGGACAATGATTCTCAAAAAATCTGCTGCTCCAGATTCTGAGGGTACAGGAATCTGAGGTCAAATAAGAGTGAGAAATTGTGAGTAAAAGAGAGAGAAATGTATCTGGATGTTTGTGTCTTGTGTTTCCTGTGGACTCTGCAGAGCCTCAATTGTGCCAATACACTTTTCGAGGCTCCAAGGTGGGGAGGTGGTGCTTCTCAAGCCTCTTGGGCATAGTGGTTACAAGGTCAGAGGCAAGAGTCACATTATCTGCTCTGCAACCCAAAGTCTGCAATTTACTGACTGGACCTGATGCAAAGTTAATTAAACTTTCTATGCCTCAGTTTCTACATTTGCCCATGGAGGATTACGGAGAGACCTAAGAAAACTGGTGAAAAGATGACTTGGGAGGAGAGTGTTTGGGCTTGTGCCTGGCACATAAAAACTGCTCAAAAAAATGATTAGCATATTTCTTATTGGTGGCATGTATTCATCACAGTATCAAGAGCATAGTATTAGTCCGTTTTTATGACTTCAGTTAATGGGAACAACCAAGGTGCTAAATCTAAGTGGTTATTTCATAAAGTACATCTACTATGCCAGTACAAAGGATGAGAAGACTGCACAGCCCATCAATACAATTTGCCGGAAGTTTCATAAACATGTATATTGGTCCTTTTAAAAAAAAAAAACTTCATATGGCTCATTGTAATTAATTTTGTGGAAGCTCTCTGGGAAATCACTAAATTGTTCAAGCCATGGGGAAATCATAATCAGGATACCAAAAAGAACGTTTCCTTGTAATTAAAGTGATTATAATTAGTGAATTGTGTGGAGGTCCCTCTTTAAACAGCTTGGGTGTTTTTCATAGCCAGAGTTTCTAGGCAGATCAGACTGAAATCCCATTCTCAAGCCATTTTGTCTTTCTCTCTTTTTTTTTTTTTTGGCTGCTCCTGTGGCATGCAGAAGTTCCTGGGCAGAGGATCGAACCTGAGCCACAGCAGTGACAATGCCAAGTCCTTAACTGCTAGGCTACTAGGGAACTGCATCAAACCATTTTAATATTTCTGCCATTTTCAAGGTTTGATGAGGTATAACAGATAGTCAATACACATATAAGAATTCTTTTTGATTTTCCTCCCATCATTCCTTTGCTATTTTTTGCAGATTTATACGCAAATCCATTTTAGATTGAAGCTTAACTTTAGGCACTTCAAAAATTAATATTTAATATGCAAATGCATATTTGAGCCCATTGAATTTTTCTCCTTTCATTGTTTTTCTTCATCTATGAACAGCCACCATTTCCTGATTGTTTACACTGTGCCAAGCACTGTGTGAGGTGCATTACCATGTGTATGACTGCATTTCATCCTCACAACTCAATGAAATAAATCCAATTATTACTCTCCCCCTTTTATAGTTGGAGACACCGAGGCTTAGAAAAAGTAGGCAACATGTCCAAGGTCATCCAGAGAGCAAGGGGAGGTATTGGGAATTAAACTAAGGCCTGCCTAACGTTAACTTTTGGTCTTATTCTGTTTACAAGAGAATTATGTGCTGGTATCAAGCACAAATCAAATCTAATTGGTACATTCCTTTCAAATAAGCAAGTACTTTTACATTCCTGTAATAAATACCACCAACCTCACTAAGCAGGATCACAGCTTAAATAAAACACAAACTACCCTGGTTTTAACCTCTAGATATCTTCAGCCATCTTCCAAGTGAGCACTAAAATAATTGTTAGCCTACCCTGGATTTCCAGAATACTTTTTTTTTCTTCCCTTTTTTGGCCACCTCATGGCCTATGGCGTTCCGGGGTCAGGGATCAGATCTGGGTCACAGTTGCAACCTATGCCGCAGGTGCGGCAGCACCAGATCCTTAACGCACTGAGGCCAGGGACTGAACCTGTGTCCTCATGGATACTAGCTGGATTCTTAACCTGCTGAGTCACAAGAGGAATTCCAATTTTAATAAACTTTTAAGTCTTCTCTTAGAATTTAACCAAAACAGTATGTGCTAAAATCCTCTCCAGCTTTTTAAAATACAGAGATGAAGCCCATTATCACAAATGCCTCTATCCCAAAGCAAAACTCACCCCATGTGATAGAAAAAATAGAAAAGGGCCTAATATAAGAGTACACTCCAGCAGCAGTTTTATAAAGGGGTGTCAATGTATCTGACTTTTTAAAACTCCAAGGCAGATGGACAGATTGGCTGCTTTTGTGATAAATTCCAGAAAGAGCCCTATATCCTTTGTTAAACAGTGGTACACCTGCTTGAGCTCTCGCAGGAATGAAAATGGATATTATTACACTGTCCACAGCAATCGTGTATCCCAAAAAAGCATATCCTAGCTCTCAAGGCACTGTCACGGTGCTGTGCTAAATCAGGGCACTAACTTCTGACAGAAGCTTCCATCTGGGGTTTCAACTTAGCCCCGTGACAAGTGATTACCATTCTAACCTCACTCCCATGTTAATACTCTTAGCTTCCCTTACGGAATCCCTATTACAGGGCCAAGCAAGCTTACAAAGGAGGCCATCATTCCTTTCATAAATATTTTAATGCATAAACACATACGTAATAAATATCTGGAGGAAGTGTTTGAAAATGTATATCCCATAAATATTTGAAAAGTCTGGGGAGACTTTTAAAGTGTATACGAAGGAAACCCTGTTCTTTCTGCCTGAGTCTATGCTGGCTATTATCGTCACAGAGCCTTCTATTAAGATAATTAAATGATTCCATGCCTTGGTCAAGGAAAGAGTAATATCTGTGTTGCCAAGCCCTACCTTCTAGACACACAAATACTTTGTCAGACAGATGTGAAGTACAAATTTAAGAATGTATTTAAATAATACATTTTTGGAGTTCTCTGGTGGCGTAGCTGTTAAGGATTCTGTGTTGTCTCTGCTGTGGCTTGGGTCCAATCCCAGGAACTTCTGCATGCCATGAGAGCAGGGAAAAAAAAAATCCATCTTTCTGCCTATCTCTCATAGTTTCATTACTTTGAACGTGATTCAATCTGAGGATTCCCTGTTAGCTTGGCTCAGCTGGGGTCTGCTCTAGCTGATGAGAATCGCACTTCCACCCAGATTTTGGGGTATTTCTACACAAGTGGTAGGAAACCTGAATGGTTTGACATGTTAAATTTCAAGTTCGGATTCAGTATGTCTGCTCATTCTCCGAGCCTTTCTGTGCTGCCACTATCACTTTCTATCCCTTTCCCATTCTCGTCCCAAAGGCCTAAAAGCAGAGATGGTCCTCTGCAGGACCATGAACTGCAAAGGTGGGCCTTCTAACACAATGATGCCAAATCAGGGGGTCATGTTTCAAAGGTTTGTTGGATGGGCTGGCAGAGGAAGAAAGGTGAGAGGCACACAGGAGAAGGAGAAAAGTAAAACAGGAGAAAATATGAGCCGACTGATGACAAGAAAATGAGCAGCAAGACCTAGGAAGAGCAGCGAATTCAGGTGGGGTTCGAGCATTGCCGCACCAGGAGTGCATCTTCCTGAGGCACCTCCTCAGGTCTCGCAGAACGGCACCCTGGACCAGCTGGATTTCTAAGAGCTTCAAAGCCATTCTGATGAATAACTTCAGTCTCCTTGTGAGGACCATCCAACATAATGTCTCTGGGCCACTTGATCAATTAGATACCAGAGTGAGAGATGCAGGGAAATCATGTCCTTAACATGGAGAGTACACCTCCCTTTTACCTTTCAGTCTACCTTGTCCAATACCCTTTGATGGAGAGGCAGTGGATCCAGCATGATTCTCTCTCTCTCTTTTTTAGCCAAGTCTGTGGCATGCAGAAGTTCCCAGGCCAGGGACTGAACCTGTGCTACGGCAGTGACAACATCAGATCCTTAAGCATTAGTCCATCAGGGGAACTCCAAACATGATTTTCTCCTCATCAAACTGGAATGGTCATTCTCCGTCTTCTTGGTTTTTGCAAAATCCTCCTAGATTGCTTGAGCATCTCTCCAGAAATCTCACTCTGCTGCCTTTACTCTAATTTCCAAGACGGCAATTTTTGACCCCATTTAGATGATGAGCATCACTAATCCACCCTCTGCCAGACTTGATTCCCGTTACCAGGACTCTGAAAACTACAAGTAACTGATGAAGAGTTTTATTATCATGGCAACGAATTTCTGAAATATGGTGGCAATGAATTTCTAAAACATTCCATCCTCTGCAGCAATCAACCCTCAACTACACTGTACCAACTTTAATGTTTACTTTCTTCTAACCAAGATGGCCTGTGATATGTCTTTCTGAATTTTATACTTTCAAAGCATTAAAGTTTAAAAAATGTTCTTTTATTGATAATTCTTATTGGATAGTCTATCTTGCCTTAAATATTTTGGTGTTCCAGTTTTCCAAAAAGATTTTCCTTTGCACAACATGAAGTCAACAAGAATGTGCATGGTAGTATATGTGGCTTCTGCATATACATGTCTTTCCTAATTTCAAACTCTTTTTCTAAGCCCTTCCCTCAAGAAGCACTTTCTTCCCTTCCTTCCTTTTTCGAAATTCTCATTCATGCTCACATTGACTGATCAACCTAGACTGGGCAAGTCAATTCCTGTGTCCATTTCTTTTGGATTAACTGTTTGATTTCTCCACAGCTTGTAGATAAATGTATATAAATATATATACTAAATTAGGCTCTCACAGCCATTTGTCACCAATTTTTCCTGGTTCCCTTCATCCTTTCCATTAGGAACCTATGCTCTATCATCTTGTGATCACTTTCCTAAATTGTAACAGTTTTCCAGAGTGGTGAATTGGTAGAATGGACTCCAGACCAGATGGTAAATTACTAACCATGCATCTGAGGCAGGGTGAAGTAGGCCATTATTCAAGCAGCTATTTTTGCCTCCACACTTGGTATAGGGTATTTTTGGTATAAACTAATCTGTTCTTGGAACCAACAATTTTCAAATATTTACTGTTTGGTTTTGGATTTACTTTTTTCCTGCACAGATTATACCATTTGAATTTTAACCAATATGGCTCCATTTCTAACAATTAGTATAGGGAAGTGTTCATCTGGTGAATTAATTTCAGATAAAATCCCTGATTTTATTTTACAGACCAATGGCACAGAATTTTTATCAGCTATCTCCATAAACTACAGTTGCCTCTTGAGAAATACTGACTTTTAAAATATATATTTCATTTCATAACATATATAGCAAGAATGAAAAAACAAAACAAAACAAAACAAAACACTGAAACATTCTGGGACAAGTATCTCTTTTTTCCCAAGGGCAAAGTCTGCTTAGAAGGAGGTCAGTATTCAGAACTTCATTCTCTGAAGGATCTATACTTAATAACAATAGTGCATCAACTTCATTTTTATTAAATATGAATAATGAAATGAGAACTGATATGTTTTGCTGTATAACTTCTGATGGGGAGTGGGGAGGCTGCCCTGAGTACTGCAGGATGTTTAGAAGTATTCCTGGTCTATAACCATGAGATGCCATTAGCACCCACGCCAGCCAATGCCAAATGTTCCCTGAAGGGCAGAATCACCACTGATATAAAAGATCCAAAGACGTGAATTTAACCAATTAGGCAAACAAACAAGAACAGGCGTCATTTAATGTAGGCCTGCCAAAGTATCAAAAGTGGAGACTTTATTCTTTTTTTCAATCCATATGCAAAAATTAGGGACAAACTATGTAGACACAAATGCTAATAACCTCCCATTAAATAAAAAATTTTGATACATTCACTTATTCTGGTTAAAAAAAAAACAACAACACAGTACTGGCTCAGCATTGTCATTATATAGGTTTTGCGATATCGCCGTATCTAGTACACTCAGATTTTAGTAATTATTTTTAAAAAATCATTAATAATGTCCAGGTAGAATATCTGGTGAGCTTCACCACCCATACTCAAACTATTCTGTCATTTTAAAGACAAGGGCATCAAAATAAAATTTAAAAAACTGGGGAAAGTTAAGGATTTTTGGAAATGTTTATCTCTATAGCACAACAGGATCCCAGGGCTAGGGGATTAAGTCAAGAGGGCTAAGTAAGGTTGAGTAACAGTGGCTCATGTTTGTATGATGGGTATGTTGAGTTAGGGATGGATAAGGCTGCCTCTAAGTCAAAACTATTCAATTACATGAATACTGATGATACAGAAAGAGACAGAGCTAGAGAGAAACAGAGAGGGAGAGAGGGGGAGAGGGAGAGAGACACAAGAGGTATACTTTACCATCCCCGGGAATGATGCGGAGGGTAACCGTATTTCCTGCTTCCTTGATTAGGTTGACAATGTCAGAATGGGACTTGTTGGTGATGGAACATCCATTTACTGCCAGGATCCGGTCTCCTACTTTCAGCTTGCCACATCGGTCAGCAGGGCTCCCCTCAATAATCCGACCTATTTTGTGAGGCATAGCCACACATGCATTGCCTGCTTTGATAGTGAGTTTTAATTTTTTTTTAAGTTACATGGGAATATAGTGAAGGGAGGAGAAAAAGGGTTGAAAAGGGAAAGAGAAGGTTAAGTGTTAATTAATTAAAGCATTAAGCAAATGTTATTAAAGGAGAACTCTGTCCCAAGGGTCAAAACATTGGCAAAGTTTGGGGCATTTGCAAAAGTTACCGCCCTTAAAGGATAGGTCATGGCTGCAGTGCTTTCCCTGATTCAAAATGCTGGGGAAACCCCAGATTCCCTCCTCTATTAATAGCAACCTTTGGGATCTTTAGCAACTTTCAAAGATTCCCAAGTGCCCCAAAATAGTTTGCTGTGGGCTTATTTGGGGACTGTAAACGCAAAGCCCAGAGCTTACAGGCTTTTGCACATTCTGTGTTCATGGTGCTTCATTTTTACCAGCTGTTGCTTAAGCTTCTGCCAATGTTTTGTTCTTTCTCCATTTAGAAAAAATAATCACTGGGCATCTGGTAAAGCCTAAGAGTCTGCTAGCACCAATCTGAAAACATCTAATGGACAAACACTTAGACTTCCTGCCTTCTACCCAGAATGATGAAAGCTTTAGCAAAAGGGTGTAATTACAAGATGAGCAAAGAAAGCACCCAACCTTGACACCTATTTTTCCTTTGATGACCTCTGCTCACTCAGCCAATCTTGACGGCTTTTAGAGAGGAGTCCAAATGGCTCATTAGCTTTGAAATCCTCCCTCTTCCTCACAAAAATCCCATCAAAGGAATAAGACAATCTAGCACCTACTCAGGCTGAGGACAGTGATCCGAAGCTAGGTTCAAATCATTCCTCACCTCTTTTCCTTTAATCATTTCCTTTGTCCTGGTTAGTTACTATCAGTGATGATAGGAAAAAACCAGGAAAAGTACCTTTGAAGAAGGTTTATTGAATGCTTGGGAGCATTTCTTGTCAAAACCAAGAGTGTTGGTAACTTTTATTTTTTGCCTCTGATTCATAATTTAATAGGTGTACAGGTCTGGGTCCCTTATTTTTGCTGCTCATGGGCCCAAGAGCATTGGTAACTTTTAGCTAGTGGTGGAAAATGGGCTCTGAAGACTGACATAGGGTTTCTAGATAACTGTATATTGAGCTTCAATCTTTCTTGTGCATATTCACTGATTCAGAGAGTTTGTCTTTCTGGGGACTATATGATAGTTATAGAGTTGAGCCGCCTTTGGGAAAAGGTGACAAAGTGAACATGGGTGATGGTGAAACTGAGAAGGCTCTCCCATCATAATTTAGAGCTTAAGGATCAAATGTGTGGGAAAATGAGCTACAATTCCTTTGAATTTCACCACATTTGTCTGTGTCTCTATCACTGGATGTAAGGTCAAGGTTAAAGAATTTCTTAAAAAAGGAAGTTAAACAGTCTTTTGGAATATAGCAAGCAAGAGTGGTGGAAAGCCTCTATAATCAAATTCAAGTTCTTGATTAAATTTAGTCCACATCCAAGGACAATTCCCATGGGAAAGGAATCATGCAAAGGTATCAGGGCAGCAGGTAGGAGGAAAGCTCTGCATAGCTCAGAAGTCTCATGCAAGGTATTAGGGGAAGTTTAATTTGTCCATTGTAAGAGCCGGAGGATAACAATCAAAGACCAAACTGTAAGCAAAGACATTCAATGTCCATTAAATAACACAGAGCTTCCCACAAGACATATCTGCTATGTCATTCTAGAAGTGAAACTGAGAATTCTAAAATTCTGAGAACATCACAGGGGTACATGGGAACAAATTGTAGATCTAAAGAAAATAATCTGAGATTTCTTTCCCCCCTTTTCTTTTCTTTTTATTTTTAAATTAAGCAGAAAAAACTCTAGCATTAATTTTAAAACAAGCCAAAACAAAACAAAACAAAACAAAAAAAACACACCTCTGTCTTGAGGTCCAGTTGCCTACCACCCATGACATGCTGTGATAATGTTATTAAGGGAGCTCACAAAAGCACTGTTAGTAACGGGCACTTGTTACTGCAGCCACACATGCATGAACCTGACGACGCACCATCTTCTAATGAACACACCTTAGAGGGAAATGGCTTGAGCAGGAAGAAATGTACCAAGACTAAATGGAGGCAAATGGAGTTCTACTGGAGCAGAAGCAGATGGAGCACCTAGCTGATGTTAACTAACAAATAACCTGGGCCACTGATCCTCAGTCTCCTTGTGGGTAAGTCACTTGGAGAGAGAGCTGAAGTTAATTTCACAGCCTACACAACCTTTCACTGTCTCCCATCACATTCCATACTAATTAACAGTTGTGTTTGGGGAAAACAACTGATTTTTCTTTAATGCAGAAGGTTGATTATTTTTGGAGTACATACTTATAATTGATTCTCATAGGAAAGAGATGCAGAGTTTCCTAGTTCCTAGAATCACCTGGGTTCCTTTGTGTCTCACCTAGTGCACCTAGCAGAGAGTCAACCTTCCAGGATGGTGACAAATGTGTTTCTCTACACTCTGCTCACATCTCCAGCATCTAGATGAGAAAGGATGCTCACTCTTGCTAGAATTCAAGGGCAGTGAAGACAAATGGCTCTATAACGCAGATGTTAATTTGACTCTTAACCAGGATATGGTAAGCATATTATTTAAAATAAAAATTTCAGATGGGGATAGAAAAGGGACACAAATAAAATGGAAAGAGTACAAAAAGTACTTCATATACATTTTTTACTCCTTACACCTCTATTTTTCCCCCCCAGGCATTTATTTTTACAACCATATTCTTCTTTTAAAAACTCATAGACCTTCTGAGGCAAGTGCTATTACTGACATCCTGCTCAGGACTTTACAAATGGTTTTCTCTGGCAAGAATTTCTCACACTCTATTGTCAAGGAGCTTCTTTGCAAATTTCATCTGTGCCTGAAGTTGTCCACCTGTGAACACGCAGGCATAATGGATGCTAAGGGGTTAAAAAAAAAATCCCACCCTTCAGGAGGGGAAAGCTACCAAATAAACTCCATCCCCAATTAAGACTTTAATGATCTGAAGCGGAAAGCATGAAAAGCATTTCTGTTAATGAGATTCTGGCCGTCTTTCACTCGCCATAGAAGAGTGCTCCGCTATCCCAAGAAACACTGGGGAGCAGAAGGGCCCTCACTCACCGAAAGTCGTGCCTGCCTCGGGCCTGCTCACCGAAGACACGATGACGAAGCCGAAGCCCTCGTTCTCCCCGCGCCGGATCTCCACGTCGTAGGGCTGGACCACTGCACTCACCACACCGCTGCCGCCTCCGCCGCCGCTGCCAATGCCACTGGTGCTGCCGCTGCCTGAGCTCACCGTATTCAGGGAGTTCTGGCTGCCCTGCGGGGTCCGTTTCTCCTCTGTCAGCGAGGCGGGCTGGTTGCTACTGTGATGGGATGAGGCTGGCGAGGGCACCTCGTTCTCCGTTTTGGGGGCTGTGCCAAAGAGAGGCACCTGTTACCTGCCTTTGCAGCAAAGTGTTCCCTGCCACCCCTTCCTCCTTTCTCCCTCAAATCTGCAGCTAAATCAATAGATTGGCAGCTAGCATGGCACCTGACCTCACAGAACTGAACTACAGAAAGTGAAAACAGCTTTTCTGTAAGTCTTTGCCATTCGGTATTGGCTGACCGTGAGGCTAGGGGTAAATCCCCAAAAGGACACCCACATTCTTTATCATTTACACCATTCTGTATATCAACATCTACATTCAGACTCAAGTTGGCAGCAAGATCGGCCCACTCTGAAATATTTCCTGGTATACAAGTCAAAAAACGACCTCTCCACATTATGCTAAGTGAATTACATCAGATAAAGACAACTATTACTGTATGTTATCACCGATATGTGGAGTCTAAAGAATACAACAAACCAGTGGATATAACCCAAAAAAAGCAGACTCACAGACATACAGAACAAACTAGTGGTTACCAGTGGGGAAAGGGAAGGCAGGGAGGGAAACACAGCGGTAAGGGATTAAGAGGTACAAACTATTATATATGAAATAAGCTATGATGGGACTCCCCGTCATGGCTCAACGGCGAGGAACCCAGCTAGTATCCATGAGGATGCAGGTTCAATCCCTGGCCTCAGGGGATTAAGGATCCTCAGTGGGTTAAGGATCCAGCATTGCCGTGAGCTGTAGTGCAGTTCACAGATGCGGCTCAGATCCCATGTTGCTGTGGCTGTGGTACAGACCAGCAGCTTCAACCCCCAGGCCTGGGATCTGCCATGAGTGTGGTCCTAAAAAGACCAATAAATAAATAAATATAAATAAAGCTATGAGGATATATTGCACAACACAGAGAATAGAGCCAATATTTTATAACTATAATATTTTATAACCTTTAACAATTGTGAATCACTATATTGTACATCTGTAACATATGATATTGTGCAGCAACTAGACTTCAATGAAACAAAAATGAGCCATCCAAGGAAGTGCAGGTGTGGCCCACAGCAAGGACAACCGCCATCTTTGCCTCAGAGACATGTCCTTCGCTGCCTTCAAATTGTCATGACCCTGAAGCTACATGTCTGCTCAGCTTTCCAAAGAGTTTTACTTCTGCTTTTTCCATCAGGGGAGAGATAGTAAGTTGACAGCACCATTAAGATTTCCATACTGTGGGATTCCTGACAACACCTATCGGAGGCACACTTAGCTTCTCTTCCTAGCTTCTAGATGTCAATTATCTACTTTGATCACACAATTGGATCCATTAGCCTCCCTCGGAATTCATCTTATCAAATTCTAGTTTTATTGCTTTGTCAAGTGACAGGGTAAAGCACTCCTAAATAGCCCACAGTGGTAGGCAGGGCTGACTTATTTTTCATGGCAAAAGCAAAATGTGTGTTCAGGTTTTAGATAGCACTACTAAACTGATTCTCCAAAGCATCTCCTTTCATAGATTTCTTTTTGTTGTTGTTGTTTTTGGTCTTTTTAGGGCTGCACCCACAGCATATGGAAGCTCCCAGGCTAGGGGTTGAATCTGAGCTGTAGCTGCTGCCTACAACAGAGCCATAGCAACTCGGGATCCAAGCCACTTCTGAGACCTACACCTCAGCTCACTGCAACGCCGAATCCTTAACCCACTGAGCAAGGCCAGGGATCGAACCTGCATCCCCAAGGATGCTAGTCAGATTCATTTCCTCTGAGCCACAACAGGAATGCCCATAGATTTTATTTTTATTATGGTGAGATATACAGAACATAAAACTTATTATTTTAATCATTTCAGGTATATGGTTCAGTGGCATTAAGTACATAAACATTGTGCAACCATCCCCACCACCCATCACCAGAACCTTTTCATCTTTCAGAAGTGAAATTCTGTGCCCATTAAACACTAATCGTTTCCCCCTCCCCTGCCCCTGGCAACCACCCTTCTACTTTCTGTCTTTATAAATTTGACAACTCTAGGTACCTAATATAAGTGGAAGCATATCATATTCGTCCTTTTATGACTAGTTTATATTCCTTGGCCTATGCCTCTTCAAAGATTTAACATGTCTTTGACCCAGAGCTAAAAACCTCCAATATTTAAGATTTAAAAAGTCAATCTGAAACAAAAGTTAACATTGCTCTCCTATTTTCATTTGGGCCAGTCAGAAAGTTTTCATCTCATCTCAAAAGCTGTTTCTAACTGCTCTTGGTTGCCTGGGTTACTATGCTAAAATTCCAAGGCGAAAATGAACTCCAGGGACATAAGCGATTACCACTGTTCTCCATGGCTGCGGTAAGGTGGGCTCGCCCCCTGGAGTCTGATATGTTAATTCTGCAATTAATTATATGTCATCTAAATGAGCTCTACTAGTTTTTTTTTTTTTTTTTTAAACAAGGTGCTAGTTAATTTCCTCTGATAAGTAGTTGTTTCACTAATATTGAAGCCACGGAGAACTCATAATATTTTGTATTATACTTTTGCAGTAATTCAACTGACAGAACATGGAATCTGTCTCTTCTGCATTCTGGGTTCTTTCTTGACTACTTGGAGGTGGGGGCTGCAGACAAAGGTGCTGAATGCACGGAAAGCACAGACCCTTTGCAATGAACTGGCAAAAAATGTTGGATTCTGATACAGAGGTAAGCATGAATCTCGAGGATGGCAAGAAGGGAAGGCGAAAATCACAAGGCAGCGGGAAGGAAGGAATTGGTGAGGGTTTTAGAGAGAAGGTTATATTGGAGTTGAGCCTGAAAGGATACATAGGATTTTGAGTTGCAGGAGGGAAGAATCAAAGATGACATGGAACTGGCCAGCTGTACAACTTTCTTATAGAGAGACATTTTATAAGATTAAAATCTCAGTTTAATATATATGACTGTCAACAACAGAGTAACTTTTTTTATGAGCTTATTTGGCAGCACAAACCCAATTCTTGGTCTCTTAATTTGAAGCTATAATTCTCCTGACTGTCACTGTGACCTCTTTTGTTGAGAATTCTCATCCTATGAAGAAAATGACTAAGTTCTGGTTGGCAAGGGGATGGAGCGAGGGAACATATATTCAGCTAGCCCTCTTCTAAAAGCCTTTGCTGAACATGCATGGATGGCACATTAAAGCATTTTTGAATGACAGGAGTTTCACAGGGCTTGAGAAAAGCAAACCATCTGGAAATTCTGAGCTTAATCACATTTGCAAACATTTGCTAAAATAGATGCATGGGGAGGCAGACACACGGAGGGGGCCTTTTCTATGCATAAAGTGACAAGGAACTGTCTAAAGGAATGAAGGAAAAATATACCTGCAAACACCACTTTACGCCGCACTGTGAGATTGACGTGGCCTTGCTTGGCGGCTTGTTGCATAAGCTGGACCACAAGCTGGTGTGACTTTCCAATGACAGGTGTCCCATCCACACAGATTAATTCATCCCCAGACCTCAGGCGGCCATCCGTATCAGCAGCACCCAGTGGTACGATGTGACCGATATAAATCTGTTGAATCATTGGATGATGGATGAAACATTGACCTTTAGGTTTAATATTACAGACAGGCCTTGGAGCCATTGTGGGTTTGGTTCCAAACCACCGCAATAAAGTGAATACCACCACAGTCCAAGATACATGAATTTTTTGGTTTCCCAGCGAATATAAAAGTTATGTTTACACTATACAGTAGTCTATCAAATGTATAATAGCATTATGTCTAAAAAAGTACATATCTTAATTTTAAAAATACATTTTTTAGGTCTTTATTTATTTATTTATTTTCCCACCCCATGACATATGGAGTTCCCAGGCCATGGATCATTTCTGAGCTGCAGTTGCAACCTAAGCTGCAGCTGTGGCAAGGCTGGATCCTCAGCTCACTGGGGAGTGCTAAGCTAGGGATCAAAATCATGTCCCAGAGCTCCAGAGATGCTGCCAATCACGTTGCACCACAGTGGAAACTCCAAAAAATATATTCTTGTTAAAAATTGCTACCCATCAACTGACAATGTAGGGCTGACACAAAACTTGAATTTGTAAAAAATGCAGTTTCTGGAGAGCATAAGAAAACAAAGGCTGCCTGTATAATGATGGCCTTCCCATCTGAGAACCATTTTAATTCGTCCATGTCTGCCTTCATGCTGCAAACACTAATTGAGTTCCTACAGGGCACCAGGTAGTACAGTAATTCTTAAATGGTGGAAAAGATAACTTTTTCTTGTTTGGTTTCTTTCCATTTATCTGTGGATTGGTGATGACTCATTCTTTCTTTGCCTTTGCAGAAATAAATCACTTTACTCCCTTCATTTGCAAAACTTTTTCTCCTTTTCTATCCACCTAAGAGGCCTCAGTTCAGAAAACTCTGCTAATTATAATAATAGTACAACTTTTCTTTAAAGGTCAGCATATGCCTAGCAATACGGAGTGCATTAAAACTACTCTTAAATGAAGGGATGAATCAAGTAGAGTCTAGTTGGACACCCCCACTTCTGTAGTCTATGGCACTTGCACATAGAGGTGGTGGTCTTTATATTTAGTGTCTTGCTGTTATATTAACCATTCACTAAACTTCAGCTAAAATATTTGTGCTTTCTTTGCCTTCTCACTAGATGATGCTACAAGGATCTTTACGTGGCATTTACATCATTTCCAAAGAACTCTGACAAAAGAGTGGTTAAGCACATGGATGCTGGAATCACATACTTTCCAGTTTGTCCATTTACTAACTGTGATCCCAGGTAAGTTCACTACCCTTTCTGTGTTTTTGTTTTTTGGTCTTTTGTTTAGGGCTGCATCTGTAGCACATGGAAGTTCCTAGGTTAGGGTTGAATCAGAGCTACAGCTGCTGGCCTATGCCACAGCCACAGCAACCTGAGATCCAAGCCATGTCTGTGAAAACTACACCACAGCTCATGGCAATGCCAGATCCTTAACCCACTGAGCAAGGCCATGGATCAAACCCTCATCCTCATGGATACTAGTCAGGTTCATTACTGCTGAGCCACAATGGGAACTCCCTATGTCTTTATTTCAGTGATTTGAAAACTGGGGATACATTCAAAGATTTGATGGATATATGAGAAGAATGTGTAAAGACTGTAGAAGCCTTTAGCATAGCATCTGGCACATAGTAAGCACCCAATAAATGGTAGCTATTTTTACCATGACGAGGAAATGAACGATATTTATCTTTAGCTTTCTCTTCCTTTTGCAAAAGAATCCTGTGATATTCTACTCAGTTTATTCTAAAGATGAGGCCTGCAGAGGTTAAATGTCTCCTGACCCTTGTTCAGGGTTCTTTCTCTAATTTTGTAAAGAGAGTGGTCCTACTTTCTCTAATCTCTCATAATGCTTTTTCAAGTGCTCTCTATGTCCTAGCTACTCAATACACAAAGCTAACTACCTGCTGGCAGATTTAATGGAACTAGCCAGAAGGATCAGCCCATTGTATTCTTAGTTGATGTCTATTCCTATTTTGCCTTTTGGTTTACTTTTCTTTGATGGGGAACTCACATGCTACAGCTGTTGCTTTCCAAAAACACAAACACAAACCTTTTAGAAAGGATCTAGTCCCTTCTTACTCAAGACAGAAAATGCTTTCCAAAAGCTAAAGAAAACTCTCCACTGCTTGAAATGAAACAGTCTGGAATTCACTTAGCTGAACTCAAATTCTTGGTGATTTCTCAATTTGCTTTGAAGTCTTAGAGAACAGGGGTGAGGGGTGGGGATAGGTAGACAAAAGACTCACAGGTTCCCCTGGTTCATTGCCACCCAGAATCCTAAATCCAAATCCAGTTTCTTTCCTCCAGAGGAAGATGTCCTGTTCTTGGTAATCTGGAACTGCAGAGAGGAGAAAGCAAGAGAGAGGTTATTTTTCTAATAAAAGGAATCAGAGCCTGCAGGCGAACAGTGAAAGGACCAATACTGATGGTGCTTGAGCAGATGACAGCTTTCCAACACAGACAAGGGAACAAAATAACCTGGACGAGTGAAACAATAACAGAGAATGCTGGGGGAAAATTAACAGTGGGCACAGTCATTGAGCCTTAAGTTTTTTTTCAAAGGACTAATCACTGTTTGATAATTCCTCATCAAGCCCAAAGCTATTAGCCCTGATGGAGGCCAAAGTCAGCACTCACCACTCTCCAAGGTACTGTCACAAGAGGAACTAAGAAATTAAAATCATCATGCTCCCCCCATGTCTGAGGAAGCTCATGTTAAGTCAGAGCGACCTCTGAAGTGGAGGCTGGCTCGGAGGATAGAAGACCCTTCAAGTACCTGATGTTGTCAACTAGAAGATGAAAGAAAGCAGCTTGAGGTAAAAAGTGTCCTCAATTAAAACAAAAAAAAATCCCTTATTTTTCCCTTTAAAGTAATCAAAACCAGCAATGCCAATAATATGATTTGTTAGATCATTTTTGCCGAAAAAGTTACTCTTGAATATCTTAATATTTCCAAATGTAAAAATTTACTATGATTTCACTACCCTGCCAACCAGCAGTTGGTTTTACACCCTTAAGCTCAATGGGGACAACAAAATTGTTCTATATCAATGAACTGTATTTCATCGCTAAAATGAGTGCTTTACTCCAGCATCTGTCTATATTTCAACATTGTAAGTATTAATTTATTATCCAATAACTTGATAATTTATTTCTAAAACTCAGTAATAGTCTAGGGCTTTAAAATGAAAATGGCAATTTTTTTAAAGAAAAGTAATTTCTATAAGAACATGCTAGAAATTGTCCTATAGACCAGTCTGTTACTTAACTAAGGTAGTATAAAAAGGTTATTTCTATTTAATTCTTACTTAGTATTTATCTTTTTTTCTTCTTTTTAGGGCCTCACCCATGGCATATGGAAGTTCACAGGCTAGGGGTTGAATCTGAACTGCCGCTGCTGGCCTACACTACAGCCACAGCAAGCCCAGGTCCAAGCCTCATCTGAGACCTATACCACAGCTCACAGTAATGCTGGATCCTTAACCCACCAAGAGGGGCCAGGGATCAAACCTGTGTCCTCATGGATACTGGTCAGGTTCGTTTCCACCGAGCCATAATGGGAACTCCCTAATTCTTGCTTACTATTTTATTTATTTTTTTTAATGGACACACTTGCAGCATATGGAAGTTCCCAGGCCAGGGACTGAATCTAAGTCAGAGCTGTGGCAATGACAGATCCTTTAACCCACTTCACTGGGCTGGGATCAAACCGAAATCTCAGGAGTTCCCATCATGGTGAAGCGGAAATGAGTCTGACTAGGAGTCATGAGGTTGCGGGTTTGACCCCTGGCCTTACTCAGTGGTTAGGGATCCAGCATTGCTGTGATCTGTAGTGTAGGTCGCAGACGTGGTCTGATCTGGCATTGCTGTGGCGTAGGCCGGCAGCTACTGCTTCAATTAGACCCCTAGCCTGGGAACCTCCATATGCCATGGGTGTGGCCCTAAAAAGACAAAAACAAAAAACAAAAAAAACCCCAAATAACAAAAAAACCCGCATCTCTGCAGTGACTTGAGCCGCTACAGTTGGAGTCTTAATCCACTGTGTCGCAGCGGGAACTCACTTAGTATTTTAATGTATAAGCAATGTGTTTCACAGTCTGTGAAATAACACATTTTTTATTTAAAGAGAAAAAATATAATTTAGTGGTCATTAATCCTAAAGGAGATTTTCAGACTTTCTGGTTTCCTTAATTCCTTGGCTTTGGGGCTGAAGGGGTGTGTAGGCATGAGAATTTAATTCCCATCTTTTCTGATTTTGTACAATGGGATAGGGAAGAGATGGTGGTTGTTTAGATTTCATGCTTTCAGAGATGTCCTTTATTCAGAACTTACCCATAAGCTTAAAATATACAGGGAATGAATACACCGAAAGAAAAGGAACTCAATGAACAGGTAAGTGCAAGTCAGAGGAGCCTGAATCCACTATTTTTGCTTGAGCTATCTTAATGCAGCACTTTGAATGGAGCTTCTTATCCAGTGCTTTTTTATGATAATTGCTGAGGCTAAGCTGTAAGATGCCATGGTAAATGGAGTTAAGCTACATCATCGGACTTCTAGAAACACAATTTTGAAAGTGGTATTTTCTTAAGCACGCTAAGGTAACAATATTTTCTTTCTGTTTGAGTAGCTGGCTAAAGGGTATTTGCTGTGATAGCCTCATTGAAACAATAAATTAAATCAAGTTGAGTCTTGTCTTCGGCTCACTCAAGCAGGAGGGTTAGTACTAAAACAGACCACGGATGCTTTCCAACCAGCACGAGATTCTTGGCAGAATCTGCTTTAAATCTGCTGAGCCTTTCTTTGAACAAGGGAAGGACCTGTGCAGAGACCTCCAACCCAGACAAAAATTTTTTGTAGCATCATTTAATACAGGAACACTTGTCTATCCTACGGTGACACCCAATGAGGAAGTTCCTACCCTGTATTGCTCATTGAGGAGTAAGCTACTATGGGATGGGCGGCTGGGGCCAACAGACTTAGGCTTATCATACAGTTTAGTCCATTGGAAAAAAAAAAAAAAAAGTTCCTTTGAGAGTCAATAAGCAAAGAGCAAAGTTTCTTTAAAGAGCTTCCTGTTGAAAAGGAAGATGCCCAATGACAGACACCAAGGATGGGGAAGATGCCAATGATGAGCCTTCTAGGGAAACACACAGAAACACAATACACCAACACAGAGATATGTTACAAAGAAAGTCTTTTGGCCCTTGAACTTGGGCATCTTGACAATTTTTTTCTTCAACCAACCAAAAGCTATAAACCCAAATATATAACTCTGGTGATCAATCAATACTGACTCATCTTACAGAATGTGAGAATTATTTTTCTCTTCTTTGTCCTCTGCTGTTACTTCCTCCTAAGGGCACTGAAGTCTCTAAACAACTCCCTCCACATGGTTTTTGTTCTCGTCTTTATTTCCAGCAGATTTTATTAGAATTAAGTTTTTAGGAGGCAGCATGGGAGAGCCATCTTTCTGATATTACTATCACCTTTTTTTTTTTTTTTTTTGAGTGAGGCTAAATCAAAAAGAGCTAAGAAAATCTGGTCTAGCTCTACCTCTAAGCCCTGGCACAGGTGACAATCTGAGCAGCTCATTTCTTTTGGCAATTTCACCAATGACCCAATAAAGCAGTCAAAAGACTTCCTTTGATAATTAGAAAAAATGGAATCACCAAGTTTGGAGAGAGCCCCCCTGGTGTCTCCATTATTATAGACACACCACACATTTGCAGACTTGGCTAAACCACGCCAATCACTTTTTATTTCATCTCGTGTTTGCTCTATGCTTAGTCAACAAGAACCCCCACATCCTTTCATTCATGGCATCTCTCTTTCTTCCCTCCCTTTTCCAAGTTTCTCCCCAGCCCCCAGACTGATGGGAACATTAAACAGGATGAATAGTAATGGAGAAATAAAAGTTTTCAGTGGATCCTTACTCTGACATTCTCCAAAATTCGTGGAACTGATTTCTCTCTCTCTTTCACCCTTGCTCAATCCCGATGCAGGCGAAGGTGACATAGCTGGAATATTAATGTCACAATTTTGCAAAGCTTAATGTATGTGCTTTCTCTTAGTTCATTTTAATTTAGTTTTGATTGATAAGGAACATGCAGTTAAGCTTTCACAGTAAAGGTCAATGCTGCTGTGGATTTTAAAAGACTATGGTTTGATTCTTTTTTTTCATGGTACTTTCCTTGTCAAAAAGCTAGAATTTACAACTGTACCATTGGGAATTTCATAGGACTACCATTACCATCTTAAACTCTTCCTACTTAATTATACTCTGAAGTACACATTCTCAGATGACCTTGTTTGGATCACGCTAAGAACTTTAGATTTATCTAACCCCTTATTTCCTTTTGAAAAAATTTAAGCATACTTTTGTCACTGCCACGCTAGTGCGTTTATTTAAAATAGTACCAGGTTCTTGATGGGATTAATTCTTGTGCTGATATCTGTTCAGATGAATTCTAGGCAGTTCAACCAGAATTGTCTTTTATTTAGTAACACAAATCATCAGATCAAGCCAAAACTGAACAAATATACAAACAACTGTCATAAGAGCTCTTAAAATCTGGACTTACGCTTGAGCTGCTTAAACTCACTATGATAAAGGAGTCATTCACCAATTCCAGGCTTGTAAGCCTCTCTCTTTCTTGAGGGACAGGTGTATGCTGGTTAATATGACAGCTTTGTCATTTTTTCTTTCTTAACTCTCTTGTCAACAGGCTAAGTTTCAACTGCAAGCTTTAGAATTTCTTTGGTAGTAATCACTAGTGGAAACTAGCAGCTCTTCCTCAACATTTGCAAATAAGATCTCGTCAACGTCACTTTTAAAAGACATGTACAATTGGCACGTTCTCTAGAGAACATACAAAACAGACAACATGGCTTTTAAATGACTTCCATGTGGGTTTTTAATTAAACACTTAAGCTCTTCAAAGAGATTTATTAACACAACTGTAATTCAGACTGATACTTTTGGACACTGCTGTTCTGACAGATGGCCACATCAAGAATGTGGTATTTTGCATAGCATTTACACCACATGGAGGAACGGGATCAAGACTATGGTAAGAATCTTTACACTGCCCTTTACGATAAAAAATAATACAAGGAAAAATAGATTTCCCCCCAAAAGGGGGGATAAATTAAGGGTAGAAGGAAGGGTGCTATTGCTGATTTCAATTTTCCTGTTTTGCCTAGAGTACCTGGCTCACTTCATTTATTTATTTATTTTTATAATGATTTTTATTTTTTCCATTACAGCTGGTTTATACTGTTCTGTCAATTTTCTACTGTACAGCAAGATGACCCAGTCACACATACATGTATACATTCTTACTGGCTCACTTCAATGTGCTGGGTGGATGGGGCAGGGAATCAGAGCTAACAAGGCTACACGCTGCATTTTTTTTTTTTCCAGTCTTTTTTTTTGAGAAGACAAGATAAAAAACAGCCTAAGGGCAGAAACTGATCTGGGATAAAGCAAAAATACTGATTAAAGGACAAAACTGACATAGGCTCATTCATAGGTACTGGGGAAAGAAAGAAAATCTGTGAAAAATATGGAGTAATGACCATGGAGGGGAAAAGTCTCATCATTATCCTCATTTAGTCATGTGGAAGAAATCAATGTGAATTTTAACATCAATTAGGTTGGTACAATCACTCAATGACGAGCCTCCAATAGTCAAAAAAAAAAAAAAAAAAATGATTCTTGGAGTTCCTGTCGTAGTGCAGTGGTTAATGAATCTGACTAGGAACCATGAGGTTGCAGGTTCAATCCCTGGCTTTGCTTAGTGTGGTGTAGGTTGCAGATGAGGCTCGGATCCTGTGTTGCTATGGCTCTGGCGTAGGCTGGTGGCTGCAGTTCCGATTTGACCCCTAGCCTGGGAACCTCCATATGCCAAAGGAGTGGCCCTAGAAAAGGCAAAAAGACCAAAAAAAAAAAAAAAAAAGGATTCTCATTTGCGCTGCTACATCCTATTCCTTAGATGTTCAAGAAAGTCAAAGTCCAAACTGGCCTCATTCCAAATAGTGATTCAGCCTGACTTTCCTTCCATGTTTAAAATAGCTGGTTGTGGCAGAATTATATATTTTTCTCAATTTTTTTTTCCAGTGAGAACTTTAAAAAAAATTGCATGAAATACCACATTCTGAAGAAATACTGCTTCCATCGAGGCAAAAATGGCAATATGAGCTGGAGCCTCCTATTCACTGGGTGCGAGAGAATTGTCTGTCAATCCATGTGGCCCCCGACAGCACTTCAAAACACGATTTATTTTATCGCCAAAAGATTTTCATACATGGGCAACTCAATCATAAATGTGTCCTCTACTGAGAAAAGCAGGGGCAGGGTCAATAAGGCAATATCTCACCATCAACTGAAGTTGGGCCATTGACTGAAGGAGCCACGTGGTTAGAAATGGGGAGGGAATGTGAAAATATTCCTCTTGGGGAAACACTACTTCAGTGAAATCACTGCAATTAGTGAGAAGACACAGTGAGAAAGGACCCTGGGGTTCATGCTGAACAACCACTGTTAAGCAGTAGTTAACAAGGGATGTGCCAAATGGAACTTCATTTCCTCTGGTCAGAAGTCAGGTGTCCTCCAGGGGTCTTTCTAGTCCAGGGACTAAGTAAATTCCTCAAAGGATCAGGCTTTTGTCAGCAGAGCAAACCCTTAGCCAAAATGCAGGCTACTTAATTGCACGCACAATTCTTTTTCTGGCTGCACCCTCAGCGTTCAGAAGTTCCCAGGCCAGGGATCAAATCCACACTACAACAGTAACCAGAGCCAGAGCAGTGACAACACTGGATCCTTAACTCACCGAGCCGCCAGGGAACTCCTGCACGCACTGTTGGAATAAAAAGGCAATGTTCTTTCCCTTGAAGAGGAAAAGGATGGAGGGCCCCTTGAGTGAGTTCTAAAATTTGATGATCAGCAAGACTCCAGATGTGCCTTGTGCCCCCTGACTGCTAATGTTCACCCAGTACTGGGGCCAACCACCTTCTTAGGCAGGGATGCTGGTCTCACTCCCCTGTTTGGTTTGGGTCGCAGAGAAGCTGCCTTAGCTAGCAAAGGAAATGTTTCATGGCCAAGTCCAAGGGGGTGGGTGGGAGGCTGCAGAACCTCCCCCCGCCACCACCACCTCTGGGCCTTGGCTCTCCAAGGGGCTCTGCAGGGAGAACCACAGCTATGTCTTCAAAGAAAACCTGTGCTGGGGAAGGGACAGGGAGCAAAATGGATGGATGGAATGAGTCCCTTCTATCTTCCTTCAGCAAACCTGGTCTCCTTCCTCATTAAACATCCTCTCCTGTCCAATGACAACAAGAGTTAACAAAGTGCATGTACTTCCTAGATGCTTCATCCCATCATCCAATCAGACTCATGAGAAGATGGTGGTAAAAAAAAACAGCCAAGAAAAAGGGGGGCTATTTGAACCTCTAAGATTAAAGCATTTTAGGGACTCAGGTAATAAACAGTAAGAAAAATGAATATTTTTTGTGGTGAATTGTCTTGGAAATCATTTCATAATAAAAAGTAAAAAATTAAATATGGTTTAATAATAAACTATCCCGTTTATAAGAGCCAGAAAAGGCCCTACGCATGACATTAGGATTTCATATTTACTGACAAGATGAAGCCAAGGAACACACTTAACCGCCGTACAAATAATTAAAGCACAAACTACTCACTGCTTTTTTTTTGTTTTGTTTTAAGGGAAATATTTAGAAAGACTGATAATGATTAAAAAAAAATAATTACCAGTATTCTGAAAAACCAAGAGACCGCTAAGAAAGCATTTAATTTTTTTCCATTACTCCTGCAATCCAAACCAATCGTATTTCTGTTCAATTGTGTATCAGAGCTGTTTTGCAAGACAGGAGCTCAGAGCAGGCCACCATCCCCATGTGGCAAAGAATTAAGGAGGCAGCCGCTCTTATCTGCCATTTCTTTTAAGGGAAAGGAAAAACGAATCCATTTCCACTCAGACCTTTCATTGGATGAGCATCCATATCTACCCCTCCCCAAACAGAAGCCATAGTGGAGGCTCCATCAAAGTCCAGCAAATTCTGTGGCTGCTCTGAGATGCTTTCACCTCTCACCTGGATTTATCTCCCTCCTATTCCCACAATGAAAATCTATTCTCATTAAGCCTCAAGAGGAAGCTGGTGCTCTGCAACCGGGCCTGGGGAAGACAGAAGGCAGGATGCTACTTACGTCGGTTTTCATACATGCTCCTGGACTGGGCCCAGATTTTAAAAGGATCTGGCTTTTTCTGCCCAGAGCTGTCAGTCTGATCTGAAGCCGGGGCTTCGGCCGGTGGGTACTCAGGGAGCACCTGTGCGCCGTGGCTGGGAGAGGCCGTGTGCAGGCTCCGGTGGCTGGCCACACTGTGCTGGGAACTGTTCTGGCTGTCTTTTCTTTCCAGTGGTTGCTGAAAAGGAAGTGAAGGAGAGGGGCAAGAGGAGAAGATTATTATGGGTTCCCTGAGTGGGTGTTTTTCCACCAGCTTGTTTTCGCTCAGCCCTTCTTTGCACACATACATAAATACATCAACAACACTGTGGCTTCCACCTTCGACCAGCTCATGCTGAATGCAGATAAATCCCCAGGCGACTGGCAGTCAGAGAGGGGAGGGCTGGAGAGAAGGTCGTCTTCACAAACCATACTGCTTTCTGGGCTGGAGCAAAAAACAAACTCTATTTACATCAAGTTTCTCAGCTAAGGCATTGGGCTGGTTTATTATGAGATGTATGCATTTTAATATCCTCAGTTTTAATTATTTATTTTTGGCTGTGCACATGGCATGTGGAAATTCCCAGGCCAGGTATTAAACCTGAGCCACGGCAGTGACAACACTAAATCCTGACCTCTAGGCCATCAGGGAACCCCCAGCATCCTCATTTCTAAACCAAAAATGTGACACAAAATACCATGCTTGTTTTAAATAAAAAACTAGAAAATACAGAAGAAATACAATCAGGGCTAAAAACACTCCTTGGGATGCCACATCTTCCATCTTTCAATAATAAAACACCTAGAGTTCCCAAGTAGATAAGTGGATTGAGGATCTGGCATTGTCGCTGCTGTGGCTTGGGTCACTGGTATGGTGCAGGTTCAATCCCCGGGCCTGGAACTTCCAAATGCCATGGACTTGGCCAAAAAAATGTATGACAATAAAATACTCAACTTCTATCTAAGGATTTACCATCAGTCTTTCTAGCTGTAAGGAACAGAGAATAGATCTTTAAAATCCCGTCTACATTATGTGCGCACTTGTACTTCTAAGTATATAAATAACTACTATCTGAAGAGTTTTCATAATTCTTACTGAATCAATTTTCCAGGCACCACATTTTACCTCTTGATCTCGTGACACTACTCTTGGTTAAAAACCAATATCCAACTTTATATATGGGTTGACCTCAGGGAGTCAGCCTTCTGAGATATGCAACTTGTCTCAAATCCAAGTAGTAATCATAGGGAAAGAGATTCATCTACATTTTAGTAGAATAAACAGGTTCCTGTTCCTTAAAGCCTGCTCAGCAAAAGATCCTCTGCATTTTATGAGATGCTCTTCGTTTAAAGGGCAAACTGAAGGGAAGGTACATCTAGTGGAAGGAAAAAATACTAGATTGGAAATAAAATAATTTCAGTTCTTACTTTCTCCAATAAAGGATGTGGTTAAGCGCAGGTGTTATAGTTTCCACCATTCAAAATAAAAACCCTGGAGTCCCATCTCACATGATAGATGCTGTGACACTGCACTTATCTGCTCCAGAGGATTGTGATTCGGCATCTTCAGCCTCTGCTGTTGACCCTGTTGTAGCTTATGATTTTTTAAGTTGTTTATAAGATCTTTGACATAGACATTTTAGTTCCCTAAAGTTCTTTATAGCATCAAAATCTTGCCTTAGAACCAGTCCTACTACAACCATTCCTCCTTGCTCTTTCCCCAGGTCGCCACCATCTCTCCCATCTGGATGGAAAATTTCAAGGTTCCTTTCATTTACTCCTCAGGTCCCTCTATACCCTCTCTCTTCAATCCTTACTTTGAAATAAGCATCTGAAGAAAGGCCAAGGAGGACACAGATTTAATTTTCCCTTGACTGTTCCAGATGAGAGATCTGAAGATAGGTTTTAGCAGGGATTCAAACTTGAGGAAAACTGGGCAAATATTGAATGAAGGTAAGATAGATCATTTAGAATGATACTTGGTGTGCTTGGGGTGGAAATGTGAGGACAACACTCTCAACTAGTAAAGTGGTCTTGGTAAAAGTGAATGAGGAGTTAATTGACTCAGACTCAAGAGGACAACGTATTCTGGTGAAGATGTCAGGAAAATATAATGACATTTGTGCAGGGACAAATACCATCATTAATTACCCCACATCCCCACCATTCCCTTTTGAGGATGAAGGGCTCAGCTCAGACTTGGATAGACCAGTATTCCAAAGACTTGGAATAGAACCCCGTCCTATCAACTTCCAACAATGTCCTTCCCAAAGTGAATTTGGCCCTCAGGGCCAGCTAGCCCACTTTTGCCCCAAGAAGGTCAATACTTGTCTTCTTGCTTCTTCTGGAGACATGCTGAAGATTTTCAGATTCAGAAAGATGTAACGATGGATACAATCCCCATCCACTTTTGCATGTGCAGACAATTTGTTTGTCTCTTCACTGCGGTCTTTGCAAGGGTTTCCATTAATAAACAAGCATGTGCAGCGGTCAGCCCATCTGGGGTGTGTACACACCCTAGCATAAACAGAAAAAAGATGGACTCGGGGTGGTTTTACCCCCCTCTTATACTTTCCTGTCCTGCCTACCTCTTATTTTTATAATGTACAGAGAATTTTTTAAATAAGACAAAATTTAAGGCTATTTTTATTTAGAAATGAACCTTGGAAAGGAGAATTAATGGGATTGTTACTTTCTATTTTTTACATTTTAGTAGTGTTTTGTTTCTGCTCTGCTCTTAGAAGGAGAGGAAAAAGGCATTTTAAAAGTAAAAGCAAATAGGAGTTTCCATGTGCCTCAATGGGTGAAGGATCTGGTGTTGTAATTGCTGTGGCATAGGTTTGATCCCTGGCCTGGGAACTTCCACATGCTTGTGGGTACGGGGAAAAACAAAAACAAAAACAAAAACAAAGCCATACACACACACACACACACACACACACACACACACACACACAAAAACCCAAAGTAAAAGCAAATAATTCAATTGATTAAGGATCTCTGGGTTTACCATGAGAGTTGCATGCCTCCCTTTCAAATGCCAACCCTCTCCTGGATTTTTCAAATGAGTAGCAAATGCCAGATGCAGGGTTGGTCCACCAATACTAAATTCATTTTGCAGCTAATGTAAGTCTCTGACATGTGAAGCTCCAGCCTCCTTCGTGTAGAAGCTCCTTTTCACAAAGCCTCACTGGGACCCAGAGAGGAGCAAGGCAGGATGACCTAAGGGAAACCACACTCTATCTCCAATTCCTTTCTGGGGTTACTCTGTAACTGCTTTAAAGTTAACAATGCTTCCCATCACTGCCTCTTCCTGAACAGGAGAAAAATAAATACCTTTCTGGCAATCCTGTCCCACTGAGTCTGGCCCTTTCTCCAGCAGGAAATGCCCATGTGCTTTTAACACATGCCCACAACTGCATGCACACAGATTCTATATGTCACCTTATGGGTTCCAAGAACCCCTCCCCCCTTAATTTTTTTATTTTTAGGGCTGCACCCCCCGCATATGGAAGTTCCCAGACTAGGGGTTGAATTGGAGCTGCAGCTGCTGGCCTACACTTCGGCCACAGCAACGCAGGACCTGACCTCTATCTGTGACCTACACCACAGCTCACGGCAATGCCAGATCCTTAACCCACTGAGCAAGGCCAGGGATAGACCCTCATCCTCATGAATACCAGTGGGATTCATTACTGCTGAGCCACAAAGGGAACTCCCCAAGACCTTATGATGGCTCTCCCATTGTAACAAATCTGACATGGAGGACCTGGAAATCTTGACTAACTGAGGAGACAGCTTCGCCATAACCAAAGGGTGCAAATGAAGGTGACCAGAAATGAGGCTTAGGCATCTTTAAAATGTTATCACCCTTTCTCATCTTCCCAATAAATGACACATTTAGGTTTAATGTATCACAAAATGAAAGATACAATCCGGACCCAGTTTGCAAAACTCCCTCTCCATCAAACTGCACCTCTGTATCCCCTCTTAATGCCACCTAAACTCTGTTTCTAAATTTGAAAAATGAAAGTAAAGCAGCATCCTGAGAATATGCTCTAAAAACCATGCCATTGCTAACCCAGCACTAAAGGGCATATTCTCACCCACCCTCAAGGGCTAAACTTAACACAAGCATCTGGAAGGTTTTTGGATCTTCCCTGATAAGATTTAATCTTACATTTCTTTTCAAGTTCAATTATGAAAATGAGTTATTTGAAAATGTATTTCGTATTTGAAATCTTGGCACCTAGGGTTTGGTTTTTTTTTTTTTCCCTCATCCACAGCATGCAGAAAGTTCTCTGGGCCAGGAATCGACCCTGTGCCACATTTGTAACCAGAGCTACGGCAGTGAAAATGCTGGGTGCTTAACCAGCAGGGTTCTCTGGCACCGAGGCTTTTTGGAACTATGTTCTCTGTGTGTGTGGAAAAGTTCAAAATGGGCTTTTTTATTTTCAGAGAACATGCTAATTAGTTATGATGTCTTTTATTTGGTTAGGGTTCAGGAGGGTCCAGGAGAAAAGCCATGTTTATATAGCTCTCAAATTAAAGGCACTTTGTATGCCTCTTCCGCAGTCTGGATTACCTCCCAGAAGACTTGGGGCATGAGAACAAATTCACTTCTGAACTAGTTATAACACAGGATATGATTTGCATCAAATGTGATTGTCTTTCACTTCATTTTCCTAGGTGAAAAACTTGCCCACAGATGAGCATCTATAGTTAAAGACAAACTTTCAAGTCTGCTAAGGTTATTCTGGGTCTGCCAAGACCATGGATGGAGCAAGCACTCAGAAGACCAATGAGAGAACACCTAGAGTAGCCCCTCTTAAGTAACTATGTGAAATACACTCATTCCTTCATTGAAGAAATATACAATGATCACTGGCTGGAAGCCAGACTATGAAAGATACAATGTGTAAGCTAGAAAGAGGTGGTACCTGAGAATTTATACCTATGTATCTAGATGTGTGTGAGTGTGAGTATGTGTAGATGGATAGTAATCAAATAATCCTAATGGACTGAGGACAACATACTGCAGTGTCCTTTAGCTAAGTAATAAGGAAAGGCCTCTGGAAGAATGTTCCATTAATGGAAGCAGCATGTGCTAAGTCGGCAAAGCCAAAATGAGCTTGGACTGTGTGAAGAGCGGAGAGGAGGCTAGTGTGGCATGGAAGCGGGGTGGGGTGGCCAGAGATGAACTTGGAGATCAAACAATGCACGGGTCTTGTGGGCTCCATGAAGGAGTTTGGGCTTCACTCTCAGGTCTGGGGAAGAGGAATCCACTGATGAATCTAAAGCCAGCATGTGCCAGGAGCCAACTACTTCCAGAGAGCTTGCTCTGGCTAGTGTCTGGTGAATAGCTTAGTGGAGATGGGAGTGAAAGCAGAAGGCCAGCCAGAAGGCTACTGGGCAGACCCTGTGAGGGACCTGGGGTGGTTTATAACAGAGGAAAAGTGGTGACAACGGAGAGGGAGGGCAAAACCAAAAAACATTTTGGTGCCGGATTTGATAGGCATTGATGAATGGTCCAATGAGAAAAAAGAGGAAGGCGAGGGGGAGAGAAGAAGGAGGTGGGGAAGGGGGAGGGGAAGAGGGGATCTTAGAAACAAGGATATCCACCTGCAGGTCCCCAGATTGAATAAATGGTTGGAAAGGAGTACCACATACTGCGTTGAATATTACCAGTGTTAGCTACTGCCATTATGCAGATATTTTTGAAGCCAGATTTTTATTTCTGAGCATCAAATCAGGGACAACTAGAAAGAAAGAAATGGGTTCAATTTTAAAAACTCCATAGACGTCCTTGGCCACATGCTAGCTGTGAACGTGTGTCAAAATGGTACCAACCTCTCCCCAAAAAATGATTTCCTTATTACTGACAGGCCAGGGAAATTGGAAAGATGCAATGGACTTCATAAACGGAAATGGGGGAAAAATCCACTCATTAGTATTTCACAGAATGATTTCAAACTGGAGGTACTTATAAAGTGAGCTGAAAATATTTGCTCGGAAGAGCAAATGAATACAGACAGCACTTAGGAGCTTAAATGATGAAAAGAATTCATGTGGCTTAAAAATGACAAATCGATCCATTTTAAAGCAAAATTATTTACAGTTCACATATCTGCCAAGACTGAAGGCCACTACAGAGATTTACATGGACAACAGGAAAAACTCCAAGTGCTGATGAGGTTTTAGGCCAATGTCATTAAAGGTTGCACGCAAATCAGTCTCAAATACAAGCCCAATCAGAGGATGGTCCTTCATTTTGTTTCTTTCTTTTATCCTTTACGGGTCTAAGTCAAACAATTTCTTCCCAAAAAGGCACAAAGGAAGAGATAACGGAGAAGAAAAAGCAGGTATTGATTGGATATGAAAATGAGTTTGAATTTATACTGAATGTTTTAATGGAATCTGGTACAAGAGCAAAGTCTACTTTCTAGGGCTCCAAAGGCTGAGGTCATGAGTTGCTACGAGCAGTGAGAGGCAAAGAGACTTAGCTAAGTAACCCTCATCCTTCCCCCACCAACTCTCACTGTTTCTCCTTGAAGCTTGGAGCTTTGGTGGGTTGTGTTATTATTCTAGTTCTGGGACAAGTGGCATTGGGGCCACCAAGAGAGTTTGAGAAAGAGGCAGCCCGGAAGACAATTCAGGCTGGGGTCACTTACTATGCACACTGTCTAAAACACCTCTCCCTTGTATTTCTTAATGCCTTTTCCCAGGGGAAAGGAACAGAGGAAAGTGGATCAGAAACATGTTGTTGTTGCTGCCTCTCAGCTTGCTGTGTTTGCTGAAGAGACTTTCTTGCCCATCATTTGGTGTCCCCTACACGAAAATTTGAGGGGAGAAATTTTTTTAGGCACAAGGAAAATGTTGTCTCCTTAGTAAAAGCTTTATGCTTTTTTTTTTTTTTGATCCAAAAATAAAAAGCAGAGTAAATAATGTAGTAACCAATGTTGCATAGGCTGCTGGGGAACTCAGAAGAATTTCACAGCTCCACCACAGCATCTAACTCAAGCTTGGGTCCTTTTTATGGCTTTGGATGACATTTTGCTTAGGTTATTAAAATTAAGAGCTGCATGATTTTCATGGTTCTATGTCATATTTTTGCTTGGTTACCTTTGGAAAGTATATGATTATCTGACTTTTGGCTTCATAAGGATGGTGTGTAGAGATCTGCCTGTTTATCTCTCTCCAGCTATATGAGGGCATGAATGTCTTCTGTCTTAGTTCCTGCTGCATTCTAGAGCTGAGTCTGGTACATAGGAGCTACTCAATAAAATACCTGTTGATGGAACAAATGTCAAAAAAAACTTTGGTGATTTGTGACAATGACTCTTCTTCTTGAAAGGAGCAATCCATGAATCATTTGTAAGCTCCAAAGAGAAAGGCACCATGACCATATCATGCCAAAACCTGACACTTAGTAGTTTCTCGACACTAACTTGCTAAAGGGTGGATGGAAAGATGGAGCAGTGAATCAAAAGATAAATATATGGAGAGTTGAATGGATATGTGATGGATGGGCAGATGGACAGGTGGACCAAGGGAGAAAATGACTCAAGAGTTGGGAATTAAACTAGTGAGAAAACACAAGTGAACACCGACTTACACTTCAGGGTTTGGTGTGACATTTAGCGTTTGCAATTCTCACACACAAAATCCTTGTGTGTGATTTAGATCAAGAGCCTCTGTGAAACAAGTTTCCAGTCAGAATGATTAAACTGGGCCACAGAATCAGTTTCCCAGGGAGGCCTGAAAGCTGACAGCAAATATGTCTTATTTTTGTCTCTGCCATTTGGCAGAAAAACCCCTGATGCTGTGGTTGTCCAGGTATCAAATTAGTAACCTTTTATTAAAACACCGCCATCGGCCCCCACGAGTATATAAACCATCCATTTAACGTTTAAACTACATCTTGTAGGTGAAAGTGCTTACTGAGAGTAAGTTATAGAGGCAATCCAGGATGAGAAACAAGATCACCAAGAGAAGTCCTTCTGTTCTACTAAAAACACAACTACTTAATTATTGAAAATATTTATAGAAAAAAATGTATGAGGGCAAAGGAAGCTGTCAGTCAAGTGAAGAAGCCAACTGTGTGCCTCTACGAATAAAGAACCAACATATGGTCCTGAGTTCAGACAGTATATTCTCAGAGCTGATGGTCAGGCTCATCCTATCAGGCTCATCCTATCACAGCCCAGGCACAGTATGCATTTCATTCCATGGTCTGCTTAAGGGACCCCATCTGTCACGATGTGAATGGCTTTCTGGAACTACGACAGCCAGCTTCCCCATGGATTCCCTCCGACCCTACCAGAAAAACCCCATCATCATCTGTCTGTCTGGCAGGACTTCATCAAAATTCAAACTGGGAAAGAGAAACAGCTTTCAACCCACCTGTATGGAACTCCCACTGATCACAGATGTTAGCAAGGCTCTCCTGGCAACAGCAGACCTTGGCTGACACTCCGCACCCACAATTTTGTATAGCAGCTGCCATAGTGTGCCAGCAATGCTGTGAAAACCATCAGCCCTGTCCTGGCAGAGAAACTGGGGAAGGAGAAGCCCCTAGGTGGGGGCTGGTTCCTTTAGAACTCAGCAACACACCAGTCTCTTAGCTTGTGGTAATTAAGAGCCAGCAGACTGTGGGCAAAGCAGTTAAGAGAGCTTTTTTTTTTTTTTTCCTCCCCTAGGAATGCAGTTTGAGTAATTGGCTTGCTGCTTGCTAATGACATGGATTGAAAAAAAAATAAATGGTCACAGCAATTCTCCTCACTGACTTGGTGAATGCAGGCTCCATACCTGTTTGCTAGCCTTTGAGTTCAGCAGGGAATTCCAAAACACTTTGAGGGAGAAGAGATGCAAATGAATCTACAGAAATCCTTTGCACAGCAAGTTTAAATGGGATGCAAAACAAAACAGAATACCTTGCTACCTGGTGTCATGCTGCCAGGGCAAAAGTGCTCTATCTTCCCCCAGTATGCTTCTTGTCAAGACTCCATTCCATGTGGAGTGTGTAAAATAAGTCCGCACATCACGTAGCATACTTAGGGGTGGGGGAGGAAAAAAGGAGAACTCCTGCTAACTCAAGCTCATGTGACACATCTTACAGATTTGCTTCTTTTTTTCTGAAGGCTGAATAGATTTCTGACTATTACCCAGGGAGCCGGAGACACACATGCAGGTACACACACACAGATACACATACACACACACACACACACACACACACACACACACACTCTCTCACACTCTGGTATCTCTGAGGTTCCAATGTAGACACCTACCAGCACTTCTCACTCTGGACATTAACACAAAATGACAAGGGAAGTAGCCCTGAAGTCACATGTTCCCATCACCATGGTGCCATGCCATTGGAATCACATCAATTATTACAGGTTTTTCTCTTTGGAGAACTTAGGAATGAGGCTTAAGAAGGCAGAAAGCTCTCTCTCTCAGCTCCTCAATAAACTTCTGTCTCTCGCTGCCAGGCTTGGGGACAGGTGGAAAGAACTCAGCTGCAGCACCCACCATAAGCTGCAAAGTTTAAAATGTTCTCCTTTCTCAGAAAGCAAGAGGCTGTCAATATCCCTCCCCCACTCCCCCAATATTCAAATCACAAAGAAGTACACCCCTCTTTATCTTAATGTTAAATGATATGGGAAGCTTCTTTCCCTGGGGTCAGTTTCACAGATCGATTTCATAGGCATCAAAGTTCCAAATTTTGAGTTTTTAAGTAGCATTGTAATTTGTTGTCAGTGCCGTGGGAGCAGAACTCACCACCACCAAGCAAAACACTACAGCCTCTAAGCTATTAGCTAACATGTCAACTAGGTAATGCATCTTCAGGGAAACCAGATTAGAAAGGACAGCATAACATTGATTTTTTTTTTTTTTTTTTGTTAAAGAATCCTATACCTGCAGCATAATGCCGCTAAAGCTGGCAAAACAACAAAGGACATTTCTTAACAGTAAGGAAATGTCTTATTCTCAGTGCGGGGGCATTTTCCTTGTGAGCACAGGCATATATACAGGGCAGAGTGATTCCTCTATAAACCTACAGGCTTTAACATTTTTAAATAATTCATCATTCAGTGCCTAAGAAAGCTTGCGGAGGGAATCTACTCTTGTGAACCGCTGGAAACACCACTTGAGAGCAATGCTCCTCAGGAAGCAGGTAAAGCATTTTTTTTTTTTTTTTCCTCTCTCTTCCCAAAAGAAACAATAGCATTTGTATCAAGTTAAAATATCTAAGAAACTCATTGTTTGAATGAGAGGTGTGAAGCATTTATACAGAGAAAATTCCAAACATGCATTCTTGAGCCAGACTCCTGCAGCCTGCCTACAATCTCTAGACAGTTAAAGACAAATCCCAATACCTTCTATACCAGACGGATCCCCAGAACTTAATAAAATGAGCTCTGGCTCTTGTCTCCTCCACCCACTCTAAAACACATTCAGTGAGGTCCAGCCAGATAGCGTCCTCTCCCAGCTGCAGCCCCCCTACCCGCACCCCCCAAAAGAAGCACCAAGTAACTGACAAGTCCTTACCGACTTTGGGCTCTTCTTGGGAACTGGCAGCCCTGGAAAAAAAATGCAACAAGGAGGGAAGGGGGGAAGAAATCATTAGCATATAAATGTTACCTTTTCCTTAAAGAATAATCCCCAGGTGTTTCATGGCAAGCTAGCCATCTGCAGAGTTATGTCAGATTTCTCCCTAGCATCGGAGTTACCAGGCTGTTCATATCGAATCAAAGCAGAGGGAGGAGGAGAGCGAGAGGCAGGAGATCTATCTGCATTAGCTATGCTGACTTGTACTGCAGCAGCCTGGAGGCTGGGAAAAGAAATTCACAGACCTCAGCGGCCTGGGAAATTGAACACTTGGACAGAATCTCAAATGCTCTTCTGGATTAAGAGGGACTTAACTTACAATTAAGTCCAGGATATTTCCTTTCCACACGATCTACTTGTCAGTTGAAGCAGACCAATCAGGACAGAGGAAGAGGGTGTATATTTAGTTTCAGAGGAGTACATGGTTAAAATTAATTTTTTTTTCTTTTTTAGTCTTTTCTCCCCCCTCCCCCCACCTTTTAGGAGAGGAAATGCCTTCTTTATCCGGATAAGCTGAATACCAAAACAAAGACGGATGCTCTTCTGCCAGCACAGAATACAATTCAAGTTGGTCTAGGACCCCCCTCCAACCATCAGTTCATCTCCCCACCCTCATCCCCAAACAAACTCCTATTTAGTTGGCTGGGACCAGTGCCTCGAAAGCAAGCTGTTGGGGAGTGAAAAAGAGAAATTTCACAGAGCTAAGAGCAAAAGATAATAATGGAGAAAGAGAAAGGCAGGGGAGAAAAAGATGCTCAGTGAACCTAGGTGGCTCTTCCAAAACCCTGTCTTTAGTGGGAGGGTGAGAGCTGGAAGGGACCCCTGATCTTGCTTCTAGGAAAGTCAGCAGCCATCAGGGGCACACTTATGGGAAATCTGTCACCAGGGAGTGGAGCAAAAGAGGGCTAGAAAGGAAAATAAAAGCATTTACCAGTGTTACAAAAGTAATCATTTCTGCAATCTGTCCTCTCATTTTTTTTTTTAATTTTTGGTTTGAGCCAAGATTAAAATGCGAAATGCAGATGCCACCCGTAGTAGGCACAACACGGGATCCGATGTACTGCGATCTGATGATTGTGCAATGGAAATTTCAATCTTTTTATGAAAACCTTGATCCCTAGGTAGCAGGATGATTCCAGCTCTCTTGGAAGTGACTTGTCAAACCATGCTAAGTTTGGAGCAAGTAACTCAAGGCCATGGAAGGGGTAAATGGGAGAAGGAAGCCACAAGGAGGAGCACTGCTAAGGGGCCCCCTGCAGGAGAGGCACGACAGGGACTGCTCACCCCCACAGGCAGTGGGGGCACTCTTCTGGCACAGCTTATCACATCACCAAAAGGAGGTCACCATGGTCTGGCACAGAGGCTGTGGGACTTCGGAGTGCATAAGGAGGATGTGGCGGCTTCTTATCAGTGCAGAAGCCCAGGTCCCACCCTGAGGGGCCCAGGAATATGCAGTATGAACAAACACTCCAGGATGCTGGCGCAGAACATCTGAGGACCCCCTTTAAGGAAACTATGACAGAGCAGAATGAGGATTATTATTCTTTCAAACTTGGATAGACAAACTTCAGTGAGTTGCTTTAAAGTCCCCTGTGCCTCAGTTTCTCAACTTAAGAAATGGGGAGAATAAAATCCACGGCACAAGGGTAGTTGTAATAATTAAATAGACAAAATGTTTAAAAAGCTTCAGACTTGGCACAGAGTGGGTCCTCAAATGCCAACCCCTTTCATCTTCCTTTGCTAACTTATGCCATTCAGGGGGAAAAAAAAAAGTGGTTATGGTTATCTTATTGTAAGTAAATAAGCCTAGCATGTCAAAATGCAAAAAATATTGTAGGGGAAATATTTTGTCTCTGGATGAGAATAACTGTGTTGAGCAATTTAGATGTGTCATTAAAAAAATAATTATTAGGTGCTTTAATTTGCTCATTAATGTGATTCCCTTAAGACCTTTCATCAAGTTACATTCATGTGGGTCACTGTGTACACTTCAAAATGGTATAATGTTACATCTTTAAATATACATTTTTCCCTAATTCAGACTGATCTTCTTAGTTAAGTGGAATAAGCAACACTTCACTGTGGTGAATTTTTACTACACTTGACGTCATCTGGGATCCCAATGACCTTCACCAAACATGGCGAAGAATCCCCAACCAGTTAGGAGGAGGTAGAGAAAATGACTGCCATCTACATTCTGCGAATCATTACTGTAACTCTGACCATCTGAAATTCCCAACCTCTTAAGATTTTCATATGGAAATTAAAGGGCATTTGTGATTCTCTATCACAGAGAGACAGTCGCACACACATTCAAACATTATACACAGGTAGGAAGATGCTCCCAAGAGCGTTGTTGGTATAAAGGGAACCTGGAAATGACTGCAAGCCCTACATAAACTCAGGGACATCCAACTCATGAAGCCATCTGCAGAGATTAAAAGGCACAAGCTAACTCTATGGGTAACAACATAGATGGTCTCCAAGCCATAAAGCTGAACAAGAACAGGAGGCAGAGATGCAGGCATAGAAGACAGGTATAAAGCCCACTGAGACATATTCGCCTTCCATGATAGTGCCGAAATGTTTGTGGTGGGGAAAGAAGGGGCTGGGGTGAGATAGTGTAGTTTAAGCACTTTAGCTTCAATCTAGAATGTTTTCAACAACACCATATTCACATCTTGCTGAGGCAATAAAATATTAATTTAACAATAAACATTA
The DNA here is from genome assembly GCF_054392235.1 of Sus scrofa. NCBI lineage: Eukaryota > Metazoa > Chordata > Mammalia > Artiodactyla > Suidae > Sus > Sus scrofa. The sequence goes on from NC_139395.1 coordinate 61,774,212, forward strand.
ATGGCCCTTCCATTAATTCTACAAAAATCAACCAGTCTAAAGCCTACTGGGTCACTGGCTAAAGTCTGTTTCCTCTGAGGAAGCAGCTCATGGAGGCTTCCAGGCTCAAGTGACCCCAACAAGTTGTATTTTTCCACAAACAAGAAAAACTTCTTTGAATTTAAAGAGTAATTTGCTCCTCTCTGCTGGCAAGTCACCAAAATCCTTCCTCTTAAAAGAGCCTCCCCACTGACAGGAGCCAAAAGTGGCCACAAATTAGTATTTAAAAAGTCAAAAATCAAGAGACTCCAGGAGTTCCCGTCGTAGCACAGTGGTTAACAAATCCGACTAGGAACCATGAGGCTGCGGGTTCAATCCCTGGCCTTGCTCAGTGGGTTAAGGATCTGGTATTGCCGTGCGCTCTGGTGTGGGTCGCAGACATGGCTCGGATCCCGTGTTGCTGTGGCTCTGGTGAAGGCAGGTGGCTACAGCTCCAATTAGACCTCTAGCCTGGGAACCTCCATATGCCGCGGGAGCAGCCCAAGAAAAGGCAAAAAGACAAAAAAAAAAAAAAAAAAAAAAAAAAGAGAGAGAGAGACTCCATTTGACTGCTGGAAAGAAAGAAAGAAAGAAAGAAAGAAAAAGAAAAATTGAAGATTTGTTTTAGGCCCATGGAGTCATTAAATCTTAAAATCTAATGAATATGAATGCTAGAACCAAACTCCTGATGACAATTTATAATTTATTTCAGCCAAAGCTATTCAGATGGACTGAAAATAGCTGGGAAGACCTAATGGAAGCCACTCAAAGGAGATCACTATTTGGCAGAATTCTCTAAAACTGAGAAATCATGATAGCTGGCCCTGTCTACTGTCTAGTTAGAGGTGACTGCAGGATATCCCACACTGGATGGGCAACAGATAGCACCCTGATCCCACACCATTGGACCTGATGGCACATCATTGGTTTTCCTTACTACAGATGCACGCTCTGTGTTCCCAGTGGCAGCAGGAACCTTGTGTTGTAGAAATCGTGTCACAGGTTACCTATGAGGCACATGAGCAGAAGCAGCCCCTGTCTTAACAGGCTCATCTGCTCCTTCCAGGGAAAGGAAAAGGAATTTTGAGAAGTGGCAGAAGAAAGAATCCACGGACAGCACCATCTGCTTTTAGAGCCTGGAAGGTGGCAAATGCTACTTCAAAGGGACCCCGGAAAATTTCATGGGAATGTGTACCTTCCGAGTGTGAGCCTAAGTGTGATCCACATAAGTGAGAAAAGCTTGGGACCTGAATTTCTCAAGTTCCCAATGAAGAAGGGGTCCCCTGGGAGAAAACACATGGCAAATTCTCTGCTAGTCACAGGGATCTGATCAGTTACCATGAGGAGGAGGAATCTCTTTCCTTTGAAATATCAAAGCCATAAACTAGGCTACTGAACATATTCTCATATAACTAAATGGCAAATGTTATTCTTGATGGAATTTTATAACAGCTGTACACCAAAGATTATATCAAAAAAGTAAAAATATAACAGAACCCATAAGCATTTCTGAAACAAGAGAAGATTATACACTAAAACTGTATGTTCTTTGGCTCACGGGATCATAAGAGAGCTTTATTACCTACCTTAGAACTGTCTACAACAAGAAAAGCTTTTTCACTTATGAACCTATACATACACACAAGTACCAATCAACAAAAGTCTATACTGCTTCTTTAAGACAAATGCAGCAAATTTCAGAGCATTTTATTGCAGTTTTCAATCTCCAGAGACATCTCTGCCCTCTACATTCTCCAAAACTTACTTACTTTTCTCCCAAATGAATATACACATATGGTTTCTTTAAGCACCCTGTTGAGATTAAGACTTGAGTGTGTCCTACCAACTACATAGAAACATGGATGATATTAGACAGCTCAGCTGGGCCATCAGTGAAGTCAAACAGAAGCCAATCACTGCCATTTGGGCACCAAGAATCGAAAACCCTGAGATGCTAGGAAAGTGAGTGGACCACCCCAGACCTAATTGCCTTTAGATTTAAAGGAAGTGAGAATGTCAACCAACCTTATGAGCTGGAAGAAAAAAAAAAATCATGCAAAGGGCTTGGGGGGTGGTGGTGTGAATCTGAAAGTCAGTATCCAAAGCAAATCGGATCTAAAATAATAAAAATGTACTGTCTTATCAATTTCCTTTTTTTTTTAATTGTGATAGTCATTCCTCTTTGCACTTTGTCCCACCATTTGAGCATTTTAATGGGAACATTTGGTTTCCTCCTCTGCATTCTGACCAACACTATGTCGCGAATCCACATGTCCTCACACACATGAGATTCTTCAGAGGATTGCAAAGCAAAATGCTGCCTTAACAACTGTACTGGTTCTGAATCCAGTAATGATATAGTCATGGAGCAAGGAACTTATATATATCAGAGAGAGGGAGGGAGGGAGGAGTAGTTCATGGAAAAGCCACAGAAAGCAGAAAACTGAGAATTTGGTCAGGGGCTAACTTGAGATTCCCAAGAGGATAAGATCACTTCTGAGCACATTTTCATTTCAGACCTCACTAATCTTCTTTCTTACTGTAAAACTTAGCAATGCAGAATCCTAAACATAGGGCTCAGATTATAGCTGACTTCACCTCAGTAAACTCATCATTAGGTGTTTGTATGAAGGGAACAAGCAGAAAGTCTCACACAGATTTATATAAAACGATGCTTAACAGAATGTTACATAAAGAAGGTAGGAAATGGAAACATTCTGAACTTCCAAGAACTAAGGAATGAATGAACACAGTGTCATAACCAGAAGATGGAAAATTACAAATTTGTTAAAAATGAATGGACTGGAAAAGTAAAGACTATTCAGTGATGTAGAAAAATGCTAAGGACATATGACATGAAAGCAGATTTAAAACTGCCAGAGAATATAACCACATTGTTAAAAAAATAGATACATGTATGGAGTTCCCGTCGTGGCTCAGTGGTTAACGAATCCGACTAGGAACCATGAGGTTGAGGGTTCGATCCCTGGCCTTGCGCAGTGGGTTAAGGATCTGGCATTGCCATGAGCTGTGGTGTAGATTGCAGATGCAACTCAGATCCCGTGTTGCTGTGGCTCTGGTGTAGGCCGGCAGCTACAGCTCAGATTTGACCCCTAAACTGGGAACCTCCATATGCTGCGGAATGGCCCAAGAAACGGCAAAAAGACAAGAACAACAAAAATAGATACATGTATCTATCACACACGTACATCATACACCCAAAGACTAAAGAAAGATGTGTGAAACTCTTGTTTAAGTATGCTAGGATGAACAGGTGATTCACATTCTTGTTTCCCAAGGTTTTTAATATAATACAGCTATGATCGTAAACAGCTAAGCATTACTGAATACTGCAGCCATATTGAGTGTGCTTGGACAATGGGATGTACTTAATGGCTTCAGTGCAATGCTAGATCAAAAAATAACTGAAGTTTGTTCTAGCGCTCTCTTGGCTCAATGACTGCCTTTTCTAGTCAAGTATCTGTGCTGCTAAATTACTGGGCCATGGCCTTGATTGAAAATGGGATAAAAAGCTGTTACAGCCTCTTTTAAGCAAAGCTGCACAGAAGCACACAATTCTGCATACAAATTCAAGGAGCCTCTGAAACCTTGACCAAGGATACTGACAAACCCATTCTGTTGGGGCCTATGATTCTCAGGTCAAATTACCTTGTCCAAGCACATGGGTATGGTGTTTGAAGGAATTTTAGGGTGAGGTTTACTTTAGTTGAGTTTCTGCCTCTATGAAGAACAATGTGTATGTAAAATACTTTATCTGAAAACAGAGGGGACAGTGAGAGGAATCAAGCAGAAAAGGGAAAATCTCCTTTCTTGGGAAGATGTAAAGGACAGAGCTAAAAATTTTTTTGAGGAGTGACACTGCATTAAAGAACACACTAGGGGAGTTCCAGTCATGGAACTCAACAGAAACGAATCTGACTAGTATCCATGAGGATGCAGGTTCAATCCCCCTGGCCTTGCTCAGTAGGCTAAGGTTCCGGCGTTACCATAAGCTGCAATGTAGGTCACAGAGCTCTTGGATCCCATGTTGCTGTGGCCGTGGGGTAGGTCAGTGGCTGTAGCTCTGATTCCACCCTTAGCCTGGGAACCTTCATATGCTGTGGGGATGGCCCTAAAAAGACAAATAAAATAAAATAAAATAAGATAAATAAAAAAGTTACAGTAATTTATTTAAAAAAACCCCACCAGAACACTAATATTTATATTAGCAAAAATGCTGCTGCATGAAAAAATTATGAACCTCATATGTAATACTTTTATTCATATTTTGGCTATGTCTATGGCATATGTAAATTCCTGGGCCAGGGATCGAACCTGTACCACAGCAGTGACTAAAGCCACAATAATGACAACCACGCGCAGATTCTTAACCTGCTGAGCCACCAGGGAACTCCGGTAATGCTTTTCTTGGGCAGGAGGGAGTACTATGACGATGAGTCAAAAAAAAAAAACAAACCCAAGAGATTAATGAAGAACAGATGGGAAGGGGCACAGGAAAAAGAGTGAAAAAATTGGTGGTTTTCTCAGTAATGCAGAATGAATGATGATTTGACTGCAAACCAGTGGCTCTAAACAATTAACATTAAAGGCCATAACGTTTCTTTTAAAAAACCATCTGCCCCATTCTCTGCCAATTAGTTTTTTTGTTTGTTTTGTTTAATACTTAATATATAAGTTGGGAAATAAATTTAAATATCCCTCATCTTACCTGTGAAATGATAATAAGGACAGGCCAGAAAACTGAAAAAGGCAGGTACAGTCGGCCTAATTTTTTCCACTAAGGGCAGGAAGGAAACAAAGGGAAGTGCATTCACTCATTTAAGTGAGCTGGGCTAAGGGTCTACTATGTGCTAAGAGCTGGCATGAACTAAAGCAATGCACTCAACCTACAAGGTCCTCTCTTCACAGTGCGCACATTCTGTGGGGAAACAGAATAAACAACTTCACAGATACTTTCAGAGTGATAACTCTAGTGATGCACACGAAGCAGGATAATGGAATAGGCAGTGCCTGAGATCCGTGGCTACATTATACTCAGTGGCCAAGCATGTCTTTCTTTTCTTTCTTTTTACAGCTGCACCTGCAGCATATGGAAGTTCCCAGGCCAGGGGTCTAATTGGAGCTGCAGATGAGGTCTAAGCCACAGCCATGGCAACATCGGATCTGGGCCACATCTGCTTGCAGCAAGGCTGGATCCTTAACCCACTGAGCAAGGCCAGTATTGAACCTGAATTTTCACAGAGACAACATCAGGTCCTTAACCTACTGAGTCAGAATGCGAACTCCAAGCATGCCTTTCTTGAAGAGAGAGAATTTGTGCTTAAAACTTGAATCACGAGAAGGGACCATGTGTGTACCTATCCACCCATGCAAGATTTACTGAGCTCTACCATATGCCTAGCAAAGCAAGACTGAAGAGATAAAGGTAAATCAGACACAGCCCTAACCTGGACGAATTCAGTTTGTCTTAAGAGAGAGAAGGAAAGCAACAGATATAATTCAGTGTGGTCAGTGCTAAGTGCCATGACAGAAGGGAGGACCATTGCTCTTGGGAACATGTGAAAAGAAAGCCAATCCAATGAGAAGAAAGAGGCAGAAGGTACCCTGAATACTAAAAAAAGGGCCAGCATTTAATCATGGGGTCAGGGAGTTGGAAGCAACATGCAATAATTAATGCTTGATTGAATATTGATGATGACCTTCTTTTAAGGTTCCCCCTCCCAAAACTAAATTAGTGTGCCAGCATAAACTCAAGGCCAAGTTTAAATTAGAGTACATTTCCACTGAAGGACCTTACAAACACAATACATCACAAAATTGAACCCATAAAACAAAATGAAAAATGGTTCAAGCTTAAGACATGTTAGATTTTTTTTCTCCCTCCTCTAGCCAAATACCATCATCAACCCCACAGTATAATTTTTTCATTGCAAATATGATACCAGCTGCCAAGAAGAGGAGCATCAGACTTAACGTCTCCAAAAAGATGAAGACATTCTTTCCTTTGGAGACCTCATAATGGTCATTATGAAATATTATGGCCATCATAATTTAAAGAGATAGCTGGACTTCAACTGTATGGAATAAAGTGGCTCCCAAATGCCGTGTCAGGTGGCATTTTGTTAAGAAGATTAAGAATATGGTTGTACAGCTTTATAGCAACGGAGAAGTCGGCTTCAATTACACAGTACATATAGCCTAATAAATATGTCCCTAAGAGAAATAAATGGCTTGCAAGGCTGGTGATTGCTAATGGTTTACAGAGCCTTTCACCTCAAAGTCACAAGCCTTGAACTGGCACAGGTGAGGAGAGTCCCAGAGTCATTAATACCTGGGCTGCTCAAAAACCTCAGTAAGATGGACGAATGGTCCTCACGCAATTTCTGAAAGATAAACGGTCATTTCAGAAAGGGTGCTGTTGAAGTATCATAGATAGTCCAATTGTTGTGGACTTTTGAAAACATGAAAAACACCTTGAAGGGTCAAAAACTCGGCTTCTCTTCTCACTTGCTAAAAAATAAATAAATATACAGGGTGTCTTCCAAAGCAAGGGCTGAATACAAAAATAACTAATAAGAACGGAGAGCTGGCCTGTGACCCACATTTATTCTTCATAACTGCTGTCTAAGTACTAATATCATCCCAATGGTTACAGATGAGAAAACTGAGACAACGATGGTTAAACAAAATGTCCAAGGTCACAAAGTCAAGTGAGTGGCTGACAGGAAAGACTTGATCTAACGCCAAGCCTGTGCTTTTAAACACCAAACTGTAAGTCTCATTCAAAGGTGCTTCACCTATTTTGGATTACAGTCCATTATGAAGGGATTAAAATGACAGTGTTTATGTAGACAAAAGACATTTTGTCTTTTGCATACAGCTTCACGGTATAGGTTGATATCCATATAATGGGTAGAGGTATCTTGGACCCACAATTATGATGTGACTTTAGGAAGAGAGTTTGCTTTTTGCAAATAGCACAAAGTCTATGCATAGTTAATCAAGTTCTTAAGATTCTGAGATATTTTACTCCAAGTCACAATATGGATGTCACTGACCATCTAAAGCTACACATGCTAAAACAGAAGAAGATGGGTCACTGATTTGAAGGCCATGAAGCCAGTCTTTAAAACTCAACATCTAACAGGTTGGCTAGACACGGAGTCTTACAGAATACTTTTAAAAACTTCTTACTTCTTTGTTTAGCTAGAAAATGTATTGACACTACTTGATAATAGGATTTTTTCCCCCCCAAAATTGGGAGCAGTGAAAAGAAAAAGCACTATCAATCTAAAAAGTCCACTAATTTGTCATGAGGCCAATCTTCCTTCTCCAGGGAATATTTCTACTAAGATCTACTTATAAGAGTGGAATTAAGCCAGTTTTTCAAATGGTTCCAGGAAAGCTCTCAAAACTCTATGTGGGTTGGAAATGTTTATAATTTGAGTATTTGGGCATAAGATCTTGTCTTAGCCTGCAACTGCTTCTGCCTCTGAGGAAGATTCCCCAGCTGGCTTTCCTATCACCAACATTTCAAATTTGAAATACTTTGTACAAATGCCCTGTTACTCCCATTCTTCTTACCACTGGTTCATCAAGGTCTCCCTGGGATAAGAGGGACAACCTGTCTCTGCAGCTGTTCTTCCAAAGTTAAAAGTTTGACTTTTAGGAGTTCCTGTCGTGGTGCAGTGGTTAACGAATCCGACTTGATTCGTTGCAGGTTTGATCCCTGGCCTCGCTCAGTGAGTTAAGGATCCGGTGTTGCCGTGAGCTGTGGTGTAGGTCGCAGATGCGGCTTGGATCCTGCGTTACTGTGGCTCTGGCGTAGGCCGGTGGCTACAACTCTGATTAGACCCCTAGCCTGGGAACTTCCATATGCCATGGGAAGCGGCCCTAGAAAAGGCACAAAAGAACAAAAAAAAAAAAAAAAAAAAAAAGTTTGACTTTTATCTGCATAGGATGTACAGGGATGTACGGGCCGGGTGCTGCGGAGGTGGGGGTGGGGGGGATTATGAAACAATAGCTCAAAATAGCCCACTGAAACAAAAAAAAGTTAAAAATCTCTTTTCCGAGGTAGAAAAACAGAATGCTGTGTGGGTCCTTATTTTAAGGTCACTGGCCCCAAAGGGAAGCTTATCATTGTAATTGGTGCTGAGATGTTTCTAGGTTAAAAAAAAAAAAAAAATACATGCCAGGATCCTTTTCTTCAGGATGACTGACTTTTAGGATGATTCTTATCCTGGGTGCTTATTTTTAGCAACATAAGTCAGGCATAGGACCAAGTAGGAGACCCAAGAGGGTATCCTGAGTTTCATCCTTACAGGAACCAACTCCCTAAAACCTAAGGCCCTTCTTGAGGCTACTTTATCTTCCCCACCACATATAGCTCCAGATGGTATCCTGAGCCCATCCAAGTCCGTCCATCTCTACTGCCACCGTCTTGTCTTGCCTAGGTGGCTGCAAGAGCCAAAAACCTTATCTCTGTTTTATTCTCTATCCTCTTTAATGCATTATCCACACCAAGTCCAGAGATACATTTCTACAGTAAAAATCAAATTATATGAACTCCTGACTCCATGTCTCTGTGGCTTCCCAATACAGTTTTAAGGAAAGACGAAGTCTTTCCATGTTCTACCAAGTCTTCTTCACTCTGACCCTGCCTGCCTCTATAAATCCCACTAATCTTACCCTTGAATGGGCACTTTAGCCAGGCTGGCACTCTCTCCACTTCCCAGCTCCTTCCTTTCATTCCTCTGGGCATTTTCATTGGCTGTTCCCTCTGTCCAGAACACTGTGCCTGCAGATCTATGTGTGTGGTGGCTTTTTTTAATCACTCAGGGCTCTCCTCAAATGTCACTTCTCCTGAGATGCCATCCAGGAGTCCAGACCATCAGCAGATCAGAAATGACCCTTCTCATCCCCCTTTATCTGCACAGCCCCCTTTGTTTTCATAGACCCTGTGACTCCCCAAAATCAATGTGTTTACTCATTTGTCATTTATATCATTTATCATTTACTTGTTTACTGCCTCCATTTCAGGGCTCTGTATCTTGTTCTAGGGCTAGTCCTCCAGCCTTTGAATGGCATCTGGTCCCCTATTCAGTAAATACCTGTAGAATGAAGGCATGCCTGCTGGGAGCTTAGGCAGTGAGTTTGTGTCTTGAAGGCTGCAAGAAGAGCTGATGAGGCAAAGGCCAGGGGTGGGTGGGGGCGGGCAGTGTGGCCTTTCTTTTCATCACCACCGTCACTGCTGTGACTATTTCACAGCTTCTGATCCTTGGGCTGCTCCTGATTTATTGGCTTGCTGCCAGGCTCAGCTCAACTCACTGCTGGCTGGCTGCCTCCCTCCTCCTCTGGCGTACAGAGCAAGGTTCTGCTGTGCCACCTTGTGTTCTAAATTCCTTATCACAACGGATAGGGAAGGGCTCAAGTTGAAGGATTCCCTGGAGGCTCACAAGGCATTCCCCAAACCTGAGAGCCCTTGGTCCCAGCAAAGGAGTATGTTCTCAGAGACCCCTGGAGAGCCTAAATACATTTTCAGTTAAGGATGGCGTCAGTGCTTTCCTTTGAAAAGCAACTTTGATGACAACACTGACTTAAAAAGCTGCCAAAGCCTCACCCTTCCCCACAAAAAAGCAAACACACCCTGACAAAAAGGGCTCTTTCAGGTTCTTTTCTTCAGCCAAATCCAGGAATCTCTTAAGCAGTTTCAACAGCTTGATTTGGTGTGACAATCACTCTTTCTGTCACAATGTACTTTTTGCCAACTAGGAGGGCAATTTTCCCATCTGCTCCATAAGGGCGTCTATTATTTGGCCATTTCAATTAACTTCATTACTGAACTGCTTAATTGTAATGGAAGCCACCCCTGGCACCGTATCAAACTTTACTCCAATCTCTCAAATTTAGAAAAGCATGTTAGCCTTGGAGAGCCCAGGTCACGGTTAACAACGGCAAGGGGATCTGGCTTGGGAGTCCAGAGGCACTGCATTATTCAGTGTCTGGCAATCAGACCTAAAGAGCCATTTACTGAAGGGTCATGTTTTTCCAATGAGCAGAGGACAGATGATGAGCAGCCCCATTCATCTCCTATGGAGCTATTAAATGTCTTCAAAATCCTCTTGCTGAAACAATATCTGCCCTGGTCTAGGTGATTATATGAATTACAGAGGGGGAAAAAAGCTGTTTCCTTGACTCTGTCAATTTCTAATGATTGCTGTCCTCTATAGCAACAGGAAGCAGGAGACGCTCATGCTTTGTTCAACTATTAGATTTCAAGTTTTGGCGAGTCAATACTCATTTCGCCAGTTGGATTTGCTTAAAGGCAGACTATGGGAATCAGTTTCACCCCCACACACCCTACACACACACACGCTGTCCCACTCAGGATGAATCTCAAGTAGAAATAACTTTTATAGGTCAAGTGCGTTGAAGATGCAGGGAAAATTCAAGGACTGCAAGGCCACTTAAAGAAATATTTTAGCTGGGAAGAGCATACACAAGGCATTGCCTTGAAGAAGTACATTATGTTTATAGCACGGAAGAGTAAGCAACAGAAATTCTCACTGGAATTAACAAAGGTGCTCCCCCAATAAGCACTTTACAGTGAAGAAGATACTCGACATGCTACTCACGGTGGAGCTCAAATGCCAGAGTCCTTTTGCTCCCTCTCCTGTCTGATTTTGGCAGGTGTGTGTGTGTGTGTGTGTGTGTGTGTGTGTGTGTGTGTGTGTGTGTGCTTTCTTAGTAAATGAGGATCTAATGAAGTTTAGTCAGTGCAGAAGGAGAACAATGCAAACACACTGCAAATGGATTTTCCAAAGCTGTCAGCAAGTTTTTGAGACTGCTTTTTTTTTTTTTCCTTAATTTTATGGCCACACCTGCAACATATGGAAGTTCCCAGGCCAGGGATTGGATTTGAGGCACAGCTGCAACCTATACCAAAACTGCGGCATCACCAGACCCTTCAACCCATTGCACTGGCCAGGGGAGCTAACCTGCCCCTCCAGAGTGACCTGAGCCAGTACAGTTGGAGGCTTAGCCACTATGTCACAGTGAGAACATCTGAGACTGCTTTTTATATACAAGAAGTTAGCCATGGGTATTTTGGGGCAGTCCATGCACAGTGAATGTACCCTGTTAACCAATGTTTCTCTTGCTTTTAGATTTAACATCCTCTGGAATGACTTACACATGACAAAGAATTCCTGAGACGGTCCAACCAAAAAAATGCAGTACGAGCAGCACGCAGGAACATGAGGAACGTGTCCCTGGCCTTGAACTCATACTCAGCTTCTCCCAAAATTAAGAGCCCGTGGATGCACAGATAAGACAAAGGTGAAGGTTCCCACTGCCCTTCCCATGGTTTGGATTCTAGACCCCCACTCACGCATTACTTTCAAGCATCTTTCCTCCTCTCCTCTCCTCTCACCAACCTCCTAACAGCCTTCTTTCCTGCAGCAGTGATTCCTACTTTTTAGATTTCAGGGCCAGCAAATTTTCACTAAACAGATTTGAGCAACTGACCACAAGGTGCCAATTCCCTCTTTTGCAAACCAAGAACATTAAAAAAAAAAAGAGGGGGGGAGGTAGGAGTTCCTATAGTGACTCAGTGGTAACGAACCTGACTAGTATGCATGGAGATGCAGGTTTGATCCCTAGCCTTGCTCAGTGGGTCAAGGATCTGATGTTGCCGTGAGCTGTGGTGTAGGTCACAGATGTGGCTAGGATCCTGTGTTGCTGTGGCTGTGGTGTACGCTGGCGGCTACAGCTCCACCTTGACCCCTAGCCTGGGAATCTCCATGTGTGGGGGGGTGCAGCCCTAAAAAGACAAAAAAAAAGGGGGACAGGGTAAATAAGAACCTAGTGTCATTCCATATGTAAAAGGATATTTCAGCAGAGTAAAAAATAGGAAGGATATAATCTCTAAAGGAGTTTATCGTCTTAGAAAAACTTTACTTCATGAATAGTCTACTACTCTGTCCTGCTTTTTCTCATTTCACTGTTTACCGAAAATCACGTCATCCCAGACCGGAAGGAACTTCTCCAGCCACATTTTTTTCCTGAGGCATCTCCTTCTTGCCTTCTCTTTTCTTTCCTCTACCCCAGAAAATGACTCTAAAAGTACTAGAAATGGCAGGACCACCTGAGTTTCCCTTCCACCTCCTTTTTCCTAAGCCCCATCTGGCCCAACAGAGTGGTCAACCGTCCACCAGGACTGCAGTACTGAGCAAGATACAGGTCCACTCCTACTTCAGATGACAATGCAGAGGCTCCGGGATGCTGCCCATGGCTGGCCCGGGCTGCACTGCTGGCGGGTGGCAGAGAGTGGGGACTGCAGGGTGATCGTGACAACGGGCCAAGGGGCTACTTCCAACACTGAGCTGATACAGAAGAAATGGGGACTTCTCACACAAAATCTCTCATATCCAAGTTCAACACACAAGAATCCAGAAGCTAGTCTCATCTGCATCTTAAAAGAATAAGATACAGCATTTCTAAGAAGCAAAAACTAAGGGTGTCACTACTATATATAACAGAGATCACCAACAAGGACCTAGTGCACAGCACAGGGCAGGGGAATATACTCAGTATTTTGTAATAACCTAAAAAGGAAAAGAATCTGAAAAAGAACACACATGTATATATATATACTTATAACTGAAGCACTATGCTGTACACCTGAAACAAACAGGACACTGTAAATCAACTATACTTCAATTAAAAAAAAAAAAAAAGGTGTTGTGGAATTCCCATTGTGGCTGAGTGATAATGAACCCAACTAGTATCCATGAGGACAGAGGTTCAATCCCTGGCCTCACTCAGTGGGTTAAGGATCTAGCGTTGCCATGAACCATACTGTGGGTTGCAGACATGGCTTGGATCTGGTGTTGCTGGGCTGTGGTGTAGGCCAGCAGCTGTGGCTCCGATTCAACCCCTAGCCTGAGAACTTCCATATGGCGCAGGTATGGCCCTAAAAAGACAAAATAAATAAATAAATACATAAATAAATAGTGTCGAAGGGGTGAAAGCCATGGTTCTCAGCCAAGGTTACTGCTGCCCTCGGGGGATGCTGGCCATGTCTGAAGACACTATTGGACATCACTGCTGGGGAGGAGAGTGCTCCTGGGATCTAGAGGGGAAAGAACAGGGACACTGCAACACATCTCGTGCTGCATGGGACATACCCACAACAAAGAGTTATCCAGCCCAAGATATCAACAGTACCCAGTAAGGGAAGCTCTGGGATAAAAAACAACTGGCTCTTTCCCCTTTGATCACCAAAGTCAAAGTAAAAATTGCTTTGCAGGGGCAAACGACATAAAGAATCCCACGAATTCATGGGCAGTGCTATTAGTTTTCAAATGCAAGAATTTCCTGCTTTGGTAAGTGGTATCTATGGCAAAAGTAACTACAGAAAACATTTTTAAATTTAGAAACAACATAAATACCTAAGAAAGCAAAGACCTAATTCCAAGTATTTCCAAATGATGAAAATAAACTGGTTACTGTTTATGCAACTATAAGAAAGCTTTTTTAGTTTTTACTTTGATTTATTATTTATTTATTTATTTTGGCTGTGCCTGTGGCATGCAAAAGTTCCCAGGCTAGGTATCAAACACACCACGGTGGTGACCAGAGGCACAGCAGTGACAATGCTAGATGCTTAACTCATGTTGAGCCACCAGAGAAATCCAAGAAAGCTTTTTTTTTAAGTTTCTTAATTTTTTTTTTTTTTTTTTTTTTTTGGTTTTTAGGGCTGCACCCATGGCATATGGAAGTTCTCAGCCCAGGGGTCCATTCAGAGCTACAGCTGCCAGCCTACACCACAGCCACAGAAACACCAGATACGAGCCGCATCTGCAACCTACATCACAGTTCACAGCAATACAGAATCCTTAACATACTAAGCAAGGCCAAGAATCAACCCCACATCCTCATGGATACTAGTCACATATGTTTCCATGAGCCATGGGAACTCCCAAGAAAGCTTTTTTAAATACAGTCTTTTTGATGGGTGTCTCATGCCATGCCCCCTGAACACGACAATTGTTAAAATAAATGTCTAGTGAAAACACAGGTTGCTGAATGAGGTAAGCTGATAGCCGACACCAGGGATAGAAAGGAAGGAATTCCCTGTATTACAGAATCTTAAAATTGCTCCCTGCTGCAGCTCACCAACTATTATAACTGCTACTCTACTCTACAGCACAAAAGGATCTTTCGAATAACTTTGCCTCAAATATTAAAATCACAGAAATAGTATATGAGAATTTTTCATGGCAAAGGTAACATGCCAAATGAAATTTCTGGAAAAAGAATTAAGCACGGGAAAAGGGAGAGGATGTGATTAACCACAAGGTATTTTAGCTGTTTACTTGCATGTCATTCACCTATAATGAGAGATTAGCACAGTGCTGAAGTTCCCCTGAATGAAAGGAAGAAAGAATAGCGTTTGCCGCATGTGGCAAGCAGCAGTAACAAAAAAAAAAAAAAAAAAACATTGAGAACATTAGAAACACAAAAAGGAACAGGACTATGAAATAAACCAGAGTAACAGCATGGCTTTAAAAAGGCAGGTTCCACATTGCCGGTGGAAACAACACTCCTAAGGACCTACCTACTGCTATTTCAAAGGTATTAAGGTTCTACCAACAAAATTTTGGAACCCGAAAGGAATACGTTCACAAAGAGGGGACATGACTAATACCTGAGCAGGCTTACAAAAAGGGGAACTACCAGACAAAGTATCAGCTGGCAGACATTTTTGAATCTGCAGATGCCAAGATGGCAATGCAAAGACAGACTCAATAAAACCTAGCAGACACTTAAGTCCGAATGGTGGTAAAGAACGTGTGATTTGGAGTGTCTGTCGTGGTGCAGCGGAAACGAACCTGACTAGGAACCATGAGGTTGCGGGTTCGATCCCTGGCATTACTCAGTGGGTTAAGGATCCGGCATTGCCGTGAGCTGTGGTGTAGGTCGCAGACACCGCTCGGATCCTATGTTGCTGTGGCTGTGGTGTAGGCTGGCGGCTGTAGCTCCGATTGGACCCCTAGCCTGGGAACCTCCATGTGCTGCAGGTGCAGACCTAAAAAGACAAAAAAAAAAAAAAAAAAAGAATGTGTGATTTACTCTGAGGAAAATGAAGGAAGGTGGGACAATATTACACCAAGTCAACTCGCTGCCTCAGATAACAGTTTTGAACATGTTTGAAACTGTAAAATGCTAGAGGAGAGGCTAGAAAGATACCTTTTCTCATAAAGAGAAGCTTACCCAAGTGAGGTCGCAAAACTAGTATTTGCGAAGGCAAAAGCTATCACAATAATGTTCCTCAGAGCAAACACTTTTCATCCAAAGGAGGCGATAACTAATTAATGAATTAATTTTCATATGGAACTAATAAAGCAAGGGCAGAAAATAAACTCTAAAAGTCAAGAAATAGTCTGAAGATACCTTCTTTCTCTGTTCAAAAAAAAAAAAAAGTAGAAATTAAACAAAAAAGAAAGGAAAAGTAGCCAGTTCCTGAAATTTGGAAATGATGATGGTAAAAAGAAACTCCTAGAAAACGAGCTCAGAGCAGGTCCATGCAGCCCTCTCCTGCTGTCTTTGGGTCTCAGTCTCAGCTGTCTGTGGGCAATGGGCAGGTAAAGCACAAGAGTGTGTGAGGCCAGACGGAAGACAAAAGGAAATGGCAGCCTGTGGCAAACTGGAATTGTTGGTGCCAACTAAAAGCATTCAAATTTTAAAATATTCTTTGAAGAGATGACTGAAAAATACATGAGTGGGTCATGCCAAATACTGCCCGGGGACCACCAATTCACAACTCTAAATCCTTCTGATACGTCAAAGCTCTGGTGTAGTAGTTGCCAGCATACGGCTTTTTTTTTTTTTTAGGGTCGCACCTCCAACATAGGGAAGTTCCCAGGCTAGGGATCAAATTGGAGCTGCAGCTGCCTATGTACGTCACAGCCACTGCAATGCCAGATCCCAGCATCTTTGATCTGCATACACCACAGCTCACAGCAATGAAGGAACTTCAACCCACTGAGCAAGGCTAGGGATCACACCTGCACCTTCATGGATACTAGTCTGGTTCATTTCCACTGAGACACAATGGGAACTCCTCAGCAGAGGGCAATTTTGCCCACCACACCCCTAGAGGTGATTTGTCAATGTCTGGAGACATGTTTTGTTGTTACAATTTGGGGGAGGAGGTGTGGAGGCAGGTAAGCTTCTGGGCATGATCAGGGATGCTGTTACACCTCCTACAACCCACAGGATGGACCCCTGTAAGAAGGAATTACCTGTTTAGAAAGGATAAGCAATGAGGTCCATCACGATGGATGATAATGAAAGAAAGGGAATGTATATTTATGTATGACCAGGTCACTTTGCTGTACAGCAGAAAGTGGCACAACATTGTAAATCAACTAGACTCTAAAAAAAATAATAATTAATTAAAAAAGGAAATCTGGGAGTTCCCGTCGTGGCGCAGTGGTTAATGAATCCAACTAGGAACCATGAGGTTGAGGGTTCGGTCCCTGCCCTTGCTTAGTGGGTTAACGATCCGAGGTTGCCATGAGCTGTGGTGTAGGTTGCAGACACGGCTCGGATTCTGCGTTGCTGTGGCTCTGGCGTAGACCGGTGGCTGCAGCTCCGATTCGACCCCTAGCCTGGGAACCTCCATATGCCGCGGGAGCAGCCCAAGAAATAGCAAAAAGACAAAAAGACAAAAAAAAAAAAAAAAAGGAAATCTTCACTTAAAAAAAAAAAAAAGAATTAGAATCATTAGGCCCAAAATGTCAATAGCAGAGGTTGGGACACTCTGCTCCAGCCTCCTGCCAATCAAAAAGGCTTCCTTATCCTCATCCTACCTGACACATTTCTTTTCCAAATCTGTACTGCACAGATTCAGACGACTTTGAGTAAGGTTCACATGTTAGTTCTGTCTCCCTAACTAGGAGTAGCTTGTTTTCTATCCCCGTATCCAAGAGCTGTGTACAAACTATGCACTTCATCCTTGATTTGGACCAGGAATGTGTCAACTGGAAAGAAGCTCATCACCCATTTACAACTAGGACATGGTATAGAAAAGAAGAGCTGTAATGTAACGTCCACCGATTCTATCAATAGGAAACCTCAAATATACAGAAATTTTAAGAGCTTAACTTTAGGGGAAAAAAAAGAATCACCAAAGCTAGTTCTACTTTCTGCAATTTACAAATACTGCTCCAAAGGCCAACTCCTCCTCTCTTATGCTAGATCCTATTTCATTCTTTTTTGCTTTTTTCTTATTTGTGACTGCACCTGTAGCATATAGAGGTTTCCAGGCTAGGGGTTGAATCAGAGCTGCAGTTCAGGCCTACACCACAGCCACAGCCACACCAGATCCCAGCTGCACCTGCAACCTACACCACAGCTTGCAGCAACACCGGATCCTTAACCCAATGAGCGAGGCCAGGGATCAAACCACATCCTCATGGAGACTAAGTTGAGTTCTTAATCCGCTGAGCCACAATAGGAGCTCTTGCCCTTCTTAGCACCCTCGCTCCTACAATGATGTCTTTCTTCTCAGCACCTCCAGTTTCTCTGTCTATTGGCTGTTTCTATCAACAACCAGAATGCTGTCATACCTCCCATCTTAAAAACTAAACCAAACTCTCTAGACTGAATATCCCTCTCTAGCTAGTACTTCTTTTCTCAGTTACATTTTACAGGGAAAACAACTTGTTTAAATCTCTATCCTACTTCTGCCTTCCACCCTGATTCTGGGCTGCTGCATTTGCACACATGATGGGCTCTGCTCTCAGAGATGACCAATGCTGCAGGCACTGTCTCCACACTCACATGCCTCAGCTTTGTGCTGCCATCCTCATGGAAGGAATCTCGAGACATTTCTTCCCTGGGATTTGTTAATACCACATTTCCTGTTTGCGCTGGCTGGTCCATCGCTATCTCCTTTACTCCTCCCTCCTGCTTGGCTTGACCCTTGAGAGGTGGTGTGCCCTAGGGTTCAGGCCTGGCTTCTCTTCATTCCAGTCTTTCCCTAAGTCATTTCATTCACCCTCATGGCCCTAAAGACTGTCTACATGTGCGTCTTTACAAACTGTGGGGGTTTCTGTCGTGGTGCAGTGGAAACGAATCTGACTAGGAACCGTGAGGTTTCGGGTTTGATCCCTAGCCTTGCTCAGTGGATTAAGGACCCAGCATTGCCATGAGCTTTAGGTGTAGGTCGCAGACGCAGCTCCGATCTGGCGTTGCTGTGGTTGTGGTGTAGGCCGGCAGCTAGAGGTCTGATTAGATCCCTAGCCTGGGAACTTCCATATGCCATGGGTGTGGCCCTAAAAAGAACAAAAGACCAAAAAAAACAAACAAAAAAACCAAACCAAAACAAAAGAAATACACCTTATAATACCTTCACATGCATGCATACATGTGTTCATATGTGATCACATATGTGTATGCACACATACAAGTCAGTGTTTCACGAATATGTGCTTATCTTTATTGATTATGACATATTCTGTTTCTATTTTATTTCAGTTTGAGAAAAAAAACACTGTTCAGCCCAACCCATTGGTTTCAGGACTCAGTAATGGGTCCTAGCTCGTAGTATGTAGCAAACGCATGTATAAGGTAATGGCTTATACATGTTTCTCTCTCCAGCCCTAACCTTGCCAGCAGTGAATCCCAGACCCCAGGCAACTGCCTTTGTTTCTGTTCCACCTGGATGTTGAATGGGCATTTTACCTTTAACATGGCTGAGAAGCCCTTGGTTCCAGAGTTCAAGGTCCACCCACTCCTACCTCAGTATCCAAATCTCAATAAATTGGCCTCAACAAATTGAAGCCCCTCTGTCTATCCAAGCCAGAAAACCAGGGGTCCTCTGGGGCTCCTCTCTAACCTTTTCCTTCTTTAGCAGGGGCTGGCAAACTGTAGCCCAAGGACCAAATAATGTGTTCCTGGAACACAACCAAGCTATTTGCTTCCACAGCATCTGCTACAAGGGCAGGGTAGAAGACTGGTGACAGAGACCGTATGGTCCACGAAGATAAGATATTTATTATCTGGCCCTTCACAGAAAGAGCGTGCCAATCTGTACTCTGCAGTCAACCTACCAAGTCCTGTTGACTCTCCAAACACATCCCCAGTCCCCATCTTCACCACCATCATGCTAGCCCATGCTGCCAATACTCTTCTCAAACCACCACAAAGGCTCTACAGAGTTTCCCCCTTCCACACCAGCTCCTCTAAAATTCGTTCTTCACACAGAAGCCAGAGGATTTGTCTAAAATTGTGACATCTTGTCCCTTCACTGCTTGAAACTGGAAGTCATAATGAAGATAAAATCCGACTTCTTGAGGCTGGTGGCCAGTCTCTGAAACCTATCACCACTCCCCATACTCAACTTTCTTCAGTCACACTGGCCCCCTAGTTCTGGTTCTTTCTTGGAGCCTTTGCACTAAATGTCCCATGTTCCTTGAATACCATTTCTTTCCCTGTGGTCACTCAAAATTCGCCACCTAATCCAGCCCTCACGGCCCCACCTCCCACCTGAACCCATCACTCTCGTTCAGGTCCTCAGGTTTGTTTTCTTCATAGCACTTCTCCCTGGATGACATTTTCTTGTTTCTCTTATTATTTCTGCCCTTTGCCTCCTTCCTCTAGAACACAAGCTTCATGAAATCAGGGGCAAACTCGTTTCTTTTTTTGTGGATCATTCCATTCCATCCCCAGTGGCTCCACAAAGCCTGGCCCACACTGTTCACAGATTCCACTCCCCCCCCCCCCGCAAAAAAAAGTGAAAACACAAAAATCTCCTTACATTCAAATTCAGCCTTGTAAGTAGAAACACAGAATGATTACTCTACAGCCTGCTGGCCATGCCAATAATTCTAGCATGAAATTCCTACCCTCTTTCAGAAAAGGGAGAGGATACCACCACCCCTTAATGAGAATTATAAATCACGCATTCATTTATAATAAATAATGCACAATAGCAAATAACTAAGTGCATTAAGTTTACCTTCAAAAGAGGATGAGACATTCCTTTACAGAAAAAAACAAAAACAAAAAACAAAACAGGAGTTTTAGGTATGCTGACCACTTTGCATTATGAATGCAAAAGGAATACAACACAAACCACCCAATAAGTCAAAAACTGCATATAAATGTTGGACCAAGTAAGTCAGGTCTGCTTAGGTTTAAAAATTATAGGACCAAAATCCATTAAAAAATTATAAGACCAGTAGTTCCCAGTGTGGCACAGAGGAAATGAATCTGACTAGTATCCATGAGGATGTGGGTTCAATCCTTGGCTTTGCTTAGTGGGTTAAGAATCCGACATTGCTGTGAGCTGTGGTGCAGGTCAAAGACCTGGCTCAGATCCCAAGTTGCTGTGGCTGTGGTATAGGCTGGCAGCTATAGCTCCTATTTGACCCCTAGCCTGCGAACCTCCATGTGCTATGGGCATGGCCCTGAAAAGCAAAAAACAAAAACAAAAACAAAAAACTAGGGCCAAAAATCAGAGTTCCTTATATTAAGATGCTGAAAATAGGGAGTAATTTTAATCAACTATATGATGAAAGAACTAGAGACGTTTTTATACTTATCTCACCTCTTCCTATATATATAAATGTGACCTACCAACCTACAAAGAATTCCCAAGTAAAATCCTTGGTAACTGTCAACCGTAGCAGTAAACCAAAATAACTTAAAACTGTATTAAAAATAAAGGTCAGATGATTGCTTAGTAGCAAATACGAGTAGCAGCCTGTTTAGCACCATGCAAGTGATGGGAAGTTTGCTAATTTTAACTTAAACAACTTTAAACAGCTGGGAAGATTTAGCAGCACACTGGATTTGACAAGAGGACTCCACTTGCAAAATTACTAGAAAAACTATGCACCACAGGTAAGCAGGGAGGTTAATTACTTTGAGATACTGAATCAGATAAATACACCAAGAAATCTTCAACATATTGCAGCATATGGAAGTTCCCAGTCTAGGGGTCAAATCAGAGCTGCAGCTGCCAGCCTACACCACAGCTAGAACAACACCAGATTGGAGAGCTGCAACTACAACTTATGCTGCAACTCGCAGCAATGCTGGATCCTTAACCCACTGAGCGAGGCCAGGGATCAAGCCTGCATCCTCACAGAGATTACGTTGGGTCCTTAACCCGCTGAGTCACATTGGGAACTCCAACATCTTCCTTTTTATTTTTTAAATTATTTTTGTCTTTTTGTCTTATGAGGGCCGCATCCATGGCATATGGAGGTTCTCAGGCTAGGAGTCTAATCGGAGCTGTAGCCGCTGGTCTACACCACAGCCACAGCAACACAGGATCCGAGTGGTGTCTGCGATCTACACCACAGCTCACAGCAACGCTGGATCCTTAACCCACTGAGTGAGGCCAGGGATCGAACCCACAACCTCATGGTTCCTAGTTGGCTTTGTTTCCACTGCGCCATGACTGGAACTCCCCAACATCTTCCTTTTTAAATAGAAGTCTAACAAACTGTACATTGCTGATGTGGCAGATTATGTATTATTTCATATATAAGAATTTAAAGTGAATTTTTTGTGTTAAAGTTTCTTCCTCTTTTTAGATTAAAGATACTTTACATTTAAAAGTATCTTTAATTAAATACTTAAATTTAAAATAATTTAAATTAAGCTCCATAAACAATATCAGTCCAGTATAAAAGACGAGGTGTTTCCTGGCCAGGTGGAGGCCACATAATCCCAGTTAAAAGCTAATGAAGCTGTCACAAGACTGGGACACAGCAGATCTCCCCAAGTGCTAATACTTAACAAGTCTTTCATGTTCTCTGAGTTTCAATTCCTTGTGACCCTGTAACATCCAGTTAACACATATAAAGAGCTTAAAGCAGTCCCTACACATGGAAAGAATTTAATAAATAGGACCCATTATTATTATTATCTGTATAAAAAGAAATCCATTAACCATGAAGTTGCCTTCAATTTCATATCTTTCTTCTATTCAAAGGCATAAAAATAAGAGAAAGGGTAGAGGATATTCAACACACTATTCTGAGGGCAAAATAACCAAAATCTCTGGAGCAGCACTGTCCAACAGCACTTGCTAGTAGGATGGAGATGTTCTGACTGCACTGTCCAATATGGCAGCCACTAGCCATGTGAAATGTGGCCAGTTGGACCAAATCTTACATCGCATTTAACTTTAATGAGATAGCCACGTGTGGCCAGTGATAACTTCACTAGATGCTAGAAAACATGCTCAACTGGACCTATGTGATTCAGCACCATGCAATGCATTTCATTGCCATTCATTCATTTATTTATCGAAGTATAGCTGATTTACAATGCTGTGTTAGTTTCAAGTGTACAGCAAAGTGATTCAGTTTCACACACACACACATTCTTCTATTCTTTTTCAGATTCTTTTCCCTTATAGGTTAATACAGAATATTGAGTAGACTACCCTGTGCCATACAGTAGGACCTTGCTGATGTATCTATTTTATGTAGAGTGGTATTTAGGGCCACACCTGCAGCATATGGAACTTCCCAGGCTAAGAGTTGAATCAGAGCTGCAGCTATAACGCCGGATCCTAACACTGAGCAAGGGCCAGGGATCAGAGATTGAACTGCATCCTCAAAGACACCATGTCACGTTCTTAACCAGCTGAGCCACAACAGGAACTCCAGTAGTGTGTACTTGGCTTTGTGTGTGTGTGTGTGTGTGTGTGTGTGTGTGTCTTTAGGGCTGCACCCATGGCACATGGAAGTTCCAGGCTAGGGGTCAAATTGGAGCTGCAGCTGCCGGCCTACACCACAGCCACAGCAACTCAGGATGTGAGCAGCATCTGCAACCTACAGCACAGCTCACGGCAACATCAGATCCTTAACCCATTAAGCAGAGGAAGGATTGAACCCCCATGCTCATGGACACTAGTCAGGTTCATAACCTGCTGAACCACAGGGGAAACTCCCTAGGAGTGTGTACTTGTTAATTTCAATCTCCTATTTATCCCCCAGTCCTTTCCCCCTTAGTAACTATATGTCTGTGGGTCTGTTTTGTATATGTGTTCATTTTTATAATTTTTTCCTTGTTGTTTAGAACAGCCTGTGACAGAGAGCATGGGCTGTGCAGGCCCAACTAACCTGTGTTGGAAGCCGGGCTCTGCCATCTTTTCCCTGTGTGATTTTGAGCTGGTCCATTACCTTCTGCTGCCCATTACCTCAACTCTAAAGAGAAGTGCTCTGCTCAGAAAATTCTCCAAAGGATGAACATATGTGAAAACTAAGGGTCTGGCATGAAATCATTTTGTTCCTTCAATATATATGATTTTCTGAGGATCTACAACGTCCATGACTTCAGGGAGTGGGGATCAAGCAGTGATTGAGACTCAGTCCCTGCTCCCACAGAGACCACAAGGAAGGGTCCGTGGCCTGAGGGAGAAGGATGGAGCAGAAGTGATAGCAATGGATGCTGTTTTCATTTCTTGGAGTGGTCAGAGCAGCCTTCTCGGAGAAAAGGACTTTTGAGCAGAAGCCTGCAGGACAGGAGTGAGAGCCCTGTGGCTCTCTGAGAGGAAATACACAGATAGAAGAAGTGCAAGGTCCTGACACAGGACTTCGGAGTTAACTCTGAATGATGGGACGCCATCCTGACAGGAGCAGTGACTTGATCCAATTGACTTTAAATCACTCTCTCTGGAGAATGGACTGGAGGAGGCACCGGGACCTGATGCAAGGCCACATGGCAAGGTCAGGTGCCACATGATGGATGGCAGAGGCCAGGGGAGAGATGAGAGGAAGACGGAGGGAGAGGAGGGTGGGGGAGGATGGGGAAGGATGGGGAGGATGAAGATGGGGAAGTGAGGATGTGAATACACAGAACTCCACCACTATCACTGCCAGCAACCTGAATTCTCCTTTCAGAAACCCTGCAGCTCAATTTGAGAGATTCTGGCGGTCAGGCACTTAAATGGTGCATTTTGCAATTCATTCTCCAGTCGATGACCAGAGGGCAGAAGGAAGACAGGCGCCTGATCGCTGGGTTTACCTCTCCAGCACAGCTCACTGCAGTTCTAATTATGATGGTTTTGCATTGTTTCAGAAGGGGAAAAACACACACAAAGAAGAGCTCGTGCTAATCATGTGCTTAGATGATGGGATTAGACATTGCTTTTGATATGTGGGTCGATGACTATTTAATGAACTAAACATCAGTAAATGTGGATGAAAATTAAGTGGCATTAATTTGCCAAGGACTTCAGATCTTATTCATTCCTTTATGTATAAGATGTACTCCATAACAGTTATAGTATTGGAGCTTCTTGTCTACAAGGCAGAAGGCTGCTTAGCAGAGTGGTTAAGCAATCAGTCTCTGGAACTGTAATTCCTCAGTTCACATCCTAACTTGTCACTAATGAGCTGTGTGACGCTCCATGAATCACTGAGCCTCTCTGAGCATCCTCTCCTCTAAAATGGAGGTAAGGTTTTAGTCCCCTCAGAGGGCTTCTGAATTCCGATATGAGAAATTTTTAGAACCAACCATGCCTGACACACTGTAGAAGTATTTAGTGTTTTTATGACAAGTGCTTTAAGCAAGGAGGAGTCTTATACATGCTTTCCCAGAAATTGCCCTTTTGCATAATACTACACAAATTTAGCTGTAGAGCATCGACACCTAAAACAAAAGCAGTTCTTACTTTTTTTCTCTCCACTAATCACTGCCTTCATTTCCCAGAAGGTCCTATTCAGAATCACACCACAAAAGTATGGTGGTTCTAACATGGGAGGATGTTAGGGTGGGTTGGGAGGTTTTATTTCCGTGTGTGTGGTGTGTGTGTGTCTTGTACCATGATAACAATCCTGGTGCATAGTCAGTAATCAATGATAGCTGTAACATTACCGTTACCATCCCTAGCACCATTTTCAGATGTAGTTTTTGCCTTTTAACATCTTGTTTATCTTTCTGAAGATATGAAGGGTGACCGTGAAGCTATATAATTAATTTTCCAATGTGATTTGTGGACCAAGTTTAATTTATCCAGCTAGTATATACTAAGACCACATGAGGGTTCCCCAGGATGAGCCAGGGATACAAAAGCATAAAATGGATACAGCGCTGCCCTCTAGGAACCCTAACATTTCATTACTTTATATTCAGATATAAAATTACTTAATGTCTTACTCAATATATAAAACATCACTTCTAATTCTGCTATGATCACCAAAAGCCACAGGAAGGCTATGCTCCAAAGAAGCATTCTGGAGACCCAGACCTCCCTTCTATCCTCCTCTGACACAGAAAAATGTCAAACTCAGGAGGTGAAATGGACCTTATGGAAGACAGAGAATCTGTTGCTTATAAAGCAGAGTTTAAAAGAATATCACTTAGGAATGAAAACACTGTTTACTTTTACAAACTTATTTGGTCCCCAAGTTATATGTCCCAGAAGCAAAAGAAGAAGGGACCATGAGCCTGATATTGCTTACAATTCTGGTTTTACATCAGAATTGCAACTAGTATTAGGAGCTTCTAAAAATATACAGGTGCCCCGGGCATCGTACTCTGAGATTAAGCTACAGGTGCAGGCTAAAGTTCTCTTTTTAAAAAAATAAATAAATAAATAAAAAGCCAACACACCCAGGGACTTCTGATGCCAGGTGCTATCAATGAAATATACTGATTTATCATGTGACTGCTTCTAGGTCAGGAACTGGCATAAATGCTCATCAACTTATTTCATCTATATCATACACATGCAAATGAGTAGAATGACTCCCATTTTCCCATGACACTTACCTAGGGTCACAAAGGAAGTAAAAGCCAAAACTGGAATTTAATCTTGCATTGTCTGACTCTAGAATCCTGCGGTCTTTCCTCTAGACATCAATGAGGTCATTCTGGGCATAAAATTAGAGCTAGAAGGGGTCACCTTAAAGATGATCTAGTTCAAAATATCATTTTTTTGGACACAAAAATATGCTCCAGGGTGGGAGTCATAACCTAGTAAGAAGTATAGAGGGGCTGTGGGTAGAGTATAAACTGGAGGTGGGCTCCTGAAAGCCTCAGATCAGCTTTTTCTTCAATACGCCTCTTCTTCAAAATAAAACCTACATTCTCCAATTTTATAAAGTATTCCAAATATTCTTTTTTTATCATTGTCTAAACTTTTATTATTATTTTTTTTAAACTGGGTCACCATGCTGTACAGTAGGAAAAAAAAATTGTATTGACCAAATATTCTTAAAACAGAGTATTCTGACTCAACCCCAAATCAGATCAAGAGTGTTCCAATTCTGAAGAGGTATACATTAGCCAAATACACAAAATATTTTGTACAGAGGAGCACAGATAGTTATGCCACATATAATCTCTTTTTTTAAAATACAAAATTTTCATGGAACAAATTCCACATCTTTCATAAATTAAAAAGAAGAAAAACTATTCAAAAAAGGAGAAATCACCTTCTAGCATGATGTTCCAAACAGCTAAAAAAGCCTCTATATTCACACTGGTGGCAGGTGACAGGTGTCTGAATGGCAAATGCTATGTAAAAAAATTAAGAAAAATAAAAGGCATTCTCCTGACTGGACAGCAGAGGGAGAAGGAGGAACAGACTTGCCTTGGGAAGCTGGGGAGCTAGGCACAAGAGGAAGGTGCTGTCCTTTAAAGAACTTGAGTGACATCAGCAGGCAGGGACAAGTTTACAGAGTGGAGACTGGTCAACAAATCAGTAATGGTCCCAGCTGTCAGGGCATGTGGAACCCACAGCAACCCCAAGCCTGACCTAGGAGACTGTCTCCAAAAACTTCCAAAGGATATTTCAACCTCTGCTTATCTCTCTGTGCGTGGGAGGAAGATAAGAAAAGACGGTTAAAAGCCAAAATGCACCTGATCTAGACAAGAGTATCAAAAATGAGCTTGGGAGATTAAGAGTCAAAACCAAAATACAGACGTGGCTAAGTTCTGCCCCCAAAAGATAAGTTCTTTAAAGCTTAGAAAGCCCCATCCTTGAGTTTTGAATTCTTGAGAATCAAGAACAGTGTGGATGTAACGAGCTTATCAATCTGCTTACCAGGAGTCATGACAGAAATGAGATTTATTAGAAAGAATCAGTGAAGTGGCCATTTACTTCCTCATTTAACCTAGCTGCTATCTTGGTTGATCATCAAACCTTCTCATTTACACCCCCATCATACAGGAGAAAGGATTAAAGTGCCAGCTCTGATTCAAATAGCTGATATATGGCAGAAACAAATATATGTTTTCTAGAAAGATTAATAGTAGCTAGTGGTAGCCTGCCAAATGCAGACATACAAACTTTCTATCTTATACATAAATCAAACACAAGGCATATGGAGTATTCTAAAGACTGCTGATGTTACAGTGACTTTAAATTACTCAAGTTCCAGAATAAACTATGTAGATGTTGACTAATGTGCCAATATATTCTGGATCTTCCCTTACTAATTTAATATTATAATATGGCATTAACCAAAAGAAGATCTTAGTAATTAAGAAGGGAGAATATAAACATATTTGTAATCAAGGGGTATTTGGGGTGGGGGGCATGGCACGTGGAAGTTTCTGGGCCAGGGCTCGAACCTGTGCCAAAGCAGTGACCAAGGCCACTGCAGTGACAACGCCAGATACTTAACCACTGCACCACAAAGGGTATGTTTTTATAATGAGTTGTTTGCTCATTTGGGCAAATTCATTACAATATGGTTCCAGTAACCTTTTCAAGTTTGTAGATTATAATGAGACTTTATTTTTTGCTCCCCTTAGAAGTGAAATGAATGGAAAAGAAAAACTGAACACAGTGCCAAAAGAAATAAGGGAGCAAATAAATGAAGAAGGAGAGCAGGGTGATTGGTGACATCCAATGAGTAGTGAGTGAAAGAGAGATGCCCTGATGTACCAAAAACCATGTAAAAGTTTCCAAGTTTCAGGCCACTGACATTAGCATTTATGCAAAACTCAGTGGTCCTCAGAGTTAAGTAGGGCAGAGCACTGGACTGGAAACCAAAGAATCCAGTTGAATTTCTCAATCCTACTGTTGGCTGGTACCTTCCTATCTTTCAGGGACGTGGTAAAAATGACATGAGAGAACTTATGTAGGTTTAAAAGTGCTTTGTATACTGCTAACTTGTCTGTAAGTGCCAGGTAACACCATCCCCGCCCCCCTCCACCTCTTCCTCCTCTGTTTTTTTGTTTTTTTTGTTTTTTTGTTTTTTTTAGGGCCACACTGGTGGCATATGAAAGTTCCCAGGCTAGGGGTTGAATTGGAGCTATAGCTGCTGGCCTACAGCAATGCTGGGATCTGAGCCTCATCTGTGACCTACACCACAGCTCATGGCAATGCCAGATCCTTAACCCACTGAGCAAGGCCAGGGATTAAACCCTCATCCTCATGTATCCTAGTTGGGATCATTAACTGATGAACCACGAAGGGAACTCCCATTTTTTTCTTTTCTTTGTTTTTTTTCCCTCCTCATTCACACTATATCTTGGTCACTGTCTAAAGACAATTATCTGTGCAGTCAAGTGATCTGGGTACATGAAAAGACTTCAAAATTTTATTGGTAGAAATAACTTAAAAAAACAAATAACATCTACGAATGTCTTTTATGCCTAAGCAAGAAGGATGGAATGAGCATACTGATTCATACAGTTCTGAATGTTGGATTTCCTTCCAACAACCTCAATCACCACTTCCACCACACAGCTTCAGGAGAGCCTGAGAACATGGCCTCCATGACATAAAAGAACTTCTCTGTTGTAATGAAACCAAATCAAGAGGAAATAAAAGTCTGGTTCTTTTCAGAGAGTCAGGATACAATGTGTGTGAAACACATCATGTTGGGAAGGATTAGGAGAATGACCAATCTCAGGCCCCTTGTGTGAGTTGATCAATTACGATTAGTGCCTAATACAGACCCAGGAGCAAGACATTTCAACACATGGACAATATTTCTCTATGTGAGGTCATGGGACCTTTGGTAAGGTGGGGATGGGGGTGCCGGCAGGGGAAAGAAGAAAGCCAACTGTCTCAAGATCTCTGAGATCCTTAATTACTTCATTATGTGGAGGTGTTTTTAATATGATTGGTAGAGCTGTTATTCCTGCCAAGTATAAGTAATCACATACCCATTCATTCATTCATTCCCTATTTATTAATGAACACCTAGCAGGAGTCAGGTACTGCATTAAATGCCAGGGGATACAGCTGTCAATATGTAGACGTGGGCCCTGGCTTTATGGATCTTACATTCTAATGAAAAAGGCAGAGCAATGACAACCACAAAAAAGGAAAAATACAAACAATGACCTATGATAATAACGATGGTGGTAAAAGCTATGAAGAAATGGAGTGATGCAGTAAAGATGACATGGGGGTGCTGGGGGCTACCTTAGCTAACTAGTCAGAGAAACCTTCTATCAGGAGGAGCCTCGAATGAGATGGAACCTGCCAAGTGAAGAGCTGGGAAAAGAGTATTCCAAGCAGCAGGAACAGAAAGCACAAAAGCAATGAGACAGAAAGGGCTTGGAGCATGGAAAGCAACACAGAAACACAGGTGGCCAAGCACAGTGAGGAGAGGAGAGGACTCCCAGATGAGGTGAGAAGAGTGGCCCAGAACCACATTTTGCAAGCATGCTGTAAAGGCCAGTTTCAGGAGACTTCAGGGACAAAAGTTTTCAAATTTTAATGGTTTATAAAAGGCACAATCTGACTTACATGCAAAGCTTTTGCTCTAACTAGACATGTCCCTTTGTACAAACACACAATGAATGAACACAACCTTTATTCTAAAGAGGCTAGCATTTGGAGTAATCAGAAGGCATATTGAGTGCATTTCCCAATATTTAAATAAAAATGATCTTCAAGGAATAGAAATTTAGAAAGCCCCACATAACTACCTGGTAACCAGAAAGTTAAACAATGGATTTGGGTTTAAAAAAAAAAAAGAAAGAAAGAAAGAAAATAAATCTACGTACCTCCTCGCTGCACCAGTAGTGTGACCTCACTTCCCTTTGGACATTCGATGAGCATATCCACAACTTGATTGTGAGTCAGAGCCTGCACATTCTTCTTATTAACTTCCACTATAAGATCCCCTTCTTTCAGGCCCCGGCACCTCGGACTGTCAACAATTTGTTTCACTCTTTGGCCACCGCCTCCAGGGCTGTCCGCGATAGTAAAACCAAAGCCCATTGGCCCTTTGACTATGTGAACAGTTATGAGTTCTGGCTGAGTGGCTATGGAAGAAGCCAAAGAGACGGTGTCATTGGGGTAACCATGGGAACCGTTTGAAGCCACATCTGCTGGGCTGCTTGGCCTGGCATCCTTCATGCCATTGACTTTGCCTGTTTTACTACTGTGACTAGCTGGTGAATCATAGGTCTCCTGCCCATTCACAATGATTGGTTCTTTATCCAAAATGGCCACAGAAGTCACCAAACTTGTGTTGGGGTCATCTGGGTCAAAAGGCAATGGATAACCTCGGCAGAGTTCAAGGTCCACGCTGGCACCGATGGGAATGGACTGGAAGATTTTCACAACTTGTGCATGTGTGTGTCCCAAAACACAGGTGTCATTGACACTGACAATTACATCTCCTGCAAAAGAGTAGGGGGTTAAAAAAAACAGTGCCCAGAAAAGTTACATCCATTTTATACTATAAAATCCTACTAATACGAGGCTGAACAGAAACTGGATTTGGGGGTGGTACCGTAAAGCACAAAGAGACTGCTTCTCTTACTTATTTTATGCTAATAAGGCCCTCTTAGAGCAGCTAGTGTCTTCCCTGCTAATAAGAGTATAATGATCACTGAAAGAACACTGGAGCTTTCTTCTAAAACAAATTTTCATTGCAGAAGACCAAGTTTAGAATTCATTTATTCAAATAGAGCTACATTTTTAGTAAATTGCTGCTTTACTGTACTCACCAGCAACCTAAGAGTTCCCCCAAATGGGAAATTTTGAAAGGGATTCAAAGCTTTTCATCTGTACCAGGGAACAGATTTATGTAGTGGAAGAACCCTGCTCATTCACCAAGTTTCTCAAGGACAATTACAAACTTGTGAAATCGTGGCAACCTCTGGTCTTAAGCACACAGGACCAAGTGGTGCCTCCTACCTGTTTCCATCTTGCCGTCCAACGCGGCAGGACCATCCAGGACCAAGCTCTTGATCTGCAGAAACTCATCAGGTTCATCCCCACCAACGACCGTGAAGCCAAAGCCACGACTGCTTTTCCGCAGCTTTGTGTGAATGAATTTGCCTTTCAACTCTGAAGGGTTCCGGGTAAAAAAGGGTTTGCCTGGATTAAAACAAGAAATGCATGAAGAATGCCAACGTGAGTGAAAAGATGAATCAAATAAGAAATGATACAATTTCCAGATCACTCCCCAGGCTCCTGCGCTGAGGCATTTGGGCATAAAGGTGTCCTAACAGAGTCCTCTCTGGATTTCAGTACTAGGGCGTTCCTAGGCTCCTTTGTTTAAGGAAGGGGCTAAAGTATACAGTTTGTCAGCAAAAAGATCCAAAAGAAAATGTAAGAGAAGGACAGCATTGGTGTCCTTCATCTGACACCACTACTTGGTTTTGTTTCCTGTAGTTGAAAAGCATTTGGGCTGCCATGAGGTTCTTCAGAGGAAATGGCACGGATCTTTGCTTTGCATCTTTTGTTTTGTTATAGTTTATATTTTCCAGTATGGCTTCCAATATGTGGCCTTGGTCTTGGATTCCATTTATAGAAGCATCTAAGAAAAAACTCTCAATTAAACAGAAAACTCATTCTGAAAATAAACAGATAATACTAGAAAACAGTATGGTCACAAAGAATAACTCAATAAAAATGGAGAATGATTATTTTAAAAATTAGTCATCTAAATTGAATTCTAAATTCAACTTTGAATTGAATTCTAAATTCAACTTTTTTCTTTTCATTTGATCTTTTATAAATTTATGAAATCGTCTAGATATGTCAACTGCTAAATTTTTTTTTTTTTTTGTCTTTTCTTGCCTTTTCTTGGGCCGCTCCCGCGGCATATGGAGGTTCCCAGGCTAGGGGTCCAATCGGAGCTGTAGCTGCCAGCCTACGCCAGAGCCACAGCAACGCAGGATCCGAGCCGCGTCTGCAACCTACACCACAGCTCACAGCAACGCCGGATCGTTAACCCACTGAGCAAGGGCAGGGACCGAACCCGCAACCTCATGGTTCCTAGTCGGATTCGTTAACCACTGCGCCACGACGGGAACTCCATCAACTGCTAAAATTTATGGTTTAAAAAAGTGTAGGGCATATGGTTTACGATATTTAAGAAAAAGGAAAAACAAAAAACAAACAAAAGGAAACAGTTACAAATAAGAATGAAAGAGCTCCAGAATTCAGTTGTCTCATTTAAAATAAAGTAATAGCTATATAGCAAAATATTTTCCAAACGTGCTAACCTAAGATTGTATTGGCAATTCTTGGTAGCATTCACAAATAACATTTTGCACAGAAGACAAAAACTTTATTTTGGGTTTCTATGTAATTGAGAAACTCCACTGGAATTTCTCTGATTAACCCAGGTAGTGAACATCATTCTATGCTCACATGCTCAGACTCTTTCAACTCTCCAAATTATACTTCCTCTCTCTTGCCTTTGCCACATCTTTTCCATCTGCCCTATTTCTTTTCCATCAAAAACGGATAAGCAATGAGATTCTGTTGTATAGCCCAAGGAACTATCACTTCTGATGGAACACGATGGAGGATAATGTGGAAAAAAAAAAAAAAAAAAAGTAATCCAGGTTCTTTGCTGGGTTACTTTGCTGTACAGCAGAAATTGATAGAACATTGTAAATCAACCATAATAAAAAATTTAGGAAAAATGTTAATGAAAAAAGAAAAAAGAGAGAGAAAAAGTTTCCACCTACCCCTGCACCAGGAAGCTGGCACTGAGGAAGGAAAGTTATTTTTGGTTAGCTATATCTAAAACGTCTTTTTAAAAAAGGTTTCTGGGCACACGTACAATTTTAATTGTACATTTCAAAAGTTTTTGGCTCTGAAAAAGGTTCTTATAAATTGCCTAGAGTCATAGGTCTGCTCACTAACCTCCTCTTCTCTAGTGCAGTCCTGAGGCCGGCTAGAAGCATGACAGACTACAGCTCTGTCACCATGACTAAAGAAAAGCAACACCTTGCAGGATTCAGCCTGTGAAGTCATCTGCCAAAGCATCAGGACTGTGCAGTTAGGGCTTGTGGGGGGACAGTTGCCATGGCAACTACCAGATGGAAAACTGGGGACCACTGAGATAACCCCCAAATTTTACTTTAGGGGGTATGTGAATAGCTGACATTCTTGAGGCTGAGGCTACTGAAGAGGGCTTGAAGGGAAATACATTTCACTAAGGCAAAGACATCAATAGCTGTCACCTTCTCAAGGAGACTTTGTCTGTCCACCTACTATAAACTGCAATACCTTTTTCAACATTCACCATCCCTTTTACCTACTTTATTTTTGTCCTTAGCATTCATCACCATCTCACATACTATACATCTTACTTCTTGGGAGGGTGTTTGGTCTCATCTCCCTCTACTCCACCCCTTTGTATAAGGCACCGCATGTGCCCCTATATCCAACACTAGAATGGAAACTCCATGAGGACTTTGGCTTATATATTCAGGGTGTAAAATACGACCCCTTCATTTTACGTGCTCCAAAATATTTGTGTTGAATGAATGTAACAATGAATGAACAGCACAAAGAAATGAGATTTAACATGTCTTTAAGAAGGCTGAAAGAGGTGGTTGGGTGTGTAAGTTTTTAAGTTTTTCACCAAACATAGGCAAGGTTATAAAATATTAAAAAAAAAAAAGTCTGGCAGTTTGTATGTATTTTTTAAAAAGCCATTAGCATAGTTTGAGATTACAATGTTTTCAGCTTAAAAGAGACATGAAGAAGACAATGAAATTGCACTGCTGACTTTCTTTTTTTTTTTTTTTTTTTTTTTGTCTTT
This sequence comes from Sus scrofa, assembly GCF_054392235.1. Classification (NCBI taxonomy): domain Eukaryota; kingdom Metazoa; phylum Chordata; class Mammalia; order Artiodactyla; family Suidae; genus Sus; species Sus scrofa. Next base: position 61,808,267 of record NC_139395.1, read on the forward strand.
TGTCTTTTTAGGGCTGCACCTATGGCATATGGAGGTTCCCAGCTAGGGGTCTAATCAGAGCTGTTGCTGCAGCCCACACCATAGTCACAGCAACACCAGATCCGAGCTGCATCTGTGACCTACACCACAGCTCACAGCAACGCCGGATCCTTAACCCACTGAACAAGGCCAGGGATCATACCCACAACCTCATGGTTCCTAGTTGGATTCATTTCCACTGTGCCATGATGGGAACTTCTGACTTCCTTTTTCAAAGCCTAACCAGGGAGGGAAGAGCAGAGAGTTCTACACTGATACATGTTTCATGACGTTTTATGTATGGGTAGGTCATCAGTTAATGTAGCTTTGGAGAAGTGCTTTTCTACCCACAGCAGTGGAATGTGAAGCTCTCTGCTGCAGCCCTGTGGCACATGGAATTTTCTAAGAGTGACATGACTAGTCACAGGTCGTAAGATCTGGTTATGTGTGAGAATCACCTGGGCAGCTTCTCAAAAATGTACTCATTTCTAGAGCCTACCGCAAAGTCACTGATTCAGAATCTTATGGGTCTTGGCCCCCAAATCTACTCTTTTTCTCCCAAGTTGGTACACTTCTTGGTACTAGTGTTTGAATACCCTAGACCAGTGTTGTCCAAGAGAATTTTTTGACCCAGAAAATACTCTAGATCTGCACTGTCTGATAGGGCAGCAACTAGTCACACATAGCTCGTGAGACCTTGAAATGTGGCTAGAGGAACTGAGGAACTGAATTTTTTGAGCTCTGAATTATAATTAATTTGAATGTAAATGGTAACATGTAGCCAGTGGCATCCAAAATGGCTGGCACAGATTTAGATGATGCAATGGGGATGTCCCACAAAAAGACAAAACAACAACAAAAAGGATTTTGAGCCAGGGAGTTCCCGTTCTGGCTCAGCAGAAACAAATCTGACTAGGATCCATGAGGATGCAGGTTCGATCCCTGGCCTCTCACAGTAGATTAAGGATCTGGCATTGCTATGAGCTGTGGTATAGGTCACAGATGAGGCTCAGATCTGGTGTGGCTGTGGCTCTGGTGTAGGCCAGAGGCTACAGCTCTGATTAGACCCCTAGTCTGGGAACCTCCATATGCCATGGGTGTGGCCCTAAAAAGACAAAAAAAAAAGGATTTTGAGCCAGAAGTTAAACTGTTCCTAATGACAACCAAGGTTCAAGTCTGTGCTCCATTGCTTCCTGGCAGCGCAGCCATGGACAAGTTACTAAACCTCTCTCTGCCTGAGTGTTGGATGTATAAGCAGAGGTAATGATGTACCAACTTCACCATTCACATGATAGTTGTAAGGAAGAACTGTGACAGATAACACAGGAAAAGTGCTTAGGAGGTATCTGGTACATAAAAAGAGCTCCACAGCTCTAAATCATTATTTTGAAGATGGTGGTGGTGAAGTGGGTGGGGTAAAGGCTGCAAAAATCGCTCTCTCAGCATAAACTGGAGGCTAGAGAGATTTCCCAAGAGCAAATCTCTCTAAAACAACCATTTGCTGGGATGAGAAATGCATTCTTGATCAGAGGAAAGTTTAGTTGAGCAGTGAACTTAGCAAAATTAATACCAAACCTTCTAATCCAGTGAGCTGTACAGCTTCTTCTAGAGTTCTATCAGGAAGGCAGACCAGGAGGCTTAACCAGCAGGCAGGGAACACAGAATTGTAAGCCATGATGATAAAGTCCAATTTAATGTTTCTCATAATTACAGCTTGGAGTTAAAGGGTATAGATTTAAACTGGTTTGTTTGGGACTGAGTATATTCCAAAGATTATGACTATGTTTGAAAGACAAGCATCAATCCAGAGACTATACCATAGAAGGGTTTTAAGAGTAATGACTGATTCCCACAGACTTCAGTGAGCCTCTCCCAAATCCCAAACCAGTATGGGACCCAAGAGGACTACAGGGAAAAAGAAAAGAAAAGAAAAGAAAAAAAGGTCTAAAAATGGGGAAGAATCTGAGATAAAGTTCCTAATATAGATCAATACCATTTGGACTCTTAACTTCTTTGGTGCACTAAGAATTTGGCACTCAGAACCAGAAACTTTAGAGCTTTAATATATTTAATCTCTAAGACAATTCTTTAAAGAAGCTAAGCTGGTTATCATATATGTACATACCCTGTTTCACACAATAATAAATTTTAGCTTAGTTCAGGGTATCCCACAGTGATAAAAAAAAAAAAAAAAAAAGCCTCCTACTTCTATGGATCTAAAGTCTAAAGAGGAAAACAGTTGTTAAATAATTAAGCACAAATGAACCCTAATTATAAACTGCTAAATTCTATAACTGAGAAGTGTAAGATGGGGTGAATAAATAAGACAGGGGAATCCAGCAAAAACCTTGGATGAGTAGAAGTTAGCAAAGCAAAGAGTGGGGAGGAAAAGATAGCTGCCAGGAGGGACCAGCATGTGCAAAGGCTCTGAAGTGGTCCATGGTTTCCCTGATTCAAGGAACTGAAAAGAGGTTCAAGGAACTTAAAAGCTAGAGTAGCTAACCTGCCATGAGAGGTGGAAATAAGACAACATGAGGCTGCAGGAGGGATTTTATGTTTAAAAAATAGAGAGGAGGAGTTCCTATTGTGGTGCAACGGAAACAAATCTGACTAGTAACCATGAGGTTGTGGGTTCGATCCCTGGCCTCGCTCAATGGGTTAAGGATCCGGTGTTGCCATGAGCTGTGGTGTAGGTTGCAGACACGGCTCAGATCCTGCAGTGCCATGGCTGTGGTACAGGCTGGCAGCTGTAGCTCCGATTTGATCCTCAGCCTGAGAACCTCCATATGCTTTGGTTGCAGCCCTAAAAAAAACCAAAAACATTAAAAAAAAATAATAATAAGAGAGTAGGCCACAATCATTTTTATATTAATCAATATGTTATTATCTACTATGTTCTATATTTATTAAAACCATTATCACTATTAAAAAGTATGAGATTTTTATACATCGATGGATATTAATACCAATCTCATAACAATATTAACTAAGAGGGAAACAATTTTTCTTATGAAAATTATAATGGAGGAATGACAGGGCAAAGTGTTATCCTACCTATCTTTTAATATCTAACACAATTATATTTCTTTAGAAATGTAGAGAGAAGAAAAATTTTATATTTTTTAAATGGTTCTGTACCACAGACTCACCAATGCTATGAAACATCATGCTTGTTCTGTTTTGTTTTGTTTTTAATTTAAAAGGAAAATCTAGGAGTTCCCGCTGCGGCACACAGGGTTAAGGATTAGGTGTTGTCTCTGAGGTGGCATGGGTTTGACCCCCAGCCTGGAGCAGTGGGTTAAGGATCTGGAGTTGCCGCAGCTGTGGCATAGCATACAGATGTGACTCGAATTTGATCATGGCCTGGGAACTTTCTTTTTTTTTGTTTTTGTTTTTTAGGGCCACACCCATGGCATATGGAAGTTGCCAGTCTAGGGTCGAATTGGAGCTACAGCTGCTGGTCTACACCACAGCTACCGAAACGTGGGATCCAAGCTGCGTCTGTGACCTAAAGCACAGCTCATGGCAACTCGAGATCCTTAACCCACTACGCAAGGCCAGGGACTGAACCTGCATCCCCATAGATACCAGTCAGAGTTGCCTCCACTGAGCCACAGTGGGAACTCCTGGCCTGGGAACTTTCATATGCCACAGCTGCAGCCGAAAAAGGAAAAAAAACTGAGCAACAAAACCCGCAAACCTTTTCTATCACTTAAGAGTAATGAGGCCTAGAAATAGCAAGATTACAGAGCTTCCAATTTTCAAAAATGAACCTCTGTGGGGGGCTCATACCATTTACGAATGTAAATAAGTGAGACCCAATGAAACGTTGTAAAACATGCATAACTGCCAAAACCGCAGCAAGACTAGGAGGTTAGAATTTACAACACAGTAACATCAAACCATTTTAGGTTTACAGAAGAGTCTTAGTCAAAAGCAAAAGTGTTGACTGGAATTGTGAAATATCTAGTGCTGAGTTTTCAATGTATCTTATTTAATACAATATTAACTATCTGTGGTCTCTTAATCAATGGTGCACAACTCTAAGATGGTTTTGCCCCCTAGTGGCATTTAGCAATATCTGGGGACATTTTTGTTAATCACAAGAAGGTGAAGGGTTCCATTGGCACCTAGTGGGTGGAGGCTGGGAACATTGCACAATGTACACCGGACAGCTCCACAACAAAGAACTATCTTGGAATAACTCTTTGGGATGGCCTGAGAGTTTCTTTAAAAAATAAAATAAAATTTGATGCAATTATAAAAACACTTTACCCTGAAGTGGAGCGTCTCTGGCCGGCTCCGGATTGCTTGGGGGGTGGTTTGGAATAACAGGAGGCACAAGCGATGAATGATCTTCTGTCCAATCTACAAGGAAGGGAAGAAACAGTTTACTATTCTTCCTTCAAATAGCTGGTTGACTTCCTTAGGGTGCACCTTCTTCTTAATCACAGCAATTAATAATTAAACTACCCAAACCAATAAAACCAGAATAAAACCAATAAAGTTGGCAAGAAATTGGTATCTGACCCCACTTCATGTTGAGAATATCCATCATGGTTCCTGTGGCGGGGGGGAGTCAGGGGGAGGCAGAGAAAGTGTTTCTACCTCCTTCTCCTAAGACCTTGGAGGATAGAAATAATGTGGTACAACCACTGAAATCCCCAGTGCTCTTGGGCTGGAGAATCCAAAGTGAGATCAACTGAAAAACATCAAGAAAGGGAGTCAACTAAAGCGGGCCCAATGTGGGAGAAACTTCTCCAATGCATTTGAGACCTGGGCTGGGCTGCCGAACCCTGCTTGCATGGGGTAGTGAAGCTGGGTCTCAGCAGTTTTGCTAAGGTGCTCTCTACTATCATCTCTCAAACCCAGAGAGGGTCGATTTCCAAAACTCCTGAGTGCCAACTGTAGCGGTACTCACTTGGGAGGCCCAGAAATAACCTATGATGAGTGACCCTTGAGACTTACCCCAAAGTCATTTTTCAACTAAGCTATAAATAAGCTATACAGTCAATTTTATACTCATCTTTCTATTGTATATTCCCATTTCCCAAACTTACAAAAATATTTAAAAATAATTTCTTTTTAAAATAGAAAAGAGATTAAGGTAGAAAGAACTTTTCTTTTTGTGTGTGTATGTGTGCATTTTAGGGCCGCACTTGGCCTATGGAGGTTCCCAGGCTAGGAGTCAAATCAGAGCTACAGCTGCCAGCCTACACCACAGCCACAGCAACGTGGGATCCGAGCTGCGTCTGCAACCTACACCACAGCTCATGGCAACGCCAGGTCCTTAACCCATTGAGTGAGGCCAGAGATCAAACCCGAAACCTCATGGTTCCTAGTTGCATTTGTTTCCGCTGCGCCACGACGGGAACTCCAAAAAGGAGAACTTTTCAATAGGTGAGTACACTCGCACACACAGACACAGACACATATATACACCCTTTCTCTAAAATACAGTCTTTGGCAGTGGTTGGCAAACCATATACCAGCCAAACTGGCCCCAATGCCTATTTTTATTTCTCTTTTATTTATTTTTTTGGGGTGTGCCCAAAGCATGCAAAAGTTCTCGGGCCAGGGATGGTGGGGGTACTAAGTCCATTATTTTTAAAGAATGCGATGGCAAAAATGAGGAAAAACCTAAGTATCTATTAATAAACAAACAGCAAAATGAAGTGAAGAGATTCATAAAAGGAAATACTTTGCACTCATTAAAAATTATAATGTAAATCTGTATTACGCATGTTTCAAATATGTGCAAGAAATATATTTAAGTGAGAAAAAACAGGTCACAAAACTAGTAAATATATAAATATATAATGTTAATACATACAAATTATGATCTAGCTTTTGTTAAAATATGCATATTTGTATAACCCCAGAAAATTTCTGCCCAGTGTTTCTTGCTGAGAATGGGATAGAACTCAGCAGGGAAGATTTAAATGCTTTCCACTTCCAAACTGTTCATATTTCCCCAAAGAAAATGAATTAACTTGTAATTTTTTAAAAGCATTGAAAATTACCAGCCTTTTCTGATTCTTACATGTAATGTTCTGAAAATGAAAAGTTAGTTTCATACCCAGTACCTCCTCCTAAAGTGCTGAAAGTGGTTTGGATTTAGACACCAGGTGCTGCACAAAGAACATTCTTTCACCAGCAGCAAGTTCTCCCATCTAATGACAGCCCCTCTCTATGTTCAAGTGGAGATCAAGGGCTTTTAAACTGGGCTTCCAGCTTTAGTTGTCAGCGGGGGCTCTCCCAAGAACTCTGCATTATTCCCCACCCTTCCAGGACTTCAAGTCCCCAGCACCGCAAAGGACATGATCCTCAAGGCCAGTTCTGACCACACGGGGGTGTCAGTGCCCAGGCTGTGCCCAGAGCTCCTCAGCCCCAGACATCAAGGCAAAGCCAACCTTCTGGCTGCTGCTGCTGCTGCGGCTGTTGCTGCTGTGGCTGCTGCTGCTGTTCCAGCTGCTTCTTCCGTTTGGCTTCTAGAACAGGGTTCTCATATTGTGTCTTCCGGTTGATGTGGCTGGAGCAGAAGGCAGATGGCATTTGGTTAGGAAACATTTCATCCCGTAAGCAAAACGCCAAGCAGGCCAAGTTCCTTGATTAAAACTAAGCAAAGAACATGGTCCAAGATATTGGGCGTGTTGTGTCAAAATGCACAGTTAAAGATGTATTAAAAAAAAATAAAAACAAATGGTTTCCATATACTGACTGCTTATCTGGACCAAATGCTCTCCAGCACTGACCACACACTACCAGTGTTACATGCATTTTACTTTAAAAATCTTCAATAAATGCCCGGGAAGTAGGTGCAATTTGTATTCATATCTTCTGGAAAAACAAAGTAAGCTTCTGGGCAGTTAAGTAACAGCTCGCCTCACATCACAGAGCTAGTCGACACTAAAGAGGCCTACAAGCTCAGTCAGGCCTGCTTTCACATCCCAGGATTTTAACCATCAACTCTCTCAAATGTCCAAGGCATCTCCTGACAGGGGGCGTCTTTTTAATTCAACAGGAAGTCGATTATAGGATTATTTTAAACTGAGCTTAAAGTGGAGAGGCGGTATTTTGCCTGTAATGTGTGATGCCAGAAATTCTGCATATAACTTTCCAAAACAGAGTTCACGGGAGCCTGGGCAGTTCCCTGGATGGTAAAGTTACAAGGGCTCTACCAACAGCTGTCAACTATTTTGAACAACCGGCATACAGTCAGGATTAAAAGGATGAGCCTTAGGCAAAAAGATTCCAAATGCAGCTAACCTAAGCAAATGCCATGTGTTCAAAGTGACAAACACCCAGATAGTTCAGATGGCTCCAAAACTAATAAGGTCATGGCAAGATAAAAATACATACACAGACACACAAACACATACATGAATCCAAATGTGTATTTTTTTGGCCATAGACTTATGTATGTGTATGTATATGTACATACACACATATTACCCAAACATATACAGACAAACACATACATATTTCTTTTTTTCTCCTTCATTACCATCATATTCATAAGAAGTTTGGGAATGTTCCTATTGTGTGATTAATTTCAAAATCAAAGTAGTTTTTTCAAGCCAGGCTTTACTTTTTAAATTCGTTTATGTTTATTTCCTAATTCTGGTAGACAATTTCACACTGAGAAATAGTCTAACATTCCTAGGCATCTGGATCCAAAAGGACACAGGGAGGAGAAGTGTATGGTCAGAGAACACCTGGCCCCTCAAACCAAGTCTCTTCATTCATCAAAGCTGAAGTCATCTATTCCTTTTCTCTTTTAATGCACAAATTGGTTGAGGGAGAACTGAAAATGAGCCCCCATTTGACAGAAGCCCCACCGTACATCTGTGAGAAAGATGATCTGCGGGACACACAAAGGAATTTTATTAGGGTTGAATCGGAACTATTGCTGTTGGCTTACACCAGAGCCACAGCAATGACAGATGCGAGCCGCGTCTGCAACCTACCCCACAGCTCACAGCAATGCCGGATCCTTAACCCACTGAGTGAGGCCGGGGATTGAACCTGCAACCTCATGGTTCCTAGTTGGATTCGTTTCCGCTGTGCCACGACGGGAACTCCTGAACTTGTAAATTTTTTTACAATAAGATGCTGAACATTTTACGGCCTGGGATTTTTGTATCCTATGTCCTTATCACTAAGGTATCAGAGGAATGACTTGACCTTGCCATTAGCACAAGAGATAGAAAGCTCTCAAGTTATCTTCTCTGTGGCAGGAAGGATTCTGATACTAGAACATTCACATGGCATTTGTTTCTTTCGAAGTATCTTTTTATTATTTATTACCCATCCTTCTTAGAGGAAATGATGTAAAATGTATTTTTCAATGTTTACTCATTTAGGTTTCTTTTATTTTCTGTGAGTATCCTACCAACATACGGTTGTGATAAAAAGACAAACGACGTGCCTATGGCTAGAATAAGGTATATGGTGATGTAGGTTTTGAGACTTGTAAAAATGAAAAATGGGAGCCATTGTATATTGCAGAGGTAAAAAGAGGCTTACAAGGTTTTGCCACTTAGGCTTGCTCTCAACGTCCTTCTTAATTGTGGCAGCATTTCATACATTATTTAGATTTGTCTGAGTGACAAATAAGACCCTTTAAAGAAAGTCTGAATGAATAAATATGTAATTACTGAGAAGTTCGGACCTGGATAGGGCAAAAAAACAGGGAAAACAAGATTCTCTTCCTGAAGATAAGCAACCCACACTCAATAGATATATTGAATCCTTGCTCTTCTCATTCATTCAACTAATACTTATTAAGTCCGTGCCATATGCCAGGTCTATGTTGGGCTTCAGTAATACAGTGGTAAAAATAGAAGACCTGAAGCCTGCCCTCATGAATTTTATAAGCTAATTTATCATCATCAGATTTGCTGAATATTTTCTCATTCATTAAATTATAAATATATTTTCATTATAAAATTAATATTATTATTAGTCTGTTTATACCTCGTGAGGGTAAACTCTGTTTAGCATAAATGTACATAATTAGAGAAGGGTGCAAACTAAAGGGTGTTTTAATAGGCACTTACTCTACATAGTAGATACCATAGACAGGGTCTTCAATCTTTTCCCAACCAGCAGGCAGTTCTGAAAAATAAAAGAACATTTAGAGTAAAAAGAGCATGTTTTTGAAGAGTTTAGGGCTTTGCAAGGGTTAGGCCAAAAGAGAATAACTCATAAAAATAATGCCTTACATCCAATTAAAACTGTGTATCCTGACCAAAAAAAAAGACCAAGCATTATTTTTATTTTATTTACCAGTGAAGAACAATTCTTACAAGGTTTTGAAGAAGAGCATGAAGAGCAATTCTTTACTGATATTTTGCACAAGCAAAATCAACAATTAAATTATAATGTAATGGAAATAGTTAAATTTTGCCTTGAACAAAATTCAACTAATCCCTATCTTAAACATTTGTAGTGTTCTCATTTTATTGCTAGACTACCTTACCACAAAAGCAAAAATGGATGAAAATAAATGTTTCTTTCCATTTTCAATACAATACTGCTGTTTTTGCTCTCCCTGGAACAGTTATAATTTTCATCTTATTTTCTCCTTGTACCTAATTAAAATGTTACCAAGTGAGTAAAAATGCCTACATGGAGAAAGGATTTTTGAACTGTAAACAGCTATCACTCAACTGCTATACCTGGACAGGACCATCTTTGCCAGGACTGTGCCTCTGAAAGCAGAAATACAGACCTTGCTTTCCAAGAACTTATTACCTAAGAGGGGGTAGAATTTATTCCTTTAAATGTGGTGGTAAAATTCCATTGGGGGATATAAGTGCCTTTCTGAACACTCGACTGTGCTCTATGGAACTTTACTTCATAAGGTTTCTTATCAAAGAGCGCAACTTTATTAACTGGGTAATGATGAGTTCTGTCATAACAAGAATCTATTGTGAAAAAGCCCATTGCACCAGATAATTTGGTGAGAGAAGTAACAATATTGGGCTTTGTGTCATTAAATAACTCTTCAGGCAGAGCAGCAATTCCCCACTTAATTTCAAAGCCACCCTAATATACAGGTAGTTAGGGCAAGCTTGGATAACAGTGTACTCCAAAGTGAATTATTATTCCTAAAAGTAGCTATTAAAACTGACTTGAATGGATTATAAACACTTGAAATATCACTTCTTTTGAAAAATCGGATTTTTAAAAAAATTCAGTGAATCCTGTGGTCACTCTTTGAAAACAGTAACCACTTACTTCATCAGGCCATAGGGCTTCCCTAAGCCACAAATAATTCCCTGCTGAAATGGAACCACGTACATAAACGTGTGTGCACACATGCACACACACACACACACACACACACAGGCTAATTATTCAAAGTCTACATTTTGCTCAGATTTGGCTGCACATCAAAAAAACATTAATTTCATGGTTTTTGCTCCACATGTTATTTATTTACAAACAAAGAAACAGGTTCCCCCCCCCTTTCTTCCAATTAAAAAAAAAAAAAAAACTCTTCCCCCAAAAAAACACTTAGCAGGTTTTAAAGAAGTCTTTGCGTTCCAGGAGGCATAAGCTACTAAAATGCAAGGCAGGTCCAATGGGCAGATGTTGATACAACTTGGCATTTATACACGCAGAGTCTTGCGGACGGATGCAAATCAAATGCCTGGGAAATGGTTTTCCCTTACAAAGCTGGAAATTACCATTTAAATGAAAATGAACCAGGAAAATATTTCCAAAGAGTTGGAAAATCGAAGATTAGAAAAATGCAAATTGGTGCCCAGGCATAGGTAGGTGTTGAGGGGACCACATCATGTTTAATGGACCAGACCTCTTTTCAAAATCTGCAACCCTAATATATGACCTGATTTTCTTTGATAAAACAGGAAAAAAAATTAAGGATTCTCTTCACTCCTTTATTCATTTGTCCAACATTTACTGACTGTTACTGCTTGCCTGAGGGTGCACTGGGCCTGAGGGGGCGCTGGGCACCAGAGACACAAAGATAATTACAACCAACTCGGCAGACAATTCAAACACAGTACCGTAAGGGCTTTGATGGAGCCCCACAGATGGTACAAGAAAAGAAGCCATCTATGACTTTGCCCTATCACCTACTTAACAACTTACGTTCCAGAGTTGAGACATAAGGCCGGTCCACTGGTATTTCTGGACATTTGTAAATGTCAACACATCTTCTGAGACAGATTAGCAAACTCCAGAAATGTTCCAGTTTTTTCACGCTAAAACTCATTTAAAATTGAAAAGATAGATTTCTCACTTCCAATGTGGTGATTAACTTAATAATAGGAATTAGTCTCCTAAAGCCTAAAATAGAAATGGGTCATTGATTTTAAAAAAGGAAAATGTTTGTCTTCCAATTTGCCATTTGGTTCTAAAAAGTTGAAAATGGCTGAAAATACTGAAACTCAGGAAATGATGACATCAAAATTGTTTTTAACACTCTGAACACCTGTCCATGTCTAAATGTCTAACAACTGTCAGACATCAGACCGGTCGGCACCAGCTGTCACTGAGATTTCAGCTGACTAGGACCTCCATGGGGTTGTCCAGATCTTGATGTGAACCTCAGCTCTACCTCTCTATTAGTCTGGCATTGGGCTCGTTTCTTACCACCTTGAAACCACATCTTTCTCCTGAGTTTACCTAAATAAGGATGTTTGTAAAAGCTTTTACATAGCACCTTGCACCTAGGCTCAACTAATGGCAACTGATCTAGGAGAGTCCAAAAGACATAGGACAGATCTATATGTCCTGTTTGTTTGCTGTTCCTGCCACTAAAAATCTCACGCTGTACTAATTGATACCATGGAAGCAACATGGATGGGACAAATGCTCCAAGTTCTTTTTTCACAAGTTTGGTTAGCACAGAGATTGAAAGTCACGTTCATAATCAGAGATGAACTTCCAAAATACGACTCAGTTTTGGTTGCGAGGGGGACCTCATTTCCTAGTGTCTGTTTCTCCTAACTAGTTGCAGCCCATGAATACCCTGTCGTTTCAAAAAGAAGGTTCTTCAGGTACTTTTTGATTTCAGGGAGGTAACTGCAGAAGATGTGATAAATTCTGCAAAACAAAAGTGCATAATGGAGCTACTGACCCAGCCCAAACAACAGAGTTCGGAAATGACAACTCTGTAATCAAATGATCTGTGTCCGACACCCCAGTCCACCGCCCCCGCCTCACAGAGGCTGATTATAGAGAGGATTTCCTTGTCACATCTGGAAGCGTACTGTTCACTGAACACCTGACAGTTGCTATTGTTTGAAATTAGGATCCTCTTATTAAGAAAATGGGCAGTGAGCTTGTCAAAAGAATCTGGAGTGAATGCAGTGAAAAATGTGTATGTGTGCGTGTGTGTGTGTATGTGTGTGTACACGAACCACTCCTGACACAGAGGACATATACAGTCAAAAATCAAGAGTCCTATCTCTACCTACAAGGATACATTTGGGCCATTTCTATAGAATACATGTTCCTTGTCTGTCCCATGGTAAAGGCAAAGACTACCTAAGGAAGTACTGAAAAGATTAACAAGAGAGAATTAGTTCATAAAGAAGAAAAGTGGCAAAAATATGTGCTGGGAGACATATTAAGACACATTCTCAGTAAGTCTCCTCTCAAGCCCCACAGTAACTCCTCTTTCAGGCCCTCCTTACAGATAAGGAACTTGAGAAGCTAAAAGAAGATGATTGACTTGCCCAAGGTCACAGAGCCAGTAAGTGGGGGAGCCCTGATATGAAGCTAGGCAACTTGCCCTAACCCTGGAGATAGCTCCCACTTCATCAAACCATCTCCCACAATTGTGGCATGAGAAGGGACACCGTGCAGCCAGAAGAACATACTTTGTAGAGTCTTTAACAGCGATAGGAAAGTTTCCACACTTGTTACGGTTATATGAGAAAAAAAGAGAAGAGTTGATTCTTTTCTAAAAATTTCAAGCTTCCACTGACACAAATAAGGTTGTGTGTCCATGCACAATAGTGTTATTTCACCAGCTGTCCACACACAGTTGTGGTCATTCACACACATCAGTCAGGTGGCCTGAGTGGTTTAAATGGGTTTTACAAAGGACCAAGTCACTTGTTTTCCATCTGCAAAACCCAGGTCTGTCTTTTTCAATGACATTATCTAATATCATTGGATTGATTTTTTTTTTTAAACAAAATTAGTTACAAATTGTTCTATTACACAGTCTGAATCTCAAGTCATTCCTACCACAAGACCACAAGGACAACTTATTAAATATCTTTAAAAATAGATCTTTCAATAGTTATCGACCACCACTGGCATATCTACCAGTTACAAGCGGATATGTTCCAAACATTAAAGAAAAAAAAAATAGAACCAAATTCTATTACATCCTAACTCTAGTCAACCATGATTGATTATCTTTATCTATAAAGATAAATCAAATCAAATAAAAACAATAATCTGTGTTAAATATTTATATTTTCAGTTCTTAAGGCAATCTCAAAAATGCTAGTCTGATTCAATAATCTCATGACAGTTCCATTTCTATTGATGTTAAATCATTGTCTATTTTAAAAATAAAAATATACTATCATCAATTTTCAATCTGCCAAAATTTCATGCGCAATTTGGCTGAAACTTAAGGCTTTCTCATCTTCCATAGATGCATCAGATGGAATGAAAACTAATTTTAATATTGTTCAAAGCCGAACATAAAACATTTAACTTAGCAGGGAACATAATTCAATATAGTCCAACAGCAAAGATAAAAGAGTTTGGCATTATCTGCTAATGTAAATTACTCTTAAACTGTAAGAGCTAGGAGTAGTCAAAACTTGATTTACATTGTTATACACAGTCTAAGGAAAATGACACATAAAGCCAGCAGCATCTGGTTTTCAAGCCATTCACTACAGTTACAAGTCAACATGTAGTCTATGACTGAATAACAATATAATACTAACACTTAGCAACCATTGAGTTAATCAGTGGAATTGTACTGCTCGTACTCCCACTAAGATCTTTCAATGAGTCTGGTAGATTTTTGTTTGTTTGCTTTGCTTTTCACTATTCTCCATGCAGAAGGCCACCCACCCCCAAAAAATAAAGAAATGAGACTGCGGTAGATTATAGGAGAGTTCAAGGGAGATGGCATCTATTCCCTCAGTTTTCTCTTAATCCTCAATTTACCAGAGTATCTAGCATCAATTTGCTAACTCTCATTCCAGTCTCAATTCCCTCCAACGTTTTTTTTTTTTTTTTTTTTTAGACAGAGTTTATTACAACTCTGCCTGATGTCTGCAGTCAGACACATGTGTTGGACGACTGATCTTCCGTGGATAAGCTGGAATGAATAGCATAATTGGAGACATGCAAACTAAAGAAACCAAGAGATTAGCAATACACTGGAGAGAAAGCATCCAGGGCAAGTCATGCAGGCTGGGAGGGTTTACCTAGTTCACTGTCCAGCTCCTCGGTATGGATCCCTTCTTCTCCAAAGGAATAACAGGAATGAGACAGAAAAGAGAGAAAGAAAAATTCAGACACCATCACCAAGAAAGAAACACCCGCCAAGAAAAACAGCAGCAATCACATCACTTTCTTGCATCCTTACCTGCATTGTGGCTTATTTCATTGGCTTGGATAGTCAACCTGAGACCTCAGTGTAAATCACAAAAAGTAAGAGCTGATATTGGCACCATTATTAAATGGCTCACTTCCTTGCATGTCAAAATAGGGTTTGATTGGTTGTAAAAGATGACAAACACCTTTGCGGTTTCAATGTTCTTATGTGGGAAATCACTTGTTACAGGCCTGATTTCCAACAAAGCTGTTGGACCTTTCAATATTAGTCCTTTTAATCCTTCAAGAATCCTGTAATCAGTGAGGCAATTATACTCACAAAACATGATTTAACTAATAAGTAATACTGCTGCCTTAACACCAGAAGGTGGGGTCAAGTTGAGGATGCAGATTCTAAGGTGAGCTACACTTCAACGACTTTCTAAAGGAGTTGGAAAAAGGCACTATGTCACAATGATGGACATCGAAGAAGTGAGGCTTGAAGGCTGCCCTGTAAGGGATATTGCGAGGCAGTGTTTACTCTGTCTAAGACTTCTAAGTCAAACAGCTCAGAAATACTAGAATGAAAGTGTTCTCAGTAATTTCTTTTTTTTTTTCTTTGTCTTTTTAGGGCTGCACCTGTGGCATATAGATCCAGGCTAGGAGTCGGATCGGTGCTGCAGCTGCCAGCCTACACCACAACCACAGCAATACCAGATCTGAGCAGGATTTGCAACCTACACCACAGCTTGTGGCATGCCAGATCCTTAATCCACTGAGTGAGGCCAGGGATCTAACCCACATCGTCATGGATACTAGTCTAAGAATCTGACTAGTTAAGAATCTACCCACTGAGCCACAGCGGGAACTCCTGTTCTCAGTGATTTCAGCGAGCAAAATAAGATCTTTTCCATTCTTGACCACATCTTGCTGCCAATAAAACATTTTACTATGTTTTATTATACTTATTATATTATTATAACTGAGACTAGAACACAGGACATCACACAAAAAATCATTTCATATACAATCACTTCAGCTATATAGTGGTGACCGTCCCCTCCACTGCAAGTTCCGCAAGGATCAACCCTATTTTCACTACTACACTCTGCTCAGTGCCCAGTGCGGTTTTTGATACATGATAGGTAACAATTATTTCTCAAAAGGATGAAAGAAAGAACAAATGGATTGATTACTGACTTCAGTAACCAACATGGCCCTACACACCTTGTAAACTCTTGATTTAAAAACTATCCAATGGCCAACAATAAGGTTTGATATTAGTATTGTTTCCTAAGAAGGGAATCCAATTTACATAAAATATCTCATGAAAATTCCTCTTTGAACTGATTTAACAATATCTTTAGGGCACTCACTCATTTCCTCAAAAGTCCTTTAATTAGACCTACTATGTGCCAGCCATTATGCAAGACGACAGAGACATGGAAAAGAGCAGTCAGCCACATCCTTCTGGAAAAGAAGACAAGGCTAAAGCTCACATCAATAAAAATTAAATTAAAACTGTGATAAGTTCTCTAGAGTTATGATAAATAATAGAGTGACCTCATTACACCTGGGGGCAAGGTCAAGGGAAGAGTCCCAGAGCTGAACTGTGAAGAATATGCAAAATTTAATGGAAAGACTTAAGAGTGGAAAGTGACTAGAAATTAAGCTCTCCAAGAGCAGGGCTTTTTGTTTATTGTGTTCAATGATCCATCTGCAATTCCTAGAATGCACTTGACATAGAGAAGGCATTCAATAACCATTTGTGGAGAGTAAGGGTACTCTAAGAAGGGAGATTATCTAACTGTCATGGAGCAGAAACTCAATGAGGACTAGGGGGGAGGAAAGATAGAGTGAGGGATGGAACGAGAGGCAAACAAGCTCAGAGAATGAAGCACAGAGAGCTTGAAGAGACAAGCTACAGACTTGGCATTTACAACACCACATTTTGAAAGACTGCTCTGGATACACTGCATAAAGGAGAGTGGGAAGAGGCTGGGTGGAAGATGAGCATGGTTAGGATGGTAGAGATGATCAAGAAAACAAAAAATGGATTCCAGAGACATCTGGGAGGAGACGTGATCTCAGCTGGATGTACATGGGTTAGAAGTGGCTGTTAAGGACAGTAAAAGGTCTAGGGGGACACTTAAGTAGGCATGAATTTACTCTCACCCGAGACAGGGAACACTTAGAGAAGGCCCGATTTTGTCAGGGGTGGGGTGGGGAGTGGCCTGAAAGATCATTAGTTGGGTTTTAATCAGAATGAGTTTAGGGAGTTCCCGTCATGGCTCAGTGGTTAATGAATCTGACTAGGAACCATGAAGTTGCGGGTTCAATCCCTGGCCTCGCTCAGTGGGTTAAGGATCCGGCGTTGCCGTAAGCTGTGGTGTAGGTCACAGACACGGCTTGGATCCTGTATTGCTGTGGCTCTGGTGTAGGCTGGTGGCTACAGCTCTGATTGGACCCCTAGCCTGGGAACCTCTATGTGCTGCGGGTGCGGCTCTAGAAAAGACAAAAAAGCCAAAAAAAAAAAAAAAAAAAAAAAAAAAGAATGAGTTTTAAAGTCTCTTTGAGACAAATGACGTTATTAAAGATAAATGCATTAGCCTGGAGCTCAAAGGCTAGGGAGAAGGCTTCTACTTGAACTATTAAAACAAAGAAATGACAATGGGCACTCAACCCTGAAGATCAGTATTCCAAACTAGTTAATGATTTTTTTGAGATAGGAAAAAGAAAATATAAAATTTTTTCTGGTAAGTATAATGCTATGTACTGTTATATTCTATATGCATATGACCTACAGAGAGTAGAAAGAAAGACAAGAACAATATTGTGCCCAACAGCGTGACTCTTCTTTGTGTCGTGATATAAACAACACGAGGCAGCTTTGTGGTGACTGGCAAGAGAAAATGCAGGTAGGAAAACTGATACCTGCCATTGTGATATAATCAGGTTATATATTTATGCTTGTATACAAGTACACAGACATACGTATAGTTTCTACTAGAAACAGAATGTTTGAATTCTATCGGTGACGGGATAATTACTAACTGCACTTGGTATGAATACATACTCGTTACAAAAGGATTAACATTAACACCAGTGACATGAATTCTAAGAATTAAAAATTACTGCCATTGTTAACAAAAACATTCAGTCATTTGACTGAATACTTTTACTCCATTTTTCTAAGTAAAAGCCATTGAAATCCTCTGTTATCTATAAAATTCTATTAACAGGCATTTTCATACATTCCCAGTATAATTATAATGGCTACTGACACTGAAGATCTGATGGTAATAAAAGCACATTCAATGGCTTCAAAATCATCAGGCATTAAATAAAGACTAGATTTTGTTCCAAGAAGTTTTATGGCTGGATGCATTTTATGTTCCGATCTTTGAGAACTGGTCACCTATGTATTATATATTAAACAGAATACGGGAATAATCAGGATAGTCCACTATTCCTTAAGCTTGCAACATAATGCAGCTGGCCACGCCTGGGCCATGCCTTCTTCAGGACTAAAGAATCAAAATAAAATAACCACAATAAAAGGATCCTCTGGGTTATACCTCCTTAGTCAGAAAGATTTGTACTTCCCTTTGAAGGCACTCAGGTAACCATTCATTTCATGTAATCTGCAATCCACATGTAACAGCAGGATCTTGGACTGTAAGGTTTTGACAAGATCGTACTTTAGCAGATTACATTTTCAAACAAACCTCAAGTTTATAAAGATAGCAATTCTGCCCCTTAGGATAAATTAATAAAATTTCACTATCTTACAGTAAAATGTGCATTCAATAATTATACTACTAATTCAAATGCCAGAAATGAATAATGAGCAGCAAAGCAAATCATTTCCCTTTTAATTTGTCCATGTCAAAAAGCAATTTTGGTAGAACTTAGGAAAGACTGAAAGGGAACACATTTGTTCTGTCTCAATTTTTTTTTTCCTTTCACAAAAGTAATTACAAATCCCAAAGCCTTGAGATAAACTTAAAAAGGGAAAACAAACAAACAAACAAAACTAACTCTTACAGCTAGTTGATTTAAAAAAATAATAATAACAAGGAAAGTGGGGCTAAGGGTAACACCTCAGTCTCTTTTGTGGAAGAAGATGCTTTCTGATATTTAGGATAGATTCCATATCACACAAAGATTCCCAAACAAGGCAAGATATGCATTCTTTAGATCAAAACTTGGAGGAAATGATAGAGTTATGAAACATGCAGAGTTCAAGAAAAGTTGTATTTTTTTTTCTCTACGATTGTCATAATATAGGATAAGGGTCCATTAGGTAAGTGCCATCTTGGGTTTCTAAAGTCCTAGAAACTTTCTAGAGTTTATCCTCGTTTGTGAAGAGGCATCTTTATTTGAAGAGTTCCTGACTGTTCTGAAGTTCTGCTTCTAATGGAGAATTTAGGATGCCCTCATGTTAAAATAAACTCTTCTTTTATCACCATTTTACCCATGTCCCTCTTGCTTTTTGAAACTACAATGCACTGGATGACCCTTTAAAAACGCACTGTTAAAACCTGAGTGACATGTGAACAAGCCCCCCAGCTCACTTAAACCCAGAATTTTCTAGCCCTTACCATCATCTTCACACTCTTCCAGTGGCTTCTGCTGCTTGTTCAGGCACCGAGGGTCTAACCAAGATGTTGTTTTTGTGTTATGGCTGAAATCCAGAAACAAAGAAATATGTATGAAAAGAAAAAAAAAAGCAAAAAGCTCAAGGATAAAAGATTTACACAATCTTGATCATTTACTCTACAAACAAAGCAAAGATACTTTCCAGCAGCAAACTGAGGGCAGAAGAGAGCTCCAGTTTGGAATCATGAAATGGCTTGAAAAGGAAGGAACTTTGATAGGCTTTTTCCTAACCTAAAACATAACCATTCCATTATGGAAAGCTTAAAAGGTAATACCGGTTATATTTTTGAAAAATGAACTCTAAATCACACCCCTTGTCTGTACTGTCTCCTCTTTTCTAGACTTATTTTAGTCTTCACATTTGTCAAATTTCTATCTATTTTACTTTTTTTTTTGTTTTGCATTTTTAGGACCACACTTGCAGCATATGGAAGTTCTCAGGCTAGGGGTCAAATCGGAGCTGCAGCTGCCAGCCTACACCACAGCTATGGCTACACCGGATCCTTAACCCACTGAGTGAGGCCAGGGATCAAACCCGTGTCCTCATGGATACTGGTCAGGTTCATTACCACTAAGCCATGATGGGAACTCCAGGAAATTCAATCTATTTTAAATTAGTCTATGACTTAGATCTTGGATGCTGGAATTCACAAAGGAGGAGGCCACTTCCCTCGTTATATTACAAGAGAATCCTCATGACTATATAAAACCACTTGAATTCATGTGAGGGGTTCAAAGCTGTTAAGACATACCATTTAATCACAGCATCTGAGATGATGCATCAGACAGAGGGAAGGCAACCCCAAATTACCTATCACAAAGAGAACCCAGGCCAAGGAAAAGCTTGGAGAGACTGAACATATCCTACTTTCTTCTGGAGGGTCTAGCTCAACCCTACATCAGGTGTTTCAATGGAACCTGACTACTGCCCTTCAACCACGTTAGAAATAAACGTCAAAAGAATGACAGGGAACACTGACCCGAAGCAGATCGGGGACAAAGTTCTGCTCAAGCAACCAGTCCACCCACTCTATGCACACTAAATATGAAGAGCAAAGAACTACAAGTCTGGCAGTTTAAACTGCAAACCAGAAATGAAAACAGAAATTTTTAAAAAAGAATTTTTTTTTTAAACATCTGAAGTTTAGGCTGTAAATACATTAAGAAACTGTCACAGTTTTTTTTTTTTTTTATTTTAGATCCAAATCTTACTAACTATTGGGGAAAAAATTAGGGCTTAAATGAAAAACCGAATGTGCAAATATATACAAACATTATCTCAACTGTGTTAAAAGAAGAAAGAACAAATGAAAGGTAATATAGTTAGAACTATCTCCACCAATATTACCTATTTGTCCACCTAGAACTGTCATAATCTGTCTTGTCATTTACATGTAAGTAACAAATTATTTAACCCTTATAAGAATGCTGAGAGAGGAATATTATTAGTATTAAAATGATCACTCCCCATTTTCCACATGAGAAAACCGAGGACAAAGACTTGAAGAAACGAGCCCAAGGACACTCTGTTGATGCTCGCAGAACTGGGAACCAAATCCAGGGAGTCTCTCACTAGAACCCATGGTCTACACTACTTATACACAGTAAGAGTATAAAAATGGTCACTGATGGGAGGGAAGATAATGTGGCTTTAAAAAAAAAACAAAAAAAAAAACACCTTTTCATTTCAAGAGAAATGTAGATTCATATGCAGTTAAAAGAACCACACAGTGAGGTCCTACACACCCCCACCCTTACCCTGAAACCACCAAGGGTAACATCTTGCAAAACTATAGTACATCACTTCCAGAATACTGATATCCATACAGCCAACACATGAAACAATCCCATCATCACAAAGTTCCCTCATGTTGCCCTTTTAAGCAACAACTGGTTCTCTTCCAATTCCTCCCTATAAGACAAATTTTTAATCCCCTGAAACCATGAATTTGTTCTGCATATATATTTTTTTTTCTTTTTTTTTTTTTTTTTCTTTTGGCTGCACCCACAGCATGAAGAAGTTCTCCAGCCAGGATCAAACCCGTACTATAGCCATGACCCAAGCCACTGCAGAGACATAGGCCTTAACCACTAGGCCACCAGGGAACTCCTCCATTTCTATAATTGTGCCTTATCAATAGTGTTATATAAATGAAATGATATAGTATGTAATATGTTATAGTTTAACCACTGAAGAACATCTGGGTGGCTTCCAGTTTTTGGCTATTTGTAATAAATCTACTATAAATACCTATGTTCAAGCTTTTGAGTGACTATAATAAGTATTCACTTCTTCAGACAAATGTGCAATTGCTGGGTCATATGATAATTATATGTTTTGTTTACGAAACTGCCAAACTGTCTTCTAGAACACTACACAGTTTAACATACCCATCAGCAGCGTACGTGTGATTGTTTCTCTGCAACTACACCATCATTTAATGTTGTTACTATTTTTTATTTCAGACATCCTATTAGGCTACACGTCTATAATATCCTCCTGGTTTTATTTTGCATTTCTCTAATGGTTAATGCTGTTGAACATCTTTTCATGTGCTTATTTGCCACCTGAATATCTTCTTCAGTGAAATGTCTGTTCTTGTCTTTATTTCATTTTCTAACTGACCTTTTTGTTTCATTTTGTTTTGAGTTTTTTAATACATTCTAGATACCAGTCCATCTTTAGATATGAGGTTTACAATGATTTTCTCCCAGTCTGTAATGTGTCTTTTCATGTCCTTATCAGAGTCATCTGCAAAACAGAAGTTTTTCATTTTGATGAGGTTAAATTTATCTACGAATGCCTTGCCTTTCACTAGGTTCCAAAGATTTTGCATTTTTTGTTTTTCCCTAAAAGTTCTATTATGTTACCTTTTACACCACAGTCTATGATGGTCTATTTTCAGTTAATTTTTTTTGTTTAAGGCATGAGATTTAGGTTGAAGTTAATTTATTTACCTCTAGCTATACACTTATTGAAAAGGGTATCTTTCTTGCAATGAATTGCTTTTGCATTCTTTGTTGAAAATTGGTTGGATATATTTGTGGGTCTGTTTCTGGGTTCCATTGATCTATGTGTCTATTTCTTCATAAATACCACACAGAGTTTATTACTGTGGCTATATAATAATTCTTGTTACCAGGTAGACTGATTACTGTGACTTTATCCTTCTTCTTAAGAGTGTTTAACCTCTTCTAGTTCCTTTGATTTTCTATATAAATTTTAGCATAAACCTGTCTATATTAACAAAAAGTCTTACTGAGATTTAGACAGGGTTTACAATAAATCTGTATACACATTTGCAGAGAACTGACATCTTTACCAATTCTGAGTCTTTCAATCCATGAATAGAATAGGTCTCTTCACTTATTTAGACCTTCTTTGACTTCTTTCATCAGCATTAGTTTACAACCTACAAAATCCTATACATGTTTAATTAGATTTATACATAAATGGGTTTTTATTTTTAATTTTTTAAATTAAAAACATTTACATATCTTTTATTTTTATTTTTTTGTCATTTAAGGGCTCCACCTGGAGCATATGGAAGTTCCCAGGCTAGGGACTGAATGAGAGCTGTAGCTGCCAGCCAATGCCACAGCCACAGCAACGCAGGATTCGAGCCACATCTGCAACCTACACCACAGCTCACAGTAATGCCCAATCAACCCACTGAGCAATTCCACGTCCTCATGGATACTAGTTGGGTTCATTACTGCTGATCCATGACAGGAACTCCCCTAAGTGTGTTTTTTAAAAAAGTAAATGTGAATTATATATTTTATTGTTTGCTTGTTCAGTGTTAGTGTACAGATAAACAACTGATATTTGCATGCTTTGCTTTTATCTTGCTGACTTATTCTAGACTTTTTTGCACATTTCGCATAAGTTTCCATATAGATAATCAATCTGCATATCTTTTATTTCCTTTTATTGATTATACTGGCTAGAACTCTCAGCATGGTGTTGAATAAATACAGTAAGAGCTAACATCCTTGAGCTATTCTCAATCTTGTAGGGAAAGTATTTTCTTTCACCATTTGAGTATAATATTAGCAGAGGTTTTTTGCATACGCTCTTTATTAAGTCAATATAATTCCCCTCTATTCTTATTTTTCTGAGAACTTATATCATGAATGAGTGAGTTCCATCAAACACTTGCTTTCAATGAATATGGTCATGTCATTTTGTTTTTTCCTTAGTAGGGAATTAATATGGTGGATTACAATGATTAATTTTTTAATACTGAACCAGTCTTGTAGTCCTGAAATAATTCTCACTTGCTCATGATGCATAATTCTTTTTATGTATTATTAAATACTATTTGCTAATATTTTGTTATAGGTTTCTACATCTATATTCAAGAGTATATTGCTCTGTAGTTTTCCTTTTTCATAGGCTGTCCTTGTCTGATTTTGGTAACTAGGTAATATTAGCTTCTTTAACACAGTTGGGAAGTGTGCCTTCTCTTTTCTTTTCAGGAAAAGGTTGTGTAGAAATTTAAATCTTCTTTGAATAGTTCTCCAGTGAAACTAGCTGGGCCTAGAATTTCTTTTTCAAGAGAATTTCAACAACATATTCATTTTTCTTAATAGTTACAGGGCTATTCTATTCTATTTTATTCTATTCTCACATCTGCACCTGCAGCTTATAGAAGTTCCCAGGCAGGTTGTTGGAATAGGAGCTGCAGCTGAAGCCGATGCCACAGCCATGGCAGCAACAGATGCAAGACACATTTGTGACTGAACTGCAGTTGGGGCACCACCAGATCTTTAACCCCCTGAGGGAGGCCAGGGACTGAACCTGCAACTTCATGGAAACTGTGTTGAGTTCCTAACTTTTGAGCCACAACAGGAACTCCTTTAGGGCTATTTAAATTATCTACTCCATATTAGATGAGTTTTGGTAGTTTGTGCTTCTCAAAGAATTTGGTCCATTTCATCTAAGTTATCAAATTTATGTGTGCAGACTTTTTTGGCAGCATTCTCTCATCACGTTTTTGATGTCTTCAGGGTCTGCAGCAATTTTTTGTTTAAATCTTTTTTTTTTCTTTTGGATATACATGCAGCATGCAGAAGTTCCCAGGCCAGGGATCAAACCTGCACCACAACAATGACCAGAGCCACAGCAGTGAAGACATCAGGTCCTTAACCACTAGGCAACCAGGGAAATCCTGTTTACATCTTAATACTGGTAATTCAAATCTTTAATTTTTTCTTTCTGTCTTACTAGAGGTTCTTCAATTTTATTATTCGTTTTGAAAAATCAGCTGGTTCCTTTGGTGATGATTTCTCCTGAGTTTGTTTTGGATTTCATTAATTTATGCTCTTAATTATTTCCTTCCATTCACTTATTTCATGTTTTTCATTTGCTTTTCTGTTATATAGGCTGTTAAGCTGGGAGCTTAGACTGTTGATTAGAGACTTTTCCTCTTTTCTGCTATATATGTGTAGGGCTATAAACTTACTTTCCATCACTGCTTTGGCTGTGTCCCAAAGTATAGCAGTCCCTGTTACTGCTATCTTTGCTAACTCCAAGGAAAAGACCATCTTCCACCCTGTCTTCAATAAGCGTTTGGCATTAATATGAAGACAGAAGTGTGGATCATCTCTACCTTTTGGTTGGAAAATAACAGAGGAGCTACATTTCAATCATCTTGGATTTCCTAAGTTAGTTCTGAAAGGGGGTATTCTGAGACCTAAGTCTTTTGTTAAATGTTTGATGATATATAATATTTGTTTAATTTTGAAAGACTTTTCACATCTTGATATTCTCAAACTATATTCCATATGCCTTGCACTATGTAAAAATATTAACTTAAAATGGATCATAGACCTAAATATAAAATATAAACTATAAAACTTGGAGTTCCCTCTGTGGCTCAGCAGTAATGAACCCAACAAGTATCCATGAGGATGTGGGTTCAATCTCTGACCTCACTCAGTGGGTTAAGGATCTGGCGTTGCCATGAGCTGTGGTGTAGGTTGGAGAAGTGGTTTGGATCTTGTGTTGCTGTGGCTGTGGCAGAGGCCAGCAGCTGCAGCTCTAATTCAACCCCTAGCCTGGAAACTTCCATATGCTGCAGGTGCAGCCCTAAACAAAACAAATAAAATTACAAAATAAAACTTTTCAAAGAAACATTGCAGAAAATGACTGCACTTTAACTTTGAGTTAGACAAAGATTTCTTAACTATTACACTAAAAGCAAAATCCACAAGGGGGAAATTTTGCTAAATTAGACTTCTAAAAAATTAAGAACTTCTGGGCCTTCAAAAGACACAGTTAAAATAATGAAAAGGAAATCCAGACTTGGACAAAATGTTTGCAAATCACAAATATAATAAAGGAATTTTATCCAAAATATAGGAAGAACTCTTCAAACTCAAGAAAACTGCAACCCAATTAAGAAAAAAATAAGCAAAGAATTTACCATTCTAAGAGGCTAGATATATTCTTCATATATAATACCATAACTTATATATCCGCCATAATTTAGTTGCCTGACTTTTTAAAAATTTTTTTAATTAATTAATTTTTTTTTTTTTTTTTTTTTTTGGTCTTTTGTCCTCTTAGGAGCTGCACCCTCGGCATATAGAGGTTCCCAGGCTAGGGTTCTAATCGGAGCTGTAGCCACCGGCCTACGCCAGAGTCACAGCAACTCCAGATCCAAGCCACATCTGTGATCTACACCACAACTCATGGCAACGCTGGATCCTTAACCCACTAAGTGAGGCCAGGGATTGAACCTGCAACCCCATGATTCCTAGTTGGATTCCCTTCTGCTTCGCCACGACAGAACTCCTAGTTGTCTGACTCTTTAGGGAAATTATTAATCTTATGCTTCCTCCAGCTCTTCAGATTCAATGATTAGGATGATATGCTAATTATTTTTTTGTACAAAGCCTGTTCAATTGTAGAAGAGGAGGCCATTGGCACACCACCAATTCTTTTAGACTGAATTTATATCTGGAGTTGCTAGAAAGAGAGAAGGAAGGGAGATATTCAGGTAGAAAGAATGGTACTTTACTCTATAAAATAGACTTCGCCATTTTCGGTATAGGCCATCTCCCAGTTTTCAGGTAGAGGACCTAAATTATCCTCTGCAGTAAGAGGTAGGTATTGAGGGAACTTCTGAGAAGGGTCCGTGATGGGAGCAGCGGTGATGCTACTATTCACAGGCGGGAGTGACGTTTCTTGGAGAGTGTGCTCTTCTTGGTCACCGGAATCGGCTGTTTCATCATTGGGAGAGAGAGAGAAAAAAATTTCATCAATTATTGTCCCAACCCAGGAGGGGTGCACCACCGTGCACATCTATCTTCTTTAAAGCCCTCATCCTTCCTAACCACTGGACAATGACTACACCCTGTTTTATTTAGATGAAAGTTCTTTTAATGGAAAACATCAAAATGATGAACTAAACTTATTTTACCAAAAAAAGAGAAAAACATGCTTAAATGATGGACTGCTCACCATCCTGGAAATGTCAAAGAAGAGACATACTCATCACTCAAAACTCTCAAGTCCCTTTAACTAAGAAGGTCATCAAGTCACTGAATGAGCTGGACTCTCATCCCATAGCTATCATTTGGTTTCATGACCCAGAGGACTTTGGGGGCCAAGAAGAAAGTCCATGCTGAAAACAAAGAAATAGTTTGAGACAGTCCTTGTCCATTTTGTATAAATTACCTGACAATTTTTGGTTGATAGTGGCCAAGATGAAAGATGATAATCAAGCTAAAAAGTCTACAGAAGTTGAGAATATAGATAGTTATACCAGTGAGTCAGTTGCTAGCATCTTTTGGAAAAGTGAGGAGAATGTTCCTGTGAAAACAAGACAGTTACCCCCAGAAACAGTATCATGTGGGTGGGATGATTTGACTTGGGTCTTGAAAGCTGTAAGTACACAAGTCTCCTTGCCTTCTTGTTAACTAGAAACATCAAGAAGTGATGTCATCAAAGTCTCCACAAATGGCACTGTTGATACTGGTTGAATTTTTATAGAGTCTGACGATATTAAATGTCAGTCTCCATGGGGCTTTAAAACATGATAAGCAGGGGATGTAGTCATTTTCTATTTCCCACAGTAATTCTCCGGCAGACATTTTTGATTTACTCAAGCAGACTTGAGGGTTAATAAAAAGCTGTTTGCAAATCTTTCGTCAGTGAGTCACTCCCAATAACACATGAGAATAAAGGTAATCAAAAAATTGGATGGAAGACACAACAAGCTGATTAAACAACCACATCCACCATGAATCTACCGCCATTGAGGAGGCTGCCTACGGTCTTTCTCTGCCCTACCTCTGTCCTCTCTTCTTCTGGTACCACTACTCAGCTCTCCCTTCGGAAACCACCCCCTCCATTCAAAGTCCATGGGGTCCGAGGAAGGACTGACTTAGATGAAGTGGGCCCAAAGTCACATCTGTATCACTCTTGCCTTTATGACTGGACCAGGCACATGATCCAAGGAAAATTAGTCCACACATTTGGACCA
Source organism: Sus scrofa (assembly GCF_054392235.1). Lineage (NCBI taxonomy): Eukaryota > Metazoa > Chordata > Mammalia > Artiodactyla > Suidae > Sus > Sus scrofa. The sequence continues at coordinate 61,835,992 of NC_139395.1, forward strand.
AAGGAAGTGCCTGCTGGAACTATCAAGCATGGGATAGCCTCTTGATGCCGAAGTTATTAAGCTTATAGATTCTCATGTTGTAAGTGCTGGTGGCTATCTTGACAAAACTTGGCATGGCTTGCCTGAGCATTAACCCCCTACCCCATATAGGAAAGCAAAGATGAAATAGAAAATTCCCCATTCCCCTGATGAAGCCTCTCTGATTTCATGTATTCCTGGCCTCTTTAATTGCTTGATCCCCTAAATTCCCTTTTCTGCCTAAACCAATTGGAGTTGCTTTTACAATTTGCATCCATGAGTGCAGACTCATAAAACAATTATAAGTTTGAAGGGAAAAGGAAATGAGGCCACCACAGAAGAAATACTTTGAAATTACTAATCAATAACAAAATAAATTCAAAACATGGCAAGATCCACCCTTAATTCCCCAGGAGCCAAAAGGTCTTCATTTCTGGTCTACCATCAGAAGGTACACTTCTCACACTTAAACCTATGTGGGAATCTTCAGGAGACATTGTGAAAATGCTGCCATGGCCCTCTACTTCAAAGAGATTTGAAATTAGGCTCAAAAATGTGAATTTCAAGAGCACCCAGGTGATAGAGGGTCAGGTACAAGAATCATACTTTGAGGACAGAGATATTAAAAAGTGCTTAAAAAAAAAAAATCACTAGTTACTTTAGCTTCCAGAAGCAGTTCTGCCCAGCTGGCAATGTGCCAGGATATGGTGCAACCTCAGGGTAGAAAGTCCTATGATCATTGGTGCTGGGTAAGAGGCACAAATGATGATGTAGGTCTCGAACACTGGAGAGGGTGCATCCTGTCTGAAGGGAGCAGAGAACTCAGTGCCAGGCAGTTAGCAGCACCCTGGGGAAAAGTGGATTTGGATTTTCCAGATCTCTGATTTTTTCAAGACAGCCAGAATCCATATTTTTATGCAGAAACTCCCAATTTTCCAGTCATAATTCCTTTAAAAATTAAAGCAGTGTGGCATGAGCAAAAAAGTAAAAGGCAGTGATTACAAGCACTGACAGTGATTACAAGGACATACTGTTTGAGTGTGACTCCTGGCCTTTACTGTGCATGAACTTGGGAAACACACTCAATCACTATGTACCTTAGTTTTCTTATCTGAAACATGGGAATAATAATAATACCTACCTCATGCAATTGTGGGGAGAATTAGGTAATCTAAAGCACTCAGAACAGGCTTTGGCATATTGTAAACATCATCTTCTTCATCACAGTTGTTATTATTAAATTTTGTTTTCAGGTCAGAGCTGGCCCTCAGGCTGCTAATTTATTACAAAGAAGCAGGAAAAGATGGATCTGATATCAGATGATAGATTAAATCAAAGTGTGCCCATTTCTACTTGTGTGACTTTGGAAGAGGCTTTACCTTTCTGAGCATTTGCTTCCTCATCTGTAAAATGGGTTTAATGCACACACCATGAGAACAGAATGATTCAGTACATACAAAGCATCTGTAAAAACACCTGGCATTCTGTGCGTGCTCCATGGAGCTCAAGAGTGGCACCTACTACTGGAAATACCAATGGCCAAAGTCAGTGGTCATCTCTTAATATGATATTTAAGAGCCAGAGGAGTGCAGAGAAGTGGATAGCAGAAATTCAATACTTTTACTGAAAAAAAAAAAGGGTTTTTTTGCTTTTTTTAGGGCAAGGCATATAGAGGTTCCCAGGCTAGGGGTCAAATCAGAGCTACAGCTACCGGCCTACACCAAAGGCACAGCAACACCAGATCTGAGCTCTGCCTGTGACCTACACCACAGCTCATGGCAACGATGGATCCTTAACCCATCGTTAAGGACAAGGACAAGGATTGAACCCTCGTCCTCATAGATACTAGTCAGATTCGTTTCTGCTGTGCCATGATGGGAACTCTTGAAAAAAAATTTAATGGACCCATTTTAATAGAAATTAGATGTAATAGGAAAAGGGTGGTGGTAATAAGTGCGCTGCTACATATGAAAAAAGAAACAACTTGGTTTAATACGAATGTATACAATTTATGGAGGGTGGGAAGGGAAGGAGAGGGAATAAAAAAGTCCCACCAGTATTCCAAATCCAGAACTACATGAAGGGACTATTAGCTCACTGGAAAAATATATATTTAATTTTAATTTTAATTTTCTAGAGAAAAAAGGAAATCCTTCCAGCAATTAGAACTTTTTTTTTTTAATATATATATTTTTTCTTTTTAGGGAGCACCCATGGCATATGGAGGTTCCTAGGCTAGGGGTCTAATCAGAGCTATAGCTGCCGGCCTACACCACAGCCACAGCAATGCCGGATGCTTAACCCCCTGAGCGAGGCCAGGGATCGAACCTACAACCACATGGTTCCTAGTCAGATTCATTTCCACTGTGCCACGATGGGAACTCCTCAAAAACTCTTTAACTTACCAGACATTTAAGAGCACTGCTAGCACTCTCTTGCTAAAGACTGCCAGTGCATCCAAACATGACAGAATGGAATATGGGAACACAGGCTTGGGGAGGAGGCAGGAAGCCTCTCTCTCCCTGTCTACTGGGGTTAACACATACAGTTCCTCAATGTTCTCATCTGAAAAATGGGGAAGACAGTTCAAGTAGGCTACTTATCTCTCAGGATTCCCAGGAAGTTTACAGGATATATGAAAAATGATTCATAACCCCAAAACAAACATGAAAAACATTTTCATTTATGGTAAATCAGAAGCTTCCCAGCACTGACATATGCACATACACTTGGGAACTTTTCACTGTGATTTTGACAACATAAGCTCATATCAAACATACATTCCTGAGCTTATTTTACGGCCACACCTGCAGCATATGGCCAGGGGTCAAATTAGAGCTGCAGCCACGACAATGCCAGATCTAGATCTGAGCCACATCTGTGACCTATGCCGCAACTTGCAGCAACACTGGATTCTTAACTTGCTGAGTGAGGCCAGGGATCGACCCCAAATCCTCATGGACACTATGTTGGGTTCTTAATCCTCTGAGCCACAACACGAACCCCCTAGAACTTATTTTAAATTACACATGTTTTAGGTGTTCTTTTGTGGTGCAGAGGGTTAAGGATCCAGCTTTGTCATTGCAGAGGCTTGGGTCACTGTTGTGGCAGGTTGGATCCCTGGCCTGGGAAACTCCACACCCACGGGCATGGCTAAATAAAGAAATAAATACATTATACATGCTTTACGGTTATGTGCACATCCCACACTGTCTGTATACACAACCAGTCAAAACCTTTGAGGCTGCAAAGGGATAAAAACTTGATTTACAACACAGAGCACAGTGGATGTGGAGAACAGAGCAGGTTCTGGAGTGAGACTTTTGGGGCTGAAATGACAGCTTTGACATTCACTGGCTTTGTGATACAACAAGCTACTAGACCTCCCTAGCATATGCAAAAGAGCTTAGCAAAGTACCTGCCACAGAGCACGGGGGAAACATTAGCCTTACAGTAAAATCATTATCTCTTGACATTCCAAAGCAATATTTTATCATTAACCACTAATGAAAAAGCAGCACTGGCAACCTAATGTTCAACAATAGGAGGGCTGTTGGGAAAATGAGCCTAGTAACACAATTAAATAACATTTTTAGTGTCTCTTAGAGGTGGTTAATGGATGAGTCAGCTACTTTTTAGTTGTGGCGGTTTGTTATATATTTTCTAAGATGTCTATAATGAACAAAATATGTTTACAAATGTTTTAATTTATTTGTACTAATAACTTCATGCTTTGACCAACTGTTTGAGTCTACTTTCATGAAGCACACGTAAAGTATCCTCTCGCCAGGGCTCCTTATTTCCATAATTTGGGCATAATCTGTAGAGGAGCATCTCAACTGCCTTGTGTTCAACAGTCAAGTTCTATGGTGAGAATCTAGGATGACTGCTCATTACTTAGCTCCTGCTTCCATCATCAATGCTAGGAAAGAAGGAAAGAAGGAGGGAAGGAGGGAAGGAGGGAAGGAAGGAAGGAAGGAAGGAAGGAAGGAAAGAAGGAAGGAAGGAAGGAAAGAAGGAAGGAAAGAAGGAAGGAAGGAAGGAAGAGAAGGAAGGAAGAGAAGAAGCTACCTTCTGAGGATAAGTTCCCTGCTTTTTTGCCAGCAGACAGTACCAGGTTATTTAGGCATTTTATGCCTCCTTCTAAAAACCCAAGCAGAAGTCATCTGAGATAGTATCAATAGCCTGTTATTAAAAATATCCTGGTAAGGAGTTCCCATTACAGCACAACGGGATTGGCAGCATCTCTGCTGCACTAGGATGCAGATTTGATCCCCAGCCTGGCACAGGATCCAGTATTGCTGAAGTTGTGGCATAGGTCTCAGCTGTGGCTCAAATCTGATCCCTGGCCCGGGAACTCCATATGCTGTGGGACGGCCAAAAAAGAAAAACAAACAAACAAACAAAAACTGATAAGTATCATTTAAAATAGCTCCATAGTGTTTCTACATTTGAATCAGATGCTCTTTATCACAACTTGCCCAACCAGGAGCCCAGACCTCATTATGCTCCTGCCATTTCATGCTTGAAGTGGCTGGTGGACAGAAACTTAAAGGTTCAGAGGATAAGAAGCTTTGATACAGCTAATTTGATACATGTATCACAGAGTGGGTAGTGTCAATTATTTGAAAGAATTTATATGCATTAGGCTATGCAAGTTGTCAGCTGTCACACTGGTACTTTGGCAAGTTGAGGAGGCATTTATTCAACATATCCTTACATAACGAAGATGCTCCATCAACTGTATATCTCAAGACCAATTCTCTCTGTGTGCATTCTATTGGCTTTTTTGGTGTTAAGATGGAAACCTGAAGAAGACAACCAGGAGTCACTTCGCTGTCTTTTTGCAGAAACTAATGAAACTAATGACCAGACTGAATTTAGCAATGATGACCTGGGCCCAGGTGTTTTTTTTTTTTTTTCTTTGATGCCAGGATTTCAAGTAGGGATTTTATGGAGACAGACTTTCTGAGGTCTGGCTTCTAGAGACAGAGATTCATAGTAGTTAGAAAAAGCATAAAGAGCTGTAGTCAACTACCCCTATTCTGGACTTGCTTTGTACCAAGAAATCCATTTAATGAATGGAGGACAAAAAAAGGCACCCAAGAATTCTTGGGGACCATCCAGTCAGCTTGGCAGAACTGTTTCACTGCATGTTACCCCCAAGGTCTTTCTATGTTTGTGCCCACATCTAGATTTTGGGTTATATCATGATTCTTAGTGGCAGAAAGATTAAGACATTAAAACACTTGGCTATTTTTTAAAAAGAAATATTGACTTTTTTCCATAAACTACTGTTGATTTGGTGACAACTACTATAAATGGGTAAAATATTTTGAAGCAGATGAAATTAGCTGATTTCAACACATGCTTATGAAAAAACTGGTAAATTTCTCCTGAATAGTGCAACTGTACGCCACCCACTGGCCTAATCTGTTCTAATGGAGGAAATGGAAATTTTCATGGAATTGAATTCTCAGAGCTGAAAGGGGAAACTTAGACATGATTTAATCTTAGCCAGTCATTTTACAGATGAGAGAAATTAGGTATTATGTTCATAATAAGACAGCTATCAAAAACCAAACTACAGTAGCAAACCAGGTCTCCTCCTCTCTCTAGTGCTTCTTGTGGAAGGGTTGGGCTACTATTATGATGATAAGCCATTAAAATTTGTATTTTTCTTTTTTTAAATTATAGTTGATTTATAATGTTGCACATCTCTGCTGTACAGCATAGAGATGCAGTCACACACACACATTCTTCTACTCATACTATCTTTCATCATGTTCTATCCCAAGAGACTGGATATAGTTCCCTTTGCTATACAGTAGGACCTCACTAAAACAAAACATTTTTTGGCCATGCCTGCAGCCAAAAATTTTTTTGTTTTAAATTCTCACCCTGAAAAATTTTAGGCTTCTGAGCTCAACGAATGAGAAAGCTTTAGAAAGGCCCATACAACCTGTAGAGAACATTAAATTAACACAGTCTTTTCCCGAAACACTCTATCAGACTTGGGAGGCCAAGGAAGAAAATACAGAGCTGTTAACTAAGAAAACATTTAAGTATAGGAGAAAACAGAAGAAACAAGATAGTTTTCAAAGACTGAAGTAACTTGTGTCTTACGCAGCTATTACATTTCAAGTTAGTATATAAGGTCAAATCCCCATATAGTGAAAAATATTATTAAACAGTTCTGGGTCACTGCATTAACCCAAGAACCCTATCGTAGGCTCTGTGAACACTGCCTCCTAAGAATGTACAATTATTAAACTCTATAGTCTTGTCCTTGAGAATCCCTTCATAAAAAACAGCCCACCTAAGCTTGAACATTATAGCCCTGAATGTATATACAAAAATATAATGCAATGAGTAATATATGCCATATAATACAAAATACATATGCAATATATAATCTTTTATTCTTTTTCCATGTTTTCTCTCTTAGGGAGTAAAATTTGCATAAATTAATTGAACACATGATATATTTCCACTGTAAGCTGAGAAACTTACAAAGGTGTAAAATAAAAGGATGCTGCTAGCCTTCCACACAGCATTAGTTGATATTAAACTGTAAAACACTATCTCTTTAAAAGCAATAGGACATGATTATGGAGCAGTGTTAAGGCCAAGAAATAAATGAACAAAACAGAGAGAGTTTTTTTCTTCTTTTTTTTTTTTAGGGCGACACCCACAGCATATGGAAATCCCCAGGCTAGGGTCGAATCAGAGCTACAGCTGCTGGCCTATGCCACAGCCACAACAATGCAGGATCCGAGTGCATCTGTGACCTATACCACAGCTCATGGCAATGCTGGATCCTTAACCCACTGAGCAATGGCAGGGATCGAACCCGCATTCTCACGGATACTAATTGGGTTCACTACCACTGAGCCACAATGGGAACTCCCGGAGACATCATTTGGAAGAGAAAGAAAGGATGCTGATTTCTTGATTTCTTCCTACAAACATTTCCCTCCTGCCCCTTGAAGATAGTTGGGTCAAATTAAAATACTCTTGCCAAGAAGCATAAAAAATAGGCCAGGCCAGGGATAAGACTCTCTCTTCCCCTCTGTGGTCAGTTTGAATTTTGGCAACCCTTCTGAATTCCTCTTGAGAACAGAAACCTCCTAACTCCTTGCAAAATCCTCCCCCAGCCTCTTTCCCTAAGTCCATCAAAGGAGGACATGGTCTGGTCTTTACCTGTAAAGCTACTGTTCATTTCAGGAACGTCATCCTCTTCCTCGTTCTCCGCGTGGACTATGCCAGCATTTTGCATATCATTGTAGGACTTGGTTCGCTTTGGGGTCGACTGCTTGGAGCCAGAATGAAGGCTTTGCAAGGCATCCGTCGTGATCACTTTCCCACTGACTGGCTGGCTAGGAGGTTTGGGTGTCCCATAATAGTTTCCTAGGTGATGGAGAGACACATTTGCATGTTTCAGAAAGAATACTTTGTTTTCTCAAGACTACAAATCCCAATCAATTAGCTCATTAATTTTTTTTTTTTTAAACTGGAAAACCAGAACAAACTATATTTCATTTCTGGAATGGGTTAGAAAACCTGTTGGTCCCACCCAGCTAGACCTGGTGATTTTGGAAGCCAGGAGGAAAGCTGCACTGTGGTGGTGCATTGAACTTATTAAGGCTAAAAACAAAGGCAGCTGTGCAGACTGGTAAAGCTTTACCCTCATTACATTTGAATTTCAATGGGTCACCTTTCTACATATATGCACCAGCATAATGAGGAATCCAATTTAGAGTGAGCCTCACACAAAATAAAAAATTCATTACTGCCAGCACCCTTACAGGCCTACAAAGTTGAGGTCACCTTCCCTTAATAAGGGGACTCCTCAAGAGGGAACTGGGGCAATATTTTTCAAAAAGGAGATTCAACACCACGTGGCGCCTCTTTAACTGAATGGCAGGCCTGACTGGCAAGGTCACAAGGGGTTGGAACAAACTCTTGCCAAGTTTCAACAGGAAACTCTGTGTGGACAGTGTCACAGAGGCACCACCTATGGGTCACTGTTAGTAAGTGCCTTTACCTTTAGCCACTTTCTCCCAGAGTCTGGCTCAGGTCTGGCTGTCACGTGCTGAGTGACTGAGCAGTACCTGGATTGGTTTTGACATTTTAATTTTTTATCTTAATATATGTATATTTTGAATGTGTAGTAGAAAGGTCTAACTATTAATAAGTAATGATAGTAAAATATAACATTTACTTTTAAAAATTAAGTAATAAAGCAATTCTTTATAAAATTACTTTTTTTGGGGGGGATTGTCCATGGCATGTGGAAGTTCCTGGGCCAAGGACTGAACCTGTGCCACAGCAGTGTCAATGCAGATCCTTAACCTATTGAGCCACCAGGGAACTCCCTAAAATTGACTTCTAAAAAATTCAATTTAAAAAATCATACATATATGGCAGTTCTCATTGTGGCGCAGTGGTTAACGAATGTGACTAGGAACCATGAGGTTGTGGGTTCGGTCCCTGGCCTCGCTCAGTGGGTTAAGGATCCGGCCTTGCCGTGAGCTATGGTGTAGGTTGCAGATGTGGCTTGGATCTGGCGTTGCTGTGGATCTGGTGTAGGCCAGCAGCTACAGCTCCGATTGGACCCCTGGCCTGGGAACCTCCATATGCCGCAGGAGTGGCCTTAGAAAAAGCAAAAAGACAAAAAAAAAAAAAAAAAAAAAGAAAAAGAAAAAGAAAAGAAATTTATCAAGTGAATAATAGCAATGGTAGGGACAAGGATTTCCTTTTGAAAATTAAAAATTATTTTAAAGAAAACTTAGGAAATAATAGACACTAGGTCAAGACATAGTCAAAATCATGAAGGTGATTCATGAATGGCGAACATTTGAAAAATATACCTTATAATCAATAATACTCAGTGACTACATGATAAAAAAAACCCCATCAGTATCAGAATGCCATTGATCTCACGTCTTAGAGTAAGACCAGGAAAATATATCATAGGGAGCCCTTCCAAAAGTCCTAAGTAATGTTTGTAATTCTATACTTAGTAAAGTAGAATTTGTAAATAATGACAAATCCTGTACTCACTCTTTCTTCTCAAGAGTCTCAACCCATTGTCTAACCTCAATACACAATTATATGATACACATTTTATTGTACAAGCACAAAAGCAAAGGTAGCCAGTGGTACACTGTTCTGGATGAAACACACAGATGATAAAGCATGTGCATCCATTAAGCTTTATCTTTTTTTTTTTTTGTCTTTTTAGGGCTGCACCGTGGCATATGGAGGTTCCCAGGCTGGGGGTCTAATCGAAGCTATAGCCGCCAGCCTACACCAGAGCCACAGCAATGCAGGATCCAAGCTGCGTCTGAAGCCTACACCACAGCTCATGGCAATGCCGGATCCTTAACCCACTGAGCGAGGCCAGGGATGGAACCTGCAACCTCATGGTTCCTAGTAAGATTCGCTAACCACTGAACCACAACGGGAACTCCCTAAGTTTTATCTTTTTAATTAAAATTTCTTTTTCATTCATTGACTTCTTTAAAATATTCTTTGAATCATCAAATTTATGAATATACACACCCACTTTCTTTGAAAGCTCTGAACACAGATATTAAAAAGAGGGGTAGACAAATGGGTACCATGTCTGAATTTGAGGGAATCCAGAAGCCTGATATAAGCACATTCTGGTGATTTGTCCTCAGTTCAATCATTACAGTTCTTTCCCAGAAGGTGATACTTCAACTTCTTCAAAAAATTTCTTTCAGGTGCCCCACATAAAGGTATAGGAATTGAGTAGAATCAGTGTGAAGAAAGGGCATTGATGTGTGTTTCTAGGGGCTGTCACAAGTGCAGGAAAGAACAAGCACACAAATGAACCAAGACTCATCCACATTTCTCAAAAGGTTACACCAAAGGATGACCTGCCTTTGATGAAGTTGGAACAATGCCTCAGTGTTCACTATCTTCATGAACTGAAGCCTGTTACTGAGGTTTAGGCAAATAAAAAAACAAAAAACAAAACAACCTCAGCTATTTCAAAAGTAATCTTCACCATGAACAAAAAGTACAGCCAAAGCTCTACTGAATTTATTTCTAATTCCTTTGAATTACTGTTGCACTGAAACATCATACACATCTTTGAGTCAGAGGTTAAAGTAAGACTATAAAGAAGAATTTATATCTATAAATAAGAATCTTTCACTGAAAAATGTGACTCAAAGATACAACCCTTTATTCAGAGTCTTATAATAATAATTTTGCAATCATTACCAAGAATTTTCAGGGCCATTAAACCAAGGCAACATTCATTAAATGACTGTCATTTAAACATCAATTAAAACTTAGACTTCCTCAGTTTTAACACTTACGACAAAAATAAGTTTTTGAAAAAGAAAAGTCCTACCTAAATTTGACAAATATGTGTAGATTCTCTGCAGGTGTCAAGTTCAGGGTCTTTGTTAAGTTAATAAATGACTAGCAGATTTCTCAATGCAATTACACACTCTCCCAAACAACCTACTTATTCACAGTTGTTTTCCCATTTCTGGAAATTCATTTAAAATTGATTAGAGACAGATAAAGGGCATATTATTAGGCTGAACCATAATCAATGGCTGTTCTTACAGAAGACAAACTATTAAAAGGCAATTTTATTTGGGTTAATCCAATGTACAGGCATTAGTACTCAGCAGATGGCACTGACAAAGAATTTGGAAGAGACAGCTTGTGGTTCAAATCCCAGCTTCACTGCTAACTGGTTATATAACCCTGGACAAGTCATTAAACCATTTTTTTTCTTTTAAGTCCTTACTCTCTTCTGTAAAATTGGGACTTCTTTTTTTTTTTTTTTTTTTTTTTTTTGTCTTTTTTCTATTTCTTGGGCCGCTCCCACGGCATTTGGAGTTTCCCAGGCTAGGGGTCTAATTGGAGCTGTAGCCACTGGCCTACACCAGAGCCACAGCAACATGGGATCCGAGCCGCATCTGCAACCTACACCACAGCTCATGGCAATGACGGATCGTTAACCCACTGAGCAAGGGCAGGGACCGAACCCACAACCTTATGGTTCCTAGTCGGATTCGTTAACCACTGCGCCACGACGGGAACTCCGGGACATCTAAGAATACCTCGTTTCTACCTTGAGCACCTCTTATGAGGATACAATGAGAGGGTCCATTTAATGCCTATAGCACACACAAAAGGCTTCACTACAAAGAGGCTTGATAAATACTACTTAATGTTAATAGTGTATGTTTCTAATCTTTAAAATGAGTTTCTTTATACCATGTTGGAAGGATCAATGAGATAATGTGTCTGAAGCATTTGGCACATGGTAACTGAGTACCATTTCTTTAATGATGTAAAAGAACAAGCAAGCAAACCTGCCAATAACCAAAGAACCTTGGGCAGGTTATACACCTTCAGTGTAATAACTTTCTCTGTGAAATGAGAATGGTGGCACAAGCTCTAACAACCTCACAGAATTATCATGAAAATCAAGTGAGGTAGCGCTCTTGAAGGTACCTTGTAAACTCTAAGGTGTTATGAATATGAGACAGTGTCATTATTCAAACCTCTCTAGTACTTCTAATTTCCGATGTTGCCTCCAGCCTTAACAGAATAGCTTATTCTATCTAGCGGTTTTCTAAAGGCAGAGGGTTCCATTTACCTTTACAGATTTTTTTTTTAAGCATATTTTTAAAAACTTGAATTAGTGACCAACATTTAAAAATTGAGTATTTCTGTTGAAAATCTGAATGTGCTGGAAAGTGCTCCTTGACAAACAGTAAGGTCTCGGTCCTTGGAATTGTCTCTTAGAGGCAATGAATGCTAGTGACAAGTGTGTGACCAAAACCAACTCACCAGGAACACACACTGAATTAATAAGGGTTTCTGCAGAGAGGTTGTGGCTCCTCACCTTGGTCTGCCACAGCCCTTGCCAGACAAACACCTTGACCTCAATCTAGACAACTACCTGAAGGCTGTTGCAAAGCAAAGGTCTGGGCAGATAGAGGCGCATGAACACAGGATGGAAGAAAACCTAGACCTTCAAAAAAAAAATCATGGAGTTCCCATCATGGCTCAGTGGTTAACAAATCCGACTAGGAACCATGAAGTTACGGGTTCGATCCCTGGCCTTGCTCAGTGGGTTAAGGATCCGGCGTTGCCATGAGCTATGGTGTAGGTGGCAGATGCAGCTTAGATCCTGTGTTGCTGTGGCTCTGGTGTAGGCCGGGGGCTGCAGCTCCCATTCGACCCCTAGCCTGGGAACCTCCATATGTCGTGGAAGCAGCCCTAGAAAAGGCAAAAAGACCAAAAAAAAAAAAAAAACCACACAAAACATCCTCAGTAATTCACGACTGGTCTTTCAGGGAATTGTTTGGGTGAATCTACTTTTGGGCCCCTGGGTTCGTGGCCAATGGGATCACGTAAGGAATCCATGCTATCTTTTCATGGAGCCAAGGGCAAGATGGCTCATGCACTGCCCTGTTTGCCACAGTGACCACCACTTCCACTCCACTGCCTCTACCCAACCTATTCATTCTCCCACTGCACCTGCCTGGCATTTAAATTCACAACTCCTCCCTTCAGCACACTGGCCACCTTATCCCTCTGGTCACCACCGGGCCAAGCCTCACCATGGCAGAAACACAAACCTACAGAGAGTGCGCCCCAGAGACTCCTGGGGAAGAGTATATGTATCACTTAACAGTATGAAATGAAAAATCATTTGAAGAATTATAAATGAAGAAAAGGTTCATTTGGGTCATCATTTGGCAGGCTACATCGTTTCTAAAAGACACGAGAGCCTGACTGTCCCACAGTCCCCATGTCAGCCAACACACCCGGTCTTGAGGTGGCCGGGCTCCCTCCCAAGTGCAGCTCCCTCCCACTGCTCTTTTCAGAAGTGGCTCCATGATACCAGTCAGCAGGGATGCCAGCTGCAGAAGGAGGGGTGGGCAGGGAAGATGCAAGAGGAAGCCACCACCGCTGGCCTTAATTAACAGGCACCCTCTCTGGCCACGACTGGGCCAAAGAAAATATTTTCTGACATGCGTTTAAAAATTAATGGGGACTGCAAATCAATTTTTAGAGCTTGATAAAATATTTAAGGAGGACCATAACCCTGAGTTTTAAGCCAGAATGAATCAAATCTTTACGGCCTCTCACTTTGTACAAATTTACTATTCCTTCATTCATTTCCTTATTGAGAATCTCCTCTTAGGCCAGGCACTCTGCTAGAAATGTGAAAATGGGACTAAAACTAAAACATGACTTTCACAAACACTCTACATAACTCTCTACATGGGATGTGGGTTTCTTTTTTTCTGTTCCAAGGAATTTTTTTTATTAGAGTATAGTTGATTTACAGTGCTGTGTCAATTTCTGCTCTATAGCATATGCATGACCCAGACATATATATATACATACACATACACACACACACGCACACACACATTCTTTTTCTCATAGTATTAGTATGAGACTCTCTAGTTGCATCCATGTTGCTATAAATGCAATTATTTGTCCTTTCTTATGGCTGAGTAGTATTCTATGGTATATATGTACCACATCTTCTTAATCTACTCATCTGTCTATGGACATTTAAGTTGTTTCCATGTCTTACTTTGGGCAAATAATAGCTCCATTAAGTGGAGAGTCTGCTTCAGTAGGTCAATTCAGTAGTGATTCTGAATTTCTAACAAGCACTCAGGTGATGCTGATGCTGCTGGTCCATGGACCACCTTTTACGTAGCAAAGGAAAAGAGGTTAGAGAAAACCATTCTTCATTCATAGATTAGGAACTAGGAGACTCAGAGCAGCAGAAATGCCCTCTATATGGTTACTTGGCTGGCTCAGGGTAAATAACACTCAGGCCCTTTGTCCTCTAGTCCCATGTTTCTTTTATAGTTGTGAATAGGGGCAGGTGGTGGCAGAAGGGATGACTTGTCTGTCCTCCTCCTACAGAACAAGCTTTTGAAGATAAGTAGCAATGGCTGGCAACCTAGAGCATGTACTAACAATGGTGCAACATGGCTCCCAAGAGGCAAAATTGGGTTTGTTTTTGGGGGAAGATCTATGGGGCGCAAAAACCTTATTCTTGTTTTGTGTAAAGCACACATTTACATACAGTACCCAAGGACACAGACAGCCAGCATATCAGTTTTTGCCCTGGCCTCAAGGTCGTGCATATGTGATTCTTGCAGGCTCTGCAAACCCAGTTGATGGTCGCTCCCCTTGCTCTCTGCTCTAATCCCACTGGTTTTGTTTTGGGCCCCGACCCATTTCACAGCTCTAGCACCTTCTCCCCCTTCTTCCTTTCCCTCTTCTTCCTGCCCCCACCCCCAACTCCAGCATCTCCCACTTGTCCTCTGATTTCACCAATGAGACCAACGCCTCTTGCATAGGTTGTCAGGGAAGCTTGAACCTCTTCCCTCCCAAAGCTCTTTGCTGAATTTATCAGACTGTTTATTTAATCATTATTTGTCTTTACCTCTAGACTGTTCGCTCCATGAAGGGAGGAGCCACAAGTATTTAGCCAACCACTGCATTCCCAAACAAGCAGGGTGCTAGCACAGAGTCACTCAGTGATTATCTGCAGAATGAGCAGGTGGAAAAAGTAGAGACAGTACACGTGACTCCCAGCTGGGGATGCTCCTTAATAACTATATTGTGGATCTGGTTTTGAATCACATGACTCATGGCAGTTTCTTTCCAGTCCATCAATTACATTTGAATTAGCTCAGATCCACATCGCTTCGCTTTGTCACTTGCTTGCTCAACACATGATGGTATCATTCACAAAACTCCCATCACTTTCTTTTTCCTTTTCCTTATTATCTTGTTCCACCCTGCAAAACTATGATTTGCATGCAAACAGAAGGGCAATGAGCCCCATGTCCTATAAGTAGATGTTTGTTTTTGCCAGTGCTGTTTGGCTTTGAATATAAGACCAAAAAGGGTAACATAAGTTAATAGCTTTGTGACCCTGAGCAAAATAAGGGACTTCACTCTCTTTCCAGCCTCAGTTCTCATTGTATAAAGTAAAGGTAAGACTAGTACCCACCTAACAGAGTTTTTGTGTGGATTCAATTAGAATACGTGTATAAAGCACTCAGCATTGTGCTTGGTACAATGTTAGCATGTAATAAACTCTAGCAGTCTTAAAGTGTGTCTGATGCTGGGAGCAGATAACAGCTCTAAGATGTAAAAGGTGGTATGGTTATCAAAATATATATTTAGGAGTTCCCGTTGTGGCGCAGTGGTTAACGAATCCGACTAGGAACCATGAGGTTGAGGGTTCGGTCCCTGCCCTTGCTCAGTGGGTTGACGATCCGGCGTTGCGTGAGCTGTGGTGTAAGTTGCAGATGCGGCTCAGATCCCGATCCCGCGTTGCTGTGGCTCTGGTGTAGGCCAGAGGCTACAGCTCCAATTTGACCCCTAGCCTGGGAACCTCCATATGCCGAGGCAGCGGCCGAAGAAATAGCAAAAAGACAAAATATATATATATATATGTATATATATATATATTTAAAAAACATTAACAAGAAGTTACCTATATTGTTTACCTACCATATCTCATTACACAGACATTCACTGATTCTGATCTTTACTAACAATCCTACAGAAAATAAAAGCCCATCAATATTCCCATTTTCAGATGAAGTAACTGAAGTTCACACAATGCCTAAGTGATAAAAGGATCTGTACGTCTCCACCATCTATGTTCTTGACACCAGGAATTGCTGGGGAGCCCTGAGCAGGGAATTAAGCAAAATGCCCCTGGCCTCAGCCTCCTCGTCTTCAAAGGAAGAGGAACAGACAATTGTCGCACAGATTTTCTTTGGTTACTTTCATTATCAACAGAGAACACTCCACGGTGGAGTTTGCCAACAGAGCTTATCACAACAGAAGGCTTAGGAGGCCTGCCAAAGAACAGGACTCCAGACGGTCTCGTCTTCCTCAATGACAAACAAGAACTCTCTTCACCCCTGCTTTATCTCCGTGTCCCCCCAAAGTAGATCCCTGGCAGCTGCCTTTCTGCAGACCTTCTAGGAAGCAGAACAGTAACGTTATTGAAAGCTGACATCCCCCCTTCCTAATTAACAGGCAGAGATATGCAACCCATAACTCCAATTGGAAATGTCACACTGGCACTGCACTTCCATGCTGAGGGAAAAACCTTTGCAAGGCTGAAAGTGTATAATCAGCCTCTTCTACCCAGAGGCATTTGTAAAACAGGCATGTTTGGAACCACCCCCGCTGAATAGTTCAGTCCTTGTAAACTCTCTTCAAGAGAAGTCCCAAGGGCTGGCTGAGGCAGCAACCTGTCTTGCTGAGTGAAAATGTCAACAGGAAAAAAAAAAAAAAAAAAAAAAAAGGAAAGCAAAGCAAAAAGGAGATGGTGCTGCTGATTTATTTCGAGAACCCTATCAAATAAATTAGCTCAGTGCCACAATTAGGAAGTTGGGCCAAGGAGGAAAGACATGTTTATTCTTGTCCTCTTTTTTATATTTAATGGCCGCACCCGAGGCGTATGGAAGTTCCTTGGCCAGGGACTGAAACTGAGCTTCATCTGTGACCCAGGCTGCAGCTGTGGCAATGCTGGATGCTTTAACCCATGGCGCTGCACCAGGGATCAAACCTCGCCTCTGGAGTGACCTGAGCTGCTGTAGTCAGGTTCTTAACTCACTGTGCCATAGCAGAAACTCCTATTTTTATCTTTTTTGCCTTGCCTTGATGTCAATACCAGCCAGGGACTGAATGAGGAATTAGTTCAAACTGCAAAGACAAGACAAATTATGAGTTCCACTAATGAATTTTATGCCCCGTGAGGGGCAATAGTTAGGTTCCTCATATGGGCAGGGAGGGCCTCTATTCTGTTGGAATATACACATTATATACTGGTATGTATACCAGTGTCATAGCTGTTGGGCGGAAAATTTCATCGTGGAAACCTTGACCTCCTCTCACTAACCTGGCCTTTTCTAGTGTTTCTTATCTCAGCAAAGGGTGCTAGCATCTATCCAGGTTTCTTTCTTTCTTTCTTTTTTTAAGGGCCACAGGTGTGACATATGGAAGTTCCCAGGCTAGGGGTCTAACTGGAGCTACAGCTGGCAGCTACAGCCACAGCCATGCCATATCTGAGTTACATCTGCAACCTACAACGCAGCTTCTGCTGAACCACAACAGGACCTCCTATCAAGTTTTCTAAAACAGGAACTAGGAGTCATCCTAGGAGAAGTATTGTCACATGAATCTTCCATCTTCCTTCTACAATAACCAATACATTACCAAATCCACATATATATCTCATACTGTTGATATAAGAATTTGGTGTGCCTCTAAAAATTGCAATATTGTCTAAGATACTTATACTAATGCAAGAGCATGTATCCAAATAAATAAATAAATAAATAATCACATAAATATCTCAAGATTCAATCAGCTCTTCATCCCCACCACCAACACAGTCTAAAGCTAACAACCCCACATAAGGTTGAAGATAAAATGTGAGACTGGTGTTCTGTATTTTTTATTTGCTAAATCTAGCTACCTAACTCCAGCTCAATCACCAGAGCTCATCTAATGATGATTACTACACGGGAAGCATTTCCCAACTCCACAGACATCAAATCTCTCCATCCTCTGGCCCCCTTTTTAGACCCTTACAACTGTAACATACTTACAAATGACTATTTACTTCTGTGATTATCTGAATTATGTATCCCATGAACTAGACTGTAAGACCCATATGGACAATGATCGCAATTGCTTGCTCAGCACTTTATCTTTTATGAATAAATGAATGAATGAACAAACTAGGTACAAGAGCAGTGTCCATTTTCAGGTGCAGACATGGGAAAGACTGGCATCCCAGTCCTGCCTGGGACGTAACTAGAGTGACAGGCATTTGGCCAGGTTTTGTCCCCAAATCCCTTTAGTGTCTTAGACTATTCTCTCTTTGGATCTCAGTTCTGTCTTATGAAGAGATGAGCTCTACTGGCTTTCCAGCTTTAAAATATTACAATCCTGCAATTCCCAACCTCAACTAATATTGGACCCGAGAGAATATATGGAAGGTTATCAGGCCTTGGGGTTTTAATGGTTCACTCTATTTGCCCGCCCCATCACACATCGCTGAATGAAACCACAAAAGAAGATCACCACTCCTCTGTAGTTCCATCCTCTTTGGGAGGATTCCTAATTATGCTTTTCTAAAGCAGCTTAATGCTTAAAGATGAGCTTAGCTCTCTGAAGTTGGACGAGTGAGAAGGGAAAGATACTTGAATGGGTCCTCGCTTTTCCTTGCAGACACTTTCATTCTAGAACTGCCCTGTAAAATATGGCAGTTATCAGATACCTGTGTCTATTTAAGGCTAAATTAATTTAAATTAAACTTAAAATCCAGTTTCTCAGTCACAATAATCACATACGGCCAGTGGCTGCCATGTTGGAGAGCTCAGAATACAGTATGCTTCCATCACTGAAAAAAGTTCTGTTGGATGGCACTGGTTCTACAGGAAGCAAGAAATGATTCCCTGCTCCTCCATCTCTAGGACCAACCTTCCGACCTTCTCTTGGTTCACTGCACTTGTTGTCTCCGGACTCAGGCCTTGTGGCTGGCGCTGACTTAGAAACTGAACTCATGAGATCCTATGACAAGCTTCAGGCCAAGGTCACTTCCTCAAGGGGACCGACTCTGACACATGATTAGATGCAGTGCCCTTACTATATGCTTTGGGGGTGCCCTTGTAGGTTCCTTCTCAGAATCATATCTCTTGAAATTGTTTAAATTTAATTTACCTTCCAAGACTGAGGGGCTATAGAATACAGACCCTAGAGCTAGAGGCCTGGTTTGAATCCCAGCTCTAGCTGAGCTCACCATATGAACTTCAAAAATAAAACAGACCTTTGGGCCTCATACTCTTTTTCTGTAAAATGGGGATAAAAATATACCCAGCTCATAGAACTGCTGAGTAATTAACTGAATGGGTGCATAAATCCCTTTGAAGAGCACATAATATACACTGGATGTTGTATATACTAGACAAACATTGGCAGAAATAAATTACTAAAAAGCATAAGCACCTTCAGAGGCAGAGCTGTTTTGGTTTCTTGTCCCATATATCACACCCTGTGCTTTGGAACAATGTTGAAATGAACTGTGAATGCAGAGAGGGGCTGGCTTTAAAACCGCACTGCCACAAAAATACTCTACAGAACTATTCAAAAGAGTGTAGTCAAGGTATTTGTACAGGGATGTTCTTGGCAGCATTGTTTGCAAAACACTCAAAAAGGGTGGGTGGGGGCATCCTAAATGTCCACCTGTAAGGGGCTGGTTAAATCAACTACACGTATTCATACAATGGGATATTTTGCAGCATTTATGAAGAATGAGATAGAACTATGTGGGGTACCTGGAAAGATCTCTAAGACGTGTTAAACGTGAAATAAACAATAACACTTATTTTGAACTTGTTTGAATCTTTGCACTAGCTACCCCGCCCCCCCTTTTTGTGTTTTTAGGGCTGTACCTCTGGTGTATGGAAGTTCCCAGGCTAGGGGTTAAATCGGAGCTGCAGCTCAGCCTGCCTCCACAGCCACAGCAACACCAGATCTGAGCCACATCCTCGACCCACACCACAGCTTGCGGCAACGCCAGATCCACTGAGCTAAGGCCAGGGATGGAACCTGCATCCCCATGGATACTAGCCACAACGGCAACTCCTGCACCAGCCCTTTAAAGATGGTTTGCTGTAAGGAGGAGGAGAAGCAACTTGGGCTTAAATATGTTTAACTTCTTTACCAAATATTCCATCATGTTCATTTATTACTTCTACTTAAAACTGTTTATAAAGTGTTTTGTGTGACTGTGCAGACTTTTCCTCTCCAGAACCAAGACAGGCCAAGAGGAAAAAAAATGTGAGCAGGGGAAACAGACAGTGAGTACCCGGGAAGTACTGCTGCACTAGCAGAAAGGGGGGAGGGGAATCCACCAGGGTGGCAATTTCGGACCAGTCATGTGTGTCAATATAAGAGCTAATGCTGATGGAAAGCTTACATGTGTCAGATGCTGTGCTCAGCCCCCTCCAATTATTGCTGTACTTAATCCTACCTATGAGAAAGCACTATTATTATCCTCATTTTACCAAAGGGAAAATGGAGACATGGTGCATTAAGCAACTTGCTGGAGGGTACACAGCTCAAGAGCAGAGCTGAGGCTCAAATTCTGCAGGGCCACAGCCCAGTCTGAATCGGTGTCCAACACGCAGAGCCACCTTCCAAGGGCTGGTCCAGGGGAGGCAAAGACAGAGAAAGCTCTTTCAAAGCTCTGCAGCCTTAGTTCTATGACAGTATCTGACCTTTAAGAAAAATTCCATTTCATTTGCAGCTTATGAGAGTCACCATGATACACTCTAGTTGGTTCCCAAAAATGATGAGCCATCTTCTATGGTAGGAAAATTATACAGCCGAAGGTCAAAGGCTGCAGAACACAGTCAAATGGCTAAAACATGGGGTGGATTAACACAAGTTAGAAGAGGATTTCAACCCCAAAATAACTGAGCGACATTCACAGAAAGACAGTTTTAACTAAAGATGATAAGACATTTTTGGAAAGAAAACCACTTTTTCCTGTTGCTCCCCATCAAGAAGCTGGGTGAAAGTCCTAGTGGGCTGTTTTTCTAACTTTTTAGTTATATCCAGACTATTCTTCTTGGGGTTTTCAGGAAAGCGCATGGGATCTCAAAGTCCAACAGCTGGGTTTGTTCCCTTACTCTAGCATTCAAGAACCAGCTGCACAACCTTGAGGAAGCTCCTGAATAGGACCTGGCTTTAGCTTCCCCATCTAAAAAGTCAGAGATAATAGCTACCCTCGTCAAAGCGATAAAATTAATGGGAAAACCAAGTGACTCCACCTAAGTATCACTTGTAACATCAACACCTCAATAAAATGAGTTGATTTTCTTCTTTTTGTCCCAGACAAGCTGTTGTCTAACTACATGCTTTTCTATGTCAACCCAATACCCTCTGGCTCTTCGCAGCCACTCTAGCCCTGAGCCTCTCCAAAAAGGCAAATGGACTTAAAATATATATATATATATATATATATATATATTTTGGACTCAAGCTCCCCTAAAGGGCTCCATAACTGAGTTCAGATAGGACAATTCACTTTCTTAACCAAAAGGATCCACACTTGCTCTTTTCTCAGCCACTGGAATTTTTTTTTTTTTTAACCAGATTCACAGTTATAAGATAATTACTCATTGAAGAAGCTCCTGGTACACTTACTCAACCCCCATTCTCTTCCCTCACCCTATTGCAAAGCCTTAATAAATCATTCTTGATTCCAGCATCTTCAGACCCCTGCCAGCCCACCAACCACCAGTCCCATCCCAATACCTCAAGGAAACCAAAACAGCTAGTAATCAGCAATACTCTTAAGGAAATCTTCCTGAATTCACAATCGGGAACTTGATTAACACCTAAACATGCTTCAGCGTCTATTCAAAATTTGGAAATGAGCAGTGGGCACAAAGATAATGCTCCAAAAACACATCAAACCAGAATTAGCATCCCCAAGGTTCACAATCATTACTTAACTGTTAGCCACTGCCCGGAACAGGGGCAACTATCACATCAAAGCTATAATATACCTAATAAACTAATAGTCGCTTCCTATTCATCCTTTGTTTTTAAGTCTAATCTTGAAAATGACACCATGATCGTCCAATAAATCCGAATTTTGAGAGCTTATAAGAAGTAGACATAGCAACATAACTTGACCTACTTATTATTAATAGTATCATATTGTGCCCTTCTGTCTCAAATAATAACATTCAGAAGAGCAATCAGGCTATAATATTGTTTTCAGAAAATACAAGTTTAATCTCCCCCCACATTTGGCTTAGGGTTTCCAACCCAATTTGTAACATCTCATCCTACAGATTTATTTTCACCTCTGTGAAGTAATTTATGTCCATGTTATTCAATGCAGCCCTGCTTTTTAAATTATTATTCAATGAATTTATCACATCTATAGTTGTATAATGATCATCACAATCCAATTTCACAGGATTTCCATCCCACAACCCAAGCACATCCCCCCACCCCCCAAACTGTCTCCTCCGGAGACCATAAGTTTTTCAAAGTCTGTGAGTCAGCATCTGTTCAATGCAGCCCTGTTTTGAAATACTAAAAATGTCTACCTAAAGGGAACTCATTAAATAAATATAGTCTATCCATACAGAGATTGTACAGCCACTGAAAAAGGAAAGCAAGAAGTGCTCTGTTACTAAACTGCAAAGACCTCTAAGACATATTATTATGTAAAACAGCAGGATGCCAACTAGCATGTAATGTGTACTGCCTTCTGTATAAAACAGGGGAGAAATCAGAACACACATATAAAACACATGAGTGTGTGTACACCTGCACATGTGTGTTTGTACTGACATAAAACAATTGCAGAAGAGTAATCATAAACTGATAACTGTAATAGCTGGAGAAAGAAGAACTGGAAGCTAGGCAGGTGAAAGATTGATCTATGAAGTCATTTACATCCCAAATATCTTGGAATGATTCTGCTTTATGAAGCACGTAAACACATTATCTACCCCAAAAATACATTAAGTATCGACTGGTAGTTTAAGGTGACATTCCAGTCCTTGGAGATTAAAACAACACGACCTGTAAAGTCACATTTTATGACTGACCATGATTCTTATTCTTCTTTCTAGTATCATACATGCCCATATGAAACACACAAATACAAATGCACACACATATGCGCGCGCGCACATACACGTTTAAGTCAATAAATTAAAGGAGAAAACTTTAGCACAAAAAAAATTATTTTAAAAGAACTCGACGAAGCCTTATTCCACATATTTTCTTTCTTTTTTTTTTTTTTTTTTGTCTTTTTGTCTTTTTGCCATATCTTGGGCTGCTCCCACGGCATATGG
The DNA here is from genome assembly GCF_054392235.1 of Sus scrofa. Classification (NCBI taxonomy): domain Eukaryota; kingdom Metazoa; phylum Chordata; class Mammalia; order Artiodactyla; family Suidae; genus Sus; species Sus scrofa. The sequence goes on from NC_139395.1 coordinate 61,858,968, forward strand.
AGGTTCCCAGGCTAGGGGTCCAATTGGAGCTGTAGCTGCCGGCCTACGCCAGAGCCGCAGCAACGCGGGATCCGAGCCGCGTCTGCAACATACACCACAGCTCATGGCAACACCAGATCGTTAACCCACTGAGCAAGGGCAGGGACCGAACCCGAAACCTCATGGTTCCTAGTCGGATTCGTTAACCACTGCGCCACGACGGGAACTCCACATATTTTCTTATTATTAATCACATCAAGGGGAACGCAATTCTCTACAGATGTCCAGATTTCATTAGTCCACAGGACACCTTTGCCTAGATGGTTCCAGATCCTCTGAAATACCCAGCAGACAGGCATCTTACTGCTGCCACACAGATCAGCTCACCTTCATAGGTGCCAACTTCCAGAAGAGTCCCGCTCTGCTCGAGGTCCAAGAACTCCTTCACAGTCAGAAAGTTATAGTCCACGCCAGGCACCTCTCCTTCTCTGGGAGACCGGGTTGTGCCTGCAGCAAGACGAAGGACAAGAAATCATCAGTCTAGTGAAACAGGAAGCGACCCATCCAGGTGTAATTAAAATAACCTGTTCAGTAAGCTGGTGTACCTAAGATGACAGAACCACCTACCGAGACAAGTCTTCTTTCCAGCAAAAGAGCACTGTCACTCTCCTCCCCCACCTCCCCACTGGGCCTCTCAAAAAAAAAAAAAAAAAAAAAAAAAAAAAAAGAAAAGAAAGAAAGAAAACCAGCACAGCTAGGCAACCCAGGGAAATGTATATCATTAAAAACAGAAAAAAAGAAAAAGAAAAAAGAAAAATTGCACTGAATGAAAAGGGGGAACTGGATTTTATACAGACAACACTCACAATCAGCAGTTTTTAGGACTCCAGTAAATTCTGAAAAGTTATCCACCTTAAGCTCAGTGCCTAAGGGGTTTATATTTTTATCCCCGGCCTCAAAATTCTTGTGCTCCTCAATACATCCATCAACTTCCAATGCAACAAACCCTTTTGAAGAAAATGACACCCACTGCATAAACACATCACTAGAGAAATTCAATTGCCCAAGATCTGTGGCTGGATACCGCCCAGGGATTAAAATGTTGCTGCTTTCCATGTAATTAATATGTTTGGCAAAAAGAGGCCACCCATAAGTTCTGAGTGGAGAAAAAGGACACTGCATTTGCTAGAAAATACCTCCCCTGAATTCATCTAGCCATTTTCTCAAAGACTAATAAATATAACAATTCTTCTTATGAAGAAATAACACAGAGCCTCTAGAATATTCAAGTCACCCAGCTCAGATGCTGGGCTGCAGGCCTATCATTTTAGCCCAACCTCAACCAAAAGTGTGGAAAGAATGTGGTTTCTAGACAAAGTTAAAAAAGAAAATAAACCAAGAAGCAACTATGTAGTGCTTGCCAGGAACCTATTTTAAATGTGAGGGGAGACCAAAAAAGAGCAAACTTTTATGATTTTTGCTCCTATGTTCAAGTTAGAGCACATAATCAACATGGCTCATTTTACTAGGCTTTCAGGTTAATGCTTCCAGGTATGATAAGCAGGGATTTTTCCCTAGTCCTAGTTTGAATCTCCCCAAAGCAATTCAATAACCAACTGTATGCACTCGGTGGCTCCAATGTTCGTGGCAGAGTGCAGTTTTAATCACCTGCCTATGTGAATTTCCACACAACTACAGTGAATATTCAGAATTCTCTGGAATCAGGAGTTCCCGGCGTGGCTCAGGGGTAATGAATCTGACTAGTACCCATGAGGACGCAGGTTCAATCCCTGGCCTCACTCGGTGGGTTAAGGATCTGGCATTGCCACGAGCTGTGGTGTAGGTCACAGATGTGGTTCAGATCTGGTGTTGCTATGGCTGTGGTGTAGGCCAGTGGTGACGGCTCCAATTCGACCCCTAGTCTGGGAACCTCCATGTGCTGGGGTTGCGGCTCTAAAAAAACAAAAGACAAAAAAAAAAAAAAAAAAAAAAAAGAAAGGGAATTCTCTTGAATCAAAAATACCCTCAACTCAACATTTGTTGCATATTTTACTTAGGCTAAATACATTTTTAAGTAAGCCAAATTTTTTTAATATCTGAAACCTAAGTGTTATAAAGAGCTACAAAGTGTCCAGGGAAGTTATATTGCAAATGTTGGCTTATGCCCAGCACCCTGGGACTTTCTGGTAAAGAGAAAAATTTTATACTACTGCTTGTGTAGTGTCCCAAAGTCTACTCTTGAACTGTTCCCTAATTCATTTCCATTTCTGGCTCCCCTGGCAGATGACAAGTCCCTTGAGGTCCTTCACAAAATTTAAATTTATATCTCCAATGTCAGGCACACAATGGACACTCCTGAAGCATAAAGAGTACCACATACTGTTGTCGAGCAGGTGTACAGAGTGGGAATGACCACGTACAAGCCCAGCTTGTGGTCTTAGGCATGTTTCTCAGCTTTTGTTCCTTCTCAGTTTCCTTATCTGTGAAATAAGGACAATTATATTACCTACACTAGAGATCTGTTGTGTATACTGAAGGAGATAAGACTTTTAGAAGGCTTAGCTCCATGACTGCTCTCAGATACCATAATTTAGGTTATTACTAGAATGAAATGAGTTGGTAAAATATTATACTTCAAATTATATATACTAATTTTATATGTATATATAAAATTACATACATTATTATGTTTCTTTTTTTTTCAAGAATCATTTACTGAGGTCCCAGATACCTGCCAGGCACCAATTTAGGCACTGAATAAGCCCAAACCCCTACCCTAATGGAATTTCTATTGTACTATGAAAGATAAAAGATAAAAAATAAATATGTCTATGAATGCAGCATATAATTTCAAGTATCTGAAACTGTCTTGGAGGAAGGAAGCAAGACGGGGGGTAGGAGAGCTACTTTTTTTTTTAAGCTTTATTTAAGTATAGTTGATTCACAAGTTTGTGATAATTTCTGCTGTACAACAAAGTGATTCAGTTATACATGTATACACATCCATTCTCTACTTTAGATAGGTGATTAGGAAAATCCTAGGTAAGGAGGTGTCATTTAAACTGAGGGCCATGCAAAGGTGATGGGAAAAGCATGGGGTTGCGGGGGGCGGAATGAAAGAGAGGAGGCCAAGGGCTTTGAAGTAGGAATAGGTTCAGCATGTTAGGGGAAGGGCAAAAAGTTCAGAGTAATTGCAGCAGAGCAATGGAAAAGAGGTGAGAAATGAATGCAAGGGACCAGATGACGCAGGCCACCCAGAGCAAATATTTCACATTTTATTCTAAGCATGATAGGAAGTCCCTAGAGGGTTTTCAGCAGTATGGCACCATGATTTATTTTTAAAAGATCACTGAACTTGACAGAGAACAGCAGTGTAGGATGGGAGGTGGGCAAGAATAGAAGCAAGGAGACCAGTTAGCTCTCCACCTGAAACTAACACAACAGTGTAAATCAACCATACTCCAACATAAAATAAAAATTAAATTTTAAAAATAGAAAAAAGAAAACCGGAAGTCAACAAACAAAAAAGAAGACCAGTTAGTTGGTTATCACTGCGTCCAGGTGAGAAAAAAAATCAGGGCACAGACAAGAACAGCAGGAGGGAGGTGGTAAGAAGCCATCACATTTCTATGACAAACTGTGATCAGTTGGAAGAATGGGAAGACAGTCCATGGGATAGACTCTCTAGGTGGAGTTAAAAGCACACCAACCCATCAGGCCACACTCAGTCCATATTTGGAAGACAACTTGTTGATAGAGCAGATGGAGTGTGTAGGAAATAAGGACTGGTATTTTATTCTTTGACTTGGGCATATTGACTATGCCATTTATAGAGATCACAAACATGGAGGAAATGGCTTTTGGGGGAAAAAAATTAACGGTTTGCTTCTGAAACATGTCAAATTGTAGATGCCCATTGGACACCTCAGTGTAGAGAGCTGTGGACAGTTGGTTTGGTACATTTGAAGATCAAAGTGATGGTTGGGCCCTGAACTTGGAAGTCATCAGTAAACCAATGGCATTTGAAGCCAAGAGACACAGAGAGAGAGAGAATCTAGGGAGAGAGAGTGTAGAAAAAGCAGCCAAGAAGTTTGAGCTGAACACACAACCTTGTAATTTTTAGAAACAGAAGAGGAGGGAGAGTCTCAAAGGAGACTAAGAGGCAGTAGCCAGAGAAGGGTGTGATGTCTCAGAGCCAAGTGCAAAAGCTGTTCAGCCAGCTACTCAGAAAACACAAACAGCCTACATCATATTGGGAAATTCCAGCATAGGGCAAGAATAGAATCACTTCGAAACTTGCTGTGAAAGAATCTGTCCTAAATATGTTCTTTGTGGCAAGTCTCATCCTTGGCCTCCATACCAAGATTCTAGTACCTAAATCCATCCCCAATTCCCATCCCTATTATTCCTCAAACTAGGATAAATGAGACCAAACAAACGATTTGTTGGGTTTTTGAAGTCTTCTATACCAGATAATATTGGGTTTGGTTCGTTTTTTGTTTTTTTTTTTCCACTCCTGTAAGCCATCTTATCTTTGCCATTTCTTCCAACCATGTTTTCAGAACCAATTTGTGAGATTTACTTTAAAGACAATGATAACCTCTGGGTCTTAATTTCCTGGAAGGATTCAAAGTAATCAAGAACTTGAAAAATCTACATGTGAGAGGAAAAATGAAACTGGGAGATACCCATTTTTCCCTTGGAAATAAATAAGCTTCAAATGGCCTTTGCGCAGCAGGGGAAGAGGGGGAGGGGGTGGGCAAGTCCCCACCCACCAAGCCTTCAGGGTTTATTACCCAGACAAAACCTTTCCTCTCTGCAGGCTGGCAGGAGGTTTCCTCCCAGTTCTCCTCTAAGCAACCCGGCTTGGGTCTGGGCCAACATGACCAGGCTCCATTCAGTGACGCTGGGGAAAAAGGGCCTGGGAGGGGACCCCGCCCCCTCTTTTCTTCCAGCAGAATGACAGGCTGCCTGCTGGACACACGCCTGGCAGATGGCATTTCAAAGGGTTTTCAGGAGCCATCTGGGGTGGGTACAATTATTACAAACCAGGCTTCTAACAAAGCCAGAAGGGTTACTTCCTGGCAGAAGAGAAGTAAAACAAATTCTATCATGTTTCTCAGGGACAGCATATTAAAAAAAAAAAAAATCACCAGGCTGACAAACAGGGATTTCTACAGCCTGCGACGATGCCTTCTGCTGGTCTAGCTAGAAATTAGGCCAACAATATCTTGCATTTATTAGCTTTATACAAACAAACACAGTGCCTACCTCCTTGCCTTTAATAAGAAGAAAAAAAAGAGAAAGAGATTATCAAACACTAGGAAAAAAAATAATACCTTCTGTTTATTGAATGTTTACTTATGCCTTAGGCTAGGCCTTAGCACTTAATCAATACCACTGCATGTAATCGTTCTAAGAAACAGAAGGATTGCTATTATACTCATTTTACTGATGAGGAAGTTGATACTCGGAGAAGTAACCTTCCCAAGGTCACATAACAAGTAAGCTGGGCTGAGCTGTGATTTGAAAGTAGACACTCTGCCTTTAGCATCCCTCATTCTAAACCACTGTTGTCCAAGTTAGAACTTTCTGTCATGATGGAAATGTTCCATATGGTTGAGTCTCAACATGGTAGCCACTAGATACATCTGGTTAATATTTTTTTAATTATATATATTTCAGGTGTACAGCATTATAGTTCATTATAGTTCAACATCTGTACACATGTGGTTTTTGATAATGTGACAAAGGAACTGAATTTAAATTTTATCTTAGTTTAATTACTTTATATTTAAATAGCTACATGTGGCCATATGGTCGACACCAGATTGGTGAGTGAAGTTCACCCAAATGCCATGGATGGCATTTTCAGTACAACATTCACTACAATGCCCCCAAGGCACCTCCAGCTCTCAAAATAAAAAAAAGAAACAGACCAAACTGCAGAATCTTGTACTCACACAGGAAATTCATCCTTTTAAAAACTCTTATATCTTTTGATAAATGATCTAATCACATGTTATGCTGTGTATTAAAACCTCTGGGGAGCTCCCGCTGTGAAACAGCGGCATCGACAGAGACATCGTCTTGGGAGCACTGGAATGCGGGTTCAACCCCTGGCCCAGCACAATGGGTTAAGGATCTGGTGTTGCTGCGGCTGTGGTTTGATTCTCCTCTAAGGCTTGGATTTGATATTCCAAGGAGCGGCCTGGGAGCTCCATATTCCAAGGAGCGGCCAAAAAAAAAAAAAAAAAAAAAAAAAATTCTGTTAGGTTCCTATTGGCTACGGTCTCTTAGGGAAAACAAACAAACAAACAAACAAAAAACTTACAGATATTTCTGGTATCACCATTTATAGCAAAAATAAAAATTGAAAAAGAGACCAAAAAAGAAAAAAAAAAGCAATCTTACAAAATAAACAAATTAAAAAATGGTGTGCCTATGAATAAGGGAGTGATTAAATGAAATAGGGCAGATTCACCCTTAGAAACTTTTTTTTTTTGTCTATGTAAAGAATACTAGGTTCAGAGGAATATCAGGAATGTAGATTTGAGTGATATAAAATGCAAAAAAAATCACTGCATTTTACTGAAAAATAGAAAAGAAAGCCCTTAATGGGTGCTTTATGAGCTAATAAACAGTTAAATGGGTGGAATAAACCTTTACCAGTGGTAACCTCAGGAGGGTGGGCTTAGAAATGGGGAGAGAAAAAATAATTGTTTCTTTAAAGCTCTCTGTAACATTGTGCATGTAGTTGTTTTTGGCATTTTATACATCGAATAAAGTAATTACTTAAGAAATCTTGAAAGTCTGGATTCTTGGGTGTCCTACTCAAGTATCTTCATTAGCTTAGTCCTTGCGAAAATGTGCCAAAGGAGAGAGGCTCCCAGGAATATACTACAAATAAAGTGGAGAAAGTGGCACTATTTTTCTGCCTGATTTTGCTTCAACCTCAAACTGTTCACACCTTAAATAGAGTCCTTTTTTTTTTTTTTTTTTTTTTTTTTTTAGGGCCACACCTGCAGCATATGGAAGTTCTCAGTCTAGGGGTCGAATTAGAGCTGTAGCTGCCAGCCTATACCACAGCCACAGCAATATGGGATTTAAGTCGCATTTGCAACGTACACCACAGTTCATGGTAATGCTGGATCCTTAACCCACTGAGCAAGGCCAGGGATTGAACCTGCGTCCTCGTGGATCTTAACTGGGTTTGTTACCACTGAGCCGTAAGGAGAACTCCCAAACACTTAAAAAGTGTTACTATTTAATAACATTTGCACCAGAGTAGTGAATACCACCAGCCTTGTTTGCCACCAGATCATAAATTAATTTGAGCTATGCCCTGCTGACTTTCTCAGTATGAATTATCGATGCCCCCAAAAGTCTGCCACTGAAAGCTTGAGTGGCTGCTTGCTTCTGAGGCACATTTTATGGTTCATAAACTTTCAGTGTACCTGACATGAATGATCCTTGCTGAGGAAATCAGGCAATGACCTTCCTTCTCATCAAACACCACAAACTACAGCTACTGAAAGGAAACTGGATTCACAGCTCATTTGCTCTCTCTGCTTATTCTACAAGTTCTCTTGAAATGCCCAGTTAAGGCAACAACAACAAAAAAATCCTAGAGGTGAGACACATTTAATAAGTTATTTCCTTCTGCTATGTGTTCCCAATACCATTAGGTTTTGAGGCAAGCCATCACTCAGCACCTGCCCAACTGGTCTCGAGGCCAGACTGCTAATAGAGTGATCATTACTAAGATTAAAGTGTTAATACTCAGTGATATCACCTGATGTGAAATTCATCTGGGTCCTGCTGATCCAAATCTAACCTAAATTATAGGCAAGTCAACTACCTCCATGTTAAGGAAAGAGTATAAATTTCTATAATAAAACAAGGGTTTACATTGGTTGAAATTGGGCAGATATCCACGATAGCCTCATATCATCCACTCTTTGGTTGATGGAGCAGAGTAGAGATGTTGTTTCCCCAAATTCACTCACTTGACTTATTGTGCATGGAATTTTTGCCATATCTCAGGCCCAGCAGTACTATTTATGCAATATTTTCCCTTCAAGTCAAAGCTGTTTAAAAAACAAATATATCCATGTAAAAAGGAATGCTTAACAGCTAGCCACATACTTATTAGAGAGAATTCTTTTGAAAAATCTTACAATATCAGGTGCTGGCAGAAACATGGAGCAATCAGAACTCTCATACATTATTGGTAAGGATATAAAATGGTACAGCCAGTGGGAGAAGAGTTTGGCAGTTTGTTAAAAAGTTAAACATACATTTACCATGTGACCCCAAATCACACTTCTACGTATTTATCCTAGAGAAAGGATCACACCTACATATTTATCCTAGAGAAAACAGGATAAATATATTTATTCTATATTCAAATGTTTATAGGAGCTTTATGCATAATCAACCCAAACTGTGAACAATCCAAATGCCCTTAAGTGAATGGATAAACTGTGGTAAATCCCTACAATGAACTCAGCAAAAGTACAGATGTACACAACAACAGGGATTAATCTCTAAGACATTTTGCTAAGTGGAAAAAAAAGCCAACCCAAGTATCTATCAACAGAAGAACTGACAAAGATGTGGTACATATATACAATGGAATATTACTCAGGCATAAAAAAATAATGAAATAATGTCACTTGCAGCAACATGGATGGACCTAGAGATTATCATATTAAGTGAAGTAAATTAGAGAAAGACATATATCCTATGTTATCACTTATACGTGGAATCTAATAAAAATAATACAAATGAACTTACAAAACAGAAACAGACTCAAAGACTTTGAAATCAGCCTTATAGTAACCAAAGGGGAAAGGTAGGGAGAAGGATAAACTAAGAGTTCAGGATTAACATACACACAGTACTATGTATAAAAGAGATAATCAACAAGGACCGACTGTATAGCATGGGGAACTCTACTCAATATTCTGTATTAACCTATGGGGCAAAAAATCTGAAAAAGAATGGATGTATGTATACTTGAATCACTCTGCTGTACACCCAAAACCACCACAACACAAATCAAATACTTAAATAAAAAATAAAAATGAAAAAGAGGCTACAGACTGTATGATTCCATTTCAGTGATATTCTGTAAAAGACAAAACTATAATAGGGAAGGAGAATAAACCAGTTGTTGCCAGGTGAGTGGTTAAGGCTGACTACAAATGGACAGACCAAGGGAAAAGGGGAAGGGGTGGGGGCTGAGAAGACAGAACTGTTTGTGACCAAGATCCTGATTGTGACCAAGATCGGAGGACAATGCATTTCTCAAAACCTACATGCAGAACTGTACACCACGAAGAGTAAATTTTACTGCTTACTAAAATTTTAGAAAAGGAAACATTTAGCATTACCTCTGATGAACAATCAGTTTCACCCTGCCATAAACAGTAACTAAAAATAAATGCAACAAAAATATAGTCCTTTGATTTTTATCGAGACCCTGAGGTCCACATTCCCTTATTAATTACAAAGGGAAATTAACAAACATTAGGAAGTTGTTAGAGACCTATTAGCACCAAATTGAGCCTTTCTCCCTAACATCATTACTAGGATTAAAAAAAAAAAATTGTAAAGAACATCATCTGCTTGGTATTGGAATAGACCTTCAAGGAACACGGCCTAAAATCATCTCATAATATCCCTAAAGTCGTTTTGGGTTTTAGGAACCACTAGGATTAGGCTTCTAACACCTGGGACAACCCAGGACAGAGGTTGGGAGTTCCCTTGCAGCACAGCTATATTAAGGATCCAGTGTTGTCATGGCAGTGGTTTGGATTGCTGCTGTGGCTCAGGTTCAATCCCTGGCCCAGGAATTTCTGCATACTGTGGACATGGCAAAAAAAAAAAAAAAAAAAAAAAAAAAAAAGATGGAAAAAAAACAAGTTCAGCTCCATCACCTGATTCTTCAAAGAATTTAGGTTGCTCAAATCTCTTTAAGTCTCAGTTTCCTCACCTATGGTGAGGATGGGAAAAATAAAATCATAAAAATTAAAGGAGATAATTTTTAAGTGGAAATACTAAAAGTATCTACACCTCTGGATATTGTGCCAGTATCAAGGCATACACCCCTTCCATTATGGTGCCCAGCAGGGAGAAAGTAGGTGAAAGTTGAAAGTTAAAAGCAGTTGATGTGGGGGTTCCCGTCATGGCTCAGCGGTAACAAAACCCCACTAGTATCCATGAGAAGAGGGGTGGATCCCTGGCCTCATGGAGTGGGTTAAGGATCCAGCATTGCTGTGAGCTATGGTGTAGATCACAGACGTAGTTTGGATCCTGAGTTGCTGTGGCCAGCAGCTTGGCTCTGATTCAACCCCTAGCCTGGGAACTTCCATATGCCACACCCGTGGCCTTAAAAAGAAAAAAAAAAAAAAAAAAAAAAAAAAAAGCAGTTGATGTGGCGTTCTCGTCGTGGCTCAGTGGTAACAAACCCGACTAGTATCCACAAGGATGAAGGTTCAATCTCTGGCCTCGCTCAGTAGGTTAAGGACCTGGCGTTGGCGGTGAGCTGTGGTGTAGTTCACAGACACAGCTCGGACTCAGCATTGCTGTAGCCGAGGTGTAGGTTGGCAGGTTGAGCTCCAGTTCGACGCCTAGCCTGGGAACTTCCATATGCCTTGGGTTCAGCACTAAAAAGACAAAAGCGGGGGGCGGGGGGGGGAGTTGCCATGGGTTTGGCTAGCTTAGAAACCGGGATCTGAGTTTCAGCACTCTCAGAGATACGCTCAAGGAGAAAAATCTCTCTGCATATGATTTAGATGCATTACATATTATTCAGTATTCCTGCAAGACAGTGTCACAGTCAAGCCAGCATCACTTCTGGCCTTCAGTTAACGCAACCTTCTTCACCTGGGTAGGAGTTTACCTGCCATATACTATGTCAATCTTCTCTGTTTCGTTTCAACATAAAAACAGAAGGAACACATGTCCAACAACTAAGTGATCTTTATGCTTTTCCCCTGTAGGGATAACTCCTGACTCCTTGGCTCAGATTCAGGAATGGCCTAGACCCCGTTTCATCATCTCAAAATACAAGTCTCATAGCATGTGCCATTGCAAACATTTTTCTACGAGTAAATACTCTTCTAGGAAGCCTGACCAACTACAAGTGTGTAGATCCCCTTACTCCCAAAACAGAGATTTACTTCCAAAACAGTAAACAATGTATTTACTGACACTGATACTGATCAACAGCCTAAATGCATTTAATAGACTCACAACACTAGTGACTTATCTATGGTGCCTTAATCATGGCATCAGACACCCAAATGTGTCCTATACTATGAATATGTACTGCATGTTCCTTCCTGGATGTAAAGCACTTTTGAAGCTTTCATATTACCAATTCCACCAGTGAACACGAGGTAAGCACACAGAGATAGGCTGTGTGCATAAGAGAATTTTATCTCCTAAGAGAATGTGCTTATGTTTAAAACAAAGTGACTTAGAGATGAATGGATCAAGAAGATGTAGTACGTGTGTACACACCCCCCCCCACACACACACACCACAGGCTATTACTCAGCCATTAAAAAAAAAAAAAAAAATTGAAATAATGCCATTTGTAGCAACAGGGAGGGACCTAGAGATTATCATATTGAGTGAAGTTAATCAGACAGGAAAAGACAAATGTCATATGATATCACTTATATGTGGCATCTAAAAAAAATGATACAAATGAACTTATTCACAAAACAGAAATAGACTCAGAGACACAGAAAACAAACTGGGGTTACCAAAAGGGACAGCAGGGTGGTGGGGGGTGGGGAGAGAAAAATAAATTTGAAGTTTGGGATTAACAGATACACACTACTATATATAAAACATACAACAGAGACCTATTAAGTATAGCACAGCGAACTGTATTCAACATCTTATAATGACCTATAATGGAAAAGAATATGAAAAAGAATAAAAGAATAAACTGAATCACTTTGCTATCTATATACCTAAAACAAATACAGTATCATAAATCAACTAAACTTCAATTTTTTAAAATAACTTATTTATTTATTTGTCTGTCTTTAGTCTTGTTAGGGTCGCACCCAAGGCATATGGAGGTTCCCAGGCTAGGGAACCTAGAGGTTGAATCAGAGCTACAGCTGCCGGCCTACACCACAGCCACAGCAACATGGGATTTGAGCCTCGTGTGTGATCTACACCACAGTTCACAGCAATACCAGATCCTTAACCCACTGAGCAAGGCCAGGAATCGAACCCAAATACTCATGAATACTAGTTGGGTTCATTAACCACTGAGGCGTGATGGGAACTCTTAAAAGTAACTTTAAAAAAAAGAGTGAAAGATTTTAGATCATTATTATTATTTTATTTTTTAAATTGTTATTCCCCTATACAATTTTTTTTTTTCTACTGTACAGCATGGTGACCCAGTCAAGTCCCCTACTTCTATTTTTTCAAATCCACCAAACGGATAAACAAAAGCAACCCTATTGGGTAGTTACTATTATTGTCCCCACCTCACTGATGAGAAAACAGGTCCAGAGAGGTTAGGAGACTTGACAAAAAATGCACAGCCAGGATTTGAATTCATTTTATTGCCACAGAGCAGGAGAAAGCCCTGCACACAGAGATGACACTGGGTGCAGAGAGAAACTAGTGGGGGGAGCACTTCATCACCTGTCCTCATCACAGAAAGTAAAGGGGTGCTCATGGGACTGAGCCTAAAGGAGAGCACCCCCTCCCCCCACTCCCCAGGACTCCCTTAATCCCAAACCTGAGCTCCTGGGAACTGTGTCTAATAACCTCTTAATCAGAATAATGAGGTAAATCAGGCCAGAATCCATTGAACAGGAAAGTCAAGTAATAACTTGAACATGCATATTAACCATTCTTCCTCTTTGATGCAGGGAAGGGAACCTTGGCACATATAAACTCAAGGGAATCTTGCATTCTCTTAGAAACCAGAAAATGAAAATTCTCAAGCTGTCATTGATTCATTTCAAACATTCAGCATCCAGGCAATAAAGGATAAGGATCTCCAGCACTCGATACACGCTTATCAAAAATCAACTTTGGAGGATTATCTTGAGGCATTTTTGTTCAGAAAGGAATGCCGCAAATCAGTAATGCCATAGTCTAGTACTAAAAGCTCTCTGTGATAAAAAGGGATTATCAGATAGACTTTCTCTGTTATGACAGGTAATACTTTCTACTTTTTCTGAATTAATGACAGCAATTGTTTGTAAAAAAATGGAATGAACTAATGCCAACGATTTCAACCAGGTAATTTCAAAAGCATGTGAAAGAAAATGATTATTTTCATGCAAAGCTATAATTAATGAAGAATATCAAGTTTCCACAAATTAGGTGACTCTGCAGGCCCACTGCTGAATGCTTCTAATCTTTGGCAGCTTTCTTTCTTTACTTTTAAAAAAATAATCAAGAGTGACTGCCAATGGGTAGACAGTTTTTTTGTTGGGGGGGGGTACAGAGAATATGCTAAAATTAGCTGCAATGGTCGCACAGTTCTAAGAATATAACGAAAGTGCTGATTTTTGTAGAGAGTGTACACTGTCCATCAATAAAGCTTAAATATTTTAAAATATTACACTACAGAAAAGCAGAGATAAAGAGAAAGCAGTATCTGTCCTCAAGGATGTTACAATTCAGTAGAGGAGTTGGTACATTTCAGTGAATACTATGTGCTGGTGTAATTTGCTCTTCAACAGTAAGTTGCTTCTGTTAGTCCTTCCAATATATAAACCAAGTGTAAATTCGAGATCAGAAATTAGTGACCATGTTATATTATTTTCCTAAAAATTGCAGGGGTCTGGAGTTTTCCCAGAAATGTCATATAGAGAAACTGTTCTGAAATCTAAAATCAGAATTGGTGACTTCGAATTCCAGCTCTGATATTTACAAACTGTGTACACAGCCAAGTTAAACATTTTGGGGCTTGGTTTCCTCATCTCTAAAATGGAGATAATCATAATACCTACCTGGTAAGGTTGTGTAAGGATCATATAAGACAACGCATACATGATGCCAGGCCTGGTTATAGCCCACATTTAATACACACTGGCCACAATGAAAGTATCATCACTACTACCACAGCCTCCTCTTTCTTTCCACCTATTTCCCTTTAAAAGCAAAGGACCTGGAGTTCCCTGATGGCGCACTGGATTAAGGATCTGGCATTCAGTGCTGTAGCATGGGTTCAATCCCTGGCTTGGAAACTTCTGCACATGACAGGTGCAGCAAAGAAAAAAAAGTAAAGAACCTAACTACTGACCCTTTGTTTTACTGCTACCATGGAACACTGGTTTTTCTGTGCATAAGTTAATTCTTCTTCCAAGAGGAGCAATTTTTTTCTTAAGAAAATTTTCACAGTTCCTAAAATTTCTATCCTTCTCATTTTTCAAAGCCTCTCACCATAGATGCACACAACTCTCAACCACAACTCTTTGGATGATCCTTTGATAAGAAATCACAAAGTCAACATATTCTATAAATAACGTAATTTTAGTCACTCATTTATCATTAAGCACTAGCATCTACCTATAAGAAAGTGTCTGAATTTGAAGACCTCAAGTCTCCTAATTTGATGTTACTGTTTTATTCCTCATATGATGAACTCCTCATAAAGGATGTACAATTTATTTGCTGAAGAAAAGACCTATACACCTGGATATAAACAGAGAAATCAATTTATATCTAGTACCCAGAGAGAGCTGTTATAAGAGCACATCGAGATGGATATAAGAAAAAAGGAGTTTGTATTGATTTAATAAATACGTTGGTTCTCAGTTGACCTAAGCGTGATAGTTCTTGAAGCCTTCTCAAGTGTTTGGCCTAACAGTCACCACCATGTAAATTTGCCTTTGGTTCCCATCAAGTATGAATACTGCTACATCAACATAAACAAAAGCAAATAGTGTGTGACATATGATAAGACATGCTAAAAGAATAAAAAGGAATTGGATACAACATTAAGCCTTTATCAGAGACATATATACTGTTGTACTACTTACATGTTTCTGTACTGAGAGTATGGCTGTTATAGCATAAAAGAAAACACAGTGAGAACAGTAAAACTTCTAGGACAGCAGTGTTGAAGGGTGACCGAGCAGAAGGCCTAAAATCTGAGTATTTCTTCCTGTATTTTAACACATGCTTCCCCTCTCTTTTTTATTTTCCCTAATACCATCATTCAACCTTGAGAAGGCTTTATTAGCACCTTAAGGTTCAAAAAGTGTCTTACGAGCCAAGGCTGAGAAACACCAGCAGGTGAACATCGCTGAAGGGTGGGTTCCCAGGCAGCTGAAGTCACTGCTGGGACTCTGCTATTGTTCATAATCCACTTAGGCCTTTCCCCCAGAAACGATGACATGGGCAGATTCCCAGAAAACTGAATTACCGCCTTGACTTTCCCCCATCCTGGGACCATCCATTACCTTATCTAATGCTTGCCAATTATCTCTCTAACTCTATGTCATAATCCAAAGAAAAACACGGACTGGGAGCAATTGCAAAATGAACTAGACGGCGCAGCTGATGAACTGTTATTGCCCTCCTTTAGCTTAGTTCATTTCTCAATGAGCAATTACAGTCTCACATTATATAGTGCTTCTCTTGTCACAACTCGAGGTCGTTTTATGTTACAGACGATGCCTCCTAGATAGATGAGTCATATAAATTATTATTTTTCACTCTGACTGTGAAGCCAAATGAAGGAGCTTTTAGAGGTGAAATTAAACACAAATTATTAATGCTCTAAACATTTGCTTGGAAAAATGAGGACAGTGATGAAGCCTGTGCTGATGTGACGGCACCCACACTGACATTTAAAGGAATAATTTCATTAGAATGCTATACGGGGTTTCAAAGTTATTATTAGAAAGTGAGTGGCCAATTAAAAAAAATAAAATCAAGCAGAAATGTTTATTATTATAAGTTACTTCGAATAATTACTACATAGGAACTACAAATTATTCTGTGCTTTCTAAGAGAAATTGACCCTTTCGAACGAGCCTTCTCTCAGAGATGTTAGGTAACGGAGCCTTTCAAAACAGTCATGTCATGGGAAACCTGCAGGATTCTCCTTAATCCAAGAATGCAAATTGCACCCTTGTCACCTACACCAACTGCACCTTATGTGAGGCTAAATAAAATTAGATCAAGGGTTGAATCAAGACTATGAGAGACAACTTTTTAAATCGATGCATTAAAAGGTAATGACATCTTAGTTGTGACATATGAACAACCTTTCCTTAGGGGGGAAAAAAATCGAGTGGTTTCATTTGTTTTTACTTCACTTTATTTCATACCTATTATCTAAACGTCATATCACACAATGTTTCCTGGTCTTCATTCTTTGGTTTCATCTAGTGCAGCAGCCCTATCAACAGTGCCTGCTGGTCAAGGGCAACGAGAGGGGAGAGGTAATCTTCATCTCCTTGATTTGGTGGTGCGTGTGTGACCGTCACTAGCTTCCTATCAGCAGGTGAAGACCTGGGGGATGTGACAGATGATCCCTGAGCTCTTAGAAGCAGTTGTCACCAGATCCTGCCTCTTAACCTATTTACCCATCAGTTACACTCTCATCTTCTGGGAAACCCACATTTTTGCCCAGAGGGAGCAAAGAGTCTACATCTTTAATAAATCCAGAAGCTACCACCATGGCCTTCCACAGACCTGGCTTCCCAAAACAAAACCAAAAACAAACCAACAAAAAAACGGTATAAGTATTTTTTTTTCTTTTTATGGCTGCACATGCATCATATGGAAGTTCCCAGGCTAGGGGTTGATTCAGAGCTGTAGCTGCCGGCCTATGCCACAACCACAGCAATACCAGATCTGAGCTACATCTGCGACCTATGCAGCAGCTTATGGCCATGCTGGCTCCTTGACCCACTGAGCAAGGCCAGGGATTGAACTGGTGTCCTCATAGAGACAATGTTGGGTCCTTAACCTAATAAGCTACAATGGGAACATTGGGTATAGGTATTTGATTGAGCCAGCTGGGAAATCCAGAAAACATCTACTCTCAACAACTAACACATGTTACATCTAAAAATAGTAGTGAGAGATTAAAGCTATTTATGTTTAAATTTAGTGACCTTACTACATTTTGTATAAGAAAATTTTTGTTTTATACATAAAATAGAAAATGAGGCACTAGAGAATGCTTTCTTAAACCTTTAAATGAGGAGTTCCCATTGTGGTGCAGCTAAAACGAATCTGACTAGGAACCATGAGGTTGCAGGTTCGATCCCTGGCCTCGCTCAGTGGGTTAAGAATCTGGCATTGCCGTGAACTGTGGTGTAGGTGGCAGACTCGGCTTGTATCTGGTTTTGCTGTGGCTCTGGCGTAGGCCAGCAGCTACAGCTCCAATTCGACCCCTAGCCTAGGAGCCTCTATGGGCCGTAGGTTCGGCTCCAAAAAGACACAAAGACCAAAAAAAAAAAAAAAAAAAAAAAAAAAAAAAAACGTTAAATGAACACCAACTAATGTCAATTCATGACATTTACTCCAAAATAAGCAAAAAATATGCAATTCACAAAATAGGGTCCCATCAAATTTGGGATACAGTGGCGCATTTAAAAATTAATAACCTTTACTCTTTTATTCCTAAATTCAGAAATAAAAAGCACATGCTTGGAGTTCCACTGTGGTGCAGTGAGTTAAGAATTCGACTGCAGCAGCTCAGACTGCTGCACAGGAGCATGCGTTTGATCCCTAGTGGGTTAAAGGATCTGGCGTTGCCATTGCCATAGCTGTGGCGCAGTTCACAACTGCTGCTCAGATTCAATCCTTGGTCCAGGAACTTCTATATGTCATGTGCGTGGGCAATAAAAAAAAAAGAAAGTACTTGCTCTAGAAAATTTAGAACTCATACAAAGAAGACAACCATCCCCACCATCCAGTAGGGGACACTATCAATGTATCAATTGTTAAGGACCCAAAGTCCCCAGTTAGCACTCCAGGCCCAGGGATGAAGTCTTGGCATCTTCAGGTAAATTCTCAGCCATCAGAATTGTCACAAACCACCGCAGCGTCCATTACAATCAATACTCAACAACCACGGGCTGATACTTGACAAGGAGAAAGCACTGCCATTTTTCACAGCCATGTTATTTAGCCCAATTGCCATGAAGATGCTTGGATTACACAAATACTAAAAATGAGATTGAGGACATGGGACAAAGATTACGGGAGTAAGTAGTGCTGACTGATGCACAATTCAGACATCTTTCCATGGAGTCGAGGGATTGGAATGATAAACATTCAAAAATTTTTCAAAGGCAATTTCTTGCCCTAGGCTTCAAGCTCTAAGTCATTAAGTAAGATTAACAGTAGTTGTCTTAATAATAAAGAGCAGGAGGAAAAAAAAGAGAAGCGGCAAGGGCAGTAATAGTGGATGTTGAATTAATACCACAGGTTTATTGCACCTCAGTGTTCATAACGGCACTAATCACAACAGCCAAGAAATGGATGTCCATTGGCAGAGGATTGGATAAAGAAGATATAAGACCATATACAATGGAATATTACTCAGCTGTAAAAAAGAATGGGATGATGCCATTTGCAGCAGCATGTATGGACCTAGAGATTATCATACTAAGTGATGTAAGTCAAAGACAAATATCATGATATTATCATACTAAGTGATGTAAGTCAAAGACAAATATCATGATATCACTTATACATGCAATCTAAAAAAAATGGTACAAATGAATTTATTTACAAAACAGAAACAGACTCACAGATATCAAAATCAAACTTACAGTTACCAAAGAGGAAATGTGGGGAAGAAGGATAAATTAGGAGATTGGGACTAACCATATATAAAATAGAAAACTAATAAGCATGTATGGTATAACACAGGGTACTCTAATCAATATACTATAATAATCTATATGGGAGAAGAATCTGAGAAAGAATGGATATATATGTATATGTATAACTGATTCACTTTGCTGTAGAACTGAGACTAACACAACACTAAGTCAACACTATAAGCCAATAAATTTTTTTTAAATAAGTGATACAGGTAAACTATTATCACCACCACAAACAAATATTTATTAAGCACTTACTCTATGTCCACCACTGCATGAAGTCCATTCTTCTCTCTCTGAAACCTCTTCATAACCATGACCCTAGTATTAACATCCCTGCATCTCAAATGGGGAAACTGAGCATTGGAAAGGACCTATTATTTGCCTAAGACTGTCACATAGCTAAAGAGGTGTCTGAACTGGGATTAAAACTCAGGATTTCCTAGCTCCTGAGGCTGAACTCTAAAGTCTGATACCACGTGGCTTCATGGCTCCCTCTGTGCCAGTCCTGTTGGTCTCCTTGTTCTTAGTATACTCCATGCCTCACAGCCTTTGCGCTTGCAATGTAAAACTCACCCCAACCAAGCCCTCGCTCTCAGTGGCCACTATTTCTCCAGATACCCTCAGGGCTGCGCCCAAATATTATTGCTATAGCTTCCTATAGACTGATTTGTGTCCCCCCCCCTTGAATTCACACATTGAAACCCTAACCTCCAAGGTGACAGTATTTGGAAGTGGGGCCTCTAGGAAGTGATTAAGTTTGGATAAGGTCATAATAGTGGGGCCCTCAAGATGGGATTACTGCGCTTATAAGAAGGATGCCAGAGAGAGCTTTCACTTAAGCTCACTCTCATGCTTTCTATCTGCTAAGTGAGGACACAGAGGGAAAGCAGCTGTCTGCAAGCCAGGAAGAGGGCTCTCACCAGAACCCAGCCACATTGGTACCTTGACTTGGATTTCCACCCTCTAGGGTGTGAGAAAATAACATACTTCTGCTGTTCAAGCCACCACTTTGTAGCACTTTGCTACAGCAACCAGAACACACTAGCCATCATTTCCATAAGAAACTTCCTAATTTAAGTTGCCTTATTTTATTAATATTTTTTCTTTTTAAGGAATACAAAAATACGATACCTTTTAAAATTGTACCTCACAAAATCAAATACCTCGGAATACACCTGACCAAGGAGGTAAAGGACCTATATGCCGAGAACTATAAAACTTTAATCAAAGAAATCAAAGAAGATGTAAAGAAATGGAAAGATATTCCATGTTCCTGGATTGGGAAAATCAATATTGTAAAAATGGCCATACTACCCAAAGCAATCTACAGATTCAATGCAATCCCTATCAGAATACCCATGACATTTTTCACAAAACTAGAACAAACAATCCAAACATTTATATGGAACCACAAAAGACCCAGAATTGCCAAAGCAATCCTGAGAAACAAAAACCAAGCAGGAGGCATAACTCTCCCAGACTTCAAGAAATACTACAAAGCCACAGTCATCAAAACAGTGTGGTACTGGTACCAAAACAGACAGACAGACCAATGGAACAGAACAGAGAATCCGGAAATAAACCCTGACACCTATGGTCAATTAATCTGTGACAAGGGAGGCAAGAACATAAAATGGGAAAAAGAAAGTCTATTCAGCAAGCATTCCTGGGAAACCTGGACAGAAACATGCAAAGCAAGGAAACTAGAACACACCCTCACACCATGCACAAAAATAAACTCCAAATGGCTGAAAGACTTAAATATACGACAGGACACCATCAAACTCCTAGAAGAAAACATAGGCAAAACACTCTCTGACATCAACATCATGAATATTTTCTCAGGTCAGTCTCCCAAAGCAATAGAAACTAGAGCAAAAATAAACCCATGGGACCTCATCAAACTGAAAAGCTTTTGCACAGCAAAGGAAAACAAAAAGACAACTTGCAGAATGGGAGAAAATAGTTTCAAATGATGCAACTGACAAGGGCTTAATCTCTAGAATATATAAACAACTTATACAACCCAACAGCAAAAAAACCAATCAATCAATGGAAAAATGGGCAAAAGACCTGAATAGACATTTCTCCAAAGAAGATATACAGATGGCCAACAAACACATGAAAAAATGCTCAACATCGCTGATTATAAGAGAAATGCAAATCAAAACTACCATGAGATACCACCTCACACCAGTCAGAATGGCCATCATTAATAAATCCACAAATAACAAGTGCTGGAGGGGCTGTGGAGAAAAGGGAACCCTCCTGCACTGCTGGTGGGAATGTAAACTGGTACAGCCACTATGGAGAACAGTTTGGAGATACCTTAGAAATCTATACATAGAACTTCCATATGACCCCGCAATCCCACTCTTGGGCATCTATCCGGACAAAACTCTACTTAAAAGAGACACATGCACCCGCATGTTCATTGCAGCACTATTCACAATAGCCAAGACATGGAAATAACCCAAAAGTCCATCGACAGATGATTGGATTCGGAAGATGTGGTATATATACACAATGGAATACTACTCAGCCATAAAAAAGAATGACATCATGCCATTTGCAGCAACATGGATGGAACTAGAGAATCTCATCCTGAGTGAAATGAGCCAGAAAGACAAAGACAAATACCATATGATATCACTTATAACTGGAATCTAATATCCAGCACAAATGAACATCTCCTCAGAAAAGAAAATCATGGACTTGGAGAAGAGACTTGTGGCTGCCTGATGGGAGGGGGAGGGAGTGGGAGGGATCGGGAGCTTGGGCTTATCAGACACAACTTAGAATAGATTTACAAGGAGATCCTGCTGAATAGCATTGAGAACTATGTCTAGATACCCATGTTGCAACAGAACAAAGGGTGGGGGGAAAAATGTAATTGTAATGTATACATGTAAGGATAACCTGACCCCCTTGCTGTACAGTGGGAAAATAAAAAAAAAAAAAAAAAACCAGGAAAAAAAAATATTTTTTCTTTTTAGCATCACACCTATGTCATATGTAAGTTCCCAGGCTAGGGGTTGAATCGGAGCTGAAGCTGCTGGCCTCTGCCACAGCCACAGCATTGCAGGATCCAAACTGAGTCTGTAACCTCGATCACAGCTCATTGCAACTCCAGATCCTCAATCCACTGAGCGAGGCCAGGGAATGAACCTTCATCCACATGGATACTCATTAGGTTCTTAAACTGCTGTTACACTGGGAACTCCTAAATTCCCTTATTTTAAATAGCAACCTCCTTCTCCCTCCCAACCCAATTCCTGTACCACCTAGGCTGCTTTACCTTTCTCCACAACACACATCACCACCTGTGCTAGTTCTTAAAATCATCTCTCAGCTTCAACCCACCCTGCCATACTCTGCTCTGTGATGCTGGGTAGGAGTCTGCAAGTTCTATTTCCCAGGAAAGCTGAGGCCAATGGAGGGAGAAGGAGAGGCTGGAGGACAACAGAAGGGACTTGTTTGCTACTCCTGTTTGGTGTGTCCCCAGCAGGGGTCCTTCACCTGGAACTAGCATCTGTTTTCAGGCCACAGCTCCTCAGAACCAGCTCCATCCTATCTGAGAGGTACCTGCATCCTGCCTCTGCAGGGCGATGCTGCCTCCTCAGAGGTCTGAGCTCTCAGCCACTGGGCCCCTCCCCTCAACAATCTCTCCCTCCTCACTTGGATCCTTCTCCCTAAGAGTGTGAGCTTATTCCTGACATTATTTTCTTCTCTTTGTGTAACTCTGAGCTCCCCTTTGCCTTTTTCAGACCTCCAACATCAACACCCTATGTTACTACAGATTCCCTCTGTTGAAATACTAGTATTACTTTTGTTTTCCTGACTGAAGCCTGGCCAATACATTATAAAACATTACAATATATTTTAATTTTAGATTACATCAACATTTTAAAATATATTCTCCCAGTGGGGTGTAAGATCCATGAGAACAAAGGGCTTTCTCTCTCCTGTTATAGCTGAATTCCCAGCATCTGGGAAAGTATCTGGCACAGGGTGCTGAGTAAATGTCAGCTGAATCAATGGATCCCTTTAGTTAATAGCTTAAAACTAACCAGAAGCCACTGCTGGGGCTTCAGCCTAAAGACCTACCCAAAGTCTTCCCTGACTCTACCTAAAGGGAATCCTCTCAGAGTCGCCTCTGTGGCTCAGTGGAAATGAACCCAATTAGTATCCATGAGGATCCTTGGCCTCGCTCAGTGGATTAAGGTTCTGGTGTTGCCATGAGCTGTGGTATAGGCTGGTGGCTACAGCTCTGATTCAACCCTTAATATGCTGCAGGTGTGGCTGTAAAAAGCAAAAAAAAAAAAAAAAAAAAAGGAATCCTCTCTAATTCTCCTTCACAGACCACTGCATGTTTCTTTCAGAATACATAATGACTTTATGCATCTGTTCAATTCTTCATCATCTTTCTCTCTTACCACCACATTAATACCCTTAGGACTAGGGTTACACCTGTCCCACTACATCCTCAGTGACTAGCACAGACTGGGCATGCAGTGGTTGCACAATTATTTATTGAAGGAAAGGCACATGGGGGTTCAGACAATTTCACTAGACAACAATACCCATGAATGTTTCCAGAAAGGAAAGGTAGGAGGAGACAGGAACCAGGAGCGATCTCACCGTGGAACTCTTTGGTTAGACTTGGAATTCCCAATGGTTGCTATTTAAGCCAGATTTAATCCCACAGCATTATGAGATATGAAGTTATATTCATAAATTAACATACTTCATAAACATCAATACCATGAAAAATTTAAATCTCTGTTGAAATCGATTTCCTCTGTATCTTCAACACATATTTATTAAACACCTACTATGTGCAGAGGGGGTTGGGTAAAGTAATGTGATAGAGTAACAAATGAAAGTCTCTGATCTCATGGAACTTATATTCTAATGGGTGGAGATACATAATAAATAAGCTAATAAATATGTCATAGGACATTCAGTATAAGGGAGAAAAAGTAGAGTCAGAGTGATAGGAAATTCTGGGTGGTGAAAGTGGAATGACAATTTTTCCTGGTCAGGGAATGGCTCACTGAGGAGGTAAAATATGCACAGAAGTCTAAAGGAAGGGAGGATGGGAGTGATACAGAAAGCCAGGAAGAGAATTCTAGGCATCCAGCCCATGACACCAAATGCAAATGCCCTGAGGCAGAAACACCCTCGGTGCTTCAATTAGAGCATGGAGAAAGTCACACACTACAGCATAGAGATGATGAAGGCTTGATAACACGGGGAGATGTAGGCCACCATAAGTACTTTCGTTCTTACTCCAGAAAAGATGGGGAGCCATTAGAGGGTTTTCACTAGAAGAGGCTTAAGAGATTTACAGACTCTGATTTTATTTTATTTTATTTTATTTTATTTTACTTTACTTTACTTTACTTTATTTTATTTTATTTTATTTTATTTTATTTTGCTTTTTTTTAGGGCCGCATCCGTGGCACATGGAGGTTCCCAGCCTAAGGGTCCAATCAGAGCTATAGCTGCTGGCCTACACCACAGCCACAGCAACGCAGGATGCGAGCTGCATCTCTGACCTACACCACAGCTCACGGCAATGCCGGATTCCTAACCCACTGAGCAAGGCCAGGGATCAAACCCACAACCTCATGGTTCCTAGTTGGATTCTTTTCTGCTGCGCCACTACAGGAACGCCCAGACTCCGATTTTACTGTCACTGTCTACTGGGCTGAGAATAAACTCCATGATGGACTAGAATGGAAAGAGGAACAGTAGTTAAGAGGATAGTATAGCAATTGAAGTAAAAGACTATGATAAAGTCAAAGAGCTACTAATCCTGCCCATTAAAACATGGAAAACATTATGGAGGTTCCTCAAAGATTTAAAAATGAGGAGTTCCCATCATGGCTCAGTGGTAATGAACCCGACTAATATCCATGAGGATGCAGGTTCAATCCCTGGCCTCGCTCAGTGGGTTAAGGATCTGGCATTGCTGTAAGCTGTGGTGTAGCAGACATAGCTTCGAATCTGGTGTTGCTGTGGCTGTGGTGTAGGCTGGCAGCTGCAGCTCTGATTTGACCTCTAGTCTGGGATCTTCCATATGCTGCAGATACAGCCCTAGAAAGACAAAAAATTCAAAATTCAAAAATTCAAAAATGGAGTCCAATTCTCCTCCCCTTGAATTGGAATCTGCTTAGTGAGTTGCTTAGCCAAGAGAATACAGAGGCAGTGATGCTATGTGACTCCTCTGGGCTAGTCAGAAGAATTCTTGCCACTTTTGATGTGGGCTCTTAGATTTCTGATTGGCTTTTTGAACACAACAGCCATGCTGGGAGGGAGCTGGAGAGCCCCATGGAGAGCAACTGAAGTCCCCATCCAACAGTCGCAGCTGGGCTCCCAGCCACCAGCCAGCACAACTCTGCAGCTACCGAGGTCTATCACTTTAGAAATAAACCCTTCAGTTCCACTTGAACCACCCAGTGGAACAGATACAAGGCCCCCACTGGACCCGAGTCTACCTGCAGATCTGTAAACAAAATACACACTTATTATTGTTCTTAAACCACGAAGTTTTAGAGTGATTTGTGACAGCAATGGAGAACCCAAACAGAATTCGCTGTGGACTGGATCAGCCATAAAGGACAAAAAAATTCCCAAGCATTTATTTGGGAGACAATGGTAACAGGATTAAGAACTTGAGCTTTGGAGTCAGAATGCTATGTATCTGAACCCAGATAAGCCACTTGGCAGGTGACCCTAGGCAAATTAATTGATTTTTTTTAACTTCAGCTTCCTCATCTGTAGATGAAATTAATAACAGGGCCTAGTTCCTTGAGATATTGTAAGGTTACATTGAGATAATGTACATAAAATATTTTGCCAGTGCCCAACACATAATGAGTATTCCTTAAAAAAAAAAAAAAAAAAAGTAAGCTAGCAAAAGGATTGATTTTTCACCTTTATAAAAATGGCATTATACCACTGAACATTTTCAAAATGGAAACTTCTATGGCATGCCTCCCTGATTCCCATTACACTAAGAGCTGAAATGCAAAAAGAACTAGTCCCAGGGGAATCAGCAACCACAGCTGACTACCTATCTAAGCATGAACAGTGTTTATTAAGACGTTTTGTTATTATCTGCCAAACTTCCTTTCAGAAGCCTCTCATGACTGGTGAAACATGGTGGTAATGGAAAGAGCTACCTAAATATTCCCGGTTTTCAGCATTAATACTCCTCCCCAAATCCAAGACCACCAAATCCATCTTGGCAAAGATTTTTATCTAACTTGGTAGAGAGCAAACCATTATGACACCAGCTTAACGAGACCCCATAAATTCATAAAAGAGTATGATTTTATCATCCCACCCAGAATCTTACTGATGATAAGTGCAAATTCCATTATAAAACTCGAGACATGTGATGTAACATCTACCACAGAAAGTGGAAGGAACTTCAAACAGAAGGATCACTTTACCACTTTATTAACCTGGCCTGGATAACAGATCACTGTTTGAGATACGTCCCATTTCCACTTTATTGCAGAGATTACACTGAAGAGAGAGCTGATTTTAACAGTAAAAGTCTTTATGTGGCATTTAGCCAGAAGCAGTAAAATTGTGACCTAACAAGTACAGCAAAAGAGAAAAACCTACTGCCACATATCTTGATATTAAGCAAACAGCCTTCAAAATACACCATTGGAAGGATGTTTGAAAGCAATATTGCTTTAAAAATATCAATAGCCCACGATTTAGGAGCAAGGACAACAGATGTTTAGCACTGGTTTAATAAATATTTAAATATGTATGCAGACATGCATTAGTTCGTAAAATACAGATTTCAGAAAATATTAACTTGAGGCCTGTGCTACTTACTGAGTAAATACAAAGTACAATGAATATTCATGAACAATGAAAATTCACTGTTTTAATGTAAATATGCATACCTAAGTACCTGAGTGATTTAGCTTCCTATTTGGTGGTTGTTAGATGATGATAAATATCATACCTCTTACCATATGTTAAAGAGTAATTTAAGGCACAAGGGCTTTATGAAGAGTCAAGTTATCATTTTCAACTGCAAAATGGTGAAATGCATTAGGAAGTCATTACAGACTAACAGTCATAAAAACTTCTCATTTTAACAAAGAAGACACCATTTAGCTGCTGAAGCATAAACCGAAATTTTGTTATTTTAAAAAAAACTTGCAATGGCTATTAACTTTATTGCTTAGTTCAACAGAATTTAATGTATCTGGTGTGTTCTCCTACCCTTTCCACCTTTCTTTATAGCTACAGGTATTGTTTAAGATAATAATGAGTTCCTGAACCCCTTTATTGCTACAGAGTTGCTACCTCTAGCAATCAAGAGAACATACTACCACAGAGGAAGAAAAAGCCAGTCTCAATCTCACAATGCTCTTCATCAAAAACAACGCTTTCTCTCACAGCATGGCGTACAAATATTAACAGATTTTTAGCAATAAAGAGATCAAAGTCCACAGCTTTTAGAAAGCACCAGGTTTAACACAATTTAATAGAATTATTTACTTCAAGACTTCTTCAAATCCTATTATATGCTCATTGAGAATTTCCAAAAAGGAAACACTACATTGTGTTCACCCAACTCTTTCTTCCGTAGGCAATTCTCAGGACCAGTGTTCCTTGGCGCCAACTCTGGAGAAGAGCAACTCAGGCTGGCAAATCCCTGGTTTTAGAGGAACTCAGCATGAAGAAACTATCCCTATTGGACCCCTCTCTCCCACCATAAAAAGCTAAGTTTAGGATCTCACAGCGATTTATGAGATAGCACACACCTTCTAGGATCAGGTGACAAGAACAGCCAATTCAAATCTAATTACATCATTCACCTGTTCCAAGTCCTCCCATGGCACTACCAAATAAAACTCAATTTTTGTATGGTTCTTGGAAGTTTTTCCAGGACCTGCTCATGCTTTCTTTCCTGGTCTGTCAGCCTTCAGGATCTGAGTTTTGGCACTCCCAGCTCCCCCTAACCCCCTCCCAAGTAAGTGCCCCCAAAGCAGAGCAGGTTTGGGTAATTTCCGAATGTGGCACTTACCACGACTGTCCACCCTTGGAGATCTTACTCCTGTTGTTCTCTTTCACAAAACACTTTAAGCCACCAATTCCTGCTGGACTTCCATATGTCTGGGTATAAGGCTCAGTTTAGACATCACTTCTTCCAAGAAACTTTGCCTGATACATAAAGTCTGGGCTATGTATTGTTAGTGTGGCTTCGGTCAGCATCCAGCCCTTCCCCACACCATAGGATTTACCACTCTCCAGAGAAAGGATCTGTTTACTTGTTTCCTCAACCAGCATGTCCATGCTCTGGGTGCTAACTATTGGATCTGGGCACACATGTCTAGTAAAAAGTCTTTTACACCACAATCAATCAATATATAAGTAGTTGTTCAGAATGTATGATAGTCCATAAGAGCGCTAAACCAATTGTTGTTGAAGCACTGCATGCCCATCATTTTAAGAGTAGAAAATTCTATTTCAGATGCTAGGGATGTTAAATGAGACGATGCTCTAGTTTACACACTGCAAAGGTGCAAGAGAGGGTTAGAGGGTAATCACAATAAATGTCATTTGATGGGGGCAAACTTAATGAGGGAAGTCAGAATAAAAGGGGTGGGGGGGAGTAAAACATAAGCGACAAAAGCAAGGTACAGTGCTCTTGTTTCTGCATTTAAATGAACATTTGTCTTACAGGGACCAGGAGAGAAAAGGCTGCTCTCCTCTTGGTCTCTACTCCACGTGCATCTCAAAGCAAGCATCTTGCCCCACTTCACAAATCAAGAGAATTTCAAGGGAAATCTTGACCTTAAGCTATTTTATTTGCCTCATGTGCTTGAAAATGGACTGGCTTGTAAGTTAAAACTCAACGGCCTAACCCTTCTAAGAAAGAACTCTTCTTTCAGTGCTGGCAAGAACTGTAAATAGTGGCTAGAATTGATATGCAGACCCAAATTAGTCAACAAGGCAAAGATATCCCTTTCATAATTGTATGTCATTCAAACAAGCACAAATATTTCCAAAGTGCACAATGTCCCAAGAGATCTCACTATAGATAGTCTTGCTCCTGACACCAACAGATATTCAAATTTAAAGATCACATAAAACACAGTCCTCAACTGACTCCAGTGGCTGCTGCAAAGCAAACGCTCAATGAAACTTTGAGAAAGGAAGAAAGGAAAAGAGGGGAGGGAAAGAGGAGAGAAGGAAGAAAAAGAAGTCCAAAAAGGATGAGGAAGATAAGGAAAGAGGGAGGGAAAGAAGAAGGTTGATTTTGGTTGTTAGGACAGTTCTGTAATTCCATAGCAATCTGCTACAACTCAAATAGTCATCTATACTCTCAAACCATGAGCCCTAATACACAATGAAAACAGGTACTATCCCAATGGAAAACTCGTGACATATCCTATCTGTAAACAATGAAGTCTCTTATAGACTTCACAAAAAGACAAACAAAGGTCCACAAGTAAGGCAAAAGTGCTCATTTCTCATCAAGAGCCCACAGAATTGCTCTCAAAACTCTGAGGTAACAGAATGTTTCATGTGCACACGGTTTGGCATGCTACAGGATTCAATGAATGTGAGCCTCTAGTTCTATTACTCTAGTCTTGCTTATAGACAAGGTACATAAGTTCCCCAGACATAGCCATCCCTCTGCCCTGAGGTCAAAGCTGCCTCCTTTGTGGACAAGCTTCCCATGAAAATTCCAGTGTGTGCTATTGTTTTCTGCCCAGTTTCCAGGGCATATACTGAGGTCTTTCAGGCTGTCGTTCAGTTCCAGAGCCGACCATGCTAGAACAGAGTGGGGTCGGATAAGACAGGGACAAAAAAAAAAAACTTGAGCAAATGCAGCATCCTGCTTCCCTGGTCTGCTGCGGAGACAAGTTGGTAATAACCAAGTGTGTAGTCCTTACTATAGAACCAATATGAGCCAAACAACAGATGATACCAGGTAGATATGTGATCAGTCAGGCCATGCAGAATTCCTTGCAGTCAATCACATACTAACTCTCTCAGCTCCAGGGGGACCTCTCTCTGGAGGTCAGTGCTCATCCACAAGGTTTTGGCTGAGATCCAGAAAAATGTAATAGGAAAACTGGCAAAGCTCCCAGCCTGGCCCATTAATAATCTGCAAACTGTGCCCTCCAGATCAAGCACTGAAGACCACAGGGCCTGGAGGTACAGCCTCACATATGTCTTACAGAAACAATTACTTTAAAATACAGGTTCATTTGTGCTGTTGGCTAGACATGGTTCTCCGTTCCCCTCTGCTCCACCCCCCTTGGCCAGAATTTTAAACCCCTATTTATAGATGCATTTCTAGATTCAAATTTCAAAGATTCTCATCTCCCTAAAATGAGTTTGTGGTCCCCTTCCAGCTCACCACCATCAATCAGCCAATCAGCAAGTTTCCCAGACATAGCCATCCCTCTGCCCTGAGGTCAAAGCTGCCGGATTTGCGGACAAGCTTCCCAAGAAAATTCCAGTGTGTGCTAAACAGAACACTTTCCTCAAATTGGCAGCTCCAACATATATCCTCACAAACCCCATCAACTCTCAGCAGTTGTGTTTCCCTTCTCCTTAGAGTATTTACAACCAAGCCTACTATCTGCTGTACTGAGGTAATCTGCAGAGAAATAATTGGCTAATGTTTGCAATACCTCTAAAATCTAAGATCAACCCATGATACCCAAAGATTTCATCTTCACAAAAGGATCAGTGGTAATGTGAATAATGTAAATGCTAATTTTAGAAAGTGATTTTTTTGGGGAGTTCCCGTCATGGTGCAGTGAAAATGAATCAGACTAGGAACCATGAGGTTTTGGGTTCTATCCCTGGCTTCACTTAGTGGGTTAAGGATCCGGCGTTGCCATGAGCTACAGTGTAGGTCGAAGACATGGCTTGGATCCAGAGTTGCTGTGGCTGTGGTGTAGGCCAGTGGCTGCAGCTCTGATTAGACCCCAAGCCTGGGACCTCCATATGCTATGGCTATGGCCCTAAAAAGACAAAAAGACACACACACACACACACACGCAAAAAGTGATTTTTTTCAAGTCCATTAGAATAGCTTGGAGAAACGTAAAATAAAATGGATATCTTTATATATTTTTTAATTGAACTATAGTTGATTTACAATAATGTGTTAGTGTCAGGTATACGGCAAAATGATCCAGCATAGATATATAGAGATAAATATAGATATACATATATATTCTTTTTCAGATTCTTTTCCACTGTAGGTTACTAAAAGATATTAACTATTGGAGTTCCCTTCATGGCTCAACAGTTAACGAACCTGATTAGGATCCATGAGGATGTGGGTTCAATCCCTGGCCTTGCTCAGTGGGCAAAGCATCCACCATTGCTGTGAGATGTGGCGTAGGTCGCAGACACAGCTCAGATCCCATGTTTCTGTAGCTGTGTCATAGGCCAGGAGCTATAGCCACAATTTGACCCCTAGCCTGGGAACTTCCATATGCTGTGGGTACAGCCTTAAAAAGCAAGAAGAAAAAAAAAAAAGATATTGAATATAGTTCCCGGTTCTCTTATTCTCATGATGCTCACACCCCTGGGGACCACAGTGACTTCACTGAATTACAGCCACAGGGTGATAACAGCTTTTAGACACTGTTCATAGAAAAAAAGGGGTTCCTTATCTGTTACCTATAATCAGATTTTCAAAGAATTAATCTGATATTCTCCACTTTCATCGTAATTTACCTTACCATAATGAATTAGATCTTCAAGTTAGTAATATCTCTATTGTGCTTTTCACTCCAGTGACAGTATGAGATATTTGATCGTTTCTTTTTTTTCCACCCTCCTGAAGTTCAATTCACCATGAAGTGCTACGGTGAAGTATGACAAGGTCGTACTGCTGCCATGTTGTGCCAAAAGGGCTGCTCAAATTAGGGTAACCTGGGAGGATATCTCCTGTAAAATAAATGGAGCGTCACTTAAATGGCTACTTCTTGCTTGTCTATCATTTGAAACTTAACAAAGTCAGAGAGATGGGTCCCAGGAGCACACCTCTGGCAAAAACTCCAGTTCTTACTAGCAAAGGATGCCATGCAGAAATTATGCTACCAAGCTGTCCGGGATTCTTCATCTGCATGCAAATTAGTTCCTATGTGCCACAGCTTCTATTATGACAGTATTAAAACCAGAATTTGATAATGAAACTCTCTTCTTCGTGGAAACACAGTTCAATTACTCTAACAACACACCGAATCTACCTGCCACTGCTCACCAGCTGAAGAGCCTAATTTTCCCTCCCACAGAAGGTGCATTTGACCCACGCACTGCTTTAAATAAGTACATGAGCCAAGAAGGGAATTTCTAGGCTTTTTGAATGCCATGATGTTAGTGCTCCCTCAACTGACAATATGGTAATCGGGTGATTAAACAGTCCCACCCAATTCCTCTAAAGAATAAAAAATTAAATGGCCATCCAAATCACAGGAGTCTACCCCTACATTTTCGTGGAAATTGTAAAGGCCACCAGCAGGCAGGAGTGGGAAAGGAAAAAAAGGATATTAAGTCCTTAATTTCAGGCCTAAAACATATGCACTGAAGGTAAGAACACATGCTTCAACTATTTACGGTGGTCATTATATTTCAGGCAGGCTAACAGCGGCACATTTTTCTCTTCCCCTGGTATTGTCTTGATTTCTCAAACAGCTGTCCTAAATCACTGCTTTCAGGACAAACCTGCAGAGGAAAAGTAACCACTCCTTGGTCATACCAGCAGCCCTCTTCCCAGGAAGCCAAGTGCCAGCCAGAAGTGCCAGGATTTCCACAGATGCTGAGCTTGAGATGTCATTGTGACGACAATCAGCAGAGTCTCACATCTAATTATCTGCAATATTGTTTTCCAAATTGCTCGTATTTCAGAGAGATTATAAGTACTAACCAGCAAGTTTACAAAAAGTGCAGACTATTAAGCTTGACCTCAAGTTAATTTTAAGTCAGTGAGTATATGAGCCTGTTTCTGTTCTGCAAATAAGTTCACAGACTTTGAAAAACTTAATGGGGAGTTCCCATCGTGGCGCAGCAGAAATGAATCCGACTAGGAACCAGGAGGATCCGGCGTTGCTGTGGCTGTGGTGCAGGCTGGCAGCTGCAGCTCTGATTCGACCCCTAGCCTGGGAACTTCCATATGCTTTGGGTGTAGCCCTAAAAAGGAAAAACAAAAAGCCAAAAACCAAAAACAACCAAAACAAAACAAAAAACCAAAACATGGACCTGTTAATGAGGCTGAAGTTCTATGGCTATTCATTGACCAGATTCAAGACATACAGCAGGGGCAGGAGCCAGGGTCTGAGGTCAAGGTGGCTGATCAAGGAGAGGGGGCACATGTCCCCATGGAGCAGAGCATCCAGGGAACCTAGCCCTCACAAAGACTGTCCCTGTCTGTGCAAGACACTGGACAGGCTACACAACACCTGCATCTCAACTTCTGAACCTGTAACACAGAGAAAATGCCCACCCCCACCTCCCCTGGCCAAAGGCTATTTCAATTTGATAACCTAGTTAAGCACTTTCAACAGTGCCTAAAGAGAGCATACACAAGGCAAATGTCAACTCACATTTCTTTTCCTTTTGCCCAAGGTAAAAATTCACCACTTTGCCAATACATTACTTTTTGCTACTCAAAATAATGCCATTAATGTCTAATTAGAATGCTTTCTGTTTTTACAAATAAAAAAGAAATACTGAAAATTCTGTTCTCATTTTCTTGCTTTTTTTTTTCAGGGCCACACCCACAGAATAAGGACGTTCCCAGGCTACAGGTCAAATCGCAGCTACAGCTGCCAACCTACGCCACAGCCACAGCAACACAGGATCCAAACTGCATCTGCAACCTACACCACAATTCATGGCAATACTGGCTCCTTAACCCACTGAGTGTGGGCAGGGACCAAACCCAAGTCCTCATGGATACTAGCTGGGTTCGTAACCACGGAACTCCTATTCCCATTTGAAAAGTGAAAGGTTTTGAATACATATGTTAAAAGAGGTAAAAAAGAAAAAAATATATAATGCATCATTTGAACCATTTTAAGCTATATAAATTCAGTGGCATTTAGTACATTCTCAGTGTTGTGCAACCACAATTCATTATTTGGTTCCAAAATATTTTCATTGTCCCAAATGGAAGTTCCCTACCCACTCAGCATTCACTCCTATTCCCCTCCACCCCAGCTTCTGGTAACTGCCAGGGATTTGCCTGCTCTGGACATTTCATATAGTGGAAACATACAAATGAGGCCTTTTGTCTCTGTCTTCTTGCACTGAGTGTTAAGTTTTCAAGGTTCATTCATACGGTAGCATGTGTTTGTGCTTCATTCCTTTAGGTGCCTAAATAATATTCTGTTGTATGGATATGCCACATTTTGTTCATCTGTTTATCAGTTGATGGACAGCTGGGTTGTTTCCACCTTTTGGTTACTGTGAATAGCATGCTGCAATGAACATCCATGTACAAGTTTTTGTTGGAACATCTGTTTTCAATTATTTTGAGTAAATAACCTAGGAGTGGAATCGGTTTCAAATATTTTAAACGTACACAACACATATATGAAATAAACATATATACACAAAATATACATACATATAAGTATACAATATAACATATCCATGGATGCAATTAATAGCTGGTTATGCCAAACACACACATACACACAGCAGGTAAATTCTGAAGTAATCCTTTCCTATACTTGTTTGGTTAAAGACTTTGCTGTTCCCTTCTTCATCATTAGCTGATTTTGACCCAATTCCCACCTTCACATTTATAATCTCTTAAATGACTTTTCATCTTTTCCACACCCTACCTGCTGATATTACCCTTAGATCTAGGAGAGCTCCTAACTAGTATTAGTTGTTCCATAAATGTTTGCTTAATGAAGGAAGCAGTGAAGCAGGACCTTGCATACAGCAAAGGTAAAGCGAGCACCTAAAGGAAAATGAGCCCCAAAATCAATACTCAAGGTTAAAAGAAAGAAGGGCTGGGGTTCCCTACTGGCCTCGTGGTTAAGGATCTGGCATGATCACTGCTATGGCACAGGTTTGATTGCTGGCCTGGGAACTTCTGATGAGGCCAACAACAAAAAAAAAAATTAAAATGAAGAGCTTCCGGAGTTCCCATCATGGCTCAGTGGTTAACGAATCTGACTAGGAACCATGATGTTGTGGGTTGGATCCCTGGCCTTGCTCAGTGGGTTAACGATCCGGCGTTGCTGTGAGCTGTGGTGTAGGTCACAGACACGGCTTGGATCCCATGTTGCTGTGGCTCTGGCGTAGGCCGGTGGCTACAGCTCCAATTGGACCCCTAGCCTGGGAACCTCCATATGCCATGAGAAGCAGCCCTAGAAAAGGTAAAAAGAGGGAGGAAAAAAAAAAAAGAGCTTCCTTTAGTGCTCAGAGAGCTACCTTGTATGTCACTTTCTGAATAGCTGTTACCAATTCAACTATGTTGTTGAATTCAGCAAGTGCTAGGACTGAACTTGATTTCTCCCAGTATCACAAAACTCCTCCAAGTGGTGTGGCACAAAGGTTAAAAAATACAAATGTGGAGTTCCCATTGTGGCTCAGCGGGTTAAGAACCCAACATAGTCTCCATGAGGATGCAGGTTTGATCCCTGGCCTTACTCAGTGAGTTAAGAATCCAGCATTGCCGCAAGCTGTGGCATGGGTCACAGACGTGGCTTGGATCTGGTGGTGCTGTGGCTGTGGCACAGGTCTTGGCTGCACCACCCCTAGCCTGGGAACTTCCATATGACACAGGTGCAGCCATTAAAAAGGGGAAAAAAAATATTTGGAGACAGCCCACTGCTAGAATCTCTACTGGCCATGCTATTGCTTGCAGTTCCTAAAGCTTCTATTTGCCTTCTGAAAAATAAGGACAAAAATCCCCAGGCCTTTGAGTTGCTGTGAGAATGGAATGATGCAATCCACATGAAGTACCTAACTAAGTGCCTGACACAGACATAGTACAGTCAAGGGTACCTCTTATCATTAATTTAGTATGTTGCAGTCTAAATGCAATCTCTCCTCTTAGGGCACACCAAAATCTTTGGGAAAAACCAACTCTCACTGTTCCAATCCAGACCCATGGTTCCACATCTACATACTGATGAATCTCAAATTTATAGCTTAAGTTGCAGGCTGAGCTCAATACTTTCCTATTATCCAACTGTCTTCCTGAAATTTCCTCTAAAATCTCTGAGACATATTAGGATTAATATTGCATGCACCTTAAGAGATTATTATTGGAGGAAGTCGGGTGGACGAAGAATACACAGAAACTCTCTGTACTATGTTTGCAACTTATGTGGGTCTTAAACTATTTCAGAAGTAAAAGTCATTAATAATCTTACTAAAACGAGCATGGCCCAAACTACTCTAGATTTGCTCTCTAGTCCCAATTTCCCCATCTATCTTAATAAAGGAAACATGGTGCACTCAACAGGACTGGGAGTGGGGATTGGGAGGGGGATGAGCACTTAGGCATCCTCAGGTGCTACTGGAGCAGCATTAAGAACAGATGCCCTGGGAACAGAATTCTGGCTCCTCATGGCTCCTTCCATTTCCAGCCAAATGACCTTGGGCAAGTTATTTAACCTTCCTGTATTTCAGTGTTTTCATCTGTAAAATGAGAAGAAATAGCACCTATAGCACAGAATCATGATGAGGAATACGTGGGTGAGTCGATCCACTAAAGGATTTCAAAGGACATATTACAAGGTTTCAGTAAATAATTGGCTATTACTATTTTCCATCTGCCTGACACCCACACCCAACAGGTATTCTGAACCTGACATCTTCCAGCTCTTTCACTGCCAAGGGCTCTAGTTTAACCCACCAGCACCATTAGTTTCCATAAATCTGCATGTCTTCCTATCTTATGTCTCTGTTCCCACTCCTGCCCTCCAACAGCTCAGTTTGCAAAGGAGTCAGAGTACACTTTTTAAAACCTAAACAAAATCATCTCACTTTCTGCTCCAATGGTTTACCATTAAGAATAACTAAAAAAAAAAAAAAAAAAAAAATCTTAAGTGTTCCAAAAAGCCGTATACGATGTCACTCCTGCTTTCTTCCCTAACAGCATCTGCCTGCATTCTCTTTTCACTAATTCCCAGCCACAATGGCTTTGAACATGGCAAAGCTTTTGCTCTGGCAGTTTGTAGCAGGGATTGCTACTTGACCGCCAACATCTACTGCCTATTCTTCCTTAGTAACAGAACTCCAATTTCCTATGGCCACATGATGTCTTAGAATAGAGACTGTGTGTCCAGATTGCCTTGTGGCTAGATTTAAATAGGGAACTACATTCTAGCCAACATTACCTAAGCAGATATAGCATGTGCAACTTTCAGGAAAAGATCTGAAATCAAGATGGCACATCTCCCTTTAATGTCTCCTTTGGTCAGACTGGCTATAGAGCAAATATGGCAGCTCAAGCTTGACTAGCCATTCTGGAGCATAAGGTTGAGAAAATGTAATGCAACTAGAAAGAAGGAGCCAAAAGTTGAGGAAGACAAAACAAGAATATGAGTCCAGGTAATTAAGTTGCATAGTCAGCTCTAGGTTACCGACCTCTGAATTGCTAATTTGAAGGAGAAACACAAAGCACTCCTATCCTGTGTAAACTACTTTAATGTGAGTTCTCTCCTCACTTCTCTGCAGAATTATTTTAACCATCATTCTGTGCCTGGCTGCCTCATTCTCATCAGTCAGGTCTCCCCTCAAATGGCACAACCTTAGGGAGCCCTCCCTGACCACCCAGGTTCAGAAGGACTTTTCTCTCTCTTCCAGGGTCTCCACCACACACTCCATGTTTTTGTGTTCAGAGCACTTGATGGCACAAGGAATTATTCATTAACTTTTAAAATGTCTGTCTCCTTTCACCAAAAGTAAGCTTTGGAGGGAGATGGTCTGTTGTACCCCTTCCCTCAGCATTTAGAACAGCTCCTGATACGCAAAAGACATACCTATCTTTTGTTTTGTTTTGTTTTGTTTTAGGGGCACACCCACAACACATAGAAGTTCCCAGGCTAGGGGTCAAATCGGAGCTAGAGCTGCCGGCTTACACAACAGCCACGGCAACATGGGATCCGAGCCTCGTCTTTGATCTACACCACAGCTCATGGCAACAATGGATTCTTAACCCACTGAGCAAGGCCAGGGACCAAACCCACATCCTCATGGATACTAGTCGGATTCACATCTGCTTTGCCACAAGGGGAACTCCCATACCTATCTTTTGACTGACTGATTTATGGTGTGTGTGAATGGTTTTGTGTTTCCTCCAAATACTTTGTGGCTTTCTTACATCAAATTAGTGGATTCAATTCAGCTGAACATTTACTGAGCACCTATGGGGTGGACACACTTGAGAAACACAGATGAGGCATGGTCACTGGCCCAGGGACTTCGTGGTGTGACAGTAATGTTTTCCCCATTTCTTAGGACACCATGAAATATTCAAGGAGTAAATGGTAAGCTGATGGTAACTTTTGCTCTGAGTATGCTTAGAAAAAAGCTTAGAATTTACCCATTATTTCCAAAACTAGATTTTGGATCTAGTTTTGAAAAACACTGCAATCATTGCTTTAGTGTTTTGACTATCACAAAACAGGGACATTTTCCAAAACAGAGCTTCAAAATGTCAGAAAACATCCAATTATTGAAAAATTCTGTCATTGCACGATCTTCCCTTCAAAATCACTCTCCAGAATTCAAAGACTTTGATTACCCCCTGAGAACAGTAACAAGTAGACTGCTACCAAGTCCTTTTAATGAGACCAAATATTCCCACAAGAGGCAACTCCAAATAGATCTCCTCCATTAAAACATTTTCTGTGCATATGAATTAGGAATTATCCACGTGACTCAGATGGTTTCTTGATATAATTCCACCTAAGGTGGGAGCCTTGCAAATTAAGTCTCCAAAATCTTGTGAAACCATCCCACCTACTACATTCTTCCGATCTCAAATTTTTTCCACTACTACCTAAGATTGCTTGTGAAAGCTTTTTTTCAAAAAAATTTTCTCCTTCTTTTTACGGCCGCACTTGCGGCATGCGAAAGTTCTCAGGCTAAGGGTCAATTAGGAGCTGCAGCTGCAACACTGGATCCTAGTGACGTCTGTGACTTATGCCACAGTCTGTAGCAACACTGGATCCTTAACCCACTGAGCAAGGCCAGTGATTAGAACCCACATCTTCACAGAGACAATGTCAGGTCCTTAACCTGCTAAGCCACAAGGGAATTCTGTGTGAGTTTTTATCACTTGTACAAATGCTGCCTTGGGATTTTCTTTAAATGATCACTAACGGTCCTCTTTCTAGATTATGTTATGATGTAGAATACAATATAAAAGCAGAATTTAATACTAGGTAGTTATTTATTTATTTATTTATTTTTATTCTTTTGTCTTTTTGCCATTTCTTGGGCCACTCCTGCGGCATGTGGAAGTTCCCAGGCTAGGGGTCTAATCAGAGCTGTTGCTGCTGGCCTAAGCCAGAGTCATAGTAACTCGGGATCCGAGCAGCCTCTGTGACCCACACTGCAGCTCATGGCAACTTCAGGTCCTTAACCCACTGAGCAAGGCCAGGGATCCAACCCAGAACCTCAGGGTTCCTAGTCGGATTTGTTAACCACTGAGCCAGGACGGGAACTCCAATACTAGGTAGCTTTTTAGAGCTAAAAGGGATTGTCAGTTAAGAGTATGGGATGTGGAAAGAGAAAGACCAGACTCTGACACTGGCCCAAGCTATGTGACTTGAGAAAGTCCATCAATAACCATTCCAAGCCTCAGTTCCATGAAAGCTAAGGTGACAAATGAATAAGATCAGGAAACCAGACCACAGTGGCTGCCATAAACGGTCACTGTGACATCAGTGAGAATGATGGCAATGACAGCAAGAGTGAGCCAGGATTGGAACCTAAGTCTGATTGCCTCTAAAACTCAATCTCATTTCACTCTTTCTTTTTTTTTTTCTTTTTTGGCTACCCCACAGCACATGGAGTTCCTAGGCCAGGGATCAGATCTGAGAGGCAGTTGCAACCTAAGCTGCAGCTAAGGTAACACCCAATCCTTAATCCACTGTGCCGGGCTGGGGATCAAACCTGCATCTTAGTGCTCCAGAGATGCCATAGATCCAACTGTACCATAGTGGGAACTGTGCATTTCACTATTTCCTGCACAGTTTCTTCATTGCTGGTCTCCCATCTAAAGCCTTGAGAGGAGCGTTCAGCTCTGATTTTTAAGGTGCAGAAGCCACAAAGCCTCTAGAGGGTGAGTCTGTTCAACCCCATCGCCATGGCAGGTAATTTGTGCAGCGGGAAGGACAGAGATGGAAGGGGATGTGCCAACTCTCCACATGGGGGACAAGGCACCATATGGCTCTGCAATTAGGGAGGAAGAAGATTGCCAGGGGCAAAAATAACCCTGGCAAAATCCAATATGCCTGGTAGGAGATGTCAGCCTAGGTCAGTTCCTTCTAGAATTGTTCTTCTTCCCCCAACCCCACAAGAGATTTTACTGTCACTCCTGACCATGAATTTGAAAAGGAATTGAAAGATGAAAAGGAAGACTGATGACAGTGAACATTTCTAAGGCCAGATCATTAAAACAAGTTTCCCCTTTCCTAAAAGCCTGGTGCATGAACAATTCTTCAAAGGGAAGATCTGCTTTAAGAGAATACCATTGCTAACTTTGAGGAAGCTTAACAACTTCACTCTCCTGCCCTGTGAAAAATGCAGGTGAACTAGATGAGATGGCTTCTCTCCTGCAGCTCTAAGGTAAGTGTCTGAGTGCAGTCAAGGTGTCAGAGATGGCAAAGGGGAGATAAGGATGATAACTGCAGAGATGGATCCCACCACTCCCAAGGAGTGAAGTTCATGTTCAAAGGAAAAGGGCAGGCAACACTGAAATAGGATCCATAGAATGTATTAAGACACCAAGTGTATTTCTTTCCATTTACAGGTATATTTCATAACAGGAAAACAACTAA
This sequence comes from Sus scrofa, assembly GCF_054392235.1. Taxonomy (NCBI): domain Eukaryota; kingdom Metazoa; phylum Chordata; class Mammalia; order Artiodactyla; family Suidae; genus Sus; species Sus scrofa. The sequence continues at coordinate 61,899,847 of NC_139395.1, forward strand.
CATGGTAATCTTAAATCTAGAAAGTAACCCAAATGTTCAGTTTCTTTGTCTTTTACTGAAATGAACTTACTAACGACGTGCAAAGACCATCATTCATTCAGCTGAAAGCTATTTTATGTATTTGACTACGAGGGATTTTTCAAAGAGAACCAGCTAAGGGCTGTATTTAGCAAAGTGAAAATTAATATTTCTTGAAAGAGAGATCACCTAGGTAATCTCTTTCTTAATTATGACACCTCAATATTTTTTTTTTTTTGTTGACAGCTTACAGTCAAAATCACCCTTGATTGCTGCTTCTTTGGTTAAACAGCAGCTGAAGAAGCTGGCTTGGATTCAAGGACTATGTTTAATTAAGGAAAAAAAAAAAAAAAACATTTAAAAGCACTAGATTCACACCCACTTGGTGTGATACTCACACCATAAGGGGCACATGGAAAATGAAAACAAATGAAAAAGGCTGATTCACGCCTCAATTTCTGCTCACTCTGGGGCTTATCCAGTGTTGAAAGGCAGCTGACATGGACTGTATTTATGTTTTTCCTTATAGACTGTTGATTTTGTTTTTTATATAAACTCAAATTTTGCTATTATTATTTTTGTTCTAATCTTATCTCCCCCAATACAATAAACTGTAAGTTCTGTGAAGGTAGAATAAATCTTGTTTAATAATTCCTAGCACACTATACGTTCCTAGCTTCTAGGATTTCCCACATAGGAGATTCTTAGGATCCCTAGACTAGATAATATGCTTGGGAAAAAATGCGATCTGCTAATGAAATGTAATTTTTAAAAGAAAGCTGTGAAAATGTTACAGCTTTTCCTTCCTAGGGATGTCTACCAAAAAGATGATGAACTTTCTGGCTGGAAGCCTTTCAACGGTTATGAAGATAAAAGGTATCAGAAAGGATTCCAGGTTCTTTTCAAAGGAAATAATCCTTTCAACGAGGTGGAGCAGAATTTGTATTGGAAATGTACTGTTTTGGTCTATCCAGTCTCCACTCCTCATTTTAATGCACCCTGCTCCCATCCTAAGAAGTCGGCATGTGACCCTGACCTAGTCATCAGCATGGTCTATCTCTAGCCAAAATGTTCACTGGTGGTCATATGACCCAAGTTAACCCAAGTGGACTCAATCTTGGGACTTTGGTCTCAATCATTAAGAGAAAGAAACTCACTTTTTAGGAAAGTCGCTAAGCCGCAAGTATGGGAGCCTATAGCTACAAGGAACAATCCCATTCCCACCAGATGAGCCTATGATTTCAACCAACACATCATAGGGCAGAGCTAAGATACAGGGACAGATCCATGACAACAAAATTGGGTGCCTAGATCCAGCCAATATTTCTGAAGGCAGAAATATTTTTGGACTTTTTCATTAGATAAGCCAATAACTACTTTTTCCTTTTTAAGTCAGCAAGAGCTCAGATTCTGCTTATGGTAACAAAGGAGTTCTAAGTGAAATGTGGGTGTTAATGAGGATTAGTACAGGTTTGCAATACTCAGATCCTTCACAATATATCCCAACCTACTTTCTCTAACCTCACTGCCATCATTCACCGTTCATTCTCCGCATTTAAATATTAGATGCCCTTCACTACCATCAGCTGCCCATGAAAACCCCACACACATTTATACCAACATGCTTTTGCTTACGCTATTACCTCTCCTTTTGAGATCCTGCCTCCTTTCTCTGCCTGGAAAACTCTTACGGATATTACAAAGCCCATTTTGTCTGTGATAACCATCTCCAACAGTCAGAAGCAAAAACAGCCACTCCCTTCTCTATGCTCCTTTTGCATTTTCCCTATGACAGGGAACCATACAGCATTTGCCACATTGGACAACTGTTATTTGTTCCTTTGTCTCTCTTTTTGCTCTACAGTCCATATTCAAGAAAGTTAACTTAGTCACTTTTGTCTCCTCATAGTTTAATGTTCAATAAACAATAGCAAGAAAGAGAAAGGAATGAAGGAGGAGGGGGGAGAGGAAAAAGCAAAACCCAGGAGATCAGTATTAGATTCAAATATTTCCAAAACAACCTTCCCATCTTTCTACTTACACTGAAGAACCACTGGAAACAATTGCCGTTAATCTAATAGTAAAATTAGGATTCCATGTTCTTCTTACAACTCTCGAAAAGTAGACATTTAAGAGAGAGAATGAAGTTAAGTTAAATGTAACCACAACCGTTAATGTGCCTCTGCCACTTCCCCTAATGTTCAGGTTGGAACATAAAAATGAAACCAGAGGGCTGAATTATAGATTTCAGGAAAGAAATGGCAAGCAAGGCCACCAAACTCTCAATACAGTCAACAAAATGCCTCTGCTAAGAATCATCCTTTAAGTGGAACAGACTCAACAAAAAATTTCTTGACCAGACTGAAAAGCACGCCTCACACTTGTAATGCAGGGAAACTCCCATCTCTCGTCCTCTCTCATCCAAAAATATTTGTCTGGTGTTAAGTGTTTTCTGAAAGAAATACACAAATTCAGAAATTTCTTACAGGTAGGTTTGTCCCTGGCTAGGCTGGGTTTAACTGTGATTTTACCAAAGCTTTTTGAAATCTGGAAAGTAAAATATTAGGGCTATCAAAACAAGTATGTAATTGACCTGAAAAATTAATTATAGCCTCGATGTAATTCTCTTCAATTGCTAAGATCCGCTAGATGCCGCACTATCATTTAACTCTCAGAAAGCAAGATTTGTGGCAGAACCAGATGGACGTGAAGGGCAGCAGCTGGAGCCGGAGCAGCCACTTTCTCTGCATTTGGTCCTCAATATTTTTCTTTAGTGAAGTAAGACACACATATCAACTACTGTTAAGACAGAAAATGTTCTTCCTCCCAATATGGCCAAGGGGCCAACTGAAATGGATATCCCTGTTCTCTAGGGAACAAAAACAACAACAACAAAAGATGCCTGTGTCCTTTTAACCTGTACCCGCATTTGTGATCGCTGGCCAAAGCATATGTGCTCAATAACAGGGGTGTAAGGAAACATATGTTAAATAACTCACTACAGCATGATCAAAAGCAGAGTGAGCTTTGCCATGTTCTTCCTAGACACAAAGGGAGCTGGCTTCCTGAGCACTTTAGCAGACTGTGTACAGCTAGTTAGCATATGAAGGGCGGCCCGTGCCTGCACCCACTTTCTGGAAACAAAAGCAGTCTGTCATCAATATAAACAGTTTACATACCAAAGGTTTCTAATTAACCTTTCACCAGTGGTTTTGACCACAAGGGCCTTTTCCTTCTTAGTCTCTGGAACCTTGGGAAGCAATAACTCTAGATGCTTAGTCTGGGGCTTGATGAGGCTTTCAGGCTTGGATTTGAGCATCACTTCTGCTACTTAGGAGCTGGTGTGAACTCAGGCCAGTAACTTAACCTCTCTTGCTTCCCCAGGCACTGAGAAAGGCATAATAGCTCTCTCATCCAAGCAGTGGGAATATTCAATTAAATGACAAATGGAAAGTGCTTGGCACTAAGATGTGTTCAAGGGGTGGAGCATACACCACACACGGTGACAAGTGGGAGTTAGATACTCTAGATCTATGATCACAAGCAATAAGTAGAAGAGAGTCTCCTTAATTTATATTTGCCTTCCTGGTCCACTGTATCCAAAATAACTACAAACCCCTTTATGAGTAGTCCCTCCTTATCAGAGGATACATTTCAATACCCCTAGAGGATGCCTAAAACTGCAGATACTACAGAACGCTGTGTCTACTGTATCTATTGGTTTTTTTGGGCCACACCTGTGGCATGCAGAAGTTCCTGGGCCAGGGATTGAACCCGTGCCAAAGCAGTGACTAGAGCCACAGCAGTGACAACACTAGCTCTTTAATAACTGCTAGGCTACCAGGAAACTCCTATATGATTTTTTTTCTTATCATGCATACTTATGATAAAGTTTAACATATAAATTAGACACAGTAAGGGAGTTCCAGTCATGGTGCAACGGAAACGAATCCAACTAGGAACCATGAGGTTGAGGGTTCAATCCCTGGCCTTGCTCAGTAGGTTAAGGATCTGGCATTGACGTGATCTGTGGTATAGGTCACAGAAGCAGCTCAGATCTGGTGTTGCTGTGGCTTCAGTGTAGGCCGGCAGCTGTGGCTCCGATTGGACTCCTAGCCTGGGAACCTCCATATGCTGAGAGTGTGTCCCTACAAAAGCAATAAAATAAAATAAAAAATTAGACACAGTAAGAGATTAATAACACAGTAAAAGATGAATAACTAATGAGGAAGTGGAAAAAATACAATAATATTCTGTAATAAGAATTAGGTAAATGTGGTCTGTCTCTCTCAAAATATACTGTACAAATTTAATACCTTTTCCATCTTAAGCACTCACAATGCACTGTGGCCAGAATTTTAGGTGATAGCAAAACTAATATGAATTTCTTTTTCATACTTCACAATTTCACAGATAGAAGATCTGTTCTTACTATAGAACCCAGCAACCTGAACATATTTTTCATTCTTTCTTTATTAAATCAAGAACTTCCACCTTTTCATTTATTTATTTATTTGCTTTTTTAGGGCCACACCTGTGGCATATGAAAGTTCTCAGGCTGGGGGTGAATCAGAGCTGCAGCTGCCGGCCTACACCACAGCCACACCAGGTCTGAGCTGTGTGGGCAACCTATACCACAGCTTACGGCTATGCCAGATCCTTAACCCACTGAGCAAGGCCGGGGATCGAACCTGTAACCTCATGGTTTCTAGTCGGATTCCTTTCCACTGTGCCACAATGGGAACTCTCCACCTTTTCATTGAATGGAAGCACTTTATAGTTTCTCTTCTGTACATCTGAACTGGCGGCATCCCTCCTATTGTGGTTTGGTGCCATTATTGAGTAAAATAAGGGTCAAGCACTGTGGTACCAGGACAGCCAATATGATAACCGAGAGGGCTACTAAGTGACCAATGGTCAAGACACACTGGACAAAGAGATGATTCACATTCAGGTGGGACAGAGCAGGTTGGCATGAGATTTCGTCATGTAACTCAGAACAGTGTACAATTTAAAACTTATGTTTACTTCTGGAATTTTCCATTTGATACTTTTGGACCATGGTTGGCCTTGGGTAACTAAAATCAAGGAAAGTCAAACACTGAATAAGGGAAGGACTACTATACCCTCCTTTATTATTTCACATCAAAACATGTACCACTGTTTTGCATTTTGCATTTATTGTGGGTTTATTTTCTGTATCCACATTCCATAATGTGAGGGTGGTTGAGCTCATTGCTATAAACCCCATGCCTACAATAGTGCCTGGGGGAAAAAAAAAGACGCCCTCAATAAATATTTGCAGGATGAAAGAATGAAGAGAAGTCAAAAAACATAATGGGTATAAATGTCACATCTGTTCTGGGGAAAGGGCTGTATTTATTAAAAGGATTTTTAATCTCATGGGTTGCTTTAAGGTGGAAACAGGATTATCATCTACTTAGGCAACAAATATTTACCGACAGCACATTTTACAATGCTGCCTTCGAGGCACTGAGGAAGAACTAATGATTAATCAGATCTTGCCCTTAAAGAGGTTTTAGGAATTATTGTGCACCAATGCACAATAATTCCTCCTTCACTGGGTACTGCCCCTCTCCCTTCTCCCACATGGTGAGCAGAGCAAATGCAGCCAGGTTGGTAAAATGTAACAACCAACCCACAGGAAGAGGGATGGAGGAAGCTGATGCACAGGCCTGCACAGCCAGGCTAGAAGAGGACTTCAGGGTTCTCTATGATGCCACTAGCCCCAATTCCCAGCTGTCACCAAATCTCTGGGTGGTACAGGAACCAACAACTTGGGGGGCAAAATAATCAGGCAATAGATATGATGAACTTTTTTTAAGGTGTATACTTTCCTAGGAAAAACTACCCTAAGATAAATAGAAATCTGAACATATGTTAAAACATGAAGACGTCTCTCATAGATAGCTATAAAGGAAAAACTGATGACTTTATGTAGGATAATTAACAAGCAACCGACTAATGTCCTATGACCATTTAACAATAAAAATATGTATCTGGGGATAATCAGATTTATTTAAAGAAATATTCATGATGTGTTAAATTAAAGAATCAGGATTCAAAGCTACATATACAGGATAATCCCAACTAACTTATGTGTGTAGGTGCATAAATGTATACACACACACACATGCATACACACATATACACATATATACAGAGAAAGTATGCATATGGATATAAGTGTGTGTGTGTGTATATATATATATAGAGAGAGAGAGAGAAAGATGTAGAAGTAGATGTAGATATATGTAAAGGTAATAGAGCTGAGTGTGCACAATGATTATTCCTGTTTTATGAAATTGGTAAGATTCTTTCTTTTATCCTCTAATACCTTTTTGTACCTTTCAGATTCTCTATAATGAGTAATTATTGTTTTACAGACAAAATGCTGTACTTTAAAAAATATTGCTCAAACACTTCTGGAAAGTTCTTCTGTTTGGAAACAACTAAATAGCAAATGCTTCCGAGACCACCAAAAACATACTTACAGTGGATCCAGTTGGTTTATTACCCATTGTAACAAGGAGAGCATACACTATGGGTGTTGGGGGAGTGGTTCAAAAAGACATTACTGCAAAAGGCTTTTAGTCATGAGTCTGTTGACTTCAAGCAATTTGAGGGAGGGTTTGAGGAAACAAGGCTTCTATCTGGACTGGATGCTGTTAAGAAGGAGAAGCAGTTCTCTGCTTATATATTCTAATAAGTACTGTTTAGAACACAGGAGGAGCAAAGGACTGCTACACCTATAACTATAAAAACAAAGAAGCAATGGTATAAGTCATACTAGTCAGGAGGAGAGGCTGTACCGTCATTTTTGTGGTCTGAACTATTTTTACATTTTTGCTGCTGCTGAGACATGCTCATGAGTGGTCTTGTCCTGATCTACCATGAAGGCCTCACTGACAGTAGCATGCCAGCTCTGAATGTTAAGGAAAACATATGCTGTTAAAAATACTGATGAACAAGCAGAGTAATTCAGATTTTCTCTGATAACAAGCACAATGCAAACTTATTGGTGTTATTTTGTAAATTAAGTAATTCATGTGAGGGTGACATAAAAGTTATAAACTTTCACAGACTGCTGTCGCTCACATCTTCAACATCATCGCCATCTGTCTCAATCTCTTCTAGGACACAATAATCAGTATTTCTTTGAAGGGCAGCAACAGAAACTTGGGCCTCAGTTTTCGTGCACCAAGATGGTTAAGAATGGTAGATATTAAGATCTGAAATGGACACTTGGGCCTCAGTTTTCGTGCACCAAGATGGTTAAGAATGGTAGATATTAAGATCTGAAATGGACACATATTAAAAGTTCAGACACAACTTTTAAAATCTATTTCTTTGTAACTCTAACATTAGTCTTTCCTTAAAAATCCATAAGAAAGAAAAATGTGTAGCATCCATCCTCAAATATAGTAACTTAAAAGAAACATCCAATTGAAGGAAGAAGTGGGCAAAGGTGAAATGGCAAGAAGTGGGCTACAAATTTTCAATGGTTCAGCCTAAATAAGACAAAACAATGAAAACAATGGGGGAAAATAAGTACCACATCCTATGATGTGTATACACAACAGTAAATGATAAAGCACTCTGGATAGTTTCTTTCTGTGTTTTCATGGGCCATTCTGCACCTTGGAGACCATTTTTCTAAGGGAGAACACTCTAGAAGTTCATCTAAGTTGCTTCTCAAAGCCTAGGAAATACCTAGAAGTCAAAACTGCTTAATGTGAGACTTACCACTTACTATATAGGAATTCCATCTAGTAGACACCCCTCAAAAACGTCTATGCTTATCATCTTGTCAAAGGATTGCAGGTTATTGAAATAAGGCAAAGAAATTACAGCCTAAAGTAAATGGGTAACAGGAAGGGTGATGTACATAGAATCAAAATTAAGACCAAACTCAAAGAAATCAGGTCCTCTTCGCTATTTACTTTTAACTAGGACATGTACCAGTATGTAATGGGGTAGGATAAAAAAAAAAAAAGAAAAGAAAAAATAGCCAACCAACCGGCAAACTCAAAAACTCCCTCAAACCCACAGTCCTCCAGTTCCTCCACAGAGACAACCACTGTTTTCTACACATGTGCATACAAATATATAGTCACTCACTTAAAAACACACATGGCAATGAACTATAAACACTGTTTGCTATCTTGCATTGACTCAACAGTATTCATTCATTCATCCAGTGATGTACTAAGCAACTATTAGGTAGTAGCACTGTTATACAAGGTGTAGTGAGCTGATCAAAATGGATGAAATTCTTAAACACATGTGGGGTTGATACTACAGTGGTCCATTCTATATCAGCATATAAGCCACACCTCATTCTTTTAGCGGGGTGTATTCACCCACTGTAAGTATATGCTGCAATTTCTATAACCAGTCCCTTACTGATAGGCTTTTAGGTCATTTTCCAGCTAACACATTCTTTTTAGTAAATATTGATCTTATAGCATCCTTTTCATTTATAAACAAATATTTGAGTCAAACGCTAAACAGCTACTTAAAATTTGTTAAGCTAAGTCAGCACTGTATTTTGAAAACGTTTCATTCATTGACTTCATTTAATCAACATCTCTAAAGCCACATGGAAGAAGACATTCTTCTAGAACTGTTTAAGTTCAGACTCCAGTTGATTATTTGTAACAGTTTAGCAGAATACATTACCGTTTTTAAGAGCAAGGAGAGAAAGCAAATGTCATCATCAATCCATTTTTTTCCCCTTGCAACAGTTAGGTGTGGTGCTAATCCTTCCAGCTGGTTTTCAGACAGCCTTAAAATTAACTTTGAAGTTTCCCTAACCCTTAAAGTCAGAGTTACTGTTTTACCAAGAGAAACAGAGCTTTTACTGAAGAAGGCAGAATTTACCCAGGTTTTATACTTGGAAATGTAGGTGTTCTGGGGTGTGTGTGTGTGTGTGTGTGTGCGCGCGCGCAACATCTGTAGAGGGTCTATGATGCACTGCAGCCCAAGGATTAATTACTGAACCATACTAATCCAGGAATTACAAAACAAAAACAAGCCCCAATACAAGAACCTGTACTGAAGTACGAAAACAAAACAAAAAACGAACCTTAACAGTAACATTTCTTGAACACTATCTATGCCAGGCCCTGTGCTACATGTTGTTGTTGTGTGGGGGTTTTATTTGTTTGTTTATTTTTTTAGGTTTCATTCAAGTACAGCTGGCTTACATTTTTGTGATAATGGCTGTACAACAAAGTGATTCAGTTATACCTATACACACATCTTTTCTTTTTCGGATTCTACTCCCCTACAGATTATCACGGAATATTGGATGTGCTACCTGTTTTAAGCATAACTCACTTGGCTGCAGATGTGAACCCACTTTACAGATGTGAAAACTGAGGCTTAGTAGGATTTAAGTGTTTTTCCAAGTTCATTCAGCCCCTAAGCGACAGCGCTGAGCATAAATACAGACAGTCTCGGCTTAAAAATCTGTAACTGGTTATGCCACTGTGCTCTTGCAGCAACAAAATGCATCTAACAATAACTGGTTATAAATTACATGCTAGGCATTTTAAATTCATTACTGTACAATGCATCATGTAGGACTGATAGAGGTTAACTCACTAATTCTATACATGTTGGATCCAAGACTCAAACTCAATCTGTTTGACTCTAGTCAGTCTACTTTTATTCTCCTTGAGGCACCTCAGAATGATGAGGCCATAGAGATGTCTTACTGCCCATCTTCTGCAAAGAGGCAGAGTTAAGGGCATGAGCTCTGGACTAACACTGCCTCCATTCAAATCCCAGCATGGCCATGTGGTTGCTGTGGACACTGGACTAATTAATCTCTCCATGTTTCTGTTTACCTGTGAACTAGGGAGTCCTAGTAAGCTGTATATATATCAAAGAAAATAATATGTGTGAGGCACTGATAACAGTGTCTGGTCACCACTGAAGCTCTCCAGACAGCTCACTTCTGTAATAGAGTTACAATCATGTATGTTCTATCCCACATAAAAATCACCACAAGATGACCTCAGGGTGTAGCCTGGGGCTGTAACACATCATTCCTAGAAAAAGCCAACTATGAAGTTTCATTATTAGGAGAAAATTAAGGACAACATTCAACTGGCCAGAGTCACTGTGGAACTCCCAAACCCCCATCCAATAGCTCCTCAACAAAGGTCTATCATAACCACCCAATGCAGCCAAGAATCCACAGAGCTCGCTAATGGGAATCTGCTCTGGGCTGGAGGAAGAAACTCTGCCTTGCAGACAGGCATGATTGCCAAGAGTTGCATTTCCTGTGAGTGGGCAGTGAAGCCATAGAAACAAGAGCCACCGGGGTGTGTGGGGGCATCCCAGGTGAAGGGGAGCTCTCAGAGCTTCAGAGCGACCTTTTACCCACAGATGAAGAATCCCAGCAGGGGAGGAGAGGGGCAGCTGACAGCCAGCCAAGGAGGTCTGTCTGGGGTGCCTTAGCATCCTTCTTTCCGTGTTGGGGACCTCCAGCGGGCTCAGGGTAGGGGGAGAAAGACCACTCTACAATGGGGCTCTGCACAAAAGAACCTCCTTCTTTTCAACCCTCTCCATTTTCTCCAGCTGAGCCCAGTTGTCTGCAAACCACAGTCTAAAAGCTCAAAATACAGGCTACTGGAAGGGTGGGGAAGGAGAGCAGGGGGGTAAGCCAACAGTTCATTAAGTGGCAGCTGGCCAATGAAGTGGAGACGGCGGGAACGGGAGGCAACGTGGTGGTGGTGGGGGGACACCCCAGCTTTTACCCCACTGGAGGCAAAGTAAAGAAGCCCCGGGAAGACCCCTGGCCCTAAGCTGCTGGAGCCTGGAGGAGCCTGGCTGCTCTCCTCCCCTTCCACCTGCCCCCCGCCACAGCTAAGGCTGTTCCCGCGTGCGGGCCTTGCCGCTCAGCTGTGCTGGCCAAGATGATCGCCCACAAAACATGGCTGAGCATCCGCGATGCGCGCGGACTCGGGCGCGTTTCGGGGAAGGATGCGGCCGGCGTCCTGCTGGCTGGGAGCGATCGGAGGTGGGCAACTTGAACGCCTGGACTGGAGACAAGCGCAGCGCGCTCCAGTTGCTCCCTGGAGCGGCTCCTTCCTTCCCCCCTCCCTCAGCTTTTCCTTCCTTCCCTTTCCTTCTCCTTTCCATCTTCCTGGCTTCCCCTCTTTCTCATCCCTGCCCAACCTCCTTCCGGCCTCCCCGACCCCCGCCCCTCCCCTCTTCCTGCGGTCACTTCCAAGCCCAAGGACAAAACCCGCCTGCCCGCGGTTACCTGCGGGCCCCCAGAGCGGCCCCGAGATCCGCCTCGGTCACTGCCGGAGTCCAGGCGCGCACTCAGCCGCCGCCCGCCTCATCCCCGCGCATCTGAGCGCCCCGGCGGCAGCTGCTCCTTTTATGCGGCCCGCAGGCAGAGGCACTGCCCCGGCGTCCCCAGCCCGCTTGATCCTGGCAGCGGCGTCAATGCGCGCTATTCACACTCAGGGGACGCTGCTGGGTCCCCCAGGAGTGCCGGCCTCCCGCCCACCCCCATCCACAGGGCCTGGGCAGGGGTGGCGGCGATAAACAGGGCTTTCAGGGTACATAGCCTGGGAGAGGAGGTCACATGGTCTCAACTAGGGGTAACCAAGGAAATATGGGCCCACCAAGAGTTGCAACCTTGTAAATGGATGTGGAGATGAGGGTCAAACAAGAGGGTCGGATTTACTTAAAAATGTAGCAGGAATAATACTGAACCTTCCATCATCATCAATATTATCATTTTACAAATAATTTTTAATAGCACCTGCCCTTTCACTAATGACTATTATGAGCCAAAAAGTATTGTCTCCTGGAGCAGAGCATTTTGAATTCACTGTGCAGGTGTTCCAGCCCACCACTGCGGCACTTTGGATAATACCAGTCATATCTTCCCTCTTCTGGAAACGTACATTGGCCTCAATTCATAAAATAAAAGCTAACTACCTTAGCTTGGCATTCAAGGTCCCTAAGAACAAACAAACAAACAAACACTGATCCTAAAAAAAACACCCTCCTCTCCAGCCCAAAAGCTGATTCACTCACTATCATGCAACCCGAGAAAGGGGAAACAATTTGTCTTCCTTCTGAAAGATGAAAAGGATGAAGCTCAGAGACGTTAAGTAACAGCCCAACTGTTAAGTTCCTGGAGCAATTGTTCCAGGTCAGCCCAAGTTCAAAGTCCTGGATCTTGGTCTCCCCATGCTACTGCATCCTGTAAAGCTTTAAATCCAAGAGGCATGGCTTTTGAACTTTGGACGATACTTCACCTCTTCTCTGGCAAGGATAAAACCTGAAAAAGCTGAACTCCCTAGGCTGAGGGGAAAAAAAAAAAGTCAGTTTTGAACCTGTCTCCTTCGCCCAGCTCTTCCTTTTGATTTCACAGAGAACTGTAGTTTTAATCTCAGGTGGAGTGTGGCAATAGTGAATGGGCGTCTTCATGGAAAATAATCAATTTGACTACATTGGGGTTGGCTCCCAGCATGTGCGTATCACTGCCCAGGACATCAAATCATCTCCAGAGAAGGCCAAAAAGCAGTTATTTGATAAATTTTACATCATGTTAAAATAATGTTTTTGTGTGAATTACAGAAGCAGAGGACAGTAAAATGCACACCCAGGGTCTGAAGCAGGCCTCCTCTCAAAGGTGTGGAAATACATTAGCCAAAGGAGTAACACATCACATTTACTCTTGTGTCTTTTTTTTTTTTTTTTTTTCCCAGCAGCCACAGGGGAGGATTTGCCATGAGGGGTTTCCCAAAGTACACAGCTGGCACAACTGCCTCAGTGGAGCTCATTAGCAGAGGAGATAAGCCTGATTCTGATAAGATGCAGTCAAGGAATGTCTAAGTTAGTAACTCTCAATAGGTGGGGATGGAGGTGGTGAGAGCCTCCTATTGAAGTGAAAGTGATTTTCAGTTTTGAATAATTATATTAGGTCATCCAGCATGTGGAATGGAGTGTCTGTAGTACACAGTGTTCCTGCTGAGAGGGTTCTTGAAGGCTGAGTGTTAGGAGGCAGAAAGCCTATAATTAGAAGCCCTGAAGCACCCACCTCTCCATGAAGAATGGAGGACAGTCTGCCCAGGTAATAGGGCTCTAAATGTGTGTGTGTGTGTGTGTGTGTGTGTGTGTGTGTGTGTGTGTGTGTGTGTGTGTGTCTCCCTGTCCCTACTTCTCAGCATCACCATCGAATTACCATATAATAACAAGGCTTATAAACTTCAAGGGGGCGGGGAAAGAATTAAAAGCAAAGGGAAACAAAAGAACCACTTTACAGGACTTGAAAAAAAATGTAATTTAGACGTTTGAACCCATATCCAAAGGAAGCTTGCATCTGATGTGGGGGTGGAAAGTGAGTGGCTCTGCCTTTGAAGCAGCCAGCAAACTTCCTTACCATACTCTGATTCCGAGCTACACAATTTCTCATTTCATTTGCACTCAGGGTAAACCTTCTTAGAAGCCCTTCTCCATGCTGCTGGTAAATGCCACAGGGAACCAGAAAATGAGGACCTGGAGATGATGTCACCATTCTTTTGTTTCTCTCCACTCAAATATATGAAAATGGGTTTCTTTGAGCCAATCTATCCTTTCTTGGGCCCTGATCCTCTGAATTACTTACTCTTGGAAGAGTCTGAAAAAAATTTGCATTTGCCTGTAACGGGTAGTCTGGCAAATCCAATTTAACTCTCTGGCCACTCTTGAACCATCAGCCTATCTCAAGCAGATGCGCATGCTACGCCTTGGTGAGGATTCTGAAATGAATTTTAGGTTTTGTGTCATTTACTGACTAATTTATGTTTCCCATTCACAGATGGCAAAGGTAAAAGTTTCCCAGTGGGAAAAAAGTACATCTTCACACAGCTTGGGGTTTTTGCTTTTCTGTCCAGGGCAATGATACCTCTCAGGCAGATTTAGTCCTCGCCTCAAATAGAAAGAGCTGGTAAATCAACTATAATAAAGTAAATAAATACATAAAAATAAATAAAAAGAAAGAGCTGTTCCTAATACTCCATTGAAAATCAAGAAAAGACACCACCTGATATTTCATTCAATGGCGTTATCTACATTCTGTCTCAAACAATAATACTGGTTATTTTGGTTTTGTTTTGCTTTGTTTTTTGAACCTTTCAAAATGGATGGAAAAATTAAGTCTGATTTAACCACTCTCAGCTCTGCATGGTATAACAATATCAACTCATACATTTGGAGTTTGACTAGCTGGAGGCACTTTCTCCACCGGACTCAACTGGCCACCCAGAACTTATTTTCTCTGTGGTAGGTATGAGTCGTGTCCTACATTTTGGTGGTTGGTATTTATTTTTTTTAAGTGCAAACATCATGGCCCTAACATCAAACAGAATTTAGTTTGGCTTTGAAGGTTTTTTTTTTTTTTTTTTTCCTTAAAATATAATATCCTTTTTTGGTATTTATTCAACACATTTTTTTTAAGCACTTACTATGTGTTGCCTTGTTCTGGGCATTGGAGATGCAACAGTGAGCAGACAAAAAGCCCTACCTTCATGTGATTCCTGTACCTGATGAGACACTTAACATTAACATTGCAAATGTATGCAGAGCTGACCCACAATTATTAACCCTAATCATGGAGTATTAACATAACAGGAAATTCTAATTAATGAGTGAGCATAGAAAGCTTTTCCTTGGTTTGAGGATATGCTATGTATTTTTTCTCCATTGATATTCTCGCTGTTTTTTAATATGAATAAGGCTACAAATTGACAGGCGTGATCACGGTTTAAACCTTGATCTTTGAAGTCTACCTGTCCTGGGGTAGATAACTTCAGCCTGCACTTGATTGTGACCTTTAGCAAGGTACTCAATTCCACTAAGTTTCAGTTTATATATCTTTCAATGGGGATAATAAAAATATCTCCCACTAGGTAAGGTTGTAGAAAATAAAGGCAAATCATTTAGTCCAGATCAGTGTTTTCTCGATTTTTTCCCCCATTACTGATCCTGCCAGTAAGCGTTTTTAGATTTCTTTCCGCCTAATTAACCCCCTTATCCAATGAAATTTTATTTTACTTTATTTATTTAGTTTTGTCTTTTTAGGGTCACGCCCAAGGCATAGATAGGGAAGTTCCCAGGCTAGGGGTAAAATTGGAGTTGCGGCTGCCTGCCACAGCAACTCTGGATCCGAGTCATGTCTGTAAACTATATCACAGCTCACAGCAATGCCAGATCCTTAACCTACTGAGTGAGGCCAGGGACTGAACTCGAGGCCTCATGGATACTAATTGGGTTCGTTATAGCCACAATGAGAACTCCTCCAATGAAATTTTAATACCACAGATATCCTGCATGACTCTTTAGGTATCACAGACATCTGTGTGTGTGTACATATATGTGTGTGTGTGTATAAATAAGATTTTTTTCACTTCCCAAGGAACCAGTGTTTTCCCCCCTTGAGGTGATACTGCTCCCCACTGAGATACTGGGCCTACACACTGGCTCATGGTGCTTGCTAAATCTAAGCCAATATAATAGTCATAACAAAAATAAATAAAATAAATATAAGACCCTCTGTCTCCTGACTAGAGAAGAACATAAAGTCTGATAAAAAGATAACAAGAAGTCCATTGGCTGTGATACCCAGGAAGCCAAAACCCAAATCCAGGTGCACAGCAGGCAGCATCTGGAGACTGGGGTTGAGCCCAAAACAAGAAGATGTTCTTGTGGATGGGAAAAGGGCAAGATGCAAAGTATCAGGGCAGCTGGACAAGAAGTGACTATAATTTTCTTTTTAAGGGCTGCACCTTCAACATTTGGAAGTTTCCAGGCTAGGGGTCTAATTGGAGCCTACACCACAGACACAGCAATGTAGGATCTGAGCTGCATCTGTGACCTATGCAACAGCTCATGGTAACACCGGGTCCTTAACCCACTAAGCGGGGCCAGGGATTGAACCCGCATCCTCGTGGATACTAGTTGGGTTCATTTCCACTGAGCCACAACGAGAACTCCAGGAGTAATTACAATTCTTAACCAGTCAGCTCAGGCTACCCATCGCTGCCACATGCAAAGAAGAATCAAGGCAACACCTAATTGCTCCAGGATATGTTTGCACAGAGTTTTTTCTTGCCTGAAAAGTCCTCTTTCCACCTTTCTGCTCACCCAAGTCTCACTCCTCCATCAAGTCTGCCAAAAGCCTCATTTCTTTCATGAAGTCTTTTCCAGTGGAAAATCCTTTCCACCCCTTAGTCATCACACAAATCTAAGTTGAAGGACATTTTACAGAGTAGCTGATCACAGTTTATTTATTATCTTTTAAGTGTCCAGGTCATGAAAGCCCAGGAATGGCTGAGGAACTGTCCCAGATTGGTGGGATACAACAACTAAATACAATGTGGGGTCCTACACTGGTTCCTGAGTCAGAAAATGACTTTAGTGGGAAAAATATATATATAGGGATATCCACTGGAGTTCCCTGATGGTCTAGTGGTTAGGACTTGGTGCTTTCACTGCTGGGGCCTGGGTTCATTCCCTGGTCTGAACTTAGATCTCACATCAAGCCACTGCTCACCATAACATTAAAAAACAAAATAAAACAAGCAAACAGAAAAAGAAAAGGAAGAAAAGAAAAAAAAAAAAAAGAGAGAAATCCAAATCATCCTAGTTAATAGTATTGTGCCCATGTTAATTTCCAGCTTTTGATCATTGTATCCTGGTTATATAAAATGTTACCATTAGGGGAAACTAGTTAGAGTATATATGGGAACTCTCTCAACTATTTCTACAACTTTTCTCCAAGTCTAAATTATTTCAAAATAAAAAAGTTAAAGAGAGATGATGATTTGTTCATTCATTCTTACAAGTATGTCCAGAGGGTTGGGAATCAGCCATGAACCAAACAAGACAGAAATCCTGGATATTATTATACTTTAGGGATTTCACTTTTCCTCAGAATAGCTGTGAGGCAACACCTATGGGCCTTATCCTGTCTACTAACGCCAGGCCACATCTGTGTTCTCTTTTCATATTCCCATAGCGGGAGTGTAAGTTGCTCACAGGCGGGGTAAGGCTCTTGTCCTCTGCTTTTCTCCAAGGGAGTGGACAGGAGAGGAGAGTGCCCAAGTCCACTGCATGGCATGTAACGTACGCCTGGAACAGTGCTTGGTGCAGACTAGATCTTTGATAGGCAAGAGGAGGTGCCATTTTTAAAAACAGAGCCTGGCACAAAGTAGGTGTCTGATTAACATGTTTCTTGCCTTGAATTTGAAAATCATCATCTGTTGTAGTTCCAGATGTGGCTCAGCAGCAACAAACTGACTAGTATCCGTGAAGATGTGGGTTTGAATCCTGGATGCGCTCAGTGGGTTAAGGCTCTGGTGTTGCTGTGAGCTGTGGTGTAAGGTCTGTGGCTTGGATCTGGCATTGCTGTGGCTGTGGCATAGGCTGGCCTGGGAACTTCCACATGCCACAGGTGCAGCCCTAAAAAAAAAGCCAAACAAAACAAGAACCAAACAACCCTCCCCGCCACAAAGGAGTTCCTGCTATGGCTCAGTGGAAATGAATCTGACTAGTATCCATGAGGATGCAGGTTCAATCCCTGGCCTCACTAAGTGGGTTAAGATCTGGTGTTGCCATGAGCTGTGGTGCAGTTTGCAGACATGGCTCAAATCCCAAGTTTCTGTGGCTGTGGTATAGGCCAGTGGCTACAGCTCCAATTCAACCCCTGACCCGGGAAGCTCTCTATGCCTCAGGTACAGCCCTGAAAAGAAAAAAGAAAAAAAAAAAAGCAAATAAATTACATTAAATTAAAATGATCATCTTTTGCTCTCCTTAGACTTAAATGCAATGATTTTATGACATGACATATGTAAATCTTTGACAAATAAATGTGTACATATGCTACAGAGCTTTGCGACAGAACGTTAGTGAATTTCTTTTGGAGATAGTGGAAAAGAGGAACAGAGACCTGAACTAATACACCCTAATGGACCCTAACACTTCAAAAAATAAATTAAGATGGCATTTAAAATATTTCAACAATGTACTTTCAGCAGAAATTGGCACAACACTGTAAATCAACTATACTTTAATAAAAGAAATTAATTTTTTTTTAAAAAGTACCTGAAACTATTAAATTTAGAATGGATAAGCAATGAGGCCCTACTGTACAGCACAAAGAACCATATCCAATCTCTTGGGATAAAACATGATGAAAGACAGTATGAGAAAAAGAATGTGTATATATAAAATATATATATTTATGACTAGGTCACTATACTGTACAGCAGAAATTGACCAACACTGTAAATCAACTATTCTCTAATAAAACTAAAATAAAACATTAAAAAAAAGACAAGGGATGATAAAAGAGAAACACCATACTTACCAGACGTTAGCTACTTACACATAATTAAAACAAACAAACAAAAAATCTTGTCAGATGGTTCTGAAATGCAGTGTGCTTTTGCGACTCAGAGAGGAATTGCATTTTTCTTGGCAAAGATCTCCCTGCTCATCCCCATACCTGAATCACCTGAAAAGTTTCCTTACTGCAGGCAATGATGTCTGTAATTTCAGGGTCAGATCTGACCTGTAGTCCATATATCTGTTCCTCTTTCAGGGTTCACTCTATTAGTGTCACCTACATCCACCCCATTCTAGAAGCCAGAATCTCAGCAATAATCCTGGATAACCCCTGCATGCACATCTCTAAGTAATGACAAAATTTCCTAACTATATTTCAGGTCCATCTATTATTATCTCTACTGCCAAGATTCTCATCCACCATGATCTTCAGCCTGGAAAATCATAATAGCTTCCAAACTGGCTTCCCTACCTGTAATCCATCCTGCTGATAGCAAACAAAAAGATCTTTTAAAAAAAATTTTGTGAGTAAATCTGATTATGTCATTCACCAGCCTAAGTCTTAGAGGAACAAAATCCTTGGGGGTTTGCGTTGTGACTCAGTGATAACAAAGAACCCAGCTAGTATCCATGAGGATGCAGGTTCGATCCCTGGCCTCGCTCAGTGGGTTAAGGATCCAGCGTTAATGGTGAGCTGTGGTGTAGGTTGCAGATGCAGCTCAGATCCTGCACTGCTGTGGTGTAGGCCGGCAGCTGCAGCTCCAATTAGACCCCTAGCCTGGGAACTACCATATGCCATGGGTGTCGTCATAAAAAAAAAAAAAAAAAAAAAAAAAAAAACCACCTTATTTTGGCCTGAAAGGACATGTTTGGTCTTGTCTCAACCAACCTTTCCAGCATTGTCTCTCAGCACATGATTCCTGGCTCTTTTTGCTCTTTCCTCAACTAGCCTTCTTGCATTTTGGAAAACATACCAAGCTGTGACCACTTGGGAAAGGTTATGCACCAAATCATACCCATTACAACTACTCAGACTTTGTATCTCATTTCTCATTTGAACAGCATCTTCTACTAAAAGACTTTCAGCAATCCCCGATTCTGTGAGTTGGTGGCCTCAAAGATAGCCTCTAGGGATGCTCATTTCTCGGTATTCAGATTCTGATACATTCTCTGCTCACACAGGGTACCACAGTTGGTCTACGTGACCAGTAATATTTGGAAAAGTGATGGTCTATCACTTCCAAAGTTAGGTTATAAGACACTACCATTTCCATCTTGGTCATATGTGCACACTCTCTGTCTCCTCTTGGACTGTTTGCTCTATGAGAAGCCAGCTGTCTTGCTATAAGCATCTGAGTACTGAAGCCTAGAGAGCCATGTAAACGATCTTCTAAGCACGTTCCTTAGCCCCAGTCAAGCTTTCAGATGACTGTAGCCCCAGCAAATGGCTTGACTGCATCCTCATGAGAAGCCTTGAGTTAAGTCCACCCAGCTACACCACTCCTGGATTTCTGACCCTCAGAATCTGAGATTAAACATTTGTTGTTTTAAATTGCTAAGTTTTAGGGTAATGGTGGTGGTGGGGGGGAGGTTATTTCTTCCACAGCAGTAGGTAATGAATACACTTGGTTAGTTGCCACTGTCACACTGTCTCAGAGAACCTTATTCCTCTCCTTCCTCATGCATATCCCATTGGGTAATGATGTTTCTGCGGAAGTAAGCTGATCATTGCTGGTATCCTCACCAGTTTTGCCTCTCCATCTCACTAGGGTATTTCCAGAACTTTGCACCAAACATGAAATGGACCCTCCAAAATATTAGCTATTTCAATTTTTCGAGTGATACCTGGAAGTTTTTCCTTCTATAATGTAATCACCTTACTAAATATACTTTTGGTAGGGAGTCTCCATACGTAATATAAGCCCTAAACATAGTGAGTAATAAAAATGAGACATCCTTGTAAACAAATCCCTCAAAGTCTTATCCACCATTAATGTCACTCTGCAGCATGCCTTCAACAGGGAATACCTGGAGTCACACCCAAGAGTCTAATAATAATAAAATAGCATCTGATCCTCATCTGGCCAGATTGCAATCTCCCTCATGTCACTGTCTTGCAGATCTCTAGAAGTCCAAGGCACTAATAGGCTTTCTCATCCTTGAAGGATAATTATCACCGTTCTCCATGTTAAGTACACTGTCTTCCTAAGAACTAGAGGTAATTGCTATCAACGCGCAACCAGGGGACTAACTGCCCCAATTTGTGTGTCTATTTTTAATTGGGTGATTTTCATTCAACCACAGATGACCACCACTTTATTGGTCTCCTCTCTGGAAAATGAAGACTGCTGGTCATAAGTAGAATCATCCTTGAAGTAAAAATACACCCAGGAGTGCCACAAAAGATCTGACAGACCATCAATGCACAATGTTAACTCAAACTGGTGATAGATTTTATTTTGTTCTTGCACAATCCACCCTCAGTCACTGCCTCAACTCAGGGCCTGTGGCCCATGATGCACTTCCAAGAAACACAAGACTTTGGCCATCATTTCCAGTGGGGTGACTGTGGAAGCAAGGGTTGTCCAGCCTTACCTAAATACACATTCTCAGCAGGGGTGCTTGCTTAAAAAAAAAAAATCCAGATTTTGGACACCCCCTTGATACATTCAGTCAGAATTTCCAGAGGAAAGGCCTAGAGGTCTGCATTTTAAACAAGTAACTCAAGAAATAGACTCTCTTAACAGAATGAAAAGCTCCTGTGTAACCTAGAATCACTTCCACTCTATGGGGCTAAGATTTCACATATGTACACATTTGCTCTACAGAAAACTGAAGAGAACAATGAACCTTCTAACATTAGGAACTTCATTCTCAAGTATGACTGCTTCGCCATATTAGGCTTCTCACAGGGGAACCAAGAGGATCAAATTAGACACACCGCGCAAGAGACGGCTCAATTCCTTTTTGCAATAGGTGGGGGTAAAAAAAAAAAAAAAAAGTCATAGAACAATGAAAATAACAATACTCTTCATGGAGTTCATGTTCCTTAGTGATTTTACTAATAAGAAACCAACATTCATATCTCCTCAGACCATCTTCCTCAGAAGCTGTGCATTAGAAGGAAATTATCAGAACGTATTTTTATGTCACTATTCACCATAACAAATAAATGGGACTGCAAAGAGCAGACTGAGTCATCTTTTCAGTTTCCTCAGCCACTCTTTCTTAACCTCGGGATTATGAAGAAGCAGCTGTTTTTGACCCCAACTTCCAACTTATTTTAAGCAGACCTATCTGAACATTGGAGGGACATTTCCATGTAAATGGCCGATACTGCAATATTTTCAGTTTCCAAAATGCCCATTATCCACATGAAAATATCTGTCTATACAGTACTTCAAATGTTTAAACTTACTTTTACTTTAATTTTTTCCCTCTGCTCTCTGTTGAAATATCTCTAATATTCCTGGTGCTTGCTCAGTAGATGGCAAGTGCCACATGATGTGATTTAATCCATTACTTCACGTAATCTATCTCAAACCTCTTGAAAAAAGGGGACTCTTCCCTTTTTATATGACAGAAAATGAACGCTTGGAGTTTACAAAATATGTCTAAGTTCACATGGCTCACAGGTAATGAATAAACAAGAATTTCAAACAAATCGGAATGATCCAGCAATCCCATTTCTGGGCACATATTGAAAGGACATAA
This sequence comes from Sus scrofa, assembly GCF_054392235.1. Lineage (NCBI taxonomy): Eukaryota > Metazoa > Chordata > Mammalia > Artiodactyla > Suidae > Sus > Sus scrofa. The sequence goes on from NC_139395.1 coordinate 61,921,960, forward strand.
AATCAGTATCTCAAAGAAATATCTGCCTTGCTCTGTTTATTACAGAATTATTCACAATAACCAAGACATGGAAAAAAGCTAAGTTTCCATCCACAGATGAATTGATAAAGAAAATGTTTTACACACCCATGCCCACACACCCACGCCAACACACACACACACACACACACACACGAATACTACTCAGCCATACAAGGAAGGAAATCTTGCAATTTGCGACAACTTGGATGAACCTGGAGGACATCATGCTAAGTGAAATGAGCCAGACACAAAAAGAAAAAAATAGTGCATGATCTCATCTCTATGTAGAGTCTAAAAAGGTTGAACTCACAGAATCAGAGAGCATGATGGTGGTTGCCAGGGGCTAAGAGGTGAAGACAAGGGGGAGATGTTGGTCAAAGGGCACACATTTTCAGTTACAAAAAGAGTGAGTTCTGGGGATCTAATGTACCACATGATGACGATGGTTAATAATAGGGTATTGCATATTTTGCTGAGAGTAGATCTTTTTAAGTAGTTTCACCACACACAGCAAAAGGTAACTATGTGAAGTGATGGACATATTAATTCATTTGATTTGGTAATCATTTCATAATGCACATGTATATTAAATCATCACATCATACATTTTAAATATATACAATTTTTATTTGTCAATTATACCTAACAATGCTGGGGAAAAATAAAATCAAAACAAATCTGACTTCAAAGCTTCTTTTTTGTCAAAACAGCAAACTCTATATATGTAGAATAAAAATCATATCTTTCCACTATGAGATTAAAAATGCTGATTGAGGACAAATAAAAAGAGGATTCCCTAGCATACCTCAGTGTTGATTTTCTGTTACTTCAGAGAAAGGAACACATTATTGCCACTTCAATCAATCTATTTTTAAATTAAAAGGTCCAGAGAAAGACAAATACTATATGATATCATTTATATGTGGAATCTAAAAAATACAGCAAACTAGTAAATAATAACCAAAAAGAAGTAGGCTCACAGGACTTCCTCTTGTGGCTCAGTGGTTAACGAATCTGACTAGGAACCATGAGGTTTTGGGTTCGATCCCTGGCCTTGCTCAGTGGGTTAGGGATCTGGTGTTGCTGTGAGCTGTGGTGTAGGTTGCAGACACGGCTTGGATCCTGAATTGCTGTGGCTCTGGCATAGGCTGGTGGCTATAGCTCCGATTCAACCCCTAGTCTGGAAACCTCCATATGCTGTGGGAGCGGCCCTAGAAAAGGCACAAAGACAAACAAAACAAAACAAACAAAAAAAGAAGTAGGCTCACAAATACAGAGAACAAACTACTAGTTAGCAAGAGAAGGTAAGGGGTGGGAGTTCCTGTCGTGGCTCAGCAGCTAACGAATCTGACTACCATCCATGAGGATGCAGGTTCAACCCTGGCCTCGCTCAGTGGGTTAAGGATCTGGCATTGCCATGAGCTGTGGTATAGGTCACAGACACAGCTCAGATCCTGCATTGCTATAGCTGTGGTGTAGGTCAGCGGCTACAGCTCTGATTTGACCCCTAACCTTGGAACCTCCCTATGCCGCAAATGTGGCCCGAAAAAGCAAAAAAAAAAAGAGGGGAGGGGATAAGGTAAAGAAGGTAAGGGGCTAAGAGGTAGAAATTGTTATGTATAAAATAAGCTACAAGGGTATAGTGTATAGCACAAGGAATTTAACCAACACTTTATAAAACTTTATAATATCTGTAAGTGGAACATAACCTTTAAAAATTGTGAATCACTGTTTTGTACACTTGTAACTTACATAACACTGTACGCCAACTATCCCTCAATTTAAAAAAAAAAAGAAAAAATTAAAGGTGACCATTAGGATGGTGCAATGAAAAATGTTTTCCTTGGGAAGGAGTTCCCATTGTGGCTCAGAGGGTTAAGAATCTAACTAGTATCCATAAGGATGCGGGTTCGATCCCTGGCCTCACTCAGTAGGTTAAAGGATCCAGTGTTGCCTCGAGCTGCAGTGTAGGTTGCAGATGCAGCTGAGAACTGGCGTTGCTGTGGCTGTGGTGTAGGCCAGCAGCTCCAGATCCGATTCAATCCCTACCCTGGGAAGTTCCATGTGCCGCATGCATGGCCCTAAAAAGATTAAAAAAAAAAAAAATTGAAAAATGTACTCCTATCACTCATTCTGCCTTTAAATAAGAAGAGACTACTAGAATTACTAGAGCAAACCCTAAGACAGTTTTGGATTCAAAAGAAGCCAGTTACCTGCAATCAATTCAACAGGGTCAGAGGGAATGTGAACTGTTTCCTATTCTCTTTGTTACCAGATACGGAAAGATGGACACATAACAGATGCAAAGCCACTAAGGAAAACCCATCTCGGACCAAGGCACAGTGATGAGGTTTGCCCACGCAGAAGGGTTTCCTGCTGTGGTGCCCACCCATTCAAGACAAGGCGAGCCAAGTGGCCTGTCTCCAGATACTCAGCAAGTCTGGGCTAAAGACTGCATGGTCAGGACTCCAGGGGCGAGATGCTCAAGTCGCAGATTTGAGCATCAAGGAAGGTGATCCCCGGAGACAAGTTCTTGCATCAGTACAAATGAAGCCCAATTTTTGGAAATGTTCAAGCCAGCACATCTTTCCTTACTGTGTCTTTTTTTTTTTTTTTTTTAGTTTATTTTTTTTATGATTTTAAGCTTTTCCGTTATAGTTGATTTACAGTGGTCTATCAATTTCTGCTGAACAGCCTTACTGTATCTTCTTGACACAACACAACCAATATGACAGATACATAGAGAAGGAGAAAAACAAGCTGTTTCTTCTGTATTCTGTATATTGTTTTCAGTATCAAACCCAGTGCATTGCCTATTTCTGTAATGAGCCCTATACTTGAAGGTTTTATCAAGAATTTGTGCCTCCAGGTAGAAAAACCTTCCACAAATCTTCAAACATGAAAGAAAAACTGACTAAGAAAACTGAATATACGACAGTGATTTTTCCCCACATCAACAACTTCCCTGGAGTTTCCGTTGTGGCTCAGTGGTTAACGAACCTGACAAGTAACCACAGGGTTGCAAGTTCAATCCCTGGCCTCGCTCAGTCGGTTAAGGATCTGGCCTTGACTTGCTGTGAGCTGTGGTGTAGGTCACAGACGCAGCTCGGATCTGGTGTTGCTGTGGCTGTGGCTGTGGTGTAGGCTGGCAGCTACAGCTCCGATTTGACCCACAGCCTGGGAACCTCCATATGCCTCTGGTGAGGCCCTAAGAAGACAAAACACACACACACACACACACACACACACACACACACACACACACACTACCTTCCCTATTTGACTCCCACTCCCCTCCAGACTTGTATTCACTCCTTCATGCTCAATACAAGGGACCCAATTAGAATATCTTTGGCAGGGGCAAAGGAAGAATAAGGACCCTTGCCAGAATAAAGTAGAGGATATTAGCAAAGAAGAATTCAAAAGTTCTATTTTACGCATTTTACAAAGAAACCACCACACAAAAACCTCAAACTCATGAAGCAAAATTCAAGGACGTGCTTAGCTTGAGGTAGGGGTGGTGGTCCATAAACTCCCTGAAATCACAGGCAAACTTTGGGAACATGTCTTCATAAGCCTTGTTTGTGGGAGAGGGTTGATGGATTTCATTCTATTATAAAAAAAAAAAAAAAAAAAAAAAATCTGACTCCCTTGGCCACCTGACATATTAAGTTCTGGTTTCTTCTAGAGAAGTCCTAGGATCTTAGGATGTTCAAGTAGACAGGCACTTGAGACATAATTTATGGCCACTCTCATCTTGCACATGAGAAAACCGAGACATGCAGATGTGATGTTTACTACCATCACTTAAAGAAAATAAAATACGAATTTCTCACTTTTTAAAATAAGCCACTGTTTTATAAAACTTTATTGACACATTCAGACAGACTCAGCTGAACCACAGCTGGGCAGATACGCCCACCTCAGCTGTAATAAGGAGATCACATGTTTTTATAATATTTTATAGAAAATAAAATCATAAAACATAACATGTTTTATCAAATCTAAGGTAACAATTACAATTTAGGAAGCACAATAAGGCAGAAAAAATACTGCAATTAAATGGCAACTTGCCATTGATGGTAGAATGCATTTCAATTTCTGAAACACTAAAATACCATGCATCTTAGAGTTGATGAAATACGGTATTACAAAAAAAGAAATGCTTTGGCTTATAAAGCTCGTGAAAGAACAGAATGTTGTCAACTTCCTTTTGTAATAATTTAAACATAAGAAGAAGCATGTGGAACATCTCATACATTAAAAGTCCTCTTTTCAACATGTGTGAGACCAGCGCATACTGAGTAAATCAAAAGAGTTGCACAAAAGAAATAACACACAATTATTGTGCATACTTCAATATCTTATTTTAACACAGAGAGCATTCATGCTTTTATCCATCTTTTAAAGTAGAGGAGTTCCCATTGTGGCTCAGCAGTAATGCACCCGACTAGGATCCATAAGTATGCGGGTTTGATCCCTGGCCTTGCTCAGTGGGTTAAGGATCTGGTACTGCCATGAGCTGTGATGTAGGTTGCAGATATGGTTCAGATCTAGCATTCATTGGCTGTGATGTAGACTGGCATCTGTAGCCTGAGGACTTTTTGGGACCTATGTTGTCAGGTTAGGATTGAGAGGCTCTTTCTTGATATAAACTACACATAATTTAGAGTCTATGATTCCAAATTTGGGTTCATTTGAAATGGAGTGATAATATAAAGACACTTGCAAAACAACACAAGCGGTTTTTTTGTTTTTTTGTTTTTTTTTAAATGACGTCTCTTTATATAGTCCTTCCTGCACCTAATTTAACAACCTGGCCGCAACCAGCGTGAACTAACCAGGCATGCAAGTGAGACACCTTGCATGTGGCCTATCTAACCCCTAGTCAAGCCTCTGAAGGACAAGAGCAACTAACGCTGACAACCACTGAGATGAACCTGACCCAGAACCAGCCAGCTAAGCCAGCCCCAGTTTCTTCTTCTGTAGAAACTGTATGATGTAATACAATGTTTTAAGCTGCTAGGTTTCGCGATAGTTTGTCACAAAGCAGTGACAACGAATGCAGAAGCCTTCTAGATGATGTGGGCAATCAGCAAGCTGAGGGCATCTTTCAGAACAAAGGGCAGGTTGGTTCATGGAGCTTCCTTAAAAGAGGTTTTCTGAAGTTCTGTACTACTCAAAGCTACCAAATATACCTTTGTATGCCAGACTGTTGTCTCCTTTCCTAATTCCTCAGTAAGGTACTGGACCAAAGATGAGTAATGAATTTAGAGGATGTGTGGGGGTTAGTAGATGCAAACTATTACCTATAAGATGGATAAACAACAAGGTCCTACTGCGTAGCATAGGAAACTATATTCAAAATCCTGGGATAAACCATGATGGAAAAGAATAGAAAAACAGAATGCGTAAATGTGTATAACTGAGTCTTTTGTCGTACAGCAGAAATTGACAATATTGTAAATCTACAATACATCAATTAAAAAAAGTAAGTTAATAAAAAAAAAAGAGAAAGTGTGATAATGACACCAGTAAGTAGCAGGGTTGGGTTAAAGGGACTGAGCCCTATATGCAAATTAAATTTGAGAAGAAAAGAAGATACAAGAAAACCAAGCCTACTCTGTGCTTGCTGCATTTATGATGGCAAATCAATGCAATCATATTCTACCCTATTCTGCCTTAACACCTGCAAGTGGCTTCCAGCCAAGAACGTCAATCCTGTTTTCCTCTCTTCTCATATTGCACTGCACCCCCAAAAGTCTATATCAGGGATTGATCAGCACCTGGAAGAGCCCAGGCCTGAAAAAGTAGGTGTCCAAAGCCCACATACAAATGTGTTTCATAACACAAAATCAGGGGCAGAAAAAACAAGGGAAAAGTGAACTGAAAAATACCTACATTTCAAAATAGTCAATCCAGCCCATTTCTGAATGCATAGAAAGTCAATTAGCAGAAACTCTGACATTTTATTCAAATCCTCATGGTCAAGGCTTAGTTAAATAAATCCATTCTGTGAAATACAAAAGTAGGCTAACATATTTTATGAGCAGGTGTTGGGTGAAACAGGCTCTTCAGTCTTCAAAATTCAGAGAAGGGCAAGGGCAGGTTCTGACTGGCAAAAACAGAGAAATGGATACCATGGTTGGCTGTGTCCTGAATATACCTCCTTTTGAAAAATTACCCTATAAAGGAGATACTGTCATTGCAAATTTCAAAGATAGGGAAACAGATCAAGGGGATTAAGAATTCACCCCAAATCACATAGTCAGCCTGACTTTAGTGCACTCATTTTCCCTGCTCTACGTTAAGATGGGGCAGCTGATACATAGATGCTTCTCTCCTGGTCTTTTTTCCCATTGGCACTGGTTAGAGCAGGGGCATTCCAGTTGCTCATTCTCTGGGATGCTGGTGGATTCCCACTAACTGTGGACTTCACCAGGCTGCAGGAAGAACTGAGAAGAAAATCAGAGCTGAACTCCAGCTCAAAAGTAAGAGCCTAATTTTGGTAAAAACATAGATAAATCACCTTTTAGCTCCTCGGCCTCCAGGACTGAAATCGCTACAACAGCACAGAAGATAGAATCAAAAAGTGAATTCAAAACTCTCCCACCTCTTGTAAGCTGTGCAATCTTGGATAAGTCAGGTTAAACCAACATCACAGGGTGTCATAAAAATTACATGAGAATGTTTATATAATAGTTGCCAATAGCAAGCACCCAGTACACCAATGGTATGGATCCGTAACAGGATTGGTGCTTGTGAGTGCAAAGAAAATCAATTAGCGGAAACTATGGACATTTTATTCATAATCCTCATGGTCAAGGCTTAGTTAAACAAATCCATTCTGTGAAATACAAAAGTAGGAGTTCCTGTAGTGACTCAGTGGTTAACAAATCTGACTAGGAACCATGAGGTTGTGGGTTTGATCCCTGGCCTTACTCAGTGGGTTAAGGATCCGGCATTGCCATGAGCTGTGGTATAGGTCAAAGATGTGGCTCGGATCTGGCGTTGCTGTGGCTTTGGCGTAGGCTGGTGGCTACAGCTCTGATTGGACCCCTAGCCTGGGAACCTCCATGTACTGCGGGTGCGGCTCTAGAAAAGACAAAAAAGCCAAAAAAAAAAAAAAAAAAAAAAAAGTAGGCTAACATATTTTATGAGCAGGTGTTAGGTGAAACAGGCTCTTCAGTCTGTTTTGCATGCAGAATGTTTTGCACATTCCAGCCTGGGTTCCAACCTAGATGCAGCCACTTCCAAGCTGGGTAAGTGAGGTACTCCATATTCCAAAAACTCAACATTCTCATCAGTAAAATGGGTCTCACAATTGTGCCAGCTCTTTGGGTTGTTATGAGGAGTTGATTCAATCCAATTATTGCTAACAACTAATGGTTAATGAATGTGTATTTATGTCAGACCAATCCCGTTTATTTTGTTTTGTTTTTTAAGGCTGCACCTGTGGCATATGCAAGTTCCCACGCCAGGGGTCAAATCAGAGCTGCAACTGCCAGCCTACACCATAGCCACAGCGACAGCAGATCCAAGCTGAGTCTGTGACCTACACCACAGCTCATGGCAAGGCTGGATCCTTAACCCACTGAGCGAGGTCAGGGATGGAACCTGCATCCTCATGGATACTAGTCAGGTTCATTACTGCTGAGTCACAATGGGAATTCCAGACCCAGCCTTTTTATTTGTATTCTTTATTTGGATAAGCCTTCTTTGCCCTTATCTTTTTACCTACTAAGGCAGGTACCAGTGTATTGCACTCAGAAAGGACTTCATACACTGAGCTTCCAGCAGCAGCACATTATGAGGAAGCTCTCCTGCAATAGGAGGCTGAACTCTGGGGAACACAAGACCCAGGTCCCCCCTGACCAAATGGACCACCCGGGCTCGTGTACCTTTTGCTTTCCATTCTTTCCCTGCTATTAAAGCCACCCTCCTGACTGGGTCATTAAAAACCGACCGGAACAGAGGGCAGGGCTGGCAAATGACCTCATGGATCCTGGGCCAGAGCCTCTGCCTTCAACATGGCTACAAAAATAGATAACAAATCTTTTAAGGGGAAAAAAAGGGCAGAACAAATCTATTTTAAAGATTCTTTCCTTCCTTTTACAATCACAATGTGCTTCACAAGTGCCCTGATTTTGATATTTCCACTGCCATCTTCTGCCCCTGCTTTTGGCCTCCTTCCACATCTAATTCTGATTTTTCTTGTTCACTGAATAGATCTAGCCAAGGCAAAGAGACAATTAGATGGCATAAGAATGAATTAGATTAAAAAAAAAAAAAAAACACCCTTATAAATAACTCCCTGCAGAAATCTTGAAATAACTGTGGACAATAGTTGTCATCCAATATATGATACGAACAACAATAAGACCAGCAACAACAACAAAAAACAAAATAGTGGACCATGGCCCATGGCTATTTCCAAATCCCCCAGGAAATTAAAAACAGGCATAGCCTCATCTCAAGTTCAACAGCAAACTAAACATTTATTTGCTTAACATTTTAATGGCCTAACAGTATTCTAATCTGCAGCCACAGTCTTTAGCAGAGAGACTGCTTGTCAACCTGCTCTTAAATGGCATCACTGATGTTCTTGTTTTGTTCTGTTTGGTTTCCCTTTTTCAGCTCCACCCGAGGCACATGGAAGTTCCCAAGCCAGGGATTGAATCCGAGCCTCAGCTGTGACCTACGTGGCAGCTGCAGCAACACTGGACCCTTTAACCCACTGAGCTGGACTGGGGACCAAATCCATGCCTCTGCAGCGACCCACCCCTCTGCAGCTGGATTCTTAGTCTGGTCACAGAAGCAACTCCTGGCATCATTAAGATTTTAATGTCATTAAATGTCCATGAGAAAATAAGTTTACTAGCCCCTCATTGCCAACAAACTCATCAGTGGCAGAAATACAGTATGTTTCCAAAGGCTTCAGACCTAGTTGGACAACAACTTAAACATAAAGATGGGCCAGCAGGCTACACATCCAGACTACAGGTTCCCCAGAGAAGATAAAAACAACAGGCCTTCAGTCAAGGCTGGCTGAACTGCCAAGATACTGTGGATATGTCCAAGTCCTGCTCAAAACTAGAGAGTCACCAACAGGCACCCATTCTAGCCTGTATGCACACATACATACATACATGCTTATACATGCACATATGTGTGTGCATAAGCAATTTATTAAAGGCTTAAACACAGTTCTAGTGACAACGAACAAGAGAAAAAAAATGTGCACCTGATTTAAGACAACTTTTCCCTTTTTTTTTCTCATTACCCATACTGTAAGCCTACATCAGATACAGGCTAACCGGAATAAAAATAAGCATTTTTATCAAAGGCCTACTGTCATGTTTCTTGCTGTTACTCCATAAGATAGATCCAAATCTAGCATGCCAGTACTAATTATAAAACATGGAGGCACATTCACAGACAGCAAATATTGTACAAAACTTTAGGAGTAAACAACAACAATGACAATACACGGTGGCCACCTGGATTCATGATTGTTAAGTCACAGGGTTTTGGTTGATTTACTATCTCAGACCCTCACCTCCTTCAACTAGACAATGTGGTTCAGTTTGGGTAAAACTGCTCTTATTAAGAAATATTTATGCCACAACCTACATGCTCATACTCACACAATGGATTCAGAGGAAATCCTTACCAGTTATGTGGCAGTTATAGGAACCGGCAGAAAAAAAATGGCACATTCTAAACAGAAAAAAAGGATAAACAAAAGCAACTCTGGTTAACATGTTACACATCTACACACATCATCTATATTCTCTTGGGAAAAAGACAAGAAAGATATCAACATGAAAACATTAACAGTGACTAAGTAGTGGAATTTGGGTGGTTGTCATTTCCTCCATTTGGCTTATCCTTTTTCTTTCCACAATTCACACAAATGATCTCTGTGATAGTTACATGAACTGCAAATGGCAGCACAGGCAGAAGGACACACTTCATGCTCAAAACCTGGAGAATTTTGTTTTCTGAGTTCCTTTAAGGCTTTGGCTAACATGACATGTTAATGCAGAAGTCACTTTTCCCAAGTTGGTGCTACTGGGGTTTTGTTTGCTTTCTTTGGGATGTGGATCATAGGCTTGCACTCAAGAGTTTGGGCATTCAGCAAAAAGCACTCCAAGGCGCAAAAGAGTTTTAATTAGCAGTAGTTTTCCAAAAGCAGGCAAAATTGACAGAGGTTCTGCAGTGTCAGAATGAACCTAAGAAGCTTTTAAGGCCTTTAGTTCAAAATGTTCAGTAATGCTTATAAAAGCTGTGGTATCTATCTATCTATCTATCTATGGCCTTGCCCATGGCATGGAGAAGTTCCCAGGCCAGGGATCAAACCCAAGTCAACACAGTGACTGGAGCCATAGCAGTGACCATGCCGGATCTTTAAACTATTGAGCCACCAGGGAACTCTGATCTTTAGATACATTAGTTAAAATCCTCTGAATGTATCTGTGTGGCTGTATATCAATCTTCATTTGGAGGTTATGTCTAAAGACTAAACTGGGACTTCCTGCTGTGGCAGAACGGGATCAGTGGTGTCTTTGGAGCACCAGGACGCAGGTCTAGCATTGCTACAGCTGTGGAGTAGGTCACAACTGCCACTCGGATCTGATCCCTGGCCCAGAAACTCCATATGCCATGGGCTGCCAAAAAAAAAAAGGTCTAAATTGGGGCCATTCTTCCTTTTGCACAACCACACTGTCTGTGAAGGATGAAAAGGAATGCCCTACCTCCCACTCAAAACACAAACAAACAAAAAAATGATGCTACAGACAGCAGCTACAAAATCTTTCTTTTGAATGAATGTCCTACTACATTTGGTAGAAAGCACTGTAACTATGTCTGCAACCACTTCATCAAATCCAACAAAGAAAAAGAAAGAAAAGAAAAAGGGGGGAAAGCAGCAAATTCTCCTCATACGCTGCTGTTATGTACCCACTGGCATGTGGTATTTACATTTAATTTAAGCTGAACAAGACCCTGGCAAATCTCTTTTAGCAACTCAGTGTTTCCTTCAAAGGGATGTTAGGACACAAATCCTATTATCAGCATCCATGTCAACAGCAACACAGAAACCTTTAAAGCCCAGTCCTAAGGGATCTATTTACCAAGGGAAGGACCCAACCAGAGGGGCAACTGACATGAAGTGTTGAAGGGCCCAACCTCCACTTTAATACCGACTCTTCATAAATTCTTCTCACCTCTGAGTAAGCTGCAAGTAGTGTTCTTGTTGGTAGTGAAGCAGGAATTATTTTCTCATCTCCTTCCCACTTCTTATCCAGTTTAGCTCCCAGACTTTGTGGCAAATAAAATAATTTTTTAAAATTCTTTTGTTCTTTTCTAATTTTTTTTTTTTCCTTTTTAGGGCCTCACCTGCAGCGTATGGAGTTCCCAGGCTAGGGGTCCAATCAGAGCTACAGCTGCTGGACTATACCACAGCCACAGCAACATCAGATCCGAGCTGTGTCTGCAACCTACACTTCTTTTTAGAATTTTTTTAATTAAAAAAAAAAATTGTTTTCTCTTTTTGACTGCTACACAGCATATGGAAGTTCCTGGGCCAGGGATCAAATCTGAGCTGCAGTTGCAACAACACCTCTAACCCACTGTGCAGGGCCAGGGACCAAACATGTGCCTGGTACTATAGAAACACCACCAATACCACTGTGCCAGAGCAAAACTCCAAAATAAAATAATTTCTGACAGGGAAATGTGCATTTTGGAATTTGTTGTTGTTCACAGGAGGTTAGAGAGACCTTGTTATAGCCATCCAAGCGATGCAGGTGACGCCTTGTTATGGTCTGTCGTCAATGCTTAATTAACTATAATCAAATCAGGGTGCAGAATGGAGTCATCTTTCTGAAACTCCAAGTCAGGGAGCCACTGCACATGAGCAGGACACTTTGACATGATTACCAACATGCTTTGCTCAGGTTGGCTGCTTTGGCAATAGATTTAATTTCCCTAGCAGTGCACTGGGTAATAGGGACTATGAGTAACTAGGGTCTGAAATTTATTCAATCTGCACCTGTTTAGTGCCTGCCTTGGGTGAGGCTCTGTGCAAGGTTCTGTGTGTTGGTTTCAAAGAAGAACTGTTGCCAAGTTTGCTTTAGGACTTTAATAACCACATCATGTATTAAATATAAATGCAGGGTATCTTGAAAAGCCTCTGATAATGCTCCATAAATTTCACTTACAGAATGAGTCAAGCCTTTAAGTGTATGGATGCCTGTCCCATTAGTGTGATTTCCAGGGTTACTTATCCTCTGTGCTTCTGAGGTTTCTATGACTGAGAGCAATGAGTTAATAAAAACATCCATGTGTACTTTTATTATTCATTTACAGCAGCTGACACAAAGTGGCAGCCCATGTGCTAAATCCAACCAGCTAAGAAATTTTTGTCTGGCTATCATAGTGCTTCTAATTCTTTTTACAAATTAGTTGCCAAGCAAGCCAAGTGGTATCAATGGATGAATGGATAAACAAATCATGATATACACATACAAAGGAATATTATGTAGCCTTAAAAAGGAAGGAGGTTCTGACACAGGCTGCATCACAGATGAACCTTGAGAACATAATGCCAAGTGAAATAAGCCAGTCGCAAAAAGACAAATATTGCCTAATTCCATTTATATGAGGAACCTAAAGTGGTCAAATTCAGAGACATAAAGGAGAAGGGTGGTTGCCAGGAGCTGGAGGAGGGGGCACGGGGACTTGTTTAATGGGAAGAGTTTCAGTTACACAAGACAGAGTTCTGGAGACTGGCTGCACAACAGTGTGGATATAATGTGACATCTGTACACCTAAAAATGACTAAGATGGTAAGTTTTACATTATACGTATCTTAGCACAATTTAAAATCTTGCCAGGAGCTCCCGTCCTGGCTCTGCAGTAATGAACCTGACTAGTAACCATGAGGGCATGGGTTTAATCCCTGGCCTTGCTCAGTGAGTTGAGGATCTGGTGTTGCCATGAGCTGTGGTGTAGGTCGCAGACACAGCTTGGGTCCAGCGTTGCTGTGGCTGTGGCGTAGGTAGGCAGCTATGGCTCCAATTTGACCCCTAGCCTGGGAACTTCCATATGCCATGGGCTCGGCCCTAAAAAGGACAAAAACAAAAAACAAAAAACCTTGCCAATATTTAAAAACCGGGAGAAGTCACAGAGAAAAAATAAACTGAGATTTCCAGCTTGTGTTAGAAAATGGAGAAGAAATGACAGCATGCCCTGCTGCCTGGCATGGAGGCTGGAGCAGAGGGGCCACACGCTTTGATGTGCTCCAGTCCCTTCAAGTTCCCTGGTGCCAACCTGCATAGCACGTATCATTTATTGATGGCAGGGGTTCCCAACAGGGGTTGCTGATGTGTGTGAATTAGGACTCTTACTCTTAGTTCTAGCCACAGCACCCTTATCTGTACCCAGAAGATACTCCTAAGATTCTGGGTGTATCCAGAGAAGGCTACCATATCTTACCAAGTCTAGGACACTTGAGTTACCTGATTTATGGAGCCTTAACTAGATGGAGAGAAGTCAGAGAGGCTGTACTGCATGAGCTATAGCTAAGACCAACATACTGGGACTCAGGAAAGATGAAAAGCCCTGAACTTCCACAGCTCAGTGGCATTCTGTCTCCCTGTAGGGGTGAATGCAGCCTTTGCTCTCCTGCCACTGGAAGGTTCAGCCTCTGAGCAGAGGTTCTGGACCTCACTCTGTCAAGAGCTCTTAAATCGGCTAATTAGGAGTCATGTGCTTGGTGGCCACTAGCAACACAAAGATCCTTCTCCTTCTCCATGGTGACTAATGGCCCACTGAAGAAGCCCACTTAGACCTCATGCCCAGCACCCCACCTGAAGGAATGCAAGTGTGATATGTATTATCAGGAATGATTAGTTTAGGTCAATTCATTTATATTGGGCAACATTGTATTATACTGAATAATTCTATAACAAGAGAAATCACTTGAAAATTTTATTTCTGGGTGGCTTCCACAGCATCTTATGTCTCATCACAGGGAATGAACATCAAGTGGATTGCAGGTCTCAGATCCTATAGATCTGACAAAATGAAAATACCTACTATCCCCACCCCCTCACCAGGAAGCTTTTAGAAAATGTGTGGCTGTGATTTTAGTTGTCAAATGATGAGGGGTAGATGCTACTAACAATTACTGTGCAGAGGCAGGGACAGGAAATGGTCTCTGATACTTGAGACGGGTATCACACAATGGAACTGACCCACCCAAAGGTCTTCAAATCAAAGAAGGAGAAGACCATGCTGTTTTATGTTGACTCCTTGGCACCTGAGGGCTTTTAGCACATGACCCAGGTATACAGGAAAATGAACCATGGTCAGAATTCAGTAGCTAGACTCCCAAGGTCTAGCAGAGAATATAAATACTTTGTGCTCCCTTGAAAGCCCACACACAGTCTTTCTCAATCTCAGTTTCTACATCTGCAAAAAGGTGGGACTTCTGCTCACCTTCTGAATTTTCTGAAGGTTTAGCTAAAGTATGGTTATCAAAGAGGGTTTGCAACTATAGAGCCAAGGGCACAATTAAAGGGTGGCTTTTTAAAAACTATGGAAATAGCCCAAATGTCAACAAATGAATACATTTTTAAATTAAAAAAAAAACTGTCAATGTGATATATATCAAAGAATGAACTGTGAAGACATGCTAAGTGAACTAAGCCAGATACAAAGGACAAATGCTATGTAATTTCACTTACATGAGATACCTTGAGTAGTCAAATTCACAAGACAGAAAGGAGAAGCATGGTTACCATCAGCCGTGGAGAGGAAGAAAATGGGAATTATTGTTTAATGAGCACATAGTTTCAGTTTGGGAAGGTTAAAAAGTTCTGGAGATGGATGATGGTAGTGGTTCCATAAGAGGATAAATATTCTTCATAAAACTGAATAGTATACTTTAACATAGTTACAATGATAACTTTTGCTATGTATAGTTGACTACAGTTTTAAAAGTTAAAAAAGAACCTTCCTCACCTGTAAGAATGAATATATGTGCATAGTAGATAACGCAGATAAATAAAATGTAACTTCGTGCACAACTGAGAAATGACCATGCTCATTCTTCAGGTTTAAATCCTCCAAGGATTTATTCTTTTAATTATTCTTTAAGATCAAAAATGTTTGAGAAAACATTATCTGGTGAACGTTGAATCTTGCACTATTTTCACCGAGATAATCAGTTTGGACAAGGCAAGGAGGAATTCACAGCATCAGAAGGAAGGTAAGGGGGGGGGGGGGAGGAAGAACAATAGGAGAAGAAAGAAGGAGAGAGAGAGGGAGAAGAGGAAGGGAAAGGGGAAGAAAAAGAAGACGACAAAGATGAGGAAGAAAAAGAAAAAGGAGAAAAAGGAGAAGAAGCAAACCAAACTGTCCACTATTGAATAACAAATTCAGTTTTGCCACTGTATCCATAGAAAAGTGGGTTTAAATGTTTTTAAAAATCAGATGCATTTCTGAATTGTGTTACCCTAAAGAGGGCAGAGAGAAAGGTCATCTCTTTTTCCAGAAACCTATAAACTGGTTTGCTCTTTACTGTTTTTCATTAAAATTTTAAATGTGAAATATGTTCTGGCAAATGAAAAACCCAAATCCACCTGCCCACATTAGGGATTAATTGCTTGGAAAATTCCATTTTAAAAATTGTAGTGGTTGAAACTAAGGGGCATTTTTTTTTTCCGCATCACTCAACTGTATGCGAATTATTTTATATAACTTCCCATCAAGGCAATCAAAATATATAATACAAATTTTTCCTCAAATTTTGTATTTTGGAAAATGTAGAAGGATATAGAAGTGTTCTTGAAATGGTTTTAAAAATCATGAGAACATACTGAAGACCTATCAGTCAAAGAAAATTGTATAGTGTTATTTATAAAAGCATCCAGATGATTTTCAAATGAATCCCTCAGTGAAATTTCAGAAGACTTTATGAAACAGACTTTTCTACTTCATAAATGTATTAAATGTATCCTTCAAAAGCACATATGATTAGGAGGATATATGATGGGATTACCAAGAAAAAAAAACATAACCAACTAACTTCTTTCAATAATTGATAGGGTTTTTATTTTTGTTTTGTTATATAAGTCAAAGAATACAGCAAAGAGTAGATTTCAAAAGCCATTTGGTACAGTTTTCCTATAAAATCTTTGATAAGGGAGAAGCTAAGAGTGACTGAACAGAGTACCGATCGATGGCTCAATTTTGAGAAGTGCCACCCATCTCCATATTTGACTGTCCTATCAGTGATGTGTGCATATCTTAAGTGAAAATACAAATGGCATGCCAGTGAAAAATAGCTTTAAGACAGTCCTAGTAATTTGCCACACAAAAGACTTAAAATTATTTGGCCAATTTAGACAAATATACCTAACCTCACAAGAAAAGATTAAAAAATTTAAAAAAAATACTATTATTTGGGTGTTAAAAAAATAGCACATATACACCAATGGGGAGGTGAATTTAGGAGAAAGAGGCAGGAAGGAATTATCCTTTAACAGAGAAGTTCTATGAAAAGCAAGGAATTAATCCTTCTAAATTGTAACTAATAAGAATGAGGCAGATCAGATTGTTTTATAATGCTGAGCACTTATGTGTAAAGCACCACTAGTTCTCAGTACTTGAGAAGTAATATCTCATCAATAGCACTCAACAAGGAGGGCACCACTATGATCCAAAGACACAAAGAATTTAAAGGATGGTCCGAGGTCACATGATTTTAGGTGAGGAGAGCTGGATTTGCATCCCAGGCTAAGAGAGCAGGTGATAGGAACATCACAAGTTAAGGGCAAGCTAAAGGTGCAGAAAGAAGAAGGGGCAGAAAGAAAGCCAGTGTGCTAGCACATGATGTGTGGCACAAAATGAGGGGACACTGGACAAGCACATGGGGAGTTATCACTGACCACCGCAGGAGAAGATGGAAAAGACAAGGTTATAAACATCTATCCTTCAAAGTGGTTGTGCAGAGGCAAGAGAACATCTGTCAAACATGCATACAGAATTTAGGCACTGAGTATAGAATTAAACTAGAGACCTTGAGTTCCTTTGATCCTATAAATAGACTAGCAGTAACTGTGGTAGTAGAGACTACCATTTATCAAAAATATCCTATATGCAAGTATCCTTTATCCTTATAACAACATTGTCCAGTAGATCTTACCATGCCTATTGTAAACACAGAAAAATTAAAATCCCATAGGCTAGTCAGTTAACAGAACCAAGATTCAAGGATAGATCTGTCTAGTTACAAAAAACCAGTGCCCACTGCACAACTTTCCTTCCCAAAGGAGCAACCAGACCATAGGAACACTTTATTTGTGCAGTAGTTTTAGCAAGAATCTAACTCACACCTAAAACCAGATTGTTTCTCTCCAACTTAGTCTCCAAAGAATTTCCCAGAAATTATCATGAATTTCAATTTAAATTTGCACATTTCATTCACAAGGAAAAAGAAAAAGCAAACATGTTACAGATATGAAGGCAAAGTTAAACTAGCCTATCTCTATCCCTCAATCACATGCCCAAAATAACCAATGAAACTATCCTGAAATTGATATTTGCTCTTTTCACAAAAACTATATAAATCAATTAATCAATCAACCAATCAATCAATACACAAACACACATATATATATACACACACACATATAAGGGGTTTCTTTTCATTCAAATAAAATCAAGCTGTACATACTACAAAGCATTCTCACATGCACATTGATATTAAAATTCTAAACAAAACATCGATAAATCAAATCTGACAACTAAAAAGGATAATAAAATATGACAACAAATAAAAAGGATAATAAAATATGACCAAGTGGGATTTATCCTCGTAATGCAACATTGGTTTAACATCAGAAAAATCTATTGAGATAATGTGCCATACATAATAAACTTAAAAAGAAAAATCATATGATCTTCTCAATAAACAGAAAAAAAAGCATTTAGCAAACTTCAACACCAGTTTCTGATATCAAACCTTCAGCAAATTATAAATAACAGGAAACTTCTTCAACCTGATAAAGGGAATCCATGAGATATGTACAGCTAGTGCCATATTTAATGGTGAAAGTTCAATCAAGAAGAGAACATCTGTTCTTTCATTTCTCTTCACTTTATTAGAGATGCTAGCCAGTGCAATAAAGCAAGGAAAGGAAATAAAAGGCACCCAGATTGGAAAAGGAAGTTGTAAAACTTTTTTTTTTTATCATCAGACAGCATGATATTTACATCCAGAGATGGCAAAATGTAACAGTTCTTGTACCTAAGTTTTGCTTTTTTTTTTTCGTTTTAGGTCCGCACCCATTGCATATGGAAGTTCCCAGGCTAGGGGTCGAATGGGAGGTACAGCTGCCAGCCTATGCCACAGCCACAGCAACATGGGATCTGAGCCACATCTGTGACCTATACCACAGCTCATGGCAACTCAGGATTCCTGACTCACTGAGCAAGGCCAGAGATCGAATCTGCCTCCTCATGGATACTAGTCAGATTCATTTCTGCTGCACCACAATGGGAATTGTGTATGTAAGTTTTACTGGGTGTAAGTTTACTGGAACAGAGTCACATCCATTTCCTTATGTATTGTCTATGGCTGCTTTCCCCATACAATGGGGAAAAGTTGACGTGGTGTGAGAAAGTTTATATGACTAACAAGCCTAAAATATTTACTCTCTGGCTTCTTAAGAAGTAAAATTTTCTGACTCCTGATCTACATACAAAATCTGATGAAATATACAATAAAATTATGAGACCTAATAAGCCAGTTTAGCCACACTGCAGAATACAAGATTGCTATACATAAATCAATTGCATTTTATATACAGGCATACTTGATTTTACTGTGCTTTGCTTTACTGCACTTCGCAACTACTGTATTTTTTACAAACTAAAAGTATGCAGCAACCCTGCATTGAGCAAGTCTATTAGCACCATTTTTCCAAGAGCATATATACTCAATTCATGTCTCTGGGTCACATTTTGGTTATTCTCAAGGTATTTCAAACTTTTTCATTATTATTGTATTTGCTATGATCAGTGAGCTTTGATGAAACTAACTGGTTTTTTGTTTTTTGGGTTTTTTTAATAGCCATACCCTCAGCATATGGAAGTTCCTGGGCCAAGGACTGAATCTGAGCCTAGGCTGTGACCTACACTACAATAGCAGCAATGCCAGGTGGTTGAACTCACTGAGCCAGGCTCGGGATCCAATCCAAGCCTCTGAAGTGACCTGAGCCACTGTGGTCAGATTCTTAACCCACTGTGCCACAACAAGAATGCCTGTATTTTTAATTAAGGTATGTACATTGGTTTTTTTAAAGACATAATGCTATTATACACTTAATTGACTACAAAATCATGTAAATATAACTTTTATATGAATTAGGAAACCAAAAAGTTATGTGACTCACTTTGTTGTAATATTTACTTCAGTGCTGTGGTCTGGAATTGAACCTGCACTACCTCAAAGGTATACATGTACTTGTAATTTGTAATCAGAAATTGAATATTTAAAATACATTTATATACCACATCTTCCTAATCCAGTCATCTGTCGATGAACATTTGGGTTGTTTCCATGTCTTGGCTATTGTGAATAGTGCTGCAATGAACATGCAGGTGCATGTGTCTTTTTTGAGGAAAGTTTTGTCCAGATATATGTCCAAGAGCGGGATTGCTGGGTCATGTGGTAGTTCTAAGTATAGTTTTCTAAGGTACCTCCATAAACGGCACAAATGAGCCTTTCCACAGAAAAGAAAATCATGTACTTGGAGGACAGACTTGTGGTTGCCAAGGGGGAAGGGGAGGGAGTGAGATGGATGAGGAGCTTGGGGTTAACAGATGCAGACTACTGCCTTTGAAATGGATTAGCAATGGGATCCTGCTGTGTAGCACTGGGAACTATGTCTAGTCACTTATGATGGGGCATGATAATGTAAGAAGAAAGAATTTATACATATATGTGTAACTGGGTCACCAGGCTGTACAGTAGGGGAAAAAATAATGTATTGGGGAAATTTTTAAAAAATAAACTTATAATAGCATTAAAAACCAAAAAATGCTCAGGGATAACCCTGACTAGGAATATCATTTGCCAAAATGACCTGTATAGATGCAATAAGAATTTACTGTGAAATATTTTAAAAGATGTACCCTGTTCATGTTCAATATCTTTAAAAATGTCAATTCTCTCCAAACTGTGCTATATCTCTATATCCAATGCAATCACAATCAAAATCCCATCATACTGTGTTTTTGCAGAAATGGACAAGCTCTACCATCAAGTAACAATTATCAATTACCCTTTCAACAGTAATTTCTGTACATTCTAACAACAACCATTTGGAAATTCAGTTTAGGGCACCAGAACAATCAACATAGTGATACCAATATCATAATATATGTAACATACTAGCAAGAAACTAGTGGTGATCCATGGCAATTCCATGCAGACATTACAAATCAATCACTATACACTCTCGCTAAGCCTCGATGAAGCATTCCAGTTCTAACAGCTTGGAGCTGGTACAAAAGGTGAACCCTCATTGCCATTCTAGACATCCTGTGGATGCTGCTGACTGAGGTAAGTAAATAGTTGTCTATCTTCATCTTTTTGCCTGGCTCTCTCTGTACCACTTTATTGCTTTGCCAAAATCAAGGAAAATGGGTTTTTGTACTGCTGCCTACATTTAGTCTTGCATTTAAATATGTTCCCATAATGTTCTTTTTTAAGAGCCAATACAGGACTCATATATTCCAGGAAGCTTCCTATTGACTAAGCCCATGACATACTAAGTGTGACTTGCTCTGAATCATTTCAGCACTGGATTCTGGGCTAGATGACACCATATTTAGTTATCTGCAGCTAGGGTTATTCTCTGAGCCTCATTTTTCTCACCAATAAAATGATGAAAGTCACATGTATATTACAGAGTTGTTGTGAAGACAAGAGATGATGTATGTTTACCACTGGGATATGAGCTCTACCAATACTGAGATTTTTGTCTAAATCACTGTAACACCAGCACCTAGAATACTGCCAAGCAGATGGTAAGGGTTGAATAAATAGCTATTAAATAAATGAATATGTAAATAGCGTTTCCCATCGTGGCATATAAAAAGGAGTTCAATTCATGTACATAGATAATGTTCTGTAAGAATTGAGCTTCTTGAAGCTAGTTACCCTGGAAGATCTCTTTGTCCCTGGGAACATTTTTTACTCAGGGCTTCTAAAGGTAGAAATTAAGGCAAACGTCATGAACACATCTGGACTAGAGTGAAATAAACAAGGCACAACTCTTGGGTGCAAATTTTACAAAAGTGCCCCCCAAACTTGGTAACTGAGAGAAATAGTTATTTTCATGCAATATTTTTTAAAATCAAAAATAATGCAGAAAAATCCCCAATGAACCAAATTATCAATTTTAAATAAAGATAAGATCAGTTCTGAGCAATACTGAAGCCTGAGGCAATGGGACAAGAAAGAGTAGCACTGACTCTACCTTTATTTACAATAATTTGACTTTGAAAAACAATGTATTAAAATAGTATTTCTCTTGATTATTAAGTTTCACAGCACCCCTTAAGTTCTATGCTGAAGGTGAATGCCTCCCTGGTTTCATCTACCCCTAGCCCTGCCCAACAGTCTAACCCAGCCTTGAAAAGTCCCTTAGACTGTCCATGAAATAGAATATTCTACTCTCAATACATTCAGCTCAGTCAGTTTGTCTCCACTGTTGGAACAGCTCATTGTTTCTCCAGGTAAGCCCTGCATGAAGAGGCTGGCTTACACTGAAGGAGCCTGGCCATCTACAAAATGTGTCTTTAAGCAGCATCATCACACTCAGCTCAGGAGGTGCTGATGTTATGGGCAACTTCTGGGAACTGAGACACAGCAGAATCATGTCTTCCATGTTACCCAGACTCCAGGCCCTGCCTCCAAGGCAGATGGACACAACTACACCACTTTGTCTGTGTGTTCTTACTTGTATTCTCTCTTTCTCTGTTGTCTGTCTGTCTCTGTCTGTCTCTGTCTCTCAGACACACACACACACACACACACACACACACACGTTTGACTTGCGCAACTGGGAGGCATAAATAATGTGACCTACTGGAACTACAATACCATCCTCCCCAGCCTACCTGCCCATGGACTGACTGACTTTGTCCTCAGGAACTGCAGCTCCTCCAAATCATGAGTGATTTCCTCCAGCCACCAAGACAAAGGAGACTCTGGCAGCCAGGCTCTGTATTCCTTTTGCTTTCCCTAAGTACCCGCACCATATTGCTTCCCACAAATTCACAGTTTTATCCTGAGATGAAATCGCACCATTTCTGCCAGGAATCACACACGGAAACATGGTTCTGTTTTGTTTCTGGACATACTGTATTTGATAAAATTAGAAGGAAGTCACCATATCAACATTTTCACACAAGGAGAAAGGAGAAAAAAAAAAAAAAAAAAAAGGCAGAAAGCAAAACTCAACTCGCTACAAGACCCAGAGAAGAGACAAGAAAATGTTTCTTTCAGGTTTCAAATCTTCAGGTGCAAAATATTCATTCCTCTTCCTCTTTGTTCCCACTCATGGCATGTAGCCAGCTACCAACTACTATAAGAACTGGATACCAATCCCATTAAATCTGTTTAAACCTAAATGGAGAGACAGTCATGGGGGGAAATGAAATCTCCCTGGTCCAAGTCTGTCCAGAAGAATTGGATATTCTCTGCAAGCTCTCTGAAAACAGTTCCGTTTGAGGGGGGTCACTGTTACAAACAATGGACTTGGCACAGCACCTCTCTTAACAGAAGGGAGGTTGGGTAATTATGTTCATGTAAACATTCATGGCGGGAATGTTCTTGAAGTTCAAATCAGCCATTGTCCAGCACTACCACTACGCAAATTCTGCAGTCACTGAGGATCACATTTAACTAGTTCCAAGTACTTTCCAGATGAGGTAACAGAGGCTTGCTTAGCAAGGCTGGGTATCCCATCTTAGGTCATAGTGATCCTCCCCAAAAACTTCTGCCAAGGAACCATGATTTTTTTTTTTTTTTCTTTTGGCTGTATCTGTGGCATATGGAAGTTCCTGGGCCAGGGATCAAATGCGAGCCATAGCTGCAACCCATGCCAGCCAGATCCTTAACCCACCACACTTGGCCAGCCAGGGATCAAAGCTGTATCACCACAGAGACAATGCTAGATCCTTAACACACAATGCTATAGTGGGAACTCCAAGGAACCATGACGTTTTCAGCTGCCCTATAGTGAGATCATTTGAGTCCAAGACTGGCACAGGTCTGGGCTTTGTCCAACACCTCCCCATGTTTCCACAAATGAGACCCCTCTCCCCAATGCTCTAAGATATGTCATATGACATGAGTGGCTTCAGAAATGCAGCCAGGAGTCACAAAGTCACAAAGATTCACACCTCTGAGACTATCGCAAAGGGAATCATGGATGGAGAGTGATTCATAAAAACTCACTCAGTTTGTGTGCACAAAGAAAGCCAATGAAATGAGACAAGTTCACTTGCATTCTTTCTTCATTAATTAGTGTATCTTCTTTCTAATTATAAAACTATAATGATCTCACAAGGCTATTAGCTGCCTGAAGCTGCAAAGCCTTTTCCCATCTTAGTCACTGATCTACCCCCATCCAAGTCTGCATCTAATGTTGAATAAACATTTCCTGAATACATTTTTTCAATGAAAGAAAAATATATCTATTTATTGAGAAATTCTCCAAAACATGGGAAAATATTTTTTTAATTTTTATTTTATTTTATTTTTTGTCTTTTTGCCATTTCTTGGGCCGCTCCCATGGCATATGGAGGTTCCCAGGCTAGGGATCGAATCGGAGCTGTAGCTGCCAGCCTACGCCAGAGCCACAGCAACGCAGGATCCGAGCCACGTCTGCGACCTACACCACAGCTCACGGCAACGCCGGATCGTTAACCCACTGAGCAAGGGCAGGGATCGAACCTGCAACCTCACGGTTCCTAGTCAGATTCGTTAACCACTGCGCCAAGACGGGAACTCCAGGAAAATATTTTTAATGAAGCAAAACTCATCATTTCACAACACAAAGATAGTGGCAGTTATATTTTAGCATATTCTGATCAAAAGGTATTATGTGTATGTACATACACGTTTTCAATCTAATTTGAGATTAGACCATATATAGAATTTTGCATTCTACTTTTCTGTGCCGACTAGCATCTTATCTTACTTTTAACTTTAGCCTTCCCTTTGGTTCTCTCTTCTTCAATTCAAGTGCATTGGCAGCTAAAGGCACCAGAAATGACTAAATCAATACACAGTAACCCAAAGTCAAACACCAGAGGTTCTTGCTAGAGTTAAACATCTTTGGTAGAATAAAAGGAGCCTAACTAGTTCTTCCTTATTCCTAACACAGGTCTTTTCTTTTTTTTTCCCAATTAACAAGTCAAACAAACACCAGGACCACTACGGTCATATTAAACTTTATAGCATTATCCACACAAAAAGGATATATATCTTTATACCAAAGATAAAGAATGGCAGGACCATAAAAGAGACACGACGGACAACAATTGTGGGTATCAGATTATTCAAGCACCTCTGAATCTTAAAGATTGCCAAGCGGTTCCCATAAGAATCAAAGATTTTTTTTTTTCCCAACTGTTTCAGACTATGAAAATTCATTTCTAAAAAATCAATTGTGCCTTTTAATTCAGCTCACTTCTTCATCAATATCTCCACTTGAGAACCAAATATATAATGAGACCCAAAGTCTCCAAAGTTGAACAATATTCTTCCCCTTCAAACCTCCTTGCAGCCCACCCCATCTCAGTAGATGTGGCAGCAGCTTCCCTTTGGGCTCAGGTCAAAAATCAGGATGTCTCCATTTTCTCCTCTCCTTCTCCCACACCTCCCATCAAACCTCTGCCTTCAGAAAAGACTCAGCATCTGCCCACTTCCTACTAATGCTGGGCAAGCTTCTATCACTGCTCACCTTCACAGCAGCATAAGCCTCCCAACTGGGCTTCCTGAATCCCACATACCTCCTCATCGTCTTATACCCACAGAGCATCTAGAATGGTCCTTTAAAATGTTCAGTCAACCAATGGGCAGCACGAGGGACATTTCTGGGGTGAAAGAAGGACTGACTTCCATGCCTTGGTTGTGATAATGGTTACATGACTATGTGCATTTATGAAAGCTCATAGAACTATGCCAATAAAAAAGTATTTTACAATATGTTAAAAAAAATTAAACTAAAAATGTAAGTCCGACCAGAGAAGTTTTCTGCTCTAAATTCTGTATCATAAAAGTGAAGGTCTCACGTGATCCAATCCTCTATTGCCTCCCTGATGTCATCTTCTAATATACTCATCTCCCCTTCTGCACATTTTGGTCCAGCAACACCACCCCCCACCCCCTTACTGCTCCTCAAACAAGTTAGGTAGGCGCCTGCCTTGGAAACTTTGTGTTCGTTTGTTGCCTTTACCTAGAATGTATCCTCCCTCTTCAATGGTACTCCCCCTCCCCACCCCAGATATTTGCATAGTTAAGATCCTCTACTCCAACTCTTGCATGAAAGTCACCTATCCAATTAGGCTCTGATTAACGTGGCCAACCATCTCCCATCAGCATTCTCAATACCCCTTAACTGCTCTACTTGTCCTTTTCCTTTCACAGATTTTTATCCATTTCAGACATAGTCTTGTAACTTACTTATCTATGGCCATTGTCCGACTCCCCATTGCTCACACCCAGGGGGAACCAAAGCTCCTTGAGAACAATCAGCTTTCTTCTGTTAGCTAATATATTCCCAATGCCTATTAAAGCACCTAGAATGTAGTTGGTATTTAATAAATACCTACTAAATAGATGAATATACAGTTGGACCTTATCACAGTGTGAGGCACTACACTAGCCCCTACGATAGATTCAACATGTAAACTGAAGTTATTCTGTTCCATAAATGGGTTCGACTACCTAATCCCCAAGTTCCCCTCTAGCTCACAAACTCATTTCATAAGGGTGTTTTACTTAAAATTTTTTATTAGTTAAAAAATTTTTTTAATGATTTTAATTTTTTTCAAAAGGATATTTCAAACTATACCAAGGGCTCCATCAGAATGTCAGCTTCCTAATTGCAGGAATTTTAGTTGGCTTCCTGGCTGCTGCATTCTTGGACCTAGAACAAGGCATGGCATGTTATAAATGCTCTGTATCTGGTGATGAGTAAGCTCCCTGTGGACAAGAGATTACAGCTCTTGTTGGTTCTGAGTGTCTGATCACACCCAGCACATACACAGAAGAATACCAAGCATAGCGGCTCAACTCTGGGGTAAACTCAGTCTAGTTGCCTAATGGTCAGATCAAAACAATCCCAGGTGGCAGGACTACACAGAGACCTTCCTCAACACTCTCAGGAATATTAGCAAAAGGGATGATTTTAAACATGGCACAGAAGGACTTGACTTTGGGTGGCAGCCCGCTGGAATTCCAATCAGGTGCATCACATCAGACAGAACCTTATCAGTGTGAGTATTCTGGGCATGAAAACAAGGTCAAGTAAGCCTCTGGTGGAAAGCAAGCTTCTCCGGAGAAATTGCTGGGGTTTCCCTTCACATCCTGACCTTGTTACCTCATTTCTCAATCTTTTTTTTTTTTTTGTCTTTTTGCCATTTCTTGAGCCGCTCCCGCGGCATAAGGAGGTTCCCAGGCTAGGGGTCTAATCGGAGCTGTAGCTGCTGGCCTACGCCAGAGCCACAGCAACGTGAGATCCGAGCCGTGTCTGCGACCTACACCACAGCTTACGGCAATGCCGGATCCTTAACTCACTGAGCAAGGCCAGAGATCGAACCCGCAACCTCATGGTTCCTAGTCGGATTCGTTAACCACTGAGCCACGACGGGAACTCCTCATTTCTCAATCTTGATCTTCACATCAAGGCCGCCATGAGCCCAACTATCCAGGAAAGAAACCTCAGCTATGACTTAACCCAAAGTCCTCTGATCTATCACAATTCTCACAGGCTTTGCTTCACAGATGTTCCAAAGATGGACAGGCATCTTCAGCAAATAGATCCTGCCATGAGATAGGACTACAGTGTGGACAAACTTTGGAGTGATGGGTACCATTGTCATACTCCATCCTTCACCATTAAGAAAGACATGTTTGTAAACCATATATGAAATTTTACTTATTTATTTATTATCTTTTTTTGTCTTTTTAGGGCTGCACCAGTGGCATATGGAGGTTCTTAGGCTAGGGGTCAAGTTGGAGCTACAGCCAGTGGCCTATGCCAATGTCAGATCTGAGCCTTGTCTGCAAACTGTACCACAACTCACCACAACACAGGATCCTTAACACACTGAGCAAGGCCAGGGATCCAACTCGCAGCTTCAAGGTTCCTAGTCAGATTCATTTCCACTGCACCACGATGGGAACTTCCATAAATGCAATTTTAAATTACACACAAAACATTAAGAAGTTTGGGATTAAGAGATACACACTACTACATATAACACAGAAAAACAACCAGGATCTCCTGTATAGCACAGGGAACTATATTCAATATCTTACAATAATCTATAATGGAAAAGAATCTGAAAAATGGAGTTCCCATCATGCTCAGTGGTTAACCAATCCGACTAGGAACCATAAGGTTGCGGGTTTGATCCCTGGCCTCGCTCAGTGGGTTAGGGATCCAGCATTGCCATGAGCAGTGTTGTAAGTCACAGACGCAGTTCAGATCCCACATTGCTGTGGTTGTTGCGTAGGCTGGCAGCTATAGCTCCAAATTAGACCCCTAGCCTGGAACCTCCATATGCTGCAGGTGCGGCCCTAGAAAATACAAAAAGACCAAAAAAAAAAAAAAAAAAAAAAAAGAACCTGAAAAAGTACACATATATGTATGTATATGAATCACACTGCTGTACACCTGAAACTAATACAGCATTGTAAATTAGCTATACTTCAAATTAAAAAATAGTTAAAAAAAAGAAAAGCAAAATTCATTTAATACTGTATTTTGTCTAAACTGATATATCAAACCACTGTAATTTCAACAGTAATAAAAACTTATTAATAAATAAAATATTTAACCCTCTTTTTTTCATACTAAGTCTTCAAAATCTGGTGTATGTTTTATACAGATAGCATATTTTGAGGCAGCCCGGCCACCACAGAAATGCTCCAATGGTTACGTGTGACTAGTGGCTACCAAAGTGCAAATCCCAACTCTAGATGTTAAGTTCCTTTTCCTTCAGGATACTGTTGCTGCTCTCTGGCTGGTATCATTTTTTTTTTTTTTTTTTTTGTCTTTTTGCCATTTCTTGGGCCGCTCTCGCGGCATATGTGAGGCTCCCAGGCTAGGGGTCGAATCGGAGCTGTAGCTGCCAGCCTACGCCAGAGCCACAGCAACACGGGATCAGAGCTGCGTCTGCAACCTACACCACAGCTCACGGCAACGCCGGATCCTTAACCCACTGAGCAAGGCCAGGGATCGAACCCTCAACCTCATGGTTCCTAGTCGGATTCGTTAACTACTGCGCCCCAGGCTGGTATCATTTAAAGATCTTAAAACTGATCTGAAAATGTCTTCAAACCAATAATGACATCACTTTCATTATTCTTGATTTCAAAAGCATGCTTCTTGCAAGGCAGTTAAATGAAGTCATGTTATAACGTGAGTTATAGTTGAGTAAAACATACCTAACTTGTCTGTATTATTTGATAATAATACATATGTTCCTGTGACCTTGGACTAGAACACATTTCACTGAATATCATCAACTTTCTTAAGCTATTTATGGTGGGATTTCTTATTGATGGCAAGGGCAGTATGTGCTGACTGCAAGGTTTTTTGAAACAGCTATGCCAGTATCAACAACCACGAAGGACAAACAAATGAACATCAACAGAAAAGAGGCTGGAACAGGAGCAAGTTCAAGTGCATTTACCTTGTCATTGTAATTGCACCCCTGCGGTCTAGCTCTTAGTGTTCTAATAAATGCAACCAAGATGAAGCTTGAAAACAGGACTCTGTAAGAATGTAAAGGAATGTTCCAGCCAACTTGTTTATTTTATTTATTTATTTATTTATTATATATACATTTTTTTGGGGGGGTCCTTTTTCTTTTTTTCCTAGGGCTGCACCCGCAGCACATGGAGGTTCTCAGGCTAGGGGTCTAATCAGAGCTGGAGCTGCCAGCCTACACCACAGCTACAGAAACGTGGGATCTGAGTCACGTCTGTGACCTACAACACAGCTCATGGCAACGCTGGATCCTTAACCCACTGAGCAAGGCCAGGGATCAAACCCACAAGATCATGGTTCCTAGTTGGATTCATTAACCACTGAGCCAAGAAGGGAACTAGTAGCCAACTTTTTAAATGACTTTTTAAAGAACTGAAAACACATTCAGGTTAGGTGGGAATTTACCAGCTAAGAGTGTTGCTTTGAAAAATCTATACCAAGAAGAGCTCTTGTCATGTTCTCCTTAAAGATAAGATTGTTGCTTCTACTAGCCTCTCAGAGGCCAAGCTGATGACCAGAATAGGAAAGGCAGTTCAATGTGGAGAACTTTGCACAGTGAGAGGGGTGTGAAGTTCAAAGCTAGACGGAACATAAAATAATTAACACATCACTGAGCATCCAGACTCAGACATTCTCTACCCCCATATCCATTTTCGACAGCCCAAAAAAGCTACTTTTGCAAAAGAGAGCAAACTGGCTGAAAGCTAATTCTCTTCCTTTAGGTGGAAGGTTGGGTTCAAGTATTGCTCAGCCTACATAACGAGATATTCTGGCCCAGTTCTAACAGCTGATTCAGCAGAGACCAGCTGGAATAATGGTTTTTAGGAGACCAATCCTGGAATTGGTGAGGCCCTGAAAGCATCCTGCCAAAGTCAGCGATTTCCTCAAAATGGGGTCAAGTTATCAGAACTGAGATGCTCTATCCACAGCCCTCTTTCTTGGAGAAGGTAAAGGCTAGCCTATATACACCCACTATCCAAAAAACAGCCAAGACATAATTGGCAGCAACCTCCAGCAGAACTGAGTGATAAGCAGTGTTTAGCAAAACTGGGAAGCCATGGATTTATCTGCAATTACTTGCGAGTATTCCATTCAAGTGGCAGAAAAACCTGAAGAATGAGTCATGGGTCATGGCTTTTGACTTTTGAAAAAAGCATATAAAAGCAGAAAGAAGAAAAGCAGGTGGCATCCTAAATTCTTATGCCCTCAGCCTCCCTAAAAATAAATTTGAAGCATGTGGGCAAAAAGATATCAGTAACTACAGCACTAAAATAAATGGAAAACGTCAGAGTTACAACTTAACAAACATGCCGAGATTCAGGACAGTGCCTCTCAAAACTGTATGTGTGATATTCTTGGTAATTCGAGCATAAAGAGCAGGCATGCTTTCTGTGACTCATTTATTCATTCAACCATTTTATTCATGCCTTTCATGCACTGGGTACCATACCAGACAATGGTGCTACAATGGTTAATGAGGACCTGCCTGCATAAGTTCACCTGCGTCAATGATATTGATATTTACATTAAGAGTTATTATTTGGTGAATGTGCCACTATGTGTTATGTTCTATGCAAGGCACTCATTTAAACCTAAAAATCATCAGCAATTAGGCATTGAGACCATTTTACAGATGATGGAACTGAATCTTACAGCAGTCAAATGATTTGTCATGATCAGCCAGATAGTCAATGACAGAGACAAGATGCAAGTCTAGATTTGATTCCTATCCTAAGCTTAATGTTTGAAAATAAGATCTTTATACTGTATAGCACATCTTGTTAATAACCTATAATGGAAAAGAACCTGAAAAAGAATAAAAGTATACATATAGTGTGTGTGTGTGTATATATATCTGAATCATGTGTATATATGTATGTGTGTATCTGAATCACTTTGCTATACACCCGAAACTAACACAATATTGTAAATCAACTATACAGCAGTTTTAAAAAATAATAGGTTTATAAATAATGTTTGAAAATATCATTTTGATATTTTAAAAAAAATCACACAAGCCAAACGTTAGCAGGACTGAGTGATAGTTTGTGCATTCCATTAAAATTTGTGGTTGAAAAACCCTCACTTTAAAAAACAAATAAAGGATACTTCACCAAAAAGACATATGGATGGTAAATACACACAGAAAAATATGTTCAACATCTTAATCATTTGGAAAATTCAAGCTAAAAATCATAATGAAATACGTCTTCACTATGTATTAGAAAGTCAGGGGGAAAAAACTTTTTTAAAATTTTACAGTAGCAAGTGCTGGTAAAGATGCCGAGCAACCACAACTCTGGGAGTGTGCAAAATGGTTCTGCTTTTTTGGAAAAGACTTTGATGGTTTCTTACGAAGTGGAACACACTTACCACACAACCCAACAATCTTACTCTGAGATATTTACCCCAACAGAGTGAAAAATCTAGGTTTACACAAAATCTCTACACTACACCTTTCATTCTTTCCCTGGGGCTCTGGATCTTGCTTTCTTTGTAAGCTCCTTTATTGGATTTATTCATAATCCCCCCAAACTGGCAATAACTCAACTGTCCTTCAGCTAGTGAATGGATAAACACACTGTGGTACATCCATGCAATGAAATACTATGCAGCAAGAAAAAGGAATACATCTGAGACACTCACCAACAGAGATGAACCTGAAATCTCATTTGTTAAGTGAAAGAGGCTAAATCCAAAAGCTTCATGCTTTATGATTCCATTTATATGACATTCAGAAAAAGGAAAAATTATTAAGGACTGAAAACAGATGCAGTTGCCGAGGGGTGAAGGAAGAAATTAATAACAAAAGGGTAAGAGGAGAATTTTGGGGGATGTCAGAACTATTCCGTATCTTGAATGAAATGGTAGTTACAAAACCGTATGCATTTGAAAAACTCCGAGAACTGCATAGCCAAAAGAGCAAACCATATTGTAAGTAAATTCTAAACAGTGAATAAAATTCATTGCAAAAAATTATGACTTTAACATGAGAAATCAAACACCTTTCAAAGACGCATTCAATACGTAGAACTCATTTAAATTACAACCATCTCAAATTACAAGTAGTTTTCCTAATGACAATAATGTTGGAACATCTATCTTTTCCAACTGACAAGTAACTGACTTTTTTTCTTTTAACACCTTCTCTCTGGTTGGCAAGCAGAACAGTTCCCTCCAGTAGCTTCACTCTCAATGCTGGAAAATGCAAAAACATGGCACAGGGGTACTTCTGGGATGGGGAAGCAGGTTTCTCAGCCTGTAATAAGTCACAAGAGCTGCTGTGGCTAATGTATGGCTTTGCAGGGGAGAAAGTGCCATGAAGCTGTAATTTTCCAAAGGCTTACTGGTTTCCCATTAGGGGAGATGCATCATAAGAATAACCTAGTCAACTGCCCTGGAAGTTTCCATCCTCATCTACTGCTGGGTAAGTGCCTTGCTATCAAAGTCATAGTTAGTTTCTCTTGACATATTTTACCATTCCCCAATAAGATATCCTTGGGCCCCAGAGTCTCTCTTTACCTTGATGTGTTGTTGTTGTTGTTGTTTTACTGTCTGTGGAATATTAGCGAAACGCCCATCCCACTTTTTTGCATGACATATTATAACACAAAGAAACCAAGCAGGGAGTTCTCATTGTGGCTCAGAGGGTTAGGAACCAGACATAGTGTCCATGAGGATGAGGGTTCGATCCCTGGCCTCACTCAATGGGTTAAGGATCTGATGATGCCACAAGCTGTGGCAAAGGTTGTGGATACAGCTTGGATCTGGTGATGCCATGGCTGTGGTGTAGGCCAACAGCTGTAGCTCCAATTTGACCCCTAGCCTGGGAACTTCCATATGCCACAGGTGCAGTTGTAAAAAAAAGAGAGAAAGAAATCAAGCAGAAGCACTCCAAAGGCAAGTACTTTTATGAAGTGTCTGTCAGGCCAGAGCAGAGCAGTGTTGGGAGAGCGACGCTCTCAGATCTAAATTTCCGGACACACATGTAGTTCCCTCCCTGGGGCTTGAGAACTATTCTCCTGCTTTCCTTGGAGGCTCCTTTCATGAACAGCCCCAAAGCTCTGGCTCATCTGCCTACCAAAGACTGGCTAAAAACCTATATTACAAGTAATTCAAAGCATGAAATGAAAATTGATGCTTTCAACTCCTGTAATGATGAAAACGGGAAGCTGCCAGAGACTCCGTGTTCCTTCATTTTCCATGTCAGTTTCCAAGAATACAGACAGCAATATGTTGTATGAGAACAGAATGGAAGCCGAGTGAAGCATCTCTCCCTAAATTTGACCCCATTAAGGCAGACCTTTTACAGTAAAACACAAGTCTGGTAGTGTCGTATGAAGAGCAAAACAAAACCAAAAACCTTCAAAATAGACACTCGGCAGAGTAAAGATGACAAGCCGACTCCCTGTATACAAAAGTACATTAAAACAATGAACTACTAGGCTCTTGAATGGAAACAAAATCACACTGTCCAATCTGAACAACACAGATGAAAGCCTTATCACTGTTGGTGAGATGGGTGGTTCAAGTTCTGCCTCTACACAGTTTAAACATAGGTAAAACAAGAGAGCTGAGCTAGAATACCATCTCAGAGTTGCTTGAAATATTATGCTCTACAGTTTTAGGAATTATAAAAGCATAGACGGTAACATATTTTCTTTCTCTATTAAAATGTAAGTTCCTGAGGGCAATCATTGTACCCTTGATAACCAGGACATATACAATATGTTCAAAATTGCATGTCTGGGGGGATGATACTAGAGGTAGGATAAGTTTGCTTTGCTCCATCATTTGACCATCAGATTCCATAAATATGAAATACATACCTATACATCTAAATTGGGATATCACGGTAGAACTGGTAGGCACACATAAATGCATGAGACATGAAACTTAGCCTTGAACTTATGTTCCAGATAGGGAAATGAGAAATGTTAACCTGAGAAAAGAACCATATCAGCAGTAAAGGGTTTCCAGTGATACTATCTAAGGGTTCAGAGCAGAGGTAGGTCAGAGTGGACAGCGGGGATTCTGCAGAGAAGGCTTTCTCAAGTGCATAGACATGAAGTCAATCCTTGACTGGTCAAGAAAGATGAAAAATGGCAGAGAAAGGGACTCTTTTCCAGAGCAGGATATTATACAGGGGCATCGAGATAAGGTATTTCTGAACGTTTATGTATTAACAAGATAGCATGAAAACAGGTTCAAACTTGCCAAACACCCAGGCTCATTCACCCCATATTCTGCTGGACAGCTCCACTGAGATGTCCCTTATGACCTTTCACTCTGCCTGGGATCTTTCTTCTCAGGACCCTGCACACCATCTTGGATGCTTCTCTTTTCACATCTCCCATTCTATCATTCACCAAGGTCTCTCTCCTGAATATCTCTTGTGTCTCCCCTCCTCCTGTGCCCCCACTTAAGCTTTCACTTTGACCATAGATTCCCTGCTGCCCCCCCCCCGCCCCCTGTATTAACTACATCCCCTAATCCAAGGGTTGACAAACTTCTTCTACAAAGGGCCAGACAGCAAAGAGTTCAGCTTTGGAGGCCATATGGTCTTGGATTCAGCTCCTCAACAGTGGCACTGAAGCACGAAAGCAGCCATAAACAAAACATAAACATACGACTGTGTCCCAGTAAAAGGTCTTTAACAAAAACAGGCAGTGGCCTGAGGACTGGAGTTTGACGACCCCTGTCTTAGATGTCTGCCAGAGTGGTTTTCCAAAAATACAAATAAGACCATGTTATTCCCCAACCTAAATTCTTCCAAGACTCCCACTGCCCTCAGGATAAGTTCCAGGCTCCCTGGCAGGACATACAAGGGCCTTTGTGTCTCTCCCCTTGCCGGTCCCTCACAACTGTTACGACGGCACATTCAAGAATCAATGACTTGATGCTTCCCAGAAACACAAGCTTCTCATGCCACGATTTCCACAAGTTTGAGTGCTCTTCCTGGAATGTTTCCTCTCAAGCATCTGGCAAACTCATGTCTATCCTTCAAACTCATAACCAGTGTCTCTTCTATGCAATCTTCCCTGAACTAGGGACAGAATTCAGGCCATTGTCCTCATTCCCCAAGAACCTTTACATGTATCTTTTAGAGCCCATGTGACATTGGCCTATCATTGGCTGTACATGTCTCCCACCACGACCAACTCCAGTGGACCCTCCATGAGGATAAAAGCTGTGTTTTATGTATCTTTGTACCCTTTGGCCCCAACATACTATCTAGGACACAGCTATGCCATAGCAACTGTTTGATTGGTCAAAAGAAACCACAGAAACTCAAACTTTGGTGCTCATGTAAACTTGGATAACTGTAAAGAAATCAGAATCCACTCAATGCTCTCACTACCTTGGGGATGCCAATGATTTGAATTCAATACTCGCTACTGAAAGTTGTCCAAATGTCAGAAGGAACCATTCTTTCTCAGGATGATATAGTTCAAAATTTCCCCTTTTAAAAAGAGACGTACTTTAAAACTGCTACTTAGCTGTCTCCCCATTAGCCTTTAATTAGCTGCTTGAACAATGCTGAATATGTTACATTCTCTTGCAGGGAGCTAAGTCCTCAAGCAATTAGTTTGTCCTATCAAGTATGACCTGCACCACCATTGTGCAAACCTTCACAGAGCAGGGACAATTCCTATGTCTTCCAAAGCTAGACAGAGCTCTGGAGGCCAGAGGACCCTGAGTTCATGGGAAAAGGCTATAAAAAGTCTTTGACCTATCAAAGTGGCAAAATTTTAAGTTTATACTAAGTTTGGTGAGGATGAAGGGAAATGAATACTCCTGTACATACTAATAGGAATGCAAAATATACAATTCTTTTGGTAGAATAATTTGGAAGGACCTGTGTATCCTAAAAAGCACACACGCTTAAACTCAGTGATGCCACCTTCAGTATAACCTATATTAGGATTCACAGTGGGGCACCCTGGTGTATGCGCAAAAATGCTCCTTTTCAGCACTGTTTCTCACATTCCAACACTGGGAATGATGATGGAAATCATGTGCAGTGATGTTCTCCATGAATTCCACACACCACACCCACTGCATTCCTGACAGCCCACTTCCAAGTCTAATAAACCTCTCCAACTCACTAAGTCCAAAATGAAACTCCAGATCTTAAACCAAAAGATGGCACAGCCTCAGCTCTCCCTACCCAGCCAAAAGCAGCTCCATCCTATAAGGTGTTTGGTTTACAAGAACCTTGTAATCATTCTCTCACACATCCCTCATCTCATTCATTTCATCCATCAGGCAATTGTTTGGGGTACACTTTCAAAATATATCCAACATCTTTTTTTTTTCTTTTTTAGGGCTGCACCTGAGGCGTATGATGGAAGTTCCCAGGCTAGGGGTTGAATCGGAGGTGCAGCTGCTAGCCTATACCACATCCATAGCATCACCAGATTTAAGCCGCATCTGCGACCTACACCACAGCTCACGGCAATGCCGGATCCTTAACACACTGAGCAAGGCCAGGGATCGAACCTGCAACCTCATGGTTCCTAGTCGGATTCATTAACCACTGCGCCATGACGGGAACTCCTCTCCCTTACATCCTGACCTCTCCTTCCACAGTTCTAGCCATTGTTCTATTCTAGTCACTCTTGCCACAATGCAGCTACCCCTTCTGCCACAGGGCCCTTGCACAGGGCTTCATACTCCTGGCAAAGGGCATCTATAATTTACCCAGATACACACATGGCTCCTTTCTTCACTCATTCAAATTTCTCCTTAAATGATACTTTCCCAGTGAAGTCTACCCTGAAAACCCTATTTAAAATAGCAATATGCCCCCTCCAGAGTCTTGACCACCTTACTCTGCTGTTTCCCCTCCCCCACATTACTTTCTAATATACAAAATTATTTAGTACATCTACAGCTGACTGTCTGTCTCCTGGACTAGAACTGCTTGAGTAATCTTTATCTCCTTTGGTCACTAATACCTCAAGCACCCAGAACAGTTCCTAACATAAAGGTTGTTTAACACATATATGCTGAATGAATAAATACAGCTTTTGTGAGAACAAAATGAACCAGCCCTAGCAAATGGTCATCTAATAAGTGCAGGTTGCAGTTATTAAAAAGAATGAAGCAAGCATATACATACTAGTAGAGGAAGTTGGGAAATTGTAATGGCAATAGGAAAAACAAAGCTGTACTAGTGTGCAAAGATAATTACTAGAGCATTTTTAGTAATACTGAAAAAAAAAGAACAGAAACAATCTGAATAGAAAAAAATCTAAACAATCTCAAATCTAAGCCATCTAATCTCATCTCTCCATCCCAAGTAATAATTAGTTAAATAATACCAACCCTCAAGTCCATACTTTGGATACCAGGTAGTTGTTACCAAAAATTAGGTAGGAATAATTGTTTTATCATATTAAGATATCTATTTCAGAATTCCCTTGTGGCTCAGTAGTTTAAGGATTTGGCGTTGTCACTGCTGTGGCAAAGGTTTGAACCCTGACCCAAGAACTTACGCATGCCACGGACAGGTACAGCCAAAAAAAAGGGAAAAAGGTATTAAAAAAAAATATATATATATATACATATAAAATCTCTATTTCAGGTAGAAAAAAGTGATTTATTATTTGAACAGGACGTGGAATGTGATACCATTTACTTTGAAAGACAAAAGAGAAAAAAGGTACTATACATATTAATGAGAAAAGGATTAGAAGGAAACCAAATTTATAAATACATAAACTTTTTTATATTTAAAAAATATGTTTTAAAAATATTGGAGTTCCCGTCATGGTGCAGCAGCAACGAATCCAACTAGGAAACATGAGGTGGGCTCGATCCCTGGCCTCACTCAGTGGGTTAAGGATCTGGCATTGCCATGAGCTGTGGTGTAGGTCACAGATGTGGCTCAGATCCTGAGTTGCTATGGCTGTGGTGTAGGCCAGCAGCTGTAGCTCCATTAGACCCTAAGCCTGGGAACCTCCTTATGCTGCGGATGTGGCGCTAAAAAGCAAATAAATAAATAAATGAATAAATAAAAAATAAATAAATGTTATTTTTGAGAAGTGGGGCTGTGGAGGGAGTAAGAGCTCGTGTGTAATTTTACACAGCATCGTTTCACTATGCAGGCAATTATGTAAAGCTTGGTTTTACCAACCATAGTAATTTTTAGGAACAAACTTCTCACAGCTGAAAGATTTCTTTTTAACTAATCATTTCAACCTTATTCCCTATTCCCTGATCTTATTAGGTCTAAATTAACATGAATTCTAACACGAACTCCAGGAGGGTAGGGGGATTTTATCTATTTTAGTCACTGTGTTTGGTCCTTCATACCCAAGAAGTGCCTGCCACACAGTAGGTACTCAAATTTTTATAAAGTAAGTTAGTTCTAATATGAGATCACCTCCAGGTAAAAATATAAGCAACAAATGAAAAGGTTCAAAAAGGTACCAAAAAGAGTTCCCGTTGCAGCGCAACAGGATTGGCAGCATCTCTGGAGCACTGGGACAAGGTTCAATCCCCAGCCCCACAGAGTGGGCTAAGGATCTGGTGCTGTTATAACATAGGCCCAACTGCAGCTTGGATCTGATCCTTGGCCCAGAAACTCCATATGCAGTTCAAACAAAAAAACAAAAAAGTACGAAAAAGAAAGGACAAAGACTTCAATAATCTAGAATAGTAAACCTCAAAATAAGGAGTTATTCATTATATACATTTCTGCTTCCTTTTCAGGTCTCTATTACAATGTATTATGTATTTTTTAAGCAATTATGTATTTTTTAAGCAATTCTCTTTGGCATTCCTCCACAATTAATCAGAAAATTATGGCACTTCCTATCTTACAGGAAAGATATTTCATATGGTTGTTGCCCAATCTGTAGATTCCCACTGATCTAATCCTCACTGTGGCAAAGAAATATATCCAGTGCAATAATTCACATTCAAAGCCTACAAGAGTGGGACAGATCATGGGAAAAGGAGATTCTTTAATTAGGAAATCAGCTCAGTACTTGAGATCAATTCAACAGTGAGTAGAATCGAAATGCGTATTTCCAAGAGAACTACAGGAAAAACTAACTGGTTTGTGGGAAGGAATATATGTCATTAAAAACAAGGAAAAAGGAGTTCCCTTTGCGGCTCAGTGGTTTAAGGACCTGACACAGACTACATTAGGATGTGGGTTTGATTCCTGGCCTTGCGCAGTGGGTTATGGATCCGGTGCTGCTGTGGCTGTGGTGTAGCCTGGCAGCTGCAGCTCCGATTCAACCCCTAGCTCAGGAACTTCTGTATGCCACAGGTGTGGCCACAAAAAGGAAAAAAAGAGAGAGAGAGAAAATAGTGTTTATAGTGTTTCCACTTTCTACTTTTAAAATGCTGTTTCATGGAGTTGTGCTTTCTTGCTTCATTTTGCTAAGAGTAGCTCCACTCTAGAAAATAACTGAAACTTCTTAACAATGACCTGTCCAAGTTCTCAATGAATCTACTCATTCAGCTCTTTCTTGAACACAGGTTATGAGCTAAATAAGCACTGGGCCTAGGATTGGATTAGAGAAAGAGAAATAGAGGACACCCCCTCAAACTTGCTGAGCCTCAAAATAGAGTTATGTGCATTTTGCTTTTTCACTGCCCTTTCAGGTCAGATAATCACAAATGTCAATAGGTTAAAAATCTTTTCATTCAAGAACTTTCAGCCTCATAATTCATCTTTAAGCCCAAGAACTCTTTTACTCTCATGCTTAAGATCTGCTCAAACATCTTAGCAAAAATTAGGTAATATTTCCCCATTCCATTTTTACTCAAATCTGACAGCCTATTAAAACTCAAACCGGGGAGTTCCCGTCGTGGCGCAGTGGTTAACGAATCCGACTAGGAACCATGAGGTTGAGGGTTCGGTCCCTGCCCTTGCTCAGTGGGTTAATGATCCGGCGTTGCTGTGAGCTGTGGTGTAGGTTGCAGATGCGGCTCGGATCCCGCGTTGCTGTGGCTCTGGCGTAGGCCGGTGGCTACAGCTCCGATTGGACCCCTAGCCTGGGAACCTCCATATGCCGCGGGAGCGGCCCAAGAAATAGCAACAACAACAACAACAACAACAACAACAACAACAACAAAAAAGACAAAAAGACAAAAGACAAAAAAAAAAAAAAAAAACTCAAACGGATGTCAACCTCATTGAAAGAAGGTATAAATATCAGCAACAGCAGCTTTGGAACTGTATGGGGGAAAAAAAAAAACGCAAACATCAACTCAACAGATTACTGGAGAGTGAATGGGTTTTTATCAATATGGAACCACATATCAGATAGTGAAATATCACACTATTGCAGAAGCATTGTGTGGTAATAACTTTCCTGGCCACGGCCACCCTCAATTGATCATGCAGTTGTGCTAGAGACTCCCCCTCCCCACAAGGGCAAGGATTTATCATCAAGACCCAAAAGCAAACAAAGGCCTGCAAGATCTCTGCACTCAGTGTTTATAATACTTTCAAAGCCTAAAAGTCACCCAGAGCCGACATGCTGTCAGAAACAGCCATCAGTAGAGTTAATGATTTAATGGTTGGAATTGCTGTCTCTTCTTCCCACCAGCCTTCTCAAAACATGCTCCGACAGTTTTTCTAGTGCCAGAGGGTGTCAGTATGACTGCGAGGGATGTGCTTACATTCAAATATTTGGGGTCTGATTATCAACATAAAAACACTTTTTTAAAAAAAAGAACAAATATGCTGAGAAAATGGTGATTACCAAGCTAACTGGATTTGGCCATGAAATACAGTTGCCAAGAAAAGAAATACTTGGGCTATATTGATGTAGGGAGGGTGTCTTGTGATTTAGCTTTTTCTAATCCTGTAGTTTCTGTTTACTTTTCCCTTTAGATACCTTTTACCTTTAGTTACAGGTGCTTCCCAAATTCTTTTCCCTATAGCAACTCTA
Organism: Sus scrofa; assembly: GCF_054392235.1. Lineage (NCBI taxonomy): Eukaryota > Metazoa > Chordata > Mammalia > Artiodactyla > Suidae > Sus > Sus scrofa. The sequence continues at coordinate 61,962,989 of NC_139395.1, forward strand.
ATAAGCCAGCATCATGGATCTATATACTTACTGGGATCATTAAATCAGCAATCTGTTGGTATCACATCACCTGCTTTATGCGTCAGAGCACAGGGTCACACAGAAATCATAATTCAATTTTTCAATCACTGATGTCACTTAATCATGGTGATTGGCTCCTTTGTGAATATGGAGATCTCTCTCTTTCCCCTTTTTCCTCTCCTCTACACACATCCACATGCTAAGAGAGAATGGAAAACAGGGGAAGAGAAGGACTGCCTCGTCAGAAGCCGCTGCTACCTGTGTCTTAGTAATATCAGTTATTGTCATAGCTTCTGTGGTGCCTTTAATGCATGGGCATAATTTCTTGTACTTAAGAATGTCAAAGATCTATAGCACTTGGTCCCCAAAACAGTCCTAGGTATCTGGAAAAAATACACTGGGTTGAGGTGGTCCTTTGTTTTAATGAAACGGTTATCTTTAAGCTTTTAGAGAACCGTGAGACATACCATTGAACATATCACAAACTGCTCCTTCTGACCACAGTTAACTTAAAAGGCAGAGAGAATCTGGTCTCCCCTGAGGGAGGTCTCATGATAAACTCAACTGGCCATATTTTTGCTCAGCACAGACCAGAAGGTAAGACTCAAGTCCAAAGGTAATAGTAGACACATTCAGGAGCTATAAGTAAGTGAAAAGAACAAACTGATCTCACTTCTCTTCATTACATGCACAAGTCCAAATACATAGTTTTTTTAGTGTCGCCACAGAAATACAGCACAGGAAAGAAACTACATAGGGATGCAAATGAGTAGCCTTCAGTTAATTAGATGGGGTCCTGTGGGGTGGAGGTTAGAGAACAGTATCCTCAGAGGGATCTTTTGCCTCTGGCACATCCCCTTTTCCCAAAACAGAAGAGGAAAGACATTGGGAGGCAAAAGCAGACTGCTTCTGTTTGCTCAGTTGAGAAATGGAGGAATCAAGTCTCTGTTGATAGCATTAATCTGCTAAAGCTTTCAACAGCGCTATAATTCATTGGCAAGTGATGAGCTGCGTCTTGTTAATGAGTTCCTTGCAAGTTAAATCAGGAAAAGAACCTAAGAGCTTAGCCAATCAATACTTGAGGGCTTCCAAAGTTATCAAAAGACACCAATTTTCAGACAGTAAAAGCCTTACAGGTGATAAAAGACAAGCTTTTCCCAACTAGGAAAGGCATTTATTTTCCCAAAACCAGAAAGACAATATGTTAGTCTTGGGACAACCGAGTGCATATACATGGGTTCATGTGCATTGTGGATATATCTACACTTAAATATTTTTAATATAAAAAGTCTCAATGACCTCATGCAAAAGCTTCCCCAACGAATATGTCTGAACCTTTGGAAAGCGGTGAATACTTATTCAAGAGGAGTAGTAGAACAAATAAACAAATAGACAACAACAAAAACCAGCAAGGCTTTTTTTTTTTTTTTTTTTTTTTTGGTCAGCACACTCTCATAAGTAGTATCCTAAATAATTCTCAATTGACAAAGCCTGAGCATAGCAAACTCTAGGAAAGAGAAAAGGACACTACATCCTTCCTAATCCTTATAAATATGCCACATATACCCTCAAATAATTTGGCTCAGACACAAATCCACTCCCTTTGTGTTGGAGGCAAAGTCTGTTTTCCAACACCAGGGACATGACATCTTCCTTGCACACTCCACTGCTGCCTGGTACTTGGGTCAGAAAGACTTAGGTCTTGGGAAGGGACAGCCTTCATGCCTCTTCAAAAAAAAAAAAAACAAACCAGCTTCCCTGGCTTGGCCCACTCAAAAGAACCAGCTAGGGAGAAGAGCTTTTCAGCTCCCAAGCACTCCACAAGCCAGAGACTCTAGATTCTGCTATTTTCTGCTTGCCCACAGACATGCATATCTTACCTAGAGGAGACAGCGGTGCTCTGATACACACATGTTAATTTCCAGGAAGGAAACTTAAAAAGCCGTCTGCACCGGTACTCTCTTTCATTTAAAAATGGGGAAAAAACGGGAGAAGGGGATGGCAGCTCTTTCCTCCTTTATTTTCCCTGGGGAGCTTGCAAAGCCCTCCAAAGTGCAAAGGCATTTGCCCACCGCGCCCGCGAGAAGTAGCCCCCCCGCCCCCCGCCTTCTCCAGCCTGGGCGCCGGAACAATGCAGCAACATACATTTCCCAACACCTGCTGGAGCCTATTAATATGCACGAAGACGTATTGATTTTCCCCTCATCCCTTCCCCTGCCCTCCACACTGAGCAGGCTTTCATCTCCTCCTTTACCATCCATCAGGAACTCATTTCGGCGGCCCCCACCCCCTCCCACCACCGGTCCCCATTCAGCCGAGCCCCTCGCTCGAAAGCCCCGGCTGACGAGCACACTTTGGAATGCACTTCATTAAAATTGAGCTGCCCGATTCCAACCTGCAATGCGGAGGAGGCAATACAAAGCGCGCGCCACACTTCCTCCAGCATCCCCTTCAAAAGCCCCATTGTTCGCCAGGCATCTGCTCCAGAGCCCGGCCTCTCCCTACCCACTGACCCCTGATTTTTTTTTCCCCCTCTCTCCCCCTCCCCCGTCCACCCTTCGCGGCCAAAGGGGCCTGCCGGGTGAATTAGAACGCAGCCGCAGCCATCTGGCCCTCCCAAGCTGGCCCGGTTTCTCCCTGCCCCTCCTCCCTGGTCCACACTCCACACACGGCATCTTCACCTCCATGGATGTTCCCACAACCAAAGCTCAAACCTCCGGCGGCTGGGCGCCTCTGCCACCGCCTGCCTGTGCCCAGGCTTCCTCCCGCCGCGGAGCGTTCGAATCCAGAGGTGGACAGAGGGCGGCGGGGGCGGAGAGGGGGCGATCATGGACCACTTGTACTTGCCTGCAAACCCCAGCCCAATCGCCAAGCTTAATCCTTCCCTTTGTGAGCCTGAGACAGCCTCCCACCACGCTGGTCCTCGGCTCTGCAGCGGCTGGAAAGAGAGGCGGGGGTTGCGGGGGGGTGGGATCCGAACCCCTTCCTAGGCGAGCTGGGGGCCCCTCGGCCACCTGACCACCGAGAGGTTTTGCGAGGGAAGGAGGCGCTGGCGGCAGGAGCAGCTGACGGCGCGAGAAGGGAGAGAAGATGCCCAAGCTTGCGCCTTTTATATTACTGGCGACATTTCTAACACATGACAACAATTTCCATCTGTATTTAAGCCGGGAGTGTGAAAAAAGAGCATTACATCACAGAGCCCGGGTTCCTAGAGGCTGCCGGATATCTAGGCCAGGGGGATTAGGGCCGCACCTGCGGAGCGGGCGGGAGTGGAGCGAGGCGGTCACCGCCTCTCCTGCCAGGCATGTCAGGTCCCCCGAGCCCGCCCGCTAGGTCCTGGGGAAGCCCCCGGCCGAGGAAAGGCGGGAAATGGGGCTGCTCCATTTGCAAGAGGCAGGAGGCTGGGCCGATGCGTGGGTGGAGGCAGGGAAGGTGGTGATTTTCTGTTAGGGGTGTAACCCAGACTCCCAAGAGGAGGGGTAGAGGGCTTCTAGGAGCTTTTAGGTGGGACCCACTTTTGCCCTTCTGCCTCTTCCCCAACTCTGGAGGGAATTTCAAAGATAGTAACTCTGATGTTTGAAATAATAGTTTTCCTGTGAGTTAGAAAGGTGCATGGAGCTGCTTAGAATATTAATTTGTGAAATCTACTTTCAAGGAACAGCCACTTCAAGAATTAAGGGTAGGCAGAGGTTCAGAATCAAGCTGTTTCTTTACTGCTTATCTCTATGTCATTTGCATGTACTCTAAAAGAATCTGTAGGAGCCTCATGGATAGTATTATCTCTATTCTGTTTTGGATGAGGCATTCCCTCCCCTATCTCCCACCCTCTTCAAGGAGAAAACTTTACTGAAAGACCTCTGGTTCTAAAGAGGTTTTTTCTCTGTTGTCAAATGGTCAGTCCTGGGAACTGCTGACGCCCTTCCTTATAAGGTGAGAACTCCCACAGACTGTCAAAGGTGGGGAGTCAGTCCTCAGCCTTTTTCCTAATCCAGGTGTTAGAGAGCCTGGGGCAACCATCCTCCAAGAATTCATTACTCATTTCAGCCTGGGGGAGATAAGGAGGCAGGAGGAATGTTCAGAGGGGCAAATGACAAGAAAATAAGAAAAGGGAGGGAGGGAGGAAGCAAGGGACATTTCTCTTCCTGGGGGTTAGGGAGGACAAGGACCATGCAGAACCTAGATTCAATATGGGTGGAGGACCAGATGTCATAGGATGGTAAAGCAGGATGAAGGAGGAAAAGGTGATGGGGCAGCAGAGCCTTTCAAATTGCAAGGTAACTGAGATCTTGCCCTCAGATGCAGTGTCAGCTGGATTTCACAGCAGAGGAGAAAACAATGTGTGTTCCTTCAATATTTGCTATTCAGTAAACAGTTGATGTGTGCACATACATCTTGATATCTGTTCCCTGAATGAACCAGGATGTGGAGGGACTCCATTTCTGAAACTCCTTGTCCTTCTGGTCAGTTATGACCATCAAAAGACTCGACTCTGGACTCTGAAGTCAAGTGGGTTCTAGCCCCATTTCTCTACATTTGTACTGGGGGGACTGCATAATTTACTTGTGAGGACTGCATCTGCTTCTTCACATGTGAAAGGTATAGAAACTATCTCCTTGTGAGGATAACATATACCAGGTGCCTGGCGCAGTCGACCACATGTAAAGGGAGCTTACTAAATGTTGCCTAGCATTGTTATTATGACTTCATGTAAAATGTCCCCCCAAAAGTCAAAGCTGCCAATCCTCTACTTCTGTGGACACGTGCAAACTGGAACAGCTTGCAGGGCTTAGCAAAAGGCAGACACCAGCATCCTGAATGTCACTCAACCTGTCAGAAAAAGTGAACAAGATGCCTTGGAAGAAAAACAGTTTGGGCTGCTTCATTCTTGTTTCACATCTACTTTAGGAAGATGGAAAGGCCTTATAAGCTGAATATAAAGTATTAGCTTACATTTTTGATTTTCAAAAAAACTTAAGGGGATGGTTTCCTTATCAACCATGTACATAATACATGTGAACATTTACATCATTTCCCGTCTCCATCATCATCAAGAAAAAAACAAAAAAGAGAGACAAGATTCTGCATAAAACTTTCAAAAGTCTTTAGCTATACCCTAATGCTGAAAAATGGAATTTGTGTGTTATTGTTTTCCACAAGAAAATGATTGTGCACTACAAATTAAATTGCTCTTTTGCAAGGAAGCTGCTTGGAGACTGCACCAATGGGAACAAAAATACAAAAGCTATTCTCTTTATGAAAGAAAGAAGGGAACTTTTATTCAATAAGTATTCAAGGATGTAGCTTTCCAATCTTCACCAGAGAGCGAAAAATAGCCCTCATTTGGTTTGGAAATATCCCTAACAGTAACAAATTATTTTCAATCAGAGTCCCCAAAGGCCAGGTTTCTCTATGTATAAATGAAGCACAAGGCAAAGATTCCATGAAAATCTACTTGGTTTTTTATCAAGTACACACTTGATCTCCAAAACGGAGGGTTTCTGAGCTTGTGTGGCCTCAAGCATAAACCAGGAGAGGTGCTTAATTGCATTTCCTTTGAATTCTCTTTTGTCACACACCCCAAATTAAAAACAAAAGGTCCTGGGCCAGCCTTCCCTCCTGGGTACCTGACTTAAGGTCAAACTATGCCCGGTCTTGAGGGCACAGGGAGTGGCAATGAAATGCAGATACTTCTTTACTACAGTTTTTAACAAACAACTGAAAGGGCCAAGAATTTCCTTCACTGATTGTGTTCAAAGGAATTACAGAAATGATTAGGAATCAAACCAATTAAATGTTGTAGGAAAGTGACCACTTGGGAGGTAAGAGAATGCAGTAGTTACTAGAGTGGCACTTGGGGCCAGACTAACTGGGGTCAGAACCTACCTCTGGCTCTCTCTTGGTATAATCATTGGGTAAGAGACTCCACCTTGCTACACTTCCACTTTCTTATCGGTGAAATGGGAATAAAGAGTTCCTGCCACACAGGATTGTTATGAAAACTAGGTGATATCATAGTTTCTGACTTACTTCACTTAGTGTGATAATCTCTAGTTGCATCCATGTTGCTGCAAATGGCATTATTTCATTCTTTTTTATGGCTGAGTAGCATTCCACTGTATATATGTACCGCATGGAAGAGAATGACTTTCATAAGTCAAAGACAAATGGCATATTACTTAGCTTCGAGTATTTATCAACCCAAAGAGATGGGTATTTTCATTATAATAACCTTTGGTTTCCACCATTAAATATATACGTATATCAGCTTGAGATGGTATTTTTCCAGCTGGATTTTAACTTGAATTGCCACAAAAGTGTAAAGAAGACACCCTTTTATGAAGAAACAACTGCACTGACAATTCTCTGGATTTTGTTAGCCAATAGGGGAATCAAACAGCAAATGGGAATTTCCTATGAATTGCCACAGAGTTTCTATGACTGTAAATTTCAATAAGAAGTAGAAATAGGGCAGACATGGAACATTTACCTTAAAGTGTCACAAGTCTAACATTACTACTCTTCAGGTCATGAAAGCTGACCATCTTCTTGGATGGGACTCAAATAAGTTTTTTTTACAGGTTTGCCAAGGAAATGCAGGAAAAGCAAGCTGCCGGCTAGGCTATTTCCCCTGAAAATGGCTCATGCAATGCAAATATGAAATTTAAGATAGCTACTGAGAAAAGAATGACCCTTCAATGGCATTGTCAAAGATGAAAGTTCCAGGAAGTTCAGACTTTTATTGCACAATGGATGTTGTCAAAATTGACTATGTTTGTATGACCAGATCTCTCCACAAATGATCTGTTTTACAAGACCACCTCCCTCCCTCCTTAAAACTGTGTAATGCATGTTGACACCAGTATCACCTTTGTGTCTTTTGACTCTTGCTGGCCTCAGGACACAGGTTAGGACTCCCAACAATATAGGTACCCTGTGCATGTTACAACTTTTTACCACAATCACATACCAGCCAAATGAGCTTCTGAATAAATTCTGAATGAATACGTAAAGAGGGCATGAAATACAGATTCGATACTGTGCTTCTTGGGGGCCATGCACCATTGCAGGGAATTCTTATCTTCTTAGAGATACATGAAGACTTGGTGCTGAAAAGCCCAAGAGTCAGCAATAAAAGAAAAACAAGCTTTTGGAGGCCAACCAGACCTGTCCAGGGTGCCTATCCTACCTTTAGAGCATGCTAAAGAGATTTCAGCAGCTCTCAGAGTTAATGAAGAGGAAGGAATGAGTAAGTTTACAGTAGGCACCATTCGAATGTGCCCAGCAGTGAGCCTTAGGTCAGTAAATTATAAGTGGTCCAGCTTGGCCTCGGTGGTGGGTTAGTTATATGGCAGACTTATCTGTAATTTCTCTAATTAACATCAAGCATTGTAGGAGAAGAATTACAGATACCAAACTGCAAGAAAGGCCATTTCCATCCCCAACTCAGAGAAGAGATCAAGCAAGTTCTACTGTGCATCAGTGCGGTTAGGTTGAAAGATCCCCCCCTCCTCCTCTGCATCACTCCTTGCTGCTTGCTAAACAGTTGTCATGGAAATAGAGTATGCATGGCTACTCATCAGAACATGGATCTATTTCTGCATTTTGAGCACCTATAACCTGCCAAGGCCTCTCTTGGTGCTTTTCATGCATTGTGTCAATGTAATTCTTCTATTGCGACAATATTATGGTCCTGATTTTATATATTAGGAAACCTCAGGGAAGTAATGGGCCTCTTAGTCTCCTGAAAGCTGAAGGAGCCTGCTTCTCCAAGCAGTTCCCTTGAAACCAGTTCTGGTCAATGCTGATATGGGTGTTTAAGGCATTTTTCAATAACTATCTGTGCCAGTATGATATGTTTCCCCTTCTGATTTCTATATATTTTAAAAATATATAATCTATCACAGTAATATGGTTTGAGATGCCTAGGTCATCTCCAGCGTACATGAATCTGGTGTCAAAGGGGCATCCTACGCTAGTTCCTCCCAAAGCAGGGGATTCTTTACCCCTTTCTGGTCTTCCCACCTCCCACTGTAGGTCACACTGCCCCGAGACACTATTGCCTCTGCCCCAGAAGCAACTTCTCAACTGGGCTGGCAACAAGTCTGTTAACAGAAGTGGTCCATCGAGCATCTTCAAAACTATCCCCAGAAGCCCCATCACTAGCTCTATCACCATGACCATGATCATCCCAGCACCCTCCAGATGTGAAGTGCTCACAAGAGACCAAGACTATGCTAAGCCTCCAGGCAACCCTTTAAGGGAGGTATTGCAAATGAAGAAATCAAGTCTCAAGAAACTAGCTGACAAGGAAGAAGAGAAAATAAAAGACACGCTCCCCACCACTACCCGGGGGTGGGGGGGGAGCACATTTCTTTAATTGGGTCCCACATCTGCATTTTATCTTATTCTTTCCTTTTTGGAAACTCTCTTCTGTTTCTCATTTGCCCCAGTTGTAAGCACAAAATTCTTAGGAGAAAAGATTCTACTTCTAGTGTTCCTTTGTAAGAGATCAATCACTTTGGCCTACTGTGTATTAGGCATGTGGCCACTGTCTTTCCTTTTGTACTACAAGTATTTGAAAAAAAGAAGAAGAAGATCACATTGGGAAAGAGAAAGAAAGGTATTAGAATATGTTAATGGCCCATTCATCTGATATCAGAATAGCCTTTTTTTCCCCCACACTTTAGACACTATTTATCCATGGCTTCCCAGTGCCTAGAAACCACAGCTACTAATTAACATATACCTCTTCAGGTCATCCTCACCACAACCTATAGAACATGTATTATTGGCCCCACCCCATAGACGATGCACAGAAAAGGGAGGCAACCTGTCCAAGCACAGCTAATAAGCAGCAGAGTCAGGACTTAAAACCCAGCTCTCTCTCTCTGAATCAGCAGAAAAAGACCAACTACCCAAATAAAAAGAAAAATGGGAAAATATTTCAATAGGTATGTCACAAAAGAAGTTCTACAGGAGTTCCCATTGTGGCACAGCAGAAAAGAATCCAGCTAGGAACTATGAGGTTGCAGGTTTGATCCCTGGCCTTGCTCAGTGGGTTAAGGATTTGGCGATGCTGTGAGCTGTGGTGTAGATTGCAGACTCAACTCAGACGCTGCATTGCTGTGGCGCAGGCCAGCAGCTGTAGCTCCAATGGACCCCTAGCCTGGGAACCTCCATATGCTGCGGGTGTGGCCCTAAAAAGCAAAAAATAAAAATAAAAAAAAGAAGGTCTACAGACAATAATATTTGAAAGGATGTTTAATATCATTCTACATCAGAAAAATGCTAATTCAAATCACAATGAGAGACCACTGGACATCCACCAGGCACGATGACCAAAAGTCAGAAAGACTAACAAATGCAAGTGTTGGTGAAGGATGAGGAGCAACTGAAACTCTCACGCTGGGTTTTAAGTCCTGACTCTGCTGCTAGTACAGATTGATACAGTCATTTTGGAAACTGGCAGTACCTGTTGCAGCTGAGTTGTTTTTGCCTATACACACCCTCACTGTAATCCAATAACCCTGCTCCTAGGTGGGAAGTCAGTACCTACATCCACTTACATAAGAATGTTCCCAGCAGGAGCTAAAAACTGGAGACAGCTTAAATCAACAGAAGAATGGTTAAAGATGGTGGTCCATTCCTACAATGCCAAACTACATACCAACAATAACAACAATCAAACTGCTATGACGTGCAAACAATATGGGTGAATTTCACAGAAGTCATGTTCACAAAAGCAGTTAGAACAAAATAGTACATACCATATGATTCCATTTATATGAAACTGAAGAACAGGTAGGAGTTCCCTTGTAGCACAGCAGGTTAATGATCAGGTGTTGTCACTGCAACAGCTGGGGTAATTGCTGTGGCATGGGTTTGATCCCTGACCCAAGAACTTCCACATGCCGCTAGTGCAGCCAAAAAAAAAAAAAAAAAAAAAAAAACAAAAGAAGTGTTCTATATATTGATCCCGGTAACAGTTACATGGACGTGTGTGGGTGTTACCTGTGCACATATGGATAAAAATTTAACAAGCCATGCACCTGAGATTTATGCAACTTATTATGTGTGGTGGAAGAAAAGGAAAGAAAGAGAGGAAAAGAGGAAACAAAGGGAGGGATGGAGAGTAGGAGGGAGAAACGAAGAGAGAATAGGAGAAAGAAAGCTGACGTGCCATGACAAGCAAGACCCCTAAAGGAAACAACATAAATTAAAAAAAAAGCAAGTATTATATCAAGTTATTTTTTTAACTGCTCTGTATTCTTAAAAGATGCTATATTTTACTTAGTTGTATCTGACAATTTGCTTCTCAGTTTGTAAACAAGCCATATCTACAATGAGAAGGTACAAAATTTCCCCAAAGGATCCCAGATGGCAGTGAATTTGCCTGGGGTGTCTGATTCCAGCATAATGAAGCAGGCGGCCAATGGGAGGACTACACTGAGCAGCAAACTTTAAATTCAATAGAACCTATATTAGCTGCAAACTTCTATCCACTGGTGCAAAAACCTGTAGACTCCCATACTCAGCTATATTCATGCACCAAACTATCAGAACTCAGGCCAAATATCAGTTCCTCTGATGGTTTTATATGATGTCTCCTTTTCAAGTCATATCAGACATATATTCTTTATCTACAACCCAGGCAACATTTTTTCCCAAAATTCCACTGAAATCAATGTGAGGCTTCCTGCCCCTGCCCTCCAATCACTATGTGATGATGAGACTATACAAAATCATTTAGAAACAGAAATAAGGTAAGTGCATCCCTCAAACCAAGTGATGATGAAAACTAAGAACACGGAAGTTGTAACTCTCGACAATTCTGTAAGGTCTGCTTGTAATGATCCTATGAGATGGGAAAGGAGAAAAATGTCAAGTTCATTTATGTACAGCAACTACAATTAGAAAGCCAAAGTAATAAACCTTTCAAGAGTGCTAACCTTGAAAATTACTTCATTTCCAGTATAACCAAAATCAGTCTCCCTTTTCAAAGCAAAGCACTTAAGATAATAGTATAGCTTCACTTCTAAAAGGCTGGTCAGGAGAGGAGAGAAGTCCCTCCTGGAAACATGGCAGCCTCAGAAGAAATGGTCCAAGGAATAGTTTTCCTTCTGATGACAGGAGTGTGAGAAGGCTGTGCCCTATTACAGCTGGGATTCTGGTCAGGTCATCTTGCTTGTGTAGATGGTCCCTTGAATCACTGTCACATACCCTACTTTTGCTTCTTCCATTAACAAGCAACTGAACATGGATCTGACACAGCCAAGCCTTAAGCCTTGGTCCAGAGAGTCATCCCATAGCATCTCAAATCTACTAAGGGTGCCAAGAAGGGGAAGGGGCAAGAAGGTCTATTTTTCAAAAGTCTTAAATTTAGACTTTTGTTACCATCAAATAAAGTTATGTCTACAGTTATAAAGATACATTAAAAGGAATGAAAAGTATTTGAACTTGGGAGTCTATTACTGGACCGGACTGCCTTGAGTTCATGTTTTACATATCTTGCAATTAGTGAACAGCCCAATTATACCGAATTGCTATATGTATGTTAAAAGCATTAATTGGGAGTTCCCGTCGTGGCACAGTGGTTAACGAATCCGACTAGGAACCATGAGGTTGCGGGTTCGGTCCCTGTCCTTGCTCAGTGGGTTAATGATCCGGCGTTGCCGTGAGCTGTGGTGTAGGTCGCAGACATTGCTCGGATCCCTCGTTGCTGTGGCCCTGGCGTAGGCTGGCAGCTACAGCTCCGATTAGACCCCTAGCCTGGGTACCTCCATATGCCGTGGGAGCGGCCCAAGAAATGGCAAAAAAAAAAAAAAGGAAAAAAAAGACCAAAAAAAAAAAAAAAAGCATTAATTATATGCAAACATTAAAACCATGTCCTATCTTTTGCTGTAGCACTGGTTTTTCTTGTTGTTTTTTAGATATTTCAGGAGACTCAATAAGTGGTCTATCCTTAAGGGATCCTTAGGAGAAATCACCAGCCCCAAGGACTACATTATCTTGGGACTGGGCCTGGGAGATTAGGTTGCTTAATGAGCCTATTATACTCCTAATAAACAAACTCCTTTTTAAAGAGGAATTAAGCCTAGAGATGTTAAACAGAGTCACTACAATCACATGGGGAGACACTTCCTGATCCTCCTGCTGCTTCTCCTTTCCCCTATCCGTTGATATTTATTTCACTTCCTGGTCACACCGATTCACTGGTCTCAAGACTGAGCTTGGTGCCTGTCCTTGTACGTCATATAGTCCTGGGCTTGCACTACCGTGGGATTTATCTTCCTCTCTCAGAGCTGCCTCTTGTTTGGTATGGTGGTTGCCCACTGTACTACGCACTCCCTGAGAGCAAGAAAGTTTACCCCTGAGTGTACCTCTATCACTGTATCTGCTCACAGTGGTTTTCAATAGCTGTTTGTTGAATGGACAGATAGATGGACTTCATGGAGAGTGGCTGGGTGAGTAGATGGATCAACTGACTGAAAGAAGGATAAATGAAAAAAATACAAGTTCCTACCCCCAAAGATCCAATTTTAGTATTGTCTCAAACTTTTACGGAGCTGTATTAGGAATGGAAAGATCTTGGAATTGGATTGGATTAGGATTCTGGTGTAGCCGGTAGCCATTATCCTCACTGGAGGAAGGTTCAATTTCACCATGACTGAGACATGCACCCCCAAGTGAATGGTAATTTGGTTCTGTCTTTCAGGCGAGCTGAATATCTCCTACTGGAACTCAGCCGCTGCAGAAAGCCAGACAATCAGGGTGCTGCCTGCCACCAAGGCACCATTCACATAGATTACACATTGAATAGGGCCTCCTGGAGTTGTAGAATATGGTGGCCTTGATGAGATCCAAGACGCAATTATCTTAGAAAGAACAACAAAAGATATCTCCTCCCCTTCTCTAAAAAAGAAATATGCTTAATTACTGATTCTTTTTCCTTTTTTTTTTTTCAATGTTCTCTAAAGCTATAAATAGTAGGCAATGAGACACTGGCTAAGAGTGAAATTTCTAGAACAAGACAACACAGCTCTACCACTTATTTGCTGTGACATCTTGGGCAAGTTATTTAACCTTTTTGTTCCTCAATTTCCTTGAATGTGGAGAATAATATACATTCAGGACCATTGTGAGGAGTAAATGAGTTATTTATACTAATACAGGATAAAACCAAGCACATGGGAAAGGTTCAATATATGTAGGTAATTATGATGATTATTGTTCTCTTAGAATCCCATTAGCAGATATTAGGATCCATTTAAAATAATTTACCCTAGTTTATTTACTAAATATATTCAGTGTGTATGTAAGTATCTATATACACAGATGTACACATACCTAGTCTGAGCAAAGAAAATGTGTCTACTAGTGGAAACTTTAGTATCCATGTGGACTGCCTGTGTTCCAGCAGTATTCCACAACTACGAGACAGGTTATTAACCTTGTTATTAACCTTACTAAGCCTCAGTTTCCTTATGTGCAAAAGAGAAAAACAGTACTTACTTTCTTCACAGGATTTCCATAAGGATTAAATGAGAAACTATAACTAAAACATTTAGAGAGTTCCCGTTGTGGTGCAGCGGAAATGAATCCAACTAGTATCCATGAGGATGAGGGTTTGACCCTGGCCTTGCTCAATGGGTCAGGGATCCAGCGTTGCTGTGAGCTGGGGTGGAGGTCACAGACTCGGCTTGGATCCTGTGTTGCTGGGGCTGTGGTGTAGGCTGTTAGCTGTAGCTCTGATATCGACACTTAGCCTGGGAATTCCATATGCTGCAGGTACTGCCCTAATTAAAAAAATAAAAATCATTTGTCACATACTTAGTATTCCATAACTGTTAGATTTTTGTTTTAATATACACACAGTTTCTTTCACGCTAATTGACAAGATCTATGAAAGCATTGACAAAATCTCAATTCTAGGCAGAAAAAACATTAATAAGGGGGAAATCAAAAACATAACATTCATAACAACCAATATAGTTTCCCTTCCCAGAACCTATATTGGTTGTGTTTTAATTTTTTTTGGGGGGGAGGGAGGGTATGGGTTTGTTTTTAAAACATTTTATTTAGAAATAATTTCAAACTTACAGAAAATTGTAAGAATAAGAATAGTACAAAGAATGCTGTTTCCCCTTTATACAGATTCACCTATTATTAACATGTTAACCTACTGACTTCTCTCTCTCCATAAAGAATATATTTTTAACCATTTTTAATGTTTTGTAGCCCTCTCAAAGTTACATTCACTATGGCCCTTTATCCCTAAATACATTAAAGTGTATTTCCTCCAAATAGAGATGTGTAATTGATTAGTTTTAAATGCAATAGGAAAATATGTCAATGAGTTGTTAATAAGTCTACTTTATTCATATTGTGGTTGAACTAACACAAGTGACATTTTCTTGTTGTAAAAATTAAGGGAATTATTTTGTGTAGCTCAACTCATATGGATTTCAGGTAAGCCCATCAGAGCATAAGTGGTGAAGTGTTCTTACTTGGATCTTAGCATAAATGCACATTATCCATTAGAGAAGCCAGAAGTTTTAGTTGTGCATGTTTTTATTAAAGAAACTTGATACAAGCTTTCTTTAAAAATATATTATAGTCCATTCTCTTGACTTAAATGATTCTTGCTATATCTAAAATTACTAAAATTTGGTGAGTAAAATCTTTTCTTAAAATAAATAATAGACAGTAAGGATACTGTGAAACTTCCATGTCCCTATATAAATCACTGTGGAAATTGCTCTATAATTGCAACAAATCTTGATGAAAAATGTCAGCTAAAATTATAAAGCAATTAAATAAATTAACATGGCTGCCAAATAGATATATTAGTATCCTACACCCAGCCAAGGACTAATCCATATGTTATTAAGAGAAGATTCTTTTTAAAATTCAAGACATTAATTTTAAAAATGGTCTTTAAGGTGATAGAACCCAGAGAAATAAGCCAAGAGCACAGACTCTTAGCAGAGTTTAGAACTGGGCTTGAACCTGAGTTACATCAGTATTAAATTACTCATCTTGAGTAAGTCACTTACCTAAGCTCCTCACACCTTGACTGCCATGCTCAGCAAACAGGGATGATAACACTAAATACCTCTCCAAGTTAGGTAAAGGTTAAAAGAGACAAAACTTTTAAATAACTTATCACAGTACCTGGTACACACCGTAAGCATTCAATTAATGATAGATATTACTGTTAAGCAATAAGACTGGCCTAACGTATTTTCATAAGAAGATGAGTAATTACATCAACTCTAATTAGACTTAAATCTAAACTCCTATGGCTTTCTCTTGTTCTACACCCCTGAGCACCTTAGGATAAAGAACATCAGCCAAACCATGTTTATATGAGTCTATTAACAGACACATATAAATCAAGCCCAGTGTAATGAGCTTTTAAGTTGGTAGATGTTCTTTCCTTTTTTTTTTTTTCTTTTTCTTTTTTCTCCAATATGGCTCCATCCACACAGCAAATATACAATGGCAATTAGGGTTAACAACATATAATAAGACATAGAAAGAAAAAAGAACCCTGGGGAATTAGCTGGTGCCGGGAATGTGCAGAGAATGTGCTATTGCAAGCATGCCTATTATTGGCTAAATGAGCCAATTATTAATCTTCGCTATGTTCTCACCTAGCATGGAGTACTGGGCTGCTACTCAACAAATGCTGGAAAATCACTTTTTCAACTTAGCTTGTCCCCCCAAAAAAGAATCATATAAATCATAAAAATCAAAGAAAAGAGAATCATATAAAAAAGGCCCAAAGCCTTATGAGAACTTGAAAAGAGAAAAGGGTGAATGCTGGGCTCCTCAAGGAGTCCTGTTAGAAAGGGAAGGGAAACAGGGTAGGGAAGAAAGAAGACTGGTCTATATAGAGGACCTTTAAATAGAGAACGTGTCAAGTGCCACAATCACAATCACAGCTGGGGGCTTAGGGACCTCAAAAACATCAACACAGGTAATGAGAAAATGGTGTCCCAGAATGCCCAGGTCACCTGCACTGGTACAGGGTAGGGCCTGCCAGCCTCTCCAGTCCCCCATACCCGAAAGCCCATCACCTCTGATGTTGCTGGTATTCGAGCAGCAGGCAGAAGAGGTAAAGTTCCCATCGCCAATGTCTAAGTCCTTCTCATGAACTCACTGATGGACTAATGCTCTTCTCCTTTGGTAAGAAGTACACAGAATAGATTCTTGTAGAAACAACAAGTGGTATGCTCCTGGCATTTATCAGATGGGCGTTATCAGAATAATGAAGAACCATCCTGCTTCCCTTACCATCTTTCAATGCCCCACCAGACATTCATGCGGATGAAAATTTGTTTGTAGGTTCTCTGAGCCCAGACACTAACTCCAGATCACATCGAAACCAAAAGCTTTTTTGTTTTTCTAGTGCCATTATTTTTAAACATGGCACAAAACTTCTTGCATAGACTACTGCCTCACTTTTTCAGCTTATACTTGGTGGAAGAGGGAATCACATCTGAGAAGTGATATAGCAAGCAGAGGAAAAAGTCCCCTATACACAGACAATATGGTGTTTAAACTGTTTCCTTTGTATACAACACTGTGTTACACACTAGAAAATGTATAATAACAAATCCAAAGCATAAGAATTCAACCTTACCTACGAATCTGCTTTGTTGCTGCTACATCCCATTAAGTGGGGTGTTGTGAGCAGCATCACATTTAAAGTCATCTGTTAAAACATATGTATTTGGAATTCACATTGTGGCTCAGTGGATTAAGAACGTGACTAGTATTTATGAGGATGGGGGTTCAATTCCTGACCTCGTAGTGGGTTAAGGATCCAGCATTGCTGTGGCTGTGGTATAGGCTGGCAGCTGCAGCTCCAACTTGACCCCTAGCCTGGCAACTTCCATGTACCACAGGTGAGGCCCTAGAAAGAAAAAAGAAAAAAATATGTATTATGTATGACAGAGAACCTTTAGTGAATACGAATCATTCACTTCTTCTCTGATGCAATCTTTGGCTTCTTAGAGGACAAGCCAGGGGGAAACCAATGTAGAACAAATATGTTTTGATGGAGAAGGAAGGAAAGGTCAGGTATTGTAAGTAAGTGGCTGGGCCAGTAGGAGGAGGAGTCTCCAGACCACAGACCAGCTGGAGGCACCTGGGAAAATATAGTTCTGATGGGTAGAAGGGAAGAGGAGAGAAAGAGTTGAGAACTGATGGAGAAGTGAGGACAGGATAGCATTACAAGGCAACAAGCATTTTGTGATTGAATAGAAAAGGAGGAGGGTTTAAGAGTCCAGTGAGCTTGAGTTCAAATCCTTAATAGCAGTGTGTCCTTGATGAAGCCAGAGTGAGAGGTGACATATGTACAAGCACTAGGGAAGGGTACCCAGCACACAGTGGGAGTCTAAAACCTGAAGAGCTATTATCATTACTAGTCAGAGATCTGCAACCAGGCTGAGTTTTGTAAAGACTAAAGTAATCCTTTCATATTAGATAGCACTTAACTCTGGTGGGAGGACAAGGGCAAGGGCCACAGGGAGAAAATTTCCAGTGACATTTATCTGATCAGTCCTGGGGAGGCTTAGAGAATCCTCACCGTCATAGGTGACCAACCTGAAACCTTCCACACAGTCAAACAAACCAAACCTGAACCCAGAGATGCACAGTGCTCCAACACTCAGTTCTTCATCCCAGCCTCTTGCTGATACACTGGTCTACTTTATAATATCAGCTCTAATTGCAGAAGGGGTCGAGTCTAGGCAAGCATTACTGGAAATAGCTGTGTGTAAGAGAAGCAAACAGGTTCAAATAATACCAAAGGTAATTTATGGTCCTGACATGACAATCACATTCAAAATAATACACAATGCCAAGTGTTGGTTAGCAGATGCTGACACACCTGTTAGAATACAGCACCTCTACAAATAAAGACCAGACTATGTCTACTACAACAAATTTTCTTTTTTGATGGTACCTGCGGCATTTGGAAGTTCCCAGGCCAGGGATTGAGCCTGTGCCACAGCAATGAAAATGCTGGATCCTTATCCTTTTGGGCCACCAGGGACTCCTACCACATCACATTTAAAATGGTTTTGTAAAAAAAAAAAGGGGGGGATCTGGCATTGCTGTGAGCTGTGGTGCAGATGTGGCTCATATCTGGCATGGCTGTGGCTGTGGCTGTGGCTGTGGCATGGGTCAGCAGCTGCAGCTTGGATTGAACCCCTAGCCTGGGAACCTCCATATGCCGCAAGTATGGCCCTAAAAGGAGAGAAAGACAAAAATAAATAAATAAATAAATAAACAAACAAATAAATAGGTTTTGTAGGAGGTCCTGTCATGGCTCAGCAGTAACAAGCCTGACTAGTATCCATGAGGACATGGGTTCAATTCCTGGCCTCACTCAGTGGGCCGTGGCATAGGCCTGCAACTACAGCTCCAACTTGACCCCTGGCCTGGGAACTTCCATATGCCATGGTTGCAGGCCAAAAAAGCAAAAATCAAAATAAATAAAATTGTTTTGTAGATCAAACATGTTTAATCCCTTTGTAAACTCCTTTAGGTCAATGATCAATGCCTCTTACACAGGTTACAATGGTCTCAGTATCAGGGAGAGCCTTGATCAACAAAGTGTCAAGCCACAGAACCAAATTGATTTATCCTTTCCTCTTTCTGATGACCTCAGCTTGAAAAGAAAGATGTGTTCCTGCCACATTGAGCCGAGAGAAGGGAGGAGGAACAGGAGGGGCGTTGTTCAGCATTCCGAAGTCCCAGGACTCCTGGATAAGATGTATCTCGTTTTGACAGATGCAGGAGAGTAAATGACAAACCCTGTCAGGTAATGCATTTATCTTCAGGGGGAAAAGCAGCCACTCCAAAGCGAGAATCTCAGATGTTGTCACATCGGCGAGGACAAGAAGTCATAGAGCAGGAAGGCTACCAGTGCAGGAGGAAGAGCAATATGTAGCCTGTAATTAGAAGGAGCTGTGAATGGGCACTCCAACTCCAAGCTCCCTGGGAGCCTTGACTCTTTTTCTCTGGGTTTGGACTCTTAGCCAGGTCATCAGTGGAGTCCTCATCAGTTATCTTAGAGGTCAAGTCGCTGAGCTGCCCCTTTTTTCCTGATTGCTTTATGGCAAGCGCAGCTCTGCTGTTTCTCCCAAATGTCAAGTAATCAAGAAAAAAAATAAGGAAACAGGAAAAACAAAGAGCACCTTTATTTTTTTCACTTGTTTCTTCATTCAATGGATATTTATCCCATGGTCTAGGCACTAAGCTAGAGGTGGGGTGGGCATTAAAGGAGATACAGTCCCTGACCTCAGAAGAGCTAGGTTCTAACAGGACAGACTGACACACAGCCGGCACCGTATGTGGCTGAAGGAGGTCAGAGAGGGGGGTTCTGGGTGAGGAGGGCAATAGGACCAATCTATGGAAGTCTTCTGGAGGAAATGCATCTAGGCTACTGCTTGGAAGATGTCTGTGAACTAGTCAGATGGAAAGGTGGGAAAATGAGAGGTAATGATATGTACAGTTATAAGAAGCTATCAGGTATATTCAAGAAATGAATGAAATTTGCATGACCAAAGAATTGAGGGGAGGAGACTGGAAATATAAACAGAATTTGAGGGGCAAGAGACAGGAATATTATCCAGATAATTCTGAGGATTGAGAGAAGTGAGCAACAACAATAAAGTTTACATGCATTTCAAATCCATTTATCTTACAGTGTTTTCCATGGGTATATTAAAAAAGATCTAATTAAAAAAAAAAAGATAAACTGAGATATCCCAAGAGAACCCCGTAATGATTTGTTAAAAGCCGAATAATCATTACGTAATTATTAAAATTCTATTGTACCCATCAGTGAGCTATGTGAAAATCAGAGAGAAGATACTTATTTTTAAGATATGGTGCTTTACCTAGCCTCCACCCTCAAGACATAAAACCCTATGGTTTCAAACAGCTACAACTATAAAACTCAGCAGTGAGAAACATTTTTTCTTTTTTCCTTCCACTCAATGATCTGTGTTAATTCTACACAGCACAGGAGTTACAGGAAGAGCTGGTTAAACCCTGGCCATTCTATTTGCTAACTGTGTGACCCTATTTACCTCTCTGGGCCTCTGTTTCCTCCAATGCACCCATCTCTTAAGGCTGCTGTCAGCAGACAATGTTGGAGGTGTGTATTTCTAGTTCCATTTATTAAAGAGTGAAGGAGACTCAGAGAGGTTACATGACTCGCACCAAGCCAACCAAGACAGCCCTCAGATTTCACACCATCTAGTTTTGTTTTGGGGGGTTTTTTTGCCATAATTTTTTTTTGAGGGTGGTGATTTTAAATGGCAAATAGAATTAAATTTCAACTACAATGACCTTTTTCATACTGTGGAAATACAATAAAAGTTTCTGAATCAAATAAAAGAGAAGTGGAGAGGATTAACAACTGCAGCAGGAATAGCATGGGATGAACAATTTAAGTGGGTGAATGGTATGGTGTATATGAATTATATGTCAATAAACTGATTTTTTAAATATCACTGGATGAAAAGTGAATCATGTGGCAAAATAGGAAGTAATATGTACCCAGTTACAAGAAGATACCAGGTATATTTAGAACTGGTATGATTTTGAGGCAGTTACCTTTGCTGCTTCATGCTCTTACCTGTAAAATAGGGATGCTGTTACTTGTATTATCTTTGCCAAAGAATTAGGATAAAGTGGAATCCTGAGTGGCAAAAATCCATCGTGGTGCCCTGCAGGCACTACTACACTATAATGACATTAAAATGAACTTGAGAGCAAACAGGCTTTATTTGTTCATTTCCAATGACATAGGAGCCTCCCAAAATGTACAGGAGAAGAAGTCTACCCCAACTCGCAGGCACCTGTTTGTGAGATCATCCCTGCTCAAAAGCCAGAAGTCACTGAAATACCGGCAACAGGAAGTTCTGGAAAATAGAAATTTGCAAGGAGCTCATTTTCCTGTGGCACAGCTACAACATCATAGGGAGGATTCATGCTCCCAAAAGGGGTTTCCTCATCCATGAGGACAACAGCTTGGTAAAGGCAGTTCTGCTCTCCAGCCACATGGGCCGAAGAATCAAAATAAACACAAATGAGGCTCCAGTATCCAAGCCCATAACCAAATCCCAAGTCACCCCTAATCAACTCGTGTTCAAAGGCACATGCACTGCACCAGACATGGAAACAGACCTCTTCTGAATTTCCTTCCTGTTTTTTATGCAGGAAAAATAAAATGAAATATTACTTGTTTTCTCCTTAGTAGGAAGACCCTTTCCACATTCCAATTCCTGATTTACTAGCTTCGCAGAAACAAAACATCAATACTAACAGAGTAGATGCCAAGACAAAATATAATTCTCAACACTGATTTCAAAAGGCAGAGGTCACTTATGCCCCTGTTCCTACCAAGTGGTAAGCTTAAAACCAAGCCGTTTAGCTCACACTCAGGTCCAATAAATCAGTGGAAAAAAATAAATGGTAAAGCTTGCCAAAATGTAACCATAGTAACACCACAGATGCGTCAAGAAATGGTGTGTTCATTTGCTTCATTCCCCATTTCTTAAAATGGAATCTGAGTAGGGGAAAAATTACACAGAGAACAATCATGATTCTGCAATTACTGAATTCTGCAAAACTGCATCCAACCTGCTGTACTAGAACTTCAGGGGCAGCCATGCATGAGCTACAAACAGAGCCCTGGATCTTGCCACTTACCAGTTATTTGATCTCCCTGTAACACTGCGTCCTCATCTGTAAAATGGGCATTAAAAACCCCAACCTCAAAGTTATGTTCTAAGAGTAAAACTGTACAGTATACCAGAAGCCAGGGCAATCACTTGAAGCCCTGGTCACGCTTTTTTGTTTGTTTGTTTGTTTGTTTTAGGGCTGTTCCCACAGCATATGGAGGTTCCCAGGCTAGGGGGCTAATCAGAGCTGTAGCCGCTGGCCTATGCCAGAGCCACGGCAATGCGGGATCTGAGCCGTGTCTGCAACCTATACCACAGTTCACAGCAATGCCAGATACTTAACCCACTGAGCAAAGCCAGGGACCAAACCCGCAACCTCATGGTTCCTAGTTGGATTCGTTAATCACTGAGCCATGATGGGAACTCCAAAGCCCTGGTCACCTTTAGCCTTGCTGTTATTGGCTTATCTTTGGGTTTTAGTTTCTTTCTTTCAATAAAAATAGGAAGGTAATCCCTGCCTCATCCACATGATTAACATTAGGAATTATTATTAATCCAAATGTAAGGAATTATTATTAAAATAGTATTTGGATTATAGTTTTCAACTCTAATGATGCAAAACTAAAGGAACTGAGAGCCAGAGATTCACATTAATGCATTATCACCTTTTCTCTGTCAAGTGCAGCTCTACCACTCAGCAGAGAGAGGCTACCTTGGGCCACTTACCCAAGTTACTAGCAGTCAACCTCTTTTCTTCTTGGAGCCTTGGTTTTACTAATAAGTGAAATGAAGGGCAGGGGTTATTCTTTTTTTTTTTTTTTTTGTCTTTTGTCTTTTTTGTTGTTGTTGTTGTTGTTGCTATTTCTTGGGCCGCTCCCGCGGCATATGGAGGTTCCCAGGCTAGGGGTCTAATCAGAGCTGTAGCCACCGGCCTACGCCAGAGCCACAGCAACACAGGATCCGAGCCGCGTCTGCAATCTACACCACAGCTCACGGCAACGCCGGATCGTTAACTCACTGAGCAAGGGCAGGGATCGAACCCGCAACCTCATGGTTCCTAGTCGGATTCGTTAACCACTGCGCCACGACGGGAACTCCCAGGGGTTATTCTAAAATCTGATCTCTAAAGGTCCCTGTCTAATTTTTAGTCAAAGTCCTTGTAGATCCAGGGCATGTCTGAAATCAGTTCTGTTTATTATTTTGCAGTAGTATGAGGAAACCTTAGCATTCTAGCACATCACTTGCAACATATTACTTTTTAAAAGAAAATCACTCATAGAAAATGGATCACAGCAGGATACCTTGAACTTCAAGTTAGTCCACCTTTTTTGGCTGATTAAAAAGATGATATTTCTAGGAGTTCCCATTGTGGTGCAGCGGAAACAAGTCTGAATAGGAACCATGAGGTTGCAGGTTCGATCCCTGTCCTTGCTCAGTGGGTTAAGGATCTGGCATTGCTGAGGGCTGTGGTGTAGCTTGCAGATGCAGCTTGGCTCTGATGTTGCTGAGGCTGTGGCGTAGGCTGGCAGCTATAGCTCTGAATGGACCCCTGGCCTGGGAATCTCCACATGCTGCGGGTATGGCCCTAAAAAGGAAAAAAAAAATATTTCTTAAAAAATTTCATATTTTGAAGGACTGGATAATAGGAGAATAGAAAACTTCCACGCAATTAAATCAAAACCATTCTTGCATCTTATTTCAAATGAAATTAAATAAGTGCATGTCTTCCTGGGATTCCCACCTTATAATGAGCTGTAGGAATGTAGTTTGGTAGAACATGGTAATAGCTCATGACGACTGAGCTGCCAATTTATCTACCCTGTAGAATGACTTTCTTCCTCCCTTCCTTCTTCTCTGTTTTCTTTACTTTCCTTACCGTAAAATCTGTGATTTCATAGTCCCAACATTCTATGTCTTGCTTTTCATATTTGGTCTGCTCTAATGGCTTTGGGGTTTGGTTCCAACCTCTGGAAGCCAGTTCTTCAAACAAAATTATGCATGAAATCATGATTGATGAATCTGATAAAGGTGGGTAAGAAGACCCATTGATCTCCTCGGGCATCAGTCTGAAGGCCTCTAGCCTGGTCCATTCCATTAATGACAATGGTGGTTAACATTTCTGGAGGCTTATCCCACACCCATGTTGCACAAGATGCACTCACCCATTGACTTCCTAACAGTTCTCTGGAGTCAGCTTGAGGATGTCCTTTCCACAGCTGTGAAAACTGGACTTTATAAAGGATAAACACTTGGCCTGGCATTATCAAGCTAGTAAGTGGCAGAGCCAGAACTAGAAAGCCAAGCCATTCACCCTGCATGGCATTGTATGTCCCATGGCCAATTATGACTCCCTGGACTTAGGGAGTCACTAAGGGAGCAAGCTGTCAAGCATTCCAGGATCACCTGTTGATCTCTTCTTTCTCCCCTCCACTTTTCACACCCCTACCCAGCAGTAAGATGCCCCAAACTGACTACTTACAAGGCACAGCATGGCGGTAAAGGTTATCCCTTATGGTCTGCTGGAGCTCATGATCAGGCGACCCTTTCTGGAATCGCTGACTGAGAAAATGTCGCAGGTCCTTGTTCAGCTTTCCTCCTGCAGGAAACATATAAAAGGTAGTGCATCAACAATCAGTCCTGCTAGAGGCTGAGTAGCCTGAGATCTGTGTGAGGGAAAGCCACACGAACCCATTCTAGCCCGCCACCCTCAGTCAACAGGAAGACGTACTTTAGGTTTCCCTCTGCAGGGGAAAAAACAAGCAAGAGTGTAATAAAGATAAAACAGCATTGAAACCACATTAATTTGAGGGTCCCAGTTCGCATAATACTTAAAATAACCAAGAATTTAAATGAGGCTATTACATTTAAAATACGTGCTATAGACTCTTGCAAACACTATTAAATGGAGAGTGGATGGCTGAAACCTTAAAGAGGATAATCTAGCACTAGCTGACAAATTACAAAATGTTCTGACCCAGGATCCAACTGGAAGAAATTTACCCTATGAGTATATTTGCAAAAGTCTGCCAAAATCACCAGAATTGTTTATTGCAGCATTTTTATAATAGAAAACAAATAAGAATAAACACACATACACACACCAAAAAAATATGGAAACCACCACCAGGAATCAACTAAGTAAAGCACAGTTCATCCACATAATAACTACTCTACAAAAGCCATATCTTCATATGTTGATAATGCAGGAAAATATGTGGACTAGTACCTACTATCTGACCACTTGTGTGTGAAAAGAATAAAGAAAGGAGAGACTATGTATTAATGGAAGGAATCATCAGAAAGTGTTAACAGTTTTCTTTAGCAAGAAGGACTTGAGTTTGGGAAATAAAAGAGGACACATAAGAGTTCCCATTGTGGCTCAGTGGTAATGAACCCAACTAGTATTCATAAGCATGCAGGTTCAATCCCTGGCCTCAATCAGTGGGTTATGGATCCAGCATTGCTATGAGCTATGGTGTATGTCACAAATGTGAATCCGACCCCACATTGCTGTGGCTGTGGCATAGGCCAGCAGCTGCAGCTCTGATTAGACCCCTAGCCTGGGAACCTCCACATGCAGCAGGTGTGGCCCTGATAAAAGGAAAAAAAAAAAAAAAAAAAAAAAAGGCAACATCACTCTTCATTATACAGAGATATATAGCTCTTACTATCCTGTAAGATACATATTAGTTTTGTTTGTTTGTTTAAATTATTGTTTTTCTTTAAGCAGGAGTTACCTGAGCAGGTCTATGTGTTTATTTCTTTTTAATTAGCTACAGTTTAATGGGGGGGAAAAAAAAAGCTGAACAAATACTGTTACAAAAATGTATCATAGAAAGAAGTAACCAAACTTAGAGAAAATTATAAACACAATTATAGTCTACAGCTTCAGCAGGCTTCTAGATCAACCTCGTTAACATTCTATTTTAAAAACGATTTTTTATTAAAGAGTAGTTGATATATAATACTGCGCCAATTTCTGTTGTACAAAAGTGTGACCCAGTCATGCGAGCAAATGCGCGTGCACACGCACACACACACACACTCACACACACTATACAGCTTTTCTTATATTATCTTCCATCATGGTCTATCCCAAGAGGTTGGATATAGTTCCCTGTGCTATTCAGTTAACATTCATCCTTAATGGAAAAAACTGCTTCAGTGACAGCTAAAAATAAAAAAGCTAAGATCATCCTTCCATCTTTAGACAACATATAAAATTAGGTAAGAGCATTTCTAAAAACAGAGAAACAATGCAGCGATGCAGTATCCATGTGAACCACAAAATTCACATCTTCAGATGACATTTTCCCATGGTCAAAAAGAGTAAGTTGTAAGGATGACAGAATGGTTAAGATGAGGCTATAATCTACCTAAGGGAAGAAACTATTAATTTTTTTTTTTTTTTTTGTCTTTTTGCTATTTCTTGGGCCGCTCCCACGGCATATGGAGGTTCCCAGGCTAGGGGTCTAATCAGAGCTGTAGCCACCGGCCTACGCCAGAGCCACAGCAACACGGGATCCGAGCCGCGTCTGCAACCTACATCACAGCTCACGGCAACGCCGGATCGTTAACCCACTGAGCAAGGGCAGGGATCGAACCCGCAACCTCATGGTTCCTAGTCGGATTCGTTAACCACTGCGCCACGACGGGAACTCCCAAATTTTTTTAATATCATATTCAAAACCGGATTCCTTGCTATAGTTGATCATTTTAGAACACACTAATGACACTCAATTTGAACTATTTTATTTGAATTGTAAGACACCTAAGGTTTCAAGTGGTTGAAAGGAAAATAGGTCACTCAATTATTCATTGAATATTTATTAAATGAAGCAGATAAACACTCACCCCACCCCACTTCCCACCCTCCCTTAAAAAGGGCAAGAATAAACATTTCATAAGAGAATATATATGATATTCCATGAAGCAAGTGAAAAGACATTCAATTTCACTAATTATCAGAGGAAGGCAAATTAAACAGCAATGAGATCCCAGTACATAACTGCCGGAATGGGAAATAAATAGTAAGCGTTAGCAAGACTGTGGAGCAACAGGAACTCTTATTCACTGTTAGTGGGTGTATAAAATGGTTTATTCCCTTGGAAAAACAATTTTGCAGTGTCTTATAAAATTAAACATTCACCAGACAATTCACCCAATAATCCCACTATTGTTTATGCCAGAGAAATGAAAACAAGTACACATAGTACACACATGCACAACTTCTAGATAATCATCATGGCAACTTTATTCCTTATAGAATATTTCCAAATTGGAAACAACCCAAAGGTCCACCAATAGGTGAATGGATAAGCAAACTGTATTATATTCAAACAATGGGATGCTGCACAACAATTAAAAGGAAAAAAAACACTAACAGATACAGTAATACTGATAAATCCCAAACACATAATGCTGGATGCAAAAGAGAACACAGCGTATGGCTGCATTTATATATAAAGCTTCAGAAGAGGCTAAACTATACAGAAAGCAGTTCAACAGTTACCTGGGGCTAAGGGTAGGCAGAGACTAACACACAAGGAAATAAGCTCAATGGAGTGTACCTACAATCAATTTCCTGGCTTGGCAGATGAACTATAATTATCCAAGAATGTTACCATTGGGAGAAACTGGGTGAAGGGTACACAGGACCTCTGTACTATTTTTTTTTTTTTTAACAACTTCCTGGAAATCTACAGTGATTTCAAAATAAGAAACTTTTAAAAAAGGTGGAGCACAAGGATACTACTTGGGTGAATCAAGGGTGATTCTACTACAGGAACTCTTAACTGTGGTAGTGATAACACAGGTTGATACAATGAATGGGTACATTTTTACAGTATGTAAATTATACCATAATAAAATCAATTTCAAAAACTGAAAATACACAAAATTAGTGAATGACTATGTGGTAGATACTATTCTAGATGCCTAGTTTACAATTTCCCTTTAGAGAGATAAATGGAAGTGTTTACACAGACAAGCTCGGATGTAAATCCTGGCTCCATTACTTATTAGCTGGCGAACCCAAGTGCCTTGCTTCATCTCTGAACCTCACTTGCCTCATTTGAAAAAAGAGAGCATTGATGTAACAGTAGCTCTGTCACAAGATTGTTGTAAGGACTGAATGAGATTCAGACAAGACTTGGCAAAGAGAAAGCCCTTCATGAAAGATGGAGATTATCATTATAATGTAAAGTGGACAATTGTTAAAGCAAGTGCGGAAAGAGCTGAGATCATCCAAAGATGAACTGTCATTCTCTTTAAAAATGCACATAAACATAAAACCTATTGACTCCGTGATGGCTAGGAACAAAATACAGGCACAGGGAAATGTGGAGTTAACGATAAAATTTTGGAGTTTCTGGAAGGGACTAAAACTACTTATAGTCAGATTGTCTGGACACATGTCAATTGGTAACCATTTAGGGCATACTTCATACATTCCTGGCACTGCAGTGGAGTTGTAGTTCAGAAAATGAAATCAACTGGTAAATTATGGTATGTGATAGTCACACCTGCCAACTCAACCTTGAGGTCTGATGCACTTTTGAATTTGACCAAAAGGACAACCATGTTTCCCAGAAAAATCTCTGCTGCCTAGAACCTCGGATTTATATTCCTATTAGGAAACCAGAGTTCTAGACAATAAAAAGACAGTGAGCAGTGAGTAGCGAAGATGTTACAGAACCAAATGTACTGTCAACCAGGTCAAAAGCAACTCCAAAGGCTCAGGATAGAGAACTTCTTTATCCCAAACAGATCCTTAGGGATCATGTGCAGTACCTATCAAGATGAACCAAGGGCATATAGAGTGGAAGCATTCTCAAGACACAGACATTCTTTGTTTACACTGGAGCTTTCCATTCAAACTAGCCAAGCTAGCTCAAGTTTATTATCATCAAACTAAAACTCCTCTCTTCTGCGGATGTGCAAAAGGGCAGGGTTAACTATGCTGCCAGTTAACATTTACTCTGTGTTCCGTGACATTTGTAAGCGAAAGCCTCAACCTTCACATTACATTAAAAATACTGTACTTTTGGGCATCTAATTTCAAATTAATTGCCAATTATTCAGGGGACACACCTATAAATCTTCCCCTAATTGTCAAGGGCAGTGAGCCAATGAAATAATAAATCTCTAGATAAAGAGTTTGTCATAGCATCTTCACTTTTTATGAAATCCAAGATTTGTTTTGCAAATGGAAAAGAAAACATCAGTCAGGAATATGTGGAACTTTTTCCAAGAAAAGAGTTTCGAGCTTATTTTGAGACAATTTTATCATTTAAGTGGGAAAACGGGGGCTTAGAACCTGTCCTGGATTAGCCATTATTTTATATTTTCTTATGTATATATCTGGAATTATATGGCTAAGTTTACAACAATATAGCTCTGCTTTTTTGATTCACATTGGTTTAGAGAAATTTAACCATATTAATCAATATAATTTGTAATAATTTTTAATGTTGTAAAATATGCCATTTAAAAAATACATACCAACATTATTTCTCCTTCATAGAAAAGTAGGCTATATCCAGTGGTGACTTAAAACTATACTGCAATAAATGTCATCATAATATTTTTTGTTTTTAACAGATGTGTGAATTTCCTTTTTCTCTAGACTATCTAAACCTGGATCTAGCCTCCTTCTACTTACCTAGATATCACTAAATTCTCCTAAATGGTGGTGCCAATTTACCTTTCTACCAAAAGTCTCAGAGGTCGCATTCTCCCCACACTCAGCGTAACATTTAGTATTATTAGTGTATCAGGGGTCCCGAGACCCCTCCCAGATTTTAAGATTCACTAGGAGGATTCGCAGAACACAGTATATAGCTGTACTCAAAGCTATAGTTTACTACTGTGAACAAGTACAAAGCAAGAGCCATAAAGGGAAAAGGCTCAAAGGGCAACAAAGTCCACAGGAAATCAGGTTCAAGCTTCCAAGTGTCCCCTCCCCAGTGGAGTCACTCTCCTGCCTAGGGTGACATGTGAAATGTGCCCATTAGACATCTGAGACCACTCATTATACACATCAGAGTTTTTATTAGGATGTGGTCATGCAGGCAGCCTCTGAATCGCAAGAAACCAAGCTCCAGACTCTCGGAAGGAAAGCATAAAGCATATCTTTTGCACCAACAGTTAAAGCACAGTGAGTAGCTATTAGTTCTGGGAACGGAAGGAACCCTCCTAAAATCCATGTTCCCAGATTTCAGCCAAGAGCCAAATTGGAAAGCCAGCCTCCAAACTAACAACTGTTAACTCTTATCTGCACTGCCTAACTTCTAAAAATCTTCCCAATCTAATAAAGATAAAATGGTATCTTGGTGTGATACTAATTTACAATTAATGACTAAAGTGAAATAGGAATTCTATCATTTTTTAAATACATTTCCTCTCTTGTAACTTGCCTACCCATATTATTTTATACATTTCCTAATGTGCCATATTGTTATTCCTTTTTATTTATTTTTCACTGCTACACCTGTGGCATATGGAAGTTCCCAGGCTACTGGGTTGAATCAGAGCTGTACCTGCCAGCCTCTACTTGAAGCCACAGCAATGCCAGATCTGAGCCACATCAGAAACCTACACCACAGCATGTGGCAACACCGGATCCTTAACCCACTGAGCGAGGCCAGGGATCCAACCCACATCCTCATGGATACTAGTCAGGTAACAGGAACTCTTATTTTGTTATTCTTGATGTGTTTTCTATATCCTGGATATGATTCTTTCATTAATTATTTATGTTACAAACTTTGCTTGACATTCTTTAAACATGAAACAACCCCTTATAATAACTGAATTGTATCATTTCTCCAACTTTTTCTCTCCCATTCTAGATAGTTTTCTGTCAGCTCAACCAGAAGCATCATTTTCAAGGTGATGGATTATGCAGGGGAATCTCTTTGCTCTGATCTCTATCTCCTAGGATACAGATCCTAAGGAGACTGCTAGTCAGAAGTAATCTTCATGGTCAAAAAATTGGATTTCCAGAGATATTATTTTTGAGTCCTCTTAATTCATACTTTTCTGACCAAGAAACCAAAATACAACTTTCCTTGTGTCATACAAGCTCCAGAACATCTAGAAAGATGTCAAAGAAGAGTCTTTCATGACAACCAGAATTCAGACTTCAATACACTACAAATTTTCCAGGTTAAGGAAAAAACTTGCATAAGGAATTAAACTCATCGCACTTCTGGGTGGCTGTGATAGGACACTGCTTTTTCAAGGATGACTATAGCTGTAGAAAAGGTATATTTATTAAGGCAATACAAATGGTTTATACTGCAGTGGAGTGATTACAGAGAAAAGAAAAAAAAAAAATCACTGTCAGAGTTCCTGTTGCGGCTCAGTGGTAACGAGCCTTCCTAGTATCTATGAGGATGTGGGTTTGATTCCTGGCCTTGCTCAGTGAGTTAAGGATCCAGCTGTGAGCTGTGGTGTAGGTCACAGACGAGGCTCGGATCCTGTGTTGCTGTAGATGTGGCGTAGACTGTCAGGTGCAGCTCCAATTCGCCCCCTAGCCTGGGAACTTTCATATATGCTGCAGGTTCGACCCTAAAAAAGCAAAAAAACAAAAAACAAACAAACAAAAAAGCCAATGTCAGTTTAGCAGTTTAGATTTACAAATGGTATTTTTAACACAAAAATTATAAATTGAAATACAAATTTACTAGTTTTATAGTCAGTCATATAATTGTACATTGACTTAAATGAGTTTTGTCTGAAAAATATGCCTGCTATTCGTTTTATTCTGACTTATTTTTCCCAATATTTTCTTATCATAAAAATAATATAAATTACTGAGGAGTTAGTATTAAATGGGTACAGAGTTTCAGTTGGGAAAGATGAAAAGGTTCTGGAAATGGAGGGTGGTGATGGTTGCACAACACTGTGAATGGATGCAATGCCACAGTCTTGTACACTTCAAAATGGTTAAAATGATACATTTATGTTATGCAGATGGTACCTGAATAGAGAAGTAAGAGATTAATTAAACATTTGAAAAACATACAATGGTACGATCAATAAAGTTAAAAATCATGTGTTACTTAATTTATATCACTATTAACATTTAGTACTTTATGTGCTGGGTAGGCATATACATATACACATACACATATATACCTACACATATATACTTATAATACACTTAGACATTAAGAGTCATTCAGTCATTCAACAAGTCTTTCTTTTTTTTTTTTTTTTTTTTTTGTCTTTTTGCTATTTCTTGGGCCGCTCCCACGGCATATGGAGGTTCCCAGGCTAGGGGTCTAATTGGAGCTGTAGCTGCCAGCCTATGCCAGAGCCACAGCAACGCGGGATCCGAGCCGCGTCTGCGACCTACACCACAGCTCACGGCAACGCCGGATCGTTAACCCACTGAGCAAGGGCAGGGACCGAACCCGCAACCTCATGGTTCCTAGTCGGATTCGTTAACCACTGCACCACGACGGGAACTCCCAACAAGTCTTTCTTAATTGCCTTCAGCCAGATACTCCATGAGCCCTGAAGACACAAGAGGACAACTCCTGGGTCAGGATGGACATGCCTGTATTAGGAAGGATAAACAGCACTGGTCTCTGGGCAGAGGTAATTGTAAAGATGAGAACAGAAGGAAGAAAAGAAGCTGGTTAGTTTTGCCAGGTGTGTGGGGGGGAAGCAATCTAGGCAGAGGAAACAGCATGTGCAAAAGCTTTAGAAGCAGAAAAGAGGTTGACATGTTAGAGAAACAGCACGAAGCTCAGACAAGGGGTAGGCTCAGACTGAGGGTAAAGAAAGAAGTAGGGACCAGACAATTATGTCCCTTGCAGGCCAAGAGAAAGAGTCTACATTTTATTCTAAACTCAGTAGGTATCCACACAAGGGATTTTAGTTGGGGAGGTAGGACGGTCTGGTCTAAATTTTGAGATTATTCTTGGAGCTGGGCAGTGAGTCAAGTGGAGAGGCAGGTAATGGGATGAAATCAGTGAAGCTGACCCAACAAGACCCAAAAAGGGACCTAGATTAAGGAAATGGCTGGGAAGAGGGTCAGGAGGGGACAGACAGGAGATGCAACTTAAAGCTGAAACGTGATGGAGGAAGACAGCAAATGCAAGGGAGGAGTCAAAAGTAGTTCCAGTATCTGAGCTTAACTTGTGACGAACAGTGGAATTCTGAGTTCCACGAGGTATTTATTTAACAGGAGATGTGTAGGATCATGCAATATGTTATGGATATCCAAATGTTCTAACAAGTAATTCATAAACATTTCTAATATACTATTGATGCTTAAAAATAGTGTTGGAGTTCCCATTGTGGCTCAGCAGAAATGAATCCAACTAGTATCCATGAGGATGTGGGTTCAATCCCTGGCCTCACTCAGTGGGTCGGGGATCCGGTGTTGCCAAGACCTGTGGTGTAGGTCACAGACAAGGCTTGGATCTCTCCATTCCGCGTTGCTACGGCTGTGGTGTTGGCCAGCGGCGACAGCTCTGATTCGACCCCTAGCCTGGGGAATTCCATATGCCACAGATGCAGCCCTAAAAAGAAAAAAAGAAAAAAAAGAAAAATAGTATAAGCTACATAGTATTTTAGCTTATCAATCCACCACAACCTATGTAATCATTACTAATTATTAAGCATATGAATTGCTTCCATTGTGATTATCCCCCTTACACAAAATCTATATTTCTGATTATTTTCTCATGAATCTTAAAGTGGAAATATTATTGGGGAGAAAGCATAAAAATGTTTAAGGTTCTTGATACAAATTCCTTCCAACAAGATTGTATCAGCGTCCCTTCATCCAGCGCCTCTCTCAGAAGGTTAAGTATCCAGCATCGCCATGAGCTGTGGTGTGGGTTGCAGACATGGCTCAGACCCCGTGTTGCTGTGATTGTGGTGTATGCCACATGTGCAGGCAGCTCTGATTCGACCCCTAGCCTGGGAACTTCCATATGCTACAGGTGTGGCCCTAAAAAGAAAAAAAGAAAAAAAAGAAAAATTTTAAAAATAAAATGAGACGCGGGGAAGAACGCTTAAAAAAATCCAACAATGCTATTAATGGAAAACCTCAAATATGAATTTTTGTTGAAATTTCCTGGATGTAGAATTAATAGAGGGGAGGGAAGAGCTGGGAGCTTAGGATGGAATATGCACACTGATTTATGGAAGAGATGGTCAACAGGCACCTGTATATAGCAAAGGGAACTCCATTCACTTTCTGTGATAGCCAATATGGAAATGGATATGTATACTGAGTCACTTTGCTATACAGAAGAAATAGCACAGCACTGTAAAAATACTTCAATAAAAATTTTTAAAAAAGAATTAATAGAGCCATGAGTATGAACATTATTTTTAAAGATTCTTGATACATACTGACAAATTGCTTTCCATGCAGCAGTTTCTAAAAGAAATACAGTATCACTTATCTGACAATTACAGAGTCCAAATGAGAATGAATTTCCCCTTTTAATTATGTGATTTAAATAAAAAACTTACCACCAATAATTCAAACATACTCCAACCCTGTATTAGAGAGGCAGCATGGATGGTAAAACTATTTAATTTCATTTTGAGAAACTGGTGGTCCTGATGAGAAAATTAATTTGAGAATGGCCTATTGAGAAATCATGAATGAATTCTATTACCATATGTATATAAGTAAAAAAATAAAAACAAACAAACAGGAGTTTCTGCCATGGTGCAGTGGGTTAAGAATCTAACTGTAGTGGCTCAGTTTGCTGCAAAGGCATGAGTTCCATCCCTGACCCAGTACAGTGGGTTAAAGGAGCCAGCATTGCCACAGCTATGGCATAGGTTGCAGCTGTGGCTCAGATTCAATGCCTAGCCAAAGAACTTCCATATGCCACGGGTGCAGCTATGAAACAACAACAACAAAAAAGTAAATTAGAAAAATATTTCAAAAAACAAAAACAAACAAACAAAATTCTCACGCTTAAAAATCACACGAACTCAGTGTGCCAGTTCCTTACAGAATGACTTTCCCAAATGACATGCAAGCATTGATCAGAAGTCAGTAAAATTTTTCTGCAGAGGGCCAATAGCAAAACAGCACATATTTTCTAGCTTTGGGAGCATATTTGGACTCTGTCCAGCTAGTTAATAGTGCCTTTGTAGTAGGAAAGCAGCCATAGATTATATGTAAACAAGGCTGTTTTCCAATAAAACTTTACAAAACACAGGCATCAGATCTGGCCCAGGGGTCAGAGCTGGCTAACTCCTGGTCCAGATGTTTGACTTGCTTCTCCCAATGAGCAATTCTCCTTGTGCGATTCTTGGGGTAGAGGGTATTCATCATCTCCAAGATAAGCCTAAGTGTCATTACCCAGAAAGTTGCAGAAATGAATATCACAGGGCTCCACCCAGGACTTACTAAACTAAAATCTCTGAAGGTTGGGTTCCACAATCCCTGGTTTAAGAAGATTGCAGGTGATGCTAATACACGGAATGGCCTAGACCATTGATCTAAGCCCGGCAAAGCCGCTTAACAAAATGTGGGGAGCTGGGCTCTGAAAATACCTTATTTCCCTATTTCTCCCATCTCTTGCAAACCTCAGGAGATGCTGCCACTCCACTAGTGGGCTACTAATAACACCTTATTATATGAGGCAAAGCACAAATGACTCCAGACAGGTGGTTCCTCATCAGACCTGCAGAGATGGAATCCTTTCCCCTAGTGGTACAAAGACTATTGTTCTTTCATTCTTGTTTCTGTAGAATTTAAAGAAAAGAAAATTGCGTGCCGAGTCTATGATGCGAAACAGAGGCTGAGGGCCAGATTTATGTATGCTGATGAAGCTCTAGAAACTACTATTTACATTTAACTCCCCACATGCACAAGCAAGAAACATTTTGCTAGCACTTCAGGATATCTGCTTTATCATTATTTCCTGCCTGACTTCTCTGGTCTTTTTCTCTTGGTCAATCTTTTGATAACAAATTTCATCCCACAGTGAGAAGAAACTTGAATTAAGCACAGAAGGAAAAGCAAGGTTTAAATTCCATCATCTCTATTTTTTCCATTATTTCCAGTCTTTTGTATGTCTTACTTTTATTCCACTTACACTAGGGTATCAGAATAACACCTGTTCAGAAAAAAAATAAAAGATTTACAAAAGAAAGCAGAAAGACCATGTTCCCCTGCTGGCAATGTTATATTACTGATGTGAGCTTACGCCCAGGCCTAATCAACAAACAGCTGCATGACCTCACCAAACACTGAAGGCAGATGTCCCTACACTCAGAACCCTGAATGGCATCTGAAGACATGTGTATGGCCTTCCAGAAGAAACTAAATTCTCCTAAGACACTCCATTAGGATCTAAGAGAACTGTGCTCAGACTATTTACAATAACAAAGACATGGAAATAACTTAAATGTCCATGGACAGACGAATGGAAAAAGAAGGTGTGGTATATACACATGAAGGAATATTACTCAGCCATTACAAAGAATGAAATAATGCCATTTGCAGCAATATGGATGCAACCAGACTATCATTACTAACTTAAGTGAACTGGCAGGTAGAGAAAGATAAACACCCTATGATATCACTTAATATGTGGAATCTAAACACAAACCATCATATGCTATGAAACAAAAATGGGCTCACATATATAAACAATAGACTTGTGCTTGCCAAGGACTGGGGGAGGGAAAGATTGGGGGTTTGGGATTAGCAGAGGCAAACGATTATATATAGGATGGAAAAACAAGGTTCTATTATATAGTACTGGGCACTATATTCAATATCGTGTGATAAACCATAATGGAAAAAATATATATAAATATATATAAAGAATATAGATACATATTCTTCACACGTACATATATAAAACTGAGTGACTTTGCTATAGAGCATATATATATTTATATAAAAATATATATACAAATACATATATCTGAGTCACTTTGCGTAAATTAACACAACATTGTAAATCAATCACACTGCAATAAAATTAAAAAAGAAAAAGAATTGTGTTCTGGTGACCTGCTGGCCTCAAGTGGCAGTAATGAACACTGATGGAGCACTTCTGACAGGCCAGCCACAGTGCTGAATAGCAAATCTCACTCTAACCCTATGAAGTTGGTTCTATTTCCAATCCCATTTTACAGAAGAAAAAACAGATACCCCACATCACCCAGGTAATTTGGCAAAGTGGATATATATATATATGGGCAGGGCAAGATGTTAATAGCTGGTCAACAATGGCATACATTATGCTGTTTTATTCAATGACAGTATGGGTTTGACATTTTTTTTTAAAATAAAAAAGAATAAAGTGAAATGACTATTTTTCTTAAACAGTTACCCTCATTATCCCTCGAGAAAGCATCTAGATGAATTTCAATATAATAACCAAAGCCTGGAGTTCACATAGTGGTGCAACGGAAACAAATCCAACTAGGAATCATGAGGTTGCAGGTTCTATCCCTGGTCTCATTCATGGGTTAAGGATCTGGCGTTGCCATGAGCTGTGGTAGTGTAGGTCGCAGACACAGCTCGGATCTGGTGTTGCTGTGGCTGTGGTGTAGGCCAGCAACAACGGCTCCGAATGGACCCCTAGCCTGGGAACCTCCATATGCTGTGGGTGTGGTTCTAAAAAGACAAAAAGACAAAAACAAAACAAAACAAAAAACCAAAGCCTGATTTCCCATGTAAACTGCCACATTGTACAGTTGTCCCAATTTCCTCTTGAGGCTCAACGAATGTAAAAACTAAGAAAGTTACATCTGAATAGCATTAGCTTCCAGAGAATACCCAGGCAGGAAGTGTAAACACCAAATAGAAGCCCTGTACTCTTGGGTTTTAGGACACTGCTGGCAAGCAAGAGGTTTTCTTTTCCTTTTTTCTTTTTTTCTTTTTAGGGCTGCACCTGTGCAAGGAGTTGAACAGAAGTTGCAACTGCAGGCCTACACCACTGCCGTGGCAACACCGAATCTGAGCTGCATCTGTGACCTACACCGCAGCTTGTGACAATGCCACAAGACAGGCCAGGGACCAAACCCACACACTCACAAAGACAACTGTGGGTCCCCAACCTGCTGAGACACAATAGGAACTCCCAAGCCAGAGGTTTTAAATGTGTTTAAGCAAATGCATACTGAGACCCTACTGGCATTTTATAGCCTTGAATAGCCATAGTAATAACATAGCCACTCCCCCTTCCCTTCTAGCCTCACTCCAATTCATTCTCAGACAGGAACAGATAATCCAGGTCGCAAACTATATTCTAATATCATTCACGCAACAGGAGGCTGGGGCCAGAGTTCCAGGTCTTCTGACCTACACTGGGAAACCTCATACAAGCAGGGTTAGTTAGGGCACTCCACTCTAATTTCTGCTGAATTTGGAGAATGGAGACTACCAGCAATATCTATACCTCAATGGATGCCTCTAAAAAAGGTGAGACCGTTTCCCCTGGGCAAACCATCCTTATGAGTCTACTCTTTGCACAGTACCCTTTAAAGGAAACATCTTTCAAAGCTAGAAACAAAAAGAGAGAGTCACAAGTATATAGTTGGAGACTGAAAAGAAAAACATCTTGCATCAGTAAGAATCTGCAGCAGAAGCAGGTACATTTTTCTGAAAGGCCAGATAGTAAATATTTTAGGTTTTGTAGGCTATAATGTCTATATTCCAATTATTCAGCTCCACTTTTTTCAGCAGGAAATCAACTCTAGACAAGATGTAAAAAACTGCATGGCTGTTTTGTAATAAAACTTTATTTCAAAAACAGACAGCAGGCTGGACTTAGCCCACAGCTGTGGTTTTCCACCACCCCAATTCTAGAGGACTATGTCTCTCTAAAAAAATGCTCTATATGTTCCTAAGATTGCCAGGATTTGCATGTTTGTACACCTGTGTGTGTGTAGGTAGCTCTGGCATGTAAACTATTCCCTTAGAAAAAGAGTAAGTGGGTAAGCCATGAGTCTGCACTGAGAGAACTTACATAAAAATACTCAATAGCCTGGAGTTCCCTGGTAGCCTATTAGTTGAGGATTCTGCATTGTCACTGCTGTAGCTCTGGTTCGACCTCTGGACCTGGAGCATTTGCATGCCGCCCCCCCCCAAAATAAAACCTCAATAGCTTAAAAAAACCCATCCCCAAGACCTCTAGAAAGTAGAATCATATATTTATATTTCATATATTTAAAGACTTAGCCTTCTGAGAAATTTATTGACTCCTAGAATAAAATCTGTTACTGGTGTCAATCTCCAGTTTACACAAATCTGTAGGCTAGAAAAACTCATACACTATAAATAAACATTTCCCTTTGATGATTATATGTTTGATGCTTTTTCATAAATCTCCTTCATGAATACCATCTCACTTAAACCTTATAAAACCCAGTCAGAAAGCTGTCATTCTTCCCTCTTTAAAACAGATGAAGAAGAGATTCCATGGAGTTCTGCTGTGGCTTAGCGTGTTAAGAACCCAACTTAGTGTCTGTGAGGATGCACGTCAATCCCTGGACTTGCTCAGTGGGTTAAGGATTTGGCATTGCTGCAAGCTTTGGCATAGGCTGCAGCTACAACTTGAATCTGTTGTTTCTATGGCTGGAGTATAGCCTAGCAGCTGCAGCTCCAATTCGACCCCTAGCCTGGGAACTTCCATATGCTGCAGGTATGGCTATAAAAAGCAGGGGTTGGGGGGGGGGAGTGAGGCTTCCAGTGCTGAGGTAATCAGATGCAGCATCAGAACCCAGACATCCTAAGCTCTATGCCTCCCCACCCCACCCCCACTTCCAGCTCTGTACCTCCAAACCAGGTGTTTATCCAGAAATGAAAAGTGAAACTTTTGGTTAAAACCACATCCTGCTATTCTTCAAAACTATTCAGATCAGGAAAAACAAGGCAGACATAAGGACCTGCTACAGACTAGAAGAGTCTAAGACATGGCAACTAAATGCAACACAGTGTCCTGCACTGGATCCAGGGACAGAATAAAGGAGGCAAATGAATGCAGTTTTTTACAATGTGTCATGGTTATGCAAGACGACGGCAGTAGGGAAAATTAGGCAAAGGAGATTCTGGAATCCTCCATACTATCTCTGCAGCTTTTTGCATCTAAAATATTCCCAAATAGAATGTATTTATTTAAAAATGCACATAACGTACCTGTCATGTGAATGTGCCTATGTACAGGGTTAGTGGGCTATTTTACTGGTGCAAATCCAATAGGTAAGAATTCTCACAGAGATTCATGTCTCTAGATTGCCCACAGCTCTCATTTTCAGAGAGTGTGGAATGTAGTATACCTGGCTTAAAAACATTTGGGAGAGAGAGTTCTCAACTCATAGCCTGATCATCAGATATTTCTAATCCCCATAATTCCCCAAGTGATTATCATTTTCACACTCTACTATGTCCATTCCATCTCACTGTCTTTCAGCTGCTATTCAAAAGTGATTATAAATAATGGGGCTATAAAAGCCATTCAATAATGAGGACACTCACTGGCCATATGCCCACCCCAACAATGGAAGGTGATTTATGTAAGGCAAATGCCATCACATCTGCCAGGCTGCTTCCCCTCTGATGGGCTCTCCAACAGCAGATGAACACGTGGCTCTGAATGGCCATCTTTTTCTCAACTAGAGCACAGACCTGCAAGCTAAATGCTACAGCTTTTTAAATTTTATGTACAAGGAAAAAAAATAAACTCAGTAAACCATTTTCTGGCTTGCCATTCCATGTATCCTGAGAAGATGAAGGAGGAAAAGCACAGAACATAATCAAATGGACCTGGTGAGAATCCCTTTGTCACAGAATGGGAAAGACCTTGATGGAATCCAAGGACAAAAGAACTCAGACCTAGCCGGCCCCATCTCACCCCTCAACATGTGAAACTTCAGCAGATACCAGTTTGAATACTTTGCAAAATCCATCCAGGGTTTCTCTCTGGAGGACCATTGGCATCTTGGGCAGGGCGGTTCTTTGTTGCTATTGGTTTACCCTCTGGACCTCAGCATCCTTATTCTTGGCAGCTCCCAAATATATGCCTGAAATATTCCCCGATCTTGGTGACAGCCCTCAGAGGACAGCCCCGCCTTGGGATCTGGGTAAATGAAAAGCAATCATGGACCATTATTCCTTAACTCTTGAATTGTCTCTCTTTCTCCCCACCCCCCATATAGATCCAAGAGCATATTAGAAAAAGAATATTGCATTGTGGTTGCCAAGGGAGAAGGCAGAGGGAGAGAGACTAGGAGGTTAAGGTTAGCAGATACAAACAATTACATTTAGAATATTAGACTATGAAAAACAAGGTCCTACTGTATAGCACACAGAACAATATCCAATCTACTGGGAGAGACCATGATTGAAAAGAATATTAAAAAAGAATATATATTTATGTACAACTGAGTCAACTTTGCTGTACAGCAGAAATTGGGCAACATTGTAAATCAACCATACTTTAATAAAAAAAAATTTTAGAGAGTTTCCACTGTGGCACAGTGGGTTAAGAATCCAACTGCAGCAGCTTGGTCACTGGGTCCCTGGCCCAGTGCAGTGGGCTAAAGAATCCAGCATTGCTGCAGGTGTGGCATAGGTTGCAGCTGCAGCTTGGATTCCATCCCTGGCCTGGGAACTTCCATGTGCCTTGGATGCAGCCATTAAAAAAAAAAAAAAAAAAAAAAAAAAAAAAAAAAAAATTAAAAGAAAAATAAAGAAAAAGAATATTGCAGAAGAGCCTATACTGGGGATGATTCCAAACTGCTA
Organism: Sus scrofa; assembly: GCF_054392235.1. Lineage (NCBI taxonomy): Eukaryota > Metazoa > Chordata > Mammalia > Artiodactyla > Suidae > Sus > Sus scrofa. The sequence continues at coordinate 62,004,467 of NC_139395.1, forward strand.
AGATCTGTTCTGCAGACACTCACATAAACATAGCTGTTTTCTACTACAGGGTTACTGACCAAGAGGAAGCAGAGCTTGGCGTGGAGAGCAGGGGTTGGAGCTAGTCTTCACACTGGCCCAGCAGAGGTCCACTCTGACAAGTCTCTCAATAGGAGGTCTCTCCATCAGTGTCTCTCCCACTGCTCTGGTTTGCTGTGTACACAGCCTTTACCACTCTTTTTTTCTTTCTTTCATACATCTTCATTTTGTTCAACACTTTTTTAACTCAAAATAATTTTTATATTTCAGAGTTTGTATTTTATGCAGAAAAATATTAACAGTCTTTGTTTTACAGGTATGGGATTATGAGACATTTGCTGTCACCACGTGTACTTTATATTGCATTTGATTTTTTTCTGGCCACACCCATGACATAAGGAAGTTCCAGGGACAAGGATCAAACCTGCGCCACAGCAGTAACCCAGACCACTGCAGAGACAATGCTGGATCCTTAACTTAGTGCACCACATGGGAACGCCATACTACATTTGATTTTAATACAATTTTTTATCCTTGTAAAAGGAATTCAAGTCTAATGTAGAAAGCTCAGAAAATGCAGGTAAGAAGAAATATTTTAAATCATTCTACCACATCTATATTGATTATCTAAAATACAGTTTCATTGTGGAATAATTTTAGACCTATAGAAAAGTTGCAAAGATAATACAGCTGATTTGCTTTTTTGTGGGTAATTTTTCTCTCCTGGTAGGACTACATTTATCTTGAAAATGTAGGAACAGCTTCTGTACATCCCCCACACACCTAGAACAACCTCTGTTATGCACCAGATCCTAATATAACCTTCTTAGCCTTTACCATTCTTTGAAGTGATTTCTTTTCCTTTTTCTTGTTTATTACCTGCCCTCCCCCACCAAGACAGTCTCATATGAGCCCTAGGACCCGCTCAACTTAGAGGAGAAACTGTCACAGACCTAGTGATGACTAAAGGAATGGATGAGATAGGTCACACTCATTAAAATAATACATGCAGTGGCTAAACCAGGATCAGGTAGACCTATGTTACCATCCTGACTTTGCCATTTGCTACCTCTGTGATCTTGGACGAGTTCCTTCATCATTCTGGGTCTCTGTTTCCTTATCAAGAAAATGGGGATAATGACAGTACATACAACAGGGCTGTCATGAGTAATAAATGAGAACACATAAGGTAATGCTCAGTAAATGCTAGTGACCCTCTCCTTGACTTGAAAATAATATATTTCAAAATACCCCATTAGTGGAATTCTCTTTGTTCTCAAGGAGAGAAATTTTTTAAAGATTCATGATGATGACTAAATGTATAAAACAAAGTCAAACATGTCAACTCTGCCCTATCACAAGACAGCAAATTAATTAAAACCTATGTGTGATCACCAGATTGGTTTCGCACACTGAACACTTACAAACAGAAGTGTGGGTAGTACACTGTGTAGCCAAAGGCGTGTGAGCAGAGGTTTTCCAGGTTTGCGTGGACCATGATGACAGGGCAGAGCAGCAAATAACTGCCCTCCACCCTTTAGCCCAGCAGCAGTTATCAGGAAATCCAGCATTTTTTTTTTATTTCAACATTTATTTCTATGTTTTTCATATATGAATTGCATTGTTTCTTCATTAATTTGGATTATCCTGATGACTAATTATGTTAAGCATCGTGTCAGGTGCTAATGGAATGTCTATTCATTTGTGACGTTTTTATTAGGTTGTCTCATCCTGTTCCACCTCCCCCTCTTCCTTTTTTTTTTTTTAATGGCCACACCCATGGCATATGGAAGTCCCTGGGCCAGGGACTGAATCCAAGCCACAGCGGTATCCTATACCCCAGCTGTGGCAATTGTGGATCCTTTAAGCCATTGAGCCAGGCCAGGGATCAAACCCATACCACCAGAGTGACCCAAGCTGCTGCAGGCAAAGTCTGAACCCACTGCACCACAGTAGTAACTCCTATTAGGTTGTCTTCTTAATAATGACTTGAAGAATTCCTTATGCATCCTGGATACCAGTCCTTTGTCAGAAATATATATTGCCAATATCTCTGCCCAGTCTGTGGCTTGTCTATTCACCTTATTGAGCTATCTTTTGATGAGCAGAAGTTTTAATTGTGGATGAAGTCTAATTTATCCATTTTTATGGTTATTTTTGTCTCTAGTATTCATTTGTTACAGACAAGTCAGAAAACAGAAACATGGAGTAGCTACAAGAACCCTGTGGTGTCCAGATAGCTGGTCAAGTATTATTCTGCATGTTACCATGAGGCTGTTTCTGGATGACTTTCACATTTAAACTGATACACTGAGTGAAGCAGACTGCCCTCTCCAATATGGGTGGGTCTGGCCCAATCAGTTGAAGGCAAGGTGGACCAAAATGGCTTACAATCCTACCAGTCAAAGGGACTTCCACCTGCCTGAGTCTTTGAGCTGGGACATAAGCTTTTCTGCTTTTGGGCTCAAATCAAAACATCAACTCTTCTTCAGTCTCAAGCATGCCAGCCTTCAGTCTAGAACTGGCAACATTAGCTCTCCCAGTTGTCAGGCCTCCAGGCTCTAACTAAAACCACACCATCAGCTCCTCTGGGTCTCCAGCTTGCCAAGTGTAGATCTTGGAGATTGTCAGCCTCTGTAATTACATAAGCCAATTTCTCACAATAAAGTATATATAAATAAATAAAATCTCCTACTGGTTCCATTTTCTGCAGAACCCTAATACATCATCTGCCTCTTCTAGTGCCAACACAGCGGGTAGCATTCTAATAGGTGCTTAATGAATGTTGCTGAAATCCCTAATAAAATGGCCTGGCTCACCTATCTATTAACGAACAGGCTGGATTTGACAATCCCAGAGGTCCCTCTCCTTCTAAAAATCTGATATGTATCGTGGTCTCACCTTTTTGTTCTAGCAAGGGCTTCACCCCTGGGTGTCCTTTTCCAAAATTAACTCAGCTGTGCCTCTCAGAAGTGACAAAGCTCCCTCCTGGCTCATCAACTCAGCAGTCATTCTAACAGGCTGCTGCTGCATATAAACCTGTTATGGCTTGTTTGCCTCTACTTGGTAGAAGCAGTGCTAAGGCTTCAAAGTTCCCTGTGTTCAGGAGTTCCCATTATAGCTCAGTGGTAACGAACCCGACTAGAATCCATGAGGATGCAGGTTAGATCCCTGGCCTCGATCAGTGGGTTAAAGATCTCGAGTTGATGTGGCTGTGGTGTAGGCCAGCAGCTGCAGCTCTGATTTGACCCCTAGCCTGGGAAATTCCACATGCTACAGGTGAGACCCTAAAAAGAGAAAAAGAGAAAAAGAGTCACATGTGTTTACACCTAATAGGGGTTATAGCAGCTGAATTCTCTTGGTCTCTCCTCTAAATATGTTGCTTATAGACAGACATACCCCACTACTAAAATGAAGTTTAAAAAACTCCAACCACAATGCCAAGTGAAGCAATAAATGAGTCACTGACTGCTGTTACAGGGCAGTCAAGGCTGACGCTCCTGAGCTACCAAAACGTCAAAGGGGATCCAACATTTGTCAGGGGAACCAAGAGAAGCATGCCAACACCTCAGTCTTTGGGAATCTGTGACACCTTCTTTTCCACTGCTTGATTTCAGGCCGATCCTTAAGAGAGAAAATTGTCTGTGGAAATTAAAGTGATTCGAAATAAATTCTGCCTTTTGAGACCAGCCTACACCTTAGGGAGATGCCAAACCACAAGTGAAAATTCTTGCTTTTGACTAAGCCTACATTAAAAAAGAAAATGAAGTGATAGTGATTTAGAATCACAGTTTAGAATGTAAAAGGCATTGAATCCACTCGGTTTCCCCCCATGGCTCTAATAGCAAAGGCAGAGCGATGCTCTCCCCTTGGGACCGGAAATGTTCTAATAACAGGGAACCATCCAGGCTTACTCAGAATTTAAGCAGTGTAACTAGACTTTACCTGTAAGGGATCCATTATGAACCTTTCTGAACATGAGAATCACCAAGAATACTACTAGTGCTAAAGCCCCCATCTCCGACCAATTAGGTAAGAACCTATAGGGAAGAACTGGGCATTGGTGGGTTCCCCCGCCCTGCATCTCCCTCGGTGATTCTAGTGTGTAGGTTTCTAAGCCTAGCCTACTTCACTGATCCTGGATTCTCAGTGGATTCAGTAACTGTGAGAATATCTATGCAGAACCTTCTGTTTACAGAGAATCCTATAGGATCTCCTAAGATGAAGTGCTCTGAGCTTCAAAGCAGAAATAAAACTCTGAAACAGGAGCAGGGTGGGGTGGATGGGAGGGAAAGACATCAAGGGGAAGGGAAGCTGAAAAAAAATTTTTTTAATACCATGTTAGAGTCACAGCCCTGGGAATTTAATTTGGGTTTCTGCCTGCCCTGACTAGGAAAGGAAACTCAAATTAGCTGGGTAGAAAATTCATCTCAAAGGATCAGGGGACTCTGGATGACCTAGACTTTGATGTCTCTCACAGTGGCTCAGCCAACCTCTTTGCTTTCACTCCAATTCCTGAGAAAAGTCATGTTACATATATTTAGTTCGAAGAACACATATCAGGTGTAAATGGTGGGAAAGGGGCTGTAATCCATGACAAAGAGCCAGGTGAGAAAGGGCGGGCTGGGAGAACAAATGAGGGGCTTTCCCACACTGAAATAATAATCCTGAGGGCTCAAATGTGGCACAGGCTGACTTTTGGAGCTGAATAAAGCACCACCACATTTAGAAAGAACAAGAGAAGATGAAAGAACAAATAGAAGGCTCTCCCAAATTAAACGCAACTCAAATGTGACTGCTGTGAATTGGGTAATTATTCTGCTGATGGATTCTACACTCAAACTAACATTGAACCATGTGCTGCCTCATTTCAAGTACCAACACCACGCGATGCTTTCAGCCACCCCCAGATCCTGATCAAGCCGTTCAGTGCTCACAGGAACAATCAATTTCCTTTAATGAGATATTATTCTGCCACTAGTCAGAGATATAGACGCTACTAGAATCATCTCTGTCTCCAAAACACTCCCAGGGAATAAGAGAAAAGGCTTTAAATTTTTTTCATCAGCAACTGAAAATATTTAGGCCTGGCAGAAAACCCTTTCCTCATCCCAGTTAGGAAAATTCTTGAGGACGTGTTTCTGTACTGTCTTACCCAGGCATCTCCCCTCCCTATAACCTTGATGTGTACGTTTTATTTATTTATAGCCAAATCACACTGGTATCAAAAGTTTAAGCAAATTCAAATTGTGAAAGTAAAGCAGTTACATTTTCATTGCTTTCTCCTATTAAAAGAAGGCTAGCTTACTTAACATTTGCTTTTCTCGCCATAATTAGAAAGATTATGGAAAGAGAAGATATAGTCAAACAGGCTTGAGCGCAAAATAGCTAAAAAAGAAGTCCCATATATAAAAGAATAACAAAGAATAAGAGCTCCATCTCTCATGTGATATGTATTACCTGTCTGGAAATTAAAACACACGTCCTTCTATCTCTAGAGAGGAATTCTGTTCCAAAACGAGGGTCTGATGTTTGAATTGTGCAAGCCAAATCAGCTCGAAGAAACAGAAGGCTCTGCTAAGCTTTAGCAGAACAAGCCCTAACATAATATGCCAAGGAACACGTTTGACAAAACAGAAGTAGAAAAATATTTTCAAAATCGGTTCTTGGCTTAAATCTAGCATTTGGCACCTCAAATAAACACAGAGAAGAAGAACGAACTTGGTTGTGCCACGTGACTTTCTGAACTGCAGCAGGCCTGACAGTGGGGGAGGTTATTCATTTCTCTGCTTCTCAACATCTCTGCCCTTCCAGGAGTGCCTTTCCAGGTCAGGGTACCTTAGAAGGCCTAGAAAGAAAAGAACTGGATAAATGCATATTGCCAATCTTCTTAGCACTTACTATCTCCTTTAAAAGCAGGCTGATAGCAAACACCTCATGCCAACTCAACAGCTCTCATTAATAAATGTTCTGGATTATAGAGCCAAGTCAATGTCACACCTGCTGTCTATAAAAAAGTAAAGGAGTAACACTTTCCCTTCTGGGAAGATGGGGCAGATGTACATTTCCCTATTCCTCCCACTAAGTACAACAAAAGACCTTGGATGCCATCTACAAAACAAACAAGAAGTCTCTGAAATGTAAACAGAAAAAGGCAGACCACCTAGGAACCTCAGGGAAGGCTCTAAGCATGCACATGAGTTCTGTGGGCTTTCTTTATGCCCCATGTAACCCAGCATCAGAGCTGAAAATGCTGACAACAGGTAAAGGTCAATGGGTTCAGACAACAAAAGTCCAAAAAAGGCCACTCTCTTTACCTCAACAACCAGATAACTAGTAGACCAGCAAGGCAAAAATTTTTTAGACAATAACTGCTCTATTCCAGCCAAACACCACAGGAAAACTATGGTTCCACTACCATAGACTCCAACAATGACTGAATAGAGAGCCTAAACTTCCAGCCTCTCTAGTCTGTCATCGGGTGCCCAAAACTCTCCTCCCCATGCCAACAAGATAAATATAGAGACATAAGCTTAAAACCCACTTGGCAAAAATGAAACTTTTCTCCTCCCTACTCCCACCTTCCCTCATATGCAGAGACCCCATGGGAAGCCACAATTGCTCTCCCCAGCAGTAGTCAGAAACCATAATCAATGAAATAAAAAACTCTACGGGATAGGCTTGACAGTATGGGGTGGGGGGGAGACAGAGGACAAAATCAGTCTACTTGAAGGTCAAACATTAGAAATTATCCAATCTGGGAGTTCCCGTCGTGGCTCAGTGGTTAACAAATCCGACTAGGAACCAGGAGGTTGCAGGTTCAGTCCCTGCCCTTGCTCAGTGGGTTAACGATCCGGCATTGCCGTGAGCTGTGGTGTAGGTTGCAGACGCAGCTCGGATCCCATGTTGCTGTGGCTCTGGTGTAGGCCAGTGGCTACAGCTCCAATTAGACCCCTAGCCTGGGAACCTCCATATGCCACAGTAGCGGCCCAAGAAATGGCAAAAAGACAAAAAAGAGAAATTATCCAATCTGAAAGAGAGAGAAAATGATTGGAAAAAAAATACGCCTTGGCCTTGGGGACCTGAGTGACGAAAACAAAACAAAACAAAACAAAAACTAACATTTGTGTCACTGGAGTCCTGAAGAAAAGGAGAAAGAAGGTATAGTTTAAAACATGAAGAAATAATTACGGAAAACTTCCTAATTTAGCAAAAGACAAATACATATTCAAGAAAATGAGCAAGCCCAAAGTGAAGTAAAATTTTAAAAATCCACACCAAAACACAACATAATCAATTTTTTTTAAACTAAAGGAAAAGAATAATCTTCAGAGCAGTGAGAGAAATGACACCTTACCTAGAGGAGAAAAACAATTAATGTGACAGTGCATTTTTCATCAGAAACTCTGGAGACCAGAAACAGGTATAACATTTTTCAAGAAGGGGGGTGGTGGCTACTGTCAACCCAGAAATCTATATCAAGTGAAAATATCCTTCAGAAACAAAGTGGAAATAAAGACATTCCAGATGAAAGAAAATTAAGAGATTTTGTTGACAGACAAATCCTGAGAGGACGGCTAAAGAAGTTCTCTAAATAGAAAAGAAGATTTTTGGAATTAAAGGAAAGAAGAAAAATCAATGGAAATAGCATAAATATGGGTAAACAGAATATATTTTCTGACTCACCTTCCATTTTCCAAATTAGATTTAATAGTCAAAAAAAAAAAAAAAAAAAAAAGGGTAACACTGTCTGGCCTGGTCTAAGTGTACATGGAGGAAATACTTAAGACTGATGCCATAAACAAGGCTGTAAAAGCAGATAAAGTTTCAAAAATTCTCTTACTTAAACTGACAAAAGGACAATAATAGTTGACTGCAATAGATAGATAGAGTATATAAATGTATACCTAAAGCAACTAAAGGCTATAAAAAGAGATACACTCAAAAACATTGGAGATCAATCAAAACAGAATGCTAAAAAATGTTCAAATAACTCAGAGGCTGGCAGGAATAGGGGAATTGAATAACAGTGAGAACAAAAGCAAAAAAAAAAAAAGACACACTCTAAGATAACAGCGATTACATTAAATGTAAATGGTCCAAATATATCAACTAAAAGACAGACATTAACGGAGTAGATTAAAAAATGCAACCCAACTATATTCTGTCTATTAAAAACTCATTCCAAATTTAAAACTTCTTAGGAGTTCCTGTGTGGCTCAGTGGGTTAAGGATCAGGTGTTGTCACTGCAGTGTCTTGTGTTATTGCTCTGGCACAGGTTCAATTCCCTGGCCCAGGAATTTCTGCATGCCACAGGTGTAGCCAAAAAATAAAAATTAAAAAAAAAAAGTAATACTTATTGGTATGTCAAAAGTAAAATCATAGGCAAAAGATACATTATGTAATCACCAATCAAAAGAAAGCAGGACTACTATATTAATATCAGATAATATAGGCTTCAAATTGAAAAGAATTAACAGAGAGAAGCACCATATAATGATAAAATGGTCAAACTGCCAAGAATACATAGAAGTGCTAAATGTGCATGAACCAAACAAGAGAGTTATAGAATACACAAAGCAAAAACATAAACGCATAAATTGATAAAGCAAAAAAAAAAAAAAAAAGGCAGAAGAAACAAATCCACAATCATAGTTGGAAATTTCAACAACCCTCTCTCAACAATTGATAGAACTAGAGAGAAAAACTCACTTTCAAACAAGATTAAAAAGACATTCATAGAATATTCCACCCATCAACAGCAGAAAGCACATTCCTTTCAAGTGTCCACAGAATACACACAATAATAAGCCATATTGTAGATGATAAAACAAACTTCAACAAATTTTTTGTCTTTTTGTATTTTCTCAACAATATTAAAGAATTTTAATAATACTGAGTATATTCTCTAACCAGAGAAAATCTCAAAAGAAATAAACATTGTACTGAATGAAAAAAATACAATATATCAAAATTTGTGGGACAAAGCTAAAGAAGTGCTAAGAGGGAAATTTATAGTATTAAAGGTTTATATTAGAAAATAAGTTTCAAATCAAAATCTTAGTTACTAGTTCAAGAACCTACAAAGAAAAGAAAAATATAAAGAGCAGAAATTTGTGAAATTAAAAACAAAAACAGAAAAAGCAATGAAACAAGCAGATCAGACAATTGACGTATTTCTAGCAAGAATAACGAAGGAAAAAAAAGAAAGAACACACATTTCCAATAACAAAAAATAAACAGATGGAGTTTCTGTCATGGCACAGCAGGAAGCTAACCCAACTAGGAACCATGAGACTTCGGGTTCAATCCCTGGCCTTGCTCAGTGGGTTAAGGATATGACGTTGAGGTGAGCTGTGGTGTAGATCTCAGACATGTCTCAGATCTGGCGTTGCTATGTCTTTGGAGTAGGCTGGCAGCTACAGCTCCGATTAGACCCCTAGCCTGGGAATCTCCATATATGGTGGGTGTGGCCCTAAAAAGACAAAAAAACCCAAAACAAAACAAAAAATAAACAGAGAATATCACTTGCATACATAAAAAAGGATATGGGAACACTATGAACAAATCTACAGAGGCATATTTGACTATGTAAATTAAATGGACAAATTCCTCGAAAAACACAAACTACCTTAACTCACCCAATATGATATATGTAATTTGGATAATCCTACAAATGTTAAGGAAATTCAGTCTGAAAACCAAAACTTCAAAAAAGAAATCACTCAGCCCACACTGTTTCACTGGAGAACCTACCAGATGTTTAAAGAACTATTATCAGTTATACATAATCTCTTCCAGAAAAAAAGAAAAGCAAAGAACATTTTCCAATTTATTCTACGAAGCTACTATTAACCTATTAACAAAGCAAAAGCAAGGTATCAAAAAAGTAAACAATAGAGCAATACCTCTCAGAGATGCCAAAAATTGTTTTCTAGCGAATTGAACCTAGCAATACATAAAAAGAATTATACATCAGGACCGAATAGGGTTTATTTCAGGGATGCCAGGTTGCTTATACATTCAAATATCAATCACTGTAATCTAAAATATTAACATGCTAGAGTTCCCGTCATGGCTCAGTGGTAACGAACCTGACTGGTTTCCATGAAGATGCAGGTTCCATCCCTGGCCTTGCTCAGTGGGTTAAGGATCCAGTGCTGCCATGAGCTGTGGTGTAGGTGGCAGATGTGGCTCCAATCCCGTGTTGCTGTGGCTGTGGTGTAGGCCAGCAGCTGCAGCTCCAATTCAACCCTTAGCCTAGGAACCTTCATATGCTGCGGGTACGAACCTAAAAAGACAAAAACAAAACAAAACAAAAAATAAAAAATAAAAATAAAATATTAACATGCTAAAGAAAAATCACATTATCATATCAACTCATTCAGAAGTATCTGATAAAACTCAACACCCATTCATGATAAAAACTCGCAGAAAATTACAAAGAGAGTTCTTCAACTTAACAAAGAACACCTACAAATCCCCACAACATTATACTTAATCGTGAAAGACTAAATAGTCCCTCTCACCCAAGATTGGCAACAGTGCAAGGCTGTCATCACTCTTATTCAACACAGTGCTGGAAGTTCTTGCAAAAGTGCCGGCAAAAAAGACGATAAAACAAACAGAAGGCACACAGAGAAGGAAGAAATAAAATTGTCCTTATTTGCAGAGGCTATGATTGTTTACATAGAAAATTCTAAGTAATCTATTAAAAGCAAAAATAAAAACAACCTCCTGATATTAATAAGTGATTCCATAAAGACCACAGGACATAAGAAACATACCCAAAAATCAACTGTATTTCTATATACAGCTGACCCTTGAACAACACAGGTTTGAACTGCATAGGTCCACTTATATGTGGAAATTTTTCTTTTTTCTTTCTTTTTTTTTTTTTTTTCTTTTTAGGTCCATATCCGAGGCATATGGAGGTTCCCAAGCTAGGGATTGAATCAGAGCTGTACCTACTGGCCTACACCACAGCCATAGCAACATCAGATCTGAGCCATGTCTGCGACCTACACCACAGCTCATGGCAAAACTGGATCCTTAACCCACTGAGCTAGGCCAGGGATTGAACCCATGACTTCATGGTTCCTAGTCAGATTTGTTTCCACTAAGCCATGACGGGAACTCCATATACAGACATTTTTCAATAGTAAATACTACTACACGATCCATGGTTGTTTGAATCTGTGAATACCAAGGAACTTCAGATATGGAGGACCAACTATAAACTATACACAGATTTTCAACTGCATAGTGGGTCAATACCCAAAACCCCTGTGTTGGTTCAAGGATCAACTATATTACCAACGAACATAATAAAAGCTTAACTTAAAATACAACATAAATTTATAATTTCTCAACATAAAGAACCCTTAGGCAAAAAAATCTAAAAATTCATGGACAGGACTTGTCTGTTGAAAACCAGTAATGAAATAAATAGTGATGAAAATGGTAATGAAATAAATCAAACTTACATAAATGGAGATACATGCCATACTCACGGATTGAAAGAGCCACAAAGCAAAGATTTCAAATGTCCTCAAACTGTCATTAAGGTTTAGGGTAATTCCTATGAAAATCCCATGAAAGTTTTTGTACAGATAGACAAGGTAATTTTAAAATTCACATTCAAAGGCAAAGAAACTGGAATAGCAAACCACATATCTGACAAAGGACTAGTATTTACAACAGATTAAAAAACCCAAAAAACTCCTACTACTCAATAGTAAATAACAGCAATAACATAATTCAAGTAGAAACGGGGCAAAAGATACAGACAGACATCAAAAACACATTGCCTAAAATAATGGCAACGCCTAACGCTGGTTAGAACACAGAGGAAGTGGATGACTTGTACACTGCTCATAGGAATGCAACTGGTACAGCTACTCTGGACAAGTTTGGCAGTTTCTAAAATATCTAAACATGCAACTATCATATGACTCAGCCATGTACTCATGGACATTTATTCCAGAAAAATGAAAAATCATGTTCACACAAAAACCCGTACATGAATGGTGCTAGCAGCTTTACTTGTAATACACCAAAAAATGGCAACAAGCCAGATGTCCTTCAGTGGCTGAATGGTTAACAAATGTGGGAAATCCAGGCCATGGAATACTACTCAGCAATGAAAAGGAAGCAGCTACTGATACATGCAACAACCTAGTTGAATCTTTAGAGAATTATGATGAGTGAAAAATGCCAATGCCAAATGATTAGTTTCTGTAGATTCCATTTATATAACATTCTTGAAATGACAAAAGGCAAGAAGAGGCAAGGAAGAGGTTCTCCCTCATAACCTCTGGAGGGAGCTTGGCCTTGCTGACATCTCGATTTCCAAATTCTACCCTCCACAACTATGAAAGAATAAATTTCTGTGAACTTAAGCCACAGGCAACTAACACACAAGCTGTAGCAGCAGCCCTTAGAAATCCGTTGGGAAGCGAGATTCTCACGTCCTGCCCAGGCCAAAGTAAGTCAGTGATGAGAATGCAATTAAAGTCTGAAAAGCACTGACATAAACTACTACACAGTTCTTAACTCATATAGTGATGACTTTGTATCAACATGGAAAGCACTTATAACATCTCTGGATGTAAAATAAGTAGGGTGCACATTTGAAATTCCATATTGCTAGTGTAATTTTTTTTTTTTTTTTTTTAGGACTGCCCCTGATGCATATGGAAGTTCCAAGGCTAGTGGTGATTTGGAGCTACAGCTGCTGGCCTACATCACAGCCACAACAATGCAGGATTTGACTCATGCCTGTGACCTTCACCACAGCTCATGGCAACACGTACCCTTAACCCACTGAGCGAGGCCAGAGATCGAACCCACATCCTCATGGATACTAGTGGAGTTTCTAACCCACTGAGCCACAATGGGAACTTGATGGTGTGATTTTTGGGTGCATGCATAGGAGTCGAGGGCTAGATGGAAACAAGCAAAATAAAAACAGCTGTTTGGGACAAAGGGGTTGTGACTTCTTCTTGCCAAACACCCCCAGTTTGTTCTTCATGCTTCTTATAATTCTGTTAATATGTGTTATGATCATTTTCCAAGGCCAATTTAGGTGGGTCAACATTTTACTTATTTGTTCACTGCTTTCCTCAGATCATGATGACCTGGTGGAAGGAAATCCCACACATGGGGCTGACCCGGGCTCATGAACAATCAGGTCTACAAGGGCTCCGCCTTGATTTTAGCCAGTTCAACTACCTGCAAAAAGAACAAAAAATAGTTTGTCCTATTCTTGTTTGAAGGAGCACCCAAACAGCTAAAACACACTCTGAAGGCAAGGACCCGGCATGTCCAGTCTTGGAGTCTGTACTTGCTCCAGGATACACATCTGGGCAGCAAGAGCCCAGTATTATACAGTGGAAATACTCAATACCCTGACTGTGATGATGGTGCCCTGTGTGCCTGGATGTGATGACCTCTGTGCTTGGACATGAAGCCCACTCTTCCAGCTTCATGGAATCAGCAACACCAGACAAATAAATCAGCTGACGGCTCATCAGTGAGTCAACTTTTAAATGCTTTGCTTCCATCTTTTTCTCACTGCAGGCAGACATCCCAGGCATGCCATCCTCGTAAGTGGCACCAAGAAAACACCACCAGATTTTCAGAGGATCCATGAAATAATCCGTTTCCCATAGTTGAAAGCAACTGTATGTTTCACTTAACCCCAAAGTTAACTTTTCCAATGATCTGTACTACAAGCCAAGTTCCCCCCACATCCACCCCCACTCCGCTGATTCTTAAAATGACTACATTTCAGATCAACTTTTCATCTCATCTTTAGAGAACACAGCGCCCTGGTTCAAACATGTTTTGGGAATATTTATATGTAAACATCTAAAAACCTATCTTCTTTAACTATTACACTGAAGGGAAAAGGAGAAAACACTTTAATTAAAGGGATAATGCTAAGTTGGCTGAACAAAACAATATCTACTTCCAAACTTCAACAATTATTTATACACAAGCCATCCAAAATAAAAACTAAATGAGCTTTATTATTGTTTCTATACTAGTCACAGTCATCCTATGAAGTCATTATTTAAATATTTTCAAACTCTGATTATGAAAGGGTAGATAAATAAACACTCTCCTGAGAAAATGAGTTTCACTTCTCAATATGAAGTCACTTGCCATTATTTCAAGATATCAAGAACAAAGTGAGATTCACAGTCATTCAAACTGAGTAACAGAGGGGAGAAAAAAATACCATAAAACCTGGAAAAAAGAAAACATTACTTTCAATCAGGGCTTTCAACCTTAGTTATTAGCACTACTGACATAGGGGGCCAGATAATTTTTCGTGTAGGGGGAGGTGTGTGCAGGGGGCCTGTGCTGTGCATTTTGAGATGTTTAGCGGCATTCCTAGTCTTCACCCACTAGATGCCAGATGCCAATTCTCATTTGCCTCTGGCTGTGGAAACCAAAAACATCTCCAGACATTGCCAAATGTTTCCTGGGGAACAAACCGTCCTCAGCTAGGAACTGCTACTTTAATTTAAGCAATAGGGCAGCCTAGCTGAATCAAGTGATGTAACAAATCGTCCTTGGCCTTGGTAGGCTTAGCGGTTTATTAACACAATAGAATGACTGCTCCCATTCAACTTCCATGACCACATTTTAGGAATCATGCAAGTATTGGGAGAATTCATTCAGTGCAAGGCCATGCTTGCAGGGATTGAAACAAGGGTTGTGTTAACTGGTCTAGAGACTGAATGTATAATTCTGAAGAATAAGGCCAATGACTAGAGTTGCTTTGAAGCACAAAAAAATCACTATGCCCCAAACTGTGGGCAAGCAGACTGTCCTGGCCAAAGCTATGGTCAAAATATGACCCCCTATTAGTCTAAATTGCTCGAGTCCAGGAACTCTGAGTGGTTAGAAGTCCACCAGGTGAGCACACTCATTCGAGCAGAGGTCACTTGTGCTTATTACAAAATAAATTCAATGGCTTAAGCAACCCATTATGTTATTTTTTTTTATTCCTTTCCCAATGAACATCTGCACTGAATTCACAACTAGGGGAGGAGGAAAAAAACCACCTTCCTGTAGCTGAAAAGTTATCTCAGACTTCCTCTGTTTTCCATGTCCTTCATGCCATATCAGTTGCCCAGTTCTCCCAATTCCACCTCTTGTCTATCTCTTGAACAGGCTCACTCCTTCCCATCACACATTTCATTGCTCAATTACTACAGATACCTCCTAACCAGATACCTAGTTCTGGCCTCTTCCATGGGACATAAAGCAATCTTTCAAAAGCACAAATCTGATTACCCTTCTCCGACTTGTATAATAGCTTCATGGGAATCCTGATTTTTTTTTTCCTTTTTTTTTTTTTTTTGCTTGTTTAGGGCTGCACCTGCAGCCTATGCAAGTTCCCAGGCTAGAAGTCAAATCAGAGCTGCAGCTGCTGGCTACAGCCATGGCCACAACGTTGGGACCTGAGCCACGTCTGCAACCTACACCTCAGCAAAGAGCAATGCCAGATCCTTAGCCCACTGTGCCAGGGACTGAACCTACAACCTTGAGAATACTATTCAGGTTCCTAACTCACTGAACCACAATGGGAACTTCTCCTTAATATTTTTAAACGAAATCCACACACCTGCAAGCTCCTGGATTATCTGGACCATCAATGTGGAGGGTGGGTAGGGACAGAGAAAACAATACTCTGTGCAATGGAATCTGATCTGATACAGGGTTTGGTACTAAATGTTTAAGAAGCCAGAATCACTGCTAATCTAAATTAGATCTAGGAGTTCCCATTATGGCTCAGCAGAAACAAATCTGACTGGCATCCATGAGGATGCAGGTTCGATCCCTGGCCTTGCTCAGTGGGTTAAGGATCCGGTGTTGCCATGAGCTATGGTGCAGGCCACAGACAAGGCTCGGATCTGGAGTTCCTATGGCTATGGCATAGGCCAGTGTCTGGCTACAGCTCCAATTTGACCCCTAGCCTGGGAACCTCCATATGCTGTGGGTGCAGCCCTAAAAAGACAAAAAATAAAATAAAATAAAAATTAAAAACAAATTACATCTAAAAATCCCCTTAAGTTGCCAGGACTTTGGCCTTTGGAATTTCAAAGGCCAAAAATCAACCTCTCTGGTTTCTCTGTGAATTTTTGTTGTGTCTTTTCCTTTCCCTGAGACAGCAAGAGGGAGCGAGCCCAAGGCTAGTTTAAATCTGGCAGGAGTGGAGGATGGGGAAGTTACAATGGTGATAAACATTATTTAGGATGTGATGCCGGAATATAAAACATAACTCCAGCTATGTTCAAAATATACATACACATACGCATTATATTTCCATGGGGTGGAAGAAGAGGGAGGGGGCTGTTACAGAGAGAGTTATATGCAAGGCAAATGAACTAGAAAGAAACACAGCCATATGTTAACAGGAACATCTCCGGATGGTGAAATTACAGATGATTAATTTGATTCTCAAAACTTTTCTGTAGTTTCCACTATCAATAAGGGAATAAGAAAAATAAATAAAAACTCTAAAAGGTTACTTAAAACAGAAGTCTTTATATATAGCCTAGATAGAGAACAGATGGCAGAGGTAGCCTCAAATTGTTCAAGAATGGAAAGATTTATCATTTGCCCTTATTCTGCTAAGCTGTAGATTTCTGTCCCCAGATAACAGGGCACAGAATAGAAACTGTTGTCAGGTGGTATGTTCACAAGTTATCCCCTCAAATCAATCAGCCTTAAGGTGGGTTTTTTGTTTGGTTTGTTTTTTTTTTTTTTTTTTTGCTTTTTAGGGCCGCACCCGCAGCACATGGATGTTTCCAGGCTAGGGGTCAAATCAGAGCTGCAACTACTGGCTTAGACCACAGCCAAGCAACACGGGATCCAAGCTGCATCTGCCAATACACCTCAGCTCATGGCAACACCAGATCCTTAACCCACTGAGCGAGGCCAGGGATCAAACCCACATCCTCCCGGATACTAGTTGGGTTCATAACCCGCTGAGCCAAAATGGCAACTCCCAGCCCTAAGGTTTTCAACTCACACACAGGAAGATACACAAAATCAAGGACAGAGAAATTGCCAGTAAAACTGTTAAGTGCTGGCAGTAGAATACTAGTGTACATGTTAAAGGTATAGAGAGACCTGCAAAATGCTGCCTCATCTTGAATACAAATAAAGGGAGGAGCACAGTTTTGAAGTTTGGTCACCTGACAATACTCAGTGAAAAGGTTTCCCTGCCACTTTCAAATCAAAGACTCCATGAACAGTAAAAGCTTCAAATTCAGTTTCGTTCAACACATATTACTGAGTCTTATGCCACGGGCTTGTCTATTTTTCTCCTTGAAGAATGTCTTGTGTGTTCTGGGTATGCTGATATGCCAATCTGCCAAGTTTTACCCGCTCTTACCTCTATTTACCCCAAAGCCACAGTGTAAATCTTGATCAGGGCAGGAAATGCACATTTGTGTAGAGACCGCCCACTCTGTCTCCTTCTGCCCCTGGCATTTCTTTTCCGAAATTTCCCCAAGTATGAGAATTCAAGCTCCATTGACTTCATTGTCCAGTGGTTTGAAAAAATGCAAAGTCTTAAGGAAAGAGTACGTGTGGAGTGATTATAGGTATTTTGCAACTATCATATAACTTAAATTTCAACATGAAAATGCCTCGTGCTATTACCCCATTTCGTTCATATCAATTTCAGAAAGTGAAAATTGTCTCCTGCCTTAGAACAGCAAGCTCAGTTGGAATCATAACAGGGGCCTTTATAAGCTCCCTTTATTACACACAATGCATTTTCCTACCAGTGTGAAGGCCAGCAGGGGAGGAGGGGGGTCTCATTCAACTCCCTGGCATTCTAACCATAGGATGACGGGAAGACAAACACAGAGAGGAGTGGGGGAGGGAAACAGCATCTCACCACCTGTAGTCCCAGATGGCACTAGAAGACACTTCACTGAAAATCCATAAAGCCTTTAAAAAATATAAAGCAATGAGCTAATTAAAAGGAAAAAAAAAATCTACATCCAGCCACAGAGTTATGGTACAGATTATCACATACACAGTCAACTGTGACTTCAGAAACAGAACCCAAACTCCAGCAAAACGCAGATGAGAAAATAAAGAGGTTTTCTGTTCTTCTTTTCAATGATGGTACAATGGAACTTCTACAGATTTATTAACTTAAAGACTTTTTCCATTTTGCTCACTCTGACACATAGAGGAGAATTCTGAGTTGCCATCACCCACCACCATAATGATGGCAATTTATTGCAGGACTGTGTTACATTATTTAATTCACTCCTCCCCACTCTCTGAAATGGAAACTATCGGCATCTCTGTTTTAGGAAAGAGAAACTGAAGCACAGACAAGTTAAGAAAGCTTCCCAAGTTCACACAGCTTAGTATGAACTGGATTTGAACTTAAGCAGCTGAATTCCAGTGTCCAGCTCTTTCACACTCTTGTGAAAAGTCATGTTATTTAGCAAAGAAATAATCTACCTAAGTTTTTTTGTTTTGTTTTTGTGTTTTTGTTTTGTTTCGTTTTCTTCTCAAAGGTTGGCCAACTCTGAGTTTACTGACAACCAAAAAGCTCGTGTCAAAGACACTGGAGTTGTGTGTGCATGAAAGTATGGTCTTCTGGAATCTAATAAAAAAAAGGACACAATGAACTTCTTTGCATAACAGATACTGACTCACAGACTTTGAAAAACTTATGGTTTCCAAATTAGACAGGTTGGGGATGGGGGATGGACTAGGGGTTTGGGATGGAAACGCTATAAAATCAGGTTGTGATGATCACTGTATGACTATAAATGTAATAAAATTCATTGAGTAATTTAAAAAAAAAAAGGTGTGGTCTTCTTGCTAACCAGTCCAGAGTTTAGTTTTGTCATGAAAACATCATCCTCTAATGTCATCATGTCTGTATCACCACAAGAGAAAGTTTCAGAAGTGCTAAATTAAAAGTTTCCCTCAATATCACCCAGGAAATTCCAGACCATATATTGGAAAATTCATTCTTTCTAATCAAAAGTTAGAAAACTTGCATCCATCTCAAAGTCCCTTTGCATCTGATGCATTTTACTGTCTCTCAAACTACATATGCCACTAATATAATGTTAGCTCTGTTTGTGTTTTCCAACTGGCCTCCCAGAAGGCTTAATATTGGAAATGAGGTGAAGTCTGGTGAGAGTTTTCAAACGAGATCTCAGATTCAAAGGGAATCCAATTCTACATGCCAAACCATCATTAAACACAGAACAATATACATCTTTTAAGCAATTTTCAATTCTGAATCTTATACATATAAAACATTACAGAATATGAGAGGGGCTAATGGAATTACGATAACCATCAAATGCAAAAGGCAATGGAATCTTTTAGTACAATATTCTTATTTTGGGGGTGGTGGGGGGAGGCATGAAGGGCTAGCTAACAAAAAATGGGAATAAAAGAAAGAATACCTGTTATAGTCCACACCAAACATAGGCTGTATCTGGAGGTACCAAAAAAGAGATATTATGGCAAGCATGATGATAAGGAGGCTGAAGATAATGCTATCAATAGTTAATACTTACAGAATGCCTATTACCTGCCAAGTATTAGGCTAAGTACGTTATATGCATTCCTACCTTCAAACCCCACAACAACCCTAGGAGGTAAATACATCTGTTAGGCCCAGTTTAAAGAGAAGGGAACAGGGAGTTCCCATTGTGGCTCAGTAGGAATGAACCCGACTAGTATCCATGAGGATACAGTTTCCATCCCTGGCCCTTCTCAGTGGGCTAAGTATCCAGCATTGCCATGAGCCATAGTGTGGTTTGCAGATGCAGCTTGGATCTGATATTGCTGTGGCTGCGGTGTAGGCCAGCAGCTACAGCTCCTATTCAACCCCTAGCCTGGGAATTTCCATATGCCGCAGGTGCAGCCCTAAAATAAAAAAGAAAAGAAAAGAAAAAATTAATAAATAAAGAGAAAGGAAGAGACACAGAGGCAGGCTAAGTATCTTGCTGAAGGCAAGGAAATGTGGAGCTGGGATTCCCCTCCAGAGCTTGTGCTGACAGTGCCTCCCAGGTAAAACAAACAGAAGATATGCATTTGAATTAAGAGGGGGCAAGGGAGGCATAGGATTCCCATAGGGGAAACCATGGGGTCGGGGGAGGAATTGAGAGGCTAGGAATAATATATATACAATACACTACTGTATAAAATAGATGATTGGAGTTCCTGCTGTGGGGCAATGGGATCAGTGGTATCTCTAGAATGCTGGGACACAGGTTCAATCCCTGGCCCAATCCGGTGGGTTAAGGATCCAGAGTTGCCATAGCTGGCATAGGTCGCACGTGTGGCTCAGATGTGACCCCTGGCCTGGGAACTCCATATGCCACGGGGCAGCCTAAAAAGGGGTGGGGGAAAAAAAAAAGACGAAGATGATTAACAACCTATTTATAGTTCAGGGAAATTTACTCAATAGTTTGTAATAACCAATAGGGAAAAAAGAATAGATATGTATATATTATAACTGATATATATATATATATATATATATATATATATATAACTGATTCACCCAAAACTTATACAACATTCTAAGTCAACTATACTCTAATTTAAAATAAGAAAAGAGAGAGAGAGGCAAGGGAAAGTGCTATTTTGTTTGTATAAGAGCCACATGTAGCTAGTTACTGAGGGGGTGAGCTGTACTTATGTCCCAACTGGACACCTCTGTTCAAAGGCACACAAAGTAGGATCCCCAAGCAATTGGGAAATGACAGTGCAGTGAAACCACCCCCTCCCCTGCCCCTCAGATTCAACAGCCTGGTTGAATTTGGGTTTCTATAAAAATCTCTACTTGGCTGCATGCTCATTAGCCTGAGCTTAGTGCAGCCAAAATCGGGAAGCAATGACACTTGCTCCCAAGTCTGGAACAAAGCCCAATAAAAATCAAACCACCTGGCATAATAACCGCCAAGAGAAGCAAAGGCACTAAGACCTTCGTTTAAATCTTGACTCTGCCATTGAATCACTTACCTGCTACTGGGAAGGTCACCAATATTCTCGGAGTGTAATTTCCTCATTTATCAAACTGGTGGAACAATACCTTCCTTAGAGGGTCATTGTTAATTGAGATAAAGCATGTAAAATGCTTATACCATATCTGACATATTTATCAGTGAATCATTAAGTATGAGCATAGGAAATAATTTGGGGTTGAACATTCATTCAATATGTTAGGACTTTAAAATGACATGGCAGCCATACCAAGGGAAAAAAATCTGTGACTTTATCCCATGTTCCCTGTGGGAAGATATTCAATGTTGAAAAGAACAGTTTGTATTGCAAACGTGGAATGAGGCGAGGATTTCTTACATCAACTGATGATGGTTTGGGGGCTCCAAATCACTTCTAAAACTTTTCTTTGGAGCTTTAGAGAACTGTACAGCTCCCTTTATAAATATCACTGTTGACTTTACATAAGGACATGATGAACCAAATATCAATATGTCAG
Organism: Sus scrofa; assembly: GCF_054392235.1. Taxonomy (NCBI): domain Eukaryota; kingdom Metazoa; phylum Chordata; class Mammalia; order Artiodactyla; family Suidae; genus Sus; species Sus scrofa. The sequence continues at coordinate 62,026,003 of NC_139395.1, forward strand.
TGCAGGAACGAAAGCCCCTTGTGTGCTATTCAGTCAAAATCCAGTGGTCAAGTAAAATGCTGCTATGTTTAACAATCAGGGTTAATTTTAAAACAATTTTTACCTTTTCTGTCCTCCAATACCATCTGTAACCACCAAGATTCCAACTTGCCAGTAACCGAATTAAGATAATGAACAGAATGACTGGCCAATGAGGCGCCAGCTGTATAGCACAGAGAACTCTACCGAATATTCTATGATCATCTACATGGGAAAGGAATCTGAAAGAGAAAGGATGTGTGTGCATGTATAAGTGAATCACTCTGTTGTACAGCAGAAATTATCACAACCTTGTGAAACAACTATACTTCAACAAGCTTTCAGAAAATGAACAAATGAATTTTACAGAATGTCTCTTCTCAGATGTTAATGTGCCTTTCTTTTAATTATCTAGGAATGTGGTTAAAATGCTGATTCTGGTTCCTTAGGACTGAGGTGAGCCCTGAAATTACATTTCTTTCTTTCTTTCTTTATGTCTGTCTGTCTGTCTTTCTTTCTTTCTTTTTTTTTTTTTTTTTTTTTTTTTCGGTCTTTTTAGGGCTGCACCCTCGGCATATGAAGTTCCCAGGCTAGGGGTCAAATCAGAGCAGCAGCTGCAGGCCTACACCACAGCCACAGCAACACAGGATCTGAGCCACATCTGTGATCTACACCACAGCTCCCAGGAACACTAGATCCTTAACCCACTGAGAGAGGCCCAAGGATCAAACCTGCATCCTCACAGATACAAGTCAGATTCGTTTCCGCTGAGCCACAACAGGAACTCCATGAAACTGCATTTCTAACAAGCTCCCAGGTGATGCCCATGCTGCTGGTCCATGGACCACCCTTAAAGTATCAAGGCTGTAGGCACAAGTCATCCATCGTGCTTGCTCTCTTTCTCTCTCTTAATCCAGCTTTGAATTTTTTTTATCAGTTCATAAGATACTTTTTGTCCTCCTACCTCAGTTTCCATCCATTGTCAAAGCCAAATGAAATACCTATGAAGTACAAAACTCCACTGGGTCTAAATGTGAGGGTTTTCTGTCCCAGTACCTTGAATAACTACATCAGGTTGAAGACAATGAACACTAGAAATCAACCAGAACTTAGATCTACAACTCATTCCTTTAAAGATCAATGATATTGGCTCCCTCTTTCTGTATTTCATGCCAGTCCTACACTCACATACTCTCAGTAATCACCAAGGAGATCCTATATTTATCTCAATTTTGTAGAAGAGCAAAGTGAGGCTCAGCCAGATTAAATAACTAGCCCAATGTCACCTGGATGGAAGTACAAACTCTGATTACCGAGGTCACGCTTATATACCTACGTTTTGATGTACAATTATCCCAGAACTTTCAATTCAACTTCTGGAGAAAAATGGCACCAAACCACTCCCTGTGTCATGGTGATGTTGGCCCCAGGATCCATATTTCTCCTCTCTCAAATTTCCAAATGAGTAGATGGGGAGAAAAGCAGGTTTGGTCTCTTCATGTGATGGACTGAGCTGTGGTTTATAACAGCCTGCCCAGAACAATACTTAAAAAGATTATAAACTGGCCACCAAGAATTCACTTAGCTATCCAGTTTAACTGGTATCTTGAAAATGATGCCTCTGTGCTTTGTTGGGGGATACACACAAGAAAGAGAAGGTAGGGTTTCAGCCTCCAAAGGAAGCCAAAATTTGGGGTAGGGTAAAACTTCATTGATTTGAGTCATTATTTCCACAAATATTCACTGAGTGACTGTCAATGTCACCCACTCTACAGGGTACTAGGGTGATGAAGGTAAAGAGGGCAGACAAGGGCTTCGCCCTCTCTGAGTTTAGAGTCAAGACATTAAATGCACAGTGATACAAATAATCATAGCTGTGGTGACTGCAACAAGAATCAAGTACAAAAAGTTGGAGGAGACACACGACCTTGTCCTGGACTACAGACAATACATCCTAGAAAACTCAGACACAGTTAAGATAAATACTCACTCATATTTATTAACCTTTTTTAGTGGGAGGGAGGTAGTCTAGCTGTACAAAGTGACTGTCCCTTGACAACTCTGAAATCAACATAGTCATTGCAAACTAAGAACATTATCCTCCAGTGAAAAAGTTTCCAGATCTCATTAGTGGCAAATGGGTCAAATTTCTACACCTGTCATATGATTACCTCCAACTATGATTAAAAAAAATCACAGAAAGCAGGAATGTCCAAAAGTTTTCTGACATCTGTCTTCTAATTACTCTTCTCACTTTCACATTAGACACATTTTGCTATAATGAAACAAGATGAGCAAGGAACATCATCTCTGTGGGAGGCCACCATGTCTAGTCTTCCATAATAAGCTATTATACATATTGGAATTGTCTATATGATACCAAAGGACTGATTACTACTAGAATTTAATTCTTGGAATAAGCATGGTCGATGGAAAAGTACGGAGTTCAAACAAACACACGCTCATCAAACTGGCACCTCATAGGCACATCAAACAAAACACTAAACTACACCCAGGATACCAGATCGAATACTCATTTTCAGAAGCAAATTAGGGCACAGAGCCATCTTTCCTGACATCAGATTAGAGCTGTAGAAAATAAAAAATCAAATCAAAAAGCCCAAATGCCTATCTTCTACACATTTGCTCACTGGATGGTTTACAACTAGATTAATTATGGGTATATATCATCCGGGGTGGGGGGGCCTTTTCAGATCCCCATTCTAGAATCTAGAATGAGTGAGGAGAAAAGCAAATGTCAAAGCATACCTACATTATCCTATTTAAATTATAGAATAAATGATTTCCTGTCAACAAAATGAATTCTGTATGCTGTTTTGGAAATGGCATCTTATTAAACACACAAGTCATTTTCATAATTAAACAAGGACCAATTCAGTGGAAAACAGCCATTAAAATGACATCTTGGTTTTTCAGAAAAAGAACTGGAAAATCAACATTCTGAAATACATGGGGAAACAGAAAGCACAGCAACACAGCAATCATCAAAAGGCTCTTCTGGACTCAGGTCAAGACTTTTGAGTTAGCATCCCCACCCTGCTTCCTCTAAGCCAGGAGAGCTTGGGCAGCTCATCTGAGCCTCAGTTTCCCCATTTGAATCTAGTCTTTCTATATTTCTTTATTATTGAGAGCAGCCCACAGACATATTGAAAAAAAGAGGAATTCCCCCCCCAAAAAAAATCCACTAACAAATTCCAGATAGAAGCTCAACCAGAAGAAACCAAAAGAATTAAAGGAGAAAAAAATGGGAAGTTCCTATTGTGGCTCAGTGGGTTTTGAACCCGGCTAGCATCCATGAGGATGCGGGTTCAATCCTTAGCCTCACTCAGTGGGTTAAGGATCTGGCACTGCCATGAACTGTGGTATAGGTCACAGATGTGGCTTGGATCTGGCGTTTTGTGGCTATTGTGTAGACTGGCAGCCGCAGCACTGATTCAAGCCCTAGCCTGGGAACATCCATATGTCACAGGTGTGGCCCTAAAAAGCAAAAAAAAAAAAAAACAACCAAAAAGGAAATAATCATGAAATTGGACCAACTATCCTCACCCCCACCTATAACAAGTAGGATCTATTCAGTCCAAGGAGAAATCAAATTGTTTAGCTCTAACATGGAGATGAGAACCCCAGACTGGTTTCACACGAAAAAGTACTTATCTAAGTAAGGATCAACAAATGGTTTCAATAAAAGGCCATCCTAATTATTTTAGATTTTGAAGACCATACAGTCTCTGTAGCAACCACTCAGGTCAGGTCAACTGTTTAGGGTGAAAGCTGCCATAGACAATGCATGGAGGCATGGGCATGTCTCTGTTCCAATAAAACTTTATTGAAACAGGAGTAGTTGACCCATCCCTGATCTAAATGGAAGTTTGAGAGGTCAGTGTGGTAGGGTGCCTTCTGTTTTTCTAGTAGTAGGTCCAATGATTTCAAGGGCAGGGAAGGGTGAAGCAGAGAGGTAGGGTGCTGTGCCTCCATGCAGACCACATACTGGGAGTTCAATAATTATATCTGCAATGTTCTATCTCTTTAAAAAATAATGGAGGAGTTCCCGTTGTGACTCAGTGATAACGAACCTGATTGGAATCCATGAAGACTAAGGACACGGTTTGATCCCTGGCCTTGCCGTGAGCTGCTGATGTGGCTCAGATCTGGTGTTGCTGTGGCTGTGGCATAGGCTGGTAGCTGCAAGCTCTGGTTCGACCTCTAGTCTGGGAACTTCCATATGCCGTGGATGCAGCACTGGGGGAAAAAAAAGCAGAAAAGTGACAGAGTGAGATTGAAAGGATACAAACATGAACTCAAGATAGCAAAATGTCAACATCTGTGAAATCTGAAAGGTGGCTTCTCAAACTACCAGCTGTGAAGGACCAGGGCAGATGTGCGTGTGTTTGTGTCTTTTTAGGGCCACACCTGTGGCTAGGACCAGGGTTTTAAATGGCCAGACTGCTGCAGCCTGATACTTCTGTACAAGCAGCGGAAATGACACAGGATTGGCCAATTGCTCTCAATAGGCCGAAACTCTTACTCCCACCTTCTCTACTGGCTTCCTGGACTGATAACAGCATGCAGACTGACACCACTGAACAGATCACACTGTAAGAACTGTTGACATTTTTTTCCCCTTATGTTTGAAAGATGGCACATTGTAAATCAATTGTACTTCAATAAAAAATAAATAAAATGAATAAATAAAATCAGAAGGGAGGGGAGAGAGAAGTCAAAGACTGACTCTTTAAGATGTAGTGATCATGAAGCCAATTTGCAGACATGCCAAACCCAGGGGCTAAGTAAGTGCATTTGTAGATCCTGCCCCAGGATTTAGGAGGGTGAGTAAGTCATAGTTTCTGACCCCAGGGAACTTTCAGTTTAACTCAGGGTTTGTCCCTCTTGTCAACATCGACATTTTGAAGCAGATAGTTCTTTGCGGTGGGCAGCTGTCCTATGTCTGTAAGAGGCTGAGCAGCACCCCTGGCCTATGCTCATTAGGTGCTAGAAGCACCTCCCCCAGTCGTGACAACCAACAAAGCTCTCCAGACATTGCCAAATGCCCCCTGAGGATCAAAATCACTTCCGATGTGAACCACTGGCCTATAGCAAAGGAATGATCATTAAAACGAACAAGAACTATAATCTGCCAAGTGATAGGGAAAAAGCTTTAACCCCCAAATGTTAAATCTTCATGGAAAAATACTGTCAATTATCAAATGTAAATGTTGACTAAGAGGCATTTACGATTATTAGGAAAATGGTAGCTGCATTGATACTGCTCTGGGACAACGCAGCCATTCCCAGCTGTGCTGGACTTCAGCACTAACCAAATTCTGTCACCTATGGTATGTCACGGAAGCTCACAGCCACCAGCCTTTCCATTTGTACAACTGTTTACCACATACTATTGTATTAGTAACTGGAGCAATACACAAAGAGCATTAAAAGATAATCAGAGATGTTGACAGGACCATGAATAACGACTAGGAATTGTATTTTCTTAAGAGAAAGACGACTGACTCCCGGGTCAGTGTGGATCTCAGGGTCATCCCTACACATCCAACCTCTTTCATCTTCAACACGGAACTCCCCAGAGGCTGTTCTGCTGAGCACAAGTCACATAAAATGGTTTGAGAAGAAAGAATTCTATGGCAGGTGAGGCTAGGAAAACTGCGAGGCAAAATCTTGCAGACACTCCATCACATATGAGTGTAATAAAAGCTCAGAGAATCCCTAAAGGGAAGAAAGGAATGAAACATGTCTAAAATGTGTTTCAATAAGCAGTTCCAAGACTGAATTGATGGTGGGTTTCTTTTAAACACCTACAAGCTCCAGGGACCGACGTTGAAAAATTTTGTTTGAATAGCTTAGTTGTTAGAGGCCACAGAGAAAGAGCAGACCATCCACCACTAAGGGCTCCTTCACTGCTCTGATGGAGCCTCTATGACTCCTCACTCCTCTTCCTCAAGGTAAGGACTCATCCCAGGTTAAGCACTATGCAGCTCTGGATCCCTTCAGAAAGTCAACAGCCACCCATTCACTGCAGGACCACAATTAAGGGTCATTAGGGGGAGCTAAGTTCTGGGCTACATTTCCCTCTGCCCCTGACGATATCCATCCCAGATCAGAAAATGTGATCCAGGTTAAGCCTCTCAGGAACACCTACAGAGAGTTCCTTGTGGCTCAGCGGAAACAAATCTGACGAGGATCCATGAGGACACAGGTTCAATCCCTGGCCTTGCTCAGTGAACTACGGATCCGGCGTTACTGTGAGCTGTGGTGTAGGTTGCAGACATGGTTTGGATTTGGCATTGCTGTGGCTGTGGCATAGGCTAGAGGCTACAGCTCTGATTCAACCCCTAGCCTGGGAACTTCCATATGCCGTGGGTGCAGCTCTGAAAGAAAAAAAGAAAGAAAGAAAAAAAGAAAGAAAGAAAGAAAGAAAGAAAGAAAGAAAGGAAGGAAGGAAGGAAGGAAGGAAGGAAGGAAGGAAGGAAGGAAGGAAGGAAGAAAGAAAAGAAACACCTACAAATGGAGTTCCTGTTGTAGTTCAGCGGGTTAAGAAACTGACAAGTATCCATAAGGATGTGGTTTCCATCCCTGGCCTTGCTCAGTGGGTTAAGGATCCAGTGTTGCCACAAGCTGCAGCATAGGTTACAGGTGCAGCTTGGACCTGTTGCTCTGGCTGTGGCGTAGGCCAGTAGCCACAGGTCTGATTAGACCCCTAGCCTGGGAACTTCCATAGGCCTCAAAAAAGCAAAAAAAAAAAAAAAAGAAAGAAAAACAAAAAGAAAAATGGGGGAAAAAAAAAAGAAGAAGAAGAAAAATGGCCGGGTCTTGTTTGTCCACACTGAGTGAAAACAGCCTTCTGCCTAGCTTCGGAACAGAGAAAAAGTCTTCTAATGAAGATATTTTCATTTTTCAAAGGCCTTTATTTAAATACTTTGGTGACATGAGGAGAGATTCCATGAGGAAGGAAGCAATGGGCTAGGCCTTGAGGGATAGGTCAAAATGGACACATGGGACTGGAGTCTTTAGGAGACATGGGAAGGGGGTGGGCTGAGACAGGAGAGGAAGGTTTCAACATGCTTTGAATAGAATGAACAAATGTAGTGCAGAGAAGGGTTTGGTTCCTCAGAACTCCACAGTGGCCAGCTCCTGTGAGAAAAGCAGCCAGAAGGTAAAACTTAATTATACTCTCCGAAGCCATCGGAGACATGCCTGCTTAAGGAGCGTGATGTGTGCTTGGCACCAGAGAGGGAAAGAAGGGCGGCGTGTGTGGGAGAGAAGAGGGGGCCAGGAAGATTGTGTGTCTTTCAGAAGTAATTCTGGGCTCTTCAGAGTTTTCTGCAAGACAACAGTATAATGTCGAGGTGCCAAGCATGAACCTTGAACCCTGGCTGCCTGGGTGCCCATCCCACTCTATTTACCAGCTGTGTGACCTTAGGTTAGGTGCTTAAACTCTCTGTGCCCAGTTTTCTCACCAGCACAACGGAGATGAGAGTAGTACATCCATCTCAAAAGGGATGACATGGGGTTCAAATGAGATAATACACTTATAACATTTAGCACAGTACCTGGCGCACACAAGGCCTGTTAACAGCTGTGAAATGGAGCTGGCTCACAAGAGCCAAATCTTTTCCCATCTCCATATTCAGTGACATCAGTTACCCTCTGCCAAAGCTACAGTCAGTTTTAAACAATTACCAGCACATCATATTTGTATACAAGTACATATGTGTATTGTGTACACATATACTATGTATACGTACATGCATATATACATACGTGTGTGCCATCACTACTACTATTGTTACTAAGAATTTTATTTTTTAACATGACTCAAGCAGAGACTGGGTCATTTGAATTCCTGGCTTTTATACAGGTTACATGGAAATGCTAAGGGTGCCCCAAATCCTCAACCCAACAACAGATGTCTATGAAGGGCCCACATATCTGGCACAGACCTAGTCATTATGGGCTACAGTGGAGGCATAACAAAGGTCTTTGCCCATAAGGAGTTGAACATTTAGCTAAAATTTTTTGCAAAGAAAATGCTGGAAATAAAATCTAAAACTCATCACACCTCCTCCACCCCATCACTCTTTATTCTTCTCTCACAAGATTAACGGAAGGCTAAGCAGGAAGCTGGTCCCAAGCAGTCTGTGAGCACCACTTTCCCTGCGATCACTGTGAGCTGGAGCTTATCTATTCTCTCTCCTCCCTCCAGGAATCTCAGCTCTCCCCACAATTGATATGGACCAATACAGCCTGAAGCCGTGCATATTTGCAACTCATCACTCCTACTAGTGATGTTCAGAAAAACAGCCATGGTACACACATGCACACAAACACACCCACACCCACTTGCCCACATTTATCAACTTAACAGAAGTCAATAAGCATGCATTAAGCCTTCAGACGGTGCCTAAGTGCCTTCTATAACTTTTCACCTTTGGAGGCTATTCTTCACTGTTTTCAGCTATGCCTTATGATATCACATCAAAATTAAAAATCAGGTATTGTAATGGTCATCATAACACCAAATGTTGATTGAGAGTTGACTGCTAGCCACCCATTCTTCTACGAACTTCACATTATCCTGTGAAAGGTCTTGTTAATATCCCCATTTTACAGATGGGAAAACTGAGCTCCAAAAGATTAAATAACTTGCCTAGGGTCATAGAGCTGGTAAGAAATAAAAAATCAATCTGGAGTTTGGCAGACTCTCGACCCTGTGCTATTAATCACTGTAAATCAGGGCTTCCCAATTTGGCAGCTTGCAATTGAGTGCAAGTGGGGCTGAATAATTCATTGCTGTGATCGCTGTGCACTGTGGGTGTTTAGCAGCATCTCTGGCCTCTACTGACTAGATACCACGAACAATTCCCATCGGTGACAATTAGAACCAAGCTCACCCAAATGTGTTTGCTAAATGTCCTCTATGGGTCAAAATTATCTCTGGTTGAGAAGCAATGCTGTAAATTCAGAGGAACAGAGTAGAGAAATTCCCAAGCCTGGCTATATATGAGAAATAGCTATGAGATGCTTTTTAAAAATAAGATTATAATTGCAGCTACCAAGCCCTACCAAAATTTCATTTCTAGAGGTCCAGCATAATGGTTAAGGAAAATTTTAAGAGGAGACACCTGCCACCTATTAGCTCTGTCATCCTGGGAAATTACTTCCCTTCTCAGAGACTCAAACCCCTCATCTATAAATTGAATGGACACACCTAGACTGTAAGACCTCAGCATAGTAACAACCCCTTCTGTGAAAACACCTGACACCCATCACTTAACTCCTTCCTAGGTTTCCACCCTACACTGCACAGAGTGGGTCAAATCCCCAAAGGAGAAAAGTCAGTACAATTCCACATAACTATTCCATTTCACATAACTATGAGGCAATCTGGCCAAAGACCTTCCTTGAGAAAATACAATCTATTCACAACAGACACAAAGCTGGGACAGAAGGATTGCTGGAAAAAGGCTGGTTGGTTTCCACTTCACATCTGAGGGAGGAAAATTTTAATCCCAAATTAGAAACACATCTTGCCATGATGCCAAGTATCTGCTGCATTCCTGAAGAAAATAATCCCCCAAATCAGTAGTACCATAAACTGTATTCACCAGAAAACTCTGACTTGAAGAGACACCAGGAAATGTGCTCATGCTTTTGGATTCATTAAATGTGTCTATGTCCCTTATGTAATGAAATGCAAAAGAAAAAAAAGTGGACATTATCTACACCGGGCTTTTGTCCGAAAATCCTAGATCCTATCCCTAACCTGACAAAATTCATTCCATGACCAAAAAAAAAAAAAAAAAAGAAAGAAAGAAAGAAAGAAAAAACAAAACACTTTAGAGAATCAAACTGTCATTGTTCTGCCTGTATATACTAGTTAGGGGCATAAGGAGAAAACAGCTGAGGGATTTTAGCAATAGCTTTAAAAGAAGCTATTTTTCTTTGCTTTTACCAATGTGTGTATAATCTGCATGTTACATTAGTTTAGGTCACTTTTACTTTACACCCCCACATGTTGAAATGGAATGATAATGGTTACATTTGAAAGTGTCTGGAGTTGTTAAAGCAAAATGAGAAAAGCCAATCTTCAAGTAGGAGAGGGAAAAATAATCCCTGCAAGAATGGTGTATGGAAGGGAATCTGCAGTAGGGTAGAGAAGAAAGGGGAGAGTTCCTGGATTATCCGCCATGATACAGTCTTCTGCCCAGAAATTAATTGCATGCTATCAATTAATTAACAGATGATCCGATAGCGCTACATCAATTTACAAGAAACTTATCTCATGGGAAGTAGACTTGCAGCTATAATTTTAAATTCAGTCTTCTAAATATGTACTACCAAATACAGTCTAACAAACCAGGTCTTACTCAATAGTAAAGTGGGAAAGAAACTATTCCAACTTTCTTGGGGAGTATGAAATTACAGAACAAGGGAATCTACTGATTCTAAGTGACATACCACTAGGCCATAAAGGAGTATGAAAAACTGCTTTCTTCTATTCCACTGTCTCAATTGATGGGTTAAATAGGTTATAAAAAAGTGAGTGCTAAAAAATACTTGTGCTCAAGCCCAAAGGGGCATCAACCTAATAACCACTACTGCCACCTGTTGGTGGCTGGTAGAGTTGCACTTTTATTCCAGCTTGCAGTTCTTTGTCCATACTGGACCAAGGTTCCTTAACTAAAGTTTTACATGAGGAGGAATATCTTTATACTATTCTTAATGGTGTAGTACATAAGTTCTTAAAATTTTCTTCCAATGTCTGTATCCTTACGTATCCATTCACTGAATGAATTCCCTATGCTGATCTGGAATAAAGTTGCCTCAAATTTCCTGAGGTCTTATATTTTATCTTAAAATTTCATGTGAATTTTACGCTCAGCACTAGAGTAATCCACTCCTGGTTCCATGTAAAAATACTTATGATTTTTCACACTTCAACTTCTTAGGTTTTATAATCAAATATCAGGTTATCTTGACAAAAAAAAAAAAAAAAAAAAAAATCACAAAGGAGTTCCTGTCGTGGCTCAGCAGAAACGAACCTAACTAGTATCCATGAAGATGCAGGTTCAATCCTTGACCTTACTCAGTGGGTTAAGGATCCAGCATTGCTGTGAGGTGTGGTGTAGGTTATAGACGTGGCTTGGATCCCGAGTTGCTGTGGTTGTGGCACAGGCCTGCAGCTGTAGCTCCAATTAGGCCCCTCGCCTGGGAACTTCCATATGCCATGGGACAAAAAAGACAAAAAAGACAAAAAAAAAAAAAAAAAACCACAAACAAACCCCACAAATATCGGGTTATCTTGATGATTCATTTTGGTATATCACATTAAGCCCTGGTTTCATGTAACCCTGACTATTTACAACCTCCGGAAACACTCTTGCCCAATGTGAGAAGCAGTAGCATGAACTGAAGCTCAGCTCTGCCACAGCCCCTCATGTGCCCACACTGAACCTTAGCTTCCTTATCTGTAAGATAAGGACCTTGGACAGGAGCTCTAAGGGGCTTTCACCTCTGCAACAATGACCATCAGATCTCTAGACAAAAGCCTCACTTCTCTCTACTGATGAGTCATAGATACAGATTCTCATAAAATATGGGCACAGAAAAAACATACAAAAATTCTATTATTTTATAGAATATACAAATAAATTAATAAATAATATAAACAAACATTTCCTATTTTATCTACATTCCTGAAAGATTTTTTTTTTTCTTTTAGGGCCATACCTGCGGCATATGGAAGTTCCCAGGCTAGGGGTTGAATTGGAGCTATAGCTGCCAGCCTACACCACAGACACAGCAATATAGGATCTGAGCCGCATCTGCAACCTACACCACGGCTCACAGCAACGCCAGATGCTTAACCCACTGAGCAATGCCAGGGATTGAACCTGCATCCTCATGGATCCTAGTCGGGTTCATTAACCACTGAGCCATGAAGGGAACTCCCTATTCCTGAAAGCTTTTATAGTCTAGTCGGCAAAACAAAAGCTCCCCCCATTCTTCTCATTAGCAAAATGGGGAAATGTCTTATAGGTGGGGTCACCTCATATTTAAGCAAACAACTAAGTCAATAAAGCTAGACTTAGAGTTCAAGAGTAAGGCCAAAGAGGATGATAAAGACATAAAGGACCATACCAAAAGAAGTCTCAAAAATGTAGGGTAGATCTGAAACATACAAAGGATGCTTAAGGCTCAACAATAAGAAAATAACCCAATTAAAAATGGGCCAAAGGTCTTAAGAGACCCCTCACCTGAAGAACAGATACAGATGGAAAATAAGCTATGGAAGATGTTCCACAGCTTATGTAGTCAGGGAAATGCAAATTAAGACCACTAAACATCTCTTAGAATAGTGAAAATCTGGAACTGTGACAACACAGAAAGCTGGCAAGGACATGAAGCAACAAGAACTCTCATGACAGAAATTAAAAAATGGTACAACCACTCTGGAAGACAGTTTGGCAGTTTTTTACTAAACCAAACATACCCTTAGTATGTGATCCAGCAATTGTACTCCTTGGTCTTTATCCAAAATAATTAAAAAACTTATGTCTACAGTTGTAGAAAAACTGGAACTTCCACACACTGCTGGTGGGGACATAAATCTACACAAACACCCTGGAAGTATCTGTTAAAGTTGAACATATACCTAAAAAAAATAATAAAATAAAAACAAAACCAAAAAACTTATGTACACACAAAATCCTATACGTAGATATTTAATGGCAGCTTTATTCATAACTGCCAAATCATGGACGCAACTAAGATCTCCTTTAGTCAGTAAGTGGATAAATAAACGGTGACACAATCAGACAAAGGAATATTATTCATCACTAAAATGAAATGAGCTATCAAGCTATGAAAAGATAGGAAAAGGCTTAAATGTGTATTCCTAGGCCAATCTGAAAAGCTATACACTGTATGATTCCAACTCTATGATATTCTGGAGAAGGCAAAACTCAGGAGAAAGTGAAAGATCAGTGGTTGCCAGGAGTTAACTGATGGGGTAAAGATGAACAGGCAGAGCACAAAGAATTTTCTTGACAGTAAAAATAATCTATATGATACTCTATATGATACTACAGTGATGAGTGGATACATAGTTCAAACCCATAGAATGTACAAGAGTGAACCCTAATGTTAAGTGCAGACTTTGGGTAATTATGACTTGTCAGTGTAAGTTCATCAACATAACGAAGGTACTACTCTACTGGGAGATGATGACATTGCATCTTACACACATGTAAGAGCAAAGGGTGTATACAGAAACTCTAACTTCCTCCGGATTTTTTTTGGCTAGGCCCATGGTATGTGGAAGTTCCTGGATCAGAGATCGAACCCATGCCACAGCAGCAACCCAAGCCACTGCAGAAACAACACCAGATCCTCAGCCCACTGGGGCCACAAGAGAACATCTCTTCCTTTCGATTTTGCTGGAAACCTAACAATGTTCTAAAAAAAAAAGTATTCAAATTATATATATTTTCCCTCTCCCTCTCCCCCCCCCCCCATATATATACATATATGATGTTATGTAGCTTTGATTTCCCCACTTGGTGGCCTGTGGATTTTTCATGCCAAGCCCAACAAGGTAATACATCAGCACAGAGAAGCTAATTGATTTTTTTTTTTGGCTATGCCTGTGGCACATGCAAGTTCCTAGGTCAGGGACTGAACCCATGCCACAGCAGCAACCCAAGCCACTGCAGAGACAATACCAGATCCTCAACCCACTGGGTCACAAGGCAACTTCTCTTCCTTTCAATTTTGCTGGGACCCTAACAATGTTCTATTAAGAAAAAAAAAAGTCTTCATATTATATATATTCTCTCTCTATATATATATATAAATTTATATATATTCTATTTAAAAAGTCTTCAAATTACATATATATTCTCTCTCTCTCTCTGTATATATATATAAGATATATGTATATATATATGATGTTATGTAGCTTAGATTTTCCCACTTGGTGGCCTGTAGATTTTTCCGGCCAAACCCAACAAGATAATGCACCAGCACAGAGAAGCTAATCACAGCCCAATCAGCATGAGGTCTTCTGGCAGATTCTGGCACTGCAGAATGCAAGCCCTCAAATGTATTTCCAAGAACAAAACCAGTCATTTTCTTTCTTCTCTGTGATCACAGATAGCCCCAATCCCAGGAGGTGCCTGTCAAACTGCACATAAGGGAACTGTATTTTCCGGGAAAAAACCAATGTGTCAGAGGCAGTGATCACAGGAATAACCCCTTCTTTCTCTTTTTTTGCAAATACAATTCAGCGTTCCCTCATTTCTGCAGTAGCCCCTTCCCAGATTTTATGTTCTCAGACAAGTTTCAGCACTACCTTTTCCCTCAAGGCAAATCCATTGTGCCCGTCACTTTGTCAATATCCCTACTCCAGCCAGGTTCTAGGGGTGTTGTGTTTTGAAAGTTGCCCATCACACAATCTGTTGTCTGATTCAGGATCTGTTACACCTCCCAGGCACATCAGTAGTCTACCTTTGTACTACAGCAAAAGCTTGAAGCGATTAATCAGTTGCAAATCAAATATTAAAAATGAGGATTAATCTCATCACTGCAGCCCGACAGATGCGGTTAGTGCTAATAAATAAACTTCAAACTTCCTGGAGACACTGTAAAGTGCATTCTCAATTTGCTTCTGCACCGGATTCCTAAGAGAGAGGAGGGGAGAGCACCATTGATATTCTAAGGCTGTGCTACCCAAGGATTCAAGCAGCTGGTTCTGCTATATCTCACAAGATAAAAGATTCAGAAATTAGAGGGGGAGAAACATTCCGACCTGATGCTCTCTGATCTTCCTAACAACCCTTCAGTCTCCATCACGTCGTGTGGGCACTGAGATACATGAGGCCAAATAAAAATAAAATTACAACAGCTATTAACATGTGTGATGGAAGGGTACATGAAAACTCCATATGTTTAGTTTTTCGTATAATTTAAAACAGTAACATATTGGCCTTCAAAATGGAACCCCCTGGCCTCTAAACTTCAAGGATAATGGAAGATGCTTGCTTAGAAGAAATCAGTCTGGAAAGCTGCAGTCATCAGTCTCAAAGTAATTTCTGCCAAAACTACAGTAGTCCTCCAGCAACTTAAACACAGGAAAAAAAAAAAAAAGTGCCGGGAAAATGCTATTTGAAAAGGTTTATTAACAGTACATTAGAGACCACATATCAAAGTTACCTGTTAGAAAACTGGTGAAAAATACAGAGAGATACGCACATATAACTCATATAAAAATGGAGCATAGTGAATTCAACAATACATGAAAAACAAAAGCAAACCCACCACGAGCCAAGTAAAATTTGATCCAAAAATTCTACGGAAGTACAATAGAAAGATCTACTGAGGTAGTTTGTTGCAGTGGTAGAGCCTCATACCCACATCTGACTTAGGAATTTCAACTGTATAATTAAGCTACAAAAACAAAACAATAATAACAAAACCAAAAACTACTGTCATTGATGAAAGATGGGCTCTTTAACATAAGCCAACCCTTTCGTGAGATTCAATCAAAGAAACAATGATCTATTCTAACAATGGAGGAAACTTTAGCTGAGCTGTTCTCACTAAGAAACATAAAGCCAGAAATGGGGATGTACAGCAATACAAAACTTCCTCGACTTACAATGTGATTATGTCCTGACAAATCCATTGTTAGTGGAAAACACCGTAGGTCTAAATGAACTTAACATACCCAACTTACTAAACATCATAGCTCAAACTTGCATACCTTAAATGTGCTCAGAACACTTCCATTAGCCTAGAGTTGGACAAAATCGTCCAGCACAAAGCCTGTTCCGTCATACATTGTTGATATTCCATGTAATTTGTTGTTTACTTTACTGAAAGTGAAAAGAGAATGGTTGTCTGGGTGTAGAATGGTTGTAGGTATAGAGTTGTGAGTTGTGATCTCAGGGCTGAGCCAGGGTGCAGAGGCTGCCATTGCCCAGCATGGTGACAGAGGATCACTAAGCCTGGGAAGCAAACAAAACTCCAAGTATGATTTAAACAAAATTCAAAGTATGATTTCTGCTGAAAACATATGACTTCCACCAAAAAAATTATGAGCTGAATCATCCTAAGTCAGGAATCTTCTGTACAATTTTCATCTTGTTTGATGACTTTCAACATTAATACCCCTTCACATATCCATACTTTCGAGGACAAAAATGATATGGTCACCTAGGCATATAAGGTAGAGAAAGCATTTGGTAAAATTGAGCACATATTCCCAACACACTTTTAAAAAAGCACAAGGATGTCTGCAGCATTACATCCAATAGTAAATTTTGTAGGAAAAAACAAAACAAAACAGTATACATGTATTGGAGAGAAATCACCACATTATGGTGTATCTACACCAAGAAATTCTGCATAATCATCAAAAGGAAGGAAACATACCATCACACACAATAATGAGAGGAAAGATGCGAACTAAAGGGCAGAATGAAAACTACAATAGCAATTTCATCAAAGACATGACAGGTACATATACATTAACCATTTTTATTGAGGTACAGTTAATTCAAAATGTTGTGTTAGTTTCCAGTGTATGGCAGTGATTCTGTTATACATATACATAGATATATATATACACATTATTTCCAATTCTTCAAAGTATATGTTTTGTTTTTGTTTTTTAGGACCACACCTGCAGCATATGGAGGTTCCCAGGCTAGGGATCAAATCAGAGCTGTAGCTGCTGGCCTATACCACAGTCATAGCAACACGAGATCAGAGCTGCATCTGTGACCTACACCACAGTTTACAGCAATGCCGGATCCTTAACCCACAAAGAGAGGCCAGGAATTGAACCCACATCCTCATGGGTACTAGTTGGATTCATGATTCTCTGAGCCACAAGGGGAACTCCCAAAGTATGTTTTTATATTTAAAATAAAAAGCAGCTAAAGATATTCATTAAACCATTAATAGTGGTTAGCCCTGGGGAAAGAAAGTGGAGCAGCTTTCATTTTTTACTGTATCAGTTTCTGAAATCTTATTTTTTTAAAAAAACATATTTCTTCTGTCATTAAAAAAATACATAAATCTAGAGAATGCGGGGTGGGGAGTGAATTAAAAGCCACAGAATTGGAACCAGCCCCAGAGAGGTCATCTAGGAAAAACTATGTCCATCTCCATCAAAGAAGAAAGGCATCCTTTTTATGAAGACTTTAGAGAAGAAGATGGCACACCTCCTGGAGAACCTAGTCAATGGTTATACCACCTGAACAGTGAGAAAAAGATCCTTCCTTTTATCTACCCTCCACCCCTCATTCTCAGCTCAGAGCCCAATCCTTTTGTTCTTTCCTCAGGAGTTATAGAAAACAGATGGTCACACCATGCTTTGAATTTGTCAATGAATCACACAAAACCAACAGTGTTTTTCTGGAGGGACAATATTGTGTTCTACAGCACAGAATGACATCTCCCAATGTGCTCCTCGCACAGTAACTTACCAGACTTCATTACTAATGAGCCATTCAAAGGGTTTTTAACAGATGTATTTAACTCAATTCAACAAATATTAATTGTCTCCTCCGCACTTGGTATTTTATCATGAGCTGTGGAGGTCCCTTTACAAATTAAAAATTTCTTGATGGGAAAGGAGATAAACAATTCAGGATAGTTTAAGATTAACTAGGAGAATGCATTTATTATTATTATTATTATTATTATTATTATTAAAGGATAAACATTAATATCTTTAGAGTTGAGACTAGGCTAAATAAGGTGAGGAGAGAGAAATTTTACGACTTGTTAAAAATTTGCTATTTTATTTTGTCTTTCTTCTTAAACTTTTTTGGACATTTACTCTTTGCCAGCAAGGTCATATAAGCTTTAGCAAGGTCAGCACTGATGTTCTGGCCAGGGCATAGGCAAGTTGGAACCAGAAAGACCAAGAGAGAGGCTTCCAAGGTCATCACAAATCCAGTGGTGACAGCAGGGTTAAGGTTAGGGACCCAGATATATCAAAGAAGACCTGATCTGGCTTGATGACAGACTAGCAAAATTTGGTAGTCTCATCAACAGCAAGAGAGGTTCATTCCAGTAATTGATATAAACTGGGAAGAAAAATGATGGATTCGAGAATTCTTAAGTTAATAGAGAAAAAAAAAAAGGTTAGTATCCGGAAAAAGGAAGGCAGTTTAAAAAGCCAAAGTTGGACCCCAGATTTTTAATTTAGGAAAGGGACTCACCGTGTTAGGTTACCTCTGCACTTTCTACACCTCACAGCTTTCTGCAGTTAGCATGAAAGTTTGGTGGCAACTTCACCACTTGGTCTTACTCTTTTATATCCATATCAAAAGGTAAAACTTGGAGTTCCCATCATGGCTCAGTGGTAATGAACCTGACCAGTATCCTTGAAGATTCAGGTTTGACCCTTGGCCTCGCTCAGTGGGTTAAAGGATCCAGTGTTGCCATGAGCTATGATGTAGGTGGCAGGCTGCAGCTCCAATTCAACCCCTAGCCTTGGAATTTCCATATACCATGGGTGCGGCCATAAAAAAGGCAAAAGAAAAAAAAAAAAAAAAAAAGGTAAAACTTCATATACCAAGTGACCCACTCCTGCCTAATCCAAATCCACTAAGGAATGAACTAAAGAAGAGACACTGCTGCATGTGAGGACAAAAATTGAGCATTATTCACCACTGGTAGGTTGTGTTTCCTCCCTCAAAAAATAAATAAATAAATAAATAGTAAAAAAAATTAACTATTCATGCTGCAAAGTTGGTAGTATTTTTGCATTTTCTTTAAGTAACCACCCTGCAGACCAAAAATTACACATAACATCTTTGCTGACAAAAGAAATGGGAGTGTTACTTGAGGTCAAGTAAAAACACACTGGGACTAAGGGAAATGTAAAAGAAGTCATTTTGGTTCTAAGTAGAGGGAATGTTTGGGGACTTGATGAAGATTCCAGAAAACACTAGTGCAAAGTCTGACTTCCTCAACACAGAAATCTCAGAGCCATTGTTTCTCCCCTTGCTCATCCGCATGGCGCTTTCCACATTTTGCCCACCTATTGTGCTAACATGCTTTGAACAAGAAAAATGTCCACTGGTGCAACATGTCTGTCCTACTGCAAAACTCAACAGGCTTCTGAATGTCAGCAAAGTTCCACACATACCCATTCCATGAATCTTGAGAATCTCTTCTCATTCCAATGTATCCTTTTTTTTCTTCTAAGATAACTGTTCTCTACCCTCATTGACACCCAAGCGAATAATTAAGATCCATCTCATCATCCAACATGAATAATGGCCTATACAGTGACAAAACTCTTTTTTTATTTCCATGCTCCACCTGCTCAGCTTTTCTGCCTCCATCATGTTGTTTAATTTCTCGTCAGCTGAGCATATCTTTGGACTAATAAAGCAATTTTCCCCTAGAGTGTGTCATTTCTCCAGGGAAGGTTTTCTGTTTACCTGCCTATGTTCTTTAGCTCAAAAACATAACCATGCTGTATTCAACTGTTTCAAGTATGCCACCCTTGCAGTGTGTTTGATACATGAATTACATAGAGTGAGCCAGTGATGACTTCATCTTAGGACCATCCCTGTCCAGGTATCCATGGTGATAAGAACTGTGATGGATGTTTCCCTGGGAATTCTTTGATAAATCTTGCCAGTTCCTAAACAGCACTCCCACAGTCTAATGAAAACCTCTCCTGGACTAAGCAGAAAACCCATCATAAGGAAAGAACACATCTAAAAGCACGGGACCACACAGAGAGCACTCCCTTCAGATGGCTCTGCATGTGACTTGAACTGATGATTCAAAACCCACAGCTGGGTAATGTCACCACTCTTGGTCAGCACTCCCCAAACCCTAATACCCTCCCCCACAAGGGTATAAAGAATGTCACAACAAACTTAACAAATTGTTTTCCATTTTTCACATAAACTGGAATGATCTGGGGACATGTTCACAAAAAAAAAGGCAGTCCGCTCAGAACCTGCATTCTAAGATGCATGCTTGAGTTAAATGAGAAATGTGCGAATTATATAACTCAAATGTCAAACACTGTGCATGCTTCTTATTTAGGCTGGAACCCATAGTAACAAACATTTCCTAATGCATTTTTTAAGATCTCAATTTAATTCCCTGCTAAAATGAAACTTTTTGAGATATATAAATTGCTGGTATCACCTACTTATGGTTTTTAAAAATACTGCGAAAAATGTTATATCCAAAAAGGATAGAGGGAGAATTCCCTGGTAGCTCAGCAGGTTAAGGATCCATTGTTATCAATGCAGCAGCTCAGGTGCATGCGTTCCATCCCTAGCCTGGGAACAAACACATGCCACGTGTGTAGCAACACATTACAATACAATATCACACCATACAATACAATACAATATAAAACAAAATGAAATAAAATAAAAGTAAAAAGAGTAGAGGCACTGAGCACCCCACCCACCCCGCCCCGCAATCTTGGGAAAAGTATCATCAGGTCACACCTTCCTTAGAGGAAGAAGAATGACCAGACCCTGGGACTACTTATCAAGGGTGGGAGATAGGTGTGGCTTTAAGAAAACGTCTCATAACTCCCACCTTCACTTTGCCCTCCAGAAAAAAAGAATACTGCAATGACTGGAGAGGATAAAGGAGGTTTCTGAGACCTCCCAGACTGGATGGGGTTGCATTCTGCCTGTTAGAAGTCTGAGGGCAGGGGGCTGCAGAATCTTCCCCCTTTCCCTAGAAGCATGGTTAAGGCAGCTGTAGGACAAGGACATGCCCAGACCATGACAGTCTAGTATGTCTGGCATTCTTTCTTCTCTCTCTCTCTTTTTTGTTTTGGGTTTTGTTTTGTTTTTTGGCCACACTCTCAACATGCGGAAATTCCCCTGGCTGGGGATTGGACCCATGCTACAGTGGTGACAACGACATCCTTATCCACTAGGCCACCAGGGAACTCTTCTTTCGTCTCTTGATGAACAGGGATGGAGGCGGAGAGAGTCTAGTTCTCCCTTGATCTCAAAGACTTCTCCCTTCAAAATATGGGTAAAAAAGCTGGAAATGCATCCTATAGAAAAAGCCCTTAACATTTCAGGGTTTTTTCTTTGTACGCTGTCTATTCTCTCGTGAGAAAAGGAAGAACAGATCTGCAAGTATCTCTCTTGGATTCGCAAGCCCTACCTCAAACTTACTTCAGCCAAGACACACCAGTGGATAGCAGCCTAGGGTGGCTTTCCTCTGAGCATTAAGACACTGTCTTGCACAGTCACTAATTCCTTCCTTTTGATTTGTCTCTGATTTAAGCAAGCTAAGATGACAAGGACCCTGTAACGTGTCATCCAAACAGGGACACTCTTGAGAGTGAAAGGGAGTACTTTTAATAATTATCCCGGGTATGTTTTGGTGTATAAGCAATGAAGTCCTACTATACAGCCCAGGGAACTATATCCAATCTCTTGGGATAGAACATGATGGAAGATAAAATGAGAAAAAGAATGTGTATGTGTGTGTGTGTGTGTGTGTGTGTGTGTGTGTGTGTGTGTGTGTGTGTTCGTCTGGGTCACTTTGCTGTACAGCAGAAATCGCCAAACATTGTAAATCAACCATACTTTAATAAAATATATAAGTAAATAAAAATAATCATTTTCAGACAACCAAGGATCTATACTAGAATTATACCAGACAAATCAGAAAAGTATGTATAAGTTTTTCTCATAAAAGAGTAGAAAGACTGGATACTCAAGTTTGGGCTCTGGGGAAGATGGAGGATTGGGTTTGGCTTATGTTAATTTTTAAGCCACTCTGGTTCACTGACAGGGCTCAGGAAAGGAGTTCCCATCAAGTCCGTAGGTCCAGATGTGCTTAAGGAAGATCTGCAGGGGAGCTTGGGGACAAAGCATCTCCATGCTTGCCTTCTGATTCATCTTCTGTGCATAAGTGTCTCAGGAACTTTGAGAAGACAGCTTAGTCCTCTTTGGTTTACTGACTAAAGCACAATCACAGAAACTTGAGAGCATGCACCCCATTATTTACAGACTAAGAGTAATTCTAAAGCATTTCTCCCTGAATGTACTCCTTCTCTCTTCCAAAGACCCGGGTCTTACTCAAAGACCACAATCTAAAAGCATCTGCCCAAACACACTACTCCCTCAGACTTCCTGAAAAGTAACAAAGGACTGATATGACTCTCAAAAGATAAAACCATTATTTCATCCTGCCATTAGTTTTGAATGTAAGTTATATCACTTTCACTCTAAAGGAACAATCCCAACTTTTTTTTTTTTTTTCCAGAAAAAGACTCTTCATATGTTTATAAATCTAACTGGGAGAGACATTACAATTTACACTATCATTTTGCTGTCACGTTGTTTGGAAACACTTTCCAAAGACCATAACTCGAAAAAACTTTGTTTCAATAAACACTGACAGATCCTGTGCACTTATATTTCTGCTCAAGTTCACTCAGATGCCAATGCAAAGCCCTCTTGCTTTTGAACAGAACACTGTTAGATGGTCAGTGAGTAATTTCCACTCTTCATCCCCACTCCCAGTCACACAGATAAACCTGAACCAAATCAAAAGAAGTTAAAAATTAGATACCCAAGGCAATAGAGAAGAAAGAAAAAAAAAAAAAAAAAGTCCATGCCAAGGTATTAAAGAATGTAGTGGGTTTAGATGGACATAAATAAAATCATTCACACTCACAATTTTAATTTTTAGGGCACTCAGAGAAAAAAAAAAAAAAGAAAGGATAGACAAGGGGGTTCCTGCTGTGGCTCAACAGGTTAAGAACCTGACACAGTATCTGTGAGGATGCAGTTTCAATCCCTGGACTCCTTCAGTGTCTCAGTGGGTTAAGGATCCAGAGTTGCTGTGGCTGAGGCATTGGCCTGCAGCTGCAGCTCCAATTTGACCCCTAGCCTGACAGCTTCCACATGCTGCAGGTGCAGCTGAAAAAAAGAAAGAAAGAAAGACAGGATTCCCTTGGAAAGGGAAAATGTTCCCTTTCTAAAACGAAATATCCCTGGATGGAAAAACTGGAAAGTGAGTCCAGGGCTGAAAGTGAATATCGTGGACAGGCATGCAAAACCAGAAAAAAGGACCCAGTCACAAAAAGCAGTCCAGCCCCAGAGGAGGTAAAACAATCCTGACAAAAAAATAAAGGGGAAGGAGTCACTCTAGCCAATATTATGGTTTATGACACAGCTTCAATAATCAAGACAGAGGAAGAAACATATATATCTATGGAACATAATCTAGAACCCAGAGATAAACCTACGCAAACATGCCTAGCTGATTTTT
The DNA here is from genome assembly GCF_054392235.1 of Sus scrofa. Lineage (NCBI taxonomy): Eukaryota > Metazoa > Chordata > Mammalia > Artiodactyla > Suidae > Sus > Sus scrofa. Next base: position 62,049,355 of record NC_139395.1, read on the forward strand.
TTTTTTTTTTTTTTTGGGGTCTTTTTGCTTTTTTCTACGGCAGTTCCCACAGCATATGGAGGTTCCCAGGCTAGGGGTCTAATTGGAGCTGTAGCTGCTGGCCTACACCAGAGCCATAGCAACACAGTATCTGAGCCATGTCTGTGACCCACGGCAACACCAGATCCTTAACTCACTGAGCGAGGCCAGGAATCGAACCCACAACCTCATAGTTCCTAGTCGGATTCATTAACCACTGAGCCATGACGGGAACTCCTGCCTAGCTGATTTTTAACAAAGGTGCAAAAAAGCTTTCAATAGAGGAAAATTTAGTCTTTTCAACAAATGGTGCTAGAACAATGGACATCCATGGATACTGACTCAGGATGGATCACGGACTTAAATGTAAAACAATTACGCTTGTAAGGGAAGGAGAGAAAAATCTTTAGGATCTAGGACTAGTGTTATTAGAGTTAATAAGCTTGACACCAAAGGCATAAGCCATAAGAGGAAAAACTGATCATTTGAATCTCATCAAAATTAAAAACTTTTGCTCTATGAAGGTCCACTAGAAGAGAAAGAAAAAAGACAATCTACAAACTGTCATATCACACAGGTGACCAAGGACTAGTAATCTAGAACTTATAAAAAATTCCCAAGTCTTGACATTTTTTTAAAAAAAGGTCCAATTAAAAAAATGAGCAAAAGACCTGAACAGATGTCTGGCTGAAAGAGACCTGCAGACGGCAAGTACATGAAAAGATATTCAACATTATTAGGCATTCGGAAAGGAAATTTTCAACTACAATGAGACCATTTCACACCTATCAGAATGGATACAGTAAAAACAGTGACAACACCATATGCTGGGGAGGATGTGAAAAAACTGGGTACACTCATACATTGCTGGTAAGAGTAGAAAATGCTACAGCCACTCTGGAAAATGCTTTGTCAGATTCTTATAAAACTAAATATTTGACCAGCAATTGCACATTTGTGCATTTATCCCAGAAAAAAAAGAAAATAACACTATACATAGAACTACCATATGATCCAGCAATCCCACTCTTGGGCATATATCTGGACAAAACTTTCCTTAAAAAGACACATGCACCCGCATGTTCACTGCAGCACTATCCACAATAGCCAAGACATGGAAACAACCCAAATGTCCATCGACAGATGGTTGGATTAGGAAGATGTGGTATATGTACACAATGGAATACTACTCAGCCATAAAAAAGAACAAAATAATGCCATTTGCAGCAACATGGATAGAACTAGAGACTCTCATCCTCAGTGAAGTAAGTGAGAAAGAGAAAGACAAATACCATATGATATCACTTATATCTGGAATCTAATATATGGCACAAATGAACCTTTCCACAGAAAAGAAAATCATAGACTTGGAGAATAGACTTGTGGTTCTTGTGGTTGCCTAGGTGGAGGAGGAGGGAGTGGGATAGACTGGGAGCATGGGGTTAATAGATGCAGACTATTGCCTTTGGAATGGATTAGCAATGAGATCCTGCTGTGTAGCACTGGGAACTATGTCTAGTCACTTATGATGGGGCATGATAATGTGAGAAAAAAGAATGTATACTGGGTCACCATGCTGTACAGTAGCAAAAAAAATAATGTACCGGGGAAATAAAAAAAAAAAAAGTAAAAAAAAAAAATTTATTCAAAACAAGCAGTGAAACAAAAACACTGTACCTATACTATGCAGCAATTAAAAAGGGACAGACTATTGATAAAACAATGTAAATCAATCTCCAGAGGAAAAAAGTCTACTCCAAAAAGTTAATACATATTACTCCCTTAACATAAAATGTTTGAAATGACAAAATTTTAGAAAATTTAGAGAGGAGTGGTTATCAGCAGTTAGAAGTGGAGGCAGAAGGGAGATAGGTGTGACTGTAGAAGGGTAACAGAAGTGCCAGTTGTGATGTCGGGGAATGGTTTCCACCTGGCTGTGAAGGTGGGCACACAAACATATGTAAATGAGCAAACTGTATAAAACCACATCCACACACCCACACAAATGAGTACAAGCAACACTGGAGAAACCCCCCTTTTCCAAAATTTATCTCCGAAATACCGTCAGAGGAAATGGGGCCAAATGTCCCAGCAATCACGTGAATCTATTGCATGTGAATCTAGGATCATCTCAACATTTTCTATTAATAAAAAATAAGTGCTAAAAAACGAAGCATCATTAAGGTATTTCCTTTCTGCAAGTTCCCGTCGTGGTACAGCAGAAACGAATCTGACTAGTATCCATGAGGATGCAGGTTCAATCCCTGGTCTTACGCAGTGGATTAAGGATCCAGTTTTGCCCTGAGCTGTGGTGTAGGTCCCAAACTCTGGCTCGGATCCCATATTACCATGGCTGTGATGTACACCGGCAGCTGCAGCTCTGATTTGACCCCTAGCCTGGGAACTTTCATACGCCTCAGGTGCAGCCCAAAAAAAAAAAAAAAAAAAAAAAAGGCAAAAAAACCTAAAATGTAACCTTTCTAACACCAAGTAGAAATACTAGCATACAAAATGAGTGGAACTATTTTAATCTTGTTAAAATGTGAACATGAGCCTGTGTAGTCAATTGCATCTTTTCTATTTTAGAAATAAGGTTTTTGGGAGAACTATACGGAGTAAAGGGACAACTTCAGAGGATGATGCTGTCCTGCATAACTGCTCTTTTCTTTCCAGGGTTGGGAGAATACCCATATTCTCTGGCACTGGAAATACAGAGCCACTGGGAGAGGTGGAAAACTAAACTGGAAAAACAATGCAGCCTGTGGTTACCAGGAAGTCACACTTGCTTATTCCCACCCTCATCTCCACCCCCAATTAGCTCCATTTGCTTCAGTCTTCTCAGGCCTGCATTTAACACCCTCTCAGAGCACACTGCAAAATAAATCTTAAATCTGTCAGCAGCAAATATGGCCATAGCAACTTTCCCCCAATTACTACGGCAACAAAGTGAACAGCAGAGAAAACAACTCTCAGAAAAATGTGCCACTCAGCTGTCATGTGCTGTGCAATGAGCATCACCTCTCTGTTTTCCATGGGCACTGGCTTAGGGCAGACTTGGCCTCAACAAACTACACGCAGTGCCATCACACCTATGACCGTCCCTGTGGCCTATGCCCATTTATTGGTCTTCGGGTTGAGAAGTTCACAACAGATGGTATCTCCTCCAGTGGGGCATCTTGGAAATCTGCAGGGGTGTTTTCTAAACACTGAGGGGAAAGGAGCTGTCAGAACAATTGAGAGGGAAAACTCGGATTGGGTGGACACTGTGCCTCAAAGAACTGTGCATGACTCACCGATGCCCTAGTGGGCAGGAAACAAAATGCCAAGCATCTGAGCCTAGAACTTGCCTTCCGTTCACATAAATGCAAAGACGGGGGAGGTGGAGGGGTGTTATTGCTGTTGTTGTTTTACAGTTTTAATACACACAGCATGCAAAATTGGGTAAAATGAGAAGACACTGCTATTCTGCTTTGTTGGGAACTTGGACCAAGGATTGTACACCATTTCAGAAAACTGCATCACCAAAGGCAAGAGTAGCCTGTTCAAGGCATCTGTAGCAGTGGATTTTATAGCTGAAGCATTCATAAGGAGTCTATGTATAAGTGCAAGCCTCTGATACCTCATTACGTCCAAAATGGGAACCAAGATCAGAGGTACTCGCAGCATCTGGCAGTTCATTAGAAATGCAAAATCTCAGCCCCTGCACCAAAGCTGCTGGATTAGAATCCACATTTTAAAAACACTTGCAATAGAAGCAAGTTTCTAGTAAACTTGTATCGAAGCATCAATCATACATACAGCAAAGTGCATCATTTATTATAAATCAGTGTTCTTTTATTTTTATTCTCTATAGTTACATTATTACATCATATTAAGAATTACTTATGTTAGAGTTAAACTGGGATTTGGGGATTAACAGATACACACTACTATATATAAAAAAGATAAACAACAAATTGTTGCTATAATACATCATGGGGAAGTATAGTCAACCCTGGAATAACCTATAATGGAAAAGAATCTGAAAAAGAATATAGACACATTTACACATGTATGTATAACTGAATCACTTTGTTGTACACCCAAATTAATAGAACACTGTAAATCAACTACAATTTAAAAAAATAATAAAAAACAGGGAAAAAAGAATTATATATCTATATTAAAGAAAATATTATCTAGTTATTTCACTTTTGGATAATAAAAGGAACACTAAAACCGGGAGTGACGGAGTTGAGAACTACTGAGAAACTATTTACGCACTGCCATCTCCGTAGTTTTATTTTTCTACATTATCCCCGGCCCCAGAAAAATAGCTGAACGACAGCTGACTACAACAGAAGGAAATGCGTACTTCCCTCTATTACAATTTTTGTGCCCCAAATGGTCCTCAATGTCACGAAAATGTGGCAGGAACAAAACTTGCCACTCACAAATGGAAACATGTGGAAAGACACTTCCTCAGAGACCCAGGCGTCCATGTGTTCAAGATAAAACAAATACTCCATAAACACTTCCTCGAATAGTCCTATTCCTTGACAAAGTATCCCACCTCCTGCTTCTCAGGAGGAAATATGCTTACACTTTTACCAGAGAAAGTTTTGTTTTGAACTGAAGTACTGCCAAGATTGGCTTTTCCTAGGATACAATCAAATGGACCCGAGTTCCATGTTCCCCCTGCCACACTGTCCCACTAGCAGCTCAAATGCATTCCACTTTCAAATGCATCCTCAGCATCATCTCTCTTAAATCTGCCTTTTCTCCTTGGCTCCCTTATTTCCGTTAATGACCTCCCAACAACAACAACAACAAAAATCCCAACCTTCTAATTCCACAACAGTGAAATAAGTCACAGACAATTCACTATGTACCAGGCCCTACTGACACCAAGATGGAAAAGACCTAGTACGCCAGGGAGTAGAAGCTCACAGACAGGAAGTCCTCATAGTCCAGACTTATCACCTGGAATATTCAAAAACATCCTTGAATCCTCCCTCTGATTTGCTTCCAACACAGAATCAATCGTCAGGATCTGCTGATTTTATTTCTGTGACATCTCCTCTATTTGTTTACTTCATCAGCACCTACTTGTCTAACGAACTTAATTAGCTGCAGCTTAACTAACTAGAAGCTCAATTAACTGAAATCTTTTTCATTGGATTTACAAGAAAAGAGGTTTGCACAAGGCTGAAGGCAGGTGAATGGGATACCTGTTGTTTTTAACTGTCAGGCATACATTTCTGCGTTGGGCCACAGTACCTCCATTTTCTCCTGAGGATCTGGGTCCCATATCCCTTTCCTGGCTCAGTCCGTGGATTTCAGTGGGGTGGTCCCCACCCCTTGGTATAAGAGAGGGCACATAATCCAGCTTTGTCTGTACCAGGCTAGGAGGGGGCAGGAGGAAGGGAGTCATAGGACCCAAACCAGGCCAATGACATTTCAATCAGGGACTCTACTGGAAGAAAGGCAAAGAAAAATTTAATTGTCACTGCAAATGCTAAGTGAGCAGACCTACTGGAGTCCACTTCTTTAGACAGGCAAAGATCTTCCTCGAGAAGCAAGTGACTGTGGAGGGAGAGTAAGTCCAGCAGACAGAGCTGAATCCTGATGACACACTCTTTTCTCAGTAATAAATCCCTCTTCAGACACTTTCACACAATTTTTTGCTAAAGCCAGTTGAAGTTGGATTCCTAACACTTGCAACAAAAAACAGAGAAACTTGGAAGGATTTTTTTTTTTTTTTTTTTTTTTTTTTTTGTCTTTTTAGGGCTGCACCCATGCATATAACTTGGGATCCAAATCACGGTTGCCTGCACCACAGCTCATGGCAACGCTGGATCCTTAACCCACTGAGTGAGGCCAGGGATAGAACCTGCATCCTCATGGATGATAGTCAATTTCGTTTCTGCTGAGCCACAATGGGAACTCCTGGAAGAATTTTTTTTCAGTTGCTGAATTTAGTTTAAAAACTTGGAGTTCCTGTTGTGGCTTAATGGGTTATGAACCTGACTAGTATCCATGAGATCCCTGGCTTTGCTCAGTGGGTTAAGGATCGGGGGTTGCCTTGAGCTGTGGTGTAGGTTGTAGATATGGCTCGTGTCTGGTATTGCTGTGGCTGTGGCATAGGCTGGCAGCTGCCCCTCTGATTTAACCTCTAGCCTGGGAACTTCCATATGCCACAGAGGCAGCCCTGAAAAAAACAAACAAACAAAACAAAAAATCACACGGATCTATAAAACCTTAAACACTTTGATGGTCTACATTAAAAATTGTTATTTGGGCATTCCCCCTAGGGTGCAGTAGGTTAAGAATCCAACTGCAGTGGCTCCAGTCACTGCAGAGCCATGGGCTTGATCCCCAGGCTGGCACACTGGGTTAAGGATCTGATGTTGCCACAAATGTGGCTGAGATTCGATCCCTGACCCAGGAACTTCCATAGGCTGTGTGTGTGGCTATTAAAAAAAAAAAAGAAAAAATCTTTGGAATGATGCCTGTGAAATACTAACAATACTATGCTATCTTGAATGCTGAAAGATGGAATCCTGGCACCTATCCTCTACTTAACAAACCAGCAAAATGTGTGAACTAGTTTTAGACTGTCTAGAGAGACCACCCTCAGGACACCAGTCCCTTAAGAAAAAAGACAGGGGTGTGAATGTGTGTATGTCTGAATACCCTATTCCCCACTTGGCAAGTCACAACGGATATTAGCATATGAAGGCCGTTGTGAACTTCTACATGTAAGGAATCTGCTTCCCAGCATTCTTTGACCACATAACTTTCTTTTGGTACCATGATTTGTATTTATTTATTTTCAGGAATACTCAAGTAACATTTCAGTAGAGAAACACTGCACAAAAGAGCCCACCAGCTCTCTCTTGAATAAAACCTTTGTTGTGTTCTTCTGGGTTTGCTGTTATATTGATTAAAATGGTAAGAACCTTGATTTTTGAAATCTAACCTTTTTTTTCCTTTTTAGGGCTGCACCAGCCTCGTACAGAAGTTCCTAGGCTAGGGATTGAATTGGAGCTGCAGCTGCTGGTCTATACCACAGCCAGAGCAATGCCAGATCCGAGCCATGTCTGCAACCTACTCCATAGCCCTGGATCCTTAAGCCACTGATCAAGGCCCAGGATCAAACCTGCATCCTCATGTTTACTATCCGGGTTTGTTACCACTCAGCCATAATGGGAAGTCCAATCGAACCTAATTTAAATCCCACTACAGCAGTATATCACACCAAAATATACTTCCAGAAGTTATACCATCAGCACTGTGCTGTTTTTCAATTTTGTATTTGAGACTGCTGTGGCTATTTGTGCTTACATGTGAGCAAAGAGAAAAAGGTATGCATCACTGGACTTCCATTATCCTGGAAAATAGGTGCTTCAGCCAATTCCACCCTAATTAGTTTCTCAGAGAAGCTAAAATCCTGCTTTCTGCAACCCAATAGCTAGTTGATTTAACAATCAAAGTCAACGTGCTGCATGTCAGAACAAAGTAAAATTCAGGTGGCAGCTCATCACTCCAGAATTGAAATTTAAATATTCTGACTTTGGGATTTAATTACATGACTAACACTACTTGAGCTGAATCAAGTGGACAAGTATAGGCACAGGAGATTTTTTGCTTAATGTGATTTGGACATTCTCAGATGAGATGTACTGGCTTAGGAACAGTGAAAAACAGAATTTGAAAAACAAGCTCAATGTTAGAGCATGCAATACAAAGGCATGCATTAAATGTTTCGATGCTCAACAAAGTATGGTTGCATTCATTCCTACTTGGTTGCATATTCATTCATCAATAGATATTTATTGATGGTCTACTCTGGGCTAAGAGCCAGATGATGGGGATAGAGTAGTCAATGAAATAGACTTCCTCCCTTCCTTCATGTTATTGGCCAAATTGTGGCCCCACCCTCCACCAGCCAAATTCATTTAAGTCCTAACTCCCAGTATCTCAATGTCTTTAGAGATAGAGTCTTAGAATGGAGTCTCAGAAGCATCCCTGCTGGAAACCAACTTCCAGCCTCCAGAATTGTGAGAAAGCAAATTTCCATTGCTTAAGCCACCTAGCGTGATACTTGGTGATGATGGCCATAGCAAACCAATATGCTCAGAAAGCTTCAACTCTACTTGAAGAGACAGACCTTGGTGAAATAATCACATCAATCAACCCAGAGCTGCAGGTCTGACTGTGAACACAGAGATCCAGCAAGAGGTGACAGAGGAGAGTGACCTGGAAGGGAGACCAAGGAGGTCTTCCCTGGGGAAGTGACACTTGCATGAGATGGGCAGGAGAGGAGGTAACAGAGTGAGAAGGGAGGGGCTGTGCCTTCTAGGAAGGGGATCCAGTATGTGCAAGGGTCCTGCGGAGAAGAACATGAGGGACCAATGGTAAGCAGTGTGGCTGGGGAGAGAAAGCAGGCAGGTGTAGGGGGAGATGTGGGGCTGGCCAGGTAATCAGAGGCCAAGCACTAGTGCTCCAGACAAGGAAGGACTTACTATTAAGGTCATACTCCAAGGGTCTACAAACTTGGGTGGGAAAACATTACATTCCTATTTTTACTAACTTTTAACTAAAATTCAGCATTCCCATCTAGTTGTAGGCGGCAATGCATGATGGTATGGTAGCAATATCTGCAACAACTTTTTCACCATTTGAAATCAGAAGTATTTTCCTGTTGTGTTCAGACACCGTGAAATTCATATGTGTTCATCAATTCAATACTTAAAATTATGGAGTTCTTGTGCCTGGCTCTAGATCTTGTTACTTAACACATTTAAAGAAGCTGAGATAGGAGTTCCCATGGTGGCTCAGTGGTTACAAACCTGACTAGTATCCTTGAGAATACGTGTTTGATCCCTGGCCTTGCTCAGTGGATTAAGGATCCATCGTTGCCATGAGCTGCGGTGTACATCACAGATGCAGCTCAGATCTGGCATTGCTGTGGCTGTGATATAAGCCAGCAGCTACAGCTCCAATTTGACCCCTAGCCTGGGAAAGTGCATGCCGCAGGTACAGCCCTAAAAAGACAAAAAAAAGAAGCAGCAGCTCAGACATTACCCCTATGATCCAGATCCTCCAAGTTTAAAATATTTTGCTAACTGTATTTGAAGGGAATTGTTTCCTTTGTGATGTTATTTTAGGCTGTTAAAGATAGCATGCTGAGATTGTTTCCATAGGTTTTGCCAGCATGCCAGAAGGATCCAGGCACAAAAAGTTTAAGAATCCTTAAGATGTTTGTTTTGTCTTTATTCTAAGATTAATTGCTAGCTGCATCACTTTGGGCAATTTTTTTTTAACATCTCTGAGACTTAGTTCCCTCCTCTGTAAAATAAATGTTTATAAGACTTATAGAGGATCCAATGAGTCAATACACAAAAAAGGCTTAGAATGGACTTGGTAAGGCTTAACGAACAGTAGGATTATTAATGAGACTCCACTGTGTTGTTTTGAGGGAGTAACATGGTAGTCAGGTTGATACTTTGAAAGATAATTCTGGGTCAAATGTGGAGAATTGTCTGAAAGAGGTCACAACAGCCAACACATCAGACTGCTAGAGCAGAGCTGCATTTGAAGAACGTTCTAGTCTAAAATGAAATTTTTCACTAGGGGAAATTATTCTTCATATCAGATCTGAAGTAGAAGTCAGACACATCAATAACAAAAAAGCAGAGCCATTCTGATTGGAGTTGGGTGTAGGACCCGAAGTGACTTCTGCACAGCGCTTCTCTCTGCTCTCAAAAAGTCAGCTTCAAGACATTTCCAAGAAACTCCTGAATCCACAAAGACCATCCTCTGTGAACTGTTCATAGTAATCTTCTGCTATGACAATTGCGAAACTGCCAAAGCTATTCAAAAACACCAGGTCCTTATAAAACAGAGGGTCGTCTACTGCTCAACTTGCCTGCATTTTCAGCAGCAGTTGGGATTCATTCATTTATGCAAGAGCATTTTTTGAGTGTTCACTCTGTACTTTCCTAGGTGCTGAGGATACAGCTGCACTTACAGCGTTAAGTGAAAAATCTAGCGGGCAGGAGGGAGGAAGCAGAAAATAAACACAATAAAATAAGAAAGATGTACATACATCTAGATGATCATGATCTAGATTAATATCTATGAGGCCCTGACACTCTAACTGGCCATGTTGTTCACTGATGTAGGCCCAGGATGCAGAAGAGCATTTGGTAAAATTGGTACCCCAAGTTGAAGAGAGGGATGGATGGATGGCTGGATGGATAGACAGGTGGAGAGCTGGGTAGATGGAAGAATTGATGGATGGGTGTATGGAGGGAAGAGTCGGTGGGTGGGTGGACTGTTGAATACATGGAAGGCTGTAAGGAACATTCCGAAGAGGTGGAGAAGGCAGGAAGGAACACTAAGGGAAACGAGATACTGAGGGAAAAGCAGAACACATAGAAAAAGAAGTATATTGTTTGAGAGGAGGAATAAAAGATAGCAGCCTTAACCTACAAAGTTTGATTTCCATTTATATAACCCGACAAGATGAATAGTTTCATCAACATTATCATCACACCATCATCACCACCATCATCATTTTGTAGATATTGGGACTAAGACTCTAAAACATTGAGAGGCTTTCCCAAGGTCAGCAACTTTTATATCAAAGCTAAGATTTGGACTCTTATCTTCATTGCCCCTTACTCTTGGGTTCCAAGACATTTAGAACAACAACAACAACAACAGCAAAAACACACAAATTGGCCACATCTTCAAGATTGCCAGGTGAGATTCCGAAAATGATATAAAAATTAGAAGTGGGAGGAATAATGCCCACATCACAATTTCCTGGAAGATGTTTATTGACTTACTTGCAATGTCTACCCTGCTAGCCCTCAAAGGGAGTCAAGGGGAGTCTTCCTGGATGGCCCTGGTCCAAAAGGACCAGCAGATACTGTGCTTCAAAAGGATGCCCACATTCAGAGCATTTACAGGAGGAAAAAAAATATACGCCCCAAATTTTTTTAACTGACTTTTTTTGTCTTTTCTAGGGCCTCATCTGTGGCATATGGAGGTTCCCAGGCTAGGGATCTAATCGGAGCTGTAGCTGCTGGCCTACGCCAAAGCCACAGCAATTGGGATCCGAGCCGCATCTGTGACCCATGGCAACACCAGATCCTTAACCTACTGAGCAAGGCCAGGGATCGAACCTGCAACCCCATGGTTACTAGTCTGATTTGTTAATCACTGAGCCATGATGGGAACTCACTGACTTTATTTAATCAGCAGAAAAACAATAAAGATGAAAATCAGTGCTGTAAAATACAGTCAGTTAACTAAACAAACAGGAAGCAACACGCATTAAGAACCTGACCTTCTATATGCTCTAATATTTGAATATACATTTTTTAAGCTAAATCTAAACAACAGCAAGAGCAGTTATTTCCTTTCCAGAAGCACTTACCCTGCATCAGGTATTGCACTCAGCTATGTGCTCTAGAGCAGCACACCTAACTTGCCATGCCACCTTTTCTTCAGTAGAAACATGACTTTATTTAATCAGCAGACCTCACCAGCCATCATGAGGACTAACTTTGGCAAATGGCAGGTGGGTATTAACTGCTCAAAATGTGAAGTGTTCTGGTCATCACCTCCCTGGGTCCATCCTCACATAAACCCAATAAGGTGGCTTCAATCAAATCCTTTCTATAGATGAGTAAACCAGAGCTTGGTGAGCCATCCTCAAAATTAGAGAGCAAAAAGGACTCACTGAGAAGTTCCCTTTGGCTCAGCAGGTTAAGGATCCAGCACTGTCACTGCAGTGGCTCTGGTTACTGCAGTAGCATGGGTTCCATCCTTAGCCTGGGAACTTCCACATGCTGCGGATGTAGACCAAAAAAAAAAAAAAAAGAAAAAAAAACACTCGCTGTAAAGTCCCTTAATTAAGACAGATGCTGACAACACCGACAAGGGATGCTGGCTGAGCATTCTGCTCTTGACCCAACACACCTGGAAACTCTTACGTTGCAAAGAACAGCTGCCCTGACTTTCCTCCCTAACTCACACTCCCGTGACTAAGCCCTCAGCTGCACTTCTCAAAGCAAGGCCCTCCAACAGGCAATGAAACAAACATATGTGAAAAAAGCAGAAATCTATTATTTACAACAAAGACTAAAGACTGCCATAACAAAATACTGCAATTATTGCTCACTCCTCTGTCTGGATGTCTCTCAGAACAGATGAAACAATTGGTTTCCTTTATGCTTTATTTTTCCTGTTGAACGATTTTTTTTTTTCCGTGTGTATATTATAGCAAATATTCTATCAGGGTACAAGATGAGAAATTTCTTTTGTATATGAGGTTGCTTGTGCTCAAGGGAAAATTTACTAAATTAAGTGGACATTTATTACAAAAAAAACCATTATGGAGGAAAAGAAGGAAGGAAGTCCCCAAACTAACAAGCTTATGAATACATAAGTGCCATGGGAAATCCATCCTTATATATCCCCCCGCGCAATCCTCCTCAACATAGGCAATGGAGAAATGAAAAAAAGAAGATAAGTTATATATGAAATAGAGAAAGGAAGACAAAATGGAAATGAGTGCAGAAGAGAGGTATCTGGGGTGGAAGAATGTTAAGAGAAAGCCCAGAACTGACTCAGGCATCACCCCCATCAGAGGATGCAGAGACTTATCACGTCACAAAGAGAGCACTACAGAGATCACAGTGGGCGTGGACCAGATGGATACGTGTGAACAAAGAGAAAACAGGATCTGCGCCCTAGACACACTCCCCTTCAGTCCACCTTGCCGTGGGACCCTGTTCCTGCTGCTCCTTGGCCTCCCCTACCAGGTAAATGGCTGACTCCTCCTTTTTGAGGTCTTCAAAGCACTTATGATCTGAAATTATCAGGTCCGCTCACTTAGGACTTTTTAAAACTGTCTGTTTTGGAGTTCCCGTCGTGGCGCAGTGGTTAACGAATCCGACTAGGAACCATGAGGTTGAGGGTTCGGTCCCTGCCCTTGCTCAGTGGGTTAACGATCCGGCGTTGCCATGAGCTGTGGTGTAGGTTGCAGACGCGGCTCGGATCCTGCGTTGCTGTGGCTCTGACATAGGCGGGTGGCTACAGCTCTGATTAGACCCCTAGCTTGGGAACCTCCATATGCCACAGGAGCGGCCCAAGAAAAGACAAAAAAATTAAAAAATAAAATTTATTAAAAAAAAAAAAACCTGTCTGTCTCATGATGTTCAATATATATTGTTGAGGAGTGAACACTGCTGGAACAGAGGCCTGGACCTCTTCTAAGGACAGATAAGTCCCTGCAAAGCCATGTGATGTATAAACTGTTGGGTCAGATAGAAAGGGATTTCATTTCACATGTAGACTCCTAGAGCTCAGTTCTGCCTGGATGCTGGGTGGAGAAGTCATCCCAATCCACATCAAGACCACTGGGAAAGAGCTCTGTGATTGATTCGTGATGTCTGCCATGCGTGTCCACAGCAAGAATGCCACTGCTTTATTCACCCTTTACTCCTTCTAGGTCTCCTAAGATGCTTTCCTTGTTTCTACCCTCCACAAGCAGCCAGACTGCCCAAGCTGAGGCAGATCCCACCACTGAACCTGTCAAAACCCTTCTGGGACACCTCTTCTCACTTAGAACACAAAATAATGGCCATTCATCATCCTCCTGTCCTCTCACTCAAGGGCTCTCAACAGCACTGGCTTCCTGGCTGCTCTTCACACATAACAAGGACTCTTGGAAGTATTTTATTCCATCAGAAATACCCTCCTCCCCCAAAGACTCTCAGGCCCAGGTGCCCTATCTCTTGCAGGTTCAATTCGCCCTTACCTGAGCAGCCCACCTTGCTCATCCTATGGAAAATAGCCCTCCCTCACTATCACTGTCTATAATCTCATATAACTTTATTTTTCTTTAGGACACTTCCTACTTAATGTGCTGTATTGGTTGTCTGTTTCCTCTCTCCACCCCTCCTGGGCTCCATCTAATACCTAAACACCATTAGAAAGGAATGTTACCCTCTATTCAAGGAGCATCCAGAGCACTTAGAACAACAGTGTACATAATGAGTGACCAGCACAGTCATGTGCTGAATGAATGAATAAATTCCCACTGATAATTAAAATCATTAAGGCCTATTTTCATCTGAAGAACAGTTTACCCACTCATGAAAACATGTCTATAGGAAGCTCCTACCTTGCTACCTTCCTACTAGATAACATAAACTCAATTTCCCAATTTGAGACAATTATCAGGAAAAGTCAAACAAAAATACACATTTGGATGCCCAGCAAAAAGCAACACACCTCACTGTGAAACGCATGTAATAATGAATCAAGGTGGAGAAAAGCTCTCCCATATAATCCCTTATAAATTCTCCTTAAAGCATGGTTCTCATAGTATGACCTTTGGACTCAGCATCAGACTCCCTAGCTAGAAATGCAAAGTCTTGGGCCCTAGCCTAGACCCCTGAAACAAAAACTCTGAAGGCAGAAGCCCAGACATCTGTGTTTTTCTTTATAAGGTCTCCAAAGGATTCTGATGCATATTCCAGTTTCAGAGCTACTGCTCTCAAGAAAGACGTGAGATTGCAAATTTTACTTTAGGCACAATCTTAGTCTTTTGACTAGTAAATGAAAAGCATGATTTCTGAAAAGGTAGGTGAAATAGTTCTCAAATAATAAACAGCAAATTTCATCCTACCACCTTAATGCGGCTGTCATTTTTGGCTACCTGATGTACAAAGAGGATCTAACATTTTAAATATTTTACAAAATCAAGCCTCATATTCCACAGCTGCCTCCGATCTACTTATAAATAAAACAGAACAAGCACATCTAATTTCATCCCAATGTTGTGATTGTTTCAGGTAGCAGTTCTGATAATTAGCAGGAATCAGCAAATTAAAAAATGACTCTAAAATGGCGTGTAAGAAACCCTCAAAGGGCTGAAAACCTGAGTGCCTAACAGCCCCACGTCCAGAAATTTCACAAAATGTCTTTACCTGAAGCTGTTTCTCTAATTGCTTCTAATGAAGTCAATGCATGTGTTAATGAAATATTGAGCGCAAATATGAGTGCTTATAGGATACACACAACTCTTCAGAAAACCCAAGTGCTCTAGTCACTCCCAGATCTAGTGAACAACAAGGGATGGGATACCCAAATCACTTTGTCAACTCACTATACCAACACCATGGCACTCATTAACAAATTTCAGGGACAAAAACCATGCCCACAATATGGCTTGAGGACAGTTTATATACACAAGTTAGCAAAAGGAATTACTAACTTCCTGCTAAGTGCCACATTCATACTACATTTGTTTCACTTTCACCATAGCCGTCTGAAGTCTGTATTTATCCTTAGTTACAAATGAAGGAAATGAGGTCCCAGAAGACAAAGTAACTTATCTCAAAGTACACAATACGTAAAACCAAAGCCTGAATTTGAATCCAAGCGGCTTTAGATTAGAGATTCACTTTTTTTCCTCCATATCACACATAGGGCTTCCTTGAGCTGCCAAGACAGTTCCCCCCCCCCAAAAATAAAGGAACTCTTACTATAGGACTGAGAAGGAAGTGACTAGGCTTGAAGCACTTGAATACAAACTTCATTTGCCAAGAAATGGTCTCTGGCAGACCCAGATTTTTCACCCTTTTCCTTCTTTGATGCTCTGAATCACAGCTGTACATTTCCAATAAAAAGACACATGCATCACAGACAGTCAATGTGAGCAAAAGAATAAAACGGAGAGGGAGATATTAAGAAATGGCTGCGCTGGTAGCCGTGATAAAATTTTAATGTGAACATTTTCTGAGACCAGATTTCAGCTTATCAAGCACTATGCAAATCATATGCAAATCCCACACAAGCCTGCATATATTCCCATGCCTGCCCTTTTTTTTTTTTTTTTTTCTCTCCCTCAGATGTGCCCCTTGGGAAATCCAAGTAGAAACAACGGAGCTCTGATCACCCTCTTGGCTCACTGCTCTGGATGGAACATTTGCTGGAGTGGAGATGACAAATCTGAGGGAAGTTTCTGATCGGTATTTGGTACATATGTTCACTGGCCTCCTACAATGGCAGCATTAAATCCAAATGTCAAGAAGAATTTGTATACACATATTTTTGAAGTGTCAGTTTCAAAGACTTCAGCCCAGTTTCCAGCAGACTTTTGCCATCCTGCTTCTTTAAAAATCAGGGCAAGAGCAAAACAGACCACCTCTTGGATGGACTCATTAGGCAGAAAGGGTTTGCACAGTTGAACCCAATGCTTTTGCAATGAGGGTTATAATGGAAAGCAAGGAAAGCCCAAAGCCACCATAGCCCTCTGGGTCACTGCTGACATCTGTCACAGGGTAATCTGTAGGCTTTCCTGGGAGACAACTGACACACGGCATACTCCTCTCACTTCCTAGAATAACCAAGGCTCCTCCAGCTTGGCTTTGCAATGGTTTAACTGCCCTTGATTCTCCTACATCTGTCCCCTTTGCTTCCATCAGGACCCAGCTTAAATGTCCGCTCCTTGAAGAGGTCTTTCCAAGCTAAAGATGAGTATCCAAGTATTTTCTATCAGAGTATTCCAACCACCTGTCATTCTTTAATTATTTTATCTGCAGTAAGTCTCTTCCGAATCTCAACTCCCTGAAAGCAGAGACCTTGTTTGTATTGGCAAGAGAGTTTCTCTAAAGCCTTGGCATGTTTGTCAAGTAAATGAATAAATAAGGAGCTCCCTTTTAAAATTTCCACTCCTAAAAGCTTGAGCTCTACATATGGTGGTGAGAAACTTTTTCTTCCTTAGATCTCTGAGATGCAGGGCTGCCCTCCCCCTCCTCCCCTGCTAAGGATGATGGAAGGTACTGGCTTGATGGAATACTCTAAGCAGAATCTGGAGCAGAGACACTGAGAGGAGGGGCCTAGGGAGACAGCCCCCCACCCCCACCCCAAGTTCAGGAGATCTACGCTACAATTGCCAATCTGCCTCACTGAGCTTCAAGACATGTGCTTCTCCCTACTGTTTGGGCAGAGGGTGGCTGGCTTTTCTCTTTGCTGCCATATGAGCTGTATAACTACTGAACCAGAAGATGAGCAAATCTGACAGCTGCTCCAATGCTGAGTGTGTTGAACTCCAGTAATGAACACCAGGAGGGCATAATACCCTGAGCCCAGGAATGGGGTGGAAATGAGGACCCAAGACTGGTGAGTCAATTCTCTATTCAAATGCTGGACAACGCAGCTTGCTGACTAGAATAAAGACCCAATAAAAACTTGTCCAAGAAAATTTAAATACACTCCAGGTGCCCTTTCTCATTCCATTAGATGCACTGCCCTTAGGCAATTCTATTTGAGCCCAAGGCTTCAATTATCATCTCTATGCTAATGGGTCTTCTAGGCTGGACCTTTCTCTAAGCTCCTCCCATACGGCTAACTGTCCTCTGGACACTGCAACTTGAATATCGCAGGCATCTCAAACTCATAACGTGCAAAACTTGCCTAAGGTAACCCTGATAGGAAGTGGCAGGTTCATTTCAGTTTGAGATGACACCAAAGAATATACACAGTCTTTCCCCGTTGTGGATGGGAATGCCTGTAGGTGGGTAAGAGGGAGGGTATACTCATTTGCTTGGGTAAATGAACCTCAGGAAAATGGCAGTGAACACTGTCAATAAAACTTCTCATTAACCTACAAATGGTTAACTTCAGTGGTAGCTGGGGATTTCCTAGACGTTGATGGCCTTTCAAGTTGCTGCAAGAAATTCACTTGCCTAGAATTCAGTGGGTTTGGAGGGAAACTAGTACAACCTAACAGCCCTTAACCACTTACTTTGCTTTGAAAGTGTCTCAGTTAATGAAGGATCTCCCAGTGCTGAAAGAGGGGGAGCAGGGGTGGAGGAAGGAAGGGGGTCACCAATTCACCATTCTCTTCCAATAATTCTCATAGGGAAATACTGTTTCTTAAGTAACAATGTACAGGTCCAACTGGCCCTGTGTTCTTTCTCATTCCTTTTATGTTTTAGTTCACCAACATGAATAGGCTTACTTAGCCCCATCCTTGAATGGAGCTCTGTCATGCTTAGAAGACACAGTTCATTTGCAGTTTGTTTCCAAGCTTCAACTCTCTCCAGTTTTCTTAGACACAGTTGTTACCCAGCAAGCACCAGCCCCAGGTATCAACTCAGCCAATTTGCACAGGGAGGGCCATCCATCCTTCCCAGTGGGGGAGCTCCAATCAGACCTGTTGTGCTGCACTGTCTCATTTCCACAAGCTTACTTGGGATTTTTTTGGACATTACCACTTGCCAAGGTTTTTCCTGTCCATGATCTTCTCTGTTTCCAATTATCTTTATCCAGAAAGATTATCTTGAATTGTTGCTGTTTTCTCATTTGACTTGGCACCAAGAACTTGCACATTTGACAAAACCATCAATGGGGCTTAAGCAGTTTTTAAATTTAGGAAGGCAATGGTAAGTTGGTTTCTTTTTCAATAGTTATCCTCATCAATTCCTGTGCACTTGAGTGTCTTACCTTGTAAAGATTCATTTTTTTCTTCTTCTTCTTTTTTTTTAGGGCCACACCTGTGGCATATGGAAGTTTCCAGGCTAGGGGTTCAATAGGAGCTGTAGCTGCTAGCCTACGCCACAGCTACAGCAACACAGGATCTGAACCAAGTCTGCAACCTACACCACAGCTCATGGCAACACTGAATCCTTAACCCACTGAGGGAGGCCAGGGGTTGAACCTGAGTCCTCATGGATACTGGTCAGATTTGTTTCTGCTGAGCCGCAATGGGAACTCCAAGATTCGTTTTTCTGAAGATACTTTTTTTTTTTTTTTTTTTTTTTTAAGGCACAGGAAGCATTAGCATTCACCCTATGTAGAAATGCACCTAATGAGCTAAATATTTCTATGTTGTAGTCATGCACCAGACCCCATCTCATTTCATTCTGCAGAAGACATGCACTGTGGGCTATGTCTCATATTTACCTACCCTTCCCATTAATCCCTGCTTTCCTTTCAGGCTCAAAATACAGCTTTCTACTGCAACACAAACTCCTTAGTGGCTTTCCCAAATCCCCAATCAATTAAAAATGGCTCTGCCTGGCTGGATTTTTGCAGACCTTTGCTGAGGTTAAGGATCAGTCACAATTCCCCTCATATTACTTTCATACAAATACTAGGTCGGACACTGATGCAGAGACTGTCAGGAGAATTCATAAAAACTCTCATTCTCATGGTCTTACATCAAGCTATGTTCTTATCAAGGTGCCTGTGAAGTAAGAGAAAACGATTTCTAAGCTAACATTTGGATAATAAAGTGTTATTCTAAGTTAAATTTTTGAGTATGTTAGCTTAACTGAGTATTTCTTCCTGCCCTGTGGAGTTTCACAAAATGGTTAGCACTTGGTGACACACCAAGGCTAGCTATGAGGTGCTCCTGGAATTTACTGAAATTCTAACTATAGGGAGTATCTTGGTAAATTCCTAAAAGGAGCAATACTAACTACACACCCAATCCCTTAAAAAGCAATTGTGGGAATTTCCACTGTGACATAGTGTATTAATGATCCTTCCTTATCTCTGGTGGAGCAGGTTCAATCCCCCCCTCAGCACAGTGGGTTAAGGATGCAACATTGCTGCAGCTGTGGCATAGGTCACAGCTGCAGTTCGGATTTGATCCCTGACCAGGGAACATCCACATGCCGTCCATATTCCAAAAGGAAGAAAGAAAAAAAAAGCAATTGTGTGCATATTCTACACTGAAAGAAAATAGCTAATTTCATGTTACATGACTTGTACCTCACTTAAAAAAAATAAACTACTACTGCATCAAGTTCAAAGTCCATTTATGCAATCTCTGATGATGATACTTTGTATTGATGAAGATACTTCATATTGATGAAGATACTTCTTCATACATGTTGGGGATCAGCCTATGACTTTCATATGCAATCACAGAGCCTCCAATTTAAGGCTGTAATTCTCCAAAATCAAATCATAATAGATGCTGGAAATCATCACACTCTCCTAGATGATTAGATCTTAATTCATCCCATTCCAAACTTTACTTGTATGTGGAAAAGGAATTTTAACTTTGAGCTCAATGACATGGAACAACACTTTAAGTTTTTCTTCAGATGGGGCAAATATATAGCTTTATGACTATCAGTCCATTCAGTATGGAATCTAATGAAATGTTAACACTGATATTCTAATTGATTAACAAAGGAAAATCCTGGATTTGCAGCTGTGGTGCATTGGGTTAAGAATCCAACTGCAGCAGTGTGGGCATCTGCAGAGTTGTGAGTTTGATCCCAAGCCTGGTGCAGTGGGCTAAAGAATCGACTGCTAACGAAGTTCACTGGGAACTTCCATATGCCATGAGTGTGGCCATGGGGGGGAAAAAAAGGAAAATTCTTATGGTAGAAAGATGATGTGCTTATCTGCAGTATATTTCCCTGTGGATGAACTGGAGTTTTAGCATAAACCTCATCCTGAGTCACAAGTTAACAAATTCCTCCCTAAATGGTATGAATTCTGTGTTTGTAAAGATATGCCTTTAGGTACTTTCTATACAACAGTTCAAAGAGCCCCAAGTAAGTAAGTTCTCCAATTAAATTTCTTCCTAAATAAAATATTAGCACTTTTGCTACGTTTTGTTGGGAGAACCATTAGATAGTATACAGGCAAGTTTGAATTTCACCTTGCTTTGTAGATGAGATTTAAAACAATATAATTTTAACTTCCTCAAAATGAGGTCTGTATCTGAAAGGACCAAAATCTATGTTTTCTTTTGTTTCTAATGATCTGAAATAGCAAACCATGACAACTCTTGACATGTATGAGCAAAATCTGAGCAGCATGTTTTTAAAGCCTCCCTGGAATATTTAGCAAGTGTTCCAGAAAGCTTGAGGAACCATACTAAAGCCTCTGTCTGCCATGAAACTACCCAGGCTCTGTTACCCAAAAACTGACTTCATCTCTTGGTGAGTGTGAAGCCAAAGCACATAACCAAGCCAAAATCTGGAGAAGAAAGGATTTACTACTTACAGCCAATAAGGAGAACACCAGGGATCTTTCCCAAAGCAGTATCTCCCCAAACATCAGAACTGGGAAAGTTTTAAGCTAAGGGTATATGCATATTCATGAAGGGGTGTATGCAGAAGAGAATTCAGCACAGAATAGGGGCTAAAGGCTGAGAGAGTCCAAGCTTTAATTGACTGAAGTCATAAGGGGCAGAAAAAGTGAAAATCATCATCCCTTAGGTTCCAACCAGTCTGGGGTCTCAGCATGAAGTTACCGTCCTGAACTATGGCTTCTTGAGTCCTTTTTTTTCATTTCTGCATTCCCTCATTTCTCTCAACATCCCTAATTATGGACACTAATTCAAGGGCAAGCATTGTGGTCAGGCTTAGATCACAGAATGGCTTAGGCCAAAAATGGCTTCTCTTAAGTCAAGAAGGCTATGCCTGGTTCTTTTTCCACCAGGGACTCCCCCACCCCTATCTGCCTACAGCTCCATTCACTGATTAACAAATGTGGACCAAGCACCTTCTATGTGCCAAGCCCAGTGCCACTCATGGGGAAACTGTCCAAAATGAGCCAAGGTCCTCTGTTGCAATGAGCTGGGAAACAGAGAGCACTACAACAGAATCTGCCAAGTGAACAGGGCAGAGGGAAGCCTGGGACATCAGAAGGGACACCAAGATAGCCCCAAATGGAGTAAAAGATGAGGAGGATCCAGGCACGGGAGGAGAAAGGAGGGATTCAGGAAGGAAGACACAGAAATGCAAAGACACTGAGACAAACTAAGTCAGAAAGCACCATGGCATTTCTGTTAATTTTGTTAGAATGGAAATGGGTGGAGGGTGGGTAGCATGGGATAAAACTGAAAAAGCAGGAAGGGGCCAGACACCACAGGGCCCGGTTAGCCATGGTGATACGTTTCTGCATCTTACTTTCATGTCATCAGCAATACAGTGAAGGCATTTACTAGGATGCTCAATTTGCTTTAAATTCGGTCCTATAATTCCATCTTTGGGAAGCATAAACACACAATTTCCGTTCCAAAACCACCTGTGGGTTTCATTCATCATTTCAAGTGAACTACTATCTTAGCACGGCAGCAGGAAAAACTGGAGACTCGGCAAAGAATTTAGGGAGATGACAGCTCATTGATCAAACATGAATGTGAATGCCATGGTTACTGTAGACAGTGCAGCAACTTCTATCCCCAAAGTCTGACCGAACCTCAGATGTTGGAAACTTTTCTGTGGTGCTAATTGGCAGGGCTCCTAAAGTATAACTTTCATATGAAACCTGGCATTTCCCACTTCCACATTAAATATTTCATTACTCATATGCTTCATGGTTGAGACCCTGCCACATGGAAGCACTTTGTAAATAATCAAAATATGCAATCAAGATAGCAAAAGCATCTCTGGAGAAGAGAGGGTTTTTAAGCCACAAGGATAAAAGATGTTCCACCAGTGGTAGGTTTCAAGACTTCCCTCTCAAGTTTCTTTCTCAGTAAAGTCTTTAAACTACACCTATGGCTGAACCAGAAGAAAGCTAGTCTATAGGATATTGACAATCAGAAGGCCTGTAAAAAACTCAAAGTTATGACCATGCCAATCTAACCCAGGGTTGTGACTGTGTGAAGAACATACAACTGAATAGGTACAAAGAACTAAGCATCGTTTGATAGAACATCAATGTATATATATTTTAAAAAGCATTTTAGGAGTTCCTTGTGGCAAAGCAGGTTAAGGATCCTGTGTTGTCACTGCAGTGTCTTTGGGGCCAGGTTCGATCTCTGGCCTGGGAACTTCTGCATGCTATAACTGTGGCCGAAAAAAGAAAAAAAAAGAATAAGCATTTCATCATCAAAGAGCATGGAGTTGGCCAAGTTCCATATATGACCTATTTACCAAAATAATTAACCCTACAAATGCAACCAACTTTTTAAAGTTGAAAAATAATTTTTTTCTCCGCTTTTTAAAAAATTTTTTTGTATTTTTATCTTTTTAGGGCTGCACCCACAGCATATGGAGGTTCCCAGGCTAGGGATCCAACCAGAGCTGTAGCCGCCAGCCTATACCACAGCCACAGCAACACAGGATCTGAGCCACGTCTGCAACCTACACCACAGCTCACAGCAATGCCAGATCCTTAACCCACTGAGCAAGGCCAGGGATCGAACCCGCAACCTCACGGTTCCCAGTCGGATTCATTTCTGCTGAGCCACAAGGGGAACTCCTGAAAATTAATCTTTATAAGCAGCCTTACAAAATCAATGCCTTTCCCACAACTAAACCGTCTCAAGACTGCTCCAGCCATTTACAGATGACTCAACCTGGCTCCCCACAGCTCTTCCCCATCCCCACCCCCTGGCTTAAAAATTTTAATACCATTTAAATATGGACTCTTTTTTTTTTTTTTTTTTTTTTCTTTTTAAGCCAATTATGAAAAGACACTGAGGGCCAGGAGAAGAGGGAGGCCAGCTTTAGTTGGGTTAAGTATCCCCTGGCCACTTAAAATTAAGAATGAGGAGCCTGGAGTGCCTGTTGTAGCTCAACAGGTTAAGAACCCTACACAGTGTCCATGAGGATGAGGGTTCAATCCCTGGCCTTGCTCAGTGGGTTAAGGATCTGGCATTGTTGTGGCTGTGTTGTACGCCTCAGCTGCAGCTCTAATTTGACCCCTAGGCCCAGGAACTTCCATATGCCACAGAAGAAAAAAAGAAAAGCAAAGAAAGACCAAGGAGCCTGGGCAGAGCTCTCTGCCCCTGTGGAAAGAGAGGGCACTTAATCAGAGGAGCAGCCAAGGTGCTCAGTGATGGAGGAAAGAGCCCTATCACAAAGGCAGGAAAGTGAGAATTGCTGAAAGATCCCATTTTCTCCCCATTAATCCAGAAAAACTTTATCATATATATCATATATCAAATAAACATATATTTCTTCTAATTTGGGCTTATGTAAACAGTGAGATTGGCAAATGTGTTACTGGTAGTGGGGGGAAGAGGTGGAAAAAGGAAGGTAAAATGGGAGAAAAGATGAGGGGGGAGAAGAGCTGAAGGATGGGGGTAGGGAAGAAGGGAAAGGAAGAAAGAAGAGAAAAGAAAAGAAGGGGAAGGAAAGAGAAAGAACAGACAAAAGATAGCACTGCATGTCTTTTGACACTTTCCAAAGAGACCTTGAATTCATCTCAATTATCACTTCCCTTATTTTCTTTTCCCCAACCAACTGTCAAGGTATCTAAAGGAAGGGTATATCCCTTCAAGCAGAGAAAAATACTTTCCAACTCTCTCATCCTATTTCTCAATTCTCCACAGGCTGTATGGCCTTAGAGGGGGAAATGTGGGGTTTCCTGAGAACTAACAAATTCTAATTTAATTAGACCCAGATGATGGACAGACCCACACACCCCAGCTTTGGCAGCATAGAACTTTAAGTTTAAAATGAACCTTTCATTTTCCAATAAAGGTGGATGGACACACACACACACACACACACACACACATGATTGATCTCTGTTCCCTTTTGTGTGACAGAAATGTGCTCTGCATTCCCATCACTATCAGTTTTTTCCAAGTATAAAAAGGGATGAGGGGAAAAAAATGTGCAGCCTGACACATTGCTTAAACCAATCTCTGAGGCATAGGTGGTTAGTGACACACCAGAAATAAAAACCTTCTATCTCTTTGTTTCCAGTTCAATGCTTAACACATTGGATTACTGAGTCTTCTAAAGTTGAAGAAAACTTATCTTTGAAGGTGTGTCATTTGCCAAGTCTCTGCCTTTAAAAGTGATTTGATTCATCCACTTCTATTAATACTTCTGAGGCTTCTCTCCATTTTTTAAGAGCTAGTGAGAGAAACCAGACTGGAGGACAAAATATTTAAACCTTTTTTTGGAGACATGATAGTTGAATTTTTGGGAAAATGAAGAAGCAAAATTACAGACAAAGCAAAAACATCAACATTTCTTTGCCAACATAAGCTTCCTGCAAGACTGGATGTGTTTAATACCATCCTTTCCGTTTCTTATCCACTAGAGATGTGTTGCAGCACGCCATGCTGACATCCAATTTTGTCCCCTCAATCAGCAAATAAGAGTTCTCACTTTATGTGCCACATGTAATGGGTTAAAAATTCAAGACATGCTTTTGTCAAGCAATTTGAAAAGAAGTTAAGCAGCTCTAATTTACTTAGGACACTGTAACTGTTGAAAATCAGGCCATGCTTGATACGTTCTTGCTTGGAAGTATCTGGTGTGTGCTTTAAGTTATGAGAAATAACTGTCTCCAAAATCTGTGACCTAATGGTCAAAGCTCCTCCAAAAAGCCTACTTGAGAAAAGAGTGAACTGTGGCACATAAAACTCTTAAGTTTTTGACTTTTGAAAGGTCTCTCTTGGAGATCACCCCCTGGCCCCCCGCACCACCACCCCACCCCATAATTTAAAGAAAGCTTAAGGAGTTATTCTCCAAGATTTCACAAGCCTTGTGAGTCTTGATTTAGGAGCCAGCGGGGGCAGGGAGTGAGATGGACTAGGAGTTTGGGGATACAAACTATACATTTAGAATGGATAGGCAATAAGGTCCTACAGCATAGCACAAGGAAATGTATCCAATCACTTGGGATAGAACATGACACAAGATGGCATGAGAAAAAGAACACATATATACGCCTGAGTCACTTTGCTGTACAGCAGAATGTGGCACAACATTGTTCATCAACTGCAAGATGATGGAGTTGGTACTTGTAGTGAGTTCAAAAGACAACCTAAAAAACGTTTCACACTCTTTCCATTAACAGGTAGAATGTGTGTCTCCTCCCCTTCAATGGGGGCTTTTGGACAAGAGGACCACTCAAGAATATGGTAGAAGGAATGCTGTGCCAGTTTTCAGTCTGAGGGTTTTAGAGACTTCCGGTTCCTCTCTCCTAGGATACTCAGTCACCACAATGTGAAGAAACCAGGCCAAGTGGAAAGGCCATGAGCATGCATGCTGGTGGACAGCCCAAGGTGAGCTCCCAACCACGAGCCAGCATCAATGGCCAGACACGGGAGTTAAAAATCCCACAAGATAAGTCCAGCTGCAGCTCCTATCTGAACAGCAACACAATGAGAGGCCAGAGCAAGAACAACACCGAAACCAAGAGAGATAAAAATGAAATCACTGTATTAAACCACTTCGTTTTGGAACGGTTATGTAACAAGAAATTACCTGAATAGTACATTAGAAACATGTTCTCAATGAAATTCTCTCTGGGTATTTCTACAAATTTTGTCCATAAGTTCCTGTGGGAACCTTACCCAGTGTGCACAACTCTACCTTCATTCTCTCACAGGTAAAATCTCTGACTTAATAGGCATTTAGGCAAATAATAGAGAAACAATCTTAGTGTTCAGTCTTGACCCTAATACTGGCAAATCTCTCTTCCAAAGATAAAAACAGCTTTTCAGGACCCATTCTTTGCCCCTTAGGAGGCAGTTTCTGTCCACTGTCACCGACTACAGACCCTACTGTTTGCAGTCAGAAGGACTAGGGTTACTTCATCATGCAATCTCACCCTGCTGCTTCTTCTCCCTGCCCCCCAAGCCCTATCAAAGCTGCAATCATCACCATGGAAACTAGCCAGGGAAGAAGCTCCACATTCTTGGTCAAACCTTCGATGCTATCACCCACAGGAAGCTCTGGAAAGAGAGGCTAAAAGTAAAAATGGTTCTTTCTCATTCTGAGAGGCACCCATTGCTTTCTCCCATTGTTTTCTCCCTGTCAAGCTCCAAGAGAGATTCCAAAAATAAAAATAAATGAAACTCGCCTCTAAGTGACTTCCAAAATAATACCTACTGCCTACCTTGTGGGAACTACTACAACAAGTGATACAGAAGTCTAATTCCCAAGGATTTTTGTGCAATGGGCTGAATCTACCACTAATTGAGAAGATAATGATTAATAACAGATTACAAGGTTTCACAGCCAGAAACCTCTCACTTCCAGTCCTGACTCCATTACTAAATAGCTGGGGAAGTCCATTCACTCAGTTTGTTTTTGATTTTTGTTTTTTAGTATTGTTATTTTTTATGGTCACACCTAAAGCATATGGAAGTTCCCAGGCCAGGGATCCACCATACTTTCTCAGTGACCTGAGCTGCTGCAATTGGATTCTTAACCCACTGCGCCACATCGGGAACTCCCACTCACTCATTTGTATATTATTTCAACACAGCACCAGGTCACTGCTACTTTGGGAAAATCTTTGGGATACAAAATAGACAGTCCTTGGAGTTCCTGTTGTGGCTCAGTGGTTAATGAACCCAACTAGCATCCATTAGGACACAGGTTTCATCCCTGGCCTCGCTCAGTGGGTTAAGGATCTGGTGTTGCCATGAACTGTGGTGTAGGTTGCAGATGCAGCTCAGATCCCGTGTTGCTGTGGTTCTGGCGTAGGCTGGTGGCTACAGCTCCAATTTGACCCCTAGCCTGGGAACCTATAATCCAGCTGCTGGGAAGACAAAGGTGAACAAAATGAACTACTTGACTTTAAAGAGTTTTTATTCTAGTAGTGGAGACAGAGAAAAAGAAATGTTTTAAAATGACTGTCATTAAAACCCAGGAAAGAGACATAAGAAGCTAAAACAGAAAATAAAGAGTCTCACTTTGGGGCAGTGCTCAGGAGGAGGTAAAGGTCTATCAACTCTTTAAGCCTGAGTTTGTCTTTGTAAAGAGTCACACTACTGCACTGAGTTGTCATAAGGATGCAAATTAAACTCTGTAGAGCATGTGCAGTGAGCATGGAGCACAGTGATGCTCAGCAAACGGCAGCTAGTTTTAGGATGAATATGACATATCAAAGTACCCTGGGTGAATCTTGGGAATGGCAACCCACACAGACCCTGAGCCCAGAGTGTCCCTGCAAAGGATGCTAAGCCCTGACCACTCTCTGCCCAAGGCCACCTGTCAGGGCTGTGTCTGCAGGAGAAATCCTCAGAGAAAAGGTTTGTCTCCCTCCAGAACAAAGAGCAAGTCTGCATAAAAGAGGCGATTCCCCAAGCTCAGGTTTCCTTGGTTCAAAGCAAACCCTGTGTGCACAGTACCCACCTAAGCCCCTTCACATCACCCCCTTGGGATGTGGGAGCTGACACACATGAGGCAATCATTACTTGCTGTGCTGCCAGCGATTAAGTCTTTTATCTCTAAGAGTCTCATGTTTTCTGGAAGCATGCACAGAACTGTAGCTAGCTCACATGCAGGGTAGAATCTCAGATACCAACCACATCCTTCCAGATTACCAGTGATCTGTAACTTAGTCTTCGACAAATAAGTCCTCAGCCACTTCCTTCTTGACATGGCAGCCTCGTCAAGAATGATCGTTCTTTGGTGCCAACATCATGAAACACACACACACAGCCCACAACACCAATGTAAATCGCCCCCAATTTCTTTTTTCACCACCATCAAGTCTGGGAGTTTCTTTTATTCCTTACTACTGGAGAACTATTACAGACATTAATGATAGTGTTTTATTCCCCCAGAACATCAGTCAGAAGGACCAAGGACCATAGGCACAACTTTAGAATCAGCATACAGTATGGTGACAAAGATATGATATGACAAAGGGAGTGGTAGAGGAAGCCACAAAGAATCATAAAATCCAAGAAAGCAGCAAATTTGCAAATATGGTAAGCATCTAGATTTGCTCTTAAAATGGAGACCTATCTAGGAAGAAAAATAACAGTGGACAAGTAAATTTTAATCAGCAATGCTTGGCAGAAAGGCATTTTGTCAAGGGTGTATCACTTAACAGATGGTAAAAATGATGTATAACAATCTTCGGTATCCCAAGCCAAAGTACAAAATGGACAGGCAAGAGTTAGAATTTCTGCAGGGTCAGAAAGCTTTTTTTTGGTCCCCTTACTGTATTTCCTTCCACCTTTCCAAGCCCTTTTATTTATTTATTTTTTAATGTGCAAAGGTGTAAAATAAATTCACTAACTCTTATTACATATGGCTAAGGCTCAGGGTTGAAATATATTTTTAATTAAGGGTACTGTTGGGAGTTTGGAAATTCCAATCAGACCAGCACTTGTCCATTACATCCTGGCTGCCAAAAACACCAAAATTAAAAAACCCCACTGGTTTACTTCCTTATTACCATTTATCCCTAGGAGTTAGGGGCACACTCCAGGTAAGGAAACGCAGGTACAAAGAGACACATATACCCAAGAATCACAGCTTCAGACACACATTTTTTTGTTTATTTAAGACAAGAAATCACTTGGGGAAAGGAAGGAGATTGATCACTTCTAACAGACACTAGCCAGCCTGTGGGATTATTTCATGTCAAGGATAATTGCATCAATGAAATATTTATGTGTGCTCATTAAAGGAAAACACTCCATTTTATAACCAAGATTTTGTGCCGCTTAAGTGAAACAGGAGGACAAGTTTGAGTTGTCGAATCCACTGTCTGAGATTTGTAAATTCAGTGAACGAAAGCCAGGGCACTGCCTATGTCAGCTGGCCTCTGGGCAACAAGAGGT
This sequence comes from Sus scrofa, assembly GCF_054392235.1. Classification (NCBI taxonomy): domain Eukaryota; kingdom Metazoa; phylum Chordata; class Mammalia; order Artiodactyla; family Suidae; genus Sus; species Sus scrofa. The sequence continues at coordinate 62,078,909 of NC_139395.1, forward strand.
TCTGAAAGCAGTTTATGAGAGTTGAGCTTTCAAAAACTTCCGTGTTCCAAAGCAATCTAAATGTCCACCGACCGATGAATGGGTTAAAAAGACACAGTATGTCTATACAATGGAATAATACCCAGCCATAAAAAATAATGAAAGAATGCCATTTGCAGCAACATGGATACTAAGAAAGTAAAAAAGAGAAAGACAAATACCATACGATATCATTTTATATGTGGAATCTAAAATATAGCACAAATGGGAGTTCCCATTGTGGTGCAACAGAAATGAATCTGATTAGGAACCATGAGGTTGCAAGTTTGATCCCTGGCCTCACTCACTGGGTTAAGGATCTGGCATTGCAGTGAATTGTGGTGTAGGTTGCAGACATGGCTCAGATCCTGCGTGGCTGCAGCTGTAGCTCTGGGAACCTAGACCCCTAGCCTGGGAACCTCCATATGCTGCAAGTGCAGCCCTAAAAAGCAAAAAAATAAAATAATAAAATAAAATATAGTACAAATGAACCTATCTACAAAACAGAAACAGACTGACAGACATGGAGAACAGATTTGTGGTTGTCAAAAGGGAGGGGGAGCGGGATGGATGGGGAATTTCGGATGCAACCTGTTATAGTTAGAATGGATAAGCAATGAGGTCCTGCTGTATAGCAGAGGGAACTCTATCCACACATTTGGACAGGACATAATGGAACACAATATGAGAAAAAGAATGTATGAACAGGTCACTTTGCCGTACAGCAGAAATTGGCAAAACATTGTAAATCAACTATACTTTAATATTTTTTTTGTAAATAAATAAATAAAGTCTCATGTTCCAAAGTCAAGGGATGTGAGATTCCCTCTGTTCTCTGAAGCCTTTGAAAACAAAAACTCAGTTTCCAAGAGAAGATATGCTGAACTAAAGCAGGCAGACTCCTTTGGCTTGCTTTAAATTAAAGGCATCCCCTGGCCCTCATCTTGGGGGCTGAGGTGTCAGACACCATCTACTGTGGAGTGTGGCACTCTATCAGAGGTGGGGCCAGCTTGAGAAACTGGGAGAGTCTCTGAGGACCCAGAAGGCATCCGAGGGACCACTGGATGCGCTGCAGGCCAGTGAACTGTAATTCCAAAGGGATATGTGTAATCTTCCTTAGAAAACTCAGACCCGGGAACACACAGGCTAAGAACATAACACAGGCTAAGAACATAAACACATTTCATCTTGAGAAATGGCTCAGGGAAGGAAAATAAAAGTAATAAATTATTCTCTACACAGTGTTGATTTATCAGTTATTACATCAATGGGCAAGACACACACACACACACACACACACACACAAGAAGAGGAGGAAGAGCAGCAATTAGGCCAACACAAAGACAGACTATCTTATTTCACAGAATGGTAGGAACAGTGGGGAACTGCAATTCATTCCTTGGTACCTGACTCTGAAATCCCTGCTCTTTAAAATCACTTAATTGCTTAACTTTGCAGGGAATGTTTACTTCCTTTCTCTGCTTTTTCTCTCCCAGAGTCCTGCCTAACAATTTATGTGGTAAAGTTTCTAATAACTCTTCTTGATGGCCCCCAAGACGAATGGAAAGAAAAAACTTGCCTTCGAGGAGTCCAAAGGGAGGGAGCACTGTGTAGCAGGCTTTGTGTTAGGTGCCAGGGCTTTTAAAAAAAATCTGACTCTATAAACTGTAGCATGATTTTAAAAGAGGTTTCCAGTACTAGGTCTCAAACATTTTATTGATTAACTCTTGGCTGCAGTAAATGAAAGTCAAGTCAACTTAGTTCAAGCCAAAAAAGAAATTTATCAGAGCACATGCAGGGCAGAATAATGCCTCCCCGCCACCAAAGACATCTATGTCCTAGTCCCCAAACTGGTGGATATCTCACCTTACGTGGCAAAAGGACTTTTGTAGATGTGATTAAGTAAGGGACCAAGATGGGAGACTTCTGGATCATCTAGATGGGCCAATCTAATCACATGACTCCTTCAAAAAGAAGAATCTTTCCTGGCTTTAGTCAAAGACGTGATGAAAGAAGCAGGGTCATACAGATGGTAGTGACTGAAAACCAATAGAGTAAAAATAACTAAAAAGTCCAAGAGTTCTCTTCAAACCCAGTTAGAACAAATTCCTTCAAACAGATTATTGGTTTTTGTGTTTTTGGGTTTTTTGTTTTCAGGGCTGCATCTGATGCATATGGAAGTTCCTAGGCTAGGTACTGAATCAGAGCTACAACTGCCGCAGGTCTACAGCACAGCCACAGCAGTGCAGGATCCGAGCTGTGTCTGCAACCTACACCACAGCTCACAGCAACACCGGATCCTTAATCCAATGAGCGAGGCCAGGGATCAAACCCATGTCCTCATGGATACTAGGCAGGTTCATAACCCACTGAACCAAAACAGGAACTCCTAAACCAGTTGTTCTTAGATGGAGACAATTTTGTCCCAGGTGGAAACATACCTGGTTATCATAGCTGGGAGTTTGGGGGTTGTGCTATTGGCATCTGGTGGGCAGAGTTCAGGGATGCTGCTAAATATCCTATACTATAAATAGCTGCCTGCAACAAAGAACTGTCCAGCACAAAATGTCAATAGTGCTCCATCTTAAACAACATAATACTGACCCATTTTATGTGTTGGCTTTGCTTAGTTTTATTCTCAGGTAAGATCTCTACACATAGTAGTAAAGTGGCTGCACACAGCTTCAAGCCCACAACTTCCAATCTTAGAAAGCCCTTCTTTGATAAATCTGGGCAAAGTCCTTGGGTTGATTCTGATTGGCCCATCTTGGATCATTCCCTGACTCTTAAATGATTCATAGTGGCTATGAGGATGGAGCATTATCCCAACTAGCCAAGCTTAGACACATGCCCTCTGCTAGAGTCGAAAGGGCTGAGTCACCTCCAATTCCCCATAACCATAATGCATAAGAAGAAGATGGCTATGGAAAGGAAACAGAGTGTGAAAGATTTTTAAGTGTTTGCTGCTACAGTAGATTCTGTCTAATCAAGAGAACAAAGGGTGATTCTGGAGGGTTGTATAAACACTGCACAACAACATCTTCCATTAGCAGGTCTCTGTACATCCACACCTCTCCTTGGGCCTCTGAACTGAGTGGTTCCCATCAAAGTGTTTCTCAAGGGGTCACAATGACATACAACTGATAGGCTATGCTGTCTGAGGTTAACATGACATGACTTCGGTTAAGGAAGACTTTCTTTTTAAGAATGCCATGACTGGGCATTCTCACAGAAGAAAGCTCTAAAGAATTGCCAGAAGCACTGTGGTTGGATCTAAAGGATGAGAAAAAAGGATCAGTCTGAGAACTTGATGCAATTCTCTTCACAGTACATGTTTCCAGATCAAGAAGAAGACAAACCAATCTTTGATCAGTCATAGCCACAGACAGGTGAAAGAGAAATGAACTCAATGCCCTGCACAGACTCTGCAATGCTGAATCTTCGCTTTATTTTTTCAAGCTGACTTTTCCTTTCACACTCCTTTTCTTTGCAAAGTATAGGCAGTTCACTTTAGTAAAGCATTAGTCATGTGCCCCATCTTCAGATTTCTTCACCTTTTCATAACTCTTGTATAAATAGTCAGGACTAGCCTGTGATCAAGGATGATGTGGATTCTGAGCACCTACTAAAGTCAAATTATTCTAGGATTCACATCCAAACATGAGGGTAGAACCTAGAAGTTGATATAACACTAAAAAGGGCAAACATAAAAAGTAAGAACAGAAAAAGTAATTTTTCTTCATATGAATCTCCCAGAAACAACAAATTTGTCATGTCTGGATTCAAATTTCCCAAGTCAGGCATCATTAGGCATCCTTGACAGATGTGTATCTGTCTGTTCAAAACTAGAACACAATGTTTTTCCTTCCTTTGTTTATTTGTCCTTCCTTCCTTCCTCCCTTCCTTCCTTTTTTTATTTTGTGCCTCCCTTCCTTCCAGAAGCCACCAAGAGACACTGTCAACTCCACTCTGCCCTCTCTCTGCCCCTTACCTCATCCTACAGGCTGCCTTTCAGAATTTGCAACCAGCATCACATAGCCCTACAAACAAAAGTACAGAGAGCAAATGTCCTATATTGCTAGATACTAAGAATGATTTTTAAATCATTTGAAAAATAACATTTAAACCGAAATACTAAACCAACTATAATGGAAAAAAAATCATTAAAAAAAAATAAACCAAAATATTATATATTCATAACAGAAGAAACACACAAATACAAAGATCCATAAGCAGCACATGATCCACACAAAGATAACCAGTATAAACACATTAATTTATATTTGTTCTAGCTGTGCATACATATGGGCACATACACAAACACATATAAAATACATAGAATATTGGAGTTACCATTGTGGCTTAGCGGAAACAAACCCAACTAGTATCCATAAGGATACGGGTTTGATCCTTGGGCCTGCTCAGCGTATTAAAGGATCCAGCATTGCTGTGGGCAGTGGTGTAAGCAGAAATGGCTCGGATCCTGAGTTTCTGTGGGTGTGGCATAGACCAGCAGCTGCAGCTCCAATTCAACCCCTAGCCTGGGAACTTCCATATGCCGTGGGTACAGCCATAAAAAGCAACAACAGCAACAAAAAACATAGAACATATACAGGATACATATATTAATATATACAATTTTACTTTTGTAAAATAGATAATATAGAACATTTTTATAAAAGAGATATTATACATTTACTCCATTGATGATATACTGTGTTTACTATCTAGATTACTGTATAGATACTGTAGAGATTACTCTCACCCCACCCCCATTAGCCATACCTGCAGCATATGGAAGTTCCCAGGCCAGGGGTCACATTGGAGCTGCAGCTGAAGCCTACACCATAGCCACAGCAACATCCAATCCAAGTGTCTGTGACCTATGCTGCAGCTTGCAGCAACAATGGATCCTTAACCCACTGGGCCAGGCCAAGGATCAAACCCTCATCCTCATAGAGACAAGTTCTTAAACCACTGAACCACAGAGGGAACACCTATATAGATTACTTTTAATAAACAATGAGGAGTTTGTGGTGCAGCGGAAACAAATCCAACTAGGAACCATGAAGTTGCAGGTTCGATCCCTGGCCTCACTCAGTGGGTTAAGGATCCAGCGTTGCCGTGAGCTGTGGTGTAGGTTGCAGACGAGGCTCGGATCTGGCATTGCTGTGGCTGTAGTGTAGGCTGGCAGCTGTAGCTCTTATTAGGCTCCTAGTCTGGGAACCTCCATATGCTGCAGAGGCAGCCCTAAAAAGACAAAAAAATAAATAAATGAACAATGAAATATTTTGTAACTTTCTGTCTACTACCTACATAACGTATAGTGAACATTGTTCTATACCAATTCATATTCATCTCTGTCCTGTCCAGAGAGGAGGGACAGGGTAATTTCAGAGCAGTGAAATCCCTTGTGACACAGTGGATACACCACATGGAGGAAGTGTGCCAGGCTGTGGGAGAAAAAAAGGTGCTATCTAGCAAAAAGTTTTCATACTGGATATTTTCATGCAGAATGTCCAGCAGTAGACACCCCCTACCCCAAGGCAGCTCCGGAAGAAAGCTGAGAAACTCCAAACAGCAGAAACAAGATCGGGAGACTATCTTGGCCCCTCTGGCTGTGGAAACTCCTGGGGCAGCACTTCTTAAAGTCGCAGGACCCCTTTATACTTTTCAAAATGATTCTGTCGAGCGATTGCTCTTGCTCACAGGGTTCCTCAGGAAGGGGACTGGATTCTGCAGTCCCTTTTGCCATCGTCCATAACAAGCTGGCATCTGTGCCTCTGCAACACACACCTACCTCCTCTTTAAGTACTGCATCCTCGTGAGAGTTAGGAACATAGCAACAACAATAAAAGATGACCAAGTTGGTCGTTCCCTTTTTTTTTTTTTTTTGGCTTTTTTAGGGCTGCATCCGAGGCATATGGAAGTTCCCAAGCTAGGGGTCTTATTGGAGCTGTTGCTGCCGGCCTACGTCCCAGCCACAGCAACGCCGGATCCTTAACCCACTAAGTGAGGCCAAGGATCGAACATGCAACCTCATGGTTCCTAGTCGGATTCGTTTCCACTGCGCCATGAAGGAAACTCCAAGTCGGCCATTCTGAAACGTACAATGAATGTCGTAATCACAGCTTTGGTGGGGCACTTATGCTAAAGTGAAAGTAAGGAAATCATCACAGACGAGGGCCTCATTACAGCCTTGAGTATTTCATCTTCGCCAAGATGCAGTGGGAGCCTCAGAGAACTTGGTGTGAAAATTAGCATGTTTAGGGATTAGAAAAAGTGAGAATTTGCTAGATGTACCTGTGAACATATGTATCTTAAAAATCCCATCACTTGCAGGCCCACCATCATTACAAATGAAGCAATCTGATACTCTAAACAAGGAGCTGACAATTAGAAGCCTGCACAGACAGGTTTAATTAGCCTGAACACTGTGGATCTTTAAAAAGGTATTACAAGTATTAGAGCTTTCTTCCACCCCAACCAGGCTTTGTAAAAAGCACATGTGTTTGTACATAAACTCACTCACACTGTCCTGTCAAAATTATGATGTAGTGGTGGAGATGGATGCTAAGAGAAACAGTCACCATAGCAACGAAAAAAATCACCACCACATTGGAGTGATTCTGTCTCATCTCTCAGGGTGTTACCAGAATGACTTGCTCAAGTTATCCTCCAGCCATCCAGAGGAAAGTCCTTTAGGCACAGGACTCCAATTGCTCTGAATCACCTGAGTATGGCCATAACTACAACGTCTCCGGATAGGAAATTTTACTGCATACCTGGCTCAAAAAGACAATCAGCAGCAGGCACTAGAATGTTACCTCAGAGCAGGGCTTTTCCCCTGTTCTGTTCTTTTCTGGCTCCCCATTTCCCAGGATAATGCCTGGCACATAGTGGTTGCTCAATAAGTACTTATTACATGAATGATCACAATGAAAAATACAGCACTAATGAGAAGCACAGGGTAAAATTCTATACTTTGTTGTAAAATCACAAGGCCCAGGATTGGGGTCAAAAGAACATTTTTTTGTTGGGGGGCGGGGGGCTGTGCCCACAGCATGCAGAATTTCCTGGGCCAGGGACTCAACCTGTACCACAGCAGTAACCAGAGCCACAACAGTGAAAATGCTGGATCCTTTACCCACTGAACCAAGAGGGAATTCCAAAATAACTAAATATTTCAATCTGCTTAGAAGAACTCCAAATAAGATTCCTAAGTTTGATTCTTTATTTCTTCCATGAAGTCATTCTCCTGAGACAGAAGTACAGTGGTGAAGTGGGTGGACTCTGGTACCAAAATGCCTGGGTTTGGATCCTGCCTCTCTCACAGCATGACCTTAAAGGAATCAGTTAACTTCTCTGTGCCCCAGTGTTTCTATCTGAGAAACAGAATGACTAACAGGACCTACCTCAAATGTTGGCTACAATCACTGAACACACACACTATAGATAAAAAGATGACTAAAACATCCCCAAGTTCTTAATATACCACCACATGATAGTATATATTTTGTTACATGGCTCACTCTCCCCACCAGGAGTCAGAATGACAAGCATCAGATAGCCTATGGAAGGGCTATGTCTCAACTATGCAAAAGTTGGTACGCATTTTCCTACAGTTAGGAAGTGGATTGAGCAACTCTACCAAATCTCTAAAGATCATGCCACAATGAAGAGATGTACACTTTTATCAGCTACTCAGAAACTAAGACTGGAAAGCAAACATGTAGGTTTGCTTTCCAATCCACAGCCCAGAAAAGAAGGAATGCAAGGGACTTGAGCAAGACCAAGCCAAGGGTCTCTTAAAAAAAGAAGCAGCCAGCCTCAGCTGATCACAGACAAAAGATCTGGAGGTTGGGATTCCAAGACACTCCACAGTGAATGCTCCAATATTAGAAAAATCTGTGGAAAACAGGAAAAATGTGGAAACTAGACCACTCTCAAAAAACTTGATACCAGATAATTTAATGAGCAATAAAAATAAAAGTGGTGGTTGCCAAGGGGGAGGGAGGAAGAAGTGGGATGAATGGGGAGTTTAGAGTTGGTAGATGCAAACTATTACATTTAGAATGGATAAGAAATGAGGTCCTACTATACAGCACAGGGAACTATATCCAGTCTTCTTGGGATAGAACATGATGGAAGATAATATGAGAAAAAGAATGTATATAAATGTATGACTGGGTCACTATGCTATACAGCAGAAATTGACTCAACACTGTAAATCAACTATACACTAATAAAAAATAAATTTAAAAAATAAAGAAAAGGAAAAAAGAAACTATTGTTTCAAGGGTTAATAGTAGTTGCTTTTCAGATATTGTCTGAAGCTGGTTTAGCAGGGGAAAAGTGATTTATATGAACAAATTCTTGGCGGAGAGAGAAAAGTAGAGAAATATAAAATTATGCAAAGACTTGTTGAGATTAAATGAATTACTGCTGCATATGAATCAGTCTTTTTTAAAGAAACTATACAGTATAAAATAGACATGGTCTTGTAGTTGATTAGATTTACACTTCCATATTATTTAAACTAGGCCACCTGGAGAAAAAATAATTTGCTGCTTTTTACATAAAACACCTTGGCTTAATATTTCACAATGAGGAACCTTGCTTTTGAATTAAATCATGCCAAAATGGGAGTCTAGGAGAATAGGAAATTCAGTATGTAGGATGCTAGCCATTCAATCTGGTAAAGACAGTGAGTCCCTGACAGTGCATAACTATTGCCATGTACATTTTCCTACAACTAGGAAGTGGATTTAGAAACTCTACTAAGTCTTTGATAATCACACCACAAGGCAGGCACAGACTGCCATGTTTTCCTGTTAGGACATCAAGTTTCTGCAGCATTCAGAAAGCCCAGAAATCACTGAATAATGCCATTCTTCATTCACAGATGAATAGCCAGGCAGAATTATGGTCTTCCAAATGCACTGCTTTGAAAGAAGGCCATGCATTCTCTACGCCACTGTCCATAAATTTGCTAGAAAGTGCAGCTTCTCAACCAGGGTTCCTAGGAAGACCAATGCTCTCAGCCCTCAGGGGCCTGGGTGGGGATTTGGAGAGTTGAAGGCCTCAGGATGGTCTCACCCTTTGTGCATTTCAACAGAGCACTAAATGCCCTCTCAAATGTCATGCAAATATCACCACTGCCTCTATCAACCCTGACACGCCCAAGATGGGAAGCAGAAGGACAGACTGTATTTCCATACAATGTCGACAGGAGTTTGAAAGAAAAGAAAATACCTGGGGATGGGGATTCTGTAGCCAAATAAGTAGAATAAATAATGACACAAAGTAATAAGAGACTTCTTCACTACAGGACCTTGAAAAATTCCTCAATATGCTAAAGGAATATGATACTGCTATATTTCACCAGCTTATTTGACAGCACTCACATGTTAATGGAGTTTCATCAGGATTATGAACACACAGAACAGTCTGAGAACTGCTGCTCTAAGTATTTAACTTGTTATCTGATGAAGGGGTTTCAATAAGCATTTGAGTTACATGTGAATAATTTTTGTTGTTGTTGTTTTTCCTTTTAGGGCCACACCCACAACACGTGGAAGTTCCCCAGCTAGGGGTCAAATCCGAGCTGCAGCTGCCAAAGGCCTACACCACAGCCACAGTAACTCGGGATCCATCCAACACATCTGCCGCCTACACCACAGCTCACAGCAATGCTGGATCCTTAATCCACTGAGCAAGGCCAGGGATCAAACCCACATCCTCACAGACAATAAGTCAGGTTCTCAACTTGCTGAGCCACAAGAGGAACTCCATGAATTTTTTTTTTAATTAATAAAAAAGAAAGCAGGGAGTTATTCCAGATGGAGTTACCAATGAGGTACACATTTTATGATATAAAAGACAGAATGTGATCTGGAAGTAGAGAGTAATACTACATTTAAATGGCCTCAATTAATTCTGCCATTCTCCTAAAATCTTCCAGGTGTATTTGTACATTGAATGTTTTCTTTCATTTCATTCAAGGAGGATTTATTTATTTTTTATTTTTATTTTTTTATTTTTTTGTCTTTTTGCTATTTCTTTGGGCCGCTCCCATGGCATATGGAGGTTCCCAGGCTAGGGGTCGAATCGGAGCTGTAGCCCCTGGCCTACGCCAGAGCCACAGCAACGCTGGATCCGAGCCGCGTCTGCAACCTACACCACAGCTCACGGCAACGCCGGATCGTTAACCCACTGAGCAAGGGCAGGGACCGAACCCGCAACCTCATGGTTCCTAGTTGGATTCGTTAACCACTGCGCCACAACGAGAACTCCTCATTCAAGGAGGATTTATGAATGCCTATGTGCCCTGGGCCTTAGAGATCCCATTGTCCTTAAAAGACAAAGTAGGCCACGTGGTACTTCCATCTTCAGAAAGGGAGACGGGCAATAGAAATGTAGATGTATATAAATTCAGACATAAAATTATGTTATGCTTTTAAGTGAGACCCATCAACCTGGAAAATGCGATGTACAGAGAAAGACTGGGTGGCTACTCTAAAGACATGACACAGGAGTGGAGTCTGTAACCACGAAAAACAGCCAAGCAAAGGGCCTGGGGAAAGAGGCTACCTTGTCAGGCAAATGACAGGGGCAAATGCTTTGAGATAGATATGAGTTCAGGGGAAAGAGAAACAGAACAATGGCAGTTGGAGCACCTCCTAAGAGAGAAAATGTAGCCAAAAAAATGAGACTGGAGACCCAGGGAGGGAACGGATCATGTTGAAGCCATAGAGCCCAAGGTAAGGAATGTAGATGGATGTTCATTTAAGAGAAGACACTCGGCACGTTTTAGCAGAAAAAGGCCCTGACGCAGCTACTCTTGTTAAAAGCAGGTGCTTCTTTGTGGGAAGCAGCGGTAGGAAAGGCTAGAAAATGAAGCAGGGAGTAATTCACTCCTAAGCATGCTGGTTAAGAGTTCCTGCTGTGGTGCAGTGGGTTAAGGATCCAATTGCAGCCACTCAGGTCACTTGGGAGGCATGGGTAAATCCTCAGTCCAGTGCAATGGATTAAGGACCCAGCACTGCTGCAGCTGTGGTGTAGTTCACAGCTGTGGCTCAAATTCAGTCCCTGGCCTGGGAACTTTCACATGCCACGAGTGTGGTCAGAAATACAAACAAACAAACAAAAAACCTGGTAGGTTACTCCCTGAGATCTCAGGGCCTAAACGTCCAAATCCTGGAGGAATGAGTCAAACTGGATACTCATCCAGCTATGAAGGACCAGATGTTGTCACACAGGGGCACAGCACCCTTCAAACAGTATTGGCAGAGAAGATACAGTCATTCCAAAGAAAAGATGCCAAGAAAAACACATTTGCTTTTCTATTCTTTCGTCCAGGGCATCGTTTATTCTTAACAACCTTCTTTTGAATCTTAATTGAGAAAAGAGAGAAAAAAAAAAAAAAAGAACTTGAGGGTAAAACTTTTTAACTACATAAGCAATATTCCTCTAGTAGAACTCAAGTGTGTGTTGAAGCCTATTATTTTTTAAAATAGTAAGACTTTACCTTGATTCTTAATCAATACCCATATGACAACTCCTCACAAAATGATAACTTCCCATGTTTAATAACTGCTGAGATTTAAAAAAATAAAAGTACAGCATACAGTAAAACCTGATTAATTCTATTCCTTATTAATGGATGTTGCAAAACTTTGGACCTGGGTCATCTGAATCTGTATTCTGCTTTATCCCATTTTTTAAAATTCTGTTCTACAAATTAGTGATTAAACGACAATGGTGGGGGGGCAAAATTTAATCTGAAGACTACAAACTATACAGAAATATATTTATACAGAACTAACACACTAATTACAAACTGCTTATCTGCTCATTCTTGTAGGTACTTTGATGTTACTTATGCCTATCTATTAGAAAACAAATGGATTCATCTAAAAATTTTACCCAGTTTATTAATTTCAGTAATTCTAGCTGGTCTTCAAGGTTGGATCAAATCACAAGCAATAAATATGCCTTAACATCTAGGTGTTATGTAACATTATGCACAACAGGTAACAAAAAACAGACATATTCTATCCAATCACCTGCAGATCTGGTTTTACCTGAATTTCCAAGTGCAATGACCTCCAGCTATTCAGGTTTAGAAATGATGCTGACATGAAAACAACCTAAATGTCTATCCACAGATGAATGGATTCAGAAGATGTGATAATATATACACAATGGAATACACAATATATACAAAATAAAAAAGAACAAATAATGCCATTTGCAGCAACATGGGGGCAACTAGAGAATGTCATCCTAACTGAAATAAATCAGAAAGAAAAAGACAAATAGTATATGATTCACTTACATGTGGAATCTAAAATGTGGCACAAATGAACCTATCTACAGAACAGAAACAGACTCACAATACAGAGAACAGATTTGTGGTTGCCAAGGGGGAGGGGAAGGAAGTATAGTGGACGGAGAGTTTGGGGTTAGTAGATACAAACTATTACATTTAGAATGGATAAGCCCTAGCACAGGGAACTATATCCAATCACTTGTGATAGAACCTAATAGAAGATAATATCAGAAAAAGAATATATATATATATATATATATATATATATGTATACACACACACATACATACACACATACATATATGTATGACTGGGTCACTTTGCTGTACAACAGAAATTGACAGAAAACTGTAAATCAACTATAATAAAATTAAAAAATAATAATAAAAAAAGAAATGATGCTGAATCTAACTCAGAGAAAACACTGCTCATTTTTTTTAGGTCTGCGCCCATGGCATATGGAGGTTCCCAGGCTAGGAGTCAAATCAGAGCTACAGCTGCCGGCCCATGAAAGCCACAGCCACATAGGATCTGAGCCTCATCTGCAACCTACACCACAGCTCATGGCAACGTCAGGTCCTCAACCCAGTGAGAGAGGCCAGGGATCGAACCTGCAACCTCATGGTTCCCAGTTGGATTCGTTTCCACTGGCCACAATGGGAACTCCCAAATCTTGCTTTATTGTAACATTAGAGCAAGTGCCCAGCAAAGCCAGGTTTCTTGTGCAGAACTGTGCTTGCTCTCTCTGGGACCCATCTTTGAGGCTCTCATCACTAATGAAAGTAAACTCCACCTCCTGACCTTTTCAGCTGTTCCAGGAATGCAGCCATAACCAGCGTCTCCAGAGTACCTCTGAATCAGTCTACTGTAAATACAGTACTGCAGTCTTAAGTGGCAGACTGGACTAGATTTTAAAACAAGTGGTTAGCAATAAAAGACAGCAACACTAAAATCACCATGCCATGCAATCCTGCTAGCTCTGATCTTCAGTTATAGAGTAGTACCAGATGATTTAATTAAATAAGAAATGCTGGATTACTTTCTTTCTGTTGCCAAACACTTTGGGACCTCATGTTCAATTAAAAATTAAAACTTGGCCACATATTCCAAGTGTCTAATCACATTTCTCAACATCTGTCTTTCATTCTAGGCCAAAAGAAAATAATATTTACAGAAGAGCAGACTGAGACAAAATATACTGCTGTCTTTTCATCTACTTGACTTGGTGAACATCTTCACTGCATAATTTGTCTGTTAGGTGGTATATCAGTTAGGAATGCTTTTGGCTGCAAATAAGAGAACCCTTGAATAACAGTGGCTTCAATAATTAGTAGTTTAGTTTTCTAGAAATCTGGAGAGAGGTGATCCCTGGGGTTGATTCAGCTTTTAACAATGCTGACAAAGACACAGCTCTCTCCTTCTATTTTACCATCCTTGGCATGTTAGTTTCCTATTTCAATCTGTCACCTCACTGTAACAAGATGGCTGCTATATTGCCACACAACATAACTCATTCAAAGCAGGAAGAAAGAGTAAGGCAAAGGATTTATCTTCAAGGGGTGTCTTTTATTTTTATTCAGGAAGGCAATCTCTCCCACTTCCCCTTAAGCTTCATTGGCCAGCACCTGGATCACATGCTGATCATAACTCTACACCAATCACTACTGAAGAAGAACAAGCTGACTAGACTGGCTTAAATCTATCATGATTCATCAAGGAAAACTGGGACAAGCATGTTTTGCTTGAGACCAAGTAACTGTGCTGACCAAACACAAAACCAAGGTTCTGTTAGAAAAAATAAGGGACAGATACATGCTAGGGTGGTCAAGACAGTTGTTTATACCTCCAGTGTTTCCTAGAATGGAAGTATCCACGAAAAACCACCTAAACCAATAGCCGTTAAAGAAGAATAACTAATATATCTTCTGTTTCCTATAATGCCCAAATATTGTGGGAAGCTGAAACTGGTCAGAGCTATAGAATAGGATGAGTTATTGTCTAATTCTCCTCCCTGGATTTTTGAGGGTTTGTTCTTACAAAGAAAGATGGTCATCTCCATATCAAGTTTTACCATATCCTCTAAAAGAAGCACAATGCAATCCAATCACCTCTGGAAATATCTTCCAGCCCCCAAATGCAGTGATTGGATATTCAGAAGGTAACCAGAGTACAAGAGAGTATTTTATCCATTTTCCCTTGAGGTCATTTAAATGCCCATTTAAAATGTACAACACACACCCCAGTGATATAATGAGTAGTATAGAAAGAGGCGATACTTGCAAATACTCTTGAAGGAAATCTAACCTTATTGTGTGAGAGCTCCAAAGGTATGTGAAGATGTTTGTTTGCCAAGTCAGACACACATACACGTAATTTCCATGTTATACCTAAAAACACCATCACATAGCCAACCTTAACATTTGGCTGCAGTCTGGCTAAAACTGAATTCTAGCAGCACAAAGAAATTTATATTATCACACATAAATTAGCAATTTTTAGTGCTTTAAATAGTAAGTGGTACTTCGTAAAACTCAGCCAATAAGCAAACTGTGCATATTTATCCCCAGGAACTGAAGACTAAGATGAACATTAAACGTTGATAGTAGCCAAGATTGGAACGTAAGGCGTAATCTCTATTTTTGCTAAGTTTATAGCACATGGCAGAATGAGACTTCAAATTTTAGAGCCAAATATAACATTGTTAAATTTTAGAGCCAAATATAATATCATTAGCAGTGATTATTTGGGGTTCAGATATCATATTAAGATGATAATAAAATGTCACAATTAAACAATTCTAAGTCTTGTGGAAAATCTTTCCCCTTGAAATTACTTTGCTTCCTAGTAGCAAATAACCATGCAAATCAATTAAGCAAAAAAGCTTTTTGCCAACCTGTTCAGGAATAAAATGAATTCAGTCTTGGCCTAAAGATAAAAGCCACAAATGTAAGAGAAAAAAAAAAAAAACAGAATCTAGAGAGGAAAAGCTCCTCCCTTTCTTTTCGTGGTCTCTATACTAGGATTACAGTCCAGTTCTTTGGCACTTAGCAGATAAACAAAACACACATGCAGGCAGCATTTGGCCACTATGATTTAAAAGACACAAAAAAACTGGCAAATACTTTCTATGTACATACTTGTTATTTGACTGAGTCCTAAGGATGCTACTAAACAAAACCTAGCAGAGAACACAAATTTCATCACTCTTCTCCTAACTCCAAGAATTCCCTGTATTACCAGAATGTGCCATATGAGAAAGACAGGAAGTATCTGAATTATTCCAAATCAGGAGCCCTGCCCTGGATTCTAACATCAAGCTGCTCTCTACTGCCTCCTAGGGGAGCTCAACATTACAGCAGGAAAAGAAGACAATGCTTTCACATCATCACATGCTTATTGGTCACTTATTTCTGATGACTTAAAAACAAGAATGTGAAATTGATTTAAAATGAGGATTTCTTACATGTAACATTCAAAACTCTTCTGAGACTTAGTTTTTTTCCATTTTGACAACTATGAAGAAATCAGGCAAAAGTCTTGCCACTGCCTATACATCATATCTAAGCATAATTAACCCATTACCACTCCCCTTCCAGGTCTGGTCCACTTCCTTGAGTTTAAACATCTGCTAAATGAAGGTGCTAGACTATATCTGCTCTCTAACAAGTGTCTCTAAATTCTAAAAATCTCTGACTTAATGATTCTTTTTTTTTTTAAAGAACAGTTGATTTACAATGTCACTTAGTTACAATAAAGAATTTAGTTATATATATATATTCTTTTCCAGATTCTTTTCCCTTATAGGTTATTACAAAATATTGAGTATATTTCTTTGTGCTATACAGTAGGTCCTTGCTGGTTATCTATTTTATGTATAGTAGTGTGTATGTGTTAACCTCAACCTCTGAATTTATTCCTCCCTACCATTTCCCCTCTGGTAAAATTTGTTTTCTATGTCTGTGAGTCTATTTCTATTTCATAAACAAATTCATCTGTATCATTTTTATGATTCTACATATAAGTGATAATCATATGATATTTATCATTCTGTGTCCCACTTCACTTAGTATGATCATCTCTAGGTCCATCCATATTGCAGCAAATGGCATTTTTTTCATTATTTTTATGACGACTCAGTGATTCTTGAATTACTTGATTAGAAACTCAAACAAGAGAAATAAGGTAGGTATGAAACATTAGGGAATGGTAAGGACTGTGGCAAACTGGAGAGCTCATTGTCCCTTAAAGGGATAAGGATCCACTTAGTTCTTGCTAATTATATATGCAAAAGCACCTAATTTTTTTTTAAAGAAAAGCCCCAAAAGTATATAAAATATCTATAACTTAGATGTTTAAATTATAAAATGCTATATTGAGTAAAAGAAATAATTGGATTTAGGCCACCAGAGCAGACATCTCTGCTATAAAATCATCTATTGATGGCAACTGCAAACCAAGAGACAAACCAGACAAGGAAAACTCATCCATCTCTCCTACAATGAGATTCATCCTATCAAAAAAACATCTGGTTAACAGGGACAGTTGCAGCAGATGTGGTAATTTGAAGACTGCTTAAATCTTCAGCCAGTGCCTTGGCTGGGTGTTTCATCTTAATTTTGAAACAAAGTAGCTTTATATGGTATATTAAAGCAAAACTAAATCACTCCAATAGTCTGTTCCATTTCTTCCCAGCAGGCTCAATTCAAAAGCTCAGAGGACAGATAGTCAGATGGATGCTCCCAAGGAGGAAGCAGAGGGAACAGAACAGCCTTAACATTTGCAGGAGGCCATGTTACCACTGCTGTTAGGGAAGGACAATGCAAGTCTGCTTAAACATAAAAGTTCCAGCCTTAATTCCCACTGCTACTTTCCACATCTTGGGTCTGACTTAAAACTCCAATCTACTCTACCTACTGGCATAAGAGCCTGTCCTCACATCCATTTATCTTCTTCAGAAATAAGTACAGGCTCTCAGTCCATTTTCCCCATAGCTGACAGACCAAGGCACAGGGAATAGATTGAGAAAATGAGGATGAGCTGGCGAGATGCCAACTCATCTTTATGTGCAGGTTAAATACACTGTCTTATCTATATAACCTTTACTATCATTAGTCAAATCTCTATTTCAGCAAGCAGCACTGAAATCTCCTTAGCGACTGTTCCCAACTCAAATATATGACCTTTGAAGACTCCCAAAGGAAGCAGAGTTGCTAAAATTTAATAAAAAGGTCCAATCCCTTTGAATATATTTACGCATTTACCAGTAATTCCTGAGGGGCTAAATCCAGCATTATATCTGGATTAACAGCACTGGGGAAAAAGAGTAATAATAAGCAAGTGAGAAAGAGAGAGAGTAAGAAAACAAACTCTAAAATTATTCTACCGACCATTGTAATTCACGAGAGTTTTTCCCCATATATTAAAGAATGTGTAAACCTGTGCATATAGTTAAGTTACCTGAAAATCTAGTCAAAGCTTTATTGATCACTTAAAAACAAATTATTTCTGAAGGAGATACAAAGTTCAATTTAAGGTCCTGTACATATCATTTAACCTCCAAAGATTTCTTCAGATCCCTATTAGAATTGTGCTATATTCCCAGCATCTTTTTTCCTTGAAAATGAAGGTATGAGAGCCATGCAGCCTGCTTCGTTTAAAATTTCACTGTATTGATTGCTGTCTGAAAGTGTTCTAATAATAGGTAAATGAAAGCAGGATTTATGTATTATTTTGGTCTTATTTAAAAAGTGGATGAAGTCCATTTTTTAATTTTTTTTTTTTTTATGACAGGAGATGAATAGGAAACAACTGTTGGAGGTGACACCTGAGGTTATACAAGACAGAAAAAGTAACACAGGGGCCAATAAGTGGAATCAGTGGGATTCCACACACTTTGCTGAATCATGTGGATATTATAAATCAGAAAAATCAGTGATATTGTCAAAGGGTCAAAGGCAGTCAGAAGGCTCCAATGATGCTCAGACAGCCCTGAATTTGGTATCCACAGCTTTCACTATGGATCATTCTGAGTCGGTGGAAACTCCCTGAGCCATTGTAAAAATACAAGCCCCAGGCCCCAAAGCAGTAAATCAATAGTGATTATTATCAACAACCTACTAAAGACCAAAAGAAAGTCAACATGTGGTGACCAAGGAGTTCCAAAATTAAAGATCTCTCCTCTGCTAGTTCTCATTTACAGCTAAAGAAATTAGACAATTCAACATAAACATTTTTAACAACAATAACTGCCATCACCCATGAAATGTTTAGACCATGCCAGGCACCATGCCAAGCACTTCACAGGCATTGTGTCAATAAATCCTGAGGATGTCTTTGTGAGGCTGTTGTTCTTGTGCCCATAGTCAAGGTTCAAGGTTACCCATGAAGATTAGATGGCAGGGTGAGTACTTGAGCTATAGCCTGAACCCACGACTCTACCTCCAAAGTCACTCATCTTACCTAAGGTGTATCAACATCTACAACTCCTTTAGCCTTCTCAGAAATAACACAGATATTTATTAAAGTGAATTCAGAAAGGAAACTGAATTTAGCTCTCCACCCCTCATTTTCTGTTCCCATCATTTGACTCTCCTACGGTTTTATACTGGTCTCAATACAAGAGAACAAATTTTTTTTTTTAAGCTGCACCCGCAGAAATTCTTGGGCCAGGGATCAAACCTGAGCCACAGATGCCTGTAACCAGAGCCACAGCAATGACAACGCCAGGTCCTTAACCCACTGAGCCACCAGGAAACTCTAAGAGATTCATTTCTATCACTGGATCTCAAAACTATTAAGACAAGTTCCCAGAAACAGCAGAACATTCACCTGTCCAATATTCACCAGTTGTGATTTTTAGACTATCAGAGCCCCAGAGGATAAGAAGAAAGCTCCCATTTACCAAAACTCTATTAATTTCAAAGACGTCATTCACCAAATATTACAAATATCTGTATACCCACCTGCCAGAATTGACTATTAATATTATTCACTTCAAGCCTTTTAAAATGGATAGATGGATGAACGGAAGGATGGATGGAGAGGCAGAGAAACAGCTAAACAGAAAGTATGTGTGTGTGTGTGTGTGTGTGTGTGTGTGTGTGTGTATGACCCAAAATTAAGGATAAAAGTAACTTCTTCAGGTAAGGGACAAGTCAATCTTTGGAACTAATTTATTCATCGCCACATATCCCTTGAGTTAGAACCCAATAATATGCAAGTCACTGAACAACAGAGAACATGTCAATAGTGTAATATTGCTCCAAATGTGTATATGTAAGCAGAGTGCTGTGGAGATATAGCAAGGGTGAGCTATAATCTTGTCCTAAAGACACCATGGGCACCTTACTTCATAGGTGACAATTGTCTATAGCACCAGGCCAGTAAAATTAATGAGCTGTGGAACCTAAAAACCTGGTCTAAGGGCTTCAGCCACTCCTTACTCACAACCAATTGCCACCACCTGTTGTCAACCTTTCCTTCTCTGCTTAAAGTAGGAAATAAAGGCATATGATGAGTAGTAGGTGGTCACAGTCAGGTCACAAAGGTCCATGTGAGTCATGTCAAGTTGGAACCAACAACAGGTTTCAAACAAGAAAGTGAGGTCATCAACATCACTCCAGATACATATGGCAAATGGGTCAAAAGGGGGAAATGGAGAAAGTTGAAATTTCACTTCACCAATTACTGAAAACACATACCCACACACATATTATTAACTTGTGAAACCAGCCTCATTAGGCCTCCTAAAATTAGCTTCTGTACTCCCTTACAATTTTTTCAACTTAAGAAGAAAGAATCACTGTAAGCAAGAGTGCTTTCAAAAGCTCTCCAGTTTTCTTTCCACTCTGTGCAAGTGGCTTTAGGCCACATTTTCTCACTACAGTCCCAAAGTGTTTAAGTCATGAGTTTATACTGAAACAAGCACTCATCCTTTCCATGGCTTCCAAGAAGACTTATAATGGTTTCTTGTGCTAGTTTATCCAAAGCCACCCATAGGAAGGTATACTCAGTACACACAGGTTCTTCCACCTGGACACACACACACACACACACAAAACCAGCAACTCATATTCACATTTCTGCCAGGAAATAGCATGGATCAGCTTCCAATGGGGGTGCATTTAAGTTCTTACAATGATCAACTAATAATGACAGTAACAACTGATAACAACATTAATAATATTCCCTGAGTGCCAGACACTGTACAAGGTATATTTCATAATTACCCTAATACTTAATCCTTTCATGAATTCTAGGAGGCTGGTACAATTGCTATCCCCAGGTACAGAGAGCAATGCTTAGAGAGGTAATGAGCTGGCCAAAGGTTACCCACCCAGTAAATTAAGATGTGGAGATCTAAACCTAGAGAGCCAGCCTCCAACCCCCATGTTTCTCAATGCCATGCCCACCATATCAAGTGCAAGAACAACAGAGGCTGTTATACAAAGGCTTCTGTCATTATGTGTCAACAGCAAAAACAAAAGCAATGGCAGGCCTATATTCCACATACAGGAATCAGGGACCATGTCAAATATTTTACATGATATTTTATATCATCTCATTTAATTTTAAGAGATGATTTGAAGAATCCCTGTGCTCCTGTTGAGACAATCACACATTTTTTTTCTTCTTTTACAATAATTCAACACACCCCAGAACACACTTCTCATTCAATAGTACCTTTTTTTATAGAGAGCAAGTAAGAGTTTGGAGTCTGAAGCATCAGCATGTGACTTGGGGATGCCCCAGGAATATGTCCAGCAGACTTTGGCAAATTCTATGGTCTCTGAGCCTTAATGTCCTCATCCAGTGAAGACTCCCATGTCTTTTCTCAGAACTCTTCAGAGGATGACATAAGATACCACGTATGAGTGAATGAAAGAGTACACTACCCAGGACCTGGCAGGGTAAGTACACAGCAATGGGCCATGTTCCTCTTCAAGCCAAGACCTGCCACCAACCTGCTTCCTGTTTTCTCACTCTTTTAATGAATTCCATTCTAAACACATTGTCCCAAGATTTATTATCTGACTTCCCCTGGATTCCATGTAGTCAGTAAGCTTTTCTGTCCCTGCATCCACAAAACCATATAGCATTTGTCAGTCCATCAGAACACAGAAAACAGACTTAAGAAGCTACCACTAATTGAGGAAACCTGCTGATCGACAGTATGTCTGGGAAATGTTTGTAAACAAACTCTGAAACATCTGCCCACCCACAAACGTGAAAAGAGACACACACAATTTAGCTCTTGAAAGGGGTAAAAAGGCAGCCAGGGAAAATAAGCCCTATCTCATCAATCTCTAGGAAGAAGAGTACAATGCGCTTTCTTTCTACAAAAGTATTTGCACAGAGTCCTGAATGCCAAGTGAAAACAGGAATACAAAGAGGAGTCAGACCATCCTATTATCAGTGCCCCAGTTTTACTCAGATCATGGGTTAAAAGAAATGCATATACTATATATTTGCTTTTTAGGACCACACTTGCAGCATATGGAAGTTCCCAGGCTAGGGGCCAAATCAGAGTGACAGCTGCCACCCTAGGCCACAGCCACAGTGATGGAGAATCCGAGCTGGGTCTGTATCTGAGCACAGCCACAGTGATGGAGAATCCCAGCTGGGTCTGTAACCACAGCTCATGGCAACGCCAGACCCTTAACCCACTGAGCAGGGCCAGAGATTGAATCTGCATCCTCATGGATACTACTTGGATTTGTTACTGCTGAGCCACAATGGGATCTCCTAAAGGAAATAATTTACCTTTGTTCCTATAGGATAATACACTTCCTAGTGTAAAGGGCTCTATCCTTTCAAAATCTATTCATTCATTTAACTGCGTATCAAGTTCCTGCTATGTGCCTAGTATCACAAAGTGGAGACAATTTAGAAAGTCCCTAAGGGTTTCTCCATGCAGTTATTCATACTCCACCAACCCACTTTTTTCCTTTGTACTTTTTTTGGTTTTTAAGGCTGTACCTGTGGTATATGAAAGTTCCCAGGCTAGGGGTCGAATCATAGCTACAACTGCTGGCCCAAGCCACAGCCACAGCAATGCAAGATCCAAGCCTCGTCCGGGACTCACACCATAGTTCACAGCAATGCCAGATCCCCAACCCACTGAATGAGGCCAGGAACTGAACCCATGTCCTCATGGATATCAGTTGAGTTTGATACCACTGAGCCACAATGGGAATTCCTCCACCATCCCACTTCTAAATCAACCAAGAGAAATGTTTCTGAAGCACACCTAGTTTCTACCAGCATTTAAAAACTCTAAAAGACATTTCCACTAGTTCATTAATGGTTTTGTGAAAATGAGTATTTTTTTTGTGTTTCTAGGATACACTTAGAATATATTCATTTTCTTGTGCTGGTTCTCTAATCTTGAGTGGGATACATTTTAACATAAGAAAAGAAAGTCTGAGGAGAATTCATTTGCACATAAGAAAAATACGTATTCACCAAGACATCGTTATTGTGTGTGAGCTTTGTCCTTTTCTTCTTAAAAAAAATGAGACTTCACGCTCTTTTATTAGAATTCTAGTAAGAGGATGCACTGGAGTTTTGTGGGGTTCTTTTAAACAACTTTCTCAAATTGTTCATTATATTACAAATCAGTTCTTTTTGTTTTTTTCTGGTGTTTTTTTTTTTTGGTCTTTTGTCTTTTTAGGGCTGCACCTGAAGCATATGGAGGTTCCCAGGCTAGGGGTCAAATCAGAGCTGCAGCCACTGACATATACCACAGCTCACAGCAATGCCAGATCCTTAACACACTGAGCAAGGCCAGGGATCAAACTCAGGTTGTCATGGATACTAGCTGGGTTCATTAACCATTGAGCCACGAACAAGAACTCCCATATCAGCTTTTAGAAGAGGCCAAAAGCATCTTGAGTATCCAATAACAGAGGAAAGGAGAAGAGCTAAATTTGGAACATGCTTACAATTATTTGTTGATGGCCAGGTTGCTTGCAATTAGTTTTCAAGTGTCACAATTAAACACCCTACTTTAGAGGATTTTGGACCAGAGGAAGGCGATAGAATCATAGACCATCCAGCCCAGACCAGGGTCTCCCAAATGAACTAGTTTGCATAGGTCAGATGATGGGACTCCCCTGGTCTAACCCTATTACTTGGCTTCTGTCTCATGACCCAGAAGAATGACTGATGCACAGTGAATGCTCGAGATTCCATGTGTGGAATCAGTGAAATGGACAAGTTAGTATAAAGCTCACACACAGTAATGATGTCTTGGTGAATATGTATTTTTCTTGCATGCAAATGAATTCTCCCCAGACTTTCTTTTCTTATGTTAAAATGTATCCCACTCAAGATTAGAGAATCAACACAAGAAAATGAATGTATTCTAAGTGGTTAGGAATGTGATGAATGACACTTGGTCTTTAATGAATGTGATTGATTAGAATGAAATCTTAGAAGTTCCCGTCATGGCTCAGTGGTAATGAACCTGACTAGTCTCCATGATGATGTGGATTCGATCCTTAGCCTCGCTCCATGGGTTAAATAATCCAGCACTGCCATGAGCTGTGGTGTAGGTCACAGACGCAGCTCAGATCTGGCTTTGCTCTTGCTATGGCGTAGGCAGGTGGCTATAGCTCCGATTCAACCCCTAGCCTGGGAACTTCCATATGCCGCAGGTGTGGCCCTAAAAAAACAAAAGGAAAAAAATAATGAAATCTTATAATAGAGTTGACAGAATGAATGCAAAGACTCCAAAGGTATGGAAAAAAAAGACTTATGAAAGAACACTGAATCAAAGAAAGTAGATGTAGAATTTATTATACTACGAGAGTTTAACTTCAATAATAAGAAAGACTCAGGAAACATGACAAAAATTTTAAAAGCAAGAAAAATGTGCACAAGTATTAACAGTGAAATCTCTGAGGGGTAGTACCATGGCTAATTTACTTTTTAACATCTTAAAAACTGTGATGAAATGTGTATATGTATTTTAAATTAGCCATTTCTAGTTGAATATTTGGGAAGTATTAATTACATTTGCAGTGCTATATAACCATCACCACTATCTATTTCTGAAACATTTTCAATTATATCTCAATAAAACTGGGGGGAGGACGTTTCCATTAACTCAAACAGAAGTTCTGTAATTATTAAGCACTAATTCCATATTCTCTAACCTCTAGTCTACTTTCTCTTTCTATGAATTTGTCTCTTCTAAAGAATTTATATAAGTGGAATCATATAACATTGGTGCTTTTAAGTCTGACTTCAAGTAGTATAATGTTTTCAAGACTCCCCTACAACAATTTTTTTTTTCGGGGGGGGGGGGGTCATAGTATTGGCATGCCGAAGTTCCTGGGCCAGGGATCACAATGGTAACCCAAGCCAAACCAGTGACAATGCCTGATCCTTATCCCTCTGAGCCAAGAGGGAACTCCCACAACTGATGTATTAATTATTATAATTTTTTTCTTTTTTCTTTTAGGGCCATAGGTACAGCATATGGAAGTTCTGAGGCTAGCAGTCAATCAGATCTGCAGCTACCAGCCTACGCCACAGCCACAGCAACACCAAATCCTAGCTGCATCTGCGACCTATGCCTCAGTGTGCGGCAACACTGGATCCTTAACCCACTGAGTGAGACTAGGGATCCAACCCGCATCTTCAGAGAGAGAAAGTCAGGTCCGTAATGCACTGAGCCACAAAGGGAATTCCCTACAAATGATATTTTTTAGAAATTTATCTTTACATATTTGATTTTTTTTTTTTTTACAGTGGAAATGTTACAGGTAGGAAATCATTAGGTTTTGTGTTTTAATAATGAGTGATAAAGTGAATCAGAAGAGAAAAAGGAAGTCACTCCAGGCAGGAATAAAAGAGAGCAGGTGAGGGGCAGAAGACAGGTGTTTCCACAAGGGTGTGGGGAGTGGTGCTTCTGAGCAGGGGTCCATCATCAGACTGTCCCTGTGATATCAGCCTTACAGAGAACAGACACACCCCAGAGTACCTTGCAGAGCTCTTACCTCTAGATCCGCACAACTGAAAAAAGCAGAGAGCATCTTACTTACAATTGAAGCCCTAATTTTGCACCCGAGCATATTCTGCATGATGTGGCAGGTTACAAATGAACACAAGAAGACAGCATCTGTCAAGTTCCTGAAGAAACCAGGCAGAACCAAATAGAATTCCTTACCTGAAAAACATAAACACATAACACACATTAAAATTCAACTGGCATAATTTTATGTCCTTCTTAGTCGTTTAAGCCACATGTTTAATCTATTATTTCTTCTTCTCATGGAAGACTGGCAATGGCAAGGGAATATTGAATTCTTAATTCAAAGCACATTTGCCCTCTAATTCAAGACTGCTCTGATGGAAATGCTCCCATTTAGGAGGTATATTTGATAAGTGCTCCTAACACAAATATATGAAACCACTGCATCAAACATAACTCAGAGTGGCCAGCAATCATTAACAGCACAATTAAGTCATTTCCAGGACACAGTAATCACATAATCAAATGAACCTTCCACTCCAACTTGAAATCTCATCTAACCCCTGAATTCAGCTACTCAGCAGGTTAAGGATCCAGCACTGCCACCAACTGTGGTGCAGGTCACAGATGCAGCTCAGATCCCCTGTCACTAGCTGAATAGTCATCCGTTCACTCAGCACATCTACTGAACACAAACTCTGTCCACTGATGATCCACAGAGAAAAAACATGATTACAACCACTAAGGCCTTTTTTTCTTTCTTTTTAATGGCCGCATCTGCAGCATATGGAAGTTCCCAGGCTAGGGGTTGAATCGGAATTGCAGCTGCCAGCCTACAGCACAGCCATAGCAACACCAGATTCGAGCCGTATCTGTAACTTCTTGCATCCCTGTTTGCAGCAACATGCATCCTTAATCCACTGAGTAAGGTCAAGGATCAAACCCACATCCTCAGAGAGACTACTTTGGGTGAGCCACAATGTGAACTCCCCAAAGAGGACTTTAGATTCTAATGTAGAAATAAATTACACTCAAGCCTCTTTGCTAGTAAATTCATAAAAAGTAATTATATTAGCTTCTGTTTCTTCTGCCTATTCAATCATTGATTCAGTAAGTATATTCAGAAGATGTGTGCTAAAAAATAAGTATATTCAGAAGATGTGTGCTAAAAATACACAATACAACAAAAAACAAAGCCCTGGTCCTGTCCTCAGGGACCTTACAGTCTAGCAGCAAATACAGATGTTCCAATATAAGTGTGTGTGATGGGATGGCAGAACAGGGAAATCTAGTCTGGGGTAAGAGAAGGCTTCTTTAATGACACACATCTCAATGAAGACCTAAAAGATTAATAGGACTTAAAAGAGGCATCATTTAAGTGGTTGGGAGCGGTTCTCAAAGTGTGGTTGGGGACCCAGGAGGATTTCTAAGACCCTTTCAGAGGGTCCACAAGCTCAAACCTATTTCCTCATAATAGTAACACATATATGCCCTTTTCACTCTCCTTTTCACAAGTATACAGTGATGCTATCCAGAGGCTATGTGACGAGTGACACTACAACAGAGTGAGGACAGAAGCAATTAGGAGATACTAGACATCTTTTATTAAAGCGGACCAGAAAGGGATTGGCAAAAATATAAAGGAATATTATTATTATATTCTTTTAAATTCTCAGTTTTGACCTCTAAAAGGGGGACTATATAAGAAACAAAGCCTTTTTGCATTCTTAAATATACTTATGATTTGAAAGGCGTAAACTATGGACTTAAAGAACATATTAATATTAGTTCAACAATGGCTACCAAAATACACACTAACATAGGGGTTAATAATAGAAAATGTGGGGTCGTGGGAAAAAGGATATACTGGACCCCTATATATTTTCTGTGCAATTTTTCTGTAAACCTAAAGCTATTCTAAAAACTAAAGCCTATTGAAAAGGAATTCTTGTACCACATACAAAAATAAACTCAAAATGCATTAAAGACCTAAATATAAGACCAGAAACCATACACTCCCAGAATAAAACATAAGCAGAACACTCTTTGACATAAATTGTAGCAATATTTTTTGGATCTGTCTGCTAAGGCAAAGGAAACAAAAACAAAAGTAAAAAAAAATAGGATATAACTAAACTTAAAACCTTTGCCACAGGAAAGGTTACTGTCGACAAAACAAAGAGACAACCTATTGAATGGGAGAAAATATGTGCAAATTGATATTAACTGATATTAATTGATATTAACTGAAATAGTTAAAATATATATAAATAGCTCATACAAC
This sequence comes from Sus scrofa, assembly GCF_054392235.1. Lineage (NCBI taxonomy): Eukaryota > Metazoa > Chordata > Mammalia > Artiodactyla > Suidae > Sus > Sus scrofa. The sequence goes on from NC_139395.1 coordinate 62,106,524, forward strand.
TCAATATAAAAAAAACGAAGCAGCTTGATTAGAAAATGGGCAGAAGACCTGAGAAAGAAGGCATAAAGATGGCCAAGAAACACATGAAAAGATGTTCAACATCGTTACTCATCAGAGAAATGCAAATCAAAACCACAGTCACCTCACATCCGTGAGGATGGCTACATCAAAAAGACTGCAAATAACAAATGCTGGTGAGAGTGTAGCAAACAGGGAACTCTTGACACTGTTGGTGAGAATGTAAATTGGTACAACCACTGGGGAAAACAGTATTGAGGCTCCTCAAAAAACTAAAAGCAGAACTACCATATGATCCAGCAGTTCTACTGCTGGGTATATAGCCTAAAGAAACCAAAGCACTACTTTGGAAAGATACATGCACCCCAATGTTCATAGCAACCTTATTTATAATAGCCAAGATACTGAAGCAACCTGAGTATCCATCAACAGATGAATGAATAAAGAAGATCACACACACACACACACACACACACACACACACACGCACACTACACAACACTACTCAGCCACTAAAAATTGAAATTTTGCCCTTTGCACACACATGGATGGATCTAGAGAGTATTATGCTTAGTGAAGTAAGTCAGAGAAAGACAATTACTATATGTTATCATTTATATGTGACATCTTTGAAAATAAAACAAACTCATGAATACAACAAAAAAGAAACAGACTCAGATAGATAGAATGAACTAGAGATTACCAGTAGGGACAGCAGAGAGGGAGGGGCAAACAGGAGTAGAGGATTAAGAGATACAAACGACCATGTGTAAAAGAGAGAAGCCACAAGGACATATTGTACAGCACAGGGAATGTAGCCAGTATTTTATACTAAGTATAAATGGAGTATAATCTATAAAAATTTGGAATCTTTATGTTATACCCTTGAAACTAAATATAATATTGTAAATGAACTATACCTCAAGGAAGAAAAAGACAGAATAAAGAATGCAGAGATCAGAAACTTTGAGAACTGACCTATAAAAAAAGCAGAATTGCAGCTATGAAAGGAGGTGGACAGAGAAACCTGTGAGCAGAGTATTGGGCCATGAGGATGAGAGGTGATAGCAACTAGAACTAAGGTGGGGCTTTAAAGAAAGCTGTCTAGAACACAAGCAAAACACTCTCTGACATCAACCTCACAAATATTTTCTCAGGTCAGTCTCCCAAAACAACAGAAATAAGAGCAAAAATAAACCAATGGGACCCAATCAAACTGAAAACTTTTGCACAGCAAAGGAAACCCAAAAGAAAACAAAAAGACAACTTACAGAATGGGAGAAAATAGTTTCAAATGATGCAACTGACAAGAGCTTAATCTCTAGAATATATAAGCAATTTATACCACTCGACAGCAAAAAAGCCAATCACCCAATGGAAAAATGGGCAAAAGACCTGAAGAGACTGTTCTCCAAGGAAGATAAACAGATGGCCAACAAGCACAGGAAAAAAATGCTCAACATCACTGATTATAAGGGAAATGCAAATCAAAACTACCATGAGATACCACTTCACACCAGTTAGAATGGCCATCATTAATAAGTCCACAAATAACAAGTGCTGGAGGGGTGTGGAGAAAAGGGAACCCTCCTGCACTGCTGGTGGGAATGTAAGCTGGTATAGCCACTATGGAGAACAGTTTGGAGATACCTTAGAAATCCATACATAGAACTACCATATGATCCCATAATCCCACTCTTGGGCATATATCCGGACAAAAGTTTCCTTGAAAAAGACACATGCACCCACATGTTCATTGCAGCACCATTCACAATAGCCAAGACATGGAAACAACCCAAATGTCCATCGACAGATGATTGGATTAGGAAGATGTGGTATATATACACAATGGAATACTACTCAACCATGAAAAAGAATGACATAATGCCATTTACAGAAACATGGATAGAACTAGAGACTCTCATACTGAGTGAAATAAGTCAGAAAGACAAAGACAAATACCATATGATATCACTTATATCTGGAATCTAATATACAGCACAAATGAACATTTCCACAGAAAAGAAAATTATGGACTTGGAGAATAGACTTGTGGCCATACGGGGGGAGAGGGAGGGAGTGGGAGGGATGGGGAGCTTGGGGTTATCGGATACAACTTGGAATGGATTTACAACGAGATCCTGCTGAGCAGCACTGAGAACTATGTCTAGATACTTACCTTGCAATAGAACAAAAGTGGGAAAAAAAATGTATACATGTAAGTGTAACTTGGCCCCCATGCTGTACAGCGGGAGAAAAAAAAAAAAAAAAAAAAGAAAGCTTAAATGCTTCCCCAGCATGACTGCCAGAAACAGGATCCCTCCTTTCTCCTAAAGCAAGGAAAACAAAAAGTCTCAGGGACAATCAAGCTATAAGCAAGAGCTGTAGGCACCTCAGTGGCCAAATTTAGACAATGAGACTTTTCAGATCTGCTTTTATCAAGTTTAGGAGAATTAAGATTTTGCTGTTTGCATATGTACCAGGTAACTTGAAAATGACCTCCAAGAGCCCACTAAAGTTAGCTTCTCCAATGGCAAAGAGAAGGAAACTGAAGTAATGACTGTAGAGACATTCCCATTCTCAAGTTCACATCTTCTGGACATGATTAATGCAAAGCCCGGGACAGGGTATGAGCCATTAGATCTTTTGGCTCTCTTCTGGGTCACGGTTTTTAAAAACTGAGCAGTAACCCCCAAAGAGTACAGGATGCCAGGGAAATGCAATTAGGGAAATGTAATTTTCAGACACTCGATGATATAAATCTGTGGCTGCTGCTTTGTACTCCTACACAGTACAGGGCAGGGCTAGGTTCAGCTGTCCATTCATTCTTTCAACTGACACTTATTAAACACCAACAATGTGCCAGACCTGACATCAAGGAACTAGTGGTTGCATAAGAGTAACTAGTTGGGGGGGGGGGGGAGGGAAGACCGCAATGATACATTTTGGTATGTGCTATCAGTGAGATAAAGAAAGGTTGATGTAGGAAGGCAAAGCAAGAACAATATGAGGAACATAATCTTTCTGGAGAAGGTGGTATCAAATGGTATGAGGATTCAGGTTTAATCCTTGGCCTCACTCAGTGGATTAAGGATCCAGCACTGCCGTAAACTGCGGCATAGGTCACAAATGCAATGTAGGTCACACATGAAGCTAGGATCCAGTATTGTCATGGCTGTGACAAAGGCCTGCAGCTGCAGCTCCAATTCAACCCCTGGACTGGGATTGTCTACATCCCCGGTCATTTAAAAAAAAAAAAAAAAAACAAAACAAGGAACAGATGATTAAATGCACAACAGTGTTGAGAGTGGAGGCAACACATGTGCAAAAGGGCAGGAGCAACACAGGATCCCAGAGCAGCCCTGGGAAGGGGGACTAAACCAGGGGCTGGAGAACAAAGAAGAGTGATAGCTGTGGCCATGATGGCACCCTTGCCTGTGTCAGCCAGCAGCAGGTTGAAAGAAACAGATGGGTTCGGAGATATTTCAGAAGAATATCGATGGGGAGTTCCTGTCGTGGCTCAGTGGTAATGAACCCGACTAGTATCCATGAGGTGTAGGTCACAGACACAGCTCAGATCCCGAGTTGCTGTGGCTGCAGGTAGGCCAGCAGCTGTAGCTCCGATTTGACCCCTGGCCTAGGAACTTCCAGATGCCGAGAGTTCGACCCTTTAAAAAAAAAAAAAAAAGTGTGTGTGTGTGTGTACATATGTTTTATTTTAACCTCTTCAGGCAATGCCAGGTGATAAAGACAGAGCCTCTTCTTTCTACCTGCTCCATAACCTTGGGGGCAGGATTTAAAGACAAAATGATTATACAATAGGAGGCAGGTCAGGAAGGCTTCAGCACAAATGAGGAAAAGCCAGCCTCCTGGAGACCAAGGTTCTGATGAAGGATGAGCAGAACAGGATGAGGTCTAGTCAGTGCTGGAGCTGAAATATATGCCACAAATTAAAATCAGAAAGCTGAAGCTCCCAGGCAAACACAATTATAAGATGACTAGGTAATCAGAAAAATGATGGGTCGGGGACCATAAAGCAAGCAACTGTAATTCTGTAAAGGGTGCTGATGGAGTAGGGAAAAGAAATTTAGACAACCTGAAAGGAGTTCAAAAGAGAGGCACACAAGACACAAACGGGTTGGGAAAACAGGCTTTAAAAAAAGTGGTAAAGTTCCCATTGTGGCTCAGTGGGTAAAGAACCTGATTAGTATCCATGAAGATGTGGGTTCGATCCCTGGCCTCGATCAGCAGATTAAGGATCCAGTGTTGCCATGAGCCACAGCGTAGGTCACAGATGAGGCTTGGTTTCAACCCCCAGCCTAGGAACTTCCATAAGCCACAGGCGCAGTCCTTAAAAAAACAAAATGATCAACTGGGATTTATAATAGAAAGGAGAGAAAAGGATCATTCATGCTGCTTCTCACATTCATGCTGTCTTCTCCAAGACAAAATCTGGCATTTACAATCAAATTAACAAATGAGATGAATCCTAAACAGATGAGATAAATTCTATTAAAGAGTTCACGGAGTTCCCGTTGTGGCGCAGTGGTTAACGAATCCAGCTAGGAACCATGAGGTTGCGGGTTTGGTCCCTGCCCTTTCTCAGTGGGTTAACGATCCGGCATTGCCGTGACCTGTGGTGTAGGTTGCAGATGTGGCTCGGATCCCGCGTTGCTGTGGCTCTGGCGTAGGCCGGTGGCTGCAGTTCCAATTGGACCCCTAGCCTGGGAACCTCCATATGCCGCGGGAGCGGCCCAAGAAATAGCAACAACAACAACAACAACAACAAAAAAAAAAGAGTTCACAACACAGTTCCTCTACATTGGGGTTTAGTTAACAAATACTGGTTTATACACATTTTTAGAAACCTATGCAAAATAATTAGTGACTTTGAGAATGAGCCTTAAGTTCAGAATTTGCTATATAGATCAGAATTTCTCCAAGTGTGGTCAATGGACAGCCTATCTCTTTCTCACTGGGGGTATCTGTGGAATATGCACACTTTAGGGCCCTAATTCAGATGCATTTCATTAGAATCTCTGGGTCACAGGAATTTTTCACAAGCTCCCCTAAGGAATTTTACAGAGGAAAGCAAGCCCACCTCACTCAAGCATTCCCAAATCAACACAAGAAATAAAGTACTACTTGGAATTTCTGTAGCCAAAGAATTTTACAACAGGAGGTGTCACTGGATATGGAAATAAGTTACCAAGGAAAAAGCAGCTTATAAAAATCTCTGAACCTTCCTTTATATAAGATGTAGTGAAAACAAACTAGTAAATATAACCACAACAACAAGAACAATAACAACAAAAGAAACAGACTCACAGATACAGAGAACAAACTAGTGGTTTCCAGTGGGAAGAGGGAAAGAAGGAAGACAAGAGAGGGGTAGGGGATCAAGAGGTATAAACTACTAGGTATAAAATAGATAAGCCACCAGGACATACTACACAGCATGGGGAACGTAGCCAGTCTTTTATAATAACTATAAATGGAGTATAAGTTTTTAAAATTGTGAATCACTGCACTGTACGCCTAAAACATAAAATATTGTTTTGTTTTGTTTTGCCATTTCTTGGGCCGCTCTCACGGCATATGGAGGTTCCCAGACTAGGGGTCAAATTGGAGCTGTAGCTGCTGGCCTACGCCAGAGCCCCAGTAACGCAGGATCTGAGCCACGTCTGCAACCTACACCACAGCTCATGGCAACGCTGGATCCTTAACCCACTGAGCAAGGCCAGGGATTGAACCTCATGGTTCCTAGCTGGATTCGTTAACCACTGAGCCATGATGGGAACTCCTAAAACATATAATATTGTAAATCAACTACACCTCCCCACAAAATGACTCAATGCCAGTTTAAAAAAAAAAAATGTAATGGGCAAGTTAGTTATTTATCCCCTCTGAGCCTCACTTTCTTCATCTTAAAAATGGGGATTAAAAAGAATGTCATACATCTGTTAAGAGGACTGACCCAGCTAATACTTTACAATGTACACAGTGCCTGGCCCAGAGCAAGTACTTGGTGAGTATAAACTATAATTATTTGAATAAAACATCTGACTAAAATAATAGAACTAGCCCTGCATTCAGAAGAAAAAAAAGTGTCAATTCCATTTCTGCTCTTAGCCCTAAGACTCTCTGAAGTACAAGTAAGAATCCTTCTGCTGGTAGCTTCTAGAAAGAAAGAAACTGTCCTGCCCCCTGCTGGTCAAAGGAATACTAACAGAGAGAGAGAAACAGACTTGCCTGCACCATAGCAGTTTCATTGTGTGGCAGGGTCAGCTTCAAAGAGCAAACAGTGTCTCTCTTTGTCTACTTTGATGTCTCTTTTCAATCTCAGATTATGATGTCGCACTGACCTTCAGAGGAAAGGGCACTGTTCTACATGGCTCTGATAAGCTGCTTTCTAAAAAACACTTCCCAGAGGCTAGCAGAACTTCTTACTAAGGGGACAGGATGACGACTGTGTCATTTAATAGTGGCCTTAGGAAAGAGACAGCAAGGACAAAGACAGTTTTCAAAGGTCACTGAGTAATGGTCTTTGCACCTATCACTGAGTCAAGTGCGGACAATATGTGTGTAAGGATACACGTGCATGTGAATTTGTATATGCACGTGCATATTACATACATTTTCTCTCTCACTTTAATACATAAGACCACTTCATTTGAGTTCATGTAACACTTTCATAGCTTAGAAGATGATATACAACATTTAGAATTAAAAGACTTGATCACTAATTTTTTAAATGGCCTTCTTTGTTCTGTTCAGTCTTTTATAAACACAGAATTCCATATGGAAGGATTTTGAAAAGTATTTCTCTTTAAGATGTCTTTAAAGATACTAAAAGGTATCTTTATCATCTGGATTCAAAACTCAGGTTTTGTGGTTTCCTTTAATATGTCAGGAAAGTCACTTTACCTCCTTAAGCTTCAATTTTCTTCTGAAAACTGAAATGCCTACTTAGATTTCCTTTAGGTTTTTCTACTTAGGTTAGGTTAGGTTTCTACTTAGGTTTCATTGAGAAAATGCCTACTTAGGTTTCTTGTGAGGAGTGAATGAAATAATGTACAGGGCAGTGCTTTACAAAGAGTAACCAGTGCCATAAATGTAATTTAAAGTCAAAATGAGTCATGTAATTAATTCAAAATGGTTGCTCTGCATAAAATTTTGGAAATGTTCTTGCAAAGGGACAACTGCAACCCCAGAGGCAAGATTCTTAAGCATCCAGGACAGCCAAGCTACTGCAGGGATGGTATCGTGAAGGCATCTTTTCTTGGCTGAGGATAAGGCCTTGATATATCCTTGAGTGTGACAAAAACTGGCTCCTTGACCAAATTTTAGTTAGGCTTCTCTGAGCCTATTTCATGGCCTCGGTCTTCATCCTAACCTTGGCCTGTCTAACCTCATTTAAGCCAAGAATTATACTAAGTCATGCCTCACCCTTGATAGCTGATCCCCTTGACCGGCTTGCTGCCATAATCCTGTTAGCTGGGTTAGCAAGAATCCCTCTACCTCTTGGTCTCTTCTTAATAATTTTCCCTCCACTGACCCCCTCACTCTGCTCACGGGCTACAAATCTTTGCTTGTCCTTCACGATTCAGAGGTGAGCATGATTTCATTTCCCTATGATAAACCCCTCTTGCAAGGGTCCCAACTAAATGGATTCCTTACCACTTTAACAAGCATCAGAGTAATTTTTTCTTTAACAGCATGTACAGGAGTTCCCTTTGTGGCCCTGTGGGTTATGATCCTGACTTGTATCCATGAGGATGAGGGTTCGATCCCTGGCCTTGCTCAGTGGGTTAAGGATCTGGCATCACGATGAGCTGTGGTATAGGTAACAGATGTGGCTCGGATCCCTCACTGCTGTGGCCATGGTGTAGGAGAGCAGCTATAGCTCCAACTTGACCCCTAGCCTGGGAACTTCCATATGCTGCACATGTGGCCCCAAAAAGAAAAAAAAAAAAAAAAGTGTGTAGAAGGAGAGAAATAGGGAAAAGCATGAGCTTACATCATAGGGCAGTGACAAAGATGGCAGAAACAGAAGAAAATCAGGAAAAGCCCATATATCCTGAACTGAAATTGAGGGTGTGAGAATTTGCAAAAGCGGGCATAGGTGGTTGCTTGTGCACACACACACACACACACACACACATACACACACACACACACACACACACACACAGAATCTGGGAGGCCTAAACTGTCCAGGTTCACTGGCTAAGCTAAGTCTGCAAATGCCTCAAAGTTAAGAAAGTAAAGTTAAAGGACAACCAATCACAAACACCCCACTATATGCTTCCCTAAATAATGCTACTGCTTCAGTTATAACCAATCCATTAATTTTCCTCGCTTTGCTTCTGCCTCTTCTCCGTAAGAGTCACTCCCTTTACTCCTGTCTATGGCATGCTCCAAACCATTTCAAGACTGGCTATGCCCACATCTAATCAATTTTGCTCAAATACTCTCTTAAAATTTTTAGTATATATCAGTTTATCTTTCAAAGAGGTCTGATTATTATTCCCACTTTATTTGTTAAATACCTAATAATTAGAAAAATAAAGTAATTTTTACTGAGTTACACAGCTAGCAAGTGGCAGAACCTGAAATTAAATCCAAGTTGGTGGATTGTGAAGCATATTCTTTTCACCATCACACAAAACTCAACTCCTTCCTTGGGAGGAATAAGAGAAAGGAGGAAAAGGAAAACTAAAATTCCAGGAAAAGCAGATGGGCTCAGAACTACAGAAGCAGCCAAGTCCTACCTCACAGGCACAGGCCCTGATCACATGGTTGCAGGCAATTTTTGAATGGACACTTCATGTCCAACAGAATAAGTCAGTCAGTTTTCCCCCTACATGAGCTATAATTACTCAAAATTTTTCTCACTGTTTTTCAAGACTTCCTCCCAGAGAACTTTTTTGTCCTTCCTAACCCGTCAACTTGAAATCTAATACATGATGGCTTCTGCTGTAAAACTCTAACTTTCTATCAATTATTTTAAAGCATAAAAGGAAAACTCAAATTTCCTACTTATTGATAAGAGACAGAATTTTGATCATTACCACAAAGACCAAGTTAAGCAAACGTGCCAGGATCTGATGTAAAAACAATGGTGCATTAAAAATTAATTGCCATCCCTATTCAAGTGACAGTTGCAGGAGGGGGAAAAAAAAAGAGCTAATTACTGACAAAATGATAAAAAAAATTAACTATTTAAAACATCTATCAAAGACTTATTAATATTCAGGGTACCTGAAAACATATTCACTCAATTTAATGCTCACTCATTTGTTTTCGTCCTCAGATTTTTATCCTCAACATTTTTTCAAGGACAAGGAAGTTATTTCACAAGCTTCCAAAACAAGCATTTTTATTGTTGCATGATACACTTTTTTAAAATTATGGAGTCTTCCTTTTTATCATTGCCACTATGAAAGGAAATACCTTAAAGCAAACAGTTTTATATAAACCAGTTCCCTCCAACCCCAAAGGCAGTGCTAGTTCTAGGCAGCTGAATGGAGTAAAACTTTGGAGAAGCCCCATAGGGTTTCAATTTCTTTATTCTCATTAGAAACCAAATATGCCAAGTTACAGAGAAACATATGGCAAATTCCTAGTGAACCCAACTGAGACATTATCTTGGAGGCTAAACCCATTTGGAGTACATATTAGCTGATTGCTATTTTCCATGTTTAAGAGAGAGTATCATCCATATAAAGAGGGGAGATGGGAGGATGGACAAGTTAAACAACACCTATCACACTCCAAACTACAATGTATTTACTTTTTTTTTTTTTTCAAGGGCCAAAAGTGTGGCATATAGAAGTTCCCAGGCTAGGGGTCAAATCAGAGCTACAGCTGCCAGCCTACACCTCAGCCACAGCAACACTGGGTAAGAGCTGAGTCTGCAACCTACACCACAGCTCACAGCAACACCGGATCCTTAACCCACTAATCAAGGCCAGGGATCGAACCTGCATTCTCATGGATCCTAGTCGGATTTGTTAACCACAGAGCCGCAAAGGGAACTCCTTACATTATCAATTTTTTTCACCCATTTCCTGTGCTCTCCAGCCTCTGCCAAACATCAATTTTGTACTCTGTTGCTATAGGTTCTGACATATAACCCATATATAAGTGAGGTCATACAATATATGTCATATGATATTTGTCTGACATATAACCTATATATACGTGAGATCATACTATGTTTGTCTTTCTCTCTACCATCTCTTTGGTCATAAATGGCAAGATTTCCTTCCTTTTATGGCTGAATAGTATTTCAGAATGTGTATGTGTATACGGACATGTACACAGCACATTTTCTTTTTCCACTCGTCCACTGATGGAAACAGGCTGCTTCTGCATCTTGATTATTGTGAAGAATACTGCTATGAACATGTGGGTGCAGATATCTCTACAAGAAAGTGATTTTATTTCCTTTAGAAATATTCAAATTGCTGGATCCTATGGCAGTTCTTCTCTTTTTTTTTTTTTTTTTTCCTTTTTAGGGCCACACCTTAGGCATATGGAAGCTTCCAGGCTAGGGATCAAATCAGAGCTGCACCTTCCTACCTACGCCACAGCAATGTGGGATCCAAGCCATGTCTGGGACCTATACCACAGCTCACGGCAGCTCTGAAGCCTTAACCCACTGAGCAAGGCCAGGGATCAAACCTGCATCCTCTTGGATATTAGACGGATTTTCTACCGCTGAGCCATGATGGGAACGCCCAATTTTTACTTTTTTGAGAAACCTCCATAATGTTTTCCATAGTAGCCATACTCATTTACACATTATCTCAGTGAATTCTTACAACAATTCACCCAAGAAGGTAGTTATCTCCTTTTGACAATTAAGGAAAAAAGCTTAGAAAGGTTAATTAACTTGGCTGGGTTCATGGTCATTTCTGACCCATTTCGGTCCATACCCTTTGCCCTATACCTGTGGTCCCTTGACAGTGGCACATTTACACAAGCATGAAGGAGTGTATTTGTAATAAAAATCACTGCTTTGTGCAGAGTCATAGAGGAGGCAGGGAAAGAGTGTGGGTGGTATTAGAATTAATTTCTTCCAGACAGTCTGTGATGGGATTCAGCGTGAGGGAGTAGGCATTTACATAAAGGCATATAAAATGAATACCTTCTAAGAAAATGTAAATGACACTCAAGGATCTAACTAGATATATTTATGGCCTACAGGAAGGTTAGTATAATGCTTTAATATTTTCTCATGTGAATAATGAAATTAACTTAGCACAATCAAGCACATCTTAAAAAAAAAATAAGGCAATAGCTATTCTGCAAAGTTACCATCATAATTAAAATAAAATCTCATTAACCCTGGGCCAACTTACTTCAGTTAGTGCCAATTCCAGGAAACTGTTACCCCGGAGGCAACTTTATGCATTATTTTGTTGTAATACAAATAATGAACAATCTCTGAACCTGGATAATTCAAAAGCTGTCATTTCCAATCTTTTCCATTTTAAATTCATATAGTTTTATCATTATCACTTCTCCACGTGTAAATAGGCTCTACCCTTAAGTCTTTAAAACACTTTCAACTTTCACATGGGAAGATTCCACAGATATTCTAAATCTGGGAACAAGGACAGAGTATCTAGGTGATGGAAACATTTATATGGGAGATGCTGTGGATTTCCTCCTCTTTCTTTCCCAACTGAGATTCTTCCCTGACCCTGACAGGTTGAAAAGGAAAGCAGCCATCTGATGGAGTTTTCCATCTGGTGAAGTTAGAACAGAGGGAGGCTGCACTCCACTCCAGGGCATATGGCAAAGAAATTGTACTCATTTCTGTGCAGCACAGCTGATGAACTCATGCTGCTGGTACATCCTGGCGTGAATGAGAGCAAAGTTCTCAAGTGGTGAGGAGCTAGAGAAAACAGAAGTCAGAAGATGTCATTATGAGCTCTCATGTGGTCAGACATTTGGGACCACCATCAATATCTCATAAAATCATGATTAAAGGTCAAAATCCTTGTTGGGACCATTGCTTCTTTAAACGCAACACTGCTCTAGGACCAGACAGTAGGAGGAGTACAGCCTCATAAACATGACCTGTGCATCTCAGCCTCCAGCACCTGCTATACACAGAGGCTGCTATAACAAGTCTTTCTTAAATATCTGGACATCCTGAGATATGCCCTTTCTTTGCCCACTATACATGCTCTGGAGTGAATTATAGCAGCATGGTCTCTTCCTGTAAAGCACGTTTATGAAAAATTATGGCCACCTTCCCAAGTGATACATCTTGAAGTCAATGGTAGATATTCTTACCTTCGATGCAGAATACTCAGCAAACAGATCTAAAATGGAAGTTTTACACTGTCTACATTTCAGTCTTCACTATAACAACGTAACGCCCACAAACACACCCTCATAACAAACAGTATACTTAACTCTATTACCTACCCATGATGAAAAAGGAGAATTCCCTGGAATTTATACCTGAACTGTACATGGAAGGCCAACTTTGACACCTTTTCAGTTCAAGAGTAACTATAAAATCACAGTGGCATAATGCTATTTGAGACACTGAAGACATACACCTCAGAATCCATAATGTGGCTTAGCTTTGAGCTGTTACATTTTTGAATGCAAAGTTTATACAAAAAAAAAAAAAAAGAAAAGCCCTTCTTAAAGTATGCTATTTTTTTAACCAGAAACTTGGAGAGAAAAATAGATTTGATTTTTCAATGTTGACTCTTTTCATCGTCACTAAGTTTGAGCTGACAATGAGCACTGATTTATAACCATTTTAAGGACCAAAGCAGGGGGTGAGGGAGAGGGCATTTACAGAAAAGAGATGTTCTGAAATATGAAAACAAAGGGACTCCACAGTAGCTATACAACCAACTGATTTTTTTTATTTTTTTTTTTATTTTTTGTCTTTTTGCTATTTCTTGGGCCGCTCCCGCGGCATGTGGAGATTCCCAGGCTAGGGGTCCAATCGGAGCTGTAGCCACCGGCCTACACCAGAGCCACAGCAACTCAGAATTCGAGCCGCGTCTGCAACCTACACCACAGCTCACGGCAATGCCGGATTGTTAACCCACTGAGCAAGGGCAGGGACCGAACCCGCAACCTCATGGTTCCTAGTCGGATTCGTTAACCACTGCGCCACAACGGGAACTCCGATTTTTTTTAATATAGTGTAAATAAAATTTCTATAAATAAAACCAGACACCTCCCCTCACCAGTGACTTACACCGTCTTCTCAAAATTGTCTCACATTATACAGGGGCAAGTAACTACTTCAGTTTTAGTTTTCCCTGCCAGCTTCTCTGTCACCTAATCCCTAAAAACGGAACTCTAAAATGAATTATTTTAGAAATTAAACGAGGAAAGAAAAGGAAAAATTTATTTTTTATTTTTAGGGCCGCACCCATGGCACATGGAGGTTCCCAGGCTAGAGGTTGAATGGGAACTGCAGCTGCCGGCCTACACCACAGCCACAGCAATGTGGGATCCCACCGCATCTGTGACCTACATCAACAGTTCACAGCAACGCCAGATCCTTAACCCACTGAGCAAGGCCAGGGGTTGAACCCGCAACCTTGGGGTTCCTAGTCGGATTGTTTCCCCTGCGCCACACTGGGAACTCCAAAAAAAAAAATTGATTTCTGCTTTCTCTGGTTTCTATGTTGAGATTTTCCTCTTTTGATATAGAAAGCCAGATACACTTGAATTTTAATGAAATGAATCACCTTGCTTCTTCTGAAAAAATACAGACAGACGTTCTGCTCCAGGGAAATACTCAAGAGCATTTCTTTTCTTGCTAGAAACTTCTCTCAGGAAGCGCTAACAGGAGAGGCCCATTTCTGTGATGTCTTTCACACACACAGCTCGAAGGCACCTGAAACCCTGGAGCCTAATTAAGTGGTTCTAACCTGAAAAAAGGACACTTGCTGACTTCAAGAGCATACTAACTACGGAGGAGATAAACCTCTCCGAGTTCTACTTGAGTCTTTCAGAGGACCATCTATAGAAACGACATTGTTAAACTGATCATCTTCCCAAGTCAAGAAAACAAACCAGAAAAGCAGAGCATGAAGGCCACGATGGTGGGGTGGCAGCGGGGGGCGGGGAGAGGGTGGGGATGGTTCTTAGCAAGAATACCATCAAGGAAACTCAAGGAAGGGAGGAAAAGAAAGGTTATTCGTCCCCTTCAAAGATGCTTCTTGCTACTTATTTGATTATATTCAAGACTTTCAGGTATTATACAGCCAGTCTGTCTCATTGTTTCTTTCTCATGTGGCTCTCATACTCAAGAAAGGCACTCTTGGAGTTCCGGTTGTGGCTCAGTGGTAAGGAACCCCAGCATCATTCAGTGGGTTAAGGATCCAGCATTGCCATGAGCTGTGGTATAGGTCATTGATGTGGCTTGGATTGGGTGTTGATGTGGCTGTGGCGTAGGGCGGCAGCTGTAGCTCTGATTCCAACCCCTAGCCTGGGAACTTCCATATGCATACCTGTGGCCCTAAAAAGACCAAAAAAAAAAAAAAAAACAAAACCAAAAAAACCCCCAAAACAAAAAAAGCAAAAAGAAAAGAAAAAAAGAAAGAAAAGCATTCTTGAAATACCTGGAAAAAATCCATATATATGTATTTTTTAAATTTTATTGAAGATAGTTGATTTACAATGTTGTATTAATTTCTGCTGCACAATAAAGCGTTTCATTTATACAGATATACATTATTTTTCATATTCTTTTCCATTATGGTTTATTATAGGATATTGACTATAGTTCCCAGTGCTATACAGTAAGACCTTGCTGTTTATTCATACTATACATACTAGTTTGCATCTGCTAATCCTGAACTACCAATCCTTCCCTCCCCCAAACCCTCCCCTTTGGTAACCACAAGTCTGTAATCTGTCTGTGAGTCTGTTTCTGTTTTTGTAGACAAGTTCATTTGTGTCATCTTTTAGATTCCACATATGAGTGATATCACATGGTATTTGTCTTATTCTGTCTGACTTACTTCACTTACTATGAGAATCTCATCCATATTGCTGCAAATGGCATTATTTCATTACTGAAAAAAAAAAAAATCCTCTTTTGTCCAGAGTGGGACAGATTTTGCAAACAGTCCACCTGGATCTAATGTCACATTTTACCCAGCCTACAGTGTGTTTATTAAAAGTGAATTGGGTGATAATGTATCATTCTAAAGCAATGGTTCTCAACTGGGGGGTATACCATCCCCTCAAGAGACATGCAGCAATGTCTGAAGACATTTTTGGTGGCACAACTAGAAGAATGCTGCTAGCATGGAAGGGGTAGAGGCCAAGGATACACTAAACATCCTACAATGCACAGACCTCCCACAACAGGAAGTGTCCAGCCTAACATGTCTAGATTGTCAAGGTTGGGAAATGCTGTCCTTCACTCACTCAGAAAACTGTTCTCAGAAGGGTAAACTTTGTAACTCAAAACTCTTCATTAACTCCAACATATCCCACCAAGAAGTCTGAAAAGTAGGCAAATATTTATTTACTTACTACTTTTAAAAAATAGGACACTTAGTGCGTAGGAGTTCCCTGGTGGCTTAGTGAGTTAGGGACCTGGCATTATCATTGCTATGGCTGTGGTTACTGCTGTGGCGCAGGTTCAATACCTGCCCTGGGAATTTCTGCATGCCACAGATGCAGCCAATAAAGAAACAAATAAAATAAATAAATAAGACAATCAGATAAACAACAAGGTCCTACTGTATAACACAGAACTATATTCAATGTCCTGTAATAAACCATCATGGAAAAGAATATGAAGAATGTGTGTGTGTGTGTGTGTGTGTGTGTGTGTGTGTGTGTGTGTGTGTGTGTAAAACTGAATTATGCTGTATAGCAGAGATTAACACACATTGTAAATCAAGTATACTTTAACAAAATATTTTTTTTTTAATGACACCTGAGGAACACATACGATTGTGGTTCTGGCTGTTAGCAGAATTCACTATTTATTTATTTATTATCTTTATTTTTTTCTTTTCTTTTAGGGCCCCACCAGCAGCATATGGAAATTCCCATGCTAGGGGTTGAATTGGAGCTGTAGCTGCCAGCCTACGCCAGAGCCACAGTACCACAGGATCTGAGCCATGTCTGTGACCTACACCACAGCTCACAGCAACACCAGATCCTTAACCCACTGAGCAAGGCCAGGGATCAAACCCACATCCTCATGGATGCTAGTCGGGTTCATTAACCACTGAGCCACGACAGGAACTCCCAGAATTCACATTTTAAATCCATCTAAAACATTGGTGAGCTTTTCTTACACATGACCTCATAGCTATACATGCCTTACTACAGCCCGAGAAAGGAGAAGTGTCAAGCCCATTGTGAAGAAACGAAAACTCAGCTTGAAGAAAATAAAGTGATTTGTCTGGATTTTCCCAAAGGGTGCACAGGAGAGCTGGGAACTGAATCCTTCCCCTAATTGCAGCATTCTTCCTCTGACGACAATGATGCTCTCTCCCCGGACAGTTTTATAAACATCAAACTGAGCTGCTATAATTGTAACCATGCTCATCAGCACCAATCATTCACAGATATCATAAGCCCGTCCAAGTCTCAGTATCCTTACCACTAAAATGGGGTTATGTTATGAGGAGCAAAAGAAATAATGCTCATTAGTGCATACTTAGCACAAAAAGGGCTCTTGGAAGAACAAGCAGCTGCTGTTGTTACTCCTGCTGGTAGGATCCCACACCAAGTGTGTAATTACAGCAGAATAACATTTGAATAAATAACTAAATGTTAGGTGAAGAGAGCCACCACAAGGAACATTTAAATATCTGCTATAAATACCATATCCAATAAAACAGATCTGAGTCTTATCTTCACATTTAAAAGGAAAGTGATTGGGTGACACAGACGCAAAATGGAGCTCATCGTTTTGTGACTCGTGTGGCACTGATATTAAAACTCAAGCCATGATTCAAATTAGACAGTCTGGATTCAAACCTTGACTCTAACGACAAGGAAGCAACCTAAATGTCTATTGACAGATGAATGGATAAAGAAGATGAAGTACATATACACAATGGAATATTACACAGCCATTAAAAAAGAATGAAAATAATGCCATTTGCAGCAACATGGATGGGCCCTATAATCATACTAAGTGGAATAAGTCAGAAAGATAAAGACAAATACCATATGATATCACTTATATGTGGAATCTAAAAGATGACACAAATGAACATATCTACAAAACATAAACAGTCTCACAGACATAGATTATAGACTTGTGGTAGCCAAGGGGGAAAAGATGGAGGAGGGAAGGATTGGGGTTTGGGATTAGCAGATGCAAACTAATACATAAAAAATGGCTAACAGCAAGGTTCTACTGTATAGCACAGGGAACTATAGTAAAATCTTGTGATAAAGCATAATGGAGGAGTTCCCATTGTGGATTAGCAGTTAACAAACCCGTCTAGCATCCATGAGGATGCAGGTTCAATCCCTGGCCTTGCTCACTGGATTTAGAATTCAGTGGTGCCATGAGCTGCGGTATAGGTCACAGACATGGCTCAGATCCTTCATTGCTGTAGCTGTGGTTTAGGCCAGGGGCTACAGCTGTGATTCGACCCCTAGCCTGAGAACCTCTATACGCCACTAGTGTGGCTCTAAAAAGACAAAAAAAAAAAAAAAAAAGCAAAACAAACAAACCAACCAAAAAAACAGCCTATAATGGAAAAGAATGTGAAAAAAAATGTATACATACACATTTATCTTTTTTTTTTTTGGTCTTTTTCCCTTTTCCAGGGCCTCTCCCATGGCATATGGAGAGTCCCAGGCTAGGGGTCAAATAGGAGCTGTAGCCACCGGCCTACAGCAGAGCCACAACGACGTAGGATCCAAGCTGCGTCTGCAACCTACACCACAGCTCACAGCAACACTAGATCCTTAACCCACTGAGCAAGGCCAGGGACCAAACTCGCAACCTCATGGTTCCTAGTCGGATTTATTAGCCACTGCACCACGACGGGAACTCCACATACACATTTATCTAACTGAACAACTTTGCTGTACAACAGAAATTAACACAACATTGTCAATTGACTAGACTTCAGTAAGATAAATTCTGAAAAACATCTTGTCTCTACCACTTTCTAGCTCTTACCAATAGAAAGCTACATAACCTGGGTAACGTTCAGTTTCCTTGGCAAAACTGGACATTACAACAGTACTTCCATCAGAGAACTATTTTGAAATTCAAATGATACAATGTATGTCAAACTCTTAACACAGGGTCTGACACACTGTACCCGTAGAATAAATGCTAATCATCACTGCTGCTGCTTTTTGTTATCACCCCCATGATCATCATCAGCATCAGCACCACCACCACCACCACAAGGCCCAGCCTGAGGCCGAGCTCACAGAAGGCTCACAGTAAATGTCAGCTGATTCACAATCACTAACATTTAATAACTGTTTCCTCTGTGCCAGATACCATACTATTACTATCCTCTTTGAAAAAGGAAGGAACTGAGCACCAGAGAGTTTAAGAAACTTACCCAAGGTCACAGAGCTAGGAAGTAGCAGAGCTGAAATTAGAGCCCAGAACGTCAGGCTTCAAAGCCTATGTCCTTAGTGACCTGACAACACTGTCTTATAAGGGAAGATGAGTGAAAGAGAGGGAGGGTGAGAAATTTCTCATAGATATAAAATCTCAATATAGGAGATTCATCTCAAAACCAGGAAAAGAAACATCATGCTTGAGCTGGACTGTCAGAGGGCAGCTTCTTAGAAGCACATCTTTGGAATAAGAGGTGAAGTCAGGTAGGAAACTGCCTTTGAGAGCAGTGAGCTTGTTTCTCGTTTTCAACATATTTATAGTATATAGACAGATGACTTAAAGAGAGAATTAGAGATCCTTAAAACAGACAGAAATTTAAGAAGGAAAGGAGGGAGGCTTTCCACATGACAGATGAAGCAATGTAACATGTTCTTTAAAACCCCCAACTCAGGGAGTTCCCATTGTGGCTCAGCAGGTTAAGAACCCAGCTATTATCCATGAAGATGAGGATCTGATCCCTGGCCTCCCTCAGAGGGTTAAGGACCCAGCATTGCCATGAACTGTGGCACAGGTTACAGACATGGCTTGGATCCGGTGTTGCCATGGCTGTGGCTCTGGTGTAGGCTGGCAGCTGCTGCTCTAATTCGACCCATGGCCTGGGAACTTCCATATACTACAGGTGCAGACATAAAAAAGAAAAGGAAAAAAATCATCTTGACTCTCACCAGGCAAGTCCAACTAATTTCCAGAGTTTCCCTGAGACGGACAAGGCAAAAGATGGGGTATTTGGGGGTAAATGAGCTTTCAGATATCATAAGGTACAAGCTATACAACTTCACCATCCGATTACCAACTAAATTCCAAGGATTCACTGATATGAAATGATAACAGGAAACCCCTCCAAAGCCAGAGGAGGTAAATGGAGTCAAATGAAGAACACTGTCAGACATTTTTATGAAGAATAAATCATATTTCCAAAGACCTAGGAGTAGCTTTGTCAAGTAAGGTCTCCACAAACTACTAAATACCAAATCCCAACACTGTTAAGCCATTTCCTATAGCAATTACGTGAGCTTTCGTTCCTAACCTCTCAAAATGCTTTTATGTCCGTCTCTTTTCAATAGTGGCTAAGACACAGAGGTTAAGAGGAGAGAATCACTATGCTTCATACAAGCCACAAACTGAATACACAATTCCGCAAAAGATGCCTTGATTCTGTCAGCCAGCCAGCTCCTTATTAATCAGCCAAGAATGAGGCTGGAATGCACAATTTCGTGGTAATCACAGAAAACAGATGCCCGTGATGGCTGCAGGGATCATGGATGGGTTTTGCCTCAGGACCACTTGTTAGGGAACATGAGCTGTTCCATCTCTACTGCATCCTTCAAGGGTTGTTAGGCTTCCAAGTGTTGGCAAAAACAAGCTCGGTGGGGGGGATGGTGCTGCAAGAAACAAAAAATGGTCTTGACATGACGAAGAGCTTCCATCCCCGTGCATGTTCGTTCATGAGGACATAAAACGAGGACCGTTTGCCCTTCAGGATGCAAGCCTCACTAGAACAGACTGTAATATGAATCCAGAGTTTCGGGAGGCCAACAGGGCAGTGGTGGGAAGTGCTTCCCTTTTTCGTTCCATTAATTCACTATCATGCAACCAGTGCTCATAATACCCCCAGAACGACTACATTGCAACAGGTAAAAGCCACTTCCAACGCCCAAACCCTCTTGGCTGGCCATCCATAAGCAATCACAGCTCAACTGGTTCTACTTTCTCCTCTCCAACAAAAACCACACTGTGTCCCAGGAAGGGGCTCCCATCAGCAGTTCCTTGAAAATCCATTTCTTTCTTTTCCAAATCAGAAATTCCTTACAGAAGTTCCCACTGTGGCACAGTGGAAACGAATCCGACTAGTAATCATGAGGTTGTGGGTTCGACACCTGACCTTGCTCAGTGGGTTAAGGATCTGGCATTGCCGTGAGCTGTGGGTATGCCGCAAATGCAGCTTGGATCCTGAGTTGCTGTAGCTGTGGCTGGGAGCTGTAGGTCCGATTCAACCCCTAGCCTGGGAACTTCCATATGCTGTAGGTGAGGCCCCAAAAAGGCAAAAAATTTCATACAGTTGTTTGCAGACATCTGTGATGATGGAAAAGAGATGTTTGCCGCAGAGGGGACTCTCACAGCACCTATTCATGCTCCAAAAACTAGCCTCTCTTAGGAATCTCGCTACTGTACAGCAGCTGGACAATGAGGTACAGAGAGGGGGAGGGGCAGGGGAGGACAGGAAGCAAGAATGTGCAGCTCTCAGAAAGACACATCATTATTCTACTTTATAAAAATCCCAAGCAAGTAGCAAACTACTCATTGTTCATTTATTCATTCACTGGACAATCATAAGCAGACCCTGGGAAGTAGGAATGTTATCAATAACAATAACGACTGTTTCTATTTATTCCTTTGGTTACATTTTGTTTGTTGTCTTTATTTAGGGCCAGCCACTTTGCCAAGTGCTTTACATGTTTTCCTCTTGTCATGCTCTATATCCACTCACTGAAGTATATACTACTGGTTCCTTCCATTTTAGCAGAGAGGAAACTGAGATCCTGAAGGGCTAAATATCTCACCTCTAGACACACAGTTAGGAAGGGGCCTGAAACAGATTTAAACACTGGTCTGCATGTAGAACAATATACAGGGTAGCATTCTCCATATGGTATTCATGTAGGCATCACTCCACACCTCCGGGATGGGGTATAAACGCAGGCCTAAGTGTGTAGCTAAGGAGAATCATCGCAATGCAAATTGAAACCCCCCAAAATGAAAACATCTATTCCCAAAGTAGTGCTGGCTCAATAAATTATGGTGAAGCCATGTAATATATGCAGTCATTACAAAGGAAAACACAGAGCTAAGTGAGGGGATGATGGCAACATAGATAGAGCACTCACTACTTGTCAGGCATCTTCATGGGTCACCTCATTTAATCTTCACAGCCATCCTGGAAATCTGAGGCACAGAGAATCAAACTCATCCTACCATATGCCTAAGTGCAAGATCTGGGGGTCCGATCCAAGCCATCTGACTTCAGCATTCATATTTTTAAGAAGTAACCTACACAATTCCTTGTTGGGAATGTATGCATATTCCATATGCACACACACACACACACACACACACACACACACACACACACACACACACACTTTAAAAAAAGCCCAATTGTTAACAAGGTTTATAGTTGGGTATTAAGATAGTTTTCTCTTCCTTTTTTGGGGGGAGGGGGTCCTTTTTATGGCCACACCTGTGGCATATGGAAGTACCCAGGCTAGGGGTCAAACTGGACCTGTAGCTGTCAGCCTACACCACAGTCAAAGCAACTTGGGATCCAAGCCACGTCTGGGACTTACATCACAGCTCACGGCAACGCTGTATCCTTAACCCACTGAGCAAGACCAGGGATTGAACCCGTATCCTCATGGATACTAGTGCAGTTCTCTACCGCTGAGCCACAACAGGAACTCCCTCTGTTGTTTAAAGTAATAAACATGAAATACTTAATAGTTAGCAGTTAGAGGAATTTCTAGCCCCACTCCACCCCCTACAACATAGATGACAAAGTGGTATGAAACTGAATTATCAAGAGATAATCAGGCAAACATCCAGTGTAAGCCAACATAACATTAGTTATTGTTGTGATTCTCTCTCTGATTCTCCCCCTCCCTCCAAATGGAAAGGAAAATGTGGGAGTTGGTGCTGCGGTGCAACAGATTAAGGATCTGGCATTGTCTCTGCAGTGGATTTGGGTTCAATCTCTGGCCTGCATAGTGGGTTAAGGATTCAGCATTGCTGCATCTGCAGTGTAGGTCACAGTTGCAGTGCAGATCGATCCCTGGCCCTGGAACTCCTAGCTGTGGCCAAATAAATAATTTTTTTTTTTAATGGAAAGGAAAACTCCAATGTCTAGTCTGACTTCGCAAGGGTTGCTGATATTCTACTTGACTACCTTTGCTAAGGTTTCAAATCAACAAACATTTTAAAAGAAGAAAGGAAATGCCCATTTTATTTAATTTGGTTCTTCTTTTCTTACTCTATTTACCCTAAAGTTTTAAAAAGTCCTGACAGGTGAGGCTTTGCAGAAAGATCACCTAACTCGACAAAATGCTTAAAGGAAAAATTCATCAGAAGCCCTGTATTTTACAGACAACAGATATCCACCATAAATCACTTTTGTCTTTTTTCAAAAACACCCTTTTTAAGATATGGTAAGAAAAATACAGTGTCATTTAATGTGACTTTTTAAAAGGAATTTCAGAAATTTGTTTCTGGGATAAACATAGCTGTGCACACACAGGTTCAGCGTATGCCTAGAGCCTGCTGATTTCTTCCAGATATTTAAAAACAGCACCTCATGTTTTGTCCATTTTCATGTCTTTTTCCACTTGGCTCAAAGTGACATGGCAACAGACTGTGTACTCTTTCCTTGGGGTTTCCAGTGAGCCAAGAATATGGCAGAAAAATGTCTATTTCTTCATTCATTGAAGAAATTATAGGAGGAGTTCCCGCTATGACACAACAGGATCGGTGGTATCTCTGGAATGCTGGGATGCAGGTTCAATCCTTGGCCCAGCACTGTGGGTTAAGGATCCAGTTTTGCCACAGCTGAGGCACAGGTCACAGCTGCAGCTCGGATCTGATCCCTGGCCCAGTAACTTCTTATACCAATGGGTGGTGGGGCAGGGGGTAAGTGCTAAAAATGAATGAATGAATGAATGAATAAGAAATTATAGGAACTAAATTAAGTTAACCCAAAAGTGACATAGGTTTTCCCCTAAGGTCACAATGCATACTTTCCACCATGGACTCAGTGGATGGTCCTCACTGTGGTATCCTCTGTCCTACAGAATTTAACAACTAGCATCTGAGTAACATCATCTGGTTTGCCTATTCTATTTTAAAAGTATAATATAGGAAATCAATGCCAACAGAATAAAAATCTCTGGCAAACACAATGAACCCCATTTACAGGCCTAGAATTAGAAATGAACTGAACCCAAAGGGAAAGACTCCACAACCTACAACAGGATTACCATTAAGGGCTGGCTTTTTATTTGGTGCCAGGTGTTTGGTTCTCATTCAACAATTAGGCATGGCAGTGACAAGTACAAAGCTACTAATATTTGAGGGCTGCAAAGCACAAGAGTCTCCTTAGTATTCTCAATAACCTTAGAAAGTGTGTATTATTAACTCTATTTTTACCTAAGCAGAAAAGTGAATTTTCAAATTTTTAAGGAATTGACCAAAGTCATTCCACTAGAGATCTGGAAAAGTTAGGATTCAAGCCCAGGACAGCCAAACACCAAATTCGCTAAGCTAGAGTGCCTTTTCTCCATCTTCATGTTGCCTTGAAAAGTGTCTTGGAGACACTTTGAGACTAGCCTTTAGAAATAGTCAACCAGAAGCTGTAGAGTCTTTTGGAATCAATTTTGTAAAGAATTTAATCACTGGCTGGGGAATGCCAATGATTCCTTTCCTATGGAGTCAATTCTTTTTGTAAAATTAATTTAATTTTTTAGAGTTGATTTACAATATCCTGTTAGTTTCACGCATTCAGGCATAGAGCAGATCAATTCAATTATTTATATATATGTATAAATATACACATATGTGTGTATATATAAATATACACACACACATATATATGAAAAGTATGTGTGTATATATAAAACATTCTTTTTCAGAATCTTTTTCCATATAGGTTATAATAAAATACTGAGTATAGTTCCCTGTGGTATACAGTAGGTCCTTGTTGGTTATCTATTTTTTATACAGTAGCACATATATGTTAATTCCAACCTCTTCGTTTTTTCCCACATGAAGTCAATGGACAATCTTCAACATGAGTTGACATTTCAGATTTTTCTGTCCTTCTCAAACTTGCTTCTAAGCAAGGTAATGATGCTTCCTATACAATATATACACTTCTGCAAAATCTGCCTAACTTGTTAATATGTACACGACCTGGCTTAATATAACTGAAATATTTGCTGCCCTTAACTAAATAATGTGATTTGACCACCCCAACCCACAGTCCCATCTGTGGCTTTATTCTCACTATCTATTAAATTGAGGTAGGACTGAACTATGCCTAGCACTTCCCTGCTTGTTTAATGAATAGCTATGGGTATTTGCATTTGCCTTTCCAGTATACTTAGTACTAATTAAACTTCACAGATCGTACTACAAGCACAGCTCTTCCTACAAGGCATAGCAAAGTTAACAAATCAATCCTCAAAAAAACATCATTTGGGCAAGTGGTCAGAAGTAAGGATTTTAATGACATTGGTGGTATTCAATGGAATACATATTCTAGGAGAAGGGAAAAGTCCTGCTCTAGTGGGCAAGAGAGTAGCCCCCCAACCCCGAATCCTTAGAGGCTACAGTCCAAGATGCCTAGTGGATGCCAGAAACTGCAGATACTACCAAACCCTATAGATACTATGTTTTCACCTAGATACACATACCTATATGAAAATGATTAATTTATAAATTAGGCACAAAAAGAAATCAACAATAACTAATAAGAAGATGGAAAAATAATAATATACTGTAATGAAAGTTATGTGAACGGAGTCTCTCAAAATATCTTATTGTACAAATTTGTGCCTTTTCCATCTGGACCAAGCACTTATCACATACTGGGGCCATAACTTTTGCAGTTTGAGGTGCAACAAGAAAATGAGCACAAATTTCTTTTTCCTTCTTCAGGATTTCACAAAGAGGAGATTCTTTCTTACGGTGGATCTTGGCAACCTCTGCATACATTTTTTTTTTTTTTTCCTTTCCTCATTAAGTCAAGACCTTTCACCTTTTCACCTGAAGGAAGAAAATGGCTTCTCTTTGGCAGATCTGAACTGCCAGTGTTGCTCCCCTTACATTGTGGGGTCAGCATTAAGTAAAATAAAGGTCCACGAGCCCGGAGAGACAGATAGAGAGGATCTGATAATGAGACACGGGACAAAGAGATGATGCACGTCTGGGCAGGAAAGCAGGTGATTTCAATATGTTACTCAGAATAGCAGACCATTTAAAGCTTATGAATTGTCTCTTTCTGGAGTTTTTCATTTAATATTTTTAGACCACAGCGGACCAGGTAAATGAAACCCTGGATAAGAGGGGACCTAGGGTAGTGAGAATACACCCAAGTTACCGCCATCCACTCTGGGTGCCACATTTTAAGAAGGGTATCCAAAAACCGAACTATGTCCAAAGGAAACATGAATGACAGGAATTTGAAACCAGGTTGAAAGGAACTCTATGGTTGCCTCAAGCAGGAAAACATTAGGTATATACCTAAAACAATGTTCCTTAAATTAGTTCAAAACATGAGTTTAATAGGATGTACCACCAAAAAAAAAGTTCTCTTGTGGCGCAGCAGGTTAAGGATCTGGTTCTGTCACTGTTGTGGCACAGGTTCAATCCCTGGCCCAGAATTTCCACATGCCACAGGCTTGTCCCCCACCCCCCCAAAAAAGGGAAGGGCCTTAGAGTCAGACTGTTGGAAATGATATAATACACATCACATCTTCCCACTTTGGAAAAAAACAAACAAGCTAATGTTCTAAAGAATACGTTTAAGGAATAGATTCTAAAGATTTTTCTTCCCACATGGCCTAAACATCAATGATCTAATCACCAGAGCTGGCAGTTATAGCAAGAGCTTCAAGACATCAAAAAAGACAAACTGGTGATCTCTTGATAAAACAGCAAGTGTGGGGAATGTGACTTGCTGAAGGGAAAGGAAATCTTCCTCCCAGCCATTACTGTAATGAAGTGACAGAAAGCACACCAGCCTTGGGTAAAGATGCCTGATTCTGGTCCTAACTCGGCCAGTATTGGACCATGGCCCTAGGCAACCCTCCTCTGTGAGGGTCTGTTTCTCTTTGTTCTCTTCTATGCACTTAGTATAGATTATCTAGAGGGCCAGCAGAATCATAGCATGCAAAATGAACCAGCACATGTGTACTGTGTCACCTTCTATTCACACATTTCCTTCCTGACCCCTGTATGATCCCGAAGTTCTATAATATTTCTTCCAGATCCAAAACACAGAGGCTTTCTCTTTGGTTCTTTTGGTTTGTTTGTTTTTTGGGGGTTTTGTGTGTTTGTTTTTAGGACCATGCCTGTGCCATATGGAAGTTCCCAGGCTAGGGGTCCAATTGGAGCTGCAGCTGCAGGCCTACACCATAGCCACAGCAACACCAGATCCAAGCCACGTCTGCAAGCTACACCACAGCTCACAGCAATACCGGATCCTTAACCCACTGAGGGAGGTCAGGGATCAAACGCGCATCCTAATGGACAATGTGCAGGGTTCTTAACCTGCTGAGTCACAAGGGGAACTCTTATTTGTTTTTTAATAAAGACATTCCTCAAAGGATTTTCAAAATTCCCATCATTCTAAATACTGGAGAATATTTTTATCGCATTGAGAAAGCACAAAAGCACCCACTTCCTTCAAGGAAAGTATCCCCCAGAATTAAATTCTGACAATAGAATTAGGCAAGCATCCTCTTCTCACTGGAAATCCTTTAAACAAACTACAGAAAAAATTATTGAAGGCCATTGGTTCCACCACATCCAATTCAAGAACTGGTAAAAGAAAGGTCACTTGCCTCAATTAAGTTTTTTAATCATCTTTTTGCTTTCCTGAAGCACACACACATACTTACAAAAACTACTGAAGTCAAACAGCAGAGTTAGAATGTGTTCTGAAAAACTAATCACTCCTGCAGGGTGCACATAATAGAGCCAGCTGTGGGGTAGAATGACTTTATTCACATCTATTAAATAAATGACATAGGCAAAATGCAGCAGTGGAGGCCCATTTTTTTTCCAGTTAAGACAGAGCACACAAGCATATGGGTCTGAACCTTAGAATTTAATTTTTAACATCTTTGCTTTAGACAACTCCACACTAGCAATACTTTAAAGAAATCATTATCTTTTAGAAAAACATGTTTTTAAAAAATAAAAACTGCACCACATAGAGAATAATATATTCCCCTTTAAACTCCAGGGACAAGACACATTTTTCCAGTATATCTTACTATAGCCCACTGGGAATCTGAAGAAGCATATGTATCCTAACTCAGTGCTAAGAACATGTGAAATCTAACACTAGCAAATAGCATCTTAAGCAGAAGCATTTCAGTTTTAAAGTCCATAATTCTTTACAAGAAGCAGTGCCTTAAAATTTTTTTTTTTTGCAAAATCTGAATATTTGCTTTCTCATCGAAGAAATAGGAAAATATTCTTTATAAGACGTCAATATTTTTTCTGATGACAAAAGGAACACAAGTAAGCAAGGCCAAATGATTACCTAAGTATACATAATCCTAAGGAACGTGTGTATTTAGGGATTGTTTGATGATCTCTTTACAAACATGGGCTCACACTGCACTGGTGCTGGGTTTTGCTGCTCAAAGTACGTCAGCATCACAAGAAGTTTATTAAAAATACACAAGGGCAGGCACCACCTCAGGTACCAGCTGCATTTTAAGGATATTCAAGGGGATCTGTATACAAATGAAAGTTGAAAAGCCCTGGGCTAGAAGATGATTATAAAGCATCATTCCCTATTCTTCTTGGGGAAACAATCAAAATTCAGGTTCTGATAACACACATCTCTGGACAACAAGAAAATAAATACACACTTTGTTTTAAATGTGTAGTTATCATCTCCATACAACAGTGCCTTTAAAAAAAAGTGTGATCTGATTTTAAGAGCAGATCCATAAATGATAATAATGTCTTATTTATAAAAACAAAAGATCAATGTAAAAACCCATTTCAGAACCATTGTAAGCAGTTACCTAATCTCTTTATCCATCTCATTTCATCTTGGCGCAATAAATAAGCAGAATGAAGTGAAAAGCCTCCTTCAAGTTCAGGTTCGGAGGTGGGGGGGGCAGTGTGGAGGTGAGGAAGTCACTTGGGAACCCCAGATTGCATTACTTCTCCAATAGAGTAGCTCAAACACCATGGATGAGATGGCTTTTCCTGTCACAACTTCTTCTTCTTCTTTTTTTTTTTTTTTTCTTTTTTTTTGCTTTTTAAGGTCACACCGATGGCTTATGGAAGGTCCCTGGCTAGGGGGTCGAATCAGAGCTGCAGCTGCTGGCCTACACCACAGCCATAGCAACACAGGTTCCCAGCCAGGTCTGTGACCTACACCACAGCTCACAGCACTGCTGGATCCTTAACCCACTGAGCAAGCACAGGGATCAAACTACATCCTCATGGATACCAGTTGGATTCCTTTCCACTGAGCCACAACAGGAACCCACCTACCACAACTTCTAATGAAAGTCACAGCATCCAACAGTCCTTGGGCACAGACGTTCCTGTCCAAAATTCACCAGTGTGAAAGTCTCACCTGGCCGATCTACAAGTCACCTGGGAGACTGCCACCTTGGGCCACTGACGCTATTATAGCTCTGGCGCACCTTATTATTGAGGAGTGTGGGCAGGTGAGGGACACAGAGGAAAACACATCAGAGTGCAAACTGCTCTCTGCCTAGATCACAGGCTTGTTCGAATGCCCTGGCTGCAGAAAAGTATCTACTAGGACAAGTGCTTTGAGGCCATTCAGCTTTTCCCAGGGACTCTCTACCTGCTTCCAGTTCTAAAGAAGATGTCTCCTGGAACCCTGGAACCCAGATTCCCCACTCTTATATCAAAACTGGCCAAGTACCGTCAGTAGTGTGTAAATGCCAGCATGCATTCACCTCCACCCTTTGTTACCCTACGACATTACTTAGTCAATTTAATCTCCAATCCATCTTGCCAGATGAGGGGGAAAAATAAAAAGAGCTGGGAGAAAGCCTGCTGATCAGTCCTTGTTCTGACCATGTGCATTAGCCCTTCACAGAAGCAAATCATTCCACGTGCTTCAGTTCCAACAAGTAAAAGACACCTATTTGCCTCAAGAGCTTCTCAAAGTGGGGTTCACTTCGCATGGAGAGTTGGAAGAGTTATGAAAGATGCTTTTAAAAAGTAATGAGCATTCAAAAAATATCAGTGGTTTGAAAATAGTTTGTTTTCTTCAGTTATTTTATTTGTAAGGAAGTCTATTTGTGGAATATGATTAGGCAAATATCAGCATCGATGATAGGTGAATGTGGAAAAAAATAAATCCTAAAGGTGGTTGGTTCTCAACCTTTTGAGGTGGCAAAGCAGAGATTTCACCTTAAGTTACAAGAAAAATTTTATAACTATTTAGTGTAAAATCACGATTGCCATATTACACATCTGCATTTTTTTAAACCAGCTATCAAAATGAGATAAATCAGCATTCTTCAAACATGGAGGGTAATAGTTATTTGCTAGTAACCTATATTGTTTTATTTTCTGCTAGCATTCCACAGGAAATAAGCTAGAACAAACACCAAAATGTTAAGCAATTTTGATAAAAGGTTAAAACTTAATGGACTTGACTTTTTGTTCAATAAGGCTGTCTTTTTCTACAGTCCAGCCTAAATCATGAATCCTCAGTGCTGCCAGGAACACACTGAGAACCAGGGGCCAGATGGCATCTGAAGTCCATTTTATGATTCTGTATCATGTAAGATCTTAATTTACAGTTGTAAATGTTTTAAGGGAAAAAACAAACACAGGCATTTTATAAAAAGTTATAAATAAATTAAATAAATCAGATCTGCTAAGCATGACTCCTTCTCTGCAGCAGTCAATTTCTTCTTTCCTTAATGATGAGACTTGATGATCCTCTACTCAAAAGTCTACCACCAGTACTGCCAGGCTCTGGGGAAAACCCATTTCTTCCTGGTCCTTCTGCCCAGACTCCATGGGACTCAGGTAGGGACCCCATGGGACCCTGCCATTCCAGCCGCAGGAGTGGATATGGGACCATGGGCCACCACCCTGATAGACACATGGAACCCAGTTGAGCCAACTGGGCTTTATTCAGAAAATGATAATGGTGCTAGAAGGGAATGGCACCTCCTTCCTTGGAATCACAGGTGTGGGAAAGAAGTAAGCCTGGAGCTGTTGTGTGCAGAACCTCTTACTGAGATTACAGCAAACACAGAGGACATGAACACGGAGCAGAGAAAAGAAGGCTGAAGAGTCTAGGATAAAGCATCACAAATCAGGAAGCTTCAGAAGAACTTCAGAGGAACTAGGGGTGGCGTTTGTAAATCAGTGTGTATTTGGTACAAGACACATTTTCACCAGATTGTGTGACCCAGCTCCTGATGACTGAACAGGATGGTGAGGCTTCCTCATCTTCGAGGATGACAAAAAAGATGTCCAGAAAGCAGGAAACAACATGAGAACTGAGGGAAGGGAAACAGTGTGAGGGAGTAAAAAATGGAAGGTTCTGAAAACTGGGGAACTGGGTTAAGGTCCAGGCTGCCTCAGACCAGTCAATGCCTTCTTAATTTAAAAAAAAAAAAAGAAAAAGTTATTTCAGGAGTTCCCATCGTGGCGCAGTGGTTGGCGAATCCAGCTGGGAACCATGAGGTTGCGGGTTCGGTCCCTGGCCTTGCTCAGTGGGTTGACGATCCGGCGTTGCCGTGAGCTGTGGTGTAGGTTGCAGACGCGGCTCGGATCCCGCGTTGCTGTGGCTCTGGCGTAGGCCGGTGGCTCCAGCTCCGATTCGACCCCTAGCCTGGGAACCTCCATATGCCGCGGGGAGCGGCCCAAGAAATAGCAGCAACAACAACAACAATAACAACAACAACAAAAGACAAAAAAAAATAATAATAATAAAGTTCACAAAACCTTTAAAAAAAAAAAAAAAGTTATTTCATTTTTCCAGGCTTGGTTTCCTCATCTGTTAAGAAATAAATGAAATCTGGAAGTTCCCGTTATGGCTCAGCGGTAACAAATCCAACTAGCATTCATAAGGACATGGGTTTGATCCGTGACCTCACTCAGCAGGTTAAGGATCCAGCATTGCTCTGAGCTGTGGTGCAGGTCACAGATACAGTTGGGATCCTTCGTTGCTGTGGCTGTGGTGTAGTCTGGCAGCTACAGCTCCAATTCAACCCCTCACTAGGAATTTCCACATGCCACAGGTGTGGTCCTAAAGAAACAACAACAAAAAAAGCAAATAAATGAAATCCTATGAATGAAGTTTTCTGAAAAGTGTTTGGCACAGAACAGCCCTCCATTAATGTTAGTTATTGCTACTTTTACCTCCATAAAGTGCAAAGTTAAAGAAAAAACATAAACTCTCAAATTCCCACTGACTCAGAATTCCTATGACCAAAAATTGATACAATAAAACAACAGCCAACACCTCCAAGAGATTAATGACCTCATGGGGTAGGAGAAGATCAATGGCCAATAAACTCAGAATATTCTGGCCCCAGGTCCAAGCAACACTATTATGATTATTTAAAGTTGGCTACTGGCTCAAAAAGTTCCACAGACAGTGGTGCTAGTAGACAAGACTTGGAATTCTAAGTTACAATCACTTTTGAACTTGCTCTATGACCAAGAAGTGCCTAAGACTGCCTTCTGGAGAATACAGTCAATTCAGAAGGAAAATATAACTGTACTCTAATTTGCCTTTCTCAGGCCTCAGATTGCCTTGACTGGGCTGGTTATGCCTTAATTATACTTAAGTCATTAATTTTAATGACATTTGTGTAATTAGATACAAAAACGTTAATTTTTATATCCCATTGTACTTACCATTTAATAAGAATTACTTGTGGTTGCTGAACAAGTTACAAATTAGAGTAATTCCTCTCGAAGAACAAAGAGGAAGAAGAATTCAAAGGAATAGAGGAAATTCCAGAGAGGTTGGTTGCAGAAACTGTACACTACAGAATCCCATAATACAACCAACTGAATAATTAAGCGGCACATGGACATTTGTTTTCATACAATTAAGATTCTCCAGCTAATAAGCAAAAGTTAAAAACTGACATATGGAGGTCCCGTCATAGCTCAGGAGAAATGAACCTGACTAGTATCCATGAGGACATAGGTTCAACCGCTGGCCTAGCTCAGTGGGTTAAGGATCTGGAGTTACTGTGAGCTGTGGTGTAGGTCACAGACACGGTTTGGATCCTGAGTCGCCATGAGCTGTGGTGTAGGTCGCATATGCAGCTCAGATTTGGCGTTGCTGTGGCTGTGGTGTAGGCCGCAACTGCAGCTCTGCTTTGACCCCTAGCCTGGGAACTTCCATATGCCATGGGTAGGGCCCTAAAAAAAGAAAAAAAAAAAAAGCAAAGAAAGATAGATAGTAACATTTTACCCTAACATTGGATGAAACTTTTCATTATTATGACTCTCTCTACTCAAGATGTGTAATTCTGGCTGAATCGACGTTGTTTTTGAGAAGCAGAGAAGTCCTGAGCGGGGCAAAATGGTGGATTATCATCTCTGATGCTGCTTACAAAGGCGCAGAAGGTTTTTAACAGATAACGTCATTGTTGCCACTACCATCTCCCTGTGATTTTTACCACCCATGAATTTATTGGAAATATGTTTGAAATGAACACAATTTTTGTCCCACCATTGCTTCTGGAATAATTACCTTCTTAAGTCCAAATGTGACCTCTGTTTAAAATCTTCTTGGAGCAGAAGGTTCCTTCTTATTTCAAATACCCAGGTTTTGGTAGGAAAGGACTTATAATAAATACTCACATGCTTTCATCAGAAGCCCATTGGCAAGTGTCCCCCTAAAAACTCAGAGTCTCTCAAGCTCCTGTTCACACAGCCTATGGACACACTGCATGCCTCCCCTCCTTACCTTGACCTTCACCAGCTCTACTCAGAGGGAGAGGACACTCAGAATACCTTTGGGGATGAACAACATGGAACTTATAGATCACCAGTGATTTTAAGTAAGAGACAATCAAGAAATTCAAATAAAGAGCCAAATGCGAGGGACCATGTGTCTGTGCCTAACAAGGGGTCCATGGATATGCTCCTGGCCTCGGGTAACAGGGTGACCAAATGAAGAAATCAGGTGTTTGGAACTAGATATGCCTGGATTTAATTTCTGCCACTGCTACTGATTAGCTACATGAGTCAATTACTTAAGCCTTTCTAAGTTGTCTCCTCATCTATAAATTTGGGATAAAACTATTACCATCATCACAGGGTAGGAGTGAAAATTTAATGAAACAATATTCTCCAAGTTCATAATGCCTGGCATAGAGTATGAGTTCAGTAACATTTGCTGTCTTATTTATTTATTTATTTATTTAGTCTTTTTAGGGCCTCACCCGAGGCCTATGGAGGTTCCCAGGCTAGGGGTCCAATCAGAGCTACAGCTGCCTGCCTACATCACAGCCAGAGCAACTCGGGATCCAAGCCGCATCTGCAACCTACACCACAGTTCATGGCAACACCAGATCCTTAACCCACTGAGCAAGGCCAGGGATCGAACCCGAGTCCTCATGGATACTAGTCAGATTTGTTAACCACTGAGCCATGACAGGAACTCCTCGCTGTCACTTTTACTATCATTCTTATCATCATACAAAAGTCACATTAATATAATATCGATATACATTAATCTCAAACGCAACTTTCTCATTCTAAGTTTTCTGAAATCTTGTGATGCAATGAAGTTCCTCCGTCCCTCCCCCGAATACTACTGCTTACTTTGAGGAACAGTGACAAATGTAACAACAGAAAGCATCTTATAATAAAGAAAACATAGTCTATATGCAAATGGATAAGCCCAGAAAACATCTACAATAATCTATACCAAGTGTTAACTGTGGTTACAAGGAATGGGAAGGCTATAGGTCTTTTGAACAGCACTTTCCAATTTTTATTTGATGAATATGTATTACCGCTGAAATAAATGAAACAATTTGTTTCCACAAAAAAATTAAATATAATATGAATCACCAACTGACACTGTGTCCAAAATCTAGATGAATGTATTACATGAATGCATTTTTTGGTCACCCTTGCTACCCAGTTGGTAATTTTTATCAGTTCCTTGAAATATAATTACTCAATCCTCCGTCTTCTCCATAGGTGGTACCCAAAGAATAAATGAAATCAATGCAGCATTCTATATTACTTGCTGACTTGCTGCATGAAACACTATGAGCATTAGACAGCTGCTGGGTTTTTTTTTTTTTATGGTTTGTGAATGTTTTACCTTCTATTAATTAGTTTTACCCTCTATTAATTAAATCCTACTTTCAATTTTTTAAAAAAGCCACACAAACATTAATGTCAAAAAAAGTGATGAGATGAAAGAATGGAAGATATATTTTCAAAAACTTTTTAAGGTCTCCGAGTCCCAGAAAACACAATTTTTTAAATGTTAATGCTTTTTTGAACACACACACACGCGCACACACACACAAAGATTTCCTCGTCAAACAAATTGAATTATAAATTGGACATCAGTTTTGTAAAAGTTGATTTCTAAAGTATAATGGAACACATCTGGGATGATTCTGACTCTCCTCGAATATTTGGTTTTCTTGGCAGCTGCAAGAACTCTCTGGGCAGACACACGGCTACAGTAATTAATGCCAGCTTTCAGGCATCATAGTGAAAAAAAAAAAAAACCTCCTGACAGTAACAAAAAATGGTACCCCCTTCCTCCCAAATTAACTGTGGGTTTAATATGAAACATGAATCCACAGGGCTTCTAGCCTAGAGCAGCTGAAAGACATTTTTGTGACTCATGAACAAAGAGTGGTTTAATCTCTTCCATCAGACCTTTCCTGCATTTCAGCTACTCTCCTTGACACCCACTGTTGGTTGCTTCATTCATACCCGGGTGAGGTCTGTGCCCAGCATTGTCCCTGGCTTCCACCACTGGTTCCAACAAGGCTTTACCTTCTCCTTGCTTTTCAACTCTCCACAGCCCCTGAAGGGCACCCCGGGCTAGCACAGTGCCTGGAACAGGGCAGGTGCCCAACCAGAGGCTGGGGGTTGACCAAATGGATGGTGAATGAGTACACGCATTAAGAACATGTACCAAGGGAACGTAAGCTAGTGCAGCCACTGTGGAAAATAGTAGGGAGGTTTCTCAGAAAACTAAAAATAGAATAACCATATGACCCAGCAATCCCACTCCTGGGCGTATACCCAGACAAAACTATAATTCAAAAATATTCATGCACCCCTAAGTTCCCTGTAGCACTATTCATATTAGCCAGATGTGGAAACAACCTAAATGTCCACTGATGGATGAATGGATGAAGACAACATGGCACATATATACAATGGAATATTACTCAGCCTTTGTCTTTTTAGAACAAAATAATGCCATCTGCAGCAACATGGATGGACCTAGAGATTATCATACTAAATGAAGTAAGTCAGAGAGAGAAAGACAAATACCATATGATATCATTTATATGTGGAATCTAAAATATGACACAAATGAACCTGTCTACAAGACAGAAACAGTCTCACGGACATAGAGAACAGATTTGTGGTTGTCAAGGGGGAGGAGGTGGGGAAGGGATGGAGTGGGATGTTGGGGTTACCAGCTATAAACTATTATATATAGAATGGATAAACAACCAGGGTCTACTGCATAGTATAGGGAACTATATCCAATATCCTGTGATAAACCATAAAAGAAAAGAATATTTTAAAAAGAATGTATGTATATATATATAACTGAATCACTGCTATACAGCAGAAATTAACACAACACTATAAATCAACTCTGCTTCAACTAAAAAAAAACACTATGTCACAAAAATCTGTGTCCATAAACATTGAACTACATCAAAAAATAAAGCAACCACTGAAAACCAGAAGACTTTCCTGATTCTAAAACTATTCATAGACGTAAATTTTTTGCAAAAATTTACAAATTTTATAAAATTTATAAAAACATTTCCTATTTATTAAAGTTTTTTTCGGTTTTCTTGAGATTGTAAAGCAAAGAATATTGTCTGTCATCCAGTGCTCCAAGGATTAAGTCACTGACCTACAGCACACCCTGTAAGGAATTCTGGATGAAGAACAGGGTAAGGCAGTCTGTGCTCTGGGAAAAGAGGCAAAAGGGTCCTCTGATAGCTATATTTTTCAGGCAAAAAATTTTTAATGAATCCAGATTCTTGCATCTTTCCATATTTAAAAAAGCAGTAAAATCGTTAACTGAGATATTTGTTCCTTGTGACTAGCAGTAACTGAGATGAATGCTAACTTGCATGGACTCAGCCCAAATCGCATAAATCCTGGCCCCTTTCCCTACCTCTTTAGAGTGGCTCCTCAGTGCTATCTGAGAAACTGTCTCCCAGAATAAAGTCCTCAGTGAGATTCCTGAACAGTACCACTCTCATGGTGTCCACTGTTTTTTGCTCCCCAATCAACAAGACAAAATTGATAGACATTACTATATAAGTTTAAGGTATACAGCATAATGGTCTGAAATGATTACCACAATTGGTTAGCATCCATCTTCTCATATAAATACAACAAAAAGAAATAGCAAGTAATAAAAAAAAAGCAAAAAAAAAATTTTTTTTCTTTGTGATGAGAACTATTAGGATGTACACCCTCAACAACTTTCTATAGATCATCCAGTAGAGTTAACTATAGTCAAAATGTGGTACATTACATCCCTGGTACTTATTTATCTTACAACTGCAAATGTGTGCCTTTTGACCACCTTCTTCAAATTCTCCCTCCTCCTCCCACCAAATCTCTGGCAAACCTCTTTTTCTATGAGTTTGGGGGAGTTTTTTGTTTGTTGTAGATTCCATATATAAGAGAAACCATAAGGTACTTGCCTTTGTCTGACTCACTTCATTTAGCATAATGTCCTCAAGCTTCATCCATGTTGTTGCAAATAGCAAGATTTCCTCATTTTTATGGCTGAATAATATTCCACTGCATGTATATATCAAAACTCGTTTCCCATCCATCTCTCCATGGACACTTAGGTTACTTCTTTGTCTAGACTACTGTAAATAAGGCTACTATGAACATGGGGGTGTTCTTTTCAAGTTAACATTTCTGTTTCCTTTGTCTACATTTCCAGAAGTAGAACTGTGGGTCACATGGTAGTTCTATTTTTAAGTTTATTCTAATGTGCAGAAGCAAACATACAGATAATGTGCTAAGCAGTTGGGTAACCTTAGGCAAATTCCTTAGACTCAGAGCTTCAGTTTCCTCACCTTTAAGACAGAGAGAGCAACAGTACCTGCCTCAGGGGGTTGCTGTAAGGGTAAATTAGCTACTGTTAATAACTGGAATAGGATGAATG
Organism: Sus scrofa; assembly: GCF_054392235.1. NCBI lineage: Eukaryota > Metazoa > Chordata > Mammalia > Artiodactyla > Suidae > Sus > Sus scrofa. The sequence continues at coordinate 62,144,341 of NC_139395.1, forward strand.
CTACAGGATAAAAATCAAGGGGGAAAAGTAAGTGAAAGCAAATAAACATCAAGTTCATTATCACTATTTTATCAAACTACAGGGGCCATCCTTAGTATAAGTGCCAAATGAAAGTGAAAAAACATGTTCAGTCTCCTTAAAAAAATGAGAAATAAATACACAGAGCTGCTGGCTTCAAATCCTGGCAGTTTGATCAGGGTTCCGTGTACGAGATTTCTGGGCCTCTGTGTAAACAATATTTAAATGGAGATGATGATAACAGTTACCATCTCATGGGGTTTTTGTGAAGATTAAATGTATAATGTGTATAAAGAATTTAGCAAGATGCCTGGCACCAAGTTAATAATCAATACATTTTGGCTAAGACTACCATAGTACTAGTTGAGGACCTTGTAACATGATGATTAAATAGGTATTGTATAATAATTTCTATATTGTGCATCACTTATTCACGCATCTCATACTCATTGAGCACTTACATCAGATGAGGCAATTTTAGATGTTATATGCTGCTAAGCCCCACTAAAGCCATGTGAGAGACAGTTTACAGCACCAACCTCATTAAAACAAAACAAAACATTGAATTAAAAAGAAAAAACTTTTGGAATTTCTGTTGTGGCTCAGAGGGTTAAGGACCTGACATTTGTTTCTGTGAGGATGCAGGTTCGATCCCTGGCCTCATTCAGTGGGTTATGGATCTGGTGTTACTGCAAGCTGTGGTGTAGGTCACAGCTGCAGCTCCAATTTGACCCCTAGCCTAGGAACTTCCGTATGCCACAGGTGTGGAAAGAAAGAAAAGAAGAAGGAAAGGAAGAAAGCGAAAAAGCAAGCAAGCAAGAAAGACCTTTTGAGAAATGAAGGTAGGGACAAGAGGTAACATTTGTTGAATACCCAGAACATTCCAGGCCTGATACAGAGCCCTTTACATATATATTTAATTCCACCCTCACTACACACCAAGAAGATTAATATCATCACCCACCTGCACAGGTGAGGAAACACAGCAGTGAAGCCACTTGTCAAGACCACACAAATCACAGGACCAGAAATTGAAACTCAGAGTCACCCAATTTTATATGCCCTTCTCTTTTAAATTTCCTAAACAGAAAAGGACAAGAGATAACAAAGCCAAACTGTCAAAATTTATCTTCACAATTAGTAAGTTTTATAGAGCCAACTCTCATCTCAGCTCAAGGTGTTATTGACAAGTTCCCAAAGATACCAATGTATTCCAGAAGTTCTCTACAGGGGGGGTGATTATGCTCCCAGGGGATGCTGTCACTGACCAGTGCCATTAAGGGCCGTCACAACTAGTAAGGCGCTACTGGTGTCTAGATGTAAGGCCAGGAATGTTTATAAATACCCCACAATGCACAGGATAAACCTTTCACACTCCACAGGGATTACCTGGTCCCAAAGGCAATTGTGCTGTGGAAAGCAACACAATGTCTTTTCTATCAAAGGAAATCTTGGTTACTCCATTTTGATCTGGTTTCCGGCTGAAACGCCCCCTGCAACCTTTCCTCTTTACCTCTTTTCCCAGCAACAATTTGTTTCAAATTAGCCAACCGGGAAGAATGTGCGCCCTGACCTGACCAATGGGAAGGAGACAGATAGGACAATCACCTACTTTAGGGATAAATAGAGACGGGTCCTTTGTTCAGAGCACACGCTTTTTGGAGTACCCGCCCCCTTCTGCCGAAGTAAAGAGCCTTGTCAAGATTTCTCCTTGTCCACATGTCTCACTTTCCAACACTGACGACCCGAGCCAGAGTTATCTTAATTTCCAACAGTGACGAGGTAAAGAAACCCTGTATTAACCAATGAAATGAAAAGCTCTGACTTTCCTTCCAAACAGCTGTACTTTGCTTATGCTTGGTCATGCTCTAGAATTCCTCAGTAATAACCACTTAGCATGCTCATTTTTTTCTCCACTATTAAGTTTATGCTTCAGCACACATTACGGCCACTATGACCTCTTCCATCATATTCTGGGCTTGGCCAGCATTCACGTTCACAGCCCTCTTCTCCATGTAGATGTGAATAAATGGACCGAGGCTGGTTTCCAGTCAACACAGAAAGTTCCCAATTAGTTTCCGAAATGGCTCAGCCCAAAGTAAGGAAGGTCAGGAGGCAGGACCTTCAGATGCCATACTTGACACACTCCACATTTTTCCTAATATTGTAAGTCCCCCTACCCCTCCCCCACAAGAAATGTAGCCTTCTTTGCCTGTGTTTTCTGGCATAAGAAAATGTGAAACAAATTAAAATTAAACTTTGCAGAGGCAAAGTTAAATGTGCTTTCTAAGAGCAGGAACTGCACGGTCGCTTAATAGATTTATCCCCTAATTTGATAGTCTGTGCCCCTTCCCAGAAAAATTCAACTTAAGATTTATGACTCTTGTTGGATGGCTAGCTCTCCTGTGGGAACACAAGCCTTTTTTAAAGTCACAGTCTAGTGAATTCTTCTCACACCATGGAGGGAAATATCTTGATTCCTTAAGGCCGCCAAAAAAAGATCCATCTTTTGAAAGCAACAAGTATGTTGTTAAGCCAAGTCAGTAGCAACTAACTGGAATCATTTTCTTATTAGTTAGATCTGTTATCGATTACCCATGAAGGAAGCATGAACTGTCACGCAAATCACAGCTTTTTAAGGGGAGTGGGGGGAAATGACAGCTCGAACACATTTGACAAACCTGAAAAAGAGGAATTCCCATCGTGGCTCAGTGGTTAACAAATCCAACTAGGAACCATGAGGTTGCAGGTTCGATCCCTGGCCTTGCTCACTGGGTTAAGGATCCGGCGTTGCCGTGAGCTGTGGTGTAGGTCACAGACATGGCTCGGATCCCGCGTTGCTGTGGCTCTGGCGTAGGCCAGCAGCTATAGCTCCGATTGGACCCCTAGCCTGGGAATCTCCATATGCAGCCCTGGAAAAGACAAAAAGACAAAAACAAAACAAAACACCTGAAAAAGAGCTAGTGCCTTTTGAGCTGATGCTGTCATCTTAATATGTCACAAGAAGAGGCGGGAAGAAGGAAAGGAGATTTATGGCTAACAAACATGCAAGCAGGAAGGCAAAAATACTTCCCTATTCTAAATACTTAACTCTAAAATTACTAACTTGGGAGTTCCCGTCATGGCGCAGTGGTTAACGAATCCGACTAGGAACCATGAGGTTGCGGGTTCGGTCCCTGCCCTTGCTCAGTGGGTTAACGATCCGGCGTTGCCGTGAGCTGTGGTGTAGGTTGCAGACGCGGCTCGAATCCTGCGTTGCTGTGGCTCTGGCGTAGGCCGGTGGCTACAGCTCCGATTCAACCCCTAGCCTGGGAACCTCCATATGCCTCGGGAGCGGCCCAAGAAATAGCAACAACAACAACAACAAAAGACAAAAAGACAAAAAAAAATTAAATAAATAAAATAAAATAAAATTACTAACTTGTCCTAAAGATTTGCAAGACACTAAAGACAGCTTATAGAAGAAGTTCTATACCCATGCTCCAAAGGTGATGCAAAGGATGAGCAACCAGACTTGAAAGCCTTAAAAAATGAGTTCTGTAGGGCTAATTTGCACCTTTCTTTCACAGATAGTTTTAATACTCATATTCAAGACTACACAAGCTCAGAAAGTGTTAACAGCTAATTCTAAGTTCCTCTTTGAGGAAAGAATCCATTTTAAAAAATAAAATGATTCTAACATTAAAGTAAATCATTACTGTGATCAATTGGGTGAATAAACTCACAGTATATTTTAAGGCATGTGTAGATTTGTTTGTAAAAGCTTAGAAAAATTAGGGAAGGATGGGCACCATTATTAATAGTGGCTCACAGAAGGGGGCTGATGAGAGAAGAGGAAAAGAATCTAGCCCACCTGGGGCAGGAGGCAAGAGCACTGCTTTATTCCGTACTTTTTAAAGAGCTGTAACTGTGAACACATTTTGCTTTTCCCGTATTTTTCAGTTTCGGCACTTCCATATTTTATTCTTTAAAGTCTGGAAGGAAAATATAATAGCACCTGCCAATAACAACCACAAGAAACAAATATTGGTATATCATAAGATATTTCACGGCATTCACTGACCACTTCAATGCACTGGGCGCTAAGAAAGGGTTTCCTTTGATCATCTAAACATTTGATTGTTTCATCTTCCCAACTCCCTTATCTGCTCTGACCAGGGAATGGAGTCTACTTTTTTTTTTTCAAACTAAATAGTTTGTTTCAAGAAATAGATTCATTAAAAGAATTATTACGTAAATTATACAGCAATTGCAGCTTTCCAAAGACCAAAAATATAATGAAATTGACTTGACATTAAACTCATATTATAGATAATTCAGATTCATCTCACGACTGAGATGCTGTTACAGGATCATAACTGCTTCGGGCGTGATATGGGCAATATTCATAATGAAAACAACCACCATGAAAGGGATTCAGTGATGGTTCGAGCTCATTTTGGATTCATCTCCATCACCATGCACCTCCTTCTAAGGCCTCAAAAACACAGTTTAGGGAGTTTTCCTTAAGCCACAGGGTCAGGGGAAGCTGACCCCTTGGACTAGAGAGCCCTTTGCTGCAAATGGTCATAAAAACAGAGACATGGGAGAAGAGTATTCCCCTGGGCAGCTTGGCAGGTTTCACTGCTCCCTAGGGTTTGGGATGGGATGCCTTCTGTGTCAGTTCCTCATATGGCCCAAGACTAGACCCCGTGGCTTTTAAAGGGAAATACTCTACAATCACAGTCGGCAGAAATGATAATTCAGAAGCATGATAGGAGGAATAATGACTCCCGAAGCCGTCCACATCCTAATGCCCAGAACATATGAATATGATACAGGGCAACTGAGAATTTGGGTCTCTAAAGGTATGCATCTTAAAATAGTGAGATGATCTGGGATTACCCAGGTGGGCCAGATCCAATCACAATCAAAAGTGGATAATGGGAGCATCAAAGAAGAATCAGAGAGAGCAGTGACTATGGAAGAAAGGCACAAAAAAAGATGCAACGTTGTTGATTGTGATGATAGAAGAAAGGAGCCCTTAATGACTGGAAAAGTCAAGGAAACAGATTCTCCCCTAGAGCTTCCAGGAAGGAGCACAGCCCTGATGATAGCTTAATTTTAGCCCAATGAGACCCCTGTCAGACTTCTAACCTACAGGACTATAAGAAATCATAAATGTATATGTTCTTAAAGACTGGTATGTTTCCGGCACTATGTTTGTGACCATTTTTTACAGCAGTAAAATGGAGGTTAATACAGGGAGTAACTACTGAGTTTTCTCTAAATCCCTTAAAGAATATAAAGTATTTTAAAAATAATTATATGGATTATTTTTTAGCAAAAAAAAAAAAAAAACAAAAAACAAACACACAAGTTAGATGAATGGCTCACTTTACTATGATTGTTTTCCTTAAAATATGTGCCTTTCAAAGTAACTGATCTTAGAGTTCCCGTCATGGCACAGGGGAAACGAATCTGACCAGGAACCATGAGGTTGCAGGTTCTATCTCTAGCCTCAATCAGTGAGTTAAGGATCCAGTGTTGCCATTAGCTGTGGTGCAGGTCGAAGATGTGGCTCAGATCTGGTGTTGCTGTGGCTGTGGTGTAAGCTGGCAGCTGTAGCTCTAATTGGACCCCTAGCCTGGAAACCTCCATATACCACAAGTATGGCCCTAAAAAGCAAAAAAAAAAAAAAAAAAAAGTAACTGATGTTTACTATTATTATAATTTAGGGTATCATCTTGATGGTTTGAAGGACTCTGTTTTAGTCAAGTTGATCTATTTTCAGATTCAATAACCACAACAATTAGCATTTACTAAGTGTTTACTGTGTTCTAGGCATAAGTTTTAGCCCATTAAATCCTCAAAATCTAAGAGGCAAATACGATTAGTGCTGGGCCACTGGTAAAAATGGGTCGTAAGCCTAAATTTAGGAGCTAAAACTATAAAATGCTTAAAGGAAAACAAGTAAATTTCAAGGGGTTTAATTAAAACAATGTTTTCTTGGATATGACCAAAAGCATAAGCAACTCAAGGGAAAAAAATAAGTCAAAAAAGACTACCTCAAAATTTAAAATGTTTGTGCTGTAAATGATTCTATCAAAAAAAAAGACAACCCACAGAATGGGAAAAATATTTACAAAACATGTATGTGATAAGGATCCATTACCTGGAATGTATTAATTTAAAAAATGTGCTTACAACTCAACAGTAAAAAGATGGCTCAATTAAAAAACAGTTCAGTGGAGTTCCTGTTGCAGCTCAGCAGCTTAAGAACCCAAAATAGTGTCAGTGAGGATGTGGGTTCAATCCCTGGCTTCACTCAGTGGTTTGAGGATCCAGCATTGCCACAAGTTGGAGGAGAGATTACAGATGTGGCTCAGATCCAGCATTGCTGTGGCTGTGGTGCAGGCCTGCAGCTGCAGCTCCAATTTGACTCTTAGCCTGAGAACTCCCATATGCCACAAGTGCAGCCCTAAAAAAAGGAAAAAAAAAATAAAGCTTCAAAAAATTTAATGTTCATCTCTGCATAGAAGATATAAAATTGCTGATAAGCACATAAGATGATCAACACCTTATTACTTATTAGGGAAATATGAATCAAAGTTACAATGAAATACCACTTCACACCTACTAGAACAGTGTAAATCAAAAAGGCATAATAAAAAGTATTGGTGAGGATGGAACTTGAAAAAGTTCCAAAAGAATTTGGAAGTTTCACAGGTCAGCACTTTGAAAAAGCCTGGTGATTCTTCAAAAAGTTAAACATGGAATTACCATATGACCCAGCAATTCCATTCCTAGGTATACACACAAAGGAAATGAAAACATATGTATACAAAGAGACATACACAAGCATTTATGGCAACATTATTCATAACAGTCAAAAAGTAGAAAAAAGCCCAATGTCCATCAACTGATGGATGGATAAATAAAATGTGGTATATCTCTAAAGTAAAATTTTATCTAGCAATAAAAAGGAATAAAGTACTGATGTATGTTAAAACACAGACAAACCTGAAAACAAGGTAAGTGAAAGAAACCAGTCACAAAAGACTATATGTAATGTGATTCCACTTATAGGAAATGTCCTAAATGGGTAAGCTGATACTTATAGAAAGTAGATTTGTGGTTTCCTAGAGCTTGGACTTCAGGGAAAGGATTGAGCAGGGGGTGACTATTCACGAGTGTAAGTTTTCTTCAAGAGAGGACAAAGACATTCTAAAATTAGACTTCGGGGATGGTTACACAAACTTGTGAATCTATTAAAAACACTGAATTATACATGTTACATGGATGAATTGCATGATAGAATAATTATATCCGAGTAAATATGTTTATAATGTGATTTAACTTCTGTATTCTGTATGTATTCATGAATTACTCTAAATTTTAAATAAATAAGGAAGCCGATTATTTGAAAAATAATTTAAAACCACGGTCAACCACAAGAGGGCACAGTCTTCATAGCTACAGAACTAGGAGATGCTATGTTACCTGGGTAATGTTTACCAGTTTGATCTCAGTCCACCTTTTTGGGGGGGTTGGGAGGTAAGTTGTTAGTAGGTTTCATCTGGTACATTTAAGGCAGCAGTATGACCAGTGTTGATGACAGATTTAGAAAATCATGACTTAAACACAAATAAAAAGTAAATGTTTAAATTCAACCTCAGTCATAAACTATGGATGACACTGTATCACATTATTTCTTTCCCTTCTAGTCATATAACACATTACACAAAGTTATTTACTTAAAATAAAATTATTTGAGACAATAAAAATCATTACAAGAAATGAAACATGTTACACAAGTACTGGTCTCTGGTTCTTTGCTCTCTATTCGCCATTGGAACAATGCCTGGTATAAGTGGCATTTCAATAAATATTCATTAAATGAATCAGAGAAACAAAGGACTGAGTGAAATCCACAGCTCTTAAATTTAAGTTAAAAAAAAAAAAAGAAGTTTTATCTACTATGTCTTGGAAACCAGGTCAAAATATTTCCCTTGATCCATTCCACATATGAATAAAACATTACAGCCATTTCACTGAATAAATATTTCCCAAACAAGTTCATAGAGACATTCTGTGGTGTAAATATAATTCTTTGGGCCAAGGAATCCATTACCATTGACTGACACACCTCTCTCAACGTGTTATCTTCAGTCTTCCTATTTAAAATTCTTCAACCAATGTACCTCTTAATAAACCACAAGCAGTGTACATTTCATTAGAAGAAGCCACATTCCTCTATGTATGTCTCATATTTCAAGTGATCTGACATCACAATGGTATGTGGAGCAATAAGAATATTCTTTCCTCCCCCAGAAGCCAGGTTCAGATGGAAAAATTCTACTTCCCTCTAAGCTCAGTCACAAAAAAATTAGGCCTGATTGTTACACTAATTTTTCTTTGGGGATTAACAAATGGGTTTGAGACACAGATCCTAGGCATCTTTAAGGCTCCTTGAGTTTATTAGGCGCTGGAGCACTTTCATAGGAACGCTCTACAAGAAACTAGATCACCAAATGACAAACTCAACTTGAAAAGTCTTCCTCTGCCACTTTTTTAGTGAAAAGTCAACTGTCAAAACAAAGATGTTATGTTTAGCTGGTTCTAGGCAGCCCAGAAACTTTAAATAGAATTCCAAAACAAGTTGTACTTGAGCAACAAGGAAACTAACTCTCACACATCATTCATTTATATAACTAAAAATTACTCTATGTAATCCGGGCTATATTAGGTGCTTAGAGATAGGACAGCAAAAAGGGCACATTGCCTGAGGCCCTTGAGGAGCGCACAGCCTGATAGACCAGAAGGACAAATTGTTAGTAAATTGGCACTAAAAAGACACTGGAATGTCATGGGGAAGTAGGTGATGTTATGGGAACACGGAGGTTGAACACCTAATTTAACCTTGGGTGGTTACTAACAACTATAAATGAATGTGATATACAGTCGAAACTTAAGTAGGATCTAGTCACTGACATAAGGAGAAAAAAATACCCTTGGCAGTAAAGGGGGGAAAAAAAAACCTATCCAAAGCCTTGGGTGCAGGATAGCTCAGCAAGTTCAAAAAATAAGAGTTTAATATGGTTTAAATCAACTATGGCATAGAGGGGTGAAGGAGATAAAGACAGGCCAACCACGAAAAATGTTTATTTAGAATAGATCCTTCCAGAGCCACGGCTGCAGAGCTTGAAAGTCTGGAGGCTGCATTTTCCCCTCCCTCCACTTTTTCTAGAGTCTTCCAAATTTCCTTGGGATCAAACCAGAAATTTTAAAAATTCATTAACACACAGTGTCACTCAGCTGTGCCCAAGTAAGTTAACAGGAAAGAAGAAAGCCTCCCAAAGCCCATAATCGCATGTATGCTCCAAGCACTTTCAGGTTCTACAAAGAGTTTTCAAATGCTGTCTGTCCTAGCCAGCCATTCCACAACCACCCGAACAAGATAGGTGCTTTCATCCCAACCCTACAACTAGTACTACTGAGGTTCAAAAAGGAGAACAGACAAGGCAAAGTCATGAGCTCAAGCAACAATACTCGAATTCCAACCGTGGCCTGTCTTATTCCAATTCTCATTTATTTGCTGCTATACCAGCTGCTTCCCACTTAGTTGCTGGTGCATCTGTAAGTTAGGACCACTTTTTCCTAAGCATTTGAGGTAATTCATTTCAGTCTATTTCAGAAAGCTTCGTTTTCAGTTTGTTCTACCTAAATTCACTCCTCACAGCCCTACTGCCAGCTGTGTCACAGAGGTCTATGGACGGCCAAGAAAAACTACCAAGTCTCATTTTACTCAAGACCCTGGGCTGTGATAAAATTAAGTCCACAGTAGCTACCTCCAAATCACTTGGTTTGCAATTTTCTCTGTATTGCTCCTCCCCCCAAACTGAAGCATCTCAGAAAGCAAATCAATACTCAGAGAAACAGGACAGCCTCAAAGGAAAATAACAATGAGCCTAAGACACTTTCTACCATCATGGATGAGGATTGCTCAGTGAGACTAAAAGGAAAATTCAGAAATGTTTATTTATTCTCTAAGCACCAAACTCATAAAACAAACAAAAAATTTAAAAAACAAGCAAAAAAGTTAAAAAAACAAACTAAAACTATTCATCATTAGGGAGGGAAGAAAAGCAAGCATGTGGACTAGTGAAGCCACTCCTGTCCTAAGGTATTCCTCCCTCTTCCCCATTCCCAAAGGATGTTCAATCCCACTCAGTCATGAGCTTCTGCAGGTGCTAACAAAGGCCTTAGGAAACCCTACTGGGGAGACAAGAGATGGGCACAGATGCTAAAATCCCTCCTAGAGTCTACAGTCACAAGACAAATTGTGCTTAGTTCTAAGATGCCTCCATTCTGCGAATCATCAAGAATCATTTACTCCTTCAACCAACCTTGAGAGGTTTAATGAAATAAGGTCCATTTTACACTGAGGCAGATGGATTATCAGAAAGGCTGGGAGGAAATGCCCACTGTGACTCAGCGGTAATGAGCCAGACTAGTATCCATGAGGACTTGGATTCCATCCCTGGCCTCATTCAGTGGGTTAAGGATCCAACATTGCTGTGAGCTGTGGTGTAGGTTGCGGATGTGGCTTGGATCCTCCGTTGCTATGGCTGTGGTGTAGGCTGGCAGCTGCAGCTCCAATCTGACTCCTAACCTGGGAACTTCCACATACTGCAGCTGAAAAAAAGGAGGAGGAGGAGGAGAAGGAGGAGAAGGAGAAGGAGAAGGAGAAGGAGAAAAGAAAAGAAAAGAAAAGAAAAGAAAAGAAAAGAAAAAAAGAAAAGAAAAGAAAGAGAAGAGAAGAGAAAAAAGAGAAAAGTTGGGAAATTTAGTCAACCAGCCGGTCTAAAGAAAATTCGGAAATCAAACGCAAATCTCTGGGCCCTACCTACAGAGCTGCATTTGTCCTTCTAAATAAAAGGTGCCCCCATGTTCAAATCTCTCAGGCCACACTAGAAAACCTTTTTCTTTTATGGTCCAAGAAAGTACCCTCTGGGCTCATTAAACATTAAACGATAGAACAGGCTGATTCCAGCTCAAGAGGCTTATTCTGCCCATATCTCACCCCTTCAGTGTCCAGATGCTTCAACTGGGGACCCTGAATTGGTGAGGACTATGTAAAATTTATGGAGTACTTTCCAGACGAGGGGGAAAAAAAAATCACAAGTCCTGCTTTTACAAGTCCTTGAACAATATACAACCTCAATATTGTCATCAAATTTTCTTGTCTTTGTTCTATTTTGTCCTCAAAATGATGTCTGGTCCAGAGCACTCCGAATGAGAAACATTATTATGAACATAATCATATGCCATCATTATCAATGTAATAAATATACCATATCCCTTTCATTTCAAAACTTACAGGACCAAAGATGACCAAGAGAAAACTTTTTCTTTTAAAAGAAAAAAAAATCAAACAAGCATTTGGGGGGAAAACTAGCTCTAACTTTCCTAACAGCCAAAGCAAGTTTATGCTTATCCCAATTTATACCAAACAATCCCAACATCTAAAAATCACATCTCGGAGTTCTAGTCGTGGCACGGCGGAAACGAATCCGACTAGGAACCATGAGGTTGATCCCTGGCCTCGCTCAGTGGGTCAAGGATCCAGTGTTGCCGTGAGCTGTGGTATAGGTCGCAGATGCAGCTCGGATCTGGTGTGGCTGTGGCCAGCAGCTACGGCTCCAATTAGACCCCTAGCATGGGAACCTCCATATGCCACAGGTGCGGCCCTGAAAAGACAAAAAAAAAAAAATCACATCTCCCTGGAGGCCAGAGGGATGCTCATTATCATTGGAAATTGCAAAGGTTATTTTTTTAGTATTTTTTGCATATAATTTCCATTGTCAATTCAAGTTCAGCTGGATTTGTCAGAGGCACTATGTACCCTGAAGATGTTACATATCACGAATTGTCATAATGGGCCATTTAAGGTATATTAATTTTTTCCTTACCTCACATTAATTGTAAAACATTTCCTTTGTTTTAACGTTTATAAATGTTTTAATATTACTTTTACTCTGAAGGTTGTCAGACTTAGCACATAAAAATACAGGATAATAAAAAAAATTAGAATTTCAGACTAAAAAAAGACTAAAATTTTTACCATGAAAAAATATCAAGATATAAAAAATTAAGAACAACCATAAGACCACTGGACCATTATTTTTTAAAAAAGAAAGACAGAAGAAAAACAAATGATGAAATGCTTTGTTTGACCTTTTGATCTTATTCCCATCTTAAATACAGCAGCTCATATAAATAGGGAGGGAAAAAGAAAAAAAGACAAAGTCCACTGAAGCCTCCTTGTAACATATTTGCCCAGCACAGCTCTGCCTAAATCAGTCTTTTATTAACCCAGACTCATTGAGTTTTTAATCCTACTTTTTAAAGTCTAGTAATGATCCTCCAAAAGTCAAACCGGAGGGCCATTTTATTGGTTTAGCAGAAGATACAATAGTCAGACAAAACAGCGGCTATTTTTCCAAAAACACATAGAATTAGAAATTGATAGGATAACATTTGACTTGTCCTGTTAAATCAACTATAGGATAAAAAAAAAATGTTAAGCGTAAGCTAGTAAAGTGGGAAAATGGCAGCCTCCTGACACTTCAACCTAATAATCTTTGTCCTGGGAGAACACGGGAGAGAGAACCTTTCAATCCTACAGTAGTCAGAGACAGGTGTCATAAAAGAATGTTCAAATCAGCATGCTTTACCCAGCAGTCTTTTCACAAAGGGACACCCGAGAGGCTTGCTGTTCCTCCTCCATTACCATAAGCTCCTCGATGATCCACCTGCCTACAGATTCCAGGCAAACCCACCCGCTTCCTTTCTCCTGGGACTAAAGGACCACAGTATCTGGGATGTACTGCACATCCACAATACAAAACACAGCTTGGGTCCCAAGTTTTTCCCTTCCTGGACCACAAGGCAGAAGGTACAATAACAGTAAAAGGAAGAGGGCAAAGTCATGGCCAGAAGGTCTAGAAGGGCCATCAGCACCAGCCATAGAAGGAAAAACTGTTAATAACCCCAAACCCAAATTTAAAACATTTGCTCTACAGAAGGACCAGCTATAGACAGGGAGGAAGTAGGTGCAAAATCACATATCTGACACCAGACTAGGATCTGGAATATATAAGGAACTCTCAAAACTCAACACTTCTTTCCCTCAGTTGCCACCAAGGCACTCAGTCCCTGTGAAGAAGCTATAGCCATGTTGGGGAAAGCCCCTCACTTCACAGCCTCTGTCCCTGAGCTTGATTGCGTCAGCCTGGCCCTCACAGTACACTTTTCTCTCGCATGTTCGGTCACTAAACTTGAGAACACGAGAGAGAGGGACAGCCTGGCTCCCACAGGAATTGGTTCTGACCTCTGGGCAAGGCAAGCCTGCTCTTAGTAAGTTAAGCTTTGCACGGAAACAGAATGAAGGTATTTTTATTCATTCAATTTAAATGCTTTATAAAGCTTAAACCTCATGAATTATAGTCACATTAATTCTGATGCTCTAACCAAGGGGTGGCATATCTTATCTATAATAAAGTAACAGACAGTAAATATTTTAGGCACTGCAGACTATACACCCTGTACTCTAACCTCTCAAATTCTTGTTGTAGTGGGAAAGCAGGCTTAGACTGTATAGAAAAAATGTGAAGGACTGGATTCCGGGAAAACTTTTCTTATAAAACAGATCAATGGCCAGATTTGGCCTGAGGGCCATAGTTTGAGAAGCCTTGCCCTAGCTGCTATCAAAATTTCAAGAATGTTTCATTCTCCCTTAGTCTTTTCAGGATGTGATTTTTAAGTGAAATTTTCTTTTTCTTTTCTTAACAGTGCTTGCTAATTATCTAGAAAACTTTGGCTATGCCTTGTGAGCCATGATCATTTGGTATACACTGAAGCTTAAGTGATTATTTGCTGGTAGTTTTTTTAACTTTGGGGGGAAAACAATTAAAACCCTCAGGCTCTGAGATGGAAGCCAAGCCTAATTAGTGTGAACCATATAAGCCATTACCCAGCTTCGATGGTCTCTCAAGTTTCCAAAGGAAAGAGTGCAGGCAGTTAAACACTGCAGCATAGTCAACACTGAAGAAGCTTCTAAGGAAGCTTTAACAGGGCCAAGGCGCCTTGAGAGACTCTAGGACTAACTGCATTATGCTAGAAAAGCTTTTTTTGTTTGTTTGTTTGTTTTGTTTTTTTTTTGTTTTTTTGCTATTTCTTTGGGCCGCTCTCTCGGCATATGGAGGGTCCCAGGCTAGGGGTCTAATCGGAGCCATAGCCACCAGCCTACGCCAGAGCCACAGCAACGCGGGATCTGAGCCACATCTGCAACCTACACCACAGCTCACGGCAATGCCGGATCGTTAACCCACTGAGCAAGGCCAGGGACCGAACCCGAAACTTCATGGTTCCTAGTCGGATTCGTTAACCACTGCGCCACGATGGGAACTCCTAGAAAAGCTTTTTAATTACTCTGATATAAGTAAAGCAATTAAAAAAATGAAAAACAGGAGTTCCCTGGTGGCTCAGTGGGTTAAGGATCCAGCACTGTCCCTGCCATGGCTCAGGTCACTACTGTGGCACAGATTTAATCCCTGGCTAGTTCTTGAGATATAGCTCTTGAAAAGAATATAACATGCCTGAATTGCTAGGACACACCTTCAATTCTACCTTTTAAAAACAGAGCCACAGAAGCTTTGAACAATGACTTCCACCACCCTTTCACATCCTTCTTCCTTATAGGAAATATAAGTCATCAGAGCCCATAAAGCAGATATCATTCTGAAACATCCATCAAAGATGCTACTCAAGTTCCAAAGAAAGACTTCAGGGGTAGGAATACCATCAGTTTGGGTGTAGCGCTGCAACAGTTCTTGTTTCTTTAAGTGACTTAGGAAGAGAGCCACTTAAAGAGTTTTGTTACACTCCACGCTCAGGCAGGTTGCAGTCAAAATAAATGCTCCCAAGATCTAAGGCAATCTTCATTGTGAACTGAGGTTTCCTTTAATTAAAGCATTTCCCAAAAATGGTGCAGAAGTGAACTGAAAGGTTCACTCACAAATCAATCAAAAGTATTTTTTTTTATTTACTGAAAAGTGCAATATTTTGGTATTTTATTTTTTAAAATTACTCAATGAATTTTTTATTACATTTATAGTTGTACAATGATCATCACAACCTGATTTTACAGCATTTCCATCCCAAACCCCCAGCCCCCAACGTGTCTCATTTGGAAACCATAAGTTTTTCAAAGTCTGTGAGTCAGTATCTGTTAAGTCAACTGTAGTTTTAAGTGCATATTAAAGCCCATATTTGGGAAATCGCTGGTGGCTCAGTGGGTTGGCGATTAGGTGGTATCAATCTCCTGGCTCAGGTTACTGCTGTAGTAGGGATTCCATCCCTGGCCTGGGAATTTGAGCATGCCACAGGCACGGCCAAAAAAAAAAAGAAAGAAAGAAAGAAAAAGCAACCCATATTTAAATATTTTTAAAGTATATTCTTTTGCTCAATGTTTCAAAAATCTTTGGAAATGCTATAACATTTTGTACACTTTTCTCCAGATTACTAAGTGTATCCAATGCTTTACATTTCAATGTTTTTCAATTGAAATGATGTCTAGGAGTTAAAAAAAAAAAAAAAAAAAGGTGAGCATACTATTTGAACAAACAACTAACATGCTACTCAAAAAACAACTTTATACTTTCCAGATGTTTTTGGACATCCAGAATAAAGACTCAGGCTACCGAAACCCAGGTCAACCACTTCCTAGATGAGCCATCTTTAGGTATGCTATTTCATCTCCCAACACTTGTTTCCTCATTTGTTTTTGTTTGTTTGTTTGTTTGTTTTGTCTTTTTGCCTTTTCTAGGGCCACTCCCGTGACATATGGAGGTTCCCAGGCTAGGGGTCTAATCAGAGCTTTTGCTGCCAGCCTACGCCACAGCCACAGCAACACGAGATCCAAGCCGAGTCTGCGACCTACACCACAGCTCACAGCAACTCCAGATCCTTAACCTACTGAGCAAGGCCAGGGGTCAAACCCCCAACCTCATGGTTCCTAGTTGGATTCGTTAACCACTGAGCCACGACAGCAACTCCTCTATTTCCTCATCTGTAAATGGAGATACTAATAATACTGCTCTCATATGGGATTTTAGGCAAGAGAGAGGAATCAATGCATGTAACCATTTAGAATAAGTCCTGGCAGATAGCAAGTGCTTACTAAGTGCTAATTATCTTCCTCCTCTTCCTCCTCCTCATCACCACCACCACAATCATCATTTGCTTCTTCATCAATATCCAGTCCCCACATTTAAAGGTGCCATAGGTATTCAATATATAAGTGGCCAAAACATGAGGAGTAAAGCATTCACTGTTGAATACAATGAGCCCTTCATTACCTCAGAGTATTTTATTTAAAACTAAGAGCATCCTTGAGTAATTCTGAATTTCTCTATTATCCCCATGAGGAGATAGAGGGATCTGCGGCAAAGGCCATACTTGGGGTGTCAGCTAGACCAGTCAACACAATCACAGTCTCTTGATCACGCATCAAACAGCCCGGCAAACAGGAAGAACTTGGTGGGCAGCCTGGGAACAGCTTTGAAAGAGGTCAAATACATCCTATCATGGGAAACAATTTTAAATTAGGGAGAAAAAACTGCCAAATAAGAAACAGGCAAAACTGTCATCTCTGGGAAAGATAAACAATAAAAACTAAAAAAAAAACTAAAAATTTTAAATGTCCATTCCTATGGTTTCCAGGTATTTCAATATTCTTAGATTCTACCAGAAACTGCTTGGCATTTTACTCATACATGTACCTCCTTTGTCTTAGAATGAATCTATCTGTACATAGTTTTTTGTTGTTTTTTTTTTTTTTTTAATTTTTCTTGCAGGCAGGAGGGTGAGATCAATCAGGTGACTCAAGGCAAGTCCCTCTGCAAGTTCTTCCTTATTTAAGTCTTCTTCTCAGTCACCTTATATTTATTTGCAAACCACCAAGCAACACGTGTTCCTATTTTGGATGTTCATGAAAATGAGAAATGAAAAACAACTCTAGGTAAAATTCTTCTGGGCTAACACCATGGAGCTAAAATTTCCAGTAAAACATTTATTTTTGAAATAGCACGGAACAACCACAGACAGAGGGAAAAATACAAATTTCAAAAACAGCAGGTGCTTAGCTTCTAGTTATACAAAAACACTGGTGTAGTCAATACCAATGGCTTGAGTGTTTCCAGATCTAGTACTATACATTCAAAGGACTGGTTTAAAAAAATAAAAATAAAAACAACTGAACCTCTTAACTGGCAGAAGTAGCAAGGTCTTGAGATCAGATGCAAAGTCATAACATTCTAGAAAAATGACGGGTTGTTTAGATTTTTTTAAATTTTAAAAATTTTTCAGCCATACCCACAGCCTTATGGAAGCTCCCAGGCCAGATCCTTAACCCAATGTGCCACAGAGAGAACGCCCAGATTACTTAGATTTTAGACTCCATCAAGATGACTCCAAAATCTGGAGAAAAATCTTTGCACTTAGCTGAAGTAGCATCTTAGGCAAAGTTGGCTGGAAAAAGGTCCACATCACCAAGGTCTGAGGAAGATCTCTACAAATCTCGATACACATCTTGCTGGTAGCCTGCCTTACTTCCCACAACTTCCCCTCTCACCATTTGTCCAACATTCCAAGCCAGTGCTTCTCAACTTTTTCCAAATACACATATAGGTTGTAAGGTTTAGCGGAATATCAGTAGCTTTATTTTTATATTTTTAATATCTGTTGGTTAAGAAAATACATACAAACAAAAGCCATTAAGACATTTATCAAAAGAGTTCCTATTTTATTAACCCCCAGAGTACCTGCATTCGTTCAAAAAGTCATTCACTTAAAATTTATTTGAGCTCCTACTATGTGCCAGACACAGTTCGTAGAACTTGAAATACAAATTCTGACCCCCAAGAACCTTCTCTCCTTCCCTCTCTCCCTATCTTTCTCTCAGAAGAAGAATGCACAAAATGGCTATTTTGTTTTCTTTCTTTTTTCTTTTTTTTTTCGTTTTGGCTGTCCTACAGCATATGGAGTTCCCAGGCCAGGAATCAGATCCAAGCCATAGTTCCAACTGAAGCCACAGCTGCAGTGATGCTGGGTCCTTAACCCACTGTGCAGGGCCAGGGATCAAACCTTCAAAGCAGCACTCCCAAGATGCCGCAGATCCCATTCTGACAGGGGAAATCTGAATTCCATGAGATTGAGGAAGGGAGGAAAGAGAACGAAATGGAGGCAGTTTTCCCTTTGTCTTTGGGGTTTTAATTTTGGAACATATTGATGCATTTCTGAATCAGTCATGAACTGAAATATAAAGGATATAGATAAAAAAATTATGTAAAAGATGTCTATAAAAGTTTCAACTCCTTTGCAATTACTTTAAGCATTGCCCTCCCATCACAACCCAGATATGAGATTGCACCCAATGCCACATTGCATGCTGGGATAAGATACTAGTGGATCCACACGGTTATTCCCATCAATGACAATTAGTAAGCTGGTGGCAACACTCAAGCAAGAACCATCTTTCTTTTGTTCACCCCTGTAAACCCCGTCAAGTACACAATGGCTGGCATAGAACCAACACTCAATTATGTAATTACTGAATGCCCTGCTGAAAGAATGAATGACTACTTTCTACTTTTGCCTTATGTCTCAAGGACTAATACTTCCTTGGTGACTCCAACACACTCTCCAAGACTCCCCTCAAAGGTTCACTCCTGTGTGTCTGACTTGTGTTGACCTCTAGCTTACCTACAAAGTTCAGGCCTACATTTCCTTGTCTTCTGCTGATGGGCACACCCATGTAACAATCATGCAGATGAAAACGGAGACATTTCTAGGTCTCCCAAAAGACTCCCTCAGTATTGTGTCCTTTCATCTTTTTAATAACATCTTCATCTACTTTTTGTTTATTTCTTTGTTTTTAGCTACTTGGAAAATGAAAGAAGTTTTGACTAAGTCAAAGCTAAATCAGCCTTTAAAAAAAACAAACAAACAAACAAGACAAACACCTCTAATCTAACAGAGACTAAAAATAGTAGGAGGAATCTAACAGTATCCTGTCAAAAGATGAAAATTTAACCCTGTTGGGACTAAAATTACATGGGTGATATGTATTGAAAAGATCAGTGTGCAAAGGAAAACGTATTAAAGGTTTCTGTTTGAAATACCTTTATTCTCAATAGTCAATGCTTAAATAAATTTTCTTTATATGTTTGTTGACCATAAATAGAAGATATACTAAGGAAATATTCATATGTGACACAACAGGCCCCTTCAAATCTCCCATCTTAAAATTGTTCCCTTTGTGAAACCTTGTTCCATCCATCACTAGAGAAGGTCAAAAGGTAAAATAACGAGTTAAGTAAAATTTTTTAAGGACAAAATACCTCATACTTTTTCTTACAGAGGAATGATAACACAAAGCCCTCAACACAAAATTTTAACAGAGGTCCAAAAAGTCTGCTTAAAGCTTTACAATAATAATGACAAATTAATAAGAATCTACAGAAACTGTTCAAGGAATCTCTAAAATCCACTCTCCATCTCTTCCTGGGACAACTCCAAGAACATTCAAGTACCATGTGTAACCTTCAAGAAGTTTGAAAAACAAACATTTGTCTGAGCAATGTAGAAACCCAGAGAAGTATCACACCATTAGCTCCTCAACACAGCCAGGCACAGATTCTGCTTGGCACAGAGCACAGACAAGAAAGGCAGAAAGTTCTAAAGAATTCATTGCTTCACAAAACAGAGCATTCTTCAGATGGCTTAGTGAAAAGGGACACAGTAATTCCAGAACATCAAAAACAGAGGAAAGATTTCCAGATGGCGTCACTGACTGGTGTGGACAGTCTATTTCTATCAGGGTTCCTTAACCTCAACACCACTGACACTTGGAACCAGATAATTCTTTTTTATAGGGGTTGCCCTGTGCATTGCAAGATACTCTTAAAAGCATCCCTGGTCTCTGCCCACTAGGTCCCAGTAGTACATCCCCAAGCCTTGACAATCAAAAAACCTCTCCAGGCATCCCGTGTCCCCTGGGACAGGACACAGCCCTTGGGTGAGAACCCCTAACTGATAACAGTGACCCAGATGAACAGTGATGAGGAGGATGAGGATGACAGCGATGAGCAGTAATAATAATAAATCAAAACAATTCCAACTTACGTAATATTCTACATCAGATGTTGTCCTGAGGACTTTATACATGCTTTAGAGGGTAAAACAACCTTACGTGATAGCTACTGTAACTTTGCATGTTTGAAATATAAAAGAACTAATAAGGTTCAGAAAAGTTAAATGCCCTATGCAAGGTCATGCAATTAGGAAGAGGCTAATGAGGGGCTCAACTTTCAAATCAATAATTTTGACCACCAGGCTATATATTACCATCTCCACAGGAAGAATTATAGAGTTCACCAAGAGGTTAATATAGAACATGGTACCCAAAGGATACAAGAGATGCTGTCTAGAGGCAAGTGAAGCAGGCCTCCAATGGACAAGAAACCCTTGTGTGGCTTCTACTAATAACATATGCTTTACATACAACCTCCATCATCCCCGAAGCAACCCTTCAAGTCAGACACCAGCATTCCCATGACCCAGGTTACAAAAAATTGCATCCACAGAGGTTTGAGTAAATTATTCAAGGTCACATAATTAGCTTTCCAGATGGAGCCAAGACTTAAAATGAGGTTGGTCTGACAACTGAGTTTCAATTGTTAGGGACACGATGAGTTTACAGGTTGAGGGACAATAATAACATAAAAGGCCAACATATTACAGGCAGTAACTGTAATACCCTTGGGTCCCACTTTGTGTTGAAACCTTGAGAAGGACCAAGAGAGCTCACTCTTGCTCTAACCACCTAACAAACTGGAGACTGTTCCAGTTGTTCCAGTTTCCTATCCCTCTGAACTTACTCAGACCTCATACAGGTCTTGGCTTTTTGTATCTCATTTTAAGTAGAACCGGAATATTAACTTCCCAGCTGAAAGTCAGCTGGGACCTGTGAGGTATGAGCAATATGTCTCTCACGGATAACCCAAAGGGGAAAGGAAAGAAACAAAGAGAGATTTATGGTGGGAAAAATGAGAGTGACACCCAAGGAGGGAATAATCTAAAGTACAAATATTTAATCTGAGAGAAGTATTTGGATATTGGAAACTCCACAGGAGAACAGACCATGAATACGGTCCAGAAAGGCCGCGAGGTTGTTATTAAAATGCACATACACTGAAAGCCTATTTTACAGACACATATACACACAGGAGAGCGGTGGAAAAAACAATGAGGTTTCCCACAGTACTTTCATCATAGACAGTGAGGCTATGCCCCAATAGCTGAGATAATTGACCACTTTGGGACCCTATGCTTGTTTCCGGACCCTTTAGCACCTCAAATGCAGGTGATAAATTTAAATTTAAGGCCATTAGGATATAGCAACAATTGTCATCATTTCCAAAAGGAAGCTAAATAAGTAGGTGTGAGAATTTTATATGAACCTTTACCAGGATCACAGAAATTCAGTTCTCAGATGTCATCAATCTAAGTTCCCTTGCAATGTGGAAACAAGCCAGACATCCATTAAGTGAGAAAGGTGGCAGAGAAGGGACATCAAAGGGGCAGAAAAGAACAATTTAAATGAGGGGGGTCTTTCAAGGAACACTTTGCACTAGGCTCTTCACTCTCTTCTGCTCAGTCCCACCATCCTGCAAACATCCTGAACAATCTAAAAAACAAAAGAACAAAACAAAAAAAAAACCCTTCCAGTTATGATGAAAAACCCAACTTAAGCCAAAGACGGGACATTCTGATCTGCTGACCTAGTCACATGTCCAGGCCCAGGGCCTAGAAGCCAGGGAGGAGGCAAGCACAGGAGAAGAGGGTCAGATGCCCAGGGAGGTGGTACCCAGTTACCAAGTTAAGAGGATGGATGTGATGCAGGCAAAAACATACACTGCACATTCTGGTCTTGTGTCATATACAGACCATGGTGTATACTGCACACTTTCTCCTCGAAAAACCCAGCCTTGCAAACTCACCTGTGTTCCTTTCCTCTCTCCTGCCCTAAAACACACCTCCATTTTAAGCGCGCCTTCTCCAGGGTGCTTATGTTGAGTTCCCCTTCCAACCTCACACTCACACTTACACACACACATTCTTCCATTATCTGTCATTTTCCTTCATTTCAGGATCTCATCTTTTCTTAAGTATCTTATAACCTCATCCACAGCAGAAAAATGAGCCAGTACAATTCATTCACCAAAAGAGCCACCATTTTCATCTTTGCCAGTAATATCCCATTAGGTAAAGTCATTGTAACTCCAAGGCACACATGATAATGGAGGAATTTCAGATACTGTGGCACTTTGGGGAGACCAAGAGAGCCTCTGCTCCTAATGGGCTTCAAATCACGCCACACAGAGAGAGAGAGAGCCTCTGAAGTCTAGCCCCAGGAGCCCTCACCTTGTCCAATTTATGCCTTGTGCACCTAAAAGGCTGATTGGTTTGCAGGTAATGCCTCTAACCAGAAAAGTAATACTTCCAAAAGGTTATTTCAAGACAGACTGTTAAATGAAACATGAGTAATTCCATTGGAGTGTTGATGAGGAACACAAGTCAGAAACTGCTGAGACAATGTAGTAACCACAACAAATGGAAGATGAACTCCAACTTGACTCCCCAGAGAGAATCAAATGAACTGAGGGGTATTTTCTTGCTCTAATTTCCAAGGATGCAGCAAAGGTTCCATGTCTGTCAGTGACATTAAGGAGCTGGTCTTGGAAAAATGACGGCCATATTAAATCACCAAAGGGGACACAGCCCTAACTCGACCTATGTCAAAGAGTAGGTTTCTCCGTTGCCACAAAAAAACAGATGATACAAGTTCAAATCATGTTCCTGTGCTTACTTACACACATATATCCACATGTACAATAACACGCAACAATGCAATTAAACTGCAGAATAACTCACAAGTAATGTTACCACTGGAAGGACATATTTGCTATTTTACTATTTGCTAAAGTTATTTTCTTTAAATAAAAAAAATTTTAATGTCAACCTTGAGATCTGTCTTACAATTTCTTTTTTTTTTTTTCTTTTCTTTTTTTAGAGCCACACCTGTGGCATATGGTCTAGGAGTCTAATCAGAACTACAGCTGCCAGCCTATACCACGGCCACAGCCACACAGGATCAGAGACACATCTGTGACTTACACCACAGCTCATAGCAACACCAGATCCTTAACCCACTGAGCAAGGCCAGGGATTGAACCCACATCCTCATGGATACTAGTTGGGTTCTTAACCTGCTGAGCCACAATGGGAACCCCCCTGTCTTCCAGTTTAAATGGCATCCCTTGTAGAATGACTTCCTCAACTTACCTCTCTGAATGTGCATATAAGCACCCCATATGCCCAGATGCTTTAGATAAAGCTCAAGACCTTCAGGTGACACACCTCAATGAACCCGGAATGGTCAGAAGTTTTCCCAACTTTGCTTCCTTCTGTTTTGTTTTTTGTATGCATGTTCAGGTCTCTCTCCCTTTTCTCCTACACAGACTATATTTTAGTATCCTCATTACCTTGTAAGTATCTGGCATGGAGTAGGCACTTAATCTATAATTCTTGGGATAATTAATACAATGGTTTTAAACAAAAGATTGATGAAAAATTTAATGAATAGCTCCATACTGCCTCAACCAGCTAGAACTGTCACAATGAAACAGTGGGTGGCTTAAACATCAGGAATTTAGTTCTCAGTTATGGAGACTGGGAGGTGAAAGATCCAGGTGCCCCCTAATTTGGTTCCTGGGGAGAGTTTTCTTCTTGGCTTATGGATGGGCCACGTTCTCTCTGTGTCCTCACAGGGAGAGCTCTGGTCTATTTCTCTTCTTTTAAGGACATTAATTCCATCAAGGGAGTCCCAAACTCATGACCTCATCTAAACCTAATTACTTCCCAAAGGGCCCACCTCCAAGTACCATCCTATTATGCGTTAGCACTTGACCATATGAATTTGGAAGGGATGCAGATATTCAGTCCACAACACCTGCGGACACAGGAAAGAACAATTTTGTTCTCAATGCATCACAGATTTTTAGCCTCTATAAGCTAACAATAGAAAACCTTCTACAATAATAAAGTATGTATCTAAGAAAGCAAGAAGCTGACACACATCTTTCATTATTTATCTCCAAGTAGTTTCACAAAATACCCTTTGGCCCCTCAATATTTATTGAGCATCTACTGTTATGGAAACTTTTCCCTTAGTCTTATAATTCAGCCCCTAATGACATGAACAAAAAATGAAGACTCCCTACGCTAATATTTCCTGGTTAGAGTCTAGGAGATGAGTGTCTAAATCCTGGATTGCTTTTTCCTTATTATGTTGGACATCTTTTGGATTGTCTGCCAAGCCCAGAAAGCCAACACTTTTCTCAGGAAGCTTCCTGCCAGATCTCCAAGGGGAGACCTCAGCAGCCATGTTTTGACAGAGAATCAAATCTCCACTCATTGGCCAAGTGCAGTCAGCTATTCAGCCCTGGCAAAGTGAACTCTCTTTCTGGGGAATGTGGAGCTGTGAATAAGAGCCAGCCAGTCAGTCTCTGTGGGTGGCTGGTACTTCAGAAGAAGCTAGGGGTTATTTATATTTTCTTCCACATGAAAGCTATCCTCCAGAAAACTTCAGAATTTACAAATACTAAAAAGCTAAGGCAAGAGGGAGGGAGAAAGTCCCAGTGGTTTTCCAGGTTCAGAGTGTAAGCCATTCCCAAGTACCAGACAATCCCTGACCGTGAATGGAATAAGGTACTCCTGTGTAACAGACTCCCTCTTTTTCTTCTCTTACTTAAGCTACTTCCATTGCTAGCTAATCCACGGATTGTAACCTAATGTGTATGTTCTTATATCCTCAGAACATGAGCATTTTTTGTATACTTACACATGGCTATAAACAAGAAACTTTTCCTGTTTGTGCAAATTCCCAAAAAAACCATGGGGAAGGGCAAGTAATCTCACCATTTCTGAATGAATTCAGCCTGAAACTGATTCGTATATCTCTGTAACTCAAAGCCAAGTCACCCAAAGACTTTTCAGAAAATATATTTTCCTCAACAAATGATGATCTTTTTAAAGGACGGGGGAAAATAATAATGCCACACCAAGCTGGAGACTCTTACGGCATTTCTGACTCAGCGTAGGTGCAATATAAAAGTTGCCACGAAGTGGATGTTCTAGAAATGTCACCTGCTGTTACTGTTGCCATTAATCTTATCATTTACCTGTTCCTGACCCAGTGCACCCCAATAGGGCTGGAGAGGTAGAAGCACACATTCCTGAGACCTTAAATCCATAAAAACATTTTCTCTGAGCAAGGATTGAATAAAATTACAGGATAATTATAAGAGTGAACAATGACACTTGGCATGCTATGTTTTAAAGGAATTCTAGATGACATAAAATTAACAACACAAAATGAATAGTTAAAATGGATTTACATTTTTTAAAAGAAAAAGGTAAATGTATATTTACTTATTAAAGAGACAGAATACCAAAAATACACCATCATAGATCTCCTGCTGTGGCACAATGGGATTGGTACCATCTTAGAAGTACTGGAATACGGGTTCGATCCCCAGCCCGGCACAGTGGGTTAGGGATCCAGTGTTGCCACTCCTGCAGATTAGTTTGTGGCTGTGGCTCGGATCTGATCCCTGGCCCGGGAGTTCCATATGCCAGGGGGCAGCCAAAAAAAAAAAAAAAAAAAAAATACACCATCACAATGGCATTGGAGGAAATAAAAGCACCTTCACTCTTCTGAAGGTTGGATTCCTTCAGATCTGGATGAAGGAGTGAGAGGTTGGCATAGCAACTGCTTCCCAAGCTATACTTTCTGCATCCTGCCAAGCCTCACCCTGCCTCTCCCATGGGCCAAGCATGGGTTGGGTGCGACCCCTAAGAGCTGAAGGCCCTTCTGCTGTTCACCGTCCACCTGCTCCAAGAAATTCTACAATGGAGCATGACTATCTTTAAGCAAAAGTTGATAGAAGGCAATTTGCAGGAACAAGGGAAAATAGGAAGGTGATAAGACTTCATGGTCTTTTTCACTAACAATCAAACATACCGGAGTTCCCATAGTGGTGCAGCAGAAACGAATCCGACTAGGAACCATGAGGTTGTGGGTTCAATCCCTGGCCTCGCTCAGTGGGTTAAGGATTCGGCATTGCTGTGAGCTGTGGTGTAGGTTGCAGACGCGGCTCGGATCCCGCGTTGCTGTGGCTCTGGCGTAGGCTGGTGGCTATAGCTCCGATTCGACCCCTAGCCTGGGAACCTCCATATGCCGCGGGAGCGGCCCAAGAAATGGCAAAAAGACAAAGACAAAAAAAAAAAAAAAAATACACAAACAAACAAAAAAAATGGAGAGGAGTTCCCTGGTGGTCTAGTGGTTAGGACTCGTTTTCACTGCTGCAGCCCAGGTTCAATCTCTGGTCTGGGAAGTGAGATCCCCACATCATGCCACAGCTAGATAAATATGTACGTACATACATACATGTATATAGGAAATGAAAACAAAGACATTCCATTTGGGAGTCTACTAAATTGGCATTTAATCAGAAATACACAAAGTGATAGTGGGCATATAGAAAAAGGACAGACTCAGACTTGGCTTGTGGGACGCTAAATATTTTTAGTCTTTTTGAAGGGAGTCTTGGCAATGCACATGACTCTAAAATATGCATCCTCTTTGACTCAGCAATTCCGCTTCTAGAAATTTCTTCTACAAAGATAATCAGAAAGATGCAGAGTGCTCAGCGCATGCAGGTGTTCCCAATAATGAGAGCAGGGAGCAATAGGACAAATCTAAAGGTTCCCTAACAGTGGAGTGGTTCCTAGAAATAAAGCACATGTAATTAAGTCCAGGATTCCTCAGACTTTGTCTTGAAAAGTGCAAGGAGTTGCTGATGCATTTCAAGGTCCCCCGAAGCAGTGACTGGAGAATTTCAGTGAGCGAGTCTCTTTTCTATTCATCCCACACTTAACATGCATCACATACGAGGCAACCTGCTAAAATTATTTATAATGAAATGGTTCTTCTCTTTAAGAAACAAAAATTATTGGACATTAAGACCATTATGCAATCATTAAAAACCATGTACTCTAAAGGTATACACAGACATAAATGGATGGTTCACTTCCCAAGTATCTAGTAGCTTCCAGCGAAGGGTAGATCTTTAGCTCCTGCTAAAGACAGGTTTTCCTGCCATATACCAGAGTTATCAACCCTAATATAAACTTAATATATTCTTTAACATCATTTGCATAAGGCAATTATGATAAAACCTCATTCTTAAGATGGTGAGGAAACTTAATTGAGATGACGGAAAAGTTTTTTACCTCAATGTCCGGTACACACAACTCCCTAATAGAAGCTCTTTTGCTATACATCGACCTAAGGCCTATAAGCTCACATTTAGCCAGCGTTTATACTTCACTTTTCAACGATGGAGCAACAGAAACCATCAGCTCAGATATCCTCAAAAGCATTGGTGAAACCAAGTCTTCTCTGTAGTCAAAAATGACCCATCTCACCAAAAGACTCTAGTCTTTGAACTGTACAGGTGTTGGCCTGGGGGTGGGGATAGAGGGTTGCAATGAAGGAAGGAAGTACTTTTTTTTTTAAGCAATTGCATATCCTCACAAACAACCCCAACAAGTCACCTTTCCCCAGAGCCAACTCCAAAAACACTCAGAGCATCACAGAACATTACAGAAGCCTTTTATGGAGAAAATCATGGCTGTCATGTTTTTATGTCTGAGAAATGGTGATAATTCAGGTTTCACTTCTATAGTAATTTAATGTGATCGTTTTAAAACACAGACATAAAATGGTTCATTTCCAGCACCAGTTGCTAAGAGTCTTGGCATTTTAATAGGAGGCTTATGAAAACATATCTTTTGAAAGAAAATACTAACGTCTACCAAGAGGAAAAGGATGGATGAAGCTCATAAAATTTAACTGCAATTTAGTTTTGACTTGGGAAAGTGGCAAGATCATCCACTTGGGAAACTCAATCCAAAGAGTCACTGATAGATGGCTGAGTCCTACCTGGTACAGTTTCCAGCTAGTTGCTGCCATAAGAGCCCCTTGTCTAAAGGGTTCCAGGAGCTGTGGACAGACAGCACAGTTGATGTCTGCCCCTCCATCACCACTTCCATGTCCCACCTATAGAAGTCTCAGGGACTCTTGGATTTAGAAGGGAGTTTCCCTCCTTGAAGTGTGACAAGTCTGGACCTGGCGTCTGGGAATAAGATGGTCCAGCCTCAGCTAAACCAAGGCCAACAACTGATTGTTGGTGGCTCTGAGAATGCAGGCAAGAGAGGGGGTGGGGGAAGAGAGAGAGGGAGAGAGTGAGAGAGAGTGAGAGCGAGACAGAGAGTGAGAGCAAGAGCGAAAGCACCTAGCCAATTCTCAAGAGAAAACACCTTCCTTCAAATTCAATCCCACTCAGCAATTTTACCTTGTTAACCAAGAAAGCTGAGCAAGCAACTTCTGGTAGATATAGGAGACCCTACAGAAGCCACCCTGTTCCCAAATATATCCTCACTCATTTGACATAGGCACCTAAATTCTCACCTTGAGTTGCCATCAGATACAGTAAGAAAATACTTAAAATTTCCCTAACAGGGAGGGAAAAATCCATGAAGACAAATCCTGCAGAATTATCTTAAGAATTTTATACTTCATAATCATAAAACATTTGTTATGTTATAAAATATATTCTATAGTAAGTATATTAATATTTATTAAGGGCTTACATGCCAGGGACTGTCACAAGTGTTTTACATACCTCATCTTAATTAATCTTCACATGCTTCAAGGCAAATTCTATTGTTATCTACACTGCACTCATGAAGTAACAAAACCTTAGCTTGATTGAGTCACGGGCCAAGTCACCCAGCAAGTAAGGAAACAGAGGAACCTAGGTTCACTGAACTCTAACATTCTTCTCTAACCACGTTCCAAAGGAGGCTGGTCAATGAAAGACAGAGGTATCAAGAGCAATGGACACTGATTTGTCCCTTTTTTTTTTCTAGGGCCACACCTGCGGAATATGGAAGTTCCCAGGCTGCAAGCTGAATTGGAGCTGCAGCTGCAGACCTACATCACAGTCAAAGCAACACCAGATCTGAGCTGTATCTGCGACCTACTCCACAGCTCAGAGCAATGCCAGATCCTAACCCACTGAGTGAGGTCAAGAATCGAACCCCCATCCTCATGGGTACTAGCCAAGTTTTTTACCACTGAGCCACAACTCCCTTCCCCCCTCCTTTTTTTTTAATATTATAGTTAGTGCAGTGGTGCTAAATATTAGGTTAGCAGGTGAATGGAATCACTAGGGAATTTTTCTTTTTAATGCTAATGCCAGGGCCCTGGCCCCCTACCCCCATTCTGATTCCAATTGGCTTGTGCATCAGAATTTGTATACACCTCCCCAGATGATTTTCATGGAAAATCAAGGTCTGAAACCACCATCCTAAAGTATTTGGGGTAGAAATGAAATGTTAATAGAAGAAGCTAAGCATCCACATGAGGTTTTAGAACACTGTCTGATAAAACTTCCTTGACAGAAATGTTCTGTAACCTGCACTGTCTATTGGACAGTCACTGGCTACATTGGCTAGTGTGACTGAGAAAATGAATTTTAAATTTTATTGAATTTCAGTTCTTTTTCATTTAGGTAGAGAACAGAGGCTGCTATACTGAATGGTACAGCTGCAGAGGTCCACCAAAGTGCCTCAGCTTCACTGGTTTGCAACAGCTGAAGATGGATGTGGACTGTAAGCAATGAGGTGAAGTAGACAAGCTCTTACTGTCCACATCCATCATTCGACAGGACCAATTTTCCAAAAGGAGCTTTGTTAACAATTCCAATGCCTTGAGAAACTAACAAGAAAAAAAAAAAATCAATGCCATTGAAAATACGTCAAATATGTTCAGCCAAATATGCTCCGAGGACGCAACTCTTCACGATCACTTTTAATGTGCTCTGTAAAAAGCAAGTACCAACTGCCTGTCATGGCCACATCTTACATACCTTATCATAATGATAATGCAAGGAAAGGAACAGAATTAAGAATGGGAGGAGTTCCCGTCGTGGCTCTGTGGTTAACGAATCCAACTAAAAACCATGAGGTTGCGGGTTCGATCCCTGGCCTTGCTCAGTGGGTTAAGGATCCGGCCTTGCCGTGAGCTGTGGTATAGGTTGCTTGGACCTCGCGTTGCTGTGGCTCTGGTGTAGGCTAGCGGCTACAGCTCCGATTAGACCCCTAGCCTGAAACCTCCATGTGCCGCAGGAGCAGCCCAAGAAATGGCAAAAAAAAAGACAAAAAACAAACAAACAAACAAAAACAACAACAAAAACAAACAAACAAACAGAATGGGAGAAATTGTACATCTTCATATCTTTGGCACCTACTCCAGTGCATATTCAATGGATTAATTGATAATTTAATGATAGAGCAATGATAAATATTTATCCACTATCTGTAATAATGCAACTAATTATACTTGAGGAGTATAAGGGCTTAGACACAAGCTACAGTCTACCAAAAAAATATAGTCTACCAAAAATCCTCATTTTATTTCCATTTTATTTCAATAAAAATTTTTTATGGTGTTCCCTGGTGGTCTAATGGTTAAGATTTGGTGCTTTCATCGCTGCAGCCTGAGTTCAATCCCTGGTCTGGAAACTGAGATCCCACATCAAGCTGCAGCACGCCTTGGCAAATAAATAAATTAATTAATTAATTAATTTCTCTGGCATATAATGTAACTGTGTGTCAAGCTATTAAGCATTCCTTAATAGCCTTAATTTGGGCTACAAGATGACATGTCAGTGGACTTATTCCAGAGATGTGTACATTTTCCTAAATTTTGCCATAAAGTGTGATTTTTTTTAAAGAGCTTCAGATTACTTTAATTCTGCACATCTAATGTTGACATATTTTATATCTGAATTCAATTTAATGCTTTGCAGTAAATTATACTTAACTAATTATATATGTGAATGCTTCCATAATTTCAGATGATTTACTGTATTGTGAATGGTACTTTCAAAAAGGAAACATCATCCATGGCTCTGCATTCACCTTTACACTGCAGTCATGCTGAAACCTGGGCACAATACCAATCAAAAAGAAAAAAGATCTTCATTCACCTTGTAAGTTAAATTGTCTGGAGATAAAAAGGAAAAAACTTGTGGATATATTTCTCATTAACTTGATAATATACTTGAACTTTGTCCCAGTTTCCAAATTGAAGAATATGTTAACTACCAACAGCTCAGCTATTAGAAAAGAGAGAGGAAGAGGCATCAGTAAGACTGAAAAAGTGTCCAGTGTGCTCAAGGTCATTGGTTGCTTTGACCATTCCTATCCTTTTGGACCATTCTATCCAATTCTACATCATCTCAGTATCAACTCTGGCTCTGGCCTTGGTGAATACTCTTTTTATGACAGTAATGAAAAGGAAGAGTTTGCCTTTGTTTTCAAGATAATGACATAGCAAATGTAATGGAACAAGACACAATGGTCCAATAAAAAAGAAATGCAAATCCTAAAAGAAATTTGGACTATGATAATGGCCTATAATAGTCATTTCCAAAGCAAGAGACCATGATATCCACTAATTGCTCCTTTCTAGTTACATAGTGAAAACCAAAGACATAACACACTAATTGCAATCAAAGAACTAAGTGAAATTATGAGTGTCTCTCTCTCTCCCCTCCCTTATTCCCCCCACCTCCCCTTCTCTCACCCCCAATTTACTATTCTTTTTGAAATAGAACTTTTAAAAAAGCTCCCTAGTCTGTCTGTCTGTCTGTCTGTCTTCAGCACATTGTTCTATATTATGCAAACACTTCCCTGGTCTAGAAAATGTTGCTTAAATGATCCTCCATGGCTTGGTTATTGCACACATTTTTCTACCAAAGCATTCACTGTACTATTTTGCAGTTAGTTTGTATATCTTTCTCCAACATTTAATTCAATCAATATTTATTGAGACTCCATTTTCCAAGTGCCATACCAGATGCTGAAGATCTGATAATGAAAATGGTAAGTTTCATGGTCTGATGAGTGCTCTAATGGGAGTACAAGGGGGTGCTTTCAGAACACAGAGAAGAAAGGATCCAGCCAAGGTGTGGCAGTGAGGAAAGGCCTTCCAGAAGATGTGATCCAAAGAGTGACTCCAAGTTGGCCAACAGAAGCAGTAGAGGGGCAGAGGGTAAGAGAGGTTAAAAGCATCACTGGCCCAAGAAATACCATGTAGCAGCTCGGCGGTGGTGGACACAGCATTGAATGAGGGAGACGGCAATGTCCACTAAGCTTCAAAAGGGGAGTGGAGTGAGTTCAAGATGAGGCCAGGGAATGAGCAGAGGTCACTACTGAGGAACTTGTCCATCTTGTTAAAGAGTCTCAACTTCTATCCTGACAGCATGAAGGATATTTGATACATACTTGGGCTTGATGAGATAGCCTTAGAGAAAGGAGACTAGAGCATGGAAGATGCTAGAATCTGGAAGACTCCTGCATTTGTCTCCCAAATTGCAGCTTAATGGGATTCAACGCAAGATCAGTAACACTGATTCAACTGAACTCATGTTGGAAAACATATCCCTTTATCTATTCACTCAGAAAAAAATATGCATTTCCATCCTTCTTTACTAGCAATGCATTTGTTGCCCCTCCACAGAATATGGGATTTGAGCTGTTTTGTAATTACTAAATTAGGCTCCCCTAAATTCTATGCAGCCTATTTCCTTCCCACCACCCTCACATGTGTCATCCCAGTGGGGTACAAATGCACAGCAGCAGGTCAGAATTGGAGAAACAGCATAATACACTCAGTTACTAATTTATTTGGGCAAAGGGCTTTCTTGCTGCCCCTGTGACTTAACTTATTCAGACTGAGGCAAAGTTTAAGACAAGCAGCTAAGGCAAAAAATTAGATGATAGTGAGGAAACTCAAAAAAAAAAAAAAAAAAAAAAAGCAATCAACAAACCAAGAAACAAACAAAAACCTCAAAAAAAAAAAAAAAAAAAAAAGCATGCTCCAGCAGAATGATGGTTTACATAAGCTAATAAATGCTGAGACAAATATTCTTTTTTCAGAATGTCTCTTCCACATATCAAGGCAACCATCTTCACCTCATCAGGTCACTCCATTCTCCATTCGCACAAAGAAGGAAGACTCAGGTGTCTTCAGGCATCTACCAATTTAAAGGAAGTACAGAGAACAGAGTTACATGCCTACTGACAGCACAGGGATTTGACAGACAATCCACAATGGGGGAAACTACAGGACGAACAACTCCATGTTTCAAAAATTAGTTGCAGAAAGAGTGAAACCAGAGGCAGCGCTGTGGGGCTCCTGGGAGCAAGAGCCTTTCTGTGTCCCCCATTTCTTGTTCTTCGGAAATGGGCTTCATTCATCCACCATGACCTTCCCTGAGTTCCTAGGCATAGGTTCAGAGAGTTGCTGATCAGGGAAGGGAGGAACAGTCAAGCAACAATAATACAGCCTTGGGGCAGGATCCTGGTTCCCTCTTAAGGGATACACATAATAATATAGGCATCTTATACACCTAAGGGAAAAGTTATATTTCTTGTACTTCTAAAGAAATGAATACTTTGAAATTGAAAAGCTTAGAGTCCTTCCTTGTCCTTCTCCCTGACTTAGTTATACTCTAAATACAATTTTTCATAAGCTAAAGATTAGGCACCCTGAGCATAATTGTCTATGGGTTAAAGATTATTAGTGCATAATGTATTTCAGTTTGTTCTAATCACTGATCAATACGCCCTTTTCACAAGTACTCTTACTCTAGGCAGTAACCCAGAAAACCATCATCATGATCAGGCTGAGATCTCTTGACTCCAGCTTTGATGAATAAGAGTTCCCCAAAGAAAGAAGAATTTGTGTTTGTCCCAATACTGATTCCTATCTGAAAACCTGTTTTTCTCCTTTTCACTATAAAACTCCTCACAATCCACAAATAACAAGTGCTGGAGGGGCTGTGGAGAAAAGGGAACCCTCCTGCACTATTGGTGGGAATGTAAACTGGTACAGCCATTATGGAGAACAATTTGGAGATACCTCAGAAATCTATACATAGAACTTCCATATGACCCTGCAATCCCACTCTTGGGCATCTATCCGGACAAAACTCTACTTAAAAGAGACACATGCACCCGCATGTTCATTGCAACACTATTCACAATAGCCAAGACATGGAAACAACCCAAATGTCCATCGACAGATGATTGGATTCGGAAGATGTGGTATATATACACAATGGAGTACTACTCAGCCATAAAAAAGAACAACATAATGCCATTTGCAGCAACATGGATGGAACTAGAGAATCTCATACTGAGTGAAATGAGCCAGAAAGACAAAGACAAATACCATATGATATCACTTATAACTGGAATCTAATATCCAGCACAAATGAACATCTCCTCAGAAAAGAAAATCATGGACTTGGAGAAAAGACTTGTGGCTGCCTGATGGGCAAGGGAGGGAGTGGGAGGGATCGGGAGCTTGGGGTTATCAGACACAACTTAGAATAGATTTACAAGGAGATCCTGCTGACTAGCATTGAGAACTTTGTCTAGATACTTATGTTGCAACAGAACAAAGGGTGGGGAAAAAAAATGTAATTGTAATGTATACAAGTAAGGATAACTTGATCCCCTTGCTGTACAGTGGG
Organism: Sus scrofa; assembly: GCF_054392235.1. Lineage (NCBI taxonomy): Eukaryota > Metazoa > Chordata > Mammalia > Artiodactyla > Suidae > Sus > Sus scrofa. Next base: position 62,179,200 of record NC_139395.1, read on the forward strand.
AAAATTAAAAAAATAAAAATAAAAATAAATAAATAAATAAAACATTATCCTAATGTCAAGATAGCCAAAAAAAAAAAAACCCCTCACAATTCTTTCTGGGGTGGGGGCACAGTCTTTAGGGCATTAGCCTGCTGTGACCCTCCTTTGCTGGCAGAGCAATAAAGCTATTTTTTCCTCCTTTACCCAAAACTCTGCCTCTGCATTTCAATTCAGCACTGGCAAAGAGCAGGCCGAATTCTGGCAAAGAGAGGAAAATGGGGAAGCTGGAGGAAATATGTAGAAAAGACTTAAATAACAGGAAGCATAAAAGACGAATAAAGCACTCACAACACATGGTCCGTATTCAGACCCTTACTCAAACAAAGAGAAAAAAAGTATTTTATGATGTGTGACACCTAGTAATCTGAACAGAGACTGGATAGTTCATGATCAAGGACTTATAGTTAATTTTTTTTTAACTTAAAAATATTTAATTACTTTAAAGAAGTTCTTGGGAGTTTCTGCTATGGCACAATGGGATTGGCAGTGTCACTGCAGTGCTAGGAAGCAGGTTTCAATCTCCAGCCCAGCAAAGTAAGTTAAAGCATCTGGCACTGTCACAGCTGAGGCACAGGTTGCAACTGCCGCTCAGACCTGATCACTGATCCAGGAACTCCATATGCCAAAAAAAAAAAAAAAAAAAAAAAAAAAAAAAAAAAGAAAAGAAAAGAAAAGAAAAAAAAAAGTTCTTCTCTAGATATTGAAATATACATGAAGTGATAAAACATCTACAAATTGCTTCAATATCAAATAGAAAAGAGGACAAGATTGAGGAAAGCTCTTGGGGGCAGATGGTGGCACCATAGGGTCCATTCCCTTATTCTGTCTACTCTGTTCCATTTTATTTTCAGGAGACAAGAAGGAACATATATTCTACAAAAGCAGGAGGAGTCTTAGATACCCTGTTTTCTATTCCTAGTTGCTGGCACCATTCGTGATAAACAAGAGGCATAATAAATATCTGTTAAATGAGAGGGCAAAATGCTAATTTGAAAAGATATATGCACACTAATGTTCATAGCAGCATTATTTACAATAGCCAAAGTATGGAAACAATCTAAGTGTCCATCAACACAGGAATGGATAAAGAAGATGAGGTATGTACACACACATACACACACACACACAATGGAATATCACTTGGTTATGGAAAAAAAGGTATCTTGACACTTGCAACAACCTGGATGAATCTAGAAGATATTAGGCTAAGTGAAATAAGAGAAAGACAAATGCCATATGATCTCACTTATATGCATATAAAAAACAAAACAAATAAAATGAAATAAAAACAGACTCACAGATAACAAAAGAACAAATGAGTCATTGCCACAAGTGAGGGAGGGAGAGGGTGAGAGGACAAAATAGGTGAAAGGAATTAAAAGGTGCAAACCTCCAGTGAAAAAATAAAATAGGTCACAAGGATGTAATATACAGCATAAGGAATATAGTCAACAATAGTATAATAACTGTACTTGTATGGGGACAGAGGGTTACCAGACTTACCACTGTGATCTTTTTGTAATATGTGAGATGTCAAATCATTACATAGTAAACCTGAAACTAACATAATATTGTATGTTAACTATGTTTCAATTAAAAAGAGAGGGAAAAAAGAAAAAGGAGATGGCATGCAACTAGTTCAGATTATTCATTTGGTTCATGTTACTCATTCCACTAGTCCAAGGCGAGTGGCAGCCATGGGGAGCCCCATATAAACCTAAACAAAACCTTCCCCAGCCTGCTTCCACTGACATACACACAGCATGCACTGCTGTTGTCAGCAGCATCTTTTTAATCTCCTCTTGGTCACTACTGTTATGCCTCCAGGTGGCTTATCCTTCAGTACTCACAGCTTAGCATATAATAGACATTATTATGGGAATGCAATAAATGGGAGAAAAATCCAATCATTCTTTTTTTTTGGTGGGGAGGGGTGACACTTACTACAGTGGATATTGACTGTGCCTATACTATGTGTCAGAACATTGACATGCTGAAGATGATAACCACTTCACAGCTCTTACATTTTTAAGGGTGGACACATGCCTGTCATGCCCCTTCCCAATGTCACCAGGAGAGTCAGCAGTGCACAGGGGGCTCTAGAATTTAAGAAAGCCGGCTATGAATCCTGATTTTGCCCCTTACCTGATGGTAGGACAGGAGATGAATTATTTAACTCTCTTCGCCTGGTGTCATGACTGGTTAAATGGAAAACATAGAAATCTACCTCCCAGAGTTGTTCTTAGAATTAAACACAGAATGCTTATTACATCATCCAGCCAAAACAATCAATAAAGCTACTGATGATCATACCAGCTTTTTTAAAGATTAGTTTGTTTTAATTAAAAGGGGATTAAAGATGATGTGGCCAAGTCACCCCTATCTATCCATCACCCTAGCAAACCTGGACTATATCTTGGAACATGACATGACTTGGAACATGGCATGATTTTGAGAATCCCGGTGCCATTCTTTCCCTAAACCCTTGGGGGAAATCTCAGAGGAGAGATCCAACAACTGCCAGGGCTACAGATGCGCAAAGAGTAGGATCTATGTGTTCATCACATCTGGATGCCTTTCCAAATCCTCAGTGGCCAAGAATCCCTCATGAGTTTCAAAGCAATATGTTTATTTGCACACTTGCTACAAGAGGCCAATGCATATACCCTGCTGCCTGGATGGAAGCAAACAAGGGGCCTACTAGGTCAATTCCCCAGCTCTGAGCTGTCCAAAAACACAGGAATGGTGATGGAGACCTTAGGAAAGCAGTGTGTACAAACCAAATGGCTTGTTGAAAGGGTTTTGCATAAGGTTCATTATCTTCAAAAATAAATCCATTCACAGCTCTCAGATGACCATCATTAATGGATTCACGAACAAAGAAACAGACACAATAGCCCTCCATTTCCTCCTGCAAGTGGCCACCTACATACCTTTTGAACCTAATGCAGCACTTAGGGCTTGGGTTGTTAGTCAGGAAGGCAATATTGCTATAGAAGCCATGGTTTTTCTCTTGCCTATCAATAATTTATCCTCTCAGTAAGTTACAAGAAATACCTGCTTGATGAAAAGCACCATGCTACTTTCCATCTTAATCTCTTTTGCTCCCAGACACCAAGGAATCTGTAGGAATATTCAAAAATATTTTAAAATTAAATGGATAGTAAATATTTACAGATGGTCACTAAAAGATGCATGATCTGCATCCTCTGTCCCAAACCAGCAAACGTACATATGCAAGCATTCCAAGGGAAGATACCCATGAGGTGAGGAAGAGGACAGAGAGTAACATCTCCCAAAAGCACAGACACAGGCTACTTCCATGTCTTGGCTATTTTAAGTACTGCTGCTATAAATATTGGAAGCATGTATCTTTTCTAATTATGCTTTTCTCCAGACATGAAAACAACCTAAGTGTCCACTGACAGATGAATGAATAAAGAAGATGACACACATATACACACAAAACAGAATACTACTTGGCGATTAAAAAAAAAGAATGAAATGATGCCATTTGCGGCAACATGGGAGGACTCAAAGATTATCGCACTAAGTGAAGTAAGCCAAACAAAGACAATATCATATGCTAACTCTTATGTGAAATCTTAAAAAAAAAAAAAAAAAGATATAATTGACCTTATTTTCAAAATAGAAATAGACTCACAGACATAGAAAACAAACTTATGATTGCCAAAGGAGTGGAGAGGATAAATTAGGAGTTTGGAATTAACATATATACACTAATCTACATAAAATAGTTAACCAACAAGGACCTACTGTACAGCACAGGGAACTATACTCAATATCTTGGAATAACCTATAACGGAAGAGAATGCAAAAAAAGAATATATATTTATATATAAATATGTATAACTGAATCACTTTACTGTACACCTGAAACTAACAAAACATGGTAAGTTAACTAAATTCCAATAAAAATTCCTTTTTAAAAAAAGCACAGAGACACGGACAATGCATTAGTTATTTGTAAAGAGTGTCTTGGTTTAAGATATTTTAATAGATTACCTTTGAAAATCAAAGCCTGTGGCTCATTTGGGGAAAACTAAGAGAAAAAATGAAAAGTGCTATATAGCTTATCAATTAAGTATTTTGGCCAGTGGTTTCTTCTTTTCTCCTTCTAGCTGATAGAGCCTCTTCTTATGTTTAGAATCTGCCTGGCATCTAAACAACTTTTTTTTTTTTAGCTGTGCCTGCGGCATGCAGAAGTTCCCAGAGCCAAGGACTTAACCCATGCCACAGCAATAACCAGAGCCAAAGCAGTGACAATGCTGGATCCTTAGCCCACTAGGCCAACAGGGAACTCTTAAAGAACTATCCCTATTTAAATCTTGAACCATAGTACTGAGATGCTGAAGCTGGCTTGCGGTATCTCTTTGCAACTATATTCTCAGTGACTTCATATTGGTAGCTTGAAGTCAGCCATGACAGTGCATTTATGCCATGGAAATCAGACTGTGCTACAAACCAGGGCTCTTTTTTCCCCAAAGAGCCAGTTGTTAAACGCTTAACAGCATACTATTAGAGCTAAATATGCATCAAAAAGGGGCTGGTGGAATAAATTACAGCACTGCTATAAAATGGACTTCCAAAACACCTTGAAAAGTAATGTAAACCTATATATTTATTAATGAGGAAAGTTGTACACAGTATTCTTAACTTACAATTGTACATGGTTTAAAAACTATATACATGTATGTGTTTTTATATGTGATCCCATTTTAGTAAGATACACACCCAGGCACACACACCACAGCCCGTACACACAGACACATAGAAACAATCTGGAAATACATATACCGAAACAGTAAAAATACATGATCACTGGCTGGTGGGGGTATAGGTAAATTATAGTTTTCTCATCTAGTTTTCCAAAGTATCCAAAGTTTTTGGAACGAATGGCTATGACTGCAAAACAGGCAAGGACCACAATAAGCGAAATGAGCAAGTTCCTGTCATGGTTCAGCAGAAACGAATCCAACTAGTATCTATGAGGATGCGGGTTCGATCCCTGGCCTCACTTAGTGGTTTGGCACTGCTGTGAGCTGTGGTGTAGGTCACAGACTTGGCTCAGATCCTACATTGCTGTGTCTGTGGCACAGCTGGCGACTACAGCTCCAATTCAACCCCTAGCCTGGGAACTTCCATATGCCCTGGGTTCAGTCGCAAAAAAGCAAAAAAAGAAAAGAAAAAAGAAATGAAAAGAAATTAGTATTATTACATTGGCCCAAGTCGATGCATTTCAATGCTAGCATTGCGCCACTTATGCATGAAAAAGACTTGAGTAAGAAGTGGAGAGGAGTATTATTTTAAAACATCCTGAAATGAATTAAATATCAGAGTTCTGGGTACATTTTCCAAAGCTATTTTGGCCTACAAATGAGCCTTCATCTGCTTCTGGACTAATTAAGGCAACTCAGTCTGATGAAACTTTGAAAAAAATTAATATGTAATTGAGAAGAATATTTTTCTTAGTGACCTTTCCTATCACTGCCTACACTGGTCAACGGCATACAACACTTGGTACATTTTACACCTAACTCAGAAGCCCAGGCCAATATGACATTTATCAGCATGTATTATGTTTTTTAATTCTTTCTCTAATTACAGTAAAGGCATTGCAATGAGACATCAACAGCTTTGCCACTTAATGCTCCGAAGATCTCAGATCCTATAAGAAGCCCTTTGCAATAGGTTTTGAAGATGGAAACGTGATCCACTTAACATTTCAAAGATGAGTTTACCCCCACACCTTTTATACATGTTATCAAACATAATATGAATGATAACATTAGTAAGAGGAATAAGAAAGGCTTTCTTTAAAAATGAAAAAGAGGCCAAGTGTGGGTATCAACTGGGAGTTTGAAGTTAGCAGATGCAAACTATTGTATTTGGAGTGGATAAGTAATGAGATCCTGCTGTATAGAACCGGGAACTATATCTAGTCACTTGTGACGGAACATGATGGAGGATAATGTGAGAAAAAGAATGTGTGTGTGTGTGTGTGTGTGTGTGTGTGAGAGAGAGAGAGAGAGAGAGAGAGAGACTGGGTCATTTGCTGTACAGCAGAAATTGACAGAACATTGTAAATCAACTACAATAGAAACAAATTTAAATCTTTAAAAAATGAGTAAGAAGAAAGTAATCCAATTCCACCAACACCGTCCTTAGCAACATTCTCCAGCTTCTCTTCACAGGACTTGATTTACTCAAATCTAATATGAATTTGTGCTGCTACCCCCTGCTTCCTAGTCCCTGCATCCTACCCTCTGCATCCTAACCTCCTCATCCTACTCTGTACCAAGGTTCCTACTTCTTAAGCAGATTTAGCATCTCCTATGGGGGCTCACTTTTCATAATCCAGGGTAATTGGATGATTAAAAGACTTCTAAAATAGTTCTTAAAATGAGGATTTCCTTATTTTTATTCAAGTTTCTCAGACTTGCCTTGTTTTTACATGACTTTGAGAGTTTTGAAGAATACGAATTGGGGATTCAGTAGAATGACTCTCAGCTAAAGCTTGATGTATTTCTCACGATTAGACAAGGGTTATAAATGTGCAGAGAGGAGTTTCTGTCATGGCTCAGCAGAAACAAATCTAGTAATATCCATGAGGACACAGGTTCTACCCCTGGCCTCGCTCAGCGCATTAAGAATTGCCATGAGCTGTGGTATAAGTCCCAGACATGGCTTGGATCTGGTGTTGCTGTAGCTGTGGTGTAGTCTGGCAGCTCCGATTCAACCCCTAGCCTGGAAACCTCCATATGCCACAGGTGTAGCCCTAAAAAGACTAAATAAATAAATAAATGAAAACGTGCAGAGAGAATACCAATGGGTGAGATGTGCTTCTCATCACACCATATTAGGGATCCATGATGTTAACACGGCTTATCACCGGTGACCCTGACCATGATCACTTAGTGAGGTTGTATCAGCCAGGTTTCTACACGGCAAAGTCACTATTTTTCATTTTCCATGTTCTAGTCTTTGGAAGCAAGTCACTATATCCACACCACTCTTCAGAGGAGGCAAATTAAGCTCCCCCTCCTAAAAGTCAGAGTATTAACATAGAGTACTTAGAATTCTTCCATCAGAAAGATTTATCTTGCCTCCCATTTATTTATCTGTTCCACCATTCATTGTTATCATTGTGGACTCTCAGAAAACCACTTTGCTACAATCCAGTACAATCGTTATTTATTTTGTTGCTATTTATATTTTTAGCCTGCACAATTTTTTGAGAAATGGAGATCTGGGATTTTCTCATCAGCTATGCTAGATGAAAATATTTCATTTATCTTACAGTTTTATTTTCCCAGTGCTAGTGGTTGCCCCATAGTTCTAGGAATCTGAGATCTGCTCTACAAATGTATGCAATTTCCAGGGGCACCAAGCTGCATAGCTCCAGAGAGTCCTGATCATAAATAAATTAAAATTAAAAAATAAATACACACACATATGTAAATGAAAATGAAGGAGATCCTTTACCCAGTCCCAAAAATCTGGGTGCTAGTTATAAACTGAAATCTTCACCACTAAACTTTGGCTGGCACTCCTTTCTTTTCCTTTCTATCTTCTATTCTTTTCCCTGATACAAGGGCAAAATAGCAGCATCCATGGCTAAGAGCTTAAGAGATTTGTAGGACATCAGAAAGTTAATGCTACATTGGGAAGTAAGACAGCAAGTGGGAATGAGATGAAAAAAGAAAGCAACCATTTCCATGTATTGATCACTCTATGCCAGGCATAGCATCAATATATTTTTTAAAAAAATAATAAGTCTATCAATGCTCAAAAATCCCTTCAGGAGACAATACTATCACCTGGAAATTTCTCAGCAAAATGAAATAATACTGAAGTCATACACAGCAAAGTCAGTTCATAGAAAGTCAAACCACCCTTCCTCCAAAGCCCTCTCTCTCTCTCTCTCTCTTTTTTTTTTTTTTTTTTTTTTGGTCTTTTTGCCCTTTCTAGGGCTGCTCCTGCAGCACATGGAGGTTCCCAGGCCAGGGGTCCAATCGGAGCTGTAGCCGCCAGCCTACACCAGAGCCACAGCAACGTGGGATCCGAGCCTCGTCTGCAACCTGCACCACAGCTCACAGCAAAAGCGCTGGATCCCCAACCCACTGGGCAAGGCCAGGGATCGAACCCACAACCTCCTGGCTTCTAGTCGGGTTCGTTAACCACTGCGCTACGACGGGAACTCCCAAAGCCCTTTCTCTTAAGCAGTATCGTCTTCCACCTCCAAGCAGGCCAGGATCTAAACTTTAAAATGTCTTTGACCTAGGATGGCTAAGTCAAGGGGGTCAAACACAGATGTATCAGTTGCATCTTCACTTCAAGCGTTACTCACCTGCTTTCTCTATAAGACATATGAAATTTCTAATTCCCAAACTACACACTCCGGGCCTGGAGAGAGTTGTACAAAGTCATTGAGAGAATTACTGCAGAGAAGGATAAGCCTTCTCCTATCTCATTTCAGTACCGCGAAGTACTCATATTTATGTAGCATGGAAGTTACTTTCCCATAAAACCCTCCCAACTGCCTGCAGTAAATTTAAAAAAATAAATAAATAAATAAATAAATAAATAAAAGTTATTTGTAAAAATAAACACTGTCTTTACATCTAGCCTGACAAGGCTGAGGCTTACATCCATCCAACAAATTCCCTAAGCACTTCCTTCCAGAGGGACCAGGAACCATTCATTCATGCAAAGTTCATGTTCAACTGGAGTGAGTTTCATAATATATTAATTAACACAGCTTCATTCTGCAATGACAGGAGCCATCTGCTTTTCTGGCATCAGAGAAAAGATGGATTTCAAGTCAGTTTAAGGGAGACCCGAGCCTGTTTGTATCTAAATGTGAAACTGAAAGTTGACAGTTAGTTCTACTTTTCATTGTTAACTCAGCACATTCTAACTGCTTTCAAGGCCAGAAGAGGACCACTCATGCATCAAGTTCTGTCTCAAGCTGGGTGAATATCAAGCATCAATATCAGAGGCTAACTCTGGGGCTGAACTTCCACAGGATGGAGAAGGCTGCTCATTCCCACAACCATAAGATTTTTCACCACTGAAACTTCTCCACATTTCTCTACAGCTAAAGGAAGACCCAAGCCTGTTTCTATCTGAACATGAAACTGAAAGTTGACACGAGAACAGCTGTCAAGTGATGGCCAGCCAGGAAATGGGGATCTCATTATTGCAATGACAAGGAATTAAATTTTGCCAATAATCCAAATGATCAAGGAAACAGATCTCCCCTAGAGCCTCCTGAAAGGAATACAGCCCTGCCAACACCTTGACATTAACCCACTGAGTCTTGGGTCAGACTTCTGAGCTTCATACATATAAGATAATTTTGTCTTGTTGCAGGACACTAAGGTCATAATGATTTGTTATGGCAGCAATAGAAAACTAACACAGAGGCTCAGGCAAAATGAACCCCATGGGTCAACATCTTCTTAGGTTCTCAGTCTTTAAAAATGAAAAGGAACCAGCTGCATAGTACTAAATAGTGCTACATAGTGCTACATAGTACTAAATACTACTATATAGCTACAATGTACTAAAGAACATTGTTCTGTTCTTTGGTAAGTGAGATGGTTCACTTACTAAAGGATGGTTCACTTACTAAACTTACTTAATACAACCACACTTGCAATGCCCAAGACAGCTGTGGTGTGGGGCAAAGTCTCTGAGAGATTACTACGAAATATATTAATCATTCCAGATCATTTTCAAAATCAAAGATAATTAACTTTGACCAGTAATTCCAAGTTTTATCATGGATTAGGAGCTTCTATAATGTCAAAAAATGACATGGATATGAACAGTTGTGCTTTCAGTGTGGAGTGACATAATTCCCCAAATCTAGTCTGGATTCATCAATGCTTATAAATGAATTGCCATCCTATCAATCACAACAGCATCACATTCAGGCAAAAAAGTGCATTCCATATACAAGGGAGAATATTATTAATGCAGACAAAGATTGGTATACATACAGCTGTGTATGTGTGCAATGCCCAGACCTATAATATGAAAACCAGTGTCTGTTAGCAGATGTAAGCTATTACACACAGAGGAGAAAAAAACAAAGTCCTACTGTATAGGACTATATGGAACTATATTCAATGTCCTATGATAAACTATAGTGGAAAAGAATATTTAAAAAAAGAAAACAGGACTTCCCTGGTAGCTCAGCAGGTTAAGGATCTGGCATTTGTCATTGCTATGGCCTGGGTCACTACTGTGGCCCAGTTTCAATCCCTGCCTCAGAAATTTTTGTAAGCTGCAGGCACAGCTAAAAAAAAAGGGGGGAGAGAAGGAGGCAGTGGAGGAGGAAGAAGGAGAAAAGGAAGGAGGAGAAGGGGAGGGAGAGAGGGGCGAGGAGGGGCGAAGAGGAGAAAACAAGTGTCTGGACTGAATGCCACCATTAGGTCCCTGGCATATTCTGTGTCAGAAGGTACCTCTGTCTGAGGCATCACAGTTTTTCTACCTTAAGGATAAGTCAATGTATTTTCAATCCTTAAGGATTTTTAATTCTCTTAATATTTTAAGGAATCACAAATCTACCTGAAGCTATATATGTACTCTAAAGCCACACCTGGAAAAGATATTGTAAAAAGAATGACTTTCCCCAAAAAAAGTCACACCCCCAAAAGTACATAAGGCAGCTATAGTTGGCATGATTCCATTTATCACCAATTCATGCCTGATTCAACCATGACTCTGATGAAACCTCTCGAGGCAAACAGAAAATAAGTTTTTTTTTAATCGATTCAATTATTTTCTAAATATTAAATCATACAAAACCAATACTTGGGGAAAATGCTGCTACACTCATTTTCTCTCAGTAGACATTACTTCCATCAGACTCCCATAGGCAGACTTAATATCATTATAGGCTCCTTCAACCAATGCCAAATATTTCAACAAGGCTGACTTACATATGCCATCAATTTCCAATATGGCATATGGATAACAGAATGATATGCACAATCCATTAAAAATAATCAGGAGTGGGAGTTCCCGTCGTGGCGCAGTGGTTAATGAATCCGACTAGGAACCATGAGGTTGTGGGTTCGGTCCCTGCCCTTGCTCAGTGGGTTAACGATCCGGCGTTGCCGTGAGCTGTGGTGTAGGTTGCAGACGCGGCTCGGATCCCGCGTTGCTGTGGCTCTGGCGTAGGCCGGTGGCTACAGCTCTGATTCGACCCCTAGCCTGGGAACCTCCATATGCCGCGGGAGTGGCCCAAGAAATAGCAACAACAACAACAACAACAAAAAGACAAAAAGACAAAAGACAAAAAAAAAAAATAATCAGGAGTTCCCATCGTGGCGCAGTGGTTAACGAATCCAACTAGGAACCATGAGGTTGCAGGTTCGGTCCCTGCCCTTGCTCAGTGGGTTAACGATCCGGCATTGCCGTGAGCTGTGGTGTAGGTTGCAGACGCGGCTCGGATCCCGCGTTGCTGTGGCTCTGGCATAGGCTGGCAGCTACAGCTCCGATTAGACCCCCTAGTCTGAGAACCTCCATATGCCACGGGGGCGGCTCAAGAAATGGCAAAAAGACAAAAAAAAAAAAAAAAAAAAAAAAAATCAGATGTGTCCATGTGATTAAATACCTACTCAAAGCTTATCAAGGTTACAATAGTCTTACTTCAATACTCTGAGTAAATAAAATATAAAGAGATGACAATACCTCCGTGGTTTACCATAAATCCCAACTGTGGCATCTAGTGATAACAAATGAAAAGGTTTATAGTAATAAATTGAAGCAAATACACATGTAAAACCAGAGAGAAGGTAGCATTTGATGGCTCTAGGAAGGCTGTATGGAATTTTTAAAAAGTGACAACAAGCTTGACATTTAGTCGCTGCCAATAATCAACTGAGCCTCTTTCAGCAAGTAATTGGACTTCTCTGAGCTTAAGTGATTATCTCCCTTATTTGTAAAATGATGAGGCTGGTCTACATTTGAATTTGTAGTCTAAATTCATGAATAATACACAAAATAGCAGTGCTTTTCCTGATGACATTCCTCACTTCTAAGACCAAGCCCGATGTCAGCCCACTGCTCTGAGCCCCAATTTAATGGAAAACCTCAAGCAAGTGTAAATTTCCCATAAGCCTCAGCTTCTCCGCTGAAAGCTTCTGCTTCTAATTATGAGGAAGAAAGGGCAAATTGTGGAGAAATTCCTATATAATCCAAGTAGCATCACAGTTTACAAAAAACTCAAACAAGCTCAGACTAAAACTCCAAGCTAGTTAATTCCACGCCCTTCATACTTTTAGGAATGAGGTGTGTGGATGTGAGAAGAATAGAGGGAAAGCATCTCATTGTAACCAAGTACACTGTTGACCTTGGCCATTCTTCTTCCAAAGTACACAAAATAGAACACTTAATCCATAAAATAGATTTGACGATTGGCCTCTACATCTTGACAATTGGCATGCAACCACAATAAAGCATGCCAAGATTTTAAATGGAGGGGAAAGAAAGAAAAAAAAACAAAAACAAAAACAAAGAACTCAATGACTCCTGGTCTTAAGATTTGGAAAGGAAAGCAAAATGAAACAAAACAAAATTCCACAAACATTTTTGGCAAGCGAGAATTTGAAACGCACCTACTGGAGAATACCTACTTGCAGAGATGGGACTTTTAGATAAAATAACCACTTCAACTACACTTTAAAGAAAAGGACTTTTTTTTTAATTTATTTTTTTTCCCCACTGTACAGCAAGGGGATCAAGTTATCCTTGCATGTATACATTTTTTTTCCCCTACCCTTTGTTCTGTTGCAATATGAGAATCTAGACATAGTTCTCAATGCTACTCAGCAGGATCTCCTTGTAAATCTATTCTAAGTTGTGTCTGATAAGCCCAAGCTCCCTATCCCTACCACTCCCTCCCTCTCCCATCAGGCAGCCACAAGTCTATTTTCCAAGTCCATGATTTTCTTTAAAGAAAAGGACTTTAAAGAAAAGGAGGGAGGGAGATGTGAAGGAGGGAAGGGAGGAAAAAAAGGTGGCAGATACTAAGTCTTACCAAAGATCTGAAATTGAAAAAGGTTAATCTGAAACCTGCCACCTGAGATGTGAGGCACAAGGTTACAGTGAGAACACCCCCCAGAATTCTAATTTACATAATTTATCCACCCCTAGACTTGGAGAGTGGTGATTAATAATTGTGGGAGCCTCACTTTTAGTAATAGTGCTAATACTCTCTTGAGAGACTTCATACTGTTATTTATTGGGGTCTTTAATGTTTTCCTGTCATCACTATGAAGTGCCTTTTGGTCTCAGTTGTTCCCAACTATCCCTCTTTTTGAGAGCATCTCCACCTTTCCTGCCCACAGACTAATGTTTAATTGTGTTTGGAAAGGGAACAACCCAACAGCCATCAGCATAAATCACATCACTACTAAGCGCCACATTTAATTGGCAGAATTGATGTCTCCCAAACACAGAGGGTTCTGTAGAGTCTTTGCACCTTATAATTAGGTTAAGCCTTTTTAAAAGGATGCCAAGGGAGGAGGGAACAGAGATTCTCCAGAACAATGAAGAAAGACTTTCCATATGCTTTTTGTGCATCTAATAAAACTAAACTAATAAACTAAACCCATTGAAAATAAAATACCTAGGGAATGGGAAATCACAAAACTATAAAGTTGACAGGCAGTTCCTCATAGTCAGATTGCTAGCAAATCTCTGAATGGGTGTTCTTCCATGCCTCTCAGCTCTGCAAGTACACTCTGCCCATTCCTCTACCCTAATCAGGTGAAGACTCACTCACCCTTGGATTCTCCTGGGTGAAGCTAGATGTTCCTTCCCTCTGCCACAAAACAGCCCAGCCCACAGCTTCAGTTCCAGCAATCACCATGTGTTTTGTAGCTGACCTTTTTTTGACCATCTGTCTCCAAAGACTTGAGTTTCTTGCTCATTTCTGTCATGTAAGTGGTACTTAGTACCTATTGCCATGACTGTCAATCAAGCAAAGCATCTGCCTCAAATATAACTATCTAGGTCTCTATCCACTTTGATGAAGATGGCACATCAATCAAGGATACCACTGAGTCTGCAAATCTGATTATTTTTATGCAATGGCAAGGGGTGGGAAAGGGCAGGGTTTGACCTCTACTCACTACTTTCACCCAGTGTATGACTGTGTCAAGGAAACAGATTATATATGTACCATTATTTTTTTTTTATTCCTTATAGCAACTCTAAGAGTTCCCTGGTGACTCAGTGGGTTAAGGATCCATGGTTGTTGCTGCTATGCCACGGATTTAATTCCTGGCCTGGGAATTTCCACATGCCAACAGTGTGCCAAAAAAAAAAAAATTCCTTATAACAACTCTATACTATTGCTTTGTCATTCCCATTCTTATGGATCAGGGAACTTGAGCTTGAAAGAATGAATGACTATTCAAACATCTCCCAACAAGAAAATCAGTAAGAGAGCAAGGACTGAGCCAGAGATCTATCAAACTTCCAACATTCACGCCTTAGAACCAACCCATCCAACTTAACCAACAGCATGTCCATCTCCAATTCAAAATAGGACTGAAAAATTGACAATTACCTTTCACTTAATGTGCATGTGTATGTCCAAATATCTACTTCATAGGGTAACCACTGTTTGCAGCTCTTGGCAATGCCATATAAAATAAAGACTATTCTTTTTTTTTTTTTTTTTTTTTGTCTTTTTGCCTTTTCTAGGGCCACACCCACGGCATATGGAGGTTCCCGGGCTAGGGGTCTAATCGGAGCCATAGCCACCGGCCTCCACCAGAGCCACAGCAACATGGGATCAGAGCCAAGTCTGCAACCCACACCATAGCTCATGGCGACGCGGGATTCCCCAACCAACTGAGCAAGGCTAGGGATCGAACCTGCAACCTCATGGTTCCCAGTCAGATTTGTTAGCCACTGAGGCATGACGGGAACTCCAAGACTATTCATTTTTTAATTCCAAGGTTATTCCACTATTACTACCATCTGTGAGAACTACCTGCCTTTGTCCCCAAGTTAAGTTTTCAGGCTTCTGTGCTTTCGAGAATGTTCATCCTATTTCAGTCTAAGCTCCCTTAAGAGTTTCCTTAGTTGGGAAAATAAATATGTGAAATCAAAGGTTAGCTAAACAGAGAGGGGCTAGTTCTCTTTGATTCATTTGCATGCTGGAAAGAGTTTATATACTAATTTTCATAAGATTCCCCAATGGCTTTCTGTGGTAGGGAAAATATATTTAGACTATTTGTATATGTGGCCACTTAGATGATAGAAATCTACAGTTCATTCAACAAATTCTTACTCAGCACCTACTGCCTGAGTGGCTGGGAATTCCATAGTGAACACAGCACATGTAATTCCTATTTTTCTGAAGCTAATATTCTTGTGTATAATACTGGCTGACAAATAAGTAAATAAACAAAAAAGGCAACTTCAGATATTAGAAATGCTAAGAAGAAAATGACTGAGTAATACAAAAGTTGGAGGTTGGTGAAGTCAGGAAAATGGTAGCAAGATGGGGCTGTGCAAAGTCCTTTAGAGAGGGTAATTACAAAAGTTAAGGCTATGCTAAATTTAGAGTTCACCATATAAACTAGCAGAAAATCTGAGGGAAGGTATTCTATACAGAGACTTCAAATGACATAAATAGGTTTAATATGTTCAAGAAACAATACAGAAAGCCCACGTAAGTTGGAGCTACCTTTCCCTTACTGATTTCTACTTTGATTTCACTGTAGTTGAAGAACATATCCTGTGTGATCTCAATACTTGAGCTTTAGTGAGGCTTGTTTTATAGCCCAGGATATGGTCTATCTTGGCATATGATTTTCAAGTAGTTTAAAAAAATGAGTATTCTACTTTTGTTGTGTAGAGTGGTTGATGTACTGCTAAGTTGTTATCGTTGAGGCTGAGGTGTTAAAAATCTCCCAGCATAATTGTGAATTTGTCTACTTCTTTCATCTCTACCAGTTTTCACTTTACATAGTTTGCAGCTGTTGTTTGGTGCATATACATTTAGAATTGCTATATCAACTTGGTAGAATGATGTTTTTATCATTACAAAGTGTCTCTCTCGATCTCCGGTTATTTTATTTGCTCTGAAATCTACTTTATCTGATATTAATACAGCCACCTTAGAGTTCCCTAGTGGCGCAATGGAGTAAGTGTCCAACATTGTCAGTGCAGCAACTCACTATTGTGGTGAAGGTTTGATCCCTGGGGCTTGAGAACTTCCACATGCCACAGGTACAGCCAAAAAAAAAAAAAAAAAAAAAAAATTAATTATATAGCCACCTTTGCTTTCTTTTGATTGTTTCCATGATATATTTTCTCCATCCTTTTACACTGAACCTTCCTTTTTCATAGTGTTTGAAGTGTTTTTTTGAAGACAGCATATAATTGGGTCATAGTTTTAATCCACCCTGCTAGTCTCTGCCTTTAAATTGGTGTACTTACATCTTTGTGTTTAAGGAAATTACAGATGTGTTAGGACTTAGGTCTTACTTTTTTGTATTTCTATGTTTTCTGTTTGTTCTTTCTTTCTCTCTCTCTCTCTCTCTCTCTCTCTTCTTTTTCCAGCCTTCCTATAGGTTGCTTGAACATTTTTTTCAGAATTCCATTTTGGTTTGTCTATAGCATCTTTGAGTGTATCTTTTGGGGACAATGTTTATTTTATTTCATGGATATTTTATTTTATCTGGGGACTTATTGTGTGCTAGACACTATGTAGCTACTTTACTCATAACAAGGTAACAAGAGACTTCAGTTATCATAAGAATATGAAAAATTAGCTAGTTCAGATATGTCTGGCAGCAAGAGGAAAAGTGTCAGAAGGGCCTCTTAACAGCAACGACAAATGTACCAGCAAGTCAGTTATACAAAGTAATTGAAGACTCACTTTCAAACCAAAGCCAATGCATTTTCTAATTCCATGAATCTACATTTCCTGAGTTTCTGATTCTTGCCACTTTACCAAATAGGACTCATAAGTATGATAAAGGCCATTCATGGCAAGCCAATATTTGAAAATAGATAACTGTGTATAAGAAATTAATTACTCTGTTCCGGTGTATTTACTTTCATTGCCAAATAATATTTGCATTAATATTACATTTTTTATAGTGAAATCTAAGAAATCTAAACTATTAGAATGTAAATGAGAACATTCTTATTTTACACTAAGTATTTATAGACCATAATTTGGCAGATTTAATGATTTATATTTACAGTTTTAGCACCCACCATACCATATATAGGCTCTCCCACCCTGTGCTTGAAACCAGAATGCAGCCCTTCTGTTCAATTGCCCTGTTTCTTCCCTTGCAGATCATTATTAGGCTTCTTGTTTACTACTGCTTTAATAATGAAATTGGTGTCATGGAGAACAGATGAAAGGAGAAGTGAAGTCCACATCACTAGACAGAAATGGTGTTCCCAGCAATCTGAAGACTCAGTATCAGGACACTCTAGTCTGGTGGCTTTGGGCCCTGTCACCTGAACAGTCTCAGGTACATACTTCTACGGTCCACCAGCTCAGCACTGCCTTAAGTAGGCTGTGTAACCCAGGATCAAAGTGAAGCATACACACAAGTAAAAGATAAAAAGAACTAGACAAAACATCACAAAGTTGGATATGGGGCAGCACAAACTAATCCAACTAGTATCCACAAGGATGCCAGTTTAATCCCTAGCCTTACTCAGTGGGTTAAGAATTGGCATTGCTGTGAGCTGTGGGGTAGGTCTCAGATGCAGCTCAGATCCCATGGACCCCACATTGCTGTGGCTGTGGTGTAGACTGACAGCTGTAGCTCAGATTTGACCCATAGCCTGGGAACTTCATGTGCCATGAGTGTTGACCTAATAGCAAAAACCAGTCAAACAATCAATCAATCATCACAAAGTCAAATGCTTCCCATTGGAAACTCTGAAAACTTTGCTTCATAAATACATGAGAGATTACAATCAGGAGAGTAAACAGCTCTAGTTTCTGATAGACCAGATGGTAACAAAGAAACTAATCTCATTTTAAAGCCATAGTGCAATGCTCCCGCAGTTTTTCCAATTTTTTAAAGGATCTCTAACAACATACAGAGGTTAAGGATGTGGATGCAGGAAAAAATTAAGGTCGCTAAAACCAAGAACATTGCTTGGTCCCCAATTCTACAAGGGTTAAGCGGTGACCCACTGCAGCTGATCATGGGAAATGCACCCTGAATGGAATTCAGAATCTCAAAAAACAGGGTGAGACACTTTGTGCTTTGGACAAGCAGGCCCTTACATAGTTTGATGCATAGCTTGGAAGAATTTCAATGACCTCAGATTCTTGAATCTTCTTATGTATAGAAAAGCACTATAATCACTTCCTTGCGATACCTGTTCTTTGTGATTAACAGTAATCTTTTAGTATGATTATGTTATTTCCTAGCCGAAAACCATATTTAAACTGGTTTATCCTCTATCTCCTCAGAGCAGTTTCCTCAAAGCTACTGAGTGACTGTCTTCCTGGCTATTGTCCTCCTTAAGACTCTGAATAAAATTTAAATGCACAACTCTTCTGTTGTGTGTCCTTCTTTAAGTTGCCAAGAACCATTGGCTCAGTGACAGAGATGGTGAAGAAAAGACAAAAAGAAGTTCAAGATGACGATGGAATACACAATAAATAAGATATAAGGATATATTGTAGAGTACAGAGAATATAACCAATACTTTATGATAACTAAATGGAAATTGAATATAAACTTCAAAAATGGAAATTACTCTGTTGTACACCTGAAACCTAGATAATACTGTACATCAACTCTACCTCAATAAAAATGGTTAAAAAAAAAAAAAAAAAAAAAAAAAACTTTGGGAGTTCCTGTTGTGGCTCAGCAGAAATTAACCCATTAGTGTCCATGATGATGCAGGTTTGATCCCTGGCCTCAATCAATGGATTAAGGATCTGTGAGCTGTAAGCTATGGTATAGGTCACAGACGTGGCTCAGATCCTGCTATGACTGTGGCATAGGCCGGGCAGCTGCAGCTCCGATTGGACCCCTTGTCTGGGAACTTCCATATGCCACACCTGTGGCCCTAAAAGAGCAAAAAGGCAAAAAAAAGGGAAAAAATGTTAAATCGCATACATACACACAAAATGAAAATGTAATCAGATCAATTTCCTTGTGAAACACCAAAGTATCTCAGCTCCAAGGAGACACAGGTAGAATATGGAAACCACCTCCTGCTAGAAATGATCCCAGGCAAAATGTGGTTTCCAAGTCAGATGTGTACCTCCCTGGCCCTACTACCTCCATCATGGGCCCTATCTGTTGTCTGTGCAGCAGCTGGCTGAACAAGCCCTCAAGTCAATACCAGCTGGAGTTGCTGTGCCTACTAAGGGAAGACAGGACACAATACTGAAACATGAAAATGCAACAACTTTCTCTGGGTAGGAGAGGGCTCCTGGGTCTCTCCCAGACACATTCTGCAGTGCCCACATATCTGCAAAGTCAGACTACCATGATATCCAGCCCTCCAGCTCACCACAAGGGAATACAAGCAGTGGGGGTTTCATCTATTGCTTGTATAAAACATGCAGCCACTGCAACCAGCTGCTCCTCCAAGCTTCTGCCAAGCTCCTGCTGCCTAGTAACAACGAGTATTTTACCTGTGGCCTAAAAAGCACATATGACTGTAAAGCACAAAGTAACTCAACTTTGTCATTTGCTTTCTCCTATGCTATCCTTAACTCTCCTTTAGATTCACAGCCAGGGGGGGTTGTCAGCATGCTAATCTATGTTAGTCTTGGCTCATCTATCATGTCCAGTCTGATACTGACATCTGGTTCCTTAAAGGCATAACCCCCAAATTTCACACTTCCTTAGGGTTTCTCAAACTCAGGCCACCAACACCTGGGGCTGGATAATCCTTCACTGGGGTGTCTGGGCTGCACACTGTAGGATGTTTAGAAGCACAGTGGCTTCTGCCAGCAGCATCCCTTACCACCCACAAGTTTCGACAATCAAAAATTTCTCCAGACATTACCAACTATGCCTAGGGGTGAGAGAGGAGGTGCAGGGGATCCCACACTTGGAGAACACATCACCCACATTGAATCCCGCATGAAATGAGTCAAGTGAAAATGCCCAAGGCGGGGGGCTCATTTCAAAAACAGGATTGTGATCTAGTTTGATAATATAGACACAAAGGAAACCAATCCTGGAAATTAAATATTTAAAGAACTAAATCTTTAAACATCAGTGGAAACATTTTTTATCATTATTTCTATTTTTCCAGTTCCTGTTCCAGACCTCCCCCAACAGAAATGTTTTGCTTCAATCAAAATTTTATTGCCATTTCTCTAACATCAAAACAGATGTCACAGCCCTGAGTTATGGAGCTGTTTCCTAGAGAGCAGGAAGCTGTTGATTTTTCCCTCCTGTGTATCGTAAGAGATAACAAATAAACAACACCAGCATTTGTAATGCCACAATTTATACTCCACTAAGGGAGGAAGTATAAAAGGTTACTTAATCAAGCAAACAAATTCACACCTGTTTTCTCATTTTTTTTTCAAGTTCTGTCTCCATGAATTTTATAAATGTGTACTTTTAACCTAATATTGTTTCCTGCTGAAAGAAATATTTGGACTACAGCAAAAAAAAGTTCTAATGCTTTCCTTTCTTCTAGCAAGCTTCAGAGCCTACAAGGTTCCCAGGGGCAAAATCATGGTGAATGACTGTTCCTGACTTAGTTCCACACATACCTTACTTTTCTCTGCTTGCTCTTGGGCCATGAAATACAATACTCACAATGGAAGAAAGTACCTTTTTGTTAAACTCTTCTCCATCTCCTCATCACAAATAAAAACTGAAACATGTCTTCTTCATCAAGAAAACCCTATCCCTCTTTACACTCCGTGGTTAGTGGCCATTCATTACAATGGTTCTCAGAGATCTTCACTGTCTCCTGGTGTTCAGGTCCTTCGATAATCCTCTGCCATGAGTGTGGGATAGGCTTACTTACTTCTGTCTAAAAGAACTGGGCATGGGGGTGGTGGTGGAAGTGGAATCGACGGGGAGTTTGGGGTTGGTAGACGTAAACTACATTTGAGGTCCTACTGTACACAGGGGAATATATCCAATCTCTTGGGATAGAACATGATGGAAGAGAGTATGAGAAAAAGAATATATATGTGTGTGTGTGTGTGTGTGTGTGTGTGTGTGTGTGTGTGTGTGTGTGTGTGTCTATATATATATATATGTGAATGGCTGGGTCACTATGCTATACAGGAGAAATTGACACAACACTGTAAATCAACTGTATAAAGATAAAATAAAATTTAAAACATAAAATAAAGGAACTTGGCAAAAGCAGTAAGAGGTCACTTCCAAGATAAGGTTATAAAAAGACTATGTCTTCTGGGTTTTGGTTTTTTGGTTTTATTTTGTTTTTAATCTTTTTTTCCCTTTTTTTTAAACATTTTTTTTTTTTTTTTAGCTATTTTACTTTATTTTTGGCCATGCCCACAGCACGTGGAAGTTCCTGAGCCAGGGACAAAACTGGCACTACAGCACCAAGCCTGGTGGCTGCAGTGACAATGTCAGATCCTATACCCGCTGCACCACACAGGAACTCCATTGGTCTTCTCCCTCTCCCTCTCTCCTGGATCCTTGTGCCCTATCATGTATGGAGAGATCCATTTGGTGAGGGACCAAGGTCTGCCAACTCCAAGAGCGGTCTTGAGAAGAGAGTCCCCTCACCACCCCAGTCAAGCCTTGGATGAGACTGCAGCCCCAGCTGACAATCATCTGCCATCTCCATCAGAAACCTTGAGCCCACGGTGCCAAGTTAAGCCATGCTCAGATGACCGACCTACTGAAACTATGAAATACGAAATATTTATTGTTATAAGCTGGCAAATTGGGGGTAAAATGTTACATAGCAATAGATAACTGATACATCTTTCCAGCTGGAGCCATCTACAGCCAAGGTAAGACTGAGAACCCATGACTTAACTCACTCTTTTCCAAAGAGCCTCTGACTTCAGAGGATCCTCTCCCTATTAGGTTGTTCCAATGTGTGGAATGTTTCCCACATTGAAACAACCAAAATACAAAGGAAGTAAGAGAAAAGAAGGTTCAAATTTGGGGTCAGTTTTCTTTACCAATCTCAGAGAAGCTCTAAAAAATGAGACTTCTAGGAGGAAAAAAATGTTTGGGGAATACCAGCTATTCCCTCTTCTTGGAGAACCCTAAGGTTTCCTAGCATATTGAAAGCTCTGAGAAATCCTACAAAGGCACTCTGCTTAACTTCAATCTTTTATTAAAATCCTACTGAAGTAACATTCCGCATGACACACTTTTGAGAACAGGGATCCAGGACAGGAGTTCTCAAAGTACTGCGTAGAAAGTATGTGAAATCCTAAATCACACAAGTCATGTGTCTTATATTATAGTGTCTTTCCCAATGCAGATGAGATCCTACTCCCAAAGCACAAAAATGAAATTCTGAATGAATTGATACTGACTGTCATTTACCAATTTTCCTCTCAAAGATGGGCTAGGGCATGAGTCCACTCTCACTCGAGATTTAAAGGTCAGGGAGATATCAGCATTCAGTGGAGCCAGGCAGAAATTTGGTCAACCCTTTCTTTCTTTGTTCTGCCAAATCATATTCCTGGGAACACACAGCACAGTACATAAGGAGTTGGGAGCTGGAGTAACTCTGAACTTGATTTCTGGCTCCATCACTCACTACACCTATCAATTTATCCTTGATGAGCTTTACCATTTTTATCTGTAAAATAAAGATAGGAATTTTTATTATGGCTCAGCAGCTTAAGGACTGGACATTGTCTCTTTGAAGATGCAGGTTTGATCCCTGGCCTTGCTCAGTTGGTGAAACTGTGGCATAGATCGCAGATGTGGCCTGGATCTGGTGTTGCTGTGGCTGTGGCGTAGGCCTCAGCAGCAGCTCCGATTTAACCCCTAAGCCTGGGAATCTCCATGTGCTGCAGGTGTAACTCTAAAAATGAAATAAAATAAAGATGATAATAATAATAAGCAGCTTGATGGGTTATAGGAAATCATTTACACTTAGTTTTAACACAGTGTCTGGCACAGAGGAGGCACTTCTAAATGCCACCTACTATTACAGTTATCATCAGTCCATGTATCAGATCTGAAATTCACGTAAGTTCCTAACAGAGTCAAACTATTTCAACAATCATCAACCACATCCTTCACAATTGCACAGATTTCATGTCCCTGCTATGCCTTTAAATGGCCAGGCTGAAGAATCTGATGTTTAACCTCACTCCTATGGGGCAGCTCTTAGATCTTCACCTCCACCTATTCCAGCCACACCTGTCTCCACCTTCTCTAGTTCCAAACTGCAGACAGTGCCATAACCACTACCTCAATCTTAGACGTTTCACAATCTTTCATAAAAGGTTAGCTTTGCTGTCTTACTTCCAACATCATTCATGATGCCAGCCAGTATCTTACTGACCTTGTGGTCTGGGAGACCAATTAACCTGCAAAGCCTATCAGACCCCTTTACCTTCTTATTGAATTCAAAGATAAAAAATAGGTAGATGGCAGGGCTAAAACAAAGCATCCATCTTCTTTTCATAACATTTGGGAACCAGAGCTACAAGCCAGCAGGAGCAATGCCACGCTTAGCCCTTCATTTTGTCAGTTCAGAACCCACAACAACTGACTTGATGTATGGTTGCATGCACCAGACACACACACATAGCAAGGGAACAGGCGATTAGGCAGCTAGAAAGGCAGCAACCAGCCCCATTCTAACACTAAGAATCAACAGTGCTTATGTAAAAGTGTTATTTTCAAACTGCTCACAAGCATCTCTCAAGTTGACTAGGGGTCGTATAAAAACTAGCATCATTCTAGGATGCAGGCCCTGATGTAATATGGTCTCAAGGGAACAACAGCTGAAAAGAGAAATTTCATCCCAGACTCTACAACATTGTAAAGCCACAGCAACATGGAAACAATGGATACAGCTTGGCCTTTGAGGGACCTTAATAAGTTACTTAACCACTCTAAGCAACCTTTCCTCATTTGCAAAATGGGGGTCATGGTCTGTATCATCTAGGTTGTAAGAGTTAAATGATGGTCTGCCACTAACGGCACAGTAGGGCAGTGAACCTGAGATAGAGTCTCTGGCTCCAAGAGGGGCCTTGTAATAATCCTAAGTAGCAACGGGCTCTAAGGACCAACATTCATGGTCATCAATATGTTGGAAACATTTATTCTATAAAAGAAATGTTTTGTATTTTCAGTCCTCCAACACCCCTAATGTAGGTTGTTTTATTATCCTTACAACAGAGGTGGAGGGACTTTGCTCTAAAGAGCTAGGAAAAGCTGGATCTAGGATCCAGACATAGGCAGTCTGATTAAAGGATCCAAGGTCCTAGCCATTGCTCCCTTAAGGAAGCACTTAATACATATTTGTGAAAAGATGGATAGGTTGATAAATATAATTGTCTGGTCTTTTAATTCTCTAAGGCTTTTCCCCCCACAAACAAAAAGGGGAAAACACTGATTTGTTCTCCTTGCAGATTACAAGAGTAATGTCGTCATTTGATTAAAAACCAAGCACATTTGTTTTTACCAATATTAACACAATCATTTCCTGAACCAAACTTATATTACCCTGAGGGGAGAGAATTTTTTAAACACTGCCACATAATGAAATGGCTGTGCAAAAGCAACAGCTGATCACCACAGGCAGTTTTTTTCTTTGTAAATACAAAAATCCGATCAGCTAAAAGAGTGCAGCATGACAAATCACAAATCAGAGACAGAGTCTTTGACACAAGGATTTAAAGCTCAAGAATTTCAATGTACTTAATAACATTAAATCTGAGGCAGATGGTGGAATGCCTTAAGAAATCCCAAATTGTTAAGGGTATCCCAGATGGAAATGCCTCAGCTGGGCTTGTATTTCTTCTCTCTGGATCAGAAAATGGCTGGCACCACCTGGTGGTTCTTTTTTCCTCTAAAAATCTAAGTCCAGGGAATTCCCATTGTGGTACAGCAGAAAGGAATCCAACTAGTATCCATGAGGATGGGGGTTCGATCTCTGGTCTCCCTTAGTAAGTTAAGGATCCAGCGTTGCCGTGAGCTCTGGTATAGGCTAGCAGGTACAGCTCCAATTCGACCCCTCGCCTGGGAACTTCCATATGCCACAAATGCAGCCCTAAAAAAATGAGAAAAAAAAAATCTAATTCCCCTCAAACCATAAAACTGAGACTTGGATGACATTCTCGCTGTCAGAGTTATCCATGTAAGAAAAGAGGCAATCCTTAATTTATATTTCATTCACACAATTCTAAAGTGTCAAACAAATTTAATTTGTAACTACATGAAAACGCTCTCATCTCTAGATCATTCCTTTAAATAGAGAAGTTATATCAAAATACTTGAGTGGAAATCACCCCCAAGACTCACAGCCAGCTCAGCTGGAGTCCTTCTGAACTGAGCCTGGGGAACCACCATCATTCATTCATTCATTCATTCAGGGCCGATAACAGAGAGATGATTTCCTGTAAGTTAAATGTGCCGTTGATGATACAATGCCACCATCTTACAGATGGGAACAAGGAGACTTAGACTGAATTAAGAACTTGTCCCATGGAGTTTCTGTCGTGGCTCAGTGGAAACAAATCTGACTAGCATCCACGAACCTCCCTATGCGGCACGTTCGGCCCTGAAAAAAAAATAAAAGGACCTGTCCCAGAACTAGTACATAGCAGAGCTGGGATTTAAAAGAAGTTTTACCTATTGTTGTTTTTTAAAATTTAATTTTTTTTTTTCTTTTTAGGGCCGTACCCACGGCATATGGAAATTCTCAGGCAAGGGGTCCAATTGCAGCTGCAGCTGCTAGCCTACACCACAGCCACAGCCATGCCAGATCCGAGCCTTGTCTGTGACCACAATTCACGGCAATGCCAGATCCTTAACCCACCGAGGCCAGGTATTAAACCCACATCCTCATGGATACCAGTCAGGTTCATTATCAGATAAGCCACAACGGGACCTCCTAATTTTTTAAATTTTGAATTAAAGTAAGTTGATTTACAATGTTTTGCCAATTTCTGCTGTACACAGAGAACAGACTTGTGCTTGCCAAGGGTAAGGGGAGGGAGTGGGGAGAACTGGCAGTTTTACCTGTTCTTACAGTCCTCACAGCTATGCTATGATGTGCTTCGTCATGATGACCACAATGCTGACTAATCCAAATACCTTTGCATGAAATGGAGGGGTTTCATTTTTAAGCCCTATTAACTAATTGCAGCTAAGCTGAAATTTTCCTTCACTGGCAATCCTACTAAGTCAAGGTGCAGTTGTACTGGACACACAGATGCTCAAACATTTGCTAATTCCTTAAAAGTTCAGTTGACGCTGGGTAGCTCTGAAGTCCTAAATGCCTTTCCCCAACAGAAGCACCAAAGGGATAACCAGAGGATAAGAATTACCCAAAGAACAGGAAGGGCATTTGTCAAATTTATAGCAAGCATCCACAAGGAGACCCAAGTCAAAAGAAATACACTTTGTCCAACCATGTGTCTCTGGGTTACTGGAAGTACGGTGACCATGAGAACTGTGTGTTAACCAAATGGGAAACATATGGGAGCATTAAAAAGGTGGACAAAGAGAGGCCAAGTGACCTAGAATGTTTCATACACCATGTTGGGCTTAAAACAGTCCTAATAAGATGTTCCGATTGATATCCTATGGGTGGGAAACCCACTTTGGCATGTAAGTACATTTACTCCTTGCCCCACAACCTCATCACTGCACAACTTATAATAACACAACACTTACAAAGAGCTGACAGGCAATTTTATATTTAAAGGAATACAAAATAACTTGAGACACAGTCTGCCCAAAGAAAAAGCCTATTTTTTTGGTAAAGTTACCCAACTTATGTTGCATCTAATTGTGTGTGTGTGCATGTGCGTGCATGTATGTGTGTGTGTGTATGTGTGTGTTTTCCTTTTATGCTGAGAGTTTTCAATGAAAGGAAGAAAATGACCTTATAATTTACAAAAAGATTAAAAAAAAAAAAAAAAAAGTCTGCAGTGGGAAGGGAGGAAGGGCAGCAGAGTTGGTTAGGGTGGAAAAGAAAAGCTTGGGTACTGGACCCTGCTAATCCTGACTCTGAGCCCTGCCACCTGCAAGCGGGATAGTCTTGGTCAAGTGATTTAAACTCTCTTAGTCTCATGGTCTTCATCTTCAAATGGAAAAGACTTCCAGGAGTTCCCGTCGTGGCGCAGTGGTTAACGAATCCGACTAGGAACCATGAGGTTGCGGGTTCGGTCCCTGCCCTTGCTCAGTGGGTTAACGATCCGGCGTTGCCGTGAGCTGTGGTGTAGGTTGCAGACGCGGCTCGGATCCTGCGTTGCTGTGGCTCTGGCATAGGCCGGTGGCTACAGCTCCGATTCAACCCCTAGCCTGGGAACCTCCATATGCCGCGGGAGCGGCCCAAGAAATAGCAACAACAACAAAATCAAAAGACAAAAGACAAAAAAAAAAAAAAGACTTCCAGAGGTGGTGGAAGCACGGAGCAGCTCACCAAATATTTCTGGCCTCTGCCACTGGAAACATAGGAAGATTAACTTACTTGTCCTCCTCTTTGATGGGGGGGGGCAGAGGGTGTGTGATTAGTTCTAGGTCATTAGTTGTGTGTAGAAACCAAGTGTATCTGTATCGCATTCAGTCCAAACTCTCAAAAGCAGATTCAAAACCATCCGGAAGCCTTCTTTTCCCACTGGCACAGCAAATAGCAATGTAGGAGGGTGGGTCTCTGTCAATCCAAGTGACTATGGTGGACAGACCCCTCTCCTTACCCAATGACCCATTTGATGCACAAGTATCCTGAGCTAAAAACCAAGCCTTTTGCTTTTCTTTGCTTTTCACAACACCACTATTTGGAGATTACCTATGTCTGTTACTGCAGACAATACTGAGTAACATTTTATAAGCTGGTTGTAAGGAGTAAATGGTAGCATGTCCACAAGCATTCAATGAATGATATTTTTCCTGTAAGAAATAAGCATTTCTGCTAGATAGGTACAAATGGTTAAATGGTACTTCTGAGGCACACTAGAGGTATGTTTTTTTCTTCACAACTAACAGAGGAGAAATGTAACTGAAAAAAAAAAAAGTCATTCAATAAACATTTTCTTTCTTCGTCTTTACAGGTTCCACTGAAGATCTGATGTTGGTGTTTGGAAATCTACCAAAATTTAATCCCAAAGAAACCAGCTCTTTTCTCCTGAGTCAGTTTCTAAGAGAGCTGAAGTAAGGTTGTACCCAAGAGCATCCCAGTGGCAGGAGGCAGGGCTCAAACGCAGGACTGTCAGGCCTGGCATTCCCACACTAAGCTACCCTGCTGCCCTTCCTCCCCTCCCCACTACACATGGTTTTTATCTCTTCATAAATTATAAGGTTTCATATTTTAGAGTTCCTGGTGACCTAGAGGGTTAAGGATCCAGCGTTGTCAATGCTGTGGCTAGGGTCACTGCAGTGGCATGCCTTTGATCCCTGGCCCAGGAATTTCTACAAGCCATGGGCACGGCTAAAATAAATAAAAAATAAAATAATAAAAATACAAACAAATTATATAGTCATTTTCTTTCCTTCACTGAAAACTATCAGCGGAGAAGAAATACACACAGCAGAGAATTTCTCTGCAATATAGACAAATACTCCTTGATTGCAGTACAAAGCATGAATACATATCTAAAATCAATTTATCAATCATTGACTATTATGGTGCAGGGCCATCGTGTATTTTTCTCCAAAATAATTGATATTAAAAGTGAAATAAAATATCACCAGCCAGGAGTTCCCATTGTGGCTCAGCTTCAAAGAATAAGACTAGCATCCATGAGGATGCAGGTTCAATCCCTGGCCTCCCTCAGACGGTTAGGGATCTGGCGTCGCCGTGAGCTGTATATAGGTCACAGACGCGACTCAGATCCCGCTGCTGTGGCTATGGGGTAGGCTGGCAGCTACAACTCCAATCTGACCCCTAGTCTGGAAACCTCCCCATATGCCTCAGGTACAGCCCTAAAAAGAAAAAAAAAAAAAAAATATATATATATATATATACATATATATATATATATGTATCACCAGCATATACAAATCACCAGCCAAACAGACTTAGATCCCTGTTTCTTTATAAAAAATAATAATAATGCTAATTTAAATGTAACTATTAGAGTGAGTTCCTCTTGTGGCTCAGGGGCATAGGCCAGCAGCTGTAGCTGAGACTCCACCCCAAGCCTAGGAACTTCCATATGCCACAGGTGCAGCCTTAAAGAGCAAATAAATAAATAAATAAATAAATGTAACTATTTGGGGAATGTTCTAAACACCTGTACTGGTATGTTTGTGTCATGCTCTAAACTGGGGTAGAGATGGCCCCCTTCTACTTCCAGGATGCAATCTAGGTCCACCAACTAGTCCCATTTGGCCTGAGATTTACCCAGTTTCAGCACTGAAAGTCCTGCAAACCTAGAAAGCCACTCAGTCCCAGGCAAATCAGGAGGACAGTCCAACACTCTCTATTTTAAGAACATCCCACATCCCACATCCCAGGAGCAACCTGGATCCAGGACAAACCACGACAGTTGGCCACCCTAATAATGCAAAGATTTCCTTGAAGTGTCAAATAAGCAAGAAACATGTTCCTGGGGTATAAAGACAAAGGGAGGAACATTACATCACCTAAAAGAGTTTCATATTAAAACAAAGATGTAATAGAATACTACGTCAACTCTGGATGAACTTTTAGGAAAAAAAACAGGCAGTCAAAGCAATGTTGAGTTTTTTGTGCTGTTTTAGCAGAGGTACACGGGTGAAAAGAATTGAAAACCAAGACTGCAGAAGAAAAGGCACTGACATAAAAATACCCAGGAAGTAAAGTTTACTCCCTCCCTAAATTGCTGCAAGAGCTTAGACCAGGGGGGAAACTCCTCAAGGTCTCGGTCACATGTCCTTTCTTTTCAAACACTCCCTACTAGAAAGCAGGGATTTCACATTGTTCAAGAGGAACTACGTGCCTAGTATCTAGAACTAGGCCTGGCATGTGAGAAGGGCTTACTCTACAACATTTTAATAAATGAGTCGTTCAAACCCCATCCACTACTGGATAAAGCTACTACCCTTATTAGGATCTGTGAAACAATCAAAGATCATATTTATGGAACTATTTGCATTTTTTTTTTCTTTTTACACCCACACCTGTAACATATGGAAGTTCCCAGGCCAGGGGTCAAATGGGAGCTGAAGGTGAGGCCTGTGAAACAGCCACGGCAATGATGGATTCAAGCCACATCTGTGACCTACACTGCAGCTTGCAGTAAGGCCAGATCCTTAACCTGCTGAGCAAGGCTGGGGACAGACCCGCCTCCTCATGGAAACTATGTCAGGTTCTTAATCCACTGAGTCACAAGGAGAACTTCCTGATTTGCATATTAATCAAAGCTGTAGGAAAGTGATTTATAATATTTTTACATATCTCTTCATCTGATTTTCTTCCATTCAGGGACTGGTGGGTAGGATGTTATTGCCTCATTTGAATTTTGTTGGGAGTGGTGATGGGGTGTAAATGTGTAAACTCAAGTTGGGGAAAATCTGTTAGGCTAAGTTATATATATCTATACTTACATGGTCACATATGTTTAAGAATATTTTCTAAAATACATTATGTTGGCAGAAATCAAGTGTTGATACTAATATAAAACAAAGTTTAATCAAAAAAGTTCGAAGACATAAGCATCATAAGGAGGAAGAGACTGCATGGGTTTGGTTTTGGTTTTGGTTTTGGTTTTGGTTTTGGTTTTGGTTTTGGTTTTGATGGCTGCAGCCTTGGCATATGGAACTTCCTAGGCCAGGGATTGAATCCAGGCTGTAGCTGCAACCTATACCACAGCTGCAGCAATACCGAATCCTTTAACCCACTGCAATGGGCCGAGGATCAAACTCACGCCTCTACAGTGAGCCAGTCCACTGTGAGGTTGGATTCTTAACCCACTGAGCCACAGCCAGAACTCCTGCTTTTGTTTCTGTTTTTAGCCTCACGAGAGGCATGCAAAAGTTCCTGGGCCAGAGATCAAACCCACGCCACAGAAGTGACAACACCGGATCCTCAACCCACTGAGAGGCAGGGAACTCCTGCATGGGGAAGAACTTGATAGGAATGTGAAGGGAAGCCCAAAGCTGAGATCATACAGAGAAGGTATTTCAGGTTTGAAAAGAGAATAGATTTTGTTGGGGTGGGAGGCTTACAAGCATGTGGGCCCAAGACAAGTGGTCAAATTCTTCTACCAGGTGGGGTCATGACTGATCTAATTACCAAGTGTTCATGGGTCAATACTACTTATAACTGCCCTCTTTTTGGACCCTATTTCAGGGAAGAGATCCTGGCCAAGGTAATTCTCCTGGTGGCTTCCAAGAGATGATACAGTGTCTAGTCACAGGAACAGCAGACTGGCAGGGATGGGCTTCTTGGCCTTGGCCAGCATCGGACTGGAGACTGCCCAGAAAGGGAAGAGGAAAATAATAATCAAATGCATTTTACTTTTTACCACTCACCCAACACAGTGTTTAGGATGGTGGACTAAAATGTGACACTCCAGGACTTTCCGTTGTCACTGAGCGGTAACAAATCTAACTAGTATCCATGCTCGGTGGGTTAAGGATCCAGCACTGCAATGAGCTGCAGCATAGGCTGCAGACATGGCTCAGATCTGGCATGGCTGTGGTGTAGGCCAGCAGCTACAGCTCCAATCTGAGCCCTAGCCTGGGAACTTCCATATGCGGCAGGTTCGGCCCTAAAAAGCAAAAAAAAAAAAAAAAAAAAAAGAAAAAAAGAAAAAGTGACACTATACCTAATGGGTAGAAACAAACACTAGACATGTGTGTAGGCTCACACCTCCACTCTCCCCCAGAAATTAGATGACATGCCTGATATCCATATTTTAAGTAACTGGCAAAGTATGAGACAATATTTGTTATCTCTACTTTGAGACACACCACCAGAATCCTTGGCTGATTTGGAACTCAAGAGTAAGTGTTTTGAGAGTTCCTGTCCTGGCTCAGCAGAAATGAACCCGACTAAGAACCATGAGGTTGCTGGTTCGATCCCTGGCCTCGCTCAGTGGGTTAGGGATCCGGCGTTGCCAGAAGCTGTGGTGTAGGTCGTAGACGCAGCTCAGATCTGGCATTGCTGTGGCTGTGGCACAGGCCGGCAGCTGTAGCTCCAATGTGACCACTAGCCTGGGAACCTCCATATGCTGTAGGTGCGGGCCAAAAAAAAAAAAAAAAAAAAAAGGGTAAGTGTTTTGAGACTTACGACAGTCTCTAGATAGCCCAACCCAACACAGACGGAGTAAAGAGCTCAGTGGAAACTGTGAACATTACCTTGCCTGTATGATGTGAATAGTCCTACAAGTTCATTTTGAAGATATTGACTAATAAGTGAGTTCCTGGCACAGTCACAATCTTAGCTCATTCTTCTAGCCATATTCTGTGCTGATAATATTTATAACACAACATTCCTTCCCTGAAATACCTCAACATCAAAAGTCTAAAACACCATACTTTTCTCAGCTGCTGGGAAGTTCTGATACATCAAATCCTTATTCATTTCTCTGTTCTTCCCAAACTGTCCTCCCCGTCAGCTTCCTATTAGAGAAACATACAGTGAACTTCTGGATCAATGAATAAACCTTACGATGTGTCCAAAAAGGACAATTGAGGGACAAGGAAAGAAAAGCAGTCTCTGTCTACACAAGACCATACTTTATTAAACTGCATTAAAATGTTTTGCCTGCTGTATCTTGTAGATAATGTTAAAAGCGAAAACCAGTGTGGAAGAAAATGGTCTTCTGAACCCAGAACCTTCAGAAATGACCCTGATAAAAAAAGATCAGCTGGATGAAAATTCTTTTTATTTAAGGAAAAAAATTTTAAGCAGACAGAAATAAAGAAACATAAGACAAATGCAATATACTTTTTCTTCCTCGAGGATTTTGCCAACCCAGTAACTTAGAGCATGTTTTATAGGTACAAAACATCTGGGAGTTTCCTGGTGGCTCAGCAGTTTAAGGATTGGGCATTGTCGCTGATGTGGTGGGGGTTTGATCCCTGGCCCAGGAACTTCCATATGCCATGAAATAAATAAATAAATAAATTATATATATATATATATATATATATATATATATATATATAATAACTATATTTATTATATAATATAAATATATATTTATTTATAAGATAATATATACACTTATATAATCTATAAATATAGAGAGAAACAGAAATAAAAGCAAGGAGGGTCCAATGAAAGGGGTTTCAGTGTGGTGCTTTTGGATTCTTCCATATGGATGTGACCACTAGCTCTGTCATGTTCGAGGCAATTGGCTCACCTTGAGCAAACTTCTCAACCTGTCAGGCCTCAGCCTTCCCACAGGACTCCAGTAACCCTACCTGCCAGGAGGAATGTGAGGAATGAATTCAAGCGTTTACCTGAAGCACTAAGCACCTTAGCCAGCCCACAGGATGTACTCCTCAAAAGATACAATTAGGTGTAGGACCCTATATGAATCCGAAAGACAGAAAACTGCCTGTGAAATGTTGGCTTTGAGACCTGCAGGCGAGAGATGAAACAGAACTAAAGAACTAGGAGGAAATGTCATTAAGTAAATGAAGTCAAAAGGGGGCAGAAAGACATGTATATTTATAAGAAACATGCCTGTATCACATTACCCGCTCTGGGCCCATCAGTTTGGGTGTGGAAAAGAAGCACAGTGTTACACCAAGCACATGGAGAAGGAAACTTCT
Source organism: Sus scrofa (assembly GCF_054392235.1). Taxonomy (NCBI): domain Eukaryota; kingdom Metazoa; phylum Chordata; class Mammalia; order Artiodactyla; family Suidae; genus Sus; species Sus scrofa. The sequence continues at coordinate 62,213,147 of NC_139395.1, forward strand.
TGTATAGCCCCTCACTCATTCTTTCACTCACTCATGCAACAGAGAGTCACTGGGACCTGGGAACTTCTCATGGGTCAGGAAGCCCTGGTTCAGCACAAAAAATTAGATCGTAAGTGTGTATACACACATGTGAGTGCATATGCACACGTACACCCACCCCCGCCACACACACACGTCCTCCCTCTGCTCTTCTAGAGCTTACTGACTGTAGTGATGTCCAAAAGAATTTTCTGCAGTGATGGAAATATTTTAGATCTGAGCTGTCCTACATGGCAGTCGTACATGGTTACTGACCACCTGAAAGGTGGCTATTGTGTTGGAGGGACTGAGTTTTTTTTTTTAATTTTCAATCATTTGTATTTCTTCTTTCTTTTTTCTTTTTTTGCTTTTTAGGGCCACACCCATGGCATATGGAGGTTCCCAGGCTAGGGGTCAAATCGGAGCTACAGCTGCCGGCCTACACCATAGCCACACATCTGAGCTGCGTCTACGACCTACACCACCACTCACAGCAATGCCGAATCCCAACCCACTGAGTGAGGCCAAGGATGGAACTTGCACCGTCATGGATGCTAGTCAGATTCACTTCCACTGTGCAATGGGAACTCCCCCATTTGTCTTCCAATTTAAACAGCCACTCATGGCTATTGGCTACCACCTTGGGTAGTACAGAAATTGACAGATGCAGCTCTCAGGTCAGGGAGAAGAAAAAGAAAAGCAAGTAGAATTGAAGACCCCAGAGGAACGGAATGCAGGACTTACATCAACACCCTTCTATATAGTCAACTTTCTGTACAGACTAAATATCGCATATGTTCCATGCCTACCTCCTCCTACCCTATAATATGCCCTCTCAGGTGGCAGAAGTTAAAAACAAACGGCAGATGGTGGCAAACACTCAAGGTCCTATTCGATCACGTATCTACCGAAGCACTGAGTCAATGAACTCAGGTGCCCAATCCAATTTAGTCCAAACTGCATGCTGCCTGATGCAGTTTCCTTCTCACACATCCCTGCACACAGAATAACAAGGTCACCTTCACATAGAGTGACAGAAATGCTGCAGCGCTACAGAAAACAAGGAATCGAGGAGAACACACCAAGCTATGCTCCTCTCTATGGTGAAGTATTTCAGATGAATAAGGGAGAATATCAAGTACTAAACCTTCGTCTCAACAGTCCAGTTTCCAGAGGTCAACTTGCCTCTACCATAAGATGCACAGAGCACATTAGTCTCAACCTGATCTGAAAGCTGGAAAGTTCTCCCCATTGTGTTAATGGAAGCAAACTTAGGTCCCTTAAGTTAGTTAACCCTAACCCTAAGTTTGCTAGGCAGCAAAGCCAATCTACTGATGCCACTTTGTGGTAAAGGCAAGTACAGTGTTTATTGCAGGTCATCAAACAAAGAGAATGGGCAGCTCACGCTCAAAAGAATTGAAGGGTTCTTTTAATGGAAAAGTTTTTAAAGGCAACATCTGGGGTGAGGGTGCAGCTCATGGACTTTGTTCTGATTGGTTTGTGGTGAGGTAACAGGATGATGATTCAGGAATCTTCATCATCAACCTTCTGGTTCCAACCAATCTGAGCTCTATGTGCTGTAATTTGCATGTAGTCACCATCCACCACCTGGGTAGGTGGAGTTCTTAGTTTCTACAGAACAACTCAAAGATACACAACAAATTCTTTAAAACATCCATCCCTTGAGGAGGAACCAGGACTCTGTTTTATTGCTGAACTATTGTTTAAGCTATTATCACTTTCCTTGCTTGACTGTTTTTCCGTGGTTTCTGCATGCCCTTACTTCCCTAATTAGTAACGGCTTGCCTCTGCTCTTTGGAACTCATCTAAGGCCTAGGAAAAACAGTGGACATGAAAGGACCCCACAGAGCCCTGCTGGGGTTCAATCCCCCTTTGTTTGATACTCCTCAATTCCGAGGGGAATAGGGTTTGGGACAAGAGAAGGAATAGGTTTAGATAGAGAGATTAATCCTCAACACAGCAGGGGAACTTGTGGCTCCCCTGGCTCCACTGCGGCCAGCAGCATGGAGGAACAGTACCTTCTCTTCTCTGGGAGTCCTAACATGTGCTCAAGTTCACAGGATGCCTAATGGAAGGGGACCTCCAGTTTCCTGTGGAGCCAGACTTCCTTTTCTCTTAATGGAGTGACATATGAAAAATTGTCAACAAGTCTCCCCAAAATGCAGGAACCACATGAAAATCAATAAAACCTGACTGCCCTGTTCATTTGATGGGAGTCAGCCAGACCAAACGGAGGTAATGGGGCTTAGCGGGGCTCACGGCCACTGCAGGCATGCAAGCAGACCTGGCAGAAAGGCAGTCCTTATTTCTCAATGGGAGTTGGCCTTTGCTCTTAGGGTCAGTTGCTAGAATCATGGTCAGCAGTGCTCACAACAGGAAATAGAGCTGGTCTTTATGAGGAGTGGAAAAACAGTTTCCTGGAGCGAGGAAACACAGGAGGCACAGAATCTGAGACTGAGATTTTAGGAATCATCCAAACCCAAAAAGGAAGCCAAGTAATCTATGGTTTCTGGTGTATCTTCTTTTTCACATTTTTAACAACTCTAAAAATTGATGAAACTGTGTAATTATCACCCGAGGATGGTTTGCAAATCAGAATGCTTTCATATGTATTTTCTAATTTACAAAGGTTGATCTTCGCACAATTCCAACCAGAACAGAGATCTTGGAACCCACTGCAAATGGGAGAAAATGGGAGTCAAGGATCCTGCCAGATCAGAGTCCAGGGCCTCTGACATCCACCAGGGATGTGCTGCAGGGAGCTGATCAGCAAGGCTGTGCGTTATAGCTCTTCTGTCCAGCATTTCACTGAAGGAAAAATCAGAAGGGTAGCAGAATTTACCACCCCAAAATATGCCTCTTTGGAAAAAAGACTATTTTAGGCTGAGCACTTTAAGAAGCAGCAGACATGGGTGAAGCTCTGAAAACGGAGTTAACCTTTTTTAAGAGACATTTTACATGGATAAAGGACATCTCCATTTGTAAGGATTTCTTTCCATGTGTAACAGGAAAAGGAGGATGGCTGGAACTCCAGGAACACTTATCAAGGGAGAATCAGACTTAAAACTGCCTAACAACCATACCCTCATTTACAATGGTCCCAGTTAATTTGACTCCCCTGCCCACACTATGTCCAACATCTTCTTCTGTTTTTAGCTGGAGAAGGTATTTAAGGGATTACTTAGGTTATTTCAGGAAATTTTATTCAGGTTTCCCAGGTCTCTCTCATGTATACAAGAAGCATAGATGCTATTAAACTTCTGTTTGTTTTCTCCCTGTTAATTTGTCATTTATTAATGAGTGTCTCAGCCAAAACCTACAAAGCTAGAAGTAACGTTATTTTCCTTCCACTACAAAGCGGGGGGGGGGGGCACCTAAAATGCCTTTCTTGAAATCCTAAAAATGCAATGCACTAGGAAGCTGGTTAGGTGGTGCTATAGTCTGCCGGACTAGGGATGGGACAGCCACAGGTGCGTCCTGCTTTACCTGCATTCCATTCTTTGCAAGAGGGACACACTGAAAATATCCCTCAAGCATTTAAAAGGAAATAGGAAGGGAAGGAAGGAGAGAAAAAATAGGCCAAGCTACACCACATTTCTGCTATTAAGTAAAAATTCATAAAAACCTCCTATTTTCAACTGTATTAAATCTAAAGCGGTGATAACAAATATAATATTTTAATAATGGTAAGCTTAAATGTAATCATTACCAAGGAACAAAAATTTGTGACAAATTGAAGCTTCCAAATGACTTCAGAGAGAACTCATTACTCTATGAGTTAACATGATACGAAGGGATATTATAATTTATAGAGCTAACCAGTGTGATTAGCAATAAGAAAGTGCCGTGCCTCACATCAACAACATGAGCGAGTTGTTATGGAGACAATACACCGGTGGGTCTCTGCTGCAGTCAACTAATTTTTAATCTTGAGGATTTGTGACTCTGCTTGGCTGGATCCTGCTATTAATCAACATGAACAGATGATAAACAGGAGTTTCAAAGTTCTAAAAGGAGATCAACGAAATCATTGCTTCTTCCCAGCAGGAACTGAACATTCCTTGACCTCAAATTCCGTTCTTCTCTTTATCTCTTTATGGGATATAACTGTGAATATCTCTTCTGGTAAGAAAAAAGGGGCCATGGAGTAGCATTATGATGCTAAAACTGTCCTCTGTAAACACACCTCAGGCCTGCTCTTGCCACCAAGAAACTCCTCCTGTGTTTGATGACATGGTATATGAAACAACACTGCACTTTTCAGTGTTTACACAAATAATCTCCAACTACACATACATGGAAATCAGAATAAATCAAATCCTATATTCTCAGTGACTTTCTTTCTTTTTTTTTTTAATTTTTATTTTTCTTTTTATAGCCATACCAATAGCACATGGAAGTTCCAAGGCCAGGAGTCGAGTAAGAGCTGCAGCTGGTGTACACCACAGCCATGGAAACACTGGATCTGAGCACCATCTGCAACCTATGCCACAGTTTGTGGCAATGCCAGGCCCTTAACCCATTGAGCAAGGCCAGGGATCCAACCCGAATCCTCAAGGAAGGACAATATGTCAAGTTCTTAACCCACGGAGCCACAACAGGAACTCCTCATTGACTTTACTTCTATTTCCAAGTTAACTCATCTTCACTCTCAAATGAGCCAACACCAAGTTTCTCTGTCTCTATGACAAATATAAATGGAGTCCTCAAGCGTACAGAGCAAGAAAGAAACTCTTACTCTGGGCAGAAAAGGGCCAGAAGGGACCAATTATTCGTTGAATGCCTGCCACATGCCACTGTTGGGCTATGTGCTTTAAATGCATGATTAGATCTAGTCCTTATCCGGGAAGTACAAACAAGCACACTGACAGAGTCATCTTTATAGATGAATAGAAACACTGGATCAAGGACAAGCCAGAAGCCACACAGCTGGGCAGTGAGAGATGGTCGATCGGGGTCTGAGGGTCTGAATGTCTTCCCCCTCCCTCCCTCCACCCTAACTCAAAACAGAAGTTCTCTCAGGGGCCATAGGGATCTCTGGGTACATTTCTGTTGGGAGCTGTAGGGACTCGCCATGGTGATGGCATTCTCAGGCAGGTGCCACCGGGAAGGTCTCTCTGGAATTATGCTGCAAGGTGCCCTCCACTAAGGCAGCAGCTGCCACCAAAGGGAATCCTCGAGGGGAGAAAAGCAGGACATGTGTACGGCAGGCTCACAGCGAGTAATTTTCCCTCTGGTTCCACTTCCATCAGCTCCTTTCAGAAGGGAGACTGTCCTTCAGAGATTTAAACTGGGTTTGACATGACAAATAATGTCTTTGAGCCACTGTCCAAGTAACGCACATTACTCATTACTTCTCTCTCATTTTTTCATCCCTTCCAGAGGAACAGACAGAATTCAAATAAGAGGGGCACAGCTTGTTCCTTAATGAAGGTCCTGACTTCAGCAGCATTTCAGAGGATGTGAGAGGGTCAGTCGCAGCACGCCCTGTGACCAGGGGGCCAGGGCCACCCCCAGAAAGCAACTTCTCCTCACTCTGGTTTGCAGCTTGGGGGAGCCAGGGCCTTACCCTCTTGATATTAATCCTTGCTTTCAGAGCTTATCAGAGATGCCTGAAGGCTGAACAAACCACTTGTAAGTAAATATTTTGTTTAGCAAAGCGATGGTTGCTTTTTCTTTATTATTATTTTTTTAGTAGAGTTAGCAGTTTTATAGGTATGTGCTCTTTTGTCTAGCCACCATGCCACCAGTTCTGACTGTCTCAGATGGGCCAGGGTCATCTTATGCCACCTCCCTGGCCTCTAAATGCTTTGTGATGAAAGGTTCCTTTTACATAATCAAAGGGAAAAAGAGTAAAGCTCATCACCACAAAAATTATGCCCCTCTAGCCCTCTTGTACATAAACTCCAGAAACCAAGGATGTTGATACCATCACAGAGGAAACAGAACAGATCATTACAAATAAATAATGAGAGCATCAACAGAGAGAAAACCATCTCTGCCCATAGAAATTGGAGAAAGTGCCCAAGTGAGGGGCTGTTTGACCTTGGTCTTCAAGGTCAAAGTGGGAGCTTGCTGAGGGAGAGGCCCTCAGAGAAAAAGACATTCACATGTGAAGAGCAAAACAATGGTATGGCTGAGCCACAGGGACTATGCCTCCACTGTCCCATCTAAAAAGTGCATCCAATGTGCCTTTAATACTGAGCAACCAATAAAAACAAAAAATCATTGCTTAGAAAGCAATTACCAAGATGCTAACAGGTGTGTGGACTCCATCTGAGGCAGGAATGGTAAGATGGTAGATCTGGAACAAATGGCATAGTCTCGGGCATAAAAAGCCCCACAGAACACGCCCTGTTTAATTAGCACTCCTGGGCCCCCCAGCTTGATATCTTGTTCAACTTGGATTCCTTTCCTTTCTTTCCATCTCAGGAGGCACTGGCCGCCTCACTGCAGACTTGACCCACTTGCTCACCTTCTCCTCCCTTCTGTGGGCCTAGAAGATAGGACTTCCCTGCAATAGGCCACTGGTCATAGGCTAAGAGCTCAGGCACTACAAATGGCCATATTTTGTTCTTTTTTACAGCTGAGTAGTATTCCATGGTATATATGTACCACATCTTCTTAAGCCATTCAACTGTCGATGGACATTTAGGTTGTTTCAATGTCTTGGCTATTGTAAATACTGCTGCAATGAACATAGGGGTGCATGAAACTTCTGAATAAAAGCTCCGTCTGGATATATGCCCAGGAAGTAAGTCAGAAACAGAAAGACAAATATCACATGAAATTACATAAGTGGAATCAAAAATATGGTACAAATGGACCTAACATGATGGAAGATAGAATGAGTAAAAGAATGTATAGGTATGTATGATTGGGTCACTGTGCTATACAACAGAAATTGACACAACATTATAAATCAATCATACTCTAATAAAAATTTAAAACATTAAAAATTTTAAAAAGCTCAGGTACTAGACTAAGAGCAGCCTGGGTCTGAGCCCTGGTTCTTCCAGTTCTCAGCAAGTCACCCCCAGGCTCAGATTTCTCTTCTGTAAACTGTGGCAAACACCATTACCTTTCTCATAGGGGTGATGCTTATAAAGTAACCTAGCTCCTGCCACAGAGTGTACTAAATAACTGTTAGCCTTAATTACTCAGTATGTCTGAGTATGAATATTTGGCCTCAACACCCCAAAAGTGAGGCCACTTCCTTAAAGCGATTCCTTGGTGTATCTATTATCTTTGTCTGCAGCCCAGTCCGAAGTTTGGAAACCTGGATCATTGAGCACCAGGGAGCCAGATGAGAAAGTGAATAAATGCTGGCAAATCCACTCCACTGCTAGACCAAGAGCTCAAAGCCTCTAAAGCATCCATAAAAAATGGGCAAAATGGATGAAAATCAACAGTAGTCTAATTGTCTTCATGTAACTCAATAAACCTGACCAAAAAAAAAAAAAAGTAATTATAATTGATGACATAATCATAAATGGAATTTTTAAACAGCTCTAATAAACATGGATACAGACCCTTCTTTTCTCATTCTGAGCCCATCTCTATCCTAATCCTCAATAGCAACTGCAGTGACAGTTTCTCAGGGATTGGGTCCCCTCCTCTATACACCCAACAATAACTTTCCTTCAGAGTCCTTCATATTCATTGCCATGATTATTTGACTATTGTCTGTCTCTCCCACTAACATTAAACAAATGACCATGGAAAGAATGCTCTTGCTTAAATTTTTAAACCTTAGTGAATATTAACCAAATTTTGACATAAAAAAATAACATATTTGTAAATTTAAAAAATTAGGTTACATGTGAACATGTTCAGCATAATCTATTTTGCAAGGAAAAATATTGGGCCCACCTACCAACATACACACACAATGAGAAATTTCTGGAAGTTTCTTTACCAAAACATCAACAATGGATTTCTCTAGACAAGAAGAAAACATCTATGCAGCATCATGACCACCCCCTTCAGAAGATTCCAGGCTCTTTTTTCCCCCTGGTCCAGGCCAGGGCAGTTTTCTCCTGAGTGACGGATGGAATGGACCACTTCCATGAGCAGGTGGCCCGCTTCTGTGGTTTGCTTGCCAACTGAGAAAACAGCAGCTGTGATAGGCAACTGTGGACAGCCCAAGCCACTCAGCCACGGCAGGGGGGGTGAGGTCCATGGCACAAGCCGAGGGGCTAGACCAGCCACATCCAGCACTGCATGGCCAGCTACACATCAAAACTGGCAGGGAAAGCACTTTTCATTCCAGTTTCCCAGCTTGATCTGGTTCACTCTGGACAAGAGACAAGCAATGGTGGAAGTCCTGTGTGCCTTTGCCCTGTTGCCTGCCTCCAGGCTGTGGCGGGGGAGCCAGGTGGCGTCCCAAGTCGCTTCATTGGAAATACTGGCCTAGTGTGTGAAGTCCTGCCTACTCACTTTGTCGTTGTTCAAATCCAAACCTCGGTCACAAAATGGAGGTTTCACTGAGGCTGCAGAATACAGGAAATGAAGGTTTTTATAGGGAAGGTTGGCAGGGATAAAGGAGCCTTCCCTATAAAAACCTTCATTCATCTATCTATCTATATCTATATATCTATATATGTGTCTCTGCTATTATAATGATACACAAAAGCAGCTCTGCCTTTCATTATTTTACATGAGATCTGTAATTCTGTCACACATACATAGGTGAAAATATACATACGAATACATAGGCATATGTATATACATATGTGTATATACACACATACATACATATACACTCGTCATAGCTATATGTACAATATACATGCATACGCACATACAGATGCAAACACACATACACGCATATACATACAAAATGTGCATGTACACACGTATACAGGTATACACAAAATACATACACATGTGGCATATACATAAAATAGATGATGCAAACATATACGCACATGCATGCATATATAGACAACACATGCAGGCATACACACATTTACATTTATATGTATGTATATAGACAGTATGTATTATATACAGTAATGTTTATTTAAAAAATCCGAAATAGGGGAAACTAGCTGGAATAGGGTGATATTCTTCACCTTTTTTTTTTTTTGTCTTTTTTTTTTTGCCTTTTCTAGGGCCGCTCCCTCAGCATATGGAGATTCCCAGGCTAGGGGTCTAATAGGAGCTGCAGCCGCTGGCCTACGCCAGAGCCACAGCAATTCAGGATCCCAGCCACGTCTGCAACCTACACCACAGCTCACAGCAACACCGGATCCTTAACCCACTGAGCGAGGCCAGGGATCAAACCCTCGTCCTTGACGGTTCCTAGTCGGATTCATTAACCACTATGCCATGATGGGAACTCTCTTTTTTTTTTTTAAATCTTTTGCCTTTTGTCTTTTTAGGGCTGCACCCACAGCATATGGAGGTTCCCAAGCTAGAGGTCTAATCGGAGCTGTTGCTGCCAGCCTACACCAGAGCCACAGCAATGCCAGATCCAAGCCACATCTGCGATCTACACCAAAGCTCACAGCAACACTGGATCCTTAACCCACTGAGCGAGACCAGGGATTGAACCCACAACCTCATGGTTCCCAGTCGGATTCGTTTCCACTGCGCCACGACAGGAACTCCTCCTCACCCTTTGATGGCACGATTTTCTCCTGGAAATTTGTCAAGCCAATAATCCAGGATGTATGCCAAAACAAAAGTCTGGAAACATCCAAAGCATTAACCAGTTAAAGAAATTATGGTACACCAAAAAAGGGAACACTCTGCATACTTTTAAAACCACAGATGCAGCTGCTGACATGGATAATGTTCATGATATGTTATTAAGTGAAAAACAAATTTCAAAACACTACATATTGTTTGCAAAACACTAAGTATATTGATTCAAATTTTATAATATAAACATATACCTTGTATGTATAGAGCAAGCATATATATATTACTCTATTAAAGATATAAATATTACATAGGATATAAAAATAGAGACATATATAAAATGAAGGTACACTACATATGAGGAGAGTAGTTAAGCTTAGGAGGGATTGTGGATACTGGCTGTCTTCATTTTTTTTTTTTAGGGCCACACCTGTGGCATACACATGGTCAAATCGGAGCTATAGCTGCCGGCCTACACCACAGCCCCAGCAATGCAGGATCCTTAACCCCACTGAGCAAGGCCAGAGATCAAACCTGCATCCTCATGGATACTAGTCAGGTTCCTCACTACTGAGCCATGACAGGAACTCCCTTCTGTGTGTGTGTGTGTGTGTGTGTGTGTGTGTGTGTGTGTGTACTTTCTATTTTTTTGTTCAAAAACAAGATGTGCAATTTTTTTAAGGTGGAAACAAAGAAAGGAAACTCTAAAGGAAAAAGGAAGAGAGATAAACACTCACCCTATCCACACCCCCGCCCCCACCCAGGCTGGGATTCAGCAGAGCCAGGTGACAAAAACCAGGTCCTGACAGAAGAACCCATGTAATCTGGACTCCGGATCTAAAGAACTAGAGAGGCAGCATCTCATTTATATGTAATATAGAGGCAAGATAGCTTTTCCACTCTAGGCATTGTCCACTAGCCTTTCCCTCTAGCTCACCTCCCCTCTCTTCCCCCAGGTTTCAAAATTTCACTTTTCCTAAGGTTGACTGTTTTCTAAGCCTGGAGGGCTGCCATGTTCATTAAATAAATTTGAAAACCAGCATAACTCAGGGTTGCTCACCAAGGGTAGAGGAGGCCCGGTAGTCAGCACAAACAGAGAAGAGGGTGAGGCAATATGGAGCAGTGAGGACTGCGGCCAACCAGCAGGGTGAGCAGCCACTCAACTGCTGCTGGCTGTTGCCAAGCAGGATGCGAGCCCAGCCATGTCCATCCATCTTCAGATCTTTTAAGGAGAAGCTGAAAACCCAGATATCTGGGAAATCTGATACTTTAAGTGTTCATTACTTTATGGGTGCATCCTTGGGTGAGTTATCTATCCCCTCTCTGCTATAAGTTTCCTCGACTATAAATTGGAGATAATAACTATATCTATTTCTCAGGGCTATTGTGATATACAAATGACTCAATCCACAAAATGTTTAGAATATTACCTGATCCAAGGTAAGCACTCAGGGGTTATTATCATCCAAACACTGCTCTCATGGGCCACCCCTGAAGGACCACTACACAGGGCTAGAAAATCCCTGAGGGCAGGGCCTGTTCCGCCAATAGATTTGGTTACCTGACCTCTAGGGCAGAAGCTGACACACTGTTGGCAGCAGGGTTTTCTGAATATATCAATCAGTCACAGAGTATTTCCTAAAGAGTGAAGGTCCTCAAAGCCCTTTCTGTATTACCACCCAGACCCACCTAATCTCAGAGTCTCTAAACCTAATCTCCATGTCCCTTAAAAACAAGGAAGAAAAAAAAAAATCACAGAGTTCCAGTTGTGGTTCAGCAGGTTAAGAACCCAACTAGTCTCTGTGAGGATGCGGGTTTGATCCCTGGCCTTGCTCAGTGGGTTAACGATCTGGCTTTGCTGCAAGCTACGGCATAAGTTGCAGATGTGGCACAGATCTGGCACTGCTGTGGCTGTGGTATAGCCCTGAAGCTGCAGCTACAATTCAAACCCTAGCCTGGGAACTTCCATATGCTGCAGGTGCAGTCCTTTAAAAAAAAAAAAAAGAGCCTCCACATAAGGCTGCCCTCAGCCCATGCCAAGGACCTCAGTCCTTTATTTGTGCTTTTGGAATTACAGTCTGGGTTGGAGATGGGATGTGGCAAGGCTAGGGAGGATGGGAACAGATGGCAGTCCCAGGGGTGACTTCTTGTAATGGCTGATCTACAGGAATCCATAAGCCACGACTCTCTGCCCTGTTATTTGTTTACACATCCACCTGCTGAGAAAAATCCTCGAGAGCTCCTTTTGGTCCATATGCTGTTCTGGAAAGTTGGCCTCATGCAGGAAAGAGGAACGAGAGGTGCCAAGGCTTCCCTATGCCAGGCTCCTCACCTGGCCTCCGCCCCTGCCTTTGTGAGACTTAATTGTAATCTCAGCCATCTTGCCAGCAGATTCTATCTTGGAACAAAACCTCAGGTGAGGGAGTTCCCTGGTGGCAGAGTGGGTTAAGGAGGAAGCATTGTCACTGCTGTGGCTCACATTGCTGCTGTGGTGCGGGTTCGATCCCTAGCCCAGGAATTTCTGCATACTGCTGGTGAAGGCAAAAAATATATTAAAACATTTTAATTAATTAATTTATTTATTTATTGGTCTTTTTCTAGGGCCGCTACCCACGGTATATGGACGTTCCCAGGCCAGGGGTCTAAAACATTTTTAAATAAAAAATAATTAAAAAAAAATACCTCTGGTGATCCTACCTATGAGGATAGATAAAAATAATCACTATCGTGACACAGTAGACCCCACACTAAACATTGTCAACAATCCTCACGTCAGCTTTACAACACTTTGAGCTAAGTATCAATATCCTCATTTTATAAAGGAAGAAAGCAAATCTCAAAGAGGTGAAGGAACCCAGCAAACATCACCAAATGGTGGAGCGAAGATTCAAAAGGTAGTCTGACCATGAAGACAAGCTCTGAATCACTTCACCACTTAAGTTCCCTGAGAGATTCTCAGCCCTCCGGATAAAGCTTGGAATCTCCACGAGTCAGTGGCAGGGACTCTTAACGTGTACTGTGCCTTTTTCCTCTGGGAGGTACTTAGCCACATCCAATCCTGCCTCCTCTGAACTCCTGAAAATTCATCCGCCCTATTCCCTTAAGCACCGGATCATTTCCTGGGAGCTAACAGGTCTACCTAGAGAAACTCTAAGCCCTTAGGGGCCAGAGGTCTGACAGGATAAACCATTCTTGCATCATCCAGCTCAACAAAGACTTGTTATATGAGTTCCTCAACCTTTTTAGTGAGATTATAGGGCAGAGTGGTCTTTATAAATATTTTGCATATTTTACAGAACTCCTGACTTCTCCAATGAAGTCCACCTGCCTATTCCACTTAATGCTATAATCTGCTAACCCCTGACCACTTTCAATTCCCTGACCTTGCTCCACATTTTCTTTTTTCCCAAGGCCCTTATCAATATCTACTGTACTTCATAATTTACTAATTGATTATACTTATAATGTATTATCCATCCTGCCTGCCCAGTCTCAGTAGAATGTACACTTTCCAAGGGCAAGACTTTTTTAATCATGTATTTCAAGTGCCTTCAGCAGAGCCTGGCACATAGTAGGCACCCCAGCAATACTTCTCCATGAACTATGCTGAAATGAAGATTCTAACGGCTTGACATCTCACGTTCCTAGTGTACAATTAATGGTTCTCACACTACCTACTTGATGCGTGAGAATGACAATGAGAAGGTGAGAGACCCCGGTGGACCATGTGGTATACTGCCTGGCACAGAGTAAGTGTTCAATATCTCTTCCTTACTCTTAACCCAGAAAATGAAATCTGCATTGTATGCTGTACCTGGCCTTATGGATTGAGCCACTGAGTGCTCCCCTTACAATAGATGAAGCTGTTTCTGAGGTTGGGAAAGCCATTCTTCATTAAATGCAATTCCTCAATTCCTTCTTAGAAAGAGGATGCTGAGGGTTTACTTCTACCATGGACTGAAAGCCTATAATGTTGACAAATGTCTGTAATGATTGGTAAACAAACATGAGAAGGGTAGGGCTGGACTTGATTTAATAGGTTGCCTGAGCTTTGGGTTACAGTGTCTTTTTTAATTCCCAGGAGCCAAGGTCAACTCAATACCAGAGTAGCAGGACTGGGCTTCCAACGGCTCTTTGATTTCATTCGAAGGGAATGAAGAAGATGGTCCGAATAACAGAGAAAACTATTCATTCTGATCTCCTCACAAGACCTTGATCTCCTAGAAGGTAAGGGCTCTGTCTCAATGCAGCTTTGTAACCCTTGGCCACAGCAAGACTGGACCAAGGAACTCATTCAATGAAATTAGGAGGAAGGACAGAAGGAGAGAGGGGAAAGGGGAAGGCACCAGAAAGGGAAAGAGTGTGGACCAGTAGGGAGGGAGGGAAGAAGAGACACAGGAAGGAGGAGAGAGGAGAGGGAAGGGAAAAATTGGACTGTGTGAAGAGCAAGACCCTACCATTTTAGTAAAGAGATGAAGAGAGGGTCTTGGAGCTCCCGTCATGGCTCAGTGGTTAACAAATCTGACCAGGAACCATGAGGTTGCGGGTTCGATCCCTGGCCTTGTTCAGTGGGCTAAGGATCCAGCATTGCTGTGAGCTGTGGTGTAGGTCACAGATGCAGCCTAGATCCTTCATTGCTGTGGCTCTGGTGTAGGCCGGCAGCTACAGCTTCGATTAGACCCCTAGCCTGGGAATCTCCATATGCCGTGGATGCGGCCCTAGAAAAGGCAAAAAGACAAAGAAAAAAAAAAAAAAGAGAGAGAGAGAGGGTCTTAATGATTTTATTATTATTATTATTATTATTATTATTATTATTATTATTTTTAGTGCCACACCGCAACACATGGAGGTTCCCAGGCTAGGGGTCAAATTGGAGCTGTAGCTGCCAGCCTACGCCACAGTCACAGCAACACCAAACCCAAGCCACATCTGCGACCTACACCACAGCTCACAGCAATACCAGATCCTTAACCCACTGAGCAAGGCCAGGGAATGAACCTGGATACTAGTCAGCTTTGTTTCTGCTGAGCCACAACAGGAACTCCCTTAATGATTTTATATGTTCCTATACGTGCGCAAAGCTAGGCAATCTGGCAACAGTGGATACTTGGGGTGGGGCTGAGGGAACGGTGAACTTGGGGAAGGAGCCTGAGTTTACTTTTTCTTCCTGCACCTCTGTCCCTAGAGGCTTTGCTCTGGTACCGGGATGGTGTGCCTACAGCAAAGCCATCCCACTGAGAGCACAGCACCAAGAGAAGATGTGGGAAATGCCGAGGGAAAAGAGAGAAAAATAATTGTGGAATTCTGGATGCTCTCCAGGAGCCAAGTGCTGGGTCACAGGAGGCAGCCAAGAGGTGGTATAAGGCCAGTGGGGCATAAAAACATGGCAGACCTGACAGGGGCATGAGGGGGAAAGTAGAAGGCACTTTTAATGGGACCAGGCTTGGGGACCAGACTTCAGAAAAAGCTAGAGGACTTCAGGAAAAAGTTGGTGGATTGAGTGATCTGGGCTATTCAGCATCACCTTGATGCAAAGTTTCTAGAAAATGTTGGGAAAGAAACTCTAAAAGTTGCCCTGGAGATGAGGCTAACTGAATTATTACAGAAAGAGACTGACCAATTTTCTTTTGACCATAGGGTCACTGTCCCTTCTTGGACTGCTCCAGAAAAGGCTGCATGAATCCCATGTTGGTGTTTTATCCTGCCTGTATCGGTAGGAGCTCTCCAGTTGTTTGTGTCTCCAGACAAGAACACCCTCTTTCATGTCTGTCTGCCTCCCACAGTCTCTGTAATCCAGACATTGGTGCCAATCTACTAACTTACCAACAGCATAACCTGGGTGTGTATTACAGAACTTCTCAGACCTTCAGCTTCCTAAGTAGTAAAATAAAGTACAGAGTTGTTATAAAGATTAAATGAGATAATTGTGTTAGCACAGTGACTAGCACACAGGAAGCTCTCAATGAATAGAAGCTGCGCTATTACTTTGAGGCAGTATCTCATATACTACTCCCGGTCTCTCTATAATGCAAATACTTATTATTAGCTCCATTTCACAGGTGAGAAAACTGTGCCTCAGATCTCAAGTTTCCTGGGAGTTCCCATGGTGGCTCAGTGGTTAACGAACCTGAGTAATATCCATGAGGATGCAGGTTCGATCCGTGGCCTCACTCAGTGGGTTAAGGATCTGGTGTTGCCGTGAGCTGTGGTGTAGGTCGCAGACCTGGCTCAGATCCCGTGTTGCTGTAGCTGTGGCGTAGGCCAGCAGCTACATCTCCGATTCAACCCCTAGCCTGGGAACCTCCATATGCTGTGGGTGCGGCCTTCAAAAGACCAAAAAAAAGTGAAGTTCCCTAAAGTTCAAGGCTAGATTTTGAATGCAGGTTGAAATCTCAGGCTCCCAACTGATAAGCATACCGTCTCCACGACATCTGCTCCATTTTCTTTACTACTTTCCTTTAACATACATTACCGCATCCCCTCCCCCCTTCTGCCTTCATCAATTTCTCTTCCTCTTTCCTGTCCCCAGCCTATACATACCTGAGGCCACAAACACACACCTTGAGGCACTGAGCTCAGAGAGAGATCGACATAGAAGAGGATCAATAATCAGAACCTATTTGGCAGAGTCTTCTAAAACCAAATACAAGCCAATCTTATGGTTACCATAAGTGAAATCTTTGCAGGGAGGGAATAACTGGGAGGGTGTGAATAACACGTACACACCACTGTACAAAAGAGATGATTAACAAGAACCTACTGTGTAACACAGGAAAATCTACTCAATAGTTTGTAATAACATATGGGGGAAAAGGGCATGGATATATTTATATGTATTCACTTCATTGTAAACCTGAAGCTAACACAACATTGTAAAACTACTATACCCCAATAAAATTAAATTTTAAAAAAAGTTTTTGTAAATAAAATCAAATATATAACTACCATCCGCCCAAGCTGTTCTTACATCTATCGAAACATCCTGCCAGACAAGAATAAACACAACATTGTTATTGAAAATAGCCCCAAAATATAAGCTACCCAGATGCCTATGAATAGAAGAATGAATAAATCTATTATGGTACGGTCACAGTACACAAGTAATAATAAATGAACTTCTGATCCAACAAAATGGATGCCTCTCACAAACACTGAACAAGCTAAGCCAGGCATAAAGAAAGCACACACTACAGTTTTTGTTTACTTGAAATTCAAAAGCAGGCAAAAGAAATGCATGGTAAAAGAAGCCAGGGCAGCAGGAACTTTTTTGAAGAAGGAACAGTGAATGGGCAGAGGCCTGAGGGATGCTTTGGGGGTGCTACCAGTGTTCTATATCTTGATCTGAGTGATAGCTACATAAAAATATGTAGGTTAAAAAAAAAAAAAAAAAAAAAAAAAAAAGAACAAAGGCAATAAAAGTATCTACATCCATTTCACTGCAGAGTTCTCCAGGCTTCTAGGGCAGTGGCCAAGATGGTGGGCTTTGGTACTGCCCACAGGCAAAGTGCTATCTGGTCTCTTGGCTGAGACCTAAAACAGCCTTTTGTACAAGATTGGGAATGGAACAGATCATGGCACGTCCAGGAGAGTCACAGCCAAGTGCATCTGCTGCTCTTTGCATCTTTTGGCCCCAGTGGCAAACTCTCAGGCCTGCAGAGAACAGCAGCAAAAGCTGGAAGAGAGCTCATCCACAGCTGGGCTGCTTGTGCCTACTCTAGGTTATGTTCTTTGGAAACCCTCAAAATTAATTCCCATTTCACATATTCTGGCACATTTGATAGTTTTTTTGTTGGTACATTATGATACTCCCTTATCAGACCAGGAATGCTTTCCTCCAAGATGTTTATTCCCTCTGGGTAAAGAGACATATCTACTGAAATTTTCACTGTCAAATGAAGGGATATGTCTTGGTTATTTTCCAGCTATAAAAATATTCCTGATTCTTAAGGATGCATTGCAGATTAGTGATCATAGTTTAACATGATAAAGAAAAGGAGAAAGATTAAAAAAAAAAAAAAAAGAAAAGAGTAACAGGAGTTCCCTTTATGGCTCAGTGGTTAACAAATCTGACTAGGATCCACGAGAATGCAGGATCCTGGCCTTGTTCAGTGGGTTAAAGATCCGGCATTGCTGTGAGCTGTGGTGTAGGTTGCAGATGTGGCTCAGATCTCGCATGTTGCTGTGGCTGTGGTGTAGGTCCGTGGCCACAGCTCTGATTGGACCCCTAGGCTGGGAACCTCCATATGCCACAGGAGCAGCCCTAGAAATGGCAAAAAGACAGAAAAAAAAAAAAAAAAAAATAACAACCTACATGTACTGCTTTGAGTTTTTCAAATACAAATTCAGTTAAAACAAAAAAGCCTTACTCAAGTTGGAGCTGAGATTCCAATGTAGGTCTCAGTCCAAAATCCAAAATCCATCAACATACTCTATGGCCCAACCTAGAGGGCCTTTTCCCCTCTGGAATTTTTATGAAATGCTCTTGGGGAGGTCTTGGAAAACATCTTTATACAAATAAAGACATTCTGACATAATCACCAATATGAGTTCATTCATTCCACAGAAAAGATGAAACTGTCTATGGTTCAACTCCCCCTCTACCAACACTTAGATGGGATGAGTAACACTTGTAGTTAGGGCCATAAACACCGGCAGTCTCCCTATAAGTATGAGCAGCTCTCAAAAGGCCACAGATATTTTAATCTGTTTTTCTCCATTTCTACCCTTGGGGACATGTTCCCTAGAGATGACCTCGGCTTACATCCAGCTGCAGAGAGCAGTCCTCATCCATGGAGAAAAAGTCTTAGCTTTCAGGCATGGAATCAGTAAGGAAAGAAAAAGGAAAATAGCTTCACTCCAAAACGTTCACCTAGGTTTTCAGTTAACCAATGTGCTGAAGCTTTTGGGTCATCAGAAAAGAACCTGATCACTGATAAGAGTAAAACAGCCCATAATAAAACAGGACAATAACATCCCCAAACCACTCTGACTTGGGATGTAATACTCATGTAACAAGGTTCATGCTCCAAAATCAAAAGCCTAGATATGATGATGTCCACTCATTCTTTAATGGCCCAAATAAAGACAAAGTAAATTATCATTCTCTCTAGTCCTCAAAGAAATGTTTCTTATACCCTGAGATGAGAAGGAGGAAACAAAGGACAATTCACACCAGATACAGGATAGGTTTCCCACCATCACTGACTGCGTGGTATCTGTGTGACAGTTTAAATATTGCACTTTGCTTCCACGTTGTCAACCTGTTTACAGGTAGCCCAGAATCCTGCCCCTGATCACAGCCCAAAGGAAAGCTTCCTGGATTGATTTAGTGACCAACTCTGACCAAAAGCTGCCTGCAACTAAATGATGCAACAGGTTTGGGTGGACAGAGGCGATAAGGTGGGAACTGTTTTTTGCATTAGAAAGTTTCTTCTTCCAAGTCCTCAACATTGATTCCATCTGAGCTGCTCTCACTCTGCCCCTGATGCCAGAGCTCCTCCAGCTGAGAGCTGGAATGATCAAAGTCAATACAGATCTCACTCTGGAATGGCTTCTCTGCCATCAACCCACCTTTTAAAAAAAAAGGAAGAAAGAAAAGAAAAGCTCCTCAGTAAACAAGAGTATCCCCACCAGGCAGGTCTGCAGCCTAATTATAGATGAGTCAGCTCATCAATGCACCAGAGACCTTAGCTGCCAAGTTCCTTTAACATTTCTCAACTTGGTGATGACAACCCAGAAATTTAAGTGGAAGCAGTGAGTGAAAAAGAAACAATTTAAGTTCACTGGGAGCCCCAGGATGGACAGGTAAATACCCGACACGTAATTATTCTTTCTTTGCTTTAAGGAACTTGGAATACCAGACTCACCTCCACCTGCGGTAAGCAGAATTCCAAGTGAGAGTAAAGATTGTGGGCAGGGAGAACCCAGGGCCACCTCCACAAGGGAAGAAGCAGGTCCCTTTGGTGATTAAAACCCAGCTCGTCATGATATTATACTCTGAATAAATGTGGCAATATACCAAGTGATGCGATGCTCAAAGCTTCACATGTTTCATCAATCTAGGACAGCCAGACACCTGTGTCCAAGCCCATCCCCCATTCATGCTGGCTGTGTGTTCACGGACAAAGCTGTTTTTTTGTTCGTTTGTTTGTTTTGGTTTGTTGTGTTTGATTTTTAGGGCTGCACCCGAGTCATATGGAAGTTCCCAGGCTAGGGGTCGAATCAGAGCTGCAGCTGCCGGCCCATGCCACAGTCACAGCAATGAGGGATCCCTGACCCACTGAGTGAGGGCAGGGATCAAATCTGCATCCTCATGGATGGTAGTCGAATTAGTTTCCATTGTGCCACAACAGGAACTTTGCAGACAAAGCTCTAAGCTCTCTGTGCTGAGAATCACCTGTAAATTAGGAATAATTTACAACTCCAAGAGGAGTTAAAAGGCTTGAAGTAGACAATCTGGATAAAATATGTGGTACGCAGTAAGGAATCAATAGCATTTTATAGTTATTATTATTATCATTCCCATTTTACAGATAAGGAAACTGACAGAGAAAGGATCACAAACTTGTCTAAAGTTACACAGCTGAGAAATGGCAGAACTGGATCCCGAGTTGCTGTAGCTGTGGCGTGGGAAGTGCAGCTCCAATTCAACCCCTAGCCTGGGAACTTCCATATGCTGTTAGCATGGCGCTAAAAAGACCCCCCCACACACAAAAAAAGCCCGTTTAGCAGTAATAATACTAGTAGTAGTGGTGGCGGTGGTGGTAATCACCACAGCACCAGTCAGTGACTCATGGCATGCCATCATGGGCTTGATTCCCATCAGGAAACTCAATGGGTCACAAATCAGCTAAAAAACATCAGGGGTGTGGAAGCCATATCACAGAAGAGGAGCTATGCATTGCCAGGACAAGTATGGACAAGAAAACCACTGAATGGTCCCCAAACAAGGATATAATCAGCCTATCAAATGTCCATCTCATAAAAGGAGGCACCACACACCTCATACAGGAGAAGCTGATGAATAGCTGACCACCATAGATCACGGGCAGGCATCCTTACTAAATCATCTCGGCAACATAGGCAGGAAGGAAACAGCCTTCATTTCCTCACTAGAGAAAAATCAAAGTTAAGCCACCTCACTGAGAAATAGTTAGAATCTCCTAAATTAATGATTAAGATAGTGCTCTTGGTTGAGGATACATCTCAACAGTGTCACATCATCACTTTTATCCTCTTCTACATTTTCATGGACAAGGAAACATCTCTGGGTCTGATTTTAACTCTTCTTCTATACCCTCATCTCTGTGTAGATGGGGACTAAGTCATATTCACAGCTATACAGCCAGAACCTAGAACAGTACCTGGCACATACTAAGTAGAAACTAAATATTTGCAGAATGCATAAATGATGCACCTAAACCTCTTAACAGGCAAACACAAAGTACTCAGTAAATAAAAGCTATCTGATTATCATTATTTTCTATTTTACTCTACTGAAGGATCAACCTATGTCTTTGGATCCTCACAACATGCAAGCCTTAAATGCAGAAGCTCTTAAGTGCTCCAGGAATAAACAAAGGAAAAAAGATGAACATTCGCAACTCACCGTTTCACAAACAGATCCCTGCCATCATAAATGAGGGCTTAAATCAAACCCAGATCATATACACACAGACACTCACACAACCCCTGCAATTTATTGTGTATATATTGCACATTTCCTTCCTAGAGGAGACAGAAGAATCCACACAGCAGAAAAGGTAATTAACCAGATGGCACTGTTGCTTTCACAATCTGGAACCTCATTAATGTTGATTCCTCTCTTCCCACCAAAAAGCAAACTCCTTGAGGGCAAAAAGTGAATAAGAGATAAATCCAAGATTGCTACTTCCAGTTGACCAAAAGAGGAGATGAATGCTGAAGATAAGATTTTAATTGTAAAATTTATTACAAACCTCTTTTGAAGGTAATACTGTTTTAACAAAGAAGAGATGCTTTCCCAGCTCAATTTTTCTGTCACTTACTCACCCCTACCTCCTACCTTCATTAAAAATTAACAGCATGTTATAACTAAAAGAAATACCAAAGATTATCTAATGCCCAACTTTCTCAATTTACCCATGCAGGGAAAGCAGAGATGTGCCAATTTCATGTGAAAGCAAAATCATACTCAGACATTTTCGGGGGGTGGGGGGACCTGCCCCGAAGGCATATGGAAGCTCCCAGGCTAGGGGTCGAACCAGAGCTGTAGGTGCCGGCCTACACCACAGCCACAGCAGCGCAGGATCCAAGCCGAGTCTGCAACCTACACCACAGCTCACGGCAATGCCGGATCCTCAACCCACTGAGCAAGGTCAGGGATCGAACCCGCATGCTCATGGATACTAGTCAGATTCATTTCCACTGAGCCATGATGGGAATTCCCCATACTCAAACACTTTAATGTTCTCATTACCTAGTATAAGAACAGAAAATAATTTTAGATCTGCAAAGGCCATAAACACCTCTGTAAATATTTGCTCAGCGGGTTAAGGATCCAGTGCAGCTGAAAGCTGTGGCAGAGGTAGCAGATGCGGCTTGGATCCGCTGTTGCTGTGGCTCTGATTCAACCCATAGCCCGGGAATGTAGCCCAGGAACTTCCAAATGCGGCAGATGCAGACATAAAATTAAAATATATACACATATACATAAATTCGTAGTTTTGACTCAATTCCAGCTTTGTTCCTTTCTTCAGACCCCCAGCTTCCACTTGATTCCTTTTTTTTTTCTTGGTCTTTTTAGGGCTACATCTGCAGCATATGGAATTCCCAGGCTAGGGGTTGTATCAGAGCTGTAGATACTCTGATTCTGTAGATACACAACCACAGCAACATGGGATCCGAGCCACATCTGCAACCTACACCACGGCTCACAGCAAACCAGATCATCAGCCCACTGAGAGAGGACAGGGATCGAACCTGTGTCCTCATGGATTTTAATAAGGTTCGTTACCACCGAGCTATAACAGAAACTCTATTCCACTTGATTCTTTTTTTTTTTTTTTTTTTTTTTGTCTTTTGTCTTTTTGTCTGTTGTTGTTGTTGCTATTTCTTGGGCCGCTCCCGCGGCATATGGAGGTTCCCAGGCTAGGGGTCGAATCGGAGCTGTAGCCACCGGCCTACGCCAGAGCCACAGCAACGCGGGATCCGAGCCGCGTCTGCAACCTACACCACAGCTCACCGGCAACGCCGGATCGTTAACCCACTGAGCAAGGGCAGGGACCGAACCCGCAACCTCATGGTTCCCAGTCGGATTCGTTAACCACTGCGCCACGACGGGAACTCCCACTTGATTCTTAATGTGACTTTTGTCCTAGGAACTCATGTACAATAAGGTATTTCAGCAGCTGGAGGTCAAAAAGCCCTGCATTCCAAAATTCACACGTGGAAGTGATAATGACCAAGTCTAGATCAACGGGGTAGTTCACCATCAGTATCCCCCAACTCAAGTGGGCCCAACCCAGCCTGACAAAACCCAGCCCTCTATACCTGGGGTAATCCAATCAGAGCCAAGAGGTTGTGGCTCTACTGCACATTCTCAATCACATAACTAAAACCTGAAAGACCCCAAAACATGTCCCCAGTCAGTAAGCCACAAAGAGTACCATGACATGTCCCTAATTCCTCACTGACATTTTCCATGGTTTGAGGGAAGAAAAGGTCACAATAGAAAGGTACATTTTATAGAGTTCCCACTGTGGTGCAGTAGAAACGAATCCAACTGTTCATGAGGATGCAGGTTCAATTCCTGGCCTTGCTCAGTGCGTCCAGGATCCAGCATTGCCGTTAGCTGTGGTATAGGTCGCAGATGTGGCTCAGATCCCACACTGCTGTGATGTAGGCCAGCAGCTGTAGTTCCAATTTGACCCCTACCCTGGGAATTTCCATATTCTTCAGGTGTGGCCCTAAAAAGCCAAAAAAAAAAAAAAAAGGCGTGTTTCTTAGGTGGGTCAGACAGTGATCAAGAACAAGGCAGCATCCTTAGAATTCTAGAGTTCTGAGGAGAAAGTGTCCTTCAAAGTCACTGGTTCTGCCTCTTTGTTAGACAAACTCAAATCCAGATCAGTGAAGGAGGTCCCAGGGTGAGTCATTAGCAAACTCAGGTCTCCTGATTCCCAACCCTATGATTTTTCTTCCACCCTGACTGAAGAGATAACAGACAAGTGGTCCAGGACTGCAGAAACACAACTGTAACTAGTCATGCTTTGGCATTTTTCTCGCCCTCCTAAATAAGTTTGTCTTTCAAGGTCAAATCAAATGTCCTCTGTGAGGTCCACCTTGTCTTTCCCCAGCCCAGTTGGGACCAATCACTCCTTATTCCCTGTCATCAACTCAGCCCTTTCCTTGATCTGCCAATTAACCCTCAGTTCAGTTGATTCTGTAAATGAATTTTATCATTCACCACTTGTCTCTTCCTCTGGACTGAGTATTCCTTCATGGCTGGGTTCACTTTTCTACTCTCCATTCACTGCCAGCCTCCCACATGCTACACATTTGCAAGTGCTCATTAAAATGTTCATTTATCCCACAAATATTTACTAAGCTCCTACTTTGTGCCATAAGTCCTTGCACTGGGGAGGTAGCAATGACCCCTCAGGAACTGAGCCTGCCTCCCAGGCAGTCTTCAGTCTTAAAAGGAAATTACAGAGCTAATTATGTAAAACCATAGATGGATGATACTGATCAGAAGAAAAGTATACTGTGTTTACCTGGGTAGGAACCAACGTGAGTAGGTAACAAGGAAAATGATCCTTCTAAGAGGTTCTCCATGTAAACATGCTTATTTGGGACCACTGTGTGTTTCTGGTGGCCAGTAAGAGAATGTGTTCAACCTCAAGATATTAATGATCATAATTTCATCAATGAGAAAAATATGTTTGGGGCAGGAGACTCAACAGGAATGACTCAAGGTGAAGTTGTGACATGTTGGCGACCAAAAGAGGGAGGGAGAGACTGGAATGGAATTTGGGAGGAAATTTTTAAAGAACAGGACCGAGGTCAAATGAGGAAGGATCAGAGCAGTGAATAAGGGAAGGGTTCCCCAAGAAAGGGTTTTAAACTGAGATCTAAACTATGACCAAGACAAGGGTAGCTGGGTGGAGGAGGATGAGAGACAGGAAAGGTGTGGACCCTCCCATGTGGAAGGAACAGCAGATTTATATTATGCCTGAAGTCAAGATTACAAATAACCAGCACACTGTAGACATCCCATTGTTGTAAAAGTAACCGATTTTTAGGCACTTCCATCTCTTCTTCTTTCACCACTAAAATCCACACGTAGCAGCCTGATGCTGCCTGGCAGATGTGTCAATTCCTCCCAGATACCATTTCAAACAGATTTAGTTTCCAGGAAGCATCACATATAAATTTTAAATCACTCTCTTGTCTTTAAAGGACAAGATGGTCTCAGGGTAGAAACTGCACAGAAGGAGTTGGAAAACTTGGGTTTTAATGGCAGTTTTGCTGTTAATTTACCAGGTGGCCTTTGGCAAGTCGATAAACAACCTTCTGTCTTTAATTCTGTCTATAAAATGATTAACCAGAATGACCCTGTTTTCTAAAAACATGGAAATTTTGTAACTGCCAACATGTACCACTGAATCTGCTTTAAAAGTACCCAGTAATAGGATTTCCCATCATGGCTCAGTGATTAACGAATCCGACTAGGAACCATGAGGTTGCAGGTTCGATCCCTGGCTTTGCTCAGTGGGTTAAGGATCCGGTGCTGCCATGAGCTATGGTGTAGCTTGCAGATGCAGCTCGGCTCTCGAGTTGCTGTGGCTCTGGCGAGGGTGGTGGCTACAGCTCCTATTCGATCCCTAGCCTGGGAACCTCCATATGCCACGGGAGCGGCCCAAGAAATTGCAAAAAGACCAAAAAAAAAAAGTACCCAGTAATAGAGTCAACTTTAAAAAGTAAGGAGTTCCCTGATGGCTTAATGGGTTAAGAGCCTGGCATTGTCAATGCTGTGGTGTGAGTTTGATCCCTGGCCCGAGAATGTCAGCATGCTGAGTGTGGCCAAAATTTATTTTAAAAATTAAAATAATAAAAAGTAAAAAACTATTTAAAACTTTAAAAGTTGTTTGGTCTTTTGATGAAGAGGAATTTCATTCCAAGAGATTATGTCTTTTTTTGCCTAAATAGTTTAAATTCTCTGATAGAGAATTTACATTAGAAAAATAATACATGGCCCAATTCTTAAGCCATGCAACATTGAAAACTCGAAGGTAGACACACTCTTGGCTGAATGACCGTGGCCGCATGTCTAACAACTTCATATGGTGCAGAGACATCAAGAGAAACAGCCAGCAACAGTGCGGCAATTGCAGATCTTGGTTTGAATAAGAATTCTTCTACAACCTCACCAGCTAAGTAACCTGACTCTGGCCTTAATTAACCTTTCCAAGTCTAATTTTCCCCCCATGAAAAATGGAAGTGAAGACTGCCACAGCTGACAGCTATGGCAGAAAGCCTCAGTCATAATATATTAACAAAACTTAGCCTAGTATAAGGCATATACCAGTGTATGTGGCACATCAAATATGCAGCAACCAAAAAGCCTTAGAAATTAGAACATGGAAGTCTATTTTTATAGCCTCTTGATAACTACTGATACCAAACACATGCATGGCTCTCACCATGCCAGATTCAACAGCCAAGATAAAAAATAATAGTCAAAACCCTCCACATGTATTAACCCATTCAATCTTCCCAAAAGGTATAGGAGTGAGTTATTATCCTCCATTTTACAGATGAAGAATCATCGCATAATTTACCCAAAGGAACAACTGGTCAAACCAAGCACTTGAACTTTAGAACCTGTGCCCTTGACCAGTCTGCTATATTGCTCCTCTACAAAAAAGGGGAGCCACTTGATATTCTGAAGCATGAGGATCAAAATAATTTCTTGGGAAAATTAATCTGACCATATCCAAAAAATCAGGTGAATGAATGAGACTAAATAAAATCAGGGAAGGAGTTCCTGTCGCGGTGCAGTGGTTAACGAATCCCACTAGGAACCATGACGCTGCGGGTTCGATCTCTGGCCTTGCTCAGTGGGTTAAGGATCTGGCATTGCCGTGCGCTATAGTGTAGGTTGCAGACGTGGCTCCGATCCTGAGTTGCTGTGGCTCTGGCATAGGCCAGTGGCTATGGCTCCTATTAGACCCCTAGCCTGAGAATCTCCATATGCCGCAGGAGTGGCCCTAGAAAAGGCTAAAAGACAAAAAATAAAATAAAATAAGAAAATAAAATCAGGGAAATGAGAGAAACTGATCAAGGTCATTAAAAAAGAAATCAGGTGTTTCATTATACAATATTTTTTTTTTTTTCTCTCTTTTAGGGCCACACCTGTGGCCTATGGAAGTTCCCAGCTAGAAGTCAAATGGGAACTATAGCTGCCGGCCTAAGCCAAAGTCACAGCAACTCGGGATGTGAGCCGAGTCTGCCACCTACACCACAGCTCACAGCAGTGCCAGATCCTTAACCACAGAGCAAGGCCAGGGATCAAACCTGGATCCTCATGGATACTAGAGGAGTTCTTAACCCACTGAGCCACAACAGTAACTCCTATACAATCTTGATTGAAGGTGGATTTTGTGTCACCTAAACCAGTTGGAAATAGTGTTTCCAAAATATTGCAGGTCCACGTTGCACTAGCAACTTCTTGCCTAAAAGAAATGTAATCAAATAATTCTGCAATGTAACCCTCAAGAATAAACAAGAGTATCTCTTTTATAAGCAGGATTGGGTCATAGCAAGGAAGAACTCAATACTTGTTGGATAAATAATTCTTACCACAATTATAGCAAAGAATTATTTCTGGAATTCCACCAAAACTGGCAATTTGCTCTGATTCTACTGTTGCAAGACCACCCAGTTTAAACAGAGTGTCAATCACTGAATTAATAATAGTCACACTTTTCAAAAGATATACTTCGAAAGAAACTGTTGTCATTAACACTGGCATCAGAATATCCAGTTGTGAGAAAAATGAGACATTCCAAAACTGCTGCTGTTCTAACCCTCTCTGGGGTCTTATTTTCCCTGTCTCTCACCCTCAGGCAGAGGGAGAAAGGAAACTGCAAAAATTACAATGGTTTATCCTGGGTTTTATGTATATGTGAATTGCCTATGGGCACTCAATAAAATGGGACTCCCCCAAATAAAATACTGGGGCTGCCACATTTCCTGTTCATCAGGAAGAAGTAAGCTTTTCAGTGTGAATGGCCCAGTCTAGCAAAAAGAAAAAAGAAATGAATTCTTTCAGAATCATTCTCCAAATAGGTGAAAACAACAAAAAGAAAGAAATTGTGATTCTAGTGGGAAAAGAACGAGAGTAAAAAAGGAAGATATATAGAAGGAATTCAACAACCAAGGGCTATGTTAAAGGGATCTGAAATGATGGTCAACTAATGTAATTCTGAATTCACAATATCACAGAAAGAAATGTGGACCCAAACAAAGCCTTCCAACCTCCTCTTCCTGCCATTTGCTGCCTATCCTTAGATACAACAGGGAGCTAATGACAGAACGCACAGCACATGAGGTATCTAAGTGCAGACTCATTACCACCATGAGAGGATAAATTGGACCACATGGAGTGGAAAAATAATGGGAAAACCTGACTACACCACCATCTAGAAACACACAAAATGGGCAAACAATGAAAAAACTACTTCTCTCAAATACAAAAGGACAGGGTTTCAAAGAGTGGGAGTAAAAGAAGGAAGAGAAAATGTTCAGATAACTTGAATCAATTTCCCCACCACTATAATAATGAACTGTCAAGTTTTCTTTATATGTATTTTCTAACCACAGCAAATAAGTTTGCTGTAGCCAAGCAAAAATAACTCTACAAGGATAACGTAATATACCTTCATAAATGTTTGATAGTTCCTATCAAGTTAATATAGATTTAAGTAAAAGATAAAACTCCAGGGTTGAGGAGAAGATAAGGAAATTTGTACTAACATGATGTGCATCAAAAACCTTAAAAAAGTATAAATCTCATCACCAAGCAAGTTTTGCATGGAATGTGTCTCAAGAAAATATTCAGACAAATATATAATACTGTATAAAGAATGATACTCATCACAGTTTTATCATTTTATAAAAGCAGAAGTGCAGAGACCACCTAGGTATTGAGCCTTAGAACTCATTAAATAAATCTAAAACATTCATAAAATGACTATCTGGATAGTGATACAAAATGGTTTTCATATGTTATTGATTATACCCTGTCAAATATAGATCAGCAGGGAAAAACAGGCTATGAAACAGATAATATCTTTGGGACAAATGTTAACTATATATGGTGTATGTGTATATTTGCACATATATATATTCACATACATAGGATGCTATTTAAAATCAAATGTATGGTAACTACATATAAGAAGAAGTATTTCAGTTTTCTTAATCTGTATTTTCTAACTAATAGCAAACAAGTTTGATAAATGCAAGCAAAGATAACTCTACAGGATAATGTAACCTTCATAAAGGCTAGAACTTTATGTACATATGGGCAACCTTTCATCAGACTGAGAAATGAACTATTCCAAATCTCCCCATTTCACATAGTTTCATTACCTAATAAAGTCTAGCTTAATACCTATTCTGCAGAGAATATTCATATGTAAATGTTGCATTATCAGCAAAAGTATAATATTTTTTGAAAGTCAAACTACATCAGTGGATAAAAACAAGGAAACAACTCAAATAGGAAACTATTTTTTTAACTTACATTTGGTATATCAAGGGGATTTTTCACCTAATCTGAAATAAATGTTGATGTCTCAGGATTCATTGTAAACAAAATGATAAAGTCAGACTCTTCAGTAAAGACTGTGAGTTGCCTCCTAAGATGCCTAATTCCCTCTTTCCTCCAAATTCTCAGCTGAGCATATGGCTGCCCTGATTAAAGTCTCCCATTGCATCTAGTTATAGCCATATGAACGAGGTCTGGCTAATGATATGAACAGAAGCAACGTGTGTAATTTCCAAGACATGTCTGTGAAGAGAAGAGACCTGCCTTCCCCTTGTCCCTCACCCACTAGGAGGAATGCCATGGAGGACGATGCTAGAAATGGCAGCATAATAAATGAGATGGAACCCAAGTTCCCAACCCCACAGAACCACCGCATTAGCCCTGGACTATTATAGGGCTGGACCGTTACATCAGGCAGAAATGAACTTCCATGCTCTTGAAGCCACGGTGATTTGGAAACATCTGCTAAAGCAGCTAAACCTATGTCTTTGGATGATGTACAAAAAAACCTGAACACAATGGAACCAGTAAGCTGTACGTGACTGCTCCAACCTGATCTTTCTTAAACATCCCTTCTTCAAAAAGCAGCTCAGAATGGGTATATAACACTTGTCACTTCTTAATCATTTAAGAAAATAGAGTACCTAGGTAATGTCCCAGTCTTCTGTGCCAACACATGAAATATTAGGTGAAATTATAACAAAATATTAAGGATAATCTAAGCTGAAAGTCAGATTTTGGGGCAAGATCTAGATTTTAAAAATACTAAAGATCCTATGTCTATTTTATTCACGTAGAAAAAAACTGGAAAAAATATAACTGATTAATTCACCTCTAGAGGCCTGGAATTCTGGGTTTAGAAAAGAGGGAGGTAACAGAAAAAATATAATTTCTTCTTAATACATCTATGTTTTATTAGAGTTTTGTAATAAACAAGATTACTTTAATAATAAACAAAAATAAAGTATATGTTAGAACTCTGTAAGAACACTGGTTTAAAAAAAAAGCAGAGGCAGGAGGAGGCAATGAAATTTCCATCTACAAATAAAATTACAGCTTTCTGAAGTCAATAAAGTAAATCCATAAACTTGTAACTTTTACTGTACATAAAAAACTATAGCACATCATAAAACAAACCTATTTCTTTAACTTCCTCTCTTTTAACGGATACAACAATTTCTCTCAGACTGAGACAGTAAACAGAAAAAAAAGAAAACTCATGAAAATTAAAGGAACAGAAAAATACATATTCTACATCCAGTTAAGAAGTTAAAAACAAACAAACAAACAACTCACAATCATAGGACACCCCTGGATCTAAGGCAAAGAATTTTATTTATTTACTTTTTTTGCTTTTTGGGGGGGGGTGGCTTTTAGGGCCACACCCACAGCATATAGCAGTTCCCAGGCTAGGGGTCGAATCAAAGATGTAGCTGCCACCTATACCACAGCCACAGCAATGCAGGATCTGAGCCAGGTCTGCAACCTACACCACAGCTCACGACAACAGCAGATCCCTGATCCACTGAGTGAGGCCAGGGATGAAACCGGAATCCTCATGGACACTAGTCAGAGGCACAGTATTTTCAGTTTGGATGTTACGTTAGTTCATCGTTGAGCCTCAATCAGTATCTGAAGGCCATCAGGACCTTGTGAGGATGTGGGAGGCTGCCTGAGGATGTGGGAGGCTGCCTGTTATCAAAGGTGGGCATTGATACATTAATTCATTGCAAAGTATTTATTCCAATGCAAGAACAGTATAGCTACACTACACTGAATAACAGTGCACATCAAACACACATTAACATCATACACACTAACTGTGAGCAACTATTAGAGCTTGAACAATACAATCTCTAATACCTGGCTACCTCATTCAGGCGGCAATTAGTTCAATATAGTACACTTATTTCATAAAGAAATTTAAAACTTCTTTAGATCAGCAACACCTAATCTTTATAAAGGGTGCTCAGTTGATTTCCTAAATCATATTCTCATTACTATAAACACAACTCCCACTATTCAGCCTCATAGTAAAAGAGCAGCTACGTTATGGTGTGTGAAACCATCAGCTTTGAGTATTTCTATAAAAGAGAGCTCCTAGTCTCTATAGGACTTAAAATCTACAGAGACATATCCAGAATCCACCTCAACAATTTTACAAAAGCCCAAGGGTATTCAAAGAGAGAGGGAGGAGGAAGTATTGCATCTTTCATCTCCAGGGCCAGGAGGAAGGAAAGTGTTGAGCATATATCAGGGACTCAGTATACGTCTAATGCTGGCAAACAAAGTATTTACAAGATTCATTAGAACTCTCAAGGTCCCAGTGAACTCTTATGAGGCTGAGTTGCAAAGAAAGAAAACGCTAGTGTTCATTACGAGTTATTACTGGCAAAGGTTAAGAAAATAAAAGTATTCAAGCAGTAAATGGGATAAAATGTCTAAAACCAATGAACACAATTTGAGAACCTACCAAAACTGGAAAACTGATACACAAGAGTCTTACACACACACACACACACACACACACACACACACACACACACACACTCAGAGAGTAAATTTTAAAATGCTAAAATAATACTGTTTACAATTTAAAAACATTAAAAAACAAAATACCGACTATAAGACACTAAAGGCCTGAGAGTTCCTTGGTGGCCTAATGGTTAATGACTTCCCATTGTCACTGCTGTGGCTAAGGTTACCGCTGTGGTACAGTTCAAACCCTGGCCCAAGAAGTTCCATATGTCAGAGGCATGGCCAAAAAAAACCAAAAAAACAAAAGGCCTTTAATTCTCCCATTCTAAAAGAAAAAAGAAAGCTCAGATGCTCAAGACATTCCAACCCAAGTCTCCCATAAAATGCATGTCACAAAATCTGATAGATGGAAATATCTATACATATACCTGGAATTAACTGTATACTAAACAAATAATGTAATTTAAATATAAGTATTTTCCATTACACACACAGGTATATAACAAATACAATAATATAGAAATGCAATATATAATAAACAGACACTACCTGATTCATAGTGGTTTTGTAAAACTAAGATTCTAAAAGTATAACTAAGAAGTTTCCATTGTGGCTCAGTGGAAATGGATCCGATTAGTATCCATGAGGATTCGGATTCAATCCCTGGCCTTGCTTAGTGGCCTTGCACTATGGTATAGGTTGCAGACGTGTTGGATCCCGTGTTGCTGTGGCTGTGGCTATGGCCGGCAGCTGTAGCTCTGACTCCCTACCCTGGGAACTTCCATATGCCACAGGAAAAAAACAAAAGAAAAGAAAAGAAAATTATAACTAATATGAATTGAATGTCTAAAATTTTTTTGAAATATAGACTCTAAAAGATTAGAAACCACCACCCTTATTCAGAGGGTCTTTCAAGTGATGTGGATAAGATGTCTGATAGCTGGCAAGAGTATCTAACCAGAGCCCTGGGTCTGAGGGAAATGGCTGAATTAACTAAGCAAAGAGAACAAGCATCAGACCTGTAGTAGAAAATGCATGAAAGGAGAATACCTGTCAACTAAAAAAGGCAAGCACTCCCTTTTGTTTCTAGAGTCCTTGGAGATATCCCATTGCATCTGAGTTTTTTTTTTTTTTTTTTTTTTTTTTTTTTTTTCCTTTTTACAGCCGCACCCGAGGCATATGGAGGTTCCCAGGCTAGGGGTCAAATGGGAGCTACAGCTGCCAGCCACAGCCTCAGCAACGCAGGATCCAAGCTGAATCTGCGACACCATGGCTCACAGCAATGCTGGATCCTCAACCCACCGAGCGAGGCCAGGGGTTGAACCCACAACCCCATGGTTACCAGTCGGATTCGTTCCCACTGTGCCACAACGGGAACACCAACATCTGCAGATTCTGGATCAGCACAGATCCTCCTCTTTGGGGCTTAGTGATGCACTCAACATTTTCGGTCCAGATGCTTCATTCTCTGTGCTCTCAGTTTCTTGGCTACACAGTAAGCCACAGTGTTGCATATTCTTGAACTATTAGTTGAACACCATTAGTGACTTTCAACAAATTTCAAGTTTCTACCACCCTATCTTTTTTTTTGCTACACCCACAAGCACATAGAAGTTCCCAGGCCAGCAATCGGATTGAAGCCACAGCTGCAATCTACACCACAGCTGTGGCAATGATGGATCCTTAACCCACTGAGCCAGGTGGCGGCGGATCGAACCCTCACCACCATAGAGACAGTGATGGATCTTAACCCACTGCACTACAGTGGGGACTCCCAGCCAAACTATTTTTAAACGCAGGCGACTGGAAGGAGTAAAACTCACCAGGGAGCTGCTACTTGAAACATATATGTATTTCAATGTGAGGGCAGCTTGAGTTCAATTTGAGGGGACTCCAAATAACAATAACTAAAACAAAAATGCAAAATCATTACAGGGATAATGAAGAAAAGAACAATAATAACAGCCACCGACATCTATGAAAAGTTATGGTACTGGGTAAATTTACACATGCTAAGTCACCAGGGCTACAGGATCCAAAGACCAAGAAAACTACTCTAGAGTCCTCCACATTTTAATGCATGCCTTGAAATCAAAAGAACAGCAATGCTCTATTTCCTATGCAATCAGAGGGAAACAAAAGTGTCAATTACTCAAAAGTCACTCAACAGCAATTACTGGAATACCACTCTTCTGAATTTCTTCTCATTTAGCTGGTATTAAGCTGAATCTATAAGTGGAGGGGGTATTTAGGTGAAGAGAATCAAGCAGTATAAACCTCCAGTTATAAAGCAAATACGCATAAGGAATATGATCACTAATACTGTAATAACTTGGGAATTCCCTGGTAGACTAGCCCTTAAGGGCTTGGTGTTGTCATTGCTGTGGCTTGGGTTACTGCTGTGACTTAGGTTCAATGCCTGGCCCAGGAAATTCCACATACCGCATGGCCAAAAAAACTTCCTGGCCTCAATAACTACACAATATTAAAGTACAATGATATGTGTCAGGAGATAAAAAAACAAATTTATTACTCTTTCCTAGAAATATGCTGTCAATAAAACAATACAATCCAAACCATGACATTTCCATTTTCTAATAACTTAATGCAAGGGTCTGAGAAATACCTGCCTGAATTTCAACAAACAAACTGATGTGTGTGATGCCTAATGGAAAACCTAACCTGGGAAAAAGGAGGGATGTCAAAGGATTTCCAACAGGTTGTAAGGCTTCCTGAGGGGAGGTGACATCAAGAACTCGAGTAGAATGTAAATCTATAGGCATTATACACACACAGACAGGCATGAGGAGGGTCACAAATAGACAGAAGAAGATTTAAAGAATACAGTTAACTAAAAGATTTAAAGTAACTATAGTAACTCAACAAAAGCATGAAATACAGTAAGTTACAATAAGTATAATTACCATAGCAGCAAACCCCCCCCCCTTTTTCTGAAGTCTTAACTACTAGGCTTTACTTGCATCTTCTTAGTGTGGTCTAATCAGCCCCATCATTAGACAGGCCTGGGGCATTTACAAATCACAGAATCCCTTGAGATTTAGTCACTCCGGGATGGGGCCCAGTATTTTAACAAATGCTTTAGGGTGAGTCTGATAATCAGGCAAGTTTGGGAAATCATGTATAATCTCACAGAATCCTCCTAACAACCCTAGGAAGGAGGAACCATTGTTAGACCCACGCGACAGCTGAAGACACTGAGGCTTAGAGAGGTCACAAAGCCATTCAAGGATCAGAGGCAGAAGCAAACAGATCTGTGAATTTGGACCAGCACCTTTTATTCTGGAAGAATAACTGCAATGGCCAAGTTCCTTTTTCCTATAACACAACAAAGAAAGACAGTAACAAACTCAGTTTCAGGGGACAGCAAAGATTTAGTAACATCCTCAGAGTACCTGCAAAAACGACACTGATAAAAACCTGTAGCGCAGTTCCTGGTCTGTCATAAGAATGAAATAAGACGATTTCCTTTCTATCTCCTGCTCTTCATCTGTTCTATGGACTTCCTATAAGGGTGTATTTACACCTCCTTCTCTGAACTAAAACCAAACGTTCTTAGACATACACAAACTTAAAAAAAAAAAAAGATATAAAATAAATGTTCAGCAGATATTTGCAATAGATTTATTTAATTTTTCACTTATTTTTTTCATTTCAAAATAGCATTCAAACTTTGATACCCAAAAGCCCCCCCTGGCTTCTTATCTAGAGAAAGGCACTTAAAATCTGCATAACTCCTTTAAAAATCACAATGCCATTAACATAAATCTTTCCTCACATTCTCAAATTCCAACAGAAGTAATGATAGTTTAGGAGAAAACAATGATAACTAACTTTTTTTAACGTCTAACAAGTATGAGATCACTAATTATAATGATAAGTCTGGAGGGAGCCCCATTTTTATATATTAAGGAAACAAATGCAAAGAAGTTAAATATCTTGTCCAACATCAGATAGCTTTTAAGCGGTGGAGACAGTATTCAAACCTAGAAGGAGAACTTAGGTTTCATTTGAATCTGACAATGAATTTGTTCTGGTTATTAGCTGTATAACAAATCACCCCAAAACATCACAGCTTCAGACAATAGCAAGACATTTATTATCTTTTACAATTTTCATGTGTCAGACTTTTTTACAGAACACAGTGGAAATGCCCTGTCTCTGCTCCTTGATGCCTTGAGTTTATACTGGGATGATTGAGGGTGACTCAACAAGCCAGGGGCTAGAATCAGGCAGGACCCCCTGGCTCAGCTAGGGCTATTCACTGGAACACCAATGGGAGTGTCTCCATGTGGTTGCTTGAGCTTCCTCACAGCCTGCTGGTTGGATTCCAAAATCAAATGTCCCAAGACATCTCACTTTTTCCGACCCTATCTTGGACTTCTCAGAGCACCACTCACACCAGAATCACAAATCCCCAATGATTCAAAGAAAAGTAACACAGATGCCCCACCTCTCCATGGAAAACCGTGTCCAACTCACATTATAGGAAGGGTACTTGGAATGAGAGATGTCATTGCAATCAACAGCTACCATAATCCCTAAGAAACAATGAATGAATACTAGGCTTCCTAACTAACAGCAAAAAACTAAGTTTCAAAAAGGCAATGGGACCTGCCCAAGCTGACATAATTGTTTTTGACACACCCAAGGCATGTAGAAGTTCCTGGGCCCGTGATTGGACTCAACCAAAGCAGCAACCAAAGCCACTGCAGTGACAATGCCAGATCCTTAACCTGCTGCACCACAAGAGAACTATCCAAGGTGGCATAATTAATAAATGATACTAAGATGTGCAAACAGGCCTTGCTGTTTCCAAATCTGTGCAATTTATACCATACTTGTAAAACATGCCAGTGAAACTGTGCTTTTCATTGGCTAAATATAGTACACATGTATGTTCTTGAAAAAAATAAAAACATCCCATAAAATTACACTAAAAGAATATCTAAATAATAATTATCAGATTGTGGAAAGGTGGCAAGTCGAAATCCTCTTACATTCTTAGCCATGTCAATCAAGTTGAATACTAGAGTTTATTTGTTTTGAGGATTAGTGTAAGAAAAGGAGAAATAAAATATCAAGAGTATTCGGCAAAGAGAGTCCTTGAGAAGAAGAGGAGCCAGCCAGGACAGTGGTGCAACCATCCAAAGAAGCCCACACAGGACAGACTCAAGCAACCCAATGAGCTACCATCTCCATGTGATTGTCACATCCAGAAGGGGAGTTCTCAGTCACCACCACAGACAGCTTGCAAGTGCCAATCCCAGCAGTGAGTGTCTCCTATGGCATGGGAAACTGCACAAGCCATCTTTATTGCAGGCCAAGGCTGCTTACATCATCTGGATTTACTGCCTTATGAAAACCTATAGTGTAAATATTTATCATTGTCACGGCACCTTCACATGAAGTCACGATAGCACACACCCATCACTGTGACATTTCCAAAGAGGACTGAAGGATATAACCAGGATCAAAATGGAGACACTCAGGAGTTGCCGTTGTGGCTCAGAGGGTTAAGAACTCAACATAATGTCTATGAGGATGCGGGTTCAATCCCTGGCCTTGCTCGGAGGGTAAGGATCCAGTGTTGTCACAAGCTGCCGCATAGGTTGCAGATGCAGATCGGATTCAGTATTGCCATGGTTGTGGTGTAGGCCAGGAGATGTCACTCCAATTACTACCAAAGTCTGGGAACTTCCATATGCCACAGGTGTGGCAAAAACAAACAAAATCAAAATGTCTCCTTTTCAGGTATCCGTGATGTTCCTCAAGGAGAGTTAGGAATTTAACAATAAATCCATTGGTCCTTTATTTCACCATTGAGCTGAAAAAAATGACAGGCATGAAAGCGACTGTACTTCTTGAGCAAATGTGTTCAGCACCTGCTCCCTAGATGAGTTCACAGCAAGTACAATAAGCAGAATGCCTTATTCTAAAATTCAGAACCTCATTTTCAATCTTTTTTCTTCCCACCCAGTGCACTGACCAAGACATTGAAGAACACAGCATGTGAAATACATACAGCATTTGCTGGTCTAGTTTTGATGAAATGACATCTTGAGGGTTCAGAATCAGACTGTGGCCTCAGAGTCAGAAGCCAGAATTCTCAAAATGATCTCCCTTCATTCCAGAAGGCAAGGCACAGCAGACACTACCTTTGTCTTTAAACAATAATCAAAACATTTATTTACAAACCCCCACCAAGAATCTTGAAATGATGAATGCCTATCTACCTACTCTGCAGCTTTCTTTATCACAAGGAATAACATAAATACTTGTTAGTTTGATGTGCCAAATGCATAATTAATGGCTAAAATCAAAACAAGTGCATTTAGATGGTAAAGCCTCATTCAAAATTACGCCAAACCACCTTCCACGTTAATGTTGAAAAACAATGCCTATCTGACATACGCTTACTTGCAAATGCTTTTCTCCTCTGAACAGATCCTTCAGTAATCAAACTATAATTGGCATTAAGCCCAAAAGAATATTCAACCATAGAAAGTAATATCTCCCTGGAAACCAATTAATTATTCAGCATTCCTCAGCTGCCTAGAAGCCCAGAGATACCCGGACTGTTCCACAATGGAAACACCTGCCTAGCACTTCTCCAGCAAGGAGAGAACCATAGACTCACTCCCACTGCATCCCTGTAACACTCAGGAAGGGATGCTCAAAGAGGATCCTATCAGTTACACCCAACAGCCTGGCTGAGAAAGTCCCAGACAGAGCAGCTGTGGTATTTTTCTCCCTTACAGGCAGTGGCCAAAAGGTTACAAGACCTCAAATTCAGGGACAAGTAAACAGACTTGGGTAAGGAAGGAAACTGAGGTCCCCGTCAAAACAGAAACCACTAGGATATTACATCATCATCATCATCATCATCATGACAACAGTAGCAGTAGTCCCAGCAATAAGAGCACAACCACGTGCAGTACTGATGGGAAGGTGGTCATACATGATCCCCAACAAAAGCCTTAGAAACACTGAACAGCAAACAGCTCAGACTCAGCAATTCTACATCTAGAAGTCCTCCCAGGAAAACCACTCATCCATCGGGCAAAGATTTAGGTACAAGGATGCTCATCATAGAATTGTCTAAAATGGGGGTGGGGGGCACGGTGAAGGGGGGTACAACTAAGATACGTGACAATAAGAAAACAGTTGTATGTATTCCATACAGTGGCATACTAAGCAAACCTTAAAAGTGACACTGTTAAGTCATGTGGAGGTGTGTGTGACCTGGCAAAATATTCATCATTTACTAGGAACTGAAAATTCAAGTAGCAACACATGCACACTTCAATACAAACTTATTAATTCTATCCATAAACACCCAATACATCTAGAGTAACATAGTCTAAAAGCATAAAACTATTTGAATGAAAGATGATTTTTTTTTTTTTGGCTTTGTTCTTCTAATATTCCTATAACAAACACAAATCACTCTTTGGCCTCAGAAAATTAGTGAAAAGCATTTAGTGATCTTTGTATCTGCTCTTACACACAACCATGGCATTTCGATTATTCTAGATTTACAATCATTCTTGAAATCAAATAGTACTAGCCCTTTCAGACAGCAGAAATTTTAGATTTTAATAAAGTTTAGTCAATTTAAAAAACAAAGAAAGAAACTTAATGGAAAGCATTTAAGCATTTCACCCACATTCAACCACATGGGGCATTTTTAAAGGTATACTGTTTGCAGAAAAGACATATATTTGCTCCCTAAAATTAACTTGTAATGGAAATCCAAATATTTAACTCATGATAATTGCATAATTAGTTCTTCTTCTCTGTAGAATTCTTAAGAATAAATGCTTGAGATAAGACTGGACACAGCCAGAGAGTTTGATATGTATGATTCTTTCAACAGAATCTTTGCTCAGAAGGACTCTTCTCAGTTTATCCCTTTATGCTAGGTATTTTCACCCAGAAGTCCAACCCTACTTATGACATAAAGGATCAAATTCTTATTCTTCCCAAATGATAGTCCATCAAAAACTTTAAACAAAAAGGGGGTGAGGAGAAAGTACTACTGTTTTCCAACTCCTTAGGGAGAAGCAGTAACATAGAAGAGGTTAGTGTGACAACATATAATGTAGGCATTGACTTGAAAAGGTTAAATACACGTTGCATGTATGTACCCACATATGCATAAGTGCATTATTATTCATACATATACACATAAAACAAAAAGATAACCTGAAATACAAATTTTGGCAAGTACAAAAAATAGGAACCAGCTAGAGCCTCATTCATTGGTATGATTCATTTCAGCTAAAATCAACAGTCAGAATTCCTATCGTGGCTCAGGAAAAACAAATCTGACTAGCATCCATGAAGACGTAGATTCGATTCCCAGCCACGCTCAGTGGGTTAAGGGAAGCAGTGTTGCCGTGAGCTGTGGTGTAGGTCACAGACGTGGCTTGCATCCTGTGTTTCTGTGGCTGTGATGTAGGCTAGCAACTACGACTCCCATTCGACCCCTCGCCTGGGAACTTCCACATGCCTTAGGTGTGGCCCTAAAAAGACAAAAAGTAAATAAATAAAATAAAATAAAACCCACAGCCAACAGTCAATGATGAATTAACTGCTCTTTTTTTGTTCACTCTGGGCAGTGAAGACTGGAATAGGAACACAATATCACTTAATGTATTTTGAAATATTAATTATACAAAGTCCTTCAAAATAAACAGACCTAGAGCAGCAAATAAAAGTAGACAATGACAAAGCAATACACTTTTTAAAAAAAAATGATGTCTTTTAGACAGAGA
This sequence comes from Sus scrofa, assembly GCF_054392235.1. Lineage (NCBI taxonomy): Eukaryota > Metazoa > Chordata > Mammalia > Artiodactyla > Suidae > Sus > Sus scrofa. The sequence goes on from NC_139395.1 coordinate 62,253,920, forward strand.
AAATGCATTCTTGCTGTGGAATGGAATCCACATGGAGAGAATTCAGCTCCATGAAAACAGCCATCGGAGGCAGGAAGTTTGCCATTACTCAGGGCTATTTTCTGTCTATAATTCTTACTAATAATATGTACCTTTATGATCATTCATCTGAAAAAAAGCAGGCTTATCGTGAAATGAAAACAGATCACAGGAAGGCAGAGGAGGAACGTCAACCTTATGAAAAAAATGAGAATCTTTCAGATGTGCTGACAGATAATGGAAACATCACCCATGCCAAAAACTACCAGCCCTTTTGACTTGACTGGGTTAAAACCCTTTAAAGACAACAATACCAGAAGAATAAAATGAAGAGGGCTGGAAACAGAAGGAACAATTATGAGCTGTCCTCATTTTTTATGCTGGAAAATTAATTTATAGTGAGGACCTTGGCATCAATATTAATTTTCCATACATGCACCAAAGACTCACAGAGATTTTTAATACAATTTTATAATGTATTTCAGGTAACTTGCTTACATTTTAAATTAGACTTGCAAAGGGGGGATTAAAGTTACAACGGGATTAAGGGGTGCAAATTAAAACAAACTCTCCCTGATGCATTATTTTTTCCAGAGACCACAGAAGTCTTGGTCAAGTCCAAAGTGAGAGGATTAACATGGCCTTCAATCCATGGAACTCCTCATCTTTCCTCCAAAGAAAGAGGCAAAGGAAGGTTTTTCTCATATCCACAGTTCATCACTTACATGTGTAGATCAAAGAGAATAATTAAATAAACTTCCAAAAGATTTCAGAGCAGCTTTTACATTATCTTTCGTCCCATGATTACCATTACTTGCAACCAAAATGTCATGAGGTTTCTATCCTACCAGTAAATTGTTTGTCTGTGTGTCCTGGGGCCAAGCAAGGGGCAGGAGATAGCCAATCACCATGCCTTGGATAGTTCTTCAAGGACACACACAGTTTCTTACAGATCTTACCTTTCCTATATGAGGCCTCTTTGATTTCATCAACTATATCAAATCACACCTACCTCCCAGGGCATAAAAGGTATAAATCAAACATCAATAACCAACCTTCAAAATAACTTGCTGCTCGCTACAATGAACATGATGGATGAGAGGTGGACAGAAAACAGAGGGTTAAAATCGGGAAGAAGGAGTGAAGGTGTAGTCAAAAATAACGTGAGTCATGTACCTTGTCTAATATTAGACTTGAAACAGGGCTTAGCACACCACAGACACTTCATAAATGTGTACTTAGGAATAACATTATTTTGCCATATCTGTCTGCTCAACACCATGCATATAAAACTCACCACTGATTGACTAGGTTCTACTAAAGTTGAACTTAGGATGGGGAGGGAGTTAACAAGAGGTCCAATAAGGTCCAACCAAAAAGCATAACATCCAACTGTGGTGAACACCACTGGGTAGCCTGGCCAATACTCAGGCCCCCAATTTTCTAGCCGGTGTCATACTGTTATCTATTGGTTTTCACAGATACACTTCCAGCTACCATATCTTCACAGAACTCCATGGCACTGGCCACTATTTATGGATTCAGGTCCCTATAGGACCATCAGAGCCCCTCTGATTGGAATTCACAACAAGGACTGAAAGATCCCAGCCTCAGCTGGGCTGAGCCGTGAGAGAAAGAAATGTATGTGTGGGAACTGTGGGCAGCCTGGCTCTGGTATAGAAGGCATATGAGTCTATTTTTAATAGGAGAACAGAAGAATGAAGCAAGAGCACATTAAGGGGGAAAGGATAGTATCTACAGGAAAATTAATAAGGTTCAAAGTTCCAAGTCCAGGGATGCTTCAAATGCTTAACTATAGCCCTGACCTTGGGTGTTCCTTAGGCACCTTACACCTAAAAATACACACCTTCTTTTTGCTTTTGCTCTAGAGCATTCCACTGCTTGAACTCAGCAGCCATGCATGAAAGATTCACAAAAGCAATCAACAGATCAGAAAGATGAGAAAGGGAAGGGCAAATGATCCAGGGTGGCCCTTAAGCAGATGAGAAATCTGCCACACAGGGCCAAGACAGAGCCAGGATAGAGCCAGGAGAGTTCGGACAAAGTGGATGCATTGCAGTTGTGCTCATTATCTGCGGGAGGGCAAGGGTAAAGCAGTGACTCAACTAGCTGCAGATATCAGTGTTGTTTTTACAGTGTTTTAGTATCTGTGAATACCACATTCTTTTCCTTTCTTGTACAGTCTTGTTTGAAACTCTGGCAAAATGCTGCACAGGGGAAGCAATTGGAAGCTGGCTGAGATGAAGTTCTGTGATTTCAATTAAAAACACTCTCTCACTCGTCACTTGCTACCGCTGTGAAAAAGAAAGAACTGCAATGACACAAGGATTTTTTTTTTTCTATTGAAAAATATTTCTCTTAAGCTTCAGAATAGTGAAAAGCATTTATCTGCATATACAAATGACTTCTTTTCAAGCTATACCAGGGGCTCTGATCCAATCTCCAGATGCTGGGAGAAAGGCAAATTTTGTACAGACTAATTCTCCTGTTCTCATTTCCTAAGTGACCTCTATGCATTTGCATTTATATATCCAAGAATGCCTAAAAACTCCCCCAAATGCCTGCTAGCCCACAGAGTTCCAATAATTATCACTTTTACTAGTACATGTTCATTCTGCTTCAGAAGATACCTGCCAGGATGAAAATTTCATTATTATTTAAAAAACAAAAACAAAAAACACTTTCACCATGCAAAAAGAACTACCAGTTCTCCCCAAAAAGGACAAACATAATTCTTAATTTTCCCCCATGATACTAAACATTCAAGAACACAACCATAAAACCTCTTTGTGAATGTTCTCCGCTGTGAATTAATGATATCTTCTAATAGAGCAAGAGTATGGAATAAATATCTGGATTGGCTTCTGCTTCCTGAACAGTCATACAGGTTGGGATGTTAGCATTAAGCAGCAGGAAGCAAATGAGCAAAGTGGAGGGAGAAAGGACTCTCCCACATCTCTGGGCTTTGTCTCTCCAAAGAACTGGCCCCAGGAACACCGCCTCTCCCTCCAGGAGGAAGCCACAGATTTCCAGCCCACTACCTGAAGGCCAGGTTCCAAGAGTGGAATGAAAATTAAAAGAGCCAAGATGGCTCCTTCACACTGAAATTCCAGCCCTGCAGGTAGACAGCAACCTGCCACACTGACTTCAGAAGGCAGGGATGGCTCCAGCCCCTCAAAATGTGTAAAAATAAACCCGCAGATGGAGTCATGCATTCCTGTAGGAAGCGCCCACGGCCCTGCTGGAGTCACAAGCAGAAGGGCTGAGCTTTAGCTATAAAAGAACAGACCGAGCTCTCTTACCTGTACCAGCCTGCGGCTCCCTCCCCCTTATTCCAATTTGGGACAGGCAGCCAGGGCTCCTCCAGTAACTCTGAGAAAGGGGCGGGGCTGCTGGAGTTTCTGCTTGCACCTGAGTGCAGGAAACTGAGCATGCTCCCTCACTAGGGAGATGCTAGGGCCAGGATGCCGCCCTCATCCTAAGCTTCAGAGAAAGACCAGACCAGCACACTGACCTTCCAGTATTACTATGAACCTCAGAAACACACGAGAAAACTAAAACTGCCCAAAGAAGCTGAACCAGAATTTGAAATTAAAGAGCAGGAGTTCCTGCTGTGGCACAATGGGATCTGCAGCATCTCTGCAGTGTCAGGATGCAGGTTTAATCCCCAGCCCAGCAGAGTGGGTTAAAGGGTCTAGATTTGCTGCAGCTAGTGTGGGTTGCAACAGCTGCTGGGATCTGATAAGAAAAAGAGAGAGAAGAAAGAAGGAAAGATAGGGAGGAACGGAGGGATGGAAGGAGGGAAGGAGGAAGGAAGGAAGCAAGGAAGCAAGGAAGCAAGGAAGGAAGGAAGAGAAAGATGAGTTCCCATCATGGTGCAGCAGAAACTAATCTGACTAGGAACCATGAGGTTGCAGGTTCGATCCCTGGCCTTGCTCAGTGGGTTAAGGATCCAGTGTTGCCGTGAGCTGTGGTGTAGGCTGCAGACGTGGCTCGGATGTGATGTCGCTGTGGCTGTGGCATAGGCCAGTGGCTACAGCTCTGACTGGACCCCTAGCCTGGAAATCTCCATAAGCTGCTGGTGCGGCCCTAGAAAAGCAAAAGAGAAAGGAAGGAAGGAAGGAAGGAGAGGAGAGGAAGGAAGAAATTAAAAAGCAAAGGAAGAGAAAAAAAGCGGTCCTAGGCATCACTGAAATGGCTAGAATAAGACCACCAGGCCAATCAGGAAAAAGTAGACATGCATGGAATTAGTCTACATTCAGCCAGGGCTTCTTAGCTTGAAGCTTTAAAGTAGTACATGGGCAGAGGATAAGAGCTCGGGCTATGGGACCTAGGTTTATATCCTAAATACACCAGTTTCTAGTTGGGTATTATAGTAGACAAGTCACTGCTCCCTGAGGTAAAGTTTCCTCATCTACAAAACAGGAGTAATAGCTGAGCCCATCTCACAGGGTGGAGTAAGAATTAAATTCTGAGCACACAGAAGGCAATCCGGAAATGTCATTATTATCAAAGGTAATATGACCCAGGAAAATCTACACATACCCACACACCCACCCACCCACGCCCTCCTCAGAAACCAGTTTCCTTAGGAGAGAGGAGCAAGGCTACCTCCTGAAAGGTTTCTATTGTCATACCTTGCCAACCGGTTTGCTCTAATCCAAGTTCCGAAGTGCCTTTTATGAATGGCCCAGTTTTCGATTTGCCTTAAATTTTAAATTCCTTGACACCACATAAACCCAATAAATTAGACAAGAGTACAGAATACGTAATCCTTGCGGAAGGCATGGAGATGGTGCGATAAATTTTCATGCAGCTCTCACCTTTATAACTTAGTCCAGACAGTGCAGAAACACCATCACTCTCATGGCTAACAGTTCTGCAGACTATTGAGATGAAGAGAGCCTGTGAGGGCCAGAGGGATCTGCACTGACCAAAGCATTTTCTATTTTCCCTGCTTGACCTGAAGTCAGATTCTAAGGATCAGAAGGGGCCATAGGGAGTTCCTGCTGTGCCTCAGTGGGTTAAGAACCCAACTAGTGTCTGCAAGGAGGCAGGTTCGATCCTTGACATCACTCAGGAGTTAAGGACCCAGTGTTGCCACAAGCTGCAGCATAGGTCACAGATGTGGCTAGGATCCAATGTGGCCAGGGCTATGGTATAGGTTGCAGCTGCAACTCCAGTTCAACCCCTAGCCCAGGAACTTCCATATGCTGCAGGTGCTGCCATAAAAAGAAAAAAAAAAAACGGGAGGGGGGGCATAAAGCTACCAATCTCATGGCCTGTCTCACCTACTATACCTGCAAAGGGTTACTGAGCCTCTGAGATATCAACCTGGGTGAAGCTCACTGCCTGCTTTAAACCCTCCCAAACCTGTCCACTGACCTTAGAACCATGGCCTCAGGGCCCAGTGCCCAGGCCTTTGCTGCCCCTCCCAATTTAGCTCTGGCCAAGCCTCTCTGGACCCGCCCTCACCTAACACTCCAAGCTCCACCAAGTTCTTTTTTGTTTAAACAGCTAATATTTATGGAAGATTTACCACACGCCATATAATACGCTTTCTTTTAATTGAAGTATAGCTGATTTACAAGGCTGTGTTCTCTTTGGCTATATAGCAAAGTGATTCAGTTATATATATAATATATATATTCTTTTTTTTTTCATTTTCTAAGTTTTACTGGAGTTGGTTTGCAATGTTATGATAATTTCTCTGTACAACAAAGTAATTCAGTCATACATGTACATTCTTTTTCAGGTGAGCCTCTAAGACTGTTCCCACCATCCCTCAGCCCAGAACACTGCTCTGTTATCCCACCTCCAGCTCTTGTCTAAGAGTGGTCCCCTACTGATCTGGTTCTCTCAGAGGGGAAGAAATTCTTCTCTACTGATCTAGGTTCTTCTGGCTGATCTAAGGATGAAACTGACACGAGACAGATTAACAGGAGAAAACCAAACATTTAACAGCACGTATACAGGGGAAAGACCCAGGAAAACTGAGTTACTTGCCAAAACCCTGAAGCATGGCCTTAAAGGCCATCTTCAGCTAAAGACAAAAGAGGATGTGGAGGGTATCAGTTTGGGACTTCAAAGGGCAGGAAGGCAATTCACATGGAGACAGCAAAGCACATGTTCGGTAAACAAATGTCTGCTGGGCATCAGAGGCAACAGGACGCAGAGAGACACTAATCTCTAGGTCCTGCCCAGTTTCCCCCACCACACCCTGCCCCTATTCTTTGTAGCTATATCTGGTAATAGCTCTATTCCAGGAACAGGCCCTTGATCTCAATAACGTTAGGTACGTCAAGGAAAGATAACATGAAAAACTTGATGAGTCTTCTATGTCTAAAACAATCAGCCTAGGAGTTCCCGCTGTGCCACAACAGGATAGGTGGTACTTCTGCAGTGCCAGGACATGGGTTCAGTCTCTTGCCCCAGGGACTCCACATGCTGTGGGGCAGCCAAAAAAGAAAGGATAATACAGCAACAATAATAATAATCAGTCTAAATTAATCCTCATGCCAAAAAGACACATTTTATTGTGGGAAACTGTGTTTCCCTATAGTTCACATCCTGTTTTACAGCCTGCCTCCAACACCCCCCCCCCACTAGACTGGAAGCCCCTGAGGGAAGGACCTCAGATATAGTGATGACCGCCTCCCTCTAGCAGCTGCCCATCCACATTCTCTCTGCACAGCATTTTAAAATAAAGCTTCATCAGGTAACAGAAAAAGAAAAGGTCTCACCTTGAACCCACATTGCCATAAGGGGAGCTTTAAAAATCATTTTAAGTGAGTTCCTGTCACTGCTCAGTGGTTAACAAACCCAACTAGTATCCATGAGGATGCAGGATCAATCCCTGGCCCTCACTCAGTGGGCTAAGGATCTAGCATTGCCATGAACTGTGGTGTAGGTTGCAGATGCAGCTTGGATTCCCATGATTGTGGTGGCTGTGGTGTAGGCTGACAGCTACAGCTCCCATTTGACCCCCAGCCTGGGAACGTTCATGTGCCACAGGTGAGGCCCCAAAAAGACCAAAAAAAAAGGAAAAAAAATACTGGTGCCTGGGTTGCATACCTAAGATCTTAAATGATTTTCGATCTATTAGCCCCCAGCATGGGTTTGTTTTTTTGTTTGGTTGGTTAGTGGGCTTTTTTTGCCTGTTTGTTTTTTTAAAAGCTCCCCCTGGTGAGGCTATTGTGCAGCCAGGTTTTAAACACCACTTTAGAAGACCTGCTTCTAAACCATCTGTGGGGAACGACCAGTTGTTTCTTATTTCCAAAAGTATCCAAACCCAATAAAAACGAATACCTAGAAAAATAAAAAATGCATACAAAATACAAGCCACCTCGTTTTCATATTTTTAAACTGAAGTAATGGGCAGTTGGTCTGTGTACTTAATATTAAATTTCTAAATGCTTATTCTCAATTTCTGTATCTATATCCTTGTGCACCAGTAACTAAGGCACAGTTTGCACCCCAACAGAAGTCTACCAAACCCACGCTCAGAGAGGCATTGCCCAGAGGGCACAGGAAGGGACAAAATATAGTCTAACAACTTAGCTGTACCATTCAGCTGACACCTCCCTGGAGTGACCTGTTGCCTATCTAACCAGTACAGCAGTGCTACAAAGATCAGGACAGACTTACCCTCTGACAGATTTCTGTGCTATTATGGGTAAAAGGACGTGGTGTTATTTAGAAAGTTGAAAAAATCGGATTTCTGGGTGGTTTATATACAAAGCACTCCCTTTTTTAACAATAATTTTACATTTGTTCACTTGGTTGTTTTTTTAAATATCTCTGTATTAGAATACGTGTTTGCATTACCTAATATGTAATGTAGAGGTGTCTCATTCTTCTCCCTGAAAATATGCTATTATCATGAAAGCACATGTTGAAAATGATAGCATCTAACTGTAAAAAGCATGCATGACTTCGACCAAGACTAAAAGAGGGGAGTTCCCAGGTGTGGCTCAGTGGAAATGTATCTGATCAGTATCTCTAAGGACGCAGGTTCCATCCCTGGCCTCACTCAGTGGCTTAAGGATCTGTAGTTGCCAGAAGCTGTGGTGTAGGTCGCAGATGGCTTGGATCCCACGTTGCTGTGGCTGTGGTGTAGGCTGTAGGGTAAGCTCTGATTCTACCCCTAGCCTGGGACCCTCCATACGCCGAGGGTATGGCCCCAAAAAGACCAAAAAAAAAAAAAAGACTAAAAGAGGAAAGGGAGACTCGTGGTCTAAAATTAATTTGAGGATGGAAGGAATGAAGGTGGCTCAGCAGAGCAAATGAAGGCTTCACAGAGAAGGAAGCATGAGGGGTGGGGCTTAAAGAGAGTTAGGATTAAAGAGGGAGACAGAAGCAAGGAAGGATTTGAGCCCAGTGTGAAGGACAGCAGAAGACTGCTAGTTGTAGCACCAGGGCTGTGCCATGATGAGGGAGGGAGGGACACAATGAAGAGACATCTCTTCCGAGAGGGCGTGGGTCCCCAAGGCTCCAGGTCCATTCCTGCCCTTCTTTAGCAACCACAAAAGACAGTGATTTCTTTAACTATCTGGGGAAAGACCAAACGAAGAAGCTTAAATATGATCTAAGCCTAAGTCCATGGTCTTCCCAGGAAGTTTAAAAAGGAGAACTTGAGAAAATACTTCTGCTTCTGAGCCATGGTGAGAAAAATGAGATTTCCCAGTTGTCTCAAGCATCGATCCACAAATTCAGTGAAAAAGATCTTGCCTCTTATTTACTTAAAAAAAAAACCCTGGAACAAGCTCTGCTTGGTCAAGGTTAAGGAATTTTTTTTTAAGAGATAGCTCAATTACAAAAATAACATTAGTTTTGGTCTTTTGATAGCCCACAGAATTAAATTTTCTAAGAAAACCCACGATTTGGTTTTTTTAATTTCTAGGAATATTACTACTTACCTCCCTTTGGTTTTAAATATGATATGATACAGAGTATTATTAATAATAAACACTTCATATATGTTATTCCCATTCATCATCAGAGAACCCTAGTAGGTAGATATTACAGACTGAAGCATAGTGACATAGTTACTTGTCCAAAGTCCTAGGGATTGTCAGTGACAGAATGAAGACTCAAACTTAGGTCTCTGGTGCCAAATCCTTTGAAGGTCACCACCTGTGAAATGCTTTCACTCCCACTGCAGTCCTAAATCTTATTACAGCTCAGCCAGTCAAGCTTCGTCTATTGAAACATAAGCAAATACAAACATAAGGAAGGTACATTAAAAGCTAAAGCACATATTGGTTTGGGGGAGGAGGTTAGGTTTTTTTGGTTTGGGGGTTTTTTTGGACTGCACCAGTGGCGCTCGGAAGTTGCCGGACCAGGGACTGAATTTGAGCCACAGCTGCAACCACATTGGATCCTTAACCCACTGCTCCATAGCAGGAACTCCCCACAAATTGTTTGAAAATTCTGGAACACCCTGCTCTCTGAAAATGGCCAACCAAAAAGCTTGACATTTTTCAGGTTGAAATCTTTAGTAGACGTGGTTTTTCATGTGCCCAGCCCTGATTCCTCACTGAGAGTCACCATTAATCCTTCTGGGTAACTTCACTTTAATGGCCTTAGAGTCTTCTTTAAGCTCATCCTTTTCCGCCCCAACTTTCTTCCTCAAATATGAATGACTTTTAAAGACTTGTTCCTGCCTCAGGCACTTGACACTTGCCATTCTCTCTGCAGGGAACTCTCTTTCCCCAATATCCACATGCCTGGTTTGGCTCATCACTCCAACCCAAATATCACCTCCTCCAAGGGGCCTGCTAGGATTACACTATGTCATGCTACCCCCACTCAGCTCCTCATTTGCTTCTTGTACTTTCTCTCTAGTCTTTGTCATTATCAGAGATTCTTATTCACTGGACATGCAAACTCCACCCAACTTAAGAGAAAGAATCAAAGTTAATACAGAATAAATGAACCAGATGCCTCACATTTCATAAACAAACCATACCCTCAAGGGAAAGTTCCTCAAAGTAAATTCAAAATAAGGAAAGACACCAATATTGAATATTTTGCTGGCTTATGTAGAGAAACACTCAAAGGTGATGCACACAGAAAATTTCTACCAAACAACAGTACATCAACCTCTTCTTCCTGCTGTTTAACACTCTTCCCTCTGCCAATATTGTCCTCCGCAATCCTTAATGTTTCTAAAATAACTTTTTAACTACGGCTATGAATTATTTCCTACATTGCCTCCTCTATGAAATAGGTTAGGTTGCAAAAATCAGCTAAGAAAAGATTGCTAATTAAGCTATCCAACATAGAGTACATCTTCCCTTCCTGAAAACTTTGAGCAATCTTCCCAACAGATTCCTCAGGGCACCTTTCCAGTATGCCTTATTATTAGAGGAGTCTCTTGGTCCTCAGCAATAGGACAATTCAGAGACCCTACATTTCCATCTACAACATAGTGGGGCTGAAACTCAGCAGTCTGATCGTTCCCTAGCATGTTATGTGATGCAGATTAATTTTTTATCAAAAGCATGCAGTTTATGGCTTTAAAATATAAGAGGAAGACTCCCAGCTATGATAAAATAACCCATTTTCTAAAGGCACCTTTTTATAACCCCAATCCTATACACAATTGTGAATCAAGGGAATTCTTATTGCAGGATGCTTTCAGCTCACAGTACCTCCCCTCCCCTTGAGGTGACTGAAATTACATTCACATATATAAAATCTCTCCTCCTACACTGACAACATTGATCAAGGGCTAGCATTAAAATTATGTTCTAGAGCCTACTTCTCAAAGCTCTGTCAGCTTTATTTCAGAGATTTTGGGGTCCCAAAAATAAGCAAGTACAGATAATATCAACACAATGGTAAGTTCATAATCACATATCCACATTTGGATAAAGTTATACTGAATAACTGAATATAAAACAGTAAATATTTTAAGTAGTTTGGGCTATTAATTTAAAGACTGAAGAAGTAACTTTGGAGTTCCCATCATGGCTCAGCGGAAACGAATCTGACTAGCATCCATGAGGTCTCAGGTTTGATCCCTGGCCTCGCTCAGTGGGTTAAGTTGCTGTGGCTGTGGTGCAGGCCGGCAGCTGTAGCTCTGATTCAACCCCTAAACTGGGAACCTCCATATACCGTGGATACGGCCCTAAAAAGACAAAAGACCAAAAAAAAAAAAAAAAAAAAAAAAAGTTTCTTGCTATAGAAACAAGACATGACACTCAACCTCCACCAAAAATCGGTAAGGCTTCCCATTACCCTCAGGACATAATCCCATGCTTCAACTTTCTTCCCCAGCATACTCCTGAAGTAAAAGTCCAGACTTATCAAATCTCTGTTCTTCAGCTATTCAACATAAAGGATGGATTTCTATCTTCAGGGCTCTTTCGTACATGGTAGACTTCTAAGCCAGCATTCACTTCCCCTGCTCCATATGGGAGCAATCCAATTTTGTTTGTTACCACTGAGCCACGACAGGATTTCCCAAACTGGCAGTTTTTTAACCAGACCCAAGAGAAGTTATGGGTTTGGTCATCAGTAGCTAGTTAACAAAATAAAAATTCCCATGAAGTATTATCTCACAGAGTGATTATGAGAATCAAAAGCAAGCATTTTATGCAGGAAAGATTTACCACCATGAGAAGATATTGACACATATGCCCAGAAGAGGCAAAGCAGGTCCAACTGAGTCGACATTAAGACAAGTCTGTCCAAGGTGTCTTAAACTGCAGGATCAGGTGCAAGTCACCAAAATAGAAAGTAACGCAGCCCCCATTTCCATCAAGCAATCCACCCACCAGACATCAAGAAGAATGATGTAGCTTTTGTTTAGCACACCCATTTTAAATAACACCAAGCCACAAAGTTCGATTTTCATTAGTAGTAGTTCATATTTAACAAACTTGCATTTCAGAAAATAAATCCACTGAAATGAAATTGAGATTAGACTCCCACCACCCCAACTCCCCCCGAAATCCAAGACAGGGTTCCATGTTTTTTAGTCAACTTCTACTGAGACACAATCTCAAAGTATGTGCTATAGCAGGTTGATAGGTACATGCAGGTTTGGCAAATAAGGAGGTGATATACAGAAAGGATGGATTCTAGAGGGGGTTCTCTGGTCAACTAAGCTTGGGAAACACTGTGTTAGGCAAAACAAAGTATGTTCCTTGAATATGGTACAGCTCGGAGCCTTTCACATGGTATGCATTTCAAATCCCTAAGTAGGCACTGGAATAAAAAGCATTTCCCAAACTTACTTGTACAGTGCATCCTGCAGAGAAGTCTTTCATGAGAAACAGAATGAAAAATGTAGCTGAAAATATTTAAAGATGGAAATACACGGAACAAACCTTTGGTTAAAGCATATAGCAGTGTACGGAAATGGCAACGAGGGGGAGGCGAATTTTACCACTGACCCAGTACCCCAGTTTTGCTTCCTCATATTCAAAGAGTTCTAAAACTCTTGAATATTATCGATAGTTTAGAAGACGCTCACATGGGCCAAGAATGCAATATGTCTAAAACTGGAGAGTTAATTAGAAGAAAGGGAGGCAGGAAGAAAGGGAGGAAGGAGAAAGACTCTCCTTTGTCTTCTAATACTTATGAACAACTAACTTGTTTCATTTCTTTTTTTTCCAATAGGTTTAGACTTATGAAAAAAAAACACCTCAAGGCATAATCAACCAAACATCAGCCTTCAGGAGATGTACGATATGACTCTATCCACAGGTCAGCAGACAGATATTCAGCAAACACAAACAAGGTGGGAAATTCTACCAACTAAGAGCCTTCTGCAGAAAATTTAAAAAAAAAGTTAATAGTGAACTGATAATAAAGTCAACCCATTGTTTTAGAGAGAGTAATGTAAACAACCAACAATGTTTATTTCAGGGCAAAAATTGATTTGCTAATGTTAATTAATTAGAACCCAGAACCAAACATATCCTAACTGGCATATTTCCTGCTTTAATGGTTTCTGCAGTCACAAATTCAAATGACATCAAGGGCCATGCAGATAACCTTAATGAGTGAAGCAGGCAGGGCCTAAGAAAACAGGGAGTTATGGGGACTGGGGACAAAGGAGGAACTTGAGAGTACATTAAGCCTCAAGGCATTCATGCTCAAGTAAACCGCAGTACTGGCTTCCCCTCTGGGGTCCCCTCGCCAAAACAACTCATAACAGGTGCAACCCAAATTCAGCCCACAGGCTGCCAACGTGGGAACTCTGGGAGACCCACCATCCTTAAGAGGATTTGAACCCACTTGTCTACAAATGCCTGATGAGCACATTAAATTCACAAATTGCCAGGTTGAGAAAAGAGTATCAAAAGTCTACAAATAATAAGTGCTGGAGAGGGTGTGGAGAAAAAGGAACCCTAGTACACTGTTGGTGGGATTGTAAATTGGTGCAACCACTGTGGAAAGCAGTATGGAGATTCCTCAGAAAACTAAACATGGAACTACCATTTGATCCAGCAATCCCACTCCTGGGCATCTATCCAAAGAAAACCACAACTCCTAAAGACACATTTACTCCGATGTTCACTGCAGCACTATTTTCCACAGCCAAGACATGGAAACAATCTAAACGTCCATCAGCAGAGGAGTGGATCAAGAAGAGGTGGTACATATACACAATGGAATATTACTCAGCCATCAAAAAGAATGAAATACCGGCATTTTTAGCAACGTGGATGGACCTAGAAATTATCATGCTAAGTGAAGTCAGCCATACAATGAGACACCAACATCAAATGGTTTCACTGACATGTGGAATCTGAAAAAAGGACAGAATGAACATCTTTGCAGAACAGATGCTGACTCACAGACATTGAAAAACTTATGGTCTCTGGAGGAGACAGTTTGGGGGGTAGGAGGATGTACTTGGGTTGTGGGATGGAAATCCTGAGAAATTGGATTGTTATGATCATTATACAACTACAGATGTGATAAATTCATTTGAGTAATAAAAAAAAGAAAGAAAGAAAAAGAAACAGTATCAACCCAGATGTGTCAAATATATTTGCTTATGGTGGATGAGTATTTGCAAGGTGTATGTACACATATAACATGTTTTCAACACTGTGCCACTGAGCTGAACGCCCTACAATAACCTGCTGAGTGACCTCAGGCAAGGTGTGTCACCTCTCAGAGCCATGGTCTCCCCATCTAGAAAATAAAGATGGTAATACCAGCCCCTCTGGACAGCCACACAGGTTACACAAGAATACATATATAACACTATTAGCAGAAAGCAGGCATTTGTAAGAAAATTAATAAAAACAAACTTCAATTAAAGAGAGCAGGGCCCAATGGGAGGAAGCAAGACTCTTCTTTCCTGGCAGGGACTCCACCAATGAAAAGCTGTGGACTCTGCTTATTAGATCCCTTCCCCAACTTTCTTTTCCTCTCCATTAAAGTGCTCTCCTTCCCTTGCCAGGGCAGGGGTGGGAGGAGTATCTTCCACAAGGCTTGCCAAGGTTGCAGACTTCAAATCACAATTCACTGCAGATCCCAAATAAACCCATCTTGGCTAGGGAAATATCTCGCAGTCTATTTATTTCAGGTCAACACATTCAATTAAATGATAGTTAATAATTTTTATTACCAAGTATATTTCAGTTACTATTACAAGGGATGTTCAGAAAGATTCATGGGAGGACTGAGTAAATTTCAAAAGTAAACTTTTAGGGAAATGGTGCTGATCAATCCTTTGGATGACACTACTAATCTTGTGATCAATCTGAGTCACCTTCCCGAAGTCAGGGGAGAATGCGGGTGCTACCTCCTAGAAATGCTCAGAGCCCCGGGGAGATTAAAAAGTACTGGTGCCAGTTATTTGAACAGCAGCTTGTGCACATTTAGCATTAATTCTGTTCAATATTGTTAAACACACATCAGAAGTGCAAATCCAAACACACATAGTGCCCTGCCAAACACCTTGCAATGTGCAGTCATTTGCCCTCCGTAATTCACACCCATCAAAGTTACTATTCTCACCCCAACTTCCAGCAGATGATCTGCATTCTTGCCCTTTTTTTAGACATTGAACATTCTCCCCTACAAAAATTTTAAAATTCCAACCTGTTGGGTCTTTTGACTTTTTTCAATCCCTGCAGAAACTGGACTGGGAAGAGGAAAAATGAAGTAGTAACACCCAGGTGCTTCCTACCTAATTAAGAGAGAGGTCTACAGCTGCACTGGTAGTGAATCGTCCCTGTGGGTTATCCATGTGTATCCTTCAAGTGGCACGTAGCTCCATCAAGAGCCATATTCCATATGCTTTCCTGAAAACTGCCTTCTCTTAGCATGGTAAAATGATGACTATCAGGTAACTAATGGTATTTTCTGCTTCCTGGCTTTCCTCCCTATGGACAATCCAGTTCATTTGTGTTTCCTTAATTCTAAAAATAATTAAGTAACCTTGAAGCAAGAGGCTCAGGGCTTAGTAAATCAAGCTTTAATTTACTTTGAATCAAACTGCACTGTCAGTGTTTTTTTGTTTTTTTTTTTTTTTAAAAAAGGCTAGATGCAAAATTATATACAGGAGTTCCTACTATGGTGCAATGGCGTTTCTGGAGCGCTAGGATACAGGTTCTATTCCCGGCCAGACATAGTTGGATTAAGCATCCAGCATGGACACACTGCAGTATAGTTCCCGTTGTGGCTCAGCAGGTTAAGAATCCAAAACAGTGTCCATGGAAATGCAGGTTCAATCCCTGACCTCACTCAGTGGGATTAAGGATCTGTGCTGCAGATGTGGCCAGTAGCTGCAGCCCTGATTCAGCCCCTACCCAGGAACTTTCATATGCCTCAGGTGCAGCCATAAAAAGAAAAAAAATCACATATAAAGTTACCATGTGTAAAACACACACAGACCTCATTATTACGCCAAGGGTGGTGGAGTCATTTTAGGGCCACACACACTGCTTAAGGAAGTTCCCAGGATGGGGGTTGAATCGGAGCTACAGCTGCCAGCCTACACCACAGCCACAGCAACACGGGATCCTAGCAAGGTCTGTGACCTACACCACAGCTCATTATAGTGCCAGATCCTTAACCACTGAGCGAGGCCTGGGATTGAATCCTCATGGATACTAGCTGGGTTCGTTACTGCTGAGCCGCAAGAGGAACCCCCACTACAAATAAATATTATCCTTAAGTATTTTTATTAAATGCCCAGGACAAGTGAAATTTGAGCAAGAATGTAAATAATCACATTGGGTTTATTTTCTTACTCTTTACATTTCTTTGAATTTTCCAGGTCCAGAGTTCCCATCGAGGTGCAGTGGTTAACGAATCCGACTAGGAATCATGAGGTTGAGGATTCAATCCCTGGCCTTGCTCAGTGGGTTAAGGATCCGGGGTTACCGTGAGCTGTGGTGTAGGTTGCAGACGCGCCTCAGATCCTGAGTTGCTGTGGCTCTGGCTTAGGCTGGGGGCTACAGCTCCGATTCGACCCCTAGCCTGGGAACCTCCATGTGCCTCAGAAGCGGCCCTAGAAAAGGCAAAAAGACAAAATAAATAAATAAATAAATAAATAAAATTTCCAGGTCCATTTTATTGTATAGGAATTTCCTGTTTCTTGATTACAGATTTTGTGTACTTACCAATAATTTAAAAGGATTTAAAATTAAGATGTCACTACCCCTCAAATACTTCATTATTTGACTGTTGGGACCAACTGGGCTTCCAATGTATTTTGTAACTATTGTGAGTCTAATCACAATGTGATATTTAATACAAAAGTCCAAGCGTTTATTTTTTTTTATGGAACAAAAGAGTCTTTAAATCTATAATGCTTTATAATTTTCAAATTTCACAAACATCATTTCATATAAATGTTTTTTTTCTCCCATGCACTCCTTTGCTTACCTTGATTAAAAATCTAGAGTTAGGGAGTGCCCATTGTGGCTTAGCAGTTAGCGAACCTGACTAGTATCCATGAGGATGCAGGTTCAATCCCTGGCCTAGCTCTGTGGGTTAAGGATCCAGCATTGCCTTGAGCTGTGGTGTAGGTCACAGACTCAGCTTGGATCCCACATTGCTGGGGTGTAGGCCAGCAGCTACAGTTCTGATTGGATCCCTAGAGCCTGGGTACCCCTGGGTGCTGCACTTAACAAGGCAAAAAGAGCAAAAAAAAAATACTAGAGTTGGAAATACTCACCTGCAGAGTGTACTCTTTTGAGAGATATCTTGTGCCACAACATTATTTAGCTGATCTAACTGCAACACATCAATTGTTTTTATCCTATGGTTTGGTGGCTAGACATGTGAACTTAATGATTCTTTAAAATCAGAATATTTCAGGAGTTCCCGTCGTGGCACAGCAGAATGAATCCAACTAGGATCCATGAAGTTGTGGATTTGATCACCCAGTGGGTTGAGGATCTGGCATTGCTGTGAGCTGTGGTGTAGGTCGCAGACGAGGCTCGGATCTGGTGTTGCTATGGCTGTGGCCAGCAGCTGTAGCTCTGATTCGACCCCTAGCCTAGGAACCTCCATGTGCTGTGGGTGCAGCCCTAAAAAGCAAAAAAAGAAAAAAATAGTAAATGGAAAATGGAAACCAGCAAGGCAGAGGACACCAGGCATCATGTGCTCCCTTCCAGGGTGAGAGAAAAGAAATAAAGCAGCTTTTAAATAAATTGATTAATTAAATAATAAAATCAGAATACTTCAAATATTTTTCTCTTCCTCCAACTGTCCCACCAATAAACAAATGCAACATAAGGAGAACGCTTATAAAGTGTTTAAGAGTTAAACTGTATCCCAGAGACACAGCAGGGAGAGGGGGTATGTTGGCCATGCCCACTCATGGCATGTGGAAATTTCCTGGCCAGGGATTAAACCCAGGCCAGAGCAGCAACCCAAGCCACGGCAATGACAATGCCAGATCTTCTACCCACTGTACCACCAAAGAATTTCAAGACATCTGTTTTTTCTAAAAGAATAATAATCCTCATTTTCCAAAAAAAATAAAATAAAATAAATAAAAGAGCTAATACAAGATGAAAACTAGCTGAAAGGGCCTAAAATCTGAGTCCCATATTACTCTAGCAGGCAACAAGAGCATGTCTACTGGGGATTCAATGCACATGAAATCAGTAATATGGTAAACACTGATTTGAGAAGACAATCTGTTTTCATGACCCCTGCTCAACAGAATTTCATCAGCATTTCTTTAATGCTGAATGAATTCATATCATTGATTTTGGAGATTTTTTTTCCACCAGGAGATGAAATGCTGACTTCTCATTCTGAAACTATGTATACTTAAGAACAATTTGAGGCGTTCCCTTTGTGGCTCCGTGGTTAACAAACCCGGC
This sequence comes from Sus scrofa, assembly GCF_054392235.1. Classification (NCBI taxonomy): domain Eukaryota; kingdom Metazoa; phylum Chordata; class Mammalia; order Artiodactyla; family Suidae; genus Sus; species Sus scrofa. The sequence continues at coordinate 62,272,273 of NC_139395.1, forward strand.
TAGGATCCATGAGGATGAGGGTTCGATCCTGGGCCTCACTCAGTGGTTAAGGATCCAGCGTTGCCACGAGCTGCAGTATATGTCACAGATGCGGCTCAGATCCCGTGTGGCTTTGGCTGTGGTGTAGGCTGGAGCTGCAGCTCTGATTTGAACCCTAACCTGGTAACCTCTATATGCTGCAGGAGTGGCCCTAAAAAGACACACACACACACACACACACACAAACTTACTATTTTTAACAAAATATTCTAGACATTCAATCATATTGCCCCCCCCGAAATTTTTTTTGAACATTATTCTTGGATAGAAGGTGATTCTATTTTTTTATTTTTTAACTTATTTTTTATTAGAGTGTAGTTGATTTACAGTGTTGTGTCAATTTCCATTGTACGCCATAGGGACCTAGTCATATATACATATACATTCTTTTTCTCACACTATCTTCCATCATGTTCTATCACAAGACATTGGATATAGTACCCTGTGCTATACAGTAGGACCTCACTGCTCATCCATTCTAAATTAATAGTTTGCATCTACTAGCCCCAAACTTCCTCTGCATCCCACTTCCTCCCCCCTGACAACCACAAGTCTGTTCTCTATGTCCTTGAGTCTGTTTCTGCTTTGTAGACAGGATCATTTGTGCCATATTTCAGAATTATATCCAATGGTCCTCATTTTAAGACTTCTGGAAACTCAGGAATGACCAGGATTTAAGTGGTCACCTGATCCAAATACTCATCTAAAGTTTGAGTCCATTCACAACTTCTGCTTGGAATGAACCAGACTGGGCTTGAAGAGCTAAGATCCAAAGAATGAACCACCGTTCCAGGGGGCCACATCTCATTTTAGGGAGCTTCATATGTCACCAATTACTGCCATCATCCTGTTCACATCTCTAAGGTCCACAGAGAGCAAAAGTGAAGTTCATTTACACATATTAGCCAACCACCCATTTAAAGTGATAGTCTCCACCGCCTTTAGGCTGTATGATTTTCTTCCAACTAAATACCTCAGGCTGTGCCCTCATTTTCTCTAAGACCTCTGTGACAGTCGTTAAAGGCACAGTGATATTCAAAAACAAGTGGTTCTAAAATTACCTTCCTTTTAGTTTTCAGCAGTGTGGAACAAAACATATTGGATCTTCAATCAAATTCTGACAGTCACATACAAACACCATATGAGTTTCTAATCCTCAACCATCTCTTTTTAAGGCTATAATACATGGTTCAGGTGAAAAACTAATCTCTCTTCTCTTAGATTCAATTGCCTCAAGGCGCTCCATATTTATAAACTTCATTCTCTCCTAGGACTTACATATTTTTTAAACTCTACACTATAATTAAATTTAGTCCATTCTGCCCCCTTCTCAAAAAGATTCTTAACAACATTTATTCAATTTCACATTTCAGAAGAAAATGAAAATTAATGCTAAATTGAATTATCCATCATGATTATTTATACATGGGTTTTAATTTATATAACAACATTTACATTAGCTAAGTACAAAATGGAATTGGGTTGCAATTTTACACTTATAATCTACTCCACTGCCAAAATAAGTTCAGTTCAAATTAAAATTGCACTAAAAATGCAAACATATGATTTTGACTTTTATTACCATTTCAACCCACTGAAGAAATTATTTAACATGGTTTTGCCAAGTAGGAAGAATCATACATGATATTTGCTCAAGCCAACATGAAATCAGAAAAATCCGACTTGAAAGGACAATTTTCTAATGAGATTGTTTTTTTAATCTTTTTCTTTTTCCTTTTTTTTTTTTTTGGCCATGCCCACAGCATGCAAAAGTTCCTGGGCAAGGGATCAAGCGCACACCAGAGCAGCAACCCCAGCCACAGCAGTGATAATACCAGACCCTTAACATATTGAGCCACCAGGGAACTCCAAAAAGACAATTTTCTTAAATCAGTCTGTATTCAAGCCTTGACTTAAAACTTTCTTTAAAACGCTACCAAAAGACTAGAATAATCTCCAGTCACTGTGGCTATGGCATAGGCTGGCTGCTGCAGCTCCAATTCAACCCCTAGCCTGGGAACTTCCATATGCCTCAGTTGTGGCCCTCGGAAGACCAAAAAAAATATCCAATCAATGCAGACATCATTATTTCTCATACATTCCCCCTCAAGGAGTGATCATTCTGCCCAATCATAGAAGAGCCAATCAAAATAACTAATAATTGAATGCAGCCTACTAATAAAAATTAAAGAAATACAGAAAAAAAATCAGAATTGATTTGGAAAAACAGCTTAAAAAAAAAGAAAAAAAGGAAACTTTTTTAAGAAAATACCTTTATGTTCAGATTAGATATGAAAGAAAAGAATAACAATAAGAGTATATTAAATGCTTTATCCTATGCATCTGATCATCTCATCTAATGCTGAGAATCTAGGATACAAGTACTGTTACTAGTGCCCTTCCGTAGAAACAGAAGCTCGAAAATATGAATGACATACACAAGTTTACACAAAGTATAGCAGAGCCTAAACTCATAACTAGCAGCCAAGGAAAGAGCTGAACCTTGGTGTAGTAGGTTGAACGGTTGTCCCCACAATCCCAAAATTCATGTCCATCAAGAACCCCAGGTGACCTCAGTTATTTATTTTTTATTTATTAATTTATTTTGCTTCTTAGGGCCACACCAGCAGCATACAGAATTTCCCAGGCTAGGGGTCGAACCAGAGCTGCAGCTGCCAGCCACAAGCAACACAGGATCCAAGCTGCATCTGTGACCTACACCAGAGCTCATGGCAATGCTGGATCCTTAACCCACTGAGTGAGGCCAGGGATTGAACCCACATCCTCAGGGATACTAGCCAGGTTCATTACTGCTGAGCCGCAACAAACCATTTTTTTTTTTTAAGATGACCTTATTTAGAGATAGAGTCTCTGCAGATATTATTATTTAAGATGTCACACTGAGTTAGCATAGGCCCCAAATCCAGTATAACCGGGGTCCTTATAAGAAGACAGAGGACACTCAGATGCACAAGGGTAAGCCAGCCTTGTGTGGTGAACAGGGAAGCAACACTGGAATGATACAGCCACAAACCAAGGAATGCCAAGAGCTGCCAGCAACCAACACAGGGTAGGAAGAGTCAAGAAACGGTTCTTCCTGAAAGCCTTCAGAGAAAGCACTGCCCTGGAGACACCTTGACCTCAGACTTGCAGCTTCCAGAACTGTGAGAGAATAAACTTCTGTCATTTGAAGCCACCCACTTTGTAGCACTTTGTTTTGGTAACCCTAGGAAACCAATACATCCGGGAGGAAAATGTAGTAATTCTAAATAGCACTGCATCCCAAAGAAAATCTGTGAAAGGGAGAGGCAGAAAGAGGAACCAGCCAGAAGATCACCAGGTTAGTGTCAAATAACAACCACTGGTGTATTAACAATTCCTTCCAACAGTCACTGGAAGCCCCAGCTTGCAACTGCATATACCTATGATGAGCTCCAGTAACAGAAAATAATGAGAAAACAACACTTTTTCTTGATAGCAGGAATATCTGCCTATGTTGGACAGAGAAGATTCACAACAGAAGAGATTTACATAATGTAGCCTCCCTAAGGGCTGAGAAGCACCTAAATAAATTAATTATTCTTATCAGCCTACAAGTTCATGTGCCCCAGGCAAAAGAGGTCTGATCCCTCCATGCAAGACCTACAAGTGCTCTAGCCATTCCATATGTATCCATGTGCCCACCCATGGATGAAACTGTCAAGCCTGCTTTCAATAAACATCATAAACAGTAAACGTCATAAAGAGCCTACCAGGTACCTGGCATTCTGCTTGTTCTTAGAGAAAGTGAGTGAATATGACAAACATAAGGCCCAGCTCTTCGGGAGTTTACCCTCTAGCAAGAATGAGAGACATTCCATCAGTCATTTTAAGTGTGATGAGAATGACCAAGTAAACATAAAAGATGCTGTGAGGGATATGAGATAAGGCTGGTCAGTCATGCGCAGTTGTCCAGGCTGCGCACTGCACAAGGGCACCTGGCTAAGGAACATGCAGGAGCTAAAGTGCACTGCTGTCCGTGTGTACAGCCTGACCAGAATAGCAGTTAGTTTCTCATTACCAAAAAGAAGCCATTCAGATTGGCATCAACCCTGAAGATGTAGAGGATGGGACCAGATCTCACAGGCAGTATTAATAAACTTGGATTTTATATTAAGTGTAAAGGGAAGTAATGGAAGAGTTTTTTAAGTATTAGACTCAGTTGTCTAGGGGAGCAGAAGCAGTAATTTACCCAACATGATTTCATTGCTTGTGTAATACTGAAATAACTCAAGGAAATGTATAAATAATTGAAGCGAAGACCATCTGTAAAAATGCCATTTTGGCTCTTTACCAATTGATGTGCATTTCAAACTGTGATGAAAAATGAAGCTTTTTTCATTCTCTTAACTTGAGGAGGATTTAAATGGGTTTAATAATCAGATGCTCCTTCATTTGACTCAAGGAGTATCACAGGTCCTATTCAAACCTGCCTTCCCTTTCTATAAAGCCAGTGCTTACCTTCAAGAGAAGCTACTAAAATGCTCAAATGAAGAAGGGTAGGTCTGCAGAAATGGGATCTGTTCTCCCCATCCAGGAGATTGTTAAGTTGGAAAATTAAAGCTGTCACTTTAAGATTTATGATTTACCAGTCCCGCAGTTTGAGAATTTCTAGCATCAAATCAAGCAAGACTATCACTGAGAAATAAATCTACATAACATGGGGATTCTAAGAGAAGCCATCATTTCCTGGACAGAAACCAGGAGACCTAGTAACATGAGGTAAGATTTAGACCGTCCTACATCTGAAAGGATGTATGTGAGTCAATTTGCTTAGCGCATTAGACCAGACATTGCACTGCCTTCATCACATAAGGTAGAGTGCAAAACCTGTCTCTGGTCAGATACATTTAAGAAATCCCATATCCTACACTTCAGGCTTCAGTTTCCTAATATATCAAATGAGAATAAACAGACCTGCTTATTACCTCCTAGAGTCATGGTAAGGATTTACTAGTCAATATATGTTAAGTGCTCAGAACCATGTCTCGCACATAATAAGTGCTAAATAAAAGTTAACTGTTAACCAAAACAGTATGGTTCTGGTACAAAAACTGACATATGGATCGAGGAACAAAAGAGAAAGCCCAGAAATAAACCCACGCACCTACATCAATTAATCTTTGACAAAGGGTACAAGAGTATACAACGGGAAAAAGATAGGCTCTGCAGCAAGTGGTGATGGGAAAGCTGGACAGCTGCATGTAAATCAATGAAGTACATCTTCAGGTCATACACAAAAACAAACTCTTAAGACTTAACATAAGACAGACATGACACCATGAAAATCATAGCAGAGAATATAGGCAAAACAGTCTCTGACATAAACTGTACCAATGTTTTCTCAGGGCAGTCTCCCAAGGCAATAGAAAAAGAAACAAAAATAAACAATTGGGATCTAATCAAACTTACTAGCTTTTGCACACCAAAGGAAACCATAAACAAAACAAAAAGACAGCCAACAGAATGGGAGAAAATATTTGCAAACAATGCAACCAACAAGGGCTTAATTTCCAAAATATACAAACAGCTCATGCAACTCAACAACAAAAACAAACAACTCAATTGAAAAATGGGCAGGAGAACTAGATAGACATTTCTCCAAAGAGGACATACAGATGGCCAGCTAGCATGTGAAAAGATGTTCAATATTGTTAATTATTAGAAAAATGCAAAATCAAAACTACAGTGAGCTATCATCTCACATGGATCACAACGGCCATCGTTAAGAAGTCTGTAAGTAACAAAGGCTGGAGAAGGTGTGGAGAAAAGGAAACCCTTCTACACTGTTGGTGGGAATGTTAAGTTGTACAGCCACTATGTGAAACAGTATGGAGGCTCCTCAAAACACTAAAAATAGAGCTCTACCATATGATCCAGGAATTTTACTTCTGGGCATATATATGGACAAAAATATAATTGAAAAAGATACACACAACCCTATGTTCACAGCAGCACTATTCACAATATCTAATACATACTGTGTATTGTTTCCATCTAATACATGGAAACAATCTAAATGTCCATCAACAGAAGAATGAATAACAACAAAGTGGTACATATATACGATGGAATACTATTCAGCCATAATAAAAAATGAAATACTACCATTTGCAGCAATGGAAATAGATGGATCTAGAGATTATCATACTAAGTGAAGTTAAACAGAGAAAGACAAACATCATATGAAATCACTTATATGTGGAATCTAAAATATGACAAAATGTACCTCTATGAAACAGAAAAAGAGAACACAGGCATAGAGAACAGACTTATGGTTGTCAAGTGGGGTTGGGGGATGGAAGAGAGACAGAGAAGGATCTTGGGTTTAGCAGATGCAAATCTTTACATATAGAATTGATAAACAACAGGTCCAACGGTGTAGCACAGGGCATTATATTCAACATTCTATGATAAATGATAATGGAAAAGAATATTTTAAAAAACAAAAAAAGTGTATTTTTTAATTCAAAACTGAATCATTCTGCAATACACCAGAAATTAACACAACACTGTAAATCAACTATATTTCAATTTTTAAAAAGTTAACTTATTATTTTTAGAGAATCATGATGGATTTCTATACATAAAATCCTCTGAACAGACATGGAAATAGATAAATCTGTTGAGCTATATGTGTCCCAGTCTTTGCCAAACTTGTCTGGCCACAAATCCTTTTCTCTCCCCATTAAACACTTTCTATCACTAGGGGAGCTCAAGTCCTACAGCGCTCACTCACCATGAGACAAGCTGCTTTGAGCCTTGTGTCTCTGCTGTGTTTACTTCCCACTGCTCATCCAGGAATCCAGAAGGAGATTTTATTTATAATGTAAGTCATGAGACGGCAGAAGAAGAAAAAGCAGACCCATATTTAGGCCACCTTTAAATTTCCAGTTCCTCATCTACTGACTCGTCCTTGATTATTTCCTTTGGAACTTAACTCCAAAGTAATAAAAGACCTCAGTCCAGGTGGTGTTTTTATGTATTATTTATTCATAAGAAATTAGCTGAGAGGTCACAGGAAATGACAATAAAGGGCACCTTGCCCAGACTTAGAGTAAAAAAGCCCACCTTGACCCAACAAGGACAACTATAAACAACCCAGGGCCAGTAAAAATGTAATTCTCCAAAGCACATGAAGCTGGGAGAAAAACAATAGGAACTATTGCTCATAATATTAACACAATATGGCTTATTCTCTTTTCTATTTACATAACCTAGAACACTAAATAACACCCCTTTAACTAGAACATGTTGGTTAGACAGATGAACATGAAGAACTCCTACCCCCAACATGAAGAATCTCATCCTCTTAAAAAAAAAGGCTTGGGAGTTCCCATCGTGGCGCAGTGGTTAATGAATCCAACTAGGAACCATGAGGTTGCAGGTTCGGTCCCTGCCCTTGCTCAGTGGGTTAAGGATCCAGCGTTGCCGTGAGCTGTGGTGTTGGTTGCAAATGAGGCTCGGATCCCGCGTTGCTGTGGCTCTGGCGTAGGCCAGCGGCTACAGCTCCAACTCGCCCCCTGGCCTGGGAACCTCCATATGCCGTGGGAATGGCCCCAGAAAAGGCAAAAAGACAAAAAGACAAAAAGACAAAAAAAAAAAAAAAAAAAGGCTTAAAAATAATAATAGCTCACACTCACATAGCCATAACTGTCCTTAATGTATTAACTCATTTAATCCTCACAACTACCCTTTGATGGCATGTCTCTTATACCCATTTTTCAGATGAGCAAACAGAAGCAGCACCAAGCATTGAGCACTTTACCTAAGATCACACAACTAGTAAAAGAGGGATTCAAATCAAAACAAGAGACTTTGGCTCCAGGCTCATGCTCCTGACCACTAGTCACACCCATGATTATGATGAGATATTTTTAGGTTCCAAAATCTTGTTAATTATTTTAAGACCTGGGCTCTTAAAAGGATTTATATCCACTTCTGAGCTTGCCAGTTTACTGAAACAAATATTAACCAAACTTCAGACCTTGAAGACCCACCTTCCCCTTCATAGTGTGTCTGGCTTGAGAATCACCTGTTCTTTATAGGATATTTCTTTAAATAAACACATTTTAACATGAATAGCTTTACTTAGAAAGGAAACTTCATTTCATTACTATTGTGTTTTTTTTTCTTTTTAGGGCCACCCTGGTGGCATATGGAAGTTCTCAAGGCTAGGGGTCTAATTGGAGCTGTAGCAGCCGGCCTACACCACAACCACAGCAACACAGGATCCAAGCTTCATCTGCAACCTACACCACAGCTCACAGCAACACTGGATCCTTAACCCACGAGTGAGGCCAGGGATCAAACTCAAGTCCTCATGGATACTATTTGGATTTGTTACATCTAAGCCATGACAGGAACTCCTCATTTCACTCTTGTGAGAGACAAAACAGTATTGTCCACTCTTAAGTAAAAGACAGCACTGAAGATAGATAAGTACAATGCAAATAAGGGAATGTTAATTTCTAGCTAAAAACTGTCATCTGCAAAGAATCCAAGACTGAAATCCATCTCTTTCTCCCTCCCTCCCTTTTCCTATCTTCCTCCCTCTCTTCCCCCCCCCAACCCCAGGTACATTAGCAAGTGCTAAAAAATATTCAAGATTTATTGCCACAAAATGAGTCTATTTCCTCAACAGAATCACTGACTGAACTAAAAGAGAGAGACAGTCTCACTTTAAGAGTCAATGTCATTTAGTGCCAATCTCCTCACGTATCATGGGTGGTCTCACACTTTGGAAAACACTGCTTCCAGGAGCATTAAGACCTAGAGATGTCACACATACAGATTTATCTGCCAATAAATCAAGCTGCCCCTGCAGGTATTTTCCATAATGAGAAATCACAGAGATAAATGCAAAGCACTGCCTCTAGGTTCAGTCACTCAATGGTAAAATGATCTGGTAAGGGAAATCTGGCTTGGCTGGAAGCCGTTCCTGTGGCAAGGGGCCTGTGGTTTGCACTGACCACAAGATCAAGAGCAGCCAAGAAGGGGACGTGGGTCTGTGGATAGAGGAGGGCTGCATTCCTAATCTGTGAGGGACCAAATCAAGGCAAGGAGGGGAGCCCTGTGTTCATCTGGAGCCTGGTGGACCACACCAGGTGCTCAGGGCACACAACTACTCAACACAGCATGCCCTTTTCAGACAAGGCAATCAGCGATGGGGAAAGGTCTGAAAATTAAGCCACTTGAGGAATATTATCACCCTCTTTAAAACAGCAACCCTAGTCTCTGCAGCACACTGATCCCCTTTACTCTGTTCTGTATGTTTCATAGCATGAAATATTTTACACGTCTGTTGTGTTATCTCCCAGCATGAGGATAAGGATATTTACTGGGTTTTTTTCCTTCTCTTTCATTCTTTTTTTCTTTTTAAGGCCACACCTATGGCATATGGAAATTTCCAGGCTAGGGGTCAAATTGGAACTACAACTGCTGTCTATGCCACAGGCACAGCAAAACAGGATCAGAACTGCATCAGAGACCTGCACTGCAGCTCACAGCAATGCCAGATCCTTAACCCACTGAGCGAGGCCAGGGATGGAACCTGCATCCTCATGATTCTTAACCCTCTGAGCCACGCCGGCAACTCTGGTTTTTACTGTTTTGTTCACATGTGCAACATGAGTATGTCCGACAACACCAAACATGCACAGATGCTCTGCAAACTGAATCAATGAATGAACTATTTCATTTGAGTTATGGATGCTTACAACCAGAAAGGAGAGAGCTTAGATGAAATTCAATGGTTGCAAAAACCTGGCCTCTGTTCACAGATGCTGAATACGAACCGGAGACAGTTTTGTGTGAAGTAGAAATGAGTAGCTTTTATTGCCTTGCCAGATAAAGGAGACCACAGCCATCCTTATTTATTTATTGCCCAAAAGACTGTGCCCTCCCTTGAGAGAGAATAAGAAGGGGTCTTATAGTTTGGGACGGAAAATACGGTCACAGATAAGAATCAGGGTAGAGGCAAGCTTGCATTCTTCTCCAAAGCTGGTGTTTAGTAGCCTGGGACTGGTTCTGGTGGTCCTTAAGGTTATCTTGCCATGACCTTTCCTTCTGGAAGGAAAATGCTTCATTAAGAAGTTAACACCTTCCTTTTGTTGGGGGTTTTAGTTCTACAGAAAAGCTTTATGATATCGCTGTCTGTATCCCTGAGGGGGAACCAGGATCTTTTCCCAAGGCTGCACTATTGTAGTTTGACTATTCTCCTTTGTCTCTGCATCCCTGCCCTTCCCTGATTACCAATGGTTTGAACCTACCCTTTAGAACTCAGGGAAGGTCTAGGAGGCTGAAGGAAGCCTACAGACAAGAAATAGGGAACACAGAAGGGTTTCTGTGCCCTGGAGCCCCACAGGGCCCTGCTCAATTTTCACAATTAGCTTTTAATTTTACATATTTTGTATTTCACATTGATTATAAGTGCACATCCTGGGATCAGAAAGACATGGGTTTGAATCTGACATCTGCCACTTACAAGCAACTCTACTCCAAATATTTGGATAACCTTTTGTGGTTACGTAGAGATAACTACAATGAGGTTGAGAATTTAGTGTTGGGGAGTAGAGGCTGGATTAACCTGGGGAGGGGTAATAGCACTTATTTCTCAGTGTTATCACTATGCTTAAAAAAGATACTGTGTATAAAAGAGCTTTTAAAACTCCTGTTCCCAATGAACCATTATCCACCCTCGTTTATGGTTATTACATCATCGGTCATGATAATTTACTGTATGTGGAGTTCAGTGGTGGCAGGAGCTCCTGTGTTAACTAACACCAAAAAGCCAATGGTACACAACTCTTCCCAATCTTGTGTTCAGCACCACACCAGTTATTTAATATTGCCAAGGTAGGAGTATTTACATAATGGAAATTGGCAAACACGACAAATCAGGCGCTCCCTGCCTAGAGCAGGTTGCTAACCATTAGCTAGCACACCACTGATTACACTTGAGAACAGAATTAGGGGCAAGAGCAACGTAAGGGCAAACTTGGAAATAAGTGAGTTTCCCAGATTGGCATCATTTATCAGGAGGATGAGATGTAATCAATGCCCCGTTTTCCCACTAAGTCAACTTTGTAAGCACAGGAATCTCAACCGTCCACATCTCTGCATCTCCAGACACTGCCACAGGGGCAAGCATGCTGCATATTGTGGGTTGTGGCTGTATGTGATTGTTTCCTTCTGCCTCAAGATTCTTTAATTCTGCAATCCACGTCAAATTACATTAGGTCTAATTTCCATGGTTCTGATCACTAGTGAAAATCTGGCCAATGCCTTCTTTTAAATATAAAGGGTGCAGTTTCACCTTTGAAAACCTACCTTTCAAATAAGAAAGTAACAATGGGAACTGTTACATAAGGAGAACCACGCCCTGCAGTGTTATCATTCCAGCCTGCAGGCAAAACAATGAAATCACTTCTGTTCTTCAAAAATACCCTGAAAATGATGCAATTAGCCTGAGCCTTCAGAGATACAAGGAGGAGGAGTGGGTGAGACACAAGAAGTTTTTATGGACACCTTGCAATGTTTTCAATGAAAAAAAGCCTGCAACAATGAACCTATTTGTAGAACATCTCTCCTGAAACCCATGTGGCCTTCATTCATCCTTTCTCCTCAGTCTGATTCAAAATTCATTTCACACAGGATCCACTCCTAATCTGACACACACACACACAACAGCCATCACACTAATACAATAAATGGAATCAAAAGATCTTTATCAAGAATTCAATGCAGGAGTTCCCGTCATGGCTCAGTGGTTAACGAATCCAACTAGGAACCATGAGGTTGAGGGTTCGATCCCTGGCCTTGCTCAGTGGGTTTAGTATCCGGCGTTGCCGGAGCTGTGGTATAGGTCACAGATGAGGCTCAGATCCTGCATTGCTGTGGCTCTGGTGTACGCCAGCAGCTACAGCTCTGATTAGACCCCTAGCCTGGGAATCTCCATATGCCGTGGGATCAGCCCTGGAAAAGGCAAAAAGACAAAAAAAAAAAAAAAAAAAAATGTTCAATGCAATTTAGATAAGACACTGGACAATTTACCTCCACCTGAAATCCTTTCATGCTGCCAAGGCTATAAAAGTGAAAAACTAAAACAAATCTTTACAAACAAGGTGCCATAAAGCACAAACCACAAACCAGGGGGCCTCAGAGCAAACCAACCTGGGGTAATAATTCCGGAAGAGAGGGACCGAAGGGCTACAGCATGGGAAGTGCGCTCCATCAGAAACTCAGGGCCCCAGTTCATTCTTTGACAGACTAATAGTTCTGTGGCTTGGGGCAAGCAATTACGTGAATCTGTAGTTTTCTTCATCAGCAAAAGGAAAAATACTCCCCCATGGACCTTACACCTTTCCTAGAGGCTAAATCACTTAAAGTATGTCAACATAAAGTTCTTTGAAAACAAACTCTGAGTAACAAAAATGTGTATCTAAAGCTTCAGGTTCTTCCAATCATGTTCTGGCCTTGACTACTAGCTTTTCCCGGTCAGATGAACTCAAAGCATTTATTGAAAAGATCACTTGTGGAGTTCCCTTGTGGTTCAATGGGTTAAGGACTTGATGCTGGCTCTGGTTACAGCTGTGGTACAGGTTCCTTCCCTGCCCCGGGAACTTGTGCATGACACTGGACAGCCAAAAACAAAAAAGACCACTTGCATTCTTGTGTTTACTCAACTCCTTTTCAAGTTATATCACAGGGTAAAAAACAGGTTATGCATTATTCCTCAGGGTACAAAAAAACACTACCATTATGGGGGTTCCCATTATGGCTCAGTGAGTTAAGAACTCAACACTGTCTGAGACGCAGGTTTGGTACCTGACCTAGCACAGTGGGTTAAGGACATTAAAAAAAAAAAAAAAAAAGTAGATGTGAACCCAATTTGTGTATGGCACAGCACAAACCCCCACCTACATTTTCTTACAATTCACATTTCACAATTTTTACAATCACACTGTTGCGAGACAGTGTATATGTACACTCACAGAAAAACCATGTGACACAAATTTCAACTACGTGTTTTAAAATACCCCCTCCCTGGGAGTTTCCATCATGGCTCAGTGGAAACAAACCTGGCTAGTTATCTATGAGGACGAGGGTTCGATCCCTGGCTCCGCTCAGTGAGTTAAGGATCCTGAGTTGCTGTGAGCTGTGGTGTAGGTCACAGACTCAGCTCAGATCTGGCGCTGCTGTGGCTGTGGCCTAGACCTGCAGCTACAGCTCCAATTAGACCCCTGGCCTGGGAACCTCCATATGCCATGGGAGTGGCCCTTTAAAAAAAAACAAAAAGTCAAAAGGTAAAAAGAAAGGAAGGAAAGAAACTTCACCAAATTATTTAATCTTGAGTGGACACAAATGCTTAAAAACATTTCAAAAGATCTCAGTGAGCTTTTTTTTTTTTTAAGCAATGAATGCCTCAAACTTGCACTTTTTTATCTGACTGGTACCTCATTTTTTTTGTTGGATTTCTCTTCCTTTTGGTTTAAAACAATACAAAGAAAGCCTTGTTGGAGACCAGGGCTCTACTCCAATTACTTCATTTATATTGTTCAAGGAGGAAGTATTTCAGCCATCCTGACCCTTCGCTGTCCATGGCAAATAAGAACATCAGAACTGCCCCGTGTATTCAGCCCAAAACTTCAGGCAATGCTTGAGTTTACACAGACCAGAAGAAGGATATTTGTTCTCTCTCCCTCTCTACTCTTTCGAATGCCTATTTACAAATGATGATTTGGAAAAGCCAGGAACACTGACTTACCTCATAGGTGTGATAAAAGTACCTTATGGATAGAGTCTTTCATTTTGACTTGTAACATGGGGTGATAAGCTATTATCTCACTAAAGCTCTTAATAGCAAAATTTATAACCCAGGATCTAAGTAGGAATAAGGGAGAGGAAGGAAATTCATTCAGGGTTTTATCATCGATTGCTGCTTTGTATAACAACAGGCTGCAAATGTGCTGCCTCATAAAGCTGAGTTAATAGATCATGTTTTCTAAAACTAGTTCTCTCCTACATGAGCAGATACCTTTGAGGAATCTGTCTGTCCCACAGGCTCTTTTAGGACCTAATCTCCCTCTTCAGCATCTCCCCATCCACATACATATACCATCAACAAGAAAATATTCCTGGCAGCTCCAGGGTCCGGCCCCTCTACCCCCCACCCCCCCATCCCCCCGGCAGACACCTCCAGACTCTCCCCAGAGCAATGGCTGCTTGGCTCAGGAATGGATATCTGACTGAGGCTCTACCAATCAAATTCTCTCTTTGGGTGAAACTAGAACACAGTCTCTGTGTGACTCAACTGTTACAAAATAAATTGGGGAGCTGTACGACTTCCAAAGTTCACCAATTAAGTAGAAAATCAAAGACCATCTGCAGAAAAAAAATATGCAGAGCAAAGAAGAGATCAAATAAGAGTTCTTGCAATTTTCTTTCTTTCCTTTTTTGTTTTTGTTTTTGTTTTGTTTTTTAAAGGCATATGGAAGTTTCCAAACCAGGGATTGAATGTGAGCCACAGTTGTGGCAACAGGGGATCCTTGAACCCACTGCACTACGTCGGGGATCAAACACATACCTCCTCAGTGACCAGAGCTGCTGCAGTTGGATTCTTAACCCACTGCACCATGGCAGGAACTCCCCTGGCAATTTTCTAGTCCAGTTCCAGACCCTTCAGGAGACTCTACTCCAGCCTTCACATGGGATTCCATGAGACATTCATTTTTCTATGTAATCACTTGCCTTCCTGCCTATGTGGTTACCTGAAACCACAGTCAATTCATAAGCTTAAATAAAGCACTATGCTATACTCCCCTTATAAGGCTTCGCTTACTTAACATTTCTATCTTTTCAAAGTTTTAATCTTATGAAGTGAATGATGTAAAAGATGACACGATGCCACATGCCTCTAAGTAATACCTAACCCATCATTCCACTGAAAATTGGGCATCCAGGAAAAGAATTACAATTATGCTTCTCCCAGGGGAGTTCCCGTCATGGCTCAGTGGTTAATGAATCTGACTAGGAACCATGAGGTTGCAGGTTCAATCCCTGGGTTAAGGATCCGGCGTTGCTGTGAGTTGTGATGTAGGTCGCAGACGCGGCTTGGATCCCACATTGCTGTGGCTGTAGCATAGGCCGGCAGCTACAGCTCCGATTTGACCCCTAGCCTGGGAACCTCCATATGCCAAGAGAGCGGCCCAAGAAATGGTAAAAAGACAAAAAAAAAAAAAAAAAGTTAAATTATGCATCTCCCAGTAGCTAGATACATTGTACAAATATATGTGGTTGGGAGGCTCTTTTCCAGGGCTAGGTGCAATCGATCCCATTGCAGACAAAGGCCATGTTCACTTTTTGGAGTCCAGAGAGAATGCAAAATGGCTGATATATTCTGGGTAACACATTACTGCAACCTCTAACAGCCTAAAACAACAATAAACATTACCTCACACAGTTTCTGCAGGTCAGGATTTGGAAGCACCTTAGCTAGATGGTTCCGGCTCAGTCTCCACGAGTCAAGATGTTGGCCAGGGCTAGAGTCATCTGAAGGCTTGATGGGGACTAGAGAATCTGCTGCTGAGATGCTTATTCATACGGCTATTGGCAAGAAAACTGGGTTCCTCACCATGTGGATAATTCCAGAAGACTGCTTGCATATCCTAATGTGGCTGCTGGCTTACCTCAGAGCAAGTTATCAAAAAAAAAAAAAAAAAAAAAGCACAGGAGGAAACAAAATGTCTTTTATGACCTGGCCTTAGGGGTGACACACTGCCATTCTACCATATTTTATTCACTCAAATATTGGTCCTCTTGGGTGTGAGAAGGAACTATACAAGGGCATGAATACAAGAAGGTGGGAATTGCTGAGGTGTGGGGAGGGTGTCTTGGAGGCTGGCTACCACAACTGGGTAGATTAAAATGTATATTCAAGAGTTTCCTTCATGGCTCGGGGTAATGAACCCAAGTAGTATCCATGAGGATGCTGGTTCAATCCCTGGCCTCGCTCAGTGGATTAAGGAACCAGCATTGCCATGAGCTGTGGTGTAAGTCAAAGACCTGGCTCGGATCCTGTGTTGCTGTGGCAGTGGTGTAGGCTGGCAGCTGCAGCTCCAATTTGACCCCTAGCCAGGGAACTTTCATGTGCTGTAGCTGTGGCCCTAAAAAAGATTTAAAAATAAAATAAAATAAAATGTATATTCATTGATTCTTTTAAGTTAGCACTACATCAAATGCTTGGAGTAAAAGAAAGAAGGAAGATGTCTTAGCTGAGCCAGGGCTTATTCATTATTTATGATAGTATGCACTGTGATGAAAATAAATGGGGTATGAAACCTGCTCCTATTCCTTCAAAAGAGGTGACTTGAGGTAAGAAGCTGAGACTTGCACATAGCATAATTAGAGAGCAATTAGAGTGACAAATTGATTCTAAGTGCAATACAGGTTCAGAAAGGGAAGAAGGAATAGGGTGGCTGAGCTAGAGGAAAGTCCTTCTTCACTCTACAAACAAAGGCTTAGCTTAAGTTCACATCCTTAACCACCTATTTTATGAACTACAGGTAAGACTTCTTCCCAACATTCATCTGAAGTTAGCAAGTGATTTAACAGGTCTAATGACTCAGTAAGTCTAAGAAAAAGGCTTTCACTCTAATTATACAACCAAGTCGCTCGTCTATGAGGTTACTTACTTGATGCTAGATGGCTGGGCTGAGCAGAAAAAAAATATATATATATTTAAGGATAAAGGGGCAGTATTTCAAAGAAGTGCTCAAAATCATCTTGTGAGCAAACACCAATAAGGAATCAGTACCAATTTAATCATGTGGTTCTACAAATATTTATTTAACAGCAGCTATTATAAGCCAGTCACTGTGGTGGATACTAGACACACAGTGAGAATATGACATACACTAGTCCTGCCCTCCAACAGTTTCTAGTCTAACAGAAAAGGCAAAAAAAAAAAAAAATTAACATTCTAATAAGGGAATGGTGAATGCTACTATGTTAAGGAAGGCCAAAAGAGCTATGAGATCAAAGAAGGCTCTATCCCATTTTTGGGGGGGGGGGGGGGGGCGGCTTTTTTTTAGGACTGCACTCTCGGCATATGGAGTTGCCCAGGCTAGGGGTTAAATCGGACCCACAGCTGCTGGCCTACGCTACAGCCACAGCAACGCCAGAACCAAGCTTCATCTGCGACCTACATCACAGCTCACAGCAACGCCAGATCCCTAACCCACTGAGCAAGGCCATGGATACTAGTCGGGTTCGTTACCACTGAGCGCTGACAGGAACTCCAAGAGGGACTATCTTTTCCTAAATTTAGGATACTGTCAAGGAAGGACACTCCAATTAAATGACAATGAAGTTAAAATCTAAAGTATGTATATGAGTTAGATGGGGGGAAAAAAGCAGTGGGGGCAAGAAAGAATATTCCTGCTAGAGAGACATATGGGTTTTCAGGCCAAAACCTGGAAAACAAAGTGAGTTAAAGGAACTGAAAGAAGTGAGAGACTACAATGTACAGGGAAAGAGGGCAAATGGGAAGACAGAGAGAGGAAGGGCCTAGCAGAGTGAATTCTCTGCAGCCAGTCCCAGCAAGAGGTGGAGTCTATTTCCTCACCCTTTACATTCTGGCCAGCCTGGGACATACTGTGACCAACACAGTGGCGAAGGTGACACTGTGTGACCTCTACAGCTGGGGCCTCAAGGGCCCTTGCCACATCCCCTTTCACTCTTTCAGAATGCTATCCTGAGACCACAAGTTAAAGAGGCCAGTCTGGCCTAACAGAGGAAAAGGGACCACATGGAAGAGAACCAAGGCTCCTGAGTGGACAACCAGAGCACACGATGTAGGCCACCTTGGAGCTTCTGGAGCCCACTCACCCTTCCAGTTGAATGCATCAGAGCAGTGACCCCCAGGGAAACCAGCCAAAGAGCTATCTGGCTAACTCAAGAAATCATGAGAAATTACAAATGACTGTGTTGTTTTGAAGCCACTAAACACTACAGTTAGCAAACAGAAAGAGGCCCATTCACACAGAACCAGGTTAAACACTGACCTTCATCCTGAAATCAATGGCAAGTCATCTGGAATAAATGGGTTTTAAGAATGGAGTACCACAAGATATCAGTACTGTAGATACAGTGCCTAGGCCAACAAGATTTCCAAGAGCCTAAAAATCCTGTAAAAGTGGTAGGGAAAAGGGGATGGATTACGAAATACAAAAACAAAATGGCAGAATCAGAATTTGTGTGTGTTTCACTAGATGTTCCAAATTCATAGCAGATCAACTGCAAATCAATTCTTACATAGTTAAAGGTTTGTTTTACCATGTGGGAGATGGGGACACTTTAATTTGTTGGATTAGCCATAGAGGGGGGACTCTCCAAAATGCCTTGTTACTTAACTGTTTTTGGATGGCAAACACAGAACAGAGAGAAGGTCTCAGAACTGAGAGTAGCAAGCAAAGAGACTGATAGGCTTATTTACCGCACCAAGGTGCTGATCCACCAATACAGCAACAAAGAAATTATATTTACCTTGCAATCCAAAAAATAAAGAAAATTCAGCAAAAGTGGAGTCAAACTGCTTTAAAAAATTTTTCTTCATCTGATTTTCCCCATAGACAACATCTTCCATCACAATGATGAGCCACTTTGACCAGAGGACTGAAAGCAAATCTATACCCATGTGGCTATACCACAGAATCTCATCAGGAAAGTAAAAGAGCAAGAGAGATGAAGACCTATTTTCTGGAATCTAAATTCCAAGAGCAAGTTATTACTGTTTCACATTATTGAGCACTGTCAAAAGAACAGCAGCCAAATACCTTAAAAACGCTTTCATGCCAATTTGCAGAGGGCAGCCTGCCCCTATCTGTCACACCTCCCTTGCCCTTTTCCCTCCCATCTCCAAGGCGCGCCAGCTTTGTCTGTTTTGATTGGCAGTGCACAGTGTTCAGTGAAGGAAATCCCCTCCGTCCCCAGCTGGCTCACCAGGAAATTGTTTGGAAGTCAGCTTTTTCCTGGAGGTGGCCAGACTGACCACAGGGAAAGAGGGAGGTGGTCTCTGGAGCTGAGAACGTGCCCTGGTCGGCCAATTTGTGGCTGTTGGGTTGACCACCTGGCCATGGCCAGCCTCTGCAGTGTGTGTTTGCTTCATGGGCTTTTTTGAATACGTACAAACCAGGACTCATTATCCCTCACCAATAAATGTAACTTCTTTTTAATTTTCTTTTTTTGGCCACACCCATGGCATGCAGAAATTCCCCAGGCCAGGGATGGAAACCATGCCACAGCAGTGATATGAGCCACAGCAGTGACAAGGTTAGAATCTTAACCTAAAGAGAATTTTTAAGTCATACCTTTTTATTTATTTATTTATTTATTATTTCCAACTTAACTTCTGACAAACAGGAGAGCTAATGTAAAGGGTGATTCAAAGAAGGGCAAGGAAAGATAATGAAATCACATCAAAATTAAATAAGAATCTTCCCTAAAGGAGTTCCCTTTGTGGCACAGCGGAAATGAATCTGACTAGAATCCATGAGGATGTGGGTTCCACCCCTGGCCTCAATGAGTGGATCGGAATCCAGTGTTGCTGTGAGCTGTGGTGTAGGTTGCAGACGTGGCTGGGCTCCCACTGTTGCGGTGGCTGTGATGTGTAGGACAGCAGTTGTAGCTCTGATTCAACCCCTAGGCTGGGAACTTCCATATGCAGCAGCTGCGGCCCTAAAAAGCAAAAAAAAGAATCTTTTCTAAAAGATGTTCTTCTGTTTGATGACGACTTTAGCTCCAAAAAGTCTTAAATAGGTAAAGTCAGGCTGTCAGTCAGTTTAATGAAAAGATTATATAGAAATTCTTTAACTTTTAATTTAATTTTATTTATGCATGTAGATTTTTTTCCAAGAGCAGCTGCCAGAATCAAAAAAATATGGGCAAAATAATACTCTCCTAAGGATGAAACATTTAACCACACACCTCGCCCTTATAAAAAAAGGTTAACATGATCCTTCTTACTCTGAAGTTCAAATACATACAAGAAAATAGAAGCACCGTGAGAAATAAAGAACTTGGTCTGTGCAAAGGAACAATTTCTTTCAGTTTAGCTTGGTTAACTGAAGTGTTACTCAGGGGGTAAATGGTGCAGTATGTTTATTTGAGGACCTTTAACAAAAGCTCTACTCTCACTTATCTGCCCAAGATGATTCAGGAACTACATAGTGGCTAGGACAGGATGGCCAACCTCTGAATGTCTCCTTCAGTTTTAAGATGACAATGTTTAAAAATGTCAACCTCCCCCACTAGCCACATTCAGTGAGACTTGATATCTTTTCCCTTAACAGCATTTTAACAAAACAATGTTAAGCCCTGAATGGAATAAATTAAAACAAACTGTCAAGCATGCACCCTCTTGAAGGCAGACTGCCTAAAATGAACATACAAGGGACATCCTGATTGTCTAAGGCCTCGAGATGCCCTTGTTCTTCAGTATAACAGTGACTTAAGATTTATTTCTAGTTTTCCTGAGACTCATTGAACATTTCCTGAAATGAGACCACATCACTGAAATCATTTTATTGTAGTAGGCTGACAGAGCACAGCCTCTGTAGCAGAGGCAAGATATAAATGAATAAACAAAGAAACATATTTTGTTTTTTAAAACAGAGGATGCAGCCATTGGAAGTAAACAGCAAGAACTCTCTCAGGCTGTTATATCCTGTCCTGTTTAACTCATTAATTTTGGAGACCCTAAGCTGACAGAGCAAACACTAGCATTAGTAACTTCTTTATGGATGAAGGTGCAGCTAAAGAGAAAAACATAAATCGGTCTATTTATATTTTAAATTAACACAGATCATGCATGGATAAAACAGGATACTTGGCTCATCAAGGAAACAAACCCTTTTGAACTTATTGCAGCCCCACAGGTGCAATGAAGTCTCTTTTTTATTTCCTCTTTTTTTTTTTAATTGCCTTTTTTCAAGTCAGGCAGGAAGGCCAACATAATAAAATGTGAAATCTTTATTATTAAAAAAAAAAATCCAAACTCCATTTTACCACTAAGATCATTATTTCATAGTCTTTCATGTTTATACACTGAGGAGGAAAAAAAAAAAATCAGTAAATGGACAGATGACCAATGCTAAACAAATTACAAGCAGCTGAATGTAGAGGACTGATCATGAGTTATTCATAGACACACTGAAAATATAAAAGTATCCCAAATATACACTGTCAAATGGTCTTAAAGATGGCTCATTTTCTAAGTTCATAGAAAATATTACAACGGTGGATGTGGAATGATGAGCCCATCTAAATCATTAAGCAGAAGTGACAGGGACCTTTAAAAATACCAACTCCTGCTTCTCCATCACTCAGACCAGCCCCTGTGATCTTCCCTGAAGTGGATCATCTGCATCTAAGCCCCTATAAGAAAGGAAAGGGTGATTGATCTGGGGAGTAAAAAGGCTTCAGCAGTCACGTATCCAGTAGTTGGAGGCTAATGAGGATTTGGACGCAAAGCTGACATTCCTCATTTCTCTGAACATCAGTAAGCATACTGCAGTCACTGAATAAATGACCGTTCCAAATTTTACTGAGTTTCTGGATCATTTTATAATCTCTGGAGATAAAGGAAGAATAAAAAAAGACAGAAGAATTTTAAGTGACTAAGATGGGAAAACAAAACAGAGAATCCTGAACTATCAGTGTAGCAGAAGCTGTAAGCTGCCTGTTGAAAATCCTACCCCTTGGCCCTTAGTAACAGGAGAACCTCCACGTCACTGGTAACCAAGTACCAGGAGCTGGGCGAGGAGGCCATCAGGGAGGGAAGGTTTCAAAGCGCCAGTCACACTCACGAAGGAGTGTTCTCCAAACCTCACTTCTCTTTATCCCACTCGAAGCAGAGCTCACAAGGAAAGCGCCACGTACGAATGGCCATTGAAAGTCTACCCTTTGCACGCTGCTTCAACAAAGAATGAAGGAGTCCAATTATTTTACTAATGAGGTCCTTTCTTCATCTTTAAAAGGGGTAACACTTTGAATTTTATTGGCTATGATAAGTAAGGAGAAAAATATATGCAAAGCACTTACCACACTGCCCAACCCAGGGACAACTTAAAAACTTTAACCATGATTTGGTTTGTTCATAGCATGTATTTCAGCGGATGATCTCCACCACCTCACAAAGGCCAAAGCCCAAACAGCTCCCTCTTATTCCAAAATTCAACAATTCGAGAAACTCTAGGAAGTATCACAGTTTTCCTAGCAAGTGACACTATATTTCGCCTCTTCTCTCCACTGCAGCACCACACCACCCCCAGCCCAAATCTGTAACTGGATGTGAAACTGTAGCCACGGGAGAAAAATTCATAGAATCAAGGTGCAAAGGGGTTGGAATCCTCTTGTTCCTGGTTAAAACCAAGATGGTTCACTAACACAGAATTACAGCGCATTCCTGCAAAGCAGGCTTTCTGAACTCTAGCACTATTTGCTTTTGTGGCTGGAAAATTCTTTGCACTGAGGAATAGTTCTGTGCACTGTAGGACATTTAAGCAGCATCCCTGGCCTCTACCCTCCAGATGCCAACAGCACCCTTCCATGTCATAATCAAAAACGTGTGCAGATACTGCCAAATGCCCCCTGGGGGACAACATCAACCCTGTGAAAAAAACGATAGTCTAAAGTCACTGAAATGAGAACCACACCTCTCGTAAAGTCTGCAGCTCATGGGCGTAGCTTCTCTCTCATAAGTGAATCAAATAACCTCTTCAGAAATAAAAAGTGTTTCCCAATGGCTTTGGGGGCACTCAAGGAAAAAACATTAACTTTCTCAGAGAAGGCAACTTTCTTTTTTTTTTTTTTTCTTTTAGGGCTGCACCCACGGCATATGGAAGTTCCCAGGCTAGGGGTCGAATCATCAGAGCTACAGGTGCCAGCCTACACCGAAGGCACGGCAACATGGGATCCGAGCCTCATCTGTGACCTACACCACAGCTCACGGCAACACCAGATTCCCCAACCCACTGAGCAAGGCCAGGGATAGAACCTGAATTTTCACCAACACCAGTCAGGTTCATTACCACTGAGCCATAACAGGAATTCCTGCAACTTTACTGAGGAGACAAACAATCTTTCTTCTATCCTGTTCAGTTACTGGCCGGAGCTCTGCAGCAAAAGACAGATTAACAAGAGAAAGGGTAGAGATTGTTTTTCTTTCTTTCTTTCTTTTTTTCTTACTTTTGGCTGCCCCGTGGCATATGGAATTTCTGGGCCAAGGATCAAATCCCAGCCACACTGCGACCTGTGCTACAGCTGCAGCAACACCAGATCTTTTAACCCGCTGTGCCAGGCTGGGATCGAACCTGTGTACTGGTACTGCAGTGACACTGCTGATCCCAGTGCACCACAGCTGGAATGCCAAGGATAGAGATTTTTCTAATATAACTTTTATATGACACAGGAGCCTTCTTAAGAAAATGAAGAACCAATAAAAGAGCTACACCTAAGCAATTTTTTATAGTAAATCTAAGAGTGAAAAGTCACAGAATAAGGTGTTAAGACAAAAGGATATAGGCAAAGCATAGTGAAGTGGGGGAAATGCAGCAAGAGTTGTTAATTCAGATTCCTCCATGGAGTCTCAGGAAATAAGGATGCTTCTTTTCTCCAGGTATAGGCAAAGGTCTGCAGGGATCATAAGCCTGAAAATGCCACTTCACTCCACAGGCCGAGATGCCATATTTGGGGATGGGGGTCCTGAATCCCGTCCCCTTTCTCAGATGTGGCCAACTCAGCATGTCACTATACACACAGCTCAGTTTGGGAGAAGAGTTACTTTTATGAATGTTTTGTATTATTTGCAGGGAAGACATGCAAAACCAACAAAAGGAGTAGTCCTGACACTAGTGAAATACTCTGTTATTGAACAAAAATACTCCTCACTGAGGATGGCTGACAAGCAGTATCTGAAGTTTTATCCGTGTTTCAGAGAACTGTCATATTTTAAGAGCCCTCAAACAGACAGCTGATCATTCTAGGGTCTAAGCACAATCTGTTTGGTCCCTCTACCCCAGTCCTTTGGGGCCATAAAGAACATTGGCATGATTCCAACTCTAATATATTATGGTTGGCTTCTCCTTTGGGTTGTTAATTACTATTACTAAATACGAGGTCAAATTTATAGACAAAAGAATAAAAGTAGTATTGCCACTTTCTAAATTTACAGTTAATTGTATCAGGTAGAATGCTAGCAAATACCTTACTTTTCTCATCCATAAAATGGGGCTAATAACAACATAGGGTTATTATGAGAATCAAATTAATTAACATTTGTAAAATGTTCATGATAGTGTTGGCCCACAGTGAATACTACTTAAGGGCTTGTTAAATAAAGTTAATATGCCCTGTTATTCGAAGATGAAATTTTAAAGTTTTTGCTTGCATTCTCATGTCAAATTGGTTGTATTTTTGTGCTGTTTTGTTTTTCTTTTGCTGGGAGGCGATGCAGAAACACGCTTTGAAATGTCCCTTTCCGTCTCTGAATTTTCAGGATATACTCACACATTGGGGAGGGGAAAAAAAAAAAAATTCCAGGAAACAGTACTCCACAATACATACGTGATGCACTAATTGTGTGTGTGTGTGTGTGTATGTGTCTATGTGTGATCATACATGTATGTACACTTCAATTCTGGTTGCAACCTACTATCATGAGTTCCTTACCATCACTCATGAATCTTATCCAAACAATTTGAAAAACATCATTTAGGAAAAGTATTCCCAGATGTTTTGCAGGACAGCAATAAGATCAGCAGGTACTAAAGAAAAGGTTCTGTGGTCAATTACATTTGAGAAAAGTTTATTTTGTATATCCCAACAACAATGCAAGTCAAGAAATTCTGCAATTAAGAAATCAATGGGAGTTCCCATTGTGGTTCAGCGGTAACAAACCCAATACATGAGGATGCAGCTTAGATCTCTGGCCTCGCTCAGTGGGTTAAGGATCCAGCGTTGCTATGAGCTGTGGTGTAGGTCACACACATGGCACAAATCTGATGTTGCTGTTGCTGTGGTTGTGGTATAGGTCAGCCGCTGTGGCTCTGATTCCACCCCTAGCCTGGGAAGTTCCAGATGGTGCAAGAACAGCCCTAGGAAGGAAGAAGGAAGGAGAAGGAGAACTGCACCCGCAGTTCCCAGGGCAGGGATCAAACCCGAGCAGTAACTGTGACCTACACCACAGCTGCAGCAATGCCAGATCCCAAACCCACAGTACCACAGTGGGAACTCCTATTTTTTTCCCATAATAACAGATTAGCATCACAAAGCTTAAAGAATCTTAGCTAATTTTTTTTTTCTGAAATGGAAAAAAGTAAGTCTCAGAGAGAAACATTCTTCATGACTCAGCCTACAAGTAAACCTGTGCTTAACTCAATGGAAGTGCTTAGGAATTCTTGCTCAACTCCATGAAGCACTTCTAGTTTCTTAATATCATTTAATGAAAAGTGATCCCAAATTTTCTCCCATAAAAGGAATGTACTAGTTGAATAAGTAAGATAGCTGAGACTGAAAGTGTTATATAAATGCTATTAGCTTTCAAAAATTTTTTTTTGGTTCATTCATCCATTTATACAGAAATCTATTCAACAAATATTTATATATTTATGTGCTAGGCACTGAACTAGGTACCAAATACATATATTTGAGTGGCAGTGGTTGGCGTTTTCTTCCCCCCACCCCCAGTTTAACTGAGATTATCATTGAGAAAAAATGTATTAGTTTAAGGTATACAGTAATAATAATGTGATATATGTATATATTATGAGTGATTACCACAATAAATTCTGCTATTATCAATCACATCTTCGGGTTTGAAATTATTTTAATAAAGTCTTTTAAATAAACAAAAATTTTAAGACCACGAAGGGAGCTCTTGGGATAGTCCATCTCTTCTCTGCAAAATACTTCTAGAAAGAACCACCAGTTCACAAAATGCAAAGCTATGTGTCTAAATTACTTACTCTTTGTAGCATCAGAGATTAATGGAAAATTGGGGGAATTATCCAAAAATAGGGAATTGGTTAGGTAATACAGAGACGGCCAGTTCTGCTGGGTAACATCAAAATGTATAATGGGTAAGTATGAATTATATACTGTTGGCACTCACTTGTTATACTGGGGATATTTATTATATGATATTGCTGCACTGAGGTGGGAAGTGTGGATTGGAAAATGGGAACTAAAATTGTCAGGTTACAATAGAAAAACTGAAAATAGTTGCTGTGTTAGAGCAGCAGTGCTCAAATGTGAGGTCAGACATGAACCTGCTGGAGAAGCCTATCTTAAAATGCAGGTTGTCTGGCCTCTCTCCCAGGTGTTCTGATTCTCAAAGCCAAGAGTGTGCCCAATAATCTGCATTTCTAACGACCACCCAGGAACTTCTGAAGCCAGTGGTCTACGGATCATAGATTCTTTCAATGAAAATTTACCAGGTACTTGGTATGTGCCAATTCCTGCTCTGGGTGCTTAAATGGAGCAGTGAGTAAGGCATGCTGGAGAAACAAGCATGAGGGTGGTAATAATATATTTTTTTTAATTCTTTAAAAGTAAAACAGTATTTCTCATAATTCAAGAGTCAGATTTTCCCTGCTGCAATTTATTTTTTACATAAAGGAAAAACACATTAGGTGGCTCTTTGGGGCTGACCCTAAGGTCAGCCTCTGGCGGGGACACTGGAAGGGTGTGGATGGAGTTGGCAGCCACCTGGGGAGGGCTCTTCAACGGAGGCTCCAGCATTTCCTGCCAGGCCTGTGTGCCCTCCCAGGGACTTCAGGATGATCACCAGAGGTCAGAAAGGGTGGTGATGAGAGGGAGCAAAAAAAAAAAAAATGTGTTAGCTCACTTCCCACGAAGCACCAGTCCAACTGGCAGAAACTGTAAGTCCTCCTCCGTCTCTTCCTGGTTGCTGAGGCTGGCCTCTGAACTTCATGCAGGTAGAATTTGCTCCCTGCCTTTTCTGTGCTTTAACATTTATTTCCTGATTTGGAATATTAAAACTTTACTACATCCAGAAAGAATGTATATATATATATGTATGACTGGGTCACTTTGCTATACAGCAGAAATTGACACAACATTGTAAATCAATTGTACCCTAATTTAAAAAAAAAAAAAATGGGTGGTGGCTCCATGGTTAACAAACCTGACCAGTATCCATGAGGACGGAGGTTCAATCCTTGGCCTCACTCAGTGGGTTAAGGATCCAGGGTTGCCATGATCTGTGGTGTAGGTCACAGATGTGGCTCAGATCTAGAGTTGCTGTGGCTGTTGTGTAGGCTGGCAGCTGTAGCTCCAATTCAACCCATAGCCTGGGAACCTCCATACGCTGCAGGTACAGCCCTAAAAAGACAAAAGACAAAAAAAAAAAAAAAATTTACCACACTCTATTTTTTGGTCCTCTCCTCCCTCCCCTTTGGGCCCAAATGTCAGCACGTTTCTCCAGGTTAGAGAAAGCCAGAGCCAAGGACAGAATGAAATTCAGCTTAGGCGGGTACAGCCAGGAGTGGGAACAGCTCAATCCTATTTGTCTTGGCAAGGCGTTCAGTAAGCTGTTGGTTATGTCATTTGCCCACAAGTAGGCAGACCTCGATGTTTTGCAGTCATCCATTACCCAAAAATGGTATCATGAACACACACACACACACACCCAGCAGTACACTGCTTCTCCGGTCCCCTCACCCCCCCTCATCTCCCCAACCGGCACAGACTCCAGAAGCAGGGCTGGACACAAGGGAATGACAAGCAGGAAAGATACAATCCACACTGAACCAAACACATAAAATTTTAAATACTCCAGTAGTTTTTCACCTACAAAGAAAGTACAGGGAAATGTGGCTGGCTGGGGGATTTGATCCAGCTAATAAGTTGATAGGACACACTTTGGAAGTTAAATCTAAAATGACAAAACCAGAAAGCCGAGGAGTACGCACAATTCCACTGCTGAAGTGTTTCATCGCAGGTATTTTATTTGAATTAATTTCAATTTACAGCTAAATGTCAAGGAAAATTGGTTTGTTTTCTATATTGCATTATGTGTTGTACCCTAAGGCCTTCAGGCCCTGAGTAACTTATAAATAAGTAACATTTTCTCCTGATTGTTATGTAAAATCATTCCCCAGCTTGTGCTTCCTGCAGTCCCTAAAGGAAACAGAATCCCAATGTTACAAGAGAATAAGATCTATAAACCATAGCAAACAGTTCCTGAAAGCAGACCAACAAAATGCTAAGAGAGTAGGCCTCTGTCCCTTTATATTTATGGTTGTATCCATACGGAGGCTGGGATTCAAATTTGTAAAACCCCAAACAGACCTGCAAGGTATAACTAGTCTCCACTCCTAAAAAAATCATATGATTAACCTAAGAAGAGGAAAGAATAAACAACAGCATTGCTCTAGATTTCAGCTTCAGAAAAATGGTAAGGATTAAAAAATCCTGTACTTTTATCTTAAAACCATCAAATGAGCACAATGAGGCAAGCTACCACGAAACTGTTATGATCAAATGTCACTAATTATAAGTGACACTTCTCTGATTACCTACTGAAGCTTTTAAGTGAAAGCTGGAATCAGCAGTACCTTTTTGTCCTGTATACTCTGACAGTGTTGAACTTCAAGGCCAAGGCAAGGAGTCCAGTTCAAGACATGCCTCCTCTTTTTGGTGACCCTTTTGTATTCCAAGAAAGGGCTAACAGCAAAGGGCCACTCAGCCTTGGAATATTCTGAGCTAAGACCCAACTGGACCTTCTCAAATGATTCTCCTGTTTTATCAGAGTTTCTCTCTCTACCTTGTGACTTTGCTCATTAATGAAAGTTTTCTCTACTGCAACAGCCTGAATAAAATGCCCACTACATTTGCCCTTTTACTATAATAATGTCCAAACTGCTCAAGTAGAGCTATGGTAAACCTTGAAATGGGATTGAAAGTACCTGGCGAGCTCATTAAACTACAGTTTGTGTTAAACCCAAGGGCCTGGAAATTCTTGGAAAGTTCAGTAAGGGCTGACTCAAAAAAAAAAAAAAAACCAAAACCCCTGTTTGAATTTTGGAAGTCTTTCTTTTATAAGGACACAACTCAAACAGGCTTGGCTGATTCAAAAAATTTGTGAAACAAATCATTATGTCACAAGCGAAGACATTTATCTTCAACTCACGGATTTCAAAAGCCATAGAGGCCTAGGAAGTAGGCAACTACTGAAATGACATAAAATTTAAACTGCTTGAAATTGCTTTCACAATTTAAACTCTGTTTTGATTTTAGCATCATTAACTCTCTTAGCCATCATTTAAGAAACAAACTACGAGGCATGAAGATGCTGCTGCCCATACACTATCCATGAACCAGGCAGCTGAATTTTACGTCCCAAAGCAAAAGGACTGACTTGACTCAACCACAGTCTCCTTAACTACCCAATAACCCACCTAAGAAGATGACAAGAGCAGAAGGACGCACAGAAAAAAAAGATATGCAAAGAAGGCAAATGTCACTTCTTTTCAGGTGTCCTCACCAGACCTATCGCTCCGTATTCTTCAAAGCATTTGTCACTGAGCACACTTCCAAGGCAGCCACGATGACATGCAGTGATAAATTTTTATCTGCTCAACTCATTAAAATGAAAGTGGGCCTGGGTCGTATCCGATGCATTCCCAATGCCTACATGATACACCCGAGCAAACTGTGCGTCCACTGCGTGGGTCATTATATTCTAGAACAGTGCTTGACACATAGGAAGCAGCCACTAAACATTTGTTGAATGAATCAATTAATGCCAACTGCTGTTTCTGTTGTTATTTCTACTGCTTGGCTGGAAATGGTTAGGTTTCTGTTAGGTGTAGAATTAAATAAAATAGTACCTTCTTTCTGCCTCAATTATCATTTAGACTTGTCGAAATTTACAGCTTCATTTTACCAAGCCTAAGGATGCCCCAAGAGCAGTAAATGTACCTTTTATTCTCTTTCAAAAGCCCTAGTACAGTATAATACTGAACATATAGGGCTAGGGTTCAGCTGCGGTGTGAGACAGGCTTCTAAGTTTCTAAGGTCCCAAAGAGTTCACCATTCTCTCCAAAGAGCCAAACATACCCAGGAGTCCCTCTTGGGCAGAATTCACTTATCCACAGTATCCAACTGCCCCCGCCACCATCCACCTAAACCCTAAATGTTTAAACATTTTTATCTAGGAAATAGTGAACTGGATCGGGCTAGTAACTCTATTGGTTCATAATGTTTTCACAGCTTGTCAGTTTTAAGCAAAAGAAATGAAAAAGCCACATCCAGGATCAAAAATTAGACACACACGTTAGGATATGAAAGTAAAGCTAGACCGCCCAAGCGGAGAGCTTAGCGCTGGCTGAATCACCCAGCTTAACTTCAGAGACCCGCTCCTGAAAAGAAAAAGACATCTGGCGATATTGGTCTGTGGTGGGAAGCGTGGAGCCTCACTGAACCTTCCTGGTAAAGGACCTCCCTGTGGATGAGCATTTCCACTCAGTCCCCAAAAGACTGGAAACACCAGGCATGCCTACTTCGTAGCCGTTTGCAACAACATGGATGGACCAGGAAGGAGGGTAGCACACTTAGTGAAATAAGTCAAAGACAAAGATTGTATATTATCACTTTCCTCTGGAAGCTGAAAAATAAAACAAACTGGTGAATATAACAAAAAAAGAAACAGACTACAGATATAAGAGAACAAACGTGGAGACCAGTGCGGTGGGGGTGGGGGTTTGAGGGAATGGGGTAGGAACAGTATAGGGGTAGGGAGTTAAGAGGTACAAACTATTATGTATAAAATAGATTAGCTACAAGGATATATTGAACAACACAAGGAATATAGCCAATATTTTATAACAACTATAAATGGAGTAAAATCTTTAGAAATTGTGAATCACTATGTTGTACACCTGAAACTTTATTATATGCTACACCTCAACACGTACACAGACACACACACATACATACTTACACACATACCCCCCACTGATAGCTGGTGAATGATGATCAGTGACAGGCTTTGGATCCAGAAAGTAAGGACTAAGGTAAAAATTAAATTATTAAATGGAACCCTGCAAAACACTATATGCATGGGGGGGGATACAAGTACTATAAATTCATATGTAAATTAAATGCTGTTATTATGCCAAGGGGTTAAGGAAAAAAAAATTAGACTATTTCCTCTCCAAGAATTTGTAAATCCCTCTTCAACAGAATGGAATGGAAATTTTAAAATGCACCCCCCACTCATCTGCAAAAGCCACCATTTAAATGAAAATGCCTGCCTAGCATCACAGAAACCTCCAGCCAAAGTTCGATCTTCTCTATGGGTCTATTAGGGGACAGGCAGGGTGAGGGTCTACTGGGAACAGGCAGAGAGCTGGGGAGACTTTGAGGACAGGACCAAAACAAGCACTTGGTTCACTAAACAAAGTAACAGAACAGTGCCGGTCATCCTAAGGAAATCTCCCCAGCGCCCTATTCCTGCTTCTCCTTGTGAAGGGCTGTGTCCAGGCACCAGCGCTGAGCTAAACAACACCGTGACCACAGGCCACAGACAGGTCTGAGTACTTGTAAGGTGGCCAGTGTGGCTACGGTACTGTATCTTAAATTTTATTTCATCTTCAGTGATTTAAATTAAAATGACAATGCAGCTAATGGAAAAGTTTTCATTGTATTTAAAACCATCTGAATCTACTTTTTCAACTAAGCTCTGGTACATGTATATACACATCAAGTATTGCTAAGGGAATCATACTGTCCAAATTGAGATGCGCTTTAAGTGTAAAAGATACCTGATTTCAAAGATTAAGTATAGGGAAAAAGGTAAAATATCTCATTAGTAACCTCATATTGACTACCTGTTGAAATAATAATATCCTGAATAGATTCAGTTGAACTGAATATCATTAAAATTAACTCAATTAAATGTAATTAATTTATCAATTAAAATTAATTTTATTTATGCAAGAATAAACCGCATTATTAATATCAATTAACCCTACTTCATTTTATTCTTTTAAATAGCTATTAGAAAAATGTTAATTGCCTATGATTCACATTATATTCATATTAGCACCACTCTTCAAATTCAAATCAGCTTAAACTTTCAACTTTAAAATTCCCTCTTAAACTTTTTTGTGCCTGGACTTTGGTAGCTGGATGAAACCCATAGGCCCTTCTTGGAATGATGTTTATGAAAGAATAAAATAAAACGTGTAAGAATATAAAGGAAATCAATTATAGTGAAATACAGTTGGCCTAAATACTTCCAAAATAATTTTATAACTTTTTTTAAGGCATTGAAAATCATAAATAAATAGTGATGAGTCTACTAACTAGTGTAATTTCTAACTAGAGATAAGCATGAATGGAACTGTCACGCCATATTAAAATATCCGTGATTTCTACTGATGGCAAAGTCTTGGGCATTGTTTATGCTGCTCTGGTTTGTTGCCTACATTCATAATTGAAGGAAATGCTCAAGTTCAGTCCGGGGTGAGGGAAAATGTAGATTTAATTTTTACCTTGCCAAAATGTACCCTGATTTCCCCCCTCTGACTCCCCTGGGGATCCAGGGACTCTAGGTTAAGGGAGCTGTTTAAAACATGGCGAATTCCTGAGTCTGTTTGTCAAAGAGGATCCCTACCCTAAGGATGTCATTTTACCTTGGCTCATTCCTGTTCATGTGGAGCTCATGACTCACAATTCCTGTTTTTGACCACAACCAAACCAATATTACAAGGAAGCGCATGCACTTGTTTTTTTCCGATACTTTTGCTCTCCAAAGGGAACAGGAAGAGTGGTAAGGAATGTATATTTAAAAGGGGGGGAAAAAAATCTTAACTACGTAGTACCAGAAAACAATTCTTTCAATCTCATGATTAATTTCTATGTGTCAAAACACTCAGCAACCAGTAAGACCACATAAATTTCGGTGGCACTTAATGTAATTGCACAAAGCATCTCCCAGTTTATTTTCATTTATGGGTGCTTCTACAATACTTATTATCTGTGAGGCATTATTCTATGGACTCCAAGTGTTAACTCCTTAATCCTTAACACAGCCCTATGACTAGAATACTATTAGTATTATCCCCTTATGACGAAAGAGAAAACTGAGGTGCAGAGAGAGGTTAAGTAACTTTCCCAAGGTCACACAGCTGGGCTTCCAAAAGAGCACAGCTGCCTATTGTATTTTCAAGGTGAGGACTATACCAAACAAAGGAACCTTAAGGCTCTATTCATTACAAGTGAGCTAAAGTTTGATTTGGTTTTACCACCTTCTCATTTCTAAATCACTCCCTGGAAAAGTAAAACTAGATGAGGTAAGAAAGGCCAGCTTGATAACTTCAAGCCTATTCACAAACAGGGTTCAAAATAAAACCAAATGCCTTTCTTTGTCTGTGACAAAAAATAAGCTGCTCAGTATCTTCGGGCAGAGAGTGCTGTGCCTGGCATTTCTTCCACTCATATCTATATGGGCCAGGAGAATCTAGGCGTGTGATAAGCCAACTTTCAACTTCATCACACCAGCTCAAGAGACATTACACACACTCGCAGGACTGCACCAGCAGGAGGATGACCAAAACCACAGTCACTGCTGACACCCTGTCGCCAGGGTCAGGGAGACTCCGCCTCTGTCAAGCGCTCAGCCGAGAACTACGGTCAGCAAAACCAGCCCTACAGGTGTATCCTGGGAGGCAGGTGTACAAGGGCCCACATTCTTCCCTCCTGTGAACAAACGCAGGATTGTTTCTGTGCTGTGCTGGATCCCAGGCCAGATAAACCTCCCTTCCACTGACATCCCAACACAGAAACACTCTTAGTAGGCTGCCACTCTGTAAAGGAAAAAGGCTCTGAACGCCAACCACTCCAAGAAAGAAGCATATGACGTTAATTGCATTCATCTAGAAAGACAACGCTCCTGAGTTAAATTTAACTACAGCAAGAATCTTCAGGGCGGACACAATCGATCAACATTTGTGGCTCAAAAAACCAACTGCTACCTTTTAAAAGATCTCTTAGACTCATTTTAAAAGCTTCTTCTTGGCTGAGTAAACTGCCATCCCCTTGCTGAAATGATAGAGTCCCAGTGGTGGCTATGATATTAAATAAAATGACTTCATTTCCTCCAGAGAAATATTTTGACCTTGACCCCCTCCCCCCACCCTACCCCACTGACTCTGGCACTCCAAAACACAGACTCCAATCTCAAGGGGCAAAAAGTCAGGCCTAATAGGCCTGGCCCGTTCTCAGATTAACAACCTTGGGGGAATAATCCTCTACGAAAATATTTTCAAGATTGGGGGGTAATCACATTTTGGGGCCAGATGAAATTTGTTAGAGTTTGCACTTTTGTTTCTAAAAAGCTCTGAAGTCATTTGTTTCCCACAGTTTCAGAAGCTACTTGGTGGGAAAGAAAGCCAGTTCCTAGGCAGCCAGCCAGCAAGAACTGGGCTGCTCTGAAAGCGAGCCAGCCCCCGCCAAGGCTGGGCTCAATGGCCAGCTCTTGCCAAGGTGGTTAATGTTTGACCTAGGTAGAGCCAGAGGTACTGACATGGAAAAATGTTTATGGCAGCGTATCAGGAAGCAAGCGAGACCCCCAGAGAGCCGGCAGGGTTTGCTGCTTCAAATTACAATGGAGGAGTCAGGCCAATCCCTGAAACAGTAATCCCTGGTCAAGGGTGAGGGATGGGGGTACACTGTTTAAAGGGATAGCAGGGAAACAGCAACACTGTGACGAAAGACTTAGATTCTGGAACCAAACGGTCTCCCAAACTCCTGCTCTGCTACTTCTTTTTTTTTTTTTTTTTTTTTTTTTTTGTCTTTTTGCTATTTCTTTGGGCCGCTCCCGTGGCATATGGAGGTTCCCAGGCTAGGGGTCGAATCGGAGCTGTGGCCACCAGCCTACGCCAGAGCCATAGCAACGCTGGATCCAAGCCGCGTCTGCAACCTACACCACAGCTCACGGCAGCGCCGGATCATTAATCCACTAAGCAAGGGCAGGGATCGAACCCGCAACCTCATGGTTCCTAGTCGGATTCGTTAACCACTGCGCCACGACGGGAACTCCCTGCTCTGCTACTTCTTACCCAAGTAAAACTTAGTCAAGCAAGTTCAACACTCTCCTACCCCTGCAATCTTCTTTTTCCTCTTTTGGCTACCCTGAGCATATGGAGTTCCCAGGCCAGGGATCAGATCTGAGCCACTGCTGCGACCTACGTCACAGCTCCAGAAACACCACCGATCCTGTTTTGCCACAGCAGGAACTCCTCTTCCTGTGGTTTAGAGCCCACAACCCACAGGGTTGTTGTGACGATTAATGGATGGATATGCACCAAGTATTTCAGCTAAATGCAGCTATCAGCAATTATCAGATGCCGCTTCATAACATTTATCATTTTTGCCATCATCGTCCTAACAGAGGGTCGGATGGCTGTCTCCATGGATAGAAGAAAGAACTGAGGTTTAGAGAAATTAAAGAACGTGCCCCCATCATGCATTAATAAGAGACCATGTGGAAGGATTCACATCAGTAACGTAAGCTCAGAGCCCAGCACATCTCTGTCTCTCATCTGGATATTCTTTTCCTTACTCAGTTTCTCTTGAAAGAAAGAAAAAGAAAGAAAGAAAGAGAGAGATGGGGAAAAGTTTAAACAAAAAAGCGTATTTTTTAACTTAATAAAAATAACCTTAACTGGAGTTCCCTGGTAGCACAGTGAGTTAAGGATCTGGTGTTGTCATGGCTGAGACCTGGGAACTTCCACCTGCCACAGGCATAGCCAAATAACAACAGCAAGCAACAATAATAATAATAACCTTAACTAATTACAAATGAAATTCCACCAAGTCAAGGTCTCAGAGGCTGCAAGGTGAGGGGCTACTCCTCTTCCAACCTCCTGACCTGGCTTGTATCTCTTTCTGGCTGATCTTCCCAGGCCAGGTAAAGGCACTGAAGAAGGCCAAGGTCAGGGGGAAGCTACCCCGTAAGCCACAGCTCAGGTATCTCTGAAAAGTCTCTCCTACAGCTCGGACGAGGAGACATGATAAATGTGGGCACCAGGGGAAGGGAATGCAAACAACCCACATAACTCGCCCCTGCTTCTTCCTCCTTGAAATGCCTTCAATTTCCCTCAAATAAAAAAAAAAAAAATTACCTTGTGGTTCCTCTTTTCCTTTACATCACTTTTTCATCTCTGGGATTGCTACAATTGGTTGTCCTTTGAATATCAACATGACAACCACTGATCTTTCAAAATATCACCACCACCACCCGCCCACGCCCCATCAGCATGTTATGGCAAAAAAGGAAAAAACAACCACACCGGGCTGCCCGTCACAATATTTACCAGGGCTGGAGTGTTTTGTTTTCAGTGGAGGATGCAGAGCTGACAAAGGAAAAACAAAACTCCTCTGTGTCAAAACATAAGCTGAAGATGATTTCCTTCTCTGCCGCCCTTGTGTCAACTGCACACAAATCCAGGGCTGCCCTGGGCTCAAGGAGTGTTTATGGTCCTGCTGGGTCATAAACACTCCATCCTTCAAAACAACACACAGAGCCACCCAACATCAAACAAGGTTGTCCCAGAAAGGATATGTTGTTGGGTTTTGACGTCTGATGCACTGAGCGAAATAACTTTGTTTCCCCTAAAAATAGATAAACTAAAACAAATAGAAGAGTGTTCCAAAGCAGTGTAGCCAGCCACTTCTTCCTGTGACTCACAACGCACTCATTTTTATAATAACTGTGGGCCAGAAATGACGAGCTCTTCGGCGGACTGACTCATGCCTCTGCATACTAATGCTATGAGGACTTTGAAATGATTCCCATTTTGCAGATGAGAAAACTGAGGCTGACAGCAATTAAGTGACTGCATAGGCTTGCATTTTTTTTTTTTTTTTTTTTTTGCCACTGGCATTCAGACTCCAGTGTGTTAGATTCTGGAAGATGAAATTTAAGAAGACTGCCTCACATTCAGTTAAGGCCTCCAATGATCACTAAGGTTTAAGCAAAATTCATTCAAGATTTCTGGGCTCCAAACCTCAGCTTCAACTCTTCTCAATAAAGTACCCCGGCTCCATAATGATCACTTTTTTAAATGTGAAGTCACCATACTTTTAAAAGGCTAAAATGAAAAGATTGACAATACCATGTGCTGCTGAGAATGTTAAACAATAGAAACTCATATACTGCTAGTGGGAATGTTAACTGAAACCACCCCCCTTGGAATGCCGTTTGGAATAATCTACTGGAAATAGAAAAATGCCTACTCTATGACCCAATCCTACAATTCCACTCTGAAGTACACCCCAGAGAAATGCAAAGACATTTCATGTGCACCAAAAGACATGGATGGTCATAATGACAGTAACATCATTCACAAGCAAACCGCAAGTAACACATACGTCATCAAAAGAAGAGCACATGAGTGAGTATGTGTTGCTATCTTCATGTCCACAGCATGGACAAACCTCAGTGTAATGGTGAGGAAATGAAACCAGGGACAAAAGAATACAATATTGCATGAATCCATTTATATTAAGTTCTGAAACAAGCAAAACTCATTAGTGGGGAGAGAAGTCAGCAGAGTGGTTACCTTTAGGGAGGAGGAAGCAAGGCCAAAAGGGAGTGTCTTGGTTACTGTCAAGTTCTAATTCCATTTTTTTTTTTTTTTAATTCTATCAAGTTCTAATTCCAGACTGAGCCAGCATCACCCAGGTAGGGTGACTTTTGGGTAATTGATCCATTGTGCACTTGAGATTTATGTGACTCTCTTTTAGATGACCTTTCTCTCCTTCTCCTCCAAAAGAAACAAGTTAGGGAATTCATAAAATGTTGAAATCCAAACGAGGTTTTTAAGACTTGCAGAGGAAAAAAAAAAAAAGACAGTATGGACATTTTAAATGGAGTTAAGTGATCTTAACATGCAAAGAAAGCTCTATGGAGAAATCATCTCAGCAGTATTTTAAACTATGTTTGTATTCAATCAAGACTTGCTTATTGTGGCATCAAAGAGACACACAAGCAATCCATCTTAGGAAGAGGCACGCACCCAGTGGCTAGGGTTTGAAAGTATAACTCTCCTGTTGCAATGACCCAGAGAAATATTTATATCATTTAGTATTTGACACAAAACACCCTAAGCCAGGGTAAAAAGTGAGCATTCTCAGTAGCGGCTACTAAGAGAAAGCAAGGGCCAGTTTGGTATTAAATGTCTTCTTTAGCATGGTAGCCTTATTTCCAACCGTCCAAGAGAAGACAGCAGGGCTCTACAAAATACGATATGGCCCATATATCTGAGGTCAAATAGTTTCCCTGGTCCTGGAGGGGAAAAGTACTTTATCCCTTGACCAAGACAGAAAGAATTCCAATGTATCTCACACCTGCCAAAACACAAACAAGGTTTCGAACTCTCCTGAAGCCCCTGGAGGCATGGTAGCTTCAAAAGATACAGACCCTGGGAGTCTGGGAGTCTGAACTGGCTTTTTCTCTGGCCCCTTCATTTGGTGAACTCTCAGAAAAATTTCAGACCCACCTCAGGCTCACCACTCCCAAGCCTTCCCTGAGCTTCCATGCCCCTGTGTTGGGTTCTTTTATCTTCTAGGCACTTTGTTCCTTTCCACTTAGCCCATTACTCAAATAATCATTAGACCCTTATCTACACAATTTCTTCTTTTTTTTTTCTTTTTTGGTCTTTTTAGAGCCAAACCCTTGGCAAATGGAAGTTCCCAGGCTAGGGGTCAAATCAGAGCTGCAGCTGCTGGCCTACACCACAGCCACATCAACATGGGATCAGAGCCACATCTGCAACCTACACCACAGCTCACGGTAACAATGGATCCTTAAGCCACTGAGTAAGGCCAGGAATCAAACAAACATCTTCATGGATACTAGTCGGGTTCATTACCACTGGGCCTACAAAATTATTTGATTCACCTCAAAGAACTTTATTTCTCTGACCATCTTTGATTCCTGAGGGCCCAATATCTGTATACAATGGATGTTCAATAAAGTCTTTTCTTTTCTTTCTTTCTTTTTTTTTCTTTTTTTTTTTCTTTTGGCTTTTTAGGGCCACACCCATAGCCTATAGAGATTCCCAGGCCAGGGTCAAACTGATCAGAGCTGCAGCTGCTGGCCTACACCACGTCCACAGCAATACAGGATCAGAGCCATGTCTTCAACCTACACCACAGCTCACAGTTGGATCTTTAACACTGCATCTTTAACCCACTGAGGGAAGCAGGGATCGAACCCATGTCCTCATGGATACTAGTTGGGTTAGTTAGTGCTGAGCCATGATGGGAACTCCAACTCTTAATGAACAATGAATCAAGTCTTTCTCATACCAACAATAACAAGGGGAAATATCTTCCTATTCTATTCAAATCAACAAACACAGCCTGCTAAGTTTCAGGAGTGATCTAAAGTTAGAAGGGCTTTCACACAGTCAAGTTCACTTTCGTTTCTGCCGAGATTCCCCATGTGGAAAAGCTCCCAGAAAGGCTTTCTCCCAGATAAGGAGAAAGAGATGTCTAGACAATTCCGCTTTAGCCTTCTGCTGGGAAAACCTCCAGCTATCTCACTGAACCTCATATAACCAAGTCATAGTTCACATTTCACAGATTCCTCACCAGGGTTTTGACATCTTTGGAGAAGAGGGCTGGGGGATGGGTGGGCAGACACTGTCTTTAGAGTGGTTTCTAACCTACCCTTAAGTACAAACAATTCTAAGAAGGCTGGGAGGTCACTGGTCTCTGCGGTTGCCAAACAAAAAAATAAAAAAAGGAGGTCTGTCCTATGGAGAGTCTCCAAAAAAGTGAAAAAGAGCCTAATCATGATTTAACTACAATATTTTACACTGTAATCACAGAGGAGAAAACCACAGCAGAGAAAATCTCCTGGGTTGCAAGCTGGAATTGTGGATCCCATTGTCCATACCAACAAACAAAAGATTGCTCTTGAGCAAAACTGTACAGGAAAGTGGGATCTTGGTACCCTTCACCCATTTCAATTCTCCCACATCTCCCTAAAATTTCCCCACCTTAGTGTGCCTATAATTTCCCCATCCTTCCTCCTATGGGGCTACAAGAGAAAAAACTCTGAGAAATGAGTTTCAAGGCTCTGGTTAGGTGCATTTTCTCCTTATCTATTAATAACCAACCCATGACTTACTGACTTTCTATACCTTGTCCCTAAGCTGTAAGTTCTTGGTTGGACCCATCTGTTGTTTTCATGGTACTAGCAGCTCAGAGCATAGTCTATGTGTTACACGGCAGGCTTGTAAATGCTGAGAGGCTAAAGAGATGAATTGGATTCTTTTTTGGCTTTGAAATAACATTAAACCTATAGAAATGAAAGTCACCTTGAGCTTGGTGCTACTTGCCCAACATCTCTTTCCCCTTCCCTCTCTGAATTCTTTCAGTGACCCAGCCCACCCCTTCCTGAGTGGTAGTTACTGTTGTTATGTTAACCCAAGTTCTTCAAGCAACACTAAGCATGAGTAAATGTACTGTACACTGTCAGCACTGAATAAATTACTAGGATCCTGATGACTCCTTATGTAAATGAAGAAAAATATGTAAAAAAAAAATCCATTGAAAAATAATGTGGACATCCTGCATGGCTAGCTTTAACAACAGAAATGCCTTTGTGTATGTGCTAGGCTGGGTATGCTGGAAGCCCTTCTGTAGACAGTAATGAGATAAGGAAGGTCTAGTAGCTGGATAAGTACCTAGATCATGTCTCAAAAGGTACTTGTGAGAACAGGTATCCTCATTTTCATTACAGTGGGGAGCTGAACTGATAACACAGAACTTCATCCACTCAAGTCACTTCACATGTTGCGAAAAACAAGCTTCCAAAAAAGACAGTCTCCATTCCTCTCCCCCCTGACCTTCCTGTCAGGCTTCCCTTAATGAAGTTTCTGCCTGATAAACATCATGAATGTTCCATTGTGTTGAGAAGAAAGAAGCTCACATCAAATTGCTTGGTCTGAGCTAAGCCCTTGGGGGCCACCTGAGCAAATCCGCTAAGTTCTTTGGAAAAGGTTATTTCTCCAACCGGGACAGTTTCCATGATTTGACTTGGCATAATATTCAACAACAGGTTCTTCTTCTTCTACTATCTTTCTCATAATCAGTAGTTTCAGGACAAGAAGGAAGTATATTTGGCTTGTTTTTTCTCATAAACACAACTCCAAACTATATTATTCAAGTGTACTCAAGTTTTTCTGGGAACGATACACACAAGCACACGTGCGCACACACAAACCAAATGTACTTTCCAAATTATTTTTAAAAAAGATATACTTTGCGGAGTTCCTGTCGTGGCGCAGCAGAAACAAATCCATCTAGGAACCATGAGGTTGCGGGACTGATCCCTGGCCTCACTCAGTGGGTTAAGGATCCGGTGTGAGCTGTGGTGTTAAGTCGCAGACATGGCTCAGATCTGGCATTTCTGTGACTGTGGCGTAGGCTGGCAGCTGTAGCTCCAATTAGACCCCTAGCCTGGGAACCTCCATATGCCGTGGGTGCAGCCCTAAAAAGCAAAAAAAAAGATATATTTTGTTACATCAAAATATTGATGAAAAAGTCATAACACAATGGGCAGAGAAATTAGGTTTCATCTCATTCAGGAAAGAAAAGAAAAGATGTTAAAGGAATATCCATTTTTTTCTTAAATACCATCTATAAAATAATTACATCATTTGCTCCAAGAATTCTGTCATTAAATAATGACAACTCAGTGTAGAAAGGACAGCTCACAACTTCTCCATAATAGTTATTTTCTAATTTTAACAAGAGCCCTGTGCCCTTTTATAGGTACTAATTTAT
The DNA here is from genome assembly GCF_054392235.1 of Sus scrofa. Taxonomy (NCBI): domain Eukaryota; kingdom Metazoa; phylum Chordata; class Mammalia; order Artiodactyla; family Suidae; genus Sus; species Sus scrofa. Next base: position 62,314,240 of record NC_139395.1, read on the forward strand.
TTAAATTTCACAATAATCCTAAATGAGAGTGGGAAAAAAAATTCCATGAGAGCAGAGAACTTTGCCAGCTCTTTCTTCCCACTCATTTATCTCAAGGTCTGGCACAGTGCCAGGCATACAGTAGGTAATTAATAAAACCTGTTGAGGAGTTCTCGTCATGGTGCAGCAGAAATGAATGAGACTAGGAACCATGAGGTTGTAGGTTTGATCCCTGGCCCTGCTCAGTGGGTTAAGGATCCAGGATTGCTGTGAGCTGTGGTGTAAGTCGAAGACACGGCTCGGATTCTTCGTTGCTGTGACTGTGGTGTAGGCAGGCAGCTACTGAGCTCCAATTCAACCCCTAGCCTGGGAACCTCCATATGCCACGGGTATGGCCCTAAAAAGCAAAATGAAATAAAATAAAACAAAACCTGTTGACTGAAGGTCAACATTTTTTTGATATATTAGACAAATGCAGCTCTTAACACCCAGGAAAGGAGTCCCCGCTGTGACGCAATGGATTAAGAATTCCACTGCAGTGGCTCAGATTGCCATGAAGGCATGGGTTCGATTCCTGGCCCAGAACAGTGAGTTAAAGGTGTTGCCACAGCTGCAGCTCAGATTTGATTTCTGGCCTGGGAACTGCCATATGCCTTAAGGCAGCCATTAATTTTAAAAAAATGAAAACAAACAAAACAAAACAAACAAACAAAACAAACAAACAAACAAAAAATGAAATCAAGCAAACTGTCCAAGAGATCCAGAGAAAAGGAGTCTCCTTCTTTACACCTGAAGTCTCTCAACCTCTCCCAATCAATCAATCTCTATCTCTGCCTGTCCCTCTCTCTCTCTTTCTCCCTTTCATTTGCACCCATTCTCAAGGATCCATGAATTGCCAACAAGTCTCACTGGTGAGCATCACTTCTCTTTCCAGGGTAAAATTTTACCCTTTCCTTTCCTCTTTTCCAAACTTCAGAGGTTTGAGCACTAACCCAGCTCAGACAGATTTTGGGAGCAGCTGCATACTTTTACCTTCTTATACAGGGTCCCTAAGAATTATGCCAATAGGGTTTATTCTGGATTCACTTTCGGGCTGTCCCTGAGGATGCCCCATTTTGATGTTCCTCTTCCTTATGAAGAGACATACAGAACCCATTTCAGGGATGTCCGGACACATAAGAAATGCAAAGAATTTCAAAGTGAAGTCAAAATCAGCGGCAGCCGACTCATCTCCTCTAGAAGTCAATGAGACCAAGGACCATTCATGAAAATAAGCATGCCTGCCCAAAGCCCCAAGGCATAATTATAATTAGGCTTGCACTGAAATCTTCCAAAGAAGCCAAAACCTACTGCATATACTTTCTTAGCCAAGAAACAGATGTAGGGTGTAAAGGATTTTCCAGTGAGCATCTCCGAAACAGATACAACTATCTGATAAATACTTCCTCTGCCCAGAGCATCTACTGTGAAAAGAGATTAGCCAGATGACCCTGAGGATCATTCAGTGTTTATCAAAAATGTCATCATTTGCATCCCCAGCCTTATGACTTTAACTACAACTGAGTTTCATTTTACTATTAGCTTTTTTTTAAAAAAAAGCTTCTTTTTATGTAAACTTATTTTATTTATTATTATTATTTTTTTTTTTTTTTTTAACAGCTGTACCCATGGCTTATAGAAGTTCCTGGCGAGGGGTCAAACTGGAGCTACAGCTGAGGCCTATACCACAGCCACGGAAACACCATATCTGAGCAGCATCTGTGATCTACACCGTAGCTTGAGGCAATGCCCAGATCCCTAACCCACTGAGCGAGGCCAGGGATGGAACACACATCCTCACATAGACATCGGGTCCTTATTTAACCCACTGAGCCAAAAGGGGAAACCCTAAATGTATTTTATTTTATTTATTTATTTATTTATTTATTTATTTGTCTTTTTTTGCTATTTCTTGGGCCGCTCCCTCAGCATATGGAGGTTCCCAGGCTAGGGGTCGAATCGGAGCCGTAGTCACCAGCCTACGCCAGAGCCACAGCAACGCCGGATCGTTAACCCACTGAGCAAGGGCAGGGACCGAACCCGCAACCTCATGGTTCCTAGTCGGATTCGTTAACCACTGCGCCACCATGGGAACTCCCCCTAAATATATTTTAAATGAAACCTTTATATCACTTCTATAAAGAGACGTACAGAATCAACTGCCTTTAAAAATAAGGTAACTATGAAAGCAAACACCAAGAAGGAAAAACGATGGCATTATAAACTATGGCCTCTCAATTAGAAAAGGTGATTAACAAATGTTAAAGGCATATTGGCACCTAGAATTAAGGAGAAAGGGGGAAATGACTGAATCTGAACGGAGGCAGAAAAGTCAGTCTCCCCTTTACTGCCTGAAGTATGCACATACCAGCTGACTGCAGCCTTCCTCCCCCAGGCACAGACACTATCAAGGCCACAACATTCACCCCCAAGTGACCAACTAGGGCAAAGCTTCTCCTCAAAACATCCAGGGGTGTGAGTTTACATATTTCTTTCTATTTCCTACCCTTCTCTCCACAGAAGATTTTGGACAGCCAACTGAAGTTCTGTCTAGCAGGTGGGATGTTAACAATTGACAAAGGACAGCATTCCAAAATACCCCAAGGTAATCCCTACCCAGGGAGGTCAGCCAGAACGCTAGACAGCAGGAGGATCCAGAATTGGAAATGCTAATGGGAAGGAAAGGAATTTTAAAAAGATACAAAAAATAGCAAGGAGTTCTTTCTTCTGCAAGACTGACCTTCAGCATCTCAAGGTCACAGCAGAGTGGTAAAACCTCAGGTACCTATACCTGTTTCCCAGAATTCAGATGAAGGCTTTTTCCCCAACCATAAAAATCTCTGTCACTTTACATAATCCTGCAATTTCTCAATCTGGTGGTTAAAAGAAAAAGGGCAAAACCCAGAGATTATGACCACTAAAGTTCAACAGACTTGGGATTAAATCCCATTCCTGCCTCCTGACCTCACCTTGCTCATCTGCAAACAGGACATTCTGTTAAAAGTTGTTTTGAGGGTCAAATGAGGCAATGTACACAAACATCTGGCCCCAGTACCAGGCAAAGCAGTTGCTTCTCCCTAAAATCCAGAAAATCTATTAAATTGTTTTTTTAATCCATGAAATTAATTTAGCACTTACTTTATGGCACGTATTAAATGACTAATACATTGTAGCCTCTGTTCTAAATGTGTACATGAACTGATTCATTTCATCTCACAAAACCCCCTGAAGTGGGCACACTATTATTATTTCCATTTTACAGATGAAAACACTGAGGCGACAAAGAGGTTTAATAACTTGCCCAAGGTCACAAGGTTCAAACAGCAGAGCCAGGATTCAAACCCGGGTTCCAGAGCTCACATTCCATCCACCTTTAAATGCCTTTAAAATGCCAGAGAAGTATCACTAAACAAGCCCAAAATGACAACTGGAGAGTGAGCCATGCAATAAAACAAGTAGAGTAAAATGTTTACGGCAGAATCTATTAACAGACATATGGGTGTTGACTATAAAATTCTTTCAACTTTACTGTATGTTTGGTAATAAAATATCGACAGGAGATCGAGGGAAAGCCCAGAATGTTGTTTTCTGCTCAAAAATGGGAGAACACTGAAAAAAGGATTTGCCAATAATGTCGTGGTGAAGGGATCTTTTTTCTAAATGTCCCAGGTAAATTCACAGGCCATAGAATCAAGTTACAGGATAACCCCAACTGGGGTGGAAGGCTGGGAAAGAGAGAGGGGCTGGGGATGGAGACCTTGGTCCTCCGCCAGCTTAACTAGAGAAACCATCTCCCCACTGAAAGCGTTAATGGAAATGCCAGGCCAAAGCAGTCATCTGGAAATCGTTTCTTGACACTGTACATGCAAACAGACACGGCTTCTTCTGAAATGGCAAAGAATGCAGTGGTCCAACCATGCCTATCTTTAAGAACTGGCAGGCACCCAAGACAAGTGAACAGATTCCGACTTTTCAGGCGCTAGAGATGAGTACTAGCCTTAAAAGCCTCCAAAAGGAATGAAGACAGGAAAGAGTGGCGAAAGGGATGTCACCCAGCTGAGGCTGAGCCAGCAATTAAGGGGAGGGGCCAGTGTTCACTGGTGTGGCCTACCCTGGCCTGGGAGGAAATTCGGGCAGTGCTCACAAGGGGGACCGGTTTCTTGTGTCTTTCAAGAAGGCTCCTGTGATTTGTGTTTTACACACTTCCATGAGATGGACACTTCAACTGAAGGTTTTCCAGCTTCCAGATTGGGTCTGAGGGTAGGCTGGGGAGTTGGAGAGAGAAATGAGGTGGACAAGATGGAAAGGAAATGTGAGAATGAAATTTTAGGCATAGCCATAAATCATCGATAAAAGTAGAAAGTGGTGTATCTTTGTAAAAGGGCAATTTGGCAATACTTAATACCTTTTGAAACAGAAAAGACCACTATTGGGATTCTATCCCATAAATACAATTATATCTGCATGAAGATCAAGATACAAAGAATATACTACTCATTGCAACATTATTGGTAAAAACAAAAGGCTAGAAGAATTTTAATGCTCATCTGCTAGGGGACCGGTCCAATGAATTATGTATGGAACACTGACAAGAGGGCGAACTCCAAGTCACTGAAAAGAATGAAGCCAATCTCAGTACTGATGGAAAAACAGCTCCAAAATAGAGTTGTAAATCATATGGAGCAGTAACTGATACGTATAGACCACCAAAAAATACACAGAGCTGGAGTTCCCTGGTGGCCTAGTGTTTAAGGATGTGGCATTGTCACTGCTGTGGCTAGGGTAACCACTGCACAATTGGTTCGATCCCTGGGTCAGGGGTATATATGTACACACACACACACACACACACACACACACACACACGTTAACATATATGTGTAAACATACATGCACATACACACACACATACACATATATACGTACTTTGTTTTCTATATATATTTTTTCTGTGTGTTTTTTTTAGGGCCATACCCACAACATAGGGAAGTTCCCAGGCTAGAGGTCAAATCAGAACTGCAGCTGCTGGCCTGTGCTACAGCCACAGCAACACAAGATTCAAGCCATTTCCGCAACCTACACCACAGCTCATGGCAACACTGGATCCTTAACCCACTAGGTGAGGCCAGGGATTGAACCCACATCCTCATGGATACTAGTCAGGTTCGTTATTGCTGTGCCACAATGGGAACTCCCTGTGCATTTTTATTAAAGGAGGGACGGAAAGGGAAAAGGAAAGAGAACTTTTATTTCTTGTTATCTTTTCAAGGACAAACCTGTGGTATACGGAAGTTCTTGGGTCAGGGGTCAAATCAAAGCTGCAGCTGAGGCCTACACCAAAGGCACAGCAACACCAGATCTGAGCCACATCTGTGACCTATGCCGCAGCTTGTGAAAACACTGGATTCTTAACACACTGAGTGAGGCCAGGGATTGAACCCGCATCCTCACCAAGACGTCAGGTCCTTAACTACTGAGTCACAATGGAAACTTGGGAAAAAACTATGTTTGAATTTCTAGAACCAAAAACTATCAAAGGTGGTTGCATCTGGAGAAAACCAGAGAAGACAAGGAACCACAGATTTTTCACTTCTATATATCTTTCTGTACTGTTTGAATTTTTTATTCCACATCTACACTCCTTTTTCACTTTTAAAAGTAAATGCATATGGATATTCTAAATCAGACCATTGAAAGGGTTACAATATATTTGTAGTTTGTTTGTGAATCTGTACTAAACTATTTTTCTTAGGGGGCTGGGACCATTAGTGGCATATGCTAAAAAAAAATTTACATTTGTAGAACACTTCAGTCACTTCTGTAGGTATTAACTCCTCTTGATTAAAAGCTCCAGGACTGAAATTCCCTTATGGCAGGGTGGGTTAAGGATCCAGCACTGTCACTGCAGCAGCCCAGGTCGCTGCTGTGGCGTGGGTTCAGTCCCTGGCCCAGGAACTTCCACATGATGCAGGTGCAGCCATAATAAATAAATAAATAAATAATAAAATCTCCAGGGCAAAAGTGTGTCACTACCACAGACATTCTGTCTAGGATTTCTTCCATGATTAAATCCAAGTATTGGGCCACTGATTTTGGGAAATCATGTTAATTCATACCATTTCCAAGTGATTAAAACTCAAGTCTTTTTTAAAAATCATCGGTTCCCCCTGCTTTAAGTACAGGTAGGTCTTTCAGTTCTTACAAATGACCTAAGACAGAAAATCCTCAGGTGTTGCCTTTTCATGCTGAGTTGATAAGATTTTCAAAGGGCATTTTTACTGATGTCCTTTGGTTTCCAGCAAAAACAAGTAGGACTAAGAGGATCAACACCCCAGAGGCCATGAGTAAAGTATGATGAAGCTTTTGTTTATTTAAAATAATATTTGATTCATAGGGAATGAGACAGTCCATTCAGAATGTAGTTCCCTGGTGATCGAGAGGTTAAGGACTTGGCATTGTCAGTGCTGTGACTCGGGTTGGATCCCTGGCCCAGGAACTTCCATGTGCCACAGGTAAGGCCTTGCTGCACCGAATGTCTACTCTGTGTAGGCATTCATAGGATGGCCTTAAGTGTAATACTCAATTTACACAGACCAGAAGTAAAACAAGAAACTGCTAAATAACTTGCCATATTAGGAACATGTCCCCAAAGGCTAAAAACCCAATTCAAAATAATTCAAGTGAAAGAGCAAAGTTTTATAACACTGAGATTCTCCCTAGAACCTCAACAAAGAAAAGAGGCTTGTCTCAAGGCAGAGAGGCTGGAATCCCATCCCATCAGGACTCTCTTCTCTGTGGCTTCCTTCTTTCTCACTGATGCCAGCTTCTGCTACACACTGGAAAACATGCTTCTCAGTTCCCTTCTCAATAGGAACCACCTCACCAGGAACAGGAACAAATCTCTAGTTTGGAATTAAGAGCATTGGGGGCCCTATTGTTCTGGGGTGGGGTAGAGGGCTGCCCTATGCTTTGTAGGAGGTTTACCAGCATCCCTGGCCTCCACCCTCCAGATAAGATGCCAGCAGCCCTGCCCTCTCTGCACAGCTGTGACAATCAAAACTGTCTCCAGACATTGCCAAATGCCTCCCGGGGGTAAAATTATCACTGACCAAGAGAAATTGGAATCCCTTGTTCAGTTTATCTTCTAAAGTGCTGAGGAAGGGCTCCGAATGGCTAGCCTTTTGCTCAAACGTGGACAAATAAATCATGGCAATCTTACACTCACAAGGTGACCCTGACAGGTTTGTTTTTTAAGAAGAAAGTTTCCAGAAGGAGAAAGTTGTCACTCTACCACTGCTACGTGGCTTTCCCTAATACCCCTAGGTCAGTTCTGCTCAGTAGAACCTTCTGCAGTAATAGCCATGTTTTATATCTGCACCACTGAATACAGTGGTCACTAGCCACGTGTGGCTACTGGTCATTTGAAATGAAGATGCTGCAAGTGAATAAGTACATTTTAAAATTCTCTTTCACTCTGATTTCTATTTAAAGAGCCACATGTAACTATTGGCAGCCAAACAGAAAAGCACAACTCCACGTATTAAGAAATTTCAGGGTCTTTTAGGAAAGCTGCTGGCACATACTGGATGCTTAATAATCATTTACTGAACGAATAAATGAATGGACAAGACTGAACACATTACATTTGTTGATTATTAGGGAAAGTCAGAAGACTTCAGCTACAGGGAAAATGGGAAATCCATGACAAAGAATCAGGAAAATGGAAGTAAACCCAGGTATCCACTGATAAGATGACTAGATAAACAAAATATGGTGGATGTGTGTGTGGGTGTGTGTGATGGAAAATTATTTAGCCCTAAAAGGAAAGGAAAATTTGACACACGCTACAAAGTGGACATTACACTAAGTAAAATAAGCCAGTCACAAAATAAAAATATTATATGATTCTACTTATATAAGGTTACTAGAACAGTCAAATCCATAGAGACATACCATAGACAGGAAGTTGCCAGGAGCTGGGAGGATGAAGAAATGGGATGTAAAAGTGTTTAATAGGTACGTACTTTCTCAGTTGGAGAAGATGAAAAGTTCTGGGGATGGGAGTTCCCGTCATGGCGCAGTGGTTAACGAATCTGACTAGGAACCATGAGGTTGCAGATTTGGTCCCTGCCCTTGCTCAGTGGGTTAAGGATCTGGCGTTGCCGTGACCTGTGGTGTAGGTTGCAGACAAGGCTCGGATCCCGCGTTGCTGTGGCTCTGGCATAGGCCAGCGGCTACAGCTCCGATTCGACCCCTAGCCTGGGAACCTCCATATGCCGTGGGAGCGGCCCAAAGAAATAGCAAAAAGACAAAAAAAGAAAAGTTCTGGGGATGGATGATGGCAATGGTTTCACAACAAAATGAATGTAGTTAATGCCACAGAAAGAACTGTGGATTTATGTATATTTTACCATAAAGGAAAGAAAGAGAAAGGAGGATGGATGGATGAATGCAGAGACCTACAAAGCTTAATACAGTATGGTAGACTGGACCATTCCTGATGATTCTTCATGCTGTCCTTGTATTAAAATTATATAGTCATGCCCTTTTCCATGTAACTTTATAGTTTTTTGGTTTTTTTTTTCTTCTGACATGGAGTATATTTCCCTGCACCATTAATGTCAGATTTGACCATGCAATCGGCTTTGGCCAATGGAATGTTCTCAGGATTACATGACACAAACAGAGGCTTCCAATGTACTTCTGCAGTATGGACTGCCTTCTGACACTCTGGTGATGCACCATGAAAAGAAAACATGAGAAGCTGCTAGCCAGAGAAAAAGAGGAAGTAAACCAAACAGATTCAAATCCAACCTCAAACTCTAGAGCCAAGACCAGCCAACACACAGCCTGACATAAATCCATTGTGCCCCAACCTGTGATTACACCAACCTCTGTTGTTGCAGGCTATGGCGTGTGGGGGCAGTTTGTTACGCAGCATGGTTATAGCAAGAGCTACCTGATACAATGGTTTCAGTGGTCTTGGCTTTGCCACCAAGAGACTCTTCAAAGAGTAATGCGCACTTGCCACAAGGTGCTTAAGAAGGAGCTCTTTTCTAGAATTAAACATCTATCAGTTCTTTTAAATAGAATGCCCTGAACTATAAACTTTTACAAATTATTTAGGAGGACTACTATGCCTCAGATCCTTGAAGAAGGTGAGTCTAAGGTAGAATTGTGCTTCCTTCATTCCTTAAGGGCCTGTGGCTTAAGGTCTTAACTGGTGTTAAACCTGAAGCAAACAACTCCTGGCACTTCTCATGACACATTATCATCCCAGGAGACCATCTGAATTTTAAAGGATCCAATTTGAAATGCTTCCTGAAGCACTTCAAGCTTCACTCAGCATTCTCCTTTGCAAATTTCTCTTTTCAACAGTCCCTGGCAGTCACTCAGAGCTGGCAGTCAAGAGACTCTACTCTCTGAGACCGTTTACCCAGGGAGGAAGGAAAATCTGCACATAGTCAAACCCACGTTTTTGCACAAGTCAAAGAAAGCAAACCATGGCCAATCAGAGGGCACATAGCAGCCATATCATCATTGTCCACAAAGATTCATGAAGCCAAATCAAGCACATGGTCAGTTCCACAAGACAGAGATGGCTTCCTGCAACTTGCTAGGAGGAAGCCTTCCCAGTGTCTTACCAGATGTGCTTCCCTGGGCTTTGGAGAGCTCCACATTCTACTCCAGCCTCTCTTCGCCTCTTGTACCAAGTGAGCAGAGGAGAAGGAATGGTTTGGATTTATTTCCCCCCCAAGGAGCAAACTTCTTATCTTGCTATGCCCCAGGCCCACCTCTGGGCATACTCAATAATCATGCCACACCCAGCAAGGAGCAGAAGGAAAATCCAAGGGCAAATGGAAAAAGATTCTATCCAGGGAATGAAAAAAAAAGCATCTGGGAAATGATTCTAGGGTAGGGCATGAGAGAGAAGGTATTAAAGGCAAAGCTTTTCCAGGCCCACCCCTTCCATCCCTGCAGCCTCTAGCTGGTCCCAAATTCTGCCATATCATATGGCAAAGTAGTTCCCATGTCTCATTTGGGAAACTGACAGGGACATAAGATAGCAGGGAGGAGAACCACACACTATCCACTAATGGCAGAGAAAAAAAAGAGGGAGAGGGAAAAAAATTAAAAGAAAGATTTATAATATAAGGCCATTGTTGTATTTTTAAAATTTTTTTCCATTGTGTTTTATTACAGGATACTGAATATAGTTCCCTGTGCTATACAAGAAGACTTTGTTGTTTATCCATTTTATATATAATAGTTTGCATCTGCTAATTCCAAACTCCTAATCCATCCCTCCTCCTAAGCAACCATAAGTCTGTTCTTTTTGTGTCTGTTTCTGTTTCATAGATAAGTTCCTTTGTATCATAGTTTAGATTCCACATATAAGTGATATCACATGATATTTATCTTTGTCTAATTTACGATGATCTCTAGGTTCATCCAAGTTTCTGCAAAGGGCATTATTTCATTCTTTTTTATAGCTGAGTAATATTTCATTGTGTATATATATTACATATTCTATATCCATTCATCTGTTGAGGGACATTTTAGGTTGTTTCCATATCTTGGCTATCGTAAAAGCCACTGTCTGAAATTCAACATGTTAACTAATGTAAAAAAGAAGCAGAGAATATAAACACTTTAAAAAGATGTTCACCAAAAGATGAAATTTTGCTGGCAATTTTAAACATTCGCTAATGCAGTAACAGTCCACTGCCCTACATGGATGTCATATGCATATGTTTCTTCTTTTGTATAAACTGTAAATTAACTATGTAGGTATTATTTTTAACTTCTGCTATGTAACTTTCAGCACGGTCAACACCATCTGACCTTCACTTGGTTGAAACCATCCATTCTGCTCTCTAATTTTTATTTGAACTTTCTATTCAGCCCGAAATCGCACATGCTCCTGAGAAATCATTATGATGCCTCTGCAGTCTACTAATGATGAGGATGAGGATGAAGACAGGGAAAAGGGAAAAAAATCAAGAAGAGAGACTCTATATTCAACTACTAACAGTCAATATTTATTAACCACATATGTGCATTTACTCAACCCTCAGAACCATAAAAAAGTATGGAAATATTACTGTAACTTTATATATAAGAAAATATGCTCCAAAATACTTAAGCATCTTACCGAGGTCAAACACCAGGTAAAAAAATGGTGCCTGGATTAAAGCCAGGGCTGATTAATTCAAGTCCTGATCTCAGAACGATGTTTCTAAGCAGACTGCCCTTCAGATGGGTACCAAACCCAGCTTTCTGAAGACAAAAGGTGAGAGGACTTGTTCTCCTCCAGGAGACAGTAGTGGACTCATCTCAGCCCCCTCTCTTAACTGTAGTCAAATTTTAATGAGATAAAGGAAGTTTTCACTAGACCTCTAATCAGGTATATGGTCTCTCCTCCTTCCCCCTGTCCCCCATCTTCAGCATCTTTATAAAGGAAATACAAAGAAGCTGCACTGGGTGGCACAGGATTTGATAAGAAACTCACACCACCTACCCCCACTTTAAAGTTCTGACTACTGCAGCCACCATGATATTCTGATACAAATTTGGCCAAACCATGCTTTAAGGGCTCTGTTTACACAGAGCAAACAGGACAACTGAGAACATCCTGCCAAATGATAAACTCTGGAAACATGAAGCAGGACACTGTGTCTCAGTACATAATGAGGAAGAAAGAGAAAAAAGAAAAATAACTCTGTACTCTTTTTGAGCCACACCCACAGCATACAGAAGTTCCCAGGCTAGGGGTTGGAGCTGCAGCTGCCAGCCTATGCCACAACCACAGCAATGCCAGATCTGAGCCACCTCTGTGACCTACACCACAGCTCACAGCAACATCAGATTCTTAACCCACCAAGCAAGGCCAGGGATTGAACCGACATCTCCATGGATACCAGTCGGGTTCGTTACGGCAAAGCCAGAGCAGGAACTCCTATAATCAATTATTAAGAGTCAACATTTATTAAATACATACATGCATTCACTCAGTCCTCAGAACAACATAAAAGTATGCCAACATTTTGTTTGTTTTGGATGCACTCACAGCATGTTTAAGCTCCAGGGCCAGGGATCAAACATGCACCACAGCAGCAACCCAAGCCACAGTGGTGCAAGTGCCAGATCCTTAACCCACTGAGCCATCAAGGAACTCTCAAAAGTATGCTAATATTATTCTAATTTTACATATGGGAAAATACACTCAAAAATGCTTATATAAAAATGCACATACATCTACATATATATAGCAGAGTAGCAAAGATCTTGAGACCTAGGTTTAAAAGTCACCTACAACTCTTACTGATTTTTGAACTTTGTGCTAATTAACTGTTATAAATCTTAGTGTTATTATTCATAAAAGAGGGCTAATAACTACAATGCCTTGTGAGGATTACTAGAAGAAATGTATATAAATTGCTTAGCACAGGATCCTGGCATAGAGAAAGCACTCCAATCAATATCAGTATTTACTTTTATATGTTAATTTGGCTCGAATCAGATTTTCTTCCCCAAATCCTTTAGTAACATTTTAATTTTGAAACAACTCATATAATCGAGGAAATTATAAACAATATCAAGAATCCAATTAGAGTATTATATACCACTTAAAAATACTGATGCCATACAATATATTTGGCATTAATTTCATCTAAAATTCACTTTTATACTGTAAAGCAAGTATGAATTAAGTTAATGTTTACTGTTCCCTGTTCTAAACTGGCATAAAGGATATAAAAAAGGAAAAATACAGAAAAACATGAATTTTCTTTAAACATTTATTCACTTTTAAAAGTCAAATTTAATCCTAGGAAAGTGGCAAGGTAGAATTCAACTATGGTTAACGGAGTAAAAGAGGTAGTTTGCTCCTGGAGAACACAGATTACAGCATTCCTTTGAGCTTCCTAATGACCATGCACAGTTCTTAGGATAGGGTTAGTCCTTAAATACTTGTTAAAAGCATGGAGATTGGGATGGATGGATGGATGGATGGATGGATGGATGGATGGATGGATGGACAGACGGACAGACAGAGTAAGTGAGTGGGAGGATGGATGAATGAACAAACAGATGGTGAAGTAGCTCAGTGGGTGCATGGACAAATGGAGGCAAAGAGGGTAGGTATGTAGATGAATAGTTGGTAAGTGGATGGATAGATGGGTAGATGGAAGAGTAAACAAATTGATCAACTTTATGTTATCAGATTGCATTTGTTAACTATTGCTGTGTGACAAACTACTCCCAGCATATTGGCTTCCAATAACAACCCTTTATTATCTCATAATTTCTGGAGGTCAGGAAAGAAGAAGAGATTTAGCTGCGTGGTTCTGGGTCAGCATCAGTCACATCCTTATAGTCAAAGCATGAGAGGGACTGCAGTTATACGCAGCATGACTAGGTCTGGAGGATTCTCTTCCAGGCTCACCCCTATGGCTGTTTACATGGGGCTTCAGTTCCCCACCACATGAGCTTCTCCACAGGGCTGCTCGCAACATGGATTTCCCCAGAGTGAAGGAATCCAAGAGAGAAGGAAAGAGAAAGAATGCTCAGGAAAGAAGGCAGACTTTTATAATGACACACTATCACTTCTGCCATCACTGCACTAGTGGTCACACAGACTTGTCTGAACAGTGTGGAAGGAAGACCGCCCAAGGGTGTGAACACCAGGAATCACTGGGCGACATTCTGGAGGCTGTAAAGTTTGAAATCATCAAATCTAATCCTGGAGCCAAACTCAGACAGTGACAAATTAACACAGCATCAGAGGCAGATTTATTTTTGCACAGTTGAAAAGCTTATACAAGTCATTAAAATTAGGTTGCAAAGATAAAAAGGGAAATATCTATAAAGAAAACGTAACTATCTCTGAGAAATGTCAACTTTGATTTTCTTCCTGATCCAAAAATGACTGAAATGTTCCTGCTGCCTGGCTTTCAAGTCATGGCAATAGTGGGTTTTTGTAAAAATTCTGGACTTAAAATTCACCACACCCATCAGTGCCAAATCAGTGGCAAATTTCCAAAATCACATCTTGCTTTTCCAGGAGCACAGGTTAGAGCTAAATGAAAAAAAAAGAAAGAAAGAAATAGTTTAAAACAACTATTTATTGATGATTCCTTTTAATTGTGAATGTCTCACGACTTAGCAGCTCTTGAAGTATCATCTAGTGTCACATGTGGGTAGCAGCAAGGGGTTATAGCTAGAAGAAAGAAATGCCATTGAAGTTACCAAATGCTTTTGGCTTTTTTTTTTCCACTTGGAGTTGAACTTTGATGAAGCATTCACAGAGGGCAGTTTTGAAGTTACCACGATAGGAAGCAGCCATAAACATTGCCCTTTGGGAAAGAGACCCTTTCCATCATTCACTGGCAACTGAGTTCAGCCTGGCATTTGTTTCTGCCTAATTCCAGGTAAAAAACATGATTTCAGGTACTTTGTATTAACATATGCTGGCAACTGCCACCCTCCTCTGGAAACATTTAAAAAGGGGAAGACTGTGCCCCATGAGGATACTCAAGGGCTTGATCCAATCCCGGAAGAGCTCAAAAACAAGAGTCAACATCTGTCATTTATGACTTAATTTTAGTTTCAGTCTGAGTGGCATTTGATTACAGATGAAGAAACAGAAATCAGTCCAAAGCTTTTGATGATGTAAAAACTATCTTTCCACTCAGACTTGGGTAATAAGGCATTCTAGAAAAGTGTTTCCTTCTATTTTATGCCTTACATAAAATGTAAAGTGCTTGTACAAAGGCTAGAAATGACAGCCCACTTTGTGTTTTTAAATTAGGAGTTGGGGATTAACAGACACACACAACTATATATAAAAGAGATAAACAACAAGGACCTACTGTTGTATACCTGGTAATTTATAATAATCTATAACAAAAAATCTGAAAAAGTATATACATACGTATAAATATATACATATATACAATTGAATCACTTTGCTGTACACCTGAAACTAACACAACATTGTCAACTATATACTTTAAATTTTTTTTTTTTTTTTTTTGTCTTTTTGCTATTTCTTTGGGCCGCTCCCGCGGCATATGGAAGTTCCCAGGCTAGGGGCCTACGCCAGAGCCACAGCAACGCGGGATCCGAGCCGCGTCTGCAACTTACACCACAGCTCACAGCAACGCCGGATCGTTAACCCACTGAGCAAGGGCAGGGACTGAACCCGCAACCTCATGGTTCCTAGTCGGATTCGTTAACCACTGCGCCACGACGGGATCTCCTTTTTTTTTTTTTTTTTTTTTTTTTTTTTTTAATATACTTAAATTTTTTAAAAAAAGATATAAAAGACCTTTCTTACCACCGACTTTACCATGGTAAAACATTTTTGATCATGTTTTAGAGTTAACTACTCTTTCATTCGACTCTGTCAGTCTTTTGAACCAAACTCAATTACATGCAAAATCAATCAAAACACCCTTAGCATAAAGGACAGGTAAACCAAGAAAAAAGATTAGAAATTAATGATACTACATCAGTAGAAGCTTTATTACCTGCCCTAATTCAGATCACAGATTTTCATACTTGTTTTGCTCAGAAGAAACAACAGGCAGAAGGCATTTCAAATGACACCATCATTCTCAGAGGTGTGTCTTACAGGTATTTTCAAGAAGAAATCATTTGACTATTTCAAGTTAATAAGAAATGGAAACCACTCCAGCAGGCAATCATTCAAATTCTAATTTCAGGAAACCAAAATGTCAATTAAAGCATTTAACCTTGGGCCTTTTTAGTGATGCTCAATACTTAATTTATAAAGATCGTGGCATTATGGGTTTCCTTCCATTTAATTTGTGCTTTAGGCATCTCAGTGTTGGAAAGGAGACCAGGAGTCATCATCATGCAATCTATTGGTGTGGTCCCCTCCCCCACTCAATGGCAGTCTTGGAAGATTGTCAACTTCATGGCCAGAGTCATCAACACCTTCAACCTGCAGGCAACTCCACTTGACTTCATCCTGAGAGCACACTCAGGTACAAGTTCCAGAGTTGCTTTTCCAAAACCAGATCAAGTCACTGCACACTTGAATACCCACCTTACAAAGCCCTTACAGTAAAATCCAAGTTCATTCCAAGGTCTACAAAACCCTATGTGAAATGGCCACAGCCTTGTCTTTGAGCCATCACTTGTCTGTATGCCACAGGAGCCACAATGGTCTTCTAGATCTTCCTCAGGCTCACTAAATTCTTTTCTGCTTCAGGGCCTTTGTTATTGCTGCTCCTTCTGCTCCAGATCATCAATGAAGCAGACTCTCTCATAATCCAGGTCCTGTCTCAAATATCGACTTCTCAGAGAGGGATTCCTTGACCAACCAAACTAATATTACATCTCCCATTATCCCTTATCACTAGCTGTTATTTCTATCTGCATGTATTCATTAATATGTCAATTATCTTCCATATATGTACAAATAAGGCAGCAAGCTCTATAATAAGAGCAGTCAAAAACTAAGACTGATGTTGTACATAAGACTCATTGGGTATCAGGCATCATTCTAAGCACCTTAATTCTCACAACAACCAGATAAAGGCAACCAATAGTGTTATACCAATCTCAAGACTGGGGAAACTAACACACAGAGAAGTCAAAGAATTTGCCAGGACACACAGCTACTCAGTGGTGGAGCTGGGATTCAAATCCAGAAGTGTGTGGCTGGAGAATCCAGGCTTTTTTTTTTTTTTTTTTTCTTTTTTTTTGGGGGGGGGTCTTTTTTTTTTTTTTAAGGCCCCCACCTGCAGCATATGGAAGTTCTCAGGCTAGTGGTCAAATCGGAGCTGCCGGCCTCCACCACAGCCATGGCAACACCAGACCCAAGCCACATCTGTGACCTATACCACAGCTTACAGCAATCCTGGATCCTTAACCCACTGAGCAGGGCCAGGGATCAAATCTGCATCCTCATGGATACTAGCTGGGTTTGTTGCCACTGAGCCACAATGGGAACTCCTGAATCCATGCTTTTAACCAGCACATCCTGCTGCCTTCCCATCAGAGTGGAGACCTTCACTGTCCGGCTCCCTGCTGGATGCTGGGAAGAAAGGGTTAGAGGAAGGGAGCCAATGTGTCTCCTATACCAGGTAAACTTCCTCAATTTCCTCCCCTGCTTCACCCCCAAATACTTCCAACTCAGGGAACCTATACCCCACCTCCACCAATGTACTCAGCTTCCTCCCTGTTAGGTACAATCTAACATCATATAACACAGGTGACTCAGCTCTACATTTCTTCAATCACAGGGAATGGTTTTAAGGACCCAGAAAGCAACTCCTCCTTCATCCAAAAGAGCCCAAATATCCACTTCACTCACTCATTTTTTTTTTAATTCCAGAAAAAGGAATCAAGGTAGAGAGAACAGCCAGTTTTTTTGTGTTTTTTTTCCTTGTTTGCTTGCCCTTTTTTTTTTTTTTTTTTTTTTTTTTTCTTTTGCTACAGCCAACACACAAGAGCCTCAAGATCTCTGGAACAATAAATAAGAATTGAACATTAAAGGCCCAGTCCAATTTTTCTATAGTAATTTATCAAACACGGCACGACCTCAGCCTATAAGCCCACGCTACTCCTCCAGCTTCTAGGTGGACCATAATATTTCTGTCTTCAAGAGATGACATTCCCAGGTCTAGGAAATAGCCTGTTGCTTAGTCAAAATGCCATCCAACAAAAACTTTCCTAGTGGTTAAGTTCAGCTTCCCTCAGGAGCAGTTGGCTGAGAGCTCACTGGGACACGTGGTTTCAGCTATTCATACTGGATAGGGTAGTACTATTTTTCCTCAAAGCAACATAGCCCAGCAACCCCCAGGAACCCTGATTAGCCTCTTTGGGGATGTGCCTGGAAAACTCATAGCTGTCTTCACTTCTGGAACTGAATGGCAGCATCTCTGTTTCACAACAGTCGTAAAATATCCAAAGAAACAGGAGCAAAAACTGATGTCTCTTCTGCAAAATTCTTTCTCTTTCCCTGTTCCTCATCATGTTTTTCGAACACAGGTCATCAGGAGTAACAGAGACCTATACCTCAACTCTCTAAAGAACAGCTACATTAATAAACTTGATGATATAGGGTCCGAAGGAGTTCTTAATGAGTGAATAGCTTATACGATAATAGGACATGCTAATTAAGCCAATGTCTCCCACTGCATCGCTCAGATGGTTCTAGCATCAGGCTATTCGACTAAGGATACAGAGCCCTTATAAACTGTGAGTTCAGCAATATCCCAGGCTACAGCTGCACCCTTGGTTATTGAGAATCATCTTGAAACTATTCACTGATGACTCGAGCAACTGCCCTTCAAAGTGGGTCAGTACAATGGATCACCAGTCCTAAAAGAGCTGCTGAGCCCTTGACCCCGGTGAGAGCACCCCTGGACAATGACCAGGGCCAGGGCCAGGTAAGAAGAGTGAGGTTGGGACATGCAAGTACAGGGTCTGCTCCAGAATTCATTTAAAATTTTAATATTCTGTCCATCATGAATTTTTTAATTCATTTTGATTTTTAAACGTATTGCATTCACTATTATCTACCTTGATTACTAACGTTTTGGCACTCCTTAAATTTTGTGCCCAAAGTTTATGCCTCATCCTAGTCCTTGCCCTGGCAGCCTGTCCCTGTGGAATAACTGCTTACATCTTAAGCTTCATGTGCCGGAGATGATTTACTCATCTGTGTTATGTCCTTTGATTTACCCTCATAACAACGCTGTGAGGTGGTTACTGTTATTATCTCCATCTTACTCAAGACAGGTTAAGAAACTTGCCCAATGCTGCACACTAGTAACAGCAGCAAGTCTGAAGCCTTCACTCCCAAAGTGGCCAGAGGGGAATTTGTAGCCGTACCAATATCTCTTAACAGGTTAGCTTAAAACCCTTTCCTTTTTTTTTTCTTTCTTTTTCTTATTATTTTTTTTAAGTTTTATGGAAGTACAGTTGATTCACAATGTTGTGATAATTCCTGCTGTATAACAGTGATTCAGTTATATATATTCACACATCCGTGCTTTTTCAGATTCTTTTCCCATATAGATTATTAAAACCCCTTCCTTAAGCACTCTGCTTCACTTAAAAGAAAGGGCAACCAAGGAATACAACCTAATTCTAAAAATATTAGCCCCCCAAAAAGCTCAAAAGACTTTGGACTATCACGAGCTAAACATAAGCAAGACAATGCTTATCCTTAAGAGAATATTTAAACAAGCTTCTAAGGTTCCAATTGACATTTCAAATATGACTGATGAACAACAGGAGAAAACAATCTCAGTGCCCCAATCGGAACCAGAACCAAACTTGCTGCAATCCTGGTAATAAGGCATGTACAAGCCTTAAAAAAGAAATGAAGTGCATCAAGGCTGAAAGGAACAGGGATGTTTGCATTTGCACCTGGGGAACATCAAAGCAAGAGCTAATTTTAGGACTGGCTGGCCTGTTCAAATCCTTTTACCTTAATTACATACTTCTACTAGTAGAACCTAGCAGGTTGGCCCTTATTCAGACGCAAGAGACAAATTCAGATACACACACAAACTCATTTATAGATAAAATCAGTATAGGTTGTAAAGGTATTTATAGAACCTATTTCTTCAAGTGAACCTAAGGATCTCTGCAAATATTAAACTTGTACTAAGATAAGGCAATCTTTTTTTAAGTTAATTTGAGTAAAATCTGAGACACATCAATAGACACAATATCATATTATCATGACTAGCATACAGGTTTCATTTCATGTGCAAATTCCAGTTCCTGAGAATAATTCTGCAAATAACACATCCACTGTTGGTGGGTGACAGTACCATAACTGATCAGCTATGTCTGCCATGGGCTTAGGGAAAAAATGACCACACAGATCTAACCTATTTGCTACACCAATTCTAAACCCTTTGTCCTTGAGTTGATTAACCAAAAGCCAAGAGAGGACAGGCATCTATCAAATTAGAGTAGAAATCCTCACAAATATCTTCAGCATTTAATACGTTCGTCTTGGCTAACAGTTCTAAACTGAGTCATGGTGCAGGCTCAAAATGGACACTATTTTAGTTGTTTTAGTTTTCCATTTCCAGTTCTCTTGGAGTTTCTGCAATGCCACTAGACTTTTCACCTGAACTCACAGATGCAAAAATACTGAGCCAAATTGGGTCCATCCCAAATCTCTTTCTGAAATCACAGCCCCATTGTTCTGAGACAATATGACATTTCCTCCAAAAAGGTAGTTAGTAAATAAACAATCAAAAGCTGGAAATGAAGTTTATTTCAGCCTCTCAAAGTACCAGGGGAAAAAAAGCAAGGGATTCATACTTTACACAGTTATTAGTCTTGTACTCACTTCAATAAGCTTCCATTCCATTGAACTTTTTGGAATGGGATATATAAAGAATTTTCAGTGAGACACTTCCAACTATCCCCAATTGTTTATTACATACACTTCCAACAAGGAAGAGCTGGATATCAACCAGCTCCAGCTAGCCATTGACAATACACTTGCATCTGACCAAAATGATCAGGCTACCAAATAGGCCACTGTGACTGTTTTGGCCATTCTGAAAAGAGACTGAATTCATGAACTAGGTCTCAGCTTAAATGCAATCTCCTGCAAGTCCTTGACCTGCCACCCCCATTCAGATGATGTTAAGAACAATCTCTCACATGTTCCTGAAGCACTGTGAGCTCCTTCCAATACTCATCATGCTTCTAGTGATATGCTCAGAGAAAGAGCATGGCCATCTAATTCATCACGGAACTCAAAAGGTTAACAGCCTTTCAAAAGGCTCACACACATGCTCAATAAATGAGGAAACAGGATTGCCATTAGTACCAAAAATGGGTTGGCAAGGGCTACTACAAAGAACTGGACTCAAATACTTGAAGCTGTTTTAAAACAAAACAGAGGTAAACTCTCCCCTCCTCTCTATGGCACAACATTAAT
This sequence comes from Sus scrofa, assembly GCF_054392235.1. Taxonomy (NCBI): domain Eukaryota; kingdom Metazoa; phylum Chordata; class Mammalia; order Artiodactyla; family Suidae; genus Sus; species Sus scrofa. The sequence goes on from NC_139395.1 coordinate 62,335,208, forward strand.
CAGAGAATAAGATGGTATTATATTTTGAAAAAACTATTTAAGAGGATGGAGGTACATTTTTTTTTTTATTATTATTATTTTCCCACTGTACAGCAAGGGGGTCAGGTCATCCTTAGATGTATACATTGCAGTTACAGTTTTTTTCCCCCACCCTTTCTTCTGTTGCGACATGAGTATCTAGACATAGTGGATGGAGGCATATTTAAACATGCAGATTGACCACCACAATTCCATTAAGCACTTCCATCCCAGTATAAACAAATTTTTTTTTGCCTTGTCTTTTTTAGGGCCGTACCTCCGGCATATGGAGGTTCCCAGGCCATGGGTCTAATCAGAGCTGTAGCTGCTGGCCTATACCACAGCAACGCCAGATCCAAGCCATGTCTGATACCTACATCATAGCTCAAGACAACACCGAATCCTCAACCCAATGAGCGAGGCCAGGGATCGAACCCACAACCTCATGGTTCCTAGTCAGATTTGCTTCCGCTGCACCACGACAGGAACTCCACAATTTTTTTTTTTTAATACGCAAATATTAGGTTCAAAGAGCCAAGCAAAACCACATCTTTCCATTAACCTCTAGATTCCCAGTGCCCAAAACTTAGCCTTTTAAGAAGGCATTAAATTGGTATTAGAACAAAGGAGCAAGGGGATAAAAGGAAGATGGTGGTGGTGGTGGTGATGATAAAAACAACAACAAAAGAATAAAAATAGTAATAACAATAACAAGGTACTAAGTACTTCCTGGATACCAGATACTACTCAAAGTACTTTACATGCATTAACTCATGTAAACCTCCCACCAACTTATAAACTGTACTTAAAGTACGTACCTTCTGGGACTAGTAACATCACTATTCCCATTATACAAATCCAGAAAACAGACATACAGAGGTTAGGTAATCTGGCAAAGTTACCCATAGAAGAAGCTGCTTTCAACTAATGTTTCTGTTCACCCTAGGAGTACTGAGTGACCGGAAGAGTGAGGGCAGGAGTGAATGATGAAATAACTGGAAGGAACAGAGGGCTCAGGAAGGGCAGAGAAATGATGTATTTAAAAGACTGACTACCTGGAGTTCCCGTCGTGGCTCAGTGGTTAACGAATCTAAGAACCATGAGGTTGCGGGTTCGATCCCTGGCCTGCTTAGTGGGTTAAGGATCTGGCGCAGCCATGAGTTGTGGTATAGGTCAAAGACATGGCTCAGATCCCACGTTGCTGTGGCTCTGGCGTAGGCTGGCGGCTACAGCTCTGATTAGACCCCTTGCCTGGGAACCTCCATATGCTGTGGGAGTGGCCCTAGAAAAGGCAAAAAGACAAAAAATAAAATAAAATAAAATAAAAGACTGACCACCAAACCCTTCGATTTGTTTTAAAAACACAGTATTTACCTTAAAAGAAATGTACTTAAGAGAAAAGCATTCAAATTTGGAACCATGCTATCTAAATCTTGTTGTTGGTTCCAATTCTTTTAATGCATATTACGTGAGCAATTTTTTTTACTTTTTTTTTTTAATTTATTTTTTTTGGCTGCTCCTACAGCATGCACAAGTTCCTGGGCCAGGAATCAAACCTGTACCAGAGCAGTAACCAGAGCTACAGCAGTGACAATGCCAGATCCTTAACCCTCTGAGCCACCAGGGAACTCTATTTATTTATTTATTTTTTAACCTACTTATTTATTTTTAAATTTTATTTTATTTTATTTTAGTCTTTTTGCCATTTCTTGGGCCACTCCCACGGCATATGGAGGTTCCCAGGCTAGGAGTCCAATCAGAGCTGTAGCCACCAACCTACACCAGAGCCACAGCAATGCAGGATCCAAGCCGCATCTGTGACGTACACTACAGCTTCAAGGCAATGCCAGATCCTTAACCCACTGAGCAAGGCCAGGGATCGAACCCGCAACCTCAAGGTTCCTAGTCGGATTCGTTAACCACTGAACCACGACGGGAACTCCCCCATTTATTTTTAAATTTTAAAAGACAAAAAAGCCCAGAGTTGCCAGGCTCACCAAATGTTGCTTTTTTGTTTTGTTTTTGGTGTGGGTTTTTTGGGGGAAGGGGAGGCTGTGCCTGTGGCATGGGAAGTACCCTGGCCAAGGATCGAACCTAAGCCACAGCAATAACAATGCCGGATCCTCACCACTAGACCACCAGGGAACTCCAACTTACCAGCTGTTTTAAAGCCACTTCACAGAGCCCTCAGAGAACCACACTGTACTCTGTGGTATTTAGATAAAACAACCTCGTTTAATTTTCACAACTTCAAAGAGGAATACAAATAAACAATGGTCTGTAAATCATTAACTACTGAAGTAGACAGCAAGATGAGGGAAATAAATAATAAGTCTACAGAGTAAAAAAAGGAGAAGCAAATATTTATGTCAGAAAGCAAACAAGTTTTTCTTTTTGAGTTTTCTTGCATTTTTTCCTCTTTAAGAAACCTCATGCATTACAATATCCATGTTCTGGAGTTCCCTGGTGGCTGAACGGGTTAAGGAGCCAGTGTTGTCACTGCAACAGTTTGGGTCACTGCTGTGGCATGGGTTTGATCCCTGGCCCAGAAACTTCCATATGCGGCAGTTATGCCCCTCCCCCCAAAAAAGTATACACACTAGCACACACACACATACACACACACACACACACACACACACACACACACACACACACACATTCCTTAAGGTGACAAAAATTTTATAGAATAGACCATGCCCTCCCAGGGCTATCATGAAGGCTTTTTGAAAGCTTTTGGTCCTGGGGTCTCTTAGTCATAGAGGTCTTCAAATTTGGACTTTCAGCACTGCCCTATAGTGAGCTCAGATATCTGTGACTCTAATTTACTGACTGGAATGAAATTACACCACTGTCATTACCACTTTACACATGAGCCCCATTATCAGACCACACATCCTCCAAGACATCAGTAATTAATATTTTTTATGAAACCATAATTATCTAATATGGCAGTCACTCCACACAGCATATTATGTATGCATTAAGAACACTAATTAATTAGGCATAAATGTTTAAAACATACCATCATTTTCATAGCTGTGTTTGGCATTTATGCTCTTCATGAATGCACAGTGGAAACTGCCCAAGGTCTCTCAACCTCTGCTCTGCTCTGCTCAGGATGGGACTGAAGGGAGTCGATGGTGAGTCAAAAGGTAACAGAACAGGAATCTGCCCTTTTCTTGAAGCTGTACCTTGCACAGGAAGACTTGGCACAAGACGAGAAGCACAGAGCCTGCCCAGGCTTAGCCCTAGAAGAGAAGCTAGGAATTGAACCCCAGGCTGGTCTCAGGCTGAAGTGGTCATGGAAATCCTATCCCCTAAGTCAAGAGCTCTTCCCTGAGTCATGGGCAAAGGTCCAGATGCCCAGGGGACTGGGCCAAGGGATGCAGGCATTTGTCTTCAGATTAAACCCAGGTGCAGCCAAAACGGCCCTGCAGAGAAAATCTCCCTTCACTATTTTAAGTTACATAATTAAGATGTCTGCTCCCGAGAGGTCAGAAGACACTGCAATGCAGTGGTGTTCAAGAGCTTGAACCCTGCAGGCAGCGAAAGGCGCCCCCTCACAAGACCTGGGGCAAGAGCTGAGCTAAATGCAAAATACATATATGTCACCTCTTGAGCACTTAGTATATATGACACCTCATATAATATCTACAAGTCTGTAAGCGGGCTACAGTGTTCCTGATCTTACAGATGATCACTCTGAAGGTCAAAGAGGATAAGTAGTATGTCCAAACTGTCAGATAACTGACAAGAAGGAGGAGCCAGGATTGGAACCAGAAGGCAATGTAATTCCAAAGATCTACTCTTAATGGCTGCAATTTAACAAATTCCCCAAAAGGCAAACCAGAGACCTGCTAGAGCATCATTGTCCAACAGCACATATAGGGCCGACTAAAACGTTCCACAGCTGAGCAGCTATACATGGCTACTGAGCTGAAATGCAGCTAGTGGGAAGTTCCCTGGTGGTCTAGTGACTAGTATTCAGTGCTTTCACCACTGTGTACCAGGTTCAATCCTTGACCTGGGAACTGAGATCTCATATCAAGCTGCTGCGCACTGCTGGGAGGTGGGGGGGTGGGAGGTGGGAGTGGCTAGGGGAACCATGGAATTAGAGAATTAAAGGTATGATTTTCTTTTTACGGTTTTGCCAGGGGATGCTATTTTTATTATGACGGTCATTGAAGGTCTCTGTAAGGAGCTGACCTGTGAGCTGAGGAATGAATAAAATAAGAAGTAACAAATAGCAGGAAGAGTAGGTGCAAGGGCCCTGGGGTAGGGTCATACTTGGTATTTTCTCTTTTTTAAAAAAAACTTCATTGGGATATATAGCTGATTTACATGTATGATTTTATTTAATTTCTATTCATTAAAGTATAATCATTTAAAATGTAATTAGTATAAACATAGGTCAGGGTAAGCTCTAGAGTACATAGAAGATCTGTGGCCTGGTCAGTGCTGATAAGTGAATATTCAAACTTTCAGGCCAACGCTCCTTTCTCAGTGTCAGACATCAGCAGTCCTGTGTACACACTGACCCGCACCCATCAGTTAACCAGTGTGAATGGCTACTAATTAGCAATTCTGTGCTAAGTTACAAGGGCCCCTATGTTATCCTTTAATTCTTCATATACCCCTGCACTGTCCTCTTACAGGCCACAAAAATGTGGTTCAGAGAGGCTAAGTTATTTGCCCAGTGTCACACAGCTAGTAAGTGACAAGGAACCAAAATTCAAAACACTTACCTTCAGACTCCACCTTATTTAAGCTGGATCTTAACTGCCACCACCATTTAACTGTCACATGAGGATGACACCTTTCCCTAATTGCCTCATGGTGTTATAAGGCTAAAATGAGATCAAGGAGCCAAGAAAATGTAAGACAGGTGTGAGTTATTATCTGAATACTTTTTTTTAAGTTTGAAAAAACAAAAATCCTCTCAACTTTTTGGAGGTTGTTAGCAAGGACTTAGGACATGCCAACCAAAAAAGAAACCTACGTCAATAAATAGTGGAAATATTCAAGAGCCTCTCCAAGTCACTCACATCTCCACTTGTCCTGAAGTTCAAGGTATTTTGTTTGTGGCATCCAATTTTTTTTTCAGCCTATGGTTCCCAGAAGCCAGGGAAGACAGCTCTTCTCAAGTTGAAGGCTGAACCAGGCATAATTGTGTTTTTGACAATGTTAGGAACTGTCCCCAGTAAAGGGGGAATCCACAGAGCACCCTAAGTCTACTGGGGGGTAGGGAGGTTGGGCGTCTCTCATTACCCACATCCCTCCATCTGAGCTATCCGTCTGGAGCAAAGCAGGATTCCTACCACCCAAGAGGAAACACACAGCTTCCAAGACCCATCACTCATGAGGGCAAATCCAAAGCTAACCCACAACAGCAAACACCAGATAAACACAGTGAGATACACTGAAAGAAAGTCCAACCTGGAAACACAATCATCACACCAGCCTATACATTTTAATTGTAGTCGTAATGAGCAGCCACTGTTCATTTCAAGCATTAGGATAAAACCAGCTATTCCATTTCACAGACTAAGAGCAGTCCAAGAGTGAAAATATAGGGTAGGTTCAAGAATTATCATTAGCAAGAAATCATTTTTTAAAATCACCACCACTCATGTGAAATATTTTCTCCTCAGGGAGTTCCCATTGTGGCTCAGCAGTTAAAGACCCCGACTAGCATCCATGAGGACACGAGTTCGATCCCTGGCCTCGCTCAGTGGGTTAAGCATCCCAGTGTTGCTGTCAGCTATGGTGAAGGTCACAGACGTGGCTCGGACCCCGTGTTGCTGTGGCTGTGGCGTAGGCCAGCAGCTGTAGCTCCAATTAGACCCCTAGCCTGGGAACTTCCATGTGCACCAGGTGTGGCCCTAAAAAGACAAAAAAAATAAGAAATTTCTTAAAAAGAAACATTTTCTCCTCAAACTCTTCCTATCCTATTTTTTTTCTTTCCCAGACATGTCCATTAATAATAGTTATATGCCATAATGCCCTTAAGACAGCTGATGGCACACGTTAAAACTCCATTCTCTCATTTGACCCTTAGTGAGCCCCAGGGGACATGCATGGGATGATTAGTCTCTCCCTGGGACCAATGACTTAACTAAAGCTCAGAAAGAGGTAGCCATTTGCCTGTAATCCCCAAGTGAAAAAGTGGCAGAACTGAGCCTAGAAGCCAAGTTTGCTCACTTTTACTCTGGTAGCACAGAATTATACATCTAAAATGTTTCCTCTTCTGATACTATTCAGAGCACTGTATTCAGAGCACTGTAATTATTTCTGTATAATCAGTAAGTCTCAAAAAAAAAAAACTTTTAAGAAGGAGAACACAGAAATAATGTAATACGTGGATTAAAACAGGTAGAGACTAAAGATAGTAAGATTACTGGACCCTATCCTAGGCTCAGTGGTTTTCGATTTCAGGTGCACACTAGACTTGCCTGAGAAAATTTTTAGACAAACTCTCTAAACCTGTATCCCATGCCCAGAAATTCTGACTTAACTGATGCAGCTTAGGCCATCGATTATTTTTTTTTTTTAACTCTTCCCACCTGTAGCTGAAAACCACTGCTACAGGTCGGAGTTTGGATAGTACATGGACGAGGATAGTATGTGAAATGATTTTGGAATACCAGGCACATTTTTTTAATGTTAACAGTGTGTTCTTTCTTTTAATTGCAGTGGAATTAATTTACAATGTTGTGTTAGTTTCAAGTATACAGCAAAGTGATTCAGTTATACATATGTCTATCTATCTATATATCCTTTTTCAGATTCTTTTCTGTTACAGATTATTACAAGATACTGAGTTTAGTTCCGTGTGCTATACAGGAGATCTTTGTTGTTTACCTGTTTTTATATACAGTAGTGTGTAGATGTTAATCCCAAGCTCCTAACTTCTCTTCCCCCTGCCCCCGCCATCCCCTTTGGTAACCATAGGTTGTTTTCTATCTCTGTGAGTCTATTTCTATTTTATAAATAAGCTAATCTTATCATTTTTTTTAGATTCAACATACAAGTGATATATATTTGTCCATATTTTCATTTTAATGAGTAATTGAAAAAAATGAGTTGTCTTATAAAATCCATGATTTTACAGACTAACGTTTAAGCTGCAATAGCAGCACAGGTTCAGACTCTGGTCTGGGAACTTCCACATGCTGCCCATGCAGCCGGAAAAAAAAAAAAAGCTTTTGAGCAAAAGAAAAATGTTAAGTAAAAAAGAGTACAGGTGGTAGACAAATATGACAGCTGGAGTGGAGAAGTCTTAAGAAAAAGGTGAGAGGGAGGAGCAGACACAGGAGGAGGAACTGACCAGAGACAGGGAAGAGACAGAAGGAGTTAAAGAGAGTGAACCATGACAAAGTGCAGGAAAATGAAATCAAGTTCTCTTTCTTGTTCCAAGTGCTATAAATACCTGGTAGGGTTTCAGGAAGCATTCCACCATGGGAAGAAATGGAAAAGCTAAAGATGAAGGAAGGAGGTTACTGATGGAAGACCAACATCTAAATCAACTGCTCGGGCCAGTTCCCTTAAAAAGACCTACAAGCCCCTTGAGGATGATGCCACCTATTCTGGCAGTCTGCCAGAGGGTGGCCCATAGTCAGGGAGACTCTCCTTATTTAGCTGAAGCTTCTAAAAGCATATGAGCAAAGCTGTAAAGCCATTCTCAGGCACATGCCTCAAGTTTCACACTTCAAATTTAGTTCCTGCCATGGGACTATGCTCCCTGGAGCCAGTCTGCCTCCTCTGACAGGGTAAATGGTCAACATGAACTCAGTAGAGCATAATGCTCCTCAAGTCCACAGGTCATCAACTAGACTACTTGGGCCAGAAAGAGAATCCCAACCACAAAATCTTACTTATCCTCACGCATATCTGCCAATGGGCAGAAGAGTCATGGTATACAGACAGAAACATACAGAGTGAATCACATTGTGAGAAAACTATTTCCTGTCTCATTCTCTCTTTTTTTTTTTTTTTTTGCTTTTTTTTTTTAGGGCCACACCTGTGGCATATGGAAGTTCCCAGGCTAGGGTCAAATCGGAGGTACAGCTGCCGGCCTACACCACAGCCACAGAAATGCAGGGTCTGAGCCACGTCTTCGACCTACACCACAGCTCACAAGGATGTCAGATCCTTAACCCACTGAGCAATGCCGGGGATGGAATCTGTGTCCTCATGGATGCTAGTCAGATTCGTTAACTGGTGAGCCACGACGGAACTCCTGTCTCATTCTTTTCTTTCTTTTTTTTTTTTTTTCTCTTTTGCCTTTTCTTGAGCCGCTCCTGCAGCATATGGAGGTTCCCAGGCTAGGGGTCAAATCAGAGCTACAGCTGCCGGCCCACACCACAGCCACAGCAACGTGGGATCTGAGCCACATCTGCGACCTACATACACCACAGCTCACGACAACGCCGGATCATTAACCCACTGAGCAAGGCCAGGGATCAAACCGGCAACCTCATGGTTCCTAGTCGGATTCGTTAACCACTGCGCCACAAGGGGAACTCTTCATTCTCTTTTAACCCTTCCAATTTTGGATCTCAAAAGGCCACAGTTTGGAACTATAGAGTTTTTTAATTCCCATTTAACACAGGTGAATTGCATTCAATGATGAATGGACAACAGGCTCAGAAGCTTCTATTTATGCACGTTTCTACTTAGAGCTATGACACAGAGTTTGTTCTTAAAATACATCTAATCCTTTAAAAGCGAATCGGTTACAAAAAAACAGGTCAAGAGTACAACAATAATGGGTGAACAGGGGAAAAAATTGTGAAAGTGGTTCCAAGTGATTCACATGTGAGGACTACTTCAGATCTGTGTTTTCCTGTTCTTCTTCAATGGTATTCTAAGTGTTTCTCTACAGCCTCAGTGTATTTATGAAACGTAGGTGTTGGAAATTCAGAACTAAGACATCACTTTTTCTTATTCCCAAGAAACCAAAAAAATAGCATGGATGAGCTCATACTAGCAGACTGCCTCTTGGCCTGCTTCTGATGCAATGAAATTCAAACATTTACCAACACTACAACCTTTCAGACTTTGCTCTGACTGATCAAATACGTGGGCTGATGTAGACTCTTTTCTTGCTTACCATCTCCCCTATATTGCACGTTAATATCAGTTTTCCAAAATAAACCCCAATGCCAAGAGAAAGACGTGTGCAGGATGATGGCATAGAAGGGTTTCAGGTGCCAGACAAACATGGAGTCTGAACATGGGCAAGTTAATTATTCTCTCCAAACCTTCGCATCCTCCTGAGGTTTTAAGAGGATTAAATGAAACAATGCACAGAAGGTGGCTCGTAAACTAACTGATGTACAATGGGCACTTCATAAATGTTAGTTCTCTTTCCCTTGCTTGAAGAAAACAGCCAGTGACACAGTTAAGGAAACGGTACCTCACCAATGTCCTGACACAGACCATCCAGGCCATATAATTTAGGACAAGTATCTGCTCTTTTTCCCAAGGTCCCTGAGTGACAGCCTTCATTCTCTGTAACAAAAACACGCAGACAACGCAGTTTATACCAAGCCAGAAACAGTGAACTGCTCTGTGACCAAGGTTAATTGTGGAGTAATTGTGTCTGCCTCTAAATAGCACTTTTACTTTAATATTTACCGCTTGGCCTTCCGTTCAATTCCAGGCCCATCTAACCAAAACTTTCCAATTCCCCTTCCAACATAGGTTTAACAGGCTTCAGCATCACCTGGGAATCCTGTTCAAACAGAGATTCTCATCTAACAGGCCTGGTAAGAGGACTGAGATTCTGTCTATAATAAGCTGTCAGGAAATGCTGAAGCTGCCACTCAGTCCACAGACCACATTTTAAGAAGTGAAGCCCTAGACAACACCAACACCTTCCAGGTCCAACACAAGGACATGGGAAGGAAAAGCCCAGGGCTGATCAGGTTCTCACACAGTCCCTTCTCTTTCCATGAGTCCTGCTGTCATTTCAGCTTTTATATCCCAATGTTCCTGCCAGCCAATAAAATGTCTAACAGAACTTCCATTTAAAGGAGAACCACTGCATCAGGCCTTAGGGACCTGGTTGTCATAACAAAGTACTAATTTGCTTATTTCACCTGATTTTACTGGCAATCCATCTGATGTCAGTTTCCCCACTGATGCTTCAAACTGTCAGCTCTGCCTATTTCTTTGCGGGGTGTGGTCCTGTGTTGGTGTTACAAGAACCGATGTAGCTTGAGGCTGCTGAGTTGCTGTAGGAATCCACAGGCAAGGAGAAGAACCAGCAAGCCCTTACTAAACACCTGTCAACCAAGAAGAACTTGCATCCAAACAGACTTCACACATTAGTCATTCGCTCAACAAATGCTGGCAGGTCACTAACTACGTGCCAAGCTCGGTTCTGGGTCTCGTCAAATGAACCCAACAATGTGTTCATTACTGTAGCCTTTACATCATTCGTGGACGCTTCTTTTTCTTTAAATCAAGTCAAATGAAATTTGATCACAAGCCTGTGAGTTAGGCAGTTCAAATGCTATCTCATCAGACCCTTTGCTATGCCATCTTACATAGTTTTTAAAGTTCATGAGGAGTGTGTGTGTGTGTGTGTGTGTGTGCGTGCTCTAGAAACCACACATGCACATGTGCGTGCACACACACCTCTTAGGGTGGTTAAGTAAATTTCTTCCAAGTAACACAGCTAATACTGAGGAACAAAATCCCACTCGATTCCAAGATCCAAGCTCTTTTTTTCTTCTTTTTCTTTTCCTTTTTCTTTTTAGGACCACACCTGCAGCATACAGAAGTTCCCAGGCTAGGGGTTGAATCGAGGCTGCAGCTGCTGGCCTAGCCACAGCCATAGCAACACCAGATCCAAGCCACATCTGCAATCTATGCCAAAATTTGTGACAACTCCAGATCCTTAATCCAATGACTGAGGACTGGATACTGTATCCTCACAGAGACAACATCAGGTCTTTAACCCACTGAGCTGCAACAGAAACTCCTCAATGTATTTTAAATGGAAATTTTGCATCACTTATACAAGGAGAAATACAGAATCAGCTGCCATAAAAATAAGCTAACTCCAAAAGCAAACTTGAAGCAACTCTGGATCCTTAACCCATTGATCGAGGCCAAGCACTGAACCTACATCCTCATGGATATTAGTCAGGTCCTTAAGCCACTGAGCCACAAGGGGAACTCCACAAGATCCAAACTTTTAATCTCTAGTCTGCACACCCTTCCTAGCAGAGAGAAGCAATTCCCCGTTTGCCCTCAAGAAGTTTATCACCTCATGAAAAAGAGAGAAGAGCTCACAGCTGGGAGGCAGGTAAACACAGAATGGGGTAAATGCTAAGCCAAAGTGAACACTTCCAACACAGGATGCTCTAGAAATCAGCAGACCATGTGCCATCCACTGCCCTTTCCAAAATACTTTCAAGTTGGGGAAATTTGTATCAAATTTCTTCCTACCCATATGCTAAGCTCCCTAAGGTACAGAGACCAGCCCAGCAATAGGCCCATACTGAGTGCCAAGTATCTCCTGAATGCATTTGTTTTAGATCATTTTTATACCAAACTACCCAAAATTTGGTGGCTTAGAACAAACAACCGTTTCATTATTTTGCACAATTCTGGCAGTTTGGAATCTGGAGAGCAAAGAGCGGGATGTCCCGTCTTAGCTCCAGGCACATCTGCTGGGGCTGGGGTCTCCCAGATGCCTCCTACACTCACCAGTCTGGGGTCCCTACAAGAATGGCTGCAACAGCCGAGTTTGGTTAGAAATGCTTACAAAGACTTAAGAAGACAGGTGCCAATTTCCATTGTGGCTCAGCGGAAATGAACCCGAGTAGTATCCATGAGGACATGGGTTCAATCCCTGGCCTCGCTCAGTGGGATCTGGCATTGCCGTGACCTGTGGTGCAGGTCACAGATGTGGCTTGGATCCCACATTGCTATAGCTGTGCTATAGGCTGGCAGCTATAGCTCCAATTCAACCCCTAGCCTGGGAACCTCCATATGCTGAGGGTGCAGCCATTAAAAAAAAAAAAAAGTTAGGCGCTAAATGTGAGGAAAGCACCTCCACCAACATACGAGCTTCCAGGGTGGAGAACACCATCTTGTTCCTCCCTGCTCCTCCAGGCTCACGCATGGCAGGCCCCAGACCAACACGTAAGGCACCATGACCCTCTGATGAATCACCCAGCTTTGGCTTCTCCCTGGTGCAGACAGACAATAAGAAACACATTTCCATAAAGGCGCTCAGAGAAGCAGCAGCAGCATAAGTAACACAGGGAATCCCGCCTTGGGATGTATTGGCTACCCGATGGTGCCTGTCCAAAAGATTCGGTGATGGCCAATAACTACAATGAGTCATTAGAAGGAAAGTGGCTTGAGCTGTCCCAACACGGGGAAACCAAGAAATAATAACAGGAAGATTTGGTCCTGCTGAAAACTCAAGGTAATTAGAAATTAGAAATATTTTTTAAATGGTACAGTTGATAGAAACGAGAAGACACATTCTTTCCTCTCGTTCTCCCTGTAGGGAATGGAGGATTCCTTAAGGGTCTTTTTTGGGGTTTTTTTTGTTTTGTTTTGTTTTGTTTGAGATGGAGATCAGGTCCAAAGTGTGTGTCCAGGCCACAAATGATGAATTCAAATCCTGCCCCAGATGTAGTCAGGGGAGGAGGAGAAAGGAAGGAACCAGCACAGGCACATTCCTAAAACACCAACTTAACAACCTCCCATAATCTCTTCTAGCTGACAGTGCACTGTTCCACCGGGCCCTTCTAGTCCAATTTGTAATAATTCAGGTAGGTTTGTTTCCATAGTACTCGCCCTACATCTACACTCTGGGAAGCCTGGGCCTAGGTTCTTTGCCACAAAAGTTTGTGCACCAATTCAACATGCTCTTTTTCTGATTTTAAAACAGTAAGAAGAATGACAATAACAATAACCAGAGTTCTAAGAATCTGGACCTTAGACCTACATGTGTGGCTTGGAATCTAGGACCAGCCACTCATGAGCTAAGTAACCCTGGGCAACTATTGGACTTTTCTTTTTAATTTATTTATTTGCTTATGGAGACATTATTGACACACAATAAATTACTACTTTAAAGTGTGCAATTCGGTTTTTTTTTTTTTAATACTTTTTTTTTTAATTTTCCCACTGTACAGCAAGGGGGTCAGGTTATCCTTACATGTATACATTACAATTACATTTTTTCCCCCACCCTTTCTTCTGTTGCAACATGAGTATCTAGACAAAGTTCTCAATGCTATTCAGCAGGATCTCCTTGTAAATCTATTCTAAGTTGTGTCTGATAAGCCCAAGCTCCCGATCCCTCCCACTCCCTCCCCCTCCCATCAGGCAGCCACAAGTCTCTTCTCCAAGTCCATGATTTTCTTTTCTGAGGAGATGTTCATTTGTGCTGGATATTAGATTCCAGTTATAAGTACTATCATACGGTATTTGTCTTTGTCTTTCTGGCTCATTTCACTCAGTATGAGATTCTCTAGTCCCATCCATGTTGCTGCAAATGGCATTATGTTGTTCTTTTTTATGGCTGAGTAGTATTCCATTGTGTATATATACCACATCTTCCGAATCCAATCATCTGTCGATGGACATTTAGGTTGTTTCCATGTCCTGGCTATTGTGAATAGTGCTGCAATGAACATGCGGGTGCATGTGTCTCTTTTAAGTAGACTTTTGTCCGGATAGATGCCCAAGAGTGGATTGCGGGGTCATATGGAAGTTCTATGTTAAAGTGTGCAATTTGATGTTTTGTCATATATGGGCACCCATATGACACATCACCACGATCAGGATAATAAACATATCCATCATCCCTCAAAGTTTCCTTGTGCCTCTTTGTAATCCCCTCTTCTTTCCCTTTTTTTTTTTTTTTTTTTCTCCATAGCCACACCCGCAGCATATGGAAGTTTCCAAACTAGGGGTCAAATCTGAACTGCAAGTGCCACAGCCACAGCAATGCCAGATACAAGCCATATCTGTGACCTGCACTGCAGCCCACAGCAATGCTGGATCCTTAACCCAATGATGGAGGCCAGGGATTGAACTCGCATCCTCATGGATACTAGTCAAGTTCTTAACCTGCTGAGCCACAACAGCAACTCCACTAACTGGACTTCTATGAGCCTCAATTTCCTCATCTATATAGTAAGAGAAAAATTATAACACCTGCCTCATAAGGATGTCAGAATTTTTTTTTAAATGATATCATGTCTGTCCCAAATGCCCAGGACATGGCACCCAAGAAGTTCTCAATAATTGCTAGCTACTATTATAACTCGTCTTTTTATACCGCACCTAACCCTCCATTAGCAGTGAGACACTTTTCTTTTTAAGTCTCATAATTCCATCCCATTCAAGTCTAAGTGAATTTAAAATATACGCCAAAAACTCAAAAAAGAGATACAGGCACAGCTGCCAAATGGCAAGTTAAAAAGCCGTAATTTTCCATCATTGGAATATATTTAGTGATAACTATAAATGAAAAAAAAAAAAATCTCAATTTCAAAGCACCCTCCCAGTCTGATGGTCTGAAAACCAAAAATGAAGTTAGATTTCCGCTAGCATTTTGCTCCCTTCCACTCCTGTGTGTCAGTGTTGGGTGGAGAACTCCCACATTTCCTGTTCTGAGCCAGGAGCTCTCTGCCAGGTAAAAAAAGCAAGAGGCACTCTAGCTTGTGTTCAACAGCTGAGACAGTCGGAGGGCTGGGAACTCAGGCAGCTTTCTACCATTCTTTCTGGATGATTCCCGATGGTATCAGCATCCTGAACTGTGAGAGTGCTCCAGCCAGCCAGGGTAAAGGTTCAGTCACCAAATGACTAGCAAGCCTGCCCCTTAAGCAACCCTTGTATGGCCATACACTGTATCAAATGATGTCATCTCCAGGACACACCTTGTTAGTTGACTCCCAGCTTCTCACAGCTATAAAGGAACTAGCCCGCTGGCTTCTCTACGTGCTTCACAGAGGCAGAAATTTAACTGGGGTATATCTGGTTCTTTAAATTTTCTTTTGCAGGTCATGTTGCCTCCAGCCCTTTACATGCCCTAGAGAACAGTTTCTGCTCTAGAGAGTGCTTAAAAACATTAGTGGGAGTTCCCATCGTGGCTTAGCAGTTAATGACTCTGACTAGCATCCATGAGGACTCAGGTTTGATCCCTGGCCTTGCTCAGTGGGTTAAGGATCCAGCATTGCTGTGAGCTGTGGTGTAGGTTGCAGACACAGCTCAGATCCTACATTGCTGTGTCTGTGGTGTAGGCCAGTGGCTACAGCTCCAATTCAACCCTTCCATATGCCGCAGGTGCAGCCCTAAAAAGCAAAAAAAAAATGAGTGTACCTCTCCGCCTAGATGGACATGGTCTGGCAGCAAACTCTTTTACTTCCACTAACCCACATATGTGAAACATCACACAAGATCCCAAACTCTACAACCTCTTAGCTGTCTGCAGACCAAAGTTCAGATTTGCCATGACATGTAAAACTATAGCAGTATCATCTGAGCAAGGAAAGATCAGCCCTAAAGAAGTCAATAAAAATGACAAAATAGAGGAGTTCTCTTGTGGCTCGGTGGGTTAAGAACCTGGTGTCACTGCACCAGCTTGGGTTGCTACTATGTCACAGGTTCGATTCCTGGCTGAGGAACTTCCAAATGCTGCGGGCACGCCCCCACCCCAAAAGCAAAAACACAAAACACAATATACAGATACGACATTTCATGCAGTGTATTCTACCACATCACCCCTCCACCAGTCTAAAATTATCCTGTTCGAATATTTACTATTTTGTTTACAATCTTTCCCCTCCACCCCACCCCAAACAAAATTAAAAGATCCTTGAGAGCAAGGACTTTATCAGTCTCATGCACAATCATAACTCTGATCTCACAAGGCCTGGCAAACAGTAGTTATGGCGGATTTGATTATATTTTTTTGGCAAATATTTCTCCCTCCTTCTCTTCCCACCAATGTGGGAGGAATATACTTCATTAACATGCTCTGGATCTGTGCCTCAATGACAGTGCCATGTCAGTTCCAAGACCAGGTTTATTTGTCCAGGCCAATTCCTGCTTGCCCTCTAGGAGCTTGGGTTCTTGCCATAAGGAGACCTGGCCCAGATTACCCCTGCCTCCACCAGCCCGGGCCCAGAAGGAGACACGTAGAACAGAGCTCCCCAGCCAATCCACACACCTGGGAATGTGAAAATAAACACTCACTGCTGAAGACCATGGAGTCTGGGGTGATTTGTTATACACCATTTTGGGGCCAATAGTGGACAAATACAGTAGGCTCTCAATATATTTGCTGCATTAACTCTAGTTAGAACTTCCAAAACTGCATTCCCTGGGACAATTCTACAACATGTCAAGTTTTAATAAGCCTGTTTTTGCTTTCGAATATACTTCTTTGTGTAGTAAAGAATACCTATTCAGGAATACCCATTGCGGCTCAGCAGGTTAAGACCCAACTAGCATTCATGAGGATGCGGGTTCGGTCCCTGGCCTCACTCAGTGGTTAAGGATCTGGCATTGTGGCAAGGTGAAGCACAGGTCAAAGTTGCAGCTCGGATCCAGTGTTGCTGTGGCTGTGACATACGCCTCAGCTGCAGCTGCAATTGGACCCCTCACCTGGGGGCTTCCATATGCTGCAGGTGCAGCCCTAAAAATAAAAGAAAAAAAAAAAAAAAGGAATATATATTTAGGAGTTCCCGTTGTGGTTCCTTAGGTTAAGGACCCAAACTTGTCTCTGAGAGAATGCAAGTTCAAACCCTGGCCTCATTCAGTGGGTTAAGGACCTGGCATTGCCACAAGCTGCAGTGTAGCCACAGCTGCAGCTCTGATTCGACCCTGGCTCAGGAACTTCCATATGTTGCACGTGCAGCCGTTTTTAAAAAAAAAGGATACATATTTAAAATTGGGACCAAAGAGAACAACACTGATCTGTTTAGTCTTCTTTATTTAACTAGAGCCAAAAGATAATGACCACTTTTTCCATTTATAGATTAGACTCTGATGGGTTTTGTTTTTTTTTTTTTTACCGTCTCCTTTCCTAAAATACAGTGAAAGCCTCCGGCTCATAAGATACCAATTATTATGGGGTAGTATCCCTTTCATCTAGTGCAAAAAGCCTCGAAGTTCATAAAATTGAGGCTGTAAACTTTTAAGGCATATAGCTTTGTAGGGTTACTGTTGATGTATTTCATTACTTGAAACATTTAATGGAAGTAGTTTTACAGTTCACTTACATATTGTATTTACAATTACTTCATTTCTTAGCAAAGCATTGAATCACATTTAAATGGGGGTAAAAATCACCATTACATTCTCTAAGTACCTTTTCACTCTGACCCTTTATCACTCAAAGCTGTGGCTATGAAAGAATCCCTTTTTAATAAAATTACAATTTCAAGGGGGTGGAGAAGAGACGGAAAGGGGAAAGGACCAATAAAATCTGAGGTCAATATGTTCCAGAGCTATGGTACTGATGTGTTTAATGTGAATATGCCAAGCATATGACATACAAAAATTTCCTATGCGCAGGTGGTTAAAATCTATCAGTGCCTTCTTCCCTTCTAAGTGTGAAAAAATATGGGAGAAGCACCTAACAGAATACCCAGGCCTTATGGCAAATATATGGTCAAATAGTCAGAGATTTTCATGACCTAAAAATCCAGAATAATTCAAAATGCTTTCCAGGACACCTTGGGAAGTCCATCATTTTCTCTATGTCATAAAATTCAATGCACTGTTTGAGACACGGTAGCAATGTTGGTCTATTCCCCTCTGCATTGTCAAGATCCGAAGTTCCCTTTAAGCCTCCATAGGATATACCAGTCAGTGGGCCCTAATCTTTTAATCATCCAGAACAAACTGCGTCATGTTTTGCATATACAGCCCAGTCAAGTCATGAGAAGCCTGTGTTCCCATGTTGCACTTATGAATTAATGACTAATTTATCTGCCCCAAGATAGTCAATGAAACCAACAGATCTGAGAGAATTCCAACTCAAAGTGAAGACACTTGACATTTTAGTTAACTCAGGTAACTAAATCTTTAGAAAATGTACTCTTGTCCACAGCAATCTTTGTTCTCTGCTAATAATTTTTTAAAAACTTGAGGTTGCCTCCCCAGAGATTTTTTTGAGGACTCCACAAAGACTGAGGAAAACAGGTTGAGAGCCACTGTGAAGTTTCAATTATTAATTTTCCCTCTCTTTATTTCTATCCTAATTAAATTTTCTTGTCAAAAAAAATAAATTAATTAATTAAAAAAAAAAAAACTTAAGACTAAGGCAAGAACACTCCCAATACACACACTCTAATGCTTCGACCCTGATTATCTGCCAAGCATGAAGAATGGTCCACAATGAGTCTGAAGGGAATGAAAACAAAAACCATCCAAAGACACCAGGCAAGACAAAAGGTGTTCCCAACTGGAGCATCTCAGAAAGGAAGCAGGGAGACTGAGAACTTGGCTTAGCCCCCATGACTCCACTCGGAGGCGGGGCGGGGGGCGGGGGTGGTGCAGCACTTCGCACAAAGTGCTGGGCCCACACTGGGCCCTTAAGGAAAGTTCACTCCCTGTCACTGACAGAGCAATCCTCTATGTTATGCGCTCAACCTTTTTTTTTCCCCCATTTTTGGCTGCCCTACAGTATATGAAGTTCCCGAGCCAGGGATCAGATCCAAGCCGCAGTTTTTCTGTTTGTCTTTGTTTGGGGCGGGGGGGGGGGGTCTTTTTTTAGGGCCGCACCTGTGGCATATGGAGGTTCTCAGGCTCTCAGGGGTCAAATCAAAGCTACAGCCACCAGCCTATGCCTCAGACACAGCAACGAGGGATCCAAGTCACGTCTGCAACCTACAGCTCATGGCAATGCCGGATCCTTAACTCACTGAACAAGGCCAGGGATCGAACCCACATTCTCATGGCTGCTAGTCGGGTTCGTTACCACTGAGCCATGAAGGGAACTCCCCCAGCCATCTACTGAGATGCCAGATCCTTAACCCACTGTGCTGGGCCAGGAATCAAACCTGCAATCCAGGGCTCCAGAGGTACCGCTGATCCCATTGCGCCACAGCAGGAACTCCACAGGCTCAATCTTTTCTATCAAGCTTTAATGAAAGGGTCGCAATCATTTATTCTCTTGGTGCACCAACATCAGTGACAACCCACAGCAGGGTAAGTCCTATCTAAGGTGCCTCACACCCCTTCTTTTGTTTAGTCACCCCACTGATCCAGTGAGCAAGAAGGAAACTGAGGCTCTGAGACTTGCAGACCACATGGAGTAAGACATCATGAAGATACCCTGCCCTGGTGCTAGAGATGATGAAATGAAAAAGATGCACTTATTTTCCACAAGGGGCCTGCTAACAAACAGAGGAGCCAGAAAGGTCTGCAGACAATAACTGGATGTAGGAAGAACTAAGAACCAAGTGCGAGGTTTCCAGAGGAGGGCCAGAGGCTGGTGTTCAAGGGTAGAGGTTCCCAAGACTGAGCTGGATTTGAGCGCAGTCTTGAAGGACCATTCAGAGTTGGTCTGATTGGGATAGAGAGGGGGAGAGAGAGCAAAGGCCTTCCAGGAAGAAATTACCTCTGTGGCATTTTCAAAAAGGAAAAAATGGAAGTAAATTTTTTCAAATATTTGAAATAGTTTAACATCTAAAAATCATGGTGATTTTTATGTGCCAGGCATTGTCATGAACGCCTGACAGGTAGGATCTCTGTTAACCTTCCCAAGTGCTGAAGGACATAGGTCCTATAATTAGCCCTATTTTACAGAGGGGAAAACTGAGACTCAACGGGGGCAAATAAGTGATTAGACTCCATTCCTATATAATGCAGAAATATACAGGATCAGGGCCTCAAAGACAGCTCTTACCTGCCCTTCAGATGTTGCTTCCTGTCCAGCTCATCATAAAGTGTCTGCCTCGTCAAAAACAAGGAGTCTGAAGAACAATGGAAAATTTGGGACATCTGTGCCAATTTCAATGAAAAAATTGCTTTGCCTACATGCCAAGGTGCAAAAGCCCTTAGAAAAAGATAGACACTGAAAGCTCTCATACATAAAACAAAAGGCCACCCTCTATGATGACTGTCATCGTTCAAATCTTCCCCCAGCCTCTGTACTTGTTCCCAAACAGAAACTCGGGTTTGACAAACCACTTCCTGCCTCAAGCCTTGTAAGCTGCAGTGGCTCAGACCCTCTGAAGCCCACTGACATGCCTGCTGCCTCTGTTTCAGAGAGTGAGTCTCATAAACAAAAACAAATGGCCAGCACAGAAAGCTCTTGCCAGTAAAGAGACCTGCATTCCTTTTCCTCAGACGAAACATTAACTTCCGTAATCAGCTCAGAAATAAAGCATTTTTAATTAGCAATTTTTTGAAACTAAGGGCAAATCTGCAGAAAAGAAAAAAATCTCTTTGGATGATGAAGCAAGATCTCACTACATTAAATGTCTCTATAATAAAGAATTCCCTATCTGCCCATTTTAATCACTTGACATTTTGTTCCCTTTTGATGCAAACTTACAGCAAACAACACCACTGTTCCAATTTTGTGTGTGAGGATGTAAGCAAGAATTACGGCCTATTTTTAAGTCATTTTGGAGGGGGAAGGTGATGTATGTCTTTGAAATGACTCCCTAAGCCTCATCTGTCCCAGCATGGACTAGTTTTCAAAAGTGGTGCTCCTGATTGACTGTATTTCAAAACTGTCTCTAATATTTCCAGATACCACGGGCATGGGAAGGACCATTCACTCAGGCAGGTAAATTAATAACTGACACCAACAGGAGAATTAGTACAGGGTTGGACTATACACACATCATTATCATCATCATCATCCATGTAGTATTAGGTTAGGCAAAACTGTGAACTACTTCGAGCTGCCTGCCATGAACATGTGAAGGAAGAAGAAATGATAACTGTGATACCTAATAAAACAATGACAATGAACAGACAGATGGTGCCCAGCTGTAAAGCCCTTTTCCCCTTGAACAGCAGCATCACAGGACAACCATAAACTCATCCACATTCTTCCTCCCCTCTCTTGCTTCTCTCTTGTTCTCACAGGCCATCCCCTCTGCTCAAGAAGACAAAGACACCGGATAACACTGGCAATCTGGCCACAGTGTCATGCAAAGTCATTTGGCTTGGTGACACCTCAGGTTAAAAGGCGGGTAGGCATAATGGGGACTTCCTACACAACACCGGGAACTCTACCCAGTACTCCGTGGTCATCTATATGGGAAAAGAATCTGAAAAAAGAATGGATGTGTGTACATGTATAACTGAATCACTGAGTTGTAGAGCAGAAATTATCACATTATAAACCAAGCATACTTCCATAAAACTTGAAAAAATGAAAAAAAAAAAATTGATCCTTTGTCAGAACCAGAAAAAAAGGAGGTGGGGGAGGGTAGGCGTGAGAGAAAACTATTACATTACAGCCAAGGGGAAAATCCATATTTTTGTTTCTTCACTTATGGGCAGATCCTTTTTATTTTTTTTTTTTTATTTTTTTTTTTTTTGTCTTTTGTCTTTTTGTTGTTGTTGTTGTTGTTGCTATTTCTTGGGCCGCTCCCTCGGCATATGGAGGTTCCCAGGCTAGGGGTTGAATCGGAGCTGTAGCCACCGGCCTACGCCAGAGCCACAGCAACGCGGGATCCGAGTCGCGTCTGCAACCTACACCACAGCTCACGGCAACGCTGGATCGTTAACCCACTGAGCAAGGGCGGGGACCGAACCCGCAACCTCATGGTTCCTAGTCGGATTCGTTAACCACTGCGCCACGACGGGAACTCCAGATCTTTTTTATTTTTAAAATCATTTTACTTGTTTCTGTCACTTATGGGCAGATCCTTTTCATTTTTTTAATGTATTTATGTACCAGGAAAAAAAGGAATGTATTAGTTCCCAAGGTATTTCTGTGACTGCAAAGAGTTTTTATTGACACTGAACCCAGTTTTGGCAACTTCTGCCTGAAAACAGTGTGGCATCTCAGGAAAAGTGCTGGTCTGAGAGCCAGGAGGCCAGAACGCCAGTCTAAGCTCTACCACATCCTAGCTGTGTGACCCCAGCTAAGTCACCTCTCTCTTGAGCATAGGCATGTGGAAGATAAAGATAACAGATGAGGTCCCTTCTAGCCCAGAGACTTATTACCAGAAAGTGCCTTCTATCAAATCTTTGTCAAATCTGGTTTTAAAAATCGTCATGGGTAGGAAGCTGCAAAGGAAGATATTAGCTCAAAACCAAGAATATAGTAGGTCCTAGGGGATGTCAGGAAACTCAAAACCTTTCAAAAGTTCCAAGTTAGGGAACAGTTTCAACTGCTTTTAAGGCTAATCTGGTAACTACTTGGAGTTTGTTTTTAACAACGTAACAATACTAAAAAAAAACCACAAATACATCACAATAATCTACCTGTACCTTCTTTTTAAGATGACTGTGCTACTTCTTTTGTACCTGGGAGGCAAGCTCAACATTTCATAAGGTGACGTTTTATGTCACAAAAAAATATACATGGGGGTGGAGGGAAACACTCAAAATTTACTTGAATGGAATGCCTTTTTCCAGTCTTTCTCTCGCTCCAGTTACTAATGCTCCACAAACAAATCACCCCCGTACTTTGTGGTATGAAACAACCATTTTATTATGCTCACCAGTTGGAGAATTCAAATGGAGCACAATGGAGACAGCTGGACTCCACAGCATCCAGGGCCTTGGCTGGGGGTGATCTGACAGCTGGGGGCTGAAATATCTGGAGGCATCTTCACTCACATGTCTGGAGGCTGACACTGGCCATCCGCTGGAACACCTACACATGGCCTCTCCATGGGCTAGTTTGGGCTTCCTCACAGCATGGTGCTGGGTTCCAAGAGTAAGGCAGAAACACATGGCATTCTTATGGTCTTTCCTCAAAAGTCACAATATGACTCCCATCATACTCCGTTGGTCAAGACAGGCACAAAGGTCTGCCTAGGTTCAAGAGGAGGGGATCTAGACACCCTCTCCCTACCCTATGGAAAAAGAGTCAAAGTCATATTGTAACATGAGCACATGGGAAGGGACAGGGCTTTGCCATCGTTTTTGGAAGACGCAGTTTTCTATGCCAACAGACTTTGACAGAAGAATTCCACAAACAAGGTAAGCACAAAAATCTGGGTTTCAGGCATCCTTGACTATTGCAGATTTAAAGAAACACTTTGATAGGCAAGAGATCACAGCCGGGAGCTGGAGGAATGGCATTTTAGCCAAAGAAGCCCACCAAGCTGCCTTTGAAGCCATGATTACAAACACTGGTTCTGCTAACAATCAGAAGTGTCCTCGATATACAGTATATACATTTATGGTTTTATTACAGCTTGGTTCCTTCTGTATCCTACTGACATATGATTTAAATGTACAGGAGTAATAAAACATCTGCTGAATTACAGTTCCAAAGTTCAGAAGACACGGAGATGAAATCTACGAAAATGAATTCACCGTGTTAAATAGATGTTTTCTTCTTGGTATTTCTAATGGAATACAGAGAGCAGCTGTTTATAAAGCAACCCACATGCAAAGCCATGGGTGAAGCTTAATTCAGAGCTGATGTGACCTACAGATCTTTGGATGTATTGCAAGGGACACCTCAGTCTTCAATAATGTAGCATCTCAGAGTAAGCCCACTCTCTAGGACAGCAGGGGAGGAGAAGGAGAGGAGATGACTGACATCAAGGATCCCAAGCTTTTAGCATTTATTCTCCTTGTGATGCCTCAAATCCCTACTCTAGCCTCTTCTTCAGTTTCTTGTTTTTGGTTTTTGGGTGTTTTTTTTGTTTGTTTGTTTTTTCTTTTTAGGGATGCACCTGCAGCATATGGAAGTTTCCAGGCTAGGGCTCGAATCAGAGATACAGCTGCCAGCCAGAGCCACAGCCACATGCATCTGTGATCTACACCACAGCTCACAACACTGGATCCTTAATCCACTGAGTGAGGCCAGAGATCGAGCCCACATCCTCATGGATATAAGTTGGGTTCGTAACCACCGAGCCGCAACAGGAACTCCTCTTCTTCAGTTTTAAGGATGTAATAGGTCCACCTTTCAGGTTTCCAGAGCCATCACTAATCAGGAGCACCATCACCATCAGATCTAAAGCTCAGATCCTTGTTTTGTAAGCAACAGGGCCACTCCTACTTGTTCAACAATCAATATTCACAGCCTCTTTGCCTCCCTTCACCTACTAAGAAAATCTTTGGCATCTGCAATGCAGCACTAACCCAATTCTAAAAAGATTTCCTTGCCTCTTACTCTAGGTATTGTTGTTACTGTGCATATTGAGGCGATCAGTATGTTAAAGTGGTGAAGGGAAAAGCAGAGAGACAAGAAAACAGTAGCTGAAAGATAAAGGACGAGAGAGAGGAGAGGAAGGGCCACATGAGGTCAAGGAGAGACTTGGTATCGAATAAGGAACATACAATAAGAAGACCTTCAAGGCATCTACCAGGTACAAAGAGTAGGACTGAAGACAAACTGTCAGAGAAGGAAAACATTGCAGAAAGGAATCACCTGAGTTCTTCTAAATGTTCCTCAAGAGGAGTTCCTACTGTGGCACAAACGGGAATGGCAGCGTCTTTGCAGCGCCAGGACGCAGGTTTGATACCCAGGCCGGCACAGTGGGTCAAAGGATCCGGTGTTGTCACAGGTGCAGCACAGGTTGCAACTGCAGCTGGAATCTGATGCCTGGCCCAGGAACTCGATATGCCACAGGGCAGCCAAAAAAGAAAAAAAAAAAAGTGGTAGTCACAAGACTGGAACCACTTCTACTGTTGGCCCCCTATACTCTGTTTGCCTGAGACACTGCTCTAAGAATCAGTCACTTAGGATCCCTAGATTTCCTTGGGATCAATAGAGCTGATAAAAATGAGGCTTAGAAGGATCAGTAACTCAAAAAGTGACAACTCACTTCTGCCTCTCACTAAACCTTGCAATCGCCACTGCATCACACTACCAAGCAAATACATACTTACACAGATTCCTTTAGCCCTTACCATCAACTGCTCCTGAGGACAGCTATTCACCAGGCCAGAACCAGCCAGCAGAAAAGGAAGCATCTGTGTCACTATGCAAATAACATCAGCAAATGAGATTAACTTGAAAGAGGCTGAAAAATTACAGCCAGTGGGTGGACTGGAAATAAAAGGAATTCCAGGAGTTCTCTTGTGGTGCAGTGGGTTAAGGATCCAGAGTTGTCACTGCAGCAGCTCGGGTTACTGCCAGGGCACAGGTTTAATCCTGGCTCAGGAACTTCCACATGCCACAGGGGCAGGGAGCCAGTGCAGGGGGGAGGGGGTTCCCACCTTAGAAGAGAGAAAACTGCCAAGGATTTTATTTCGAGATTTAAAGTCTTAAAAACTTCTCAAAACGTCATTGCAACACAAATATATACGAGTATGTATATATGTGTTTATAGATAGCTACACTTATTTATTTATTTGGATGTGTGTGTATGTGTGTATACCTACATCAAACTCAAATGACTTATTTTAAGCAAATGCTAAACCCCATATGAAGCTGAAGTAAAGCTTTTTGCGTGTGTTTAACACCAACCATCTTATGGTACCAGGACTTCAGGGAGTTTCTAATGATGTTCTAATGATGTTGTTTAAAGAACAGAAAATAGAAACATCTGAACACATAGACCCATAAATATGACCGGAGAACAGGATTATATATTTTTTTGGTTTTTTGTGGGTTTTTTTGTCTTTTTAAGGCTGCACCCACAGCACATGGAGGTTCCCTGGCTAAGGGTCCAACTGGAGCTGCAGCTGGTGGCCTACACCACAGCCACAGCAACTCAGGATCTGAGCCACATCTGCAACCTACAGCACAGCTCATGGCAATGCTGCATCCTCAACCGACTGAGAAAGACCAGGGATCAAACCCACGTCATGATGGATACCAATCAGGTTTGTTAACCACTGAGCCATGATGGGAACTCCAGGATTACACATTTTTAAATTTTGTTCTGGTTTGTTTTTAGCTCAGCAGTTTTATCTTTAAAGAACATGGACTTCCTGTAAACCATATTGAGCTCAACAAAGCTCCAGGCACAGTGCAGAGGCCGGATTCTAGGGTCAGGGGAGGAGAGAGAGCCTGTGGCAGGCCTGGTAAAGCTTTATCAGTTCTATCTGATTATCCCTTCTAAACTCCAGGTCACAGTGGCATTCCCATCTTCCGAGTGAGTCACCACCTCCTCTCCTAGATGATTAATTCACAGGCAAGAATCAAGTTGCAAACAAGAGGGTTGGGAAAGCGAGAAGCAGAAAAGTTGAGCCATACGCTCAGAACATAATTGGTGCCTGAGAAACCAGGAGTTGCCTCCAAAGCCTTCACACAGAGCACATGTCAGAGATGCAGTCCAATCCTGATGGGGAAGAGAAGAGAGGACCCAGAAACTCAGCTGCATAAATGTACTGGCATGAGACCAACAACGTAATTCAGAGGGAAAATTCCTTAACTGCATCCCAAGCAGTGATCAGGTCTACGGCTGCAGTGTTGTTTCAGAGGAAACATTTCAGGACCATTCATTCATTACAGGCGTTGGGATGTGGTGGGGATGAGCTTGACACACAAGAAAAAAGAGACTGCAGACAAGTAAGGAAAACAGAGAACAGCTAAATGAGACAAGCCACAGTGCAGGGGTAGCTGTGTCTGCGAATTTGTTACACTTTCCCCAGGAGCAAAAGAGAATGAAAGGTACAAAACTGGGGAGGAACATAGGCACACCAGCCACACCTGTTCTCCGGATCTGATTTGGCTGCACAGACTCTTACTATTAAGTGGGGTCCCAAGACCAGCATCAGGGAGCATGTTGGAGCTGCCGACCTGGGTCTACTGAATCAGAATCTGCATCCCCCAGTGGTTCACATCCACATTCACAATGTATATGGTTTACTTGTGGCGCCCTACACAATTTGCTGAACCCAGAGGGTTCTGTCTTCTCTTTAGTTCTTCCTTTAGTCTCCAAAGCACATGGGCACCGTCCCTGACAGGGACTGTGGATACGGCACTGATGGAAAAAACAGAACACTCCAGACCCTCAGGTAGCTTAGAGTTTGGCCTTGGGGAACAGACACAACTCTTACAACCATAGCTACACATAAAAGTACAACATAAAAAGTGTGATGGGTGCTGTAAAAGGGAAACATGTGGTCTCCTGAGAGTATAAAACAAGGACATCAAACCCTGCTAGGGATGGCTCCCTGGAAAAACGGATGATACCATTGAGATCTGCAGGATGAAAAGACATCAGGTAAGGAAGGGAGGGGGAGAGGCATATGCAAAGGCCTTGTGGTGAGAAGCAACACCACACATTAAAGGAACTATAGGGAACAGCCTGTGCAAAATGAGACCGCAAGAGAGTCATGGGCCAGACCATGCAGGCTCCTGCAAATCCATGAAGGATTTGATCCTAAGAACAGAGGGAAGCCCCTGACAGGTTTTAAGCAGGTTACACACAAGGTTAGAAAAAAGAGGGTAAAGAGAAGTGGAGAGATCACAGAGATTTTACTCTAGAAGCAAGATTCAGACCCCAGAGAACCCTGTTTGCACAATGCACCTTCCCCTCCTTTGACCCTGGGCTATATCTTCCCTGGCAGCATCCCCACAAGACAAACTGAGCCATTTTCTACGAAAAAAAGTAGGCAAGAAGTGCCCCAGTGCTAGAGCAAAAAGAACAGACACAGAGCTAGAGAATAAGCTGAAATGGCTGCCCAGGATGTTGGGCAGCACTAACTATGACTCTTAGAAATATGGAATATCTGAATTCTGACTTTTTTTTTTTTTTTTTTGCTGACCTCCTGGACATCTCTGAGCCTTCATTTACACAAAGGGCATGATAATCCCTACATCGCCAGGGTCTGATGGGACTGAACAAGTCAGACTCTACAAGCCCTGAGCAAAGCACTTAACACACAGTAGCTGTGCAATAAAGGATGTGCTAACTTTACCCATACATCACTGTGGTTCTCAATCCACCCCCAAAAGCACATTAACTGTCAACGCTACAACAATACCTTAACTGAGAAATAATCTTCCCTGTCATGGAGCAAATGCTTAGACTCAAGGCTAAGCCCTCACCTCACATTTATTATTTCATTAAGTCTCTACAATCACTCTAGGAAGTGGGTGCCGATATTAACCCCACTGTACAACCAAGCACAAAGAAGAAAAGTACCTTGTTCAAGTACCAAATGTGGGTCTGGGATTTCAGCAGGCTCCTGGCTCCTCGGGGCTCTCTGTGGGCACAGCCCATGTGGTAAGGTGGCGATTCCCACAGAAGGCTCTCCCACTGACTCCTGAGCTCCCTGAAGTACCATGTTCTCAATCGGCATGAAATTAACCAAACCCCAGCATGGCCTGGTGCACCCAAATTCTCACTGACTGAAAGTCTAGATGAAAGCAGCTGCTTCTAAAAGAACCTGGCCCTCTGGATCCCGCAAACAGAAATAA
Source organism: Sus scrofa (assembly GCF_054392235.1). Classification (NCBI taxonomy): domain Eukaryota; kingdom Metazoa; phylum Chordata; class Mammalia; order Artiodactyla; family Suidae; genus Sus; species Sus scrofa. The sequence goes on from NC_139395.1 coordinate 62,363,742, forward strand.
AGGCTGAAGACAAGTGTATTTCCTAGGAGAACCTAACTATTTCTTTCTAGTGAAGGGAGGCTTTCTCTGGCTTGGTTGTACTCTGCCGTTCCTAGCAGGCCAGCTACCTGAAATCCCTAAGGACTGAGTTTTAATAAAATGCAACTTCCTCTTTGGAATTTCCTGTTTGGGGTATTTAGAGGAATGGCCTAATCTCTGCTTTCTTTCAACCATGAACTGAACCATCTCTATTTTCCAATTTTCTGCACACCATGGCCACCAGCAACTTGGTATTTACAAAGCACATTTGCCCTCAGGATTTCCAGGCAGTGATAAAGGCACGGAGGAAATTTTTATTTTATTTTATTTTTTTTTTTTTTGTCTTTGGTCTTTTACAGCTGCACCCGTGGTATATGGAGGTTCCCAGGCTAGGGGTCGAATCAGAGCTGTAGATGCCTGCCTACACCAAAGCCACATCGATGCCAGATCCGAGCCGCATCTGCGACCTACACCACAGCTCACAGCAACGCCAGATCCTTAACCCAATGAGTAAGGCCAGGGATCAAACCTGACAGATCCTGGTCAGGTTCGTTAACCACTGAGCCATGACGGAGGAAATATTTTATAGCTGGTCCTGGCTCTGGTGCCGTGGAGGGGCATGCAGAATACCAGCCAGCGGTAAGCAAAGGACCGGGACTTAAAAGCTTTCTCGGAGGAAGACAAGTGTTACCTGTGGGATGTAAATGCTAAGGGGACTGGTGAGTCAAGTGCTTCCCCAGGGAACTGGAGGGACACCCATTTCCCCTGGCTGAGGAACATAATAGAGGGCTAGAGTTCAGACTGCTCTTCCGGCCGATGATTCAGCTGGGACAAATGATTTCACCTTGCCTTTCAACCCCCCATGACAAAAAGGATGTTGGAGAAAGCCAATTCAGCAAACCTCAGAGGTGTCCCCACACTGCAGCAGATGTAAAGCCACATGGACAATGAAAAGGATTGCTCTGAGTATCCTTTTCTGTGGCAACTAACATTGCAACAGTCACAGAGTAGTAAAAGTATACGTATGGGGACTAGGTGAGGGTGAATTCAAATCCAAATACAATGGGAGTTCTCAGCAGTAATAAACCCGACTAGTGTCCACAAGGACTTGGGTTCAGCCCTGACCTTGCTCAGTGGGTTAAGAATCCAGCACTGCCGTGAGCTGTGGTGTAGGACTCAAACGCAGCTGTGGATCAAGCTGGGGTGAGCTGACACCACCCAACAACCTAACTTCTCCTCCAGAGGAGTTGATCCCTAGAGCATTCCTGAACAGAGGTCCCATATGGTCATCTCCATCCCTGAGTTTGCTTTCCAAGGAGCTGAACAATATACTTCACCAAGAAATGGGAAGGAGAAGAGAGTGAACTATGACCAGTTCACAGTATTATACTATTTGATGTGTCATTTTTCCAAGATTAAGTAAAATGCAAATCTGAAGCAAAAAAAAAGAAAGAAAGAAAAAAGAAAACGAAAGTGAAAAGAAAGAAACTGAGGTAACTTTTTTAAAGGGCTAATACAATACCCAACAGACACTCAATATTTCCTCTTTCCATAGCTCTAACTCTCCCTGTATCACTTAAATTTGTCTCCATCAGGTTTGCTTGTGCTTGTTTTAAATGAAATGAATAGCAAAGTGGGTATTTTAAAATTACATCCTATAAATGAAAAAGAACACGGAAAAAGAAAAACAGCAAAATGTGAAAAAAAGTTTAAAAGAACAAGTACTGACATTATCTATAGTTGGCTAACCTGAAACACCCAACTTTAAAATGCATACAGGCTTTAATCTGTGAAACACTTAAAATTTTTCTTGGATAGGTCATCAAGTAATATCTTAAACTTAGTTTGTAGCAAAGGACAAAGAAAAGTAATTATATCATGAACTACTAAATTTCTGTAATATAAACTATATTTTATCTAGCAACCATTCATTCCAAGTTTTTCTTGGACATATAAATATAAGAATAGATTAAAAGTTCCCTATCACCAGCCTTGCCTTGAAACACAAAGCCAAGATATTAAGGCTCAGAAATAATCAGCCAATTACAAAAAGAAGAGGTGGAAATGGATAAGAAAAGCAGATGGAGAGGCTTTGTTAACTCATTTAACGGGGACTTCCCAGGAATGAGCCATTAACTTACTGAGTAATAGACTTGTAGGGTCTTTACAGAGAAATGCAGGGCACAAAGACCAAATATCACTGAAGAGTTTCGCCGAAGCCTCTTGCTATAACTCAGAATGGAGTCCCATGCAATTTCTTAACATGAGTCTTCGTGGTGAGAGTATATCCCTGATGGGCCAAGGTGAAGAGAAGCAGAGGATGACCAAGATTAATAAGCTAAGAAATGTCTTCTTAGTCCAGTATCTTCATCCTTTTCAACATTTTGACCAGAACGGATGTTAACTAATGATTTTCAACTGCTTCTTCCTACTTCCCAGGTAATACAAATGACATGCAAAGAAAAAATGAGACCGAGAATACACAGAGTGACTAACGTAATGGTCTCTACCTTTGCTGGCCTGTTCTTAACTCTTGATCTGTCTGGATTCTGCGATGTTCTCTGATTTTGGTGTACTGTCGTCGTTCTCAACCAGGGACTATTGTGTGCAATGCCATGCCTCATTCGGAGACTTCTAGCAATGTCTAAAGACACATTTTGATTATTAAAACTAGTGGGTGAGAGGGTTTACTGGTATCTAATAAGTAGGGGCCGAAGATGCAAGAATGAGCTAAATACTTTACAACACCCACCACAGCCCCCAACTCCAGGAATTATTCTGCACAAAATGGCAATCGTGCTGAGGTAGACAAGTTCTAGTAAAGCAGATTGAGCACCAAAATCCCAAGTCGGGAGATCCTGTTGTGGCTCAGCAGGTTAAGACCCTAACATAGTGTCCATGAGGAGGTGGGTTTGATCCCTGGCCTTGCTCAGTGGGTTAAGGATCCAGCGTTGCTGCAAGCTGCAGCATAAGTCACAGATGCAGCTCAGCTCCAGCATTGCTGTGGCTGTAGCATAGGCCAGCAGCTGCAGCTCCAATTCAACCCCTAGCCCAGGAACTCCCATATGCCACAGGTACAGCTGCAAAAAGAAAATAAATTTAAATAAATAAATAATCCCAAAACAAAAGAGCCAAATTGGAAGCCCAAGTACCTGCCGCAGGTACTTGGCTTTTCTGAGCCTCTGTTTCCATAGGCATAAAATGGAGCTAATAATACTCTGAAAGAGTTCTGATAAAGAATATAGACGATGACAGATGAGAAATCACCCAGCATGGTGCCTGGCACATCCAAGGTGCTCTGATGTCTGCTCTGTCTGAATCACTGCTATTTTTTAACTGCAGCCACTTCCCACCCATCCCCATTTCCTCTAGAATTTTACTGGGAAGCAGAGAAAAGAGGAACCCAGCCAACTCTGAAGCCCACTCTAGGTCAAGAGTTTGCATGGAGCTCATTTAATAATTCTGACTCCTATTGTGTCTAAATTTATGTTTGCGGAACCCGGGGGTGGGGAAGGCCACAATTTTTACATTTTTCCGAAAGGTGTGTTGTTTTTCCAAAGGAGGATTTCATTTCAATGACCTAGGAGCCAGATGAAAGAAGGAAATGCAAAAATCCCCACTAGGTCATTGAAAAAGCCTATTAGTGGGGATGCTAATAAGTTCATTTCTCAGACAAGGAACATCTTCAGTGAGGTGACTGAAGACTTATTATTTAAAGTGAAAAAAGGAGATGCTCAGATATCAGACAAAAACAAAGAAGGTAACTTCTCCCTTAGTAATGACCACGCATGGTGGCTCAACAGAGAACCATGGCATAATGTATTAGGGGCCTAATCCTCAATTTACCTTATAAAAATAACACTTGCTTTCTGTAAACTACACCAAGTCATGTATGTAATACCCAGTTTCCCATTACTCTTGCCCCAACTCCAGTTCTCAGGGGAAGGGAGGGTAACCATATAACTCATTGTCCAAACCAGGCCACTAACAAATGAAACAATGAATAATTACACCAGAACGACAAGTGTAGACCAGATATTTATCCAGCCGACTGGAACAGATGGCCACCCTATTTAGAGGTAGCCATGGCTAATAGTTCCCAGTCATTCCATTCTTTCATATTTTTAAGGCACATACAAATGCACCCATGAGGTCAGCTGTCATTTGTGATGGAACACGATGGAGGATAAGGTGCGAAAAAGAAAACTGCATCACTTTGCTGTACAATAGAAACTGACAGAACAGTGAAAATCAACTGTAATGGAAAAAATAAAAATCATATAAACTTAAAAAAAAAAAAGAAAAAGAAATTTCCAGGCTAAGGGTCAAATCAGAGCTACAGCTGCTGGCATACACGACAGCCATGGCAACACCAGATCCGAGCTAGGTCTTCAAACCTACACCACAACTCACGGCAACACTGGATCCTTAAGCCACTGAGCAAGGCCAGGGATTGAACCCACATCCTCATGGATACTAGTGGGGTTTGTTTCCACTGAGTCACAACAGGAACTCCCTTTCTCTGGCTTTTTAAATTTAATATATCATGATGTGTGTACATGTCAGGACACAGACATTCACCTCATTTTCTTAGTTAAATGTAGAATATGCTACTTTAGGAAGGTGCCATAATTTTTCCATCTCCTACAATATATGTAAGTCAACTTCAAATTTTTATCATTATTAGCAGCACTACAGGAAACATTATAACCCTTAATATGTCTTTTGCGGGCTTAAGTATTTCCAAAGACAAGGCTCCTAGGAATGGAAATGCTAAGTCAAAATGTGACCATTTTTGAAGCATTCTTCCCAAATGCTCTCCATAAAGGCTTTCTCAGGTCATATCAAAACCTACAGCTACTCGACAGTTTTGAATTCCTGCCAAGTTGATGAAGGAAGCATGCCATGCACCCCAATGTTCACAGGAACATTATTTACAATTGCCAAAGTATGGAAGCAACCTAAGTGTCCATCAATAGATGAGTGGATAAAGATGTGGTATAGAAATATGCGATGAATTACTACACAGCTGTAAAAAAGAATGAACTCTGGCCATTTGCAGCATCATGGGTAGGCTTGGAGGGGATGATGCTAAGTGAAATAGATCAGTCAGAGAAAGATAAATACTGTACAATATCACTAATATGTGGACTCTAAAAAATAAACAAGTGGATAAAACAAAAAAGAAGCAGACTCCCAGATACAAAGAACAAACTGGTGGGGAGAGGGAAGGGGGGTGGGACAACATAGGGGTGGGGGGACAGGAAGGGCTCTTATAGGATTATATGAAATCCTGTGTGCAACACTTTTGAAAGTTGTAAAGCACTATAGAATTTGAATCATCTTTTATTCAATTTTTAAAAAAGAAAATGTATACAAAATTAGAAGAAGAAGAAAAAAGATAAGCAGTAAGTGGCATTTTGTGTAGGGGTCAGAGAGCATACTCCAGAAAACTTGACCAAATGACCCAAGATGAGATGCCAAAAGGCATGTCTATCCTCAGACCTGATAAACTGCATCAGATTGGGTGGGGGTGGGAGCATGTTACCTCATTCCATGATTGCCTCACGTGTTTCCTCCACCCCAGACAGTCTGGGCCTTGGGGCACATGGAATGTTCCTGCCTCTGGGCCTTTGCTCTGCTGTCCCCTCCACTTAAGAGGAACATTCCACCATCTCTATAAATGTCCTATGAGCAACAAATACAACCTCCTCCAAAAGGCCTGTCCTGAGATTGACTGCAAACTGTCTTCACATCAACTTTTCCTCCTGGGGACGCCCACGGCACTGCTAATTCCCCTGCTGCACCCCACCTCTTCCCCATCACCTGAATCAGAGCCTACAGTCACCCCAGATCATGAGGACTCAGAGGCAGTGGCTCCAGGGAGGCAAAGACACACAAACCTACCTCAGTTTCCAGGCCTCAGATCCTGCATCTGTAAAATGGGGCTTTTATATAGTGCTTAGCCTAAGGTTTATTTTGAAAACTATATGAGCAAATGTATAGAAAATACTTAACATATAAGATGAGATTAAAGCAATGCTGACAATTAAATTTATTCCTACTTAATAGTGGAATTAATCCTTTGAGGGCATGTTTCATTCAGCTGTGAGTCCTTTGGAATCTCACACATTCATTTGCATATAGAAATAACAGGATATATGCATTTGTTGAATGGAGACTTTAATCCAGTTGCTCACTGGATCCAATGATAATAAAGATAACAACATCTCATGAATTGAGCGCTTACTACCTACAAAGGTGAATACTTCTCATCCATTATCATATTTAATCTTCACAAACAATTCTCAGAGGCAGGTACTTTACAGATGAGAAAACTGAGGCTGGAAGAGATTATAAATCACACCCAAGGCCAGAGGTGGGTAGGGGATTCTGACCTACAAAACCTGATTCCAGGAGTTCCTGTCATGGCGCAGTGGTTAACAAATCCAACTAAGAACCATGAGGTTGCGGGTTCGATCCCTGACCTGAGCAAGGGTTAAAGATCCGGCATTGCCGTGAACTGTGGTGTGGGTTGGAGACGCAGCTCAGATTCTGCGTTGCTGTGGCTCTGGCGTAGGCCGGCGGCTACAGCTCTGATTCGACCCCTGGCCTGGGAACCTCCCTATGCCACGGGAGCAGCCCAAGAAATGGCAAAAAGACAAAAACAAAAAACAAACCTGATTCCAGGGTCTGTACCTAACATGTTCCTGAATCTGTGTCTTTAATGCTGCACCTCACGAGGCACCTAATATCATGTTAGAGAGTGAAAACTACAGAGTCCCAAGACTGCCTAGTCTTATTCACAATTTCTTTCCTAGAATATAAAATACCTTTTTAGACATGGGGTCTGGATTTTCAGAGGGGGAGGAAACCCACCAGCAACAACGTAGGTATCCCTGTGCTTGACTGACCCACCTCTCACCAGATCTCCCTCCAGTGAAACCAAGTATTTACTTTAAAAATAAAATGAGGAGTTTCTGCTGTGCCTCAGCAGGTTAAGAACCTAACACAGTGTCTGGAAGGATACAGGTTCAATCCCTGGCCATTAAAGATCCAATGTTACTGCAAGCTGTGGCACAGGTAGCAGATGTGGCCTGGATCTGATGCTGCTGTGGCTGTGGTGTAGTCCTGCAGCTGCAGCTCTGATTCAGCCCCTAGCCTGGGAACTTCCATGTGTTTCAGACGCAGCATTAAAAAAAAAAAAAAAAAATGTCAGGAGTTCCTGTCATGACGCAGCAGAAATGAATCCAACTAGGAACAATGAGGTTGTGGGTTAGATCCCGGCCTTACTCAGTGGGTTAAGAATCCAGCATTGCCATGAGCTGTGGTGTAGGTCATAGATAAGGCTTGGATCCCACATTACTGTAGCTGTGGTGTAGGCCAGCAGCTGTAGCTCAGATTAGACACTTAGCCTGGGACCCTCCATATGCCGTGAGTGTGGCCCTCAAAAAAAAAAAAAAAAAAAAAAAAAATGTAAAGAAAAGAAAAGAAAATGAGTCCAAAGGGCAGGGGCAGATGACACTGTGGTGACAGAGGAAGAATGATGGCTTCTTTCAGTTTCTCAGACCCTGGAGCTGACCCATACAGCAGCCTGCAGGTCCAAAGACATGCTCATAGAGCTCTGTGCAGCCTGCAGCCCCAAGACAGTAACAGGATAGGGCACAGCAGCAGTGTGAGGACAATCGCTAAGGGCACCAGCACCAGATCAGCAGCTTTTAGCCTCCAGGGGATGAATGCACAGCCTCAGCCCTTACCTGCACTTAAAGTGCAGAAAGACCACATCCACATGACCGATGCTCCAGGCTTGGTAGACATGCAAATAATAACTTCATTAAATTCTAGTTATTTGGAGCTCCCACTGTGGCACAAATGGGATTGGCAGAATTTCTGCAGCTCCAGGACACAGGTTTAATCCCCAGCCTTGTCCAGTGGGTTAAAAGACCTGGCCTTGCTACAGCTGTGGCTTAGGTCACAAATGTGGTTCAGATCTGATCCCTGGCCCAGGAACTCCACATGCTGTGGAGTAGCCAGAAAAAAAAAAAAGAAAAAGAATCCTAGTAATTTGTCTTCACATCTATATATGGCTTCCTACAATACTCTTTGTACAGACTAAGAAACTGAGGTACCAGCATTATAAAGTCGCAGAATCCCAGATCACCTGAAAGGAGGAAGAAAACAAGACAGCCAGGAAGTATGATGGTTTCCCTTCAACAGCCATGCCGTACCGTGATACCATATGCAGGGCTTGTCCAAACCGCCCCTGTCATACATGGATGGTCTTTCTTGATTTGGAAAAATGGAAAGTGTAATAAACATGTACTAATTGATAAATGGAGATCAATATGGTAAACCAAAGTCAGCTCAGGATACAGATCAAAGACCTGGATACAATACTCAGGTCCCGCTAATCCTAGGAGAGGTCCACTTCCTCACCAATAAGTGAGGATGCCACCAACCAACTCCTGGGCTCAGAAGGGCATCCATTATTCCTGGACCTGAGAACTTGGTTTGAATCCCAGCTCTGCCATTAACAGCATGGGCAGAGAATACCTTAACCTCCCCAACCCTCAATTTCTTCCTCTGGGAAATGGGAGTGATTATATCATTTCCATTCCATAGAGCTGTTTGGAATGAGATAACACAGAGCACTTACAGCAGAGCACAGCAAATAGTCAAGGCTGTAACGAGTACTTCCAGAAGAATTAAATGAGATTAAAGTATATAAAAACTTTAATAAGCAATAAATGTCAAGGGGTTCCCTTGTGATCCCACTCACAGCTGGAACAATCAATTGCAAGAAAAAAAATGGACCAAACCAGCCAACTATCCTAGCATCAAGTTTATTGGAAAATGTCTATCTTTAAACCAATCCTTCTATAATTCTAAAGACTCAGGAATCATTTAATTGCTCTATAATCATTTGTAGCTTCCCGCAGAGTGGTGACTAAATTCAGGCTTCAGAGAGAGATCTAAGAAAAATAACATGAAGACATAAAGAGAGTATACTTAGAATATGCCTCTATCAAATCTGCTCCATGTAATTTGGTCCAACAAATTCAGCTCCATAAAATCTAAGAGGAGGTGTTGGTGCCAGGAAGTGAGATTAAAAACCCAGAGTGTTAAACAGAAGTGTTTTGAGTCAATTATGCAGTAAATTCAGTGCCTCCACAAACCTTAAATCAAAAGTGATCAGATTCAAAAGAGGAAAACTGACAAATGTAATATAATAATAACTATCATTCATTCACTATTGCCTTTGCCCTGGGCTCCATGCTGAGACCTTCACTGCAACAGTTCCTTTAATCCTTGTAGCAACCATACAAGGTGGGTGTTCTTATAATAACTATATCACAGAAGTAAAACCATGCACCCAAGGTCACACAGCAAGCTGGCAATGGGACTGGATTTGAACTCACACTATTTGAAATGCAAAGTCTGTATCACTCCTGAGTATATGACCTCTAACCCAGGAAGGAGAAATGTTGGCCAAGTCAAAGCTGATGATGGGATTAAAGTCTCTAAGACCTGGAGATCAGAGGCAACATTAAAAACAAACCAAAAAAAAAAAAAAAAAAGACCCAGTGACCAGTAGGTAGACCCTTCACAAACTGCTCTAAACATTGCTGGCCAAGATCTACTAGGGGGAGTTCCCACTGTGGCTCATCAGCAGGTTAAGAATTTAACTAGCATCTATAAGGATGTGGGTGCGCACAGTGAGTTGAGGATCTGTAGTTGCCACAAGCTGTTATGTAGGTTGCAGACGTGGCTCAGATCCCACATTGCTGTGGCTGTGCTGTAGGCTGGCAGCTGCAGCTCTGCTTCAACCCCTAGCCTAGGAAGCTTGGGTGCAGCACTAAAAAGACCAAAAAACTCTATCCAGGCAATAACTTCCCCATCCTCAGAAAAAGAGACATTAGGCAAATATTAGATAAATGGCCTCCCGGATAGACAGAAGGTCAGGCAAAGCTATAAGAAGAGAGAAAAGCATTAGAGCCAAGACATCAAGAAAATCTAACTGCACCTGCTTCTGAAGGAGTGGGAAGACAAAAGTTAAATAGCAAAAGGAAGAAATACAAATGTCTATTGGGAGATGGATGGATAAACAAAATGTGGTATATCCATACAATGGCATGTTACTCAGCTCTTAAAAGGAAGGAAATTCTGACACATACTGCAATATGGATGAGGCTTGAGGGCATTAAGCTAAGTGAAAGCAGCCAGATGCAAAAGGACAAATACCACATGATTCATTTATAGCTGGTACCTAGAGCAGTCTGGCTTACAGAGACAGAGAGCAGAATAGCAGCTGCCAAGCACCAGGGCTGGGAGGGGGAGCTAGTGTTTAATGGATACAGTTTGGGAAAATGAAAGAGCTCTGGAGGTAGACAGTGGTACTGCCTGCACAGCAATGTGAATGCACTTAATGCCAATGAACTGTCCATTTTAAAAATGGTTAAAATGATCGATTTCATGTTACACATATTTTACCACTATTTTTCAAAATATCAATCAGAAACTTGCTCTGGCCATAAAGTGCCATCACCTGGAACCATGTCTGAGGTGAAAGCTATGTGTCAGCGCTAGGAGAGGCATAAACTTGTGTCTGAACCCATGCAGGGGCACAGCTGCTCGCAGACAAACAGAAACTCTGGGCTGTGATGGGCCAAGCAGATAGACCCTCACACCACTCCCAGGGCATAGAGCTTTCCTTCCCCCATGAAGGGCATAAGGACTGCAGCCTCCCAGGGCACAATGGGGGGGGCCCAGTTTCTGGCCTTCCCCAGATCACATTCCAGAAGCTTCCATACCCTGAATTCACACAATGGTCAGTGCCATCTGAAGCAGATTCCCCCAAGAGCCACGAGGCAATAACACAGCATCCTGGTGGAAGTCTGAAAGGAATCCACCACGTCACCCAATCAGAGGGATAAGCCGGCACAAGCGATGACCTCTCGAGCGTCCGTGTCCCAACCTCTAAAATGGGAGGACGGTACACATACCTCACAGCTGGTGCTGAGAATTCAAGGCCAGGCTCAGACAGCTCTCAGAGCACAGCCTGACACACCCGACACTAAATCTCATTCTGCTCTTGTTCATATCACTGGTACTAGTAGTCTTCTCTGCTCACTTTCCACTCTCCTACGTGAGGTCCAACGGGGAGATGATAAGGCATGCTGCGAGGTGGACAGAGCTGGAAGGTCTCCCAACTTTGACAAGGAAGACGGAGTTTTAGACTCACACGATAAAGCAAGAGAAAAGCATGAAGAGTCAAACAGTGAGAATGCCACGAACCAACGTGATAAAAGGAAAAGCAAGTATCTTTCCTCTTCTATGGGAGTTATTATCTGTCAGTTGCTTTATTATCTAGGATTCGCCTATTTTTTTCCCCTTTTATCAGGGTCAGAGATGGGGTCCCTAATTATTGCTGGCTGTACTTCACATACACACACAACAATCACAGGACAAAGATAAATTTAGGATATTTTGGTGTGCGTATGCACATTTGATGTTATATTTTACAAACATAGAACAAAATACCTTTAACCACTGCCCCTGCCCAATACACACACACACACACACACACAAGCAGCCCAGGCATATTCTCACAGTAATAACTTCCTGGTACCATCACTCAGGAGATATAAAATAGACTATTTTCCTCCAAAGACTGTATGCCTGGGTAACAGCATTTGGCTCCACTCTCTTTCCCTAAAAATGGCATCCCTCCTCTTTGCCCACCAACCAGGGTACTCAGAGCGAGGAATTTATTTATTTATTTATTTATTTATTTATTTATTTATTTAGCTACACCTGCAGAGTGCAAAAGTTCCCAGGGATCAAACCTGTACCACAGCAGTAGCAGATCCTTAACCCACTGAGCCACCAGGCAACTCCCTGAGCCAGGATTTGAACCCAGTCTGCAACTCCAAAATTCCAGCCAGGGACCAGACCATCATTGCTTCTTTTACAGATGAGGAAACTGTGGCACAGAGTCTAAGTCAAGTGGCCAAGGCGAGTAAGGAGTGGGCTGGAACTGAAACCAGGGCAGCCCATAGTAACCACTTAAGCTCTCTTGATTCACAGGGATTCCCTATAGCCTGGGGCTGCTGACTTTCTCTGCACCCCTGCATTCTGGGTGCTCAGGGTTTTAATCAGCCACCAGAGCTCAGGCTCTCACCTCACTCGGCACAATACAGGCCTGCCCTGGTTACTTACCTATTTCCTATTTCCTCTTCAAGTCATTGCTTGTCACACTTTGCCAGCTGACTGAAAACTTGACCATTCATCTCTCACTCTGCCCTTTGGGAATCCACAGTCTGTCTCCATAGCTCCCCAGAACTTCTCAAAGCTCCTGGCTACACAGCAACACTGGGAACTACTTCTAGTCGTTTATGATGGAGCATGATAATGTGAAGAAAAAGAATGTATATATGTATGTGTAACTGGGTCACCATGCTGTACAGTAGAAAATTGACAGAACACTGTAAACCAGCTATAATGGGAAAAAATAAAAATCATTATATAAAAACAAACAAAACAAAAAATAAAATAAATTATTATGCAAAAAAAAAAAAAAAAAAAAAAACTCCTGGCTAATCTTCGCCTCTTCCCCAAGCCATATCTGAAAGTACCTCCCCACTGCTAGAAAGCAGCTATTTGGGTTGGTCCATTCATTCATTGATCAGTTGTCCCATGACAAGTACTGCCTGGCCTTAAAAATAGGAAAGCATATCATTCAGGTTTCTCCCTTTGAGGTAACTGTGCACTCCAGTGGGACAGATAATAAACCAAGAGGCTAATTTCAGATGGCAATGAGTGCTGAGACCACGTAGAGTGATGGAGTGGTGAGTGAGTGGCAAGAGCCAAGGTTCTATGAGAAGCTAACAATTGTGTCTAGACCAGGGCTTCTAAATCTTGATCCTACTGGCATTTGGGGCCAGATAATTCTTTGTTGTGAGGGACTGTTCTAGGTAGCATGGTTAGTTAGCAGCATCCCAGTCTCTACCCACATTATGGAAGCAGCCTCTTCCCAGTTATAACAACCAAAACTATGTTCAGACATTAACAAATGTTCCCTGGTTGGGGTGTGGAAGATGGAAGCAAAATCATCCCCAGTTGAAAATCACTGGGCCTAAATGATATTTAACAGCACAGACTCCAGAGCTAGAACTAGATTCAAATCACTGCTTATTCGAAGTTGAGGCAAGGAAATTAACTAGTACCCATGAGGACGCAGGTTCAATCCCTGGCCTCACTCTGTGGATTAAGGATTCAGACTGCTGTAAGCTGTGGTGTAGGTCACAGATGTGGCTCAGATGCTTCGTTGCTGTGGCTGTGGCGTAGGATGGCGGCTACAACTCCAATTAGACCCCTAGCCTGGGAACCTCCATATGCTGGGGGTGTGGCCCTTCAAAGAAAAAAAAAATAAAGAAAAAAAATCTACCTCAACAGTTACTGTGCAGAAGAAGAAGATAATGTCTGTTATTATGGACTGAATGTTTGTATCCTCCTAAAATTCATACATTAAATCCCTAACCCTCAAAAGGGGGTTTTTTATTTTTATTTTTTATTTGGAGATGAGGTCTCTAAGGAAGTAATAAAGTTTAAATGAGTCATAAGGGTGGGGCCCTGATTCAGTAGGGTTAGCACCCTAATAAAAAGAGACACCAAAGGTTGAAGGCAGCCATCTGCAAGCCAGGAAGAAAGCCCTCACCAGATACCAAAATTTCCTGGCACCTTGATCATGGACTTCTAGCCTGGAACTGTGAAAAAATAAATGTCTCTTGTTTAAACCACCCAGCCTGTGGTATTTTGTCATGGCAGCCCAGGCAGAGTAATATAGATTTTCTGTGACGAGCCTGACACAGGGCTACAATAACAAAGTGTCAATAAATGGAGCTCTTATTATTCTTTAACCCAGACCCATCAATTACTAACCACATATCCAAGGAATCCACTCTTTCCTAATCTATTCTCAATTACAACTGAAGCTCATGTGGCATCTGTCCAGTGTGATTCCCTCCAAATCTACCACTACAGTGGGAACAGGTACAAGAATTGGGCATCTACCCAACATCTACCTGATGGCTTCTTCTGTCTTAACAGCACCTACCTGTTCCTTAGGGAACCAAGTCTATAAGAGTCACATGGCCCAGGTGAGAGTGACTTCACCCCCACTGCACATGGCCAATGACTGACGTAAGCCTCAAGCATCGATTTAACAACTGCAGACTTAAACCACTAGGCACACAGCATGTGGCATTCCTTGGGCCTCTCTCTCCCTGGTTGTAAATAAGACCTGTCACCCCATTTTTCCACCATCATCCATCTGCAAACACGAGAAGCCATCCTAAGGGCAAGCCAGCACTGTGAAAGAGCAGCAATGAGAAGCAAGGCCGCCCCTTAAATATTCAGGTTGTGTCCTTACAGGTGCTAAGGATAGGCTGAAATCCAGCCCATAATCTGCTCTTCAGGCTATGCAGGGATGTGTTTGCCCAGAGGAGATATATTTTCTACTTTGAACAAAGATATCATATGGGTGGAGGTGCCTGGTGACTCAGCAGGTTAAACATGCATCGTTATCACTAGTCACCCAGATTGCTGCAGTGCTGTAGGTTCAATCCCTGGCCCAGCAAGTTCTGCATGCTGTGGGCACAGCCACAAAAAGAGAAAGAGAAAGGGAGAGAGAGAAAGAAATATGGGCCAATGACATCTCTGAAGCAAATCAGGGAAATGTGACCCATATACCCTGATAGAACACTACCTGAAGCTCGCCCTTTGTTTTGAAATTCTTAGCTACATGCATCAGCTAATCCCCTTTGATATTTAAGCCATTTGAGTTGTTTTCTATAAAACATCAAGGTGATAGAATAGTTTATGCAACTTCAAGGTAACTGAGAGCCTCCCTCTTTGCATAAAATACTCAAACTGAAATAATGTATTCAACCATCTGTTATATTAAGTGCTAGAACACAGGAAAAAAATCACTCCTAGCCTCATGGAACATATCTGTTCCACAGAAACCACTTCACTTGGGACAATCAGCACATTACCATACAGTAAGCTTCTTTAAGAAAACCATCCCCAGGAAACATATTGTTAAAAGGTCAAAAGGACACTTTAAAACTACCTACCCTAAGCTTTCACATTTAACAAGCATCAACCCAAAGGGTTATTCCAGCGTTTTCTCAGAGCAAGTGGATGTGACAAAAAGAACTATGACTGTCCTCAACATTTGTAATGGCAATGTCTCCTGTGCTGTTCTATCTAGTAAATACCAGCCACATATGGCTACTGAGAGTTAAATTTAACTTAATTCCACATAAATAAAATGAAAAATTCATTTTCATAGTGGGGCTGGTAAAAGGCAGCCACACCAGTCACATTACAAGTACACAATCTCCACATGCAGCTAGTGGATAAAATATTAGACAGCATAGGTAAAGAATATTTCCATCATCACAGAAAGTTCTACTGGATGGCACTGTCCTTCCTCCAGAGTTCCTTTCTATTTTAAAAAGACAAACATGGTGGTGAGAAGGGGGTTTCTCTCAATCACCAGACTAATGCTAAAATCCTGAAGCAAGAAAATGACCTTCCACATTCACATCTGCACACAGCCAGTATGTACCACCCTAGAAGAACGAGTAGCTCAAATAACTGTCTATTCTTGACTTCCTTCCCCAAAGTTTCTTACTTTTCTTAACTCTCATTGGTTCTCCCTTCTAAAAATTTTTTTAAATTATAGTTGATGTACAATTCTGTGCCAATTTCTGCTGTACAGCAACTGAGTCAGTTATACATATATATGCATTCTTTTTTATAGTCTTTTCTATCATGGTCTATCCCAGAAGACTGGATATAGTCCCCAGTGCCATACAGCAGGACTGCATTGCTTATCCATTCTAAACGCAATGGTTTATACCTACTAAACCCTAATTCCTTGTCCATCCCACTCCCTCCCACCTCCCTCTTGGCAACTACAAGTCTGTTCTCTATGTCTGTGAGTTCGTTTGTTTTATAGACAGATTCATTTGTGCCATATTTTAGATTCCACATATAAGTGATATCATGTGGTATGTCTTCCTCTTTCTGATGTACTTCACTTAGTATGAGAATCTCTAGTTGCATCCATGTTGCTATGAGTGGTATTATTTCGTTCTTTTATATAGCTGAGTAGTATTCCATTGTATATATGTACCACATTTTCTTTTTTTCTTTTTCTTTTTTCTTTTTTTTTTGTATTTTTAGTGCCACACCTGCAGAATATGGAGGTTTCCAGGCTAGGGGTCCAATTGGAGCTGTAGCTGTTGGCCTATACCACGGCCACAGTAACACTGGATCTGAACTGCATCTGTGACCTAAACCACAGCTCATGGCAATGCCAGATCCTTAACCTATTAAGCAAGGCCAGGGATTGAACCCACGTCCTCATGGATGCTAGCCAGCCAGGTTTGTTAACCGCTGAGCCACGACGGGAACTCCTGTACCACATTTTCTTAATCCATTCTTGCGTCAATGGACATTTAGGTCGTTTCCACGTCTTAATACCCAGTCAATGTTTATTCGAGTGTAGAGGGGAATACCTGTTACCATCATTTATTAGGAACCTGGATTTGAAAAGGCTGACGTGTTAGAGGCCAGAGCCTCAAGCTTTAAACTCCTATAACCAGGCAGAACCTTTTTAAACAGTGTGGATTCTCAGGGCCCATTCCCTAGGATCCTTGAGACCTGTGGACTCAAGACATGGGGCCCCCCCATATTTAATAAACACTCTGGATGATTCTGAATCCGTGACCATTTTGTGGACCATTCTTTGGAGTTGAGGCATCACAGCTCTGTTGGGCAGGGAGACAGGAAGCAGCGTCACTAATGAACTGGCCCCCAGATGACCAGAGCTTGAAAACTCTTCCAGGTAATTCTGATGTGCTTTCCATTTACGCAAACCCAATTTGTGGGCCACTGTTTTTGAAGCTGATCATTTTCTCCAAGCAGCTCTGCCTGCAACCTCTTGGCAGCCATTAGGTGAACACCAGCGCCTGGTAACAGGTACACAGGGCTACAGATTTTCCCCACAGCCTTTTCAGGATGTGTCTCTTCCCTCAGGAATTCAGGCAACAGGGGGACTCCTCATGTTTTATTAAACCCCATGGAGAGGCTCCTTCCATCACAAAAGACTCCAATGCTAACAGCTGGTATTATCTTCCCATTAATGCCGTCTGCTCACAATGGTCTGTCTTCCTGGGAGACAATTATTTCACACAGAATAGCTTGAGCTTACATTTTTAGCTAACATATCTCAGAAAGAGATTCACATTGCTTGAGAAAGCCTGGGCCTTTCTTCCTTATGGCAGCATTTTCCCACAGGCTTAGACAGAAATAGGCAAGAGCTGCATGAATTTGTCCTTTGCTGGGCATCCTCTCTCTCTGACTTTTACAAATAAAGATTCGGGTACAATATGTCAATACTGAGACAATATGTTGGGCTTTCTAAAAGACTCTTCCGAGACCCTGTGCAGGTACCTAACTGTGGCTTTGCACTATGGTGTAATTTACTATGGCTAGACTCTTCCCTTTACCAAAGACAAAAGCTCGGGACCTTTATCAACAACTGGACACCCTAAAATGCCACAGAATACAAGCTTTTCCTGCTACATCTTATCCTGGAGGACTTTTTTTTTTTTTCTTTTTACACCCGTACTTGCAGCATGTGGAAGTTCCCAAGCTAGGGGTCAAATTGGAGCTGCAGCTGCAGCCTACACCACAGCCATGGCAGCGCCAGACCTGAGCCGCATCTTTGAGCTACACCATAGCCTATGGCAACACCAGATCCTTAACCCACTGATCGAGGCCAGGTATCAAACCTGCATCCTCAGAGAAAACGTCAGGTCCTTAACCCACTGAACCACCAAAGGACCTCCTCCTGGAGCATTTTAAAGTAGAATGGAAGCCAAATTTCATGCCAACTTGGGGAATTCCGGATGCCCCAAAAGTGGTTGTTGTAGTGAAGGAAGTAGATGTGGGGATGGAGCAGACTCAACTTGAGAATGCTCTAGTTTTGTCTCTCATCCAAAGTCCCAGATTTACATTGAGAGAATCCCATCTAAAATCTGAATTCCTAGACAGCCTCTCAAAATGTTTTCACTCTGATATGGGTATGGAGAAAGGGAAAGGGAGAGAGGAGGACAGAAGAGAAACACAGTCCCAATCCAAACCTGGCAGAACTTGAACTCCATGCTGGGCTTCTGCTGCCCAGTTTATAAAATAGTTCTATATTATAAAATAGAGGCCATTCCTTCCTTGGCTCTTTGACAGACTGATTACACTGCCTAAACTTTTTTTTTGGCCACACCTATAGCATGGGGATGTTCCCAGACCAGAGATCAAACACATGCCACAGCAGTGACAATGCTAGGATCCTTAACCACTAGGCCACCAGGGAACTCCACACTGCCTAAACTTCTAATCTGAATTACCTAAATCCCCTTCCCCATTCTAGGGCAGGAAACCTGGCGTCTGACATGAATTCTGCCATGTCGAACAATCCATTATGCAGGCAGGAATGCAGCAAGGGCTGCGCTGGTTTTCAAAAAACAAAATTCTACCAGATAACCTTGGCCCTGGAGAACTGATGTCTACCACTCTAAGAAGTTAATCGTGTTCTGAAAGCATCCATGCTTGGAGTAAAGGTCAGGGTCCTGATTTACTTGAAGAATGTTCGAACAAGCTGTGTTATTGGTGGATTTTCTTGCTATATTAAAAACCTCCCTAAGAAGTATACATAGAACTCATTTTGGAGTTTTTATTTGGAAGGTCACACATTTCACAGTACAATCACCTGAGATCAGAAAATATATACTATTCCCAGGACATATTCCTATAAACGGCCTTGTCAAGAAGTTATTTTTGCACCCAATTCTAAGACTCAGCACATCAGGAAACTGAAATAAAATATTCCAAGAATCACAACCAAAATATGTCCTCTCCCCTGCTCCTCACAACTCAAATGGTGGAACTGTCAGTGACAAACTGGACCCACTTCTGGAAATTATTATTCACGTTAATGCACATTTATAGACATTCACTGTGAGCTGGTCACTATCCTGGTGTCTAAGAACACAAATAAGAGTAAAAAATGTGATTATCGCTCTTTAAGAGAAGTGTGAGAGACGTCAAGTGAGAAAGGCAAATACATCAACAAGAGGGTGCAAGCTTGTGACCTGAGGACCAGATATAGCTCCCAGATGTGTTTTGTTTGGTTTATCCATGCTTTTGAAAAATTCTAAACCAACACTTTTAGACTGGTGAGGTTCGCTTTTTTTTTTTTTTTTTTAACAATTTAGGCTTCTGCATTC
This sequence comes from Sus scrofa, assembly GCF_054392235.1. Taxonomy (NCBI): domain Eukaryota; kingdom Metazoa; phylum Chordata; class Mammalia; order Artiodactyla; family Suidae; genus Sus; species Sus scrofa. The sequence continues at coordinate 62,383,118 of NC_139395.1, forward strand.
TCTTGAAAATTTGAAAAACCTGGCAATGCTGGTCAGTGTTCGCACATGTCAACAACAGGCTGACGCTGAGCGGCATCTGCTCCTTTGAACCAGACATGAACTTCCAATTTACCCCAGTCCCCACTACTCCCTAATGTGCTTTAAAATACCTGCTCAATATCTGAGCTTGTGATAATTATATTATTTAAATAAATATTTACTGCATTTATATTTATTTATAACAGTCATTGCAAACTCAAAATATTGAGCACAATTCCAGGGCTAGGTGGTATCTATTGTAACTCAAATAAGTAAAAAATTACAGCACTCTCACAAACAGGCAGCAGGGATTTAAGCTGATAAGCTGTTTGAAGAGCAAGATGATGGTAGGTATTAAGTTTTAAAAAGATAAAATTCATGTAAGCCAAGAGTTCTAGACATTGATCCGAAGAAAATATCTGAAGAAGTTCACTAAAATGTTTATAAAGATATTCATCATTGTGTTGTGTAAAATAGGAAATGAGAACAACAAAATGTTCACTCTCAAAGCATGATTGAACATACTGTAGCACAACCAAAAACTGTTTCTGCAGCCATCAAAATGGTAAAGTAGATCTACATGTAATGCAAGAAAAAAGTCCAAGACAAAATTGTTAGGCATAATGAACAATCTCACCAAAACAGTATGTGTTGTACTATCCTATTTTCACAAGAAAAAGACCCTCCCAAAAAAGTCTACAAAAAAAAAAAAAGTGTATTTATGTGTGTGTGTATATATATACTAAATATATATATAAACATATATATATACACACACACATATATAAACATCTGGGTAAGAATAGAGTAACACATGTATTTCTCTGAGGTGGGATTATGGGCAATGTGGATACATTTTCCTTTCATATATTCGCATCTTTCTATACTGTACACACTGTTTAAATGAGGGAAGAAAATTAAAGTTCACCATGAAAAAAACATGAGCTGTGGAAGCAGAGCCCAAATGGAAAGTGATTGATAGTCATACAAGGTCACAAGACTATCTGGAGTTTTTACAAATTCGAAACCAAAAAATCTAGATGCCTATGCTTTCTTAAAAGAAATTACACACACACACACTCCAACACCAAAGAAAGTCCTTTTTCAACAACTTGATCTTGATCTTGGGTTCTGAATTCTGAATGAAGTCACACAGACTTAAACAAGCTGATAGGTGGAGGAGGAAATGAAGAGGTTCTCCCTCTCAGATGTAAATTCCTTCACTTGGCCAAGAATCCAGGTGGTAAAATACTGACTCTATTTAAATCCAGCCAAAGTGATGCCTGCTGTGGCCGCATTACATAAGCAACAGGCTCCATCACAGTGCACATCTGGTCAGAATAAAGGCCCTCTAAGACCTTCAACACAATTAATTCAATATTTTCTCTACAGTTCAAAATGCTACAACAACTGGCAGACAACCATCTTAAATCATCACAGAAAGTCAGACATATGGCTAAGTATATTTAATATGCTTTAAAAATAAGCTGCGGATTTCTAGCCAACAAGATCTTAGGCAAGAATTTTTCTTATTTATTTAAAAGTTATGCCTACCCATTACCTCAAAAGAATTCAATTCAAAAGTGATTTCTTGAGTACCTAGAGAGGGCAGGGATTACAAAGAGACATAAAACAGGGATGTTGCCTTCAAGAATTCAAGAAACACATAATCCAGTAGAGGAGACACTACTGTGACTCCTGAAATCATGATGTGCGTAGGGGAAAAAAAAGAGAGGGACAAAGAGGAGGAAGCAAATCAACAACCTTGGGTGAGGAAGACCAGGGAGAACAATAGAAGGCAAGTTAAGTGGAATGGCTTAAATACACAGCAGCATGCTTCAACAAACACTTTGACACAATATTGTAAATCGACTATATACTTTCATATAAATAAATAAGGTCTTAAAAAAACACTTTGGGAATCCATTTTTGAAATTTGTGGGCCTTTCTTTGGTGGGGTCCCCAGGCATATTACACTATCTCACACAGCAATGGTACAGCCTAAGATATAGGTACATCCACACACACACAGTAAAAGGATGGGGGGGAGGAGGAACTATAGTCAACACACTTTGAGTGTGGAAACCTAGGATAAGGATTTTAGAACCAAGCAGATCAGAACTTGAATCTCATCTGTGTCAGCGGCCTGGGGGCCAGGATAAATTATGTAACCTCTCCAGCTGATTTTCTCATGACTAAAATGAGAATGACATCACCCTACCTAGGCAAAACCCTAACCTGGGTCTCAGGAACAGGTCAGAAGACAGTCTATAGTAACAGTTATGACTATTAGTTTACCAGTCCTAATTCAGATGCCCGGTCTCAACCATGAAGTTAAAACCTTAGACCTGGGTGTCTCAACTTCAGCCTGAGTGCCAGTGGGGGTGGCTGCCTCTCTGTCATGGGGGAGCTGTATTGTGCTTTTAGGATGTTTAGCAGTATCCCTGGCCTCCATTCCCTTAATATCCCCAGCACCCCCCTATTCTGGGTTGTAACAACCAACAATGTTTCCAGATATTCCCAAATGTCCCCAGGGGTCAAAAATCACCCCCAGTTGAAAATCACTGTTTAGAGGAACTCTTTGATGGGTCTTCATTTCTCAAGTAAAAATTATCATGGCTCCTAGTAGGCAGGTAGATAAACACTAGAGACATACAAGCAGAGGACAGAGTATTTTGCATACATTTTCTCTTTTAATCCTCACAACCCCTCCATGAAGTAGGTACTATCCTCATTTTCAACTGGGACAATGGAGGTTCTGGGAAGTTAACATGCCCATGGTTCTTCAGCTAGAGTCAGACCCAACCAGTGGGCCTCCAAACCCGTATAACACCAAGTCCCACTGCCTCCCTATCCTTTGCTGACTTGGAAGCCCAGGTATGGTGCCAGGAAGGGCAGAGGACTTTGGCATCAAGTCCTCAAGCATCACCCTTGCTGGTACTGGCCTGTGCAGAAGCCCAGGAAGAGGAGCTATCCTCATTCTATACCTTACTGGCCCTGGGTGCCAGTGACAATCATTATAATCAATTCATCACCAGCAACAATGCAGAGAGAAGTTCAGGCGGCTCAGCCTTCCACCAACATACCATGACATCTAGAGCTTTCCTTCTTACTTGTCTGAACTAATCCAGTCTCAGCCTTCTTCAAAAGTAGCATCTATGTCAGGCCAAAAAAATGAGGGCTTTTTCCAGACTTGAAAAGCTCTCCTGAGAACTGTGAACCACAGTCTCTATCTCTCAAGAGATTCTTTCTTTTCTCCCAAGTGCTTTCTAATAGGGAACATGCAACCTACAACAGAAGCTAATATTTTTGGGAGCACTCACCATATGCCAGGCCCTGTGCCATGTGGTTGACTTCGATCTCTTCATTTTATTTTTCCATCACCTCCAGAAGTAGATATCATTATCCCTATTGGCAGAAGGAGAAGTCCTAGCACAGGGAGGTGCAGTATCTCACCCTGAGTCACCCAGCTGAAAAGGCTGGCTTCTAATTCAGGCCAACCTGAGTCCAAAACCTGTCAATCTACAACACATCGATAAATGGATATATCTTTTTTTTTTTTTTTTTGGTCTTTTTGAGAGGGAGAGACATACTATTTCATTATTTATTTATCTTTTTAGGGCCACACTCACGCCATATGTAAGTTCCCAGGCTAGGGGTCAAATCAAAGCTGGCAGCTGCCGGCCTACACCACACCTCAGAGCAACTCGGGATCCTTAACTCACTGAGCGGGGCTAGGGATCAAACCTGCACCCTCATAGATGTTAGCTGAGTTCTGAACCCACTGAACCACAAGGGGAATTCCAAAATGGATATACTCTGGATTATCTTCCCAGCAGCACTGGAGTCCTGTTAACACTGTATGTAGCAATAATTTTGAAATATGGTTTATAATCAGGGCATAATGGCCTTTTAGTTGCACCATCTTACCCCTGTCCATAAAGAGAGCTTCCAGTCTCATCTCACAATGAAGAGGCTGAAAGATTAGCCTTATTGTGGAAAATATAACTGCATCCCATTAAAGGCGCACACTAATGCCTCTGTTGGCAATAACAGTGGGGCTGACACCTTTGCCGGGAGAATGTAATTCTCTTACGTAACTCATTTGCACCACACTGCAGATGGTAACAGCAAAAGTCTCTACACACAGCTTACAGAGCCTGGAAGAACCTCTTACAGTCCACTGGAGGGTGAGAGAGTGTGCAAAAGTTCCCTGACACACTCTGCACAGTGTGCTGCCCTAAATCCCTAAAATAAAGACCAATGGAAATAGCCTAGCAATGCTCACTGTCTTCAAGACTATTCCCAGATAAATAGTGAAGCTCTCTTTAGCCCAAGCCCTAGACTGCAAATGTTAACCTCTTATCAAGCTTAATGCAATCCAATACAAAGTACCTACATTTGCAGAGTTTCAAACATTAGAATTTTCAGAGACAAACAAGCTCAGGAGAGATGTATGCTAGTTCTAAATTTGACAGTGGACATTCAAGACACTAGAGCAGGAGTTCCCATTGTGGCTCAGCGATAATGAACCTGACTATGATCCATGAGGATTCGGGTTCAATCCCTGGCCTCGCTCAGTGGGTTGGGGATCCGGCATGGCCATGAGCTCTGGTATAGGTCACAGACGAGGTTCAGACCCCACGTTGCTGTGGCTGGCAGCTGCAGCTCTGATTCAACTCCTAGGCTGGGAACTTTCATATGCTGCTGGTGTGGCCTTCAAAAGAAAAAAGGAGAAGAAAAAGAAGAAAAAAATACTTGTGCAATGACTAAGCATCAGGCACAGTTCTCGATACTGGGGACACAGCAGGAACAGATCAACAACAGCCCGGCCCTCTCAGAGCTTATATTCGAGAAAGAGGAAAAAAGAAGGAACTCTAGTTATACTGAAACAATGTACATATTATAAAGCAAAGCAGAGAAAGGGAATAATGAATGAGGACAAGACAACTGGGAAAGACTTTAAATTCATAAGGGAGTAACCTTGCCAGATGTCCAGGTGGGGATCAGCAAGCCATGGATGTGGAAAGACAAGTCACAAGTCACCAGGCAGATCATGGCCGTGGGCAGGGGGTGGAGTTGGTTGATAAAGGGAGCTTTGGAGTTCCTGAGAAGACTGTGGTTTTCATTCTGAGAGGGACTAGAAAAATGATTCTAAGTAATGGATTACTCCATTCATTAATTACTTGGCTATAAAAAGAGAAGATTATTATTTAATAATAAAAGACACTTTTTAAATTACAAATCTTCTCATTTCGCTCCATGCCTTCAGAAAAGATGAATGACATCCAGAACACATGGGAGGGGCCCTTCATAGGTCACCATATTAGAAAGCAGAAGTCAGCATCACTTGCGTGTCCTTGACATCCATGGGGGTTCAGCTGGGAAAACACCAAAACAAATTCACTGGAAATACTATACAGATGCCAACACCCCCCAGGGGTGCAGGAGAGCAAAGCTCCAGCATTTACTAGGGATTTTTCAAGGTTATAGATCTCACATATGAGCTGCAAAAAGACAGACAGGAAGGCAGTAACCTACTTTTTTCAGGATATGAATGTCAGCCCTTAACGAATTTGACAGCCTTTCTTCTCAGTGTATACAAAATCAGTATATCCTGTTACCCAGATATACAAACTCAAGGAAGGGACCACTAACATCAGAGACTGGTGTTTTGCATTAAATAACCATCGTTTATAAAGCAACGTCCTTCGTGTAAACCCTTGTGGTAAGGACATGTCAGAATGTTTTCTCTTATAAACCACTTAATTCCCCTTGGTGGATATCATCAATTCTGCCATGTGAAACTAGCTGGGTAATGAATGCCAACCAATGCAGGAAGCCAAGTGAATGCCATTGCATCATCAGGTCAAGTTATTCTGTTTTTTAAATAACACAGCCATTGGCAGAGGGTGGCCACTAGAAACAATGGATGCGTTGGGTTGCCTGCCTTGCATGATTTTTTTTTTTTTTTTTTTTTTTTTTTTTTGGGTAAAAGCTGTAGAATGTCACAGTGGAAACTAAAAATATCCTTCAGAGAGTGGTCTTTTGGCACCAAAGACAAAAATAGATTGATTTTTTTTTTGAAAGTTCAAATTAAAAAAAAAAGAAATATAAACACGAAGCACAGTTTAAGAGCAAGAGAGGACAAAAATCAGACTGTTTTCTGTAGCAAAGATTCACTGTTGGCTGGAAAAACTGCACCCAGGGACAATGCTACAAGAAAACGGAGGTAAAGTGTCATTCTCCTGGATGATGACATAGAACAGGTCTCACAAGAACAGAAAACAGAAAAGCCACTCATCCACCTGAACATCTGAAATTTCACTTCTTAAACTCCACCTAGAGTCAACAGGCAGAAATACGTAAATATAATTCATTACGCCTTGTCGGTCATTTATTTATAGCTCAGTATAAATTATTAGACACAGGGAATCAGCTGATTGGAATATCACATGATGGGGGAAATGAACATATTAGGATCCTAAATGAGAAGAAATCAAAGATGGACAGGGAGGAAAGAAGGAAAGATGTGGTAGATGGCCGGGTCTGCACTTCTCATTGGAATACAGAGGGATAAGAGAAAATTCATTCATGCAGCCAAAAAATTTTAGTGAACACCACTGATTTTCCAGGTACTATTTCTGGCGCTGGGAAACCGAGAGTTGAACAAGTGAGATAAACTTCTTGTTTTCAGGGACCTTGCATTCCAGTGGGAAGAGAGACAGACAATAAAGAAGCAAGAGAAGAAGATAAAGGGAAATTATGTCAAATTATGAAGACACAAACCAGGACAGTGGCATGCAACCCAGGGAGCTATTTTATATGGGGTCAGTGGAATGCTGGGACCAGCTCATACTGGCTTGGAGAATCAAATGCATGCATCTCTTCCAGACTCCAAAAATGCTACAAATCAGGGTCTCCCATCCACCAGAGCTGGTTGTTAAGCCTTTAGTAGCACACCACCAGATGAGGAGGTTTTCTGAATACTAAGGAAAGGAGTCAATCTTGCGCTGGGAGGGTGGCAAATCCAGAGACCCAGAAGCTGAATTCACAGGAAATCAAGCAGGACTCTATGTTTTATTTTATTTTAATTTAAAATATTTTTAAGGCCACACCTGTGGAATATGGAAGTTACCAGACCAGAGGCTGAAACAGAGCTGCAGCTGGGGCCTATGCCACAGCCACAGCAACACACAGATCCTTAACCCACTGAGTGAGGCCAGGGATAGAACCCATATCCTCGGAGAGACAAAGTCAGGTCCTTAACCCACTGAGCCATAGCAGGAACTCCAAGACACTGTGTCTTAAAATGAGAACAGAATTATTTTTTTACAGCTGTCGTAATATATTCCAATGGGTCCAAATAAACAGTGTTGAAACAAAACCCAAAAAGGCACCAAGAACTACATGTATATGGTCATAAGTCTCTCATTACAGCGAGAGGAAGGGTCTGGTGGTAGTGTTGTGGTTGTTTTAATTGTGTCTTATTTATTGTCTCCATTCTGTCTATAAAAAAAAGTGGAGGGACAGTTTTGGTTCCTGGGTAATTTGCAAAACCACAAAATTCCCTTATAAAAATATGTAAGCATGACCTATAATATTAGTAGATTGGGAAACTACAATCACACTATTTTAAACATTTGAAGTCTGGGTTATTCAGGGAATCTTAGCATTTTATGAGGGCAAAGGACCTGAAGGGGCATACTTATTTTAGGTATAAAGAAAGGCCCAGAAGTTCCTGTTGTGGCACAGTGGAAACAAATCCAACTAGTATCCCTGAGGATGTGGGTCCAATTCCTGGCCTCACTCAGTGGTTCGAGGATCCAGCGTTGCTGTGGCTATGGTGTAGGCTAGTGTCTGTGGCTCTGATATGACCCCTAGCCTGGGAACTTCCATATGCTGCAGATTTGCCCCTGGAAGCCAAAAAAAGAAAGGAAAGAAAGAAAGACCCAAAGAGGTGAACTACTAGACATGACAACTCTAGCAGCCTAGCTTATTCTGGAACACAGGTCACGTGCCTCATTTGATGCCATGTTTTCAATGTCTACACCCTAGGACAGTGGTGCTCAAAAATGAGCATGCATCGGAATTCCCTGAGGCCTTGTTAAAAACACCCCACAGGCTCCACCCTCCTGAGTTTAGGTATCGGTAGGGCTTGGGTGAGGCCCAGGAATCTGCACGACTAGCCAGTCCCCAGGTGATCTTAATGCCACTGATCTGGACCCCACTTCAAGATCCACTGACCCAGGAACTAGGAGCATGGGTTTTGGGATCCAACACGGCTCAGTTCCAGCTCTTCTTCAGCCACTTGTTTCACCTTTGGAAAAGCCACCCGAACACTCTGGACCTCAGTTTCTGACACGTGAGTCAGAATCCAGAACAAAATGCCCATAAAGCACTAGCTTAGCCAAGGGCCTGGCACATCCGAAAGCAAATGCTCAACAAATACTTCATCCTGGAGCTAAGTTTCCTGAATTACCAGAGTTTCCCTGCTTCTGCTGTTTCATTTTCTGTGATTTCAGTTAGCCACAGTCAACTATGGTATGAAAATATTAAAAAGAAAATTCCAGAAATAAACAATTAATACATTTAAAACTGTGCGACAAGCATCATGATGAAATTTCCCGCCTTCCCGCTCTGTCCTGCCCAGGACATGAATCATCACTTTGTTCAGGGTATCCCAACCGATAGTCACTTAAGAGCTCAGTTATCAAATTGGCCATCCTGGTACCGCAGTGCTGGTGTTCACGTGACCTTCATTTTACTCAATAATGGTCCCAAAATGCAAGAAGAGTGATGATGGCAGTTCAGAGCTGCCAAAGAGAAGCCAAAAAGTGCTTCCTTGAAGTGAAAAGGTAAAAGTTCTCGACTTAATAGGGAAAGAAAAAAACCACATGCTGAGGATGCTAATAAGATCTATGGTAAGAATAAATTTTCTCTTCAGGAGATCGAGAAGAAGGAAAGAATACTTCATGCTAGGTTTGCTGCTGCACTTAAAACTGCGAAAGTCACAACCACAGTGAGTGCTAAGTGCTTAGCTAAGATGGAAAAGGCATTATATTTGAACAAGAAGATCTTTTGAAAGAGATCACATTCACATAACTTTCATCACAGTATATTAGTTATAATTGTTCTACTCTCTCATGTTGTTGTTAATCTCTTCCTTTGCCTAATTTGGAAAGTATCACCTGCAGATAAGGGAGGATTTCTGTACTTTTCCCCTTTTTCCACATACACTACAATGGCTAAAATTCAAAAGACAGACAAGATCAAAGACTGGCAAAGATATGGCAGAATTGGACCATATATAGCAGCTTTATTCATAATAGCTGGAAAAAAATAAACAGTCCAAATGTCTATCCATCAACAGGCAAAAATATAAAGCAAGTGGCATATGTATATGACAAAATACTATTTCACAATAGAAAAGAACCATGATCAGACAACAATATGAAATCTCTCCAAAATATTTTGAGTGAAAAAAGCCAGACACAAAAGAGTACGTACTACATTATTTCATTTATATGAATTTCAAAATACAGACAAGACAAACCCATGGTGGGAGAAATCAAACAGCCAGTGCCTCTGGAAGAGATAGGCGAACTGACTGAAAAGGGACAGGAAGGAAATTTCTGGGGTGATGGAAACATTCTGTATCTTGATTTAGGTGAAGCTAACATGAGCATATACATTTGTCAAAACCCGCCAAACTATATATTTAGGATTTGTGCATTCTATGATAGGTAAAAATGTACTTATAAAATATACGTGTACACTTTATTATACATATAAAGTAATAATACATACCATATATGTTATTAATATATATATTAATTTTTAGGCACTTTTGTGACAAAATAGTCTCTCCATTTATTTATTTATTTGTCTTTTTATGGCCACACGCAGCATATGGAATTTCCCAGGCTAGGGGTCAAATCAGAGCCACAGATACCAACCTACACCAGAGCCGCAGCAACTCGGGACCCAGGCCATGTCTGTGACCTATACCACAGCTCACGGCAACGCTGGATCCCCAACCCACTGAGTGAGGCCAGGGATCGAACCTGCATCTTCAGGGGTACTAGTTGGATTCATTTCCACTGAGCCATGACGGGAACTCCACGTCCTTTCCATTTAAAATGAATCAACTCCAGGAGTTCCCTGGTGATCTAGTGGTTCAGTTGAAGCCTGAGTTCAATCTCTGATCTGGGAACTGAGAGCCCACATCAAGCTGCTGCACACCATGGCCATAAAAACAAAAACATTGTAAAAAATAAAATGAACCCACTCCAACCTAGTAGATCCATTTAGCTTGATGCCTTCACAGTCCAGTCCTGCTTCATATAATGCCATTTGCTACAGGCTATTTTGGTCTGTGCATCCTTCCAGAGAGCTACCATGAAATAGAAATAGAAGAATTTTCTCCCACAAAAAGACCATGACATTTCCATACAGACAGCACCCAGAGTGACCCATGTCCCTGGGAGTTGCTAGCTCAAGGTGCAGACAACACAGAAGTAACATTTTCTTTTACCATGTATCAAGCAAAAGCTTATCTAATATGATTAAAACACAGTAAAGAAAACACAGGAAGAGCAATTCTGTAACATAATTTAAATCATAGTCTCATTATGAAAGAGAAAGCTGATGAGATGCTTTTTTGTGACATCCTTTTGTAATGAAGATGTTAGATGGTCTGGCAGTGCCTGTTGTCATCATTACAGGAAATAGTAACTTCCACATCTCGGTGGATTCCAGGCCATTCTAGTGTCCCCATCCACATCTTTATTCTGTCTCATTGCAATAAGAACAAGTAGATGTACACACACACACACGTGTAGCATACAGAATAGTTTTAGGTGAAGGGAAATAAGATGGGGAGACACTACAGAACCCAGAAGTGTCTGATTCCAAACACACTCAGTCATCTGACCAATCCTTCCAAAGTTCCCTGGGACAACGCCTCCCGATCTTTGGTAACTAGTGGAAGGAGGCTCAGCCACGTGCAGTAGCTTGCACACTGAGAACAAGTTCCCATCAGACCCATTAGACATCAGCAGACCCCGAACTGGATAGGCAGGTACTCCCGCCTGACCTTCCACCAGCCCTTTCTCCAAAATGCCCCTGCACAGTGACCTGCAGCTGATCCCATCAAATGCATTAACACAGTTATTTTCTCTACAGTCCTATCAAGTCCTAATAATCCAAGTACTGGTATTTGCTTCACAATTCAGGTTCCTGACATTGAAACCTAGATTCAGAAATAAATAACTGCCCCAATTCAGTTTAAACGTAATAATAGCCCATCTTTATTGATCACTTGCTGTGTGCCAGGCACTGTTTTGCACTTAGTAGTTTACCTAATACAAGAAAGCCAGTTTACAGATGAGAACAGTTTACACGTTCTCAGTTTACAGATGAGAACAGTTTACACGTTCTCAGGTGAGGTAAGGTGTTGGACCTCAGGCAAAGCTGGGGAGATGTAGAATGAAGGAAGTACAGTCTCTCCCTTCAAAGAGCTTACCACAGTGTACGGAAATAAGGGGAGGGCCCTAACTCATAATTCAGAGTAAGTAAAAAACCACAAGATACACCTTTAGGGGAGTTCAGAGGAAGAAGGATTTATTCGTCCTGGCAGGATGCTGGAGGGCTTCTTGGAGGTGTCCAAGTAGAAGATGAGGACATAAATAGAAAGAGCTTTCCAGACCGCTCAGTCACTCAGCTCCCAAAGCTACCAACTCTTCTCTTAGTTCCCTTGCTCCATTTCACCTGGAACAGGCCTGCTTCCAAGATAGGATCAGCTCAGCCCAGCCCTCCTTTCCTCTGACACATTCCTCCAGCTGCTGCTTGCCCTTCCAGGCCTACAGGCACATATGGGAACTTTTCACCAAGGCTCACTCTGGTGCTTTCATGGGGGAGAAGCTGCATCATCGGTAAAAGGGACCCCTTTAAGGGAATCCAGTCCTTCTGCACCGGATTATATCAGACAGTCCCTAGCCTGCACCAAGCTAAGTCGTAAGGGACTCCCACCACCAGCAGCCATCAGAAAGGTCATCACTCCTCTCCAGGCTTCCGAGAGAGATGAATTTGCTCCTCCTCCCTCCTCTCAAACACATTCCCTGGGTCATCCCCCAACCTCTTCCTCATCAGGGCTTAAAGCTCTGCAGCAAGGGCTCAAACCCTCACTCCTTTGTGACCTTGGGCAAGTAACTGAACCAACTCCAGCCCCAGCTTCCTTATAATATGGGGTTTATGAGAACAACTCGCTCTCAGAATTGTTGTGAATCAGAATAAGGCAGTGCAAGGAAAGCACTGTACAAAGAGACTGGAACGAAAGAGCAACTATCAACATCATCACAGGGATGATGTTGGTGGCAGTATAAACTTGGGCTTGACTGGCGCTGAAATACCCCCTCCACTCTCTTCCCCCACCGCCACCCACAAGCCTGCGGCCCGGCAGCACGGAGGAGACACATGCGTCATCCAGCTGTGGAGTGAATGCAGGATCTTCCGGCAGCGGGCTTTGGGACCTAGGCAGTGATGCCTCAACCCACCTGGGCTGCTGCGGGGTGAAGGTTATTTTCTGATGGGGGACGTCCAATAAGCAAAGACCCTTCCCTCCTTCGTACCCATTCTCCAGGTGGAAACAGACAAGCGGCCAAAGAACGCAGCAGCTGCGCCAGCGGTAACGACCCCCCAGGGAGCCAGAAGAACGTCCCCTAGCCCCGGCTTCAGTTCCCCAACTCTCCTCCAGATGCGGGAGAAGCTGCGCCGCACTTGGTGGCTGAGATAACAGGTTGGCAAACCCGACCTGCGAAAAAAATCTCCGCGCTTCCCCGCGCAAACCTAAGCCCCTCTTCCCTACTCAGGTGGGCAAACAACCTACAATCTCTCAACAACTTTGTGTATTTCACCAACTCAAGGCGCTTGGCCTCAACTTCCCCTCTAAGCCGGGTTTGCCGGAGAAAAGCGGGAAATTGGGGATGGGGGGAGGGAGTCTCCACAGGCCGCTCCCCTTTTCTGGGGGCGCCTTCCGGAGGCGCGTCCCGTCTTACCTTGTCTGACGGCTTTGAAGGTGACCGCCTCCTTGCAGCTGTCGATGACTCCCAGTACGTCATAGCGGGGCAAGCCGGACACCCGGATCCCCTGGACCTCCAGAAGCAGCTCCCCCTCGCCCAGCCGCGGGCCCTCGCCGCCGCCAGGAAGCCCCGACGCCTCGGCCGCCGCCACCGCTCCGACATAAGGAAACTCTCCATTCTCCGCGCCCCCCAGCACGGTCACCCCCAGCTCGCCCTGGGGTCCCCGCTTCACGGTGCATTCGTGAACCTTGCTAGTCCAGTGATTCTTCTTCTGGATCACTTTTGACATGATGAGTTACACCCCTCTTCCCCCCCACAAAAAAAATAATAAGTGAGAGACAGGTGTCCCTCCGCAGCACAAGCCCCCCCCCCAGGCCCTCGCTGGTTCATGGGAGAGACATCTCCCCCCAAAAAACGCAACGGGAGAGAGAAACTTGGCAGCCTCGCTCGCCGCACACACTCGCGCACTCAAGCCATCATAAAACAAACTTTCTGGGCTTCCCCGCGAGCCCTGCACAGGCGCCCGCGAGCTTTGTTTGCATTCCGGTGCTTCTCCGTCCACGTTCCGGCGCCTGACCGTGCTCTCCCGGACCAGAGTCCACTCTGCGCCGCTTGGGTTATTTTTTTTCCTTCCTTCCTTTCTTTCTCGCCTCTTAGAAATGCGGTGTCTCCTCTTTGCCGCCCGCCTGGCTCGCCTTTTCTCGTTGGCGGGTTGTTCCTGAGCGTGAGGGAAGCCCTTCCAGCCAGTTGCTGGGAGCCCAGGAGACGCGGTAGCGAAGCGGGGGTTGGGGGACAGGGGGGAAGTGCCAGCGGCCCCTTTAAGCAGATACAAAGGCTCTGCTTGTTTTGTTACAGTTCATTCTATTCCGCGCCGCCGAGCGCAGCGGCCGGCGAAAGGAGACGCGCGCGCATGCGCACCGCGGCCTCCAGCCAGCCGGCCCGCCCCACCCCGCCTTCCCGAAGGGAGAGATTCCAAAGTGCTTCCCGTTGGGTCCTAAAACCGACCCGCCAGGAGCAAGCAATTTACCCTCCTTACCACACACCTCTGATTCCTCCTTTTCTTTCAGTTCCCTGGGCTCAGCAATTTCTTTCGGGAGTTTGGGGGAAGCGCACGTGTATTACTCCAACTGTTTGAAACTTTTGAAAACATAGGCCAGTTTGGTTTTGGCATTTTAAAATCATTTAAAACAGGTGGGGGTTGGGTAGGCTCACACACACGCTCGCGCTCACACTCACGCACACAAGCACGCGCTCACGACGGCCTAAGCCTCACCACCGCCTTCAGCCAGTGGCTGGCCACGCTGTTGGTCACCCAGCCCCGGGCGCCTGCCTTGCAACCCCCACCCCGACCCCCGCCACATTTCAATCTAAAACCCTGAACCAAACCCAAAGGCGTGCGTCGGCCCCCCCCCCCCTTCTCCCCGCCTGCACTGCGCCCTTGGGTTTGGGTCGTGGAACTAGACTTGCCCCTGTCTCTGCGACCCTGGGGAAGGGGACTCTTGGATTCCCCAACTGGGATCCCTATGAGCGTCACACGCTCACACACACACACACACACACACGCACTCAAACTTTGAGACCAACTTTTCTGGACGTGGGAAAACTAGACCAGGGAAAGAAGCCAAAGGCAAGAGGGGATTCGGGTCTTCAAGTGAAAAGAGGTCTAACTTTTTAACTCCCTTGTGGGCAGAGATTTCTGGAGCCAGGCATTGGTCCCAGGATCAAATTCCCGACTGAGCTGGGCAGCCTTCGGACCCGCCCCGGGGCTAGGAGATAAGAATCACCCCCAGATCTGGGATCTGCACCCGCGTCCTGGAGCCCGCGGGAGCGGGGGCGCGGCAGACACCTATTGGAATTCTCAGCCCCGGGCTTGGGGCTGCCTTCGGCGCCGCCCGGGGGCGTGGGGGTGAGCCAGCTTCAGTTCCTGCCAGGTTTGGGAATGTGCTTCAGGGCTGCGGACTGAAAGAATAGCCTGCACCATCAAGGCTGCCCTCCCTAAATACTCCCCAATCGGCCTGAGCGATAGTCTCCCAAGCATTTTCTTTTCTTCTGTGATTTATAACTTGTTTATTCATCTTTGGTCCCAGGAAAGATTGCAAGTGCTAAATAAGGAAGGGGAGTGTAAGGGTCTCAGAAAGGAGGGAGTGCCACAGCGGTCACGGTTGAGAGCCTTTCTCTGGGGTTTAGATCCCCACCAGTCCAGTCTCTGTGACCTTGATCAAGCACGGGGACCCCTCAGTGCCTTAGTTTCTCCCTTATTAAGTACATATAGCAATACCTCACTAGGTTCTTGGGTGTATTATGAGGGAGAAGAGCTTGCATACGATAAAAATTTGGTGTAGTAGTAGTATAGTATTTGGAAAGAAAATTAGGAATCATTTGGGATTTCAAATTAGATGATACCAATAATCCCTCCTCGCCTTTACGAAACTTAAAATATACAGGCATACATGGAAACACTTTAAAGCTCTGATTGTAGGGTGCTATTCTCAGCTAATAAAAATAAGAGAGGAATGTTGATGCTTCTCTCTTGGGATATCCAGAAATGAAAAATCCCGTTGCTTTGTAGTATTTGTAAAAGAAGGAAGTGACCAATTTTCCATGGCTCTTCTTGGTGAAGAAAATTTCATCTTCAGCCTCTTTTCTTGGAAGCAATCTATTTGAACTGGATCAAAATGAGTGAGAGCTTCAAAAGATCCATTTCCAAACACAGATCCAGCCAGTCAGAATCTCAGGGATGGACTCTATCATGGGGACTTTTCAGGTTCCCCTTAAGTGGTGCTGTTACACAATATGGAGGACCATAGTTATAGCTTCTTGATTCCTGAGCTGCTTTTTTTTTTTTTTCTTTTTTCTTTCTTTCTTTCTTTTTTTTTTTTTTTTTTTTTTTTCTTTTTTGCTTATAAATCACAGAGCCTTTTAGGAGAAGAAATCTGTGGTCTGCTTCTTTCTGCAGAGTGTAAGCTCCAGGAGGGCAGCACATACGTTTTGTCAGTTCGGTTTACTGATGTATTCCCAGTTCCTAGAACACTACCTGGTCCCTGGTTAATGCTCAAGTGTCTGGTGAATTAATCCTCCCCCTAAAAATGCACATTTTTGCATACTGCCTTAGAGTGAAACCACAGATTCCCCTATAAGTCACTAGCAAGCTTGACCTTGTATGTTCCCCACTCCATGTTCTAGGAGTCAGATTGCTTGCCAGGAATTTCCCCACCTGCCTCCAATCAGTGGTCCCCTACCTCCTACCTCAATTTTACATGGAAGAGTCCAAAGGATGGGCAAACCACATGGTTTACAATTCCTCCCACTGGCAGCAGCACCATCTTCCCTCTCCTGGATTCCACATGTCCCTGAGGATGAGAAGAGGAAAGGACTTGCAATTTAGCCCACTTCAGATTTTAGATTGGAATAACACATGCCCACCATCCACCCCCATCACCCACAAAAGAAGGGGTACCTGAGAGTACAGATAGCAGGGTGGAGGGATGGAGACATATTATAATCCAGGAACATAAAAAGAAATAATTCGAAACTCCAAAGCAGCTGAGACTTCCAATTTCTAGGCATTAAGTTTATGATGTCCTCAAACTCTCTGCTCCTCCTCTAACCTTTTCTGTCTACTCTTTCTCCTGGTCCATTTCCTGTATCCCACACTGGAAGCAAATTCAGGACAGAAATCATATCTATCCTCTCCAAACTTTGACTCCTCAGTACCTAAACCCATGCCTGAAGGGGACTATGCACAGTATACACTTGATGTTTTTTTTTTTTGGTTTTTGTTATTTAGGGCCCCAGTTGCAGCATATGGAGTTTCCCAGGCTAGGGGTCAAATCAGAGCTGTAGCTGCCGGCCTACACCACAACCACAGCAACACCACATCCTTAATCTACTAAGGCCAGGGATTGAACCCGCATCCTCATGGATATTGGTTGGGTTCATTAACTGCTGAGCCATGGCAGGAACTCCCACACTTGATGAATAAATGCATGAATGCATGGATGAAGTGTGACCTTAAACTGGATAATAATTGACCTTTGACATGAAGCCTATTTAAAATTGGTGGTTAGAACCAATACTGATAGACTGTTTTCTTTTTCTTCTTTAAAAAATTTGATGGCCACACCCAGGGGCACATGGAAGTTCCCGGGCCAGAGATGGAGTCTGAACCACAGCTGCAGTCTATGCAGCAGCTGCAGCAATACTGGATCCTTTGAAACACTGTGCCTGGCCGGCATCAAATGTGCACCTCATCAGCAACCAGAGCTGCTGCAGTCTGATTCTTAACCCACTATGGCTCAGTTGGAACTCCAATAGATTGTTTTCTTAAAAGAGTATGTATTTATCTTGAAGTAGATTTTTCTTGAATAGATGTAAAGTGGAAACCTAGTGTTCTGGCTTCTGTCACGTTATAACTTTGGCAATACATTCCAGTGGTGAAAATAATACCGTAAAATACCTAACTTTGAGTTTGACCATGTGTGCCAGGTTATATGCATTATTTTATTTAATAGTAACAGCAATCATGTGATGTATGACCTCCATTTTGCATGAATAACCTTGGAGGAAAGGGAAGATAGGCAAGTAAAGAAATTTGCTCAGTGGAACTCCCTGGTGGCCTAGAAGTTAAAGGGTCTGGTGTTGTCACTGCTGTAACTTGGGTTCAATCCTTCCCCTGGCTGGGGAACTTCAACATGCTGCAGGCATGGCCAAAAAAAAGAAATAAAGAAACTTGCTCACGCTTGGGAATAATAAAGCTAGGATATTAACCGGGAGGCAGGACCCAAAGTCCAGGCTCAGAAGCACTGCGCTGTGAAGGTGTAGGATATGGCCATTCACCTTCTAGCATATTTGGCCACCAGCATTTTTTTGGCTCCTGCATCTGCCTCATAGTGTGCACGTACCAGTCATCAACCTCCTATCTCTTCCTTGAAACTGAAGGAATACAGTGTTCTACTACAGAATCCAATCACCTGTTCCCCATCTGAGAACTCTGAAAATCAAATAATTTACTGTAATGTGAAGAGGATTAATTTGCCAACATTTCTAAAATGTTTGGAGATCTGTGGGGTGTGGTATAGGTGACATGCCAAATATCCTTATATTGTTATTGCAGAAGCATTTCAACAATGAACTCTTTTTTCTTTTCTGTTTTGGCCAACCTTCAGCACATGGAGTTCCCAGGCCAGGGATCAGATCTCAATCTCAGTTGCAAACTTTGCCCCGATACTTAACACACTGTTCTAGGCCGGGAATCAAACCTGTATCCCTGAGCCCCAGAGATGCCACTGATCCCATTGCATCACACCAGGAACTCCAACAGTGAACTCTTAATAAACACAGTAGATGAGAAGATGAGAAATAAACTGTGACAGAATAAACTCTGCACAAATTAGGATCTTATTTTCATATAGCTAGTTCCAGTAAAGGGAAGGAAAAAACACCCCATAAGTATAAAATGTGCATTTTTTTTCTTTACCCCAATATGCTTTGTTTGTTTGTTTGTTGTTTTTGTTTTGCTTTTTAAGGCTGTACCTGTGGCATATGGAAATTCTCAGCCTAGGTGTCGAATCAGAGCTACAGCTGCTAGCCCATGCCACAGCCGCAGAAACATGGGACCCAAGCCCCATCTGAGACCTACACCACAGCTCACTTCAATGCCAGATCCTTAACCCATTAAACAGGGCCAGGGATTGGACCCACATCCTTATGGATACTAGTGGGGTTCATTGCCACTGAGCCACAACAGGAACTCCTACGTTTCTTTTCAAAGTTTTCACTTGTGAGTAAAGAAATTCATTATTGCAGTCTAAGCTGGTAATTTACCTCTTTTTTCTGCAAATGTGAAGATAGGAAATAAGTTGGTCAACTGTGGGTCAAAAGAGGACATATAAATTGGTTATCTTTCTGTTTCTAAAGAATGCCATCAAGAGGCGTATATTACAGACATCAGTATAAATGCTTCATACTCAGTGAGGTAACTGACTCCAAACTGGTGATTTAGGGCAAAAGATCAACAAAGAAAGCTAAAGCCCTTAGTTCAGACAGAAGGAAATTGACAGTGAAGGCCACCACTTTCCAAATCATTTCTTGGAGACACTTCTATGATTTACTTGATAACTTGTTCTTTTGCTCACAGGGTGGCAGATGGGTAGTTTGTTCTGACTAGAATACTCCTTTCCTTAGTCCTTTTAGATAGGCAAGGATAAGTCAAATATTAATTCTTATAAACTTTCAAGATATCATAAGTGAACTATTATTTTAATTCTCTACAGGGGGAACCGCAGGAAGAGAGTTTGGTCCTGGCTAATGTTCTGGTTCACTTCCATCGGAAAAGATAAATAATGGTAATAGGAAGATTTGAAATTCGAAGTTGGATCCCTGGAACCAAGAGAAACCCAAGAATTTATCATGGAAATCACTCCTAAAATTTCCCAAATGTTCAACTGTAATGTAGCATCATCATCCATCATCCTCTATAATCCCACTGAAAATATACCTGATGATATTATTAATTCCTTGCAAACATGGTACTTGCATTTTTCTTCATAATAGATATTTGTATCTTTCATCTCCTGTGAACTCTAAGAAAATATAGTAATTTGTTTATGGTATATGCTTAAATAATACAGGATTTTATCATATTTTATTTATTTTTGTTGTATATTTTTAACAGTTTATTGCACTGAAACAGAACTGATCGTGAGAGGAATGATACAAGAGTGGAATGATCGTATTTTAAAAAATACCCTATAAAATATTTTTTAAATTTTTAAAAAATCTTGTTGATTTACAATATTCTGTCATAGTAATATGTTTTTGCAGAACAACTTTAAAAATAGATAAGTAAGAGGGCAGCATTAAATTAAGTCATTCAAAATTATATTACCACAAGACAAACACTTTTTACATTTGGGTATATCTCCTTCTGAACTTTGGCCGATACAAATATACACACCCCCACACAGTCAACTTTCTTAACTTTCTCTCTCTCTCTCTTTTTTTTTTTTTTTTTTTTTTTTTTTTTTTTTTGCTATTTCTTGGGCCACTCCAATGGCATATGGAGGTTCCCAGGCTAGGGGTCCAATCGGAGCTGTAGCCACCGGCCTCCACCAGAGCCACAGCAACGCGGGATCCGAGCCGCGTCTGCAACCTACACCACAGCTCACAGCAACGCTGGATTGTTAACCCACTGATCAAGGGCAGGGACTGAACCCGCAACCTCATGGTTCCTAGTCGGATTCGTTAACCACTTCGCCAAGACGGGAACTCCTCTCTCTCTGTCTCTATATGTGTTCGTGTGTGTCTCTCTCTCCCCATTTAGAATTTATAGTTAATTTATGGAATAAAATGATCCTTTTATCTTTTATCACTCCCCAATATATTCTCAGTTTTATTTTCTTTTCTTTTAATTTTTTATTACTCAATGAATTTATTACATTTATAGTTGTACAATGATCATCACAATCAGTTTTCTATTTGTTAAACATAAACCTATACGTATCACTTTCATTAGCTCCATAATATTCCATTCTTGGAATGTTCCAAAATGTATTTAACCAATGCCCTACTAATGACCACTTAGGATTCTGAATGGGGCTAAAGTAATCATTTAGGATAGTTTTGAGGGGTTTTTTTGGCTGCCCCTATAACATGTGGAAGTTCCTGGCCCAAGGATTGAACATGCATCACAGCAGTGACTCAAACTGCTACAGTGATGCAGTGACAACGCCAGATCCCTAACCCAATGCACCACAAAGAAACTTGTATTAGGATGTTTTGATTGCCAGTGACAGAAACCTAGATGAACTAACCTAAGCAAAAAAGGAAATGTATTACCCCATATAACTGGCAAGACTAGAGGTGAAACACATTTTCAGTAAGTCTAGATGAAGAGGCTCAAGCAACGCCCTCAGCTTTCTCTCTCCATCTCTTTTTTTTTTTTTTTTCTTCTTTTGCCCTCATCCTTTCCTACTACATATAGACTGGCCTTCTCCAGCGAGCCAGAAAATATAGTCACGTGCAGCTGACATCTTCCAGGTTCAGCAATCTGAGAAAAAGGAGATTTTCACTAACAGATGGAAAAAGCAATGAGAGAAATTTCAGTCTATATTAGAGCTTTCACTTTCAATTGTAGAGAGTAGAGACAGTCTGCCTACCTTCAGGGTCTTTGAGAATAAACACACGTGAGTCACACACATGATCGCCTGCCTGATCAAGCCTGGCAGAGTGTGTGTGGACTTGAAAGGACTCAGGGAAACCTCATTAAGGTGGGTCCCTTTGCAAGATCCTATCAGGGTCACCTCTTCACAGTTAACTAAGAGCTCCAAGACTTCAAATCCGATTTAAATCAAAGCCGTAGTGGTTGGCCCTCACATTGGTAGATATTTTAAAGATCTCAAACTGGCAACAGTGCAGGATGGTACCCTTCACAAAGGAAGCCAGTCAAGTGTTACACTTGTTCAATACAAGTGATTTAGAGAACTACACAACATCAATTTCAAATATTCTTTTTTTTTTTTTTTTTCTTTTTAGAATCGAATCTGTGGCACACGGAAGTTCCCAGGCTAGGGATCAAATCAGAGCTGCAGCTGCTGGCCTACACTACAGCCACAGCAATGCCAGATCAGAGCCTGTGACCAACACCACAACTCACAGCAATGCCAGGTCCTTAACACACTGAGTGGGATCAGGGATCGAACCTGCATCCTCATGGATATTAGTTGGGTTCATAACCTGCTGAGCCACAAGGGGAACTTCCTAAATTTAAAATATTCTGAAATAAGTCATCAGTTTTTCTGAAGCTAAGCAAAAAAAGAAAATTAAATATTCGAAGATGGCCCATGACAGTTGGTAGACTGTTTTCATTCATTTGTTCATTCAGCGAATGTTGATTAAATACTTGTTCCTATTAGGCGCTGATGGAATAGAACTAAAAGATATACTATTTTTTGGCTGAAGGAAGTTTACCTCCTAATTGGATGCCCATTGAATACTCAGACAAGAAAACAAACCAGTTCAATAGTGTTGGATAAGTTCTATGACAGGGAGCCCTGGATGATCCTGGAGGACATCTCATTAGGAAGGACTGTAATTTGCAAACATGGCTTCAGAAATTAAAGGTGCCATTGTTTGGAGAACTTCTTGCTTCTCCTCCTATAATTTACCTTAACAGTATTTTATGGTTGGTTTTTTTTTTACCTTTTAGGGCCACACCCACGGCGTATGGAGGTTCCCAGGCTAGGGCTCCAAACGGCCTATGCCACAGCCACAGCAATGCCAGATCTGAGCCATGTCTGCGACCTGCACCACAGCTCACAGCAATGCCGGATCCTTACCCACTGAGCGAGGCCAGGGATCGAACCTGCAACCTCATGGTTCCTAGTTGGATTCGTTTCCGCTGAGTCATGACGGGACCTCCAATAGTATTTTAGTAAGTGAAAACAGTCCAGTTTTATGATCACATTCTGATACTCGAAGGTGTGTTTTATGGAGCCATTCACTGAGTTCCCAGATGGTTATAGTTGCACAAAGTGTGAATATATGGTTCCATAAAAGACAACTCTGGCTCACCACAAAGCTGATCCAGCAAATACTAGGTGGAGTTTTGGGAAATGACTCAGCAATCTGGAATCTGAGCAACCTTGCTCCTTGAACTCTTTCATCTTTGGTGAACTGTTCCCCATAAAATCTTGTAGCCAGATGAATGAGGACCCCCAAATTGTATTATTCATTTTCTAGATTTAGTACATTCCTAGAATTTTAAACTCGTTTTTATGGATGGCTGCCCAGGTGAGGGGAGGCTTAGCCAAACCAGGAGTGGTTATGAGCAACATCCCCCAGGAAGTCGGCATCCAAATTTAGAGTGCTTATATTCTGAACATTCCCGACTCTCCTGGCTGAGAAATTCAGCTTGCTGAGTTTGGGTACCCCAAGGATTTTACATGCAGCAGACAACTGCTGTATTAAGCTAAGTACTGGAAGACACTGAGGTTTTAATTATTAAGTTAGCCCCCTGCTTTAGTGAATACACAAGCTGGCATAAGCTTGGGAATGCTTCTGCTTCCAAACTCACAGCATCTGCATTTTTCAGATGTTTGACCTTGATCTTGTGACCTTTCCTCTAGAATTCTGAGAGTGTTGGGACTACTCACAGCTGAGTGATAGGAGAAAAAATTACACAGATAGCAGATATCAATTCCTTTTTTTTTTTCTCCTCTCTCTCTCAAGTCTCAGGTTACTTACTTACTTACTTATTTATTTTGCTTTTTAGGGCCACACCCATGGCATTTGGAAGCTCCCAGGCTAGGGTCCAATTGGAGCTACAGCTGCCAGCCTATGCCACCGCCGTAGCAATACCCGGTCCAAGCTGTGTCTGCAAACTACACCATAGCTCACGGCAATGCTGGATCCTGGACCCACTGAGGGAGGGAAGGGACTGAACCTAATCCTTGCATACTAGTTGAATTTGTTTCTGCTGTACCACATTGGGAATTCCAGATTATTCTTCTTCAGAGTAGACCCAACTCCCCCTTCAGTGATTAATTTTATTTTAACCTATAATCTTGGTATGACTTTATATTTTGTATTGACGCCACTAAAATGTAAAACTATTAAAGCTAAGTGATCCACCAAGGCAAGCTGACATGTCCTGACATTGTTCTCCCGATAGCTAAGACACTTCTCTAGGTTAATATTTTCAATTTTTTAAAATTGCTGTTCAGAGTAAAACATCCATTTTGTTTCACTAGCACATACATACATGCATGCACACGTTTATATGTATTATTGAAAGAAAAGTTTCATTAAACTGTATTTATCCTTTTTGTATATGATGCACTATTCCTTGGGTTATGGCTCACAGCCAAATTTGCTCCTAAACCTATCCCCTCTACAAGCTAAGAGTGGTTTTATGTGTTTCAGTGGTTAAAAAACAAACAAAATACATTGAGACATATTTACAATATGTCACATCATGCTTTTCTAAATCTTTGCATTTATTATCTTGTTAGATCTTTGGTGGTTAACAAATTTTGAGCAAGTGCTCAGTTTGTTGGATGCTTTGGTAAATACTTTCAGCGATGCATTTATTTAATTATCTCTATGAGGCAGTGAGTACTGGTAGTTCCACTTTACAACTGAGGAAGCAGAGACTTTGTATCTTGTACAGGATCTTATACCTAGGAAGTGGCAGTTGGTATTTGACCCTAGGTTTCTCTGCTTCCAGACTTATGATTTTTTTTTTTTTTTTTAGGGCCATGCCCGAGACACAGGGAATTTCCCAGGCTAGGGGTCAAATTGGAGCTACAGCTGCTGGCCTATGCCACAGCCACAGCAACTCTGGTCTGAGCCGCCTCTGTCACCTACACCACAGCTTAAGGCAACACCGGATCCTTAACCCACTGAGCAATGCCAGGAATGAATCCTGTCCTCATGGATACTAGTTGGATTTGTTTCCGCTGTGCCACAGTAGGAACTCCCCAGGCTTATGATTTTTAATACTATTGATGTTTACAGCTTCTTGACCACAGCTTAACATATACTATGGGCCCAATGCATATTTGAAGAATGAATGAATATATGTATGAATAAATGAAAGAATGCAGAGATAGAATGATGTTCTCCCATAGAATCTGGCCAACTATAGGAACACAGACAAATTAGGTGATTACTTAGTGCTTTAAAAAAACAAGCCAGGAGTTCCTGACGTGGCTCAGAGGAAATGGATCTGACTAGCATCCATGAGGATGCAGGTTCCATCCCTGGCCTTGCTCACTGTTGCCATGAGCCGTGGTATGATCCTGAGTTGCTGTGGCTGTAGTGTAGGCCGGGGGCTACAGCTCGGATTCAGCCTCTAGCCTGGAAAACTCCATATGCCGTGGGTGCAGCCCTAAAAAGACAATTAATTAATTAATTAATTAAGAAGCAAAAAAGAAGCAAACAAAAAAAAGAAATAAACCCTTTGTTTGCAACTGCAGCTCGTATCTGATCACCAGCCTAGGAACCCCATATGACTTGGGGTGGCAAAAAAAAGAAAAAAAAAATGTTCTGGAACTAAATAGTGGTAATGGGTGCACAACACTGAATGTACTAAATGCCACTGTATTGTATACTTTAAAGTGACTGGAGTTTCTTGGTGGCACAGTGGGTTAAGGGTCCAGCGTTTTCACTGCTGTGGCATGGGTTTATCCCTGACCCAGGAACTTTTGAATGCTGTGGGTGTTGCCCCCCCCCCCAAAAAAAGTTAAAATCGTAAACTTTATGTTATGTGAATTTTACCTAAAATTTAAAAACCCACTCTGACACCATTAAAAAAAGGTGATAAAATAATATAGAATGTGTTTGGGTACACAATACAACTTAAAAAGGGGAAAAAAAAATTACATGAAATAGCAGTTCTCAGTACAGCATCTTGATTTAAAGCATGGACTTCCCAAACTGGCAGCTCTAGAATCAAAGCCGTAAGCTGTCACATAATGGCTAGTTATGCTTAGGCAAGTTTTATAACCTGCCTGAAACTCACTGTCCTCATTCATCAACTGTGTGTTATTGCTGTTAGTTATATTAAAATATTTTTTATATAAGTTGTCACTTAGCCTAATAATGATGATGATGATTAATACATACCTTGTTCTTTTTTTCCTTTGTATATATATGAATTGGGTGTTGCTAGTCTTCCTAATGATCATTATATTAAAAGCCAAGTGATCTGAGAAAAGAGTTCCTTGTGGTGAGCAGGTAAGAGATCTAATATTGTTATTGCAGTGGCTCAGGCTGATGCTGTGGCGCAGGTTTGATCCCTAGCCTGGGAGCTTCCACATGCCACAGGGGCAGCCAAAAAAAAAAAAAAAAAAAAAAAAAAAAGCAAGATGATCTGAGTTTGAGCAGTTATTTTTATTTACTTATTTATTTTGCAGCGATCTCAGCATACAGAAGTTCACAGGCCAGGGACTGAACCTGTACCACAGCAGCAGCAACCCGAGGCACTGCAGTGACAATACCAAGCCCTTGACCCACTGAACTACCAGGGAACTCTGATAACCATAGTATTTTTATCTCTGTATGTGGCTTTCTACATTCCAGGAACACTATCCTGTGCACAGATCTTTAAAGTAGCCTCCAAAGGAGTCTAGCAATCCACTTTAACTATCATGTGAGGTTCTTTTGAAATTTAGGCTAAATTGCCTTTACTAAAATTTCTAGGTTGCCTCCTTACTTTCCACCAAGTAAAAACCATTGTGGAATGTGGGAGTTGCTAGGAAAGACTTTATTAAGAAAAAAGATATCTATTTCTCTTTCCCTTCCCCTTGAGAATTAACTAAGCTGTCACCATGAATATCAAGACTGCTGTTTCTTCTTGTATTTGCATATGGCATCTTCCCAGGTAATTTATGGAGCAAATCCTGACAAGGATCCAGAAGAAACCATACAGTACCTTTAGTATCATTAGTAACCCAAAGGCCAAAAACGTTTAAAGAGGCAGAGGAAATCCATCTCCCAAAGCTCAGAGACAGTGCTCTTTGCTCTGTATGGTATTCAATTTCTCCACCCATACAACTCACCCTTTCGTGAGTAAGAGAAAGAAACTTCAGAGTTCCCGTTGTGGCTCAGTGGTTAATGAATCCGACTAGGAACAATGAGGTTGCAGGTTCGGTCCCTGGACTCGCTCAGTGGGTTAACGATCCGGCGTTGCTGTGAGCTGTGGTGTAGGTCGCAGACGCGGCTTGGATCCCGCGTTGCTGTGGCTCTGGCGTAGGCGGGTGGCTACAGCTCCGGTTGGACCTCTACCCTGGGAACCTCCATATGCCGCGGGAATGGCCCAAGCAATGGCAAAAAGACAAAAAAAAAAAAAAAAAAAAAAAAAAAAAGAAAGAAAGAAAGAAACTTCTAGAACCCTGCCCTCTAAACTCTGTTCCTTGTCCTCTCAGGCTCTCCTAGGAGTAGAGGAACGTAGAGGGAATTAGCTGCTGTAGGGTTTGGCTT
The DNA here is from genome assembly GCF_054392235.1 of Sus scrofa. Classification (NCBI taxonomy): domain Eukaryota; kingdom Metazoa; phylum Chordata; class Mammalia; order Artiodactyla; family Suidae; genus Sus; species Sus scrofa. Next base: position 62,410,198 of record NC_139395.1, read on the forward strand.
CCAGTTGGTCAGCCCTGAAGTTAATGGCTCTATGGGAAATTTTCAATCTCTGTCCTTGACAAGAAACTGCAGGACCACAAAAGCTGCCAGCTGAGTGACTATAGGAAGATTGAGGAGGTGGGTCTGATGGATATCTGGGGAGGGAAGTATTTAACAGGGTTTCCAACTGAGCAAGGCCTGGGATCAAACCCACATCCTCATGGATACTAGTCAGGTTCGTTAACATTGAGCCGTGATGGGAATTCCTTTGCTCCAACATTCTAGTGCTACCAACAACTGTAACAAAGTTTGACTGGCATTGGACATACAGGCATACCTCATTGTCTTGTGCTTCAAAAATACTGTGGTTTTCTTTCTTTCTTTTTTTGTCTTTTTGCCATTTCTTGGGCCACTCCCGCGGCATATGGAGGTTCCCAGGCTAGGGGTCAAATTGGAGCTGTAGCTGCTGGCCTACACCAGAGCCACAGCAATGCAGGATCAGAGCCACAGCAATGCAGGATCCGAGCCACGTCTGCAACCTACACCACAGTTCATGGCAACGCTGGATTGTTAACCCACTGAGCGAGTCCAGGGATCGAACCCACAACCTCATGGTTCCTAGTCGGATTTGTTAACCACTGCGCCAGGACGGGAACTCCCGTTTCTTTATTAATTAAAAAGTTGTGGCAACCCTGCCTTAAGCAAGTCTATTGGCTCTATTTTCCCAGCAGCATTTGCTCACTTCAGGTCTCTGTCACATTCTGGTAATTGTTGTACTATTTCAAACATTTTCATCATAGTATTTATTATGGTTATCTGTGATCAGTGATCTTTGATGATACTATTGTAATTACTTTGCGGTGCACCAAACCGTGCCCATGTAAGACAGTTAAACTATCTGATAAATGTATATGTTCTGACCGATCCACAGATCACCCATTTGCCCATCTGTCACACTCTCCTTGAGCCTCCTCATTCCCTGAGACAAAACAGTATTGGTATTAGGCCAACTAATAACCCTACAGTGGCCTCTAAGTGAATGACCTCTAAAGAAACAGTTTCCTGGAGTTCCCATTGTAGTTCAGTGGTACAAACCTGGCTAGTATCTATGAGGATGCAGGTTTGATCCCTGACCTTGCTCAGTGGGTTAAGGACCCAGTATTTCCATGAGCTGTGGTGTAGGCTGGCAGCTACAGCACCGATTCAACCCCTAGCCTGGGAATTTCCATATGCCTCAGGTGTGGCCCTGAAAAGAAAAGAAAAGGAAGGGTCCCCGTCTCTCATTTTAGGTCAAAAACTAAAAATGATTAGGCTTAGTGAGGAAGGCATGTCGAAAGCTGAGCTTCTTGTGCTGAAAGTCAAGCCTCTTGTGTCAGTTAGCCAAGTTGTGAATGCAGAGGAAAAGTTCTTGAAAGAAATTAAAAGTGCTACTCCAGTGAACCTGTGAATGTTAAGAACGTGAGAGTCTTATTGCTGATAAGGAGAATGTATTAGTGGTCCAGATAGAAGATCAAACCAGAAGTTCCCATTGTGGCACAGTGGTTAACGAGTCTGACTAGGAACCATGAGGTTGTGGGTTCGATCCCTGGCCTTGCTCAGTGGGTTAAGGATCCGGTGTTGCCGTGAGCTGTGGTGTAGGTTGCAGACACGGCTCAGATCCCCCATTGCTGTGGCTCTGGTGTAGGCTGGTGGCTACAGCTCCAATTAGGTCCCTAGCCTGGGAACCTCCATATGCTGTGGGGTCAGCCCTAGAAAAGGCAAAAAGACCAAAAAAAAAGATCAAACCAGTCACAACATTCCCCTTAAGCCAGTGTCTACTCCAGACCCAGGTCCTAACCCTCTTCTATTCTATAAAGGTTGAAACAGGTGAAGAAGCTGCAGAACAAGAGTTTGAAGCTAGTAGAGGTTGCTTCGTGAGGTTTAAGGAATGAAGCTATTTCTATAACCTAAAAGTACAGAGTGAAGCATCAAGTGCTGGTGTAGAAGCATCAGCAAGTTACCCAGAAGATGCAGTTAAGATAATTTGTGAAGACGGCTATGCTAAAGAACCTTCTATTGGAAGAAGAAGCCATCTAGGACTTTTTTAGCTAGAGAGGAGAGGTCAGTAACTGGCTTAAAGCTTCAAAGGACAGGCTGACTCTCTTGTTAGGGGCTAGTGCAGCCTGTGACTTGTAGTTGAAGCCAGTGCTCACTTACCATTTCTAGAATCTTGGGGCCCTTAAGAATGATGCTGAATCTACTCTGCTTGCACTCTATAAATGGAATAACAAGGCCTAGATGATGGCACATCTGTTTACAACATAGTTAACTGAATATTTTAAGCCCACTACTGAGACCTACTGCTCAGAAAAAAAAGATCCTTTCAAAATATTATTGCTCATTGATGGCACAACTGGCCACCAAATGCTCCAATGGAAATGGACAACAAGATTCATGTTGTTTTCAATGCGTACTTAACACATTATCCATTCTGCAGCCCAGGCATCAAGGAGTCTTTTACACTTTCAAGTCTTATCATTTAAGAAATATATTTTGTAAGTCTACAGCTGCCATAGTGATTTTCTAACAGATCTGGGCAAAATAAATGAATAAAACCTTCTGGAAAGGATTCACCATTCTAGATGCCATTAAGAACATTCGTGATTCATGGGAAGAGGTCAAAATATCAGTATTAACAAGAGTTTGGAAGGAGTTGCTTTCAATCTTCATGGATGACTTTCAGAGATTCCAGACTTCAGTGGAGGAACTAACCACAGCTGTGATGGAAATAGCAAGAGAACTAGAATTAGAAGTGGAGTCTGAAGATGTGACTGAATTGCTACAGTCTCAGGATAAAACTTGAATGGATGAGGAGTTGCTTCTTATGGATGAGAAAAGAAAATGGTTTCTTTAGGCAGAAATTACTCTTGATGGAGATGGTGTGAAGATTATTGAAATGATAACAAAAGATTTAGAATATGACATAAACTTTGTTGATAAAGCAGCAGCAGGGTTTGAGAGGGTTGGCTCCCATTTGAAAGAAGTCATATTCTGGGGAAAATGCTGTCAAATAGCATTGCATGCTACAAAGAAATCCATTGTTAAAGGAAAAGTCAATTGGTGTGGCAAAGTTCACTTTTGTCTTATTTTAAGAAATTGCCACCGCCACCCCACCTTTCAGCAATGACCACTCTGACCAGTCAGCAGCCACCAATATGGAGACAAGTCCCTCCATCAGCAAAAAAGTTCAGATGTTAGTACTTTTTAAGCAATATATTTTTAAAAAATAAGATATGTACATTGTTTTTTTTAGACATAATGCTATTGCATACTTAAGAGACTACAGTATTGGGAGTTCCTGTCATGGCTCAGTGGTTAGCGAACCCAACTAGGAACCATGAGGTTGCAGGTTCAATCCCTGGCCTTGGTCGGCGGGTTGAGGATCCGGTGTTGTTGTGAGCTGCGGTGTAGGCCGGCAGCTCTGATTAGACCCCTAATCTGGGAACCTCTGTGTGCCACTGGACTGACCCTAGAAATGGCAAAAAGACAAAAAAAAAAAAAAGAGCGAGAGACTACAGTATGGTGCAAACATAACTTTTATATGCACTGGGAAAAGAAAAGTTTCATGCACCTTGCTTTATTGCAATATTCACTTTATTGAGGTGGTCTGAAATGAACCCCCAGTGTCCCTGAGGCCTGTCTATGTTGGCTTAACACAATCAAAATGGCTGAAGCCCCCAGTTCATACACTATACCTCATATGACTCCTCCAACTAGGTCAAATGTCCTGTATTTGTTTTAGCAGCACCTATATTTTTTCATTCAGGCTTTTTTTTTTTCTTTTGTCTTTTTGCTGTTTCTTTGGGCCGCTCCTGCGGCATATGGAGGTTCCCAGGCTAGGGGTCAAATCGGAGCTGTAGCCCTCGGCCTACGCCAGAGCCACAGCAACGCAGGATCTGAGCCACGTCTGCAACCTACACCACAGCTCACGGCAACGCCGGATCCTTAACCCACTGAGCAAGGCCAGGGACCGAACCCACAACCTCATGGTTCCTAGTCGGATTCGTTAACCACTGTGCCACGACAGGAACTCCTCATTCAGGCTTTCATTCACTCAAACATATTAACTGAGTGCCTGCTATGTGAGAACAGTTTGCTAAGCACTAGGTACTGGTTCAGCCCTTCATTCAATGAATATTTCTTGGGCATTCCCATGGTGGCTCAGAAGGTTAAGGACCAGATGTTGTCTACATGAGGAGCCCTGGCCTCACTCACTGGGTTAAGGATCCGGTGTTGCTGTGAGCTGGGGTGTAGGTCGCAGATGCTACTCAGATCCTGAGTTGCCATGGCTGTGGAGTAGGCCTGCAGCTGCAGCTCTGATTTGACTCCTAGCCTGAGAACCTCCATGTGCCACAGGTATAGCCATAAGTAAATATATGTATATTGGGCACCTAACACCTATCAGGCAGGTGAGCTTCTAGGGAAAAAGTAGACAAGTAAATGGACAAAGGCTCTGTTCTTATGGAGCTTACATTTCAGCGGTGCACTACAAAAATGAAGAAAATAGTCTTTGGATAGTATAGATGATTTGCAGGGTGAGAAAAAGAGAATAATAATGCCCTGAGTTGGGACTGTAATTTTGCATAAAGGGGTCCAGGAAGTCTTCCTGGCTAAGTTCCTATCTGAGCAGAAACCTGAAGGAAGTGAGAGTGGAGCAGGTAGCTGTCTGGGAGACAGAGTTCCAGGCAGAGGGAACAGCACGGGCAAAGCCCCTCGGGTAGAGAATGCTTTGTGTGGCATGGAAATACAAAGGTTACAATCCTGGACACTGCTTTTACCTTCTTGGAAGAGAGAGTCTGTTTGTGAAGACAGATAATAATCAAATATCTCCCAAAGAGATATTTGATTATTATCTTTGCCCTTTCTAGGGCCACTTCTGGCATATGGAGGTTCCCAGGCTAGGGGTCGAATTGGAACTGTAGCCACCGGCCTACACCAGGGCCACAGCAACACAGGATCGAAGCCGAGTCTGCAACCTACACCACAGCTCACAGCAACGCCAGATCCTTAACCCACTGAGCAAGGCCAGGGATCGAACCCGCAACTTCATGGTTCCTAGTTGGATTCGTGAACCACTGCGCCATGACAGGAACTCTGAGATGTCTAATTCCAAAGAGCCAATGTGCCAAGAGGAAAACACAGGCTGGAAGATCCTATAAAGATACCTGATCATATCTGAGGGAAGGATCCTCTTAGGAGATGTCTAAATTGAAATTCAAAGAGAGAGGTTAACCCCATAAAGGGGAATGAGGCTGTGGAGTATTAGGGAGGGTATTACCTGTAAAGGGAACAGTTGTGTGCAAAGTGTGTGACAGTTGTGTCCAATGTGTGTGTTCAGGGAGTTACTACTGTGACTCAGCAGTAATGAACCCAACTAGCATCCATGAGAACTCAGGTTCAATCCCTGGCCTTGCTCACTGGTTAAGGATCTGGCATTGCCATGAGCTGTAGTGTAGATCACAAACACGGCCCAGATCTGGTGTTGCTGTGGCTGTGATGTGGGCTGGCAGCTGCAGCTCTGATTCGACCTCTAGCCTGAGAACTTACATATACTATGGATGCAGACTTTAAAAAACCACCACCAACAACAAAGTGTGTGTTCAAAGGGGTGCATAGGAACAGGGCTGGTTCTAAGACATGAAAGATCCAGATATCTGCCTTGCAGAGGAGGGGGAAAGCATCCTTGATAAGCTAGAGGGTATGAAAGGGAGGCAAATCACACAGGGTGTCTGCTGTTTGTAATTACTGTCTATTTTTATTTATTTAATAGCTGCATCAACAGCATACAGAACTTTCTGGGTCAGGGATCAAATTCGAGCCACAGCTGCAACCTATACCAACAGCTGCAGCAATGCCCAATCCTTAACTGACTGCCCAGGGCCAGGAATCCAATGGGGCCTCCACAAAGATAACCTGCTGCACTACAGCCAGAACTCCCATAGTTACTGTTAATAAATATGTTTACTGTTCACCTTTACTGCTGGAGCAAGTTCCAGAGGGCGCTGGGTACCCTGTCTCCTTCACTGCTGTATCCTCAGCTCCTATCTTGGGTGTGGCCCCCCAGAAAGGGCACAGGTTGAATTTATGGACTGGCTGGCTGGCTGGCTAACATCTCCAGCAATCTAACAACCAGCTGACAGCCTCCACGGTAACAAGAGGCTCACATTTTGTGAGTCCTTGGTTCTGCCAGATTCTGGGTTGAGAAAAGGCCAGCAAACTTGGCAGTATTCACAGCTGTAATTTCTGTTTCAAAATCATAGATAATAGCTGACTTCAACCCTGGAGGTCTCCTCCCACTGAGAAGCAGAGTCCCCATGGCCCTTTTCCACCTTGGAGTCCCTGCTGCAGCTATGGTGTAGATCACAATTGTGGGCCCGAATCTGATCCCTGGCCCAGGGACTCCATATGCTTCAGGGTGGCCAAAAGTGAAAGAAAGAAGGAAGGAAAGAGAGAGGGGAAGGGACGGAGGAAGGAAGAAAGGGAGGGAAGAAAAGAACAAACGTGTGATGTTATCTAAGATAGTGGTTGCCCATCCAGTAGACTGATTGCCAAGAAAGTGAGAAAGAAAAAGTGGGTAGCATAACTCAAGTGGAGAAATTTAGCCAAGTCCTTTTTTGTAAACCTGAAGACCACCCACTGGGGGACAGTTCCTGATATTTCATATCAGCTCCCCCGTTCCTCCTTCCCAATAACCCCTATCTTGCATTTGAGCCCCGCCCCCCCCCCCCCCCCCCCGTGGAAACGGGGAAATGATCCGCTCAGGGAGCCAGGTGCAACCCATTCAGTTCACCTGGCCTCAGTCCTGGACGCAGGGCTGCATCTGTGACCTAGGCTGGTTCTGGAGTGAAGCTCGGAAGCTGTGCTTGTAATGCCTGACAGCTGCTCCCTTCGTGCCAGACCGAGGGGTGGTGTTGGCAGTTACAGAGCCTGGCACAGCAGTGGAGATTTTTGCCACCAATAGAACGTGCCAGTCTGAAGCCAGTGCTAATTCAGAGGGGATCAGAGTTGGGAGAACTGAATGGAAAGAGCAGCGAAACCCCTAAAACATGGTGAACCTCAGAATCAGATCGCACCTGAATCCTGCCCAGTTTCTGGACTCTTCCCTGAAGTAAGTCCATATATTCTGTTTATTATTGAGATTGAGATGTCTGGATTCAGTGGCCAAATCGTCTGAAATGGTGAGGGTGATAGAAATCCAGAAACAATTTTCTGTCCTCCAAATAATATAACAGTGTGTAGGAGAAATTGGAATGCAGGTGTAATAGCTACAGGATCTATTTTTTCTTAATTTTTTTAAAAAAAGTGAAATCTGCCAAGAGTTAACATCTTGTTATGTTAATGAAATTTTGAATAAGTAAAAATATGTGAGTTTTCTTTAAAATGGCAACAGTATGAAAGGGTAAACAGGAAACAGGGAGCTTCTATCCCACTCTTCTCTGATCCTCTCTCCAGAGGCAACATTTTAATTCCTTAAAAGGCTTCTTATGTACATTTAAGATATTCTGTACATAGATCTCCCTTTTAATTTACACAAATGGTGCTTTATACTGTCAGCATCTTACTTTTCTCTCACAAATATATCTCAGAGTTTGTTCCATATCAGAAAATATTTAAGCTGCTTCTTTATTTTTTATTTCACTTGAAATACAGTAGATGTGCAATATTATGTTTCAGTTCATTTGTTTGTTTGAATGGAAAAGCTGCTTCTTAAATATGGCAATATAGCTAGGAATTTTTCATTCTGCGTTTCACTGTTACCTGCAAACAAGCATGAGTAAATTTGTTTTATCAGTGAAAGGAAGCCACGGTAGCAAACACCTTTCATGCATTTTTGAGGAAATTCTTTTAAAATGATTCAACAGCTCTATCCAAGCTATTCAATTTTTTGATTCTGTTATTTTTTTTAAACCAATTCCTCTAGAGAGTCATTTAGGCTGTAACCTTTAGATATTTTACACAAAGCTACAACAAATGTTGTTATGTATGCTTCTTTATTTGAAAGCTATATAAAATGTTTTTAACAATAGTCTACATAAATAAAAGTGGTTGAATAAAAAATTTTAAATTTGAGGCCCTGAATATAAGAATTTAAATATTGTTTTTTGTTAGCTTTTTTTTTTTGCATTAACCCTTTTCCTACAAATAGATTCTATTTTTTAAAAATTGAAATACAGTTGATTTACAATATTATGAATTTCAGGTGTACAGCAAAGTGATTCAGTTATACATATTTTAAAAAATTATTTTCCATTATTGAATATAATTGGAAAAATTATTTTCCATTATTGAATATAATATAATTTCCATTATTGGTATACAGTAAATCTTTATTTTTTATTTTGTGTATAGTTCTATGTATCTGAGAATCCCATACTCCTAATTTATCCTCTCTTTCCCCTTTGTTTATCCTAAGTTAGTTTTCTATGTCTGTGTGTCTGTTTCTATATTATAAATAAGCTCATCTGTGTTATTTAGCTACCACATATAAGTGATATCATATGATATTTGTCTTTATCTGGCTTACTTCACTCAGTATGACAATCTCTAGGTCCAGATGGACTCCCTGTTCTGATTCATTCATTCATCCATTTATTGATTCAACAAGTATCTATTGAGTACTCACTTTGTACTAGGGACTGTTTGGGGGCTATCATGATGTGTTCATTGGAGAAGAAGATAGTAGGTCCAGTAAACAACCAGGCATCTGTGGGTATTTAGACATATTAATATTTAGAGACTTTAGTTGTAATAGCTTCAGTTATTTCAGTGTGAATCTACTCAGATTTGTAGTAGAAGGGGTCATGTCTATGTTAGATCATTCAATATTTCCAGGTGATAAAAATAAGGGACCAACAGCCCCTTTCTAGGGAGAACCTTCCATACAATACCTTACTGCAGGAAAGAGCTCCAAGCCATTCACTAAGCATCAATGCCCCTGTGGGTTCCCAGTAGCCCCAGCTCTCTGGCCTTGGCTGAATGGACTGGGGTGGGCATGGGACCTCAGGGCAGCCAATTTATAGGTTGTCTGGTTGCCTATGGGATAACCTGGCTCCAGAGCTTTGTCCATTAGGAATGTTAGCTGAGTCTTATAACTGCTGAAGTCCTATAGTCAAGGTTTTTAAACCTAGTGACTAACCAGAGTCACCCAGGTTGGATCAGTTATAGTGGCAATGGTTCTCACATCTGAGCAGACATTCCTTGCTTCTGGACTCTTCCACTTAGTCAGTCCGTATGTTCTATTTATTAAGTTAAAACTTCTATTTAACTGGTGATTGATGTCCAAATCATCCTAAATAGTAAGGGTGATGGAAATTCAGAAATAATCTTCTCTCCTTGCCCAGAAGGCCTATTAAAACACAGATGATTGTTTCACCATCAGAATTTCTGATTCAGGGAGTTCCTGTTGTGGCTCAGTGGTAACAAACCCAACGAGTATCCATGAGGCTGCAGGTTTGATCCCTGGTCTCACTTTGTAGGTTAAGGATCCGGTGTTGCTGTAAGCTGTGGTGTAGGTCGCAGTCGTGGCTCAGATCCCAAGTTGCTGTGGCTGTGGCATAGGCTGGCAGCTGTAGCTCCAATTCGACCCCTAGCCTAAGAATTTCCATGTGCCGAGGGTATGGCCCTAAAATGCAAAAGAAAAAAAATAAAAATAAAAAAAAAGATTTTCTGATTCAGTGGATCTTGGGGGTGGTGATAAGAATTTGCATTGTTACCAAACTCTTAGTTGACACTGATGTTGACAATCGAAGGACCACATTTTGAGAATCACTGCTCTATTGAAATCTCTCCTCCATTCAAGACTCTGTGAAGTAAGCTGGGTCCTCTGCTTACCATTAGGCCAGCACATTCCAGTTTCTGGGTCCCTGTAAGGCCATTCTACCATAGAGCTGACATTCCTGATTGCCTTATTTTTCTTCAGGTCTTTACAACATCTCCACATTATCTGAGCTAATCTGAGTGAACCCTTACCACAATGTGAGCCTCTAATATAGATCATAGTAATAGGTATCATTTATTGAGCCCTTACTTCTGTACAAAGCATACTCAATAAATGATGAGATGCTCACTAGGGAATTACAATGACTTGTAAGTATTTTGTCCCTAAGTTCATTACTGCAGTATTGTTTATTTTGTATTTTTCTTTTTCTTTTTTTTTTTTTTTTTTTGTCTTTTTGCCATTTCTTGGGCCGCTCCCGCGGCACATGGAGGTTCCCAGGCTAGGGGTCGAACTGGAGCTGTAGCCACCGGCCTACGCCACAGCCACAGCCACGCAGGATCCCAGTCGTGTCTGCTACCTACACCACAGCTCACAGCAACGCCGGATACTTCACCCACTGAGAAAGGCCAGGGATCGAATGTGCAACCTCATGGTTCCTAGTCAGATTCATTAGCCACTGTGCCACAATGGGAACTCCTGTATTTTTCTTTTTAAAAACCGTTTTTAATTTCCTCTTGATTCTTGCCATCAAATATAGAAGACCAGTTTTGCCTCAGCATTTGCAATTTTTTCTACACTTGCAATGTTCCCAAATATTCTCAAAAATATTAAAACCCAGAAAAAGTCAAAAGCAGCACTAGCAGGAGTTCCCGTCGTGGCACAGTGGCTAATGAATCCGACTAGGAACCATGAGGTTGCGGGTTCGGTCCCTGCCCTTGCTCAGTGGGTTAACAATCCAGCGTTGCCGTGAGCTGTGGTGTAGGTTGCAGACATGGCTCAGATCCCGCATTGCTGTGGCTCTAGTGCAGGCCAGCGGCTACAGCTCTGATTAGACCCCTAGCCTGGGAACCTCCATATGTCGTGGGAGAGGCCCTAGAAAAGGCAAAAAGACAAAAAAAAAAAAAAAAAAAACCCAAAAAAGCCCAGCACTAGTAAATAACTGAACTCTTCCTTTGACCTAGATATACCGTTCCTGACAAATTAAAACATCTTACCTATGAGGACATGTGTGATCATATTTATTACAAAGAGAAATGGGGAAGTTTATTAGAGGTTTATTTACGTCAGGCCTCATCCTAGTAACCCCAGGCCTCTGGTTATGTCTTTTGTCAAACCTTAAAATGGAATGTATATTTTCTAATTGTTTCTTGCGTTTCTGCTCCACTGGTCTCTGAGCTTCAGTGACTCAGCAAGTGGGTCTATTTGTCCACCAGTTTTCTCTCAGTGCCTAACATGTGACAAGTGTTGAGTAAATATTGGTGGATGCTTTGGATTCAATGTTTGTGTTCCTCCCTCCCCAGCAAAAATTCTAACCCCCCAGTGTGATGGAATTTAGAGGTGGAAACTTTGGGAGATAATTAGGTCAGGGGATGACGCTCTCAAGAATAAAATTAGTGCCCTTAGAAGAAAAGGACAGGGAACTCCTTTGCCCACTTTCTTCCATGTGAAGATACAAGGAGAAGAGGGGAGTCTACAAGCTAGAAAAGGACCCTCCCCAGAACCCAACCATGCTGACACCTTCGTGTTGGACTTCCAGTCTCCAAACCATGAGAAATAAATTTCTGTTGTTTTTAAGCCACTCAGTCAGTGGCACTTTGTTCCAGCAGCCCAAATAGACTAAGACAGTGAAATTGAATTTACCTGGCTATACACATATCATTAAAAGATGGTAAGGCCAGCATCCTTTGTGGAATAAAATTAAATGAAAATAATAACATGAAAATAATTAGAGTAGAATAACAAAGTGAAAATAAAATAGCTCATTTAGTAAACCAGGGAAGAAGAAGGAGAAGCAACAAGCCTAGGAATATCTTCATTCTTCATTCCCTTGATAAGAACTCTGCCTATGGCCAAGGGCAAGTAAATTGTATTGTTTAATCAGTGAAATAAGGCAACCACCTTCAACTCATTTAAAATATTGGTGCTCTGTATTCTGTAGAAGAAATGTAAGAGAGCATAATGAAAATGACAGTCTGATACATCGAAATGGCCCCTTTTATCTCAAGACCTTGAGGCATTGTGCAAATGATAATTATCTCTTACATCATCCCCTCTGAGGTAAGAATTATTTTCCCCATTTTTAACTGAGCCTCCATAAAATTATTTCCCCCAAAGCCCCAAGTCATAGCTGCTCTCTGAATTCCTCACCTCCTGAGATATGGCTAAGTTAGCACATAAATCACATTGTTAAAGAAAACTTTAAAATCAGGGCAAAAAGTTATGTTGGAGCTATCAAGAGAATAAGCTACTTAGGGATTTCAGATTTCAAATAAAACTTCCCCAGTGATGAGCGGAAATGGAAATGGATTGGAAGAATGTTAACACAAAAACCTGTTCAGTTCTACTTTGTATTTTAATGATATTTTCAATATTTGGATGGCTTAAGAGATGAATTGACTTCAAAACACATTCTGAAGTTGTAGGTGATCTGGAGCCAAAATAAAGAATCTCTGATGAAGAATACATTCTCAGAGGAATGATAATAAAATCCTAGACTGGGAGAATGTTCCATTTTATTGCCCAAATCTGTAGAAATTCACCGTGGCAGATCAGACTTTTAATATCTGGTCACAACAGGACGTCATTCTTAATGATCCCCAGCTGCAGAGAATATGTACTTGGAATTTTTATCCCTACCTTTGTGCTTTTAGGGATCCTACATTATAGATTTATAGAATTTTTGAACTTTTACTTGCAGAGAATTACAAATGTCAGGAAAAAATGTCTACGATAGTACCAAAACTCCCACAGTGTCCTTCACCTAGACTCAACAATTGTTAATGTCTTGCCACATTTGCTTTGTCATCTGTCATATATAAAATATTTTTCCCAAACTGTTTGCAATTATATTGCATTCATTATGCCACCTTACCCTTAAGTTCTTTAGTGTGTATTTCCTAAGAACAAGGACATTTTCTTACATACCCGTACTACAGTTACCCAATTCAGGTAATTAAACATTGATCAATACTTTTATTTAATCTTATGACCACTTTACAATTTTGTTGACTGAACCAATAAAGACACTTTCTTCATTGCATCTTTCTTCTACAGTACAGGATTCAGACCCAAGATTGCATATTACATTTTGTTATTGTGTCTCTATTTCTGATCAATTCTTCATCCTTTAAAAATTTTTTTCATGACAACGACATTTTTTAAGACCACAGGTCCCTTTATAACTAAATGACATAGGATAAAATTTTGGAGAAATGTAGTTTTTATGGTGGTGGTTATTGTTTTTCTGTTAACAACTTTGATGGTAACTGCTAGAAAAGGAGAGATGGGAATTGCATAGCTTCTGATTTGGTACTGTCAGTGAAATTCAAAACGAATCCACTCAATGCAATATCCTAAGGTAGCGCCTGGTACACAGTTACTGGAAAATAAATGTGCTCAAGAGCACCTTTCTTCCTCCCTCCAAACATGCATGTTCCATGTGATGAGGGCCATATATGAGTCTTGTTGGTAATTTCTTCCTAATTATCTAACACAATGGGTTGGCATTGAGTAGACTCAGCAAAACTTTGCTGAATGAATAACTCATGGGGATGAAATGTACTCAGATGTGTTAACTAGTGCCATTTCCTTTTTTCTTTTAAATTTTAATCACCTAACTTAGTGACAAGACACAAAATAATTGAGCAGGTTTTGAAAGTCTTCACCTTCTCAGAAAAGTGGGTTTCCCAGCAGGTGTCAACACATTCCTGCAAGGAACATTTTGTTTACTCCCCAAATCCTTAAAATCCAGTGACATTATTATATCCTGTTATCTTTAACAGTCATTATACATAATCCCTTCTCTTTACTCATTTCTTCTCTCCGCAGTTTAGAATACCGAAAACCTATCAACTTAAATTCTGATCAATTGAAATCTGTGGAGTTTGTGAAATGTTCTCTGTCATCTGAACATGCTAAGCAAATTTTAAAAATAAATCAAGAGTGTAAAGGTTCCTGTTTAGTTTACTTAAGGAAATCAATAGTACGCAGCTGAGGCACTGTTTATATACAAGTGGTAGTTTATTGCAAAGAGCCATAGACTAGAATTTAATTACCAAACTTAGGGGACAGATTTAGGGGGCCGTGTTTCTGTTTATTTGTTCTTATCCCCACACAACCAGACAAAAATGATTGGTGCTCAGAGAAAAGGAACTGGCCTAGGATCTCACAGGTAGTAAGTGGCTCAGGTGGGATTTGAATCCAGGTTTCTTAGTTCCATCTTTGATAGACCACTCTGTGCCAAGCTAATTTGAATCATGAGGGTCCTTACTGTGCCAAGTCCCCTGTAGGCAAATTAAATTAGTAATGCGACTTTACTGAGAAAAAAATTTTTGAAAAAGAATTAAACATATGCTATTTTAAGGAAATCAACAATATAGTACTTGTGGGAAAACTAGAACTTTGGCCTTTTTTCTCACTTATTTTAGGGTTGTTTTTATTTTGAAATACAAGGCTGGGTGTGGGAAGTGGCCTTCGTGATGTCTTCAATCCTTGGAGCATTTTGAAGTACTAACTGCAGCCCTGAGTCCTTTAAAAGTAATAAAACAACATTTCATTTAAAAATATTCTTTTCATCATTTTAGAGAAAACTTCCTTCATGTTGAGTTAATGGGCTTTTCCTGCAAAGTACGGCGGTGAAAGACTTTGCTTTTGAATTACCAAACTCCGAGCACATTTTGAACAATTAGAACAGCTCCTGAGATAAAGGGAGTCACCTGGCAGAAAGCACATAATTGTGTCTAGAGAGAGTTACAATGAAGATTTCAGAGTAACATTAGGTTCTGATTTTTCATTATTTATCTCGTCAGCTAAAGATTAAATTCTTTCTTCATGTTCTGATAAAATGCCCTTCTGAATATTTAATGGCCTACTCTACTTACAGGTTTTTTTTTTTTTTTTTTTGAACATGTTTTTGTTTTTTACTGGGGGTCATAGGGGATAAGTTTTGGGAAGAGTGTTAGGAGTTTGAAAGTAATTGTATTAACTTTAAAAAAAGAATTGTGAGGAGTTCCCACTGTGGCTCAGCTGTAACAAACCTGACTAGTATCCATGAGGATGCAGGTTTGACAGCTGGCGCCACACAGTGAATAAAGGATTCCTGCAGCTGTAGCTCCAATTTGAACCCCTAGCCTGGGAACTTCCATATGCCGCAGATGTGGTTTTCAAAAAAAAGAAAAAAGAAAGTTTAAAAATTTTTTTTAAAAAGGAAGAATCATGGAATGGTGCATCTACTCATATTTTAAATGCTCCTTTTGGAGTTCCCGTAGTGGCTCAGTGGTTAACAAACTCGACTAGGATCTATGAAGATGCGTGTTCAATCCCTGGCCTCCCTCAGTGGGTTAAGGATCTGGCATTGCCGTGAGCTGTATTGTAGGTCACTGACATGGCTCAAATCTCGCATTGCTGTGGCTGTGGTGTAGGCTGGCAACTGTAGCTCTGCATGCACCCCTAACCTGGGAACCTCTATATGCCACAGGTGCAGCCCCCAAAAGCAAAATAAATAAACAAATACTCCTTTTATATCTGTGATTTAGACCATTCATAAGTATGATTGGTTTCATTTAAGTTACATGCATTTTCTTCTAATCGTGCTCCTCAAAAATTATGGGAAAGAACACGAGACATAAACCTCCTTTTGCACTTGACCTATATAAACTGATGAATGAGGGTCATACAATAAACATGTGCTTGTTTGTAGTGACTGAGATGAGATTGTCCTAACTGGCTGGTTAGTGAACAGGCCAAGTGGTCATAGTTGTAGAACCTATTATTTACTGAGCCGTTTGCTATTTGCAGGCGCCAAGGAAAGCACTTTACTTTTACTTAATCCTCACCTGAAACCTCAGAGGCAGTGCCTATTATTTTATCAGTTTTATAGATGAACATGAAGAGGCCCAGAGAGGCTATTGGTGATCCTTATAGGTAATAATCCCATTCATTCTGGCTCTAGAGGCTACATTTTGTTTTGGATAGATGTCACAGACACTTGTAAGAAGGGGTAATTGGAAGGACATTGAGTAGATTCAACAAACTAGAGGAAGAACTGTTGCAATTGTCCAGACAGGAAGTGATAGGGGCTGGGACTAGATGTTTTTGTGTGTATGTGTGTGTGTCTTTAAGGCAGAATTTTTTTAAATTAATTTTTTCTTTTCTTTTTTTAACCCATTCCTCCCAGCATTCACCTGCCACCTTTGGCAACCACCAATGTTCTGTTTTCTGTATCTATGATCTTAGTTTCATTTTGCTTTTGTTTTTTGATTCCCCATATAAGTAAGATCAATTGGTATTAGTCTCTCTGACTTATTTCACTTACTGTAATACACTCAAGGTCCATTTATGTTGTTGCAAATATTTCAATTTTATTCTTTTTTTATGACTGAATACCATTCCACAGTATGTATATATGTATGTGTATGTGTGTAAAAACATGTGGGTTGGAATTTCCATTGTGGCTCAGGAGTAATGAATCTGACTAGTATCCATGAGGATGTGGGTTTGATCCCTGGCCTCACTCATTGGGTTAAGGATCCAGGATTGCTGTGAGCTGTGGTGTTGGCTGTCAGCTGTAGCTTCGATTCAGCCCCTAGCCTGGGAACTTCCATATGCTGTGGGCGTAGCCCTAAAAAGCAAAAAAAAAAAAAAAAAAAAAAAAAAAAAAGGCGGGGGGAGGTTATATATGTTTTCAAATTAGTGCTTTTATGTTCTTTAGGTAAATACCCAGAAGTAGAATTTCTGGATCATGTGTGTATTTTTAATTTTTTTGAGGAATTGCCATACTATTTTTCATGGTGGCTGTACCAGTTTACATTTCTACCAAGACTTCTTCACATCCTTGGCAATGCTTGTTATTTCTTGACTTTTTGATAATCATCATTCTCACCAGCATGAGGTAGTATCTCCTTGTGGTTTTTGTTTGCATATCCCTGTACCTGTTGGCCATCTGTATGTCTTTTTTGGAAAAATATCTATTCAGCATATCTGCCCATTTTATAAATTGAACTCTTTTTTTTTTTTTTTTTTTTTTTTTGCTTTTTAGCTGATGAATTCTTTCTAGGTTTTGAATATTAGCCCCTTATCAAATATATGATTTGCATTTTTTTTCTCCCCTTCACTAGGTTGCCTTTTCACTTTGTCTATGGCTTCCTTTGCTCTTCAGAAGCCTTTTCATTTGATGTAATCCCACTTATTTATTTTTGCTTTTGTTGCTTTTGTTTCTGGTGTCAAATCCAAAAAATCATCATCGGAGCACCCATCGTGGAACAGAAGAAATGAATCTGACTAGGGACCATGGGGTTGCAGGTTTGATCCCTGGCCTCACTCAGTGGGTTGGGGATTCGGCATTGCTGTGAGCTGTGGTGTAGGTTGCATATGTGGCTTGGATCTGGCATTGCTGTGGCTCTGGCGTAGGCTGGCAGCAACAGCTCCGATTGGACCCCTAACCTGGGAACCTCCATGTGCCATGGGTGCAGCCCTCAAAAAAGACAAAAAAAAAAAAATCATAAAGACCCATGTCAAGGAGCTTACTGCCTGGGTTTTCTTCTGGGAGTTATGTGGTTTCAGGTCTTATGTTTAGTCTTTACCTTTATGAGTTAATTTTTTTTTTTGTATGATATAAGATAATGGTCAAGTTTCACTCTTACGTGTGGCTGTCCAGTTTTTCCAGCATCACTTATTGAAAAGACTGTCTTTTCTCCATTGGATATTTTTGGCTCCTTGATTGTAAATTAACTGACCATGTATTCATGGGTTTCTATTCTGTTCCATTGAACTGTCTGTTTTTATGCCAGTACTATACTTTTTTTTATTACTGTAGCTTTGTAATATAGTTTGAAATAAGGGTATTGATTCTTTCACCTTTGTTCTTCTTAAGAAGATTTCTGCAGCAATTTGTGGCCTTTTATGGTTCCTTGCAAATTTCAGGATTATTTGTTCTATTTCATTGAAAAATTCCATGGGAATTTTGATAGAGATTATATTGATCTGTAGATTGGGGAGTGTGGACATTTTATCAATATTGATTCTTCCAATCCATGAGAATGGAATTTCTTCCCGTGTACTTGTCTTTTTTAATGTCTTATAGTTTTCAACATATGAGTTTTCACCTTCTTCATTAAATTTATTCTTAGGTATTTTATTCTTTACGATGCAATTGTGAGATTATTTTCTTAATTTCTCTTTCTAATAATTCATTATTAGTATATAGGAATGCAATAGGCTTTTTGTTTATTGATTTTGTATCCTGCAAATTTACTGAATATCTTTGTTAGTTCTAACAGTTTTTTCGATGGACCTTTCAGGGTTTTCTTTACATAATATGTTATCTGCAATTAGTAACAGTTTTACTTCATTCTGGTTTGGGTGCCTTTTATTTATTTTTCTTGCCTAATTGCTCTGGCTTTAACTACCAATTCTCTATCTTAGAGGAAAGGCTTTCAGCTTCTCACTGGTGTAAATGATGTTAGCGGTGGACTTGTCACATATAGCCTTTATTATGTTAAGGTATATTTTCTTTATACCCACTTTGTTGAGAGGTTTTTTTTCTTTTAATCATAAATTGATGTTAGGGACTAGAATTTTGAGGGTAAAAATAAAAGGAAATGTGTAGAGATGATCAGGTTCTGGTGATGGATTTGATAGGGACATGCAATAGAGGGCAGTATCAAGAGTTGGCCCTAGGTTTTTCCTTGACTTAGGGTGAAATATGTATTTGCCCTTTATTCAGTTTCTGAAATAGAGCTCCTAAAACTCTTGGGATGTCCTAAGTGATGAAAGTGATAATTTTTTTTATGATAATGAGGTGACTTTTGGATCACCAGTAAGGGTTGGGCCTGGTTGCCAGGAGAACCAACGATGTGATTAAGGGGTTGGAACTTTCAGCCCACCTGCTTGACTCCGGGGTAGGAGGCAAGGGCAAAGAACTGAAGGTAGATCAATTGCCACTGACCAATGATTAAATCAACCATTCCTTTGTAATAAAGCCTCCATAAAAACTCAGAAAGACAAGGTTCAGAGGGCTTCAAGGTTTGTGAACGTGTGTAGATGTGGAGAGACTGGGACCCTTAGAGAGTGTGTGGAAGCCCTGAGCCCTTTCCCCATGTCTTGCCCTATGCCTCTTTTCCACCTGGCTATTCCTAAATTCTCTCTGTCTCTGTCTCTGTCTCTCTCCTTTTTTTTTTTTTTTTTTTTTAGGGCCACATCTGCAGCATTTGGAAGTTTCTGGGCTAGGGGTCAAGGGCTACTGCTGCCAGCCTACACCACGGCATTTCAAGGTCTGAGCCACATCTGTGACCTATGCTGCAGCTTACAGCAATGCCAGATCCTTAACCCACTGAGCAAGCCAGGGATCAAACCCACATCCTTATGGACACTGTCAGGTTCTTAGCCCGCTGAGCCATGACAGAAACTCCGAATCACATCCTTTCTAAAAAATTGGTAACCTAGTAGTGGGTTGAATCATAGGGCACTGAGCCGATGTCCTGAGAATTACTTGGTTTTGTGTGTGTGTGTGTGTGTGTGTGTGTGTGTGTGTGTTGGGTGTGGCGGGGGGTAGAGGGGGTGGACAACCCCCACCCCCCGGCACACCCATACCCAAATATTGGAATTGTGTCCAGGAACCCCAGAAAACATGGTGAGGGTGGATGATGGAGGAGGCGCCCTGGAGGAAAAGATCAGTGAAACCCTCATTTGTCCAATTCCTTGTTAGAGGAAAGCCAGTCAGAATGAGTGGAACGTCAGCATGATGAACTATTTTAAAGGAAACAATTTCATTATTTCCAGGAAATAGAACCAGGCTATAAAATTATTTGTTGGTCTAGCCTGAGCACTTGTTTAATAAAGAATTAGAAATGGTTTGCTATTCACAAATTGGTTGCTCCACAAACGATGCTTCTTAAGTGTTTGAAGGTGGTTAAAAGCAGTTTGTTTTTCTAGAGTGTTTAAATATTCCCTCTGGAAATCTTGTTAAACTCTTCATTTGCTCCCCAAACTCTCTCTTAAAAAAAGAGGAAAATGTAGAGTCTAGGTGAGCGTCTGCCACAATTAATGAGGCTTTACTCAATTAAGAAATACTGACCAGGTGCATTAGCCTTTTTCCTCCTCTGGGGTCAATAGAGGCACTTTTCACCAGGCACTTAAACCTTAGCTGGTGTTAGTGATGGTTTTAACGACTGTTCTGGTCAGTAGTTTGTGTTCTGCCAAATAGACGAATGGCGTGGGGGTGGGGATGAGGGGCAGAGTCTCATTGCCTGTTTTCCTCGGAAACCAGTCGCACATCATCGACTTGGGGCTCACATGGGGATGTGTTGTGATGGAGGTATTTCCTCTAACATCTGTTGAATACCTACACATGCCAGACTTCTATACACACTGTCTGCTTTAGTCCTCACAACCACAAGATGTGGAATGTTTCGTTCTGCCCATTTTGCAAACCACACAACCCAAACCTTAAACCTGTATGTCCTGCCTGCTGACCATCTTCACCTGTATATCCCTGAGCAGAAGAGCAAACTTGTATTTGTTACCTCTTCCTCTAATTGGATCTTCCTCTAATTGGGGTCAGCAACCAATTAATCCATCAAGAGTTAGAATTCTAGACTCATTCTATTTTTTTTTTTTTTGGTCTTTTGTCTTTTTAGGGCCACACCTGTGGCATATGGAGGTTCCCAGGCTAGGGGTCCAGTCGGAGCTACAGCTGCCAGCTTACACCACAGCAACAGCAATGCCAGATCATAGCCGCATCTGTGACGTATGCCACAGCTTGTGGCAACACCGGATCCTTAACCCACTGAGTGAGGCCAGGGATCAAACCCACAACCTCATGGTTCCTAGTCAGACTCATTTCCACTGCGCCATGACATGAGTCCTCTAGACTCATTCTTTGTCTCTCTCTCTCTCTCTTTTTTTTTTCTTGCTATAGTCACAGCATGCAGAAGTTCTCAGGCCAGGGATCGAACCTGTGCCACAGAAGTAAACCAAGTCACAGTGTGTCAATGCTGGATCCTTAACCCACTGAGCCCCAAGGAACACCTCTAAACTCACCCTTGATTTGTTCTTCTCTGTTTCTTTCTTTTTAACTGTTATATACCCCACCAATTGCCAAATCCTAATGGTTTCACTCCTGTGTATTTCTGTACAGCTGACCCTTGAACAACAGACCTGACCTGCACGGTTCTGCCTATTTGTAGATATTTTTCCATAGTAAATACTACAGCACTACATGGTTCACTATTGGTTGAATCTGTGGGTGTAGAAGAACTACAGACATGGAGGCCTGACTGTAAATTACATGTGGATTAATACCCATGTTGTTCAGAGGGTCAACTGTATTAATTTTTTCTAACCCTCTGTATTCATTTCTACGGCTGCTGTCACAAATAGCCACAAACATAATGGCTTAAAAAAACACAAGTTATTATCTTATAATTCTTGAGGCCAGACTTCTGAAATCAATCCTGTTGGTCTGAAATTAAGGTGTCAGTAGTACCAGCTCCTTTTGGAAGCTCTAGAGCAGAATCTATTTCCTCATCTTCTCTCATTTCTGGAAGCTGTCAGTATTTCTTGGATTATAACTGCTTACTCCAAACACATCAGCTTTTCTCCCTGAATCCTTGGTTACCCATCCAAGGTCTTCTTCCTTCCTTGCAGTTGAATCTCCTTCCTCTTCCTTCTTATAAGAGCACTGTGATTATATTAAGGACTCACCTAAATAATCTTCATCTCTCAAGATCCCTAATCACATCTGCAGAGTCCTTTTTGCCAGGTAACATTCACAGGTCCAAGGGAGGAGGACATGGACAACTTGGGGCGAGTCACCTTTTTTTTTTTTTAATTCTTATTGAAGCATAGTTGATTTACAATGTTGTGATAATTTCTGCTGTACAACAAAATGATTCAGTTATATATGTACACACATCCATTTTCTTTCAGATTCTTTACCCACATAGATTATCACAGAATATTGGGTAGAGTTCTCTGTGCTGCAGCAGGTTCCCATTGGCCAATCATTCCTTATACATCAGTGTGCTTATGCCATTCCCAAACCCTCAGTCATCCCTTCTTTGGTAACCAAGAGTTTTTCAAAGTCTGTGAGTCTGCTTCTCTTCTGCAAATAAGTTCATTTGTATCCTTTTTTTTTTTTTTTTTAGATTTCCACATTTAAGTGATATCACAAGATGTTTGTCTTTCATTGTCTAACTTCACTTAGTATGATAATTTCTAGGTCCATCAATGTTGCCAAAAATGCCATTGTTTCATTTTTTAATGGCTGAGTAATATTCCATTGCATATATGTACCATATCTCTATCCATTCCTCTATCAATGCAAGTATAGGTTGTTTCCACATCTTGGCTATTGTAATAATGCTGCAGTGAACATTGGGGTGCATGTATCTTTCTGAATTATGGTTTTCTCCAGACAGATGCCTAGGAGTGGGATTGCTGAATCTTATGGTGAGAGAGGCTATCATTAAGCCCACCACATTCTCCTTTCCTGGCTCATCCTGTCCTTGCCTCTCACTTCCTCAGTGGTCTCTCTGTCTTCAGTTTAATCCATCCTCCCTTCCAGCCCTCCCTGTCATGTAGAGCAGTGGTTTCCCAAGGCAGATCCATTAACTGAACCCCCAGAAAGTTGTTAAAAGTACAGACGCCTGGGGAGTTCCTGTCATGGCTCAGCAGAAACAAATCTAACTAGTATCCATGAGGATGCAGGTTCAATCCCTGGCCTCGCCCAGTGGGTTAAGGATCTGGCAGTGCCATGAGCTGTATAGGTCACAGATGCAGCTCAGATCTGGCATTGCTGTGGCTCTAGTATAGGCCAGCAGCTACAGCTCTGATTTGACCACTAGGCTGGGAACCTCCATATGCTGTGGGTAAGGCCCTAAAAAAACAAACAAACGGAAGTACAGATACCTGGGTTTTCTGCCTGTATTTGTAATTTATAAATCTACCACCATACTAATTTAAATAGGTAAATGAAGAGACAAAGCTTTGTACTTTGATGTCAGCACCAAAATTTCAATATAGGAGAAACTTGAATAGGAGTTTGTTTGGGGAATTCCTGGGGAATTTCCCTGAGACTGTGTTTGCATAGCAAGCATATTGTGTCTACACTGATTGCTGGTTACAGATCAATGAAAACAGCCAAGTTTACTAAAGATGGTTTTATGCAGATATTACAGTAGTTTTTAAAAAATTGTCTGACTTGGAAGTAACTTTATGGGGTTGATGAAGGTCATAGGGTAGGAAAATGATGCTTAGATCTTCCTTCTCCAGGCCAAGGTTTCTCTGGGGCACTGATGCCAGTGAGTTTGGGAACCTCTGATTCTGATCATAAACTTCTTGAGGACAAGGATCCTATCTTGTTCTGTATTTAGTCCCCACTTCCTAGGACTCTGGCACAAAGCTTTTGTATCCTAAATGAACAATTCCATGAATTAATGAAATTTGCTAGTATGAAATGCTAGTACAAAAGAGCTTGTTAAGTATTTTGGTGTTGTTGAGTTTTTTACTAAAAGACGACCTACTTTGATGAGGAACTGAGGCAAGGGATTAAGGGATCTCTTGGGAGAAGCATAGATAACTAGGTTGTTTAGAGGTCAAGGTAAGCATTTGCTGTTAAAGAGTGTTACCAAAGCTGGCTGGTGGTGATGCATGTCCAGAGTGGACCCACACACTTCCAGGAAGTAAAAAGCCAAGCAGATGCATGGTATTTGTATCTGTCTGGATATAGGGTGTATAACTATAATAGCTAACACCTGGCACTTCCTATGCACCAGGCATTGTTCTAAGCACTATATATGTATCAGCATGTATGTATAATCATCCCATTTAACTTTCACAAGAACCTTGATCACTCACCAAAAAACTCACATACCAACAATGAAACAGGTTGGTTAAATAACTTGGCCATGGTCACACAGCTAGAGAGTGGATCCAAACCCAATCACCCTGGCCCCAGAGGTTTTACTTGATGCACTGCCCAGAGAGCTGTGTTGTGTCACCCAGCAAGGTGAAACTGAGATGAAAGAGCAGACTCTGAGTGCATGGTCAAGTTAGGTAGAAAGGAAACAAATACAGACCACATCGTGAGACTATGACAAATAATTTAATACAAATGTACCCATCCTCTGAAGTCTTAAGGAGGGCAAGTGATTGTCCTGCCAAGATCATGACAGTAAATGGCACAGTGGAGACTAGAATTCATTTGTGTCTGAGATCATATCCATGAACTTTGAAATGGGATGAGACTTTCTAAGGTAGGGGGACAAGGGAAGATAGAGCAAGGACATTTTATTTAATCTCAGACTAAGAAAGGCCTGGCCTTATGATTATTATTTAAAATTATTTTTGCTATAGAATGCAGTGATTTTCATTAAATTGACTGAGTTGCATAGCTATCATCAAAATCCAGTTTGAGAACATCCTCATCACCCCAATAAACTCCCTTATTTCCATGTATAGGAAATTGTGTACATGTTTAATTGTTTCTATCTCTAGCCATAAGCAACCACTCATCGACTTTGTATCTCTATAGGTTTGCTTTTTCTGGACATTTAATACAAGTGGAATCAGAATATATGTGATCTTTTCTATTGGCATCTTTCATTTAGCATAACTTTTTTTAGGTTCATCCATGCTGCAGCCATATATCAGTAGTTCTTTCCTTTTTACAGCTGAATAATATTTCAGTTTGTGGCTCTACCACATTTTGTCTATCCATTTGCCATTTGACACTTCCTTGGATGTGTCCCACTTTTTACCTCTTAAGAATAATGTTACTATGAACACTCATACACAAGGTTTTGTGTGGATGTATGTTTTCATTTCTCTTGGGCACATGGCTAGAAATAGAACTGCTTGGTTGTTGTGGTAGTTTTGTTTACTTTTGCATCTGTTTAATCTTTTTTTTTTTTTTCTTTTTTGGCCCTGCCCATGGGATATAGAAGTTATCAGGCCAGGGATCAAATCCGAGCCACAGCTGCGACTTATGCCACAACTGGGGTAACACTGAATCCCTTAACCAGTTGAAATTCTGCATATGATTAATCTTTAAGAAATGAGGGCCTGATATTTATGCAAAGGTCTGAAGGCTGGAAAAAGAAAAAGCCAGGGAAGAAGGAAGGGTCAATGTTTTAGGCAGTGGGAAAAGTATTAGTTTCCTTGTTCCTGATGTGGTACCTATAAAGTATTAACTATTGTATTTTGCATCTTAAACCCAAGGCTTTGTGTTATCAAAGGAATACTGTCAATTTCTTGAAGGTGATAAATGTGCCTGCATCATAGCAAAGTTGCCTTTTCTCAGTTTGTATTGAGCTATTCTATGAGAAATCATTACAAGAAAAAAAAAAAAAAAGGGACCAACAAACACTCAAACAAAGCAAGCAAACAAATAAAACAAAACCCTGATGGTTTGGTATGAAAAGGCCACGAGACAAAAGGAAGAATCTATGCTGTTCCTTATAGTCTTTCTTTTTCTACATTTTAGCAAGTTAATCTCCTCACATGCACAGCAATAATATTTGTAGAGCCTGAAAGCCACAGCTCTGTTTCCCTGCTTCCCAGAAGATAAATGGTGTTCAGCAAAATGCAGGAAAATAATCATACCCAAGCCATCTTTCTCCAACACGCTTTCTTCCTTTTTGTCAATTTTAGCCAAAGTTGCTTTGTGTACCCGTGTGTTTTCCCTCTTCATGAGCTTTTCTGTCCAAGAAAAAGAAAGTATTCAGGACCCCAGCAGTTGTACACACAATATATTGGTTAATGCAAGGTGACCTGCAGGTTTCAACTCGGTTTGCAAAGGCAGCTGCAGTACAGCCACGGAGGCAATTACAGCATTACAAACCATGGACATAAAGTTGCAGAGCTGATTTCTAAAAGGCCCAAAGAGAGTTTTTACTTCTTAGCTTATGACCAGAAGTTCATGGCACATTAAGTTTTCCATTTGAAAGCTAAGAGAATCCCTTGCCACAGCTTCTAACCTCTCAAAGTGATCGGAGAGAGAAAATGTCAGGCTTTCTCTTGATGAAAAAAAAGTATTCTCCAAGTGTAGTGATAGAATGCCAGCTTTGTCCTTACTTTCAGTTTGAGTGGGAGGCAGGGATTTGGTGATATATCTGGACAGAGGTCAGTAATGGCCTCTTTTTTTTTTTTTTTTTTTTTTTTGCATCCACATAAAATTCTTGACCCTAACTTTTGGAATTAGCCCCTCGGTTTTCCTTTATGAAATACAGCCATTTTCAAGTTCAGGTAGTTTGGTTGGTTTGATACCATCAGTATGCCCTGCGGGGAGGCCCGTGCTCCAGAAGTGACCTTTTGGAGCAATGGATACCCCTGGTCCTGTGATGGGTTCAGCAATAGGCATGTGACCCACTCTGGGATAATGACAAGTCAAGAGCTTTCACTTAAACAGTTGGGAAAGAGGTACCCTCTTTCCTTCGGGTTGTTAAGCTGGAAACATTTTATTTTATTTTTTGCCTTTTTTAGGGCCGCACCTGCGGCATACGGAAGTTCCTAGGCTAGGGGTCGAATTGGAGCTGCACCTGTTGGCCTACACCATAACCACAGAAACTCAGGATCCAAGCTGCATCTGCAACCTACACCACAGTTCATGGCAATGCCAGATCCCTAACCCTGAGCAGGGCCAGGGCTCGAACCACATCCTCATGGATCCTAGTTGGGTTCATTACCAGTGAGCCACAATGGGCATCCCTATGCTGGAAGAATTTATGTCTAGAGGTGCCGACAAATATCTTCTCTGGCTTCAAGGAAGGGTCTAAACAAGAGCAGAAGAGAATAAACCCAACAGAGAGGAAAGTAGAACCCAGAGATGGAGGAAGACAGATTGCCATGGCATCATCTCAGCATCTGGAACCCACTGTGCTGACACCCCTATAGTCACTGGACTAGTTCACTATGTGACGAGTGTCTGGATGGAAGGAGAGTTTTGTTAACTGAAACAAACAAACAAAAAATTCTGACCAATTCAGGGTCACCCAAAGCTGTGTTTAGAACTAAAAGAAAATAGACTTTTTCCATCCTTTAAACTCCATCTCTGGAGTTCAGTTGTGGCACAGTGGAAAGGACTCCGACAGGTATCCATGAGGGTGCTGGTTCGATTCCCGGCCTTGCTCAGTGGTTGGGCAATCCGGCATTGCTGTGATCTGTGGTGTAGGCTGAGAGCTGTAGCTCTAATTCCACCCCCTAGCCTGGGAACATCCATATGACACGGGGGCGGCCCTAAAAGGCAAAAAGAATCAATAAATAAACTCCAACACTTAATCAACATAGCAATTTGAAAATAACCCCAGTACATGCATCTGAGCTCAGCATACTTTTCATTTATTTATTTATTTAGCTTTTTGGGGCCTCACCTGTGGCATATGGAGGTTCCCAGGCTAAGGGTCCAATCGGAGCTACAGCTGCCGGCCCACACCCCAGGAACACAGGATCCGAGCTGCGTCTGTGACCTACACCACAGCTCACAGCAACGCCAGGCCCTTAACCCCCTAAGTGAGGACAGGGATTGAACCCGCAACCTAATGTTCCTAGTCGGATTCCTTTCTGCTGTGCCACGACAGGAACTCTAGCATACTTTGTTTTATCTATGCACAAGTGCCGCACATAAAAATTCCAGCAAATTAAACCTGGGAAAGTCCCAGAAGGTGAAGTAACTGCACAAGGTCATATGTTGTGATGTAACTGAAGTGCCTTGGTATCAGTGTCCTCCACTCTGTTTCACTGTCTTTTAGTGAAATGAATTTCAAAATGAAAGGTCCTCCACATAAGTGGATTGTAATGTCAATTTATGGGGAGTGGTCAGCTTTTGCAAATAAATGAAGTAGAATAGACAACATTAAGATATATTACATATAATAAGAATATGTCGTATTTTATGAAGTTTCATTCCAGTTGTACATAAAAAATAATTTCCATGTATACATAAAAATCAATATAGTGAATCTTTGAATCTGAACTATGTACCTCCTACTGTGGTTCTTGGTCAGTTTGCAAGCCTCTTGAGTGCATGCTAGGATGTCTTTTATGAACACATTTACATTTGAAAGGGGGAGGTGTGGAATATGGTTTTCATAACAGGAAGGGGTCCCTGGCCTCCCAAGCTAGCCTATTCTGGAGGGCATGGATTCTAGAAGGTTCTGAGCGTGAGTTGTGAGCACAACCATTTCCCTGTTTGTCTTCCCCATCACTGAACTACCAGTAACCAGAGCATTCTTTGGGAAAGCTTTCGGAATCCTCTATGGGATGAAAGTACTGTATAAAATCAAGTCTGGTCTGTTTATGGGGTCTGTTTATGGATGTAATTCCCCGCACCCAGAGATCAGGACCAGCGCTGCGGTCTGCACTGCACTGCATCTGATTCTCATTAACTGCCCGTGCTTTCCCCCCCAGATCCGGCTTCTCTGCTTCTCTAAATTACTGCGCACATGGCTGGCTTCCGCAGCCTGCTCAGCCCCGGTCATCTGCAATCCAGTCCGCCACTCTGTTCGAACCCACACTGCAATTTGAGCGAACTCATATCAGGAGTCCTTTAGACATGAAAATTCTCTCTCATGATTAAAGAAACTTCCTGAGCGCAATGCTGCTGACTTCATAGAGTTTTCTACCAAACACGGGGAAGAAGGGGCAGGTTGGATTTCTTTGGCCTGGAGAAAGAAAACTGGATAATACATGTTTATACTGTAACTCAGACGGCAAACAAGATTACTTCAATCCCTTTTTTAGTATTAAAAAAGCATTGCGGAGTTCCCGTCGTGGCGCAGTGGTTAACGAATCCGACTAGGAACCATGAGGTTGCGGGTTCAGTCCCTGCCCTTGCTCAGTGGGTTAACGATCCGGCGTTGCCGTGAGCTGTGGTGGAGGTTGCAGACGCGGCTGGGATCCTGCGTTGCTGTGGCTCTGGCGTAGGCCGGTGGCTACAGCTCCGATTCAACCCCTAGCCTGGGAACCTCCATATGCCGCGGGAGCGGCCCAAGAGATAGCAACAACAACAACAACAAAAAAGACAAAAGACAAAAAAAAAAAAAAAAAAAAAAAAAAAAAAAAAAAAAAAAGCATTGCATAGTTTTTCTTAACCTAATAATTACCTACATAATGCCTACTATGTATCAGTCACCTTCTCAAGGCTAAAAAATTATTGGAATTCCGTGGTGACTTAGCAGCTAAGGATCCAGCTGTGGCTCAGATCAATCCCTGGCCAGGGAACTTCTGCATGCCAAAGGGCAAAAAAAGAAAAAAAAAAAAAAAAGTGAACAATTAAGTCACAGCGATCTTCATATCCACTCTGAATTGGGATGAGCTCAGCAATGCTGAGCATCCCTCACTTTTCAGTATTTAAAACTAAAGGTGTTTAGAAGTTCCCATGGTGGTGCATCGGAAACAAATCCAACTAGTAACCATGAGATCGCTGGTTCAATCTCTGACCTTGCTCAGTGGGTTAAGGATCATCGTTATGGTGAGCTGTGGTGTAAGTCACAGATGTGGCTTGGATCTGGCCTTGATGTGGCTATGGGGGAGGCCGGCAGCTACCGCTCTAATTGGACCTCTAGCTTGGGAACCTCCATATGCTGTGGGTGTGGCCCTAAAAAGACAAACAAAACAAAACAAAACAAAACAACCCCGCAAAAAGCTGTAGGTGTTTCTCACTCACACTTGTTTTCCTTGGGTGGGCATGTGAATGTGCAGGTGGGGAGCTCCTCTACACATCATCCACTCTACCCTGACTGCACCTGGCGAGCTGCAGGCCCATGGGCAAGGGAATTTAGGCCGGCCAATTGTGGAGGACTTCTTTACAAAGGTCTACCCAGAAGCCACACCTTCCTTCTGTTCATTCTTCATTGGCTAAAGCCAGCAATGAACCTTGCCTAACCTGAGGAGGGCAAGAAAGGGCTGTCCTACCATGTTTCTGGAAGGAAGAGAAACAGACATATTTACTGAACAAGAAAAATGACTACTGCAACTGTTCTATGAAGAATGTTTACAGATGAAAAAACTGAAACAGAGTTCATGGAACTTGTCCCAGGTCACAGAAGCAGTAAATGGAGTAGGATGACCAGGTTTAGCAAATAAAAATGGAGGATGTTCAATTAAATTTGAATTTCAAGAGTTACCGTCGTGGCTCAGTGGTTAACGAATCCAACTAGGAACCATGAGGTTGCAGGTTCGGTCCCTGGCCTTGCTCAGTGGGTTAAGGATCAGGTGTTGCTATGAGCTGTGGTGTAGGTCGCAGACTCAGTTTGGATCCCGTGTTGCTGTGGCTGTTGTGTAGGCCAGTGGCTACAGGTCCGATTGAACCCCTAGCCTTGGAACCTCCATGTGCCACTGGAGCAGCCCTAGAAAAGGCAAAAAAAGACCAAAAAAAAAAAAAAAATTGAATTTCAGACAAGCAAGGAAAAATTTTTTTTTTAAAGTATAAATACAAATTTCTCATAAGTAGGTTTGGGACATATTTTTGCTAAAATGTATTTGTTGTTTATCTGAACATTAAATTTAATGAAGTGCCCTGTATTTTGTCTGGCAACCCTAAAATGGAGTAGCCAGGATTTGAAATGGAGTATTCTAGCTCCAGAGATGAATAATCTGTTTAGTAGCATTCTCTTGCTTCTGTGACTTTATTCCTCTTCCAATGTTAATTAATTAATTAATTTATTTTTTAATTTATTTTTTGTTGTTGTTGTTGTTGTTGTTGTTGCTATTTCTTGGGCCGCTCCCACGGCATATGGAGGTTCCCAGGCTAGGGGCTGAATCGGAGCTGTAGCCACCGGCCTACGCCAGAGCCACAGCAACTCGGGATCCGAGCCGAGTCTGCAACCTCCACCACAGCTCACGGCAACGCCGGATCATTAACCCACTGAGCAAGGGCAGGGATCGAACCCGCAACCTCCTGGTTCCTAGTCGGATTCGTTAACCACTGGGCCACGACAGGAACTCCAAAAGTTTTTTTTTTGTTTGTTTGTTTTGTCTTTAATGGCCACACCCATGGCATAAGGAAGTTCCTGGGCCAGGGATTGAATCAGAGCCATATCTTTGACCTACACTGTAGCTGGGGCAACACTGGATCCTTTAACTCTCTGCACCAGGCTGGGGCTTGAACTTGTGCTTCCACAGCAACCCAAGCCACTGTGGTTGGATTCTTAACCCACTGCGCCACAGCAGGAATTCCTTCCAATGTTAATTTAATCTTTGTTCCTTAATCATACGAATAAGGCCATAGGCAAATTTTGAAAACTTCTCTATCAAAGGAAAGAAAAAAAACATTCTGTAAATGTCTTATTACTGATAGCTTCCTGTAGGGTCCTAGGAGGTGGAGGTAAGGAGGGGACAGGACATGGAGGAGGTTAGAGAATAGAGGGGAAAATAAGAATCTGTCTACTTTCAGCCCCATCTCATAATCTGCCCCTGACATTCCTAGCTAATGGAAGAGGAAATGTGGGGCAAATAATCAAAATGATGGTTAACTCACCAGATTTTCCTCTGCAATTATGAGGTGTGGCATATTTGCTTTTTAAATTAGGAAGCACTAAGGCTGATGGTAAAACTGGTTTTCATTCTCAGATCACAAAAGTCGAGGAAAGAGGCTTGAGCTCAGAGTTAGATTCAGCCCTGTGGCAGAGAGTGGGCATATGATTATGCATGTTGGTGTGTGTGAGTTTGGGGGTGGGTGGGTTATGATGCCAGCCTGAGACTCCAAAATTTTCAGATACTTTCCCACCAATAGGATAGTTGGTATACAAATAATTGTTAATAATAATTAAGCCAGCCCAAGACTAAATTTTTCAGATACTTTGCCACCAGTGGGATAGTTGGTATGCAAATAATTAATTATATAAAAATTCAGCTATTAAATAGCTGGTATGTGATTAGCATTTAATAAATACTTATTAATTGCCTGACACAGAGCCAAGTGTATAAGGGGAATTAAATATTTCTTGAGTCAGTGAATGATTGATACTCATAAAGTTGATACCTTTACTTGCCCTAATTTTTTTTATTAAAGTATAGTTAATTTACAATGTTGTGCCAACTTCTGCTGTATAGCAAAGTGACCTAGTCATACATATATATGCATTCTTTTTCTTATATTATCTTCCATCATGGTCTATCCCAAGAGATTGGATATAGTTCTCTGTGCTATACAATAGGACCTTGTTGTTTATCCATTCTAAATGTAGAGGTTTACATCTACTAACCCCAAACCTATCCATCCTACTTCCTCTCCTCTTCCCCTTGGCAACCACAAGTCTGTTCTCTATGTCTGTGAGTCTGTTTCTGTTTTGTGGATAGGTTCATTTGTGCTATATTTTAGATTCTATACATAAGTGATATCATATGGTATTTGTCCTTCTCTTACTCACATACTTCACTTAGTACAATAATCTCTAGTTGCATCCATTTTGCTGTGAATGGCTTTATTTTGTTCTTTTTATGGCTAAGTAATTTTCCATTGTTTTTATGTACCACATCTTAATCCATTCATCTGTCAGTGGACATTTAGGTTGTTTCCATGTCCTGGATATTATAAACAGTGCTGCAGTGAACATTGGGGTACATGTATCTTTTCAAATTATGCTTTTTTTCTGGATATATACCCAGGAATGGGATTGCTGGATATTATGGTAGTTCTACATATTTAGTTTTCTGAGGAACCTCCACACCGTTTTCCACAGTGATTGTACCAATTTACATTCCCACTAACAGTGTAGGAGGGTTTCCTCTTCTCCACATCCTCTCTAGCATTTATTATTTGTAGACTTATTATTGATGGCCATTCTACTACCTCATTGTAGTTTTGATTTGCATTTCCGTAACAGTTAGTGATGTTGAATATTTTTCTTATGCCAGTGGGCCATCTGCATGTCTTCTTTGGAGAAATGTCTATTTAGGTCTTCTGCCCATTTGTTGATTGGGTTGTTTGGTTTTTTGTTGTATTTGTCCTATTTTATAAATGAGGAGTTAGAAGTTTAGAGGGGCTAAGTGATTGTTGATTAAAGTTAGACCGATTTCTGAAGAGCTTTTCGTCTAGGCAAGAACTTAATTTTGTCGGAAGGCTGGTGTTTCGGAGCTCCCTATTACTATTCCTTTTGATTTGACTTGGCTTTCTAAGACCTTGAAGCAAGGAGCTGAAGCTGGTGACTCATCACCCTATTAGGAATAACAACAAACAAACAATTAGTAAGGGTTGATGGGCATGGCTGAGCCCTTGGATAACATGATAACCACATACATAACAGAAGATTAACATTTCCTTGCTGCTAAATGGCCTGAGTCTCAAGTCTTAATCTCCTGCAAAAGCAGAAAAAATCTTTCCCTAGGCTAGGTTTTAAAGCAAAGTATTTCTTGTGGTTTGACAATCCCACCAACTGAACCACTTTTCTTTAAATTGTGTCCTGCAAAGACACAACCTAAGCGGTTTTGTTTTAGAAATAGATGCTTATGCAAAAGCACCCATCATGCTTTATTTAAATTTTGCTGGGAGTTCCCATTGTGGCTTAGCAGTAATGAACCAGACTAGGATCCATGAAGATGCAGGTTCAATCTATCCCTGGCCTCACTCAGTGGGTTAAGGATCCGGCATTGCTGTGAGCTGTGGTATAGGTCGCAGATGTGGCTCAGATCTGGTGTTGCTGTGGCTGTGCTATAGGCTGACAGCTACAAATCTGATTTAACCCCTAACCTGGGAACTTCCATGTGCTGCAGGTGCAGCCCTAAGAAGACCAAAAATGTGCTGGCTTGCTTGTCATTCAGAGAGACTACCTTCTCAATGAGGCACATGTAGATTCATTTCAGATCTGAGCAATGGAGATTCAGTGTCCTCTTACTGTGTGCCTTGGTGTAGGGACCAAGGTAAAGGAAAGTAAATGCAAGTCTGAAGAATTTAGTTTTGATAAGGAAGCTATTCAACACAAGTGTGTTCCTTGGGCTTAGACCTAGAGGTATATCAATAAGCTGGACCTACACAGCTCAAAAACTTCAGTAGTGTAATAGGGTATAACACTTGGCATTAATTAATTTCCTTTGAGGATACTATTATTTGGTAATTACTATATCCCAGGTCCTGTCCTGTGTTCTTTCTCATGATCATATTTTATATCCTTCAAAACAGGCTTATATTCTAACACTGCTGGTGAGTATTCACTTTGGTAAAGCCACTTTGGAAAACTTTGGCAATATCTCTCAGGCTAAGGGTCCCTGGGGTCCCTATGAGCCAGCAATCCTGTTCCTCAGTATATATATCCATCCAACACAAATGCGCATGTACAAGTACTTACCAAATGTCACTTTCCGGAATGTCATAGGAGCAAATAGGAACCACCCAGATGCACATCAACTTTTAAATGGGTAATTAAACTGTGATATATTCACACTGGCAGCAATGCAAGTGAACCCTCCGCAATAACATACTGCAGCTCTGATTTGACCCCTAGCCTGGGGATTTCCATGTGCCACAGGTGCAGCCCTAAAAAAACCTAAACAAATAAACCAAGCCAAAACAAAAAAGCTCCTATACTAGATATCAGATAGTAGTCACCCTTAGAGGATGGTGTGGTAGAAGTCTAAGGTGGCCACATGATCTCTGCCAGTAGCGTCACCCCCTTATATAATCCCTGCAACTTGAATACAGGGGAACCTGTCATTTGATGGGATATTACTCCTGTAATTAAGATTCCTAATCACCTAGGAGGTTGGCCAGGGAACTAATCAGGTGAGCTCTTAAAAGAGCATTTAAAGGTCAGAGATAGAAGTCAGAGAGACAGCTACTGCTGGCCTGGAAGAAAGCAACAGTCTGAACTGGGTGAAAATCCCATGGTGACCACTGAAGGCAGCCTGTAGGAGCTGAGACTGGTATCCAGCCAGCTGGCCAGTAAATAAAAAGAAAGAGGGGACCTCACTTATCTCACCACAGGGGAGTGAATTCCACCAACAACGTACATGCACTCAAGCCTCAGAGGAGAACCAAGCCTTGACTGATACCTTGATTGTCACTTGTGACCTGAGCAGAGGATCTAGCTAAGCCATGTCCTGACCTATGGAAACTGAGATAATCAGTGTGTGTTGTTTTAAGCCACACAATGAAATCGATTCACTACACAGCAATAGAAAATTAATATAGATGGTTGGGAATGGAAGGGAACTACTAGGGCACTGAGAGTGTTCTGTTTCCTGATCAAGGTAATGCTTACATGAGTGTATATATATATATATTTTTTTTTTCTGTATTTGTCTATCTGTATGTGTGTATGTGTGTGTATATATTTATTTATTTTTGTCTTCTTAGGGTCTTACCCACGGCATACAGAAGAACCCAGGCTAGGGGTCAAATCAGAGCTACAGCTGCCAGCCTGTGCCACAGGCACAGCAACAGCAGATTCGAGCCGTGTCTGCAACCTACACTATAGCTCATAGTTATATTGGATCCTTAACCCACTGAGCAAGACCAGGGATTGAACCCACGTCCTCATGGACACTGGTTGGGTTCATTACTGCCAAGCCATAAAGGGAACTCTTTATTTATTTATTTATTTAGTAAAGTACAGTTGATTTATAATGTTGGACCAATTTCTGTTGCACAGCAAAGTGGGTCAGTATACCCTTGGCAACCACAAGTCTGTTCTCTGTCCATGAGTCTGTTTCTGTTCTGTAGATAAGTTCATTTGGGCCATATTTTAGATTCCACATATAAGTGATATCATAAGGTATTTTTCTTTCTCCCTCTGACTTACTTGACTTAGTATGAGAATCTCTAGTTGTATCCATGTTGCTGTGAATGGCACTATCTTGTTCTTTTTTATGGCCAAATAATATTCCATTTTTTATATGTACTACATCTTAATCCATTTATCTGTTGATGGACAGTTGTTTCCACATCTTGGCTATTGTGAATAGTGCTGCTATAAACTTTATAGTGCATGTCGAATTATACTTTTTGAACTATGGTTTTGTCCAGATATATGCCCAGGATTGGGATTTCTGAATCATAAGGTATTTCTATATTTAGTTTTCTAAGGAATCTCCATATGGTTTTCCATAGTGGTTGTATCAATTTACGTGAGTGTATTTTAAATTTGTGACAATTCATGTGCACTTTTCTATCTGTATAGGATACTTGGTATAAGATATCAATACAGTACTACGAAATGTTCATAAAATTATGTTACAGTCTTAAAAGTAAGTTGTACATTAGGATCTATATTTTACAGTGGAGGAAACAGAAGCCCAGAAACACACAAACCCAGGCCCATCAGGTTACACTGCAGCCCATCCCTCTCATTCAGTCAGGCAATAAAAATATCCCCTGGGGATTGGTGCTACCACAAAACAAAAATAAATAAAAGGGGGGGAAAAAAAGAACAGTAACCCTTTAGAAGGAATCAGACCTTTGCGATATGTCATTTCAATTATTCAGAGAAGCTTGATAATAATTCCAGTCATTCTCTCGTGGTGCAGTGAGTGATCTCTGATAAGCGCAGCCTTTTATTGCTGTCTCACTGCCCCTCCTTCCTCCAGAGGCCAGCCAGAATCATAGCTGTGGAAGATTCTGACTTTTGACCCTTCGCATCAACAACAGAAAATGAAAGTAGAGATAAGGATGAGAGGTAGGGGCTCATCCAAGGTGTGTTTTTTTCAGGAAAGGTGTCCCTTAGAGCAGCAATTTCTCTGAACAAACAGCAAACCAACAACAACTGTCTTATAAAGAGATGTACCAATGTACTGCATGATCATTTTAACAGAATTAAAGAAACTTAGAAGTTAAAAACCTGTGGAAGTTCCCATCATGGCTCAGCAGAAATGAATCTGACTAGTATCCACGAGCATGCAGGTTCAATCGCTGGCCTTGCTCAGTGGGTTAAGGATCTGGCATTGCCATGAGCTGTGGTGTAGGTCACAGACTAGACTTGGATCTGGCATTGCTGTGGCTGTGGCATAGGCCTGAAGCTGCATTTCCGATTTGACCTCTAGCCTGGGAACCTCCATATACTGAGGGTGTGGCCCTAAAGAGACCAAAAAAAAAAAAAAAAAAAAAAAGGAAAAGAAAGAAATTAAAAACCTGTAAATTTAAAGGCTCACCTTCTAAAAATAACCAGTATTAACTCTTGGGCAAATTTTTGTTTTGTTTTGTTTCTCAATGATCTATCTGTGTGCACTAAAAAAGCAAATGAGGCTTTACAGCAAAAATTGGCACAACATTGTAAATCAACCCTAATTTAAAAAAAATTTTTAAAAGCAAGTGGAAATTTACCAAAAGCCAGAACTGGCTATCTTATTGTTATGCAGAAGGATGGCACATGCATATCTAAAACTGCACTGTCCAGTCGAGCAGCCTCTAGCCACATGGAGATGTGCTGTGTAAAGTACACAGAATTTTGAATACTTAGGAGAAAAAAAATGTAAATATATCACTGGTATTATATTCATTATGTGTTAGAATGATGATCTTTTGGATAAACTGGGTTAAGTAAAATATTTTATTACTAGAATAAAATTTTATCTGTGGCTTATATTATGGTTCCATCAGCTAGGCCAATCTAGCATGTTGCAGAGTCTCAAAAAAGATACCTGCAAAGGAGACAAGTGGGGGATTCAGTTCCATGGCGTCATTATTTTTTTCTTAATAATATTTTTTTCTGATTATAAATGTATCACAGTACATTAAAAAAAAGTCAGAAATGCAGAAAAGAATAAATTAGAAAGCAAATGCTCTTCCAAAACCTGAATCATCATTTCTGTTAGCATGATGGCTTATATCCATATGGCTTATATTCACATATACATACTGTATATAGTCTGTTCTATAAACATTTTTCACTAAATATCATAGGCTTCCTTTCGTAGTAATACATAGGTAGATATTTCACTGTATGAATGTACCACAAGATTAAGGTTCTATATGATCCATTTTTCATGGGGTAAAAAGTTAAAATGTCACCTACTAGAATTTAAATAATACTTTTATCATTAATTCATGGCAATTTTAGGATTTTAAGTCTTCAAGGAATGCCTAGAAATTAGTGGGTGCTCAATTGCTATAAATAACAAAGTTAGAGGAAATATTCAGTGTCAACTAGCCAACCTTTATGCTAGTAGAATTAGCACATTTTATTAGATATAGAAAACCCCTTTGTATTAAGAAACGTGGTTCAGTCTACAAACACACACCTCTGGAGCTCCCTTTGTGGCTCAATAGATTACAAACCCAACTAGCATCCATGAGGATGTGGATTCTATCCCTAGCCTCACTCAGTGGGTTAAGGATCCAGTGTTGTCATGAGCTGTGGTGTAGGTCGTAGACATGGTTCAGATCTGGCATGGCTGTGGCTGTGGCATAGGCCAGCAGCTGCAGTGTAGACTGGCAGCTGCAATTCTGAGTTGACTGCTAGCCTACCCTGGGAACTTCCATATGCTGCACTGGCGCCCCCCCCCCCAAAAACACACGCACATGCGCGTGTACACACACACCCCTCTAGGGGTTTAAGGTCTGTAGATTATCATTCTATGCTATACAATTGTCATGAGTTAAAAAAAAAAAAGGCAAAAAGGCAAATGTCTTCTATTAGAACACAATGGAAATATTCATTGACGGGCTTGATAGTTTCTTCTGGAGTTTGGAGGACCCAGAACCTGAATAGCCTAAAGGTGAGTGGCAAGGCATACAAAGTGAGCTTTGAGCCAAAAGTGAGGACACCCCATTGGCACTGGTAACCTTGTTTGATTCTGTGAAGATTCCTCCACTCTGAGGAGAACTGTAGCTGAATGTGGCATTAGGTACGGGCTATATCACCAGGGTAGTCCAGGAGGGGATGCATATGCTATTGGTGGAAGAGTGCATTAACTAAGGAAGTAGAGCACTGTCACAAGTCCCTAGTTTTGATGTTCAGTAAGATCGTATTGTCCCTTTCTATCAGTTCCTCCCCCTCCCCCAGGCACAAATCTACATGGTCCAGAAGTAGCCAAACAAGGAGAGAAGCAACAAATTGCTCTGCTTTCCCATCTGGGGTTAGGTCTGAGTTTACTGAGGGAAAAAAGTCTGAAATGGATGAGAAACTGCAGTTTTTGCTTGTTTGTTTGTTTGTTTGTTTGTTTTGCTTTTTAGGGCTGCTTCCATGGCCTATGGAGGTTCCCAGGCTAGGAGTCAAATCGGAGCTGTAGCTGCTGGCCTACACCACAGCCACAGCAACAATGAATCCAAGCCTTGTCTTCAACCTACACCTCAGCTTATGGCAACACCAGATCCTTAACCTACTGAGCGAGGCCAGGGATTGAACCTGCAACCTCATTGTTCCTAGACGATTCGTTTCCACTGCGCCATGACGGGAACTCCTAGAAACTGCAGTTTTGATATGAAAATTATACTGGACATTCTAATATCTGAAAATGGGATTGTTGATACTTGAATATTCCTGAACAAGCCATGGAATCTATCCTAGGTATTGACCTGGGTTAGAGGAGGAAACCACAGTAGAGACAGTCTGAAGATGGCAATGAGGGAAATAAATTTGCTTCTTTTTGTCTCTTAGCAAGTTCACTTCATTTAATTAGCCACTTTCTCCTGCAAACCTTCATTACCATGTAAACTGTATCTCATTTTTCACAAACTAAGATAACCTGAATTGACCCAGGCAAATTGTTAGTTTGGGATCAAGTGAAGATTCTTCACTAGAACCAGACAGTTGTCTTTTGACAAACATAGGACTGGACTGGTCCAGGAGCAGAAGCATCAGTGTCCCCTGGGAACTGTCAGAATTGCAGAATTCCAGGTTCATCCCAGACCTACATCATAGGCATCTACAGTCTAAAAGCATCCCTAGGTGATTTATAAGCACATAACATTTTGAGAAGCATTGATCAGAGAACTCAGTATGTTTTGTATTCTCTCCTATATGGGGAACTGCTCATTTTGATCTCAGGATTGTGAAATGATGACTTACGAGGAGCTTGGGATTACGAGACCTGGGCCCAAGCTATGTTATCCCGGGCAAATCATTTCCAAGACTCTCCTTCTGCTTTCTCATAGTTATTTCATCAGATGAATTGTTTGTGTGTTTTTTTTCTTTCTTTTATAGTGATTTTTATTTTTTTCCATTGTAGCTGATTTACAGTGTTCCGTCAATTTTCTACTGCACAGCAAGGTGACCCAGTCACACATACATGTATACATTCTTTATTCTCACATTATCATACTCCATCACAAGTGACCAGACATAGTTCCCAGTGCCATACAGTAGGATCCCATTCCTTATCCATTCCAAAGGCAATAATTTGCATCTATTAACACCAAAATTCCACTTCCTCCCTCTTCATCTTGACAACCACAAGTCTGTTCTCCTTGTCCATGATTTTCTTTTCTGTGGAAAGGTTCATTTGGGCCATATATTAGATTCCAGATATAAGTGAAATCATGTGGCATTTGTCTTTCTCCTTCTGACTTACTTCACTTAGTATAAGAGTCTCTAGTTCCATCCATGTTGCTGCGAATGGCATTATTTTGTTCTTTTTTATGGCTGAGCAGTATTCCATTGTGTATACATACCACATCTTCTTAATCCAATCACCATCCGTGGACATTTAGGTTGTTTCCATGTCTTGGCTATTGTGAATAGTGCTGCTATGAACATGTGGGTGCATGTGTCTTTTCCAAGGAAAGTTTTGTATGGATATATGCCCAAGGGTGGGATTGTTGGGTCATATGGTAGTTCTATATTTAGTTTTCTAGATACCTCCACACTGTTTTCCATAGCGGCCGTACCAATTTACATTCCCACCAACAGTGCAGGAGGGTTCCCTTTTCTCCATACCCACTCTAGCCTTTGTTATTTGTGGACTTATTAATGATGGCTATTCTGATTGGTGTGAGGTGGTATCTCATGGTAGTTTTGATTTGCACTTCTCTAATAATCAGTGATGTTGAGCATTTTTTTATGTGCTTGTTGGCCATCTGTGTATATTCTTTGGAGAAATGTCTATTCAGGTCTTTTGCCCATTTTTCCATTGATTGTTGGCTTTTTTGCTATTGAGTTGTGTAAGTTGTTTGTATATTTTAGAGACTAAGCCCTTGTGAGTTGCATCGTTTGAAACTATCTTCTCCCATTCTGTAAGTTGTCTTTTTGGTTTTTTTAAGGTTTCCATTGCTGTGCAAAAGCTTGTCAGTTTGATTATGTCCCATTTGTCATCAGAGAAATTGTAAGGTCCCATCCTGCTCTGACATTCTGTAATTCCAAGAAGTTTCAATGAGGCAAAAGAAAGAAAAAAGCAAAACCCAGTTGAGATTTAATAAACTCTGTAATAAATTGATAGAAGAGCCACTGCTGCTTTACCATGTCATTGTGTAACTTTGATGGAGGGTACTGTCTGTGTATCCAAGCTCATTACAGTGTCCTTTGTGTTAGCCCAAATGAAAAATAATTTCCTATTTCATAACAATTATCTCTTCTTCCTTGAGGAGGAAGCATATTTGATGGGAAAAGAAGGTTATCACTGATACAAAATAGTATTTAGAGCAGCAGGCTGCTGAGAGCTTCTGAATCATTTATATTGGAATGATTAGTAAATTCTTTATTTGAAAAACATGGCTAATTGGGATGGGTTTGGTGTGTAAGGATTTCTTTTGAAGAAAGCTCTGTTGAAAAACAGAACCAAGAGTTCCCAGTGTGGCTCGGCAGGTTAAGAATCCAACTAGTATCCATGAGAATGTGGGTTCCATTTCTGGCCTCATTCAGTGGGTTAAGGATCCAGCATTGCTTCAAGCTTTGGTGTAGGTTGCACATTCGGCTCTGCTCCGTTGTTGCTATGGCTGTGGTATAGGCCGGCAGTTGCAGCTCTGGGAACCTAGCTTCCACCTATAGCCCAGGATCTTCCACATGCCTGAGGTGCAGCCCTAAAAAGAAAAAAAGAAAGAAAAACAAAACCACTCCCTCCCATTTGCCTCACCTCCCAGACACCAACCTGACCTTCTAAAGGTCATGTGTCAGTGTGGATGAAGGACAACAGTGAGTTTCAGTACTTAGAAATATGTATCATGTGCATCAGTCATTCACTGTGTGACTGTAGCAAAGCCTCTTTCCTCTTCTGTCGTGTGGTTCTATTATCTTAAAAGTGATCGGATTGGACTCTTCTATGCTGCATGTTAATTGATGCTCCCTCATAGAGGCTGTCTTCAACTTTGGGCTGAGAAAGACAATAGGACTTGAAGCAAGCTCAGAGGGAAGGAGGTGATCCATTAGTAATGTCTGCTCTGGGCAAAGGAACAGAAAGTGACAAAGTAAATTCCATTTGTTTGCAAATTTATGGACTTGGAGGCTCTCTGAGGACATGGATTTTTAAAAATGGTTCCTTTTGAAAACATTTATAAAGGGTTCTTCTTTTAAAAAAGAAAAAGCTTCTTCTTATAGGATAAAACAAAAGAAACAGACTGATAACTAGGTTTGCTATTGCTTTTCTGGAATCTTTTAAAAACTTCAAGTACATGTGTGTTTCTGGTACTTGACAGCAACATGCAGGGCAAGCTCTGAGGGAAAGAAAAATGTGCCTGGATTTAAAAGAAATTCAGTGTGAGATATCTGATAGGTCGAAAGTGATTTATGAAATGAGTTCTCTGTTTTGTTAGAACATAGAGTGTTGTTCCATTCAGGGGCCCTTGATATGAAACAGATGCCCAATCTATAAATCAGGCACCCTGCAGTAAGGAGATGGCATTTTTGTATAAATTATTGTGGATTCAGGAAGGAAAAGCATGGATGAACAAATTTTTATTGGCTTCTTGGCATAGAAGTTATTTTATCGGTCTTCCGTCTGGGGTGATCTTCCTCCACCCCTATTCTTCCTAGGGGATTGGTGATGAGGAAAGAGTTGAGAGTTCTTCTCTTTGACCTAACAAGTCCCTCCCCAGGTTTAACATGACCTTGTAGATAAATGCCTCTTTCCCAGCCTGTGGAGCCTGCACCACTTTGCATTCGGGTTCAGTTTCAAATGTAAATCCCAGAAAGGAAGGTGGATTAAAGTCTTCCATGGAGTTCAGAGAAGGAATATAGATGTAGTTTTCTTTTTCCCCTTTCAGGTCATTAAGTTCTTCCTTCAGTGGTCTAGTTTCTACTTTCCATTTTAAAAATGAAAATGTCATTGTTTGCATGCCTTGGCTTGGTTCTTTGAACATTTTTGACCCAGTCAGCTAATGATCATTCTCTTTGCAACTGAAAGCAGCAAGCTGGTTCATTTGTTCGTTGGTTCAGTAAAAAGTATGCCTTGAACTTCCTGACCGAGAGTAAACAATGCCTGGCCACCCAGGTTAAAGGGCAGTATACAACCTAGAACAGGGACATAGAGGTATTCAAAATGACAGAGAATTCAAATATGGGTTCTGACTTGAGAAATCCTTATTTGTTTTAGAAGATGTTAATTATTTTCTTTATTTTGATTGCACAGAGTTGGTCATATGTTCACATAGCTCAAAAATAAAAATGAGATCAAGGAGTTCCCAT
Source organism: Sus scrofa (assembly GCF_054392235.1). Lineage (NCBI taxonomy): Eukaryota > Metazoa > Chordata > Mammalia > Artiodactyla > Suidae > Sus > Sus scrofa. Next base: position 62,453,632 of record NC_139395.1, read on the forward strand.
CGTGGCGCAGTGGTTAACGAATCCGACTAGGAACCATGAGGTTGCAGGTTCGGTCCCTGCCCTTGCTCAGTGGGTTAACGATCCGGCGTTGCCGTGAGCTGTGGTGTAGGTTGCAGACGCGGCTCGGATCCCGCGTTGCTGTGGCTCTGGTGTAGGCTAGTGGCTATAGCTCCGATTCGACCCCTAGCCTGGGAACCTCCATATGCCATGGAAGCGGCCCAAGAAATAGCAAAAAGACAAAAAAAAAAAAAAAAAGAGATCAGAAGAAGTCTTATTCTAACTCCTGATTCCACCTACCCAATTTCCACCTTCAGCCTTCTAAATGTAACCACTCTTTTTAATTTCTTGCATAGCCTTCTGGTGTTTATGTTTGTGCAGATATAAACAAATATAAGTAAATTCTTATTTACCTTCTCTTTACATAGACATTAGGAGACTCTATGTATTGTTTTGCATCCTGCCTCTTGCACTTTATAGTTGCCCTGAGATTTCCACAGGGCACAGAGAATTGCCTTCTCCTTTTTACAACTGTGTTATATTGTGTGGAAGCACCGTGGTTTATTCATCCACTCCTCTTTAGATGGACACTTGGGTATTTCCAGCCACTTGCTCATGCATGCACACAATTCTGCAATTAATAATGGGGTTTATCTGTCACTTTACTTCATGCTGGTTTAAGTACAGCAGTTAAAAAAAAGAAAGAAAGAGAATTCGCAGGAGTGAAATTGTCGAGTAAAAAAGTAAATGCATTCATAATTTTGATAGGGATTGCTGATGAGCTCCCCAAAGTGTTGTGTACCATTTTGCTCTCTTGCCAGCAATGTGTGAGAGTGCCAAATCCCACTATTTATTACAGAGCATGTGTTGTACAATTTTTGAATTGAATTTTTGCCAACCCAATAGGTGAAAAATGATATCCTTATTTAGTTTTGACTTGCATTTTTCTTATTGTAAGTGAGGTCAAACATCTTTTCAAATGGGTGAGAGCCGTTTATATTTATTTTTCTGTAACCTATCAGTATTCCTGTCATATTTCTATTGCTTGGCTGATATTTTCTTCTTCACATTTCTAGGCAGATTTACTCTTATTGGTGATCATTTATTTTAAAGATCTGACCTAAGTCCTCTTTTTTTAAAATTCTTTATTTTTTTTCTTTTGTCATTTTTTTAGGGCCACACTTGCGGCACATGGAGGTTCCCAGGCTAGAGGTCCAGTCGGAGCTGTAGCCGCTGGCCTACGCCAGAGCCACAGCAACGCCGGATCTGAGCTGCATCTGTGACCTATACCACAGCTCATGGCAATGCTGGATCCTTAACCCACTGAACGAGGCCAGGGATCGAACCTGCAACCTCATGGTTCCTAGTTGGATTTGTTTCCACTGCGCCACAAAGGAAACTCCAGAGATCTGACCTAGGTCCTCTTTATATGTGCACTCATTTAATCTTCATCTCTAGCTTGAGAGTTGGATATTATCACCTTTTTTTTTTTTTGTCTTTTTAGAGCCACACCCATAACATATGGAGGTTCCCAGGCTAGGGGTCAAATCGGAGATGTAGCTGCTGGTCTACACCACAGCCACAGCAATGCCAGATCAGAGCTGCATCTGTGATCTACACCACAGCTCACCGCAAAGCTGGATCCTTAACCCACTGAGTGGGGCCCGGGATCCAACCCACATCTTCATGGATTCTAGTTGGATTCATTACCTTTGAGCTCCAACAGGAATTCCCACCACCCTATTTTTATAATTTATTTATTTACTTATTTATTTTTAAACAAATTTTATTTATTTATTTATTTTCATTTTTGTCCTGCCCTGTGGCATATGGAGTTCCCAGGCCAGGGATCAGATCTGAGTCCCTCTTGCTGCCTATGCTGAAGCAGTGGCAATGCCAGATATTTAACCCACCGTGCCGGACCAGGGATTGAACTGTGTCCCAGCACTCCAGAGGCATCGCTGATCTTGTTGCATCATAGCTGGAACTCCCACCCTATTTTTAAAATTAGGTAACTGCAGTTCTTGCTGTGGCTTAGTGGATTAAGAATCTGACTGCAGCAGCTTGGATTGCTGTGGAGGCATGGGTTCCATCCCTGGCCAGCGCAGTGGGTTAAAGGATCCAGCATTGCCATAGCTGCAGTGTAGGTGGAAGAGGTGGCTTGGATTCAATCCCTGGCCCAGGAACTTCCATACGCTGCACAAATTTTAAAAATAAATAAATACGTAGATTAATAATAAACAAATAAAAAGTGAGATAACTGAGATTCAGAATAGTTAAGCAAGTGACTGCAGGCCACACAGCCAGTAAGAAGCAAAAGTGATGCTCAGATCCAGGTTTGTCTTACTCCAAAAGTCTCTCTCTCCTCTTAATCCTCCAGTAGTACTGTTTCTTTTAGGCAGAGACCAGAATTAACTAATTCAAACTGGCTTTCATTTTCCAAGCACGCAAGATGACAGAGGAGGGTTTTGTTGAGATCATGCTGGGTGGCATGTGGAAACCCAGCTGTGATTAGACACATGCCTTGGATAATCCACCCAGTGAATAATCCCCAGGAAGATTGATGGTATGTCCCCCACCCCCACCCCACCAGGAAAGTATTGCCACAATGCATCTGAAGCTGAGAGGAAACAGAAATGACAAGAGGCTGAAAATTACACAGGAAAAGGATCACACCAAGCCAGGCATCAAAGCATGTGTGTGGCCTCTGCAAACCGAGCACAGAAACCAGACTTTACCAAGAGAGACTTCTCTTTAGGTGCTCAGGAGGTTTTTTAATGTTGTGGCTCCTTCTGGCTCTGCTTTCTTCAAGGAGTGTTCAGGAGAACCTGAGAGATAGGTGATGTCTGAAATTCCTCATCTAGTCCTTTTTCAAGCAGCTCAGGCCAGCACCTGGGGCTCAGGCATCTTGGGAAAGATGCTTTCCCTTCCCAGCTGTCCTCTCTGTTGAAAGCTGCCTGTGCTATGATGGAGAAACAGTGCTGACCCCAAGAGACAGAAAGAGAGAAAACGGTGGTTCATTTACAGCATTTGACAAATCTGCAAGATTCAAGGGAAGCGCATTACCAACTGATTAAAACCCCGGGTTCTCCCCTCCGAGAATAAGTGTGTGAGAACATTTCATTACTTGCTGAATAATGTAATCACTGCAGTCTTCTGCCAGTTCAAAAAATACAGCCAAGATGCCCATTTTCATTCTATTTCCCAACCACATTCTAAAAGCCATCTTCCTTAAGGCAACTTCCCTCATTTTCTTTCATTCCAGTTTATTGGGACTCGATAAAATATGAATCCAGTGGATTTAAACTTAATTAAGGCTATGGTGGTTTTTTTCAGGGACATAGCAGGTGTGCACAAGGACGTGTGCTGTTGGGATTCAGGAGGTGTCTCCTGGTGTTCAGATGGATCACACACACAGGAGGGGAGAGTGAATGGACTTCATTTTTGCAAAGCATTTAATTAAAGTTTTCATTAAGATACAGAGGTCAAGCATTTCCCCTGAATGTTTGTGTTCAGAAGTGGAAAAATCAGAGATCCTGTTGTGGCTCAGTGGGTTAAGAACCCAACTAGTATCTATGAGGATGCCAGTTCCATCCTTGGCCCCCTTGTTCAATGGGTTAAGGATCCAGCCTTGCTGCAAGCTGAGGCATAGGTCGAAGATGTGCCTCGGATCTGGCGTTGCTGTGGCTGTTGTATAGGCCGGCAGCTGTTGCTCTGATTCCGCCCCTAGCTTGGGAATTTCCACATGCCACACGTGCATCCCCTGCGCCCTCCCCCCCCCCAAATAAAAGAAAAAAAAGGGGCAGAAAAATCACTGGAAATAGATTTTTAGGGTTGTTTCCAAGGTTTCAGCTTGATGTTATAGGTGAGCTGGTATAGTAAAACCAAGATCTTTGAACTGTAGCCACATCAGAGAGCAAAAGTTAGTAAACTCTTCTGCAAAGGGCATTGACTTGAAATAAATAGCCTGCTGGATATTTCTCCAGCAAAAGTGGGTTTCTTAGGGATCAGCAGAGAATTGCACTTTGGGGTCTGCAACTATGGAGAGCCGGGCATAAGACCCCTGCTCATCAAGGGAAGGTGACGGCTTTTATAGCGGGGCAAACACATTGGGAGAACTAGAGGAAACAAAGGGTCCAAGGCTTTTCATTGCCTGAGTCCTTGCCAGGAGAAAAGCCTTTCTTTGGAGGGCATGAGGGCTCCCCCTTCTGGTCTCCTGACTCCACGTAACAGATTTTTGGTTTTGTTTTTTCACAAGGGTTAGAGAGTAAATATTTCAGGGTCTCTGTCGCAACTCCTCACCTCTGCCATTGTAGTACAAAGGCAACCATAGCCAGCATATACATGAACTCTGTGTCAATAAAATTTTATTAAAAACAAATAAACAAACAAAAAATGGGCAATGAACAAAACTGGCCCAAGAGCCATACTGAGCAAAGAGGACTTTCTTCCCCTAGATGGGGAATCCACAAAATTAGAATGGGAGGCCAGTAAGGGGACCATGGAGGTGGATTTGACACCGACTTTTTATTTTCATCCTTCTTCTTCCTTTTTTTTTTTTTTCCTTCTTAGGGCCGCGCTCGGAGCATATGGAATTCCCAGGCTAGGGCTCCAATCGGAGCTACAGCTGTTGGCCTAAACCACAGCCACAGCAATGCCAGATCTGAGCCGTGTCTGTGACCTACACCACAGCTCATGGCAACTCCAGATCCTTAACCCACTGAGCAAGGCCATGGTTCCTAGTCAGATTAGTTTTAGCTGAGCCACTACAGGAACTCCTCATCCTTCTCCTTTCTCTTTCCTCCTGGCTGACCTTGGAAATTCTATGGGGGGAAGGGTAAAATTTAGCCTTGAAACTCATTCACACCTGGGTTAAATCTTGGCTCAGTCCCTTATGTAAGTGCTTGACTACTGAGATTGTGTTTGATCTTTCAAATGAGACTTGGGGTAGATAATAAAGTTACTGTGATATTTATGAACAAGTATGAATGAAGCTTCACCAATCAGAACTCAATATGTACTAAAAAAATTGTATAGTACAAAATAAGCCTAAATTGTTACTGGTTTGTCATCTTTGTCCCCTAGTTTTATGAATCATATTCTGGGGCATTCTCTCATGGTTCAGCAGGTTGGGGATCCAGCATTGTCATGACTGCGGCTCTGGTTACAGCCGTGGCTCAAGTTTGATCTGTGGCTCAGGACTTTTGCATGCCATGGGCACAGCCAAAAAAAAAAAATTAAACTCAATTTCTTCTAGACTTTCATATTTGATAAGATTGGAAGCAGAAATGTCTTTGGAAGAGAATACGTCATTGTTTTGTCTGGGAGTGACAAAAACACAGAATGACTGTGGCTCAGATGAGAGCCATGGCACCTGGGGTGGAGGCTCCTTTTCTCTGGGGTTTCCCACTTCCATGTTATTGTCCAGTGGGGTGGTTCTGGTTTGGGGCAGAGGGGAGTTAAACCATCAGAGAGGTCATGGCAGAAAGAGCCAGAGGCAGGAGGCTTTGCAAAGTCACCTGGTGACTTCCTCATGTACTCTGTCACAGGAAACTGCTTTACTGGCCTTAACCATCTCTCACCTTTGTTTCCTTATTTATCACCTGTTTCCTCCCAAAAGGATATAAGCTATGGGAGTTTGGGGACTGTTTTACTTGCCACTCTCTTTCTCCCTTACCTGATAGAATGGCTAGCCTATTATAGAGACGCATTCAATATCTTTAGAATGAATCCAGAGTAAACTTATTTAACTTTGACCCACAGAAAGGTTCCATTTTCAGGTACCTCAGAGTGCTTTGTGAGTAGTAAGTCCTCAAGACAAATGCCAGGAATGAAGGCTTGGACAGTGCACAGAAGATCTGTCAGCTTGGATGCATGCCAGAGAATAGTGGTTAACAAAGATTCCATGCTGAAGGGCATGCAAAGTGTTGTGCATGCTCTCCACCTCCCTCTAATCCAAGGTGGTAGCAGCAGCAGCAGCCATCATCTCATTTCCTTCCTTCCTTCCTTTTTTCTTTTTCTTTCTTTCTTTCTTTCTTTCTTTCTTTCTTTCTTTCTTTCTTTCTTCCTTCCTTCCTTCCTTCCTTCCTTCCTTCCTTCCTTCCTTCTTTTCTTCCTTCCTTCCTTTCTTTCTTTCTTTCTTTCCTTCCTTCCTCTTTCTTTCTCTTTCTTTCTTTCTCTCTCTCTTTCTTTCTCTTTCTTTTCTTTCTTTCTTTCTTTCTTTCTCTCTCTCTCTTTCTCTCTCCCTCTCTCTCTCTCTTTCTCTCTTTCTATCTCTCTCTTTCTTTCTTTTTCTTTCTTTCTTTCTTTCTTTCTTTCTTTCTTTCTTTCTTTCTTTCTTTCTTTCTTTCTTTCTTTCTTTCTTTCTTTCTTTCTTTCTTTCTTCCATCTTTTTAGGGCTGCACCCGTGGCATATGGAAGTTCCCAGGTTAGGGGCTGAATCAGAGCTATAGCTTCTGCCTATGCCATAGCCACAACAATGCCAGATCCAAGCCATGTCTGCAACCTACACCACAGCTCATGGCAATGCCAGATCCTTAACCCACTGAGACATGCCAGGGACTGAACCCGCGTCCTCATGGATACTAATTGGATTTGTTACTGCTCAGCTGCTGTGGGAACTCCCCATCATCTCATTTTAATGATCAAGAACTGGACTTTGGGAATGTTCAATAACTTGCTCAAGGTTATATCCCTGAAAAACGAAAAAGCTAGAACTTGGCCCAGGTGTATCAGATTTTAAGGGTCGTAATCTTAAACACTAGATTGCATTATCCAGAGGAGACTGCTGAGCTATGTGGATAGACTGAGAGTGTTTCAGGCTTCCTAGACTCATTGGAATGAGATGCTTGAGGTGCAAGAGATTCATCTTTTTAATTTTTAAAAAAATTTAAAAAATTTTTTTCTTTTTTGGCCAACTCACAGCATATGGAGTTCCAGGACCAGAGATCAAATCCGAGCTGAAGTTGCAACGTATGCTGCAGCTTCAGCAATGCCAGACACTTTAACCCACTGTGCGGGGCTGGGATTAATCCCGCATCCTGGCACTGCAGAAATGCTGTTGTACCACAGCAGGAACTCCTCATCTCATCTTTTTTAGAAAAAATATTTCTTCTTATAGTTGATTTACAATTTGTTAGCCTTAGGCGTACAACAAAGTGGTTCAGTTTATATATATATATATATATATATATATATATATATATATATATATATAAAATCTTTTTATATATATAGTCTTTTTTTTTTTTTTTTTTTGAAGCGTTAGATAAGCAGTTGCAGACAGGAGCTGAAACCAGGAATTCAGTATCTGAACCCTTTTTTTTTTTTTTTTTTTGTCTTTTTGCTATTTCTTTGGGCCACTCCCACGGCATATGGAGGTTCCCAGGCTAGGGGTCGAATCGGAGCTGTAGCCACCGGCCTACGCCAGGGCCACAGCAACTCGGGATCCGAGCCGCGTCTGCAACCTACACCACAGCTCACGGCAACGCCAGATCCTTAACCCACTGAGCAAGGGCAGGGACCGAACCCGCAACCTCATGGTTCCTAGTCGGATTCGTTAACCACTGCGCCACGACGGGAACTCCTATATATATAGTCTTTTTCTGATTATTTCCCTTAGAGATTATTACAAAATATTATATATAGTTCCCTGTGCTATAGAGTAGGTCCTTGTTAGTTATCTCTTTTAGATGGCATGTCTTTAATATGTGTGGCAAAGAGATATAAAGAAGCACTTTGAGAAGGAATCACTATACTTAGTCATTGTCCATTGATTTGACAATGAGTCTGTCTGAATGTATTCTTTTATTTCATCATGATTAGTGGTAGGCATTCAACCTAAATTCAAGGGAAAGTTAATGAAGCGAAGTCCAAAAGTTAGCAAAAGGAGAAAAATAAATCAAGTTGATAAAGAGCTAAACTGGAAGATTTTTTTCCCGAACATTTGAAGTTGCATTTTTTTAAATCAAGGGTCATATGTCTAAATTCTTATTTAATTAGGCTTTTTTTTTGATAGAATGCAGCTAAAAATCATGAGCATAATCCAGATTTTAGGAATTATAACTATACAGGTGTTCCTGTCATGGCTCAGTGGTTAACGAATCCTACTAGGAACCATGAGGTTTCGGGTTTGAGCCCTGGGCTGGCTCAGTGGGTAGGGATGAGCTGTTGTGCAAGTCGCAGATGAGGCTTGGATCTGGCGTTGCTGTGGTTCTGGCTGGCAGCTGCAGCTCCGATTAGACCCCTAGCCTGGGAACCTCCATATGCCACGGGTGCGGCCCTAGAAAAGACAAAAAAAAAAAAAAAAAAAAATTATAACTATAAAATGGCTTGGAATACATTCTTTTAAAATGCAAATCAGGGAGTTCCCTGGTGGCTCAATGGGTTAAAGATCTGGCTTGGGTTCGATCCCGGGCTGTGAACTTCTATATGCTATGGGCACAGCACTCCCCCTCGCAAAGAAATACAAATCAAAATCTTCCTGTTTAAGGCAGTGTGGTATAGCAGAAAACATCCAAGGCTTAGAAGCAGATGCATTTAATGCTGGCTTTACCAGTTTCTGCCTTAGTGGTCAATGTCTTCTTACTTCTCTGAGACTTGGTTTTCTTCTTTTACAAAGACGGGAGGTGGGGAGTTCCCATTGTGGTTCAGCGGGTTAAGAACCCGACTAGTATCCATGAGGATGTGGGTTCAATCCCTGGACTCGCTCAGTGGGTTAAGGATCTGGCATTGCCATGTGGTCACAGATGCACCTTGGATCTTACATTGCTGTGGCTGTGGTGTAGGCTGGCAGCTGCAGCTCCAGTTAGACCCCTAGCCTGGGAACTTCCATATGCCAAGGGTGTGGCCCTTAAAAAGAAAAAAATAAGGTAGGGGGAGAGGTAGGTACCAACATCTCCTTCAACTTCTTTGTCATTAAAAAAAATCAATGAAATAAAAATCCCACAGTGTCTGCCAATTACAAGTGCCCTTGAAATGCTGAATTGGGCTGTGAATTTAATATGTGGTATCTCTCCTGGGGACTTGGTGTACTCATTGATAACACCATGTCAATAAATAGGACATTTCTGGATATTAGGAACCCAGCACAATGCAAATCACTGAGCATGTTTATCACTTTTACTTGGTTAAAGTTGATTGGATTCTTTTTTAAAAACACTTTTAAAAAATAGGAATAATAGGAGTTCCCGTCGTGGCGCAGTGGTTAAGGAATCCGACTAGGAACCATGAGGTTGCGGGTTCGGTCCCTGCCCTTGCTCAGTGGGTTAACGATCCGGCGTTGCCGTGAGCTGTGGTGTAGGTTGCAGACGCGGCTCGGATCCCGCGTTGCTGTGGCTCTGGCGTAGGCCGGTGGCTACAGCTCCGATTCAACCCCTAGCCTGGGAACCTCCATATGCCGCGGGAGCGGCCCAAGAAATAGCAACAACAACAACAACAAAAGACAAAAAGACAAAAAAAAAAAAAAAAAAAAAAAAAAAAAGGAATAATATATCTATGGCAAAATGCATAAATCAGAAGCATAATGTCAGGGAAATTTAAATATGCATGCAGTCAAGTATCCCTAGCCAGGATCAAGACAGATATCCAATACCCCAAGTTACCTCATACCCCCTCCAGGTTGGTTCTTCTCCTGAGGGGAGCCAATAATCTTTTATGTTTTTTGTAACTTCGCATTTTGAAATAATCTCATCTTTACAAAAAAATTGCAAAAGTGGGACAAAGAATTCTTGCCTGTCACCCACTTTTCCCAAGTGATACCATATTTCCTAATCAGGGACAGTTATCAAAAACCGGAAATGCACATTGATGCAATACTCTTAACTATTCCACCGGCCTTACCTCGATTATTTCACTCATGTTCTTTTTCTGGCCCAGGATCCAAGCCAGGTTCACACATTGTATCCTGCTGCAATCTCTCTTTAGTCTCTACCCCAGTCTGAGACAGTTCCTCTGTCTTTCCTGACGTTTTAAGAGACTGGTCCATTATTCTGTACAATGTCCCTCAATTTAGGTCTGTGGGATGTTTCCTCATGATTAAGTTCAGATTATGTGTTTTTGGCAAGAATGCCACAGAAATGATGTGGTGCCCCTGTTAGTGCTTTCTGATGGTCGCTGCATAATAATGGCTCCTTATTAGTGAGATAATCCTCCAACACATGCTAAAGGTAGTATCTCCCACATTTCTCAACTGTAAAGTTATTTTCTCTTCTAATTTATGATTATCTTATTGGAGATATTTTGAGACCATGCAAATACCTCATTACTCATCAGACATTTACCCTCTCATTTTGGCATCCATTATTTGCCAAATGGTGGTTTTCTTTTTTTATCACTCCTTTTTTTTTTTTTTTTTTTTTTTTGCTTTTTAGGGCCGCACTTGCAGCATATGGAGTTTGCCAGGATAGGGGTCTAATTGAAGCTACAGCTGCTGGCCTACACTTCAGCCACAGCGACCTGGGACCTTAGCCTTGCCTGCAACCTACACCACAGTGCACAGCAGTGCTGGATCCTTAACCCACTGAGAGAGGCTAGGGATGAAACCCACATCCTCATGGATCCTAGTTGTGTTCATTAACCACTGAGCCACGAAGAGAACTCCCCTTCTACATTTATGAATTGAAATTCCACTGCACAGAAGAGGGTTCCCTTCTCCTCCATTTATTTCTTCACATAATTGTTTATTAATATCCGTCTATACTCATGGAGATGTATTTTATTTCAAGTGTTATAATTCATTACTATCAGTATTCATTTATTTATTTATTTTGTCTTTTTAGGGCTTCGCCTGCAGTATATGGAAGCTCCCAGACTAGGGGTCAAATCTGAACTACAGCTCTGGGCCTACACCACAGTCACAGCAACTCAGGATCTGAGCCTCGTCTGCAACCTACACCACAGCTCACCGCAACACCGGATCCTTTGCCCACTGAGTGAGGCCAGGGATCAAACCCACATCCTCATGGATACTAGTTGGGATCGTTACCACTGAACCACGATGGGAACTCCAGTGTTTATTTTTATTCTTGAATTGACCACTGGGCAGCTGAGGCCAGCGGAAGTGTCTTCATGTTGGCTTCTGTGTCCTTTAAACATGCCCTGTTATCTTTTTCAGAAGTTTCTTATTTTCTAAAACCATAAGAAGCTCCAAGCTCATCTTGTGTTTTCCTTGCCCCAGATCTGGAATTAATCATGTCTCTAAAAGTCCTGGTTCCTTTTATCAGGGAATGGCATAAAGAGAGGGATCTGGGAATTACATATGCTCATTGCCACTGAATGTCATTGTTTTCATTGCTTCATGATACACTCAGCAGAACATAATAGGGAATATATGTGTGTGTGTGTGTGTGTGTGTGTGTGTGTGTGACATATTAACACATACACACACATACATCTATTTCTCCATCTATTATATAACTGTGTATATGTATGCATATACATACACACACACACACATACACACAGACATACCCCATGGTTTCATATCCACAACTAGTGCCAACCCAACACCACATTGGATTGGCATTATTCCTATTTTTCTTAGCTGTAACTCTTTTCTCTGACAGTGAGAAACCCATATCTTATCTATAATATATTCACTAACTTACTCAATCCTTGAATACACACAGATAGCTTCAGAATTGCTAACCATAACCCTGTTTAAAATGGTTCTTTAGTGCTTCAACATATAGTGAAAATGTTCTTTTCTAAAGTTACTTTGGGAGTTCCCATCATGGCTCAGTGGTTAATGAATCCAACTAGGAACCATGAGGTTGCGGGTTTGATCCCTGGCCTCGCTCAGTGGGTTAAGGATCCTGCGTTGCCGTGAGCTGTGGTGTAGGTTGCAGACGTGGCTCCGATCCTGCATTGCTGTGGCTCTAGAGCAGGCCAGTGGCTACAGCTCCGATGAGACCCCCAACCTGGGAACCTCCACATGCTGAGGGTGCAGCCCTAAAAAGACAAAAAAATAAAATAAATAAAGTTATTTTATTTAAAAATTTTTTTATCATTATTTCCCCAATACAATTTTTTTTTCTACTGTACAGCATGGTGACTCAGTTACACATACATGTATACATTCTTTTTTCTCACATTATTATGCTCCATCATAAGTGACTAGACATAGTTCCCAGTGCTACACAGCAGGATCTCATTGATAATCCATTCCAAAAGCAATAGTATGGATTAGGAAGATGTGGTATATATAAACAATGGAATACTACTCAGCCATAAAAAAGCACTTTAAAAATTATTTTATTTTTGTCTTTTTTTTTTTTTTAGGGCCGCACCTGTGTCATATGGAGGTTCCCAGGCTAGGGGTCCAATGGAGCAGCAGCTGCCACCTACACCAGAGCCACAGCAATGCCAGATCCAAGCCAAGTCTGTGACCTACACCTCAGTTCATGGCAACACTGGATCCTTAACCCACTGAGTGAGGCCAGGGATCAAACCTGTGTCCTCATGGACCCTAGTCAGATTCGTTTCCACTGAGCCATGACGGGAACTCCTCTAAAGTTACTTTAAAAAAAAATTTCATGGAGTTCCCATTGTGGTGCAGTGGAAACGAATCTGACTAGGAACCATGAGGTTTTGGGTTCGATCCCTGCCCTCGCTCAGTGGGTTAAGGGTCTGGCATTACTTTAACCTGTGGTGTAGGTCATAGACACGGCTTGGATCTGGCATTGCTGTGGCTCTGGTGTAGGCTGGCAGCTGTAGCTCCGATTAGACCTCTAGCCTGGGAACCTCCACATACTGCAGGTGTGGCTCTAAAAAGACAAAAACACACACACACACACACACAAAATTTCACATGCCCCTCACTCCCAGCCATTCTGTTATTCAGTTGTAACATGGGTTGTTATTGTCTGTACTGTGTTTGGGTTCCACCACTTCCTGGTTGATTTGAATTATGTGTTTATTTTCAAGAATACAAAATATTAGCATGGTTGCCAGATCCAGAGCTGTATGTACTCAGTCATGTCGTTCCTTTTGTGTTTCTTCCAGCCCCTTCCCTTTTCCCCATTTTTTCTACTCTGTTCTTACTCATCTCCTGTAAAGAGTCATTTTCAATAGTTTCCTGTGTTTCTTTTATACAAGTGAGCAGACACATGTATGTTGTCTTTTATCTCCTTTGTTATGTGAAAGGGGGTAAGCTACAGATACCCTTTTTCACATTGCATTTTTCACTGAAAGCATACTCTGGAAATCATTTTACATCTGTTCGTGGAGACCGTCCTCATTCCTTTCCTTCATTGCAACACGGCACTGTGCTGAGTGAGTGCACCTGGGCTCTTCATCCTGTCTCCTGTCTGGGGGCACATAGATAGTTTCCAATATTTTGCAAGTCCAAACAGGGCTGTAAGAAATAACTTGCATCTATGTGTTTTTGTATTCTTGGAGATGGAGCGTCCATGGAAATTCCTAGACAGGGGTTTGTTGGGTCCCCGGCATAAGCTTTTTGTCAGATGTTTCCAAATTCCCTTCTACAGGGCTGGTAGCAATGGACAGTCCCACCAGTGCTGCATGAACACCTACTTCCCCGCAACCCAGTCTTGCTGACAGAATGAGTTGTCATCACTTTCAGCTTTCACAAATGGACAGGTAAGAAATAGTACTTCACTGCTGTTTTAATTAATATTTAACTTGTTATCTAATTAGAAAGGAGTTTGAACATCATTTCATAAGTTTAAGGACTGATTGTATGTGTGTATTTCTGTGTATGTGTGTGTGTTTGTATGGTCGGTTCATGTGTCTTTTCCCTTGTTTTGTTAGGTTTTTTTTTTTTTGGTCTTTCTGTCTTTTTAGGGCTGCGCCCATGGTATATGGGAGTTCCCAGGCTAGGGGTCCAATTGGAGCTGTAGCTGCCGGCCTACACCACAGCAACTCCAGATCAGAGCTGTGTCTGTGACATACAACACAGCTAACCGCAATGCCAGATCCTTAACCCACTGAGTGAGGTCAGGGATCAAACCCAAGGCCTCACGGATGCTATTTGGGTTCGCTAACTTCTGACCCATGATGGGAACTCCTGCTTCTTTTTTTTTTCTTTTTTTTTTGTTTTTTTTTTTACATTACAAAATTTTATTAACAAGTTATGTCATCTTGTTGATAAGATAATTATTTTGTTTGGGTTTTTAAAAATTTTTGTTTTTTATTAAAGTATAGTTATTTAGAATATTGTGTTAATTTCAGGTATACAGTAAATTAATTCAGTTATACACATACATATATTCATTCTTTTTCAGATTCTTTTCCCATATAGATTTGTTACAGAATATTTGTGTGCTGTACAGTAGGTCCTAGTTGATTATCTACTCTGGATATAGTAGTGTGTATATGTTAATCCCAAATTCCTAATTTATCCCTCCCCCCTCAACTTTCCCCTTTGATAACAATAATTTTTCTGTTGAAGTCTGAGCCTGCTTCTGTTTTGTAAATAAGTTCTTCTTATCATTTTTTAGATTCTACATATAAGTGATATCATATAAAATTTGTTTTTCTCTGAATTACTTCACTTAGTTTGATAATCTCTAGGTCCATCCATGTTGCTGCAAATGGCATTATTTCATTATTTTTTATGGCTGAGTAATATTCCATTGCATAGATGTACCATATCTTCTTTATCCATTTCTCTGTTGATGTTTAGGTTGCTTCCATGTCTTGGCTATTGGAAGTAGTGTTGTGGTGAACATTAGGGTGTATGCATCTTTTTAAAAATTTTTTAATCCCTATGTTTTTCTTCTGCCTTTAAAAAATTTTTATTGGAGTATAGTTGATTTACAGTGTTGTATTAGCTTTAGGTTTATAGCAAAGTGAATCAGTTATACGTATACATATATCTATTCTTTTTTCCCATGTAGGTTATTACAGAACATTGAGCAGGGCTCCCTGAGTTATGCAGTAGCTTCCTGTTAGTTGTCTACCCTATATATAGTAGTGTGTATGTGTCAATCCCATCCTCCCAATTGATCCCTCCCGCCACTGTTTCCCCTTTGGTAACTCTGAGTTTGACCTTGAATTCTTTGAGTCTGTTTCTGCTCTACAAATAAGATCTTTTGTATCATTTTTAAAATTAGATTCTACATATTATTGATATCATATGATATTTGTCTTTCTCTGTCCAGCTTACTTCACTTAATATGATAATCTCTATGTCCATCCATGTTGCTGCAAATGGTATTATTTTGTTCTTTTTTATGGTTGAATAATATTCCATTATATAGATGTACCACATTTTTATGCAGTTCTCTGTTGATGGACATTTAGGTTGTTCCCATGTCTTGGCTATTGTAAATAGTGCTTCAATGTGGGGCTCATGTATCTTTTCAAATTATGCTTTTCTCTGAATATATGCCCAGGAGTGGGATTCGATCACTGGATCATATGGTGACTCTATTTTTAGTTTTTTAAGGAATTTCCATACTGTTCTCCACAGTGGTTGTACCAATTTACATTTCCACCTTCACTGTAGAAGGGTTCTCTTTTCTCCACACCCTCTCCAACATTTATTGTTTGTAGACTTTTTGATGATGGCCATTCTGACTATTGTAAGGCAATTCCTCGTTGCAGCTTGGATTTGCATTTCTCTAATAATTAATAATGCTGAGCATCTTTTCATGTGCTTTTTGGCCATCTGTATGTCTTCTTTAGAGAAATATGTCTTTAGAGCTGCTACCCATTTTTTGATTGAGTTACTTTTTATAATATCGAGCTGCATGAGCTTTTTTTATATTTTGAAGATTAATCCCTTGTTGGTTGCTTCATTTGCAAATATTTTCTTCTAAACTGTGGGTTGTGTTTTTGTTTTGTTTATGGTTTCCTTTGCCGTGCAAAAACTTTTAAGTTCAGTTAGGTTCTGTTGCTGTGATTTATGTCAAAGTATGTTCTG
This sequence comes from Sus scrofa, assembly GCF_054392235.1. Classification (NCBI taxonomy): domain Eukaryota; kingdom Metazoa; phylum Chordata; class Mammalia; order Artiodactyla; family Suidae; genus Sus; species Sus scrofa. The sequence continues at coordinate 62,469,515 of NC_139395.1, forward strand.
CCTATGTTTTCCTGTGAGAGTTTTATAGAATCTGGTTTTACATTTAGATCTTTAATCTTTTTTTTTTTTTTTGTCTTTTTAGGGCCACCCCTGGACCATATGGAAGTTCCCAGGCTAGGGGTTGAATCGGGGATGCAGCTGCCAGCCTATACCACAGCCACAGCAATGCTGGATTGTTAACCCATTGAGTGATGCCAGGGACTAAACTGCGTCCTCATGGATACTGGTCAGGTTCATTACCAAGTATTGGGCCACAACAGAAACTCCCTTTAACCCCTTTTGAGTTTATTTTTGTGTATGGTATATTTTGTTAGGTTTGATTATGATCTTTACCTTTCCATTTTTCCATTGGGCTCTCTAATCCATTTGAAGCTTTTTCTTATATATGGTGTAAATGATATTAAATTTTATCTTTTACAGTTGGCTACTCAGTTGTCTCACCACTGTCTATTACACAATTATCTTCTGCCCTAGTGATTTGAGATGCCACTGTTATATGCTAAAATGTCATATGTCTTCAGTCTATGTGGGGGCTTTCTATTCTATTCTACAGGGCTATGTGTCTTCTCATTTGCAAGTACAACACTATTTTAATTATAAAGGCTATTTATCTGATAAAGCAGACCACACTTGAAATTCTTTCTAGTGTGGGTAGGAACTATTCTGACTACTAACACTGTAGATTAATTTTGCCAGTTTTTCATATTCATATAAAGTCACTGTATAGTGTGTATTATTTTGTGTCTGACTTCTTTCACTTAATCTTATAACTGTGAGATGCATCTACATTTTTGGAAGCATCAGTAGCTTGTTTATTTTCATTGTCTTTAGTATTTCTTTGTATGCCTTTGCCACAATTGCCTTAATCATTCTTCTTGATAGACATGTGGATTGTTTTCAGTTTGAAAGCTGCTGTGAACATTCTTATGCCTGTTCACCCACACATCTCTTTGGAATCCCAAGGAGTAAAATTGCTAAGTCATAAAATAAATATATTTTCAGCCATAGTAGACCCTGCAAAATAGTTTTCAGAGTGTTTATATCGATTTGTATTCCTACCGGCAACGTATGAGATTTCTAGTTGCTCCACAGCCTTGTCAGCACTCAATATTGTTAGTCATTTAAGTTACCTTAAAGGAAAAGAAAGGAAAAGAAAAAACCTTCCATGATATATCCTTCTTCTTGACACTCAGGAGCTGATTCCAAAGCAAGGAATGCCTGAGATAGAGAACACACCACCTATACGGGTACCCTACCACCACCACAGCAGGCCCCATAGCTCATCTCACCTCATGGCAGTGATGAATAATTCAGTTTTATAGAAAGCATAAAGTAGTTGTTAGCCTAGATTCAGTGTAGCACACAGTTTGTTGCCTTATTCCAAAGTCATTTCTTCTCTTCCTCCTTATTAGCAGGACCTCAATTTTGTTCAGCGGCCATCCTTCCTGGAAGGATGCATCACTATCTCAGGGGTGCATCCTGACCAAGCCAATCATGGCTTCCCTACTCCGCTCGTACCAGTAATTAGCTGAGGAATGAGCATGTGACCCATGTCTTGTCCATGAGAAAGGAATAAAGGTCAGCTAAGGGAGTGAGGGAGCCCTAGGAAAGATTTCCTTACTGTTAAGGAGGGGCTTCCAGAAGACATGAACCTCCCCCCTTTTTCTTTTTCTTTTTTTTAAATTAAAGTATAGTTGACAATGTCACAGCAATTTCTGATGTACAGCAGTGACCCAGTCATACATATATATATATACACATTCCCTTTCTTAAATTATCTTCTATCATGGTCTATCCCAGGAGATTGAATATAGTTCTCTGTGCTGTATAGTAGGACCTCATTGCTTATCCATTCTAAATGTAATAGTTTGCATCTACTAACTCAAACTCTCTGTCCATCCCACTCTCTCCTCCCTCCCCCTTGGCAACCACAAGTCTGTTCTCCATGTCTGTGAGTCTGTTTCTGTTTTGTGTATAGGTTCCTTTGTGCCACATTTTATATTCCACATGTAAATGATGTCATATGGTATTTGTCTTTCTCTTTCTGTCTTACCTCACTTAGTATGAGAATCTCTAGTTGTATTCATGTTGCTGTAAATTTGCATTATTTTGTTCCTTTTTATGGCTGAGTAGTATTCCATTGTACCTCATCTTCTTTATCCATTCATCTCTTGATGGACATTTAGGCTGTTTCCATGTCTTGTCTACTGTGAATATAGCTTCTATAAACTTAGTGGTGCATGTGTCTTTTCAAAAATGCAATCCCTTTTTGCCTCTGGATGTGGTATATCTGGGTGCAATTGCAACAGCCATCTGACTGAGAGGCTGAAAAATGAAGCACATACATGAAAGAATCACAAGAAATGGAGACAAAACCTTAAATATAGGTCCTGGATCCTGCCTTATCCAAGTTCATGTGAAGTAGTAAGTTTACTTATGATTTAAGACCATGTGGGCTGAGTTTTTCTATTACCAGCCACTGTAACCATGGTATAGGGCTGTGTTAGAATAACAAAGGGATTCTCTTACTCATCCCTTACAATGAGGTTATAGCAACCTCCTCTTTGTCTAGATCAGTGGTTCTCAGTCTTTAGCATGCATTAGAATCACCCGTAAGATTTATTAAAACAGCTTGTTGGAATCCATTAAAGAATTTGTGATTTAGTAGGTCTGAAATAGGGCATTTTCCAAGTGATGCTGATGCTTCTGGTCCAGGGACCACACTTTAAGAACTGCTGTCCTGGAGTTCCTGTTGTGGCGCAGTGGTTAACGAATCCGACTAGGTACCATGAGGTTGTGGGTTCGGTCCCTGGCCTTGCTCAGTGGGTTAACGATCCGGCGTTGCCGTGAGCTGTGGTGTAGGTTGCAGACAAGGCTCGGATCCTGCGTTGCTGTGGCTCTGGCCGCCACAACTCCGATTCAACCCCTAGCCTGGGAACCTCTACATGCTGTGGAAGCAGCCCAAGAAATGGCAAAAAGACCAAAAAAAAAAAAAAAAAAAAAAAAAGGAGGCCCTGTGGAGATTTCATGGGTCACCTGCACATTGAAATGTTCCCCCTGTCCAGTGAAGCTTTCTGATGCTCTGGTTCGAAAGGATCACACCTAACATTCAGAATTCACCCTCTATCTTACTTAAAAACAACAACAATACAACAATTCCTACCTCATGTTAACAGAATTAATTAGGGCAAAAATCCTGTGGACTTGTTCATTGCTGGTGTATGTCATTAATCAGTTTGCTTACATTTGTCAGGGTAATTTGTCAGTTATAAAGTCTATTTATTGGTTTCCTTAATTTTTTTTTTATGACCACACTCATGGCATATGAAAGTTCCTGCGCTAGGGATCGAATTCGAGCCACAGCTGTAATCTACTCCACAGCCTTGGCAACATCAGATCCTTAACCCGCTGGGCCTCTCCAGGGACTCCTGTTCATTGGTTTTCAACAGAAACCAGGAGCATATCCTATAAATTCTGCAGCTGTGGAACTAAGGACATAGAGCTCTGCCTTCATTTTTTGGAGCATATATCACTGCAGTGGCTCCTCACCCCTCCACTTCAGGATAGATATATTATGTATGGAGTGCACATCCCATAAAGCAAAGTGTCTTACTTTCTTGACTCAGCAATCATTAGCTGCTAAGACAATGATTCATCTGGTCAATACCAGCTTCCATGTGAGAAGGAAAAAAAGACAGCACATTAGGAAGATTTTCTCATAGGCTCTCTCTTACCATTTCTCCTCTGAGTCTACTCTTATAAAACCACTGGGTTCCAGAATCAGAATCTATGAGTCTGACCTTTCTAGGTCTTGACCCTCAAAGAAGTCAAAAGTGAAACCAGAGTCCTTTGAAGAGAATAATGAGGAAGGTGAGGTTGAGTCATCTGAAGTTGTAGATGAATGAACAGGCTGGCTTCTGCCGAGCTATCAGACCACTCCTCTTAACTCACTGCCTCTCCCACCCTCCAGTCCAACTAGACTGCTCTCCTTACACCCATCAAATATTCAAGTTCTTTCATGATGACCTGAAACTCTTCACCCCAGATCTTCTCATGCCTGGCACTTTCTCAATGCAATGATCACTTCTTCAGAGAAGCTGCCCCAATCACCCAGCTGAAAGGAGTCCCCCACCTCACCCCAAAAATATTCTTTTTTTAAATTTTATGCCTTATACATGTGTATTTTTTCTCTCTTTTAAAAAAAATTACAGTCAATTTACAATGTTGTGCCAATTTATGCTGTATAGCAATGTGAGCCAGTCATACATGTATGTGTAGATTCTTTTTCTCATACTATCTTCTATCAGGTTCTATCACAAGCAATTGGATATAGTTTTCTGTGCTGTATTGTAGGACCTAATTGCTTATCCACTCCAAATGCAATACTTTGCATCTACTAACCACAAACTCCCTGTCCATCCCACTCTCTCCCATCCCCTGGCAACCACAAGTCTATTCTTCATTTCTGGTGATGTTTCTGTTTTGTATATAGGTTCACTTGTGCCATATTTTAGATTCAACACACAAGTGATATCATAAGGTATTTGTCTTTCTCTTTCTGACTTACTTCATTTAGTATGATAATCTCTACTTCCATTCATGTTGCTGCAAATGGCATTATTTTGTTCTTTTTTATGGCTGAGTAGTAGTCCATTGTATATATGTACCTTATCTTCTTGATCCATTCATCTATCAATGGATATTTAGGTTGTTTCCATGTCTTGGCTATTGTGAGTAGTGCTGCAGTGAACATAGGGGTGCATGTATTTTTTTATTATTATTACTCAATGAATTTATTACATTTATAGTTGTACAGCAATCATCACAATCCAATTTTATAGGATTTCCATGCCACAAACCCAGTGCATTCCCCTGCCCCCCAGACTGTCTCCTTTGGAAACCATAAGTTTTTCAAAGTCTGTGAGTCAGTATCTGTTCTGCAAAGAAGTTCAATTTGTCCTTTTTTTCAGATTCCACATGTCAGTGAAAGCATTTGATGTTGGTATCTCATTATCTGACTGACTTCACTCAGTGTGATAATTTCTATGTCCATCCATATTGCTAAAATTGCTGGTATTTTGTTACTTTTAATGGCTGAGTAATATTCCATTGTGTATATGTACCATGTCTTCTTGATCCACTCCTCTGTCGATGGACATTTAGGTTGTTTCCATGTCTTGGCTATTGTAAACAGTGCTGCAAAGAACACTGGAGTACATGTGTCTTTTTGAGTCACTGCTTTCTCTGGATAGATGCCCAGGGGTGGGATTGCTGGATCAAATGGTAATTCTATGTTTAGTTTTCTGAGGCGTCTCCATACTGTTTTCCACAGTGGTTGCACCAATTTACAATCCCACCAACAGTGTACTAGGGTTCCTTTTTCTCCACCCCCTCTCCAGCACTTATTGTTTGTAGACTTTTTGATGAAGGCCATTCTGGCTGGTGTAAGGTGGTACCTCAGAGTGGTTTTGATTTGCATTTCTCTAATAATGAGTGATGTTGAACGTCTTTTCATGTGTTTTTTGGCCATCTGTATGTCTTTGGAAAATCATCTGTTTAAATCTTCTGCTCATTTTTTGATAGGCTTGTTTGTTTTTTTTTGTATGGAGCTGCAGAAGTTGTTTATAACTTTTGGAGATTAATCCCTTGTCAGTTGATTCACTGGCAAAGATTTTCTCCCATTCTGTGGGTTGTCTTTTTGTTTTGTTTAGGGTTTCCTTTGCTGTGCAGAAACTTTTAAGTTTAACCAAGTCCCATTTGTTTATTTTTGTTTTTATTGTCATTACTCTAAGAGGTGGATCTGAGAAGATGTTGCTGTCATTTATGTCGGAGAGTGTTTGGCCAATGTTTTCCTGTAAGAGTTTTATACTGTCTGGTCTTATATCTAGGTCTTTAATCCATTTGGAGTTTATTTTTTTGAATGGTGTTAGGGAGTGTTCTAATTTCATTCTTTTCCATGTGTCTGTCCAGTTTTCCCAGCACCACTTATTGAAGGGACTGTCTTTTCTCCATTGTATGTTCTTGCCACCTTTGTCAAAGATCAGTTGGCTATAGGTACATGGGTTTAATTCTGGGCTTTCTATCCTGTTCCACTGATCTATATTTCTGTCTTTGTGCCAGTTACCATATGGTTTTGATGATTGTTGCTTTGTAGTAAAGTCTGAAGTCCAGGAGCCTGATTCCTCTAGCTCCATTTTTCTTTTTCAGGATGTCTTTGGCTATTCTCGGTCTTTTGTGCTTCCAAACAAACTTTAAAATATTTTGTTAGAGTTCGTGAAAAATGTCCTTGGTCATTTGATAGGGATTGCATTGAATCTGTAGATTGCCTTAGGTAGTATAGACATTTTGATAAAATTGACTCTTCCAATCCATGAGCATGGTATATCTTTCCATCTATTTGTGTCATCTTTGATTTCTTTCATCAGTGTCTTACAGTTTTCAGAGTGCAGGTCTTTTGTCTCTTTAGGTAGGTTTACTCCTAGGTATTTTATTCTTTTTGATGCGATGGTAAATGGGATTGCTTCCCTAATTTCTCTTTTTGCTCTTTCATTGTTAGTATATAGAAATGCCATCAACTTCTGTGTATTAATTTTGTATCCTGCAACTTTGCCAAATTCATGGATGAGCTCTAACAGTTTTCTGGTAGAGTCTTTAGGGTTCTCTAGGTATAGTCTCATGTCATCTGCAAATAGCGATAGTTTTGCTTCTTCCTTTCCAATTTGGATTCTTTTATTTCTTTTACTTCTCTGATTGCTGTGGCTAGGACTTCCAAAACTATGTTGAATAGTAGTGGTGAGAGTGGGCATCCTTGTCTTGTTCCTGATCTCAGTGGAAATTCTTTCAGCTTTTCACCATAGAGAATGATGTTAGCTCTGGGTTTGTCATATATGGCCTTTATCATGTTGAGGTAGATTCCCTCTATGCCCACTCTCTGAAGGGTTTCTATCAGAAATGGGTGTTGGATTTTTTCAAAGGCTTTTTCTGCATCTATTGAGAGGACCATATGGTTTTTATTCTTCAGTTTGTTAATGTGGTGTATCACACTAATGGATTTGCGGATATTGAAGAACTTTTGCATCCCTGGGTTAAATCCCACTTGATCATGATGTACAATCCTTTTAATGTATTGTTGGATGCGGTTTGCTAGTATTTCATTGAGCATTTTTGCATCAATGTTTATCTGTGAAATTGGCCTATAGTTTTCTTTTTTTGTGGAGTCTTTGTCTGGTTTTGGTACCAGGGTGATGGTGGCCTCATAGAATGAGTATCCCTTCCTCTGCAATTTTTTGAAATAGTTTCAGAAGGAGAGGTGTTAGCTCTTCTCTAAATGTTTGATAAAATTCACCTGTGAAGCCATCTGGTCCTGGGCTTTTGTTTGTTGGAAGTTTTCTAATCACAGTTTTAATTTCAGTTCTTGTGATTGGTCTAGTCATCTTTTCTATTTCATCTTGGTTTAGTCTTGGAAGATGGTACTTTTCTAAGAATTTCTCCATTTCTTCTAGGTTTTCCACTTCATTGGCATGTAGTTGCATATAGTAGTCTCTTATGATCCTTTGTATCTCTGTGATGTCTGTTGTTACGTCTCCTTTTTGATTTCTAATTTTATTGATTTGAGTCTTTTTTTCTTGATAAGTCTGGCTAAGGGTTTATCAATTTTGTTAATATTTTCAAAGAACCAGCTTTTCATTTCATTGATCTTTTCTATGGTTTTCTTTGTTTCTATTTCATTGATTTCTTCTCTGATCTTTATGATTTCTTTCCTTCTACTAACTTTAGGTCTTGTCTGTTCTCTCTCGAGCTGCTTGAAATGTAAAGTTAGCTTGTTTATTTGAGCTTTTTCTTGTTTCCTGAGGTGGGCTTGTATTGCTATAAACTTCCTCTTAGAATGGCTTTTGCTGCATCCCATAGGTTTTGCAGTGTCATATCTTCATTGTCATTTGCTGCTGGGTATTTTTTAATTTTCTCTTTGATTTCTTCAGTGATCCATTGGTTGCTTAGTAGCATGTTGTTTATGACCACGTGTTTGTGTTTTTTGCAGTCTTTTTTCTTGTTGTTGATTTCCAGTTGTATAGCATTGTGGTCGGAAAAGATGCTTGATAGGATTTCCATTTTCTTAAAGTTACTGAGGTTGGATCTGTAGCCCAGGATATGATCAGTCTTAGAGGATGTTCCATGTGCGCTTGAGAAGAATGTGTATTCTGTTGCTTTTGGATGGAATGTCCTATAAATATCTATTAAATCCATCTGGTGTAATGCTTCATTCAGGGTCTGTGTCTCCTTATTGATTTTCTGTCTGGATGATCTGTCCATTGCTATAAGTAGGGTGTTAAAGACCCCCTGCTATTATTGCGTTAGTGTCAATTTCTCCTTTTAAGATTGTTAGCAATTGCCTTATGTATTTTGGCAAACTTAGGTTGGGTGCGTAGATATTTAAAATTGTTATATCTTCTTCTTGGATTGATCCTTTGATCATTATGTAGAGACCCTCCTTGTCCCTTAAAATATTCTTCATTTTAAAGTCTATTGTGTCTGTTATGAGTATTGCTACTCCAGCTTTCTTTTGATTCCCGTTTGTATGGAGTATTTTCTTCCATCCTCTCACTTTCAATTTGTATGTGTCCCTGGAAATGAAGAGGTTCTCTTGAAGACAGCATACATGTGGATCTTGTTTTTGTATCCATTCAGCCAGTCTATGTCTTTTGGTTGGGGCTTTTAGTCCATTAACATTTAAGGTAAGTATTGATGTTTATGTTCTTATTGCCATTTTATTCATTGCTTTGGGTTTGTTTTGGTTGTTCTTTTTCATTTGTTGTGGTTTGATGACTATATTTAGTGTTGTATTTGAGTTGATTTTTCTTATTTGTTTGTGTATCAATTGTAGATTTTTGGTTTGCAGTTATTCTGAAGTTTTGATATAAGATTCTATATATATACAAGATTGTTTTAAGTTATTGGTCTCTTGATTGCAATTGCATCTCCAGTGTCCTGCATTTGTACCCTCCTCTTCTCACAATTTCTGATTTTGGTGGCATAATGTGTGTGGATAATTTTGTATCTTTATGGTATATATACTTTTACTGGTGAGCCTTGTCATTTGTGGTATTTTTGTTTCTTGTTGTGGCCTTTTATTTTCTGTCTACAGAAGTTCCTTTAGTATTTGTTGTAAAGCTGGTTTAGTGTTGCTGAATTCTCTTAGCTTTTGCTTATCTGTGAAGCTTTTGATTTCTCTTTCAAATTTGAATGAGAGCCTTGCTGGGTAAAGTAACCTTGGGTGGAGGTTTTTCCTTTCATTGCATTAAGTATATCATGCCACTCCCTTCTGGCCTGCAGAATTTCTGCTGAATAATCTGCCAATAACCTTATCGGGGTTCTCTTGTATGTTAGTTGTTTCTTTTCCCTAGCTGCTTTCAAGATTTTCTCTTTGTCTTTAATTTTGGTCAGTTTGCTTAGTATGTGTCTCGGGGTATTCCTCCTTGGGTTTATTTTATATGGTACTCATTGCACTTCCTGGATTTGAGTGAGTGGTTCCTTTCCCATGTTAGGGAAGTTTTCAGCTATTATCTCTTGGAATATTTTTTCTGTCCCCTTCTCTCCCTCTTCTTTTGGATGCTGGTGCATTTAACATTGTCACAGAGTCCTCTAAGCCTCTCTTCATTTTTTTTCAATCTTTTTTCTCTTTTCTGATCTGCATCCGTAATTTCTACTAATCTGTCCTCCACCTCGCTTATTCGTTCTTCTGCCTCCTGTATTCTGCTGTTGGCTGCTTCTAGTGAATTTTTTATTTTGGTTATTGCATTTTTTTTTTTTTTGCCTTTTCTGGGGCCACTCTTGTGGCATATAGAGGTTCTTAAGCTAGGGGTCCAATCGGAGCTGTATCCACCAGCCTACACCAGAGCCATAGCAACTTGGGATCCAACCCACGTCTGAGACCTACACCACAGCTCCTGGCAATGCTGGATCCTTAACCCACTGAGAGAGGCCAGGGATTTAACCTGCAATGTCATGGTTCCTAGTCAGATTTGTTAACCACTGCACCACAACGGGAACTCCTCGGTTATTTTGTTTTGCATCTCTTCTTGTTTAAGTTTTATATCTTGTATCTTTGCTCAGTGTTTCCTGTAAGTTATCCATCTTTGCCTCCAGTTTATTTCCAATGTCTTGCATCATCTTCAGTATCAACAGTCTAAAGTCTTTTCCTGGAGGCTGAGGATCTCCTGATCACTTAGCTGATTTTCCAGGTTTTTTTCTTTCTCCCTCATCTGAGTTATAGTTCTCTGTCTTTTCATGTTTGTAGGTTTTTTGTGTGGTGGCCTATTTATAGATAATAGAGTCATAGCCTCTTTTACTTTTGGTGTCTGCCCCCCTTGTGACTGAGATTGATGCAGGGGCTTGCTGTAGGCTTCCTGATGGGAGGGACTGATGCCTGCCCACTTGTCGGTGGAGCTGATTTCTATCCCTCTGGTGGGTGTGCCTTTTCTTTGGGTGAGATTAGAGGTGGCTGTGTGCATGGGGGGTCTTTAGGCTGCTTGTTTAGTGATGGGTGGAGCTGTCATCCCACCTGGATTGTTGTTTGGCCTGGGGCTTCTCAGCTCTGACTGGTGGGGCCAGATTTTCCCAAAATAGCCTCCTCCAGAGAAAGGCATGCTGCTGATTATTCTCAAGAGCTTTGCTTCCAATATCCTTCCCCAACAACAAGCCACATTCACCCCTGTTTTCCCAGGAGGTCCTCCAACAACTGCAGTCAAGTTTGACCCAGATTCCTATGGAGACTTTGCTTTGCCTTGGGACCCAGTACATGTGAAAGTCTGTGTGCACCTTTTAAGAATGGGGTCTCCGTTTCCCCCAGTCCTGTGGAGCTCCTGCACACAAGCCCCACTGGCCTTCAAAGCCAGCTGCTCCAGGGGCTCTTTCTCCCAGTGCCAGATCCCCACACGTGGGTGTTTGATGTGGGGCTCAAAACTCTCACTCCTGTAAATGAGTCTCTGTGAACCAGTTAGTTTCCAGTCTGTGGGGCCTTCCCATCTGGGAGGTATGGGGTTGCTTATATTATGTAATCGCCCTTCCTACCTCTTGATGTGGCCTCCTCTTTGTCTTCTGGAGTAGGATATCGTTTTGAAAGTTTTTGGTCCATTTGGTTGAAGATTGCTCAGCATTTGGTTGTAAACTTTATTGTTTCTAGGAGAGAAGTTGAGCTCCAGTCCTTCTATTCTGCCATCTTAATCCAGGGGTGCATGTATCTTTTTGAAAAGTTTTGTCTGGATACCTGCCCAGGAGTGGGATTGCTGGATCATATGGTAGTTCTATGTTTAATTTTCTGAGGCACTCCATACTGTTTTCTATAGTGGTTATGCCAATTTGCACACCCACCAACAGCTGTAGGAGGGTTCTTTCTTCTCGCCACCAGTTCTAGCATTTCCCAACAATAGTCTTATAACACTTTACCCTGTTTTATTGTTTTCCTTATCCATCAGACTATCTGAAATTATGGCTTATTCACTTACCAGTTTGTTTATTTGATATCTTTCCCATCTACTATGTAAGGCCCACGAGATCAAGACCTCTGGTGCCTTGTTTACCACTCCATCCTCAGGTCCTGGAAGAGACCTTAGTCCTTAGTAGGTGCAAAGAGCACTTGGCAGGGGGTCAGATGATTTGGGTGACGTTTCCAGCAGTGGGAAAACTTGGTTAACCTCCTCATCTTCCCAAGCCTCCTTCCTTCTTCTGTAAATTGAGATAAAATGCCTACCTCAGAGAGTACTTGAGAAGACCATTGGAACAATGATCCTGAAAAATATATGTTTTTTAACCTGTTAGTATTACAAGTGGGAGAGATACCAGGCTTTCCTAAAGGAGCTTGGTTAGTGAAGGGATGAATGAAATCTCATGGTACTGGGAAGTGGGAGTCTTACCCTTTGAGACAGGTAAAATGTTAGATGCCTATCCTACTCAGAACAACAAAAAACTGGAAGTATCTACATCAAGAGACAACATTGATTGGAAGTGCCCTTTGTGGCTCAGTAGGTTAGGAACCCAATATAGTGTCCATGAAGATGCAGGTTCAATCCCTGGCCTCACTCAGTGGGTTAAGGATCCCATGTTGCCATGAGCTGTGGTGTAGGTCCCAGTTGCAGCTCAGATCCCACATTGCTGTGGCTGTGGTTTAGGCCAGCAGCTACAGCTCCAATTTGACCCCTAGCCTGGGAACTTCTATATGCCATGGGTGTGGCCCTAAAAAGACCAAAAAAAAAAAGGGGGGGGTTCTGTCAATTCCTGCTGTTCATCAAAATGACCCAGTCATACATGGGTATACATTCTCTTTCTCATATTATTTTCCATTATGTTCTGTCAGAAATTTGGGTGTAATTCCCTGTGATATACAGCAGGACTCAAGTGATTTTTAGACTTGGATTTCTGGAGCCCTGGGGTCTTCTTGGAACCCTTTTGGGAGTCTCAGTGTGGCAGAGGGGAAGTTGCAAGGAAAGGGAGCCTGAGTTGACAGGAATCCATGACCCTTTTCCCCTAATTCAGTCTGAGTAACTCCATTCTCATATTTTTTGCATTGTCTGAGAAGCTCGTTACTTATTGCTCAATCTTCACCCCCTCCTTCCTTCCTACACCCTGATTTTGTGTGCAGTGGCACCAGGCCCAACCTCAAGCTGTGGGATATGATCAAAGTCATTCATGACAATCCTGTCCCTCAATTCCTAGTCTTGATGATGGCTTACGACCCAGCTTGGCCCATGAAACATGAGAAGTCCCTGATGCCACAGCTTTGGGGAAACTTTGATTTCCTTACAAGAAAGGGACATCTGTGGCTGTTACTGACCTTGCTTTTTTCCCTCTCCTTCCCTTCACTGCCAATATCATATCTGCTGTTTCATCAGCAATCTTATCCCCATGTGGCCATAAGCATGATGGGAATGCCTGGAATCACAGAGACAGGGAATTTGACCTCAATGAGCTACTGAACCAATGCCAGCAAACATCTGGCTCCAGAATTTTTGCCATGTGAGGAAAGGACCCCACTATTGTCTAAGCGACTTCATTTGGGTTTTTGTCCCTTGCCTCCAAAAAAGCATCCCTAGCAGATAGATAGGCACATATTGATAGGATTTTGGATAGGATTTTGTTGGACCAAGGAGTCTGAGGCTAAGAAGAATTTGAGACCATTTTGCTCTTGTCTCTTTTTCTCATCTGAATGATAACGAAAGAATTTTAACTGGCTATTGCTGAAGAACAGCTACTTTAAAGCATAGAGATTTAAAACAATAAAACTTCTGTTATCTCTTACAATTCTGTGCCTGACTGGGCTCAGCCAGACAGTTCTGCTGCTCCTAGTGACATCTGCTGGGCTACAGTTATCTGGGGACTCCACAGATTTACTTGTCAGCCTTGACAGGTACAGCTGGCTCAGCTGGGACCCTGGGTCTCTCTTGCAAATCTCAGAGCCTCTCCCTCACCACCTGGCCTCGCCATGTAGCCTCTTCTTTTGATCTCTAGGGCCAGGTGGGTGGATTTCTTATATGGCACCTTAGGGTGCCCCAAAGCACAAAATCAGAAACCACCAAGCCTTCCCAAAGCTTAGCATAGACCATAGGCTTCCCACGACCTGGCATAATGTCACATTTGTCACACTGGTGACAGTGAGTCATGGGGCCATTTAGATTCAAGGGTAGAGAACACACCAGCAAATGTGCTTTACTGGGGACAATCTGCATGTTTTCTACCCAGACTGTGAAAGCTAGTGATCTAAGCTGCTAGAGTCATAACTCTTTAACTAAGTAGATCACTGAAATGCTGAGTGATGTGTAGTGAGATGGAATAGGTCCAGCTGGGGAGGACAGTGGGAAGGTACTTAACCCACTCATCTGTGATGGCATTTAGATAGTTTCCATGTCTTGGCTATTGTCCTAGTCCAGGGTTTTTCAGCCTCAGAGCTTTTGATATTTAGGACCAAATAATTCTTTGCGGTGGGGGCTGCCCTGTGCATTTTAGGCTGTCCCTGGTCACTACCTACTACATGCCAATAGCACCTCTCCTCTAGTTTGTAACAACAAAAAATGTTTCCAGATATTGTCAAATGTACCCTGGGGATGACAGAGCTGCCGCTGAGGACAGTGGCACTAGCCTTAGTGGTGTTTATAAGTTCCATGACTTCAGTGAAACCCAGTTGGGCTGGAGAAGCTGATTTTACATGTGGGCCAGTGGAGTACATTTATATTCTTAAATTCTACCTGTGGGAAATGTCTTTATGTGATAGAGAAAGATGGGACAATCAGTTTCACACACCAGGCTGCTTCTTTGTGAAGTCTTTGCTGTAGATAAAGGCTTTTTAATTTCTGCTATAAGTTCACCAGGGGTACTTTTAAGACTCTATCCCAGGGGATTTCCCTTCGTGGCTCAGCAGTTAATGGACCCAACTAGTATCCATGAGATGCTGCTTGGATCCCTGGCCTTGCTCAGTGGGTTAAGGATCCAGCGTTGCTGTGAGATGTGGTATAGGTCACAGATGTGGCTTGGATCTGGTGTTGCTGTGACTGGCATAAGCTGGTGGCTACAGCTCTGATTCGACCCCTAGCCTGGAAACCTCCATATGCCACTGGTGTGGGCCTAAAAAGCAAAAAGCAAAAAGCAAAAAAAAAAAAAGTTTGTATCCTCTGGCAAAATCTGAGGTGGTAATCTTCACTGCCACTACATAGTCTAAGCCAGTCTCTTTCTCTGTTTCCTTTCCCTTTACTGAGGGGTGTCCACAAATACATAGGTGGATTTTAAAGCCATGGAACTGGGTGAGATCAGCTAGAGAAGCAGGCAGATGAAGGAAGAGGAAAAGGTGGTGGCCTTTGGCAGGATCTACCCTGAGTCCTTTCAACATTTAAATGTGGGAAAAAAAGAAAGAAAAACAGAAGAATGTTTACACACACACACACACACACACACACATACATATACCTATACATACATATGTACAAATACATAGTACATATTTTTATATGCACATGTCTAAATTCTTCTATTCATTGGAAACCAATCAACTATATAAAGTAAGAGGGAAGAATCTAAAATAATTCTAGGTCACACCTAGATAAGGCAAATGAATCAGTCTATTCACTGCCAAGTCCAGACTTGTTTCTACCTCCTCTAGAACATCAGGGATCATATTTATGAGCTCTGTAAAACTTGCCTGTCTTGCTCACTCCTGTGTCCACAGTGCCTGGAAAAGTGCCTCACATGGAGTAGGTGTTTGTAATGTTTGTTGAATGAATATGTGTCTGTACTGGAAGGCACAACAAGAGCGCTAACACAGAGCCAGATGTCTGTTTGTTGAATAAATACGGTCTGTGCTGGAAAGCAAAGTGTTCATGATACGTTTTTTGAATGAATATGTGTTTGTGCTGGAAGGCACAATAAGAGCTCTAACACAGAGAGCCAGATGCCTTGGGTCATAGGTACAGTTCTGTGTGATGTCCCTGCAGTCTATGCTCTTGGTGCGCTGCGTACATCCCCTTTGCCCAGATGGGAGACTGTCTTCCCATGGCTGCACGCATTGGCTTCATCTGAGTGAGGGAAGATGATGACTTGGATCAGGGTGCTGTCAGTAGAAGTGTTAGAAAGGATCAGATTCTGGATTGAATTGTTTCTCTGTTTAAGTTCTTTATATGTTATGATATTTTTGACATCTTTAAAAAACCTTTCTGGGGAACGAGACTAGTATCCACGAGGATGTGTGTTCGATCCCTGGCCTCGCTCAGTGGGTTAAGGATTCGGTGTTGCCATGAGCTGTGGTGTAGGTCACAGATGCAGCTCAGATCCCGTGTTGCTATGGCTGTACTGTAGGCTGGCAACAGCAGCTCTGATTTGACCCCTAGCCTGGGAACTTCCATATGTTGCAGGTGTGGCCCTAGAAAGACAAAAAAAAAAAAAAAAAACTTTCTGGCTGGGAAAAGACGGACCCTTCCAGGGCTTACCAAATTCTTGGAGTAAAGGGCTCAGCATACCTTTGATATGCACATTAACCAATCCAGAGCCAGACCTCCTCTCTGTGGGCCCTGCCTGCTTCCTGGGAGACAATATTCCTCTGCCTTAATCATCCCAAAGCTAGATGCCAGGCAACTACGCACCATCATTCTAGCTTAAAGTTCAGAGAAATTATTCAAAGTACCCAGTCCTAAACTGGTTGTCCTACGCTGTCCTGCAGAAACTTCAGTAAAGGCTCTGGCCTAGATTTGCCCTCCTTCCTGTCTTCTTCCCCTTGACCCAAACCCAGAGTTCCTCCCAGGCCCCTAGGTGGCCTGCTCCACCGCCGCCTGTTTCTAAGACCTGTGAGGATATTAAATCCTGTTTTCCTGAGCCTCTCCTATGTCTATTCTTGGGACCATGCCTGACTGACCACCTCATAAAAGAACACAGGCCTGGGATACATTCTGATGATAGCCAACAGGATTTCCTGGTGGATGAGTTATGGAAAGTGAGACAAAGATCGCAGACAAGGATGAATCCAGGGCTTCTGGCCAGAGCAAATGGATAGAGGAAATGGAAATTTGCTGTGATATGGAAGACTGCATAGGGAACAAGTCAGCAGTGGGGTGGAGGAACAGAAGCTAAGTCTGCGTATTTCAACACAGCCCTTAGCAGTCCAAGAGGAGAAATTTAGTAGCAGTTGAAAATTGAGTCTGAAATTTAGGAAAAAGATCTGAGTGAGAGCTCCTGTTGTGGCTCGGTAGTATCCATGAGGATGTGGATTCCATTCCCTGGCCTCGCTCAGTCAAAGTATCTGGGGTTGCCTTGAGCTATGGTGTAGGTCACAGACGTGGCTTGGATATGGTGTTGCTCTGGCTGTGGTGTAGGCTGGCAGCTGTAGGTCCAATTCAATCCCTAGCCTGGCAACTTCCATATGTTGTAGGTGCAACCCTAAAAAAGACAAAAAAAAAAAAAAAAAAAAATCTGAGCTAGAGATATAATTTGGGTGTTATTGGCATATAGGTGATATTTAAAGCCATGAGACTGAAAGAAATCACCCACGGACTGAGTATTTAGAGAAGCGCTGAGGACCAAGGACTGAGATTTTAGATCATCAAAGCTTAAAGGTTTGTCCCAGTGGTTCTGTAAGGTTCATTTCCATTGTCTTATCCTATATTCACATGGCTACTAAGTTTCTCAGGCTCTTCCCAAATTCCACATATTTCTTTTTAATTATTCATCATCTTAAGCCAGTTGTCACTGTTATCTCTTGCTGTACCCCAAGCTTCACCAAAACAGTGACATAAAACAACAATATTTTGGAGTTCCCATTGTGGTTCAGCATGTTAAGAAGTTGATTAGTGTCCATGAAGACACAGATTCAATCCCTGGCCTCACTCATTGGTTTAAGGATCTG
The DNA here is from genome assembly GCF_054392235.1 of Sus scrofa. Taxonomy (NCBI): domain Eukaryota; kingdom Metazoa; phylum Chordata; class Mammalia; order Artiodactyla; family Suidae; genus Sus; species Sus scrofa. Next base: position 62,486,889 of record NC_139395.1, read on the forward strand.
GGGTTGTCAAAAGCTGTGAGCTGTGGTGTAGGTTGCAGAGGCAGCTCAGATCTGGCCCGGCTATGGCTGTGGCATAGACCAGCAGCTGCAGCTCCGATTGGACCCCTAGCTTGGGAACTTCTATATGCCGTAGGTACAGACCTAAAAAGCAAAAACATACAAAAAACAAAGAAACGAACAAACAAAAAAACCAGCATAATTTTATTATATCTCAGGATTTTGTGATAGGGGCTGCCTGGTTCTGATCCCGGTGGGGTAGCTGGAGGTCTGCCAGTGGTACTCAGCTGGGGGATAAGCTAATATTTCATTGAGGACAGATGTGAATTGGATCTTGCAGCCAAGAATGTAAGAGCCGATAAAAATAAGTTACACTGGAGTGTGCAAGAAAAGAGGGTGGGCACTGCCGGAGAGAAGACTGAAATCTTGTCAGCCCCTAGGGCTCTTCTAGAAGTTGGGGGAAATGACTAGAAGTTTGGTAAACTGCAGCATAAATAAGAAGAGACAACTTTCCCCTTGTACAGAAGAAGCCAAATCCCACCAGAGCGTGGGCCTTCCTCTGCTCGTCACTCTCATTTCACTTAATTGAGCCTTGACTTCATGACCTACGGTCCTTGAGCAGAAGCCACTGTTTGACGTGCTTCTCAGAGAATGATTTCCAGATTCCTCCAGGCAGAAGCTGTTGTTTGTTCTGCTGTGTCCCTGTAGTGCTTTGCACCCACAGGAGGTCTTCCTTATCTGAGGGAAACTGACACCAGACAAAAACTTCAAATGAGGTGGAAACTTTAGTGTATATTAATATTTGGTGTGAGGGCCGGCCTAGCAGGACTTGACCTTGAAAGAAATTATAAAAAGAAAATATCTCTAATTCAATAAAATGTTACTTCCAATGGCAACTACCTACACACAAGAAGTGAAGAATGAATCAAGCATTTATAGTTTTGCTTGGCATGCAGTTTTAATAAATAAAATTGCATGATAAAAGGTAAGACAAAGAGTTCCTGTTGTGGCTTAGTGGTAACAAACCCAACTAGTATTCATGAGGATGCAGGTTCCATCCCTGACCTTGCTCAGCAGGTTAAGTATCTGGTGTTGCTGTGAACTGTGGTGTAGGTTGCAGATGCAGACACGGCTTGGATTCCCCATTGCTGTGGCTATGGCATAGGCCAGCAGCTGCAATTTCCATTTGACCCCCAGCCTGGGAACTTCCATATGCCCCAGGTGCAGCCCTTAAAAGAAAAAAAGGTAATAATTTTTAAAAGGCAAGACAAGTCATCCTTTATCCAAGTGCCACTTTTTTTTAGCCAAATACAAAAAAAAAAAAAAAAAAAAAGATTTTTGCATGTGTATAGGCACACCTGTTATGTATATATAATGTTTTAGAGCTTCAATATTTTAAACTTTTCTGGTCTATAATGTACTTACGGAAGAGTCCACAACTTCTAAGTATACATCTCTGTGAATTTTCATTTTCTTTTCTTTTTTTTCGCTGCTCCCGCAGCATATGCAAATTCCCAGGACAGGGACCGAATGCATGCCATAGCCAGTGACTCAAGCTGCTGCAGTGACAGTTGGATCCTTAACCCACTGCGCCACACAGGAACTCTGATTTTTTTCATTTTTATAGACTCTTCACACCCAGGTAGGCAGCACCAACTCCAGAAACAGAACTTTCCTAGCACGCTGAATACTCCTATTGTGCCTAAAGCCAGTTATCCACTGCCCACATCCCTTCCGCAAGAAGTAACTCTCCTGTCTTCTGACAGCATAGGTGAGGTCTGCTGGTTCTTGATCTTCATATATATAAAATTATATTTTTTATCTGCCTTCTTTTTCTCCACGTTATGTCTGTCATTATATTTGTCAGTGCTGGTAGTGGTTTATTCATACTTATTGATTCCTGCGTATTTCATAAATGCACATTCTGAAACTTATCCATTCCACCACCAAAGGATATTTCAGAGGCTTGTAGGAAGAGGGTTACTGCAGATGTTTTAGTACCTGAGTTTTGGGTACACACAAGTGTGCATTTCTTTTGGGTCATGATGTAGGTGTTCTTACCTGTGAATCTGTTAGTTGGTCCTATCTGTTCAACACTGTTGCTCTAGCAACATTTTGTGCAATTGCTGAACTACACGTTTTGGGATTCACTGACATGCGATATACTTTACGAAAGAGCACATCATGATTTAGAATTAAAATTACACAGTTTTTGTGGATACAGGAACAGGGTAGCAGGGTGCAAAATGATGTGACTGAAACAAATATGCATCCAGGGAGGATTACATCAATTCTTTTAAATATTTGTCGAAGGGACCTAAGAAGACAGGTCCCTCAAGGAGGCGAAGCTGTCATCACACTCAAGTTCAGGAAGCATTGCCCATCTCACATCAAGCCATGCTGCTGAAGGAAGAAGTTGCGAATTTCCTTGAAAGAGACAAAAGTATCCTGTCCTGGTGTCATGGGGGACTGTCATTGAGGCCTAGGGTCATCGTTTGATTGGCAGTCTTTTCACTCTTTCTTGGAGGTAGATGAATAACAATGCATTTACTAACAATGGTGTCTTATAGTTTGATGATATCTGGTGATTAGAATGATAAGATTAGAGCTGTAATTTACTAGCCCAAACAATTGCACTTTGAAAATTCAAAAAACTGTTTTCAAACATCCTCTCCTTTAATTTGATCCTCCCAGCAGCCCTATGTGGTAGGTAGTATTTTCAGCCCTAGAGAAATTAGGTACCTTGTGCAAAGCTGCAGTGGTAGTATGTGAGGGAGCCAGGACTCCAACCCAGGCATGCGGGGCTTACTGAATGCTGACTCTGCCCAGAGCCGGGAGGTTTGCGGTTTTCCAGCTGCTCTACTTGGAGGATAAGTTCATCTAAGGTGCGGAGGACAGGAAGATTACTTTGGCTCCATATCTAGGCAGTATTCTTCACTCCACCTTAACAGCCATAAAGCTCCCGCTCTGGTCCTTGCTCTCATCATCTGTTACCTGTCTGAGTTGTAATAATTTCCTGCTAAGTCTCCCCACTTCCAGTATTAGCTCTTCCTAAAATCCATTCTCAACACAGCAGCTGAGTGAGCATTAAGACATCAGTTACAACACGTCACCCCTCTACCTCCAACCCTCCAACGGCTTCCTATCTCTGTTGGTGTAAAATCTGAGCATCCTCCAGGCTTCGTGCCATGTGACTTGACTTGTTCTCTGACCTCCTCTCTTGTCACTCCCTTTGCTCCCTCCCTACAGCGATATCAGCCTCCTTACCTGCCCACGGGGGTTTTTCTGGTTGTGTCCCCCAGGAGCTGACTCAGAGACAAGGATTTGAGAATAAATTATTTATTTGGGGGAAGCAAAGGAAATACCTGTAGGATGCCAGAAAGGGAGATAGCAAAGGGAAGACTCCTAGCATAGGCTGTAATTAAGCCAGCTACCACTGTGGATGACTGATCTCTGTCTACTGGAAAAGTCTGGAAGCAGTGTACAACAGACACCTCAGCTTAGCTCTCCTGAGGGGCAAGGGACCTGGGGGGAGGTGGTGAACACCCTGAACTCTCTCCTGTCTTTGGCAGGTGTCGATCTCACCATTGCCAGCCAGGTGCGTGTGTGTGTGTCTGTGTGTGTGTGTGCTCGTGCGTGTCTGTTGAGGGGTGGGGGAGCATAGTAGGTTCCAGTGCCCAGAGAAAGCCTTCAGGCAAAAAGGATACAAATGCTGGTAATTTGACTTCCGACTGACACTCAAGAAATAAAGCCTGAGGCTTGTGGGCAAAACCCTGGACATATCCACTATTGGTCCATGCGTTTGCCGTTTCCTCTGTCTGGAACACTCTTCCCTCTGATATTCGCATTTTCACCTTTTAAGTCTTCACTCAAATGATACCTTTTCTGATCACCTTTAAATTGTCACCCAACTTCTAACACACACGTTTCTTGTTCATTGTCTTTCTTTTGCCACTACACAGAGGCACCACAAGGGCAGGATTTTGATCAGCTCCATATGCAGCTTTATCTCCAATACTTAGCATGGTGGCTGGTACATAGGAGGTATTCAATAAATATTAAATTAATGGGGTAAATGTCATTTTAAAAAGTTTCTATTTGTCTCCTGTGTCTATTTGTCAATTGACTTGTAATCTCCAGAGATGGAAAAAATATGATTAATCAGCATCTACAAACACCGCTGTATACCTATTAGGACCTAATGAGGAATGGCCTTAAACAGCCCTCACGTTCTCACTTTCAAAAATGTTGACTGTCTACCACATTCCAGGTACCATTTAAAGGACTAGGAATACCACTGTACAGCAGCTAGGAATGGCTGTTGGCAGGAAGTGGCAGGAACACCAAAAGCAAGTCAGGGTTTTATTTTTCTCATGTAATTAGAAGTCTAGACATAGGCAGTACAGGGCTCCGACAGCTGCTCCAAGGGCCATCAGGGACTCTGTCTGCTTCCACCTTATCCTCGTGGTCCCAACTTGGCTGTTTCGACTCTGGCAGTGTCTGCATTCCAGGCGAGAAGAGGGAAATGGTGAAAGAATAGTGTGTGTTCCAGAGGATTCCTCATCCTATGATCATTCCTTCCTGAAAAGTTCCACTGCACAATCCCAGCTTGCCTCTTCTTACCCATCTCTTGGCCACTAGCAGCAGCAGAGCTGAGAAACATAGAGTTTTGTTTGATTTGTTTTTGTTAGTTGGTTTTCTTTGGGGAGGCTACTTGCTTCTATATACGACATTGGGAAAGAAAGCTACATGCATCCTTGATTAAATGCATCCTTGAGTAAGGGGCCAGCAATTATCTGGTGCCCTGAGATCTGTAAGAACCACACTCTCTTGAAGCTGTCACGGCTGTGCAAGTGAACAGAAAACCAGAGGTTAAACACACCCACTAATACATACATACCCACTAGCAAAAAAAAAAAAAAAAAAAAAAAAAAAAAAAAGCCAAATAGCCACAAGTGCTGTGCAAAGTAGTAACTCAGAGTGATTCAGAATCTGCATTGTACCCAAAAGTTAGGGAAGCAGCTCTCCCAAGAGGTGACATTGCAGCTGACCTCTGAATGATGAAACAGAGGCCACCTTGCCAAGATCAATTGCAATTTTACCAATCCTTTCTTGGCTATAATTTAATCTAGGACAAGAAAGCTATAACCATGTCTGCCTAGTCCTATAAGATCCAGCTTTCAAGATATGGGATAAATCATCATTACTTTTCCTGAACATTCTCTCAAGGCTGCTATGAGTCCCTTCCTCTTTTTCAATATTCTTTTTCATCTCTCTTTTCTTTTCCCTGACACACAGAGCAAAAATGCTGCCATTATTGATAATATTGGTAAATGATCATGAGGTGGAGAGGTTGAAGGGAGATTTTTTTTGTTTGTTTGTTTGTTTGTTTTTTTTTAAAGCCCAATAAGGGCTAATGCCAGGGGAAAAAATTCCATAAAACAAGCCATATGTGGGCAATTTGTAAGACTGGGAGTAATTTGTAATTCTAAAGAAATTCTGTTCAAACTGTAAGTCAGTCTGGTGAATGCAGGTAATACTAAAGAAGATGAATTTTGAGAGTTCCATGTTTTAGCTTCAAGAACCTAAGATATTTGGTGAAACTCTCCTTTGCATTAGATTCTAAATCACACACAGCCTTAGAAATGTTCTCCAGCGTTCATGTGATATAAGACAGTTGTTATGTAGAAATGTGATTTGTACATCTAGAAGGTCTGCTGGCCACAATAATGGATTGAAATGTTATCAGATTTATTTTTTTCAGGAGACTCTGCTGACGTATGGTCTCTTGCAGCCAGTTCTTTTTTCCTAATCCTTTTTTATGCTATAATTGCACCTTTGTGCATGTTGACAACTATAGCACCTAAGACTCCTCACCTGACCCAAATCAGCAGGTGAGTTGAAGTCCACTTTCAAGAGCATCAACAGGGAGAAGGGTGGGAAAGTGTTAGTGAACACTAAGGCTCCAACATGGCTCTAACATACTACCTTCCTTACGTTCACCGGTGACTCTTGATCCTTTGCATTGAAATGTTTAAAACGCTTTCTATCACATTTCATGTTTAGGTTGCAGTTTTGTTGTGCTGTGTCTTGTACTCTTCTACCCCAGATTTTCCCAAGATTGCCCAGATGATTCAGCACATCTACAAAACTGCCACATCTAGATGATTTTTCATTCTTTATCTGGATGTTTTGGCACTGTGTAAATGCTGCCTAAGTGAAAAGTTTTCCTCTTTAATTGTGAGAAATCTGTACTGTAGTGGATTCAGACCCGCTAATATTTTTAGCACGTATTACTTTTGGGGGGTAATGATCTTCTCTTTACAGGAAGTCGCTGCTGTCTTTCTGTTGTACTTGCAACCGCTGACAACAAAACCCTATGCTCTTAGTTTCTGAATTCCATAGCTTCTTCAGGTACTAATTGCACTTACAGAATAAACATGTAAGGTGAAAGATTTTGATAATCAAAATGATTTTAACACATTATTTGACTGGTTTAAACAAAATGGTACATTAATACAAAGGAATTTGCAATGATTGGCAACAATGTTCTTGAAATATTAATCAGAAAGTGATGTTAATAGCATATTGAATAAAATAATGTAATTACTGGATCACCCCAATCTTGTAAGATGCAGAAAAAACTGGGAAACAAAATATTTATGTATTAATCATTGTATGGTGGGAGTCTGAGTAATTTTTCCTTCATTATTTTGCTTTTTATTGCGTAGTTTGAATTATTTTCATAAGGAACGGGTAAAAGCAATTGTAAAAGGCTTATCAATTTATTTTTTAGTGAGGAGGCAATGGATGAGGGAAAAAGAACATCAATTTAGGAACTGAATAGACGTGGGTTCAAATCCAACTGACCATTTATTGCATGTGCAGCCTAAACCTCTAAGCTTCAACATCTTTCCTCAGTAAGCCCAGGAGAGGATGAGTGGTTCTCCAAAGCCATGTCTTTTTCAATAAATATAAAGATGGAGGGTTGAAATGATAGTTGCTAGACTCCTAAAGAGAAGATGGTAGAAGAATCTGTGAGAGGGCATGAACATCAGATGAGACACAGAGAGGGGGATCAACATGAAGTCTTGGTGACGTCCACGGTCCCAGACCACCATCAGCACAGGCTTACTGTCTCTGTTTGCAGAGTGAAAATGAACACTCTATACAGATCGTGAGGTGATGCCAGTAAGACAATAACAGTGCAAGTATTTTTTTTTTTAGCACCGCACCTGCAGCATATGGAAGTTCCCAGGCTAGGGGTCGAATCAGAGCTGCAGCTGCAGGCTGTGGTGTACATAGCCACAGGCATGCCAACATGGGATCCAAGCTGCATCTTTGACCTACACCACAGCTCTTGGCAACACTGGATCCTTAACCCACTGAGCAAGGCCAGAGATCAAATCTGTGATCTCAGGGATGCTAGCTGTGTTTGTTACCACTGAGCTACCACAGGAACTCCTAGAATTGCTATATTCTAATGTTTGCTCTTGTTCCCCCACTGCCCCTCCCCTCCTACCCCCAACTGGAAGTAAAGAAGGGCTGAACATTAAAATTACCATTGGAGCTGGGATGGCAGCTGTAGGTATTTAGAAGTCTATTTTAGCAGACTTCCCTCCACTTGGAAAACAAAACAGGGATAACTCCCTTGACTTTGTCTCTTTATCTCTTGCCATTTAAACACAGATATCCTGTTGTGATAACCTCTGACACTTTATTACATGGCTACGGTAAATAACAACTGCTCCCATTTTCTATGTCATTCCTGGTTAAACAGTGCCATTAATTACTGAACATAAAAGTTGAAGTTTTTCTGAATAGAAGGAAATGTCATTTGGACTCCATTGCTTTGTTCACTAAATTTATTTGAGGGCTTGGGTGGTTTAAATGGCTAAGAAAGAATCATTGACTTGTTGATCTGTCACTGAGAACTGCCCCTACATTCACCATAGAACCAGCCAATTTGGGGGCCATGGTGATATGTTAGAGGACTGACAGAGCTTCCTTGGAAATCTGAGTTGACTGTGAAATTAAGGAATTAATAAAATTGAGAAACCAGCTTCCAAATACTCTCAAGCAACCTTAATTGCTTAGAATATGCAGCTTGAGCTACGTTTTATACTGTATAAAACGACACTCTTTGTAATTGAAACAGTGTTTGAGAACTTACAAAGGAAGTAAGTTTAAAATATACAAAAGTAAGTGAGTTTAAAAATATTATAGGTTACTTAGAAGAAATCTTGGAAATTGTTTTACCATAAATTTCTGTATTGATCAGAACTTTGAGTTAGAGCTTTTGTCATCTCTCATTTTTGATAGTGTCAGTCTTTGTCATTCCTTTTTTTTTTTTTTTTTTTGTCTTTTGTCTTTTTAGGGCCATACCCGTGGCATGTGGAGATTCCCAGGCTAGGGGTCGAGTCGAAGCTACAGCTGCTGGCCTACACCACAGCCACAGCAAAGTGGGATCTAAGCCATGTCTGTAACCTACACTACAGCTCATGGCAATGCCAGACCCTTAACCCATTGAATGAGGCCAGGGATGGAACCTGCAACCCCGTGGTTACTAGGTGGCTTCGTTAACCACTGAGCCATGACTGACGGGAACTCCTCCTTTTTTCTTAGAGCCGCAACTATGGCATATGGAGATTCCCAGGCTAGGGGCTGAATTGGAACTGTAGCTGTTGGCCTACACCCCAGCTCATTGCAATGCTGGATCCTTAACTCACTGAGCAAGGCTAGGGATTGAACCTGTGTCCTCATGGATACTAGTCAGATTTGTTTCCTCTGAGCCACGACAGGAACTCCTTTGTCAGTATTTCTTAAATAAAGAAAAGCCTGGGATTGGATAAATCAGATTTTATTGAAAGTTGTTTTAATTTTGTTTTTCTATTATCAACTCAGTTTTTTCTTGACTTACATTTTAACTTCAGAAAATATTTTTATTTCAGATTGATTTCTTTTTTAAAATGTGAATCTGGTGACATAATACACTGAAGTGTTTATCATCTTTTTCTTAATACAATTTTTAAACGTTATACTCCATTTACAAAATGTTGGTTATATTCTCCATGTTGTGTATTACATCCTTGTAGCCTTATACCCAAATAGTTCATGCCTTTCACTCTCACTTACTCCTATATTGCTCTTGCCCTCCATCTCCCCACTGTAACCACTACTTTGTCCTCTACATCTGTAAGTCTGTTTCTTTTCTATTTTATTCTCTAGTTTGTTGTATTTTTTAGATTTCCACATATACATGATATCATGCAGTATTTGTCTGATTCGCTTCACTTAGCATCATGCCCACCAAGTCATCCATGTTGCTGCAAATGGCAAAATTGTGTTCTTTTCTGTGGCCAAGTAGTCTTCCATTGCATATATGTGCCGCATCTTTTTATCTGTTCATCTGTTGATGGACATTTCAAATTAGTGTTTTCTTTCTTCCTTCCTTCCTTTCTCTTTCTTTCTTTCTTTCTTTCTTTCTTTCTTTCTTTCTTTCTTTCTTTCTTTCTTTTGGATTTATACTCAGAAGTGGAATTTCTGGGTCATATGGTAGTTCTGTTTTTACTTTTTTGAGTAACCTCCATACTGTTTTCCACAGTGGCTCCATCAGGTTGATTTTCAGTTTCTGCCTAACTTTTTTGAAACTTAGCTTTCATAAGACATCAGTAAACATTGTGAACTGGTAGATGATAGGACCCCTGAAATTTAAGATTTGGAAGGGGGCTTTTCTGTTCCAGCTTTCCCATTAGTTAGATGATTACTATAGAATCATTAATATTGGTGATATTTTAAAGGTGAACAGTGTTTTACCCTACATCATCTATTTTGTATCTACATCTGCTATTTTCAAAAGTGGTGTTCATTTCTACAGATCAGGTCTGGACATAAGTGTAAGGAAAAATTTAAGACTGGGATAAACAAAAGGGCTGATTGGATGGTCTTTTCATCAAAGTGCTGAAGTCTCTGGGGATTACACACTCCCACAGGAACAGACATCTTTGTGACTAAGCTCTTTTACAAATCTGTTGAGATAAACGTCAGCCTAAAGACTGTATGACTATCAATCTCTGTATTGACCAGGAAAATTCAGAAGTTGACGAGAATACTGAAGTAATGCAAATAACTCTTGTCCGTAGACAGGCAAAGAAATTCTGTCCTGTGGATGGTCAATTGATTTTCTTCTCCCATTGTGGAAGCAGACAGCTTTGCGTCCATTTGTAAATAGAGTGTATATAGCCTTCTTAACTCTACATTGCTTCCCTCTTTGACTTCTTTGAATGGGTTGTCACATTTCAGTGATTCTCACTGGTAATGTGATAAATAAAATATTTAGCAGGTATTCATTTTATATTCATATGAGAGTCTTGATTTTACCTTTTTGAGAAATTATCCTTTAACTTAAGGTATTACACAAATGGCCCTTGCATCATAGAACACCACTTATCCTTCTCCCTAGGATTATCGATAAAGACACTGAGGCTTGCAGAAACTCAGTATACATATATACAGATATATATGTAAAAAATACACACATATATATGTATAGCTCATATATATGTAATAAATTGCTGAGCTGGATTTGAATCCACATCTATTCAGTTTCTAAACTGATGTTCCTTCCATCTCATAGCACTACCTTCTCATTAAGAAATATACTTGTATTCTTTAAGAATTGCTTTTTTTTTCATGTTCCAATTGAGGCTGATATTGGAAGTTAACTATTTGTTATCCAAAATAAAAGGGGGGCAGTTCTCATCATGGCGCAGTGGTTAACAAATCCGACTAGGAACCATGAGGTTGCGGGTTCGATCCCTGGCCTTGCTCATTGGGTTAATGATCTGGCGTTGCCGTGAGCTGTGGTGAGGGTCGCAGATGCAGCTCGGATCCCACGTTGCTGTGGCTGTGGTGCAGGCCAGCAGCTACAGCTCTGACTGGACCCCTAGCCTGGGAACCTCCATATGCCATGGGAGCAGCCCTAGAGAAGGCAAAAAGACAAAATAAATAAATAAATAAATAAAATTAAAGTGGGGATATTCTCATAATGTTGAGATTCATGGTAGTAAAATTTGATTTATATCATCTTAGACTTCAGCTTTGTCACTTTGTTTTTCTGACTGCTAGGTTTCTCTGTTCTGCGCTGGCGGGGATATTTTTCTTGGCTTTGCATCAAGTAATACCATATTTCTCAAAGCCTCGGTTGGTTTCACTGAAGGTATGCAGTAAATTGCATACATAGCTACTCCCACTCAGTGCTTGCTCAGGCCTTTTGATTATGTTGAGAAGAAAGCCTCAGTGAGGTGGCCATGTGTCTGTAACATCTCTCATTCTTGCCTTGCTCCTCCTTACAACAAAGAGAGAGCCTCAGAGCCCCGCCAGCAGGGTCAGCATATAATTTGTTTTGGTTGTCTTTACTGTGCTTATTTAATGGTTATCTTTTATTTATGGAAACTCATTCTGTTTTGCATTTACATTCATAGTATAAAGCTTCCTTTAGAATAGGGTGCTGTTAAAAAAATTGAGGGAGTTCCCCAACTAGTATCCAAAAAGATGCAGGTTCTATCCCTGGCTTCGCTAAGTGGTAAGGATCTGGCGTTACACCACACCATGAGCTGTGGTGTAGGTCATAGACTAGGCTCAGATCCCAGGTTGCTGTGGCTGTGGTGTAGATTGGCAGCTGTACCTCCAATTTGACCCCTAGCCTGGGAACTTCCATATGCCGCACATACAGCTCCAACAAGCAAAAAAATATTAAGTGAGGATGATAGTTATGAGCTACGAGATGGCAAAAACTATGACTCTAATGCCTCAAATTTGAGATGGAGGAGAGTCTTTGGAGGTGGAAAATCCGGGACTGTTCCAATCAGCCATGTCCTGGTTAAGTGGCCCTGGGTCACTTACCTATACTAACCTATCCATCGAACTGAGAATACTACTGTCTACCCACAGATTCTTTGTGACAAGGAAATAAGATACTAAAGGTGAGTATAAGCTTCCCAAGGTTACAGAGTCTATAGAGTATATCTAGTTCATCTTTTTATCCTTCAGCTTTTGATACAGTCCTTAGCACATAGAACTCAGAGCTCATTTTGTTCTTTCCTTCTGTGGTGCTACTTAGTGTGATTACATATTATAAAGCAGAGGATATTACCTATGACCATATAAAATATATCCAAGCATTTCCAATCTTTTATTTTTCCCTGTGATTGTCCGTGTATACGCTGTATACATTGACTGCACACAGAATATACATTTGAAGTGTAGGAATAGATTATAAAGCAAGAAAAAAATTCCCTTCTTAAATCTCACCTCGTGATACTTACACATCACCCCTTGAAGTCAACCAGTCTTAACTTGACAAACTTCTATTTTTTTCTATAATTAAAAAAATGTGTATACTTGAGATACCTCTATAAACACAGCTTTATAACCTGTTATTTTCGCTTAATGTTAGATCATAAACCTTTTTATTCAGTGTTCAGAATTCTTTCATTCGGGTTTGTTTGTTTGTTTGTTTGTTTGTTTGTCTTTTGTCTATTTAGGGCCACACCTGCAACATATGGACGTTTCCAGTCTAGGGGTCAAATTGGAGCTGTAGCTGCTGGCCCACACTGCAGCCACAGACAGCAACCGGATTCTGAGCTGCTGTCTACCACCTGCACCACAGCTCACTCCAACAAGGGGATCCTTAACCCACTGAACAAGACCAGGGATCGAACTTGCATCCTCATGGATACTAATCGGGTTCATTAACCACTGAGCCACGAGGGAACTCCTGGAGTGATTTTTAATGTTTGAGGCACAGTGGGTCCTTCTTTTCTCCATCGTGGGATCTACCAGGAGAATGTCAGTCTGGGAATTCTTTGGTAGAATGTTTCCAAATGATCTGGGTGGCGAGGGCAGAGCTGTTTTGGAGGCGGGGTAGGGAAAGTGGGGAGATGGGGGAAGTGGGTAGGAAAGGAGGCTTGGGAGACAGAGTCACCTGCTCAAACTAGAGTGGGAGGCCCTGCAGAAGGGACAGGGTGGTGGCTGTGGTGAGGCTTGGAACCACCCATTAATCTTGTGCTCCCTCTGCTGGCTTCGCTGAATACATTCACCACCTGAAGAACGTGAGCAGGCACTACAGAGGAGCCAAGTCCTTTGAAATCACTTGTGACAGACGGAGGAGAAATGGCCACCCTTTTTGCAATTTTTAGAAGATCAAAGTTTACATCAACACTGATGGACTGATTGATTGTGCTTATTCAATTGAAACAAGTTGGACTCTGTCACCACTACTCCCTTGTCCCCAGGGTAATGGAATTCTAAAGGTCTCCCCTTTTCTTTCCAAGATCCTTATTATTCTCCTGCCAGGTCTCCGGTGATCTCTTTGGTCGTTTCTCTTAACGGTATCTTGCTGTTGCTTTTCTCAGTGTTTTTCCTCCTCTTGCCCCGCCCCGCCCCCTTGCTGGTGCCATTTGTGAATGAAAAAGTAATGGTAAAGCCCTGCCTTTGCTTTGCAAAGCAGGTCTCAGTTAGCTGCTCTAATTGTGCAGCCTGTTATTTCTCCATTTGTGCTTAATTCAAAGCTGTAAAAAGCTTTTCAAAATAGGTGTGTGCTCTCCTTGGCAGTTGTGCTAAAACAATGCCTCCAATAAAAAGAAAGCAAGACATGTTGGCAATTTCCTTTTCCATAATTTATAGTGATTTAGCTCCCCCCATCAGGAGATAAGAATTTCTTTGGGAACAATTTTCTTTTAATAGCACCATCTGAAGCAGCCAACATTTCTTTTGCAGTCATTAGAGCTCCTAGCCTCCAAAACAGTGACTGAAGATTGAATTAGGATTTAGAGAGTGGCTGCTTGCATCACATAAATAAACAATGTGGGCCCTGAACATTTCATTACAGAACTTAAATAATCAGTACAGATGGCCAGCTGCAGCGTTACACACGCATAACCCATTTAAAAGATGACATTGTGGGGTCAGGAGCGTTCATGTGCTCCCAGCGCTCTTCATTTACTCTACTTGGGTTACTTCTTTTACACTAAGCACCAAAGCCTGGGTCAGGCAAATTATTGCAAGCAGTAATGCAGACAGATGAGAAGATAAGGGAATTGTTGAACAATGAGAGGACAAGCACTAAATTAGCTTAAGGATTTATAGCCCCAAGCTTAGCCTAATAAATGTTATTTGCCTCAGTCCTTCTTGCTGAGTTGCAAGTGAACAACAAAAAAACAAAAAACAAAAAACAAAAACCAAAAAACCCCAAAAAAACTAAACCTCAAAAAAATTTAAGTACACGTAGAAAGGTTATTTATTATCAGCTTCAGATATAGCTGGTTCTAGACCCTCAGGTAAGGTTGTTAAGGCTGCTCCCTTCCATGCTGGCTTCATTTCTAGCATGATGCCGTTGCTGGTGTTCTCTGATGCTCCAGGCCTGTGTATTAACACCTCCAATTCTATGGAAAGTGATTCCTGGAGTTTCCATTCTGGCTCAGCAGTAATGAACCTGACTACTATCCATGAGGATGTAGGTTTAATCCCTGGCCTGGCTCAGTGGCTTAAAGACCTTGCATTGCCATGAGCTGCGGTGTAGGTTGCAGATGTAGCTGAGATCCCGAGTGCCTGTGGCTATGGTGTGGGCCAGCAGCTGCAGCTCTGATTCGACCCCTTGTCTGGGAATTTTCATGTGCTGTAGGTGCGGCCCTAAAAAAAAAAAGAAAGAGAGAGATTCTTTGTCCTAATCATTATAGGACGAGATTATTGTATCTCTTTAACATATTTTGAATATGTTTTGAATGCATGCATTTTCTGAACAGTCATTGTGTCTAGAAGAGTAGAATGCTTTGATGGAGTCCTTTCAGCAAGCCATGATTAGGGAGTGGGGGACAGGGGTGTGCTGTGGGAAAAAAGGGGGTTTGTGCATAGTTCCACCAAAAGAACTAGACTAGGGGAGGAAGTGAGTGGCCCTTCAAAGGAAAAATCTATGTGATGGAAGGGGTGTCAACTAGGAAAAGGAGATGTCTACTCCTTCAACCAAGGCAATATAGAAAGGAACATTCACTAGGACTTCCTAATGAATTCAGTTAACACAGAGAATAGACCCTACCATCATTACTGGCAAATGCCAAGTCTGTTTATTTGCCTGAGGTTCCAATTCCAAGTGTACATTTATTAGCAGGCTGATCTAGCAAGTGTTCTGTATAAGTAAAAACAATCTTACGAGCATCTTTTCTATGCTACCACTCCGGGTTTGCCAACTTTTTAAGTTTTCCATTTTCTCAAATGAAAGAAGAATGGCTTACTGAACACCATCCTCAGTCTGTTGAATTAACCAAAATGTGCTGCAGCTCTTCTGAGAATCCTAGTGCTGAAAGGGTCAAGCGAATGTAAATAAGGTACGGTTGAACTAACAGGTTCCAGACTGCTAAACTCCTGTTAAGACTTTAGAAATGTTTCTTTCTTTTAACTTGTTCTTGGGGCCATTTACTTGTGGTTATTCTGCTGGTGCCACAATCTCTCTGGAATGTTTTACTAGTCAACAGACTATAATAATACTAAAAGGAACTGTTGTTACATTTCTGTATAGAAACAGGACACAAACACACAACACACACACACACACACACACAACACACACACCCACCCACCCCCCACACACAAATGACTACATAGAAAACCATTGAATCTGAATGAGATGGATTGTATCAATATCGATTTCCTGGTTGTGATATTGTCTACATTTGTAGGATGTTACCATTGGGAGAAAGTGGGGGAAGGAACACAGGAGCTCTCTATATAATTTCTTTATAACTGCATATACATCTACAACTGTCTTAAAAAATTTTTATAGGAGTTCCCATCATGGCTCAGTGGTTAACAAATCCGACTAGGAACCATGAGGTTGCGGGTTCCATCCCTGGCCTTGCTCAGTGGGTTGGGGATCCAGTGTTGCCATGAGCTATGGTGGAGGTCGAAGACACGGCTTAGATCCCATGTTCCTGTGGCTCTGGCGTAGGCTGATGGCTACAGCTCCGATTCGACTCCTAGCCTGGGAACCTCCATGTGCTGCAGGAGAAGCCCTAGAAAAGGCAAAAAGACCAAAAAAAAAAAAATTTATAAAGAATTTAAAAAATAAAAATAAGACCAACAAACCCCCCCCAAAATAGCGAAGTGTTGACATTATGATAATATCCTGTGTTGTCTTCATGGAAGTAAACATGTGAAATACTTTTCCAAATAATGGTGTGAATGTGTCCTTATCTTCATGCAGACTGAAAAGTTTTGGACTGAAATTGTTGAAGCCATAGGCTGGCATACAAATACGGTGGACTTTGTTGTGGAAAGAGTTCTGGCACACAAGTTCTGTAAATATGTATTCATTCAACAAATATTTATTTATTTATTTATTTATTTTTTAATTGCAGTAAGGAAGTTCCTATTGTGGCTTAGAGGGTTAAGAACCCAGCTAGTATCCATGAGGATGTGGGTTTGATCCCTGGCCTCGCTCAGTGGGATAAGGATCTGGCATTGCCACAAGCTGTGGTATAGGTGGCACATGCGGCTCAGATCTCTTGTTGTGTGGCTGTGGTGTTGGCTGGCAGCTACAGCTCCAATTCGACCCCTAGCCTGGGAACTTCCATATGCCGCAAGTGCATTTCTGAAAAGAAAAATAATTGCAGTTAAATTCACATAATATAAAATTAATCATTTTAAAACAAAAGCAGCTGTTTTGAAGCAAACAGTTCTAGTACACACATAATGATGTGTAATCACCATCCCTATCCATTTCTAACCATTTTTATCAAACCAAAATATTTAGCACTTACTTTCCATCTCTCCTCCCTCCTCTGCACCCTCTAGGTTCTGGCAGCCACCAATCTGCTTCCTGTCTCTACACATCTGTTTGTGGATATTTCATAAGATGGAATTATAAATGTGTGAACTTTTGTATCTGATTTCTTTAGCTTAGCATAATGTTTTGGTAAGGAAAACATTCATCAATGTTGTGGCATGTGTCAGTACATCATTCTTTTTCCTGGTTGAATAATATTCTGTTGTATTGATATAGCACATGGCTTATTCATTCAACAGCTGATGACCATTTGGGCTGTTTTCCCCCTTTGGGTTAGTGTGACTAGTGCCACTATAACGTATACAAGTATTTGCTTGAATATCTGCCGTCAGTGCTTTTGGGAATTTACCTAGGAGTGAAGTTGCTGGGTCACATAAAAATCCTTTGTTAAACTTGTCAAGTATTTATTGAACCACCAAAGTATTCCCTGTAGTATTCTAAGTGATGACAACACAATAGTGAACCAAAGACATGAAGATCCTCCTGTCCTGGGGCTTATAACTTAAGCTAGTGAAGACAAAAAACAGCAAGCAGGAGAGGTGTATAATTTGTAGTACAAAATGAAAATGCAGGTCTTCTTGGAAAAAAATGATTAAAAATTTCAAAACAGCAGAGTTCCCATTGTGGCTCAGCAATAAAGAACCTGACTAGTATCCATTATGATGTGGAAATTGATCCCTATCCTTGCTCAGTGGGTTAAAGGATTTGATGTTGCTGTGAGCTATGGTGTAGGTTGCAGACACAGCTTGGATCCCACATTGCTGTGGCTGTGGTATAGGCTGGCAGCTGTAGCATTTTGACCCCTAGCCTGGGAACTTCCAAATGCTACCAGTATGGCCCTAAAAAAGACAAACACACAAAGAATTTCAAGACGGCAGCAACAGAGCATTAAACTACATGTAGGACCCTTCTAAATATGAGGCCCTGAGATACTTTACATGTCACTCACCCTGAAGCTGACTCTGACAATAAAGCCATAAATATAGTAATTTCAGATGCTGAGCACCCACAAGTACACAAAATAGGGTCACATGATAAGAACAACTGGGAATGTGTGAGCTGCTTTGGATAGGTGGGGAGAAAGGCCTCTGTGAGAAGGTCATGTTCAACTGAGACCTGGATGATGAGAAAGAAGCAACTTATCAAGGTCTAGGGGCAGAGCATTCAGGCAGAGGGAACAGGATGAATAAAGCCCCCAAGGTATGAATGTTCTCTGGTTAGCTAAGGATGAAAACAACAGAACAAGGCTGGTGTGGCTGGAGCCTGGTGATTTCAGCCTGTATCTAAGTATGACTTCTTTTTCTTTTCTTTTCTTCTTCTTTTTTTTTTTTTTTTTTTTTTTTTTTTTTTTTTTTTTTGGCTACATCATGCAGTGGCTTGATGTGAGATCTCAGTTCCCGGACGAGGGGTTGAATCTGGGCTGTAGCAGTTAAAGCGTCAAATCCTAACCACTAGACCACCAGGGAACTCCCAAAATGTTATTTCTAACATTATGCTCCTTGAAGAATGCCCCCAAGTTTTCACATTCCTAATCAATAAAAAGTGGGGCCTGGGGAGTTTCCACTGTGGCACACTGGGTTAAGAATCTGACTGCAGTGGCTCTGGTTGCTGCAGAGTCATGGATTTTATCCCCAGTCCCATGCAGTGGATTAAAGGATCCAGCATTGCCACAGCTGAGGTGTAGGTCACAGATGCAGCTCGGATTCAATCCGTGGCCCAGGGAACTTCCATACACCATGAGTATAGACATTAAAAAAAAAAAAAGTGGGGCTTGTTCTTTAGAACGAAGCCAGCAAAGCTGCCTTGGTAACCTCAGGATCTGGACCCATGGTTCTCAAGGAGCAGAGCACAGCACATGGGTGTTCCCTGGAGGACCCCATATTTTGCTGAATGTGTAAAATTTATGCTGCTTCATGAAGAATGCCTAGCATATGTGGGAGTTCTGAGCTGGGGGGTGACTGGATATGGTTTGTGTGGGGGACAATTTGATGCAAAAAAATGATAAGAAGCATACCATCATGTCCAAGACTGTCCCCTGGGATGTACTGAAAATGTGGGATTCTCAGGCACCAATGGTCAATTAATCATTGACAAAGGAGGCAAGGATATAAAATGGGAAAAAGACAGTCTCTTCAGCAAGTGGTGCTGGGAAAACTAGACAGCTGTATGTAAATCAATGAAGCTAGAATACACCCTTACGCCATGTACAAAAAGCAACTCAAAATGGCTTAAAGACTTAAACATAATACAAGACACCATAAAACTCCTAGAACAGAACATTTTTTTTAGGTCTGCACCCACAGCATATGGAAGTTTCTGGGTTAGGGGTCGCCATGGAGCTACAGCTGCCGGCCTATGCCACAGCTCATGGCAATGCCAGATCCTTAACCCAATGAGCAAGACCAGGGATGGAACCCTGGTCCTCAAGATACTAGT
The DNA here is from genome assembly GCF_054392235.1 of Sus scrofa. Lineage (NCBI taxonomy): Eukaryota > Metazoa > Chordata > Mammalia > Artiodactyla > Suidae > Sus > Sus scrofa. Next base: position 62,506,162 of record NC_139395.1, read on the forward strand.
CGGGTTCATTGCTGCTGAGCCACGGTGGGAACTCCCACAAAACATTCTTTGACATCAACCATACAAATGTTTTCTTAGGTCAGTCTCTCAAGGCAATCGAAATAAAAACAAAAATACACCCACGCGATCTAATCAAACTTAGAAATTTTGTATAGCAAAGGAAACCATAAAAAAAAGAAAAGACAACCTGGGAGTAAATAGTTGGAAACGATGCAACCGACAAGGGCTTAATCTCCAAAATATGGGAGTCCCCGTCATGGCTCAGCAGAAACGAATCTGACTAGTAGCCATAAGGATGCAGGTTCCATCTTGGCCTCACTCACTGGGTTAAGGATCCAGTATTGCTGTGAACTGTGGTGTAGGTCACAGACATAGCTTGGATCTGGCATTGCTGTGCCTGTGGTGTAGGCCAGCAACTACTGTTCCAATTCAACCCCTAGCCTGGGAACCTCCATATGCCTCAGGTGCAGCCCTAAAGAGCCAAAAAAAAAAAAAAAAAATCTCCAAAATATGCAAACACTTCATGCAATTCAACAACAAAGAAACAATCCAACTGAAAAATGGGGAGAGGACTGAATAGACATTTCTCCAAAGAAGACATAAGGATGGGCAACAGGCCCATGAAAAAAATGTCTAACATCACTAATTATTAGAGAAAGGCAAATCAAAACTGCAAGGAGGTATCATCTTACAGGGGTCAGAATGGCTATCATTGATAAGACTACAAAAAACAAATGCTGGAGAGGGTATGGAGAAAATGGAACTCTCCTGCACTGTTGGTGGGAATGTAAATTGGAACAAGCTCTATGGAAAACCGTATGGAGGTTCCTCAGAAAACTATAGATCTGTGGTAGGATCCAGCGATCCCACTCCTGGGCATGTGTCCAGACAAAACTTTCATTCAAAAAGATACATGTACCCCTGTGTTCACTGCAACACTATTTACAATACCCAAGACGTACCCCTGTGTTCACTGCAACACTATTTACAATACCCAAGACATGGAAACAACCTAAATGTCCATTGACAGTTGAATGGATTAAGAAGATGTGGTACATATACACACTGGAATACTACTCAAACATAAAAGAGAACAAAATAATGTCATTTGCAGCAACATGGCTGCAGCTAGAGATTCTCATACTAAGCAAAGTCAGAAAAACAAATACCATATGATATCATTTATTTGTGGAATCTAAACTATGGCTCAGATGAACCTATCTACAGAACAGAAATAGTCTCACAGACATAGAGGGCAGACTTGCAATTGCCAAGGGGTTGGGGGAGGGAGTGGGATGGACTGGGATTTGGATGTGAATAGATGCAAACTATTACATTTAGAATGGATAAGCAATGAGGACCTGCTGTATAGCACAGGGAACTATATCCAATCACATGTGATAGAACGTGATAGAGGATAATGTGAGAAAAGTGTGTATATATATATGACTGGGTCACTTTGCTATACAGCATAAATTGATAGAACATTGTAAATCAACTATAATAATAATAATAAAAAGAGTGTGGGTTCCTAACAGCAGAGTCCTGGAAGTAAAGGAGCCTGAACTGAGGCCAAGAGCTTAGAGTGATTTTTGTGCATACTCTGGTAGACACTGCCAGATATGGTTAAATGGAAGTAGACTGCATTGCCATCACTGCTGATAGCTTCCATGTCTTTCTATCTCTCTTAGGATGCCTTCAGAAGCTCAGTACTCATAAAGTTCTGGGAACTGGAAAAAACGTAGAGAAGATGACTCCAGACAACGCTTACAAGGGGTGAAAGTCATATGCCTGGCTGCCCTAGCAGTTCTTTCTGCAACCGGGGAACCCCAGCCCAAGAAGCAAGCCTCACACTCACGCCAAGAATTGTCTGGAGCCATAAAGGCAGTTGGGGGTGAGTCAGAGAGATGATACAGTCCAGGAGGAATCTTTTAGGAATTACTGTAAAATCAATGGTGTAACAGCCTAATTAAATGAGGCTGGAGACCGACTATTAGAAAGGAAAAAAAACCCTTATATTTGCACGTGTTCCCTAAGCAGTGTTAGAAATGATGAAAGAAGAGTGATGAATATCTAAAAGGAGAAAATGAAGATGTCAGATCACAGAAATGATTGAGTGGAGATGTAAATGCTTCACAAGGTTTGCAAGAGTAAATGTTGCCTATTTCTTTTTGGTGGATAAATTCTGTGTTATCTTCGATCACTCTGAATAGCTTGGATCTATAAACGTGGTCATATTCCTTTTAAAGGATGCAGTCTTGGTCCGCTGACCTGCAATAACAAACGACTCTAGACCGAGTAACTTAAAAAACAAACATTTCTTTTTCACACTTCTGCAGGCTGGGGATCTGGAATGGGAGGGCAACACCTTGGGTTTTGGTGAGAGAGCCCTTTTCTGGGCTACAAACTGCTGTAATTCTCACTGCATCCTCACACGATGGAAAGAAGGTGAGAGAGCTCTCTGGGGTCCTTTTTATAAGGGCACCAATCCTATTCATGAGGGTTCCGCCTTCATGAACTAATTGCCTCCCCAAATCCCATCCCCTCTGCCCCCCAACTAATACCATCATATTGAGGGTTAGGATTTCAACATATGAATTTGGAGGGAGACAGATGAATTCAGCTCATTGTAGACCACATTGGCTTCTGAAATGGGGTTCATATTCATTGCCTTTGTGGAAGTACTGTCTGGTGAGAACATTTTGAGTTGTTTCAGCCATGCTTGGGGGTCCAGCTATAAGACAATTCTCTGCAAAATACAAAATCCCAAACTCTTTGGCCATGTTTAGCAGGCATTGCTGAATCTGCATTCCATTCAGATTGTACAACACATACCTTTTATTTTTTAAAAAAATGCTCATCATTTGGCAGGTTTTTTTTTTTTTTAATATATTCTTTGAAAGCGAAGTACCTAGGGAAAATGTTATATTCTCATTTCAAGCTAAATATAACCCCTCCAGATGGAAATAGAAATTAGAAAAAGTTCCATCTCATCTCAAGTAGTTCTTTTTTTCCTCTCTGCTATGATAATAGAAAAAAGTCACTGAAAACCAGCTACATAAAAAAACATTCCCCACATATCTTTTTCCTAGTCTGAGTCAAATTTGAAAGTTAAGTCACTTCTTTATATGTGAGAACTCTGAAAATAATTATTTTGTAATTGTTGGAAAAAAAGTGAAGTTACAATAATTGTAATAATGTTCTACAAATATAAAGTTAATATTTGTATGACTGAAGTTTAATCTGAGAACATTGGCTTCCTATGACCTGTTTTAATAGGAAGGGTAGACTTTTCATTTTTGAGAACCTTCTACTTAAAAATTGAGTTCCCATCATGGCTCAGCAGTAACAAACCTGACTAGTATCCATGAGGACCTGTGTTCAATTCTTGGCCTCTCTTGGTGGGTTAAGGATCCAGCAACTCCTATTTGACGCCTAGCCTGGGAAATTCCATATGCCACAGGTGTGGCCCTAAACAACAACAACAAACCCCAAAAAGAATAATCAGGAGTTCCCTGGTGGCCTAGAAGTTAAGGATCCAGAATTGTCACTGCTGTGGCTTGTGTCACTCCTATGGCCCAGGTTTGATCCCTGGCCAGGGAACTTCTGCATGCTGCAGGTGCCACCAAAAAAAAAACAAAAACAAACCAACAAATAAGAACTTGAATAATCATTCCACTTTTGTTTCAAAAATTGCATGCATATGTATTCACATGCAAAAAAATAGAATATGGAAGAATATGTCCCAAAATGTATGTAATCATCACATCTAGGGGTAAGATAAAGTGTGATTTTTTCTTTTTTTGTATTTTCACATCTTTTACGATGACATTTATTATTTATTTAATATGCGGGGGAAGAGAAAACTAACATGGGCAAACTAGGGGTCGGAGTCTTGGCAATAAGCAGATGGCATACTCAAGAGTTTCAGCAAAGAAAGCTGAACTGAATTTAATCACTTTGTGGAGAGGAGCTGGCAGGGTTAGGAAACCAATAGTTCACACGATCAAGTACCTAAGGATGCCACGTGGGAAGGTGTCACCACCCTTACAAAAGGCCAAAGTGGGAGAAACTTGATTCCAGAGCCTGAAGAAAACTTGAGGCTGACAGGCACTGGCAAGGCGGAGGCAGAGCTGGGAGAAACAATCACCCTCGTCCTCATTTCTTTCCCTGATCTGATCCCAGTGGAACCCAGGTTAGGCCCTCCTAAGAGGTTGGTCTCAAGGACACAGAGTAGTGCTGGTGTCACCTGTAGTCACTGTCATGGTGGCCTTCACAGCAAAGAAGATGTAGAAATGGATTCAATCTAAGTCTGCCTGACCCAGGGCTCCGTCTGCCCCTCAGTCCCAAATAACAAGGGCGGTGTGAACATGCTAAGCTTTGCTGGTCCGCTCTCCTGGGTGAAAAGGAAAGGAGGGGGAAGGACAAGAACAAAAGGTGTTTAGACAAGGGTTCAAACTGTGCACATTCTCAGTTGATAAGCTGTGCTATCTGGGAAAGCGCTGTATTTCAAGTGCATCGGTGACTTCCTGCTCAGTAAAGGAAACCACCAGTAGAGCACAAAGAGTCCTGTGGAATGGGAGAAAATACCTGCAAACCACATATTTGATAGAGAAAAAAAAATTTTTTAAGCTGCATGTGTGGCATATGGAATTTCCCAGGCTAGGGGTCAAAGAAATACAGCTGCCAGCCTACACCACAGCCACAGAAACGCCAGAACCAAGCCACATCTGCGACCTATACCACAGCTCACAGCAATGCTGGATCTTCAACCCACAGAGCAAGGCCAGGAATTAAACCCAAATCCTCATGGATGTTCATCGGGTTCGTTAACCACTGAGCCACAACAGTAACTCCAGATTCTGCATTTCTGTCACACTCCTAGGTGATGCTGAGTCTGCTGGTTCAAGGACCACTCTTTGTGTAGCAATTCTTGTCAATCTAAGAAAGAAATAGAAATTTTTTATTCAGGATAACCTAAGGATTATAACCTGGAAGACAGTCTCTAAGAAATCTCTGAGGACTGTTCTACCTATTAGAGGTCTAAGCATAATTATATATGTTTTTGAGATAAAGGGTTATACATCAAACTAACATATTGACAGTTTACATAGTTCAAGGCAAGTAATGGGTCACTGTAACTCCTTACAAGGTTGAGAATGGAATGTTATCTCCTAAGGAGTTAACTTGCTGGTGCCAGGAGGAAATTTCCCTTTTTTTTTTTTTCCCAAGTAGGCATTCCTGTGTCTTCTAAGAGGACCTGGTTAATGTATAATGCAGATGTACAATTCACACTAAAGAGAAGGCAGGAGTGACTTAAAAGGCTGAGAAATTCTTATGTTAATTTTTTTTTCTTGTCCTGCCTTAAAAATATTTTTTAAAATCAGCTTTAAGCAATATACTATATTGAGATCTTCCTCAACTTACGACGATGTTATTTCTGATAGACCTATTGCAAGTGGAAAATACCACAAGTTGAAAATGCCTTTAATACATCTAACCTGCTGAGCATGATAGCCTAGCCTACCTCAGACAGGCTCAGAACACTTATATTAGTCTACAGTTGGGCAAGATCATCTAATGCAAAAAGCCTATTTTAAGAGTTCCCATCGTGGCTCAGTGGTTAACGAATCCCACTAGGAACAATGAGGTTGCGGGTTTGATCTCTGATCTCGCTCAGTGGGTTAAGGATCTGGCATTGCCATGAGCTGTGGTGTAGGTCACAGATGCGGCTGGGCTTCTGCATTGCAGTGGCTCTGGTATAGGCTGGCTTCTACAGCTCCAATTAGACCCCTATGCCATGGGTGCGGCCCTAGATTAAAAAAAAAAGACCAAAAAAAAAAATCCTATTTTATAATAAAGTGTTGACTATCTCAGGCAATTTATTGAATACTATGCTGAAAGTGAAAAACAGAATGGTTCTTTGGGTACAGAATGGTTTTAAATGAATCTGTTGTTTACTCTTGTGATCACATGGCTGACTGGGAGCTGTGCTTGCTGTCTTGCCCAGCATCACAAGAAAGTATACTGCATATTGCTAGCCTGGAAAAGATCAAAATTCAATGTACAGTTTCTACTGAACATGTATGGCTTTTATAACATTGTAAAATTAAAAATCGTAAGTCAAACTTGTAAGTTGGGAACCATCTGTAGTTGCAAGAGAATACTGGCGTTGGTACATCAGTTAGGATGCTTTTGGTTGCAGGTAACAGAAAACCCACCTCAAGCTGGCTCACTTAAAAAAATAAAGATGGGCGTTCCCATTGTGGCTCAGCAGGTTACAGACCCAACGTAGTCTCTGTGAGGATATGTGTTCAAGCCCTGGCCTCCCTCAGTAGGTTGGGGATCCAGCATTGCCACAAGCTGTAGCTTAGGTCACAGATTGGACTTGCATCTGCTGTTGCCATGGCTGTGGTGTAGGCTTGCAGCTGCAACTCTGATTCGACCTCAAGCCCGGGACCTTCCATATGCTGCAGGTGCAGCCATTAAAATTAAATTAAATTAAATTAAATTAAAGATGATTTATATTGTCATGTAACTAAAGATGACTGTGATGGGGTGGAATTCAGGCACAATTTGATCAACGTTCTAGCTCTGTTTCTCTGTGATTCTCTTGGTGTTGCCCTCCTCTATATGCTCTTTCCATTTTTGGTTGACTTCCTCATGGCAAAATGACTGCAGTTTTTTCAGCTGTCCTATCTCTGTATTTTACCATCCAGTAGAAAAGAGGTTATCTGTTTTCCTAGCCATCAAGAAAAGTTCTATTCTTCACACTGATTTGACCAATTCAGGTTCTTTATGGGGTGAGGCGGGAGGAATTTATAATGTATTTGGCTAAAGTTGTCTGTTTGTTAGTTTCATAAGAGCTGGCTCATGTTGTCCTGAGTGCCTAGTCCTGATGATACATAGATGTTCAAATAATCTACCTTCCATGAAGTCACAGGTGGACCCGTGTCTCCAGTGTCTACCTAGAGCAGTGATTCTAAACTCTCCCACATAAGAATTATTTGGGAAACTTTAAAAACACAGATGCCTAGACTTCTACCCCAGATCAAATAGATAAGAGTTTCTTAGGGAAAAGCCTAAAAATCCCAGTTTTACGTAGATCTAATGTGCAGTGATTCCAAGGATTGGAAACCCCTTACTTAGAGCAGTGTCTCTCAGTAAGAGGGAAGGAGGAGGGTTCTGCCCCCAGAAGACTTTTGTCATTTGTCATTGACATTCTATTGATGTTTGTAGCTGTTTTTGGTTGTCACAGCTGGAGAGGAGTTGCTACTGGTATCTGGTAGGATGGTATGAAACATCTTTTAATGCACAGGACAACCCCCTCCCTCAAACATAAACTACCCAGCCCAAATGTTGATAGTATGGAGGCTGAGAACTGTTGACCCAGAGGGACAAGATGTTAGAGCCAACAGTTTATTTGCAACACATTCTGGCACACAGATGGGGGACATATAATATGGAATGGTAGTTTTCAGGCTTTATTAAGAATTAGCAGGAGTGCTTATTTATTTATTTATTTTTATTTTTGTGTTTTGGGCCCACACATTTGGTATATGGAAGTTCCCAGGCTAGGAGTCAAATCAGAGCCACAGCTACCAGCCTACACCACAGCCACAGCAACACCAGATCCTTAATCTACTGAGTGAGGCCAGGGATTGAACCTGCATTCTCTTGGATACTAGTCAGATTCGTTACCACTGAGCCACAACGGGAACTCCAGGAGTACTTGTTTAAAATGAAGCTTCCTGGGTCTCAGGCTCTTAAGTATTAATTCACCCAATCTGGAATGAGGTCCAGTCAATTGAACACTTATTCTAATAGAGTTGATTTAGATGTGGGTGTTCCACGGAGCACACCTTGAGAAGCAATAACAGAACATGCCCACCTACATCTCACGTTGTGCAGTCAGGTATGAACCCAGGCTGAGCCCAGAAATAGCCTCAGGAAAGGTGACGTCTGGAGCCAGGAATGCCCGCCTGCTGGTGGAATAGCTTGTGTCCACAGTAGATGGAGAGATCTCTGGAGCTGCTGAGGCCCTGGCAGTGACCCTTACTGTTCTTGGCTGGGCTTGGTCTTGTAAAGTCAAATGAAATCCCCAGTCAGTTCATGGTCTCATCTTCCTTGAAGGAAAAATCATCTGCAGACGGGATTGCTGCTTCCAGTGCAACGAGAAAGCTCTCAGGGTTTCCTGACGCTTGTTTTTAGAGCTCCAAGGGGTTATTTCTATCCTTTCTGTGAATGTTGTGAGATAGGTTGGAAAGAAAACAAGATTCTCCTCAGGAGTAGACAGTTTATTCAAATCTTTCCATGTAATTGTGATGAGCCTGGTCTAGAAGCTCCATGGCCAGGCTGTGTTTATCGTCTCACTGTGGTGCCTGAAAGTGAAACCTGGGTGCCAGATCCTGGCTGCCTGGGAGATCTGGGGAGGATACAGAAGGTCTGACAAACTTCAGCCATCCACTGGGTCTCCAGGGGGGCTGTGGGCTTCTGTCAGAGATCCAGCTCTGGGGACAGACCCACTCCCTTGGCAGAGACGGCTGACAAGATGCCTCTTCCCTTGGCTGCCTGCTACTGTTGTAGCAGCATTTATCCTAAAAATAGCACAGCCAAGTCCTGCCTGGATGCCTTCTGCGTGAAGTTTCCTCAGGCTTGTACAGTGTATAGGGTTCTTCCACACTTGCCACCTCATGGGGAGAGGCAACATTTCGTAAGAGGAGGGAAAACCAAAACAACAACCAAAAAACCCCCCAAACCACTGGCTTTGGAAACCGAAGACAGACGTTAAGTACTGGCTCTGCCTCTGACCAGCCTCATTGGCTTTGACCACCCCCTCACCCTGTAGGTGTGGCTCACTTTTACAAACATACCTATAAAATGGTCATCCTGTAAGACCAATCTTGTGAAATCAGTCCAAGGATTCAAATCAGATGAAACGGTTATTAGCTCTTTGATAAAGAGCTACACAGGGGTCCTCATTCTGAGCAGAGTGTGGCCCCCTTAACACTGATGATGACTTAAGTGTCGCTGTATAGCCTGTACCAGGTCATGTGTTAAAGTCACTATTTCTCTTTTCTTCATTTGGTTAATGGCTGTCTCCCAACCAGGCAGGGACAGTGTCTAACTTTTGGCATACCTGTTCACCTCTACTTCCTAGGCCAGGGCTCAGCTCAATAAATATCTGTTGAGGAAGTGAACAAATGAATGAGTGAATGAAAAATGAAGTCAAATCTGCAAAGATTTTGAGGATGCCTCCCACGTACTAGGGTTTGATGGTTAGGAATTATATGTGGGCAAGAAAGAGAAACATGACCAAACTAATGTGACCTCAAAGAAATAACCAGGAATTACACCCAGGTCTTGAGGGATGAGATGAAAAACCGGAAAATCAGCGAGTTCACTTGTCCAGACTGTCTTTCCATCCTTACCCCACTCCACTCTCATCTCCTCTCTTCCTCTCTGCAGTGTGTTTTATTCTCTCTACCTTCAGACTGGTTCCTTCTACTTTTTTTTTTTTTTTTTTGCTTTTTAGGCTATAGAGGTTCCCAGGCTAGGGGTCAAATTGGAGCTGCAGCTGCCACTCTACACCACAGCAGTGCTGGATCCTTACCCACTGAGTGAGGCCAGGGATGGAAATCGCATCCTCATGGATACTATTCGTGTTCATTACCACTGGGCCACACCGGGAACTCCTTGGCTCCTTCTACTTTGATCAAACCAGAGACCAGACCTCTCCAGCCTCTCGTTTTAAGCACCACCTTTATTTATTTATTTATTTGCTTTTTTAGGGCCACACCCTCAGCATATGGAGGTTCCCAGGCTAGGGGTCAAATTGGAGCTACAGCTGCTGGCCTACACCACAGCCACAGCAATGCCAGATCTGAGCTGCGTCTGTGACCTACACCACAGCTCACGGCAACATTATATCTTTAACCCACTGAGTGGGGCCAGGGATCAAACCCACAACCTCATGTTCCTAGTCAGATTCATTTCTATTGCACCACGACGGGAACTCCATCAGCACCTCCTTTTATTAATCAGAATCTCTGAGTGCCAAACCCTAACTTCCCAGAGCAAAATTAGGAGTGTCTCAGCTTAGAGAAAGGAGATACCACCTCAGGTCTAGTCAGCCATGATGGCCCAGGCAGTGTGTAGTGGGGGAGGCCCTCTGTGGAAGGGCCCCAGAAGCAGGGGTGCAGAGGGAAGGGGGAGTGGAGCTGAGCAGTGATTACTGGTAGAGGCCTGTCTAGAACACAGACACTGTGCTGGGTGCTGGGGAAGGACCATTCCTTCATTCCAGAAATAATAGTCACTGGTTGCCTACTATGTTGTTGTCACTGTTCCAAGTACTGGGGATCCAGCAGTGACAAGGAAGACAGACAAGAACTTTGCCCTCCTGGAACTCTCATTCTACAAGACAAACGATTGTACTTCACAGCAAACATGAACAGGAGCAGGATAACTTCAGTGGTGGTCAGTGCATGGAGAAACTGGCAATATGATTTAGGGTGGTGGGGCAAAAGGTGGGAAGGTTATTTTTAGTTGCCATTTAGAGTGTTCTATTCTGAAGTATTGGCCAAAATTCCCAAAATAATAGTGCTAAGATCTGTTTGTTCTATTTACAAAGAAGGAGGTAAGATTCCAGAAAGTTCCATGCGGTTCTCTCCGTGCTTGTCATGATATGAGGCATGATTAGGCCAAAACAAGCTTTGGATTAGGGACAACCAGCCTGGGAGTCAGCCTCTCTAATCCTCTTTTGGGACATATAACATAGCTCTGAGTGACTCAGGGTGTACCACATTTCAAGAGCCATCTGCCTCTGCTTGATTTGGGGGCCTGCCTGGTGCAGGCTTTAGGAGAAGTAGAGGTTGATAGAGTGGGAGAGCTATTCATCTGTTTATCTGAATTTCAAGCCACTTGGACTTTTCCCAAGTCTTTCATAGAAAGGATGGGATCTATTCTATAGCCATTCTCAGAAATAACAACAGCTAAGGTTTACTGAATGCTTAACATATGTGAGGCAATTAAGCATTCTGGTCACCAATATCAGAGTGAGGGAGGGTACCTCACACCACCAAGCAATTCAGACACCAGATGGATGTCCTACAATGCAATTCAGTTCTGACACTCTCTACCAAAGAATAGCACCAACTTCCAAAGGTTAAGGGCTCAATCCCACAATCACATTAACATAAAAAAGACACCTTTGTCACTCTTATCACTTAGGAGCTCTGTGTCAGAAATAGAGTTGAAGACAGAATATATATTTCTTAGTATAAATCACAATATCACAGCTATGTGCCAAAATCTCTACATACATTAACTTAATTTCTACAATTAGACCATGAGCTAGATACTGTTATAAGTCCCATTTTACAGTTGAGGAGATCAAGGCAGAGAAAGCTTAGATACCTTGGTCAAAGTCATGTAGTAGAACTAAACTTCAAATCTAGGCATTCCAGCTCCCAAATCCATGATTCTTACAAATAATATCTGGTCCCAGCTGACACAGACCCTGGTCTCTGGCTTACCTCAAAGTAAGTATTGAACAACTAAATGACTGCATCAACCTTACTGTCTCCATTGCTATATAAGTGCCATATGCATGTCCAATATCTTTCAAAACTCGTATTCAAATACAGAAAGGGAGAGGGAAAAATCATGGCTATCTACTCAAATGCAGAACAAGTTTTGTTTTTTTGTTGTTTTTTTTGCAACTTTTCCATCAAACCATTATAGTCTGAAACCTATCGAGGGAAGAAAGTATTGTAATACACTTGTCTTCATTTAGAGGTGAGATTAGACCCAGAGATTGTGCCCCAGGTATGGAGAGTAAGAGTGAAGTATTAAAATACTTTGACTAAAATTTAACCACAGTAGAGTTTCAGACACCAGTGTGTAGTCAGGAAAGTATTTGGAGGCAGGCAGCTTTTTGACGCTTCTAACCTAACTGCAATCCTTGGTAAATGTGGTGGAATTGATCAGTTGAGTCCAAGTCTGCTTCTGCTAGAAGGAACTGGAAACACTTTTCTGTTTCTCACTTAAGAAAAATTTTTTTTAATTGCAATCTAATTCACATACTGTAAAGTTAACCTTTTAAGGTCTAGTATTTCACAGAATTGAACAGCCGTCACTATGATCTAATTCCAGAACATTCTCTTCACTCCAAAAAAGATAACCATTAGCTGTCACTCCCTCTTCCCCCCTTCTCTGGCAACTACCAGTCAACTTTCTGTCTGTCTGGATTTACCTATTCTGGACTTTACATACAACTGGGAATCAGACAATATGTAGGTTTTACGTTTGGCTTCTTTCACTGAATGTAAGTGTAAGATTCATCCATGTTGTAATATGTATCTATACTTCATTACTTTCTGTTGCATAGTGATATTCTGTTACATGAATGAAACCCATTTTATTTATCCATTCATCAATTGATGGGCATTTTTTGACTGTTATGAATAATATTGCTATCAACATGTAGGTATAAGTTTTTGTGTGGATTTTTTTTTTTTTGGTCTTTTTTATGGCTGCTCCTGAGGCATATGGAGGTACCCAGGCTAGGGGTCAAATCGGAGCTGCAGCCTCTGTCCTACACCACAGCCACAGCAACACAGGATCTGAGGTGCATCTTCAACCTACACCATAGCTCATGACAACACCGGATCCTTAACCCACTGAGCAATGCCAGGGATCATACCTTTGTCCTCATGGATGCTGTTCAGATTTGCTTCCACTGAGCCATGACAGAAACTCCTGGATGTTTGTTTTTAATTCCCTTGAGTATGAACTTCAATGGTATTGTTCCTCTTTTTGGCTATTGGCTGTTGATTCTTATAGGTAATTGGTTCACAAATTGTTATATCAGGTGGATTTTATTTTATTGGCTAAAGGACAGTAAGGATTTATTTCTCTCTTTATATGTGGAGAGGCAGGGGGAGAAGGGAGAGGTAGGGATGATACAGAGTTTTGTCATCTAACCTTGTCTAGTGAATTGGTCTTGAGTCTCAGAATAGAAATGAAGTAGGTAGGAGCCTAAGCAGTTCCTAAAATGCCTGGTAAAACTGTACACCATCAGGATGTTTTGGGACCCAAGGGACCAGGTTCAACATGGTGGGGACCTTCTCCCCGTATTGATACTGGAATGAGGGTCAATGGGGAGGGGCTAAGGGGTATGAGCTGGTGGGCAGTCCAGGATGTGAGGAGGCCAGGATGCAAGGACATACAGTTACAAGTCCTGCTTTGTGAGTCAGGCTGATTTGGAAATGACTGTTTCACCCCCAGTTTGGCAACCTCCAGACCATGTCTGTGTGGCCCTACCTCAAAGGCCCAGTGCAAACTGGGGTTGTTACTTTTTGCCTTTCAGGGAATTTGAGACCTGACAAGTATAAGTAGCTTTGACCCTAATAAAAAAAGGAAAGATGGGAGCATCCATGACCTTTTAAATCCTCATGTTTCTACAAAGCCTGGTGTTCCTCATGAGTGTTTTACAGCCTGGAAGAAAATAGATTTTGTGTTGTGTAAATTATTTTGAGTTTACGGTCTCCAGCGGGAAAGCCAGGGCAGAGTCGTCAGAGTATGTTTTACGCCATCCATTAGAATGAGATCCTTATTGATGAACCAATAAAGCATGCCCTGCCTGAGCCTTGTGATGGAATCTCCTAATTCATAATTAGTATTCAGAAAAAGAACCACCACATTAATCTGATTTCCCTTCTTTGGTAATTGGTGTTTAATTTCTATTTTATTAGCCAAGATTGGTTAAATCTTGGGAGCTTCTGGTTCCAAGGGTTTACCCTGAAAGTCTGCAGTGTCCTTTAGCATTTCTAAGTTAATGATACCTTGCAGCAAACAAGTAATGTGGAAATGTTACCTTGTTTAACTTTCAAGAAGCCCCCTTCCATGATCTGATGTGGGCCATGTGCCCCCTCGGGAAAGTAGAATGAGGTAGGTATCATGAACCCCCATTTTAACTCATGAGGAAACTGAGGCTTCAGAAGGATCTTCAAGAATTCCCATGTGTGGCTCAGCAGGTTAAGACCTGAACATAGTCTCCCTGAGGAGGCGGTTTTGATCCCTGGCTTTACTCAGTGGGTTAAGGATCCAATGTTGCTGCAAGCTTCGGTGTAGTTCACAGACGCTTCTTGGATCTGGTGTTGCCGTGACTGTGGGGTAGGCCTGCAGGTGCAACTCTGATTCTACCCCTAGCCTGGGAACTTCCATATGCTGCAGGTGTAGCCCTAAAAAGAAAAAAAAAAAGGGTCTTCCGTGGCAAAAAATGCCTTGATTCTAATTCTCTCAATTCTACACAAGCTTTGTGCCACATTTATCAGATACTAATAATGAAACTTGTAAGGTGGTTTTATTGACTTAACTTGTCAAATCAGTTCTGGCTCCTGTTTCTCCCCCTCCCCTTGCCCCTCAAAGCCAGTGTGTAAATAGAGTGCTTGAGAAGCCAATGCTGGGAGCCAAAACACTGTCAGGATGACAAATCCATTCAGTTAAAAGAAAATAAAGTTCTGCCCAAGCAAAATGACTTTTAAAATCAGACACTTATGTGTAAGGGAGATGCATTTATTCCCATTACACTTGGCCTCCCCTCCCCTCCAAGACCGCAGAAAATGCATTACTCCTCATGCACAGTAGTCTGTGACAAACTTGAATTGACATATTGGGTTAATAAACTATTATGAAAATCAATAGCAATTAAAGGGAACACTTCGCTGACAGAGTTGACAGAATGGAATGTATTTGCAAGTTCTTAATTTTCTTTTTTCTCCTAATTGTTCCCTCTGGCTGTCGTGGCTTTCAATTGTTCATTATCCAAATATCAAGAAAGCTGATCTGGTCTGGGTATTATTGGGTGATTTCAACTACCAGAAGCGCAAATTGGGATTTTTATTTTCTAAAGAACTTCTCTAATCTTGGGTTTATTCCTTTAAGCTCTTTATCATTCCGTGCTATGATTGGTGTTTACATAGAAAGCGGAGGCCAACTGCTTACCTGTGGAATCAGTATAAATGGATTTAGGCCCCAGCTGGAGATGTCCAGGTTGACACTCAGGAGTTACTCAACAGTTTCTAGACTGTGGATTCCTAAATGCACCAAGAACATCTTTTCCTTTCCATTTTCTCCCCTCATCACGACTTGACTTCTATGGGGAATGTGAGTGGAACAGATGGCGAGACACAGAAGCAAGATAAATAATGGAAAATCCACCAAAAAGTTTTCTTTGACTACCAGTGACTCTAGGACCAAATTTGGGGAACACTGGAAATGTATCACTTGATAGATCTAGAGAGGTATGGATACTTTTATTAGAAATTAGTGAATTTAGGTAAACTGAGCAGGAAAATGCCACTCCATGTCTTTTCTTCAATGAGTTTTTTGTTTACTTAAATTATCTGGATAACATGATTTTTTCATTCATATCCATCCATCCCTCTATGGAAAACATACTATATGCCTGCAGGCATTCAGGCAGGTCTCTCTCTCTCTTTTTTTTATCTTTCTTTCTTTTTAGGGCCTTACCTGTAGCATATGGAAGTTTCCAGACTGGGGTCCAATTGGAGCTGCAGCTGCTGTCCTATGCCACAGCCACAGTGACACTGGATCTGAGCCACATCTGCGACCTACACCACATCTTGTGGCAATGGCAGATCCTTAACTCACTGAGCAAGGCCAGGGACCAAACCTACATCCTCATGGAGACTATGTTGGGTTCTTAACCCACTGAGCCACAGTGGGAACTCTCTAAGTAGGTCTTCATGATATGGAAACACACAATCCCTGACCTCAAGACCTTCAGTCATCCACCCTTCAATCTGACCCATAAACCTCCACACACTCACACATTAAGGAGACAGAATGTAAAAAGGAGATAATTCAATGGGATAGGTGTTTGGAAAAGGAAAATCATGGAAGCTTCCTGGGGTATATTTGTTTGCTGGGGTTGCCATAACGAAGCATTGCAGACTGGGTGGCTTAAACAACAGAAATTAATCTCATAGTTCTACAGGCCAGAAGTCCACAATCAAGGTGTTATCAGGGTCAATGTCTCCTTGGCTTGCCGCCATCTTCACATGGGCTTCCCTCTGTGTATGTCTGTGTCCTAATCTCGTCTTAGAGGACATTATCCATATTGGATCAGGGTCCACCCACATGACCTCATTCCATCTTGATTACCACTGTAAAGGTCCTATCACCAGAAATGCACATTCTGAGAACTGGGAGTTAGGACTTCAACAAGTGAATTAGGGCTTCAACACGTGAATTTGAGGGGAAACACAATTCAGCCCATAACACAGGGGAGGTGACTTTTAAACTGGGACTTGGAAAAAAAGTAGGATTTAGTCAGGTGAGGAACTGGATACGGGGGAGAATGTTCTGTGCCAAACGTATCTATTTGTCAAGGCAAGTGAGAGAAAGTGGCAGATGCTTCAAGCTGTTTGTTCTTTGGGGTGACTAGCACCTAGATGTGCCATGGAAGGCAATAAGATTTGAGGCTGGAGCATGAAAAGGGCTGGAATGGGGACGTCCTTTCCGCCCAAGGTAAGGTTGGGACAATGCAGTACATGGGAGGATTTTTAAGCAAAAGACTGAGGACCCGCTTTATAGTAATTCAATATCTAGAGGTTACTGATGAGAGCATGGGCACAGAGCACAAGCCTTGCGCAAGCAGTCTTGAGGCTGTTCATAGAAGGACATAAGTTGTGGAGATGATGAGGATAATAATCCTCCTTACATATGTAGGTGCAGTTAAGATATTTTTGTTCACCCTCCAAATTCACACCTGAGAAAACCAAGGCTCAGAGAGATGGAAGAATCTGCCTACCGGAGGTCACAAAGCTAGCTTGTGGGAAGCCTGGACTGGAACTTCAGCCTCTCACCTCTTTGCCCAGGCTCTTTCTAGGAAATCAGCCTCCTTTCTGAGTGGGCAAACTACCATCTCTGGCCTCCCTTTCAAAAAGCCCTGCAGTGCATATTTCTTTGTGGTCTACTCAACAGCCTTGTTAAAATGTTCACCCTTTTAAGGAAGAAAGAAAGCTGTCATTTGAGAAGCATTTACTGCCATAATTACAGATGCCATTTGGTGACGCTGAGCGAGAAAACCCCAATGACTTAAAAGACAAACCACACTCCATCTGCCACAATCTGTCAGGGGCCAGCATTTGACAGAAAACATTTTGATGAAAACTCTTCTGCTGTATTTTCAAAAGAGATAGGCGTGTGGCAGGGAACCACCCTGATACAATGATTTTTTCTCATTATGTGTTTTTTTGTTTTGTTTTGTTTTTTGGTTTTTGTCTTTTGTCTTTTTAGGCTGTACCTGCAGCATATGGAGGTTCCCAGGCTAGGGGTCTAATCAGAGCTGTAGCCACCGGCCTATACCACAGCCACAGCAACGCCAGATCCGAGCTACATCCGCAACCTACACCACAGCTCACGGCAACACCGGATCCTTAACCCACTGAGCGAGGCCAGGGATCGAACTCGAAACCTCGTGGTTCCTAGTCAGATTCATTTCTGCTGCGCCACGACAGGAATTCCTAATTATGGGGTAGTGATTTTTTAACCATTTTTTATGTGCTACCTCCTACTCTCCCCTTTAACCTAAGCCCATCCTTTATCCTTTGCGCCAATGGGCACAGCTTCCCTGAACCCTGGGAATCTCATTCCCAGCTTTCCTTAAAGGAAAGATTGCATTTCTTTCTTTTCATCTTTGTCATCAGAACTTTTGTGGCCCCAAGAGCGTTTTGTCTAGGACCCAGACCAAGGAACTTTTCTTATTATGCTCCAATGACTCCCACACAACAGAAAGGATCAGAAGAGGAAATGGAATGGTTATCTCTGTGCTCTGCCAGCTGGAGACACAGCCAAATTTCTGCAGTGCTTACCTCCCTCCTCTTCCTTTGTCTTTATGGTTCCCTCTTGCCCTCTCAATGTACCCATTGTCTCCAAGTCCTCTCTGCCTTGACCAGAGTCTGACTGAACCCCCATTTAATTGAAAGTTTTGCATAATGAATCATTTATGCTGGAAATGAACATCCTGAGAATCATCCCATAAGATCAGTGGTTCTCAATCAGGAGTGACTTTGTCCTCTAGGGGACATTTGGAAATGTCTGTCTCAACTTAAGGGAAAGGGTATTAGTAAAATCTAATGGGTGGAGGCTAAGGATGCAGCTAAACATCCTACAATCCATGGGACATCCCCCACAACAAAGAATTATTCTGACCCCAATTGTCATTAGTGCTGAGGTTAAGGAACCATAATTTTGACAGCTGATACTTCACACTTTATTCTATGGCAGGCCTTATTATAGAAATAAAGGGTTCTTAGACAACCATGCATTTTTTCCCCCTACAAGTTCACTGTCTAGAGGGGTATATATATAATTTACTGTGTTTTTAGCTGCAAGTAACAAGATTCCCAAAGATTGGCTTAAAGATAGTTTTAATTTTCTCATGTAACCAAAAGATGGAAGTAAGTTGTCTTACTATTATTTAACTGAGCAATTCAACAATGTCAGGTATGGGTCAGCTTCTCCAGAATATTTTTGGCTTTCCCCTCATGGTTACAAAATGGCTGTCACAGCTCTAGTGTCACAACCTCCAAGACAGGATAGATGAAAAGATATATGGGACTTCCTCTGATGCATTGATTTT
This sequence comes from Sus scrofa, assembly GCF_054392235.1. Lineage (NCBI taxonomy): Eukaryota > Metazoa > Chordata > Mammalia > Artiodactyla > Suidae > Sus > Sus scrofa. The sequence continues at coordinate 62,524,832 of NC_139395.1, forward strand.
TTTTTTTCTTATGAAGGAGTAAAAAAAAAAAAAATTCCAGAAGCTCCCAAGCCCAGTAGTCTTTCTTGTTATCCTTCGTGCCAGAATTGAGACACTTGCCTGTTCTTAAACCCTTCAAGGAAAGTTTGAAATGAGATTACCATCAGTGACTTAGACCAGGAATTGGCAAACTTTTCCTGTAAAGGGACATGTAGAAAATATTTTAGGCTTTGTATGCAATGTATGATCTGTGTTGCATTGTCTTCTTTTAATTTTTATAACCTTTAAAATGTTAAAACTATTCTTAGCTCATTGGGTCATGGTTTGCTGATCCCTGGAAAAATTGCTTTCTAATACCTGAATAAAATCAAGTTTCTGTTATCAAGGAGAATGGGGACAATGACTCTTGGTAGGCAGACAACTGTGTATGTCACAGAAGGTCTGCAGGTAGAAGGTAATTATAATACATTGAGACAAGTGCTACAATAAGAATGTGTAAAAAAGGCTGTGGCCATTGGCCAGCCTCCAAGATGGCCTCCAGTGATCCATGCCTCCTGGTATTGATACCCGTATATTAGGTTGGTTTGTTGGATTAAGATAAATGACAGTATTTGACTTTAGAGCCTAGGTCATTAAAGACACTGCTGCTCCTACCTCATTCTTTTGAAGTGTCCATTCTAGGGGAACCAGGTGCTATGCTGTGAGAACAATGTAAATAAACTGTTGAGAGGCCCACATAGTGAGGGGCTGAGGCTTTCCACCCACTACCAGCTCCAGCTTGTCAGCCCTGTGAAGGAACCTCCTTGGAAGCAGCTCCTTCAACCCCAGACAAGTTTTCATTCGACAGATCCTCTGGCTGAGTTTGACTGTAATCTCATTGAGAAATCCTGAACCAGAACTTCTCAGCTAAGGTGCTCTGAACTCCTGACCTACAGGAATTGGAAAATAATAATAATACTTGTTTATTGTTTTAAGTCCCTTGGTTTTGATTGAGGTGGTTAGTTACTCAGTCATAGATAACACAGGCATCTAAGGGGGTGGATGGCAATGCTTTAGTCTTAAAACTTTTGGAATGGAATTTTCAAATATTAGTGACACAGTAAGGTATGGTGGTGGTGGTTGTGGGGGCTGTGGAAACCCAACAGCCTAGGATTCAGGAGATCTGGGACCTCTAATTCATTTGTGAACTTGGGGCAAATTTGTTAGCACAAGTTCCATATATGTGCCTGACGCACCGTGCGTCCAAACAAACTGAAACATCAGAATATGGAACAGAGAAAGGTTTAGTGCGGGGCCATGTAAGGAGGAGGGTGGCTATGCTCCTAAAATATCCCGAACTCCGAACTCTGGGAACAAAAATTGCAAAGCATTGTTTAAAGGCAAGGTGAGGAAGGGGCATGGTTGATTGTTGCAGACTTCTTGGTGCAGAAATCCTTTGTTCTTGTAGCTGTCCACAGAGGTCAGGTCACCATGTTCCTGTAAACCTCCAACATGTTACATGTATACATGTTATACTTCAGAGAGGAGCTAAAGCAGAGGATATGGGGGAAGAGTCTGCTCCCTGAAGGCCCCATACAAATGTATTCACTATGGGGAGCACAAGCACATCCTGGTAAGGAGAGGGTAATAACTATGAGAAAATTAAAAAATTAAATTAAATTAAAAAATTATCAGAAGTTTGTACCATAACCTATATATTATGATACAAGTTTCATTTCTTTTCTCTGAGATAGTAAATAACTTATTGCCCCCCTTCCCGCCCCACCCCATGCATTTTGAAAACAAAATTACAGAAACACCCCTAGTACCTGGAGAGGTTGGGTCCTACATTAGGAAAAGCCAGTCGTCAATGAAGCATGGTTCAGAACCAAGGACAGTAGCCTATATACCTCTGCCATTTCCCCCCACAGAAAATTTGGGGCTCGATATGCATTTTCTGGCATCCATTCTCTGATGTATAAAATTAGAGGAGTTGAATCATATGCTATTTAAAACTCAGCTATAGTCTGTAAACTCATGCTTTCAGCTTATTTGCATTGCTCTCAAATCCCTGTCAAACACCTTCAGTTTCTGCCAATGCAGAAGGTCAGTCCTGTCTATTGGATGGACATAGCATGGGGGGTGATATATTTAACTCCCATCAACTTACCAAGGAAAAGAAGCCAAGGGTGCTAATTTATTTCTCTTTATCTGGCTCACATTGACTGCTGTTTGCCCTCACTTGCCAAGCCCTGCAGGGGATAAAGGAGGGATGTCACAGATTCCTCAAAAAGTCTGCAGCCTAGAGGGGAAGTGACAAGGACTCAAATAACTGTCTTTACTGTGTTTCTCCTTCCTCCTTCATATATACACTGTACTTGTCTCCCTACATAGGACTGATTCTCAGACAGGGACTTTAAACTTCTTACTTCCATGTAAGTATTGCTGTGTACTTTAAACCTCATCTCTCTTATGGAATGAAGGCTAATGATTTACAGACATTTTTTAATTTGGTCAAGACCACTGTTAAAATTTGTTCATCTGCAAAATGGGACTAAGGGTTTTGGCTCTGCCTATTTGTGACTTTTGTCATCCCATCACTCCTCTTTCCATTGCAGCTTTGGCTGGACTGTCAATCGCACCTACTGTCAGGTCACTGTACTGGCCATAGACTTGAGCCCAGCCAATAGTGGTAAACTGCTCCATCGTTCATAGAAGTTGGCTCAAGGGATGTGTACGTGGCAAAGCAGGGCCACTTAGGATCTCTTCACATGATCTTATTTCTGTTTCATTTGCAAAGATGATGTAAGCTTTAGCTGCCTGTAGGAAGCCATCTACAGTCAGAGGAGATAACACTAATGCATTGAAGAAGAATGAAGCCAAGGTACAGAGAGAGGAGGAGTAAGAGAGACTGAGGAAGAATAATGAGACAGAGGGAGAGAGAGAGGTTGCTTGGTCTCTGGATCTAGTCAGGCCTGAATATAGCACTTTTTATCTATGCCAATACATTCTCTCTTATGCTTAAGATGTATTTTTCACTTACATCCTAAAAGAATCCTGACTAACATGCTAACTCTAAGAGTTATTATGAGGACCAAGAAAAATATTTGAAAGCCTTTTGTCAAACACAAAATATAAAAACTGCAGTAATACTCTCTGGAACTAATCCTTTAATTGCTTCACGTGTCCTTAAGTGCATAATAAATACTGTTCCTTCAATTCTGTCCTGCAGCCTTGATGCCCTGATGATGGGAAAAATGTTTAGTTCTCCTTCCTGTGATATTAACCTAATGTGTTTCACTTATTAAATTTCTCAATGAACTAAATAATAACCTGAAAGATCTCTGTGGTCTTTCCACATGGGTTAAAAAATGTATAGCTACCCAGAGTTAAGTGCAAACAGCTTTTTGCATTACTTTATAACAAGAACCTTAAGGAAACCAGGGCTCTCTTGATGTTTTGCTGAAATTGCAGTGAAATGGCTGCCACTGTGGATGATGGAACACTCCACCCCTCACTGCCCTTGATTTCATCTGCACTAGGATGAATCCATTACAGTGACATTCCTAAAATTCTGAGGCAGGGCAAAAACTTTTGCAGATGTTTTCTCAAATTAACTTCTTTGGGAAGGGGGTTTGCTCTTTAGAAAAACTTGCATTTCTAAAGCATTTTTAGGAAGGTCCTTCTGGAGCCTTGACTTAGAGTCAGAATTGTAATTAGTCTTATTTTTTCTCCAAACTTAAAATATCTCTGCTGGAAACACAAGATTTTGTCTTTTCTCTAATCATAGGACATTTTGGAGTATAATTTAGAGATATGGAAGTTTTGATGGTTGAAGTGAAAGCAGGGATCTAAAAATTTGGTGGATCTGAGCTTCCAGCCCTTAAGAAGCCATCCGGTTCAGTAATTTCTAAAAACTGATCTTTAGCTCATAAGTCTTCCTGATATGGTATTTAATCATTGAAAAAACGCTGGTCTTTTTTGAATTTTTACAAGGACTCTTGGTTTCCTAGATTTCAGATCTATTCCTGAAGACCTATTGGATAGTTACTAAGCAGTCATTAATGCTTATTCAAATTCGATATCCAGAAACTAAGCTTATTGCACTACTAGAGTTGCTGAGGCCTCAAATTTGGTGTTATTTTACTATATGCCACCTACGCTGGTCCCATCTCTATTCGTCAGTAAGACCACATTCATTGCCTAGGCAGTGAATTGCCTTTGCGCTTGCTATTTCCTTTGGTTTGGAGTGCAGTTTCTTAGTTCTTCAAACATTTGGCTCCACTGTGCCACTTAGGTATCAACTCAAATGACATCTAAGTACCTTCCCTGCCCACCCCATTAAAATAGCTACCCCCAGTCACCCTTGGCTATTTTATTCCATTTTGTTCTATTTGTTGTTTTTTATGTTTATTGTCAATCTTTCCCTTGGAATTTCAGCTCCATGAGGACAAGGGCCTTATTTGCCTCCTCATCTTTATCACCAGCCTCTAGGAATTATGTCAGATACATGATAGGCACTCAATAAATATTAGCTGGATGAAAAAAATCTGGCTTCCACCCAACTTTACACACTGGTGTGCAGTTGTTAGATTCCTACTAGACATTGGGAGCAGGAGGCCTGGGTGTGCCTGTATGACTCAAGCATTTCAACCATTGCTTCTACTGTCAACCTTCAGTATGTCTGAGATTTTAGGCCCTGAAGTCAGATGGATTTCTGTGCAAATTCAAGGCCAGTCGCTTTGTGCCACCAAGCACAGGCTCCTCTCAATGGACCTCAGTTTCAGCATCACAAAATGATGCACTAGCCTTGTAAGATTGTGTTGAGGATCAGGTGGTACAATATACCAAGCACTATTTTAGCTACTTTAGATATAAAGCTGGGTAATATAATTTAATCCTCATAAGAATCCTCATAATATAATCCTCATAAGAAGAAGAGATAGGGTGTTTAAAAAACACTGCCACTGTACAGAATGGAAGATTGATGCACAGAGGAGTTAAGTAACCTGACCAAGGACACATAGCTATTAAATATCCTAGTAGTATACAAACCCTATATGCTTCTCCATACATGTACAAATTCACTGTGTCTGACACATGGTGGGCACATCACATGGCCTCTGGCATTGTTGGAATGACTAAATAGGAGGATGAACATGGTATGGGGAGCCCAGCACAGAGCAAGAATTTAATTGATGTTACTGTTTCACTGAAAGCAATCTTTCTTGTCGAAATAGCTGGCAGCAGAGCTACCCCAAATGCAGCCCAGTTCCTGAAGACACTGACTATTTCACTTTTGTGGACCAGGATGGAGTACAGTAAACCAAGCTTGGACTGCAAAGTGTTTGTAAAATTTTCTCTCTGTCCTCAGTGACAGTAGCAGCAGAGCCCTCACATCTAGTTTTGTGGGATGATTTTGATGATGGTCCTGCCTGCTTGCTCTGGTCAGATTCTCTAGTCATCTCAGAAGTTATTTGATTTGTCCAGTATCCTTTTAATAAACCCTCATTTTTGTTAAACACATACTATTGCTTGCAACTAAGACTCTGAGATTCTCATTTCACTCATTCGTCACATATTTACGGAGCACCTCCAGGTGCTGGAGATGCAGCATGAACCACACAGAAAACATTCCTGCTCTCATGGAGCCTATATGAAATAACCTTCGCCCTTTACTTCCTCCCTGTAAACTGCCATTCTCCAGCTCCAGCTTCTTCACCTTCTCCTAGCTGGCACAGTATTAGTCCCTTCACCACCCTGGTCCCCCTCCTCTAATGCTCTAAGAGGTTGACGGAGTATTTGTGAGGAATCTTAAGTACCAAGTGCTCAAAACACAATCATACTAGATTAAATTTAAAATATATTGATTCAGGAAACAGAAAATTCTAGGGTGGGTCAACTTTAGGCAAGACTGGTCAGTGGCTCTCTATTAGTGTGCTATAGGGTAGCCATGATAATGTACTCCCTGCTGGGTGGCTTTCAACAACAGCTAATATTTTAGTTACTTTATTGAAGTATAGTTGATTTACAATGTTGTGTTAATTTCTGCTGTAGAGAAAAGTGATTCAGTTATATATGCATATATATATTTAATAGCTGAATATTAAATATATTGGGGAGAGAGATATATATATGAAATATTTTTCATATTCTTTTCCATTATGGTTTATCACAGCATACTGAATATTGTTCCCTGTGCTATACAGTAGGACCTTGTTGTTTATCCACCCTATATATACTAGCTTGTATCTGCTAATCCCAAACTCCCAGTCCATCCCTCCACCACTCTTCCTCTCCCTTGACAACATGTTCTCTACATAGGTGAATCTGTTTCTCTTTGGTAGATAAGTCTATTTGTGTCACAGTTGAGATTCCAAATATAAGTCATATCATATGGTATTTGTCTTCCTCTTTCTGATTCACTTCACTTACTATAATAATCTCTAGATCCATCATGTTCTGCAAATGACATTATTTCATTCTTTTTTATGGCTGAGTAATACTCCATCCTTTTTATGGCTGATGTAATATATATCTCACATCTTCTTTATCCATTCCTCTGTTTATGGACATTTAGGTTAAACAACAGATAATTATTGTTAAGTCTTGGGTGCTATAAGTCCAAGATCAAGGGGTAGGCAGGGTTGGTTCCTTCTGAGGCTGTGGAGGAGAGTCTGTTCCTTTCCTTTCTCTTAGCTTCTGGTGTTTTGCTGGCAGTTTTTGGAATATCAAGTAGCAGAGAACAAACAGGGTGCTGCTATTCACTAGTCTACAGAATGAGACTAGTGTAATTCTTCTATGACAAAGTTCTTAGCTGAATGACTCTCCCCAGAAAACTCAAGGTCTCCCCAAATTCATCAGAAATAAGGAGCAGTTTAGGAAGTTACACTTAAGTTATGGATCCCAGTGCGCTCATGACTCCACACTTTAGCATTTATATCCTCATTTCTATCTTGAACCAACTTTCTAGAAGCTCTCTCACTCATGTAATAAGACTTTCATAAGAAAAGACATTGTGCCTTGAGCAGTTATTAATATTCATTATTATTTCTAAATGAAAACCAAAATGAGATGATGTTGTCAGGCTTATGAAAATGCATTATGAAAAAGTCACCAAATACTGCTATGCGGAGCATGCCACTCAAAGCTTTAAAGATACAGTCAGTACACTTTGGTTTACCTAGCATCCTACCTTGGTCAATCCAGAAAGTGAATTGAATTGCATGGGGGTTTCTTTGTTAAATGAAACTAATTGATACACTGAGCACACAGCTGCCATCTGCAAACCTGGCCCTGGCTTTTGAATCAGAACAGAACTAGTTCTCATCCCAGCTCCAGCCCTTTTACTCTATAGGCAAGTAACTGAACTGCTCCAATTCAGTTTCCTCATCTACAATATGGACATAAATATACTTGGCTCTTAAGGTCATTTTGAGGATTAAATAAGTCAACCTATGAAATCACAGCCTATGCTTAGACAGATCCTTACCATCTGTCTAAGGAAAGCACTCAGCAAAATGGCAACCATAGTGAAGTTAAAAAAAAAAAAAAAAAAGCAAATCTTTCCTTTAGTAATTAGAAAACCATAAGTGCCCTTGATCCTTTGGCTTGAACATAATGTTTAAATAAATTGAATCTTTGAAAGACACACCTGGATAATTTTGTTTCCATCTCCAAAGAGATGCCCTATCAAATCGCATAGGGAGCATTTCATTGGGTATTTAGTCTGTGGTTTGTTACCCCTCCAAGTACTTGTTTTGAAAAGCCATCTATGCTTACATAGAGCACAGAGTACTTTAAGGAAAAAACTAGAGCAGATATTCTGGCATTTTCAGTCAAACCTGAGAAAAGTGGTGAGGTGTTATATAAGCACAAAAAACTAGAAATGATGTACGTCATTACAGCCAGAATGGGGAAGCATGGAGGGAGCTGGCGGATGGTGGCATCCTTTACAAGTGACAGTCCTTGTTCCTGTAATACACTGCTCTAATATAAATTCAGAGGATGCCTTGGAGCTTAGTAAATCAAAAATAGATTTGAAACTTATTGATTAAATAAAAAAAATCAAATCAGTCTTCTCCTGAAACCTTATTTGCAGTTACAGGATATTGCCTGAAATTTGAGATTACTAAGGAAAAAGCATCAGCCAAACACAGGGTGTTTGGCTGAGTTCAGAAGGTCTCAGACTTCTGTATTTATTTAACTCACCATTTCCAAGTCTAATATCACATTATATCTAACCAATAAAATAACTGGTGTTACTGTGGGCAGGAATCAAAGGACACCTGATATTGTCCTTTTTCTTTTCTTTTTAATTGAATTATCACTGCCACACAATATTATATTATTTTCAGGTGCACACCATAGTGATTTTATCTTTTTATACATTAGGAAGTGATTACAATGACAAGTCTAGTTACCATCTGTCACTATACAGAGTTATCACAATGTTATTGATTTTGCTTCCTTCTTGTACACCACATCCTTGTGACTTATTTATTTTATAGCTGGACATTTTTACCTCTTAATCCTCTTCACTTCTTTCTCCCATCCCCCCACCTGCACTGTCCTATTTTCCTAAAGGATCCCCCCATAATTTTTAGGATCTGATGAGGATTTCATCTTTGACTGCTTCAACTGGGGAAGCAGTGAAAGGTGGTAAAAGATGGAGCTGGGGGAGGATGCTGAGAAATCCACTCCCCCCTATTCACAAAGCATGAAAAGAAAGAGGTGTCTGATATCGTTTTGTACCAGATAACTGAGCTTATTATCCTGATGATTAATGGCCTTCTTAGATCTCTTTCTAGCCCTATAATTTTGTAATTCCAAAGTCTCCCTCTAACTATCAAGGCCATTAAGGTAAGGATCACACTTCGGCAAAAGTGAGATTACGGCGAGAGTCATCCAGATAATTACTATAATCCTGGGCCTCCCTTTGGCACTGGAAGTCTGGCATAATTAGTCAAAAGACTGGCCCTCTTGATTGAGTGGACAGATGGATAGCAAAGTCTGCTGAGAAGGGCATACACGCTGGTACCACAGTGAGGGTCAGCTGACATGATCTTTGCCTTCAGAATTTTGGAAGAGTTTACATAGCTGAACCCAGTAGATTGTCTTCAGGTTTGGACAATCTTAGTGATGACAAGGAACAAGAAGGCTCTGAACAGAGAAGTTATTCCAAAAACCACTCAAATAAATTGCCTTTGACAGGAGTTCCCGTTGTGGTGCGGAAACAAATCCAACTAGGAACCCTGACCTCGCTCAGTGGGTTAAGGATTTGACGTTGCCGTGAGCTGTGGTGTAGGTTGCAGACTAGGCTCGGATCCCACATTGCTGTGGCTGTGGTGTAGACTGGCAGCTACAGCTCCGATTGGACTCTTAGCCTGGGAAGCTCTATATGTCATGGGTGTGGCCCTAAAAAAAAGACAAAAAGAAAAAATAAATAAAAACAAAAATAACTTGCCTTTGACAAAAGGGAATACCCTGAGCAAAGTCGTGAAGATACAGAGAAATTTTTTCAGCAAGAATTCACAACCCTTCCTGGAGTAGCTCTCGCCCTTTGAGCTACTGACCCTTCCTAGCGCATCTCCTCTCTCCTCCACCTTATGGTGAATCCCCACTAATGCCTTTGGACCTATGTAGAGCCAATGCTATGGATCCCTTTATTTCTCTGTGATATGATCGCTCAGGAGATGGGAAGCAGGAGATCAATGGGTGACCTGGATGGTGTATGAAACCATCAGGTTATACACTTAATCCCTTGGGGGAGTCCTGCTGAGTAAAGCTGGCCTTTTAGGCCCAAGGTGGGGTCAGCAGTTCAGAGACATTTCCTGAGAGTCTACTATGCGCTGGAGTTTTAGAAACAGCTGTGGTTCATTCCCTTTAACTCTAGTCTAGATGAGGCCTGCAAGGAATATATTATTGACTTTCTCACACTATCAGGCAGCTATTCTTTCATGCTACTTATGGAAAGGCAAGTGGTAAGATGAGTGGACTAAACAGAATTGATTTTGGCGGGTTGGCTTTTTGGGCTATATGAGACAAGTGACTTCAAAGACAGTGACCTCATGATTGGAATTTTCTGGCTGAGACTGCTCTTGAGAATTAGAAAACTTGCTTCTCCCGACAAGTGTTGAATTTGAGGAAGCAACCTACTCTCTCAAAGAGTTCCCAAGCTAGGAGTCTAATTGGAGCTGCAGCAGAGGCCTACACCACAGCCACAACAATGCCAGATCTGAGCTGCGTCTGCTACCTATGCTGCAGTTTGCAGCAATGCCAGATCCTTAACCCACTGAGCCAGGCCAGGGATTGAACCTTCATCCTCATGGATACTAGTTGGGTTCTTAACCCGCTGAGCAACAACAGGAAATACTAAAATTCTCATAAATATTTTATAAATGCCAGCAAGTCACAGGAGGAAAGACCTTAAGAAAGCATAATAAGAATGCAAAATTAAGTTGAAGACGGATATGGTAAGATGTATATGCAATTGTTTAAGGACATGCAAAGCAGTATCTTACATAATTGATGGACCACATATGCCTATGACTGAAGGATGCATTACAAATTCATGGTGGTGCCTACCACTGAGGAAGGAAACAGAAAAAAGGAGTTTTCAAGGACTACAGAGAGGATTTCAACTTATGTAATTTTGGTCATGTATTTTATTTATTTATTTATGGAGGTTCTCAGGCTAGAGGTCAAATCAGAGCTATAGCTGCTGGCCTACGCCACAGCCACAGCAACAATGGATCTGAGCTGTGTCTTCGACCTACACCACAGCTCATGGCAACGCCGGATCCTTAACCCACTGAACAAGGCCAGGGATCAAATCTGCATCCCCATGGATACTAGTCAGATTTGTTTCCGCTGAGCCATGATGGGAACTCCTTTTTTTGTTTTTCTTTGTTTGTTTGTTTTTTTAGGGCTGCACCTGTGCCATATGGAGGTTCCCAGGTTAGGAGTTGAACTGGAGTTGAATCTGCCAGAGTATACCACAGCCATAGCAATGCCACATCAGCAACCCACTGAGCAAAGCCAGGGATTGAACCCTCATCTTCATGGATACTAGTTGGGTTTGTAACCTGCTGAGCCACAACAGGAACTCCTGGTCATGTATTTTAAAGAAAATGTTGTGAAAAACTAACAAAATGTTTGGAGTTCCTGCTGTGGCACAGCAGGTTAAGGATCCAGTGTTGTCTCTGCAGAGATACAGATTTGATACACTGCCTGGTGTAGTGTATTAAGGATCTGGCGTTGCCATAGTAGAGGCATAGGTCATAGCTACAGCTCGAATTTAAAGAAGTTAACATTTGTTCATTTTGGTTGGGAAGTATGCACACTTTTATTATATCTTTCTGTATTACGTATTTTAAAAGTTTTACAAATTAAAAAGTTAAAGCAGTTTTAAATGTTTTCTAATAAGTCAGTGAATTCAAAGCTTTAAAAAAGAGTTAAGATGACCTACTTAAACTCAGCTCGAAGCAACAACCAGTATTGCCAATTTGATATATATTCCTCCAGATTCTTTTCTAATTTACAACTTGACTTGAAATACAACTATTAGTCTTCTTTCTTCAGAAGCTCAGAACTTCTCTTGCTGACTATGGTAACCAGGGAGGCAGCCCTGCTAACAGAAAAATTTTTTAAATATAGTAATTTTGGAGTTTCTCTTGTGGCTCAGTGAGTTAAGAATCCAACCAGTATCCATAAAGATTCGAGTTCAATCCCTGGCCTCACTCAGTGGGTTAAGGATCCAGCATTGCCATGAGCTGCGGTGTTGGTCACTGACGGCTCGGATTCCCAGTTGCTGTGGCTGTGGTGTAAGCTGGCAGCTACAGCTCTGATTCAACCCCTAGCCTGGGAACTTCCATACACTGTGGGTGCAGCCCTAAAAAGATCAAATATATATGTATTAATTTATTTTCCAGAAAATGTGAGATTAGCACCACGAGAGTAAAGATGGAGTGTGACTTATTAATGGACAAAGTTCCTAGAGTAAAAAACGCTTGTTCTTGCCCCCAATGCCTAAACATCCGATCCATAATTTTTACTGGAAAGAAATCAAATTCAACTCTATTTCTAGCCTTCCTCTATCATTCGCCTATAAAAACTGTAACATATAAGCTTTGCTCTATCTTCCATAAGCACTTCTGATTACCAGGCCATTTTTTTTCTTCTTCTTCTTATGATTACAAATAACCTTCATTAAATGTGCAAACTGAACTTACTGTTTGGAATCGCCTGCCTGGCTGCAACTTAGAATTATTCAGTATTTTTTTTTTTTTTATTAATCTATGTGTTGGGAGACAAGAGAACATTTTGATAAATACTCATGAAATGTGCCAGATCGTTGCATACTGAGAGTATCTATTTGCACAAAGCATTGACGTGAACATATGGCTCACAAGTTCTGAAGCCCGATCCTGTTAGATAGATAGATGCTGGTAATTCATCATGTGCCGCCAGGAGAGGGAGATGAATCGTAAAACCCGTTAATGGGTTCTGGCATCCAGGCAACAATCCTTTCTGGCCTTTCTCTCATTGCCTTCGGACTCATCAGCATCTCTCTGAAGTAGGATTCAAGGATGAAGTGCTCAACAAGAAAACTTGTTCTCTAAGTTTTAAGGAACATTCAGGGAGGGCTTGGTTATGAGCAGGCCTAAAAGAGAAAACACTTCAGAGATAAAACCACGTGGTCTCTTCCTCTGAGGAATTTTTTTTTTTTTTTAAAGGACTTGTAGCTTCACATACTACAAATCTTTCTTTCCCATTTTATCCCCTTCTCCCCTCTCCCACTCCCATGGGAACCAGGAATAATACTTCCTAACGGCCCAGAAGTGGGTGGGAAGACAGGCTGCAAAGCCATGGAAGTGCTCTGGAAACTCTTGACTCCTTCAGACTCGCCAGAATCAGAAACTATAAATAGCAATGCCTGGCAAGAGGGGAACAAGGGACAGACCGTTCACTTCTTCAGAATACTTTTGAGCAGGAGGGAGGGAGAATGCCGGAACGTTTTACATATTTTGCAGAAAACCTGCGTCACTCCTTTCAAAGTGGAGCTGCTTGGCAATGTGGGAGAGCATTTATCTGGGCAGGACTCAAAGCTGAGGAATTCTGCAGTGGCTGCCATTGATCTTATGGGATTTTAGAAAATTCCTCCTTGAGAAGAAAAAGCCAACAGAGTATTATTTATTTATTTTTTTGGAGTGTGTGTCTATGATATGCCTATTATGGGCTGAATTATGTCCTCCCCAAATTCATATGTTGAAATCCTGACCCCCAACCTTCCTGTATTTGGAGGTAGGGTCTTTAGAGAGGTGATAAATGTTAACTGAGGTGCTAAGGGTGGGTCCCTGATCTAAGGGACTGGTGTCCTTGTAAGAAGAGGAAGAGCCACCAGAGAGGCCACTCTCTCTCCACACATGCAGAGAAAAGGCCCCGTGAAGACCCAGAAACAAGCTGGCTCCCTGCAAGCTAGGAAGCGAGCTCCCACCAGAAACCAACCCTATAGGCACCTTGATCTTGGGCTTCCAACCCCAGCACTAGAAGGGAATACACTTCTGTTGTTTAAGCTACCTGGCCTATGGTCTTCTGTTGCGGCAGCTTGAGCTGATTCATTCGATGTCGGCTAACACTGGGAGGTGGATTTCATCTCATTTAGGTATGTTAAATGACTCCAGATACACATTAAGGTCTGAGAGGTAGCAGCATCATTAAGAGAATTGGTTGTTGGATGGAGGCAATCCTTGTTCAAATCCCGCTTAACCACTTCCTAGGTGTGTGACCTCTGACAAATGATCATCCCTCTGCACCATTTCCTCATCCGTAGAAGAGGAATAATAATAGTTTATATCTACAAGATTGTTGTGAGGTTAAACTCATTACTGAGTGCAGAGCATGTCACAGTGGCTGGCAAACAACACTGCAAAATGCTAGCTCTGACAAGGAGGCTGAGAGCCCTGTGTGTTGACAGTATTTTTAGTTTACAAAGAACTTCCATAACCATGATTACGCTGGATTTTTATAGCCATCTAATGAGATTAGTTGGAAAGGAAATGTTACACCCACTCGAGGGAAGAGAAAACTCAAATTCAGAGAAGCCAAGAAACTTTCCCAAGATCGAATTTCTAATACACCTAATAAATCAAGCAGAGCCAGGCTTCAGATGAAGGTCCCCTGACTCCTAGTTCCATGCTTTCTGAACTAAATTTGCTATGTCTCTGAATTCCCCCCCCCCCCATTCCCTCTTCTCTGGTCTTTTTTTCACCAAACATATATTGAGTTTCTATTATGTTGCTAACATTTCCCATCTTTCCTTGGACCTGTGTTTCTTTTCACTTTATTCATTTTGACCTGCATGCTAAGTGGCTGCTGTGTGTGCATGTGCATGCGCACGCCTGCCTGGGGACACATCTGTGCCCCCACTCTGGTGCAGCCCATACCATCATCTTCTTGGGGGTGACCCTCTGCCTTGTGTTGCTCCTCTTAATCTGCCAGTTTTTTTAGCTCTAAGAAGACAGCACTCAGCTTTCAAGGACATATTATAAATAGAGCCTTAACAAGACTCTCTTTTCTTATCTGAAAACTGACACCAAACACAGGCAACCAGGACAAAAAGAAAGAGAACAGGGTAGTGGTAGAGCAGATAATCAATATCTTTAAATGATATGAGAGCAGAGATTCCCAAAAGGGAGGTGAAAAGAGATCCGAAAATGACAGCTTGAGACGGCTTGCTAGGCTCTTCTAAGAGAGTGAGGGATAGGGTGTCCTTTGAAAAAGCAGATTTCATATCGCAATTTGGAGAAAATGTCAAAAATATCTCTTATTCTCATAGCACAAGCTATAGAAATAAAAGCTCCACAGAATATCTGTGACCCCTGAAACTGTGTAGGAGGTGGACTCTCAATTGTGAGGTGAGGTCACTAGCCGGGGTTTGGGGCCATTTGGGATGCAAATTTTAAAAGTTGGGAAACATTATTCTGGAGTCTTTAGAAGAAAAGCAGGACCTGGAAGTTAGGAGTCAATGCCTGAAAGGCTCCCGTGGAGTTTGAAAAAACCATCAAATCCAAATTCCTATTTTACAGATGAGGCAACTAAGGCACAGGGAGACATCTCTAGCTGCAGGGCTAGGGGTTACAATGCCTCACCAAGCACTTGATTCGCCCTGAAGGTGGCGGATATCAGAGAAAGGCCAGGGAACTCCTAAGCAGCCATGCTTTAATTCTAATGTGGAGAAGTCAAACATGCTTGGAGGAGGTTGGGACCTATCCTGGGGCATTAAAGGAAGCCATTGCAATGGAGGGCTGTAGGAACACAAAAGCAGATTCTTCTTGCTGTTCTGGATGGGTTCTAAGACTCCACAGTTCTTCAGGTAGGTCTTTCCAAAGACCTGAAGTAGTAGATTGCACAGTAAAGGATGTAGCGGATCATGATGTAGTTATTGGCTTTCCGTGCATAAATAATGTCCTCTAAGGAACAGGGTTCTTATCCTGGAAAATCAACCACCCCCGAAGCAATGGCGATCCTTACCTTCACACTTACCTTGACTCAGATCCACACCCTGACCTTTAGCTTGAAGTTGAACTGAATCCTTTCCCTGATCCTTCCCCTAAGTCTGCCTCTGATCTTCACCATGTCTGAGCCTGACTCTGACCCAGACTCTCATCTTAATCCTGACCTTACACTGATTGATTCTCATCTTTACCCTCACATTGAACTTGTCCCATACACTGGCCTTGACCCTGAGGTTGACCCAACCCTCACCTTGAATCTGATCCTAATCTTGACCCTGAAACTTACTTGACCCCCACCTCCACCCTGATCAGGATCTTGAATCTTATTCTAACCCTGACCCTTACTGTGTCCCTCAGCCTGACTGTAACCCTTATACTGACCCTGACCCTATCCTGATAATGACCCTAAACCTTTCCTTGACATTTCCTCTGAATCTGATCCTAATCCTCAGAGTCACAAAAACTTAGATCCTGACCCTCACCAAAATCCTGACCCTGATCTTATTTTTTTTTAATTTACCTTTTATTTATTTATTTTTTTCTACTGTACAGCATGGTGACCCAGTTACACATACATGTATGCATTCTTTTTTCTCACATTATCATGCTCCATCACAAGTGACTAAACATAGTTCCCAGTGCTACACAGCAGGATCTCATCATTAATAGATTCCAAAGGCAATAAATAGTCTGCATCCATTAACCCCAAGCTCCCAATCCATTCCACTTCCTCCCCATTCCCCTCTCCATTGGCAACCACAAATCTATTCTCCAAGCCCATGATTTTCTTTTCTGTGGAAAGGTTCATTTGTGCCTTATATTAGGTTCCAGATATAAGTGATATCATATGGTATTTGTCTTTTTCTTTCTGACTTGCTTCACTCAGGATGAGAGTCTCTAGTTCCATCCATGTTGCTGTGAATGGCATTATTTTGTTCTTTTTATGGCTGAGGGGTATTCCATTGTGTATATATACCACATATTCCTAATCCAATTGTCTGTAGATGGACATTAGGTTTTTTCCATGTCCTGGCTATTGTGAATAGTGCTGCAATGAACATTCAGGTGCATGTGCCTTTTTTAAGGAAAGTTTTGTCCAGATATATGCCCAAGAGTGGGATTTCTGGGTCATATGGTAGTTCTATGTATAGTTTTCTAGGGTATATCCATACTGTTCTCCATAGTGGTTGTACCAGCTTACCTTCCCACCAACAGTGCAGGAGGGTTCCCTTTTCTCCACATGCTCTCCAGCATTATTTGTGGACTTATTAGTGATGGCCATTCTGACTGGAGTAAGGTGGTATCTCATGGTAGTATTGATTTGCATTTCTTTAATAATCAGGGATGTTGAGTATTGTTTCAAGTGCTTGTTGGCCATCTGTATACTTTCCTTGGAGAAATGTCTCTTCAGGTCTTTTGCCCATTTTGCCAGTGGGTTGTTGGCTTTTTTGCTGTTGAGTTGTGTAAGTTGTTTGTATATTTTAGAGACGAAGCCCTTGTGAGTTGCATCATTTGACACCATTTTCTCCCATTCTGTAAGTTGTCTTTTTGTTTTCTTTTTGGTTTCCTTTGCTGTGCTAAACCTTGTCAGTTTGATTAGGTCCCATTGATTTATTTTTGCTTTTATTTTTGTTGTTTTGGGAGGTGTTTTGTTTTGTTTTGGGGCTGCATCTCTGGCATATGGAAGTTCCAAGGCTAGGAGTTGAATTGGAGCTGCAGCTACCAGCCTACACTACAGCCACAGCAACATGGGGTCCAAGCCAAGTCTGTGATCTATACCACAGCTCATGGCAATGCCAGATCTGTAACCTACTGACTAAGATCAGGGATCAAACCTGAGTCCTCATGGATGCTACTTGGGTTCATTACCACTGAGCCATGACAGGAACTCCCCTGACCCTAATCGTGACCTAGATACTCAATGCAAATCTCTTCCTGATTGAACTCTGACCTTTAACTTGAATCTCACACTGACCCTCATCATAACCTTGGGTTTGAATGTGAACCTGACTCTCACCCTGACCCTATATTAATCCTGACCATCGCTTTGACCTTTATCTGACACTTAACCTCACTCTCTTCCTGAACCTTACTTTTATTTTATGGGTACAATATTAAAAATTGAGGTATAACTGACATAACATTATATTAGTTTCAAGTATACAATGCAATGATTCAGTATTTGTATACATTGTGAAATGATCACCACGATAAGTCTGGTTAACACCATACATAGTTACAAAAATTTTATTTTCTCAAGATGAGAACTTTTAAGATCTATTCTTTTAGCCACTTTCAAATATCACAATACAGTCACCAGGCTGTACATTATATTCCTGTGACTTACTTATATTGTAACAGGAAATACATACCTTTTGATCCCTTTCACTCGTTTCATCCACCCTCAACCCTCACCTTTGGCAACCACTACTCTGTACTCTGAATTTATAAGTTCAATTTGTTGTCACTGTTGTTTAGAGTCAATATATGAGTGAGATCATGCATATTTGTCTTTCTCCTAAACCTTACTTTTTTAGGAGGAGAAGGAAGTTTGGCCAGGCCCATGGCATACAGAAGTTCCCAGGCCAGGGATTGAACCCACACCATAGCAGGAACACAAGCCATAGCAGTGACATCACTGGATCCTTAACCTGCTGAGCCACAGGAGAACTTCTCCTAAATCTTACTTTGAACCTGACATTCATCAAACCTTGATCCTGACCCCTGCTTACACTCTACACAGACTCTTATCTTGATGCTGACACTTACCCTCACTTTGACTCTGACATTGACTCTGAGCCTCACCCTGAGCGTTAACTTTCACAAGACCCTGACAAACATGCTGGTCATGACTGAAACTCTAAATCTGATGCTCATAAAGAGTCTGATCTTCATCCACAGTCTCACCATTGATATGACGCTTACTCTGATCCTTACTCTCACCCTCACTTTGTCCCTAACACTAAAGCTGACTCTGACATTGAACCTTATCCTAACTCTGACACTTAGATTATCCCACCCTCACCATGACCCTGACCATAATGTGATAAATGTAAGACCCAGACCCTAACCATGACCATCACCCTAACACGACAGACTTGATCTTGATCTAGACCATCACCCTATCATACTGACCTGAAGTTCATCCTCACCCTGAGCATCTCCTGAGTCCTGACATTCATCTTTATCCTGATCATGATTATCTTCACTCTTACCTTAACCCTGATTCGACTCTCAGGAAGACCCTGGCATTTGTGGTGACCATCAACTGACTGCAACTTCATTGTGACCCTAATCTTTATTCTGAACCTTACCTGACCCTGTCCTTTACCCTGACCTTAACACTGACCCTTAATCCGATCCTTACCATGAACCTCACTCCATCACGATCCTGACCCTTATATTCTCACTGAGCTAGACCCTTACCTTCACCAAGACCTTGCCTCACCCTCCTAATTCTTACCTTGAATTTATTATACCCTCAACTAAGCCCTCACTCTGAATCTGACTTTTATTCTGACACCCTGAAATTGGCTCTCCCTTGCCCTGACTCTCATCTTCATCATGACCTTAAAACTATCTCTGACTCTGATTATCACCTGACATTGACTCTGACCTCCCTGCCACTAAGAAGTTACACTGACATTGAACTTCAGCATGCCCTGATCCACACTAAAACCGTGCTTATGACTCTGATCAACAACTTGACCTTGACCCTGTTCTGGACCCTCAATCTGACAATGACTGCAGCTCTCACAAAGACCTCTACATTCACACTGACAATCAACCTAACACTACCCTGATCTGACTTTAAAATATGGTAACAAACACATAATATTCACCATCTCAGCCATTTTTAAGTATATGGTTCAGTTGTGTTAGGTACATTCTTATTGTTGTACAACCAATATCCAGAAGTCCTTTCATTTTACAAAATTGAAATTCTGCAACCAATAAACAATAATTCCCCATTTCCTCCTCCCCCAGCCTCTAGCAACAATCCTTATAACTTTTGTCCCTATGAATTTGACTACTCTAGGTACTTCATGTAAACCAAATCATAGAGTCAAAGACATAGAGAATTTGTCTTTTGTGACTGGCTTATTTCACTGAGCATAATACTGTCAAAGTTCATCTATTGTAGCATATGATGGGATTTCTTTCTTTTTAAGGCTGAATAATATTCTATACCACATTTTGTTTATCCATTCCTCTGTTAATGAACATTTGGGTTGCTTTTATCACTTGGCTGTTGTGAATGTTATGAACATGGACTTAAAATATCTCTTTGAGACACTATTTTCAATTCTTTTGGGTATATAACCAGAAGTGAGATTTCTGGATCATAAGGTAATTTTCAGTTTTTTTTTTTGGACCGCACCTGTACCATATGGAGGTTTCCAGGCTAGGGGTTGAATCAGGGCTGTGGTCGCTGGCCTACACCACAGCCACAGCAATACCAGATCAGAGCCATGTCTGTGACCTACACCACAGCTCATGACAATGCCAGATCTTTAACCCACTGAGCGAGGCCAAGGATCGAACCTGAGTCCTCGTGGATGCTAGTCAGATTAGTTTCCACTGAGCCACGACAGGAACTCCAGTAATTTTTAGTTTTTTGAGAAACTACCATACTGCTTTCTATACCAGCTATGATTCTGATTTTTTTGTTAACATGTATATGATCCTGTTCTTCATCCTGACCTTGGTACTGAAACTTAACCTGATGTTTAACCTGAACTTCACCCTGAATCTGAACCTGAAACTTATCTTACTGTGTCTTTCATACTGACCTTAACATTAATCCTCAACCTGGTCCTTAGTTGAACCTCATCCCGAACCTAATCATCATGCTGACCCTAACCATGACAAAGTCAATGATCTTCACTATGTCCCTAAACTGTACCCAGAGCCAGACCATGACTCTCACTCCATATCTCATACACATCCTTACATTCACCCTGACATTTACTGCCTCTGACTATGATTTAGACCCATATTAGTATAAACAAGCTCAGTCTCAGACATTCTTCTCAAAATAACTCTGTATTGCTTTTCTGAGTAAAGCAAGATAAACATAAGGACAGCAAAACACTTTGAAAGGCAATTCTTATTAAAAAGAAAAAAAAAGATAAAAATATACTGTTTTTTAAACAATTTTAAGTTGGCCCTTTATTTTTAAAGTGTCCATGGATTAAAAAAAAATAGGAGTTCCCATTGTGGCTCACTGGGTTAAGAACCCAACATAGTGTCCATGAGGATGTGGGTTTGATCCTTGGCCTTCCTCGGTGGGTTAAGGATCTGTCATCACCACAAGCTACAGCATTGGTCACAGACACACCTTGAATCCAGTGTTGCCATGGCTGTGGCATAGATCACAGCTGCAGGTCCAATTCCACCCCTGGTCTGGGAGCTTCCATATGCCGCAGATGTGGCCATAAAAAGGAAAAAAAAAAAAAAAAAAACCAACAGCCTTTTAAATAAAAATAAAAATGCTATCACAGAGTTAAAATCATACTTTAGACAGACAACTTTCAGAAATTAAGTCAGTTCAGATGGCTGGCATAATTGTCCTCATTCGGGTTTGACAGCTCACAAAAAATAAAAGTGCAAATATTTATACCAGCAAATGTGCTCTCAATGTAACTCACAAATTCAAAATCATTTAGAAACAAATGTGTTTCTAACCTTGAAACACCAAAATAAATTGGACAACACATTAAAGATCTGATGCTTTTGTTTGTTTGTTTTTGTCTTTTTAGAGCCACACCAGCGGCATATGGAGGTACCCAGGCTAGAGGTCCAATTGGAGCTGTGGCTGCAAGCCTATACCAGAGCCATAGCAACTCAGGATCCGAGCCTCGACTGTGACCTACACCACAGCTCACAGCAATGCCGGATCCTTAACCCATTAAGCAAGGCCAGGGATTGAATCAGCATCCTCATGGATGCTAGTCAGGTTCCTTAACAGCTGAGCCACGATGGGAACTCTGTAAGATCTGATGCTTTTTTGTTACCTAAGAAAAAAGCTATAACAAGAAATAAAAGGTCAAAGGCAAAGACTTAGAATCTCACAGTAATCCTTCAGCTGATCACTACTATGTTAAAAAATGTTAACCTAAATAAATACTGTCATAATCATACAGAAAAGAAAAGTCTTGGAGAAATTCAAAGAATGTCAGAAACAAGTCCCTAATTCGACTTAGGATGTTCATTACATTAAGTTTCTGGATGGCCGATTATGCCAAAACACTTGCAAATGGAGATTAACAACAATTCTTCATGACATTGCCCATGAAGCAGAGATAAATCAGCAACAATATTAAACCAGCACTAGTGGCCTAATTTTATTTTATTTTTATTTATATTTGGGGGGGCCTTTTTGCCTTTTCTAGGGCTGCACCCATGGCACGTGGAGGTTCCCAGGCTAGGGGTCCAATCAGAGTTGTAGCCACGGGCCTATGCCAGAGCCACAGCAACTCAGAATCTGAGCCACATCTACGACCTACACCACAACTCATGGCAACGCCAGATCCTTAACCCACTGATCGAGGCCAGGGATCAAACCCACAACCTCATGGTTCCTAGTCAGATTCATTAACCACTGAGCCACAACAGGAACTCCAAGTGGCCTAATTTTAGAGGAAGACACCAAGGATGTTTCCAAAGCAAGTCTTACCTGCCAACCACACAATCCTGATAAAAACTGTCAAGGTGAGTCATGGGCAGGAACCAAGGACCCTAGACCACTTTAAATACCTCCAAATGGACTTCATACAAATGCTTTTCGCAGTGATTGGAAATTTGTTCTGTCTATTGTGTATTTATGGTCAGGATATGCATAACTTTATCCTTGCTAGAGAGTTATGCCCTTACTTAGAGGAGGGAGCTTGGTTTTGTTTTCCCACCAAGTGAATGCCCCCTTACTCCTCTAATGACTGAGCCACTCAATTTACTATTACTCTAAGTACTTTTATACAGAAACTCCACTTTCCTTATCACCTATGAGTCTTTGAGAACAATCCAGAGAATTAGTGGATTTTTAAAACTAAAATGAACAAAGCTCAGAGTTCCCATTGCGGCTCAACGGTAATGAACCCGACTAGTATCCATGAGGATGAGGGTTTGATCCCTGAACTCTCTCAGTGGGTTAAGGATCCAGTGCTGCTGTGAGCTATGGTGTAGGTTGCAGACACTGCTAGGATCCAGTGTTGCTGTGGCTATGGTGTAGGCCTCAGCGGCAGCTCTGATTGGACTCCCTAGCCTGGGAACCTCCATACGCCGGGGGTGTGGTCCTAAAAAGAAAGAAAAATAAATAAATTAAAATTAAAAAAATAAAATGAACAACACTCTCAAAAACTCTTGAAACACCACCACCCTAGATACCACTAGCTTTCAAATCTGTAGGCTTTCTTGGAACCTCATGTTTGTCCCAATTCTGCAAGGATGACAATTTCTTAAAAGGACAAATGGTTGGGTCCGATGGTCTAGCTGGGGTCCCAGTCCTGCTTCTAAAGCATTCACTCCTTGGGGGAAGGGATGGAGCTGCCACAGACCTTTCTTGCTTATCCCAAACCCACCTTCTTTACTCTTGACCCAGTGAAGAGCTGCAGGTTTTTACATTACCTGGTATCCTTCTGCAACTTAATTCTTTTGGTCTTCTTTTGGCCTAAGTCACCTGCCCACTGCTTTTCAACACATGTGCATACCAGGAGGCAGGCAGGACTGTGGTTTCTGGCCGGATTTGCAAGGAGAAGCCCCCGCCCCTGGACATTTTACTCAGAACCCGGGGAGGTCAGGACTCACTGTGCTGAGAAATGCCTGCTGCAATCCCCTTGACCCCGCCATGACTGACCTTAGAGGAAAAGTCCCGTCCGACTAATTGGCTGCCAAATTTGTCTTTGCGAAGTTCAAGCGCGAGGGAGCCCTCTGCAGCCCTTAGGAGTGCCTGCTGCGGAGGCCCCTCGGGGACAGGGGTTAGCGGGGAGATCTGTTGCATCTTCCTCTTTCCTCAAAAGAAAGAACGACACAGGAGGCAGGGACCACTGGGTTCAGATAAACATCCGACTGCGACCACCAGTTCCTTCAAGAGCGTGCCCTTGCTCTGGGCAAGCCCCAGGGCACAACTCAAAGGGTGAGGCTTTCCCGCCAGATTCACCCGTGCGCGGTGTCTCCACCTGCTGTTACAGTGCTCCATGTTTTAGGGGTGAGCTAAAAAGTGCGACGGCTTTAAAAAACATTTAACAAAATTAGATCAGAACTACCCAAGGGAATCTCAAAAGAGTAGCTGAAGGGTATGCATAAAGCATTGAGAATTAACAATAATTTGGTGACAAAAGGAATCTCTTGATCAGGGTACAAAATAATTTTTGCGTGAAAGACCTAAATTCTCGTTTATTCCTTTGAAATATTATATAACAAATTTTAGTAAAGGGTCTATTGATATACACTTATTTGTATGAATTTAATCATACATAGATATGCAAACATATAAATAGGTGGTAATTTAAAGTTTCTGACAATGGCTTTAAAATACAATTATCCTGCATAGAGACCTGTATGTCTGTGAAATTCTTGTACCTAGTATAATGAACATTTATATTAGTATCTTTAAGTATAGTAAGCAACCCTTTCTTTTTTTCTTTAGAGCTAAAAGATAGAGGAAAAAAATTTAAAGCCATTCAGCTTTTTTTAAAATAGTAAGTATTTATTTCATATTATTTTAACATTTTGAAATTGCAAAAAAACACAAGGTACTCTAACCCTGGCCAACCTTGACTCCACAGGTCCTGTGTCCATGTGTACATTTGATTTGTCAGTGCCCTTGAGTCATTGACTCCTGGAACATACCTGTGACTGAATAAATTGGACTATTATTGATTGCACTGAGAGACAGTGCACAGCACTAGTATGCCAGGGGTTTTCTCAGAAAGAGACTGTTAGAAAATAACTATTATAGAATTTGGTCCTTTGTTGGGTGATTTGGGGAAAGTCTAAGGAAGTGAAGGGTTTGCTTTAGATTGGGTGTCATTAGAAAGTGGGGCCAATTCTATGAATGGGTTTTTTGGTGGACACATAAACATAATTAGTTAATGATTTAAAGTTTATACCTATAGCTTTAGAATATAACTTAGAGAGTTCCTGTTGTGGCTCAGCGGAAACGAATCTGACTAGTGTCCATGAGGATGTAGATTCAATCCCTGGCCTCACTCAGTGGGTTAAGGATCTGGCATTGCTGTGAGTTGTGGTATAGTTCGCAGACACAGCTCGGATCTGGCAGGTATAGTTCTGATTCGACCCCTAGCCTGGGAACTTCCATGTGCCACAGGTACAGCCCTAAAAAGACTAAATAAATAAATAAATAAATAAAATACAATTGTCAGTTTATTAAATAAAACAGTATATAGGTCATATTAAATTTATTATGTGAGTGAACTGCAAAAAAATTTTAAGCAAAGAGAAAATCAAGCAGAAACTATCTATATATATTAATTACCATCTTTAATTGAAGTGATCATTCTTTTCTTTCTTTTTCTATAGGCATAAGTGACACCTAGAGGACAGAAAGTTAAAAACCATCCACGTAATTTTTTGTGTGAGCGTTATCTCATATTAATTAAAAATATTGAGAAGGCAAATGCAAATATATATGTATTATCATCTGAAGGCATTTTCATATTTAAATTACTGATAATTTGAGAACTAAGTCAATTAAAATCTGTTTTTTTTAATGTTTATAGCAGGTTTTTTTTAGTTTTATTGGAATATGGTTGACTTCCAATGTTGTGTTAATTTTAGGTGTACAGCAAAGTTAATCAATTATATATATATACAGATATACATAATATATATGTAATAATATACATGTATGTATGTATGTAATATACATGTATGTATATATATATCCATTCTTTTTCAGATTCTTTTCCCCTATAAGCAGGCTGTCACAGAGTTCTGAGTAGATTTCCCCATGCTATACATAGGTCATTGTTACCAATCTTGCATATGGTAGTGTTGTAAACAGTGTTTTATATCAATTTTTTTCCTTTAAGTAAGAATGTACCTTTGAAATAAATGTGTTTTGCTGTCCTTACATTTATCTCAGTTTACCTTAAGGAGCAATAAGGACTTTCTCATAAAAGGAATGTCTGAGGCTGAGTAAATTTGCACCAGTATAAATTGTTTTCAATACCACTCCTTGTTTGCCCCAAACTGAGGCATATATAAGATTTATGTGAGGAAAAATAAAAACAAAACTCAAATGCCCTTCCTCTTAACTGCTCTTTCTTCCTATGATTTAGAACAGGGTAAAAGTAGCCTAAGCTGTGTGTGTGAAAGCGAGCTGGTATTTACACATTGTTCCCAACAGTAACCCTTATTGCAAGTTAAAGCAAACATAAGTGAAAGTTGAATGTATGTGTATAAACAAGCTCTAAAGAAGAAATCAAGCTCAGAATCAAACATTCATTTCAAAAGAAAATTCTTAATCACTGTTAGAATTAACAGAGTTGAACCCATGCTCTGAGGCAAATCAATGAAAACCACATGTTCTTCTTAACTGCTCTTACTTTGAGGTAGACCATATTTACGCAAATCAAAGCAGCATATATGAAAGCACACAGTGCAAATGTAAGCAAGATCAAAAGTACACATAGTTCTCAGAAGTACATTCTTTTTTTTTCTCTTTTTTTTAATGGTCCCACCCATGGCATATGGAAGTTCTCAGGTCAGGGGTAGAATCTGAGCTGCAACTGCCATCTACACCACAGCTGCAGCAACACTGGATCTTTAACCCACTGTTCCACAGTGGAAACTCCTCAAAAGTACATTTTTATTGAGAGTTACAAGGAATCTTGATAAAACCAGAGTGTAAATGTACAAGATTTCATATTCATAGGTGTCAGGGTCAGTGTATTTATGAGGTATTTCATGATGATAGAGAGCATCAGGCTCAAGATAAGGGTGAAGTTCAAGGGTGAAGTTCAAGGGTGTATTTATGAGGTATTTCATGATGATAGAGAGCGTCAGGCTCAAGATAAGGGTGACCTTGGTTAGGATGATGTTAATAATGAGGGTCAGGACCAAGCTTTGTGTCAGAGAGAGAAGCATAGACAACATGAGTGTGAGGTTCAGGGTCACTGTTGTGGTGTGTGTGTGTAAGTTTTAGATCACAGGAAGGGTCAGGATCAGTTTCAGGTTCATAATCAGGGTTAAAGTGTGTGTGAGGGTCAAAATAAGGGTCATGATCAGTGAAGAGTTTATTGTGAGAGTGAAGATAGATGTCAGAGTCAGGGTCAGGGTGAGTGTTCTGTTATGGGTGATAAGGTCAGGTTGAGTATCAAGGTTACTCTTGGGTTCATCATGAGAATTAGGGTCAGAGGAAGGTCAACTACTCTGACCCTAATTGTAACTTTCATCCTCATCAAGACATTGCAGTTCACACTGGCCTTCATCCTAACCTTGACCATGAAACTTGAATGCACCCTTTCCCTCACTCACCCTAATCTACCCCTCATCCTGAAACTAATCCCAACATGATTTTCACCCTGACCCTGCCTTAATTCTCATCCTTATCTCAATTCTCATACCTCACCTCTACCTGCCCTTTAACCTGACCATGATCCTCACCATGACCTGACATTCATGCTGACCCTGACCTGGAATCTGACCCTCACTCTCACACTCTTTTCTAGCCTGGCTATTGGTCTACACTTTACCACCTCTCTAACCCTCAGTTTCACTCTATGATGACCTTCATAGTGACTCTCACCATGACCCTAACCCTTACTCTTATTACCCTGATCCTAAATGTGATTGACATATGCATTCGCAGTGACTATAAATCTGACCTTTATCCTAACGAATCTAACCTCTTACACTGACTCTGATTTACCCTTATGCTGATAATAATTTAAAAATTTTTTTATTTTTATTTAATTATAGTTGATTCACAATGTTGTGCCAATTTCTGTTGTATAGCAAAGTGACTCAGTCATATATATATGCACATATATATACACATATATATACATATATACACATATATATACATATATATACATATATATATACATATATATACACATATATATACACATATGTATATATATGTGTGTATATATATACACACATATATATATACATATATATACACACACACATATATATATACATATATATATACACATATATATATATACACACATATATATACACATATATATATATACACATTTTTTTCTCATGTTATGTTTCATTATGGTCTATCCCAGAAGATTAGATGTAATTCCTTGTGCTATATAGTAGGGCCTCATTGCTTATCCATTCTAAATGTAATTGTTTGCTTATACTAACTCCAAATTCCCAGTCCATCCCACTCTCTCCCACCCCGCCCCTTGGCAACCACAAGTCTGTTCTCTATGTCTGTGAGTCTCTTTCTCTTTTGTAGATAGGTTCATCTGTGCTATCTTTTATATTCCACATATAATTGATATTATATGGTTCTTTTCTTTCTCTTTCTGACTTACTTCACTCTTAGTATTAGAATTTCTAATTGCATCCATGTTGCTGCAAATGGCATTATTTTATTCTTTTTTATGGCTGAGTAGTATTCCATTTTGTACACATACCACATCTTCTTAATCCATTCATCTCTTGATGGACATTTAGGTTACTTTCTTATCTTGCCTATTGTGAATAGTGCTTCTATGAGCCAGGTAATGGTTTTGAACCTTACCTGACCCTAACTGTCACCCTGACCTTTAGCATGACCAAAACTTTTACTGTGATATTCATTCTAACACTGGCCGTAAGCCTGATCCTTTTCATGAAATATACACTCACCCTGACTCTGAAACTGACCATCATTCCTCTCTGACCCTCACCCTATCCCTGGCCATCACCTGACCTTGACCCTTACTCTGACTCTCATGCTGAATCTGACCTTGACCTTCTCCTGAACTTTGGTATCACCTTTACCCTCACCATTTCTATAAACTTGATCTTTACCTACACATGAATACCAACCAAGAAACACCCCTCATCTCAAAAGGGGTGTTTTCTTGACCTTGACCTTCAACTTCATAACTTAACCTGTCACCATAAACCTAATGTTGACCCTTACCCTGGCTATGACTCTCACCGTTACCTTCATCCAGACTATCTTCTTTACCCTGCACTTGATTCTGATCCTCACCGTAGTCTGAACTTTATCTTCATATGGACCTGACTCTGATGTTCATCTTGAGAACTGATGAAGAGTGAACAACTCTCAGCCTTATCCTTAAGCTGACATGGACTCTGAAGCTTACCTGACACTGTTGATCACCAGCTACCCACTCTGATCACAACTCTTATTGTGACCTTGCCCCAGGTGCTTCCTGATATGGACATTTAAGTTTGCCCTGAACATAACCCTTACCTTTATGTTGGCCTCACTTAGATGCTGACCCTTTCTTTGACCCTCAACTTGATTTTCACCCTCACTGAAGTTGACCCCGATTTGGAATCTGACCCTCACTTTATTTATTTATTTATTTATTTACTTATTTATTTACTTATTTATTCATTCATTCATTCATTTTTATGACTGCACCCACAGCATATGGAAGTTCCCAGACTAGGGGCTAACCCTCATCCTTACTGTGAGCCTGACCTTGATTCTGGCACATGTTGACACTGACCCTTACCTTGATTCTTCTCTCACTCTCACTCTTACACTCATTTTAACACTCACCCTCTGGCTAGGGAGGCCTCACCCACTGCTCATGGTCTTTACTACCTTTTCCTTGGAAAGTATTGGGTGCGGCAGGTCAGCTGGCAGCAAAAAGTGCTGATTAAACATAATTTTAGTTTACCTTTCTTTCTTTTTTATTTGTATTTATTTATTTATTTTTAAATGATTTTTATTTTTTCCAATTATAGCTGGTTTACAGTGTTCTGTCAATTTTCTACTGTACAGCAAGGTGACCCAGCACACATACATATGTACATTCTTTTTCTCACATTAAAAAATTTATGGCTGCAAATGATGCAACCAACAAGGGCTTCATCTCTAAAATATACAAACAACTTATATAACTCAACAGCAAAAAAGCCAACAACCCAATTGAAAAATGGGCAAAAGACCTGAAGAGATATTTCTCCAAGGAAAATATACAGATGGCCAATAAGCACATGAGAAAATGCTCAACATTACTGATTATTGGAGAAATGCAAATCAAAACTACCACGAGATACCACCTTACACCAGTCAAAATGGCCATCATTAATAAGTCCACAAAGAACAAATGCTAGAGGGGGTGTGGAGAAAAGGGAACCCTCCTGCACTTTTGGTGGGAATGTAAGCTGGTAAAACCACTATGGAAAACAGTATGGAGGTACCTTAGAAAACTAAATATAGAACTACCATATAACCCAGCAGTCCCACTCTTGGGCATATATCTGGACAAAACTTTCCTTAAAAAACACATGCACCCACATGTTCATTGCAGCACTATTCACAATAGCCAAGACTTGGAAGCAACACAAATGTCCATTGACAGATGATTGGATTAGGAAGATGTGGTATCTATACACAATGGACTACTACTCAGCCATAAAAAGAACAAAATAATGCCATTCACAGCAACATGGATGGAGCTAGAGACTCTCATCCTGAGTGAAGCAAGTCAGAAAGAAAAAGACAAATACCATATGATATCACTTATATCTGGAACCTAATATAAGGCACAAATGAACCTTTCCACAGAAAAGAAAATCATGGACTTAGAAAATAGACTTGTGGTTGCCAAGGGGGAGGGGAAGGCAGGGGAGTGGGATGGATTGGGAACCTGGGGTTAATAGATGCAGACTATTGCCTTTGGGATTGTTTAGCAATGAGATCCTGCTGTGTAGCACTGGGAACTATGTCTAGTCACTTAAGGAGCATGATAATGTGAGAAAAAAGAATGTATGCATATATGTGTAACTGGGTCACCATGCTGTACAGTAGAAAATTGACAGAACACCATAAATCAACTGTAATGAAAAAAATAAAAATCATTATATATAAAAAAAAATTTATGGCTGCACCCGCAGCATATGGAAGTTCCCAAGCCAGGGATCAAATCTGAGCTGCAGCTGCAACATACACCATAGCTGTGTCAATGCCAGATCCTTAACCCACTGCACAGGGCCGCGGATCCAACCTGCACCACCACAGAGACAACACTGGATCCTTAACTTGTTGCACTATAGCAGGCACTCCAGTTTACCTTTATTTCTTAAAGTGTTAGTAGATTAATAAAATGTGAAAATACCTTTAGATTATAGTTTATATATGTTTGCTTTTGCCTATTGAAACTTTAAAAATAATAGGAGGGAGTTCCCATTGTGGCTCAGTGGTAATGTACCTGACTAGAATCCATGAGGACATGGGTACAATCCCTGGCCTCACTCAGTCGGTTAAGGATCCAGCATTGCAATGAGCTGTGGTGTAGGTTGCAGACACAGCTCAGATCTGGCATGAGCTGCAGCTCCAATTTTACCTTTGTGCTAGGTGCTAAACTAGGTATGGGGATAATAGGAGACATATGCTCATAAAAATTTACCAGGACAGGTTTTAACTTTCTTTCCTCTGGGTATCTGCTATGTCTAGAGAAAAAAGTAAGGACTGATTACTTTAAATATGGTAATTATTTGTGGTGTAACTCATAAAAGTAGTGTACTACATTCAGAGTATTTACTGTGACAGTTCCACAATAAGTTGATTACGTTATTGAGCCAACTTATTCAGCTGATAGCATGAGCTCAGGCCCTAGTATCCACAGTATTACTCTAAGTTTACCCGTTTATGATTCCATATTCCCTGTTACACTGTGAGCATTACAATGGCAGAGAATGAAATTTAATCATCTCCGTATCCCCATACCTAGTTTACCACCTGGTACATAGTAGTCATGTATTAGAAAGAAGTAAAAAAAGGAATACTCCAGTTTATGTGCCTTCTTTCCTTATGTCTGAATTTTTATCATTAATAAGATAATTGACCTTATCATACAATGCTAGAATTACTGACTGTATACATGGAAACTTTAAAGAAAATATGAAGGATAGTTATTTGGTGAAGTATACAGTCCAAAACACCCATACCATTTATTCCTGAAGGTTCATTCTTTTAGCGGTTCAGAGTTTTCCATTTTCAAAAGCACTTATTAAAATGCTGGTACCCCAGGAACATATTGTCTCTTTTGTTCACCAATATATCAAGGACATGGTTCTTTCATTGCTGTATTCCTTAAGTGAGAACAGTGACTGGAACATAGTAACAGTTTAGTAAAGATTAGTCGAAGGAATGACGTTCATGTACCAAAGCTGATTGACTGCTGCTGTTTGCTGGCACATTTTGTTGGAGAGTGTGATGATGTTTCTGAAATGGATTAGCAATGACTGCCATGTGCACAATATGCCAGTGAGGGATTTTGTAATACGTTTGCCATGAATGTATTCAACCATCCTTCTTGTCTTAGCTACCAGCTAACATTTTGGAGTTAGTTAACTCCAAAGAGGAAGACTATGACGTTAGGGGGAAGGGAAGTTATTCATCAGGAAGACTAAAGGGGCTCTGAGATGGAAATGAGGATTCTAGAAAATACTCTGCTGCTTCCATGTTTGGCTGAGGACTTTGGTGAAGTCAGGAGAATTTCAAGCCTTTTTATTCACTGGTTTTTTGGGTTTGTTTTATTTGGTTTTTCCACAAATTAAAAGGTTAAGTTACGCAACACAACAGTGTTTTTACATTTCACTAATTGAATGAGGGTAGCGAGGTGCAACAAAAAGGTTTTCATGTTTATTTGTTGAGATTGTGCATGCACTCTGTTAATTTCACACTCTTTGCACATGTATTCCTCCTTGAATTAGAGAGGGAGGAAAAGGCATTGTTGAGGCTCAGAGATAAAGGACTGATTTTAAAGAACAAAGAAATGTATTTATAATTCCCCGTCCCCAGAGTCTTATATCTTTCTCTGGTTAGGAAGCAGATGCATTCATCACTTTTCCAAAGCTAGATTATCTCAAGGCTTTGTGACCAAGATCAGAATGGGAGTGTTTGCAGGTATCTTGTTAAGAGCTTGAAGAGAATTTGAGAGATAGAGAGAGACATTTTATAGCATAAATACAAAGGGTCTTATACTTCCCACTCAAAATTACAACGTGAACCAAATCAGTGCTGGATAAAGCAGCAGTCATTTGCATCTGGAATGGAGCCTGCTTTGTTGTATGTGTGAGACACAGTTGAGTTTTCTGTCATGTTGTCATAGGTACGGTTTGAGGCATGAAACTCACTGCCTAACTCGTTCTTCTTACTTCCCACCTTCCTGACCAGTGGTGTCAGCCCGCACCCTGGCAAGAATTATTCATTCATTCATTCAACAAGTATTTAGCCCTGGACCAGCACTCAGGTTGCAGAACCACTAAGGTCATTTGTTCCTAAGGGCATCTGTCGTAATTTGGGTTTCTTCTAAAATAGACTCTGAGACAAAGACTTGGGTGCAGGTAGTTTTTTGAGGAAACACAATACCCGGAAGCACAACAAATAAAGTGGAAAAAGTGAGACAGGAAAGGGGGAAGAGATGACAAAGTGTATATAAAACAGCAGCCTGGTGCTCTAGGCAGCTAAGGCTCACTTCTCCTGGGGAACCTCTGAGACACAATGTGGACATGTATAAACTTTCCCTGATAGAATGAAGGCTAGGGTATTGATGTACCCACACTTCTTGGTGCCAGCAAAGCTCCCAGTGCAGGAGAGAACAGAGGTAGAGGATGAGAGACACTGATTCCTGAGTTGAGAGGCTGTCCATTTGCCAGGGGATGTTTACCATAGCCACAGGAAAACCAAGGAGATCAGAGGCAGTGCATCAATAGCATTTATTACAAAATCCTTGTTTTCTCCACTCCAAGGGGTGGTGGTGGTCCACTGTGAAGCCAACAAACACCAGACTGAGGTAGATTGAGGGGCGCCGTATGAGGCTGTGTAGATTGTGCACTGTAACACTCCAAGTGTTGCCACTTACATAGGACGCAATGGAATTTTTGTCCCCCAGAGGCATGCAATGAAAATTCGATGAAATCATCACATGAACTGCTTTGTGACTGGCACTCTTTGGAGCCATGCCATGTAGAATCTGCAAAGATGTTTGCACTGCTTCTCTTACCGAAAAATAAAAATCCTCTTATGAGGGGTAGGTATTATTTTTGGAAGAGTGAATAAATTATTGTAAAGCATTAGACAGAGGACATCTCAGAAAAAAAGGGACTTCAGTTAATATATTTGTATCAGTCCAGTGATAGCTATAGGTTCTAAATGGCAATCAGACTCAGGAGATCCAGAAGGCTTTGCCTATTAAAAGTTGCTGTTATCATCTTTTCTTAGTTTTTAGAACACTTGTTATTGGAGTTCCTGTCGTGGCACAGCGGTTAACAAATCTGACTAGGAACCAGCAGGTTTGATTCCTGGCCTCACTCAGTAGGTTAAGAATCTGGCGTTGCCGTGAGCTGTGGTGTAGGTCGCAGACGCAACTCGGATCCCACGTTGCTGTGGCTCTGGCATAGGCCGGCGGCTACGGCTCTGATTAGACCCCTAGCCAGAGAACCTCCATTTGCCACAGGTGTGGCCCTAGAAGAAGCCAAAAAAACCCAAAAAAACCAACAAACAAAAAAAACAAAAACCACACACACACACACACACACAAAGTATTATTTATTTATTTATTATGTATATGTTTATTTAGCTGCACCTATGGCATGCAGGAGTTCCTGGGCACCAGAGCCACAGCAGTGATAATGCCAGATCATTAACCCACTGTGACACCAGGGAACTCTTTTTCTTACCTTTTTAGGTGGATACAGATCACACACACAGCATCTGTACCTCATTGGGAGACCCAACTGCTACCCAAATTCCCAGCCCTTTGGACTTCCTCACCCACACAGGACAGATGTAGCCACTGTGTGGGCAAGGTGTCACATTAGCTCAGAGAGTTTGCAGCCTCAGTTTCCAAACAATCCTTTAGACCATTCTAGTCCAGTGCGGTCCCAATAATTCAAGGTTTTACAGCAAACTAGGCAGATACAACCTTCCACATGTATCTTAATTTGTTGTTTCCAGTGAGACAGAACTACAAGACAGACTCTGAATTTGTTTCAAAGGCTTGGTTCAGCCCAGGGCCCAATGCAATATTCTACATGATTTGTGTGCAATATTCTGCATGATTTATTTACAATATTATGCATGATTCTTTGATTAATAACAATGCAGTGCATTTAAAACAGTAGCTCTCATCTCCAAATTCCTGCCCAAAGCAATCAACAAATGTTACAAACTTTCATACAAATGAATACATAGTTAAAACAATGGATTTTTTTTTAAATTACGAATGTCTTATTTATTTTTCTTTTTTTTAAAATCTTTTTAGGGCTCCACCTGCGGCATATGGAGGTTCCCAGGCTAGGGGGTCCAATCAGAGCTGTAGCTGCCGGCCTATGCCACAGCCACAGCAATGCCAGATCTGAGCCCCATCTGTGACCTACACCACAGTTCGTGGCAACACTAGATCCTTAACCCACTGTGCGAGGCGAGGGAGCAAACCTGTGTCCTCATGGATACTGAGTTACGGTGGGAATGCCAAGTTTTATTGTTAACTGTAAGATATTTGGGAAAGAAGATAGGCCATAGTATACATCTTAGAAATCTATTTCTTGCCTTAATTTTAAATCGTAATCGTGTTCTGTACCAATTGTCCATCTGAGCTTTCTTTTAGAGGACTATTTTAGAAGTTGAAGAGAAATATAGGTGGAAAAGAAAGGCAACATAATAGATCAGTCACTATTGCTATGGGATAATTGTTGAAACAGTTTATCAACAGGACAGTAGTTCTGCCTGTTTCTCATGAATGAAAAATTCATTGTACGCAAGCATAAAGTAATCATACTGAGGTACTTGTGTAAGCAGAGTACTCTCTGAGTACCTACTGAGAATAAATTACATGCTGCATAGGAAAAGACTTTATAGAAACACTATTGAAAAATTACTTTGTTTCTGAGGGATTAGTCAGCTGTTTTCTCCCTTTGTGGAAACTTACTTTTATTCTTTCTCCAGCTTTACTAAGATAAAAATCTAGGTTCTTCTTTGATCTTCTCATTTCAATCTGCAAGCAACACAGAGTCTCATTGATCATCATAATGACTTTTTAAAAGAGAGACCATTCCCTGCTTTTGTGAAGTAGCCAATCTATTGCCAACTGGGTCACAACAGAACTGATTTCCCATTGCCCTAGTTGGACTCAGCTGTGCTTCTGAGACAGTTCATTTCTTGATCGGATACCATGGCAGGCCAATGGCGGTGAACTACGAGAGGGGCAAGGATCAGAGAAATTAGGATAGGGATTGCCATACTGATTCCACATATTCTTTTGCTGGAAACACATGCAGTGAATTGACATCCTTTGTTTCCCAACTCACAAAAACAGAGGATGAATAGTTTTCCAGAGGAAGATTTCCATAGCATTACAAATCCTCTAGTATTGGTCTCTGGAAGTCTCGGATGCCTAACACACCTTCCCAATGCCCATCACTTGCTACAGGACTGAAGGTGCCAGGTGTCCTATGGCCTCCTCCTTTCCCTTGCTTCTGTCCTCTTTCCTCTCTCTTCTTTTCTTCATTCCTACAATTGAACTCTTACTATGTGTCTGGCACCGAGCACAGTGTTCAACTTGATAGGTATTGTCTTTGTCTTTATGGAATTTATAATCTAGTGGTGGAGGAGTTCCCACTGTGGTGCATTAGGTTAATGATCTGGATTATCTCTGTGGAGGTGCTGGCTTGATCCCTGGTCTGGTGCAGTGAGTTAAGTATCTGGCATTACCACAGCTGTGCCATAGGTCACAGCTCTGGCTCGGGTTCGATCCCTGGCCTGGGAACTTCCAAATGCTACAGGGGCAGCTGAAAAGAAGGAAAATAAATTTAGATTATAATCTAGTGGTAGAGACTGATGTTAAACAAAGGAACACACAAACAAAATTGCCAATTATGGTAAGTGCTGGGGAAAAAATATGACACTATTGGAGAAATCTGGTGGAAGAAGGGTGATATGAGGGAGAAGGCAACCACTGAGGAGCCTTCAGTGAAGGTCAAGTAAGAAGGAGGAATGAGGGAAGTGGGGGTCAGGCATGTGCACAAGCCCTGAGACAGCAGGAATGGAGAAGGTCAAGTCCCCTGGGGGACCAGGAGCAGAGAAAGGTGACTGGTGGGCCATGGAGTTGAAGCAATACTCTGGGACCTGATGACTTAGGTGAAAATATAAAATGTCTGTTGAGAAATAGAACCTGTAAGAAGGACAGAATTAAAAACAGAGTGCATGGGACTGCACCTAAGGGACACCCTCCCCTACAGGGGGTATCATACGCTCCCGTAATTATTTGGGGGAATGGTGGCCATTTTGCAATATCGGTAGCACTGGGCCTGAGAAATGACAAAACAAAGGTATTAACTCACCTCTTGCAAGTGATTCTTTGAGCTCTATGGTGTTTACCTGGGGACAGATGAAGAAGATTAATGTTCACTTGGTAGCACAAAGCCTGAAGTGTTCATTTAGGACCCAGGCTGGTAGCTCAGAGGAGTGAAAGGTTGTGCCCTTTTGAATGGAGGACTGCTCTTTGTTTGACGGAAAGTAATAAATAAAAAGACCACAGTTCCAGAGAGCTTGGGGGAAGGTTTGCAGTGAGGAAGAGGAAGGTTTCAAATGACAAACTGAGCCCTGAGCTGGGAGAGGGACGTAATGATGAGGGAGTCGGTGAGTAGAAACTCAAAGTAATAGTATCTTTCATTCTTGAAATGTTTTCTGTATCAGGGAGTTTTCTGGGGCCCTATCTAGTGGAATATCGCTCTTCATCTACTGCCCCCCCCCCCATCCCCTGCCTTCCTTCCAGCTGCTCTGACCTAGGAAGCAAAATGGCATGGAAGGGATAGGGAACATTTTGAATATAGATTGATTAAAGGATGTCATGCATCAGCTTTTTGGTGAGACGGAGAAACGTTTCATCTTTGAAATGAAATATGTTGCACTCTATGTTCTATAAAGAAAAAGAGTGTTTTGTTTAAGGCGGTGAAATATACCTAAGATAAAAATGACTATTTTAGCAGTTCCCGTTGTGGCTCAATGGGTTAAGAACCTGATATAGTGTCCCTGTGATGTTGGTTCGATCCCTGGCCTTGCTCAGTGGGTTAAGCATCTGGTATTGCCACAAGCTTCGGTGTAGGTTGTAAATGTGGCTTGGATCTGGCATTGCTGTGGTTGTGGAATAGGCTGGCAGCTGCTGCTCCAATTGGAAAGTAGCCTGGAAACTTCCATATGCCACAGGTGTGGCCCTAAAAATAAAAAAAGAAGACAGTTTGAGCCACTGTATAGTCCAGTGAGATTCAGTTCATTCTCATTGTCCAACCACTACTACCATCCATTCCCAGAACTTTTTCATCTTCCTCAACTGAAATTTGGTATCCATAATATACTAACCATTTCCCCTCCCCCATCTCCTGGCAACCACTCTTTTACTTTCTGTCTCTGTGAATTTCAGGACTCTAGGTACATCTATGAATAGAATCCCACAGTATTTGTCCTTTTGTTACCAGTTTACCTTACTTAGCAATGTTGTAGCATGTAATGAATTTCTTTACTTTTTAAGGCTGAATAATATTCCATTGTATGTATACACAACATTTTGTTTATCCATTCATCTGTCAATGGATATTTGAATTGGAGAAAAGTATCTCCAACTCATGGAGCAGAAAAATACATTTGCCTTTTCTAATTTTGTCTTACTTTTCCTTTTTCCTTTTTTTTTTTTTGCTTGTTTTTAAGGCCACATATGGAAGTTCTGGGCTAGGGATCAAAGTTGAGCCACAGTGGCAACCTACGCCACTGCTTCAGCAACACTGGATCCTTAACTCACTGCACTGGGCCAGGGATGGAACCCATGTCTCAGCAGCACCCAGAGCTGCTGCAGAGACAATGCCAGATCCTTAACCTACTACACCACAGTAGGAACACCCTTTTTCCCTTTTCTTTCCTTCTTTCCTTCCTTCCTTTTTCCTTTCCTCCCTCCCTTCTCCCCTTCCTCCCCCATCCCAGCCCCTGTAGAAGAAAGATAGAGTTTGACTGAAATTTGTTATCATTGGGAATCTAATGCTGTAGTACAATGAATTCTTTTTGAAAATTATAATAGAATTTATCCTTCAGAGCAGTTTTAGACTCACAGCAAAACTGAGCAGAAAGTACCCAATTTGGAGTCCTCAGAGGAGAGTTCCCATGTACTCCCTGGTTCCCCTCCACCCAACCCCACAGCCTCCCCCAACATCAACATCCCTCACCAGCATGGCATGTTGTTACAACTGATAACATGGACATTGAAACGTCATTATCAGAGTTGCCATGGTGGCTCAGCAGGCTAAGAACCTGTTGTAGTCTCCATGAGGATTCAGGTTCAGTTCCTGGCCTCGTTCAGTGGATTAAGGATCCGGCGTTTCTACAAGCTGCAGTGTAGGGTGTAGCTGCGGCTTGGATCTGATGTTTCTGTGCCTGTGGTGTAGGCTGGTAGCTGCAGCTCTGTTCTGACCCCTGGTCTGGGAACTCCAATATACAGCAGGTGTGGTCCTAAAAAGAAAAAGAAAAAAAAAAGAGAAAGAAACAGCGCTATTTCCCCAAATCCAAGTCTACATTAGGTAGATCTCAGTATTTCTGTTCCGTGGATTTTGACAAATGTATAATGTACACACCATTATAACATCACATCGAATAGTTTCACTGCCCTAAAAATTATCTGTGCTCCATATATTCATCCTTTACTCTCTTTAAACCTTGGTCACCATTGATCTTTACACCATCTCCATAGTTTTGCCTTTTCCAGAATGTTGGGATCATATGGTATATAGCATTTTCAGAATGGCTTTTTTCACTTAGTACTATGCATTGAAGGTCCCAACATGTGTTTTCATGGCTTGATAGCTCATTTCTTTTTAACACTGAATACTATTCCATTGTCTGGGTATACCACAGTTTACTTATCTATTCAGTTGCCAAAGGATGTCTTCTTGGATGCTTCCACATTCTGGCAATTGTGCATAAGGCTGCTATAAACATCCATGTGCTGGTTTGTGTGTGGACTAAGTTTTCAACTAATGTGAGTAAATACCAAGGAATATGATTCCAAGATCTTTTGCTAAGACTATGTTTAGCTTTGTAAGAAACTGCCAAACTGTCTTTCAAAGTTTCAGTGACCTCCTTTTGGGTTTTGTTGTTTTCCTTTCAGAAACCAGGAGTCCAGACTTGACTATAATGCCCAAGTCACAGAGTGGCCTTTCGGATTAAGTGAGGAAGTAAATAGGGAAATAGTCATCTACATCTACATATAAAATGGTTCCTTTTTTTTAAATTAAAAAAATTTTTTTTTTTTAACTCACACAGGTTACAGAAACGAATCTGACCAGTATCCATGAGGATGCAGGTTCGATTCCTGGCTTCACTCAGTGGGTTAAGGATCTGGCATGGCTGTGGCTGTGGCGTAGGCCAGCAGCTGCAGCTCCAATTTGATCCTTAGCCTGGGAACCACCATATGTCATGGGTGTGGCCCTAAAAAGACAAAAATAAATGAGTGAATGAATAAATAAATAAACAAATAGATAAACTCACTCATGCAGAGCTGTGCAGATGAACTGGAAATGTGATGTCGAATCAGGATAAGGTTTTTATGACTGGTTCCATCAAGTTATGATTTTTGAAGGCCTAAACCAAAGTGTTTTGCAGAAAGGAGAGAAGGTGGTCCTCTGAAGGATTAGGTAATTGTTGGGACATCAAGGATAAAAAAGAAATCGGACAAGAGAGAGTCTTCTTAACTTAGCAGATTGTAAGAATCATGGAACCATGATAAAAAAAGTTGGGACAGTTAGATGTTTAGATAGAGAAAAGGCCATTGTGGACACACAATAAGTGGTTAGCACTTGCTGATGGAATTAATTTGAAGGATAACAAATGTTCTTATTTGTGATTAGCCGGAAGACTGCGGTTTAATGGTGGACTTTTGTTTAAAATTTCTGTAATGAGAAGATCATGAACCTTGGTTCTATTTTCTCATTATTTCCTCTGCTGCAGAAGAACAAAAAAGCTCAATTTGCCCTTGAATATAACAATAGTCAGAGGCTGAGAAAAGACATTTACTGTCGTCATCTGTGTCAGGTAAGTTGCCACTTCAACCGAGGGGAGCAATTACAGCAAGGGCACTTCTCTGTTAGATTTCAGTGTGACGGGCTTACCGAACCGATGGGCAGTAAATGCACAAGGCACAAGGCTTTAGGCAAATTTCCACATCAAATAGCATGGAGATCTTTGCCAGAGATT
Source organism: Sus scrofa (assembly GCF_054392235.1). Taxonomy (NCBI): domain Eukaryota; kingdom Metazoa; phylum Chordata; class Mammalia; order Artiodactyla; family Suidae; genus Sus; species Sus scrofa. Next base: position 62,565,731 of record NC_139395.1, read on the forward strand.
GTTAAAAAGTATCCGAGCAAATCTCATCTTGATTATTTTTACATATGTTTTGGAAACCTAGCCAGAGCTTCATCTTGGGTCAACTATTGAACAAAACCCAATTATGGGGGATAATTGGTTTATGCTTTGTAAAATCTAGGCGTGTTTATGTCAACTTGATCATGGAAAAAGCTAAGAAATTTGGCAATATCATGTGGGTGCCTGTCAGCTGGAGATAGGTCAGCAACAGTATACTATGGTAATCATTGCAGCAGTAGTGTTTATTCATTAGAAATGGCAAAACAAGACAGAGATCATTTTTAATACACCCAAAGATAACCAGTCATCATACAGATTTTATTCCATTTATTTGTAAGTCATATTTTGCATCTAAGATTGTTTGCATTGATTCCTGCTGCCTTACATTCATGCCTTTGTATAATCCCCTCCCCTTGAGTGTAATTAGGTTATGGAAGATTTAGGCTTCTATCTTAGATGTTCTCTCTCTGATCAAAGCCAAGGGCCATGTTGCAAGCTGCTATATGGAGAAGCCCATGTGGCAAGGAACCGAAGGAGGCCTTCACTCCAGCATCCTCTGTGGAACCACAGGAGTTAGCTTGGAGGTGGATTTCTATTTGAGCTATGACGGCAGTTTCATGAGAGACTTTGAACCAGCTATGCCTAGGTAGACCAGTTCCAGATTTTGGACCCAGAGAAACTCTGAGATAGTAAATGTTTGTTGCTTTAAGCTGCTAAGTGTTAGGGTAGTTTGTTATGCAGCAATAGATAACTCGTGTAAATGTTTACAAAAAGTGGATGATAGTGTCTTTTGTTAGAGTCCTAACAGTAAATAGAGGGCATTCAACTGAGATTTTCAAGAGAACCACAGGCAATGTTAAGAAAATCAGTAAGGTATGAAGAGGCAGCCAGGTCTTATAATAGTGGGAAGCAATTATCCTCCCTAGACTTGAAGGAGAAAGGGAGCCAAAGAGGGGAAACTGTTTCATAGGAACAGTATTTTGGAGGGCTTAACACCTGCCAGAACCACGTAGAGGGAGGAAAGGAGCAGAGAAGAAATGCCCTGATCTCTTTCTCCTGCCATCTTGCAATCTGCCCATGACTTTCATTGGCCAAACCCAACTGGAAACCAGGGGGTCAGCTCCCAAGAACAGAGAACAAAGTAGAGAAAGTAGAAGATGGTTATGCTGTGGCATAAAGAGAAAAACCAGCATATGCAAATACTCTTGTGCAACTGTTTTTATGTTTACCATCTTTCTATATAATTAAAGATTCTTCTAATCATGGATTTTTGTTTTGTTTTTTGTTTGTTTTTTGGTTTGTGCCCAGGGCATATGAAAATACCTGGGCCCGGGATTGAACCCATGCCACAGCAGTGGGCTAGTGCAGTGACAATACCGGATCCTTAACCCACTGTGCAACAAGGGAAGTCCTACATCATAGTTTTAAATAGCTACGTACAAGTACTACACCCAAATGATCTCAATCATGCAATGATGAACAATTTTGGTTGTATAAAAATTTTTATTTTGCTATGGGAAACAGTGAAATGAATATCCTTATAGTTATATTTCTATGGACTTAAAAAAAATAGTTCCTTAGCATATAATGCAGTAAGTAGAATAATTGATGAAAAACATTTTTTAGGGTTTTTATATATCTTCCTATATTACTACCAGAAAACTTGCTTTGATACCTCCCCCAGAAAAATCTTTTTCTATTTGATAAGTTTTTTAAAATGCTGTTTTTTTTTTGTTTTTTGTTTTTTGTTTTTTTAGGGCCACACCCGAGACATATGGAAGTTCCCAGGCTAGATGTGTCAAATCAGAGCTGCAGCTGCCAGCCTATACGTGTCTGCAATCTATACCAAAGCTCACAGCAATACTGGATCCTTAACCCACTGAGCAGGGCCAGGGATTGAACCTGCATCCTCTTCAATACTAGTCAGGTTTGTTACCCCTGAGCCACAGTGGGAACTCTTAAAAGTATTTTTTTTTTTTAATTATAGTTGATTTAGAGTTCCCCTGGTGGCCTAGCAGTTAAAGGATCTGGCATTGTCACTGCTGTGTCTCAGGTCACTACAGTGGTAAGGGTTCTGTCCCTGTCTGCATGCTTCAGGTGTGGCCAAAAAGAAAGTATAGCTGACTTACAATGTTGTGCTAATTTCTGCTTTACAGCAAAGTGACTTAGTTATACACATGTGTACGTTCTTTTGCTGTTGTTTTAATTTTCATCTTTTTTCTTTTTTTTAGCGCTGTACCCATGGCATATGGAGTTTCCCACCACTAGGGGTCAATTTGGAGCTACAGCTGCCGTCCTATACCACAGCCACAGCAAAGGAGGATCAAGCAGTGTCTGCAACCTACACCACAGCTCAAGGCAATGCCGGATCCCCAACCCACTGAACGAGGCCAGGAATTGAACCTGCATCCTCATGGATACCAGTCCGATTTGTTTCTGCTGCACCACAATGGGAACTCCTTAATTTTCACCTTGATGTTACTAAGTTATTTAAATTATTTCCACATGTTCATTAGCTACTTATTTTTCTTCCTTTATGACTTTTCACATTTTTTCAATTGATATTGGTCTTTTTCTTATTAATTTATAAGAGCTATTTAGTATCAAGACTCATTTTTTGTTTTTATTATTTTATTTCATTTTACTATTATTATTTTTTACTAGTTATTTCCCCAATACAATTTTTTCTCTACTGTACAGCATGGTGACCCAGTTACACATACATGTATAGATTCTTTTTTCTCACATTATCATGCTTCATCACAAGTGACTAGATACAGTTCCTAGTGCTACACAGCAGGATCTCATTGCCTATCCATTCCAAAGGCAATAGTCTGCATCCACTAACCCCAAATTCCCAAACCATCCCATTCCCTCCCTTTCCCCTTTGGCAACCACAAGTCTATTCTCCAAGTCCATGATTTTTTCTGTGGAAAGATTCATTTATGCCTTATATTAGATTCCAGATATAAGTGATATCTTATGGTATTTGTCTTTCTCTCTCTGACTTCACTCAGGATGAGAGTCTCTAGTTCCATCCATGTTGCTGCAAATGGCATTATTTCGTTCTTTTTTATGGCTGAGTAGTATATACCACATCTTCCTAATCCAATTGTCTGTTGATGGACATTTGGGTTGTTTCCATAAGACTCATTTTTTCATATGTGCTGCAAATATTTTTTCTAGTTTAAAAAATTTCGTAAATAGGGAGTTCCCGTCGTGGTGCAGTGGTTAACAAGGTTGCGGGTTCGGTCCCTGCCCTTGCTCAGTGGGTTAACGATCCGGCGTTGCCGTGAGCTGTGGTGTAGGTTGCAGACGCGGCTCGGATCCCGCGTTGCTGTGGCTCTGGCGTAGGCCGGTGGCTACAACTCCGATTTGACCCCTAGCCTGGGAACCTCCATATGCCGCGGGAGCAGCCCAAAAAATAGCAACAACCACAACAACAACAAAAGACAAAAAAAGACAAAAAAAAAAAATTTCGTAAATAAACCTTTTATTTACCTCAAGAATAGTAAAATATTTATCTTTTTCTCCTAGGATTTTAATGTTGAATTATGTTAAGAGAGAATATTAATCCATTGGGAACTATTTTTGGAGGTAGGGTGAGAGACAGGGATGAATCATAATTTTCTTTTCTTTTTTTTTTTTTTTGTCTTTTTGTCTTTTTGCTATTTCTTTGGGCCGCTCCTGCGGCATATGGAGGTTCCCAGGCTAGGGGTCGAATCGGGGCTGTAGCCACTGGCCTACACCAGAGCCACAGCAACACGGGATCTGAGCCACGTCTGCAACCTACACCACAGCTCACAGCAAAGCTGGATTGTTAACCCACTGAGCAAGGGCAGGGACCGAACGTGCAACCTCGTGGTTCCTATCAGATTCGTTAACCACTGCGCCGCGACGGGAACTCCCATAATTTTCTTTTAGTTATCTGTCTCAAAGCCATTTATTGCAAGGATGGTCTTTTTTCTCTCATTGATTTGAAATGGAAACACAAATCTACATGACAAGTATCATCTTGATATTTATTACTTAAAAGAAGAATATCCACTAAAACAGGACTTTTAAGAGTTCCTGTTGTGGCTTCGTGGTAACAAACTGGACTAGTATCCATGAGGATGTGGGTTCATTCCCTGGCCTTGCTCAGTGGGTTAAGCATCCGGTGTCTGGTGTTGCTGTGAACTGTAGTGTAGATCGAAGATGCAGCTGGAATCCTGTGTTGCTGCGGCTGTGGTATAGGCTGGCAGCTGGAGTTCTGATTCGACCTGTTGCCTGGGAACTTCCATATGTTGCAGGTACAGCCCTAAAAAAAAAAAGGACTTTTATATTTTACATTGGATTTCCTTTCCACTATATACATTTGCTATCCTTTGCAGATGGGTTAAGATACTTCAATGAATATTTTAGTTGAAAATAATTCTATTACTTTATTTTTCAATTAGATCAGTAATGGTAACTTGAAGCTTGGGTCTAGTTCTGGCTCAAGAATATGTCCTTTATTTCCCCTAATCTGGACCTAATTTGGCTTTTGATGTATTGTTTTTGACCTCATGCTAATTTTTATAAGAATTACTAATATTTCAGAATTTGTTTAAAAGTAAACTTGGCCTAGAGTGGTAGATTTGAGAAAGACAATATAATAATTTCACACATCTAATGCAAACTAGTACTTACCTGATTTTCTATATCTTTTACAATAGAAGATTTGCGAATATTTACTCTGTCTGCATGTGGTGACAATGAGAATGCATTGAAATACGCCATTTAGAAGGCATGTACAAATGATAATGGATCTTTCCATTAGCATTTCATGAAAAGGAGGCCCCAGGTCATGTTTGTAATATTTGTATTTCCTGAAGGGTTTGTAGTGAGAATACCTGATGAAGCTTTTACCTTTGTATAATGGAACATAACATTTATGTCTTGCTCTCTCTTAGATCACGGACTCTGGGGAAACCAGCTGCCGCATCATGAGATCACTCAAGCAACCCTGTGGAGGGGTCTCTGTGATGAAGAACGGAGACCACCTGCCAATAGCTAGTACTAATTTGGCAGCCATGGAAATAAGCCATTTGGGAGGTGGATCTTCCAGACGAAATCACTTCTTTAGATAAAGCCCGAGAGTTGATGCCTTGACTGCAACCTCATCAAAGAGACCCCGAGACTGAACTGAGACAGGTTGGGACTTGGGACACTTTGCTGCAGTGGTTGCACCTGGACAAACCTCTTCTAGAGTAACAAGATAACAAAGAAACTATAAGGGACTAAAAATAACTGTATGCATGAGCAACTTTGGCAAATTATGAACAAGATACAAGAAGACCAAAACCCAATTGCCACTTCTCAGGAGTCAGGAGCAAAAGCAGGGTATGACCCATGAACCCTGCACAAACCACCACCAAACTACCCAAGCCATCTCTCAGGCCTGGCCCCTGGACCTGCCCCTACCCTCACCCCACATAAGGGGCCAGCTCCACCCTGACTTCCCCAGCAAGCAAGGGCACCTGTTACTTGTTTACACTGCCTCATGCTATAGCACAGTGCTAATAAAGCCTACCAAGTTTCTTGCTGGCCTCTTATCAATTTCTTTTGATTAAAAAAATCCATAAATCCTGGTCAATACCAGAACCACTCACGTAAGCCACTTCCAGATTCCTTGGGGTTCAGAATTTAAACCGTAAAAGTATTCTGCTCATCACTTCTAGATCATCTCAACTAGAAGAGAATAGCAACTAGAAGATTCTAGTAGTGGTATGAAGAACAGATTGAAGAAAAGCAGACAAAGAGCGTGCTAAGGCAGTTGCAGGTGTTTTAAAGAAAGATGACAAGGACATTAGGTAAAACTTAAAGATTGGGTCGGCTACTGAACCTCTTTGGAGCATCAGAGCTTCTGTAAAATAAGAATGGTAATGGTGCTTATCTTATAAAGTGGTTGTATTGAAGCATCACATCTGAGATGTAGGTGGCCCTTAATAGAAGGAAACTTAGAAAGTATTTAATAAATGTAAAGGCAGGTCTACTTCGAGAAGTCTTTTATCAAGTATTTAAATAAAGTGATCTTCGAGGTGTGCAACTGGTATCACAGCGAGCAAGATGAACAAGTAAATAACGCAAAGTATATAATTTTAAGTGCAAAACTGCCCTTAGATGATAATTTTTAGCTGTGCAAGGAAACTTTTGAAACATTTTTCTATATTTAATAATTTCCTGATAACGAGTCTGTTTAATGGCAGTTCAAACAAAATTTCTACAGATTAAACGAAGAGGTAAAGCCAAAATAAAAAAATCTACTAGAAACGACTGGCCTTTCACTTGAAACTAGTCCGGCTGCTCCACGGCCCCGCCTCCCACTATGGCCACGCCTCTTTTGGGTTTACACTTTGGCTTCACTATGCTCTCACTGGATGGCTCCGTGCGCCTTGCCCACGCTCATTGGCTCGCGAGAGTTCCTCTATTTAGCCTACTCAGAAGCGTTACGAAATGGAGGCAGAGAAGAGTCGCGAGATTTGGCTCCACCACACTTTCCAGGATCCTCCCTTCCTTCCTGGTTCCCCTTCGGCCCAGCTTCCCCAGTTGCACGTGTAGTTGTTGTGGTTCTGTCTCACGTGGCCACTGAAGGGCCTGCGTTACACGCCCCGCCCCCAACATGGCGGCTCCCAGTGCCGCGGGCCGCGACCTGCCTCTGCTCAGCTTTGAATTATAGGCCTGACTGAGTCTTTGAGGCCATGGACCAACCTGGGTTCACAGCCTCGCTGGTGGTGAGTACGGGGCGGTAGGGAGGGGCGCTCAGAGTGCGGGAGTCCTGTGCTGGAGCCCGTGGTGACTGCTCTGCTCTAGCACCTTCTTCCGGTTTTGCGCGCTGAATCGTCCCCGGTCACCGGTTGTGGGAGGAAGCGCGCGGTTCCTGGGCCACACTGGGCCTCGTGTCACAGTTCTATATTTCCTACCCCTATGCCAGAAAGAGACGGGGTGGGGCGGGAGTGGGGTAGGGGTAGATACATTTCGTTGTATCTTTTTTCAGTTTTGGAAAATGACGGATCCATTCATCCAATACATAATTAATCTACTTATTCTACTTCCAAGCGTTCTTCTAGGCTTTGGGTATACTGATAAGCGCAAATAGCTGTGCTGTGGAGCCAGCAAGTCAGTGGTGTGTAATTCCTTAGAAAACAACGAGATTCAACGTATCTTAACTTCAAAACCCAAAAAGAAATCCTTTAATATTTTGAAACCGTTCTTACAACAGGTCCAGTAGGGCATACTGGACACAGAAGTGAACCAGACAGAAATTGGCTGCTTGTGTTTTCATTCTAGGGGAGTGGGCAGAGGCAGAAGATAACATGCCTTTTCAAAACTTCTGAGAAATGGAGATCTAGAGGAATTTCTTCATTTAATTATGAAGTGTTTTTGCAGGTGTTGGAGATAACATGGTGATCAAAATAGATCTGCACGGGTGGTGGAGGCAGAATAGTGAAATGATTGTTATCATAAATGATTTGAGGGTTAGTTTCAGAGTGTTAGGGAAAGATGTGGAAGGGGTATGTTACCCAGGCTTGTGGAATGATGGTTTTAAATCTAGATTTGCTCGGATTTGTGTAAACTAGGTATTAGAAGTGCATTACTTTGAAGGCATTTTCCTGTTAAGCTGGTAGTACTTGTGACAGTCGCTCTGCTGGGAACTGGGGTAAGCTCTTTACATACGTCATTTCATTTAACTCTGACAAACCATTGAAATCTTATCCAGTTTTCCAGATGAGGGGAGTGAGGAATAGTATATGAGTTAATTTGTCCAAAGTCACACAAGTAAGATCCTTTGGTGTATGTAAGTGTTGGAGCTCAGGCAGTGTAACATGGGATTCCATGCCCTTTACTGCTCACTGAAGCTTGTTGAAACTGTCTGGCAGTTGCTAAAAACAGGCGAATGTCAGTGTTAACAAAAGAACAATGGTTTTAAATTTTATTTAAAGTTTATTTTATTGGAGTTCTTTTTGTGGCAATTCTGTGGTAATGAATCCGACTAGTATCCATAAGGACTAGGGTTCAATCCCTGGCCTGTCTCAGTGGGTTAAGTATCTGGCGTTGCCATGAGCTGCAGTGTAGGTCCCAGAGGAGTCTTGGATCCTGCGTGGCTGTGGCATAGGCTGGCAGCTGCAGCTCTGATTTGAGCCCTAGCCTGGGAACCTCCATATGCCGAACATGTGACCCTAAAAAGCAGGAAAAATAATCATTTTATTAAAGAACGGTAAATAGTTCTTTTGTGGCACAGGGGGTTATTACTGTGGTGGTGCAGGTTCCGTCTCTGGCCCCAGAATTTCCACATCCCATGGGTGCCCCCCCCCCCCAAAAGAAATGGTACACATGCAGACTTCTTTCTTTCAACGTAGTTACAGAGGGTCAAATTAGGATCAATGGGTAGAGTTTCAAGGAAGTTAGATCACTCCAGCTACAGGCAAATCATTTTATTCATTTAGCATGCAGTTTATTTGTCATATATTCTGCCTCTTGGGAAGTGTGATTGCCCTTGGGGATTTGGTGGCAAACAAACCAAACCTGTATGACAAGTACTAGGGTACTAGTTAGGATAAAGAGAGAATAATCTTGAGAACCTACTTTGGATTGAATGACTGAGGAAGGCCCTGAGGTGCTGACATTTAAGCTAAGACCTAAAAGATGAGGGGCAAGAGATTTTAATGAGCAGAGGGGAAAGTTCAGAGGGAGCAACAGGTGAGAAAATCCTCAGGTGGAAAGAGTTCAGAATGTGAACTTGCTTGAGGCCTAGTGGGGAAAGGTAGTGTGGTGGGGGATGCTGTCAGAGAGGTAGAGAAATCCAGCTGAGGTGAGTCTTGGGCTGTGGAAAAGAATTTGGATTTTATTTGTAGCATAGTGAAAGCCATTAGAAGGTCTTCTTATCAAAGTATTCCAGGATGGAGTGCCCTTTTTAAGGTTGGGAGCTTCTTGGAGGTGGGCTGAGCTTCCCAGAAGGAGTTCTGTTTTGCTTGCCACTCTGTGACCAGTGGCTGACACTTCATTAACAGCTCAGTGCTACTTGTTGGGTGAATGAGTGAAACTTCAGATGTTGGCTGAAATCTTGAAACTTCTTGGGATAAAGTGAGATAACCTTAGGAGTACTGAGCCTGGCGAGTACAGATATTTAACTGTTTCCTTCCTGAAGTTTCTATGGGGAGAGCCTCTGGTATGTGAGTTTTCATTTGGAGCACAGAGCAGGTTATTCAGAAAGAAAGCTTCAGGAGTTAACAGATGCAAACTGTTAAGTTTAGATTGGACAGACTATGAGGTCCTCATGGAACTATGTCCAATCACTTGTGATGGAACATGATGAAAGATGCTATGAGAAAGAGAGTAGGTATAGATGTATGACTGGGTCACTTTGCCGTACAGCAGAAATTGATAGAACAATGTAAATCAACTATAATAAAAATTAAAAAAAACCTTCAAAGAGTATATTGACTGGTGCTTGCTTTAGTAGAGTAGCTTGAAGTATTAGTGACCTAAAGGTGTTCATAACATTTAACTTAGTGAAGATACTAGGATGCCACTTAAATGTGAAATAAAAGAGGAAGGGTTAGGTAAATGATGATTAGATGAATTTCATGGACTTTTCAGGGGCCATTGGCAGTAGTGCTTATGATGTATGTGCTATAATAGTAACATGGAAAATGCTTATGAGAGTAGAAAAAAAAAAGAAATACAATACTGTATATAAATACGTCTGTTCATGCCTAATTAAAACTATAAGGAGTCCCCGTCGTGGCTCAGCAGTAATGAACTCAAATAGTGTCCATGAGGACTTGGGTTTGATCCCTGGCCTTGCTCAGTGGGTTAAGGATCCAGCATTGCTATGAGCCGTGGTGTATGTAATAGGCCTGGGTTGGATCCTGAGTTGCTGTGGTTGTGGCATGGGCCGAGAGCTGTAGCTTCAATTCCACCCCTAACCTGGGAACCTCCATATGCTGCGGGTGTGGACCTAAAAAGACAAAAACAAACAAACAACTGTATAGAAATATTACATTCATCCCTGGGTATCCAAGGAGGGGCTTGGTACCAGGACCCTGTGGATACCAAAATCCATACATGCTCAAGTCCCTTTCATAAAATGGTGTAGTATTTGCACATACCTTTGTACATCCTCCTGTATGCTGTAATTCATTTCTAAATCATACTTAATACAATGTAAATACCATGTAAATATTTGTAAGTATAATGTAAATGTTACATGTAGTTGCTTTCATGCAGCAAATGGAGGTTTTGCTTCTGGGGACTTTCTGGAAATTTTTTGCAAATATTTCCTTTTCTTTTTTTTTTTTTTTCCTTTCCTTTATTAGGTCCACGCCCACAGCATATGGAAATTCCTGGGCTAGGGGGCTAATTGGAGCTGCAGCAATGCTGGCTCCAGGTCTCATCTGCTACCTGCACTGCAGCTTGTGGCAACAGCAGATCATTAACACACCGAACGAGACCAGGGACCAAACCTTCGTCTTCACGGATGCTAGTCGAGTTGTTAACCCACAATGGGAACTCCAGCATTTATTTTCATTCTGCAGTTGTTTGAATCCAAGGATGCAGAATCTTGGGATACATAGGCCAGCATTATTTCATTCATAAAAAAAAAAAAAGTCTGGAGTTCCTGTCATGGCTCAGCAGTTAGCGAACCTGGCTAGCATCCATGAGGATGCGGGTTTGATCTCTGGCCTCTCGCTCAGTGGGTTGGGGATCTGGCGTTTCAGTGAGCTGAGGTGTGGGTCCCAGGTGCAGCTCAGATCCTGCGTTGCTGTGGCTGTGGTGTAGGCCAGTGGCTATAGTTCCAATTCGACCCATAGCCTGGGAAACTCCATGTGCCATGGATGTGGCCCTAAAAGACAAAAAAAAAGTCTTTATTGAAATTCTACAAGATTATACAAAAAGATTTTGATGGTAGCCTTTTTTCTTAAATGCAAAACAACAATACCACCAAAACAACCCCCTCCAAACCATTCTTTCCCCTTTATCTCTTTTCCTTCCTGCCTCTTTTCTCCCCTTCAGTACTTAACTATTTCATTGACCTTGTAATTCATCTGGCTTGTTACCTGAATGAAACCAAAAGCATCCTTGTCTCAGTTACTTCTTACCAGTCCTAGGTTATAAGTGAAAGAACTTTGGCAAGTGTCAGTGTTTTGCAGTGTAAAGTACAGGCAGTCTTTGCGTGTGATGGGGTGCTGTAAAAATGAACATCCAGACTTCCTGTTGTGGCACAGTGGTTAATGAATCCGAATCTGACTAGGAACCATGAGGTTGCTGTTTCGATCCCTGGCCTTGCTCAGTGGGTTAACGATCCGGCGTTGCCATGAGCTGTGGTGTCGGTTGCAGACACGGCTCGGATCCCGAGTTGCTGTGGCTCTGGCGTAGGCCAGTGACTACAGCTCCGATTTGACCCCTAGCCTGGGAACCCCATATGCCGCGGGAGCGGCCCAAAGAAATAGCAAAAAGACCAAAAAAAAAAAAAAAAGAACATCCAAGTGGAAATCATGCAAAGTGGTCTTAGTAATTGATAGGAAAGCTCTGTTACTTAATGACCTTTAAAAATTCTTATCAATGTTTTGGATTCTCTTACTGGTTCTTTTTTTTTTTTTTTAATGGCCACATCTGTGACCTATAGAAATTCACGGACCAGGGATTGAGTCGGAGCTACAGCCGTGACTTACATGACACTTATGGGGGATTGAACCTTTGCCTCCGCAGCAGCAACCCAAGCTGCTGCTTTCAGCTTCTAACTCACTGCATCATGCTGGGAACTTCAAGAAATCTCTTACTGTTGATTGTAAATGTATAGTGAAACAAACAAAAATAATGAAACCAACATTTAGGACATTGTAACTTTAAACATTAAGATTGTATTTCTTTGTTGAAAAAAAGAAGCAGTTTGTAAGTCATGAAAATTAAGATACAGAACAAATGTCTTTTTAGTGCCTTGGCCAGGTGTCATTACTGCTTTCTAAAGTTTGGGTCAGCTTCCAACGTGTTGTCCTGTGTGCCTTCAGTGTTGTGAAATACCTCTCAGAGTTCCTTTAATGTGGAGATTTTTGCAGCACAACCTCCTCTGGGACATCTTCATCCTGGTTGTCAGAGCCACTCTTCTTATGTACGGCGATAAGTTCACCTTCACTCATTTCCTCTGCTGCATAACTAGTTTCTCTTGAAGGATAGTAGCATCAATGTTCCCATGGCCAGCGAGTTCTTTTCTAAATCCTTTTCGAATTTCAGTGTTAACCACTTGTCATTTATTTGCTGCACTTTTCATCTTTGTTGGCCAGTTCCCTCTTTCAGAGATCCGTTTTTGTGAAATGACACTGTGATCACTGTGATCGAACTGCAGTCTAAGGGGACTTGTGTTCCTTGTGGGTAACTGTGATTCATGCTTGTCTGTGCTCTGTAAAGCAGGGACTGCTTGCAATGGTTGTTTATTGTCATTGTGGTTGTTGTCTTACTTTAGTGAGAGGATTCTGAAAGAGCTTCTTTGTGATGCGCATGTCTTCTCACTGGACCTGCATTTCTGCTGAACGGGAGGGACTTGAGGGCACTGGCATGGATTACGTTGCCAGAGCTTCTTAGATGGAGTGAGAGAACAGAAGAAAAGAAAGACGTTTAAGCTCTGTTGCATTTTTTTCTGCCCCATGCTTTTACCTGCTGGAGGGCAGTCTCCTAGTCTCTTTTCTGGAGTCCAGGTAAGTTAGTATTTGATGATGAAGCATTGTTTCCAAATCTATAAGGGGTTGTGAATTGTGCTTCATCTGGGATCACAGTTGAGAGCTACTGCTGTGAAGGAGACATTTCTTCTGCATTTCAAGTACCAGTAGATGGGACTACTTTTTTGCATTTTTCTTTCAGTATAAGAGGGGGTCCTGAGAACATTTTAGCAACTAATAATTTAGCTTTAAATGACTTGTTAATATGCTTTTGTTATCACTTCCAAACCAAATGCTATGTGTTCAAATATGTTTTATTTTTATTAATTTTTTTTTGTTTTATTAACATATAGTTGGTTTACAATGTTGTGTCAATTTCTGCTCTACAGCAAAGTGACTGGTCATACATATGTATATGCATTCTCTATCTCATATTCTTTTTTTTCTTTGACAGAAACTTTTTTTTGATTACACCCTTTCTAAATTTTAAATGATTTTTATTGTTTTCCATTATAGCTGGTTTACAGTGTTCTGTCAATTTTCTACTGTACAGCAAAGTGACCCAGTCACACACATATATATATATATATATACATTATTTTTTTCTCACATTATCATGTTATGGCAGCTGCCCAGCAGCCCTGCACTGCAGCGTATCAGCTCTGGCAACAGCCCTGTGGCTGTAGCGTACCAGCTCCAGCAACTCTGTGGCTGCTGTGGATCAGCTCTTTTACCTGGTGAGAAACCAAGCGAGCACTCGGAGAGGTGGAGAACTCAGGTTTATTACGCCAGCGGGCTCAGAGGAGATCGCTCTCCAGAGTCTGAGCCCGGAAGAAGGGTTTCCCAAGGCTTTTATGGGCTACGTCTTCCGGGTCCATGCTTGGCTAGTTGGACCAGAGTGACGTCAGGCAAGGTGGTAGATGCGGAAACAAATTTACAGAAGCAGATGCATGGGGGAGGACTGGTTGGGGCAGTTGGCTAGACTTTGCTTAGTCATCATGGCTGGGGTCTCTCCTTTCTACATTTTTATTGGGACATTTTCTCCTTCAGTCATGCTCCATCATAACTGACTAGATACAGTTCCCAGTGCTATACAGCAGTGTCTCATTGCTTATCCATTCCAAAAGCAATAGTTTGCATCTCTTTTTTTTTTTTATAATTTTTTTTTAAATTTTCCCACTGTACAGCAAGGGGGTCAGGTTATCCTTACATGTGTACATTACAATTACATTTTTCCCCCACCCTTTCTTCTGTTGCAACATGAGTATCTAGACAAAGTTCTCAATGCTATTCAGCAGGATCTCCTTGTAAATCTATTCTAAGTTGTGTCTGATAAGCCCAAGCTCCCGATCCCTCCTACTCCCTACCCCTTGCATCTCTTAACCCTAGATTCCCAGCCCATCCCTCTCTCTCCCACCTCCTCCCCCTTGGCAACCACAAGTCTGTTTTCCAAGTCCATGAGTTTCTTTTCTGTGGAAAGGTTCATTTGTGCCCACATGAGGTCTTTTGCCTCATTTTCCAAGTCCATGCTTTTCTTTTCTGTGGAAAGGTTCATTTGTTCATTTGGGCACAAATATGTGATATCATATGGTAGTTGTCTTTCCCTTTTTAACTTACTTCACTTAGTGTCAGAGCCTCTAGTTCCATCCATGTTGCTGCGAATGGCATTATTTTGTTCTTTTTTTTTATGGCAGTGGTATTCCATTGTGTACAGATGGCACATCTTCTTAATCCATTCATCTGTCGATGGACATTTAGGTTGTTTCCATGTCTTGGCTATTGGGAATAGTGCTGCAGTGAACATGTGGGTGCATGTATCTTTTTCAAGGAAAGTTTTGTCTGGAATATGCCCAGAAGTGGAATTGCTGGGTCATATGGTAGTTCTATGTATAGTTTTCTGAGGTATCTCCATACTGTTTTCTATAGTGCTTGTAGCAATTTACATTCCTACCAACAGTGCAGGAGGGTTCCCTTTTCTCCACATCCCCTCTAGCAGTTGTTATTTGTGGACTTATGAATGATGGCCATTCTGACTGGTGTGAGGTGGTACCTCATAGTAGTTTTGATTTGCATTTCTCTGATAATCGGTGATGTTGAGCATTTTTTCCTGTGCTTATTGGTCATCTGTATACTTTTCTTGGAGAAATGTCTGTTCAGGTTTTTTGCCCATTTTTCAATTGGGTTTTTTTTTTTTTTTAATGTTGAGTTCTATAAATTTGTGTATTTTAGAGACGAAGCCCTTGTGAATTGCATCATTTGACACTATTTTCTCCCATTCTGTAAGTTGTCTTTTTGTTTTCTTTTTGGTTTTCTTTGCTGTGCAAAACCTTGTCAGTTTGATTAGGTCCCATTGTTATATTTTTGCTTTTATTTCTGATGCTTTGGGAGATTGACCTGAGAAAACATTTGTAAGGTGATGTCAAGAGAATGTTTTGCCTGTGTTCTCTTCTAGGAGTTTGGTGGTGTCTTGTCTTACATTTAAGTCTTTCAGCCATTTTGAGTTTATTTTTGTGCATGGTGTGAAGGTGTGTTCCAGTTTCATTGATTTATATGTCTGTCCAGTTTTCCCAGCACGACTTGCTGAAAAGACTCTCTTCCCCATTTTATATTCTTAGCTCCTTTGTCAAAGATTAATTGACTGTAGGCATCTGGGTTTATTTCTGGGTTCTCTATTCTGTTCCATTGGTCTGTCTGTCTGTTTTGGTACCAGCACCACACTGTCTTGATTACTGTGGCTTTGTAATATTGCCTGAAGTCTGCCAATTCTGGGTCTTTCATATAAGTTTTTGGATTGTTTGTTCTAGTTCTGTGAAAAATGTCCTGGGTAGTTTGATAGGGCTTGCATTGAATCTGTAGATTGCTTTGGGTAGTATGGCCATTTTTACACTATTAATTTTTTTTAACCCAGGAGCATGGAATATCTTTCCATCTCTTTGAATCCTCTTTAATTTCTTGATTAATGTTTTATGGTTCTCAGCATGTAAGTCACCTCCTTGGACTAGGTTTATTCCCAGGTATTTAATTTTTGGGGGTGTGATTTTAAAAGGTATTGTATTTTCGTATTCCTTTTCTAATATTTCATTGTTAGTATACAGAAACATGACTGATTTCTGAATGTTAATCTTGTATTCTGCTACTTTGCTGGATTTGTCGATCAGTTTGAGGAGTTTTTGGGTTGAGTCTGTAGGGTTTTCTGTATATAGGGTTTTCTGTATATGTCATCTGCATACAGTGACAATTTTCCTCTTCTCTTCCAGTTTGGATACCTTTTATTTCTTTTGTTTCTCTGATTTCTGTGGCTGGGTGATACAGAGTTTGAGTAACATTAACAAAATGCCAAATAGAGGGAAGATAAAAGTTGCACCCACAGTTTTTCCATGTCCACAAATCAAGCATCCTTTACCTGTTTAACAAGACTTAAGAGCCTTTGCTTTGGTACTTGGGAAGAGTGCCTCAAAGATATGGTCCTTGCCCTCAGGGGTGTGCACTCAAGTAGGAGCAAATATTTAACAAAAAATAAAACAAAAATTAACTATGTAATTGCAAATGGTGATTAAAAAGTAACCATTTACTGAGCCCTGTATCCTGTTTTTGCCCAGTTTTTTTCAGAGCAGAAATCATGGTTACAATTTCATCTTCTGCTTTTTTTCCCCCCTTCCTATTCTATTTTAAAAAAATTAACCCATAAGTTCACATCCAACTGTTAGAAAGAAGTTTGAACAGTAGTATTTCTCAGGTTTTTGAGTTTGATGCTGAATCATTCCTGCTACACATTGTGTGATTTGGCTTTCTGTTGAGTGAATTTGTGGGTGATTCTTGTTTAGGCAGCAGAATTTGTAGAGAGCTTTTAATTCATTATTGCTTAGCAAAGACTTGACTTTATAGATTTTATTTTATTTTTTTTTTTAATAAGAAGCTTCTTGTTTATTTATTTATTTTCTTTTTAGGGCCACATCTGTGGCACATGGAAGTTCCCAGGCTAGGGGTTGAATTGGAGCTGAAACTGCTGGCCTACACCATGGCCACAGCAACACCAGATCCTGAGCTGTGCTTGTGACCTGCACCACGGAAGGCTGGATCCTTAACCCACTGAGTGAGGCCAGGGATCCAACCCGCATCCTCATGGACACTATTCATTGGGTTCTTTAACCCACTGAGTCACAACAGGAACTCCATTTTTATGATTTTTAATATTGGCTTGTCAGAAACGGGCATCAGCAAACTTGAAGGATATTGATAGTAATAGAATACTAAAAATAATAACTCATTTATTGATAGTTGATGAAGGGCAGGCTTTTTGCTAAGCATATAACAGGCTTATGTGATTGTATTTAGTTCTCATTTATTGTCCCTCAGTTCTCAAAAACTCCGTGACATATAGGCACTATTATTTTCCCTATTTCATGCATGAAGAAATGGGGGCTTACCTAGGGTAAATAGCTTTTTTGGGGAGACCAAGTTGAGATTGAAGCCAGGTCTGCATGTCTGATGTCAAAGCTGTAGTCTTACGCAACGTTTAATCTGAAAGAATATCTGGAGAAATGGAAATCAAATTCTGGAACCATTATTGCATTCCTGAGAATAGCCTCACTAAACAAAACTGATCCTACATGGTCTTTTCTGTCAGGAGGTGATGATAGGCAGAGAATTTCTGGAGAAATTACCCTGACTATACCACAGAGCTGTGAGTGGAGCTGTGGAATGCCAGGAAGTATAGCAGCAGACAGCACTGGCTTTCACTTGTCACAGTGTGCTCTAGCACACTGCAGCAGGGACAACCAAAGAGTGATTTGCTAGGTTTATTTTCTGAATGTTGGATCTTTTCATAAAGTGTTCTCTCATCATTTCTTCACATTCCCATGTGATTCAAACCAATAACAAGTGCAGCAGCCCTGTTCCAACACAGGCACTGGGTTCGATACTTAGTAGGACCAAGTGACTATCCTGGCTTCTACTCTGAAAGATCTTAATGTGAGATGTTGTGGTATCAGAAGTGAAATGTGAACAATCGGGGGAGTGAAGAAAGTAGCCTTAAATTCTGACTGGGAGGATAGGTTGTTTGTAGACTTTTTGATGATGGCCATTATGACTGGTATAATGTGATAACTCACTATTGTTTGGATTTGCATTTCTCTAGTAACTAGTGATGTTGAGCATCTTTTCATATGCTTTTTGGCCTTTTTTATGTCGTCTTTAGAGAAATGGGTCTTAAGAGCTCCTGCCCATTTTTTGACAGGTTTTTTTTTTTTTTTTTTTTTTTTTTTGATAACCAGCTTTTTTTTTTTTTTCTATTTTGGAGATTAATCCCTTATGAGTTGCTTCATTTGCCAATATTTTCTCCTTTTCTCTGGGTTGACTTTTTGTTTTGTTTATGGTTTCCTTTGCTGTGCAAAAACGTGTAAGTTCAGTTAAGTCCCATTTGTTTATTTTTGTTTTTATTTTCATTACCCTAGGAAGTGGATCCAAAAAGATACTGCTGTGCTTTATGTCAAGGAGTGTTCTGCCTATATTTTCTTCTAAAATATAGTGTCCTGTCTTAGATTTAGGTCTTTAATTCATTTTGCGTTTACTTTTGTGTATGATGTTAGAGAATGTTATTTTATTTTATTTATTTTTTGATTGTGACCACGGTATGTGAAAGTTCCTGGGCCAGGGATTGAACCTTCACCACAGCAGTAACCAGAGCCATGGTGGTGACAACACCAAATCCTTAACCTGCTGAATCGCCAGGCAACTCTGAAAATGTTCTAATTTTAAAATAAATTTAAAATTTTGTTTTTATTTGATCATTGATGGGGAAGGATATTTTCATAATTTTTTGGCTGTTTATTTTTTATTTTGAGAATTGGTTGGTCCTGTGTTTTGCAGTTTTGTTTTTGTTTTTTGTCTTGTTGCCATTTCTTGGTCCGCTCCCATGGCATATGGAGGATCCCAGGCTAGGGGTCCAATCGGAGCTGTAGCCACCAGCCTACGCCAGAGCCACAGCAATGTGGGATCCGTGGGATCCGAGCCATGTCTGCAACCCACACCACAGCTCACAGCAACACCGGATCCTTAACCCACTGAGCAAGGCCAGGGATCAAACCTGCAACCTCATGGTTCCTAGTCGGATTCGTTAACCGCGGAGCCACAACGGGAACTCCAGTTTTTTTTTGTTTTTTTTTAGGAAGTTCCCAGGTGAGGGATTGAATTGGAGCTATAGCTGCTGGCCTATATATACCACAGCCATGGCAACGCCAGATCCCAGCCATGTCCTACACTGCAGCTCATGACAACGCTGGATCCTTAACCCACTGAGCAAGGCCAGGGATTGAACTCACACCCTCATGGATACTAGTTGGATTCTTAACCGGATGAGCCACAACAGGAATTCCTGTGTTTTGCAATATTTAAAACATTTGGTATGCCTTTTTTAGGCTGCTTTGTAGGACCTTCTAAAATATGATTAGTAACCCTTTGTTATAGTCATCAATTTATGTATTCTTCAAATAGTACTGTAGTTACCATGTACTACTACGTACTGGTGCTGGGAACATATCAGTAAACAAAACAGGTATGTATCTTAGAGCCACGTGGGACATACAGACTGAAGAAATGGTCAAATGCTCATTGACAGAATTAAAATTCTGATCAGTGTGTGGAGATATGAGGGTCTAAACCTAGACTGCTAGGGAGCATCTGTATACAGTGCTAGAAATGGGGAAGATCAGACAACTTGAAGGAAAGGAAAGATAAAGGTGGAAGGAAGGTACCCAGCAAAGGGCTAATGGTAGAGTTAAAGATGGAGAGGTAGATGGGGGGCCGGAACTTCTAGAGCCTTATAGGCTCTGCTGTGGTTTTGCTTTTCATCCTTTTTTTTTTTTTTTTTTGGTCTTTTTGCTGTTTCTTTGGGCCGCTCCCGCGGCATATGGAGGTTCCCAGGCTAGGGGTCCAATTGGAGCTGTAGTCACTGGCCTACGCCAGAGCCACAGCAACGCGGGATCCGTGGAATCCGAGCCATGTCTGCAACCTACACCACAGCTCACGGCAACGCCGGATCGTTAACCCACTGAGCAAGGGCACGGACCGAACCCGCAACCTCATGGTTCCTAGTCGGATTCGTTAACCACTGCGCCACGACGGGAACTCCTTGCTTTTCATCCTAAGGGCTATGGGAATGTTCGCAGACTAGCAGGATGAAATTGAAATGTGTATTTTACCAAGTCAGCCCTGCCATTAGTGTAGAGGGACAAGGAACACTGCTGGGAAAATGAATCATGGATAGGGAAGAAGGCAGGTATCACACGAGGCAGAAGCTGCTCTGCATCAAGGTGGTTCGAGTCACAGGTGGCCACCTTGTTGTAGAGAAAACCCAGTAGGTCAGGGAGGAATGTTCCCTGAGAAGCCATGTTAATGTTCTGCCTGCTTCTTCTTAGTTGTGGTGTAGGCCAGAGGCCTTTGATGATTTTCTTAAAATAGACAGGTGGTTTGGATTTGTCCTGTCGTTGAGCAGCAGTGACACTCCCCCCACCGCCCCCACCCTGCTGCCCCACCTTTTTTGCTCTGTTTTGCAAGCCTTATTTGGAGAAATAAGGTTTGATAGCCTGTAATCTTGTTTTTTTCACCTGCCATAGGAATTTCAGGGCACTAATTAGGCACTTGTCTATAGCCTGCCAGCACTTCTTATATTTTTAAATTAAGGTCAAAGCTTAGATTTTCTCTATGTGATGTCAAGGTTTCAATAAATTGTTATGCTGTGGTGAGGCTGCTTGTTATCTGGGTTATGTTCTCTTTCTTTGGATTTTGCCTTGTGCTTAGGGTTTTCAGTGTAAGTTAACATAAATACTGAAACTAATACTTTGCCTGATAACCTTTTTGGTAAAAGATCATAAGTACAACAAATATCAGGCTAAAGAAAAAAAAAATTTTGGTAGCTTTCCTTCTAATTCACTTGATGCTGGCTTGATGTAAAATTATAAGCATTCCTTAAATTTTTGTCTAAATCCTAAATATGTTGATATGTAACTAAACATTTATGGGTTTTCTTACTCGTATTCCTGTTGACTTATTTTTCAGCCTCTTGAATTTAAATATTTGTGATAAAAAGTTTGAAATCCACAGAAGCAGTTAGTAACTCTTGATTCACGATTTACTAGATAAGCAGATTGAATCTGGTCATTTTATTCTCAGACGATAAGAATTCTGATGAAAGAGTTAGAGAATCAATGGATGCAAAGTAGCCAAATAGATTAAAAGAGTAATTAACTTATTGATTAAAATTTAGCAGTAGATAACAAGTATCTCTCTGAACCCTCTCCTAAGATTAAAGAGAAAATTAGAATGAAGTGCAGCAATTTTTTTTCCCCCCTTTTTACGGCAGAATCCATGGCATATGGAAGTTCCCAGACTAGGGGTTGATTCACAGCAACATGGGATCTGAGCTGCTTCTGCAGCCTACACCACAGCTCAGGGCAATGCCAGATCCTTAACCCACAGAGCAATGCCAGGATCGAACATGAATCCTCACTACTGGTCGTGTTTGTTACCACTGAGCCACAATGGTAACTGAAGTGCAGCATATTTTTAAAGAAACCAGTCGTGTTAGACATTTTCACCAGGATTTTAGTTCACCTCATGTTTTGAGAAAATGAAGAGCCCAGCAAAATATTTTATTACAAACTGAATTTTATAAGACACTTAAACAAGTGATAAGAATGTTGAAAAAGGTTGGTTTTTTTTGACTTTGCTACGTTATGCGTGAACTTTGCCCCTTGACTTAGGAAAAGACATCTTTATATCCAGAAAGAAATCCCGTGTTTGTTACTCTTTTATTTCTATTTGTTTCTCTTCTGACACATCTCTCTGTTCTTTTGGTGACAACTTTTTAGGTCATTTGCAGAGTGCACCTGCATGGCCTTTGGGGTTCTGTCATGCCTTTCCGGCTGATCATATAGTATTAATGTTTATGGTAATGTACTTTTCTAGTGTACAGTGATTTTTAATAATTGACCTATGCTGACTAATTGAAAAATAGACATTATTGCATTTCTCATCAGAGTCATTTTCGTTTTTTCCAATGAAATTTTGCAATGGTTTCATGGTTAGCAGTAAGTAGAGCAGAAAGTGTTTGTTAGGCACTAACCCTTGTCCATCTCAGCATTTTGTAAACCTAAAGGATAGAAACGGGCCATTTTGAATTCTTCCTGTATGTTTTAATAGTACCAATGCTTTTTCTCTGTTATGGAACGCATAGTTGTTAATGTCTGCTTTTATTTTTTGAATATATTCACATGGTTCAAAATCCAAGATAGGAAGAGTTAGCAATTCAGTTTAAAAATTGCTATGTAGGAACCATATTAAGAGTTGCATCCGGGAGTTCCTGTTGTGACTCAGTGGTTAATGAATCCGACTAGGAACCATGAGGTTGCAGGTTCGATCCCTGGCCTTGCTCAGTGGGTTAAGGATCCGGTGTTGTCGTGAGCTGTGGTGTAGGTCGCAGACTCGGCTCAGATCCTGCATTGCTATGGCTCTGGCGTAGGCCAGCAGCTACTGCTTCAATTTGACTTCTAGCCTGGGAACCTCCATGGGCCGAGGCAGCAGCGCAAGAAAAGACAAAAAGACAAAAAAAAAAAAAAAAAAAAAAAAAAAAAAGAGTTGCCTCCGTAATTCTTCTGTCTGCTTAGTATGAAATGGTGTTGATTCATATCTTTGAATGGTGCCTTTAGATGTTGTGTATTGACCTTTCTTTGATACTGTCTCTGAATTCATACTTTTTATTTTTCTGAATTTCTTTTTATTTAAAATATTCTACATATACTTTCATGTAATCATGAAGTGCTTAGTTTTTAATCAGTTTTTAAAGTGCAGCTTCTCTAAAGCAATGTGGCATCTCTTAGGAGATGACTGGTTTGGGCCAGGCTTTAATGTCCTCTTGAAATTCAGCTGTTTTTTTTTTTTTTTTTTTTTTCATTTGCTTAAATTAAAAATTATCAAGGAATCTTCAAATATACACAAAGTAGAGAAAATACTATAGGAATCCTTACATAAGGGATTTTTTTTTCTTTCTTTCTCTTTTTTTTTTTTTTTTTTTTTTTTTTAGGGCCACATTGGAGGCATATGGAAAGTTTCCAGGCTAGGGGTCGAATTGAAGCTGCAGCTGCTGGCCTACACCCCAGCTCATGGCAAGGCCAGATCCTTAACCCACTAAGCGAGGGCAGGGATCAAACCCACATCCTCATGGATCCTAGTTGGGTTTGTAACCTGCTAAGCCACAATGGAAACTCCAGATAAGTGATTCTTAAAATGTGGATCTAGATTCATATGGAACATTAATTGTTTAGAATGGAAATATAAAAAAAATTGATTCACTACTTACTAGTTAAAAAGACAGAAATATAGCATTTGGTCTGATATGAAAAGATTGCTAAGGTAAGTTGTCAAATGTAAAAAGCAGGGTGCAGCATACTGTTTTACTTTAAAAAAAAAGGTAGAATAAAATATTCACATTTGCTTGTATTTGCCTCAATTAACTTTGGAAGGATACAATGAGAAACCAATAAAAGTGGTTACCTGAGTTTTTAGGTACAGGGAAGGAGACTTTGAACTCTTCATCTTTCTGAGGTTATCTGCTTTTTTGAACCCTATGAAACCACTAAAAATGACCTTAAAATTTATTTCAAAATAAATCTATTAAAAATCATTAAAAATTTAAAACAATGTGTAGTATAAAATTTACAATTTGAAAATATAGTACAATAATGGCTATTTTCCAGGACGATCTGTAGATTTCAGTAGGGCTTTTGTCTATATTGTAGTAGTCTATGGTATGTTTTAAGACAATGCTTGAAAGAAATGAGAGGTTTTATTTTATTGTAATCTTTTTTCTTTTTCTTCCTTTTTTTTTTTTTAATTTTAAAGGCTGGTGGGGTAGCAGGTGTCTCTGTGGACTTGATATTATTTCCTCTGGATACCATTAAAACCAGGCTGCAGAGTCCCCAAGGATTTAATAAGGCTGGTGGTTTTCGTGGAATATATGCTGGTGTTCCTTCTACTGCTATCGGATCCTTTCCTAATGGTAAAAATTATATTAATATTATTATCTCTGCTTTATATAAAGCCAAGATAGTGGAGTTTATTTTCAGAATGATATGTAGTCTGACCCTATGTAGAATTTCATATATGTTTGATGTTGATTTTCTGGATTTGTTCTATTCATTAATCTATTACTTTTGACTGAGCTAGTGCTAGTCATCCTAGTGTATTTGTAAAAAAAAAAAAAAAGGGGGGGGGGCAATCTTTTTTAAAGTGGTTCTCGTTAAAACTCCTGGTTAGAATCCTTAAAGTTTTACTCCAGCCTAGAACAGTTGTTCTCAACCTTGCCTGCACAGTGGAATCTCTTGGGAAGCTTTGCAAGATGCTGATGTCTCACTGTAAATCAACTATATATTTCAGTAAAACTTGAAAAAATGAAAAAGCAAAACCGAAACAAATCCAAAATACTGATCCCTATGTCTCCGCCAGAAGTTTAATTGGTCTGGGCTTTGCCTGGATGTCAGGAGTTACATAGTAGCTTCCCAGGTGATTCAGATATGAGGCTGAGAGTAAAAACTGCTGTCTTGGAGATTCTTGTGGAGCAGATGAACCTAAGAAGCATTAAATTTTTGTCTTGACTAAATTCCTCTTAAATGATGCAACCCATTCCCACTAACCTCCTCTTTCCAATGTCTTGTTTTTGTTTTGAAGTCGTGTGATTTATGGCCCTCTTATTCTATAATCAATTTAATCTGTTTTACTTAAGCCATCTGTTGGTATACTGTTTTCAGACACTTATGTTAATAATTGTTTACTGATGCTTTGACTGGCTCTCAAAAGCAGACTAAGCAAACAGAAAACCATCGCTATCAAACACACACATAATTTTCACAAAGCGCTGCTCCAGACGATTCTTAAATCTTAGGGTTCGATTTCTTTTTTCTCAGTATATTTCATTAGAAATTCTTTCTGTTCACTTGATATTAAAATGTCCATGTTCACCTCTGAGCAGAGCATTCACATAAAGATCTGTAGTGCAGATCGTTTTTGTCCTTTAGTTTCTCCCTTCTTCCCTCATACCAAGCTATCCTTTGAACAGCCAACTGTTTTGAGGTTATTCTTGCCTTTTTGTGTGTCTTCATTTTTCAGTAATTGATGAGAGCAAGTTGCTGTTGACCACCCCCTCCATGCCAAGTTTTGTTTTATATGAAGGAAATGGGTCTTGGTTCCTGACTTTGTCCACATTGCAATCACCTGGTCACCTGAAGAGATTTTTTTTTTTTTTTAAGAATTTTGCTTTTAAAATTTTTTTAAATTTTAAAAAATTCCTGCTGCCTGTGTCCCACTTTCAGAGATTGGGATGTATTGATCTGAGGTGTAGCTTGAGTTTTGGAGGGTTAAAAAAAAAAAAAAAAGTCTCCAGGTGATTTTAATATGCAGACAAGTTTGGGATCCTCTGACCCCAAGGGAACCTTGGGAACCACCAAGGAATATGTTACTAAGTCCCTATCTCTTAGCCATTAGTTCTTAGGATATCTTCTTCATCCTTGTAAATATTTTCTCCCTCCTACGTGTCACACATAGGAATTGTTTTTGTTTTTGTTTTCTTTTTAGGGCTGGACCTGCAGCATATGGAAGTTCCTGGGCTAGCAGTCAAATCAGAGCTGTAGCTGAGGCCTCTACCACAGCCACAGCAACACCACATCTGAGCTGCATCTGTGATCAACTCCGCAGCTCATATCGATGCCAAATCCTTAACCCACTGAGCGAAGCCAGGGATATCCTCATGGATACTAGCTGGGTTCTTAACTTTCTGAGCCACAGTGGAAACGCCACACATAGGAATTGTTGATAAGCTGAAGTGTTAGTGGGTACCTGGTGCTACCTTAAGCTCACAGGGTTGGTATAGAGTGTCAGTAGGAGTTTACATACAGAATGGGGTTTGAATTTTGTGTGTGTATGATTAAGTAGTAGTCTTGCCCTGCTTTTCTTTTTCGCCATCCACAGCACCTTTCAGTGGGGGCGCTGGGTCAACAGTCAAAGTGCCAGAGTTTCAGAAATGGCCTTTTTTTTTTTTCTTTTTTTTCCTGCAGGTTTTTAGTGAATGGAAACTTCCTGTGTGACATTTTTTTTTTTTCTTCTTGTTTTGCTTTTGGTTAAGGTTTGAGTCTGAGTACAAGACACCAGTGTAACATTCAGAGGCTGTAGACGTTTTGAGAACGTATTCTACAGGGGGCTTGGGAGGGACTGAAGGTTGAAAGAAGAGATGAAAAGACCTGTATTGAAGGCCTCGCTCCATATTTAGAAGGAAATTAGAAAAAATATAGTTTTTTGTTTTGTTCTCAGTCTTGGGGAGTGCCGATGGGAGGATGGGGTATGTAGCAGGTGGAACTTAGAGGTGAATGCAATTGTAGATATTCTAGCTGTGCATTTAATGAGTGGGCCAGCGTAGGAAGAACCTCCTTAAGAATCACAAGTGGGAACAGGGACCTTTATTAACTATGTAAAACTGCTTGCATGATCATTTCTCATCCAGGGACAGTGTGCCTCCTCATTGGGCCTGCAGTTTATTTCTTAGCAGCTGAGGGGTGTTGACCCTAACTGTGGAGAACTGATTTTTACTATCAAGCTCTTCTTTTCCTGAGTGTTTCTTTCTTTCTTTCTTTTCTTTTTTTTTTGGTCTTTTTAGAGCCACATCCATGGCATATGAAGGTTCCCAGGCTAGAGCTGGAATTGAAGCTGTAGCAGCTGACCTATACCACAGCCGCAGCAACGCCAGGTCTTTAACCCACTGAGTGAGGCCAGGGATTGAACCTGCTTCCTCATGGATACTAGTCTGATTCATTTCCACTAAGCCACAACAGCAACTACTTTTCCTGAGTGTTTCAGTCTCTACCTTGACACATTCAAATGTCCTTCGAAAGATGACTTTGCTACTTATTTATCTTTCATGCCTCATCTTTTATGTGAGTGATAAACATCATATGATTAACTGTACATGACAAGTTGTAAAGCCTTGTGCAGTTAAGATTAGCTCATGGTGATGGGGGTATCTTTTTGGAGATTTTGATTTCCAGTTTTAATTAAATGGTTGATTGTTTCTTTGATGTAAAGGTGAGTAGTAAAAAGTAGCCATGGTTATTTTGAGTAACTAGCAATAAAATGTTGTGGAATAGACGTTTTATTTATTTAAGGTATATGTTTGCAATTTTAATCTTTTTATAAATCAGGGTAGCTGATTGTTTTATGACCATATTAAAGATAGTTTGGATCACAGAAATTGATGTATGTATATATATTTGTGCTACACCCATGACATGTGGAAGTTCCTGGTCCAGGAATTGAACCTGTGCTGCAGTTGGGACCTGCATTGCAACTGTGCCAACACTGGATCCTTAACCTGTTGTACCACAGGGGAAGTTCCATATCCTTTTCTAAAAAGCTTACTAAAATGGTATTGACATGCCAGTATAGACTGGTAAATAACAGGTTAGCTGTTAGGCTTCCACAGGGCAGGAATCCTGTCTTCTGCATTTTTGTAAGTCCAAGGTCAGGTATGTAGCATGAGCTTAGTCAAATCTGCAAGAGTAAAGGGGTGGGGAGGAAGAGTACATATTTAACTATTTATCAGTTATCTCATAATTTAATAATTAGAATTGTAATTTTTTTGAGAAACATTTTGTAACAGTTTGCATACATGTTTAAAGTTTGTGAAAGACTGGCTTGTGTTAAATTTCAGCTGCTGCCTTTTTCATCACCTATGAATATGTAAAATGGTTTCTGCACTCTGATTCATCTTCATATTTGATGCCTGTGAAGCATATGTTGGCTGCCTCTGCTGGAGAAGTGGTAGGTAATGTTATGTATATAAAATACTTCAGAAATGCAAAGCATGTGTATATCTTCAGTACAGATATTACTTTATTTTTAAATTATGAAAAGTCATAAATTATGAATGTCGTAAATCCCAATAAATGTACTTGGGTTAAACATACTAGTTGAAAGATAGTCTAAATAGGATGAAAGAAAAATCCAGCTATATATTATTTACAAGCAACATTCCTCAAACATAATTATACAGAAAGAACAACATTAAAGAGATGGTTGAAAATAGCTGTGCAAATCGTGGTGGCATAATTGAGCTGGAACTCTATTTCCTAAAACTCCCTTTCCAGGAGGGTTCCAGGCTAGTCTGGCTATAAGAGAAGTTTGCTCAAGATTTGCAAGGCGAAAATGAAGCAGCAGTTGTGTTTATAATCAGAAGGTTGGTGTGGGGTCAGGCACTGTTGCAGTTCATACCCCTCATCACTGATCTCTTGGCTTTAGGCAGCTGCCAGGCCTCCAGCTCTCCCAGCTCCCACTAGATCTTCTCTTTCAGCCTCTCTAAATTTTGAGTCAGATGTGTGGGTGTTTATACTGTAGGTCCCCCACACCATCAGAATGGTTAGGGAGAATGTGAGTTCCAGTTGGTCCTTGCTCTTCCCCATTTCACATTCACTGTTTCTTCCTAATGGCCTGCCATCTAAATTTCAATCCCAACACTAGATGCAAAAGCAACAGGTCTACATAAATTGCTTAACCGGCTCTGTCAATTACCACTCATGTCCCTTCACTAGCTCCTTATTCTTATCATTCCTCATGGTTCTGCTTCTCTGATTGACCTTGATTTCAGAAATGCTAGCTGAAATATTTAAAGCAAATAAGAGACAATAGTATAATGATGCAAGGAACAGTTCTCCTGGGAGATGTAATAAACCTGAACTAAATAGCATAGTCTCAGAATATAAAGCAAAAAATTGCCACATTTAACGAGAAATGAATATTACCTTTATTGGAGATACTCACACCTATCTGTAAAAGTCTTAAGACTAGGCAAGTGTAACATGTTAAGACCATAGAAAATTTGAACAGCATGATGGCAGGAATGGTCTAATGGATGTGTATAGAGTTCTGCACCTGTTACAGATTATTCCTTTTTTTCAAGCGTACTTGGAACATGAATAAAAGTTTATGACCCAGTACTTTCCAAAGCAAATTTCAGCAAATGGTGTGGAGAACATGTCATATAGATCACTTGTTGTCTGGTTATAATGAAGTGAAATTGGAAAGGAGTGACAAAAACATAGGCAGTCCATCCCTCCCATGGTTTTAAAAAAACATTTAACTTTTTTTTTTGTAAGTAATTCATGAGCCAAAAAAATCATGATGTAGGTGATAAAATATTTGTAATTAAAAAATACAGGGCTATATACTTTTTGTAAGCTAACATAGAGAAGAGTATATAATACCAACAAAAGCTCCCCCTCTCCCCTCGCCCACTTACCTTTCTCCAGCCCTTCTTGCCCAATATTAAAGGACAATCACATGGTCTTGTATGTATGTATGTTTGTATCTGTCTGTCTATCTATCTAATCTGTCTATCCCTCTAATCTTTGTTACCTAGGCAACCACTAGTCTACCCTTTGTCTCTGTAGATTTGCTTATTCTGCATGTTTCATGTAAATGGAATTCTACAATCTTGGTCTTTTGTGACTGGCTTCTTTCACTTAGCATAGTATTTTCAAGATTTCATCCATGTTGTAACGTGTATCAGAACTTCATTCCTTTTTTTTTTTTTTTTTTTTTTTTTGTCTTTTCGTCTTTTCTAGGGCCACATTTGCGGCATATGGAGGCTCCCAGGCTAGGGGTCTAATTGGAGCTGTAGCTGCCGGCCTATGCCAGAGCCATAGCAACACAGGATCCAAGCTGCATCTGTGACCTACACCACAGCTCACAGCAACACCAGATCCTTAACCCACTGAGTGAGGCCAGGGATCGAACCTGCAACCTCATGGTTCCTAGTCAGATTCGTTAACCACTGCTCCACAATGGGAACTCCAGAACTTCATTCCATTTTATTGGCAAATAATAATCCACGTGATATGGCTTTACCACATTTTGTTTGTTCACACATAAGTTGCCGATGTTTTCAGTTTTCTTGGGTATATACCTAGGAGTGGAAATGTTGGTCATATGACTTTACCCTTTGAGGAACTGGCCAGGCTGCTTTCCATAGTGGTTGCATCATTTTACATTCCCTCCATCAGTGGTAAGGGTTCATGTGGAAGTTCCTGGGCCGGGGATTGAACCCAAGCCACAGCAGCGACCAAAGCAACTGCAACACCAGATCCTTAACCTGCTGCACCAAAAGAGAACTCCATAGGTTCCAATTTCTACTGCGCATCTTTGCCAACTTCCTAGTATTACTTGTCTTTTTAATTACTTGTCCTTTTAATTACTTGACTTGCCTTTCCCTGAGAACTAGTGATTTTGAGCCTCTTTTCATGTGCTTATTGGTTATTTGCATTTCTTTTTTGGAGAAATATCTATGACATCTCCTTTGCTCATTCTTTAAGTTGTATATAAGTTGTAGAAGTTCTTTAAATGTTCTAGATCTTCAAAATTTCTGTCCAGTTCTATGTGTTTTTTCAGTTTCTTAATGTTGTCCTTTGAAGCATGTTTTCAATTTTGATGATGTCCAGTTTATCTGTTTTATCTTACATTGCTTGTGCTTTGATATCATAGCTAAGAAACCATTACCTAACCTGGGATCATGAAGATATTTATACCTATGTTTCCTTCCAAGAGTTTTATAATTTTAACTCTTCTGTTTAGGTCTTTGACCTGTTTTGAGTTAATTTTTGTACCTGGTCTAACTTGATTCTTTTGCATGTGTTTATCCAGTTGACCTAGCACCATTTGTTAAAGACTCTTCTTTAACCATTGAATGGCCTTGGCACCCTTGTCAGACACTAATGGACCATAAGCTTAGGGCTTATTTGTGGACTCTGTATCCTGTTCTGTTGTTCTATATGTCTCTCCTTAGGCTAGTACCACACAACCTTGATTACTGCAGCTTTGTAGTAGGTTTTGAAATCAGAAGTGAGTCCTCCAACTTTGTGCTTCTCTATCAGGATTGTTTCTGCATCTTCTGGGTCTTTTGCATTTCTATGTGAATTTTAGAATCTGCTTGTCAATTTCTGCAAAAAAGGCAACTGAGATTTTGGTAGGGATTGCACTGAATCTGCAGATTAATTTGGGGAGCATTATCATTGTAACCGTATTAATTTTCCAATCCATAAACATAAGCTGTTTAATTTTCTTTAGTTTCTTTTAACAATGTTTTGTAGTTTCCTAGTATACATTTTATATTTCTGTTAGATTTATTCCTAAGTAATGTATTCTTTTTGATGCTATTGTACATTGAACTTTTTTCTTAATTTTATTTTCAGTTAGTTTATTGCCAGTGTATAGAAACAAATCGATGTTTGTATACTGATCTTGTATCCTTTGGCATTGCTGAACTCAATTACATGTAAAGTTTAGTGGATTCTTTAAGATTTTCTACAAATAAGATCATATCATCTGCACATAGAGATAGTTTTACTTCTTTCTATACAATCTGTATGTCTTTTATTTCATTTTCTTGCTTAATTGACATGGTTAGAAGCTCCAGTATAGTGTTGAATAAGAGTGTTGAGAATGGCCATCCTTATCTTGTTCCTGATTTTAGGAAGAAAGTATTTAGTGTTTCAGTTAAGTATAATGTTTCTATTCCTATTCTGATAAGTGAATTTTTTTTTCTATTAGGAATGGTTACATTTTGTCATTGATTTTTATTTGTCTGTTGAGATAATCATGTGATTTTTATTCTTTATTTTACTGAGTCTGTGTTTTGTATTAATTGATTTTCAAATGCTAAATCACTCCTTGATTTGCAAGCCAGATGTTAAATCTTGCTTGATCATGGTATATAATACTGTTTATATGATGCTAGGTTTATTTACTAGTATTTTGTTGAGGACTTGACTTCTTTATTTGTAAGAGATGCCTATCTATAGTTATCTTTCCTTTATCTTTACTGGTGTTGGTATTAAGGTAAAATTGGCCTCATAGAATGAGTTGGGAAGTGTTAAGGTAATTTCTTTATAAGTTACTGTAAAGAAAAAAGTCATATTTATTATATCAGTTTGGTTGATGAAAACATACCAGATACTAGTAACTGAACAATTCAGGAGAAAAGGAATTATGGAGAAAATAATCTCAGTTCTAAAAAAAGCAGGGGTCTCCCTATTCATGTGATACTTTGAATTGTTGAGGTTATGATGTTTGGTATGCGAAGAAAAGATATCTGGTCCTCTTTGATATTTTTGCGTTTATTTATTTACATCTGGGAGTATATATGGTTTTATATTTTCCAGTACTATACAGTGAATTTCTTGATTTAAGAAATCTTTTGGATGGTTCCTTGAAGAGAATGTTGAAAGAAATTAGCCTGAGAGACATTAAATTCACTGTTTTCTGTAAAACTTTTTTGATATTGGTTTAAAAATGGTTTTTCAGAACCCAAGCTAATTCTGGATTTTATAAAATTGCTTTAATAATTTACTGAACTTGAAAGTGTGATGGGACTAAAAATATATTAATTCTTGAATAGCAAAGAGCATAAAGTAGTAGTTCCTTTTACGAGCTAGAGGCCCCTTAAGGCATTTAATGATACCCATGGTTGTCTCCTCAATAAAGTGAGCATATGTACAGTTTGCATACGATTTCTAGAGATTTACATTCCCTCCATTCTTACCCAAAATAAGGACTCTGGTGCTTGAATTCTACCTGCAGATCACTTTAGTCTGTGATTTAAGAGCAATTTCTGTTTAATTAAAAAAAATCTTTTAACCTGTTACTCTTGGTGTAGATTGTGTTTTTGTGATTATGTTCTGATATAGAACCTCCATTGCAATGTAATTATTTTCGAGTTTATATACTGAAGAATAACAAATGGTGTGTGAGAGTTTCACTGTCTCAGGTTGTAAAGCTTCTATCCTTATGATTGCTCTTGCCTGTTGTAGAATTGCCAGTTGCTTTGATTAAGTTTAAATATATTCTCATAAATTCAACACTTGGTTTACATTATTTGGTATGTTACTGAGAGTAAGCAGCAAAAAGAACTTGGCCACTTTTTTTCATTTCACACAGGGCCATCCTGCCTGAAAGTTCTTGCCATGTTGGAGAATAGACTTTCTTCAATTTATAAAATTTCTGTCTCTTAGATGGACCAAGAATGTAACAAGTGATATAATTAAGTAGGGCAAAGGGTAGTTGTTACATCACTTATATTAATTATACAGCTTTACATTTGTAGAAAATACTGTGTATTCTAACATGTCAGTATGTATAACAGATATTTTTTAAAAATTGGGGATTTTTAAACATAATATTCTGTGTGTGAACTGTTGGGCATAGGAGATGGGGTGGGTGGACTTAAGAGTTAGGACCTAAGGATAGGAAGTAGGTATCCATAAGACTGGAAATAAATAAATAATTCTAGGACACCCCCCCCCCTTTTTCTGCCTTTTTTTAGGGATGTACCTGTATCATATCAAAGTTCCCAGGCTAGGGGTCAAATCAAAGCTGCAGCTATAGGCTTACGCCACAGCAACAGCAACACTGGTCCGAGCCTCATCTGCAACCTGCACCACAGCTTATGGCAACTCGGGATCCTTAACCCACTGAGTGAGGCCAGGGATCGAACCTGCATCCTTGTGGACACTAGTTGGGCTCATTACCACTGAGTCATAATGGGAACTTCCTAGGACACTCTTATCTTTATTGTGTCTCTTAAGGTTTCACTGGCCCTTAGGAGCTAAGGCCTAATGTCAGGTGCCTTTTATGTAGTTTCTTTGATACTTGGAGAACCTTAAGAGTAGAATTGATCAGCATTAGGTACATAGATCGTGGACTTGACCGGTGCAGCATCTCTTGATGTTGACTTTGATTTTAAATTCAGTTACTGTTTAGTATGCTAAAGTTTGCCACATTTATGAAGTTGTGAAAATGTTGGTTCTGGTGCTCCAGTAATCTTTGAACTTTCTTCAGTAAAATTATCAGTGGGAGTTCCTGTTGTGGCTCAGCATGTTAAGAATCTGACTAGTATCCATGAGGACGTGGGTTCAATCCCTGGCCTCCCTCAGTGGGTTAAGGATCTGGCATTGCCATGAACTGTGGTGTAGGTTGAAGACGTGGCTTGGATGCAGCTCAGATCCAAGTTGCCATGGCTGTGATGTGGGCTGGCAGCTATAGCTCTGATTTGACCCCTCGCGTGGGAACTTCCATATGCCGAGGGCACAGTGGTAAAACAAAGAAAAAAAACTTCAGCAACATGCTTCAGTTTTGTAGAGTGTAAACTTATGGTTTCAGATTCATCCAAGTGTGGCTACTGTAAGTAAGGGAAAGAAACTGGTGCATTTAGGAGAAACAAATAGATAAAAGGAATAGAAAGCAAAAAAACATGTATAGTTGTCAGTGGTCAAAAAAGTATAATGAGACCTAGAGAAAATCAGGTACAGTTTAGCGCAGTCATTGTTGTGGAACACATTTGGCTTGATATAAGATAGTTATGATGCAAATGGATTCCTTAGAAACCGTAATATATTTTGTTGGTATGTGTCCACAGTTATCTTGTTGTAGTGATAAGTGTGTGAAACTTAGAAACAAAAGAACACTGTCGTGATAACCATTCCCTGTAGCAGCAGCTTGATTAAAAGTTAATGACAAATCAATAAAACTATAATTACAACCTTCTACCGTATGTTTGTAATTTGGAATACAGTAAAATCGATCAAATAAGATTTAATATGTAACAACAGTAGGAAGAGTCCCGTTTGTGCCATTTTTATTAGGAAGTTTGCTGTACCAAATCTCTAAATCCCTACCTCAATTATTTTACAACTCAGTTTTCATCAGGCACAGAACAAGCCCTGTGAGAAGTGGAATCTGTAATTAGATCAGAAGGGTTGGTGCAGGTTTACTTTAATATAACAGATGCTGTAACGTAGCAGAATTTTTTTTTTTTAAGGCTTTAGGATTTGCCTTTCCCTACTTATACCCTTAGTTAGCATGGTTTTCAGAGATAAAAGAACATTGAAATTTCTTTACCATTAAAAATGGCCCCTGTGAATTTAATGTGCTCACGGGTGACGAGGTTGCATGTCCTCACATAAATAAATGGTGGCAGATTTTACTTTTCAGCCCCATTCTAACTTGGGATTGAGAAAGCTAGGAATGAAAGGATACCATGTTTTGTAAATGCTTTTCTGACAGCCTCTAACAGTACTTCCCTACACATCAGTGTGGCCCACGGAGCACCTGCTTTACAAGCAATTGCCTGGGCAGCAGGTTATAAACGAAGATTTTTTAGAAGTGGCTCTTGGGGGCCTTGCATTTTAAACAAGATTCTTGGATAGTTCTGGTATTTAGTGATACTTAAGCACCACTGAAAGATTATCAAAAATGTTAATTATATCCCAGAAGTAAATATTTTTACTGAGTTGACTTGGCAATTGGGTGCCGAAGAGTATTTTCATAGGTGTGGAACACCATGATAGAAAATGTAATTATTCCTTTTGGCTTTCTCAGAATGACATACTTTTAGGCTTACTAAAAAACCCTCATTAATGAATTGGTTAGTTTAGAGGGTGGCGGTGTACTCAGACAAGTAGATTTGGATTTTGAAGTTAGGGTGAGCCTAGTGTATCCAGCTCTGGCCGTTTTCTTCAAGGTGAGTGCCATTGAAGAGCCTCGAAAGTGAAAGCAGCTTAGGCTGTGATTCAACTACTCTAGCACCTAACATGGTCTGTGGAGCTACTTTGTACTGTGGACATTCAGGGCCTTGTTGAGTATCAGAATATGGGGTGAGCACATCATTTTTATGCGGCTTTCCCACTGATTTGGCTGCTTGAAGAATTACATGTGTTTGTTGTCAGGGGTGTTGTCAGCTATACAGTGTGACACGTTTTTTTATCATTGTGTTTTCCCTAATGGGGATTAAGCTATTTTCTACTACATTCCTAGTATCATGTTCTAAAATGTGTGTATAGTGTTTTTCATGACCTTTACTGGACTTTTCTGGGAAGAACCACTGAGCAAGACAATAAAAAAAAGGTGACAACTTTTGAAACATGTTTTTGCTTTTGAAGTGATCATGGTGGATTTTGAAATGTCCATACATTAATAGAAATGAGCTCTCTACAGTTGTGGTCATAGTCCATCAGTCTCTGGTGCTGTTGTACAGTCGAGTCATGGGAGATAAGCCAAGTGAAAAATAAGATGGGTGTCACCCAAGTGCAGGATTGCTGTCAGGTCTGAAGGAAGCTGGCAGCCATACCACAGATGAAAATGCTTGTGTACCTCACGATGTCTGCAGGCAGGAATGTACAGATAGTGCTAGGAGATCTGTACTTTAATTAGGAGCTGAAACCGAGCAGTCAGATACCCCACCACACTCACCCAGGCACTTAGCCTTGTGATACCTCCAAGCACATGCCTCTGCCAATGGGGGCCTCTTGCCCTATTCTCCTGTCTGTTCGATTTCCATTGTGCCTGGAACCTTTTTTCACTTTAGGACATCACGTACATAAGATGGATGGACTTGGTGACTCATTCTTAGGAATGCAGAACTGTAATAATCACACAAGTTAATCTCCAGGGAGTTCTATTATGGCTCAGTGGGTTATGAACCTGACTAGTATCCATGAGGATGAAGGTTTGATTCCCTGGCTTCCCTCAGTGGGTTAAGGATCCGGTGTTGCCATGAGTTGTCGTGTAGGTTGCAGATGTGGCTCAGATCTGGCATTGCTGTGGCTGCGGCGTTGGCCAGCAGCTGTAGCTCTGTTTCAACTCCAGCCTGGGAACTTCCATTTGCTGCATGTGTGGCCCTGAAAAAAGAAAGTTAATCTCCAGAATATAAAAAATAACCTCCTGGAGTTCCCGTCGTGGCGCAGTGGTTAACGAATCCGACTAGGAACCATGAGGTTGCGGGTTCGGTCCCTGCCCTTGCTCAGTGGGTTAACGATCCGGCGTTGCCGTGAGCTGTGGTGTAGGTTGCAGACGCGGCTCGGATCCCGCGTTGCTGTGGCTCTGGCGTAGGCCGGTGGCTACAGCTCCGATTCGACCCCTAGCCTGGGAACCTCCATATGCCGCGGGAGCGGCCCAAAGAAATAGCTAAAAAGACAAAAAAAAAAAACAAAAAAACCTCCTTTTCCATTGTTGCCATTAAACACTTTCCTTTTTACGTCCTTTCTTTATTTGGACCTCTTTGACTTCTATTATTTTATTTTTTAAATTGAAAGATAGTCAGTTTACTATGTGTTCATTTCTGGAGTACAGCAAAGTGATTCAGTTATACTATATATACATACTCTTTTTCATACTCTTTTCTATTATGGTTGACTACGGGATATTGAGTATAGTTCCTTGTGCTATACAGTAGGGCTTTGCTGTTTACCTATTTTATATATAGTAGCGTATACCTACTAACCCCGGGGATTCCTTTTGTATCAGCTGCTTTTATTCAGAAGCTCTTCGTTTCCTCTACCACTTTTGTTGTCCTCACCTGGCAGTATGGGTTTAGATCTTAATGTGTTCTCAGCACTGAAGAGAAAATGACAAAATACTGCCTTTAGAGGCTTGCAGTCTAGAGGTGTAGATGGACGTGTAAGTGTGTAAGGGTTACAGTTATTTTAGGACAGTAATAAGCACAAGGTGCATTGAGAGCCTGAAGGGGAGTGGGTTGGAGTAGGTAGATGGGTGTTGACTCAGGAAAGGCCTTGTGGAATAGCTAGTCCTCAAGCTGCATTTCAGAGTGCGATTGTTAAGTGAACCTGCAAAGAAGTTACTGAAGTTATGCAGAGCCCTTGTTAGACGTTTTCAATTTCTACATGGAATAGACATAGCCAGGTCATTGTCAAGGCCCTGCCTGCTATGGCGAGGAGGTTTTGGCTGTTATTCTCTGAAGGGCTGAGCAGAAGAACAGCCCTGGCTGGTATTTTAAGAACAACCTCTGCCAGCTGTGTGGAGGTGGATGTGATGTGTGAATGGAGGTGAGGAGAGTGTTCTAGAAATTGCTGGAGAGAGAGAGCCTCCCTTGAGGCAAGGCTGGGGCTTGCAGAGGGAGAAGGTGAATTCAAGTTCATGAGAATTGGCCAGAAGGTGGGGGTTCTTTTCAAAGCTCTTCCAGCAGCCTTCCTTCCTCCAGGGTCTGTTTCATGGTGGCTGTCTTTTTACTCATCGTGTCTGTGCGTGTTGTGCACATGCTTGAACTCTCCATCAGTTCCTGAGCTTGGCTTGCTAAGCATACCCCAGCCCTCCAGCTGGCCCGGCCCTCTGGGCCGAGCTGACAGAAAGGAGAGGAAGGAGAGAGAGGGCAGGGCCTGGCATGACCCTTGTGTGGGCATGATCCTGCTGGTAGTTATTTGTTTCGAGTCCTGGCATGGATGTGCTGAGATTTTCCAGTCAGGTTCTTGTTATGGAACAACTCACCTCACCCCACCCCACCCCCCGACCCCACCCCCTTTCCTGCTGGCTTGATTTCTCCAGCACTTTTCAGACTGTCCTCTGTTGTCTGGACTTTTCTTCTCCCTACTGTGGTAGCTGCGTTTGTTCAGGTGATTATGACTCGTGACCTTATAATTGGCCAGGGTCGGTCAGTGATGATCTTGTGTGGTTAGTAGACAGGAGGGAAGGGGAGCTCTCTGTTGGCTTTTTTATTAAGAGCAGTGTCAGTTTATGGAACACAGATTAAGTTCAGCTTTACAGAAACAATGAATTTGACTTTCATATAGGAAAATGGATGAAGTTGAAGAAACCTTTTTAAGCCAGAAGAGTGTTCCTTGGCCAATACTACCACTCCATTGTCAGTGGAAAACCAAAGACTTCTTTCCAAGAGCCAAGCTATTAAAGTTAAGAGTAGCTCTGTCTTGGGGTTCTGCACTTTGGCAGGGACAAACCTTTATTATTATTATTTTTTACCACATTATCTTGTTAAGAGTAGGATTCTTGGTAGCATAATGAATTAAATTGCCAATGTTACAAGCTTGCTTTGGTTTGTAATTTTGTACTTTGAGATATCTGAGTGCTTTTTATGTATCCAGCATTGCGATTGCTGCTCAGAGACTTAGAATAAGAAATTTTGACCCCTGTCCTTGAGGAATGTGTGAAGAAGTTGGATCCATTTATTAAATAAGTAGAGAATATTTGAGGGGGTCTCGGTAAGGAGACAGCATGTGGGTCATGAGCTGTCAGGTTACACAGATCAGGGTCGGAATTGTGACTTGTCTGTGTGTTGCTGTGTGTCTGTAGGCCGTTTACTCAGGCTCACTGAGCTGCTGTTTTCCTTCTCTTGAAATACTGGGTTCATGCTACCCCGTCACAGTTCTTGTAAAGATTAAGTGATACAGTGCTTCTAAAGTGCTCAGCCTAGCATGTTACACGTGAAATAGCCATTAAATTTTGTTTCTGGTCCCATGTTACACAGATTATAGTTGGTGAGCACATTTTAGAATTGTTTTGGGAAGGCTGTTGTTTCAGAAGATGAAGAAATTGAAATTCACAGAAGTTGAGTGATACATTGAAGGTTTCCCAGCTGCTATAGATGATAAGACACCATTGCAGAGTGAAGAGAGAAATATTAGACCTTAATTTTCTCCTTTTTATGTCGTTTTTAAAAATGGCAGAACTGATGCCAAGCTGGAGATGGGAAGTATACTGCTTGGGTTATGTCAAGAACTCAGATCACTCTGGGTTTCTTAAACTAAGACAAGGTCAGTGTTCTAAAATTTGCCTTTGGTTATGATGGTCTGCAAAATAATGGTCTAAAGATGTCCAAGTCCCTGTAGCCTGTGACTGAATTACCTAACATGGCAAAAGGGCTTTGCAGGGGTGAGGAAGTTAAGGATTTTAAGATGAGAAGGTTTTCTGTGTCATTCAGGTGAGCCCAGTGTAAGCACAAAAGTCCTTATAAGAGGGAAGTGGCAGAGTCAGAGAGAGAGATGTTAGGATGTTATGCTGATGGTTTGAAGATGGAGAAAGGGTTCCCAGACCAAGGACTGCAGGTGACTTCTAGAAACAAAGATGTAGATGCTCCTGGAGTTCCCGTTGTGGCGCAGTGGTTAATGAATCCGACTAGGAACCATGAGGTTTCGGGTTCGATCCCTGGCCTTGCTCAGTGGGTTAAGGATCCAGCATTGAGGTGAGCTGTGGTGTGGGTCGCAGATGTGGCTCAGATCCCACATTGCTATGGCTCTGGCGTAGGCCGGCAGCTACAGCTCTGATTGGACCCCTAGCCTGGGAACCTCCATATGCCGTGGGTGCGGCCCTAGAAAAGGCAAAAAGACAAAAACAAAACAAAACAAAAAAACAAAAAAACCCCTCCCCCCCCCCCAAAAAAAACGATGTAAATGCTCCCTTAGAGTCCCCAGAAGGAATGCTGCTTGGCTGATCCCTGTATTTTAGCTCAGACCCATTTTGGACTTCTGACCTCCACAATTATGAGAATA
The DNA here is from genome assembly GCF_054392235.1 of Sus scrofa. Taxonomy (NCBI): domain Eukaryota; kingdom Metazoa; phylum Chordata; class Mammalia; order Artiodactyla; family Suidae; genus Sus; species Sus scrofa. Next base: position 62,605,806 of record NC_139395.1, read on the forward strand.
GATTTGTGGGGTTTTTTCTTTTTTATTTTTTTGTCTTTTTAGGGCTGCTTCTGACGTATGGAGGTTCCAGGCTAGGGTTCGAATTGGAGCTGTAGCCACTGGCCTGCCCTACATCACAGCACAGCAACGAGGGATCTGAGCCGCATCTGCGGCCTACACCACAGGGTCATGGCAACACCAGATTCTTAACTCACTGAGCAATGCCAGGAATTGAACCTATGTTGTCATGGATGCTAGTCAGATTTGCTTCCACTGAGCCATGATGGGAATTCCCATTTGTGTTGTTTTAAGCCACTAATAATGTAGTAATTTGTTACAGCAGCAATAGGAAACTAATGTAGTTAGCATTACATTCGCCTCCATTTTCAGATTTTATATTGGTTGAGATCTAGAAATGCATCCATGAGACATTTAGCATCAAATGTGCGATCCCAGCTCCATTCTTTTATGGAAAGTTACAAAAGTCAGAAAGCCATTTGGGGCTTGGGCTTATCTCTGGGGTGTATAAAATTCTGCAAACAACTTCTAGACACAGGGCCCAAGATAATTATTTTTGGTGAAAAAGACTCTTAACTTTGTGTGTAGAGTCTGTATTATCAAGTATGTTAGTTTTGTTAGGCAAGAGAAGACCTATACTTCAAAAAATAAAAAATTTTCGTTCTGTACCTATTGGCTATTTGTATATATGGAGAGAGTCTTATAAGAAAGAAAGGTATGATGAACTTATGCCTCAGTATCAGTGGGTAAAATTTATTTTATTTTTTTTTGTCTTTTTGCTATTTCATTGCGCCGCTCCCGCGGCATATGGAGGTTCCCAGGCTAGGGGTCTAATTGGAGCTGTAGCCGCTGGCCTACGCCAGAGCCACAGCAACGCAGGATCCGAGCCTTGTCTGCGACCTACACCACAGCTCACGGCAACGCCGGATCGTTAACCCACTGAGCAAGGCCAGGGATCGAACCCGCAACCTCATGGTTCCTAGTCGGATTCGTTAGCCACTGCGCCACGACGGGAACTCCAGTGGGTAAAATTTAAACCCTAAGAAAGGTACCTTAAATTTATCAGTTGCTGTTTATATTATTTTTATCAGCAGCTGCGATTCCATTTACAGCCAGAAGATGGCAGACTTGACAAACAGATGAACTGTTCAGTTGTAGTGGTTTTGAATTTAAATGGCGGTGTAGAAAGATATGTTAGGTATTTTTATTTTGGAAACCTTTCTAAAAAGAATTTTGGAATTACATAAAGAATATAGAATAAAATACAAGTTAATAATCTGCATTTTAAAAATCTTTAGAGTGCTCTGAATTCTCATTGTTTCTGTCTGCCTCTCTTTCATTAATTTGCCACCTGCAGTTTACTCTACAGTCTTAAACAGCTTTTATTTTGTATGTGATTAAGCTTTGATTGGCTCTATTCACCTTATTTAAGTTTCTCTTGAACTAATTATAGAATTGCTGGCTTAAACATGAAGAATTAGCTGATAATTAAACCTGGAACCTGGAAAGTTCATTAATCGAGTGTAAATATCATATACTTTTGATGAAAAATAATTCTGGCTCAGTATCCCAAGGCAAATAGAAATAAAAGCAAAATTAAACAAGTGGGACTAATCAAACCTATAAACTCTTGCACAGCAAAGGAAAACATAAAATAAAAAGGCAACCTACAGACTGGAAGAAAATAATCTGCAAATGATGTAACTGACAAGAGCTTAATTTCCAAAATATATCAACAGCTTATATAGCTCAATAACAACAACAACAACAAAACCACAATCAGAAAATGGGCAGAAGACCTAAACAGACATTTCTCCAAAGAAGACATGCAGATGTCCAACGGGCATATGAAAAGGTGCTCAGCATCACTAATTATTAGAGATATGCAAATCAAAACCACAATGAGATTTCACCTCACACCAGTCAGAATGGCCATCATCAAAAAGCCTGCAAACAATAAATGCTGGAGAGGGTGTGGAGAAAAGGGAACCCTCCTAAACTTTTGGTAGGATTGCAAATTGTTGCAGCCACTGTGGAAGACAGTATGGAAGTTCCTTAAAAATCGAAAAATAGGACTACCATATGATAGAGCAATCACATTCCTGAGTATCTATCCAGAGAAAACCATAATTTGAAAAGATATATGCGCCCCAATGTTCATTGCAGCACTACTTAAAATAGCCAAGACATGGAACCAGCCTAAATGTCCAATGACAGAGAAGTGGATGAAGAAGATGTGGCACATGTATACAGTAGAATGTTACTCATCTATAAAAAGAATGAAATAATATCATTTGCAGCAATGTGGATGGATCTAGAGATGATCATACTAAGTGAAGTAAGTCAGAAAAAGACAAATACCATATGATATCACTTATATGTGGGATCTAAAAATGACGCAAATGAACTTATTTATAAAACAAACAGACTCAGACATAGTAAATGAATTTATGGTTACCACTGGGGAAGGAGTGGAGAAGGGATAAATTAGGAGGTTGAGATTATCAGACACAAATTACCATTATATAAAGTAGATAACAAGGTCTGACTGTATAGCCCAGAAAACTAAATTTAGTATCTTGTAATAAACTATAATGAAAAATAGTCTGAAAATGTGTATGTGTGTGTATGTGCGTCACTGAATCACATTGCTGTGCATCAGAAGCTAACACAACATTGTAAATCAGCTACAATGAAAAAAAAATCTGGAGATGATAATCAAAAGTTTTAGGTTTTACCCTTGCATCCTAATCCTAACCCTGACCTTCAGCAACTTCTATCTCAGATTGATTATCATTATTTTTTAATGGCTGAACCTGCAGCATATGAAAGTTCCCAGGCCAGGGATTGACTCTGAGCCGCAGCTGTGACCTGAGCAGCAGCTGTGGCAACGCCAGATCCTTTAATCCACTGTGGAGGCTTGGGGTCAAAGCTGCTGCAGTTGGATTCTTAGCCCCCTGCACCACACCGGGAACTCCTCAGATTGATTTATATATTACATAATTGACTTCTAATATGAGGTGAGTATTTATAGGCTGTTGATTAAGTTTCTTAGGGAGAAGACTTAGGTAATTTTTTGTAAACTGTGGTAATAGTTGAGTAAAAGAGTGTCAATACAAGTTACTATTGGTGATGTCCAGCAACTTTGAAGAGCATTTCAAGAGTGAGGGGATGGAAGGGAGACTGTGAAACATTGGCAGAGGATGCAGGAGGGTGTGGAGCTTGGCTGTGGCAATGAGAGAGCCAGAGGACTTAGCACCATCTCTCTTTCCTTCTCCCTGCCTGCGTTCATTTTACCTAATCGGAGAGTAGTGTTCACTATAATTTTTTTTCCTTTCATACACTTAGTCTTAGGACTTGTAGTTTTGCATCTTGGTGTTTAATAAATACTAAAAGGAGACGTTCACTCTCTGTTTTAAAAATTAACAAAAAAATAAAATAAAAATTAACAAACATTCAAAACGTTTCTCTTTATGCCAAAGAAAGAAAAATCTTAGTAGCACCTTTAATATTATAATCATTCTTAATCTAAAATTCATCAGATTTTTCGTATATTCAATCCCACTGAGGTCAGTGTCATATTTTAGTATTGATAAAAAGATGGGGACATGCATTTTCTTTATGGAAAGCCTTATTTGTTTTATTTTTTCGATACAACTTTAACATATATGACATTTTTGGGGTTTAATGAAAACGTCACCATTCCTGTGTCCTGGATTAGTGCTGAACCCCATGTGTCCAAGGAAAAGATGCTCTGAGGAATGGATTTACCCTGAGACCCACAGATGACATTACCTTTATTTCCTTTCATAGAAACATGAGACAATATAACGTGTGTTTGTTCTTGTGCAGTGAAATACTCTGTTGTAGCTCAGTTTCAAATCTAGGAAAGATCAGAGTTAATAGAAAACCAAATGGAAGGCAGGGGAGCTGCTGAGGGAAATAGAGGCATTACTTTGTGGCCTGGCTCTTCCACACAGAGGAAGTCAGGAAGCCATGCTGTGTGCTTTGTACCTCTTCTCTTAGTTAGATTGCTTTTCATCTGACATCCTTTTCAAAATTTCTCTTCTGCTGCTGTATTTTTAAGAAACAAAAACTTAATGTAAGAACATGGAGGGTGATGAAGCATGAAGATCCATAAATATTTATGCCAAGCCACAAAATGGACAATTCCTATTTTCTTGACATATTGGGGTCATATTTCTCTCTCGACCTCTTGAGTTGAAAAGTACAAGGAGCTAGTGTACCCTTTTCTTTCCTTTCTCTTTCTTTATTTTCATTTCTTTAATGAGTTTTAGGTGCTGGGAGCTGACTTGTTGCAGGTTCATGTAAGTTTCAGTGGACTTTATTTTCTATCCTGCTTTACAGGAATGGTTTTAAAAGTTTATACTCTTACCAAAAGTAACATAACTTCTACCCAGTTTTAGGCCTTAGTGGTAAACTGTTTAATCTTTGTGTGTGTATATTATTGTCACTAAATTAAAACTGAATGTAGTTTTTGTCAAGGCTAATAATAAGTAGGATTATATCTAAAAGCATATTTAAAATCAGTTCTTTAATTTTATTTTCTACCTCACTTGGAATCTTTGGTCCATAGCAAATGTTTTTGGCCTTTGAAGTTATTTTAAAGAAACTTAGGAGGTAATAATATATGTTCATTGTAGAGAATTTAGAAAATACAGGTGGGCAGAAAGGAAAAAACATCACCTGTAATTCCACTTTATTTTTTTCTAATCTTTATGTAACTACATATAAAGATATTCTATTCAGTTCAGAGAAAAAATATGCTTTAAAAATTCTGGAGTATTGGTAAGGTATTTCCGTGGAAATGGTTAGTTTTTGGCATTTCCCCTTCTCTTTGGTGGTTTTATTTACTTTCTACATAAAATAGCACAAAAAAGTAGATACAATTTTGTCAAACCTAAAAAAAGCTTGTGAAAAATATATACTGGAGCCACTCCTATACTCCCCCCAGTTGATTTGTAAAATTAATGCATATTTTTCTTTCTGCCCTCACAGTGGTTATGTTTAATGGAAGAGAAAGTAATATATTTTCAAAACTGTATGGTATAAGTTAATTAGCAGAAACTTTGACATGAGATAGTGGTTTCTTTGGAAATAAGAATAATGTGGAGTTTGTTTATTTGGAGAATAAAGAGAATCTTTTGAAATAAAGAAGAGAAGGTATAATGGGAGAAAATTAAGAATTAGAGAAATCAGGAGTTCTCTGGTGGTTCAGTAGGTTAAGGATCCAGTGTTATCACTGCAGCAGCTCAGGTTGCTGCTGTGGTGCCAATCTGAGCCCTGGTCTGGGGACTTAGGCATGCTGCGGGTGCAGCCAAAAAAAAAAAAAAGAAAAGAAAGAAAGAATGATAGACGTCAAAACCTAAAAGGGCACCATAAAGATTTCTTGTCCAAGTCATGTAAGAGAAATGAGAGGCAGGGATGTGATGGGAATGTTTCAGTGTTCACTTACACAGCGGTGGCCACAGTCTGGGTCTGAAGACCTGCAGCCAGACCACTGCTCCTTCCCTCCTGGAGTTGGGCTCTGAATGAAAAGCCCAGTTTAGCTGCAGGATAGCACCCTATGCTGAGTGGCAGCATAGCCAAAGGGAGGTCGTCCTGGTGGTATATTGCTAGGGCTCCTGACTCTACCTTTTCTCACAGCCTCTGGGGTCTTCATGTGTTAGCCCATTTCTTTCCTAAATTGTCAACCTCTGCCTTACTCTTACCACTTTCCCCCATCCTATGTATACATACTTAGCATCCTGAATAAAACATGACAAATAATTGCCTTTAGCCATGACCCATCTCTCCTAACGTCTCTGCCAGCTTCCTGTAGTAGCTGTCTACACTTGCCCATCTCTGTCTCTAAATAACTTGGGAATAACCTGTAATGGGTCTCCTGGCCCAGTCCATTGCTGAAACAATTCTCGTGCACTCCACTAACCCTCTCGTGTGCACTGGTTGAGACTCATTGCTCTGCAGATCTCTGAGACTCCTGGTCCGCTTGCACATCAAGTAGCATTCTTGGTTGCTTGCAGCTGAAATTGACTTTGGCTAACCTGTGGATTCTCTTCTGGAAAATTGACAGACACTGTTAAGTTACTTTCCTTTTCTCCCTTGATTTGGTTTGGGTGGCACTGTCCCTGACCCATTGTTCTATCTCTGTATTCTTGGCCTTCCTAACAAGAGGTGGCTGTGTCACACAGTTCTGGCCAAGTGGAAACCCTTACCCTGATGTTACTCCTCCCGTTTCCCACTCCCCACCGGTAACCACTAGTATGTTCTCTCTGTGAGTCTTCATCTTTTTTTGTTAGAGTCACTAGTTTGTTGTATTTCCTAGATTCTATGTTTTTTTTTTTAATTTTTTTTATTACTCAAATGAATTTATCACATCTCTAGTTGTATAATGATCATAACAAACTGATTTCACAGGATTTCCATCCCACAGCCCAGGCACATCCCCCCACCCGCCAAACTGTCTCCTGTGGAGACCGTAAGCTTTTCAATGTCTGTGAGTCAGCATCTGTTCTGCAAAGAAGTTCCGTCTGTCCTTTTTTCAGATTTCACGTGTCAGTGAAAGCATTTGATGTTGGTGTCTCATTGTATGACCGACTTCACTTAGCATGATAGTTTCTAGGTCCATCCATGTTGCAAAAAATGCTGGTATTTCATTCTTTTTAATGGCTGAGTAATATTCCATGGTGTATATGGACCACATCTTCTGGATCCACTCCTCTGTCAATGGACATTTAGGTTGTTTCCATGTCTTGGCTATTGTAAATACTGCTGCAAAGAACATTGGAGTACATGTGTCTTTGCGAATCGTGGTGTTCTCTGGATAGATGCCCAGGAGAGGGATTGCTGGATCAAGTGGTAGTTCTATGTTTAGTTTTCTGAGGCATCTCCATACTGTTTTCCACAGTGGTTGCACCAATTTACAATCCCACCAATAGTGTACTAGTGTTCCTTTTTCTCCACCCCCTCTCCAGCACTTATTGTTTGTAGACTTTTGGATGATGGCCATTCTGGCTGGTGTAAGGTGGTACCTCAGAATGGTTTTGATTTGCATCTCTCTAATAATGAGTAATGTTGAACATCTTTTCATGTGTTTCTCGGCCATCTGTATGTCTTCTTTGGAGAATTGTCTGTTTAGATCTTCTGCCCATTTTTTGATAGGCTTGTTTTTTGGTATGGAGCTGCAAAAGTTGTTTATAACTTTTGGAGATTAATCCCTTGTTAGTCAATTCACTTGCAAAGATTTTCTCCCATTCTGTGGGTTGTCTTTTTGTGTTGTTTAGGGTTTCCTTGCTGTGCAGAAACTTTGAAGTTTGATTAGAGCCCATTTGTTTATTTTTCTTTTTATTGTCAATACTCTGATAGGAGAATCTGAGAAGATGTTGCTGTCGTTTATGTCAGAGAGTGTTTGGCCTATGTTTTCCTCTAGGAGTTTGATATTGTCTGGTCTTATATCTAGCCCTTTAATCCATTTGGAGTTTATTTTTGTGTCTGGTGTTAGGGAGTGTTCTCATTTCATTCTTTTCCATGTGGCTGTCCAGTTTTCCCAGCACCACTTATTGAACAAGCTGTCCTTTCTCCATTGTATATTCTTGCTTCCTTTGTCATAGAGTTGGCTGTAGGTGTGTGGGTTTAATTCTGGGCTTTCTATCCTGTTCCATTGATCTATATTTCTGTCTTTGTGCCGGTACCATGCAGTTTTGATGACTCTTGCTTTGTAGTATAGTCTGAAGTCTGGGAGCCTGATTCCTCCAGCTCCATTTTTCTTTTTCAGGATGTCTTTGGCTATTCTGGGTCTTTTGTGCTTCCAAACAAACTTTAAAATATTTTGTTCAAGTTCTGTGAAAAATGTCCTTGGCCATTTGATAGGGATTGCATTGAGTCTGTAGATTGCCTTAGGTAGTATAGTCATTTTGATAATGTTAACGCTTCCAATCCACGAGCATGGTATGTCTTTCCATTTATTTGTGTCATCTTTGATTTCTTTCATCAGTGGCTTGTAGTTTTCAGAGTATAGGTCTTTTGTCTCTTTAGGTAGGTTTACTCCTAGGTATTTTATTCTTTTGGATGTGATGGTAAACGGGATTGCTTCCCTAATTTCCTTTTCTGCTTTTTCATTGTTAGTATATAGAAACGCTCTCAATTTCTGTGTATTGATTTTGTATCCTGCAACTTTGCCAAATTCGTGGATGAGCTCTAACAGTTTTCTGGTAGAGTCTTTAGGATTCTCTAGGTATAGTATCATGTCATCTGCAAATAGCGATAGTTTTACTTCTTCCTTTCCAATTTGGATTCCTTTTATTTCTTCTACTTCTCTGATTGCTGTGGCTAGGACTTGCAGAACTATGTTGAAGAGAAGTGGTGAGAGTAGGCATCCTTGTCTTGTTCCTGATCTCAGTGGGAATTCTTTCAGCTTTTCACCATTGAGAATGATGTTAGCTGTGGGTTTGTCGTATATGGCCTTTATCATGTTGAGGTAGATTCCCTCTATGCCCACTCTCTGAAGGGTTTCTATCAGAAATGGGTGTTGGATTTTGTCAAAGGCTTTTCCGCATCTATTGAAAGGACCGTATGGTTTTTATTCTTCAGTTTGTTAATGTGGTGTATCACACTAATGGATTTGCGGATATTGAAGAACTTTTGCATCCCTGGGTTAAATCCCACTTGATCATGATGTACAATCCTTTTAATGTATTGTTGGATGTGGTTTGCTAGTATTTCGTTGAGCATTTTTGCATTGATGTTCATCAGTGAAATTGGCCTATAGTTTTCTTTTTTTGTGGAGTCTTTGTCTGGTTTTGGTACCAGGGTGATGGTGGCCTCTTAGAATGAGTTCTGGAGTATCCCTTCCTCTGCAATTTTTTTGAAATAGTTTCAGAAGGAGAGGTGTTAGCTCTTCTCTAAATGTTTGGTAAAATTCACCTGTGAAGCCATCTGGTCCTGGGCTTTTGTTTGTTGGAAGTTTTTTAATCACAGTTTCAATTTCAGTTCTTGTGATTGGTCCATTCACCTTTTCTATTTCATCTTGGTTTACTCTAGGAAGATGGTACTTTTCTAAAAATTTATCCATTTCTTCTAGGTTTTCCATTTTATTGGCATATAGTTGCACATAGTAGTCTCTTATGATCCTTTGTATTTCTGTGATGTCTGTTATTACTTCTCCTTCTTCATTTCTAATTTTATTGAGTTGAGTCCTCTCTCTTTTTTTTCTTGATAAGTCTGGCTAGGGGTTTATCAATTTTGTTGATCTTTTCAAAGAACCAGCTTTTTGTTTCATTGATCTTTTCTATGGTTTTCTTTGTTTCTATTTCATTGATTTCTGCTCTGATCTTTATGATTTCTTTCCTTCTACTAACTTTAGGTCTTGTCTGTTCTTCTCTCTCGAGCTGCTTTAGATGTAAAGTTAGCTTGTTTATTTGAGCTTTTTCTTGTTTCTGAGGTGGGCTTGTATTGCTATAAACTTCCTCTTAGAATGGCTTTTGCTGCGTCCCATAGGTTTTGGAGTGTCGTATCTTCGTTGTCATTTGCTGCTGGGTATTTTTTAATTTCCTCTTTGATTTCTTCAGTGATCCATTGGTTGCTTAGTAGCATGTTTTTTATGACCACGTGTTTGTGTTTTTTGCAGTCTTTTTCCTTGTTGTTGATTTCCAGTTGTATAGCGTTATGGTCGGAAAAGATGCTTGATATGATTTCCATTTTCTTAAAGTTACTGAGGTTGGATCTGTAGCCCAGGATATGATCAGTCTTAGAGGATGTTCCCTGTGCACTTGAGAAGAATGTGTATTCTGTTGCTTTTGGATGAAATGTCCTATAAATAACTATTAAGTCCACCTGGTTTAATGCTTCATTCAGGGCCTGTGTCTCCTTATTGATTTTCTGTCTGGTTGATCTGTCCATTGCTGTAAGTGGGGTGTTAAAGTCCCCCACTATGATTGTGTTATTGTCAATTTCTCCTTTTAAGGTTGTTAGCAGTTGCCTTATATATTTTGGCGAACCTAGGTTGGGTGCGTAGATATTTAAAATTGTTATATCTTCTTCTTGAATTGATCCTTTGATCATTATGTAGTGACCTTCCTTGTCCCTTAAAATATTCTTCACTTTAAAGTCTATTTTGTCTGATAGGAGTATTGCTACTCCAGCTTTCTTTTGATCCCCATTTGCATGGAATATTTTCTTCCATCCTCTCACTTCCAATTTGTATGTGTCCCTAGAAGTGAAGTGGTCCTCTTCAAGACAGCATATATGTGGGTTTTGTTTTTGTATCCATTCAGCCAGTCTATGTCTTTTGGCTGGGGCGTTTAGTCCATTCACATTTAAGGTAATTATTGATATGTATGTTCTTATTGCCATTTCATTAATTACTTTGGATTTGTTTTTGCTGTTCTTTTTTCTTTCCTTCTTTCTTCTCTTGTTCTTTTCTGCCTATAGAAGTTCTTTTAGTATTTGTTGTAAGGCTGGTTTAGTGTTGCTGAATTCTCTCAGCTTTTGCTTATCTGTGAAGGTTTCGATTTCTCCTTCAAATCTGAACGAGAGCCTTGCTGGGTAGAGTAGTCTTGGTTGGAGGTTTTTTCCTTTCATCACGTTGAGTGTATCATGCCACTCCCTTCTGGCTGCAGAATTTCTGTTGAAAAATCTGCTGATAGCCTTATTAGGGTTCCCTTGTATGTTATTTGTTTCTTTTCCCTAGCTGCTTTCAAGATTTTCTCTTTGTCTTTAATTTTGGTCAGTTTGATTAGTATGTGTCTCGGGGTGTTCCTCCTTGGGTTTATTTTATATGGTACTCATTGTGCTTCCTGGATTTGAGTGAGTGATTCCTTCCCCATGTAAGGGAAGTTTTCGGCTGTTATCTCTTGGAATATTTTTGCTGTCTTCTTCTCTCTCTCTTCTCCTTCTGGCACCCCTATAATACGGATGTTGGTGCGTTTCACGTTGTCCCAGAGTTCTCTGAGACTCTCTTCGTTTGTTTTCAATCTTTTTTTCTCTTTTCTGTTCTGCATCCGTAATTTCCACTAATCTGTCCTCACCTCGCTTATTCGTTTTTCTGCCTCCTGTATTCTGCTGTTAGCTGCTTCTAGTGAATTTTTTATTTCAGTTATTGTATTTTGCATCTCTTCTTGTTTAAGTTTTATATCTTGTATCTCTTTGCTCACTGTTTCCTGTAAGTTATCCATCTTTGCCTCCAGTTTATTTCCAATGTCTTGTATCTTCTTCAGCATCAACAGTCTAAAGTCTTTTTCCTGGAGGCTGAGAATCTCCTTATGGCTTAGCTGTTTTTCTGGGGTTTTTCCTTTCTCCCTCATTGCGTTATAGTCCTCTGTCTTTTCATTTTTATAGGTTTTTGGTGTGGTGACCTTCTTACAGATAATAGAGTTGTAGCCACTCTTACTTCTGATGCTGCCCCCCTGTGGCTGAGGTCAGTATGGGGGGCTTGCTGTAGGCTTCCTGATTGGAGGGGCTGATGTCTGCCCCCTGGTAGGAGGAGCCGATTCTAATCCCTCTGGTGGGTGGGGCTTAGTCTCTGGATGGGATTAGAGGCAGCTGTGTGCCTGAGGGGTCTTTAGGTAGCCTGTTTACTGAGGGGTGGGGCTGTGATCCCACCTGGGTTGTTGTTTGCCCTGGGACGTCTCAGCAGCTGGCTGACTGGTGGGGCCAGATTTTCCCAGAATGGCCACCTCCAGAGAAAGGCACTGCTGCTGAATATTCCCGAGACCTTCACTTTCAATGTCCTTCCCTCACAACAAGCCACATTCACCCCTGTTTTCCCAGGATGTCCTCCAAGAACTGTGGTCAGGTTTGACCCAGATTCTCTTGGAGACTTTGCTTTGCCCTGGTACTCAGTGCATGTGAAAGTCTGTGTGCGCCTTTTAAGAATGGGGTCTCCGTTTCCCCAAGTCCTGTGGAGCTCTTGTGCACAAGCCCCACTGGCCTTCAATGCCAGATGCTCTGGGGCTCTTTCTCCCTGTGCCAGATCCCCACACGTGAGAATTTGATGTGTGGCTCAGAACTCTCACTCCTGTAGGTGAGTCTCTGTGAACCAGTTAGTTTCCAGTCTATGGAGCTTCCCACCCAGGAGGTATGGGGTTGTTTATATCGTGAAATCGCCCCTCCTACCTCTTGATGTGGCCTCCTCTTTTTCTTCTGGAGTAGGGTATCTTTTTTAAGGTTTCCGGTCCATTTTGGTGAAGAGTGCTCAGTCTTTAGTTGTGAATTTTGTTGTTTTTAGGAGAGAAGTTGAGCTCCCGTCCTTCTATTTTGCCATGTTAATCCCCAACCAAAAAGGTAACTCTAGATTCTACATCTAAGTGATATCATACAGTATTTGTCCTTCTCTGTCCGATTTATTTCGTTTAGCATCATGCCGTCTAAGTCCATCCATGTTGCTGCATATCCTCTGCCTAAAAATTTTCGCTTGCCCCTGTCAACTCTGCATTGACATCCAAGCTCCTTGCATGACATACAGAGCCTCCTTGACGGCCTATCCAGTCTTACTTCCTATTACTGCTGACCTTAAACCTGAGGTTTTGGTAATGTGGAATGAATGGCATGAGTGAATACAAACTGTGGAGTGCTGTCTTCATGCAGGTTGTCTCTGTCACCCCTGAACATCCTGCTTTTTTATTTGTGTGCTTTTCTTTTTATTGTTCCCATCATGCCCTCTTCTTTCTTGTCAGCTAATTCTGACTCATTTGGAAGGTTCTATGAAGGCCTAATCTCTGACAGTTCTCCATGTGTCTGGAGGTTGGACTAAGTACCCCTCCTCTCCATTTGTTATGGAACTTGTTTTTGCCTCTTTTTAACTTAATCTCTTTTTGTCATGTATTATTGAAACTATTCCTATGTAGCTGTGGGCTATTTGAGGTCAGAACATCGTCTTACTGTCTTTGACCGTGCAGCTTTTTGTGCTGTATCTGGCTCCATCTTTTTTTTAATTAATTTTTTAAATTGTTGATTTACAATATTCTGTCATTTTTTGCTGTATAGCAAAGTGACCCAGTTATATTTATAAATATATAAACATGTATACATATATAAACATATACATAAATGTTCTTTTTCTCATGTTATCTTCCATCATGTTCCATCGCAAGTGTGGCTCCATCCATTTTTGTTGTATGGAATCAGGTACCTTTGAAGGGAGACTGTGGGTGGAAAGATATATTATCCCAAATTGCAGGTATCATTGCAAACAAAAAAATATTTAAATGTTTGATGAATGAATAAATAGAAATTAGACTATGTCATTTTGTAAGTCTTATCAGTTTTGGAGGAAAAATAACTTTGAGTAATATATCATTTGTTATCCTAACCATATTAGTTGGAGTGCCATCTTTCAGAGGTGATATGTCCATGTTAGCTGACCCCTTGACATCTGGAACCACATCACATGTCATCTCTGTCCCTTGGATCTTGGGGTGCTAAAGCCTCACTTGTTCTCTGCCTACGCTGCTCTTGTCTAGGCTGATACCAGGGAAGGGTTTGCCTGTGTTTATACCTAGAGAGGGGTTGGCAAACCTTTGCCTGTTTTCTTCATAAATAAAGTTTTATTGGAACACAGTCACTCCATTCATGTACATATTATTATCTATGTCTGCTTTTGTGTTTTCACAGCGTAGTCAAACCTTTGTGCAGTCTGAAATGTTTACTATTTGATCTTTTACCTAAAAAGTTTGCTGATTTGGGAGTTTCTCTTGTGACTCAGTGATAATGATCCTGACTAGTATCCATGAGGACATGGTTTTGATCCCTGGCCTCTCTTAGTGGGTTAAGGGTCTGGCATTGCCGTGACCTGTGTAGGTTACAGACATGTTTTGGATCCTGAGTTGCTGTGGCTGTGGCATAGGCTGGTGGGTAATAGCTCCGATTTGACCTCTCGCCTGGGAACTTCCATATTCTGCAGGTGTGGCCTAAAAAGACCAAAAAAAAAAAAAAAAAAAGTGTGGTAATTTTTACTTTAGAGCTACTTAATGTTAGAAAGACAAAGCCTTAAATAATATCCGCATTGGGTAGTCATCTCAAATTAGGAATTAGGAGAGTACATATTGAGAAGGACAAACATCTTTGGAGTTTCTGTACCCTTCTTGATAGGATGGCTTTGTTAAATTTCTTGTTGTTCTTTCCATTTTGCTTCATGTATCATTGAAAGATTGTCCAGATGTTACTGTGCCTCGAACACATACATTTATATATGATACACATATATTCTAAAGGTTTTAAAATTAATCTCAATCATGTACAAAACATTGAACACCAGAGTCAGGTGTGTGAATTTCAGGTTGGAGGAAAAGTTTGTATCCTTGGCAGGCAGCTTAGTGTGGGGAAGCTTAAATACAAGAGCTGCACTGAAGCAGTTTAAGGTATCAGTTTATATGTCTCCCTCCTTGTTCTCTGCCTCCCTTTCCCTGTCTTCTGTCCTTCATGGGCAAAGTCCCTTCTGGTTTAATCAGTTCTTTATTTTTACTATTTCTTCTTTTTTTTTAATGGCTGCACCTCACCAGGTGGAAGTTCCAAGGCCAGTGATTGATTCTGAGCTGCAGCTGTGACCTTCACCACAGCTGTGGCAATGCCAGATCCTTTAGCCCACTACACCAGGCTGGCGATCAAACCCGCACATCCACAGCAAGCCAGGCCACTGCTGTGGTAGGATTCTTAAACCACAGTGCCACAGTGGGAACTGCTTTTGTAAAAATTTTTTAATTTTTAAATTTTAGAATTTTTTTATGGTTCCTATTTCTGAAGATTAGGCTGCTGAAGGCAGAGTCCTGGAAGACTGAGTGTGAGTTGGCACATCACTGACCCTGGCCTATCAGCAAGGGTGGTATTAACAGTTAATTGTTGACTGGTCAGGTGTGAGTACAGACCATTCAGGACCTATGTCCCCTCTAATGCTGGAGGAGGATCCAGGATGCCTGCAGTTACTCCTCAGCTGTTGGGTGGGCGTGGGGGGGAATTGGGGGATGCTGGGACTGGGAGCTGGTTGAGGCTGGGGGTGGAGTGGCATGGCAGATTCGGGGTCACCAGCTAATTTTCAGTCTTGCCTCTACCAGTGTGTGTTTTGCTCCCATAAAGCTAAGGCCCTTTTGGTCCATCTCTTGACCATATTTTTTAAATAGCTGTCTTGTGAATGCCAGATGCTGCCCCAGGAGCTGGGAGTTCAGAATGAATAAATGTGCTACTTCCCATCAAGAGACTTCTAGACATGTGCCTGGAGCAGTGAGACAGGAGGTGGGAGGATCTGTATGGGACATGGGAGGAAAGCTTCTGGGCTGATAACACAGTGCATGTCCATTGGTGTTTTAGGTTTAAAAAGAAAATTTTTGATGTCTTGCACCGAACCTGTAACATTATGCTTGTTTTAAAACTATTCTTTTTGCTTTGGGAGTTCCCGTCATGGCTCAGTGGTTAATGAATCCGACTAGGAACCATGAGGTTGCAGGTTCGATCCCTGGCCTTGCTCAGTGGGTTAAGGATCTGGTGTTGCCATGAGCTGTGGTGTGGGTCGCAGACGTGGCTCAGATCCTGCATTGCTGTGGCTGTGGTGTAGGCCGGCGGCTACAGCTCTGATTGGACCCCTAGCCTGGGAACCTCCATGTGCCGCAGGAGTGGCCCTAGAAAAGGCAAAAAGACAAAATAAATAAATAAAATAAAATAAAAAATAAATAAAACTATTCTTTTTGCTTATAAAAATTTTCCATTTTTGTAGCAGTTACTTCTCTTTTAGGATGCAATTAAATTTTTATGTTTTAGGTTGCCTGCCTGATTCGAGTTCCTTCTGAAGTGGTTAAGCAGAGGGCACAAGTGTCTGCTTCTTCAGGAACATTTCGCATTTTCTCTACCATCTTATATCAAGAGGTGAGACTGTGTTTTTAAGCTCTTTTTTATTTGTTGAGAAAAATTTTATGGTAGCTAATATGAAGACTGTGGCCCTCATGCCAGGAGCCTTAGAAGAAACTTTAAGGGAGTTTGCTGTAGTGGCATAGTGGAAATGAATTGGACTAGTTATCCATGAGGATGTGGGTTCAATCCCTGGCCTCATTCAGTGGGTTGGGGATCTGTTGTTGTTGTGAGCTATGGTATAGGTTGAAGATGTGGCTTGGATCCCTCGTTCCTTCGGTGGTGGTGTAGGCTGGCAGCTGTAGCTCCGACTCAACCCCTAGGCTAGGAGCTTCCATATGCTGCAAGTACGGCCCTAAAAAGCAAACAAACAAAAAAAAAAAGAGACCTTAAGCCTAAATTTATTATCTAATTATAGCAACTTTACCTTTCTATTTTAAATTTCTAAAGACACACACATGAGTGCTGCTACTAAGTATGTGTCATATATTGTAGTTGTCCTTTTATTCCTTTGGAATCAGATATGGATAACGAATATGTAAAGTGAAGAAAGATTACATGTTAGGAGTTCCGTGGCGGCCTAGTGGTTAAGGATCCCGTGTTGTCACTGCTGTAGCTCAGGTTTGATCCCTAACCCAGGAATTACCATGTGCTGTGAGTGAGGCCAAAAAAAAAAGATATTATGTTAAAACATTGCTACAGAATTTGAGGACCCACAGAAGAGACCTGTGGCAGTGGGCTAATACTAGTGAGCAACATCATAATGTTTATATGAAAATTAATTCCTCTTGTACTGGTTCATTTTAAGCTGTGGGTCACAAATCTTGCCTGTTTGCTATGTGACCAGGGACTAATGAGTGGATTTTTTTTTTTTTTTTTGAATAGAAATCAATCACACGAAAAAAGTTACTCTTAAAATTAAAAAAAATTTTTTTTTAATTGGCTGTGGCATTCATAAGTTCCAGGCCAGGGATTGAACCCAAGCCACAGCAGTGACAGTGCTGGATCCTTAACCCACAGAGCCACCAGGGAAGTCCTAGAAAAGCTTTTTTTTTTTTTTTCTTTTTAGGGCCACACCTGCGGCATATGAAGTTTCCCAGGCTAGGGGTTCAATTGGAGCTACAGCTATTGGCTTTACACCATAGCCACAGCAACATTAGATCCGAACTGTGTCTGCAGCCTAACACCACAACTCATGGCAACGCTGGATCCTTAACTCAGTGAGCTAGGCCAGGGATTGAACCTGCAACCTCATGGTTCCTAGTCAGATTCATTTCTACTGCACCATGACAGGAACTCCTAGAAAAGTTATTCTTAACGATCCCTCTATCACCTGGGTGGAGGAGACATTGAGTATTTAATCCTATGAAAGAGATCATTCCAGTAAAAGATCCCTATTGAATCATGTGGATGGTTAAATACATCAGGTTTGACCAGAGGTATTTATCACTACTGAGAGATTATTCATGAATTTGTGATTTCTTATGATTGAAACTATTAGATGTAATTTTGTTTTTACATGAAGGGGTTAATGACAACTCTGTGGGTTTGCTTTTGAAAATATGTTTGTTTAAAAGCTTCTCAAGAATTTTTTTCAGGAGAAGAAATATTGAAAACTAGTAAAGCTTAATTAGTATGTAGTCTGCTTTTTTTTTTTCTTTTTGGCCACATCTAAGCATATGCATGTTCCTGGCCCAGGGATCAAATCTGAGTGGCAAGTTGTGTGACCTCCTAATGCCAAAGCTGGGATAACACCAGATCCTCAACCTGTTGCACCACAGTGGGAACTCCTATAGTCAGCTTTATTGTTAGAAATGTTCCTATTTTAAAGAGAGGTGACTTGAGCTCTATATAGCCAGTTTAGAACCTTTACCTCTTATAGAACCGTGGTCATTGTGAGTATTTTGAACATCAAGCTTCAAAAAATGTACATCTTCTTTATGCAGAATGTCATTTAGAAGTCTCTGCTATTCTAACTTACTGAGCTCTTGGCCCTTTGTTTGTTTCAGGGCATCCAGGGATTGTATCGAGGCTACAAAAGCACTGTTTTAAGAGAGGTAACTATCTTAACTTCTAATATTAAAGTACCAAAGAGTGACAAGTTTTGTTCAGTAAATTTATTTGGAGAAATGAGTTTAAAAAGTTATAAAGGGAGGTTATGATCACTTTATAAAACACTGTTGAGTGTTAATCTTGGTTCTTAGGTCTAGTGGGTGGGTAGGTGTTCTGCTGAAATAGTAGCATCAGCAGTCAGAGTGGCCCATCCATAGCTTCATTCTTACCTAAGGTGGCTCCATGTCTGTGATAGCTGAACTATGAAGAAGTAACCACTGATGATAGGAACCTTGATTGCTTGGCTAAGAAGTCATTTGCCTCAATTCTTCATTGTAACCTTACTATTTTCCCTCTTGTAATTATTAAATATTTTGGAAGAGATAGAGTTCTTCCAGGTTGGCTCCTATGGTATGTCCTTTCAATAGGTAAACATCCTTTTAAAAATCCACTTCCTTACTTTTTGGAACCATACAATGCTAAAATATCCAAAGAAATGTTTTTATCTGCATATTTTTAATTTAAGCGTATGTATATTTATTTCAATGGGGCAACATATTTCATGCATTGATCTGTTTATTTTAAACCTAATTTTATCTTGGAGATTATTCCATATCAGGACATATAAAAATAAACCATTTAATGATACTAAGTAATATTCCAGTATATAGATGTTGGGTGACTTATATTTTGATGGGCATTTAGGTAACTTGTAATCTTTTGCTATGAAAAGCAATGTATGTGAGGGGACATTTGTGGGATGAATTCCATCCTAGTAAAGTGGTTTTTTAAAAATTTTTTGATATTTGGTCATTCCCAGAAATGATACTATAATTTTTTGTGTGTGAAATATAATACTCAAGTAGGAAAATGCACAAAACATGAATATATAGGTGGATGAATTATGACAATGTGATTATCCATGTAACAGCCTTCTCGGTTGAAAGAACTTGACCCTTGTCAGCAAGCACCTGGAGACCCCACTGTGCCCGACCCAGTTGCTTCCCTCTTAGCAGGAGTTTTCCCTTATGGTGATCACTTCCTTGTTTTTGTTTGCAGTTTTATCATGTGGGCATTCACTCCTAAACATTATATGTAACCTTTATGAAAGAGTAGAAAAATACATATTTTATGATTTCATGTCCAGCATTATTTATTTGGCA
The DNA here is from genome assembly GCF_054392235.1 of Sus scrofa. Lineage (NCBI taxonomy): Eukaryota > Metazoa > Chordata > Mammalia > Artiodactyla > Suidae > Sus > Sus scrofa. Next base: position 62,624,870 of record NC_139395.1, read on the forward strand.
TGATGTGTGAGATTTATTTTGTTGCCTGCAGCTGTGTTTCATTCTTTTTTCCTTATCACGTGGTATTTCATTGCTTAGATATACCACCAGTCATTTATCTATTCTAAAAAAGAAAAAAAATAAGTAACTACTAAGGGAAAGATGTCAAGGTAATTATTGTAATACACAATTTTAGGGAAGATAGGAGACAGGTGTTTCAAAAATCTGTTTTTATGTGAAAAGCCATGCAGTTAGCTCTTGCCTTCCTGATAATACAGTATGTTGAGTTGAGAAGTTCAGTCTGGACTGGAGTGCTGGCCCTCCCATGACTTGCCGTTCAGCGTGTCTCAGAGCCACCTCCCCTCCCTGTGCCTTCATCTCCCAAATTCTGTGGTTCAAAATGCAGTCAGTGTTTTCTCTTTTTTTTGGTTGGAAAAAAAGTGATTTTAGTATGTACATTACTGCAGAAAGCATATTTTAATTTTTGCCTCACATGGAAGAGGGTGTGTTGAAGTTCAGAAGTTGTATAGATATGTGAGATATAGGAGGAGTCTTTGATGTGTAACTTTTTTATGAGTTTAAATCCTAGGGCTAGGGTTTTTTAGTTTTTTTTTTAGCTTCTTGAGATAAAATTGACAAAATTGTGAGGCATTTAAAGTGTACATTGTGATGATACAGGTTGACATTGTGAAAAGGATTAAGACCTGATTTTCTATTTAAAGAAAAAACAGAAGAGAATCTGCACAGCTCTGCTCTGAATCCTGGTTTTCTACTTAGAATTCCCTTGGATGCTAAAACATTTTCATTTATAAAAATGTTTTTCATTTAAATAATTATATTGTCACAATTAGGAGAATATGGAAATTCTTTGGAACAGAGTTTTATTCCCAGGTAGTCTTATTATTTATTTTATTTTGTTTTGTTTTTCTTACTACATTACAATCTTTTTTATGAATCCCCAGCACTGTTACATGTTATTTAAAGCTTTGTTTTTTCCACAAAGTAATAACCTTTAGTGTAGTACAGTTGATGTATATCTTTGAAAAACTTCTTTTGAAGGCTGAGTGAATGTTTAAAAATGAGTTATTTGTGTGACGATGACTTCTGCCTTTCAGAAATATTACCTGCACTCTATCTTCATTCAGTACTCATTTTCTGACTCACTCAACATGTGTTATTTACTCACATTTCACCTGGGTGCAAGAAAAAGGCAGGGGGCAATAAACCTTTTTTATTTTTCTGAGGGATCTTGAATAAATGAATGTATTTACATGCCAGAGAATACTGGTTGTGCATACAAACAAATAGTTAAAATATTACAATTGCATTGCATTCTATTCTTTTAAAATTTGTTTTGACATGTCACACTGGTAACTAATTTCTAGGCTGCAATTCCTGCAAAAAGTGTGACCCTACTGAGATGACTTTGTGTACTCAAAATGGCAGTGTTTTGTTGGAAATTTAATTGGGGTCTTCTGCATTTTGCATTTTCATAAAAGATCCTTCAGAACCGATTTTAGTTGAAATACTGCTTTTGTACAGATTCTCAGGGAGAATGAGAGAAGAGTTATTGCTGAATGAAACATAGCTGCTTTTCAAAATGAGAAAAATAAGAAGCGATGTATCTGCTTTAAACAAATTTTTTGCATTATAAATAGTTTGAATTCTTCCATCGTTCTGACAGCAATATCAAATCTTTTTGCCAAGAGCTTGTTTGATTGTTTCAATAAGAAAATACGTTGAATCCTTGGTGAGAATCACCAGGAAACTTACACGTTTATTCTCTGTACAATTTTCTTCTTTAAAATAGTTTTATTTCCCATGCAGTAGCCCATTAGAATGAGATTGAAGTTTGAATCCGTGCATTATAAAATAGATTATGTGTATGCTTTAGACTTTGTGAATGCTGTCGCATGGTTTTTACTACATTTGATGTTTGTGGAGATTGCACACTTATCCCTTCTGTTCTCCTAAATTATTTTAGTTACTGTGAATTTTAGACAGAGTCTAAGCAAGGTCAACAGATTATGCTATTTACCTCACCCTTTCAGTATTCATTTTCCTCCTGATCTAGGCCAAATTAGATGTAGACATGGCCAAGCATTGTGGTGCAGTGCTGTTATTTTGATAAGATGGAAATGGAGAGCACAGTCACAGCTGCCTTCATAGCCAGGCTGATTTCAGAGGGTCCATTGTCCTGAAAGTTCTATGGAGAGCAGCCTCCTGACCTTGGATGTGAATTAGAAAGGATTTTCTGTAACAAAAGAGAGCAGAGAAAGGCAAGTTGTTTCCCAATAATAATAAGACGACGACTAAGTTAAGCTCAGCAAATGCATTTTCCCTACAAATTCTACTCGACAGTTGTTTTAAGGGCACCTGCTCTGTGCTGGGCATTTTTGCCTTAAAGGATTCACATGCTGGTGGGGAAGCAACCAGGCGAGTAGACACTTGACAGTGCAATGTAACAGGGCTGTCATGACATGTATGTACAAGATGCAGCCAGTATTGCAGAAGAAACAGCGCTTGCATGGTCCTCAATTAGCATTCATTGCATTAATAAGAATTAGTCATGACTTAATTCCTGAAGGAGGGGCAATTAGAAGTAACGCAAGCAAAGACCTCAGGGTGGGAAAGAACCTGCGTTGTGTGTACGTTGCTTATCGAAGCAGAATTGAGATTTTTACACCCAGAGAAGAGGCAGGAATGACTCCCCTTTACTTCAAACCTACTGAGAGCGCTTCGAGAAATCACTTACCCCCCTGGGCTGTTTGCCAGGAGTGAAGGGTGGACCTCTCACTCAGGCTGCATGTCTGCCAGGAGACTGGGTGGGCACACGGGAGCCCTTGAAAGAGCTTGACATATGTCCACTGTAGTTTGGAGAATAAGTTACTTGTTTTTGGCTATTATCTGCATGAATCTGACAGTGAGGTGCTGATTGGAGTGGCCTCAATGCAGGATGCTGCCATTTTGGTAATGAGTAACTCCTGGCCTCTTTTTGGTAGATGGTAGATGCGTGTAGCTGCTAAACAGATTACAGATAGCTGAGGATTGTCTCCCCCTCTTGCTCCAATTTCACTCCCAGGGGTCAATAACTGAAGTCTCCCATCCAATTCTGTTGCACATGCAGTCAAAATCAAGCACTCAGGCGGGCCAGAACAAGCCACTCATCCTGTTCTGTAAGTTCCCTGAGGCCCTCAATCTGTCCCTTTAGGTGCAAAATTCCCCACTCTGATTGCAGAGTTCACTGGCAAGGAGACATGACAGCTGTCCAAACCTAGTTTCCCCTTTTGTGTATTTCAGGCAGTGAGAATTTCCCCTAATCTAGTGGCTGGAAACAGAAGACTTTAGGAATCAAGCTTTAAGGATTACCCTTCAAATTGGCTTTTCCAGTGCTGTTGTCTACCCACTCAGTTCCTTTTTCCCAAAAGGTTTCATGTTATATATACATCTCTTGTGTGTTTTTCTGGAGCCACCCTATCCTAGGTGTGCAGTTATTTCTTTTTTAACCAAAGTGTTTTGGAGATCATTTTATATCACTTTATAAGAAGCATGCCCTCTTTTTTATGATTGGATAGGACTCCATTTTATAAACGAATCCTTGTACCACTACTTCCTCATTGGTGAGTGTGCACATGTACTACAGTGAGTAGTATTGTCCCCATATCATTTCATTCATGGTTGAGGGTGTTTATAGGTTACATGCTGAAGAGTGGAATTTCTTGGTTAAGATGTATGGTGTTTGTAATTTGATGCATATAATAGAGTTCTTGTTGTGGCGCAGTGGCAGTGAATCTGACTAGAAACCATGAGGTTGCAGGTTTAATCCCTGGTCTGGCTTAGTGGGTTAAGGATCTGGCATTGCCATGAGCTGTGTTGTAGGTCGCAGATGTGGCTCAGATCTTGTGTTACTGTGGCTGTGGTATAGGCTGGCAGCTGTAGCTCCTGGGAACCTCCATATGCTGCAGGTGCGACCCTAAAAAAAAAAAAAAAGAAAATTTGATGCATATTGCCAAATTGCCCTTCCTGTTAAGTACCAGTCAATCATTTTGCCCACACTGTGGGAGTTCTCTCTTTTCCTCTGCCTCAACAATGGTACAGGCAATCTCAAAGGTGTAGAATGTTCTCACTGTAGTTCTAATTTTAAGTGAGACTGGTCATGTAGACGTGTATCTGAGAACGATTTTATTCCTTTACTGTGAACTGATGAATAACATTGAAGTTATGGTGAGAATTAAATGAAGAGATCCACATGAAGTGCTTTCCTCAGACCCTGTCACATAGTTATGTGTTCAGAAAATGTTCCCTATGATTAATAGTGTTCTTGGTAACCGAAAGGGCTTTTGGCAGGAAATGACATCTCTGTGTGGAATGGCACTGTCTCTTGCTGGCTGACTGCTCTTGGCAAGTTACTTAACCTCTCTGAGCCCATGTTTGCCCATCTGCACTAGGAATTTTGCATAGATTGTTCTTGCCTGCTGGGAGGCTCAGAGATGAAGAAACCTGCCTCTGGGCTGTCAGGTTCTTGAACAGGTATACAGCCTTGATCTGTCGCATGTACACGTGTGAGTGCCATTTCATGGTTCCGAATAACAATAGGTATATTTGAACTAGAGGCCAGCTTGCTATTAGTGCTTATGAAACTTCTCAGCTACAGTGGGAGAGTTTTTTAATCCAAGTGTCTTGTAGAATGCAATTGTTTATTCAGTTAACAAATTGCATCCTGCAACTGATTTTATGTTCACTGGCTATTTCTCTAGGAAAAACAGCATATTGCTTGTAATAATGTACAGCTACCCTAGTTGATGGTTTAACTGATCAAAAATCACTGATGTAAGTGGGTTGGAAAATGTTTATGATTATTCTTTTTGGAGTGAGGTTGGTAATTTACTGGAATTTTTTCTCCAAATAAGATTACCCACTTAGAGGAAGGCTTTCTTTCTAAGATTGCAACACTTGAATGTTTTCCACTGAAAATGTTTTCAGGCAGCTGTAGCTGTAACTTCTACTTATTTACTATTCTTAAGTATGTGTATTTTTTTTCCTGCTTTGATGATTTTACGAAGAGAAAACAAGGTGTTCTCTCATTGAGAACTTTCCTCCTTGTGTCAGCACTGTGTGTATCTCTGAGTGCCTTTGTATGAACCTGTCTTGGCTTTATCTCTAACTTTTTCTTTTGGTTTGTCTTTCCATTGCACTTCTGGCTGGCTACATGTAATTATGCTTTCATGTCCTAGACAGCAAGCAAGTTCCTCTTGAAGGTGCAATTAAGCTCTTACTTTTGGTCATATGCGCAGTCTCTGGCCCAACTTCTTGCCCAGAGTCAGCACTCAGTCAGTATTGGTTGTATTTTTCATTCATTTCAGTTTGATTGGTTTTTGTTCTGATGCAGCTAGACTCTAGGACCATTTCAGGATGCTGGGTGAGCTCTGAGGGCACTTGGAATTACGCCGGTTCATGGCTCTCCTTTTGATAGATAGACCATAGTGTGAGACTCTGTGTTACATAGGCAGTGAAGTACCAAGGAGTGTATACTTTGCTAAGATTTCGGTCTTCCTAAACCTTGAACAAATAGTTTTTAGAAGCCTCATTTCATTAGAAAACTCATTAATTGACTGCCCCCCACATCTTAGCAATTCACTGTAAAGCTGAAAATAAGTGATTATAAATCTTTCCCAACTTTTAATGTGAAATTGTTTTTCAGTTAAAATCCAGTGCAAACATATTGAACTTTGTTTTAATCCTATGTAATTCATTTTATTAACTATGACCAAATAGAACATCTGTTAAAATTCCATACTGTTGGCTTCATGGGAAAAGAAAAAAAATCCGTTTGCTCTTGGAATTTGGCCATTGTATTATTGTTCAGGCTTTCAGTAAATGTGCAATGAGACATTCTTATTAATGGGAATATTAAACAAATGAAAATGAAATATTGCCTTTAATCACAAGCAGTTTATAAAATGAGTCACCTAATTAGATTTACTTTATTGTAACTTTACCATAGAATGGTCTTTGAGGAATGGACAATAGTTCATTCTTTAAAGAACGTAAAATTATTACTCCTCAAATATAGATTTTAGCCTACAGTTTTTCATCATCTCTTAAATAAACAAGCATTTTTAGAAAGAACAATTTAGTAAAATTATCTTAGTGTAGAAAAATTACTTTAGCCCTTTAGTGCATATTTTCTCATGTTTTGTTTACATGGAACCAGCTGCTATTTACTTTTTTTGTTCTTTGGACAGATTTCATTTGCACTGTACAGTTTTGAAAAGGCCTCATATTTCCATTGTTGCATGTTTGCTGTGTTGTCTGGAAGGGGTACCAGTTCCTGTGTATAGGGTGTACTGGGAAGTAAATCAATACCGTGAGTCTTCAGTGTAAACATATAGGAAAGCTCTTGGATAAAGGGGGGAATTTTCTTAAATCTTCTTTTTAAATGTTAGTTAGCATCATAAACCATAGCATCATCAACCATAATGTTGAAGTAGCCTCATGATGTTCCTTTATGATTTTCATCTCTTGAAATACTCTGTTTCTTCATATTTGTGTGTTCATTTAGACGGCATATAGGCTGTAAATAACAAAATGTGACTACAGTGGTTGAACTAAATATGGTTTTTCTTAAAATTTTTTTTTTTCTCATCTTGTAACAAGAAATCTGGAGCTGGTCACTCTCACACTGGTATAGGTTAAATGAGGACAGCAAAGATCCAGGCTATTTCATTCTGCTTGGCGAACCTTAATACTCTTGGCTGATTTACTCATGGTGTCAAAATGGCTGCTTCACCATTAGGCATCATGGCCCCTTTCCAAGCATGGAGAAGTGGGAAGGACAGGAGGCATCCTCTGTCATTGTGTTTTCTTAGAAAACAAAAGTTTTCATAGGCCAGGTGTCTAAGGCTGTCCAGAGTTGTGTGGGTTGGGAAGTTGAGTGTGTGTGCAGCTTTTCAGTGTGGTAGGTGAAGGCAGGCAGAGAGGGGGTTGGGACTCCCTTTGCTGAGTTGCCATCCTACAGTGTCTGCTGTATTCCCTCTATTCAAGTCCTTGTATTTCAAACTCAATTCCTTCAGGAGGGACATTATTTCATACACCCCTTGACTTCACCATAGTTGGGGCCCCACTTGTTCACATCCAGGGCACTTGTCTGGATTGCAGTTTTTTGCACAACTAATTCCCCTCTGTAAATTGTGATGTCTGTTCTCATTCTTTTCCTTCCACTTTTGTTCTTGTGGGCGTCAGTGTGGGAGGTCTTTTTAAAAATACTTGTTATTCTCTTTGTAATTATTATTCTGAAAACAGTTTATTTCAAAGTTACCTTTTTTTTTTTATAGTTTTCATTTTAAAATTAAGATCTCAGAATATCTCCGTGGATATGGTCATAGGCAGACCCTTTCCTTAAAAAATATGTAAACGCAATAGAAATAATAGCAGATACTTTCCAAGTATTTACAATGTTTCAGTCATTATGCTAAGTTCTTAGCTTCATACAGTCTTCACAGTGACCCAGAACATGATCCCTGCTTTGTAGAAACTGAGACTTAGTAAGGCTGTGGTTCATCCAGTAAAGGGGGAAACTGAGGACTTGAGAGCCCATGATATTAGCCCCCATGGTGAGCTGTGTATTTTGCATTTTATATGCAGACAGATTTTTCAGAGAAGAGAAAATACGTATGTTTAAAATGAATCGTCCGTATTTTATCTTTCTTTTTAAAAAAATCTTTAAGTAGATCTTAGTGCCAGGAGTTTGGGGAAAATAAGTTCTCAGTAACCAGAAGTCTACATGAAGAAAAGTTAATCAGAAGTTTCCTGGGAGGGGGAGGGAGTGGGAGGGATCGGAAGCTTGGACTTATCAGACACAACTTAGAATAGATTTACAAGGAGATCCTGCTGAAAAGCATTGAGAACTATGTCTAGATACTCATGTTGCAACAGAAGAAACGGTGGGGGAAAAACTGTAATTGTAATGTATACATGTAAGGATAACCTGACCCCCTTGCTGTACAGTGGGAAAATAAAAAAAAAATAAAAAAAAAAAAAAAAAGAAGTTTCCTCTGTGGTGCAGCAGGTTGAGGATCTGGTGTTGTCTCTGTGGCAGTGCTGGTTTGATCCCCTGTCTGGTGCAGTGAGTTAAGGATCTGGCATTGCTGCAGCTGTGGCTAGGTTGCAGCTGTGGCTAGGTTGCAGCTGCAGCTTATATTCAGTCCCTGGCCTGGGAACCTGCGTATGCAATGGGTGCAGTTGAAAAAGGAAAAAAAGAAGTTAATCCGAGGACATAAACAGAAAATCCGCTTCGGTAGTGATATCATGGAGAACAGTGACTTAATACATACATGTCATTCTACTTACTTGCATTTGTTCTCATCCTTCAGGTACCCCAGCAGGTACCAAGATGATCTGAAATCATCTTCATTTCTTGTTTACAAATTTATTTCCTGCCTTCCTCCCTGCACAAGAATATCTGCACATTGAGGGCAAGTGCCTCTTGCATGTTTTCCTTCCTACTATTAATCCAGCACCTAGTAGAGTCTTTGACATACAGCACACTCAGAAAATAATTAGTGAACAGACCAGTTCCTTGATCCCACTTTTCAGAAGTAGACCAACTTTAAGTACTTGGATATTTAAAATCGCCTACGGATGCTCAGGTGCGGATGAATTTGGCAAGAATTATGGAGTCCTCACCTAATTCCCAGGCATGTTAGTGGTTTTCTGCCGTCTCAACTTTCTGCACTCTCAGTGAGCTTAATTTTCTCCTTGTCTTTTCTCATCACATTTCCTGATATTCTTGTGCCTTCCACACATAGCCCTTATTTTAATTTTGTCATTTCTTGTTAGAGGTTGTTTCTATGAATATTTTATATATGTAAAACACTTTTTGAAATGACATATGAAAATAGCAAACAGTTTATTTGTGATGAAAATCTTTTGTCAGGTATGTGCAAATTATGTACAGTGAACACTGGGTAAAAATTACTTTTGAGGTTCTTAGGTTTGAACACCGTCTTGCAATATGAGCACACAGCATCTTATAAGAGGTATTAAAAAAGAAACTATCTGTGTTAAGAAAACCAAATACGAAGGTAAAATCAGTAATTTTAATGTGTAAAGTCAAAGATTGTGGTTGCAGGGAGTCATTTCAAAGAACTATTTTAAGTGTTTACCTGTGGGTTTTACTACCTGGTAGCATATTTCCCTGGGGTCATATCATGATAATAGTTCTAATTTGAATTCTAGGATCATGTACTTTACTTAATTACATTTTTCTAATCTTAAGATTAAACTGTAAGGTATTAACCTTTTTATTTTTGTTTTTTAGCCTATCAGTAGCCTGAGGCTTGGCAAAGTTAAACAATACAGCTAATATGTATAGTATATTGTCAGCTCTGGAAGCAGAGGCACAGCCTGTGTTGATTCCAAAGCCTGTATTTGTGGTTACACTTGCTTCCTGTTCATGTTTTGCAGATAAATTCACTGTTCGTTGCTCTAAGATTTTTTCAGTAAACCGTGGAAAATAAAATATTAGTATATTTGTGAGACTTGGACCAAATCTCTTAACTTGGAGTAGAACACAACTTTTGAGTGTTAGAGGGTACTAAAAGAAATGGAGGCATCTGTAAAGGCAGAACACAATGAACTGTGCCTCTGAATTAGGCAGCGATATTGATTGCAACATCTTTCCTCTGGCCTTTGTTAAGTTTGCTTAAAAATGCTTTGGCTGATTTTAGCCTTCTTTTGTCTTTTCTTCCCGGGGCTTTCACAGATGTTCTGAGAACCCAATAGATTAAAAAAAAAGATGATAAACTTTGGGATTGAAATGTTTTTGGTACTTAACCAAATAACAGATAGTTTATTGACTAGTGGAGAAGCAGAAATTGTTGAGAGGGGATTTTCTTTGCCTTTGTGAAAATTCTTTGCTTTTTGTTATTGAATTTGTCAATATAAAAGTTGTGTTAGAGAAATACACACTAGAGGGCGCACAAGGCCTGTGTTTTAAATGATGGTGGCAGGAACTCCAGTATACCTGAACCTTGAAGCTCTTGAGTTGACTGCTTGGCACTTTTAAAAAAGTCATTTGAGTTTTAAAAAAAAGAAAATCCAAGCATAATAAATACTGCTTTCCAATCCATGGTTCCTGAATAATACTGTTTTATTTAATCCATAAATACTTCATTATGTATCTCTAAAATGTAAGAACCATTAAGCATATTTATCTTGCCAAAACCAAATATCAGTCTTGAAGTATCTCCTCCAAGCTATTTTTCAGTTACAAAGGGAAAAAATAGTAATTTTGCAGTGGGAGGAACTGGCAGATTTATTCAAGTGATGATGGTTAACATCACCAGTAGTAAGATGTTTTGACATCATACACCCCCAATATGATGTACAATATCACTTCTTAGTTCTTCTTGCCAAAAAAATGTATAGTCTCTGACTGATCACGAGGAAACATCTGACAAACCCAAATTGAGGGACATTGTACAAAATCGTCAAGGTCATGAAAAACAAAGATAACAGAATTGTCATACACAGGAGCAAACTAAGACACAACAGGCAAATGCAGTGAGGGATTCTGGGTTGGATATTGGTTGAAAGAGAAAATAATATTAGGGGGAAAATCAAATAAGGCCTGTAATTTAGCTGTTAGCATTGTAATACCAGCAGTTGATTTTCATAGTCCTACCCTGGTTATTAGAGAAGCTCTGTATAGTGTGTATGTGAACTCCCTATATCATTTTAGCAACCTTTATGATAGTCTATAAATTGATTTTAAAAATAAAGAGCTGCAAAAGAAAGAATGCCAGATTTGGACATCGTATGAAATATTTAACCTGATACTGAAAATGATTGTCTAAAAGAATGACAACTTAAACTTACAACTTAATTTTAAAAAATTTCTTTTTTCTGTCTTCCAGGGCTGCAATTGTGGCATATGGAAGTTCCCAGGCTCAGGGCCAAATTGGAGCGGTAGCTGCCAGCCTATACCACAGCCACACCAGATCTGAGCTGCATCTGTGACCTACATCTTGCGGCCATGCGAGATCCTTAACTCACTGAGCGAGGCCAGGGAACAAACCTGTGTCCTCATGGATACTAGTCAGGTTCCTAACCTGCTGAGTTACAGTGGGAACTCTCAATTTAAAAATTTTTAAATCAAAGTAATAACAATTGAATAATACATAAGAATTTATGATGAAAAGCAAGTCTCCTGCTTTTTCCTTCAATTCTAGTCCTCTTTTCTAGAGGTAATCTCTTTTAACTGTTTCCATTTTTAGTTCTTATTACATCCATATTTCCAAATAATGTTTACACATATAACTTGTCAGTTTTAGATGCAATCTCTCAAGTCTTTGGAAGGGAAGATGGACTGAGCTCCCTTGATGCTCCTCCCAATCTTGTGTCATTCTAGCAGCCCAGTTACATAAATCTCATTCCTCTGATTATTTTAGAAACCTTAAGTCGTATATTTGATAATCTTAGACTATCAAGATGGCTGACAGTTTCATTGTGTCCTTCCCTCACAACCATTTCTTTCATGACTTTTCTGGGTTGACTCTAATAAAAGTTGAACACCAATAAGCTAGTGTTTGTGTCATTTGAGACTTGGTGCACCCATCACTAGTAGCCTTCTGGGGTTGTGCTTCTGCTTGTGTTCGTCCCTGCCTTACCCTGCAGAAGATATTTCCAACATCAGAATCAAGTGGACCATCTCCTTGCCTTCTACCATGTGCAAAAATTTGTCCTGTGTTTTAATTTGCTGAACATTTAGAGCATGAACTTTCTCATGTTTCCTCCCACCCCCAGAGTTTCTAAATGCCATTTTTGGGTGCATCGTTTGACTTTTTTGTGTATTTAAGTGTGACAACCTCAAAATCATACTGTTTTTGTAGTTCTGTGTTCTGGCTTCCCTTGGGAATCTCAGAATTTTCTGTCTTCTGCTTCTAATCCACTGTGATCCTTCAGTGTTTCTGGACTTTTCCTCACTGCCTTCCTAACCTGGATTCACTGTTGCCTGGAGCCCTCAAAACACAGTGGTTCAGACCATGGTTTTGGTAGCCAGATAGCTTAGGTTGACTGTAGCTCTGCCTCTCACAGTCTTACACCTCTGGTTCCTTACTGTCCTCATCCGACCGAAACATTGGAATGCAAAGTAAATATAAGGGTAGAGCTCCTTTTTTTGAAGGCCTTTATTTTATCCTGATTTTTTGTTCAGGTAATTATCTTTACTTCCTAATATAACTTTCAGAGGTTCTTACTAATGCCACTTGATGATAGCCATTCATGAGTCTTTGGCTTTACCTGTGTTTCACTGATTATTTTTTTTTATACAAGAAGAAATTATGTTGGAGTTCCCACCATAGCACAGAGGGTTAAGAATCTGACTGCAGCAGTTCTGGTTGCTGTGGAGGTGTCGGCTTGATCCTTGGCTCAACACAATGGGTTAATGGATCTGGTGTTTACTGCAGCTGCAGCATGGTTTGCATCTGTGGCTCAGATACAGTCTCTGGCCTAGGAACTTCCATATGCTTTTGCTGCAGCCATGAAATTAAAACTAGTAAGAATACTAACAAAAAAGAAGGAATTATGTTAAGATGCTAGATTCTTAGAGAAGCATGTTGATTTTATCAGTTCAGTGTGTATCTTAGTTATATTTGGGAAGTAAGTGATTGAATTTGTATGGAGTCTTTTAAGCTGATTCCAGGTTTTCTAATAAAGCTCCCCTATATCTTTTTTTTTTTCTTTTATTAAAATTTTTTTATTATAGTTGATTTACAATGTTCTGTCAGTTTATCCTAATCCACATGTGTTGAGTCCTCTGTGTTGTTTATCTGTGAGTTATTCCATACTTCCGTTCTGCGAAATGGAGTGATGAGCAAGTTAAAAATCACTCTGGAATGAAGTTTGTTTTCCTCAGAGGGTAAATAAAGTATGTCCTTTGCCTGTTAGAAGGTATCAGTGATATCCATGTTTAGGGGAGACAATGATATGTTTTATATTGAGCAACCAAGATCCTATGGAAATTACACTCTGCTGATTCGTCTGTTGGTTCACACAACTGTTTACAAAGATTCTTTCGTCCTCCTTATGGATGTTTAATAAGAGTCTGAAAAAGTTGTGTAGATAACACATCTTACTCATTAAGTTTTAGATTAGTTTTTTTTTTTTCTTTTCTTTTTTTTTTTCTTTTAAGGCTGCATCCGTGGCGTATGGAGTTTCCCAGGCTAGGGGTCCAATCAAAGCTACAGCTGCCAGCCTACACCACAGCTCATGGCAACACCAGATCCTTAACCCACTGAGCAAGTCCAGGGATCGAACCCACAACTTCATGGTTCCTGGTTGGATTCGTTTCTGCTGCTCCATGACGGGTACTCTAGTTTTTAGACTAGTTTTAAGTGAAGGCACCAAATAAAGGGTCTGTGGCTCATTGTAACCTCAGTAAATTCTCATCACTTAATTTTTCTGTATTTGAAGGAGGAATTTACAAACAGTCCCATAACCTGGATTGTCTGATTTCTTTATGATTCTATTCAGATTATATATTAAATTTTGTGTGTGCCTGGATGATGCAGGGGTCACATGTTGTCCCAAACTTGGTGGACCCAAGTTTAATCATTTGATTAGGTTGGCATTTCCTAGCTTTCTGTTCTCCAGAGGTTCATTTCTTCTTTGTGAGAAGTGATCTGTGGGGTAATATTATGCAACCATGTGATTATCCTGTTCCCCAATAATCTTTCACCCAGTAGTTCTGACATCTGCAGATGCTTCTTGCCTGAAGCATTTATTACATTGGTAATTGCAAAATGGTGATTTTCCTAATACTATCCCTTTTCTCTGAGTTTATTAACTGGCATTCTTCTATAAAGGAGAGCGTTTTTCCTTTACCACCTCCCTCGCTTTCTACTCCGTCCTCTCCCCACCCAGGTCCCTTTTTAAATATGCCTATGGACTCATAGAATCTCTATCTCTCTCTCTCTTTTCTTTAATGGCTTCATTGCAATATAATTCACAATGCCAGATAGTTCATTCATTTAAAGTAACCATTCAGTGGGTTTTAGTTTTAGTCTTTTCAACGATATGTGCAACCATTACCACAATTGTGGATTGTTTTTTATTTAATAATTATAATCCATTGCCATTCTTCTTTTTTTTTTTTTGTTTTGTTTTGTTTTGTCTTTTTAGGACCGCATCTTCAGCATATGGAGGTTCCCAGGCTAGGGGTCCAATTGGAGTTGTAGCCACCAGCCTAGGGGTTGAATCAGAGCTGCCAGCCTATACCACAGGCACAGCAATGCCAGATCTGAGCCACATCTGTGACTTATAGCATAGCTCACGGCAACACAGGATCCTTAACCCACTGAGTGAGGCTAGTAATTGAACCTGCGTCCTCATGGATGCTAGTCACATTTGTTTCCGCTGAGCCACGATGGGGGCTCCGCCATTATTATTCTTTTTGAGGCTAAAGCTGCAGCAAATTTGACCGGTGGGAGCCTCTTCAAGCCTTTTGTTCTTACATACTTCCCGGTTAGTATTTGAGAACTTCCTTGTTGATGTAGCTAGCTGTCCCACGCTTACTTTGTACTTTCCCAGTCCTGTCATCAGTGCCCTCTCCATGGAGCCCTTGCTTCCTTTTAGTGGGGAGGTATATAGGAGTGATAGAAACCAAGATCTGGATCCTGGGTGCCTTACTGCTTGTGGGCTCTTTTATTGAGCAGAAGAGCTTTTAAAAATTAAATGCATTGCTTTGGTTCCTCCTTCCCATCTGCCTGTACTTGTCTCAGGCAAGAACAAATAATTAATTTTTTTGTTGTTGTTGTTATCGTATTGTAAGTTTGACTTCTTTTTTTGTGTACAGAGCTGTCCACTGTAACACATGTATGGAGTCACGTAACCAGCAGTACAGTCAGGGTCCAGGATATTCACATCATCCCCCAGACATCTTGTACTATCCCTTTGTAGTCATACTCATTTCCGTGCTTCTAATCCTTGGCAATGACTGATCTGTCCTCCATCATTATGGTTTTTTCCTTTTGAGAATGTCATCATTTGTATGGAGTCACATTATGTAAAACCTTCTGAGACTAGTTCCTATGATTCACTGTACTGATGCTGAGATTCATCCTAGTCGTTGCATGTCTCAGTGGTTTGTTCCTTTTATTTATTCTATTGTTTGAATATACCACAGTTTGTTTCTATATTCACGCATTGAAGGACACTTGAATTCTTTTCAGTTTAGGAGCCGTTATGTAGAGAATTGGTATAAATATCCATGTACAGGTTTTTGTGTAAACATAAATTTGCATTTTTCTAGGGTAGGCAGAAATGGAATTGCTGGGTCATATGGTAAGTGTATGGTAACTTTATAAAAAACTGCAGAACTCTTTTTTTTATTTTAGCCATTCTAATAGGTATGTGATGATGTCCCATAGTGGTTTTAATTTTCATTTCCTGAATGGTAATGATATTGAACATGTTTGTGATCCTTAGATGTTCTTTGAAGTGTGTCTTATCCATTTTTAAGTTAGGTTGTTTGTTTCTTACTGTAGTATTTCAAAAGTTCTTAATGTGTTTGAGATGCTAGTCCTTTTGTCACTTGTGTGATTTGCACATATTTCCTGATAATGTATATAGCTTGTATTTTCATTCTCTGAACCACATTATTTGTAAAATCTTTAAATTTTGTCAAAGTCCAGTTTTATCACTTTTTTGTGATTGTACTTCGAGTGTCGTGTCTAAGATCTCAGCCCAACACCAAGTCTTTAAGGTCTTCTCCCATGTTTCCTTTTAAAAGTTGTATAGGCTTAGATTTGATGTCTACATCTGTGATGCATTTTGAATTGTTTTTATTTCGGGGTGGAGTTTAGGTTGAGGTTTGTTTTTTGCACATGTTCAATTGTCCCAACATTTGTTGAAAACAGTTATCTTTTCTCCATTGAAATGCTTTTGTATCTTTGTAAAAAATCAGTTGGCGGAGTTCCCGTCGTGGCGCAGTGGTTAACGAATCCGACTAGGAACCATGAGGTTGTGGGTTCGGTCCCTGCCCTTGCTCAGTGGGTTAACGTTCCGGCGTTGCCGTGAGCTGTGGTGTAGGTTGCAGACGCGGCTCGTATCCCGCGTTGCTGTGGCTCTGGCGTAGGCCGGTGGCTGCAGCTCCAATTGGACCCCTAGCCTGGGAACCTCCGTATGCCGTGGGAGCGGCCCAAGAAATAGCAAAAAAGAGCAAAAAAAAAACAAAAAAAAAAACCAAAAAAACCAAGAGCTTAGTTTCTAGGAGCCTTGGGAAACCATAGGCCTCAAACAGGTAGTTTCCACATTTGTTTGAAGAGAGGACAAATGCTGAACTTTGTTAGCGTGATAGAAAAAAAAAAAAAAAAGAAATCAGTTGGCTATATCTGTAGGATCTGTATCTGGAACAAATTTGTATTGGTTCCTTCTTAGGTGCCAAGCAATGCATTTGTTTTTCTTTCTACTCAGTTATTTGTGTTCACATTTTTGACCATTCCACTATTGGAAGGTGTTGTTTTGATTTTCTAAGATATTTTCCTTTTTTTAAAAAATTTAAACTGATAAGAATGGCTGTATGAAAAACCCGGAAAACTTATGTTTTCTACCTTTTTTCTTTCTAAATCACCTCTTAAAAAAACTGATAGGAAGGACTGACTAAAAATATTCTAAAATTTTAATGTATTTTTTATCCTTTTTTCTTCCGTTTTTGTAAGAATGACCTATTTCTCTTGAATTACTGTACCTTTAATATGTTACATTAGTGAATTACAAGCTTACTTCTTCATCTTACTTTGATTAAGCAGACAGTGGTATTTCCTTTTTTAATTTGGACCACACGTTTGTTGTTATTGCTGTTACACTGCCATATAATGTAGTCTTTTTTTCATTTTTTAAAGCTTTATTGAAGTATAGTTGATTTATAATATGATAATATCTGTTGTACAACAAAGTGATTCAGTTTTACATATACACATCATATAGTTTAGTCCTAACATTCACATGAAGAAGGAAAAGGTGCTATGTGTTTTATTTTTATTTATTTTTGTTTCTAAATTTTATTGGTTTTAATTATAATTTTATTTTTTTATTAATGATTTTTATATTTTCCATTATATCTGATTTACAGTGTTCTCTCAATTTTCTGCTGCACAGCAAGGTGACCCAGTTACACATACATGTATAGATTCTTTTTTCTCACATTTTAATGCTCCATCACAAGTGACTAGATACAGTTCCTAGAGCTACACAGCAGGATCTCATTGCCTATCCATTCCAAAGGCAATAGTCTGCATCCACTAACCCCAGGTTCCCAATCCATCCTATTCCTTCCCTCTCCCCTTTGGCAACCACAAGTCTATTCTCCAAGTCCATGATTTTCTTTTCTGTAGAGAGGTTCATTTGTGGTGTGTATTAGATTCCAGATATAAGTGATATCATATGGTATTTGTTTTTCTCTTTCTGACTCACTTCAGTTAGTATGAGAGTCTCTAGTTCCATCCATGTTGCTACAAATGGCATTACTTTAGTCTTTTTTATAGCTGAGTATATATACCACATCTTCTTAATCCATTCATCTGTCGATGGACATTTAGGTTGTTTCCATGTCTTGGCTATTGGGAATAGTGCTGCAGCAAACACGAGGGTGCAGGTGTCTTTTTCAAGGAAAGTTTTGTCTGGATATATGCCCAGGAGTGGGATTGCTGGGTCGTGTGGTAGTTCTATGTATAGTTTTCTGAGGTACCTCCATACTGTTTCCCATAGTGGCTGTACCAGCTTACATTCCCACCAACAGTGCAGGAGGGTTCCCTTTTCTCCACACCCCCTCTAGCATTTGTTCTTTGTGGACTTATGAATGATGGCCATTGTGACTGGTGTGGGGTGGTATCTCAACATGGTAGTGTTGATTTGCATTTCTCTAATAGTCGGAGATGTTGAGTATTGTTTCAAGTGCTTGTTGGCCATCTGTATACTTTTCTTGGAGAAATGTCTCTTCAGGTCTTTTGCCCATTTTTCAGTTGGGTTGTTGGCTTTTTTGCTGTTGAGTTGTGTAAGCTGTTTGTATATTTTAGAGACGAAGCCCTTGTGAGTTGCATCATTTGACACTATTTTCTCCCATTCTGTAAGTTGTCTTTTTGGTTTCCTTTGCTGTGCAAAAGCTTGTCAGTTTGGTTAGGTCCCATTGTTTTGTTTTTGCCTTTATTTCTGATGCTTTGGGGGACTGACCTGAGAAAACATTTGTAAGGTCGATGTCAGAGAATGTTTTGCCTGTGTTCTCTTCTAGGAGTTTGGTGGTGTCTTGTCTTACATTTAAGTCTTTCAGCCATTTTGAGTTTATTTTTTGTGCATGGTGTGAGGGTGTGTTCTAGTTCCACTGATTTGCATGTGGCTGTCCAGGTTTTCCAGCAGTACTTGCTGAAAAGACTGTCTTTTTCCCATTTTATATTCTTGGCTCCTTTGTCGAAGATTAATTGACCATAGGTGTCTGGGTTTATTTCTGGGTTCTCTATTCTGTTCCATTGGTCTGTATGTCTGTTTAGGTACCAGTACCACACTGTCTTGATGACTGTGGCTCCGAAATATTGCCTGACGTCTGGGAGAGTTATGCCTCCTGCTTGGTTTTTGTTCCTCAGGATTGCTTTGGCAATTCTGGGTCTTTTGTGGTTCCATGTGACTTTTTGGATTGTTTGTTCTAGTTCTGTGGAAAATGTCCTGGGTAGTTTGATAGGGATTGCGTTGAATGTGTAGATGGCTTTGGGTAGTATGGCCATTTTTACACTATTAATTTTTCCAAGCTAGGAGCATGGAATATCTTTCCATTTCTTTGCATCCTCTTTAATTTCTTGATTAATGTTTTATGGTTCTCATCATTAAAGTCACCTCCTTGGACTAGGTTTATTCCCAGGTGTTTAATTTTTGGGGGTGTGATTTTAAAAGGTATTGTATTTTCGTATTCCTTTTCTAATATTTCATTGTTAGTATACAGAAACACGACTGATTTCTGAATGTTAGTCTTGTATTCTGCTACTTTGCTGAATTTGTTGATCAGTTTGAGGAGTTTTTGGGTTGAGTCTGTAGGGTTTTCTGTATATAGTATCGTGTCATCTGCATACAGTGACAGTTTTACCTCTTCTCTTCCAGTTTCGATATCTTTTATTTCTTTTGCGTGTCTGATTGCTGTGGCTAGGACTTCCAATACTATGTTGAATAACAGTGGTGAGAGTGGGCATCCTTGTCTTGCTCCAGATTTTTAGTGGGAAGGCTTTCAGCTTTTCTCCATTGAGTATTATATTTGCTTGGGTTTGTTACAAATGGCTTTGAATATGTTAAGGTATGTTCCCCCCATACCCACTTTGGTAAGAGTTTTGATCATGAATGGATGTTGGCCTTTGTCGAATGCTTTTTCTGCATCTATTGAGATGATCGTGTGGTTTTGACTTGTCTTTTGTTGATGTGGTATATGGCATTGATTGATTTGCATACTTTGAACCATTCTTGTGAAGCTGGGATGAATCCCACTTGGTTGTGGTGTATGATCTTTTTTATATGTTGTTGGATTTGGTTGTCTAAAATTTTGTTGGGAATTTTTACGTCAGAGATTCATCAGAGATATTGGCCTATAGTTTTCTTTTTTGATGGTATCTTTGTCTGGTTTTGATATTAGGGCTATGGTGGCATCATAGAATGTCTTTGGGAGTGTTCCTCTTTCTTCAACCTTTTGAAAAAGTTGAAGGAGGATGGGTATAAGTTCCTCTTTGTATGTTTGGTAGAATTCGCTTGTGAAGCCATCTGGTCCTGGACTTTAATTTGTAGGGAGTGTTTTTTATTATATATTCAGTTTCATTTCTAGTGATTGGTCTGTTCAGTTGATCTGTTTCTTCTCGATTCAGTTTTGGCAGGCTCTAAATCTCTAGAAAGTTATCCATTTCTCTAGGTTGTCAAATTTGTTGACATACAATGGCTCATAGTATTCTCTTAGGGTTTTTTGTATTTCTGCAGTATCCATTGTGATTTCTCCTTTTTCTTTTTTTATTTCATTTATTTGGGTTTTCTCTCTCCTCTTCTTGGTGAGTCTGGCCAGAGGTTTGTCAATTTCGTTTACCTTTTCAAAGAACCAGCTCTTGGTTTTTCTGATTTTTTCCTATTGTTTTTTGAATATCTATTTTATTGATTTCCTCTCTGATCTTTATGATCTCCTTCTCCTGTTGACTTTCGGTTTCATTCTTCTTTTTCTAATTCATTTAGGTGGTGGGTTAAGTTATTGATTTGAGATTTTTCTTCTTTTTTGAGGAAGGCCTGTATTGCTATGAATTTTCCTCTAAGCACTGCTTTTGCAGCACCCCATAGATTTTGAGTGGTTGTGTCTTCCTTATCATTTGTCAAGGTATTTTTTAAATTTCCCTTTTGATTTCCTCATTGGCCCATTGATTTTTTAGTAGCATGTTATTTAATCTCCATGTAGTTAGTTTTTTCTCACTTCTTTTCCTGTGGCTGATTTCTACTTTTCATGTCATTGGGGTCAGAGAAGATATTTGAAATAATTTCTATACTCTTAAATTTATTAAGGTTAGCTTTGTGCCCCGGTATGTGATCAGTACTTGAGAATGTTCCATGTGCACTTGAGAAGAATGTATTCTGATTTCTTTTGGATGTTATGTCCTGAAAATGTCAATTAAGTCTAATTGTTCTATTGTGTCATTTAGGGTCTCTGTTGTCTTATTGATTTTCTGTCTAGAGGCTCTGTCCATAGATGTGAGTGGGGTGTTAAAGTCTCCTACTATTATTGTCTTCCCAGCTATGTATTTTATTTTATCCAAGCATGAAGCACCTTTACTTTGAGAGTTATCCTGGTCACACTATTTTATAAAATACAAGACCTGCAATGAAGTACCAAGATCACTCTGTTAGTCTGTGGTGAAGTAAGCTGAGAACCCAGATTCTTTGATTCTTATTCTAGCGCTGCCTTCCTACAGTGGAAAGTCTACAAACCATGAAATTAATATGATGTATTTAATGCAAAAGACAGATTATGTAAATTTTCTTTGTACCCTACAACTTAAAAGAAGTTCCCCATGGTCATGAGATATCATTACTGAGGTGATGACCCAGTGGTTTGGGCTCACTTGAGAATATTCATTGTGGGCAGAGTTCAGAGCTATGGTCTTAGCAGTGTGTGGCTAAGACAGAAGAGGTCAAAGATTCTACCCTCAGAGAGCTTTTGCTGTTGTGTGTGTGGAGGGCCACATGCATGCATTTGTAAAGCAGTTCGTCAGTATTTGAAAATAATAGTCCAAGTGCTGGCAAGTATAAGAATGAGTAGTCATTCATGGAATAAACCTTCATCTTTGGATGTATTGAATTTTAAGTAATCCTTTTACAAAATAGAAGGTCGAGGACAGTAATGGAATCCATGGGTTGATAAGGGGCAACATTCTTAGAAAAGGATGCTAGCTGCCTTTTAAAGAATATTTTTTATGCTTCAAGTGGTGCTAAAACACTCAGTTTGAGTGTCCTGCTTGTAATCACATGTACTGAACCCCCTTTTGTGGTTGGGACCTTTGGTAACTTTTTTTTTTTTTTAATTCCTATTTCTTGCCTCAAGTAAGAAAGGAAAAATAGAATTGCAAGTCAAGATGGAACTTGCTTGGAGGGCTCTCTGTAATGTTCTCATGTAAATTATAGCAATGGGTCTCAGAAGAACCAAAAAAAAAAAAAATCTAGTACTAGGACCCCCAGAGTCATGACAATATTAGCTAATTAACACTCTGCATAATACTGAGTAATCTATTTACTTTAAGTTTTTTGGCGACGACTGCCAGCTAAATGTTATGAAGATCTTTGTAGGAAATGTGTCCCGGAGGCTCACTCTGCCCTTAATGCTTAGGTGTGGGATTTCACTTCAAAGATCTTGAGTGAAGTGACTCTCAGTGCAGTTAAAAAAAAAAAAAAAAGTTAGTTTCTTATCAGTAACACTTAACTATGATTCCTTATGTTGAAATAAGGTTAGGTATATACTCAATCTCGTTGAAAAATGACTGGATACAGAAAAAAATGTTGAATTCATTTCATGCAAATCAAAACCTCCAAATCATTTACAACCATTCAGTAGCTTAGAGAGTATTAAACAGGTGTCACCCATATTTGGGGGCTTTTTGAGGCATTATCCAACACATGTAAACTTGGACTAGCTTTTGCACTTTTTCAAATTTGCTTGTGTGTGTTTTTAAAACCTTTAAAAATATTCTATTTTTTAAAATAAAGAATTGGAGCCATAAATTTGGCAAGCATTAAGCATGCTAATTAGTTCAACATACTGACCAGTTCTCTGAATTATTAGTTCAAAGAAGCATGTGGACAGGGATGAAATTAGATTTGGGCATTTTTCACTCTAGTTGTTTTAGGATACTCTGTGTTGCTTTGATCTGTAAATAACAGATGCTTTTTCATGCATGGTTCAGGATACATCAAACATGTCTCAAACTTTGCCTCAGATTTAGGACTCATCATTTGTATCCAGAATTGGATATACACACTTGTAACTATTCAGTAACTTTAGAAAAAACTTTTTTGGATTTGTGTGTGATGGTTAAAACATAGGATATTTTACTCCTCACAGTATGTACTCACTGCCTTATCATTTTTTATAAACTGGCATAAATAGTTATAAGGCAGCACATAAAATTTACTTTATCGATTGCTAAAGTATATTTACTTACTCAAATGTGAGTTTTAAGACCAAAAACTTAGGCCATGATGAAAGCTAGTGAGCGTGTGTGTGCATATGCGTGTGTGAATATGCATGTGTATACAGGTATATACATATGATCACATTTTAAATTCATGGTAAAAAACATACATTGGCTTTATTTTTATTTTTTTGTCTTTTTATTTTTATTTTTATTTTTTTTTGCTATTTCTTGGGCCGCTCCCGTGGCATATGGAGGTTCCCAGGCTAGGGGTCTAATCGGAGCCGTAGCCACCAGCCTACGCCAGAGCCACAGCAACGCAGGATCTGAGCCGAGTTTGCAACCTACACCACAGCTCACGGCAATGCCAGATCGTTAACCCACTGAGCAAGGGCAGGGACCGAACCTGCAACCTCATGGTTCCTAGTCAGATTCGTTAACCACTGCGCCATGACAGGAACTCCTGGCTTTATTTTTATTAGCTAAATAATCTATTTAATAATTGTCTAATAACTGGAATTAAGAGCAAACCTAGTTGTCTGCACAAAACATTGTTCTTAAGTTCTATAATTTGATACCTCTTTTGGCTTTTATGTGGGAAGCCTTTAGTGTCATCAGGAATAATTTTTGTAAGGAATGGCACCGAATAGATGGAGGATTGGATGAGAAGTGTTTAAGACCAGGAGGGTCAGAACCGAGAAACCCATGACTCCCCATTTCCCCAGCCCCAAATCACAAGGCTCATTCAGGAGTTCCTGTTGTGGCTCAGCAGTAATGAACTTGATTAGTATCCATGAGGACAAGTGTTGGATCCCTGGGCTCCGCTCATTGGGTTAAGGATCTGGCGTTGCCGTGAACTGTGGTGTAGGCCGACAGCTACAGCTCTGATTCAGCCCCTAGCCTGGGAACTTCCATATGCCATGGGTGTGGCCCTAAAAAGACCAAAAAAAAAAAAAAGGCTTAGTCAGAGGCCATGCTTCAGCCCCGTGTAAATGCAGAGGGATGAGGCAGTGTCCTCTATGTGTAAGCCTCCTGTTTAGAAATAATCTTGGAAAGATCAAACAATAATGTCTTGCATTAACTAGAGAGTATTAAATATACCCTTTTAGTTAGTAAAATCATTTTTTCTATTTGGTCATTAAACCACATGAGGTTTCATAACATTCTCTTATCAATATCTTTATCAAAATACTTTTTGGTCATTAAACCACATGAAGTTTTATAACATTGTCCTATCAGTATCTTTATCAAAATACTACTTTAACAGTAGCTTCTTTATGACCTCAGGTATTAGGATACCAAAGTTCTGGTTATAATTATGTCACTTACTATCATGTGTCTTAAAGTTGTTTAATCTTCCTGGGCATTGGCGTTCTCATTTTTAAAATGTTAGGTAAACTTTTGAGCTGTTTCAGACCACACCCTGTTTTTGGAATATAGTCTTGATGGCACAGAGTCATGGTCACCGGTGTATGAATGCCTTATCTGTGGCTGCTTTCCCACTGCAGTGGCAGAGTAACGGTGACAGAGACTGTATGGCCCGCAGAGCCTAAAATACTTACTCTCTTTACATAGGACGTTTGCTGAATCTTGAACTAGATCCATCTCTAAGGCCTATCTTTGATTTCTTTTATGTCCACTTCTTCTTAGTTCTTAGAGTCAGAAGTCATTATTCCTATTATGGATGTAGCTAGCGTTATGATGTACCACATTTCATCATTCCTTTCCCCCCATTACCAACTTTTCTTCTTAACAAGAGAAAACATTGGCCAGATTATTATGTTCTCAAAGTGTGATTCCTGGACCAACTGCAGCAGCATCACCAGGGAACTGTTTGGAAATGCAGATTCTCTGGTCCCACCCCCAAAACCTTCTGAATCAGAAACTCCGGGGAGGGGACCCAGAGCTTGTGCTTTAACAGGCTTTCTGGGGGATTTTGATGTACACTGATGTGTGAGAACCACTAGGCTAGCTGATACCAGCTTCAGTTACAAGATTTTCTTGTTCTTTTGCTGTAAAGAAAAACTTAAATTCTATAACTATTTGATAAATCAGGAGAAAAATGAAACTGGACAAATTATTTTTTCTTCTACAAGAAAACCTTTTGTCATAAATCATGTATAATATTTTTTAAGATAATGAGAAACTTCTAAAAGATATGTTCATGTCACATTTAGCATAATTTTTTTTTGTTGTTGGACAAAAATGAAAGTAACCAATATGATTGGCTATTTTCAAAGAATTTCTTTTTTTGGTAGGGGAATACTTTGAGTTATTCTGAAGCTACCAATTTGAAATCAACAGATTCCAGAATAAAAGGATTGCATCAGCAATCTTTTTTGCTTGTAAAGCGCATGCTTAAAAAAAAAAACAAAAAACCACATTTAGGGGTACACCTATCTGCTGTGACTTCATACGCAGATCCATGTTGAATTGACTTTTTTCTAATGCCAGAAACCACTGAAATTCAGAATACCCATCAGAATGCTCGTCTCTCTTAAGAATGATCACAAGCATAATGCTGTGTATTAAATCTCAAAGAGAGGAATAGCAAAATTGTACATGTCAAGAAAGCATTACAGGATGACATTGTTATTTCGAGAATTGCTTTCATCTTTGAGATATCTCACACCTGCTTCATTTGGCACAGACTGTTTCCATCTCATGAAAAACAGTCTTTGCCCTCCTCCAAATCCCGAAGTATATAGATACAGCAAGGTAATAAGAGAAAACTCTTAAGATAAAGACTCACTTAAAGGTGCCTTCTAAAAATGCAGGGTATATAAACTGAATTAATTAAAAATTTTGTTGAGAAGAGACCTTCAGTTTTATGTGTGTATGTAATACAACATACACATACACACACTTAACTATTTTATTATATACACACACATTTATATATACATGTGTGATATATGTGTGAATGTGTATAAACACATTTCCATACATGTGTGTATATTTAAGCCTGCATACAACAAACTTTCATATATCTAACCCTCTAATAATTTTTTTTTGTCTTTTTTGGGCCGCACCCACAGCACATGGAGGTGCCCAGGCTAGGGCTCAAATCGGAGCTGTAGCTGCCGGCCTATGTATATACTACAGTCAAAGCAGTACCAGATCCAAGCTGCATCTGTGACCTACACCCAGTTCACGGCAACGCTGGATCCTTAACCCATTGATCAAGGCCAGGAACCAGACCCGCATCCTCATGGATATGAGTCAGATTCATTTCCACTGAGCCACGATGGGAACTCCCTCTAATAATGTTTTTTAACTGCTGCTAAAATCTGTGTTAACCCTCAGAAACTAGCAAAATTCTGGGCCGAATTTATTATGCTCTTTGTTTTTACTCTCTCTTTTAAAAATTTAGAAATATTTATTTTCTGCTTTTTTAAAATGTACTAGAAGTATAATGTTATTTAAGGGGACAAAACGTGTGTGCACGTGTGCATGTATATGTGTGTGTAACCATCCTCTGAGATAGAGAAAGAGTTAAATATTTCCAAATACTAATATAAATTCTGTGAAGCCTGCTTTCCTTTAGATAGATAGTTTGGCTTTTTAGGTTATAGGTGTTTTTTGTTTCTTTTTTTTTTTTTTGATTAAACGTCATGATTATTTCAATGTCATATAACTTTTTGCGAAGCTTCTTCCATGCTTGTGATTTTTGAAAAGGGAATATTTTATTTGCTTCAGTTTTTCAGTGGGTAGAGTCAGACTTCTTTTTCACCTTTTATAGATGACACGTTTGGCTATCCCTGGGCAAAATCCAGTTAAAAATAATAGTATTTAATATTTAATAAACTGCCAAGCTTTTGGAACCATCTGGAACTTTATTTTCTTTGCACGCAGCATCTGAGTTTCAGCTGTTAGCATTTCTCCTTTGCTCTGGGAAGGGTCAATTGCTTTTAAAGTCTTTGATGCTTGCTGTGTCAGCCCTTTTCATATTTTCAAAATGCCCGTGTAAAAGGGCTTTTCATCCATTCATGCTGATAATTCTTTTGAACTTGAGGTTTGAACCAAACTAATCAAATTTAATTATAGCTCAAATCCCGTTACAGTGAACTCCAGTAGACTTCTAGGCTAGGTTATTATTATTTTTTTTGTTATACTGGAATTCAGCCATTACCCAATGTTACTAGAAGTGAGTGGGCCATCGACTGTATTTGAGGAGATCTTTTAGTAACGTCCAGATTTATTGACATTGGTAAATATGGTTTGAACTTTTATTGTTTTCTAAAGAAAATATTGTATTAGTCTCAGGTAAAATTTTCTTTCTGTGTATTTCAGGTGATCTTTTCCTGTTATCTTTAACACTTTGAACAATTGAATTATGAAAACTATGTTCTTAAGTCCTTTGGGGTTTTTTTTGTTGTTGCTAATGTTTATTTGTTTGTTTGTTTCAAAGATCCAAGACTGAGTGAGGATTTAAATATATCCTCCTGGGAGCACCACTGTGCTTTATGCATGTTTGCCTGCTATTCTGAGAGAGATTTGTTTTTTCCTATTTACCTTATTGACAAAAAGTTTGAGCAGTATCATTTACTAGAGAGACAGTAGGAAATAGAATTTTTTAGACTGCAGCACATATTAAAGGGAGGTGGACTAAAATGATATTTTTAGCACTTTCAAAATGATTGTTAACACATGTATATTACCTGTTAGTGTCCTATTAAATTTATGTATTAATTTGTATTTATGCTTCAGAGTTGATTCCCCCACAGTTTAAATTTGTCTATTTTTGAAGTAAGATTTTGTTTGGATTTCTAAGCAGATTTGGAAGTAATGGCATTCAAAATACTTTAGGTTCCTCTTTTTTTTGGCGGGGGGAGTTCTTTTTAGGACTGCACCCAAGGCATTTGGAAGTTCCCAGGCTATGGGTTGAATCAGAGCTACAGCTGCCAGCCTACACCACAGTCACATCAACAGAGGATCCGAGCCGCATCTGTGACCTACACCACAGCTCACAACTCTGGCAACTCGGAATCCTTAACCCACTCAGTGAGGCTAGGGGTCAAACCTGTGTCCTTCTGAATACTAGTTGTGTTCATGCCACTGAGCCAAAACGGGAGCTCCTAAGTTCCTTTTCATTTCTAAATAGTCTATACATTTTAATAATATTGGACCAGTTTTTGGTCTGCAGAAATAAAATGACATCTCATTTGTTCCTTGGAGCTTTTGATTCTGAAATGGAAAATAGGCTCAGTGAAGAAGAGCAAAGAACAAAGTTCCTATTCAAGGTAAAAACTGAATTTTCTTTTTTTCAAAATCCTACTCAAAATTGTCAGTTTCTCTAAATTTATTACAGCGAGGGCTCTTATTTTAAAATGAAGTGAGCTGTACAGTGGGAAAATAAAAAAAAAATGAAGTGAGATCTGAGTTAATTTACATACTAGCTGCTTTGAAGTGTAATTTTGCCTGCTAAGTTGTTATGGCTTTCAAATCCATACATCTAAAGGAATTTTAGTTATAATGCTGCCACGTGTAATGTCTATGCAATTGCCTTGTGTAGGACAAGTTTGTGCCATAAATCTCTAGTGGGTTTAGAACTGTTTGTTCTCATTCTCACTCTGGTCAGAGAGCATGACTAATCCTTATATGCCTTTTGACTTAAATGCCAGAGAGTGTTACATCTACAGCTGATTGTCAGTATTCTTACTGTAAGCAGAGGCACAAGCTTTGATTAAGAATGTAAAGGTCAACTAACAAGAAGGACTGAATCTTGCTAGGCTAGTGTAATTTCTAGAGAGCAGAGAGTTAACATGTTTTTTGGAAAAAAAAATGTTTGCACTTCCATTCATGTTCTGACAAAGTACACTGAGCCTTGTTTCAGCTTTTTCTTATCTGAATGTTGGCAGGTAGATAAGAACTTAGATGAAGCACATTTTATCTGTAGGTACAGGTAGGGAGAGAGATGGAACTTAATGCCTGCAGATGTCAGCATGAGAATCGTGATGGGTGGTGGTTGGGAGCTTGGCCTCTGAAGGGAGCCTCCCTGGGTTCAGATCTCACACCCACTACTCACTTGTCCTGTGTCCTTAGGCAGTTGTTTAATCTCTCTCACCACATTTTCTTCATCTTTATGATGAGGATAATAATAATAATAATACCTCATAAGGTTGTTGGAAAAATTATATATGTTCATTACAGAGGTGCCTAGGCCAGTGCCTAAAATACATTCCTCAAGAGTTGGTTATGATTTATTTATTTATTTTTTAAATGATTTTTGTTTTTTCCATTATAGTTGGTTTACAGTGTTCTGTCAGTTTTCTGCTATACAGCAAAGTGACCCAGTCACGCATGCATATATACATTCTTTTTCTCACATTATCCTCCATCATGCTCCATCACAAGTGACTAGATATAGTTCCCAGTGCTATATACAGCAGGAGGTTATGATTTATTGTTGTAGTTGTGATGTTATTGTCATCATCGCCAGAGTCACTCTGGAACTTGCTGGCCTCACCCAGGAGCCTTACCATCTAGCTTCACCCCAAGTGTTCCTAGCCTTCCGTCTGATGTCTTGAGCATACCCTGAATATGCCCTCAATTCCATCTGTTTGGAGCCTCTTCATTTGCTCAGACCATCCATTTCAAAGAGGTTGTCCAAAATGTTAGACCCATCAAGTATTTTAAAAGTGTAAGCCAATGTGTTAAAATTGAGGGTTCCAAACACAACTCTACATACCCAAGTAGTCTTGGAAAGTCAGAGTTTCTGGCAGTATGGAGCCCACATTCCTGCCTGGCAAGAGTTGGCTTGAACTGAGTAGCCGCTCTCTCTTTAGACAGCGGCTTGCCCTCCTCTTCACCAGAGGTGCTACGCTTCCCAGTGTTTGGACATTTTCCTCATGTCAGCCATTTCTGTGATATGCGTGTCATATCTGTAGTATTTGCTGTCAGCGGTTTAGACTAAGCAGCAGTTTTCAGCTCTGTGCCATGCCCACTAATGCAAGTTGCACTGGTCCTTCACTGGTATGTCACCAGATTTTGACCAGTGTATAAAACACAATGTTAAAATGAAGCACACAAGCCAGTGTTTTGGTTTTGCTTCTAAAAAAGGAACACTGAGCCGTGCAGATGGGTCTCTGCTGTCAGAGCAGGATGCAGCTTGCTGAACCTAAGTGGTGAAAACTTGAGCCTGTGTTTCAGGTCAAAGAAGAAGATCATTAAAGCCCAAGCCAAAGAAAATTGTGCCATGGGTGTGCTTTGTCTTCCGAGGGTGTAAGAGGTCATTCGGGCATGTCACAGTGCTGAGGGGTCACCAGGGTGGAGAGGGACAGCTGTGATGCCTTCCAGCAGGCCTCACCTCTGGCACTGATGACATTTGGGGCCTGGCAATTCTGTGATGTGGAGGCCATCCTCTGCCTTGTTGGATGTTTAGCTGCATCCCTTGCCTCTACCCACTAGATGCCAGAAATACTTTCCCTTCTCCCCCAGTAGTGAGAGCCACCTGTCCCCTGGGGGGCAGAATTGTCCCTGGTGGAGAACTACTGCTTTAAAGATAAGAAAGACCTTATTATAATATAGTAGTTGTTCTCTAGTTACCCTTGACAACCTCAGTGCTGCTTTTATTCTTTGAATCTTTCCCAGTATCTACTTTAGAAACCTGTTTTCTAAAACGCACAGTATTTGTTTTGCGGGCATTTGAATGCAATCGCTAAGAAAGGAGATTCTCTTTTTCTCTCGCTCTCTACAGTCCAGCCCAGCTACCAGTATCTTTAGGAAAAGGGCCATGACAAGCTCTGCTGTGTGCTGGGGACCTGGCTGCCCACTCTTACTTCACTGTTCTTATCCCTGTGAGCCTGGCAGGTCAGCACCCTCTCTACAGCTTGTCCAGAAAATGAGGTGGTGGCATTCGATAATGAGCATGATGCCTTCTGGGTCAAATTTAGGCCATGTGTCAGAAAATAGTATAAGATTTCTGAAAGCTTAACAGCTTATATATATAGAGAGAGTATATGTAGTAAATGTATATAATGTATATATATATTTATATATAAATGTGTATAATGTATGTGTATATATAAATGTATACACTCACACGGACGTGTATAAAATATATGTTATTTTAGCTAGTCCCTGGTCTGAGGTCAGACATTTAAATAATAGTCAAGATCATTTAAGCAGAGTATCTCACATTTTTCACTGTGAAAATGAATGACCTCAAGAATGTGCCATATGATGTCAGATTCACTTAGGGAACATCTAGAGGTGCTTTAGATCAATGTGTTAGTTTTCTGTGGCTGTGTAACAAATTACCACAAACATAGTGGCTTAAAACAACATATATTTATTATCCCACAATTCCCTAGACCAGCAGTGCGGCTGGGTTCCCTGCCAGGGTTTCACAGGCCGCAGTTGAGCCGTCAGCCAGGGCTGGGATCTCATCTGAAGCTTAGGCCCTCTGCCAAGCACATGTACACGTTGTCAGATTTCTTCCGTTGTGGCTGTATTGACATGCTATTATAAAGAAGATGATTTATGACATGTTATGATATTTTAGGGCCAAAAAAAGACCCTCTAAAAACTTACCAACATTTTACTCCATAATGTTAAGAAACATGAAAGATTTTGTCATTGAAAAGTTCATCCTAGGGTTTTTGTAACAAGGTGGTATCAATTGTTAGAATCCTGGGAATTTTTTTAAATAATGTTTTAAAATTTTTTTTCTCATTATAGCTGGTTTACAGTGTTCTGTCAATTTTCTACTTTACAGCATGGTGACCCAGTTACACATACATGTATAGATTCTTTTTTCTCACATTTTAATGCTCCATCACAAGTGACTAGATACAGTTCCTAGAGCTACACAGCAGGATCTCATTGCCTATCCATTCCAAAGGCAATAGTCTGCATCCACTAACCCAGGTTCCCAATCCATCCTATTCCTTCCCTCTCCCCTTTGGCAACCACAAGTCTATTCTCCAAGTCCATGATTTTCTTTTCTGTAGAGAGGTTCATTTGTGGTGTGTATTAGATTCCAGATATAAGTGATATCATATGGTATTTGTTTTTCTCTTTCTGACTCACTTCAGTTAGTATGAGAGTCTCTAGTTCCATCCATGTTGCTACAAATGGCATTACTTTAGTCTTTTTTATAGCTGAGTATATATACCACATCTTCTTAATCCATTCATCTGTCGATGGACATTTAGGTTGTTTCCATGTCTTGGCTATTGGGAATAGTGCTGCAGCAAACACGAGGGTGCAGGTGTCTTTTTCAAGGAAAGTTTTGTCTGGATATATGCCCAGGAGTGGGATTGCTGGGTCGTGTGGTAGTTCTATGTATAGTTTTCTGAGGTACTGTTTCCCATAGTGGCTGTACCAGCTTACATTCCCACCAACAGTGCAGGAGGGTTCCCTTTTCTCCACACCCCCTCTAGCATTTGTTCTTTGTGGACTTATGAATGATGGCCATTGTGACTGGTGTGGGGTGGTATCTCAACATGGTAGTGTTGATTTGCATTTCTCTAATAGTCGGAGATGTTGAGTATTGTTTCAAGTGCTTGTTGGCCATCTGTATACTTTTCTTGGAGAAATGTCTCTTCAGGTCTTTTGCCCATTTTTCAGTTGGGTTGTTGGCTTTTTTGCTGTTGAGTTGTGTAAGCTGTTTGTATATTTTAGAGACGAAGCCCTTGTGAGTTGCATCATTTGACACTATTTTCTCCCATTCTGTAAGTTGTCTTTTTGGTTTCCTTTGCTGTGCAAAAGCTTGTCAGTTTGGTTAGGTCCCATTGTTTTGTTTTTGCCTTTATTTCTGATGCTTTGGGGGACTGACCTGAGAAAACATTTGTAAGGTCGATGTCAGAGAATGTTTTGCCTGTGTTCTCTTCTAGGAGTTTGGTGGTGTCTTGTCTTACATTTAAGTCTTTCAGCCATTTTGAGTTTATTTTTGTGCATGGTGTGAGGGTGTGTTCTAGTTCCACTGATTTGCATGTGGCTGTCCAGGTTTTCCAGCAGTACTTGCTGAAAAGACTGTCTTTTTCCCATTTTATATTCTTGGCTCCTTTGTCGAAGATTAATTGACCATAGGTGTCTGGGTTTATTTCTGGGTTCTCTATTCTGTTCCATTGGTCTGTATGTCTGTTTAGGTACCAGTACCACACTGTCTTGATGACTGTGGCTCCGAAATATTGCCTGACGTCTGGGAGAGTTATGCCTCCTGCTTGGTTTTTGTTCCTCAGGATTGCTTTGGCAATTCTGGGTCTTTTGTGGTTCCATGTGACTTTTTGGATTGTTTGTTCTAGTTCTGTGAAAAATGTCCTGGGTAGTTTGATAGGGATTGCGTTGAATGTGTAGATGGCTTTGGGTAGTATGGCCATTTTTACACTATTAATTTTTCCAAGCTAGGAGCATGGAATATCTTTCCATTTCTTTGCATCCTCTTTAATTTCTTGATTAATGTTTTATGGTTCTCAGCATTAAAGTCACCTCCTTGGACTAGGTTTATTCCCAGGTGTTTAATTTTTGGGGGTGTGATTTTAAAAGGTATTGTATTTTCGTATTCCTTTTCTAATATTTCATTGTTAGTATACAGAAACACGACTGATTTCTGAATGTTAGTCTTGTATTCTGCTACTTTGCTGAATTTGTTGATCAGTTTGAGGAGTTTTTGGGTTGAGTCTGTAGGGTTTTCTGTATATAGTATCGTGTCATCTGCATACAGTGACAGTTTTACCTCTTCTCTTCCAGTTTCGATATCTTTTATTTCTTTTGCATGTCTGATTGCTGTGGCTAGGACTTCCAATACTATGTTGAATAACAGTGGTGAGAGTGGGCATCCTTGTCTTGCTCCAGATTTTTAGTGGGAAGGCTTTCAGCTTTTCTCCATTGAGTATTATATTTGCTTGGGTTTGTTACAAATGGCTTTGAATATGTTAAGGTATGTTCCCCCCATACCCACTTTGGTAAGAGTTTTGATCATGAAGGGATTTTGGAAAATCCTGGGATTTTTAATTAAGCAACCAACAATTTTCTAGGAGCTAAATTTTACACATGCAGCTGTTAGAAGCAACTCCTTTTCCCAAATGATCTTCCTCCCCTCCCCCAAAATAATAGTTCATAAGCTCATTGAGTTTTTTGGGGTTCTCATGTAATTTTTGGTGTTCTCATGGATCGGGGAGGTTTGGAGAAGCAGTGTCTAGATTTAGAGAATGGAGCTCTTTTATATTATCAAGTGTATTGCTGTCATTTAAAGGCACATGAGAACTTTTTTTTCTCACATGGATTTGTTTTCCTTCAGAGAGGTTTTCTAGGGATTTCCCTTGTGGCACTGAGGGTTAAGGATCTGGTATTGTCACCTCTGTGGTATGGGTTTAATCCCTGGCCCAGGAACTTCTGCATGCTGTAGGTGTGCACATAATAGAAAAATGATTCCCTAACGGTAACATGATTGGGATAATTTAATTAGTGGTGTAAACAGTTGAACTCCTGGTTAGAACTTGATACTAAGACACCGAGTTTGTGTCTTAAGGATAGAAGGATTTTTAGATTCATTATTTGCTTGACCCTCACCCCACTCTCCCCCCCCATGTAAACTTTCACTTAACACTGATATAATCTGTATATGCCAGAGGCTATGGATGCAAGGAATGAAGGCAGAGTCACAGCCAACTTCAAGGAACTTACAGTTTTGAGGTTGGAAATCAAGTGTCTGCATCATTTAAAATAGGTTAGAGATTGTAAAATCAGTGAAGTAGGAAAGTATATCAGATGTACATCTTATTACAGATTTCCTCTGTAGTAGGACCCTCTATATAATTTGAGTCTAAAGTAACTTTTTAAGTACCAAAAATTTTGAACATTGAGGGGTGCCAGAAGCAAGCAAGACCAAATGCAACTGGAAATTCATACTATGGCTCAGCAAATAAATATTATGGACAGAGATATTATTCTGATATATGACTGATATGCCAGTCTGTTTATATTCAATGTGCCTTCAGTAGACAGTTTATTTTTCATAAGATTGGGAGAAGATAAAATCAGAAAATTTCTCGTTGACATAAGACTCTACTTATCTAGCATTCTTGTACCTTTTTGGTTTCTGATTAGTCACCTGTTCCTGTTACTTTGTTTTGCAGATGATTTGACTAAATTTGTTTAAAACTGTTGCCTACACTCCTGTTAAGTAGGTTGTCTTTGTAAGCATATAAATACCATAGACAAAACAGGACCAATATGACATGTCTTTATCATTTCAGGGCTCAGCTAAACTGAAGTCAGAGTACTGACATCAGCAATTCAGTCTTCAGTCAGATTTTGGAACAAATAATTGAGATTAAACTACTTCACCTTTCTTTTGGCAGTGACATTTATATAAAATAAAATTTGCTGTTTTAACCATTTTAAGTCTAAAATTCAGTAGCATTAATTACATTCATTGTGTTGTACAATCACCACCGTCTGTTTCAAAAACTTTTTCAATTACCCCAAACATAAACTCTGTAGCCATGAAGCAGTAACTCCCCATTTCACCCACGCCCCAACCCCCAGTAACCTCTCATTTCCTTTCTGTCTCTGTGAGTTCGCCCCTTCTTGACCGTTCATGTAAGTAGATTATAAAACATTTGTCCTTCTGTGTCTGGCTTATTTTACTTAAGTATGGCATTTTCATGGTTTAGCCATATTGTAGTTTGTATCAGAACTTCATTCCTTTTTATGGCTAAATAATATCCCATGTAAGTATGTACCTCATTTTGTTAATCCAGTCATCTGTTGATGGACATTTGTGTTGCTTCCTTCTCTTTGGCTGTTATAAATAATACTACAGTGCCTTAGTCCATTTGGACTGTGTAACAAAATGTCACAGACTGGGTGGCTTACAAACAGCAGAGATTTATTACAGTTCTGACAGCTGGAAATCTGAGATCGGGGTGCCAGTGTGGTCAAGTGAGGGCCCTCTTCTGCCCTGCAGGTTTGTCAGTGTCACTTCACCTGGTGAAAGGAGCTAGGGAGCTCTGTGGAGTCTCTTTTATAAGGGCACACTAATCCCATTTACCAGGACTCCACCCTCATGACCTAATCACCTCCCAGAGGCACCATCTAAAACCATCACAGTGGGCGTTAGGCTGCCAGTGTGTGAACATTGAGGGGACATGAACACTTAGACAGTGGTGTGCAGTGAACGTTAGTATGCAGTTATCTGTTGGAAACTCTGCTTTCCAGTCTTGTGTATACACCTAGGAGTGGAATTCCTGGTTATATAGTAATTCTATGGTAAGCTTTTTGGGGAACCTCAGTACTTTCTTACAGTGGCTCCACTGTTTTACATTACCACCAGAACCATATGAGGGTTCCGATTCCTCTCAATACTTGTTAGTTTCCGGTTTTGATTATAACCATCCTAGTAGGTATGTCGTGGTATAAACCACTTGAATGTTTAAAAGTAAATTGAAGAAAATTGTTTATAAAGCTTTAAACTTTGTTTTAAAATGCTGAGTTCAACAATTTAAAAAAAAATTGTTGCCTTTAAAAATATTTTACATAAGTTATTGTTAGACCCTCTAGTTCTTTTCAATATTAACATTGGCCGTTTTTTATCCCAGTTGTCATGGTCTTTAAAATGTATGTAACTCATCTAAAAAAAAAAAGAAAAAAAGTAAACTAGTGAAATAGAAACAGTTTTTTTGGGAAAAAAAGAAACTTATTATAAATTAATGCCAGCCTGTAATCCAACCTTGGGAAGATAATGGGATTCTCCAAACAGGTTATATATATCGGCTTATACCTGCAGTTCTCAAAGTGTGATCCATGGACCAAGGGCATCAGCATCCCTTGGGAATTAAATTTAGATGCAAATTTTCAGGCCCTCCCTAAGTCAGAAGTGTGAAGGATACGCCTAGAGTCTTTATTTTAGCACAGATAATCTATTCTTTTATTTCATTTTATTTATTTATTTTTTTAGTTCTGCACCCACAGCATATGGAAGTTCCCGGGCTAGGGATTGAGTAAGAGCTCCAACTGCAGCCCATGCCACAGCCACAGCAACACTGAATCTGAACTGCATTTATGTGGCAGCTTGCGGCAACATCAGATCCTTAACCCACTGAGTGAGGCTAGGGATCAAACCCTTATCTTCACAGACACTATGTCAGGTGCTTAACCCAATGAGCCACAACAGGAACTCCAACACAGATAATTAAGATGATTATGATGCATGCCAAAGTTTATACCATTCTCTTTACATAGAAGACTTTTCTTGTCATGGATAGAATGGTAAGAGTCTGTGACCTCCAGTGCAGTAAGTACTACTGCCCTTTCTTTTTTTCTTCTTCTTCTTCCTTTTTTTTTTTTTTTTTCCTGCACTGGTGGATTGTGGAAGCCAGGGCCAGGGATTAAACCTGAGCCATAGCAGTGACAATGTGAATCCTCAACTCCAGGCCACCAGGGAACTCCAGTACTGCCCTTTCTAGGAGGCCATACCTCCCCAACCCCAGCTGCCTCCTGCTCTGGGCTGCCAGAGTGCCATACTGTAGAGTGCTGATCATTTGTTGGGAGTCCCCTCCAGTGTGAGAAGCCCTCCAGTGTTGGGGTTGCTTCTTTTATTCATAATAATGCTTAACAAATTATAGAGGGTCTCTAAAGGCTTGTTCATTTGAATTGTGTGCCCAGTGGGTGGGCACAGGGTACATGAGTGCTTACAGAGAAGGAGTGCAGAAGCCAGTTGTTATTTAATTTGTGGGGTAATGGAAACCATGGTAAAAGGAGGTATTACATTTTTTAAAAAGTTAATAATTTATCCTGCATTTTATTATACTTTCTTGCTGCTTAACTTCCTGTCCACTTCATTGCTTTTTACCTTATGTTAACCATGGTATGCTATGAAGAATTCAGAATTGTTAGGAGGAACTTTCTTTAAAATACAAGGTTGTCTGAAAGGCACTTTGGAGATATTTTTGTCTTTAGGGTATAGCAATGTGTCTTTCAAGAAAGGAGTCCTTTTTATTAATATTATTTCATTGTTCACTAGTTTGATATATGCTTTAGATTTTTTTGCAAAAAAAATAGAACACTTTTACCCTGCAAAATTTAAATACACAACTAGTTGAAGATGTCATTGAAAGCTTTGGCTCACTTTGTCTCAATAAACAAGTAATAGGATCCATGTTTTCCAGTTTGGGGGCTAAAAATAAAATCTTGATGAGTAATTGCTATAGTTTCAATCTCATTACAGCTGCAGTGGAGCTTTCTTATTAAGACAAATATCTCTTCAACCACAGAGACACTTCGAGGCTTCAGAAATCCTCATAATTGAGGTTGCATTGGAGTTGAGTATCTTGCCTTTAACAGACTTCTAGGACTCTCTTTTGTTTCCCACAATTTTCTGCTGTTTGTCTCTAATGAACCGTAAAATGATTCAGTGCCAACATGTGGTTTTAATAACAAATAAGCCTGGGCAAATGAATGTGGAATTTGAATGTGAAGTTTTATATATATACCATGACTTTAACTTCTAAGTCAGTTTATAGTCCAGCACTCAATGTTAAATAATCTATCAGTTATTATAGAAAATTTTCCTTATCTGCATCAGTTATTTAGGGGTGTCCATCAGTGATTGAAAATCACATATTTGTTGATGAACAATTTTCTGCAAATTTTCCATAGTAAATTTCTAGTCGGGTTTTATGATTAAGTGAGAGTAAATTCCCCCCAGAGCTCTTTTTTGCCTTCTTGGTTTTATAAATTATTATGGTTTATATCATGTAAAAATGTCAATTTCATAATTATGTGCATTTTATAAAACTTACCTTTCTACTGAAAATGAGGCTTTTAAGTAGGAAATTGGTCTTGTTGCTGGTCAGATCATTAGAATTAGGATTTCTTCTCTCTCTTGGGTGGAACAGCTTGAGGCAGTTGTCTGAGTAAAGTTTCTTCCCTCAAACGGATTGAAGTTTTGCTTAATTTAAAGCTTATAACAATAAAAAGGACAGTCAAGCCTAAAGTAAAGAAATAATGCATTATATCCAAAAGATGTTTTCAGTTGTTAAAGTTCATTTATTAACCCAGTTTTGTTCCCTTTTTTTTTATTTTGTATCTTACCTTTCTTTCTTTCTTTCTTTCTTTTTTTTTTTTTTAACTCATTGGACTCGTATTTTCTTTTTCCTTCGTGATTTATTTTCTTCAAAGTTCTTGTTCCTTTTAGGTCAGTTTTATTGAGGTACAGTTTGCTTACAAGAGGTCCATTTTAAACATACATTTCAGTAGGTTTTGACATATTCATACAACCTTATAGCCCCATCATTTCAAGCAAGATAAAGAACAGGTGTCAGAAACTTTTTAAGTAAAGGGCCACATAGTAAATGTTTTAGGCTTTGTGGGCCATAAAATCTTATTTGCAGCTACTCAATTCTGCCCTTATAGTATAAAAACTTCCATAGTTCACACATAAATAAATGGGCATGGCTTTGTTGCAGTAAAACCTGATTCACCAAAACAGGCAGCCAGCTTGCAGGCCATAGTTTGCCAATGCCCAGTACAGAACATTCTCATCATCTCCAGAAATGCTCTTCACAGTCATATCTTCAGCCAAATACTAATCTGCTACATAGCACTTTAGATTTAGTTTGTGTGTTTTAAGGAATTTATAATAAATGAAATCATATAGTATGTACTCTTTAGAGTCTGGGTTCTTTTAGTCATCTTAATATTTAGAGTCCGTCCATGCTGTTACACGTATCCGTAGGTTGTTCCTTTTGATTGCTGAGTTGTAGTCAACTGAATAAATAGACCACAGTTTGTCCCTCTGTTCTCCTACGGGTAGCCATGTGTGTTGTCAGATTTTTGGCTACTGTAAGCAACTAGGAGTATTCTTATGCAGGTGTTTGTGTGAATGTTTGTTTTAACTTCTTTTGCACAAACACCTAAAAGTGGAACACATGGGCCATGTGGTATGTATTTAACTGTTTAAGAAACTACCAAACTCTTTTCTAAAGTAATTGCATTATAATACACTTAGACCAGCTATGTGTTATTGAGTTCTAGTTGCTCCACATCCTTGCCAACACCTGCTATGGTCAGTCTTCTTACTTTTTTACTTTTCTGTTCCAATATACATTCTTTTTCTTTTTTTCTTTTTATTGATGTGCTATACTGGCTAGACCTTCTAATAAAATGTTAAATAAATGTGCAAGAGTGGACATCCTTGCCATTTTCCCAGTCTTAAGGGGAAAGCATGCAGTTTCTTGCCATTAACTATCATGTCAGCTGTACGCTTCTTATAGATGTTCTTGATGAGATTAGAAAAGTTTCCTCCTATTCCTGGTTTGTTTATAATGGGTGTTAAATTTTTTCAAATGCTTTTCCTGAATCTAATGAAATTATCATATGGCTTTTCTTCTTTATTCTGTTAAAATCAAATTTTATTGATCTTAGAATGATGAAAGAGCCTTGTACTACTGGGATAAATCTTACTTGGTCATGATGTATTATCATTTTTTATATATTTCAGCATTCAACCTACTTCTATTTTGTTAAGAATTTTTATATCTATGTTATAACAAATATTGATCTGTAGATTTTTCTTGGAATATCTTTATTTGGTTATGGTATGAGGCTAATGGAGGCCTCATAATACAAGTTAGGAAATATTCTCTTATTTTCTCAAAGAGCTTGTGTAAGATTGGTAGTAATTCTTATTAATTGGTAGAGTTCAGAAATGAAATCACCTGGGCATAGGTTTTCTTTGTGAGAGGAATTTTGATATTCATTATGTTGAACAGGTATAGGGCTATCTATCAAACTATTCTGTTTATTTTGTGTCCGTTTTTTTTTTTTTTTTTTCTTTTTTCTTTTTAGGGCCACACCTGTGCCATATAGAAGTTTCCAGGAAGGGGTCAAATTGGAGCTACAGCTGCCGGCCTACGCCATAGCCACTGCAACTCAGGATCCAAGTTGCATCTGCAACCTATACCACAGCTCACGGCAGCACCGGATCCTGAGCGATGCCAGGGATTGAACCCACATCCTCATGATTGCTGGTTGGGTTCACAACCTGCTGAGCCACAACAGGGACTCCCCTCATAACCTTTTTTTTTTTTTTTTTTTTTTTGTCTTTTGTCTTTTTAGGGCCGCACCTGTGGCATATGGAGGTTGCCTGGCTAGGGGTCACATTGGAGCTGTAACTGTTGGCCTACACCATAGCCACAGCAACGCTGGATCCTTAACCCACTGAGTGAGGCCAGGGATCAAATATGAATGTTAGTCGGGTTCGTTAACCACTGAATCATGGGGGGAACTCCTATCCTTTTAATATGAGGATCCCTCTTTCATTCCCAGTATTTGGTAATTTGTGTCTTATCTCTTTTCCTTTTGGTCATCTTCGTCTTCTTAGTATAGCTAGAGGTTTGTGAATTTATTGATCTATTCAAAAAAAGTTTTTTAATAATTGATTTTATGTATTTTTGGTCTATTTTCTGTTTCATCTTTTATCTTTATCATTCCCTTTTCCTTACTATCTTGGATTTACTTTCCTGTTTTCTTTCCAGCTTCTTAAATTAGAAGCTTAGGTCATTGATGTGTAGATCTCCCCAACCGTGTAAGTAAGCCTTTACATTTATAAAATTTCCACTCAGCACCAAACTAGCTGTATCTGCCAAACTCTGATGTGTTGTATTTTCATATTCATTCATTTCACATTACTTTCTCAAGTGCCCTTTCACTTAGGATATATAAAGCGACAAGGAGAAAAAAGCCAGGTAATATGTAAAATCATAGTTCTTTTCCTTGAGCCCATTATAGCTGAGATTCTAAGGCAGCCAGGCAAACTGAATTATTCAGGGTCACAAGAAGAGACTAGATGGACACACACAGACTGTTTTACCTTTGGTAGATAGATGAGGTGACAGCCATAAGCATGGGTAAGAAGGAAGTCACTGAAATCTTAACACAGTGTTAAAGGCTCAGTGTCATCTATCATGAGTGTTAAGGATTCCTGGAAGTCTCAGATACCAGGAGAATCCGCACCCATTCGTTAGCTCTTTCCACATTACTCCATCAGGAACTTGTAACAAGGGTTTGGGGGCAGGCCAGGAGACCTGAGAGAGTCCCCTCCTGACAGAGTTCAAGGGTAGAGCAGGAGTGTCCTGGAAAAGCCCTTCTGTGCTCTGGGCCCTTCCTGAGTACTAGGTGTTGATCAGATGTTACTGGCACAAAACTCACCCAACATCTGAGAGCCTTGACTGAGATAGAGTGGAAGTCACCTGCTGGGGGCAGGGCAGGGACCTCCCTCCTCCCCCGCCCCAGGACTAGGCAAAGATTGCCTCCTGCTGGTGGAGGAAGATAGAAACCCTACCACAGACTTTGTGATTATGCTAGGAAAATGCCATCTCCCACTAGGAGGGGGCCAGAAAATAAAACCGAAGTACTGCATTTCATGAACTTGTTGCTAGGAAAATGACTGATTTCTGGCTGACTCTGATTTG
This sequence comes from Sus scrofa, assembly GCF_054392235.1. Classification (NCBI taxonomy): domain Eukaryota; kingdom Metazoa; phylum Chordata; class Mammalia; order Artiodactyla; family Suidae; genus Sus; species Sus scrofa. The sequence goes on from NC_139395.1 coordinate 62,666,958, forward strand.
GGGCCTTGTTACAGTTCATATTAACTTGGTACACTTACTCTGCTTGAGATTGGTGTACAGGGTTCACATCAGCTTCTTAGTGTTTTCTTGGAGAATTACTTGGTAACAGCCTTTATTATTTTTTTTTCTTTTGAGATTTTTTTTTTTTTTGAGATGTATGTCCCTGAAGGTACATATTTAGGATATCAGTCTTTTGTCATAGGCCTTGTAAATATATGCTTAGTTGTGTCAGTTGCTCTTTACTTTTCTATAAGATTTTTATGTTCCATATGGAAGTTTTACATTTTTATGTAGACAGATGTATCATTTTCCCCTCCATTGTTACTTTTTTCTTTGCTTTTATGAAAAGGCCTATATTAATTTCTCTTCCTCGAGGTATAACTTGTACATTTCAAACTGCCCAGATCTTAAGTGTACAGCTTGGTGTGTTGCACTTAGGAACATATCCCTACAGAATTTTTTCATCACCCAGAGGCTCTCTTGGGCCCCTTCCCATTTCATGTTCACACCTCTGACCCCAGGAGTTAAACTACTGTTCTGACTTTCATCATCATAGATGTTTTAATTTATTCTGGCCTTCAAATAATAGAATCACACACTATTTGTTCTTTTTGTGTTTGCCTTCTTTCAGTCTGAGATTCAGCCATGTTAGATGTATAGTAGTTCCTTTTTTTATTGTTTTCTTTTATAGATTCCATTATATGATTATGGTACAGTTTATATATCAGTTCTCCTATTGCTAAATGGTTAGGTTTTTGGTAGTTTTGCGCTTTTATGAATACTCTTGTACATGATGTTTTTGAGCTTAGGTACTCATTCTTGAATATATTCCATGGGGGTAGAAATGCTGTGTCATAGGGCAGGATGGATACAGTGGTCCCTTGATATCTGTGGGGGTTTGGTTCCAGGACCCCCCTGTGGACACCAAAGTCTTTGGTGCTTGAGAGACATATAAAGTGGTGGAGTATTTGTATATAACCTAGGCACCACGTCCCCTATACTTTATTTTATTAAGGTATAGTTCATGTATGATATTATTTAAGTTTCAGGTGTGTCTCCCATATACTTTAGATCATCTCTAGATTATTTATAATACCTAATACAATGTAAAAGCTGTGTAAATAGTTGTAAATACAATGTAAATGTTATGTAAATAGTTGCCAACAAATTCAAAATTGGTTTTTGGAACTTCCTAGAATTTTTCCCCCAAAATAATGTTGCTTGGTCAATTGAATCTACAGATACAGAGGGCCAATTATATTTAACTTAATAGATACTGCCAAACTCTCGCCCAAAGTGGTTGAACAAATTTGTGCCTCCCCCTCAAAAAAGCATATACTCATTGATTCTTTTATTGTTGAGATCCTTTTTGTTTTACATATTTTTAGCAAAAGTTCTGTTTTGGTTCATCTTCAAATTAGAGTATTCACTTTTAGAAATACTACTTTGTATAATTGAGTGACAGAACATAGCTCTATGGAATATGACAGAAGGTCAAGTCCTAGTACCCCTGGCATATCACAGTATTCTTAAAATACTGCTATTTAGGAAAAGCAGTTATTGTTTTCCAAGGGCAATACATTCCTTTAAGAACTTCATTTCAGCTTATATAAATTCTCTTTTGTCTCTTTGTCTTTTTAGGGAGACACCCATGGCATATAGAGGTTCCCAGGCTAGGGGTCCAGTCAGAACTTAAGCCACTGGCCTATGCCACAGCCACAGTAATACAGGATCCGAGCCTTGTCTGTGACTACACCACAGCTCATGGCAATGCTGGATCCTTGACCCACTGAGCGAGGCCAGGGATCGAACCTGCCTCCTTCCTCATGGATGCTAGTCGGGTTCGATAACTGCTGAGCCATGACGGGAACTCCGTAAATTCTCTGGGTAGTTTAGAGGTTGTAAAATTTTGTTGTGATTTTAAGTGTCCTGTCATAGAGTGACTTTTTGTGTATCTTATTTTGTTCATTATGTTTAAATGAAAACAAACAAAAAGTTTTACTCTTTCTTTAAGGATACGGGAGGATAGTGGTCTATTGTTTCTAAGGTCTTTTTTTACATAGAAATCTGGAAGTCACTTCTTTAATGTATTTGAGACACTCAAGCCTGTTTGGATCTAGAGCTCTTCTTGTGCTCACATCACTTGTACTTGGCTTGATGAATGAAACGGTGTGATTGGAGAGAATTGTTTAGCAAATGTCATTGCTACAGGGAAAGAGGTTAGGGTGTTATCATTTATGGAACAGTTGAAGTACTTAGAATGTCCTTTAAATCAAATTCCATAAAGAGCATAGGATTCTCCAAAGAAGAGGGCCACTGTCTCTCTTAGTTACTGACATGGGGGTTTTCACACTGGCTTAGGTTCTCCAAATAGTTTAGTCCTGCTGGAGGGATCAGTCTCCAGTCCCTCATTTTGCTCAGTGGCTTTTATGTTTCTAACCTCTAAATATAAAGGACATAAGGACATTCATGAAGACACAAAGACAAACAAGAATTTCTCATTTTCTCCTTTCTCGCTCTTGGACACACCACCATTGACCACTTGTCAGGTGAGGTGGCAAGAAGAGCGAGGAAGAGCCCCCATGTCCACCTGACCTGCAACTTGGATGCTGGGTGTACTCTGATTCCTGACCACAAATCCAGACTTCTCCTGTTCTCTGCTGTTTTTACTTGCCTTGGTTTCTCGCAAGAAGTTCCCCCTACATAGAGGAAGATTATGTATTTTTTTTAACTTAACCACAGACCTGTAGAGCCTAACCCCTTGTAAAATGGGACTCCACTGTGACAGTTCCACAGGCCTGAGGGTCGTGGTCTTCAGTGGGAATGTGGTAAGAAAAGCCAACCAGGAAAAGAGAGGAAGCAGTTGACTGCACTCTTTGCTACAGTTTTCCAAAGAAAAACACATACATGGCTTTGATCTAGCAAACCATGGATTTAAAGTCCAGTACCTACTATGTTCTGGGCCCTATGTTAATACATTCCACAGGCAGATGCTTGTTGAATCATAACACATCATCTATCTATGAGCATATATTAAGGTTGGAGAGGTTTAATAATAAAACAAATCATAAAATAAACAATGAGATAAACTCCACAGGCAAGCCAGTCACTGGAGAGTACTGTTCAATCTTCCTTCCACCTAGGAATGTGATAGCGTCTTAAAGGCAGAATGGTTTGAATACTCACAGACCTGCACATGGCTTTATTCTTTCCTAGGACTTAGGTCACTGATTCCCATACTTTAGTGTGCATGCGTTACTCTGTGAGGTTGGTTGTATAAAACCAGGTCTCATAAACTCAAAGGGCAAGCTAAGAGAAATTGATGGAAATTTCGAGCTGTCCTTGTGTTTTCTTTCTTCTTTTACTATGTACCACGATTCAGCTTACTAATTGGCTTTCCACCTCTACGTCCCCTGTCACTTGGATTTCTCTTTCTTTATGCTGGAGGGTTGTTTTAACCACCTGCCTTATCTTAGTTTCCTTTGATGTTTCCTAATTCCAATGCAAACATTTCCATCAGGACACTCATGAAGTCCTAGTTTGTGGGAGACTGAATGCATGTATTTGACAAGAAAGAAAAAATAACTACAATAAAAGAAAAAAATTCTAAGGAAAGATGAGATGGTGAGCCCTATCCTGTTTGTATATCAAGAGTCAAGTCTGGGAGTTCCCTGGAGGATGCTCAGTGGTAACAAACCCAACTAGTATCCATGAGGATGTGGGTTTGATCCCTGAATTTGCTCAGTGTGTTAAGGATCTGGCATTGCCACGAGCTGTGGTATAGGTCACAGATGTGGCTCGGATCTGGTGTGGCTGTGGCTGTGGTGTAGGCTGGCAGCTGTAGCTCTGATTTGACCCCTAGCCTGGGAACTTCCATATGTTGCAGGTGTGGCTCTTGGAAAGAGTCAAGTCCAGCTACACAAGATATTACAGATAGATTGGTGGATGGATGGTTAGTTTGTTGATTCACTTGTAAATGTACACTCAGTCTTTTATTATACAGGGCACTTTGCCCATAGTGATGTTCATTAGCAGCAGATATGGGCCCTGCTCTTTGCTCATAATCAAGTAGGTGAACCAAACACTAATTTGAACATAATGAGTGTTTCAAAGGAGAAGCGCATGTACTATGAAAGTGTCTGAGGTGGGACACCTGGTCCAATCTGGCATTTTCCTGGAGCAATTGCTGTTGAGTCTGAGTTCCAAGGAGTAAATAGTAATTAGGTAAAAAGAGGTTCATTGAAGACTGAACAGTCTAGGCAGAGAGAAGCCTGTATGAAGGCTCAGGGGTTAAGGAGAGTGTAGTTTAGATTTTAGAGCATGGAGTTGGGGGTCAGGTGGCTTGAAATGAGCCATTTCGTGCTGAGCCTTAAAGACCATGGAATGGTGTTTTACTTTATCCTAAAAATAATAGATCATTGGAAGTTTTATGTAGAAAGTGACTACTGCTGTTTTGTTTGTTGGTCTGATGTTTTAATGCTGCCTCTGGTTCCTCTCAGAAATGAACCATGATGGGGGAATGAGAAGTTTGGACACAGATGAATCAGACTGTTAGCTTGGATTAGGGATGCTGTGGGGAGAAGTAGATACATTAAAGAGGTATCCAGGAGAGCAAATTGACGGGTTAGGATTAGCTACTAGCTTGTGCAGACAAAGGAGGTACCAGGAACAACCCACAGGTCTCTGGCACAATCACCTGGTTGTATAGTGTCTCTGCTGATGGAGATGGGGACCCCAGGGGAAGGATGGGCTTCAGAATTTGGGGTGTTAGACTTTGAGGTGGATTGTGGGACAAACTGAGTTCGAGTGAGTTGCCTGTGAGATAGTCAAGTAGAATGAGTAGTTGAACATATGGATCAGGAGCTAGAATTGCTGTCTGGGCAAGACAGAGACATTTCTGATGGATTTTTTTAAGAAAACATTTATTTGGATTGGCCAGCAGCCTTGTGAGTCCTGTAATTGTCAGCGGAATGTCTGATATTGCAGAAATTTGCAGACACCACAGATTATGGTAATAAAATAATTTCTCCTCTTTTTTTTTTTTTAAAGTAAGATATCTTGCATGACAGCAACAGCAAGGGAAAGTGGAAAGATAAAAGTCTTAAAATAAAGTCATCTGTAGAGCTGTCAGTAGGGAAGCTACCAGCCTAACTTGCTGCCTAGCTCTTTATGTCTCTAATCCTCTCAGGCAGTGCCCCTCTTTTATGGGTTAAATATTGAGGTTTAGGGATATTGAATAAATTTACAAGTCGATTTGGCAGATATGGATTTTAAAAAGAGTCTCTCCGGTCTGTAGTTTTTGCTCTTTGCACTAACCCTGTTGCAGTTCAAAAAACAGTGAAACTAAATTATGTTTTTTGAAGCATCTGTGGTTCCACAGATACCTAGAATGTCCTGTATTTCAGTAGCTCACCTCTTCACTTCCCTGTCTTATACCAGAGTTCTCTCAGCCAATAAAACTTAAAACCTGGGAACTTTAGAATTCTACGAAGGGTATCATCTCACACCGGTCGGAAGCTATTATTAATGTCTACAAATGACAAATGCTGAAGATAGTGTGGAGAAAAGGAAACCCTTCTACATTGTTTGTGGAAATATAAATTGGTACAGCTACTATAGAAAACAGTATGGAGATACCTCAAAAGACTAAATATAGAACTACCATATGATCCAGCAGTCCTACTTCTGGGCGTGTATCTGGACAAAACTTTCATTCAAAAGACACATGCACCCCTATGTTCACTGCAGCACTATTCACAATAGCCAAGACATGGAAACAACTTAAATGTGATCAACAGAGGAATGGATTAAGAAGGTGTGGTGCATATACACAATGGAATACTACTTAGCCATAAAAAAACAAAATAATGTCATTTGCAGCAACATGGATGGAACTAGAGATTTTCATGCTAAGTCAAGTAATTCTGAAAGATAAAGACAAATGCCGTATGATATTACTTATATTTGGAATCTAAAGTATGGCACAAATGAACCTGTCTACAAAATAGAAACAGATGCACAGCCGTAGAGAACAGACTTGTGGTTACCAAGGGGGAAGGGGAGGGAGTGGGATGGACTGGGAATTTGGGATTAGTAGATGCAAAATATTGCATCTGGAGTGGATAAGCAATGAGGTCCTGCTGTATAGCACAGGGAACTATATCCAGTCACTTGTGATGGAACATGATGGAAGATAATATGAGAAAAATCCTGTATATGTATGTGTAACTGGGTCATTTTGCTGAACAGCAGAAATTGACAGAACATTGTAAATCAACTATAATAAATTTAATAAAAGATTCTAGAAGGTTGTGAGATCTTTGTGAGATCCTGATGTCTATTACCCTTGCTCTATAGGTAAGGAAATAGTCTGCACAGGTCACAGATCCTGCTAATGGGAAAGGCAGACTGTAGCCCAGGCATCAAACTCTCAGTCCCTCCTTTCACCGATGATCTTATGTTTAACTTCTCCATCAGTACTAACGTTCATTTCCCAAAGCCCCATCCACCATTCTTCCCTAAGGCCTTTCATACCCACTGCTGTCTCTACTTCTTCTTTCTGGTCTAGTTCAGTCTCCCTTCCACTTCACTTCCACACTACTGCGGTGTCCTCCTAACTGGTCTTTTCCTCAAGCACCACTGTCCCCAAGTCCCTCTCCAGCTCACACTGAATTCTCCCCAGAGCCTCTCTGTTGACATCAGAACTCCTCAGACTATTCTTCATGGTGCCCTGGTGTTGGGCCCCAGCCAATGTTATCCCCATCTGTTATGCCCAACTAGTTCTCATCCCTGAACTGCCAGCTGCACTACACGAGTTACTGCTCCCTGATGGCTTTTCCTTACCTCTGCTTCTCTAATTTGTCCCTCCTTCCAGAAGATCCCAGTCCACTCCCACCTTCACCATCCAAAACATTACCAATTTTTCAAAGCCTGGTCTGCATCTTCCATCAGCTGGTACCGTGGAGCAGTCCTGCCTGAGGTCTCCTCTTACACTTGGGCCCCTACTCACTCATCTTCACTTCCACCATGGGGATGGAATCTTGTAGGAGGTGTATAAATGTTTGTCCGATAAATGCTGTGTCATTCTTTTTTTCTTGATGGTTGCGTTTTTTTAAGAGGACATTAAATTGGTTTCAGATACTTGGATTTTAAAAGTATAAATGTCTTCAGATTTCTGGTAACTTTCCTGGTATACACCTGTGTTTACTGTGCTTCTTGTCCAGTTTCTAGTTTTCATATTACTCTGGACACTGTTCCAGATCATGAGGGATGGGGTGCTAAATGATGGTAGCTGGAGTTACAAGGATTTGTGGAGGAGAGCCTGATTTGAAAACTGAAATCAATTAATTGGGAATATATTACCTTGAGATATTGGTATTTCTTTAGTCCTGTTGAGGTTATTTAGTAGAGACCATTACTTCAGTGTTGTATTTTCTGTACCTTATTGAAAAAGACTTCTAAATATAGCATAATATAGGCATACATGTACCTATAGGGAATTATCTCTAAGCACACCCTAAGAGGGTTAATTCATGAAATATCTGACAATAATAGTTTGCATTTGAAGGACCCTGATCAGGCATCCACATTACAGAAGTAGCTATGGCAAGGACTTCAGATCTCACTATGTAAACCTGTGTTGGAGGATTTATTAGTTAAAGGACCTTTGCTGGGTCTCTAGCTCACCACTTAAAGGAGGATTCTCTTGCTTGAAGGTAAACTTTGGACATTGTTGCTTTTACCTTGGCCTTACTGACTGCATAAAACAACAATGGAAACCTTACTAAGCTTACAAATTAGATTTTTCAAACTTTTTTTTTTTAAATCACTGATTGCTAATAAATATCTGTTTGCATATTCCATTGAAATTGCCTTTTTCATTGTAAATGTCACCTGATAAAGAGTTTGTTGGGAAGGAGACCTGTAGCCCAGACCCCTTGCCTACTGGACCTTTGTTGGCCCGGCTAGTATTTAAAATAAAACAAACAGACAACAAACATAGTCAGATTGGCTTGGTCAGAACATAGAAACAGAGGTCACCACTCATAAACCTCACTGCCTTTCTCACACCCCCTATTAAACACATACACACAGAGGGTGATGGCTGGAGCTGGTCCAGGTAGCATGAGATCTAGGACTGGAGCTTCTTACTGCTCTTTGACTTACCTTTACTATGTCATCCACTTAGCAATTAAAGTTCCTGCCTGTGTTAGGTGGACCCTTGAGCTTATTTCTCTATTATTTGGCAATGAATTTTTAGATTGGCATGTTGTAGCTGTGTGTTTCTTAAACAATCAAGGATTTTTTTTTTTTTTTAAAAAAAACAGTTCTTTACACTGAAGAAATCAATTACAAAAAGGTTCCACTGAATATTTTCCTTATTTTAGAAAATAAAACAAGCAAATTTTGGGGTAGTTCTCCAGATTCAGCACAGCAAAAGTAGAAGATGCATGTTTAATCCTGTCTACAATGTGTCTTAAAGAGTTTTGTATACATGTATACAGGTGTACTTATACACATATGTACTTACATATATAATTATATGTATATATATATATACCAAATATGTAATCATTTAAGAATAATAGTATCAATTTACACACACACACATATAACATATATACACACACACCAGCAATGTATATAGCCCCTTGCCCCCCCCATTCTCCTTTCCTTGTTTCTATGAACTTTTTTGTAAAGTTACTTATTTGTGAATTCTTTCCCTTTTTTTTGGACCAAAATTTACTAGATAAATCTTCAGTGTCATTGGCTCACCTTTCTTGTTTTCCTAGTGTATAGATAAGTACAGCTGAACAATATGGAAGCACATCCACTTCTCATCTTTGTTATTAAACCAGTAGCTGAAATAGGCTGGTATTTTTTCCTGTGGTCCAGAATCATCTGACTTCCTATCAAAGGGCACCACAGAACTGGCACTTGGAGAAGAAACTTCTTAGAAGGAGTTGTTTCAGCAGCTGTGTGGTGTTGGGATGAGGGAGGGCACAAAATCAACACCCATCTTATTGTTTTGTCAGCTTTGGAATTTGAGAAGGGTCAGCTTTTAAGTGTCAGTCAACCTCTACCTGTATGCTTTTGACCTTTCAAGCTTTGCTGCATTCACCTCCGTTGCTTCTGCCATCATGTATGAAGTACCCACAATGGACCAGGCTCTGGGATAGTCATGGGAAGTGGAACCAGCAACTTGAAATTCAATAGAGTAATATTTCTTTTATTTAGAAGAAAAATTACTGTTAGAGTGGAGGCTTCTTGAGGCCGGACATCTTGTTTTAATCATCCTTGTATCCCCAGGGTTTTGCGTAGCAATAGAGGCTTAATGAGCCTTCAGTAAATGTTCCTAGTGATCATAGAGATTGAATTAAATTAAGACTTTTTGAACTTTCATATTCGGTTTTACTTAATATTTTTTTTCTGTAAAAGACTTATATATTTTTAAAGTTCTCTAAGTTTTTTTTTAATTCTGTCATGAATGTCCTTTCCATTCATTTATTTTTCACTTAATTTAATGATGGAAAGGCAAGTAATGGTTTAGTTATCAAGAAAGTAAAGGGATTAACATATAATAAAATCTTTTGTTAAAAAATCTTTTGTTGTGTTGAATTAAAAAAACACATAACAAAGATAATATGCCTTGGGTTTATATTAATAAATGTACTGTGCTTTATTAGGAATTTGAAACAGTAAATATTCTATAAGAATATTTACTATATTCTCTTATAGTATTTGACCGTTCCTTGTCTCTTATCATTACATTTTAATTAGGAAGAAAAGTTTTCACAGATTCTTTTGATTATGTACTCTTTCTTAGCATTGTGATGATGTTGCATTCTTTCCATAATGGTATGGAAAGAGAATAAAAGTTCTATTAAGATGAAAATTCAAAGAATGACTTACTTCATAGCAAAGGTTTTTCTTTATAGTTAGACTTCAACCCTTTTTCCTCTGAAGTTTTATTAATATGAAAAACTGTTTCAATGAGGGGCTCCTCGTGTGATTCACAGTTAGACCTTTGTGGTTTTAAACTCAGCACATGTGATCTACTGCATTACCTACTAGTAAGTAGGAGATCAGCCTTGGCTTATATATATTCCTGAACAGCTCACATTATTTTCAGATGGTTCATTGTTATCCTGTTTCTTTTAACCATGGGACTCTAAAACGTTTGCTATCTGACACACTTATGTTTCCCTGTTTAATAGTACTTCTATTCATCTTGAGTTGCTAAAGTCATCTATTTTATACAAACTTTTATGTTAAAGAAAACTCAATGTTCAGTAGATAGCTTAGGTGTCTTTAAAAGAGTATTGAAACTAATAAAACATTGTGAATTAACTATACTTAGATAAAATTAATTTTTTAAGAAAAGAGTATAATACATTCTTTAATCAATAGAATTGTGTTTCAGTAAAACACCATTATGCTTCTCTTTACAAGTTATTCTTTTATAAGTATTTGCATTTATATTTGAATCTTAATTTTCTACTTGTTATCTAAAAAGCGCCATTTAAAAATATTAATATATTCTTACTGGATTATGGAAAAAGAAGATCTTGAAGGAAAAATTGAGCAGATGAGTTACAATATTGCTTTCTCTTGGCTAACTTTTGTTAATATCCAAAAATAAATGCAATTTTTTTTTTAAGTTGCTTTAGGTTAGCCACAACTTGTCTGGTATCCATGAGGATGTTGGTTCCATTCCTGGCCTCACTCAGTGTGTTTAGGATCCGGCATTGCCGTGAGCTGTGGTGTAGGTAGCAGATGTGGCTCAGATCCCTTGTGGCTGTGGCTGGCAGCTGGAGCTCTGATTTGACCCATAGCCTGGGAATTTACGTATGCTGCTGGTGGGGCCCTAAAAAGCAAAAAAAAAAAAAAAAAAAAAGAAAGAAAGAAAAAGTAATAGTTCTGTTAGAATTAGTTATGTATTTGAACCTATTTGTAGGGTATATCAAGTGCTTTGAACAGTGCCTGGCACATAGTGACCACTAAGAGTTTGCCATCATTACTTTTACCTTGATTTTAAAGATTGAAAGGATGGAACTGAAGTGTCTTTGTTTTAATGGCTGCTCCTGTGGCATATGGAAGTTCCCAGGCCAGGAATTGAATCCAAGCTGCAGCTATGATCTATGGCTGTAGCTGTGGCAACGCTGGATCCTTTAACCCACTGCATGGGGCTGGGGATCAAACTGTGCCTCCACAGTGATCCGAGCTGCTGCAGTCACATTCTTAACTCATAGCACCATAGCAAAAACTTCTGAAATGTCTTTTTTTTAAATTCTTACTTGGAAATTCTGTATTGTCAGTAGTCATTGTGAATAAAAGTATTGTTTCCTCTAAAGTTCTCTGCAAAAGATTTTCTTTCTACAGTTTACATGTATGCAATAATTTTTTTTCACACTTCCTCCTTTTGAGATTTCTCTATAGATTTTTTTTAACTTGGCTTACTTTAGAACCTCTTCCTTTTCTTAAAATTCTACATCCTTCTGTAAACCAAATAATTTATAATGCATCTAAGTGGCACTAAATTTGTGCATCTAAGTGGTACTAAATTTGAAAAGCAAAGGATTATTTTCCCCAGGAGCAAGTTATATTGAATGCCTATTTAATAATGAAAAACATTGCAGTGAATTTGCTTTAAAAAAAATTGCCCCTTTTGTCCTCATTCTCCTCCTTCCTAGAGTGAATGTGAGGGTTAGACAAAATTGAGATGAGTTTCTATTAGAGTTTTTAAAGGAATTTGTCACTGTAAAGGAATTGAATATTTATTACATTTTAAAATACAGGTAAATTGATAAAAGAGAACCACTAAAAGACAATTAGTTTTAATATTTTGTGGCCAATTGTTCCATTATTTTTTCTCTACTTTATTTTACTTTATTTATTCATTTACTTTTTAATTTATTGCTTTTTAGGGCTGCATACATGGCATATAGAGGTTTCCAGGCTACGGATTGAATCTGAGCCACAGCCACAGCAACTCAGGATCCAAGCTGTGTCTGTGACCTACACCCCAGCTCATGGCAACGCTGCATCCTTAACCCAGGGGTTGAACCGCATCCTTATGAATACTAGTTGGATTCACTTCCGATGTGCCACAACGGGAACTCCTCTCTACTTTATGTTAATACTGATTTAGATGGTAATTGTAAGTCAGCTTCTAGAATTAATAGCTATGGCATTTATCTTCCTATTTTAGTATGTTTTTTCTGAGATACCTTCATTTATTTACTGAGAACCTGTTATATGTCAGATGCTGTTCTAGGGATTTTGATTCATTAAGACACTTCACCATTCCCCACCCCATATTTAACTTCCCTACTTTCTCCTAATATTCCAGTCTACTCCTTACTTAAGGAGTTTCCAACATATTGGCCAGAAAAAGGATGTTGTTTGTGAGAGGAAAAGAGCCATCAAAGATGACTCCAGGGTCCATCCAGTTGTCCTGTACAATTGGACTTTTATAGTTGCCTTTAAGGTGGGAGAAACACTGTAGGTAGAGTAGGTTTGGGTGGAATACCAGGAGTTGTGTTTGGACATGCTCAATTTGAGATGTCCATTAGACATTCAAATGGAAATGTTGAGTAGGCAGGTGCAAAATAATAGAAAATATATATGTTGGTCATGGTCCCTGGATTCTGGCATGGAGATTCTAAAACACTTAAAAATTCCCAAGTGGTAAGAACACTAAGAGCATCTGTTCTAAAATTTTGGCCTTTGACCCCAGTTCATAGAACTCCTAAATCTCTTAGAATTTCCTGGGTGATAAGAGTGTCTTTTGTTCTAATGAGACAACTCTTCAGAGGCTCCTGGATATCCCCTGGATGAGGGTTGATCTCTCAAAAGACCAAACCGTAATTAAAATCTTGGAACTTTCCACTTCAGCCTCCATCTTCCATCCTCCAAGGAGTAGAGAGGGACTGGAGACTTGAGCTAATGATCCACCATGACCCTATGATGAAGCCTTCACAAAAAACCCAAAGTACAGGGTTTGGGGAGATTGCAGATTGAATACACATATGTACAGGGAGGCTGGTGCACACTAGCTCCATGAGAACTCAAGATTCTTCAGACCTCATCCTGTATATCTTTTCATCTGCCTGTACTTATGTCTGAGCAGAAGTGTTTTCCTGAGGTCTGAGAGCTGTTCTAGAAAATGACTGGATCTAAGGAGGCTGGGGGTGAGGAGAGGTGGGGGGATGTTATGGGAACCCCCAATTTCTAGCCAAGTTGGACAGAAGTTGTGAGTAATTTGGGCACCTGTTCCTTGCAATTGGCGTCTGAAGTGGAGGGCAATCTTGGGTTGAGCCTGTAATCTCTGGGATCTGCTTTAACTACCTGGAGTTAAATCAAATTGAATTACAAGGCATCCAGCTGGTTTCACAGAGAATAGCTTCTGTGGGAAGAAACCCCACACATCTGGTGTCAGAAGCATTGTGAGTGTGGTAGGTATTTCTAGAACTTGGTTCTAGTTCTGATAATTTATTTTTTTTACAACAATTTTAGGTTTACAGAGTCATTGCCAAGATAATATAATTGCCATATAACGTGTACAGTTCTCTGTTATTAATATCTTATGTATCAGTATGATGCATTGGTTGTGGTTAATGAACTAGTAGTGATACATTGTTGTTAACTAAAGTCTGTACTTGATTCAGATTGCCTTGTTTTTACCTATTTTTTTTTCTCTCCTAGGCTCCCATCCAAGATGTCACATTACATTTAGTTTTCGTGTCCCCATAGGCTCTTAGTGTGTGTCCGTTTCTAACACTTTGTATTTGATGACCTTGACAATTTTGAGGAGTTGTGGTCAAGTCCTCTGGTAGTGGAATGCCTGTGGGAATTTGTGTAATATTTTTCTCATGGTTAGACTTATGTTAGGATACATATTACCTACACCACTGATTACTGTTTATGTTGACCTTGATCACCTGGCTGAGGTAGTGCTTGTCGGGTTTCTCCACCATGAAGTTATTCTTCCCTTTTCCCACACTGTCCTCCTTAGAAGGAAGTCACCATGTGCAGCCCACACTTAAGGAATGGGGTCTTAGGCTCTACCTTCCTGAGGACAGGGTATCTAGGTGAATTATTTGGAATTCTTTATGGGTTAATCTCTTCTCCCTAATTTTATCATTTATTCAATCATTTATTAGTATATTTATTTTATACTTTGGATTCTAATTCAATACTGCTGTATTTACTTTATACAAATAACTAAGTGTTCTAGTCTAGGCTCTTGGGTGCTTTCACTTGGCTCCTTTGTTCCTCCCAACATAACCCCATCAATGGCAGTATTGGGGTTTTAATTTTGATTTTTTTTGGTTTAAGTATTTTCTTAATTTCTATCCTTACAAGACGCTCCTGGCTCATCTTGTAAATTTCCTGCCCTGGTTTTCCCCCTTCTTTTTCTCCAGTATAAAACATTTTTTTGAATGCCTGTAATGTGTTCACAATTTATGATAGGCATTGGACCTCCACAGGACAAATTTCATATTGTTTTTTTTTTTTTTTTGACATCTCAGACTGTAAAATCCTGTCTTGGTGTAACTTAATAGTTTTCAGCTTTTCTTCTTAAATTATAATTTTTTTTCAGGTATTGACATATGTAAATTAAAAAATGCTGAAGGATGATCATATCATACCTGCCCTGAGTTGAGTTGTATTTTTCTCTTTTACCTTTTTGCTTAACTTCCCCTCCCCATTTCTACCTCTTATAAGCCAAATTAATTAATATGCATGTATGATTTGTGTGTGCATCCTTTTATATTTGGATAGTATAATATCCAAGACTTAAGTTTTATGCTTTGTAAAAGATGGCTTACTTGTTACATATTTTTCTATATTTTGTTTTTCTTTTAAAAATAGCTGTAGAAGGCCCTTCATGTCAATTGATAGTTTCTAATTCATTCTTTTAAATGGCTTACTGTTTTGTGGTAGAGAGTTATTTTAATGTATTTCCCTGTTAATGACATTCACATATTTTGCTTTGCTTCTAGGTTTTAGCCACTATGAACAGTATTGCAGTAAACACCTCTGAACAGAAATGCTTTATTTCTTTTATTTCTTTTTTTGGCCATGCCTGTGCATATGGAAGTTCTCAGGTTAGGGATCGAATTGGAGCTGTAGCTGCAGCCTGCGCCACAGCCACGTCAGTAGCAGATCCGAGCTACCTATACCACAGCTTGCAGCAACGTGGAATCCTAATCCCCTGAGCGAGGCCAGAGATCAAAACCTGCATCCTCATAGAAACAGTGTCAGGTCCTTAACCTGCTGAGCCACAACGGGAACTCCAGAAATGCTGTATTTCTCTAGAATGAATTTCTCATAGTGGGTTTGCTGGGTCTAAAGACAGGTTTTAAAATAGATGTTCCTAGATTACAGTATTCTTTTAAAACTAGTAATTCACACATCCCCTGGGAATGGCTGAGAGGACCCTTTTCCTTGCATTCCTGTCTATACTAGGTAGAATATGCCTTGTTGATTGTGCAGATCTGATTTATGTTTGACAATGCTTCCTTTGTAGTTCAGTTTGCATTTCTCTGAGTTCGTGTGTCTTCTTGTTTGTTGGCCACCTGGACCACTGAGAATTGCCTTTCTATGAATTTGCTCCTCTTATGAGTTTTGCCATTTTTTCCCTGGATGCTCATCTTTTCCCTTTGTAAGAGTTCTTTCTTTGCATTTGTGAATATTAAGCTTGTGTTCACTGTGTTGGAAATACTTCCTTTAAATCTTTTGTCTGTTCTTTTGCATTTTTCATTGTTTGCTATAGAAATTTACAATGTTTTAGGTAGTAAATATGCCTGTCTTCTCATTTATAGCTTCTGAGTTTGTCTCTTAAATTTTTTTTCTGAAGTTTTTATCAAAACAAAATTTTTTACATTAATGTGTCTAGTGTCGATATTTTGTGCCTGGAGTAACATGGGATTCTGTTTTCTTCTAGTTCCCCATAGTGTATTATGCTAGGCGCACCTTTCTCCATCTTTTCATAAATTAAATTCTCATGTGTTGAGATTTATTGCTTGGTTCACTATTCTGCTGTGTTAATAGTTTTATCTACTTTTAGGCTAACAATGTATTCATTTGTTTAAAGTAGCTTTATAATATATTCTGATATCTGAACCTGAATTCAGCTTCCCCCCGCCCTTGCTCTTCTCTTTCAAAATTTTTATTTTTATTTTTATTTATTTATTTATTTTTTGTCTTTTCTAGGGCCACACCCACTGCATATGGAAGTTCCCAGGCTAGGGGTCTAATTGTAACTGTAGCCGCTGGCCTACGCCAGAGTTACAGCAACGAGGGATCTGAGCCACAACTGCGACCTACACCACAGCTCACAGCAACACCGGATCCTTAACCCACTGAGTAAGGGCAGGGATCGAACCCAAAACCTCTTGGTTCCTAGTCGGATTCGTTAACCACTGAGCCAGGACAGGAACTCCTTTCAAAATATTCTTGGCTATGTATATGCATATTTTCTTGTATATAAGTGTTATTTTAAGCATTTCTTCATTTTAAACAATAGAATACTATCCTTTCTTTAATGGAACACTATTCTTTCTTGTTGTATAAATAATAGTTTGATATGGTTTGGCTCATTTTTCTATCTCCTCCTTTCACCCCTCCTCGATAAGGTGCGAACTTGAGAATCTTTTCACTCTTCTGCCTGTCTTATACCCAGCCAAGACCTAAGGATACTTTCACTGCCATTCTTTTTAGTTTCTCTCCCAACTCCTAGATTTTTCTAAGACAGTTTAGTACTTTTAGTTAAGTGCTTAGGAGATATTGCTTTGCTGTACATCTGTTTTGTTTCAAAAATACTTCTTTTTTTTTTTTTTTTTTTTTTTTCGTCTTTTTAGGGCTGCACCTGTGGCATATGGATGTTCCCAGGCTAGGGGTCAAATTGGAGTTGTAGCTGTTGGCTTACGCCAGAGCCATAGCAATGCAGGATCCAAGCCACCTCTGTGACCTATACCGTAGCTCATGGCAACACTGGATCCTCAGGACACTGATCAAGGCCAGGGATTGAACCCCCATCCTCATGGATGCTAGTCAGGTTTGCTAACTGCTGAGCCATGATGGGAACTCTTCAAAAATTCTGATTTAGAATTTATTACATGCTGCTAGACAGTTAATCATTACTCATTTGGACAAAACTGTATATGAAACCACCATATTTCCTAATTATAAAAAGCAGCATTGTTTTCGTTTTTTTGTTTGTTTTTGCATTTTAGCATCTCTGAAGTTAAGATGTGCCTTATAATTGATGGCTTCCTGGAATTAGATTTACAGTTGTTGTTGGCAGCATTTGTCTTTCTTGTGGATAGTAGAGTCAGTACAATTGCTACACATACATGAAACTGAATTTAGGGAGAGGAAGCAAGGGTATATGCAAAGTTTATTTCTTACTACCATTCTCTCTGATACCCTCCCCCAGATGGTCTCTGTTCTAATACACTTGTTCTTCAGTCATATTTCTTTGACAGGTATTTTCCTCTATGAGACATGTGAGTGGTATGTTTTCTGAGTATTCACCTGTCTCTTTTAACTGCCAGGTGTAGTGTTTGGGCATCACCATTTTCCTCGCAGTAGTCTGTTAGAGCCATTGCTCTAGCTTCTGACATTGTAGATGAGAAGCCTGATGCCTTTCTGAATTTTCTCCTCCCTAAGTTCCTGTTACCTTCAAACTTGTCTATTTTTTTTTTTTCTTATGTAGTTCAGGAACTTACAAGATTATGTGTATATCTGTGCCTGGAATAAAGTGAGCTCTTTAAAAATCTTCAAATGGGGTATTTCTTTGGTCCAAGGAAATTTTTCTTCTGTTATGTGTTCTTTTAATGTCTCTCCTCTATCTTCATCTTTCTTCTGCCACAACTGCTGTTCATCCCATTAAATATGTCTTCCAAGTCTCTTATCTTTTCAATCATGATTTCAGTTTTGCTGCTTTGAGCTATTTTTTCCATTTGATCTTCCAGACCACAAATTTGGGCTTTTTCCACAATACATTCTTTTTTTCAGTTAATAAACTATGTAGCTTATTTGGAAAATATTGTTTTCAGATACAGGAAGATTTCTCTCTGCTGAAGTTAAATCTATCTAATTCCCTTTATTATTTTTCTCCCCTCTGTTGGCTTCTTTCACTTCAAGCAGCTCTATTTCGTTGTAGGTTTGTTCCCTTTGTCCTGACTGATCACTGTCTTTTTGGGTGCCCAGCTTCCTTATGTGTTGTCATATTTTCCCTGTCAGCTCCTGAAGATCTAGTTCTGGTCTTAGCCTCTAATGATTTAGGGAGACATGCTTCCCGCCTGCCCATTAGATCTCCATGGGTCCAGGCTTCTTCTAGAGCCATTAGTTTACAGTCCTCATTCCAGGCTAGTTCCAAGAGACTAGTCCCCAGGCACTTGGGCCAGCTCCTAGAAAAATAAAAAAAACACATGTCTCAGTTCTGTCCTCTACACTCCAAAGAACCCAAGCCTTCACTTCCATTTAGCTGTCTGCAGGCTCCAGGCCTATATCTGTTGCAGCAGGTAGATTTAAAATGGAGTGTAGGTAAAGGGGGGGTGGAGGAGAATAAGTTCGTGTCATCATATTTCCAGGAGTCTGTATTTTCCATTTTTTCCATTCCCTTAATGGTTGTGGTTATATTCTTTGCCTAGACTTAGCAACAATGAGGAGAAAAGCATTAGACGTGAAAGTTGGAAGGTCTAAATTACCTCTTAGTTCTCACTTCTGCTTCTTTCCCTGTAAGAGGATCTATTTTAATTCCCCTCCTGAGGTTAAGTGATTTGCAGTGCGCCTCTGTCCCATGGTCAGGGTTGGCATTAGGAGTTGTTTTGGTCAGTGAATGTATGTGGAAGTGACAGTGTTCTAGCTCTGAATAGAGCTTGAAGAGGTAGAAAAAATTTCTATCAGCCCTCTAGCTTCTGCCTTTTGCCTTGAGGATGGCATGTATCAGATAAGATCTATTCCTTCTGATTGGGTCTTGGAATGAGACTTGCGAAGCAAAAGCCACAGCCTGGGGTCAGCCATAACTCACCTAGAGCTGACATGTCAAGTGAGTGGGAAGAGCAGCGGGGAAAACCCTGAGATTCGAGGGTGGTTTTGTTACTACAGTAAAGCTCAATCTGGTTTAATTTCTTGTTCTTTTTTAAATTAGCTAATATTCTTTTCTGTCATCTTTTAAAGTGTGTACCAGACCCTGAAGTTTATTTTCTATCTCTCCTAAATTAATCTCTTAATTGGATGGTAAGCATAAACTAGTGTTATAATTATTGTCAGACATAAACTAGCTGTAGTAGTATATCCACAAGTTATGTCATAGGACCCAACCCATGTAATTGAACTTGAAGAAAAGGTAACCAGTGAATTAGGACAGTGTCTTGTGGCAGTGTATTATATTCAAAATGCCTTAAACTGTACCCTGACTTATTCTTGTGGAAGCATGTCTTCTCTCTAATTGTACAAAGTAGATTATTTATAGTTCTACACCTAGGCTTTAATGCTGCTTTCCATTATTAATGAATAAGAGTTCATTGGAGAAGCATTTATAGAGTGGCTTTCCAGTGCTTCTCTTTCCTGGGGGGGTGTGTGTGTATGCATATTTATCTGACTTACTTCACTGACTAATGTAATGAATGGAATCTATTTTTGTTTTTTTCCCTTTTGTATTTAATTGATACTTTTCTTCTTTTTTAAAATTTTTATAATGATTTTTTCATTGTAGTTGGTTTACAGTGTTCTGTCTGTACAGCAAAGTGACCCAGTCACACATATATATAAACATTCTTTTTCTCACATTACCCTCCATCGTGCTCCATTACAAGTGACTAGACATAGTTTCCAGTGCTCTGCAGCAGGATCTCATTGCTTATCAATTCCAAAGGCTATAGTTTGCATCTATTAACCCTAGATTCCAGTCCATCCCACTCCCTCCCCCTCCTCCCCCTTGGCAACCACAAGTCCGTTCTCCAAGTCCATGAGTTTCTTTTCTGGGGAAAGGTTCATTTGTGCTGTTTATTAGATTCCAGATAGAAGTAATATCATATGGTATTTGTTTTTCTCTTTCTGACTTACTTCACTCTGTATGAGAGTCTCTAGTTCCATCCATGTTGCTACAAATGGCATTACTTTAGTCTTTTCTATAGCTGAGTATATATGCCACATCTTCTTAATCCATTCATCTGTCGATGGATATTTAGGTTGTTTCCGTATCTTGGCTACTGGGAATAGTGCTACAGTGAACATGTGGGTGCATGTGTCTTTTTCAAGGAAAGTTTTGTCTGGATATATGCCCAGGAGTGGGATTGCTGGGTCATATGGTAGTTCTATATTTAGTTTTCTGAGGTACTTCCATACTGTTTTCCATAGTGGTTGTACCAATTTTCATTCCCACCAACAGTGCAGGAGGGTTCCCTTTTCTTCACACCCTCTCTAGCATTTGTTCTTTGTGGACTTACGAATGATGGCCATTCTGACTGGTGTGAGTTGGTACCTCATAGTAGTTTTAATTTGCATTTCTCTAATAATCAGTGATGTTGAATATTTTTTCATGTGCTTGTTGTCGTCTTATTATTTAGCTCTCAGAACATTATTCTGACAAACACTTGTCTATCAATAAATGATGAAAGAAGGAGTATTCATTGGAAAAGAGTATTCATTGGACTGGGAGCCAGAAGATCTGAGTTCTCCCCTGATGCTGTCACCAGCCTCAATGGCTGCCTTCTCCACTTTTGTTCCATTCATTCATGTAATAAATAGTTACTGAGCACCATTCAGCCAGGCAGTAGGAAGTACTCAGACACCTCTGACTTCCTGCCCTTATCAAGCTTACTGCCATCTTCCCTTCTGCTCCCCAACTCCTCTTCAGTCTGACCCTTCTGTAACTTGGTGAGTGCCACATTCCTGCTGAGGCTCTTGGTTGTCATTTTATGTTAATGGGGCTGCTTTCAAATTTACTTTTACTACCACTGGATTAATTTGGGGAGGTTGGGAGTGTTGCTGGGAGAGGGAAGGAGGGATGGAGGGAGCACGTCAGCCACCTGCAGAGGCCAACACTATACAAACATCTTTTTACTTTTCGTGATTCTTTTCAAGTTATAATTTTACCTAAATGCCCAAAGGATGTATCTGTACAAATGTTTGAATGGTAGGTGACATGTGTATTGCTTTTGGCTAGCCTTTTAAATCTTAATTTATGTAACTTTTTTTTTTTTTAGAGTTTGGGAAACCATCAGAACATCTTTATTACCAAAAACCAAATTGCTTCAGAAATGAGGAAATCCTAGATAAATAAGCATGTGCCTTAGTTAACAAGGACAGCTGATGATATAAGTTGAATAACTGACTTTGTCTTTTTAGGGCCACACCTGTGGCATATGGAAGTTCCTAGTCTAGGGGTTGAATCAGAGATGCAGCTGCCTGCCTGCGCCACAGCCACAGCAATGCAAGATCTGAACTGGGTCTGTGACCTGCACAACAGCTCACAGCAATGCCAGCTTAACCCACTGAGTGAGGCCTGAGGTCAAACCTCCATCCTCATGGATACTAGTTGGGTTCATTATTGCTGAGCCACAGCAGGAACTCTCTAAATAATCTACTTTGTATTGTAGAACTTCTTGAAGGGATTAGTTATTATTTTTCCTCGTCCCTCTTACTTGCTTTCTTAGGAGCTAAGTGTGTTGCTGAAAGGGAAGGAAGGAATTGTAGGTGGGGAAAGACAGCTGAACTGTACTTGCTAATGCCATTTTCAGCTGCAGAGAAACATCTTAAGAACAACCTGATTATATTGTGTAATGGATTAAAGTTGCGTGCAAATTCTGAGAACATCTGTTTTCTGACCCTGGGCTAGAGTTCTACCATCTTGACACAAATTCTGGTTTTGAAATTCTGTGTCTTAGGCACCTCCCTCAACTACTTCCTGGCTCTTTTCTTAGAAGATATAAATCAAAACAGTGCCTAACATGTTGGAATTGACTATGTGAAAAATGGAAAGTGAACTTCTTCATTTACTTTGTAAACACAAAAAATAAAATTTTAGGTTTTGTTAGGAAGAATGATGCCAATTGCTGAGTAATGATCCTAAGAATTGTGGGGTGATCCATAGGTCTGTTGAAGACCGAAAGTAAATGGGAAGGAATCAGTGTATATGTGCATACATTTGTATATGAGATTTATTTTAACTTTTTGAATTAAGTGGAAAACTTTAAGAAATATTTCTAATTTTCCTTCTTCAGTATCCCTGCCAACAAAAATAAGTTCCTTTTTCTTTAGAAAGGGCGCAACTTGTATCTACTTCTGGCCTTGTATTTACATTCCACTAAGCCACACATATGTTGATAATTCTTGATTACCATGGTTCCACTGCATAAGTAACGTTTACAGACCCCTGGAAGGAGGATTAAATCTCGAGGCAAGTGTTGGACATTTGCTTGGAATCAGTTAATGTTGAATGAAGTTTTAGAATTATTCATTGGTTGTGTGAAAGCCAGCGTGATACTGTTTTCCATTTGGATTAATTTGTTAAATGATACCTAAAGGAAAGTTTCTTTGTACTCTCATGTTCCTGACTGTTGACACTGGTCTTAAGTTATGCTGATGAAGGATTAATATTGGGCCTTAGTCTTCCATGTTGTTATTAGGTATGTTTATAAGTTAAATACTTACAATATGTATGTCATATCTAGAATCTTCTATGAATTAGAAATGATTGATTAAACAAAAAATAGTGTTTTATGAGGGGAGAAATTGGAAATAAACCATCTTGGGATAGTTAAATGTTAAAAAATATTACACAGTGGTCAGAAATGGCAGATCTATATTGATCAATATGGCAATATCTCTAAGACATTGCTTAGGGAAAAAATTTGGAACTCTATGTATACTAATCTTTAATTGGAAAAAAAAAACTACTCAAACTAAATACGTTAAGAAAAAAGGGAATCTATATCCCAAACAATGTCTCTTTAGTTAGGTGGAGAGAGGGAGCTTACTTTGACCTTTAGTTCTAGGCTTCTGTATATGAATTTAATAATGAGAAGGTAATTGTGCTGTACTTGTACACTCTTTTTTCAACTTAAGGAAAATTTAAGTCATACACAAGGTAAACAGAATAGTCTAACAAACCTCAAAGTATCCATCACCAAGCTTCAGCAGTTACCAGTATTTTGTCATTTTTATTCATCTATATTTCTATCCACTTTTCACTGTGATTTCTACTTTTAATAGTGTTTTTGTAGGTAAATTTTGTATATGTTGAAAGGAGATTATACACTTTGGAAGAATATCACTTCATCTATGAAGTGTGCATAGATGTGCACCTTTGAAGAGTGGATACACTCCTGTGGTCACACCCCTATTATAATATTGAATATTTCCATAACCTTAGACCATTTTCTGATAGCCCATCCCAGTTATTCTACCCACTCAGGCTAATTTTGCCTTTCCCTAGAGTATTCTCTAAATAAGAGTCATGAAGTATAAATTCTCTTGGTGTCTGGCTTCTTTTACTCAGCATAATGTATGTGAGGATCATCAGGGCTGTAGCATTTATCAGTTCTTTCTTTTTAATTCATGATATTCCATTGTATGACTATACCACAGCTTGTATAGCTTTTCTTCTGTTGATGGACATTAACTACTGGGAATAGGGCTGCTGCGGCATTCATGTACAGATCTTATTGTGGACATATATCATCATTGCTCTTGACTAAATACTTGAGAGTGAAGTTTCTGGATAAAGTAAAAACTTGGCATACCCCTTTTGAAAGTGCTTGTCCCATGTTAAGTTCCCATTGACAAAATAAGGGCATTGTGGTTGCTTCACATCCTTACCATTATTTGGCTTTGTTGATCTTTTTTGAAATTCCAGCCATTTTAGTGGTGTTGTATTGGCACTTCAATATGTGCTGTTTAAAAAAATAGTTTTTAAATTGTGGTAAAATGTGTATCACATTAAATTTGCCAGTTTAACTTCAAGTATGCACTTCAGTATAAATGACATTGTGGGGCCATCATCACTAAAATCTGCTCCGCAAACTTTTTCACCATCTCAATTGGAAATTCGGAACTCATTAAAAAATAATTCCCCACTCTGTTCTTTCCTGAGCCTCATAAATTTTACGCTTGTTTTTGTCTTTGTGAATTTCCCTATTCTGACTATTTCATATAAGTGGGATCATACAATATTTGTCCTTTTGTATCTGGCTTATTTCATCTAGTATAATGTTTTCAGGGTTAATCCATACTGTAGCATATGGGAGTTCCCTGGTGGCTCAACAAGTTAAGGACATGGTGGTGTTATTGCTGTGGCATGGATTTGATCCCTGGGCCCATGCCAGGAGCCAAAAAGAAAATATATGCATACATAAATACATACATATTGTAGCATATGTATACAAGGACCTCATTCCTTTTTATGGTTGGATCCTATTCCATCATATGAAGAGACTACATTTTGTTTACTCATTAATTTGTTGATGATCACGTTGGTTATTTGGTTATTGTGAATAATGCTGCAGTGAAGATTGGTATATAAGTATCTTTTTTTTTTTTTTTTGCTATTTCTTTGGGCCGCTCCCACGGCATATGGAGGTTCCCGGGCTAGGGGTCGAATCGGAGCTGTAGTCACCAGCCTACGCCAGAGACACAGCAACGGTGGATCTGAGCCACGTCTGCAACCTACACCACAGCTCACGACAACGCCGGATCGTTAACCCACTGAGCAAGGGCAGGGACCGAACCCGCAACCTCATGGTCCCTAGTCGGATTCGTTAACCACTGCGCCACAACGGGAACTCCTGGTATATAAGTATCTTTTATACAAGTATCTTTTTGAGTCCCTGGTTTCACTTATTTTGCCTGTGTATCTAGGAGTGGAATTGCCAAGTTGTATGGTAATTCTGTGTTTAACTTTTTGGGGAACCACCAGATTATTTTCTCAGTGTGTTTTAATTAACACTTTCCTGACGAATAATGATGTTGAATATCTTTTCATGGGCTTATTACTTATGATTTGTATAACTTTGTGAAGTGCTTGTTCAAGTCTTTTGTGCATTTTAAAAATTGGGTTATTAGGAGTTCCCATTGTGGCTCAGGGGTAGTAAACCTGACTAGTATCCATAAGGATACAGGTTTGATCCCTGGCCTTGCTCAGTGGGTTAAGGATCTGGTGGTGTGGTGAGCTGTGGTGTAAGTCGAAGATGCAGCTCGAATCTGGTGTTGCTGTGGCTGTGGCATAGGCCGGCAGCTGTAGCTCCGATTTGACCGCTAGCCTGGGAATTTCTACATGCTGCAGGTGTGGCCCTAAAAATAAAAAAAATAAAAATTAGGTTTTTTTTTCCTAATTGTTTACTGAGTTTCAAAAGTCCCTTATTCTGAATAGAAGTTCTTTTTCTGAAGTATATTTTGTGAATCTTTTCTTTTCTTTTTCTTTTTTCTTTTTTTTTTTTTTTTGTCTTTTTGCCTTTTCTAGGGCTGCTCCCTGCGATATGGAGATTCCCAGGCTAGAGGTCTAATCGGAACTGTAGCCACCAGCCTATGCCAGAGCCACAGCAACAAGGGATCCAAGCCGAGTCTGCAACCTACACCACAGCTCATGGCAACGCTGGGTCCTTAACCCACTGAGCAAGGCCAGGGATCGAACCTGCAACCTCATGGTTCCTAGTCAGATTCGTTAACCACTGCGACACAACGGGAACTCCACATGAATATTTTCTTTCAGTCTGTGGCTTGACTTTTTATTAACACTATCTTTTAAAAATTAAAAAAAATTTTTATTAAAGAATAATTGAGTCAATTTCTCCTGTATAGCATAGTGACCCAGTCATACTTATGTATACATTATTTTTCTCGTACTATCTTCCATCATGGTCTATCTCAAGAGATTGGATATGGTTCCTTGTGCTGTACAGTAGGACCTCATTGTGGTAAAACACAGTGCATACCATTTTAACCATTTTGAAGTGCACAGTTCAGTTGTATTAAGTGTTTTCACACTGTTGTGCAGTTGTCTTTAAAACGCTTTTCATCTCGCAACCTGAAACTTTTTTTTCCTTTGGGGCCACCCTTGTGGCAGGTGGAAATTCCCAGGCTAGGGGTCAAACTGGAGCTACAGCTGCCAGCCTACTCTAGAGCCACAGCAAGGCCAGATCCGAGCCGCATCTGCGACCTACACCACAGCTCACGGCAACGCTGGATCCTTAACCCACTGAGTGAGGCCAGGAATCAAACCCACATCCTCATGGATGCTAGTCAGGTTCATTAACCACTGGGCCATGATGGGAACGTCTGAGCATCTTTTCATATGCTTGTTGACTATCTTTTTTGTAAAAATGTCTATTCACATCCTTTGTTCATTTGAAAAACAGAATTTTTTTTTTTTGTCTTTTTGCTATTTCTTGGGCCGCTCCCGCGGCATATGGAGTTTCCCAGGCTAGGGGTCCAATCAGAGCTGTAGCCACCGGCCTACGCCAGAGCCACAGCAACGCGGGATACGAGCTGCGTCTGCAACCTACACCACGGCTCATGGCAACGCCGGATCGTCAACCCACTGAGCAAGGGCAGGGATCGAACCCGCAACCTCATGGTTCCTAGTCCGATTCGTTAACCGCTGCGCCATGACGGGAACTCCTGAAAAACAGAATTTTTTGATGTTGAGTTGTAGAAGTCCTTCATTTTATATATTCTGAATACTAACTAACCCTTTATCAGATATATGATTTGCAGGTATTTTCTCCTGTTCCATAGGCTGCCTTTTCAATCTGTTCATTGTGTCCTTTGATGTCAAGTTTTAAATTTTAATGTAGTCCTGTTCTAGTTTTGCTTTTGTTGTCCGTAGATTGGTGTAATAGCTAAAATCGTTGCTCGGAGTTCCCGTCGTGGCGCAGTGGTTAACAAATCCGACTAGGAACCATGAGGTTGCGGATTCGATCCCTGGCCTTGCTCAGTGGGTTAAGGATCGGTGTTGCCGTGAGCTGTGGTGTAGGGTGCAGATGCGGCTCAGATGCCGCGTTGCTGTAGCTCTGGTGTAGGCCTGTGGCTACAGTTCTGATTGGACCCCTAGCCTGGGAACCTCCATATGCCGCAAGAGTGGCCCAAGAAATGGCAAAAAGACAAAAAAAGAAAAAAGAAAAAAAAAAAGAAATCGTTGCTGAGTCTAGTATCATGAAGGTTTCCCTCTGTTTTCTTCTAAGAGTTTTATAGTGTTGTGTCTTTCATTTAAATCTTTATTCATTTTGAGTTAATTTTTGTATTTGGTATAACGTAAGGGTCCAGCTTGATTCCTTTGCATGTGACTATGCATTTTCCTAGCACTACTTGTTGGAGAAATTATTCTTTTCCCATTGAGTGGTCTTGACAGTCTTGTCAAAGATCATTTGAACCTAAGTGCAGGGGTTTATTCTGGGGCTCTCTATTCTATTCCATTGTCTATATCTGTGCTGCTGCACCTACCACAATGTTTTGCTTCTTGTGTCTTTGTGTAGTAAGTATTGATACTGTCAATGTCCCTGCCTCTGAGATCTAATCTTACTTGAAAATCAAATTTCTCACACTCATTTCCTTTTTCTGTTTTAGATTTTGATACTCTTGCGTCCATTTAGTTTTTTCTTTGGAGATGCTTTAGGAATTTTGTACGGTTTATAAACCTGAGGAATAAGCAAGTCACTCTAAATTTTATCCACTTTTAGGTTAATTTCCTTTAGTAGGTATACAATGTTTTCCTCTATGTACAGTGCATATAAATGAATTATAGTTGCTAAATTTAAAAATCAACATAATATATTGTTAGAATTCTTTCCTGGTATGATAAATGTTGGCTGATCAGATATGAATGGGGTCTCTCTCTCTCTTTTTTAAAAACAGTAGTCACTTTGGGGCAGAATGTTTGTAGGTCTCTTCAAATTCACTTGTCCTTGGTTACCACCGTGGTTAAATGGGAAGAGGCAGGGTATTAGAGGAGAACTGGCTTTTTTTTTTTTTTTTTTGCTTTTGCTTTTGAGGCTTGTACCCATGGTATATGGAGGTTCCTAGGCTAGGGGTCAAATCAGAATGACAGCTGCTGGCCTACACCACAGCCACAGCAACGTAATATCCAGGCCACATCTGTGACCTACACCACAGCTCATGGATCACTGACCCACTGAGCAAGGCCAGGGATTGAACCCGCATGCTCATGGATACTAGTCGGATTTGTTTCTACTGCACACAACAGCAACTCCAAGAACTGGCTTTCTTAGGTTTGCAACACTAGAATGGAAGACCCGAAATTCAGCACACATATTTGGGCACTCTCAGGGAACCAAAAGGAGACTCCCCTTTGGGTCGCTTGTAGGATCCCTTGCACTCTTTGCAGCTTACAATCGTCTTTTTTTTTTTTTTTTTTAATGTATTGGTATTCTAATTTAATCTTTCCATTGAGATATGAAATTCTAGAGTTAAATGATACTTTAGAAATTTTATCTTCATATCCCCCCAGTTATATTATAAACCTCATTATTATTTGTTAAAGGACTAGAAGGTTACAGGCATTTACTTTAAGATCACAGGATTATAAGTATTGATTGGCTTCAAGGATAATTCTAGTCCAAATACGTGGTAATTGGTAAAGTGTGCTTAAAATGTTACTTTGCACATTCTTTATTTCATTAGTTTTGTCCAACACTTCCTTCCCCTGTTCACCACCCAGATTTCATTTCATCCACTTGATGCGGAATCCTCACATGCATTCTTGTAGAGAATGACTGCTCTGCTTATTACCAGTGGAATCCATGTTGAATTTTAGCAGGTTTGCTCCCCTCTACATCTGCTTCTTTGATGGTAGCTGGGTTTACTGCTGCTCTCTTATTAGTGTCCTGGGTCTTAACAACCTTATTCAAACAAAACATCTTAAATTGAGGCATTAAAAAGGTCACAGCAGTGAGCCATTTTGTAACTTTTGGTGCAATAAAAAGGGTAGGTTGTGTTTTGGAATATAAGACCTCTGAGTGCAGCTATTCATTTTCTTCATCTATAAAACATTTTAGAATAACAGCTTACATCTGTTTAGGGTTTAAAATTCCACGTTTTGAAGAAACATCACTGTTTTGAAACCCCAAACCAGAGATGGGGAGGGAACTCACTTTCTGACTGGCCCATGTTCTGTGAAAGCTGGGAGAAGTATTTGTTTTAGCTGTTTAGCTGTATTTGCTGGCAGTACTACTAACATGTGTGGAGCACATTTTCATTATTTCTTCATGTTGTAAATGACAAAACACATTCCATGTGATTGTGACTAGAATATTTGAAACATTTTCACACCTCAGGAGTTTATCTTAGGAATATTTCACTACTAGGAGCCAGAAAGGAATATTTCACTACTAGGAGCCAGAAAGGAATATTTCACTACTAGGAGCCAGAAATATATTTAATTATTCAAGTATTTACAGCACATTTAATTACCTGAAACTGTCAATCTTGTTTTTAGAGGGTACAGTTGGGATATACTGTTCACTCACTTTTAAAAATAAATACCCAGTGGAATAGTTTTAGCCATTTCAAATTTTAAAATTACTCTTTTAAATTGAAGGAACAATTTCATTAATAACGTTTAGTAGAGGACAATGGGTAAAATGCTTGTCTATAGAATTCAGAATCTGGTATGATTAAATACCCAAAAGGTGCCCATAACTTATGATGCAGTCCTCTAGGTTATTTTAATCAAGAAGTGAAGAAGGCTAGCATGGACCATGAAAATAAATCATAAGACCTTTTTCGTCTTATAAATGTGAAATATTTATATTCTTATTAAAATGTCATATATTTACATTTGGGAGGGGAAGAGTACAAAGAAGAAAATTAAAGTCATCTGTGATTTTACTGTTCTCTGGCGTATTTTATTACGGATGATAAATTTTTAAAAATTTAGAAAAGCTTTTAGAAAGCTATAGTCAAATTTGGGGGTTTTGATAATTTAATTGAAAATAGAGCACTATAGTGCCAGAATGGACAGTGTCAGATGTTTTCATGTCTTGGTGACAAAACTCAACTAAATTTGTCTCCTATTATGGAACTTTGATGTACAAGGTGGGGCGCTGCTTATTTATGGAGATGACAAACTTCTCCGAGATTCTAGTTTGTCACCTTAAACTAGTTTATTGACATTGATTTTTTTTTTTTCCTCACTGCCATTTCCTGCCCTTGGAACACAGATTTTCTTTCTGTGGCCAAGCCCAGGGCCATCATTTATTCCAGCAGAGTATGGTTGCTAGATGAAGCTAGACTCTGAGTTTCTGATTAAATATAAATATTTTAGAAATTCTTTAGTGCCCTTAATTCATGGGAAAGTAAATACCCACTGATTCCTTCTACATTGTTATCTGTAAACACACACACACACAATCTCCCTCTCTCTCTCTCTCACACACACAGTTATATGCATACTGTTGATGGTCACAGTCTGCCTTTACCTTTCATTTACAACTGAACTGAATACAGGGCAGCAATACTGGGCCTGTGACCTCCTTGAGCAGCATTGTCCCTCACACAGGCCCAATGGGCATTGAGTGGATATTTCCTAGGCCAGTGGGTAGGGTCCCCTGGAGTTCAGGTATTTTGATTTTAGGAAATATGGAGGTAGGGTTCTATTTTAGAATTTTAAGAAGTTTGATTAAAAACAAATAGGTGATCGTATGGGTGAGTTTATATGCAGATAAATCCCATTAGATGTCTTGTAGGTATAGTCAGATAGGGCTCTAGAGTCAGATTGTCCAGGTTTCTTACTTCCTAACTGTGCGCCTTTAGGCAAGTTATGTGGCACCTCTGAACCTCCATTCCCTCCTCTGTAAAATGGGTATAGTCATGATACCTGTCATATGGGGTTGTGAGGATTCAGTGAAATCCAACTGATTAAGTGCCTGGCACAGTGCCCGATAGGTGAAAAGTACTTGGCAGCATCTCTAACTTATTGTTACAAGGCTGAGTATAAATCCTTACAGTAAGTGTGCTGATTGGCTTTGCTGCTAGAGATGATGCTTTCTGACCAAACTAGGGACTAATTCAGGCCCCTCTATGCCCACCTCTTTGGAGCCCTCACTCCTCCAGCTTGCTCAACCTCCTTCCTTTCCCATGCCCTGCCCTCCACCATGCTCTGTTACCCAGTGCTGCTTTTCAGCTTCCTCCTACTCTGTCTCCTCCACCTGCCTTGTCTCCCCTGTCCCTCGTGACTCCTGCCCCCTTCCTTCTCTCCCCCTTCTTTTCTCTCTCCTTTCCCCGTCCTGCCCGCTTCCCTCCTGGCTCCCCTTCTCCCATCTTTCTCCTTCTCTCTTCCTCCCTGTTTCTCATTTCAGCTCTGACACTTAGACTGCTAAGGAGGCTGCTCAATCTCTTAAGAAAATAATAAAGTCTTTATTACTTGTGATGGAAAATATTTATTTTCTCATTTCAGTAACCAGACTCTGTTCATACTGTGCTTCTCTTGCCCTTTCAAGAAGGCTTCACAGCATCTTTTTATGTCCCTTGGGCCTCCAAAGTTACTAGATGCTACAGACAGTTACAGTTCAAGTTTTTCTAAAAACTATGCATACTATACTTATAAATTTGTTTAATGGTAGCGTTATTATTTACCTAAAGTTAAAATGAAATAACATTTCTAAGTGATAATTATAGGCTCATATAGTAGTGCTAAGCAAACTGATCTTTCCTGCCTAATTTGATTCTTTTTGCCTCTTCAGATTCCTTTCTCATTGGTCCAGTTTCCCCTGTGGGAGTCCTTAAAAGTAAGTTTGCCAATCTTCATATGAAATTTCACTCTAATTATCATAAATATCCACTAGTTTCAGTGTGGAATAGTAGACTGTAATGTTGACTAGCAGTTTTAAAATTCAAAATTATTAACAGTTGGAAAGATGTTGGGATTGTGATTTTGTGCCAGTTCAGTCTTTAGACTTATTTAGTTGTCTGTGATACTGGGAAATAAGCATAGCAGGCATAACTGAAATCTTGAGATGTTAAAGTAAAACTTGATTTTCTTCTGTTTTGACACTCTTTTTCCACCCAGTCAAATTTTATTTCATTTCGTTGTGTGTGTGTGTGTGTGTGTGTGTGTGTGTAGAGGTTAAGGAATAACAGGGAGGGTAAATGGAAAAGGGAGAAAAGCAAAGTTCTGAATATTTGTAGGCCTAGAATGCTGAGGGCTCTTCCCCCGCCCCCCAGGCAGGAAGTGGGGAACAGCAGGGGGCATGGTTTCTGAAGGTCCCTTCCATCTTTGCTGCTCACCCCCACCAGGCTTAGGAACCCCCACTGAGAAGGAGCAGAGTGTGGAGGAGTTGTGAGTTAGCCTTGGGGAAAGTTACTTATATGTTTAAAAACAAACAATTAGATGAAAGTTTAAAACCCTTTGTTCAGAACACTCAGAAACGTCATATTTGTTTTTCATCTCCTGGTGCCATGGTTTTGAAAATTGTGAGTAAGGAATTATTCTCATAATTGTAAGGCATTAGTAATCATGGAGCGCTTATAGAAAATGTCTTTTAAAGAATAACATTTATTTAGACTTGGAAAAATACTCTACTGAGGTTATATACTAAGGGTAATAAAATGAGACAAAACATTACTCAATAAAAAATGAACTCTATATTATTAAGTATTGAAAAGTAGTTCTTGTAAGTGACCTGATTTTAAAGGGTGGTACAGTTCATTTAATGAGGGCTTTGGTGTCTTTCATTGTTGTTTTGTTTGTTTTTGTTTTTACTCTTTTCCCTGTGGTGCACGGTGAAAATGGATTTCTCCAGCAGTGTTTCCGACCATGATGTAACGGCTATCCAATGAGAAGGTCACATTCCATAAGCATAACAGCTCTCTTTCTTTGTGTCAACAAAAGGACAATGAAGCAACAGCTGTCCAGCAAACAAGACTCACTTTATTAGTGTCTCAGTGACCAGCATTCACGTGGCTTCTGCACACTCTCTGACATCCTCATGCCCCGTCTCAGCACAGGAATGTTTGAGGCCCAGGGAGGGAAAAAGGATGGAGTTTCTTTTCAATATTCAGAACATTTGCAGTATTCTAGCTAGTTGAGAAATGTCTAGAATTTTTCAGAGTAATCATAGATAACAATGTGGAGCTTTAACAATTTTCTTTGGTGTTAAGATGCTATAATAGGCTTTTTTTTTTTTTTTTTGGTCAGATTTATTGAAGAATAATTTCCACATAGGAAAATTCACCCTTTATAAGTGTACATTTTTTTTAGGCTTTGGCAAATATGACTACCGCCCTAACCAAAATACAGAATATTTGTAGGTTTCCCTTTTCCAGAATATCATGTAAATAGAATCACTCACTAGTATTTTGTGCTTGGATTCTTTCATTTAATATGATGCTTTTGAGATTCATTCCTGTTGTATCCTATATAAGTAGTTTATTCTTTTTGACACTGAGCAGTATCCCAAATTATGGTGTACTGTAATTTATTTAGTTGTTTAATAACTAAATTGATACACACTTGAGTTGTTTCCGATTTTTCATGATTATAAATGAAGCTGCTATAAATGTTTTGCATATGGGTATTTGTATGGACATAGGTTTTTGTTTTTCTCAGGTAAGTACCTAGGAGTGGAATTGCTGGGTCAAAGGGAAAATACAAGTTTAATTTATAAGAAACTGTCAACATGTTTTCCAAAGTGGTTGTACCATTATCCAACAGTATATGAGAGTTTCAGTTGTTCTGCATCCATGTCATTACTTGTTATTATTAGATTTTCAAAAGTTTAGCTATTTTAATAGTTGTGTACTAGTGTCTCGTGGTTTTAATTTTCATTTCTCTCAGGGATAACAGTGTTGAGCATCTTTTCATATAATAGATTTTTTTTAACATACAAATGTGAAATCACGGTGCTTTGTAAAAGTAGACAATTTTTGGCATGTCTGTCATTTTTGTATTATGATTTTATCCATTTGAATTTAACTTTGCAAACATAGGGAGACTTTAGTATATTGAAGGATTTCTCTATTATGTTGAAATGGAAATACTGCTTAGGAAAATTTTTCTCAGCAAGTACTCTAGCAGATTGCATGCACCTCAGCCTGTAAGAAGTGGGAATCTGGAGGTAGGGGGTGGCCACTATCATCTTGATCTTATTCCTCCTAAAATCGATGGTATTGCCTTCTAAAATCACTTCCTCCTGCTATCTCCCTGATTTCTAGTAATCATAGTGTTATTTTCCTAACCCCTTCTCTCAGTTCCCAGATTAAATCTGATTCTCTCTTTCTTCATCACTCACCAAATTGCATTGACTCTGACCTTTTGGAATCTATGGCTTCCTTTTTTTGCTAACTTTAAAAAAAAAAAAAAAAAAAGGAGTTCCTGTTGTGGCTCAGTGGTTAACAAACTTGACTAGTATCCATGAGGACGCGGGTTTGGTCCCTGGCCTTGCTCATTGGGTTAAGGATCCAGCATTTCAATGAGCTGTGGTGTAGGTCACAGGTGAGGCTCAGATCTGGTGTTGCTATGGTGTAGGCCAGCATCTGCAGCTCCAATTCGACCCCTAGCCTGGGAACCTCCATATGCCGTGGATGCAGCCCTAAAAAGATAAAAAAAATTCTTACCGAATTTTGGGTGGACTAGGTTAACACTCATCCATTTTACACGTTGAATTTGTGTGATCTTTCTTAAACATCTCTTTGAAATTCTCAGAAATGTGTAACTTTCTAAAACTCTGAACCGTGAAGCTGTTGCCACTCAAGGATGTCCACATTATATCTTTGATTTTTCCAGCT
Source organism: Sus scrofa (assembly GCF_054392235.1). Taxonomy (NCBI): domain Eukaryota; kingdom Metazoa; phylum Chordata; class Mammalia; order Artiodactyla; family Suidae; genus Sus; species Sus scrofa. Next base: position 62,701,713 of record NC_139395.1, read on the forward strand.
CCCTTCCCCTTATGCCAATTTTTTTTTTTTTCCTATCTCTCCATTCCAGCTTTTCCCTCCAACCAGAATAGGCTCCTTATGCAGTAGCCCCTGTTCTTGGGCTCCTTTCTGAAGCAGGCTTTCACGGGTCCACTACTACGCATCTTTTAAAACCAGCTCAGTTTTTTTCCTCCTGCTTGAAGTCTTCCAATCCAAATCCTGAAGATTTACCCTTATACCTAACATTTGTCTGTATCACTGGTTGGTATTAAGTAGTGTACTATATTGTGTTTAAAACATCTTAGAACTAAGCCTTAACGTATTCTAGTAAGCCTCAACCCCTTCTGTTTACAAAAAAGTGACAGATGCAGGGACTATACATGTATTTCCTGCCTCCTCTGAGGTAGACATTGTTCTTTTAAAAATTTTTTTTAAATATTTATTTTCATACAATTTTCAGGGTTACTTTCCATTTACACTTATTACAAACTAGTGGCTACATTCCCCATGTAAAGGCTAGTACATCCTTGAACCTATATTACACCCAAGAATTTGTACCTTTCACTCCCCTACCCCTGTGTTGCCCTGGTAACCACCCATTTGTTCTCTGTATCTGGGAGTCTGCTTCTTTTTTGTTGTTATATTGACTAGTTTGTTGTGGGGTGTCTTTGTTTGTTTGTTTTTGGTCTTTTTTAGGGCCACACCTGCAGCATATGGAGGTTCCCATGTGAATTGGAGCTGTAGCCACCAGCCACAGCCACAGCCGTGCCAGATCTGAGCCACGTCTGCAACCTACACCACAGCTCATGGCAACACCAGATCCTTAACCCACCGAGTGAGACCAGGGATCGAACCTGCAACCTCATGGTTCCTAGTCATATTCATTTCCACTGCACCATGATGGGAACTCGTGTTGTATTTTTTAGATTCCACTTACAAGGGTATCATACAGTATTTGTGTTTCTCGTAGGACCTTCCTTTTCACAGTAATTCAGAGATGAATAAGATGTGGATAATACCCTTTAGGAGCTTATGGTCTATCAGAGAGGCACATAACTCCAGATTACTGCAAGGAAGTGTGCCTGTAATTGAGGACCACTCAAGGCAATCTGGGAGCCAGCCCCTGATTTATCAAATCTTGTCACTACACTGCCTCATTTCTTTAATTTTTATTTGTTTATTTTTTTTTTTCTCTTTTTAGGGCCACACCCACAGCGTATGGATGTTCCCAGGCTAGGAGTCGAATTGGAGCTGTTGATGCCAGCTTACGCTATAGCCACAGCACTGAGAGATCTGAGCCATGTCTTCGACCTACGACCTACACCACATCTCATGGCAACACTGGATCCTTAACCCACTGAGTGAGGCCAGAGATGAAACCTGCGTCCTCATGGATGCTAGTTAGATTCGTTTACTCTGAGCCATGGCAGGAACTCCAACACTGCCTCATTTCTTATGATGCTTTCATCTTCTTCTAATAGTAAATGTACTTACAAAAAGATTTAGATAGAAGACTAGATACTGCAAGAAGGAGGGGGAGTAAATGGGATAGATCATCATATCCACAACCTCCGAGAAGATAATTTTCCTTTAATATTTAAGTTGAGGAGTTCCCGTCGTGGCGCAGTGGTTAACAAATCCGACTAGGAACCATGAGGTTGCGGGTTCGGTCCCTGCCCTCGCTCAGTGGGTTAACGATCTGGCGTTGCCAGGAGCTGGTTGTAGGTTGCAGACTTGGCTCGGATCCCGCGTTGGTGTGGCTCTGGCGTAGGCCGGTGGCTACAGCTCCGATTCGACCCCTAGCCTGGGAACCTCCATATGCCGCGGGAGTGGCCCAAGAAATAGCAAAAAGACAAAAAAAAAAAAAAAAGATTTAAGTTGAGCTTGGAACTTTGTGGCAGCTAAGCAAGAAGAGAAAAATGTTAGATTACAGGACTCTGTTACACAATAAATGACCAAAGCTTATTATTTTATCTCATCCTTTAGCTTAGGATGCCATCTTCATGTAGGTAACTTGCAATTTAAAGCTCTGCCGTGGACCACCTCCTGAGTTACAGCCTCATGTGACCACTTTCTTAGGTGACCTTACTCAGGGTATCTCCAGGGAAGCAGTTCAGAACAGAATGCTTGGTTTTTATTTCCCTTTCCCCCAGCCTGTTCCTTCCCAGGTGTCCCCTTCTCAGGACAGACTTCAGACCTGTTGCTGGCTGAAGTGGAAACTTAAGAATGACTCCACAGCTCTGTCTTTCCTTCATCCCTCATAGTCCAGCTCATCCACAAGTCCACTGTTCTGACTGAAGCCTCTGACTCCCAGCTTGCCTGGGTTGCCACATTGGCCTCTCCATGGGCTCACTGGTTCCATTCTTGCTTCACAGCAGCCATATCTTTTAATGAATCAGACCAAATCACTCTCTGCTGACACCTCTTTGAAAGAAGAGTAAAATGTAGAGTTTGAACTGTAGTTGACAGGGTCCCAGGTCATTGATGCCCTCTTACCTCACTGACCTACCCCAGAGTGCCCACCCTCTGCCTCTCCAGCCACCTGTGTCAATGTGCCGAAGCAGCCCTGCTAGCCTCCCTCTCTTCTGTTTGGACCCGCAAGGCTGGTCTTCACTGAGGGCATTTAAGTTTGTTGTCCCTTGCCAGAAACATTCTTTTTTACCTGACTGGATCATTTTGCTGTATAGCAGAAATTGGCACAATATTATAAATCAACTGTTCTTTAATAAGAAGTGTTCTTTATTCATTCATTCTTTATTTTTTCATTTTATTTTTTTCATTTTAGGGCTGACATATGAAAGTTTCCAGGCTAGGGGTTAAATTAGAGCTATAGCTGCTGGCCTATATCACAGCTCACGGCAACGCCAGATCCTTAACCCACTGAGCAAGGCCAAGGAGCAAACCCGCATCCTCATGGATACTAGTTGGATTCGTTTCTGCTGCACCACAATGGGAACTCCTCATTCTTTACATCCTTACTGAGTACTTACTTTGTACCAGGCATTTTCTGGGGTCTGGGGACATAGCAACACGAGGACTCAACAAAAATCCCTTTCCTTATTTAGGTTTTATTTAGGTTTTATTCTGGCTCTTTTCCTAGGCTTTTCTCATCTCCGTCTTTCTCATTCCCTAGACCTGAGATCATGTCACCTCAGACAGGCGTTCCCTGTCCACCCCTCTTTAAAGTAGGACCATCCCGTCTTCCCTGCCTATTACCTGTTTCCTTCCTAGCATTTCAGTAACTCAGTTTGTTTAGTTATGCACGTATTGTTACTAAACACTTATAACAAAAAGCACAAGACGTGTGTTGAGCAGATGTTACATGCCAGGCACTGTGCAAAGCAGTTTATTATATATTCCTTAGCATTTCATTCACATGATAGGCAACCAAGGGAAACAGGCTCTGATGCCATCCCCACTAAGACAGTTTCCTGTCCAGCACCCTTTTACTGTGTTAACATTGCCTTTGGTACTAACTGTAGTAATAAAAACAACCATAATACCTAACATTTCTTGATGTTCCAGTGTGCCTGGGAAGTGTGATAACACGCTTTGTGGATTACACCTTGATCTCTGGACAGCTCTTTGAGGCAGGTGCTATTACCATCTTCATTTTGTAGACATGGAAACTGAGGGAGGCACTGATTTTTAGGGCCTTGTGTAAGACCTCAGGAATACCAGTGTTAAGGGGTACATCCAGGATTTGAATCCAGACAGTCTGACTCCAGAGTTGATGCTCTTAATCATTTTGTGCATAATTTTGCACATAGTGCACAATGTCTTTAATAATGTTATCGAGGTTTCATAGGCTCAGAAGTTGATAAAAAGTTGAGGTATTATTTCAAATCAGCTTATTTCAGGCATTTCTGCAAATTATGTTGATTTTCTAACTTGATGACATAAAACTTAATATGACTACCATATTTCTTAGACCAGCTCCCTCCCATACTCCTGGTTCTGCTGTGCTTGGGCAAGGGTTAAACAGTGTTCACTTCAAGAAAAAAATCACTTCCAGATATCAACACAGGAGAGTGCAGAGAGTTAATGGGGAGTCAGACCACATTTCCCCATTTTTTTTTTAACCTCAAAAAAATTATAGTTGATTTGCAATGTTGTGCCAATTTCTGCTGTACAGCAAAGTGGTCCAGTCATACATCTATATATATTCTTTTTTTTTTTTTAAGTATTTTTTTCCATCACAATCTGTCCCAGGAGATTGGATACAGTTCCCCGCGCTATACAGTAGGACCTTATTGTCTGTCCGTTCTAAAATGTAGTAGTTTGCATCTATTAACCCAGAAGGCCCAATTCCTTCCACTCCCTCCCCCCACCCCACCCCTGCCCCCTTGGGGAGGTGAACATGTCTGTTCTCCAAGTCTGTGAGACTGTTTCTTCATGTTTGTGTTTTAAGTCCTTGTAGGACTTTCCTTTTTTGGAGGAAGAAATTTTGTCTTCCGATCATTTATTTTTATGTTCATATTCTTTATAGTTCTGTCTTTTACATAGCAGGTCTTTATAACTATTTACTAATTGTTTGAAGGTTAGCATTCTTTCTTTTTCAAGGTCAGTGCAAAGTTGAATAACTGTATACATCAGCCATTTTATTTATAATTAGCTTCTTTTTTAAGTGTGATCACAGTACATATAGATGTACTTTTAGTGAGCCATAGGTAAAAAAGACATGTAATTTGAAAAGATATGATATAGTTTCCTATAAGAATGTCACATTTGTTCTAGTGTCTGAATATTTAACATGTATATAGTGCAGTGTAGAATAATTTGGAATTCTGTCAAGTCTAAATAGTTTTGCTTCTAGCCACAAGGTGTTACAAAGTTGCAAGGCAGTAATAGAAGTAATGAGTACTTTAATCTCACATGCCACATTTGAAGCCAAGTGAAAATAAAATCAGTTTAGTTATGTAAGATTTTCACATTATGCTGGTGATTTTCTAAGATGATGTCATAGCTTTGGAATCGGAAGCCAGTGAATTATCATTTCGGTTAAGGTACAACCTATACCATAAGTACTGGGATTTTTCATTTACATTTTGTAAGTATTTTAAACAGCCATTATTTTATAAAAACTATATATTTATTCCAATTGAAGAGTTAATAACCTGTTTATTATTAATTCTTATTTTAATAATAGTTTTGTCTATTATCATTCCACCTACAACAAGCTGCTCTTGCACCTTCAGTAACAGAAACAAAATGATAGTAATTTAGAAACTGCTCAGTGCTCATTGTCTCCACTGTACTCTTTCATGAGACAGGGACCATCTCATGTCTGCACAGAGATGTTTGGTCAGAATATAGATTCCTGGGTGTTCCCGTTGTGGCTCAGTGGAAACAAATCTGACTAGTATACGTGAGCATGTGAGTTCGATCCCTGGCCTCACTCAGTGGGTTAAGGATCCAGCATTGCTGTGAGCTGTGATAGAGGTCTCAGGTGTGGCTCGGATCTGGCGTTGCTGTAGGCGGGCAGCTATAGCTCCAATTGGACCTCTAGCCTGGGAACCTGTATATGTTGCAGGTGTGGCCCTAAAGACAAAATAGATAGATAGATAGATAGATAGATAGATAGATAAATAGATAGATAGATTACTGTAAAGGTGTGTTAAAGATTGAGAAGGGAATGGTAACAGTAAATATGTGTGGTATGATTTTTCCTTCACTAAGCTTATACCCTAAGTTAAATACAACATGTCAGCATGGAAGAAAACACCTGAAAATAAGAGCAGAATATTTTATGTCCAGATTACCAGCAAAGTCAGTCTAACAGGCTAATATTTTAGCAAAATCATAGTATAATGGAGACATCTTTTTTTGTTTGTTTGTTTGTTTTTGTTTTGTCTTTTTGCCATTTCTTGGGCCGCTCCTGCGGCATATGGAGGTTCCCAGGCTAGGGGTCTAATCGGAGCCATAGCCACCAGCCTACATCAGAGCCACAGCAACGCGGGATCCGAGCCGCGTCTGCAACCTACACCACAGCTCACGGCAACGCCGGATCCTTTAACCCACTGAGCAAGGCCAGGGACTGAACCTGCAACCTCATGGTTCCTAGTCGGATTCCTTAACCACTGAGCCACAACGGGAACTCCTGAAGGAGACATCTTTTAATAATTCAAAAAATGTCAGAACTTTTGAATTCTTAAAGACCGATGGTGAAAAAGACACGTCCTAGAGAACTAAGTATGCAAGGAATGACGTCATGTGTAGCAAAGGCCTGACTGGATGGATAGAAAGGGTGTGGCTTCTGGGACTCGATTCCTCTCCCATCTCCTCCTTTGGACTGGTATACTCAACTGCCTGAAGTCCTGCTGTAGTTAAGAGTTGCTAAACCAAAGCACTAGCAACACCTAATATGTTCCTTGCCAGATCCGTTACTTTCAACCTAGTTTAAGATTTAACCATGCCTCCTGGGTCCTACAGCCTAGAGGGTAATGGGTTTGGGTCCTTTGCCAAAAAAACAATAAGAAACACACCAGGGTTTCTCTTTTGTCTTCTTATCTTAGGCATTTCTCTTTGCTTATGCAGATTTGTAACTAAAATGAGGTAAATATGATCCATCACATACAGCACTCCTGGGTCACATCAATTTGTTTTTTTGGTGTGAGACAAAGAATGAGAAAGGGGAATTTACCACATCTTATTTTAATCAGATTGTCAAACAAATATACATTAAGAAGCACTTTAAAAAATGCTTATAATGATTCTCAGTTCCCTTGGAGATATAAAACCCTGCTGGTATTTTATTTCAAGGGAGCCATCTGTAGATTTACGTGTTACCTCCTTTAAAAAATGGGAAGAAAAGGAGTTAGCTTGGTTTCTATTTGTTCTTTAGACCTGCCTCCTGGTTATTTGTGAGTGTTTGGGGTGTTTAGTATATTTGGTGATAATAGGCACTATGATACTGTTTGTGAGGCTCTGGTTTCACTCTTTCATCACCGGTTGTGCATTGCCCCCACTCCACCTCTTCCCTCCCCATACCCCCACAAGAAGACAAACCTAAACTAAACCTTGAGACCATCTCAGCCCAGCTCATTAGTTAACCTTGTCCAGTTAAATAAATGTTAATCCTTGAGGTAGAACCTGTTGGCTGTTCACTACTCAGCCAGAAATGAAAACTCAGGATTACAACGTTTGGCTAGTTCATGTTTTCCTCACTCTCTACCCAAAAGTAAAATAACCCAACACTGCTTGCATTATAGGTACTCATGTAGCTACCAACTATGTGCCTGCCTTTTTGGTATAAGCAATTGTGCAAGGCCCTATGAGACTCCAGAGATGAAGATAATGAGGTCCCCGTCCTATAGGGGTCAGATGAGAGTGCTTTTGAAAGTTAATGAATACAAGTGACTCCTTATTATTCATATTTTTTGGTACTTTTGTTGATAGAGGCTTATTAGTGTACCTGTTTCCAGATAAATGGAGCTTGTTAGTATATGTCCCTCAGTTCTTCCATTTGAACCATTTTTGATAATATTTTTATAAGATGACTCCATCCTTAAACATAGCAAGCCAAGTGTGCATTTCCAGGCACAAATATGAAAAATAATCACACCTTTTCTTGTTGACTTAAGATTTCCATGGCAAGCATCAGTTATAGTAATTTGTTTTCTAGTAGTGTTACTCAGTGATATGTTTAGATATTGTTAACATGAGGAGGACCTTTTGTCCCAACCCCAAACTAATAAAAGACATCAAGCCACAGATCCAGGGAGCTCAGAGAACCCTCCAATCATAATAAATACCTCCCCAATAACACCTAGCCATACATATGCACAAATATTATTCTGCAATTATAAAAGCTAAATATTACTCAACAAATTCAGTATTTGAGCCCATCTTGCTTTGACTCAAGAATAAATGCAATTTCTTTTCTTACAATTATCAGCACAATCATTCATTTAAAAAAAAATCTTAAGGAGTTCCCATTGTGGCTCAGTGGAAACGAACCTGACTAGTATCCATGAGAATGTGGATTCGATCCCTGGCCTTGCTCGGTGGGTTAAGGATCTGGTATTGCTGTGGTGTAGGTCAGAGATGCAGCTCAGATCTGGCATTGCTGTGCCTGTGGTGTAGGACAGCAGTTGCAGCTCCAAATTTGACTCCTAGCCTGGGACTTCATATGCTGCAGGTGTGGCCCTAAAAAGACAAATAAATAGATCGTAGAAATTATTATTTGTACTATACTAATTATCTAGAAGGTAAGCATCTAAATATCTCAACCAACCAAAATACAGTTTAACAAAAAAGTAAATATCAACCACATAAAATTGGTGGTATTTACACATCTCAGAATAGTTTCAATCCAGTTGCCACTATAACCAAGATGAGTTTATCTACTGTAAATGTTCCCTAATTATCAGTTAGATGTATCCAGTTTTAATTACGAAAATTAGTTTTGTTTAAGAGACATCCATTTTGCCCTTTGACACTTGGTTATATTGCTACAGCCATGGAATGGTAGAAGTAAAAGCTTAATATATGGTTCCCAATTATATTCATTATTCTTTTCACTTTACAACTTTGGAAATCTCCTTTTTTTTTGTCTTTTTGCCATTTCTTGGGTCGCTCCTGCGGCATGTGGAGGTTCCCAGGGTAGGGGTCGAATCGGAGCCATAGGCGCTGGCCTACACCAGAGCTACAGCAATGCAGGATCCGAGCCGTGTCTGCAACCTACACTACAGCTCACAGCAACACCGGATCCTTTAACCCACTGAGCAAGGCCAGGGATCAAACCCACAACCTCCTGGTTCCTAGTCGGATTCGCTAACCACTGAGCCAAGATGGGAACTCCTGGAAATCTCCTTTATAAAGTCATGTTTTTATATGAGCACTTGACAGTGAGATGCTTCATTTGATTGAATAATAAAATTGTATGCAACTGTTGCTTTGTTTCTTATAGTGTATGTGCCAAAGCTACACAATAGCTTGATCAATTACAGTATGGAGAGCAATTGTGTGAAATTAATTGTCTGCTATCTTTAATGTGTTGTAAAATGCTGTTGCTGGATGGACAGCAGTCAGACCTACACAGAGCACTCTCTTTTCTGTTGTCTTAAATAAATTATCAGTTACCATGGTGTTATGCATGTGGGATTGAGTAGATGACTCAGTACACATACCTATTGTTGTACTGTCAAAGTCATGGTAAAGTTTCATCATCTTGCACAATTGGAAGCCATAGGAATATTTTTGAGTGCAAAAATGGAAGAATTTCCAAATTTGAGTTTCCCTGCACTGAAGCCAAAACGTTTATTGTCAATTTATTGTTCATTCATAAGACAGCTGTGCACATGTGGCCTTTTAAAGTGATAAAGCCTTCTCTTCATGCTGTACTTGAATAGAAAGAAGACCCTTGGCTCAGGCTTGATGCCCAGTATTTCCTAGTATTGGGCCTGGTGTTTGCTCTCTGTGCTGTGAATGACAGGTGCTAAGAGCTCATACCCTGGCAGAGGTATTGGGGGAGTGGAGCCTTAAAATTACTTCATGTTGTCCATCCTCTGATAGGCCTTGAGCAATGAGTGAAGAACCACTTGGGAAATTAGAACAACCTGATTGTTTTTGTAGTATTACCTCTGAGTATTCAAGATTCCTCATAATATCATATTGGATCATAAATGTGTCATTAATTCAAAAAGAAAAAAATACAGGCCTGATGTTTAAACATCATACACCTTTAGGAAGTCCCCTTGTGGTGCAGCAGGTTAAGGATCTGGCATTGAAACAGCTGTGGTGCAGGCTGCAGCTGTAGCTCAAGGTTTGATCCCTGGCCCAGAAACTTACACGTGCCACAAGTGTGGCAAAAAACAAAACAAAACAAAAACATACCTTTAAACAATATGAGTGGTGAAATTCAATTACAGTCTGTATCTTAGTAGTATTATACCTATTTATTTATTTGGCCATGCTTGTGGCATGCAGAAGTTCCCAGAACAGGAGTCAAACCATCACAGCAGTGACCTGAGCTGCTGCATTGACAACACTGGACCCTAACCTGCTACACCACAAGAGAAAACTCCCTGTACCTATTGTAATTTCCTGTTTTGGTAATCATACTTGGGTTATATGGAATCAGTCTTAGGGGAAGCTGGCGGAAGGGTATATGGGACCTCTACTATTTCTGCAAGTTTTGTCTAAACTTATTTCAAAATGAAATTTTCTGTATAAGCTATTAGAAACCACTTCCAGTCATCCTAAGGAAACCTACTTAAGTAAAACCATAGAAGTGAAATTAAGATTTCTGATTACCTCTCTCATTACTTGAAATTTCTCATTAACATGAGATATAAACAAATATGCATGGATCCATCTGATAATTTCATTTATTTGAAAAGAAAATGCAAAACCAGACTTTGAATTGAGATTAATAAGCAACATCCGGTTAAATATGGTTGCCTGATTTTTTTAGCCTTACTTATTTAGGTTTACAACTTCTGTCACAACACAGTGGTTCCTCACATTTGGGCCCTCTTTCTATCCTCTACACAGTTATTTACTTGCCTTTACAGGAATGGTCATTAGACCTCTGGGGCAATGGAAATACTTATTTAGGTTGAGAAATAATGGCAATTTAAAGATTTTTGATGTCCTCCATTACAAATCCACATTATTTAAACAAATTTTTTTTGGCATCAAAATATTATTTAATAACTTAACATATTACAGTATAGCTTCTCTAGAAGTTGAGTTGTGTATTGAGGAATCTTATAAACATTGTATATCAACTATTCTATCTACAAGGCATATGGCTTTGAAGGGGCCATAACAACCAGTATCAGCTCCTCCACTTTATTTTTTTTTTTTTTTGTGGTTGTGTAATTATGATTTTTATTTTTTGACTTGAGGCATTTTTTTTCATGTGAGGCATTTTTTCAATTAAGGTATAGTTGATTTACAGTGTTGTGCCAATTTCTGCTGTACAGCAAAGTGAGTCCGTTATACATATATATTCTTTCTCTTTTTAATATTCTTTTCCATCATGGTCTATCCCAGGATACTGGATGTAGTTCCCTGTGCTATACAGTAGGACCTTGTTTAGCCATTCTAAACGTAATAGTTTGCATTTACTAACCCCAAACTCCCAGTCCATCCCTCTCCCTTCCCCTCCTCCATGGCAACCACAAGTCTGTTCTCCATATTCATGAGTTTGTTTTTGTTCTGTAGATAGGTTCATTTGTACCATATTTTAGATTCCACATATAAGCGATATCATATGGTATTTGTCTTTCTCTTTCTGAGCTTGGTGTAAAAATATCTAGTTGCTTTCATGTTGCTCTGAATGGCATTATTTCATTCTTTTTTTTTTATAGCCCAGTAGTATTTGATTTTATAAATCTACCATATCTTCTTTATTCATCCATCTGTCAATAGATATTTAGGCTGCTTCCATGTCTTGGCTATTGGAAATAGTGCTACTGTGAACATAGCAGTGCATGTATCTTTTTGAATTACAGTTTTGTCCGGATATCTGTCCAGGAGTAGGATTATTGGATCATACGGTAATTCTTTTTTTTTTTTTTTGTCTTTTTTTGTTGTTGTTGTTGCTATTTCTTGGGCCGCTCCCGCGGCATATGGAGGTTCCCAGGCTAGGGGTCGAATCGGAGCTGTAGCCACCAGCCTACGCCAGAGCCACAGCAACGCGGGATCCGAGCCGCGTCTGCAACCTACACCACAGCTCACGGCAACGCCAGATCGTTAACCCACTGAGCAAGGGCAGGGACCGAACCCGCAACCTCGTGGTTCCTAGTCGGATTCGTTAACCACTGCGCCACGACGGGAACTCCGGTAATTCTATATTTAGTTTTCTGAGGAACCTCAATACTATTTTCCATAGTGGTTATACGAACTTAAATTTCCATCAACATTGTAGGAGAGCTCCCTTTTCTCCACACTCTCTTCAGCATTTATTGTTTGTAGACTTTTTGATGATGGCCATTCTGACTGGTGTGAGGTGGTACCTCATTGTAGTTTTAATTTGCATTTATCAAATAATTAGTGATGTTGAGCATCATTTCCTGTGCCTAATGGCCATCTGTATGTCTTCCTTGGAGAAATATATATGTAGGTCTTCTGCTTACTTTCTGGTTGAGTTGAATGAGTTGTTTATATATTTTGGAGATTAAGTCCTTGTCAGTCGCATCATTTGCAACTATTTTCTACCATTCCATAGGTTGTCTTTTGTTTTTGTTTTTATGGTTTCTTTTTGCTCTGCAGAGGCTTTACATTTGATTAGGTCCTATTTGTTTAATTTTGTTTTTATTTTTTATTGCCTTGGGAGACTGACCTAATAAAACTCTTGTACAGTTTATATCAGGGAATGTTTTGGCTGTGTTTTCTTTTAGGAATTTTATGGTGTCATGTCTTATGTTTAAGTCTTTCAGCCATTTTGAGTTTATTTTTGTGCATGATCTGAGGGCGTGTTCTAATTTCACTGATACAGATGCAGCTGTCCAATTTTCCTGACACTACTTGCTGAAGAGACTTTTTCCCATTTTATATTCTTGTCTCCTTTGTCAAGGATTAATTGTTTATAAGTGTCTGAGTTTATTTCTGGGCTCTCTATTTCTGTTCCAGGCTCTGTATGTCTATTTTCGTACCACTACCAAGCTGTTTTGATTACTGTAGCTTTGTAATATTGTCCAAAGTCTGGGAGAGTTATGCCTCCTGCTTGTTTTTTTGTTCTCAGGATTGCTTTGGCAATTCTTGGTCTTTTATGGTTCCATACATTTTGGGGTTGTTCTAATTATGTGAAAAATGTCATCTCTAGATTGCTTTGGGTAGTATGGCCATTTTAACAGTACTAATTCGTCCAGTCCAAGAGCATGGAATATCTTTTCACTTCTTTAAATCCTCTTTAATTTCCTTGATTAATATCTTATAGTTCTCAGCATATAAGTCTTTCACCTCCTTGGTCAGATTTATTCCTAGGTTGTTGGGTTGTTTTTTTTTTTTAATGCAGTTTTAAAAAGTCTTTTTTTTTACATTCCCTTTCTGATATTTCATTGTCAGTATACAGAAATTCCACTGATTATTGGATGTTAATCTTATATCCCACTGCTTTGCTAAATTCGTTTATCACATTGAGTAGTTTTTGTGTGGGATCCTAAGGATTTTCTATATATCATATCATGTAATCTGCATGTAGTGACAATTTTACCTCTTCCAATTTGTCTACTATTTATTTATTTTTGATGATAGATGCATTTTGTTATTTAATGTTTCAGCTCTCACAGTAGATTTTTACAAGTTAGTGAACACTGACAAATTATTTCTCCCATGGAACTATAACCACATGTTCCTGGACAGTATAAATATATGGTTGAGCTAACATTAATACACATCACCGTTTTATCAATTATAAAATAAAACAAATTGTCAAGTATCCAAATATTAAGTTACATAGCTCAAAAGGCATATAAAATATTAAATGTCTGCTCAGTTCTTTAGCAGAAACCTACTTCTTTCTGCAAGAGAGGTTGAGAAGCACACTTCAAAGAAAATAAGTTGATAAACAACTTCAGATAAGTATGGAAAAAAATTAACAAGAATTTCAGAAATTTTATAATTAAGAATTGTTTTAGCTACAATAACAAAGTATTTCTACCTTTTAAAAATATTTACTAAAGTGTATATTCTACATGTTCTGCACTAAGGCACCATTTTATTAAAAATACTTAAAATCCCTCTCCTATTCTTTTTGTGGGCCCTCCCTGTAAGTTGCTCCCCAATGTGCAAACATTAAAATGAACTGTAAGGCTTTTTTTTAAGACATTAAAGACATGGGCTTCTATACAATATAGATTTTCAAAATGGAGGTCTTCTATAATAGCACAAAATGTGATTTATAGAAGGACATTAAATGATCACTCTAAGACTTTGTTAATAAAAAGGAAAAGAAAAAGAGCAAATCTGATATACCAGTGTGAATGTGGGAGATATAAACGTCCTGTGAGCAAATAACCACATAAGCCCTCCTTTTTATGTCTGAAATGATGTAAGAAATAAACCACATCATGTCCAGAGTATTCATAGCTCCTGGGATTTTAGCTCTATATGATACTAAAAATAAAAAAATATTGTGCCAGGCATTTTGGCACCTAGGCTTTCTAAATTTCTTGTTGATAAGATTCTGGCATGGAACCATATTTAAAGACATAACTCAGTACTGCATGATTTCAGGAAAGGTCGATTGGTACAGTGATAAGCACATTCTAAATGCTGAACACCAAAAACTCTTTGCTAAGTGTCCAAATACGTTGATCATAACCCAAACATAGAGGTTGCAATTCTGCCAGGCTTGTGGCCTGGTAAAATTGCTTTTCAACACTCCCGTGGAAGCTTCATTACACTTATTCACCAAGCCAATGTGTTGGCTAATGTGTACGACAAATTCAGCTGTGTCTCAAGTTCCACTTCAGACACAGTGGCCTCAAGCACCTCAGGTTTATTGAATGCAGCAGTTGTTTCTTTGACCATTGGAGTATTTGAAGCACAGCTTCATTTTTAGGATGATACTTCTCCAAATACAAAAGTTGCTTGCTGTTAAAGTGCCCATTGTGGCACAGTGGAAATGAGTCTGACTGGTATCAGTAAGGATGCAGGTTCGATCCCTGGCCTCGCTCTGAGGGTTAAGGATCCGGCGTTGCCGTGAGCTGTGGTGTAGGTCACAGACGCAGCTTGGATCCCACATTGCTGTGGTTGTGGTGTAGGCCAGCAGCTGCAGCTCTAATTTAACCCCTAGCCTGGGAACCTCCATATGCCACAGGTACGGCCTTATAAAGCAAAAAAAAAAAAGGCTTGCTGTTAAAAGTTCCACGCCACTTTTGTCTTGGGAATTGTACTGCATGTTCATATTTCATTCCACCTTCAATTAATGCTAGGGTGACAAGCACTAGAGCTCTGGATGCAACACAATGAACAGCAATACAACAACTAGGATCTTCATGAAATTCAGTTTTCACAAGACTTAACCAGTCATCCAAAGTCTGGTTGAATGGTGGTGCACCATCATCAAAAGGCCAATCGAGAACATAGATCCTCCACGGGAGTAGTGTCCTAAGTTGTTTCACATACTCTTACTATTGCGGTAACTCCATACTTCTTAAGTTTCTCTGTAAATTTCTTTAAGGTCGCATTAGTTGAATGGTGTGTAATAAGATATCTCATGTTCTTGTATGTGACTTCCACAGGAGCTGGGCGGTTCATTCAAGCCATGCTAATTTAGTTAAACAATAGGGTTATGAAAAAATTTAAAGCTCAGTACAGAAATGGTGCAAAGAAACAGAGTCTACTTCAACATACTCCACTTGAAATTCTCAGTGCTTCTGAGTGTGAAGTTGGGAGTAATGGGAAATGAAATGAACCTCCTAACAAGATGCAGCAACTATTCAACCCAGTAATAGTGAGGCAATAGAAAGGAAGTGCACTGATGTTTACCCCATCCAGGTCAAAATTTTTGTAAAAAATGCTCTGTGGATTTCAACTCGGCACTTCTATGTCCAGGTTAACCACTCTTATGGGGGCTTCTTGCGCAGTAGCAATGAGTTTTTACAGTTCACTCATCTGCATAGAGGCCATGCTGTACCTGGCAGTAGTCTCCACTGCCTTTCAGAAATTCTGTAAATGTGTGAACAAGAACACTACAGAACTGAGGTGTGTGTCTACTCATTGAAGACTGGCCTAATCATACAGCTGGTCCTGAGGTGATGGTGACACAGGTAGTGGCAGGGCAGGGTTACAGTGGACATCATAGGGCAGTGGCTTTGAGGGAGGCAGCAAGAGGAAGAGCCTTTTATTCCTTTTGTTTGTCGGAATGCTGTGGCCAGGACTTCAGGACTGTGTTGAATGTAAGTGATGAGAGTGACATCCTTGTCTTGTTCCAGATTTTAGTGGGAAGGCTTTCAGCTTTTCTCCATTGAGTATTATATTGGTCTTGGATTTGTCGTAAATGGCTTTTATTATGTTAAGATATGTTCCCTCTACCCACTTTGCTAAGAGTTTTTAATCATGAATGGATGTTGGACTTTGTTAAATGCTTTTTCTGCCTAGATTGAGATGATCATGTGGTTTTTTACTTTTCTTTTGTTAATGTGGTGTGTAACATTGATTCATTTGCATGTGTTGAACCATCCTTGTGAACTTGGAATGAATCCCACTGAGTCAGGGTGTATGATCTTTTTTATGTTGTTGGACTCACTTTGCTAAAATTTTGTTGTGAAATTTTGCATCTATATTCATCAAAGATAATTGGGCTATAATTTTCTTTTTTGGTAGTGTCTTCTGGTTTTCGTATTATGGTGATGGTGGCTTCATAGAATGTCTTTGGGAGTGTTGCCTCTTCAGCCTTTTGGAAGAGTTTGAGAAGAATCAGTGTAAGTTCTTCTTTGTATGTTTGGTAGAATTCATCTGTTACAACCATCTGATCCTGGACTTTTGTTTGTAGGGAGTTATTATTATTACATGTTCTATTTCACTTCTAGCAGTTGGTCTGTTCAAATTATCCAATTCTTGATTCAGTTTTGGTGGGCGTGTGTGTTTCTAGAGAGTTGTCCTTTTCTTCTAGGTTGTCTAACTTGTCGGCATGTAATTGTTAATAGTATTTTACTATTTTTTTTAAATTTCTGCATTATTAGTTGAGATTTCTCCTTTTTAATTTCTTCTTTTGTTTATTTGGATTCACTCTCTTTTCTTCTTGGTGGACCTGGCAAGAGGTTTGTCAATTTTGATTACCCTTTCAAAGAACCAGCTCTTAGTTTTACTGATTTTTTTTTCCTATTGTTTTTTAAATTTCTGTGTTATTTATTTCCTCTGTGGTCTTTATTATTTCCTTTCTTCTGCTGACTGTAGGTTTTGTTTATTCTTTTTCTAATTCTTTTAGGTAGCAGCTTAGTTTTATTATTTGAGATTTTTCTTGTTTATTTAGGAAGGCCTGTATTGCCATGAACTTCCCTCTAAGAATTGCTTTTGTGGCATTCTATAGAATTTTGTATGGTTGTGTTTTCATTGTGTGTTATCATCTGTATGTGGAAGTGAAGTGTCTTATAAATACCTTCTGTTTGCTCTGAAGACACCTATAACCTATAGATCCAAGTCCACGTATTTATACACTGTGTACCTACCTGTACAAGTTACATAACTTCTCTGAGCCTCAATTTTCTTGTTCGTAAAGTGAAGTTAAGTGGAACATACCTTAGAAGATTAGGATTACATGAGTTAGAGTATGTAATATGTTTACTGCCTGGAGCATAAGAAGTTCTGTATAAGTGTTTATTGTGGATACTGTTTAATCATTACTTCTCTTATGCTCTGTTGTTGGCCATGGAAGTTTCTCATTTGAATCTAAACCTTTTGGTCCCAGAGATTTTTTGGTTTAAGATATTTATTAGTATCCTTTTCTAATACAAAATAATTTCTTTGTATGTTTTTAGGCTAAATTATTCTGGCCAGGTGATAGTGGAAAGTTATGCTTTTCTATGGAGATTCTATTTTTAAACTGTGTCTTCAGCCACCTGAGTCTGTTTTGATCAGTGTTTTTTTCCCCCAGCAACTATTTTGTTTCCTTCCCTTCATTACAGCAGACACTCTGTGAAGCCTTCCTTATCACCTCCCTTCTATTATAACCCTCTCCTGCTCCCACTATACTCCATCAAATGTTAGACTTGGCTAATGCTATTTTTTCCCCTGAGCCCTACACTGCCTGACACCTAGTAGGTATTGAGTAAATGTTGAACTTAATGAATTATGTGGTGTCTTTGATTTTTTTTCTCCCTCCTGTATGATATGTAATGCACATCTTATTACTTGTTCTTTACTACTGCTATGAACTCAGCATTATTCATAGTATTTTTAATCTGTTTGGAGTAAACTTCTGCTCTTTGGAACCCATGAAAGTATCAATAGGTTAACAGACAGTGACCTTCAGTCATCACCAAAACTCTTGTTTTATGTTTTGTATCCCTTTTTTTAAAAGTCAGCAAAGTAAATAATGGTGTTAAAATTGGCATTAGCCTGATAAAATACCCATTTTTCCACCTTTAAAGTAAAAAGTTGATGTTCTACTAATTTGCTTCTTTTGTGTCTTCAGTGCTTGTGAGAGTTCTGTAGAAAATTGTTTTCTACAAAAGCACACAGATATATTTGCGAACATTAGAGCATTTGTTTAAAAAATACCAAATACTCTGCTTAATGGCAATTCTATCTTTAGAAAGCTGTTTCTGATAAAAAATTTTTTTAGCTCATCTATCTCCACAAGTAAGGTTACAAAAGTCTGTCTGACAGCTGTACTCTTAGTCCAGTGATTTTAACAAATACACTTTCCAGGTAACCATTTTCATTAGTTAGGTGGAAGGAGATGTTGGAATCCACAGACACCACAGGTTACTCTCTAAGTTATTAGTTAGTTAGTAGTTTACATAGTTAGGTGTCTGACTCAAGAAAAGTGGTTGAAGTTAACAGATGGGGCTGTATGTGCATTGATTTGTTTATATGGCATCTTCTCCATGTCTGAGCAGCCCTTCCAACCTTCCAGGTTTATTTTCAGTGGGGAAGTGTTGCGGGTAGGAATTTAGCTCTCAGTTTGCAGGTCTTCTTTGAGTTGTGGTATATTTGATCATCTGTAAAAATATCATGCCACCATCAGTATTAGTATACTGATTAGTATACAATATTAGTAACCATTGTAATGAACATATTCAAGGAGTCTTATTTCTATTATTTTTCATGATTTTTGCAGTACCTGCCATGGTGCTAGAGGTCCTACCCAGTGCAGTAAGGCAAGAAAAAGAAATAAAAGGCAACAATCTAAATTGGAAAGGAAGAAGTAAAACCGTCTTTATTCATAGACAACATGATCACTGATGTAGAAAATTTGATGGAATCTACAACGAAGCAATTAGAGCTGATAAATTTAACAAGGTTACAGGATACAAAATCAGTATGCAAAAGTTAATTATATTTCTACATATTAAGCAACAATCAGAAACTGAAATTTAAGAGTTCCCTCTGTGGTGCAGTGGGTTAAAATCTGACGTTGTCTCTGCAATGGCTTGAGACACTTCTGAGGTGCAGGTTCGATCCCTAGCCTGGCACAGTGGATTAAGGATCTCTGGTGTTGCTGCAGCTGTGGCATAGGTTGTAGCTGCAACTCAGATTCAATCACTGACCCAGGAACTTCCATAGGGTGCAGGTGCAGCAAAAAAGAAAAAAATAGAATTAAATTTAAAAAACAAGCAATACCACATTTAAAATAGCATCAAAACACAGGAAATAAGAATAAAACTGACAATACAAGTTCAAGACCTATATACTGAAAACCACAGAACATTGTTGAGAGAAAATAGTAGAGGCCTAAGTAAATGGAGACTCAGTACTGTTAGCACCTCCATTCTCTCCAAAGTGATTGATACATTCATGGCAATTCATATCAAAATCTCAGCAGGCTGTTTTGTAGGAATTGACAAGCTGATTCTAAAATTCATGTGAAAGTACAAAGAATCTAGAATAGTCAGAACAAGTTTGAAAAAGAACAAAGTTGGACAACTAACATTACCTGATCTCAAGATGTAAAATAGAGCTATAGGAGTCAAGAAAGTATTGAACTGCTATTAAGGTAAATCTGTAGATTAGAGCAAAATAGAGTCCAGTAGCAAATCCCCATATAAATGGAAAACTGATTTTTGACAGAAGTGAGAAGGCAGTTCATCGCAGAAAGAAGAGTCTTTTCCACTTGCTGGAATGATTATATATCCGTATATAAAAACAAAACAAAAGAACTTCAAACCTTGTAGCATACATAAAAATCAACTTGAAATGGAAGATAGATCTAAATATAAAACCTAAAGATAGAAAATTTCTAGAAGAAGACATAGCTGAAAAATCTTTGTGGTCTAAGGTAGGCAAAAGATTTAGCTGTGTCACCAAATGCGAGATGTATGAAAGGATAATTTGGACTTTAGCAAAATTAAGTAATTCTGTTCTTGGATAGACACTGTTAGGAGTATGAAGAGACAAGCCACAGACAAGGAGAAAATAATTGCAGGTTACTTGTAACTAGAACATATAAAGAATCCTCAAAACTCAATGATTATGAAATTAGACAACCCAATAAAAATGTCTAAAACATTTGATCAGACACTAAGGAAGACAGACTATGAATGGCAAACACAGTACATGAAAAGAAGCTCAGCATCATTAGTTGCTAGGGAAATACACATTAAAACCATGATGAAATACTAATACATACCAATTAAAATGGTTAAATTTTTTAAATACTGACAATATCAGGTGTTGGAAAGATTGTAAAGAATTTGGAACTGGTCTGAATGTAAAATGGTACAACCACTTTTTAAAACAAATTTGGTAGTTCCTTAAAAACTATAGCTATATGTACCTACCAAGTGGTTCAGCTGTTTCACTCGTAGGTATTTCCCCAAGAGGAATGAAGGCATGTGGCCATATGAAAACGTGAATATACACTTCACAGCAGCTTTATTTGTAATAGGCAAAAACTAGAAAAATCCTAGAGTCCATCAGCAGACAAATACATAATGACCCAGTGGAATATTACTTACCAATAAAAAGGAATGAACCATTGATATCCACACTAACATGAATGCATCATAAGGAACTCTGAAGGGGGAGTTCCCGTCGTGGCGCAGTGGTTAATGAATCTGACTAGGAACAATGAGGTTGCAAGTTTGATTCCTGGCCTTGCTCAGTGGGTTAAGGATCCGGCATTGCCATGAGCTTGGTGTAGGTTGTAGACGCAGCTCGGATCCCGTGTTGCTGTGGCTCTGGCATAGGCCGGCAGCTACAGCTCCAATTTGACTCCTAACCTGGGAACCTCCATATGCTGCGGGAGCGGCCCTAGAAAAAGCAAAAAGACAAAAAAAAAAAAAAAAAATCTGAAGGAAAGCATTTGGGTTAAGAAATTTAATGTACCATTACATTGATATAAAATTCTAGAAAAGGCAAACTAGAGTGACATTAGATTGTTTAGGGGGTGGTAAGGAAGAACAGGAAAGGGGGATAATAAAGGGACATAAAACTGATTTTGGCTGCTTGATGTGTTCATAATTGTGGCATGATTTCATATGCAGGCATGCTCTAAATATGTGTAGTGTATTGAATATCAATTATACACAATAAAGATAAACACAGAGAGTGTAGGCTCTGCTGTTAGAAAGCCTAGGTAAAAGGAGGCTGATAATAGGACCCAGCTCTCAGGATTGTTATGAGGACAGTGGGCTTTAAGCTATGCTCAGAGATGAGACCAGGACCTGACTCAGCAATGTTCTCCATTTGATGTGACCACATCTGGTTGTTTGCTAGATGATAAACTCTCAGCAAGCAAGGCACCATGTCTCTGCCACCATTTTGTGTAGTTTGAAACTTAAGATGGATCATTTACTTGTGTAATGCTTTCCTTACTACATGAGCAGTGCAAACAGTGTTTTGACGAACTTAAAATTGCTAAGTAATAGACTTAGCATCCTTCAAACATGTTCAGGACAGATAATGATTGAAAAAATAACTGAGGAGTTCGATATTCACTGCTCTGGACTAATTTGTGAATTATTGTACTTTCAGAATTGTATGGGAAATGTTTAAAAGGTTACATTGAAAGATGTATCTTTATTTGTATACATACATATAAATTCTGTGTGTGTTTGTATCACACATGTTCCCTGAAAAGGGTTTCCTTTGGGTACTCCAGTGTAGCTGTCACCCTTGTTTCTTTGACTTATTTTTATTTAGAATGCAGTTAAGTCCTTGGGAAAATCACTTATGTCATCAGCGAGGAATGCCACCAAAATAGCTTCTCACTTAAGTTCCCATCCCCAGAGCTAACCCACAGAAGGTTCCGATAAATTCAAATATTTAATAACTTATATTTTTCTTTCTCCTAAACACAGGCCCTCTGGTCCTGGAGGCAGGATCATGTGGTGGATTCTTGGCAGTCAGCAGTCTGCGGAGCTTTTGCAGGTGCAAAGGATTATATTATACTGGGAAAGACCAAAGAGGGGGGAGAAAAATGTGAAAATATTAACTATGCAGAAACAACATTCCTCAGAAATTCCAGATTGTTTAGAAGAAGAGCGTTCCACTGGTTGAGAAAAGAGCGTCTTGGGGCGGGGGGAACCCTACTAAAAAGGTGTCTGCTTGAAAGACAGCCAATTTGTTTTTGACAAATTTTTCTTTTTCTTTTTATTAAAGCCTTCACTCAGGCCCTTGGATTATCTTAAATATGATTTAGCGAGGCCTCCGTGGGAAGAGACTGGCTGTGGGTTCAGGGTTCCTGGTGCAGCTGTCTGCCTCGAGCAGTGCTTGGGGGGGGTGGTTATGCAGTTTCTGCAAAAGGCAGTGATTCACAGTTCCTGTGACATGTTTGACAGCGCTGTAGATTAACTAGTGTCAGGAGAGCAAAGGCCGCTCCACAACTTACCGAAGGCTAAACTGCTTGGTATAGAGAATAGGGAGAACTAAACATCTGGGCACATTCTAGACATTAAACCAAGAGCAGAGTGACAATGCAGTGTCATGCTGTCCATCACTAAGTCATATGCATGTTGCAGTGAGGTTTTAATGAGAATGCAGAAGCTTGAAAGAATAAGTGACTGAGTAACAGTCTGAGAAGGAAACACATTTGGTTGTGCAGATAAAGGTGAGTGAGAATTGCAGTTGAAATAGATAGAAATGGAGATTTGCCAGAAAATTGTAAACTTCTAGTTTAGATGTGAAGCCAGTAAACTGACATATACACATGGGCTTAGGATATCAACTTTAGTAGAAAACAGTTCTTTTCCAATTTGTTTCCTGGTCTCTGGATAAGTTTTTTTGGGGGATGTAGTGATTAGGGAAACAGAAAACATACATTCTGTAGGATTCTTTATTAATAATTGGACCCATCTGACTGGTAGAATTGATAATCCAAAATAAGACTTGATTCTAGACACAAAGCCAGCTCAGATTGATTATCATGGGTAATTGTTTCCACATGATCTTTAGTCCTTAGCTGTGTTGGATGGGTAGGTGGTCTTGATTGATTTGCCAGAGTTCAGGAGTCTTTACTCCCCACTCCCTGAGAGAAATGTGTGTTTTTGTTGACTCCCTTCTGGACCCTGGGGACTGAGTGAACATTTTGGAAACTGAACCATACTGGATAAGGAAGGCCACCTCTGAAAGTTAACATACCATAAAACTTCCATGCGTTGAAACATATATATACATATATTCATTCTCTGGTCCTTTCCTTGAGTAGCCAATTCAAAGATTCACTTGCAGGAGTTCCCTTTAACAAACCCGATTAGCATCTGTGAGCACACAGGTTCCAGCCCTGGCTTTGCTCAGTGGGTTAAGGATCTGGCATTGCTGTGAGCTGTGGTGTAGGTTGCAGACACAGCTCAGATCCTCCGTTGCTATGGCTGTGGCGTAGGCCTGTGGCTACAGCTCCACTATGACCCCTAGCCCGGGAACCTCTATATGCCATGGATGCGGCCCTAAAAAAAAGACAGAAAAAAAAATTCACTTGGAAAGGCATTGTTTCTATTAAGGACATGTGCATTCATTATAATTCCTTTTTCTGAATAATGCTGTGTAATAGGCACTAAGCGCCTAGTTCGGTCAGAGTTGTGGCTCGGGGGCAGGGGTAGATGGAGGAATCTTGATAGCAGACAGCCACCCACTGTTTGGCAGGATCCTGTGTCTGGGCCCTTCGGTTCAGGTGGCTCACCTGAGGCATGAGCAGTGCCCCACTGCCTCCAGGGCAGTGGGAAGCTGCCATGTGGGGCAGGAAAGGGATTTTCCCAAAGCTACATGACCTAGCACGGGCTGACCTGTCTCACTTACAGAGCAGTCAAGTCTCTGTTCTGTTCCTGAAGAATGAAACTTTGGGGTCTTATTGAGCACCGGTTTCCTTACCTGTGACATGGAAGCAACCCTCCCTCCATTAAGGAATTATCTCTGGGATAGGTGAGATACTGTTTGTTAGTATTTTGTAGACCTCCATTTAAGGAATCACTACTTTCTCAGTAAAAACAACCAAAACCCACAAAATGAAAAGCTGTCATCATCAGAGCAATTCATATTCTTAATAGCATTGAAAAAATAACACATTAATAAATTTACTATACGTAATCGCCTCTAATAGGGTGTAGATTTAAAAACTCCTCCAATACAGTTTTCTTGTTTTTCCAGCTGAGGTTCTGATAGGAATTTGCCCAAGGTCTGCAAAAAAGCCATTGTCAATAGATCTTTGTGTATTTAGCAAAAGGTAAATCACATACATTTCTTGTTTCTACCCCTTTTGTTTTGAAATTTCACTTGGTACAAATGTTGATCTTGAGGAACAAGGTTATTACTCTTTTAAAACCTTTGTGAAAGATAAACATAATTTGAAAACATATCAGATTATAAGAAAAAATGATACTCTGTAAGCGTTTGTTGCAAGATTGTGATTACACTGTATCGAGAAATGAATGATGCCTTGTCACCTTGGGCAGCGCTCTAAGCTCTGCTGTGCTTACCCACTGCGCTTCAGATGCTTTTGCCTTAGATGGTCATAAAGGCAGTGATGAAACTTGCCCTTAAACCAGAAATCTGATTTCTCATCCCTGTGTGCTTTTCCAAGTTTAAACTGGTTAGATCATTGTAGACAATCTCCACTCTCTGACCATCCTCGGCACTCTTTGGCACCCGTGCTTGCTTTATAAACTGCTTGGCACAAATACCCAAAAGTGTCCCTTGAGACTGGAGGTGTTGATGGCTTGTCATGTTCAGAAGTCCCCTTGGCTTCTAGTCAGGGCAAAATTAGGGGTAAAATAAATAAATAAAAAAACGGCTTTGCCAACTTCCTCACTTCAACTTAACTTCCAAACATAAAACCATCATTCAGTCTAATTCATTAGGACGTCTGCTGTTATAGCGATGTTTGCTCTTCTGGTGTGTTTTGATCACTTTCTTGTAACTTCCATTCTCTAAGAGAGAAGTTCTTGAATAAGATGAAAGATTATCTGGGTAACAAATGACAAGGCCTGATATAGTCTTTAAAAAACAAGAGCAAAAATATGTTTGTCACCGTTGTGCTCAGAGCCCTCTTAGTCTGGACACTTCTTTGGAGATCATTGGTGGGGATGCTCTTCCTGCTCCCAGCTGATATGGGGAGGGGAAGCCCTGGGGACACTGAGGGGCAGCACCGCCCACTGCTGCCCCCTCCACATTCACAGCTGCTGTGGGAGGTGACAGCTCCAGACCTCTAGCAGGGGAGGTGGCCCCTTTGTCTGGAGAAGGCAAAGAACCTGCATTTGTTCCCTAAGGACACATGAGATGTAGTTTCATTGTAAAAATCTAATTTCCCCTGAATCTGGTCCTTGAAAGCAGTTAACCTAACATTCAGTCAAAACCTAACTCTAGTGGAGCCCATAGAAAATTGTTTCACGTGTGATTTGAGCACAAAAGTGGCCTGCAGTTGCTATACCAGATAATTATTTCCTGTCTAATATGTTAGCATGTTCCTAGTATTTACTACCAGCAGTTTACAGTTCCCGTAAGTAAAATGTAGAAAATAACTGTATTTTAACTGAAAGTGCAGGTCTGCCACTCCCTCCCTGTTATGACTAGTTATTCTATTACATGATCTTCACAAGTCCTTCTTACAGCCTCATAAAAAACATTGTGAGGTCTGTGAATTAAAGTGTCTTTGATATTTGAAGACATTTAAATTGACTTATTAATAGCTTTCATTAAATAAAGTTTCCATCGTGGTAGTAAAATTAGGACCTATTTCAGTATAGGCATTTTTGTCTCATTACTTTCATGAAACAGAAATCGCATAGAGAATATTGGCAGGCACCTATAGTAAAGGAACAGTGAACTTTTGCTAATGGCCAAAATAAGTTCAGTTTACAGCATCCAAATTTGGTAGAAGACAAATACTTTTCAACATAGGTGACTCATGAGAGCGTTGAGTAGTCAGACAGGGGACAGATAATTGTCAATTTCAAAATCCTTTTAGTTGGTTTCGGTCAGTTTGTGAACATTTTCAAAGAGGAAAATGGCGTATGCACTTCTGGATTTTAACTGTCAAACAAATTTAAATGTCTTATTCATATATCAAAGTCATTGTGCAGTGAAGGACCATAACCTTTGGAGCCAAGATACATGTGACTGAATCCAACCTCCATACCAGTTGTGTGGCCCTGGGCAAGTTGTCTGTAGAATGG
This sequence comes from Sus scrofa, assembly GCF_054392235.1. NCBI lineage: Eukaryota > Metazoa > Chordata > Mammalia > Artiodactyla > Suidae > Sus > Sus scrofa. The sequence goes on from NC_139395.1 coordinate 62,727,917, forward strand.
AATGGTGTTATCCATGCAAAGGAGGTAAAATAATCAGTGAAGGTAGCTAGTACAGACCCAGCATGCCAGATAAAGTGAGTGCAGATGTTACCAGCTCCTTCTTGGAGACAGCTTGAAATCGTCAGTTTGTGAAAAACATAGTCACTTGTCCAGGACACTCAGTAAGCATTTTTGAGTGCCTGCTGTGTGTGCTGGGCTGGAGACAGGAAGGAAAATTGCACATGAGGTCTGCCTGCCCAGAGAAAAGAGGATTCCTTTGAGTGCTAGGGTGGAGCCAGGCCGTGTTCTAGACACTCTGCACAGACTCATCATTCATGCCATGTGTCAGACTGCTGTCTGCATTTCACAGATGGAAGAACTGAGGCCACTGGAAGACCCAGTGTCCAAGAGCTGAGGTTCTGGAGGTAGTCACATTCCCATCTCAGCTCTGCACTGAGTAAAACCCTCCATGAGTTCATCAGCCCTTCTCAGCTTCAGCATCCCCACCGGAAGCAGAGGGTAGTAAGACTACCTGTCCAAAGGGTAGTTTAACTACAGAATAAGAAATGTATTAGCATTCCCTTACATTAAGGATCTGGCATTGTCACTGTAGCAGCTTAGGTTGCTGTTACCATGTGGGTTTGATCTCTGGCCCAGGAACTTCCACATGCCCAGAGTGTGGCCAAAAAAATATTTTTATTGAAAGCTTCTCAACTAATAGAGCAGGGATTGAGGCCTTGGTCTGATTCTGAAGATGCTTTTTTTTTTTTTTTTTCTCATACTGGGCCCTGCTAACTCTTGCAGCCAGCAAGGGAAACAAAATTGAATGAAAGATTTGGTGTGTGCAGTTTGGAATATGTGTTCATCACCTTCATTTCTTTCTTTCTTTCTTTTTTTTTTTTTCCTCTTTCCTAAGGATAGAAAAAAGTTTATGGATGTGAAGTCTTCCTGGGCCCCTTCTTTATGGCAGAATATGTGGTTTAAAAAAAGTAAGGGTAGGAGTTCCCGTCATGGCTCAGTGGTTAACGAATCTGACTAGGAACCATGAGGTTGCGGGTTCGATCCCTGGCCTTGCTCAGTGGGTTAGGGATCCAGCGTTGCCATGAGCTGTGGTGTAGGTTGTAGGCGCGGCTCAGATCCCCGTGTTGCTGTGGCTGTGGCGTAGGCCAGTGGCTACAGCTCCGATTGGACCCCTAGCCTGGGAACCTCCATATGCCATGGGAGCAGCCCAAGAAATGGCAAAAAGACAAAAAGACCAAAAAAAAAAAAAAAAAAAAAAAAAGGTAAGAGTAGGATTTCTGGATTAGGTCCACAAAACTTTTAAATACTTGCAATTTAGCAGGTCTCTGAGTTTCAGGCAACTTTTGAATGCAGACGAAAACATTTAATAAGTCAAAGCTGGCTAAAATGGTCTTTGCTCTTTAGCCCTGAGATTAGTGTCACTCTGGGTACATCTTTCCAAAAGTCAGCATCATAATAAATGTTACTAAAGGGACAGGGTTCAGATTAATGATCTTATTTCAGCAACATATTTAGAGAGATATTTGGCAGAAGTCAGATGACCTTGTCCACACACCACAGATCTTAGAGGGAGAGGTATGCCATTTCTGGGGCATCTTTCACATGTGTATTCTCCTCAGTTCTCAGACAATTCCCTGTTTCACCCAGACTCAAGGAAGCTGAATCTTTAGAAGGCCTTTTCAGGCTTGTTACTTCTATCTCCTTTTGGCCTTTTGAGGTTTAAAATACACCTTTGTATCATAATTAAATAAAATATTGATACCATATACTATTATTTCTGTTAAAAAATTGTCCTCCAGGAGTTCTCTTGTGGTGAAGCAGGTTAAGGATCCAGCATTATCAATGCTTGGGTCACTGCTATGGCTCGGGTTTAATCCCTGGTCCGGGAATATCCACCTGCTGTGGGCGTGGCAACAACAACAACAAAAGTAGTCTTCCAGTTCCTCTGTCTGTAGATATGGGCCCCTTTAAAATGTGTGGATTTTTACAAAAAATCCGTTGGCCAGTAACAATATTTAAATAAAGAGGACAGGAGAGCAAAAGTAGAAAGGAAGCTGTAAGGAAGGAGGTGGGTGGGCTTGAATCAAGACTGACTCCAGTGAGATGTGGAAGGGACTTTTAAAGTCTTGTTACTCTCACTGACCTGTTGATTAGAAGCCTGCAAATACAGAAAAATATACTCTTTTAACCCTAAGAATCCAGCTATTTATCCCCCAAGTCCCTACAGTGACACACATATTTCTGCTTGCCAGCTTTGCCCCAGGGCAGAAACCAGAGCAGCATTTTGCCGTCAGGTTAGAGAGCAGCGGCCCATGGAAGGCAGGACTCCCGGGGACCAGGGTGCCTCTCATACGGGAATGGGGTTCTGACCACAGACACACCCCTGTGTACACACACGGGCTGCTCTGCTGCTCCCCCAGCGAGCAGGACACATTGTGAGGCCTTGTTTTCCTACCTGCGTGTGTAAAACATGATCTCGTCATCCCTCTTTTATGTCTGGTGAGGCATCACCAGAAAAGCAGGGAAGCGTGTGGGTAAAGACTTTGCGCATGAGCATCCTATTCTTCAGTCAGTCAAGCAGACTTAATGATAAGGACATATTTGGAGCAGAGTTATGAGGAATTATAAAATAGAAATTATGAAATACCATGCGACGCAGTAAACAATACCTCACTTATGTGTTGGGTGTTTTTATATGCACAGGTGGGTTTGCAGCTGCAGTCACCACGCCCCTGGACGTGGCAAAAACAAGAATCATGTTGGCAAAGGTAAGTGGTCAAATAACGTAATGTAGATGCCACAGATGCTTGTCTTTATTAGCACTAGGGCTTATATGTATATAAAGTGAACAAAAGTGGCCTAACGCCTGTAATTAGCAGTGTTGTGCTGCCTGTTGAACCAGTAGTGAAACTGCCATTGGACAAAGCAGCATCCAGTGGAATCCCTGTGAAGGATGTCTGGGCAGCATTTTGCCTTTTCAAAGTCATTCTCACCTGTATTATGTAAGCAGGTAGGGCTGGTGGGGCCTCTGCCCGGTAGTACTAGCTTCAAAGAATGTTTTCACAGACCTGAGGCTCTGAGAGTTGGCCTGCCCCACGCCCTGCAGCAAGTAAGCCAGAGGCTCTATCCTTCCATCATGCTTGTTAAGCCTTAACTGGATGAATTAGGACATTTTTCTGAATTGCTCAGAAATGTCATTAAGAAGACAAAAATTTTTAAAAGCTGGATTGAGACTTCAGGGAATGCCATATATAATAACCTACCTGGACCAAAACAGTAAAAAATGAAAAGTCATACCCTTTGTGGAAAAGTGGAACAAATAAGGGCAGAATTGTAGTTTGTAGGTTGATAGGGAAAAGCCTGTTTTAAATTGAGCAGAGTACTCTTTATTAAATGCGTTTATTAACCACTTGGATAAGTTGCTTAATTGTACCATTTATAATTATTATTATTCCCCATTCTTGTCAGATCAGTCAGTTAATACCACTTTTGATCTTTTTTTCTGTTAAATAGTTGTACATGAATTACCTGGGAAAGCTCTGCTCCTGGGTTGACAGTGAGAAAAATTACCTGCAGAAGCTACTTCTGGTGGGGATTGGGCCGAATCAGTGTGAGTGTGAATGTGAGGACTTCTGGTCTGTAAGACCCAGAGGTCCTGATGCCTGAGAAACTCCAGTCTGCCTGAAACTGTGTCTTCAATGAGGGTGCAGGGGGATCCGTGCATCTGAGGGTCTCTGGGCACCTGCCGTAAGTGGGGGAGTTTCAGAAGGTGATGGCTTCCTCTTTTGTCTTTTTGTGCAGGCAGGTTCCAGCACTGCTACTGGGAATGTACTCTCTGCCCTGCACGGGGTCTGGCGGATGCAGGGGCTGTCAGGGTAAGTCCAGAAGGGAAGGCCCAGCCCTTCCTCCTTTAGCCCAGCATCAGAAGAAAAACAAACAAACAAAAAAAACAAACCACCTTTCTTTCCTTCTGCTTTTGTCCTGGTTGATTACTTTTTGTTTTTTTGGGTTTTTTTTTTTTTTTTTTGCTTTTCGGCCATACCCATGGCATATGGAAGTTCCCAGGCTAGGGACCAAATCAGAGCTGCAGACTGCCAGCTTATGCCACAGCCACAGCAGTGCGGGATCCGAGCCGCACCTGTGACCGACACCACAGCTCATGGCAACAGGGATACTTAACCCCCTGAACAAGGTCGGGGATGGAACCTATGTCCTCATCGATCCTAGTCAGATCCATTACCACTGAGCCAGACAGGAACTCCTTACATTTAATGTTGCTTGTGTGAGATGTGCAACATTAACTGCACAGCCAAGTTGATGTGCTGTTCATTTTCTATTCTCGATGTTAGATGACTTCAGGGGTATGGCCCCTGCTGGATTCTGACTGCAGCAATATAACGCAGGAGTAGCATTGTTAGAGGAAAGCATTTGTGAGAGTTCCCATTGTGACTCCTCCAGTTAAGAACCTGACATAGCGTCTGTGAGGATGTGGCTTCAATCCCTGGCCTTGCTCAGTGTTAAGGATCCGGCATAGGCCGGCAGCTACACCTCTGATTTGATCCCTAGCCCAGGAACTTCCATATGCCACAGGTGTGGCCATAAAAACAAAGGGGGAAAAAAGAGAAAGTATTTGTGGTTTGGGGCACTTTTAACTATTACTAGTTATTACTTTCAACATACCATGGTGGGGGATCATTTCCTTGAAGCCCACTGCTTTTTTATCAGCTACGTGTTTCAGCTGCTAGAACAGTGTCCACAAAGCTGTCTTCAAAATGCTATTTCAGCATCGCTTTTACAACATGAACTTGTACACCTGTCTCAAGGCTGGGATCTGTACAGGTAGTGAAATCTCTTTGGAATCATCTCCCAGGGATGTTTCTGAGAGAGCAAAGCAGCAGCCTCCTTCAGGGGAAGGTTGGGGGTGCCTAGCAACAAGGCTGGTCTGAAAACAGTAAAGCCACAGTGGTGCCACCTCCTCTTCCTGGTGCTGTGTCCATTTGACTGTAGTTTTGTGTCCACTTGGCAGATTTTTTTTCAGCTAGTTGACTGTCTAGGGCACATGACACAGGTTGGTCAGGTTGCAAGCAAGGTTTTGCAGAATGGCCTCATCCTCTATTTAAAATAGGTAACATTGGAGTTCCCGTTGTGGCTCAGTGGCTCAGTGGAAACAAATCTGACTAGCTTCCATGAGGACGTGGGTCCAATCCTTGGCCTCACTCAGTGGGTTAAGGATCTGGCATTGCTGTGAGTTGTGCTGAAGGTTGCAGACACAGCTTGGATCTCACTTTGCTGTGGCTGTGGTGTAGGCCAGTGGCTACAGCTCCAATTCAACCCCTAGCCTGGGAACCTCCATATGCTTCAGGTGTAGCCCTAAAGAGACAAATAAAATAGGTAACATTGGGGAGATTCTGGTGGCCTAGCAGTTAGGGATTTGGTATCGTCACTGCTGTGGCTCAGGTTCAATCCCAGGCCCAGGAACTTCTATGGCCATGGCTATGGCCAAAAAAAAAAAAAAAAAAGTAACGCTGTATATAGTTGTGTTGAATGTGCCATCTCTCCTGGCTTAGTGCTGGTTGCCTGCAGGACAAAGTATTGGAGATGAGGATTGGGTTTACCAGAGAGGACTGACTGAGCCTGGGGGGCAGGGGGATCTCTCTCTGTCCTGAGTCAGTGATGCATGCCACACAAAGGTGGTGTGTGAAGTGGCTTTTAGGGTCATAAAGTCAGTTGCTGAGTGGTATTCTCATTTGTTTCTATATAGTTCTTATTAGAATCTCTGGCAACCATTGGTCAAACACATGCTCTTGACCTTGGCCTGTGGAGTCAGTGTGGAGCTGCAGCCCATCTGCCTTTCCTGAGATAGTTGTGACAGCAGAAATGGCAGGATTGCCAGAGCCATAGCCACCAAAAGCTTGTGGAGAAGGAATTACCTCACGGAGATGATTGAAACTAAATCTTCCTGCCCCAGGGGTGGTAATACTTGGTGTTAGCTAACTAGGCAGTGCCTGAATTACCCACAGAGGCCAGGTGTCATCAACATGCTGAGGGCCTATTCCTGTCCCCACTGTCACCCCTGAAAGGGTAATTTGGATTCTCACTTATCCTAAGTCTTGGGTTCTCGTTAGCAATCACCACGTGGTCCTTGGCAGAGTATTTCCAGCAGCTAACCACACTGTTCATTAGCTTCCTATTAACGTGATAAAAGACAGCCAATAATTTGACAAGAGAACTGTAATGAGAAGCCAGCAAACACTGCCCCCCCACCTCCAAACAGAAACAGCCGGTCCTAGGCCTCCCTGGCCTGGCCCAGCCATCCATCCCCCATGCAGAGCCCTTGCGACCCTGACACACTTGCCAGTTTATTCAGGTCACCTTGCCAGTCCGGGCTGCCCACCTGCGGAGGGCTGGTGCTGTCTTCAGCACAAATTAAAGTGGTGCTGCTTCGATCTCTTCTTGTTGGTTACCCGGGGGAGCACCACGTTCCGGCACAGATTTGGAAGCTGTGCCCTTGGGCCAGCTGGCTTCTCAGAAATAAAAATACCATACGCTCATCCAGTCCAACAGCCTGAAAACAGATGGGAAGCCGGCTTATCACGAGTTGCTCCCACCTCCTTTCTTCACCTCATCACCTGGCCTTTTGTTTTTCTTGCTTGTGCCCTCCCTGTCCCTACTGCTGTGCCCTGCATGGTGCCTGGCCCTCTGCTCAGGGCACGACCGTTTGTTCCTTTAGCCCTGGTGCGGTCCCTCCAGCACAGCCCTGCTCTGCTCCAGTCTTTGCCTCCGAGTCTGGTTGGGGTGCTCACTGAGCAAATTACTCTACTTTAAGGCTGTAATTATCTTAACAGACTCAATTGTCATCCAGCGAAACCATAAACTGCTTCCATCTGCCCCTCGCTTGGAGCAGCTGAGCTCATTAGCAGTGGAGCCTAACAAGGCATTGGCTGTAGAAGCAAGTCAGGGAGGCAGGGTGAGTTTTGTGGCAAATGTGCTCTTGCACAGCCGGGTTCCTACTATCCTCCCTTCCAGCATTTCTCTCTGTGGGGTAGAGGCAGGTAGATGAATCTCTTTTCTGAGCCAGAAGGCACAGTGGCCTCAGAGCAATAATTTAGGGGTTTTTGCTTTCACCAGCCACTTCGTGCAAAAACAATTTGCACAGCGTTGAGCTGAACAACTTTCTTCCTTACAAGTGTATTTTGGTCTTCTGTAGAATCTTCATGTAGACAAGAAATAGAGGTTCTTTTGTGTAGGACGTTACTTGATGATTTAAGTCCTTAATTAGCTAACTAAAATCTGGGCCCCCTGAAACTATTCTCAGGTCCATTTTCCTCAGAAGCGCAGAGTGCTCCCTGGGGGTGGGGGTCGGGGGGCACATTGGCCTTTCCCAGGAGGTACGCAGAAAGGAAGCATCCAGGCTACAGGGGATTCCTTCCTGGCCTGTTTCTTGGGAAGCCACCCATTCCCTTTAGCTTAGCATGAAGGTCTCCCCAGACCTTCAAGGCTACACAGAATCCTGTTGGCCTAACCCTCATCATTTTCAGTTTTCTTCCCTAGATTCCATCCCTCTTTTCTGTAGTAAATCCACATGTTCTGATTTTTTCATATTTTTCATTTTGTTCTCTGCTTACACAAGTACTCCTCTTGGTAAAACAGTTTCCATTATTACAGAAGTATAGGTAGGGAGGGTGTCCTGTCCTCCCAGCCTCCAGAGAACGTTGACACATCATGGCCATGTTTGTCCAACAAGCAGTCGTATTATATGTACAGCTTTGGGCTTTCTTTCAGAACCTATTTTGTGCACGTTCTGTGTTGGTCCCCAGGAATGACCTTATTCTTAAAGCTGTGTAGTCTCCCATGTATGTATAGCATACCCGAATTTATGTGACCAGAGAGCAGGTTCTTTGCAGTTTTTTTCTCTTACCAGCAATGCCACAATGACCATCTTTGAACAAATACCTGTGCACCACTGTGGGTTTTAAAGTTTGCCTCCCCAGTAACATTGTTCTTTTACTTTGCATTTCTTTGCATATTTCGCAAGTTGTAACTTGTTCTTTTACTTTGCATTTCTTTGCATATTTCGCAAGTTGTAACTCTGATGGTGACTGGCCTTGTGTGGTGCATGAGGATCAGCCTGTAATGCGGCGCCCCCTCCCAGCTGGAGCCCATTGCCTTTCCTGTCCTTCAGGGGAGGGAGAACCGAGAATCCCTGGAGACTCTATGCCCTTTGTGGCATCACGCCATGGGTCTCTGCCGGAGTGAGTCCCAGGGAGGAGCAGCACAGTTGTCCAGGAATCTCCCCAAAGAGCCGGGGCCCACCTCAGCTTCCTGGGGTGGGCGGAACCCTGCAGCCTTCGCTAGGATTCAGCCTTTTGACTCCTTTATTAAAAAGTTGATTTCATCTTCTCTCAAAGAAATGGTGTGAAAGACTTAACTATTGCGGGGACAGAGTTACTGCATCTCGACTAATTGCTGGACCTAAGTGTAGGTGCTCACAAGTAAGCTGTTTGGTATTTGGCTGATTCAGCCAGCAAACAGCTGGGCTCCAACTTCAGCAAGTGTATTTGGGAATGTAATTCAGTGCCACTCTGAAAGGAAAAACACACATTTTAAGTGCTGTGTGGGGTTTAATGAGCTTGGTGTGTGGAGTTGAGCAAGCTGTGGGTGTTGGAATTTAACCTTTTTTATACACACAATTTGAAAAAAATCTTTCCTCCTGCCTTTTCCCCCCTAGATTATTTGCAGGTGTCTTACCCCGAATGGCAGCAATCAGTCTGGGAGGTTTCATCTTTCTTGGTGCTTATGACCGAACTCGCAGCTTTGTCTTGGAACTTGGCCGAGAAAGGCCGTGACTCAGAGACAGCCCCTTCTCTCAAGAATGGGTCCTGCTGTGAGAACCATCTCCCTTCCAGTGAGCAGCTGTTCGGCCATCGGAACAAAACACGGCGCGAAAACCCAGTTCTACTCAGATTTCGACACTGAGAATGCATCTTCCGTGCTACAGGCTGGTGGGAATGACGTCATTAGCCTCTTTGCCAGAGAGAGAAAATGATGTCCACAGTGGTACTTGGAACAATTTTCTCAGAACCCCTTAATAAATAAGTGTGGCAGCGCTGAGTCCAGGCCCTACAGAGCCCTCATTTGATCTGTATCTAATCTTTCGCTTCCTGCCACCTGACGGTGGCTGCAGCCAGAGGCAGAGATGGTTATAATTTTAAAAGAATGGGTAAAGGATGGAGACCTAGGGGGGAAAGTTGGGGATGTGGGTGGGTTTCTCCCCTGGGTTAATTCCAATTGCATAAGCTCACAGCCTAGTGTAAAAAGAATGAACTACAGGTGCACAGTAAGCTGCTGTTCTTAATTACCCTCAGATTTCACTCGTAAAAACACAATAGTGTTATTTCACAGGCAAGTGTGCAGCAAGCAGCCCATGTGGGGTGTGTGTGAGCAAGAAACCAGTCGTGGCGCAGGGACTAGGTGGGCCCAACAGGCGATGGACCCGCTGTCTCCACACCAGACCCACAGCAAGGGCTGGGACTGGCTTTGCCAATAGGGTGGTTTCATCATCCCAAATCAATCAGGTTTGTTGCTTGGAGTTTTAAGCTCAACCCTGATAAATCTAAGAGATGAAATGGGAAGGTCACCCCTTTGGAGCGCAACTAATAAGCTCCAGGTGTTAGAAAAAATTCAGAGAGAAATCTCAGGAATCCAGTGGTGGTGTCCTGTCTTCCCTGGAGCAACTGTATATAATTCTGCTTTGACTAAAATTTTTTTTTCATTTTTGGGAGCGAGCAGTGGGGGAAAAAGGTAATTAAAGGCCGAATGTCTGCTTTTATAAGGGAATCTCTGGAATTAAATGGGATGAAGCAATGCTGGTTAATGTAAGTATAAGAATACCCTGACCACACACCTAACATTTTATAAATGAACCTTTATTTATTAAAGACACTTCAATGCCACTTGTTAGACACTTCAATATTTTACATGTTTTTCAATGTACATTGTACCAAAATTTCTATAAATAAATAACTTTGTACATAAAAGTAATACTTCCTCTTTCACATTGCCTCTCAGAAGCAGCAAATTCACATATTTTGTGGAAGTAACATTTTAATTAGTTAACTGTTGAAAACAAAATTCTAAATGTGCTTGCTTACCTCTTGGAACAGTGATGACATCTGACAGTAAAACTGAACATACGTAACCGTTTTGTCAATACTCCTTCAGCTTTTTGACTAAAGGGAACTTTGCTTTCTGAGATTTTAAGGGCCTTTGTTTCAACTTAATTTTTCCTGAAATACACACTGGCACTCACAAGATGGTTAGCTACAGGTCTCAAAAAAGTGCAAATATACCCAGAACCCAGGTGAAAGGCTAAATCTCTTCGAGTCCAAACCCGGGTCCCTCTGTGCGAGGGAAGGATGCGGCTGGGCTTGCTCGCAATCCTCAGTAGAGACACCCTAGCCCTGAAATGTAGGGACTCAGTTGTTTTTCTCCCCCAAGGGCCAATGTAAGATTAATTATATTGGCAGAACTAACACATCACTATTGAAAAATCCACAGGTACCAACACCAGCAGCCTCTATCTTATTAAAAAGCCTCAAATGACAGGTGAGTGACAACTGACAAAACCACATTTGCTTTCACCACAGAAGGAAGAACGGCAGCACGTCACTGTTTGAACCAGTTGCTTGTGGTGGATTCACAACCCCTGGTTTTGCTTGTTACAGAGAGAACTTAAACCTACGAGAAGTCCTTCACGGCAAAGAAACACGACATCCGCACCTCGGCTCCATAGGAAGGTCGCCACAAGGTCATCCACACACGAGCCACCCGGACATGAAGTTCCTTCCAAAGCAAACGAAGTCTCCGGCAGAAAAACATCCCTTCTCTTTCACCCACCGAAAACTCTGCCCACAAGTGTGGTTTGTAGCCTCTAGGAACTCCATCCTCGCAGTAAGGCACCAGAACCACCCCCCTTCCAGAATTAAACAGCAACCTGGTATGAAAAATAACATTGTCAAAACTGTACGACTTTTTCTGTTAACCATGCACTAAAGATTAAAATAGCCTCTGTAAAAGATATATAATATATATGCCATCTCTGAAAAAACTCTTATGTACAAGGGTATCAAATACTTTTTTGCCTTTTGTACACAACAGCCTCTTGCATTTCTGTGCTTCAGCTGCAAGTCCTTCAAACTGCTGACACTCCCCATGGAAGTGAAAAAACTATGTACAAATCAGGGACGCTGGAAGCCGAGCCTCCCCGCTGCCTCTCCCACCTCTCCTTCCTGTATACGTGGACGCGAGCCGAGGTAGACAAAGCCTAGCTTTGCGGTGCAAACAGCAGCCGGGCGCTCCGGGTCCCAGGGAGCTGCCCCGTCAGGGGTGGGCACTCAGGGCTGGGGTCATGTGCTTGGGGGAGGTGTCCGTTAGAAAGAAGCAAGTGCTGGCCTTCACCAGGGACATCAGGAAGGCCCGAGGTGGCTTCTGTGAGCTCAGACTTGCCTGGAGCTAACGTGGAGGGAGGCTGGAGGTCCAAGGAGTCCAGCTCACACAACCGCGCCAAAGTCCAAGAGGAGGCCCCTGGAAGAAGAAAGGAGAGGCCAGATCAGACCCTCCCGCCAGGCCGTGTCCACATGCCGTGCTCTCCCCACCCGGCTGCTGACAACCCTTTGGAGCCCGTGCCAAGTTACCTTTCCCATCCAGAGGCGTCACTGGCTGCTGCTTCTGGGCCGTCAGCATTCTGTCGTGGTTACTGGGGTAGACAGATGCCCTGCAGCTGCTGCGGGACCCATCGGTGGGCCCGCTGCTCAGAGGCTGGGCAGCATTTTGGTGGTCCCTCTGGCTGGGCTCCTGGCTGCTTGGAGTCCCTGGCTGTGCGCTGTCTCTGGACACAGGCTGAGGATAGAAGACCTCTTCCTTGGAGTGACTATCCGTGTCAGTGCTGCCGTCACCGCACACCACCGCCGGGCTGCTGTGCTCTGTGGACAGGGCCGGAGGTGGTGAGAGCTATCCCCACGACGTCCCCGTCCCACGCCAAGAACAGGATGTTTTCCTCTACGGCTGTGAGGCCTGGGCCTTGCTTCAATCAGCTCTATAAAACCTCCCCCTGCCCCCTCCACGTAAGTAAGCAAGGCTCCAGCGAACACCAAGCCATTAATGAAGAACAGAGGGCTTCCATGTATAAACATTTCAGACTAATTTCTTACTCAAAGCATGAAGTCATACACTCTGATCACAAGGAAGAAAATTCCCATTTGCATGAGGTACCATGTAGTGTCAGGAGTCTTCAGGACAATGAGAAATTTAACCTCAGAATCGCCCTGGGGAAAAGGTATTTTGGGCCTTGCCTCTTATTTTATTTACAAAAACTCAGGCTCAGGCTTATCACAGCAGTTTTATTGATACATCCTATTCTGGAATTAAAAGAGAGCCAAACCAGAGCTTCCTGTTTATACACCAAATGCCAAATTCTGAGAGCCTGACGTCAGGCATGCCTCCACCCACTTTCATTAATGAGTCAGTCAAACCAAATTTTGATTTCAAGCACAATATATCCTTTCCCTGAAGGAAGCCTCTCATACCTGTCATCTTCTGTGGAGCAGGTGTGCCATCGACTTTCTCCACCATCTTCCATGGCTCCTTCGTGTACCCAACGCAGAGCTTGGGCTGCCTGCACGCAATGCCACGAGTCTCCACCTCTGGAAAGAGGCCTGCGTCTCTCGGACAGACACCTTTAATGAAGAACAGAGGGCTTCCATGTATAAACAGACCACCTTTAACAGACCACATGGTTAGAAACGCTCGCCTCAGTGCGTCACAGGAAGCCTTGGGAAATGGAAGGCAAGGCCCCCAGCTCAGGGACATTTTTTAGAATGTTCCTTCCAGTAGTGGATTATTGGGCTAACCAAGAGGTCCAGCAAGGAGCCTTTCCTACTGCTGCCTTCCCAGCTGGCGTGGGACTTGCAGCACTCAGAGCCATGGCGATGAGCAGTTCTCTGTAAACTTGCCCCAGATGTGGGCTCAGTCTCCCCCACCCTCGTGGGCACATCCCCCTCCTTAAGGACTAGACTGGTTTCAGGACCTTAAATATCCTTTGCAGCTCTAATTTCAGCAGTCCTACCTTCTCCAGATCAGGAGACACTAAGCTCAATATAGTGACTCCCTGGGATACAGGGATTTTAAAACCCTGCACAACTTGCATGGGCAAAGTCCATAAAACCCAACAGAAAGCCTAGAGTCATCCAGCATGCCAGGTCACCACTGTGCATGATGTGATGCCAAACACCTGCCCCAGGAGGGGCAGCTCCTGGGAACACAGCTGCATCAGGTGCTGAGGCCTTACCATTGCTCTCGATGTGCCCATTGGCCTGATGACCACCCTCAGTCCTGACCACAGTTTCCTGTCGGTCAGAAAGGGTCCCCTGAGAAGAGAGGTAGCTTGGAACATCTGGTGGCACGATGGTCTCATCTGCAAGGAGAAAGGAGAGTCAAACACTGAGATCCTTCATGGGGGCCAGGAAGGCAGACTCAGGTACCCCAGCAGCATCAAGGCTGCGGAGATGGCTGTGTGGAGTGTGTGCACTGGAGAAGCCCTCCCAGAAGCTGCTGGCCACGCTTAACACCCAGGTGTGAGACAGTGGGAGTCAGGTGTCTGAATCCACAAAAGACAGAGCAGTGACTATGAGGGGGACAGAAGAGAAGAAGGGCCCTATGATGTTCCTGCAGCAGCAGTCCACTGTGTGGCCACAGAGCATGTGCCAAGGGTGCCTCAGAAAACTGCAGAGTTCATACTGGACTTATATTTGACTAGAATTGCATCTAACGTGCAATCCCTGAAAGACAAAATGGTGTCACCAAGACCAAAGCCTCAGCTGTCCTGAGTGACTCCATGTCCCCAAAGGTTCTGGGGTTCTGGATACAATGAAATGCTCAAAAGAGCCTCTGGGCCCAGCCTCCTTCACTGGTGTCACTGCTCTTCTCCTTCCCTGCAAGTGACCTCCGCTGACCTGTGTTGGTGACACTGTACTCCTCGCTCTTCTTCCTGGTCTGGTAGATGATGCACACCCAGACCAGGGATGTCAGCACGATGCTACACACCACAGCGATGGTGAAGATGCCCACAGTGGTGCCGTCCTTCCTGCAGCCTGGAGTGGGCAGGATGCTCAGCTGGCTGTGGGCGCGTGCAGTGCCCAAGGCGTTGGACATCTCGCAGGTGTAGCGGCCCGCATCTTCCGCCACCACGTTCTGAACAACCAGCAGCTGGTTGCCAGGCGTGAAGTGGTGCCGTTCGGTGAGACTCAAGGGACGGCCCCCCTTGAGCCAGGTGATTCGGGGTGGAGGGCTTCCGGTCGCTTTGCACTGGAGAGCCACTGTTTCTCCCACAGATACCACACGGTCCTCCAAGGGCACAGCCAAGGACGGCGTTTCTGCAAGGGGTCAGTGGAGACTTTATGTTTTACTCTGTGGGCCTCAGTAGCTACAGATCTGCCTCATTTCCCGGATAAAGGACAGGCCAACGCATCAGTGAAAGGCTGTGTGAGGTTTTCAGAAGACCTTCTTCCACGGGGACCAAATCATTATTATTCTGGGGGTGGCTTAGCAGGGAGAGTGAACTAACCCTCCAGCCACAGAAACCCCTCTGATTCCCAAAGTGCCCTGTGACTGGCCAGAGTTTATCCTTGCCCTAGACCACACCCAGCCTGCCTGATCAGAGGGCAGCTTTTTTATGTAGAGTTTTATACCTAAACCTTTGGAAGGCTCTGCTCATTCGCTCACTTTTTTGCTTTTTTAATTAAAGAGATGGAACCACCTTTTTAAAATTATAGGCTGCTTGCTAAGGTTTTCTTAAAATAGAAATAGCCCCTACACTCACCTCCAGCTTCACACCACAGTCTGAGAACCTTGCCTCTTGGTACCATGACGTGGAAGAAAACTTCTCTCTCACATGTACACACACGCACATAGCCACACACACGTATATATACTTAGCACTATCAACAGTCGAACCTAAGACTGTCAGGGTGGCATTGGCAGAGATGGAGCCAGCTGAGTTCTGGGCGGTACAGCTATAAACTCCCATGTCATCAACTTTCACGTCAGTGATGAAAAACACGTCGTCGTCTGGCATGACATGCATGCGTCGCTCACGAGCTGCAGGGAAATCCGTGCCTCCGTCCTTCTGCCAGGCAATCTGGGGGTTAGGGTGGCCGGTGGCAGCACATTCAAGGCGGGCCATGGTGCCAGTCCGGATGGCAATATCATGGGGCATTTTGGTGAATGATGGCAACACTGCAGAACAGACAAATCCAGGGTCCAGCGGTTGGAAAGCTAGATGCAAAGGCTGGAAATATCCTCCGTCAAACTCACAGCCGCACCCCCCCCCGCCCCGCAAACCATGGTGTCAGCTCATCACACCGTGCCGCCCTTCGTGCCAGCATCTGCCCAGAACCACTGCTGCCCACTGTGGGTCAGAAGCAGAAGTTCCCAGGGGCTACCCAGCTTCTCCCAGGTCCCTCTGTGGCTATAGCCCCTCAAATGTAAGGCTTCCAGGAAACATTTCCCTGCTGTCCCTGAAGGAAATCAGTCTGTACAGGGAGACCCCATAAATGCCAGGGCCTGAAGCTTGCCTGCCTTAATCACCAGGAGTGAGACTGGGAAACAAAAATGTTTGCTCCTGCAAGACGCCAGGACAGAGGAAAGCAACAGAATGGCTCTTCCCTCTTGAGGAAAGCCCGTTTAGGAGAGGTGGTGTTGGAACTGTATTCCTGTATATGGGGGACTGAGAGCATTCTGCCAGCTTGTTTATCCCGAATACTCCCTGATACTCGTAAGCATCCAGCCAACTGTCGGATGGCACTCCAGTTCCCATTGAGATTGCTCTGGTGGGAATCTAACACTGCCCCAAGTTTCTGAGAAACAATGAGGACATGCTCATAGTAAGACAACCAGCCAAAGTGTGGTTTAAAAAAAAAAAAAGGAATTTTTGTGGTAAGAGCTTCCACAGCAGTTGAGCACTTTTTAATGACAGGTTCAATAATCAAGAGAATCCTAAGTTACTAGGATGAGGGGTTAACTTCTCAAGCTATTTACCTCTCTCCTTCTACCCTAAACTCACTACAAAATGAAAGCCCTGAAGCAAGCCATCTTGACAGACTCTAAAACTGGTGACTGAGTACAATCCTTGAAACACCTGCAGGCCATTCTTCCAGCAAGCAGGCACTCACACTTCCTTGCCCTCCTCAGCCTCTGGAGAGGCAGGTGCCCAGCTGTCCCACCCAGGTTGGCCTCTGGCCCCAAGGCCATGCTATCTCAAAGAAGAGCAGTTTTCCCAGCATCAGGGCATACTTGGAATCTGGATACCAGACATCCTGCATTACGGAGAATGAAAAAAAAAAAAAAAAAATACAAGGCTTGGGCCTAAATGTCACTTGACATAGTCACTGGATTAAAAAAAAAAATCACCCCAAACAAAGAATCCACTGAAAATAACCCTGCCTGCCATCTACACCACTGGCTCTGGGCCCAAGCCAGGAAAGGGTGCAGTGGAACAGTGACACAGTGAAGCAGGTGTGTCTCCTGCCCAGCCACTGCCACATGATGGTAGAACAGTGTGGCTTCGGAGGAATGTGTCACCCCAATGAAAGACAGCACTTCCTACCGTTCACAGTGAGCCTGGCCTTGTGGGAGTAGGTAGAGCCAAAGTGGTTGGTGATGACACACTGGTAGCGGCCCTCATGCCCGAAAGTGACGCGGCGCAGGTGCAGGATGGTGGTGTACTCCATCACCTCCCCATCTTGGGCGCGGACGTGGGCGAAGTTCTCCATGTCCGCATTGGCCAGCACTTCGCTGTCCTTCTTCCAGGCAAACGTCATGGGGGAGCTGCTGCTGCTGGCAGCCGAGCAGGTGAAGCGGATGTCCCTGCCCACCACGGCTGTCGTCGTCTCTGGCTGGGTGATGATCTGTGGCTTGGGTAAGTCATCTGGGGGAGAAAAGAGCCATGCATAAGTCGCTCGGACTCTTTAGGACATAGGGACCAGCTGCTGTTCAAGTTGACAAGAAACTGAGACACTGTGCAGGGACCAGACCTTCCTGGGTCCTTGTGCCCCCTCAGCTCCACTAACACTATAAAGGACTTGCACCACAGCTGTCAGACCATATCCAGTTACAGATCCACGAGCACCTTCCTTGGTTACAACAAACACATCCGCCAGTACTCGGTTATCAAAGCAGTCTGCAGTTTCCACAAGAAGACTGGAGCTCGCTTCACTTGATTACTGTCATAAAAAACCCACTCACACAATTGGGAACCATTGTGATAGCAAGGGCCTCACCTACCAAAGCTGCATCCCCAGGGCTGCATTTGTTTGACACAATACAGTTTACTTTGCAAGAGAAGCCCAGGGCATGTGGTGAGAGCAATCAGCAATCAGGGATGAGGCAGGAACATCAGCTGGAAGCAACTAGAAGCTGTCCAGAAAATGACAAAGGAAGCTGGTAAAGATTCACCAGAGGGGCTTTAAAAAGATCTAACATATTCTTGAGGACAGAGAAGGCCACCTGCAAATGCAGGCCTATGTGTAGGCCCAGGGAAGACCTGAGAGGGTCCTGATTGCTTCTCTGTGACTGACCCTCATCAAAGATCAGTGCAAACTGATCAGCACACAACAGAGATGCTGGGCAAAGGATGGGAGACTGAAATCTCAAGTAATTTAAGGACTCTGTCCAGTCATTATTAGCAAGCCACATAGGGACTTCCATGGCTGTACAGAACAGATAATACAACATTTATCCAGAAAAGTCACCAAATAAATACACTGTAACAGTAAACAGAACAAACCCCAGGGAAGGACACAAGGAGGATGTGATTTCCAGACTTGCCACATTATTTTAAATACTCAATTTTCAACAACAACCACAAAAACAAAACATGCAAAGAAACAAGGAGAAAGCAGTCAATAGAAAATGTCCCTGAGGGAGTCCAAATCTTGTACCTACTAAATAAAGACTTTAAGTTGACTTTATAAATACATTCAAAGAACAAAAGGACACCAAGTCTAAAGGAAAGTATGGGACCATTTCCTTCCCCACCAATAAAGATCTAGAAATTGTACAACTGAGCCAAACGTAAACTTTGAGGTTTAAAAGTACAATAACTGACATGAAAAATTCACTAAAGGGGGCCATCAGCTGAAATGAGCTGGGAGGAAAGTCAGGGAAAGTGAGACAAGTCAGCTGAAGTTATCCAGTCTGATAAAGAATAAAGAAAGGGAGCAGAGCCACAGAAAGCTTGATGAGATAGCATCAAACGTAATAACACACACATAATGAGAGTCCAAGATGAAAGAAAAAGGAACAGGAGGAGTATTTGAAGAAATAATGGCCCCAAACTTTCCAAGTTTGAAGAATATTTTTCATCTACACATCCAAGAAGCTCAACAGAGTCCAAATGGAATAACTCAGAGATTCACACCCTGAAGCTTCACAGTCAAACTGTGTAAAACTAAAGACAATCTTAAAAGCAGTAAGAGAACAGCAACTGGTCACATACCAGGGATCTTTTATTAACAGCTGATTTCTCATCAGAAACCTTGGAGGTGAGAAGGTAATGGGAAATGTTCAAAGGCTCAAAACAGAGACTGTCAACTAAGAATCGTATAACCAGCAAAACTATCCTTTAAAACTGAAGGAGAAATTAAAATGTTCTCAGATTTAAAAGCAAAAACAAAAAAAAGCTGAGAGAATTTATTGCTACCAGACCTGCCCTACGAGAAATACTGAAAGGGGAGTTCCCATTGTGGCTCATCAGAAATGAATCTGACTAGCATCCATGAAGACACCGGTTTGATTCCTGGTCTCCCTCAGTGGGTTAAGCATCCGTCACTGCCGTGAGCTGTGGTATAGGTCGCAGACATGGCTCAGATCTAGCGTGGCTGTGGCTGTGGCACAGGCAAGCAGCTACAGCTCCAATTTGACCCCTAACCTGGGAACCTCTATATGCCGCAGGTGCGGCCCTAAAAAGACACAAACACAGACACACACACACACACACAAAAACCTAAAGGGAATCCTTATAGCTGAAACGAAAGGACACATCAGTAATGGAGTCATATAACACACAATCTTTTGTGACTGCCTTCTTTCACTTAGCATTGTATTTCAAGGTTCATCCATATTGTAACATAGATTCCGCTTTATAACCTAATAGTCCCTTGTATGCCTATACCACATTTTATTTTTTCATTCATCAACTGATGGGCATTTGGGTTATTTCCACTTTGGGCCCATATGAGTAAAGCTGCTGTGAAGATTCATGTACAAATTTTTATGTAAATTTTATGTGATTCTTTTGGGTATTTACCTGGGAATGAAATTGCTGAGTCGTATTGTAACTTTATGTGTAACTGAGATACTTCCAAACTGTTTTCCAAAGCGGCTATGCTAAGTTGCACCTACACCTGATGAGTAGAGGGTTCAGATTTCTCCCCATCCTCACCAACTCTTGTTGGTATCTGACTTTTTGATTCTAGCTATCTTAGTGGGTATGACGCAGTTTTATCTCTATTTTGTAAGAAATGTGACTCCCATAGAGCTTGAAACTTTGAACTCCTACCAAGTGTTTTCATCATTCCTTTTAGTATTTGATGACCGTATTTTTTTGGAGGGGGGGTGCTGAGCAAAGGGGTGGAGGTGGATCTGAGAAATGCACCCTAACTGCTGCAGTCCAGAATATGCCAGGGCCATAGTGCAGAGTCTGGGTGCAGCCTGTCTCAAGTCCCGCCGTGGCTCCTATCCACAGGGAAATAATATGCGCTAGGGCAGGAAGGGGCAGAAAGCTCAGTTTCAGGGAACACTGTGACAACGGAACGGTCAGGGACCAGGAACCTGAGGAAAAATGGGTTGCACAGCTATTCTGTCCTTGACAAGGGGGGCCATGCCCACAGTTCCCAAGGGAAGGACAGTAAGGAAAGCTCACTTTGGAGGGCAGCTACCACATGATTAGTGTTTTTAAAGCTTCCTGCTGGACTGGATCAGGAGAAAGGAAGGCAAGCCTGCTCTGGGAAGTGGTGGAGATAGAGAAGGGGAAGATGGGAGGAGGGCACCAGTATCTGAACTTCAGGAGGCACACTGGCTAGAGCTGTGCCCAAAAAGCAGGGCAGAGAAGTGCACCACGGGGGGTCCATATCCTCAGGGTGCCCCAGCTTGGGAACTTCACAGCTGAGGCTCAGAGACGACCAGGAAGATGAAAGGCGGTAGGATGCACACCTGCCCAGCAGCTCCAGTCAGGCCTGGGAATGCCACTCTCGCTCCTGCTTTGAGCAGAAACCACCACCAACTTGAAATTCATCTCCTTCTTTGACTATGGGGTTGCCTCATTTCCACTTGAGTGTGGTGTGTGGTATGAGTACATGCCTGTGTGTGTTTTCAGCTATTCACTGTTTTCTGCACTCTTTGCAACCAAACTTGGATCCCAACCAGGCCTGGTCAAAAAGATGTGGCAAGACCTACATGCCAGCAATCACAAGGAAAATAGAATTTAAAGCTACAAGCACCCATTCCAGTGCATTGGAGATGCAGCAAGAGTGCAAGTCAAAATGAAGGAATTATTTTTACTATAGCAATCGTTCTCCCGAGACTTGTTCTTCCTGTATTTAACCTTTCATTCTTGGGGCTGGAAAGAAACACACATGAAAACCCCAGCCTCATATGCTGAGTAAATCCACAGCTCAATCCCAGGCACCAGCGAAACAACACAAGCATCTTCCTGTAACTGATTATTCCGCCGTGTAACTGAACCAGCTCATGCTCCCTCCTGATTAAATGCCTGCACTCCAAGAACCACATAACGAGGTGTCGGCACAGTAAATACTATGTGTGGTTTCAGTGGGAAATAAATTGCATCCAGCAGCTGATTGGTAACCATGGGTTGGGGTAGACTCCGATCTCAGCAATCACTCCTGTAATGAAGAGTTCCTCCTGGACTCCTTGCCCTTCACACTCACACTCACACACACACACACACACACACACACACACACGCAAAATCACAGAGACAATCTTACCACACACGAAACTCTCTGGTGGCACAGAGAAGATGCTCTGGCCCTTCAGTGACTCTGGGTGGGCACAGGTAGCCGTCACAAAGCCTTGCAGCATCCTGCCCAGCAGCCACGGGGGCAACCACTTCAGCTGGCAGTCGCACAGGAAGCTGTCACTGCTGATGTGGCTGAAAGCAAAGCACAAAGGTGGTGTGAGGTGTGACTGCTGAGAAGGGATGTACCCCGCCAGGGCCTGGAGTGGCCCATCGCCCCCAGGCAGCTCTGTCAGCAAGCTCCAAGGGAGATGGCTTTTTCTCCCAGCTGCTCTCTGGTGACCCAGAGTGATGTGCACAATCTACCTGGACGTTCCAGAAAATGCAGCCTTTAGTTCAGCTGGTTAGAGTTTGCATTGCTAACGGGCCTCCGGGTAATGGGAGGCTGACCTCACTGGTCTAAGGGCCACACTTCAAGTAGCAACAACCTGGAGCTCACCTATGTTCAAAAACAATCCCCCCGCGGGTGCTGTCTGCCAGCCTCTGACCATCCAACAGCTGAGGCGCGGGGAGGGGGGCACTACCTCCCCTCCACTTTTCCCACCCCTGAGAGGCCACATGGAGCGTGCAAACTCGGTCTGAGGCTCTGATCTAAATTCTGAAGGGCTCTCTTCCTACATGGCTGTTGAGTTTTGATGTGGCAGCGGCATGCGTCCTCGGGCCTGGGGTCAGCCTGGCCACCACCCCTGCCTGCTGGTGTCACTTTCTTCCACACCAGCGCTGCTTTGGAGGCCGCTCCCTAAATAGCGCCCCTTTAGTTCATTGCTGCTGCCCGGGGAGCATGAGAACGCACAACTTGGGTTTTGTGAGGTTCCAACCCAAACAGAGAATATTTTCTTTTTCATTTCTCGGCAACTGAGGATAAGCTTTTTCAACAGAAATCGGAATCACCATCTCAGCGGACATTCCTTCCCGAGGAGTCACTGGAAGATAAGTCAGCCGAGGAGCTGGGCTGCCTGTTCTTGGAAGACCTCAGGCTGGGGCGGAGGTCAGCCCGACATGAGGCCGGAGACGGAGGAGTTGGTGCCCAGGGCCTTCCTGGACACAGTGACAAAAAGGGGGCGCTGGAAGCTTAGAAATTCCAAAAATACCACGTGCCCAGTGTTCCAGCAACAGCATGCTCTACTCTCCCCCCCCCCCCTACTGTTTTCCTCAGGCCCTTTTTTCTTATTTCATTCTAATGAGCAGAGAAGCTGTCAAACCAGTCAACAGCAAGGCAGGAACCCAAGGCTGGTGGAATCACGGAGATTCTGCTCTTCCCTCCCGTTCCTCACTGTTCCCCCGTGAGCTGGGCAACTTTTTTTTCTTTTCTTTTCTTCTTTGGCCATCCCATGGCACATGAAGTTCCTGGGTTAGGGATCAGATCCTGAGCCACAGCTGCAACCTATGCCAGATACCTAACCCCGTGCGGGCCTGGGAACTGAACCTGCATCCCAGTGCCCCAAAGACGCTGCCCCAATCCCATTATGCCACAGGGGGAACTCACGAGCTGGGCATCTTATTAACCTATTAAAATAATTTGAGGAAGTGCTCTTTCAAAGACTGAAATAACTGGGCTCAATGGGATGCTTGTCCATATTAGACCTTAGCATCAGCAGTAGGTTTTGTATTTTTATTCGCTGGGCAGGTAGGTCTGTGCTGAGAGCTTTCTGGAGGGCTATTCTGGGGAGGAGTTACTATCAGTGGTGGAAGGGCCCTCATACTAAGTGAAGAAATGGCACCTGGAGAGCTTCCTGGGCCGCGCTGAGGGGTGAGAGGGAAGGCTGCTGCCAGGCAGTGGACAACCCAGGTCAAGAGCAGCATGGGCCTCTCCCCCTCTTAAAGGCACCTCCAGCTTCCCATCAGGGGGGTGCCTGGGGTGCCCACCCTTCTGCAGGAAGGCCTTGGCTCTGCACATGAAAGTCTGTAGGGAGATGCTGGGCTGTCATGGGAGACTTCAGGCACTTATGTCGGCTCACAGACATACTTCATTTCAACCACAGGAATAACTGGAGCAAACAAACCTGACCAGTTTGTCCTTGAACCACAGGAATAACTGGAGCAAACAAACCTGACCAGTTTGTCCTTGATCCAAGAAGTGTACGGGAAGGGTTAAGCTTCATGTCACCCCTTCAGGGCGTTTGCTGGGTTGAGCTCCCCCAGGATGATCTCCTACCTCCTCCTCCAATGAAACCCTCCCTTGACAGGGTCCAGACCTCAGAAGACAGCAGGTCCTGGGGGAGGACAGAAGGCTGTCCCAGAGCGTGAGTTAGGCTTAACGGGACGGGGGTGGGGGGGAATGGAGGCACGGGGAGGACACCGACCTGCTCTCCACATAGTCCCTTCCAGGACCAAGCCTGGCCTGAAAGGATGGGGTCCAAGGGTGACCCCAGGACTCTCTGTGCAGCTTTCCGCCGCTCCTCCTTCTTCACCAACTCAAAGCGCAGCCATGTCTGCTGCTGACAGGCACGGCCGGGCCGGCTCCCACCTGCAGCCATCCCACACTCCCTGGCTGACACCATGCATTTCATTGATTCCAAGTGTGTTTCTAATCATCGTTTGTGGAAATTTACCCAGAGGATGACTAAGTGCACAGCACAACCTGCCTTGATCCGAAGGGGGAAGAAAGTGACCAAGGGGGATTAACCGTTTCTCCCATCTGAGGCCTGGGCCCAGGGCCAGCCCCAGCTGGGTACATGCGGCGACTGATGGGAAGCCCAGGGAGGGGCCAAGGCTGAGCCTCCAGAACCTTGTAGGGGCTGGGGGCAGGTGGTCTAAGCACCTGGAAGGATCCAGTTATTCCCAAGTAGGAAACTGCCCTAGGAAACCTGAGTTTTCAGGAGGCCAAAAGAAAAATCTCCCCCTGTCCTGCCCTTTTTCTCTTAAAATACCCTCTTCCTTTTAATCAGATCTTCTTTACTCCAACTTTGTACTTAGAAAGTTTCAAAAACAGAAACATGGAAAGAAATGCACAGTGCAGACCATGGACTCAGCACTTCCATTTTACAATGAAGGTTTTGTGAGTCTTCCTTTATCACGTACCCATCCACATATCCGTCTTTCCACGAACTCCCACTCTAAGACCATGACCCTTTCTGAGAAAGGGCAACAACTCTGCAGGCTCCCGTCTCACAGCACACTGCCCAGTCTGCCCACCTCCCCTCACCCATAGGAATGTCACCTCGTCTCTTCACGCTTTAGTTTCCAACTATGGGGACTGCACATCCCTACTTCTGCCTCTGCCCCCTCACCTTCGCCCAGGAGTGGCCTCAGGAACAAGGATGAGGTCAGGGAGCAAAGATGGCCACTGGCAGCAGTGGGGAGAACCCAAAGCCACACGTTGAGGGAACTAATAGTATAGCTAGGACTGAGGGCTGCAGAATCAGATTCACACACAGGAAAAAGAGAGGAACCCTGGGTATTGCTAACCTGAATTCTAGACGAGACTTGGACACAGGTAAGCTCTTCTAACCCTTGTCGCCCACGGGCCCACAGGGAAGGCCTGCAGTGGCAGCACTGCCACTTATGAGCTCCACGAGGGCCTTGGAAACAGACACGGCTTCACCAGCCCAAAGCACATGTGACCATCCCATAGAGGGCCCTGCCCTGCTCACAGCCCACCCAGCTCGATAAAGAAGCCCCTCTCGGAGTTCCCTTGTGGCGCAATGGGTTAAGGATGCAGCATTGTCACTGTTGTGGCGCAGGTTTGATCCCTGGCCTGGGAACTTCCACACACTACAGTCACGGCCAAAAAAAATAAAAAAAATAAAGAAGCCCATCTCAATACAAGCACCCCCAAATGATGAAAACCTGTCCTTTACATAATTCAAGAGATGACTATCTATTTTCTAGAAGAGAGTTTCTTTTCCATCATCTAGAAGAGTGGTTAGTCAACTACAGCCTGCAGGACCCACTGGCTGTTTTTGTAAATAAGAATTTATAGGCAGACAGCCACACCCATTTACTTATGTATTATTTATGGCTGCTTTCTGCTACAAGAGTCAAGTTGTCATGACAGAGGCCCTGTGGTCCACAATGCTGAAAATATTTACTGTGCCCCTATAAGAAAAAATGTACTGACCCCTGATCCAGAATAAGTCCCCATAGGACATTTTTTACAAAAAGACAATTTAACTTACACACAGTTATAAACAATCACAACCATCATATAAAATGAGGCATAACGCAATGAAGGTGCTTCTTACTCTGAAACCCTCTACTCATATGTTAATCATGCCATGGATTCCCAAACACTTACAGCTCTTTGAGATTCTTCATCTTCACGAAGGCATCAAACTGGACAGATCTGATTGCATTCTCGCCAAGGTTCCTGCAAAAGAACATTCTTTGGGCAAAGAAACTCCCAGGTATCCTTCAAGACAACCGCATGTTTGAGCCAAGACACTCGGGGGGTTTTTCCTGACAGCCCTGGTATGGCCGATGTCCCAAGTCCACCGTAAGTAGCTATTATGTCACCTATGTTGATACAAGCACATGGAATAACTTGAAAACCAAGCCAGCCTTAAGGGCAGCAGCAAAGCTAAGTCCAGGCCTGCTCAACAAGTCGACAGGCAAAATTTCCCAAGAGAATTAAGGTTGTAGTGGATTCAACAACAAAATTCACTAAGAATCAAGTACCAGAGGCATCCGCCTTAGAGGGTGAGAATAGGAACATGGCAGGGCTGGCTCTAGGCTCCTCTGTCCAGGCTCTCAGAGCTGAACACATTGGAAGGAAAGCTCCCAGCTAAGCCCACCATGTCCCCAGCTGAGGTGCTCTGGGGGAGGCTGCAGCTGAGGCAGGATCAAGCATCCTGGTGGAAGGGTAAGGGGGCCCAGGGCCCGAGCAGTGCCTGGCAGTCGGGTAGCCGGGCATTTCTCTGAACACCAAGAGGCCATATGTCCATAACGGTCCCTGGCATAGGCAGGATGAAGGCCAAAGTTGAAGCTGACTTGTAATGAGAAGGAAGCAGCTGGCGTTTCCAAATAGCCTGTTTCTCGGTTTACAAAGATGCGATTAAATTGCGAGCAGACTTCCCCCGGCAGCCGCGTCTGGCAGGCCTGCGGGTCAGGGAAGGTCTGGCAAGATACTCACAGGTGCTCCAGGCCTTCCAGCCCCGAGAATGCTCTCTTAGCCACAGACTTGATCTTATTTCCAAACAGAGTTCTGCAGTTTCCAAACATCCAGAAATGGGGGGTCAGGGAGATGGGGGTGGGAAAGGGGGGGACAACAAGGGAGAGGGGGAGATAGAGAACACACAATTAGGGTGGTGCCATCTGATAATTCTGTCCAGGGAGGCAGGTGGAAATCTGACCTGCGCTGAGATTATGCGTCTGAAGTATGTGGGCCCTCCCCCTTCTGAAATGAAATACCTTTATCTTTATTAGAATTTAACAGTGATGACAGGTAGGAATTGCATGCACTGTCTCGCCAAAAGGCCCCTTGCGGTGCTAAATGGAAATCACCTTGTTCGGCCTGGGCTGCCTCTCTGCAAGGACCACCCACAGGTGGGGTAGGGGTGGGGGTGTAGCCACAGCCTCGTGTCGGGGGAGGAGGCTGAGCTCTGCTCCAGCGAGAGGAAGCAGAGTCAGAGAAGCAATGAAAACTCATGCAACTAAAAACTACCAGCCACTTCTGAAAACGGCACCCTGAAGATAAAGGTGCCCAAAGGAGGCAAGAAGTCAGGACAAAGGGCATCCAGGGAGATGGCTGCCTGGCTCTTTGCTGCAGTCAGGACGCAGGCACAGCGAGCTGTACCCCTGCTAAGAGAAGGCCCCTCAGCTCTTTAGCAAAAGTCCGGATTTTAAATGATGCCAGTGCCCCAGGTTCACTAAATCCAACCTAGACTGGTCCTCAAAGGTCAGCCCCCAACGGTATCTAATGCCTGTGCCCAGACTGCCTTCCCACGAGGAGGGGGCCCTGCTTCCAGTAATTGCCAATCACAGCAGTGACGGTCAGGAGTTTTTGCAGAAACCGGATTTCCCATCTTGGCTCAGTGGTAACAAACCCAACAGTGGTAATGTCGTGGGTTTGATCCCTGGCCTCACTCTGTGGCTTAAAGATCCAGTGTAGCCATGAGCTGTGGTGTAGGTCGCAGACTTGGCTTGGATCTCACGTTGCTGTGGCTATGGCACAGGCCAGCGGCTGTAGCTCCCATTCAACCCCTAGACTAGCAACCTCCATATGCCACAGGTATGGCCCCAAAAAGACAAAAAAAAAAAAAGTTTTTGCAGAAACCAAAGTCTGGCCCCCACAATCCACATGGGAGAAACAAAGGCCTCTTCACAGCTGTGTCATCCAAAGGGCTGGATGTGGGGAAGGGGGGATAGGTATCAAGGTTCCAGCTTTCCCTTCTTGTTATCAGAGGCTCAGCTGAGAGACCCCCAAGGTGTTCCATCTAACTGCAGCCAGCACGGGAAACTCTGCCAGCCAATGCCTAAGGTAATGCTGACAAGGACAGGGCTCTCTGACTGTGGTCACCACCAGGATTCTCCAAAGGGCAGGTTAAGAAAGACGGGGGCTGCTGGGAGCCGGCTCCTGAAAGTCTCAGAGCTGCAGGGCTAGGATGGGGTCCCCCAGGCACCAAGTGCAGGTGGTCAGGACAGACAGCCTTAGAAAAAGGCAAGTGGGCTCAGCCCCTCACTAGGACAGGGAATGCCATGCCGAGATCCCTCTATGAAAAAATGGAATGATCTCAACTTTCAGGAGGGTCAGCTCTACCTTGAGACTTGGGTTAACATGGGGACCCAAAATAAAGGAATCCAAACTGGAAAGGAAGAACTAAAACTGTCACTGTTTGCAGATGACATGACACTATACCTAGAAAATCTTAAAGACATTACCAGAAAACTGTTAGAACTCATCAATGAATTTGGTAAAGTTGCAGGATAGAAAATTATTAATCCATAGAAATTGACTGCATTTCTATCTACTAACAATGAAAGATCAGAAAGAGAAATTAGGGAAACAATCCCATTTACCATCACATCAAAAAGAATAAAATACCTAGGAATAAACCTACCTAAAGAGACAAAAGACCTATACTCTGAAAACTATAAGATGATGATGAAAGATACCCAAGATGACACAAGTAGATGGAAAGATATCATGCTCATGGATTAGAAAAATCAGTATTATCAAAATGACTATACTACCAAAGGCAATCTACAGATTCAATGTAATCCCTTTTAAATTACCAATGGCATTTTTCACAAAAGTAGAAAAAAATATTTTGAAGTTTGTTTGGAAGCACAAAAGACATAGAATAGCCAAAGCCACCCTGAGAAAAAAAAATGGAGCTGGAGGAATCAGACTCCCTGACTACAGACTATACTACAAAGCTACAGTCATCAAAACAGTATGGTACTGGTACAAAGACAAAAATATACATCAGTGGAACACGATAGAAAGCCCAGAATTAAACCCACAAACTTATGGTCAACTAATCTACGACAAGGGAGGTGAGAATATACGATACAGAAAAAAACAGTCCCTTCAATAAGTGGTGCTGGGAAAACTGGACAGCTACATGTAAAAGAAATTACAACACTTCCTAACACCATACACAAAAATAAACTCAAAATGGATTAAAGACCTAAACATAACAGCAGATACTGTAAAACACTTGGAGGAAAACATAGGCCAAACACTCTCTGACATAAACCTCAGCAGTATCTTCTCAGATATACCTCCTAGAGTAATGACAACAAAAACAAAAACAAACAAATGGGACCTATTTGTTTTTGCACAGCAAAGGAAACCCTAAACAAAACGAGAAGACAACCCACAAAATGGGAGAAAAGCTTTGCAAATGAAGTGACTGATAAGGGATTCATCTCCAAAATATATATAAACACCTTCTTCAGCTCAGTACCAAAAAAAAAAAAAAAAAAAAAAAAAAAAAAACCACCAAAAAATGGGCAGAAGATCTAAACAGACAATTCTCCAAAGACTTATAGATGGCCAAAAAATACAAGAAAAGATATTCAACATCACTAATTATTAGAGAAATGCAAATTAAAGCTACTATAAGGTACTACCTTACACCAGCAGAATGGCCAACATCAAAAAATCTACAAACAATAAATACTGGAGAGGGTGTGCAGAAAAGGGAACCCTCTTGCACTATTGGTGGGAATGTATATTGGTGCAACCACTATGGAAAAGAGTATGGAGATTCCTCAAAAAACTAAAAATGCAATTACCATTTGATCCAGCAATCCCACTCCTGGGCATCTATCCAGAGAAAACCATGAATCGAAAAGATACATGCACTCGTGTTCATGGCAGCACTATATACAATAGCCAACACATGGAAACAACCTAAATGCCCATCAACAGAGGAGTGGATAAAGAAGACGTGGTACATATACACCATGGAACATTACTCAGCCATTAAAAGTAAATAGATAATGGCATTTGCAGCAACATGGATGGACCTAGAAATTATCATACTAAGTGAAATTAGACAATAAGACACCAATGTCATATGCTATCACTTATATGTGGAATCTAAAAAAGGGTTACAATGAACTTCTTTGCAGAAAAGAAACTGACTCAGACTTTGAAAAACTTATGGTTTCCAAAGGAGACCTGTTGGAAGGGGAGGGATGGGCTGGGGGTTTGGGATGGACATGTAAAATTGGTTGTTATCATGGTTGCACAACTATAAACATAATAAAATTCACTGAGTAAAAAACAAACAAACATGGGGACTCACAAAGGAAACCAGAAAGCATCAACCTCTCGCCCCAAAGAGGAAAGAAACATGAGCCCTGAAGAAAACCAAAGATGGCAGGGCAGCCTGGCAATGCTCACCACCTGTGCCCCGAGCTCCTGCCTAACTGCAAAGGGCTCCTGGGGCCATGGAGGCCAGTACCAGGAGGCTGCTTCCAGGAAGACAGGACCACATGGAGAGGACACAGACCACGCCAGGTGACAAAGGAGGCAGCTGGACCACAGGGCTGCCCCACCCCCTGAGTCAGGATAGACTCCTTGTTCCTGGGTCCTCAGCTGAAGCAGTCCCATCAGGAACTCTGAGCTCTGCCCTTGACCACACCAGCTCTGTCACCAGCCTCCAGAGGGTAGAGGAGCACAAAGGCCAAAGACCCCTTTGCCTGTTCCTTCCCTCAGAGATAGTCAGCATGGACATGGAAATAATCTCATCCTGAAAGAGTTTCCACAACTGCTGTTGGTCTAAAGCTTTTATTCTAAAACAAAAAACCCCAATACCTGGAAGCCCAGTGGCCGTGCTAACTGGGTTCCCTCACCAGAGCAGCCAGCCCCAGCCCATGGGCACCGGAGCCTGGCACTTCTGAGAGCGCTGTCAACCTCTCACTTACTCAGATCCCCCCGGGCCAAGTCAGTGTGGGCTCCAGATCCTAGTAAAACGTACTGAATTGTTTAGTGAAATCTTCCGTCAAGGAGATCCAGGAAAAATGCTGTGCTTTATTTCACCCGTTAAATATTAGTCACGTTGACCTCTTTTACAACACGGGGCAGGCTGTTACTTCTAATGGTGATAACAGCAATAAAACAAATTCTCAAATTCTCAATTATGCAGGAGGCGAATTGTCCTGTTGGTGGATTAAAATAGGTCCTCACATTCCCCCAGCAGAGGTCTGAGGGTGGGGGCTGAGGCTCGGCTAACAGCCGCTGTGTAGGGAGAGGGGAGCTAGGCCTGGGGGCCAGGAGGAGGCCACTCTGTCCCACGTGCTAGTGGGCACCTGATCATGGGCTCCCAGAGAAGGGACAGCGGGCCCACAATTCTCCACACCACTGACTTGGAGCAGGCAGCAGCTATGGGAATCAGCCTATCACACTTTCTCCCTCATCCCAAACCGACCCAGCCAAGGGCCTTCCAGGCAGCCTTCACCCCTGAAGACTGCAGGTCACAGGCCACCACTGTGACATTCAGCCCCCGCCCCCGGGAACGCCACAGAGAGCTGGAACCATGGCGAGGCACCTGCATCCAGTTGTGCACACAAGTGACTGAATGCACCTCTGCAGCTCACTTGTGCCCCAGAAATCCTCCCTTCCCTCGTACACACTATGATGCTCTGTGGGCCCCCAGCAGGTGTCCCATAAACATTCTAGAAGGGGGCCAGGTGGGTGGGTGAGAGTACTAACACCTCGCCAGGAAGCCCCAGGATGAAGAACCATATACATTGGGTGGAAGGGTGAGGGCAGAACAGGCTGCTTGGCTCAGGTGTTCCTTTCCTGGAAAACGTTTTACTTCTGGTCTGGCCTCGAGCAGGGCAGGGAGGACCCTAGGTCCTCAACCAAGTGAACACAGGCCAGGGAGCCAGCCCACTTTCTCGTCGGAGGGAGACCCCTGGCCTCTAGCCCGCAGGTGCTTCCATGGCCGTGCCACCCAGGTCCAGGGGACTCCAAGCTGCAGCAGCCCACGGCATGGCCTGGCAGCTTCTGAAGAGGGGGAACAGACCCCCACATCTAGAGGGGCCAAGAGACTTGCCAGCGGGCCACTCAAACGGGGCAACGCAGTTTGACAGTCATGCTGCAGGGCGTCCAGGCAGTGCCCTGCAGAGACTAGAGCATGAGCGGCACCTCTTCCCTTTACTCTGGGCTATGTACGACATGGGCCGGTTCATGCAAAACCAGAAGCCCAGTGCCTTGCAGGGCCAGCCACTTCACAGGTGCGAAGAGCCTCCAGATGCTGCTCACAGTGGTTTTGGTCACATGCAGCAACTTGATATGGGATCAGTTCCAGACCAGGGACTGAGCTTGGGCTACAGTGGTGAAAGTGCTGAGTCCTAACCCCTAGACCACCAGGGAACTCCCAGCACACGGTGGTTTTAACTGGAGATATTCACTAGCTTTGAGGGAAAGCATCTGCCTTCCTTTATTGCTTTTAATGTGGCAACTTCATACACCATCATAGACACAGAAGAGTGTCATTAGCCCCACATGCCCGTCACACAGCTAGTCATCATCCTTGTGCCAATCCTGTTTCATTTCTGCCCACTTCTCATTCCCACCCCAGCTGGACCACTGGGAATGTGCAACCTATCATGTTCTTTTTATCCAAAAAAGGGTTGTTTCTTTTGCAAAATAATCATAATGCCATTTCACCTAAGTGACTGCATATATTTAATCATGTTAAGTGTTGTTACTGTCCCAATTTCACAACTGTGTGTATCTCTCTGTTTTTTGGAAACACATACAAGAGCCCCCAGACCCCAGATCCTGACAAGTGGGGCTCGGCAGAAGGACACTGGACACTTAGAGGTCAGGGTCACCCCATGCTTCCACAGAGCCCGTATCAAGCAGCTCAGCACAAGTGAGGGACACAGACGCCCATGCTGACTTCTGGGATTTTACACAGGAGAAAATGATGGGGACAGACAGCAAGCAACCGGGAAGGAGGCTCCAGGCTATAGACTGTAGGATCTGGTTTATGCAAAACCAGAAGCCCCATTGCCCTCAAGAGTTGCTGCCCCTTACCTGGCAATAAAGAGCCTCCTGGAAGCTAAGACGCCCAAGAAACGGCTCCGGATTCCACAGCAGGGACACGCCCCACACAGGACCCCACCCTGACCCCCCTCAGTTACACTGAAGCCAGGCAAGGTGCTGAAGAGTGAGGCTTGTGCTCAACAGCTGCTCAGGTGCCCACTGTCTGTGCCCCCAGCCGCCACATCAGATCGTGGAGCTCCTGTGGTCAATGACAGTCCTCTGTCCCACCTCGCTGTGCTGTCCTGCCTCTTCCCAAGCTTGCTGGGTAAAGGGCTCAGGAGGTGGAGAAAGAAGCATTTTCTCAGGGGAGAAAAAGAAGGCTGACAGGTATGTGTGACCCACTATCAGAACACAGGATGCTCCAGAAGAGACAGGAGGCTCAGGGATCCAAAATCGCTTACGCTCACTCAGAAGCCCCAGAGCATCAAAGGTGTGAAAAACCCCACTTTTCAAAACAAATTGGAAACCTTTATAGTATGGCAAGACCCTCCCATCAGAGGCTTTTCTGGAGCTTCGCCCTCCGCTGCTGCTTTCAAAATATTTACTTTATACGCGTGCTCTCCCTGGCTTGCCATCACTAAGACAGGCTGGGGAACACGGAGCAGTGACCATTTTGTGTCTTGTCCTCATACAAACCCTCCCTCGAGTGGCTAGTAAACACTAACAACACCTCCCACCCCAACTCCTGCATGCTCCTGGGCAGCATCTGCACAAAGCGCTGGTAAGACAAAGAAAAGGGTAGGACAGGGGAGCTACAACATGGGCTTCAAGGCAGACAGGTGACTCCTGGCCCTGCCACCGGCCAGCTGTGTGGTCTTGGGCACAATCCCTTCACCTTGGTGCCCCCAACTACAGAAGAATTGCATAACACAGCCTGCCCTCCTGAGACAGTTAGATATGACACACATGCCTCAGAGAATAACTAGCAAAGTACAGGAGCTTAAAAAAACAAACCTCAAACACCGGAAACTGTGAATAAAAAACAGCTACTATATTACCCTTGGTAATGATTGTTTCTGTTGAAGATCAGAATTGACAACAAAAACACTACCTGAGACTCAAAACCATCAAGAGTTACTTGGCTTCAGATGTTTAAAACTTCTAGAGATTGGGTAAGAGGGCAAGGCTCCTTTGATCAAAGAACAAACTGGGCTCTTTTCACATCACTTAAGAACTGAACAGTAGAGAAGATCCAACAGGTCTAACACCAGCTCTCCAGCCCCGGAAAAACCAACGCCCAGGGTTACAAGGAGCCTGCAGGCCTGAGCACCTCCGATAACAAGAAGGGAAAGCTAGAACCTTGATACTT
Source organism: Sus scrofa (assembly GCF_054392235.1). NCBI lineage: Eukaryota > Metazoa > Chordata > Mammalia > Artiodactyla > Suidae > Sus > Sus scrofa. Next base: position 62,761,766 of record NC_139395.1, read on the forward strand.
TTCATTAGCAAGGTCCAGCCGCTGCAGGGGTCACCCTCACCCCTTCCCCATGTCCAGTTCTTTGGATGACACAGCCAAGAAGAGGCCTTCGTTTCTCCCATGTGGATTGTGGGGTCCAGACTTTGGTTTCTGCAAAAACTCTTGATAGTCGCTGCTGTGACTGACATTTCCTGGAAGCAGGGCCCCCGCCTCATGGGTAGGCAGTCCAGGCGCAGGCATTAGAGAACCTGGGGGCTGCTCTCCTGTGCGGATGCCTCTTCCACAACAAGAGAAGATAAAGGAGCCAGTGGTGCCGTGGGAGAGCCCAGAATGGGGGTGGTGGCGGCAGGGCTGTAAGGGACCTCCCAGGGTCCAGATACTCACAGCTTGCTGAGGCTGTCCAGTCCTGTGAAGGCGCCACTGGTGTCTTCGATGGTGCCCGAAATCTCGTTGTGGTCCAGCTCCCTAGGAAGGAGATGGACAGAAGGCTCACTGCCCAGTCTGTCACTTGCAAGCTCAAAACATCTTGACACGTTCTAGATGTCCAGACATAATGTCAAGTTGTGCTGAGAGGCGTGACCAGCAGGCACCCCCTGCCCTGTAGCCTGGCTTTCTCAGGCACTCAACAAAGCTGACATGTGTCTCAGACCAGCAGCTTCCTGGCTGCATCTGCCGCTCCCCAGTAGGCTCAGCCAGACCCAGGGAAGGGCTGCAGATGGCCCATGGGAAAGCATGCTTTTGATTCTGCCCCAAGAGCAGACTTCTGGCCTCTGCTCTGAGAAGGAACCCGAAAAGTTCCCTAAGGTTCCTGCCTGCTTTCACACCACCCAGGGGCCCTTTTCTGAACTTGACCAGGAAAATGCAGAAGGCACCGGAGAAAAGGGACAAGGAAAAAAGAGGCCCCTGCCTAGGGCCCTCCCTGGGCCACATCTAGGCTGGCAGGTGGGTCTGGAGCCTGGAGCCCCCGTCTCCCCCTGCCTGGGGCCTGCACAGGTGCTGACTCCCCGCCAGGGACGACATCTGGGTGCTGAGTCAGCCTTGTGACCCACTTGCCAGGACTGGAGCATGGGGCCAACTTCTGAGCCGAGTCTTCTCCAGCAGCACAAATCACAAGGCCAATGACTCAGCTTCCTCCCCCAGCTTCCAAGGGCAGGTCACCGAGCCAGGCGAGACGCCCCACCTGGTGACCAGGCCCCTGGGTTGGCCCCCTCCAACTTTCCACAAGGTCTCCTCCGCCCTCCTCTCCTGAGCCCCTGCAGCAGAGGCAGGCCAGGAACAGAAAGGGATGGTGCTCTTGGCTCCTGTGAGCTCCAGCAGGGAGGGGAGCATGGCCTGCAGAGTGAAATGCTGCTCGCTGTGACCTTCACTTTACAGCAGGAATCTCAGAGTGCTGTGACTCCAAGGCTTCTGAAGGGACTCCTCCTGCCGCGGGTTCCTCCCTCTCATCTTAATACTGAAAAGCCCGGACCCGGCTTTGTGTGCCTGTCCCCTTGCTCCTCACCGTGGCTGCCAAGGATTTTCTCTTTTCTCTGGCCCGCTCAGTCTAAACGTTCCAGCCTTGTTATGCAGCCCTGCAAGGGCTTGGAGGCTGACCTCGGCTTGAATAGCCTGGCATCTGGGCTCTTTTACGCTCCCCAACGACGGCCTGGCGTTAACAATCTCCGTTCGCTCTGCCAGGTGCAAGTGCAAAGGCCTTCCGCCCTGTCACTCCCGAACAGGCCGCTCTTTCTGGGAAGGAGGCCTCAGAACCCATGGCAGCCACTGTCTGCTCAAATCTAAATGCCCCCCACCCCCGCCCCTAAAATAGCTGGTTTTTCTCTATTGGCTGGAAGTTCTCAGAAACCCACAACTAAAAAATTCTAAGTCCTAGAAAAGCACCCCACAGCAACTTCTGGCAACTTTCCCCACCTCGTTGAGAACTTAGAGGGAAATGACACGGCCACCTCTGTTTTGTTAAACGACCCAGAGAAGGCTTAGGGCGAGACCCAGTACTCCCCAGTCACCTCTCCTGGAAGCAGGTGTCCTGGACTCAGGTGCACTACAGGAATGCTGATGCCAGCCCTAGACAGGAGCCTCGGTGTTTGCCATGGCTCAGGTAAAAACATATTCAGGACTTAAAGTTGGAAGTTGCATCAGGAAGGCTCAAAATGGGAAAGACGGCCCTACGGCCGCTGTCCTGGAGTCTGCAGTGGGAGGCCAGGGGAAGCAGGATTGACTGCCAAGGCACTGCGAGAACCAGCGCGTGGTAACCAGAGCTCTTTGTCATCGTCACCTTAGGCACCACCCTGGATGGGAATGAGGGACCTTTTCCTCCTCAACCAGTTCTTGTTCCTATTACATGAAAGTTTGACACCCTGCACACATCACATGTGAGCTCTGGATCCAATTCTGACTCGATACCAGCGAGAAAGGAATTTAGTGAAGCAGCTGGTCTGCTCTATTCTCCCATCAACCCAACAATGAAGACGTACAAGACACGGAGGCTTTTGAGTCCCCTGAAGGCGCCTTCTGCGATGTGACTGATGGAATTATGGCTGAGGCGCAGAATGCTCAAGCTACTCAGGTCGGCCAGGCTCTCCTCATCCAGCCGGGTCAGATTATTGAAGGACAGAATCCTGAGGAAGGGGAGGGGAAAGCAAACATCACCATGAGATGGCAGGGGATGGCCCTCCCTCTCCTCTTCCAAACATGGAGCCACAGTTGGCCAGTCATCTGGGTCCCAGTGGGAAGGGACACCCACAGGAATCCTGAGGACAGAATGGTCTCATTGCTAGAAAACCACTGAGGCCCGATACTCCTACAATCTGACTCCTAGAAAGAGATCTTTAAGTTGTAAGGACTATTAAGGTCATACAACAATGACCCACAAGGCTCCAACCCCTTCATGCACCTAGTGTCCATGGCTGGTCCTGGTTTATGCCAGGCAAGACCGCTCACATCTGTGGCCTGAGACTCTGTGAATGGGATCCCAGTGGTTTCTCACAGTGAACAAGGGAGCTGTCAGCCACCCAACATTGGCCAGCAGAGGGCACCACTAGCTACTGCCTGGAACAAGCCTTCCTCCCTGATGTGTGAACCTTACCTGGGCAGCAACACAGGCCTAGAGTCTCCCATCCTGACTTCCTTGTGCTCACCCAAGCCAGCCTCTTAGCATGAACCCCTTACTGTAAACAGGACAGGGACCCCCATCCCCCACGCAATTGCAAACCTTCCCCAAGTATCAGAATGAAACGTTCCTTCCTCCCAGCACATCCCCTGCATCCCTGACAAAGCCCTCGGTGGGCTAGTTAGATATTGGTCATCTATCAAGAAAAGATGGGAACTCTGGCCTGGGGCAGGAGGAAGGAAAATAAATTCAGAGAACACTGGTAAGTCTTTAAAGCCAGCAGGGAGCGACAGTCTTTCTTTACTGAAGAAATAAGTCATGGTGTCTGTCAGCTGCAAAAAGCTGGCAGGAGATCAAAATTATATCCTCACCTGCAATTAAAGAATTTAGCCTTTTAAAGGAGGGGTAGGGCACATACGAAGGGAAGCAAGCCTAAGTCTGGCTCCAAGGTTACTTTGCTACTATCGGAAAAGTGATAGGCTGGTCAGGGCGGACTCCTGTGACCTTCCCTGCCCCTTCTGAAGGGCACAGGGGGTGTGCCCCCCGCCATTGCTGCCTCAGCACTGGGGTGCACTCACCCTCCTAGGCTGTGCAAGTGCATGGAGTCCAGCATGGGGGGCTGGACACAGAAAACCACAGGTCCTGGAGGTCCCTAGGGTCCCAGCCTGAGCCAAGAGCCTTTCAGGAGCCTCCAATTCCATGTGAGAACCCCGTGCAGCTGTGCTGCCTGGAAGGGTCAGGAAGCTACACCCAAAAGGTTGAATGCTAACACACGCACACTTAGACTCCAAGGAAAGCCAGTTCTGGGAAAGAGGCAAGACTATTGATTTTTGCATTAGGTGGTGATGGATTTGCCGAAACATAAACTCCAGGTCAGTGTTGGGTGGGTATAGAGGGGACTGGAGGGGGAAGGAGGTGGGGGAGCTGGGGCAGTGGGGGGAAGGGGAAAGGGAGAGAAAACAGAAGAATAGATAAAAATACTAGCTGTGAGACTCAACACTGAGTTTAAACATTCCCGTAACTTGCCTGGTGAGGTCAAGAAACAGACAAGGGAGACAAAGGCTTGGCACTCTAGTATTCATGGTAGTTGGTGAATCTTTTTTGGGACGTTTTTTATTCCTCCAAAAAAACCCAATCTTCTAGACATGAGATGAAAAGCAACAGACATGGCTGTGTCTACCAGGTCCCTGCAATGCTGCTTTTCATGAGCAGCAACCCAAAAGGACCCAGGCAGGACCCAGCCCCTCCCACCAAGAAGAGAACCTGTCACCAGCTCAGGGGTGCCCGTCCCATCCTGGAGCCCTATCCGAGACATCTCTTTAAAGGAAGTGGGGGGCACACGTTCATGTTAGCATGGGAGCCCCACTACCAGGTCGAGGGAGAGCACGGGGGCGGCGGGGGGGGGGGGGGCTGGGTCCTGCGCCTCATGTCTAAGGGAAAGACAGCGGCAAGGACACATGAGTAATTCCCCAACCTTCAGGCCATTACTGTCTCTCAGGTTCACTGTCATTTCTGCGTTTGAGCCCAAATACAGGCATACCTTGTGGTTTGCTTTACTGCACTTTGTAGATGTTGCATTTTTTTTTTTAACAGATTGAAGGTTTTGGCAACCCTGTGCAGTCAGATGATGGATGGCATTTTTTACCAAGAAGGTATTTTTCTTCTTCCTTTTTTTATGTCTTTTTGCCATTTCTTGGGCCGCTCTTGCAGCATGTGGAGGTTCCAGGCTAGGGGTCGAATTAGAGCCATAGCCGCCGGCCTACGCCAGAGCCACAGCAACGTGGGATCCAAACCGCATCTGCAACCTACACCACAGCTCACGGCAACGCTGGATCCTTAACCCACTGAGCAAAGCCAGGGATCGAACCCACAACCTCATGGTTCCTAGTCAGATTCGTTAACCACTGCTCCACAACGGAAACTCCTAAACATTTTTTTAGACATAATGCTATTGCACTCTTAATAGACTACGGTATAGCATAAATATTTTTCTAGGAGTTTCCATCGTGGCTCAGTGGAAACGAATCCAACTAGTATCCATGTGGATGCGGGTTCGATCCCTGGCCTCACTGCTCAGTGGGTCAAGGATCTGGATTGCCATGAACTGTGGTGTAGGTCACAGATGTGGCTCGGATCCTGCGCTGCTGTGGCTATGGCGTAGGCCAGCAGCTGTAGCTCCAATTTGACCCCCAGCCTCAGAAGGAACTTCCATGTACTGCAGATATGGCCCTAAAAAGAAAAAAAAGAGATACTTTTCTATGCACAGGGAAACCTAAAAGTCTGTATTACTCGCTTTAATGTGGCACATGCTTCACTGCGGTGGTCTGGAACTGAACGTGCAAGGTCGCACACAGAGGTCTGCCTGTGGCCCCCTCACTAGACCAACGCCTGTCATGTGGTGCAGCGACATGAACAGAGGTTCTCAGAGCAGGTACCCTTCAATAGTAGCCCTACTAAACCCAAGGTAAGCCACAGAGTATTGGTAAGGTGGGAGTCAAGCTCTGGTGAATGGGGCCCAAAAGGTCTCCGGTTCTTCCTCTGCAGGGGCTCTGGCCCCCTGACCCACTGTACTGTGGGATGCTGCCAAGAGCTCCCCAGGCTCTAGAGCCTTCCCATCCAGGCCATGTCCCTAAATCCCACACAGAGCCAAGCAGGGACACTCACAGCTCATGCAGCCTCTGGCAGAAGCTCCAGCCATCACGGTTGATCCGGGAGATGGAGTTGTTGCTGAGATGGAGCTGGTGCAGAGCCGTGAGGCCGTAGAGCGAGCCACTGTTCACCTCTGCCAGGCTGTTGAACTCCAGGTGCCTGCAAAGACAGGATGCTGAGCAGGGACCCCAGGGGCTCATGCACCTGCCCCACAGGTGGCAAAGAAACAGCCCACTGGCGTCCCACTCTGGTCCCTAACAAAATGCTGGAAAGATCTATGAGCAGTTTGCTCGTGTGTGTGATGTGTGTGTGTGTGTGTGTGTGTGTGTGTGTGCGCGTGCATGCATGCACCTAAGTGTGCATGTGTGTGCACTTATATGGGTGTGTGCACCTCCACCTCTGTGTGTGTGTGTGTGTGTGTGTGTGTGTGTGTGTGTGTGTGTGGGCGCGCCTATGTAGGGGGTGAGGGAAGACAGGCGAGGCAGCACGAATGATGGTGAGGACCCAGGCCAAAGCAGAGCTCAGGGGCCAAGTAGAAGCTGCTGAGAAGCAACCTGTTTAGCCAAATAGCCATAAACCAGCACACACAGGAGCTCTGAACAGCAGGCAGGCCCACGTAAGGAAGAAGAAGGGAAAGATGAGGAGGTAGCTCTCATCGTTATCACCATCTTGCAGATGAGCAAACTGATCCTGAGAGATGCTAGGGAAACTAGCTCATTCCAGGGCTTAGCCAGTAGTTAGGGCCCAGCCATCAAACCCAGGTTTGGCTAATCAAGTCTGGGCTCTGGACCACTGAGCCCACAGGCATGGCTTGAGCTCTGGGGTCAGACTATTAGATTTTGTTGCTGTTGTTGTTGTTTGCTTTTCATGGCCGCACCTGAGGCATATGGAGGTTCCCAGGCTAGGGGTTGAATCAGAGCTACAACTTCTGGCCTACTACACCACAGCCACAGCAATGCAGGATCCCTGCCACATCTGCGACCTATACCACAGCTCACACAAAAGCCAGATCCTTAACCCACTGAGCGAGGCCAGGGATCAAACCCACATTCTCAAGGGTACCAGCCGGGTTCATAACCTGCTGAGCCACGATGGCAACAATGGACTACTTGGATTTAATTTGCAATTTTACCACCTGGGTGTTTAAATGAGCCTGAACATCCTGAAAGTGGAGTGACTCAAGAAGTATCAACTCCACAGGGCTGGTGTGAGAGGGAAGAAAACATGGGTCAGAATTTAAGCACCCGTGCTGAGAACTTAGCTCCTGCTGAGCTTACAGAGTAAGGATGCTACTATCATTCCACTTCTGGACGCAGCACAGCCCAGCCTGGGACAACGCTGCCCCACATGACTGGCCTCAGGAACAGCAGCTACCACTGCAAATGCTGCTCCACACTCACTATCACAAAGGCTTCAGGCAACCACACAGTGTGTGCTAATAACTCCACTTTCCCTTGACAATTCTCTTTTGACTCTCAGGCCACCCAGCACACCACTGCCGGGGTTTCAACATCTAAAATGACAGTTTTTAAGGATTCCGAGGAAAAAGGGTTCCTGAATATGTAAAAACAGACGTAGAGCCACTCCGAGGTGAACAACAGAGAGAGGAACAAAACAGTAGCACTAAGGCCATCATTTCATAAATCAAAGCGTGTGTGTGTGTGTGTGTGTGTGTGTGTGAAGGTGTGGACACTGAGGGATGCTTCTGATCATGAGGACGGCACAAGGAGTAGATGGAACTTGAATTCAAACTTTCGTTTTTTGGTTTCAGTTGCCAAGATAACTGATAAAGGACATAAACGGAATGGTGTAACTTTGAGAGTCTGGGAGGGAGTCAGGGTTGGGGGTGGATAACAGGTTAAATCATTGACCATAAAGCAAGGAATCTCATGTTAACTTATCAACATAGTGGAATAAGTGTCTTTGGGAGTAACCACCAGCAAGACTGCCAGCAGAGAAACACAAAAATGGAAATGGTGACAAGCAACTGCCTGCCTCCTGGGAGTGGAATTGGGGCAGAGAGAGAAGAGGGAGCTGGAGGGGGCTGCTATGGCCACTTTCCTCAGTCCCTGGTATTGCTCAACTACCAGTATCCATTTCTTTTGATTAAAAAAATAAATTTCAATGTTTAAAAATTGAAGATCAGAAAACGGCCTCGTCTGCCCTTTTCCAGATGCTTCTCTGCCGTGGTTTTCCGTGACTCTGGCAGGCGGGCAGCAAGCCCCGCAATTGTCCACATCTGGCTGGAGCGAACACTCCCTTGATAAAAGTGGAACATCTGCACCACGTGGCTTGACTGACTCACAAAACATAAATAAATCTCTCGGGATGAACCCGACATTTTTGGCCCACCTGCACAGCAAGAAAGACCATCAAACCTGAGGCAGGGAGAGAGGACACTTCCTGTGGTATGGGGGAGAGGGCAGAAAATGTGGGAAGGAGAACCCACGGTCCGTGAAGGAAGCAGGGGTGGGCAGCAGCCCAGCAAAACAGCCCCTCCCTGCGCCTGGTCTACTGACACCTCCGCCCCCTAGAGATTTTCCTAACTGGCAAGGAAAACACCCTGAGGTCTGGCCACGTCCCCACAGACACTAAGCAGGGCCAAGCTGACGTCCCAACAGGCAGGGCGCTGGGTCCAGCCGAAGTCCCACACTCACAGCACGTGCATCCTGGCCAGCCCCCAGAAAGCCCCGTCCGTCAGCTTGCTGATGTTGTTTCGCTGAAGCTTCAGCACCTCCAAACTGTCGAGCCCCTGGAACGTTAGGCCCTCGATCAGCCGAATCCGATTCCGATTGAGGTCCCTACAGAGACAAAGCCAGCGGTTCAGAGCATCCCCTAGTCACCCCACCCACAAACACCCCCATACAGCCCCTGGGAATAATTCAGGAAAGAGGTCCTGCAAGCCCAACCCACAGTGGGGGCCACGTGCATGCAGACACTGACTGGTCCCTGCTAATGGGTAAAAGGGGGACCCACCACGTCCACAACTGAGTGAGCGTAGTGGCCATTTCCTCCCTAAGCACCCATGACTCCACAGTGAGCAGGAGTGACTCAAGATGTGAATGTCTTAGGCGAGTTGTCTCTTGGCTCCACTGCAAAAATTCACACCAGATGCCTCAACCTAGGGAAGATCTAACCACTGGGTTTCAAAAGGCAATGACACTTCTCCCTCAGGCAGTACTCGGGTCGCTAGCGACAGAGAAGTGAGTGCACTCAGGAGGGGTCATCTGGATACACATACACACACACACACACACACAGCCTTCCAGCTCCAGTATGATGAGACCTCAGTGAACCCAAAGATTTCAGGAATTGGGTAGACTGGCCCATCAGTCACGCTCAAGGAAGGGGCGGGAGAACACAGCCTCACCAGAAAGCCCCTGGTTTTCCCCAAATACTTCTGCAGTGTCTCATGAGCTACCCAAGTCCTGAGCCCAAGGAGCTCCTCCAGGACTGGAGAGAGCACAGCCAGGACCCACCATGCATGTGTGTGCAGGGTAAGAACAGCAGTGAGGAGGCTGAGGGGCACCTGGTCTTGCCCCCAGTCCTGGCCCTGAGCAACTCTTTTGTTGTGCTTAAACCAAATCTCCAATATCGGCTTATTTTCCTGTGATACACTCTTTTGCTATAAAAAAAAAAAAAAAAAAAAAAAAAAAAAAAGACAGAGGAAAACCAAAAAACCAAGGAACAAACAGTCCACCAGGTTCTGGTAAATAGAGGTTTTCTGGACTACAAACCCTAGAACTTTCTAGGAGGCCACTCAGCTGTGCTGGTCAAAAAACTAAACAAATATATCTTTATTTAAAAAAAAAAAAATCAATCAACTACTTCATGAGATTAAGTCGGCTCATCTTCCACTTCCCACCTCTGGTTATACTAACTTCCTCTCAAACCACTTAAGCAACATTGGACCCCATAATGGTCACAGCACAGGTTATACAGTTCCTTAAAAAGAAAAAAGAAAAAAAAAAGCCCCACAGAAACTGGAGTTCCCTGGTGCCCTAATCATTAAGGACTCAGTATTGTCACTGCTGTGGCCTGGGTTCAATTGCCGGTCTGGGAACTGCTGCATGCCATGGGCGGGGCCAAAAAAACCCCAAAAGACCCCACGGAAACCTCAACAATAAATAAGGAACCCAAGCCATACAGGCTAAGCATTAGCCAGGATCAGCTAAGCAACACAATTCCTCATGGCATTTTGCAAAGTGCCAACAAGGACATGCGTGAATATCCTCCATGGATGGTTCTCAGCAACCTGAGGCAGACTGCAGGCACCAGACCCAACTTCTAATTTGCTTTTATTAGGTGCTGCCGCACAGCCATTAATGGTAGTTTATGCAGAGCCTGATGGAGGGGGAGCTGGGAAGGGGGTGCATTTTGGATGAGGTCCTGGGGGAAGCCTGGCCTCGGTAAAGTTTAGATAAGCTTAATTAAAGTGCAGGTCTCTGTACTCACAGTTGTGTCAGCCGGGGTAACTTGAACGCTTTCACAGGAAGCTGGGTGATCCTGTTTTTGCTCAGCCGGAGCGTCAGCAGTGACCGTGACAGACCATCAAATGCTCCCGACTCTAGGGTGCTGATCCGATTGCTTGCCAGGTTTCTGGAATGGTTTGGGAGACAAAACGCAGTGGTTAGTAGCCAAACAAGAACCTCTAAATAATTTTAAATGTGTCAGAGAGGGAAGAGGGGGAGGGGCACGATGGGGGGCAGGGGATCAAGAGGTACCAACTACCATGGATAAAATAAATAAGCTACAAGGATATATTGTACAGCATTGAGGATATAACCAGTATCTTATAAAAACTACAAATGGAGTATGATCTATAAAAAACTGAACCCCTATGCTGTATACCTAAAACTAAGGTAATATTATAAATCAATTGTATCTCAATAAAAATTTTTTTAAAAAGGGATCTGTGAGTTCCCATCATGGCGCAGCGGAAACAAATCCGACTAGGAACCATGAGAGTGTGGGTTCAATCCCTGGCCTTGCTCAGTGGGTTGCAGATCCGGCGTTGCTGTGAGCTGCAGTGTAGGTCACAGACACAGCTTGGATCTGGCATGGCTGTGGCGTAGGCCAGCAGCTATAGCTCCAATTCAACCTCTAGCCTGAGAAACTCCATGTGCCATGGGTGTGCCCCCCACCAAAAAGGGGGGGGGCAGAAAAAAAAAAGTGGGGGGGGGATCTGTATAGAATCTCTTTAAAAAACAAGCAATATTTCATAGGACATCCACTCACAGGATATGTAAGGGGAACCTCCCGTCATAATGCACTGTGCTGGGCAGTTAGGAACTGGGCATTCTGTTGTGTGCAGATTATATCAAGAAAGAAGAAAGAGAAGGGGGGAACAATTTGGTCATTCCTATGAGAAGTTACCCCTCATACCTCCCCTTCCACTTTCCCTGGACCAATGCTGCTTTTTTGTGGCTTAAGCAGCAAGGAAAAAGAACAGAGAGGATTTTTGACATTGGGGAAGGAAAGGGGAGAAGGCATTTTTCGTCTCTGTCAGGCAGCAGCCCAGGACAGGGCACATGAGGATTCTTTGCAAATGGAGCTGGACTGTTTGTTCTTAACACTCCAGATTAAAGAAGAACAGTCTGTGTGATGAAGATATACCGGCCAGGATCTGCCAAAATAGAAAGTTCCCCATGCCTTTATGCCAAGAGAGAAGGTCACTGCAATTCAATTTAGCAGCTGTGGTTCCTTTGTCCCAAGCAAGGAAGTGCCAGGTAGCAGCTGGACACCTTTCGAAAGTCCTCTCTCGGGGCTGAGCACCACTACACTGGCTTAAGGAATAGCCAAGGCACTTTTCTCCTTGGTGGTCTTAGAAAATCTGTGTGCCTAGCTCTGACCTCTGAGTAGATGGATCACAATGCCCCCTGAACCAGCCTCATGAACAAGCCCCCAATAATGCAGGGAATAAGAACCCACACGTCACATGAACATGTCTGTTTAGCCTGAGTTTTCAGTTTCTGACCCAAAGCAACATTTTCCTACCTATTTTCATTTCCTATCGAACAAGCAGTGAGTTCAACAGGCTTTGATTACTCTTCTTCTGCCTACTATCAACTGGGTATGAGATGGGACACTGGATGGGCAGGAGAGAAAAGGACCAACAAAGAGATGGAGGGGTCGAGGGTGCTCAGAATGGGTATGCCCTAGCCGGTTAAGCCTCAGAGAGAATCTCCCTCCTGTCATTTGTCAAACTACCTCCAACTTTTTTTCTAACTTTCCCGAAGGCAGCCCAGTGAAGAAGAAAGCAAACAGGCTTTGTGAGCCACGTACATTAAGAGCTAGATCACGCTCTTACATGATGGTCAGTCTGTAGGTGACTTGACCTCTCTGGGCCTCAGCATCCTCACCCTTTTGCACAGTCAGAACAACTTCTAGATTTGGAGATGCTCTAGAAATGGGCTCACAGAGGACAACGGACCTGGGTCCCCTGCCTGCTGAGGAGGCTGAGAAAGGAGGGGCATGACCATCCCACTGACTCAGCGAAGAGCAGGAAACATCCACCTGCGTCCGGGCCTGGGCAGAGCCGAGTCACTTACAGCTCCTTCAGGGGCAGTCCGTGTGGAAAGCAGGTGCTCCGGATCTCTGTGATGTTGTTGGAGCTGAGATCCAGCACTTCCAAGGAAAGGTAAGCCTTCAGCTGACTCCCCTCCACGCTGCGAATCCTATTGTGCTGCCTAAAACACACAAAGAGAGGTGGCTCTAACATGTCATTTTGCAAAGAAAATACTATTTTCCTCGGACTTCTTCCAGACATTTTTTCCCTAGCTGCTTTGCAATTTCAGAAAAACACAAATGCAGTGACACTCTTAAAATGAGTTCTCCCATTCCCACTGTGGCTCGGCGGGTTAAGGACCTGATGTCTCTCTGAGGATGTAGGTTCAATCCCTGGCCTCGCTCAATGGGTTAAGGATCTGGTGTTGCTGTGGCTGTAAAAATAAAAAAAGGAAAAGAAAAAAAGAGAGAGAGATCTCCTATTCTTCCCCTCCAGTTATTACCTGGTAGACCAGGAGCTAGGTAGGTCAAATTTTTTTGTGACAAATTTGTCTGCCCAAGCTCTAAGCCAGGCTACTCTCCTCAGGGACCAGAACTCAGGAGTGAAATTTGCGAAATGTGAAGAGCAGCCTGACACAAGTGGTACCCAGAAGTCACTGGTACACGTTTCCATAAAGGATGTGCCTAGGCTGACCTGCCAGCTTCTGATATGGCTCTCATCTAGAACCTTCAGAACCCAGAACAAACCCATCTCTTGCAAGAGTGCAGGCCCCAGAGCCCAGAGTTCCATGTAATCCAACTTGATGCATCATTTCATGCCTCACATTTTATCCACACCTGCCATGTACCAGGTGTGGTGACAGGCACAAGGGATGAACAAAAAAAAATTACAAAATCTGACAACCTGGTAAGGGAAATGGGAGCTTGGTGCTGGGTCTAACTGGACTCTACCCCCGCCCCCTGACAGCTCTGTTCCTCAGTTTCCTCATCTGGAAGATGGGACCGTGCCCCTAACTGCCCTGACAGGCACAAGGGGCATGGAGGGGCCCCCGAACCACACTGACAAGTCTGGCAGATGGTTGCGTCTGTGTTCAGTGTTTACTCCCTTCCACAATGCATTCGTCTTTTAGTCCTCTTTCTGAAAACCCCACAGTCTAACCCACCAAACTGCGTTTATTCATTAGGAGATATTCGACAAACGCTAACCAAGGCTGGAGGGAACCGGTAGGCCCCTCATGGGCTTGGCTCTGCCTGGCATATTCAAACCAGCGCAGCCGAATCCCAATATCCTCCAGAACCCAAAAGTCTCTGGGCTCCAGGCCCTCACTTGGGCCAGCTTCTGAGTCAACAGTGTCGGAGGCTCCGGCCAATCCAAGCAATTTCGAACACGACACAAGTGAGCCAGGCGTCGCTAACCAAGTGGCATCCCTTTTAAACAAACACTTGACCAGATCGGTTCCAGCAGGCATAAACAAGGCCCTCTTTCCCAGAAGCTCCAGGGCTTCTCGCCGACGCCTTTGTTTTCTTCCCATCGCTCCCATGCCCAGAACCCAAAAGTCCATTGACAAGGGTTCAGCTCTCCACACGGTGAAATCTCCCCAGAATGAAAGGCCACTTTTCCCTCCATGCTCCCCCCACCCCCGGCTGCTTCCTTCCAGTTCTTTATTAAGTTCTTAATAAAGATAGTCTCTTCAGTTTCCTGACTCTAAAAGAAAAAAGGGAAAATAAAGAATAGAGAAGAAAACCTTTATTATGTAAAGTATGGGAAAAAAAGAATAAGAAATAAAGGGAACAAGAGCTGAGCCTCATCCAGAAACACTGAATGCAGTACCAGGGAGCCAGGAAGAGAAGGTCTGAGAAAAGAAAGGAAGGGGCGCCTTGATGTTGGCCCAAAGTCGCACACAGAGGGTCTGTATGGTGCAGTCCAAAGGACCATGGGACAGCTGCGAGCCCCCCCACTTCTCCCACTGTCTCTTTCAGCTTACACCTTCCTCCTCCTTTCTGTGTATCTATTCATTGAATCAGACATGTTCTGGGCCCCTACTCGGTGCCAGGCCTGGGCTGGAGGAAGGATGCTGTGATGATGACGGGTCTCTTTCACACACTGGCCAGAGTTCCCTGTTGAGCAGAAGAGGCAGCCACGGAGACCAAGAAACAACGGAGCATGGGAGTGAGGGTGGGTGAGGAATAGTAAGTGTGGGTAAGAATGTGCAGAAACTGGAATCCTGATGCAGCTGCTGAAGAAAATGGTATGGTATTCCTCAAAAAATTAAGCACCGAATTACCAGCAGGTGACCCAGCAATCTACTTCTGGGTATACATTCAAAAGAACTGAAAGCAGATCTCAAAGCGGTATCTGTATACCCATGTTCAGAGCAGCATTATTCACAGTAGCCAAAAGATGAAGCAACCCAATGGCTGATGGGTAGATGGACAGATGGATGGATGGACAAACACCATGTGGTATACACTTACAATGGACTATTATTCAGCCTTAAAAAAAGAAGTTGTGACACATGCTGCAACATGGATGAATCTTGAAGACACTGAGCTAAGTGAAAAAAGCCAGTCACCAAAGACAAACACTGTATGACTCCACTTCCATGAGGTACCTACAGCAGACAAATTCGTTGAGATGGCAAGTTCAGTGCAAGTCACCAGAAGCTGGGGAGAAGGGACACAGGGAGCTCTTTAACAGGCATGGAGTTTTCATTTTCCAAGATGCAGAAAGCTCTGGAGCTTGGTGACACAACACAAGTGTACTTAACACTACTGAACTGTACACTTCGAAAATGATTAAGACGGTAAATTTCATGTGATGTATATTTTACTACAATTTAAAGACAAAACAAAGCAAAAATCAAGTCAGGACTTTTTTGCCTAAAATTCAAACAACGGCTCTCCTCACTTAGGACTGAGTCCTCACAAGGACCTCCATAGCCCACGTGATCTGCCACACACCTGCCTTACCGCTTCACTTCCTACTCTTCCACCTTGCACTCTGCCCCACAGACATAGCGGGCAGCCTCCTGCCTCAGGACATTTGCACTTGCCTTTCCCATTGCTTGGAATGAATGCTCTTCCCCAAGATGTCTCTCTCTCTCTCTCACAGACACACACACACACACACACACACACACACACACACACACACACTTTCCATACCTCTTGCCTGCTTTATTTCCCTCAATACTTCTAGTTATCATCTAATATACCCAGTATTTTGCTTATTTCTACTTTAACATCTTCTCTTGTACCAGAATGTGGCTCCATGAAGGCTAAGAAGTTGTCTGTTTTGACCACTACTGTATCTCCAACCAGTGGAACAGTCTGAGGTCCATAGTACATCCTTAATAAGTAACTGCTGAAAGAATCACAAAGAATGAATCACAGCTGAATTCAGAAAGGCTGAGGCTAGACACAGATTTGGGACTCACCAGTATTTAAGCAGAAGGAAACCATGCGAGTGGATGAATTTATCCAGAAACATGAAGGAAAGAAAAAGTATGTCAACTGCCTTGGGTAGCACTGCAGAGGCAAATGACCTAGCCCACAGTGACTTCAGAGCTCCTTGGGCCTCAACAAATACTCATATCATCTCTTCCTCCAGGTTTGGTCTCTCTGCTCTACTCTAGCCCAGCGCCCTGATCAAACTCTTCCTGAATTCCTTACATTCAGGCGAGGTGACCACACAGCTCTGTGCTCCTGGAGAGGTCTGTTTCCCTTCTCTCAGAAAGCAAAAATCAAATCTTATTAGATGTCTCAGGCCAGGAGTTCTTTGTGGGCTGGAACATGCCAAGGGCATCACTCTACCTAAGTTCAAATCCCCCTTATACCACTACAGGTGTGAACCACTATAAAGTAGGCTATTAAGTTCCCATGCCCCACGGACTGATGTGACCTGACATGTAGCAGGTATTAAATAAAACAAGTTCTCTAATTAGCTACATTGGTATCCTCAGAGCTACAAGCTCAGTATCTAGCATGTAGGAGGTGCTCTGGAAAAAGAAGGAATGAATGGTTCCTATTCCTCTGCCATATTTCAGTGCAAACAGGCAGGTCTGACTCCTCTCTCAGGAACAAAAGGCTGACTCAGAACTCTCACTCTTAGCTTGAAACAAGCCTGCTCCAGCTGCAGAGTGTCAAAAACCCAGCCACTGGGAGATAGGGCTACTTGAGAAGCTGTGCATCAAATTAAATCCTAGGCTGAAGTTTCTACAGGACTCAGAGGGGCTAGAGATCTGATGGGTTCCCAGCCAGCTAGATTACATCCCCCGTCTCACTCCTGCAGCAAGTGAGACTCAAGCCCAACCCCTGACCCCAGCCCACCAAACCCTACCCCAGGGACATCCATTCCAGATGCTCACCAATCAAGCTTAGATCAAATAGCCAGTATTCAGGGGAAGCCTCCCACTTCCTTTTTGAGAGGTGTCCCATGTTCATAAGACTCCCCACGTTTCTGCTTTTGGCCACACCCATGGCATGCACAAGTTCTCTGGCCTGGGACTGAACCTGGACAACTGCAGTGACCCAACCCACAACAGTGACAACACCGAATCCTTAACCCGAGCCACCAGGGAACTCCAAGCTCTCCATGGCTTTTTTTTTAGGGCCACATCCTCGCATTATGGAAGTTCTCAGGCTAGGGGCCAGATTGGAGCTGTAGCCCCCACCCTACACCATAGCCACAGCAATGCAGGATCCAGGCAAGCCCTGTCTGCAACCTACACCACAGCTCATGGCAACACTGGATCCTTTAACCCACTGAGTGAGCCCAGGGATCAAACCTGCATCCTCACGGATACTAGCTGTGTTCGTTATTGCTGAGCCACAACAGGAACTCCACTCTCCATGTTTTTTATGCCACGTGCAACATGGTGGTCACATCACTCCTTTAATTCACTGTCCAGTTCCCAAGAAGGTCCACAGTCATCTTTACAACCTCTGAATCCTAGTCCACATTCTTTTTAACAATAGCCAACCAATTACTGAACACCTCTCTGCAGCAGGCCCTGTGAAATGATAACCTCATGAGGCAGGTACCAGCATCATCTCTGCTTTACAACTGAAGACATCAAAGCTCAGAGCTCTGCTGGATTTTGCCCGAGGTCACACAGCTGGGAACTGAGAAGAGCCAGCATGTAAACCCAGGGGGGAGCAGGACTTTCCAGCCCATTGGAGAGGCTCTCCAGACAGAATTTTAAGTGCACTATCCCAGATTCAAGCCATAATCCTTCAGCAGAGCTTGGCTAGATGTGAATGCTGGTTGGCCTTTCCTGGGTCAGCTCAGGCTGGTCTGCGTCACTGGCCTCAGCCAGGCCTGCTTCTGTACCAGCCTCCCCGAGTCCTCCATGTATAGTGTATCTGCAGAAGGCTGTGCAGGGCAAATCTCAGCAAATAAGGCAGAGGAAGCTCCGGTTCTTACTTAAGGATATTCTGAATAGAAAGACGAGAACAGTGCAGATAAGCTGCAAAGCGATGCTCGTGGGTTTACCAAAAAAAAAAAAAAAAAAAACAAACAAAAAAACCCAAAAAACAAAAACAAACAAACAAACAAAAAAACTGTGAGGAGAGGGAAAGGGAGAGAATAGTGGAAGTAGTCTTATCAAAGAAGCAGCCCAGCCTTTCCTCTACCACCAAACAGAAGTAGAATGACTCTGTTGGTGACAGGAACTGGGGGAAGGGGCTGGTGGCCAGATCGTGCAGCCTGAGCCTCCAGCCCGTGTTGGTTTACCCCTCAGGCTGCCCTCTGGGGCGTGGAAAACTTAATACAGCAGGAGTCTATTAAACCAACACCTGTTAAAGGCTTCACAAATGAAATCAGGCTTCAAAGGCAGAGAGCAGGCAAGATAAGCTCTCTCCACTTGGCTACATTTTCCAAGCCGTAGTTAAGACAGTAAAACAGACGGAGGCATTTGAAACCAACGTTTAAAACTTTTTATCATAAGTGATTTTTTTCCACTACAGTTCTGTAAACAAGGGTTTATAAGGTATTCCCGTTCGTGGTGGAAAAGATCTCATGTCCCAGATAACAGCTAGGAGGAGTGTGCGAGGAGATCAAAGGAGACAGGGTCAAGGTGGGTCAAATGCGACACAGCTGGTTGCTGAAATTATGCACCTACTGTCTACACTAGGGATCAGTGGTATATTCTATAAATGAGCCAGATTTTAAACATCTTCAGCTTTGTGGGTCATTTGGTTTCTATCATGACAATTCAACTCTGATGCTGGGGTATAAAAGCAGCCAGAGACAATATGTAAACCAACTCATGTGGCTGTGTTCCAATAAAACTTTATTTACGAAAACAAGCTATGAGCCAGATCTGGCCCCCTGACTAGTTCACTGACCCCTGGGTCTACACTATTGCAACCAGTCTGGGTTTCTGAGGGATAGGGACCCAGATTCTAATTCTAGTTCTTGTATAGTTTTGGAATGTGTGTAAATTACTCTTTCTGTATCTGGTTGAAACCCCTGAAAAACTGAGCTAAATGCCTCTCTGCAGCAGAGAGAGAACCCTCCCAGGCTCCTTCAAGAGTCCAGGTCAGACATCACTAATTGCCCCCAGTGATGTCTTTTCTACCCCTTCAGGAAGTGAAGTGAAACTTAAGTTCACATCATTAATATGGTCCTCAGAAGATGATCCAGGTTCCTCACTGGAGCCAGAGGAGACAGGCTGGCAAACAGCATGATCTTACAGAGAACCGAGATTCACACTGTACCTCCTTAATTTTTTTACCTCTTCCCATGAGGGAGAAAGAAGCATATTGAAGCTGGCCAACACACCAGCCCTAACATTCAAGCAGGCATGCCCTTCGGCTCTCTCGGACAGTTATGGTGACTCACAAGAGTCCATGTGGTCAACCTCTGGAGCATCAACTCTTACTAGAAACAGCGAACATTCCATAATGTTACTTCAACATTAAGCTTTCAAAAATCAGCAAAATTCAAATTACAGCTCTTGCCTCATTTGAACTAAGAAAGAGTTTCACACAATCTAGCCCAGAAATGAGGGGAAAAAACAATACATCTGCCACCACTCCCATTCCTTCCCTCGCCATTCCCCAGAGTGACACCAGCATACATAGTTAATCAAACTCCACACCCAGCAGCCTGAGTACCCATGGCACTTTGCACCTGGCCCATCACTGTGCTGCCCTGGAATTCTTATGCCTGGAATAAGAATTCTTATTTTTATTCTCTGGCTTTACACCATAGCACCTAACCCCACTGCCACACGTACCAGATGCTCTGAGGGCTGATGAAAATGATCAGAATGAAGGTGTGTATACAATATTTCGATTGAGTACAAAAGCCAGTGCAGGGCAGAGCAGCCCTGGTGTCTACCTAAGGGGCTTCACTGTATTACTGCAAGCACCCAAAGATGTTAATCATTTCAAGAACACACAAGAAGATGATGATTTCTCCTCTGTTGAAAAATACAGCACTATCCAACAGGTCACAGCATCCGGGGTGGCTGCTGTTCTGTTTGTTTGCAGATGTTTTCATTAAATATTGCAGGCATACTGAAAAGGGCATAAACGGTAAAGGCAGAACTCGGTGCATTTTTATAAAATGTCTGCGCCCATGCACATGACAGATATAGAACATTTCCAACATCCCAGCCAGCTCCCTTCCATCACTTTCCTTGTCATTTATTCTTTCCAAAAAGAACCTTAATTTCTACAACCTGTGATTAATTTTTCCTATTGCTATACTTGATCTATTTGGAATCGTTCCCTATATATTCTCCTGTATCTGGCTATTTCAACTCCACATCATGAGATACATCCATGTAGTTGTACTGGCAGGACTTAATTCTTTTTCACCATTGTGTAGTATTTCTCTTGAGGGACTACATACTATATAAAGCAATTTGCTTTTCATTCTACTGCTGATGGACACTGAGTTATTTCCAGCTTGGGTTATTGCAAAAATCACAGTGATGCACAGGGACACGCATTTTCCACGTATCTTTTGGCACATATTTGCATGCATTTGTGCTAGGTGTCAATGTCTTGGGTGGCCCTGCTACACAGCTTTCAAGCACGCACATGTTTGGCCTCAGCAGACACCAGCGGTTTTCCTTTAAACCAAATTCCCCAAGGCTGAAATGAATCGGAAAAGCCATCTGATCCAAGGTGCCATGTTTCATGCAGTCTAGACCAATGACCTTTTTTCTCTTTCTCTTTTTTTTTTTTTTTTTTTTTTTTTTGCCACACCTGCAGCACATGAAAGTTCCCAGGCTAGTGGTCGAATCTGAGCTGTAGCTACCAGCCTAAGCCACAGCCAGAGCAATGCCAAATCTGAGCCACAGTCTGCGACATACACCACAGCTCACTGCAACGCTGGATCCGTAGCCCAGTGAACGAGGCCAGGGATTGAGCCTGAGTCCTTACCACTTTAGCCATAACAGGAACTTTTTTTTCAACCACTTTCTCAGATGCCACCACCCTTGTGTGTCCCTCGCCCTGTATCCCTCCCCCACCCAAAGCATTAGGAACACAGCCTAGGACCACAGAGCATGACAGAGCACAATCTCATCTTGTCCAGGTGTCAGAGTGATTTTATTATAAGTGGGGGCCTCATGAGCACCCAAGGGGGGGGGTGGGAGAGAATTAATAATTCTAAGTCCCAAATTGGTAAGAAAACTGACTGTGCCTGTTGTTGGGACCAGGGTCCATATGCACCTTGAAAATGAAGCTAAGGGAATTTTTAAAATAACACTTGAACCCAGGAGAGCTTTCCTAGGCCCAGGGGAAGAAAAGTCTCTCTTCGCTGAATGACAGTAGAAAACATCACCTTCTCACAAGGCTGCTTTACATTCATCTCCTTAAAAATGAAAACCAAAACCATCTGTGCTCTTGCATACATCGATAATGTGCTCGAAGACACCAGTGCCTCATAAGAATGGCCCCGCCTGGGTTATTTGCTGGACAGGAAATGAGACTCCGAGTAAGCAGGTCTCCTTCTGTCTCTTGCTCACCCCCTCTCCCCCACAGCGGCTGCTGGTGAATCACCAGTTCCCTGGGGAATTTTGGCCGATTCTCAGCCTGGCTGCAGAGGACGTTCCGGATCTGTTTATTCAGGTGGAGATTGGATAAAAAACAAGAGCAGCCCAGTGGCGGGATAAACAGCCTCCGCCAGGCAGGGTCAGCCCCTTCGAAGGCAGGATGGGGCCACGTCAACCAACCTCCTGACCCATTCACTTCCTTCGGGGTTACTTTCCCCTTGGGGTCTTCAACGGACTGTTTCCATGAAGTCCTTGTGAAGGGGACCTAAGGTCCCATCCCTATGGAGGAGCCAGGCCCCAGACGCCTCAATACACCAGATCCTGCTTGCTTCTCCCACCCACCGGCTTATCCACAGGGAGCTGGAAAGCCATGATCTGGAATGAAGAAACCAAGGCACAGCCAAGAGTCAGCCACCACAGTTCTGTGAGGTTGAGAGTGACCCAAGCCACGAAGGACAGCAAATCATCAGGATCCAATCCAAACTACAGACACAGAACAAAAACAAACCTGCTGGGGAAATGCACATTGCCAAGTGAAAGATGTTAATCAGAAAAGGCAACCTAGTTGTATGCTTCCAAATACAGGACATTCTGGAAAAGGCAAAACTATGAGGACGGTAAAAAGATGAGTTGTTGCCAGGGACTTGGGAGAGAGAGAAATTTGAATGGGTGACACACAAGGGACTCTTAGGACAATGAAACGATTCTGTGTGATAACTGTAATGGTAAATACATATCACTGAATGTTTACAGAAGCCCCCAGAATGTCTAACACCAACAGTGAATTTTCACCAACACTATAGGTTTAGATAATAATAATGTATCAACACTGGCCCTTCAACTGTAACAATGCACCACACTAATGCAAGATGTTACTAACAAGAGTGGAAACTGGAGGGGGAAGGTAGATGCTTCCAAGGTCTCTGTACTTTCTTCTCCATTTTTCTGTAAACCTAAAACCGCCCTAGAAGTCTACTAATTATAAACAGAATGAAACAAAACCTCCTAAGGTATTAAGGAGTCCCAAGATCATTACATCATTAGGATGTAAGCTACACAGGGCTGAGATTTAGCAGGTTTTCTTTACTGCTATGTCTTTAGCACCTAGAACCATGCGTAGAACATAAATGACACTCAGACACTCAATAAATAGCTGTTGAACAAGCAAATGAATTAAGACTTGAGTTCAGTCTCCTATGTTCACCATTGCATTCTAGAACAGCAGAGTGTTATTCAGAAAATAAACAAACAAGGAGTTCCCGTTGTGGCTCAGCAGTAACAAACCCGACTAGTAACCATGAGGACGAGGGTTTGATCCCTGGCCCTGCTCAGTGGGTTAAGGATCTGGTGTAGCCTTGAGCTGTGGTGTAGGTCACAGGTGAGGCCTGGATCTGGCAAGGCTGTGACTATGGCTTAGGCAGCCATCTGTGGCTCCAATTCGACCCCTAGCCTGGGAACTTCTTTTTTTTTTTTTTTTTTTTTTTGCTATTTCTTTGGGCAGCTCCCGTGGCATATGGAGGTTCCCAGGCTAGGGGTTGAATCGGAGCTATAGCCACCGGCCCACACCAGAGCCACAGCAACGCGGGATCCGAGCCACGTCTGCAACCTACACCACAGCTCACGGCAACGCCGGATTGTTAACCCACTGAGCAAGGGCAGGGACCGAACCCGCAAGCTCATGGTTCCTAGTTGGATTCGTTAACCACTGTGCCACGACAGGAACTCCCTGGGAACTTCTATATGCCACAGGTACAGCCCTAAAATGCAAAAACAAACGAACAAATACCACTCTGAGGAAAGACCAATCAACCAAATTAATTTTTTTAAGAATTTTAATGTAATGTAGAATTAATTTTTTTAGGTAGATAAGCTGATACTCGTTATAAGAAAATGTCAAGTGCAATGAATTTTCAGGTACACCTCCCAGGTTCAATTTGACCCCAAATCCAGACACCCGTTGATGAGCCAGGGATGGCAAAGCCAAGACAACTCCAGCCATTCACACAGTGGCCAACCGTCCCTCCCTCCCCAACCCCGCAGCAAGAGTCAGCTCAGCCCTACTGGTGTCTCCATCTCCAAACACACCCTTGCCCATGCCTGCCTGGCCATGAAACAAAAGAGGGAGGAGAAGTTCAATCAGGTAAGTTCCACCTGGACTCAAGTGACCTGAGTAAGCCCCAGAAGCCATGTCTGGTCGGCACCCCCCAGGGAGAAGGGCTGTGGCATTTCACACTGGCAGGGACTTCTGAGGGCTGGCTGGGGACTCAGTTCTGTGACCACGGGGAGGTCACCTGCCCCATCTGGGCAGGGCAGAGCAGCACTGAGCTGAGTCAGGAGAGGGAAGGTCAGGAACCATGAGCTGCTCCACCTAATTGCCATCCACAGGGGGCACCTGGATCAGAAAACCAAGGCTTTCTCTCTTGTGGTCAAAATGGACACGACCACTCTTGGCTTTATCTTCCCCTAAATGAGTCAATCCTGCCTTTTCTCCCCCTTTCCTGGCAACCTACCACCTGCACACTGCACCACTTAGATGTGGTCCTGTCTACCTCTCAGATGAGGGGTCCGGCCTGGAAGCCGGCAGAGCACCCAGCTGTCAGAACCACAGACCCAGTGCCAGCAAGGAACCCATGGATGCAATGTGGCTCAACTGGACTTGCCCAATTTCTCTTCCTCAGTACAATTTTCAAGGCCCCTAGGTCCGTGCCTGTTTGGCTCTGCAGAGAGGGCCAGTGGCAAGCCTAACTGCAAGCTAGAGGCTCACATTCTCCCAGACTCAAGGGCTGCGCTACCGTCCCCAGCAAAGAAAGGTGGGAAAGATGGAGGGATGGCAGCCATCAGGAACCAGGCAGTCAGAGCACCTGTGAAGGCTGGGTCCTATCAAGGGGTATCCACCCAGCCCTTCCCAGAGGATGCGAAGACGCTGCAGTGGGGAGGTCCCCTTTAACTGACCAACAGAGAAAGCACCTCTATGACCAACAGAGAAAGCACCTCTCCCTAAGGTCCATAAAGGCTGGTCAGTGGCTGGTGGGGTGGTGGGAGCATAGGAGATCATCTAGGGATCTAAGACCAACAGGCTGGGTCATTAGTTCTTCCCAGGCCTGGTGTTTTTGCTTCACCTCCACCTCATCAAACAGGACTTGGGAGGGGAAAAAAAAAAAAAAAAAACCCACAACCACCAAAGAGAAACAGCATGGAGGCCTCACTCAAGATTTCCAAAGGAGGAGTTCCCATGAGGTTTCAGGTTCGATCCCTGGCCTCGCTCAGTGGGTTAAGAAGCCGGTGTTGCCGTGAGCTGTGGTGTAGGTCACAGATGCGGCTTGAATCTGGTGTTTCTGTGGCTCTGGCATAGGCCGGAGGCTACAGGTCCAATTAGACCCCTAGCCTGGGAACCTCCATATGCCATGGGTATAGGCTTCAAAAGACAAAAAAAGACCAAAAAAAAAAAAAAAAAAAAAATTCCAAAGGAAAGTACCTTTGTCCCTCTCAGGGCCAGGTTCCCCTTTCAGCCTCGGGCATCAAGCTGCCCAAAACTCACGTACTTGGAGACTGTCTGTGCGGCCTGCTAAAGCAAAAGATGGGATGACATGGGCAGGAAAAGGCAGGGAGAACTGTAACTTGGAGCTCTGGGACAGTGGGCTGATATGGGAATTTCCTACCTCTCTTTTACATCATCTTTTAATGTGCTCTTCAATTATGTAAATCAAATAAGTGATTATTTCACAAAGCAACTAAGAACAACCTTAGACACTAAACTTTGGGACCTGATCCTTAAAAATACAAACACTTGGCCCACCTGATAGTCCTGAGGTGGAGGGCCCTGGATGTGGACACAGCCAAGGGGCCCACGTGCAGAGCAGGGGCCTTTCCTGAAGGGGTGCTGGCAGGGCAGGGCAGGGCCCCAGGGCCACCCCTTAGAGTTCCTCCCCTCATTTATCAGGCACCCTTCACCCAAGCAGGAATGGTGTTAGTTCTACCCTCAAATCCCAGCCATCTCCAGGCCTGCTGTGGATGGAACCCTGGGGGCCTCTGCAGCTACCAGGAAACGGGTCCTATGCCCAAGTTAGCACCCTTGCCACTTGGC
Source organism: Sus scrofa (assembly GCF_054392235.1). Classification (NCBI taxonomy): domain Eukaryota; kingdom Metazoa; phylum Chordata; class Mammalia; order Artiodactyla; family Suidae; genus Sus; species Sus scrofa. The sequence continues at coordinate 62,787,102 of NC_139395.1, forward strand.
CACAGAGGAAACACACACTTTCTTCTCAGTAGACACAGTGCTGGACCAGGACTAACAAATCTAGTGTTTCATTCATGCTCACCAGGAACCAAGCTCTGGCTCAGCTCCTTGAATCCTCATGACAGCCCCAGAGGCGGATACTGTTACCATCCCCATTTTACAGACAGGGGTGATAAGGTGTAAGAAGGTGAACTGGCAGGAAGCAGCAGGGCCAGAGAGAAGCCCAGACACAAAGCCTCATCCCACACTCCTACTCGAATGTGGCACTGCCTCATGAACAGAAGTGGGCAGAGCCACCCCAAGGGAAGAAGGCTTCTCTGGACAGTATCCTGTGCCTCCCGCGTCTTCTCAGAATCTGCCAGAGCCACCCCCCAACACCCCCCTGCCTCCCCAGCCTCTGATTCAAATGGAGGAGAACCCAATGGCAGATGAGGGAAGGCATATCCTGCCATCGCCCACAGCTAATGGCCCTCGCCCTGCCCCTTCCCCACATACACGTGGGCCTCTGAGACCTTCGGCACAGTGCATCAGTGCACAGTTGCTGCAGGGTTCAGATCTCCCTTATTTATTTTTAAGATGGCTGGCATAGCCCCTAAATAGGTGAGTCAAAGTGGCTCTTCTATCCTCAGGCAGGAAGTATGACAAGACAAAACTGGGCACTTTTCAGGGAGCAGAAGAAATCTGTTCACCCACTGTGCTTCCCCACAGAAGGCACCTGCTCATCCAGTCTCAGAGAGCGTAAGACACTGGTCTGGGGTCACCCAGCTAAGAGGCACAGGAGCCCCTCTGACTCCAGGCTGTGTGGCTCTCCATGGCTAAAAGAACAGAGGACTATGGGTGCTGGGATGCTCCTGAAATTCCCTCCGCAAGGCCGGCCACTGGTACATTTCTGGGCTTCCAGAGCCAGCTTCCCGGCAGCTCTGCAGTTCCAGCAGCAGAGAAAGCTATTCAGCACTTGGTTGCAGTCTCCAGGACTGCCCCCCCTGCCTCTGGGGAGTTATACCATTGCCATGCCTTTAAAAATAAAACCAGGCTGGCTTCCTGCCCCATCTGGAAGACTTTTGATCTCCGGATCATATGATTTAGGATATCTCTTACCACGCAATTTCCCAAGCCCTCAGCACACAACCTGACTGCACTTGGGGAAGGTTAAGGATGTGTATGGGTGGGATTAAGGAGTAGACCCTTTAATGCAATCCTTCTTATCCACCCTGAGATAAGACCTGCTACAACATCAAAGTGGTACAGACTCCAGCACCTCTGAACCACAGCAAACCCTCATCTTTCCCATTCTGGGATCCTTCAGGAGCCAACACTTCCTCTGTTTTTTTGTTTTTTTGTTTTTTATTTTTTCTGGCTGCTCAGCGGCATACGGAGCTTCTGGGCCAGGTATCAGATCCAAGCCCCAGTTGCGACCTATGTTACAGCTGTAGCAATACAGATCCTTTAACCCACTGTGCAGGGCCGGGGACTGAACTTGCCTCCTGGTGGTGCGGAGTTGCCCATTCCACAATGGGAACTCTGCTCCATTTCTTTCTTGAAACCACAAGCTTCAATTTTCTCCTTTGCTTTAAGTTTTAAAAAACAGATCACAGGCCTAAATTGTCAAATGTAAACTAAACACTTTTAAGAAAAAACACAGGAGAAATCTACTTTTGAGATCTAAAGGTAGGCCAAAGTTTTAGATGTGATATTAAAAGCACAATCCATAAAAGGAAAAACTAATATACTAGACTTATACCCAAACTGAAAACATTTGCTCTAGGAAAGATTCTGTTTAAGATGCAAAGGCAAGCTACAGACTGGGAGAAAATATTTTCACACCACATATCCAACAAAGAACTAGTAACTAGAATATATAAAGAACTCTCAGGGAGTTCCCTTTGTGGCTCAGTGGTTAACAAACCTGACTAGGTTTCATGAGGATGCATGTTTGATCCCTGGCCTCACTCGGTGGGTTAAGGATCCGGTATTGCCGTGAGCTCTGGTGTAGGTTGCAGACATGGCTCAGATATGGCGTTGCTGTGGCTGTGGCGCAGGCCGGCAGCTGTAGCTCTGATTGGACCCCTAGCCTGGGAAAGTCCATATGCCACAGGTGTGGCCCTAAAAAGCAAAAAAAAAAGAGAACTCTCAAAACTCAACAGCAACTCCACCCACCCCCCACAAACAACCCAGTTAGAAAAGAGACAAAAGACATGAACAGATGTTGCTCCAAAAAGAATATACAGATGAGAAGTAAGCACATGAAATAATGTTCAACATCATTAGCCATTAGGGCAATGCAAATTAAAACCGCCATAAAAAAATCAATATGCACCAACTGAATGGCTAAAATAAAAGCATACTGACAATACCTAATGCTGGCCATGATGTGGAGAACCAGATCATTCCCCCATTGCTGGGAGGAGTACAGGCACTCAGATAAGGTATGGCACTTTCTTAACAAAATCAAACAAATAACTACCATATGATGCAGCAATTACCCTCTAGGGCATTTCTCCCAGAGAAATGAAAATTTATGTTCGTACAAAGATGTTCACAGTGGCTTTACTCCTAAGAGCCAAGAGGCAAGTGGTTGACCAAAGTGTGTTCCACCCACATGATGCATACTACTCAGCAGAAAAAAAAAAGTGAACTACTGATACACACAACCATCTAGATGCATCTCCAGAGAACGATGCTGAATGAAAACAAGCCAATCCCAAAGGGTTAGATGCTATGACTCCACTTATATAACATTCCTTAAATAACAAATTATATACATATGAAGGACATACTAGAGACTACCAAGGGTGTGGGTATGAAAAGGTAACACAAGGGATCCTTGTGGAGATGGAAACATTCTGTGTCTTGATTGTATCAAAGTTGTATCAAAGTTGATTGTATCAAAGTTTTGCCAGAGGTTGTCACTGGGGGAAACTGGGTTAAGGGTACAAGAGCATCTTTCTACATTATTTTTTACAACAGCATGAGGCTCTACAATGATCTCAAAGTAAAAAGTTCATTAAAACGACAGGAAGACATGGCAAGACATTCACAATGGAATCAGAGAAACCCTGGTGGAATCAGATAGCCTACTCGCTACCCCACATGGGCTCCAGCAGAAATGCATAACCATCTCCAAGAGCCAAGGACCAGAAACTGCTGCGCTTTGCAAAATTTCTGCAACCTAGGGACAGACACAAACTCTTTAATTACGTTCCACTGATTAGGAAGGAATTGGGAGCCAGGACTCAGAGAAAGATGTCACTGATAATGTTTACTGGAAGACCAGTGGCCCCTGCCTGGCATATCAGGAACTCCTGCTCAGTTCTGCATCCTGTAATTTGGCTGAGCCCTAACACTACGTTGCCAAGCAGGAGGGCCTGCTGGGTGTCCAGACTGTGACAGCAGGGGACACAGGTCAGGCTTGTACGGCCAGACCTGAGGTTCTCCAAACACCATCCCTGGAACACCAGCCTTGGGAGGAGCTCTAGGAAAACGTTCTGGAATGACTGCATCTATTTCTCTCTTGTCATTCCTGGAAAACTCTCAAAGCAGATCCAGAAAAAGATACCTTTTCATTCGGCATATGCTAAACTCACATGACTGCAATTGTTAGTATCTCATAGAACAAAGGTCAGGGTGGCTCATTTTATGTGGGAAACACCATGCTTCCCACCTACGCCCCTGGCTCTCCATATCCCATGGCAAAGAAGGCTGTTTAATTTTAGCTCTGGGTTTTCTGAACTTTCTGACTACAGAGAAGTGGTCAGAAGGGGCTGCATGCGGGCATGTGCACTGATTCTCAACCTCCACTCTGGAAAAAGCCTTTGCCCAGTCCACCTGCAAGCCCCTCCCAGGTGAGCAAGGATCAGGAAAGCCATTCTAGCACACCCAGGGAAAGGGTGATTTCACCTCTGTGCAAACCGAGGCTTGGAAAGCTGCTGCTGGACAGCAACAGGGTGAGGACTCAAACCAAGACAATGGACCCAAGGGCCCGCACACCTCCCCTTAAACTACACTGCCTTCCTTGGGGTAGTTTCTATGATTACCTGCTCTCCTATAACATCTGCTCGGCTTATCAATACATCAAGGAAAGCAAGTTCTCTCTCTCAGATGAAAAGAGCCATGCCCTCAGGTAACTCCCAACAGACCATTTTTGTTATTACTTGTCCCAAATGTGTGCCTTCACCTTGCCAACAACATCTATCCCAATATCTGCCCTATACATCAAAATCACTCATTCTTGGACAGACTCATTTATTTAGTCCTTTACTTTTTCTTTTTTGGCTGCCCTGTGACATATGGAGTTTCCGGGCCAGGGATCAGATCCAAGCTACAGTTATGACTTATGCCAAGGCTGCAGCAACGCTGGATCCTTAAACCCACTGCACTGGGCTGGGGAGCAAACCTGCTTTTCCCAGTGCTCCAAAGACACCACCGATCCTGCTGCCCCACAGAGGGAACTTCTAGTCCTTTATTCATTCAAACATGTGTGGGGTGCCTGTTAGGCGCAGCTGCTGTAATAAAAAGGTAAAGTGGACTGCAGTATGGTTGATCCCCCAATTCCCCAGTTAAGCATGGCTGATATAGACTGAGCCCCTTCCTAACAGTTGAGGCAACAAAAGCCCAAAGTGGAGAGGTGACTGGTGACAGAGCCTGGAGGGCTTCTCTGGCAGAGGTAGGGCTAGCAGCCAAGGGGGAGGCCACAGGCATTGGAGGAAAGGATGCTTCCTCCCCAGCCCCAGGGACCAGCGCCCACCTAGCAGAGAACGGCTTGCACTTGGAATTCAAGAGGTAGAAAGCGCCTTAACAGGTGATGTCCTGACAAGAGGACAGTGAGGGGGTTTTTCCTGCCAGCAGAGAAGTCACCCTAACACCCCAATGTCCAGCTGGAGGTGGACAGAGAAAGGACCAAGATTTTCTGCTCAAACATCCACAAAGGAGCAGCCATTCAAGAGGCAGGAGGGGGCTTCACCAATGTGTTCTCTCTTCCTCAAAGTGACCCACAGGGCCACCGAAGCAGGGACAGGATGTACCCTGGCTCTATCAGGAAATGGCGCTGACTATTCTCCCAATGCAGAGCAGCACTTTGCTTTCTTTCCTTTTTTCTCTGTGTTTTCTTTTACAGCTGCACCTGTGGCATAGGGCAGTTTTCCATGCCAGGGGCCGAATCAAAGCTGCAGCGGCAGACCCACGCCACAGCCACAGCCAAGCTGGATCCTTAACCCACTAAGCGAGGCCAGGAATCAAACCCACATCTTCATGGACACTGTAATCAGTTCCTGACCTGCTGAGCTACAATGGGAACTCCCACTTTGCCTTCTCAATCCATTTCCTTACTGGGCTCCTCGGGAGCTGGAGCGAACTCTCTTTCAGGGAACGAGGGAAAGTGAAGACAGATGAGAGACTCTTACTTGGAATCACACCATTGCTGGAGGACCCCCAAATTGGGGCTCTTGTTAAACACATGAGAGAATGAGGGAGGGGGGCAGGGGCCAGCTGGGCCTGTAAGGAGCCTCGGGTGGTGAAAGGGTTTATCAGCGAGGTCAGTGAGGCCAGGAGACAGGGGAGCCCCTGGAATGGCCAGTCCTCATGCCAACTCCCAGAACCGAACAACAATTACGAGGCAGAAAAACTTCGCTGTGCTGATAACCACTGTTTGTCTACTTATAAAAAAAAATTACTCTTGATTTGGAGGAAAAGTCCCATCCCAAAAAGGACCAAGGGAACTTCTTTCCACTCATTTCCAAATTTTGTGACTTGCCGAAGGGTCCAATTTCCATCAGATAGTTATCCAAACTCAATGTCAGCACTAGAATTTTACTATATTACAACACAGCTTTTGGGTGGGATTACAGGGAATCTTTACCTTCTATGGCATATATTTACATCTTTTTTTTTTTTTTTTTTAAAGAAGGGCAAAGTCTTACTTTTGGAATTACCAAGAAAAAAGTTTTTAAAGACACTGAAATAAGTTTTGCCTATTGTTTTACTGTAAGGTTTTTTTGTTTTTGTTTTACCATCATGAGACATGTCTGATTTACAGGCAGAATGCAAGAGGAAGATGGGTGGTCTGGCTTTCAGGGGTAAAAAAAAAAATGACCCAGATTAGGCAGCAAATTCACAGTCAAGTTTTGTGATCACCAAATGAGGTGGTCATGCCTCGCCAGAACAAACACACTGCCCACACACCACAAAGGCAAAGCACGGCTTGGTCATTTTAACTTTGAAGGACCTTTGGCTAACTTTGAAGGACCTTCCCACATCAATGGTAAAAGAACCAAGTAAAATCTCCAGTAGAGACCCCAAAATCCTAAGGGCTAAACTAAAGGTCAGTAGTCTTCATATTTATTTTTCCTCCCCTGAGAGGGAAAAAGAAAGTAAAAAAGAAGGTGTTAAGGGCAGAAAGGTAGGGGAGCCAGGGTATATTAAGTAACAGGTATCAGAGGGCAGGAGAGAAGGTGACAGAACCTGCCAACTGCAACTGCCCAGCTGTGACTCATTAAAACTTTTGCCTGCACATCAAAAGGACCTGGAAAACTTTAAGATACCAATGTCTGCACCCAACGCCCCTCCCCCAAGAGTACCCCAGCCCCCACGTTTTCCTTTAACCTGGTTGGGATGTGGCCTGGGCACCTAGGCTTATTTTATTCAAGCTCCTCAGGTCATTCTACTGTGTAGCCTGGGACTTGAGCCCCTGCTGAGTGAGGTTTGCTGCCTGCTGTACCTACCCCAGGGAGAGGAACTACAAGAGAAAGAGGAGGGAAATCAACTCTCTTCCAGGTGCACACAACAGTTCCCACGGCAGGAATAAATACTCCAGAAAGCTAAGGATCACACACACACACACACACACACAAGGCTGGAGTCTATCTATCACAAGAGAGCTAGCCACAAGGTGTGTGCGCAAGTAGAGTCTGTTTCCAGGGGATGACCCTCTGCCTCCAGGTTACATGGAGAATAACCATCACACCATCACAGCAGGCAATGCAGAGCCAGCTCTGCCCACACAGAGGGGACGGGGCCCTGGATGGTCAGATATAAAGTAGTGTCTCCAACCTGGTGCACCTTCACTAAACCTCAGACATTGTACTGAGATGCACAGTATTCAGTGAACCTTCACAGCCGAGTGTATCAAAGAGCATGAGCGAGCAAATTGAGGGCCGAGAGCACACAGCAAGGGCGATGGGAGAGGACTTGTACCCAGATTCAACAGGTCCCAAGCCTTCTCTTAACCCCTATGCAGAATCACCCCCTCTCTGTACAGTGGGACATTCACTGGCATCTCCCTTCTTCCTATATTACTTGGAGAAGGCACCCTAGTCTTTCCAAACTGATTCACAACAGCCCATCTGACATACCCCTCCCCATGCATACAGCGTTTCTTTGCCCTCCAAGACTCTACAACCATATAGCTGAGCAGAGACCTGGAACCCCCATGGAGGACACCACCACCCCCGTCCCAGAGTGCCATCTGGCTGCATCCCACACATTTGCATCTCCTGGTTGAAGGACCTGGGAAGCAAAAACCACAAGTTGGCACCTTTATCTCAGCTGTTTGGGTTTGAAAGGCATCCAGGAAGTGAGGAAACTGCGAAAGAATTTGCCTTGATGTGATATGTTGAAGGGCAGATGGCCACTATTGGAGAAGCTGCTGGCACAAGTGAACACGCCTGGGCTCTGCGGTGACCAGACCATTGGGCCAGTCTTCCTCACTGTGCTCTCACAAGACTGACAACCAGTCCTGCTCAGAATAACCAACCTGTGGGTATGATTAGGACATGAGGGCAAGTGAAGCTAATCCTCAGGGCAAGAGGACTTCCTGTAACTGCATCAGTTAACAAAAACCATACTGAAGGCTGAGCAGCCTTCCAAGGGAGGCAGACACACGGTGTGGAGAGACGCCCCTGCCTGGGGCGGAGCCTCTCAGCCACACCCCAGAGCAACATCAGAACCTTCTGGCCACAATCCTGAGGCATCCCCTCTTAACATGATTTGTTATCATCAGCATGTGAAGTGACAAGACCCTCACCTAGGTTCCCAGACCACACATTTATCCATATACAATGAGCACAAACTCCAGAGGTACAGAGAAATGAGATCAAGACTCACCTCTATCACCTTCTGTGTGACTTGAGGCAAGTGCCTTGGTCTCTGTGTGCCTCAGGAGCATCATTTATAAAAAGTGCTTGACAACAGACGCTGTGCCTCCTAGGACAGCAGAGGCGACACAATGAGATGAGGCCCAGGGAGGCAAGCAGAGCAATGCCTGCCAACATCAGGGTACCACATACACGGGCCGTCACAATTTCCCATGTGGAGAGGTTGAACCATGACGACACTGCAACGTTTTGACCATTTCTGAACTATGAAACCCAACAATTTTACACAACTCGACTTAATACACTGGGTAAACTAAACGAGCTTAAAAAAAAAAAAAAAAAAAAAAAACCCGCCTTTGAACAGGCAGGGTGAATAGAATATTCCCTCCCTATCGCCCAACAATGACAGGCCTTATGAAAGGAAGGCCCGGTATAAATGCAAACACATTTCTTCCACTTGGGCTGTAAAAGCTGAAAATGGCTCCCAGGTGTGAGCAGACACAATAGGCCCAGCCTCCTCTGCAAGGTCACTGCAGGGGTCAAAGTCGAGCAGGCCATTTTCGGATTAGGTGCACACGCTGGTGAGGCTTCCCCCGGGGTAAGTGGATTACAGAAGCCACCTGCAGGAAGTGGGCGTTCGGGAGAAGGGGGAGGAAACGGCTGGCTGGAAGGGGGTGGTGGATATGGGCAGGGGCCAGCTCCTTTCACGCGGGAGATTGTGCAACTGATGAAGTGGCCTGCCACCCTTCCTGGCTCCAGGACTCCAGGTCACAGGGCCCTGCAGGGCTTCCAGCACCCATTGCTAAAAGGAGGCACTCCCCTCCAAGACCATCCATGGGCGGCACCAGCCACCCCCTTCCCACTGGAACTTGAACTCTATTTAAAGCTTATATGGTCATCAGAAAAAATGAGACGGGGTGGGGAGACATGGGGAAGAAACCAAACACACAACAAAGCCCAACTCTCAACTGCAGACCCTAAGCTACCAAGTTCCCCACAAAAAGGCAGTGACCTCTGTAACCAAGTTCCTATTCCACGGGCTCACCCCTTCCTCGGCTCCCCAGACCCCACAGCTGCTGTTCACTTTACTTTCCTAGCAAATGATTTGCAGATGGACCGCTCATCTGGCTGCTTCACCACCCCCACTCTCTAAGAGAGGGGACAAAAAGGAAAGAAAAGAGAGAAGGAAAATGACAAGTCAGGACTGTGTGTGATTTGGCAGGCTCGCGGCAAAGGCCTCGGCAGCTCCTTTCCCAGCGCAAGGCTCCCTGAGACTCGGGGCAAGAGGCAGTCTGCACTGCAGAACCCCTGGGAAGCTTCCGGGACAGAGAGCTGCTTTCTTTGTAAATTGGGTGTTTAACTTTCTATTTTCAGGCTCACTGGTGGTGTCCAGCTTCGGATGAGGCTGCAGGTCTGAGAACCAGGGGTCCTGCTCTGCCTTCCGGCAGAAGGTTGCTGGCCCTTCATGGCAGCCTGCCTGTCGACAAAGGGAAAAAGGAGGAGAGGGGAGCTAACTGGCCTTGAAATGGAGGCAGCTGGGTCCTCTGAGCACTTCTCCGTGCAGTTCCAAGAGCCCAGCGTGTTGGCTGAGCACGGTGGCGCCCATCAGATGCCTGTAACTGATGCTCAGTGGAAGGTGAGGGGGTTGGAGAGAGAGGAGGTCCATGCAATGTCGCTTCATCTGGGAACCTTCCCCACCTTGTGCCCTATCAGTGACAGCAGTGAGGAGCCCCTGAGCCATTCACCAGCCCTTGCCTGCATCACATCTGTCTGTTGACCCATCTTTCTCTGCAGCTAGACTGTGAGTCCCTTGAAGGCAGGGACTCCTGGCTTGTAGCACATTTGTTGGACCTGGGCTGCATGTTTGTTGGACCTGGGCTTCTCATGGGGCACACGCCCGCACACCTCCCAGTGGCTGTGAGCATGAGCCCCTAGGCCCCAGTACAGCTTCCTCCCCTCTCCTCTCATTTCTTGTGCCCACTGACAACCAAGTGGCACAAGGCGGGGAGAACAGGAGGTGAGTAACTGGATTACATACAACTCAGGGTGGGGGGCCAGTGTGGGCCCTCAGTTCTGATTTCTCCATCAGGGCAGAAAAGCATTGCTTTGCTCACCTGTGAGATGCCCCTTTTAACTTCCACCTGGAACAAAGCCCCACCATTCAATCTTAGTGCAGGGCAAAGTTTTATCTGATAACAAGGACTAATAATCAGCAAAAAGGTAAGTGGCGCTAAAAGCAGCTCCCTGCGCCTCCTCCTGCGCAGGCAGACGGGGCTTCGAGGTGAGCTGCTGATACCCACTCATGGAGACTGAACAGGTGTCCCACCAGGAGGGGCTGTTCACTGGAACTGGTGAAGGTCCGATGGGGAGACCTGGGGGACCACCACTAAACAGCAGATTAAGCAGAGACAAATTCCTAACAGCCATGGGCCTCAAACCCACAGCCACACACAGATCTGTGCTGCCTGTGTTCACTCAGTGTCCACTGCCCCCAGCACTTTCCTCAGAAGTCAGAACCAGGGCTTGGAATACCACCATTCCAAATATGTGCCTCTTTCCACACCAGTGACATGGGGCATTTGTCTAAATAATCTAATGCCTTCCAAAAGCTCAGCAGCTTGGTCAGTAAAGACTCCATACACAGCACATGTCACCCTGCCCACCACATCACTATATAAACCCAGGCAATGGTTCTCAAAGGGGGGGTTCCCAAACCAGCGGTATCAGCATCACCTGGGAACTGGGGCTGGGTCCCAGCCACCCTGTGTCCCAGAGAGTCTTTCAGGCGATTCAAGTAAATGGTCTAGTATCAGACCCAAACAGTTGATGGAGAAGCCATGATCTCCCAAGGTAAGGGGCATGGCCCTTTATCTAGAGGAAAGAGTGTTCACACCAAAAGAAATCTGGGCAAACAAGGCAGAAGGTGAGCATGTCTCTAAAGATACAGAGGAAAGAATTGCAGCCCCCATTCTACATCTGTTTTCCTGTTGTGCTATTTTCTGACCAGGTCCACAGCTTTCCTTTAGCATCTGGGAACTGCACCCACCACAGGCTGCTCAGGGAACGAGGACATTCACAGTTGACTGAGGGCTTTTTATTTATTTATTTATTTAAAGTTTTCTTTGCTTTTTTTGGCCACCCCATGGCGTATGGCATTCCCAGGCCAGGGATCAGATCTGAGCTGCAGTTGCGAGCTATGCCACAGCTGTACAATGCTGGATCCTTAACCCGTTGTGCTGGAGTGGGGATCGAACCTGCATTCTTGTGCTCCAGAGACACTGCTGATTCCGTAGGGCCACAGCAGGACTTTGTTTTAAACCATAACTTTTAAACCATAACTTTGTTCACCGATTCTCCCTAAGGTGTTTCAGTCACTACTAACTCCACGATCCTTCAGAGGACGCGCCCAAAGGCTCACAGAAAATAAGACGCCAAAGGCCCAGGTGGGTTGACTTACACCAAGGCCCAACCTGACCGGCCTTCCTTCACCAGCAAAGCTAAACTGGGCTCTCAGTGGAGAATGACGCTCAGAGGCAGAATGGACAAAGAACTGTCCATTTCCACATTTGCTATCCAACTTGACTAAGTCCACTCTTAACCTGATGATCTTTGGATGGCCCAGCAAACTGCTCCACAGGAAGGACAGATGATCCCTGACCTTGGAGGGAACTGCCACACCCACTTCACCTTGTGCACATACATAGATAGCATCTCCACAGGTCCAGCTACACATCCATATGTAAAGAGCTCCACTGCCCAAAGTTACCACACAACTTTTTAAGACAAACTATGATTTCACACTTAAAGGGGAGAAGCAGGGTGTGCAAGAAAAGATTTAACATCAGTTTGGTTATGTTTGCAAATGATGACCCTCTTCCAGGTGCTAAGGCAGCAGAGAAAGTGTTAAGGGCAGCTGAGTGAAGAGAAAGGTGAGAGGCCTGAACGCAATTCCTTAGGGTAGAATAAAGCTACAATCTCTCTCACACACACACAGTTTTAGCAATGCCAGTCAGTGTAATTTCACCTGATTATTAGCAATCTCAGCTCAGGTCCTGGAGCCGAGTCTAATCTTCTAAAGTTGAATTGAGGGGCCCTTTGTCCCTGGCTTCCAGGCTGCCCCCCCACCACCGCCTCCCCAAGAAAGACATTCCTCTCCGCAGCCCCAAGCAGCAGCCCAGAACTCTCTGCCTCCTCGCTCAGGCTTGCTCTTTAATTACGCTTTAATGTGAATTGATCTTCCCATTAATGAGCCTGTAAAGAAGATTGATTTGGCCCCTTTTCTTCTAGGGGGTTTGCGAGGCACATGGGGAGTTAAGTATTGCTATTGATTTTGCTTCTCCAGCAGATCCAGCCAAGAAGAGCCCCCTCCATCCTTCCTGGCCTCAGGCCCCCTCAACGCACCCACACCCCAACTCCAGAGCTCCTTCCACTTAACTGGCCTCGAGTAGGGTCACAGCCAGGACACCAAGGTTCCTTCCTTCCAGGTTTTATTCACCAGAAGTTAAAATAAAGAGATGTGAAACTCCCCACCCCTTTTATTTAATCATCATTTCTTCAGTGAAGATGTCACAGCAAAATAAAGAATCCTGTAGCTAAATCTGCCTCTGATCTTTTTATTTAAATTTTTCATATTTTAAGTCTTTCAGGTATGTTTGCTAACATAAAAGTCCTTTCCTCAAAAGTTTAGGAAAAAAAAAAAAAGATGAGTTTTCAGATTACTGGTTGCCATGGAGCTGGGAGGAAGCGGGGGCAGTGACTGTTTAAGGGTAGGGGGCTTGTTTTGGGTGTAATTACAGTGTTCTAAAGTTAGGGTTGTGAGGGGAAAGCACTGAGAATGCACTAAAAGCCTGCTGAAATGATTAAATGGGTTTTTTATGTTAATTTTCTCTCCGTTTAAAAAAAATTAGTTTTCAGTAAAGTTTTTTTTCCCAAGATCTGAGGTGACAGGTATTTCACTGCGTTTTCAAATGCACCATAGACCTAAGAATTTTAACAGCACAATTACAAAGTCATGGGTAATTGTGTGCAAAGATTTTTAGCCTTGATCCCCTACCTGATGGAGGTCAACGGGGGGTGGGGGAGGGGGTGACAAGACAGATAAGGGACATGGTCTAAAATATACACCAACACAACAGGAGAAGTTATCTGGGAAACACGCTACAGCTACTATGCATGAGACAAAGAGCTGCCCTGTTTTAAAACTAAAGTGGATTTCACAGCAAGCTTTTTCACTCCTAAAACTTAAAGGAAAAAAAAAAAAAAAAGGCAACCATTTCCACTGGAACCAATCTTCTGAATGATACAAGTGCAATAACTACAGGGAAGACAGAAATTTTTCTTCTCCAGAAATGTCACTTATGCATCACACAAAATTACTGTTGCTGTGGGAATTGTAACTTGAGTTTCCTGGACTTCAAATTAGAAAAAAAACAAAAAACAAAACAAAAAAAAAAACCTACCGGCAGATTCTGCCCCTGGTAAACAAAAGTCTGTTTCTTTTTTCTGAGGACTATTTTATCAAATTGAGCTCCTTCACTCCAACCTAATCCTATTAAAAGCTTTCCTTGAGTTTAATGCTTTTCTTGTTATTAAGGACAAATGGCTTTGGCATTATCCTCAGAACATGATGCAAATAAAAATCTGCTCTTTGACAAATACTTTAATTGAATTGGATTCCTTTAATCAAAGTATTAACCAAATGAAATGTTTCTGAAGGACTCCAATTTCCCAAACTCTAGAAAACTAGGTTTTGATGCTCCGATAGTTAACACGGGCCTCAGCCTTTTCCTATGCAGCCCTCCCAACTGTGACCTGAGCAAACCAGGGTGCCAGTGCCCGGGGAATCAGAGCACTGTCGGTAGAGCAAGGAACCAGCGTTACTGACATGGAGAGACAGAAAACTAAACAGAGATCAAGAGCTGAATTCTACAGGAGAACAAAATCCAGAGGCCAAAGTCCCTAATTACAGATGTCTGTGCTGAAAGCCACAAAGCTGCTACTTCTGCTAAAAGACAGAAGGCAGCAACAGTGGTGATGGGACACTGGGGTCCATGATTCTTTTGCGACATTATTACCCTGACTTTGTTTCCGAGTCACAGAAGGAATATAAAAACTGTGAGAGCAGTTCCCAATGTGGCTAAGTAGGTTAAGAACCCGACTAGTATCCATGAGGATTCAGGTTCGATCCCTGGCCCCGCTCAGTGGGTTACGGATCTGGCATCGCCATGAGCTGTGGTGTAGGTTACAGACGTGGCTCAGATCCCACGTCACTGCAGCTGTGGCTTAGGCCTGTGGATGCAGCTCTGATTCAATCCCTAGCCTGGAACTTCCATATGCCATGGGTGGGGCCCTGAAAAAGCAAAAAAAAAAAAAAAAAAAAAAAAAAAAGAAGCCATGAGGATACTTTCACCACGTGTTTCAACTCCTTCATTCAACAAATGAGGAAAAAAGCAACACCAGCATCAGAGACAGAGCTGGATATATGCCCTTTTCCTTGACACTCCTACCTATAACCTTGTCCTATAAACTTGGCCCCAAAAAGTTGCCCTGGCTCATCTGATTCAGATGGCCTCTGCCATCTGGCCCCTTGCACTTTCTCATTAATTTTTTCATCCTTCTCCTGCCCACAAAGGGGAGACTTTGGAGACTAAGGGCTACCAACATGAACATGATGAGGCTAACTGACTGCACACATTTTGCAAAGCGTCAGGAACTTCCCATAGTGATACCGTTGAATCCTTTCAAGGTTACTCTGGTACACCCTTGGGGCCCCAAGTACAGGAGCACAGAAGGTACCCACTACAGGTATGTTGCACATGTGACACCTTTTAATACTATGGTTCTGAAAAGCCACAAACCCAAGAGCGAAAGAGGCCCTTCAAAGCCTGAACAGCTGGAATCATCACATGGATGGAGATCCTGGGTGTGTCTTCTTCACAAGCCAGTGTGAGAAAGCAACATGCACCTGCTACCACTCTGCTATCTTCTCCCCTGTCCTTTGCATGGTTCACGTGGCAAACATAGGAAGGCATGAAGGCCAATAGCATGATCCTTCGACCCCACAGTCATGCTACAAACCTAATTTTGCAGGCACTAAATCCAAGCATCTAAGATCACAGCCCCTCAGAGAAAAAGACGATAGAAACCTTTCAGTGTGTGCTGATTCAGAGGAATAACTGCCCAAGTCCAATGGAGACCAGCTTCAGGCCAAAGGTGATGGCCGGTCAACATGAACCTGCATCTTCCAAACTGAATTAAAACCAGGAGGAGAGTGTCTTTTTTTTTTTTTTTTTCCTTTTCTACTTTACATATTTTAATGCTGTCTAATGGAATAGCAGGAACAAGGCCAACCAGCCCCACTGCTCCGGGCACTTGGGCCAAGGAACAAAAATGTATTTTTAGTCTGCAGAGTAAGGCGTGACTTAGAGCACCACGGGCCCTCAGGGTGAGCTGGGGGCCCTGCCCACCACTGGCACAGGGCTGGTCCGAGTCACCAGCCATACTCCCACACCCAGTGCGGGGTGGGGTGGGGGGAGCAGTACATGGGGACATGGGTCCGGTCTCAGTCCCACAGCTCAATTCTGTAGCTTCCAGGAACTCAGGCAGCCTTGGTTTCCTGACTTGGAGCACAAAGATGTTCTCTGTGGCACTGGCTTCCCAACTGAGGAGCAGGGGGAGGGAAAGCAGTGTTTCTCAAACTTGAATGAGTAGGCAACTGGCCAAGGGACCTGTTAAGGCAGCTTCTGATCCAGCAGGGCTGGGGTAAGGCCTGAGATTCCACATTTCTAAAAAGCTCAGCAAGGACATAACATTGCTGGTGCAGGAACTATCCTTTATGTTGTAAGGAATTAAAAGCATCTCCCGGTACATTGTTCTCTGAACACACCAGAGACTGACAAGTCCCTAACTGGCCTGAGGTAAGGGAGACTCATTGAATTTAACCAGCGATGAAACACCTTCCAGATGCTAGACACACAGGCTAAATGGGTACAAAAGAAAGTCAGATCCTTGACTATGCACCTTGTGACAAAGAGCTACAACCATCATTCTAGCATTTCACAGGTACAAGACTTGACTCAGATCCTGTGGCCTTCAAGGTGTGATCATGCCCAGAGCCAAAGGGCTAGGTGACAACTAGCCACCAGGGAGCAGCAGCCACCATCTGTCACACACCTGCTATGGGGCGTGCAGGATGCTAGGAGCTTCATATACATCATGCTCCCCGAGAGTCTCATGCTCACTTTCCATATGTGGACAATGGGCCAAGAACACATTATGGAGATGAGGAAAATGAAATGCAGAGACATGAAGCTGTCTGTCCGGGACTTGAAGCTGGGCCACAATTCTAATCCCCGGCTTCCCAGGAAAAGGGTTAAGACTGACACTGTGTTTCACAAAGACAGGGCATCTCCTGGATGCTAGGCCCGTGGCCAGCAAAACCTGGAGATCTGAAGGCTGCACCAGCTATCAGATGGGTCATGCCTTCCTGCCCAGTCCCTCTGTTCAGCTCAGAGTTGAGAAAAGATACAGATAGGTGAGCAGATGAGTTATAATGCCAGCAAACTCAAAATCAAGTAAAAACAGGCAGGGCTGGAAGGGAAACAGGAGATTCAGAGTGAAAAGGGAGGTGCTATACTGAGGGAGCTGCCAATAAAATCTGGTCTAGAAAACTGCTGGACTCATGACTGGCTGGTCTGGAAAAACCTACAGGCCAGTTTTAAAGAAGCAAGCACCTCCATCTGACTGCTGAACAGGTGGGGTAACTCAGAGCTTACCTGCCCAACAAAGGCTCTTCACAGCCTCAATGATGACATTCCCCTCTCCCCGCACCTCCTGCCAGCATCCTCACTTTCTTTCCCTTCATACTCTTTTTCATTTCCAGTCTGTTGGCTATAATAATCAACAGGCCCTGTGTTGGCTAACACTTGACCATGACAACCAATTCCTTCCTTTTATGTTGATTTCAGAAGTCTAATGATTTGTCTTTTTTTTTTTTAAGCCATGCAATGGGCTGACTCACATTCAAATCCAAATTCACCTCCACAAAGTTCTGTAACTCCACATAGCTTCCTTTAAATCCAGTTTATTCATTGAGATTGCAGTTTAACCACTAGAACCAAGAAATTTAATTCTGTGTACCCCTGGGCCTTACAAAGACCAATCTACCCACCCACTCCCAAATTAGAGATGAGACAACACTTGAAGGTTTTAATCCTACACATCCCATAACAGCAGGCAATTGTCATCATCATTAGAGCTACATAGAGGAAGGCCATACTTCACCAGTAAGCCTAGGAACACAGCTTTTCCTGCCACCAAATGTCAGCAAGATGACCCCACGGTCTCATCACACAGCCCAGGGTCTCCCACATGGCACTACTTACAGAAAGAGAGAGACGATGTGAGAGGAGGCAGGGCCCAGCGACGGTATGGCTGCCAACTCATTGTTACTGAGGTACCTGTAAGGACAACCAGGAGACAGGAATCATTTAAGTCATTCACATTGCATACAAGGGAAATGGGGGTAAACCAAAAGCAAACAAACAAAAACAACAAAAAACAAAACAGTGCTGAGCTGGCCTGGGGAAGACTACTACTTTGTAGTGCTGAACACAAGATGAAGCATTTAAAAGCAAGTTTTGAATGACAGAGAAGGTCGGGGAGGCCACAAAAACTAATTACTGACCACACCCAGAGTTTGGGAATAAACACCAGGATGCCTCCTGGCTTCCAGAAGCTTCCAATCTATAGCTTAAAAATCGACTCACAGACAAGGAGCAGTGAAAACCAGCCAAGAGGCAGGACACAGACAAACAGTGCCCAAACTCATCAGTCAGAGAGCTCCTGTGGGCTGCAAGTCAGTAAAGGATTAGAGCAGGAAAGCCCACCCCTTCCTGGTTGCTTTTCACACGTCCGTGACATGGCTCTGCCCTCCCAAAGGGCATCACCCTGAGACGCAATGCCAGAGACTCCCTCACACCCTAGGGGCTCCCGGGGCTTGGGACACGTGGGCCAGTTATTCCACTAGCTCATCTGTGCTACAGCAAAGGAACTGGGCTTGAGAGTGCAGCTTCTCTGAACTCGGACGAAGCCTCCAGACACGTTTTCCAGGAATCTAGCCACATACACACACGCTTTTGCACGTAGACAATTTGAAAATCCTCTGCAGACAAGAGATGCTCTCTAAGCCCCCTTCCTGCTTGAACATTCTGAATGTGAACTTCCAAAACTCACAACTCTTAATTTAAGGGGAGGCTGGAGAACCAGAACACAGCTTGCCTGGTCCGCCCCCAGAGACTCTGCAATCTGGCCTCCTTACATGGACATGTATTTCCAAATCTGGAAAGAGAATCCAAAAATCAGACTTGCGAAGGGAGCCCCAAAATCCTTAAGAAAGCCAAAGTGCAGTGTTCGGCCCTTTTGCCGGGTAATGGGCTGGAAAGAAACTGTATCTGAGATGCAGAATCCAGGATAAAGCTGGGTTATATTTTTCTCAGTGATGACCTGCACAGGGAACTCTACCCAATATTCAATGATAACTAAGTGGGAAAAGAATGGATGTGTGTACGTGTATAACTGAAACATTTTGTTGTACAGCAGAAATTATTACAACATTGTAAATCAACAATACTTCAATAAAACTTTAGAAAATGAAAAAATACTAAAAAGAGAGTATGTCTTACATAGACCGTCTTGAGACAGTTTGAAGACAAGGCCACTGATATGACAGCTGGTATTCATACAAGAATACAGCTAGCATTTGCTTGAATAGAACAATCCGTTTGTCTGTCATCTTTTATAGAAATGAAAAGAAGAAAAAAAAAAAAAAAAGAAAGAAAAGGCCTTGAATTATCCCATTTCCCTTTCTTCAGTGCCAAAGTCAGTTAGAGACAAGCTTGGCAATTACTGGGCCGAGGGACACAGAATGTCTGTTTCAATAGCTTCATGACTGAAGCATCTGGCAGAGAGAAAGCAGATCCGTATCATGTGGCAAATCCTTTCTCCACTTAAAGGGCCCTTGTTTGTGTGCTGAAGTAGACAATTAATTACTTTAACAGTCTCTTATCTGACGGCCCCCTAAATCAGATTGCTTCTGCTTCACCTTTTATCTCTCTACCCCCTCTGTGATCCATTTTCCCATCTAACAGGGATGCTGAAAATCCTCCAACAGTCTGAATCTCTACTAATAAATTTTCATAGCACCATAAATGTACATATTACTAGCAGAGACCCTCAGATCTTATCAGAGCAAGGAAAACTAAGGTCAGGGCCTGTTGCCAAGAAGCCAGCTTGCTTAAGAACTCTTCATTTCTTAGAGATTTAGTCCAAAACACAGACGTTGGGGTCATAATAATAATAGTGGTAGCTAATTTACTTAGTTAGGGCTTATCATGTGCCAGTCACGGCTCTAAGACCTCTTCAATATATTAACCCATCTTCAGAGCCCTATAGATAGGCCCTATGAACATGTCCATCGTACCAATGAGAAAACTGAATCACTCAGAGGTTACGTCCTTTGACCAAGGTCACCAGTTGTAAGTGGCAGTGACCCTGGGGCGAGGGGAGGGGCTACACCCAACCTCTAGGTTCTTAACCATGATTTCTATTTCTCTGTAGCTGCAGCAGCAACTTTCCATGCATTACATAGCTGCATCATTACAACTCTAAATTAGGACCCAGACACTAGCACTGTTCCCTACCTTATAGGTAAGTTTTTTAAGTCAAGTCTCAGTTTAAGTCACAATCCCAGGGTGACACAGAAAGAGAGTGATACAGCCAAGGGCTGAACAAAGCACAACTGCAACTCAAGGAAAGCCACAAGCAGAAAAGCCAGCAGGCGGAAACTCCTAAGCCCTTAGATAACATGGTAGCTGTGTTTCAGTTGCTTGGGATCCGACTTGATCTTAAACCAGAGATAAACAGTAGGGACTTCTCTGCAAGGCAACTTTGGCTGAACGAGCTTGGTCTCAGGTCACCCCTACTGCACACACGACAGATTGCTACACCCAATTTCATGGAATAAGAAATGAGCAAGGAAAAGGGACATCATGACAACATTTCAAATCTTGACAAAAACGCTGGGAGCAGAGTGTAGAGCGGCCTCTGACCAGGGCTAAAGGTAACAGCATTTTATGTCTGGATCAGCAGCCCGGAGGCAGAAAGGGCAGGCTTTGAGCTCCACAGGGCTGCTTGGTTTATGAAAAGGAGAGTTGAAGCCCGGAGGAGATCTGCCAGGCCAGCTTAGTGCTCAATCATTTCTATTTAAAAAGAACCTCTAGTAAATCTAAGACTTAGCTCCACCACCACTGGCTCTCTCCTTGTTCGCTCTGTCCCCTGCTGAAATGAGAACACTATCCTCAAAAGGCAATGGAGGCTCCACTCGCACTGAGACCAACTTGCCAGACTGAAATAGAGACCGGTCAAAAATAGCACTGCCAGAGCCGGGCAGGGAAGGGCCTTCGGGAAGCTCAGCACAGTCTCCACACACAAGGACGCTGTTGAAATTTAGGACAGTGTTTGATGAAATCTTCTGACTCTTGGGCTCTTCATCTTCCCCCCTTGACACTCCTCCTCCCTACCCTGAGATGTGCTTCTATCCAAGGCCCTAAAAATCCTCCTAAAACACATGGCTTCTATAACTGAACCCTTTCCTGATGATTCAGGACCAAGAAACAGTGGAGAAGCTGCAGACATGAATAGTGGCCCAACCCTGGAGCTGGAAAAGGTGTGAAAAAGGCACACAGGGCTGCATGGACTGACTCCCTGCCTCCCCTACCCACCTCCCCCTCCTGGGTCAGAACCTGGAGGTGGGCCTTTCCCAACCTTCTCAGCCTCCATTTATTTGACTTGGTTAAAGGACATATTTCCATTTTGCAAGATGTAAAAGGTTAGGATATTTCAGAGGACTTTCATTATTATGATTGTCTCAGTCAAATGAGGCATCAACAAACAATGAAAAACAAACTCATGGAGTCATTCTGAGTTAGAGCGCTTGGGTACATGTGTGTGTTTTTTTTTTAATGTTGGGCTATATTTATTTACTTAAAAGCTGATTTAAGCACGCAGTACAATTTTCAAATGATTTCTCAAAACACACACCAGGAATACATATATATATATATATATATATATATATATAAACATACAGCTTCCTTGCCCTTCTGCCTCCAAGAGGAAGCTCCTGCTGTTGGCTGCTAGAGATGGACACGTGTTTTTCTTTCACACAGATGCTTGTGTGTTATACAGACTGTTCTGTCCCATTTCCCCACTAGTAATAGATCTTGGAGAGCTCCCCCCCCCCTTTTTTTTTCTTTTCTTTTTACAGCTGCACCTGTGGTGTATGGAATTTCCCAGGCTAGGGGTTGAATTGGAGCCACAGCTGCAGGTTGACACCACAGCCACAGCAATGCTGGATCCAAGCAGTGTCTGTGACCTACACTGCAGCCTGCAGCAACACCAGATCCTTAACCCACTGAGCAAGACCAGGGATCAAACCCTCATCCTCATGGACACTATACTGGGTTCTTAACCCACTGAGCCACAATGGGAACTCCTCCCTAATTCTTTTAACAAGCAACCGAGTGCTCCTCCGTAATTTATTCAGCCAATCTGCTACTCCTAGACACTTTGGTTGTTTCCAAACACAAAGTGAGATGCCATTAATAGGCCATCCAAGTTAGGCCAAGGGTTGGAACATCAGTTCTACTTGTTTTCCTTTTTTCCTTTGGTCTTTTTGTCTTTTTAGGGCCACACCATTGGCATATGGAGGTTCCCAGGCTAAGGGTCCAATCAGAGCTGTAGTCTCCGGCCTACGCCACAGTAACTTGGGATCCAAGCCACGTGTCTGTGACTTACACCACAGCTCATGGCAATGCTGGATCCTTAACCCACTGAGTGCAGCCAAGTCCTCACGGATGCTAGTCAGGTTCTCGAACCACTGAGCCATGATGGCAACCACAGCAGTTCTTCTTGTATTTCAAACAGGAGAAGGTCATCAGTAGCAGTTAGGAGCACAGGTTTTAGAGTCAGGGCTATTTAATCAATAACTGCCACTAGTGCTTTCAGCTACTTGAGAATAAGGCAGACTAAATAATGACTTTCCCAAGACTGAGGATATAGTCTGTACACCAGATGGCCAGATATAGTTATTTTAATATCATGATATAGGATATGTTGCTTTAAGGCAACACTTACAAACAATAATAATCAGGGAGAATGCTGTTCTATGTGCCAGGCTCTATGCTGAGGGCTTTACGTGCTGCATCTCATTGAATGACATGTCAGCCCTTTAAAGAAGGCACGAAATGATCACTTCACCTTAAAAGAAGAAATTGAGGCCCAGTTACAGCATAGCAGAGCAGGGACTAAACAGCTCAGATTTTTTTTGTTTCTTTTTTGGTTGCCCCACAGCATATGGAATTCCCAGGCCAGGGATCAGATCGAGCTGCAGTTGTGACCTAAACTGTAGCTGTGGCAACGCTGGATCCTTAACCCACTGTGCTGGGCCAGGGATCCAACTTATGTTCCAGTGCTCCTAAGATGCTGCCGATCCCGTTGCACCACAGCAAGATCTCCGTAAACAGCTCAGATTTTTAAATGAGACCGATCCAGGTCCATTCAACCCTGAGCCTACTGCCTACCAACTGAATGGCCTTTGGCAAGTCACTTAACCTCACTGTGCCTTAATTTCCTTCTCAAAAAAAAAAAAAAACTGCTGAATGCAAGCACCAACTTTGTAGGGTTTTGGCAGGATCTGGCTGAAATAATTAAATCTAACAGCCGAGGAAAGAGCCAGATATATAGTAAATGCTTAACAGGTGGTAGTTAATTCACAGCCAAAAAGCAGCGCCTCAAATGATACCCCCTTGTGATCTCACCCCTCCCTGAACATACCACACACGTGCGCACACAGGCGGGGAGCAGAAGCCTGGGACACAGAGGGTGAGCCATAAATACCTAGGGGCGGGGCACACCCCGGCTTTCCTTGCCGCCTTGAGGAACATTTTAGGTCAACGGCCCTGGAAAGCACACGGCAGCACCCACATGAAGCACTCTCAGGCCAGGCAGCGGTAACGCGATCTGAGGGGAGTTTTTCAAGAGGAGGTATAAATAGCCCCTCTTATTAATAGAGGGGCCTCTCTGGCCAGGACCCCTGGCTGGAGGCCCTCCCTGGTGGGCTTTCCTCAGAGCTGTGGGCAGTGAGGACCATGTGGCTTGGCAGCAGCTGCACAAATGTCCTCATGTCCTCCAGGGGCCTCTGATGGCTCACTTCTGTTCTCCAACTGGCCCACAATGGCCTGTGGTTGCCGGCCTCCAGAGTTAAACCACTGGCTAAACCACTACCCACCGCCCTGCCAGCCTGTGGTTCCCTTTGCGCTGAGGCTTCCAGACTCAGACGGCTGCACAGGGTTCAGGAGAACCAGCAGCTCCTGGGAGGCCCTAAAGCCCCAGTTCATTCGGAAGCAATGCTGTGTCCACTGTGATTCCTATCTTTTCTTTGACATCCTTCTCCACTTCCCCACCCCTCACTCCTGAAGGCCTCTTTCTGCCTCCAATGGACTAGAATTCCCTTAGGGAAAGGTCTGGATCTTTTACCAGTGAGAAGTTCCACTGCTCGGGGCCCCAGGCAATTCCTTCTGTCCATCCACAATGTGACACCACAGGCCAGAGGCAGTCATGGTGGTAAAACGTTCAATCTATCAGCCCTCAAGGATTTGCGTCCTAACAAAGCACCTAGCTCAAGGGGAGCTGCAAGGTTCTGAGAGTAGCAGAAGAGAAATAACACATGGCGAGGCTTCCTCATGGACAAGGCTCTGAACATCAGATCCAATGAATAATTATTATGATATCAAGAAAGTGTAATTATGTCCATGGTCTAGAAGAGGGAAAAGAGGTGAGTCACTTATAAGTAACTTGTCCAGGGGCACAGTTCCGGAAAGGGGCAGAACCGGAACTCCAACCCAGGCCCGTGTGCTACCAAAACGTACCTTGTCCCTAGAACACCATACTGCATCCCTGAAGTGCAATTCGTACTTTTACCACCCCCACACTCAGGAAGGCAGTGCTGCCACAGAGAGACTGGGATGGGAGTTAGACTGGTAGGTGCAGGCCCAGCTCTCCCACGTACCAGCCGTGCAATTCTAGCCAGGTTCCCAGGCCTCCAGCTATTGGAAAATGTAGGATGAGCATAAAGAATCAAGGGCTTATGAGCAGAGTGGCTGGCTGTGGTCACCATTCCTGAGTGTGTTAGCAGGAGGAAGGAGGGAAGTCAAACACCACACAGACAGAGCAGAGGATGGGGCACCACCCCGTCCCTAAATGCAACAGGAGTCCAGAGGAAGGGAAAAGCCAGGGTGCGAGGGTTTAAAAAAGGAGACTGGGCTTGGAGGGGGCTCTGGGATCAGGACAGGACATTTGGAAGGAGTAAGGAGTAAGAGGAAAGGTACCTAGAAAGAGAAGACAGGTGCAGGAAGAGTGGCACAAGGAGATATATACCAGACTTTCTGCCCTTTTTCAATCTTAGGTGGAAGATTACAGGTTAACATGAGGGGTGTGGGCCAAGGGGGAGGGAGACTGAGTGGGATGGACTGGAAATTCGGAGTTAGTAGATGTAAACTATGACATTGAGAATGGATAAACAACAAGTCCTACTGTACAGCACAGGGAACTACATCCAGTCTCTTGGATAGAACATGATGGGAGATAATATAATAAAAGGAATGTGTGTGTGTGTATATATAAATAAAATTAATTTAAAAAAACAAAAGATGAGGGGTGGGGGGATGGAGGGCAGTACAGCTTCTGCAGCTTCATGGGTCCCTAACACCCAGGCCCTGGCCAGGCTCCTGCCCTCCTGCATGCCTGGCACAGTGGCCCTAGTCCTATTCCTTCCATCCTTCCATGGGCACCTGTATTTGCAGCTTTTCCTGTTCATATCACCCATGTATGCTTGACCTGACTGTCACCATCCTGGCTCTGTTATCATCTCTCTGAAATCAGAAAACAAGAAAATCCTCCAATGATCCTGTCCTACCCCCCTCTTAATACTTACCAACAGGACATCCTACTGGTTCCTTCATTCCCACTGCATCTTCCCCATTTTTTTTTTTTTCCCCAGTGGCCACACCTATGGCATATGGAGGTTTCCAGGCTATGTGTCAAGTCAGAGCTGCAGCTGAGGCCTACACCACAGCCAGGGCAAACACCGGATCTGAGATGAGTCTGTGACTTACACTGCAGCTTGTGGCAACATGGGATCCTTAACCCAATGATCGAGGCCAGAGATCAAACCCATGTCTTCATGCACACTATGCTGGGTTGTTAACCCACTGAGCCACGGAAACTCCACATCTTCCCATCTTAACGCAAGCTCTGTGAGAGGCGAGGTTTATCTAATGTAAATATCTAACAACAGAAGCACGGGATGAATGATTATGGTATTATATTCATAGGTAGTAGTTTTACATAAAATTGAAGTGGGGCGGTAAAAAAAAATTTATGTGACAAAAAAAATCTCAAAATGTAAGGATAAGAAACTGATATAAACTGCTAATATAAATACAGCTTAATTCCAAAATTATATTTCTAGAGGTATATCTTTTTCACTTAGTGTTCACAATGGTTAGGTCTGGGTGATAACATTGTTTTTTTAATTTGTTTTTGCCTGTTTCTTCAGTTTCCAAATTTTCTACAGTGGGTATGCATGATTTACACAAAAATTTCTCTAAAGTTCCTATGGAATTAAAATCCTGATAACCCTAATATCCATGTTAAAAGCAGAATTCTTTACATTGAAAAGAAGAAGAGGAGTTCCCATTGTGGCTCAGCAGTAATGAACCCAACAAGTATGAATGAGGATGTGGGTTCAATCACTGGCCTTGCTCAGTGGGTTAAAAGATCCAGTGTTGCCAAGAGCTGCAGTGTAGTTTGCAGACATGGCTTGGATCCTGAGTTGCTGTGGCTGTGGTGTAAGCCAGCAGCTACAGCTCCAATTTGACAAAAATTGTCAAATTGGAACTTCCATATGCCACAGGTGTGGCCCTAAAAATAAAATTAAATAAATAAATAAATAAATAAATAAGGAAGTAGAAAAATTGAGGCCTGATTTGAAAGACACTGCAAGCATAGAGTTCCAAAGGCAGTAATGCCTTGTTCTGTCTGGAGGTAGGAAGAGAAAAGCCAGTCTTACTGCCCATTTCTCTCTACCATGGCTTCTTGGGGAACAGAAGGGGTGGACTGGCTCATATGCTCCAGCAAGCAGGCTGCTCTATCTCCTAGGGAACTGAGGCAAGTACCAGCCAGGGCTGTTAACACAGCTGGTCCAAAAGGCTTCCCACAGGGGAGGAGAGTCTCTAACACATCTGCCGTGGACCTGTCATTTTCCAGTAATTCCACACCTGCTGGACTGTACCACCATTACTGACTGCCCAAGAAGAAGAGAGGGGCTGAAGGGAAGGAACGCTAGGTAAGCAATAGTTTGTCACCCACAGCCCCCACATGCAGATGTTCCTACTAACAAGTTTGGACCAATGATGTGGGGAGAGAGCAATAATGCTAACATATGAGAGGGTCTTCCCCAGGAGCTCTCCATCTCGCCCCCCGCCCCCGAAATTTGGAGAAAAGCACTCACACTTCTTGGAGATTCGGCAAGTCCTCAAAACCAGCAGGATCAATCTCAGAAAGTTTGTTATAACTTAGGTTTCTGGTAAAAGAAGGGCAAAAAACAAAACAAAAAAAACAAATTAATCAACATTTGGGATTATATTCCAAATTCAGGAATCATCTACCCACCCCCCATCTCCCACTCCCCGAAATAATCCCTCTCTCTCATAACTGCCCCTATCTCATGTGCTATCTTATTTTTTTCTTTTCAGGGCTGTACCTGCAGCATATGGAAGTTCCCAGGCTAGGGACGGAATCAGAGCTGTAGCTTCAGGCCTATACCACAGCCACCGCAACACTGGATCCGAGCTGCATCTGTGATCTGTTCCCCAGCTAGTGGCAATGCCAGATTCTCAACCCACTGAGTCCAGGGATCAAACCTGCACCCTCACGGAGACTATGTCAGGTTCTTAACCCACTGAGCCACAATGGGAATTCTTCATGTACGATTTAAATACCCTTCCTGATACTGAAATTTATTGAGATACCTTGTCCCCACTGGAAGCTATAAAAAGTCACTGAAAATCTCAGTCACTTGAGGCTGGCTAAATCTAAATGGATTTCCATCAAGCCCATTTTGCTATTTTGCAACTTTGTAAGAAATTCCAAGGGTAGACAGTCCTCCTACTCTATGTCAGAGTGTGCTGGCCCAAATGCTTTGTACCGTATCAAGTCCAAGACTATTTTAAATGGCATTTTTAAAATTAATGTTTTACTAAGGCATCAAACAAAAAGAAGTAGGAAAGGGAAAGACGCTTCATGGGAAAGAGGGGAACTGACCCTTCATTGTCTAAAAACCAGTGGTCCTCAATCACAGATGATATTTGGCAAAGTCTGGAGACATTTCCAGTTGACAGGACTACAGGGAAAACGAGGGGTGAGGGTTGCTACTGACATCTGATGAGTGGAAGACAAGGATGCTGCTAAACTTCCTTAACAGGATAGCCTTGAACAGCTGATGGTTATCCAGCTTGCGAAGTGCCAACAGTAATACTCAGAGGTTGAGAAACCCCGGTCTAAACAAGAACTTAAGATTAAAAATCGCTCTGATGTACAATCAAAGTTGAAAGGACTATTCAGAAGGTGAGCACTGTGAAGACCTGAAACATAAGGGATAAATGAACATGGCTTTCCTAGCATCAATGGATAAATTTATCAAGTGGTCATCATCAGGAGAGAGGAGCAGTATCACAGGAAATCAAGTTGGCGTTAACCAAAGGCAGCAGCGGAAGCCTGACCTGACAGCATCCTTCTCAGGATGACAGCCTGTTTCACAATTCTACAGTACAACATCTTTCTCCCCTTCATCCTCGACCCCTCCCTCACAGGCAGATGAGGAGTAAGCGGCACAGTGTTTGATCAGCTGAGCTTCCCCAATCACACCCTTAACCAGACCAGCTTAAACCTTGCAAGAACAGAATCCAGTCACGTGGTCCACAAGGGGCCTCACTTCTCACTGTGCACCGTGCCTTGCTCCCTGCCACTGAAACACACCTAGTCCTGTGTATACTAAAGGGGCTGGTTAACAGGTTTCATCTCAGCTATTAATCCCACTGCCATCACTGCCAATTAACAAGTACTACAAACCATGAGCTTAAAGTCTGTCTCTTAAGGGGCCCATGTCACATTAAGTGGCAACTTTCTTTTAAGCTTCCTCCAGAGACATTCCTTCCAATCAATACTAACCCGGAGCTGAGAGCCATTCACTGTCAACCCCAGACATTCATCTAAATAAAAGTCAAACTACCCTTGAAATTAATGGTACATCTGCATTCAGGGCACAGCTTGAATTAAAAGCAATTTGTCCAGGGATTATGTTACCATAAAAATTGAAGGTGGTAATTTTTAAACCATCTATTGAAGTCAAGTGTGAGCTTGTCTGTTCCATGGGAGTAGTTACAATGGGATACACAGAAATCAACAGGTTGGACTTGGAAAAGAAAATCCACAGATGGAGCGCATTCTCTCACATCACAAAAAGGACTGGAGGGACTGAAATTTTCTGCTTTTGTGAGTATAATATCAAGACCAAAAAGGGTGGAAATCTTGTTTCTGGGTCTCCAGATACTGTGAGATTATAATGATGGTGACATTTATATCATCATAGATAACAGGAGTTGTTGAGCAGGAAGAGGCATGAGAGATTCAGAAACTACCAAGGCAAAAGCCTGTAAAGGTAATAAGCAAGGAATGCAGGTGGTCACCTGCCAGGTGTGGAATGAAGTCACACACACAGCAGGGTGTGCCCCGCTCCCACCCGAGCCTACTCAAACGGGGCATTTGCTCCTGTTTCCAGAAACAAGAGTGGCACAGACCAATCTCCTTCATTTTCAAGAGAAGCTCAATCTATGAATGTTTATGTGAAATCTTTTCAATTCTTTTTTTTTTTTTTTTTTTTTTTTTTGGTCTTTTTAGGGCCACACCCTTGGCATATGAAAATTCCCAGGCTAGGGGGCAAATCGGAGCTGCAGCCGCCAGCCTACACCACAGTCACAACAATGCCAGATCCGAGCCACAGCTTTGACCTACAGGCCAGCTTGTGGCAACAAAGGATCCTTAACCCAAGGAGCGAGGCCAGGGATCCAACCTGCATCTTCATGGATACTAGTTAGGTTCTTAACCCATTGAGCCACCCTCAACTCTTAATATATACATTTGAATATATAATATAAAATATACACATTGTATATAAATATCTTCAGACCACATTTAACCTGAGGACCACCATTTTTCAACCTCTGATCTAGGTTCAACATGAATGACTTGTTTCTGGCTTTGATGCATGGGCAGGGCTGGAGCTGGGACTCACAGGACCCGGGTCTCAGGCAATTCCTGGTGGCTCAGTTTTGAACAATCTGTAATTAAATCACTTTCCTCAAATCCCATCCCAGGAGGCTCCATATCCTTCAGCAACTCAGTATTAGACTAAAACTATTTTCAATCACAACACCCCTTGGGTCCTTCTTTCCCTTAAAAGCACACAAAATTTATTTAAATTTCAAAAACACTGTACAAATTCTGTTTTTCAGATAAGGCAACCTGAGAAAATGAGCTTCCAAAAGCTAGTTTGATCAAGAAGGCAGACAGTATCAGGACTTAATACTGAGATTCCAGAGAGGAACAACAAAGCTGGAGATATTTGGAAGTGGAAATTTAAGTTCTCGCTGGGTCCGCCTGGATGCAGCAACTTTTTCAACTTTCAATGAACTAGAAAAGCCATGTATCAACAAACAAGGGTCAGCAGGCTGGCTCTGAAGACTAACTCTCCTCTTGGCACCTTTCAGCAACACAGAGAGAAGCTCAGTTCCCGTGGAACAGCTCTTAGACACAAAGCTCCCCCAGCTTTTACATCTGAGAAATAAATCCTGGTACAAGCTGCTCATCACCAACTGCTTTATCAGGAAATGGGGGAAATATTTACTCTCCCGGACACATAAATATAATCTGAAGTAAAATCCTCAGACATTTTTTTGTTTGCTCATTTCTGGGGACCCATTCTCAGCATAATTATTTTTTGTTGTGCTAAAATATACATAACATAAAATGTGGTCTCAATCTCTCTCTCTTTTTTTTTTTTTTTGGTTTGTTATGTTTTTTGTTTTTTCTTTTTGGCTACACTCACAGCATAAAGAAGTCCTCAGGCCAGGAATCGAACCCTTACCACATCAGTGACCCGAGCCATAGCAGTGACAATGCTGGAAACTTAACCCGGTACGCCACCATAGAACTCCCCATCTTAACCATTTTTAAGTGTACAGTTCAAGGGTAATAAGTATACTCTTACTGTTGTGCAACCATGACCACCATCCATCCCTCCCTAGAAGGTCTGCATCTTTTCCAACTGAAACTCAACACCTACTCAACACTAACTTCCCATTCTCCCCTCCCCCCAGGCCTGGCCGACCTCCATTCTACCTGATATCAGTAGGAATCTGACTTGTTATGTATTTCATATAAGTGGAGCCACACAGTATATGGCCTTTTCTGTCTGGCTTATTTTGCTCAGCACAGTGTCCTCAAGGTTCTTGCATGTTTTGGGGCCCGGGGGGGGGGGGGCGGTTCTTGAGCCCATCGGCAGCATGTGGAACTTTCCATGCCAGGGATCAAATCTGCACCACGGCAGTGACAGCGCTGGATCCTTAACCTGCTAAACCACCAGGGAAGTCCAAAGTCCACTCACGTCACAGCATGTGCCAGAACTTGTTTCTTTTTGTGGCTGAATAATACCCCACTATTCTACTGTATGGATGTGTGTGTGTGTATCACCTATTTTGTGACTGATGGTCATTTGGGTTGTTTCCATCTTTTGGCTATTGTGAATCATGATCTTATGAACACTAGTTTATTTATCTACTTAAAAGAAAAGAAAGAAAAAAAAAAAACCTTTGAGGAGTTCCCTGGTGACCTAGTGGTTAAGGATTTGGCACTGTCACTACTGTGGCCTCGGTTCAACCAATGGCCTGGGAATTGCCACACGCTGCAGGTGAGGCAAAAAAAAAAAACCCCAAAAAATCAAAAAAACAAACCCACCTTTGACTGCTATGCTTTCTGACAACCTTCATTTCTCAGCGATTAAAGAAATCCATTTACTCAGCCCCAGAACAGTACAGAGGGATGTGAGTTCTCATCTGTGGTCTCAAGAACAACCCAAGAGTTACTCGGTGAAAAATCTTTACGCAGGCCTTTCTTTCAGGCAGCAGCTGACATGCAGGCCAGGCTAAAGCATCTCACTTATTTCTACCAAAACGATCACCCCTTACCAGGCCCAACATCTAAATGTGTCTTGGTTGAAGGTTTCAGATTCTCCTGTCAAAACAATTCATCTGTCAGCAGGACAGATGCTGTCAGAAGCATTTCTGCACCTTTCAGTAGCAAAGTGGAGGGGAAAGAAACCTCAGGGAATTTAGTTACTGCCAATTGCAGCTTTCATTAAACAGTTTGTCAGCCATTGTCATAACACACATTTCCCTTGTTCTCGCACAAAGGGTGCACAGATCTTAGAACAATGGAGCCAGGCCATGGATATTCTTTCTGCTAATCTGCTGAAAGATGACTGTCCGGCCCACCATTTGCCAAACACACAAGAGGCACCTCCACAGAGACCAGCTCAAATTTTGACCAAGTTTTATCTGAGAATAAAAAGCAAACGGTTCAACAGCACATGACAATAATCTGCTTGCAGCGCCTTTTTTTCCCCAGCAAGACCCCCTACCCAGACCCCACAGACTGAGAAGAGCTAAGTCTTTAACAGCCAAGAAATCCCCACCATTCTGTAAAACCTGTGCCCTCCAATTAGGTAGCCACTAGCCATGTGACTATTGATTTTTTTTTTCTTTCTACACCACACCAGTGGCATATGGAAGTTCCTGGGCTAGGGATCAAATAGGAGCTGCAGCTGCAAGCCTATGCCACAACCGTAGCAACCCCAGACCTGAGCCTCATCTTCGACCTACACTGCAGCCTGCAGCAACGCTGGACCCTTAACCCACTGAGAGAGGCCAGGCATCGAACCTGCAACCTCATCGATACGAGTCAGGTTCTTAAACCACTGAGCCACAACAGGAACTCCACTATTGACATTTATACTTAAATTAAGATTACAGGAGTTCTCATTGTGGCTCAGTGGGTTGTGAACCTGACTCGTACCCATGAGGATGCATGTTCAATCCCTGGCCTTGCTCAGTGGGTTAAGGATCCAGCCCTGCTGTGAGCTGTGGTACAGGCCACAAATGTGGCTCGAATCCTAAGTTGCTATGGCTGTGGTGAAGACTTGCAGCTACAACTCCGATTTAATCCCTAGCCCAGGAACTTCCATATGCTACAGCTGTGGCCCTTAAAAACAAAAGCAAAATAAATGAAGATTACATAAAATTAAGATTTCAGTGTCTCAGTGGCACTAGTCATTTTACAATTGTCCAACCACCTGTGGCCAGCAGTGTTGACTGCGTAATACAGGAAAAAGCCGATTCTACCATCCCTGAAATTTCTATTCATCTAAATCATGGAGTAATCGACAAACAAATCTAGAGCATGAAATAAGCAACAAATATTTAGAGTGAAACAGCACCTGAGAAAAAAACTTGGATTTTACAAACAAATTCGAGGAGTTCCCATCATGGCTCAGTGGAAAAACAAATCTGACTAGTATCCATGAGGATGCAAGATCAATCCCTGGCCTCACTCAGTGGGTTAAGGATCCCGCACTGCTGTGAGCTATGGTGTAGGTCGCATAAGCTACTCGGATCTGGCATTGCTGTGGCGTAGGCCAGCTACTACAGCTCCAATTCAGCCCCTCGCCTAGGGACCTCCATATGCTGCAGGTGTGGCCCTAAAAAGACAAAAAGACCAAAAAAAAAAAAAAATGTGATGGGGAAATGGGCACAGATCTCAGCCCCCATCCTTGAGGCATACAAAGTTCTCAGCCAATCCCAGTAGAGCAAAGGCCCTTTGAAAGCTCAATCCACTAGGAAGACACTCTTCTTTTTAGAAAAAAAAAAAAAAAAAAAAAAAAAGCCCTCTGAATGTAATTCTATAGGCTTAATCAGTATTTACATAATCTGACCAGCATCTTCCTGGATTACAACCAGAACCACATATTACAAACTTGGCAAACGCTATTCAAAGCTGGCAAACAATAATTCATTGACTCCTTGGAAGTTAAGGGATAAAAAGTTCCGTTTACTTTTGAGTAAGCTGTGGTGAGGAAATAACCCTAACATCATCAGACAACATAATTAGCACTTTATCCTGAAAAACAGGCCCTGCTCACAGACCACAGCCTCTACAGGCCAAACCTCTCCCTGGGAAGGGAAAGGGCAACGCGAGGCTGTATTTTTCAACTTTAATACGAATAATAATTCAAAGTGGAGGGATCTGTGACAAGCATTCCCTAGGGAATGAGGTTTTCCCATTCAGTTTGGTTTCTAGGCCAGCCTATTTCCCATTACTCAGCCCCCTCTGGCCTCCTGAACGTCACAGGACTTTGCATATTTTCAGCTGTCGGATGCTTGCTAAAGTGAAGAATACAGCTGGGAAGAAAAGTGTGAAGCAATCCAATGATCCAACTGCTGAACACAGTTGGAGCACCTAGGACTAGCCTGGGAACCTCTTCTTTCTCTAGGGAAAATGTGGGCTCTGGCCGTATGTCTCTTTTACCCTCATAACCTGCCCTGCAGACAGTCCATTAAAGGAGTCACCTGCTTAGGACTATCTGAGAAAAAATGATCAATCAGTCCTTCTAAATCTCAAGAGGTGCGAATGAGGATGAGCATGTGACTTTTTGAAAGTTATTTAATGCCTTAACCTTTTAAGGTTTTCTCTGCTGCATTTTTACCTTCTGAGGAACTGCATGTTGTACACATCAAGATCCAAAGAAATCACCACACTGTGTTCCCGAGGCCCACATTCTAAGGTTTTATAAGAATAGGTTTCTTTTTAAATCTAGGATATCAGATGTCCTTATCTTTTTTTTTCTACTGTGATGCAAAAGCCACAACTGAACACCCTGATAATACATTAAAGGCTTATATAAAGAATGATAGGGAATTCCCGCTGTGGAGCAGAGGAAACGTATTCGACCAGTATCCATGAGGAGGCAGGTTCAATTTGTGGCCTCACTCAGTGAGTTAAGGATCTGGTGTTGCTGTGAGCTGTGGTGTAGGTCAGAGAAGCAGCTCAGATCTAGTGTTGCTACATGGCATAGGCCGAAAGGTGTAGCTCTGATTTGACCCTTAGCCTGGGAACTTCCATATACCTCAGATTCGGCCCTAAAAAACAAACAAAAAAGACTGATAAAATTGCAGCTTAAACTGGAATCATCCTCACCCAGGAATTCCCATTCAGGTGGCTCTGAACTTGCTGTCTTTTTTCAGTACACTGATCAACTACACATTCCCTAAAGTGAGCCCTGGAAAAAGAAACACATTCAACATATCATCAGATACAAAAGCACTTGGGATCTGCTTCATATAGATGGCTCACCCTGTGAGCTTCTGGTCATTTATCTTGAAGAAAGTTAGTAACGAGTCATAGTTACCGCAATTTTCAAAAATGTTACACAGATGATTCTCTACACAAATGAGGCTGACAAGCAACTCAAAAGAAGAGATAAAACACACTAGCCATTACAAAAACCCCAGAGTCAGTCACTCCTTAAAATCAACTTTAGCAATCAGCGTGGGTCTGTGAATCCTGATGCCTAAGATATTATCCGAGGGAAGGTAGCCACGTGCATCTCTGCAACCCCATCAGTCTTAAGTGTCCTTCCTTGCCTAAGTGGCTTACACAGTTCCCAGGCCGGGGGTTAGTTTGAATGCAGGGTTAAGTCCTTGTCCTGCTGCACCCAGCAGATGTCAAATTTGACAAATATTTATTGGGTGTTTGTCTACAATGTATACTGCGCTGTGGTTCAGATACAAACTGGGATAAGACCTAGTCCTTGACCTTAAGGAGTTTACAACCTACAGGTCAGATAAAGACCCTGGACCAAATAATTCCAGCCAAAGGCTCTAACAGGGCAAGCATCTTGGGAAGGGTGGGCCAGGAAGTGTTTTTTTGTTTTTGTTTTGTTTTTTTGCCTTTTCAGGGCCACACCCTTGGCATATGGAGGTTCCCAGGCTAGAGGTTGAACTGGAGCTATAGTTGCTGGCCTACAGCCACAGCAATGCCAGATCCGAGTAGCTTACGCAACCTATACTACAGCTCATGGCAACACCAGATCCTTAACCCACTGAGTAAGGCCAGGGATCAAAGCCGCAACCTCCTGGTTCCTAGTCAGATTGGTTTCTGGTGCACCATATGGGAACTCTGTTTTGTTCTTTTGTTTTTTTGGTTCAGGAATTGTAAACTGAAGGCTCTCGGGCCAAAGCTGGGCTGCACGGAAATTTGTTTCTGACTGAAGAGTGTTTGGAGAAGCCTACAGTTTTCGGCAAAAAATAAAAACTTCCAGCTTCTCTTGAAATTACAGGCATGTCTCTGAGATGCTGCGGGTTTGGTTCCAGACCACTGCAATTAAGCCAATACGGCAATGAAGCAAGGCACAGGAATTTTCTGGTTTCCCAGAGCATACAAAATTATGTCTTTACACTGTACTGAAATCCACTCAGTGTGCAATAGCATTATGTCTAAAAAAAAAAAAAAAAAAGTATATACTTTATTCATAAAATAATGCTGCTGGAAAAAATGGTGCCAACAGACTTGTTTGATGGAGGCTTGCCTCAAACCTTCAATTTGTAAAAAATGCAGTAAAGAACAAAAGGAGGTATGCCTGTCATCACTGGGCCAGCAAGCATCCTGAGTGCATGATCAGCTACATTTATTTAGCAAGTACCCCAGCTGACCAGAGACCTCACCGCTCCAACTGTTTTCACTCCACCCCACCCTGTCCTTTACTCTTTTGCAGTATCTCCATGACTCTGCAGGCATCTGAGATTGTTCTCCTGGTATGGATACCACAGAGTCTGGATGACATTCAGGGCAGAGAAAGTCAGCTGTGATAAGAAAGGTTTATCAAAAATGCAAGACCTGGAGTTCCCCTTGTGACTCAGCGGATTGAGAACCCAACATTGTCTCTGTGAGGATACGGGTTCAGTCCCTGGCCTTACTCAACAGGTTAAGGATCCAGCATTGCACCAAGCTGTGGCAGAGGTCACAAATGCGGCTCAGATCCAGTGTTGCCATGGCTGTGGGGTAAGCTTGCAGCTGCAGCTCCTATTTGACCCCTAGCCTGAGAACTTCCCCATGCCCTGGGTGCCAGGGTAAAAGAGAAAAATTTAAAAAAAAAAGCAAGACCTTAGCTAAGCCTAGAACAATATGAAGAACAGCAATTTTTTTTTAGGGCCACACCCAGAGGCACAATGGAGTCAAACTGGAGTTACAGCTGCCAGCCTATGGCACAGCCACAGCCACAGCCACAGCAACATAGGAACCAAGCCTTGTTCGCAACCTACATCACAGCTCACAACGCCAGATGGCCAACCCACTGAGCAAGGCCAGGTATCCAATCTGCATCCTCATGGATACTAGTCTGATTCATTTCCACTGAGCCACAACAGGAACTCCAGGAACAGCATGATTTTTGAGGAAGTCAGAAATAAGCCCAGAAAAGTAAAGCATAGAGGGCATGAAACTTTAAAAAAGAAAGAAAGAAAAGCCAAGTCAGGCCCTCCTAGAAAGGAGAGGGTCAAAAACACAAGTAGTTTTAGGGTAAAGTCGAGACAAGTAGCCCATGTTGTCAGATCTACAACCCAGTAGGTGACGAAGTCAAGGGTTATACAAACCTTCACAAACCCCAGTGCCAGGTCCCTCCTGAACGTTAATCAACGGGGTCATTAAAGCTGATTTCCACAGAGAGATACTATCGCCTTGTTCATCTACTTCACGTTTTGATCCAAACAGTCGAGAGGCTCACCACCCCTGAGAGCAATCAGTATCTGCTTTCTACAACAGCCCTTAAAACACGAGATCCTAGGATCTGTTTTTCCTGTCCAAGTCTTAGTCTGGCTAAAGAGAGACAAAGTAATTGGATATGCTATGGTTTTCTTATTTAAGCAGCCTCATATTTGATTGTGGGGGATGTATGGGGGAGAGGAGAAGCCCACCAATTTCCCCGAACAGTCACTCATCAAATACGGTATGTGCATCACTGACCCTTGAAAATTAATTAATTTCATTAAGAAGAGGCACTCCAGCCACCATGGCTGCTACGCAGTTGGGTGAGGACCTCACAAAGAGAATTTGAGCAGAGAGTAGCTACTAGCCATAGGCTGAGCACCCCCCCCAAACCTGCCACAAGGAGGCCACTACCCATAGCCACCCCAGCAGGAAAGAGGCAACTCTGGCCACCATTTGGTTTTACTATTAGAGAAGGCACTTTGCAGAGACTTGGAAATGGGGAGGGGGAGGCGAGGGGTTAGGAGTCTGGTCACCGGCTCTTTCCTTTATCACCTCCGAAGAGGGATCACAAATTTGCCCGTTCAGACAGTTGTTAAGCTCTATAGGACTTTCCAAACCCATCACCCCTTGCCAAGCACCACTCAGCGCACAGCTTAATCTTTCCCTCCTCAAGGCCCAGCTGCCCTGCAGGACCAGAGGGTGGAGGTGCCTCGGAGCCAGGGGCACCCACCCCCACAAAGCTCTCCTCTGCTGTGACGCCCTAAGGCACCAGGAGCTCCAGTGAGAGCAGAGAACTCACCAATCAGAAACTTAAGGGGACAGAAGTGCCCCCCGAAATGCATGCTCACCTCTGGCGACACAGAGGCTGGAGTTCCTTCAGTTTAAAAAAATGGAGGAGGATTTTCCTAAATGAAAACCATAGTCTACTGAGGAAGGAAACAGAGAGAAACAGAGGCTCTTGCTTCTGGAATAGTTAAAACCAGTTGGGCAAAAGGGACAGGAAGTGAGAAACACAGTGGATAAATTTGGAATGCGAGGTTTGCCAAAAGCTTTGTAAAATCCACAAGTGCCCCTCTGGTGACAGATGACTGTTTTCCTGTCCAAACACCTTCACCTGTACCCTTTTCCTCTACCAATATCCTCTTTCAGGAGATTAGCTTTCTGTGGAACCACCCACTGCAAAATACAGGTGTTTATTAAAGGCATGATGTGGCACTAAAATTCATTAACTTTGCGTTGACCTATGCAAGATCCAAACTAGTATCATCTCAGGAAGAGTTCTTTGAATGTGTCACCCAGCAGAATTTAATGGTGTACATGTGGCATCATCACCACCCGTAAGTGATACTGTGATCAATTTCCTTTTCCAACACACTGACACGCTTCTCCACTGAGCCCTGAGTGATTTCCCACACTTTGTACCCACACATAGGGACCCTAGGAGGAATGTCACTATCAGAGAGGAAAACAACTATTTTAACACAGCCCCATAAAAAGGTGGCCAAATTCCAAGGCTGTGTTATTGGCAGAAGGTACCACCAAGGATTTCACTGGGATAAAGGGATCAAGAAATTCTATACCAGTGGCTCGAGATTCTTCGGAAACGAAACCTCCAATAACGGATTACTTCCCCTGAGTACAAGAGACACACAGTGAAATATTAAAAACAAACAAAAAAATCCCTTCCCTCAATCTGAGTCATCACACATCATTCTAAACACTCGCATCTAGATGTTTCCTAGAACCAGGAAAGGATCAAGGCATTCAGTCTGCGGCTTTTGGAGCCCCCGTTCTAAAAATGCACTCCCTAACAGAACCCAGTTAACAAAAAATAATAGTACACAAACCTCACATTACAGAAATGTATGCCAAAAGGTGAAAATTAAACTGTAGACATGTGATGGTTAGAGTTCACCAATGCTGTTTTTAAAAAGTATTTTAAAGGGTGATTTTAGGCAAATATAATTTGGGATTACAAAAGAGCAATATATGGTAAGTTGCCTATTCCCCTTAAAGGGAAAGAAAAAAGAAAATGAAAGGCTTTGTAGGTGTGTGCATGTGGGTGTGTGTTTTAAAGCAAATTTATCTGTACGAGCAACAGCTTACCTTAGGGTTATCAGTATCTCTTTCCTCTTCTGCCCACACGCACAAAATTTTAAGGGATAAATGACGTACATAGCCACAGTTACTTATCGTATTCTACCCAGAATACAGCTGCTCATAGGAAAACCCTTTCTGGAAAGCCAAGTGTTCCTAGGGCTGTGCTCTGGAATCCTCTATGAGCTTTCACTGAAGTTTACGTGCATCTTTTATTTTTCCAACTGGTATTATATATCATACCTGGTTGTCACTAATGTTCCAGGCATCTCTTTGTGCCTGTGCAAGGCCCAAGCATCCATCATCTACAAAGTTAACATAAAAATACAGGTTTATGGGAGTTCCCATTGTGGCTCAGTGAGAATGAACCCAACTAGTATCCATGAGAATGCAGGTTTGCTCCCTGGCCTTGCTCAGTGGGTTAAGGTCCAGTGTTACTGTGAGCTGTAGTGCAGGTCACAGACTCGACTTGGATCCTACATTGCTGTGGCTGTGGCATAGGCCAGCAGCTGCAGCTCTGATTCAACCAACCCCTAGCCTAGGAACTTCAAAGTGTAACCCCAAAATCAAAAAATAAAAATAAAAATACAGGTTTATTTGCATTTACCATGATATTCTGCAGGACAAGCAGATTAAGTGTGAAGTTCTTCCAAATATTACCAAACATTCTCTTTTCGGTTTTCTATATCCTATTTCAGATTTCAAATAGTCAAATATTGTCTTCTAGGTTTATCCTCCTTTCCTTTCCCAGCTACCTCTAAACTTAAAAATGCAGATCAAACACAGAGAACAGATCCCTAGTATGAAGTCAGCCAAATTCAAAAACTCCATGTGCCCACAGCTTTTCAAGAACACATCCGCTGTATTACAGGGACTCACACAAGTGTCTCAAGCTAAGCATTTTAAAGAAAAAGCAGTTTGCAAAGGTCAATCTCCTGGCTAACAGTGAAGGCGCTGACTTTATTAGCTAGCTTATCGACTTGGGATGTCGTGCTGTCAATTTTTCCATTGGGCTTTTTAAAGTTTATGTGTGTCATGAAATGCTCAGCTGAAGCCAAAAGGCAAAGTTTTTCTACGATGCTCAGACGTCATGAAACACTGTAAAATTAAAAGCCCATCTACATCCTTGTCCTGAGGCTGTGGCAACTTCTCCGGCTCTGGTTGTTGAAACATCTGAATAGATACTAAGTCAAGGTGTGACAGCTAAGCAGTTTTTCAGCACAGCTTTTTAACTCAGAATGCTTTCTGCTGTTGCAATATGGGACCTTCCTCTTCAATGCAACTACAAACACAAAGGATCAGATGATGCCTGTGACCTGCACCCTGCATGTAGTAAACTTTCATGACATCAAATAGAAAACGGGTTGTGAAAACGACAGAGCTACTTTGGTTGCTTCTTTTTTTTTTCAATCATTCATCAAGGTTTCTCTGAAAGATGCTGCCCTCTTCCATGTGGTCCTTCTACACTCGCCGAAACCCACAGCAACCTAACAGCAAGCCCTCCTCACAGTCACACTCGTCCCCTCATCTGCCTCTTGAAAGTGTGGAGTTTCAAGTCATTTACTCCCAAAGGTAACTCTTAAAGGTTGGATCCTAGTGGCAGATTCTGCTAAACTATACCTCAACCAAATAACATCCACCAGGATCTATGGGATGTGAGGCTGTTTTTAAAGTAAATTACCAGCAAAGGAACCTAAAAGCTCTACCAAAAGTCATTCATAAGTGACTCCCTTTGGAGTCCTGATTATAGCCTGGGGAGCTCTCAGAAATACCACGTGAATGTCCAGTTACTCTACATCCTCTCTGGGTGCTAGGGAGAGACAAAGCCATTCAATTCCCATCTCAGCAGGAAATCAGAGCCCATGGTCCTACCAAACCCAGACATCCACAGCACCAGCTACAGAAAAGCAGGTGCCCTGTGGATGGCTAGCACTTCTTTGCCTAGCACTTGTTATCCGTTGAACAGACCTACTCTACCCCCAGCTTCTACCATCACTCCCTTTTAAAGATGATGTAAGAAAATCTGAATTGGTCACAGTCTCTGCTTGGCTTGCTCCAGTCAGCTCTTGGTGTGACTTGCTCCTGCAGACTTCACACCAATTAAACTGGCATCCCAAATCCTCTTCAGCTGGAAGCCAGTTGGGTTCCATACATCGAGATACAGGGAAGCAAAGCAGAGTTCAGAGTGTGGCAGAGTTTGCACAACAAGGCCTTCAGCCATGAGACCCGACCTGTCCTCCAGCTAAGCCTCTCACAGCTGGCTTTCCTTTCTCCTCACTCCCCGACACGGAAGGACCATCCAAGCAATGAAAAGGTGCTCTGGGCCTAGGTCGGGTCCACATGACCACACAAGCATGACTCTGCACAACTGTGCTGGCAACCACAGTCATCGGCAGCCGACAAGGCCATGATCGATAAGCCGAAGCAAGTTAACCTTGAACAAGCCCGGGGAGAGAACCACCCACTCTCTCAAACCCAAGGAGCTCCTGCAGCAAAGCACCTGCACAAACTTGTCAGGGAGGTTTAGAAGGTCACAAGTGCCTCAGCAAAAGATCTTTTCTTCCCAAAAGGCAGGAGACAAGTGGCAGGCCGGCTACATTGCTGGTGTCAATATTTACCTAAGCCCTAGGTATTCACCATGGCAGAAACCAGGCACTTTTTCAATTCACTCATTCACGTAATTTGCCACTACAAAACCCCCAAACGGAGATTCATTTACAGCTTGAATTTCTGGTCTTCACTGCCAGGGAGGAGGCTGAAGGTGGGGCCCACGGTCTCTATCAGCCATAATCCCAGCAGCTTGAGAAGAAAGCATTCAATGTGTTTCAGAACCACCGGTATCAAGTGAACTTGCCCCCGAGGACAATAAAGGGATGGGGAAATGAAACAAAGCACCTGCTTTCTCCCTCCCCGTGGCAGGCAGGTTTTCTGCCCTGGAAATGAACAAAGCTTGCAGTAAAGTAACTGAACCCCAGGACCACGCCGAGGCATCTCAAGGTGTGATTTACACTGCAGGATTAATCCAGCAACCAATACCCAGAGGTATGTGCAGCTCAAAGGAAGCCATGTGCTCATTTCAATAGCCCTGCTTGGTCAGCTCCGATTCTCCCAGGGCCCCCCTTTCTCACCTCTTAAGAAGTCTTGCTTCCTTAGCCTCCCCTCCACCCCCCCATAAAGGCCTGTACACAATCCCCTCCCCAGAGAAAAGTCAGAAGGGATAACTAGCTCATTGATACCAAGGTTAGGAGACCCTTAGGACTTCTGAAAATAGCTGTGGGTTATGGAAACCAGGTTCCTCCAAGTCTCTCCCCACCCCTTCAAGTCTTCAAATCCCCTGTCCGCAAAGGATGCCCCTGTCCACCAAGAAGCCTTGCTGCAGTGGCCTCATGCGGGAGGCTGCCTTCAGGTGTTCACACCAGGGAAATGGTGGCACAGAGAAAGATGGCTCTCTCTTCAGGGACAAATTAAAGAGCCTGCTACAAAGCCCTCTTGTATAGCTGCTGGGTAGTGACATCAAAAAGACTTCTTGGAGTTCCCGTCGTGGCGCAGTGGTTAATGAATCCGACTAGGAACCATGAGGTTGCGGGTTCGGTCCCTGCCCTTGCTCAGTGGGTTAACGATCCGGCGTTGCCGTGAGCTGTGGTGTAGGTTGCAGACGTGGCTCGGATCCCGCGTTGCTGTGGCTCTGCTATAGGCCAGTGGCTACAGCTCCAGTTAGACCCCTAGCCTGGGAACCTCCATATGCCGCAGGAGCGGCCCAAGAAATAGCAACAACAACAACAACAAAAAGACAAAAAGACAAAAAAAAAAAAAAAAAAAAAAAGACGTCTCAAGCCCGCTTCCTATGATCCACTAATTCTATTCTTCTTTTTTCTTTTTAAGGCTACACCCATGTCACCACTTCCTGGGCCAGAGACTGAATCTGAGCTGCAGCTATGACCTACACCTGCAGCTGAGGCACCACTGGATCCTCTAACCCACTGGGCCAGGCTGGGATCGAACCCATACCTCCACAGCAGACAGCTGCTGCAGACAGCCACTTAACCCACTGTGCCACAGTGGGAACTCCCATTAACTCTACTTTACTGATGTCATACAAGCAATGCTTTCCAACTAGACGGGTATCCCTCCTAACCCCCTCCCTAGGATTCTAGATTCTCCAGACAGCCTGATGAGGATCTTCAGACTTCTATCTGCCAA
Source organism: Sus scrofa (assembly GCF_054392235.1). Classification (NCBI taxonomy): domain Eukaryota; kingdom Metazoa; phylum Chordata; class Mammalia; order Artiodactyla; family Suidae; genus Sus; species Sus scrofa. The sequence continues at coordinate 62,830,538 of NC_139395.1, forward strand.
CAGGCGGCAAATCACGTCAGTTCCTTCTCTAGCAAAACTGTGAGGCCAAGTAAGGAGCTATGATGCACGTGTGCTCTGTGAGGGGCCCACATTCCTACCTCTGCTTTAAATACGCCTGCTGAGTGAAAGCGGGCCAGTGAAGAGTCCAAAATGGTAGCAGCTGAGGGTGTGGTCAGTTTTATTTTTTTCTTACATAAAAATATACAGGACACTTAAGAGGCCAGTATTTCCTCATGCAACAGTGAAGTTAATAATTCACAAACCAACTGACATTCATCAAGGCTCAGAAAATGTAAAGGTGGTTTGTGCAAACACTCCTGTTCTTGCTCCTACTTAACAGCTGGTTTATTTAACTGATGGCTTATGTTGCCATCAGAGGCAGGTAGCACTTCAAAAGGTTATGTGTGAAGGCAGATCCATCACTTCCCAGGTCACTTAGCCTCTGGGTTACATGTTATCCAAAATCTTGGCAAATTATTTTCCTCTTAGGTGGACAAGTTAGACAAGTCTAGTAGGGCGGGAGAAAATCCAGGAAAAAAATCATCTTGCTCTCTCATTTCTCATCTGGACCCTCTAGATGGACAACTGCCTAAAATGCCAGTGCATGAACAAGCAGGAAGTAGGGTGGACAGATAGTACATGTGCAAGAAAGAGGCCAGCTGCCAGGATGTCAGACCAGACTGTCACCCCCTAAGAAGGAGGGTCTGATTCCCTCTGCCTTTAGACCTTACTCTCTCCTCTCCCCCTCATTTGATCTCAGCTTCACTATCACAGTGAAATCTAGCATATGTGTGTTGAGGATGGAGAGAGGAGGCATCTAGGCAGACTTCTCCAGCCCCTATCTGAGGGTCTCCAACCTGTCACAGGGAAGGGCAGCTGCCAGTGGTTTTTCAACCAAGAGAAATTAAACCTCGGGGGTCTGTGTTACCCACAAAGCCGTGAACTTCCTACCAACATGGGATCCACTTCCTGGGCTTATGAACCCACAAGAGCTCTAAGGCCACATGAATGTCCACATAATCCTTGTTTAAGAGGTTACACATTAACCACATATCTCAAGGAAGATCCTATCACCTCCACCATCTCCACGCCTTTGACATCACACCTTCGAAAGGGCTTTCTGGAAGTTGCTACTATGGTGTTTGAAAGAAAGCAAGCTGGGTCCCTATTTGGTTTTAGTTTTTAATAAGCAGCAATGCCAGTGGGCACAACTGGCCCTCAAAAGGCATCCAGCTAACCCCGAATGTGCAGAAAATAAGAGTAAGCCTGAAAGGGCAGACAGACGAATAGGAAAACCAACCTGTGGGTATTTCTATAGGTGTTTCTGAAACATGGGGAAGCAGAGCCTAGGATAATACCGCACAGCAGAAAAGCTGGAGCTGCTCACACTTGGTTTGGAAATGAATGAACACACACGGGTTTATTAAGCACCTGCTCTGTGCCAGGTATGGTGCTGGACACCAGGACCAGAGGGCAGTAAGGCCACCTCTACCCTCAAGGAGTATACAACAAAGAGGGGAAGACATGCTGAGCAAGAAACCAAAGATGCGTCCCAAGGGCCATCCTGGGACAAGGCCACAGTCACCCTCACCTGGGCGTTCAGGGAGGTCCCTCTGAGGAATGGTTTCACCTGAGACCAGAAGGATAATACAAGTCATGCAGAAAAGACACAGGGATGAGGGCATAGCAATGGCCCTTAAGGGAGGAAAAGGCTCGGATGGCAAAGGAAACACCCAGTCCTGCATCATCCCCAGCTCAGAAAGTACCTGGTGTGGAGCCACTGCAGAGGAGGGCGGGAGGCAGGGAACAGAGTCCTGAGACCTTGAGGACGTGAAGCTGGGCCTAAGGGAGTGAGATGTCCCAGGGAGTATGCCTCGCCCTTAGGACTCAAAAGCCAAGGCCCCCGCAGAGCTGTTTAAAATGAAGCTTCCCAGGCCCTGGCACCACAGATTCAGACTCCAAGGTTAATGGAAGGGTGAGAAAAACACCTCCTGGCTGCCCAGAGGACCACAAGACAGCCACCAGGTAATTATTATTTCCCTGTTTAGAGAGATCAGTCCACTGGCCAGTCCATCCAAGTCAGGGGGATTGCCCAAGGTGGGCTATCAACATCTTTCCAAAGTCTATACCTGTCAGCCTCTCACGCCACCACCTGGGATCTCCACCTCTAACCACACAGCTCATCTAGAAGGGGACTAAAGAGTCAGAAATTAAAAACAAATAACAGGGAGCTCCTGCTGTGGCTCAGCGGGTTACAAACCCAACTAGTAACCATGAGGATGTGGATTCAATCACTGGCGTTGCTGTGGCTGTGGTGTAGGTCACAGATGCAGCTCCGATTCAACCCCTAGCCTGGGAACTTCCATACACCACAGGTGTGGCCCTAAACAGTAAAAAACAAACCCCAAATAATAGAATATCAGATCCTCTACACCCAGGCTTAAGGTTCTCAAGGCCGGCTGAGCTACAGTGCTGACCCTCTGGGAGGCCCCAAGAGCCACTCTCACTCTGGCTTCTTGCTGTGAAGGAAACTGTGGCAAAGCCTCGGCTTCCTCCCCCATTAAAAGCCACCAGGGCCATAGTTTTCAATTAGCTGTGTCAGCCTACCACCCTGAAGCCGCCCAAGTTCAATATGTCGTGTCCCTCCCCCCAGCTTCCGGTCTCCACCAAGCACTTCACACCTCCCTATTGTAAACCTGTCCAGAGCAATTACCCTGCCTGCCTTCGGACAGCCCCGGGACGGCATTTCTGTCTAATTTATAGCTTTGAGGCTCTGGCGGCAAAGGAAGCCTTACCCAAGAGCAGAGGAAGTGCAGGGGAAATAGTCAGACCTGGCTAAAACGCATACGCACAGCAAAATTTCTTCCAGGAGGGCAAATTCTTCCACTCTCGCTGTGGCAGACATGGTGGGATCAGTAAACTCCCCAAGAGTCTGAAATCTGGACTCACAGCAAGAATAACTGCCATTCTGTTCTGCTACATTTCCTCCTTCCCTTGGGATTACGAACAGGGAGACGAGTGAGGCAAATAAACAAGGCAAGCATTGCCCATTATATTTCTACCTGAAGATATTAAAAATCTTTAAGACCTCAAAAGTAAAATTCTGCTCACCTAAGGAAGCCAAGACAGAGAAAACTCACTATCTGGGGAATTCATCAAAAATTGTATGACCTCTTTTTAAAATGTGCCTTGCTGGAGTTCCCGTCGTGGCGCAGTGGTTAATGAATCCGACTAGGAACCATGAGGTTGCGGGTTCGGTCCCTGCCCTTGCTCAGTGGGTTAACGATCCGGCGTTGCCGTGAGCTGTGGTGTAGGTTGCAGACGTGGCTCGGATCCCGCGTTGCTGTGGCTCTGGCGTAGGCCGGTGGCTACAGCTCCGATTCAACCCCTAGCCTGGGAACCTCCATATGCCGCGGGAGCGGCCCAAGAAATAGCAACAACAACAACAACAACAACAAAAAGACAAAAGACAAAAAAAAAAAAAATGTGCCTTGCTTATAAGTCAATAAAAAGACAAATGACACCACTGAAAATGGCCAAGGAAAACAAACAAACAAACAAAAAAGGAGTTCCAATTGTGGCTCAGCAGAGATGAATCTGACTGGTATCCATGAGGACACAGGTTCAATCCCTGGTCTCACTCAGTGGGTTGAGGATCCGATGTTGCCATGAGCTGTGGTGTAGGTTGCAGACACAGCTCAGATCTGGTGTTGCTGCAGCTGTGGCATAGGCCAGCAGCTACAGCTCTGATTAATCCCCTAGCCTGGCAGCCTCCATAAGCCACAGGTGCGGCCTTAAAAGACAAAAACAAACCAATGAAAAATGGGCAAAGAAAACGAATAAATATTTCTCCAAAGACATACAAGTGGCCAATAAGCACATGAAAAGATGCTCAGCCTCACAAGTCATAAAGTGAAAATCAGAACCACAATGAGATACCACTTCATGTCCACTAGGATGGCTATAATGAAAAAAGACAATAACATGTATCAGTGAGACTGTGGGGAAGTAGGAACTTTCAAACACTGCTGATGGAAGTGCAAAAGAGGCATGGAGCTTCTATGCCAAACAGCCTAGCAACTCCTCAAAAAGTTAAACAGAGAGTTAACATAAAACCTAGCAATTCTAGTCCTAGGTACCTACCCAAGAGAAATGAAAATATGCACTCACAGCAATGAGGTACTACTGCATACCACAACGAACTACATCTAGTCTCTTGGGACAGACCATGATGGAAGATAAGAAATGGAATGTATATATACTTATGACTGGGTCACTTTACTGAACAGCAGAAATTGACACAACAGTGCAAATCAACTATACTCTAATCAAAAAATTTTTTAGAAAAAGAAAACATACATTCACACAAAAACATGTAGCCCAATGTCCACAGCAGCAGTATTCACATTAACCAGGAAGTCTAAACCACCCAAAGACCATCCACTGATGAATGGATAAACCCAATGTGGTATATTCATACCAGGGAATATTAGGCAGCCATAAGAAGGAAAGCATGGCTGACGCATGCTACCACATGGAAGAGCCCTGAAAACACGATGTTAAGTGGAAGAAGCCAGACACAAAAGGCCATGTATTGTATAATTCCATTTACAGGGTTTTGTCCTTGGGTGATGAAGATATGGTGGAATTAGTAGTGATGGTTGTACAACTCTGTAAATACACTAAAAACTCTGAATCACACAGTTCAAAAGGATGATTTTTATATTTATAGTTCAATAAATCTGTTATAAAAAAACAAAATACAAAACCTTTTGCTTTAGCAGGCTTTCAAAATTCAAAAATGAACATATAGCTACTTCTATACCATACAAATGCAGAGATAACCCTTTCCTCTTAAGTGCTAGGAGATAAAGAATGTGGCGAGCAGGCAAAATACAATTTCAGATTGTAAAGGCATGATATTTCCTCTAAACCCTTTCCACTCAATCAATTCCTTGCTCCCTAAACTATGATCATAGTTCTGCCCACAAATCCATCAGAAGTGGAAAACCTAAGTTGGAGTTTATCCTCCGGCAGAAAACAACTTCTCAGGATTTCGAAAGAGCATTTTTCTTCTTCTTCTTTGAGTAATTATTTAATAAGGCTGTGGAAAGCAGGGTTTTCCCAATGGCCAGCCATTCAAAAATTAAGAACAAGCCAGAGGCAAGAGGAAATGACACCCCAACGGGAAGAAAATAAATTAGTTAGATTAAGATCTAACTGATTAAGATTTGACCCCTTTCTGTGGTTGGGGCAGGCAGATTTTAGAAAAAGGGCATGCTATTTCTGGAAAAGTCGGTGTGTAGGGGGGGAGCTGAGTCTCTATGTTTCAGTTTTTTATTAAAATTTGTTGAAACTGATTGAAAGCAGATACAAATGTCCAGACAGTTCACTCTGCCTACCACCACCATCCCCCCCAGCCACAGGTATGCTGGTCCTTACTGGTCAAGAACATACTTCCCTAGACTGCAGGTACCACACCACAGCACAGCCCTGGCCAGCAAACATGCAGTTAACTGGGAAGTCCAAAAGTCTAATGGGGCAGGATGCTAACCAACATCAAAGAGATTCCAGTTGCTCCCCTTATGCAATAAACTTCTTTCGGCCGACATCATTCACACTTTCAGAGTGCAAAGTTCACTCTGATATTGGTGGCTTTCTCACTCTGTAGCTTTTTTGGCAAGTGTTCCTTGGCCTGGTTGTTCATTAATATATGATCAGAACATGAAAAGCATTGTTTGACCTGCTAGGGAGGCTGGGGCCAATTTAATAAAGCCGACATTGTCCCTTGGAGGAACTACCTTGTAACCGACAGTCAATTCAAAGATGCACGTGTCCACACACTCACACAGAGATATGTGTTTCACAAGAGGTTTTTGGTATTCCTACCTGGCAAAGGGGTAAGATTAAAATGTTGACCTTGCTGCAAAAATGAACGTGGCAATTTCTTTCCCTTTCAACATACCAAGTTACTCCTTAGCTTTAAAACCTTTCCAGGAAGTTGTAATATCCATGGCAGGAGGACAGAAGAGTGAGAAGGGACGTCTCAAGGGCGATGGGATTCTCTCTGAGGATGCTGGGGCGGGTACTACTTTTACTTTTCAAATCAGACCCACACGAGGACAACTCACTTTCGAGACCGTGTTTACTTTGCTGCAAGCCACATTCTAAACACCGGCCTGTTGGTGGAAGGGAAGCAGCTTACAGTCCAATCTTGTTTATGCTCCAAGTAGGTTTGACAGAAAAACCACATCAATTTGTTTTAAAATAATTTCCATTTGCTGGAAGCTGTTCCTGAAGAGTTCTCCGCCACAGTAATCTGCTCTGATTCCTACCAGCTGGAGGTACCAGGGAGGCCTGCCACAGACCAGGCAGGCCAGGCACAGGCAGGCTGGCCCTGCAGGGGCAGTGGACAGCGGGCAAGGTGACTTCTGGGGACCCACAAAGCTACTGCGACCTGCCCCTCTGGGACACACAATCAACTTCAGTTTAAGAACAACATGCCAACATGTCCTAGTAGACAGAGGCCACACAGACAGCTATACCTGGAAGGAAGGGGCTTTTCATGTTCTCAGAAACACATCACCTCTAAGGATTAGGGATATGGATTCTCATTCAAGTCCACAGGTGAGGACACTAAAGTAATTAGCTAACTGAGCCTGAGAAAAAGAAGGAAACTTAAAAAGTGTCCATGAGGAACAAAGGCAAAAATCTTCAGCCTCACCATCTGAAGAAATTCACATTAAAGGAATCCAGTGCCATTTTCATGTATCGAACTGGTGTCTGGTTAGAAGAAAAAAGCCATCTCATATTTGTTGGGGGAAAACAGGCACAATCTCACATATGAATGGTTAATCCGTGGCCTCTTAGGAATAGCAGTGCCAAGTCTTAAGTATCTCCCTTTCCAGAGTAATTTAGATTTAGCTCCTTCTAAGGAATTAAGAAATATATAAACATATAGGTATAAGGATGTTTACCACAGTTTAAGAAAAAAAATCTAAATACCCCAAATCAATGGAAGTTATCAATTATGACAAACTTTACTTATTTAAATGTTTAAAACTGGAGAAAATATTCATGATACTGAGTCTGAAAAACACACATACACACACTAAAACACCTGAAACTAATATAATGTTACATGTCAATTATTTATCAATTAAAGAGTTTTTTAAAAGCAGAATTACAAAAGAACAGTAATTCTTTTAAAAATATAACTTGAAATAGTACTCAACCACAGACACTACTGGAAATGTATTACACCAAAGTGATAATACTTATCAATGGATAATTAGGTCAATTGCTCTTTTTTCTTGTGTAGTTTCCTTTTTATTCAATATACATGTCTACCATGTGTCACCAAAAAATTAAAAGAAATGCACGTAACTAGGCTGAGGTTAATGGCACAAAACCCCTTTAACATCAAGACACCTTCTTTAGTTTACCAGGAACAAAAGGGGATTCCTACAGAATCACAGCCCAAGACTTTGACACCATTACAATAAACACTTGAGGGAGTTGCCACTGGGGCGCAAGTGCACTGGCAGCGTCTCTGGAGCACTGGGACACAGGTTCCATCCCCAGCCTGGCACAGTGGGTTAAGGATCTGCTGTTGCCGAACTGTGGCACAGGTTGCAACTGTGACTCAGATCTATCCCTGACTTGGGAAATCCATATGCTGTGGGGCAGCCAAAATTTTTAAAAATAAAATAAAAATAAATAAATAAACACTTGAGGCAGAGCTCACCAGGCGGCACACAGCCTTCCCACGGCCCCTTCTTAGCATCTCTGGGAGACTGCCCACACCTGAGGTCCATGTTAAAAGCGGTCAGATTTAGAAATCTATCTGCCTAAGGCATCGCCTGCCACTGGAAGTTTTTATCACCCTAAGTTTCTCCTTTGGACTGAACCACTAAGGGCACAGTAACCTGCCCTTGCTGTTCTTACAACTCGTCTGGTGAAGGAGAGCAGTCTTTCCCTCCACCAGCAAAGAGGGAGAAAAAAAATAAGTGACCTTGGCCTGATCAGCCTTTTTGTCAAAGCAGAGGTCTTAGCAAAGGAGAGCCAGGCAACCCAAACCAGCTGCCTGGCCAGGGCTCAGCATAAACTAAGCAGAATAACCACAAGGGGAAGGGTGTCTAGACAGCCTCGGTCTCTGTAAGAAGCAACCTTCCCCTGCAGTGTCAACTCTGAAAAATGGACTCCAAATGTCGACTCTAGAAAAAGAGCGATTGAGAGGCCATGGAGGCGGTGGGGTAATGCACTATGGGCTCCATCACTGGACGTAACACGGAGGAGAGGTGCTGGGCCTGGCCTACCAGCCAAGGGCAGCCACCAGAGACCAGGAAGGGAGGCAGGGCCCATGCAGGGGAAACCAAAAAGGGGTGTGACAAACAGTATTTGGATATGGGGTTTATCGGCCGCCCTCCCACAACAGAGGGACTAAAACGACAGTCAATTCTCTGTGTGGAACAGAAGTTGCCTGTCTGTCATCTTTCTATGGTCCATGTCTTTCTTCTTCCTTTCCCAAGAACTTTCTCAGTTCCTCAGCACTAATATTCGGTGGAGGATGGAGGAAACTATCAAATACACAAGGTATGGAAATGATAGACAGATGAGCACCTGGGATGCCTAACTCACCCCGCTTGCCCGGGAAAGGCATTTCTATAGGGCTTACAGGACTACAGAGAATGATCCGTCCTGAGCATTTCCTGCATCTCAGGCTCTGTGCTAGACTCTTGGGACCGTCATGGTGGCTCAGAAATGAAGCCAGTCCCTCCTTCCAGGGAGCTGACAGTCTCCCGGGGGAGTGAGACAGTAATCAAATCAGGACTTGGAACTTCTGTATCAAGCACTGTGGGGTTCCAGAGACAGCACTCTCACTCCTGAGAGAGGGTCAGCAACATGCTCCAGAAGAGATACTTAAGGGAGAGGAGCTGGAAACTGCAACACAGAGTGGGAAGAAAACCCTTCCAGGCAGAAGGAACAAGATGGAAGGGACATGTGACACGGGCGGTATTCTAAAAGCCTGGAAAAAGTCTCACGTGGTGACCAGGGCACATGGAGCCAGGGAGGAAGGAATAATGAAGCTAGAGAGGCAGGTGGACGGCTAGAGCGTTAGGCAGGAGGAGTCCATATATGGAAAGCAATTTGACTGCCACACTTATTTATTGGGACCCCTCCCTTTGAGACAGATGACAATTTGGGACTCTGCCAAGACCCCCCTCGATTGGGAGGAGAGCAAAAGAGACAAAAGTAACAAGTTCTCTACTTCCCTAAGGTCTGCCTAACACAAAGAAAGAGTAAAGAAGAAACGCTGAACACAGAATGCATCGGCCAGATCACTAATGAATTCCCATCTCTCTGCTGTCTCCTTTTTTAAAATGATGGGCGGGTGGGGGGGGCAGGGGGCGTGGCCAGGGGAGGTCACTGCTGGCCACAGCAGCCTCCCAGGACCACAGAGAGCTCAAAGGGCCACACAACCCAAGGCATGCCAGGGATTTCAGGCAGAATATAAACTCCACCGGCTGGCTAAACTGTTTATATGTTCTTGAGTTAAAAATACACCACTCAGGTCAGCGTTAACACCAGGGCCTTATTACCAAGGCTGTTTGTAAGCCAGTTACACAAGGCTCGCCCATCTTTTAAATGTGCCTCAATCTGCAAATTGTCTGCCGATACATCAGTGGGATTATAATAAAGCCACCAAATATACACGCATTTGAGAAAAACACTTTCCAAACCCAAGGATACTTTACTGTTTATAAATAGTTTACTTTTTTTGATCCCCAGGCATATAATATTCGCAGTTGCTCCAGAAACCAAAGAAACATGGAACAGGAACACAAACCACAACCTCACAGAAACAATAAACAACAGATGGCAGGACATATGCACAAGCTGCCACCCCCTTCACCAAAAGCACACACCAAAAACGGATGCTGACACACCAGCCTGCCAACAAAGACACGTGCTCTTCCAGATCACACTCGACACCATTTATGGAGCACCTAGAACCTTGTGAGGTGCTCCAGACCCCCAAGGAGGTGAAGGGCCAATCCCAGGCCTCAAGGAATTCACCGACTTGAAAGGGAGGCAAGACAAACAAGAAAGAAGGCAACACCGGTCTGACTGTATTCTTCCTAGAGACAGTCATGGAGAGTCAGGTCTGGGTTCTAACTGGCAAGTATGAGACTCTGGGCATGTTATTCAACTACTCTGGGTCTCATGCGTTAAGACAGAAGTAAAGTATTTCATAGAGTTAGATAATTAAATGAGCTCATGTCCCTATGCCCTGGTGCAAAAATGCAAACTATTACTGTTAGGTTGGGCCTTCTAAAATTACAAATTATTTCCATTTTGTCCTCATAACAAGCTTAAAGAGGTGGGCACTAGGATTATCTTATGTAACATTAGAGGAAATGGAGTCAGAGGGAAGCTAAGTAAATTGCCTGAGGTCACCCAGGAAGCTAGGTTCCAGAGCCACCACTGCTACTACTGTGCCCCCAAAAGCATGGCTGCCTCCTCACCACCACCATCATCATGACGCATGTGACAGGAAGGTGGCTTTGCAGAGGACAAGGACACAGCATCAACCTCCCCAGCAGACCCTGAAACACTGCACTGTTCTGGCCTCTTCATGGGTTAACATGACTTGAATTTACTTGAAAAGTTCAAGATAAATGCTAAAGTCACATTTGCCTTAATGAATGATTCTGATTAGTTAACTTTAAAAAAAAAAAAAAAGTTTAAATGTCATCTGTCTCCAAACAAAGGGAGGGGTCCCAGCAAATAAGTGTGGCCATCCTGTTGCTTTCCATAGATGGTCATGTCTATTTTAGGGATCATAGTCTCACGTCCAATTAGTCTGCCAATTTCACCTCCATGCTCATTTTTTAAAAACTCTGACTAGAATTTTCCAGCTCCACTGTAACTTTAAGCTTTTGTGTTCCTTCTGCATTTAAAAAGAATGCCATTTCCCAATATATAACTCCCAGATGTAGAATTCACAGATGATTCATCTCGCAGAACAAGTGTTCAGAGACATCAGCTCCAAATAGAGCAAAAACTTGGAATTCCCTTCTCCTTCAAAGTAAGAACTTGCCTAGATCAGCTCTGCTCAGCAAAGTTTGTTTTCAATTATATTTCCAAATTCTTTTAACAATAACTGCATGGCGTCTGGCACCAACACATCTGATTCTTTGAAGTGGTTCTCAAGCCGAGAGTAGAAAATAAGGATAAAGGGAAAAGGAAGGGCGCCTATCCACAATTTTTGTTTTAGGTCAAACATTCTCTCCAAAAAATGCTTTTTTGGGGGGCCACGCAGACGGCATGCGGAAGTTCCTGGGCTAGTGATCAAACCTGCACCATAGCAGGAACCATAGCCACACAGTTAAAACGCCGGATCCTTAACACACGGATCCACTGGGGAACTCCCCCAAAGTGCTCTTTGTTATCCAAAATCAGACAAACTGCAAGCTATGACTTCTCACCAAAGGTCCATACTGCAAGAAGCAAAGAGAGCTCCTGAACTGATCCCATCGGCTGGCTCTTTATGAGAAAACAGATCATCAGCACAAAGAAAACAGCCCTTTACTCCTTATATCCAAACCTCAAACACTTCTGCTAAGCCCTCTACACAGGTCAGTGAGGAGAAATCACACTTGGAGACTAAATTTCAGAAACCCCTTTGGGAATCAATGAAAACATGGGATCCTTTTTGCCCAGGGGAAAAAAAAAAAATGCACCGAGCCCCAAGAAAAAAAGTTCTAGGGCAATAAACAAATACTTATCAATGAATTCCCAGGTACATGAAATCGAAAACTCCCTGCTGCTTGAAGTCTAAATGGCAAAGAAAAAAAGACAGGGATGAGTGAAAACTTACCTAACCAGAGAGCTTTTGCAGAGGACAAAATATAAATAATAAATCCACGGTAACAAGGTCATGTGAACAACAGTGAGGGTCTAATATTGACAAAAGAAGTTCTTTCATGGAAGGGTGGGAGGGCTATGTGGCTTACTTTGATTTCAGAAAGCACATGGCAAAAGGTTACCTTTAGGTCTTAATGGGAGAATATTTATTTAAAAAAAAAAAAAAAGGGAGGGGGAGGCTCCCACTGTGGCCCAAGGGGATGGTCGGCATCTCTGGAGTGCAGGGATAAAGCACAGCCCCAGCCCAGCACAGTGGGTTAAGAATCCAATGTTGCCACAGCTGTGGCATAGGTTGCCACTGCAGCTCAGATCTGATCCCTGGGCACTCCATATGCCATGGGGCGGCCAAAAAAGAAAAAAAAAAAAAAAAAAAAAAAAAGAGGTCTAGTTCTTTGGACTATTTCCTTTAGTCATAAAAAAGTAGTCCCTAATTTCTGTTAAACATCATGTCAAGAAGTTCCAAATCACTAACTGTGCCTTCGACTTCACTGCATTTTAGCTATACCTCCAAACGAGGTTCCAGATTCCAAGAATTAGCTCTAGAGAAAAAAAAAATCCCAAGTTTCCACTATATGAAAGCATACATGATCGGAAGAGAAAAGCCCAAAAATTTCCACCGAAGGCGCTAACAAACTCCACGTGGAGGTAAGATGGATATTCAGAAAATGGAACATCAAAATTCCCAGCCTCCCTTGGCATGGCAAAGTCTTTTAAGGAATCCAAATGAGAGGGATCACAATTTTCAAGACCAGTGTTTGAGCAAGAGGGAAGCAATGAAAACCCAGGCAGATGGGTAATTTGGGATGAACTTGACCAAAAAAAAAAAGTGAAAAAAGACTTCAAAATTTGAGAAAACAAAGCTCTGGACTGTACATATTAAGCTGCTGAGTTTCCGCCTTGAAAGGCACACTGCTAAGAGAATAAAAAGCTGCTCTGATGCCCCCATGTTCCCTGCACGTTGTCAATGGCGAGCCAGCTCAAAAAAGGCAGATGAGGTTGTGTGTGGCTGCCCTTCCTCAGGCAATGACCAGTGAATCTGCTACAGGTGGGTCCATCAAGTCATGTAAAAGGCAGCTTGTCCACAGTGGCTACAACTTCTCTCAATGGAACTATGCATGGAAGGCCCACTTGAGAGAGATGCTGCCTGTAGTAGCCCTTAGCAGGGCAGAGCTCCGTGACTCTGAAAAAACCAGGCCCTTAACTTATTTGCCCTTTTGGACCTAAGATCTTAAAAAGCTAAATCAAAGATCTAAAGTAGGTCTGCAACAGCTTCTATAGCTTCCTTTGAGCCAGAGTGGAAAAGAGGCAACCATCAAAGAAAGACAGTGGAGTACTTGCTCCTCTTCAGTAATACCTAAAGGCCCCCAGGAATTCCCTCACTGAGAGCCCCCCAGGCACACCCTGCCTCCCTCTACTGCCAGGGCAGCCCCCTGAGGTCCCACTCGGAAGCACCAAACATGCAAAGGGGACTTTTAAGTTACTATCCTAAACATACAGATTAAGTGACTAATGCTTACCATCCAGTGAGTAGTAAGGTTATTCCCCCTCTGTTTCATTTCAGATAGAATTATATACCTGAAATTGAGCAGCCTTAGCCATCGTACACTCCTTCACAGAAAGGAAATTAACTGATGAGTTCAAGGTCACACTCCCAGGCAGGGGCAGAGCTGGGACAAAACCTCAGCTCAGGACAAAAACCTCCTGATACCCAACCACGGGCTATTCTCTCATCCATCCACATTCCTGCCTTCACAGCTTTAAGATAACTAATTTTTTTCCTTTTAAGTCAATAGTTTGTATTCCTTTTGTTCAAGAACTTTTAAGAAGCATAATGAAAATGTGGGCTCCCTTCTGACCAGAAAGATGTACTGGGCTCCAAGATTTCATACATAAGAAAGTTCCGGAGTTCCCGTCGTGGCGCAGTGGTTAACGAATCCGACTAGGAACCATGAGCTTGCGGGTTCGGTCCCTGCCCTTGCACAGTGGGTTAACGATCCGGCGTTGCCGAGAGCTGTGGTGTAAGTTGCAGACGTGGCTTGGATCCCGCGTTGCTGTGGCTCTGGCGTAGGCCGGTGGCTACAGCTCCGATTCGACCCCTAGCCTGGGAACCTCCATATGCCGCGGGAGCGGCCCAAAGAAATAGCAAAAAAAAAAAAAAGACAAAAAAAAAAAAAAAACAAAGTTCCCTAGGACCCCACCCCCCCCACCCCGCTCCGCATCCCACTCCTCCCACACACAATAGTATTTGAGCTTAGTCAGTCTCTCTTTTAGGACAGTCTGGAATTCAATATAATTTAATCAAGTCAAAGCACTGTTTCAAATGAACTTGTGAAATAATAATAATAATGTAAAAAAGTCTCCATAGAAGATTCTTCTCTTGTCCAAAACACAACCACAGATAAGGCCAAACCATCGTGGCCAAGAGTCCCACACAGACACCAAATCTGAGAAAACATTTAGAGGAATTTGGGATGAGGTAGACCTTAAGAACTACAAAACATTTCAGTTTACTTTCTGGCTCTCCTCTCTTGTGAAGACGATGAAAGGAAACCCCATCCCATTTGAGCTGCAGCTTCTGCATCCATCACTTTGCGGGATCAACAACCAACTTCCTGGAAGCAACAAGCTCTTCGGGCTGTTTATAAATTGTGCAAGCACTGATAGCTTGTATGCCAGAAACGCACACCAGCCCAGGTGGAGGACAGAAATCACAGGAAAAAAAAAATTTTTTTTTAATTGAAAACTAAAATGAAGGCAAGATGCACGGTGCTGGACCCAGGTACTACACTGCTGAAATCAGATTCAAGGATGATGTTCTCCTGATTTACGAAATAGAAATTAAACTCAGAATTTTTCAGTTATAAGTACCTCTGCCGCCGCCCAAATTTTTCTTAAACCCTTGGGTGTGTGCTTCCACTTCCTGAACAGAGAATCCACTGCAAGATGATATCTAATCAAATATCATATAAATTTAATTAAGATTACTACATCCGTAAGTTTAACCTGACCATAGTGGACAGCTTTTGAAACCAATGAACACTACATAATCTATGCACAATTATATTTTCACAAACAGAATAGGTAAATCATCCCATAAACTTTGATAAAGCAGATGACTCCCATTGGAATTCCTAATTAAGCTGTAACCAGTGTGAAATCTATTCTCAAACAGTCTACTAACCAACAAAGTAACAGGCTGGGGAGAAATTAAACTCCAGACTTTGACAAAACCAAGACAAACCATTCTGCAGCTACTTGAAGAAAAGCATTTTTCAAAGCTGTGAAGTTTAAATCAAGCACAGAGGGTTCCAGGAAGGTAGTTCTTTGCTTTTGGGGGGATTTTCTTCAGGGTGCCTCTAAATCTATTTAAAGCAGCCTCAAGTAGCCACAGCTGGAGGGTCAGGCCTTACAAAGTAAACAATAGTTAACTCAATTCAGACTCAGGACTTAACTACAACCAGTGGCTAATTACTCCTCTATTAACCAACAGTATCTGAACTATCACTTTTTAAAAGACCCATTCAGAATTATGTTTGTTCACTAAAGGATTCTAATCAGCAATTAATAGCAGAGTAGAAACCTCCCAATTAAGAGCTACATGGGGAAAGACAAGAGTTTGTCAGAATTACACATTTCTGGCAAAGGAATCTAGGACAAAAAATTTTCTAAGTGCCTCCCACTGGGGAGAGGGGAAAAAACGTATTCTGAGAACATACAAATTAAGTGTGTACACGGTGTATGCTCAATAAACATTCTTTAAACGTATAGCTTACCAAAATTACCTCTGGAAAAACACACTTAAAATAAATGCTAATTTTTTTTTCAAAGGTTGTTCAAGCTCACATGTTTTGAAACTACCCTATAGTGAATGGCATGATATGTACATTATATCTCTCCAATTATATCTTAATTTTTAAAAACCTATACATTTAGAGATGTAATGAAATGCTTAGATTTGCTTCCAAAAAACATGAAAGGGGACAACTGCATTAAGGTATAGATCAAACAGGAGGAGCTATTATCATCAAAAAGAACACAGGAGTTCCCTGGTAGCCTAGCAGTTGGGGGTTCAGTGTTGTCCCTGTTGTGGTGCAGGTCCAATCCCTGACCTGGGAACCTCTGCATGCTGCAGGCTGAGGCCAAAAAATAGTAATAATAATAATAACAACACCAAGAACAAATATTGGCAGGGATGTGGAAAAAGGGGAACCCTGGTGCACCCTTGGTTGGTGGGGATATAAACTGGGGCAGTCACTATGGAAAAGAGCATGGAGGTTTCTCAAAAAACTGAAGACAGAATTACCATATGACCCAGCAATTCCACTCCTGGAAATATATCTGAAAAAAACAAAAACACTAATTTGAAAAGATACACGTACCTACCCCAATGTTCACAGCAGCATTATTTACAACTGCCAAGATAAGGAAGCAACCTAAGTATCCATCAACAGATAAATGGATAAAGATGTGGTATATATACATACACACAATGAAATACCACTCAGCCAAAAAAAGAATGAAATGTATTATTTGCAGCAACATGGAGGGACCTGGAGGGCATGATGCTAAGTGAAATAAGTCAGATAGAGAAAGACAAATACTGTCTGACATCACTTATATGTGGAATCTAAAGTATACAAGAAACTAGTGAATATAACAAAAAAGAAGCAGACTCACAAAGAACAAACTAGTGGCTACCAGTGAGGGGAGAGGGAGGGGCAATAAAGACAGGGACACAAAAACTACTGGGAGTAAGATTGGCTCAAGGATGTATTGCACAACTCAGGGAATATGGCCAGTATTTTGTAATAACTGTAAATGGAAAGTAACCTTTAAAAATTGTACAAAAAAAAAAAAGATTTTTGAAAACAGGAGGAGCTAT
The DNA here is from genome assembly GCF_054392235.1 of Sus scrofa. Classification (NCBI taxonomy): domain Eukaryota; kingdom Metazoa; phylum Chordata; class Mammalia; order Artiodactyla; family Suidae; genus Sus; species Sus scrofa. The sequence goes on from NC_139395.1 coordinate 62,847,351, forward strand.
CAGCTGGTATCTGTTGAGACTGGGGTACATAAAGTTCATGACATTATTCTGTCCAACTATGTGGATGTAGGCTATCTTCCTTGCAAAAAGGTTAAAAAAAATAAATAACATGTTATACCAAGAAAAGTGAGTTGGCTTTTTTTTTTTTAATACCTGGCTGCATATCTAATGTTGCCTTAATGCAGAATTTTTTCTTTTAATCAGACTTTTCAGTTCTTCCCCTCACAAGAAAAAGAAGCTAATCTGCAATTGCCTGTGTGAATGCTGGAGGTACAAATGCTTTCAAAGAGTGTGGCAACTACAAAATTTGGAACTAGAGCGAGATTATCCATCCCCCAGTTTGAAAGTGCTCAATTCTTCTTCTTGTCTCAAACAGGCTATCATCAAGTAGATAATTAGCGAGAAAGAAGTTATAGTGCAATGTATGCTCTGACCAAGGTAAGTGGCACATTATTTGAAAGGCAAATTATAAAGCAGTAGAAAGGGCAAGAGATAGGAAGTGGAGATGGGAGAGGCATTACTAAATGCTGCATAAAGCAGTCTTATAAAATGAAGTTATATGATTTGTTTTTAATCAGCTTAAAAAAAAAACCCTCCATTATTTTGTTTCTCAAGGTTTAGGGAATTCTGCTGCAGGATAGACCCTCAGTTATTCCATTCATTCTCTTCCTAACAATAAGAGACCTTTGAGAAAAAACAAAACAAAACAAAACAAAACCTGCAGATCATAAAAGATTAGAGAGCTGGGCACCATAAAAGTTTAAAGAATAATCAATGCAAAGTGCTTAAAAAGAGACAGGACATGATTTTCTTTCAACTCTCTGAATGCCACCTTTTGCCAAAACAAACTGAACAAGCAGTGATTGGAACCTGCATCCTGGTTCATAAGGAAATCAAGATGTATTAGGACTTGAAGAGATGAACGGATTGGTTGTTCGCACAATGGGCTTTACCGGTTATGCTAGATTAAATAGTAATAAAGACGCAAACAATCATAGCCGTTCATGTGGGCAAGGCTGTGAATCATGGCCATTCACTGGGGAAGAGATGCAGGTACAGGTGCAGGAACGAAAGGAAACGGCTTTTCAGGTGGCATCCTTGCCAGATTCCTCTGATGACCCTGTGCTCACTGCCTGTGTCCCCTGCAAAGTTACTGTACAATGGCAAACAAACCAAAACAAAGGACAATGTCAGAGCTCTCCTACTCTCTGCATACAATCCAGCAATCATCTTGCCCTACACCTCCTCCTCCTTCAAACATTTCCAGAGAGAAGTGGGTACAGTGCAGGATTCAGCTGGCCAGGGAGTCTGTAACCTAACCCGTGTTAGGAAGAGTGCACCTGCATGTTTCTGAGCAAATGACCAAGCGTCTTGTAGGGGCTCAGTTTCAAAGAAACCTTGGGAAATAATAGGATAAAATTATTAGTTCAAGGGCCTCTCATTTCTCTGCCTCCTTCCCACCCTCCACCTTCCAGAAGTTATAGTGGAATGCTCCAGAGACAGAAGTATTTGCACAACTGGAATACATTTATAAACCACCTCAATCATTTCTGCTAATTGTATAATTCGTATAATTTGTTGCAACTGTTCAGAGCTGCCCCCTACACTGGTTTGAGATTCCCAAGGGCACATAAAGTTTCATTCTATTCATATTATCAAAAACTTTATGGCACAAGGCTGCTTGGGTTGTGAGTCCTGCCACCTGCTTACTCCAAAAGAGGTGTACATATTAGAAAAGTAAACTTTTCCCAGGAGGCCTCTGTCACCAGGAACCCTGACTTGGAGAGACTGGCCATGAGAGGATGCAAAATTTGAGTTACTGGGGCCTTAGCCTTCCACCTGTGCTCAGAATCCTCAGCAAGTTGACTGACCTACATTGGATTGGGGGAAACACATGTGTCGTCTAACTTTGTCTTCACGGCAGCCTAAAATAGGATATTAGGATCCTCTTTTTAGAAATAAAGGAAAGAGGTTCGGCACATCACACACACGGCTGTAGGGTGGTGGGGCTAGGAATGGACCCCAGAAATAACCTCCCTTCTCTTCCTCACTATTCCCTTGTGAATGGCGAGCACTGGGTGTGATGGGCAGGCATGAGGCATCCAAATAATTAACAGGGTCAGAGTAAAGGAACCTTCACCCTCCCCCACCCGTCTCCCCATCAACAACCCAACCCAGGACCTGGGGTTCAATCAGGAAGCAAATGCCCACCTAGAGGACAAAAGACCAGCTGAAAGCAGGTCGTGAAAACCACGACACCCAGGGAAAGAGGGAAACAGCTTTAAAAAAAAAAAAAAAGAGCAACTTTTATAAGCAGACTGTATGGTTTATAGCTTGCATTTCAGAAGATTATGCATTAAATACTTAGATTGAAACCACACGTAAAGTATTACTAGAAATGTATAAAGCATAAAGCCTTTGGATAAGAAAAATTCCTACGCATACCTTCTCCAAAAAACCCCAAAAACCAAAAACACAGGCCACCAATTGGCAACTTTCAATTAGACCAGAGGCCAATCATAATTTTCAATTTTTCTACAATCCTGATTTAACTATTCAATCTGCTTCATGGCAACAATGGTCCTGTATCACATTCTTCAGTAGAAAATTTCTCGGTCTCAGTCATATAATTGGCCAATTAATAGGTCACTTTAGACTGCTGTTCTAAACCCTGCAATTATATATATTTATAAAAAAAAAAAAAAAAAAGTGCAGGTTCCAAGAGGCTTAACTACTGTGAAAATTTTAACCTCTGGTCTTCAAAGTCCTGCTTTGCGTGGGGAGATAAGAAGTGATCTGAGTTTCTGACTGATTCCCATACTTTTATTCGAAACAAAAGCAGAGGACAACCACATTACTGACAGTCCCCAGGAACTGAAGCCAATGAGGTAGATAAAATGGACTCAAAGGCTCCACATCATGCTTAAGACACCAAAAAACAGCACTAACAGTTCCTAAATTTCCCACCAGTCAGGGAACATTGAGGATTTTTAGATTTTTTTTCTCTGCCTGGGAATTTTCCTTCCACCCCTCCTCCCTCCTGTCTCAAGACAATGCCTTCAGCCTTTGAAACTGCATCCATTGTAAACAGCTCTGAATATTAACACAGCCCAGAGTCCCGCTCTAAAAGACCCCCAGGGTTTCAAATTGCAGTTGCTGAGAAGGGAAAAGGTCCCCAGTGAGTAAATGTCACCAAGCTCATTCAAAAGCAGTTGAAGATCTGGCCTGCTCATGAAACTTGAAAGTCTTTCAACTTTGGGGGTAAATCAAAAGAATCCCTTTGAGTTTTAAGCAGATGATCTTGGTACACCCAACATCCTTTATTGCTCATGGCGACTTTCAATTCAACAGATCCCTTTTCCAGATTTCCCTCTCTGGTGGATGGTGGATGTCACTTTTAAAATAGCCAATGGCTCTTTTAAAAAACAACCTCCTTCCCCTGATAACAGAACCTTCGGGGCTGTAGCAGGTGCACAGAACTGGGCCAGGTGCGTTGTTAAGTCACACAAAACCCGAGTGGCTCTCTCTCGCATTTCTGTCCACCCTCAAAGGGAAGATGCTGAAAAGGCTTTGCACCAGGAAGACACCTCTGCAAAATGGGGGAGAGGCCTTTTCATTGTGAGTATGGTGTCTGAGGGGAGAAAGGTCAGCCAGAGGCCATCCCAACGTGCTCAGGGAAGGCTACTTGGGGAACTGAGGCCAAGGCATTAACACTGCAGGGAGAGGAACTTTGAGCCCTCAGAGGAGAGACGGAGGGCCAAGCATGGGGACATCCACTGGGAACCAGCGCTCATTACTCTGCACTAAATCATCATCTTTTTGGAGATGAAGAATTAATTACTGCTGACAGTATATTCAAAAAGTCCAAAGTTTAGGGACTCTAGTGACCTAATACAATTACGGAAAGGGATGCACACACTTCTTTTTAAAACAGTCCCTTGAAAGGACAAATACAGCCCTGACATATACCATAAAGGCAAGCGACACTGTAAGGAAGGGAATATATATACACATGACTGGGTCACTTTGTTGTACAGCAGAAATTGGCACAATATTGTAAATCAACTATACTTTAAAAAATAAATAAGTAAACAAAAAATAGACACTGTATGCCAACAGGGTTCATTTGCAAAGGGACCTGGGGGGTCTCCAGGCACTTCCTAATTTCACAGTCCTCAAAAATTAGATTTTTATGGCCCTAATTTCATATCAGAGGAACTTACTGTGTGCCTTTAAAAGGCAATCAACTGTATTTCCCAGAGACATCCCCTCACTGGGAAAAAAAAAAAAAAGAGGGAGAAAGAAAACTCCTAACAAGTAAGTGCTCCATCACGCAGAGGAAGTGAGGCTTCTGACACCAGTTGCAAAGAAAAGGACTCTGCGCTCAGATCAAAGCTTCTGAAAACTTTAAATGCACTTGCACTTTTCAGATTTTCTCCCTGCCATTACCCACTGTTCAAAAGGCTCCCTCTTCAGAACAACCCTTTGTCCATCCCGGGTCAGCCCAGTTCTTAAGTGATACAGAGATACAAATAGGAAAACGGACAGAAGGGAAGACCTCAGGGCCAAGAAGACAATCATCTACTTCTCTAAAAAATGAAAAACAAACACACATACAAACACACACACACACAAAAGAATCTCCGATTAAGGTTCTAGAACAATTTGGTCATCTGCAATTTAATTTGCATAAACAGGATGGGGAAGCATTTTCCAAGCCCTTAATTCACAACACCCTGCACACCTGGGCCTTCCAGCACAGCTGTAAAATTTGAAAGACAAAGGCCCTCTTTGCTTCCCAACTACAATGGCAACCACCATGGGCTTATGTTTATTTTCTAAAGTAATCATAAGCACCACTTAGGTGCCAAAACCCACAGGGTTTGATTTAAGTCACCCGCATTTGGTACTGCAAAGACCAAAAAGGAGATAAAATGAGATCCAAAATCAAGCCATTCGTCTTAAACTGACTGTGAATAATTCACACTGGTGACCTTTAGAGACGGTCCTTGTTTCTGAATACCTGGGCATCATCCCTCCACACTGAGCAGGAGAATCATTTGTTCCTGCTGCAGGACCTGCCTGCTTTCCTATCAGAATCCTATTAGGTCCTCGTTTAGCTGCCAGACCCTTGAAGCAGGCAACACTGGGCTCAGCTTTTTGTCACAGAGTGGAAGGTAGATTGCGTTTTAATGCATCTTAGCTCCTGAAGCCATATGCTCAAAAACAATTTCAAAGAAAGCAAACATCTGAGTTCTAAGAAGTTCAACTTCTCCCAAGGTTCTGGGAAGGTGGAATAGGGCTTGGCAGTGCTGGGTGCTATTTATGAATGTGCTGGTTGAACTATGCCAATCTCACCTACGTAATGGGATGGCAGACTCAGTTATGGCTCCAGTACTACAACTATAAGCTATTGTGTTGAATAAGTTATCCTCAGGCCCCAGGAATGAAAGTATTTTCCCTCTCCCAGCACCATTCCAGTTCTTCTCTTCAAACTACATTTACATTCACTATTAAGAAGTTGTACTTTCCTTAGGCTGAGCCTAGGAGCAACTTCAAAATTAGATTCACTATTTGCAAAAGCAAAAAAAAAAAAAAAAAAAAAAAAGTCCCATAAAGCCACAGGTCCTCTTTCTATCTCAAACTCACAGCCTGAAATTGTTTGAACTAGCTGCAGTAAATCTACTTCATGAGGTTATAAACTAGCTCAAAGGATTTTCTAGACACAATGGACTCGGGGGTGTAAACTTGGTGAAACCGTAAGATATTTTATTATATTATTTATATTCAGAGACTTTCTCCCCTAAAGTCTTGCTGAATCATAGCCAGGAATATAAAACATAAATATCCTGATGGAAAATTCAGAACAAGACTAATGACTTAAATGGAGAAATCTGAAGTCCAGGGGAAAAAAAAATATTTGCTTGATTTTTTTTAATTAGAAAAAAACTTCACAAGTATTTGTCAAAGGATACACATTTCTGTACTGAAATATCTTACAGCTATCCACACACAAACTAGAAGCCATACTACTCACATCTTAAAATATTATCAGTTAACACCATAATCAGTATAATCAAGTCTAGTGAAGCTTAAAATAGCCAGTTTGGTATTTACTGATCATCCAATGTGTGAGGAAAAGAGAAAAGACCGCAATTTTAAAGGTATTTATGACTTGTGAAATGTCACTCCTTAGGCAACAGAAAGCCCCCAAAACAAGCAGTAGTTTTGTTCCAAAAATTAAAGGGCAAGGCAAAGTGGATCTTGTGACCATAGCAAAGTGCAAACAAGAGGACACTGTGTCCTCTCCAGGAAGCCACCACTTCTGAACGAAATACCTTCCCCACAACGCCACTGACACATGGCATTAGGAGTCACTCTTCCAAGAGGTGAACACTTAAGAAATTACCCTGATTCTGCTCACGTGATTTTACTTTTTTAAAAACTCCTTTAAGAGTATGTAAGGGAAAAATCACAATACCCCAGACCACCCCAACTAAATAAAACAGTACCTAACAGCAATGCTGGGCTCTACCTCCCACTGCTTTACACTTTGACCACTGGTTGTCCCTAAGTCAGGGAATGCCAAAGGAGCAGCAGTACACTGAAGAGAAATCCCACCCCTCAGTCAAGGGTCTAGTTTCAGAACTCTGTAGGACTGGATCACTGGTCCAAGTTAACGCTCTTTGCCCCACTCTCACAGGTACAGGGTCTACACATTAAAAAGGAATTAACTTCCCTCTCTCCCCTCCCAGCAGCCAGATTCCCAGACACATGTTCTTAGATCAAGCCACAGGTGTTGGTTCAAACTTGTGTCACCAGTTTTCTCTCTTTTTTGAATGCTGAATGCCATGACAGAGGTTACTACTGTGCCTCTTCTATGTCCTAGGAAAGAGGTTCAATTATTCAACTGAAAAGCAGACTGTTCAAGCTAGGCCTCTTCTGCAAGGTACTAACAGTTCTGCAGAGATGCTAATTACTGATAACCGGACAGGATTCTGACTCCTGGACCAGATTTGTTAGAAATTGTAAAAGGCTATATTATTCTCCCTTGTTTACAGAAATTTAACGTATTTTTTTCCTGCTGAAACTCCCGTAAGAAGTGTCCCACTAAGTCTACATAGGCCAAAATCCTGACATCAGAGAAGAGCTAGGTTAATCTCACTCTGTCAACCCAGTCTCTGGCACCCTCTCCAGAAGGAGCACTACTCCAAAACTAATTTGCACCATTTATAGAGAAGAAATGCTAGAGGGTGGACCCCACTCCACTCCACTACATCTCAAGCCCAAATGGTCCCCTAGAGAACAGACAGGAAGGGTCTGGGACACAGTTCCCTCAAATGCCAACCAGGCGGAAAAGGACAAACTTCCAGCAGTTACCGACCCCCAGAACTTTCAGAGCCCCCTAACTCGGGGATCCTCCAGGAAAACTGCCTTCTGCCAGGGGCCAGAGCCAAGTCAGGCCACCAAGGTCCTGGGGGATGATGAGGCGGCTACACACGCTCTCACTAATAAATAATGTAAATACAAGACTGGAGCCAAAAGTCACCTCCATTCATTACCCGCTGGAAGGCCAAGCAGCTCACACACCAGAGAGTTGAGTTACGGGAGAGGAAAAAAGAAACACCCCCAGACACACTTCCTCACACTCTCCCCGCCAGATGTTTCCCACTCTCCACCCACACACATTCCCCTTACCTCCACAGTCTTCACTCACATTCTCTTACTTACCACCTCCCAGATCGCCCTCACGAGAGCCATGCTCGCTCACCTCCAGACCCCCACGACACTTCTCTTCCCTCCAGAACCTCAAGACCCACATCCACTCTCCCTAAGACCCCTTGACCCACGCTCGATCAGATCCTTCCCAACGAGGTACACTTTCCTCCTCCACACCTCCAAAACTCCGACTCGCGCAGCACCAGACCCTAGCGAAACGCACACTTTCCCCATCCAGACAAGTTCTCACGCACGCCCTCTCCCCTCTGGACCCCCGAAGGGGAGCTCACGCTAACATTTTCCAGCTCATTCAACTTCACACACAAGCAACTCAACCCGCAACTCCTCTCCCGGGGGAACAACCCCGCCGCCCCGTCCCAAGTGACAGCGCCCGGGGGGCGCGGGGAGGGCGGAAAGGGCGGTACTCACAGGCTCCGCGTCCAGGCGGGCAGGTCTCCTGGCAGCGCTGCCAGCCCCCGCCCGCCGCAGTCCAGCGAGTCCCCAGCGCAAGCGCAGGCGGCAGTGCAGGGCGCCCGCGGGCCGGCCGCAGCCGATGCGGGCTCCAGCCCGAGAAGCAGCAGCAGCAGAAGCAGCCGGAGAAGAGGACAAGGCGAACTGCGCGGGGCCCCGAGCGCTCCCCGGACCGGCCGCGCCATCTTGTCTGGAGCGCGCTGAGAACTCCGGGCGCGGGGGCTGCGAGGTCTGGGGCGACCGCAAGCACTGGCGGGCCTGAGGGGACTCTGCTCGGCACTACGCTCCGCGCCGGGGCATGGCGGCCGGCACAAGTTCACTCCGCAGCGGCGGCGACTCCGGCACTCAGCGGGCCCCCAGTGCCCGGGCCGCTCCGAAACGCCCGGAGGGGACAGAGAACCCCGCGCCCATCCGGGCTGACCCGCCCGTGCTCGTTGTGAACCTCAATGATCCGGGCAAGGGGTTCGGCCGGCACTCCTCGTCCTCCCGCCGCGCTTCTGTCCAGGCTCCGGGGTCCCCGCACACGCCAAGTGCCGCCGCCGCCCCTGCAAGGAAGGCGCTCAGGCTCACAACCGGAGCTCTGCGCCCGTAGGCATCTTCCTTGCGGCTTCGAGCGCCTGGCTGCAGACCCCTGACTGGACGGCACGTCCACCCCCACACTGCTCCAAGGGCCCCGTGCGCCTAGCTGTCCCAGCGCCGAAGGCAAAGGGAGCGCGCGCAGTTCCGGGCTCGGCACGGCACCTCCGCGCAACGAGAACCCTGCAGACCTCGCGGCCGAACAATCAGCCGCTCGCCGTTCGCCTCCCCGCGGCCCAACCCCGGCCGGTCCCAGAGGCCCCGCCCCCGGCCTCTCGCCCTCACACACCCCCTGGGCTCCGAGCCCCACGGCCTCCTGCCGGCCCACGTTGGACGCTTTGCAACAGTGCCCCGCCACGCCCCCCCGCCTGCTGCTTATTGGCTACCGAGGTTCACGGCAGACAGCCTGGACGCCCATTGGAGCGCTAGTCATGATCCCGCCCCTCTCGCTTATCCGGCCACCCCGCCCCACTCTCTTTTCCCACCCAAGGTGTGAAGGGCGGGGGACTGGGAGGAGAAAAGGAGAGACGTCCTCCGGTTCTTAAAGTGGACGTGCTCACTGAGGGTGGAGAAAGGGGATGCGCGCGGAGGGGAGGAGGAGTAAAGATCTGCTCTCTAGGTCTAGGGAAGGAGAGAAAAAATGGTAATGAGAATAACGCCCCCGCTTTGAAAAGGCCTAGCCCCAAAGATTTTTCCCTCCTGCCCAGATTGCTAACAGAACCAGTGATTTAGAACAAGTCTACACCCATTTTCCAGATGCCCTCTAGGAGCAAATATGTAAATAAAAATTCACAAATTTCATACTTATGGGGGCATCTTTAGTTATTTTGTTAGGAATGGCCGCCTTCCTCTCTCACAACCTGGAACTCCTTTCGGCTCCTGACATGTTCTTGATCTCTTAAATCCAGCAGTATGTCCTTGATTACCAAATGAATGTCTACCGCCTGTAGAAAACCGAGTCTCCAAGGTGCTCTTACCCCCTCCTCAATCTCTGCCCTGGTAAGTTGAAGAGTACTCCTGCTAACACTCCAGGCTTTGATAAAGGGATTTCTTTGTTTAAATCCGAGCATTTTAAAGCCACTTTTCAAGAAGCAATACATCGAAACAGAGTAAAAAGAGAAATAATAATTGTCACAAAGCTACTGACTTTGGCTCCTCCAGGTCAGAACATAGTAGCCATGTGTTAGGGTACTGCACTGAAACAGTAAGACAGGCGCGCGCACGAGCACGCACACACACACACTCGCAGAGTGAACAAGTTAAAAGATTAGCATAGTAAGAAATGGCTGCTCCTCTCCGCGTTTTGGTTTGCTGATGTCTCTTGTCCCTTCCCAAAAGTCTGTACTGTGAGTTTCTAACAGAACAGGACACACTGTCAGGAAAGCAAAGCAAGTCAAATCTGTTCAAAAACATTTGCTCCAGCAAATGAAATCTTACCTCTCCGTGTTAACGGAAACAGGGGAGAAAATATTTCCCAGAAAGAAAAAAAAAATTAAGGGTTTTGTCCCATTTTTGACACATTCTAAGGGGTTGCTTTAATTGAGATGTTAAGCTTTTCCACAGTTAGGCACCGCTCTTCTTAATCAAAATTGGGTTTGGGCTTGGTAATGGTGCGGTTCCTTTCTTTTTATTCCCTCCTTTCTCTCTTTATCCTCCTCCCCCTTCTTCTGATTCCTTATGCTATCAGATACTGATACCTCGTTTTTTCCTTCCTTACTTTCTTTCTTCCTCTCTTTGCATGATCTCAACAGTGAGTACCAAAGCAATGCTCAAATATGTTTGTAAATCAATTCAAATATGATTCCCAAGAAGCATTATCAGAAAAAGGTGGCAGCTGACCCATTCTGCTTATGCCTTTAACTAGCTTTTAGATTTCATTTGTAATCCACATTAAACCTAACACCTTCCACTTGGGCAAGAAGATATATCTCTATTTGTTGCAATGCCTTTCCATAAAACAAAAATAAGCCGAGGGATGGAATTTTAAGGATCCCAATGCGATGTAGTCCTCTAAGTCAAGATTTCTTAAATTTTTTGTTTAATGCAGCATAACCGGGAGCATTTCCTTAAGGGAAACTGTCAGATCTGCCTTGCCCCATCCCCACCTCAAATAAAACAGCATAGGGCAGCAGAAACAAATTGACTTCATTGAACTCCTTGAGATGCTGACCTAAATCATCGACAGGTTTGTTCCATTGCTGGTATTGTAAATATCAGATATTTATGCTTAGGAGTTCCATTGTGGCTCAGCAGTAATAAATCTGACTAGTATCCATGAGGATGAGTGTTCTATACCTGGCCCCACTCAGTAAGTGAAGGATCCAGTGTTGCCTTGAGCTGTGGCATAGGTCACAGCTGCCACTCAGATTCCTCAAATGCTGTGTTGCTGTGGTGTGGCTGTGGTGTAGGCCAGCAGTTGCAACTCCGATTTGACCCCTAGCCTGGGAACTTCCACATGCTGTGGGTGCAGCCCTAAAAAGACCAAAAAAAGATTCTTATGGTCAAATATGTTTCCAGATGCTTAAGGCTGCACCTGTGAGATGCTTTCTTTCAGGATAGGAGGATAGGAGTTGAGAATCAGCCAGGTAAGGGCACGGTCACAAATCTGAAACAGCCCCTGTGGTCTGATTACCACTCAGCCAGAGAGAAAGATTCCAAAACCGAGGAACACTTGCGGGGACTGGGCGCCTGAGCCTTGGCAGTTCCCCTCGTCTACAGCAGAGCATGAAGTCATGTCTGCTCCCCACACCATGTATGGAAGTTTGCCCATACACTAGCAACCTGCTTGTGATTGAAAGGAGAGCGTGGGCTTGGAGATCTCAGGGGAGAATTCATCTGGGGCCACAACCTAAAATCACGAAGACCTGAATCACCACAAAGGCAAGTTTTCGAGGGAACTCTCTATTCCTGCTTATAAAAGAGCAAATACAGGTCCACTCAGCACCAAGAACCAGTTGACTGGGGCCCTCTGGGTTCTCATTTCCCTCAACCAACACTTTCACAATTTTAGAGAGCTACTTATTCCTTGAAGGGTGTCATCCAGGGACTTTTAGGTTTTTCCCATTCTTTTTAATCTACCAGTGACCAAACTCCAGGGCCAGTACAGATAGAAGTCCCCCCACCCAAACCACTTGCAGGGCTCTTAAATACAGCAGCTCTAGGAGTTAATTATCCTAAACCCACAAAAGAGAAAAACCTCAAATCTAAATAGCCTGAAATCACCAAGTAGGAGAGAAGCAAATGACAAAGTAACAAGAAAACAGAGTGATCCCATGGATCTCTCTCTCTCTCTCTCTCTCTCTCTCTCTTTTTAACACAAATTCCAGGGGACTGAATTTTGGCCATTTAAGAGAGTTCTAGGTGGTAATAATTGGTGGTTTTCAGGAACACTGAGATTCAGACGTGCTTTCTTACTATTAGGAGAGATTTTACATTATGTTCAGTACATTAAAAGAACACCAGGCTGCATTCAGAAGACCTGGATTCTAGCCAAGCCACATTACCCATGAAACCTTTGCCCAGTCATTTCCTTTTTTTAAGCCTCAGTTTTCTCAAACGGAAAACAAGGAGAATGATACTTCTGAGTGCTAAGACAGTTAAGGAAAGACTCATTTTGTTATTGGACCTGGAGGGATTTAGCACCTGTTTAGGACTACACACTTCTAAGTCTTATTTTTAAGGTTGTTGTTTTTTTAAAATTTTATTAGAGTTGATTCACAATGCTCTGTCAATTTTAAGGTATTTTTGACTTTAACTCTGAAAGAAATTGACAGTCCACATACATACTGTAGATGGAAGATCTTGATAGGTCCTTTGAGCATAAAGGGTTTCCTCCCAGGCATGCCACAAAGGGTTAATAATTACCTGTAAAACCCCTGAAGACTTGCAGGGTGATGACAGCCCTGCTTTGAGCCTGTTTTGTGTCTCTCTTCCAAGGAAAATAAAGTTGTGTACTCATTAACTCCTTCCTCGCAATAATCCTGTCAACAAGATGGCTAGAGAAAGCCAATGAGTCCAGGAATGGAATAAAATATCCTATAAAATTTGATTGTGATGATCATTGTACAACTATAAATGTAATAAATTCACTGAGTAATAAAAAAATTTTAATTATAGAGTTTGAAAAAAAAAGAGAGATCATTTGGAGATTTCTCAGTCCACCGTTCCATTCCAATGTTTTCCCTTGGTGTGGGGGAGGGAAATTTATGTTTATTGTGCCATCACTGGCTACTGGAATATTGGCTAATGCCAAACAACAGCAAGCTGCAGTGACTGCATTTCCACAACAAGAATGGTGGCTGCCTGGAGCTCATCTGTGCCTCTGCCCGTGTCCCCGTCCACTTCTATAGCAGCATCAAGCAGGGGCCCCAAACCGCTGGAGTCCGTCTTCTAACACAAACTAGACCCTGCACCCCTGTCTTTGCCTTGTGAATTTGCAGTTTTAACTGGTTCACTGAAAGGATAAAGAAAAAGTTTATGAAAGCTAGAAGAACTTCAGAATTATGACATTCTGGGAGTTCCCGTTGTGGCTCAGTGGTTGGCGAATCCGACTAAGAACCATGAGGTTGCAAGTTCAATCCCCAACCTTGCTCGGTGGGTTGAGGATCTGGCGTTGCCGTGAGCTGTAGTGTAGGTTGCAGACTCGGCTTGGATCCCATGTTGCTGTGGCTCTGGCGTAGGCCGGCAGCTACAGCTCTGATTAGACCCCTAGCCTGGGAACCTCCATATGCAGTGGGAAGCGGTCCTACAAAAGGCAAAAAAAAGACAAAAAAAAAAAAAAAAAAAGAAAAAGAATTCTGACATTCTGGAGTGATGATCAGTATGAGGCAGCCTCTTTATTCCAGTGATGAAGAAGCGGGCTAACTACATCATCATCAGAGACTGTACCTCTCACCACCAAGCTGTTGCCTTTCCAATTATTACTTGGAGCCACACATGAAAGAGAAATGGGCCAGGAAATCAACGTTTATGCTGTACTGCCAGCAACTCAGATGCAACACCCAAATGTATATATAGAGCAGCACATTTATCATAACGTATAATAATAAGCTTCATGAAGTCATATACCTTATATTTTTCAAAGCAATATCACATCATAACAACAGCTGTCATTTACAGAGCACTTACTCCATGCCTGTCATTGGGCAGAGTGCTTTATATACTTTCTTTCCTTGAGGCAGAAGTTGAGAAAAATGCCCAGGGCCACACAAGCTATTAAGTGACAAGGCCAAGATTTCAAGCTAGCTCTAAGGACACCAAAGACCCAATATGGCATTTGAGCCTCATAAACTTTGAATATGACAGTTGTTATTATTCCCACTTTATAGATGAGAAAACTGAGGTTAAATGATGTGTCAAGGTCCCATAGAGCCAAGAATAAATAGAACCTTAAATCAAAGTTCCCTCTCAACCATCGTTACACACACTTTACATTCAGAAAATGTCTTAAGAATGGACATAATTTCTTTCCTTTTCCACACCAGCTAGTTGCTTTCCTGAATATCCTCTGATTAATAAGCAAAACTTTTAAAAGATAAATTTATTGGCCTTTTTCCCACCACACATGGCAGCACTTGTGTATTAATAAAGGTTAGTAATTACTGAGCACTTACTCTGTGCTGCTAGGCATTATTTCACGTTATAGCTTAATTTCACTGAAATCACAGAAGAATTTCATGAGGTCGACATCATATAGGTCCTTTTATAGATGAAGATACAGAGACTCTAGTCAATCAATTTACCCAAGCCACATCCTCCTTAGAACCCAAAGCCTGTGCTAATTAACACTTAACCCACCGCAATCACAGTTAACCCTGCCACCATCTCAGCACTCTTCACTGGAATTATTTTTTGTATCTATCACTCCTTCTAGACTAGCAACTCACTAAGGTCAGAGCCTGAGTCTGAATCCCATCTGAGCATTCCTGTTGCCTAGCAGTTTCAGGCACATGGTAGGAATAGAGGCAACAGATTCCATACAGCCAACCCATGCGCCACGACAGGAACTCTGCTGTTCTATGAAAAAGGAAACATATCGTGCAACCATGCCCCCTGCCCCCATCTCATACAAGTTTGCCTTTCCAATCCATGCCCCAGAGACATCAAGAGTACCTAAAGCTTGTCAGAAACTCGAATCTCAGCTCCCACCCTAGACCCACTGGATCAGGAGCTGCTTTTCTTCTTTTTTTCTTTTCTTTTCCCTTTTTTCCTTTTTTTTTTTTTTTCCCTTAAAGCCACTGGAGTCAAATCAGAACTGCAGCTGAGGTCTACACCACAGCCACAGCAATGCCAAATCCGAGCCACGTCTGCAACCTACAACATAGCTTGCGGTAACGCTGGATACTTAACCCACTGAGTGAGGCCAGGGATAAAACCCCTCACCCTAAAGGACACTATGTCAGGTTCCTAACCTGCTGAACCAAAACAGGAACTCCAGGATCTACTTTTAAACAAGGTCCCAAAACACAAACTATTGCATTTGGAGTGGATAAACAATGAGATCCCGCTGTATAGCACAGGGGACTATATCCATTCGCTTATGATGGAACATGATGGAGGATAATGTGAGAAAAATAATATATATATGTATAACTGGGTCACTTTTCTGTACAGCAGAAATTGACAGAACATTGTAAATCAACTATAATAAAAATTTTTAAAAAGAAAACAAGGTCCTTAGGGGATTTGTTCACACATTTAAAGAATTTAGAAGCACCAAAAAGCATCTTATACATCCTATATACACACCTCCTGTGACTGTCCCATCACTGCTCTAAGGATAGACCATACTCTTTGCACTTTATGTATTTTTATGTGGTCATGTGTATGTGTTTACATTTTCCACATTTTCACCAGCACTTAATAAAATAACTTCCAAAATATAGACAAGCATGTGGTTGGTTGGCATTACTACCCCTTAACTGAAGGGAATTTAAAACATCTGCTGCCCATGAGATTTTGGTAAAATCCTCTTGTGCCCTTCAACTCTTTTTCTTTGAGATGCATTCAGTCTAATAAGTAGCATTTGAGAATTTTATGACCTGTTATATGCATTTCCAAAAGGACAGTTGGGTTTTTGACACATTTCAAATTTATCATAAATATATAGCCAGACACATATTATATGCTTTTAATATAATAGAAGACTGCCATTCTTCTACATTCTTGAGGTAATCATTTAAATATCCTTAAAGTTCTGACACTCTTCTTGGGTTTAGTTGCTATAAATCAAAGAAAAAGACTTGGTTCTCCTTCCACCCATGCACCCTCACCAAAAAATCCACTATTTTTGCTTATTTGAAATGCATCAGCTAAGATTTGGAAAAAGGAAGTATGTAGATTTATCACCTGCAAAAATAGCACCAATTATTTCTTCCATCAAGACGTGAAGTATTGGGGTTCCCGTTGTAGCTCAGCGGGTTAAGAACCCAACTAGTATCCATGAGGATGTGGGTTCAATTCCTGGCCACACTCAGTGGGTTAAGGATCTGGTGTTGCCACAAGCTGAAGCATAGGTTACAGATGAGGCTTGAATCCAGTGTTGCTGTGGCTGTGGCATAGGCCAGCAGCTGTAGTTCCAATTCAACCCCTATAGGAACTTCCATGTGCTGCAGGTGCGGCCCTAAAAAGAAAAAAAAAAAAAAAGACATGGAGTATATGTCCCCACCCTCCTTGAATCTAGGGTGGCCATGTGACTTACTTTGACCCAAGGATGTGGTGGAGATGACACAATGCCAGCTCTGACACGTATGCCAACACCACATGAGCAGAGATAAGCCACCTCCACTGAACCTTGCCCAAATTCCTGACCTACAAAATGGGAACCAATAGGAATGGAACTTGTTTGAAGCCACTGAATTTTAGGGTGATTAGTTATGCAGAGATATCTGAAACAAATGTGGCCAGGTGGACATGCAATAAAATGTGAGTTGATTGGGGGGGGAGAATAAAGTCTAATCAAAAAAATCTATCATTGGGGTTGCATGCAAAATTAGTGTTATCAGTTGATCTTCCTGGCATGTTTGTCAGGGCCCTGGGATTGCATGCAACACGCCAGCTGGTTGATGTGATTGAACAAAACTTCTTGTGTAATAAATGTTCTGGCTCTTTAGGAGGCCACAGTGAGTTCTCTTCCTCCTGGCATAGAAATAGGTATGAGAGAAATGCAGGGCATCTGCTCGTTTATAAACAGTAGCTTCTGGAATTCTTATTGTGGCTCAGTGGGTTAAGAACCCACCTAGTATCCATGAGGATTCAGGCTCCAATCCCTGGCCTCTCTCATTGGGTTAAGGATCCAGCACTGCTGTGAGCTGTGGTGTAGGCTGCAGACACAGCTAGGATCCCGAGTTGCTGTGGTTGTGGTGTAGGCCAACAGCTGTAGCTCCGATTTGACCCCTAGCTTGGGAACTTCCATATACCAAAGATGCAGCTCTAAAAAAAAAACTATGTTCTCCCATGCAACAGATAGCAAAATAAAAGAACAAAAAAGGATGAAATCTCATGTTCTTCTGGGGAAAAAAACAACAACAAAAAACAGCTGAGGCTTAAAGTGCCTACCTTATTTTTCATAAGAGACCAATGGATGAATCTCAGAAAATGGAGTCCCAGCCATAAAACTGACATTGAGATAAGAAGTTGGGGTGTGGCTGTTTGGAAGGGGGTTGTAGCTCTCGGGCACAGACTAGCTCAGCCTCCCAACAGCTGTCTGCTTACATTTAAGGTGTGTAGGGCATAGCTTACTGCTTCCTTATGTGTTATCTTACACCCTTCTCCAGCTCTCAGTTCTTCAGAACCTTCACTGTGCATGATATCAGGGAGGGGCGGGGCAGTGCAGGGTACAAAGCCCAGTTAGCTAACTCCCTGCTATCACAGCTATGGTTCTGTGGACCGCTAGGTCCCCAGCAGCTAGAACAGCGCCTGACAAACAGGTGTTTGAGAAATGGTATTGAATGAATAAATTACCAAATGAATGAATGAACAGTTTTCTGTCCATGAACCTCACTTTCTCATAAAGACTGTGAGCAGGTCACAGGAAGCACAGGCTGTTAGAAGACAAACAGGAGTTCCCATCGTGGTATAGTGGTTAACGAGTCCAACTAGGAACCATGAGGTTGCGGGTTCCATCCCTGGCCTTGCTCAGTGGGTTAAGGATCTGGCATTGCCATGAGCTGTGGTGTAAGTTGCAGACGTGACTCAGATCCCGCGTTGCTGTGGCTCTGGCGCAAGCCGGTGGCTATAGCTCCGATTTGACCCCTAGCCTGGGAACCTCCATATGCCTCTGAAGCAGCCCTAGAAAAGACAAAAAAAAAAAAAAAAGGGCAAACGGGGAGTTCTCTTATGGAATGGTGGGTAAAGGATCCAGCATTTTCACTGTGGTAGCTCGGGTCTTGCTATGGATGCAGGCTTGATCCCTAGCTGGGGAACTTATGTTAGAGCATTTAGAAAAGAGAGAGAGAGAGAGAAATAAACGGACCTTCGTGGCCATCTAGTGCTGTCAGTCAGGCCCCACAGCAGATCAGAAACTTTGGGGTGGGGCCCAGCATTCTGTGTTTTAACAACAGCAGATTTTCAGTTTACAAGAGTAAGGCTTCTACAAAAGGGTAAACATTGGGCTCCATGAGGCTAGATTACACTTTAACAATTTTTAGTTGATATGCAACATTGTGTCAATTTCTGCTTAGAGCAAAGTGACCCAGTCTCATACACACACACACACATACACACACACGCATATATATATAAATTCCCTTTCTTATATTATCTTCCATCATGATCTATCCCAAGAGATGGTTCCCTGTGCTTATAGCTTATCAGTTCTAAATGTAATAGTTTGTATCTACTAACCCCAAACTCCCCATGCATCCCTTTCCTCCCTTCTCTCCTCAGCAACCACGAGTCTGTTCTCTTTGTGAGTCTGTTTCTGTTTTGCAGATAGGTTCATTTGTGCCATATTTTAGATTCTACACATAAGTGATATAATATAGTATTTGTCTTTCTCTTTCTCACTTCACTTAGTAGGAGAATCTCTAGTTGCACAAATGTTGCTGCAAATGGCATTGTTTCATTCTTTTTTGAATGAAGTAGTATTCCATGGTACACATGTACTTCAGGATAGATAACACTTTTGAGGACTTGTGCTATAAAGGGGAACAGAGAAACAGGGTGGGTGCTGAAGAGGGAAATGGAGCCAAAAGAGTCTCTGCTTTTTTTTTTGTAATAATGGAAATATTCTTGTACAAAATGAGAAGAGTCAATAAGGTACTAAGGGAGGGAGAGAAATGTGGAGCTTTGAACTCAAAATTTAAATAATTTTGAATAGGCAGCAGGGGATGGAAACTGGTGGACAAATGGAGAGGTTGGTCTTAGCAAAGATCACAGAACCCTAAATGAGCTGGAAGGCAGTTTATACAGCAAAGAAGCAACCAACTCTGGTGGCAGGGATGTGCGGACACTGTTCTGAGTGCTTCTCTTCTTGAGTGAAATTGGGGGAAGATTGTTAAGAAAGAGAATATGGGAGTTCCCGTCATGGCTCAGCGGTTAACGAACCTGACTAGAATCCATAAGGACGTGGGTTCCATCCCTGGCCTTTCTCGGTGGGTTAAGGATCTGGCGTTGTTGTGAGCTGTGGTGTAGGTCACAGACATGGCTCAGATCCTGAGTTGCTGTGGCTGTTGTGTGCTGGCAGCTGTAGCTCTGATTTGACCCCTAGCCTAGGAACTTCCATATGCCTCAGATGTGGCCCTAAAAAGCAAAAAAAAAAAAAAAAAAAGGAAGAAAGAGAATAGGGTAGAGGTGCTGGAGATTCAATGAGCCATGACAGGGTATGAAAAAATTATCTATGGGAGTGGGAGTAGAAGTGAGGGACATGGAGTAAGATGACCAGGGAATAGAGATATCCGCTTGGAGTCAGAGGGCATGAATGAAAGTGGGCACAGCTGTCCGTGTCTCTTCGGTCAAATTCTTGTGCTCAGGGACAGTCTGGTGCAGGATTGGACATCGTCAGGACTCAGGTTTTGCTGAAAGGTCATCACGAAGCAGTGAAGGGGCAGGGGCACTTGAGACCACATGCTAAAGAGTAATTCTAACAAGAGGCCATGGCATTTAAGCTAGGCAGCCTGGGACATGAAGACAGAAAGGAGCAAGGGACAGTTAAAAAGGTGGTGGGAGCATCAGTGGACTAGATCCAAGGGTCTGGCATTTATTGAAGTCAGAAAGCTACAGGAAGTGAGCAGGGAGGCCTGATTGGATGGGGTTACTCTAGTTGGCAAAGGCTGGGATGGGGATTACCCTGGCAGTTGGTAGCTGAGTGTGGAAGAGGGCTGTCTGCCACTCAAGATACTGTTGATTGTTGAATAAAAGCAAACCCCTGGAGGTGATCTAAGATCTGAGAGGTGGTCAGGATAATGGAAATATCATTTATGAAAATGATTATGAAAACTACCAAGAATTATGTTGGGAAGATTACTGAGAGAGTGACAGTGAGCCTGTAGCTAACATTTTCAGGGATCAGTACGTGGCTGCCACATGAAGCGGGAGTGGATGAGAGAATCTAAAATCATGAGTTTCAGGAGTTCCCACTGTGGTTCAGTGGGTTAAGAACCCAACTAGTAACTATGAGGATGTGGGTTCAATCCCTGGCTTCGCTCAGTGGGTTCAGGAATCCAGCACTGCCACAAGCTGCAGCATAGGTCACAGAGGCATCTTGGATCGGGTGTTGCTATGGCTGTGGCTCAGCTGCAGCTCTGATTCAACCCCTAGCCTGAGAACTTCCATATGCTGTGAGTGCAGCCCTAAAAAGAAAAAATAAATAAATAAATAAATATAAAAAGTTTCAGAGCTGTAGGGATTAGGGGCAGGAAAGAAGAAAGGTCTGAAAGTAGCAACTAGGATCAGGAAAAACATCTAACCCACCTCCCAGCCAAGTAAAGTAAGAGGTGTGAGAGAAAAACAAACAAACAAACAAGCATCAGCCATTAACTTTCCTTGGAATTAAGATAAATAGGTACTTGGCTAGACAGTCATCAACACCAGGGTCAACAAACTTTCCCAGTTAAGAGCCAGATCTAAATATTTTTGCCTTTGTGGGTCATAGAGTCTTTCTTGCAACTAATCTTCTGAGCTACTGTAGCCCAGTAGTAACTGTAGACAATATAAATGAACAGGTATTACTCTAGTTCAATAAAACTTTATGTACAAAAAATAGCTTGCAGACCAGATTAGGCCTGAAGGAAGACATCTGCTAACCTCTGACAAATACTGCTGAAAAAAGCTCAACTGGGGGAAAGCCTAATGAATGAATATAGCACATGTTTATCTAAAGACCAAAGATTTAAAAGGATTTAAATTTAGGATCCTGGTTGCAAGCAGAGTGCCCTTGGACAGTTGTAAAGTTTGGACACTGCGCAAGTCCTGAAAGCGCTGTTCACATTGGCCGCAATGTCAATGACTGCCCCAGAGATTGTGCAGGGCATAATCTGAATGGTTACATATAACAGCTCTAGTTGGAAGAAGAGTAACTGCAAGGATTTTAGTCTGATGAAATGGTAGAGAAGTTATCTCAGCTTGAGATGCTCTCCCCTCTATTTCTAGGAAAATAATAGCTACTTTTACTGAACATCTGCTTTGCATCATGCACAATATTTGGGGATATATAAATATTATCTCATAAATTTCCAGCAACCCTGTAAGGTATATATTTTCCTCTTTTGAGATTCAGAAATGCTAAGCAATTTGTCCAAAGTACCCAGCTAGTAAATATCCAATCTGAGGTTTGCCTGACATCCAATTCCTTCTATTCTTCTCCTTTCATATTGGTTACAAGGTTCTTTAAGGATGACCTAGTAAAGCATATATTAAGAAATTTTCTTCTGAAAACCTAATTAGAAATAATTACATACCTTAAAAGACACTGAAAATATGGCAGGCACACCAACAGGGAAGACAGTTCTTATTATATCAATGTCTTTATGGATTTGGATTCTGTTCAGAAAAGCTCAGACTCCAAAGGTAATTGCTGGCAGCATGCAAAATCCATCAACCTATAATTAACAAATGACAATTATTCTAATTGCCTCAGACAACATTTCTATGTTTTTAATTGTAGAACAATTTGCCAATCTCATCATTAATTGGCAGTTCATATTAGAAACATATAAAAGACAATGGGTCTTTATTTCTTTTGAGGTAACTCAAACACATTAATTGAATTTTAAAAATATAGTTTTCTTCTTTTCTCTGACCACAGGACCCCCTTCAGATGGTTCTGATTGCAGTTTCTTCTGGCCAAAGTGTATTTTCTCTGGGTAACTTAATCTTACTTTAGCACTTTAATGCATTTTCCTAACAGTTCACTTAGGCCAGATCCTTGTTTCGCTCTAGACACCCTGAGCAGGGCTCCTGTTGACTTCAAAGGGAAAATCATGGGTGCAGGGGAAAAACTAGGGATCTGGTTCCTGGTTCAAAAACCCTGCACACACTATAAAAACTCACTGGTGTCTTCCTGTGTGTTTAGGGCCAATTAATACATGTGAGTGAAGCCTTTGTATGAAACCACGCTGGCAACTTGTGAACTTGCTGGAAAGTCCAGCAGCTAATGGAAAACAAAGTTTAGTGGACCTGGCTCCCATACTGACTCCCTATTTGCTCATAGGGAGGGAGGCAGAAGAGTAAGAACTGCCTCGTAAGACAGAATGCAGCCAAGTTAGCCAATGTCTCCTCCATGTTTTCTTTCTCATCTCTCTCTCCCTCCTCCCCAACTCCATTCCTTCAACGAGCTTCCATAGGCCACCAGGGGCCAAACCTGGGGCTAGGTATTAAGGATGTTCATCACTCAAGCATCAACCCCACCCCAGCCCCAACTTGAGCTGTCATTTTCTTCTGGAATACTGGGGCAAGAGGTGAAGCCTTTACTCTGCAGCTCAGGCAACCTGACACAACTTCTCATGTTGCAGGATCTTCCTTCCCCTGGGAGCTGATGGTCACCTGGAGCTATGGGGCTTCAGCCCCATCAGGGTGAGGCTGCTTCTCTGTGTGGCCACCAGTGGAGGAGAATAGGAGGAGCAAGATGCCTTTACCTTGCCCCCTATTCCCCTTCCTACCTCTACACAAACACCATCCTCTCCATCACCTGTACTAGGCTATAAGAATTTAGTCATGGCCTGCCGGCATCTGATGGAAACTGGAAGAATAAACTTTAATAATGTCCAGCTCTTCATAGCTGTTTGTATGACTCTGACACAGAGCAGGGGGAGCACAGAAACTTCATAGCCTGACAGGGATTTCTCGCCTGGCCTTGTTTTATAGACTTCTGGGCACTCTGTTCCCAAGACCATCTCCTCCTCCAGACATAGCCCTTTGCTCTTGCCTTTGCCCAGGGGAGCCCAAGTCTGCTCCCTGGGGCACTCCACCTAGACCAATCCGATCAGAACCTCTGGATATGGAGCTGGGCATCCCTACATAATTTTTCTCTTCCCAGGTGACTTTTATGCGTAGCTGAGGGTTGAGAGCCACTGACCTGGGAGAGAGCCTGTCCTGACATCAGGCTACGGGGCAGGATGGGAGTAGGGGTGCAGGTCCCAAACCTTGAATTATTCAGTCTAGACCAGAGTTTGCAAATTGGAGGGCCACCCACAGGCAATATCCGGCCAGCAGATGTGTTTTGTTTGGCCTGGATGGGGTTTAAAAAAACTGAATTACTTGCCAACATTTATTAATGGGGATATATTACGTAAAAAAATCTGGATATCTGGCTTCTTTTAGAAAATAGGATTCTCTGGCCATCCTGGGTTTGCATTCCTATGTGACCACAACTGGCTGGAGAGAAGGAGCTGTCAGGCCCTGAGGTGCAGCGTGTGCTCTCTGGTTCACCACAGTCCTCAACACTCCCTAACGCCTCACTCATTTACCTTCTAGGCCCCTATGGCTCTGACTAATGGGGGTGGGAGCATGGAAGGAAGCCCTGTCTCCCTTTGTAATATCTATCCCATGAAGTACAATACAAGGACTGTCATCCACAAGATAAGGGTGGTGATAAACTCACCGAGATTCCTGGATTCCAGAGCATTAAGAAAGGGAACTCTTTTTTTATACACAACCTAATCTTCACAGGCCCCTGCCCACAATGGGACAGTACTTAATATTATTTTCACAGAGTGGGGTTGGTGTGAGGCCCACCCCATCTCCACCCTTACCTCCACCTCCATTTCTTTGTTTTAATCTCAGGCTTGGACTTGCATAGAAAAAAGTAAATCCCACCCCCAGACTCCCTACTCATTCAGTGATAGTAGTTACTGTTTATCAATGCCCTAGGCCCCACACCTGTCTTCCTAGGGCAGAATTTCTCAATGGCAGATTTCTGTGCCCCACCCTAGACTTACTGAATCAAATCTCTGGGGGTGGGGCCAGGTATCCACATTTGCCAGTGATATTCTTCCTTAATAAGAATCTGAGTCACAGTTAATGGCTCCACTTATTCAGTGCTTTCTTAGTATTATCATTTAATCTTCACAGAAATCCTTAAATTGGGTAGAAATAACCCCACTCTTTACCAATGAGGAAAGTGATGCACAGAGAAGTTAAGTAACTTGCTCAAGGTCACACAGTCAGTAAGTAGCGGTGCTGGGATTCTGATCATCTGTTCTAGTTGAGAAACCACATCTGTAAAATCTAAAAAGGAGAGAGGAGGAAGATTCATGAGCTCCCAGACCAAGCAGGTCAAACAGGATGGGGTAGAATTTTGTCCGTTTACAATTATAAAGCACTGACCTTACTTTCAGGAACTGGAAACTGTTTGAGGTAAAGACCAGTTAAAAGCATGTTACTCATAACATATGGTAGCATATGATTAGATGAGAAATAGATCCTGTGTCCATAGGATCTGGTCTCTGTCCCTCAGATGTCATCTTTCCACCTTCTTCCAGCTCTGTGGTCCCCCAGGTCTTTGTGCTGGGCTTAGCATGTGCTGTTCCCTCTGTCTGAAAGCCTCTCTCTCTCTTTTATTTTTAGGCCATCCTGTGGCATACGGAGTTCCTGGGCCAGGGATCAGATCTGAGCCATAGCATAGCTGCAACATACGCTACAGCTGTGGCAATGCTGGGTCCTTTAAACCCACTGTGCTGGACTGGGGATCGAACCTGGCGTCCTGGTGCTACAGAGATGCCACCCATCCCATTGTGCTACAGTGGTAACTTCTGAAAGCTCTTCTTTTAGATAAGAATCAGCATGCTTTCTCCTTAACAGGCTAGATGGTGACTCTTTTAAGCTTTGGGCACCTGACTCAGTTCTCCAATGTAACTTTGTCATTGTAGCAGGAAAGTAGCCATAGATAGTCTATAGGACTCTGAACTGTGAGTTTCCTATGATTTTTCTGTGTCACATTTTCTACTTTAAATTTGTTTTCAATCATTAAAAAATGTACACCCTAAAAAAAAAAAAAGAGTTCTTATGGTAGCTCAGTGGTAATGAAGCCGACTAGTATTCATGAGGACACGGATTTGATCCCTGCCCTTGCTCAGTGGGCTAAGGATCCTGCACTGCCTTGAGCTGTGGTTTAGGTAGCAGACATGGCTCGGATCTGGTGTTGCTGTGGCTGTAGTGTAGGCTGGCACCTCTGATTTGACCCCCTAGCCCAGTAACTTCCATATGCTGTAGGTGCAGCCCTAAAAACAAAAAACAAAAACCAAAACACTTCAACCAGTCTTACACAGACTGCACAAAAACTGGTCTGAGGTAGAGTTTAGCGAAGGACCATCATATGCCACCCTCTGCCTTAAATCTCCTCCTGGGGAGCTCTTGCTTGTGCCTCCAGCTCAGCTCAGCTTTGCAGAGGCCTTTTCTGCTCCCCGCAGCTTATGCTTTCTCTCCCCCATCTCTCTCACCTTTTAAAATGACTCAATAACACATATTTACTGTTTTAATATTTTCCCGCTTGTACATCAGTGTATGGGCTCAATGTGGGACTCCCTCTGCTAGAACACACCTTCTATGAAGCCAGGGATGTGGTCTGTATTCTTGGCTATATCCTCACTGTCTAAACGTCACTTACTGATGCTCATAGGGTGAGAACTTGGACAAAGGACTACACAAAACTGTCCCGCAGTGCAACTCACAGCTCCTTCAACTTGTCTCTTGCAAACCTTTCATTAGGCTGAGCTCAGTGTCTGTGGAAGTAAAATATTACCCAGTCACTGCTCACAGGGATGATAAGTCATAGGACAAGAAACCCCGAAACCAACGACAACCTGATTTTTCTTATTTAAATACCAGTCATGGTTACAATGGAACAATGGCCATAATTCTCAGAGTTAGGCACACTTATTTTTCAGAGAGCAGAAATTTCATCTTGGGCTTCAACTAAGGGTTTCCACATTTCCTTAGGAAAAGCTTAAACAACCAAGGCTCAGGATTTTCTCTCATGTAAACAAATACGATAGTGAGCAACTCTCAAATGCTGTGCCTTGTGGGGGAGCAAAGGAAATGGACTTTTTACAAACTGGCCTTGGCACATATATGTGAGAACAAACTTGTGCTGTTAAAGCTGTTGTGAGCGGGGGGTATCGGGCCCCATGATCACAGAAGAAGGTTTCCCTGAGGCCCTTGGGATCAGCCAAGCAGCCCAGATGGGCAAACACAGTGATGCTCATCTCTTTGAGAGAAATTTTCCGTAATTCACAATCTTTCCTTTTTTTTTTGTCTTTTTCTTTTTTTCAGGGCTGCACTCAAAGCATATGTAGGTTCCCAGGCTAGGGGTCTAATCAGAGCTGTTGCTGCCACCCTACACTGCAGCCACAGCAACGCCAGATCCAAGCCACATCTTCGACCTGCAGCACAGCTCATGGCAATGCCAGATCTTTAACCCACTGAAAGAGGCCAGGGATTGAACCCGCAACCCCACGGTTCCTAGTCGGATTCGTTTCTGCTGTGCCAAGATGGGAACTCCCACAATCTTTCCATTTTAAGCTGCAATTTTTCCTTCCCACTGAGAACACCCGGGAGAGACCATGGTCCTCCCAACTGCAGAATGAAAGTTGGATGAGGGCGGATTTCAGCATCTCAGGGTGTGCACCCTGGTGAAGACTACACAGGTGACAGTCACCAGGTCCCTGGTGCTGTCAGCCCTGTCAGTATGATACCGAGTAGTTCATAAAGGATAATTCCTCGGAATCGTCAGGCTGAAGGGGATTTTGTAAACAAACAAACAAACAAACTAATAAAATCATAGCCATGGTTCTACCCCAGAGAAAGCTGAGGCAGAGGGCTGGATGCTGTGTTCTGGGAGCATCTATTTCAGACATCAAGTCCCAAAGGGCCGTGTGTGGCATTAGAGCAAAGCTGGCAATGCCTAAATGCAGGATTCTGAAGTTAAGATCTCCCCTTGCCTTGGCAGAGAACCCTGCAGCATTAACTCAAAGCATTAACCATGTTTCATTCATCTCATTAATTATAAGTCATTAAAATGATTCAAGGATCCCTCCTTGCTACTCGGGGCCTGGCGTTTAACTGAGCTTCAATTGAGCCTTTACCACATACAAGACACTAGGCTGATGGAGGAGGGCAGCAGTTGGGAATGTAACTTAATGAAGAAAACAGGAGGGTCTCCTCCAGGCTGAGTTCCCAACTGAGAGAAAGGATGTATGTGTGGGATAATATATTTAGGTATTTAGATACTTAGAATTGGGAATTTAATGCAAGTGTCATCATCACTGGAAAAAAGTCAAGTAAACTACCCCCCACTGGCCACCAATGACTATTGTTTTGTTTTTATTTTTTATTTTTTAAAGTGGGGAAGAGGTGAGATAGGGGTTGCAATTTTATTTTATTTATTTATTTTTGCTTTTTAGGGCCGCACTGGTGGCATACAGAGGTTCCTAGGCTAGGGGTATAATCAGGGTCACAGCTGCTGGCCTGTGTCACAGCCACAGCAGCGCCAGATCCAAGTCATGTCTGCGACCTACACCACAGGTCATGGCAATGATGGATCTTTAACCCACTGAGCGAGGCCAGGGATTGAACCCGAAACTTCATGGTTTCTAGTCGGATTCGTTTTTGCTGTGCCATGATGGGAACTACCAACTATTGCTTATTGAAGACATAATTTGTCTTACCTTGTTTAATTCTCACAGGCAACCAATAAAGTAGTTTCTCTTTTTGCCCCAATTTATAGATGAGGCAGCCAAGGATCAGATGTATTAAAGAAAAAGGTGTTAGTTCACATAGCTGGTAAATGGCTAAGCTGGGGATCAAACTACGGTCGGTCTAAAGGCCATGTACCTGACCACTACATCTTTTTGATAGTGCTCCTCCTGGGCATAAAGGTTTTTACTTTTCTTCTGTAACTCCACCCTGCAGTCTTATTTCCAAGAGCTGTGATTTTACCATTAGAGATACATTGTTTGGGGGAAACTAGGTTTCCTGGTAAACTATAAATACCCCCCTCAGAGGAATTGTCTTTATGAACTGCTCAGGGTCATACTGATAAGGGAAGCATAGAAAGAATGGGCTGAGAGGTAGGAACAGTTTAGAGAGTGGTCCTCAGAGGAGTCCCTCACAAAGCTTGCAGTTTGGGGTTCCTGGGGCATCTGGCCATAGGATAGGGGAGGGAACAGAGATGAGCCTTTCCCTCTACACTGGGCTTCAGGCCATCACCACTGTGTTCTCACCTTCTTCCTGGCATCCAGATCTGCTACATTTACCTGCCTCCTTTAGAACAGGTGTGGACTCACTGAGTCAGACCAAGGAACTCTGAGCAGAAATGAGACGAGGCTAAGATGGAGAATCCTGGGTCCCTAAGCAAGTCGGTGCCTAGACCCTTGTGCTGCCCCCTCCAATGAACTATGACATGAGTGGGGAATAAACTTCATGTGTTAAGCCATTAAACTCTGGGGACTGTTTGTTACAACAGATAATTACCAAACTACACATTCTATGTTTTCCCTACAATCTTGCCCCTTTCACCCGCCAACCCTTGGCTATCATCTTCACGTGTCATGTGGAAATAAATGTCTATTTACTTAAAGTTGACTATAACAGGTGCACTGGGTTGGATAGTGTCCCCCTCCCCCATAAATTCACATCCATTCCAGAACCTCAGAATTAGATCTTATTTGGAAACAGAGTCTTTGCAGATGTAATTTGTTTAGATGAGGTCATATTTGGACTATAGTGGGTCTTTGACCCAATCTGACTGGTGTCCTTACAGGAAGATGAGAAGAGACACAACCAGATACACACAGGGAGAGTACCAGGTAAGGATGGGGACAGAGATTGCAGAGATGTACGTACAGACCCAGGAGTGGCAAGGGTAACCGGCAATGCAGAAGTCAAGAGAAGGAATGACATTTTCCCCTAGAGCCTTTGGTGACAGCATGGCCCTGCTGGTACCTTCATTTAGAGCTTCTAGCCTCTAGAAGTATAAGAGAATAAATTCCTGCTGTTGAAAGCCACCAAGTTTGTGGTAATTTGTTATTGCGGCCTTAGGAAACCAAATACACAAGGGAGTCAGCCATCATCACTTGCATTTGACAGAGATTCAAATGCTCTCAGGTCAGTAGGACATGTTTATAGTGAGGGAAAGGGAAGGCTTTAGGTGTGCCCTGATGGTTGGCCCAAGAAAGGTGGGGGATGGTTAACTAGAAGTGGGGCCATTGATGTGATTTGAAAGTATATGTAGCTTTCTCTTTTTAGTCCTGAGCTGAGGGTGGGAGCAAAAAATAGAGCTGTTGGTGGCCACTGAGGCTTGACTGTCCTGGGCTGATGATCTCAGAGGTTGTGTTTTGGCTTCCTGAATGAATCTTGGAATTAGAGGCTGTGATTAGGCTTCCTAGGGTGGTTGCTGCAGAGGCTGTGGGTCAGAATTCCATCTACATATATATAATTCTTACCATTGTCCATTTGTATATTCGATTGGGGTTGAAACCTTTTAAGGCCAATATCCTCTGAGACATTATTGATCCCCACCAGCGCCTCCAAAGCATCTCCATGGACATCACTTACCTGCCTGTCTCTTCTAAATCTTTCATAATTTCCTGCCTTCTTCCTCTTCCTCCCTCTCTCCTCCTCTTCCTTCTTTTTCTCTCCCTCCTCTGCCTGCTTTTTTGTCATGCTTTTGTTTTCTTTTTCTTTATTCCTAGAAAGTAAGTTCTTTAGGGAAAGTATCCTCATTAAGAAACCATCAAAAAAAAAAAAAAATTGGAATTCCCATCTAGGCTCAGTAGGTTAAGAACCTGATATAGTCTCTGTGAGGATGCAGGTTCAAACCCTGGCCTCACTCAGTGGGTTAAAGATCTGGTGTTGCTGTGGCATAGATCAAAGATGTGGCTTGGATCCAGTGTTGCCAAGGCTATGGTGTAGGCCTCAGCTTCAGCTCCACTTTGACTCCTAGCCTGGTAACTTCCATATGCCACAGGTATGGCCATAAAAAGAAAAAAGAAGAGTTCCCGTCGTTGCTCAGTGGTTAACGAATCCAACTAGGAACCATGAGGTTGTGGGTTCGATCCCTGGCCTTGCTCAGTGGGTTAAGGATCTGGCATTGCTGTGAGCTGTGGTGTAGGTCACAGATGCGGCTCGAATCCCGAGTTGCTGTGGCTCTGGCTTAGACCAATGGCTACAGCTCTGATTGGACCCCTAGCCTGGG
The DNA here is from genome assembly GCF_054392235.1 of Sus scrofa. NCBI lineage: Eukaryota > Metazoa > Chordata > Mammalia > Artiodactyla > Suidae > Sus > Sus scrofa. Next base: position 62,877,745 of record NC_139395.1, read on the forward strand.
AACCTCCAAATGTTGCAGGAGCAGCCCTAGAAAAGGCAAAAAGACAAAACAAACAAACAAAAAAAAAGCCATAAAAAATAATAAAAATGATAATAATAGCTAACATTTACTGAATACTCACTAAGATACCAGAAATGTACATTTTCCATTGACTCCTTTCAACAATGCTGTGAGATATTAGTTATGGTTTGCAGATGAAGGAAAAAAAGCTCAGAGTAATTAGGCAATTGGAGTACTCTTTTTCAAGCTGTTGACAAAGATCTCTCTCTTTTAATTCCTCAAACTGCCGTCTAGTAATCTTCTCTTTGTAGAACTGTAATCGCCATCTTATTATGATGATTATCTTATTACTATTATTTATTTTTGTTAAGTTTCTCCAAAACCTTTTCAATGTATTTCTTACAAAACAGAAATTTTTTTTTTTTTTTTTTTTTTTTTTGTGATACAGTAATGGTTAAGATGGGAAGGGATAGTGTTAAAGGCATTTTGGAAGGAACACTGTCCATTTAAACAATGAATTTTAATTTCCAAAAGCTGATACAATGTAACCTCGAAGCAAAGAGCTGATAAAAAGCAATTTTACGGCAAGCACTTTATTTGGTCATTACAGATTTACATTTAGATCGAATCAGCAAAACAAACTATTAAGCAGCATTGAAAATCGATGTGAAATGGGTTTCTGTGTGACTTGCCCACTCATGAGCTGGAGTTTGACAAAAAACAGGTGCTTCATTGGAATCCAATTAGAAAGATTGGTTCAATACAACCCCAAATTGATTACTCATAATTCACATCACAAATACAGTAGTCATGTCCAAGTCTGCCCTCTAAAGAACATGGTCATCTATTTTATTTTATTTTATTTTTATTTTTTTATTCCGAAGTCTTATTTTTTAATTTAATTTTTTATTTTTTTTGCTTTTTAGGGCCGTACCCATAGCATATGGAGGTTCCCAGGCTAGGAGTCAAATTGCAGCTACAGCTGCCAGCCTACGCCACAGCCACAGCAACACAGGATCCATCTGTGACCTACACCAGCTCATGGCAATGCCAGATCCTTGACCCACCAAGCAAGGCCAGGGATCGAACTCGCAACCTCATAGTTCCTAGTCAGATTCATTTCTGCTGCGCCACAAATGGAGTTCCTTGGTCATCTATTTTACGAATGTACATTTTCCAAGTCTTTTAGATGACTTAAAAAAAAAAAAAAAGAATTCTAGTCACCCCCTCTCTCCCCACCACCTGCCTATCTTTTCTCACGCTATAGTATGCAAAATTAGGTTTGGTTACCTTTGGCAAGAAGAACCAGCTAAACACATTTGTTCATTAACACAACAAAAAAATTGCTGAGTGCATGTTATGGGCCCATCTATGTGCTAGATACCATGGTGGCCACTAAATGGATCACACTCCAAACTCATAATCTTGGAGAAAAGATCAGGAATGTGCCAAAGAACCCAGAAAATGATTTGAGTTATTTCAATAATGTGCTCAAATTCTTTGACATTGGAGATTCTCCTCCCCTTCTCTTGAATCTAGCGTGTGCTGACTCTGGGTGATAAGGTAAGATAGAAGTGATGTTTTGCAGGGTTCAAGCGTGCCACTAAGAGCATCCCTTTTGGTCTACTGGAGCCCTGAGCTGCCAGGTTAATATTTCAGCTACCCTGAGGGCCACAGGCTGTGAAGAAGCCCAAGATGGGCAGGTTGGGGAGCTTCGTGGAGAGACTGAGCAAGAGAACCCACCAACTCAGGTGAGCTTCCAATGAACGAAGATATGCCATCCCTGCTATGCCTTGATCACATTTTTGAGCTAGAGAAATATAATAATAAATTTTGAGTTAAGCCACTAAATATTGGTGTAGTTTGTCATGCGGCAAGAGATAAGTAGAAATGCTGAATGTCAATACAAAGGGATAAATGAGGACCGTGAGAAATCAGAAGAAAAATCCATTTCTAGCCTTAACGATGGTGGGAGGAAACAGGGAAGATTTCAAGAAAGTAGTGACATTTGAGTTAAGTTTGGAAAACTTGAGGATGAGGAAACTCAGAGATGAGAGGATGAGGACAGTCCAGGCAGAGAAAACAACGCTCTTGTGAGAAGGTGAAATGGGCACAAAGGTGAGAAGGTGTCTGCTGAATGTGGGGAAAATGGAGTGGTCCATCTTGACAGAAGAAAAAAGGTTGCAAATGAGATTTGTTTGGATATGAACAAAAGAGAGGCTAGAGTCAAATACCACATCACCGAAGACCTTAATGACAGAGTGAGGAGCTAGATTCAATTAAATGGATAAGGAGGCATCATCCACTATTTTGAAGAGAAAACTGATGTTGTTAACCCTGTGCCATGGAGGAAGTGAATCCAGTCAGATTGGAAGTGGGAGGTGATGAAAGGAAGAAGGTCTGCTATGTAGGTCCAGCAGATGGAGATTTGAAGTTTCATCCTGACGTCTCATCCGGTAGAGGTGGGGTACTAGAAGTTATGGACTAGCAAGAGGACTAATGGCTCCCAGAAACATCCACGTACTAATTCCTAGACTCTATGCATAGGATAACTTAGGTGGTAGAAGGGACTTTGCAGATATAACCAATGGTAAGGACTTTGAGATGAGAAGATGATCCTGGATTACCCGGATGGGCCCACTTTAATCACATGCATCCTTAAAATGGAGAGCCTTTTCAAGTTGTGGTCACACAGAGATGTGACCATGGAAGAAGGGTCCCAGGGATGGGAACAGGATGAGAACTTGACTTGCCATTACTTTGAAGATAGAGGAAACGGTGCTGTGAGCCAAGGAATGTGGCATTTGTAGAAGCTAGGAAGGGCTATCAGCTTGCAATCAGAAAAAAAGTCTGCAACCTTGATCCTAAAACTGTGAAGAACCAAACTTTGCCAACAAGCCAGAAGAGCAAGGGAACAAACCCTCCCTTGGAACCTCCAGAAAGGAATGCAGCCCTGCTGACAGCTTAATTTTAACCGCATGAGATTTTAGCTTCCATTTCTAAATTCTAGAACTGAAAAAATGATATGTGCGTGTTTAAGCTGCTAAGTTTGTGGTGATTTGTTACGGCAAGAGTAGAAAATGAGTAAATATCTGAGTGATATTGACAGAGCACCAAGAGTTGTCAGGTCTCTCATGAACTTCATCTTCCTTTAGGCTATGGTTCTATTTTCCTGCGATGGGGAAACATTTCTGTCTGGGTGTGGCCTCTACCCACCTGGATGATGTTGAACAAGTTACTTAACCTCCCTGATCTTTGGTTGCCTCCTCTGTTAAACGAGGGGACTGAACAAGGACAGTTGCTCCAAACAATTTTTTTTTTTACCATGACATGCTTGGTAGAATATGTTCCCATCTGCCAGGCATGCATGGGCATAATCTGAGTTTGAGGAAATTTCCAAAGTTCTAGAGATAGCATTTTTTCCTCTCCTCATCAAGAAATCATCTCAAATAAAATTATGCTTTAACAGGAATAACCGTATACTTATTGCAATTTATTGAGCTTAGATGCTGGGCATGACATTTTATCTATGTATGTTCTCATATTTTACAATGGAGGCACAGAATTTCATTAATATAACAGAAGGTCAGAAACAGATCATATATTTTATAAGTATCAAGAGTGAATTGTTACTATTAGTGTCACAATAATAATAGCAGTAGAAACATCAAAATTAGTTGTTGGTCACGTCCTTCCTGGTACTAACATAGAACAGTTTTAGAAGGTGAAGAGTGGCCTGAATCAGTTGAGGGTGAACCACTTTTAGTTGAGAAGGTGGATGGATGGTGAAGGGGGGAAAAAGTTTTCTAAACCTTAAAAAAAAATCCCCCTCTACCCACCATACCCCCACTGTCAGAACAAACAGCATGAACACATCCTTAATATGGAAATTATTAGCCTTGTAATTATTTCATTAGAAAATGATACTCAAAATGTGATCCTAACTTTGTGGAGGGGACAAGGGCCAAGGACCTTCTAGTAACTCTTTTTTTTTTTTTGTCTTTTTTTAGGGCCGCACCAATGGCATATGGAGGTTCCCAGGCTAGGGGTCCAATCAGAGCTGTAGCCACCAGCCTACACCACAGCCACAGCCATACTGGATCCAAGCTGCGTCTGGGACCTACACCACAGCTCATGGCAACACTGGAACCCTGACCCACTGAGCCAGGCCAGGGATTGAACCCGCAACCTCATGGTTCCTAGTCAGATTCATTTCTGCTGCATCACGATGGGAACTCCAATAATTTTTAATGAATTTCTTACTGAATAAGTAAGCCGAAAGGAAGTAGCAAGGAGCCCAGCAATATCGACCACAGACCGACCTGAGTTGTGGAATATTTAATGATCCAGGAGCTGTTTCATGATGAACAGCTGTGCAGGGAAAAATTCTAAATCTGAACATTTCAATATTTTCAAGGTAGTTCAATTTGAGTTAGGCATTGTGGCACAAGGCACGTGAATTTCTCAAAAAAGAGCCAAGAAGTTGCTGAAGGAGGAAAGCCCTTATGTAGTATAACAGCACCATTAAGGTTGTGGGTCCCTGGGGTCAGATACCCCTGTGTGTACATCTGGGTTCTACTAGTGACTATGAGTATGACATGGGGTAAGTTACCTCTCTCAACTTTAGTAGCCTCATTGGTAATGTGAGACTCACACCTCTTTCTTCATGTTCTGAGGGTTTAGACTGATGCCTGGTGGGCATTAAGGCCTCACTATCAGTTCTCACTATGGTTAATAAGACCACAGACACCACAAGGAAAAACCTGCCAAGTGGACTAGATTGTTTCATGATATGCATTATATTAATGAAATTCCTTGCCTACTTTGTGAAATATTAGGGCTCCTCTACATAAAATTCCAAACCCTGCTTCTATGCTTCTAAGTACCTTTTTGGAATGGCTTTCATGTGTCATTTCCATATTTATTTTTCAGCCACACCCACAGCATATGGAAGACCCTGGACCAGGGATCAAATCTGAGATAAAGCTGTGACCTACGCCAAGGCTGCGGCAATGCTGGATCCTGACACATTGTGCCAGGCTGGGGAATGAACCCATACAGCCGCAGAGACAAAGGTGGATTCTTAACCTGCTGTGCCATGCCAGGAACTCTCATTTCTGTCTTTTATTCTAATCTTTAGAATGTCTGAATTGAGTATATATATATATATATATATATATATATTTTTTTTTTTTTTTTTAGGGCAGCACCCACAGCCTTTGCAGGTTCCCAGGCTAGGGGTTGAATTGGAGCTACAGCTGCTGGCCTACACCACAGCCATAGCGACACCACGTCTACCACAGCTCACAGCAACACTGGAGCCTTAACCCGCTGAGTGAGGTCAGGGATCAAGCCTGCGTCCTCATGGATATTAGTCAGATTTGTTTCCGCTAAGGCCACGATAGGAACTCCTGTGCTGAGCAGACTTTTTGAGGACAGGATTACACTGAGCACTCTTGGTCCGGTTCTCAGAGCACAGGACATGTTTTTTGTTGGAACTCTGAGGGGTCCAGGTTAGAAGACCTTTCCCCCCATTCCATAGTGACTTGTGGTAGAGATAATACAGATAACTAGCCCAGGGAAAGGGCTTTTTTTTTCAAGTACATGACATTGGTAGTTCTAAACTGATGTTTGAGACATGAAATAATTAGAATAACACAAGGAGTCTCTGGTAGGAGTGACTCCAAGTGGTTGCCTTGCTTTCTATTAGCACTGGTGAAATTTGAATCATGCAAAGAAATGCATTTGGATGAGGATTCAAGGGCGATGGGCTCTAACCCTTGCTTTGCCACAAATAGTTATGTGACCTTGGGCAACTCACTTGCCTTTTCTGGGCTTTGTATTTCTCCTCTGTAAAAGGACTAGATCAGTGCTTCCCTTTCTGTTACACACAAAATACCAGTGGTTTGCAACACAGTTTAGGTAATTTTATTACGTATTTAATATTTACCTGGGAAATCCACTATGTATATCACCTTCATGATTTCATGGATACGGTTTTAAAAATGGGCAAAATTGTTTAAGTTTAGAAAGAAGCAAAAACAGATAACATTTTATATTAGAGACTGGTTTGATTTTCTAAGGTGTGTATCCCAGCTGATGACCTTGACTATGTTTATTAGTCATGTTATTTTTTCCATTTTATGATGTTCTGACATCTCGGGGGCTTGCAGAGCTAGGGAGGGACTGCACCTATAGGGTTAGTTAATTCCTAGAGAGGGCAAACAACTTGCCTGAGAGCATACCTTTCATGAGCAAATCTACCCATCCTGAGTCCAAATGGCTTACTTGTTCCCTTTTATGAGCCCCCTGCTGGATGGGACATCATCCCCTGCCTAAGTCACCCCAGAGCCAGGTAGTGGAAAACTAGGAACCACTCTTTTAGTTTAAAATTGTTCAAACTATCCAATCCTAAACCTGCTCAGCTTGTCTACCCTAAACTCAGCCCTTCTACAGGAAACTGCAATCAAGGCCCTGGCCCATCTTTTTTCTCATTTGGCCTCTTGACCCATGCTGCTGCTTCCCTGTATAGCCCTGCATGGTGTGGCCACCACACCTTGCTCTTAGGAACCATGAGAAACAAACCATCTTTTCAAGGGCAATTGTCTCCTGATTTACTCTTATGGTATATGGATTCAAGCTCAATTTAAAAAAAATGTCCTCTTGACTACAGTTTCTCTCCTAATTCATAATTATCCTGCAAGATTCAGTTTAAATGTCTCCTCTTCATGCAAACTTTTTACATGCCTTGCCTATTTAAATACTGGTTTAAATGGGGGAAGTGATTAAGAAAAAGAAACACAGAATTCCCGTTGTGGCTCAGTGGTTAATGAATCCGACTAGGAACCATGACGCTGTGGGTTCCATCCCTGCCCTTGTTCAGTGGGTTAAGGATCCGGCATTGCCGTGAGCTGTGGTGTAGGTCGCAGACGAGGGTTCGGATCCCGAGTTGCTGTGGCTCTGCTATAGGGCAGTGGCTACAGCTCCGGTTAGACCCCTAGCCTGGGAACCTCCATATACTGCAGGAGCAGCCCAAGAAAAGGTAAAAAGACAAAAACAAACAAACAGACAAAAAAAAACAAAAACAAAAAAAAACCCCAAAAAACAAAAAAAAAGAAAGAAAGAAAAAGAAAAGAAAAGAAAAAGAAACACATTTGGGAGACCCCGCTCTACTGCCTGTGAAACTTGCCATTTGACACTTTGCTTCTCCTCCTTCCCACCTTGATCTGAGAGTTGGTAGGCAAAGGCTACCAACTTTGGGCTTCAGCAAAAACAAAATCCCAAATGTGTTTTTTTTGCTTCAACTTTTCCCACAAATTTCCTTGGGGGTAAGTTTTGTTTTGTATTGTTTTTGTTGTTTGTTTTTTTTTTAAGGAGAGAGAGAAGGGGAGGGAGAAGAGACTCTGTTTTCCAGGCGGAGCCACTGCTTTTCAAAGATCTGGGGACAGATGAGTTTGGCAGTCAAGTGTGGTTCTTTTTCTTTTCTTTTTTTTTTCTTTTTTCCCTATTAGCTTACACTGAAAAGATAACTATTTCTCATCAAAGCCCATGACTTTCAGAAAAGCCTGAATCCAAAAATGCCCATCTGAAGGGCCATGTTTTAAAAAAATTTAGCACATGGGAGTTCCCGTCGTGGCGCAGTGGTTAACGAATCTGACTAGGAACCATGAGGTTGCGGGTTCGGTCCCTGCCCTTGCTCAGTGGGTTGACGATCCGGTGTTGCCGTGAGCTGTGGTGTAGGTTGCAGACGCGGCTCGGATCCCGCGTTGCTGTGGCTCTGGCGTAGGCCGGTGGCTACAGCTCCGATTGGACCCCTAGCCTGGGAACCTCCATGTGCCGAGGGAGCAGCCCAAGAAATAGCAACAACAACAACAACAAAAAAAAAATTTTAGCAGATATCGACTCTTTGAAAGATTAACTGAGAGCTTTGATAGCTGGTTTCATCAGCCTGGGGAGGGGAAAACCAACCTTACTATTTCTACTTATCTATCCATATCATGTCTATGCTAATTGTCTATTATCTTTTTCTTTGAAAGGTACAGTAGCCCCACTCATGAAAGAGATTCCTAGAAACAGTGACTAACTGTAATGATGCGTGGACGATAAGACAAGACTCTCCCTACCCTTTATTCTGGTAAAGAAAGCCACACTCAAACCATGATCTTGAAGAGCATCTTCCTGGTAAGTGAAGGGAGGATCAGTTAGTAGTCAAATAGTGGATAGAATTAAAGGAGGTGAGGAATAGGGCAGGGGGGTCACTCTTCCTTCTACGCTAGGGAGATTCTAGTGCTTCTTAAGCTGTAATGTACACAGAAATCACCTGGACCCCTTGTTAACATGCAGATTACAGTCCAGCAGAATGGAGGGGAGCCCAGAATCCTGCATTTCTTATTATTTTTTTCTATTTATGGCTGTGCCTGTGGTACATGGGAGTTCTGGGGCCAGTAGTCAAATCGGAGCTGCAGCTAATGCCTACGCCATAGCCATGGCAACGCCAGATCAGAGCTGTATCTGTGACCTAGACTGCAGCAATGCCAGATCCTCAACCCACTGCATGAGGACAGGGATCGAACCTGCATCCTCACAGAGATGATGTCAGGTCCTTAACTCGCTGAACCACAATGGGGTTTTGAATCCAAAAATGCCCATCTGAAGGGCCATGTTTTAAAAAATTTTAGCGGATGTTGATTCTGCCATGATCCTGCATTTCTAATAAGCACCTAGGTGATGTTAATGCTGCTGGACCAGGGACCGCAAGTGGCAAGTAATATCTGTGACTTCCTAAGTATCTTCAAAACTGCGATCAAAAGAAGTTCCTGAAAGTTGATACCTTGGGCTTTTGTTTTATTTATTTATTTATTTATTTATTTATTTATTATCTTTATTAATGTATAGTTGATTTACAGTGCTTTGTCAATTTCTGCTGTATACAAAAGTGACCCAGTTATTTACATACACATATATATATATACATTCTTTTTCTCACATGAACTTCGATTATGTTCTCTCTCCCAAGAGATTGGATGTAGTTCCCTGTGCTGTACGATAAAATGTCATTGCTTATCCATTCTAAATGTAATAATTTTGGCTTTTTTTTTTTTTTGGCTGGTCCTAGTTACATAGTAATGATAGCAACAACAGTGACAACTGACATTGATGGAGGGCTCAGTATTCAAAGGGCAAGCCTAACCTACCTATAACTGTTACATTAACTGTTACTCATAAAAGTACCACCTATGGTTTGGAGACACTAAAGAAATTGCCGGATGTCTCTTTGCTAGTAAGGAGAGCAATAACTTACACACTGTCTGGCTCTACAGGTGGGCTCCTAAATTTGACTGTCTCTCATTTTCCATTGTCTTATTTTAGGTTCAATGAAGCCAAGCATGCAAAGGTTGACATTTGCTTTTTAAAAAAGGAGCATTTTCCTCATGCTACAGGGCTAAGCCACTAGTGCAAATTCATCCATGAAATCGGATGGTAAGTACAGGCAGACAATGAGTGACACATAGGCAAAAACTCAACTGATAGTGGCCTACTGGCTTAAGCTGCACTAGTAGCAAAGTGCAGTGACTTTTTATCCTGCAAAGCAGATACTAGATTAGGAGACGGTTACCACCATAATATGAGGTGAAGAGATTAGAAAAATGTATCTATTATATATTTTTACATCAAAATTATGTTATCTTCCTCGAACAAAAAAGAAAATGCCTGGAAATGATACAAAAAGTACAATCAATAGAAGAAAACATTAGATAAATTGGACTTCATTGAAATTAAAAATGTACATACTTCCAATGGCACCATTAAGAAAGTGAAGTGACTTAGAAAAAATATTTGCAAATCAACTCTCTGACAAAGGACTTGTATCTTTACAACTCAGTAATAACACAATTAAATAGTGACCAAATGATCTGAATACACATTTCACCAAAGGAGATATACAGACGACAAATAAGCACATGAAAAGACATTAATATCATTAGGCATGAGGGAAATGCAGATAAAAACCACAATGAAATACCACTTCACACTCACTGGAATGGCTGTAATAAAAAAGAGACACTAACAGGCATTGACAAGGATGTGGAGAAACTCCCATGTATTGCAGGAGCAAAGGTAAAATGGCTCAATTACTTTGGAAAAACGGTATCCTTTAACATCTTTTGAAAATAGAACACATAGGAGTTCCTATTGTGGTGCAGTTGTTAATGAATCCAATTGGGAACCATGAGGTTGCGGGTTCTACCCCTGGCCTTGCTCAGTGGGTTAACGATCCGGCGTTGCCTTGAGCTGTAGTGTAGCTTGCAGACTCGGCTCGCATCCCGAGTTGCTGTGGCTCTGGTGTAAGCCGGCGGCTACAGCTCCGATTACACCCCTAGCCTGGGAACCTCCATATGCCGTGGTAGTGGCCCTAGAAAAGGCAAAAAGACAAAAAAAAAAAAAAAAAAAAAAAAAAAAAAAAGAACACATGCATATTTCCATATGCTTGTGTTTGTTAATTTGCCTTCCCTTTCTTTTCCATACAATTTTTATATTCAATGTGCTATGGTGGTTAACTTTGAAATTGAATCCAAAGTTTTCAAAATACTGACATGGAGTCCAAAAGAATTAGAGGAATGGTCATCGTGCAGAAGTCCTGGACTTTGAGTTGGGGGATGCAGAAACTGAAGAGACTAGGTGTTGCCTTCCTCTGGGAAGTGAATGAATGTGTGTGGCTGTATTGGATTTGTTTGTACAATGTTAGCTGGAAATTTAAAAAAAAGAAAAAAAGAAAAAAAAAGAAAGGTGTGGAAAGACAAGGTGGACAGTTAAGGGAGTGAACTGTAGCAGACATTGTTATTTGTCCAGCAGCTAACTCTCTAATTTGGGGGAATCGCCAATTGTCTGCTCCACCTCCTACAATAGAAGTCAGAGAGAGGACAGGTTGTTCCTCCTTTCTTCTTCCTTCTAGATGCCAGGGGAGGAGTATATGAACCTGGAGAAGCCTCTCAGCTACATCTGCCCAGGGTTCGGAATCTTGATTGAGTGTCACAAGAGAGTATTAATATTCACTTGTGGCAGCAGTGCATTCATATCCTGGGGCCCTGGTACTGACGCTGCACCCTCTGCCCAGCTTGCTTTGCTCCCAGCACACCGTCATTTCTCCTTTCCTTCTCCCAGGTCTCTTCTCGGGTGTCATTTAGGGAAGAGACCACCTCATCTGAAATAGCTACCTCATCTGCCTGTTATTCTCTAGTCTTTAACTCTATTTTTCTATATGGACACATTACTAACTAGAATTATGTATTTATTTTTAATTGTTTATATTTTTTTCTATTAAAAATGTTCTCCTCAAACATGGAAGCAACCTAAATGTCCATCAATAGAGGAATGGAAAAAGGAGATGTGGTAAATATATACAATAGAATATTATTCAGCCATAAGAAAGAATGAAATAATACTATTTGTAGCAACATGGATGGACCTAGAGATTATCATACTAAGTGAAGTTAGTCAGTGAAAGACAAATGTCATATGATATCAATTATATGTGAAATCTAAAATAAAAGGATACAAATGAACTAATGTGCAGAACAGAAACAGACACAGACTTTGAAAAACTTATGATTACTAAAGGGGACAGGTGGCAGGGGGTGGGGGGAAGGACTGGGGGTTTGGGATTGGCATATGAACACTGAGGTGTATAGAATGATTGGCCAACAGGGACGTGCTGTATATCACAGAGAACTCTACTCAATATTCAGTGATAATCTATTTGGGAAAAGAATCTGAATGAGAATGGACGTGTGCACATGTATTACTGAGTCAGTTTGTTGTAGAGCAGAGATTATGACATTGTAAATCAAGTACACTTCAATAAAAGTTTAAAAAATGGGGAAAAAAAAGTATTCTCCTCCACAAAAATAAAAAAGTCTGTCTATCTCCAGAGCCCAGAAAAGTGCCCAGCACATGTAACTGCTCAGTACGCTTTCATTAAGTGAATAAATAAATGAAAATTAGCCCAGGATTTGGCAGACTAATAAAAACCTGCTAAGCTGCATGGAATTAGTATGACTTTTATATGAGGTTTACTTGGGAGAAAGATTAGTCTTGAGTGAGTGACACAAAGGTGAGGGCACGCTGTTAGAGTTCACTCCTAGCTGCAATTCAATTCCTGTGTTAAGTTATGAAGTTACTTATTTATGAAGTTATTACGTTATTATCCTTTGAAGCATGAACATCTGGCCACGCAGACTCTAATTTAAAACGGCATCTGCCTTCAGGCCCCAACACAGTATCTGCCAACTTCCGCTCAAATACATATGAAAACTAAGGAAAAGAGAAACCAGTCCTGATAGTCAAATGCGGCATATCAGGGGAATTTTCAGGAATCACAAGTCAAATGGTACTGTATTAGGAAAACAACTCATGGTTCTAAGAAAGGGCACAGCCTCCTTCTTCAAAAGAAAGTAAAAAGCACTTCCTTCGCAACTAATTGTCAAAGGTTGAAAGAGCACAAAGCAAAATACACACCTAAAAGGAATTAAAGAGAAAAGGTTAGAAGTAAAAAGATGAGTAAGATTTTTCCTGAAAATGCAAACAAAAAAGATCACAGAGGTGGCACACTTATGTTTTGGCAGTTTAGAATCAGAGTCAAAAGACATTATTGAAACAAAAGAATCCATTTTATACAGATAAAGGTTACACTCCATAGCAAGGATAAAACAGTCAATAACCTAAATGCATCATTTATCAGAGAGATCCAGAAAAAAGGTGAAATGGATAGGAGGCAGGTGTTGTGGGAGGTTTCTTCACATACTTTTACAAATCTGTTTGTTACAAAATACAAATAGATAGAGGAAATAATCTGAACAATAAAGTTAGTAAGAATCAATATGTATTTTTGTATACAGTAACTATATCCTCCTCTTGGGCATCCATTAATGTTCATAAAAATTGACTATGTGTTGGCACAACGAGAAAATAACTTCCCCAACTGAAAATACCCAGGTCAAATATCCTCCACATAGCGCAATAAAGTTAGAAATAAATAAAAAAAATGTAAGATAGAAATCTTAGAAGTAAATAAAAATATTTTCTCCAAAAATATTGAGGTAAAGGAGAAATAAAATTTATACATAACTGACAATTTGAAAACTAATGAAAAGAGGATATTTTCAGAAAACCACCAAACCCAAACTCTGACCAAAACCATTGCTTAAATGTTTTCATTATTAAATAAGAAAGAATGTAAATAGGAGTTCCTGTTGTGGCACAGCGGAAACAAATCTGACTAGTAACCATGAGGTTGCAGGTTTGATCCTTGGTCTCGCTCAGTGGGTCACAGACTCGATGTTGCTCTAAGCTGTGGTGTAGGTAGCAGTCGCAGCTCAGATCCTGTGTTGCTGTGGTTGTGGGCTGGCAGCTGTAGCTCTGATCCCACCCTTAGCCTGGGAAACTCCATGTGCTGTGGGTGCAGCCCTAAAAAGACAAAAGACAAAAAAGAAAGAATAAAAGTAAATGAGGTGAGCATTCAAGACAAACCCTTCTCACAATGACAAAACATATATGTTGGAAATGAAAGAAAAAATAATAGATATTAGGGCAAAAATTAGCGGATCTGAAAATGAATAACTGTATGATTGATAGATAATTCTACGAGGTTTTTTTTTTAAAAAAAGGTAAAATAGAGAAATCTCAAGAGATTTCACCCAGAAAAAAGAGAGAAAATACAATAAGTAAAATTTCGCATGGAGAAGAACAAAGGAAAATCAGATGCCCTTTTCTCTATTAATGTGTTTGAAGATTTTAAAGACATGTATGAATATCTGATAGAATATAAAACTAAAAAATAATCATGGAAGAAAATCAAACTCCACGCAAAAATATTATCTCATATAGCTTCCAAGGCCAAACAAAATTGTCAAACCTTCAAAAAATATATGATTCCTATGTTTAATACATATACATGGGGCTGCCATGTAAAATACTATAGTCTGGGTGGTTTAAACAACACACATTAATTTTCTCACAGTTCTGGAGGCTGGAAGTCCAAGATCAAGGAACTGGTAAGCTATTGGGTTTTAGGGAGCCCTCTCTTTAGCTTGCAGACAGCCTCCTTCTTGCTGTGTCCTCCCCTGGCCTTTTCTCTGCAACACTCTTGGAGTTTCTGCTCTCTCTCTCTTTTTTCTTCTTCTTAGGGCCACATCTATAGCACATGGAAATTCCCAGGCTAGGGGTTGAATCAGGGCTGCAGCTGCTGGCTTATACCACAGTGACAGCAACACCAGATCCACGTCATATCCATGATCTACATTGCAGCTTGGGGAAACACCAGACCCTTAAGCCACTTAGCAAGGCCAGCGATCAAACCTGCATCCTCATAGATACCTATAGGATTCTTAACCCACTGAGCCACAATAGGAACTCCCTGAGGTTTCTCCTTTTATAAGGACAATGGTCCTATCCAATGAGGCCCATGTTCTTCTGACCTTCTTCAACCTTAATTACCTCCCCAGAGGCCCTATTTCCAAATAGTCCCATTGGCCGGGTTAGAGCTTTCAACCTGTGTGTGTGGCAGAGGTGGGGAGGGGGCCCCAGGGGAGACATGGTTCAATCCGTAGCAGATATAACTGTGGATGAAGAGAGAAATCTAATATTTATAGTTACATCTTGCAGAGTCCCTACAGATACTTATGCCATTGGAAGTAGCAATAATAAATAGTCTTTAGTACTTTGCAGTTCATAAAGCTTGCTCAATTATATTATTTCTCAGATCACTCACATGCCACATCATCACTGAGGCTTCTCTGCATAGCACCTCCGTGGATCATGTGCTTTCATGTATATATAACCATTTCCCCAGCCATTGACCTCTGACTTGTTTCCTGGCCCTACTTTTTAACATTTATCATTTGCTACATCTAGTTGTTCAGTTAGCTAGTGCTTGTCTCCTCCACTAGAAAAGACTTCCTGGGAACAGAGACCATGTATCTGTTTTGTGCACTATTCATTCTATCTTAGTGCCTACAACTACTCCTGGAGCACTGTATGTGATCAGAATATTGTTACATCAAAGACAGTTATCCTGTGATTGTCTCAATGAACCTTTCATAGTTGTATTAATAGATGAGGATTCTCAGTTTCCCATGGTCATAGGAGAGGGCTTCTGATTTCCCATCCCATACTCCTTCCAGTATCAAAAATCATTCTTCATGACTCATGTTCTTGTTATATGTGACTAAATAAATATGCTTTTTGAGGGGGAAAAGCTTCACTGTACAATTCAGTGGTTTTTAGTATATTCACAGAGTTGAGCACTCTTTACTGCAATAGATTTTAGAACATTTTATCACCCCGAAAAGAAAGTCTACCCTTTAGGTCACATGTCTTGATTCTTCCAATATCTCCAGCCAACTCTAAGTAACAACAATCTATTTTGAAATCCTTATAGACTTGCTAATTAATATTAAAACAGATATGACTTCTAAATTTTGCTTATTGGAATTATTTCTAGGTAGTTCATTTTTATTGTCATTTCAGATGGAATTTATGCTCTAGAGCTATTTTGCCCAATATAGTAGCCACTTACCACATGTGGCAATTGAGAACATTAAATATGGCTAGTCCTGTTCCCTTTTCCTTTGTTTGAAGTGACTACCATACATTGTAGCACTATTTACAATAGTCAAGACATGGAAGCAACCTAAATGTCCATTGACAATAGGTGAATAGATAAAGAAGATGTGGTACATATATACAATGGATTATTACTCAGCCATAAAAAAGAATGAAATAATGCCATTTGTAGTAACATGGATGGACCTAGAGAGGATAATAATAAATGAAGTAAATCAGACAAAGGCAAATATCATATGATATTACTTATATGTGAAATCTAAAAAAAGGATACAAATAAACTTATTTACAAAAGAGAAACAGATTCACAGACATAGAAAACAAACATATAGTTACCAAAGGGGAAAGAGGAAGAAAGATAAATTGGGAATTTGGGATTAGCAGATACACACTACTCTATATAAAATAGATAAACAAGGACCTACTGTACAGCACAGGGAGTTATATTTAATATCTTGTAATAACCTATAATGGAAAAGAATCTGAAGATAAATGTATATGTAGAGAAATTGAGTATATAGATACATGGAATTGAAAATGAACTCTTGGTGGCATCTACATTGCCTGTGCAATTTAATTTGTTCATATGCTGTGGGTGTGGCCATAAAATAATATAATATATGTGACTCATTATGTTTCTATTGGACAGTGGCATTATAAATTGGACATAATTTTTGTAATAAATCAGTAAATATGATTCTTCTTTTTTAAAGGCATAAAATAAAAAGATCTAGTAGCAGATAAGATATAACAGTTATAATCCTGAGATAGTAGTAATGAACTTTTTATCCATAAAAAGCTTTAGACAAATTCATAGGTATTGCTAACATGACTGTGATTTGTTGCCTACATCAATAATTAAAAGAAATACTAAGTTTCAGTTAGAATTGGTGAAAACGAAAATGTAATCTTTTTCCCCATCCAAATTCATAAATCTACCCCTAACCCTAACTCCTTATTTTCTAAAGCAGAAGTGTTTTCTCCTCAGGGGCACAGCACATGGGCAAAGGCCTGTCTGGTTTTACAAAATTTACAAGAGGGAGGAGTATTTCTGTCTTCTTCTCTCTGTACGTTATAAAAATTCCAGGGAAGAGCTCTGATTGGCTTCATTGAATTACACCCCCACCTCATGAACCAATCACCAGTCAGGGAGATGACATATAAATAATGTGCTCACCTCTGTGTTCAAGGGATATGTGTTTTACCACCAGAGAAAGGGTGGGAAATGGACAGAGGGCAGTCACAAGAAACAGAAGGATGTGAAATTGTCAGCTGTCAATCACAGACATAGATTTTGAAATGTTAGTTGTAGACTGAATATTCAGAGTCATTTCCTCCAAGGCCCGATTTTATGACTATACAAGTGTAGCCCTAAAAGAGTTAAGGGACCTACTCAAGATCACTCAGTTTTTATAGTAACAGAGATGAGACTAGGAAATATACTGAGAGGATTGAGTTCAAAATATGCTCTGTGTCCTGGCCAAGCCCTCCCCTACCACCCACTGAGTGTTGTAATTCCTAGGCTCTTTTGATAAAGATATCAAGCTGGAACAACAATAATGGCAATGAGCTGAGCCACCTCCTATGTGCCAGCCACTTTGGATATTGATCACCCCGAGTGGTTGGCATTATTTTCCCCATTTTTGCTGAAAACGAAGATTGAAACCTGGAGGCCATCCAATCAGAGGTCCATGTGATGAAACCCATATCAGATGCTAGAGCTCACATGGATTCCACAATACCCACTGCCTCCTCTCCTAAGCAAAGCTGTCTTTACTAAAGACAGGAATATATGTAAAGTAGAGGCACTGGAGGGAGGTTTCTGTCTTCATGTGCTTTTTTTTTTTTTTTTTTTTTTTTTTTTTTTTTTTTTTTTTTTTTTGCCAAATGAATGCTGCTTCTTGGTAGTGACTTTAAGAGTAAATCAGAGAGGAAGGTTGGGGAAGAGAGTTCAGGTGGAATGAAAAACTGCCCCCTGCAGTTGAGGAGAAGGGAGGTTTGGGCAGGGTTGATGCAGGCTGAAGGGAGGTTGGGACATGGCGTAGGGTGGAGATCTGGTTGGCTCCCAGATAAGATCTCTTGGGGAGTCCTTTCTCTCCTCTGCACTCCCCTCCAGCCCGCTAACCATCTACCTCATGATGGTAAGAGCACAACACCTATCATTCTTCTGTGGTTGCCAGTGTCAGGGCAGTGCTATTCATGTGAATAAGGACCAATCAACTACAACAAACAGATCTGACAGAATTTCCTTTAGTCCTCTCCAAACCTAGTGAGGTTAAGAACTTTGATGAGACCCAGAGGCCCAGCAAGGCGAAGACCTTTGTTCAGGGCAACACAGCTGGGCTGTCACTTCCCATTTACCTCTGGGTCTCAAACGTCCATCCCCACCTCATCCCCATCTGCCTACTTCTGACTCCGTGCCTTTGCTCCAGCTGAGCCTCTGCCCAGAACGCCATCATCACTCCCCCTGTGCGTAGTCATCCATCAAGGCTCAGATGGGATTTCCCATCCTGCGGGGGAAACACATCTGTGACCACTTTACTCCACAGAACTTTCCCCCTCCTCTGATGCCTGAAAAAAATTCTCTGAACTTTATTATGAATGGCTTATTACACATATCTTGATTTATTTAAGTCACCACTTCACATAAAAAAATACACGATTTTTAAAAACTTCTCAAAATAGCCCCAGAAGGCCACCACTTGCTAGCTATGCAACTTTGTTCAATCACTCTCAGAGCCTCAATTTCCTCAGTCTCCCAAATGGGGACAATCTCATCCAGTCCTTGATGGATAAGGGTTCTTGAGAGGATTAACTCAAATATGGTACAGGAAAATGTTTACTGTCATTTTCTGGGCTAGGAACTGGGAAGCCAAATGCACATAGGAGTTAGTTAATGTAAATGAGAGAAGAAGGCTAGAGGGAGGCAATAGGGATTGGGGGGGACTATGGTACCCAGAGACCACATGTTTCGTCTAAAGGGAGCAGTTGTTGCCCAGCTCCAAGGAATTTGTTGTTATGTGGGAACAAGAGACTAGTGTTGTGGGAGCTTAATTTTTGAAGAGAAATCAGAAATATAGACATTTTTGTAACATTTCTTGGTTTCTGAAGCACCGTTTATGCCAAACAAAATCCAGATCTTTCCTATTGAAAGCCAATGTGTAACTCTGCTCTATGTATATGTATTTTGTTCCAAACTAGAACAGGCATCTGGACTGGATCCCTGAGTTTATTTTTCTCTCCAGTATTATTCTTTATTATGTGCTTTGTGAGTCTATGTTTTTTGTTTGTTTTTGTTTTTTTCTCTCTGTAAGACTATAAAGTTTTTGTGGGCAGTTCACATCTTCTCTATTGAAGTACAATTCAAACCTGATCCATCTTGGCAGATAGTACTTGCTTGTTTGTCTAGTTGTAACGGTTCTTAAAATTCAGCATGAGTCAGTGTTAAAAATGCTAATTTGCCCCAGCACTTCGATTCCAAGGTAACTACCTATCACAAATGTGTACATATATTCATCAGTATAATGTTCTTAGCAGCATTATTCATAAGAGCTACAAATTGAAATCAATCCAATTGCCCATCATCAGTCTCAGAATAAATCTAAAAATTGTGGTATCTTCACAATAAAAAACCATAGAGGGAGTTCCCGTCATGGCGCAGTGGAAATGAATCCAACTAGTAACCATGAGGTTATGGATTTGATCCCTGGCCTCGCTCAGTGGGTTAAGGATCTGGTGTTGCCATGAGCTCTGCTGTAGGTCGCAGACGTGGCTTGGATCTGGTGTTGCTGTGGCTCTGGCGCAGCAGCTATGGCTCCAATTAGACCCCTAGCCTGGGAACCTCCACGTGCCGTGGGTGCGGCCCTGAAAGGAGAAAAAGACAACAACAACAAAAAACCACAGCAATGAAAATGAATGAACTGCTGCTACATACAGCAACAGAGATGAACCTTACAATCATAATGTAGCCAGAAACTGAAAATTACACATATTTCCACTTATATGAACATAGAAATTGGCAAAACCTAATCTATGGATTCTAGGTCAGGTTCATAGTCACTGTTGGAGAGAGACAAAAAGGAACGAGGCACTTCTCATTACATGGGTGTGTGAAAATTCATTGAGCTGGACACCTACTTGTACTTTTCTGTACATTAACATTGCAATGAAAAGTTACAATGCTAATGCCAGGGCCCCACCCCAGACCAACAGAATCGCTTCCTGGGGCACTACTGATGTGGGTCATTAGAGGACTCCCCCTTCGAGAAAGACGCTGCGCCAGAAGGAACACACACTTCTTCCTCCTGAGGGTTTCTACAAGCATTCTAGGCTAGCCCACCCAGCACCTGCCTTTCCTATATTGTCCATTCCCACATGTAACTAGAAGCCAAGAGTGACATAAAACTGAGGGATTATGGGTATATTCAAACAGTAGCACTTGAGGCAAGAGAGAGAGAGAGCGAGCCCTCTGATAATGTGCCAGCTTATAAAATATAACTAAATAAAATTAAATGTTTATGGGGTGACTAATGCACCATATCCCCAGGGGAAAAGTCAAGTGTTCACTGTTGCTGAATGCCAGTTGAATCCTGGTTTCCCTGTAGGAGGAGAGCTGGGTGGAGGCTGAAAAGATCTGGGGCTTTTCCTGGAAGGAAAAAAGGGGAGATTCTGACTGAGGTAAAGACAGAGAATGGCCAGCATCGCAGATGTTTTGGGAGCTGCGTTTGCAAACTTTCTGCTGGTGTGAGAAAGATGAAGCTGAGAGATATGTCCAGGTGACAGATATTTACATTTTGTGCCCTAGCATTAAAGAATCCAGAGATAAGGAATTCGCTGGTGGATAGGATCCAAAGTCACTGTAGCAGCTTGGGTTGCTGTGGTAACATGGGTTCAATCCCTGGCCTGGGAACTTCTACCTGACATGAGTGCAGGAAAAAAAATCTAGAAATAAATTGAATGTCAAAGGGAAACCAGAAATGAATCCATTAATAATCTATAGGTAGGCAAAGATTGTATCCATCAGCTTCGTCTTTCAATACCCAGCTCCTCGCGCCATGCCTGGCACATGAGAACACTCAATAAATTCATTTATTCAACACCTATTTATTAAAACTTACTCTAGGTTAGGTATCCTTCTAAATAGTTGAGACAAAACAGAAGTCCTGGAGTAACTGGTGGCTCAGAGGGTTGAGAACCCAACTAGAATCCATGACTATGTGGGTTTGGTCCTGGCCTTGCTCGGTAGGTTAAGGATCTGCCATTTCCATAAGCTGTGGCGTAGGTCACAAATCTGGTTCAGATCTGGTGTTGTGGCTGTGGTATAGGCCTACAGTTGCAGTTGTGATTTGAACCCTAACCTGGGAACTTCCATATGCCGTGGGTGCATAAGAATAAAAAATATACAAGCAAACAAAAATAAAATCCCTGCCAATGGCTCCTGTCTCCCTCAAAGCCTAAGCCAGAGTCTTCATAAGGAGTGACCACAAGCCTGAACTGGTAGCCAGAACCTGGTAATAATCTTACATTTAACCTGAGTATCTGTAGGTCTGCAATTCTGTTGTGTGCACCATTTTCAAACTTGAAATATAATTTTTTTTAAAAGAGAAATTTTCTTAAAATTGCATGATTTTCTTTTTTTTTTTCCTTTTTAGGGCCATATCTGCAGCATATGGAATTTCCCAGATTGGGGATTGATCATAGCTGCAGCTGCCTGCCTACACCACCGCCACAGCAAATGCCAGATCTGAGTGGTGTCTATGACCTACACCACAGCCCACATCAATGCTGGATGTTTAACCCACTGAGAAAGGCCAGGGATTGAACCCACATCTTCATGGATACTAATCCAATTCGTTATCACTGAGCCACAATGGGAACTCTGAAATTACATGATTTTTAAATAAACTCCCCATAAAAATAAAATTCACTTGTATTACTGCGATCATTTTTTTTATTAAAAAAATCTAAAATTGAGTTTAAAAGGAACTTCAAAGGAAAAGATTATCTAGATACCATCTAAAGTCATCCTGCAGGTTCCCCAGTGCTTACTTGGAAAACTGTGGAAGGAGGACACCAGGGATGGAAAGGAATAATTTGAGGATCATATCTCTTGTGGGAATTTTGGTCTCAAGGCTAGTATGTGGCCTGTTGCCTGGGGCAGGGAGGGGGTAGAGGGATAAATGGGTCGGTTCCTTCCTGGAAGGCTGAAAATAGACACGGTGGTGCCAAGCTCTGGAACATTTACACAAGACAGGAAACTTTATCAAGCATAGGATGACTTTTGCCTATTGAGACCTGGCAACCAATTAAAGTGGTTGTCAAGCTGCAGGGCTTGGAGTCTTCAAAATAGAGCCAAGGGGGAAGCAGGGGGGAGGGAGTGGGATGGACTGGGAGTTTGGGGTTAATCGATTCTGCTGTTACATTTAGAATGGACAGACCATGAGGTCCTGCTGTATAGCACAGGGAACTATGTCCAATCACTTGTGATGGAACATGATGAAAGATAATATGAAAAAAGAGTGTGTATAGATGTATGACTGGGTCACTTTGCTGTACAGCATAAATTGACAGAACAATGTAAGTCAACTATAATAAAAAAAAAATATATATATATATATAAAAAACCCAGCCAATCCACAGTTTAGGATTTATGCTCCAGGACCACAGGAGCCCCATTCAGAATACACAATTCACATGGGTTCTAGCTGACTCCTCCTGGGTCCTATTGCTTTTTCTCTGCCTTCTTGAGTTAAAGTATTATTCAGGTATTTTTAAAAAGGGAGCATTAAGACTTGGCTGACATCCATCATTGTTCAGTGGAATCAACTTGTACCAAGCCTTGAAATATTCTGGAATACTGGTTGTGTTAAGTAAGTGAACAGGGAATAGAGAGAACCAGACAGAGTTACAACCAGCAGCAACTTTTTTATCAAGCCCATACCTTACACCTAGAGCCTTTTAGAGGCATTTTACTGTTAGCTTACACACAGTGGCTTATAAAAGGAGGTCACATGAACCCCACTTTAAGGATGATGGAATGTATGAAGGTTAAGTGACTCGCCAGAAGTCACACAGCTACTGGATTCAAATCCTGACAGGCCTTGGTTCAAAGCCCCATTATGCAGGGTTTTCAAGACAAAGAGGAAGACAGCAAGGCTCTGGAGAAAGGCTGCTCTATCTTAGGAGTATGTGGAAAAGAATTTAATGGTATCTGTTTGGTATTGATTTGATGGAGTTAAGAACATATGTGAAACAGAGCTGTACACAATGCTGGACCAGCCACTGGGGGTCCACCCCTAATGGTGTAGGGGAATCATTAATACCAGGAGACAAGGAGGCATGTTTTTGTAATTAGCTTCTTTGCCAGCTAGTGGCATACCTGCAGTGAGTCTGTTAGCATCATGCCACTGATGTCCTGATAAGAGTGTGCACCAGCCTGGCTGTGCCCCCATACAATGGGGCAGTTTGGTAAGACTGGGGAATGCTAATCCATTTCCCTATCAGTTGCTCATACAAAATGCCCATTTGGCTGTCAGTTTCAACCTTGAAGGATGGTCATGTGCTCAGGTAAGATTCTGATGTGAAAACTGTTCATCAGCGCCTTGGCCTTTGCAGATGTAACACTGAATAATAATGATGATATGAATGTAGCACTCAACCTGTACCAGACATTATTCTAGGCATTTTTTTCTTTTTTTCTTGGCTTCACCCATGACATGCGGAAGTTCCTGGGCCAGGGATTGAACTCTCAACACAGCAGTAACTGGAGCCACAGGAGTGACAACACTGGATCCTTAACTTATTGAGTCATAGGGAATTCTGGCATTTTTCATGCAGCAACTCATTAAACCTCAGAGGACACCACTATTAGCCCCGTTTTACAGATGAAGAAAATGAAACAGAGATGTAAACGCATCACACACAATCACACACCTACTAGCTGGCAGAGCTTGAACTGAAACTGGGCCAGGATGTCTTCACAATTTCAGTCTTCAAGAATCACTGAAAACTCATGATATAGACTCATTTGTCATGCTTCAGAGGTAGGAACTGAAATTCCTTTGCTATGAGGGGATTTGTGCAAGAAGCAAGACACTTAGGTAGTGACTGAACCCAGCTTATTGAGCAATGTTTTAATATCAGAAAGTTCTGCTCTTTTCTAGGTAACCAAATGTGGACCTTTTGTGGGAAAGTTAGATATAGTCAACTACAAGTAACAAAAATACCAAATCACAGCAGTTTTTAAAGTAAAGACAATTTTATCATATAACATGGAGTCTGGAGACAGGTATTTCCAGGTTGGAACAGTGGCTCAAAGATTCTTAGGCTCTTGGTGATGTTTTCCCTCTTGGACCCAAGATGGATGCACCTGTTCCAAGCATCACATTTTTACACCCCAGCATTCCCCAAAAAGAAAAGAAGGAGGTGGGGCAAAAAATTTTCTCTTTTTAAGAAGGAAAATTCTTTTCTAGATGTTCTCCCATCTCCTTCGTGTCACATTTCATTGTCCATTCTTTTTCTTTCCTCCTTTCTTCCTTCCTGGCCACACCCATGGCATATGGAAGTTCCCAGGCTACCGGGTCACATTTCAGCTCCCAGTACAGTGTGTCTTAACTGCAGCCTTGTTGACATTTTTGGCCAGATAATTCTCTGTGGTGGGGGCTGTCCTGGGCATTGCGGGAGTCTATGCAGCATCCCTGGAAGCTGGGCACATTGCTGCCTGGAAAGAGTTCTGCTTAAAGCTGGAGCAGTAATGGCTCTGGGTTTGGCAACCATTCTCCTTCCTCCCTTCCTTCCTTTTTCTTTCTTTCTTTTCTTCCTTTCTTTCTTTCTTTCTTTCTTTCTTTCTTTCTTTCTTTCTTTCTTTCTTTCTTTCTTTCTTTCTTTCTTTCTTTCTTTCTTCCTTCCTTCCTTCCTTCCTTCCTTCCTTCCTTTCTTTCTTTCTCTTTCTTTCTTTCTTTCTTTCTTTCTTTCTTTCTTTCTTTCTTTCTTTCTTTCTTTCTTTCTTTTCTTTTTCTCTTTCTTTCTTTTTCTCTTTCTTTCTTCCTTCCTTCCTTCCTTCCTTCCTTCCTTCTTTCTTCCTTTCTCCTTTCTTTCTTTTTCTTTCCTCCTTTCTTCCTTCCTGGCCACACCCATGGCATATGGAAGTTCCCAGGCTACCGGTTGAATCAGAGCTATAGCAGCTGGCCTATGCCACGGCCACAGAAACCCTAGATTTGAGCTGCATCTGCGACCTACACTATAGCTTGCAGCAATGCTGGATCCTTAACCAACCGACTGAGGCCAGGTATCGAACCCTCATACTCATGGATACTAGTTGGGTTCTGAACACCCTGAGTCACAATAGGAACTCCCCATGTTGCTTTCTTATCATTCAAAAACAAAAACAAAAACAAAAACAAAAACAAAAACAAAAAAAATGCTCCTTTGAAAGTCCAAGGGATAAACTGAAAAGGAGGCTTTTCTCTCATCCCACAAACAAGAAAGCACTTCATGGGCATATGAGGAACAATCAGGTCATCAAAATGGGAATCTCAAGGATATCCATTCAGCAGTTCTGGTGGCCAAAGGAAAACAATCAGGAGGCAGGGTGGCCAGTCCTCTTCTTATCTAGAGATTCTACACCAAGCTGCCTTTCTTTGAGGGCATTCCTTTCTTTACTTCTTGCCCCATCTCCCTCTTTAAAAAAGACAGACCTGTACTTGTCCAGGGATATTTGTTAAGCAAGGACCAAGAGAAAATTTCCTATGGTTGGAGTTCCTGTTGTGGCTCAGCCGGTTAAGAACCTGACTAGTGGAGTTCCTGCTGCGGTGAAAGGGATTGGTGGCATCTTGGGAGCGCTGGGACGCAGATTCAATCCCTGGCCCAGCATGGTGGGTTAGGGTCTGGTGTCGCCCCAGCTGCGACTTAGGTCTCCACTGCAGTGCAGATCTAACCCCTGCCCTAGGAACTCCATATGCTGCATGGTGCCCCCTCCCCAAAAAAGAACCTGACTAGTATCCATGAGCATGAGGGTGTTATCCCTGGCCTTGCTCAGTAGGTAAAGGATCTGGTGTTGCCGCAAGATGTGGCATAAGTCACAGATGTGGCTTGGATGTGGCACTGCTGTTGTGGTGGCATAGGCCTGCAGCTGGGAGCTTCCATATGTCACAGGTGTGGCCCTAAAAAAAAGAAAAAAAATAATATTTCCTATAGCTGTTCCTCAATTACATGCCCTGGGCATTTAAAAATACATGTTGAGGAGTTCCTTGGTGGGAAAGATTCGGTGTTGTCACTGCTGTGTCATGGGTTCACTCTTTGGCCTGAGAACTTCTATGTACTGTGGGCACGACCAAAAAATTTTTTTTTTTTTTTTGTCTTTTTAGGGCCTCACCCACAGCGTATGGAGGTTCCCAGGCTAGGGGTCTAATCGGAGCTGTAGCCACCAGCCTATACCACAGCCACGGGAACGCGGGATCCGACCCAAGTCTGTGACCTACACCACAGGTTAAAGTAACGCCAGATCCTTAACCCACTGAGCGAGGCCAGGGACAGAACCCACAACCTCATGGTTCCTAGTTGGATTTATCTCCATTGTGCCATGATGGGAATACCCCCCAATTTTTTAAAAAATAAAAATACATGTGGGTTAAAGTATAATTGGCCATTTTATTCCTAAAGTGAAGACTACCATCCATGGTAAAGACGATTATTGGAGGGTACAAGTTTTAAGAACCACAGGCAACTTGTTTTGAGCATTATTCCAGGCACTCTGATAAACTGTTGGATGTGGATGAATGCTGTGCACTAGGTGTCAGAACTCCGTTTTACAGAGAAAAGCCACAAAAATTCAGTGACTATCTTGATTTACACAGTCAGGCAGATGAAGCACTAATCTCTGGACTTATAGAGAGTTTGAATCAACACATTTTATTGTTTTAGAGATGTATTTTTGTTTATTTGTTTGTTTTATCCTGCCATCAGTGAGGCATATGAAAGTTCCTGGGCCAGAGAATGAATCCGAGCTGGAGCTGCGACCTATGCTACAGCTGTAGCAACCCTGGATTCTTAACCCACTGCACCAGGCCAGGGATTGAACCCGCACCTCCACAGAGGCAAGCCAGATCATTAACCTACTGTGCCACAGTGGGAACTCCACCTTTATTGTTTTAAAGCCACTTTTAGAAATTACCATTATGTCGCAAACCACTGTCAAAAAAAAACTATATCAAATCTCTTGGGATAAAACATGATGGAAGATAGTATGAGAAAAAGAATGTATGTATATGTATGACTGGGTCACTATGCTATAGAGCAGAAATTGATACAATATTGTAAACCAACTATAATAAAAAATAACCAACAAACAAAACAAACCCCACCAAAAACCAGTCCATTTTATGACTAAACACTCATTCACACACCAAATACAAACCACCAAACTTTTAAAGTGGGTGCTTGAAAAGTATTGGTAAATTCTAACTGGCTGCTCAAGATCATTTAAATCTCACCCTTTCTATTTTTAAAATTTCAATCAGTCCTACATGGAAGATGAGATTCAGAACTTCAAGCTAGAAAACACTGCTTGCATTTAAAGTGTTATAGGTGTGACTTCTCTGGGTTTTAAGAACTGTTCTTCAGATCATGGTTTTCATCAAAGTCATTTTCTACATTTTTGTGAACATGTTTAATAAGAAAAAATTTAAATAGCAAAAACAATATGAAAGATCGTGCTAAATATGGAAACAGTGGAATGAATGTTATGTTTTAAAGGCTCTCACTTGTAAAAACATTAATTAAAAAACTCACACTGTGTATCTTAGGGAAGGGAGACGCATCTTTACTGTTTTCTAAAAAAACATTTTTCCCACTAGCCCTTAGTAAGAATGAATGAATATTGAGAATTCTCAAGTGGGAACCCAACTTTTATTATTAATGAGAGAGGCCAGAGTCAATATGAAATTAGTTACCATAAAGGCCAGACACAAATGATGGCTGAAAACTAATTTTAATAAGAGAAAAGTCTGTTAGTTTAATCCCTTCAAAACCCTGGAGGTATAAAAGCTTCAGGAACTGGTTAATTTTCTTTTGCTTGGATACTTTATAATGATTCAGCAAAACAAAGTTATAAATACTTCAGCACTGAGTAACATTAAATTGGGAGCAGATTTGAACCTATCCCTCAAAGCCAGCTTTCCTCAGAAGAGTCAGCAAAATCAGGATATGCTTCAGTGGAAAAGTTTATCCTGAATTGATTCAACCAGAGAAAACGAAATCATATATATGGGTGTGTGTGTGTGTGTGTGTGTGTGTGTGTGTGTGTGTGTGTTCATCATGGGTCCAGTGCATTTTCCCCCTCCTTGCAATTAAAGAAATCTGATTCAAAATATTTAATTTGAAAACAAACTTAATCAGATTTTGTAGAACTGAAAAAAAAGAATAACCCTAAGGCGAGTGTATATGTATAGACAGTTGAGTCTCATTATTTGCGGTAGTTTTGTACTGTAAAATCACAGCAAACACTGAATTAGTGAATAGCAAACCATTATTCCTGGGGGAAATCCTCCCTGTGAGTCCTTGGCTGTAGCATTTTTTTAAACCGGTCAATGCATAACCTTGTTTTATGCTTTTCTGTTTAAAGACATCTTATTTAATATATATTGTTGATTCATAAAAATTGAACTTGCAGCCAACAGCACTGTAACTCATGTCTGAACGAAGCTTATCTTGCATATTTTTTCTGTAAGGCACATCAGATAACACTTCAGCAATCTGCTTGGGGGCCACTGTAAACAGCAAAACCACCAACAAAAAGCACAAGAATGTGAAAAGCGTGGTGCTAAATAGACTGTGAAAAGGATACTTGTTTGGCGGCTGAGAGCTGAAAGAGGAAGGTGGAGCATTTCTTTCCTTGGCCTCAGCTGGGATGGTGCTTGATGGCCACTCAAATTTTTTAACACTCTGCATATGTCTGGGAATGATGGCCAACGTGCTCCAAGTATTGGTTTGGTATTACAAATGACTTTATATATAGATGTAGATCAAAACAGATCAGCTCTCTGCTTACTGTAGATAAGTGAAGGGAAGCATTCTCTGTACTAGGATCCATACACAACCCTCACGTTAGCACTGATGATGAAACATGATGGAGGATAATGTGAGAAAAAAAATGTATATATATGTAGACTGAGTCACTTTGCTGTACAGTAGAAATTGACAGAACCTTGTAAACCAACTATAATGGAACAAATAAAAATCATTAAAAAAATACAACCCTCAAGTTGGGAGCAGGTAGATTCTCAGGCATGAGGATGGTTGTAAGCGAGGCTATGGAACATATAGAAAAGGAGAGGCCAGAATAGATCACTGCCTAGGACATAGGGTCCTTAGGGACTGGCAGATAGAAACTACCATCCTGTCCATTTTCCAGGCATGTTCAGAAGGCTTCCAAGTCAGAGAGCTACTTACCGGATGCATGAACTTGGGCAAAGCATGTTACTAGTCTAGGCCTCAGTTTTTTCAACTAAAAAACAAATGCACAGGGAACCATATCCAATCTCTTGGGATAGACCAGGATGGAAGATAATATAAGAAAAGGAATGTGTGTGTGTACACACACACATACACATATATATACACATACATATGTATGTATGTATGACTGGATCACTTTGCTGAAGTTGGCACAAAATTTTAAATCAACTACATTTTAATAAAAAATGTAAAAAAAATGAGACTAATTTTGGAACACACCTCTTTGAGTTGCTGCAAGGATTAAAGAAGATAATTCATGGAATGACTTAAAAGCAGAAATTTTTCTGGGGACAACCAGATGCATGCTCATGCCTGATGAGATGCAATATGTGAAGCACACAAGCTGACATTTTGACATGTTATTGCTAGAAAAAGGCGAACACTGATCAAGCCTCTACAGCCAGCCAAGAGGGAGAGAAAAACACAGTCAATACCTCCAGGCTTTGGAAGCAATTGGATAAATTCAGAAAATAGGACAGTTGACTTTTTCCCCCCTTATTTTGCAATAAGGGAATGAAGAAAAGAAAGGGAAGGGGAAGCTATTCTAGATTATGAACTGGAAGAGTCCTAACAGTCAAGGGTGATACTTGGAGAAACTGATCATAAAAAGATACTTTTGAGACAGTTCGGGACATTTGAATACTGACTGGCTAATAAACCATAGTCAATAATTGCAGCTAATTTACTAAGTGTGATACGGTATTGTATTTTTATAGGAAAATGTCCTTATATTTTAGAGATCCATCCAGAAGTGTAAAAGGGTAAATGACATGTTCTGAATGACAGGGATCCACTTTAAAATACTATGGAAAGAAAAAGAAAAGAGGAAAGAACTGGGGAAAATGGCTGCTAAATTAGTTGTGTGATTAAAATTAGGAGTCATTTCCTCCTGAGTCATGGCTATCTAGAGTACTTTTGGGGCTCAGGAGAGAGGTTAGCCCAGTTATTCTATGTGGTTGCTATTACTCTGTAGTTGCTATTGCTTGAACAGTTTTGTATGGAAGAGAGAGAGGTAGAAATGGTTAAGGCACAGTTGGTAAGTAAAGCTCCATCTGAAACCTCTTAAGATCTTTGAAATGATTTGTGAGTTCAAAACTCTTCACAAGAGGAGTGTCCGTCATCCCTCAGCAGGAAAGAATCTGACTAGTATCCACGAGGACGCAGGTTTGATCCCTGGCCTCACTCAGTGGGTTAAAGATCCTGTGTTGCCGTGAGCTGTGGTGTAGGTCGCAGATGTGGCTGGGATCCCGCATTGCTGTGGGTGTGGTGTAGGCCAGCGGCTACAGTTCCCATTTGACCCCTAGTTTGGGAACCTCCATGTGCTGAGGGTGTGGCCCTAAAAAGACAAAACAAACAAACAAAAACTCTTCATAATAATACTAACAAGTTGATATAAACTGAGACCTAAAAGTAAGAAGGCGTTGTTCCACGTAGAGGGAATAGCAGAGAGCACTGTGCATATGTGCCTGATTTAAAGCTGGGAATGTATAGCAGATGCACTGTTGAGAACAAGAGCTGATGGAATGCTTTGTGTTGGGGAATGCCTTTGCCTTACAGGTGCTATTTAGCATGGGGTCAAAGCCTGGAGACTGGGCTCCCAAACTCTTACAAAGAAGTGGCAGCCTGTCAAGAGCTGGGAGGCCTACCTTCCAGGTATCAGATATTGCACATTGTCTCTCTCCACCAAACACCTAAGCAGATTGTTCTTAAAGATACTCAGGTTTCGCAAAGTAATAGTAATCATCCCAATACATCCTCTAAAGCACTTGAGAGTTTATTACAAAGCTCTTTTTTCTAAGCATTTCTGCATTTTGATTTTGAGCCTATGAGGTAGACACGGTGGACATTACTAACCCCAACTGACAGAGCAGGAAACTAAGGTTCTGAAATACAAAGTGTCTTGATCTGAGTCACCCAGTTAATGGGTGGTCAAGCCAGGTCATGGAGCTGGGTCTCTGGCCACCAAATAATTCGTAAATGAATCAGTTCGTAAAAAGGCTTATTGATTTTGTGTGATTCTGTTGTAGGTGAAAACTAAGCTTGAGTAAGATGAGTAAACTAAGATAAGTAAGACCCAATCCTTCCTCTCACAATCTTAGCCCTAGGAGAGTACTAAGCACAGTGTCTAGCACACAGCAAATTACAGACCAGCAGAGCCCTATGTACTTCTATCACCCATTCCTGATTCTTTGCTTTCACGAACGGTTGCTAGATTCTGATGGGTCTGAGACTGGATATTAATCGTGAAAACCACTGGGATGATAAGAAACAATTGCCCACTGGCATTTCATAATAACCCATTCTAAGAATTACGTGCTTTAAGTAACACGTTCAGGCCTCCTTTCTTGCCCTTTTCTAAACAACATTTCATACAACCGTATGTGGAGTCCAAAAAAAAAAAATGGAAGTCTATATTTGCCCACTACCTCAGAGGTGTCAACAGCTCCCTACTTTCTAAGGCAGAATTGGCAACATGGTAGGCTTACAGGCCAAATTCAGACCTCAGGATAATTAGGCTTACTGATACAGGACTGGGCTCCCCACCCCCACTTCTGCATCTTCACTGTGTTTTAAATTTGAATTAGTCACCAACACTTACAAGTAGAGAGCATGGGATATAGGGGTCTGGATCTTGCTTTCTCTTAATGGGAAGATCTGGCAATGCTTGTCCTACATTCTCCCATGATAACAATTGGCTGGAATACTGAGTGGCCTCTTCAGGTGACTTGAGTGCATTCCTACTTGCCACAGTCACCACCATTCCCTATTGTCTCTGGGGGTGCTGATTGATTCCCATCACCTGCCTTCAGTTTTAGCATTCACGTGCATGTACTCAAGCCTAAAGGATCAAAGATGGTTTCTTTCGTGCTATATCCATGACCTTCCACCACTGGCCCCAACTCACTTCTCCTACCTTGTCTCCATCCCATTCTGAGCTTTACGCCTTGGCAATAAGGTGATGATTTGAGTTTCCAGAAAGCAGACTGCTTTTGCTTCCCTGGAATGCTGTTTACCCTCTTCTTAGTTCTGCAAAACTATTTGGACCCTTTAAGTCCCAGTTTAGATGTCATTCCCTCCAAGAAGCCTTCCTTGATGCTTATGGTTGGATAAGGATTTCTTCATGTTCACCTAGTTGCTTGTATCTCCTTTAACCTGTGATTTGGGATGACCTGCCTATCCAGCTGACTCCCCACTTGGGAAGCAACCTTATCTGCCCATATTCACTTTTGTACCCTAGCAGCCAGTACAGGGCCAAGAACATTTAGGAGTGAATATTGTAAAAAATCAGTCAAAGGCTCTGAGCCCAAATGCCTCTGAAAGAAGATGCCTTGGTGGGGAGGGGGTCCCAGACTAATGAACTTTCTTGGAGTCCATCCCCTTCTGCAGCCTTTCCTTTCTTTTCTCTCTGTGTCTATACCAAAAGCCCTAGGCCATGAAGGAAAAAATCAGTAGTTTTGGTTGTATTGAGTACTTTGGGCTTGACATAGGTGATAACAACCAAATATTCCTTGCTTTTTGTCTTTGGACAGCTTGCTGAGGTCTAGGTGAGAGTGCAGGTCAGCTACTGGGTTGCCTTTTGGCCCTGCTGAGTGTGAAGCTGAGGAGGCCACTCCCCGAAAAGGGTGATCCTGGTAATTTGGGGCTGGGAACCAATTCAAATATGCCAGCCAGAGGCCAGAATGGGTTAATAACTCTAATTGGTCATTGCAGCTATTATTAATCACCAGTTATGTAGAAATGAAGTAATTAATTCACCACTTGTTAGTGGAGGTACTTGGTGAGGAATTAAATACCTACTTCAGGCCATCCTGAGAATAAAGGCAGGGAACATGTCAGTCTAATTTAGAGACTGCTCAGGGAAATTCACCTGGGTGATAGGATCTGCCAAGGATGTTATTCATTACTTTATAGACCGTCCTCAGTGTGCTCCAAGGGAGACATTGATAGATTCTTATTTAACAGGAAGATTAGAGTTTTCCTGGATGATGTAAATTATGGAGATAATCCCATTTCCTTTAATGTGTGAATTGCTGTAAAGCTCAGAGGCAAATTTGTGACTTGCCCATTTAAGTCTTCATGCTATTCATTTTTGGAGTAAGCCTCATTCTTAACTCCCTACTCTATTTTTCTTTCTTTTGGTTTGCCAAATAAAAAAAAAAAAAAAAAAAAAGAGAGAGAGAGAGAGATGATTTTCCCACCCTCTTCTTCTACAAAAGTAATATAAGCTCATTTTCAGAAAATGTAGGAAACATGGAGACATAAACACATATTAGCAAAAAATCACACAGTCATACCTGGAGAGAAACACCTTTTATGTTTTAGCATTTTCCTTCTCTCCTGTGCTCATGGTATACATATTTTACAAAATGAAATCATGTCATATATAGTGTTTTATAACCATCACCTCAACTCGCTACCTTATGAATATCTTTGATCTTGTAGTTGTCCCATAATTTATTCAACCAATACAGGATTGGTAAATTTTAGGCTATTTTTAAATTTCTCCTTTTGTAAAAAGAAATATTTTGATAAACACTCTTGTAGCTGAGTCTTTAGATAAATATTGACCATTCTTGCAATGAAAATTCTTAGAAATTCTCATTGGCTTCTAATTTATGTCATTCTTGCTTTACTTAATGTGTCCTGTTGAGCACCCTTACTTTCTGGAACAAACAGAGGCACAATTAGAGAGAGAAAGTCAGACACGCCTAATCTCTAGTCCTGAGATTAGCAGAGGCTCAGCACAGCTATCCA
Source organism: Sus scrofa (assembly GCF_054392235.1). Lineage (NCBI taxonomy): Eukaryota > Metazoa > Chordata > Mammalia > Artiodactyla > Suidae > Sus > Sus scrofa. The sequence continues at coordinate 62,911,633 of NC_139395.1, forward strand.
TCAGTCAATGAGATTAGTGCCTTGCCTTTACATTGTTTTTCTCTGAGGACTCAAGATACAAAGAACAAGAGATGCTCTCTGTCTTCAAGAAGTTTAAATTATACTAAGGGAAGAGATGAGTGATACAATGTGCAACAAATCACCAAATGCATGTTGGAGAAGATTTCTATCAACAAGGAGGTAAGGTGGCATCTGAAATGTGCCAAAGGCAACAATCCCAGAAGACCAGTGGGGGCATTAAGCAGGAATTTACTATGCCAGGTGCTGTATGTGAACTTGGAGATACAATGGAGATTAAGACACTCAAGGAGCTCAAGGTGTATAGTGAGTGAATGGATGAAAGAGAAGGGGGTCCTAGAGTACTTAAAACAAAGAGGTAAGTGCACCTAAAGACACATACAAGATCTTCTAGAAGCTTGGAGGCCAGCTTCTTCAAGGGGAAGAAGAGACCAAAACAGTCTTCCAAGAGTGTAGCCTAAAGAATGGAGAGAATGCCAAAAAAAGAGTTAAGAGTGTCTTAGTAACAAGCAGACCTTTTGCAGAGAGCAGTAGACTCAGACCTTTGACTGTGACCCACCCTTAAGAAAGTCACTTAAAATTTTGATTTAGTATAGACTCAGTTTTTGTATATAAGTGGAAACAAGTCCACGCAGATGTCATGTAAAACATGTAGAATACTGTTTTACTTTCTATTTTAATCCAGCAAAAGAGAGTAGGATTTCCCCACCTACCAAGTTGTTGTTGCGACCCACTGGAGAACACTGACCACTATCTGCCTAAACCCAAAGCAGGCTTAGTGGTCAGACTCCAAATCTCCTAAACAGATCAACCTGGTCAGGAAAAGGCCCTCTTAGTGTGAAAATGAAAGTGTGAATACACTTCCATTGTCTTGGAAAAAGAGAGTAAAGAATGTGTGTTTGCTCTTTTGAGTGGTTTTCCACAGCTGCCTCATCCTTGTTACACAGAGCTAGTGCCTGGGGAGAATTTGTGCAAACTGCTCCCAATCTCTTTTACTTTTTTTTATTTAAAATTTTTTTTGGCCATGCCGCAGCATGTGGAAGTTCCTGGGCCAGGGATCGAATCTGTGCCAAAGCACAGACCCAAGCCACTGCAGTGACAATGCCAGATCCTAACCTCTTGCCCCTCATGGGGACTCCAGCTGTCAATCTCTTTTAGAGAGTTCTGGGCCTTTCAGAATGGCCCCTATTAATGCTGGGACAGGGCCATGGAGTCCCTAAAATAGTTATCTTCAGGAAATTTATACTAAAGATTAAGTCCAACCCCAAAGGTTCAGAATCTACAGAGGTGGGCTGGTTTTGGCACAAGGGTATGGGTGCTGAGATCAGAACTCTCCAGGACCCACTTATCTTAGCACATGGCTTTGGTGAAACATGGCTACACGAGAGAGTGTAAACGTAAAAAAGCTGTAATATAAAGCCCCAGGAGTTCCAGTCATGGCACAGTGGAAATGAATCCCACTAGGAACCATGAGGTGCAGGTTCTATCCCTGGCCTCACTCAGCGGGTTAAGGATCTGGCCTTATGGTGAGCTGTGGTGTAGGTCCCAGACGCAGCTCAGATCTGGCATTGCTGTTGCTGTGGCTGTGGTGTAGGCTGGCAGCTGTAGCTCCGATTAGACCCCTAGACTGGGAACCTCCATATGCCACAGGTGTGGCCCTAAAAAGCAAATAATAATAATAATAATAATAATAATAATAATAATAATAATAATAAATACATAAGTAAAGCCCCAAAGGAGACTTCAATGTGCTTCAGCCATGCTTAGACCAGTCAGGACAACCCAGTAATTAATGCTCCCTGGCTGGTGCAGGACCAGTTTTCAACAGCGTCTCGTGTGTTCAAGAGAAGCAATGATAGTAAATGATCCCTGTGGAGTTTCTTTGCTGGTGGAGGAAGAACTCCTTCCTGATTCAGTAAGATTCTGGGGTTCTTGGTCAGTTGTGCATGTAGAGAGAGGTCTCAAAAGAATAACAGAGAACATTCTGCTATTATGGCAAGATTAATTAAAAATATAAAGGTGTAACCAGACTTGAACTCTGAATTTGGACTCACTCCAGTAGCCTAGGTCCACCCTACTGAGCCTATATGCTTAAGCACGCCTCTAGTGTTCTCCAAGTCTGGCCCACCACTAGGAGCATCAGTACTACTGGTGAACTTGTTAAAAATGCAAATTATCACACCCTACCACCAGGAAATATGAATCATCAGCTCTGGGGGTGGAGCTTGGCAATCCTTATTTTACAAGCCCTCTAGTTGATTCTGACCCTGCTAAAGCCTGACAACTAGTGCTTATTGGTTCCCCCCCGCCACCGCCCACCTTTCTCTTCTTTCGTCTTTCCAATCCTGTGCCTTGGCTGGCTGCTGAAATTAAAACAACAGTTGAGACAAGTTCATTAAGAAGTTGGAAAAGGAGTTCTCATTGTGGCTCAGCAGTAACAAATCTGACTAGTATCCATGAGGATGAAGGTTTGATCTCTGGCCTTGCTCAGTGAGTTAAGGATCTGGCATTGCTCTGAGCTCTGGTATAGGTCACAGATGTGCTTCGGATCTGGAGTTGCTGTGGCTGTGCCATAGGCTGAGAGCTGCACATGCTATGCATATGCAACCCCTAGCCTGGTAACTTCTATATGCTATGCATGCAGCCATAAAAAGAAAAAAAAAGTTGGAAGAGAGTAAGACTCTGCTGAAGAGCTAGGGCTTGGTTTGGGACTGAAAGTTGGTTGAATTTGACCAGGTAGAGAGCAGCCAGGACAATAATTTAGGTGGAGGAAGAGAGGCTCATTGATAGAGGGAGGACAAGGCATGCTACAGGACAGGCAGGCAGCCACTGCAGCTGCAGGGGGAAGTGAATTTTTCCCTGCAGAGGCTGCAGAAGTAATTTAGGGTCATACTGAGAAGAGCCTGAATTCCAGGTTTAGATGCTAATACTTTATCTAGTAGACAATAAGGAAGCATGGGAGGTTTTGAGCAAGGGAGTCCTAACAGTGCATTATGGGGATGGGGGTGGGGGAGGCAAGCACTAACATGAATTTGGTAGCTTACTATACGACAGACAGGCTTCCATATATGCTCTCTTTGTTTCTCCCATCAACCCCAGGGAGCACTAGTGTAATCCCCACTTAACAGAAGACACTGGAAGCTTGGAGGTCACACAGTGAGCAAGTGATGGATCTGGACTCAAACTCATGCAGCCCAGCTCTGAAACCCATGCTTTTCAAAGGTTTCTGGACTGAGCTTCCGAATCAGAAATGCAAATTGCACCACGATCCAGGACACACATACCAAAGTCCTAGGAAACAATACTCAACTGTCACGTACTTCGATTTGTTTCTCCCAGTCTATGTTCTTCTATGCTTGTCTATCTTATTCTTTGAAGGTTTTTAGTTATGGTAAAGTTATGATTTAGTTATGATTTCATACATCACTAAGGATTGTGTTTTAACCCACAGTTTGAAAAACATTAGAACACACTACATGACAAAGAAAAAGGCAACTGATGGGAAGTAGTGAAGTAGCAAGAACGTAAGGCAGGATAGATGGGACTTTAAAAACGTAATTCCTAGGAGCAGATGAAAAGTGTTATGGTCAGGCATTGAGAAAAGAGAGAGATGGAGAGAAAGAGGCAGAGAAGGAAACTGCAAGGGTTGGAATCACTCTGGAAGACTCCAAAGGTGAGAAGGAAGACAGAATTCGAAAACTTGAGAATACATACAAATTGGAGGAAAAAAACCAGGGATGAACATATCTACAGAACACTCCAACAATCCCCAGGCCCTGAGGGATGAAAGTCAAAACTACTGACTCTCAGTATTGTTATCTATAAAATGGGGTAAGAGCTCTCCTTACCTGAAGAGGTTACTGTGAAACTAGAAGGAAATCATGCCCGTGTCATGCTTTATGCTTGGTTACTGTTCACTAGAGATATAATGAGAACCATGTGAATTCTTGAAAATTTTCTAGTAGCCACATTAGAAAAAAGTAAAAACAGGTGAAATGAATTTTTATAATATATTTTATCCAGCTCAATCTGGCTAAAATATCATTTCAATATGCAATCCACATAAACATTAATAAGATAGTTTACTTTTTTCATATTAGATTTTGTAATCCAGTGTACACATTTATATGTAAAGCTCATCTCAGCTTTTTTTTTCTTTTTCTTTTTCTTTTTTGCTTTTTAGGGCCACACCTGCAGCATACGGAGGTTCCCAGGCTAGGGGTTGAATTGGAGCTATAGCTTCTGGCCTACACCACAGCCACAGCAATGCCAGATCCTTAACCTGCTGAGTGAGGCCAGGGATTGAACCTGCGTCCTCATGGATCCTAGTCAGATTTGTTAACCACTGAGCCACGACAGGAACTCCTCAATTTTTTTATCTTTTTAGGGAATTTGGAAATTCCCAGGCTAGGCGTCAAATCAGAGCTGAAACTGCGACCTACGCCACAGTCACAGCAATGCCCTATCCTTAACCCATTGTGGCTGAGCCACAAGGGAACTCCAAGCCCATCTCAATTCTGATTAGCCACATTTCGGGTGTTGAACTGCCCCATGTGGCTAGTGACTGCCCTGGTGGACAGACAGTTCAAGTCTAGTGCATAAGAAGTGCTCCTTAATTATTATTATTGTTGTGATTAGGATCATCGTTGTTGTTCAGTGTAGAGTGACGGGATCGGGACTTTTTTTGCAGGAAGGGCTGGTTGTGTGGGTTGGAACAGAAGGGTATCTTATTTCCCTGCCTTCCTAACATGCGCTTGTTGGGTTTTCAACACAGTTGAAGCCCCGAGCTGGTTAAGCTCGTGGGTTCTAGAGTGTGGCCAGTCGGGGCCCTCAGCGTGACACACAGACTGTGTGAACATCATGTTTCTAATACACCATGTTTATTTTATTTTTAAATTTTTTGGCCACACCTGTGTTCACCAGAGATTGAACCAGAGCCACAGCAGTGACAATGCTGCATCCTTAACCTGCTGAACCACAAGGGGACTCCAATATGCCATGTTTAGACTTTTGTTTCTGGTATGAATTTATAATTTACATATGATATTTAATAAATGCCAGACATCCCTCCTTAGTGTTTAAACAAAAAAACAGCACTATTCATCTTAATTCTGCTGAGGTCTTTTGCTTTGGGGTTCAGAGGGTGGCGGGAGGGAGTGGGCAGGCAGCCTGTGGGGTCTTGTGTCAAATCGTCCTCGGGCCTCAAGGTGTTGGCTTTGCCTCTGGGTGGGTCACAGGTAGGTCGCTGGTAAAAGCAGGACAACGGAGTGGGGCCTGGAATTGGGGCCGTAGCTGGACAGAGGGGGAGAGAGGTGTGCATATTCTAGAAAGGTAACACTGGTACAGAGCTCAGAGTGAGAGCTTGGTAGGTACCAATCACTTTATAAACATGCTCTCATCTGCTCCTTTCTGCTCCCTTCTGAGGTTCCTACTTTACAGAGGGGAAAACTGTAGCTCGGAGAAGTTATGCATCTTGCCTAGCTCCCTAACCGCTTTTACCCCAAGAGTGTCTGACTCCAGAGTCTGTGCTCTTGACCAATTAGCTGTGCTGGAATTTCCTCTTCTGACCTCCCTCCTCAGAGCTGTGTTCCCCTTGGCGTGGTCTTCTCCTGACGTGGCAGCTGACCATAAGTCTAGCTATTATGTCTGGTCAAACTCTTTTCTTCTTCTTAAATGAAAACTCCTTTCACAAGCAATGTGAACAGATGTGTGTCTTGTAGTGGATCCAAGGTCTCCAGCACTCAGCGGGGAGTGGGTTGGAGTCTGGGTTCCAGCCCCTCCTTATTCTGCTGAAGGCCAGTGGCATCCTTGTTGGGAGGAGCCTGAGGGCGGATGCTGTCCTATCCCATTTCCAGGAGGTGGATCTCCTGTTACATGCTCCAGCCATCCTCTTGTCCCTTTCTTTTCTTTTTCTTTTTTTTTTTTTTTTTGCTTTTTAGGGCTGCACCCATGGCATATGGAGGTTCTCAGACTAGGGGTCGAATCAGAGCTACAGTTGCCAGCCCACATCACAGCCGCAACAATGTGGATCTGAGCTGAGTCTGAAACCTATACCACAGATCACAGCAGCATTGGATCCTTAACCTACTGAGAGCCAGGGATCGAACCCGCATCCTCATGAATGCTAGTCTGATTCATTTCCGCTAAGCCACAAAGGGAACGCCCTTAATTTTTTTTTTAATTGAACTATAGTTGCACAAAATTATATAAGTTTCAGGTGCACAACATAGTGATTCACAATTTTTATTTTTTAAAATCAATTTTTTTTTTTTTTTTTTGTATGGCTGCACTTGTCTTGTGGCATAGGGAAGGTCCTGGGCCAGGGATTGAATCTGAGCCTCAGCTGTGACCTACCCTGCAGCTGTGACAACAATGTATCCTTTAACACACTGTACTGGGCCAGGGATCAAACCCTTGCCTCCACAGAGACCCAAGCCACTGCAGTTGGAGTCTTAACCCACTGTGTGTGCCCCAGCAGGAACTCCGGTTCATAATTTTTAAAGGTTATACTCCATTTATGGTTATTATATCGGCTATAGTCCCTGCTCTGTACAATATGTCCTTGTAGCTTATTTTATTTTATTTATTTATTTTTACAGATGCACCTGCAGCATATGGAAGTTCCCAGGTTAGGGACTGAGTCAGAGTTGCAGCTGCCAACCTGTGCCATAGCCATGACAACACTGGATCTGAGCTGCATCTGCAGTTTATGGTAATGCTGGATCCTTAACCCGCTGAATGAGGCATCCTCATGGAAACAGTACTGGCTTCTTAACCTGCTGAACCACAACGAGAACTCCCCCTGTAGCTTATTTATTGTACACATAGTATTTTGTACCTCTTGATCCTCCTAGCCCGTTATTACCCCCCCACCACTGGTAACCTCTAGTCTGTTCCCTATAAATGTGAGTCTGTTTCTTTCTTGTTATACTCATTAGCTTTGTTTTATTTTATGGATCTCCCATGTAGGTGATATTGTTAGGTAGGATAGGGTAGGAACTTAGACCTGGGTAATTCAAAACAGGCCATTTACCGTTACCAAAAATGGGAGGCCTGCGATCAAACAATGAAGACATATGCAGATACCAGAGGAATGCTCTAAGGAGTATCTCCCTATAAATTTTTTCCATGCAAATAAGGCATCCTTGCCCAAAACCAATCGGAGGATCCAAACATGCCCTCTTATGCATGCAGGGCGCAGGGGGGTTGGGACAGGAAATTAGTGGGCATGGGGCAAGAGAATAGAGGTTCCCAAACAGGTCTGAGATGCAGGAATATAAGGAGAGACTCAGTTGCAGCCAGTGCCAATTCCAACCCAGGGTGGCCCACTCTCTCTCAGGGAGCAAATAAAACTTCTTTTACACTGCTACTTGACTCTTGATTGTGTCTGTGTTTTTGGCTTGGGGCAATGGACTCATTAAAAGAGCCTAGGTCAGACCTGTTACATTAAGCAGTTGGTTTGAGGGGAAACTCCCTTCCACCCAGAACCACTCCCATCCTGAGCTGATTGCTCCTGCCTGGAGAGACTGCTTGGCTCCATCCCTGTGTGGCCAGACCACTGGGTCTATCCTGGTGCTGCTGCAGCACCTCCCCGCTGGAACAACTTCCCACCAGACTGCCTGCCTCCATCCTTGGGCGATGAAGCCCACTGGCTCTATCTGGAGGATGCTATGGCGCTTCCCAGGTTGCACCTCCAAATCCTTGCCAGTAGGCAAGGACCGAGAGAGATAGTGCAGAGTAGATGAACCTGACGAGATCATACAGTATTTCTCTAACTTATTTCACTTAGTAGAATACCCGCCAAGTCCATACCTGCTGTTGCAAGTGGCAAAATTTCATTCCATTTATTTTCTTGAATTTTCCCAGCTCCTACCTGTCTTGGGGGACCTTTTCAGGTCTCCACTGAGAATGTCCCCTCCTCAGATACCCCAGATCAGTAGCTCTCTACCACTGCACTCTGATCAGTTCTGGCGCATCACATACGCATTTGTTGGTTTCCTTGACTGTGGGCCTCCCGGGTGAGCTCTCTATGGGGCAGAGAACACACCAGTTTGCCGCCTTCTCCAACACCCGACACTTAGCACAGTGCTGGCCCCAAACAGACTCTCTCTAAGTATTTCCGGTACAAGTGAATCCACATTAGGCTGGAACTCTTTCAAGATTCATGCACACCAGTGTGAACCTGGTAAAACTCCTTCCCTCTCTGGTCTTAAGTTATCTCATCTGTGAAATGGCCTCGAGGTGACCTCTAAGCTCCTCTCTGGCTCTGAAATTCCACAACTCTCAGCTCTGACACTGGAAAGAGCTGCGCCGCACCCTGTGCAGTTATTTTGCCTTTATCGCCCCAGTACTTCTTTAGAAAAAGGGGCGGGGAAGTGCTGGTAGAACCTTCATTCCTTTTTGAGCATGTGGGCAGTTTTCCAATTCTTGTAATTGGGTTAGAAACAGGGCAAAGTTAACTGAGTTATTGATTCTAGAGTTTCGGGTCTCTGTTGGCGAGACCAAACCCACCGGCTGGCAGCTCGCTATGCTTTTTTCTTTCTCTCTGTCTTTCTCTCTCTCTCTTTTTTTTTGGTAATGTTGTGAGATTATAGGCCAGTCCCTGAGTCAACAATTCCTTCAGCCTATAATAAAGTTGTATTTTTAAGTTTTGCTTTTGACTTTAATTGCAGCCAGGCATGAAACAAGAGAATGAGGGTGCCGTTCCAGATGAGTGCACATTCAAAATCATTCAGCCTCTACTTGGACAAGGAGAGGCAAATTAATAATGAGAACAAACAGGCCTTTGGAACCAGCCTACCCCCCTTCTCCCTTCTTTGTAAAATGGAATCCTTCTCCTGACAGTGTCGATGGAAAAAACACCAGAGCAAACACACCTCAGCAGGCACTGGCATGGTTGGTTCTTTTGGTCTATGCAAACCCCAATAAAGTGAAGACTGAATTATGTACAAATAAAACCAGATATCTGGGAGTTCCCGCTGTGGCTTGGTGGTAAAAAACCCAGCTAGTATCCATGAAGAGGCAGGTTTGACCCCTCTCCTTGCTTGTTAAGGATCCAGTGTAGCCATAAGCTGTGGTGTAGGCCACAGATGCAGCTCAGATCCCATTGTTGCTATGGCTGTTCATAGGCTGGCAGTTGCAGCTCTGATTCAACCCCTAGCCTGGGAACTTCCATAGGCTGTGGATGTGGCCCTAAAAGGCAAAAAACAAACAAACAAAAACCTCCCCAAAACCAGATAAACCAGATAACTTCAACATTCATTCATTCACTCATCCATTCATTCATTCATTCCTTGTTTCTTTCTTCCTCTCATCCAACAAATGTTTGTTGAACACATATCCTGTACCAGATTTGCAGTGGAAATGGATATAAAACAGTGAATAAGGGGGATACAACCTCTGTCCTAATACAACACCTACTATTCATGATACTAACACTAACTGTTATCCTATCCTAGGTGCTTGACACAGTAGAAGTACTTTTCATGAATTTTCTTGTGCAGTCCTTACACTGTCTTTTGGAAGTAGGCATTACTGTGAGTCCTATTTTAGAGAAGGGGAACCTAGGAGTTCCCTTGTGGCACAGTGGGTTAAAGACCCAGAGCATCTTTAAGCTGCAGTGGCGCAGGTTTGATCCCTGGCCTAGGAAATTCCACATGCTGCAGGCATGGCCAAAAAAACCAAAAACAAACTCCAAATAAACAAACAAACAAAAACAAATCTACTATAAGAGAAGGGGACTCTGAGCCCAAGGGAATAAAGTGGGCTGTTCAGGATCATGTGGCTGGAAAGGGAAGCAGCAGGGATGCCTCTGGAGGTTGAGCTCTTAAGCAATGGAGTTTAGTGGAGCAAGCAGGTGAGCAAACAGATGATGCAAACATGGCTTAGAAGTGACGATTTAGGAGACACAGAGAAAGGGCTGGAGGGAGAGGCCAAAGAAGGATTTGGTCAAGACATGATGTCTCAGCACAGATCATGGGGTATGTGGAAGAGCAGAAGGTCTTTTGGGCTGAGGGGAGGGCAGCAGGACTGGAGAGGAGAGGGAGATGAGGGGGGCTGAGTTGTGACGGGCCCAGGGCTAGGCTGAGTCCTCCGTGACCCAGCAGCGGTGAGAAAGTGGCAGTGTCAGGTTCACCTCTTAGAAAATTCACGTCTAACTGCTCTCTGCACAGAGAGTACCAGACGGTTGGAGGTAGAGAGACAAATTAGGGCTGGGGGGAGGTAATGGGGGCGAGGGGGTGTCTGTCATGAGACTGTGGGCAATGACAGAAAAGAGAAGTGCATTGTTTTGAGAGTATTTTGGATGCATAAATTGCAGGACATGGTGATAATTCGAATCTGATTCTTCAAACCAGGCAGGAGACTAAATTTAATGACTTTGGTTGCCTGAGAGAACTGATAACGCTCCACTTTGTGCTATGCAGATGGGGTTACACGTGAGGAAACTAGGGAACCTTCTACCGGGAAAGATCATCTCTTCCCAAAGACCCGAAGTTGATATGAAGAACAAACCTACATCCAGGTTTCAGGCTTTGCCCTTGTTCATTATACAGTTTCCAAAGGCCCTCATATGGATTCCTCTGCTACTTTATAACAAGGATCTAGTCATTTTTTCTTTAACTGGTGGTTGAAAGGGAATTAGTTCATGTTTTGCTTTTGCCTTGGCTATTGAGAAGTTCAGTGTGAATTTTTATATTCATATTAAAGGTATTAGCTTAGGGGCTTGATCTATACCTTTTTATCTTCTTTAAATTGAAATTCTATCATTTCCTACATGTATCTCCTTTATAGGCATAAAGACTTTTATGGGCCTCCAATACTGTTTGGAAGAAGTGGTGTCTATGGTAAATACACATTGCTCATCTGAGAATGAAGGCAGAAGGTCTAGCTTCTTTTTTTTTAGGGACAAACCCATGGCATATGGAGATTCCCAGGCTAGGAGTCGAATCGGAGCTACAGCTGCCAGCCTACACCACAGCTCATGGCAATGCCAGATCCTTAACCCACTGAGCAAGGCCAGGGATCGAACCTGCGTCCTCATGGATGCTAGTCAGATTTGTTTCTGCTGAGCCACAACGGGAACTCCAGAAGATTTATCTTCTAAACCAACTTCACCCTCTTCCAAAACAGGTCCTGAGATTCCCCAATTAGACTCTCTTGTGTTGGGGAATCTTTTCCATAAGACCCATGAGAAACAAGCATATGTTGTTTTTGATGTTAAGTTTTCTGCACTGAATAGTAAGACAGATTAGTGTGTTGAATGTAATGTCACACTCAGCACAGTATAGGACTTGGAAGTGATGGGAAATAGGACAAGGGTAGTTTTGGTGAAGATCTGGAGGTTAGGGATATTTTGGAGGTTGGAGCTTTGTGAAGGCCAAGTAGTACCAGGATGGACCTGAGTGGGAGGCCATGGAGGGACTGGCCAGTTCCCCCAAAGGAGGACAAGAGTCATTGACAGGGGAAATGGGAAGCCAGAAATCTGGTCACCCAGCCTTGTTTTCTGCCATTCTGTTGACACCGGCTGACCAAGCCATACTTTGGAATGACTTGAACAGCAAATCCAAAACACCATGATTGGAGTTCCTGTTGTGGTTCAGCAGGTTAAGAACCTGACATAGTGTCCATCAGAATGCAGGCTTGATTCCTGGCTTTGCTCAGTAGGTTAAGGATCCAGCATTGCTGTGGCTGTGGTGTAGGGGGACAGCTGCAGCTCTGATTTGACCCCTAGCCTGGAAACTTCCTATGTGCCACAGGTGCAGCAGTAAAGAGAAGAGAAAAAAAAATCGCAAAGAAAAAGCCCCCCAAGACACCATGATTAGGTGACTATCCGTGCTGAATGATGTTTAGGAGGCTTGGAAATAGAATTCCACTTTCTCTGGTCTGAATATCTTTTATTACCTTTCCACTGTTGGTGGTTTATTCACTACACCAAGTCATTACTATTTCAGGAGTCTCTGCTAAAATGTGATGCCTCCGGTGGTGTCATGCAGCAGGGATGAAATATTAGAAACACAGGTCTTGGGGCTGGAAGGGATCTTGGAAAAAACATATGGCAACCCTAAGGTCTCCCAGCTAACCCCATAGCTACCCCTGTAGCTGTTAGCTAACCCTCCCAGCTAACTCCTAGCTTAGCTGGGAGACTTTAACCACAAGGAGGTTAAACTAATCAGACCAAGATCACCAAGCCAGTTTGTGGAAAAACTTTGGTTAGAATTCAGATCTCAGGAGTTTCCCTCGTGGCGCAGTGGAAACGAATACGACTAGGAACCATGAGGTTGTGGGTTTGATTCCTGGCCTTGCTCAGTGGGTTAAGGATCCAGTGTTGCCGTGAGCTGTGGTGTAGGTTGCAGACGCAGCTTGGATCTGGCATTGCTGTGGCTCTGGTGTAGGCCAGCAGCTGTAGCTCTGATTAGACCCCTAGCCTGAGAACCTCCATATGCCTCAGGTGCGGCCCTGAAAAGACAAAAGGCAAAAAAAGGATTCAGGTTTCTGGCTACTAGCAGAAGCTCTTTCCGTATTACAGGATTAGAGGCTGGTTTGCATCTGATTCCTTTCTAAAGTAACAGCTAAATAAAGGAAACTGGAGATCCAGAGTGAGCAGGTTTTGAAAGGAACAGAAATAAAAGAGACTAACAATAATTATGTGGACTTGTTTACAGAGACCTGAACTGTTTTTGTGAACCTATGTTGTGTTTGTGGAGAATTGTCGTTTGTTTACCCCACAGATTCTGGTGGGACCATCAGTCAAAGATCCTAAGGTTGGCCAACACCCTACCTCTGAGGGCATACGACCAAGCCTGGTTAATCATAGTTCTCCATGTCCATTTTGTAGATATTGATACAAGCAGGAGGTGGGTTCCAGACCCAATCAGAGTCCCTCCATGAAATGGGACAGAGGGAAGACTTATTTCCTTTGTAAAGACTATTTGGCCTGGAATTGCAGGAAGCTATCTTTCTCAGGTGATTTGAGAAAGCCTGCCTGATTATGAAGCTCACTCACCAAAAAGCAGAGCCCAAAACAAGAAAGAAAGCATAAGAACCAGAGGAAAGTAGAGAGAGGAGGAGAGAGGAGGGAGAAACAGAGAGAGAGAGAGATAAAGAGATTGAGAGAGAGAAACAAGAGCAAGCAAGCATCTGGAAGAAATAATCTGAGTAACTGGATCCAGCTATGCCTGAAGCCAGACACACTCCAAGACTTTTCAGTTGATGGGAGCCAATAAGTACCTATAATTTTTTCTGTTTAAACTCATTCAGGTTGGGGGTCTCCTCCTTTTAACTGTGAAATATTGTTTATAATGCACTTTTATAGAAATCATCCCACTTAATTCTTTCAACCATCCTGTGAGATAGATATTAGCATAATTACCATGTTATAAATGTGAAAATTGAGGCTGAGGGATGGTTAACAATTGGCCTAAGGTTATGGGGCTTTATGAAAGCAGCCTGTGTTACTCTTTATAAGATCTTTTCTTTTTATCTGCTAAATCCTGGCTGTTTAATGGTGTAGGCTGAGGGGCCTGGATGCCATCTCTGTCTTTTTGTGCCATGGTGAGGGGCTAGTCCATCCCCTTTGCTGGCTGTCCTTCCTCAGCTGGTGTGTTCACACACTGTTAGTGGCTCAGATAATGCAAAGTAGATAATTACCTCTGCCATGAGAAGTGGATTATTTGAATGGCTGAGTCTGGGCATGGTATGTTCACTAAGAGTCAGGGGCAGGCACATCTCCAGTTTTGTGTGGGTGGACTCCGTGCCAGCACCCAGGCCACCAGTGCTTCCTTCAGGACCACAGGAGGCCTCAGTGGGAAGTGCAACTGCCAGCCGTTCTCCTTTGAGGTCGGCATGTGGTGCAGCTGGGAGCCTTTGGTCAGCGTGTGGCAACTCAAATAATATGCTCCCAATGGGGTGAGAAAGCCACAAAATGGCATGGGGGAAACTGGCCACCAGAACATTTGACCATAGAAAAGGTGGTCTCTGTGGCTGGGGTTTGAGCAATGCCTCTGAATTTCACCCATCCATGCTCCCCAGAGAGTGGTGTTAAAAGCCAGGTAGGCCTCCTTTAAACACAAGCTTGAAAGGCCTGATGCTTCCTGACTGGATCACCTTCCCCGGCCTTGGGGCTGGATGAGAACAAACAGACCCATCTTTTACTTTCGGGGCATCTCTCCATTCCCCCAGAGACCACGCCAAGTCCTGCACGTCCTAATGCAGACACCCGGCTGGGTGGGGTGGGACGGGATTGCTTTTTGGAACCAGCTCCTTGGCTAACTCGGTGTGTCCGCCTCAGTCTTCCTTCTGAGCGCCTGTGAGCCTCCTGGTCCTGCTCCACAGGAAGAAAAGTCTGGGAGTGACCGTTCCTCTGACTGGGGAAAAACACTTCGCCTCTGATGTCTTTTTCCTGAATGCCTTTCAGCTTGACTCTTCTGCTTCTCTCCTCTCCCATCTGGTTTCTATCGAACCTGAGCAGCTGCTTTTTCCATTTAAAATAACACACTTACCTCTTTCTTCTTGACATGCCATGTTTTCAGTTTTGAAATGCTTTTTCATCCAGACTGAAACACATGGAGGTGTATTTTTAATTTTTTTCTTCTTCCAGAAAAGAAGTACCTGCATTTGGATTTGGGCATGTGCAAATCCTTTCAGCAGATGCAAGGACAATTGCAATGAACCTCTCTCTCCACCCCACACACCCACGATCAGCATGATCTCTGCACAGACAGACTTTAAGCCATGACTAATATTAGCAAAGCACAGTATGTATAACATGGCCGGTCATGTATCATAAATATTTATAAAGACTATAGGAACCTTTCTTAAAATGCAAAGGGATGTGCCCAATAAGAGTTGAGCAGCAGTGTTGGAGGTTTTTTGAAAATGAAGAATAGATGACCTTTTTCCCATGTGACAAAATGCTTTCCCCTACCCCCTACCTCCTGGATTTCAAAGATAGCTGGGAAAGTGAAGCTCTGGAATTTTCTCTGCTGATTGAAGAGTGGGGCGAAACCCTTTGCCATCAGCAATGGAAGAATTTATTCCCATTTTAAGTAATGTTTACACTATCCTCTACACCATAGGGAAAGGAAGACGGGGAGAATTTAAGAGTGAGGCTCAATATTCGAGACAATGGCCGATTAAACAAGGGGCAGGGTAAGTAAGACACTGGTTAGAAGGAGGATTGAATACTCAGGCTGTGATTTGTCAGCTGTGTGACTTCTTTGGGTCTCTAAATTTCCCTTCCTTCTCAGGGTCTTCGTACATGTTGTTCCCTCTACGTGTAACACCCTTCCTGAATTTAGCATGGTGGCTCCTTCAGGTCACTGCTTTGACCTCATCTCCTCAAGAGGGTTCTTCCCTGACTACCCCATCAACACAAGCCCACCATTTGCCTTGTTTATTTCCATCATTACATGAAGAACTAGTTCTTGTTTTGTGTTTATTTCCTTGTTTTTTATCTGTCTCACCCTCTGTAGATTTTCTAAAATTAAATTAATTAATCCATTCTTTATTGGCTGTGCCTGTGGCACATGGAAGTTCCTGGGCCAGGGATAGAACCTGAACCACAGGGGTGACAAGGCTGGATCCTTAACTCATTGTGTCCCCAGGGCACTCCTGTAGGTATTCATAAGGGTAGGAGCTGTGGTCCTCTTTCCATTAAAAAAAAATAGACTATATTTTTCTTTGAACTGCTTTAGGTTTACAGAAAAATTGAGTGGAAAGGTCAGAGAGGTCTAGTATTTCACATCCCCCCCATCTCCCCCAGTTTCCCTATTATTAACACCTTGCAGTAGTGTGGTGCATTTGTTACAACTGATGAGCCAATGTTGATATTTTAAGATTAACTAAAGTTCATAGTTTAGATTACAGTTCACTCTTGGTGTTGTACCCACTATGGATTTTGTCAAATATTTAATGATACGTATCCACATATCCACAGTGTCATACAGAACAGATTCACCACCCTAAAAATCCCCTGTGCTCCACCTCTTCATATCTAACTTCCATTGAACACCTGGCAACCACTGATCTTTTCTCTGTCTCCATAGGTTTCTAGAATGTCATATACAGATGATTCTTGAACAGTATAGATTTGAACTGTGTGTGTCCACTTACATGAAGTGACTCATAGTAAATACTGGAGTACTACACAGGCCATGGTTGGCTGAATCTCAGATGAAGTACCATGGATACAGAGGAACCACAGACACAGAGGAACCTCGGATACAGAGGGCTTGAAGGCTAAATTTTCAAATGCATGGAGGTACCGTACCCCTAACTCCTGCATTGTTCAAAGGTCAACTGTAGCTGAAATCATTACAGCACGTATCATTTTCAGATTGGCCTCCTTCACTTAGCAATTTTTCCCCCCTGCCTCATTTTATTTATTTATTAAAACAATTTTTTCTTTTTCATTTTTTTTCTTTTTACTGCTGCACCTGTAGCATATGGAATGCTGCATAGGGGTTGAATTGGAGCTGCAGCTGAGGCCTATACCACAGCCACGGCAGCAGTGGGTTCTTAACCCACTGAGTGAGGCCAAGGATTGAACCCACATCCTCATGGACACTGTATCAGATTCTTTATTTTATTTTATTTTTTTTGTCTTTTTGCCTTTTCTAGAGACACTCTGGCAGCATATGGAGGTTCCCAGGCTAGGAGTCTAATCGGAGCTGTAGCCACCGGCCTATGCCACAGCCACAGCAACGTGGGATCTGAGCCACGTCTGCGACCTACACCACAGCTCACGGATGCCAGATCCTTAACCCACTGAGCAAGGCCAGGGATGGAACCCGAAACCTCATGGTTCCTAGATGGATTTGTTAACCACTGTGCCATGACGGGAACTCCTCTTTTTTTTTTTTTTGTTTAAATTAAAAAAGTGTTTTTTGGAGTTCCCGTTGTGGTGCAGTGGTTAACGAATCTGACTAGGAACCATGAGGTTGCGAGTTTGATCCCTGGCTTTGCTCAGTGGGTTAACGATCTGGCGTTGCTGTGAGCTGTGGTGTAGGTCGCAGACGTGGCTCGGATCCTGCGTTGCTGTGGCTCTGGCATAGGCCAGCAGCAACAGCTCTGATTAGACCCCTAGCCTGGGAACCTCCATATGCCGTGGGAGCAGTTTTTTTTAGTTATTTCCCCAATACTTTTTTTTTTTTTTTTTTTACTGTACAGCATGGTGATCCAGTTACATATACATGTATACATTCTTTTTTCTCCCATTAAAATGCTCCATCATAAGTGACTAGACATAGTTGTCAGTGCCACACAGCAGGATGTCATTGCTAATCCATTCCAAAAGCAATAGTTTGCATTTATTAACTCTGAGCTCCCAATCCATCCCACTCCCTCCCCCTCCCCCTTGGCAACCACAAGTCTATTCTCCAAGTCCATGATTTTCTTTTCTGTGGAAAGGTTCATTTGTGCCGTATATTAGATTCCAGATATAAGTGATATCATATGGTATTGGTCTTTCTCTTTCTGACTTACTTCACTCAGTATGAGAGTCTCTTTCTTAACTCACTGAGCCACAGTGGGAACTCTCCTACTTCATTTTAAACCACTGTCTTCCAGAGTGCCTGATATGGAAGGTGTCTGGAAAATATTTACAGAATGAATAAATGAATGAGTCTTAGGTTGTCGTAATTTATAAAATGAGTCTACTTTATAGGCTTGTGGGGATGCATGAAGGGCTTGGTGAGCTTTTGACCCCTGCTGAACCCTCAAGAGTGTTGTTTACTATTTTTCATATTCTGGGGGTATAATCTGGTTTTCATGATGCTGGTGTGTGAATGGGGAGAGTTTAGGGGTTGACAGTGTAACTATGAAACTTGGGCTGTTTTCAAAGCTCTGACAGGTAAAACTACAATTTCTCCATCACTCTCTATCTCAGGGCAGCTATCCCTCAGGGCCATTGGGAAGTTTTGGGGACTGCAATAGGATGTCTCTGGTCTTTGTTTTCCACGCAAAATATTTCCACTATTTGCAATTAGTCTGAGAGATGCTTCTTGCATAATGATTCTGGGGCTCTGTATTGGAAATGTTCTTATTTCTTCTCTCTGACATGCTCTTTAGTAACCCCAGGTTTTCTGGAAGAAAACCTTCACATAGTGATTACAGTTCTACTTCCAGTTGCTGTGGAGTGGAAATTCTGAGGGCTCTCCCAGTGGGAACTTGATGAGACTGGCCTGGTCATAAAAGTGTGGCCTGCACGTGTGAAATCTTTGTATTCTAAAACTCTTCAATTGTCTGAAAATTCCACATTGCCAAAACAACTTCTGAAATGCAGAATGTGAAAAGCATCTTATAAGAGCTCCTCTCCTTATTTAAAATGCTTTTGGGGAACGGAATATTTCTGCGGCTCTTTTAAGCCAAGATAGAAGTTGTGTCTTCAATTGCAATGTTTTGTCTATCTAATGCCATCCATTTGGATTATCGGGGATGGCCAAGTGACCTGGCATTTTCTGGACTATTAGAATCAC
Source organism: Sus scrofa (assembly GCF_054392235.1). NCBI lineage: Eukaryota > Metazoa > Chordata > Mammalia > Artiodactyla > Suidae > Sus > Sus scrofa. The sequence continues at coordinate 62,930,124 of NC_139395.1, forward strand.
TGTTTTACAAAAAAATGAAATGCAACTTTAAAGATACTTTGAATGGCTTGTGCTAAAAAGAACTGGTTACAAAAATGTAAAGCCTCTGTCATTTAAACTGGAGAAAAAGAAAACAAATCTATCTTTAAAAAAATTTTTTGGAGTTCTGTTGTGACACAGCAAAAATGAATCCGACTAGTAACCATGAGGTTGCAGTTTCGATCCCTGGCCTCCCTCAGTGGGTTATGGATCCAGTATTGCCATGGGCTGTGGTGTAGGTCGCAGACTCAGCACTCCTGCATTGCTGTGGCTGTGGTGTAGGCTGGCAGCTGTAGCTCTGCTTCAACCCCTAGCCTGGGAACCTCCACATATGGTGGGTGCAGCTCTAAAAAAGAAAAAAAAAATTTAAGCTATGCCTGTGGCATGTGGAAGTTCCTGAGCTAGGGATCAAACCCACGCCATAGCAACAACACAAGTGGCTGCCATAAAAATGCCAGATCCTTAACCTGCTGCATCACAAGAGAACTCTGAAATCCATCTTTTTTCTCCAGTAAGAAGAAAGTGATAAATACAAATTAACAGAGGGCAAAACAAAAAAAAATTTTTTTTTCTCTTTTGGCCAACCTGTAGCATATGGAGTTCATGGGAAAGGGATCAGATCTGAGCTACAGTTGCGACCTATGCTACAGCTGTGGCAACACTGGGTCCTTGAACCACTGTGCTGGGCTGGGGATTGAACCTATGTCCTGGTGCTATAGAGACCCACTGATCCCATTATGCCACAGTGGGAACTCCTGAAATCTCTTCTCTTAGATCAGGGTCAGCATACTTTCTCCTTAACAGGAGGAACAGATCCTTTAGTCCACCTTGCCAGACCAGGGGTCCAACCTACATCCCTGCAAAGATGCTGTCGATTCAGTTGTGCCACAGCTGGAAATCCAGGTGACAAATTTTAAAACAAATTTCATTCAGGGAATAACCTTATAATCTTTCTAGGCTATTTGTTCTAATAAATTAAAATCTGAGTTGTAGTTTTTCAGCTTTAGACATAAATGGGATCTCTTCTTGGGATCTGAACTGTGTGAAGGTCAGATGAAACACAAAGGGGAGAGTAACTGGCTGTGGGTTAGAACAGAGGTTGTCAGATGCTTTTGCTTGGAGGGATCATTTGGGTGTTGGGTGCTCATTAAAAATGTAGTTGCCACCCCTACCAAGATTCTGACTTAATTGCCTGGTGTATGAGATGGTGTTAAAAAAAATCTTCATGCATGTGAACTCCAGAAATCTCTTGGATTAGAGCTGTCTGAGCTAATATTTACAGGGTACTGCTCCAAGAGATTTGCATGTATTTATTTATTCAATCCTCGGAGTAAGCCTCAGAGGTGGGTACTTTTATGACTCTCACTTCAAAGGGGAGGAAACTGAGGCAAAGAAATTATACAGCTCACCCAAAGTCACCCAGACCTAGTTGGCTAGAGCAGACCTGGGGTTCCGACTCCAGCAGTCTGATGCCAGAGTTCAAGGTTTTAGCCACATTGCCTCCTATGGGTTTTGTTGTTTCCTTACTTTGATGTGGATGAAAGTTTTTTTCCCCACTTCTTGCCTAAATGAAAATTTGCATCCTTCTGTTAACTAGTTCAGCCATGTTGTATAGAGCCATCAGTTGATCCTATCAAGATGACCAGGGATACAGACATAAGATCACTTAAAAAGAAATGGACACACCTATTAGGATGGCTAAAAAGTATTGGGGAGGTTGTGGAGAAACTGCAATAGCAACTACACTGCTGGCAGGGGCATGTAAAGCAGTACAGCCACTGTAAAAAACATCATGGAAAACAGTTTGGCAGTTCCTCAAAAAGTTAAACAGACTTGCCATATGACTCAGAAATTCCATTTTTAGGTGTATAACCAAAAGAACTGAAAGCAAGGGCTCAAACAGATTCTTGTATACCAGTATTCACAGCAGCATCAGTCACAAGAGCTAAAAGGTAAAAATACCCCTAATGTCCGCCAATGGATGAAGAGGTGAATGAAATGTGGTATAGCCATAAATGGAATATTATTCAGCTAGCAAAAGGAACAGGAAATTCTGACACATGCTACAACATGGATGAAACTTGAAAACACATGCTAAGTGAAATAGGTAGGATACAAAAAGACAAATATTGTATGATCCCATCTATATATATATAGTACCAAGAATAAGCAAATTCATAGAGACAGAAAATACAAGAGAGGTTACCAGGAGCTTGGGGATGCAGGGGGATGATAATAGGAAATTATTGTGTAATGGTATAGAGTTTCTGGAAATATAGATATTGATGATGGTTACACACATTGTGGATATACTTAATGCTACTGAACTGTACACTTAAAAATGGTATAAGTGATAAATTTTATGTTATTTGTATTTTTCCATGATAGGAAAAAAAGAAATAAATGGAAAAGAGAGACCACCAGCCAAGTGAGAAGAGACAGTGAGGCAAAGGCACTTTGGATTTGATTCAGATCCTTATCGCAGCTTTTGGCATTTTCTCCAGATAACTATCCCTACTGTTGACCATTTCAGTGTGTACAGAGGCAGAGTTGTGATAGTTGTACAGAGACATCACAGAAATTCATCAAATGTTTATCTCCCCATATAGAAGACAAATCATTAATGTTAGAAAACTACTGAAAACTATTTTAAAACACTAAACTTCTAACAAATCCTAAGTGGTACAACCCAGACTTCATGATCCAGGAATGAAGGAGTGGCCTCTGCTTGCTAAAGGGAATGCTCACAGGGTAATAAGGCTATGGTGAGTTCTAGGACGTACATTCTAGCACAAGGCAGATAAATAAACTCAGAGTGTCTCTAGCCTCTTCTATAGGCTTTTTCAACAATTCAACTGAAGGAGCATTGTGCTAATCTGTGAGTCAGTTTATGACTTAATGCTAGTGTCAACGTCTAGACAGCTAGCATTTGCCAATCAACAGTGCTGAGGAGAACAGTGAATCAGAATAATTTAGGAACCCCTTCCCTGTAGAAAGAAAGAAAGAAAAGAAGGAAGGAAGGAAAGAAGGAAGGAAGGAAGGAAGGAAAAAAATGAAAGAAAGAAAGAAAGAAAGAAAGAAAGAAAGAAAGAAAGAAAGAAAGAAAGAAAGAAAGGAAGGAAGAAAGGAAGGAAGAAAGAAAGAAAGAAAGAAAGAAAGAAAGAAAGAAAGAAAGAAAAAGAAAGAAAGAAACTCTGTAGAGCTACGAATTACTTTATTTGGTTATCTAAATGAACAAAAGCCATTATTTACTTTTGCTCCTAGCTGTGTCTATGGTTTTTCTGCTTGAGATATAGGGAGAGTGAACTAGTATTTCTCAAATCTCTCAAACTGTTCATCTCTAAGTACCACCATAATGCAAGCTACCCTCAATGTACACCTGGGCTGCTGCAGTAGTCTCCCAACCAGTCAGTCTCCCTAAGTCCAAACACGCTCTCTTCAAGCCAGTCTGCGGTCGGTCCCCAAAATGAGTGATCTTTTTTTTACAATGGAGGTCTCATCATTCTAGTTTCCTGCTCAAAACCATCAAATAGCATCTCATTTCTTGTTCTTACAAAGCTTTAAACATTTATTAGTCCTGTTGGATTCAGTCCTTCCCTGGCATCCTGGTGTCTGGTGCCTGGTCTTGACTTTGACCCTGTACCACATTGCTAACCTCACAAACCCCAGTCTGCTAGCAACAGCCCCACCAGCCTAACTTAGCCTGAACTCACCTAACACTTTCTAGCCTCATAGCTTTTGCCAATCTAGTTCCTCTTCCCAGAAGACACTTGAGATCAATTTTGAGTTGGCCCTCTCTTATTTTGCACTCCTACTGGATGTTACTTTCCAAGAGAGGCCTTTCTGAGGCACCCTATCTAAATGAGATGCTCTGTGCATTCTCTCTCTTTCTCTCAGATCCTTTTCTCCCAGCACTTATTATTGCTGGCGACTGTATTTTCATCTTAGTGATTATATACTTAATGTCAGTTGTCTACTGCACTCTTGGCTTAAAAGGGGCAATGTGTATCTTGCATATTAAAGCATCTGGCAGGTAGGTAGCCTGATATGTAAGAGTTCCTCAATATATACTTGTTGAATAAGAAATATTTAACCATAATAAGCTCACTGCAGTCAGAAAGAAGATGTAGGTGAAAACATCTCATAAACAAACCACATACATTTTTTGGGGACTCTGAATTAGTGTTATTTACATCCAGATACCTTGTTAAATTCAAAAATCATGACACGGCAGGGGGGGAGAGATCTGATTCATTATTTAATCTACATTCATATTTAATGTGACTTTTCCAAACACAAAGGGAGAACTGCCAGCCTTGTAAATAGATTTGCAGAATTTGCACGGTCGATATGCACACAAAGCAATTCTGTCATTTCCCCCCTTTTCTGCTTTTATTATCCGTCAACTCATCATGACTAAAAATCAGACCAATACTTGGCAACAGGAGGTGTGGACATGAACTGAGGATGTGGATAACAACTGACATGGAATCCCTCAGAGCTCCCATTAGACCCACTTCCTAAGGAAAGTCAATGTAAGTAGTGTAGCGAGGAAGGACAGAAGGTATTAAATATCTCTTCTAACCATTCCTTAATGTTTTTAGATCCACCTTGAGCAGGGCAGCAAGAACTGTTTTAAAAAACGACCCACTTGATTCTTAAAGCTCGCCAAGAGAAAGAAATGCCACAATCTCCACAGGGAATAAGATAAAGATGAAATCAGATAATACACAGAAAGGATTGAGCCAAGCCATATGTATCCAGCGCTCAATCACACCGTTGCCAAGGATTATTACCGTTCAGCGACTCTGGGAGAGCCTCTTTCAAACCTTTAGCTTTGCAACCTGTGCTAATTATCTTAGAATACTTGTGGCCAAAAAGTTTTTGATAAATCAAACCTAGATTCCCTTCCTTGTCATTCAGCAGTCTTGGGTACCCTTTAATATTCACTCTCCTTAAAATACGAAATTGGAAAGTAAGAAATAACTGCTTCATGTCGACTATGTCTAAGAGAGTTGAGGAGAATTGCAAGATCCTAGCAATTAGCCAAACAGCTAAGCCTAGATTTTTCTCCTCCTTTCTATCTTAGCCTTGGTGTTTGGGTAATTGCATCAATTCTACACTTCATTTTGCATCTATCCCCAGAGTCTTCGCTGTGCAAAAAGGGATGTCCTTTAATGATTTCCTTTGAATAGCTTTCCATCTGGGGAGGAAGAGGGCCCCTCTTGTTCAAATACAAAGGAACCATCCATCCACCAAGACCTTTCTTCTCGGCTAAGTATCTCTTGAATTTCAAAGGAGGACTTGGAATTTTCAGTCCCAATCTTAACCGGCAGCTCCAGAAGGGCGGTTTCTTTTCTTTGTCTCTTTAAAACCAGAAAACACCACAGGCAGTGAAATAACCGTTCTGATTTTGCTTGGGTTCAAAACAAGACCAGATTCCAACCTGCTAACGCTTTACCATTTCACAGTAACCAAGCGGTTTACGATCATCAGCCCAAGCATACACTTTCCTTCCAAACAAGGATATGGCTACTAGCGGCAACAGCTGTATTTTGCTAGTCAATCCTCATGTTAAAGATTTACAGTTTTCAATTCTGTCACTTGGTTTGCCAACTGTTCCTCTTCCTGGAGCTGCCCAGTTGTTTTTGAGGGGCCTTGAAGTGGTTTCCTAGTTATTTAAACTCCCCCTGAATGACAATGCGGCTTTAGAGTCGGACGGAAGAATGGAATTCCCTGTTTATATCCACAAGACTTCTCTGCTCTCCCTCTTTTAAACATATGCAGAGTCACTGCCGAAACTGGAACCAGATTAAAAGAAACACTGGCTTTTAAGGCGAGTTTGAAAAATGGTAAAGCTGGGAGCTGGCTTCGCGCTCTCTCGCCCTCTTCCCTTTCCGCGTTATGTGATTCATTTGCTCAAATCCATCACCGATTCATCATGCTCGTCCGTCAGAACCTTCAAAGCAAACCCCACAGCTGCTTTTGCCATTTATCAGTGGGAAATAAAAGAGAAAGGGGGGAAAGTAAGGAAAACACATCACCCTGTTCCAGGGCCTGGGATAATGGGTGTGAAAAAAGGGTGGAGGGTAAGCTTATCTAATGAAACCCAGAGCCTTGCTAGCATGTGAATTCTTGAACAAAGGATTATGAGCGAGAGCAAGCCCAGCAGCCAGTCTGCAAGGAAGTTTCAGAGAGAAAGCCTGGCAGAAACGAACACTTTAGTGGGAAACTAGAGGAATGTTTCCAGCATGGTACCCATACTCCAGAGGGGTTTAAGACTCGCAAATCTTTGTAGAAATTTGTTCTCTGGGACCAGTCTCAGCTTTCTTTCAACCGCGCAGTGTAACTGAGGCACTGGGGCTGGGAAACCAACATTAGACCTTATTGTCCTTCCTTGCAGGCTGGATCGAGTAATTCACAGTTATCATTTCCAGAAGATGTCTTGCAAAGCACCTGCCATTGAAACATGGCTAATGAGGGTCTCAGTCTTGAATTGGTGAGGCACCAAGTTTTGCTCTCAGATTTGAGAATCAAAGAGCAAGGGCTGTAGGACTCAGTGGTTTCTCTTCTAGGAGCACAGTCTCTATGTTTATGATCCATGTGAGGAAAGCTTAATCCTTTTTTTTTTTTTTTTTCCCTTATGGCCACACCTGCAGAATATGGAAATTCCTAGGACAGGGATCGAATCCGAGATGCAGCTGCAACCTATGCAACAGCTGTGGAAATGAACCCACTGTAACAGGTTAGGGATCGAACCCATGCCTCTGCAGTGACCCAAGCCCCTGCAGTTGGATTCTTAACCCACTGTGCCACAGCAGGAACTCCAGGAGAGGTTAATCTTTTAGTCATAGCAGAAGAGAGGAACAGCTTCAATGTTCACCAATAATGGCATAAGATATAGTTATGAAGAAAAAAGAGGAGGGTAAGCAAACTGTGGGTATTCTAAAGACCCTGCTCCTTACTGTGGGAATACTCAGAAGTAAAAAGGAACCAGGTACTGGGATATGCAACAATATGGATGAATCTCAAAACCAAAGGAGTACCTACAGTATGGTTCCATCTATAGGAAATGCTAGAACAGGTACAGATATGTTATGGTAGAAAATGCAATAGTGGTTATAGAGGATATGGGAGTGGGAATTGACTGGTGAAGAACATGAGAGAGGGGATTATATTAACAGCCTGTATCTTGACAAGAGTTTGGGTTTCACAAATGTCTCAAGTATCAAAACTCAGTGAATATACATCTAAGATTTTTGTGTGTGTCAAAACTCAGAATATTCATTTAATACCTGTGTATTTTTTTATAGGTATATTTTACATTAAAAAAACTGTAAACAAATATTGAACTCTAGGAAACGATACCCTTGCTTAAGAATTTAGGTAAAAGTGTACTGATGTCTTCAATTTATCTTGACATGGATCAAAAAGTAATATGGTTTGATGGATGGATAGAAGGATGGCAGGTGGGTGGATACTTGATAAAGCAAGCACAGTAAAATGTTAATGGGAAAACCTAGATGGTGAGTGCTTACAGGTATGCACAGTAAAATTTGCTCTGTTTTGGAAATGTTTATAAATTCTTGGGGGAAGAAAGAATGAGGAAGCCTTTTATGTTCTGATAAGGATTTATCTCCAGTTCTATTGTTAAGGGAAAAAAATTACAATATTCACAGTGTGCTACCAATTGTAGGGAAAAAAAGAACAAACACATATGTGTATTTGTTATTATGTACAAATAGAAGACGGAGAAATGGAATATTGAGAGGTGATAATTCTAGAAACACTTACCTCAGAGGAGGGGAGGTAGGAAGGAGAGGACATATTTTAAAACATTAGGTAAATCATTTTATATCTTTGGATTTTGTATATGTGAAGGGATGACCAACTTAAAAAAAAACATGGAAAAGGATATATATCTGAACTGTCTCAAATATCAAGGCTGACACTTGGAATTTACTGATTTTTAACATCCATTCATTCATTTGATATCCACCCATCTCTTGTGTGTCAGGCTCAGGACAAGGGAAGGAACAAAAGCCACAGGTGGTCCTGGCTCTCACCGAGCTGACTGACTGGTAGACCTAACTAAAGTCCAGATAGATGTCCTAGGTGACCTAACCTAGTCTGCAGTGGGGTGGGATGGATTGTGGAAGGTGTTCTGGGTAAAGAGAACAGCCTGGGCAGAGATTGTGAAGTGGGAGGGAGCATGGTGGTTCGAGCCTCAGGAAGAGGATCATGATGGAGGTACCAGAGAACACAGAGGGCTGAGGGAGGAGGCAAGGAGATACTGGTAGGGATCAGACATTCAGGGTGTTGATCGTTATCTTCTTCTTTAACATCGTTACTTACTTTCTGAATATCCTTTGTATGCCAAAATACGTTTTTTTTATCTGTATCTGCAAATTTTTTTTTTCACAAGTTCTAAGAGGCTGTCAGGGCAGAGCTCGTGACAGCTCTTTCCAGGAGAAATGAAGCATAGCACTAAATCTCCTGGCATATCAGACACTCATATCAACTTGTCCTTTCCACCTCAGGACACACTGGCCTGCCTTCCCAGGACCAAAGCCTACGTTTCTTTGCCTGAGGGCTTTCTCTGGCTGTGGAATCCTCTCTGCTCCCTGAGGCAGTCAGGTGCGTCTCCAATAGGGTTAATGCCCCAGAGAGCAGCCTTCAACCAGTGACTGATGAGAGTTGGGATATACATACCCCAGCCTCTCCGCTTGGACTTTGACCAGCCTTTCTCCCTTTCCTCGGTGGGAACTGAGCAGAGCTGCTTTGATGAGCTCAGTTACAGATCTGGATTTGGTGAGATCTTAGGTCTTTCAACTTCATCTTGAGTCTCATCAGAGGAGCGCCTATTACTTGTCACATTTTCTTCTCAAGAACACAGCTGCTGTTTCTTTTACCTTTACTCTCACTATATACAATCACAGAAGAGACACTTCAAAATTCTCTCAGCTTCTGTTTTCTTTCAAGATGGTGGACTACCTCATACTTCTAGCAAATGGTCACTTTATATTCTTCTGGGAACCAATATTGATACTGAAATTATCAAGAGCCACCATGCGCCCACCCAACCCGCCAAAAAAAAAAAAAAAAAAAAAAAAGAAAGAAAAACAAAACAAAAAACCCCCTCAGATGCCAAGTAGTCTGGTGGAACAAAAATATTACTTTATTTGATTCATTATTTATGAAGAACTTTTACCTTTAAGCCTTTAAAATACAGGCTCGGTTTGGCTAATTCTCCACATCCTGTCTTTAACACACTCTGCTTGTTACTTTTGGAAAATCAATGAAATTTTTTCGCAGAGATCAGATGTGAAGAACTCTATGGCAAGGTGACATTTTATAGTCTGGATGTTGCCTTTTTATGAAGGTGTCATTTCCTTTCCTTAAGAAGAATGAGTCTGTTTTAGGGTGGGTCTCTGCAAATGACTCAAACCCAAACCCTTTTCGTTTAGGAAGTCTAAGCACAAAGATAATTTTCACACTGGGATTACTTGTCCAGATGGTTTGAGTGCTGTTTTCTTGGCATGCTTGTAAGAACACAGGAATTTTCAGGGGAAACCAGAGACCAGAGAGGGAGGAGAATAGGTGGGAAGGATAAGCCATAGCTGAGAAGTCAGAAAAAAGTCTTGGATTCCAAAAAATGGCACTCGCCAGCTGAACTGGAAACGGTCCTAGTTACATTTGGCAATGGTATTCCTCTTCATTCTCCAAGAGCACAGACTTTCCTTCGTCATAGAGGGAACTACCTGGCTCTTCAAACAGAGGACAGAGGATGAAAGAACCAGAGGGAAGTTCACAGTGCTGGTGGAGGTAATAATGGAGGTACAGCACAGAACATCGCCACCAGGAGACCAAGGGTAAACTCCTGAGTGGAGGCCTGAGTTGGGTGGGGAAAGAGGGCCAAGATGTTATTTCTACGAGCTGCTTTCGACCTGAAAACACAGTGTGGGCAGGCCACTTTCTCTGGCTGCCTCAGCAGCCACTGTTTAAAAAAAAAAAAAAAGCTATGGGGATAGGGAGACCTCTGAGTGGGCCCACAAAGTTCCCCTGGTGGACACACACTTTCTTCCTGTCATTCAATTGACCACTGTTCTAGGCACTGTTGTGAATTTCACAGATGTAATTAAGGTCCCTAATCAGTTGACTTTAAGAGAGGGTATGGATCCAGTGGCATCTGAGCTAGTCACATGAATCCTTTCAAGATAGACAGTGGCAGGGATGGAAGTCAGAGAGAGATGTTTCTGTTGACCTGGAGGAAAGCAAACACCCTACGTTTGTGAAATGCCCATGAGGGCACCTGTCAAGGACTATGGGTGACCTGAGGGAGTTGAGAATGGTTCCTGGGTGACAGCTAGGAGAAAAACGAGAACTTCAGTCCTAAATGCAAGAAGGTGAATTCTACTAACAACTGCTGTCTTTGAAGAGAGGCCAAAGCCCCCAAATGAGAATTGCAGTCTGAGCTGAGGTTTTGATTTCAACCAAGGGAGACTCTGAACAAAGAACCTGTGCTCAGATATCTCACCTACAGAAACTGGGAAATAAGAAGCTTGTGGCAATTCGTTACTCGGCAAAAGAATAGTCAGAAGACAACAGTTAGACTCACAGCCAGACAGTCAGTGTGGCTTGGAGATCAAGAGAATGTGCTTTCTTCAAATGCCTCTGATCAAAATCCTGGCTCCATCACTTACAGCTGTGCCATTTGGAATAAATTACCTAACCTCCTTAAATCTGTTTTCTCATGGTGTAAATCAAGATTAAAATAATGGATAAGATTAAAATAATGTTATGAAGATTAGGGAAATAATACATATCAAGTTCCAAATATGATGCATGAAATTAATGAATGCTCAAAAAGCAAGAGTTAGCAGCAGCCAAAATTTGTGCAACACATAGCACGTGTCAGGCCCTGTGCAAAGGCCTTTAAAAGATTTATTATCATAGATACCCCAAGAAGATGGAATTATTATACCCATTTGACAGATGGGGAAACTGACTCATAGAGTTTCAATGATTTATCTAAGGTTATGCAACTAGTAATGGAGGAGTCAGGGTTAAAACGCAAGGTTCTTTGGGAATGTGGGGTTGGTAGATACAAACTATTATATTTGTCTTTGTGTGTGGGGGGGTTGTATTTTTTTGAAACTATTACATTTAGAATGGATAAGCAACAAGGTCTTAATGTATAGCACAGGGAACTATACCAATCTCCTGGGCTAGACTATTACGGAAAAGAATATAAAAAAAGATACATATATATGTATAAGTGAGTTACTCTGCTGTACAGCAGAAATTGGCACTGTAAATTAATTATACTTTAATTAAAAAAAACAGGGCTCTTTAATTCTAAATACCATCTACTGAACATCTTACTATTTTAAACTCTATTCACGGCAAAGAGGTCATAACTCTTCGGATTCTTCTTTGGAGGAGAACCAGGGTGACAGGGTGGGATTCTGGCCTGCTGAGTGTCTCAAAATGGAGCAGAAATGATGCCCAGTGCTCTAGCCATGGTCTCTGATTATAGGACGCTCTCCCCTTTGTTTCCTTGCCCCCTTGTTTGGGTCCCTCCTGCTTAACTTCAGAACTCAGCTTGAATATTACTTTCTAAGAAGCCTTCCCTGACCCCACAGGCCAAACCAGATCCCCGTCATCACATTCTCATAAAGTTCCTCTCCTTTGTGATAGTTCTCACATTTTATCATTATGTGTTACAAGACTGGGGCAATCTGGCCTTCCTGGGCACATGTGTCTATGTCTGGAGACTTTTTTTATTGTCACAACTGAAGGGGGGTGCAAATACTGTGAAGAGGTCAGGGATGCTGCTAAACATCCCACAATGCTCAGGTTAGGGACCCCAGAGTGAAAATTATCTGGCCCTAAATGTCAACTGCACCAAGGTTAAGAAACCCTGTCCTGTAGTTGTTTGTATTTTTATTTATTTATTTGTTTGTTTTTGTTTTTCGTCTTTTGAGGGCTGCACCCGTGGCATATGGAGGTTCCTGGGCTAGGGGTCTAATCAGAGCTGTTGCTGCTGCCCTATGCCAGAGTCACAGCAACACCAGATCTGAGCCATGCTGTGACCTACAGCACAGCTCACGGCAACTCCAGATCCTTAACGCGCTGAGCGAGGTCAGGGATCAAACCCGCAACCTCATGGTTCCTAGTCAGATTTGTTTCCACTGCGCCACGACGGGAACTCCCTATTTATTTATTTTTGTTTATATTTTTAAAATAAAATTGAGGTCACAATTACATATCACTTGCTTTTATAAGTTAAAAGTAATTCCTGAACATTTCTTTATTCCTTTATCTATTACTTGTTTCCTCCCAGTGTGCCAGTACATACAGGAGAGGGAAAATTATTTCATGCCCTCATCCAGCTTTCCATAACGCCATTTTCTTTAGGACTGCATGTCATTAATACCAACCAGTTCTCTATTACTGGACATTTAAACTGTTCCTTATCTCTGTTTTTTTATTTGTCTTAGTTTTTTTTAAACAGCCAGACCTGTGGAAGTTTCTGGCCCAGGGACTGAATCTGAGCTGCAGCTGTAACCTATGCCATAGCTGTGGCAATGCCAGATCCTTTAACCCACTGCACTGGGCCAGGGATTGAACCTGTGTCTCTGCAGCAACCCAAGCTCCTGCAGCAGATTTTTTTTTTTTTTGTCTTTTTTTTTTTTTTTTTTTCCTTTTTAGGTTCGCACCTGCAGCATACAGAAATTCCTAGTCTAGGAGTTGAACCTGAGCTGTAGCTGCTGGCCACATGGATAGCAACCTGGGATCTGAGCTGCATCTGAAACCTACACCACAGCACATGGCAACACCAGATCCTTAACCCACTGAGCAAGGCCAAGGATCGAACTTGCAACCTCATGTATACAGGTCAGGTTCGTTTCCGGTGAGCCACAATGCGAACTCCCTGCAGGTGGATTCTTAACCCACTGCGCCAAAGCAGGATCTCTGTCCCTGATTATCTTTCTCTTCCTTTCTCTGTCTCTTTTTCTCTCTCTCTCTCTCCCTCTCTCCCTTCCTTTTATAAACACCATCATCATGAACATCTTTGAGGCTTAACCTTTACACCCATCTCTGATGACTTCTTCAGAATCAATCAGACCCTAACTGCTTTGAAAATTACTTTGCGTCACTGAATTTAACCAAGATTCCTTGGCCAACAGCAAACCCACAAACATTTCAACTGAAAAAGGCAAGTGTTTTCCCCTCCTAGTAACACTGATAGGAGAGCCAAAGTTGTAAGAGAGGAGAGGCAGGATGGCCAATTCTTACTGAGACGTGGTTTTCACATTGTCTCAACCTGCTGGGGCAGGCCAGCCTTTGGCAGGAACTAACTTTATAATCTCTGCTGCCAGAGATTTCCAAAAATTCTCAACTTCTTTCTGAGTTCCCAGTGAAGATTCTTGATGTTCACAGAGAGTTAAAGAAGAAAAAGACGTGCTTGCGGACAAATTAACACAGCAAATGCCAACTGGCTGGAAGTCATTTTTTCTGTGTATGGAAGGTGGGGAGCCCAGTCAAAGCCCTAAGTAAACAGCTTACAGAGACAAAAGACAAAATGTTTTCTTTCCTGAGCACTGGAAATTCAGGAACAACTTGCATAAGATTTTGCAACCTTCACAAGAGTTTGGCTATCACAATGTAATGATCATACTCCTGGACCAGTCTCAGAACCAATTACCAGGTTCTTTGGCCTGGAAGCCCAAGATGGCCATGAAGCCAGTCTAAACCAGGTTTGATTTCGGGACTGATAGGGAGAAAAACAGGGTTGGAATAAAGGTGTTGGGGACAACATGGCCTATTTGTAATGATACCCAAATCCTGCCCCTTCTCAACTCTGACAATTGCTTGATTCTCAGTTGACGCTTTGAACTTGAAGCACTCTTCAGGTGAGCACAGGACAAAGGGAGAAAGGATATGTTCCAGTTAAACAGAGAACATACCTTGTAAATATGGGAGGTACTTCTGGCATCATGTTCCCAGGACATAAGGGACTGAGATGCAGGAAGAAGCCACTCAACCCCAAAGCATTTAGGTTGTGTGGTTTTCCTGGGCATAAAGCACAGGAAAGTGTCCAGGGGAAGGGAGGAATGTTTTGTTCATAAAATCTAAAGCTAAGCAAACAGTGCAGGTTGGAAAGGAACTGTAGTGTTTTAATATTGTGCAAAAGAATAGATGATAAATCCATTTAGAATTGACAGGACCAGCCATGTGAATAATCTAAAAGGCACTGCTCAGAGTCCTGAGAATGAATAATGTGATGTCTTGCCCCGGCATAGTTCTCTTTCTAAATATGTTTCCTGTAATTTATAGTTAAAACGAATGAGCATTCCCTGAGTGGTTGGAGAAAGGGGACCTGTGTGTTGGGCAGCACAAAGAGATGTCCCAGAGGTCAGAACATTCCCGTGGATAACTAACACAGGCACCAGTGAGAGTTGACTGGGTGTTTTATTTTCTAGGATTTTTTTGAGTTAAAAAAGCCCCTTGAATCCACTATTGTCCATCCCTAGATTGAGTGTGGTTTTTTCTAGTGCCCTGCACCCGGCTAACAACTTAGCTTGCATTCCCTGACTGAGCAGGCATTCATTGCATCCTGTCACCCAGTTTCATTTTCTTATTTTCTTACCACTGGCTAAAACTATCTTATTTAAATTTTTTTTTTTTTTTTTACAATTTTACTTAAACTACAACATAAGCTGTGAAGTTCAAAGGAAGAGGAATGCTTCAGTAGTATTCTCTATGCCTAATACACTACTTGGCACATAGTAGGTGCACAGTAAATATTTGCTGAGTAAGTCAACACATTTCCACCACATGTATTTTCTAGAAAGAAAGTCAGGGCTCCCTGAAGACTCCATACCAGCTGATCTCCTTCAGATGATCTCCTACCTTCACATTTTTTTTTTTCTTCTTCTTTTCAAAAGTGAAGATAGGAATTACAAACAGTAAACTCCACCGTTCTTAATGCATAGTTCCACAAGTTTTTTTTTTTTTTTTTTTTTTGTCTTTTTGCCATTTCTTGGGCCGCTCCCGCAGCATGTGGAGATTCCCAGGCTAGGGGTCCAATTGGAGCTGTAGCCGCCGGCCTATGCCAGAGCCACAGCAACGTGGGATCCGAGCCACGTCTGCAACCTACACCACAGCTCACGGCAACGCCGGATCCTTAACCCGCTGAGCAAGGCCAGGGATTGAACCTGCAACCTCATGGTTCCTAGTTGGATTCGTTAACCACTGCGCCATGACGGGAACTCCTAGTTCCACAAGTTTTGACAAATGCACCCAGTCCTGTAACCATTATAACCAAGATACAGAAGAGTGCTATCACTCGTAACCCCCATGGGTCATGCTATTAGTTGTTCATCACTCCCTGCTCCCCTGCTCTGGGCAACCACTGATGCGATTTCTGTCCCTGCAGGAGCAGGCCTTTGGAACCTGGCCTCTTTCACTTAGCCTAGTGCATCTGAGACACATATGGTTGTATCATTAATTCATTCCTTTCAACAGCTGAGGAGTCTTCCTTTGTGTGGATGTACCAGAGTTGGTTTCTCCATTCCCCACTTAAGGTATTTCACCTTATCTCTTCTTATATGGAAAAGTTCTGCTCTCACACTGCCTAAGAGCTGAGGCTCTGGGGTTAGTCAAACACAGGACTAAACTCTAGGCCAGATATTTTCTAGTCATGTGACCTTAGGAAAAGTCAGTGAAATACTATGACTCAGATTCCTCAGAAGAGCACTGAAATAATTTATACAAAGCACCAAGCAAAAGAGCTGGCAAATACTAAGTGTACAATAAACAGCAGCTCCAATCATTGTGAGCGAGGTCATGTTCAAATTTCCCTTCCTCTGATCACCTCACCCATTTTTCTTTTTATTTTTTTTTCATTTTCTTCTTCTTCTTCTTTTTTTTTTTTTTTTTTTTTTTTTTTTTTTTTTTAGGGCTGAACCTGCTGCATATGCAAGTTCCCAGGCTAAGGGTTGAATCAGAGCTGCAGCTCCTAGCCTATGACACAGCCATAGCAATGCCAGATACAAGTGGCATCTGTGACCTAGGCCACAGCTCACAGCAATGCTGAATCCTTAAGCCACTGAACCAGGCCAAGGATCGAATACAAATGCTCATGGATACTGGTCAGGTTCGTTCTGTTGAGCCATAACGGAACGCACACCTCACCCATTTTTAGTCACTGAGTCATTACTTAACTTGTCCCAAACTCAGTTTCTTTAACTGAAAAAATAGGGGGTGAAGGGTAACACCAACTTCACAGAGCTGCTTTGCAGACTAAGTGGGAAAATATATGTAACCTTCCTCACACAGTGGTGCCTGGCCCAGAGGAGGTCCTCCAGAAATGGCAGTTATAAAATGGGTGCTTTCTACATATAGTATCATGTCATCTGTCAGTAACAGTTTTACCACTTCTCTTCTTATTTGGATGCCTTTTATTTCTTTTGTTTGTCTGATTGCTGTGGCTAGGACTTCCAGTACTATGTTGAATAACAGTGATGAGAGTGGGCATCCTTGTCTTGTTCCAGATTTTAGTGGGAAGCTTTCAGCTTTTCTCCATTGACTATTATATTTGCTGTGGGTTTGTCATAAATGGCTTTGGTTATGTGAAGGAATGTTCCTTCTCTACCCACTTTGGTAAGAGAGTTTTTTTTTTTTTTTTTTTGCTATTTCTTGGGCCGCTCCCACGGCATATGGAGGTTCCCAGGCTAGGGGTCGAATCGGAGCTGGAGCCACCAGCCTACGCCAGAGCCACAGCAACGCAGGATCCGAGCCGCGTCTGCAACCTACACCACAGCTCACGGCAACGCCGGATCATTAACCCACTGAGCAAGCGCAGGGACCGAACCCGCAACCTCATGGTTCCTAGTCGGATTCGTTACCCACTGCGCCACGACGGGAACTCCATAAGAGAGTTTTTATTATGAAGGGATGTTGGACTTTTTCAAATGGTTTTTTCTGCATCTATTGAGATGATCATGTGGTTTTTGACTTTTTTTAATATGATGTATGACATTGATTGATGTACGTATGTTGAAACATCCTTATGAACCTGGGATGAATCCCACCTGGTTGTGGTATACTATCTTTTTTTTTTTTTTTTTTTGTCTTTTTGCCATTTCTTGGGCCGCTCCCATGGCATATGGAAGTTCCCAGGCTAGGGGTCCAATCAGAGCTGTAGCTGCCAGCCTACGCCAGAGCCACAGCAACGCAGGATCCAAGCCGCGTCTGCAACCTACACCACAGCTCACGGCAATGCCGGATCCCCAACCCACTGAGCAAGGTCAGGGATCTAACCCGCAACCTCATGGTTCCTAGTTGGATTCGTTAACCACTGCGCCATGACGGGAACTCCGGTGTACTATCTTTTTGATATGTTTTTGGATTTGGTTGGCTAAAATTTTGCTGAGAATTTTTGCGTCTATATTCATCAAGGATATTGGCTGATAGTTTTCTGTTTTGGTGGTGTCTTTGTCTGATTTTGGAATAAGGGTGATGGTGGCGTCATAGAATGTCTTTGAGAGTGTTCCTTCTTCTTCAGCCTTTTGCAAAAGTTTAAGGAGGATGGGTATAAATTCCTCTTTGTATGTTTGGTAGAATTTGCCTGTGAAGCCATCTGGTCCTGGACTTTTATTTGTAGGGAGTGTTTTTATGACATATTCAATTTCATTTCTAGTGATTGGTCTGTTCGGTTGATCTATTTCTTCTTGATTCAGTTCTGGCAGGCTGTAAGTCTCTAGAAAGATGTTCATTTCTTCTAGGTTGTTGAATTTGTTGGCATATAATTGTTGATAGTATTCTCTTACATTTTTTTGTATTTCTGTAGTATCCGGTGTGACTTCTCCTTTTTCATTTCTTATTTTGTTTATTTGGGTTTTTTCTCTCCTCTTCTTGGTGAGTCTAGCCAGAGGTTTGTCTATTTTGTTTACCTTTTCAAAGAACCAGCTCTTGGTTTGATTGATTTTGCCTATTGTTTTTTGAATCTCTATTTTATTGATTTCCTCTTTGATCTTTATGATTTCCTTCCTTCTGCTGAATTTAGGTTTTGCTTGTTCTTCTTTTTCTAATTCATTTAGGTGGTGGGTTAAGTTGCCAATTCGAGATTTTTCTTCTTTTTTTGGGGAAGGCCTGTATTGCTATGAACTTCCCTCTAAGCACTGCTTTTGTGGCATCCCATAGATTTTGAGTAGTTGTGTCTTCATTATCATTTGTCTCGAGGTATTTTTTAATTTCCTTCTTGATTTCCTCATTGACCCATTGGTTTTTTAGTAGATGTTGTTTAGTTTCCATGTAGTAGCTTTTTTCTCACTTCTTTTCCTGTGGTTGATTTATAGTTTCATACCATTGTGGTCAGAGAAGATACTTGAAATAATTTCTATACTCTTAAATTTGTTGAGGTTAGCTTTGTGCCCCAATATGTGATCAATTCTTGAGAATGTTCCATGTGCACTGGAGAAGAATGTGTATTCTGATTTTTTTTGGATGTAATGTCTTGAAAATTTCAATTAAGTCTAACTTTTCTATTGTTCCCTTTAGAATCTCTGTTGCTTTATTGATTTTCTGTCTGGAGGATCTGTCCATTGATGTGAGTGGGGTGTTAAAGTCTCCTACTATGATTGTATTCCCATCAATTTCTCCTTTTATGTCCGTTAGTATTTGTTGTAGGTATCTGGGTGCTCCTATATTAGGGGCATATATATTGAAAATTGTAATATCCTCTTCTTGAATAGATCCTTAGAAATTCCTAAGGACTCAACCCCAAAACTACTTGAACTGATCAAAAAATTCAGCAAAGTAGCAGGATATAACATTAACATTCAGAAATCAGTTGTATTTCTGCATACTAACAATGAAATATTAGAAAAGGAATACAAAAATACAATACCTTTTAAACTTGCACCCTGTGGATTGGAAGAATTAATATTATCAAAATGACTATACTACCTAAGGCAATCTACAGATTCAATGCAATCTCTATCAAATTAGGAAGGACATTTTTCACAGAACTTGAACAACATATTTTAAAGTTTGTTTGGAAGCATAAAAGACCCAGAATAGCCAAAGACATCCTGAAAAAGAAAAATGGAGCTGAAAAAGAAAAATGGCTCCCTGACTTCAGACTGTATTACAAAGCAACAATCATCAAAACTGTATGGTACTGACACAAAGACAGACATACAGATCAGTGGAACAGGATAGAAAGCCCAGAATTAAACCCATGCACCTACAGCCAACTAATCTATGACAAAGGAAGCAAGAATATACAATGGAGAAAGGACAGCTTGTTCAATAAGTGGTACTGGGAAAACTGGACGGCCACATGTAAAAGAATGAAATGAGAACACTCCCTAACCCCACACACAAAAATCAACTCCAAATGGATTATAGATATAAGACCAGACACTATCAAACTCTTAGAGGAAAACAGGGCAAACGCTCTCTGACATAAACAACAGCAACATCTTCTCAGATCCACTTCTTAGGGTAATGACAGTAAAAACAAAAATTAACAAATGGGACCTAATTAAACTTGAAATTTTCTGCACAGCAAAGGAAACCCTAAACAAAATGAAAAGACATCCCACAGAATGGGAGAAAATCTTTGCAAATGAATCAACTGACAAGGGATTCATCTGTAAAATTTATAAACACCTTCTGCAGCTCCATACCAAAAAAACAAACAAGCCTATCAAAAAATGGGCAGAAGAGCTAAACAGACAATTCTCCAAAGAAGACATACAGATGGCCAAAACCCACATGAAAAGATGTTCCACATCACTCATTATTAGAGAAATGCAAATCAAAACTACTCTGAGGTACCACCTTACACCAGCCAGAATGGCCATCATCCAAAAGTCTACAAACAATAAGTGCTGGAGAGGGGGTGGAGAAAAAGGAACACTAGTACACTATTGGTGGGATTGTAAATTGGTGCAACCACTGTGGAAAGCAGTATGGAGATGCCTCAGAAAACTAAACATAGAACTACCATTTGATCCAGCAATCCCTCTCCTGGGCATCTATCCAGAGAACACCACGACTCGCAAAGACACATGTACTCCAATGTTCTTTGCAGCACTATTTACAATAGCCAAAACATGGAAACAACCTAAATGTCCATCGACAGAGGAGTGGATCCAGAAGATGTGGTCCATATACGCAATGGAATATTACTCAGCCATTAAAAAGAACGAAATACCAGCATTTTTAGCAACATGGATGGACCTAGCAATTATCATGCTAAGTGAAGTCAGCCATACAATGAGACACCAACATCAAATGCTTTCACTGACATGTGGAATCTGAAAAAAGGACAGCCTGAACTTCTTTGCAGAACAGATGCTGACTCACAGACATTGAAAAACTTATGGTCTCCAGAGGAGACAGTTTGCGGGGTGGGGGAATGAGCTGGGATTGTGGGAAGAAATCCTATAAAATTGGATTGTGATGATCATTGTACAACTACAAATGTAATAAATTCATTGAGTAATAAAAAAAGGAAAAAAATTAAGAAAAGTAAAATAAAATTTCACCCCAAAAAATCGAATACCTGGGAATATACCTGACCAAGGAGGCAAAATACTTATATACCAAGAACTATAAAACATTAATCAAGGAAATTAAAGAAGATGTAAAGAAATGGAAAGATATTCCATGCTCCTGGGTTGGAAAAATTAATATTGTAAAAATGGCCATACTACCCAAAGCAATCTACAGATTGAATACAATCCCTATCAAATTACCCAGGACATTTTTCACAGAACTAGAACAAACAATCCAAAAATTCATATGGAACCACAAAAGACCTAGAATTGCCAAAGCAATTCTGAGGGAAAAAAAACCAAGCAGGAGGCATAACTCTCCCAGACTTCAGGCAATATTACAATGCCACAGTAATCAAGTACTGGTACCAAAACAGACATACAGACCAATGGAAGAGAAGAGAGAACCCAGAAATAAACCCAGACACCTTTGGTCGACTAATCTTTGACAAAGGAGGCACGAACATAAAATGGGAAAAAGACAGTCTTTTCAGCAAGTATTGCTGGAAAACCTGGACAGCCACATGCAAATCAATGGAACTAGAACACACCCTCACACCAAGTACAAAAATAAACTCAAAATGGCTGAAAGACTTAAATATAAGACAAGATACCATAAAACTCTTGGAAGAGAACATAGGCAAAACATTCTCTGACATCAACCTTACAAATGTTTTCTCAGGTCAGTCTCCCAAAGCAACAGAAATAAAAGCAAAAGTAAACCAATGGGACCTAATCAAACTGACAAGGTTTTGCACAGCAAAGGAAACCCAAAAGAAAACAAAAAGACAACTTACAGAATGGGAGAAAATAGTTTCAAATGACGCAACTGACAAGGGTCTAATCTCTAAAATATACAAACAATTTATACAACTCAACAGCAAAAAGCCAACAACCCAACTGAAAAATGGGCAAAAGACGTGAATAGACATTTCTCCAAAGAAGATAGATAGAAGGCCAACAAGCACTTGAAACAATACTCAATATCACTGATTATTAGAGAAATGCAAGTCAACACTACCATGAGATACCACCTCACACCAGTCAGAATGGCCATCATTCATAAGTCCACAAATAATAAACGCTGGAGGGGGTGTGGAGAAAAGGGAACCCTCCTGTACTGTTGGTGGGAGTGTAAGCTGGTACAACCACTATGGAAAACAGTATGGAAGTACCTTAGAAAACTATGTATAGAACTACCATATGACCCAGCAATCCCACTCTTGGGTATATATCCAGACAAAACTTTCCTTGAAAAAGACACATGTACCCGCAGGTTCATTGCAGCACTATTCAGAATAGCCAAGACATGGAATCAACCCAAATGTCCAGGGACAGATGATTGGATTTGGAAGATGTGGTATATATACACAATGGAATACTACTCAGCAATAAAAAAGAAGAAATTATGCCATTTGTAGCAACATGAATGGAACTAGTGACTCTCATCCTAAGTCAGAAAGAGAAAGACAAATACCATATGATGTCAGTGATATCTGGAATCTAATATAGGGCACAAAGGAAACTTTCCACAGAAAAGAAAATCATGGACTTGGAGAATAGACTTGTGGTTGCCAAAGGGGAAGGGGAGGGAGTGGGAGAGACTGGGAGCCTGGGGTAAATAGATGCAGAATGTTTCCTTTGGGATGGATGAGCAATGGGTTCCTGCTGTGTAGCACTGGGAACTCTGTCTAGTCAATTATGATGGAACATGTAATGCAAGAAAAAAGAATGTATACATGTAAGTGTAACTTGGTCATCATGCTGTACAGTAGAAAAAACATATATATATATAAATAAAAATAAAAGATTAAAAAAAAAAGAAAATGGATGCTAAGAGCACGTGGTTGGGTGACTCTTCTTCCATCTTCAGGGTCTGCTTGAATTAGAAGACAGAGCTGAATGGGTGGGGGGCGGGGCCACAGGCTCTGGAGTCAGACTGCCTGGGTTTGATTTCCTGATCTGTGCCTTCCTAGCTGAGTGACGCTGGACAAGTTACTTAACCTCTCTGTGTCTTAGTTTCCTAATCTGAAACACAATAATAATCCCCACCTAGGGGTTGTTCTGGAGATTATATGAGATAATGCCAGTCAAGTGCTTAGAAGAAAGTCTAGTACATAGAATCTGATACATGTCAGCTGTGAAGATGTGGCTGCTGCTGGTTAGATTTTACAACTGTCTGATTCTCCTGGATCACCTGAGCTTTAGGTATCTCTGCATCATCACAGAATAGCACAGCTCTGGGCACATGGTAGGAGTTCAACCCATGCTTGTTGAACTGTTTAATTAGTTTGATTAACATTAGTCTGATTAATTAGTTTGAATAGCGTATGTCACTTTGAGTCACATTAAGATCTCAACTTTTATTATATATATTGAATTGCAAGGCAAATTTTCAAAAGGATACATTCTACCAAACTACCAGTAGTGAGATTCAGAAAAGCAGCTGAAGACAAGTATTACCATTATAAGAGCCCTTTCATTAAGATGATCATGTAAATTTTTTTCATGCTGGCATCTTCTTTTAGAGATTCTTGCTGCTGATTTTTCTGAAAGCTCTTTCACAGTTTACTTGTTTTTTTTCTCCAGAGAGGAACACATTGAGTTTTTTTGTTTGTTTGTTTTTGTTTTTGTTTTTTGCAAGGGTTGGGTTACCTTTGAAAACGTCAGATATATCTGTTTTCTGGCTCCAGGACTGGCCTGCTGTGTGACTCCAGATAAAATGATTGCCTTCTCTGTGCCATAGGTACTCCTTTAGCCACTTTTGTGCACTGCAGAGTTAAATCAACAATTTTTGCGAGTTCTTGTCATGGGTCAGTGGTTAACGAATCTGACTAGGAACCATGAGGTTGTGCAAGGAACCATGAGCAAGGCCAGGATCACCCTGGCCTTGCTCAGTGGGTTAAGGATCCGGTGTTGCCGTGAGCTGTGGTGTAGGTTGCAGACACGGCTCGGATCCCGTGTTGCTGTGGCTCTGGCGTAGGCCAGCAGCTGTAGCTCTGATTCAACCCCTAGCCTAGGAACCTCCATATGCCACAGGAGCAAGAAATGGCAAAAAGACAAAAAAAAAAAAAAAAAAAAAAAAATCTTGTTTAGTTGTCTGATATCCATAAATGTGATAGGTGTTTGGTGGAGGGGGGGAAGGCATTGTAAAAATTATCATCATTTATTATAAAGATGTGAGGGGTTTTAGACATTATTTGGTAAAAAGATAACTCTTGTATTGACCATATATTCATGTGTGTCAAGTTAGTAAGCCTACCTTGAGGTCTGTTTATTTATTCATTCATCCATTTTACACTTGTCAAGCACCTACCATGTGGTCTAGTTATTAATGAGACAGTCTGCCCCACTGGATGGGGCACATACCCCTGAGTGGGGCCTAAGGCAGGTTTCACATCTAATTCTGCTGGTGACTTTGAACAGTCAGGGATGCTTGGGGTCAAAGCTGGTCCAAGGGGAGTGAATATCTAAACTTCAGTGGGAACTGCCAGAAAAGAGACTCACTGTTTCCTCCTGAACCTGACACTGGAAGCAGCTGCTGGTGGCCATCCTGCCACCCAAGGGAGATTGTCCAAGAATAGAACCAGACAGAGGAAGCTGGCTCAGGAACAGAGAAAGAGAGGGAAAGGGAGAGGGAGAGGGAGAAAGTGAGGTCCTAGTGACAGTGTTGGAGGCCTGACTCCAAGTGTAGCTGAAGACCACACCTTCTAGCCATGTATTTTTCTTTTTTTTTTTTTTTTCTTTTTGTCTTTGTTGTTGTTGTTGTTGCTATTTCTTGGGCCGCTCCTGCGGCATATGGAGGTTCCCAGGCTAGGGGTTGAGTTGGAGCTGTAGCCACCGGCCTATGCCAGAGCCACAGAAATGTGGGATCCGAGCCGTGTCTGCAACCTACACCACAGCTCACGGCAATGCCGGATCGTTAACCCACTGAGCAAGGGCAGGGGCCGAACCCGCAACCTCATGGTTCCTAGTCGGATTCGTTAACCACTGTGCCACGACGGGAACTCCCTAGCCATGTATTTTTCTACTGATGTGACTATTGATGACATTTTTGATTTTTAAGCCAATCAATCCCCTTTCCACCTTTTTTTTTTTTTTTTTTTTTTTTTTTTTTGTTATCTGCTAGTTTGGGTTGGCTTTTCTTTTGATACAGAGTTCTATTTAATATCATAACTGCTTATTTGTTATGAAACATACGGTTACTTAACCACTCTGAACTTGAATTTCTGCATTTGTAAAATGGAGGTAGAATGTATAATATGTAGCTTTATTGTGAGAATTAGAAATGACCCTAGCAGATAGTAACATGCAAAGAAAGCAATTTTTTCCAAATGTCACCTTCCCAGGGGGACTACCCTGGTCTTCCTATTTCAGATTTCTATGCCTCAGCACACTCCATCTCACCATGTCTGCTTTATTCCTGTAGAACTTATGGCAAAGTGATTCGTGTAATTTTTCCAACTAATGGTGTCCCTGAATCTGCTTCTTTTGCTCTCTCACTTTGCAATCCTCTCCACTGAGTCTGGGCTCTGTCATGTGACTTTCTTTGGTCAATGGGATATTAGTAACTAGGATGCAAGTAGAGACTTGAGAACTGTGTGTGTATTTTCAGTTTTCCTTTTGCAGAATTCAACAGTTCACCTCTGCATGTCTGCCTAGCTATGGGAACTTGCTGGAGCTAGTCTGCTGGAGAGGATGGGAGAGACACATGGGCCAGAGTGGTCTAGTTTGCTCCAGTTGACCCTAGATGACTGAGCCTCAGCGCAACCTGTGAGCAAGCCCAGCTGAGACCAGGAAAGGCAACTCGCCTAAATTGCTGGCCTGCAGAACCAGGAGCTAAAAAAACAGTTCTAGTTTTAAGAAGTGAGATTTGGGGTAGTTTGTTATGCAGAAAAACTACCTGATACATTAACATACCATTAATTTACCTATTTGCTATGTGTACTGTCTCTCTCCCTCAGCTACCCTCCTCCAAGAAGGTAGAGATTTTTACCTGTTTTGTTCAGAGGCATGTCCTGTATCATTGAATGTTAAACGAATACCATAGCAAGTTCCCTATGAAGTGGCCTGTGAGTTCATATTTAACAAATGGTAGCTATTATAATGATAACATTAAATATTTTTATGATAACGACAACATTTTCCCTCAGGCTCTCCTGTTATTTTTCCTGCTGATATTGTCCAAAAAGGGGGGAAAAGACAGGAGACTCTCCTTTGGGAATAAGATGGAAGATGAGGGCTGGCAATAATGTCAGATACAAGCTTTAATTCTTCTTCTTACTAAACTGACTTGGGATTGTGGGCATTATGGAGACACATTTTTTAACTCTGTTGGTGTCACCCTAGCAGCCCCTGGTGATGCAGTTGGGTTAGTATTTATGTGAGTAGGTGGAATAAAAGGGTGTCCAGAGGCAGACTTACAGTACAGATAATATTCCCTTTAAAATTACCATGAGGGAGTTCCCTTTGTGGCTCAGTGGTTAAAGAAGCTGACTAGGATCCATGAGGATGTGGGTTTGATCCCTGGCCTCCCTCAGTGGGTTAAGGATCCAGCATTGCTGTGAGCTGTGGTGTAGGTCGAAGACATGGCTCAGATCCTATGTTGTTGTGGCTGTGGAAAAGACCAGCAGCTGTAGCTCTGATTTGACCCCTAGCTTGGGAACCTCCGTATGCCACGGATGCAGCCCTAAAAACAGAAAATAAATAAATAAATAAATAAATAAACAAACAAACAAACCTACCATCATATTGGAGTAATTCATTAGTTACTGGATTATATGGTTTTCTTTTTTTGTTGTTTGTTTTTTTTTTGTCTTTTTGCCATTTCTTGGGCCGCTCCCAAGGCATTTGGAGGTTTCTAGGCTAGGGGTCTAATCAGAGCTGTAGCTGCCGGCTTACGCCAGAGCCACAGCAACATGGGATCCGAGCCGTGTCTGCAACCTTCACCACAGCTCACGGCAATGCTGGATCCTTAACCCACTGAGCAAGGCCAGGGACTGAACCTGCAACCTCATGGTTCCTAGTTGGATTCGCTAACCACTGAGCCACTACAGGAACTCCTGGATTATATGCTTAATTCCTCTCTTCTCTGCAGGCTATGTGCTCCATGAAGGAAGGGACCACTTCTATTTTATTCACTATTATACCTGCACCATCTACCACAGGGCAAGAATCATGACTTGGTTCTTCTTCTTTTTTTTTTTTTAAAGCTGTACCTGTGGCATATGGAAATTCCCAGGCTAGCGGTTGAATTGGAGCTGCAGCTGTCAGCCTACACTACAGCCACAGCAAAAATGGATTCAAGCCACATCTGTGACCTACACTGCACCTTGTGGCAATGCGGGATCCTTAACCCACTTGAGTGAGGCCAGTGTTCGAACCTGCATCCTCACAGATACTATGTTGGGTTCTTAACCCACTAAGCCACAAGGGGAGCTCTAGTTTGGTTCATTTTGAGAATGTAAGTGTCCTGAACTGAGGGACTACATATTCCCACAAATATGGTATGAGCATGGCACTATGGTAGCACGTCACATGTGCAATCACTCTCAATTTGGGGCAAAGGATAATAAATAAATTTTCTTGAGCCATTACTGCATGCCAGTCACAGTTCTAAGCACAGGATACATGCATTCATTGTGGAAGAAGGTGATGTAAAAAGTCTCATTTTATAGATGAGGAGTCAGAAACAGAGTAAGCCTCTCTTGCAATATGGTGATATACCTTGGGCAAGTCACTTGTCCCTTTGAATCTCTGCCCCAAACTTGTCATTTAAAGGGGTTAGGTTAGAGAGAACTTTCCTCCTATGGGTATAAATTTGAGATGTTCTAGAAGGAGAATAAAGACATCTGTGGATGTTGTAGCACTTCGCTCTGGCCCCCCTTAGCTTAGGGCAGCTGTATGGCAGTTCTGTGCATGATGCAGAGTTCCATGTCAAGTGTTTCCCTCAATGTCTCTTTAATTTTTTGCCTTGGAACTTTCCCCAAGGCTGTGGTTGGCTGCTCTGCCAGGATGCCAACCCAGGAAGTGCAGGCACCCACTCTCTCAGAAACAACTTTCAGCCAATGGGGAACAGGTGCTCTAGTAGCATTGACATTTAGTGGGACAATCCTGAGGCACATTTTATACGGCTCCTCAGATGTTCTCCAGCAATACTGAGTGCCAGTCATTCACATTCATCATCAGCTTGTTAATGCAGCTGAGACAGGCTGGGACCTGGGACCCTTTGCTGCAGTAGCTGCAGTGCTTATACCTGGACAAATATCTCCTTGAGTAACAAGATAACAAAAAAACTACAGGGAGCTGAAAATAACTGTATACATGTTCCAGTTGGGGCAAGTTATGGACAAGAGATACAAAAAAGCTTAAAACTCAACTGCCACTTCTGAAGAGGTGAGAGAAAAAGCAGGATACCACGCATGCCCCCTGTACACACCACCACCAAAGGGGTGCGCGAACCACCTAAGTCATCCTTCTGGCTGGACCACTGGACCCGCCTCTATCCTCACCCCACATAAAGAACCAGGTTGCCTCCCTGTTGTTTGTTTTCACCCCCAACCCTGACTGCAGCAGGTGCCCCAGTGAAGCCTTGTTTGAATTTTCTTGTCTGGCCTCTTATCAATTTCTATTGACGAAGAAGGCCAAGAGCCCTAGATGGTAACACATCTTATTCTTTCCTTGTTTCATGCTCCCCACTCCTTCACTTTTCATCACTGGGATCAACTCCAAAATAAGCTATACCTGAACTCAAGCTTTCATCATTCCCTTTGGGAGCATTCCAACTAAGACGTGTGGTCAAATATGAGGAAACATAGCCTGCTACATTCTTCTGCCAGACAATCCAAATTGACATTAACATATTCAAGTCTCTGACAAGTCCTTGAGCAAAGTCAGCCTTCAAGCTCTCTCTCGCTCAGCGATTCCCAAACTGATCTGCCCACAGATATTTTTACTCCTAAGATATTTAAAACTTTCCCAGAATGAGTGTTCCACAGAATCTGCTTTGAGAAATGCTTATCAGGGTCATTTCCAGGATCCTCTTGTTCACTTGAATCCTCCAAGTGGATGGGTGGATCCGGCCTTGGCTGCCACAGACTGGCTTGGAGCCGGCAGCCAAAGAGAACTCCCTGGATGAGAGATTTCTGAGTAGCAGGGAGCAGAACCTTCAGACAAAGCCTTCGGGGAAACGGTCTCTTTCCCTTTTCCTTAGAAACGGGATGGCCAGCCTGCTGGCAGGGCCAGGAATGTTGGCTGACGGGGCTGGGAATGCAGCTGTGGGCATCCTGAGAAAAAGCTCAATTTGCTAATGACGCAGGAGCCCCAATGAGATGAACAGGAGATGGATGCCAACCAGCCCGCCTCCCCCAGACTCTTCCGCTGACAAGCAGTCATGGGAGAATTTAATTGGCGTTCGTCCAGAGGGGATAATTATTTCCTGAGGTGGTGCACAGAAGGGATCTCAGGATACCCGGAGGGACCAGGAGGATGTGCATGGAAACATGGGGACAGGGCTTTGCAGCCTCTCAGTCGGGGGGCTGGTTGGTGGGAGTGGAGGGGGCTGACCAGCAGCTGATCCATCTTCCTTCACCACTCAAAGTCTTGCATTTAAGTAACAGTATTGGGGTTCTGGGGTTTGCTGGATCAGGTTAGATGTATTTGAGAGACAGCCTTGACAATGTTTTCATTCTCTTAGTTAATAAAAGTAAAACCAATGGAAAGAATAACCAGAATGGTAATATCAATTTCTGAATTCTTTGTTGAAGGATGTACACATATATCCTTGTATCATATCCTTTGGAGTCAATGATTTATCTCGGTTATGCTTTCTCAACTTAAGCACTATTGACATTTAGGGCCAGATGATTCTCCACTGTGAGGCTGTCCTGTGTGCTGCAGGATGTTTAGCAGCATCCCTGGCCTCTACTTACTTAATGCCATTGGTACCTCTTTCTTCCCAAATCGTTGCATCCAAAAGTATTTCTAGACATTGCCAAATATTCCTTGTGGTTTAAAATCAGTCACAGATGGGAGGTACTAGTCCAGGTTAAAGAGGCAGCAGGTGTAGTGGTTGCAGCACAAGTTTCCAGCTAGGCTGCCTTTGTCCAAATTCTGGTTCTACCATTTATTAGCTTTGTGAATTTAGTTCCATTATTTAACTTCCCTGTACCTCAGTTTCCTCTTCTGTACAATGAAGATAATTAAAGTTCCTATCTGATGGAGTTATTGTGAAGATTAAAGAGGCTCATATACATATGCATATAAATATTTATAAAGTGTTTAGCACAGCCTGGTACATAGAAATCTGTCAATAAATGTAAATCCTCCTCCTCCTCCTTTTTTTTTTTTTATTTCCTCCCACCCTGTAGACTCCCTGAGTGCAGGGAGCAAGCCGTTTTACTTTATTTTTAAAAAACTTTGTTACTTTTTTCTTTTTTGTCTGCCCCAACATAAGGAGTTCCCAAGCAGGGATCAGATCCAGCTGTAGTTATGACCTAAGCTGCAGCTGTGGCAATGCTGGATCCTCACCCACTGTACTGGGCCAGGGATTGAACCTGTGTTCCAGAGCTCCTCAGACATGGCCAATCCTGTTGTGCCACAGTGGGAGCTCCAAAGCTGTTTTATTTTTAATTCATGATGTCCAGCACAGGCACATAATAAAGATTGAAAATGGGAAGAAAGGGGGAAGGGAGGAAAGAAGGAGAGCTTCCTTAGAAGCTCCACTTAGAAGTGAAGCTTAGCAATTGAACTTCTGATGTGAAGGCATCAGAGAGGAAGATTGAGAGCCTTCCAGACAGCTGGCCTGTGCACCAGCACCTGGGGCTGGGGCTCTCACAGTTTTAGACCAGACAAGGGGCAATTCCATACAAAATGCCAGGCGACGATGTGTAAAGTCAGCTAAAGGTGGATAGACACATGCAGGGGACACGTGTGAAATTTCTTAGGGCTGGAGGTGGCAGGTGGGCTCTGAGCTAACAGAAGTGATGGCTATAACCTGGAAGAAGCAAGAAGCAAAGTAGGAATGTATTTTGTCTACTTGTGCTTCAAGAAGGATGGAAATATCACTGAAAGTGTATTATTTAGTCCTTAACTTATTAATCTTATTAAGTCCATTCAGGGACTTGGGGTAGAACTCTCTCTTTAGAGGTAAAAATAACACAACAGAAGAGACAAGGCTTCTACTGCCCACAGCCCACCCTACCCCCAACCCAGAAGAGTGGATTTTTTTTTTGGGGGGGGGTCAGGGCTGCATCTATGGCATATGGAAATTCCCGGGCTAGAGGTGGAATTGGAGCTGCAGCTTCTGGCCTACACCACAGTTCATAGCAATACTGGATCCTTTAATCCACTGAGTGAGGTCAGGAATCAAACCCACATCCTCATGGACACTAGGGATACTTAACCCTCTGAGCCACAGTGGGAAATCCTAGGAGTGTCTGCTAAGTCCTAGGATGAGAGCAGGCCCTTGAAAAGTACAGACCAGCTGAACTTTCTGCAACAGTGGACAT
Source organism: Sus scrofa (assembly GCF_054392235.1). Taxonomy (NCBI): domain Eukaryota; kingdom Metazoa; phylum Chordata; class Mammalia; order Artiodactyla; family Suidae; genus Sus; species Sus scrofa. The sequence goes on from NC_139395.1 coordinate 62,961,226, forward strand.
CGTTTTTATCTGTGTCCAATACGGTAGACCTTAGGCACATGCAATGATGGAGCACTTGGATTGTGGCTGATGTGACTGAGGAAATGAAATTTAAATTCCATTAAAATTTAAATAGCCACATGTGGCTAGTGCCTACCACATCTGGCAGCAAAGGTCTAGAAGAAACTACATGTCTCTTGATACTCAGTCTCTCCAAGGACACCCTAAGAGATAGTAGGTGAACTGCTCTCAGTGGAGAAGGATGAAGTATAAAATCCCTATGACTGCCTACTCCCTCCCATCCACCTGCCAGCCAGGCTAAAACATTTTCCTTTTCTGGACCATTTCTTTTTCTTGGTCCACAAGCTACCTGATGTAAGGGGAGAGAAAGACAGAGAGGCACATAAGAGCAACAAGGACAGAGATTATATTACTATTACCACTGCAATCATGAACTATATTTGGGGAGCATTCAGTACTTTTCTAAGCATTTCACATGGACCATCTCTCCAGGGAAGCTTAATTATTATCCCTGTTTCATGGATGCAGAAACTAAAGTACCAAGAATTTACCCACCATCAACCAACAGTGCATGGTGGAGCTGGGTTGTTAAGAGGTTAGAAATATAGACTTGGGAATTAGTCAAACTTAATGTGAGACTGACTCAGAACCTCTTTTGGGAAGGGAACATAAGAAAGTGTTCATATTGGCTACTTTTTTCTTTTTTTAAACTTTATCGGAAAGGTGAGTGGCAGCTGCAGGTATAACGCTGACCTGTGCCGTCAAAATCTGTTCAAGTCTCATTGCTTTTGCAGGCTCTTGTAGAGTGGCAGCCACCTTTGCAAAGGCCTGGGGTTGAGGCTGGGGGGTGGAGGAGATTTTTTTTTTTCTTTTTCTGTCCTGACATCATGCTGTATCATATGAAAACACAATATACCAGTATATGCCAGGCATTCAGTTAAGGAAAACTATACCAGCAGGCCTTATCTTATTATTGGGCTTGTGGGCTTTTTAATTTTTTTTTTAATTTTTTATTTTTTTTGCTTGAAAGTAGTCATTTTCTTTGGTGATGGAGAGAGGAGTCACTTGGTGCGTGAGTGTGACAGTGGGGAAAGTTCAGTGGGGCTACTCACTTTGGGGGGTTTGCATTTTCCTCTTGCTGAAGATGGGGCATGAAGGGGAACCCATGGCAGACAATCCCATTTATACCACAGAGGTTTTCTAGACTGCTGACCTTGGAAATGATAAAAACTATCCTAGTTTGCACACGACTGTGGAGATTCCTGAGACCCAGGACTTTCAGTGCTAACTGGGTAAGCATGAGGCAAATTAGGATAATCTGATGAGCCTTTCTGGAGACTTTGACCAACATAGTTCCTACAGGGATAAAACAGCTCCCCACAGGTAAGATTCAGGTGGATGAGGGGGTTGCCAAATCAAAGACATGACTTATCTTCCTGGCCTGGCTTGCTTTACACTTAGAGTTTTAAAGATAGGGCTTTCCAGAGGAGGAAGCACCACCAGTTCCAGGAAAGGCTGCCTAGGGCTCCCATGGGGCCTGCCTCCTCCTTAAAAAAATATAATGGGAGTTCCCACTGTGGCACCATGGGTTAAAGATCCTGCACTGCTGCAGCTGCAGTGTAGGTTGTGGCTGTGGCTGGAATTCGATCCCTGGCCCTGGAACATCCATATGTTGCAGGGGTAGGCAAAATAAATAAATAATAAAAATTATCCTTAAGATTGCATTTGTATAACGATAATCCTGGCTGGATTCATGATCAGATATCCATTCTCATTATTTTCTTTTACTACTAATTTGAAAAGAAATGAAAAATGAAAATCTTTTTATGAGCCTTTAAAAACATCCTGGGCCTTAGGCATTGTATCTACTGTGTACCTGATGGGCATGTCAGCTCTGGTTCCAAGGCTTGAAAGAAATAGAGTTTTGGAAGGCTCTCAGCAGAGGTTCTCAACCTGGATGAACTGGGATGGAAAAATGTGTTAATTTCCTACCATCTCTGCTTGAAATTGAACATTTCCTCCAGTTAGGACTTGAGCCACAAACCACACCCACATGGCGGTTCCTGGCACGCTGTCACCAACAGAAATGACAGGTATTTTCAGATCATGTTACAGTTGTGGTGTGAAATAGCATTTCCCCCATCACATCTTCAGAACGATGATGGATATCAGACTGTCTGTTGGATCATGTTATTCAGTTATTCACTAAAGAAACTCAAATACTATCTATTACAAATTTTAAATGTAAACACTGTATCTTAATATAATTTTTCCTTTTATGATCCTACGTATTTTGTTTTATGCATTTCAAAGCCTTATTCTGAGAAGAGGTCTGCAGCCTTCTGCAGGTTGCAAAAACTTCCAGGGAAAAGGAAATGTGGATGATTCTAGACTAAGGATTCTAAAAGGTCTTGAATCTGGCCCTTTCCCTAGTTTTACCCCTCCAATGGGGAAACTGACTCGGCCCCACCCACCTGAGGGGAGCTGTCCATGACAGGGTTAAAGACTGGCTGGTGGAAAACAAAGTCACACCCCAGGTGTGCAGACTAATAAGGTGTTAATTGGGAACCAGCTGAGCTGGGAGAGGACGACCAGGCAGATTGCATTGGATGCTTTTTCTTGGGGTTTGATTGTTGACAGAATATCACCAACCCCTCCTCCTGGAGGGGAACAGGCTGGGTGTCTCCCTTTGCAATGCTTCTTGGGCAGATAATACCACTTATGCAGTCCTAGGGTAGACCCTGAATTTTAGCTGAATACGTCTCATTGATGGAGTTGTTGTAAACCTTCAGTGAGCACTTCCTGTTTGCCTTGAAGTTTGCAAGGGCCTTATGTGATGATCTCACCCAGGCTTCAGAACAACTCCATGGGGAAGGTCCTCTTGTTATTTCTATTTTTACTTATGAGGCAATAGAGGGAGGCTCACAAGAGCAAGGGACTTGCCTAGATCCACACAAGCTGCACATGGTGAGCTGGGATCTGAACTTGGTCCGACTCTTTTGCAAGTCTCTTTTCCTTTGAACTTTTGGGTTGTGTGGTTCTTTGTTTTTACCCCCCAGAGCTTTCTCAGTGTTAAGGAGCTGCACACCTCCGCCATGTCGCTTGATAGGCAGTGAGCACAAAGGCAGCAGCTTGGGAATCAGAGGCCCGTGATAACATAGCATGTGGCTCCACAAACACAGTGGGGGCTTTCTTAGAATTGCACACCCCCAGAGTGGAGGACAACTGTGGCACTCCAAACTTTACTGTCCTATGATAATCACAGAGGCTGACACTAGAGAGGCCATGTGTGTGTGTGTGTGTGTGTGTGTGTGTGTTGGTGGGGTGCTGAGGCTCAGAGAAAAAGCGATCCTTTTATATTGAGATAAAGGTCATACAACTCCTGCACATATCTATCCTTGAATGTTTAAGTCAGGGGGTGTTAAAAGGTATAAATTTCCAGTGAGAAAGTAAACAGATCAGGGAGGTGAGGTACCACGTGGTGACTGTTGTTAACAATACTGTATTGCATGTTTGCAAGTCGCTAAGAGAGTAGATCTTAAAAGTCCTTATCATCAGGAAAAGACAATTTTGTAAGTAATAACGGTAATGGGTGTTAATTAGGCTAACTGTGGTGATCATTTCACAATACCTACAGATATTGAATCATTATGTTGGACACCAGAAACTGATATAATATTGTATGTCAATTATACCTCAATTAAAAAAAAAATGTCAAGGTGGAGTTCCCGCTATGGTGCAGTGGGTTAAGAACCTGACTGCAGCAGTTTGGGTCACTGTGAAGGTGTGGGTTCAATCCCTGGCCCGGCACAGTGGATTAAAGGATCAAGTGTTGCTGCAATTGCAGTGTAGGTTGCAGCTGAGGCTCGGATTCAATCTCTGGCCTGGGAACTTCCATATGCTGTGGGTGTGGCTATTAAAAAAAAAAGTCAAGGGGAAAAATGTAAGCTCTCTGTTCCCTAAAACTGCCTAGTCAAGTTCAAGTCTTGCACTGCTAGAACTTGGAAAGAAGCAGCTGATTTTTCTCTGGGACACTCCAGGTTAGATGGGTTTGCCATCAGGGTTGCTCTATCCCAGGTCTGGCATCAGCTTTTCTCTGCTCTCCCTTCAATCACCTAGAAACATCAATGTTCAGATGCAATTTCTCCACAAGGCACCTACCCTTTGTCACCATCTGTTTAGATCCCGGAGAAAGACTTGACATTGCAAAACACTGAAATTTAGAGTAAGTGGAGTAAGGAACAGTCCATTCCTTGTTTTAAATCAAGTTGTCATAATCCAAAGGCGAGCTCCAACTTTAATAACAAACACCCAATGTTATGACATTTTACCTTTTTCATCTATTTATGTAGGCACAAATATTGTGTTTAAATTTTAAACTACACGGTTAACATAAAACAGTCCACTCACTTACATCGAGTAAAAATAAGGTGAGTTATGCCAATTTTGTTTCCCTTTTAGGCCTCATTCTTTAAATAGATCATTCATTCAACTAACGTCTGCTAGGTGCTCAGTGTCAGACACTGAGCTTGGCACAGCACTCCCTGAAATGAATCAGAAACTGTCCTTGTGCTCTGAGCACCAGAGGGAAACAGCCAGAAAAGCCTGGGAGCCACATTTATGCTGACCTGTGCTCTGCCATCTCTATCATCTCAAAAAGAGAGCTCTCGGAAATGATTTCCATTCCCTTTTCATTCTCCACACAGCCCTGCTCCTTCCAGTCAGGCTGCAGTGGAGTCTAGAAGTTGTTCCTGTGGAGTATAGTTTTCAAGCAGTTTTAGGAGCTTTGACTGTGAGAGGTGAAATGAAAGTGGTGGAGACAACAGTATTTCACAGCATTTCACTCAAAGAAAGACAACATGTGTGACGCCTAGGGCTTGGCATCCTGACGCTTCATCCCACACTCAGATGGCAATTGGATTTTAACAAGGAGTGGGGTTTGTGGTTTGGGAAATAGGGCATTTTTACTGCCTTGGGTCATATTTGAAATATTTGCAGGCGTTTAAAATAGCGTAATGTTATTTTTTCCCCTGTCTTCAAAACAAACCCAGTGAGCTTTTATAAGTCATAACAACAAGCATAAAATTGGGACATTGGAAGACCCATGGCTAGGGATTTGAGAAAACCATTCTCCCCCAGGAGGAGTGTTCGGATTGGGGTATGGAGAATCATGAGCTTCTTGGGGGCCCACCTGACCTTGAATGACTTTGGGATCTTGAAAGAAGGGGGAAGGGCTCTGGTGGGATTCTCCGCCCCCCACCCCATGTGCCACAACTAATCTTCAGGGCAAAGACTGAAGTATGTACAGGGGCTTTGGGATTTTCCATCTAGCCAATTTTATTCTGGAAGTTTCTTTGAAAGAAAAAATAAAAATAATCCAGACGCTGATATTTATTTAAGCAACCAATTCCCAAAACCCATTGCCCTGGAATTCTGTTCCATGAGCCTTGCTGTCTGGGGCCTCTTCCTGCTAAAGGGCCTCAGGTGGGGGCAGACACTAAAATGAAGATGTAAACTGGCCTTGGATATCAGGATACCTGGCTTTCTACTTATTAGAAAAATTATTAGAAAAATGAAGGGTACACAGTCTGCCCAGAAGGAAATGTGTAAGTTAATATATACAGATATATTAATAATGGTCAAGGTATAGTTACATAATAAGCATAAAAGTTACTATTTCTTGAGCATCTAGTCAGCAATACCCCCATTAATCCACATAACAGTCCTAACAAATGTGTGTGATTACTGTCTCAATCTTACTGGTGGAGAAAACAGAGAGGTTAAGTAACTCGCCCAAAGTCACACAGCTGGATGGCAGTAGGGCTGGGACTTGGCTTTGGGCAGCTCTGTGTAGGGAAGGAGTTTCTGTTGTCATTACTCACCCTGGATTTGCTTGTCAAGTCCACCTTTAAGTACATCCACATCTCATGTATCAGACATGCTAAAAACCTGATGGCAAAGGAAAATGTTTGATGGCTTTCCTTTTGATGTTTGTTATTAAAGAGAAAAAAAAAGATAAGTCTAATTCTCAGACGTGGAAGATACAAGAAGAGAAAATAAATCAAGAATGAATGAAGCCAAGTTTTCCCTATCTCACCCTTACAATATCCTTCCCCAAAGAGCAAAAGAAGCTAGAAAAAGAAGAGGAAGAAGCCCTTGATTTGTCGCTATTTTCTGAGATGATTTTTTTTTACTAGCAATATTTTTTTAAGTTTTATTGAAGTATAGTTTATTTACAAGATGGTGATAACTTTTGTTGTACAAAAACCAAGAGGATCTTTTCCACCTCTTAAATTCCTGGTCTTAGGAACGTGAGAAGAAGAAACAATACAAAACCGTTTTCTAGTGGAAAGCAGCAGAACCCAGCAAGCTGTGAACGGCAGGGCAGGGCGGCTGGGCGGGAGTGTGGGAGAATCCTCTTTGGGAGAAGGACACGGGAATGTGCTCAGCATCCCAGGATAAAAAGACTTGAGAAGAAAGGCGCCTCTCAATAAATGGTGCTCAAAACGGGCTAGAAAACAGGGGAAACAGCCCTCTCACTGAAAAGCGGGGAAAGTGTCTCTTTTTGTTGATTCTCTCACTGCGAGAAGGGCTGCTCCCCCTTCTTACCCCCTCCCTCCCTGACCCCTTCCCCAGCTCATCTCCCTGGGCTCAGAGAAAAGGCTTCTTGTTGAAATACCATCTGCCTGCTGCTCATCCACATTTTTTTTTTTTTTCTTTATCTCTGCCCAGGGCTGGCAGATGAGACCAGGCTTTCAGCTGCCAGAAATTTGGGGTTGCACATCGAATCTTCCCAAGATGGGCATCTGAGAAATGTCACTTTACATCAAAATGGCCTTCTCTAGCAAAGAGCCAGAAAGCTTTCTTTCCCCAGCAAGGTCAGAAAATAATGCTTTTCAAGATGGTGCCAATACAAACTCTCATCCACATTTGGGATGATGGATCTGCCTTAAAGGGACAGGGACCGGTTTGGTTTCACACTCAGGGGGGAAAAAGATTTAATTTTAAAGTTGAATTAAAGATGGAAAATAGGTAATGTTTCCTTTTTAATAGGGCTTGGTGTAACAGGGAATACTGTACTGTAAAAAATTCTTAAGAACAGGGTTTGTGGCTCTGCTTAGAGAGAGCAATTTGGAAGGAAGTTAAAAAATCACCACTAGACAAACTCCTCTTGTGCTTGGCAAGTAAAAAAAAGATAATGGGGGGGGGGGAACGGATGGAGGTAAGAGGATAAAGGAGTGAAAGAAGAATCTTTTGGAGAATTTCATTGATCTTTAGAAAGTTCTGAAACAAAGGAAGCAAAGCATTCTTTGACATAGTGCATGGGCCCTTTCCTAAGGGTTAGAAAGTATAGGAGAAATTGGGAAAAAGTCTGTTTTTTTTTTTAAACCCTGCAGGACATCTCTGCTCAAAATGATCATTTCAAGCACCGGTACATCTGTCCTAAAGGGTGGATTCTGGCTGTCTTGCAGAGGGAAATCCAGGTGCAGGGGTGGACAGAGCTGTTCTGACTCTGCAGTACAGGCATCCACATGGACCACTGCCGGCTCCTTAGTTCCAAATCGGATGAGCAAAGCATCTAAGGTGATAAAGGACCTGGTCCCACAGGGCAAACCCTATTTGTTCCCTGCCTTTTCCCTGGTTGAACTTTGTTAGGTGGCTTTTTATCTAGGGGTGGGTATAGGCGGTGGGAGGGTTGGAAGAGGGTGGAGGGTGGGGAGGAGGTTGGGGGTGGGGATGGAGAGGTGATTAGGAGATGGGGGTTGGGAGTTGGGAGGGTTGGGGAAGTGGGGAATGGGGGGAAGTAAACAAAACAGCCATCCTCACTACAACCTTAAGGTGAGGGCCTTGAAGTTTAGCACAAAGATCCTGTTAGGTTTCAAAGGCTCTGGCTGTCTTCTCCCCACCCCCATTTTTCCCCCTTCCCTTTGTGAGGAATAAGCAGTACTTTCAGGTCAGCTTATTTTTCTTTGAGCAATAGCTCTAATCCCTGAAGCAAGCAAGGTCTTTTAAAAATAAAAATGAGGAGTTCCCGCTGTGGTGCAATAAGATCAGCAGCATCTCTGCAGCACCAGGATGCAGGTTTGATCCCTGGCCCAGGACAGTGGGTTAAAGGATTTGTTGTTGCCATAGCTGCATCATAGGTCACAACTGCGGCTCAGATTTGATTCCTGACCTGGGAAATCCATATGCCACGGGGTGGCCAAAAAAGAAAAAAGAGAGAGAGAGAGACACTAACACCTTAACACTCTGGCCAAAAATCCTGCAAAGGATGGCCCACCATCCTCAGGATTTGGTGGGATCCTCACTCTGGCTCAAGTGCAGGGGGACTAAGTTATCTTCTCAATGAGGGAGTTGCTCAAAGGGAAAGTGAATGCAATGGAAATTACGCTGGTGCAACGGATATACCCAGGGGCTGTCCCAAGCAAACCAAGACGTGGTCACAACCCCAAAGGCTGTCTGGCCCCTGCCTACTTCTTCGCATCTCCTTTGACCCCCTATTCTCTTCTCCATCCAGGCTGGACTACTTTTATTCCATGTACCTTGTCTCACTTCAGGGTCTTGATTCAGCCTGCCTGGCACACTCTTCCTTAGCCATCCCTCCTGGCAAGTGTCTATTCATCTTTCCCTCAGAGTCCCACTCTGCCCAGGGATGCTCTCCATGGCTACCACAACCACACCAGACCCCTTGTGACCAGGGGTGAGAGCCAAAATATGTCATCACCACTGGGCAATGGATCAATGAAAAATGGATGCAGGAATGAGTAATAATCTCCCTCTGTCTTAGTCAGCTAGGGATGCTGTAACAAAATAGCGTACTGGGTAGCTAAGCAAGAGAAATTAATTTTCTCATAATTCTGGACACTGGACATCCAAGATCAGGATGCCAGCATGGTCGGGTTCTGTTAAGACCACTCTTGGTAGCTTGTGGACAGCTGCCTTCTTGCTGTGTCCATGCATGGTGGAGAAAGCAAGAGTGAGTTCTCTAGTGTCTTCTTATAAGGGCACTAATCTCCTCATGGGGGTTCCACCCTCATATCTCATTCAAACCTAATTCCTCCCAAAGGCCACATCTCCAAATACCCTGAGTGCTTCAACACGTGAATTCTGAGGGAGACGCAATTCAGTCCAGAGCACCCTTTATTTCTCTACAGAATTTCAACTATACATTGAGCAAATCTGCTTACTGAGTGATATGTTGCAGTAGAAGTGTTCCAATAATTTCCAAGATACTTTTTAAAAATTACTGTTATTTTTTCTTTTACAGCCATGCCCATGGCACATGGAAGTTACCCAGGGATCGAATCTGGGCCACAGCTGTGGCAACAGGGGATCCTTAACCCACTGCGCCACAGCAGGAACTTCTAAAAATTATTTTGCAATAATTACAGATTCACAGAATGTAATGAAAATAATACAGAGAGGGCCTGCGTCCCCTCCACAGAGTTTCCTCTTGTGGTGGCATTTTACAAAACTTTAGCACAAAATCAAATCTGGCACACTGGTGTCAGTGCAATCCACAGGTCTTATTCAGATTACACTAATCTTATACGCACTTGACATTTATTTATATGTGGAGTATGAGTGTGTAGCTTTATGCAATTATATCATAGGGTGTAGATTTGAGTAACTAGCACCACCATCAAGACACAGGACTGTTCTATCACCACAAAGATCTCTTGTTCTCTCCTTTCATAGAAAGACTCAATCTATTTCCTCACCACCCCAACCCTGTCCCCAGTTCTCGAAAGCATGAGTTTGTTTTCCATCTCTCTAATTTGGTCATTTCAAGAATGTAACATCAATGGAATCAAATTATAGGAAATCTATTTTATTTTATTTTTTTGTCTTTTTTAGGGCCAAACCCATAGCAGATGGAAGTTCCCAGGTCGAATAAGAGCCTCAGTTGTCAGCCTACACCACAGCTGCAGCAATGCCAGATCCAAGTCTCATCTGCGAACTATACCACAGCTCACAGCAATGCCACATCCTCACCCACTGAGAGAGGCCAGGGATTGAACACACACCCTCCTGGGTACTAGTCGAGTTAAAAAAAAAAAGAAAAAAAAAAAAAAAGAAAATCAATCACACACCTGAATTTTTAAAAGAGTTGGCATGGGGTTTTCTTTGACATGTCCTCCACAAGCTAAATGTGTGCTTTCTGGGCTATGACTTGACATCAGAATTTGGGTTGATGTTTTCTGACAACTTCCCCATTAAGTTGATAGGGTGAGGTACCTGGTATGCTTTGTTTCAGTGAGGGATTCTACCTCCATATTCAGGTAGAGTGCATATGTGAATGACAGAGCTTCCCATGTATATAGAACCCCTGCTTCAGGTGCTGACAACAATTGCACCTCCAACGGTCATTATCTGTTCCCATCCCCAGAGATGCAGGCCATCCTGGAGCTGCAGGTGGGCACCTCAACACCACGCCAGGCCCTGTTCAGGCCCTGGACACCTCTGGATTACAGGAAAAAAACATCTTCACCAATTAGTGCAGAAATATTTCACATTTTAACAATCTTCATTTGTACTGGTAGAGTCTTATTAAATATCACCTTTTCAAGGTCCTATTCCACGTCTGTCCTCTAATCACCTTGAAGTCAGGTACCTCCTTGACTTGTCGTATTGCCTGCACCTGGCTCCATGGCAGCACACAGTAGGTACATAAGGCATTTTTGCTGAATAGATAAGTGGGAAGGTGTTTTATGACTAGACTGTTGAATCCAAACTGATTTCTCTTAAGAAGAGATTATTCATTCCTTTCCCAAAAGATACTTTCCCCTTAAAGTCCACTGTCATTTTTTTTTTTTTTTTTAAGTCAAGAAAGATGGGGATGTGCCAGCAGCTGCTAGCCTAAAGGGTCCAGTTGTGGTGTTCATGATGCCTCCTGCCTCCTGACTATTTTGAAATAAGCATAGGAAATTACGTAAATTGGCAATAAGCATCCAACAGTTGGGATCAGGGAGGTATGCATATTTACTTTTCCAATTTTCTGCTCCCCTACCAAGCGAACACATGGAGCTTTGACCTTCCATATGGTTTTAATGCGTGTCGGAGATAAACGTTCCAACAAGCTGGAAGCAACAGGTTGGGGGCTCCCCCTTCCCCACTCACTCCATCTGAAACTGCTTCAAGCATCAGGCTATGGGCTTGAGGGAGAGACAGAACAATGTCCCCGGCCCTTGGCCTCAGAAAGTTCTGGACTCCTATCCTCTTGAGTTGTTTGCTCTGGAAATTTTCCCTGACTTGCAGGGTTGGATGAGTGAACCCTTTTCCCCAGAATGCTGTGGGGACCTCTCATGGCGCTGGTTGTCCTGGAATTCACTGTTTTCTGGTCTGTCACTCACATTGGATTGTAAACCCAAGGGAAACTAGGGCCACATTTCTCTTCTTCTCCACCAGCATCTGGCTTATTATCTGACCCAGGAGAGGGGTTCAGGACTTATTTGTTAGATGAATGAATGGATAATGGGAAGGGAAATGGGAGCATTCATCAGAGCTTTATGACAGTCAAAAAGTCACCTGGACTTTTGGACTTTTGGTACTCATAGGATCTGTGGTTCCTATTGCAAGAATTGGCACAGGCCATTGTCATAAACCCTGTGATTCAGTCATTCTCAACTTTGTTGTGCATCAGAACCACCTAGAGGATTTGTTCAAGTCCAGATTGATAGGTCCCCTTCCCAGAGTCTCTGATGCAGTTTGTTTCTGATGCAGGGGGGCCTTGAGAGCTGAATTTCTCACATGTTTCCAGGTGATGCTGATGTTGCTGCTCTGTGACAACAGGGTGAGAACCACCTCCCTAATAGCGGAATTGTGCTGTAACTGCATTTCTTTTAATAATGAGGTTTGCATTGCAGTTTTTTTTTTAAATAATTTTTTTTTATTTTCCCAGTGTACAGCAAGGGGGTCAGGTTATCCTTACATGTATACATTACAATTACAGTTTTCCCCCACCCTTTCTTCTGTCGCAACATGAGTATCTAGACAAAGTTCTCAATGCTATTCAGCAGGATCTCCTTGTAAACCTATTCTAAGTTGTGTCTGATAAGCCCAAGCTCCCGATCCCTCCCACTCCCTCCCCCTCCCATCAGGCAGCCACAAGTCTCTTCTCCAAGTCCATGATTTTCTTTTCTGAGGAGATGTTCATTTGTGCTGGATATTAGATTCCAGTTTTAAGTGATATCATATGGTATTTGTCTTTGTCTTTCTGGCTCATTTCACTCAGTATGAGATTCTCTAGTTCCATCCATGTTGCTGCAAATGGCATTATGTCATTCTTTTTTTATGGCTGAGTAGTATTCCATTGTGTATATATACCACCTCTTCCGAATCCAATCATCTGTCGATGGACATTTGGGTTGTTTCCATGTCCTGGCTATTGTGAATAGTGCTGCAATGAACATGCGGGTGCACGTGTCTCTTTTAAGTCGAGTTTTGTCCGGATAGATGTCCAAGAGTGGGATTGTGGTTTTTTTTTTAAATGGTAGCATTGCTATTTATGATGTAAAATGTGCATCATTAATTAAAGTGTGATTTAAAGAACTTAGGAATCTGTATCTATGACCATGTGGTAGACAGATAGATGGGGATTTCACCAGCACAAATTCCATACTTAAAAGCATTTGGAGAAAAGACCCATAAAAGCCAGAAAGTATTAGTCAAAGTATTACTATTTGACTAATCCAATTAGTCAAAGATTAATTGGATTATGAGACTAAAAATAGTCAATCTGTATAGCTTTTTGAAGTTATTGGGCTCCTGAATTTTTGGTAGTGAGGATTTTATTGGAAAGTTTATCTCAATTTGTTTCATTATTGAGCTTAGATAGTAAGAGTTTGGATGAAGAAGATATTTGTACCAGAGAATTTTTACAGAGTAGATGTTCAAAAAATGATAGATACATAGGTATACCTCATAGAGATGAGAGATTGCGGATCTGATTCCATACTACCTCATTAGAGTGAGTATCGTGATAAAGTAAGACCCACAGATTTTTTTGGTCTCCCAGGGCATATAAAAGTTGTATTTACCCTATACTGCTATCTACTAAGTGTGCAATATCAGTATGTCTAAAAAAAAGGTGAAGTACATACTTTAAAAATACTTAATCACTAAAAAATGCTAATCATTCTCTGAGCCTTCAATGAGTTGTAGTCAGAACATCAAAGATCACTGATCACAGATAACCATAACACACATAGTAATAATAGAAAAGTTCAACTACTGTAAGAATCATCAAAATGTGAAACTGTGACCCTAAATGAGCAAATGCTGTGGTGCCAGTAGGCTTGCTCAGTGCAGGGTTGTCATAAACCTTCAATTGGCAGAAAAAAACTGCAATTTCTGTGAAGAATAGTAAAGCAAACAGCAATAAAATGACATATGCCTGTAACAGAAGAGTGAATGCAAGAGAATAATGTATGCATGAGAAAGGTAGATGCATCATATCTTCATTACCTGAGTTTTCGTTGTCTGAGAACCTGTAAGTAGCAAGTTGTGAAGGGAAACAGACCATGGTAACATGGAAAATATCTACCAATGACACAAATGTTTCAAAGTTAGTTCCTACTCAAGCCCTTCCTTGTCCATCTATTTTGCTCACTAGGTCACAGTCCTAGTTGTTTCCCCTCTTTTGCTGTCTATGGAGTGCCCACCTAGCAAACAAACAAACACAGTGAAAATCTACTGGAAAGTGAACAAGTTTTACAAATAGCACAAGGTTTTACAAAGTTGAGGAGAAGATGTTAGAGAACCAATCATGTCATGTAGAAATAGGATCTAGCAGAGTTAGACAAATTCATACCTGAAGAAGAGAAAATCCAGAAGGAAATTTTAACCTGAATAAAAGAAATCCAGAAGGCTGATATATATATTTTTTTCATTTCTTTTTTTTTTTTTTTTTCTTTTTAGGGCTGCACCCTCAGCATATGGAAGTTCCCAGGCTAGGAGATGAATTGGAACTACAGCTGCCGGCCTACACCACAGCCAGGGCAACACCAGATCCCAAGCCATGTCTGTGACCTACACCACAGCTCACAGCAATGCTGGATCCTTAACCCAATGAGCAAGGCCAGGGATGGAACCTGAATCCTCATGGATACAAGTCAGATTCTTAACCTACTGAGACACAATGGGAACTCCAAGGAAGGAAGATGATCTAATGTTTTCAAAATAATAATTATTTGGCTATGAAAGGATTGTGAGAGACACTGAGAAAATGAAGAGGCCCACAAACATTTTTGCACAAGGGACTCTCTTTTTGATAGAACTGCCAAAGTCAAACAGGAGTATCTTTCTCCATCCAAACTCTTACTATCTAAAGTCAATAACCAAATAAATTGAGATAAATTTTCCAATGAAATCCTCACTACAAAGTCAAAATATTATGTTAGCACATATATATATACATACACACACACATACATATAGATATATATATGTGTGTGTGCATATACATATATATGTGTATATGCCATGGGTGTGGCAAAAAAACTGCAAATATAATAAAGAGCAATAAAATGAAATATGCCTATATTAGAAAAGTGAATGCAAGAGAACAATATATGCATAAGAAAGGTAGATGCATCATATAGGGCCATGCCCATGGCGTACAGAAGTTCCTGGGCCTGGAGTTCCCGTCGTGGCGCAGTGGTTAACGAATCCGACTAGGAACCATGAGGTTGTGGGTTCGATCCCTGGCCTCACTCAATGGGTTAAGGATCAAGCGTTTCTGTGAGCTGTGGTGTAGGTCGCAGACGCAGCTCGGATTCGGAGTTGCTGTGGCTCTGGCTTAGGCCAGCGCCTACAGCTCCGACTGGACCCCTAGCCTGGGAACCTCTATATGCTACAGAAGTGGCCCTAGAAAAGACAAAAAAACAAAAAACGAAAAACAAAAAAACAAAAAAACAACAACAAAAAAAGAAGTTCCTGGGCCAGGGACTGAACCCGAGCCAGAGAAGTAACCAGAGCCACATCAGTGACAATGCCAACTCCTTAACTGCTAGGCTACCAGGGAGCTCCCATTAGCATTTATTCTGTCAGAAATACTATGAAAAAAATCCCCATAGGATTCTTGATTTTTGTAAGAATCAGTATGCATTACAATTAAGACACAAGTCAAGGGTCTGGTAACTATAGCTTAAGAGCCAAATCTGGCCCATGACCTGATTTTGTAAATAAATACTGGGGCACAGGGATGCCCATTTTTTAACTTATTGTCCATGGTTATTTATACACTACAGCTGAAGCCTTGAGTAGCTACAGAAGCAATCTCATTGCCACAAAGTCAAAAATAAATTACTATTGGCCCTATACAGAAAAAATGTGCTGATTCTTGATCCATTTTTTTAAAAATAAATGTTTCCTCTTCTTATTTATTTATTTATTTTTGCCTTTTAGGGCCCCACCCTAGGCATATGGAGATTCCCAGACTAGGGGTCAAATCGGAGCTACAGCTGCCAGCCTATGCCACAGCCACAGCAACGCAGGATCAGAGCCACGTCTGTGAACTACACCACAGTTTATGGCATTGCTGGATCCTTACCCCACTAAGCGAGGCCAGGGATTGAACCCACAACCTCATGGTTCCTAGTCAGATTTATTTCCACTGAGCCACGGTGGAACTCCTCCCCTTTATTTTTTAATTTTATTTTTAAAAGTCACTTTTCCACTACATCCCCCCCTTTATTCTTTACAGTGGCATTTTGATTTGTTTTAAGTGGATTTATTCTTGGTGATGCCTGCCCTTCTCCCTCTCCTCCCCAAGTTATCCTTCACTGATGAGGTGTGTCTGTAATTCAGGACCAAACATGACTGTTCATAAAGATAAGTTCTTGCTTGTTTCTGATTTAAGAGTTCAGGGAACCGGACTGGTAGTGTTTTTGTTTGTTTGTTTGTTTTTCTCTTTTTAGGGCTGCATCCACAGCACATGAAAGTTCCCAGGCTAGGGATCAAATCAGAACTTCACCAGCCAGCCTATGCCATAGCCACAGAAATGTGGGATCTGAGCTGCATCTGCAACCTACATCACAGCTCATGGCATCGCCGGATCCTTAATCCACTGAAGGAGGCCAGGGATGGAACCCACATCCTCGTGGATACTAGTCGGATTTGTTACAAGTGAGCCACAATGGGAACTCCTGGGACTGGTAGTATTTGAACTGCAGTACTACACTTCCTAGCTATGAGTATGAACAAGCTTTTAAACCTCTGGGTCTCAGGTTCCTCCTCTGTCAAATGGGGGTAATGGCATTAACCTAAAACAAGATATTGAGATCAGGTTCTTACCCCACCACTGGTGCGTAGCACACACACAAAAGGGCAGCTGTTGTGATTTCTATGTTCTACCTTCTCTTTGGTTTGGAATGGCAGTTCATGCAGTCTGGGTTCTGAACTCTAAGTTCCTGCAGACATGCTCTGAGTTGTTTGCTGTAAGGGCCTCTGCTAGTATCTGTTTCTAAAGTCCCACTAGGAGCGGAGGCAAGCCCTTTACCAAGCCAACTAATCTGCTCTGTTTGCAAGAGTAAAGGGATAAGTTAAGAATTTATCTTAGCTTTTAAAGGTATTTCCTTTAGTGAGTTGATGTCATAAATATCTGTGGCAGCAGCCAGGAGGAAACTTGTCACAACAATCCGACTCCAGCAGGGAGAGTCAGCCCGACACAGCTTGCATATAAATATTCCCAGATGCTCTGACTTCAAGAGGGGCGGCACTTTGTCATCAGAAGTGGACAAACATGACAGCAGTACGGTGGTGATGGTAATGAGAGTGGTAGTCAGCCGGCCAGGGGAGAGCAAGATGATTTCCTGACTGGATCACAGGTGGGGAACAATGCCGGCTTTATTCCCCCAGATCTTGTCCTCATTTGCAACACTAGGAACAATCCTCATTAAGCTCCCCTGGTGGGCACCTTCTAAATCAGAGCCCTCATGATCCCACCTCTTGTATTCATGCCACAGGGTAACCCCCTGCCCCTGAGTGTGACCTGGACCTCGTGACTAACTTCTAACCAGCAGAAACGGCAAAGGCAATGGGACATCACAGCCTCGATAAGGTTACAACTGTGCTCCTTATCATAACCTTAACCTTAACAATAAGGTTAATGTCCATCCTGCCAGCAGACTCTCTACTGCCTTGTTTGTTTTCATGAGAAAACTTGCCATAGGGAAAGACTCACATGTCAAAGAACGAAGGCCTCAAAACCCTCCATGAACTGCATCCTGCCGACAACCATGGAAGAGAATGTGGAAGTTGATTCTTCCCCAATGGAGCCTTCAGATGAAACCCCAGTCCTGCCCAACACTTTGACTGTAGCTTGTGAGTGACACCCAACTACGGCATGCCCAGATTCCCGACCCACACAAACTGTGGGATAATAAACATGGGCGGCTTGTGTATCTGTCAACTGCTCTAGTACCTGAGGTCCCTGGATCACCCCTTATTCTCTACTCATTCCTGTCCCCCAGTGTCTGGTGCAGTGCCTGCTACTTCATGGGTCCCCCAGATATCTGAGGAATGAAAGAGCTCTACTTCCTTGCCACTTCCCAAGCAGCGTGAACAAGTAAATGTCCCCCTGTGGGATGCAGACGTTTCTGCCTCTGGGCTGTGGTTCCTACTGTTCCCTCTGCCTACATTTACTTTTTCGCCATTATCTCACTAAAATTTTTTCTTAATTTTGTAATGATTTTTATTTTTTCCATTATAGCTGGTTTACAGTGTTCTGTCAATTTTCTACTATATAGTAAGGTGACCCAATTACACATACATGTATATATTCTTTTTTCTCACATTATCATGCTCCATCATAAGTGACTAGATACAGTTCCCTGTACTATATATAGAGCAAGATCTCATTGCTTATCCATTCCAAAGGCAATAGTTTGCATCTGTTAACCCCAAATTCCCAGTCCTTCTCATTCCCTCTCCCTCCTCCTTGGCAACCACAAGTCTGTTCTCCATGTCCATGATTTAAAAAATTTTTTTTAGTTTACAATGATTTTTATTTTTTCCATTATAGCTGGTTTACAGTGTTCTGTATTATCTCATTTTTGAATTTTCCTTATTTTGCAAGGCCTAGCTGGAATCTCACCTGAGGAAGTCATCTTCTCCTTCTCTGATGTCCTATATAGAATGATAGGGGATTTTTAGACCCTTTCTTTTATATTCAGTGTTGGCAAACTACACTGCCTGGCCCATGCCTGTTTCTGTAAGAGAAGATGCTCCTTCTCCTCCGCCTTGCCTCTGGCTGCTTTCCTTCACTATGGCAAAGCTGAGTAGTCCCAGTGGACCCTCTAAGGCTGGCAAAGCCAAAGGTATTTCCTATCTGGCCCTTTACAGGAAGAGTTTGTTGACCTCTGACCTAGATCATAATTATATCTATTGACTCTTCTGCTCATTAAGACTTAAAATGGTACAGAAACTTTGTGTTGGATACAGCCATACTCATTACCCCGGCAACAGGCCACCCAGTCCTCTTCAGAGTGTGCTGAGGACCACCCCATGGGGATTCTCCTACCCCTGGAGGCCCTTGCATCCTTTCCTGCCTCAGGCTGGAATATGCTCTCTCTCCCTGTCTGGAACTCAGCCTTCCCCTGGCTGGCTTCTTCTTGTTCTCCTAGTCACACTCAAGTCCTGTGCTCAGAGAGGCCTTTCTGGACTGCCTAATCTAGGTAATACCACAGATAGTCTGCTGCAACACTGGGAATTCTTTGTTGTTGTTGCATCTATAGCACAAGCAAGTTCCTGGTCTAGGGATCAAATCCATGTCGCAGCATAACCAGAGCCACAGTAGTGACAATGCCAGTCCTTAACCCACTGAGTCACCAGGGAACTCCAACACTGAGCATTCTTAAAAGGCAATACTGCAAACTTTAATTATTTTCACTAATTTGTAGAATTCGTCCTCTCTCCTACAGGACCATGAGCTCCTTCAGGGCAGAGACCATGTTTATCTAGCTTCCCACTGTATCTGCAGTGTCTAGAACAGCGGCTATCACAAACAGGGTAAGGACTGTAGGAAATGTACCATTTACTAACTAAAGAGATGCACAAACGAACACATCTTCATCTTCATCAGAGTGACTACCTGAGTGTTTAATAGGCACTCAAATCTATTTGTTGAATGAATGAATAATGCAAGAGAGGACATTTAATCATGATAATACTGATAAAGGATAGTAGCTCATTGCATGGTTCTCTCAACCCTTTAATATCAGCTCATGGAAAAGAATAGCTTCCTTCAGCTCCCTTTAAATTATTCAGGATAAAAGAAAGGAAGTAGGCTCTCTAGGGACATGCAAGAATAGCCTGTGACTGTGTGTGTGAGAGAGAGAAAGACAGAGGAAGAGAAAGAGAGAGAGAAAGGGAGAGAGATATACATTGGTTTGCAGGTCTAACTGTCGGTCAGGCTGCTGTCCATAGGCTGGGGAACAGGGGAACAGACATCGCAGATACGCTGCCAGTGGACTGTGAAATCTGTTTTTCCTCAAAACCAGCAGTTCAGAAATTGGAGTACTAATTCAGTATGTTTTTTAAAACAATACTGTTTTGGATCATAAAACTTAGGTATGCATTTTAGAGAATTTAAAAGCTAAAGAGAGTGTAAACAAGAAAATAAAAATTATCCTTAACCTCACCATCATGGTTGTCTATTTTTTCCTTATTAAAACGTGTATACTTGTTTTAGACTCCTCCCCCTTCTTTTTCTCCTTTTCCTCTTTCTGTCTCTGTCTTTCACACCTACACACGCACGCGCACGCTCGTGCACACACAGGATCCACTTAGCATTCTATCCTAAACATTATCTCTTAACATTAGTGTATTTTGTATATCAATATGCCTCAGTAAGAAACAAAACAAAACAAGTTAAATGTGTTTTGACAACACTTTGAAGAACTGCATCCTATTCCAGTAAATTTACACTAATCCCTTGTATCAGTTGTTTTTGTTTACTGCTCTTCTTAGTCTACGACTACTATGTAATTCTACAATGAATAAATTTGGTAACTTTGCATTTCCTTTACTCAGGTTTATGAAAGTGCTATTATTGGTTAAAAGAGTATAGAATATTAAAATACTGTGTACAGGTATGGACATACTAGTTGTGAGGGAATGATACAGGTTCACCATCCTAGCTTCATTCATATCAATCATACCCTATCCCCACCATGGATTTTCACCAATATTATCACATTGTTAACACAATAGTTTTATATTTCAGTAGGAAAAAATCCATTAAAATATTGTTTACCATTTTCACCTCTTTTCCTATAAATTTATTTTCCCTATCCACATATGCCTTTTGAAGCTTAAATATACTAAAATTCAATGAAATAATTATTAATATCACCTATGCACTTGGTTACATTTCTGATTAAAAGTAATATATTAAGTATAACATAGAGTCATTTGAAGTAAATATTCAGTAAATAATTTGAATAATCAATAATTATTATTTACTTCAAATAATGTTAATAATTATTTAATAATTAATTTATTCAAATTATATATAATTTAAAGTTATATATTACTTAAAATTATATAATTAATTATTTAATATTAATATTATTTAATAATATCATATTACTATTTGAAGTAAATAATAATTTGGAATAAACTCCAAAAACAAAAACTTGTACATTAACAGCTCACTAGTAAGTCAGACAGCAAACGACAAAAATCATATGATATGACTTATACATGGAATTTGAAGAAAGGATACAGATGAACTTAGTTGCAGAACAGAAACAGACACACAGACTCTGAAAAATTTATGGTTACCAAAGGAGAAGGTGGTGGTGGGAGGGAAGGATTGGGGTTTGGGATTGGCATATGCACACTGAGGTACATGGAATGACTGGCCAGTGGGACCTGCTGAATAGCACAGGGAACTCTAGCCAACATTCTCTGATGATCTATGTGGGAAAAGAATCTAAAGAGAATGGATGTGTGTACGTGTGTATGTGTATTTTTTGTAGAGCAAAAATTATCCTATCATGTAAACCAACTGTACTTCCATAAAACTTTAAAAAATGAAAAAAACCCTCAGCTGATCTACTGATCCATTTGAAGCTTTTGGAATACTGAATACCTGGATAGAAACAAAATAATGGATTTGAAAAGTCTAAATCAGTATCAAGGACCGTGTTCCAAGGCAGCCATCCCTAAAGTTTGGTGGAAGGACAAAACACAACCAAATTACCTGGTGGGGGCTGTGCTTTACCCCACACTCACCAAGTCAGATTATCTTATTGTCAAAGCCCAGGAATCTTAATAAGAATTTTAACAAGGATGCTGCAATTTAGGAATGGCTATCGACTTCTTCCTGATTGGGCCTGATGTGGTACATATATTCTGAGTAAGATGGCCCTCGTTCACACAGAATCCTGACCAGGGGTACCTGCCACTAGGACATGTTTTTCCTCTTTGGACATGAGATCTTGACCATACTTAGAGATGGACCATGTGCCCTAGAATATAGGTAGAGTTAAGTACAATACCCAAAGGATAATTCTATTTTTTTTTTCTCTTTCAGCCACACCTGCAGCATATGGAAGTTCCTGGACCAGGGATGGATTGAATCTGAGCTGCAACCTATACCACAGCTATGGCAACACTGAATCCTGAACCCACCATGCTAGGCCAGGGGTTGAACTGGCACCTCCACAGAGACAAGTTGAAGCCTTAATCCACTGTGCCATAGTGGGATCTCCCCCAGAGGATAATCTTTAATTTGAGAATCAATGAAGATGATATGGATTCTTTCCTACCCCTGGGCAAGGCTAGTCTTGACTTGGGGGCAAAGCCACACTGGGGGAAGGAGTGGGGTCTGATGGGTGAGCAGGGCTCAGAAAGTAAGGTGAAGACAAACCCTGGATGAGAAGTAAAAGTTGGCCATAAGAAATAGAAGGTAAAGACCCAGAGAAACTCCATAAGTAATATACGTAGAGAAAAAGTGTCTTCTGAGCAATATTCTTCAAATATTGTTGCTCATATGATCCCTAAAATGTTTCTGAAAAATTACTCATCCCTCACATTTTAAAAATTAGAAAATATATCACCATAAGGTAAATAGTTTTCTGGTACACTTTAAATGTTGATGTTATAAAACAAAAATAGTATTATTTAGTCTTTTTTTCTTAATCGAAGAATAGTTGACTTACAATATTGTATTAGTTTCAGGTATACAGCAAAATTATCCATATATTTATATATACACACAGACACACACATACATTTCTTTCAGGTTATTTTTCATTATAGGTTATTATAAGATATTGGATATAATTCCCTTGCTATATGGTAAATACTTGTTGCTTATCTATTTTATGTATAGTAGTTTGGATCTGTTAATCCCATATTCCTAATTTGTCCCTACCCTTCTCTCTCTCACTTTTGATAACAATAAGTTTGTTTTCAATAAGAAAATGTGTTTTACATACAATGGACTATTACTCAGCCATAAAAAAGAATGAAATATTGCCATTTGTAGCAACATGGATGGACCTATAGAATATTATGCTTAGTGAAGTCAGACAAAAATAAATATCATAAGATATCACTTATATATGGAATATAAAAATAATACAAATTAATATATACAAAATAGAAAGAGACTCACAGACATAGAAAACAACTTATTCCTTTTTTAAAATTCATCTAGGGTATGCTAAATATCACAGGGGTTTGAAACATTGTTCCTTTTCGTGATTGCATTCCAGTCCTGGCCCAGAAATGACTATAATGTAACATATTTTATCTCTTAAATCACTTATTATTCCTTGATCTGTCATCTTTTTCTGTATCAAGATTCTAAACAAAGTAAAAATTTAAAATCGTCAATATTTTTGTGAATTTGATGCTCTAAATGATAAACAATTTCATTTGTGTTGTTATTAAAATTAATTTTATTTGAATGTAATTGGTCAAAACAACAAATATATTATATTGTAAATTTTGGTAAGCAATTACAAAACTTCCATGATATATGGAAGTTCCTCGGGCAGGGATGGTACCTGAGCCACAGCAGTGATGCAAGCCATAACAGGACAACACTGGATCCTTAACCCACTGTGCCACTAAGGAACTCCGAGAAGAAAAATTTTAATGGAAGTATATATCTTAAATGAGATGGATGGAGCTTTTCCCTCCTATTAACTCCAGACTATTTCTTATGGTTCAAATGAAATTGAATTCAGCATCAATTTTATTCCTTTTTTCCCCTTTAAATCATAATTGTAAGGACTGAAGATGTTTGTTCACATAAGTAGATGGGGATGGAAAGAGTTTTGTTACAGCATCATCACTCAATTCTTTAAATGCTTCCAAGTTTTTTGCCAAAAATTACATGGTGATCTATCATCAAAAATTATTTTTAATGATCTACCAGCTGACAACTCCATCAGATCCTTCTTCAATTTTGTTGAAAGCGAAGAACTGAGAAGGATTTGTAACCCAATCATTAGAACATTTCACTTTCTCAACACTAACAGCTAGATTTTGAATCACTCCTTTGTTTGGAGTTCTGTTTTTTTTTTTAGCCCTGGGGGAATGCACCACAGTAAGATTCAGATGGGTGAGAGGTAGACTTTTCTCTGGTAAAAGGGAAAAAAAGGTCGCTATCGCTGTGAAAACGGAAGTGGGAGAAGGGACCAGCTGGGGCCCCTAGTACAAGCCCAGGCACACTCCTTGCTTTGTGCTTGTGATGTCCCACAGTGAGTGTCCCCAAGAATTTGCAGCTGGACCCTCTGGAAGGAGAACCAGGATGCCACTGGCACGTTCTTGGACAGAAAAGTCTAAGAAGCATTGAGAGAGGAGCTGACAGTCTGGAATTCATCAGTGGAGGCTAGAACTGGTGGGGGCAAGTCTGCGGAGGAAGAGGACAGTTACAGTCTCTAAGAACCTCCCCACAAAATATATATGATCACTAAATACAAAATAAAGTATCGATTAGAGAAACTGGGAAGCACCCCATGCAGACAAACAGTGGGTCCCCACAGATAGGATGCATGGAGAAAAACACGGCATCATTTTCTCTGATATTTCCACCTGAAAAGCACACCCTGAATCGCATCTTGGGGAAGCGTTTAGACAAACCCAAATGGAGGGGTGTTCTACAAAGTGATTGGCCCATACACTTCAAAAGAGGTCAGCCACAAAAGGTGAGGGAATCCTGAGGGACTGTCCCAAATGGAGGGAGCTAAAAAGATCTGAGAACTAAATGCAGTATGTGATTGTGGTTGGATCAGGACCTATAAGGGACATTATCAGGGTGATGGGTGAAATGCAGAAGAGGTTGTTTATGGCTGTTCTGTGACCATGTAAGACACAACCCTTAGTTTTAGTGAGGAGACAATGGAGTATTAGGGGGAATGGGGTATCACCTCTGCGAGGTGCTGTTTTCTTTTCTTTTCTTTTTTCCTTTCCTTTTTTCCTTTCCTTTTTTCCTTTCCTTTCCTTTCCTTTCCTTTCCTTTCCTTTCCTTTCCTTTCCTTTCCTTTCCTTTCCTTTCCTTTCCTTTCCTTTCCTTTCCTTTTTTTCAATGGCTGCACTTGCGGCATATGGAAGTTCCTGGGCCAGGTATGGAATTCGAGTCACAGGTGCAGCAATGTTGCACTCTTTAACCAATTGTGCTGGTCTGGGGATCAAACCCATGCCTCTACAGCGACCCCAGCCGCTGCAGTCAGATTCTTAACCCACTGTGCCACAGCAGGAACTCCTGCAAGGTACTTTTTTATGGCTCTGGAAAAATATAAGTATACAATTGAGGGAGTGATAAGGAATATGTGAAGAATGTGAGTTAAGAGTATGCACTAACTCACCGTATGATTATTGAAGTTTGTCTGAAAGTTTGAAATTATTTAAAATAAATCATCACAAAATCATATTCTTCTGGGGGAGGCTGCAATCCCACAGTGTAAAAATCACCATTTTTTATTTAGAAGCTCCACGGACAAAGATGAAGCTTTCAGGAGTCCAAAGCCAATGTGGAGACACACAAAAGGACTCATTAAACAGAAGGTCCTTGAGTTCCCACTGTGGCAGTGTGTTAAAAGGATCTGGCATTGCTGCACCTGTGGCATAGTTCACTGCTGTGACTCAGATTCAGTCCCTGGCCTGGGAACTTCCATATGTGGTAGGTGTGGCCTTAAAAAAAAAAAAAAGAAGAAAGAAGAAGGAGGTCCTCAGGATGTAGTGGGAATAAAACGTGAAGGGATATGTGAATGATTCTCAAAGAAGGGGAAGTGAAGTTCCTTTGCACACAGGTACTGAGACTTTTAAGTTTATTCGAAGACAGAGTGGGTGGAGAAAGGTGGAAAAACTCTACTATAGACATAAGCAGGACACCCCCAAATCAGAAATAGGCATAAGACAGAGACAAGGGTAGGTCATGGCATCTGATGTCCATCTCTGGTATTTTTCATGGATGAAAATGACAATAAGGCAAAATTCAGTGTAGTCAAAGGAATAACCTCTGTGCTGGTCAGGATTTCTTGTGTGTGTCTAACCATAATATGATCTGATCTCACATGGGCTCTTGCATGCTTTTCTTTTCTCTCCCTTCCCCTCTCTCCCTACTTCCTTCCTTCTCTTCCTCCCTCCCTTCCTTCCTTCCTTCCTTTCTTTCTTTCTTCCTTCCTTTCTTCCTTTCTTTCTTTCTTTCTTTCTTTCTTTCTTTCTTTCTTTCTTTCTTTCTTTCTTTCTTTCTTTCTTTCTCTCTCTCTCTCTCTCTCTCTCTCCTTCCTTCCTTGTTCTTAAACAATAGGCATATACTGTCTCACAGTTTTGGAGGCTAGAAGTCTGAAATCAAAGTGTTGACATGGCTGATTCCTTCTGGAGGCTCTGAAGGAAAGTCTAGTGGTTGCTGGCAATCCTTGGTATCCTTTGCCTTGTAGCTCCATCACTGGATCAGAAACCTGCCTAATTCAGTATAAGTTCATCCTAACTTGTATATCTCTCTTCCTCTACACAGTAGGACTTATTCCCCTGCACTATCTTCATTCATTGATGTGCCTTTTCTGAGTTGAGCTATTAGGAAAGGACTCTGTCCTCTTCATCTCTGGAGTCTTAGAGCCCAGCTCAGGGTCCGGCATGTTGCGATGAGTTAAATTGCTGGTCCTAGAGAGTTTCTTGCAGAGGCAACAGGCAGCTGTGGCTCTCTCCTGGGACATAAAAGCTGGGGGTGAACACATTTAGGGGTATTCCTCTGAAGGCTGACATCTTGTCTTGGACATCAGCACCAAGACCTGGCCCCACTCAACAGCTCATAGGCTCCAGTGCTAGGATATCTCAGGCCAAAACAACCAAGAAGGTGAAACACAGCCCCACCCATCAACAGGCTGCATAAAGACCTCAGATATGTATTTCTTGATTCTTGGTTCTTATTTTGAAGTATTTGTCTTTAAGACATTATCAATTGATTTCTGCTATCAGCTTTGTTTCCTTCTTATTGACTTGGCAAATGATAACTATCATTGTGTCATGTTTTTTTTTTTTCAAACTACAGCCCCTGTTTCTGTCTAGAGTCTAAATATTTTCTCCATTGCAACTACTTGGAATGGTTAGTGTTTACGTAAGAGTAGGAAAGTGGTTTTATCTCACCAATTGATTAATAAGAGTCCTCTTACAGTCTTCTATGAGGTAGGATTTTGAAACTTTTTCTAGGCTCAGCAGGAGAGCATGCTATGATTGATTAATGATGTTTGCTATGGCTTCTGGGAGAAATATGATGATATGCTTGATCTGTGTGGTGAACAGCCTCTGTGAGGGCCCCCCATCATCGTCTTCCTGATATTTTTCCCCTTGAGAGTGGGTGGGACTTATGACTTGCTTAGAACCAATGGAAACAGCAAGAGTGATGGAATGCCACTTCTTTGATTAGGTTACAGAAGACTGTGACTTCCGTCTTGCTAGAAGACACTCTCTTGCTGGCTTTGATGAAGCTAGCTAGCTGCCTTGTTGGAAAGACTTGTGTAACAAGGAACTGAGGCTGGCCTCCAGCCAACAGCCAGCACAGAACTAAGGGGCTCAGTCCAACAGCCTTTGAGGAGAAGAATCTTGCCTTTAGATGGGCCCCCAGCCGTGGCCAACACCTTGATGGCAGGCAGTCATATCAGACACCCTGAAGTAGAGGATCCAGATAAGTGTGTTGATTCTTGACCCACAGAAACTGCATGATAATAAATGTATGTTCTTCTTGTGGTTTCCGAGGGGGAGGGAGAGGGAGTGGGATAGACTGGGAATTTGGGTTTAGTAGATACAAACTATTACATTTAGAATGGATAAGCAACAAGGACCTGCTGTGCAGCACAGGGAACTATATCCAATCACTTGGGAGAGAATATGATGGAAGATAATATGAGAAAAAGAATGTGTATATATATATATATATATATATATACATATCTATGACTGGGCCACTTTCCTGTATAGCAAAAATTGACATAACATTATCAACTATATTTTAATAAAAAATGTGTGTTCTTCTAAGCCAGTAAGTTTTGGGGTGATTTGTTATGCAGTAATAGATAACAAATATGCCATCTTTAGTTTAATCACTTTATGAAATTACTGAGTAACAGAAAAATTGCAAGGGCAGCAGCACGTGCTTAGCAAGCAGTAAGAAAAATAGCTGAATTTAAGGGAGGAAGTACAGATATTATCAAGGCCAATTACAAGAACTCAAGAGATTGCAAACAGAGTACACTGAGTGGTGAGCAAATAATTCTGGAAAATTCAGCCAATTTGAATTCAACTGTTTTGCCACCCAATTCGGTGACGTTCACAATAGTCTTTATTTCTCTTATCCTGTCACTTCAGTGTGATTCTTTGTTTTTCTCTCCACCAGAACAGAGGTTTTATAAGGACAGACACTCTGTCTTTCCTGTTTACTGTTTTATTGCCCATAGCTGGCACAGTGCATGGCACATATTAGGCTTCAATAACTATTTATTGAATAAATAAATTTTTGTTTCCTTGAATGTCAATAAGTCATGAAATTTGCCATACATTTTAGAAAAATAAGCTCTGAAATGGTTACAATAAAGATTTTTTCAGCCCAGGAAGAGAGTGAGTCTTAGTATCTGGCCAATTCACTCATTTAGGGCATCTAATTCCCTGATACTGTCAGTTAAATGGGACCTTCCTGTATTAAGTACCATTAATTATTCACAGCTAACATAGGACTCAAGGTCAAGTGAAATCTGATGGAAATCTCTTTACTGTGGAAAAAAATCACTTGCTGGTTGTTATCACAACTTTCACCGATGCAGTATACAGCTTATCGCCTTCCGGCATGATCAACAGGGATCATAGCCACTAAGTTTATTTTATGGAAAATAAGACAATTTCATTTATCTGATTGTATGTTTCTCTGCAGTTAGGAATTTCCTTATTCTTGTAAAGGATATTATTTTTGTTTTTGAATTATTATAAAGGGAAAGAAGTTTTGGTAGGATAGAGGAAGAATGAATGAAAAGTAGATTATCTATGAAAAAGAAACATAGAAAGTATGTATTGCCAAACTTCTGAGATGAAGCTTTGAACTGCCAAGCAGAAGGTAACCAAAATAAATCCAGAACCTACACTAAAGAGTTGATTTAGTATTAGCTTGGTTGGCAAAATGGCAAATGGTGGTGATGCCTTTAATCACTTTAAATGGCATTTAGGCTTCTCCTCTTGTTCTGTGTTGAGAAGGATTCTGAGGTCCAGTGTAGGAGCTCTATGATTGATTAATGACGATTCATAGTCTAAAACAGACATATTAATTGGTGTACTTACAAGTCTTAGATTTCTGAAATGTAACACAATTAGTCAACTTCAGGATAAATTATGTCAGGGAAATCTAATTATAATTTTTTTTTAAAATTGCAATAGTGTGACCAGATGTGTTTCCAAATTCAAGAAACTTATAAAAAATCTTTGCTCCTCTACCTTAGATTTGGTTTCACCTTACTTTCAACAGGTTATTTTAGCTTAGGGAAAGATTTCAGGCTCTGAAATGTTATCAGGTTTCCCATGAGGGTAAAACAAAGCCCACAGAAAAATGAATCATTTTTCAAAGGTGACAGAATCCCCTGATGCCTTTGGCTTACGTGTTTGCATTTCACCATAAAGCAATAACTACACGTCCACTGGTGATTTGCTTTAATCTTAAGACAAATAAAACCTGTTGGAGCAGAAACTGGGAACAGGGTGGTCAGAAGGTAAACAGTGTTGCGAGTACTTTGTTCTCACACTGCCCACAATTTCCTTGGGACATGTAGCCTTCACTAACCTCAATCAGTGCACCAAGCCTTTAGAAAAAGTCTATGAGAGAAAATGAGCTGGAAACCTTCACAACATGGTCCTCAAACTCAATGCATGTAGCCTGCATAAGGGCAGTGCATATTTTCAGACAACCGTTGCCTGTAAAACTCTTTTTCCTCTCTTCACTGTGAAACCTGAACTGGCCTGACACCTTGGAGAGGAGGACCACAGGTGCCTTCCATGTGGCAACTCTATACATTACCTTGACTTTGTTTTCTCCAGTTTCCATTAAATACATCAGCTGCATAGGAAAAATAATTGAGCTCCCTCAAATATAAGGTGTGGAGTAAATACATTCTCCAAGGATCTGCCTTCTCTTTATTGCTATGTACTAGCCACCCAGCTTGCTAAACTTTTTTTCATTAATTCATTCATATATAAATTTAAGAGAAATGTATTGAGAGTCTAATGATGCCAACGAGGTGCTGAAGATACAAGGGTGAAGACAAGAAAAGGTTTGCTTCCTTCATAGCAGATATACTCTAAGGAGGCAGACAGAAAATAAACAAGTCAACAAATAACGACACATTGTGTGTTACCAAGGAAATAAATAATGGAGTGAGAAAGAGAAGAGTAGGGAGGGTTTTTTATTTCTAGTTGTATGGGAGACTAGATGTTTGCAGACAGCTCTCTCAGTAAAGTGCAACAATTTTAATGCTTAATAAAATAATAGACATTAAAAAATGCATAGCTTTCTGTGCAGGCAAGTAAGGGAAGTCTGTGGAGGCCAGAAGTGACCAGAAAGCAAGAATCATCAAGGGAGAGGTAACTCTGGAGTTGGCATTTGCCTTAGGGGCCAGTTGTATTTCTGGTAGCTGAAATCCTGAGTTTCAACCACTTGCATGTGGGAGAGAAGAAGGGCAGCACAAGACTGAGCAGAAGCTGCACTGATGGACCTCAACACGAGGCCAGGAGACAGAAGGGCAAGAGTCTTAGTGAGTGAACTGAACAATCAAATCAGATCCTGGCCATAAAAGAGACACTGGGGGTAGGGTACTTGCCTCCACCTTGGCTTCGTATGAACAAAAAAGAATAGAATCCTTTTAGAATTCCTTACCATAAATATATGGTAAGGGCGTTGGCAGGTTTGGGTTTGGAAACCATGCTATCAACAAACAACATCACATCAGAAATGTAGTTTTAGGTAGTTCTAAGGTGGTTGGGAGAAGGAAAATCTCAAATACTCAGTGCAGAAGCGCAGCCTAAGTCTCAAAGATTTTGAACCTAAGTCTCAAAGAAAATCTAGAAATAGTATTCACAGTCAAAACCAATACAAATATTAGGAAACAAAGTCATCATGAATGTAAAGATCAACAAGACTATATTTAAAATTCCCCAACTAGTCAAGGGGAAAAAATGGAATTAGGAGTTCCTGTCATGGCTCAGCGGAAACGAATCTGACCAGCATCCATGAGGATGTAGGTTTGATCCTTGGCCTCACTCAATGGCTTAAAGATCCAGTGTTGCCATGAGCTGTGGTGTAGGTCACAGACATGGCTTGGATCTGGCGTTGCTGTGGCTGTGATGTAAGCCAGTGGCTACAGCTCCCATTTGACCCCTAGCCTGGGAACCTCCATATGCAACGAGTGTTGCTCTAAAAAGACAAAAAAAAGAAAAAGAAAAAAAAAAGGAATTAGAAAAGTCTTGTCCAGTCTGAAATGGAATACAGTCAATATAAAGCTTAAAATAAGATTACAGATACAAAGTCAAATAGAGTAGTAATCACAATCAAATAAGTGAAAATAAACTAAACATTTCAATAAGAAATCAAAGGTTATAGATATCACTAAAAAAAATCCAGCAACATAGAATGATGGAAAATAAAAGGATTGAGAAAACGTGACAAGTATGTACTAATCTAAAGAAACACCTGTATTTGCATTTCTGGAAACAATACTTCTAGAGACAAAGAGGGTCATTATATTTTGATGAAAGTTTTAATTCATCAGAAAGATAATTCTAAACTCACATTTTTTATTATAACTTCAAAATACCTAAAGTAAGTAGAAAAACTATAGTAAGAATTTCATCAATAACTGATAAAGGTAGATAGGAAATAAAAACTAATAAAGGAAATAAAAATGAGATTTTAGATTTAAACAACACAATTAGCAAGAATAACCTAAAGAATACTATTCCTAAAAAATGAATAAATATTTTTTTTTTTTTTTGCATACATGCAAGATACATAAAATCTGGCCATGTCCTGGGGCATAAAGCATGTATCAACAAATTTCAAGTAACTGGTATCATATAGACAACGGTATGCTGTCGGAAAAGAAAAAAACCTTGATTTGTAATGTTTCTCGATTTCTGTGATATAAATACCCCACCACAGCTGATTCCAAGCTATTGGTTTGTGAACAAAGGATTTGCAAAATTCTGGAATCTTTAACAATTACATCTTGTGAGTCAGCACGAATTGGCTGCAGCACTCTGATTATAGAAAACAAAATTGCTATTAATAATGAATTTATCACTACCCCATTCATTTGAATATTAAAAACATACCTTGTAATGGCTCAAATATCAAAGAAAAAATTATAATGGGCACTCAGACTGAGTGATAATAAAAACACTATATTGTGAATTTTGCAGGATGCAACTAAAGTGTTCTTCAAAGAAGTTTGTATCTTTAGATGATTATATATAAAGATAGGAAAGGCTGAAAATAAATTAGCTAAGATTTACATTAAACCGAACAACACAGAAAAAAAAAAAAGTAGAATGAGGGACATGATAATGAAATGGCAAACATTAATGAAGGATAACACCAATAAACAATAGAGATGATCTCCACAGACAGCTATTTCTTGGTTTTCTGATGTGATTATAATTGACAAATCTTCAACAAGATTGATCAAGTAAAAAGCAAAGCAGAATTAAAAGAGAAAAAAGGGAATTCCTGCTGTGGTGCAGTGGGTTAACGATCTGGCTTGTCTCTGTGGAATTGCCAGTTCAATCCCCTGCCAGGCACAGTGGGTTAAGGATCAAGCATTGCTGCAGCTATGGTATAGGTCACAACTCAGGCTTGGATTCTATCCCTGGCCCAGGAACTTCCATATGCTGAGAGGTGGCTAAAAAAAAAAGTAAAAAAAGGATAAATACATTAAAAATTAAAATATAAAAGAGACAAAGATGAATAATTTTTCTGCTAATACATTTTTAAAATTCAGAGGAAATGAATATAATCTTAGAAAAGTATAAATTGCCCAAACTTATTTAAGAAACAGAAAATACGAATTATCCTATTCATTCGTTATCTACTGCTGAATAACAAACTACTCTACCACTCCATGGCCTAAAACAATAAACATTTGTTATTGCTCAGAAGTCTATGGGTCAGCTAGGCTTACTCCTATGTCTAGTCAGTTGCAGGTTAAGTAGGTGTCTCTGCTGATTGATGCTGTCTCTCCCTCACACATGTTTCAAGGGCAGTTGGCTACAGGGCAGGATAGTGTGGGCTCAGATGAGTCAGCTGAGCTGACTCCCACGTGGCATCTCATCCTCCAATAGGCTAGGCTAGGCTAGGCTGGGCTTGTTCATGTGGTAGTGGCAGGGTTCTGAGGGAGTGAGTAGTGGGGTGAAGGACCTTTAAGGCCAAAGTTGAAACCGGTGGCGTGGAAGAGCTGTAGCCTATTGGCTAAGAAATTTGCAGTGCCAGCCTAGATTCAAAAGATGAGAAAATAGACACTTTCTCTTTAGTGAGAAAGCATGGAAATAGTGAAAAATGAAGGACTGTAGCCTTTATTTGGTAATCTATCATATTCTAAAATCATCAAGGATGTGGATTCAGCAGTTAAAAAAATCTCACTAAGAAAATGCTAGGCCCAGATGCTTTTACTGGCAAATTCTATCAAACATTCAAGGAACAGACAAATTCGATTATACAGAATCTTTTCAAAAACAGAAAAAGAGAGGTTATATCATAACTCACTTTTATGAGGCCAGTAAAACCTGGACAATAAAACTAAACAAAAACAGTATGAAAGAAGAAAATAAAAGCTCAAATGCACTGACGATCATAAACACAACATTCTAAGCAAAATTTAAGGAAATGAAATCTGTCATTGTATGAAAAAGAGAACACATCATAATTAAGAAGGGCTTATTTCAGGAAGCAAGGTTAGTTCAACCTTGGAAAATCTATTCACTACATTATCAAAATATAGGAAATAAATCAACTCTATTAGATGAAGAAAAAATATTAAGTAAAATTTAACAAATACTTATGGTAAAAACTGGTAGTAAAAAATAAGAATAAATTAAGAATAGAAAGAAACTTTTTTTTTTTTTTTTAATGGCACAAACAAACCTATCTACATAAAAGAAACAAACTCATGGACATGGAGAACAGACTTGTGATTGCCAAGAGGGAGAGGGAGGACGGGGGAGGGACTGGGAGCTTGGGGTTAGTAGATGCAAACTATTGCATTTGGAGTGGATAAGCCATGAGATCCTGCTGTATAGCACAGGGAACTATATCAAGTCATTTGTGATGAACACGATGGAGGATAATGTGAGAAAAAGAATGTATACGGATATTTGGCTGGGTCATTCTGCTGTACAGCAGAAACTGACAGAACATTGTAAATCAACTATAATAAAAAGTTAAAAAATAAAAAAATCATATAGCCTAAAAAAGAAACTTTTTTAATTAAAAAAATCTAATATCTACAAAAAAATCTTTAACCAAACAGCAGACTCAATGTTGAAACACTAGAATACTTCTTTTGAAATCAGAATCAAGAAAAGAATGATAGTTATTTTATTCTGCTACCTACACCACAAAGTAAGAAAAGTAAATAAATGTATAAACATTAGAAAGGAAGAAACCAAACTTCCATTACCTTTTGGTGATACATATGTCTATAAAGAAAGCAAACACATAGAATAATCCACAAGAAACCAGATATAATATGAGAATATAGCAAGTTTGTGGAGTATCTATGTCTAGATACAATTAATGATATTTCTTTGTACTAGCAACAAACAGAAAATATAAAATTCTGTTTATAATAGCAAGATTATCTATTTTAAGAAGAAATACAACGAATATGCGTAAAATCTGATAGCAAAAATTATAAATCAAAAGAATTTAATTGAATGACCTAAATAAAAGTACCGAATGACCCAAATAAATGCAACATTAATCTTCATTTATGGTTTTATGCTTTGAAAGACACAAAAGTACAAAGATGTCAATTCTTCCCAAATTAATGTGTAGATATAAAGTAACTGTAGTGAAAACCTAAGGGTTTTTTTGGTGAAACTTGACAGGTTGTTTAGAAATTTACCTAGAAAAGGAACAATTAGCAAGACACTCCTTGAAAAAAGTGAATAAATGAGACTTGCCATAACATATATTAAGACTATGTTGGAGTTCCCACTGTGGCACATTGGGTTAAGGATCAGTGTGGCTGCAGCTGTGGCATAGGTTGCAGCTCTGACTCAGGATTCAGTCTCTGGCCCAGGAACCTCCATATGCCATGGGTGTGGCTTAAAAAGGGGAAAAATTACAGTAAATAAGGCAATATAGTATAGGCCCAGGGATTGGCCCACAGAACATAGATACAAAAGGTCCATGTGGAATCTGTGGGTGGAAATCAGGTAGTTTAATAATGATGTTAAGACACCTAGTTATCCATATGGAAAAAAAAAAAAAAGAAATTCATAACTTTCACCTAAGTCAATTTCAGATGCACCAAGGCCTTAATGTGAAATGGAAAAATTCAAAATATTTAGGAAGAACAAAAGTTTATCTCCATGAACTTGGAGATGAGGAATGATTTCTTAAACAAGAAACAAAAAGCACCAACTATCAAGGAAAAGATCAACCAGTCTGACTTATTAAAATTAAGAATTTTGCCCACTGAATGATTCTCTAAAGTAGGTGAAAAGATAAGACAAAATCTGGGAGATGATATTTGCAATACTCAGAACCAAGAAAAGGACTGATATATAAAATATGTAAATAGAACTTACTTTGATGAGTTAATCATGGAAGCCCTATGAGAGGCGGTGACAGGAGAGCAGAGGTCACAGAATGAGAAGCAAGTGAGGGGAGGATGAGCATTCCAACAAGAGGAAAGAGGAAGTTCAAAGGCTGGGAGGTGGAGAAAGGAGACTAGTGTGGTCAGAAAGTAGAGAAGAGAGAAAGGGAAGAGATGAACCTGGAAGGGAGGCAAAGCCCAGAACAAGCAGGATGGTACAAGGGGAAGCCAACAAGGGATTTAATTGAGCACCCTTGGCTGCTTGTGATGCTCGGGTGAGCCGCTGATGTTACTTATGCGAAGACTGTAGGGCCTCTAGAATCTGGAGCTTTCACAAAATATCAGAGAGGCAGCCACAGGATCCTGGTGACAGGCACGTACTTTGGAGCCAGATTACCCAGTTTCCTATTCTAGGTGTGGTCCTGATAAAATCTTTGCTCTTGGGTAAATTATATAGGCTTCCTGTGCCTCAGCCTCCCAATCTGTGAAAATGGGTAATA
Source organism: Sus scrofa (assembly GCF_054392235.1). NCBI lineage: Eukaryota > Metazoa > Chordata > Mammalia > Artiodactyla > Suidae > Sus > Sus scrofa. The sequence goes on from NC_139395.1 coordinate 62,997,032, forward strand.
ATAGAATCCACTAGGTGTTCTTAATCTTTTCCATGCCTTTAACTCTTGGGTAGTAGAACCCATGCTCTCTTCGCAGAAAAAAATATTTTTCCATGTATAAAAATGAAATACATAGATAGGATTCCAAAGGAAACCAAAAATATTCAAATACAGTTATCAAAATATTATATTTAAATAATATACATATGTACATATGTGTGTATATATGTATGTACATAATATATATGTTGTATATGTACACATATAATATATATAATATCTATGTTATATATATATATACACACATACACTGCGTCACATCAACAGTAAGAGCTATTTAAGGGTATGATAGCTCTCATAATTTTGAAGTTGTAATAAGTGAAAATAATATTTCAAAACGTATATAACTGTAATGTGACACTAAAAATTATTTCTACAAGTTACAAAGTTTTAGGTACTCCCAATTCTACTATATGGTTTGTTGCCTATATTCATAATTGAAAGAAACGGTAAATTTCAGTTAGCGGTTACTGAAAAAAAAATTTAAAGTATATTTTCCTCATCCAAGTTAATATACAAAATATATAAACTTTGTTCAGGCTGCTATAACAGAATACCATAGACTGGGTGGCTTATAAACAACAGAAATTTATTTCTCACAGTTTTGGGGGCTAGGAAGTTCAAGATCAAGGCATCAGTGCATTCAGTGTCTGGTGAGGACTTGCATCCTGGAGTTCACAAATAGCCTCCTCCCAATGTCCTCACATATGGAGGAAAGGGTGAAGGATCTCTCTGTGGTCTCTTTTATGAGGACACTAATTTCATTCATAAGGGCTCCACCCATATGACCTCATCATCCCCTAAAGACCTCATCTCCTAATACTCTTTCATTGGGAATTAGGTTTCAACTTATGAATTTTAGGGGACACAATCATTTGGTCTATGGGATCACTGCTCTTGAAAATGCATTGTTAAAAAAATAGTTATTAAAAATTGAAGAGGTTAAAAAAAATCCCAAGTACTTTTGACTTCTCTATGGTAGAAAAAGAAAAAGATTACTTGACATGAAGCAATGCCTTTAGTTCAGTTTCTTTTCCTTCTATTACATTCAAGTAGCATTTAGTTTAATGCTTTCATTTAAAAATAGAATTGAATAGTTCTATTTTGGTATAATTCTACCAGATGATCAGATTGTCTCTCCATCTGTCCATATGTGACAGACTGCATTACTGGTCCTAATTATTCACTCCCCTATGAGGAGAGTTAAATATCCATTCCTTTGCCTGGGCCTCAGGGTAGTAGTCAACTTACCTGATTCTTGACTTTGGATTTAGCAATAGGACTTGGCTTTGCCTAATGGGATGTGGGTAGACAATACAAGCAAAGGCATGAAATGTGACGGCACAGTTTGGCTTGGCTCTTTGTGAGAAACATAACCTTGTAGCCACTGTCCCTCCATTCTGGGCACCAAAGTGAAACCTAAGAAGCAACATCTCCACCTACCAGCCCTGGGACCTGGGTAAGGGAGGTAGTCTCCCTGAGCCTTGCGCCCTGCCCCCAAGGTACCTCTCCTAAAAATCTTGAGAGAAAGCTAAGGAAGGGGACGAAAAAGGAGAAGACAGCTCTAGGACAGTTGTGCCAGTTAGCCTTACCTTACGATGATCATTGTTCATTGTTCATTGATAAGCTGTTAACTGCTCATTCTCTGGATTTTATTGATGGTTAAGAGCTGAGTGTAACATCTTAATTAGAATCAGGAATTGGATGCCTAAGAAAGAGACATGGAGAACATCTGAAATTCTGAACCTAAAATAAAAATCTTCAAACAGATTATTTCTGAAACAATATTTATATGCTCATTAAAAACTTTTTTTTTTTTTTTTAATTTTGAGCCTGTGAAGTTTGTTCTGAACTCAATGCTTTCATAATTCAGAGTTTTCCTGCTTCTTGGAAAACTGCAATCTTAATTGGGTACTACCAGATATTTGTACTTATTACTTCAATATTTAAAAATATTTTCATACCTTCTATTTTTACTATTTAGCTTCTTCCCCAAGGGCTTGTAGGGTAGATATGATCACCTTTTGCTAGAGATTGCTTACAACTTACATTTCTCTGTTACAGTCCTTCTCAGAGCCTATGTATATTTGTTTTCATTGGGAATCCCAGAAAGAGAAAAAGAAGTCAGAATTTCTCCAGCTTGTGGGACATACTTTTCATCTGTGGCATTTCTCATAGGGCTAGGACCTGCTGCCTTAGATACACACTCTCAAAAAAATGCCTTTTTTTTTTTTTTTTTTTTTTGTGCTTTTCAGGGCTGAATCTATGGCATATGAAAGTTCCCAGGCTAGGGGTCGAATTGGAGCTACAGCTGCCAGCCTACATCACTGCCACAGCAATGCCAGATCTGAGCCATGTCTGCGACCTACACCACAGCTTGCAGCAATGCTGGATCCCCGACCCACCAAGTGAGGCCAGGGATCAAACCCACATCCTCATGGATGCTAGTATGGTTCGTTAACCACTGAGCCATGAAAGGAACTCCAAAAAGTGCTTTTCTTAGAGGGTGTTTGCAGCTACCATACATATAAGACAACCAAACAGAAGAGAAGTCAGGAAAGTCAGGTAGGTGGCATCTTGGGGGCAGGGCGTGAGGCTCAGGGAGGCTCTCTGCTTCACCGAGGTCACAGGGCTGGTAGGTGCTAAATCTACAGTGGAGACCGAGTGGCCTTAGAAAGAAGATTCTGTGGCACTTTTTTTTTCTTTTTAGGGCTACACCTGTGGCATATGTAAGTTCCTGGACTAGGCATCGAATCAGAGCTGCAGCTGCTGCCTGCCACCTACAGCCACAGCAATGCCAGATCCCTAAACCATTGAGTGAGGCCAGGGATAGAACCCACATCCTCATGGATACTAGTCAGCTTCTTAACCCACTGAGCCACAACAGGAACTCCAGATTCCTTGGCTTTTAAAAAAGATCATCTTATTTGCCTCATTCATCTTGTGATCCTTATAAGGACTGAAATAGCCCCAAGTAGCTTGTTCTTGCTTCTTTTGGTTTTGGCGGTATTGGCGAGGCCTTGGATCCATCTCTAAAGGCTCTGAACGGCTCTCTCTCATCCGGGATCTGCCAGATAGTAGCTCTTTCTTCCTTCATCTCTTCAACCCCCCCCCCCCCAAGGTGTGTTTACCTAAACCAGGTGGTCTCAAGGAAGAGCTGGCTGGCCGGCCTTGTGGAACAGGGCATGTGGGGGTAAAGACAAGTCATGGGGAGCTGCAGAGAGCATCTGGGCCATCAGCGACCTAAAGCTCTATCTCTGCCCAACTTGAAAGGAAGCAGCCATAGAACATTTCCCAGATGGGGAGTTGGCCTGGCAGATTACACAGAAGAATAGCTTTTTTTTTTTTTTTTGGATTTCCCTAGAGAAGTGTCAACTGGCTTCTCACTTGCTGAAAGTAAGAAGTCAGTATTTTGCCCTACCTCTACCCATGTGACCAAGGTCAACTGACCATGGCAGAGCACAGGGTCTCACAGCAGGACGAGTTTGCCCCCAGGGACAGAGGGCAATGTCTGGAGATATTTATGGCTGTCACAGTGGCGGTGGGTGGTAGGTGGGTAACACTACTGGCATCTAAGAGGAAGGCATGCTGTTAAACATCCTACAAAGCAAAGGACACCCCACCACAAAGAATTATCCGGCCCCAGATCATCAGTATTGTCAGTATTGCTGAGGTTGACTCCAGCACATGGGAGTTCAACAGGTTCAAATCCTGGCTTCATCATCTCCTGTTCCTGTGACCTAGGCAGGTCACTTCACTTAATTCTTTCATTTTTAAAATGAAACTATTAATACCTGCCTCATAAAGTGCTCAGTATAATACGGGGCACTTAAAATGATAAGGCTTTACTATCATTGCTCTGTAAAAGGTTGTGAATTGGCCTCATGGAAGACAGGGAGTTGACAGATGAGGACAGAACTTCATATGCCAGGCACAGTGGCATGTGTAGGAGATGGTGGGGGAGAGTTTGTGGAAGAGATAAAGCAGAAAGATGCTCCCTATGTCTTTTAGAGTCTAGAATGGTGTGGTTCAATAAAACTTTCTGGGGGTGATAGAAATGTGCCCTATCTGTGCTGCCAGATAGGACAGACACTAGTTACATGGGAGTATTGAGCAACTGAAATGTGGCTACTGCAACTGAGGAACTGAATTTTAAATTGCATTTATTTTAATGACTTAAAATTAACATGCCGCACATGGCTGGTGGCTCTGGACAGAGCCACTGGACAGAGCAGGTTTAGAAGAGGAGATGAGATGGATGTAAACCACATATTGACAATTAATGACAACATGGGAGAGGGGCACAGCTGGGGCACAGAAACTGAGCGAAGGAAGGCATCACTTCTGAGCAGGCACTTCATGGGAAAGACTCCAGGAAAGGTGGCCTGAAGGATGGGTAGGTTTTCTGATAACATGAATTATGGCCAGAGATGGGGATCAAGTTCCAGGTAGAGGAATTATGAGGGCAAAGATGTAGGCATGGGGGAAAAAGCTCAGCATGTCTGTATAGATGAAGGTCTGGTCCTAAGACAAGAACACAGTATCTTCTAAACGCAACACCCAAGTTCATTACTGACAGAACATCTTAAACCCAGGACACCTAACATAAAAAGGAGTGACTTGGAAAAATTAAAAATGCCATGTTTTACAGGGTCAATTTTTACTGAATCCTTTGTAAGTTGGTGGGTCTTGAACCTACGTCCATGGGACTTCAAGTACAATGCTTTCCAGTCTACTTCATGAGAGCACCAGGTCTGTGTGAGCACAGAAATTGTGGAAATAATATGAGAAGCTGGAAGAATGCCAGGGACAAATTTTGACAATTTGACAATCTGCCTCAGGCTGCTCTGGTTTCTGAAACCCAGTTAAGGACTGCTGACATGGATGGGCAGAGGATAATTGGTACTGGGAAACTCCCTCTCTCAGTCCAGTTTTACTACAGACACCCAGACACTGCCTAAAACTTTTCCTAGAAATCTTTTAAGTACCGTGGCTCTAATAACAAGCAGTGCTTATTTGGTGGCAGCTAGGACTGGACCAAGTGCAGCAATTGCTTTGAGGATTTCACCACGAGGGGAGGCGAAAATAACCTTTGCACATGAAACCTGAGTTTTTCTGCTATAGAGAGGAAAAATGATCTCTTAAGGAACGTTCGCAGAAGATGTCAGGCTGCAATGTCCACTAAAGACAAATAAAAGACTATTTTTTTTTTGTCTTTTTGCCATTTCTTGGGCTGCTTCCCGAGCTATATGAAGGTTCCCAGGCTAGGGGTCAAATCAGAGCTGTAGCCACCGGGCCTACGCCAGAGCCATAGCAACTCGGGATCCGAGCCATGTCTGCAACCTACACCACAGCTCACGGCAACACCCGATCCTTAACCCACTGAGCAAGGCCAGGGATGGAACCTGCAACCTCATGGTTCCTAGTCCGATTTGTTAACCACTGAGCCACAACAGGAATTCCAAATAAAAGACTATTAATAAGGCAAAGAGTTTCACAAGACGAGGAAATCACCTGTGCAAATCGAAACTTTGTCAGCTTTGGTTACTGGCTTGAAACAAGGATTCTTATATAACCGGAAAACAACTATGGCTCCCCAAACCAGGTAGAGTTTTTCAAGTTGTAGATCTTAAAATAGCTGACTCAGTCAACAATGGCAAAATTGGGTAAATAAATTGGAAACAGACATTTTATAGTCTGTGGATGGTCTGTTAATCTTGGAAGAAAAAAGATAACACGATATGTCTCAAAATAAATATTTGAAAGAGAGAGAAAACGAGAGAGAAGGAAGAATAAGGAGGAGAAGGAGGAGGGGGAAGGGAAGGGGAAGAAGAGGGGGAGATATCCAAACCTGGAAAACATCTTTGAAAACTAAGCATAAAAGCAGTCCCACAAAAGATTTAAAATCATGTTAGAAAAAAAGAAGCTCTATGGTATTATCACTCTTTGGGTAGCTTAATTCATGATTGTAGGCATCTTGTAGTAATACAATAATTTCATAACTTAAAGGGAAATTTCAATATAACTTACAGGTCTCCACTCATTTAGGAGCTAAGGTGTGTAGAATTCTTCTCTGGCCGCATCATAGGACAAGAACTCCAGGTAACGAGATTACCGTTTTTCACCTTCTTGGTTCGCAAAACCCTAGTCACTTTCTGTGGTCAGACACTTTGGATTAAGACAGATGTGTTTTCCAACTACTTTGCCTCTTAATTTTTAAACTCTGTTTATTTTAAAGAAAATTTAATCCATATGTTTCTGATTCATTTACACTTAACTCATCAAAATGCTGTTTCATAAAAGCTCTTTGATGTTGAAATTGCCTTTGGAGCTATTTTTAATAAGATTTTTTTTTTTGAAAGCTTCCCTACTTAGAAACTTTCATTTCATTGCTATTTAACAACTTGGGGCCCAAAGGGTTGGGTTCAGTTTATTATTTAAATGAAATAATGTATGCAAAATGCTTCATAAATTCTAAAGCAATTGACGGCTGTTAGCGATTATAGATGCTATTGTTATTACGACCACGCAGAAGACATAAGGTTTGAGGTTTCACCCTCCCGCTGTGAGCTGGACTAGATCATCTTGTGGCTCCCTCCTATTTATAACATTTTCTTTTTCTGTGACTTTCTCAGCCTTAGTAACACATACAATGAACATATCAAATGATTAAGTAGTGATGGAGCATATTAGAGTGAGAGCCACCCACCCAAATTGGACCCCCTTTTAGTTGCGCTCTCGCTTGGACATACTGTGTGTAATGCGTTGATCTTTTTATTTTTTATTTTTTGATATTTAGGGCCACACCTGTGGCATATGGAAGTTCCCAGTCTAGGGGTGTAATCAGAGCTGCAGCTGCTGGCCTACACCACAGCCAAAGCAATTCTAGATCTGAGGTGCATCTGCAACCTACACAGCAACTCACGGCAACAATGGATTCTTAACTCACTGAGCAAGGCCAGGGATGGAACCCAAATCCTCATGGATACTATCTGGGTTCTTAACCCACTGAACCACAACAGGAACTTCCTGTGTTGACCTTTATTGAGGTTCAGGGTCTGATTAGGTTTCATTGACTTGGGGTCAAGGTCTTCCTATTTGCATGAATTGATAGACTCTGTCAGAAATATAATTTACTAAGAGGGGAGTTTTGTGAGCAGACACTGAGGGGCAGGAGGGGGACAATAAAGGCAAGGCAGGGTCTTGTTCCAAATCCCATTGATGTATTCGAAACCTTGTGGAAAAGCTACAGGGGAAGGTTGTAATTGTTGTCAAGTGTGGGGGGTACCTCTGGGAATGTGGTCAGATATGCTATTGCTCAGGGTCACATGGCAAAGTGTGAGACAGAACATTCTCCTAGTTTTAAGTGAACCTGCATTGGCTTCATGGGAGTCTTATACATTGATGATAGCATCTGGAACAGTGGGACAGTGATGGCTGAGATTCTGTTGTCTGGTAGGACATGGCTGAGACATTTAGGCAATGCACAGCAGTTGCCTAGAGCAGCAGCATCCTGTTAAAGTTGGCTTCAGCACATGTGAACCTCCCCTGGGGTCCCTAGAAACACTGGTGTATGTGTGTGGGTGTCCCAGGGGTCTCCATGACCTCATTCCTCAAGTCTAATGAGGCCAGGGGCCATACAGATTGCATGTGAAAATGGCAAAACGGCCAACTGGCTTCTCCTGTCTTGATAACTGCACCAAAGATCTCGACCACGCTGACAAAAGGGAACAGGAAACCTTTGTCTCCTGGAAGTTGACCCTGATCTTGCATGTGAAGCGTGTGCTCAGCTTCCTCACGCTCTCCCTATGCCTCGGCCTGTTGCACACCAGGCTGCCTTTAGGAATTTGGAACCAAACATGAAATTCCTTGTCACACAATGGAGGGACCATTGCTGTGCCCTTTCGCACATCAGTCTTTCCTGGTGAATGGCTCCCGACCCTTGTGATTCTTGCCGTATGGAACAATTGGCCCCTTCAGTTAACTTGCCAGCAGCAATCAGTTATTTCTCCTCACCATAAATTTTCACCATTCTTTTTGGAGGGGGAAGAAATTAAAGTAACAAAGGGAGGTGGCTATAAAGAACAGAACTGTCAGGATTGCAAATGTTTGAGTAATTTGTTGGGTCCTTGGTTTAGGGTTGACTGATTTCAGCACTGATTTTGGTTTGGAGTATTTCTTGGGACTAAGAGGCCTCATTTTTATCTGCATCTCCAGGGGAAGACTGGGACTACAAGTGAGGAAAAGATGGTAAGAGAGGTTTTATTAGGATTCAACAACTTCATTGATTTTGGGGGTGGGGGTGGGGGCAAGGGAGAGAACAGGGCAGTTATCTTCTTGGCTGTCTCCTTTTTCATGAAACAAACCAGATTTTTGACAGCACTCACTGAACTTGGTCCACTACAGACACTGCCCAAGAAACCACCTGGTCCAACTAAATTGTAATAACTGCTCCGAGCATCTAATTCCACCAGGTCTCGTTTGAAAAAGAGGAAAAAATTTTCCCAAATGACTAATGCTTTTAGGTCTGGCAGCCGTTTTTCATTGTCCTCAAAGCACCTGGTGTAACCTGCTTGCTTTCAATTCTTCTGAGAGCCTGTGGATTTGAAATGAAAAAAGAAAATAGGATCCTCTAAGTCCACAGGGCAAGGTAATCTACTTTTATAAAGAAAACACTGAACATTTTCGAACATGTGGCCCTGCTAAGCTCCCCCTGTCAGGGTTAGATTTATGTATTTGCTCTGGAACCAAAATTTTTGTACACCAGGCACAATACCTTGGAGTATTTACAGTGTAAGCTGTTTTCCTAAAACAAACAGCTGCATTGCTGGGCTCAGTAAACCCACTCCTACCCCTGGTCCCCAGACATAGGAGTCAGAGCTTTCTCGGGGAGCAGGTGTGCCTTAACCAGGAGGAAACTTTCCCTGGGCCTGAATCTCCAAAAGTTGGAACACTTTCCCCCTTTCAGAGATGTAATCTGATGATTTCTGAAGCCTTTGAAAAGGCAATTCTTTTCTTATTTCCCCCTTGATAAGAAAAACTAAAAAAGGGTCCAGTTCTTACAATCTAAAGGGAAGGGATGGGTGGCTTCCAGGAGAAGCCATAGATAAAGCATGACCTATTACAAAGGCACTTTATCTTCTTATTCTTCTTAAAAAAGAAAAAATTCCCCTCCCTCTTTTCTGGCAAGGAGGGTGGAAGCCTTGGTCTTGAGCCGGAATGTGAAAGGGAAACAAAAGGCAAATCCTACAGCTGCTTTTCTGCCTGGAATCCCAATGGCTTCCTTTGCTTGTGAGAAACTCCTAGCTGGCCTCATCAGTGAAGGTGAAAACCATCCACATTCCTGCAGAAGAGACTTTACAATAACAAGCAGAGGTGGCAGGAGGGGAGGGAGTGATTCATTTACTTATTCAGTTCATAAATATTTATTATGTGCCCACTAGGTATGGGGGGCTGAGGTTACTTTTGTAAAGGAGTTGGACAGCATCCCTGAAAAGGGTCAGAAGTGTCCTCAAAACCTTCGCAATTTCATTATATTCAGTGGAGAAAAGCTGAAAGCCTTCCTGCTGAAATCTGGAATAAGACAAGGATGCCCACTCTCACCACTTTTATTCAACACAGTATCTGAAGTCCTAGCCATAGAAATCAGACAAGAGAGAGAAATAAAAGGTATCCAAATTGGAAGGGAAGAAGTAAAATTGTCACTATATGCATATGACATGATTCCATATATATAAAACTCTAAGGACTCCACACAAAAACTACTTGATCTAATCAACAAATTCAACAAAGTAGCAGGATACAAGATTAACATTCAGAAATCAAATGCATTTCTGTATACTAACAATGAAATATTAGATAAGGAATAGAAAAAAAAACTTAAAATTGCACCAAAAGGGATGTAAATTGGTACAACCACTATGGAAAACAGTATGGAAATTCCTTAGAAAAATAAAATGTAAAACTACCATATGATGCAGCAATCCCACTCCTGGGCATATACCTTGACAAAACTACAATTCAAAAAGATACATGCACTCCTATGTTCACTGCAGCACTATTCACATAGCCAAAACATAGAAACAACCTAAATGTCCATTAACAGAAATGGATTAAGAAAATGTGGTACATATATACAATGGAATACTACTCAGACATAAAAGAGAACAAAATAATGCCATTTGCAACAACATGGATGTAACTAGAGATTATCATACTAAGTGAAGTAAATCAGAAAAAGAAAGACAAATATCATGTGACATCATTTATATGTGAAATATAAAATATGGCACAAATGAACCAACTTACAAAATACAAACAAATTCACAGACATGGAGAACAGATTTGTGGTTGCCAAGGGAGAGGGAGAAAGGAGTGAGATGGATGGAGAGTTTGGGGTTAGTATATGCAAACTATTACATTTAGAATGGATAAGCAATGAAGTCCTACTGTATAGCTCAGGGAACTATATCCAGTATCTTGGGATAGACCATGATGGAAGATAAGAAGGGGAATGTGTATATATGTATGTATAAAAGTGACTAGGTCATTTTTCTGTATAGCAGAAATTGGCACAACACTGTAAAGCAACAAAAAAAAAATTTTAGAAAAACCCCCAAATTTAATAAAACTAATAAAAATTTAAAAATTAATAAAACCTGACCAAGGAAGTGAAAGACTTATATGCTTAAAACTATAAAAATATTAATAAAGGAAATTAAAGAGGATTAAAAAATGGAGAGCTATCCCATGATCCTGAACTGGAAGAATTAATATTGTTACAATGGCCATACTACCCAAAGAAATCTACAGCTTTAATGTGATTCCATCAAATTACCCATGACAATTTTCACAGAGCTGGAACAAATAATCCAAAAATTTATACGAAACCCTAAAAGACCCAGAACTGCCAAAGCCATCCTGAGGAAAAAAACAAAGCAGGAGGCATAACTCTCCCAGACTTCAGACAATTATTACAAAGCTACAGTAATCAAGACAGTGTGATACTGGTACAAAAACAGAATATAGATCAATAGAGTAGAATAGATAGCCCAGAAATAAACCCAGACACCTACGGTTAATTAATCTTAGACAAAGGAGGCAAGAATATCAGATGGGAAAAAGGCAGTCTCTTCAGCAAGTAGTGCTAGAAAAATTGGACAGAGGCATGTAAATCAATTAAATTAGAACACACTCTCACACCATGCATAGAAATAAACTTGAAATGACAAAGACTTAAACTTAGGACATGACAACATAAAACTCCTAAAAGAGGACGTAAGCAAAACATTGCCTGATATGAACCATACAAATGTTTTCTTGGGCCAGTGTCCAAGGGCAATAGAAATGAAAACATAATTAAACAAATAGGACCTCATCAAACATACAAGTTTTTGCACAGCAAAGGAAACCATAAACAAAACAAAATGATAACCTACAGAATGGGAGAAAATAGTTGCAAACAATGTAACCAACAAGTGCTTAATATCCAAAATATACAAGCAATTTAACAACAAAAAACAAACAACTCATTCGAAAAATAGGCCAAAGACCTAAATAGACTTTTCTCCAAAGAAGACAAGAAATGGCCAGTAGGCACATGAAAAGATGCTCATCACTAATTATTACAGAAATGCAAATCAGAACTGCAATAATGTACCACCTCACACTGGTCAGAATGACCATCATTAATAAGTCTATAAGCAGCAAATGCTAGAAGGGGTGTGGAAAAAAGAGAACCCTCCTAGACTGTTGGTGGGAATATAAGTCAGTATAACCACCATGGAAAACATATGGAGGTTCCTCAGAAAGCTAAAAATAGAACTACCATCTGATCCAGCAATCCCACTGCTGGGAATATATCTGGACAAAACTATAATTTAAAGATACATGCAACTCTAAGTTCATAGCAGCACTATTCACCAATAACCAAGACATGAAAACAACCTAAATGTCCATCAACAGATGAATGGATTAAGAAGACGTGGTATATATATATAATAGAATACTACTTAGCCATAAAAAGAATGAAAACGATGCCATTTCCAGCAACATGTATCCAACTCATGATAAGTAAATAATCTCATACTAACTGAAGTAAGTCAGAAAGAGGACAGGAGTTCCCGTCGTGGCGCAGTGGTTAACGAATCCGACTAGGAACCATGAGGTTGCGGGTTCCATCCCTGGCCTTGCTCAGTGGGTTAACGATCGGTGTTGCCGTGAGCTGTGGTGTAGGTTGCAGACGCGGCTCGGATCCCGCGTTGCTGTGGCTCTGGCATAGGCCGGTGGCTACAACTCCGATTCGACCCCTAGCCTGGGAACCTCCACATGCTGCGGGAGCGGCCCAAGAAATAGCAAAAAGACCACAAAAAAAAAAAAAAAAAAAAAAAAAAAAAAAAAAAAAAAAGAAAGAGAAGGACAAATACCATATGACATCACTTATGTGTGGAATCTAAAATATAGTACAAAGGAACCTGTCTACAAAACAGAAACACTCACAGACAAAGGGAACAGACATCTGGTTCCCTATGTCTGAGAGTCTGGGAAAGGGGAAGGTGGGGGGATTGGGAGGAACTGGGAGTTTGGGGTTAGTAGATGTAAACTATTACATTTAGAATGGAGAGACAATAAGGTCCTACTGTAGAGCACAGGGAACTATATCCAATCTCCTGGGACAGACCATAATGGAAACGAATTAAAAAATTTTTCAATTTAAAAAAAGAATGCATATATATGTATAATTGAGTCACTGTGCTGTACAGAAGAAATTGACATAACATTGTAAATCAACTGTTCTTTAATTTAAAAAGTTAAAAAATAAACATTATCCTGAAAAAAATTTTTTTTTAATTGGATCCTTATCTTACATGACACATAAAAATCAACTCAAAATGGATTAAAGACTTAAATGTAAAACATCAAACTGTAAATCTCCTTGAAGTGGGAAACTTCATGGCATTGGTCTTGCTAATGATTTCACATACATGACCAAAATCACAGGCAGCACAATAAAAGATTTTAAAAAATGGGATTGCATCAAACTAAAAAGCTTGTGCACAGCAAAAGAAACACTCATCAGAGTGAAAACGCAACCTATGGGATAGGGAAAAATAATTCCAAACCATGTATCTAATACAGGGTTAATCTTCAAAACATAGAAGGACTGCCTACAAATCAATAGTAAAACAAAACAAAAAAACAAATAATCCTAAGAATTCAATTTAAAAATGGGCTAAGGACCTGAATAAATATTCTGTTAAAGAAGACTTTAAAATGGCCAACAGGTATATGAAAGATGAGGAATGTAGCTAATCACAGGGGAATGCAAATCAAAACCACAATGAGATACCAACTATCAAGAGGGCTCTTACCAAAAAAAGAAAAAACTAGGAGAATGTGGAGAAATTGGAGCCCTTGTACACTCTTGGTGGAAATGCAAAATGATGCAGCCATTACAGTATGGAGTTTTATCAAAAAATTAAAAGCAGAACTGCCAAATGATCCAGCAATTCCACTTCTGGGTATTTATCCAAAAGAACTGAAGTCAGTAGCTTGAAGAGATATTAGCACTCCTGTGTTCATTGCAGCACTATTCACAACCAAGATGTGGAAACAACCTAAATGTCCCTAAGAGATAAATGGATAAAGAAACTGTGGTATATACAAATAAAGGAAGACTATTCATCTTTTTTTTTTTTAAAAAAAGGGAGGAAATTCTGTAATATTCAACAACAGGAATGAACCTTGAGGACATTATACTAAGTGAAATAAGCCAGTCACACAAAGACAGTTACTGCAATGATTCTATTGATATAAGGTATCTAAAATAGTCAAATTCAGAAGAATCAAAGAGAAAAATGGTATTTTCTAGAGGCTAGGGGGAGAGGGAAATGGTGAGTTACTAATCAATGAGCAAGATGAATAAATTGCATTCAAGCAAGATGAATAAATTCTAGAAATCTGCTCCACAGAATTGCACCTGGAGTCAATAACACACTTAATATGTGTTAATACGTAGATTTCATGTTGTGTTCTTTCCACCATAAAGTCAAATAAAAATAAATACTAAAAAAAGTGTAATTATAGTACAAATCAAGTTGAATGCAGATATATCTTTTTCACTCATTTTCTCAACAAATATTCTTGAAGATCTGTGTATAAGACTTTGCCTAATCTTTCAATCTGCAGCTGGAGAGGCCCCACCTGATCATGACTTCTTTAGCCCCCCTCAGAAGTGTTCCCTCTTGTCAGCATCTGCCAAGAGCCTGGCCCACAGTAAGAACTCCTTAACTGTCAGCTGACTTTATTTCAATTATTTTTTCTGTGTCTCTCCCCTCTTCTAATTTCTAAGCCATTATTCCCCAAAGCACGTTTCACAAAACACTTATCACATGAGATTATACCCCACAAAAACTGTTGTAAGGTCAAAACATTTTAGAAAACACTGCATTTTTTTTTTATCATCCCTTGAGGAGATTCATGGCGCACATCAGCATATTAAAGGCTCTGAGAAGTCCTGCAGTGTCTGGGGTGGAGGTGGGGTTAATTTATCACAGTGTTTTTCAAATTTATTTGCCCAAGGAATCTCTTTTTTTCCCCCATTTCTTTTTCTTTCTTTTTTTTTTTTTTTTTTTTTTTTTTTTTTTTTTTTTTTTTTGTCTTTTTGCCTTTTCTTGGGCCGCTCCCGCAGCATGTGGAGGTTCCCAGGCTAGGGGTCTAATCAGAGCTGTAGCCGTCGGCCTGCGCCAGAGCCACAGCAACGCAGGATCTGAGCCACGTCTGCAACCTACACCACAGCTCACGGCAACGCCAGATCGTTAACCCACTGAGCAAGGCCAGGGATGGAACCCGCAACCTCATGGTTCCTAGTCGGATGTGTTAACCACTGCGCCACGACGGGAACTCCCTAAGATTTTTTTTTTTTTTTTTTTTTTCTTTGGTCTTTTTGCCATTTCTTGGCCCGCTCCAATGGCAATATGGAGGTTCCCAGGCTAGGGGTCTAATCGGAGTTGTAGCTGCTGGCCTACACCATAGCTCATGGCAACACCAGATCCTTAACCCACTAAGCAAGGCCAGGGATCAAACCCGCAACGTCATGGTTCTTAGTCGGATTCGTTAACCACTGAGCCATGATGGGAACCCCCATTTCATTTTTAAAAACACTACTCTAAGTTCTTGGGGTGAGAACTAAACTGTATCCTCATATCTGTTGTTGCTGGTCTGTCCCTGGGAGGTAGTTGATAAGTATATGTTATACAAAGGTATTGAAAAAGGGAAAACAAAGTTGATAAGACAGGATCTCTTCCCTTAAGTTGTTAAAAATGAATAAGACAAATGTATAAACAATCATTCACACAGTAAGTAAATGAAAAAGTGATCTAATCCAGGATTCTTAATAAGAAGGAAAAGATCAAATCCAAATGTGGGAAACCAGCCTAAGAGTTAAACAAAACTGGGGCAGGTAATTCAAATGGCCCTTTGAACTTGGTGGACTGGCCTCTGTACAAGAGGAAATAAGAAAATTAGATCTGTGTTGCACAAAGAGAAATGGAAAGAAATAGCTGTCTTCAGATAAAGAATGAAAATTATTATAGAAAAGATTAAGCCAGGACTAAAACCCCAAGTCAGGTCTCTATTGTACCCCAAGTGATGGCTGAGAACCTGGACTCACATCCAATTGTCCCTGTGAACTGCAGCCATTCACTTTCGGGGAGTGAACCTGTAGCTTCTTGCCAATGGCTAGATATGAATTTTTCAATCCTAACCACCGTCATTTATCAGCAATGAAAATTCTCTTAGCATGGGAATCAGAAATGGCCCCATGTCAAGGCCAGGGCAATCACTGGTTGGACCAGCCATTCCAACAGCTGCTCCCTGGCCTTTCTGGGTTCCTCTGTTAGGTGACACTGAGAGCTAATTCAACCAACATCATGAAGGGGCAGAAGGAAGTCTTTCCTACATGCTCTGCTAAGTCATGATGTGGCGGGGAGAGAAGCAAACAAAACTAGTTCGAGCAAGAAGAGAAAGAAGTTGGCATGGTTCAGTGGAAGGCGCAAAGGGAGGCCACCAGAATGATTTGAATTTGAAATCCTGGTTCTGTCAACCCTCATCATGTGTGCAAGTGACTTAACATCTGTAAGTCTGTGTCTTCAGATAATATATTGCAATATACCTTCTTTGTGGGGTTGTTAAAAGTCCTGGAAATAAGGTTTATCAAGGGCACATACTAGGCACTCAACATATAATAGTAGGGTAGCATTTATAATAATGTTTATTAGTTAATATATAGTAATATATATTATATTAATGTAATAAAATTCAATAGTAAAATATAATAAATAATAAAACCTATGTTTATTATAAATAAATCATAAATCATTTATCAATGAAATGGCAGGGTAACATCTATGAATCACTCATCTTTTTTCCCCCAACTTTTTCCAAGTGTTTCTTTTTATCCCATAACCATCTTCCTCATTTGGAAAGTTGTCTATTCTGGGTTCATTGCTTCAGGGAATAAATGGACTAGCAGAAAAACAGATAAAAAGGAGGCTCTTCTGGAATTTACATTCCAAAAGTCAGTCAATGAAGGAATAGAAAGGAAGACTCTTGGCATCGACTTGTGCTGACGAATATGGCAGCCACTAGTCTTAAGTGGCTATTGAGAGCCTGAAATGCAGCCAGGCTGTGTGCTGTAAGCATACACTATACACTGAATTTCCAAGACTTAGTACCAAAAAAAGGGATTTGAAATACTTCATCAGTAATTAAAAAAAAAATGACTACAGGTTTAAAAGCTGGTATTTTATTGGTTTAAGCAAAATATTCTCTTAATATTAATTTCACCCATTTTTTTTTTTTAAAATGTAGCTACTAGAAAACTACATATGTAGTTCACATTATATTTTTATTGAAAGCATTGGCCATGACAATGAAGGAAGAGAAGAGGCTCATGGCACAGACAATAAATTCAGGAGAAAATGTATTCAGTTACAGCAAGGTTTTTTTGCTCCTAAAATTTGAAAAGAATTCCAGGAAGGGTGAGAAGGGTCAAAGGCACACCATGAGAGCTAAGATGCAGATTCATTCCTTTGAACTGTATGACCTCTAACTCTCTAGTTTGACCCCGAAGAAGAGAATACACTTTCCCCAGGTAGGGTTTTGGACCAAGAAGCAAGAGTTCCAAACCTTGCCAGAGAGAGTTCTGATGCGGCAGCAAGATTCCGGAAAAGAGATGACCACATGGTCATCTCAGCAAACTGGGTCTTAGCAGCCTCATTAGGTTCACCATGCTGCAGGAGAATTTCTCTGCACCCTGGAGCAGCACAGACAGAGGAGAGTGACTGCTAGATCAGAAGTTTTACAGGTAGGACCAGGGACCAATATAGCAGTGACCTGAACAGACTTTTCGCCTCCTGGGCTGGCAAGTGCTTCACACAGGTTCTTTTATCTGCCTACTGCTCTCATTTACCTGCTGGAGCTCACACTTATACCCTTCTCAGCAGGATAGCCCTTCATGAACTGAAAACACTCTTCCCAGAGCAGCCTATAAGTTATGGAGGGGGCACCCACTGTACATGCTACATAGACAAAAGGCAATAGGCAGCAGATGAACCACCTTTCTTGGCCTTGACATTACATTTTTCTCATCCTTAGAATTTAGCAGCAACCCTAGGGGAAGAGGGAAGATCCTAAAGTGGTGGAGATCAAGTTTCTTCCATTCTTGCACAAAGGAGATTTGAAATCATAATTAAGGCAATACGTAGAAAATTAAAACTATATTCTTTGCATACCTGAATCTTTGGTTGAGATTCTCCCTTTGCTATAATGACTACTAAGGGACAATAGGGACAAGGTACAAATGAGAGAGAAAAAAGTATGTCTAATGAAAAATATATATGACTTTATTCACAAGTGGAAAAAAAAAGTTACATGGTATTAGTCCAGTATGAGCTATTGGTAATGCCAGTGAGAAATAGTTACACATTCCAGTGGTTACATGATGCAATGTCCAGGTGGATATTAAATGTCCTGTGACAAATCTGGAATGATGGTATGGACACCATAAATATCTCATGAACACAGTGGCACAATCTATAAAATGAAAGCTGTTACTGACTATGCATGTGGTCACCATATTTTCTAGAGAGCTTTATAAACATTTAGATTTGTTTAATTCAAGGGAAAAACAGTCCATCATGGAGGAAGTTGCCAACTGTTCCACGTATGTCATTAAGTAAGAGTCCATTACTATGGACCTTTATTTCTTGCATTTGTTTTTTGCTCATATTTGTTTTATTGATTAATTAAATCAATTCCTGTTTACATTTTTATCCCATCCTAGTTTATAAAGCATCAAAGAAGGACTTAAAAATCCAAAATTTAAAAATAACACAAAAAAGTCAAACTCCCAAGATTGTTTAAAAAATAATTGCCATTTTGCCAAATATCTGCCAGCATCGAATGTGCTAATGAGCTCTTTCTCCCACCTCCACCAAACTCTCCTGATCATTTCACTAGTTTCCCCTAAGTTTGATTGAGAACTCTCATGCAGTCTCTACAATAACGTGCTTATCTGTTTTCTGCAAAATTTATTGTATCCCTTTGGGTCATTCACTCATTTAGTTCAACAAAGGTTTCTTTAAATACCTTTTACATGCCAGTGGCCATGCCAGGCACCAAGGATCCAGGGGCCCCAAAAGGTCCTGCTTCTGCCATTGTGAAGCTAACAACAAGCAAATTGTTGCTAACAGAGCTAACTCTGGGCTAATGGAGAACACTGGATCTACATTTTGAATATGGTTTCTCTTTAGTGGCTTTTGTTCAACCTAATATTTGCAGCTAGACATAGAAACATTGGAGTAATGTTTACTACCCATCAAGGCAGGGGACCTGTGGCTTTAAAACATGCTCACTATTTTTATTTCTATTTTTTTAACAGCCATGCCTACAGCATATGGAAGTTCCCAGGCCATGGTTCGAATTGGAGCTGCAGCTAAGGCCCATGCCACAGCTATGGCCACACCCAATCTGTGATGCATCTGCAACCTACGCTGCACCTTGCATCAACACCAGATCCTTAACCCACTGAGTGAGGCCAGGGATCAAACCCAAATCCTCAGTAAGATAATGTCAGGTCCATAATACACTGAGTCACATCAGGAACTCCCTGCTCATTATTTTATAACCCAATTATTCCTTTTTTATGGATGAGGAAAAATGACTCCAGGTTCACATAGCTGACCAAGATCAGTCCTAGCTTCTGTTTTTATTGCTTTTCTTCCTGAAATTATTAAGTGGATTTATTTATTTAGTAGTATTTATTTGCTGTCTTATTCCTTCTGTTTTTTGTTTGCTTGCTTGTTTTTTGTCTTTTTAGGGGTGCACCCATGGGATATGGAAGTTCCCAGGCTAGGAGTCAAATTGGAGCTGCAGCTGCTGGCCATCGCCACAGCCACAGCCACAGCAACATGAGAACCAAGCTGCGTCTGTGACCTATACCAGAACTCATGGCAAGGCCAGATCCGTAACCCAGTGATCGAGGCCAGGGATCAAACCCGCATCCTCATGGATAATACTTGGGTTTGTTATTGTTTAACCATGACGAGAATTCCCTCCTTCTGGTTTTAGAACCATTCTGTCTCTTAGTGGTAACATGACCTTCTGCCTTAACAACCTCTTAATCTTGAGGTCACACTGCCGGCTGAGCAATCATGATGGCACCTGCCAGAGAGGTGGGTCTGTCACTGAGGATCTTTTCAGAGCTAAAGGTCTGCATCTCAAACAATGGACTTTCAGATGCTTTAGCCAAAATTGATAGTTTCCCTATAGGCCAATTTGCCCTTTCTTCCTAAATAATGGAATACCTATTTTTAGCTGACACCATGACTGTTCAAAAGAAAGATTACACCTGCCATTCTCTCTTGCAGCTAAGGTGACCATGAAGCTGAGCTTTAACCAATAAGATCCATAGAAATTGTTGTCAGTCTGTGCCACTTCTAGGAAGTGTCCTTAGTGGAAGGTGGTCTTAATTTTTATGTCCTTTCCTATTGACTAGAACACAGATATGAAGGCTGCCACTCAAACAGTCAGGTTGGATCATGAGATGGGAGTGTGTTGATGATGGTGAAGCAGGAAGTTGGAAAAAGCTCGCATCTGATGAATAGGGAGCACCCCACCAGTCCTGGGTAGCTTACCTTTGGACTTTGTTTATGTAACAGGGAATTAAAGTTCCATTTGGTCTCTGCTACCCAGAGAATAACAATGAAGCAGGTACTATGACAGGCTGGTGGGAAAATGAAAACATAGGTAAGTGACTTCCCTGACATCCTTGAATCAGGGGGTTACTGATTCTCCCTACTTGTGATGTTTTTCCATATACTGTTCTTAAGCCAGAATGAAATCTGACAAGAAAACAGTTTATTAATGATCACAATGTACTGTGACAACCACAGTGTGGGGCAAAATTCCTGCTCCTGGAAGATCCTGGGAGAGACACCCTTCCCTCAGTATGGCTTGTGTACAGCTTTCTCTCAGGAAACAAGCCCATTTTTGTGACAGCAGCCACCACCTCTAATACCCTAGCCTCTGGAGTCACTTACTCAGCCCTGAAGAGTTATGAACTACCCCAACTGCATGAAACTCAAGATGACTTTGTAAAGAGAAGCCTAGAGGATAGAGAACAAAGAACAAATGGGATCAAATTTGCAATTTGGAAACACTGGTAAAGAACAAATCGAAGTGGGGGGGATGTCAAATTGGGAGCAAGGAGAAAAATTAGGAAGGCACAGAAATAAAGCAGAAGACAAATGATGAAAGTTGGGGCAAAAACATTGCTAGTGAGGATGTAAAAAAGCAAGATTTCCCTTATAATTGTGATGGGTATGAGATTTCATAGTGATTATTCCTGGAGGGGAAAGTGTAGGTGATTGTTAATGAAGTCCCATTTCAAGTGGGCAGAGGAAGGAAAGTGGACACAGGAAATACAGAAGGTATAACTATAAGGACAGATGGAAAACCAGGAGAGGAGGCCATTGTAGAGCAGGGTGTGTTTTTAAAGATGGGGTGGGAACAAGGTAAAAATTACCAAGAAGTCAAGAAGTATACAGAGGAAAATGGCTTCAGTAACATGGTGGTCACTGGAAACTCTATTCTGAGCAGATCTGGTGGATTGATGGGTGTGGAAACCAGATTGCAGATGACTGAAGAACTCAGCTAATGGAAAGTGTTGGGTGAAGGGTTGTTTCTAAGGAATTATGGAAACTGCTGGAACACAAACATCCGATGAAGGCAATTCTTATGAGAAGCTTAGTTTGATAACATAGAACACTTCCAATTCATACTTATGTTGTCTTTGGCTTCATCAAAATGGCATGAATGCGAAAAACCTCAGCATTGTGACTGCTCACAACTGTTTGGACATCTTGACGACTACCCAGTCACTTGGGCCAAAATCAACTAAGAAATTATGCACAAGGGTGTGATCACAATATACCAAATGTTTATCATCTACAACCAAGAGATAATAATGAAAAGTTCTGCTAATTAGACTCTGTTTATATTTCCATTATCATGGCTAATTACTTGTTTTATTCAATTATATGTTATTTATCACTGGTGCACTTGATTGTCAGCATATTTTAAGCATCTTAGAATGCTTTCTCTGTCTTCCAGGTGTCCTGACCAGCCAAGATTTTGTTTGTATTAAAAAAGCAATTGAGGATGCCCACTCTCACCACTGCTATTCAACATAGTTTTGGAAGTCCTAGCCACAGCAATTAGACAAACAAAAGAAATAAAAGGCATCCATATAGGAAGAAAAGAGATAAAACTGTCACTGTATGCAGACAACATGATACTATACATAGAAAACCCTAAGGACTCAACCCCAAAACTACTTGAACTGATTAATAAATTCAGCAAAGTAGCAGGATATAAGATTAACATTCAGAAGTCAGTCGCATTTCTGTATACCAGCAATGAACTATCAGAAAAGGAATACGAAAATACAATACCTTTTAAAATTGCACCTCAAGGGAGTTCCCGTCGTGGCGCAGTGGTTAACGAATCCGACTAGGAACCATGAGGTTGGGGGTTCGGTCCCTGCCCTTGCTCAGTGGGTTAACGATCCGGCGTTGCCGTGAGCTGTGGTGTAGGTTGCAGACGCGGCTCGGATCCCGCGTTGCTGTTGCTCCGGCGTAGGCTGGCAGCTACAGCTCCGATTGGACCCCTAGCCTGGGAACCTCCATATGCCACAGGAGCGGCCCAAAGAAATAGCAAAAAGACAAAAAAAAAAAAAAAAAAAAAAAAATTGCACCTCAAAAAATCAAATACCTCGGAATACACCTGACAAAGGAGGTAAAGGACTTACATGCTGAGAACTATAAAACTTTAATCAAAGAAATTAAAGAAGATGTAAAGAAATGGAAAGATATTCCATGTTAATGGATTGGAAAAATCAATATTGTAAAAATGGCCATGTTACCCAAAGCAATCTGCAGAGTCAGTGCAATCCCTATCAAATTACCCAGGACATTTTTCACAGAACTAGAACAAACGATCCAAACATTTATATGTAACAACAAAAGACCCAGAATTGCCAAAGCAATTCTGAGAAACAAAAACCAAGGAGGGGGCATAACTCTCCCAGACTTCTAGCACTATTACAAAGCCACAGTCATCAAAACAGTGTAGTACTGGTATCAAAACAGACAGACAGACCAATGGAACAGAATAGAGAATCCGGAAATAAACCCTGACCCCTATGGTCAATTAATCTTTGACAAGGGAGGCAAGAACATAAAATGGGAAAAAGAAAGTCTATTCAGCAAGCATTGCTGGGAAACCTGGACAGCTGCATGCAAAGCAATGCACCCTCACACCATGCACAAAAATAAACTCCAAATGGCTGAAAGACTTCAATATACGACAGGACACCATCAAACTGCTAGAAGAGAACATAGGCAAAACAGTCTCTGACATCAACATCATGAATATTTTCTCAGGTCAGTCTTCCAAAGCAATAGAAATAAGAGCAAAAATAAACCCATGGGTCCTAATCAAACTGAAAAGCTTTTGCACAGTAAAGGAAACCCAAAAGAAAACAAAAAGACAACTTACAGAATGGGAGAAAATAGGTTCACACGATGCAACGGACAAGGGCTTAATCTCCAGAATATATGAGCAACTTATACAATTCAACAGCAAAAAAGCCAATCAACCAATGGAAAAATGGGCAAAAGACCTGAAGAGACTGTTCTCCAAGGAAGATATACACATGGCCAGCAAACACATGAAAAAATGCTCAACATCGCTGATTATAAGAGAAATGCAAATCAAAACTACCATGAGATACCACCTCACACCAGTCAGAATGGCCATCATTCATAAGTCCACAAATAACAAGTGCTAGAGGGGGTGTGGAGAAAAGGGAACCCTCCTGCACTGTTGGTGGGAATGTAAACTGGTACAACCACTATGGAGAACAGTTTGGAGGTACCTTAGAAATCTATACATAGAACTTCCATATGACCCTGCAATCCCACTCTTGGGCATCTATCCGGACAAAACTCGACTTAAAAGAGACACATGCACCCGCATGTTCATTGCAGCACTATTCACAATAGCCAGGACATGGAAACAATCCAAATGTCCATGGACAGATGCTTGGATTCGGAAGAAGTGGTATATATACACAATGGAATACTACTCAGCCATCAAAAAGAATGACATAATGCCATTTGCAGCAACATGGATGGAACTAGAGAATCTCATACTGAGTGAAATGAGCCAGAAAGACAAAGGCAAATACCATATGATATAACTTATAACTGGAATCTAATATCCAGCACAAATGAACATCTCCTCAGAAAAGAAAATAATGGACTTGGAGAATAGACTTGTGGCTGCCTGTGGGGAGAGGGATGGAGTGGGAGGGATCGGGAGCTTGGGGTTATCAGATACAACCTAGAATAGATTTACAAGGAGATCCTGCTGAGTAGCATTGAGAACTATGTCTAGATACTCATATTGCAACAGAGCAAAGGGTGGGGGGAAAAATGTATACATGTAAGGATAACTTGATCCCCATGCTATACAGCAGGAAAAAATAAAATAAAATAAAATAAAATAAAATAAAATAAAATAAAATAAAATAAAATAAAATAAAATAAAATAAAAAGCAATTGATAGGAGTTCCTGTAGTGGCGCAGTGGTTAACGCATCTGACTAGGAACCATCAGGTTGCAGGTTCAATCCCTGCCCTTGCTCAGTGGGTTAAGGATCCGGCGTTGCCGTGAGCTGTGGTGTAGGTTGCAGACGTGGCTCGGATCCTGCATTGCTGTGGCTCTGGCATAGGCTGGCAGCTACAGCTCCGATTCGACCCCTAGCCTGGGAACTTCCATATGCCGCGGGAGTGGCCCAAGAAATGGCAAAAAGACAAAAAAAAAAAAAAAACAAAAAACAAAAAACAAAAAAACAAAACAAGAAAAAAACAAAAAAACCCAATTGATACCTGGAACATGATGTGTAAATTACAGAAGCTATTTCCCATTCCCCCATTTCCAACATTTGATCTTTCATTGAGGAACACGGTCATAAGGATGGTCAAATTTTAGTGTCAGAAAGGATAAAATTAAAAATATTAAAAAAAAAAAAAAGAAAAGAAAAACAAAGGAGTTCCTGTTGTGGCACAGCTGAAATGAATCCGACTAGGAAACATGAGGTTGTGGGTTCCATCCCTGGCCTCACTCAGTGGGTTAAGGATCCAGCATTGTCATGAGCTGTGGTGTAGGTCACAGACACAGCTTGGCTCCTGCGTTACTGTGGCTGTGGCATAGGCTGGCAGCTGTCGCTCCAGTTTGACCCCTAGCCTTGGAACTCCACATGCCGCTAGCGCGGCCCTATAAAGCAAAAAAAAAAAAAAAAAATTAATTAATTAAGTGCTCCACTTATTATTATTAAGTGGAGCAGTTCTTAACTCCAGGAGTGGGGAGAAAATTCTTTGGTGGAACATGGGAAATTTATTCCAGTTATAAGAAAAAGCTGAGTATCACCATTCAAATCATTTCTGCAAGACTGCTCCAATTTAGGCCCTTAAAATTTATCATATGTAGCAGCTATGACAAGAGCAAGCCCATAAAATTGTGTTTCTCATAAAAAAAGGAGACTTTTGGTTTTTATCGTGGCAAGTTCTAAGTTTTTGAAAGAGGGATCGGCAGTTGCGAAGGTAACTTTTAGGTGTCACCGTGACTGGGCCAAAGGATTCCTGGCTAACTGGTAAGACATGATTTCTGGGTATGTCTGTGAGGGTGTTTTGAGAAGAGATTAGCATTTGAATCTGTAAAGGGGGACACTCTCACCACTACTGGTGGGCCTCAACCAACCCATTGAGGGTCTGAATGGAACAAAAAAGCAGAGGAGGGAGTTCCCATAGTGGCTCAGCAGTAACAAACCCCACTAGTAGTCATGAAACTGCAGGTTCGATCTCTGGCCTCACCCAGTGGGTAAAGGATCTGGCGTTGCCGTGAGCTGTGGTGTAGATTGCAGACACAGCTTGGATCCTGAGTTGCTGTGGCTGTGGTACAGGCCAGCAGCTGTAGCTCCTATTCGACCCCTAGCCTGGGAACTTTTAGTTGCCACAAAGTGCAGCCCTAAAAAGACCAAAACAAAAACAAAAACAAAAACAAAAAAGAGGCAGAGGAGGGACAGATTTGCTCTCTTTTTTGCTGGAGTTGAAACATCCATCTTCTGCCCTTGGATACTGGTGTTCTTGGTTTTCGGGACTTCGTACTAGGACAGGGACTTCTACCATTGGCTTCCCTGGTTCTCAGGGCTTTGAATGTGGACTGAATTGCATACACCACCAGCTCCCCTGATTCCCTATTGTAGATGGCAGGCTCTGGGACTTCTCATCCTCCATAATGGCAGGAGCCAATTTCTGTAATTCATTTATATTTCTATATCTATCTATATCTATCCCTATCTAGATAGATATAGATACATATCTCCTATTGGTTTTGTTTCTCTGGAAAACATTGATATAGTGGGATATCTCAGGCTCTGGGGTCACTTGGATCCTACTTTGAAGTCTACATCCACTCTACACTTCATGTGCCTCATTGGAAGAATGGGATCACAGAAGTAACTGCTGTCCTGGGATAATTTTCATGGTTACATGAGAAAATGTATGGGAACTTTCCATTCTGTGCTTGGCACATGGTGATTACCCAACAAATGTCAACGTCTTTTAACAACACAGACCCAGAATTGGATGTGACTGTGCTGGGACTGTCCCAGTCCAAGGGGGGAAAAAAGCTGGAATTTCTAAAAACTGAAACCTAATCTGTCTTCACCAGATTGTGATCTGTTTGCTCTTCAGACACTTGCTGCTGATCAATTTCAACTTAGACCCAGTCATAGGCATAGTCAAACATCAAAGGCATGTGGGCAATAACATACTCCCTTTTTGTTGTTTTCCACATGTGTGTATCTAACTGAATTAATTGGTTGGCCACTGCCACATGGGGACCTGTAACTAACTGGGGCCAAACCTCTGAGGCTGTCGAGCAGAGCATTTAGGATATAGTATCGTGTTTCCTAACATTGTCTGAACACTCTGGGAAAATCCCTAAACCTCTCTGTGCCTCTGTGTCCTCATCTACAAAAGGCGAATAAAAGAGGACCTAGCTCTTAGGTTGTGAAGATAAAATGAGACGCTGCACCTAACATGCTAAGCCAAAGAGAGCCCATCCTAGGTCCTCAATTATTGGGCCATCAGTATGATTTGAATTTCCCCTGCCATCCTTACCATCTTGCTGTGGAACTTGGTTCTAATCAAGAATAGGATATAAAAATGTTACCTGCAGCTGAAGGCATCATGATTTTGTATTAATAGCCATCAGGCAGAATGAGAGGAGGCCCAGGCTCTCTACTTTAGCCTGGCTGTCTTTTAGCTAAGCAGGTGGGATGAGGTAGGGGGATAAGACCTGCATGTTGGGGTCTCTGGGCTTTTGAGCTAATAGGCATGGATTTCTTACATAAACCAAGCTTCAGAGGATTACGCGTGGGAGACATTGTCCCTCTTGACTGTAATTTCCATTTCTCTCTTCTCTCAACCTTTATTTGACTGGTGGTAAGAGATTTCCCATTGTCTGAATGCTTGTGTGTAAGGGCTCCATTTTGATTCTGGGTGCCAGTTCTAAAGGTGATGAGGATCAGAAAAAGCCATATATGGAAAGCAGAAATTTCAACTTGTCCTGTGCCTGTGGATCCCAGGGTGGAGTTGTTACCCTGTGGATGGCTGGCTCTTACCTCCAAATCTCTGGATTCAGCCAGTCTCACCCAGCAAGCAACATGTCTTCTAATTACCAGCCAAGAGGATTTGATGCAGAATCATCCCTGAACCTCACTGTAAGACATGTGGTTCTAACCCATACTTGATTCAATATTCTGTTGCTTTTAAACTTGTTGCTTAAGTAAGAAAATATTGGCTGTCATGGAAACAATCTAAATGTTGACTAACAGAGGAATTGATAAAGAAAATGTGGTACATATGTACAATGGAGTATTACTCCACCATACAAAAGAATGAAATGATGCCATTTGCATCAACATGGATGGACCTAGAGTTGATCATAAGAAGTGAAGTAAGTCAGAAAGAGAAAGACAAATACATATGATGTCACTTATATGCGGAATCTAACACATGACACAAATGAACATATCTATGAAACAGAAACAGACTTACACAAGTCCATGGAGTATGGACTTGTGGTTGCCAATGGGGGAAGGAGGTGGAAGAGGGAAGGACTGGGAGTTTGGAATTAGCAAACTAGCATATATAGGTTGCGTAAACAACAAGGCCCTACTGTATAGCACAGGGAATTATATTCAGTTTCCTGTGATAAACCCTAATGGAAAAGAATATGAAAAAGAAAAAAAAAATATATATATATATACACACATATATTTATACATATATATTTATAACTGAATCACTTTTAAGTACTTTTAAGTACTGCGAAACTTAACACAATATTGCAAATCAACTATACTTCAATGAAATAGATTAGAAAAGAAGAAAAAGAAAATATTGGCTCTGGTATTGCAGGTACTGAACTCATATTCAATGCACATGACTGCACAGTTCATCCTCCCCTGGCCATGTTGTTTCCTAAGAGAGATAAACTTTAATATAAACACTTTTAAAGTCCACCTTTTTTTTTGCTTTTTTAGGGCTGCACCCATGGCATATGGAAGTTCCCAGGCTCGGGGTTGAATTGGAGCTACAGCTGCTGGCCTACACCACAGACACAATGGGAACTCCAAGAAACACTTTTAAAGTCCATTCTTAAAATCACTTTGACTTTTTAACCAAGAGAAGAAATAGAAAAAGAGCATACGATTTTAGAAAAAAGATACCATTTAAATAACGAAATTTAAAAAATTAAATTAAAATAAAAAAATCATGATCTTAAGATGCCAAATTTATTAATTTGGCCAAGTGAAGAACACAAGCTATTCAAAACCCACTGGCCAATTTGGTGAAAATTTAATTTAGGATTGGTTTGTACCATGTAAACAAAACTCCTGAAGGAGGAAGGTAGCCTTGTGTAACGGAGATAGCACAGATATTCCTATCAGAAGACTTTGATTTGAATTGTGGCTCCATCAATCCAGCCATATGATCCTAACCACTTTAAAGCTGGTTTCCCAATGGGAATAAAGGTATGGTAACCATTAATGATAATGCTCATAACCTACTTAGCCCAGTTATTAATATTATTCGTGATTGCTGCTATTGTCATTTATTGTTTCTTACCTTCAGTCAATAAGAGGTGGAACATGATGCTATGTAATAATAATAGCCCTTTGTTGTGAGGGCTATTAAATTAGATAATTCATAGGTTACACATTTGGTATATATGATGTGTCAGCTACTGTTCAAAGTACTTCACATGCATTAACTTACTTAATCCTTACAACACTGTGATGTTCTCCCCATTTTACAGATGAAGAAACTGAGCTCAGAAAGACTAAGTCCATTACCCAAGGTTGCACAGCTATGGGGTGGGGAGGTGAAGCTGGACTATAGTATGTGAGGAGCTCAGCTCAGAACCTGGAACATAGTAGAGTATCAATAGGAGCCAGTAACCATGGTGTTGTGTGTACAGAGAACCTTTTCTGGGGGGCTGCCTTGGGAGTATTAGAATCATGGCTGGCTGGAAAATCCATATTGGTCAGCACGTTAGTACTGATGTAAGTTCATTCTTGCACGGAATATGGGTTCAAGGTTGCCCTGGTGGAAAAAAAGAACTATCTCTGAGCTACAATCTACAAACAGGAGTGGACATATATTTAAACAGGGGTTGGGTCAGATTCATCCCATGTGGTCCCCAAATTAATGATACCTGTCTACAAAGAAACTGAACAACTGTCATCCTTAGAAAATTTCCTTTTGAGTCCTGAGAGAACAATTATGTTGCAAAGAAGCAGTTCTGAAGACTGGCTGGGGAAAAAAAAATCTTATAAGTTATATTTTGATGGGCCAGCATTAGACACAATAAAGGCAGTGATATTTAAATTGATCAGGGACAGATGTTTAACATATTTTACGTAAGAACTGTAGACACAGTTGACTGCCAAAACAGACTGTTTCCTGAAACACTGGACAGATGGAACTCAGAAGATGTACTCCTGAGGAGTCTGAACTCCTCAAAGTGACCCTAATTTAAAAAAAAACAGTTTTGATCAAAGCACTTCAGTAACTTTCTAATTATTTTGTTTCTGTACTTTGTTCACTTTGTCGTGGCTACAAAGGTATTTGGGATGCAAGATTTTTCTCTCTTTCTGTGTATATGTGTGTGCGACACATATGTGACTATTGCTGGTTTCAAAAGCATGCTTTGTTTTACTTTCTATCATTCTCTGTTGGAACACCGAGTGTGCTGTACACATTGTTGGCTGTCTCCCCAGCATCTGCTCCCCTCCCTTCTCCTCAAGAGTCCCTAATTTCCACTGGGGGATCTGGGGTTCCGGGGATGTTGATTCTACTTCCAGCTCTAGATATTGTCACTATTCTGTAGGAAAGTTTTTGATTGTTCTTTTTCTTATTCAGAGTGAAAAAACCCAAAGTCTTTCCACTGGGCTGCAAGGCTTGATGCAGTCCAGCTCTGTTGCCCCAACCCCATCTTCTACTGCCTCCCCACCTCTTCTCCTCTCCTTTATAATGACCCCCTTGCTAGCAACTCTATGTCTCACAATGTACTCCCACCTCTAGGACTTCTTTAACTCTGACCTGTTAGAATAAAGCAAATGAAGATTGACTGAGTTGAACAATTTCCCCCAAATCCCTCATTCTGGCGCACAGGAAAATAAAATCCCAATAAAATCAGATTAATTTTAAGCATTCACCATTAAGTGCTTCAAGAGGAGTGTTGACCAACATTCTGCTCGGGTAGGAATTGAAGAGGATGTGTATGAAGTCTTTCTTCTTGTTCCTAAAGAACAATATGCAATTCAGTTGTGCAGAGAAGGCTTGGTTGAAAGCAATTGAAAGAGTTATTTGCTGGGTGGGGTTTGGGTCTGCACTCACTATTCTGCTGATATTCACTTAATGAAACTTAAAAATAAAAACATCTGGAAAGTATGCCAACCGATGTCTGCTTCACCATTTCAGCTTTCTGGCTTGCCTCAAGTAATTTTCATAAAATATGTGAACTCTACCAGGGTCTTGAAAGAATCCATGTTCTATAATCTGGCCCTCTCAACTGCTCCAAGTTTTGGAAATAGGCCCATGAATTTAATGAACTACTTAAAATAATACTCCAGGAGACTTAAATCTTGATAATTACACAAGGAGCTGTACTTTGGGTATAATGCATGTTTCTAAAATGATGCATTTTGCTTCAAATTCTGATTGTTGCACTTTAAACGAGTTATGGTTGCCAGGATCAAGTTTAAATAGAGTGTTCGATGCAGAGATGACCCAAAATGAAATTTATTCAACTAACAGTAGGGAAGGATGGTGCTACCACTCTCTTGAGTTTGCCTTATAATGACTCTGTTTAATTTCCTGTTTTAAAGAAAGAACGTGAATGGAATTTCTTCTTAAGGGATTGTTTGGCTTAAACCTGATCCTCTCAAATGCTTTCCTAAATCCCTCCTTTGAGGATTTGGACTCCAGACTCACCTGAAGGTATCATTTCAGTTCTTGGATGAGAGACATGCTCTTCATCATTCCAGAGCAATCTGAGAAATTCCCTCTCTGCCACAAATGGCACCAACAAGTGTACAAAGCCCACTTTGTTCTATAGAAAAAGGAAAACGGATTTTTTTCACAGTGCATCCTTGGACTGAAATAGGAAAAGCCTCTACCTGGACATTAATACAAGTCAGAATCATTCATGTTCATGACAATGGTTACCATTGCTGTTTATACAGTTTGTGTTCAGTGTATCTGGGTCTTGTTTCATTCTAAAGCACACTATCTGCATTCACTAGCGCCCCTGATCTGGACTTTGTGCTATTAAACTCACCTAGGAAAATCAGTAGTCAAGCCAGAGAGTGTAAGGTCAAGGCCTTCATACTTTTTTTGCCCTGGGTGGTTAGCAGAACAAGACTTCTCAGCCCATCCACGCAAGCTCTTCTGTCTTTCCAGTGGAAAGATAGCTCAGTGATAACAATGAAGGGTCAGGGTCTATGCAAATTCTTTGGCATTATGTATATGTTGGTTTTAGCAGTTCAGGTGAGGATGACTCAATGTGAACCACCATACAAAAGATCTGTGCAAGTCGAGTTATTGCAAAGTTATAGGTTACACATACTGCTTACAGAAATAGGAATTTCTAGGCAATGTCAAGCTAAGCAAACATCTCCAGCAAACTCAATTAATCGCTATGAAGCTAAACCAAGAGTAATTTAGGATTAAAAAAAAAACCTGAAAATTTTAGTCAGGTAAGATATCACAGTACAATGTATTCTACCCTTATAGCTCAGAGTTTCCAAAGACCAGATGGTGCTTACATGCACAGCAAGAGCTTCACGGCTCTGTGAAACCCTACCTGGCAGACAGGTTTCTTAGTAGAATTCAGAATTAAAAGCCAGAGTAATCTAGTTCTAATGAATAAATATCAAGTTTTAAGAAGTCTAAATAACTAACTTATTAGGCTACTACGAAGTAATGCTTAATCATACATTGAAATAACACTCCATAGAATTTCCAATCATTCATCTAGAAGCCCCCAAAGGAAAAAAATATATTAAAAAGTTTAACTCCTTATTTTGAGGCAATCAGAGAGTCATATACAGTTTTAAGAAACAGTATGAAGTTCAATGCACCCTTCACCAAGTTTCCCCCAATGGTAATATCTTATTAAACAATGGTACAGTGTCACAACCACAATATTGACAGTGATACAATAAAGATATAGAATATTTCCACCAACACAAGAATCTCTCATGTTGTCCTTTTAAAGCCATATCCACTTCCCTCCTACTATTGCTCTCTCCTTCACACTGGGCTCCCAGTAAACCAGTCCCAATTTCTATAATTTTCCCATCTCAATAATGTTAGTCAATAGAATAATGTAGTATGTAACCTTTTGGGAAAGTGTCAAACTGTTTTCCAAATGACTTTACCATTTTACATTCTCACCAAAATGTATGCATGATTCAGTTTCTTTACATTCTCTTCAGCACTTGGTGTTACCTCTATATTTGATTTTAGCCTCTCTGATATATATGTGTAACACCTCATTTTGGTTTAAATTTGCATCTCTAATGGCTGATGATGCTGAACATCTTTTCACACATTTGCTAGCTATCAGTATATCCTCTTCAGGGAAATGGCTTTTTATGTCTTTTGTCCATCTTCTAATTGGATGGTTTTTTTCCTTTGCTGAGATTGAGAAGTCTTTTATAATCTAGAAATTAGTACTTATTGGATATGTATTTTGCAAATATTTTTTCTCAGTGTGTTGCTTATTTTTTTCATCCTCTCACAGGGTATTTTTTTTTCCTTTTATGGACCATACTTTTGAGGTCAAGTCTATGAATTTTTTGTCTAGCCCTAGGTCCCAAATATTTTCTATTTTTTTATATTGATTTATAGTTTTACATTTAATTGATGATCTAATTTGAGTTTCTTTTTGTATAAGGTGTGAGATTTAGATTGAGGTTCAGCTTTTTTGCATGTGGGTGTCAACTTCTTCAGGCACCATTTGTTGAAAAGCACCATTTGTTTTTCAGTGAATTATTTTTACTCCTTTGTTAAAAATCAATTGGGCATATTTGGTTGGATCTATTTCTGTGTTTCTTCAGTTCCATCAATCAATGTGTCTATTCTTCTGCCAGTATCACACAGTCTTGATTACTGTAGATATATGTTTTGAAAACCAATAGACTAATTCTTCCCAGCATTTCTTATTCAAAATAATTTTAGTTATTCTAGTTCCTTTGCTTTCAATACAAATTTTAGAATACTCTTTTCTGTATCTACAAAGAGTATGCTGGGATTTTAATATGAATTGCTTTCACCTTGTATAAAATTTAGGGGAAAACTGACATCTTTTCTATAGTGAGTCTTTCAATCCATGAACATAGTATGCCTCTCCTTTTATTCAGGTCTTCTTTGACTTCTTTCATCAGTTTTTTAACTTGTTAGCAAATAAGCATTTGAACATATTTTATACAATACTTTGATTTTTTTGAGTGATTTTAATTTTTAATTTTAGTGTTTGTATGTTCATTTCTTGTATGCAAAAATAAAATTAACTTTGTACATTTATTTTGTATCTTGTGACCTTGATAAACTCCCTTATTAGTTCAAGAAGTTTTTTGGTAGATATCTTGGGATTTTCTAAGTAGACAAGTGTGTCATCTATAATAAAGAATGGTTAGATTTCTTCCTTTCTGATCTGTATATCTTTCCTTTACTTATCACACTTGGGAGAAACTTCCAGCAGCACTTTGTATAAGAGTGGTGAAAGTGAACATCCTTGTCTTGTTCCTTATATCAGGGAGGATGTATTCAGTTTTTCACCTTTAAGCACAATGCAGCTTAGGTTTTTGAAGATACTCTTTATTGAGTTAAGGAAGTTCCATTCGCTTCTATTTCTCTGAGAGTTTTTCTTATGATAGGTATTGAATTTTGTCAATGTCTTTTTTTTTGCATCAATTGATATAATCATGTGATTTTTCTTCTTTAGCTTGTTAATATTATGCTTAATTTTTGAAAAAAATCAACACTGCATCCTGGAAATAAGCCCCACTTGGTAGTGTTGTATGTTTTTGGGTATTTTTACATTACAAATCCAATTTTCTTAAGTTTCAAGGCTATTCAAATAATCTATTTCATAATGTGTGACTTGAAATAGTTTGTTCTTCTTGAGGAATTAGTCCATTTTATTTGTCATATTTGTGTGTAGAATGTTTATAATATTTGCTTATTATACTTTTGAGTCTGTGGAATCTATACTGATGTCCCTTGTTTCATTCCTGAGATTGGTAATTCATGTCTTCTCTCTTCTTTCTTTGTCAGTCTTGCTCAAGGTTTGTCAGTTTTACTGATCCTTTAACAAGACTATTACATTTTTTTCATAGTTTTTTTTTTTTTTTTTCCCATAGAATTTCCTGCGTCCAATTTCATTGATCCCTGCTCTTATGTTATTTCCTTCCTTCCAATCATCTGGAGAATTTTTCTGCTATCTTCTTTCTTGTACTGATTTGTAGTTTAATTTCATCATTACCTGAGAACATACTTTAAATTCTTTTAAATTTGTTATGGTTTGATTTATGACTTAGGATAATAGTGCCTCTTAGTAAATGTCCCATGTGTGGTTAACAGAATGTGTATTTTTTAAAACTATAATTTAAATTTTTTCCATTATAGTTGATTTACAGTGTTCTGTCAGTTTTCTGCTGAACAGCAAGGTGATCCAGTCACACATATATGTATACATTCTTTTTTCTTACATTATCATGCTCCATCACAAGTGACCAGACATAGTTCCCAGTGCTATACAGTTGGATTCCATTGCTTATCCAAAGGCTGTAGTTTGCATCTATTAACCCCAATTCCCAGTCCCTCCTACTCCCTCTCTCTCCCTCTTGGCAACCACAAGTCTGTTCTCCATGTCTATGATTTTCTTTTCTGTGGAAAGGTTCATTTGTGCTCTATATTAGATTCCAGATATAAGTGAAATCATATGGTGTTTGTCTTTCTCTTTCTGACTTACTTCACTTAGTATGAGAGTCTCTAGTTCCACTCATGTTGCTGCAGATGGCATTATTTTGTTCTTTTTTATGGCCGAGTAGTATTCCATTATGTATATGTACCACATCTTCTTAATTCAATCGTCTGTTGATGGATATTTAGGTTGTTTACATGTTTTGGCTATTGTAAATAGTGCTGCAATGAACATGTGGGTGCATGTGTCTTTTTCAAGGGAAGTTTTGTCTGGGTCAGAGTGTGTATTCTGATATAGCTTAGTGGAAAGTTCTATAAAAATCAATTTGATTCAAATGGTTGATGATGTTGTTGAGTTCTACTATACCTTTGCTAATTTTCTGTCTACTAAAACTATTTATTACTAAGAGAAGTTTGTTGAAGACTTCAGCTTTCATTGCAAATTTACCTTTTTTTTTTTTTGCAGTTCTGTCCGTGTTTGTGAGTTTTGAAACTGTGTTATTAGATGTATAAACATTTAAGATTATTATGTCTTCTTGGTCACTTGACGGTTTCATCATTATGTAACATCCATCTTTATTCCTTATTTTATGAAGTTTATCTGATATTAATAACACCATTTTGGTTATTTAAAATTAATTTTGTCATAGTATAACTTCTTTCAAAATTTTACTTTTAACTTTCCTATATCATTATATTCAAAGTAAGTTTCTTACAGATAGTATGTAGAGCCATTAAAAAAATCCCTTCTGACAATCTCTGTCTTTTAATTATTGTTTTATACATTCAAATGTAAGAAACTTATTGGTGTGTCTGTATTTAGAACCACCATTTAATTATTTATTTTCTGTCTTTCTCTCTATTTTTATTCCTCTATTTCCCTTTCCCAAGCTTTTTTTTGGGGGGGGGATTATTTAAATATTTTCAGCATTCCATTTAAATTTATCTATTGTGATTTTTGACTATATCTCTTTACATAGATTTTTAAGTGATTGTCCTGATGATTAAAGTAAATACATAATTTATTTAGAAGTAATATTTAACCTCTTGAAATGGAATACAGAAACCTTACAACTATGTAGGTATTATTATATCCACTGTCTATGTTATAGTTGTGTTATATATCAAATCAACATACACTAGAAACCCACATACAATGTTGTTGTAAATTTTGCTTTCAGTCATCAAATTTATTCTAAATAACTCAATTGAGATTTCTTTATATTTACCTAGATATTTACCATTTCTGTTGTTTTTCCTTCATTCTTGATATTCCAGTTTTTCTTTCTGGTGCCATTTCCCTCTGGTGAAGAACTTTCTTTGGCAATTCTTTTAGAGCAGGTGTGTTAGCAATTGATTCTTTCACTTTTCCTTCACTGAGAAGGTTTTTATGTCATACTCATTCCTGAAGGATTTTTTTTTCTAGATATAGATTTCTAATTTAGCAGTTCTCTACTTTTAGCACTTTATAAATGTTGTGACACTTTCTTCTTGCCTCCACAGTATTGTGATGAGAAATCTGGAGTCACATGAGTAACTACTGCACTCTAGGTAATGTACTATTTTTCTATGGCTGCCTTCAGGAAATTTTCATTGATGTTAATGTAGTAATTTGTTTATGTTTAGTCTTGAATTTCTTTGGGTTTATCTAGTTTGAGTCTTGACAAGTTACTTGAATCTGTAGATAAATATTGTTTGCCATACTTGGGAAGTTTTCAGCCACTATTTCTTCAACTATTAATTCAGCACTGTATGCCTTCTCCTTCTCTTCTCCTGGCACTCTGATGACATAAAGTTAGAACTTTTGTTACTGGTCCATATGTCCCTGAGATTTTTATTTTTTAATATTTTTCTATTGTTCTTCATAATTTCTATTGACCTATTTTCAAGTTCTAACTCTTTCCTCTATCGTTTCCATCTGCTATTGATCCATAAAATGAGTTTGTTTTTTTTTTTTTTTGAATTTTGGTTATTGCGTATTTTAGTCCTAAAATTTCTCTTTGACTTCTTTTTATATTTTCTATTTCATTGCTGAGACATTATATTTTTCCATTTATTTCAAGTGTGTTTGTGATTACTTGTTGGAGCATTTTATAATAGCCGCTATAAAGTCTTAGCCAGATGGTTCTGATATGTGTGTTGTGGTGATGAGGTCTGTTGATTGCCTTTTCTGTGAAGTTTGAGGTTTTTCTCATCTTTTGCATATCCAGCAATTTGGATGGATTTTGAGCATTATGAATATTATATTATAAAACTCAGTCTTGTTTAAATATGATGAAAATTATTGATGTTTTTGTTTTAGTAGGCAATCAAACTGGTTAGTTTCAGACCGCAAATTCCAACCTGTTTCCAATATCATTTCAATTTTCTTTCTTTCTTTTTTTTTTTTTGCTTTATTTTGGGAGGGAGGGGGTGTCGTGTCACATCTACAGCATTTGGAAGTTCCTGGGCTAGGGGTTGAATTGGAGCTGCAGCTGCTAGCCAATACCACAACCACAGCAACACCAGATCCAAGCTGTGTCTGTAACCTACACCACAGCTCACTGCAACTCCATATCCTTAACCAAGTGAGTGAGGCCAGGGAGTGAACCTGTGTCCTCACGGATACTAGTTGGTTTCATAATCTGCTGAACCACAACGGAAATGCCCTCATTTCAATTTTCAAAGCTTTTGCAGTGCTGTTAGGATATGTCCAAAATCTGTGTTACTTGGTAGTGAGTTTGGGACTTTGGCCTTGGTCTAGCTATTAGTTCAATTCTCATAGTCTTTGGTTTGCTGGCTAGAACCAGACTCTTGGATACATAACTTAGGGTGAGCCCATGTGTTTGTAAATCACTCTATGGAGATTCTTTCTTGAGTTCCTCATCTCTAATCTCCCTGGGAGCTTTCATTTCCCTGGGGCTCCTATTTTTGGCCATATGCCCTGAGAGCTGGGCTTTAGCTACCCTTTCTGTTAGGTATATTTGTGACTACATCCATGTCTGGGCCCAAGTGGCAGAGGATAGAGAAGAACAAATGCAGTGGAAGGGTTTCCCCCCACTCTTGGGATCACATGTCCATCTGATAAAGATAAAGTTGCCCTTCTCTCAGAGTTTTCACTTCTGCTAGTTCCAGGTGCAGTTTTTGTTATTGCCACCATGGGACTGCCTGGAAGACACAGTGGGAGAGAACCAAGGAAAGGAAAAACAGAAGATAAAACAGAAGATTTCCACACTGTCTCCAAGCATAAAAAGTACCCTTTCCCTCTCAAGCTGGGGCTAGAAAGTTTGTCCTGGAGCAGTGTCTGCACTCCAGTACTCTCTTTGAGGTTTTAGGCTGCATGATGTTCTGGCCAGGGCATGCTGAAGGGGAAAAATAATAAGTCCACAATCATTTTGGTGGCACTTCAAATTCTAGTCTTCTTCCCTAATTTACCTGCTACTAATTACATTTCAGAGTTCACAAATAGTAACTCTATGCCTTCTGTCCAGATTCAACAGTTGTGTTCAATAGGAGATACAAGGTAGAGTGTGCTTGCTCCATCTTACCTGGAGCTAGAGCCTTAAAACATGCATTTTTTAAAATCCATTTTACAGTTATTATAAAAAAGCCCCACACCATATTTGAAAATCACCAGTCAAAAGCAAGGGGGCTTAATCTCCCTTTTTTTTTTTCTAAGAAAAGAACTATGATATGTTTATCAGTCTTTTAGTCATGACAAGGGTACCATTAATTAAAAACTTGTAGCTTATAATCTTAGATTTGCTAAGCATCTTTTAAAAACTATATACCTGGATGATATTATTTTAGCTCTTAGCTGAAATGTACTCAAGACAGTGATTAAAAACAGACTTTGGTTTTTATCCAAAGTTGAGAAGAGAAAAAGCAATCTGAAGTTTGCTTTGTTATCTTTTGCAATTCTACTTTGGAGGACATTGCCCATTTTGTTCCATGTTGTTTAAATAAAACATTCCTCTTTGAATTTCATGTAAAGAAAAGGTTCATCACTTCTTACAGACTCACATGCTTTTTATATGACTTAGGTTTTCTTTTTGTCTTGCCTTTTAGGAATATCAGAACCTCATATATTCTTTGTTCTGGCTCTCCTTAGCTAATATTCCTGGAACAACTGCTTTTCCTCTGTCATGTTACATTCGTCTTACTATTTAATACTTATTTTATTGATAGCGACAAAGTCATAAAGGAATAAGATACAATGGTAGGATTATTAGCCTTTTCCTTTTTCCTGGCCATTTCTTTTGTGCTTTTTAATCATGCTTTTTTGAAAAAAAAATAGAGTGTGAATCTGGGTGATGAACACATGGGATTTTAGAATACAATCATATATATTTTGAATATTCTTAAAATTCTCCATAATAAAAAGTTAAAAGTTAAAAATTATTATTATTTTTGCTTTTTAGGGCTGCAGCTACAGCATATGGAAGTTCCCAGGCTAGGGCTTAAATTGGAGCTGTAGCTGCTGGCCTACGTCATAGCCACAGCAATGTGGGATCCAAGCTGCATCTGCGACCTACACCACAGCTCACAGCAATGCTGGATCCTAACCCACTGAGCAAAGCCAGGGGTTGAACCCAATCCTCATGGATGCTAGTCAGGTTTGTTAACTGCTGAGTCACAGAGGTAACTCCCAAAAGATAATTATTGAAACAGAATATGTAGTTCTGAAGCAGACCTAGTTAGCACATTGAATTCTGACATATATGCTGAAGATGCAATCATAAGTCAGTGGGGAACGTTTTTTAACATATAGATATCTGGTGATAGTTATTTGTGGAAAAAAAAGTTTACTTTTCATTGAATTCAAAAGCCCAAAATTAATTCTAGGTAGGTACATCTAAGAGTTAAATGGACAAAAAGTTAAAGTATAAATAGCAAAAAAATAAGTGATTATTGACTTTTTAATAGAGGAAAAATTTTTAGGGTAAGAACAAAAGACACTCATCCTAAAAGTTAGAAGTTTTAACACTTACACACTTTAAACTTTGTATTTACAAAATAAAAAATACAATTACAATAACAAACTAGGATAATATTTGCAGCAAATACCACCAGCAAAAGTATTAAATATTCTATATAAATGTTAAACTAAATAAATGAATTAAATGAACAGTAAAACTCAAGCAGATAAAGCATCAAATGTCTTGATAATTTATAAAATAAAAGTGGCTAACAAACATGTAAAATAAACATATCTTTTATTAATAAGCTACTTAGAAATCAGAACTACTAGACAAAATTGTCTACCAAATATGATAAACATTCTTAGAGAGAATGTGGTGCGACATACTTCTCTAATAATAAAGATTTAACCAAGCTTTTATGTTTAGAGCACTAAAGCTTTAAAATACTGTATATACCATCCAGTAAATTTAC
This sequence comes from Sus scrofa, assembly GCF_054392235.1. NCBI lineage: Eukaryota > Metazoa > Chordata > Mammalia > Artiodactyla > Suidae > Sus > Sus scrofa. The sequence continues at coordinate 63,037,629 of NC_139395.1, forward strand.
TTCCATGGGTTTATTTCAAGGATACAATAATATATGCATGAATTGCATACTATATAATTATATATTATATATGAATTATATATATAAATTTAAGTATGGAATTACATGATAAAGACTTTATGGCAGCTATTATACATATGATCCAACAAGCAACTGCAAATATACTTGAAACAAATAAAAAACAAAATCTCAGCATAGAATAGAAGATATAAAGAAGAACCAAATAGAAACACACACACATACAAACATATACACTGATGTTTACTGAAGTCTAGAAAGAAAAATTGGGAAACAACATAACTATCCAAAGTTATAATAATGGTTTAGGAAATAAGAGAAGTTTCATATAAAGAATATTTTATGGTTTATATGAAATGATGTTTAAAAATATTATTTTTCTCCAGGGGCTGGGGATATGGGAAACATGGATGTAAAGTTTCATTTTTGGCATGAAGAAAAATCTCTGTAAATAGACAGTGGTAATAGTTACATAACACTGAATGTACTTAATGCCACTGAACTGTACACTTACAAATGGTCTAAATGATAAATTTTATGGTGTGTATATTCCACCACAATCAAATGGAATTATTTGGTGATAAGAGGAAAATAATTATAATAAGCCAGATGCTGTGTTAAAAAGAAGGGTGTTTGTATTCATACTGTAGGGATTCCATTGCTATCCTTTCTTCCCATTAGAATGTATGGATTCGCAATTGGTAATATGGCTCTAAATCACCGGAGAAGCTTTAAAAAAGCTAAGGATGCCCAAAGCCCATTCACTCCACATATATTAAACTGTTGCTTCAAGGGAAAGACTTGTTTTTATTTTATTTGAAAATTATGTTTTAAAAAATAAAGTTTTAAATGAACTTTAACGTATGTCCCTGAGTAATAACTACTCTTTTAGATTATAGGTAGTCTTTAAGATAGTGACTGGGAGGAAATGATAATTGTGGTATAATTCCAAATGTATCCAAAAGGAAAAAAATAGGTACACAAGCCAAACTTACCCAGAGACTTACTGAAAATTTATCACAGAAATCTTTGTGAGATGGGATAAAAGATGTCTGATATTTTGTTATTTGTGTGTGTGTGTTACTTCAAGTTTTCTACACAAATATTAGATACAGAGTCACCTTTATGGTGTAAATCACGTCTTTCAGATGAGCGTTAACCGTTTCCCAAAGCCTAACCTGGATTTCCATTATAATGTATCACGGTAGCATTTCTGTTTACATTGAAAATGATGAACTTCAACCTTAATTTTCTCCTTTCCTATTGGAGGATGGAGCCTCTGGGAGCACAAACTGAGAGTTAACCTGAGTTAACTACCTAGCACCGTGCCTGATTTATTGTAGAATGCTTGTTAGTTTTCTTGTCCTGGTCTCTTAAGTCATACACATTTTTACAGAGTGGCTCTAACATGCAGGTTGGAAAAAGTCGTCCAGAAAGAAAGCCCTTAGGGAAGGAAGAGGGCTTTGTAGGTTAGTGAGCACATTAGAGTGTATGAGTATAGAACTTGAAAAGGGCATCAGGTTGGTCATCCTCTCTTCCAAAACACCTTCCAAATTTAGGAACTGGAGAGTCTGTCATTGAGGAAACGTTTTCAGATCCAAACCAAATGATATTTTTGTGCTGAATATTTTCCATTTGCTCCTCCAGATCCATTCTTTCTCCTTCTTCACCAAGCTCTTTGCTCCTGAGAGGCTGATCTTCATGGCCTCCATCAGCGGGCCCCTTTACCCTTTAAATTTCTCTTGAATGCAGCCAGTCAAGGGCATTGTCAAGAGGCCTGAGAGTGAGGGCATCAGGCTTATTTCCCCTCCTATCTTTGCTATTTCCCCTAAGTTTGGGTTGTCTTTCCGCTGAAGGCCCCATCTCCCCTGAGACAGCACTCAAGAGCCGTTAGGGTGCCCTCTCCAGTTCTAGTGATGCTGTGTTGCCTCCTTACTCCTTTAAGTTTGGGCTGATACAGTCCCTCTATAGCCAAGCACAAGGTTCACTACCACCCCTTGCTGGTTCCCCTAACCTTACCCACACTTTTATAAACAACTCAACTGTTCCTTGGGAGGGAGCTCTGTGTGTCCTGCCAAGACTTTGAGCCACACTTCCCTTGAAGTGAAGCAATTTTTTTTTTCCCACTAAGCCTTCACTTAAGAGCTCAGGTATGCTGTCTGCCAGCCGAATGGCAGTGATGGCTGCAAGATGAAGCCTCTTTTTGGGATCGTATAGGATGAGGAATGCTTCAGAGCAAACAAAAGTCATGGGAAGCCAGATGGGTACATTGAAATCAAACAACATGCACAAAAGTCACCATGCCAGTGGTCACCCCCCAACCTGCGAAGATTTTTTTTGATATAAGTAAGCATAGCTCTGAAACTCCTTCAGAGTTCCCATTCAAAGCTCACACCAACATCCAAACAACATTCAAACAACTCAACGCCTACTCTGTGAATATGGTAGGAGTTCTGGCTTAGGTGACCAACACAAGAGTGTGTGCTAACTATTTGGGGAACACTCTTACTCAGTCTACTAAACCCACTACATTTAACCCCCCTGAATCCCCATAAGACTGACATTACTATCACTTTATAGATGAGGAAAGCAAACTTAGAAAGGTCAGGAAACACGCCCATAATAAATAATGAGCAGAAGAGCCAGCACATTCACATTGTAGGTCTGAGGCTCTGAAGATTTAGAAAATGTAATTAGAGATACAGCCTTGGAGAAAGCCTTATAGTTAAGTCTTGGCTCTCTGGCTGTGACTAGGTGACACTACCCAACTTTTTCAACCCTCTTTTCTTACCCTCTTTCCTTACCCACAAAAAAGAGTAAACCTCTTCTATACTACAGGTAAATTCTGACCATGATAAAGAAATAACATGGAGGAACATATTACTTTAACTCTTAAGAGGTGTAAAAATATGACTTATTCCTTGGGCTGCCTTCTTAATTCTCCTCCATCTTGGAGGTAATGAATCTGATTTCAGCTTCCATTTCCATGAGAAATCCAAAGACAGACGAGTGACTAGCCGTCTTTCTAAAGTGTCTAAATGCTTTGTTCACCTTAAAGCATAGCTCAGATCACTCAAAAAGTTCAAAAACCAGACAAGAGCCTGCTTTGACATCAGTGCTCAAAAATTAGTTTTAGATTCAATTGCTTTGTTAAACATGATTATTTGCCATCATTCGTGATTTTTCTTTTTTCAGAGGTATAAGTTACTTAAATTTGGAGAAAATAGGTTTACATCATAAATATTTCAGGATAGAAAAGATTTAAAACAGATATTAAAAAAAATAAAAACCAAACCCCATGCCACATCCTCCCCCCAAAACCAGACAGACCAATGAGATTTGACTTTCTCAATAGAAACTTACACACCAATAAAAACCATAATATTTATGTTTCTTTTTTCTTTTTTAATCTTATGGCTGCACCCTTGGCATATGGAAGTTCCTAGACCAGGAGCTGACTCCAAGGTGCAGCTGTGACCTACACCACAGCTATGGCAATACCAGATCCTTTAACCCACTGTACCAGGCTGGGGACTGAACCTGTGCCTCCACAGTGATCCGAGCCACTGCAGTCGGATTCTTAATCCACTGTGCCACAGAAGGACCTCACAATAATTATGCTTCTAATACCAGTGCACATTCATTGACCACTTATCACATGCCAGAAATTTTACTTGGATTATCTCATTTAATTCTCACACTCACTCCGTGAGTAGACATCATCATTTTCCTGAATGAGAAAACTGAGGTATGGAGTTTAAACAACTTGCCCAAGGTCACACTGCTATTAAGAGGCCCCATGGGGATTTGAATTTACCTCTGCCTGTAAAGTTGCACTCACTAATACATACGGTAGTCCCTAATCGCATGTCGGAGTGCTGGAAGAGTGGCTGGTCTGAGTTGAGAAATGCTGTGAGTATAAAGCACACCCTGGATTTTCAATACTTACCATACAAAAGAGAATGAAACTATCTCATTCATCACTGTATGTTGATTACATGTTTTGGATACACTAGTTTAAAACATATCATTAAAATAAATTTCAACTCCTCCTTTTTACCTTTTAAAATATGTCTACTAAAAAATTTAACACTGCCTGTCTGGCTTGCATTATCTGTCCACTAGACAGCTCTGGAATAGAGCAAACGGTGTGAGGTCCCTCCTGAGACTTTGTTGGGCCTACTTCTATAACTGTACCCTCACAGCAGTAACAAAGAAAAGTCGACTTTTGCTTTTAATAACATTTACTGGGAGCAGTGGTGGAGGAGGGAACCAAACCCCTATTTATGTGGTTTCGAGAAAGCTACAGCTTTGCAGGTTTATCCTCACCAAGAGAGAGATCTGTTTTGTGGGGCTGTGGCATGTGTTTCTCTAAATATTCTGATGGTTGGATCCAGCCTGAAAGCAAACATTTCAAAGCCTTTGGCAGAAGGAGTGTAGAGAGAGGCTTCCAAGCCATCAGGCCAGCAGATGATGTTTACTCCTTGTGACATAATAGTCCAGTCAAATTTTATTTCATAGCAGTTACTTTCATGTCCTGAGAATAGAAAAATCCCTTCGGATGACCAAAACACCCCTGCACAACCTAAATCCCATTAAATAAATCTGTGGCTTTGCCTCTTTGGTGGATAACAGTGATGTTTGTGTGTGCGTGTGTGTGTGTGTGTGTGTGTGTGTGTGTGTGTTTTCATTTTGGTTAAGATAAGTCTTTTAGCCTCCTGTGATGCTCCTTGCATTAGCAGGAGTATGTGTACTTGTGCACATGTACATATATTTGTTTAAACAGAGTGATTATGGCCAGGTTCAGAGGTGCGCCACCAAGTTCACTGGGGTAACTTGGAGAGCCCAAGACCCTCCGGAAAAATTCTTGGCAGGAGACAAAGACAAGTAGAGACATTAAGCAATGTGTGCTTCCCCAAAGGGCTTTATGCCTTCCAAAGTCCTTTTGCACCCATGATTTCATTGTCCGCCCTCTCGCCCCAACCTCTCCATGAGGGAGATAAGGAAACTGAGGTCAGGCAGTGTTCCAGCTCCTTACTGGGGAGGAAGAACAAAAGTTGTAATCAGTAGACCTACCCTTAAATTTGTGCTCTGTTTCTCCAGTTAGGTGACCTGGGAGCTAGTTACTGAACTTCTCTGAGCTTGCCCTGACTTATTCATACAATGTGGTTAATATTGACTCAAAAGCCTATATGCTGTATTTTATTTATATGACATTTTAGAGGAGACAGAACTGCAGAGACAAAGAAAGAGTGGTTTCCAGGGCACAGGGCTGGGTGGGGGGAGGGTTTGACTACCAACTTTTAGCCCAAGAGTAAGCTTTGGGGTAACAGAACTGTTCATTGTGGAGGTGACACAACTCTATGCATTGGTGAAATCTTATAGAACTAACTGTACAGAAAGAAAGTGAATTTTACTGAAGGCAAATTTGAAAAGATTTAGTTGACAAAAAGATAAGTGAGTTGATAGAGATGCTTCTCTCACAGGGTTGCTGTGGCATTTGCAGAGTGAGCAGCAGAGCAAAACCAAAAAAACCTGATACTTCTAACTGGCTGTTTTAAGTTTGCAGTTGCTGAAGAGAAGTGCAATAAATGGAACCAACCACATTTAATTTCAGCTCTTAAAAATGGTGAAACAGAAGTCAGACAAACTCCCAGGCTCCAAATGGAAGGCTGATGTGGTGACAGTTGAATTCATGCAGGTGATGGGCATAGGGGAATGAATCCACATAGGCGTCTGTATGGTGACCTTGCCAATAAGAAAACTCGAAAACCTCTTTGTCCTTCGCGCCTGTCCATTTTCTCTCCACGGGCACTCCCCTTCTTTGCCCCACCAACTCTAAACTTTCTCACCAAGTTTCACACAGATCTAGTTGTTTCTTGGTTATTTGTTTCGGGCACAGTGCCAGCTGGCTTGATGGGCTTACTGCTACAGAAAACAAACCTCGCCTCCATTTTTCATGTGGTACCAGCCTAACAAATAAACTACTGTCTAAGTTTTGCACTGATTCCTGCAAAAGACCTGGCCCTTTCCACACAGAACACTTTCTGCAGGCTGGGATTTTTAAAAGGATGAAATATACCTGACAGGCAGTAGTGGGGTCCTCTGAGCTGGCAAAAGGGATTTTTAGCTGCTAGGTTTCCATAAGTTACACTGGTTGCTGTTGGCTGTGGCTCTTATTTTTTTTTTTTTTTTTCTGTCTTGCCCAGGAGAGCATGTGGTTTTGACATATAATTAAATCAGCCTGAAGGGTCCCTGCTCCAGAGTGCAGGGATTTTATTGTCACGTCTTTGTCTTTAGGGTGTTCAGAATTTTAGATGGGCTTGTGGTGTGATACAAGGAGAATGTGGTTCCCTTTTATTCCCCATGGTTTGAATTCTCTTCTGCCTTTGCCTGGGACACTGGTACAAGCTTTGTAGCCCCTTTCCTTCCACCACACTTTGTTTTAAGGGCGTGATTATCCATGCACAAAATGTATAGTTTTAAGGTCCCTCTCTATAAATGGGAGTTCAGGATTGAGACTTGTTTCGGTGATGCTGGGGGATAAAACTAAAACTTAAAGGGAGCTGGGTTGGGAGTTCCCGTCATGGCACAGTGGTTAACAAATCCGACAAAGAACCATGAGGTTGTGGGTTCGATCCTTGGCCTTGCTCAGTGGGTTAAGGATCCGGTGTTGTGTGGTGTAGTTTGCAGACGCAGCTTGGATCCGTCGTTGCTGTGGCTCTGGCGTAGGCTGGCAGCTACAGCTCCGATTTGACCCCTAGCCTGGGAACCTCCATATGCTGTGGGAGCAACCCAAGGAATGGCAAAAAGACTAAATAAATAAATAAATAAATAAGTAAGTAAAAGGGAGCTGGGTTGTGGAGGCTTCTAATTAGGAAGTGCCCTCAAAGGCTGTGGTGTGTAATGATCTCCCTGTCACAAGAGGCATTCAACTGGAGGGTCATTCGCTGAGGGTCCTTGAGAGAACTTTTATGCATCCCCAAAGGGCTGGTGCTTTCTTTCTTTCTTTTTTTCTTTTTGATTTTTAGAGCTACACTCATGGCATATTGAAGTTCCCAGGCTAGGGGTCCAATTGGAGCTACAGCTGCTGGCCTATACCACAGCCACAGCAACTTGGAATCAGAGCAACATCTACTACCTACACCATAGCTCACAGCAACACTGGATCCTCCACCCACTGAGTTAGGCCAGGAAGAGAACCCACATCCTCATGGATTCTAGACAGGTTCATTACTGCTGAGTCGCGACAGGAACTATGGGCTGGCACTTTCAAAGTTCCCGCCCCCAAGCCCAAGAGTCTGAGTCCACATGACTGCTCCACTTGAAAAGTAAGATGCTGATTCAGGGCAGGGTGTGGAATCAACCCTTTCTGGAAATGCATTAACACAGTACTGGGCTGGATAACTTCTGTCTGTCCCTCCAGCTCTACCTTCTGCCCTTCTAGATTCTTCTGTGTTCCTGGAGGCTGACAAATACAAGATATATCCACAGGCTTCTATGCTCTCTGGTTTTCAGGCGAGTTTAGCAACTAGGGAACTCAGGAAGGGGATCAAAGGAGAGAAGAGAGTGAGGTTGGGGTTGCTTTTTCTTTACTTTTTACGGCAGTACCTGCGGCATATGGAAGTTCCCAGGTTAGGGGTTGAAGCATAGCTGCGGCTGCCCGCCTACACCACAGCCACAGCAGCATGGAATCCGAGCTGTGTCTGCAACCTACACCACAGTCTGAGGCAACACTGTATCTGTAACCCAGTGAGTGAGGCCAGGGATCAGATCTACCTCTTCACAGATACTATGTGGTTCTTAACCCACTGAGCCACAACAGGAACTCCGAGCTTGGGGTTTTATTCTCCCCTGGATCTCCCACTGTGGATCTGACACACAATGGATGCATTCCTTGGCCAAAGGTAGCTTGTCTCTCTCCATCTCTGTCCCTTCTGCTTCCTCCTCATGTCCTTTCATGTCTAACAGGAGTTTTCCCGTCACTCCCCGAGGTCCCACCCTCCCTCCTCCAGTTCCTCTAAACCTGCCTACACCCTTGCAAACTGTCCCTCTGCTGGACTGTCCTCCAGGGATTCTGTTAGAGCCGACTACCTCTTTCCTGCCAAGACCCTGAAATGACACAAATATGCAACACCTGCTGTGTGTAGTGGAAATGATGACATAGTCTTGCCCTGGTGTGCTTTCCAGGGTAGTTATGGAGATAAAAATGAAGATCTGGGGGGGCAGAAACAGAGACAGGTTTACTGCACCGGTTGTTGCTACATGAGCCCTTGTAACCCAAGGAGATGAGAACTGTGCCGAGATAACGTGAGTTAACGAGACCAAACTCCACGCAAAATGAAACCAACCAACTCTTGCACGAATCCAATCAAACATGTGTCTAAGTTTTTGGCTTTCTGACAAACTGGATTGACTGAACGTTCCTTGTGGACTAGCTGTTCTGGCACAGTGTTCATACGTGGCCTCTGCAGCATCTGTGTCATGACAAGTTTAACTTTGGGAGAGCAACACGCTGGGGGACAGGTAGTTTCTGGCAGGCGCACAGTGACCTGGGAGGGTGGGGATCAGGACGCACATGATGGGGTGGATCCCGGGATGAGGTAAAGTTACTGCCCTGTGGGACCACCCCCCCCCCCCCCACAGCTGCCCCATCACATTCAGAACGAAGCTGGATTCCCTTGGGAGGGACGCACCTGCAGCACTGTTAATAGGAGCAGAAAGCCAGGGATCCTCCTGGGAGGAGTGCAGTGGGCAAGAAAAATATCCTCATGTCTTCACAAAACACGTGATGCAGCCCAAGCCATGTCACACCAACACCCTGCTTCATAGAATGGGCCGGGTGCTTTATATGCAGTTGGAGCACAAAAACTCTCGCATGGGTGGCTTTGATTTTTTTTTTTTTTTTTTTCTTTTTACGGCCATGCCTGAGGCATATGGAAATTCCCAGGCCAGGGGTCAAATCAGAGCTGCAGCTGCCAGCCTTCACCACAGCCAGAGCAATGCCAGATCCAAACCACATCAGCGACCTATGATGCAGCTTGTGGCAACACCAGATCCTTAACCTGCTGAGTGAGGCAAGTGATCAAATCCACATCCTCACAGAGACAACACTGGGTCCTTAACATGCTGAGCTGCAAAGGGAACTCCTGGCTTTGATGTTTCTGTCCAGCTCTTTCCCTTTTCCTCCAGACTAAGATCTATACCAAGTCAGGGATTATGTCACATGTGTTCACTTTTTTTAATCTCCACATCTTTACACGTTTTGGATACAGAGAAGGTGCTGAATAATCTTGGAAAGAAGGGAAAATTGCTATGCTTTCCTTCACCTGTGAGGTCACAGGCCTCTTCCTATTCAGACTGCATAATTCTGACGCCCCTCCTCTATTCTGAGTACTTCTAAGGAGTTTGTGGGGGTGAATCTGAGAGCCCCAGGGGTGTTCATTACCAAGAAGTGTGCTTCTTGATTGCCGCCACTTAGAGAGAAAACTCTGGAAGATATTTGCCTGCACAAGTAGCTCACGTTGTGCTACGTTTTTTTTTTTTTTGTTTTTTTTTTTGTCACCACTGCTGCATAGTGTGGAGTAGACTTAAGCCATAGAAGAAAAAGCATTTGTTTTGTTTTGTTTTGTTTTTAGGACCACACATGCAGCACATGGAGCTTCCCATTGAATCTGAGCTGCAGCTGCCAGCCTACACCACAGCCACAGCAACGCAGGATCCGAGCTGTGTCTGAGACCTATACCACAGCTCACAGCAACACCAGATCCTTAACCCAGTGATCAAACCTGCATCCTCTTGGATATTGGTCAGATTTGTTTCCACTGAGCCATGATAGGAACTCCAGAAAAATTTTTGATGATCAGAGCACACACCATGGCTGGCCCAGCAGGCATCTCGTTGGATCTTAGAAATAGGGAAACAAAGCCTTTCTCTCCCTGAGTTACAGTCACTGTATCCTTTCCCATCCAATCCAGAAGAGCCCCAGCCCCTTCTACTCTGGTGACTTTCTATCCCCTAAACTTGCAAGCAAACTCTGTTTTCTTTATAGCACTTCTGACCACTTGAAATCAATTATTTAAAATTTAGCTCCTCCTTCTCTGGAACCCAAGCTTCAGAAGGTCAGAGAGAGCTGTGTCCCCAGTGCCTAGAATGTTCTAGGTATATGGTAGGTACTCAATAAGCTTTGTTGAATGAATGCATGCATGCATGAATGAATGGGTCATTTTACTTGGTTATCAATATGGTGTTATATTGGGGGATAGGTTTTGAATAATATACACAATGCTTTGCCACACAGCTCTTTCAATATACTCATTTGGATCAGGAGGGATTTTTCACATTAGCCATCTACGATGTTTGGACCTAATCTTCTCCCATGAAAAGCATGACCCTGACTCTGAGGTCAATCAGCAGGCAAGTCTATCTCATCCCTTATGGAGAATTCTCCTTTGGCCTCTCCGGCCTTCTCTGATCTCTTCTAGTTCATCAGAAATACTATATAATGCAAAACCTCAAAAAGTAGGTACTAATGCTCCTTTGTGGATAAAATTCACCTTGGTCTTTAAGTCAGAGCTGAAGCTCATTAATTGTTATTATTAAATAATTAATACTTATAGAAATTATAGTAAATTAATTATTATTAAAGATAGCTCATTAAGCTATCTTTCTGGGCACACAGGTGCTCCATTTTCCACCCTCATGTGAGGGTCAGTGTGGTCACATGACTGAGGTCTGCTCAAAGAAATGTGGGCAGAAGTGACGTCTGTGGCAAGCTCCTCTCTCTTCCTCTGTCTACCAGGCCCAGAAAACCTGGCAGGGGTTAGAGGGGAAAGCAGACCCACACAGGAGAAAGAGCTAGGTCTCTGATGAAGCCTACCCGAATGCTATTCTTTATGTGAGTAAGAAATAAAATTATTGAAGTTCCCGTTGTGGCTCAGCAGAAACAAATCTATCTAGTATACTTGAGAACGCAGGTTTGATCCCTGGCCTCAATCAGTGGGTTTGGGAATCCAGCATTCCGTGAGATGTGGTGTAGGTTGCAGACACAGCTTGGATCCCGAGGTGCTGTGGCTGTGGCGTAGGCTGGCACCTGTAGCTCTAATTTGACCCCTAGCCAGGGAACTTCCATATGCCATGGGTGCAGCCATAAAAAGAAAAAAAAGAAGAAAAAATGAAATAAAAAACTATTGAGTTGAGCCACTGAGATATTCAGGTTTATCTGTTAGAGCAGGTTGTCAGTTACCATAACTAATCTGTCCTCCAGCCCTGTCATATTCTACCACTTTGCAGACCAGAGACCAGGAATGCTTGCCTTTCTCAAACCACAACAAAGAGGCCTCACTTGCCTCACATCTGCTAACTGCAAAGGGCCACCCTGGGTTCTCCCCAAGAAAGAAAGTGTGACGGGATGTTTCCACTACTACAAAGCTTCTGGCAATGACTCCTTGGAAATTTTTTTCCAAGTTTCATCAAACTGGGACCTCATGGCAAACGAATCAATGTACCAACTTTTAGTGATGGAAACACGTGCTGTGGGGCAAAACCATATGGTAGAGTGAAAAGCATTTTTTGGACCAAAAGAGATATTACCTGTTTATCGATCTACCCTAACCAGATGTGAGAAGCTTAGACCCCTTTCTTGTACTCTCCAGGCTTCATGGGGGGTATTGAAAGGATTAAGCAAGACAAACTATTTTAAAATAAGTTGAGGCTTTATAAACTGTAATGGGAGACGTAATTCTGCCTCGTTAATCATAGCGTGGCTTTCCCTAGATGTAAGATCCCCACCATAGTTTGAAACTTTATATCCACAATGTCCACAGAAGAACATATTTTCTCCTGTGCCTCTCTCTCTCTCTCTCTTTTTTTTTTTTTTAGGGAAAAGATACCTTTTCTAGAAGCTTCCCAGCAGATTTTCTTTATTTTTCATTGGGTAGCACTGAGTTACATGCTTATCCATAAACCAATCAGTGGTTATGGACATGAGATAATCGTGATTGAATTAAGCCAAGTAGGAATTATCTTTGTTCCATTTGGACACCCCAACATAATTAGGGGCTGTTCTTCAAGGAAAGGAAGGAAGAATTGGAATGGCTGTTGGACATGCAACCAATGATATGTGTTATAAATGGCTACCTTGCCAATTCCAACTTTGGATTAAGTCTTAAAAGGCTGAGTCTCAAGTCACTGGCCATGTAAAACACTCTGTGTAAAAAGAACCGCCTGGGTCACAATGTGTGGGTTCCTCTGCTGCAGTCTTATACAGAGATTCATATCATTACTTTAGGATTCCTAGGACATGGATACAGAATAATTTATTATAGTCACGCCCTCTGGGTTACTTTGCAGAGGGGACAGTTTAGTCATTTCTAAACACTGGTAGTTACATGGCCTGAACTATTCCAGAAAACTAAGACACTGGTCTCTACTCTTATGGTTTAAGTCTGGTCCCTGGCCATCTGCTTTATTTGAGATCTAAACAGCATCTCCATTTCCGTCTCAACACTTAGAGGAAGACTTCCTTGTTCCAGATTTGGAACTTGCCTTTCCTTGGTTTCAAACTGTGAGGCAATACCTTCATTGAAGTTTTTAAACCGAGAGGTGTTTTCATAACAGAAACAAACCAGTTTCAGAATAGGTCTGGGTCCAGCTGGTCTGGAGGGACCACTAGTGTTGTTTATCTTCCATTACCAAGGTGTGGCTCAGCTCAGGCCAGGAGCTGCTACTAACCCAGAAACTTCACCTGTGGATGGACACTGAATTATTCTTCTGTATGGTCATCTAAAACATCGTAACATCTAAAACATCATAGGTGTTTTGAGAGTCTAAGTCAGAGGTCAGCAAATCACAGCTCATAGACCAAATCTGGCCCATCACTTGTTTTTGTAAATAAAGTTTCATTGGGGCACAGCCACACTCATTTGATTATGGATTGTCTATGAATACTTTTGAGTTACAGTGTCAAGAGAGAAACCCTATAGCCTCAAAGTCTAAAATATTTACCATTGGCCCCTTTTCAGAAAAGTCTGCTGCCCTTTGTTGGAAGAGAAAAGAATAAGTGAGAAGAAAAAAATCTATCAGCAAGATGGATGCTCAAATACACATAAATAAATACTGAACAAAAGTTGCAAGAAATTAGAATGGATTCAGATGATTTGGAACCAGCCATGGTGGGTCAAGTTGGGACTTAATGGGACTCGGTCCAGTCCCTGATACGTATGGGCACTTCTCAGGGAGCTGAAGTGGTGCCACATCTCCCTGGGAAGAAGCATTTCACTTTACAAGTGTTTGTGTTCCCAAACATGAAACCTGGAGGTGGTTTTCTAAACCATCCAGTTTAACTACTCCAGGCAGGGGTATTTTGCAATCTGACACACTCATCCATCAGAGCTGTTCCTATGGAGCCTCTGGACTGGTTGTAAAACACTCAGCCACAGACAGACCTCCTTAGTTTTCAAACAGGAGCCCAAGAAAGACCATAGCAGAAAACTGTTTACACAGTTCAGGTTTTCTTAATAACAGAAGGCGGACTTCAGACAAGTCTTTGTCACTGAATGTAAGAGTTGATTTCTGCTGTAACTTAAGGCAGGCAGATTTAGCAGCATAAGGTTCTGGTTTCTTACCTTTTCGTAACCCCAAATCAAGAATTATAGTCATGGAAGGAGTTCCAGTTGTGGTGCAGTGGAAACGAATCCAACTAGCAACCATGGGGTTACAGGTTCGATCCCTGGCCTCGTTCAGTGGGTTAAGGATCTGGTGTTGCCCTGAGCTGTGGTGTAGGTCGCAGACGTGGCTCGGATCCTGCGTTGCTATGGCTGTGGCGTAGGCCGGCGGCTACAGCTCTGATTAGACCCCTAGCCTGGGAACCTCCATATGCTGCAGGTGCGGTCCTAAGAGGCAAAAAAAAAAAGAAAAAGAAAAAAGATTTATAGTCATGAAAGATAATAATTATGAAGTGTGCTCATTTTAAACATCATATTAAGTGCTTTATGGATACTATCTCACTTAATCTTTATGATGATACGGTGAAGAGGGCATGATCTATATTACGTCCTTTTTAAAAATGTGGAAGGTGTGGTCCAGCATGATGTTTTCCAAACATGGAAAGGCTGTTAAAACACAGATTCCTGGTCCCCGCCCCTAGAGATTCCTTTTTAGTCAGGCTGAGGTGGGGCCTGAGATTCTGTATTTATTTTTTGGTTTATTTATTACTGTTATTATTAAAGTATAGTTGATTTACAATGTTTCTTCAACTGAGATTCTGTATTTCTAATGAGTCCCCAAGTGGTGTTGATGCTCCTGGCCAGGGCCACACTGTGCTTACATTGGCCCAAGCATTTAAATGAATAACCAAGTCTCATGACCATTGTGGCAGGGCCAGTTCTCAAATTCAGGTTTGAGTATGTGATTCTGTATCTATTCTTTTAATCATTTCTGATAAACTACCTCCCACGAACTCTGAAAAGAGGTGAGTGAGGAGTTCCTACTGTGGCACAGCGGGTGAAGAATCTATCATTGCCGCAGCAGTGGTATAGGTCACAGCTGCAGCTCAGATTCAATCCCTGGCCCAGGAACTTCCATATGCTGTGGGAGTGGCCATTAAAAAAAAAAAAAAAAAAAAGGAAGTGAGTGAAATATATTCAAACACATACTCAGATAATTCTATCAAATGTTCAGTGGATGCTATTTCCCAAATGATTCAAGTCTTTCTCATTTGGGGTCTTCCATTTTTGGCCTTTGGGGGAAGGGATGTTTGCACACTATATAGCCACACAGCAATACAGATAATTGGAAAGGCACAATCCTTTGGCCCAGATTAGTAGATCCCCAAAATTATCAGTTGTAAGAAGTCTTACTCCAAGAACCTTACCTCTCTGCTAATATACTTGAGGGTTTGAGAAAGGTTATCATCATATGTTCTTCCTCCAATAGTCTCAGCTCTATACATCATACTTGCATATCCCACACAGAATGGGAATCCTTAATGGGATTCATTTTTCCTGTCCCAATATCCTAATACTATACTGTGCCTGAGTATCCAATATTCATAGTCAAATAGCACATACAATATGTGGATAGTATGGCATAATGTTAAGAATGTGGGTTCTGCCTTTGTGTATGATCACTGCTACTCATTGTGTGACTTTGCTCAAGTTCCTAAATTGTCTGTGTCCCTTTAAAAGAAATGGAGATCAAAATACTCCTGTAAAGTTGCTGTATTAAATGTATTGCATTCAGTTGTGGCTTATGGAAAGACATAAAAAATGCTATTTATAAGTTATTATATTCATAGCTATATAATTAATATATATTACATATTATTATATATTAAGTATGTAATATATAGTTATAAGAATATAATTATATGACATAGTTATGTATTAACATTAACCAATACATTAATAATATTATTAATCATATTATTAATATATTAATTATATAGCAAATCATTAATAATAGATGATGCCATCAATAAACCTATTATATAGTTATATATAATACACACTATATAATATTCAAGTATATATAATTATATAATTATAAATTAGTATTTAAAGCTCTGGAGAATGTGTTAACTAAATGCATTTTTTTAATTTAGTGTTTTAGCAGAAGAAACACATATTGGTCTTGGATGTATCAGTCAACATATGTTAGCTTCTGGCAGGGGTATAGTGAACAAGATTTCATGATTATTAGTTTCATGATTATTATTCCTTTGCTCAGATTCTTTTTTTTTTTTCTGGAACAACCTCTTTGCTTGTCCTGTCTTCAGGTCTCTACTTTGCTTGCAATGAGACCTTCCTAGATCACTGCCACACTCTTGTCTGCCTGAACCCACTACCTTTTTGTGAAATTGTACAAATTATTTTATACTCTTCCCTAGTTCTTCCTATGTACAGTCTTGTCCTTCTGGCCAGAATACAGTCTCTTGAGAGCAATTATTAATGTCTGACTGGTTTTGGACTTGGCACACTGCTTGATAAATACTTGAATATAAACATGGAGAAACACAATACATTTAAACATATTCTTTGAAAAGAGGCAGAGTCTATAAAACGTATTCTTTGAAAAGAAGCAGAGTCTACACTGGGGCGCAGAAGACGTTAAGTCTTTGCAGAATAACTACTACTCTTATTTTACAAAATAGCATTGCATTCAAACCCATGAAAGTAGAAAGCATGTTTAGGCTGTACAGCTCTAAACAGGTTAGAGAGAGAAATAATGAGACCATTCTCCTTGCCTGCCCACGGCAACAACGCAATCTGGCATGTGTTGGAGATGGGTGGGAGAAACATTTCTTATTGCAGATCTTAAAAGGGGCTGTAATCTTAGACTCACCACTCCTTAACAAAGTTATTCTGTTTTGACATTAGGTGGGATCAAAATGTCACAGGACTTTGACAGCTAAACTTTGGATATTGTAGCAACCAGGCAGTAGGGACAGGATCTAGAAAGCATAGTGAATTTTAAAATATTCCTTGGACAAGGTTTTATATTTTAATCCTAACACATGACTCTCTAGCTAGAGAATTTTCAACTAACCTGAAAGAGTGATGCTGAGACAGGGAACTGGAGCACATGGGAGCAGTGATGATGTACCACGTGGTGATGCTGCCCTGATTTCACATGCATAAGGGTCTGACCCATCGTGACGTCGCAGGAGAGAGAAGTTCTACTGTAAGGGACGCTGACAACTAGGGTGGTGCTTCTCAAACATTAATGCTCACACAGATCACCTAGGGATGTAGTTTAAATATTCTGATTCAGCAAATCTCAGGGAACCTATGATCCTGCATTTCTAGCATCTCAGATGATGCTGATTCTCCCGGTCCAAGGACCACACTTGGAGCAGCCAGTAGGTAGAGGAGAGTGGACTAGTTAATGTATCGCTGCATAGACCAACCAGCCTGTGGCGACAGTGATGCATAGACATTGTTCCAAAGGGGACAGAAGTAAGAACCTTCTAGAAATGAAGACCAGAGGAATGCAGTCAACTTTATAACAAGCATCCTACTCAGTGTCTCTTCTCAGAAACATCAGATTCCCTAGCACAAAGAACACACTTTACTTTTAAAATCTGCAAAGCAATAACTCTCAAAAAATTGCTAATTAAAAGGATGGAGAATGAGTGTGATTACAGGTGGTCATGGGTTCTAAAGTCTGACTCCCAGCTCTGACACTCATTCACTAGCTGTGACTTTGGGAAAATCACTTTCTCTTGCTAAGTCTCAGATTCCACAGCTGGAAAGTAGGAACAATGCTAATAGGGCTATTGTGAGGATAAAAGAAAGAACACCTGCAGATTGCTTCATTCTGCACCCGCCCCCTTCTAGTCGATAAGTTGTAGTTTAAATTTTTTAATTGGGAAATCATTCAGCCAAGAATGCCAGAGAACTTGCTCAGTGAACACCTCTGAGGAGCTCCTGAGGAAAACGGAAAAAAGAAGAGGAGGAGGAAGACCAGGAGACACAATCACAATTCTTGAGAAAAATTAAAAAATATACCTGGAGAAGCAAACACACGCAACATGTGGGATGACTTAATATTTCCACACTTACATGCCAAGAAGCATCACAAGTAGAGTTATACAAAACACATAAGCCATTTGGAGAAAGCAAAGGTTTAAAATGATATCACTGGAGACAGGAAAACTGGAGGAGTCCTGAGACAAAGTCAGGGATGTATAAACTCTTAAAAAATGTTTCTTTCTTTAACAGGATATCGG
Source organism: Sus scrofa (assembly GCF_054392235.1). Classification (NCBI taxonomy): domain Eukaryota; kingdom Metazoa; phylum Chordata; class Mammalia; order Artiodactyla; family Suidae; genus Sus; species Sus scrofa. The sequence goes on from NC_139395.1 coordinate 63,055,375, forward strand.
CAAGAGCTGTTATTGTATGGAAACTTTTTTTTATTTTTTAAAGAAACACCTGGCAGGACTAATTCGGAGGACTGGTTCCCCCCTCCCCCACAGATTGAACACACAACAAAACACAAGGTGTGTCTGAGATGCAAGCCTGGTCAGAGATTAGATCACTAAAGATAAGTTACAGCAATTCCTGTATTATTTCTGATTATGGTTTGAATGGGCCTTTGGGAGTCATAAGCTACTACTTGCAAAGAACGCAGAGAGATTCTCATAAAACGCACAATAGTCTGAAGGCTCTCTGTTTTGATATTGTTCTCCTAAAGGCAACTCTACAAAATATAAATAAGAAAAGCTTATGGCTTTCATAAAATTCCTTCATTGGTTTATTTTCTGATTAAACAGGACCTTTTCCAGACTCCTGGCTCATGAAGGAGCTGGAAAGGGAAGTCTTCAGGGAAGGAGCCTTGTAGATGCGATGATTCTGGTGGCTGGGCCTGAGCCAGTAGATACATCTGATCATTCTTCCCCAGAGAAAATAGCACAAGAGGAATCACACTTAGAGGTGATCTTCAATTTGGTTTGATCTACTAGATGGGACCATTCAATGCTATTTCAAATAAGCTTTTCAGATTAATGGTTTAGAGTCATTGTTTTAGTTTTATTTAGGAAAGAAAATGTTAAATTTTTATTTCTAAAAATTTAAGTAGAGTTGATTTATAAATTTCATCATAAAAATCACAATAAATTTTTATTTCTAAAAATTTAAGTAGAGTTGATTTATAATGTCATGTTAGTCTCAGGTGCATTCAGTTATACACATATATGTTACACACATGTATGTATAATATACATGAATATTCAGTTATGCATATATATTATACATTATTATGAAAAAGAATAAATATGTGTATTCTTCATATTTTTATCTTACAGGTTATTACAAAATATTGAATGTAGTTCCCTGTGCTATACAGAAGGTTCTTATTGGTTATCTGTTTTATATATAGTGGTATGTTTACGTTAATCCCAAACTCCCAATTTATTCCTCTCCCTGTCTTTCCCCTGTGGTAACTCTAAGTTTGTTTTCTATGTCTGTGGGTCTGTTTCTATTCTGCAGATAAGTTCATTTGTATCATTTTTTAAGATTCCACATATAAACAATATCATATTGTATTTGTTTTTCTCTGTCTGGCTTGCTTTACTTCAAATGATAATCTCTAAGTCTATCCATGTGGTTGCAAATGGCATTATTTCATGACCTCTTCTTTCTCTTTCTATTTATGTTCCTATCTTCAGCTTCTCTCTTTGACTTCCTCATTAGACAATTGCCTATAGCTTCATCTGGATATTCAACAGGAACTGCAAATTTAGTTAAGCTCAACCAACATGTACTGACTGAGATTCCACTGGGTGGTGACTGGCATAGATGACTTGGAGGTTCCTACCCTCCAAGAGCTGACTTTTTTAAAAAAGCAGATACAAAGTAAGTCATTTCAAAAAACAATATGGTAACCACCAGGTTAGAGTCATAGGCAGGAAGCAATGGGCAGCATGGGGGAGGGCATCTGTCTTTAGTAGGATGAAGTTTAGTGGAAGAGACAGCATATGAATTTAGTCCTGAAAAAGGAAGAGTTATACCCATAACCCCCCCCATTATAACTCTTAGCCTATGCACCTTAGTTTCCTCATTTGTACACAGGTAATGATAATGATCATATACCTTCAGGTGGTGGTGGGTATATATGTTAATATATACATAAAAACATATTGATCAATACTCAGCATATAGGTTAGGTAATTGAATGAGTCTATACTGAATGAGATGGGATTTGAACCTGGTGGTGGGCCCCTGAGTCTAGCAATGTTATCCTATGATGGTGGGGAGAGATGAAGGATGGTAGAGCAGGCAGAGGGAAGAGTGTGGCAAAGGCACGGATGGGTGAAATAGCACAGATAGGGCTGGCAACACAGAGTCCCAACTTACTTGGGTGTGAAGTTCAAGGCAGAGGGTGTTACGGGATGAGGCTGGAGCATTAGGAGGGACTGGGACAGAGAGGTACTCATACCCATGCTAAGTAGCTTGACCTGCATCATCTGGGCAATAGGTTCCAAGCAGAGGGTGCAGGACAGGGTGCGTGTTGGTGGGGAACTGGGAAGATCTCCAGTTTTGAGAGATCAATCTTGCAGTGATGAGAAGGATGATGCGGGTAGAAAAACTGAAAGTAGCATGACCTGTTAGACTGAAATTGCATCAGACTCTTTAGAGGATAAATATACTGCACTGGAACAGTAGAAGTGAATGGAGAACAGAGGCCAGATCTGACAAATATGGAGGCTGGTTTGCAGGGCTTGGTGGCTATGCAAGCAGCCTTGGAGATGGCCCCAGATGATGCTCCCTCCTGATATTCATGCTCTTGTGTAGTTTCCTCTGACACTGTGCCAGGGGTGGTCAGTATGACCAACAGCATATGGTAGAAGTAGAGATAGGTCCCTTCTGAGATGAAGTTGCAAAACACTTTGCCTTTCTTCTTGAGCTCTTTCTCTTGATCACTTGCCATGGGGAAAGCCAGCTGCCATGTTGAGAGAGGCTCATGTGGCAGGGGACTAAAGCCTCTAGACAATAGTTGACAAGGAACTGAAGCTCGCCAACAAGATGAGTGAGATGGAAAGTGCGTTCTCTAGTTCCAGTTGAGCCTTGAGATTCCTGCATTCTGGGCGACAGTTTTTGACTGCTTCCTCCTGAAAGACTTGGAGTCATAACTACCCTGCCAAGTCTTGACTGGATTCTTGACCTGCAGAAATCATGTGAGATAATAAATGGTGTTTCTTTGTGCTGCTTAAATTTGGGGGATATTTTGTTATGCAGCCGTAGTTAACTAGTACAGGAACTTAAGGAATGGTAGGGAGTGGGAGACATCTGTGATGGATCCAGCCTTTGGTGGCTGAATGGATCAGGAATTGAACCAGGCTCGGGGTTCACAGTCTTCTTCCTCTGATAGGCTCTTCCTCCTGACGTCCCCATCCTGTTAATGGTATCACTGTTCTCCAACTGACCCAGGCTCCTAACTGCATAGCCACTGATGCTGGTCACATAAGTGATATCAAGGTCTGAAGATACCATTTGCAAATGGTTTCCACCCCTGTCTCTCTCATTTTCTACCACTCCACTGTACTTCACTTCTTCATTACATTTCACCACATCTTAACTGTAAAACTACAAAAGCTTCTTAATCTCCTTGCCTTTAGTTTCTCCTTGCTTTATGCTGATAAAAGTTGATCTTACTTAAGCACCGTCTATCACTGCCTTCTCAAATAAAGCCCAAACTCCATGAGCTTGTGTTCAAATCTCCCCATTCTTTCCTTAATCGCTCAGCTCAGACCTCTCTCCTCATCTTCCCAGCATGTGCCCTGCATCTTATTCACACTGAAAAATGAACAAAACATTGCTCCTGTTGTTTCTGCCTCTTGAAATGCTCTTTCCTCTTTCTTTTCAATCTTTTATGACTTGATTTTTCTTTGAAGTTCTCATGTGACTTTTATGGCACTTGTATCACTTGTGTGTGTTCTTGCCATTTCTCTACCAGACTTCAAATTCTTTGAGGTTGGGGTTACATCTTATTCATCTTTGCCTGGTGCTTAATAAATGTTTGATGAATGAATGAATTTGCATTATGGCAGGGCCTTCCTAAACTTCCGAAACATGAAGCAACATGCCATGATTTGCTATGCTGTTTCTCACCCTCTCTTTGGTCAAAATTTTATCATCCAACTGCATAAATAAACTACATGAATAATCAGATGAATGCAATTCACTGTATTTCCCTATGTTCAGTGTTATAATGATTTATATTCAATAGAAAGAAAAATAAAACCAATTTAATATTTATAGGTCTAAAAAAATCAAATCTCTTGACACACGGGGATAAAATAGTTTTTCGACTCAAAGCTGCCATTTATAGTCTGTTTCCTATGTTCCTGGCCTATGTGGGCATTGTAGTCTCACAAATCCCATATTTAATTCCCATAAGGATCCTAAAAGACAGGGACTGCTGTCATTTCCATCTTATGGATAGAGAACTTGAAGCTGAGAGGAGTTGAATAACTCACCTAAAGTTGCACAGCTAGGAAGAGGTGTAGCTGAAATTTAAACTAAGGATTTACGCTCTTAAAGGCTATCCTCTGTACTTCCACTTCCAAAGGGTAGCAATTTGTTTTGTACATGTTTTAGGGGAAGAGTTCCATGCTCTTGACTTGCTGTTCATGAGCATTTGCTCTAACCAGAGACAAGATCCATGAAAGAGGAGGCGGGTATATGTCTTTCTGGGCTTGGAGTGTAGGAATGCTCTTCCCAACAGCTCTGCTGTGTATCTATGTGTTTACTTTTTTTTTCCTTTTAGGGCAGCACCTGCAGTATGTGAAAGTTCCCAGGCTAGAGGTTGAATCAGAGCTGCAGCCACTGGACTATGCCACGGCCATAGCAACGTAGGATCTGAGCTGCTTCTGCAGCCTACACCACAGCTCACAGCAATGCCAGATCCTTAACCCACTGAGCGAGGCCAGGGATCGAACCCTCATCCTCATGGACACTAGCCGAGTTCTTAACCTGCCGAGCCACCACGGGAACTCCTGTACATGTCCATTTTGATGTGTTTTTCCCAACATAAAATCTCTTTTACATCTATCTCTCTCCCAAACTTTCCCAGAGAACAACCTAGTGTAGTATAAGCCTGGTGTAAGAGTACATCTAGAAAGACCCAATGTTGGGACATGTGGCACTTTCTTACTTTCTTCTCTCTCTAGTAAGAGGCCTGAGGGTCAAGGTGGTGAAGGAGACAGAGTGAGCAGGGTTCTGGCCTCTGTCTGTACTAACAGCAAGCTTTTCCATCAATCACAGCCTCCAAGATTTGTAACCTCCCAACAGAAGAGATGTTGCCTTTATTCATCATTGCACCTTCTAATGTGGTGCTTGGTAGGGGGCTCAGAGACTGCTTAACTGCAGCTCAGAGTTCCAGGTCAGTGTCATTCCTTAGAACTTTCTGCAGAAATGTTAATAATTTTTCGTGTCACAGCCGGCTATTGAGCATTTGAAAGTTGGCTGGATGGATATAGGAGCTGATGTAAAGATTTTATTTTACTTTATTTATTTATTTATTTTTGCCTTTTTGCCTTTTCTAGGGCTGCACCCGTGGCATATGGAGGTTCCCAGGCTAGGGGTCTAATCGGAGCTGTAGCTGCCAGCCTATGCCAGAGCCACAGCAACGCAGGATCCGAGCTGCGCCTGGAACCTATACCACAGCTCACCACAGCACAGGATTCTTAAGCCACTGAGAAAGTCCAGGGATCGAACCCGCAACCTCACGGTTCTTAGTCAGATTCGTTAACCACTGAGCCATAATGGGAATGCCGAGATTTTTATTAATTAATTTTAATTCATTCAAATTTAAATAGCCACATAGGGCTGGTGGCTATGTATTGGACAGCAGATTTCTTAACCACAAAATCAGGAAAATAATTCACCATCTGTTTATCCTATAAAGCTGTGGTAAGGAATAAACGAAACAAGAGAAATAAAAGGTAGCATCTTGTGATGAAATCAGATGACCAGGTTTAAATCCCAGCTCCAACCCCTGCTATCTTGACCTTCTGTATGTTTATTCAACCTCCCCAAGCATTAGTTTCCTCATATGAAAAATGTGTTTAATGGTAATGCTCTCTTACAGAGTGGTCAAGTGGATTAAATAAGATAATAGATGTAAAGTGCTTAGTACATTACTTGACACAGAGTAAACCCTCAACAAGTGGTAACATTTTTGTTTTTAAAAATGGGAGTGTTCTGGAAAGCACAGAGCTCTGCAGAGGGGCAAGGTATGATGATCAGCAGGAAATGAAATGGCCTGAGGTTGGTCCTCAGAGCTGTGCCTTCTCTTGAGAGGACATGGCTGTGTTAGACCGTTCCCTTTCGTAGTCCCCTTTGTGATCATTTATCAGACAGCTCATGAATATCTGATGCTTCAGGTGTACCCATGAAATATGTCTCAGCTCTTGGAACCAGCTTGGCTTTCCTGGGGTAACAGGCTTGCTGTCCTTGCCCTTGTGGTGGAGGCTGGGATGAAGTCTGCTCCCTAGGTCTCCTCCGGTCTCCTAACACAGGTAGTTTGCCTTGGAGACTTCGCAGCAGAGACAGGCTTTGTCTGGACAAGCATGGGTTGGCCTGGCTAGCGCGGCAGCAAACCTCCTTGGTTGTTTCTCTAGGGGTTGGCGGCTAATCCCCTTTTCTGTTTATCCCCTGAGGGGCTCAGGCTCTAGGCGTGGGCTCTAGACCACGGGGCTTGGGGGAGAGAAAAACCAGATGTTCTGGGGACTGTCATTGCCACAGGCACTGGCCCTGTTTGCAGTGTTGTTATTGATAGGGCCTCTGAGATGGCACGAGCTTCAAGTTGTCAAGGACAGCCCCCTGGCTCTAGTTACTGAAGCTGTCACCAGCATTTTATAGTTGCCTGAGAGCTGCCAGCCTGGGAAAGTTCACATTGCTGGAAAAGAAGCACCTCCTTGCTCCCAGCCTGGTGCCAGAGCAAGAGAGCTATTCACGGAAGCTGGGAGTCCATCCCAGTCCTCACTTTTTTATGGTCTCAACTTTACCCCATGACCACCATACAGATCCATTCTGCAGGAGGGAAGCAGAGGAAAAGAGGGCTTTAAGGACTCCTTCAGCAAATAATTAATGAGAGGAGCAAAGGCAATTGCTGATAGTTGTGGAGTGAGCCTGGGCACCTTATTAGGTATTGACTTGTTTACTGGCTGCCTTTGCCAGTAGAAAATAAGCTCCACGAGGGCAGGGATTTTCAACTAGTTTGTTCATCATTGTGTCCCCAAATCATGGCACAGTGTCACTCCTGAATAAGTCTGTGTTGAATAAATGAGTAATTCTCTCCTTACTGATGAGTCAATTTTTTAAAATAGAAGTATACAATGTTTCAAGTATACAGCAAAGTGATTCAGTTATACATATGTAATTTTTCAGATTCTTTTCCATTACAGATTATTATTAGGTATTGAATATAGTTCCCTGTGCTATACAGTAGGTCCTTGTTAGTTAGTTACATACAGTGGTATGTATTTGTTAATCCCAACTTCCTAATTTATCCCTTCACACCCTTTCCCCTTCAGTAACTATAAGGTTGTTTTCTCTATTTGTGAGTCTATTTCTGTTAAATGTTACAAACCAAACATGTATCCCGAAAGCCCTTGACTACACATCTGCCAGTAAAAGAATAAGAAATATCAGTGTGGCAAACACATTAAAGCACAGACTCAAGGAGGCCCCATAACTTTCCTCCTTCCTCTCTCCCTCCTTGCTCCTTCCTTCTTTTCTCTCTTCACTTGCTCACTTTTCCATTCATCTAATATTCATGCAGCACGAGTAGCAAGTTACTCTGTAGTATATACATTGATAAACTGACTTGTCTTTGCTCATCCAGTGCGTTGGAAAAAAAAACCAGGGGCCCCTCTACTGTGTGAAAGATGAAGGTTTATTGGTGCTTGGGGAATTTGCTGAAAGATAGGATTAAAACTAGAGTTACAAGTCGAACTAGGCAATTTGTAGCCATGTTCAGAAGATCTCCCAAGGGGGGAAAATGTCAGAAGGCAAGAGAGAATTTTCCTCTGATATTTTTATGGTAGGACTATTTCCTGGACTAACTCACAGATTCAAAACATCCAACACAAATCCACTCTATTGAAAAGACAAACTAAATTCTTCTTGAACACAAAGAATATGATATTAGCTGGTGATATAAATAGTCCAGGGTCTGGGGTGACCAAAATAGAGAATATTGGTCCAAAGCAGGAGTCAGCAAACTATGGTCTAAAGACTAAGTCTGGCCCATAACCTCTTTTTATAAATATGTTTTATTGGAAGGCAGTCATGGTCATGTGTTTACAGACTGTCTCTGGTTGCTTTAATACTATGACAGCAGGAGTGGGAGTAGTTTTGATAATGACCGTATGGCCTGCAAAGCTGAGAACATTCACTATCTGGCCTTTTACAGGAAAAGTTTGCTGATTTCTGGTCTAAAGGAAAGATATTCTGATGCCAAATGAGAGCCTTTCAAAGAAAATACTCCTCACATTCAGCTGGGTTCATGGATGTTTAGACACCTGCTTTCCCTATCAGTGGAAAGTAGCCAACAATTCAAATCATGACATCACCAACCCCCAATATGCTACTGCTCTCTGTAACTCTTTCTGCAATGTGGCCCCTGAGTTAATGATCTGAGCTAATTTTCTATAAACTAAATTGTTGACCGATCAAAGTATTCTCCCTCCAGGCTTCCTACTGCTTTGCCTTTTTGCACTCTCATGCCAGAGCTCAGAACGAAACAAGTTTATCCTGAGGCTTGACTTGGCATCCAACAACCTTGCAACTGAAGATTTCTTCACCTGTGCTTGTTTTGTGGTTACAGGTCTCAAAATGCCCATAAACTTGATTAAACTTGTCCCTTCTACACCTTCTCATTTCGCATGCGGATTGTTTATGATGTGGAGTTACATAATTCTTGGTTTCCCAATAAAGAAACCAGCAGGTGGTGTGCCTTTTTTGTTTTTAAAGTTACCTCCCTGTGTAAAAAGTTTGGAACTAGGTGTCTTTCACTGAGTTCATCAGACCCAAGTGTCCAGACCTCCGAGGCCTTCCTTAAAACCCAGCCCTGGCTTTAAAAACTTCAAAAAATTATTTTGAAAGAAAGGGTGATACTTTTGGCCATTTGCTCTTCTCTTACTGCAAGGCAGAAACTGAAAAATGACAGATCCCCCGTCACTGTTTGGGTGATAAAGCCTTGCTGGAAAGATCATAATTTAAACAGCAGTTTCCAGATACGCATTTAATATAATCCTCACAATCCAGCAGAGTTCTTTTCATGTGTCTACAAATGAGAAAATGGACACTCAGAGAGTTTCAAGAATTTATCCAAGGACACTCAGTTGTTGAGATGCACAGGCAGGATTCAAAGCCAGGCTCTTCCTACTATGCTGTTCTTCTTCCTAACAAAAGCATGGGGATGAGGAGCACAGAGTTCTCAATGGTTAACACCTAGAGAAATAGTTGATATCCTGTCATCAGAAATTTAGAGGGTCTTATAAGTGGAAATTGGTTTATGTACTTTTCACTGGTGTGCAAGAAACAATTATTTGGGTTGTCATTTCAAATGGCAATGGGGTTGGCAGGCATTTGGAAGGTGTTGGGAGAAAAGGGAGGAAAGAATAAATTAAATTTCATTTTCATTGGAAGAAGCCAAATGTGGATAACAAGGTGAGGTGTGGTCAAAGTCAGCTTCAAGAACACAAATATACTTTAAGTCACAGAGAGCTTGTTAAAAAGCAATGGATCTCAACCACAAGTGAGGGCTAACTGCTCTAGCATATGCAACCTCCTGTCCTTGGGCCCCTTGCCTTTCCCCTTGCTTCTCCCATCCATTCACACATTTAATGAGCACTGACTAAAGGCCAGGACTTAAGTGAGCTCTTGAAGGTTTAATGACGACATGACACGTATCTTGCTCTCCAGTCTTAAGTTTGGAGTTTTACCGTTGAAATAATTCTCCCTATGTCTCTACCCATGGGTATGGAGAACGCAGGGGAGACCATGGAAATAACAGCCCAGATTGTTTCTAGGGTCCAGAACATCATAGCACATGCCACCAAGTTTGCCACCACAATCCAGAGTTGTGTCACTGGGCATTTCTTTCCGCCTCACCCTGCTCTCTTTTTAAAATATTCCCAGCCCCTAAAACCACAACTCCAAGATCAGCTTCTTTTGATCCTTGGGGATATGGGATAAGGGAAAGGTGAAGAGTAGCTGGCTTATTTCAACTTCCTAAGCAACTCAAAGTTAGGGAGAAGATGTATAAATAAAATATTGCTGTAGTTAAATCCACCCTCTCCCTTGGAATGATTCATCCTTATTGAGGGATCCCCAGGAGATGGGGGTTAGGTGGAGATGGGATGACATCATAAACATCCGGTTTCTAGTTATAACTCAGAATATTTCATTAATCCATAAAACCCTTAAAATATTTTTACTATTTTTTTTGTTTGTTTTGTTTTGTTTTTCAAATCACATCCATAGATTGTACAACACCAAGAGTGAACCCTAATGTAAACTATGAACTTGGGGTGATGAGGAAGTGTCAATGTAGGTTCACTGATTGTAGGTAGGTTCACTCTGGTGGGGCATGTTGATAGCGGGGGAAGCTGCATGGGTGGGGTGGGTGAGGGAGTATATGGAAACCCTTAGCTCAATTTTGCTGTGAACCTAAAACTATAAACAATAAAGTCTATTTTAAAAAAATCATACACATTCGTAAGCTCATACGGAAAACTTGTCAAAACTGTAGAAAAGGACAAAGAAGCAAGTGAAAATCACCCAGCATCCTTTTTTTTCCCCTATGTGAGATATGTAAGGTTAATGATTAGTGACTCTCTCTCAAGGCATTTCTCTGGCCAAACTTCTACGTGTACAAATTTCCATGAGTAGGAATGGATGTGGAAGTGCATGTATGTGTGTGTGAATGTGAGTATATTTGTGTTTCACTCAACATGTTTTTGTCTCAATTTATTTACATAATTTTAATAGCTGCATGGTATGATAGATATGAACATGTCATCATTTACCCAACTAGCTCCTTATTTGATAATCATTTGGGACTTCACTTTTTACTCATATAAATAATGCTGCAGTCAACATTTCCAAATGTACATCCTTTGCCTGCTACGATCTTTTTGGAATCTGTGTATCTTTCCAGTCCACACAAATCTTGGGGGAGGACAGGAGTCACATACACTTTACACACACTGTGGGAGTAATTCTTCTTTATACCAAGTAAACGTCTAGGCAGAGAACCTTGAATAATTCTCTGTCTAACTTTTCTGTTAGACACAAAGGGGAAGAAGACTCTGAGATCACATAAGCAATGCCTGTAGCTCAAGTCATTGCACATAGTATATCCTCAGTTAGTAACAGCTATACAATCACTGCTGTTCTTTCTTTTATTTTAGTTCATGTCCCTTCACTAGGAAAGATCTGAGCATGGCACTCGGTGGCCTGAGACACAGAAGATGAAAAGTGAACCATTTTTCTGTTTATTAAATGTTTCTGGCTTTGGATGTAATCAAGTGTGAGTTTTAGAAACAAATGGTCAAGCCAAGAATGCAGTTCATCCAACCATCCTCTCCAGACATCAGTGAAATGGCTATAGAACATTGCCGTACAGACCATATAACCAGTGGCGGCCGTAATGATGGTCAGATGTGTTTTTCTCTTTGTATTAAAAAAGTACAATTTTTTCTTGCTTTTTGTACACTATTATCTCTGTTCTAGCTTTATTATTTAAAGGAAATAATAAGGTATGTGGGACTTCCATAAATATTATTACCTGTCAGATTCTGAGGGCTATCACTCTGTCTCAGAGCTCAAGGACCCCTCAGGTTAGTTCCAGAATCTTCAATAAAAGACCTCTAGTACAGTTTCTGCTTTATCCACTTCAATCATAACACATTTGTAACAAATATAAACACCAAAACATCCCCCAAACAAAGAACACCTAACACCAAACTGCTTCCGCCCAAATCTACTGTGCTTTTTATGAGACTGTGTGTGGCTCCTGGCGATGCAATGATTTTGAACATCATTTTCAGGAAAGAATTCTTGCTACCAGTTGAGGTTCAGATTTATGGCTCTGTTCTTTGCCCTGAGGTGAGATGGAAGCGATATCAATGAGGTTCTAGTTTGGGGGTTGCTAGAAGCAAGTAACATGAGCCAATGATCAGGACCTAAAATCAGTAGAGCAGGGGAAAAAAAAGCCTGATGAAAAGAGAGAAATCAAGAAGGCACTCTATTTCTTGTTATTGTCTGTGTTACAATTCATTTTAAAATTAAGTAATCGTGTTATATTAGCACGAGAGAAAATAGTAGGTACCATTAAATGTATAAAGTAACATCAAAAAAGTTTTGCTCTTTAACCCTTAATCAATAACCAGTCTCACAGTCATGGCACCTCTATCACCTTCTTCCTAAACAGAGGGAGATTTTCAGAATCGACATCTTATGTCATCTCAAAGAAATTTAATTAGAAATAATGATCATTACTATCATTTATTGAGCACCTACTGAGGGCCTGGCACTATGTGAGGTCCTTGGCACACATGGGTCAATCAATATTTCTTGAGAGCCTAGGGTGTGCCAGGAATTATTCTAGATGCTAAAGATACAACAGTGAACAAAAAACCCAGGGTCCCTGCTTTCTTAAAGTTTCTATCCTAGTAAGAGGAGACAGTCAACAAGTTAGCAAATGAACAAACAAACAGGAGACTCAATGCTATGCAGAGAATTAAAATATAGTAATGGGATAGAGAATTGCTGGGTAGTCAAGAAAGACCCCCATAAGTAGGGTATATTTAAACTGAAACTTTAATAAAAGGAAGATCCACCTCATAGAAGGTGAGGGGGCAGAATTTAATCCTCATGATAACCTTAGCAATCCTATTGCAAAGAAGAGGAAAATGAAGCTCAGAGAGGCTAGGCAATTTCCCCTTAGGATGGTTGAGATTCAAACATTGTTCCCATGTCTGTGAAGCCCCACTCTGTCGGGAACAATGATGGTGCGTTCTGTTCACAAACGTCTCTCTCAAGAGATCATGAGTGTGGTTGTTACAAAGTGGGGGGGAGGGGGACAAAAAGACACGTGGTTTGGGACATGGGATATGAGTTTATTGTTTCAGCTGTGACCAGTATGAGTGACATTTGAAAAGGGAAAGTGAACTGACTGGTGCACATCCAAAGAGCTTGTCCAGTCAGAGAACAGGGGGTAGCCTGGGTCCACACAGGCAGGGCCAGGCCAATACCCAGTGGCCAGGGTTTGAACCCTGTGGGTTTGGTATTACCTACAAGTGTTCCTGGAGGTAACACCTTCAGGCTTCTGACCCTCACATTTGATATCTATCCTTTTTTTTTTCTCTTTTTCTTTTGAGAGCCACACACACAGCATATTCAATTTCCCATGCTAGGGAGTCACTGCCAGCCTGCATCACAGCCAGAGCAACACCAGATCTGAGCTGCATTTGCAACCTACCCTGCAGCTTGTTGCAACGCCAGATCCTTAACTCACTGAGCAAGGCCATGGATTGAACCCACATCCTCATGGACACTATGTCGGGTTCTTAACCCACTGAGCCACAATGGGAACTCCTAATATCAATTGTTTTTACAGGAACAACTCCTAAGAAGACTGGTGACCTTCTGAGAATTTCATGACCTGTCTTTGTCAGTTCATTAGCTTACCATCTCAAAGAGTAAAACATGAAAAGAAAAAAAATCTCACTAGCCTCAAATTCTCATATATTCTGGACTCACTGGCCATTTCTATCTTCTTTCAGGGATGTCTTTCTATTTTCTGCAAGCTTACGACTAGGGATTTGTGATAAACTTAGGCAACTGTTTAGAGCAGGGACCTGTTTTACTTCTCTTTACATCCTCTGTGGATTTGCATCGACACATTTCAATTTGAGAATCTCTGGTTCAGGACAGTGGTTCTCAATCTTGGGAACATATCAGAGCCACCCAATGAGATTTTTAAAATGTTGATGCCCAGGCAACATTCTGTTCCAAACAAATTATATTCTCTAGGTGGTTAAGCTCATGTATCTGTGATTTTCATAGCTCCTTAGGTGATTCTAACATACAGTCAAGGTAGAGATGCCCTGGTCTGGAAACTCTCTCTGATGTAATTTGATGCAGTTTAGGCTCAGTATTGGAAAATCAGCCTTGAATGGTGCCTATAGAAATACATAATTCCAAATTCCCAAGAGCCACCTTAAACATTAGTCATCCTCTTTCCTTTGATCAGAAAGGCAAATAGGTAGCATGTATGCCTGCAGTTATTTTAAGAGCTCCACGTAGTAGAAGAGCTACTTGGAGAACTTGCTAAAAGGCAGACCTCTAGGTAGTTACTGATTCAGCACAGTCAGGGTGAGGCCTGGGAAACACTATTTTTAACATGCACCTATGTGATTCTGATGCAATTTACCCTTAGTTCAACTTTGAGAAACAATGCCTTGGTAGAGTGCTTCCCAACTGAGGGTGACTTCTTTAGCCTTCAGGGGACATTTGGCAATGGCTTGAGAAATTTTTGGTTGTCACACTGGTGTGTGTGTGTGTGTGTGTGTGTGTGTGTGTGTGTGTGTTTGTATGTGTTTATCTGTGTGTGTGCGCACGTGTTACAGGGATCTAGGGAGTAGAGGCCAGGGAAGCTGCTCAACATCTTATAATGCAGAGGACAGCCCCCACAATGAAGAATTTTCTGGCCCAATATGTCAATAGTGCTGAGGTTGAGAAATCTTGCCTTGGATGAACATCTCTTCTGATGTCAACCTTCTCAGCTGGCCTCAAAGAAAACTCTTAAAACTCTTTAGAACTCCCATAGCTCTTCCTGGTGTTAAAAATCATCTTTATGTGTGAGGTTCATCTCCTCTATATAAGAAAAATTTCTTTAGGCCAGGATCCTTGCTTCATTCTTTTTTGAATCTGCCCTCTTCCCTTCTCCAGCATGCAGCCTTCATTCTCTGAATGTTTATGCCGTTTCAAACAAAATTCATTGAAAATACCCTTGAGACTGACCACAAAATGGCTTTGTGAGTGGTCACCATAACTAGAGTTTGCAGAAGAAGGAAGACCCAGGGGCCTAATTTTCAGTCTCAAAGTCTAATATAAATTCTCCAGGTTTCACCTAAGAAAATGGCTCTGCACATTTTTATTTATTATTATTAACCTTCACCAAATATGATAGTTGCCTTCTGGACCTGCCTCAGGTGTCTGCAGGCAAGTCAGCCATGAGAACATGAAGACCACCCAAAATGTCCCACCATCGCACGAGGAATTTTGTTGGCTATGTCCACTGTGGTGTCTGGCCACCAGTTGGTACCTTGGAGCAGACTAACTCAGTCCCTAAGCCAACCCCGCATTCCAGGAAATCAAAAACCAGCAAATAACTACACCAGATCCATGAGGAAATCGGGCAAGAAAACAGTGTCCTCAGTGGCTTTCTAAATAGCCTGGTCATTGCCTTTGAAGATCTTTCAAGAAGATGCACTTAACCACAGAGTGAAGTGCGAAGGGTTCATTTGTTTGTTGACAGGAGCTGTCTCTATGCAGTCAGCAGACTTCAGAGTGTTGGATACCCAATCAATATTTGGATACTATGGAGTCACTATGCTACTGGGCTCACCAGAGTTAAAAATAAGAAACCACCCTTGGTGAGGCTGATCTGACCACATTTTTTACTAAATTAATCATGTTAGTTTTTCCAACTTTGATTTTTATTCCAACTTTAACACTTGGCATGAATATTATGGTGAAATACATTTGCCACTCTTTCATTTTTATGAGTTTAGCTACCTATCAGCACCATCAATTCTTTAAATGCTTTAAAGGTATTCCACCTGCAGCAAGACTGTTGAATAGAGAAATGAATATATCACAGATTGGTTATGAAGTTCAACCAACTTAGCCATTTTCCTTCTGTTGGCTAATAACCCACAGAATACTTTGCTCTCTTTTTTCTTCGTGTTTTAATTTTCAGTCTTGGCAATCTGTGCTAAAGTGACTTGGAGTTATGAAAAGTATGAAAATGTGTTTGTTTCAAATAGTTGGCCGGGTTCTTCATCAGCCGGAGGCCCAGCACAGGTGTGAATATTTGTTTATAATCCAAACACAGCAAAGTAAACAGTCCCATTTTGCGCCCTTTCCCCACCCCCATACGATGCTTTGAATATTTTCTTTGTGATGGTCAGTGACTTTGTTTAACTTGAAAAAAGTCTGAATGGAAAGGAAGGGCCCAGAGACTCATAACTGTTTGTACAAGGGCCCGAGGTGACTGACAGCTCAGCTAATCTGGGCATAGAGCCCTGACATTTTGTCAGGTCCCCCGAGGAGTCAGACGTGCTGTCCACGACGCACCTGTCAAGTGCTGATAGAAAAACAACTCTGTCATATGCAGCCTTTAAGGCTGCACATGTGACCCTTAACCCCAGAACCCCTTCTGGAGTTTTCCACCGGGTATCAAAATCCTTTCAAATATTTCCAGCTGGACATCTCCTTGAGATGCAATGGCAGCTCAGCATTCTAGCACTGGTGGCCATTGCTGAGGGAATTCCCCCCCCCCATTTTTTTCCTCCCCCTTGACAAGGACCAGTTCTGAAATCTCCTTGGTAGTGAGAGAGAAGGACTGCCATCATTGCCTAAAACCCAGCCTTTTCCTCCCACTTGAATCGAAGTGTCTTTCTGAAAGTTGAATCTTTTTGAGGATACTCAGATTCCTGTTCTCATCTCCAAGGTCTGCAACCCTTGAAGGATCCTTGCAAGAAGATAAACTTTTCCAAGCCATGATGTTCAGTGTCTTCAAAGGGCTTGTTCTGATTTCCCTTCGTGCACAAGAGACAATGACAAAGAGGAAGAAACTCAGACGCCTCTGACACCAAGGGTTTCTGTTAAAAAAAATCTTAGTAATGAATTTAAGACGATTTTCAAGTCTCTTCTACTAGTGTGATAAATACCACCAAAGCCAAAGATCATGGAGAAAAAAAAGGAAAGAAAAGAAAATGGGAAAAAAACCAACACAGGAGGTATATCCATGACAAGAGAATTCATGTCGAAAGCAATAAATATTCTTCAAATGGAAAGGTGCCTCTTTGTCAGCATAGCAAGAAAATAAGTTAATTGAGTTCATTCAGAGTAATAATGACTTTCATGGAGGAAAACAAAATCACCTTAAAACTATGTCAGCTGAACTCTTAACAGGGTTCTAGGAGTTCTTGGGTTGGTTACAGCATATCTCAAGATAAACTTAAATGTCTTGGACAGAATGTCCACAAACCAAGAAATCAGCAACAGGCTAGTTTAAGCCAGAATATTTCCCCTGCTTCTTCCAGAGACGGTTCCTTTTTTCCTCTGGTTTCCCAGATAGTTAGACTTGAGGACCCAAACAGTTGCTGAGCATATGAAAGTTCACACTCAGAGTTCCTCTACAGAAATTTCCACTGAAATGAGCTAAAAATAACCAAATGAAAGGAAAATCATGGACTCATCTTTAGACAGTATTAACATCATTTCCCTCGTTTTATGGAGGAAGAGACGGAGATCCAAAGAAACGGCTTTTCCCTCAGGTTGCAGAACTAGTAAGTGACAAACTCTTAATGGAAACATCAATTTCCTTCATTTTCCTAAAGCCTTGTGCTTAAAGAATACTGCTTATTTCTAAAGCTGAATGTACGCATTCTTATAGCCTAAGGATACAAACTGTTTTATAAGGTGTGATTGTTTAGAAACAAACTAGTGGCTCATCATAATTACATTTCTGGGAAAAATAAACTTTGAAAGATTATTATTGTTCTCAAGATTTTTGTGTATGTGTGCCATTCATGATAACATCATAGGAATATTGACTCACCTGTTCCTGGTGCTCAAACTAGATGACATCACTGTTCAATCAAATACCTGGAATGTTGTAGTTTTCTGACTCTCTGTTATAGGACAACTCTGCACATTTTGTGACTTGTCCAGGTTCCTTGGAAAGTCTGGTTAGCTCCCCACCCCTCCCTGTTGGATCCTAGCCTTATTTTTTAGGCATTTCCCTCACATTTCCTTTTTAAGAGGCTTGTGTACCATTGGCCTGAAGTGGCTCATCCTTCTGAGTCTGCAAAGCCCCAGGCAGAGCAGCCTATTTATCATCACCTTGTATAGGTACCACCTTGGGTTGGAAGTCAACCCAGCTCTCTCTGATCAGAGCAGTGGTCCCCTACCTTGTTATTCAAAGGCTCGAGTCTCAATATCTGGGAAGCTGGAAAGGAGGTGGAGCAATTTCCGGAAAAAAACAATAGAAATGTTCTGGGTCAGATAAAATGTAGATCTGATGGTATGTGATTACTTTTTCTTAGACTGTTGTGTTTAGAGAAATGCTATTAAAATTTTGACAGCAAAGGATGGTGCGCTATCTCACACTGCTCCCAAGAGCAGCAGTACCAGCATCACTTGGGAGCCTGTGAGGAACACTGAATCTTGGGCCCTAGATCCACCAAATTTCAAAAAGATTCCCCAGGGGATTCAAGAACATGGTCAAATTTGGGAAGATCTGTGGGGTGGAAAGATTCATACAGGTTTCTATTCAATTCTTCCTCTCTCCTTCCTGGGATTGGGGGTGGTTGGCTAGGAGCAGAGCCCTTTTCAACCATTTTTTTTTCTTCTCCACTTGCACCTGGCCACTGTCCTCCCCTTCTTTTTAAGTTTCCTTGTCCTACATGTTCCCCACTACCCTCTTCACCTTGACCCCTTAGAGTCCTATTTGTTTAACGTGAAATATCACTAGACATTGCAGTTTTTTTCTAGAGTCCTCTCATGCCTTAAAAGAAGTCTCCTTCTCAAGTACAGGCACTCACTCATCCTTACATTCTACAATCCGAACAAAAAGTAAGAGTCAGATTTCCTGCCACAGATCATGAATGCTTCCAGATAACATTCATTTGAGAACTTTTCCTTTGAGGATTCTTTTTTTTTAAGACTTTATTTTATTTTTTAAAGGAATTTTATTACATTTATAGTTGTAAAACAATATCACAACTCAATTTTATAGCATTTCCATCCCAAACCACCAGTGCATCCCCCCACCCCCCAACCTGTCTCCTTTAGAAACCATAAGTTTCTCAAAGTCTGTGAGTCAGTTCAGTATCTGTTCAGTAAACTTCACTGTGTCCTTTTTTTAGATTCCACATATAAGTGATAGCATGTGATATTGGCGTCTCACTTACTTCACTTGGTATGATAATTTCTATGTCCATCCATGTTCCTGCAAATGGCATTATTTCATTTATTTTAGTGGCTGAGTAATAGTCAATTGTGTATATGTATCACATCTTCTTTATCCACTCCTCTGTTGATGGACATTTAGGTTGTTTCCATGTCTTGGCTATTGTATATAGTACTGCAGTGAACACTGGAGTATGTATATCTTTTCAAGTCGTGGTTTTCTCTGGATAAATGCCCAGGAGTGGGATTGTTGGATCAAATGGTAATTCTATTTTTAGTTTTTTGAGGAATCTCCATACTGTTTTCCACAGTGGTTGCACCAATTTGCATTCCCACCAACAGTGCAGGAGGGTTCCCTTTTCTCCACACCCTCTCTAGCACTTATTGTTTGTAGACTTTTTGATGATGGCCATTCTGGCTGGTGTAAGGTGGTACCTCATAGTAGTTTTGATTTGCATTTTCTAATAATGACTGATGTTGAACATCTCTTCATGCGTGTTTTGGCCATCCATATGTCTTCTTTGGAGAACTGTCTGTTTAGATCTTCTGCCCATTTTTTGATGGAGTTGTTTGGGTTTTTTTTGGTATTGAGCCACATAAGGTGTTTATAAATTTTGGAGATTAATCCTTTGTCAGTCACTTCATTTGCAAAGATTTTCTCCCATTCTGTGTGTTGTCTTTTCATTTTGTTTAGGGTTTCCTTTGCTGTGCAGAAACTTTTAAGTTTAATTAAGTCCCATTTGTTTATTTTTGCTTTTATTGTTATTACTATTGGGAGGTGGATCTGAGAAGATATTGCTGTGGTTTATGCTGGAGAGTGTTTGGCCTATGTTTTCCTCTAAGAGTTTCATAGTTATCTGGTCTTATATTTAGGTATTTAATCCATTTTGAATTTATTTTTGTGTATGGTGTTAGGAAGTGTTCTAATTTCATTCTTTTACATTCAGCTGTCCAGTTTTCCAAGTACCACTTATTGAAGGGGCTATCTTCTCTATCATATATTCTTTCCTCCTTTGTCATAGATTAGTTGACCATAGGTGCGTGGGTTTAATTCTGGGCTTTCTATCCTGTTCCACTGATCTATATTTCTTTGTGCCAGTACCATATGGTTTTGATGACTGTAGTTTTGTAGTATAGTCTTAAGTCAGGGAGCCTGATTCCTCCAGCTCCATTTTTCTTTCTCAGGATGGCTTTGGCTATTTTGGGGTTTTTGTGCTTCCAAACAAACTTTAAAATATTTTGTTCTAGTTCTGTGAAAAATGTCCTTGGTAATTTGATAGGGATTGCATTGAATCTGTAGATTGCCTTGGGTAGTAGAGTTGTTTTGATAATATTGATTATTCCAATCCAAGAGCATGGTATGTCTTTGTATCTGTTTGTGTCATCTTTGATTTCTTTCATCCCTTTGAGGATTCTTAAGTATGGCAGAGAAAAGCTTGGTAAACTTGTCTAAGTTAAAAATTAAGAATGTATGTTCAATAAAAGATGGCAAAGGAAGATACAAAACCCCCAGAGTTTTTAAGTGCCTTATATCACTCAGGATTAGTATCTAGAATATGGAATGAACTACTATCTAATCACAGAAAATAAATCATACAATGTAAAGAAAATGGGAACAAGATACATTGAAACAGTCCACAGATCAGGGAAGAGGAATATCACACAAAACATGAGAAGATGCTCAACCTCACTTTTAATTAGGGATATACATGCCAAAACCTTAGTAAGTACCATTTCACACCCAATTAAGAAGTTGGACAATACCAAGTTGGGATGATAATATGAAGTAATGGAAAGTAAGACTCCTGGATGGAGTATACATGTTTATGACCACATTGGAGAGCAATTTGGCAGTATTGAATCAGTTAAAGAAGCCCTTTACCTAGGACCCAACAGTTTCATTGCTAGGTTAGCCTACAGCAACTTTCACCCAGATACACAACAAGGTATGTACAAAAATGTTCACTGGAGCAATGTTTGAAATGACAAAAATTGGAAGCATGAGTTAATGTTCACCAAGAAGGATTAATAAACTGTATATTTTCATAGTGAAAAACTATGCAGTAGTCGGCTATGAATGAGCCTGAAGTAGGTATATGTGTGTGTGTATGTGTGTATTTATACCTAAATAGGTAGATATACATACACTTATTTATATTTATATGTCTCAACTGGAATGAATCTCATCTTTAATGTTGAATGAATAAAAGGAAATTGTAGAAAAATGTACAGTAAGTCATTTCTATAAAATTTAAAAACATGGAAAACAAAGCTTTAATTATACAAACATATGTAGCAAAAACATAAAGAATGATTGGCAATGATAAGCATCATGTTTAACAGTAGTTATTTTGGTGGAGGCAAGAATGGGGATGAATCCATAACCCAGGGGGCTACAACAGTGTTGGTATAGAACTTTATTATTTCTTAAGCTGAGTATTAGATAGAAAGATATTTATTATATTTTTATTTTTACCTATTAGGGGTCTGAAATACTGATGAAAGTAAATTAAACAAAGTAACTTTTCTTGGAGTTTCTGTTGTGGCACATCAAAAATGAATCCAAATAGTATACATGAGGATGCAGTTTCCATCCCCGGCCTCACTCAGTGGGTCAGGGATCTGGTGTTGTTGTGAACTGTGGTGTAGGCCAGTAGCTGTAGCTCTGATTCAACCCCTAGCCTGGGAACCTCCATATGCTGCAGGTGTGGCCCTAAAAAGCAAAAAACAAACAAACGAAAACAAAAACACAAAAATTTTCTTTAATACCACATAACTCAGTCATGTCACCCTCTTCCTGCCTATATCCAGCCTAAAATTTTCCTCTCCATCCTCCCTACTATCATCTGCCTGGTTTCAGCAGCCCTGTTGCTCCTGGTCCTCTTATGCCCCTGGGAACTGTGACCATCACTTGCTCTAGGAACTCCCAAGTTGCATTTTGCATCTCCATCCAATATCCCCTGATTATCTCTTTTTCTTCTACTTCTTCCCTGCTCTTGTCCAGTTAATCTTCTCTTGGACCTCCTGGTAGACTCCATTTCTGTGACCTACTTTATTCCTTCAATCTTCTCCTGATTTATCTTCTTTTTCAACTGACCTGGACCCATACATAGCCAACATCTTACAGTTTTGGTTGCACACAACTTGCCTAACTCCACTCATTCACTTTTTGTAATCCCAGCCTAGGATGTTGAATAATACTAATAGAAATCATCTAACAGTCCTGACCTGTATAATTTCAAACCTACTTCCTCCAAAGAAGATGGGATCCAAGCTCTGACACCAGTCTTCACTCATTCCTACTTGAAATCATTCCCAGCCTTCAACAGTGGCACTCTCTCCTCTTTGCCTGGAATGGCAAGGTAACTGTGTCCTGCAGAGCTAAGGTTCCCTGGAGGTGTAACGGGAGTAGTTTAGGAAGAGAAGTCTTATCAGGCAAGTGCTGAGTCCCCTTCCTCATTTTAATTAGAGAAAGTCTGCTATCATCATTTAAAATATCTGTCTTCCAAGTAAGATTTCATTTAATAAAAAAAGTGGGAGTCCTGCTCTTTAAACCTTTGGATTTCCATTGCACTGTGTATGAAATCTCTTGGCATGGAATTTGCAGGATAGGCTCCATTTCACCTTTGATCTCAGCTTGTGCTAGTCAGTCTTGGTTTCCTATGCTGTGGTCCCATAGTCCTTCTTGCTCCCACCTTCCACCTGCTGACACACCTGTCCCTTTGCATGCCTGACTCCTTGCTTTAAAATTTCTTCCTAAATGTCACCTCCCCTGCTCTTCCTCATTATTCTTTATCATGCTATTTTCTCCATCTCCTTCATCATTATTCCTGCCATCTACATCCAATGTGGGGTTTACTTCCTCATAGTATCTGTTCCTTCCACCATGACTATACTCATTTGCAGGGAAGCATCTCATTGGTCATGTTTAACACTTAGGGGTGGGACCAGAGAGGGGCTTCATCCCCTCTTCAAATCCTTAGAGTAGAACCTTCACCTGAATCCACCCCAAAGAAGTTAGGTAATTGAAGGAGAAACCCTGGCTGTGCACCTGTGGCTTCCTGGAAAGTGCTCTAGCCCTCCCTCATCCAGCCAGATACCACCCTTGGACGCTTGCCACAGAGAAATCCAGGCACTGCCTGGGACTAGCATCTCCCTAGTGGATCCTATTTCCATGCACAGAATGCACACAGGAAATGTTTGTTGATAAATCAAAAAATCTAGGAAAGCTTGAAAAGCACTAGGCTAGGAAAGACATTTCAGCTCCCCTAGATCATTGGGAGCCAGAAAAGTAGTTGGAGGTCAGATTTCTCCACCTTCTTCATCACCCACAAGCCACCCATGTCAGTCTATTCCAGGACAAAGGGCAACAGAACCAAACCAGCCAACCAGACAAGCCTGCCTTTCATCACGTGTGCTACACACAATCTTCAGATGTGAAGAATTGGGACGCTTATGGAGTTATGTGTTGAAGGAGTTTGATTTTGAAATAGAATGGTTAATTTCTGAAGTGTTTCTAGGCACATTTTCAGCATCCTTGGTCCATCTAAAAATAAGTGGCAAGCCTTTCAAAAGGTCGGAATGGCTCTCATTATAGTAGAGGTCAACGACACTATAGGACATAGAACAGCAATTAATCACCTCAATATGTAACACAGGTTAGATGTGATTAGGGGTTAATAAAGCCAAACCCAGAGTTGTGGTTCAGTGGGTTAAGAATACAATATAGCATCCATGAGGATTTGGGTTCGATCCCTGGCTTGCTCAGTGGGCTAAGGATCTGGCATTGGCAGAAGCTGCCCTATAGGTTGCAGATGCAGTTTGGATGTGGTATTGCTGCGGCTGTGGTCTGAAGCTGAGGTTCTGATTTGACCTCTAGCCTGGGAACTTCCACATACTGCCAGTGTGGCCCTAAAAATTAAAAAGAAAGAAAGAAGTAAGGAAAGAAAGAAAGGGAGAAAGAGAGGGGGAGAGGGAGTGGGAGAGAAAGAGAGGGAGGTAGAGTGAGAGTGAAAGAGAAAGTAAGGAAGGAAGGAAGGAAGGGAGGGAGGGAGAGGCCAACCCCCAAAGTGGAAAATCACAGTTATTCCAGTGTGTGTCCATGTGCTGTCGTAGCTGCACCTTCATTTGGCAAATGGGTCCAAGATCATTTTCGCCCTAGGCTGCCTTTCTCTTTGCCTGCTGTGCTTGTCCGCAAGGCTTGCAATGAAACATGGAGAGATGGCAAACATGTGGTCTGTGTGGGTGTATTTGTTTTTCTGTGCAAACAAGACTGAGTCTTAAGAAGAAATACACAGCAGAAGATGGCTTCAGGCGAAACAGAGTATGGGGAGAGAGAAGCTGCAGGAAGGTGGGGTGGGCTCCGGGCACTCAGGCATGCAAAATGGGCTATCTTGTCAGCACAGGGACTGGAACTGCAACGAAGGTGAAGAGTAGGGCAGGTGAGGGTGATGGTTATGTAGCCACCTTTTGAATAACCATCAAAAACCAAGTACTGTGCCCTTTGCTTAGCATTGCTTGTCACTCTCAGAAATACTATGAGATAAGTACTCTTATTATGTCTCTTTTACATGTGATGATCCTGAGGCTCAGAGAGTTTGAGCAATGTGCCAGTGCCAGGACTGTAATTTAGGATGGTCTATCTCTGAAGTTTGGAGTCATTACTTCTATTCCATGCTCTGTCTCCAGTTGGCAGAACAGTCTGGAGCCTAAGAGAGGGGTTAAGCTTAGAGCTGTAATCACAGGGGGCATTTCTTAGAAGATAACAAAGAGAACAAGGAAAGAGCCAATCTCTGGTAGTGTCACTAGGTGTATTTTAAAGGAAAGACCTGAGGAGGACCCAGACTTTGTGTGTGAGAGAAATGTTCTGTTGTTCCTTAACTTGGGAATAGACTAAAAGAAAAAAAAGTACAAATCTGAGGTGGAGGTGAAGGAAAAAATAGTAGAAGATACAAACAAAAAGCCCACTAAAAATTCCTGACCAGTTTACCAAATGCTTATCATTGCTGAGGCTGGGCTTTGAAGTGACCTGCTTCTTATGGGGGCAACTCCATGGTCCAGGGTGGGGATGCTTAAATTGTGATATTCCTGGGCAGAAGGAAGTTCAGTTGCTTCCTCATAAAAGAAAAGTCAATAAACATCAACATAATGTATAATGCATGCCTCTGTATAGGAGAACGGAAATCTCAATCTGATGCATTATAACCAATGCCATTTCTACTTCTAGAGCTTTGCTACTCAAAGTGTGACTGATCCACAGGCCATCACCTGGGAGCATCATCCTAGATTCACTGAATCAGAACTTGCATTGTATTAACAGGATCCCCAAGTTATCTATACCTGCAGTAAAGCCTAAGAAGTGCTGCCCTAGAATTGTACTACTACCTTTGCAACTTGGTGAACTCCTACTCATCCTTCACAGCCTGGTCAGATATTATCTCTTTCTTAAAGCCTCCTCTAGCAATGCCTGTCAGAATTAATCACTCCTTTCTCTCTGCTATTTTTCTGTACCTGCTACTTATCTCTATCTTGCGCTCATCACACTATGTTGTTGACATGTCTCTGTGATGTTGTATGTTTTTGTTCTCACTTTTGTATTATAGTGCCAGTCAATCATGTCATTTTTATGAGGAAGACTCTAAAAAGTATTTAATTACTAATTTGGGTTATTGTTATTCAATTTAAGTCACTCTGGGACAAAAGTTTTTAAAACTTTCCATTTTATTTTTTATTTATTTTCTTTATTATATTACCCAATGAATTTATTACATTTATAGTTGTACAATGATCATCACAACCCAATTTTATAGCGTTTTCATCTCAAACCCCCAGCACATCCCCCAACCACTCAACCTCTCTCCTTTGGAAACCAAAGTCTTTGAGAAAATATCTGTTCTGCAAAGAAGTTCATCATGTCCTTTTTTCAGATTCCACATGTAAGTGATAGCATTTCATGTTGGTGTCTCATTGTCTGACTTACTTCACTTAGCCTGATAATTTCTAGGTCCATCCATGTTGCTAAAAATGCTGTTATTTCATTCCTTTTAATGGCTGAGTAATATTCCATTGTGTATATGTACCGCATCTTCTTGCCTATGCACAAAAATCACCTGGTAAGCTTGTTAACCCAGAGGACTGTGGACTTTATTCCCATGAATTCTGATTCTGCATTTTTTAGTTGGGCCCCAGCAATATGCATTTTTTTCTTTTCACAGCAATGCCTGTGGCATATGGAAGTTTCTAGGCTAGGGATTGAATTAGAGCTTCAGCAGCCAGCCTATGCCACAGCCACAGCAACAGTGGGTCCAAGCCACATCTGCCACCTACACCACAGGTTGAGGCAACGCCAGATCCTCAACTCACTAAGCCAGGCCAGGGATCCAACCTGCATTCTCAAGGAGACTATGTCGGGTTCCTAACCCCATTGAGCCACAACAGGAAATTAGAATATGCAGTTTTAGCCAGGAGCCCTAAGTATTTGTGATGCAGATGATCAAATGTAAAACTCTAGCTAAAAAACGTAATTGAAGTCTGGGATGCTGAGATTCTGGTCTTGTGGGCTGCTATTGTCCTTTTTATTGCATTGGTCCCTACGTACTCTACATGTCAAAAGTGACCAGATCCAGTGGAACCCTCCTGCACTGTTGGTGGGAATGTAAACTGGTACAACTACTGTGGAGAACAGAATGGATGTTTCTTAAAAAAACAAAAAATAGGAGTTCTTGCTGTGGCACAACAGGATTGGGCGTGTCTCTGACGCTCTGGGATAGAGGTTCAATGCCTGGCACAGTAGGTTAAGGATCCACTATTGCCACAGCTGTGACATAGGTCACACCTGCAGCTTGGATCTGACCCCTAGACTAGGAAATCCATATACTGTGGGGCAGCCAAAAAAAAAAACCTAACAATAGAACTACCATATGACCCAGCAATCCTATTCCTGGGCATTTATCCAGAGAAAAACATAATTAGAAAAGATACAAGTACTCCAGTGTTCACTGCAGCATGATTTACAATAGCCAAGACATGGAAACAACCTAAAATGTCCATTGACAGAGGAGTGAAAAAAGAAGATACAGTACATACATGCAATGGAATATTACTTAGCCATAAAAAGAACAAAATAATGCCATTTGCAGCAACATGGATGCAACTAGAGATTCTCATACTAAGAGAAGTAAGTCAGACAAACACAAATATCATATGATATCACTTACATGTGGAATCTAAAAAACTTGATACAAAAGAACTTATTTACAAAACAAAAGTAGGCCCACAGACTTTGAAAACAAACTTATGGTTACCAAAAGGGAAATGTGGAAGTGGGGGAGGGATAAATTAGGAGTTTGGGATTAATGTATACATACTACTATATATAAAATAGGTAATTAACAAGGACCAACTGTATAGCACAGGCAACTATAAACTCAATATTCTGTAATAACCTATATGTGAAAAGAATCTGAAAAACAATGGTTATATGTATAACTGAATCACTTTGCTGTACACTTGAAACTAACACAATATTATAGATCAAGTATACGCCAATAAAATTATATATTAAAAAAACACTACCTTGAGTACTCCACACAGTGGATAATTTCTATATAGATAATCAAAAGTGCCTAAACTTGAAACCTTGGTGCTCTTCCTTTATAAATATTTATCAAGGTAGGAACTCAAATCAAGGTGATAAAATGTAATTTAAAACTCAATTTTTTTTAACAAGGAATACAGCTACAGTGCTAACAATTCAACCAATTAAACCATTTTGTGTTTATGTGATAATTACTGCCAGAGTAAATGATCTTATTAATGGTTTTTAGTTGTTAGTGAGCAGTTTCCGAGTTTGCAATTTTTTTCATTATATTAACCAAAACTTTGGAAAAATTTCAATGAAGTTTAGAAAGATATTGCAAAAAAAAAAAAAAAAAGTGACCAAATCCATCAGCACGGGAACCTCCCAAGTACGTGTGGATTATGTCTGAGTCAGGATGCTTATGTAGAGGATTGAAAATGTGTTCAATTCAGTCTGAGTTACTCAGTACTCACGAGCAACTCCACAATCATAAAAATATCCCTCTTGACATTGACCCACTGGCTCTTAGGATTCATTCCAATAATACGGACACACATGAATATTTTCCACAAACACAGCTCTGATTGTCTTGCCATATGCCAGGCAACAGATAATATTTCATTTAATTCACACAATGCTAGGAGGCCAGGGACATTATTGTCTATTAACGATAAAGTAACCAAGCCTTAAGGACATTGTGTAACTTACAGGGAGTCACAGAATGAGGAAGGGGCTGACAAGACATCAAAGCCTGGTTTGTCTGCTTCCAAAGCTGTTGCTTCCTTCCTATGTGTCATACTCTCTATTTCTTTTATTTTTTTATTTTTTATTTTTGTTTTTGTCTTTTTAGGGCTGCACCCACAGCATATGGAGGTCCCAAGCCTAGGGGTCTAATCAGAGCTACAGCTGTCAGCCTACACCACAGCCACAGCAACACCAGATCCGCACTGCCTCTGTGACCTATACCACAGCTCACAGCAATGCCAGCTCCTTAACCTGCTGAGGGAGACCTTGGGTCGAATCTGTATCCTCGTGGATACTAGTCAGATTCATTTCTGCTGAGCCACAACAGGAACTCCTCCTGTTTCTTTCTTTTCTTATTTTTTTACAGCCTCACCTGTAGCATATGGAAGTTCCTATGCTAGGGGTCAAATTGGAGCTGTAACTCTGACCTATGCCACAGCCACAGCAACATTGGATCTAGGCTGTATCAGCCACCTAACACCATAGTTTGTGGCAATGCTGGAGTCTTAAGCCACTGAGCAAGGCCAGGGATGGAACCTGCATCCTCACAGACACTATGTTGGGTTCGTAACCCACTGAGCCACAACGGGAACTCCTCTCTGTTTAAGTCCACTTTCCACACAATAATCCCCAGGGGCTTGAACAGCTGGGGATGGTGAGGGCCTTCTCAAAGTCCATTCCCTGCATTTCTGTTCTAAGCTGTACCTGTAACCATTTATCTCCAGCTCTACTGTCCATCTGTACTAACAGAATGTCTGGAAACATAAGGAAGTGATTTCTCTCTCTCCCTAACCTAAGGGAATTTTTAACTAGTTTGACTCTTCCCTTAACTGTACTCTCAGGCCAAGCATACTTCTGTGGCATAATATAAACATGGACACATAGTGCTGAGTTTTTCTAACAACTGAATCAAATCAGAGCAGAAACAATCAATTTTTTCAGTTGACTAGAAAGACGATTAAGAAATTGGATGGGAGGTGTGGCAGTTCATTTAGTTCACTGTCTAACATACTCAGAAAACAAAGCCAAGTTGTTTTTCTTTGGAGGGCTTGTTCTTTAGGGGAATAGGAGGAACGAATGGGCTAACTAAATATAAAACTATAAAAGGAGACACGATGCTGCTTAATTTTTTCCTTGTCTACTACATGTAGGGCACAAAGATGAACACAGCAGGCTCAGTGACTGCCCTCACAGAGTTGACTGTATACTGGATGAAGTAGAACAATGTAGGCTAAACATTCTATCATTGAAAGTCATTGCTGATATGTTGTAAAAATGCAAAATGTGCTTGGCAGAAAATATATAAAAATGTTCAAACGTTAAAAATAAAGTCTGTCAAGAAATATTACAAAGCCACAGTCATCCAAACTGCGTGGTACTGGTATCAAAACAGACAGACAGACCAATGGAACAGAATAGAGAACCTGGAAATAAACCCTGACCCCTATGGTCAATTAATCTTTGACAAGGGAGGCAAGAACATAAAATGGGAAAAAGAAAGTCTATTCAGCAAGCATTGCTGGGAAACCTGGACAGCTGCATGCAAAGCAATGCAACTAGAACACACCTTCACACCATGCACAAAAATAAACTCCAAATGGCTGAAAGACTTAAATATACGACAGGACACCATCAAACTGCTAGAAGAGAACATAGGCAAAACAGTCTCTGACATCAACATCATGAATATTTTCTCAGGTCAGTCTCCCAAAGCAATAGAAATAAGAGCAAAAATAAACCCATGGGTCCTAATCAAACTGAAAAGCTTTTGCACAGTAAAGGAAACCCAAAAGAAAACTAAAAGACAACTTACAGAATGGGAGAAAATAGGTTCACACGATGCAACGGACAAGGGCTTAATCTCCAGAATATATGAGCAACTTATACAACTCAACAGCAAAAAAGCCAATCAACCAATGGAAAAATGGGCAAAATACCTAAAGAGACATTTCTCCAAGGAAGATACTCAGATGGCCAGCAAACACATGAAAAAATGCTCAACATCACTGATTATAAGAGAAATGCAAATCAAAACTACCATGAGATACCACCTCACACCAGTCAGAATGGCCATCATTCATAAGTCCACAAATAACAAGTGCTAGAGGGGGTGTGGAGAAAAGGGAACCCTCCTGCACTTTTGGTGGGAATGTAAACTGGTAGAACCACTATGGAGAACAGTTTGGAGATACCTTAGAAATCTATACATAGAACTTCCATATGATCCCGCAATCCCACTCTTGGGCATATATCCGGACAAAACTCTACTTAAAAGAGACACATGCACACGCATGTTCATTGCAGCACTATTCACAATAGCCAGGACATGGAAACAACCCAAATGTCCATCGACAGATGCTTGGATTCGGAAGAAGTGGTATATATACACAATGGAATACTACTCAGCCATCAAAAAGAATGACATAATGCCATTTGCAGCAACATGGATGGAACTAGAGAATCTCCTACTGAGTGAAATGAGCCAGAAAGACAAAGGCAAATACCATATGATATCACTTATAACTGGAATCTAATATCCAGCACAAATGAACATCTCCTCAGAAAAGAAAATAATGGACTTGGAGAATAGACTTGTGGCTGCCTGTGGGGAGAGGGATGGAGTGGGAGGGATCGGGAGCTTGGGGTTATCAGACACAACTTAGAATAGATTTACAAGGAGATCCTGCTGAATAGCATTGAGAACTATGTCTAGATACTCACTGCAACAGAACAAAGGGTGGGGGAAAAAATGTATACATGTAAGGATAACTTGATCCCCTTGCTGTACAATGGGGAAAAATAAATTTTAAAAAATAAATAAAATAAATAAATAAATAAAAATAAAGTCTGTATGTGTGTATGCAAATGAATTTGCCAGAGGGTTATACACAGTGTTATTCCTGGCAGTTATCTTTGCAGGCTAGGCATGAGTTTGGGTTGGGGATGGGTGGATGGATAGGGATGGTGGACTTTATACATTTTTGTGTCAGAGACTGCCAACTACCTGCCCTCAAATCCCTTCTTGGGTCAATAGACAAAACAGAATCTTTCCCAGACTCCTACTGGCTCCATGTAGCCAAGTGACTAAGGCCTAAGCAAGCTGTAGGTTAGAAGTGATGTGTAGGACAGCTAGGAAGGCTTGCTAAAAGGGAAGGGAAGCTCCCTTTTGTCCATGTTCCTTCCTGCTGCCTGGAATGTGGATTCATGGTATGTCTCCAGCAGCCATCTTGGACCATGAGGACATCTTGAGTATAGAAACCACAAACAGGTGAATACTAGGATGGAAAATACTCATACAAACCCACTACTGCTCTGCTGTCTATGGTGGGAGCCATGAAACACATGTGGATGTCTTTTTTAGTTTAGATTAAGTGAAATTACATAAAATGAAAAAATTCAGTCTCAGCCCCACCAGCTACATTTCAAGTACTCAGTCATGATCTGGTGGTGGCTAGCGGCTATCAAATTGGACAACACAGATAATAGAACTTTTCTATTGCAGCAGAAAGTCCTGATAACTAGTAACGTTCTACTGCTTGCTTCTAGACTCTCCAAGAGAATAAACCCCCAAACATTGATGTCTTTGTTACTTGTAACTGAATTAAACACACCCTATATGAATTCTTTTTTTTTTTTTTACAAGAACATCCATCAGGTCTTACACTATAAAATGAATACAGTTTTAAATACACAATTAAACATCAAACATAGGTTAAAACAGATAAATACATACTATAAATAATCTGGTTGGATTATTTAAAGAAAGAATATTGTATCAAGATGAGATTTTTAAAAACACTACGTCCCTGAGAGATACGGAAAATTATAAACTTTTAGATTTGTTTCCTTGTTCAAAAGCAAGAGGGTGGGCACCCAAGTGTTATAAAACCTTCACTCGTGTTGACAAAGACCACACACCAGGTAGGCAAATTACATCTGTACAGTGTTGTTGTCTACACACTCAGCCATGGAGCATATTAAGAATTTTCTGAGAGCACCAGTAAACCTTCACAGGAGACACTTTTATAAGGATAAGATATGGTCTGGTGCTCTTAAGCTATTCATCAAACTCTGCTGTTTGCATTTTGAAAATATACACTGACATTACATTTTAAATACACTGCGTTACATTGTGCTCTCTTTGAACCTGTAGCAAAATTATGATTCCATTGTGTATTTTTAAAGATTAAATATTTCTCATATTTTTGCACTATGGCAAGCAAACCAAAAGCTTTTAGCATTCCAGGTCATGTAGATGATTTCAACAAGGTTGTTTATTCTTCGTGTGCGGGATTGGGGAGAACGCTCTCCATTCTTATAAGGTGCCACCCAGGTAATCTTTGGCAAAGGATTGTCAATGCATATTCTGATCTGCCTGGAAAATGTGGCATATAAAACCCACTCACCAGGCTGAGGGAACCAAAGGCAGATAAGCAAGATTCTGCAGAGGAGGGAGTTCTTCTAACAAAGCAGAAAAAAATTAAACTTTCTTTCAACAGGGTACCAAATATAATAAGCTCCTAGCCCTCTTCTAGTACTGATACTCTGCCAGCACAAACCAAGGACATGTCTTCCCCCACTGTTCCCCTTTGCATGTGTCTGTATTTTATTCTTTAGGTCATGATGATTTAATATATATGCTGTTTCTTCACATTTTAATTTTCTAATTCCACTGAAAATTTCAGAGGCTCATTCAGATGAGAAATGAGAGCTGGACAAGAGTGCTCTTGGTTGGCAATTGGTGCTGTCACGAAATACCTTTTTCACCCTGCTGGAAAGGAAGTGGTTTCAATGGTGGGCTTTCTTTGACCACCACCTCCCTTTTGCCTTTATCTGAGACACCCAGGGATGGGAGCAAAGAACGGAGATGGTTGAGGGGCAGAATTGGCAGAGGGGCTTTCAGGTCCCATTGGTATTGATTTGACCTTTCTTGGGGGTTGTGTATTTCCCTTCAGCTCCATCAGCAGTACTGATTTTCAGTGCACAGTTCAGGATGCTGGGTGACTGCTCATTCACCATAAAATCAAGTCTGACATCCAGAAAAAATTAACAAGCAGTTTAAATTTTTACTGAAGTCCATTGTGGCTCAGTGGTTAATGAATCTGACTAGGAACCATGAGGTTGTGGGTTCAATCCCTGGCCTCACTCAGTGGGTTAAGGATCTGGCGTTGCCATGAGCTGTGGTGTAGGTCACAGACGCGGCTCAGATCCCATGTTGCTGTGGCTCTGGAGTAGGCCAGGAGTTGTAGCTCTGATTAGACCCCTACCCTGGAAACCTCCATGTGCCGCGGGTACGGCTCTAGAAAAAGAAAAAAAAAATTTTACTGTAAGTCTCTTGAAATGATGAACAAAAAAGGGGATTCCATACTCAAACCATGGCAACTTTAGACAATCTTCTTTCCCCTCTTTGTCCCACTGACTCTGGAAGGTAGTCAACTCTTGCACCATCCCACCTGCACCCCATGCCTTCCAAACTCCCTGGAGCCTGGCTCCTCTCTGAGTCCTTCTCCTCCACATCCAGGACCTGTTCTTTTCTTTCATGAGGGCCTTGGTCTTTTTGTTTCTTCGTTTTTCTTTTTAAGGCCACACCTGCAGCATATGGAAATTCCCAGGTTAGGTGTCGAATTGGAGCTGCAGCTGCAGTCTATACCTGAACCACGGCAACACTGGATTTGAGCTGCATCTGTGACCTATGCTGAAGCTTGCAGCAATGCTGGATCCTTAACCCACTGAGCCAGGCCAGGGATTTAATCTGCATCCTCATGGACACTATGTCAGGTTCTTAACCCGTTGAGCCATGATGGGAACTCCATGATATTTTGTAACATAAAGATTTCTGGATTCTCTCACTATCTTTCAATTCTCCTTTTGCTATAATCAGAATTAACACAAGCAAAGGCCATAGAGGGTGAGCAGGCAATCCCAAATGTCCCCTGGGAAGGAATGGAAAGGGGAAAGCCTGAGGAACTTGCCTGCTGCTGTTGATGTCTGTGGATCTCAATTACAAAACCTCTGAAGACCCTTCAAACTCATTCCCTCTTCCTCCAACCTCCTCACCCCCTTAACCTTAGCTGATCTTCAACTTCACTAATTCCTTTCCATCTGTTTGTCCCCACCCAACCGTGGCCACATGTGTTTCCTCTCTCTCCCCTACCTTCTTCTGCTGTGTGACCTTGAGCTCATTTCCTTTCCTCCTAAACCCTTGGTTCCTTCAGCTGGTGATGAGACAGCTATATGAGAAGGTCTCGAAGGGAAGATTAGGGTCATGTCAGAAAAACACAACTGAGCATGGGTTACTCTTTCTCCACTAAAACTTTTCTTTTTCTTTTTTGGCCACCCCGCAGCATATAGAGATTCTGGGACAGGGATTAGATCCGAACCACAGTTGCAACCTCTCCCCCCAGCTGTAGCAATGCTGGATCCTTAACCATTGTGCTGGGCCAGGGATTGAACCTGCACCCCAGTGCTC